>NC_139407.1:64138749-68938749 GCF_905368555.1 Meleagris gallopavo | reverse complement strand
ATTTCCCTTATGCTCACCTCTTCTATTATCCATCATCATCACCTCTTCTCAGCTCTCCCCAGCAAGCAATTCTGAATTTTGGGTTTGTTTGCAACCTGGTAACCTTCCCCCTCCCCACCTCAATATGAAACCCTGAAAGTATGATATAAATAATTGCATGTGTACCGCAGCCAACTTGAAGCCTGTAATTACATTTTAGGATTTTGCTCTTGTCTCTGGGTGGACTCTCGCTTCACAAAAGTAACAGAAGCCTTCAAGCAAGTTACTGAACCTTTGTACATATCAAGTTATCTTGGATTACAAGATCATTTCTTACAGCAAAATCTTGCTTTGATTATTTGAGCTGAGACCGAAAACAGATTTCCAGGACAGAAATAGGGAGGGCATAAGGAGAAAGTTCAGCATGAAAGTTCAAACCTTGCTTAATAACTTATTATTATTTGATTTCCTTCCATCCCCTGGGATCTCTAGGATGGAAGGAATGTAATTGCCATAAATGCAAGTCTAATTCAGGTGAAGACATTCTGACTTTAGGACCATGTTTCCTTCTGTGGAGTTTCAGAAGTGTTGCTTTCCCAAGGAACCCAGTCCTTATCGCAGACGACACTACTGGCACTTTGCTGCACTGTGAAAGTCTAACCCACCCTGGACAATCTCTGCCTCTTTGTATCTGGTTCCAAATGCTTTATTTGATTCCTGACACAAGCCAGAGGTCTCCTCTTTTATCATCTTGCTACTTCCCCCAACAATGGGGTTGTTTGACACCTGGGGCTTATATTTTTACTGCCATCTCACTTTGTTTCAGAGCATCTTCAAGCAAACATCCTGCTCCCATTTGACCAGGATTAATCTCCTATAACTTCATATACCTGCCTACCTAGAGTTGAATGGATGCCTCACCTAATGCTCTACGTTATTATCAATTTCCAGTTACTACATCAGAAATATGCTTACTTCCCTCAGGAGTGGATTGGGTAGATAGTGATAGGACAAGGAGGAATGGTTTTAAACTGAGACAGGGGAGGTTTAGGTTGGATATTAGGAGGAAGTTTTTCACTCAGAGGGTGGTGAGGCACTGGAACAGGTTGCCCAAGGAGGTTGTGGATGCCCCAACCCTGCAGGCATTCAAGGCCAGGCTGGATGTGGCTCTGGGCAGCCTGGTCTGCTGGTTGGTGACCCTGCACACAGCAGAGGGTTGAAACCAGATGATCACTGTGGTCCTTTTCAACCCAGGCCATTCTACGATTCTATGAATGTGTCATATCTGCAGTCCTATTCATGACTCATGACTATACATAGCTTGGATGAGAATGACCAAATGAATGCAAGATGATTCCCATCTTCTTCCACTGGAAGAGGATGATTCACTCTTCTATAGCGAATGAATGTTTGCCTTTTATTGTATATGGTATTTTTTAACACACTGCCCCATATTTCTTTATCTGCCCATTTCTATTTGCCTCCTGCCGAGAGCCTTGACTCAGCATCTGTAGCAAAAGTCAATCTGACATCTTGTTTTTGGAACAACTGTGAGACATGGCAAGATTTTTTTTCTCTCTGTTTCCTTGTTTTGTGGCCTCCACGTTGGATTTATGCCTTTTATTGCTAACAGTTAGCTGGATGAAATATCTTTCACACTCCCTTTTATGAGACATATTTGAAAAGTCTTACCAAAACTGCTTAGATCTTACAGTGCTGTTTCTTACAGCTTTGTGCAGCACCCCAAATATTACTCCACACTCCAGATACGAAGCCTGCATTCTACCAAAGGTAGATTATTAACCCAAGTTGGATGCTTGAAATAGCACCTCTGTGCCAACGTTGCAGCCAGCTCCTGATGTTCTGAGTAATGTTGATACACGTAATAAGAAGCATTCCAGTGTGGAAAGGTGTATCAATACACAGGCTGGATTTATTAAGGGACTGTATCAGTATAGACTACACCGCAGTGCTGGTTTGGGATGAGAAGTGTGGATTTAGGTCACTTTTGCTTTACTCATGGCATGTCTCAATTTCTGAATCCTTGATTTTACAGCATCAATGTCCTTTTAATGTGTAGTTTTGCTTGCTTTAGTATGGGTTCTCATGGCTTTATTTTTTCCTTTTCCAGAACAGCCTCTTTTTTCCCTCCACCATGTCCAGCCTTGTGTTTTCTGCCTGTCTCTTTCCTTCAGCCTTGTTGGCCTTTGGGGGCAATCACATCTAAGTGAGATTCCTTCATCTCTCCCTGTAGTTAATATAGGCATAGAAGTGTCTTTACTGCAAGTAATTACTTCAGTATCCTCTATCACAGAATTATATCCTAGAATCATAGAATGGCCTGGATTGAAAAGGATCACAATGATCATCTAGTTTCAACTCCCCTGCCATGGGTAGGGTCACGACACCAAGCTGGGAGGGAGTGTTGATCTGCCAGAGGGGAGAAAGGCACTACAGAGGGACCTGGATAGACTGGATTGATGAACCAAGGTTAATTGTATGAGTTTCAGTAGGGCCAAGTGTCGGGTCCTGCATTTTGGTCACAACAACTCCAGGCAACCCTACAGGCTTGGGGAGGAATGGCTGGAAAGCTTCCAGATGGAAAGAGACCTTGGTGTACTGATGGGCAGTTGGCTGAATATGAGCCCAAGGCCAATGGCATACTAGCTTGTATCAGGAATGGAGTGGTGAGCAGGACTAGGGAAGTCATCCTGCCCCTGTACTCGGCACTGGTGAGGCCTCACCTCGAGTACTGTGTTCAGTTTTGGGCACCTCAGTACAGAAAGGCCATGGAGGTGCTGGAGCAGGTCCAAAAGACCAACAAGGCTGGGGAAGGGCTTGGAGAATATGGCCTATGAGGAGAGACTGAAGGAACTGGGGCTGTTCAGTCTGGGGAAAAGAAAGCTGAGGGGAGACCTTATTGCTCTCTTCCAGTATCTGAAAGGTGATTGCAGTGAGAGCAGGGTTGGTCACTTCTCATTGGTGACAGGTGACAAGATGAGGGGGAATGGCCTTAAGTTGCACCAGGGTAAGTTTATTGGATATCAGGAAAAACTTCTTTACAAAAAGGGTTGTTAAGCACTGGAATAGGATACCCAAGGAGGTGGTTGAGTCACCATTCCTGGATGTGTTTAAAAACTGTTTGGATGTGGTGCTCAGGGACACGATTTAGCAGAAGGTTGTTAGAGTTAGGGTAGTATGGTCAGGTTGTGGTTGGACTCGGTGATCTTTAAGGTCTTTTCCAACCTGAGCAATTCTATGGTTCTATGATCTACTCTTCTCTTGGAAACCTCCAGGGATGGTGGAATCCCTGGATGGTGGTGGAAGACTCCACCACTTCCCTGGGCAGGAAGATGTGTATTTAGATAGTGTCTACTTAAATGGAGACATACATCTATATCAAGTTGTATATATTGCCACATACCTAAATCCTTCGTCGCTGATCATTTCTCACTTCTTTTTCTCTTTTTTTCCTCTTCAGACAGAAGTTTCTCCTATTTTTCCAGCTTGGCTTCCTTCTCTAATCTCAGTTTCTGCCTTATTCAGCCTCAGTTACATTTCAGGCTTGCAAACTACAGCCTTCAAGTTTAACTTCTCTTGTCAGAAGCGAAAAAAAGTAGTCTGGGCACGAGAAGAAAGGATGATAGATGGGTGCAATGACCTGGACTGATACAGGAATATACACAATTTTGTCTTTGAACCTAAGGTTGCCTGGAAAAGCGCCACTGGAGGATATATTTTGGAACCCTGTGGTTTCGTAAAGTCAGGACAAGGATCTCTGTTCCTTGATTTTAATCATCATTCATCTTCATAAAACTTCGGGGGAGGGGGGGTTGAGGGGCTAGCTTTTGTTTGAATGGATTTTGTGACTTCCAGAGAAAACAGAGACAGGGGAGTATAATTGAGAGGTTGTTTAGTGCCAAATTCATCTTAAAGCAGGGAATGCAAATCACATAGCAAGTGTTGAATTATATATGATTAAAACTGCTTCAGCCCTTGCAAAGAAAAATAAAAAAGAGAACCTTTTTATTCACTAGTTAATCATGTACAAAGAAAAAAGTGGATAGAACAAAAATGAACTTAATCACAGAAAAAGGGGTCACAGTTTGCTGCTTGACATATGGCTGGGTTCTCTATCATGACAGTGCGATGCAGAACGCGCTGTCATTACAGTGTTTTAAAGAGGCACATTAAGAAGGGAGTTCACTGATAAATGACCCTTTAAAAATGGGGGAGATTCACTTCTTAGAAATGAATGTTCCAGGTTTGTGCAGTCCATCTTAGATGCTCTTGTATTTTGCAAGCTAGACAGGGTGGGAAATTTTTTCAGTGCTTTGTTAGATGTCTTGATGTATAGGATAGAAAAGAGTGTGTTGAACCTAATGAAGGCATGGTGCTAACACTGTTCCATTTTGCTAACTGCTGTTAGCCTAGCATTAGGTCAAACTCGACATCGCAGGTCCAAAAAGTGACAGAGATCAAAAAAAGAAAATCCAGTTTTCTCTTTGTTTCTCTACTGTGTGAATGGTAACCTGGAAATTGTCCTGGTCCCTGATGAACCAGCAACGTTGACATGCTTTTAGGATTGTTTGATTCAGTGGGCATCGTGGCTCCCTTGGAAAGCTTACTGAACTTCATGTACTGAGTCCTCTGCCTTTGAAGGCATTGCACTTGTTATGCTATTGGCAGGAGTGCACAAGGGGATGCTACGTGCTCTGCTTTCAGATCAGGCCTGCAGAGATGGAGGGTGCAGAGGGAACTACTGGGCTCAGCTTGCCCTTCATTCCCTCAGCTCTCTGGCAAAGGAGATCACAGAGCACCAGCAGGTGCAAAAATGTTCATCGTAAAACAAATGCCAGCCATCTTTCTGCTGCTTTGGTGGTAGTGTCAGTGATTGGTGGTAGTGTCAGTGTTTGGTAGTAGCCAGTGTCCAAATACAAAGCTTCAGGAGCTGTGCTACTGCCTGGTAAAGCAGGGAAGAGCTGCTCCTTTTGTTACAAAGTTGGATTGCTGAACCTGGGGAATATTGGATATACCTATTGCTGAACATGGCAGAAGTACTCCTGGATCTGAATCATAGGATCATTAACGTTGGAAAGGCTTCTTGCCTTCAGTTTCACAAGCCTTCATCTCAATTACTTCACTGAAGTTATTACTAACAACAGTTTAACTGTGAGAGAATTCACATGGACTTTGTTCATGAGGTTGCTGGGGACTGGAGCGTGACGATCCTTGAGGTCCCTTCCAACCCAATCCATTCTATGATTCATCTTTCATTTGGGTCTCACTCCAGCATGGTTTCTTTAGTTTTGAGCCAATTGTTCTCACTTCACAAGGGCTTCCAGCCCCAGGATCTTCCAAAACCACTATTGGATGGGGTCATAGGAACTTGGAGCAAGGATGGAACTCAGGAAGGCGCATACACAGTTTCTGCTCCAACAGAGAGGGAAGATGCAGGAGCCATTCCTGGCAATTGCTTCTGTAAGTGATTCCACTGCTGGGGATTGAATCTGTTCCACTTTTTAACTTCCCATATAACATTTTTCTTAATATCTAACTGAATCTCCCTTGCCAGACATTTAACTCAAAATTACTTCTCATCATACATCCCACAACGGCGGAGATCTATCTATCACTATCTGCTTCTTGTTTACATATGCAAGTGTTTCTTCACAGCCATCTTCCTAAACTAAACAAACCCAGTTCTTTCAGCCTTTCCTCACAAGTCAGGCCTGCAAAAACAAACTTGTAAATATCATTAAATTCCACTGAGATCTCTTTCATCTTCCTTAACACTTGCTGTTCAGCCAAAGAGCTGGACCTGAACTCCAGCTAAAGCTCACTGCAGTGGAGAAAGTCCCTTCCAACACAACCCATTTTAAGATTCTGTGATTCTGTGATTCCATGGTATGCATTTGTGTCCCAGAACTTGTGTTTTCTTATATGCATGCTTCTGCATTTCCTTTTTCATCCCTTGGCCACTTCCCGCCCCATGGCCACGTCTCCCCTGCTGCTGGACTTCTCCCTCCTGTCCTCTTGTATTGCCCTGCCCAGTGTTGCTTCTGCTTTTGTTCAACGTCATCCTCCTGATTTCAAACACTGCCTTCAACGAACTGAGATCATTTTGAATTCCAGTCTTGTCCTGCTCATTGCTTGTGACCCCCTTCTTGTCTTCTGTCAGGCACAAATTACATAAATCTATTCTCTATTCCATCATCGGAGTCATTATGAGAATATTGAACAGTGCCAGACTCAGAATAGACCCTAGAAGACCTTCTAGTCTGAAAATGTGCCATTTCTTTTTGAGCACAGTGCTCACAAGCACCCATTTTACCATGATTGCACAGGAGCCATTCTTATAGGTACATCACATGGACTACTGCCAAATGCCAAAGTAAAATCATACTGTGTCACCCTTCTGGCCATTCTTATTCATCTGGCTGGTCCATACTTCACCTTGTTCCTTCTTCTGCTTCCATAAAAAAGGTGTTTCTTTGTTCTTGCCCACTCCTTTGGAACCACATTCTTGATAAGGATTGGAAAGCTAAAAATGTTACTTATCTGCCACCTCTTGAGGTTGGTACATGCAGACTTAAGGTAAAATCTTATTAAACTAAAAAATAAAATTCACCCTGGTGACAATCCAGAAGTGGGTGAGGTTATGACTTGGAAGCATGGTAACTGAAAGAATGAACCGGGTTGGAAAAATAAATAGACAAAACCATAATAATAAAAAAAAGGAAAAACACAACAATACTGTGATGTCTTCAATGCCAATAGAGAACAAGGCGTAGAAATGTGTGCTCTCAGATTCCAAGCACTCAGTGCTGCAGCCTGCAGAAATGCTCGTCTGTTCATGAGACAGAAATTAAAAGGGCTTGGGCTATCTGCTAACACTGGGTATTGGTTTTAAAAATAGAAGCTACTGCAGTGTGCCTGCCCCCGGGAACGGTAGGAAAGAAGGACAAGCCCCTCAGATCCCAAAGAACTCAATAGGAATATTTAGAGAAAATATTTTCCTTTGCTTGCCGGGGGGATGTTTTCAAGACAATGACTGGAGATGTGTTTTCTTTTATGCTGTTAGCTGCCCTCTTGGGTCCTCGCAAATTGCCCTGACCGAGAAGATGCTGAGAGTCTGCGTTTCCAATGCCCTTGATGGGAGCTATTGCTTGAGTGGAGTTCCCCCTGGGTTTTAACTTGCTCCTGAGGTTTTTGACAGGAAAGTGCAAGAGTCATTTGAAGGAAATGAGGACACTGCAATACACATTGATGATATGCTGAAAGAGGAAGACAACAAAAGAAATGTTTCCTGACCCTGAAATGGGTTACAAAAAAAGGACATGGCAGGAGAAATCTAATTTAAAATCAGAAATGTGAGATATTTGGGGAAAAGTGTAAGTGTATACAGATTCTGACCCAAGCCAGGCTATTGCAGATATGCTGCTTTAACAGGTGATAAGAAAGATTTGCAGAGTTTGGCTCCTGTAGGAAAAGGAGATTATGGTTCTTCTTCCTGGGCTCTTATGCAGAAGGACTCAAAATGAAACAGGCTTGCCAGCCTGAACAGGGAGTTCTGAAAGACAAAGAAGAAAGCAAGCACCTGAGTTTTGGCAAGCCATGTCACCTGGAGATGAGCCATATGGCCAGAAAATAACACTGCCACTGGAAGAAGGCTTGGGAGTAACATATCAATTCAAGTCAGAGCTGTCTGTATGTCATATCGTAGCGTATGGGCACAAAAATTAGTAGTGCCACAAATATTACAGCCTGATGTATTTTATTGAAAATGTCTCAAGAAATGCATTGCAGTGGCCTCCAATGAACACAGAGCTGAAGAAGTACAAAACCTGTCAACAATTCCTACCTCAAAGAGGAAAAAACAGAGGTGATGGCTCAGATATAGTGGACCTGTTTCAGTATTCAGCCTATGCTGAGACTGCATTACAGAAGCGTTGAATAACCTGAGTTGGAAGGGACTCACAAAGTCCCTTTGAGTCCAATGGCTACACACAGAACTACCTAAAAATTAAACCCTATGTCTGAGAGCGTTGTACAAACACTTCAGCAGGCTTTGTGCCATGAGCACTTCCTTGGGGAGCCTATCCCAGTGTTCACATTGGAGAACATTCTATTTGGGTATCTTGTAGGAAAAAAAAAAAATAAACCTTTAATTTGGCAAATATGGGCTCTTAGAAACAAAAGTCCTGCAAAACTCCATACGTATTGGTTGAGCATTGCAAGAGTTGGCAAATATCAGAACATTTAGTCAAATGACTTGAAGAAAAGTAGAGTTAAGGGGGTTTAAAACTACATATATATATACTTACATGTGTGTATAAAACTCTTCCAGGCTCTGAAAGAGATCTGTATCTCATTCTGGTGGGCACAAGACAGCCTTTAAGGCACTAGCTGGAATTCTGCTCAGAAAGCCGAGCATTCGACTTATTCAAATCTGGGCTGAGAAGCTGATCTGATCTTGAGGCACATAGAGAGATAAATAGATGGACGAAAATATATGGACAAAAATCAAATGAAAGCAGAGGAGTTCACTTTCTACAGGCTCTGTAGTCAATAACCCCTGAATGCTGTTCAAGTGGCAATTGACCGTAATTGAGGAAAAGTTCTGTTTGCAGAAGGGGAGGACTTCTAAAGTGTTTACGTTCAGGTTAATCTAGGAAAGACAATGAAAACATATCAACAGCATGTTATCCAATCTCCTAGTGACATGTGGGTAACATTTCAAATGCATATCTTGCTACAGCTCTGGACATTTGAGGACCCTCAAATACTGCAGTACTAAGCTCTTTTGGAGTCTCATAGCCCAGTGCCTGTGGGTAAGAGACAGACTGATCACTACTTTCTCTTGAGAAGAGCCATTTCAAGTATCAGATAAATGCCTGTACTAATAAGTGGTGCACATAGCGCTTTATTTCCTCTAAAGTTGGGAAAATCAGCTCCAAGGCAATTACTGGTAATGAACTTTTGCATGGAATTTGCGTGGGGGAGAGTATTGTAAGCAGCAAGCACGTTGCTGATGTCACTTTGATTAAAATACCCCTCAGCTCTCTTAGCTCTCCCATGTGTAGGCCTCCATTTGTCTTTGACTGTTTCTATTTTCAGGGAAGCTTCAGGTTGGATATGAGGAACAATTTCCTCTCTGAAAGAGCAGTCAGGCACTGGCACAGCTGCCCAGGGAATGGTGGGGTCACCATCCCCGGAGGTGTTCAGGAGATGTGGCACTTAGAGACACGGTCAGTGGGCATGGTGGGATGGGTTGGGGTTGGACTTCGGGATCTTAGAAGTCTTTTCCAACCTTAATGACTCTATGATTCTGTGATTCTATGATGCGTAGAATTATGCCAGCTTTAACATGTGCCTCCTACATGTGCTTGCAGACACAGAGACTTTTTGTTTCCTCTCTGTGTGCCAACCCCAACATCTGACTTGGTCATTGTCTTCCAGATGGTGTCAAAAATCAAGTCATCACCTATGCAACTGTAACTGTTGTTTGTTTTTTTTTTTTAATCTCCTGCTTCCTGTCTTAAATTGCCCCTTTTTGTCACATGTTTAATAACATCCTCCTCTCTCCAGTGAGGGATAGATCTCTATCTGTGGGGCTGCTGTAACCACATCTCCCTTAGAGAAGCACCTTGTCAGGACTGTTGCTTTCACCATTGCACAAGAGAACTCTAACATGTCACACACTCTTCTTCTCAAGGATGTCAAAGGAGAAGAGAAAATCTCACAGTGCTGGACGAGGCAAATGGAAGTCACCAGCATGTGGAACATTACAAGCAATTGCTCTCCTTTTTAGATCACTTCACTTCATCCGAATACAGTGCCAATTGAGGTGATAATGACTCCTCTTTCAATGGCAGCTTTCACTGGAGGTATTTTGATATGCCAGTAAGAGTTACTTTAAAATGCCAGCAATAAATACACATACAAAGCAATACACTTAGTGCCTCAGCTCTGCAGTCCATATATGTTCCCATCAGCTGCATTTTTTGACTGAATAAATGCTAGGTATGAGCAATACTCTCTAAATTTGCCTCACTGTGCCATGTCTCCAAGAAAATATGCAAGTAATTCCTCTCTTTGATACGGGATGCCAACGATGCCTCCCTGGGATCAGAATAATAGGAAGAATAAAGATAATTCTTGCTGAAGAATTCTTGATGTTCTTCATGAGTCACTTTCTTTGGGATGTGCTTTCAACAGGACAAATATCGGCCTTGAAGTTGTGCAATGAAAGGCCTTGTTCACCTTCATATTTTGGGCAAATATTCATCTTGTCACCAAAATCAGGTATCAAATGTCTGAGCCATGCCCAGGACACTGGGAGACCTCTAGATGAGGAATGTGGCAGCTCAGAAGGGGAAAAGAAGCACAGGAGACAAGCTGGTGCTCAAATCCTTTAAGCTCAAATCCATTCAGGTGAGATGGATGAATCTTACTTAGGTCAGGTATGCAACTCTTTGCAACCAGGTCATGCACTGAGCATGATGGCTTGATTTGCATCTTCGTTTTGTAAAAGCATTGTTTATAGCTGAGTCGGTGATTAGTCTGGCTGAGTCAACTGTGTAGGATGGGGCTTTCCAGAGGCATCTTTACAAAACAAAGGCTTGTCAGAAAGGATGTGCTAGTGTAGGGGAATAATGATAACTAGCGAGGCTTCACTCCAAGTTATCATGAGAGTTTTCAGGAAGAATTTTTTTTCTCCTTCAGGCTAATGAAAGCATGATGTGACTTTGCCAGACTACAGGCATTCAAAGGGCTAAGGGCTTTCTTCCAGCCTTAAAGTTTGCAGACACAATCTGGCAACTAATGTCCCAACTCACGGTTGGTTTGCTGCTGTTGTGTTGTTTTGTTTCATTTCTTTCTCTCAGTCAAATTCTAATGACTAGCTTGGTAAGTGACAAATAAATTGCTTCACCTTTCCAACCTTCAGCAAAGTCATAGTGACACTTGCCTCCTGGTAAATGGCTAAAGGAGCTATGAATGAGAAGGACGACCAAAGACGAATTTGGGATTGTTGAGTCCATTTCCGAATGTTCATGTCTAAAACCCAACTTGTCATGCCCTCCTTGAGTGATTCTTGCTTCCATTTAACATTTATGGTCAACACATTTCACTCTCACTTTGCAGCCTTAGGGAGTCCCCATGGGGCAGAGAATAGCCCACCAATACCATGTCCTCATCATCAGACTTGTGCAGATCCATCACGCCAAGAGGTGGGTAGGATGGCTTGCTTAATAAATTCCCTGTCATCATGTCTAAAGTTTTAGGCTTCTCTAAAGGTGTCAAGGTGAGATGTATTCTACAACAGGAAGACAGAACGGATGAATGAGGTTTCTTTTTGTTTTGATTCTTTTCAGTGAGTAAATTATCTTCCACCTGGATCAACTATTAAAGAAGGAGGCACCTCTTAGTGAATGTTATCACATTTATTTGTATATCCCAAATGCCTTTAAAGTCCTGCTTGAATGCATCAAGCCAATATTGATAAAAATTGCTAGTAATCTTAGCAAGAGGGGAGAAAGGTCAGAGATTTAGGTACAAAGAATCAGCCAAGCACATTATGATGCCTGCTGAAGACACGTAGCTTGTTGCGGGCTCAAACTTTCTGGCATTGCTTTGCCAGTCTCAAACATTGCATTCCTGAGATGTTCTCAGCAAATTCCCCCAGCCCAACACTGACCAGGAAGATCTGCTAGCAAAAGAAGATCATTTTGCATTGGGGGATTTCATTCTGTGTATGTAATGTTTGTAAACCCATCCAATTCCACAGAGAGTTGATAGCAATGAATGCTGACATCTTCCCTGCATGAGCTGCTCTGATCTAATTCAGCAAAACAGCATCCCAAAGGGCTTTGCAGGGCACTGTGAAATCTGGATGACAGCTGTGAGTTCTGGACAGGGCATGGGGGATCTCCTGGTAGGGCTTTTCTCTGACAGATCTGGGGGAAGGATCATCAACATTTCCAGTTCAGGCATGATATAGTGTTTTTGTCCAGCAACACAAGGCCAAGTAAATGCACAAAAGAGTAATGCAGACAGCCAAATTCCAGTGGCATTTCCACTCTGACATGCCCCAGACATTCCTAAGTGCCCCAAATTGGGCCTTGGAGAGAGGGACACCTGAGAGCCACAGCTTCTTCCTCTCTTGGAGAAAATCTAAGGTATGCAGGTAGTGGTATGTGCCTCCAAACCATGTGCTTGCAAGGAAGGCAGTCCACTGCACATTCTGCAGCTATTTCAACAGTAGATGGGAAATTAATTCTGCATATGAAGGCTTGCTGCTTAGGTGACACTGAGCACTTGACTGTAAAATCTGGGTATGGAAACACAGTCTAAACAAGGTTAAAGAGTGACTGCCAGTGTTAGTCACCTGTGCACATCATTATTGGCTCATGGATACATGGGAAATATTATGACTATTTCTTCTGTACTCCCTTAGCCATCATTTCTTGCTCCAGGAAAAAATGTGAGTAACAACTTATTTCCAACAGCTCTGGGTAAGCAGACAGTCGTTGGTTATCAGGCAGTTGCCTATTACCAAGCACCAACATCCGTGCTCTGGCAGGGAAAGGATGTGGCAAAGCAGGAGTGTGCCCCATAGCAAAGAGGATGGGTGAGCACAGGAGATTTAGCCTGAGCAGGAGCTTTCTGTGCACTATTCGTGCTCATTGTGCAAGATTTGGCAGGCCTGACTTAGGAAGAACTACGTAAAAGACATCCAACTAACCTAAACGGGCCATAAACCATTTCTGCTGCTCTACAGGAGATTTCAGATGGCTGTTCTCCTCTAAGCAACAAACCATGCAAAAAAAAAAAAAAAAAAAAAAAAAAAAAGATCTGGAGTCAACAGCTTGTCAGGGAAATAATAACAGTGTTCATCACTTCCTAGTACTGTGCATGGATTCACACCTAAAATATCCAAAATCTGGAGGGGACGGGGAGGTGTGCCAAAGCCCTAGGTTGAACAGCACCATGAATTGTAGAATCATTCAGGTTGGAAAAGACCTCAGAGATCCCCACGTCCATCCCCAACCCATCCCACCATGCCCACTGATCACATCCCTCAGTGCAACATCTCTATGATTCTTGATCATCTCCAGGGACTGTGACCCCTCCACTCCCTGGGCAGCTGTGGCAGTGCCAGACCACTCTTTCCAAAAACAGATGTTTCCTAATACCCAACCTGTGCATCCTGGTGCATGACTGGAGGCCATTACCTCTGATGCAATGTGATGTGGTGCCTCCTAAAGCATCTACAACACAGATCCTGCTGCAGGAAGGATCAGAAAGTCAGAGTGCAGGGTCCAGAGTTGTTGTACGCTCATACAAAAGGATTTGTATGCTGTTTCCAAGCTGGCACGTAGTGTCACCTTCACACTTCTGTATGCTGAACACAGCTGCATTTCCACGGTGAAGGAAACGTTTTCTTTGGAGGAGAGTCAGGTCTCTACATCCATCCAAATACATTTTGAGGTAGGTGAAGGCAGCGGAAGAGTCAGATTTTTTCTTACCCCTGCAGGTTAGGAGTGCCTTTGTGTCAGTGTCACCGAGGTAAGCAAGAGTCGAAACAGATGTGGTGCACGGCTACAAACAGGATGGGAAAATAAACTCATTACCCCATCTGCCCACCGTAAACAGCGTGAAATTAGCAGCAAGCGAGGAATAAAAATCCAGACAAATGGGCTTTTAAAGAGAGCAGAGGGAGCTGGAAGTTGCATTATTAGAAAAGCAGAGGCACAAAACTCCCAAGCCACACACATATCCCCACCCCCACTGAGTTGCTGGGGACAGAGGTGGAGGAAAATCCTGCTGCAGAGCATCCGTAAAGTGGTGTTTGTGAAGGTGAATTCCTAAAGAATCATAGAATCATAGAACCATAGAATGGGCTGGGTTGAAAAGGAAGACAATGATTATCTAGTTTCAACCCTCCTGCTATGTGCAGGGTCGCCAACCAGCAGACCAGGCTGCCCAGAGCCACATCCAGCCTGGATGCTGGAAAGGCTGCTCTGTCCATGGGATAGCAGACCTGATGCTGCTCTCTCCCTGCCTGTTAGGAAGCACCATCTATTTTATAGATCTCAGGGTTGTTTTTTTTTTTGTTCCCCGAGAGGCGCTCTCTTAATGTTGCATAAAATTACTCTCTCAAGGGTAGCGCGAGGAGAAGAACGCAGTGTTATGTTGTCTCAGTTGCAAAGACATTGCTACCAATAAAAGCCCCTGAATGATTTGGATTTTAAGTGACATGATTATGGAGTGGGTCATTCGTGACGCTCCAGTTAAGGTTGCTTCAAACACCTCTACCATAAACTCTGCACGAGGGTGTCTGATGCTTTGGGATCGGGCTGTAAATATTCACCCCCAGTCTTTGTTCTATGTAGCGAGCAAGGATATATTTACTTAAAATTTTTGCAGATAAATTTCTTAAATGGTCATTCTGCTTGATTTATTCAGTGAGATCCCAAGGAGTTTTATGGCTTTTATGGGCTAGCTGTGTTTATAACTATCCTGGGGAGTATCTTCTGCCATTCACATAGAGGAGTGGGGAAAGGAGAGCTGTAATTTCTATTTTAACTTACTTTTCTAGCAGCTGACATGACGCTGACAAAGTCATCTCCTCTAGAATAAAACCTGCCATGCTTTATTGGAGGCCAGAGGAGATCCTTTGGAGAGAGCCAGGGCAAAATTAAGTCAAGTGCTTTTTTTCCCCAACAGATTCTGTGCAGAAGAATTGCGCATGGAAAATGCAGCAGTTTCTGAAGGCAGAGACTATAGCTCCAGCTCACTTTATAGATCTCAGAGAAATTGCAGACCAAATGATATTTCAAGGAAACTGGTTCCTTGTGTTCTGAGTTCTTCAAGATATGACAGCCCAAGGCAGAGTTTTCTATGTGTTAGAAATAATTTCTCTCTCCACATTTGGCAGATCCAAGCAAGCCTTGAGTGCTAAATAAACCAGGTCTATGAATAAATCAGAGGAAGGGGAACTCAAATTTGAGGTGTTGTGCGATTTGAGATAACTGAAAGACTGACGTTGGCCATGAGGCACTTTGAAATAGTCTGGAGTTTGATGAAAGGTTTTACATTTGAGATGCCATTGGGGTATTTCAGGAGAAACCTCCTGGTGGGTTCACCCAAAGTTTGTAATAAACGTAATTGAAATATCTGAGCTCCAGCTGCTACCTTCTACTCTAATCAGAAAGAGTGATAGAAGCAGCTCCTTCTAAGCAAATGCCCTGCTACTGCCAAGGGAGGAGGGATAGAGGGAATGGCTGCAATGGGCTCTACATGCATGGGGAGAGTAGCAGAGGCAGGAGCAGAAATTCATGACCTGGAAGGTAGCAGGTGGAAGGAGGACAAAAGAACTCTGGAGAAATCAATGGACTCTTGGAGAAAGGGCAGATCTGATGAAGACCTCGGAGATGGGAATGTTGGACCCACATTTTTCCTTGGAGAGATTTCTGTAATGTCTGAGTTGGCTCTCACTCTGCAAGGGTTCAAAAATGAGAAGATTCCCCCCACCTCGTCTGCCCAGTGAAGCTGTAATGTGTTCCCATCCAGAGGGAGACTGGATTGTTGGGGACAAGGAGTTCCTCTGAGAGTTGTTTGAGAAGTCCTCCTTCAAGGTCATAGAAGCAGTTTCTGTTTTTATAGTACAGCAGAATCAGAAAATACATTGTAGACATGGAGACTGAACCTTCCCTCTCATAAACCAGGTTTCCATCTTCAGCACTCCCACAAAGTCATGGTGCAACCATCCTTGACCTGTATCGACGTGCTCCAGAGCTCCATACCAACTGGAAGGAGCACAGTTATCCTGTTTTCTCTCCACCGTGTCCCTCATGGCCTTGGCATGCCATTGCACAGGTCCCATCCCCTGGAGTCACTCTGGATGTGGCCATCCTGCTGTAGAGAGGAAGAGCATTTAATAGCATTGCAATGGTCTGCTCCGGGCCATGAGGATATGGCATCACCAAACCTTGCTGGTGGTGTTTAATTTATTGGTGTGCATGTAGCAATGACTCCTTCCTCCAGTGCTTTTCTCCGTCCTTGCAGCATGGGGAACAGAGCATTTAGTATTTTCACAAGTAACTCTGAGGGGAATTTGTAGGCATTTGGCAAAAGGCAAGACAAAACAGTGGGATTCCTGGGAAGGTGGTGACAGCAAACAAGGGCCAACTCCTGGGACACACTGGGCTGGCTCCTTGTCAAAATACCCCCCACAGAGCAACTCAGACCTTCATGGAGGGTGTGAGCAAGATTAGATTTTGTGCAAGGAGAAGAGAGTGGAGTGTTCAACAAGAATGGGTTCTGTTAATGTCAGTTAGCAGAGATGAGATAGAGAAGTGAGGGGGGAGAAGGCCTTGGAGAGCTTTCTATGCTGCACATGGGATAGGACGAGCATGTACAATCTGGCTTCCAGGTTGACCCCGTCTGGAGCCACTCTCTCAAATCAGGAAGGCCCTGGTCTCAAGGATGGAGGTGGTTTCTCCATCTAGCTCCTCAGTGAGAGGTGTAGGAAGCAGGGGCTCTTCATCATCTAGACCATTTCAGCCCCACCATGGTGCAATTTCTGAGTAGGAATGGTGAGCCTGGACATTTAAATCCTCCAGCTGATACCCTGGGCAGAGATCTGCCTGCTTAAGAACTTCAGAAGCAAAGTATTTGCTTGTGGAGTGAGTGGCGATGTGGCTGATTTCCACCTTCGTATCTGAAGGTGGACATCCCAGCCCGGTCCATCTCATGGGATACACAACTCATTTCCCACCTAGGGTTTCTCCATCAGCCTCACATCCCTCCTTTGGTTTTCTTGCAGAAGGTATGGCGGAAGCTGTCAGCTCAAGCAGGGACTGCCTTCAGGCAGGTGAATCCTGCACCAACGACCCCATCTGCAGCTCCAAATTCAGGACTCTCCGGCAATGCATCGCAGGCAATGGAGCCAACAAGCTGGGCCCCGATGCCAAGAACCAGTGCAGGAGCACAGTGACTGCTCTGCTCTCCAGCCAGCTCTACGGCTGCAAGTGCAAGCGAGGCATGAAAAAGGAGAAGCATTGCTTGAGTGTCTACTGGAGCATCCACCACACGCTGATGGAAGGTCAGTTGGGTACGGTGCTCTTTTCTTATGGTTTTCCCAAAAGCTAAGTCCCTCTATAGAGCTCTCCAACATAAAGTCAGTGTGATGAAGGTCATACGTTTCATACCCTGTTCCATCTCAGGACCTATGATGCCTCACAGTATTGGCATTTTTAGGAAGATATCCTGAAAGCTTGAGACATCTCCTTTCTTTTTGTATGTTGTCTTCTTTTTTATGATGTTCCCAGTATACCTTGAGATATTCTCTGGAGAAATGCATGGTATGTTTTGTGTGTAAATAGAAGTATGCTAGCCAAGCCCTGAAGCTGCGTATTTTACAGAAAAGTTTGTGCACTGAAGAAAAAAAATGGTGTAAATTTAAAACAAATCACTCTCTTGGAGGATCTCAAGTGCACGGGTGTCTTTGGGTTAGTGAAGATTTGGGGCTGGTGACATCAAGTTGGAATTTAAAGAGTTCCCAGAGCTGGTGTTTAGTAAGTTTGGATTTTGACGTTTTTTAAGAGTCATCATAAAATTGCACCTCTGTGGTCATAACTCTTCGTTGTCAGGCTGGTGAGTATTTTATGCACCATGAAAATTAAAATGGGGAATAAAACAGAACCTTCCAACCATAGGCTGCGAAATAGATTAATAAAACACTGCTGGCTGAAAGCTGGAAGGAAAGGTGCAGGGGTGACAGGCCAAAAGGTCAAGCAGAACAAAGAGGATGAAGATCATAAAGCACTGGCTTGACAGAATAGGAACTGCTTGATCAAGTTCTCAGAAAGCTTTCAAATAGTGAAAGTTGTGGTTCTGGGCAGCCTGGTCTGGTGGCTGGTGACCCTGCACGTACCAGTGGGGTTGAAACCAGATGATCGTTGTGGTCCTCTTCAACCCAGGCCATTCTATGATTCTATGGTAGTGCAGCTTGCAGAGCACAGAGCGTGGTGATACGTACTGACTGGGGAAATAAGAGGCCCCGGCACCACCCAGGATCTGATCTTTCCCCTAATTACCAAGTGAAGAAGGTGGGGAAGAGCAGAAGGTTTGGGTAACAACTGGTCTGAAGTAATGTACGTGTGCAGGACAGCGATGCCAGGAGGATTCCCACTGCTGGAAGAGCAGGGAGAGGATGGCAGGGAGAACTGGGAGTGGACAAGGGCCAGGTGTGCATCTCCAGATGGATGCAGGCCAGGCTGGGTGGGATGTTGGTCCAGCAGCTTCAGACCTTCTCTTGTGGATGGGTTATTGAAGAGACTGCCCTACTTCTCTGGTGTCATCTTCTGAGCCCTGCATTTTTGCAAGCATCAAGCTCACTTGCATTGCAGATTCACACTTTCAAGCCTTTGATTTCCTTACCTTAATTTCCTGGGGGAAATATATTTCATAATAGTCACGTGTTTCAGAGTCCTTACACATGTTTAATTGACTGAGAAAGGAAGCCAATCTACGTGCTCCTTGTAGAGCTTTGTCTTTCAGTCATACGTACCCAGGAGGCTGTAAAAAGCTTCCTAGAAGCCCTCTTATAAAATCAATTGTGGAAGTGTGTGCTCAGGGAATTTATAAAGCGTACTATTTACTCAGCTTCTCTTGTGTGTGCCTGTGTTTAGCCACCTTCCCATTTGGAGACACAATAACATGATGACAACCCGATAACAATTCTCTGATAAGGTGCTATATCACCAGGACATAAAACTGCTATGCTGGAACATACAAATGGGCCCCTCTCCAGTCAGTAACGATGCAAGATATTTCAATGAAGGTGTAAAGCTGCCTTGTAATGCACCTGTGGTGATTGCACAGTGCTGTGTACCCTGGGAGCCATTTCTTCCTGACCGCAGCTGGTGATCAGCATATGCCCAGAGCAAGAGGTTTGATAGTCCTTTTATCCCAGCCAGTACATCTGCTGCTGCTGTCCATATCCATCTAAATGTCTAATAAAAAAAAATGATACCGAGCTGTTTGCTTCAGTAATATTCTGTAGTATCTATCAGGGTGACGGGGCATTACAGACCATTGAACGGATGAAAGGGAAGCACCAATTGAATGAAATTAGCTTCCCAGTGACTTAAAAATGAAGAGGGGAAGTGTCTGCGGGAGTTGTGGGTCATTAGCTCAGTGCCAAGCAAGAAGGGGCTGTAGGCAAGAAGAGGTGTTAATAAATACGAAAATGAAATGTTGCCCTACTTGCATCCTAGGAAGAGATGAGGACCACTGAACAAAGGAGGGATATAAAAATATATAAGAACGGTGTTGGAAACACCATTGCATGTAGGCAACAGGAGAAGAGGTGATTCTCCAAGTTGTGCCAAGGAGGGTCAGGTTGTGTATTAGGAGATGTTCCTTCTCTGAAAGAGTGGTCAGGCATTGGCACAGGCTGCCCAGGGAATGGTGGGGTCACCATCCCCAGAGGTGTTCCAGAATCATGGAGATGCAGCACTGAGGGATGTGGTTGGTATATATGCTAGGGGTGGGTCGGAATGCTGTTCCTAAGAGGTCTTTTCCAACCTTAATGATTCTCTGACTCTATGACAGTATGAGCTCTGTCCATAAGCAAGAGCTTGTGTTACAATCTGGTGTCCTCAGTGGCAATCTCAGAAAGGGGCCCAGGACTTGAACTATACAAGGTTGCAACTCAGCTCTTCTCAGAGGTGTTGATCTAGTCCATAGTTATGATATATTTTTAAAACCTAGCTGCATTCTGTTCTCTTCTCTAAGGATATGATCCCAACAGTTGCTGTGACCTTGACTATCTATTTACTTATGACCTTTAGAGCACAGTTATTCTTGGACTAACCAAGCTAATGTGTGCTACAACTGTTGAGCCTTGTACATCTCAGGCTCTTCTGCTGCCTTCTCACCAGATGCTCTTTTCACACCAGGCATGAATGTGCTGGAAAGTTCTCCTTATGAGCCATTCATCAGGGGCTTTGATTACGTCCGGCTGGCCTCCATCACTGCAGGTAGGTGGCTGAGAAGATGCTCTTACACCGGCTGGTTCAAAGTGGGAGAACTGGCTGTCAAGTGCTAAGGAGGAGGCAGTCCTCCGTGGTCTCTCATGGTCTCTTTACAAAGAATTGCAGAGCTAAAGTCTTGAAACCATTTTTTTTCAAGGACCTTCCTACAAATCCTGTGCCTACAAATCCTGTCCCCTGAAGAAACACTTGCAATTTTTATCATTTTGTTTTTTAAATGCCCATTCTGAAGGGTTGGGGCTGAAGGGCAAAGTAGGAAGGCCTCTTGTGATGAGCCATCATCTGTGGGCTGATTCTCCATAGCAGGTGTATCACCTGTGCAATGCAGAAACCCAGATGAGCACTGGATGGTTGCTTGCCATTAGGGACTAGAAGGTGCTTCCTCATCAATCACAGGTCAGATACCCCAAAGGCAAAAAGGTCAGTAGTCCAACCTACTGACTTGATCCCAATTGCAACCTCTAACCCCACGCCCTGAGGCCAGCCTGTGGACTCAAGCTTGTGTTCTGCTCTGAATCATGTAATCCCCTTAATAACACGAGCAAAGCTGCCCTACTTTTTAACCTCCTTGAGGGCATGAACCCTTGGCTCAGCAGCTAAAAGGTCAGTGCTGTAGCTTTTTAGCTTTTAGCCATCCATCACCAATGTCACTGCTGCCAACATAACCTGTACCAAAACCATGGGAAAGCTTTACCCACAGTGATTTTTGTTACCAGAATACCCACCTGGAAGCAGATGATTTGCTCCACTTGTGTCTCTGGAAGATGTGTCAAAGCAGCAGTCCTCTCACATCTCTTCCTGAGTGTGCACCTGGCTCTGAGGTGGAGGACACAGCTGGAGTGAACCCAAGCAAGCAGGGAGCAGCACATTCCTGCAGCTGATGGATGGCTGCAGTCCCCTCGACAGCGAGGCACTTGTTAGGTGAAAATGTCCAGGAGCAAATTAACCCATCAGCCCTTGACAATCTGACCAGCAAAGGGAAGGGAGATGCTCCCTGACCTCACATCTTCTTATTGACTCCACTTGACTGATTTGAGCATGCAAAGTGAAGCATGCACAAAGCTGTTTGCCAGGTCACGGCCTTCTTCACAAGAGTTTTTTTCCTTTTTATTTTTTCTAGAAGTCCTACAGGGCTCTTCAGAGCACAGCAAAATCCATCCAGGAACGGGGATTTTTATGCATGGTTAACACACAGACAGGTTTTTAAAGCAGATTGAAACTGGTTGGGCAGCAAAGCCAATGAGCCTGGAGCAGCAGGGATACGTACCAAAGGACTCAGCATCCATTGAGACACGTGATGTTTTTTGTTTAAAATTTTTCTTCCCTATTTATACATCAGAACAGTCCATAACACAGCTCATGACCTGTCACACTGTGCCTGTCCAGTGCATGGAATTATAGGATTGGCCTTGCCAAAGGTTCCTCTTACAAATACACTCCAAAAGTTCCCAAGAACTCGTTGAAATGTAAGACATTCCCATGATGCTATGCCAAGTCAGAGTGATAGATGTTTTTAACCCAGTTTTACGAAAAAACAATATGTGGCCACTATTAAAAATATAAAAGGAGAATGATATCCCTCCACTCTAATTGTAATAGTGAATGTTAAAAGTAAGACCTCCGTTGTTGCGTGTGAGCAGCAGAACAACTAGCATGTTCCCTGTGATTCATTAGCTGATTGGGTAATGAAACCCTTCCAAGTAACATTCCCACACATTTTCTGACAGCTCCCCTGTGTAAACTGATGCTCTGAACAATATTTATCTCTGGGCATTTTTAAAGAGAAGCACTTATGTTGTAGAAATGCACCGAGCAAAAATGCCATCCATTGTAAAATAACTGAAAAACCTGAAATTCATCTTCTAGTAAACAGCAGAGACAAAACGAAGGGGAAAATAAGCAGCTCAGAGATGGAGCATCTGACAGTGGCTGCAAAAATAAAGGAGGGCAGCCAGTTTTGAAGTGCTTGGAGTGACTGTCAATGCATCAGCACTTGTCACGGTGACTGGATGGTTTTAACTCCTGGTCAAAGACAGGGCTTGACTTTGCAGCAGAAATTCTTTTATTCTGGGGATTTTTCCTCTGCAAAAAAGAATCTTCTCTGCTGGGGAAAACATCCTTCTAAGTGTGCTTCAGGTAATGGGCTTAATTCAGAGAGATGAAGAATGTATTCAAATTCATTTCTCTAGCACATGTAGGAGCCTCTTCTCATCTCTACAATCAGCAAGAGCTTAATGTCTCAACAGATCCCTACTTTTGACTCTGTAGCATTCTTCCTGATACAAAAGAGAGCTCCATCCACCTTTGAAATAGTTTCAGGATCTATCTGCACCTCCAGAGGCCTGAGGAAACTCACTGCACAGGGAAAAGAAGTTGTGGTGCAAGGGTCCGAGCAGATCAGACGTGTCAGGAGATCTGGCTTGGCCATTGACTCGGTGTTTGATCTAGGGCAAAAGAAAATCCATTGGAATAAATCCCATCACACTGGTGGATCCAGTTATGGTCATACATTGATGTGTCTTCTAATGTGGTAGCAAGGGTAATTGGAGGACAGTTGGACTAGATGATCTTGTAGGTCCTTTCCAACCTTGTGATTCTATGATTCTATGATTCTATGATTCTATGATTCTGTGATTCTATGATTTATGATTCTATGAATGGCTGCTGCCTCACCAGGCCTTGGTGTGGTTAATTCATGATGATCAATGCCTGAGGTAGAGCAAAAATGCTCAAGGTAGAGCAAAGTCTCCTTTCATTAAATGCAGGAATGAGGTAGAGCAGGTTCTGGGGTGTGAGGTTTGTTTTGTGGCCATGGCACCTCTCAGGAAAAGAGGATTTGGCTCTCCTGCAACACAGAGCAGATGTGGACTCCACAAGGCCACAGCCTTCCTGAAGCCAGTGGTGGCCACGTCAAGGAAAAGGTTGGGAGGAAGGTCTTAAAACGGGGCGCTGCTGCCTGTGGGAGCTGAGCTCTAAACCCCATCGCCATCTTACACCAACCCGCAGGGTCTGAGAACGAGGTGACCCAGGTGAACCGCTGCCTGGATGCTGCCAAAGCCTGCAATGTGGACGAGATGTGCCAGCGGCTGCGGACGGAATATGTCTCCTTCTGCATCCGGCGCCTGGCTCGGGCCGACACCTGCAACCGCTCCAAGTGCCACAAGGCCTTACGTAAGTTCTTCGACCGCGTGCCACCTGAGTACACCCACGAGCTGCTCTTCTGCCCCTGTGAAGACACAGCCTGTGCTGAGCGCCGGCGGCAGACCATCGTTCCAGCCTGCTCCTATGAGTCCAAGGAGAAACCCAACTGCCTGGCACCGCTGGACTCCTGCCGTGAGAACTATGTCTGTAGGTATGTTCGTGTGGTGGGGTGGGTGACATGGAGAGAGGGCACCCAAACAAGCCTGGGGTTCTTCAACTGGGGGCAACCCGGTGTGCAGAGCTGTGTATTTTCCTCTAGGATTCTGGTGGAGTGCACATATCTCACCATTTCCCCAAGGGAATGGCATGGAGATGTGTCAGGGGAGGGGGCAGGTGGGATTTAGGGAAAAGCTCTGCCCCAGAGGGTGGTGGGCATGGAACAGGCTGCCCAGGGCAGTGGTCATGGCCCCGACCTCATGGAGCTCAGGGAGCACTGGGACACCTCTCTCAGACATTGCGTTTGGGTTTTGGGTGGTGCTATGAGGAGCCAGGAGTTGGAATCGATGGTCCTTGTGGGTCCCTTCCAACTTGGGATATTCTATGATTGTATGATTCTGCAATTGGCTCACCACAACCTAACATAGTGTGAGTGGCTCCTTCCCTATGACCCGTGACTTTGTTTCATGCCCTGATATGGAAAGTGTTAATGAACAGAACAAATTGGTGTTGGACCCTTATTTGAACTTTCCTATCAATTTTGGATTCATTCCAAAGAAAAAGCCCACTATGGAAATATTTCCAGGAAGCTAAGCAGAGATGCAGCGTGGAGTCCATTCCAGACTCATGCATGCACTCATACACAGAAATATCTTAATTTGGATACTCACATGCACACTCCTGATTTATTTTTCCCTCAACTGCACTTTTTTCACCCCTCTATTTCTCAAAACGTCTTTGATATTCCAGAAGCTAGGACAAAGGAGAATGGTTTTAAACTGAAACAGGGGAGGTTTAGGTTGGATATTTGGACGAAGTTTTTCACACAGAGGGTGGTGAGGCACTGGAACAGGTTGCCCAAGGAGGTTGTGGATGCCCCATCCCTGCAGGCATTCAAGGCCAGGCTGGATGTGGCTCTGGGCAGCCTGGTCTGCTGGTTGGTGACCCTGCATATAGCAGGGGGTTGAAACTGGATGATCACTGTGGTCCTTTTCAACCCAGGCCATTCTATGATTCTATGATTCTATGCAGTGATGCTCCCAGCTCCATGTCCTGTGTGCAGCTCTTGCCATGAGCAGACACCTGGAGGAGAGCAGAAGAGCAAGGCCAGTGTAGGACATATCTCCCAGAACTGTTCCAGGCTCTAATTATTCTGGGCTTTGGGACTTCCTGAACTGAACACTTCTAGCACGTCATCCTTAAAGTGCATTAAAAAATTGTCTTTTCCTAAGAGAAGGTGAAGACTGCTGCATGTAGCACACATCCTCTTGGAAGGGTGGCCTGGCATTAATGCACCCAGTAATGCTGATAACAGAAAAACTGAGATACAGAGCTGATGCTGACTCCAAAAGATGCAAAGTCCTCTAGTCCCACCAGTTCTTGTTTGAAAATTCCCCCCAGGTATCCAGAGAATCAAATCAGACGGGTACTGCCCTCTCCCTAACAAGACAAGTGAGCCCAGAGGGAAAGAAGAGGTTCAAAGGGGAGAGTGCTGCTTCCCAAGAGGCTGGAAACCATTTCCCACAAACAGCACAGCTGTTAATTATCCGGTTCCTTGGTCTCTGAATGTATAATATAAAACAACCTCTAGAGACATGGCAGGAGCAAGGGGTGGAAGTGTGACCCGGTCAAAGCCAGCAGTGCAGAAAGCACAAGGAGAGCCAAGAACAAATCATGGCACTTTGAAGGAGTAAAATACCCCAGGGCAAATCCTGCTGCACTGCTAAGTCCTCTTACCAGTCCTAACCCTCTCCAGCTCCCCAGCTTGGAGATGTGGGCTCTACTAACAAGAGTAGTATAAAAATTGCAGTTGATCCCTCTCTCCTTCAAATAATACAACAAAGATTTGGTAAGCGTACTTTGCCTGGCCATAGCACAGGTGAGAGAGGTTGATGTGATGGTCGCTGGCTGCTTGACTAGGTGCATCTGTATTCCAACAGTTCTATGTCCTACCTGAGAGCCCCATGTGGATGACTTAAATTCCCTACCATGTCCAACTGCCACCAGACGTGCCAACAATTGTCCCATTGCTATAGAATTAAGTGTCAACTATCTGTTTGGCAGCATGATTTATTGAGTTTATCCTACCAAGGTAGTAGGGTAGCCGCATGCAAAGAGCTATCTGGCATGTCTGAAAGATTCCTCTATTTCCTTGCATGGAGGGTCCCAACAAGCCCAGAACTGGGTCTCAAAACCACTTTGAGCTGAGAGATTTGATGCTTTCAGCCCAACCGTACAAAAGCTGAGGCACAACAGTGGTTGAAGTACTGTGGCATGCGCCTCTCACTCCACAGACCCCAGAGAGTCCAATCTTCTGAGAGTGGGTGCCGGTAGCAGAGGAGATGGCAACAGCCATGGTGATGGAGAGAGCATATCAGAGCCTTTGGGCATTGCCCTTAACCTGAAGATATCCTCAGCGACATTTAGAGCATAATCTTTGAAGAGAGAGAGAAAGTGGACCAGAGTGATTCTCTCTTTCAGCAATTCAGTCCAAAAATGAAGGCTTAGGTCTCTAGGGAAGATTAGTACTCTGGAGTCAGATAGCTGCAATAGAGAATGAATTATCTTGCTGTCTGCAACAGCTCTTCCTTTGAAAATCAGCTTTGCACATCAGAAAACAAACATTTCTTCCAAGATCGCACCTTACTTGCAGTCCCAAAGGATGCTTGTACAACATGACCTAGAGCACCTCTCCACATCTCCTCTCAGGGTGATTAAACTCACTTCTGGCTTTGCTGGAGGGGCAGGCGAGACGAAAACCTGTGTTGTGTATTCAAACTGGCTTAACAACAGCTACAGCAGCACAGAATCTTGTGAATATTATCCCCTTCTGTGCGAATGCAGCAGACACCTCCAGTGTGCTATTATCTCTCTCTTTGCCCCAAATATTTCTTCTCTCAAGTCTCATTTAACCGTGCCCATAGCAGGGGGGTTGGAGCTCGATGATCTTTAAGCTCCCTCCCAGCCTAAGGCTTTCTATGATTTTGCATTCTTGCTCCAATAGGTCGCGTTATGCAGAGTTCCAGTTTAATTGCCAGCCATCCCTGCAGACTGCAAGTGGCTGCCGGAGGGACAGCTATGCTGCCTGCTTGCTGGCCTACACCGGGATCATAGGTAAGGTCCCATGTCCTTCCACTGCTCTATCTCCCACTCCCTGAGTGGGAAGCCTCCTGTATCGCAGCCAGTTGAAAGCTATGAAAGTAGAAAGGTGGACATGTGAGAGTAGGATCTCAAGGAGACCCCACTTTAACTCTGCTATGTGAAAGAAGGAGCCTGAGCCATGATCATGAGGTAACTTCATGATAGCTGCATCAGAAGGAGGGAAACCACACATCACGAGCTGCTGCAAGACCCTGCTTGATGCTCATGGTGATGGGTTGTCCCAGAGAACCTGCTCCGCTGGGTGTGCCCTGATCTCACTGCTGGATTTTCCTGTCATCCTCCTGACTTCAGAGGATGTCAAACTGGGTTTTCAGATGCTGCAGAGGCCCTTCTGGCAGCTTGTTATGGCACAAGCACATCCAGAGTCCAAAGAGAAGCGCCGATGGCCATTGGACTTGGTCCGTTCCAAAGGGAAGGGATAAATTGGCAGCTGTTTGGGTCAAGATTTCATTCTTGAACCTTGACCTTCATTTCATCCTTCCTTTGTTGTCTCTGACCATTCTGGAGGCTGAGTTTGGTTTCTCTGATGCCAGTGTGAAAACCTCCTCAAATATTCACAAACAATATCTGAATGTTACTAGGAAACCTCAGCTCCTGGGAGTTGCCCATTCCTTAGACTTAGAGCACACTTTAGTTGACTAAAGGCCTTGGTGGTGGTGGAGTGAACTAAGAGACAGAAAATGACACTCTTCTCCTCCCTGGGAGCAAAGCAGAGCTGTGACACCAGCACCAAAAGGGTTTTCTCATCACATAGGAGCATGACTGAAATTAACCAGAGCAACATAAGAGAGCAGCAAAGAGATGATATTGTCCCCCCTTGGATTCCCAGCTTTGGGGTAACACTTCTCCACCCTTCCCATAGGCAGCCCCATCACTCCAAACTACATTGACAACTCAACCTCCAGCATAGCACCCTGGTGCACGTGCAACGCAAGTGGCAACCGGCAGGAAGAGTGTGAGAGCTTCCTGCACCTCTTCACTGACAACATCTGTCTCCGTAAGTATCACCCAAGGAAGGATGCATGTGCTGGCCCTTGGGAGCATTGCCCTGATGGTGCTTTTTTCCATCTCTTCCCCACACAAAGAAAATGCCATCCAGGCCTTCGGCAATGGGACCTACCTGAACGCAGCCACAGCCCCATCCATCCCCCCCACCACACAGATGTACAAGCAGGAGCGAAACGCCAACAGAGCTGTGGCAACCCTCAGCGAGAACATCTTCGAGCACCTCCAGCCTACCAAGGTAGGAGAACCTGGCCCAAGGGTTGCTTGGCTGTATCTGTGCCTCTCCGTGTTCTCCAGCCCTCCTCACCGCAGCTCCATCTTCCAACTGTGTCATTGCATCTGCATGCTGATAACCAACCTCCCCTTCACTTTCTAGAGTCCCTGACTCATCTTCTTCCTCATGCCACGACATCATCTTACCCAACACCAAGCAAAAGGCAATGCTATCCTGTTCTTCACCCTCTCCTCAGTCCCGCTGCTCATCATCTCTTTTCTTTCATGGGTGGTAATCATAGAATCATGGAAACATAGGATGGCCTGGGTTGAAAACGACCACAGTGATCATCTGGTTTCAACCCCCTGCTGTGTGCAGGGTCGCCAACCAGCAGCCCAGGCTGCCCAGAGCCACATCCAGCCTGGCCTTGAATGCCTCCAGGGATGGGGCATCCGCAGCCTCCTTGGGCAACCTGTTCCAGTGCCTCACCACCCTCTGGGTGAAAACCTTCCTCCTAATATCCAACCTAAACCTCCCCTGTCTCAGTTTAAAACCATTCCCCCTTGTCCTATCACTATCCACCCTCATAAACAGCCCTTCCCTCTCCTGTTTATACTTTCCCTTCAAGTGCTGAAGAGAGGAAGCTAATGAGAGAGATGGGTATTCTAGGAACATCCCTGTACTTTCTGGGAGTGTAGAAGAGAACCAGAACCACTGGTTCAATTCCTTGCCCAGTTGTGGGGCATTCACATAGGTGCAGACAAGCTTTTCAGCTGCTGGAGGTCATACATTGAAACTTAACTGAGCAAGGATCACCAAGCATTGAAAAACCTCAGCTGAAAGATTCTACCCATCGGCAAGTTTTTAGTATCGAAGTAATATTAAATTGAAACTGTTCTAAAACAAATACCAGGTTAATTTACTGATGATGACAGTAATAAGCATTAAATATTTTATTATTAAGTGAAAAGCAATGACCTTGATTTGCCGCCCACTAGAGTAATCTTCAGATTGAATTATTTTACTGTTGAATAATTAACAGTGACCCTGATTTGCTGAACATGCAGGTAAGAGAAGCTGTCACTAGATTCTGAAAACTGAGCATGTGCCTTGTGTTGAGCTAGATGGTACCTCCTGGGAGCTTCCACATGCAGGTTTTTAAAACCTTTTCCCAAACCATCTCACACAGCTTTGTTTTCACCGAGCAGTTATAAGGTCTTGCAGTAGGTGCAGAAGTGTGGCCTCAGCTTCCCAAACTGCTTTTCAGGGCATGGGTGGCCATGCACAGAACAGAGATATTTTCATCAGGGAAGAAAACCATTTGCATGTAGGAGAGCTGGAGGACTTGGTGCTCACCAAACCTTTGTGCAACCTGAGTCTAAGTCCAAGACCCTGCACTGACAACTTTATCCAAGCCACCACTTGCAAGTGATGGAGAAGCTGTGAAACTCCTTCATGATTGACAGCCTAGTCCAGATGGCCACGTGCACAGTACTTTCGTGGTATCATGGAATCATTAAGGTTGGAAGAGACCTCTGAGATCCCCAACCCACCTCCATCATGCCCACTGTCCGGGTCCCTCAGTGCCACATCTCCACGGTTCTGGAACACCTCCAGGGATGACAACTCCACCACTTTCCTGGGCAGCCTGTGCCAGTGCCTGAGCGCTCTTTTGGAGAATACATTTTTCCTCACATCCAACTTGAACCTCCTCTGGCACAATGTAAAGCCATTACCTATGGAGTAACCTACCTGGGTCCCAGCTGCTGCTTGGTGAAATGCCTCCTGATGCCATTGAGATACCTCCAATACTTGGGGACATCTCCACCTGGAGAGGTCACCACATCAAGTCATTGGCTAGTGATGACTCCACGTGTATGGATGTCCCCTGACCAAAGTGGGCATTCAGGCCCCCATCTTACAAAAAGAAACTTTCATCACCATCATCTCCAACAGAGCTGAGCTGACCACAAGGCTAAAAACCATGACACTCACCCATGCTTCTTCCTTTCTCTTGCAGGTGGCTGGAGAGGAGAGGCTCCTGCGGGGCTCCACTCGTCTGTCATCAGAGACCTCCAGCCCAGCAGCTCCCTGCCACCATGCAGCCTCCCTGCTGCAGCTGTGGCTTCTCCCTACTCTTGCTGTGCTGAGCCTCTTTGTGATGTGAAGCAGAGTGGGATCACGCCGGGCAGTGACTCTCTTTGTGTTGGTTTCTTTAAAAAAAAAAAAAAAAAACCCACAAAACAACCAGACAAGGAACTTCTTTTGGGAGGTGGGGTAGGAGGAGGGAAGGGATGGGAAGGAGAGGTGAGTCTGTAAGCATCCCTTTCTCCTTCTCATCCATCTTCCAATTTGTTTGATTTTATACAATCAGCATCGCCAACAATCAGCTCATCTTTGTCCTGGCCACCTTTCAGCCCACAGTGTGGTTGTTGTCTCTCCAGCTCTCTGTGGATTGGGGTTGTGAGCCACAGACAGTTCCCTTGGAAAAGCCAGAGGAGAGAGCTGAGTCAAAAAATGAGAGCTGCAATGGAAATGCTTTCACCTTCCCCAGCCAAGAGGGGAAAGACTTCTGATGGATGAGCTGTCAGTACATTTCCTTAAGCCCCAACTCACACTGTGGGACATTTGACAGGGCAAGTCAAGTGTTGTGTCGTACAGATCATCTCCAGGGCTGCTCAGGACCCAAAGGACAGCCCATCTGGTTCAAAGTGAAGAAACCAGAGGCCCTGGTGAGAAGGTAGTTGGTTCCGTTCACCAGAGAGGATCCTGAAGCACCTCTGGGGTGGAGCAAGCAGCCATACAACGAATTGGCTCACAGGGACCTGCTTGAAACTACAGCCAACATGCAACCAGCATGCATCTCCAAGATGTCACCTACTCCTTGGGCCCTCCTGTCTGGGAAACGTGTCATGTGTTGATCATGTTCAGGAAGAAACACGTCTGTTGCATTTTGTTAATGGCTGGCTTTCTTCGTGTCTCAACCTTAGCATCTCTACTTACCGGTCCTGTGAAGTGTTTGGAGTAGGTATTTTTTCATGACATCCAACCAAGCAGGGGCCAAAGTCATTCCACTCCCAGCTAACCTCTCTATGTGCAGGATAAACCTGTGAGGCTACAGGTAGGAGTTGATACGAGTGTAACACAATCCATTCTCACCAGCTACCTGTGCTCCTGTCGGTCTCACAGAGAGGCAGAGGGACAGTTGAGGGATGTCATTATCTATGTAAGGAAGAGATAGGGTACAAAAGGTTTTCATGTCCTTGGTAGGGAGTGGATTGTTACAGCCCCCTTCCTTGAATAGCTGGAGGAGGAAATCCTTGTTAGCTTGTACCCAGGCTAGCACACTAATGACATTGCCTCCTGCCAAGTGCTAATTAGTCAGCCAAGGGGTGGCTTAAGCAAAGGCTGGCAAAGTGACCCAACCAGATGGAGCGTGAGGAGAAATGTCTCCCTGGTTGCTCAGGGCACAGAAGGGAAAACATGTGACCTTGTTATACACAAGCATCCAGGGGTCTTTCCTTGAGGAAGTGAGGAGGGGTGTCCCAGAGCTTTGCAGGGAGATGGATTCCACGCTTGACCAAGACAATAAAGAAGGTGGTAAGGAAAAGCAGCGAGGTTTCCTTGGACAAATGCTTTCCCAGGTTGACCATTACAGGAGGGACGGGAGTGGCTCGTTGCTCCCTGTGAGTTTTACAGCAGCCCATTCACCTTTTGGTTTATGCCTCTCTACGGAACAACATCAGTTGCTCAGCATTTGGAGGCATAGAAAAGTTTAGGAGCAGTTGAAATTTCAGTCTGGAGCTTTTTATTTCCATTCTCTGCAGAGCACTTTCCGTTGCTTTTATGCTTCAGGTTTTGCTGAGAAACAGCAGCGACTTTCCTGGGGTTTGTTCCAATATAAAACCACACTTGTTTGCGAATGAATATCTGTGGAAGCATAAGACAGGGCAGAAAACCTTCTGGCTGTGTCCTGGCTGATGTTCTTCACCTGGGGTTGTCCTAATTCAGGAGACAGGATTCTGGAACATGCAGAAATCTTAAGTCTTGCATGCAGGGTGCCAGGGGATGTGCTGAAACAAAATGTGTGTGCCAAAACTTCACAGCCAAGAGGATCTCCCAGTATTGGAAATGCAAGCGGAGGGCAGTGGCACAGGTCCCATACCTCCCTTCAAAGTGCCGTAGCCGTGCCCTGAGCTGTTGTGAACATTTCCCATTTATCCAGAGCATCAGTGGGGCCATCTGTGCAAATATGAGGTGTAAATCCAAAAACCCGTGTCCTCTGAGCCACAGGTGGGAAAGATTAAACCCTACTGGAGAATGGCAAGGAACTTCCTCAACACCATGAGGTCGTGCTGTGGACTGCCTTCATCTGCCGCTTTCCTTTCAAGTCCTGTAGTCTAGCCTTGCTCTTCTGCCCACCTGGTTTCAGCAGATGAGTCCCCACCAGCCTTTGGTCCTCCTGTATGGGGCCCTCCTCATGGGCTGAGTCTCTGCGCAGGATGGGTGTGCAAGGGGTGGGATGTATATATCATGCTTAGAACATCTTAGGATGTTGGTTGTCCCTGATCTTTGCTGGCCAAACAGACCCTCAGATCCCATTGTGGTGTCTTCTTGTGTCCTCAATTCTGGGAGGATGGCAGAAGTGTCCTGAGGCTGTGAAAAGCAACAGCAAATCACTATGGATCATATCACAGAGGCCTTGCATGAGGGGGTAAAATAAAGGCGAATGGTCTGCTGGGATTCCTGCAGAAGTGTAAATGGGGGGCTACTGGAGGGTTCTTTGTTGTGGTCTTGAATGAGGGGTCTGAAAAACACCTACAGAGCTGACCTTGCAGGTCTGAAAATGTGCTCCCCATCCTCATCCCTTGTGCTGTGGTGTGAGTTTGGAAGCAGCATCCACCCAGCAATGAGAGCCTGCTGCTCGCCCAGGAGTTCCCTCCAGTGTGAGGATGCTTCACAATGAAGAAAAGCACGGAGCAACGAGCCTCCACGCAGCAGGAAAGGGCCAGTGGTTGGGATGGGTGTTAATATTGTGGGGGAATTAAAAAAAAAAATTCAAAAAAATCTGCATGAATTTTCCTGACCATTCCACCTTATTTTTCTCTAACAATACTTAATGCCCGCTCTCCCTCTAAGCCTATTCACAAACCAAACTTCGCAAACAAAAATAAAGAGTCACAGCAGCAGAGGGAAAGGACTGAGTGAGCCAAAGGAGAGAAAGGGAGACAACTTTTTAGCAATCACTCCATACCTGGGGACTTCCATAAGCACAAAGAGTCATGGGAAAAAAGCAGTGGCCAGCCAACTTTCTGTAGCCACTGAACTCTGTTTTTTTTCTGGCTGCTCAGCACCGTTTTGCAGTGATTTGGCAGTTCCTTGCATCTGTGAGATATTATGTATGTACAAATACTGCATTGTTGTCCAAGCAAGAGCACGAGCAGAGAGGAAAAGCGATGCTGGGAAAGTACCCCTGTGGGCAGCAGGGGATGCTGATGGGTGCTGATGGGTGTGTGTGTGCACATGGGGAGATGCTTGGTGTCTGCCTGTACTGCCGGGGTGTAACCTGTACTTATCTCTTCTGTACGAGTTGATATTCAGACATATCCATGAATAAAGCACACATGCATTTTCCTGACTGCCTGCTGCTGTCTGTGACGCGGGTCTGGCTGTGCCCATGCACTGTGCACCAAATTCACTCCTCTTGCACCATCACGGAGCTGGAAAGAATGGGGGGTGCTCTAGGGGGAGATTATAGAGTATTGGGGCTCAGAGCCCCCACACTTGGATGAAAACTCCAAGCTAGTGCATCCCAGCCTGGAGAAAACAGCTCTATGGAGACACAACCAGAGGAGAGCCACCAATGCAACCCACAGATCTGCTCAAGCTCTGGGGATGTGTGTGCTGAGCACAGAGATGGCACACGTGGAGCTCTGGGAGCAACGTGGGGAAGGCTGTGCTCTAAAATAGGTAGGAAGAGGGTGGAGAAGGGCAGCAGTTCACATCAGGCAAGGGGAAATGATTTGTGCTACCAACACTTGTGGGCCATTTTTGGTACCTAAAAAAAAAGAAAAGAAAAAAAAGAGACAGAAATCTTGAGTTGGAAGGGGCCCATCAAGACTCTTGAGTCCAGTGTTGCACTTTTTCCTCTGAAATTTGTATCTACAGATGCAAAAAAATCTTCTGGGGAAGCTCCAGTCAGTGGAATCTGAAATGTGCTGTGAAAACACTGCAGGTTGGGTGGATTTTTCACAGAATCACAGAATCACAGGATGGCCAGAGTTGGAAGGGATCTCAAGGATCATGAATCTCCAACCTCACTGCTACATGCAGGGCCACCAACCTCCACATTTAATGCCAGCCCAGGCTGCCCAGGGCCCCAAACAACCTGGCCTTCAACACCTCCAGGGATGGACAGGGCATCCACAGCCTCTCTGGGCAGCTGTTCCAGCACCTCACCACCCTCTCTGTAAAGAACTTTCCCCTGACATCCAACCTCAATCTTCCCTCCCTCACCTTAAAACCATTTCCCTTTGTCCTGCTGTTATCTCCCCTTTCACAGAGTTGATTTTTCCTGCTTCTCAGCCTGAGCTCAGCACACAAAAGCCCACTGGGCCTTTGCTGGAGGACACAGGGACAGGTGCCCCAATGGGGATGGACAGCAGAGGTGGGACTCAGCCCATGGTTTCAGCAGAGACATCCTTAGGGATCTCCAAAAGACATCTGCAACGTGAACCTGGGTGTCCCTGCTCATGACAAGCTGGCAAGCATGCCTGTGAATCGCCCTAAATTTTGGGGAGAAAAAGAGATATCAGAATCATAGGATCATTAAGTTTGGAAAAGACCACTAAGATTATCAAGTCCAGCATTGACCTACCCCCACCGTGCCCACTAACCATGTCCCCAAATTGCCCAGGGACAGGGACAAAGGCTGAAGCAAGAGCAAGGGAAGTGGTTTTCTACAATTTCCAGGAAAAACACCCCCAAATCAAACATCTTGAGACTCCCAAAGCGTCACCTCTGGAGTTTCAGAGACACTCAAGAGTCTGGACAGGACTCTGAGCACCCGATGGAGCTGTGGGTGTCCCTGCTCATTGCAGAGGAATTGGATCAGACAGCCTTTAAGGGTCTTTTCCAACTCAAACCATTCTGTGATGAGTCTATGAACAACAAAAACCCACAAGGAAAAAGACAAAACCCTCTGCCTTTTTTTTTTTTTTTTTTTTTTTTTGCCCCCAAAAATTAGCTGTGGTGCTCTGGTTCACTTCTTCATCACTTTCTCTTGCCCTTTTCCCATTAATGTGGAAAAATCAGATGTTTGTTCTTCCACCATACCAAAAAAGATGGCTTTAATACCAACCAGTGATGCGCAACCCATCCAAGAGCTGGAATATTCTAGCATTATAAAATATCCTGAGCTGGAAGGGAGCCATAAGGATCATCATGTCCATCTCCTAGCTCCACATAGGACTACCTCTTCTCTTAGCTACAAGCCTGGCTCCTGCGTCTGGCAGGGCTGCGACGTGGTTATTTAGAGACCCCAGTTAGCGACCATGATGGGGATGGGTCAACAGTTGGACTGGATGAGCTTAGAGGTCATTTCCAACCCTAAGGATCCTGTGATTCTATGACCTTATGTGCCCTGCTGCACCCGCCACCCCAACTGGAGATTCAGGTGTGGGATGGTTTTGGCAGATGAGGTGAAGGATGCCTCCATCCTTCAATAGTGAGAACAACTGGTGATTGGTGGATGGTTGGACTGGATGATCTTGTAGGTCTTTTCCAACCTTGGTGATTCTATGATTCTATGACCCTCTTCTTCCTCCTCTCACATCTGGTGCACAGCAAAAACACATCCCACAGTCTCACCCCTAACTCTGCAATCAATTTATTTCCCCCCCCATCTCAAGAAATAAGGGAAAGAAAGAAGAAAGAGATGGGGGAAAAAAAAAAAAAAAGAGTTTTTAACCAGATCATCTACCTTTTATTTCAGAGGAAAGATTTGCATTATTTACTTTTATTTATGTACAGGTACTTCACATTTGTATTTAAAATGCACAGACCTCCCAATAATTTCCTCAATCCTGCTTTAAATTAGCTGTTATTTTACAATACAAAAAATTATACCAAAAACTGCAGTCCTAAATGTGTGTATGTATAACACCCACAGTCCCCAGCAATGAAATAGTTTACAATACTTGCTCATATTTACATATGAATGCAATAAATGCTAAATTATACATATTAACAAACTAAGCTCAAGTCTGAACACGGATAAGAATCGTAAATAATTACAGAACAACAACAAAAAAAATAATAATCCAGAATAGAGTTAATTCAAGGACCCTAGTGTAAAGAACATTTATTGTGCACAAATTTCAGAGTAATATAAAACGTATATTTATGTTCTTTTTGCTTTCTTTCCTTTGTTAAAAATGGACCGACGTTATGTTACACTCCTCCACAGCTTCTATCCTCCTGTCTTCTGGTGAGGTTTGTGGAGTCAATGAGAGGAAATGCCTACAGAACTACAGTACCTGGAAGACGCACAACATCGCCCATGTGTAGTGTTAGGAGGTTACCACGGAACGAAACCTGACATAGAAGCAGAAAAAAAAAAAACAACAACCAAACAGTACATCCACAACGTTGTTGTATTCCCAGCATGGGAAACTCGCCTCATTGGAGCAGCTTGCGACAGAAAAAGCATGGAGGTGACCAAAATTCCAATGGCATGGTTGAAAACGGGGGGTGCTCATCTCTTCCTCCCCTTCCCATGGCCCCACTCCCAACCCCAGAGCGCTCCCTCCTGTCCCCACGCCATTCCCAAATGGAGATAAAGAGGGAGCAGGAATAGAAGAGATGCCAACAAGTTGACAGTAAGTTGGATGGATTGAGTTAAGCGTCGCTCCCGGCTTGTAAGGAGCAAATCTGTACTTCCCTGCAAGCTCAGTGCCGACAAATCCGTATTTGTGGGGATAGAAGGGGTTGCCAAGACTCATGGTGAAGGGCTGAGGCTCTGCCCCCAACCTGGGGTCTTGCAGGAAAGCAAAAGCAGCAAAAGCTGACTGATGGGGCACTGTGCCGCGGTCCTTGGTGCTGACATCGTATTTTGGCCTCATGGGTGGACGTGGATCTCATCAAACCTCATCAACCTCTCACCAAGCAGCCTTCTAAAACCACGCCATGAACCCGGAGAAGACACGTTTTGGAAAACATTTAAGCACAGAGAACATGATGTTTCAAACAACATTCAGTGCTCGCAGTGTCCCAAAGAAAGCCTGTATCCAAGAATGGCTTTGTGCAGCCCAACGTGCTCCTATGGTGACACACCATCACATTTTGGTACGTTATCCACTACGACTTCATGTCGATCACAGGCATCATCCAGTCACACAGAGGTTATCTTTTGGCATATCTTTCCATACGGCACATCTTAAGCCCCGTGAGAGTGGCGATAATGCAAAAGTTGTGTCCCATAGGTTTTCTTCTACCCAACGCATTGATCCATATTGTGGCAAGGTCTCCTGTCGCTCAACATTGCAACAGTCCAGAGAAACTTCTAGGCTACGTAATAGGCAATGTCAAAGGCCAAATGTGTTATTTGGAGATCCAGTGGCACTGCTGCTTCCTAGAAAAAGAGGGCTGCAATATTTCTTCGCTCTTTTTAATGGCTACTCTCGAAAAAATAGAATGGGTTGAGACCTTGACTGCTGAATTTCAGCCAGTTATAAATGCTCGAAATGTGATTCTGAATGGAAATGGCTGGCACAATCTTAGCAGCAGAGGCTTAAACTGCTGACTTAATTCTCCACGTAATGACTACTTTAAGTACATTTATTACCTATCTTCAAGATTTTTTTTTCCCTTTCAAACAGAAGAGCTTTATTTAACTTCTCTTGTACACTTAAGCGAAAAGTATTTGAATACATACAAGTCAAATTCTGCCTCCCTGCCTTACACCACAAGATATCAGGAATATAATCTGATGTTTCTTTAAAGCTCTGGAGAGTCATCTAATACTCATCATACGAAGAAGTTATTAAGACAAAACTCATACATCATTTAAAATGCATCAAAAATACATTCAATATTTTTTTTTTTCTGGTTTATATACACTTTAAATCTTCCCACATTCTGCACACTACTGTATAGTTTATGTACAAGTGCAAAATCGGTGTGTTATTTTCCATTTATTTACAGATTCTCCCACGAAATAACATTGCTCTTCCCCCCCCCACACACCATCTCCAAGCTGAATCACCCCACAAATCCTTCACTTGGGATAATGGCCTGGTGATGAACCACCGGCAGCGCTCCCACCTTCGCCTCACTTCTACCTTTGAGCTGGGATGAAACTGTTTGCAGTGGAGATACGTATGAGAGTTCTCTCCTTCCCTCATCAGTATGGAGATAAGATGCAGAGCTGAGCCACATCCGCCAGGCGCCGTTGGGTTTGATTTATATAAATACGCCTTGTTCCTCTATTCACGGTTTTTGGTTCTGCCCATCGTCACTGTTGGATCATTTCTGCTCATCTTTCGCCTTTCTGACACCTCTGTGGCCACACTCTTCTTAAGACCGGACCACCCAGCTCTCTCTGGGGGGAAAACCACATCTTTTTCTTAACAACGCATCGCCTTTCCAAACCTGCAGTTCAGAACAGAGACTTCAGCACAAGAGTTTTCTCAAGTTGGGTTGGCAGTTCTCCTCTCCCAAAAGGGTTGGAGAAGTGGGAGAAGACACCTCAGAGCGTGAGGATGTGCATTAGAACCAAAAGCAGAAACATAAGCACAGGGGAGGGATTTTAGTCCAGTAGTACTTTTCAGGTACAGCCTAGTCCAGGTTAGCCCTATACACACAGAGAGTTACAAAATAGCTTCAGGAGATGAATCTGTCTGAGGTAATTGTGCATTAGTTACGTCTTAAGTGCCTAAACCCTTCATTCTGAAAGACACTGCTCGTCCCCTTTCCTCCCTCAGCCTTCCCCAATGGGCTTCTACACTTCTGGCATAGAAACAGACTGTGGGATATACGTACGTACGCACATATATACATACGTGCATATATGGATACATGCATTATTCCCACCACGTTTTTTTTCTGCTGTTGGATTTGTTACGTAACACACTGATGAATGTGCCCACCAGGGACTGATGACCCCATCACCACCAGCTGGATACACACAGCAGCTCACACCTTTATTGCAACGCCGCGCTCCAAAAAGGTTCTCCGAAACACGTACTGACAGAAAGGAACGGGTGGCTGATATGTGAGTGATGACCAAAAAAAAAAGATGCAGGTACTGGTTTTCGTTTTGGAGAAAAGATTTGATGGCTCTCCCCTTCGTCCCACCCCCCAGATTTGTCACTTCTTTCCTTAACCACCTGATGTCCTCATCAGAAAGCAGTGAACTGAATGGAACCGCACTTCAAATGATCGACTAACACCTCATTTGGCACTGCAACATCTTCCCATTGGTTTCACTATCCCAACTCCTCATGGTCTTGGCACAGCATTCCCTACAATTAGCAGAAGCAGAGGGGATCTCATGTGGCAGCATGGAGATTGATGGGCACAGCCCAAACTGGAGCCTCAAGCCATGATCCCAACTAGTTTACTTTAAAAACCATGGGATGGTTTGATACATCCCCCAAATCTTCTTTTTGCTCTTTGCAAGCCCCTTCCTTTCACCAACAAGTCAACTTCTTCAACAACTACAGCAGCTTGACCTGAATGGGGAACATCCAGAATTAAGCACAGAAATCATGGAAAATTCAAACGTGGCCCAATAAAGATGCTCTGCCTTTAATTATTATTATTACTTGAATTCTTCATCTTCAAACATCTGGCCAGTGGAGTGCTGCTCTTTACACCCACTGAGGAGCTGGGACAAAGTCTTACAGCCGAGGAGTGGTGCTTCTGTGCACCATCACAGCTCAGCCCATACCCATAAAAATGGCCCAAGGGAAGGAAGAGGGGAAGAGGCCAAACTGTGCAGGGCAACGCAAAAGAAATGTAACATATCTGACCCAGAACACAAAGTGCTTCTATTAAAAGCACTAGTGAAACCAGGGGTTCTCTTATGAGATACTGAAACACTGCTTTCCCTCCAGATATTTCCATCTGGCTGAGTAGTTTGCTGGTCAGGAAAATGCCATTTTCCCCTGACCACATGTGATATAAAGAACACAGGTTGCCTTGGGTGATTACACATATATATGTATACGTGTGTGTACACATATATATATTGAAAAGGAATATAATTATGTTAAAAAGAACTGTGTAGTAGTCTCCTCGCTCCCTAGATCTGTTCAAGTCTAGGCACTTGTGTGTGGTGTACTCCAAGTAGGTTAAGACTATGTAAACACTGAGGCCTTCAGCAGCGACGTTCCACTTCTCCAGGTGTAACAAGCAGTCTGAGCAACATACAAACTCACCCTTTGAGCCACTCTAGCTTTCCCCTTCCTGATGTTGTGGATCATGGTGACAAAAACTGTATCTGGAAGAGAGTTCCGCTTAAAGAATGTGGGAATTAAAAAAAAAAAAAAAAAAAAAAGGATGAAGATGCTTTGAAGATTAATAGTAGTGTTTATGTGTTGAGAGCTGACACCTGTAAACACTGCATCTTTTTTTTTTTTTTTTTTGTACAGTTTGATAAATACATGAACTACAAAGCACTTTCCATGTATAAACCTGAGTGTCATTCATAGGACTACTGTTCTATTTACACTGACCATGAATGGTGGCAATTGGATGGTTACTGGACCTGCAAGAAAATTATTTTACTTTAAACTTGAAGAAAACAAAGGCGCAATCTGAAGCCACGTGTCAGTAAAACTTAAGTGGAGCAGTTGCCAAATAAAGCCAACTATCACGTAGATGAGAGAAAAGGTTGGGTTCAAGGAAGCTGTGTTTTTCTGAGTGCTTCTAGTCTCTTGTGACACACAACTTGAGAATCTTCCTCCTCCTCCTTGGTGGTACTTTACCATTTTGATTAAAACCCCATAGAGTTTCTGATGTCCATGCATCAAATACAGGTTCCTGGCTGTGCAGGGGGCTGCTGTTTCCGATTTCGTATTGCACCCGATTTCTCTTTGTAGGCAATTGGCATCTGTTGTGAAATGTCCACCAGTGCACTGGCCACAGCAAGACCTGAGGCAACAAAACAAAACAGTCACAGAAACAAATTCTTCCACCCCGGCTGAGAAAAACCCTCTGAGCCACAAAATGAAAATCGTGCTTCCAGTTCTTAAGAAAAAATACTAAAGCAGAAAAACATTCTTGTTTAGAGATTAAACTCTAGTGGCTATACTGAAATAAGCTTTTAAATGCTGCCTGCTCTGTTGAAAGCAAATGCTGTAGAAAAAAGCTGGAAATAAGATGAGTAGGTAATAATGGAGTTAAACCCGTAATATTCAAGGGAGGAGTCCTTTTCTACACCAGTAAATGCACTAAAATAAATGCTCAAAGCAACTGTGCACAGAGGTTTCCCTGCACCTTCTGGACATTCTTCAGCTCTGCAGCCTCCTCCCAGCATAACCACAGGCAAACACCGTGGCCATCTGAGATTCAGCTCAATGCAGCTCCCAGCCAAACCATCCCATCTCAAAGTCAACTAATGACCTTTGAAGATCAATGCTCACCAGTCATTGGAGAAAGCTCAGTTAAAACCACAAACTCCCGAGCAGATTAAGTCTCAGCAGTATGAAATAAGGTTGAGGTGAGAAGGGGCTGGGAGACCTTAAGATGGATGGAGAAAACTTGATGGATCTGCTAAGAGGATGCTTTGGAAGGTAACTGCTGCCAGGTAACAGTAATAGGATGAGAGGTGATGGCCTCAAAAGGTGCCAGGAGAGGATCAAGTTGGGTATTAGTAAACACTTTGTCTTGGAAAGAGCAATCAGACTCTGGCATGGGCTGCCCAGGGAATGGAGGAATCACTGTCCTTGGAGGTGTCCAAGAACCATGGAGATATGACACTGAAGGGTAGGGGTGGATTGGGGTTGGACTTGGGGATCTTAGAGGTCTTTTCCAAAATTCTATGACCTGATATCCCTGCTGTGGATGGAGCTGGGAATGCAGAGCACAGGCTTGAAGACAAGCTACCTTCATGACTAATTACTGAGAGCCTGTCTGCAATGAATCTTACTTTTTCACAGCAGTAAATGAAAATGTAATCCAAATACCAAATATTCATCCACCAAGTGACCCAAGAAATGGAGTCAAACTATAGGCAGGAAGCTAGCAGGTCCCAAGCCAGCTTCAAATAACCTGAGCACATCCATGCCAGCTGCAGTATGCATACAGCAATCGCCACGGGATCAAGTGCAAAGCTGTAAGGTGATTGTGAGGCTGGGGAGGGAGCACAGAGGTTAATACCAAAGCAGTGGAGACAAAGGATATTCCTCACCTGACTGTCCTGGTGGTGGGATACCCCCAACCCCTCGAGGCAACCTCACAAATACAGAGAGAACAGCTGCTTTGTTACCAAAGCACGGCTCCAGCGCTATCGGCTTCGGCACGGTCTGCAGCGAGGGAAGGAAGAAGAGAAACAAATGTTAAGAGAGATCGTTACACCCTCCCTCCTCCTGCAGCATCCTCCTTTTTGAGCTTGTACAAGCTTCAGGGCATGAACTGTATTGCTGTGCTTGGCAAATTTCCAGCGCATCGCTAGCGAAGCTAAAACCAACGTTAGTAACCACCAAAACCCGAGTCATCATAAAAAGCACATTTACTTAATAAAATATAGCTATTAAAAAGTCAAGCGCTGCACAGGGCTTGTTTTTCTCCGTAAATTCAATAACAAAGGAGCAGTTTATGCTAAACAATGGGATTAAGCCTTTTTTTTTCTCTTCAGACCCATCAGCAGTGTTATCATGACCGGTAACCCCATGCCCCACGTCCCATTGCCAGAGCTCAGCCCCACGTGCACTAACATGGTGAAGAACACTGACTCCCATAACTCTCATCTCCTTTTCCTCTAAGCTGTTCTGCAGTTCTGTATTCCAATTCAGTTTCAGCATCACTAGAGGTGTTCAAGGACGGTGAGGATGTAGCACTGAGGGATGTGGACAGTGGGCATGGTGGGGTGGGGTAGGGATGGGGACTTCAACAATTCTGTGATTCTATGAAGGTTTCACACTTACATCACAACCACGACCATGAAATAGTTTCCAGGTAACAGTGAAGTGATAGGTATGAAGATACAAGCAGCCCTGTCCTCATCTCAGACCCTTTGAAAGCCCCCCTCCTATGATATCATAGAATCATAGAATGGCCTGGGTTGAAAAGGACCACAATGATCATCTGGATCCAACCCCCTGCTGTGTGCAGGGTCACCAACCAGCAGCCCAGGCTGCCCAGAGCCACATCCAGCCTGGCCTTGAATGCCTGCAGGGATGGGGCATCCACAGCCTCCTTGGGCAACCTGTTCCAGTGCCTCAACACCCTCTGGGTGAAAAACTTCCTCCTAATACCCAACCTAAACCTGCCCTGTCTCAGTTTAAAACCATTCCCCCTTGTCCCATCACTATCCACCCTCACAAACAGCCATTCCCCCTCCTGTTCATACGCTCCCTTCAAGTATGGAAGGCCACAATGAGGTCTCCCCACAGCCTTCTCTTCTCCAAGCTAAACAAGCCCAGTTCCCTCAACCTTTCCTCATAGAAGAGGTGCTCCAGCCCTCTATTCATCTTAGTAGCCCTCCTCTGGACTCATTCCAAGAGCTCTGCTTTACTCTAACATGTTATTAGAGAGAGGAAACACAACAGCATTGCCCAGAAACCAAAATCTGACCTTACCCAAGCCAGACCCCAATCCTACCCACAATCACGTGTGATCAGCTTTATTGTGGGATGTCACAAGAATAGGTTGAGAGTGCAAGCTTCAGTCTTTAAGTGCAGGTTGAAAAGACTGCTTGCTTTTCTTTCACGTTAGCAAAAAAGCTGGGAAACTCTTTGACTTGATACACTCAGTGATTTCTTGTTTGATACAAACTCTAAACTCTGCCCTGATATTAATGAAATAATTATTGCTTTTTTCATTAGGCATACAGTTGTACTTCTGTACTTCAGTGCTCGACAGGAACTCAATACAAGGCACGACACTGAGAAAAGGAACAGGAGTCAAACAACGCAATGAAATCACTGCTGTGCAATAAAAACAAAAGAAAAACAAAGCAAGGAAAACAAAGCTTCAAATCGCTTTCATATCTCCTATCCACTGTAATGATCACAAGAGCCATTTGTTAAGTCTGTGCAAGGTGGATGAATACGTATTGCACAGACTAACAACGTCAGCTGCAGTCTGCCTGTTTTATGACTGCAGATTTCTCTGTCTTCTCCCCACCCCCAACAAAGGGCTCCAGCTCGAAAGAATGCTGTTCCCACAAAGCACCCAAGCATACCCTTTGCTATATCCCACGGGCGACTCAATTACCAGAGGTAATGGAGAGAGCATGGAGCAGACAACTGCAGAAACACAGCGTGGAGTGGGAGTTTGCACTGAGCACAGAGTTTATTTCCATGCAGGGAGCACCAAGCACCTTCTTCCACCCTCATCCTCAGCAAAGATAGTGATAGGACAAGGGGGAATGGTTTTAAACTGAGACAGGGGAGGTTTAGGTTGGATATTAGGAGGAAGTTTTTCATTCAGAAGGTGGTGAGGCACTGGAACAGGTTGCCCAAGGAGGTTGTGGATGCCCCATCCCTGGAGGCATTCAAGGCCAGGCTGGATGTGGCTCTGGGCAGCCTGGGCTGCTGGTTGGTGACCCTGCACATAGCAGGGGGTTGAAACCAGATGATCACTGTGGTCCTTTTCAACCCAGGCCATTCTATGATTCTATGAATAAGAGCAAGTGAGGGGGGGAAACAGGAAGGAGTGAGCAAACAAGCCGAAGAGATCATCTTCTCAAACCTCTTTTTAATGTATTTGCTTTTAAGTCTTACTGGATTAATCACTCCTGCACCTCTTCTGCTTCCCAGCACCAAATGTTCAATGCAAGCTGATGCAAACACTGGCACAGCAATGCTCAGCCCTTCTTGTGGTCGCTGAACCCAACCCCTGCCGGGGCAGCTGGCTGGACATGAAAGCATAATGCTCTGCTTCAAAAGCAGTCATTCCTCCTAGCTGCACTGTCACCTCTGCCAGCCCCTTCAATAGACCCACTGCTCTCACTGCTCTCTTACCACACACTTCTTCTGAACCTCAATTCTTCCCCATCAGAATGCACTCACCCAGCTCACGTTCCTCAGCACCCTGATGCTCACCCTGCGCTGCACAGCCCCAAGTCTCTTTGGCTCATCTGAGCACAATTTCTCCTCTTTCTCCACTTCTCCCAGCAGTGCCTCTCTGCTCTGGATGAAGAGTGAGCTGAGAGTGGTATCAAAGCATCCTGATCTTCCTGCACACGTTAAGAAGGTGAGGAAGGGAAAATCAGGTTCATCGTGCAGCTCAAAGAGCTGAAGGGACTCTGCGGGTAATTTAGCTCATCAGCCCCAAGCAGGATCCCTTCTCCTCCTCTGCCCTTTTCAACTAATGAACCTGCAGAATGCAGCAGAAACTTTCATTATGAGTCCCTGTGGGCACTATCTTTCTATTTCCATGGCTTTTTTAATGTTTATTTTGTTCCTCAAGGTCACACGCCTTCCTCCTATCTATTCCTCTGATCCCACGTGGGACCCCATGTGTCACCAGTGCTGTCCCCAGGTGTGGCAGCAGTCCTTGGCCATGTGCACACATAACCTCAGTGTTATTACCCTGGGCTGAGCCCAGCCCTCGTGCTGCCATGAACTTTCAATCCATCTGAAGCACCACAGACAGCTGGGGACAGAGGTTATGTCTCTGGGTCTGCCCCCTTCTCTTGCTGCCCTGCTTAGGAAAGCCAAACATTAGTAAGGAATTGTTAATACTTCACTGCTGGCAGGATTCTATTTATCATGCCAAGCAAGGACATATACTTTATATAGAGATGCACCCACAATCTGCCAGGCAGTTGCAAGCTAATTTGAAGGGAATACACTAAGAACAAGATTATCTTCTTGTGGCTAATCCTGGTCTTAAATCAAGAAGTGGAAAAATGGTCTCGTGTCCATCAAAACCATCCATTTTCCTGAGACAAGTTGCAGCCAGCAACAGCAAGAATGGCATAAAGAATGAAGTCCTGTGAATTTATTTTTGACAGCAGCAGTTCAGGCAGCAGCGTTTTGATCTGTGACTCACATCTCATGGCAGAGCACAGTCCCCAGGCCAGGTGACAAAGCACAGCCTGGTGGGGTGAGTCACAGCCAAGCAATGGGAATGCAAGCAAGAGAATCGATGAACCAAAGGATCATTAACGTTGGAAAGGACCTCTTAGGTCACCAGGCCCAACCCCAAGCCATCCCACCATGCTCACTGACCACATCCCTCAGTGCCACATCTCTGTGGTTCTGGGGCACCTCCAGGGATGGTGACTCCTCCACTGGAGCCTGTTCCAATGCATTACCTCTCCTTAAAAGAAGAAACGTTTCCTAATATCCAACCTGACACTCCCCTGGCTCCAACTTCCTTTCAGTGAGTGGTACAGAGCCATGAGGTCTCCCCTAAGCCTCCTCTTCTCCAGACTGAACCATCCCTGTTCCCCGTAAGACTTATGCTCCAGAGTGGATTTAGGAAGCAGAGATCAGATCATCGTAAATGCTTGTGCTTCAGCCTAACAGGTGGCTTTTAATGGCCCACTTAAAGAAAAATAATAAAGAAAACAGTGGATCTCCAAAATTCTTAACACCTTTCATCAGACAGTTAAAGGCAGCCTCTGCCAGAGACTGTCATTTAGAGTGCTTTGATAAACCCATTGTTGAATTATACAAAGCAATTCCTTTTTATTGAAGGCTTAATGGCACAATAAAGTACACATTATTCAAATCAATGCAAATAAGGTGCCTCCGTCAGACACTTGGTACATGATGTGTGCTTCATGCTGTGCCCAAACTGCAGTGTCCCACCCCAAAGGGGACGGCAGGCAGTCAGCTGCTGCAGGGGTGCAGCTAATGGGATAACAAGATCTCGCCTTTGGTGCACTGAGTCAACTGAGAGCAGCTAAAATTCTACTTGAACATGAACAAATAGAGGAAGAGCAGAAAAACTCTGCAGGACACTCTGCCATCAGCAATCCAGAGGCTGATATTTGGAACCAGCAAGGTACAGAAGGGCCAGGTAGGTGGTGGGGGTGTCCTGGAGTCCAACAGTTGGCCAACAGTTGACCATGAGGCCTGGTGGAGAGTCCAGCATAGGGCTGCAGAAATGGTGGGGGCCTGGAACACCTCCTGATGGGGTCAGACTTGAGAGCCTTGGGGATGTTCACCTGGAGAAAGAAGATCTTACCAGTGCTTATCTACAGAACGGGGGTCAAGTGGATGGGGCCAAACTCTTGAGGACAGAACAAACAAAGACCAAAAATCCGTGTAGCATCTGCTTCTCAACTGGAAAGCAGTGTTCCCAGTTTTGCACTGGGTAGTGCTTGGAATGAGTGATTCTGGATGGAAACAGAAAGGTAATGGTGTTTTACAGAGCACTGACATGAGCCCATTGCTTCTGGGAGCAGTGGGAACCCAACCTCAGCAATTTCCCAGAGATGACTTTATTGGCCAAGAGCACCACTAAGCAACCGAGCTATTTCTGCTATTTATGGGCTTTGATATGTCCTTAATATGGGTAAAGCTTAAACAGTTATAAGAGTTAGAGGCTGGAAGAGCCCTATTAAGCCATCTAATTAGTCTGACAGTGTGGTAGTATTTTTTACACAAATATTGCATTTTCCAGTGCTCTGTTTGGGCTGTTTCAATGCGACCCAGGTGTAGAGTGCACCACCAGCTCCCTTGGGAGACAATTTCACAGCCAAATGCTTTTCACAATCAAGTTCCATTGGATGGCGTTCAACCTTAAAAAATTATTCTTTTTTGTAAACTTTATTTCCTGTCATTATTTCTCCCTACGCTGCTTACATTTGACAAACTCTAAAGGTTAATAAGATGTCACATCAAACTAATGGCCAGAACAATAAATATTTTGTGCAATTTAAAAAACACAGCATCAATTTTATTTAGGCTCTGTAACATACTGCCAGAATATTGCTTTTCAGAACATATAAAAAATACTGTCGAGACTATTTTTCCTTAACAAGAAAACATATTTCTGTGGTTTGATCAAATAACTCTTACATGGTTTTCAATTTCCAGCAAGGAAATTAAAATAAAGCAAAAGTCTTATGGTGGGGGAAGAGGAGGGGAACATTATTGAAACAGTTTAACTTTATTATTTGATTTCGCTTCTTCAGATGATTTCACTTTGCCGAAAAAGGGTCAAATTCCATTTGCAAGTTTTTAAATTGTGCCATTAAAAGCTGGCTGAACATTTGTAAAATAAGTTACAAGCAATTTTCTATAAATACAGAGTATTAAGTTTTAAAAATCACATTCTCGGGGTAATGTGTATGTCCTCCGAGGCAGAGATGAACAAACGTCCAGCCATAATTTGTGGCAAATGAATCTAGATTAAAAATTTGTATTTACCTTGTCCCTGATATCTACCTTGGGAGTGACACAGGGGTTGGGGAATGAATTGCTCACTGCTCAGCCACAACGCTGCCTTCCTGCGTGCCAGGAACTCAATAACAGTCACATCTGTCTGGGGAAGAGGAGGCTGAGGGGAGACCTTATTGCTCTCTTCAAATATCTGAGAGGTGCTTACAGCAAGAGCAGGGTTGGTCTCTTCTCACTGGTGACAGGTGACAGGATGAGGGGAAATGGCCTCAAGTTAGACCAAGGGAAGTTTAGGTTGGATATCAGGAAGAACTTCTTTAAGAATGGGTTGTTAAGCACTGGAATAGGATACCCAAGGAGGTGGTTGAGTCACCATCCCTGGATGTGTTTAAAAACCGTTTGGATGTGGTGCTCAGGGACACGATTTAGTGGAGGGATGTTAAAATTAGGGTAGTATGGTCAAGTTGTGGTTGGATTCGATGATCTTTAAGGTCTTTTCCAACCTGAGCAATTCTATGATTCTGTGATTCAAGCCTTTGGATGAATGCTAACAGCCCGAAACTGAAAACACAAAGCTGAGCAGACAGTGCAGACAAACCAACACCACAGGGCAGAGTTTGCTCCCACTGCACTTAACAACAAAGTTGGCTCTTTGCAAGGGGATGGGATAGATGAGGCCATGGGTAGCAAATCTGGCCAAAAGGTATATGGTGAGTGGTGCAGATTTATTTCCATTTTTGTCTCTTTTCAACCGCTTGCCTGGTTTGTGATGTGAAGAAGTGCAGGCAGCAGAAGGAAGTAGGACAGCAGCTGAAGACTGCAAGCACGAGACCCAAAAAACAACTACTTGGCATAATGAATGCAAACAGGTTCCCTATCGTGTTTTTGGAAAGCTGCTGATATTATTGGTGTTTCAATCTGAAGAGGCAATTGTTGGCGCTGAAGGGAAAAAAGAGCTTAAAAATCCCCTTTTCTGTAGGAAGCTCTGTGCAGCTTCCTCTCCCTCCAGCGAGCTCCTCCTTATCAGCTAAAATCAGGGCTCTTCTGCTGAAAACCTTACAGCCTTCACATCTAAACCCAGCTTAATCTCAGCTCAATTATCAGCCAAATATTCCCTAAATACAGCACAGGCAGAACAGATGCTTGCACTGATCTCACGTCCCTTCCAAATATTTACCACATGCACAAAGTGGCAAAAGTTTTCCCTGAGTCTTGCAACAAATCCGAACAAGATTCCCTGCGGCCGTTAACTGGAAATAATTCATCAGGCTCAGGTTTTATCAGGTATTTTTGTTGTGGCTTTAGGAGCGCGGATGACAGCCAGGCTCTGCCCAATTTGAGTGCAGCTAATCCTTTTTGCATACCTCTGCTGCCCAGATAACGCCTTCCTTCCTCCTCATGGCTGGCGACTCCCCAAGCACAGCGCTCGTTCAAAGGGGAGTGGGAGCTTTGCTGTGAATGAGCAAGTGGCACAAGCAGGATTAACAGGGAATACAAAGTGCCAGCTGGGATGTCACTTCTCGTTCCGTGTCACCCTGATGCACCAGGAGGGCTGCAGTGAGTGGAAGTGATTTCTGTAATGACGAGGGGACACGCTCTGATGCAAGGGTAGGCTCCCAGAACCAACAAACATGAGAAAGCCTGGAAATTAATACATTAGGAATTAACAAGCCTGAACAGCCTGTGTTGGACAGGTCAGGCAAAACAAGACAGCGTTCTGGACTTAAAGCTGTGTGTGAGCCAGCTCCAGCGCATGCCACATCAGATTAAGTTTATTCTATTTTTATTTTCACCCCTCAATTTCATCCCCTTCCTCCAAACTCGCTTTTCTGAGGCTCTTCAAAGAACACTTCTCCCTTTCAGCTGTGAAAGATTTTAACCTGCACCGACCCCATCACGATGATCTCAATTGCACGGCTGTCTCTATTCAATGCTGCTTCTATGTCACAGCCCTTGCACTTTTCAAGTGTGCCATCCAAACACACTCACTTGCAAGAGGATCCTCAGCTCAACAATCTTGATGAGGGGACTGAGTGCACCGTGGCTACGTCTGCAGGTGACAACAAGCTGAGAGGAAGTTTACATCAGCCTGAGGGTGGGAGGGTCCTACAGAGGGACCTGGACAGGCTGCACTGATGGGTTGAGGCCATCTGTCAAGACCAAATGCTGGGTCCTGCACTTTTGTCACAACAACCCCATGCAATGCTTCAGGCTTGAGGCAGAGTGGCTGCAAAGCTGTGCAGAGGAAAAGGATCTGGGGGTGTTAGCTGGCAGCTGGGTGAATACGAGCCAGCAGTGTGCCCAAGTGGTCATGGTTCAGTCTGGAGAAGAGGAGGCTCAGGGGAGATCTCATTGCCCCTTACAACGCCCTGAAAGGAGGTTGGTGCAAAGTGAGGGTTGGCACCTTCTTCAGGTAACAGCGATGGGATGAGAGGTGATGGCCTCAAGATGTGCCAGAGGAGGGTCAAGTTGGACACTAGGAAGTATTTCTTCTTGGAAGGAGAGGTAATGAACTGGAACAGGATCCAGTGGTGGAATCATCATTTCTGGAGGTGTTCCAGAAACGTGGAGATGCAGCACTGAGGGACGTGGTCAGCAGGCATGGTGGGGATGGGTTGGGATTGGGCCTGGTGATCTTAGAGGTTTTTTCCAACCTTAACGATGACAACCAGAAGAGGATAACAGCTTTAAATCCCATTGCTCTTTAAGTCTTTAGCTGTGGTTTAATCCAGGTGGTTGCAACTTCATTGCAATGTAAAAAGAATTCAACAGGAGCAGTGCTCAGCTGTGAAATACAAGGAAGCTGAGGATACAAATCTGCGGCATCCCCTGCCCACTCCTCCTTCAGCCCACCACTACATCTCTGTGCTTCTCGAACAGATGGGACCTTCTGGCAGTCTTTAAACCGCTCAACAACAGTCTCTTCTGTAACAAAATAAACTAATTACGAGAGTAAGATGCTATTTTCCATCAAACTTCTGCTATTTTTAAGGAGTCAGCCAGCTTAGTGAGCTGATGCCTGATTAAGGATTTGCAGAGAAGCTATTTTGCCCTCGGAAACCTAACACAGCAGAATTAAATGCACGCCTGCCCAAAGGTACAGAACATGCTGAATGAACTTCAACAGCATTCTGCTCACCAAATACTCCTCTCCATTTAAGATTCTACAAATGTGGACGCTCTGCTGATGGCGGATGCAAAGATAATCACCTGTAAGCACTGGCTTCACATGTTGCATCCCTAAACACAGCCCAGCAAAAGAATAAAAAAAAAAAAAGAAAAAAAAAGAAAAGCACATAATAACTCTGCTCTGCAAATGCTGTTTTATGAGAGTGTTCTTCAAAGCCTCTGAAAGCTTCTGTGACAATACTGTCCAACTTAAGGATAAACTTCTCTAATGCAACCATGCAACGAGCCTGTAGGTGTTTCGCTCCAGATAAGCATTTGCCTGCTGCACTTTACAGTGTTTTCCCACAAGTGTTAGCTTTGTTGTATTACCACCTCCACGATACATGGAAATCACTGTAAAAACTAAAACCTTCCCCAATTCTTATAGCAAACCTTCTGAAAATCACTGCAGAGAACTGCATATCCACAGATGTTAAACGCTCGTAGAAGAAACTGCAATGCACAGCACCTCAGAGTGCATGAAAAGCTGCAGAGAAAAGCCAATGGATTTTGTAATAACTAAGCAAATTTAAAGGTAGATCTGTGATCCATTGGGTATTTTTTGGTGCAGGAGATAAACCAAAGCAGTTAGTTACGTGTTGCCTAGCTGCAGCCTGTGTTATGAATAGTTTCCCTGCAGGTAAAAAATTTTCTATTACTTCTAAGTACCCCAGGAAAAATGCTAATTGAAAACACGGTTCTAATACTGTCCAGCTGGAAAACATTTGCTTGGGATGGAACTAACTTGACATTGGCTGCCAATTGGCTATGTACAATGGAAAAGAAAATTAATCTCTTGCAGACAAGATTTTCTACTTTTACACTGTAACCCTCAAATAAACTCGTTATTAACCAAAGGCTTTGATTTGCATGGGGAAAGAAAAACATCAGTGCATGTCTGATAACACAGAAAGCTCTCAAAGTTTGACAGCAAGTGGTAGAGCAACCAGAAAACACTTTATGGTCCAACAGCTTAACACTTTCCCTCACTCCTCCTTTGGCCAATAACTGAAGAACAGATAAAATAAGACTGCTTTTTCACTTCTAAAACAATTCAATTCTATGCAGCCGCCAGCAGGCTCGCAACCCACAGCTCTCCTGCAGCTCTGCTCCTCTCTGCTCAGCTGCAACCTTGCTGAAACACTCCAGACTTCCACACATGCTTCCATTGAATGGATTGAGCTGGAAGGAACCCTTTAAAGGTCATCCAGTCCAACTTCCTGCAATGAACAGGGACACCTACAGCTCAATCAGCTGCACGGAGCTGACCTTCAATGTCTCCACCCCCCATGTTAATTCTGCAACCTAACAGAAAACAAACAAATAAATAAATTTAGCTCCTCTCCTTGTACAAAAGCATCCTCATTATGCATGTAGCTTTCAGCAGATGAAGTCACCTGCTGGCACAGACCTTGTCCACGTTCCCAGTTTGGCTTCATGTTGCTGCACACAGTTTGTGCCATTTGCCCGAATTAGATTATTTTGGTTTGTCTGATGTAGACTAAGAAATGTTTGCACAAATTGCTTGAAGGACTTATGAGCACAGAGGGTAATTAGCAGTTGGTAACAATTTCTGGGTCTGAAAATAGGCATATGTCCATCTGTCCACAATCTTAGTTATTATGTTTGAAAATGGCTTCTCCATCTCTTCTTGAGTAACTGAAGGAGGTCAGACAAGTGAGATATGGAGGATGACAGCAGACATGGGAAAGCAAGGAAATGTAGCTGCTGGTGCCAGAAAGACAAAATCCTGTCTGTGCTGCTGTCCATGGAAGCACTTCAAAAGAGAGTTTCACATTCCTCTAATCAAAGAAGAAACTGAGAAGAATAAAAAGAGCTACAGAGGAGAAAGTGTGCCACAAAGCCCGCATGAAGAGAAACAAGCACTGCTGGCTGAACAAGAATAACAACACACACGTTGCAATATTTGAGAGTCAAGGCTTAGCATCTTAGCATCACATCAAAAAGTTAAGGACAAGCTTTGCTCTGATCTGATTCTATGGGAGAGGTGCATTAAGTTAGCATGCTTAGCTTGGATGGGGTCATGGGTAATCTGATCTAGTGGGTGGCAACTCTGCCCAAAGCAGGGAGATGGAACTGGATGAGCTTTAAGGTTCCTTCCAACCCAAACCATTCTATGGTTCTAGAATTTCCAGAAAAATAGTGTCAATAATGGAAAGAGGGAATGGAATGGAAGGGAATGGAAGGGAAGGGAAGGAGGGAAGGGAAGGGAAGGGAAGGGAAGGGAAGGGAAGGAAGGAAGGGAAGGGAAGGGAAGGGAAGGGAAGGGAAGGGAAGGGAAGGGAAGGGAAGGGAAGGGAAGGGAAGGGAAAGGAAGGGAAGTGCCCCTGCACAGACACACTGTGGCCCCAAAACATCAGCACCCAGGCAACAGTCACACAAACATGCTTCCATCCCAATGGGAACACATATACACATCCCATGGCTTCTTTGATGAAGCAATGAAAAGAAGGCTCTAATTTGTTGGGTGACAGCCAGATTTTACAAGCACGTATTTCAGTGTCTTGGCAAGGTTTTAGTGGCTAATAATTCCTATTATCTGCCAGGTTCATAATAAAAATCACATAAGTTATACAAACAAAGCAAAACAGAGTGATCTGGAGTCATGTGGAAGTCCATGGGATGATGGTCACCTGGTGACTCCCAGGAATGGTCCCAACTAAGCTACCTGTGCCACTCCACTACCTCTAAATGAGCGTCTCTGCAAATTTTCCTTTATTTTCACTGCCTATGAAGGTTCCTATCTGCAAACCAGGACAATAACCCCTGACTTCAGAGAGAGGTGTTGATGATTAATTCATGAAGCATTCAGCTCTGGAGCAGTGACAGGAATCATTCACAGCTTGGGACAAAAGGTACGGATGAAATACAGTGAATAACCAGGAAAAATAATGAAACTATGACAATACAGTGAAAACCTTTCTCTTCTGTTCTCCTACTCACAACACGCTGCACGACAAGAGTCAGGAGGAAGAAGTACTGCAGCTTGCCATGAAAGACTATATTCACATCTATGTAAAGAACTGTCAGGGCTCTATAGGCAGCCTTAATTGTGATGTTCCCCAATACTAAGGCCAAGATTTAATTATGAGTATTCACCAAACAGAAGTTCTGGGGTCAGATTTTTTTGGTACTAATGAAGACACTGAAAAAACTGAAGACACTGATAAAATTAAACTGCTAACTTAGATAGGGGGAAAAAAGAATTTAAACCAGGATTCTCAATTCTTAACTTTTCCTTTTTGAGCACAAGTCTGCTAGTGAAAGTACTGCATTAAAAAGAACCTTTTAACTAACTTGTTTCCCTTTAAACAAGCTTTTCCTAAATCCACAATGTGCTGTGACAAAGAACGTGCCAGGCAGGTTTAACACAACCACTTTTCCACAGTTCTGCATCACACGATGTATTTGAACGTGTATTTATAGCCAGAAATATGTTGATTCTTTTACAGTACACAGACACGATGGTATTCCTGTTTGATTTGAGAGATCAGAGAAAAACGTTTTCTATTTGCAGCACCTATAGCTATTTCTGGCCAAATGTTCTGCTGTGTAACACTGCATTCTTCTCTATTACAAGGCATAAAAACCAACAAGGCAAGCACAAAACCCCACAGCCTTCAAACAGCACAGCTTTCAGCTGAACTGGACTGAAAGTTGAAAATGTGCACCTGAAGGTACAAAAAAAATCAACTGAAACGAGATCTGTCAGCCCATGGAGATTTACAGTTTCTCAGGGATATGTAACAAATAGAAGTTGGATTAAGGCATTAAGTGGAGTTTAAAAGAAGCAGCCATGTGATTAATTGTGGCGAGGACCATCCTCGAGCACCAGCTCTCACCTTTATGCTTCCCCCAATGAGATCTGGCGGCTCCTCATCTGTTTCTAAGGCAACGTTGATGGAGGCGAAGGGGCGACTTGCCATCTGTTGCATCTCACGGAGTAGTTGCTAATGTAATAAACAGAAAAATATTATTATTATATTGTTCCAACACGAGGATGAGAAATCAAGCAGCCCAATGCGAAAGGATATCAACGGACGTGGAAAAAAATAACCTCCTGGTGCTTTAACAGGGTTTAAGGGTACAGAGGGCTTATTGTGAATATTCAGCTTACTACAGCTTAACAAGTCAGCGCAAGTGAAGTTGTGCAGCACTGCCACAGCCTGACTTGTTTGTGGAGAAAAAGACGTTGCCCTCAGTTCATAGGATCATCACAGAATCACAGAATGGCCTGGGTTGAAAAGGACCACAATGCTCATCCAGTTCCAACCCCCTGCTACGTGCAGGTCACCAACCAGCAGCCCAGGCTGCCCAGAGCCACATCCAGCCTGGCCTTGAATGCCTGCAGGGATGGGGCATCCACAACCTCCTTGGGCAACCTGTTCCACTGCCTCACCACCCTCTGAGTGAAAAACTTCCTCCTCATATCCAACCTAAACCTCCCCTGTCTCAGTTTAAAACCATTCCCCCTTGTCCTATCACTATTCACCTCACAAACAGCCATTCCCCCTCCTGTTTATACACTCCCTTCAAGTACAGGAAGGCCACAGTGAGGTCTCCCCAGAGCCTTCTCTTCTCTAAGCTAAACAAATAGAATCAGTTGCCACAGAGGCAATTTTTAAGCTGTGTTCCTTCTGCTGTTTGTCATCACCTCTCTGGGACACAAGGGGACTCCACTGGATCTATGGGAAGGCAAAACAGCTGCAAGAAATACTCTGGTATTACTTAGAACAGCACTAGCAGAATGTTGTCAGGCAGCTATTGAGTAATTATCTTTTCCTAATTGTTTCTTTCCTTCCTAAACATAGCAAACGTATCAAATGGCAAACACGTCCTTGCTGCAATGTGTTTCATTAAATAGGAAACATTTTCCTGAGTAAATCTTTGCAAGCCTTCCTGACACATCTTTTCATGTACTCTTAAGCAGCCTTAAGCACCAGGATGCAGCTCCCTTTTTTAAGACAAAAAATGACACTTCCTATACAGCCAAGCTGTGGCCATGCTCCTCCTGGATTGCAGCAAGCAGCACAGCCAATAACTGGATGCAGAGCCATAACCCTAACTCTGAGAAGCAATAGGTGTGGATGTGACTCAGTGCCCCTTCTTAATAAGGGAAGAGAGGAACACTGTGCATAGCCTGTAAAAACCAGCAGTTGTGCCCTTAAGTGCAGCAAATTATCTAAGCCCACTCAAACACAGCATTAGGCTGCGTACACAGCTGCAGGACTACTACTTATACTCTGTTTTTAAGCTAAATGGAGGCACTACCAAATGGTATGCACCACCACTATTCTCATTCCCCCTTTAAGTTGGGGTGATTTGATATTTCAAACCCTAAAGGATCATTTATAGAGTTAAAGGGAACGACACTAAATGCATCAAGGTCCCAGTAAACCAGGGCTGACACATCCATATTCACCAGGGCAGAAGGGGACACTGATCTACAGAAACAGCCCGAAAAATAATAAGAAAGCACATCAGAGCAGATTGTAGATACTGTCACAAAGCAAAAAAACCACTAAATACACCCAAATGGAGCTGTACAAAGTATTTGCAAGCAAACTTGTGCGGACCTCACACTTGGGTAGAAGAAGTCGCAGAGCTTTCGAATATTAAAAGCACACCAGCAGATTGCAGACTAAAGCAAGTGTGAAACAGATTGCTGGGTTGTTGTTCCTGCAATTGTCCCCTTCAGCTATCATAAAGTGCTTTGTTTAATGGCTATAAAATCAAAGAACAAGCTGTCCTGATGAAGATGTCCAGGAGACTCATGAACTGCGAGCTGTTAGCTCTTTCGAAGGAAGTTCAGCTTAGGAAAACCATTTGGCAACACGGCTCCTATTGAAGTCAACAGTAGCTTCAAGAAACAAAACCCTGAGCTGAGCAGCCTCCGAGTGAGCCATGGGAAAAGCAGTGCTGACAGCAATGTTTCTGCTCTCAACCTTAAAACTGGGCAGGGAATGGCATCCACGCAGCCGTCCCAAAGCCAGCGGCCAAACCAGGCAAAACCAAAGATCCAAACTGTCACCAAAACAGCAAAGGATGAAGGAAGAACATGCTTTCTCTCCTAGTTTCTTGTTACAAAACCAATTCCCTGAAAATTAAGAATAAATGTGAGAAATAATAGCTCTCAAGCCAGAATGTCACTCTTTCCCTCAAGGCACGCACTGTGTGTGTTTAACCTATGCAGGTGTATATCCTTCCATGTTTGTTTGGTGTAACAAAATGTTAATTAAAAGGTTTTATAAAGTTGTAGAGAAGAAATTGTGGCATTTCCCTAGCCAAGATGTGGAGCGTGTCATTAGGAATCATCAGCAGCTAATGTCAAGATACCCCAAACCTTGCTTACCCTTGTTCCTAATGATTCACTTTCTGAGGTTTAAAATAATTAACCTGAACACTCTTCCTTCAAAGATTTGGTTTCTTGATCACACAATTAACAGGATAACCTGGGAAAGTTTGAAATTGCTTTGATCTGAAGAGGATCTTAAAGACAAAACGTCCGACAAGCATACAATAAAAACACATCCAAAAGAGTGTCATGCAACACATCATGGACCTCTAATACTGAAGGAACTGCAAACTTAAAGGGAGAACCTGCACGACTTTTATTTGCACTGATTATTCTTTTTCTTAGTAGAAAAACTATTGGCAAGAACCACAAGAGCAAACAGTGGCAGAATGAGGAGGGCTGAAACGACACTTGAAAGCTTTAGTGCACCCAAAGAAGCTGTGGGTGTCCCATCCCTGGAGATGCTCCAGGCCAGGTTGGATGGGGACCTGTGGAGCCCGGTGTCTGATCAGGGGGGTGGGAACCCTGCCCACAGCATGGGGGTTGGAACTGGATGATCTTTAGGTTCCTTCCAACCCAAGCCATTCTATGATTCTACAACCAAAGGCTTGGACTACCTAATAAAGTGCTTATAGTGGAGGAGAACATCAGGGAGAAAGAGAAACCGAGGCTGCTCATCTCATATTGCATAGGACTAAATGTGGTGCAGAAACACAGTGTTTCATCCCGACGGTTCTTCGTATGAATAACCATGGGGTAATGGGTAATCCACAATGAACAGCGTGTGACTGATGGGAGAAAAACCACCCGAGGATGCAGGAGAACCATTCCCTTTGTGCAACAGCACAGACTCTCATGCAAAAGAAAAACAGCTATTCGGGTTACCAGGTTAATTGACTAATATAAACTGTGCTGTGTTTTCTGACAAGAAGAGCCTGAACATTTTATTTACGGTAATAAACCAGTCATTGGTTTCTGTATAAGTGTCCTGCTACCATCAATCTCAGCAATTGCCCCCTGCGGAGCCCCTTTTATGAGCATGGGGCTCTGGTGCCTCTCAGGATCAGGCTCTGATATTTTCAGGCATGAAAGGATGCCTTTTTTTTTTTCCAGAAGAAAAGCACACAGTTTGCATTTGATTTGCTCCCTATAAATAACAGCATTAAAAAGCTAACCAAAACAGGTGTCTGTAACACAGGCTGCCTTGAAGGTGGTGGAGTCACCCTGAGGTGGTCAAGAACCATGGAGATGTGGCACTGAGGGACATGGTCAGTGGGCATGGTGGGGATGGTTTGGGGCTGGGCTTGGTGATCCTAGATGTCTTTTCCAACCTCAATGATTCTGTGATTCAAAAGCCAGGACTGCCTGAAATAACTCATGTATTTTGAACCACTACCGTATGCGTACTGCAAAGACAAACTGGTTTGAAGAGCTGAAACTCAGAGATCTCACAAGCAACAGTGAGTCTTAAGAACTGCCTATTTCCAAGCACTGCTGCTTGGCTAACTTAGAAAAGCTTGTCTTGAGAACCAGTCCCAGAGCTCTCCTGTAATGACATCTGCTGAAACAACAGCCTGTGGCCTCCCAACAGCCAGTGTTGGAAGGGAACATCTCGCAAGTCTCATCTTGAATTTCTAAGCAGTCAACATTGACAGATGCTCAGGCCTATCTTGAAGAAACACTTACTTTCAGTATATCACAGAATTGTAGGTGTTGGAAGGGATCTCTGGAGCCCAACCCTGCTAAAGCAGGGGCCCTATTGCAAGTTGTATGGGAAAGCATCCAGGTGGGTTCTCATTATCTCCAGGGGAGGAGACTCCACCATCTCTCAGGGCAGCTTGTTCCAGGGCTCTGAGACCCTTAAAAGTCAAGAAGTTCTTCTTCCTCATGTTCATATATTCTGTGTTTCAATTTATGTCCACTGCCCCTTGTCCTGTTGTTATGTGCCACCAGAAAGAGCCTGGCCATATCTACTTGACCCCTGCCCTGTAGATTTTGATAAGAACCAATAAGATCTCTTTGTAATGCACTCCAGGGTCCCACTAGCCTTCTTGGATTGGCTCATGATCATCCTGTGGTCAAGCTTTGGTCAACTGTTGGCCAACCATTGGGTCAACCAGCTCTATCTCCACACATCTCCTTTCCAGTAGCTCAGCCTTCATCCTGTACTGATGCACTCGGCCATTCCTTCCCAGGTGTAGAACATTTGCCCTTGCTGAACTTCATAAGGTTCTTCTCCACCCAACTCTCAGCTTTCCCAGCTCTTGCTGAATGGCAGCATGGCCTTCTGAGGTGTCAGCCACTACTCCCAGCCTTTTATCATCAGCAAATTTGTTGAGGGCGCACTCTATCCTTTCACTCATGTCACTGATGAAGAAGTTGAACAAGACTGGACCCAGCACCAACTGGGGAACACTGCTATCTATAGGCCTTACTCTGAGTCTCTGATCACTCTCTGAGCTCTGCCTACCAGCCAGTTCTCAGCCCACCTCACTGCCCACTCATCTACACCAGTAGGAACCTTTGCTTTTTGTTACAGTTACTTGGTAACTCTGGGGGAAATGGGAGAAAATCAATGGAGTTACCCATAAAATAGGAAGGGCCATCAGCAAAGACACAAAGACATAAGAAACAAATATTCCATGAAGATGAACGAAATTGTTTCAGAAATAAGTGATTTAAAGCATTTAGCTACAATTACATCAACTACCATGTAAGTCAACAAACAAACAATTTTCTTTTGACGCTTCCATCATCACTGAAAATTAAGTTTTTACGCCCCTAGAGCAGTGCACATATTAATGTTAGCTAATTAGTTTTGTAACTGACTTTGCAGGCTATGTTGAAAGAGAGAAGAGGAGAGAATTAATGTTCAAATGCTTCTCAACAGGCATTTCCACACTTCAAAACTCTAACAAACCAGAAAGCAAAGCTGCTGGGAAGTTGCCTCATGCTGAAATGACAGAATATATTTAATCCAAGGCTGATTAAGATAAGTAAGTTATTTATCATAATCATGCCCAGTAGGTGGGCACAGACAAACTGACCTTTAATATGAATAAGATATCATTCATTTTGAAAAGAGCAAAAGTATATATAGTGTATACAAACTAGAACATACACCAATCCCAGATAATTGCACAATAGCAGAGCACACCTTTGATTGACTAGAGCTCTTCCAGCATAATTACACAGCACTGCTTCCCTCCCTAAGTTTCCCAAATAGCTAAATTAGATACCTGTGCCACTGATTCCTATCATCAGAGAAAGACCCAGGAGCCTGAAACGACAACGGCTTCAACAAACATACAGTTGTTTGTTTCTTTTTAGATGAGGTTGAGCTCAGCTATCACACCATCACCCCAAATCCTGTCCGATGGCTCTTTTTTCTTTTTTTTTTTTTTTTTTAATGACATATTACAAGCAATTGCAGCTTGTCTTAATTTTCTGGCAGGGATATGATGTGAGAAGTGCTCAGCTGGGTGCTGTCATCTACACATCATGGTGGCACCCAATGTGGCCATGTTAAAGCCACAAATGGTCAACTGTAACCAGCCATCTGCAAGTTCAACCAGAGATGAGCTCAATTAGGCACAGAAGTGGCAGTAGCATGTTCAAACAAAAAACGGACCATCAATTTCCCCCTAAGCTGGAGTCTCTTGTCAACATTAATACGTTGGGCTGTTTTTCCTCTTCAGGGCATCGCTTATCTCTGCTGTAATTTCCTTCAGCTGCTGACAAAGACACATAGATCACTGCAGAGAGCACTCAGCGTTTGTATTTTGGAAAAAGCCTGGAGGCGCTATGACTTGGTTCCCATTCACAGATTTTAAATTCAGGGGTAGCACAAAGAGTTACGATTATTTGATCTGACCTCCCGTGTAGTACGAGCCACTGAATTTCACCATGTCATTTCCACAGCCACGTGATTTGGACTGACCCAGAAAACATCTTTCCAAAAGCACTCCGAGTTCCCTGTTTTTAAAATGAACTGCTAGCATCACTCCTCAATGCAGCAGAAAAACAAAGCAGCTTTCAACTTCTTTAGCCCCAGTTGCAGATAACTGGGCATCGTGCCTTTGGCTGATTATTTAGAAGAGACTCATCCCATCATGAATCTTCTATGATTCTTTTTCACAGACGCTCACTCACATCATCAAATCTCAATATGTTTTCTCTTGGATAGAATGAGTGATTCGTGGTGCTTTTGTCTCTCACTTATCTTTTGGATAACAAATGAATCTCGTAGTGTTTTTCTGAACCATCTGCAACACTCAGGGTATTGCTGAAACCAGAGTGGACGCAGCACTCCAATAAGCAGCTGCTGAAAATGCTAACCCTGTGCTCTGAGTTTATTACTTTACTTATAAATGCAGGACTTGGGAATTTACACACAGCTGCTAAATCACCACGACCACCATCATTTCAGCCCATTTTCCAGGATATGGATCATCTTGGAAGTAAATCTCCTGCAACTGCTGAAAAAGAGATATTGCATACAGACTTACATTTGACACTGTAATAAGACAACCGAGCATGCTGACCACATCATCTTGACCTCTGCAGAAGTTATCTGCTTGCCACAGTCCCTCATCCCTCCAATTTGTGTTTCATCTACAGCCAACAAGCTCGTACGTTATCCCGAGCTGACAGATGCCAACCAGCATTGTCACTGCTATCAAACACGATGGTCTACAAGCCAAATGATGGCTGGAAACATGATGAATGCAGCAGCACATCCAGCACCAGCACATCCTATTTCTTATGTGCCCTCCAAAGGTGCTGTGATGGCCCACTGCCCATTCTGGGTGTAGCTGTAGTCTGACCTTTCAATGTTCTAGCACAAGGTTGATATGAAACCTTCTCCAAACACCAACAGAAACTCCAGGCAGCAATGAAGATTCCAATTTCCAGTTACTGTGTGAGAATACTCCAGTTCTGAATCTTTCTCTTCGAGAAAAGATACCCTAAATCACATGCTAAGAGGCAATATATAAGAGATGAATGTAATGCTAACAGGTGAGAGCTGGAAGGAGATGGAAGCAGAGGCAGGGCAATAAATAACACCCGGCACACATCCTCTGGAAAGTCTTTGCTACAAAAGTGAATACAGAAAAGAGCCTGCTGAAATGGTATTCAGTGTTCATGGCTGTTATACAGAGGATGCTAGTAACAACAGAAGCACTGCTGCACTTTGAATACACATGGGATGGAAAAAGATTTCAGCAATGAGGTCATGAAGGAGAAGGATAATCCCTGCAGTAAATCAATACACACAACCCATCCTGAATAAGTTGGGTACTGCACAGAGTGAAAACGTTCAGTATTGGATAGTCCTGACAACAAAGAAGGCAAAGCATAGACAATGTTATGTACATTAAGGGTGGAACTGAGCTCTGGACACCTAAATGGAGTTATCCCAACACAGTGGGGCACTGAGAGCCATCCAGCTGACCCTCATGCAGCCAGTTGCCAAACTGCTATCCACGCTCCATTTGCTGGGCACATTAACAGGAGTTATTTCTTGCCCAAAGTGGAGGAGCAGGAAGCAGCCTGAGGGTGAAGAGAATAGGATTTGGCTGCTGAGATAAAACAATAGATGGAAAAATCAAGAGAGCAGATGGGCATGTTAAATTTCTAATGCCACTCTCATATTTTGCACATTATTCTCTATGACCACCTTGATACATTCAACATGTCATTTTTCCAGAGATGAGACAGAAAAGCTTCCTATCCCTATTTCCTAATGCCATTCGCTTCATTTTAAGCCTCCTATAAAAGCTGCCTTTTTATTTCCATTCTCCTCTTAAGGTGTCTGAAAATATTTAAACTTGGTGCTCGCCGGACAGGGGATAAACATACAATTTACTATCCCATCTCCTCCCTGCCTGATATGACACAGATTGCTCCCATTTTTACTTCAGGTCAAGTTTTATACTCTGCAAGGCCTGAACTTTCACTCAGCGCTTCAAATTCATTTTCCTACAGCTACACATTTGCTATGCTGAATCTGATCACCCAAAGACCTTTTCACTATTAGGCTGAGGAACATCAGCACTGATATGTGCAAGCAGCTGACCAAAAACCTGACCGAAGAGTAATACTGCCTGAATAATTTTGGCTACCACATCATTCTACTTACTCTTTTTTTGTCCTAAACATATTTTGGATTAAGCTTCAGCTATCTATTTTTCACCCAGCACTGGGATAAGAAGTGGAGCACTAGTGATGCTTATATTGGAAAGAGTGATTGATAGCTGGGAATTATCTGCAGATTGCATCATATTTCACTTCCCTTTTGGGTTACGATTAGACAACAACAAGCACAGAATTACTGCAGCACAACCCATGGGGAAGAAGCAACTGTAACTTGAACACCTCTACACCTCTAAAAATCAGAGAATTTTTTTTCTACCAGGGCTGCAGCGTATCACATAGCACATGGAGGACAATCAAGTGACCAGACAAAGCCAGTATGGGTTTATGAAGGGCAGGTCCTGATCTCCTTCTATGAGAAGATGATCAATTTAGCAAGAGAGGGAAAGGCTATGGATATGTCGTCCATCTGGATGGTAGCAAAGCATATGACACCATTTCTCACAGTACTTTCCTGGCTGCTTGTGGCTTTGACAGATGTATGGTTCACTGGGCAAAGAACCAACTCAATGGCTCCCAGAGAATGGGGTTCATTCCAGTTGATGCTTGGTCACCAGCAGTGTTCAGCCCTGGGCCAGTTTTGTTTCACATTTTTATCCATGATGTGGCTGATGGGATCAACTACACCCTAAGATCTTGGATTATACAAAGTTAGGTGGGAGTATAGACCTGCTTGACAGTGGGAAGGATCTGGCTAGGATAGACTTATGGACTGAACCCACTCACTGGCATTCAACAAGACTCAGTATTGAGTCCCACACTTGGGTCACAACCTGATGGAGTGGTATAGGCGAGAGAAGAAGAGAAAGATGCCCAACAGAAAAAGACTTGACAGTGCTGCTTGACTGATGAGTCAGCAGTGTGCCCAGGTGACCAAGAAGGCCAATGGAGTCCTGGACTGCATCAGAAATAATGTGGCGAGCAGGAGAAGGAAGGTGACTGTCCCCTTGTACATGGCCCTGGTGAGACTACACCTCAAGTGTTTAATTTTGGACTCCTCAGCTACAGGAAGGATACTGAGTCACTTGAGTGCATCCAGAGAAGAGAAGCAAAGCTCACGGAGAGATTAGAAAACAAAACAAGAGGAGTCACTGAGGGGCTGTTCAGTCTGAAGAATGAGAGGCTGAGGGGAGGCCTCATCCTTCTCTACAACTCCCTGGAAGGAGGCTGCAGTAAGGCGGGTGATGGTCTCTAATCTCAGTTGATAAGACGTAAGAAAACAGCCTCAAGTTTTGCAAGAGATGGTTTAGATTGGATGTTAGGAAGAATTTCTTCAGAGGGAGGCTGATCAAGCATAAGAAAAGGCTGCCAAGAGAAACAGGGGAGTCCTCATACCTGGAGGCATCCAAGAGCCATGCAGACATGGCACTTAGTGACACTGTATAGTGATGGGATTCAGAAGGCTTGATGATCTTGATGGACTTTTTCAACCTAAGTGATTCTATGATTCTGTGCATTAAGTGCAAGGTTATAACATATTGTCCAACTTGGATGTCTTGCCACCACTGCTTAATCACCTTTCCCCTCACCCAGCCTCTGAACTGTAACAGCAGGAGGTGGAAGAGGTGGTCTCCAAATACATCATCACTTTATACATGGAGGAAAAAAGGCAATTAAACAACATTTGTTTTCCCCAAGCCGGTCTACAAACTTTGTGACACAAAGTTCCTCTAAGGGTAAATGGAGAAAAACAAAGAGAGCAACCACTCCCAAAGAAAGGAGAAATAGTGAACCTCGAAATCACATCCTTCAAAACCATCGTTACAACAGAGGTATAAACTTTTGGACACTTAAAACGTTCAGTGTAGCAAACTGCTGTTAATCATTTTAACTACCACTGTTTAAAGGGAGCCCTGATAGGATTTATTGAAGTTCTGCATGAAATGAACACCATCAGCTATAAAATCATCATAGTTTCTACAAAAAAACCAAACTATTTTTTTAGCAGACTCTCATTTCTAGGGACAGCCTTTATTAATATCTTTAATCAATGCACGGCAAGGATTTAAAGCCATTTCCTCATGTTTTACAACAACAGAGGGACGCAATAGCAGAGCACGGCAAAGAATGGAGACAGACTGAAACCTGGCAAGAAAAGAATGAACTGATGAACTGCCTTGAATGTGCCCTTGTGTTCAAGAAACATTTAAATGTTGCACTGAGAGACATGGCTTAATGGGAAATATTGATGGTAGGTGGACAGTTGGACTGGATGATGTTGGAGGTCTCTTCCAACCTTGGTGATTCTGTGGTTCTATGAAACAGCTGCACGTGTAAACTGAGTTTAAATAGACTCAAACATGCCTTGCTAACACTTCAGATTTTTTCTTTCTTAAAAGACAAATTAGACTCAATTTAAGGAGAAATCTTTCACTTGGGCCACTGCTACAGTATTTTAACTGAGCTCGAAAGCACAGTATTTATTTCTCAGTCTATTTTTCTTATACATTCCTTGATAACATTTAACCCCAGGAGCCAGCAGGGAACGTTATGTTTACTCCATTTTCCTTTCTTGCCAAGAGAGATAAAGAAAAAAAAAAAACAGCCATGGTAGTCAAAATTTATCTACCTTCAGAAATATGAAAAGCCTCAAAGACTTAAATTATTTCAAAGATTAAGGGTTATCTGGTTGAAAACCACTGATTACATTATGCATTTGAGTTCACTAGTAAGAGCAAAAACAACTGAAGCAGAAAGAGGAAGAAAAGTTATCAGACATCACCCTGCTTTATTACACAAAAGGAGATCCACAGATGGATTAATTTTATAATACTCCCACTCCTGCACTGGAAAGCACAACCTGATACAGGTTTTTAAGGTATGCAAGAAATAGTCTCTTGTACAGAACTTAACTTCTGTGCCTGCAACTGCCCTCATCCCAGATTGCAGCTGGGAGGAAAAGCTATACCAGTGGGTAGATTTCACCTCAAAATCCATAAGCAGATGAGATGCACAAGATAGCTCTTGGGAAAAATATCTGACGATGTACAGACACCTACATTTAGAAATTTCACATGGATTCACTTGGATAAAGTATAACTGCTCTCTCGTTTGCATACAAGAAAACAGCACAAGGCAAAACTCCAAAAAATAGCCCTATGCTCAGCCCAGCCTAACCTTTCCTGTATTCACACACGGCACCAGGCTTTGCTTTCAGTGGTTTCAGTGCCTACCACAGCATGAGAACCCCAAGAACACGATGTGGCCATCTGCATGGCAGCACACAGGACTTGCTTCTCCACAAATACAACTCGCCCCACTACACGTTTCTACACTTGTGCTCAAAAAATGAGAGAGAAGGATATATTCCTTATGTTACGGGGTGACCACACGCTGGCTGTCAAATCACTGCAGTTGGACTTGATGATCCCTGGTCCCTTCCTACATGGGTTACTCCACTGGTCATTTTGTGTCTCAGGATGCAATGTGTAATGACAGCTCCAGCTCAGAAGCAGAAGGGGGTGAGGAATCACCACACACATCAGGCACAAGCAAGGAAAAACACTGTTTTAAGTGATTAATAGCATGCATTTTCATATACTGCAAACACAAGAAAGTTGGGAAGCTGGTATGGACCCCAGCTTGACGAAAGGAAGAAAGCTCTAGTACTAAAAACTGCTTTCTATGAAGCTCATTAATAGCTTTCCAACATCTTGTGTGGTTCCTTCCACCCTTCTTTAATGGTAATATGTTTGTGCAATTAAAGGTATGAGACAGAATTCCCCTAAACACGAGTACAAGCTAATCACTTGAAAAAGGGAACTGTCTATTTTCAACACGTTAACGTGTGAACTCACGTGCCCAGTGTTGCAACAGAGATAGCTCCTCTCTCAAAGCACATCTATAGTCTCCTAATTTGCTGCTGGTTTTATATTTACCCTGTCTAAAACCCAAGTTCTGGCAATACAGGACATTCACCCCTATTTTTTGTGCTTGGCAAGAATTGCAGTATCAGGATAGTAAAATAGAATCATTTGTCACTGAAATTGTAATGGAAAATACACTATTATAAATGCCTAAACAGAAGCATTTATAGATTAGTGGAGCTTATCCTTAACTGAAGGTTAATACTGTGCATATGCGAACAAATACAAGGCAGGAGGACTATAAAGAAGACATTTAAGAAATAGCATTCAATTTTGTCATTTCAACCTCTCTTCTTCGCGATGCCCAGCAACTCTGCTTAATCTTCCAGACCACAGCTGCCACCAGGAGCAGAGACAGGAAACAACTGTAAAGGAGAGAAGAAAACAAATATCTTACTGTCCTTGCTCGTGACATAACAGCGGCCAAAAGACTCTAGCAAATCAAAAAACCAGATTAAATGTTCATATGGTACTTAGAGGTACTTTGATGAAAGATAATGTGGCAGTGCAAAACGGTTTGCACAGTTCAGTGGTCGCTACACCCGATGAGGAACGAAACTGCTGTTCCAATGTTACCTATTTGACCTCCTTACACGACACAGAATCCTGAGATATCCGCCAGCTTTCATAGGAAATCAGAACAATAAGGCATAGAGATTTAATCATATTGGAAAAACCAGTTATCGACCATCTTTGGCAATATGTAAATGGAGATGATAACCCCCAAGAGAAAAGCCTTGAAAGCAGCAGAGAAAATTGATTTTTTTCTTCATTTCCAAATTACAAAAAGTGAGATAAAGTGTAGAGTCGTTGGATTCTTTTTAACTGGTTGCTGCAGAACTATAGGCATTGCTTGGTTTCCCCAAATCTGTATTCTTTAAGTCTAAAGAGGAAAAAAACGGATGAATGGGTTTATCAACTTCTAGGGAAAATGGAAAAAAGAAGATTTAACAAAAAAAGCAGTTATAATAATAATAATAAAAGCCGACTTTATTGACAGTGATGATGTTATCAGGCTGAATACTTAACAAGCAACTTCAAGGCACGCAGGCTTTCTAAGATTAAAATTTATCCTTTTGTGTAACTACCCCAATGAAAGCCTCTCTTCTCAAGTACCGCAGTGATGGGTAAAAGAAAGTTCTTCCTGAGCCTAGAGTGCGTTTAAACAGAGTGCTTACAGCAATATTAACCAGAACAGACAACTTCTTCCTGAAGTGCATCATTTATGGCAGCTGCTGTGCTCTGGAGAGGGATTTCTATGGGATGGGCACTGACATAGTTTGGTTCTTGCCATTCTGGGGCTCCCACAGAGCCCATAACAGAGGGACCACTCACTACTCCCTGCCTTCACCAATAAACATTTCATTTAATATATTTTTAAATATATTTAATATATTTCCATATATTTAATATTCTTTTATATAATGTTTCCACTGCTTCCAAACATACATTCACCCTTCTATGGTTTCCACTGTGCTCTCTTGCCCAAGGAGGCTGTGGATGAAGACATTCAAGACCAGGCTGGATGTGGCTCTGGGCAGCCTGGGCTGCTGGTTGGTGACCCTGCACATAGCAGGGGGTTGGAACTGGATGAGCATTGTGCTCCTTTTCAACCCAGGCCATTCTATGATTCTAAGAAGCTGCTAAGGAAAATACTACTTAATGTGAAAGGGAACAACTTTGAAAAGGAGAATAATGTCATCGGTCGATGCCAAAAATAAGAAGGCAGGAACAGATAAAAAGAAAGCAGCTGTTTCATGTTTTAAAGTATCATTGTGATGATCATTGTGGTCCTTTTCAACCCAGCCCATTCTGTGATTCTATGATTCTTTTCCATACAGATGCCTACAACCCCAATGACTTTCTCTACTTGCAGACGACCCATGGTTGTGCCACTGACTTCAAACCACAGTTTATGATGACCAATGGCATTGCATCCCTCCACTCTTGGCCCTCTGGGGAACTGGAGGTCCTCTTTTCAGTGGCAAATTCTTTAGCAGAGTGTAGTGCCAAGACATGGCAACGTTATTATTAATTGTTAAAAAAAAAGATGGACAGCAGGAGCTGATCCCTGAGACGAGGATACAGGAGGGTCTCTTCCTGATTCCATATCATTATCCATAGCCTATATATAATGAAAACTGCATGTGATTGGGCACCGAGCACTCAGGGAACAGCCAGCACTTATACAATTACATTATTCAGTCCTAGAAATGCAGAAATACACGTCTTAGTATCATACACCATAAGATATTAAAAAATTGGTGCCTGCATGGCTTCAGCATTAAAACATCTGCAAAGCTTTTACAGATTCCTGCAGTGCCCATTTCTTTACAAATTTAAGCAGGACCACGGAGAGATTTGTTTGGCTTTTTTTCATTTCAAGAGATACAAATTCCAAACCATTTCTCCCACATTTTCTCTAAATATTAAAATCTGACATTTGTTCACCCTAACTGTTCACTCTGTTTACGAGGGTGGATAGTGATAGGACAATGGGGAATGGTTTTAAATTGAGACAGGGGAGGTTTCGGTTGGATATTAGGAGGAAGTTTTTCACCCAAAGGGTGGTGAAGCACTGGAACAGGTTGCCCAAGGAGGCTGTGGATGCCCCATCCCTGGAGGCATTCAAGGCCAGGCTGGATGTGGCTCTGGGCAGCCTGGGCTGCTGGTTGGTGACCCTGCACACAGCAGGGGGTTGGAACTGGATGATCATTGTGGTCCTTTTCAACCCAGGCCATTCTATGATTCTATGAAATTTCTCTCTTGCAGTTAAAATGGACAAACAGTTTGGATGTGCAGTTTTAATGGGAATTTTATTTTTCCTTTTGAGAGGTAATGGATTACTGTTGAGCTCTGTAGTGGAAAACACTGTGCCACTCATTAATTAGTAAAGAATATACATTAAACCTTTAATTGCTGCTTTGGTAAAGAAGCAAGCACGCATGACTGATGATTAAGGATGTCATACCTCCAGCTTTCCCTTTTTTCCCCGAAGCTCCCTTTTGCTGTATTAAATGTGAGAGCAGACTGTACCACTTGGTAACAGCATTTCATTCCTGGACAAGGTCACACTTCGACTAAATGGATTTCCACTCATACCACACTTCAACAGGCACAAATGAATGATGGACTAACAAAATTTCTGAGAGTCCACATTTGTCTCGGGCCACCCTTTGGCTGCCCACAGCAGGAATGCCACCACACTCATTCAAGGGCTTTGATGAGCTTTTTCTCTTCTTATAAGCTTCCTTTCCCACTAAAGAAACAAACTCTCGGGTGAAACGTCTGCTTTATCTTTGAGGCCCAAACAGGACATGATGATGTCCTGATGAACAAAAATCCAAAGTGCATCCAAGCAAAACCAGCACAGCAAGGACCACACGCTGAACCTTTTGTCTGTCGCCTATTTTGCTCTCAGGAAAATAATCAGCATCCACGTACACAGCAAGGGCAGAGATAAAACTAAATCTTCAAGGCAGTGGGGAGAAGTGTCCTGACTGTCTGTTTAATTTGACCACAAAAACACCACCACTCACAGCACCTGCAGGAGGCTGTTAGAAGAAGTATGTGCTCCATTCTGCTGCATCTATCAGGGACACACACATCAAACCAAAGATGCATGTCAAAATCCACCTAACTTCCTTCAGGATGGCTCTTCTCTAGGATAGAAATGGGTAAGATCACATCTCTCTGCATATTCCTTTATTCCCTTGGAGACAAAGGCTAGGGAGTGAAGCATTAAGAGGATTGTCTTTATCCTCATATAAAATTCCACTTTGAAATGTGTATCTCCTAATTCTGCACATGCCAGAGTCTTTCCTTGTTTGCTTCTTCCCTCGCTTCTCTCACCACAGCCAAGAATTTCTGAAGAAAGAAATTAGCAATTAAAGACCAATGAATTCTCCTCCTAAAATGCTCAAAACAACAGTACCCTGTATTTCAGAGGAACGGCACCATGCGTCTTGGTGCTGTCACAAGGAGGCAGCAAATCCCCACAAAAGCCATAAAGCCACTATGGAAATATATTTCCCCCTTGCACTACCTCCCCTTGGCAGCACTCGGGGAGGAATAAACCTCAATGCCTGTTTGCTGCACTGCACTACATCATCTGCTGGAAGAGCCCCAAAGCAGTCAAGTCAAGATCTGTCTGCTGGGTTTACTCAGCCTAAACCATCCTGAAATAAGTTAAGAAGACCTGCCCTCATGCCAGAAGCTTTAAAGTAATTTTTTATCCATGCCTTTTCTCTGAAAGCAACTGTGTAAGCATGGAAGGAAGGACAGAATCAGCTGGGTGGAAGAGTGCTCTGTTGGAAAAGGATCTGGAGTGAGAGTCTATAGCTGGCAATGTCCTGGTTAAATATTCTGTTCTGCCCCAGGGCTCTCTGTGCCAGCTAGGAATATGCATCCATTTTAAAATGGCTTTAAAAATAAACCTTTGCTTCAGGACTTGCTTTACCTTTTCCTTCTGTTTCTTCCTTCTGCAAAAATAGCTACCCACCACGATCGTCCTTCGCTCCCTAAAATCCACTGTTCACTCAGATCCTCTCCCTCCATCTCTTCCCACCTTAAACAACGCTTTGGTACCACTTCTCCTCATCTATCATTCCTGAATGACCAACTCTTACAGTCCAGTTTTCCTAAATCCAGAGATGAGCTCAGTTTTAGGGTTGGAAAACTGAGTTGCTCACCAAGATAACACCAGAAAACACCAATATGAAATCAGATAGGAAAGGAAAAGAACCATCCAGAGTCATCTAAGATCCTTGGAGACATTTTCATTCCAAGGAAATGTGAACATAACTCTGCATATGAGTCGGGTTCAGTCAAATGCAGCTTTCATTGGCCTACAGAAATTGTAAACGTCCCTTATGCAGCATAAACACTGCAATCTAGGGAGAGCTTACATTAACATCTTCTGGAGAAATTTCAATTTGATGAACAGCATGTTAAGTAATTCTTAATTATTTAATCAATTATGAGCAATGGTTGTAAGTAATCTTCCCTCAGTTGGTCTCAACAAATGCATGAATGGTTTCCTGGTATGCATCCAGCACACTTCATGCCATGGGTTATTTCCAGCTTCATACAAAAATATGAACTTGTACACCCTGTCTGGTTTTATATTGTACCCTTAAACTCCTTTCCATGGTAAAAAGCATATTCTCTCCACCCCAGGTACCCTTAAAGCTCTCCAAATAAGCTACACTTTCAATTTTAAATGGCAGGAAAACTTCATCAGCACTACGATGTGATGCATTCTCATGAAGAGAGTAGAAAATCCATCTGGCGTATTAGGGCCCAATTATTAAACTCTCCTATAATGTTTATCAACATCAGAGTTGCTAGTAAAAATGGCAGCTTTAAATGCCAAAATATACAGCAGCTTGAATACTAATATGCCTTAACATACATGGGTCGTTTAATAATTTCAGAAAGCACTGCAATGATTACTGGAAGCACATCACAAATTGCTATCTGAAAGAAACTTTTAATGGGCTGATGAGTTGCAGGACACATTTTTAACTACTCAATGCATTAAACCTCAAGAGTAATTGGAAACAAATACAAAATGCTGAAGGAATTGCCCATATGATGACGCTAGGCAAAAGCAGCCTGGCTGAATGCCTCTCTTACTACTCTGTGTGCTGATGGGCTCTGCCTAACAGCTCTCTGTAGCCTACAGCAAACCAATAGAGCTGAGCTACGGATTAATGACCTTATCTTTCTGCTGAAGACAGTGCTGACATTGAACAACCCAACTTAGATGCGGCAGGTGATATTTTTTTTGTACTTAAAAAAAAAAAATAGATCTACTTATTCATAAGCACAACCAATCATAAAATCATTAAGGTTGGAAAAGACCAAGATCATCAACCTATGCCCAATGACCGCGTCCCTCAGTGCCACATCTCCACGGTTCTTGGGCACATTTGGGGACAGTGACCCACCATTCCTGGGCAGCTGTGCCAGTGTCTGATGGCACTCTTTTGGAGAAGAAATGTCTCCTAATATCCAGCCTGAACCTCCTGTGGCACAACTTGAGGCCATCACCTCTCATCCCATTGCTGTTACCTGGGAGCAGAGGCCAACTCCTACCTCACTTCAACCTCCTTCCAGGTACAGAGGCATAATGTCTCCCCTGAGCCTTCTCTTCTCCAGACTGAGCCATCCCATTCCCTCTGCTGTTCCCCATAAGACTTGTGCCCCCAAATCCATCACAGCTCCATTGCCCTTCTCTGAACACGCTCCTGGGCATCAATGTCAGTCTTGTAGTGAGGGGGCCAACACTGAACACAGCACTCGAGGTGCAGCCTCACCAGTGCCAAGAACCAGGGCAGATTTTACTATCATGGGACCAGTTTGACTAGAGCTTTAAGGTCTTTCTGGAAAGCAAGTTTTAATATATTTGTCTGAGGGGAGAAGGTCAGTTAGGAGGAAGGGAAAGGCTCTGCCCCATAGGGCAATGGACTTGGAACAGGGTGCCCAGGACAGTGGGCACAGCCTCGATGTGCTGGAGCTCAGGGAGCATAGGGACATTGCTCTCAACCACAGGGTTTGTGTGATGCTGTGTGGACTTCTCAGTGATTGCCATGGATCCCTTCCAACTTGGGATATTCTATCATTCTGTGATGTTATTATGAACTTTTGTGTCCAGGCCTGGGGTCCCCAGTACAGGAAGGACGTGGAGCTCCTGGAGCGGGTCAGAGGAGGACACTAAGATGATCAGAGGGCTGGAGCAGCTCTCCTGTGAGGAAAGGTTGAGGGAATTGGGCTTGTTTGGCTTAGAGAAGAGAAGGCTCCAGGGAGACCTCATTGTGGCCTTCCAGTACTTGAAGGGAGCGTATGAACAGGAGGGGGAACAGATGTTTGTGAGGGTGGATAGCAATAGGACAAGGGGGAATGGTTTTAAACTGAGACAGGGCAGGTTTAGGTTGGATATTAGGAGGAAGTTTTTCACTCAGAGGGTGGTGAGGCACTGGCACAGGTTGCCCAAGGAGGTTGTGGATGCCCCATCCCTGCAGGCATTCAAGGCCAGGCTGGATGTGGCTCTGGGCAGCCTGGGTTGCTGGTTGGTGACCCTGCATATAGCAGGGGGTTGGAACTGGATGATCATTGTGGTCCTTTTCAACCCAGCCCATTCTATGATTCTATGAACTCATGGGAAATACCCCAATTAATTGTTGTCAGTGGAGTGTTGAGATCCACATGGCTCACCTGGAACGGACACAAGGTCTTATAACTCACTGCTCTTTGATTTCCATCACCTGTATCGACTAAGATAAGAGCAAGGACACAATACATATGCAAACTTAAATTAAACTCTACAAACTATAAGCTAAACCCACTGAGTCAATAGGTATAAAAGAAAATGAAAAGAGTGCTTATACCTCACCCCAAATCCCTATGTCACCATGGGAGACTGCAGAGGCCAAAAGCAGAAATAAGCATGGATAATGATGGGATTAATTAATGGAGCAAAGACCATATGGCCCTTCTCTGCTGGACCATGTGTGACCACTGTGGAGATGTAACTGAAGAGGGATGAGGAGAACATGGAAAGAAGGAATTTATGAACAGAAAATTCTTAATTTTCCTCATCTGGTCAGAAATAACATTCAGATATTTCCAAGCTTTTCCTTTACCTTGGGGAAAAAACAGAAGAAAAAAAAAAGATCCAGACTGTATTTTAGACACTTATCTCTGCTGCAGAAAGAAACTGTTTAATAAGCAAAAAGATTAAATAAAACAGCTGCAGCATGACTTCAGGTTTGAATTATTGCAAACAGGTCATTCCTACTTAATAAAAACACTGGGCAGATGTTTACAGCCATGAAAACCAATATAGAGCACCTTAAACCACCTGCTTGACAATCATATAAACACCATTCCCTCTGAAGTTTTTTTCTGTTTTTGCACCAAAGCAGAACTATACAATTTAATATTCAGAACTCAGCACAGGCCATAAATATTCACATCAATGCTGTGGTGCCATGAAAAGACAAGATTTGCAGTGGACTCTATCTTGAAGCATCGTGGTAAGACTACAAGGAGACTTAGATAGAGGCAGCACTGAGCATCCCAGGGAGGATGTTCTGAGCATAGATATGAAAGAAAAGATGGAGCAGCCAAGAAATGGGGTCAGTGTTGCACATGAGGACACAGAGCAGAAGTGCAATAGGAAAAGCAGGAGATGTATTGTATGCGAGTGGAACAAAGCACGGGGTGAGGTCTTATGGAAGGAGAAGGTGATGATAGTTCACAAAAGCCCACAGAAAAGCAATGATACCCTCTTGCACTCTTAGACCCCAAACCTCCAAATGTCTATGGCCATCTATCTATCTGGCCAACCTCACTTGTTTCTTGCACAGAGGACAAGGGATGCTGGCTGTCATGTCCTTGCCATACCTCCTGGCTTCTTCCCTGGACACAGCAAGCATGGTTTGCAGTCTTTCACGCCATGTAAGGCTCAGCAGCTCCTTTGGCAGACCCCTTTGGCCACACAGTTTTGTCCACTACCTTCTTCTGACCTTTCAGGCAAGTCAGTGAAAGCATGCATGTCCCCCTGCTTTGAGTTTCTTAGGACTGCTATGCTAACAGGAAAGGGAACAGCAGTGGCAATGTGCTGTGACCTCGCTGCCACCCTCTCCAGGTTCTGGAGCACAGGGTCTCCTCTCTGTGATGAATAGGGGTTACAACCACGATCCTTATCAGTTATCACACAAGCCACGCTTTCTCCTTCTGTTCTGCTGTTTCTTCTGGTGCTTATCTGTGCTTTTCCATCCTGATTTCCTTCAAACCTATCAATATTTATCTTTTAAGTCTCTACTGAACTGGCCAACAACATGGAGAAGCACTGATGAAATGATGCAATGTTTTACACAGAAAAAAAGGAAAGGAAGAAAAAGGACTGGAGGTCAGTACCATGAGTTTAAAAGCTTTGCTATTTTCACATCTTTTGTATGCAATGAGATACTGGTGAAAAATACATCTTATAGACTGGTGTGATGGCACACAGGGGAAAATAAAGTACAGATACCAACAACAACATTTACCAAAGCTCGAACTTTCTGCTGTAAGAAATTGGCAAGATTTTATATTAAAGAGTTGCACTATGGAAAACAGAGAAGGAAACTGGAAAAAGAAACAGTCTGCTTGCAATTCATTTAGATTTGCAAAGGTTAACAATGCTTAGAATATCATTTCTCCTGCAGCTCCAATTATAATGCAATATTAACGACCCTGCAACTTCACTGTTGTACCTCAGCCTTTATCCACTGACATTTCCTTTGCTTGAAATAAGCAGTTAACGTGTTGCAAAACAAAATAATGGCCACACACAGCCACACTGATTCGAAAAGGAGCTCCAGGAGTCTAAGGGCACCTCCAGACGCAATACTCACACCCTGTGATCCAAAGTAGCCCAACTCTTAAATTAAATGGAAATCAAATCCAGTCACATTTCATCCTGCTTGATGCCACAGAAGTGCACTGCCTGGTTCCTGGCTTCTCTATGTGCCTCACTGAGAGCTGGGGCTCTGCAGCACCCTGTGATGCTCCATAAGTTAAGCTGCACTGGAGATACACAAAGTGGCTTGCACTGCAATGCCCACTTGAGGGACTGACTTGACCTCAATCACAGCAAACAACAGTAAAGAAACGAAGACTGTAAAACACCCATTTCCCTGTAAGGTTCCCCATGAACCTCAAGACACAGCTGTGTCTTCTGGTGGCATGGCACATTGGTGTTGGGGTCACAACAACGCACAGGGGGGGCCCCTATGGGATGGAAACGTTCCACGTCATCACCAGCAGAGCCAATTCATATAAATGTTGCTTCCAGAATAACAAAGTCATTCTGAACATTCATTTTCCAGGACAAGGAGTCTGTTTTCACATCCATCATGCTCAACGAGTGGTAGGCGTTTCAGTTCTCGCATTAGAGATGGTCTGTATCTCCAAAGTGGTTTTACCAATGGCCCTTAGGTTTTGCAGAAAGCATTTTCATCGCCTCTGCTCAGCGTGCAAATTTTCAGCCAACTTTATCTCATTAGCATCACAGGGGGCTATCAGCTCTTACTTATTTTATACTTTAATTTGGACTCAACTGTGATTATGAGATGCACCCCAGAGCATTAGAAATACAAGACTGCATCCAAGAGCATCACAAATACAAGAGTTTCAATAGTTTCCCTACACACAGAGATGAATCATGCTGCTGTAATACACTGGTTCCTTAGCAAGTAGGAATGAATGTAAAATAAAATACTAGGAGAGGATCCTAGCAGTAGTTACAGTTGAAGAAATGAAGACTTCTTAATGCATTATGAATGTGTGGTTGGAAAGGATCAGTAAACTGTCTTTCTCCTTAACACATGCATTCTTATTCCTCTGGCATGTTAAGATGCTATTAAAGTGACATGGAAACATTACTTCCCAGGGAGAGCCACTTGACAGCAGTGAGGGAAGGAAGGAAAATCACTGCTGCCTGGCTTCGGTGCACCTAACTTTTGTGTTTCCAACAGCATGAGCTCACTGAGATATTTGACACATGTACCATAGAATGATAGAATGGCCTGGATTGAAAAGGACCACAATGATCATCTGGATCCAACCCCCTGCTGTGTGCAGAGTCACCAACCAGCAGACCAGGCTGCCCAGAGCCACATCCAGCCTGGCCTTGAATGCCTCCAGGGATGGGGCATCCACAACCTCCCTGGGCAATCTGTTCCAGTGTATCTTCTGCCTAAAACTGCTGTGCTCTTCCAATAACCAAGCTACACACATTAAAGGGCTTCAAACTCTCATCTGCAGGAGGACCTGGGTCTGTGAAGAACTAATGGCTAATTTGGAAAGCACAAATCAACCATGTGCCATTAAAAAGGAAATGAAGAGCCAAACTACTCCTCTGTTAGTTCTTGTAAGAAATTAACCTGCCACAAAGATTTTTAGAAGAGGTCTTGACTGCAATGGAACAAACCCTTAAGTCTGATCAAGGACTAAACACTTTTTGCCTATTGATGCCAACAAAGCAGTGGTTCAAAGCTGGTGTTTACCTGGGACTGTATCAAAGCACACCACAAACTGCAGAAAGAAACCACTCGGATCTGATATAAACTACTTGTCTGAAGGACCCATCTGGAGCTCCTTGCTTTAATTAACTTCAGCACGGAATCTAAAGCAAGGTGTTATTCACATTGCTCATTTTAAAATGGGCACAATATTGCATGGTTTAAAACAGGCTGTAAGTCCTGGACTAAACAGACACATAAACCCCACTTGTGTGCGTTCTTCCTATAGATCAATTACTGCTTTATATCTGTGGAGCATTACCAGTTCCTAAAATAAGGACTAAAGCATCAGATCATGAAACCTTAAGGAGATGGCTGCTGTGCTTGGGGGTTCACTTAACCTCTGTGTCAGGGATACATTGCTTTGGAGGATGGAAAAGGAAGCAAATACCAAAAATATGTCTGTTGGTTGCACTCCTATGGAATCAACAATTTACTCTGCACTAAGGAAAGAACTTAACCAAGCAGTTCCTGAATGAGTATTCAGCTTCAATTGTGTTAATTTATATGATTATATTTGACGTATTCTCAGAGCTCAGTTTGAAATCAAAAGGTGCCACCCTACAGAGTTTGAAACTAGTCCGTGTTTAACTCCGTAAAAATCACTGATTTATAACTTGTACCTGAGGATATGGGAATATCTGCAATTTCTCTATGACATATTTGATCTGCAGGACGTGGGGACCCAAAAGCTGTCTCCTATACCATTATAAAAGTAACTTTTGCACTTCAGAGAGCCTCCCACCTCCCCCAAGCTCCCTTTCTTAGCATGCACAGGACAAGATGCATCTGCGAACGCAGGCAGACAATTTTCTTAACATAATCCCTAATTAAATACTTTAAACACAGTAGGAATTTCCATTTTCTGGGCTGTCATGTAAGCAGGATGTTTAATTAAAAAAAGAGCAATAACAACAACAGAAAAACAAAGACTGCACTGCAAAACAAAACGCGACGGAAAAAAAAAAAAAAAAGAAGAAACATTGAGCTGTCTGTAAGGAAATGTACCTGAAAAACGTCACAAAGAACTGTACCAGGTCCATAAAGTTGCTGTGTTGTGAGAATGCAATCTGCAAAAGAAAAGCAAAATGCTTTCTATTACTGAAAAGTGAAGTTATACTTAACACGCGTTGTTTCTGGGGCTGGAGAAATGACAGTGAAATAATGCTGCAAGTCAAAGTTGAAAAAGCACTGGAATATTTGGAGGGAAAAGAAAGCAAGTTACCCCTTCACATTGTTTGAAGCCACACATATCCAAAAGAAACTAAATGTCTCTCCCTGCGATAGGCAAGGAACGGCATTCAGTGCATGCTAAGCACTGCAAAGAAAGCACGACTTCAGTGCAGTTTTAAAGAGCTCCAATGGAGTGTTTGTAATTATCGTACCGACAGCAAAGCACAACATGAACAAGTTCTAAATGCATGCCCCTGTACAAAGAATTCTCTTGCAACAAAATCTCCTTGAAGAAGTAACTTACACCGAGAGCAGCAAAGAGGCATGAAATACAGAAGATAATAGAGACTGTGAAAACAGCTATGGCATTCATCTTAGCTCGCTGCCCTGCAATCCACACCAACTGCAAAGAAAAGCGAAAAACAAGCCTGTATTTTGGACAGAAAACAGAGGGAAGAAGCGAACAGGAAACTGGGAGGTGGTTAAAGGCAAGGGGAAAGATTAGGGAGCCTGGGCAAAAATAACAAAGCGGAGGGGAGGCAAGCCAACAGCAAGGCAACTTCTGCAACACTAGGAATCAGAAGTTCTTTCCAGGTACCTCCTATTTCCTCTGACTATCAATCGCAGCACCACAACAGGAAATTAACTCTTTCATGCAGTATCTTGAATGCATTTCAAAACCGAACTGAAATGTGCATTTCACCTAAAACCTATTGGTGGATATTAAATTCACTTAAGGCATCTTTTCTTTTCTTTCCCTTTCTTAATAAACTGCAAAATACGGTATTATTAGCATAAATCTCTGCTCCCAGCAGCAGTCACCTTCCAGAAATCATGAATATATGCAAAACAAGAAACAAAAACCAGAAACACCTTCTATTATCGCATTTGCTCCAAATACCACAATCACTTTGTCACAAATAGATTGCAATGCTCTTAAAGTTGAAAGCTCCTTCGCAGCGCATAACTTGGGTTTGCTGGAAAGGCAGCTGAAAAGCTGCAGACCAGATGCGTGTGATCTCAGCACTATTGCTTCTGAAAGAGATGAAAACAGCACTTGTGGCTGATTTTTGGCTCGGTGCTTCCCAGTGCCTTTCTGAGCAGCAGAAGGGCAATGAAGAGTTCACTTTTTGTTTTAAAGCCAGTCTGGTGACTGAGGTGGTTTTCGTTGTTTGCAGAACTGTTGTGTTTCTTTAAGGCAGAGATATTCCTCACTGTAATACCACACCCCAAAATAAAAACACGTCCTGCTTCCAGCAGTGTAAGAAAGAGGGGCTGAGAATGTGGGCAAAGATGTGCTGTCAAACAAAGACCACATTGTGTACCAACAGTTGGTATCTAAATAGGAAAGCCTGGAATGTTTCCTACAGAAACACTATCATAGAATTACAGAATGGCCTGGGTTGAAAGGGACCACAATGATCATCCAGTTCCAACCCCCTGCTATTTGCAGGGTCACCAACCAGCAGACCAGGCTGACCAGAGCCACATCCAGCCTGGCCTTGAATGCCTGCAGGGATGGGGCATCCACAACCTCCTTGGGCAACCTGTGCCAGTGCCTCACCGCCCTCTGAGTGAAAAACTTCCTCCTCATATCCAACCTAAACCTCCCCTGTCTCAGTTTAAAACCATTCCCCTTGTCCTATTGCTATCCACTCTCACAAACAGCCGTTCCCCCTCCTGTTTATACGCTCCCTTCAAGTATGGAAGGCCACAATGAGGTCTCCCCACAGCCTTCTCTTCTCCAAGCTGAACAAGCCCAATTCCCTCAACCTTTCCTCACAGGAGAGCTGCTCCAGCCCTCTGATCATCTCAGTGCCCTCCTCTGGACCCGCTCCAAGAGCACTATGTCCTTCCTCTACTGGTGGCCCCAGGCCTGGACACAGCACTGCAGATGGGGCCTCACAAGAGCCGAGCAGATGGGGACAATCACTTCCATGTCCCTGCTGGCCACTCCTCTTTTAATGCAGCACAGGATATAATTGGCCTTCTAGACCATCCACGGTGTTCCTTTTGCCTACCTGTTGGAGCTCTTCTTTTGCAAAGATCAACTGAGTGGCTGCACATCACACACAGACTGAAAGAATGGCAAGGTTGAGTTCTGCAGTTTACTTCTCACATACCGACAACATTTTATGTTCTTAAACCTGACCAATCTGTGTCACGGGCAATTTAGTATCATAATTGTTAATGGTTTGCTTACTTAAAGCTTAATTTCCCCTAATATAATCTGTTCCTCGGACTTAATTAATTCAGTTACATAGAAAGTTTGGTTAGAAATAGCCATTATAAGTAGACTGTTCATCCTGAATACAGGGAAAATACAGCACAAATTTCATAGCGGTATGGATTTCTAATTAAGTTTAGACGATAGTGGAAGATTCATTTATCCACTCTCAAAATCTAATTTTGTACCAAAAGAATAAGCAGGGAAAGTGCAGGAAAACACAGCGTGTCACACAGGAGGGTGGGAGGGCCTCCTCCAGGCACCGAGCAGAACTTCAGCTCTGCTGTTAAGTCACCATGCCACTTCCATGGCACGTAGAATAGAATCATAGAAAGGCCTGGGTTGAAAGGGACCACAATGATCATCCAGTTCCAACCCCCTGCTGTGTGCAGGGTCACCAACCAGCAGCCCAGGCTGCCCAGAGCCACATCCAGCCTGGCCTTGAATGCCTCCAGGGATGGGGCATCCACAGCCTCCTTGGGCAACCTGTTCCAGTGCCTCACCACCCTCTGAGTGAAAAACTTCCTCCTAATATCCAACCTAAACCTCCCCTGTCTCAGTTTAAAACCATTCCCCCTTGTCCTATCACTATCCATTCTCACTATCCACCACGTGTCTTGCCAACAACTCTTCTTAGAAATCACAGCATCATGAGAATTGGAAAAGACCACTGAGATCACAGAACCATTGAATGGTTTGGGTTGGAAAGATCACCAAGTTCAACCCAACCCAACTATGCCCACTAACCACATCCCAAGAGCCACTTCCATCTTTTAGTTCCTCTATCATTCAATTAACATAAAATATGAAGGCAAAAAAAAGTTGGTCTACTTCTACCACCCAACACCATCTGCATGCAATAGTTTCAAAGCACTTGGCCACAGAATATTTTGTCTGAAGGAAAAGCAATTTGAACCCAATTGAAATTTCAGTAACAGTTGGTATCTCAAACCCAATATTCTTCTGGAGTGATCCCACTGCCTGTGACTGATACAATAGCTGATAAACAAATTGGGATGATTACATACCAGGAACTGGTTTGCATTAGTAACACAGTTAGTGTTCCAGTAGAAAAGAAATTTCAATATAACTTAGATTATTTTTTCCCCCCAAAGTGACCAAGTGATTCTTACTCTACTACTCATTTCAAAACAACTTCACCTTATGCCCTTATGTACAACCATATCTACAGGCATTTAAGCCCCAGTTCTTTGATTTACAAGAGCCTAGAGCTCATAAAAAAGTATCTGGATTTCATGTACCACTAAGAAAAATTAGTAACACCCAACCGATGAGAAACTGTAAAAATATGTGGGTTTTTGTTAAGCATAGGAAGAAATAGTGAAGAGAATTATAGATAAATCATCACAAAGTAACTCTTCCAGTTGTGTTGAAAATTATTGCTTATTTTCAATTGCCACAGTGGGAGTGGGGCAAATTTCTCCTCAGACTCAAATAATTTCTTGTATTAAACATAATTCATTCAGGCTGAAGAACTGCCAATGGATTGAAGAACACCACAAGTAGAATATTATGATAACATAATTTGGAGGATTTGAGGTACCTCAATGCTTGAGAAAACATGAATGAACAGAGAAAACATTATTTTTACAGCTTTTCTTTCTCCTAGTAACAATTCAGGATTATTTTGCTGTATTTTCACCTCTTCCCACTTTTGCATAAAGGAAATAGAATCACGTCAGTTCTGCCTTTCTTCCCAATCCTATTTCACATCGGGGGGGAGAAAGCGAAGCTAGAAATTATATTTTGAAGACGACGCTCTCTTAGAAAAGGGAAAAATATAAAACTTAATTAACTTATGAAATTGGAGAGGTACAGCAAAGAAGGCACAATGGGAGGTTGACCACCAGGGTTCGGTGCTCGCTTTGAATTCGTAAGATCTTTAAAAAGGGTCCCTAGCACTCAATCTATCAGCTTCACCTTCTAGGTGGGAGCACCTTATGGTGTCCAAGCCTATAGAACCAGTCAGCATCAAAAGCCAGGGACATGAAGAGAGCTCAGACTGTTTGCTTTCTACTTAAACACAGCCCCAAACCCAAAGTTAATGAATAAAAAAGCAGCACAGAAGGCTGGAAGCTCCAAGGGAATCCAAAGAGATACAGCCAACAGCCAAACAAGCTGCACGTTTATGTGCATCTTTCTCTATTTCTTCTCCAGCACCTCCACTTTCTCTATTCTGTTTTTCTTTCTTTCTTTTTTTTTTTTTTTTTAATGGTTAGAGGCAAGGATTCAAACCGACCTTGGAGAATACAGACAACAGTAAGAGGAAGCCACGGCCTGAATGCTGAGTGCCTGTGCTACTATCAGAGGACCAGCTGAAAAACAAATGTGTCTTTTTTCAGAGCATTCCTGAGTGATGCCAAAGTCATCAAAACACTCGTTGTGCCCTTTACGAGAACGATGGGGGGAAAGAGTGCTCTTCTGCTTAAGAGAAGCACCATTACAGACTGCAGTTCTCCTTTAAGCACGAACTCATCTTGCCCTTGTGAAACTCATGGTGTTGTTTTTGGTACTCTCCACTTGTCAGCAGCAGTATGCCAACTCAGCAGTGGAAAAACCAACCAACCTGACAACCCAACTCCACCATCTATACAATGGTCCTGGCTCTGCCGTGTGCTGTTCTGCCAACATCTGTAATGAGCAATGCAAATTGGTAGAGCAGCAGAGAGCTAACCTTAGGAATTTAAAAAGAGCATGGCCAGCTGATTCTCCCCCTCTGCTCTGCACTTGTGAGGCCACATTTAGAATACTGTGCTCAGTTCTAGGCTCCCCAGTTCCAAAAAGACAGGGATCTCTGGAAGGAGTCCAGTGGAGGGCCACAAAGATGATGGAGGGCCTCGAGCCCATCTCATGTATGAGGAAAGGCTGAGTGACCTGGGTCTGTTCAGCCTGGGGAAGACTGAGAGGGGATCTGATAAACGTGTATAAATATCTAAAGAGAGGTGGGAGGCAAATGGATGAGGCCAGGCTCTTCTCAATGGTGCGTAGCAATAGGACAAGGAGCAGTGGCCTAAAACTCGAACACAGGAGGTCCTGTACTAACATGCTTAAGAATTTCTTTACGGACAGGGTGATGGAGCACTGGAACAGGCTGCCCAGAGAGGTTGTAGAGTCTCATATAGAGATACTCAAGACCCAGCTGATTGCCAACCTGTGCAACCTACTATCAGTGGGGTTGCAGCTTCAGAGAAGGAAGGTCTTGCATGTGTAGCACTGTATTTCTTAACATTTGAAGTACCATATCTTAGAATATGACTATCTCAGGATTAGATATTTGGTCTTCACCAGTGTAGTATCCATTTTATTTGCACTATCCTTAGTTACTTCACCAGAATAATGCTCTTCTTTCTTTATTTAATGCTCCTAGAAATATGGTTTGAATTTTAGTCCTGTGTGGAGCCAGTAGTTGGACTCGTTGATCCTTGTAGATCCCTTCCAACTCAGGATATTCTACCATTCTACAGCCAACCATAGCTGAAGATCCATGAGAACTGGGCCACAGAGAGGAGAGATGTCCCAGAATTTAGTCTGTTCCTATTTGCATTCCCCATTGCTCGCCAGAAGCTCAAAACCAATCTGCAAGTAAGCACACTCAGACCACTGCTTTGATGCCTTGTAGAAGAAAAGCTTCTGGTAAATATGGTACAGCTGAAGAGGTTCATACGCCCAAATTTATATTCTACAACAAATAAAAATAAAACTTCCACTAAAATTTGATTTTCACACCTACTACTGTGAACCATGTTGCTCCTGTGCGAAAAGCCAATGAAGGAGACAAATGACTTGTTCTTCACATGCTGCAATGCTAACTAAGCCATTGAGCCTTTATGGCACAAACATTTGATACTGTGCAAATATAAAAACTAGTTCACTTCTGAACTTACACCAAGCTGAAAATCGATTTATATTCCAATACTGTGCCGCCTTACTGCAGTAGTCACAAATTGTCACTTTTCAGCTAATTGGCTGCAGTCAGCAGTTGGCTCAGAAATGCCAATTATCTACGCTTTGTCTCCCTATGTGAGCTCTCTGATTGCTGTGCAGAGCAAACACAGGCATAGCTGCCTCTAAATTAAAAACAGCTCTTAAGATCAAGTCCCCCATTTCTCAGCATCACAAAAAATTACCACACAAACCTGACAAATGGGAAGTATTTGATCAGAAAAACAGCCAGGTGCTGAATAGTGATGCACATCTAAATTTCAAGTGCACCAGCAAACAATGCTCTGGGAAGTGCCATAACCAGGGCAGCAAGCTCAGTTTGGGCCCTGAGCACATCCAGTGAGACATTGCAAGAGGTTTCCCAGAGTGCCTGAGGATGCTCCATCCCTGCAGGCATCCAAGGCCAGACTGGATGTGGCTCTGGGCAGCCTGGTCTGCTGGTTGGGCGACCTGCACATACCAGGAGGGTTGAAACTAGATAATCATTGCGGTCCTTTTCAACTCAGGCCATTCTGTGATTCTGTGATCTTAAAGTTCCCTTCCAACCCAAGCAATTCTATGATTCTATGATCTTCTTTATGGTAACACAGTACCAAATGCCTCAAGAACCGCGAGGCAGGGCCAGAAAACACTCAGCTCTTCGAAGAGCTGAAAAATATGAAAATACCTTAAAAGTAAAGATCAGGCCTTCCCATGGCCATCTGCCAGATCCTGCCCACAGAATGATAAATGGTCGTGCAAGAGAAGAGGGATGCTGCAGCTCGAGGCTATTGGACCAATCATGCAGGAGAGAAAAAATGAAATAAAAGGGTCCCAGCTCCTGCTTCCAGAGCTGTGGCAAGAAGAGGGAGTACCTGAAGTAACAGCAAAAGTAACGCTGTGGTGGTGAACCTCACGGGTTGTGAAGGCAGCAGCTGCAGTATCTGGCTGCTGGATGCCATGGAACACACAGCATTGTGACCTCTCTGTGGCCAGGCCTTGGGGTGAGCTGCTGGGTGCTCCTCCTGCGGCTCGTGCTCTGAAAGGTGCATGGACAACAGCAGCATGCCTGTGGCTGGCATCAGATGGAGAGACGACTAGCAAAGATGGTGCTATGTCTTGCTGCTGTGGGTTAAGATGTACTGCAGCAGCTCTTCTCATACCCAAGAGTTAAAGCAGCTTTTGAGACAGGCTAGAGAAGGAATTCACACCTGTAAATCTACCCCAAGTTTCGATTTTGTTGGTCTTAATGTCAAAACTGAAAACTCAAGAAGTGACGTCTACAACAGCTACAACAGAACTCCCCAGTGCCTTAGTAAAGTTTAAGCAAACATTAAATGATGGGGCAGCATTTGAGATGAGGAGGAGATACAACAAGCTCAGATGAGAAAAGTCTAAGTCCAAACTCATTGGATTTCCATGGTATGAGGATCTCAAAGGAGTTCTTGTATTCAACAACACCTGGAGCATCTCCCATGTAAGGAAAGGCTGAGTGACCCGGGTCTGTTCAGCCTGGGGAAAAGAAGACTGAGAGGGGATTATAAAGATCTAAAAGGAGGTGGGAGGCAAATGGTTGAGGCCAGGCTCTTCTCAGTGATAGAACAAGGAGCAATGGCCTAAAACTTGAACATAGGAAGTTCTGTACTGACATGTGGAAGAACTTCTTTACAGTCAGGGTGACGGAGCACTGGAACAGGCTGCCCAGAGAGGTTGGGGAGTCTCTGATGGAGACATTCAAGATCTGGCTGGATGCTGACCTGTGAGACCTATTGTAGGGTGCCTGTTTTGGCAGGGGGGTTGACTCAATGACCTCTTGAGTTCCCTTCCAACCCCTGTGATTCTGTAAAACATTAAGACGCTGTAGTAAGGGACATGGTTTAGTGGGGAGAACACTGTTGGTAGGTGGAAGGTTGGACTGGATGATCCTGGAGGTCTTTTCCAACCTTGGTGATGCTGTGATTCAACAATTTCAGTTCCGATCTCTACCCATAGCAGACAGCCTGACACACACACAATTCTGTCTTACTTCTCGCCAGCAACTGACCAGAATGTGGTGATTTTTTCCATAAGAACTCACTCTGAAGACAAAAGTTAAAAACAGGACATTCTGGGGTAACAACAATTAAGCTCACTTAAATTATTAACGTTACCTGAAGACTAACTTTAGTCCCTTATTTAAAAAACAGACTCCTTGAGGTTATTTTAAAGGCTCAGAAACAGAATCAAACAGTCCCAAACATCCCACCTTGCACATTGCCTGCAGATAAAATCTCTACTTACCTGTGGCCTCTCACAATCTGTATATTGTTAAGGTATCCAGCTGAATGCCTTTGAAAGCAAATTCTCTGCTTGCAATTCAAAGGGAAGAGAGCAAAAATAAATAAGAAGCACAGAAAAGAGATGTCACGTTGCTTCTGCCCCAACACAACTCACTTCCAAAGCTCTTCTTTTTGTCCAAGAAAGGATTTCTGGTTGCTTACAAACTTTTGTATATCCACACTTAACCTTGATGTCTAACCTACAGGTTTGGTAAAAGCCCCTAGGAAAGGGATTTCTATTCTTGGAGCAAACTTCTGTGTTGCTAGTTTTAATTCTGCCACCTCTAAGCAACAGTAACTTCTCAACCACAGCACAAGAACTATGTTTCATGCCTTTGGGACTTCAACAATCTAACTATAGGGGGAAAAAAAGAAAGAAATGAGGGCCAGGAGCTCACCTTGTTAGGAGGAATTCAGCAGAGGAAAACAATGCAATAAAATCCCTTGCTTAAGGAAAAAAAAAAAAAAAGGGAAAAGCACATTTTCCACTGCTTGGTATAACAGTAACAAATTCGGGAGTGCAGGAGACTTCTTAAAAACCTATCTAAAATATCAGCCCTTACACTGGACCTCAGATGTGTTTATGCTGTGGAGCTGCTTCCAGTTATCTCAGCTTGGCAGTGGGGACTGCTTTCCCACGTCGGTCTGACAGCTGCAGCAGGAGGGCCAATCCAATGCCACGACTCCATCCCACAGCATCTGGCTCAGACCACGGGAGGAAGAGGCACTAATCTGCAGTTGGGAATAATGTTTTGGTGACAGAGCGAGCTTTCTATATGAATCTTGTGAGAGGGAAAAACAATGCTTATATACTCCCTGTTTTCAGTGGATTTGGATGTATACACTATTGCAAAAATTATTCCGGAGATGAGGCAGCCTTGAGCTGCTTTGCAAAGAGTGCTTGCAAAGACGAAGGCGGAAGCCAGACAAAGAAAGCAGCCACTGAGTTTGCAATGCTCCACCCTTCCCCGTTGCAAGTCCCCAAGTTCCTCTGCAGCACCCAATGCTGCTGCCTGGATGTGTTTGTGAAGGATCCCTTTGGCTGGCTCTGCGCCCAGCACAGCTCCAACACCATCTGTGTGCAGGATAAGTGAGATCTGCGAGCAGACCGACTATTCACAGGGAGTTTCAACATGGAAAAAGTTAAAACTTCAGCACACGACAGCTCAGCCACTCTCCCAGCCACTGGAAGTCCAGGAAAAGTGAGCTTAGAGCATACAACTGCCTGAATGGCTGCCAAAAAACTTACGTAAATGGAATAAAAGTTGTTTTCCTGAAGAGCTTACAATCATAGAATGGCCTGGGTTGAAAAGGACCACAGTGATCATCTAGTTTCAACCTCCTGCTGTGTGCAGGGTCACCAACCAGCAGACCAGGCTGCCCAGAGCCACATCCAGCCTGGCCTTGAATGCCTTCAGGGATGGGGCATCCACAACCTTCTTGGGCAAATGTGGGTAGCAAGCAGGAATCAAGGATAATGAGAAGAATAAAGCAGCTAAATACAAATTAGGAAGCTTTTTTTAGGCTGCAAAATAGCTGGCAGATGGAAGCGGCCAAAACCTTCTATCTTGAATCATCTCTGACCAGACAAAGCACAGGACAAAGCAAGAGAGTGCTGACAGCTACAGCTCTATCAGTGGAGAAAGAGCTCGGTCCTCCTCCCCAAAAGTCATACAGGATGAATCATTTAAAATACTGATCAATCTGTATCAGAAAAGATGTGTCCATGAGCTGCAGCCTGATTTGGGTTTCTTTCTTCAAGAGAGGGAAACCACAATGGAAGGTTTCCTTCCAATGGATTAGATGGAGCCTGTGTAACCACGGATCAAAGGACAGCCTCGTTACGTGGTACTGATAGCCACATCCTCAAGGAGTGATGAAGTCAGAATTCATGAGCTGGACTGCTTCATGCATCAAGGTTTTATTTTTTAAGAGCCTCTGTTATGACTTTGCGTTAAAAACATCTTAATATGGAAAAACAGCACTGCTGGGGAGGGAAAAATGAGCAATGTAGATCCAGGTAGATATATGTCGAGGGAATGGCCTTAAGTTGTACCAGGGGAGGCTCAGGTTGGATATTAAGAAGAATTTCTTCTCTGAAAGAGTGGTCAGGCACTGGCACAGCCATCCCAGGGAGGTGGTGGGTCACTGTCCCTGGAGGTGGCCAAGAACCATGGAGATGTGGCACTGAGGGATGTGGATACAGGCATGGTGGGGTGGGACTTGGTGATGATAAAGCTCCAAGTAGAGAAACCAGGTTGGAACACCCATCGTTATAGAAAAACACACCTGATTCAGGAAAAAAGTAATAATAATCCAAACCCAGTCTTCCCAGAAATTAGTTCCTAGTGGCCTCATTATACCTCATTATATACAGGATACCACAGTGCCAAGCTGCTCTGACCCTAACTCTTTGTGCTGTGAATGAGATTTGCCAGTATGGTAAAAACATCTTAATATGAAGTCAGGAAAGACATTTCAGCAACATTCCAAGAATGGATTGTTTTTAACACGAGCAAAGCAGACCTGCAGAGCCAGCTGAGCTTTGTTAGGGGAGCACTGGTGGCTCTGCTGTCACTTCAGACAGCCAAACAAACCTTCTGCTTTTGTCATCCCACTTATTATGGGATGGATTTTCCCCCAGTGGATAGCTCTGTCTACTGTGTTTGAGTGTTGTGGCTTCTTGTGTTCTATTCCCAGTGCACTTTTCTCCTCTTCATTCACTCTGTGTGCTGTTCTTTGGCTCTTTAAATGAGCTTTCATGTTAAGGAAATACATCTAGCTCTTCTGGTAGTCATAAAGTCTTCCCAGCAATGGCCCACATCGCTCATTTGCTGAAACATATTTCAACCCAATGCTTCCCATTTACATTCAGCAGTGGGCCAGTGTACTTTCAGGAAGAGCTGCTCAGCACAGAAGCACAGCACCTGCAAGCAGTCGGCACATCACCATCTTGGACCTCACCCAGGAGGAATTATTGCTAATCTAATGCAGACTTTGCTTCCACATAAAATTAATTCTCCATTTTTTGATATGATGCTTTCCAGTTCTGAAACTTTTGAAAGAGAGAGGAAAAAAAAATCATCTATCTTTAAAGGTAAGAGAATCACAGAACGCCCCATACATATCTTATCCATATACATCTTCCTCTCACGTCCAAGAAAACTCTTCCTCCAAAATCCTTTTGGTATTGTTAAAATCTGAATCTCAGCATATGCGTCTCTGCTCTCCTATAACTTGATTTATTTATGTAGCTAATGTTTTGGGAAAGCCACGTGGCCAGACTTCCAATGCTTCATGAACATATTATGATAAGCTTCAGAAACAGAGATGTGTGAGTTACTTCTTCAACACAGCTAAATCATCCATATGAGACTGTGACTAGAAAACAAAATGAAAGGATATTAATAGGGTGGCCTGCATTAAAATGGTACCTTTCCTGATTTCAAAGGAAGATAAAAATAGGGAAATAAAAATATGGTGCAGACTGAGACAGCCTCGAATGCTCCTCCCATCCTGGTACAGCTGAAAGAGGCTGTGACAGAGCGTCAGGTTTCCAACTGGAGCAGATGTCATAGAATCATCAAAGGTTGGAAAAGACCCCAGAGATCAACGAGTCCAACCAGCAGCCCACATCAGTGAACACTACAGAGCTCGATGCGACACGTAGAGCAGTCATGGTTCAATCCCAAGTACAGCTTGAGCTGTAGGTACCAACCCCAAGACTCCAATAGTTGGATAGAATGATAGCAACCCTGTGCAGCAACACAGCATCTGGGGAAAATGGAGTATGTGCAGTTCTCAGTGCTGCTGAAGCCTCCAGCCAAAAGCAGAGGTTGGAGCTCATCTGAGAAAGGGTTAATTGCCTTTGAGAAAAACCCCAAGTTTTAATGATTTAAGAACAAGGACAAGGGGGAATGGTTTTAAATTGAGTCAGGGGAGGTTTAGGTTGGATATTGGGAGGAAGTTTTTCACTCAGAGGGTGGTGAGGCACTGGAACAGGTTGCCCAAGGAGGCTGTGGATGCCCCATCCCTGCAGGCATTCAAGGCCAGGCTGGATGTGGCTCTGGGCAGCCTGGTCTGCTGGTTGGTGACCCTGCACATAGCAGGGGGTTGGAACTGGATGAGCATTGTGCTCCTTTTCAACCAAGGCCATTCTATGATTCTAAGAAGCTGCTAAGGAAAATACTACTTAATGTGAAAGGGAACAACTTTGAAAAGGAGAAAAATGTCATCGGTCGATGCCAAAAATAAGAAGGCAGGAACAGATAAAAAGGAAGCAGCTGTTTCATGTTTTAAAGTGTCATTTAACTGTTCTGTTTCAAATCTTTCCATCCCCAGCAGAAGATGTCAGTTTGCCTGTTCTGGAAATCAGCATGTAATTGCATGTCTCCAAAAGTAATTACATTCAACGGCAAATTTCATCAGATTAACAAATTGATTTACGTTTCATTGTTCGGGTGGAAGCAAGCAAGGCTCTCACACAGGCGAGTGGCTCCCAAGCACCTGCAGTTACATCTAAATAAAGGCAAGGGACATCATTAGCAAACAACTCTGGCATTCCAGGGCTTTCAGAAACAAAACTGAAAGAAGGCTTTCCGAATGGAAGGGTCTCAGAGAGCTGAAGGTGATTTTATCTCATCACCGACACCTATTCCCAATGAAAGGCATGGAGGGTGCAGTGAGGACCTGGCAGGAAAGATCACCGTCCTCAGGAAGGCTCCAAACCTACCTGATTATTTTATAAGAGCAATCCCTACCTATCTGTATGTATTTTATTCTCTTTGGCCAACAACAAAGGCATTTTTTCTTTTCCTTTACCCCTACAAAGAGCTTTCATTCGATTAGCCCATGGCTTTTGATTACAGAACAACATTAATTTACAGAAAGGCTGGAAACATCCACGGGCCACATCCATCCTCAGGGATATTTATGCCCTATATCAAACGTTTCCTCCAGAGACACATCAGGGTATTAGAGTCAGTTACAGACTCTGCTTTTTAACTCCAGAACACTTTCTTTGCTCTGCCTTGTTAGCAGCGCTATCAATGCCTTTTAGTTAGGCTGTAAACCTCAAAGAGGTAACCCTAGAGAGCATCATGCTTGCAGGATGGATGTCACCTTAAAGAAGTGGAAGGCCTCAACTAAAAGGAAGCATGGGATGCAGCATTCCTGGGGTCCCACATTCTTCACCTGACAGAAGCTGAGTCACCCCAACGCTGTTTTTGGCTGTGCTGATGCTTCATCCATCACTCTGCAAGGTAACAAAACTCTTCCCGACACACATTAAGCGCTGAATGGCAAGTCAAATTGAGGCTTAATTGAAAGTGGTATTATGATTCACACTAATGGCAACCACCTGTTTTATGGGTAGCGCTGCCAATACAAACAGCAGGATGGGGAATCAGGTATCAGAAATTTAATCTAAATCTGCCTTAATGAAGATTTCCTTTGAAAAAGAAGTGCTTGGAAGAATTCAGTATTTGCACTCTGCTAGACACAAGAACCATGAGGCATTAAGCTAATGATGATAGAGATGAGAGTAAGAGCTTTGTCTGAAGGTTGCAAAGGCTTTTTAGGAATATAATTCATGGCACTTTATAAAACACTGGCTACTCTTTCCCACTTGGAGAGCCATGTTCAGCATAAGGAGAAATGAGCCTGCTTCACCCAGCCAGAGAGCCATTCCTTACAAGAACCTCAGTCTACTTTATAATTCCTCTCTGCTCCGAAATACAGCTGACAACAGCAGCATATGGCTCCATGTGAACTTTGCCTACATAATAACACAGGAAATATCCTCTGGCTTAAGAAAAAGACACATTTACACGTAATTGCCAGCTTTGCAATGCCAAACAGACACACAGGGAATTTGCTTCCTTGCATTCCTATACACGTTTTCAGAGAATGAATGTAAACCAGTAGGAACTGTTTTAGAGGTCAAAGGAGGCCATTAGCAAAAGTAATACAACCCCAGAGCAAGCTGTTCAGCTGCAATGAGAGGCAGAGCAGAAATCTTCTCATGTGCAGGAATAAACAGAGTGTGGTTGGTTCCCTCAGAGCAACAGCTAAGGGAAGAAGGAGTTGGATTTGAGGATCCTTGTGGGTCCCTTCCAACTAGGGATATTCTACGATGCTATGAGAAGGTTGGAGATGTAGTAGCCACTGATCCAAAACACTAAGCTTTATTCTGAGTACAAGCATACTTTCATATCAATGTGAAACCTTACTCAGCTCTATCTGGAGCACCAAGATGTGCACCTTGCTTCAGAAGTTGGATGCAGCTATCCTGGTAACGTTATGCCAGCAGCAATTTAGCAAAAGCAATGCGAAGAGCTGACAGGAGAGCACCAGAGGAAGGTCCAAGGCATGGTGGTGATGGACTGATGGTTGGACTTGATGATCTTAGTGGTCTTTGCCAATCGTACTGATTCTACGAGTCATAGATCATTCATTAACAGCACGTCACTGCATGGAGAAGCTTACATCTTGGGACACCATGTGGGTTCTGCACACACAGCAGCAGGGAAGCGTGTGGACACATAAGTCTACACGTGCAGGTTGGTGACAGTCATCTGGCCTATCACCAAAAGCAAGCTCTGCAAATAAAAGGCTGATTTAATTACATCACGTTTCAGGCTGTCCTCAATTTTCGGCTGGCTCTGCCATTTGTTACAATTCCTGTGCTTGAACTTCTGGCAGCTCCCTGTAAAGCAGCCATCAATTTAACAGAGATGAATTGTTTCCACCTTTCGGTTCACCATTCACAATTTCAGGAGATGAACTATGCAGCAGTTCAACATTTTGAGTGGGTTCGCAAACATTTTCCTATCACTGTAAACAGCCTGTTTGAAATATCCCGAATAATTATGACAACACATTATGTGACTGAATTAAGCTATCCACACTCCATTAACTTTCAGCATAGAAGGGAATAAAGCTTTAGGAGAGACTATATAGACCCTCAGCTGTGAAATAAATCAGCTGGAGGAACCCTGAAAGAAGCTTCAACAGCCCATGCTGAAGTTTGCGAAATTAAAGAAATGTAGGCAGCAGAGGCAATTTTAGCTATTTTTCCAGCACAGCCTTTATTAAATCATGCTAGAAGGCAGCAATTTCAGTGACTTGAAAGTTTCCTCATATCTTGCAGAGGCCCCAAACAGTGGGTGATGTTTAATGCCATGGCAGCACTCCTCCAAGCATCGCACGCGGTGACGCTGCGTCGGCACGGTGACACTTTCCTGAAGCCCAACACGATGATGAATTGCAGAGCAAAGAGATTCTGCTTATTTTGTATGCGAAAGGCTGTAAAATTCCTTCACCTCTTTTTGTCCCTTGAAACATTTGCCTTATAATTAACGTTTAAGCATGTTCAAATTGAAATACTTCAACCACCACGAGAGAAAGAGAGGAGGCAATTGCCAGTTAATGACACAATTACAAACTGGTTGTTTTTTTCTTAATCAGCTCCTAAGCTTCCTACACGCACTCAGCAAGCAGCAATCTATGTAAAAAGCTTTACAGAGGTGGATCTGAACTGTGGGAGAACAAAGCCTGAAAGCACATGGGACAGAATGAGAATGACAGCAATAGGTTGGGTAAGAAACAAGGCAGGAGCACAAGTTGTGTTGGATGTGGTTAGTGGGCATGGTGCGATGGGTTAATGGTTGGAATGGATGATCTTAATGGTCATTTCCAACCTTGATGATTCTAAGTTCATATTTAGTGAGTTGAAGAAAGCTCCAATAGGACTGAGCTGTAATGGCACAGAGCTTAAAGCCACTGAAGGGGTGGAAGTTGGCTCTGTTAGCAACTAATTGTGACCCATTACACTCTGGAGAGATCAACTTCTGGAACACGTCCCACGTAAATACACACTGCCAGCAGGAATACAAGCATCAAAGAGCTTCCAGCTCTCACCATGAGCTACTTCTCAGATCTAGAACTTCAGTTTCACATCCCAGAGAGCTGAGAGAATGCCACCTGAAATGAAAACCCATGGAAGTTGCTCTCAAGTTACCGCAGCAAATTTCCTTGCTCCTTATTGCAACATTCTGCATCTTCTTTTAAAGACATACATTTTGAGTGAATAACAAACACGCAACGTAGATTGAGAACATACATAAAAAAGGCAGGGAGGGAAGAGATGCACCGCTTGAACTGGCAGATAAGGAACCCTTCAGGCAGTGCTTTCCAAGCAAAAGAGAGAAGGGTGAACAGCTGTGGTTTGCACGATGCTTCTGAAGACAACATGGCTGTGTTGGACTGCATGCAGGAACAGAAAGAGCTGCAAAGCAGAGAGGGGAAATACAGAGACGTTTTTGACAAGTCCTTACCTGAGTTTTTAGGGAAGCTTGGCAAGCTAAGACTTTAAAGGAGCTCCGTAATGTCGCTTTCATAAGCAGAAACTACTCTGACAAAGTTAGTAGGAAGCAGATCGCTGAGCTTTGAAGGCTCTCTGCATTTTGCAGCTTTTGCTTCTTTTACAAAATAATCATTTCGAGTCAGTAAGGCAGGGAGGGAGAGACATCCCAAACCAATATAGTGAACAAAAAGAAAATCCAAACTGAAGTGGTTTTGAAGAGAGGTGGAGCAAGAAGGAAAAAAAAAAAGCCAGAATTTGGTGCTGGCAGGGACACAGCTATCTCTGACACAAAGAGCATTTATACCAAGTCCTCACTCTGCAAGGCAGCAGGAGAGGAAAGGAGAGACAGACCTCAATCACGAGCAGCTGGATGTACTTTACTGCCCAGGGACAGACCCAAGAAAATGTGTGTGCTGCAAGGTGATGTGCACACAAGGAGGGAATATTTCCCTGCATTTCCCAACAGCAGTCTGGCAGCATCACACTGCTTATATTAAAAACACTCTCGCTTCCAAAGGTAAATTGAAACTCGTTCTCTAGCTCCAAAAAGCTGAAGAGTGCAACTGCAATGGGCTGAATTATAGGTGGCAGTCTCTGAGATAAGGAAACCAGTTTGCATCCTGGCCATCTGCAGCACGTAGCTTTAATCAACCAGTCTTCTTGACCTGGAGGATCAAATCCAAGCTGCAAAGGAAATATTTAGAAAAAGAACTAGTAGAGGGAATAGAGGAAAGGGCTGGATAAAAGCCCTGAAGAAGCAGTGAGGAAAGCAGAGTGGTCACCAGGTGAGCAGTCACCCCGGGGCTCTATCTTAAATCCTGCACTGAACCCCAATCAAGGATCAATTGCTAGGAAGTCTTTGTTCCAGAAATCCATATCTTGAGTTATCTTCTATTTCACCTGATTGAAGATGAACTTTTACAGTAAGCTTACACTTGATGAAAAAAAAAAGGAAAAAAAAATAAAGCAAATAGGACAGAGGTATAGAAAGGACAGGGAGGAACACAGATTGCAATTAAGGGCAATTGAGGGCAGCTGAATCCACTGTGGAAGATTGCACAAGACCTGAAAGGACACTGCAAGTCCTGCAGATAAATCATATACTTTTTACTATATTTTCCCTAGTTTTTTCTCTATATGAAGCTGTAACTTTCCATAACAGCATCTCCTACTCAGCAGCTGCTCTTACCAAGATGGGGAAGATGAAAAAGAACTATTGGAGTAAAGGAGCACTGCTGTGTGGTGTGAGAGGTGTGGTAACAAACTGTAGAGTGTCTTAGCACCCAGTGCAATAAAGCTTTTGTGTGGCATCCGATATAAGAGCATGGTTATATCAGATGGAGAATGGACCAAAGGTACAGCATGACACCAGACAAAAGCAGGTCTACATGGCTGTGAAGTTGGTGTCCTAAGTGCAGACACCAACAGGTACCCAGAGAAAGAAGTCAGAAAAACAGCAGTTTGGGGAACCAAATTTCTTAGCTATGAACTGAAGAGCATATGTTAAGAGTAATTGTAAGGACCATATATTCCTGGATGTGCTGTTACTGCCAGACTTCTTCGCAAAAAATGTCCCTCTGCCAATAAGAGCTGACAATATTTTGGACTTTATTTTGACAAGTAACAAGGGCATTAAGAAGAGCTGGTGATATAATATTACCTTGGACTGAATGCACACACAAGCACTCGGATTAAATTAAGGATAAAAGAAGGTAGGTGGTGTAAAAGAATCAAAGTTCACTCTTTTTAACTGAGAAATTAAGTAAGACACTAAAATCAAGTAGACCAAGGAGACAAAGAAGGGGAAAGCAACCATCTAATTATTTCTATCAGGTCAAACATACAAAACTATTTGAAAGCTAACTGAGAACTAACCTCTAAAAGGACATTAGGAACAATTAAAGAATCCACAAAGTACGGAGAGGATGGGATTCATTAGCAATGTCTTAGAAACTGTGAGTGGTACAGAGATAAAACAGGAACTGCTGAATGTCAAGCTGTGCTGGACCTCAGCAACTGATAAACAAAATGGGGAGAGATGCTTCAGTCGTGTAAGAAAAGGAAAATATAAAAGGAAGGAGAAGAGGGTGTGCTATAAGGATAGGCAGGAGAATAAAATCAATCAGCTACAATCCTACAATTAAATTAGAGCTTTCATTAAGGACAAGGACACTGAGCATGGGTGGCAAGGCGAAGCACCTAACGGGAATGAGCTTATAGACAGAGAACTGAGGTGGATACAAAACACAAATGTTTTCCTATGGTTAAAGTCAGTGAAAGCAGACAGCTTTTATCCCTGCACTCTGAACGAATGGTAACAAGGTGGTTAGAGCTATCTACAGCCAAGCATGGTGCTATAGAAAACGTGAAGTGTGTTTAGAGGAGGAGGGAGAATCCTGATATTCACATTCCCAAGGCCTAAATAGTATGCGAGGTTTTTTGAATGCAATAACTGAAGAACACAAACTGGAACATGTCAAGAGTTGGCAGTGGTGAACTGTCAACCCAAAGCTTTCTGTCTATAAAAACAATTAATTGTATAGACCTAGCAAGTGCAGCTCAAATAATGCAAGTTGCACAGAATCAGAGAATCGTTAATTGGAAAAGACCACTGAGATCACAATGTCCAATCCCAACCCATCCACCCCACCATGACTACAGCCCTCATTGCCACATCCCCATGGTTTTGGACCCCACCACTCCCTGGGCAGCTGTGCCACTGCCTGACCACTCTTTCAGAGAAGAAATGTTTCCCAATATCCATCTTGAATGTCCCCTGGCACTTAACTTAAAGCCATCACCTGATTTCATTATGGCTTTCAGTACAAGGCTGCACTGGAAATTCCTGGGTAAGATAAAGATGGTGGGCAGAAATTAGTTCAAGGATTGGAGTTTGGACAGGCTTTGAACAATATCTTTATTAATGGTAGACCTCAGAGAAAGTGTGTTGTTATGCACGTTCTGCTGACAAAGTTGAAGGGGATTGTCAGTAAATAGGAAAGAATAATACTGAAGAAAATTTAGATGATCTTCAGGACTGGCAATGTTATGCAGTAACAGCAGCAGGATAACATTTTATGATGCTATTAGGGACGGAGAAGAATGTTCACCATCCAGTCAGGGAGCTCATCAGTTGGAAATAAAGGATGGGAAATATATATTGGGCCATATTAAAATGAATAAGGACTATTAACCACTGAAGGCATGAGAAGGAACAACACAAGATACTGCCATAAAAGGACCTAGAAAAGTCCATTAAAGACATAGAGGCATCGCTGTACAAAGAAATGGTGAGAGCTGAGCCACATAACATTACATGAGGCTGACCAAAACTGTAAGCACAGGTAGGGTGGAGACCAGACTGATCACAGTGAAGCTTAAGGAACAGGAACAGCACTGTTCTTATAGACCTACAAGTGCTAACACACAGCTCTGCGTTTAGAAATAGCAAAATAAATAATTCATTGTAAGCTACAGTCCAGCACTCATTATGGAAGGCCAACAGTCAACAGTCAACAGAATGAGCATCACCTTATTCTGCAGGTACCACCAGATCTGTATCACTCAATACGTAACTTGTAAGTTGGAAAATAAATCACGTATTTCTTCCTGACACCTGCAATTACCAATGTGATAAAAGAGAAGCCTGAAACCTTAAATCAGCCATTGAGCAAGTGCCCAGCTTTGTACATAGGACTGTCCTGAGAGCAATCCTAATCCGAAATGGAAACAATCAGCTTTACTGTTTGCTGCTTCTGCAGCCAGTGACAAACTTGCAGCTCTCCCAAACTCATTCACATCTAAAACTCAGGGCTTTATCAATCTATAAAGCAGAAACTAGATAATACTTCTCAATATTGTAAGCAATATTGAAAGGAACCAAACTGCAATGCAAAGTCAGGGGATCAAATTTACTGTTTTCTAAATAACACCACGGTCTCCGTGGTTAAAGTGTTTAAACACTGCTATTTTTACAAGAAGGTGATGTGGACCTTTCACAAGTATTCTGAATATTTTCAAAAAATTACAGAACAAAAAACTTGAAAAATATCTGCACAGCTTAATGCCATCTTCTCAAGTGAACCTCACCTCTTTACTCAACGTGATAACGTGTGTTGTCTTTGTTGGAAGTGATGCCAATGATGAGTTTGTGCAACAACTGATGCCAATGATGAGTTTGTGCAATAGTTAGGTCTAAAATATCACGCAGAAGTGAAGTTTGCAGCTTTCACTTAGTAATTGGTTTTGCTGGTTGAATAAGGGTGGAGAAGGATGATTTTGATCCCCTACGATTTGACTGAGTTTCTTTAAAAAGGCATTAATCAAACACATAGAGCCTTGTTTGTCATCTCTGTTCCAGTCCCAGCAATAGCTCTGTCCTTCAAAGGGACCCCCCTGTCACTCTGAGCACACTGTGTCGATACCTGAATTAGCCCAGAGCAAGCAGGTGCCCAAGGCTGCCCTGAATTATTATTAGCAGCAGCAGTTGTAGAGTGCCTGTGACTGCACTCTGTGATCTACGAGCATTTTCATGATCCACTGAGCTTCATCCACTGCTTGTGCAGCATTAGCATTATCACCACAGACAGCCTGACACCCGAGGCAATGCGTGTGTTAACTGACTGCACTGCATTAAGGGGAAGAATGAGCATCACCTTATTCTGCAGGTACCACCAGTCTTTGGCAGCACGAGGAGAAAGAGAGATGGCCCTCCAGCAGAGCCTTTAAAGAACATGATGCTAAAAAGAGACACTAAGAACATTTCCTCTGTTTTCTCATTCCAGGCTTGGTTTTGTGGCTACGACTCTTTGTTTGCTTTCCTCAGAATCCATATCCCCACCTTTAAAGTCAAAGCCCTTATTAGAGCATAGCTCAGTAAATAAACGAGCATCCCACTTGATTTCACAGCCCATTTTCAGATCCATTGGGCTGAGGTAATAGCAGACAACACAACCCTTGTGCTCTTAATCAGGAACAGAAGAAGTCTGCTGCAGGATTACACCGAGAGCTGCTTCAGCTTGGACAGCACACAGCACAGCCGAATTGCCACAATGCTCAAGAGAAAGGGAAAGTAGATAGAAATAATTCCACACAGGCAAAGAGCTCCTACCTGTATTTTTATTGGCCAGGTGAAGTTGCTGACGTAGACAAAGAAGGTGATGTTTGGATTGTTGCGGAAATCAAACTTCTCATTGGAGAAGCTGTCCTTATATTCCTTTATATTCGTTCTTGAAACAACAGGAATCTCCTCCCCAGCCTGCGTGCCAGCTGTTTTCAGATGTTAAGAAGTAACAAGAAAAGACGTTTCAGTGCATGTTCCAAATGACACATAAAAAGGGCCAATCACCCAGAATCCTAATGCTCTAAAATTCACTGTTCCTCTAAACACGACCACGTTAAGCTGCTCTGTGCTATCAAAACCACTGTATGCCAGAATATTGCATTACTAAAAATTAAATTAGCTCTCCTCTGCTGTTCCCAAAACACACTATTAAGATGGAAAAATATAGCTCTTTTTAACATTTTACTCCTGCCCCCAAGGCACAGCATTAAAGAACGTCACACAGCGAGTTCAGAGGTTAAAGCAGATGTTTCCAAGACAAAATTTGCATGTGTCAAAAACTGATAACTGAAGCAAGCTACCAAACAACTTAGATCACTTCCAGTTTTACCTGCAAAGCTTGTTGCCCAAGTAATATTGAGGTTGAAGTTTTTCGATGCATTGATAAACATATCCAGGTCTCTGTTTTGCTAGAGGAGAAAAAAAACCCAACAAAATACAGATCAACAGAAATACCCACAGTTTTTAAGAGGAGCAATTTCGCTGTACTGTTTCCTAGCAAACCTACACTGAAAAATAATCTTGGAGTTTGTTATTTATATGAAGCAAACACATCAAGTATCATCACATTAAGCAAATGACAGCCTGCAGAATTACTTCCATTTTCTGAAAGCAGTCCTTTCCTCCCCAAGGAGGACGTAGTAAGGAACAAAACAAGTCGTGTGCATGAAACAAAACAAGAAGAATAGAGATACAAGGTATGGGCTGAGCAACAAGCAAAGCAAGAACTGCTCAGCAGTTGTTTAAACAACTGTAACAAATCAACTGTGGCTCGTATGAAATTTTCCCATGACTATTTCAAATTTCATGGCCAAGCAAAGCTCTCATGGAACTTTGTGGAACTGGGAACACTTAGGAGACTACAGCTGGAGACTCCCAGTACTGCAACAGTATTTTTTTTTTTTTTCCTATGGCCATGGAAAACAAACACACAGCCAAAGGATGGTATTTGGTGATAGGAAGAGGGTAAATGGCTTTAAACTGTAAGAGGGTAGATTTAGACTAGGTATTAGGAAGAAATTCTTTACTGTGAAGGTGGTGATACAGGTTGCCCAGAGGGGTTGTGGATGCTTCCTCCCTGGATGCATTCAAGCCTAGGCTGGATGGGCAACCTGGTCTAGAGGGAGGTGTTCCTGCCTGCAGCAGAGGGGTTGGAACGAGATGATCTTAAAGACCCCCTCCCAACCCCATTCTATGACTCTATATTTCAGGAGAAAGTAGAAAGTTTACCTCTTCAGGTGTTGCGACGAAGTTGATTGCTGTGTAATACCGATCATCCTCTTGAGAAAGGCTGAAGGTGAACTGATAGTCGATGAGAAGAGTATCTGTGAGGAATGCACAGAGCAAGTTATTGCAGGTCTTGGAACAGAACAAACTTCCACAAAGCAAAGCATGATATCACTAAGGTACATCTAGCACAGGAGAACACCTAGGAGTCACTATGTTGATATGAATGAGTCCAACCACGTGTGATTTCACACAAAAGGGACAAACTCTTGTTATTATTTTCCTCTTAATGCCTCCTGGCGGCCCTCTGTTGGGTAGACACGAGCTAGGCAACCTTCCAATGTCTACCTTCAACTTTGACACAGCACTAAATAGAAATTTCCATGGAAGAAGAGAACCTGGTGGGGCTGAAACTGACTAGCACAGAGCTGCTCCAACGAGAGTTGCACATTTCTGAGTTTTCTTTTTGCCCACTTTACCAGCTTGGTGCTAATTGCATCAGTGTGGTGAGTTACCCTTGAAAAGAGACTGTCACGAGCTGCTGCTGCATCCTTGCTTTGCAACACAAATGGAATTTAAATTCGTTAAATATGGCACATTGGCAACTTCTGTGTCTCACAAAATACTTCTCGAGATCTTACCTTTACGTAATTTAAGATGATATCTCTCCTTGCCTGCCAATGTGCTGATCACTAATATTTGCAAATAAAAGCTGGAGAGTTTCCCTTAGGCAATCTGAACCTTGGCAAAGTATCCTGGAACTGCACAGGAACCCAACTGTTCATTTCAGAGGAAATGCAGGGATTTTGAAGCCTTACTCACTCTAACATGGAATAAAATAAATAAAAAATAGTGCGTTCCACTAACAAAAAATCTGCAGACCTGCTCTGATGTTGACTTATTAGGTATATATTTCCAAGTATTTTCCAGAAAACCACATTTCATCTGAATGTCACGTGAGAAATTTTCAAAAATTTGCTGTGGAAGTCCAATAGTGGCATCAAGAAGAGTGCACTGATTTTCTTCAGTGAAAGCTGGAGTTCTAAAAAAGCATTTTCTAGCCTTGGTCTTAATCTCTCGGACTGTAAGCTGATCTGTGGTAAGTAAGTTTTCAATAGGCTATTTTAAATGTCAAACATTTGTTATCTACAAACACAATCCCAACTGTACTCACAGTAACACGTTCCTTTAAGTGGATTTCCCTGATATCGGTTTTCTACTTCGCACCTAAAGAAAACAAATGTTTTGAAGGTTATTTTTTTTCCAGTTCTATTTATACCCAGATGCTGAAAACCTGTTCCAATAACACCACACAATTAAAAATAAAAAATACGTCTGAGCTGTACTGAGCTGCTGAAGAAATTACCCAAATCTGCCAGATCCCTGCAAAACAAACTAGAACGGAATTAAAATAAAATACAAAATTAAGGAAACTCACTTTGTATTCACTTGGAATGTGTTTAATAGCTCTTTGCAATGGATGGACCTCTATTACTGTAGTCAAAAACTGAAGTTTCCATTTGCATTTATGTCCATTTCTGGGATCCAGTCCTCTACATGTTAGCTAATGTAGTGCTTTAAAAATAAACCCGCCAACGAAATTATTTGAAATGAAATTACTTCCACTAACGTTACACTAAAAGCATTTCTGTTGTGTTGCAGAGAAACCTCCAGCAAATTCATTGCTCTGAAACAGTTCCATTAAAATGCCCCAGCACCGAAGTCTTATTTCAGACGTATTTATATTCCCCCAGAAGTGAAAGTGAAAATCAACCCAATTAGAAAGATCAAGCTAAGGATGAAGCAAAACGGTGTGCACATTCTGTGGGGTGGGGGCATTATTTTTCCTCCCATCCATTCTGCATGACGTCCCCAATGGAAACGTTAAAATAGAAATCTCTCCAGGCAATCATTTTGTTCCTGCTTTCCCCTGGGGGAAGCATGGCTGGCTGCACAGCCAATGGAGTTAGTCAACTGTCAGTAGGAAGAGATGAGCCCAGACATCATAAAATACAGTCATTAAAGCACGTGGGGGCTCTATGCCAGCGTGACTATGGCCCTTTGCTTTTGAACAACAAAGTGAAAGGAACTCACAGTTGACACTCATCTCCTTTGATTCCCTTGGTGGTGCAGAAACACTTCCCCGTGTTGGTGTTGCAGACGGAGGCATGGCCGTTGCACTTGCAAGCTGGTGGGAAAAGGGTGCAAGGTTGAACAAAGCAAAACACATTTCATGAGCAATTAGATCCAAATGGTGATACGTCAACAATTGACGTGGACACAAAAACTCTTTGGGTGCTCTCTGGTTTCTCAGGGCTGTTAAAAATAGAACCATACGACAGAATGGTTCCAGGGACGACCTTTTGTATGAAACCACAATCCAAATGCTTCTCTTCAGCCTCCAAAATCTATTTAACTTCCTCTCGTGTTGCCAGATAGCACAAGGGATATCACAACGGGTAGGAAAAAGGCAGAGTTTCAAATTATTCGGGGCTCGCTAACACATTTCATTTAAACTCAAAACCCAAGAGAAAACAGTGATCTCTATTCTTTGCTAGCAAAGCAAAGCTCCCGGTGCTTTCAGGGCTTCTTTAAGAAATAAATCTGCTGTTGAGAGAATGTTATTAAAGGAAGTGCATTTGCAGTGTGTGGGATCTTTGGTGTCTGTGCTTTGAGTACTTGGGGGTGCAAACCCCAACCCAGTTTAAGATGGCTGTGTGTCCCTCACCACATGGTGGATGTGCCTCCAAAGAACGTTCCTAATTCCAGTTGAAACACTCGTGTTGACACACTCTGAGAGCTTTTGTTTGCATAAAAGTAGGGGAGATACGAGCGAAAATGAAACAACAGAAGTCGTCATTGAAGTCAACTTCAATTGAAGTCAAAATAACAGATCTAAGAACTCCTCCCAGTCCGTGGGTGCCTTTCAGAGTTTGTTCTGTTGATGGCCTGGAAGATATATGCACCTGGAGCCGTGAGAAGTGGGAATAGGACATAAAGCAAAGATCCCTCATTTGTGCTCTCCGAGTTTGCTGAAACTGCACGATTTAAAGGATGGTGCCAAAGCATTTCAAGGCACGTGCCACAATGTACCAGCAGGTTCTCAGATGAAGTCCTCATCCCGAATATTCTTGCCCACCTTGGATCTTATTTTATGAATCCTTTTGATGCCTCCTTTGTATTGGCATGTAAGGAAAGCTCTATTGTATCACAGATGCTTAATTGTGCTTCTCATCTGTGGATGAGTGGTTTCCTAGCAGCACCACGGAACAAAATAGGAAGAGGCACAAAGGGTTATTGTGGAAGCAAGTGGACGAGTGAAGATCTGACAAAATCATTGTATTCCGTGAAGCAAACACACTTCTCATTAGTGGCACTAGAAAAAATAATAATTCTTAATACTACTGAGTATGTCTTCTACTTCCTTCTGCTTTGCAATACATAAACCGAGTGAAATTTGTTCAATATTCAACAATAATGCATGTAAAAATAAGGAGAAGTTCCAAGCTGTGTGTTGTTTAGATGCAGACAGCAGCACGTTGAGCGTTAACACTTGGTCCTTCCTCACTCATTAGCCACAAGATTATCGAGAAGATTTAGCATCCCAACATCTCTACTTAGAACAACAGCCCTATTCACACATTTTCCTACGAGTCCCATTACTGGAGATCGTTCAGTAAAAGACTGGAAGATGCACACAGAAGGGAGATTTTCTCCTGACTTTTCAGGACACAAAGAGGTTGGAAACAAACTATCAACAAAATGCACTAGGAAACCTTGTTGGACCACAGAACCGTAGGGGTTGGAAGGGACCTCAGGAGATCCCCCAATCCAACCCCCCCCTAAAGCAGTTCCCTACAGCAGGTTGCAAAGGAAAGCATCCAGGTGGGTTTGGGTATCTCCAAAAAAAGTGACCAAAACACCTCTCTGGGCAGCTTGTGCCAGGGCTCTGCCACCATCAAAGGAAAGAAGTTCTTTCTCGTGTTCAGATGGATTTTGTGTGTTCCTGTTTGTGCCCAGCATCCCTTGTCCTGTCTCTGGGCATCACCAAAAACATCCTGGCCTTATCCACTTGACCCTAGCACTGCTCAGATCCCTCTCAGCCTTCTCTTCTCCATGTGAACAGCCAAAGGCTCTCAGTCTGCCTCCATCAGGAGGTGCTCCAGTCTCCCACCAGCTCTGCAGCCATCTGCTGGACCCTCCCAGCAGTTCCCTGTCTGCCTGGAGCTGGGAAGCCCAACACTGGGCGCAGTGCTCCAAATGCCCTCCCCACTGCAGAGCAGAACGTCAGAATTGTTGAAAATGGCTTTTGGATTGTGCAATCCTAACAATGAACCTGAGTAAGCCTTTTTCCACCTTCTTCACAACCCCTAAGTCTCTGACTCACCGGAGATGGTCAACAGGATCACATCACCTCCTCCTGCCTTTGGGGTGCTTCAGCACCTCTATGGCAACCACCGTCTGACCTACCTTCCCATGACAAGTGCTTCTGTCCCCAAGCACCCAGAGGGAGCAGGCATCGCTGTGCCACCAGCAAACACCTGGCAGATGCACGTGGAAGCGCTGCCGCAGCAGCAATCTGATTGCTGGCACAATAGCACCTTCCCTTCTCTTGCAAATAACTTCCTTATCTACTGCCAGCATATTTTCATGGGAAACTTTAATCAGAAATTTCAAAAAATCCTGAATGCAGTGAAAGCACCTTGCAGCTATTTTTACATTTGATGTACTGCAATTCCTGCCCTTCCTGATTAACGTTGCTCTACGTTGGGCACTTCCTAAAAGCAACTGCTGAGCAGTGATTTGCCTACCGCTTCGTTATTATCTGCCCAGCTCTGCAAACACCAAAGCCTGTGATGATACACAAACAATTCCTTCAGAGGTAACAGCAGTTTGTTAACAATTCTTAAACACAAGTGAGATAGCAAAGTTCACCTGCCCTGGTGGAACAGAGCAGCAGGAAAAGGCATCTGGTTCTATTCACTCTTATTCCTCTTCCTCCGTTGCTTTTCACTCTGCACAGCCTTACATGTTTGAAAGGCTACTACTGACCCTACAGCGTCTCTCAGCCTTCTGATATCTCATCAGAATTGAAAATAGTCCCACCCATGTTTCACCAGTACTGCATATTTGACATTTTGGGGATATTTATGACCCCTGGATTGAACTCACACTAAGTGTTCAATGCCTGCTCGTTGAGATGGTATTTCAACTCTTTGAGAAGGTAGATAACAGCAGGACAAGGGGGGATGGTTTGAAGTTGAAGGAGGGAAGACTTAGGTTGGATGAGAGGGGGAAGTTCTTTACAGAGAGAGTGGTGAGGTGCTGGAACAGCTACCCAGAGAGGCTGTGGATGCCCCGTCCATCCCTGGAGGTGTTCAAGGCCAGGTTGGATGGGGCTCTGGGCAGCCTGGGCTGGTATGAAATGTGGAGGTTGGTGGCCCTGCGTGTGGTGTGGGGGTTGGAGCTTCATGATCCTGGAGGCCCCTCCCAACCCTGGCCATTCTGTGATTCTGTGATTCTATCAACAACCGTCTCCAGAACAGATGTGACCACGGGCTCTCAAATCACAAATCATAGAATGGCCTGGGTTGAAAAGGACCATAGCGATCATCTAGTTTTTGATATGATTGTATTAGTTTATGATTTTTTCTCCCAAGTAGAGAAGCACACAACAGTGCACAGCCACGCCTGAAAAGAGTGGGATCAGCACATCACTAATGGGAAAAGAAGGAGAGATGGCAGCTTAAATGAGAGAGAAAGCAGGAGTTTGCTCCCCTGTCCATCAGCTGATCCTCATGTGAAGCATTCCCCTCCAGAATCCTTTTCATGGAGCAAAACTTCCAAGTTGGCAGCAATCATTCTGGCTGCATCAGATATGATGATTTCCTCTCGTTTTACCTCCTCTGACCCACACAAGTCTTGCTGCCCACCCTCCTGCCTCCCTCGTTCTTTTACCATCACAGTAAACAGCATTAAATCACAGCAAATTAAAAACCTGGGCCCAAAGCACTTGAGAGCAAAGCACTTTTGACATGAGCTACCAGTTTCATCAGATAGCGAATGAATGCTGCTCCAAAGTCTCTCAACACATTTTCTAATTTCTCTTTCAGGCGTCTGGATGACTTCAGTCTATCATACATTATCTCGACAAGAAACTATTTTTGGACAATCCTCACACAGAAGAGTCTAAAGTAACTAACTCTTGAGTTTTCACAAGCATAGAAATGCAACAAATACAAAAAGGCACACTGTGATGCAATGATTAAATCTGAATGCTCAGAGCAGGATTGCACATTTTCTCATGCCAGCTCAGCCTCAATTTATTCATTCCTGCACTTCAAATTACCTTCATGCAAAATGAATTTAAGAATATCAGCGGTATTTAATCTTGCAGATAACGTTCTAAAATAAAAGTGTCAAAGATGCACTTTCTCCTTTGTACCAGGAGCATTGTGCCGTCTGTCACAATTTCATATCGCGGAATCATAGAATGGTTTGGGTTGGATGAGACCTTTAAGATCATCTAGTTCCTCTGCTATAGGCAGGGGCTCCTCCCACTAGACCAGGTTGCTCACAGCCCCATCCAGTTTGGACTTGAGGGCCTCCATGCATTCTCCAGCTGCTGACTCCCATCTTCCCCCAAAAGGACGATGCTGCTTCCAGCAAACATAATTAGACGGATTTCCAAATGTTTCTTTTTCCCCTGGATTGCCTCCATATTTGGAAGGAGCAACCAATGCAATTTATAATCTACTTTTTCCATCACTGTGTCATGTTATAATCACTCCACCCAACTGTATTCCATTAAAGCTCCTTGGAGCAAGAAGCATCCTCTCTTTCATCTGCATATCCTCTATCACAGCTGGATGTTGGTTTACAACTGGTGTCCCCATGCTACAGCACTACACGACTTGCAGCACTTCTGAATGTCGTTGAAAGGTTTGAGGACAGAGCTCCAAATCTCCCAAGTTTATTTCTCAGTATTACTGAAGGAAACTGTACGGGTCCTTCAAGAAAGAATTCTTTCCATGTTGTTAACTGGATCTTACACAACTGAAAAATTACTTTGTGCCAAAGAGACTGAAAGCACATTACAAACTTAAAACGCAATTTTAACAGAGATCACTTAATCCTCAGTTGAAACCCAGCCAACCCCTCAGTGAAATACGGCAATCCTTTTACGAACCAGGCATTCATAATAATAAATGCACAACACATTAAGCAAATGTAATAGAAAGTGGAACTGAGATAAGCGGAAATTTGTCCAAGACATTGGGATTAACACCATTTCTTTTCAAAACAGGATTGTCAAACACCAAAGCTAACTCATTTTTCGGTGTGGTCATTCGAAATGTACAAAGGAGGGGAAAATCATTTTAATCTCGTGCAACACAAGTCAAAGAACTTCATCAAGCCATTTCTGTATCTTTGATTCAAAGAAGCAAGGATGGTGCCTTGCCTGCAGGAAAGAAATGTATTATCGGGATATAATTTCAGTTAAGATAGAAAAGGAATAAGTAAAGAGCAATAAAACACCAAAGCATTCAGCAAAGGAAGAATTCAGGCATCACTTACGCTGGCATGTTCCTCCATTAGTAGGATCCCCATAGTAGCCAGAGATACAAGTTTCACAGTGTTTGCCAGTTGTCAGATTTTCACACTTCTCACAGATGCTTTCATTTATGCACTTACTGTGCCCATTGCACTGGCAGGCTGAAGAAAACAGGAAAGGATGAGTATCTGTGCTCAAATGCAGCACTGCACACAGCAGTCTGTAACTTTTGGAGAGGCTGAATGAAACCATTTCACGCAACTTTCAAAGAGGTTCTTGCTAGAGATACATAAATTTTCTAGAGATACATGAACTCAAAGAGAAGCGTGCACTGAAAACCTGAAATTTAAAGCAGCAAACAGAAAACTGGACTCTAAACCACTACGTGAATATTGGACAGATGGAAATGGATGCAGATAGAAGGATAGGTTTACAAGGATGAATGGGAGGAGAGGTTTCAACAGCAATTCAGTCATTTTATTCTATGTACTTAGTGTCAAAAACATTATTTCGGCATCTCCCTAAGCATTACTAATAGCTAAATCAACTGTCAAAGAATCGTCTTTCTTTTTAAGAAACCTTAAAATGAATAAAAGCTAAAAACTCAGTAAAGGTTCAAAGGAAGAGAAAAATCTCACAAGAACAATGCATGGATTAGGGAAAAAAATTAAATCACAGAATCATTAAGGTTGGAAAAGATCTCTAAGATCATCAAGTCCAACACCAACCCATCCCCATCATGCCCACTAAACCACATCCAACCACTGGGGGTTGGGACTAGATGATCTTTGAGATACTTTCCAATCCAGGCCATTTTATAACTTTATATCCTTAAGTGCCACATCTCCACATTTCTTGAAGGCAGGTCTTCAGATAGCAAATCTCTGCAGCTGTTCTGGAGATAGCTCAACTCTTCCCATCTCAAACTGTGTTCCTTTTTGTGTCTTCCAAGCTCTCCTTCTTCCATTAACAGGTCTGAAGCTGCTGTTGCTCACCCTGAATTTAACTCTGCTACGCTTCACCCACTTACCTGGACACTGGATAAAGGACCAGTTATAATTGTGTTCTCCAGCACACATGCTGACATTAAGGACAGGCTCCAAGCTTTGTTTTCCTGTTGCAGATGGGGTTGGTATCTTGACTGCACCTCGGTAGGCTCCATCAATGCATTTCCCCTTGCCAGTGTTGCTGGGATCCGTGCACCACCCACAGCCAGGCTGCTCGAGGCAGTGAGAGCACGTGCAGTAGCCTGAGCAGTTTTCAGCTATTAGAAAAATTAAATAAAATCAAACTGTGACATAAGTCACCGTCTCAAAACACAGGCAATGATTAAGGAGAGCCCTTTTGTGACTTAGAGTAATTTTCTCCCCAAAGCCTGTAAATATTTATTCTGATATTCAGAGCAAGAGGTATCAATTCTCATTCCTATCAGCATATTTATTCTAGAATCTAAATTAACAAAGGTTGAACCAAGCAGTGAATTAGGAAACAATGGAACATAAGTTAGGAAACAACCCATATAAGGCCATGAAATGGCACACGCTGAAATCAGAGCTGAGGGTTCCCAGTTAGAGATCATCTCTGCCTGATCCTCAAATTAGGAATGAGTTATCCCAAAGCAAAAGAAACAAACAAAAAAAAAATAATTTATTTTTAACACAAAATTTCTACTGTGGGATATGCATAGGCAATAAATCAGAGCATACATGTAAACCATAATTTGGAGTTCATGATTCCACTTAGAAGATACAGAAGAGATGCAAACAGAAGTTAATCACATGAAATCATGTAAGAGTTTTAATTGGAAGGGTAAGAATTCAAATAATGAAGCAAGCACTTCTTCTGAAAAAGAAATTTGAGATTTCATTATTTGAAAGCCCAGACTATCTGCCATTGAAGACTATCTGCCATTGAGTTTATTTGATAGCATCCATTATCAGACCCCAATTCTCTCCAACTCTTTACATGACACAGAGGATTCTGTAAGACTGAGGTGAACAAACCAAGCTCCCAGGGCTGTGTTTTTGAAGACCTCCATAAACACAATGCTACAGGATACCCAACGAGCAGAGCTGTTGGCCAACACCAGACCCCTCCCACCCATTTGGAAGCAAAAGCAAGGACTCACGTGGACAGCTGCTCATGGTGTACCACTCCATGCACTGCCCGTAGGGGAAGGAGGCCACGTAGGCGTTGGAGTCCACGCACTGCTTCATGTTGCTGCACCACATGCACTCAGAGCTGCCACTCGTGCACTCACCACACATGGTGCGCAGGGCGCAGGGCGTGCGGCACTGCTTGGCGCTGTGGTTGGCTGTGGGAGGAGGCAAAGGTCAGCTCTGAGTCAAAAACCCATAGGTAACAAACCCCTAAAGTAGGTTATGAAGACTGGAAAATAGTTCAGCATCGTAAAGGTGAAATATTTCTTTGGTAGTGTGTTGGTGGTAGAGCTCAGTGTGACAATATGCAACGGCGTGTAATGGGTTTATGTTGAGCCATGGAGGGTTCAGGTGGGATATTAGGAACAATTTCTTCTTTGAAAGAATGGTGAGGTATTGGAACAGGCTGCCCAGGGAGGTGGTGGAGTCACTGTACACCTGCAGGTGTACAAGGAAGGGTAAAGGTGGCACTGAGGAACATGGGTTAGTGGGCATGGAGGGGATGCTTTAATGGTTGGACTCGATCTTAGAGGTCTTTTCCAACCTGAATGGTTCTATGAGTCCATGAGATATTTAATACATTGGTAAGAGGGGTGGCTAGCAGGGATAGGGAGGTGATTGTCCCCCTCCACTCTGCTCTTGTGAGGCCTCATCTGGAGTACTGTGTCCAGGTCTGGAACCCCCAGTACAAGAAGGACAGGGAGCTGTTGGAGAGGGTCCAGAGGAGAGCCACAAAGATGAGCAGAGGGCTGCAGCACCTCCACTATGAAGACAGGCTGAGGGAGCTGGGCTTGTTCAGCTTGGAGAAAAGAAGGCTGTGGAGTGACTCATTGCAGCCTTTCAGTACCTAAAGGAAGTCTACAAACAGGGGGGGATCAACTCTGTGAAAGGGTGGATAACAGCAGGACAAGGGGGGATGGTTTGAAGTTGAAGGAGGGAAGATTTAGGTTGGATGTCTGGGGAAAGTTCTTTACAGAGAGAGTGGTGATTTGCTGGAACAGCTGCCCAGAAAGGCTGTGGATGCCCCGTCCATCCCTGGAGGTGTTCAAGGCCAGGTTGGATGGGGCCCTGAGCAGCCTGGGCTGGTATGAAATGTGGAGGTTGGTGGCCCTGCATGTGGCGGTGGGTTGGAGCTTCATGATCCTTGAGGTCCCTTCCAACCCTGGCCATTCTGTGATTTTGTGATTCTGTGAATATCCCAAGTTGGAAGCGATCTGTAAAGATCAATGTGTCCAACTCCTGGCTCCACACAGCACCACCCAAAAATCAGACTCTAAGGACTGTAAAACCACTTCTCCTATTATGAGTGCTTATCCAAGAGTGCTAATGATTTCAAAAGTGGTTGTAAAACAATTTAAAGATCACATTTATAACACTGCTTACCTCAACAGGTTTGTTGATGTGCTCCTTACCTATTTACCCAATCAATGTCTTGGAAATCAGAATCATCTAAACTGGAAAAGACTGACAAGGATGGGGACTGCACCACTTCCCTGCAGTGCTTGCCAGTGCTAGACAGGGCAGGAATCCCCATGATTAACTAAGCACTCTGGGATGTGTTTTAAGTTATTTGATCGGTTCCACGCATGAAACTTAGTACTGAAAGCAGAACTAAGTCAGGAACTGCTGGTGTGATCCAATGCTTTATCATCAGCTTTAAGTGCTTGCTCTCAGACCATAAAACCAAGTGAAAGCTTAAAACAACTCCAAAAGCTCTCAGTTAAAAGAGAAAACTCTGAATTAGGATTCCACATTCATGATCTGCACCCTGTGCTTCTATGATGCTCAGCTTGAAATGGTGTACCTCACTTGCAAATATTATGTAATAAGCCAACTTTCCTAAAATTTAAAAGGCACTAATCGGTATTCAGAAATAATCAGCTATAATAACTGAGCGGAGTTAACAGACCAAACCCTTTTTAAAGAAAGATATGCAGTTCCAACAAAGCCAGAAGTCTTTTCCCAAAAGCCAGTAGCTTCTTTTTCAAAGTTCTCCTATCTCCAAAGTGTCTTGCCCAATTAATTTCAAACTTTGATAAAAATCCTCCTCTGGCAATGGAGCCTGGGAGGGGAGAGAGGGGAGTTCAATTGGAAAGTGGCTTTTATTTATTTATTTTTAAACAGTAGATTGCTCCACACCATAATTAACCTAAATGTCACAATCAGGTATGCAATTTAGAGAAAAATAATTAAACTCTAATGTACTTTAAGAATTTTACAGTTAGCAATGTAAGCATAGAGTTATTTATAACTTTTGATCCCTGTGTGGAATACCTACACAAGACACATTTTCAGAACCACTTTTCTTTGGCAAAATCATGATGCAAATGGGATAAAAAATGGGATGTTTTTTACTCTCAGGGACATACATCTACATATCAACTTGTCCCCTAAGAAGGGGGAGAAGAGAAGGCTGCAAGGTGACCTGATAGCAGCATTTCAATATCACAGAATCACAGAATGGCCAAGGTTGGAAGGGACCTCAAGGATCACGAATCTCCAACCCCCCTGCCACGTGCAGGGCCAACAACCTCCACATTTAATACTAGACCTTCAGTATATCTGAAGGGGAGCTCCAGGAAAGAAGGGGACAGACTCTTTCAGCATGCCTGTGGTGACAGAACAAGGGGAAATGGTTTCAGACTTAAAGAGTGTATATTTATGTTGGAGATAAGGAAAAGATCTTTTGCAATAGGGGTAGTGAGCAATGGAACAGGTTGCCCAGAGAGGTGGTGGATGCCCCATCCCTTGAGTCACTCAAGGCCAGGCTGGACAAGGCTCTAAGCACCTGACCTAGCTGTGCATGCCCCCATGTCAGGGAGCTGTGCACGTCAGGGGAGCTGAACTAGATGACTTTTAAAGGACCCTTCCAACTCTAAGGATTCCATGATTCTAAGGGCCATACACTCAGAGCCAGTGTTACCTGCCCTTTCGCAGACACTGCCATTGACTTCATTGATGCACGTTGCTGCCTTCAGTCCCTGGCTGGAAGGCTCAGCTAGATAACCACAAAATCCAGCATCGCTGGGTTCACTGGGGAGCCACTGGAGCAGGGTGTTGGTGAAGGGTGACATGTCCTCCCAGCACCAGTATGACACATTGATCTTCCTCAGGCCAACCCATGGAGTCAATGCTTTGGACTAGAAATATAGAGGGGGAAAGTTATCACACAGCTTTATTTACTTTTTGGTATGAAAATAAACATCACCACACAGTGCTTGTAAGGAACTTCGACAAATTTGGTGTTGCAAAAATGCATGGGGGAGATACGTGTTTTTCAGTGCCATCTGAATTTAATGCTGCAGAGGTACAGAAATTCTCTTGGAAACAGCAATGATTATTTTTTCTTTACACTATTTTTCTATTTATCTGCAACATGAGGAGCACAAGCCACTCACACCAGCTCATTATGAAATTAGCTGCAAGTCCCCTACACAACTTAAATGATAAAGTGTACCTGCTTTACAGCTTTTCTTTAGCTACAGCTGTCCCTCAGCAAAACCATTTCCCACATTATGACCACTTAATACCAACTAAAAAGGCTATTATTTCCATTCCTAGGGCTCACATTTTAAAGGATACCATAGCAGGAAATAATATGTACATGGAAAATGTTTTTCCTCCAATGTAAAGGAGCAAGTGTTGTTAGGGAAGGGTTGCTAATCCATCTTTAGGAATTTACATGATACTTAACCACTCCTGGAGCTGGTTTGCAGTGTCCCAGGGCTTGGCTTCCTCTCCTCACTTAAGAGTTAACACGCAGCCTCAAGTGAATTGACCCTTAACTTACACTGGTTCAGCTGAATCCCTTCTAAAAACCCAACACTTGTTGAAACATCACTTGAAAAATCACAAAGGGAATCAAAGCAGGAAACGCTCGTTTCAACAGGGCAATATTTCTCTTCAATACTGAAGTATGCTCCTCTCTGAGAAGCACCAATCCTATTGCCTCCAGTCTGATTTTTCCTATAAAAACCTCTTACTGATTGCCAGACCTGAGACCCAGGATGAGGAACGCTGATGCTCTCAGACCAAGCTTTCACAGCCTCAGAGCACCATTCTTTGCTATGGTTCAAGCACCCCTCACACAACCTGCCCCAAATACCTCTGCACTTCTGCAAGTGGCTGGAAAAAAAACAATATTTATTTTCCTGCTGCTTGAGGATGGATGAATTCCAGCTCACTCCTCACTGGTTCAGACAGCAAAGCACCTGCCACTAAATCAAACGTAAATAACTCCCAATAAGCCAAGCAGGTCTGCAGAGTTAAGAAGCTGACATTTGAAACAGTGCTTTCCTGAGCAGAATAAATAGCTTTAAATGCTTTATTTTAAACACCTCCGGCGCCCCCAAAGGGACCTTTACTTATAAAATACTGTGTAGATGTCACAAGAGAACCACTTGCACTCCTCTCGCAGCCATGTATCCCACAAGGGAAATGTGTGTGTGATTTCATTACAGAAAGCAATACCTTTGAGGCACCGTGTATGTTTGTATTTATCTTTCCCATTTACATTCTCTACAATTTCACTTCAAAAACACCCATAGGGTATGTTGAATTTCAAAAGGAAAAATCAGTCCTTCTCAGTTAAGAGGCATGTCTGCTCCACAGAGTGCACACCGTGCCTCAGCAAGGACTCCTCCACAGCCAGAGCTTAATTACTCAGAGGACATAAAAGAGAAGCGCTCACCGAAGACTGCATCTTCTGTAGCTCCTTCAGAACAAATTCCACCTTTTTCTGGGTGGTGAGAGAAGCCAACGAAGCTCCACTGGACCTGCAGGACAGCTTGGCGTGATCGTAGTTCTCCTTTGCATTTGTAATTTTCAAGCAAGAGTTGCTGACCAAATGCCAGTTTGTTCCACAGATATTTTCTGAAGGAGGGAAAAGAGTAAAATAGTAAAATCAGAGGTGGGAGTGACTTTCACAGTGTTCTGAGCAGTGAGACATCTTCCATCAAAAGAAACCCTACAGCTCCATCCAACCCAGCACGACCCACTGGCACACTCAGAAGTACCTATGTACAAGTACAGAAGAAAGCTGTGTAGGGGCTCTGGAGTCAAAGTCACCACTTGGTTACTCACAACAAAGGTTGGCAAAGCACTTCTTTGTACATCCAACAGTGAAATCGTTTCAAAGGAAAAGTGGAGAAGAACTCCTTACACTTGGCAGGAATTATTTCCCTGACTCCTAACTAACATGTTCTAGTGAGGCACTGGCTCAGGTTGCCCAGAGGTGATGGATGCCCCATCCCTGAGACACTCAAGGTGAGGCAGGATGGGGCTCTGAGCACCTGATGGAGCTGTGAGTGTCCCTGTTCATTGCAGGCAGTGGGACCAGATGGCCTGCAAGGGTCGCTTCCAACTCAAACCATTCTGTAGAGCTGATGTCCAGATCCAAAGTCTCAGTTTAAATTATTCTGAAAACTATCAAGAGTTGGGTTTTCAGACGGGCTTTTTACAATCACCTCCCTCCCTTTTCTACAACCAATTAAACACCAAATCCTCCATCCGTCTCACTAAGAGATGATGTTTTTCTCACTTTCATGGTTCTTCTCTGAAGTCTCATCATTTATTCACTTCTCCAGACTAACAGAAAGCAGACCTGGACATGTCCAGAATTACCAGGGGAAGTTCCTCCATCCTTTTTAAAGGTCCTGCCCTCGTTTTTCTCTCTTTCTCTCCTATGAGAAAAGGTTGAGGGAACTGGGCTTGTTTAGCTTGGAGAAGAGAAGGCTCTGGGGAAACTTCATTGCAGCCTTCCAACACTTGAAGGGAGCGTACAAACAGGAGAGGGAATGGCTGTTTACGAGGGTGGATAGTGATAGGACAAGGGAGAATGGTTTTAAACTGAGACAGGGGAGGTTTAGGTTGGATATTAGGAGGAAGTTTTTCACTCAGAGGGTGGTGAGGCACTGGAACAGGTTGCCCAAGGAGGCTGTGGATGCCCCATCCCTGCAGGCATTCAAGGCCAGGCTGGATGTGGCTCTGGGCAGCCTGGGCTGCTGGTTGGTGACCCTGCACATAGCAGGGGGTTGGAACTGGATGAGCATTGTTGTTCTGTTCAAGCCAGGCCATTCTATACTACGATTCTATGATATTTTAGTAACTGTGTAAGTCAATTTCTGAAGATGCTATAATTCTCTCCTAGTTACTGGGAAAAAAAAAAAATTCTGTCTGTGGAGGAGCCTAATAAACAACTGCTATGAGCTCCCCTGGAAACATGCTAATAAGAGAATTTTCCTTATACACTTAGGTGTTATTTGCCTAACACGTCCAGTATGTGACATTCTGCTTTTGCACAATTCTAGTTTCTAAAATCAAATGGCATGCATTATTAAACCTAATGTCTCACCGAAGCTTATTATATCAACAGTGCTGCTTTCATCAAATGAAAAGAGAGAGAGATGAAATGCAGGCTAATAATTATACAAATGATTACACTGCTCTTCAGACAATTGGGACTGAAAAATATTCCATCAGACTTTCTAAATTTGCTTGCAATAGAGTTTCATGCCAAAATTGGGTTGATTAAAGAACACTATTCCTATATAGCAGTAAACTGTCACCCACTTGGGAGTTTTGTTTTAAACACAAACAAAAGAAACAAGAAAAAAAAGAAAACCAACCAAAAAAGAAGACGAACATTGCAACCACTACTTTTGGATTGGGTGAATGTGGAGCTGCTTACACAAACTCAAGCAATACCTACCCGGTAAAGCAATGCACTCCTGATTCCTTGGTTCCCACTGACAGTTCTGATCCATGGCACAGCTTTTACAGCTTGTCTTTTTGTTACAGTAATAGGCAGGGTTATCCTTAGGACAATTCTCATAAGCAGTAATGGGAACCTAAAATAAATTGCACCAATGAGGCTTCCATCCAAGTAACATCAGTTTGTAAGAGTCATAAAGACTAGCATGCTCAGCTTCACATTTCAGATCTACAAGAAAATCTGTAAGTTCCGATGTGGAAACACTGCAGTGTGCATTCAGGATATTCCCCCAGACTAGCACTTTCCTCCTTAAAGCTGTTCCCTCTAGGGGTAGGGAAGTTTTTTCTAAGGCTCTAACAGCAAACCCAAATGGCTTTGAGCCTTACTGAATAACCACATCACCCTGACAGTAAAAGCTTCATCTCTTCCTCTCTGCCCTGAGGCATCAATAGGACAAGGGGGAATGATTTTAAACTGAGACAGGGGAGGTTTAGGTTAGATATTAGGAGGAAGTTTTTCACTCAGAGGGTGGTGAAGCATTGGAACAGGTTGCCCAAGGAGGTTGTGGATGCCCCATCCCTGCAGGCATTCAAGGTCAGGCTGGATGTGGCTCTGAGCAGCCTGGTCTGGTCCCTGCACATAGCATGGGGTTGAAACTAGATGATCATTGTGGTCCTTTTCAACCCAGGCCATTGTATGATCCTACAATGATGACGATCCTCCTCATTTCAGGACTGGGGAGACCCACAAAAAGCCCTCAGACCCACATGAAAAATTCAAGGGTGTGAGCAGCTCAGAGGCACAAAAGCACAAGAAATAACAAAAGGATGGGGGTCATCACGCTGCCAGATGAAAATAATTGTTATTTCAAAGGCAAAACATAAACTACAGAAGCATTAGAGAGACTTTACCTGTTCCTCTGTGCAGTTGTTATGCATTGAGATACACTGGTCGGTGCACCACTGACAGTTGTTTGTGTTTGCTGTACAGCTATAGCAGTCTGTAATCTGATCACATTTTTCATTGTCTACAACTATTAAAGAAAAAAACCTGCATGACCAAAAACAGGCATTTCCTGACAGAGCTCTAAGAACTTGATTACATACAGCAAAAGATACAACCAAACAGTGGAGCCTGGAGATTTCCTCTTATCAACCAGTTAGTAAATGGGATTCTTTCTTTTCACTCAACCGAGAGAGAATTGCATTCATCAATTGCTTTTAGTGCCCAGGTAGCAATCAAAACACAACAGCAGAAAACACACTGAGACACTGAAGCCCACCAGCAGCATTGGGGCACACATGTTCCATCAATGCACATGCAAACCATGCCAGAGGACGTTTCCCAAGGACAGGGAAATCTCCCACTGCAGGCCCATTTTGCTGAAAGCCTGCCCTTCAATTATGTGCAGCATTTTCATGCAAAGCTTGAACTTTCCACTTCATCTTTCCAATTGCTTATCGCCTGTGTTTTGTGAGAATTTATTGTACATTCAGAGCCCATCAAAGCAGTGTCCCTTTACATCAATTTCTTTTAAATAATTAAAGGCTGCAATCTATTACAGAATCGAGGTTCATGTAATTCAATTCAGAGCAATGAACGCATTGGGATAAAGTGCTGAAAAGTTGTTAAAAAGTTATCATATGAAGAACACAGGAATCAGACCTTAAAAATAATGCTCTTTTTCTACGCCCCAACCCAGATACGAGCATAGAAGGTGACAGAAAGCACTTAAACCACTTATCCTGCTGTCTCAGGGTAACACAGCAGACCCAGGTCCTCCTCCCTCACCTCACAATGAACAGAAAGCTCTCACAAGGTCAGACTTCAGGGCCAGCACCTACAGAGCAACAACCCTGACGCCGTCTGCGTGGGGTGGGACCGTACATACAAACAACACCGGAGAAAAAAGCTGATGAGGAAAGGGAACTAGGAAGGATTTGGCACATACCTGGCTTGGCAGGACAATCCTCAAGGACCTTTTGCTGTTGCTGCACTGTGGCCATTTCCCAGGGCACGCAGCCAGGCCGGGCAGGAGCCCACACACAGCGCACGCCGGGCCCTGCGTGCGTGCAGGAGGTCTCGTTAGTAAAGGCCTCACATCTCTCTGGTGTGTACTTCAGGATGTCGCTCAGCAGGAGGCTGTTGAAGCCTCCGAATACATACATGGTGCTGGAGAAAATGCAAGTAAAGAAATGTTTCTCCTCAACATCTTTTTCAGTGGCGTAGACATAGTGAGATTGAGTTTACTCTCGGGAAGTTTGCTGATGTCACTAAGCTGAGAGGTGCAATTCATAGAATCATTAATGTTGGCAAAGACCTCTAAGATCCTCTAGTACCACCCTGACCCACCCCCAGCATGCCCACCGACCACATCCCTCAGTGCCACATCCCCATGGTTCTGGATCACCTCCAGGGAAGGTGACCCCACCACTACCTGGGCAGTTGTGCCAGTGCCTGACCATTCTTTTGGAGAGCAAATTTCCCCTGGTATCCAACCTGACCCCCCAGCGGTGCAACTTGAGGCCATTACTTTCATCCTACTGCTGTTATCTGGGAGAGGAAGCCTTTTGATACAACGAAGGAATGCCATCCAGACAGACCTGGACAGGCTCAAAATGTGGGTCTGTGAGAGCTGAATGAGAATCAACAAGGGCAAGATTCTGCACTTGGGTTGGGGTAATCCCAGCTATGTTTACAGCCTGGGAGAAGAACTCATTGAGAGCAATCCTGCAGAGAAGGATTTGGGGCTCCTGATGGATAAGAAGTTGGCTGTGTACCAGTGCTTACAGCCTGGAAGGCCAACAGTACCCTGGGCAGAGGGGTGGCACAGGGCAGGGAAGGGACTGTCCTGTCTGCACTGCCCTTGTGAGGCCTCCAGCACAAGAAGGACAGGGGGCTGTTGGAGCAGCTGTACCTCCAGAAGGCCATGAGGATGCTCAGAATGCTGGAAGAGATCTGCTATGGAGGAGGACTGAGAGCTGGGGGTGTTCAGCCTGGGGAGGAGAAGGATTTGGGGAGAACTCACTGAGTCCTTCCAGTACTTAAAGGGAATTTATAAACACAAGGGAGAGTGATTTTTTTACACAGTCTGATAGCGATAGGACAAGGGGGAATGGCTTTAAACTAAAAGAGAGGAGATAACATCTGACATGTTAGGAGGAAATTCTTTACTCACTGGGTGGTGAGGCCCTGGCACTACTGCCCAGATCTGTGAGTACACATCCCTGGAGGTGCCCAAGGCCATGGACGGGCCCTGGGCAGCCTGAGCTGGTGGGGAGCCAGTGATGGAGGGGCATTAAGGTCTCTTCCAACCCAACTATTCTGTGATTTTATCCAAAATTATGCCACAATTCTGTGTGACACCTGATTAATGTGACCATATATAAAATGCTGCAGGAATGCACGATCCTCCTGTAAAAACAGTGTCAAGAAAAGGAAGAAAGCTGACACAGGGGAGACAGTATTGCAGTATTAAACCAGCAGTCAGGAACTGTGACAAAACAATTCAATGCTGTCACATACTGCCGCACTGCTGCGACAAAACCACAGATATTTTTATGGCTGTTATCAACTGAGCAGAGATCCATTTCCCCCTCATGTTTTGAGGGGGGGAAAAGATGTTTTGTTTTCTTTTTTTTAAACCTCCTATAACATCACAACTGCTTCGGGCATAACATCAAGTTCCAACAAAAACACAACTCAAAAAAAACACACCTGTGCATCAATGTTTGTAAACTTATATTCAATGAGACAGCATAGAAGAGTTTCTGCAACTGAGCAGAATTTTTGTATGAATAATAAACAATTGTTAGCATTATTTTCATTCTATTTCAGAAGAGAATTAATGCAGAGGCTTCACTGCTCTTGATGGGAGCAAACAGACAGCTGGTAATCGGCGTACACTGGAACAGGAATAGTGAGATCTCCAGAAACAAGAGTTTCTGTTTGAAAGCACACATTCCTTTTAAAGTCAGTATTCTCAAACTGGCTTAAGCTGTGCTTTAAATAATGTTACTGATTTAGAAATACTGTACTCAAAGGGACAGGGAACCAGAATGGAAGACTCCTCAGAAATACCACATCCCTGAAGACACCCTCGAACTGAGCTCTGCAGAGCCAAGCACAGCAACAGCTGTTCACCTCAAGGTGTGGATATCATTACAGTGATATAATGCTTAACAGCAGGAATCTCATCTATGATTTCACCTAATTACTGCACATCACGTCACTGGTAAAGAGCGACACAGGATATGCTGTGGAAACTAAAACATGGGCAGTTTGGAAACTAAAATATGGGCAATTTAGAAACCACAAGGGAAAATATGAATTTGGGCATATCAATGGTCAACGCAGCTAAATAAGGGCAGAAAGAAATAAAAAATAAGAGAAAACGATTTCTGAATGAATGAACATTTATCAGATCCCCTCTTGGTCTTCTCCTCCCCAGGCTGAACAGACCCACATCACTCAGCCTTTCCTCATACAGGAGATGCTCCAGGCCCTTCATCACCTTTGTGGCCCTTCACTGGACTCCTAGGAGATCCCTCTCTTTTTGGAACTGGGAAGATGCATTGGTAGAAGCACTGATAGAAACAGGTATTTGCTGAAGACACTGAAAGAGCAGAGATCTGAGAACTTCAGCAGATTTGACACCGAATCTCAATTCTCCAGTCTCAGTGTCCTTAAGTACAGACACATAAATATCTCAACACATGCACAAATGTGCACCAATGTACTGAAATGGCACTGAGCTATGAAAAACACTTGTTTGGATTCTCACCTGTTGTACAGCACTGCAGAATGTCCAAACCTGTTCACATCATGATGGAGACTCGGGCGAGGAAGAACAGACCACTTGTTGCAAGCTAGGATTAAAGAGAGGAGATGATGAGCTGCAGGAAATGATTCTGCCTGTACCCAAAACACAAATCACTCAAGTCAAATGGGGCAGCTGATAAAAGCACTGCAGTATCTGCTTCGTGCACGGCCAAACACTCCCACCCCAGCCCCAGCTGACAGAAGGGGAAAGGAAGGATGTGGCTGTTCTGCACCACCACCTGAAGAGTCCACTTTTGTGGCCTTGTGTGGCACAGATTAACAACTCTTTATGAGGGTAGATGGTGATAGGACAAGAAGGAATGGTTTTAAAATGAAACAGGGGAGGTTTAGGTTGGATATTGGGAGGAAGTTTTTCACTCAGAGGGTGGTGAGGCACTGGAACAGGTTGCCCAAGGAGGCTGTGGATGCCCCATCCCTGCAGGCATTCAAGGCCAGGCTGGATGTGGCTCTGGGCAGCCTGGGCTGCTGGTTGGTGACCCTGCACATAGCAGGGGGTTGGAACTGGATGATCACTGTGGTCCTTTTCAACCCAGGCTATTGTATGATGATTCCATGATAGATGGTTGGCTCTTTGGCAATCACGTGTAATTAAATGGCAGCAATGCAAGTTGTTTTCTCTCCTTTGCAAATGGAGTATTTCATTGCATAACGAGTTCTGTTTTTATCTGTTTAGACACGAATTATTTGCAGTTTTGCCCTCAAACCAGCATCACTGAGAACAGAGACTTATCTTCCTCTTCTTTTTCATTGCAATTATGTTCCTAGAGGGTAGATATCCATGTTTTTAAAAATATTTTTCACTCATCATAGCTTCGGGATTTTTGGTTGTTTTTCTCTTTTAATATAATGTGAGATTATTCCATCTTTTTCTATTAGCATAACATTTATAAGTTCTGCTTCATTTCTAACTTGGTTTCTCAGGTAATTTCTTCCTTAAGGCAGCACAGAAAAAACAACCTAAGAAACGTATAACTCACTGAGCAATCAAAGGAACAAAAGCAGGAGAAGTCAGTCCAATTCACAGCACTTCAGCTTCGCAAAGGGAATGGGATCACCTTGGGGGTTAATGTCCCAGAGGCAGTTGTGTGCAATTTATGCAATTAAGACAGAAAAGTCAATCTGCTGTAAAGATCTACAGAGCCCCCAAACGCTCGCAGAGTTTCTAATACAAGATAAAACTGTTGTTACAGGGAGTGAGCCTCTGAAAAAAGAAGTCTGTAAACCCAAACCACTACGTAAATAAATCAAAAGGGCAGAGAAAATCAGCTTCATTACTTCACAAAATTTAATTGGAGAGTCGTTGGGTAAGAAAGCTGATCCTCCACTGTGCACCTGCAGAAACTTTTGTTTGAGAGTGCCAGTATATAGCAGATATATGACCCAGTTGGTTGGGTTTAACACTTGGTAAATCATGACTCTGAAGTTTATTTTTAAACGTCACTTGCTCTATTTTTGAAGACTTTACCCTATGGAACAAACATGCATGGTTTCAATTTCTAACAGGAGACCTCAGAATTGGACAGAGATTTGCAATCTTTTATCCAGCAAGTTGTGAGTTATGCAAGGCCAAAAAATATATTTTTCTAGATTAACAGAAGGTCTGGAATGTTTGGCTTTCTAAGCTTCTTTCCCATCTTTAACAGAAGAGCAAGTACAGGAAAAAATGACTGCTTCTAAAACTACAAAGAATATACTTCTTCCTGATTTACAAGTTAAGCCAAGCCTACAGCTTACAATGCACAGGATTTTATTAAATATATTACTCAAATAGAACACATATGCTACAAAAACATCTAGCCTCCTTCCAATCCTGGCATCAGAACTGAATTTTTGAAGGGAGAAAGAAAAGTTTTAATTTCTCTCCCGTAGGGAGAAGAGACCATTACACGAGCATAGGTTTTGCATGAATATTTCCTGCTGTGTTTTACAAAGAAAAACAACAAAGCTAAAACTTATTTAGAAATGAAAGCAAATGATTACTTAAACCACAGTAATTGCGACTGGAGAGTTGGGCAGAGAGGAACTTGATACGGTTTAACAAGAGCAAGTGTAGAATCTTGCACGTGGGGAGGAATCACCAGATGCATCAGTACAAGTTGGGGGAAGAGCTGCTGGAAAGGAACTCTGAAAAGAAAGACCTGGGAGTCCTGGTGGACAACAGGCTGGCCATGAGCCAGCATCGTGCCCTGGTGGCCAAGAAGGTCAATGAGATTTTAGGATGCATTACAAAGAGCGTGGGCAGCAGGTCAAGGAAGGTGATCCTCCCCGTCTACTCTGCCCTGGTGAGGTCACATTTAGATCCTGTGTCTAGTTCTGGGCTCTCCAGTTCCAAAAAGACAGGGATCTCTGATTCCAGCAGAGGGCCACAAAGGTGATGAAGGGCCTGGAGCATCTCCTGAATGAGGGAAGGCTGAGTGACCTGGGTCTGTTCAGTCTGGGGAGGAGAAAACCGAGAGGGGATCTGATAAACATTGATAAAGATTTAAGGGAGGTGGGAGGCAAATGGATGAGGCCAGGCTCTTCTTGGTGCTGTGCAGCGATAGGATAAGGAGCAATGGCCTAAAACTTGAACATAGGAAGTTCTGTACTGACATGTGGAAGAACTTCTATACAGTCAGGGTGACGGAGCACTGGAACAGACTGCCCAGAGAGGCTGGGGAGTCTCCTTCTATGGCGACGCTCAAGACTTGGTTGGATGCCAACCTGTGTGACGTGTTGTAGGGAACTTCTTTAGCAGAGGGGTTGAACTTGACGGTCCCTTGAGGTCCTTTCTAACCCCTGTGATTCCGCGTTTTGAGACAAGTTGCCTGAGAAGTTACTATTCTTGTTCTGCATTCATCCCATACACGAGGGATGCAACCCTTTGGAGGACAACCTTTGCATTCCGCTGCTGGATTTCATCATTCAGAGATAAAAGGGCTGCAGCCCACCCTCATCTCCTCTGCTGCTATGAATTCAGGGAAGAAGAGGATTGGATGAAGGCATTCGTCCACCCAGACAAATGCCATGGATAGGAAACTCTTCTATACCAGCCAGAGAGATTGATTTGGAGAATGGGAAGTGCTAAGCAGTCATTGTGGTGCACAGAGCACAGGAAAAATACTGTGAGGCTGCTCTACTCAAGCGCTCACCCAACCTGAAAGTCAACACAACCAAAGCTTATCCTGAGAAGCAATGAGAAACACACTCATGTCCAGCCAGCTGCACTGTTATCCTCACACCTTCCAAAACTGGCCTAAGGATGGGACAAGCCCCAACCTGACCAGGTGCAGGGTAAAAGGATAAGAAGCATTAATGCCATCTCAGATCTATCTAAAAAGCCTCCAAGAACCTCTGCACACCTCAGCAATATTTGTCTGCATGCCACAAAACAAAAGGCACGTCCTCGCAACCCCCAACGCACGTGGCCTGACTACTTGAAAATTTGGGGAGGGCAAGGAATAAAAAACATGGTAAGGAAAAATAAAACAAGTCACTACAGAAATAACTATTAACAGTCACAGTTAAAAGGAAGAGCTGTCTTTGAAGCCTTTCCTCAACTCGAACTCCAATTTTCTCCATTCTTCCTACCCTACATATTCCTGGCTGTGCTTCTGGTCCATTTTCCATTATGTTTCTCAGGGAGACAAGGCAAACCATGCCAATAAAGCTGCCCTGACATGAAGGGAAAAGAAGAAGTGATCTTTTTTCCTCTGAAGATCTGTTTTTGCCACGATCTGACCTGAGAGTCTCTGCCCCGAGGAATGAGGGAGACAGGAGCACGAGAAGGACTCCCATCACTCTCGTGCCAATTGCAATCAATGCAAGCTAAAATTCTTGGCATAAAATTGATAAAAACTGGGCTGGCAAACTGCAGTGAGTAGTTCCTGTAAAGGAATTGCCTGTTAACTGCACTGAATCAAAATGAACTTCACTACTGGCATTTCTTTTTTTTTCAAATTTGGGTCATTTGTTTTACACCTAATAGAGTTCACTGGGTGAGGGAAGGCAGCAAAATGTATTAAGAAAAATCTATCCCTTTTAATATGCAGGCTGATAGAAATTACTCTCTTGTTCTTGTCAAAATGCCTCACATACTGAATGTTTCTCAAGTTAAAAATTCAAAATAAAGTTAGTTAAGAGCACACAACAGATTGCCCAGGGAGGTGATGTGAGATCAAAGAAAGCGGGGGAACAATTCCAGATAGCAAAATAGCACAAAAATGCCAGACTGATCATCAAAGTAATCCATTCACTGGCATATTCCCTTCACAAAACAGGAGTGACATCTCAGCAGACAGTCCTTCCAGGAATGCAGGTTTACGTGATCATTTCTGGGAATAAATCACCAGAACCCTCATTTCAAGGAATAAGGAGCAGAAGACAGAATGTGATATGAGTACAGAATGGTGTTTTTCACCAGGGTGAACTATCTGGATTGTGCATGCATTTCCTTTTATAGAATTTCATCTCCTTTTCTTCCTTTTCTTCAACGCGACCAGTGGACTCCACATTCACAAATAAATGCTGCCCTCTTCTGGCTATTCACCCTCACCAAAAAATAATCCTTCCAAATAAAATCCGCTTGCTTGGCTTTATGATTACATAGTACTTACGGGCACGTTTATGCTTACAAAGCACACCCAAACAAACTGACATTGCAAACAGCTCAGTGAAGCAATAGAGACAGCCCTCACTTTAAACAAGAGCTTACAACGGACGAGTTGAGCTCTAGCAATGTCTGGTGCTTGCTACTATCCAAACAGTGCTTCTTCCTTAACTCAGAGATTAAGAGGGAGAACGGCTGTTTACAAGGGTGGATAGTGATAGGACAAGGGGGAATGGTTTTAAACTGAGACAGGGGAGGTCTAGGTTGGATATGAGGAAGAAGTTTTTCACCCAAAGGGTGGTGAAGCACTGGAACAGGTTGCCCAAGGAGGTTGTGGATGCCCCATCCCTGCAGGCATTCAAGGCCAGGCTGGATGTGGCTCTGGGCAGCCTGGGCTGCTGGTTGGTGACCCTGCACACAGCAGGGGGTTGGAACTGGATGATCATTGTGGTCCTTTGCAACCCAGGCCATTCTACATGATTCTAAAGCACACTCAAAACCTCACTACAGCTTTTAGGATGAGACATCAGAAGAATGTGAGTTCTATTCAAGACGTTTTTTAATGTCTAAGGTGGTGTACAAACTGTTGGCCAACAAAATGCTGCTGTATTTGCCTAGAAATCTCTGCAGCACTTCATTTGCTTGGTAATATGCACTAAGCTAATGTGCTTCTCCTGATTACACATTCTTCTGCAGTATGCTTAGTAGCATTTGCTCCGATCCACCCAGCATGTAAATCAGGCTTCGTGAAGGCAGCTCTTTTAAAATCTCCAAGGATATTTTGTATTTTTCTTATTTCCCCCAAGAACTTACCGATATCGTAGGCCATAAAATCGGAAGAAAAGCACTTAGCACCGTGGCTCATGGAGGTGTCGTTGTGTGTGTTCCCTCCAAACACCAGCATGGTTCCACTCATTATCACGGCTGTGTGCAAATAGCGGAAAAATCTGCTGTCTTTAAGAATCGTCCTTCAGAAACAGAAAGATATGGATTAATGAAACTGATAGGTACCTTGCAAAGGCATCGAATAATAAATCCAAGCTGAAGAAGGAAACTGAGAGGTGGAGGGTACTATTTAATTAGTTTCTCTAATGAGATTGAACAACTTTCTCTTCGGACTGTTCGATTCCTCCCGTAATCTCACTCTCGTATTCTGATCTGCTTTCCAATTTATAGGAGAAATACATCTAGGAAAGCAACTCTCCAAAGCCATGGATCTCAATCATCAATTCTTTCCCTAGGGGTTGTGGAGCTTTCACACTAACACAGCTTTGAGCTCAGTCAATTAAAACCTGCTGATACGGACGCCATCTGGGGAGACTCCAGTCCAGAGAAATTTATAGTAATCTAAATCATTTCTTTTAAAATCGGGTATCATTTCTTGCTCAAAACTAACAAAATATTTCAGGGACATCATCCGTGTACTTGCCAAGAGTGGAGCCCTGCAGCTTAACACCTGCAAAACTCAATGCCTCATCCATGGTTCAATCGCGGCTGGCGTTAATCGCATTACCAATGACCTCGCCTTTAATCAGCATCATTAACAGCACTGAACACAAAGGGTCACTGATAAGGATGAGGAGAGGGCTTTTTTTGCCCTAACTTACCATGAAATCCACAGAACATCAGAGAGAGTTGGCAGAGCAAGAAACCTACAGATAAGGATGAGCAGACACCGCTAGGTGCCCTGCTGCAGGGTGAGTGCTGTCTGCCCTGCCAGCCAACAAGGCTGACAAAACAAACATAAAAGGAAGCTGCTGCTGGATGCTTTGGGCAGATATTGTCCCATTTGTGATGTTTTCTGCCTATTCACCCAGATTTGCTAAGCTAGACAGGAAGAACAAATGAACCAAGATAGGAAGTGTGGTTATTGCTGCATGTGATTGAGCAGCAAGGCAGATTTTTGGCAATTAGTTACTTTACTCATCAGTAAAAACTCACCAACAGTTGTTGCAGAAATACTACCTTAAACTCTCAAAAAAATAAAGGGATAGTGACTCAAAATGACACATGCCCATTCAAATACCAGCCTTTGTATTCACACAGAGCCTTTAAAAATAAATTAAGACAAACACAACACTGAGAAAAATGTACTTCACCTCTACAGCTCAAAGTTGTGAAGTTTTGTTACAGCTGCATAATAAAACTCACCTCCGGGCAAAAAGCAATCACAGAAGATGTCAGTTTAGGAAACAAACATTTCAAATAGTTACGGGGCCGGAAGAAAATGGGGATGAATAGAATTTGTTGTGTGGGCTTAATGCAGAATGAATTATCACTCACTTGATTACAGTAACCACGCTCATATATATGGTCTGAACTGCTGGCAAGAAAATACCATCAAATAGTTTTCCTTTCAGCTTTAATACAATGACAGATGAAAAAGGATTTCTTGGCTTTTTCACAGCCTTGATTATATGTGACTGCATGATTCTCTCATAAAGGAGCATCAAACTTACAGACAAAAGAGCACACTGTCTGTCCTGAATGCAAGTAGCTATATGCAACTGTACCCTTATCACACAACCCATCCTCTTTTCCACCACATACAAAAGTGAGATGTATACAGGAACAAGAAGTACTCACCACATCCGGGAATCAACTTCGTATCTGTACAGGTCATCTGCTAGCCTGTATTTGTTGGCACTGAATGCCTTGTAACCACCGTGGATATAAATGGATCTTGTATGTGGATCATAAACACTACTGTGACCATACCCTCCTTGGACCAAAGCTCCACTTGTCTGTAAGATGCTCCACGTATTTGTGACTGAGAAATGAAAAAAAGTGAGTGACAAAACACAGTTAATTACCTCTGTTAATAACCTATCGACAAATCTGATGATGAAACAAATTGGGTTTCACTTGGCTCAGAATTAGATACCGTCTCTACGATTTGACATCCAAAAATATTCTCCTTCAAGGAGTAAGTATGCTGCAAACAATTATTGCCAAGTGTTTTTAATTAGACCAGAAATCTCTCTTTTACAGTCATTTATTAAATGTTGCAGACAAGCTAAGTAAATGAGAGATAAAAAGCACAGAAGGAATATATTGCATTTCAGTGACATGAAAACGACAGCACTGCAGCTTGATTCAGAATAGTACCCAAGAGCACTTTTATTTTAAGTATTCAAGGCCAGACAGCACAGAAGTTAAGTACGATTATGAAGAACACTCTAGTTAAAAACTAACATGTGATTAATGACCCTATATTCTTGCTCACTAAAATAACATTTGTTTGGGACGTTCCTTACGTGGTCAGTAGAACAAGGACATGCCTCCAGAGAGTCAGTTCTGAGCAGCTGCCTTAGGCAGCACCTCATCTGGAAAGCTTCCTACGCTTCTCCATTGCTAACACTGGAAATCTCTGCATCCTCAAATCAGAGTTTGGACTGTTCCCAGAGATCTGGGACAAATGGGAGTCCAGAAAGTTATTCTCCTTTTCCCCTAAAGATTCAGTAATGACTGCTACAGAGGTTGGGATATGGAGTTAAGTGGATGTTTGGTCTGAATTGTTACATCCATTTTTGTACTCAGAGGACACAAAAGTAATTTTGAAAATGTTTGCTTTGCAGGAAAGAGAAAGGAAAATGAATTTAGATGTCTCACAGTTCTTCTGCTTCACCTCTCAATTACAGCTTTTTCATCTTTGGGATCCAATAAGCTGTATAAAGCTGGAAGTACATGGCTGTCTGCTCACACAGCTACACAAAAACTAAAAGTAGGACTGAATTTCTCAGAAATACAAATCAAAGGAGAAGAAAGCAGCCACCCTGTTTTGCAATCTGCACATGCATCATCTCAGTAGTTTCCAAACCAGTTGCTAACAAATGGTAGGTGGGGCCCAAACTCACCTAAGTTGTACTCCTGGACGTTGCTGATGTACCCATAAAGGGGACAGTGCCCAAAAATGACAAGCATGACCACGCTCTCATCCTCCAAGGTGACAATGTGTGCTGAATGGCCAACCACAGCGTACTGCTCCTTGGCTTTTGGTGCTGCCTGAGTCCAGGACTGCCTGGGAATGTTGAACACCCACAGTTGGCTGCTCACATTCCCCGTGGCATCTATTTTTCCACCATACATGTATATGTCATCCTAAAAGAAGAGAGATTTAAAATGAGCCCAATGGGTTTGGCATTTAGGAAACAGCCTGGCAAAAGAGACAGTTAAGATGGAAACTCCTCTGTTGTCAGCACATTAAAAATTTTGTCTCCCAGGTAAGTGTATCGAAAAAAAAAGAAATTAAGTGCTTTTGGAATGAAGAGTGCTAGGATAGTTAAACTAGGTTTTATTAATCATGCTTTAAGAGTGAAGCTCCTGAAGTCTTATCTAGTTTTATCTGTGGGTTTCTCCAGACATCTCACAGTGACTCGTGAATCCAAAGGGTCCAGAGGAGCCCCACTCTGCTGCTAACAAGATGGTAACCTTGGAAAGGGAAGCTCTACTGCTATTACTGGTGCTGCTTGGGAAACTGCAAAAAAGAACTGCCTGTCACTGACAGTGAACGTACTACAGTGGCTGACTTCCAAACAGTTATCCTTGTTCACACAGAGGGTGGTGAGGCACTGGAACAGGTTGCCCAAGGAGGTTGTGGATGCCCCATCCCTGCAGGCATTCAAGGCCAGGCTGGATGTGGCTCTGGTCAGCCTGGTCTGCTGGTTGGTGACCCTGCACATAGCAGGGAGTTTGGAACTGGATGAGCATTGTGGTCCTTTTCAACCCAGGCCATTCTAGGATTCTATCCTCAGAACATGCACCAATAACTTGCAGCCAGGGATTCCCATCTTAGTTTTTTTCCAGTGTTCTGTTTGTGAATGGTGCTGTCTGGACTTTTTCAAGTTTTTTAAATTAAGTTTTATATGAGCTTCCATTGCAATAAGCTACTTAACAATCTAAAACCAAGGATCAATAAAGTGATAGGTCACTTTATTCTCAAATGAACCAGCAAGCCAAAGACTTGGCCATTCTGTTCTCACGTGGTCTGCAGCCACAGGAAGACACTGCAGGTGAGAAATAAGGTAAGAAATGGTCAAATCCATTTATTTTAGATGCTGGAAGAACAGATTCATGGGTCTACTGCAAAACAGACTCCAAAAATCCCTAATTCACCAGTTCTCCTACTCTGCTTTGGACAACAGATGCTTCAAAATCAGACCCTTGGGAGCCCACAGCAATCATGTGGTCTACACAAAAGGCAACTGGGGAACTGGCTGGATGTGGCTCTGGGCAGCCTGCTCTCATGGCTGGCAACCCTGCACATAGCAGGGGGATTGAAACTAGATGATCATTGTGGACCTTTTCAATCCAGGCCATTCTACGATTCTATGAACCAGCTGAACTCCAACAAACCCCAATCATCACGCACATCCTACAAGCCTTAGAATGTCTGAGATAAGTGGGAAAGGAGGAACATATGAACAAAGGCACTACAGCCTCCTAGGACCCCAGCCCAAGGATTCCCTGCAGTGCACAGACTGCATTACCCATGGACAAATCCTGGAAGAAGAAAAGTTTCTCCCAAAGCAAGACTGAGCTGTGGAAAGGGATGGGTAGGGTTGGGGTGAAAAGCACTCAACATACCTTATGTAGTGCCAGTGAATGACCGTATCTCATCTCTACTGAGTTCACAGTGTTGTTCAGCGGAAGCCACTCTTCAGAAATAAGATCATACCTGTATAATAAAAATGGAAAAGATTTCCTGAGAAGTTGATACCAAGTTGAGAAAATTCGTGCTTGTTCTTTCTAGAAGGTGTTGGAAATTCTTTTATTTTACAGAAGTCCTATCAAGATTTCAACATACACCAAGTATGCACACACACTAGTTATGGATTAAAAAAAAATATCCCATCAAGACTACTCAGCATCCACATCTTGATTGGCTTTACCCTGAGTTTTCCTTTCCTGCAGAACCAAGAGATAATGCACTGCCTCTATGCTATGATAACTTGCAAAAGATGATCCATCCCAAAGAGTAGAAGAAGGTTACTCTAAGCCCAGGTAAATTCCAATTACTTGATAAAAATAAAACTGCCTCTGTTAGAAGGCACTTTTAATTATGTCTTTGTCATTCAAGCATATTTTTTCAGAGAACCTGAAATAAGATAAACCCTCTACCCTGAAAATGGCCTCTGGCTTTTTAGATAAATGAATGAACTATATTTGCCAGACTTACAGCTGTGCAAGATAAAATAATCTCTGAGAAAGTCTTTAATGAAAGCACAGGTTATCAGTTGAAAAATCAGGCGTGACTTTGAAAAAGTAAACCATGGATGTAATCAGCAACTATTTTACAAGAATGTATACATTTGCAGCTGCCCTGTAACTCCTGCTAAACAAAAGCACAGCTCTGACTTAAGTCAATGGAAGTGGAAAACTCAGTTTTTGCCTGGATCTCCCAAAATGGCATCGTGTTTTTATGGGGCATTCCAATGAGGAAACACAATTATTGTTTGGTATCCTAGTTAATATTCAGTATCCCAAACAGTTTGCATGAATGGCATCATCCTAAGTGCCATTCCCAGTTTGATGTCCCATTCCCTACGCATAAACATTCACATCCCCAGGAATCATTATGTCTTCATTAAGGAGTCAAACACTGAAAGTAGAAGACACAATATAAGGAAGGGCTAATAAAACAGAAGCAAAATTGGATTGCAATTGGATGTAATTTACAAGTCAGCCTACAAAACATAGTAAACAGTTGAATGCTGTCACAAGCAGATGAACCAAAAACTCACAGAGCATCAGAAACCTTAGACTTTTCTTCTCCAATATTGCCTACTTTATCAGCATTTTCCCACACCTCCAACCTTGAGTTTAAGTTTTTATTATTGTTATTTCCCCTTGGACATGGAGCATAAGCCAAAGCACAGCATGTCAGGTAGCATTTTCTAAAAATAATTCTCAGATCTCTGTTTTTGTGCTTGGATTCTGTTATTGGGGTTTATACTCACGCTAAAACCTTCTGAGAGTCAGAATGATTGAAGACGTAGCCTCCAACAATCCACATTTTATTGTCGTGGATGATGGTTTTGTGAGATGCTCTAGGAAGTTTTGGAAGAGAATATTCCTCACGGGTCCAAAACGACCGATTTGCAGGAACGGGGATCGAACAGCCAGGACCTAGGAAACAGTTTTAGAAGTTAAACAAATGCTTTCCAAAGTCTGCATTTCAGCTAGAGGTCAGTATCCTGCACACGGGTGGCAAAGAGCATGGCCTGGTGAAAGTTGTGCTCATCAGTAATGATCTACAACGGATGTGGTGTGAAGGGACTCCTGTGATGGAACTCTCAACCACAACCACATACTAGAAGAGGTTTCAGAAGGAAAAAGCAGATCCAGACCAGGCAAAGCTGTGATGAAGTAAATCAGAAACCCAGCTCTGTTCTCTGTCCCTGTGATGGCAGGGGAATGGTGCAGACCCCTTCCCTCTCCACAACACAGGGCCATCCATCTCCCAGCACTTTTCTGCCTGCCATGTACCCTCAGGAGCTTCAAGGGTCATACAGCATTGTTTGCTGTCTTTCCTGCTTTTTGTTCCTCCCCTTCCCAGTGTTACGTTTTTTATGAACTGTTCTCTTCTTGTTTTATCTATATTTCTGCTGCTCTTAAAGCAGCTTCACTGCCAGGGTTCCCTTCAGAGTTACTTCCTATTCCGTGCAACCCCATTAAGAGCTGCAAAAGAGGAGAGGTTGGAGAAGCCACACAATATCCCAAGTTGGAAGGGACCCATAAGGGTCATTGAGTCCAACTAGAGGACCCACAGAATTTCGTTCACGCTTCAGATCCTCACAAAACAATCAAAAAAAAGCAGCACATGATGGCCAATTTGGATCTTCTAGCTCCCCAAGGCTTAAAGGGTGGTTCAGTTTTGATTATTATTTTTTTAATTATTATTTTTAAATTTCATTTTAATCTGATGCTTGCACACGTCAAGCTGGCAATGCTTTGTATGGTAGCACAGCTGCTAACAAGAACTTCTTCCCAATGATCTGTTAATAGAAGAAGCTGGATGGAAGCTTGATTTTCTTCCCAGTTAAAGCACAAACAATTGTCAACAGTCTCAAACACTTCCAAGAACCATACATATAAAAGATATCATTTCAATAAGAGGTTCTCCATAATATTCAGACTTACCTTGCCAGCCTGCAGAGCAAACACATGCTTTAGTATCATTGAAGTTGCAAAATCCCCTCTCTGGTGCCCCACAGTCATCTGTGCAGTAGGGAATATCACAAGCTTCTCCCTTCCAGTATTTGGCACATTCACATTCAAGAGCATTGCTGCTGTTGTTGAGCCTGCACTCTCCTCGACCAGAGCAATTATTGGGACACATATTGAAACTGCAAACATCAGGGAAAGAAGGTTCATCAGTAATGAAACAGGCTCCCCTTATTAATTAGTACAAGAGTGATGTTGAACAGAAGTTAATACCGCAGTTCAGTTGTTTGTTAATAAACAAACCAAGAATCATCTAGAGTTCAACGTATGGACCTGCATTTGTTCTGTACCTGTAACGTGCAGGGCTGCCTCACTTAATGAGTTAAACCCATGAAAAATTACCAGGGTGACTTTTAGCCAGTTATACTGCTAACAAATTGCCTCAAAATCCCCAACAGTAAGTGAAGAATTCCATCAGCACACAAGGCTTTGGTGGTGTCTCTGCAATGCAGGTTTAAGCTACTCACGTTTAGATGCTGTTTTAGGATCTGTTTATACAATGAACACACTTGAGATGAATCCCAAGCCAAAGGTGTGTCTCTCCTGAATCATTTCTAATTCTATAACTTTGGCAATTTAACCAAGGCAAAATCAGACACATCATTGTTGAGGACGCAAAGGGTCAACTCAAGGACTACTTCCCAATATTCTTACTGTCAAGCAACAGCTGGAATCAAGACCTGATTTCACTGGCTTCAAGACCATGATTTCACAATCACTACTGCCTCCAGCAGTAACTCTAAAGACCATTAAACTCAAAAGAAATAAATCACTACTCCTCAAAAACATGAAGAGGAAATCTAGTAACGAGAACCGACAGAAGAAAAACATACAAAACAGTACCTGAAAATTGTTTGAAATCATCAAGAGAAGAGTTAAAGACACATTAAGAAGTTATAGAGAAAATTATAAAGGCAGATTATACTTGGAGTGAACTTCATAGAATTTTAGAATGTTATCATTTGGAAGGGACCTTTAAAGGCCATCTGGTCCAACTCCCCTGCAGTGAACAGGGATGTCTACAGCTACAACTTCACCACCACATTGCATCAGTGCAATGCTGACAGCTGGCAGTAGATGGTGTCATGGCTTATGGTATCAGCCAACCTTTCAAAACGAATTGCTTCAGCTCCTGTGTTTCAGGCAACACGGCAACAGCTCCTTTCCTTCTGGATGCCCCACATTTTTCAAACAGTTGACTGCATTTTGAAGTGCTTAAAAAGGAGGAAAGGACCAAAACTGGCTTCAAAACTGAGCGACTCACTTTAGTCAGTTGCAACCAAGGACTTTGCAGCTGGTTCTTTTTGAAGATAGAGCTAAAAACTTCTTAAATTTACACCCAAATAAAAATCTCCCGGCGCAGCACATACATCACTTGTATGAGCATATTGATATGTTTCCTATTTTAAATATGAAACAAACCAAAAAACCCAAAACAGAACAAAACCATTCTAGAATAAGAAGTCAGATTCAGAAAATCCAGTAAAAAGCAGAGTTCCATAGAAAACTGCTGAAGGGTTCTCAGTAATAGGTCCCATCCAGTGTCCCAAGTGAAATGCACACACTAACGCAAAAGCATTTCTGTGCAGAAGCATCTCTGCAAAATGCATAAGGACACACAATGTATCAGTTCTGCCTGCCTGAAAACGATCACATAAAATCTAATAATATAAAATAAATACTACGATGTCCTTTCTGAGCAAACATTTGCCCACGCTCACAACTGACAACTGAAACTGATGCTGAGCACATTACAGTCATTAGCCGGTGTAAGAGTATAATAAAGATAGAATCTAAATTCAAGTATCTGCTCGTAATTACATGCTTCAGTGGCAATTGCTTTTTCCAATACAAGATTGAGGGAAGAGGAAACCTCCTTCTGCTCAACCTGCAACATTTATGTAATGTACAAATCACTCTGGAGTGGTACCACTTACTTATAGGTGATGTTAAACCCCGTCAAATTATAAGCAGCATCACTGAAGAAATGCAGAAGAGCATATCCAGAAGTAGCTACAACTTCTGGGACCGTTTCATTGCTGTCCTTCTCAGGAACAATCAGACCACTGCAAAAGAGGAAAAGAAAAAAAGGTTGAAATGAAACAAAAGGGAGCAAAACAACGAGAGCAAACACAGTAGGTATGAATAGAAGAATTGAAATCAGAAGTATTTATTTGCATCTATTTGAAGTATAATGAATTTGCATACAGTAATTACCATTTTCACAGGGCAGTTATTAGACAGGTTTTCTTCAACAGAACTCCTTACACAATTCAAAAGAAAATATATCAAACTTGTGAGCACTCCAACGAGCCCATTCCAAATGAACTAAGAACCCACAAGACCTCTCAGAAAGATAAAACTGCATCCCACAGGGACCAGTTTATTAACACACATCTTAATTATGTGCCAAACAGAGGCCACGTTACCGACCAGAGAGTCCTGACAAATCTTAGGGCACTGAAAACAGCACTACCACTGCTGTCAGCACGCATGATTTCTGCATGAAAGAAGGAATGATTGAAGGAAGGAATGCAAATAGAGAACCCTGAAGTAGCCAAGTGGGTTCTTCTGAAAGATAAATGTATAATAAAAGTGTTTGGTTTGAGTAACCCTGAAGCTGTCTGCAATCACTGCTTTCCTATACTTAAAAAAACCTACTTTCCTCTCTTGCTATTCTCCTACAGTTTAAACAGGATCTGTTCCTGAAACAAGGTGACACATTTCAAGACAGAAATTAATGTCACAAAAGCACAGAACCCTCTGTACCAAGCCAAATGGAAGGACTGTCAAACCAGGTAACTCCTTCTAACTCCAGCAAATCTTTGGGAAAGATTGCAACAAACGAAGCATGCACAGAACTTTCTGCTGGTGTAGTTATCCAGCTGCTGGAAACCCACAGTTGAGGCACTTTCTGACCTGCAGAATGCAATCTATTTGCTTTTTTTTTTTGCCCGGATCATCTGCAGCAGGGAGATCAGCAATTCAACTCTGCAGTGATGGAGGAAAGCCCTTGCTGGCTTTACATCTGCTTGGGCTCTCCACTGTGAGAATATCAGCATAGCCACCCTCACTCACCACCTTCCTGCCACCTGCTGTTGTATAGAGCTCTATCTGACTCATCGCATCCATTCTTCCTGTCTTTTTGAACCTAAAAGGCTGTCACACTCCTTATCCCCATCTCATCCTTTGATTCGTGCTTCTGATCAACCCCAACAGGCTCCTAAGTTCTGTCAGATCCTTCCAGTTTGAGGAGAGAAGAGGACGGAAATGAGGATGGTGGCCAAGACCATTTATCTCAATGCGACAGGTGATGGGACACAAGGAAATGCTCTCAAAATGCACCACAATGGAGACTGGGGAGAATTTCTTCCCTGAGTGGTCAAGCACAGGAACAGGCTGCCCAGGGAAGTGGTGGTGTCCCCCAACCCTGAAGGCATTCAAGAGATGTGCCAATGAAGGACATGGCATAGCAATGGGACTCCACAGGTCACGCTGATGGTTGGACTTGGTGCTCTTGAAGGTCTTTTCCAGCCCAGATAAGTCTTTGATTCTATTCAAGCAGGCACAGTACAGTTGTATAGAATATACTGCCTAAATACTTGAAGTAAACCGGAAAGAGTAAATGTCTCTTGAAAAAAATGAACCACTCACAACTTACCTATTGCACAAAATAGCTTCTATCTGAAAGGGAATGCTTACCCCTCTTTTAACAGAAGCCTGACACCAACAAAACAAAGTCAGTTCCTCCCTTACACAAGACACAAGAGCAAGCATAACTCTGAAGTCTATTGAATCTTTTTTTAATTCTTTACCTAAGTGAAGTATATTGTCTACCACCACCTATTAATAGCTGGCTGTTATTTTTCTTACACAGAAGCAATTTCCCCCCCCAGCCTCCGTCCTGTTTCCATCAAAGGCCAAGCCCAAGCTTTCTGAAAGCAGAGCCTCCAACACTGCACAAATATGGGGTTCTGGAAAAGCAGAACCCAGCTTGCACTCACATCGTGCACATCCAAGGGCAACAGCAGCTAAAAGCAAGGATGAAAAGAGTTTTTCCCCTTAAGAGATCTTATTTTTCCTCTTTTCAGAGTTATTCAGAACAGGGAGCTTTGAAGATGCCTGCTGGCACAGGTTAAGTGCATTTGTGCACCTATGGAAAGAACCCACAGCTGACCACAGCAACCCATTCACATCACCTGTAAAACACTTTTTGTGACCTAAATTTTTCTGTGCCTGTAATACAATACAGTGATGTGCTTGCAGAGATCCCGACTGAAGGCTTTTGCTGTACAACGAGGGGATGTTTGCCCTATAAATGCCAGAGGCACCTTACCTATGTTAGGGTAAATATCCAGCCTGCACAACGGCCCTTCCTGCATCCCACTGACCCAACCTCATACTTCGTTTCACCAACATGCCATAATGATGCTGTAACCTCACCCCATGTTTTGGCTAAACAACAGCAGCATGTTTGCAGATATGGAGCTCAATACGTATTTCCTTGTGAGGAGGCCAATTATTTTTCCCTTTCAGATCTCAAGGATACAGAATTAAAAGGCAAAACTTTTTTCTACGTGCATCAGAGGTGCTGGCTTCGTTCTGAAATTTCAGGCTTCTGATCTGAAGATGATCTCTCCCAAAAGGCCGTCTCCCAGAATATCAAAGAACAAAAAGCCTAATAAACTTCTCTTTGCTATTTGCTTCATATACAGTTTTCCTTTGTAATGCAAACTGTAGGACAGCACGCCTCCACCGCGGGAAAACAGACATCTGAATATAATTCAGGGAAAGGCAAACTACAGCTCGAGGACCAAAGAGAAAACTCCTTTGTTCTGTTTTATTCTCCTCTGGTCTCATTCTTGCAGCATATATCCCTGATACGACGCAGGAATTCAGCTGGAAGGCCCTGCAGCAGGGAGAGCAAAGCAGCAAACACCAACCAAAGGACAGAACAAACAGCAGGAATGAAAGCACACGCTATCCCCCCTCAAATCATCTTCTCTAATAATATAAATGCTAGGCTTGTGTTGGTCATTTTCTCTTAGAAATCTCACTTTGGGGATTTGCTTGGTAAGAAGGCAGGTACCTCCACAGTATTAGTTCTCCTCGTTCCTTCCTTTCTCACTACCTTTTTCTGCTTCTCCGAAGACAAAGAGCGTGAGGGACGTTCCCTGTGTGCTGGTGGCATTTCCAAGGCACAGACAGACAGATAAGGAAAGCAATTTCAGCATCGTGTTTTATGTTGCTACACAGGCACTGAGTGGTGGAGTGAGATTCAAATAAACGACCTGTGTGATTTATCCCACCTGCACAAGTTTAACACTGGAACACTGGAACAGGCTGCCCAGAGAGGCTGCATCTTCTATGGAGATATTCAAGACCCATCTGGATGCTGACCTGTATGACCCATCGCAGGCAACTGCTTTAGCAGAGGGTTGGTGATCTCTTTGAGGTCCTTTCCAACCCTTAGGAAAAAAATCCTGTAGGCACAATCTGAATAACAGCTTATGGAAAACTTCCCTTGAACAACAATCCAGAATCTCTCAGGCTCTGGCCAAGATCATTCTGTTTCACAACACACCATTTCCATTTGGTTTTGAAAGCTGCAGACCATTTCGCAACCACCACTACTCCAAAGCAAACAAATACTCCTACTCAGCCAAGCTGCCCAATGGATCTGCTTCTTAGAAGCTGTAAGGCAAGCCCCAGTTTTGGCCCAAAACACTTCTATTTGCCGTGCACTGGACTTGTTGAGTCAGTGAAAACAACAATAAGGCACCCAACTTTGCCATCACCCCACACCGTGCCTTGATCTCTTTCCCTGCACCATACACCAAGAGGAATTAGCTAAAATGAAGGGCATCTCCTTTCTTCCTTTTCCTTCATTTGCTATGGTAGCAGGATGAGGAGCATGGATTCATCTTTCCCCCTTGACACAGAACCTGCCAGGAAGGCAGAGATGAAAAGCCTCAGCAAGGAGGAAGGTGGGAGCTGCGTACGGCGAGAGGAGAATGCAGGATTCACATCACAGGGAAGCAGAAGGATGAAGGTGACATCAAAACTTGGTGGCACGTTGGTTTTTCAATCTCCTGACACTGCAGGGCAAAATCATTCTTAGTTTATCTGGGTACATGTGTGCAAAACTGCACCTTATTAAAGCACTCCCCGTGTGTTAGCCACGCTCCCAACAGCAAAAAAACAAACAAAAATAAACAAACCCAAAATAGAAGTTACAGGAGATTAAAAATAAATCAATGCCAAAAGAAAACGGGGGAGGAGGATAAGGAAACAGATCTCAAGTTTCTGGCCTTAAAGGAAAAGCTAACATGCTTGTGCAAGGAGATGACTCCCAGAAGTGGGCTCTTCAGCAGACAAAGCTGTTACAATGCCAATTACCAAAAACCAATCCAACTAATTACTGAGAGCTGGCAACAACGAAAGCAAGCCTATTTTTTGAAAGCACCTTCCCTGTTTCATTAAGGACAGCAATAAGCACTGCTGCTGCAGCACCTACAAGGGGCACACAGCATCGGTGGCACTGAGGGATGTGGACAGTGGGCACACCGAGGCTGAGGTGGGGAACACAGTGGCCTTTTCCACTCCAGTCATTCAGATTGAACAAATCACACTTATTCAAAGCATCAGCTGCCTCACACAGGGTAACTGCCAGTGAGGGACATCATGCAGGTGAATTAATGCTTGCAAGCAATACAACGCAAGCTGAATGCAGAGCGTAAGCAGGGTTTGCAGAGTGGTTCAGGAAGGGTGCTGAGGACAAAGCAGAAGAAAGCACGAGCGTTTACACGTGCAGCAGTATGAGTTATGATTAATGGCACTGAAAGAGAGGCTTGGGGGAGTGGAAGGAAAACAAACCCTAACACAGGAATGGGGTCAGAGGAGACGCAACACCCGTGCGCAGTGAAGGAGGAGAAGTGAAGAACAGGAAGTTTCTAACTAATGTGCTGAGAGTAGTGGAACCAAGAGGTCTCATGAGGCTGTACTTGTTCCAATTTGAGGTCCCCAGCACAAAACATACAGGAGCACGTCCAGCCAGTGACCAATCTGATGGCCAGGGGCCAAACAGATGAGAAAGGCAGAACCATAGGATGGCTGGGGTTGAAGGGACCTCAAAGATCATCAGTTCCAACCCCTGCTGCACATGGGGTTGCTAAGCACTAAATCAGGACTAAATCAGTTGTCCAGGCCCCATCCAACCTGGCCTAGCTTTGGGTTAAGGCCTCGAATGTCCCTTCCAACGCAACCACCCCATGTTCTGTCTCAAGCTGGGTTTGGCAGTGTCACATTTGACTGGCAGCAGCCAGAGAAAGGAGACTGCTCCCACGTGAGGATGGCAGGGCGGCTCACAGGCAGCAATGTCCGTGGGGCAGCCAGTGCCATCTGTCAGTGCTGTCACTGTGACCATCCATCTGTGCCCAACACCACAGTGAGGGGCTTCGGGGCGGCCAAAGGTCTTGCAGAAAGAGGTCGTCGTGAGCAGAAAGAACACAGCATGCTGACCAGCCCAAAACAAAGGTAAATGCTCAAGAGCAGCTCCAGTAAACGTTTAACACGGAACGAAAAATAACAGCAACGAAGTTCACAGATGACAGAGTGTATGTTATTCAGATTTCACCATTCAGTGCTGATGAGAACACTGGATTTTTATTAGCTCCCTGCTCCTTTATTGTGTTTCTGAAGCAAAATATTTAAACAGCATTACGTTGCCTATGATCGCCAGTATAAACCAGCAAATGTATTTTTGACAACGCTTCATAGAAGCGAAGCTTAACGTACAGGATGGGACCATGCCACACAGCGAGGCTACAAGGAGTTCAGTAAAAAGTTGATGCAGATATTCTACGTACATGTTTGTGGTAGAGAAATTTGGAGCTCTTGGAGTGGGTCCAGAGGAGGGCACTAAGATGATCAGAGGGCTGGAGCAGCTCTCCCGTGAGGAAAGGATGAGGGAACTGGACTTGTTCAGCTTGGAGAAGAGAAGGATCTGGGGAGACCTCACTTGGCCTTCCAGTACTTGAAGGGAGCGTTTAACAGGAGGGGGAACAGATGTTTGTGAGGGTGGATGGTGATAGGACAAGGGGGAATGGTTTTAAACTGAGACAGGGCAGGTTTTGATTGGATATGAGGAGGAAGTTTTTCACTCAGAGGGTGGTGAGGCACTGGAACAGGTTGCCCAAGGAGGTGGTGGATGCCCCATCCCTGCAGGCATTCAAGGCCAGGCTGGATGTGGCTCTGGGCAGCCTGGTCTGCTGGTTGGTGACCCTGCACATAGCAGGGGGTTGGAACTACATCAACATTGTGGTCCTTTTCAACCCAGGCCATTCCAGGATTCTAGAATTCTATGAAATTTCTCTCTTGCAGCTAAAATGGATAAAATGGATTTCAATTATTCCATAGCCCAGTGCTGAGGATTTCCAGGATAAACATCCTATTTTAAACAAACGTATGTGAACATCAGAAGGTTGAGAAAGTTAAAGGAGAGAGAGAAGTGAGGCTTAAAAAATAAAAAAAAAAACAGCAACAACAACAAAAAAGCTGAGCTTTGGAAAGTCCTGAGAGGAATTTACAGTGTTTATCAACAAACTCAGAAAGCTGACAGTGCCCAGAGGTACAAAGCTCAATCTTGCAAGTCCTCCGGCACGGTGTAAAAATAGCAAAGAGCAAAAGATGGCTTTGGTTAATGTTAAAACTTAATATGAGCCAAGAAAATAAATAAAATATGAACACTGCTTGAGAAATCGTAGAGCATTTATTTTTGTACCGGAGAAAAGTATTTTTCAACAGATGCCTTTTTCGCACTTCATCAAAATTAGAAGCATCTGCTGTTTCCTGAACTTGGTTTAGTGAACAACACAGCACAGTACTAATGAAGATGAAACTCAAATGTCATCTAAAGAAGCAATTAGAAAAAAAAAAAAAAAAAAAAAGAGTTTTTTTCCTACCTCAAAAATGTTATTGTATTAAGCTCACGCTTGCTTGTCCTTGGGCACAGACTTCCCAGTGATTTACAGATGATTTTCAAGTCTGAACCGTAATTGTTCATGCTATGAACTACTTCTAACCTCAATTTAAAAAGCCTATTAATTTTTGGAAAACACACCAGGAACTGCAGGCACAAATCACGATCATTTCACCTTTTCAACGGCGTATTAAAAATTACCTCGATTAGAGCAAAATGACTATGAGTCAAGATGACATTTCTTCCTCTTCATGCATATCAATTCAGCACATGATACCAGGAGAGGGATTCCAGGTTCTTTTTAGCAGAAAGGTGGTTTCTTCTTCTCTTCAAATGGAGAGAGATGGCCCTAATGCTTTGTTTGCATTCTCTGCTTTAACCTCAGGTTAGAGTTTGGAGGTTTATAGGCTGACTTACCACTGCTGTTTCTTAACACCAAGATGCTGTTCTGTAAGAACTACATGGCTGCAGCATTGATTAATTGGCTTCTGCCTTGTGTCAGCGTGAACATGCCACAAGCTGAACTTAAGTCACAGCCATGCTCAATAAATGGGGCAGTTTTATGCTTCTGAAGGAGCCAGCACCCCAAATCACCCCCAGCACAACCAGATGACAATAACTGTGCCTAAAATAATCAGGATTTTGAAGGGAAAAACTAATACTTTCGTGCTACAGTGTAGTAACATGATCTGTTCATTGTAAAAGCAAAAACAACTCCATAATTGTTGATGTTGCCGATGACTGCACAAAAGAACACTGTATGTGCTGTATTGGCAGTATTATATATTTAGGTTACTGGAACATATTTATGCTGCTAAAAGCCCCATCTGATTCAGGCTCCAAGTTAAAGAAATAGCACTGCTGACAGTTAAGACTCTTAAAAAGTGAACTTACCTAAAAGCTGCCAGTAAAGGAGCATAAATTGAGTCTCCATCATACACATATAAGTGGTCCCAACTGCACTCCGTGGCAAAGTGATTGAATCGAAGCCTCAGGATTGTGTTTGGCCTGTAAAAAAAAAAAATAAATGAAGAATTAAAAGATTTGGAATTAGCCACTCCACACACAGAGCAAAGTCCTTCTAACAAGCTCCTGCAATGTGAAGCATGCCTCTAAACAAGACTGAGACAGTGTTAGTGCAAATGTAGATGCATCAAAAGTGTCATGGCTTTCATTTTTGGCGTGCGTGCTCCACTGTTATGAAGGGAACAGATTCTTTACAGTCAGAAAAACAACTGTGTCCTTAAATCTTCCCCCACCACAAAGGGCAAAAATTTAAGAGCAGGCACAACCAGCCCACTGCTCTTTACCTCTAATGATAGGGCTCTGCAGGGGTAAGCAAAGAAAATCTGCACATACAATACACGTAAAGAATCACAGCCACCATTAAATAATCCTTTTTTTCTACTTCAAGGGATTTTCTGCAGATTGACACAATTATGACGGACTATTTAGTTGCCTGGAAGCTGGTAGAAAGCTTTCTTCTATTAATTTATTGCCCTATTACTTCTGCAGGATCTTGAAGGGTCGTTTTGAAAGAAGTCCTTCTGAACTGGAAATCAGAAACATAAGGGTAGTGAAGAACTGACACAGGTTGCCCAGAGAGGTGGTGGAGGTGCAGACACCCAAGGGCAGGCTGATGGAGCTCTGGGCACCCGATGGAGCTGTGGGTATCCCTGTGCATTGCAGGGAACGGGACCAGATGGCCTTTAAGGGTCTCTTCCAACTCGAACCATTCAACAATTCGATGTAGAGGTGTGACCTGAGATGTATCAACAGGAAAAACGTTTGGTTTACTCAGTGAGGAGGTGGAAGAGTAGCTGAGATACCAAAACTCACCAATCTTCCTTTCATTCAATGCACAAGAGATGCCCACAAAGCCATAACAATGCAATGAACATTTAGATACCATTAATTTCACTGCTCACACGTAAAGATACATCTAAAGAGAATTCCTCCAGAGCCACAGCAGAAATCTCATTAACGCTCAGCTCAGGGAGGGTGAAAACCCCATCAGCTTTGTGCTTGGACCTGAGATGAAAGGCTGTGAATCCATAGCCACGCTGCCTCTTCCTACCCATGGCCACAAAAGGATAGATGAAAATGATTAGGATTTCTCAACAGTATACTGCCCTTGGGTACAAGTGAAATCGCTCTTCATCCTAATCAAAGAAATTAATACAATGTCAGCCTGCCATCGAGTCCTTCTTTCTAACAGAAGAGGAATTCTTTAGGGAGTTGTTCTGTAGAAGAATGCCTTTTGGTAGGCACGCTGATGTTCTCCATGCCTTTGGAAAAAGAGAGGCAGGACGTCAAGGATAACGTCTCACTGAAGGAAAAGTACAGAGAGTGCTCGTCTTTTCAAAACAAAGCACTCTAAGAAATTGTAGGGGGTTTGCTTCTATTTTAATGGCATGACAGCTGTGGAGAAGCGTGGAATCCTTCATCAATAAAAGCTTTAGAGCAGAAAGAAAGAATACCTACATTAGAGCTAGCGACTCATTAACAGAGAGCACTCGTCTGCAGAATTGCAAGGCATGGGGCTTCAGGCTCAGACTCAGATGGGATCCCTGGGCTGGACCACATCTAATTTGCCTTTCCTTTGGGGAGAAGTGAGCAGAACACCCCTAGCATGAGGACACAGCACACACAGCAGCCAGGAGTGAGGAGCAGTGTGAAAAAGAAACGTGTGCTGTAAGGAACACGAGGCTTACTTTACATCTGAATTTATCTGGTGTCTTCAATTGCTTATTTAGCTTGTGCCTTTACTTGCTAACCTCAAAAGCCCTCTATATACCAGTGTGCTAGCACCGAGATGAAGGCACTTAGCAGAATTTAACAGCTCTGCAGAAACTGTTTTCCAAGTCCAGACCTCTCTGGGAATGTCACATTTGGCAGAGAGCTTGGGCTATTTTCACAGGGGTGCCTATTTCAGCTGTTTCAATCAGCGTGGTCTTTCTGTTTACCACCATCTTCTGACAGTAGGTTACAAACAACCAGAAGCAGGAAAATGACATCTCCCTGGATGTCTGACTACAACAGTACTGTCTCACTTCAGGCCTCACAAAGTGGTAGCTCTCCAAGAAGCCTCTGGGGATCAGCAGAGGCTGAAGGAGTGGTTATGGAGTTAATGTCGCCATATTAACTCCATAACCAGTACCATAACCAGTGGTTATGGTGACATTAACTCCATAACCACCTGTGAGTAGCATTTCCTTTCCGATAAGAACACGAGACAAATTATCCTCAGAAGGAAAAAATAAATAAATAAGAAGCTCTGAGGGTCATGTTGACTGTACTGGAATTGCAGAGACTGTTTTGTCTGTAATAATATCCTTTAAAAACATTTTTTTAACTTGTAATTCCAAAGCAAATGCATTTTTACTACCTGCAAAAATGAAGAGGTGTTGCCACTTAGGGCATCTCACTGGGAGCTCAACCACATCAAAGCACTGGGCTCCTCCCAGTTAACAGCTGGTGGTAGGTCCCCAGTTGCAGTGCTCTAGATGGATCTCTGGAACATCTTGGCCCTTCCAAACATAAGCTCCCAACACATTCAAAGGTAAATCAGTCATCCAAAATAAATGTCTGAAGTGGATGAAGTGAATACCATTCCACTCCCACCCACCAGGCATCTCAAAGAAAGAGAAGACTAAAGAAAAACATACCCCTGGTCTTTTATTAAGTTCTAAACATCCAAGATGCTGAGAGACCTGAGTATAAAAGGTGTTAAATGTAAATGAAGTAGTTTGTGCTCTCAGAAGACGTGATCCTATCCACAAACCAGTCTGCTTATAGTGTCAAGGAACAGTATGGAACGTGATCTAAGATATAGCTGTTAATGTAGAGCATCATAACTGACCAACCAAAGCTATATGGACTATAAAGATGAATTTTACAGTCATGCTACTATGGAAAACACCCTTTATCTGCTGCCCCATTCATCAGAAGACAGTCACGGTACACACTATATGGGATGTTGCTAAAACCTCTGCAAGAGATCACTGCAAGCAATATAAAGATCAAATAAACAGCAACAGAGAAATAAAGAGAGGTCTAAGGGACTTTTCCCAGTTCAAATCTTTGCAAAGGTCTTCTGGAGTTCATGTGAAAAAAAAAAATAAAAATCTCAAGTGCAGCATTACATAGACTGTCTCTCCATGAGCCTGAACTGTGTTGGTTTTTCTTTTCATACTGCCTAAAGTTGAATACGGACTGAATCCTGACATGGCCCACTACAATAATGGTTGAATTAGTAGTAAACCTTTATTTACTTACACAGGTGCATTAATTCTGATTTTCCACGTGGTTTCAAAGCGAAGCAGATTTTACACCAGGAAGCCATAAATTCAGGAAGCAATTTGCACAAACAGTAACAACAACAAAACAAACCCATTTTCCAAGAATAACTAAGTGCTGCCCTATGTAGTTTTAGGAATAGCAAAAAAAAAAAAAAAAAGAATTAAAAAAAGGATGATGAGATCTAAAAACAAAAGCAACACTGTTTGCAAGCAGAGCTGTTGATTCTACTCACCTTCCTTCAATTAGCCAGGTGCATTTTGTTTTGTATTTGTAGTTTCCAGGCCCATCCGTTACGTACCCTGAAGGTTCAGTGAGTCTGTAAACAAAAAATAATAAACACAAGCATTAGTCTTCAAAATTACAACATTCACTAAGGATATCCTGAATTTAGAAGATCTGTCGCTAGGTTTTCACCTTCTGAAGAACCCTTAAAAACAATGCAACATGAATCAATTGGGATTTTCCTGTTCAAGTCTACATGCTTTCTGATGACTGTCCTTGGAGAACGAGTTAAAAGTGCTGGTTTTTCTACCAGAAAAGCCTAACTCAGAGACTGGAAAGAGTGACCAAAGACATGCAAAGGTTGCTTTCACATCCTCATCACTCGTATTGGAAATTTAACAGCCAAACACACACACAGTGGCACAAAACCAATCACAGAATCATTAAGGTTGAAAAAGACCTTTAAGATTCCCAAGGCCAACGCCAGCACATCCCCACCATGACCACTAAACCATGAACCTCAGTGCCACATCTTCACTGCTCTTGGACTCCTCTAGTGAAGGTGATTCCACCACTCCTTGCACAGCCTGTGCCAGTGCCTGACTGCTATTTTGGAGAGGAAATGTTTCCTAATATCCAACCCAAGCCTTCCCTGAAGGTAGCAACACACAGGCTTTGGCTATGACTTATCTTCTCCATGATTTCAACATTTTCTCCAAAGATCACAGACAATTGAGAGGACAACCACATTATCTAAAAGGTAGCAGAGGCATTTAATTGGAGTTTAGGACAACAGATCCCTTCTACCACTTGGCTTCCCCAAAACCAGGCACTCAGATCTCTGGCCTCAGCACAGAGACCCATGGCTCGATGACAAAACCAGGAGCCACGCTCCCAGCTCAGAGAAATTAATTATCAATTCCAGATCAGTTTCACAAAATGCTCAAGTGAAGCAAAACCCATTGAAAACAAATCCCCTGAGAAAGATGAAGGGAAACAGAAGGAGCACCTGAGGACATCCCACCACCATGTGTTGACAGAGCATTGGCACTGGAGGATTCCTACCCAGGGATGTTACACACCCCATCACCAGCACAAAGCCCCCTAGCAAATTCCATTTGTCCTACTTAGAACAGCTTCAGTCAGACAAAAACACTCTGAAAAATCAAATTTGAAAGAAAAATGAAGGAAGGAACCAAGACCAGGAGATCCCAGAAATGATAACTTGGAATCTTTTGCTTAGTTTCTTTCTGGTGATCCGTTAATGTTATCATCTAGTATTTTGACCAGGTCAAAATGGTTGTTCAGCATCTTCCCTGTTTTAGGTTTACACAAGGTTCATTACGATAGACACTAGAAAGTTTTTCACCCAGAGGGTGGTGAGGCACTGGAACAGGTTGCCCAAGGAGGTGGTGGATGCCCCATCCCTGCAGGCATTCAAGGCCAGGCTGGATGTGGCTCTGGGCAGCCTGGGCTGCTGGTTGGTGACCCTGCACATAGCAGGGGGTTGAAACTAGATGATCACTGTGGTCCTTTTCAACCCAGGCCATTCTATGATTCTATGATACTCACACCACATTTTAAGGCTTCAGTATCTTTGAAAATTCAAATTACTTATCTATTGGCATGGAATTTGCAAAAACAGATGGAAATTTCTAACTGTAGAAAACAGCACCTAGTCCTTTTGTAATATGTAATAACCATGGAAGGGTAGGAATGAGACCACGTCAGTGCTTCAGTGCTGACAGCACTTTGCATGCAACCAAGAGCAAACAGACTCTGGAAACCTGAGCAAGTCTTGCATGCTGAAAAACAACCTTATGCAACCTGCCAAGCTCTCAGAGAGCCTCTGCTCAGCAAACTCCTTGAACAACTTTCTCTGGCAACAATTATTAAATCATTCACCACTGAAATGCCATCGAGAGCAACGCTACAAGAAAACAACCCTTAAACACCAGCCGTGTCTGATTTCAGAGCATCTCAGCATCCATATCATTTATGATCATATGATGGCAAAAAACAAAAACGATCCACAGGATTTTGTTAAAAAAAACAGATAAAAATAGAATAACCAATCCTATTTTCTTGATATGCTGTTAAATACCTACCTGTAAGTTACTGAGATTCCTTGCAAAGCTTTAGAAGCTGCTGCCACTACAGATAACTAAAGGATATCAAATAATAATAGTAAAATCAAAGTTCAGACCTCCAAAAGGAGAAGAAATTGGAGCAATGTCTCACTGCTGGGGTGGGTAGGATGCTGTACAAACACTGGAAGAGATATGCTCCAAGGCAGATAGAAACAAAAAATAAGCAGTACAGCCTGGAATTTTATCTTTATATTCAATACAAGAAGCAATATTAATCTCCATCTCTAGTTAAAAAAGCAAACAAACTCAGTTTCCCTTCACATCACATGATGCTGCCATGCTCAGTACTTGTGAGCACTGATAACCAGGGCAGATACTGGTTTGGTTTCATATCTATGAATTTCCAGATATGGCTTTAAAAGGGAATGGGTGAGTAACGGGGAGGAAAAGCACTCCAGGAGCAAAGCAAAGGCCTTGAGACATTTCCACGGTACTTGCAGGGCTATGCCCACAGGGCTGCTCTCAGGATGTACACCAAAAAGAGTCCTACACCCGTGTGCAACCTGTTGCCAACACCACCAGGGTTTGAGGTCTTTTACCCTACTTCGTGCTACAGATGGGAAATCCTGAGAATATCATAGAATTGCTCAGGTTGGAAAAGACCTTAAAGATCATTAAGTCCAACCGTGACCTAACCATACAACCCTAACTCTAATCATAGAATCATAAAGGATGGAGAAGACCTCTAAGACCCCAAGGTCAACCCCAACCCACCCCACTGACCACATCCCTCAGTGCCACATCCCCACAGCTGATACTACAGTTTGGACACATCAGCTTCCCAATGCCTCTAGCGTGGATTTGAGAAGGATCTTACAGCTCCAAGATTTAGCTTGGAGAAGAGAAGGCTGTGGGGAGACCTCATTGTAGCTTTCCAATACTTGAAGGGAGTGTATAAACAGGAGGGGGAATGGCTGTTTGTGAGGGTGGATAGTGATAGGACAATGGGGAATGGTTTTAAAATGAGACAGGGGAGGTTTAGGTTGGATATTAGGAGGAAGTTTTTCACTCAGAGGGTGGTGAGGCATTGGAACAAGTTGCCAAAGGAGGCTGTGGATGCCCCATCCCTGCAGGCATTCAAGGCCAGGCTGGATGTGGCTCTGGGCAGCCTGGGCTGCTGGTTGGTGACCCTGCACATAGCAGGGGGTTGGAACTACATGATCATTGTGGTCCTTTTCAACCCAGGCCATTCTAGGATTCTATGATGTATTTTCCACCAGTATTCTCAAGTCCTTGAATTTACTGTGCGTATTTATCATTTTATTGCTCAAATGCAAACTCAACTCCATACAGTTTGGAGAGGCACCAACTCCCATTTTCCTTGGCTAATTGGACAGCCCATGATGGTACTCTCCAGAAGCACAACTCGGCCTGAAGGTGCTGCACCTTATAGAAAGAAAGCAGCAAAGTCCTTCAGGTGCTCTCTATGATGGGTGAGCACGGTGGAAAAATACACGCAGTGCAAAGATAACGCTTTTAGCAAATCACAGATAGAGCACTGAACTCCTCCAGAGCGACGACTTTGACTTCAAAACCACCACCACCACAGTGGAAAAACTCGTGCATGTTTCTGGTTAAAAAGCCAAGATTTTAAAATAAATATCAATATTAGCACGAAGGGCTACCATTGCTACCACTGCTCCTCGCAGCTGATGTCGATTCCTCACTGATTTTCACCCAGGCTCTTAATAGTGTCAGCAATGCTAGATGTGTGTATTTGTTAAATAGAAATTACTGTGCACTGACAAAGTCCCTACAGAGCCATGAATTGCACAATGAGGTGAAGACTCAAAGCTGTTTTCTAATTACCATCTAATAAATCTAAACAGCACCAAGGAGCTCGTAGCTTCAGAGTAAATCATTTTTTGAGGTTGTTAATAGAATTATAGAATATCCCAAGCTGGAAGGGACCCATAAGGATCGATGAGTCCAACTCCTGGCTCCACACAGTACCACCCAAATTCTGTATTCTTTCCAATACACTGCAACATTAAAGGTACACTGCATGCTGGCAGTGAGGTGTTGAATATATTTAATTTTGCCTGAGATTCTCAGCAGATCTCATTGGTTTCCATTGCTTCACAGAATCACAGAATGGCCAGGGTTGGAAGGGACCTCAAGGATCACCAAGCTCCAACCCCCTGCCACATGCAGGGCCACCAACCTCCACATTTCATACCAGACCAGGCTGCCCAGGGCCCCATCCAACCTGGCCCTCAACATCTCCAGGGTCGGGGCACCCACAACCTCTCTGAGCAGCTGTTCCAGTACCTCACCACTCTCACAGTAAAGAATTTCCCCCCGATATCCAACCTCAATCTCCCCTCCCTCAACTTAAAACCATTTCCCCTCATCCTGCAGTTATTGCTTACAGTGTGACAGAAGAACTCCAGCATTCCCGCCTGAGATTCCTTCTGCTAAAAACAGAAAAAAAAAAACCCACCCCAAAAATCAATTGCTCATGCTAATTTTGAAGTTGCTAAAACTAGAGACTGATGCACACAGTGAGTTTTCCTCCTCTCTCCCCTCTCTTTTCCAACAACATCACAATTAGAAGCCATTGTTTTGGGTTAATTTGAAGTTGCACCCAATAAAGAGAGGGCTGCTACAGCCTATTACAGAACAATGGTATTCTACCCTGAATTGATTAACAACTTAGCTTTGCTCATTTTCTAAAAGAACACCAAGTAAACACAAAAACCACACACTGATATATCCTATGGTTTCCTACATGTCCCAGTGTATGGCCATGGAAAGCAATCAGCCACAAGCAGGATGAAATGGTTTTAAACTGAGACAGGGGAGGTTTAGTTTGGGTATTAGGAAGAAGTTTTTCACTCAGAGGGTGGTGAGGCATTGGAACAGCTTGCCCAAGGAGGTTGTGGATGCCCCATCCCTGGAGGCATTCAAGGCCAGGCTGGATGTGGCTCTGGGCAGCCTGGTCTGCTGGCTGGTGACCCTGCACACAGCAGGGGTTTGGAACTGGATGATCATTGTGGTCCCTTTCAACCCAGGACATTCTATGATTCTATGAAATAAAGAGAGAAACAACATCCATGCATGTATTTCATGAATTTCTAACACCTAAGATCCCCACACTACACGTACAGCTCAAACGAAATCATTCTTCCATACTTTGCACAGATGGCATCATTGCCAAATTAAGTCTGATAAGGATTTAACCTAATCGGTACCCAACCAAAGAACACAAACAACTCTGTGTTCTCACAAAAGTTCTGCTGATCTCTCCTCACGGTGGGCAAACTCATGCAAGAGTTTGTTCTTCCAAAGCTTTCGCAGTCGGTCCTCCATGCTGTTACCATTTCTGCAATAGGTTCAAGACAGCTCTACCTGTGACTTCCAGCACTCCAGGGCGTGAACTTCAGGAAGCCCAAGACTGTGTCCTTCACCCCTGGGAGGTGGATCTGAAGGTCCCAACCCCACAAGACGACACTCCTCAGCAGCCATCTGAACTCTCCATGCTTCTCTGCCTGTCTTCCCCAAGGAGGTCAAAGAGGAACGAGCACCTTCTGCACTGAATGGCACCTGGCTTCATCCTGCCTTCCATGGTTCTGCTAAACTGAGGGTAAAGAGCTGTCTTGCTTCAAAAAAAAACCACAGTGACTGACACAGTTAATTTAAGACAGGCAACACAGTTTCTTCAAAGGAGAGGTGAGCTCTGCCCTTCTGTGGGACATTTCTAAGATATGAGAGGTGATTTCCTGGCTGCTGATCAGAGATAAGGGCAGAGCCTGAAAAGCCCAGCAAGGTCTGAGAGAAGAGTCAGAGAAATTACAGCAGGTGAAAGATATCCACACAGCCACTGATGCTAAATCCCTTTGTTAATGAAATATCTGCCTGAATCCAACAAGATGCTGAGCTCCAAACAAGCCTGAGTCGATGCCTGCAGCCTAGGAGAGATCAGAAAGCACAAAAGCTCCTACAGGCTTAAAAATCGTGAAGTCACCAAGCTAGAAACCAAGTTATTTTCCAACACCGCCCCTCTATGATTGGCACCAGGCTCCCATTCCTGATTTCTGTTCTTCTGCTGTCACCAAAAACAAATGCCCCCCAAAGCTGTCCCATTTGAGGCTGCCTGCTGCCACTGCCTCTGGCCTGCTTTCAGCATCAGGGCTGATCTCAAACCATCCTCCTCAGCCCAAATAAACCAACCCAAGCCTGCAGTTCTTCCCAGTCGTCTCATTAATCCCTTCAAGTTTCGTGTGTCCAACCAACTCTCCTGCCAGGGAGGGGAAGAAACTTCAATGATATTTCATCTGAAAACTCACTTTAATGCTTTTCAAACATGGTTTTAAACTGAGACAGGGGAGGTTTAGGTTGGATATTAGGAGGAAGTTTTTCACTCAGAGGGTGGTGAGGCACTGGAACAGGTTGCCCAAGGAGGTTGTGGATGCCCCATCCCTGCAGGCTTTCAAGGCCAGGCTGGATGTGGCTCTGGGCAGCCTGGGCTGCTGGTTGGTGACCCTGCACACAGCAGGGGGTTGAAACCAGATGATCACTGTGGTCCTTTTCAACCCAGGCCATTCTGTGATTCAACTCCTCTTTATGGAAGACATTTGCTTCCTCTCTTACTTACAACTTCTATTTGCAGGCTAAGGATATTATATCCATCAAGAAATTGCATAACAAATCACATTACCCAGGTCATCATTCAAGACAACAGAAACAAAGTTGACTTCCCTCCTCCAATGCCAATTCAAGCACTGAAAATCCATGCCAGATCCCAAAAGACATCACCACTTCACCACTTGCACAGGTTACAGACATTGCAATAACAATGGCATGAGGAACGTGCTGTAGCTGATGTTCTAGCTCCTAAATTGGTCCAGCAACTAACGTCAAATTGAGGTCATCTCGTGTTTAGATTCCTATCTATCTGTATTTCCTACCCTTCTACCTTTATTTCCAGCCCCATCTCAGATAGCACATGGCTCCGTTCCGTGCATGAGCTCGGGTCTCTGTTGACTTGAATATCCAAGCTGCTGTGTAAATCCAAATCTTATCAACTAAATTCTTCCCATTCAAACTGACTGAGGGAAAAAGAAAAAAAAACAACAATATCACTGTTACCCCACAGAATCCTCTTTTTTAAAATAAGCAGTATCTTGGAGGTGCAGATTTCTGCAGCTTTGCTCTGTTATCACCATTATCCTGACGCCCATCTCTGCCTCCACAGCTCAACACCAACCATTCAGCAATTCTGTGATCCCAATCTTGATTCAGTGCTTGTTTTCAAAACACTCTCTCCAGTGTCTGTATTATATGTGGAAATATTTCCATGCTGAAAGGCCCTTGGATTCCTCTTTTTGAAGCCAACCTTCACCCAGCTCCTGTACCTGAGACGAGAGCCGTGCAGGCGGTGTCAGCTCCAGCAGTTGTCTACGAAGCTGGTCTAACAGTTGCTCTATGCTTTCCCCATCTGTTCACAAACCCATTTATTGGCTCTTGGCCTACTTCTTTGAAATGAAGATAATTTAGCTGCAAGCGTTCACCCTGCCTAAAACGACTCAACTCCCATCATTAGCCGGTGGGCCTGGAGGCTGCTGGATTGTAGCAATAACAAATAGATCTGGGGCCTCACACAGCATCTAACCTGGCAGAAGAAAAGGAAGAGAAGTATCCTTAAGAACAAGAATCCTTACAGCCTTTGGCCAAGAGCTCTCACAGTCTCACCCCACACTAATTGCTTCAGCATCACCCCAAACTGAGCTCCCTGCAAGAGGAAAGTACGGAGAAAGGACGTTATTCAAAGAGAATCATCAAAGGCTGATGATGAAAGAGCTCCTGAGCCAGACAGGTCTCTTCAAGGTCTGCCACCAGATGATCAAACAAATGCACTGCACTATCCAAGATCCTGCCTGGCTTCATGTAATATACAAGGTATTCAATGTAAGCTAAGGGGGTGAGGATCATAGAACCCATTCAGATTGGAAAAGACCTCTAAGATCTCCAAGCCCGACCCATCCCATCTGTCACTGACCACCATCCCACTGTTCTGGAACACCTCCAGGGACGGTGACCCCACCACCTCCCTGGGCAGCTGTGACAATGCCTGACCTTTCTTTTAGAGATGACATGTTTCCTCATATCCAACCCGAGTGCTTTGTTATCTAAATTCATCATCTGGTGGAAAGTACAGAAAAAAATACAGCAGTGTACTACTAAAATTCTGATTAGAAAATAAAGATGAAGCTAATTCTAGGCAAAATTCTACATCAAGAATTTCTGCTTTTATCAACGAGTTCATCCATCCAGGAGCTCTAACTTGTCTAAGGGTAAAATACAATCTGTGTAATTTTAACAGAAACAAATCAACACACACTTTTGGTCTACACAGAGTAAAGATACCTACAGAAATTAGTCCAGATCTTGCTAGCTCAAAGGCTTAAGGAAACACGAATGATTATAGAATCATAGAATGGCTTGGGTCGGAAAGGACCTCAAGGACCATCAAGATCCAGCAGAGCCACCAACCCTGTTCCAGATGAGCAATAGGCACATCAATATTCTCTCCTCGCTGAAGAATCCTTGATTTCAATAAGCTCTCAAGTCACCATTCCTACTCTTGAGCTCAGGAAAAAGAATCTGTTGGTGGTACACGTACTGTACTGTGAATGAAATCGGGCTGAGCTGCTGACTTCAGCTTCCAGCCAGTGTCACACTGAAATGAAAGGAGCTTAAGCTCACCCCCGTGGAGCAGAAGACCCTCACCATCCAGGTCCCTTTCAGTCCAGCTGCAAGCTTGCCTACATCCAGCACTGCTGATTTCTAGGCCAGATGTAGAACACAGCAACCAGCAGCAGCACTTACAGAAAGCTAAAGCCAAAGATCAGTCATTTGTGGCAAAAAAAGGAAAATGAAAATATTGAGACATTCTATAAATAAATATCACAACCCGACCCACTTTCCTAATGTGGGTTTGAAATAATTCCTTTTATTTCATCCTGACATACAAAAATTTCCAAGCGGTGTTACCTGCTGGGAAATGCTCCTAAAAGAAAAATAAAATAATAAAATTCATGCAAGTTAGCAAACAGTTTGGTGTAGAAGTTAACATCCATTCGGTTCTGAGCTGCAAAAAGGATTTTGATGCAGATATGCAGGTGTTGATCACAAAAGAAATAAAACACAGACATCCTAAGATCCAGAGAAGGTTTTGTGAACCTACACAATGCCAATCCCTAACACATTTAAAGCAGTCTTTTGGCTGCAGCCATGTGGAAAAGGTCATGTAAAGTGCAGGAGATCGATAGGGAAAGAGGAATCCAGGCTGAAACACGTGCTTGGGGCAGCCTGGATTTGTTTACATTGATTTGCTGCTGCTTTTACTGAATATTCACAAGAGCTTTTACACTGATGACGTGCAGGAAGCCGCACAGGTTTCAATTCTGCTCCTTGACATCAGTGATGCACAAACGCAGCTTTTGACAACTAAGCATCCAAAAACAAACTTGGAAGAAAACACCGTTTATAAATGAAACAGATTAATAGTACATCCAAAAGCCTATTTATACCATCAATAAGCTGAGTGTTCTCCAGGATGCCACGTGTAGCAGGAATAGCACAAAATCCACAGGAGCCCAAATCAGCACTGTGCATTAAACTTAAACTTGGCAAAAGGAGTCATCAAAAGCATGTATGTCTGTGCTGTATGGGGATATAGTTGGCCTCAAAACTTCCCTTAAAGTGCATTACCTGAAAGAGTACAAGGCAGAATAAATAATAAAATAAAATAATAGAATAAAAGGATCATCTTGGAGATGATGGAGAAGAGAAGGCTCTGGGCAGCCTTCCAGTTACTTGAAGAGAGCGTATAAACAGGAGGGGGAATGGATGTTTATGAGGGTGGATAGTGATATGACAAGAAGGAATGGTTTTAAATGAGACAGGGGAGGTTTAGGTTGGATATTAGAAGGACATTTTTCACACAGAGGGTGGTGAGGCACTGGAACAGGTTGCCCAAGGAGGTTGTGAATGCCCCATCCCTGGAGGCATTCAAGGCCAGGCTGGATGTGGCTCTGGGCAGCCTCGGCTGCTGGTTGGTGACCCTGCACACAGCAGGGGGTTGGAACTGGATGAGCACTGTGCTCCTTTTCAACCCACGCCATTGTGTGATTCTGTGATCTTGTCAACAAGATACACACACACACAAGGAAAACAAGGTAGGGAAAAAGCACGTAAAGAAGTAATTTCTTATCAAATGCAACTCCAGCACGTCTGTGTATTAACACCAACCTGCGTGTTCAACTGTGAAAGAAATCTTGCTCCTTACAAGGTCTGTGAAGTACAACTGTGAAAAAATCCAGATGTGCAAATGCTTCTGCATGTGGATTTTTATTAGGGAACGTTAAAAAACTGCTGAAAATCCTCTGAAAGATGAACTCTATGAATGATCTGCAAATCCCTCGTTTACTTGCCACTGTAGAGGAACAGAATTTTTGATATGATGCTTTTCACATCCAGTAGATGCAAGTCCATTTAGAGTCTATACTCAAATACAGAGCAACAGCCATAGGGGCACCAGGCACAGACTGGAACTCAGGAAGTTTCATTTGAACACAGGGAACAGCTTCTCTCCTTTGGGAGTCGTACAGCCCTGGCACAGCTGCCCACAGGGGTGAGGGACCCTTCTTTGGACATATCCCAACTCACCTGGATGCTTCCTGAGCTGCTTCAGGAGGGGAGTTGGACTGGGGACCTCCAGATGTCCCTTCTAACCCCTACAGTTCTGTGATTCTGGCTTAAGGAATGGAGAAAAAAGGCCAGATTTGATGTAGATTTGATGAATTCAGCTCAGTGCCTTAAATCAAAACTTCTACTGCTGGTAATAGTGATTGAGCCACACTCAGCTCAGTCCACCAGCGAGCCTCAATTTTTCCACTGACATCCTGTGAGAATGAAGAAAGCCCACACTGCTCAAAGCATCACTTTTTATTAAAGAGCTTAGGAAAATAAATGAAATCTGAACAGTGCCCAATAACTCAACCGATCTCCACTCCATGAGAAGACACAGATTGATTTACAAACATCAGAACTCATCCTCATCTTTCCTGGGCCTAGAAGCATCAATGCCTTGACACTGGCATCCCTCACATTGCTACAAGTGTTAAAACAAAGAATACTGAGGTTGGACAAGAGCTCTAAGATCCCCAAACCCAACCCCAACCCATCCCCACCACGCTCACTGACCACATCCTTCAGTGCCACATCTCCACGGTTCTGGGACACCTCCAAGGATGGTGACCCCAACACCTCCCTGGGCAGCTGTGCCAATGTACTCCAAATCAGGATCATTAAATCTGGATCACTGTGAGAGCTTTCCTAGTCATACAAGACAGGTATTTAAGCCCAGCGCTGCTTCCTTTGCTGGAATGCAGGAAATTGCAAGAAAAGCTTAAAAGAAAAAAGAAGAAAAAAAGAAAGAAACTAATCACCACTAAAATACATACCTAATTTAAAAAAAAAAAAAAAGGAAGTACTTTTACACGTATGTTAACCATGCAAAGACCAAGAAGCTGTTGTGTTCTTTTGTTTCTGTTTACGAGCGTGGATAGTGATAGAACAAGGGGGAATGGTTTTAAAATGAGACAGGGGAGGTTTAGGTTGGATATTAGGAGGAAGTTTTTCACACAGAGGATGGTGACACACTGGAACAGGTTGCCCAAGGAGGCTGTGGATGCCCCATCCCTGGACGCATTCAAGGCCAGGCTGGATGTGGCTCTGGGCAGCCTGGTCTGCTGGTTGGTGACCCTGCACATAGCAGGGGGTTGGAACTGGATGATCATTGTGGTCCTTTTCAACCCAGGCCATTCTATGATTCATCCTATGATTCTACGAAACAACTTTCCTTTTTGAGTTAATGCTGAAAATTTAGAAACGAGGCAGTGATTTGCACATAATGCAGAATTTATGGCTTATGTCAATGCAGCCTTAGCAACAGACATGCCAAAATATCTTTGCAACCCAGGATCTGTTAGCATTCCTTCGCACCGTGAGCAGTTTGTCTACGAACAGCTCAGCAGTGCAGGGAGGGTCACAGCCACCAACCCACCGACTGCTCAGCACTGAGGGCGGGTGTGCACACAAGTTTATTTTCCTTCTTTCCTTATAGTAAGCCAACGCCTTAATCTACAGATCACAGAATCACAGAATAGCCTGGGTTAAAAAGGACCACAATGATCATCCAGTTCCAACCCCTCTGCTATGTGCAGGGTCACCAACCAGCAGACCAGGCTGCCCAGAGCCACATCCAGCCTGGCCTTGAAATGCAACCTCGTCTTAAAAACAAAATGGTTTTGAAGAAGAGTCCAACTGACCCAATAGATAAGCTACATAATGAATGCTGGAGTCAATCTAGAAAATAAGGCAACTGGGGGCATCCTCCAGGCATTTCGGTGGCAGGTCTGCAGAACTTGCAGCCATCCAGCAAGATGGAACACCCCCGGGGCAGGTGTAGCTGCAAAACTCATCATTTCCATCCCCAAACCTGCCATATGCACCTTTCCCACTGCCTCTGAAATGCCTCATAAAGGAGTTATTCTTGGACGGGAGTGGGAAAAAATGAAATTCCATCTGCTCCCAGCAGATTTGTAGCAGCAAAAACAAAGGCAATGGCTCAACACTGCCTATGCAAAGTTTGGAAATAACCTCTCACTTCACAACCAAACTGAGCATGGTATAAAGGCCACTTCTCAACTAAACATCTCAGGGAAAGGTAAAAAAAATAATCTTACATCATTATTTATCACGAATTCTTTCCTCATTTTGGTAACATCTATAGGAAAGGTACATTCACACTAACGAGATATTTTGCACAAAACGTTGCTCTGTTGACTCTGTTCCTCTTTTTGTCAAGAAAAACAGGAATGCTTTTGCCTTGCCCCAGCTTCTAGTGGTTGGCAACCCTGCACATAGCTGGGGGGTTGAAACTAGATGATCATTGTGGACCTTTGCAATCCAGGCCATTCTATGATTGCCATTTCATTACCTCTATTCATCACCAAGATGTCCCAGTATATAATATGAGAGAGTAATACTACAAGCACCCTTACACTCTCTAAGAGCTCCCTCCTGCTTTCAAATTACCAAAAAATAAGCCATGAGACTTCAATTATTCCTTCCTGAATGGCAAAAGAGAAGCACTTGTACAGAGTCCTCTGGAGTAGAAGGTGGAACTCACTGACATCGAGTGCTCAACCCCAGCAGTTCCAACAATTAAAGGTGAATGGCACCAATGCGTCACAAGGTCAGCCATTTCCTCTTGTCTGATGCACTTCAAATTAATCTGCCAGAGCTCATTTATAGAAAAAGGGATAAGGAGTGAAGCAATCATAGTAATAAATCTCTCCTTGACATGTAATACAAAGATACAGGTCACTGGAGGCACGTATTTCCTGCAACCATTTTGGTCTTCCACTACTTACACCAGGGAAGGTTGAGGTTGGGTATTAGGATGGAATTCTGCTCCAAAAGAGTGGTGAGGCACTGGAATGGGCTGCCCAGTGCGTGGTAGAGTCACCATCCCTGAAGGTCTTCAGGATTGGAGATCTGGCACAGAGACACATGGTGAGTGGGCATGGTGGGATGGGTTGGGCTTGATCACTTTAGAGGTCTTTTCTAAGCTTAATGATTCAGTGATAAGATTACCTACGCAAAGAATAAACAGGAAGTCACATGGCTGCTGTCTTCTAATTTAAAGGCAGGCAGATGCATTTTCAGATTTGATACTTGCAACCACTGACATGATGGAGATGTTTCACAAAGGACTCTACAAACTTGGCTACCATCTGCAATACTCACTTGCAACAGTTTCTAATTGCCCAGAAAAAAATAAAATAAGAGGACATACAATGTTTTCTCTGCAATTTTCAAATTTACAAGTCCCACATTTGAGCCTGTCCAAGCACCAGGACTGCAGGGCTCCCCCAGGTATGGCTCCCATGACACAGGTCACCTTACAGCCCTCCTGCATCACAGCACTCACAGCTGCAAACTCTCTCTGGAGAACAAAAAGCAAAGGCAATTCCCAGGAATCATAGAATGGCTTGGGTTGGGAGGGTCCTCAAGGACCATCAAGCTCCAACCCCTCTGCTGCAGGCAGGGCTGACAACCTCCATATCTAACACTAGACCAGGCTGCCCAGCTCTCCAGACTGTTATCCTGAGCTCAGGGTCAAAGGAGAGCTGTCACTGCACATCGACTCAAAGTCAAGGCAGGACGAGGATGGAGACTCAAATGTTTTCCCCTCTATCCCACCTGCAGAAATGGATGCTTTCTTTCTTGCCAAGAGCTCGGCAGCACTATTTTGAGCTTTTGGCATCTCATTATTTAATTTATTTATTCAAGTCTGATTTAGGAGAAGGAAGACAAAACTTGCTCAAAGCATTTTGGTTTCATTCAGATTAAGCCAGGCTGTTCAAACCGGTTTGTTATCAAAACTGTTCCCCTAATTACAATCCTTATTTTAGAGAAAGTGGAAATCCTCCAATTCTCCGTCTGCTTTGCTTAGGGGGTGTGCTTCCCACCTCCAGCTTAACAAGCTGCATTCCAAGCATCCAACAAGCCTCAAACCAAGAGATGGCATTCCCTGGGACTGAACTTTTTGCTGTAAGATTAAAGCATATCAGCCACTCCCCACTGGTTAAATATTACAGGTGAGAAAGCAGCAGCTGCCCCAGGTACAGCACAGCACGCCCTGCCTTTGCCACTGGTTTCAAATGTGGGTTAATGGGCAGTAACACCTCAAAAGCATCAAGGATCAGCAATATTTAAACACTCATTATCAACCACATAACAAATCACATCATTATTTTTTATTTTTCCTCTACCTTGATGACCAGTCTGAAGGGCAGGTATTCCAAAGAAGAAAGAAGATTGATAAATAATGAACACTCAGCATTCTAAAAGCCGGGCCATTAATTTAGAAGTTTAACTTGATCCTCTATTTCATGTTATGTGCAATGAAGTGTTTTAATATAAAATCCAAAAGCGTTTCATGGACAGCAAACACACAAAATCCTGGAGAGCAGACATGGCCAAAGGCAATCATTAAAATCGCCCATCCACACCTTTCTCAACAGCCCCTTTTAGCATCAGGGAGGAATCACAGAATTGTTAAGGTTGGAAAAGATCACTGCGTCCAACCCTAACCCAACCCCAGCATGCCAGCATCCCTCAGTGCCACATCTCCACAGTTTTTGGACACCTCCAGGGATGCTGACTCCACCATTCCCTGTGCAGCCTGTGTCAGTGAATTACCACTCTTCTGGAGAAGAAATGTTTCCTACTATTCAACCTGAACCTGCCCTGATACAACTTCAGGACGTCACCTCTCATTCTATGGCTGTTACCTGGGAGAAGAGGTCGACCCCAATCTCCAACCTCCTTTCAGAGAGTTGTACAGAGCCACAATGCTTCCCTGCAGCCTCCTCCAGACTGAACCATCCCAGTTCCCTCAGCCACTAAGACCCGTGTGTGCTTCAGATCCCATACAGCTCCACTGCCCTTCTCCAGACACACCACAGGGCCTCAATGTCAGTCCTACAGCAAGGGACCAACACTGAATTTAGCACTCGAGGTGCAGCCTCACCTGTATCAGTACAGGGGGACGATCCCCTCCTGCTCCTGCTGGTTGCACTACTGCTGACACCAAGCCAGGATGCCATCGGCCTTCTCAGTCACCTGGGCACACTGCTGGCTCACGATCAGCTGTCAGCCAACACCACCAGATTCTTTTCCCCCCACGGCAGCTCTGCACCACTCTGCCCCAAGCCTGCAGCAATATGGGGCTGCTGAGACAGAAGGGCAGGATCCAACACTTGGTCTCATTGAACTTCATCCCGTTGGCCTCAGCCCATCGATCAGCCTGTCCAGATCCCTCTGGAGGAAATGAGATACTTTTAGGGAGTTTGTACAAAATGTGGGTTAAACCTACCACTATTTGCTCTTGCTCCTGAACCCAAATGAAATTAGATGCTATTTGCACAGCCACTTTCCTACCTCGATAAGGCAAAGGACTTCATACTCTTAATGCAGGTTGGCACCATAATCAATAAGCAATTCACACACGGAGAGCAGGTAGTAAAAGCCACAGTTAATTCATTTATTATAGGCTTGGTTCAGAGCTGCCTCCTGCCTGCGATCCACACGGGTCCACCGTGAACTGTAAACCAGGTGCATTCCCAGGGCTCTTCACTCTCACTGCTCTGGAGACAGAATTATTTCTACATGAGCAGCATTGTGACTTGTCAACAAGCAGATAATGCTCTGCCAAACAAGCCCCAAAACCTCGTTCTACCTCTAATTTGCTGCACAGAACTTGGGAGCTTGCTTAATTCAGACGTGTTTTCACACTGACCAAACACGGGTGCACTGTCAGGATGAGTGTTTTATTTGTAGTCTCAAGCTAGGGAAGTTTCACATAAAAATTAGCAGTCAATAGCCATACCGTGGCTTTGTGCTACCAATTTTAGAACTGCATTAAAAAGAATACAATCCCAACTGAAGCTCTTGTGCTCCAGAAGTTCAGACTTGGTCAAAGTGTGAATAGGAGGTAGGAATGGTGCTTACTTGAAGCCCTGATGGGAAGCAAGGCCTGAAAAGAAAACCCCATTCACCCTGCTGTTATGCCAACCAGTGACAGCAAATACACATCATTTACCTTTAATCATCTCCATTTGAGGCTGTTGTTCTGTAGTAACAGTGCTAGAATTGTAATGCAAAAATATTTTTCCATTTAGGAAAATACTGACATGTGAACAATTAGAAAATAAAACACATTGGAGATTGCTTCATTGCAAAAAAAAACAAAAATGAAATAAAAAATAAAAAATTCCTTTGCTCCATTTTTCCAAATCACAAGAGGAGCACTACATGCCTGGCAAAGTGCACCTCCAGTAATTGAAATGTTGCACCCAAGACATGCTATGATACGACTCCTTCCTCGTATCGGTAAGAAACAGCTGCAGGTGAGAGCACTTGCTGATCAACAGCCACAAAAAGTCTCAATGGAAGCCCCAACTACACCCCTGAAATAAGGGCAGAACAACTCTTTTTAGAAGCAAGGGGTTAAAAAAAGCAAACCACACCTGATCAGAGCATACAGGAGACACTCTGACAGTGCTTTAAGCAATATTCGCATTTTCCCTCCCTCTCTTTTTATTGTACTTCGCATTACAAAAAGCTTTGCATTGGGAAATAACAATTCAAAGACCATTTACCCTTTGTGAGCCTTTTTTGGATAAGTTACAATAACAATAAGGCTGGAGAAGACCACTGAGATCATCAAACTCAACCACAGAATCCTAGAATGGCCTGGGTTGAAAGAGACCACAATGATCATCCAGTTCCAACCCCCTGCTATGTGCAGGGTCACCAACCAGCAGCCCAGGCTGCCCAGAGCCACATCCAGCCTGGCCTTGAATGCCTCCAGGGATGGGCATCCACAACCTCCTTGGGCAACCTGTTCCAGTGCCTCACCACCCTCTGAGTGAAAAACTCCTCCTAATATCCAACCTAAACCTGCCCTGTCTCAGTCTAAAACCATTCCCTGTCTCAGTTTAAAACCATTCCCTGTATCACCATTCAAGGTGATATCCACTGCTCAGTGGAGGAGCCTCTGCCCTGCTGCTGCAAAGGGCAAAAAAAAAGCAAAGCTGTTTGAGAGAGAAGGACGGGTGGAAACAGATACCTACTCGGCGTTGTGGGCGTCCCCCCCCCAGACCATGCTCGGCTTCCCAGGTGCCTCTGCGGAATAGATTTGAGGCCCTGGAACCCGAGGGAGAGGTGTGTGCAGGTGTGGAGGGAGGCCCACCCGTGAGGGTGCCTCGGGGGAAGCAGTCAACCCCACGCCTCAAGACTTCCTCCACCCGGAAGGATAGAAGGGTGGTTGTCATAGGCGACTCCCTGCTGCAAGGAACTGAAGGCCCTATATGCCGGCCCGACCCTACCCGCAGAGAGGTGTGCTGCCTCCCTGGGGCACGAGTCAGAGACATTGCTAGGAGACTTCCCAGACTGATCTGCCCTTCTGACTACTATCCACTATTGATAGTACAGGCTGGCAGTGAAGAAGTTGGTAAGAAAAGCCTGAAGGCTATCAAAGATGACTTCAGGCGACTGGGGCGGGTAGTTGAAGGAACAGGTGTGCAGGTGGTTATTACATTTGTACCTTCAGTGGCAGGAAACGATACTGGGATGAACCTAAAAACCCATCTCTTGAACAAATGGCTTAGGAGTTGGTGCAAACGCAGGAGTTTTGGTTTTTTTGATCATGGGGCAATTTACTCGGCACCTGGCATGATGGCTGCAGATGGATGCAGCCTGTCTCTATGGGGAAAGAGGGTTCTAGCTGAGGAACTGGCGGGACTTATTGACAGGTGTTTAAAGTAGGTATGAAGGGGGAAGGGGACAAAATGAGGACAGCTGGGACTGAGGGGCAGTTCGAGGCTCCAAACAGAACTTGATGGGTGGAGACAGTGGAGTTCAAAGGCTTGGAGAGGGGTGGAGGGATGCTGCTTCTCTTAAGTGCCTGTATACTAATGCACGTAGCATGGGGAATAAACAGGAAGAGCTGGAGTTCTGTGTGCGATCGCGAGGTCATGATTTCATTGCGATCACGGAGACGTGGTGGGACAGCTCGCATGACTGGAATGTTGTCATGGAGGGCTATGTGCTTTTTAGGAAAGATCGGCTGGCTAGGCGGGGTGGTGGAGTTGCTCTTTATGTGAGAGAGCAGCTAGAATGTATTGAACTTCACTTGGGGGAGAGTGATGTAGCAGTGGAGAGCTTATGGGTGAGAATCAAGGGGCAGGCTGGTAAGGGTGACACTGTTGTGGGGGTATACTACAGGCCCCCTGATCAGGATGAGGAGGCTGATGAGGCCTTCCAAAAGCAACTGGATGTAGCGTCGCGTTCCCAGGCACTGGTGCTTATGGGGGACTTCAATTATCCAGATATTTGCTGGACGACCAACATGGTCAGGCACGCATGGTCCAGACGGTTCTTGCAGTGCATTGAAGACAACTTTCTGATGCAGGTGGTGGAGGAACCGACGCAGGGAGGGGTGTTATTGGACCTTATTCTCACCAACAGGGATGGACTTGCTAAGGAAGTAAAGGTTGGGGGCAGTTTGGGTTGTAGTGATCACGAGATGGTGAAGTTCAAGATCCTGAGTGGAAAAAGCAAAGCAATAAGTAGGATTGCTACCCTGGACTTTAGGAGAGCCAACTTCGATCTCTTCCGGGACCTACTTGGAGCTATCCCTTGGGCTCGGGTGTTAGAAGGTAAGGGGGCCTCTGAGAGCTGGTCAGCATTTAAACAGCTCTTCTTCCAAGCTCAGGATCGGTGCGTCCCTGTGAGCAAGAAATCGGGAAAAGGTGGCAGGAGACCTGTGTGTATGAGCAAGGAGCTCATGCGCAAGCTCAAAGGAAAGAAGAAGGTCCATGAAATGTGGAAAAAGGGTCTGACCACTTGGGAAGAATATAGGAAGGTAGTCAGGGCCTGCAGGGATGCGACGAGGAAGGCTAAAGCCCGTTTGGAATTGAATCTAGCTAAAGTGATAAAGGATAATAAAAAAGGCTTCTTCAAGTATGTTAACAGCAAAAGGAAAACTAGAGAGAATGTGGGCCCCTTACTAAGTGAGGGGGGGGTTCTCGTAATGGGGGATGCTGAGAAGGCAGAGATACTGAATGCCTTCTTTACTTCCGTCCTCAGTGAAAAGGCTCTCCCGCAGGAATCCCACACCCTGGAGGTTAGGGAGAGGGTCTGGGGAATTGGAGACTTCCCTTTAGTCAGGAAAGAGGATGTGCGTGAGCGCCTAGGCAGTACTAAGGTCCACAAGTCCATGGGACCTGATGGGGTGCATCCACGTGTGCTGAGGGAGCTGGCGGAGCTCATTGCCGAACCGCTCTCCATCATTTTTGAGAGGTCTTGGACAGCAGGGGAGGTCCCTGAAGACTGGAGGATAGCCAATGTCACTCCAGTCTTCAAAAAGGGCAAGAAGGAAGATCCGGATAATTATAGGCCTGTCAGCCTCACCTCTGTCCCTGGAAAGGTGATGGAACAGCTTGTGCTGGATACAATCTCCAGACAACTGGGAGAAAAGGAGGTTATCAGGAGTAGTCAGCATGGGTTCACCAAGGGGAGGTCGTGCTCGACCAACCTGGTGGCCTTCTATGATGCTGTCACATGCTGGGTGGATGGGGGAAGAGCGGTAGATGTAATCTACCTTGATTTTAGAAAGGCGTTTGATACTGTCTCCCACGACATCCTTATAACAAAGCTGAGGAAGTGTGGGATAGATGAGTGGACAGTGAGGTGGGTTGAGAACTGGCTGGCTGGCAGAGCGCAGAGGGTCGTCGTTGGTGGTGCAGAGTCTGGCTGGAGACCTGTGACCAGTGGTATCCCCCAGGGGTCTGTGTTGGGTCCGGTCTTGTTCAACATCTTCATCAATGACCTTGATGAGGGGATAGTGGCCACCCTCAGCAAGTTTGCTGATGATACGAAGTTGGGAGGATTGGCTGACACGCCTGAAGGCTGTGCTGCCATTCAGCGAGACCTGGATAGGCTGGAGAGCTGGGCAGTAAGAAACCGGATGAGGTTCAACAAAAGCAAGTGTAGGGTCTTATACCTAGGGAGGAATAATTGCATGCACCAATACAGGCTGGGGGATGAGCTGCTGGAGAGGAGCTCTGCAGAGAGGGACCTGGGCGTCCTGGTGGACGACAGGTTGGCCATGAGCCAGCAGTGTGCCCTCGTGGCTAAAAAGGCCAATGGCATTCTGGGGTGCATTAAGAAGAGCGTGTCCAGCAGGTCGAGGGAGGTGATCCTCCCCCTCTACTCTGCCCTGGTAAGGCCTCATCTGGAGTACTGTGTCCAGTTCTGGGCTCCCCAGTTCAAAAAAGACAGGGAACTCTTGGAAAGAGTCCAGCGGAGGGCCACAAAGATGGTGAAGGGCCTGGAGCATCTCCCTTACGAAGAAAGGCTAAGTGAACTGGGTCTGTTTAGCCTTGAGAAAAGAAGACTGAGAGGGGACCTGATCCAGGTTTATAAATATCTGAGGTGTGGCGGCCATAGCGGTGAGGCCAGTCTCTTTTCAGTGGTACGTGGAGACAGGACGAGGGGAAACGGACATCAGCTGCAGCATAGGAAGTTTCGCACGAATGTGTATAAGAACTTCTTCACGGTGAGGGTGACGGAGCACTGGAACAGGCTGCCCAGGGGGGTTGTGGAGTCTCCTTCTCTGGAGATATTCAAGTCTTGCCTGGACGCCTACCTGTGCAACCTGGTGTAGGGAACCTGCTTTGGCAGGGGGGTTGGTCTCGATGGTCTCTAGAGGTCCCTTCCAACCCCTACAATTCTGTGATTCTGTTGTCCTGTCACTATCCACCCTCATAAACAGTTGTTCCACCATGAATCCATCACTGCCAGACCTACCAAACCATGTCCCTAAGGTCACCTGAACAGAAATTTTCAGACAGTACAATGCGATTCTGCACTCTGAAGACTCACCTAACATTACTTTCTATGACCAGCTCCTCACTCTTGTAATTCTTTAAAACTGCTCTTAAAAAATTACGAGTATGTTTGCCCAAGGGCAAAATCTGGTAATGCTGACGTAAAGAAGAGATTTTAAAAGTGAATTAATGAGAGACAGAATACAACATAACTTCTGAAAACATAACCAAGGCGGTAAGACAAAAGAGTAGCAATGAAAAAAGCAGAACATTTTATTTGAACCAGTGAACGTGAATCTCATTGCTACAAATAATCGAGACAACTTACAACACAGCCTATTTTAGGGGAAACACAATCCAAATGTTATGACTAGGACTCCTACATACTCCCTCAGTACAAATAAGTAATACGATATGTGTGCAGACGTGCCACATTCTCATCTCCAATGCTCATGATGAGCTTTGCAACCTAACTTTGGAGCCTTGGGAAAGGGTTCTTGCATTCCACTGAACAGGATATGGAAAAGGCTCTCAATTATCAGCTGCAGACTGAGTCAGCCACGGCACTGATTTGCTTGAGAAGGCTCAGTCCACAAGGGCTGCAAAGCACTGGCTGTGCTGAATCAATTAACCAGTTCATAAATCAATCCTGTAATTCCATCTCACTTTAATTCACTCGGAAAGGGAAACGTGCCATACCCTGCTTAACCGAATCTTCATTGAAAAAAAATAAAAGAAAAAAAAAAGAAGAAATGAGGGTACAAACCACAACTGGAGAGGAACAGACATGGGAATGCACGGGGTTTTCCTTTTCCATGCTTTCAGCCTTGCTGTGATTTGCTGCCACAGGTTTGCTGTTGATATCACTGGGATGCAAAGACAGCAGAGATGGATGCTGTGCTCCCTTTGGCTCCACCTGCAGCTGCTGAGCTGCAGAAGAAATATTCCTGAGGATGACCTGAAATAAGGTTGCGTCAGCATACTGACATCATCTAACTTGTGCCACCTCAAATTCCTGGTGCTTTCCTTAGCGTGGTCATCTCCCAAACCATCCATGGGTAGTGCTCCTCCAAAGGCAGCTCCCAGCAGCACTGCAGTTGTATTTTTAGATGATAAGCATGGTTTAATTTGAAAACGTTTCAAATGGAAAGCGTTGGTTTAGTTTATTGCACGTGTAAGGGAATGCCTCAAACAGCATCAGTGACAGCAAACATGCCTTGTAGGTATTTTACTCTACAAACAGACTTTTGTTCACAAGATTAGGACAAGAAGATACTTGCCATTATATACTGAAACTGCTTTGGAACTCGCACTGACCTGGTCTTCTTTCCTTCCTAAATGTCCTCCCTTTACTTAACCAGCACATTCAAGGATGCATTCAAGGCCAGGCTGGATGTGGCTCTGGGCAGCCTGGTCTGCTGGTTGGTGACCCTGCACATAGCAGAGGGGTTGAAACCAGGTGATCATTGTGGTCCTTTTCAACCCAGGCCATTCTATGATTCTATGACATTACACACTGAAGGAACATGAAGTGACCTACACAATTATTATTTTGAGTCCACTCCTGGGCAATCGTACTACGTTACAAGTGTTTCATACACAAGACAAGTGAAGATCACAGAATCATTAAGGCTGGAAAAGACCTCCAGGATCCCCAAGACCAACCCATTCCATCAGACCCACTGACCATGGCCCTCAGTGCCACATCTCCACACCTCCAGGGATGGTGACTCCACCACTCTTTGGGCAGCTGTGCTAATGCATCAACACTCTGTGAGAAGAAATGTTTCCTAATATCCAACCTGAAGATAACTGCTAACAACAAAAGACATTAGAAAGTTGTAACTCCTCCTATTCTCAGCCTACACAGCTGTTACAGCAAAACTAGACTAATCAGGGCCATAGTTTTCCAGATTTTGCTTTTGAAAACTTTTCCTAAATATTTGAGTTATTTCTGGCCAAGAGAAAAGGCTTATGGAAAGTTTTCTTTGCTATCAAGTGATTTCTACTCTAAGTCATTAGCAGAAAGGAGAGCCTCTGTCGACCTGCCAGAAGGTCACTGGATGTATACATGTTATAACCCCATTAAAATCATAGCTATCATTTTTTTATTTAACTGGAGATTAAAGTAAAAGCAATTTGTGCCAAGTCCCAATCCCAACCTGCTGTAAATCCTCAGCCTATCAACAGCTCAGACTCCCACAGGGGTTCCAGCACTCTCTGTTTATTACATACAGCACCTTTACATGTGTAAATTAGAACATAAAAATTCTCCGTGTCACTTGCTAGCCTCGAAATGAGAAGCTTTTCTTCTTCAGATGTGAGACAGATACCACAGAAACCATTCACAGCAGTGCATTTCCTCCAGTATTGACGGCAAGTGGCCTTCACCTGGCTATCCCTAATTTTTCAGTGCAAATTTGTAGCTTCTGGCCACACCATTTGTAAAGCTGCTGTGCTATAAGACACTACAGGAATAAGCAATGCCAGTGCTGCAGTCTCATGAGGCAGAGGGATGTAACCAGCCTGCACTCACAGCTTCAAAGAGGAGGCCAAGAAGCTCAGCTATGAGAAGTCCAACCTTTTGCAGATCTGACGCCCAGAACTCCATCATAGAATCGTAGAATGGCCTGGGTTGAAAGAGACCACAATGTTCATCTGGTTTCAACCCCCTGCTGTGTGCAGGGTCACCAACCAGCAGCCCTGGCTGCCCAGAGCCACATCCAGCCTGGCCTTGAATGCCTGCAGGGATGGGGCATCCACAACCTCCTTGGGCAACCTGTTCCAGTGTGTCACCACCTTCTAATGAAAAACTTGCTCCTAAAAGGAAGGTTAAATAAGGTACATAAGGTTAAAGCAGTCAAAGAAATGTATACAATTAGGGGTTAAACAGAAATCTTAGAGGTTTTCTCCAACCTTTATGATTCTAAGATCATTAAGTCCAACCGTAGACCCATCCTCATCGTGTCCACTGTGTACTTCAACACACACACAACAAGAGCAAACAAACCATTTCTGAGAGCTGACTTCTGCCACAATAGAGAAACATCTCTTCCAGGTAACATTACAGATATAGGGTCTTTAGAGAACAGGGGGACACTCCCTACCATTTCCAAGCTGCAGTGGGTCTGTAAGACAAGAGGCAGAGCAACCTGCTCTGCTCCTCACAATACATAAGGAAAAGCTCAAATGCTTTGTCTGGAGATCAGAACCACTGATCCTTCTTGGAAGGCTGCACAAAGACCTGCAGACTGGGGAGGAATGCAAAGGTTACAAGACGTGAACAGGAAAAATACTTGGATCCCAGCAGTTACACACCGTGAGTCCCATGGCACAGCCTATGTTTTTAGCCTAGTAGCTATGCTGATTTCACAGGATGATGAACTACAATTCCTCAACTTACAGAAAAAAAAAAGAAAAAAAAAGGAACTACTTCCCTCCCTCAGCCTCCGTGGGGGTCCCTCCAGCCTCATAGGATGTGGCTTGATGGAGATATCAGGTTTAGGGGGGTCCAGCAAGATCTCCCCAGTCCTGGTAAACCAACACCCAGCTTGCTGCTCGAGGAGGCCAAGTATACATCTGCATAGGGTGCCTTCTGCCTTCATGCCTGCACTCATGATAGAATTATAGAATTATTAAGGTTGGAAGAGAGCACTAAGATCCCCAAGTCCAACCCCAATCCATCCACCATGCTCACTAACCACGTCCCTCAGTGCCACATCTCCATGGTTCCTGAACACCTCCAGGGACAGTGACTCCATCATTCCCTGGGCAGCTGTGCCAGTGCCTGACTGCTTTCTGAGAAGAAATTATCCCTAACATCCAACCTGAGCCTCCCATGGTGCAGCTTAAGGCTATTACCTCTTGTCCTAGTTGTTTCAGCCCTACGTGCCTTGAGATGCTGAAAGACCAGCAGGTTTCAGGCTGTAAGAAAATGGATCATTTCTTCAACACAGCATCTCATTTCACGCACGCTGCTCTCATACACACCCATCTTGTACTGAGAGCAGCAAACCTCAGGCACAAAAGATGCTCTGATGCCTCGATCAGCTCTGATCAGATAACACGACTTTCACATTGGGACTTTTTCCTCTTTAAATTCCACATGACAAATTCCTCTCAGAGCTGAATAGAGGAATTAAGATCACATTTAAACTTCTTCCCTTTTAACATAGACCATCCTTTTTCATAAGGCTCAGTGACGCTGATTTAGGAGTATTTATAGCAATATTAACCACATTTCTTCCGTAGGGCAGCATAATTGTCTCAATAGGCAAAAGCTGAATATCACTTGCCATGCAAACCCCACTACAACGTGCTTTTAAACCTTCACATTTCCGTGAGAATAACATCATCATCAGAACATCTTCTGAACCTATAAATAGCTCATCCTTCTTTCATAGATAGGGAAAGTACACCAAGAAGATTAGATGAGCTGTAGTTCTGCTCTACTGCTAAAGCTGTGCGGTCAGTTGTTCTCGAGGCAACTGCATCCTATGGATGCTCAAACTACACCCTGCGTGTTTTCTAAACAAAACAGATCATCTGGAACGGTGGCACTTCTGGTTTTGGCAGAACTGAAGAGGAAATGAAACACCACTGCCGACTGCAACAGAATCATAGAATCCTTTAGAGTTAGAAGGGAGCTCTGAAGGCCAGCCAGTCCAACTCCCCTGCAATTAACAGGGACAGCACAGCTAGATCAGGATGCCCAGGGCTTGATCCAGCCATGCCTTGAAAGTCTCCAGGGATGGGGCATCAACCACGTCTCTGGGTAACCCACACCAGTTCATTTCCGAGGGGAATCCCACAGCTCACACAATATGAAGACTAAGCATCTTTGCATTGCATTCATGGGTAGCTATGACAAAGGGCAGCCCACATTTTCACACCTATTTCCCATCTCCGCTGCAGCTGAGCTCAGTGCAGGCCTCACAAGTAGGACAGAACAGAAGCCAGCCCACTGAGGGCTAAATCTTACCAAAATTTCATAATAGCTCATGCACTCTATAAAACCAACCGATGTGCCAAATTAGATTGGGACTCTATTCATTCTCCTTGCCTTTTCAGGGCTAAAGTCCACTCACTCCATTTCACCTTTCTGTAGGTGCTATTCATAGAATTGTTAAGGCTGGAAAAGACCACTGAGATCACCAAGTCCAACCCCAAGCCACCCCATCAGGCCCACTGACCACATTCCTCAGTGCCACATCTCCTCAGCTCTTGGACATCTCCAGGGATGGTGACTCCCCTATGTCCCTGTGCAGCCTGTGTCAGTGCCTGACCTCTCTTTCAGAGAAGCAATTATTCCTAATATTCAACCTGAAGCTCTCGTGGTGCACCTTAAAGCCATGACCTCTTATAATGGAAGCCCTTCCACCTTTACCAGCTGGTCCTCATATTCCCAACTTTCACCAACTCCCCATCCCTTCATATCAAACCCGTGCAAAGTGTGAGTTATGCCATTATGGAATCACACACGTATCTACATCACAAGTGCCTGCACATGAAGTCTTGAACAGTTCAGGTTACTGAGAACAGCAGCAAACAATGCAAGAATTCACACTTGGACACTACTAAGTAATGAGGTTGGATTTTTTTGTCTGAATTTATACCACAAGTTCAAAACGTGGTAATAAAATATCAGCACATTCACTGTTAGGAAAAAAAAAAACAACAACCAACAAGACAAAACAACATAACAACAAAGCAACAACCACAAAAAAAAAACAAGTAACAACAAACCACCCAACATTACCAGCAGTGTCAGAATGGACATTTCAGAGGAACTGTGCATAGGAAAGAAGTCTTGTTTTTGACTTTGAACGACTTCAACACCTCCTCAAAATGATTCATACTCCAGTAGTTGAACCCCCAGTGCCGTTCTCAAAATGAAAAACAGCAACTTGAAAGGATCTCTGCAACCTGTGCTTGTGAGAAGCAGCCACCGACTGACCCGCGTTAAAAGACCTCCCTGCTATGTGGTTGGATGCTATAAATCAATCAGTTGACAAAAGTGCACTAACAGACTGTCAGGCATGCAAGAACCAACTATAAATAAAGGCATTTGGAAGTACAGAGTATATCTTGCACAACAAGAAACTTAGCTTCAGCTTTTTCTACAGAAAAAGAAAAGCTACAAGCAACTGACCTCATCATTACGCCCCTTCCTTATCTCAGTTTGCAAAAAATAAGGATCACAGCTGTGTAACAACAGCAGATATTGGAGATCCCGAGCACTGAGATGGCTCTAAAATTCACACCACACCCTCTGGCCTGCATTAATAGGTACCAGCGTCGTAAATTAATCATTAAACAGGCGGGTGCACAACTTTGACAGCAAACGTGCTGCACGGTGCTACCGAAAGGTTCTCACAAAGCTGTCTTGGAAAGTTTGTTTTAGAAAACGCAAACACATTCTTGATCATGGCAAACACTGAAATCCAAAACCTGTGTGCAAAGCGAACCTCAGGCATAGATTTTCTCCAGATAAGGCAATCACATGCAAAGAATCCGGTGACAGCACCATCAGAGCAATGCTGAGAGCTCTGCAGAGCTGTGAAAGGAAGGATATAACACCGGGTGCACAAAGACACTGAAAAAAACCCAACACTGAGCGCAGCCATACCTTACATCAGCAGCAACTCGCCAAAGCAGAATGTGCTGCAGTGCCATTTCTTTGTGGCAATACTAACGGGAGGAACAACAGCAGGAGGAAAAAAATAACATCACTTTCCAAGTGTAGGGATTGGAGGCATGGTTACTCTTTCCTCTTGATAGGACAAGAGGGAATGGTTTTAAACTGAGACAGGGGAGGTTTAGGTTGGATATTAGGAGGTTTTTCACTCAGAGGGTGGTGAAGCACTGGAACAGGTTGCCCAAGGAGGTGGTGGATGCCCCATCCCTGCAGGCATTCAAGGCCAGGCTGGATGTGGCTCTGGGCAGCCTGGGCTGCTGGTTGGTGACCCTGCACACAGCAGGGGGTTGGAACTGGATGAGCACTGTGGTCCCTTTCAACCCAGGCCGTTCTGTGATTCTATGACAATGAAATAATATTAAATCCAGGCTAAATTTTCTGAATGGAAAAAATAGTCCTGGCCTTCCGCATTTAAGTGCGTTAAATGAGTTTATAGGAATGCTAATTTGTCTGTGCTGAGCTTCTCACAGCAGACAAGCACAACCTCAGAGGCAGATATTAAATTTTCATGCAATACAAACACCGACTAATAAGAAACTCTTCCAAAGGGTGTTTCTCCTACCGTTGCCATGCTTCTTATGTGTCCTCTCAGAGCAGAGAAGCTAGCAAACAGAAAACTAAGGTTCCTGGAAAGTGAGAGACACAGAGAGAACGCAAAGAGTAGGAGAAGTGGGATTGTCATCTCTGCATTTGCACACCCTGCACAGTGCTGAGCAGCGGTGCAAATCATTCTCCCCCTCAATGGACTGTGTAATGCTCTCCTTACCTACCTAGAGCAACAGTGCTGGTATGTACTTCTGTGACACCCATTAAGCTCATCCGAGATGATGGGTGTGGTGTATGCAGCTACAAACCCAGCAGGAGAAAATCATCATCATCGCCTTACATGTTGGAAAACCTCAGCTGGCACTATCATCCTCACATCAAGGGAGATCCGATTCTGTACTTTCAGAGAACTGACAATTCAGACCCTGGTGACACTGCAGTTTTACCCTATCAAGGCACAACGGGCAGCAGGCACATTGATGAGATGCAGGGCACCCTCATGTACTTCATCCCATGTGGTCTAGCAGCCAGCTGCCCTTCCTTACGAGGAACATCACTCAGCCCATCAGCTGCCATTCAAATCCCTCTTAGCACATTCCACACGACCAGCCCCAAATTCTAAGTGCATTTCGTTTGAAGCAGTCTTCTAAAAGCCCTCCACTGTTCTGACACACTAATTTTAGCTTCTGGGATTTTACATCGGGACTGCTTGGTGTGCAGCTCAGGTCCCTTCGCCATCCCTTTCCATTTCACAACCATGATGGGTCCAGTTCCTTCTGAGAATCCCAAGGAATAAAGGTTTTGGAAGTCAGAATCCCCAAGGAATAAAGGTTTTAGAAGTCAGAATCATGCCTGAATCCTGTGCATGCAACACAGCCACTGAAATCCTTTTGGCAACCTGAGTCTCCATTTGCCCAGAGAGATATCAAATAAACATTTACTTTAAGCAAAGGGAGAAAAACACGTTAGCAGAGGTCTCAAATCCAAAGGAACTCCTTGAGAATCTGCCACAAACAAAGCAAGGGAACAAAAGCAGGAAGCAACAACCATACATCACCAACGCTTGAGCACTTCAGTAGCTTTGTGACTATTGGAGTCAAAGCCATGCGCAATAGCAAATGATCTTGTCTGTCCTGTGCTGTATTATTGATTATCAGGTTTTCCACTCTGCTTTCAAGACACTGTGGAGATTATGTGGGCAGACTTCAGCACACAGCAATGCAAGAACAAAGTACTGGAATATTGTGGAATATGTGGCTCTGGGCAGCCTGGTCTGGTGGCTGGAGACCCTGCACACAGCAGGGGAGTTGAAACCTGATGACTGTTGTGGTCCTTTCCAACCCAAATCATTCTATGATTCTATGAATAAAATGGTTGTGCTCCTTCTTCTTTGGGCAAACTCCAGTTTGCAGAGGCTTGCTCCTCCTCCAAAACCACTTTCCTCACCAAATCAAGTAATTCTCAATCCTGTTTCTTTGCATTTTTACTGTAGTTTTTCACTGAGGTTTAGTAAGCACGAATTAAGAGCTCCTAAAGAACTGTTTGTAAAGTAAACCTTGAGTGCACAAAGAAAGCAAAGCTCCACCAGATCAAGGAGCTAATTCCAAGTGCTGAGCTTGGAACTTCAAACTGGAAAAAAGAATTCCTTGAAGGAAACTGATTGCTTAGGAGAACACCACCCAAGGGGATCATAAACTAATGCAGAAATGCAGCAGTTTGGTCGGCAGCAGCATTATCTCAATAGATAGATAGTGGGTTTTCAGTGTGGATCATCATCGACGCAGACGTTACGCACAGTAAGCTCAAGCTTTTAAAAGTGCAGAGAAAAAAAGCCAGGAAGGAGAGATCTGCCACACATTTACGTTAACTGTAAATTGTTTAAGATGGTAACAAACACCCAGTTGGGTTGTGGGTCTATTTTGGAACTGCGACGAAATAAAAAACAGATTGTGAAATAATGGAAAGAACCCAGAGCAGCATCAGACAACTTCTGCTAAACTGACTCAGTTGGCGGGGTGATATTGAAAGAGAAATGGGATAGAAATGCCCCATGTGCTAAGGAAATCCCTACAGGCAGGTGGGGGGCAGCGGTGTGCTGCTGGAATTGGGTGGCACATGGATGTGATGCTCTACCTGTGCCTGTCCTGGAGCTCTCAGTGCTCAGCAGTTGGCAAGCAGATACTGCTCCCATTGCTCCTGGGTTGTGCTGTGAGCTGCTCGATGGTTCCAACAACCTGCAATCCACGGTGACAACATCTGATGTGCTTGAAGCAGAGAGGACAGTGGATGCAACGTGCACTGCACTGTCTTTCTTCCAGCCTGTGTTTTCTGCTGTTGCCTCCTTGTTATTTCAGTCAGAAGTGAGCATACTGCAAACATCTAAATCATAGAATGGCCTGGGTTGAAAAGGACCACAATGATCATCCAGTTCCAACCCCCTGCTATGTGCAGGGACACCAACCAGCAGACCAGGCTGCCCAGAGCCACATCCAGCCTGGCCTTGGATGCCTCCAGGGATGGGCATCCACGACCTCCTTGGGCAACCTGTTCCAGTGCTCCACCACCCTCTGGGTGAAAAATTTCCTCCTAAAATCTAACCTAAACCTCTCCTGTCTCAGTTTAAAACCATTCCCCCTTGTCCTATCACCATCCACCCTCACAAACAGCTGTTCCCCCTCCCCTGTTCATACGCTCCCTTCAAGTACTGGAAGGCCACAATGAGGTCTCCCCACAGCCTTCTCTTCTCTAAGCCAAACAAGCCCAGTTCCCTTAACCTTTCCTCACAGGAGAGGTGCTCCAGCCCTCTGACCATCTTAGTGGCCCTCCTCTGGACTTGTTTTAAGAGCTCTGCATCTTTCTTGTACTGGGGGCTCCAAGTCTGGACACAGTACTCCAGATGGGGCCTCACAAGAGGCAAAAGAAAACCTGTGCATCAATGCACAACATTGGCCATTCAGCAGAGTGCAAAAGCACTTGGATATTTTGTCAAAAATACAGCATTATTTCACATAGGAGTCTTTGTTCTCTGACCAACCGTAGTAAAATCTCAGCAACGTGAAAGAGAAAATCATTTTCAAGCACAATGATAAGAGAGAATGGAATTGGGATCAGGAACAAATGCAGCACCCAAATCTAATTTCAGCACTTAAAGTGATTTGATTCAAATTGCCAACATCCTCTAATTTATTAAGCTGCTTTCTGACTTTCCTAAGGCTCTGAACTGCATCAGGTAGCTCTGTAAAGAAAGCAGTTCTGCGTACCAGCTTTCGACCAAAGTTCCCATTTATTGAACAAGGGGAACTGTGACAGTTCTCTGCCAGCTTGCAACTCTCTTAGGTGATGATTTACCCCAAATCTTCTGCAGATAAAATCCCTCTTCTCTGTAATATTCTTTGGCCAAGGAAACAGCCTTACCGCAGACTCCTTCATAACGTTCAATCAGCAGCCTGTAACTGCCTCCATTAAATTAATAAAAAGGCCATTTAAAAGATACGCTCATATCTGATATTTTCCTTCCCTTGTTCTGTTCCACTGCTAAGCATTGCTTTGCATTTTCCATCTCCCACCCCAAAAATCAAACAAGTTTTACCAGGGAAGGAGAAGAACCCTCTTGCACACAAAACTCAGTTTTCTGGAAACATTTGCTATCTGATGCTAAACTCAAAATATAATCTGTTCACATTTCCAACTAAAACCATACATCAGATTGCCCAGCAGTGGAGTATTTGACCCTGGAGGTCGACAGGAACCATGGAGTTATTGCACTGAAGGACGTGGTTATGGCCATGATTGGGGATGGGTTGGGAATTTTAGAGGTCTTCTCCAACCTTAATGACTCTGATTCTAAGACACAATCGGCACAGTTACCTTTCCAGAAGGCAAGAACCCTGAATACAACCTCTAGCCAATAAAGCCATCTACAGCAGCATCACAGAGCCTGGGTTTTACCTCTTGAACAAGAAGACTTCACATTATGTGAAACCTTCCGGGCTCTGCCTTTGACAAACTCAGGTGACTGCTTCCTCATCCTGAAGAGGGACATCTAATTCAAACCTCAATCTTACACACACCCAAGTACACCATGAATCATAGAATCGTTAAGGTTGGAAACGACCTCTAAGCTCACCAAGCCCAACCCCAACCCACCCCATCATGCCCACTGACCACGTCCCTCAGTGCCACATCCTCACAGTTCTGGTGGGTCGCAGTGACCCCACCACACTCTGGGCAGCTGTGCCAATGCCCAAGCGTTCCTTTAGTGGTTTTTTAGTTAGTTTTGGTGCCCCTGGCACAATTAAGGCCATCACCTCTCATTCTATCACTCTTACCAGAGAGAAGAGGCCGACCCCCACCTCACTCCAACCTCATTTAAATTCAACAGGGAGTGATGAGGTCTCCCCTGAGCCTCCTCCAGCTACAAACTACCACCAAACACAACCATATGCAGGTGACCTTCTCCCACATCACTTTCCAGCAGTCACAGCACACTGCATAACCTCAGAAAGACCAGAAACACATCCCCAGCACTGCATTGCAAGCGATCTCCCCTTCGCAGGGTTTGAGAAAGAAAGAAAGAAAGCAGTCCACCCTTGGATTGCTAACCTTATTTCTAACCACACTGTAACTACAAAGACTTGCTCTCAGTGTGTAGACTGTTCATGGGAAGCAGCATGAAGCCACGAGGTTCCAGCTGCTAACATAGGAAGAAGTGAGGGTGCAGCACAGCCTATGTGTCATGACAGCTCTGGCACGCAACATAAACCAGCCAAGACCCCAGATACAGTCATCACAAACATCTAGATAAAGAACATAGTGATTAACACGCCGAATTTAATTACAATTCACAGTCATGCAGATAAGCATGTGGAATATGCCACGCTTACAAAGTAATTTTCACCTGCCCTCATACTTCCTATTCCTACCTGCAGCATCTAATAAGCAAATCTTTTAAAGCCAAGCTCTTAGCAACCACAAAAATTAATTAAAAATGAAAGAAAAGCTGCAATGCCATTTCTGACAGAGGAAAAGGTAAGCTCAATACACACGAGCAGTGGCTGCAAAGCTCTGAGCGCTGCTGAGAAACCTTCGCTGGCACTTTTCTCAGGGCTCAAAGTCTAAAAACATGACAAGGAACTTCGTTTCACAAACCAACAACTGAACAGGTAAATGAAGCAGATGGAGAGAAGAACACGGGCTGGTATTTTCAGTGGAAATTTCACACTGAGATGTGTGTGAAGGAACAACAAGGAGCTTCACCAAAACAGACAAAAGCAGTCTGCAGCTCACGTCTACCAGCTCTTTTGTTACCCAGCAGCACTTCACGTTGCTCTGCCTCTATTCAGATTTGGTCCCCTTCAACTTACAAATATCCTCAAGTGCTCGAGGAAGCTAAGGCATAAGTAGCTATCTCAAAAAGCTCTCTAGATGAGAGGGAAATACTTATCACGATGCGGGCTATAAACATTCAAAAGGAAGCTTTCAGCTTCCAGAGTTTCCTTGGAAAATCCCTTTATGATCAGCTGCATCACACATCCATCCCATGTAAATAAAAATATAAATCAGAAAAAAAAAATAAATTATAGGTATCTTTATGAACCTCAACTTCTCAAGATACAAAGTGTTTTTCCTTGTGCACACAGCTGTTCTTTCCCCGAATTTACATTAAGCATCACCAGAGAGCGGATGGTGCTTTCCATAGGAGCTCCCCCAGAAGGCAGCGCTGCTCAGGATAACATTTTCATTTCCTTCTTCCCCAAGAATCAACCCTGCTGAGAATTCACCCAACACATGCAGACACACACTGATAAAAGCTAAGCAGGTAACCATCTTACAGACGCTTCTGCTGCAAATGTAAGTGAAGCCAGGGTGCACTCCCAACCTATTTCTGCATGGATTTCCAATCTGGCACACTGTGGAACAGACACAGCCCAATTCAGCATGCCATCACCAACATAAACTGTCTCAACATTGCTGTACCAGCACAGTACAACCCAGAGATCACACCACAGGCATTCCTCAGCATCATATACACACGCATGCACGCTGTCTGAAAGCACACATGGCTGCTTTGCCAAGAACCACTTTTTAGCCTTATATCCTCCACCAAAAATGATCCAGCCTAGAGGCAAACCCTGCACACCAATCCCAGTGCTGTTGGTTCAGCTCTGACCTCTCCCCACACGAACCAATCCACTGCTCCCCTGTCCCTCCCCAAGAACCAGCACTACTATTACCCACCCTAAAAGCTGCATCGCCCCCTGTGCCATCCCCCCCCTCAGCCTTACACCTTCCTACCCCACCGCAACCTGCTGCTAGCTAAATCCTGCCCCTACTCCATCCATCTCCCATACAGCCCCAATCCCCCCACTACGTTTCTCCCATCAATCAGCCCAACCTCACTCTTTCTCCAGCCCCAACACAAAGCAAACCCAATCGCTCCCAATCCACTGCTACCATCTCCCACTTCTCCCCATAGCCCTGTACCCACTTCCCACTGCTCCCAGACCCAGCTGGGAACACCCAAGCCTCTAATATCCCCATTCTAACAGTACTACCAACCCTACACCTACACCCCAGCCGGGGTCTGTCTCTCTTCCCCGTTACCCTCATGCATTCCACAACCAAACTCAGAGGTTCACCATCTCTGTGAACCCCCAGATGGGTTCCTCACACCCCTGCCACCCCATTGTGAGCCCGTAGATCGGCTCCTTGCAACTTGAAAGTGTTAAAACCCAGCTCTTACACCCTATCACTCTTCTGCAAACCCCCCAGTTCTATTTCCTACGACTTGTGAACCCCCATCATCTGCTCCTTGGGAAAGGGAGCCCCCAAACCCACTTCTCACAGCACTTTGGAAGCCTCTAAACGTGCTCCCAGCTCCTTGCAAACACACTAGCCTGCTCACTGAGCCTTGGAAGACCCACACCCAGCCCTCAGACCTCCTCCTGAGCCCTCAAACAGCCTCCCCTCCCTTTCCGAGCCCCAATATTTGCTCCTCACACCACAACACCTCCCGGTCAGTCCCCACATGGGCTCTTTGTGCCTTACCCCCCCTCACACCCCGTCACTCCTCTGAGAGCCCACGAACGGCCTCCTCGCAACCCGTCACTCCTCGTTACCCCCCCTCAACCCCTTCCCCGACCTCACCTGAAGCGTCCGCCGCAATGCTGGCACTGATCGCCCACCCAACCGGGCTGACACTCGCACTGCCCGCTGCCCGGTTGGCACCGCCCGCCGTTAGCGCACGGTTTGTCGCATTCTTTCGCCGTTCCCCCATCCTCTTCTTTCTCTTCGGCGGCAGCGGCGGCGGCGGGCCCGAGCCCCGGCACGGCGGGTAACAGCAATAAGAGCAGAGCCAAAAGCAAACGTCTCGGCCTCCCTCCACGCCAGCCCGGGCCCCGCCGCGCCCCGCGCTCCCGCGCCATCTGCCGCCGACGCCGCCGCCGTCGACTGCGGGAGGAGGGGCGGCCGGGGGGCGGCGGGACGACGCGGACCATCCGCCGCCGCGGCGCCTCCTCCCCGGGACGGTGGCCGGCGAGTGCGGAGGGAGGGGGGGAGGAGGGGGGGGGTTCCGCCGCTACGGTGGCCGCGAGGAGGTGGCGGGGACGAGAAGGGGGGGGCGGGGGGAGGGGGAGCGCGCAGCCGGGAGGCGCCGCCGGGCCGCGGGCGATGACGTCACAGCGCGGCGGGCGCTGCTCCCGCCTCTCACCTCAACTGAGGCGATTGGGGGGGGCGGGGGAAGTTGGGTGTCCCGTCATTGGGAGTCGTTTTCCCGAGCCCTCGAGGTTGAAGGGGAAAAAAAGAAATAAATGTCAAAATAAAGTTTTAGGTTTGGTGGTGGTGATGGTGTGTTTTCATTTTGAAATCAACTCTTTGAAAGGGTTGATAAATGCAGGATGAGGGGAAATGGTTTGAAGTTGAGGGAGGGAAGATTTAGGTTGTATACCGGGGGAAATTCTTTATTATGAGAGTGGTGAGGTGCTGGAACAACTGCCTAGAGAGGTTGTGGATGCCCCATCCCTGGAAGTGTTCAAGGCCAGATTGGATGGGGCCCTGGACAACCTGGTCTGGTATGAAATGTGGAGGTTGGTGGCCCTGCATGTGACAGGAGGTTGGAGCTTGATGATCCTTGAGGTCCCTTCCAATCCTGGCCATTCTGTGATTCTGTGAAAAGAGCTCTCGGGTTCCCAGGCCCAGCCTGCCCACCCGCCGTGCCTTCTGTGAGATCCCTGCAGTTCTGGGCTACCTCTGGTGATCCCCACCGCTCCTGTGCAGTCTTTGCTGCTTCCTGACTGCTCCATTGGGGAAGGAATTCCTCCAAATATCCAACCTGACCCTCCCCTGGCACAGCTTGAGGCTATCACAGGAAAAGAATCACAGAAACACCAAGGTTGGAAAAGACCATCAAGATCATCCAACCATCCACCTATCAGCAATAGTTCTCACTAAACCATGTCCCCCAGCACAAAATCCAAACGTTCCTTGAACACCACCAGGCTCGGTGACTCCACCACCTTCCTGGGCAGCCCATTCCAGTGCCTGACCACTTTTTTGGAGCAGTAATATTTCCTAACATCCAGCCTATATCGCCCCTGGTGCAGCTTGAAGCCATTCCCTCTAGTTCTATCACCAGTGACACGAGAGAAGAGGCCGACCACCAGCTCACTACAACCTCTCTTCAGGTAGTTACAGAGAGCAATAAGGTCTCCCCTGAGCCTCCTCTTCTACAGTCTGAACAATCCCTGCTCCTTCAGCCACTCCTCATATGGCCTGTGCTCCAGACCCCTCACCATCTTTGTTGCCCTTGTCACCTCTCATCCTATCGCTGTTAGCTGGGAACAGAGGCTGACCCCATCTCACCCCAGCCTCCTTCAGGCTGTTGTGCACAGCCATGAGGTCTCCCCTGATCTTCCTCCACGCTCAACCATCCCATCCTCTCAGCTGCTCCCCATAAGATCTGTGCTCCAGATCCTTTACATCTCTGCTGCCCTTCCCTGGACACACTCCAAATGCCTTTCTTACAGTGAGGGGCCCCAATCTGTACGCAGTTTCCTTCACATGCTATAGGCTCTCCAGCCTGTGATGATGAGTGAGCCTCAGGATCTCCTCACACAACCAGGGCAAATGGCAGAACATGGGCTCAGGGTTTGCTCTCTGTAAATACCTGGAGGGAGGTTATAGTGAGCTGGGGGTCAGCCTCTTCTCTCGTATCACTGGTGATAGGACTAGAGGGAATGGCTTCAAGCTGCACCAGGGGCGATATAGGCTGGATGTTAGGAAATACTTCTTCTCTGAAAGAGTGGTCAAGCACTGGAACGGGCTGCCCATGGAGATGGTGGAGTCACCAAGCCTGGAGGTGTTCAAGGAACGTTTGGATTTTGTGTTGAAGGACATGGTTTAGTGAGAACTATTGGTGATAAGTGGATGGTTGGATGATCTTGACGGTCTTTTCCAACCTTGGTGTTTCTGTGATTCTGCGATTCTGTGATTCCCAAGTGACACTTGTATACACCCAAGTGACATCTCAGTTAGTGCTGGGATCACAGAATGGTTTGGGTTGGAAGAGACTCTTAAAGGCCCTCTGGTCCCACTCCTCTGCAGTGAACAGGGATACCCACAGCTCCATCAGCTGCTCAGAGCCCCAGCCAGACTGACCCTGGTTGCCTCCAGGGCCAAAAATACTTTTTCCTTAGACCCAGTCTCTAGCTTGGGTAATTAATTAAATTAATTAATTAACCTTGTTTCGATTGCAGAAAGATACCAGCAGCTGAGATTGAATGAAATTTTACTCGTATTTTTCCCTGTAAAAAGGGCCAGCGGGATTTAGGTACAGCAATACAGAGACAGACAACAAACTAGACAAAATAGCCAACTCACTGCCTTTAAGTGGTTCATTTGTATTTACAAATCAAACTGCTGGCTAACTGAGCTGAGAGAGGCTCTTCAGTGGGAGCTTCAGTGACTTCCAAGTGAGTTACCAGGGATACTGAAAAGACAGGTATTGAGCAGATAGGAAAGAAAACAATCTTAAGACTGGAACGTATGCATCTTCTTCACAGTCAAGCAACTCTCTAATGAAATTACTGTTTGCCTTTTTTGCTTCGAGCCTAGGAAAGTGGATAAAATCTTGGCTTCATTCAAAAATGCTGTGCTGGGGCTGACCTGGTAGACAAGGGAGGAAAAAAAGGTCACATCAGAAATAGACTGCCAAAACACTCTGGACCATAAAGAGGGGATATTTCTATACACATGTATTTTCCTGGGTTGCGGACAACTGCCAACATTCCCTGGGGGAATTCAGGGACCAGCCACTGCCCTGCCACTGCCCAGGGAATTGCCAGCACAAGCCAGCCAGGCTCCAAGGTGCATCCACCTTGTGATCCAGCCAGCTTAAGTCAAAGAGTTCCCACCAGTGCAAATTTCTCTGGGACAGAGCTATTAACTGCTGTGGCCAAGGGTCACATAAAATCTCCATCCTCTGCCCAGATCTGCCCACCTATATTTATCGGAGAGAACAATACTTTTACTTTCACAACATCTGCTTGCCCCTTTCTTGCCAAATACAAGGGATGAAAGTGAAAACATTGATTGACGCGATGAGAATAAACTTAGGCAATCTGTTCACATCCTCAAGATGAATCAAACTTGGAGAAAAGCTTTTGTGTTACACGGTTTGGGGATTTTTTCAACCTAAGCTTGTTAGCACAACACAAGATGCCATCTCTCCTTGTATCTCTCCCTACTCTTTTCCTATAGCAACTTGTTCCTTAAAGTTGATAAATCAAGAGAAAAAAAAAATCCACTAAATAACTGACAAATCAGATCTGTGCAGGAGTGAGTTTGTTGGTTGGTTGGTTGGTTGGTGTTATCAAGCAAACTCCAGCTCTTAAATGAAGGGTTAAGAAGGATCAGCTCAGCTGTGCAGGATCATCCAGCACACGAGAGCAGGGTGAAAGTGTTATCACATCATGGCACGCTGATCTGTCAGCTCCTGCAGCATTCATCAGCTGCCAGTGGCCAATCTCAAATGCTTCAGAGAAGACTAACATCCGTGAGCGTTGCACAACAGAAGAAATCCTTTCCTGACCTTGTTAGGGTTCACACTGTGCCCTGTTGCTATCTGGAATAAAACATTAACTGTGGGAGATCATTATTGTTAAATTAAGTTTAATCTGTCCAATTTTAACATGTGAAGAATGTTCACAAAGTCTTCTTTTTTTGTGTGTGAGTGTCAAGCAACTTTCCAACACGCAAATACGGGTTGGAAGGGGAGGGGTTTGGTTATCTCAGAAGGCAAGCAAGGCTATTTTTATTTTGGAAAGCAGAAATACTTTGTAATAGACATACTAGAATGATTAAAACGCCCTTTCCTGGCAGCAGACTCAGCAAGACAATGGTGTTTTTGCAAACCATGCATAGCAAGAGAATTTATTGAGAGACAGAGGAGTCTCCTGTATCACAGCAAAGAAAAAATGTCATTAGGATAACATTTAGGTGGCTGTCACACAACTTGAAAACAGCAGCTAATTGGTAAGCAAGCATTTCCTTGGACATTGATTGCAGACAAGTCTGCAATGGGCAAGTACCACCAGTGCTGAGTTATAGTTGTGAGGAACTGCATTCGTCCCTTTTTCACTCTTGCTGCCAAACTTTTATGACCCTGTATGTTGTCACTATACTTAAATTAAATACATATTTACTCTGTACATATTTGCACAGTGTCTAAGTCAAGTTGCTACCCTCTTCACATGCCCAATGACAGGATAGCCAGAGACGCTCGTTAACAAATTGGCCTCTGGGGTGAAATTATGTCCTCGTTAAGAAGACTTCCATTGATATTAATAGGATCAGACCATCATTGCTGAGGGCTGAGTCAGGGCTGGGCTGGGTGTCTTGGGAGCATAAACAGCAGAGCTGCCCTGCGAGGCCGGTCCCTCGGCCTCTTTATCTCTGCAGCTCCAATGGGTCGAGTCACAGCAATACCTGGGGTCAAAAACCACGTGAAGCCACAGCCCCAGCAGCACCTTATAAATGCATTTTTCCTTCTGTTCAGATGAGCTCCGCCAGGGAACTGAACTCCAGAATAACTCCCTTCCCAAGGGCCTGACACCAACTATTTCCAATTAGCTCCCAACCCAGGGTCACCAGTTTTTCTATTCCTCACCCAACCTGACTTTCCCACTCCTCTGCCCATGTTCCCTTCTCTCAATGCCCTTCCAGCTGCCCTTGTTAGACTAGGATCACGCCAGTCCAACAGCGTGTCCTTGCTGCCTACCCTAACACCCTCCTTGCTCTACAAAGAGCAGGAGAAGGGAAAAGAATATCCATCCGTCCATCACTGGGACCATTGCACACCACCACCATCACGGCTGTCTGGGAGGTGTGTGAGCTCTGCACTCAACAGCTGCCATGTGATCTTCCTTCCGAGCACCATTAGGGAAATCCTGCCACGAGCATGTTGGGCTCATGGAAGGATTGTGGATGCCCCATCTCTGAAAATACTCAAGGCCAGTTGGATGGGGTCATGAGCAGCCTGTTCTAGTATTAGATCTGGAGGTTGGTGGCCCTGCCTGTGAGGGGGGACTGGAGCTTGATGGTCCTTGAGGTACCTTTCAACCCAAGCCATTCTATGATTCTATGATTCTGTGATCCACATATTACAGCACATATAGGCACAAGCTTGGAGATTGCTAGAATTCTGGTTTACCTCTATTTTTCCTTTCTCTAGATGTGAACGTAGTGACCAAAGGTCTTCAGACAAAATGCTTAATAAAGGGTGTAATATAGTAAATAAAGTGCTGCAGGGGACAAAGGTCTGATGACTAATGACGAGTAGCAGTAAAATACTTTGTGTGTGCACAGACGCTTTAGATCCTTTTATTTTTAGAGTCGGGGGAAACTCATAATAAAATTTCATTCTGGGTGCAGAAATTCGGGCAGAAAATGACAGAATATTACAAAGCTGTAGTCACCCTGTAACAGGCTGTCAATGTCCCATCCGTGGAAGCATTCAAGGCCAAGTTGGACAAGGCCCTGGGCAAGCTGATCTGATGGGGGCAGATGATCTTTACAGTCCCTTCCAACCGAAGCCGTTCTACGCTTTCTCTGCCTCACTCAAAAGAACCCATCTTTCATGCTACACAATTCTGTAATGCTACAGAATTGTGGCCCAGCTCAGTGGAAGGCACTGCGGTGGCCGACTTACTCGCAGCACATCTGCTCTTGTAGATTTTCTATTCAAACACTGGCCAAACCTGAGCCAGCCTTCCTGATGAGACCAAAATTTAGAAAGCTTTATCGGGATGACGTTCACCTGCCTCAAGCTGCCTCTGATCAAAAGTGCTCCAGTTTCCAGGTTGTCTTGAAAGAGCTTTATGGAAAGATTTGTCCCATATATCTCTCCTGTGTTAGTGGGAAGATGTGCAGGCTCTGAAAAACAGCATTCAATCGGCTCGAGTTGGGTGGCTGTGAGAACAGAGTGTGTGTTTGGGAGAATGTGGGTGTGCATGGGCCTGGAACAGAGGTTAGGTCTGGATTTGGGAAGTGGGGATTCCAGGACAAAGCCATCATCTTTGTGAAGCCACTGAAATCTCTGTGTGTTTTGGGATGACCTTGAATTTCATAGCAAAACTCAGGGTGTTGCATGAAAAGAGGGAAATTAAGAGAATAAAAATTCAAAAGCAAGTAACTTGCACTTCTTGGGAAGTGAATCATTTCAAGACGCCATTCCTGACCAGATATATTTGGAAAACTACCCCAGAAGTGTAAATTTACTGAACCCCACTCTATTTAAAAAGAAATGTGTTGTTTGTAAGCAGTCCTTCTGCCCGGTGTAGCCACCCCATCCAGACTGCTCTTTGCAAAGAGTGCTCTGAATACAGCAGCCTTTTTCTGCAAGAACAGAGCAAAGTCCCGAGTGTGGTAAGTGACTGAAAGACCATTGACCAACAATACCGAATCAGATGCAGTCTGGGGATGCTATAAAAACAGCTCTGTCTGCTCTCCTTGCAAAAGGGAGAGAATGGGGGCATGCATTCAGAGGCAGCCCGGTACAATGTGGCACGTTCAGCTGGAGGCTGAAAGGAGAAGAGCCGCCGTGACTCTTCAGTGTGTTCTGGGCAGGAACAAAGGGAGGCAAGGCAGTTTCGTGCATTGGAAACAAAACCCCAACAAAAACAGTGAAGACAGGCTGGGCTGTGATGAGTTTCTGGAGTCTGAGCTGGAGGCACTGGGGTTGGGGCAGCAGCTGGTGCCTTGCTGAAGACTTGCTGACCCCACCATGGGTGCTGATGGGCAGGGGGATCTCCTGGGCTCCAGGTTGTGCCCAGTGCCTATGGGCCTGACTCTGGGCACTGTCTCTGTCCACTTACACCTCCTTGCAGGGATTTATGGACATGGATAGGATCCCCCTGAGCCTCCCCTGCACATGCTGAGCAGCCCCAGCTCTCTCAACCTCTCGCCACAGAAACACTGCAGTTCCTTCAGCATCACCAAGGCTGTATGTTGGGCACTCTCCGTATGTCCTGACTTCTCTGGGGGCCCAGAACCTGGCCTTGCCCTAATTTTCCTGAGCAAAACTATACTGCTTTAAACCAATTTAATCATGGGCTGGGCATTGTTTTTGAAGAATCATAGAATCATTAAGGTTGGAGAAGACGATCAAGGTCATCTGGTCCAACTGTAAGAAGAGAATGGTGAGGTGCTGGAACAGGCTGCCAGGGAGTTTGTGAATGTTCTGTCCCTGGAGGTGTTCAAGGCCAGGTTGGATGGGGCCCTGGGCAGCCTGGACTGCTATGAAATGTGAAGGTTGGTGGCCCTGAATGTGGCAGCGGGTTGGAGCCTGGTGATCCTTGAGGTCCCTTCCAACCCAAGCCATTCTGTGATTCTATGATTCTGTGTTGTCCAACCACCTCAACCTTGTTTGATTTCACCAGAAGTTCCTCTGGTTTACACAAAGCTCATTAATTTACATTTCATCCAAATGTTTCCATGTGTAATTAAGAGCTTGAGTGGTCAGACAGACTTCCGTGGGAGTTCCTGCATGTGTGGTTGAACTTGTGCCTGCAGTTTAACAAGAGTGAAACCTCCTCATGCCCTGATGAAACAGCACACAGTGAACTTGGTTCCACGTTGCATCAACTTGTTCTACTTCCTCCTATTGCGACGGGACAAACCAGTATGCAGCTACTGATTTTAAACCCAGGTTTGAAACCAGTTCTCCCAATGCCTCTTGCACCCCAGCACAAAAATAGTTGTGCAAAGCATAATTGGTTTAACAAAGCCCAGGTTAATGACAGTGTGGAAGCAAGTCTTGTATTAAAAGCAGTGTGAACATCACCGGGGAGTAAAAAGATACGTAGGGATGTGCACAATTATATCCAGAGCACACACAGTGTATGGGGATGTATTTGTCTTGTACATGGAGCAGAAGTGTGCAATCAGGGGAAAAAAAAACCTGAGATTGGAAGTCATCACCAGGTGCAACCCCTCCCAGCCCTCAAAGCACCTCGGAGCAGTGCTCAGGGCTTAAAAATAAATGGCTGGTCACCACCTCTGGCCACTAAAGCAAGATTAATATTTTCACGTTACTTAATTCCAGCACAGCCATCAATACCTACATATTACAGGGCTTAACAGAGGATTAAACCAATTTTATGAGTGAGAGAATCTTGGAAGGAGGAATGCTCGCACTTGTTTAAGTCAGTTTCACTCCTTCAAGAGCAGTGTGAGCAGGGTGTGGGGCTTGGGGGCAGATGGTCTCTGCGTAGAGGAATGAGTCCTTGCAAAATCTGGAGGAGAGGGATTGTGGTGGAAGAGAAAGGGAAGGTGAGAAGAACAAGAAATGGATGTGACTCCAGTGCACCGTACGAGTGATAGGCTCCAGGAACTGGAGGCAAGGAGGGACTGTGGCTGTGTGCCTCCATCCAGAAGCACTGTAGGAGTGTGTCGTGCTCCCACCCCGCCTGCGCCCCACAGGCCTCACATCTCTGTGCCCCTGGGGCGCTGGAACAGCTCAATGCTGTGGCACAATTCGAGGGCACTGTGCTGCAAAGTGAGCCCTGAGCAGCTGTTTGAGGAAACAGAGCATTTGGCTCAAGAAGAATATTGCTGTATAATCCCTCGGGCTTCTTGAGAGGAAACAGTGTCTCATTATAATCCAAAAAGAGCTGGGAGTTGGGTTTGGTTCTTTTTTTTTTTTTTTCAATTTAACATTATTAAAATGTAAAATCTGTTGTGATTCATCCAAGGAAAGGCTCTGAGGCTTTTCTTCTGCTGCTTTGAGCATCGTTGCCGTGTGTGTCCAGTCTGAACAGAGGCAGCAGGAAAGGAAGAGGGGCAGGGGAAGAGGAAAAACCCAACCTTGTTCAGTATGTTCTGCAAATGGAGGTTAGTGTGGAAAGAGTGGAAATGCTTCGTGCATTGACTAAAAAGCATCTACTCTGTGTGCACACAAAGGTGGCTGCTGCAGAAAATGCGGGTGGAAAGGGAACTCTCCAGCAACAAGATGCTCCCAAGAGGTATCTTTAGAGCTGTACTGTGTGTTTTAGAAACAACCCTGGATAGAGGCTTTATCTGCAGATCCGTGAGTCAGCTGGCACTCGGTGCTGGGAGATAAATACGCTATTTAAGTACATACAATAATACCCACCTCGAAGGAAAAGCTTTGAGACACAGACGATCGATATGACCAGCACGTTTGCTAACTTCATGCAGAGATCAGCGTGAAGGAGTTGTTGTGGTTAAGCCTGGAACTGTTGGGGAGAGCCAAGAAAATGCATTCCTTGGCTGAACCGTGTTCCAGCAATGAGTGGGCGGTGATGGCCTTTGCAAAGTCATGAACGCTGTCCTTGCTCCAACCCAGAAGTGCTGCATCTGCTCCACGTTATTGGATATTTTTTCAATACTGCTGCCTCTTTCTCAAAGGCTGGGACTCATCTCTCATGTCTCATGAGATACTGACAGCACAGATGTCTCCATTTGAGTCCCAGAGGTTTTCTCTGTGGTCAGTAGAGAACCGTAGGCAGTTTAGCAGGGGATTTTCAAGAGGTCTGTCTGTGTACGGTTGCAAAGGCTGTCTGAGCAATCTGTATAGACACAGCTTTGCACAGCAGATACCTTCAGGTGCCCACATGGATCTCACTTGCATTTAACTACAAACTGAAGCACGGCAGTGTTGCTCCCCCATCAGAATTTCTTGATGCTCAATGAGGATGATCTATTACATCTTCCCCATAACACAGTCTGAGCTCCAGTACTCCTGATTCATATGCTCAGCAATGCCTTGGGCTGCTTGTGATGTGTCCTCTTTGCTTGAGGACAATACTCTCAGCAGTTTTCAAAGCTGAAAATTCCTTTTTGCCTGGATTTTGATTCAGAATGAGCTCACCAGATCCCTTACCAGCAGTACGTCCCTGTAGACATTCAGGTCAGGTTGGATGGGGCTCTGAGCACCTGGTGGAGCTCTGGGTGTCCCTGTTCATTGCAGGAGAGTTGGACCAGGTGACCTTTAAGGGTCCCTTCCAACTCAAACGATTCCATGACTCTATTCTATGATTCTATGCTTGAGCAGTTGGACCAGATGGGTCCTTCCAACCTCAGCTTTAGGGATTCTGGGATAAAGAAGTCAGAGGTAGCTCATGAGAGCTTGGAGACAACAGAACATGATGGAAAGATGTCTGGAAAGCCCAGAGCTGCCCTAGCAGCATGCTGTGGGGTGGTCTCCTAAGCCAGAAGCCCTCCATTGAGCTCCAGACCTACACAGATGAATCTTAAAATCTACCACTTGCCCATATGCTTGTGACCATATGCTTGGAACTGGCTTGAACCCTATAGAGAAGGATATCCCACCAGAAGCTGACAGCTGACTCGTTTCGGGTTGAACCACATCACTTTCACTGACTAATGGTCATGTGTTTTCTTTGAAACACTATTAAATCACATCTCATAATGAGAATGAGGACATTGCATCCTGCCATTAGTTTTAAAAGAGATCAATGCACTTCTAGTAGCAATGTATTGGTGAAAAGAGTATTGAATTTTTCTGTTGTCGAGCACAATGTAGGCATACAGCTGGTGCCCAAAATGGTCCTGTGCTCCCTTCACTGAGGACATCGTATGTGCTGAATTTCTGTGGTGTACAAATTTCAGTAAGGAATGTCCTTTTAAGCAGTAGTGAGGAGAGAATTAAGGCAAAAGCAGAGAAAAATACCAAACTCTGGGGGTTGCAAAGGATGCAGCTCATTGGGGAAAGGAATTAAAATTGAAAAGAAGGAGCCGTTGTTTGGTACGGGCCTCAGCCTGCGAGGCAGGGGAAGGATGGAATAACAAGGATGATGTGTATGAGGGATGAGCTGGAAAATGACCCCAGCAGTGATGGTTTGTGGAAAAGTCCCAGTGTGCTGTTGGAGAGGTGCCATAAATAACCCTGCCCCTCGGGCCAGCACACGTCCCTTTGGCTTGCACGGAAATCTCATGATCGTGGAAAGGGGCTCTTTGTCATAGCTGGGCACATGAATTATTTTTATGATTTTTTCCACTTTCCCTTTGCTCAGGAGCAACCGATCTGCTTTGGGGCAAACGGAACAAACAACTGAATGGGTTTCACTGGGAGGCGTGGGTGGGAACAGGGGGTTGGGAGCGGGGATTATTGCACTGGAGTGATTTCAGTGACACACAACAAGCACCCGGAGATAATTAAGTGCTGAAAAATAACAACCCACCATTAAGCGTTGGTATAAGAGTCCCAGCGGTGCTCGTATAGCAGTCTCAATAATGGTGTCAAAGGAGGATATTCTCTGGGGGATTGATGAGCAGTTAGAGCACAAAAGCTCCCCACCAGAAGGTTATCTCCAGGAAATGTCTGCGAGCTCGAAGGTTATTACTTAAATAAACAGTGAATGCCACTGTTGAATATAAAATTTTTTACACTGTCTTATAAAAATGTCAGGATAGAGGTGAAGGGGAAATGTATCACTGCAGATATCCAGATGCCAGCCTTTTTCCACATCCTTTGCCATAGCTTTAACACCCAAACCCCTTAATTTGCACACAGACACCATGCCATGATCAATGAGTGTCTAGCATCTGCACGGGAGAGTGGATATTTCTGCAAGAGCTGTTCTGTCACTAATGTATTCTTCCCATTTCTATACACTTTTTTACATCTTCTTCTCCCACATGAGCAAACAGACCATGATGGACTCCTGGCTGATGGGTAGAGACGTTCAGAAAGCTGCTGGGGAACACACAATCCACGAGTTGGGACTGCTGATGTTTGCTTCAGCCTAGTATCCCATGGTAGAGGCATAAGGATTAAACAGGCTTTGGAAGGGGAGCTCGTCTTGGTGTTGGGATGGGCATTTCTTTGAACACAATGTCTTCGGGGTGAGAAGCTATCAGCAGTCAGTCCTTGTTCCCAGAGAAAAGGATGGAGAACCCATTGGGATCACCAGTGATGTCATCCCAATTGATTAAAGTTGAACTGAAATGAGTGACATTCGGGTTAGTCAGCAGAAGAATGTTTCTTAGGGCATGATCAAGAAAATGAGGCTTCAATACCAGCTGGTGAAAAAGCCACCGGAGCAACATTACTGGAAGCTGACATCCACTTGTTGGTGGATGTCTAAGTGGAGGCTGGAGAAGCTCTCAGCAGTGCCTATGGTTTTCTTCACTGCTTTACAAAGCAGTGCTGGAGAAGAGAATCAGTTTCTAATACATGAATCTCGAGACCCTCCACCCAGGCCCCTGGATTTGTTGCCTTCAGCCATTATATGCAGGCTGGCATCATTCCCCAGATGCAGTTGAGATCATGGTCACCAACTACAGAGTGGCAGAATAGGGACCAAGAATGTGGCCAGGAAACTTTAGGACTTCAAATGTGGCTTTTGAGCTCAGTGACTTTCTTCAATTCCCAGCTGGATCTATTCTTGTGGCTCCTACTCTCTGCACACTGATTGCGTGCTCCGGCTGTTGCAAGGCAGAAAGGCAATATATCTGCCTATAACAGCTGAATTGGCCTGAGCTTTACAAAGCTAATCAGCCATGAAAATGCCCCTCCTTGCCATCCTGGAAGAATTGACTTTAATGATGAGAGACATTCTCTTTCCAGCCTGGTCAAAAGGGTAGGAGGCCTTCTGGGGAGATTGCAGCTTGTCCTTGAGAGCATCCCATGCAGTCTGAGGCCTTGCTCAGAGCTTTCTTTTAACCCTCTCCTTTCTTGCAGTCAGGAATTGCCAGAGCTGAACTGCTGCACTAACACGAAGCCTGTGCACTTGCTTTATAATTCCTTCTATCAGAGATCTTCTTTCAGCACTGAACTGCTGGTGACTCCATCCTCTTCTTCATCTCCTCCACTCACATTGCTCCTGGCACCCTTGGCCATCAGGATTGTGTGCAGCAGATGACCTTAGTGGTCTTTTCCAACCTTAATGATTCTATGATTCCACAATTTCATTTGTGTTTGGCAAAGAAAGATAATGGGACCACTTTTGGGATATTTGTCCATTGATAGCATAGGTGGAGAGTCTTCTCCATGGAGGAGAACCACCAAATGGTTGCCACTGTGGTGTCCCAAAGGAAATTCTGTGCAGTAGCTCGTGATGGAGACCCTCAAAAAGGTAATAGCACCTATGGACTGCATAGCTGCACAGAAGCAATGGACATCCTTCTTGGAATCATAGAATCATAGAATTACAGAATCATTAAGGCTGGAAAAGACCACTAAGACCACCCAGTCCAACCATCAACCCATCATTGCCATGCCCACCAATCCATGTCCCTCCTTCTTGCTGCCTAGGAACAAATACTGACAGGTATTTCTAATCACTTCTGGTGGTAGATATTACCAGGGAATGTCCTGATAAAGCAACACCAATGCCCTATTGCTGGATATGCCCTATTGCTGGAAATACTTTTGACCACTGCAATAGCCCCATGTTCTGGCACTGCTAAAAGGGCACAGTTCCTGGCTCCTGCCCTTCCATCCATGTCACACATCCGTGCAGCACACAGGTGTGGATTTATCTCTGCATGGACAGTGCTGTTACTTGTGCCTATGTTTAGATCAATGATGCCAACAGAACCCTGCACTGCAAGCACCTCAGACACGTTGCCTTTTCCCCTCATTATTCTCTGTATCACCCTGCAGTAAAAATCTTTCTTCTTGCTGTCTCTCTCCAAGCACTGCTTCTCCTAAATAGCCCAATCTCAGCCCAGGAGGCATTGAGATTTCATAGAAATGATGGTATGTTTCATCCTACCTCCCTGCTCCTTCTGAAGAGCTCATAGTTAAGACTGAGCTAGAAAGAATAATAGAGGAGTCAAGGGCTGAGGCTGTCCCATGGTGGTAAAACCCCTGTTAGTGAGGTGGCCAGAAATTGTTTACCGTGAGAATGATGACACAGTGTGTCACTGGAGGTGCTTAAGGCTGGGTTGGATGGGGCTTTGAGCAATTTGGTGTGGTGGGAGGTGTCCCTGACCATAGGATTTGGGACTGGATGGGCTTTAAGGATTCTTCCAACCCAAACCACTCTGATTCCATGAACTGGCTTTGCAGCAACATTCAGGGCAATGACTATGGAAGAAGGTCTCTCCTGTTGGGCTGTCACAGAGGGGCTGGTCAGGCTTGCTGCACATTTTGAGTTGCTGCAGTCAGCTGTGACATCCCAGCCTGGATCAGAGATGGCTGAAAGTTTTAGACCAGCAGTCACATCTTTCTGGTGTCTCTCGTGCAGACCTAAATCAAATCAATCTCATGAACAGTGAGAAAAATATTCACATCTCATGTAGCTATAGAGAACAAGAAAGGAAGGATTGACAAGCAAGCAGTGCTGAAGTATAAATCCTTGTGCTGCTGCTCCTTTTTCCTCCTCACTCTTTAGGTACAGCAATTAATGCAGTAATGGGAGAAAAACTGTGAATTCAGCACAATCTAAAGACAAATCTTTCCAATTCCTCTGCAAGTTCTGCCTGGAGCTAGCAGGGTCATGAATTTATGGCACATCTGAACTCACAGAGTTTGCACAGGGAGTTGTGGTCTGTTTTGCCTCAGTGCTGTTCTTCAGGCTGGAAATCAGTCACCTTTTACTGTGGGTCAGGAGAGAATATTCCCAATATAAATGGATTTGTATTACAGAGAGATGAATCCCAGAGGACTCGCCAGCAGAACAGGCCTCTGTCCAAGCAGTTCATCCCACACCTAGCACAAAATGGAAAGGGAGGGGTTCGGTCTCCACCATCAAATCCTTCCCACATTTACAGGAAAGGAGACAATTACTCACCACGACAGCTCTGTAATCTGTGGAGGCCACTAAACTCATTGCACAAAGCTAGTGGTCGCTTCATGGAAACGATGCTCAGCGCTGCACTGCCATTGTGGATTCTGGTCCCATCTTGGCCCTGATGAGTTCCTGCACTGATTTATTTAAGCTCATGTCAGGTTGCTCAAGAGCAATGTCTGTAAGCCTAGCCCATCTCTCCCCTGCCTCATTTTTTAAGGCAAGACCATCCATCCTGCAGTGACGATATCTCTTTATCATGGAACAATGTTGCCTGGAGCATGTCACCACCTTATTTTTCATTCACGGGTCATCTGGTTTTGTTTATCGTTCGCTAAGAGGAAAGCATGTGTTCCACCATTTAGGTTAATTAATAGATGATGTCGCTCTTTAGGGAGCGAGACTGGAAAAGCACATCGGGATGAGAAGCATCGGTCAGATGGGTACACAGCAACATGTGCTCATAAATCTTGCATCCCTGGATCTGTCTGCCTGCAGAGCGGTGTTCTCAGCTCTACAAGGCTTTAGCAGTTCAACCAAGGAAAGAAAAGCCTGCACTTATCCCCAGTTCCCCATGTGAACCCATGTGCTGGCAGAAAGTCAATGCTGGAAGGTAGCAGAGAGTTGTACATCTTTCTGCTCCAAATGGCATCTTTTCCATGTCTGGGCAGACCCAACATTTATTTCTTAAAGGATACAATCAAAGCTCTGCCTTCCTCTTCCCAGGAAACCCAGCTTTGCTGCAGACTTGGAATTTTGGCAGCATGTTCATCCTCTGGGCTCAGCAGACTATCTGTAATCTCCATGCTTCCTGGATATCAGGAAACATTTCTTCTCCAAAGGAGTGGTCAGGCACTGGCACAGCTGCCCAGGGGAGCAGTGGGGTCACCATCCCAGGAGGTGTTCCAGAACCATGGAGATGTGGCACTGATGGGCATGGTGGGGTGGAGTTGGACTTGGGGATCTTAGAGCTCTTTTCCAACCTTAATAATAGAACCGTAGAATTACCAAGGTTGGAAAAGACCTCGAAGATCATCCAGTCCAACCGTCCGCCTATCACCAATATTGCTCACTAAACCACATCCCCACGTACAACATCTAAACCTGGTTCTGTGATTCTATGATTCACACCATTGGTTTGGTACTTTCCTGCGTACCATTAGCTGTTGGACCACAGGGCAATGGAAAACACAGAAGAGACCCTAAAGGGAAACTCCTGTGCAACCAGGCAGGAAATGACAGTGTTTTCTAGAGAGATTTTGAGGAACCTTCACTTTGAAGGGACATTTGTTTGAGCTTTGGGAGGAGCTACTTGCTTTCACGAAAATGCTTAGTAAATTCTAACAGCCATGTGCAGCATGGCCACAGCTGGAAATTTATTGGAGCACCCTCTGAGAGCCCCAAACTGGGAGCACTGGCACATGAGGCCAAGCACAACCTATCCACTCAATTGCACATCACCAGGGAGTCCAGCAGGATTTTTGTCCTGCTGCATTGACTGGCAGAGACACATTGGGAAGAGCACTGCCAGGTGAAGCCAACTGTTCCTTGAGGCTCTTGGGCTCCACAAGCGATAAAAGAGCTTGCAACAAGGATTCAGCTGGCAAGAGCTTTAGCAAAATGAGAGGACTCTCTTCCTCCGAGTAGTGTCATTGCTAGCAGAATGGCCCTTGTATGCTTCAGCAATCAGATGTGACTTGAAGACACAGAATTAGGAGATCTGCTGGGAAAGAAGGAGCTATTTTCATTTGGAGGTCACAAAAAAAGCGTTTGTGACCACAGCCGCCTTACAAACAGAGGCCCCTCATTGTTTGCAGAGACACCCTTGGCAACCTTTCCTAGCAGCCTGGATGTGAACCAAGAAGGGCTTTGTGAAGCCTTATAAAAGGGCATTATGAGCGGGGGGCCCCACGGGTGGCGGGATGTGCTGGGGCGTTTCTCCATAGAGGGAAGCAGGATTCACCAGGAAATGTTTTATACTGGAGCCAGATCCCAAGTGCTGGGGTGGGATCATTGCTTCATCTCCCTGCTCAGGGCTTCTCTTGGTCAATAGAGAATCGTGGAATCATAGAATCACAGAATGGCTGGGTTGGCAGAGACCTCAATGTCCGTCCAACTGCACCCCCAGCCATGGGCTGAGTGCCTCCCACCAGCTCAGGCTGTTCAAGGCCCCATCCATGGCTTTGGGCACCTCCAGAGATGGGGCATCCACAGCTCTGGGCAGCAGTGCCAGGACCTCACAGACCTCCGAGTGAAAAATTTCCTCCTAACATCTAATCTAAACATCCCCTCTCATAGTTTAAAGCCGTTACCCCTTGCCCTGTCACAATCTGACCTCGCAGGAGCTTTGAGAAGTTGAGCAATTGCTGTGGGCAATCCAACTTGCCCAGTTTGGCTGAAACTTTGAAATGGATGAAGGCTGCTCCCCTGCAGAGGAGCTGGTGGTTGGATTGCCCAGATCAAGAAAATCCCATTTTCCTGTGAAAATTATTAAAAAAAAAAAAAACAACCCAAACACCTGGTGAAATCCCAGGCTGGATGTGGCTCTGGGCAGCCTGGTCTGGTCGTTGTTGACCCTGCACACAGCAGGGGGGTTGAAACCAGATGATCATTGTGGTCCTTTTCAACCCAGGCCATTCTATGTTTCTATGAAATCCAGTCCTTTAACCTTAGTGGTGTATTAGCACTTATACCCCAAACCCCAATTCAGGTCCGTGAGCTCTAGAAAGGATTTTTGCTTCCTTTGATCACTTGTCACCATAAATTACAAGTCTAACAGCTGGGGAACACTGCTCTCTGGAGGGAAGGATGAGTAGTTATAGGCAATAAATTATAGATGTCTTCATCCCAGACTTACACATGTGGTTTCCCACTTGGAATTCTCCCACTTCTGGCTCTCTGCAGGCTGAGGCCACCCATGGCCTCCATGTGCCAGTCACACCGTGCCTGGGGGCTGTGCTCGGGTCACTTGTTGCATGTGGTGGTCAGAGATGTTGGGGCCACTGAGAATATCACAAGAGTGGCTCTTTGCTTACGTGTGGGGCACCCTTGAGAAGATGGGAAGGTGACACAAGCCATTCTGCAAGCCCTCGGTGTAAGGATGCCCAGGGACTCTTCTCCCTCAGCACCCTAGGGCTCAGCTGCAGGTCCCCACTTGCTGTGGGTTGACAGGGTGAGAGGTCCAGCTCCATCCTTGGTGCCTTGGATGTGGGCTCCATCTCCTGGCTGCTCTTCAAACCCCACTGCTCCCCAACCCTGCTGTGGGACAGGGACATTATCATCTAGGCAGCACTGCTGTTCCTGCTGCCTCCTGGATGCTTCTCCCTGCAGCCATGCTTTGCAACCTATCCTTTTCCTAAAGAGATACTGAATCCAGATTTCCAGGTGGAAAGTCCTGTTTTGCTGGTGAAGCCATCAGCCTGCCTTGCACTGATCTCTCAGTTCTATAGGGTGGCTTCAACCCCATGCTACAATCAAAAGGAGCAGTGTCAGGATGGAAGCACTTGAATTTAAATCACTTCCGCCCTCCCACCTGCATGGGTGGCATCTTGATGTGCTGCAAAGGACAGGAGAGGAGAGGAGCTGGGAGAGGAGAGGAGAGGAGAGGAGAGGAGAGGAGAGGAGAGGAGAGGAGAGGAGAGGAGAGGAGAGGAGAGGAGAGGAGAGGAGAGGAGAGGAGAGGAGAGGAGAGGAGAGGAGAGGAGAGGAGAGGAGAGGAGAGGAGAGGAGAGGAGAGGAGAAGACATCCTTTGTGCACTTTACAGGATCATGTGTGGTTTTGCTTCAAATGGCACAGGCTGCCCAGGGAGCGGTGGAGTCACAGTCCCTGGAGATGTTCAAGAACAGAGAAGATGTGGCACTTGGGGACACGGTAAGAGGGCATGGTGGGAATGGGTTGGGTTGGGCTTGGGGATCTTAGAGCTCTTTTCCAGCCTCTGTGATTCTTGCCCAGTCTAGAAATAAATTAAGATTTTGATTTTGATTTTTTGAGATAATCATATATATACATATATATATCAGCATTCTTTTCTATTTAGTGCCTGGAAAGTACACAAGCATTGCCAACAAGAAATAAGTGATGCAAGGGTCGTACAGATGAGAGAGCTGGGAATAATATGATTAATAGAGGACTGGCAAGGAAGATGCGCTTTCTAACAGCTCTCCAAGAAAAGGAGGATAGTCCCAGCATGGGGAACTTGCATTTTCCAGTAGGCACAACTCCAGAAGATGTCCTGCTGAGGACAGCCCCATCCTGCAAAGCCACAGCAATGGGCAGGACGGCCGCCACAGCTCGTCTGCCACTTGCCATCTGCAATTTCTCCCTTTTTCACACATACTCCAGACTTGTAATACCGGCTCTGAAAGCAATGAGAAGTTGCAAGATTAATTGCTTTGAAAGCACAAAAGGAACAGAAAATGCCTGAAGGCACTGGGACAGATAATATGTTGTATTCATAAAGGTTTTAATAATTTATTACCAGCAGCTGTATAAAGTTATTCTGTCCCCATCCACTACTCCTCTCCAAGGACGGCTGGAGGCAGCTTGATTTCTGCTCAAGGAGTGCAAATCAAAGGACTCCTTGAGTCCTTCTAGGTGGAGTCATATTTTATTAACCAAAGAAATGTGTTTGTTGGTGAGAAATTAAGTGCTTCCCCTTTGCTTGGGGTTCATAAAGAGTTCCAGATTAATACCCTGGAAATTGAAGATTGCATTCTCCTTGGTGCTCACAGCGGAAGGAGTTAAGCATGGATTTGCAATTAAGCACATACCTGAGTGATCTCCTGAAGCTGAGCCCGAGAGAGCAGGCACACTGCAGGACTCCTGTGCTACAGAGGCTCCTGTCCTCGGGTGCTCAGGACATCTGCCTGTCTGCAGTTCCTTCTTTGCACGTGGGTCCACATTCCTGCAACAGGGCACTGGGTTTCTTCCATGCAATCCCATTCACGTACAGCTCGAAACCCAATGATCAGCCCTAAATGAACAGCTTTCCTAAAAGGATGGATGTGTGGAAGAAGAAGAAATTTGGTTGGAAAGATGTGGAGAGAAACAGAAGTGCCCTCCAAGTAAGCCTACAGCAGCTCTCATCCTCATTTTGTGTTTTATTGCATTTAGAGTTACTTTCTACAGAAATATCACCCCGGTTGTGAAAGGGAGAGCTGTCTGTCCCTGTGGATGGTGTGATGTGATGGCCTAAAAATGCCCATCCATCAAGTGGTTGTCCATCCTTGGTGATCTGCAGATGGATTTTAGTTTCAGCACTAATGGTTGGGTCCTGTTAGATATTTCTAGTTGCTCTGTGGAGCGATGAGCACGGAGAAGGGCTGGCCAAAGAAATGGGATCTTCTTTCCTTCTCTTTTTTGTACAAAATTAATGTATTTATGCATGACTAAAGAGAAGCAGAAAGGTGCATGAGAGTCAAGGGCTTGGGAATGGATGATGAGTGCGATGCTGAGCATTGCTTCTGGAGAAGGAGCACTCTTTGTGTCCTTTGTTTGGTCCCACCACCAAATTATATCCAATGTGATCAAAGTTGAGGGGCAGGGGCATCACCTTGAGAGGGATGGGATAGCTTGGAGGAGTTGGAACAAGGGATGGCAGCTGGTGTGAGTGAGGTGTGCTGGGTTCCTCTGACTACCAGCAGAAGTTGGGGAGCCTGCAGATGGGCCAGCAGCTACCCAGGGTTGGAGCACACTGTGCCTGCTGTGATGCTGCTCCTGGCCATGGACAGCCAAGGAAGATTCATGTTGATCCAGTCCATAGCATCTTCCATTCTGAAACTTGCGTGCTCAAAGTGCAGATTAATTCAGCCAAATCCTATGGCCTGAATTCTTTTGGGAGCCCAATTACACAAACACAACGATCCATTTCAGCCTCAAAATCTGTGTGTAAAGCCAACAAGAACCATTCTTTTGTGTATTGAAGATCTGGCCCACAGACAATAATAACGGCTTTAAACTGAACCCACTTCATCTCGAAGAAGTCAGGAATTACATGAATGATTTATGAAGCCAGACAGGTCACAGAGAAAAAAAAGATACTTTTTTCTAATCCCACTTGACAGCAGAAGACGCAGAAAGCTTCTCTCTGCAAAGGAAGGCTGAGGTCTCTGGGAGGGTTGGATTTGTTTTGGAGCTGGAGTTGGGTCAGCATCACTTGTCGTCACTGCCTCTGCTGAGCTCCAAGTGATTCAGGAGCGCAGCTGACGGAGGGGAAATCCAGATGGATTAGATCAACACAAGAAAAATCAATAGCATTCCTTCTATGGAGAGAAATCTAAAGGAAAAAAATATCCTTAGACGTTGCACCTACGTATCAGCTCTCTTAAGCATTGACTTGCCTGCGCTGATGCTCTTCGTGTTGAAGGGCAGAGCAGGAATGAAGGGTTACCCCTTCCTTGGCTGTTCCACTTCAGATCTGTGAAAAATGGAGCCTCATACTGCCACACAGAAGGATTCTGAGAATAAAATAAAGGTTGAAAAATCACCATCAACAAGCATCAACCGGTACGGCAGAGCTGATTGTGGAGCTGTCTTCACTGAGTCCCTTGGGATGTTGGGCTTGCCAGTTAGGCTGGCTGCAGACCTGCTGTCTGTTCCACTGAGACGCCTCATTTCCATGGAAATAACATGTTTATCACAAAATTTCTGCTTTTGCTGCTCCCGGGCTCCTCCTGAGACATTTCTCTGACCTCTCCAGGTCTCGTCTTTCTTTTGCTGCAATTAATATCCTTGTTCATATCCTCGTGGTCTTGGCAAGTTGAAGGGCAGCATAAAGACCTCGGCATTAAATATTTCATTACCAGCCAGTGCAAGATATTAACAGGGATGGTTAATAGTAAATGACCTTTTTGTGATGGAAAATGAACTAATCTATGACATGCGGCTTTGCTTGTTTCCACGATGGAAGGGGAAAGTCAGGGTGATGTCTCTCCAGCCTGCATGCAAATGCCCATTAAAAATAAAACTGCAATCCAGAAAGAAGGGCTTGCTCAAAGAGTTTGTGTATTAGAGAAATTTCTGGGTAAATAAAGGAAGGATGCTGTGTGTATACGAGGATTTCTAATGGCATCTGAACAAATCTGTTAAACCCAGACTGACTGAGTTGAGGAGTAGAAAACTAAATTCAGCGTTTTCTAGAAAGGGGAACACAATTTCCAGTCTCTCCTCTTCCCCTTTCCTTCTCCAAGCCATGTTGCGGGTCCACCTTTTCAATTGATTTGACTAATTAGTCCAATTCTGCATCATCTCATCTTTTCTCTGAAACAGAGGTCAGTCAATCTTCCTTAAGGACATAGTGGGGATGTTTTGAAGGTTAGACTTGGTGATCTTAGCGGTCTTTTCCAACCGTAATGATTCTCCGATTCTTTGATTCTTTTAACTTTCCCCTTTTGTTGCCCAGGTCTGAAAATTCCCTTAGCATCAAAGAATCATCATAGAATGGCCTGGGTTGAAAAGGACCTCAAAGATCATCTGGTTTCCTCCTCCCTGCCATGGACAGGGTCTCCAGCCACTAGCATCTACTGTGCTGATACAAGGAGATGGTGCCAAAGACGGTTTTGTTCTTGCCTGCTTGACCTCACAATCCAAATCCATTTCTTTGCAAGTGAGATCATTAGATCTTTGTTAAAGCTGTGCAAATGGCCACCAGCTCCAACCCTGTGCCCAAACACAGTGTGATAGCTATGTATCTCTTGTCCCACCTTGACAGCTACAACTGATAAGAGACAACTTTGTATAAAGTCATAGAGTCACAGAATCACGAAGGTTGGAAAAGATCTAAAAGATCTCTAAGACCACCATCCTCCACCCCTCCCAACCATGCCCACTGCCCATTGCCCCCCACTAACATCTAGCACAGCAACACAGAAAGGGTGGTGTTGGTTTCTGGTGTTTGTTTTTCTTCTTTTGTGTTAACAGCACTAAAAGGAGGAGATAAAATATGCAATTGCTGGGTTGAAATTCCATTTCCATCCTTTTTTTTTTTTCTCACCTAGAGAGTGCCTGACATGCAGAGAGCGATGGTTGCTGTGATTTTCATTCAAATACGTCACCCGCCTCTTCAGCTCTTTGCTTCTCTCTTTGTCACTTTTGATATTTCTGCCTCCTCTTGAAGAGTTGGACCTCTCGGGACTCTTTCTTTGCCACCAGTCCCTCTTCAGACCATCCTTCCTCTGGTCTCATTTGGCACAAATATGCCCTGTCCTTGGCTGAGACCTCCTGCTCCCAGCAGAGCAACGCAGTGAGACTCCTCATGCCTGGAAAGCCAATGAACAGCGCCAGTATGGAAAGGAGTTGAATTTTGGTTTGCATTGGCTGTAATAATCCCTATAAGCAGATTTGATGGGCAGATCTCAACCCAGCCATTCCTGAATTTTCACAGAATCACAAACTCAGTAAGGTTGGAGCATTCCTGAGGATGTGAGCTTTAATTCTTCCTATCAAGAATGCCCCCAACATTCTCTTTTCCCCTTCACCATCCTTATTTCCTTACCCATCACTGCTTTCTCAGTTTCCCCTCTTTCCCATTTACAGCCATGCAAAATTGCATTTCTATCTTTTTCTTTCCCCTTTTGCATACCTTTACATTCATGAAGGAGGAGGGTGTTCGTTGGGTTGATTAATTTCTTATGGATGAGATTCTCTCCCATACTTTCAGCACACCCTCCTCCCTCCCTTCCAGCAGCAGTGGCTCAAGCTGTCTCTGCAGTGAGCTTTTCTCTGTCCCGATGTGTGTGAGCATCCACAAGATTAATTTGCAGAACTGCAGTGCAGGTAGCATTGAAATTAAAGAGAAAAAAAAAAAGAAAAATCAGCGCTATAGAATTGTTTTCTTCTTTTCAGCTCTTTCTTTAGGAAGAAATAAGGACCATTGCATGGCTGCCTGCAGCCCTAGGAGCATGTCAGTGGGCACAAGGCTTTCTGGTTTCTCTATTAACTCATTGTACAGTGTCACAAATGTCCCCTGAGCCTGTACAGGGCCATCACTTCAGCATCCTGCTAGGGATGTGGTGGGATACATTGCTTAGAATTATAGAACCATTAAGGTTGGAGAAGACCTCTAAGATCCCCAAGCCCAGCCCACCCTCACCACACCCTCACCACATCCCTCTGTGCCACATCTCCATGGTTCTTAAACACCTCCAGGGATGGTGGCATAGTTTCCATAGGCTGAAGATGAGAAACATGATTTTCCAGCCCCCTTCCCAGTCCATCGTTATGTCTATTAGATGAAACATCCTTCTCTGTTTCCAGCCCTAAATGACTGAGTAGTGTTCTGCACAGATACAGCCTGATGTGCAAATGGGATGCAGTCACTGGTGGGTTATGGGGGGGACATGATTTCAGCATGATATGATGCCACACTTCCAAATCACGTTGCTGCTCTGAATCAGAGAAAACATTGCAACCTCTCCTGGTGAGCATCACTGAAAATCCCCCGAACCTTCTGGTCAGCCAAAATGTTCTGCTTCTATTTAGACTCTTCTTTTACAACCACGAGATACTGACATTAAAAAAAAAAAAGAAAAAAAGAAATGAAAAAATGAAAGGGCTTCACACTTGAATGTTAAAATGTTCTCTTTTAATACCTTGAAAACAATTGTGTGGGTTTTCTAGCTGTGATTTAATTAAATCTTCAGTCTCAGGGAAGCTTACCTCTTTGATTTGCCTCTGCAAGTCCTTCAGCCTGCTCTGCTAACAACTACACACTACAGAAAATATGGAGATGTAGGGTCTTCAAAGAACACCACCACTCCATCCTTCACAAAAAAAAACCTGTGGGACTGAGGCAAGCTCTGCTCCAGGGATGCTCCCAAGTCCCAGCAACTTCCAGTCAGAGCTTGCTGCTTTAACATGGAAGGGGTAAGCAGAGCTGTAGGTGCAAACCCAGCACGTGTTGGGTCGCTGCAAACTGGCCATTTTGCCCTTTCAGAATCAGACATCTCATGGCTGACTTAAGCAGAAGGTAAATAGTTCAGAGGCTCTGTGGAACAGCCTTTGGGGCAGGGGAGGATTCTGTACCGCGATGATAGTTGCTAAAGGTCACTTTCTGATAATATTTACAGAGAACAAATGAAGCAATTAAAATAACAAATCTGCTGCCATTAGCTCTCACTGGAGACTATCCCAGAAGTGAAAATTACTTATTCATTGGAAATAACTCCTTGGAAGACATTGTCTAATTGGGCAGCTGAGGCACTGCCTAATTGGAACCCCTATTTGCTGACATTTTTGGCATAGTGGGAAAAAATTTCTTTTGATCCCTGTCTCTCTAGCATTGATCATGCAAGCTCAGAGGATGTGGGCATCCCCACTGCAGTGTAGAATCATAGAATGGTTGAGATTGGAAGCGACCTCTGAGTCCATCTGGTCCAATAGCACTGCTAAAGCAGGGACACCTAGAGTGCTTTGCCTTCATTTCTTGGAAATGGAAAATTTTTCCCTGTCTTGAGTAATTCACTGAATCATAGAATCACTCAGGTCAGAAAGACCTCTAAGATCCCCAACCTCAACCCCAACCCATCCCACTGACCATGTCCCTCAGTGCCACATCTCCACGGTTCTTGGACACCTCCAGAGACAGCAATCCTCCCCACTTCCCTGGGCAGCCTCTTCCATTGCATCACCAGTCTTTCAGAGAAGTTTTACCTCATATCCAACCTGAAATTCCTAACCCTCAGCCCCAGGGTGTGGTGATCTATGAGTCAGATTGTTTGACTGTTGACCAACACTGTGATTGTAGGCATCAGTACCGAGGTTGACATGGGCACTGGGACACAGGAGGTGGTGCTCAGATGGGTTGGATCCCAGTGGTTGCAAGGGGATTAGATTTCACCTCTTGGAAGAGCTGAACAATAGCAGGGAGGGCGTTCCATTTCACTGCATCAGAAATCTGCAAGAAGAAAACAGATGGGAAGTTGGCTGCCACAGTGAATTTGCCTTATGTTGCACTTATCATACTGTTGACATTATATAAATAATAACATGCAATGATTTATTTATGAACAAGCCTGGAGGTGACCTGCAGCTGTAGAACTGTGCAGCTGTAAAAATCAGACAACCATTTAGATACTGATCTCTTGAAGAAAAAGAAATCCACGGAGCTGGCATCAAAGGAAATTAAAAAGACGGATGGTTTTCTTAGAGGTATTATTGCATGGGGAAGAAGGACAGGGATCTTTCATCATGACAGGCATGGGAAAATCAGTTCTAGGAAGGCACCTAGAAATGTGACTGGGGAAGTGTCAGGGATTTCTGGTTGCTGTTGTTGGCCAGTGCTTTTTCTCCATATGAGCCACCAGCTGTCCTCATGGGAAGCCCAGTAATTTACTCCTGATGGGGAAGAAGAGCTGCTGGGCTGTAGACCTTACCCTCCCATACCACCCAGCCATGCTCTGCCCGCCCAAATCCACCTTGCAACCAAATCTTCCCCTGGACAATGGCCAAGGAGAGCCACCACCCATTGTCCCCACCAGTCAGACCAGTCTGCCCAGTTCTTTGATTTGATTTGTGCTGACAGAACGGCTTTCCTCTCTGCTGCTCCAGCAGAGATGGGGAAGCAGGGCTTCCTGCAGGTCATTTTAGGGTGCATCATTATTGACGTGCTGCTTACCTTGCTGTTGTCATCACCCAGACTGCATTTCAACATCACGAGTTGATGGCGGTCGTTCTGTGATGGATCTTGGTTTATGTGTTCTTATCCAGACAGCAGCTTTGCTCGGCCTGTATGAATGTAAATCCAAAACAAACAAACAAACAACAACAACAACAACAAAAAAAACAACCCCAAACCCAAACCTACTTTCATTTCATAGAATCATTGAATCATAGAATCACCAAGGTTGGAAAAGATCTACAGGGTCATCCAGTTGAACCTATCACCAATAGTTCTCACTAAAATCTCACATTTCAGAATTCCTTTGCTGTTTTCCTGTGTTTTCTTTTCGTAGCCCCAACCAGAGCAGCCCTGGCAAGTCAGAGGGTGGGACTTATCCACCTCACTAATTTGTTCACAAGGAAATCTCAAGCCAGATTTCGTACTGCCATCAGTCCCTCCATACCCAGCAGGTCCTGGGGTTTCATTTCCCTAGATATTTTATGCTCTGTTATTCATGGGAGAATTAAAATACTCACTTTAGCTTTTGCAGATGCCAGCTTGTGAAGAAGCATAAAAAACAGAAAGTGAAAGCTTAAGCATGTTTATTTATGTCATATTATTTTGTGTCCGTGGGTTTATTTACCAAAATAATAACTCTTCCAAACGATCACCCTAAAAGATGCACAGAAGGTTATTTAATCACGCAGCTAAACTTCCAGATGTTTTGCTGATGCATACTTGAAGTATCCACCAGTAAACCATGCTGCATTTTACTCCTAACCAAAGAAGACGGGATTTCAAGTCCTTAGTGGTATCAGCAAGGCTATTATTTAGGGCAATTTATTATTTTATGCTGCTTTAAAATTGCTCTTGTTTCTGCAAAATACACAGAATGACACATTCCAAAATGCAACATAAAAGGGCACAAATTACCCTGACTGGAGGGCAGATTTGTCTGCACTTTGTAAGAGCAAGGAGAATGATAAATGGTCGGACCTCTGTAAATCTGCCCAGGAACCGTACGCTCACTCACACTTCTTGGAAGGCAGTGAACAAGATGCCTTAAATCCAGCAAAATCTTACAGAATCATAGGATCATTAAGGTTGGAAAGAACACTGAGCTCATTCAGTCCAAAGATGAAAAGCTTCAAGTGATGGGAAGGAGCAAAGGTGCTTCGAGGCAGTGCGCTCCAGTCCCATATGGTGCAGGGCTGGGTCAAACCAAACCATCCATCCTCTCCAAACAATAAGTTCTAAACACTTCTCCAGACTTCCAGAGACATTTGATTCATTTTATTTATTTCTTGTCTGGTTCCTGAAGCACATTTGGTAAAGATTCATATCCTCCACAATTCCCTCCCTGGTCTGTTCTTACCATAGAATAATAGAATGGCTTGGGTCGAAGGGACCTCAAGGATCATCAAGCTTCATGCAGGGCCACCAACCTCCATATCTAATACTAGACCAGTCTGCCCAGAGCTCCATCCAACTGGTTTTGAACACCTCCAGGAATGGGGCCTCCATCCTCCGTCCTTTCAGACTATCCCAGCTGTCCCCACAGGCAATGAGAAGTGCAGCCCATCACGATTTGCTCTCCCTGTCTGCCTAAAGAATCAAGTGGCTTTGGGATGCCAAAACCTGCGACTGAGATCAGAGGGGTTTGAAGGTACCTCACCACCCAGAACTTTGGGGGTTACTCATGTTCTATTATTACATGATTCTTCTGCTACAAACTCAACCTTGTGCCCCTAAAAACCCACGTCCTGGGAGTTATATATACACCACAGGTATTGGAACAGGCTGCCACGGAAGCAGTGAACTCACCATAGAGTAGATGTGTTGCTGAGGGACATGGCCAATGGGCATGGAGGGGACGGGCTGGGGTTGGGCTTGGAGATCTTAGAGCCCTTTTCCTACCTTACTGATTCTATGATTCTACATTTGTAGTAGCTGGGCATCTCCAAGGGGTTCTGGATCACATGCTGTCCTTTCTCTTTGGTGATACAGACAGGGCATGTATCCATGCCTCCCTCAAAATCTGGACAACTCATCAATCATCAAGCTCCAATCCTTGCCATGGGCAGGATTACCAACCATTAGTTCTTTCTTTCTTCTCTCTCCCCAGTGGCACAGCTCCATAATTAGCACTGTCCACGCTGGAATAACCTGAGTCAGGCTGAAGTGAGTGAGAATTATCAGATCTCAGCCAAGAAAACCACTGGGATTCTATTTTGCTGACTTAAAGTTTTAAATTTAGATTCCTGATACTGAAAATCTTTGATATAAATTTCATTTGTGTGGCATCATTTGCACTTGGCAGCTTTCACTGTGCCCATGAATGGAGCTAGTTTTGAAAACACTGGAGACAACACTTGGTTATATGGCCTGATTTTGGGGTGACGCTGTGTGGAGACAGGGGTTGGACTCAATGGTCCTTTATGGGTCCCTTCCAACTGCGACATTCTACGGTTCTGTGATTCTATATTTGAAGAGTTAAAATTCAACACAGACTCAACAGCCGTGCACACTTTGCAATGGGACAGCCTCTATGGGAAAAGGATTTGGTGTGGGATGTGCTCATCTCCAGAGGGAGCAGTCAGCTTTTCCTACAAGAAAGGAAAGTTGTTAAAGGAAGAATCCTACACCGACAACACGCTTCTTACATTGGAAGAGTTTTGGAGCTTCGTTATAAAGAGACCACACTATCACCTGCCATCAAGAATTTGGCACGAGAGCTTGACTGAGATCCTATTCTCAACCTATTTCTAAAATAAACCCCACAGCAACACGTGTTGATGGAGAGAGCTGCAGTCATGGGACTGCTATTGGGACATTAACTATTTGCAACAGGTAGAGATGAAGTTGGCTTCATCTTGCAGCTTCCCAATCTCCTTGGGTTAGAACAAACCATGGAAACCCTATCTGACAGATGAGGGGGCCATATAGCTGTGATTTGCTGCTTGTCAAGCATGCTGAGCTTCTTGGATGACAGATACTAGCATGGGAACTATTGTAGTCTATGGCTCGGTGTCTTTGGAACTCAGAAATGTGGATAAACAGCATCTCTTCTGCATAGCTGACCCCCTTCACCTGCAGTCCTGTCTCCACCGGGATTGCTTCTCATGTTGCAAACCTCTGAACAGCTTCCAAGTCGAGCCATGATAAGATATTGAATCTGGCAATGCAACTTTTTGTCTTCATCCTCCAGAGATAGATGTCTAGGTCAGGTGAGAGCAGAATCCCTAAAAGACCAGGATTTATTTTGTTCAGTGCTGGGCTCCAGGGAGACAAAGACTTTGCAGTAATTTGTGATTTGCTGTGGAGAGAAACACTGGCTTTCTTCCCATGGGACCCAGCAATCCTAGCAGGACCTGGCATTGCTTTGTGTAGCACGTGCAGCCTCTGACCCTATTTAGGATCGTGATTTATAGGATCATGAAAGTCTTGTGATTTACAGTGCAGCTGTCTGGGAGCTCTGTACAAACCCTGAGGTTCAGGGCTGGCTTTTTACTCCCATCACCTTTACATGGGATTTACTCATCTCAGGGAAGCTGTCTCAGCAGAGAGAGGGTTTTAAAATCACAGTGAAACATAATTTGTGGATGAATGGGTGGATGAATTGATGGATGGATGGATGGACGGACGGACAGACAGACAGATGGATGGATGGATGGATGAATTGATGGATTAATTGATGGATGGATGGATGAATTGATGGATGGATGAATTGATGGATGGATGGATGGATGGATGGATGGATGGATGGATGGATGGATAGATGAATTGATGGATGGATGGATGGATGGACGGACGGATGGATGGATGGATGGACGGATGGATGGATGGATGAATTGATGGATGAATTGATGGATGAATTGATGGATGGATGGATGAATTGATGGGATGGATGGATGGATGGATGGATGGATGGATGGATGGATTGATGGATGAATTGATGGATGGATGGATGAGTGGATGGATGGATGGATGGATGAGTGGATGGATGGATGGATGGATGGATGGATGGATGGATGGATGGATGGATGGGTGGATGAGTGGATGGATGAGTGGATGGATGGGTGAGTGGATGGATGGATGGATGGATGAGTAAAGAGTATTAAGGCATATGCATGTGAAATGAAGGAGTGTAATTATATGTTGTTGGATGTAAAGTGTTTAATTCACTCACTGCCTCCCTCAGATTTTGTGGTTATCCCAAACTCATGCCTTTAAGAAAACTGCTCGTAAAATGTCAAACAGTGTCTGCGTGTGGATATAATTAAAATCCAAGCATGAACACACAATTATTTGAAACTTGTTTCTTCCAGCTTCCAAGGCCTCTGAGGCCAGGCTGCAGAGAGCATAGTGAGATCTGATTTAAAATTATTCACTGTATCGTGAGTTCCTGACAGGTTATTATTAATTTTAATGACTTCTGTTTTTCCTAAAGGAAGGCTGCTTTGGTTTTGGCAGCTCTTAGCATTACTTACAACAGCCTGGGTGTACGGATCTTGGCAGCAGAGGAGAAGGGAAATGCACGGACAGGTTACAAAGGCCAAGCAGAGAATCTGTCTAAGCCTGCAGGAGGAAAAGGTTATGCTGAATCCCTTCTGTCCAGCACAGACCAAATGTTTCTTCGGGGTCTAGGAGATCCGCAGCAGATGAAGAAAAAGATAGGGTTGATATTCCTGCACCAAACTACAGAGAGCACACAGGGTTTGTCAGGCACAGGTGGGAGGGGTGGGGAGGTGAGATAGGAATCAGAATTGCCCGAGGAGCATGTGAGAGGCAACAGGGCCAAGATGCTGTTGTCATTAACCACCATGACGAGGCTAAAAAGACTCACAGGTTGGGACCTGGAGGTGCCTCGTGGCAGTGCAGGGTGGGATTGCTGGAGCTCATGCTGTGCTGGGGTTTTTAGGTTCTGCTTGTTGGTACTTGCTGGAACAGCAGCTGTCATGCTGCTGCTGAAGGCTTCATGGCATTAGGGTTCTGGTCCAGAGAGGTGCATGTCTCACACACATAGTCCCATATTTGATGCTCGCACTCCCAGCTGTTGGCAGGACTTGGTCTCAAATTCAAAGTAAGGATCACAGCTGAGCCTTGTGCCATGCACTTATGGGTCCTTCACTGTTCAGGTGCTCCTGCTTCCTGACAAAGCTGTGGTTGGCGCAGTCAGCAGAGAAAGGAGGAGACTCAAACCTCAGAAACAAGAGATGGAATTGTTCTGCTTTCTCCACACTGCAATAAGGACAAACAAGGCAAGAACCCAAAGTCCCATTATAAGCTTTAGAACCAAATCCCAAATTACCTAATCTACATGGAAAAGCAATATTCTCCATTTTTCCAGGCTGTGCAATGCCTTTATGCATCTTAGCATGAATGCAAGAGCTCACCATGGTCTGCTGGGTGCTGTTGGACGCTACAGTGTCAAGCTTACTGTGGTTCTCCCTGCTGGCTGGGTGGCTGAGGCACGGACAGGGTGCCTACTGCTGTTTTATTTAACAAGTGGTCTTAAACAGCATCAGAGAACCAAAGTGGAGAACAACTGAGTTCTGAGCTGTCCTTATTCCTAAATGGAGGGATGCAGTCCAGCTCCTTCTGCTCTATGATCTGGTCTGGAGTCATCAAGATGGCTCAGATCTGCCACCATGCAGGTTCAACCCAACACCAGAGAGGAGAGATGCACAGGTCATGCTTGGCAGCTTTACCTTCTGCCATCCCACAGCAAAAGAACCATTTCAACATGACGTCCATGAGCAGAGCTAAAAGAGATTGACATAATTCAGTGTGGACCAGCGTTAATGGTTGGACTAGATGGTCTTACTGGTCTTTTCCAACCTTAGTGGTTCTATGATTCCATGATTTCTTGGGGAATTAAAGGGACCTTTTTGGAGAATTGGTTTTCATTCCAAACCAGAAACTGCCTGCCTCCTTGCCTTAGGCACTGTGAGTTATTACTTTCCTGCATTCCTCCAGCAGCTGAGAATCTAACCCTCAAACCTGAGACCCACGTTGGGGTTAAAGCATGGGCCGTTCTGCCCCATTGCAAAATGGAGCCCCATCTCTTCTGCATCCTACATGAGCTTGAGACTCAAGGATGGGGAAAAGCTTCTTTTATCCTGGAGGAATTATAAGAGATCAATGTCAAAAGTGAGTTTCTGAGACTTTTTGGCATGCAGCTCTCTGTGGCCTGTCAGACATGAACCTGATTGCATTACCTTGCTGGATTTGTTTATCGTGCCGTGCCAGGAGATGCTGATGGTGTGTTGTTCTGGGTTTATTTGCTTTTGTTGTTGGTGGTGTTTTTTTTTCTTTCTCTCATTTTAATTTTTTTTTAACTTGAATTTTGCAAGCATTAAAGGCTTTACAGTGCTTGAATAACTTGAAATTGGATTTTCAATCCCTGCAAAGCTCCTGCAGAGGTACAGCTCTGGCACAGGTGATTTTAGCCTCCAATTAATCTGGCAGTGGAAGCTGAGTTCCACCCAACCACAGCAGGACACATGGGGCTAACCCCTTAAAGCACACAAGTGCAAAATTTCCAAGGGAATCTATGGGTTGACACTTCAATAAAGGTGGTATTTATTTCCAACACCTCTGAGCCAGCTCTGGAAGATTTGAATGTCTGTGCCACATCTGTGCTGAGAGGACAAACCCAACACACTGCAAGGACTTCAGGGATATCAGAAATAACAGTGAGTGAGAGTTTCATTGCTTTGGGGATGCAGAGACCCTACTACAACGAACCACATTACTGATTTTTAAGACACCAAATGGCACAACGGTCCATGAGCCCTCGAAGTGAGCATCACAGCCGTGCAGAAATCAGAGGGGTGGTTACTTCCCTGCAGTTTCCAGCCCTGTCTTCATGCCACGGTGCTCCTGTTGGGGTCGTTTTCACGCTGCAGGTGGAAGCAATGCATTCTGCCCGGATCTGTGGGTCTGCAAGGAAGAAGATGCTGCAGTTAAACACTGGAACAGGACACATTGTGCTACTTTTTTTTAGCTGTGCAACAGCGAGAAGAAGGAAAGCAACAGCCGGGCTGTTCCACAGTTAGCTCTGCACCTTTACTGTGCATTTGCTGCCTCCTGGTGCCTGCAAAGTGAGGAACTGCTGCAGTTTTCCTCTGCGCGGGCAGCACAGGCGAGAGGCACTGAGATCCAGACATGCAATTTCCCACCTGCCACATATCCAGTCTCAGATATTTGGGGCTATCTGATAGCAAATTGGAGCCAACCACCAGGAGCATCCCTGCCCGTGAATGTATAGAGATGAGATATATATTTAAGTTAATGACAATGTTTAAGTTAATAATTTTTGCTAAGTTAATAACATTTTTCAAGTTAATAACGATACTTAATAACCACAAACTATTTTGTAGCCCAAGATTCCCCAGCAGCAACCAGAGAGAAAATCATGGGCAGCAGAGCTCAGAGCTCCTCCTGGTGAACCTCTGCCCTTCTCTATGCTTTGGCTGAGGACATTGAGTTGTCCCTACTGGCTGTTGGTGGCTGGTCGTGGATTTATGACCCACCACAGCATGACCTTGGATAGTTCTAAATCGTCTGCCTCAAGAACTTTACAAATGCTGCCGTGTCATCCCGTTGTAGATAAAGCATTGAATGATTTTTGCCTTGAAATGAGAAGCTAGGGGTGACCTATAGCCCCTCTCTGCTGCCTGAGTTCAGTGAAAGCAGTGGGATCATAGAATCCTTAGAGTTGAAAGGGATCTTTAAAGGTCATCTAATCCAACTCTCCTGCAACAAACAGGGACATACATGACTAAATCAGGTTGGCCAGGACCTGATCCAGCATTGCCTTGACAGTCTCCAGGGATGGGGCATCGACCACATCTCCAGGTTAAAGATTTAGGACCTTCCCATGTGAAACTACATGTGTTATAGTTCTGGTTCATCTCTTAAAGCCACGACAGCAAAGTCATGCTCCATCCCTGTAGACGTTCAGGTCAGGCTGGATGGGCTCTGAGCACCTGATGGAGCTGTGGGTGTCCCTGTTCATTGCAGGGGAGTTGGACCAGCTGGCCTTGAAGGGTCCCTTCCAACTCAAACCATTCTGTGATTCTATTCTAGGATTCCAATCTAAGTGTAAGGCCCATTTCAAAGAAGAAATGAGTTTCACACCTTTGCCAAGCAATTATCTGAAGGCACACTTTGTGGGTTTCCAGTTCCATAAGCAATTTGGAGCTGTTGGGATTTTGTGCTGAGTTTAAATTTCAACCCAGATTCCCAAGACACTGTCCTCGTTTTCATGGAAGGGAAAATAAGGTTGGGATTCGTGCTGAAAATGAACACAGCGTTCTGATGGAGGCTGTCTAACTCCAGCTATCTCCAGCAAGCCATCTGATTGCAAGAACATCCCCAAAAAAGGAATTTTTGGTCTTTGTGAGATTTGTGTTGTTGGCCTTGGGAGCAGCCTGGGGCTGTGCCCGTGCTGCTGAAACCAGTGGTGTTTCATGGGCTGCCCAGAAAGCGGTTTGTTTGCAGTCAGTGGCAGGAAAACCCAATCTGCTTTGTTTTGGAGGTGGGTAACAGCTATAAATTGAGTTTAACAGGCCAGCCTGCTTCCTATTGTTCCTATTCAAGGGCAAAGCAAGGGGAAGCCCGGATGAAAAGCTCTGGGTACAATAAAGCAGAAGGCAGACGAGGTGAACGTCAAGGTCGAAGACAGGAGATTCCTCACCTCTGCCAATGGCACAGCTTCATTTCTGTGCTCTCAACGCAGGACTTTGCTTTAAATCTGCATTTGAGCTTCTTTTAGCCAGAATATTGTGAGTATCATTGCGCTGGTTAAATAGGATCTGCATTCCCATTAAACCCACACGTATTTTCATACAATCACAGAATCATTAAGGTGGGAAAAGACCACTAAGATCATGGAGTCCAACTGTCAGTTTTACAGATACCTCCAATTCCACGCACAGTCTGACTTTCTCTTACCGTTATGTTACATTGCGTAAAGCAATCAGCAATGAAACCTTGTTTTGTACCAGCGGACCTCCAACCATTTTGCTCAATTTTGTCTTTGTCAAATTGTTCAATCTTTGCTAAATTACCAGCAGAGCAGCACTGCTAAGCACAGAGGAAAGCACAGAGCCCACCGAGAGGGTTTTGCAGACATTTCCACAGATGGCGATTGGCCCTGGGGGCTTCACCCCTCCTTCCTTTTCATCTCTTTTCTTGCCTTATGCAGCCCCTCCTCTGCACAAAGCTCTCCCAGCTGGCCAGGGGACATTTTCCAATAGCTGTCATGCAGACGCCCGCTGTCCTCGCCACTCCTCCTCCTCCTTCCCCAGAAAACAGAGAATATTTTTGAATGTATTTTAAAGATCAGGCCAGATCGCTGTCTCTGGGACAGGAATAGCTCATTTCTCATTGTCTCTGATTGCATCTCAAGTGTCTTGTTTTGTGCAGGAAGACAACAGGTTTCCTTAATATTTTCTATATAGGAAAAAAGCTCTTCTTTTGTCTCCAGGAGAACAAAGAAACGTGAATGCGCTGTTTGAACAGGGAGGGCTGAGCCATCCCCAGGGTAAAGGCGCTGCCTTAATGGACTTACATGCAGAAGAAATTTGGCTCGGAGTGTGTAATCACCGCCCGAATTAATGAAAAAATGGGTTTCTTTGGATGGGGCTGAATAGCACAGCTGCGGCAATTATCTCGTCACTCATCAGAACGATGACAAAATTAGTCCCAGATATAAAACCAGACAACGGAGGCAAGACACCTATGGTTTATTTGTTTTCCCAGCTAATGACACTGGAGGTTGCCTTTCTGTCTCCATATGTTGCTTGCAGCTCACAGCAAAGCCCGCGGGTTCAAGCCTAGGCTCTGTTTTGTGCCTATCTGCTTTTTTTTTGGGAAAGCTGTTGCAGCTCTACCTGAGCTCTAGCCCTTAAATGCAGAGTCTGGCCCCATTGTTGTCCTCCTTGCTGAGGACAGAGAGAGAAGCATCATCACCTGGATCACTGTGATCCTGATCCCTCTTTGGGGACCTACAGCAATATCATGGCACAGGTTGTCCAAAGAAGTTGGAGTGCTCCGTCCCTGGAGGTGTCCAAGGCCATGGATGGGGCCCTGGACAACCTGAGCTGGTAAGGAGCAGCCAGCCCATGGGAGGAGATGAGGCTGGGGAGACTTTAAGGTCCCTGCCAACCCAACCATGCTGTGATTCTATGGTTCTGGGGTAATTACCATCTTCAAGATGCTGGTAATAACTAAGATGAGCAATATTATTTTGGGGGAAAAATGAATACAAAGGGCTCTTTCGAGTAAAGAAGGAGAAGAAAGCCATGAAAAAAGCACTGTTCAATAAGACTAAGACATTTTTTTGCCTGTCTATCAGGCTTACAGACAAAATTCCCCTTCTGTGTTGCCTGCCGAGGGCTATTGGCAAGAAGCTTTATTGCCAGGCAAATTGGCAGCAAAACTGCCCCAGAAGCTGGAAAAATGATTTTGATTCAGGGGAGCGAACTGCAGGGGACCAACAGTGAAATGCAGCACACTGGGCACTCTTCCACCCAAAAGCCATTACCAACCAGCCCCTCTGTTGGAGCATCCAGAGCTTTTTGCACAGGAGCACTGAGGCTCTCAGATCCTGCTGTGCTCTCATTACTCGGAGGTGATGGATTTTGCTGCCTGATGCACCTGAGAGTGGTGCTGTGAGCTGGCATCCTCCTCCTTCCCATCCTCCTGGCTCCACTTTGACATGTCCGTGTCATCTTGGTCAGGTTTTGCCCCAAGGCTGATGCAGAGTGAGCTCAGTAGGCACTTCCATAGAACCATACAATGGTTTGAGTTGGAAGAGACCCTTAAAGGCCACCTGATCCAATTCCCTGCAGTGAACAGGGACACCCACAGCTCCATCAGGTGCTCAGAGCCCCGTCCAGCCTGACCTGATGTCTCAAGGATGCAGCATCCATCACCTCTCTAGACAACCTGTGCCAGTGCCTCACTGCCCTTATCACAAAGAGCCATTTTCCTTTTACCCAGTCTAATTTTTCCCTCTTTTAGTTTGAAATCATCTCCCCTTGTCCCATCCCCAAGTGTCCCCTGTGTATTCAGCACTGCACCTTTAGGCTGTTTGGGAGTTTTGGGGGACGTTTAGCTGAGTGACCACACGTGTCAGCTGAGATACAGCTGCATCTGATGCTGGGGAAAAGAGTTGATAGACGTGTTTTCTGTTTTCATTTAAAATATCTGTGGGAAAGCAAGCATTTACATGAGGAAAGATTGCAATAGCTGCTGTTCATTCACCACACTCTCCCTTTGAAGGAGGTTTGTAAGAAGCTGAGTAGAAAAGGCTGTGAGCTTTTTAAAGATTTATTATTATTACTATTATTCAGAGGCATGCAGAGCTGCTGCTCAGATGGAATTTAAATTCCTGCTTTGCCTGCATGCCCTGCTTCCCTGCACGAGCAGCTCCCAGGGACCATTTTGTGCATTGTGCTGCCAGCTGACAGGCAGAGCCGCATAAATAACCCAGCTGCTGCTACGCATGACTGCCAGGAAAGGGCTGACAAAGCCCCTTCCCCACTTAAAGCTGGAGAGGGCAAGCCGGAGCGCTGGGAAAACCCTTGGGAACAGGCTGCCTGCTCTGCTCCATGCCTCGTTTCTGGGGGAACGGGCAAAGCAGCCGCCAGTCAAACACTGCTGACCTTGGGTGACAGCGCAAAGCGCATTTGCTCCGTGGGATTTAACTCGGCTCGGATCGCTTGTGGGCGATGAGACGGCTGTCGTGTTTGGGGTGAAATAGGAAAAAGCATCATTCGGTGTGAAAGAACCAGCAGCAGCACAGCCCAGCCAGCCCGTCTGTGGGGTTTGCTAGCTGACCGAGCTCTGGGGAGGGTTTTATGCCTGTGCGCTGGGTGTTTTAATCTCTCTGCTGGTGTACTGGTATTACTGCTATTACTGATGATAAATAAATTAGTGCCTAGGGGATCCCTACTAAGGTATTGCACCGTTGCATTTAGTGCTGAGACACCTGCTGAGAAATTCTGTTCCTGCTCCCACTGCTGTCACGCCAGTGGGCAGTAAATCATGGTCCTTTATTGGTTTATTGCAATATATTTACACAATTCCTTAGGTTGATGCAAGCGAGGTTTGAGACAAAGCAGAGTTGAAACCCAGTCCTGCACACCAAATCCCAGTGCTCTTCTCCAGCTCAGCAACCCGCAAATTCCCCATTTCTCAATCCTTCCCCCTACCCTCCTCCTGACCCCCTGCTGCAAAGATGCTCTAGTGTCCCACTCCCTGAGCCCCCGCTGCTCCCAAGGCCATGCAAACCCCAAGGGCAGCACAGAGCAGCTGCCCTCCCTTGGGTCATTTTGGAAGGGAAATCAATGCTGGAAGAGGCTGGGGATGATGCAAGACCTGGAGGTGCTTAAGTCATGGAGAAGTCGGCTCCAGCCAAACCCCTCCAATGCTCAGCATTCAGCACATAAAGCCCTGCAGCGAACACCAGCCAGAAAAGCAGATTTGGGGCCAAAAGGCTGATTTCAAGTCATTGTTGTGTAAGACCTGTGGCCAAAGCACCTCCTATAGGGAGACTCAGCAGCTGCCTGTGTGCAACACCAGTGCTGTGCCTTCCCCATAGGCTCTCCGTGACTGGGTCTTGCTTCCAGATGCTTTCTCCCAAGTCTCCTAAGGCTGTTCAGCTCATGAAAAACTGAAAGACTGCTCACTGGGGTTGAAGTAGTTTCTCTGAAGCCTGCCCACCAGCTCTGATTTCTGGAGGAGATTTCCCCAGCCTTTATACAACATGCGGCAGAGTTTCACTTTCCAGCTGCAACTGTCCTAGAGGTAGGGAGAAATTATTAGCAAATCAAGATTTATGGCTGGTTACACCCGTTTGCTGCATAATTCACAAGAATAGCTCGGAACGGAGAAGATTTTCTTCCCAAGGTTGGATTTGAGGCTCTATTTTGCCCTATGCCAAGGGGCAGCACATTGACCAAATATATTTTCCCCCTTCCAAATCTTTGGAACCACATCTTTGATTTGCAAGGAATCCTTTTCTCGGTGGTTTCACAGCTGATCAAGGTAGAGCAAGCTGTAAAATGAGCTATATTCCTCTGATTTGTCTTGGTAACAGTGGGACATGGCAGCTCGTGAGCGCTGAATGCCGACACGCAGAGAAGCTTGCTGAGGCGAGTGCTGTAGATCATGAGGATCTGTGCCCAAAATTGAACCAGTGAATAAACGACTCAGCTGGTACAATGTGTTCAAACCCATACATCACTGAACAAAACCTGGGAGCTGAGCCTGGTGCAGGACGTCGGCTGTTGGCTTTGTCCCACTCATGAGACCCCCACTGGTTCCCAAGGCTCCACCATGGAACGGGGCTGCAAGCTCAGCCTTCCTCCTGTGCACCAAGGCTGGGTGGAGGAAAAAAACCAGACCACTGCTGGCTTGCATTATCACCTGTGCTTTCACAGATGATGTCCTGTGAGATTAAGTTTAATTTATCATAGAGGGTGAAGGAAATTGCTGCTCAGCGTTTGCTGATCAGCCCCCTGGCTTCCCACTGAGCAAGCCGAATCAGAAAAAAATAGCTTTCCAAATGATGTCATTGCTGTTTCCTTCCCCTGACCCCAGCTGCTGACAAACAGAGCGTGGTGCTGCTTTGCTGAAAGCTGGGAAACCTGATGGGTATGTGGTCACGTCATACAAGGGATCTGAAAGGGAATAGAAAGGCAGCGGTGACTGCAGGTTGGAAATGAGTGATGGGAGGGTCTGAGGGTATAGAAGTCCTTTGTAGGAGAAGCAAGGGATTAAGAGGAATCAGGTCTCTGTTATCACTGCACCGTTTCTGATTTCCTCTTGTGTAGGAAAGGGACAGCACTGGATTGAGCGTGGTGGTGGGTAGGAAGCAGCTGAAGATGTTGGCATCGGCAGCATGAATACATCAGTTATATGAAACGTTGGCAAAGGAGATGTAAAGCTTAGGCAGATTTTCCCTTGCTGACATCCCTGGCCTTGTCAGCTCACAGCCTCGCTGAGCCAGAAACCTTTGCGAGCTGGAAACAGAGTCCATCAGTGGAAATGCCAGAGAAATTCTGGCTGTTTTGGAGGAAAAGTGCGGGACAAGAAGATGGAAATGGTTTCAGAGAGACAGAAACATCTCCTGGGAGTCTGTTTAGTGGAACAAAATTAAGAGAGGTGCACCAACACCAACACAGCTCTGTCATAATTCTATGATTCTATGATATCATTGAAAAGCCCTTGAGAAATTTTCCAGTGTGATGCAATGAAGTTAAAGCAAATTTAAGCACGCTGACAAATTTGCTTTCTTCAGGCACTGTTTGTGCTCTCCAGGACCACCAGCTGAGGAGCTCTGCTGTGCACAGGGAGGCTCAGAGATGCTCTTGGCCCACACATTTCGCCTTTGAAGGCAGTACATTGCCTGGAGTTGCAGCTTCTCCTTGGTCTGACGGTCGAGGCCGACAGGCAGAGACTTGAGAGCAAGCTGGAGAGCTGTAGGATCTGCTGCTGCTGACTTAAATCATGTTTTAGGAAGTGTTTCCCCAGGCAACATTCAAGGAGACTCCTGAAAGGGCAAAGCACGGTGCAGGGAAGGATTTGAGCCCTGGAGGAAGTGGGTTGGGAGAGGTGGGAAGCTGTTCCTAGAGATAACGAGGTGCAGCGAGGCCACACAGCAAGCACAGCAGGTCCTGGCTTCCTTGGTGCATCTGAAGCTGGAATATCTGTGTCAAAGGGAAGGAAGGAGATGGGTGTAGGGTCGGTTGCTTCCAGGAGCGAAGGCCACCCAGCAGGAGGACGGCTCTAGTGCTGAGATTGTGATGGATGTGGTCAAGTACTTGAGAAGAAGCAGGTCTCTGAGGTTCGGGGTTGTAGGACTCAGAGAGGCTACACTGTTTCCATCTTTGGAAGTTTTCAAGACAAGATTGGATAAAGCCCTCAGCAACCTGGTCTGGCTCATGGTTGACTCTGCTCGGAGCAGGAGGTTGGGATAGAGACCTCATAAGGTCCGTTCCAATCTGAATTTCCATACAACCCTATGATCCTAAGGCATATCCAGAGTGTTCTCTACTTGTAGAGCCTTTCCAGAGCATCCAGAGGTTAGAGGAAGGAAGCTAGCACACCATCCCTGACAATTATTTCCTGTTTTTCATCAGAAAAAATACTACAATGTAAATCTGACATTGTCAAAATGCTGCCTTCAACTTCCAGGGTCACGCCGTGAGTAAACAGAGATTTGAATTTTATTTCATGGAACCAGACAGAACAGCACCACGGAACTGAAGGTGAAGAGATTAAATGAAAAAAGAAAAAAAAAGTGTTGACATTTTCTTTCATCAAGAAGCATAGCACCTGGAGATGTCCCAGACCACGTGGGGGTGAAGAAGCCATGGCACTGAACTACCTCAGGGACAGTGCTTCCCCCATTCAGCAGCATACATTTCCCTGCTATAACTACCCATGAAAAAGTCAACTTGAGCAGTTACCACCAACAGCCCCAAATTCAGCTTTCCATGCCTGTATGGGGGTAATGAGTCCCTTCCAACCCGCTGTACTCCATGATTCTATGCAACAGTACATCCCATAAATCTCTTCCAGCTCACAGTCACCCTCAGCCTCACATCTCTCTTAGCTAAACTCTTCACTAACAAAAAGCAGCATCAAAGACACCCAGGTAACTTAGGGTCAGCGATGCTATTTTTGCACTGTCTTTCCTGTGTTTGCAGGATCTTGGTGTGCCATGTCTCCATCATCTCCTGTGTCCCCACCCTGTATTTCATGGGCACTCGGCGCCAGATTCCCGGTGCTATAAACACACAGTCTTCATCTTGGTGGAGAATGAACTTGCCTTTTTATTGTCTTTGACTTGAGGGCTGCTTTTTTGCAAGGAGAACAAAACAATGACTTAAGGGTAGAGGAAATCTTCATATCTGTCTTCCCAAAATAACACTTGGGTAGAACTAAGATCTTCTAGCCTGGAGAACTTGGATAAATGGAGTAGGAAGTATTTATCACCAGCACTGTTTGTTATTTAATTTTCCCTCCCGAGTCTTCTTCTATCTCTGGCTGGTGCTATTCATAAATGTTTCATCAAGAGTTCTTTAGGCAGAGCATCTGTTCGTGGCATGAACACATACGGTGTTCTGAGGACACTGCCTGGAAGGTGGACTCTGCTGAAACATTTATGGGATCCCAGAAAGACCACAGGATCCCATAAACCGGAATGGAAGGGAGGAAAACCAATTGTTACGGAACACAGCAGGTGGCTGCCTTGTTTGTTTACCATGAAGTATGGCACTCTTTGCTTTTTCTCTCTAGGAAGTTTGAATTATTTCCTTAAACGTGCTGCTACAGCAGGAGAGCTGCTCCTTGTATTTCTGATACAACACGAGGATAAAAAATGAAATAAAATGAAGTAATAAAACGGAAAGCCTTGAAAGACTTACCCTTGGCTTATAGGAGGCTGACTATCAGATCTGTATAAGCCATAAAGCTTTTCTGTTTGTTGTTACTTGCAACAGTTGCACTGTCAGTGCCACCAGATATCAGCTGCATTTCAGCTGTGCCTGGCACCATAGAGAGAAGCAGAGCCAGAGCTCTGCCCTCCAGCTTTGTTTCTGGAGCTGCCTCTGCCTGGTTGTGCCTGCCTGAACACAAGGGATGGAGAAACATCTTCCAGCTACAAAACGGGGCTTCCACCATCCTAGAAAGTTGTCCACGATGAATCATGGCTGGCATGGGTAAGGATATCCAAGCCTTCCCCTGGCCACCATCTCCCATGCCAACAAAGTGAGCAGCACACGTATTTTGGTGGGAAGTGTTTGGCATGGGACATCCCAGTAGCATGATATACAGGTAATTTTTTTTTTATCAGATGCAGCCTCCAGACTCCTGAGCAGCCACCAGTTTGGGTGTTCCCTAAAAGGAGGAAAGAAGGATCTCTCCAGGTGCATATCTCGGGTCAAACAAAAGCTATTTTTGGACTCTGTGTTCATTCCAGCATTGTTTTCTCCATTGGTGCAGAAGGGATTTACTAAAAATAAGGATGTATTCACAAGAGATGGTACAAAGACAGCTGTTTCCATAGGCAGATGCCAATGTTGAGCTACGCAAGCTGAAAGCATAATGAGAAAGCCCTATCCAGGCCAAGCAAACAGAGACTTTACCCAGATTTTGTGCTTTATTGTTGGATGCAATTTAGGGCAGGAGAACCCTCCAAGGAACATCAGCAGCAGCTTGCCCTCTTTCCCCATCACTTTGCATTCATCTTCCCTTCTTTGGCAGCTATTATGGATTTCATTCAGCTTTTGTAGCCTTAAAAACTTGGAACAATAGTGGGACAGCGAAGCTCAGGAAACTCAGGAACAGCAGCTTATGTTGTGTCCGCTGCAGCCATACTGCTAGACACCCCTTCCTCTCCCCCCTTCGCTCCTTCTCCAGGAAGTATTCATAGAATGATAGAATACCCCAGTCTGGAAGGGGCCATCAAGTCCAACCCCTGGCTCCACACAGCACCTTCCAAACCCTATGGCTGAGAGCAATGTCCCAATATTGCTCCCTGAGCTCCAGCAGATTGCGGCCATGCCCACCACCCTATGGAGCAGACCCTTTCTCTAACCCCCATCTGTCCCTCCCCTGACACAGCACCATTCTGTTCCATCAGGCTCTGTCATTGTCACCAGAGAGCAGAGATCAGCGCTGCCCCTCTGCTCCCTGTGAGGAGAGTACTGTGTCCAGGTCTGTACAAGACAAGCTCCCAGTACAAGAAAGACAGGGAGCTGTTGGAGAGGGTCCAGAGAAGAAACATGAAGATGATCAGGGGACTGGAGCACTTCCCCTACGAAGACAGGCTGAGGGAGCTGGGTTTGTTCAGCCTGGAGAAGAGAAGGCTGCGAGGTGACCTCATTGCAGCCTTCAGTACCTAAAGGGAGCCTACAAACAGGATGGGAATCAACCCTTTGAAAGGGTAGATAACAGCAGGACAAGGACAAGGGGAAATTGTTTGAAGTTGAAGGAGGGGAGATTTAGGTTGGATGTGAGGGGGAAGTTCTTTCCAGAGAGAATGGTGAGGTGCTGGAACAGCTGCCCTGAGAGGCTGTGGATGCCCCGTCCATCCCTGGAGGTGTTGAAGGCCAGGTTGGATGGGGCCCTGGGCAGCCTGGTCTAGTATTAAGTGTGGATGATGGTGGCCCTGCATGTAGCAGAGGGTTGGAACCTGATGATCCTTGAGGTCCCTTCCAACCCGGGCCATTCTATATGTGTGATTCTTTGTGAGCTGTAAACAGCCATGAGGCCTCCTCCCCTCAGCCTCCTTTACTGTGGTCCAAACAACCCAAGTCTTCCCTTGCTGGCTGTAAGATTTTGGGACAAAACAGAAGCAATCTCCATCATGGGAAGAACCCATGATCTCGCAGTCAGCATACAAGGAGGGGCTGGGAGATGTGACACACAACTTGAGGACACGGGTCCATCCAAGCCATCTGAGCTGTACCAGTGAGGCCAGTGAAAGCATTTCTCTGTTGGCCCTGGGAAGCTGGGTCACAGCCCAGCATATTTATCTTGTATTCTCTGCCCTGTGGTAGTGAGCAAAGTCCAGTTTGGTTTTTGAGGAAAAAAGGAAACAGTTCCATGAAACAAGCCGTCATTTGTGTGAGGTAATAGTGGGGTCTGGAGCCCTGATTGCTCCCTATGTGGCCCACCTGGGGAGAGCAGAGAATCATACAATATCCCAAGTTGGAAAGGACCCACAAGGATCACTGAGGGTCCACACTACACCCTCAAACCCAAACCCTATAGCTAAGAGCAATGTCCCAATATTGCTCCCTGAGCTCCAGCAGCTCGAGGCTGTGCCCACTGCCCTGGGAAGCCTGTTTCATGCCCACCGCCCTATGGGGCAGAGCCTTTTCCTCACAGCCAGCCTGACCCTCCCTTAACATGGCTGAGGGTATCTGATATCTTCTGGTTGAAGATATCTAACTGGCATGGCTGAGGACATCTCCCTAGCACAGCTGAGGACATTCTTGTGCTATGACTGAGAACAGTCATGAGCCTGTCATGGCTGAGGACATCAGTGACATGGCTGAGGAGATGCTGAGGACATCTCACCACCCCACACCTGCACCCAGTGGCTGTACATTTAGGGATTTATGCTGCTTGCATCCAAAAAAAAAAAAAAAAAAAAAAAAAAAAAAAAAGCGAATAAAATCAAAGAGAGGAATGAAAACACAGCGCAGAGAGGCAGTCTCCTCTCACTCTGCTTAGGACGAAGAGCTCGGCTCATGGAGGAAGAGGAGGACGCGCTCCGCGCAGCCCAAGGACGCACAGCTGACAGGTTCCAAAACACGCCGTTGTTTGTTTTTTTTTCAAAAGAAAAAAAGCCGTGCCCAAGGGGACGGAGAAACCGCAGCCGCAGCCAATCGGTGCCCAAGCGGCCCGGCAGCCCGCGGGGGTCCGGAGGGGGGAGGGTGTAGAGGGAAGGGGAGGAGAGAAACGGGTGTGTATGTATGTGTGTGTGTGTGTGTGCGTGTGGTGAGACGCGCCCCTGTGAGGCGGAACGGGCGCTGCGCCGAGGGCAGGCGTTGGATGAGTCCATTCTCCCCGTGGGGGGGGGGAGGACATGAGGAAGAAGCCATCTTTCCCGCACCGTTTGTGCCAAGCTGACGAAATCTTCCCACTTCTGCTTCGAACTTAAAGGCTGTGCTGAGTTCTGCAAGGAAACCGAGGCTGGTGCGGTGCTGCGGGGAGCGGCTTATCTGCCTTCTCGCTCTTCCCCCTCGCCCCGTTCTGAGGTGGTACGCGCGGGGCACTGTGGCCGCAGTGCTGCCGGCTCCGCCGCCCGAGCGCTGCATCGCCGTCGCTATGGCGCTGTGCGGCCGCTCGCTTCTCCTCCGGCCGTCCCCGCGTCCCGCAGCGCGCCGCCCCAGGGCCGCCGAGGCGTTCGTCAGGTAGCGGGCAGGGGAGGAGAGGGATGTGATAGCGACGGGTTTGGGGGGCGTTTGGTGAACGCTGGGAGATGAGGACGGTGATTTGGGGACTAGAGGCAGGTGGGAGCAGGAAGGCAGGAATGTTCGCTCTTTAGCTCTGCCGTCTTGTTTCTGAACAGGAGAGTGATGCGGGGCTGTGTCTGGTGGTGGTGTTGGCATGCCTGGAGTTCAGGTGTCAACTCAGGTATCAGTCGGTTACTAGAGCAGTGTTTCTTTTTAAAGACTCAAGGTGTGCGTGCGTGTGTTAAGCTATAGTGCATTACCTGAAGTGTTTCGGTGTCACAGATTGCAGCCAGGGCAATGAGGACAGCAAACATTTGTAGTATAGTATAGTGCATGTGGAAACACCCACTGATGTAAAAGCAGGTGATAAGCTGGGATGCTGCAAATTGCCAGCAAACAACCAGCTGGCCACGCTAAATGGCTATGTAGGAACTCCAGGCTTTTGGTTTTGCTCAGGGAGGGAATAAAAGTGCTTTTGCTTTACAGACAACGTCTGTGTGAAGAGAGAAATTGGGCACTAAGAGAAATGGAGGTCGTCTGTTTGCCTGAGATAGGTGAATATGGCTGCTGGGTGATGGCTGTGTTCTTTCCCAGCCTCTCAGAAAGCAAATTGATCACAGGAGGGAAACAAAAAAGGAGGATCGACTGTTTTCAAACACATATATATGTATTTAATAAATTCATTGCTTGCTTGTTTAGAAAGAGCTTAGAATTTGGAGTGCGTCTCACAATTCATAATCAGGAGCAAAACACCCAACAGGCAGGAAAAAAAAACCCAGCAGAAACTGGAAGAGAAAATGGTTTCCACTCAAGCCCCTTTCTTTTCTGAGCCATTTCTGTAATTTGAGATCCTGTTTCAGAGTTGTCATGAGAACGTTCAGTGAACATCTGCAAGCTTTCGAGCTCCGCTGGGAGATCCGGACAGCATCTGCAATTTGGTGTGTTTGTAGGAGGCATGTCATCTGTTCTTTTTTTTTCTTTTTTTCTTCCCTCTCCAGCACTGGTTCTTGTGCTGCCTTTTTGCAGCCCTGATGGAGGCAGGGAGGTCGGTGTTTGCAATAAATTTCCCCAGCGGTCAGCAGATACCAGGCAGTTAATAAAAATAACTTAAAACAAAACAATCCGTTACCCTCCCTTCCTCCTCCCCCCCTCCGAGTCCCAAACAGGAATGGAAAAATTCTTAAGACTATATAAAGAATAGGGAAACGGACGGAGATGATTCTTGGAGTTCTTCCACATGGTGGTTCGGAGTTGTGGTGTGCTGTATGGTGTGTTGGGAGCTGGTTGACCACAGGGACCCTCAGCATTGCAACAAGAAAAGAAAGAATGAGAGTTCTGCAAAAAAAAAAAAAAAAAAGAGGAAAAATCGCCCCTTAACTAAAAGATGAGTAATGCCCAAAGAAGGATATGCCTTTTTTAGAAGATGATGTCATGCTTCGTGTGTCTGTGTTTTGCAATGAATAAGTGTTTTAATTGAGAATACATGCGTTTCTGAACAAAGCCTCCATTAGGTACCACCGTCTAAAATCCATGTGAGCTTGTTAATTTTGCATTACCTTTGTGTGAGATAGAGTGGGCAGATCCCCGTTGTTAGTTACCCACTTTTGCAACAGATGCACGGCAAGAACTGATCTGTGCTATGTGTGGGGAAGTGCAAAATGAGTACTTGGGCTCATTTTACATTGTCTCTGCCTATATACCTAATATTAAACTGTTCTGGTTTTAATCACCAAGTGGTGAAGTGTGTGGGTTTTTTTTCCTAGAGCTTCAGAAGAGCAGACAGTGGGGTGTTTGGGAGAGTAGTGCTGCAGGAGTGGAAGAGCTGTTGTGGTTTCCCAACCAATTGTAGCTGGGGACATCTCTGTGTTGAAAGATTAACAGTTTGTATCCATGTGTTCCTCGTGTATTTACACCGAGGTTCAGGATTTGTAATAGCTTGTCTCACCTAATTATTTTTAATCATAGAATGTTTTGGGTTGGAAGGGACCCCACAGATCATCACGTTCCAACCCCTCTGCTATAGGTAGGGCCGCCAACCTCCAGAGAGGTTTTTTTTTAAAGGAGCTCTATATTTTAGCTATGTAGAGAAGGACCTCAAGTTCAAGGAAAAGAGAAGGCTCTGGGGAGATCTCATTGTGGCCTTCCAGTACTTGAAGGGAGCGTATAAACAGGAGGGGGAACGGCTGTTTGTGAGGGTGGATAGCAATAGGACAAGGGGAATGGTTTTAAACTGAGACAGGGGAGGTTTAGGTTGGATATTAGGAGGAAGTTTTTCACTCAGAGGGTGGTGAGGCACTGGAACAGGTTGCCCAAGGAGGCTGTGGATGCCCCATCCCTGGAGGCATTCAAGGCCAGGCTGGATGTGGCTCTGGGCAGCCTGGTCTGCTGGTTGGTGACCCTGCACATAGCAGGGGGTTGGAACTGGATGATCACTGTGGTCCTCTTCAACCCAGGCCGTTCTATGATTCAGGGGGTGAGAGAGAAGATGAGAAGTTCCCAAATTTAGGTGCTTCCTACCATAATGGAGAATTAAGATGTTTTAGGGTCTGTTGACTGCCAGGCTGAGACCAAAGCTGGAAAGGATGTGGTGCTGCGTGGTTGATAGAAGTGGAAAGGTAGAGCAAAAAGGAAAAGTCACCAAGGAGAGGAGTAGAGCTAGGAGATAAACTCAGCTGTATGTGGTGCTCCAGCTACCATTAGCTCTTGGAGGTCATTGGGCTCAAACTGATGGAGAGCATTCTGGTTTGGTACTGTGTGGCCGCATGGCTGCAGTGCTGGTGGTCCAATAATGGGTTCTGAAAGTGAATTCAGCTTTAGGAAAGTAAATTTAGTTTTCTGATTTGAGAACCTGATAAAGCAGGTTCTGTCTGCTTACTGTGGATAAGTGTTAATTATATTATTGTCCACATAACGTAAGTAGAAGAACATAACAGAAGTCGAGAAGCAAGGAGTTTGGTCCTCCAGATCCAGTTTAAATACTAATTAATTAATGTTACAGTATACTGGTTCTATAGGTACTGGGTCTCCTATTTGCAATGAAATTACCTGCGTTCAGTGTAGGTAAACTTTGAAAATAGGTGGGAAATCGTGATGTGTTGAAGGTGAGCAAGCTCCATTGTCTTTTGTGCAGTAAAACAGAATTATTTTAGTGAATTAAGAAGAGGAAAAAAGCCACAAGTTTTACTGAAGCTGGATATTAAATTTCAAATAGACTGCTTTTGAAATTGATGGATTTCTGAGAGCCTTTAGCACAGCCTTGCTTCTGGTTTCTCTTTTCATAAATGTTTTAAGATGGGGATCGTGTCAGACTGTGGGAAATTCAGTGCTCTGCTCTGCACAGAAAATAACAGCATTGGAAGGTCAGCAAAGAAACCTTGCAAAGAACAAACTTGATTTATTTTATTTCTGGCGACTAGAGTGGAAACAGATGGTGGTAGCAGCCAGCTCACTGGGAGCGAGAGCAGGGAGAAAGGAGGAGCCATTCCTTCTTTCCTTTATATTTAATTGAGTTAAAACTGTATCTTTCTTAGGTAGCCAGCCTGCATCTATTCAAATCGTTCTCTGATTGCTAATGTGAAGATTTGCTGGGTCTTGTCAGGGGGGTCTCAGTGTTCCCCCATGTTGGCTGCTCTCTGTTCAGGCTTTATCACGTGTGGGTTTTTAGCCTTTGTGGGGGAGGAGTGGAACATCTGCCAATATGGAGCGAAACATGCTCAGCTCAGTGCTGCCCTGAAATCACATCCATCACCCCAACAGCACAGACATCACAGCTGTGCCATCCCAGACATTGACAAAGATCAACCTGGAACTGATAGGAGATCGATGCTGATGGTGCTGCATTCGTGCCATAGGGTCACAACAAGAAAAGAAGCTTGTGCACAGGATGAATTCAACTGCAAGGAGTGCAATAAAGCACTGTGGAAACATGAATTAAATGGATGTTAAATACGGTGTGGCATCATTTTAAAAACGTATTTCTGTTTTTTTTTTTTTTTTTTTTTTCTGATTGAGAAAGGCACAGTTGTTAATTATGTTCATTTGCTGGCACGCACAGCTTGTGTCTCTCACTAGGTTGTGAGAGGCAGTGCTGTTACAAAGGCATTTTGCATAATCAGTATAAAGACCTGTGAACAGACGAGCATTTCTAATTCTTACAAGTTAATGATTATCATTCTTCCCCCCTTTTGGCGTCTGCTCCAAGATCAAGCCAATACGCTAACAAACAATTTCTTAATTGGCCTAAGCACACGTTGCTGCCAGATGCTGTCCCACACTGTGGTTTGCCTTCTGACCTCTCTACATCAGCAGTCAGCTCAGCTTGCTGATGGCTGAAAGCATTATATATTTTTTTTAATCCCAGCTCTAGCGTTTGTTTGGATCCATAAGCTCATCTGACTTGACACGTGGCTTCAGGATCGTTAGCACAGATACAAAGGGAGAGACAGAGCCTTGCAGCAACGAGGGCTCTTATTCTGGCATAAAGTAAGGTAGAAATTGCATCTGCTGTTAAAAATTATGTGGTGGAATCATTCTCCCTTCACCTACATCAATTCTTTACACACTTTGAAAGCAACCTGGCTGCCCGTGCTTGCTTTCTGGGCATGTTTGTAGTAGACGTAGTTAAGTAACTTGCAGCTCAGGTCTTGTCCGAAGCTTGCTGAAGTCCAAGAATTACAGATTGCCTTAGAAGGTCTCAGGAAGTTGTGCTTTCAAATGTTCCTAACGCTCATCTTCAGCCTTGAGCTGCTGTAACATGAAGCTGTGGTTGCATATCAATAAAAATCTTTTACAGTGAGGGTGGTGAGGAGCCCACTGGAATGGGCTGCCCAGGGAGGTGGGGGAGTCACAGACCCTGGAGGCGTTCAAGGAACGTTTGGGTTTTGTGTTGAGGGACATGGTTTAGTGAGAACTATTGGTGATAGGTGGATGGTTGGACTGGATGATCTTGGAGGTCTTTTCCAACCTTGGTGATTCTATGAGGCACTGGAACAGGTTGCCCAGAGATGTGGTGGGTGCCCCATTCCTGGAGACTTTCAAGGCCAGGCTGGGTCAGGCCCTGGGCAACCTGATGTAGTCATGGTTTCCTTGTTCATTGCAGGGGAGTTGGATTGATGGCCTTCAGAGGACCCTTCCAATTCTAAGAATTCTATGATTCCATAAGGAGATCAGAGCCCTGTCTTCCAAGAAGGCATCCCAAAACCCAAAGGGTCATAGTGCTTTCCAAAGGACATTCTTCATTACAACCCAAGGAGGTTGTGGATGCCCCATCCTTGGAGGCATTCAAGGCCAGGCTGGATGTGGCTCTGGGCAGCCTGGTCTGCTGGTTGGTGACCCTGCACATAGCAGGGGGTTGGAACCAGATGATCATTGTGGTCCTTTTCAACCCAGGCCATTCTATGATTCTGTTTGGAATCAGGGCAAAATGGAAGACTCAGTTCTGTATAGACAGCACTCACTTTGGAGGTGGGAAAAGTCAGGGGTTTTGTTCCCAGGGCCATTGCTGTGTTTTTGTCAGATGACTGCTTAATGTGAAATGCAAGAAACTGCCTTTTTTTTTTTTTCTCTGACTTCATACACAGTCCAGCCCGTATTGTTTAAAAGCGTGTAGTGAGATTTCTAATGATTCCCTTCAGTGTTTCTGAATAACATCTTTCTTCAGACACAGAAGTTGCCTGTTTTTAATGTCAGCCTTTCAATGTAACGATTGATGCACACTTGAAATGACGTTGAAAATATCTCAGAAGCTTTTTCAAAGATTTCTTTCATAGAAACCACCTCTTTAACTGAGGCGAGGAAAAACGCCCTTCCGAAAGCTGATGAATGTTAAAGGTTGAATTAAACATGCCTATGGTCTTATATTTTGTTATGGAGTAACGTATAGCCTGACCTGTATGTTTCCCTTTCGTGCTCTTCTCTGCTCATTGTGTGGGCATGTAATGCTGCTTTTTCTTGACAGAGGATGAACCTATTTGATCAGGTCTGCCTTTTGTTGGAGCTGAACGTGTCAATTAATCATAGAATGGCCTGGGTTGAAAAGGACCACAATGATCATCCAGTTCCAACCCCCTGCTGTGTGCAGGTCACCAACCAGCAGCCCAGGCTGCCCAGAGCCACATCCAGCCTGGCCTTGAATGCCTGCAGGGATGGGGCATCCACAACCTCCTTGGGCAACCTGTTCCAGTGCCTCACCACCCTCTGAATGAAAAACTTCCTCCTAATCTCTCTCGTTTACTGTTTATCTGAGTGTTTGAATGGCATTTAGATGAGCTATAACGTACATCTTTCATCTCTTGCCTGTCTTTCAGAGAAAGTAGAGCATGATAATCGTAGTCTCACTAAAAAGATATATTTGCTTTTTACTTAAGTAACTATGAAAACAGGAATGCTCGATGTTGCTTTCTTGCTTATTTGGGTATATCATAAATTTAGCTCTGTTGAAGAGCTAAAGGTTACCTGGGAAAGGTTAGGGAAATGTTCCAGGTGTCTCGTTTGGTATAGGAGGGGAAAGTTCCTGTAAATTTGTGTTAAGTATTATTCACTCTAAATGTGTTTTGTGCTGTGGTTTATATCAACTGAAAACTCAGTAATGTAAGTGATGTTTGTTACTGTGTCATGCAGGAGCAAATCTATAGTAAAAAGTCTGACTCTTTTTGAGTTGAGCTTTTGTTATGAGAGTATTTAAGTTTCCAATTTCCCCAGTGTGGACTAAGTAAATCTGGAGTGTGTCTGTGTGATGTAGTAACACGGGGTGGAAGTGGTCTGATGGTGCTGGGGGTGTTTGAGTTCTCTCTCAGCTTCTGCAAACCCTCTTGGGCTGTCAGAGCCACTGCAATCCCTTTTCTCATCACCTCTACCTGGGCATCACCTGTCCTGCAGTGCTTTGCTCCCTGCTTCTAAGGTACAGCAAGGAGCACTGCTGGCGTGGTGCAGGGAAACATGAACAGAAGTTCTTGCTGGAGGTGAGAGATTAACCAGGGCACGTGCTTAGAACCTATAACTATTGTTTCTAGTTTTCTCTTTAACGACCAATTCTCCTTCTTTTGCAGCTGCAGCCGCCTGCGAAACATCCAGAGCATCCTGACACAAAGCAGCAAATCTCAACCTGATGGAATCCTCTGCATTTTAGGTTAGTGTTAGTTTTTTTTTTTTTTTTTTTCCCCCTCTTTCTTCTTCTCATTGTATTTAGATGCCATGACTTTCAGAAACAGTAGCATTATCTACTTTTCTTGCCCACTGTTCTTCAGCAGCAGACATCTATCTGATAATTAAACTCTCTCCTCCCTAAAATAGTTCTTAAGTCTATTTACTATTTTCAGGCATGTTTAGTGCAAAAATAACAATGTCAATGCTCTTTTCCAAGCCTTGAGAAAATTCAGTGGCTGGAGGAAAGAGGGAATCTTTCTCAATGTCCACACTGAAAGGAAGATGGGAGAACTTAACCTATTTGGGACAAAAAGTCAGCTATCCAGGCAGTGTGTTTTGTTTCTTGGTGTAAGAGGTGAAAGCTGGTGTGTTGCAGCTGGTTACTCCATGAATGCAGGGAAGTAAAGGGACTGGAGAGGACTCTACGAGTGCCAGTGTTAATAATGATGATGTGTGTGGTTATGGAGAGCAGTGGTTGAGAACAAGCATGGCTTTTCACCCTGCTTGGCTTGCAGGGGGAAATGGGTTACATGGATTTGCATTAAGTGATACTAGGAAGAATTTCCTGCCATAGCCTGTTTTATATAAATCTGTCTGTCTGTCTATCTATCTATATATGGATATTTTTTTTAATGGTGCAGCAAGAAGAGAAGAGCACAGACTGGAAGAGGTGGTCCTTGAGAGCAGCCCTGCAGAGAAAGACCCAGATGTCTTGATAGATGGAAAGCTTAACATGAACTAGCAGAATGTCCTTGCAGCTCAGAAAGCAAATGCTATCCTGGGTTCCATCAGAGGAAGGATGGCCAGCAGGGACAGGGAGGTGATTGTCCCCCTCTACTCTGCTCTTGTGAAGCCCCATCTGCAGTGCTGTGTCCAGGTTTGGAGCCCCCAGTACAAGAAAGACAGGGAGCTGTTGGAGAGGGTCCAGAGGAGCCACAAAGATGAGCAGAGGGCTGCAGCACCTCCACTATGAAGACAGGCTGAGGGAGCTGGGCTTGTTCAGCCTGGAGAAAAGAAGGCTGCGGGGTGACCTCATTGCAGCCTGCAGTACCTAAAGGGAGCCTACAAACAGGAGGGGAATCAACTCTGTGAAAGGGTAGATAACAGCAGGACAAGGGGAAATGGTTTGAAGTTGAAGGAGGGGAGATTTAGGTTGGATGTGAGGGGGAAGTTCTTTCCAGAGAGAGTGGTGAGGTGCTGGAACAGCTGCCCTGAGAGGCTGTGGGTGTCCAGTCCATTTATTGGAGGTGTTGAAGGCCAGGTTGGATGGGGCCCTGGGCAGCCTGGTCTGGTATGAAATGTGGATGTTGGAGGCCCTGCATGTGGCAGAGGGTTGGAACCTGATGATCCTTGAGGTCCCTTCTAACCTGGGCCATTCTGTGAAGAAGACTTGAAGTTTTCTTGGGCCACAAAAGAAGTAGTAGAACCTACTTCTCTTTAGATTGATGTTGTCTGTATATTATAACTCTTCCTAACCCACATTTCCTACTGTAATAGTTTGAGATCTAAAGTTAGTAGTAGCTTCACAGCTAGAAGATCTATAAAGGTAGCTGTGTCAATGGAATTTAATCATACAAGATAAAGGTCTTGGTTTTGCTTTTGATGCCTGCCTAACTTCATAAAATACATCAAGTTGTGCCATCTCTGCCATTGGCTCTGCATTACTCCCTGTCTATTGGTAATGCTAAAGCTGCACTAAGTCCCAAGCAAAAGATTGACCTGTTTTATGAAAAACATCAGTTAAAAGGAATCTCTTTGAGTAAGCCCCAGAGTAATGTGGAATATTTTAAGACCATACATAAGACCATACCTCTTAATAAGCATTTCTCTTATGGAAGTATAGGAAGTGTTTTGTTGTTAAACTTGTGCTCTGCATTAATCTCTTTCTGCACCCACAATGAGACTGTTGTCTAATCTGACCTGACTGATGTAGTCTGAAGAATTTCTCACATAACTTCTGGTTAAGCAAGAATGTCTTTCTTACAAATGCTTTAAAACAGTCTTCGAATTCACACTTGGCGTGACAAAAATGTCTTGATTCCTCCTGACGTTTGTACAAAGCAGATAATCTTACACTTTTTAAACAGTCAGCACATGTTATTTTTTTCCTGGCTATATTTAATGACCTGGGCTTAAATGGATTTCTCTTTCCCCCAGCTTTAGTTTGGCTAATTACAAATAATCCTGGGTCTGATATTCTAAAGTATTGAATGGTGGCATTCTACACTCTTTGCTGGGGACAGAAGGCATTGCAAATGACAGGAAAAAGGAATGTGGAGGTCAGGGGGGAAGAGATGTGTGTCAGATGTGTCTTTAAAAACCTCAGTGGGGCTGTGTTGCTGTTCAGTCTGTTAAGAAAACAGTATATTGACTACCTAAATTGCACTGTCACTTTTTAAAATAAACTGTGTTGCTCACAGTTTACCTTTTAGCTCTCTGTTAAATTGATCTGATTCCCAAGGATGTGTGTTTGGTTTCAGTAGGCTGTATCTGTAAATCTGTCTGTGGGTTGTAGCTCTTCTGATTGATCTGTAGTTTGATCTATAGTGTAGATAAGTACATTTTAATGGACTTTGACATTTACTTTTCCTATCCTCTTCAGGGACAGTAAATCTTGCATGGCATTCCACAGCTGTGTGATGGTTTTGAGTGGCTGGCAAAAGGTGACCTGTCCATTTTCTCCAGCATCACCTTCCTGCACTCCTGTGGGCATTCAGCATGTTACAGAACAGCTCTTGATTTTGCTGCAGAAGGGCATGCCACAAATACTTGGCTAGGACGCAGAAAGCAGCACTTCTTCCCCCTCTAGGTTGTTTTTGTCAGCTTAGCAACTGGGAAATGGCAAATATGTGAGATGGCAGAGCTGAATAACCTTTTGTTGCTGAAGAAGGAGTCTGAATCTGTCCCTAGTCTGCTTCTCTTTATTTTTTTTGCATCACTTGTGGTGTTCTTCTGATATCTTGCACGCAGTACATCTTGCTGAGCTGACAAGCTTTCCATACCTGCCTGGCTCTCAGCCTGTTTGATGAACTGAATCAGCTTGGAGAGGCCAGATAAGCGCTGGTTGCAGCACTGGCTCTTGGGCAGCAGTGGGCTGCTGGCCTGAGTCACTGTCTAGCAACGCCCTTGTGATGAGTTGGGAACAGAGATTACTAAATTTGCAGCTCTGCTGGAGCCAGGCATGGGGGTTTCCTAGTTGCTGGCCTTCCCCATTGTTCTCTTGAGGGCTCCTGATAGACTTTTTGGATGCATCTTATCTTTGTCATTGTTTCGTTTCCTGTTTGTTTTCCACTGAATGTATTTGTTCCTTTAACTCCATCTGCCTCTGTAGAATAGTGCTAAAGCCACAACATGAAAAATCCTGGCTAAAAAAAGAGCTGGTGCATATGGATGCTTCTCTCAAACTCTTCCAATGATTACTACACCTTTTTAATAAGGACATTTCTCATTTTTCCTCTGATTTTTATTATTTTTTTTCCCAGACTTCCTATTCCTCCTTTTTCCTACTAACTCTCTTACTTTGCCTGTTCCTGCTGCTCACCATCTTGGCTCCTTAGCCATTGTAGACCACGATCATGAGCCTGGCTGGATGGAAGTGGCTGTGACTTTTGCCCCCTTCCCTTTGCTCAGCCCACAGTTGGTGATGTCTTGTCAGATTAGCATTTGGTATGGTAAGAGATGTTTGCTTGTGGAACATCAGTAACACTCCTTGCAGAACGACTGATCTAACAGCTTGCTGCCACTGAAAGGGGACCATCCTAACTCTTGCTTTGTTCTCAGTTGATCGCTCATCTGATTGCCTTTAAAGATGCTTCAGTTAGGGAAGTCAGCAGTAAACCAGATTATTTTCAGCGCATTGTGTGTGCTAGCTTTCAAATGCTATCCTAGATTTCAAGGTGACTGGTTACATTTCAGTAGTTCTCAAGAGCAAAGGGCTGGTTGCTTCCTGGGAGGGAGCACAGAGGGCTGAGTCTGAGGATTGTTCAGCTGAGTCCTGTTTGTGCTGTGACCTGAGTTCCAGATGAGCTGCCAAGACTCCCTTTTGTCAGGGAACACCTCCTAACGTACAGAATTGGAGCATCGTGGAATGGTTTCAGTTGGGTCATGTAATTCCAATTTGTGTACTGCATATTTGGTCAGAATACCTTTTTTTTATTATCTGTTCGAAGTTTGCAGTGGCTTTCTGGTGACTCAGGGATTATACTGTAATACTTGCAAGATAGTGTTTAATCATGTATTCCAAAGCAGGAGATTTAGGTCACAGGATTAGTTTGTTAGGAGGCTTCAATCAAGAACATATTTGTTAGAATGAACACTGCGTACGGACAGATGTCAGGTTTGTGTCACTAAAGTTGAAATTCTATTGCTTCAGAACACTGCAAACTTGATTTAAAGCAGAGCCAGATTTAGGTCAAGGGAGGAGTGAGAGTATGTAGCAACAAACTTGAAAAACTCCCTTTTCCCTCCCCTGTTTTTCCACTATGTTAAAGCAGAATGCTCCCTGACCGTGAGAAAGTGTTCAGATAAAACTTCTATTGAAAAAGTTTTCTTATTTGGGAAGAACCCAAACGTTTCAAGTGTGCTATGTTAAGACAGAACATCTCAGGTATGATTTTGCTTTTGCAGGAATAGACAGTCGATACAATGAAGGCTGCAGGGAGCTGGCCAACTATCTGCTTTTTGGCTTGTATAATCAGAGTAACAATGACTTTGAAAGAACTGGTTTTCCTGAAGAAGTTCTTGATGGTAAGTAGTGTGTTTAGCATTTTCACCCATTCTTTCCTCTTTCTGGAGATGGAGTGAGGCTGGGAAAAGAGACACACCTCGCTCTAATTGTATGAAAACTTGATGGAGAGCACTCCCAAAGAGCTCTTGTTTTCAAACATATCCCACTCAGATGTTATGAACGTGGAGAAATGCACCCACTATGAGAAGTCCTGGTTCAGTCGTGGTATGTTTGTACGTTTGTTATCAATCAGTGCGTGATAAACCAGTGGAGTTCTAGAATAATCTTGGTTGTTTTTTTTTTTTTTCTTTTATTTGAACATATTTACTCATTTTTGTAATAGTTGAAAGGCAGCCAATCACTGTGTGCATTATTCCATTATTTTTTTTTACAAAGCTTTAAGTATCTATCCTGTGTGCTGCAAGGCTGGATTTCAGTTGGAGCAACCTCCTGATGTAATATCAGGCAAGAGCAGCTGTAGTTTACAGTTCTGAGTGCTCTGTGAGTGCTCATCTCTGACACTCTTGGCTTGTCAAAGGACAGGCTGATGCAAGTTCTTTGCAAGACTTCAGAATAAACCCACAGTTGTTCCAAACAGTGAAAAGTACTATTGTAGTTGGAGCAGTGTATGGCTGCCAACTGTTCCTTTTCAGAAAAAAAAAAAAGTGGGGAATGATTGTTTATTTAAATAGTTAAACAGTTTCTTTTAATGATGTACAGTATAGGGAAAGTGTTTTCTGTTCAGTTCCTGTGTTTGTGGTTGTATAATTATGGAGTCCTGATGCTGGAATAATGCTTGTTCTGATTGTTGCAGACATAATCATACTAATAAAACCTGATAGTGTCCATCTGTACTGTAACCCTGTGAATTATAATCATCTTCTGCCATACGTGGCTTGCTGGAGGAACTTGCATTTTCACTGCCTAACTGAAAATGAGGTAAGTGGAAAAGGGGTGCAGATAAGACTTGCATTTCAGTAATACCTTTCTGATGAACTCATTCAAAATGGAACTTTTATTTACATTCCTTCTGGAATTCCTTTTCTGTTTCATATTTCGTAGGGAATGATCTGCATTTATGTATGATTTTAATTTTCTTTTGCAAGAAAAATAAGTTTTGAGTACTCTGCATTTGCTGACACATAAAAAGTAATTGCTCCCCCACTAATTTACTCTTGTTTTGATATGACTCAGTGATCTTTCAGTGAGGAAAAATGTGGGCTTGAAAAAATGCAGGATCTGAATCACATACATCAGTCAGCATTGTGGTTTCCAGTGATGGCTGTATTTGCTTTTGATAGTGTGTGCAGTGTTTTAATGCATTGTGTGCCAATAGTTTTGGAATATTAGAAAAGATTGGCTTAGTTAGGCATTTAAAATCAGTAAACTCTATTATCTACCTTGGTTTTAACTTTCAACTGTTCCTTTCAAGTGGTATTAATCTCAGTAATGAGAAAGGCTGGGTTGTGTCACTCACTTCAATCAGAATGTGGCTACTGGATAAGAGTTTCATCTTGCACTTGAAAGCCAAGGTATTCTTAGAAAAGCTACGTGTGTTGTAGTTATTCTAGTAATGGTAGAGGAGTAAAGAATGAAAATAGTTGCCCATTCTTATTTTTTGCAGTGAATGACACCAGGGAAGGTGCTTGCAGACAATCAGTTGCTTAGCTGCCAAGGTCTGTGCCACTTCTGTATGTTTGCAGGATGACAGAACAGCACTCTGTTGCCACTGTGTGCTACTCTGCAGGTGTTTCTGGTGCTTATTGAGGTGCAGAGTATGAACCTTTTTATTCCAGTTGAGACTGGAGTAGTGTTTATTCAGTCCTATGAAGGCAAATTTCTCCATTAAGTTCTGTTTAGTTACTTTTCTAAATCAGAGTGATGCTGAAATCTGTGAATGGTGCCTTTGGAGCCTTGATGAAAAAGGGTGAAACTAGTGGAAAAATAAATGGGGAGGTCAGGGAGACAATCATTTTGTTCCCTTCTGCTTCCAGCTTGAAAGTGATGGAGGTTACAATTAATAATGTTTTTGTGGGGCTGCTTTCTAATGAGATTATATCCCAGAATTATGAAATATCCCACATTAGAAAGGACCTTCAGAAATAATCTTGTCTAACCCTTTGCTTAATGCAGGGTCAGCAATGAGATCAGATCAAGTTTTTATAGCTGGGTGTTGAAAACCTCCAAGGATGACGACAGCAAAACTTCTCTTGGCTGCCTGACTTACCATGAGTTGGCTGTCCTAATGGCAGAAAGTGTTTCCTTTTATCCAATCTGTATGTCTTTTATTTCAGATCTTGCTTTTTGTCATACAACCTGCCAGTGCATGGCACTGTGAAGAGTCTGTCTTTGTCATCTCAGTAACTGTTTTCTAGATGTTGAAAGGAAGCTACGAGGTGCAACCACAGCCTCTGAGCAATAGCAGAATCTCAGCCTCTCCCCATAGGATGAGTTCTCCAGCCCCTTGTTGTGCTTGGTGGCTCTTACTGAGCTTATATTCCAGTCCCAAACAGTATTCTGGATAGGGTCCCATGAGTTCTGCGTGGTTAACTACTTGCTGCTAAGATGGAAACAGTTGAACAACAGGTTAAAACACACCATAGCAAAATCTTAAGCCTTGACCTCCTAATGTTTTTGTGTTGTGAAACACACTGCTGAAAGGACCAATCTTGCAGCATGCCTGGAAGCAGTCAACCATGCATTTTGGAATGAGGATTGGAGGCATTCTTGACACACTGCTGCTAGCATAACTGCAGTCTAAGCTATTTTAAAATAAGCTGCATCTGCTTATGGGATTTTATATGATTTGTCCTGGTAAGTAGTCACCTTAATCACACAGTGCTAGCTTGAAATAACGATCCAACTGGAAAGGTAAACAGTACAGAAACAAATGGGGAAGTTTGGGATTTCTGATGCTGAAAATACAGGGTTTATTTCATTGCATCACACTGCTCATTCATGCAGCAGCACTTCCTCTCATTTCTTATGTATAAGAATTGCCAGTTTCCTAGATTACTCCTGAATTACTAAAAACCCCACACAATTAAAAGAATACTGCTGTGTCAATCTTTAGATACATCCTGTTTACACAAAGATTGCCTGGAGTGGCTTTCAAGCAGCCTTTTTTTTTTTTTTTTTGTCAATGATAGAAATAATTTTTGCTTGCTTTTCTAAAAAGTGAAACATTGCTCTGGAAATACAGCAAATAATGCCATACCTGGCTCTGTAGCTCTTGATAAATCTGGCAAAACCTTTATTTCTCCTTCCTTCCTTCTTTCCCATTTTTCTGTAACCGGACCACGGGAATTCCAGGCAGTTCAGTAAATCCAAGTCTTGCACCTGGGTTGTGACAATCCCTGCTAGCAGTGCAAGCTGGGGGAGATAGGGACAGAGCACAGCCCTGCTGCAAAGGACCTGGGAATTATGGTGAGGTGGCAGCTGGGTGTGAGCCAGCAGTGTACCCTTACAGCCCAGAAAGCCAACTGGATCCTGGGCTGCATCCAAAGAAGTGTAGGCAGGGCTCTGAGCTGTGGGTGTCCCTGTTTGTTGCAGGGGAGCTGGATTAGATGGTCTTTAAGGGTCCCATCCAGCTCAAACCATTCTATTACTCTAACTTAAGTGGCTATTCTGTCTTAGGGAAAGGAGAAGCATACAACTGAGGAATGCTTGTTTTCAAAATGGCTGAGTAAGACAGGAGTTTATTGCCAAGTAAGATAGGAATTGTGTAAGCTTTCTGAGTATCATGACTGTACTGGTTATATACTGCACTGGTTCTATATATCTGCAATAATAGATAGCAAGCCTTTAGCATCCTGCCAAAAAACCAGTTCCTGTTCTGATGGCATTTTAAGTTTTGAGAAATTGGCAGTTCTTTAGTGCTTGGCTTTGACCTGAAACTTTGATCTGGTTTTCTGGGACTGAGTAAAGAACACATCGTGGAGGAACTTGGGCTGCATCTTAAGTTCAGGCTTGTCTGAAATGAACTTGTTCTTAAAATAAATGTCTTGGGTGTACCCTGAAGCTCCCAAGAGCTGCATGTAGAAAGTTCTTAATCGTGTAATTTACCTTGGGCAATGTAAAATAAAATAGGATAAAAGGTAAGCAAAGCACCTCTGCCTTCTGATCATGCTCTGAAAGGCAAGTGTCTCATGAAATGAGGTTGGCTGTGACTTCTTTCTTCCTGCTTTTCCTCCATATACTGCTCCTTCAGTCAGGAATTAGTTCTCATTGCTTGCTTGTGACCTGAGGCATAACTAGTCAGTCTGTTGTTCTGCATTAATGTTCTTAATCTACTTTTTTTTTCCCCATCATTTTCTTTGTGGCACACCAGGTGGCACTCTCAAAATATCTTTCATTGTTGAAAAAATTGTCCAGAATCAAACAGTTGACGTTCAAAATATTTCACCAATAACTGAAAAATACGGTATGCATTTATGCCTTCATAGAGCCTTATTAAAAACCCTGCTGTAAAGCTGGATTAAAAAATAAAAAAGGTCTCCATTGGCTTGAATGTGTCCATGCCATGACGTAGTCTTCAAACCAGAGAGGTTGAAGAGGTTCTTTCAGTTTTTGGGAGCTGTAGGTAATATTTTGATGGTTTACATGATATGACGCTTGCCGTGAGATTAAAGCATTAAAGCTCTACAATGTATGTCCTCTTCACAGTAAAACTAACAATCCAACTAATTTGAATGTTGTCTTTCAGTACGAAGATGAAGAAGCTGCAGAGGAATTCAAGATTTCCAGCTTTGTAGACATGGTTCGAGATTGCAGTCGCATTGGTATTCCATACAGCTGCCAAGGTAGGTTAGCTTGCCTTATGCTTGACATAAATGCTCTGCAGCATGCAAGTCAAGCAGTTCAAGAAATGAAGATTTCTTTGCCTTTGGTAAGAAATAAGGATTAATCTGGCCTTTTTTTCCTGCTTAGGAGTTGGGTTTCTTTCTGAAAAACGTTAGCCCAAAGACTTCATGTGAAGAGTGAATGCTCTCAGTGTGAGGCAGAGAAGTGATTTGCATTCAGAGGAGGGTGTTCTGCTACTACAGAAGTTCTCTGTTCAGATGGGAGCTTGATAAATGCTCCTTTCTGTAAAGAAAGAATAAACATTTCGTTATGCAAGTTTCCTATTTTAGCACTGAAGAATCTGGGCTGTGTGGCTTCCTGTTATGATCTGTAGCCAGCCTTGCATTCTGAACAATTTAATCTTATATTGTTCAGTAAAGTGTATTTTGCTGTATCCCTGACAGTGAATAATGCTGAAGCAAAGCAATACATGTGCTTACTCACTGTGGGGTTTTTCATCTGTAGTACAGTAGGTGAAAGACAAGTAGTTTTCTTGGTTTGGGTTTTTTTCTCTTAAGAAGAAACTGGCTTTTTTTTTTAACTATTCACATTCAAAGCAGAGTACTTTCATTAGCTTTGTTTTCTCAGTAACAGTACTACGTTTTCTCTCTGCTTGTGTTCTCAAAGTTTAAGCAGCAGCATCTGGAAATGTTGTAGGTGTTCAGGACCAGGTTGGATGAGGCCCTGGGCTGTTTGGTCTAGTGCCAGATCTGGAGGTTGGTGGCCCTGCCTGTGGCAGGAGGTTGGAACTTGATGACCTTTGGAGCCCCTTCCAACCTAAGCCATTTTATGATTCTTTGCTTCCCCTAAGGAAAAGGTGATATGCTCTCATTGCCTGTGAAATCCTTAATGAATTGGGGCAGGGGGAAGGATGGAGGCCCTTTGTTAGGAAGTCCCTGCAGAAAGTGTGTCTTAAGGACAGTGATTATTCTTCAATTCAGATGACTTAGAGCTCCACTGATGAGTTTTGTTGTGCCAGAATGAACAGTTTCCCCTGCCCTAACCTAAAATTCTGACTAAAATGAGGGCAATGATGATTACATCAAACTTATGGCCAAGGAATAGAAGATTTTGGAAAAAGCACTGCTTCTTGCCTGTTATCTAGAACTTGAATGAGAAAAATGCTCTTGGAAGCAGATTTTCAAGGAGAAGTAATACCTTTTATTAAGCTGATAACTGGAAAAAAGGGGTAAACTTGAGGTGTAGAGGAAAAAAAAGTCTTCAAAAGCTACATTCCTCACAAAAACGCACACATTTGAAGTTGTACAAACAAGAAAATCAAGAGCCCTTATTAGAATCTCAGAGCACTCTAAGGTCTTAGGAGCTGACAATGTCTGTGAGAGAATGGTTATGTGAATCCTCTCTTTTGCAGGTCATCTACAGATCTTTGATATGTTCATTGTTGAGAAGTGGCCCATAGTGCAGGCTTTTGCACTGGAGGGAATTGGTGGTGATGGCTTCTTTACCATGAAGTATGAAGTGAGTACTTCAGTTTTTCATTTTCCTACGTCATCCTTTTTGAAACAGAAGTAGATTCGTGGAATCATTTTTAGCCAAAAAATGAGATCATTTGACTTGCTGCTCACAGTAGGCTCAACTTTTAAATTGGGTGTTTTTCCAAGTTTTTCCAAGCTGTGTTTTGAATGTCCAAGGATGGAGGCACAAGACTCACCAAAAGACTGTTACGAGCTGCCTGATCTAAATGGTTGTTATTCCACCTGGAGCCTTCTGCTGTGATTTGGAATGTTTTTCTTTATGTTCTGTGGTGTCCTAATAGCAGACACACAACTCCTTCAGCTCTGCTAGTTGGGAGCAGATCTTCGTGAGTGCTGTAAGAGAAGCTGCTTAGTAATGAATGCTGTAGAATGAGCTGAGAAAATGGCTGTTGCTGAGAAAATTGGAGCAGTGAGCATGTTACCTCACCTCTGAGCCATGTTCCAGCATGACTTCTTGCTTCCTTCCTCCTCCAAGTCATAAGGGGATTTCAAGTGGGAAGTGGCATTCTTAGCTTTTTACATAACTGCTTTTGCATGGTTCTCTGTCAAGCAGCTGCTGTGTGTCACGGGCAGGGAAAGGAAAAACAATCTGTGGAGGGAAGTGCATTTGGGATTGCTGTAAATGGTCTATAAATTAATACTTTCTCCATTATTAAAATGGAATGGCTTTTCTTGATCCTCAAACTTGCCTTCCCTCTGCTGTGCATTCAATGCTGCTAAGTTAGAATATCTTAGATCCACTGAGAGATTGCTAACCTTTTTCAGTATTTTTGGGGTACTTGTTCTCTTACACAACAGCACTGTAGTAACTATAAGAAATATCTTGGGTGTTATGTGGTAAAATAAATGTTATATGATTTGCTTGAGATACTGTTCTCTGGTTTTGTTTGGGAAATGGTTGCCTTCATATTAGGAGTAGTTGAAACAACTGGGTAAAACAGTGAGGCTTAGAGGGGACAGAGTACATGCAGAAGTCATTCAGATACAGGTGTCCTTCTGGTTGCACCAGCTGCCATTATTCCTAATGGTTTAATTGACTTTTCAAAAAGAGTTTTGTTGGAAAGATGCAAGCAAAACTTTGTGCATACTGAAGCTGATGAGCGTTCAGAATATTTGCATCCTTTCCAGTCCATTCATTTGTAACCAGTAATGGAAAAATACTTCTAAATGCAGAGTTAGGGAGGACTGTGGCTGGGCAGTGTGCTGCAGGTCTGTTTTCAATGCATCTCAGACCTGTGTATGGGATGTTCCTCATGGCATTTCTCACAGAATTACATTTAAAATATTTTTCAGTTAATGGACGTCAGCGTTGATTTGTGGAAAACATACAGCAAGATGGATCCTGTTTCCTTGGAGGATTTGCTCTTTGAGGTAATACTGCAAATAGCTGCAGAGTCTACAGAACTTGAAAATAGCTAGACATGGGTTCCTTGTAACTCTTAAAATCATAGAATGGCCTGGGTTGCAAAGGACCACAATGATCATCCAGTTCCAACCCCCTGCTGTGTGCAGGGTCACCAACCAGCAGCCCAGGCTGCCCAGAGCCACATCCAGCCTGGCCTTGAATGCCTGCAGGGATGGGGCATCCACAGCCTCCTTGGGCAATCTGTTCCAGTGCATCACCACCCTGTGTGTGAAAAACTTCCTAATATCCAACCTAAACCTCCCCTGTCTCAGTTTAAAACCATTCCCCCTTGTCCTGTCACTATCCATTCTTGTAAACAGCCATTCCCCCTCCTGTTTATGTGCTCCCTTCAAATATTGGAAGAGTCCCTAGATGGCATTATTCAGGTCATGGGACTGTGTACAAAGTACAGAGGGTTGTACGTTTGTGTGCATTAATCCTTCCTTAGTAGTAAGGGGAAAAACTGCCATACATGCAGCCGTTTTTCTAGGAAAGAAGACTTCCATGATTGCTTCATAATTGCTTTATGTGGATAACAGTGACACATAGTGGCTACCCTGGAGCTGTGTGAAATACAAACACACACTGTAAAGTGATTTCTCAGTTGAAAGAGGGCAGATCTCAGTGCTAGAAAATGGAGCCATGAATATTGTTTGTCTTTACATGAATTCTCACAATGGACTTCCTGCATCTCTGACCTATCATAGAATCATAGAATGGCCTGGGTTGAAAAGAACCACAGTGATCATCTGGTTCCAACCCCCTGCTGTGTGCAGGGTCACCAACCAGCAGCCCAGGCTGCCCAGAGCCACATCCAGCCTGGCCTTGAATGCCTGCAGGGATGGGGCATCCACAGCCTCCTTGGGCAACCTGTTCCAGTGCCTCACCACCCTGTGTGTGAAGAACTTCCTCCTAATATCTAAACTAAATCTACCCTGTCTCAATTTAGAATACCTCTTGTACATGTTCAGGCATTCAAAATAAGATGTTATTTCAGCTAGGACAGGTTGCACACCAACTTCTGCATTGACGGCAATCCCATCTCTAAATGTAGCTCAGATTTTCAGGCATTAAGGTTGCTGATTTATTCTTCAATTTCTAGCTTGGCAGCAAGGGAAGCTTTTAATATGTTGCAACTTAGGCAGTAAGTATTTTCTATTAATAAGTATCAGTAATTGTTGCCTATTTGGAAGTGAGATAAACATCTGGGACCATTTTCTAGGACATAAGTCTATTGTGAAGTAGGGTTACTTACCCTTTGGTTTTCTTTTAAGTCTTCAGCATGAAAATTATTAAATTGACTTGAAACTTTCTCTAAAACATTGAAATTAATGAGCAAACTATTCATACAATTCTGATTTCATAGAACTTGCTTTTAAAAATGCCTGGTTTTCTTAGTAAGGACGAAGCCGAGTGAACTTAGGACATTTCGTATTTGTTTTTACTGTTTTAGTTAACAGCAAGAGGATATTTACGTTTTTTTTTGTTCTTTCTGTGTCATTGAACAGACTCTATTCTGTACTGCATACAGAAGTGCAATTTGGGTTCATTGAGTAACTTCTTACTGTGGTGTAGCACTCAACAGTTAATGTTGAATATTTTTCTTCTAGGATTTAATGACTTTTGAACATCAGTGGACCAACTTTTTTGCTAATTTTGACACTGAAATTCCCTTCATTCTGGAACTATCAGAATCTCAGGCAGGGGAGGTATGCCTACTTCAGTTATTCTTTGAAATACTGGTGTCATCTATACAGAAATAATAATAAGCATTCCAATTTGTTGCTATATTTTCCCTGCCTACCCCATCTCACTTTTTATGTTTGAGGAATCAGAACCTACAGTTCAAGATCACCACTCATCTTATCTATACGTGGCACGGGACTGCATGATGTAACTGAGAGTGCTCACTGATAGTACAGCTTAGTTGCCTTAGGTCTGCACAGCACATCTCTGTTTGCAGGTGGATCAAGTATCATTTCAATGGGAGCTCCTCTTTGTGCACTGACAAGTTGAGGCTTCATAAGTTGAATCTCAGGCATAACTGGTTATAACATAGAATATGGATAAAAATAATGCAGTGCATTTGCTTTTTTGGTAGTGTCTGCTTTTTTAAGCTTACATAAAACTTAATGGTGTCTAGGTTGGTTTACATAGAAAGGAAGTAGTTTTTGAAGATTGAGGAATCTTAGAAGAAAATTCAGATTGGCTCTTGATAATGAAGAGAATAAATCGCATTCTATTAATTTGCTCTTTAATCAGAATGCTTTTTTTTTTTTCTTTTTCACAGCCTTTCAGAAGTTATTTCAGTCACGGAATGATCTCAAGCCATATAACAGATAACAGGTATTAGTCATTGTTCCTTGTGAAATTGTGGTGTCGTGAGTTTCTTGAAGGTTATTTCTGTGTTTCTGATGCCATAAGAATGCTTGTAATTCCCTTTCTGACTGTTCTGATACTACATCCTGTCTTTGCATTTGTGCAGAGGCACTTTTACAAGGGATACCTCAGATTTTCTTGGGTTTTAATTCTGTAGATGTTAATGTCACTATAAGATCAAGTCTTCATTCTAATATGATCAATTTCTTCATGGTCACATATCAAAATAAACTCTAGAACTTATTTGAAAATTTGGATCTGTTTATGATACAAACAGCTAAAATATGAAAGTTGGAGAAGTCAGTGTACTACTGCATGTCACAACACACAAAACCAATGTTTAAAACAAGAGAGTTTAGAAACTCAATCTTGGCCTATGTAAGTGGTGGAATTTAGGTCATCTTAAGTTTGTTTCGGCCCAGAATCTCCACCAGAGAGAGGAAGGAGGTTTGTGTTGCAAAAGCAAGCATTCTGCTGTTTTGAGCTAAATAAAGGTTGCTTAGCTCCTCAGCGTCTGTGCAGATTCTTCTTTATTTGGAATTCCATGACACTGAACTAACCCCACTGTTGATTGTTTTCAGAATTGTGTGTTGTTATTCATTTAAATAATGAAAAGCCTTGATCTCAGCAGCTGAGTCATGGGCCCCAAGCCAGAAACGAAAACCAAACTGAGTTTGTTGAATTCTACTGTACTTATTTCAGGGTTTTGAGGTATGCTGTTGTATACCAAATAAATTAGTCTTAATTATTCGAGTCCTTTTTCCTTTGGAACTTGGTCTTTTCAGTGGGAAGATTTATGACTTTCTTCTGTGTAGCTGTATGCAGTTGTTTGTCCTACAAGCTAAGGATGAGACTAAGCATGAGAAATTGAACAGTTTGTCCATCGTACTTGAAAGCTTTGATTTCATTTGTTGCTTCTAGTTTTTCTCCAGTATCTGGGTATTAATAGCTTCTTTTTTTTTTTTTTTTTTTTTTTTTTTTTTCCTCAGCCCCAGCCGGCAGCCTTTCGTTCTGTTTGGTAGCCACTCAACAAAAGAAAACTTGAACTCTGGTAACTTCAATTTCCCATCAGAAGGACACCTTGTTCGAAACACTGGCCTTGGTGGGAGCACGGCTAAACACATGGTGAGGTTTTTCAGTCATTATCCAACACTTTAAAGGGGGTGTATGTTGTTGCCTTTATATATTTTTGTGGCCTTAAAACACTTGCTTTCCATTAAAGACCTTAATGTAGAAGAACATAGGTTACCTTAACTGGAACAGGCTGCCCAGAGAGGTTGTGGATGCTCCATCCCTGGAGGTGTTCAAGGCCAGGTTGGATGGGGCTCTGGGCAGCCTGGTCTGGTATGAAATGTGGAGTTTGGTGGCCCTGCCTGTGGCAGGGGGGTTGGAGCTTGGTGATCCTTGAGGTCCCTTCCAACCCTGGCCATTCTATGATTCTTAACAATCAGATGCTTTTTTTTCCCCTCTTTCCAATTCAGAATACACTGGCTGTTTAATCATGGACTCCTGAAAGCAATCCTTTAAAGGCTACTTTTTATTTCTTTTAAACTTGTGGTGCTGTACATGTGTGGGTGAGGGAGAGGAAATTATTGCTGATGCTCATCCTAGAAGTAAAATCTTTGTCATAGTGACGTTCACTGCAGTTAACTGTGACATGCAGAGTGTAATTGAATCTCAATTATTTAGCTGTTTCTTAAAAGAAACAGCAAGTTGTTTTGGGCTTTTTCTTTTATAATGGCTTTTTAAGTACACAAGAATACATATGTATGTCCAAATTCCAGTGTATGCTTCAGGAACCGAACAGTTCATAACTTTGAAAATCTTTCTGGTGTTCAACAAATGTTAAGATTAAGCTGTAAGATTAACTTGTTTCCATTTTCAAGTAAAAGCTTAGTTATAAAACATATGATGAGGTCGATGGCTTGTTGCACTACTGCGCAGGGGACGTAACTGGGGAAGCGGCCCCAGGGAATTCAGATCCTTTGCCTGGCTGAGCTGGGTGCATCAAGAAGGTAACTCACAGCGAAGGAGGAGAGGTAGCGTGCAGCTTGCGTTGTGTAGTTCTCCCTGCTGGCTCATCTCTGTGCCTCTGGGAGTGTCCGTCAGTTGTGCGAGTCCAGAGTTTGTGCTGTTGAGGAGGTGGATGTGGTTGAGTACAGGTCACGTGGAGTGAACGTATGATTGAGGGATTGATGTTATGATCTTGTCACGACATTTCACGCATAGCTGCCTGATGGATGGATGGATATGGGTACCCCTGACACTTCATATGTGTCGGGAGCCTGAGAAAGAGTTGTGTTAGCATTCCAGTGAAATCTCATTCACCATTTGCTGCCGTGACTTTATTTCTCTGAAGACACCTCCAGTTTTGTTTTTTCTCCCCATGTTAACGTCCCAGTTGAGTCCATGTGTGATCTCTCATAATGCAAGTACAATTTTTTTTATGATGCAGTACCTGCTCCATCTCTTGTCTCACGATTCTGACGTTGTTCTTAAAAAGATGGTTTATTTACAGGTACAGGTGAAACTGTTGTAATAGGGTATCATGAAAATAGTAAATAAAGCCAAGTGCAAGCATAGTTATCGGAACCTGACACACTTCCCTTTTCATGAGAAGAGCAGTTGGCATAGGAAGCTGAAAACACATTCTTAACACTTATGGAAGTCAGAGCTCATCTCCTTTCCAAAGCCTTTGAATCGTTCAGGTCAAGTCAGAAATGAAATAGACCTTTGAAAACGTAAGTAGTTCTTTTTAAACCAGCGAAGTCTGTGTTGTATGCTTCCTGTAGTATATCAGTTATTAGAATACTTAAGGGGAACTTAGTTTATTGTTAATTAATTATTACACCAATTCTTCATTTCACTAAGGTCTCTCTATGTCTCATTAATACTGACCACTAGGTAGTGCAGTGTGTATCTCCAAAGGGACCTCTGGCTTGTTCAAGGACCTATTTTTTTGGAACCACTCACATTCCTTTCCTGGGTAAGTATGTTAAGCACATCAGCTGATATTCTAAGGTAGTGCTTCTCTTTGATTATTTAAGACTTCCAGTTATTAAAAATTGGCTTTGATTCCTTTATGAGCGTTAGGCCGTGTAGTCATTGCTCAGTGGTTGATCATGTGGCTTTTTCACAGAGAGCAAAAATGAAGGGACAAACCAAGGATTTTTGGAAGAATAGAAAATTCTTTGAGTCATTGTCACTCATCTTTCTATGGTTGAATACAGTGTTGTAATATTAATCTTCCCTAATAAAAACAAGCCAAATGGAAAAAAAAAAAAAAATAATAATGAAATTAGCTTAGGGTCAATGGAGGGATCTGTAGGTAAATTCAGTTCTCCTTAGTGTTAGTATTCATCTTCAAATTCATCCAGCTCAGTAAATGTTAGAATGTTGTCAGAGACACCAAAGACCAAAAGAACTGTAGCATGTGTGTGCACTAGTCATGCTTTTTCCTGGGCACCTTTGGGAGAAAGGACACAGCATGAGAGTCATCTTTGTTCTGACCCAGTGGAGCTGTGCTGGGGGTGCAGGTCTTAATTTTAGCCATGGTATGTACAGGTTCTACTGACATGAGTTCATCTGTGCTTTGATCTTTGAATCTACAAACAAGTTTCAAATTATATGAAGTGTTGGATAATTACACAAAAAATATACAGCAGAACTGTATGTGTCCAAGAGGTTCTGTGTAAATGCCTTTCAAAGGTGCTCAGAATAAACTTTTTTTTTTCTTTACAGGAAATGACAACGAGGTACACAAGAAACCTGAACAAGTGTAAGCTCCAACTTTATTCCTTAACTCCTTTGCTCTTTCAGCTTTGTTGCAGTAGCTCAAACCCCTTTTAGTAGCAGTGGCTATAGGCATTTTCAGAGCTACTTTTTAGATTTAGAATAGCTTGAATGTGAGAAGATTGCTAAGGATACTAATGAGCAAAACAGGAATTGTTACGTGGTGTGACGTTCCATCAGCTCTACACTGAAATGTTAAAGGCAGCATTAGCCAAGTTCCTTCATCTGGATTACTTCAAAATGCACCTTAAACTGAGGGTAGAAATATGTAGAACTGGGAGTAGGTTTCATGGAAGTAAAAATAATTCTTAAATTAGTTTCATCAAGCTGAGGTTTGTATTTCTTAGTGAAGATTCCAACATGGAATACCTCTACATGGAAACTGTCCCCTCACCAGTGCTACATAGAGGGGAAGGCTTCCCTCCCTTGACTTTGGCTATTGCCACCCAGGATGCTGGTAGTGTTTTTAGTAGCAAGGGCACAGTGCTGGCTTATCTTCAACTTCGTGCCCACCAGAACCCACAGGTCCTTTCCTGCTGGGCTGCTTCCCAGCTTGGTGCCTCCAGTACATGCTGGTGCCTGGAGCTTTCCTCAGTGACAGGGCTCTGCATTTCTCCCTCTTGAACATCTCTGAGGTTCCTGTCAGCCCATTCCTACAGCCTGTCAAGGTCCCTCTGGATGCAGCACCACTCCTTGGCACTCCTTGTTTTGTGTCTTTTACAAACACGTTGAGTGGAAAGTAAAGTAAACTTCTGTTTTTTTTTTTTTGTTTTTTTTTTAAGTAAGCTACAAAGCTTTGAACTTTGACCTTCGGAAAATAACATGGTTTATCCACACTGATTCCTGCTTTTCTTCCATAGAAGATAGTAGATAATCTACTTTGGGACTGCTGACAGTCCTAACAAACCAGGTTTTGCCATAGAAGCTTTATCCTCCTTACTAATTAGAATATTTTCAGGAACTTGGTTTTAGCAAGAGGGAAAAGATGTGCTGGAGGGAGCTAGCACGTATTTTTGCCTTTAGTGTTACAATTTTAAAATGGGCAGAGGATTAGGAGATCTACAGCATGTTAGTTTGAATTGCAGACCCTTGTGAGATGATTTCTTGGAACTGTTCTGAGGTTAGTTAGAAGAACAGTACCTCTAATAGGGATTGTTTGAATTGGCCACTGTCTGTCTGGGCAAGTTTCGGTGTGTTTTGAGGTTTCTTCATATTGGACCATGCTTGGGAGCTTCAGATGCTTTCTTCCCGTCCTTCAGAAATGCTTTGCATAGGCTGATATGCTGTGGTTTCCTTTCTTTCCCCCCTCCATCCTTCCTTCATAATGCAGCAATTGCAGAAGAGTACAAGTTCAGAGAAGTAGGGATGTGTTGTTGACCTCTACGTCTTTCTTTTCCAACTTGGTTCCAAGACAAAAGGCTGATGCTTTTCCAGCTTAGCTGCAAGACAAGAGGCCGATGCTTCTTAGTTGGGCACAGATTTTTGTTTTCATAAACTCTGTAGCTATGAACATGTCAGGAATTGTAAATCACTTCTGGCTTCACGTAATCTTTGTTTACTTCAGTGTAGTATTCTCTCCAAAGAGAATTGGCCTAAGCCTGATGTAGATGCTCTCAAAAGGTGGTGACTGGCTCATTGTAGATTTATCTTTTGTTTGACATTCTCCAGAAGGAGACAGTCTCCAAAGTTGGTTCCATGTGTTTACCAGTCTGATTTTTGCAGAACATGGGGCTACCATTCTATTTTGTTCGAGTAATTATGGTGTGATCTTCAACACATTCCCAATGAAGGACAGCAATAAGACATCTTTTTGCCTTGACTGATGAGAGCAGGGCTACTTTTCTGCCAAGAGTTTTTTGTTAAGATATTCTACAGTTTGAGCAACACTAATTTTTGCCCCCTTTTTTTTTTATTTTTTTTTTTTTTAAACTGGGATATTTAGCACAAACTACATCTATAGTCATTTGAATGAGGACTGTTTCCATGTGAGGGAGTTCTGTGTTAAGAGGAATTGGAGAATCATGCAATTGTGTGAGTTGGAAGGGACCTCTAGAAGTCAGCTGGACCAACTCCCCTGCAGTGAACAGGGACACCCATTGCTCCATCAGGTGCTCAGAGCCCTGTCCAGCCTGACCTTGAGTTTATCCAGGGATGGGACATCTACCACCTCTAGACAACCTGTGCCAGTGCCTCACTGCCCCTTTTGGAAGGAACTTTTTCTTTATATCCAGTCTAAATCTCCCCTTTTCTTGTTTGAAACCATTTCCCCATGTCCTATCACAACAGACCTTGCTAAAGAGCCTTCCCCCTTCTTTCTTACAGTCCCCCTGTACCAAAAGACTGCTAACAATATATAAAAAATGTTCCTTTTGAACAGTGGAAGAAACAAAATTCTATCCATCTAGTAAATGCTGTGTTTGTATTTCTCTTCAGTATGCTGTTGTCGCAAATATATACTGCTGTTGTAGAGGCTGTGCTTGCTGGCATTGAGTGCTATGCTAAAACTTCCACTGAATCCAAGGTAAATGAAGCACTGATTCTGTACGTTGTCATTGTTGATTTGGATTACTTGCAATGTAAGCTTACATGCAAACACTCCCCCCATCTCACCCCCCAGAACTCAAAATATTTCACAAAACATTTCAGTTAACTGCATAACATAAATAAGGTTAATACTGTGGCTTCCAGCCAGGCTTTCTGTTAGAGGAACTTCAGAGTATCTTACTATGTAACAGTTTTTTCATCTTCCACGAGTTTTCCTTACTTTACAGTAAGAAAACTGGGAGATGTGAACAAATTTTCTTGGGTGCCTCAGTGTATTATTGTTTATTGTGTGGTCTCTGCCTATTTTAGAGGTGCTCTTGCAATTGCTGGCATGTTGAAGCACAGGAAAAGATGCTTTATTCCCAATTTCCTTTTTTCAGGCCAAGGAGGCAGCAGAGCAGATGCTGATGTCTGTGTTGGACAGCCTGCATTTAACACAAATGAAAACTGCACTACGGTAAGGATTTTCAAATGCTTGGTGATCTACAAATCGTGTGAGTGTGTTAGCTTCTTTTTGGGGAAAAAAATAGACAAAATGTTAATTTAATTTGCATGACTGGTGAGTTTTGAGACTTCATAATGTGTTCAAAACCTTTTACAATCGTGATAAGTGCTTTGTTTTTCTTTTCCTGTTTATTCAATCACTCCAACAATTATTAATCTGTTACTGCTTTTTGTTCTACAGCTCCAAAGTTGCTTTTCAAATTCAGGCTGTGAATAATCACGGAAGGTTTGTATCACTTCTTGTTAGTAATGAGTGCTTCAATAGATTAAGTTTGTGGCTTTTGCTTAATCCAGTGAGTTTACTGTTCTTTTCTGGAGGCTGAGAAAACATTGCAGTTGATTTTTTTTCTACGAGGTGCTCCAATTGCTTTTTTGTTGGAGTCAGTTTAATGCATTTATATCTCCAATCCCATCAAATCTTAGAAATGTCTTAAAAAAAATGAAACAAGTGAGCAGAATATTTTTATTAACTCTGTTAATCAGTAGAAGCAGCATGAGCCCATCATGAGTTTCCATTTAAAACAGTGCTTTTAACTTGTTTAACGTTACAAGGTTGTGCTTTTCGATCCACATATTGCCTAATTAAGCAAAATGGCCTACACAAATAAGAACATATGTTAAGATGAAACAGCTTTTCTGACTGTTGTAAAGTCGCTCAAAATGATCAGCCACTAAATATTTAATTATCCTTTTTGTTCTAGAGTTACTCCATTAAATAACGAGGATAGCCTGAGTTTGATTAAAACAGTAAGTAAGCAGTTCAATATTTGCCTTATACATTTCTATTAGAAAACAGAGCTTGAGTGGCTCTTTGTCTGGGTGGAAATAATGTAAGGGGAGAGAGAATTTCAGATGCTGAACCTGAGATAAGATGAACTTTGAATGTGAAGTCAGACATTGGACTTTGAAGTAAAGCATTGACGTATAGTTAAAACCTCAGTCTTTCCACTTCAAAATAGAAGCATTGTGTTGAAGGAAGTAAAAAATACACAGGATCTGCTGCATTCCTTGAAATACTTTAAATTCTGCTTTCTCTTCCTTTCCTGTCCAACTCTTTGATTGCTGCAGGCGTCTATGATGGTGTTTGACATTCCAGACTTGCTCACAGGAAGAGGGTGCTTGGGATCTGTTGTCTTTTCAGAGTCATTCCTAACGTCACAGATACATGTAAAAGAAAAAGGTAACTAGTTTGAATTCTAATGCTGACACTGTCATACTCTGAACTTTCTTGCTGAGGAATAGCAAAAGGGCTTCTGATGGGTGTTATTGCTGTTATGTTTTTAAGCCTTTGTTGATTCAAAGCTCACTGAAAGGGCTTTGGTTTTGTAGCTGCCTTGTCCTGTGACAGGGGTGGGGTGTCAGAATTCAAGTGTAGTGGTAACCTTCCCAAATTTCCTTCAGTCCTAGTGAGTGTTTGCTATTGTAGCTCACTTTCATCACTCTGTTACACTCTTGTACGATATCCTTTAATTTCAGTTGTTTTTTTAGCTTGAAAGTTAAAATGAGACAAAACTATTTAGTAATAGAATGGCCTGGGTTGCAAAGGACCACAGTGATCATCCAGTTCCAACCCCCTGCTATGTGCAGGGTCACCAACCAGCAGCCCAGGCTGCCCAGAGCCACATCCAGCCTGGCCTTGAATGCCTCCAGGGATGGGGCATCCACAACCTCCTTGGGCAACCTGTTCCAGTGCCTCACCACCCTCTGAATGAAAAACTTCCTCCTAATATCCAACCTAAACCTCCCCTGTCTCAGTTTAAAACCATTCCCCCTTGTCTTATAACTATCCATCCTTGTAAATAGTCGTACCCCCTCACTTGGTTTTGGAATAGTCTTAGATTTAAAATACGGAGTCTTGAGTGATAGCTTTACCAGGTGCATGTTTCTCAGACTGTTTACCCATGTCAGAGAAGCATAGTTGTTAAGATTGTCTGGATAATATCTATGAATTCTTGTATCCAGACATGCTGTGAGGTTTTTAACTGTGTGAGATGGGATGGTTTTGGTAGAGAAGAGAGCAGAGGAGGCAGCATATCATGTTGAGAAACTACTATTACGAATATATTGGTTAAAACTTTGTAGTCCACCTTCAAATAGAAGTCTTCAGCTGCAGTTTGGGGTAGGTTGCAGGCAGGGATTGAGAAGGGAAATCTGTATCTCAGCCATACTGTGAGCTAGAAAGAGGTAGCAAATAGCCAAAAAGCTGGTTTTGGTAAGAGGTGCACCAGGGTTCCTTTTGGTATTGTATAGTGGTTCTGGTTGTGTTACAGCACAGGAAAACTGAGAGCTGCTCCACTGGGAAAGCTTCATTTACAAAATGAGTCATAATGAGGCAACTTGTATTTTACAGAGAAATTTCCAGTCATTAACATTAAACAGTCTGAAGTATATGGGTGGTATATACTACTTTGCTTTCCATTTACTTCCCTGCAGATGGCAGTATTAATTCAGAAACCAGCCACATAATTCTGACTGCAGCTATCCCACGATACGCATCTTGGCTGGTTAGTATGCAAAAACTCGTTCCAATTTTTGTCTGTAAGTACAAATCGACAACTGAAAACTTGTTTTAAATGTGTGGATGCATGGAGGAAAAAGTATAGAACCCATGCATTGAAACAAAATTCTGTGATGCTATGGTTTTTACGTTTGGACAAGGAGTGTGTAACTTGTAAGTGGAAAGAGGCTGTTGTTTCCATTCGTTACAAGTTTAAATCCTTTTCTTTTCATCACTGCTTCAATTTTGAGCTGTGTGAAGGCAAGAATGTGTAACTTAAGGGAAATCTGTTTATTGTGGGGTCACTTAAGGTCAATTCAGTGTCTGCCTCAACCTCAAGGTCTGTTCCTTGACCTGTACTGTGGGAACTGTTAGAGATACATTTCCTCTGACATTATGAATGTTCAGAAGATGGATGACATGATCCCTACTCCTGAACCACTTTAATAATAGTGTGTTTAAAAAGACTGAATAGGATGCACTCTTGTCTGCCTATGCAACTCAATTTTAGTCTGTGTAGAAGAATTTACTGGGGAATATCCCTTGAAAATATTTCAGAGAGCTGTTTCAGCCCTATGGTATCAAAAAGCACAGGGTTGTTTTTGAAGCAGTCTGATCTCTGGACTTTTAACTGTGATTCTTGTTTTTCCTGAACCTTCTTTAATGCTTATCCTTTAAATTAACCTTGTTTTATCTACTAACTGTGCACATGGGAATGTTTTCTGCCTACAGGTTGAAGACAGCGATGTGAAACTGTCTGAAAAGGCACAGCTAATATTGAAGGTAACATTAAACTTTTTTGTTAATGAGATTACTTTTCTCAAGAACTAATATTCTAGAAATATTGACTGCTGGTAAAAATTGGCATTGAGCATGCTGCTTCTTCCCCTTCTGTGTCAGAGTTGTCTGTTCTATCTTGTGTTTTTTCAAACCTTGACCTACAAAAAGAAGCAAATATATTGTATGTAAGAGTTGGTGGTTTTCTTTCATTGAAGGAATGACAAAACCCAAGAGCACAAAGATTTAATAAGGCTGAAATTGCATGGAGGTCTTGGTAGGTATTAACCATGGGCTTCATGTGTTCCAAAAAAAAAAAAAAGACAACAAAACCAAACCTCAGTGCTGCTCTACACGCAGCTTCTTTGTAACTTAATTAGGATGCTAAAATGTCTAAAGGAAAACACTTCAAGCAGTATGAAAAATAAAAGAATTTGGGATCTGGGAACATCTTAAACCACACGAGTTTCACATTTCTGGTTTAATTTGCGGTTTCCAAGAATCTTCATTACAAATAGATTTATTTTCCTGTAGTGTATACTTCAAGTTCAGTAGATTGACAATCTAAAAACCAAAAGCTGTGCCTTGTGGTTGCGACAATGACTTGCAACTTAATAGCTGTTGGCAAAACCAAATGGCCCCAGGAAGTTCTCTGAGAAATTATGCTTTTGACAAGCTGTGTCTTTCACTACTTCTGCATCAGCGCAGTTTTTAAAGTTCTGACAGCTGCTGTTTAAGAATTCTTAAAGTAAAACCATAAGAAAATATTTCTATCTGAATTATACTCCATAATGTGGTCTGTGATACTACCGTTTGTTTTTCCTGTTTAGGAAGACAAATCCTTTCTGGGCACTTTACTTACTGGAGATGATGGAGCTTATATTTATTCTAGCAACCCACAGGCCATGCCTGCAGAAGGTGAGTGTGTTTTTACTTGCATGCAGCATCAGTTCAGTTTTTGGTGTGTTTTTAAGTATGAGAGATGCACATGTGTTGGGATTCACAAATCTGGTGTCTGTTTGTACCATAGAAACATAGAATGGCTTGGGTTGGAAGAGACCTCAAGGGTCATCAAGCTCCAACCCCCCTACCAGAAGCAGGGCCACTAACCTCCACATTTAATACTAGACCAGGCTGCCCAGGGCCCCATCCAACCTGGCCTTGAACAGGCTGTGCCTTCTCCTTTAAGAACTCAATTAGCACAAATATCCCAATAATATGACTAAAGACAACTCTGAAGAACTGTTAGCTGGATTTGCCCTCACTTCACATTCACTGCATTGATGTCCCTCTCTTTGCTTTCAGAAAACTAGAGCAAAATAAATGTTTTGATTCGTAGCTTTTTTTATTAGGGCATAGCACTTCTATGTTCCTCTGTCCAGAGTAGGTACTGCTGTCACAGTTTAGTTGTACAGCAGTTCAGTACAATGACTACTATTTGAAATCTAAGTGCTTTGTATAAGCTGACAGTCTTTGAGAGAAAATACTCAGCTTTCATTTTTATAGCTACAGCAGGAGAGGACTGAAAATAAATGACACGCAGGGCAATTAAACAGCAGCTTTCACATGGTTGAATTTATTTTCACTCTAAGGATTTTAAGGGAAAGGTTAATGTAAAATAACATACTTAGGAATTTTTGCAGCACACTGCTGGCTGTGCAAACTCACTCAGTAAAACCAGAAGGCTGAATGGTGAATTTTTCCTTTTTGCTATATGAAAACTTGCTGTCTGCCCCTCTCGAGCTGTATATTTTTTTTCCCTGTTTTGGTACATTTAATTTAAATGTTTCTGTAACTCTTGGGTTGGAGGGTTATAAGTAGGTGATAGAAAGACCGTTGTGTAACACTTCAACAAGTGAGATATTTCCTTAGGTGTCAAGTGAAAATCGACTTGATGCCATTCCCTTTCATGTGCAGCTGAGTTTGCTGTGCTCCAATTGGAGCCCTGCTGGGGTTGCAGCCATGTAGATAGGCAAGGTTAGGTGGAAAAAGGTGCTGGCACAGGCACACATCTCTCTATCATTTGTGCCTTGCTATATTAAGCTTTACATCATGATGAAAAGTCATGTAAAAAAAAAAAAAAAGCAGGCTGTTAACCCTTTTCTTTGGCATGTTAATATATCTGTGCCGTGTTTTTGTAGGGTGAGTCAATCACTCTTACCAGTTAAGCTGTCGCTTCTGAGGTTGATGACACATGAAAAATACATACATAGCACATCAAGTTGTTCTTTTGACTGCCTTCAGTGTTAGAAGAGGCCATTTTGGTTTTGATTAATTACTGTTCTTCTTGGCTTCCTTTTCTAAAACAGGAAAATTCTTCTATGAAAGAACTAAATCTGGTTTCTCTGCCTGTTTTCCTCACTGACACATTCACAGAATCACCGAATCACCACGGTTGGAAAAGACCTTCAAGGTCATCCAGTCCAACCATCCACCTATCACCAATAGTTCTCACTAAACCATGTCCCTCAACACAAAATCCAAATCATGTGATTTTCTGTGAGATCTGACAGCAACGCTATCCCAAGTGCTGGATTTTGCCATTCTTCTTCCTCTCCACATCAGTTTCATTAGATACAGCTTTCTGGTGTCTTGAACAACGTGGTGGATTTGTTGACACCTAAGCTTTGTCTCCGTTTTACTTGCTCTGAATTCAGATCTTGAGTTTTGGTAGTGTTGCCCTACTTAGAAAAGCAGTGTGTTATATAATAGTCATCTTTCCAATGCAGCTTTAGTGTTAACTGAAAGCTTCACTCTAAAACAGCCGTGTTTACAGCTCACAGACTCTGCTTTTTAGGTGCCTGATAGGTACCTAAACATTGTGACTTGAGTCATATCAAGCTCTTTTCAGTGTTATGGCTTAATAAAAAAAAATGAACAGTTTTGAAGATCTCACTCTGAGTTACCATTTCAAGAGAAAAATGATCTAATTCTTCATTATTTCTCCTAAATGTTGTTTGGTAGATTGAGCTGGGGGTGCAGTCATTTGAAATGTATCTCGTAGCTGTTCTGCTGCTCAGCTTTGCTTTTTCTTAGAGCATAGCTTTGAGCAATGCTGCTCTATCAGATGAGATAACCTTTCCATCTTGTGCTTCCCCTTATGGGACGTGATCCTGCTTTCAATGCAGAATGTAGCACTGGTAGCAGAGGTCCAGTGAGCAGCCCCAACTTATGGCTTCCCTATGCCAACCAGAAATTAGCTGTTTGCTGTATCAGTTTCTAGGGCTTTGGTGGAGCTGGCTTTTTATCCATGGCACTGCTGAGCCTTGCTGCTGCTTGTTTTTCTCCCTGCTAGCAACCAGTCTGTTCTCAGCCCTGTAGAGAAGGACCTGGGGGTCTTGATGGATGAAAAGCTTAACATGAGCCAGCAGTGTGCTCTTGCAGCTTGGAAAGCAAATGGTATCCTGGGCTCCATCAGAGGAAGGGTGGCCAGCAGGGACAGGGAGGTGATTGTCCCCCTCTACTCTGCTCTTGTGAGGCCCCATCTGGAGTACTGTGTCCAGGTCTGGAGCCCCCAGTACAAGAAAGACAGGGAGCTGTTGGAGAGGGTCCAGAGGAGAGCCATGAAGATGATCAGACGGCTGGAGCACCTCCACTATGAAGACAGGCTGAGGGAGCCTGGAGAAAAGAAGGCTGCGGGGTGACCTCATTGCAGCCTGCAGTACCTAAAGGGAGCCTACAAACAGGAGGGGAATCAACACTGTGAAAGGGTAGATAACAACAGGCTAAGGGGAAATGGTTTGAAGTTGAAGGAGGGGAGATTTAGGTTGGATGTGAGGGGGAAGTTCTTTCCAGAGAGAGTGGTGAGGTGCTGGAACAGCTGCCCAGAGAGGCTGTGGGTGTCCAGTCCATTTATTGGAGGTGTTGAAGGCCAGGTTTGTTTGGGGCCCTGGGCAGCCTGGTCTAGTATGAAATGTGGATGTTGGTGACCCTGCATGTGGCAGGGGGTTGGAGCTTGATGATCCTTGAGGTCCCTTCCAACCCAGGCCATTCTATGATTCTGTAAGACATGAAAAAAGAAGATAAATGAATTCTGTATCTCCTCTGTGCTATAGCATGCAGTTGCATGCAGGAAAATTGCTGCTGCAGAAAGTTGTCTCAGAACTCCAGCATAATTAATGTTAGGAAGGGATCCCGTGGTCCAGCTAATGCTCAAACAGAGCAACCCAGAGTGAGATGCTGGGGGCCCACTGAGAAAAATGACAACTTGTCAGAAGTGGGATTCGAACCCACGCCTCCAGGGGAGACTGCGACCTGAACGCAGCGCCTTAGACCGCTCGGCCATCCTGACAGTGCTGTTGTGCATCTGAGACAGCGATAAAGCATTTATGGCAGCGTGTGCACAGCACGTGTTGTGTTTGGAGTGGGTGTGAAATGGGTGTTTTGGTGTATGTGAAAGAAAAAAGACAAGTCTACAGACAGAGGATTCCTCTTAATGAGGAAGTAAAGGGAAACCGCTGCCTCAAACGTCTTTTTTTTTTTTTAATGTCTGCATGATAGTAGTTAGCATTTTGTCACTTTGCTGTATCTCTTTCTGATTTGGTGATTTTCATGATCAGTGAGCTTCAAAGGGTAAGACTAAAGCAAGTGCAGACATAAACATAGCCATGATTACTTCTCTCTTCGTTGAGACTTAGTGAGCAACAGATAACCGTGCTGAGTGCTGCCTAAGAGCTACTGCAAAATTTTACTGAGGTATATTCCACAGGAAGTATGATAAGATCCTGCAAGCACAGAGATTGTTCCTCAGACAGAAGAGGTATTCTTCACACAGTGCTGAAATATTGATATATCTCTAAACTACTCCTTTTTTTTTTTTTATTTTTCAAATTGCAGGCAAATTGTACTTCTTCTCAGATGGCATTCTATTCTGTGATCCCCACCATGGCAGCATTTCCATTTCAAAGAACCATATCGATTCCATTTCTCTGTATGATGGGGTGAGTGGTTTTGTTTGTTCCTTCTATCATAAACTTTTAAATCAAATTTTAGCCTTGCTTCTAGGGTACTGATGCAAAGTGCAACGTCAGCTGCGTTTTTATGAGTGTGTATAAAACTAGTAAGTGATGCAGACTTATCCCCAGGCTGGATGTAGCTCTGGGCAGCCTGGTCTGCTGGTTGGCGACCCTGCCCATAGCAGGGGGGTTGAAACTAGATGATCATTGTGGTCCTTTTCAACCCAAATCATTCTATGACTCTGTGATACATAGTTTTAGCATTGGTTGGCTAAATCAATCATTGGTCTGTGAAGCTTTAAGGAAGAGAGGTGAGTTATTAGACAAAGTTTAAACTGTGTAAAATTGCTCTTTAATGAAAGAGAAAAAGCTGAATGTAGCATTCATAAAACATGTAGTGGTCCTAAGCGATGGGCCAGGCAGAGAAGAAGCTCAAGGCATTGTGAAATCCTGCGCTGTGTCAGAGGGTGAAATACTGCATTCTGTTCAAAATATGTTTAACCTTCAGCCAAACATTTGTGGCAGTGCACTCCTTATCTCCAGGGGTCACGAGAGCGTCTGTCTCATGTCGTAGGGCGTTGTGTAACTGACAGGGTGCAGGGAGGGACTGCTCCGTGTTTTCCAGGCTGAGAGGTGAAACAGAACGGCGTGCTGCTTGTGATTGTGCACGTGCCAAGTAATGGTGCTAAAAGACACGCTGTGAGCCACATACTTCTGCCATTCCTCCGATCAGTTTATGTCTCTCTGCTTAGTTTGCTAACTCTTGCCACCTAGCAGTCTGCGTTTCTGTCTTAGTGGAAATTAAGAGTTAGGTTAATGGCTGCAACTCAGCTTTTTGCTTTCCTCTTCAAGGCAGGCAGGCTGACTTAACTATTGCTTTTCAAGGGTGGAAAAGAGATTATTTGGCTAGGTTATTGTTTCCTAAGCACCCTCCAAAAAATCTTGGTTTCCTTTAATTTCTGTTTTCTTCAGGTGCAGCTTTACACTTTTGTTTAGTGACCTCCAGAAGGCATTGTGTAGCCTCCGTTTCATCATATAATGGAGGAAAACAGTAAAATACAATAAAAATATGTTATTCAAAACGATGGAGAGAATCTTACCTTAGCTGCCTTGTCTTGTACATCGTATTGCTTGCCCCGTAGTCGTTTAAGAAGCTATTTTAACACTGACCTTCCTCCTATTGTTTGACTCAAGACACTCACTTTCATAAAACTTGCTATTTATGGGACCTGGCTATCATTCTTGACCTGGTGCCAGATTTTTGTGTAAAGCTAAACCTTGACAGGGAGCATTTTATTGTTCAACTGACTTGGCGTTGGAGAGCTTAAATGTAAAGAAGCGTCAGGAGAAGAAGGGCAATTGTTAGCATGGTTTTCCTTCAAGTTATTGCGACGACAGTATTGATGAAAAGTAGAGGATAATTATATGCTGGGAGTCAAATAAAAGATGCAAAGAGCTACAGTTTCTTAGCAGCTGTCTCACCATGCCCTGAGAGATGCTTCTCTCCCTGACTTGCAAAAGTTTGCATTTCTGCCTCTAACATTTTGTAAGCTGCTGTGTTCTGGGAGTCTGAGCATCTAGCTGCCAACTACACTCCTGGAGTCGTTGGGGATCACAGACATCCAGCACTGGTTGTTGGGGATCATAGACATCCAGCACTGGAGGACAGGGCAGATTGCTCACAAAGCTTTGCTGTGAAGGTTGAAAGTAAATAACGTCCTGTTCCAATCTTGTGAGAGCTGAACACAATCTCTACTTTCCTGGGATGTGAAGCACCACTCTGCTCTGTTCTAGCATAATACCAGCCATCCTAGGGGGTAAAAATAAAATAAAAATAAAAGAAAATAAAATACTCAGCAGGCTACTCTGCCCCCCAGTCTCCAAACTTCCAGATTTAGTTCTCTTCTGATGTTCAGTGTCTCAGTAAAGTTTAGCAAGGCATCCTAACTGTATAAAGCTTAGAGACTAAACGCTTAGTTAATTTAAGACTAAGTATTGATGCTTGTAAGTACCTGAATCCAGTATTTGCTTTGGTCATTAGTCATCAAGTGAATAAATATTATGGAGTAATAATTAGATTGGGCATTTCACATGCAGATTGCAGCATGTGAGTTTGCCTTCCAGTTGCTCTTTGTGACATCTTTGATACCCTGTGGAATTCAGATCTAGGACTGGGGGCCCAAAAGCTAAAAGCATTTTCTCTTAAGAGAAATTCTTCTCCTAGAATGCCTTTTTATTGTTGTTCAATAACCTCAGTGACTTCAGGAGATGACTTTGATAATTAATCCCTGAGTCAGCAAAGGGTGTAATTAATCTCTGAGTCAGCAAAGGGTAGAGGTCCTGTTTGCAGATGTCACTGAATTGATACCAATTCCTGTGTAAATGTTCCCCACTTTGAGCCTTCCTTTAAAATCAGTAAGGAGAGTTCTTTCAGCTCAGAGCCTGGAGGGCGATATCAAAGTTTGCAACAGCACCACGCCATCCCCTTGCTGTCAGATGGGCACTGCTCTTCTGGAGTGCCTGCATCAAAGGAGATGGATGGATGTAGATGTAGAGGTGTTCAAGAAACGTTTAGATGTTGAACTGGGGGGCATGGCTTAGTGGGGAATATTGGTCATAGGTGGATGGTTGGACTGGATCATCTTAGAGATATTTTCCAACCTTGGTGATTCTATGACTCTATGAGATCAGGGTGGCTCTGTTGTAAAGCTTCAGCAGGCCTAAAATTCTAGTTTTTCGGGGAAGAGATAAGTATAAAACTAAAGTGATTTTTTTTTTTGTGGATGCTTTTAAGGATTCAAAGCTTGTGGGAACAATCTCAGATGCTTTCTTTTAAAGTGTATGATACTGCTAATAGCTGCAAGGTAGAAACTGACAAGTTCTGCAAGTGGCTGCAGGTAATTCTTGTGCTGCACACCACTCCGATGGAAGCTAAGCCATTAAGACCTTCATGAGTGCCAGCTATGACTTTAACTTTTCTTTCTTGATATGTTTAACATTTTAAGCTTTTTTCTCACTTTAATAACTGTTATTTACAAATTATCTTGTTTCTTCCTTTTCTAGGATTCGACTGGCATTGTTGCTGCTCTCTTTGTAGACTTCAAAAGCTCCTTGCTTGCTCATCTACCAATTGAATTCCATACCCGAGACAACTTTTTGATGATTGCACTTTTTCCCAAAACCAAGATTTATAAAGCTTTTTATTCACAGGTAAAGTAAACAAAGGTTAGAAACTTTTTTTTCTTCCCACTCAAAACAATTATCCTTCATGTGTGAGAGGCAAGAGTTGAATGTGTTAACATCTGCCTTGAGTAATTACCTTTACAAAGAAAAAGGGATTTGTTTCTCACATTAGAAGAGCTGCTAAAGCTTGTCATCTGGTAAGTAGATGCAGGAAAGTTTAAGATATGGAATCATTCTTCAGTTGTTTTTCACAAGCAAAACCTTTTCTTGCAACTCCATGCTCATTCACGCTTTGGAAGGAAGAAGAGGTGGTTAATACTGATGGAGCAACAGGTTAGGAAATAGATTGAAAACTTCTGTGAAAATGGATGGAGGGTATTGAAAGGGGGCTGTGATTTTAGAAACTGCTTTTTGTCTTTCATATTTCACCTTTTTCCAAGGTGTAGCAGCCTACAACTGTAGGAAGGGCTTTTGCAGAGATCTTAGTCATTAGTGGCAGATAATAAGGGGAGGTAACCACAAACTCCAGCTTTGAAGGTGCAAACTGAATATTAGGAGGGTGGTATTCAGCAGAGAGAGCTGCAGCAATGGAATAGGCAACCCAGAAAGCAAATCTCCACCTTTGAAGGTTTTGGAAACTCGGTTGGGCAAATCAATGGCTAAGCTGGTGTGTCCTGCTTTCATCGGAAGGTTGGTATGGAGACTTCCAGAGGCTCTCTTCTAGCCAGGAACCTGGCTTTTCTGCAAGAGCTGTGGCAACTCTTCTGCAGATTTGAAAAGGCTTCAGGCTGCCCTGCCCTGTAGTCCTTCCCAAGAGCTGATTGCTCCTGGTCTTAGGAGTTTGCACGTCTGAGAAACTTCAACTTATGTGTGCATTTCTAATGATCGTGCTGCTTGTTAGGGTTTAACGGTCACCATGTGCTTTTGTTTTGTCTTCTGAAGTCAGTGATTGCTCTAAGGCTTGTTTTCTAGTGGTTGCATTTTAAATGTAGCACTGGTGTATAATTGGCTACAGCAATTGCATGTAGTGGCAGAGGTTCTATTGTGTTTCTTGTGGTTAGACACGTTTGGATTGCGATCCTTTGGGAAGTCTTTATAAAGCTTTTAAGTATCCCATATGGCATTGTACTATTTTCTGAGTAAATTGGCCTCATGCATTCGAATGCAGAGGCTTTTAATAAACAAATCTTTATAACAATAGCACTTTTGAGGAAGTGAGTCTGGAGATTTTAGGAGTTCACAGGGGTTTTAGCAGGAGATCATAAGCCTGGACTGGAAAAGACCACCTGGATCAACGTGTACAGTCCCCACTGGTAGCATTAATGACTCCATAAAATTTCTCCTTCTTTTATCTTAAGTGCTTTGACTTCTCCCACTATGTTTGGCTGGCGATGTTTTGTTTGGTTCTGAATTTCTAACTGATTTTATTAGGTCTACTTTTAAACCTGGTTTTATTTAGTCTTCCCAGTGGGAATGTTTGAGCTATTCAGAGATTTCAGACCTGTTCTTTCTGGCTTATTTGGCCTGATGAAATAAAACCAGATCCTTTTTAGTCTGCCATTATAAAAATGTTCTCCTTTCCTCTAATATTGTAATAATTCTCTTTTGATTTGATTTTTTTTTTTTTGACTGTAGTCATCCAAGCTGTGTGCAGTATTGTAGAGAAGGGTTATTTGTTTCTTGTACAGACGAAACAACAGTGCTCATCAGTAGTTCAGAGTTGCCTGTAGTTTGACTTTGCACTACTATTTCATTGGAACAGGTTGCCTAAGGAGGGTGTGGATGCCCCATCCCTGGAGGCATTCAAGGCCAGGCTGGATGTGGCTCTGGGCAGCCTGGTCTGCTGGTTGGTGACCCTGCACATAGCAGGGGGTTGAAATCAGATGATCATTGCGGTCTTTTTCAACCCAGGCTATTCTGATTCTGTGATATTATCTAGAGTTAACAGATAGCAGTCTCTTTTTCTGAGGAACACCTTGAGGTCCCCCTCTGCTGGGGCATGGGTAGTGGGCACGGTGGTGACGGATTGGTGGTTGGACTTGATGATCCTTGTGATCTTTTCCAACTGCAATAATTCAGTTATTTCACTGATAGCCATTGACACTCAAGCTGATTCTAGTAGTGTTTGTGTCTTCATTCTTGCTTTCTTTTTTACCTGCCTCATATTTTTGTCTGGTTCATTTCACTGTTGTTCGTTAGATAGTTGTTTTTCTATAAAGCATCACAGCGCTCCATGATTCTCATCCAACTTAGTTTCCTCACAATCCTATTAACTCACTTCAGTTCATCTCAGATTCATCACAGATGGTGTCATGGAACCTTCTCTAAGCAACCAAGTCACAGTTTTTAGGATTTATCAGTTTCTGATCTGGCATCAAACTTTGCTCAAGTTCAAGTGGATGAAACGTACCTTTTGTCTAGAAGATGGTATCTCATGAATGAAGGCTATTCATGAGACCAGGTGTTCCTCATTACATAAGCCATGTGAATCAGTATTATATTTTGTTAGCGTCTTTCTTCAGCTGCTCATTGCTCTTCTCCAAAATCTGTTCTAAAACCACGTACAGCTGGAGTTATGGAGACACATTTGTTGCTTGACAAACCAGTAGCTGCAAGGATTCACTGAACTGCAGCTCGTGGTTTTACTCTTCTGCAGTCAGTTGACTTGTGATGCCTTGTTAAACAGACTTTGTGTAAGTATGATCTAATTACTTCAAGCCCCCCCTGAAATAGAAAACAGCAGTTCCCCATCCCTTCAGATCTCAGTGCTTTCTATTCCTTGTAACTGCAGTGTTGGTTGCAAGACTTTAAGCACGCACCGATGGAATCTGGTTGGAGGATCCTGCAAAGAGGCAGCAGTTTCTCTCACATCTTCACTGTAACTGACAGTTGAGGTGGCTTTGCTTAGGCTTTGGGATTTAAGGATTTCTCTGATTCTCTTCGTATTTTTCTAATACTGTAGCAGCTTTTTTCCTCTCTTTTAAGTCATACAAAAGGGACACTTTTTGTAAACCAGTTTTCTTGGTTTCTTTTTATAAGCTCTCACCCAAATTGACCTGCATTTTCACCCAGCCCTTTGACTTCTAAGGACGACATTTTTCTGTTTACCAGCCCCTCTTCCCATCCCTTGTAGACATTTTCGTTGGTCCCTTATACACATTTTTTTGAAGCCATTATTTCTTTGGCTGCACGGCTCGTTCTGCAGGAGCAATTCAGTCTTTTGTTAATATCAAAACTTTATTTTATTTTCATGTTTTTTGTCTCGGTGTTCATTGTGCTTGGGATGCCTATTTGTTAATGGCAAGCAGTCTTCCCCCTCATGCTCTGCCCAAATTTTTTCATCTTGCAGAAAATCATTGTGAGAAATGACAATGGCTGTTGCCTTTACTTAGGAGAAGAAGGGAAATACTGAATGCTTAAACGACTGCATAATTCATCTGAATCTGATTTCTAGTTTCAGAATGCCATTCATATTAATGTGACTTGGCTAGAGCAATAGGATGTCAGCCAAAATACTGTTCCCTAGAGAAATGAGGACTTAGTAGGTTGTGAAAAAACAGTTTTTCTTAAATATCTAGAAATACAGTTGCTGCAGTCTTACCTAATGGTAATTAGAACAGTAATTAAAGGAGATGTATATGAATTCAGTTCCTGCTGTGCTGCAGTTGGACTGTAAGTGCTTTGCATTTCTGGTAGTTAGGCATGCCAGGACTGAGTGATAAATGTGAAACTGGGCTTCAATCAAGTTATTTCTTAAAGTAATTCCAGTCTGGCTGAAGCTTTCAAATCTAATCTGTGGAGACTTACTCTATGTTTTGAATATTTTCAACCAAACCAGTATTGTGAAAGACAGTTGTAATGGCTAGCTAAAATGAGTGGATCTTACAGGTGAATGAAAGCAAGTCTTAAAACAAATTTTGCAAACTAATGATTCTTACGAGTTGTCCTTTTTCTATTGCAGGTTTTCTCTTCATGGCAAAACCAGACAAACTCAGGATTATCTTTAAGGGTTGTCCAGGAAGAATTCCTGTCTGTGGAACAAAAGAGACTGTAAGTTCTTGCTACGTACTCAGCTGTAATTACAGGTTAACTATGTGCTGTCATCAGAAAAATGCTGACACAGATTTTGATAATGATTCAGAAAGAAATTGCTGCATTCTTAATGCAACGCTCTTTATTTTTTTGTGCTTGTTATTAGCCATCTGGTTTAAAGAAGAAAAACTTCTAGGCTTTTTCTTTCAACTAACCAATTAATTCTGTGCTTTTTTTAGACATTCCAGTGTTCAGAAGCTGTTCAGTTCTTTGTCTTTTCCTTCTGGGGAAAGATGCAATGAGCTGAAAATATCTGCTGCCCTCCCAGAGTTAGAGAGGTGAGAAATGATTTTTATTTCTGACGGATTAGGTTTGAAAGGAACAGTGCAAAAATATTTTGGTACACGTAATGCTTGTCTAAAAATTGCTTATGTACTAAGTCTATCTTCCCACTTGATATTTTTACCCTGGGATGAATTATTTCCTCCCTGGGAAGCCTCTGTTTGACCTTTTCACAATTTTACTGGAGTAATTTCCCAGCTAGTTATACAAGTGAAGTATTTTGCTCTTAACTGGAAGAACATTTCATTTCTTTCCTGAAAGGTTCATGCAGCACTTCGCTGTCAGCAGTGTCAGTCGTGAGCCAATAATGTCAGCACATCTTCCTATTTTATTGCAACAGTCAGAAACCATTCCTGACAGCAGAGCAGAAAGCGATAAGGTAAGCAAGCAGTGCAGCATTGCCTCCTATCCCTGGTAATGTTTACTACATCACTGTCCAGAGAGGCTGTGGATGCCCCGTCCATCCCTGGAGGTGTTCAAGGCCAGGTTGGATGGGGCCCAGGGCAGCCTGGGCTGGTATGAAGTGTGGAGGTTGGTGGCCCTGCATGTGGCATGGGGTTGGAGCTTCATGATCCTTGAGGTCCCTTCTAACCCAAGCCATTCTGTGCTACAGTGTCATTCATTGCAAGACTGATGCAAACCCCCTCTGCCTCCTTTCCAGTACCACCAGTTCATCCCAAGCTTGCTTCAAGTCTGTTCCTTAGAATAAATTGCCATGTCCCATTTCCCTGTTTATGTGACTTATTTTTCATTTAAACAATCTTTTGGAAGTGCTGATGGCCCTTCAACCTGATAAAATAGAGGCAGCAAATGAGGAGCAGATCTTCAACTGAACGTTTTTTCTCTCGTGTCCAGAGATTCAGCCCCGAAGCAGTAGTTTGTTTTTATGAATTGCTGAATAATTTAATGGAATTGTTCTCTGGAACATAAGTCCTTTAAATAGCGTGGAGGTAGCACATGATATTTAACATTTGCTGATATTATCTGTGGAACATTCTGTTCTCTATAGGGGCAACAACAATTGTCAAACTTACGGGATGCTTTAAATAGGATTTCAGTAGAAATTATTTCTTTGTAACTTTCCAGCATTTGAAGTCTGCTGTCAGCAAGAAAACCAAGGCAGCAGGAATATGGCCTTTCTCTTTGAATATTGTAATATGGTGACAGCCGTATTTACTAGGACCTAGCTCAGCCACCATCCTGACACTTAATTTAAGTAGTAAATAATAAGCCCTTCCTTGTGGCTTTAGGTCTGATTTTAAGGTTGGCTTAAACGTCGTTGTGAATGGTTCAGGATTCTTCTAACATTCATACCAATTTCTGTAAAACACTCAATCTTTTCCTCTATTTTTATTATATATACTCAATGCCTGTGAGCATCCAAAATAAGACAGGATGCAAATAATGTACAGGTGACTGTCTTCAGCTGTAATGTGGCTAGAATCTGGCAGAGGTAATTAATCTGTTAGTAATAGGAACCATTACCAGAGTAATTTCCTTAGTCAACCTCAGCACAGCACAGAGTGGTTTTTAACCACGTTTCCAGAGCTCATTTGCTTGCCTCTGTACCACATGGTTTAGAGCTATATATGCTTTGGAGATGCACTCTGGCTCTTTCTCTGTGTTTCTCTGCTCTGATCCCTCTCTGAACACCTCAAAGAATGGTAGCAGGGCTGTTCTATGCAGGAAGAACTCTTGCCATGTTGGAGCTGTTACTGTGCAGCCTCTTCCCAGTCCTCCCCAAAGCTGCACAGAGTTTTGCTTAAAGCTGTCATCAGATTTCCTTATGACACAGTCAGCATTCAGTATCAGAAACCTGGTGTTTCTCTGTGTTTGACAGCAGGGCTGTTAAAAATACATCATCACTTCCTTGGAGCTGTTTTCTCAAATACTGTTGTATCTATTTAAATTTACCCTTTTCATCATAACCTGTTTGGTGTCTGCAGTGTTCTGTCTCACATTTGCATTAATACTTACATTGGTGTAGATTTTAAGGTAAGGTTTTGATGTAATGGTTTTATACTCAAATATTCTTGTATTTGATTATCCTTTCATTATATTTAAGGTATAAAAACGATGATAAAATACCTTTCTCAAATGATATATTATCTGATTGAATATGCAAATGCTTTATAGTCATACTGTTCACTGTCTTGCTGTTTGTGTGAGTTAATGCCACTTGATTTTTGTATTTTGATTTGAGGTTTTATGGAGATAGAGCATTATGTGTACATGTTGCTGGCTCATTTCTGATCTTTCAAGTTCTTCCCTTTCCTCCCCTGTGTTTCAGGTGATTATCACCATCATAACAGGTCTTCCAGGATGTCGCTCCAGTGATCTGTGTGCTTTTCTCATCACTTTTAACAAGGAGCATGGGAGGTTCGTATGGTTCTGGTTTCAATGTCCATAGCAATGGTTTTGTGTATCATCAAAGAGCTGCTCAATGTGAAGGAAATAGAATTAGGAATGCTTCACTTTTTTTAAAAGAATATCTCAGTTTTAGGTGTATTATTGAATTTATTCTTATAATTATTACCAGGGACTTTAAATAGTTCTGCCCAGCACGATGTAGGGTGTATTTTTGATGGGGAAGCACTAAATGAGTACAACTCTGTTATTTCAGGTATCTCATTTAACTGCAATGCAAGGTAAATTCAGAGCATTCAGAGAAGAAAAACACCACAGATTTTGGTGTTTTTTTTATTGATTTTATTGATATTCCTTATTCCAAATATCAGAGGTGTCATTATAGATCTGATCTATCTGGAACTGCCACTGATGTTGTGGGCAGTTGAATCTTAAAAGGGCCAAATGAATCCTGTCTGAAGCATGCAAGTGATCTTGTCACAATGTTAGGAGCTTCCATTTACTGACTTATGTGGTAATGCATCATTCCTCCTGGAGAAAACACTATATTAATGATCCTTTCAACAGCATTGTTTTTAATCTGCCCTACTTTCCATTCTGCATGTGCAGCAGGGAGGTGTATTCAGGACATGCATTGCAAAAAGACAAATCCGCTGTAGGGATTTACCATTCTGTGTGTTGATATAGATCTTTGATCTGGGAAACAAGAGGTTTTTAGCCTTTTAAATCTTACAGCTGAGCACCGTAGAGAGTTGAATCTCTGAAAGGTTCTGGGCTGTTGTCTTGTGCCACTTTTAACTCAGAGTCTTCGTATTAGCAAGCTGATGTGGAATATCTTGGTGGTTGTTTTTCTAGGGTGAACGCTTCAGGTGAGTTTTGAATGTTCTGTAATGCCAAATTTCAGTAAGTTTTCCACACAGATGCTCTGTCATTACATCTTGCAGTGAAATATTTTCATGCCCAGAGTTCTTAAATCACATTAGTTTAAGTTCTGTTTACTGCATTGCGAATGAAGATCGGAATTGCTCGTATGATGATGTGCATCATTTGTATAAAAACAAAAAAACAAAAACACAACGAGGAGAAACCACAAACCCTTTTGGCACTGATTGAAGGAATGTGTTCATGCTGAAATGATAGAAAACTAAGTAAATTCCTCTTTCCCATGTGTTACGAGAGATGTGGAATCTTGAGAATTGTCAGATTTATTTTCGGTTGGTCGAAACAAAAAGTAAACGGAAATATGATGTCATAGAATGCTTTGTTGTTGTTTTCTGTTGTTCTAGGTGGTTAGTTTATCGACAGACTATGGATAGCCCTGAGTGTTTTAGTGCAGCCCACTTCCAGCGTTATCTCTCTGGTGTCCTGGAGGCTCAACAAAAGCACAGCGTCCGTCAGTCCACCTATGCCAGGAAGAGCAAGCGACTCTTAGTGGTCTTGCAAGGGTAAATGTTTGAACTTTGTTTGGGCTGTAGCACAGAATAGGCGATTTTCTGTGCACTTGCTATTTCCAAGGCATTTTTAATGTACTTCCATCACTTGGAGGCATTCACGTTTCAGTTCTAATGTGTGGTTCTCTATTAATTCAGTTTAATGTACACACTAAACTCAACTTTCCTGCTGCTTGTTAATTTTATTGCTTGCTGCTCCACTGCAGGAAAAAATACCCACAAATATACCGAGTCTTCCTTTCTCTACATGGGAGGAAGGACTGAGTTTGGTCTGTATCCTCTGTTTAAGAGATTGGCTTTTGGCCTCTCATCCTTTTCAGCTGTACCTTAGCTGTTGGCTAAATGGTTTGAAGTTGAGGGAGGGAAGATTTAGGTTGGATGTCAGGGGGAAGTTTTTTCCAGAGAGAGTGGTGAGGTGCTGGAACAGCTGCCCAGAGAGGCTTGGATGCCCCGTCCATCCCTGGAGGTGTTCAAGGCCAGGTTGGACGGGACCCTGGGCAGCCTGGGCTGGTATGAAATGTGAGGTTGGTGGCCCTGCATGTGGCAGGGGGTTGGAGCTTGATGATCCTTGAGGTCCCTTCCAACCCTGGCCATTCTGTGATTCTGTGTGATTCTGTTGCTAAATAGCACTCCACTGGAACAGATATCTCTATCCCCCCCACGAAAGCCCCAGACATCCTAGATAGAGAGGTGATGGTCCTTCCAAGGCTGGTTCATGCTCACATTCATCAATTTTGTCTTCATGTTTGTATTCTCACATCTCCTTCAGACCTGTAAGAGCCCTGGTTGCCCATATTTAAAGCCATAGATTTAGGCAGGGACAATAGAGCACAGACAATATGAGATTATGTTGCCAGCTGCACTCTAGAGCTGCAGGTGAATATTCTTGAATATGTCCCTCTATAGCATTATTGCAACACGTAGAGGGAGGGTTGCATATTGTAGTTCCTGTTGGTACACAAATGAATTATTGGCAACAGACCTATACTTTGCAACTACCAAAACAGTAAAATACACAATAAATGTTTTAATTGTTAAAGAATGCAGAAAAGCACGTTAGCTAGCTTCGTGTTGTACCTTTCACGTACCGTTTTCTTTGTAAGGTTGCAAAAATATTGAAATTGTTTTGATGAAAAATGAGGGTGGAGCACCTCCCTATTTCTTTCAGAGGAAGATCTATTGTGTTTGAGGCATTAGGTGACTGAGAACGTTTCGGTAACTTCTAATTTCTGCAGCTTCAGAATGGAATTTAATTTCAAGAAGTGTGATATGGTATGGAATAAAGACTGTAATTATCTCTTTCAGCTATGAACAGTGCCATCAACTTTTGAAAGATCAGTGAATGCTAGACAGTCATTAATGAACAAATTTATAGTTTTCAGAAGTAAATGGCCCATTCAGTTTGCGGTGTTTTTTTCCTCAAAATAGAAACTTGAAAGGCTGAGGTGCTGTGTGTCTTGCTTTTTTTTTTTTTTTTTTTTTAAACAGAGAATGAACATGCTGCAGTAAGCATAAGAAGCAATCCTTATTTTTTTCCCTGCAGCATTTACCATCTTTTTGTATTTTTTCTCTTTCCATTTCGTAGAAAAAAAGAGTGGTTTTGGGTTGGAAGAGATGTTAAGTGTGGTATCATTGCAGACCCCTGCTGTGGGTCAGGGAGCCACCCAATGGTCAAGTTGCCCATGGTCCATCCAACATCCTTACTTTAATTCTTTTTCTTTAATTTAACTCATGTGACATGAGTTTTCAACCTTCTAGCTGATGAGAGGTAGGAAGGAGAGGTGATGCTGAAAGATTTTGCTCTTGTTCCTCTGAAACCTTGTTTTGTTTTCTTCTCTTACAGATATACTGATGTCATTGATGTTGTGCAGGCTCTACAAACTCATCCTGACCCAGATGTGAAGTCTTCTTTCATCATTGGGGCAGTTAATACTTGTGTAGAGCCACTGAGCTGCTATATAGAGCACAGGTATACTACAAAATATTTTTAGCAGTCTGAGAATGGGTTATTTGTGAGTTTGAGATCACTGTTACGATAACAGGCTGTATGATGGCTAAATGCCATAGCTGCTTAAATCCCTCAAAACTGTTAGGCGATTGGTCTTGGATGAACTTTCAGCATTGGGTTTATAATAATGAAATTTGATTTGGACTAGGTGTGTAATTATACACAATATTAATAGAAGTTTATTGTGTGGAAGGACAAACGAGGCATTAGCATACTCCTCTAATAATGTGTAATGTGAATAATATTCTGTTAAATCTGGATAGTTGTCCTGCTTTGTGTTTGTTTTTTGTAGGCATTCTTTTTCTTATGAGTCTTGTGTAAGTGGGATACGTATCTCGTTTGGGGCTATTGTTTATATCACTGTTTGGGAATGTCAAATGAAGATTTCCTATATTTAAAGCATGGAATGTAAGGAAAGCAGTCAAATGTAGTGAAAAAGAATGGCAAAGCATAGAGGCAACAGCATTGCAAGTATTAAAAATCTGATATCCTGGGTTAACCCAGAGGCAGGTTGGGAATAAATACATTAGAAAGCCAAATAGGTAACATTTTAAAATAGTGTGGTTCTCAAAACAGGAACCATTAACTTCTGTGCTTTACACTAGCCAATAATACATGTCACCTTGCTGCTTTTGGGAGTTTTCATAGCCAAGATTGTAAGCTACAGGAACTACATAAAATGTTGGTGAATTGATGCTGGAGTGCTCTTTAAACTTGTTCTTTTCCAGGTTATAGTAGAGACCAGTTCCTTCCCTCAGTGTTTTGTGGTCATGGCACTGAGTGGTATTTATAGCAGCAGTGGCCTGCAAGCCTTTGACTAACATTGTTTGCCTACTGAAGCGCAGTAGCAATTGAAGGAAGAGGCTTAGCCTATGCTGTAGACTATTTATGTCTCACTTTGAAGTTCGTGCTGATAAGAGCTTACAAATGAGCCACGTACTGCCAATGACAAATCTTTCAGTTGGAAAACTTTGGCAGTTTCACCACGAGTGTCAAAAAGAGTGATTTTTTTGATGTTTGACTTACAACTTTCACAGTCAAGAGGAGCAAAATCCTTTCCTGCCCCAGAAAGCTTATGGCTCTGGAGATTTGACTTTCATCTGCTAGGGTAAAGCGTTGAACGGCAAGCCAGGACAGGGGATAGGTGGCTAAATACAAACAGATAAGGTACTGTCTCCTGTTCACAGCATTTCTCTGTGGGATAAAGTTAATAAAAATAATTGCCACTTGTCTGTGGTATAAAATGGCCAGAAAGCATTATATAATATCCTCTCAGAAAGAATTCCTTTCTGTATTCAGAAGATACAGTTCTTTAGGGCAAGCTTAATACAATTCCTGGTTTTGTTGTTTGTTTTTTTTAAACAGACTTCAATATTGCTTAAATTTCTTTCTGAGTTCTAGAATACAGAATAGATTGCTTGGTGGCAACTTGCTTTACAGCAAGTTCCTGGGGAAGAGCTCTTCAAAATGCTAACCTAACTGGAACATCCCTACATACAGCTATGGGAAAGGCAAGATGACAATGGGTTGAGTAGTAAGACTCCAGCTGTCAGTGTCCCTTCAATTCAAATGCTTCCATTCATTTGGACATGCAGATGTAAAACCAACTGTCTTTATGTAAACTTTTGTTCTTATATTGCAGGCTTCTTTTTCCCAAGTTCTTGGACCAGTGCTCACAAGGTATGTGTCGTTGCTCTTGACTGTCAGCTATACTGAACAAGTAGCTGAGCCAGTAGTGAGGCCAGATAAATACACTGTAAATGCATACAGTCAGAGGTGGTGATAAGCTCTGTCAGTAAGAACCATCTGTGCAGAAGTGACAATTTCTCTCTATGTAGGTGCATGGAGAAGATACAACCTTATGTTCATACATTCTAACTCTTCTCTCCTGGAGAATGGATTTCTGAAGGCCATAAGTCAAACTGTTTCCTTGAAGCTGCTATAACTGGTGACGTGTTGCTAATTTAGCTGCCAAATGGATGGGGTTTGAAAGGAGAGCTCTGCTTCCTCATACATACCCATCTTTTCTTGGATAAGTATCAGGAAATGGAGCTCTTCTTCCACTCTTCCTGTTTTAAAAAGCTAAGAATGAGCTAGATAGCTTGTTTCCCATATCCAGTTCTTCATACCATATGGGGGATCCTTTTGAGTTTCATTTGACATTGCAACAGACAAGCACACCTGCAAAAGAGCTCTTACCTGTGTATTCAGTTTTGTGTCCTGACTCTGAAATGAAACGTTTACTGCATCATTTTCTTTGTCAGACTTGGAACCCAGGGCACCTATTAGTGTCAGTGGGCTTCCTGACCTGCCATCAAGTAGTTTTAATTAGCAATAGCAAAAGCAAATTCAGCAGTAGCATCTTCACAGGTCAAATCATCTTTATTTTAAGCAGCCTGAAATCAGATAAACCAGGAACAGTGGGGATTTGAAGATGCATTCAGACCACAGTTACCATGGCATGACTTTTGATCTTGTCTCAACTCCAAAATTACGTTTTTGTTTTAAATGCAGTTGTCAAAGCAAGATGCTGCATTCTCTTCTTATGGCTGTTCAGACTCTGTACTGCTCTGATTTGCTGCCAGAATTATGCCACTTTTTGTTTGTGTGTGTGAAGGGAGCCTCAAAAAAAAATGAAACTCAAGAGAATGAAGTCACAAGCAGACTGGAAAGTATGCAGGTGCAATTACATAGATCAGTGCTTTGTTCTCATTTGTTAGTTTAGCAATTTAGAAATTAAAATAAAAAGAAATGCTTAGAACAAGAATAGCTAATTTTCCCTATGAACCCAGTGCTGAAGAGAAGAAGTTTTGAGACTTAGAAAAATGTTCTTTTGGCAGCAAATTGTTTCTGCATGTTGCAAGGTTTTGTCGTCTAGTTGGCAGATAGAAAACGTGACATCAGCCTGGAGGTCAGTTCATTCAAAGCAAGTCTTTGTCTAAAAAGTTTTAGGAGAAAACCTGCTTTGAACTGAGATGTCTGGAAAGTTTGAGAATGTAACACAAATACAGAATTGGGCAGCCTGATCTGCATCAGGTCTGGAGGTTGGTAGCCCTGCCTGTGGCAGGAGGGTTGGAACTTGATGACCCTTCCAACCCAAGCCATTCTGTGATCACATTTATAGTAGAATAAATGTGAAGTGGCTTGGAATGAACAAAGCTTTTATTTCCAGCACTCCTTCTGAAAAATCAGGAGTATTGTAGGTTGTGGAAATGCAAACACTATGGATGTGTCATAGCAGAGGAGTAAGGAAGAGCAAGAGGGAATGCAAGATCCAGCTTTATGCACAGCTCAGAGACTCGGCTGCTGGCTCAACAGGAGCAGTGCTCAAGAAGACCTTCAGTGGGAGATGCTTGTCCTCATCTTTTTGTCTTCTGCATCCCAGCAGTGTTACTGCAGCACTTATGGGCCGAAGCAGCATTGCACTGGGTGTTGTACAAGCATAAAGAAAAGATACACGTGGCTATAGGCAACAAATACAGAGATGGCAGTGACAGTTCAAATAGAAAAGATTAAAACGAGAAGTAATAAAGCTGTGTGGGCTGCTTCAAACAGCTATTTTTTGTCTGGGTTGCACCACCTGTCCATCAACGCAGCGTTGTTGACTGTTGCCAGCTAACACAAGATATATCCATGGGTGTGTGCAGCTGAAGCCTGCAAGTTCCACAGGTTTTGTTTCCTGCAAGGCTGTGTGGGAGCTTACAACAGGAATGACAGGCAGCACCTTAGAGCTGTCTGCTTTAGAGACAAGCAATGGAAGCAGGGAGTGGTGGAGAAGAGTATGAGTGAGAAGGATGGGACGAGATTTCTCCAGTTCTTGGATTTGCTGGATATTTTATTCCTTGAATCTTCTGAACTTCAGGCTTTGCCAGCTTAGATGCTAACGATTACGTTTTCTCTCCCAGGCACAGCTATTCTAATTGTAAAGTATTCTCCATAGCATTTATGACACAGCCTATTTATTGTCCCAACCTCGCAGAAAGTGGAACTAGCGTTTTAATTAAGCTCTGCTTTTAAATCTGTATCAATTTTGAGGATGCTAAAAGGAAAAAAAAAAAACAACACACTGCATTTAGCACACCCACAGTGTGGTGGTTGTTGATTAGCTGATTCATAATTTTCATCCTAATTGCGTGATCTATGTAGTAATTTCAAGCATTTATGTGACTTAAATTCCTAAACATGCTTGCTGTTCTTTTCCCTAGTCTCTCTCAAGGGAACTGTGTAGTGCAGAAGATTATAGATGTTTCTGAAATTGGAGTGGAAAATTCTATGGAGGATTAAGAAACAAAAATACTAATGGTGGTAGTTGGCATATGTTATTAAAATCTTAGCTTGGAAAAGTCAGTGATGCAAGTAAAGTTAATGGGAGCATATGGCATAATGGTAACCTAGAATGGTTGGCATAGAAACCCATAGAATCACAGAGGCATGGAAGATCTTGAGCTGGAAGGAGCCCACAAGGATCATTGAGTTCAACTCCAGATTTCTGTGCAAGGAAACCACTGCCAGGATAAGTGTACCTGAAGACTTCTATAACATCTATAGACTATTCTATAGGAATAACTTCAGGCAGCAGATGATGTGAACTTCATTACGTGTTCTGCTTTAATGGTGATAAGATGAAATGTGTCCTGGTTCAAACATTCGTGGGTAGTTGAAGAGTTTACTGGGCTGCCTCATGCTATACCTGCAACTTACAGGGAAGTGTTTGATTCAGGCTACACACACACATTTTTGAGCAAAGGAATAGCATTTCTTCTACATCGTGGACAATATTGACATCCTGAGGATACCTGAAAAGCTGGTGCTCCTCTTTGCTGAAGAAATTTGCTGGTCTGAAATTCATTCTGGTGTAACACCGCCTCAACATAATTGTGAAGTAGAGATTCTAGAACACTGAAATTAGTTGAATGATAAATCCTATGTATCGTTGAGCGTTTCTTCCTCATTAGTCAAGTCGTCTTTGATGATTGGTGTTAGTGGAATCTTTAAGGTTGGAAAAGAGATGACAGAGTCCAACCCCAACCATACCCATCTGTGACACATCTTCACTCTGTCACCTCCATGGACAGTGACCCCACCACTCCCTGGGCAGCTGTGCCAGTGCCTGACCACTCTTTCAGAGAAGAAATTTTTCCTAATATCCTGAACTTCCCGTGGCACAACTTGAGGCCATTACTTCTTTTCCCGTGGCACAACTTGAGGCCATTACTTCTTTTCCCGTGGCACAACTTGAGGCCATTACTTCTTATCCTACCTCTAGCTAACTGGGAGAAGTGGCCAACCCCTGGTGTTTGGTCGGCTCATTTTTTTAAGACTTTTTTTGTCTTGTAAGATTATTTTCATTGAAACACAAGAAGACACAGATTATAAGAGCTCTTCTTTGAGTCATTGCAGTGACTGAAAAGGATCCTCTCCTTCAGGAGGTGCCATCCCTTCATGGCTATGGGTTGTGTTAAATGGGCTTCTGAGCTGGCCACATTCTGTGTCACTGCAAAATAGTTAATAATTCTGTGTGTGGTGGTTGTTCACTGTTCCAGTGTGAAGTTAGATGGGCTTCTGGGTTTCTTTGGGCAGGCAAGAGAGAGACGTTTCCTTGCTTGTGGGTTTGTTTGCCTTAGTAACTTTCATGCGGTAAGGTAGAGGGAGAATAAGAGAGAAATGGCTGTTAAATCTCTTAATCGTTTGTTAGTCCCTGCTGTGCACCTCACTTGCATATATACTGTCTTCTGATTTCCTTACACAGGACTGGTGAGTAATGTGATATTCACAAGTCATGCTACAGAGCAGAGGCATCCGCTCCTTATGCAACTGCAGAGCCTCATCCGAGCAGCAAATCCTGCTGTTTCATTCATCCTGGCAGAAAATGGAATTGTAACGAGGTAACGTTAATCACCATCCACCGTTTGTCACTCTTGGCAGATGGGACACATGCCTTTAGAAGCTTGTATTCTCTTGTTTTACTCTGGTAACTTACACAGATGCTTATTTTTCTTAATGGCTTCTAATGCAGAGGGCGTCTTCCCCTTCCATTTATGGCTGTATAAATATAGAGATTAGGAAACGTATGTTTTTGCTTGTAGAGTGTGATTTATCTCACTGTCACTGTCATACTGGTGGGAAGATACTCTAATTTACTGTGGCTAACACATTCTGTTTTATTTAAGCAGAATACAGATAGTGTCCGTTTTATTGAGGTCATAAATTAAAAATGTTCGTCTTTATCCCTCTGTAGGAATGAAGATATTGAATTAATTCTCTCAGAAAGCAGTTTCTCAAATCCTCAGAAGATTAGAGCTCGATATTTAATGTATCCTGGCTGGCAAGTATCTAGACTGAGAAATATTAAAACTATTTTTCTAATTAACTTGAAGATTAAAAAGTCTCTCTAACTTAATTTATACTCTTTTTAAGACTACTCATTAGGAACAGAAAATAGCTTTGTAAATCATTTTTGAAAGAGAGCTGATGAGTATTCATAGCAGATACACAACTGCTGTCCTTTTAAGGGGAACAGGATCCTTTCTGGACACCATTTAAATCAATGGCAGATTACTGTTGCTTTTAAGAAGAATAGAAAAGTACCCTCTGGGAATAAGCTGGGAAGGCTTGGGATGGGGGAGGCCAATAATGATGAGAGTAATTTCATTCTGACAGCTATTCATCCTTACTGGAATGAACTTGCTATTAGCAGAACAATTATTTATTAAAAAAAAAAAAAAAAAAAAGGAAAATCTGCAACTTTATTGACAGTCTTGGCAAAGGCTTGAGGGCTCAATAATAAGTGGTACCAAGCTTTGCTTTTAATTCATAGTGATAGTTTTCATTATTTGGGGTGCTTTGCACATCTTGTTGTAGTTATCTGTGCTACACCTATTTGGCAGGAAATGTAAACGTGTCAGCTGTTAGAACTCCTGGCTGACTGTTTTCCTAGTAACGTTGATAGCTGTGAAAGTATGATTTATGTACCTTGCCTTGCCAGTCCTTTATACACGTGTATATTCTTTGTTCATAGTTCTTACTCAAAATCTGGAATGAGTAAGGTTCCTAAAGTGGATTGGCACAAGGCTGGGAGTGTGCAAATTGCATGGTGCCCAAAGAAGGGAGAGAAAACCTTTAGACAACAGTTAGTGTATTTGGTAGTACGCAAGAGCAGCAAGTAGGACAGCATGTAAGGGGAAAAAACTAGTAGCAGGAGAACGTCAGAATGATTCCTAAGCTCTTTGAACAATCTCAGGCTTAATGTTACTCTTTCATAGAATCATAGAACCCTTAGAGTTGGAAAGGACCTCTGAGGGCCGTCAGTCCAACTTCCCTGCAGTGAACAGGGACACCACAGCCAGATTAGGTTGCCCAGAGCTTGATCCAGCCTGGCCTTGAGTGTCTCCAGGGATGGGGCATCAACCACATCTCTGGGCAACCTGTCCCAGTGCCTTACATGGATTTCCTTGTAGGAAAAATACCCCTAGTGTTTTTCTTGCAAAGAGGAAAAGCCACCTGTAGTGAAATAATGAACGTTCTTTTTAAGAGATCTGCTAGGTGAAAAGCACAGATGTCTGTGTTTTCACTCTTGAAATCTGTTCCTTTTGTCTCAAGGTATGAAGGTAAATACGGAGCTGGGTCTGTCTTTCCTCCAATGGTTCAGATCTGTGTGTGGTTTAGCCGTCCTCTGGAAAAAACACGATTTGTGACCAAATGTAAAGGTACAAGTGAACTTTGACTGACTTGATTTAAATCCAAGTTTAAAAGGCTGAGGAATAGGAGGAAAGGAAGACACTGACGTAGCACTGTCCTTTAATTACTGCTGAAGCAAACTTTTAATTGAATATGCAGCTTTCCTTCCTTGAAGTACAGTAAATGACCTTTAGCATCTGCCCTGGAAGACTGACCCATGATTTTGTTCAGATAAAGATGTAATGCCCAAAGGCTGAGACAGTTATCTTCGTGTGTTTCGCTTTTTATTTTAAATTCACATTCATTTATTAGTATGGAAATGCAGTTTGTAAGAAAGCATCAATTCCTACTATTTGTGCCCAACAATTATTTGTAGTTACTAGAAAATAGGCTCAGCTGCATGTTAGGCTCCTAGACCAGATGTATAACCATGCCCTTCCTTCTTTCCATAGCAAAACAGTGTTAAGGAGCACCACTTTACTTTCCACACGCACTGTAAGCGTTCACTGTGCTTGAACACATTATTTCCCACCTACCCCATAGAGGAGAGTTGAACGTGTAGAAATGTTCTGTAGTGGGAGCTCTGGGGGACACTGCAGCTTTTCCCCCTGAAGCATTAGGATGTGGATTAGAAACCTGTAGCATAGGACCGATGAGAAGCTGCACCAAGGAGAAGGGCGATAAGTGACATAACGTGATTGTCCTCCATTTCTAACAGCAATGAAGTCACTGCTCAAGCCAAGTCCCTTTTCTGGAAACATATATCACATCATGGGCAAAGTTAAGTTTTCAGGTAAGGCTGAGATATTACTTCTGCAGTGTTTTAGGGTTGTATTGCATGTGGTTGTATTTGGAAACACACCAATGCGTTGGTGTTAAATTAGATGAGCGAGTCATCAAGGCACTTTTTTTTTTTCTTCTGTCTTCTCCTCGTTAGATTCTGACAAAGTGATTGAGGTTTGTCACAACACATCATCCAACTCGCTAAGCCTTGTGCCTGTTCAGGAGGGGCCAACTCCTCCTGATTCAAGAAATGATAGCAGAGATTGCAGCGGTCAACAGGAGTACTTCCTTGTGTTCATTGGCTGCTCCCTTAAGGAAGAGGATATAAAAGACTGGCTCAGAGAAACTGCAAAACAGGTTCGTGGGCATGTTTTCTTCTGTTCAGCGTGACCTGTTTGGTATTTCTAAACAATGAGAGGTGAAATCCGAGTGTCTTGATGAAACCTTTTCGTTAATCTCCTTTCTCTTCTGCCAAGGTATTAGCATTCCAGAGTATAAGTTGTATTTCAAACAGAGGACTAACAGTTTGCAAATGCTTGTTGTTTTAATAACTGCTATAGCATATTCATGGATTGATCTGCTTTTGAACACTTGAGTAAATGGAGTATGTCCAGAACAAACACGAGATGATTAAGCTGAGATGTGATTGCCCAAAGCTAAAATGTAGTATGAAATAAATCTTGGAGTAGCTGAATGATGCTGAAAACATGTTTTGATTCCTTAAATCTTGGCAGTAACACACTGAAACAGAGGGTCTAGTTATATCTAAGTGTACAGCTATGCAAGATTGCTTGTGATCCAGCATGGTTAGTGTACATACACAACACAGGTAGGGAATGGAGTATGTGCCATAAGAAGCTTTGGAAGCACATTTTGCAGCAGTGGTTTCTTTCTAACTTCTCAGACACAGGCACAGCCTGTCCAGGAGGGTGGGATGAGAAGTTTTCTCCTACAAAGCCAAATAATACAGTGGTTTTGTCAGACTGAAGGTGAAGGTCTTGGGAACCTGTTGCACCAAACAGATAGTTTATTTTAGTACTTGAACTGGATCCTGAATCTGTAGTTCCAATTCTGCCCTTTTATGATGCCATTTTGGAACATCTTAATTAAAGATGCTCATAATTACTTCTTTTAATGGGTTAGGATTTGCATAGTATCTCAAGAACACTGTGTGGGAAGGGAAATAAGTTTCCTGCAGGTTACTTCAAGGAGGTATGCATTAGGTATGCATTTTCTGTAATGATATCTCGTGCTCTGCATATATCACACAGGTAATATGTGGAGACAGATTTTTTTTTTTTTCCACTTAAGAGAGCACTCTGAAATACTATTTTAATCTTCTTAAAGCTTGGAACTTAAAATGAATTGCATATCTCAAGTGTGAATTAGTTAATCTGCATTTTCAAGGAAGTACTTTGCTGTTTCTCTAATGTGACTGAACTGTAATGTCATGTTGTTGTACAGAAGGTATATAACTGGGGTCTAATTCTTTATACAGAAACCTCAGAGGAAAGCCCTGAAAACCAGAGGAATGCTAACCCTTCAGGAAATAAAAAACATTCATGTAAGTAGAAGCAATTAATAGCAGATCCTTCTGGATGATTTTCTCAAGTATCCATTTGTAGGATAGAGCACCTCCCATGTCTGCCCTAACAAGTGTGCTGAACACTAAATTATAGCATTTACTGTCTCTTTATATACTCAAAACATAGATGAGGCTGTATAGGAGGGAATTGAGAGAGAAATCTTGGTGTTGTGTAGGCATTTATCTCAGTAAGCCCTGAAAAGTGGGGGAGAGTGTAGGATGTAATGGTCTGCTTTACCCTTCTTTTCTTCCTGCACTGTATTGTACAGATTATCACGTCCAAATTAGGATCCCAAAAGCCTTATCCTGCCTTTTCCAACTAACTTTGGGATGTGCTATCTCTGGAGTTGGAGTACTGCAAGTTTGGCATGGCTGTGATGAGTGTTGCTGTACTGAATTCCCTTTGTCTATGTAAATATCATTTGTCATACTGACTTCTCAGAGGGCTACTTTTTAGTCAGGTGCTGTAACTCCTTGCCTGGCTGCTAAAGAAGGAATTTTTCCTCTCTGTTTAAGCTTGTTAGGTCTGTATCTAAGCAATTTTCACGTATAAGTGTTTAATATGCAGTATATTCTTTCTTAATTTAGGTGAAACGCCACTTGGATCCGCTTCCAGCTGGATATTTTTACAATGGGACTCAGTTTGTGAACTTTTTTGGTGACAAAATGGATTACCATCCATGTATCCTTTAAAATGCATTTTTTGGTGAAGCATTAGGTTAGGAAGGCTACAGACTGCAGATCTGACTTGTAGGCTGCCAAAGCAGGTGATCCATTGGAGAGCCAGTTCGTTTACAGGTACTTGCCATTCAAAGCTTTTTAAAACACTTCTTTTTGGAGGTATGATCTGGGAAGCAAAGTAGAACCAAAAAAACCAATCCCCTAAATTGCTGCACATGATCATGTGCAATGGATAATCTGTGGACCACAGCTTGTCAAAAGAATGTTTCTCAAACCAATTAGTTGTGCAGTGTTGCTTAATTCTTGGCTATGACTGGTAACATTTCCAAATGGACTTTATTGCACCAAAGTAAAAGCGATCAGGTTGGTTTGTTTTGCTGTGGTATCATTCTTGCTGTTGCCTTTGTCTTTGTGGCAAAGCTGAAATTCAAATTGTAGAATCACAGAATCACAGAGGGCCTGGGTTGCAGAGGACCACAATGCTCATCCAGTTCCAACCCCCTGCTGTGTGCAGGGTCACCAACCAGCAGCCCAGGCTGCCCAGAGCCACGTCCAGCCTGGCCTTGAATGCCTGCAGGGATGGGGCATCCACAACCTCCTTGGGCAATCTGTTCCAGTGCATCACCACCCTGTGTGTGAAAAACTTGCTCCTAATATCCAACCTAAACCTCCCCTGTCTCAGTTTAAAACCATTCCCCCTTGTCCTATCACTACCCACCCTCATAAACAGCTGTTCCCCCTCCTTTTTATATGCTCCCTTCAAGCATTGGAAAGCCACAATGAGGTCTCCCCAGAGCCTTCTCTGGATGCAAAGGAGACACATGACCCACGTGCAGAGATGCATTTTCTGTAATCACTTTTTAAACTCGTTTAAACAAGTAAAATCTTTTTTGAAAGTACTTCAGCTTAGCAAGCAGTACGACCTAATTGTGATATATGTTTGTTTGCAAATGCTCTGTCCTTACTGGTATTGTTTAGTATCAGTTACAAAAAGAGCTAGAGCCAAAGCAGAGTCCTCTCGTTTTCTTTCTAGAACCATATTGATTTTATTTTATTTTTTTTAATTTGAACCTGACTGTATTCTTGTCTCTGACAAGAAACTCCATAGTAATACTCATCTTCCAGTGTGTTTCTATTCTTCTTGTTTCTCTGTATCTCTATTGTTTGGTTTTTTGTTTTTTGCCTTTTTTTTTTTTATCACTGAAACTTGTTTTATCAGTCTTACAGTGGTCTTAAATTCACTTCAACTTAGGTAAACGTCACAAAAACACGAGTGGCTTCTCTTTGGGATTAAGAACAGATATGTCTGTGTTCCTATGGGACAAGGTTACATTTTCTATCAGCAGACTTCTGGCCATTCCTGGCTCCGTAACACTGGCAGAAAATGAGATAACAGTGAACTTCAGTTCCACTCTTCACTCAGCCTTTACACCACCAGGATCCTGGTGTTGGGGAGGAGATGATGTTTGTGCAGCCACTTCTGGCAGGTCTGCGTTGGGCTGATTTTATTGACTTTCACTTATTAAAGTAGCCATCAACATTTGCAAACCTGCTGTAATTCTGCTGTCATGTTTTCTTTCTCATGGGAAGCTCCTTTATTCTGCATTAATGAAGAGTAGCTGTGGTTGGGTCTGACTGTGGGACTCCTGGAAAGTATTGCATTGGATTTATTTTCAGTCAGTGTCCCTGAACTGGCAGATCCTTCCAATCTGTTCTTTTGTAACAAGCACTGTTTGCACAAATGTTCTTATTTTCCTTAGCTTTTCAAAATCAGTAATGGACCAATTCATGAATGATTACTTGGAAGAAGCCAACAGGGAGATAGAGAAGTACAACAGAGAACTAGAAGAGCAAGAGTATCATGATCTCTTTGAGCAGAAGACATAAGCACGTGTATTCTGTGGACTTCTAGACCACTTATTGTCAGTAACCAAAAATGCTGTTGTCCTTGCTGGTTAACTAGAAAATTAAGTGAAATATCAGTTTTCTGCACTCCTTTTGAAACTAAGATCATTCCTGTAAGGTTGGCATTTTTACTATGGTAACTGCTTAGCTGTTTGTACTGTCAGGTTTGCTTCCACTTCACCTTAATTCCAGACTGTAAAAAGCATCACCTGGAGTCTCTGGCTAGTAGTGGAAATGTCTTGAAAAGAAAAGAAAAAAGAAAAGGAAAGCTGTATTTCCTAGCAGGTCAGAATGTAAGTATGGAATTGGTCCAACGTGCAGAGAATCAAACTGCTTTAATCTCTTGGATGTCCCTTGAACCACGTTGCCCATGAGCACTGAAGAGCAGTGGTACACTTCAGTATGTGGGATTGGGGGATGTTCCCAAAGCGAGAAATGGGGGAACGTTTCAAAAGCTCTGAGGAGTTCCCAATCCTGCTGCTGTGAGGGTGTTCCTAAAGCGAGAAATGGGGGGACACACAAACCTCTGCTCTGCTTCCAAGGGCACAGTGTGTCTCACAAAGCCCTCTGCACGGTCTGAATCTGCAGACAAAATTTTGACTATTTAAAAAAAAGGTGTTTATACATTTCAAGGTGAAAGGAGAGACAGGTGGAGATACCTCTTCCTTTCCAGTGCTGTTCTAGGAATTGATGTTGTGTTTTCTAGAATGTACAACTTGCTGTTGCTTAAACGATTCCTACCTGAGTAGCAAAGACTAAGCAGAGCAAGAAAAGGAGGAGAGCATGAAAAGCCAGGATTCTTTAGCTAAAGAATTGCTCTTCTTGTTTCCAAAGGTAAAAAAAAAAAAAAAAAAAAATAAAAAAAATCAAAAGACATACTTGAAGTAGGAAAGAATTAAGAATTTGGGAAGCTTTGCACACTGTAACGCTGAACTGATGCACGCAGACATTTACAGTTAGCAAAGGGTTCTGTAATGGGAACCTGGGCAATGTGTCCTTTAACTGAATTTGGTCCAACTTGAAGCAAGGCCTCATAGCTCATTGAAGGAATATCAATATGTGGTACCCTAGCAGCTACTTGAACACCATTATTGAAGCTTATTGAATGAGCAGATTATCTTAGCATGCTGTGCATTCAGAATTTAGTCAAGTGAAGACATTCCAGGTCCTTAGAAATAGTTCTGTCTTTGGTCAGATGTATATAATATGGTAAGAAATTGAATGATCTCTTACAAGAAATACCTATATATAACCCAGCTTCTTTCCGTGGGAGAAAAAATGAGGTTTATCTCTTGCCATTAAAATCTATGGCTGCATATGGCTTAAGAAATGTATTTTTTTTTTTTTTTTTTACCTTTGGAATCTGACACGGCCAAAACTTCAAGAAGCCTATCAGAACCTGAGACACTTCATTGGCGAGGTTTCAGTGTGAGTTGCTACTAGCTGGCTCCATGCCTGCTCTGTGATGGTCCCATGGTGCAGGTGTGGAATTCCAGGTGCTGCAGACTGGAATATAGATGTTGATAAAGTTTCGTTCTAGCTTTCCTCCTAGATTTAAGAAGTCGTCTGAACGTAAGAATTCTTTTTCTTTGCACACCATGAGGCTTTATAAACGACTTGTATCCTGTTAAGGCCGGTAAAAGCCAGCTATAGTTGTGTATCTAGGCTTTCTGGGTAACCCTACTACAGGTATAGAGCATCGTGATAAGGCTCGTGAGTTTATCTATGCATGGCTATGGGTTTAGTCTTAATATACTGTAGTGCCTGGTAGAGAAATGTAGCTAGCAGTGGATGTAGGGGGCCAGCGGGTGTTTACAGACTAAGTGCAGTTGGCAGCACAAAGCGATGTATCAGGCCAGGGTTATGAGGGAACAGAATTCTGGAGCTAACACTGCAATAAAAGGGGCATTGGGAAATTGGTAAGGTGGGATTCTTTGCCAGCCAACTTAGCGTAAACCCAGCGTGCTCCTTTTCAGTACCAGTTATCTAACCTGCAAAGCCATATATCTAGGATAGCGGAGTGACGGCGCGACGTCAGAAGAGACAACGGTGGCTGAATGGCTGTAAGTCAGCGACCGTGTAGGTTTAAGTGCAATTGATTGAACCATAGATGAAGATGCTGTAGCTTGCTTTGCTCTGCTGAACTCTTTTTTAAGAGCCCCAGTTTGTGCAACGCTTGAACACGAGGGTTCCTATGGGGCTGATGGGCCTGGAGCTCTCCATCACAAACCCAATGCCCCGTGGACTAAAGTAAGTGTGCAACGTGTGCACATGGAGGTGTTCTTCAAAAACCAGATCAGAAGAGCTCAGAACAAAGGCCTAGTATACAGATATACCGTACTGCATGCCATGTGAGGATAGCTGTGTATTAGGAAGACCTTTCACCATACTGGTACTATTTCAACGATGATATTTTGGTATTGAAATGATTTGATTACCTCAATTTATTATTATTATTATTTTTTTTCTTTTAGCTTTTAACTGTGACTTCAAAACTGAAAAATTACTGAAACAGTGAAACTGTGACAGAGGTATCCTTGAAAAACAGAGCAGTGCCTTGCAGACGATGCCATTTATGCCCAAAGCCTAAAATAAATGGACATCATGGGTTGCATTGCTTGCAACCTCTTTGTTTTTTAAAAGAAAAACAGTTTTGGTGAAAGGACTTAAAATTAACCTAGTGAAGAATATTAGCACAAATACTGTTTAAAAGGAAGCTCTTTGAGGACTCAAAGGTGTAAACTCCTGATGCTGCTGCTAGCAGTTGCTGATTATTTGGGGGTTATTTGTAACAGGCAGCAGCACTTTTCTTTCTTGTTTTGTTTTTTAGAAAAGCATAACTTTTGTACTCTGATCAGAGATGTTTATAAGCTGGAAATGTAGTTTCCTCACTCTTTTGGAGTCGGGGTAAGGATGGAGTTACTCCTAAGGATCTAGTTTTGGAAACTTTTTAGCTACTGTAAAACTAAAATAAAATACAAAAAGCACCATTTCTAAACCACAAATGTTTGGATACAGAAAAAGTGCCATTACACTGTTCCGTTATCTTTTACTGTATTTTGGGGGGGTAGGGAAAAAAAACCCACAAAAAAACCCCCAATATGGTAACAGTAACTTTGTGTCCAGGCATTTCTGAGATGGGAAAGAAATGCTGAGAGTCCTCAAGGGGTTTACATGCTTTGCTGACCTTCATGTTAGCAGCTCGTGGTGGTGATGTGTTGTTTGTATTTTTCTTCCCCCTCACGGAGAATGAGTGTGATCAGAAGTTACTGAAGTTATAGGGAGAAAAAAAAAAATGTGACCAACTTAGGAGAGGAACGTCTGCAACTTGGGCAGTGTTTGATATGAAGCCATGCAATGTGCTGTTAGCCTGGTGTTATGCTTTGCAATTCACGAGACTGATTGCAGGCAGGACTTAAGTTGCATGTAAAAGTTCCCTACTAAGTTGCTTGTTTTTGTTTTTGTTTTTTAATTATTACTGTTTTTTAATTGAAATCCTTTCGGAATTTGCACAGATTTAAGCTCTGGAATACGTTGGTATTCATAAAAGGGAAAAATTGTAACTAGTATAGTGAATTGTGAACTGTGAGTTGTTAGAACTACATTGCTGATCTAATTTTAGATTGTTTAAAAATGTACCTCAAAAAGCTAGTGAGAAATTGCTTCGTTTTTTCACGAGTCTGACGCTGATGTAACACTTCTCACTTTACAACGTGCCAAAATTCACTTTGATACTAGTTCTCAATGCTTTAATATTTGCAACGTTAAGTTAAAAACTTGTACTTTCAAACACTACTGTAACTTCAGTTAAACTGAATGGTGTGAGTGAAGCTTTTTTTTTTTTGCCTATTGTATTTATTACACGACTTGATTCGGTAAATATGAAATGACCTTTCCATTTATTTTTGTATTGTTTTACATGTTTATACCTGCAGTTTGTGTGACTTTTACACCTGTAACTCAGATGTGATGGAAAGAACCAATAAACAGTATCCATCTGCTGTCTGGTTGGCTCCTTCAATTATGCTCGTTATTTCCTCGGCTTGGATTTCTGATCGTTGAAGTTTCCTTTAAAAATGTATTACTTCTCTTAACTTTACCACCTCAGAAGGGTGACTAGTTCATATTCAACAAAAATCTGAACATTTAACAAAATTGTGTTTTGTTTTGTTTTTTTTAAGCTGCTCTTTTAGACCTTCTTGCATGGACTTCTAATGGTGAGTTGGAGGAGGGGTGTTAATTTGCTTCACGCTTGCTGTCTCAGTCCTTCAACCAGCTCTGCTTAACTGTAAGTTGATAGTTGCACATACCCAAATGCAGGAGCTAAATCCTGCTCCTTGTGTTCATAACTGATCTTGAAACTGCGTCTTCGGCTTCTGTTGGTCTAAAATCAGGCTGCTATTGAGAGGGCAGTCATAGAATCATAGAATCGTTTGAGTTGGAAGGGATCCTTAAAGGTCATCTGGTCCAAACTCCTCTGCAATGAACAGGGACAAATGAACAATCTCACCTTCCCTGCCTTTTTCTGCACAGACTGCAGAATATCACTCATGTTAGCTTTCCCAAGAGTGTTGTGGCCCTGTTCTTAATGGGGGCATGCATTCAAGTCAAACCCTTGGGCTAGATCTTGGTCTAAAACCGGATCTGGAGGTTAGGGGCCCTGCCTGTGGAGCTTGATGATCCTTAGGGTCCCTTCCAACCCAAGCCATTCTATGATTCTGTTATCTTAGTGCTGACCAAGTAACGAGGAAGGTTTCCACCATGCCTTGGATGCTTGAGTAGGAGAATCTACAGCCTCAGCTTGTGGGTTTACTGATGTCACCCCGTGCCATTATTCTTATGATGCTTCTCATGTGGAACTAAGATTTAACCTGAAATCGGTTTGTGATCGATTCTTAAAGCTCAACAATCATCATCTTACTAGGTTTGAAAAAGAAATGGTAGTCCTAGGATGCTCCATCCTATAGAATTATTTTCCCATGGGCAGAAGTTAGGGAAGATAGCTTTTTCTTATCCCAAGATTATTTAGCTGGAAACTTTCAGAAAATGTTGGCCATAAGTAATATGTTTGGACTTGTGATGAGCCAGCAGTGCTCATGGAGAACAAGTTTCACTCTGTTCCTTTTGCCATCAGTTTTCTGAATATTTAGTTGGAGCTTCATGAACCTTGAGGTCTCTTCCAATCCAGGTAATTCTGTGATTCTGTGATGTGGAATTTCTTAGCCTACGTGTCTGCAGACAAATGGTGCCGCGTTCGCTTTGCGATTTGCCAGCCTAATTAAAGTAATGAATTCACAACAGGAATTGCATGAAAATGGAACACTTGTTAATTGAATAGCCCTGGGTTCGGCTCCCATTGTACGCCTCCAACAAGGTGCTTGTGTGATCCCTTCTATTGAATTTGCTTAAAATAAACCTTCTTGCTAGTTTGATGTCTTGATAGGAAAGAAAACACCCAATGGGCAAGGCCTGGAGGATTTCAATAGCATTATTGCTTCAGGACAGACAGAAAAAAAAAAAAAAAAAAAAAGAGCATGGAAAGTAAAATCTGAGTGACCCATTCATGGCTAGGAAATCATTAGGCACACAATGTATTGTATAGATCACTGTAAAACCACCCGACACGAGTAAAACAGGAAATTTATAATAGTTAAAATTGAGCCTTCAGTTAACCCCACCAAAAATCTCCTATTTTTCTGTGTTATCAAAGTTAGTTCAATATTTGCTTTATATACATCCTGTTCCGGACTTTGATTCCTCTATATAGCACACCTTCCTGCCTTCTAATTTCTGATTTATTACATGACCATTTTTCTTCCGAAGTTTTTGCTTTTCTTTAACTCTTCATCTTGTCAGCCTGGGAGCTGCTTCTGCCCTGACCCATCGTAGGGCCCAGAGTCTTCGTGTATGCTGCCTTCCATAGCCCAGGGCTGGGCATTGCTGCCCTCCTGATGCTCCAAAACTTCACTGCAACATGGAGAGATGGGGAGGAAGCGCCGTCCTCGAGGTCAGAGGGGATGTCAGCAGCAGACAGAGAAGGTCCCAGAGACAGCTTTGGTGCCGAAAGCTATTGAAAGATGTGTTTCCTGCATAACAATAGAGGACTTTGTTGTATTTCCCCATGGAACCTCTTGAGATAAGGGCTGAGGTTCATCCTGTACCAGCAGACACATCCCTTCTCTCTGTTGGCACGAAGAAGAACACAAAGAGGGAATTACAAGTGATGGTGCCTCCCTTATGCCTTGTGCTGTCAGAGGTGACCTGCCCCTATTCAGTGTATTCCATCCTGAATGTACCATCAGGATGACATGCATCTTCCTAGTGTGCATCTGCATCAGTGATTACAGATGCTATGAGGAGGTGCCTTGGTAGGAACGGAAGACTTCTGCTTTGTTTTTTGGGAAGGAGATGAAGGAAGGCAGAAAGCCAAGTCATAGAATCATAGAATGGTTTGGGTTGGAAGGACCTTTAGGATCACCTAGTTCCAACCCCCTGCTGTAGGCAGGGACATCTCCCACTAGACCAGTTTGCTCAAAGTCCTACCCAGCCTGGCCTTGAACACCTCTAAGCTGTTCCATACAACCCAGCCATCCTTTAGTCAGCATAGAACCATAAAATGGTTGGTTGGAAGGTTGAAGATCATCTAGTTAAAGCATCTTCGTGTCCTCTTGTGCCTCCAACTGCTGGTCTAGCCCAGGGCAGGGATGCAAGAGAGCTGGCTCCAGCTTTCTCATGTTTAGTGATGTGTCCTTCAACCTCCTAACGAAATTGTTTTGCCTGAAGGCCACGCTGTCCCCCTGCTTGAGGACTTCTCCCTTGTGATGGCAGTTATGATGGAGCAGGGTTGATATTGGAGATGTCTTCTCTCTCTGGCTGCAAGAACGGAGAAATAATTTTAGGGGGAAATTTCCCTACAATAGGCAAGGGGAGTTGGGAAAGAACCACTGCTCTCTCTGGGTCTGTGCTGCAGATTAAAATCACTGCTGCACAATGAATAGAATACAGCTGTTATGAAATTGTCTTGGTTTGGGAAGGGTGTCCCTTCCGCTGCTGTTTGTTTGGTTAAGATAGGTGGGTGCAGATTCTAACAATAAGCTTTCCTGGGAACACAGATGGGCTCACACAGAGGTCAGAGAGAGAGATTGAGCCAGCACCAGTCCTGGGATGGGATCTGTGGGCAGTGTGGGAGAACAGGGTGGGCACAGGAGGAAGCATGGTGTCCTCTATTCCATCACTCCTGTGTGCTTCTTCTCCCAGATTAAGTGGACTTAAAGCACTATAGAAGGAGAAGAGAAGGAATGTGCAGAAGGATGGGAAGACCCATGAAAAGTCATCTTCCACTCCTTGGAAATTACCTATATGAACCATGTAGGCTGGAGAAGGGTAGCGTGATGCCTCCAAGCCCCTGGCAATGGGTCTGTGTGTCAGATTTTGGTGTCCTTACAGGGAACTTGAGGAGCACTGTGGTCCCACTTTCCTCCAACTTCAGCACGAAGGAGCAAACTATTGTTTGCTTTGTTAAACAAAGTGCTCCAGATGTAAGAACAGGGTTGGTACAGGTCTGGCAAAAGATGAGAGCAACATCCCTAGAGTGAAAAGGGGCAAATTGGCTGTGGAGGGGACGGGGGGGAAGTGAGGTATGACTGATTGCTAGGAGTCATCAGTCATGTGAGATATGAGGGACTATTGTTTGCATGATGTTATCTTGATATGGCAGTATAACTATATCTACCCAATCTACCAAGTGCCTTGCAATGGCATTAAATTGAAGCCAAGCCTGGATCAGTGCACCCAAACTGTGGTAAGAAGATGAGAAAAGCCACCTGCCTTGCAGGTACCCACAGTGCTGCCCGGAGAAGTGTGAGTGCCCAAGGCCATGGATGGCCTGATCTGGTGGAGGGCAAACAGCCCATGGCAAACGGTTGGAACTGAATGGTCCCTACCAACCCAAGCCATTCTATGAAATAGAGCCTGGCAAACTCAGTGGGGCTGCTTGGTTAAATTGGATGAGGAAAAGTGGTGGGATTCCTTGGTGGCAGCACTTCCCTGGTGGGAACATCCCTTGGCTGTGCTTATGGGGATGGATGGGATGTCCCAAAGCAGCACTGAAGGACAGGGCTCATTTCCAGTAGGAGGAAGGGGCACCAGAAATATTGCACACCTAGGTGGCTGATGTCTAGAAACATGGTTAGAACTATGGGTTTTCTTCAACCAGACTTCAACTTTGAATTTCCTCCCTTGAGGATCTAGATGGCACTACTCAGCAGCCTGGGATGTGGTAGCAGAGGCAGACCCCATCAGCACCATCCAGGATACGCTGAACTCCATTACGAGCTCGCCAGTCCCTTTGGGATGCACAGAGAAGTTCACATCTCAATGAGCTCCTGATGCAGCTGGCTCACAGACAGCACTAAGTTCACCCCTCTGCTGCTTTCTTGGCAGCTGGTGAGGAGAGAAAAGTAATGATCATTTCCAATCAAAGTTGTCCATCTGCAATAAGCAGCCTGGAAGATTCCTAGGTTGCTGTAGGGAATACAGACTCCAGCATGGGCCAGGGAGGCATTTTCTCCTTGTCCTGGGCTGACCTTTGCAGTGTGAGGTAACATTCATGATTATGTGCAGCAAGTTTTGCTCAACGCTCATCCCTTTTTTGCACTCAGTAGCACTTCTCGAGCTCCCAGTTGACATTTCAAATGCAAGTGATGCATGCTGCATGCAGCTTGCAAAGATCTGCCCAGTCTGGGTCATGAACCTGCTGGTTGTGGAGCTCATGGTCCCCTGCATGAGCTTTCCCAGGAGCTCCCCTTGCCATCCCAGCCAGCAATCCACTCTGCTATCCTACAGGGAGGAGGAAATCAGTGTTTTCTTTGTGGTTTTATATTTTATTGCTGTTTACTTTCCTGCTCTAGATGTGCAGTTCTGCATGCAGTGTTCTCCCTACCCACGTTATCCATCTAATCCTTGCTCCCAAAGTCCCCTGCTGTGATTTCATAGAATAGCTTTGGTTGTAAGAGACCTTAAAGATCATCTAGTTCCGACCCCCCTGCCATGGGCAGCCTTGCCAACCATTGGTTTTCTGGAAGTCACCATGTGGAGGTGAAATGGAAGCTCTGTAAATCTGAGGGGTGCTCTTAGCTTTACCTGGGGAAGACATTCTAGTGGCCTTGAGGCTGTCAGGCAGCCCTTGAAGCATTAACCAATATTTGGGAAAGATTTTAGCTTGCAGAAAGCCAGTCTCAACTCATCAGCTGCAGTTTAATTTTTTAATTTAACCGAACTGACTTCTGTTTTTTTCCTAATGTCTTGTAAGTTGGAGCCCTTCAATTAATTACGTATCGTATGCACCCAAATTTTCTCTTTCATTTCTAAGGGAGGAAAAGGGAGATGGTGAGCCTTGCTTGGAAATAAAAGCCAATGATGGTCAAGGATCAGTGCAGCAGGCAGAGGGAAATTGCAGCCAGATTCTATAGTGGGGAGCTGAACCCGATGTCACCATAGATGGTGCAGCTGTAGTGTGTCATGGGGCAGCTTCAACCTTCCCCTTGAGCAGGACATTGCCAAATGGGGCTGCAGTGAGGCTGCTGAGGGTATGTATGCATATATTGGCACAGGCTGCCCAGGTGGAGTCACCATCCCTGGAGGTGTTAAAGGACCTTGGAGATGTGGCACTGGGGGACACGGTCAGTGGGCATGGTGGATGGATTGGGATTGGGGATCTCAGAGGTCTTTTCCAGCCTTAATGAAACCTTCTGTGAGGAGCTCTGCTCTGCTTCATGTCTGATATGGGCCACCAGAGGGTTCATATGGGAGGAAACCATGGGAGGATGCTTTGCAGCTCTTTGAATATGGGTCACCTGTAGCCTTTTCTGCATGGTGAGGTCAGAGAGCCTGCTTAGAGCGTGGTCTCTGCTCACAGTGGAGAAATCCCATTTTGCTGCCTCTTATTTCAGGCTACTGACTGTGCTTTAGCTGTTTGCTGCCTGTCACAGCAAAAATGATATTGGTTGGATGGGAGGACCTGGATCTGCTCTCCAGCTGATTTCCACCAACTCAAGGAAGGAAGGTGACAGAGTGCAGCCATTCCCTAAGCCCAACAGAGCAGGACAAGGTGCCATCTTAGTGTGTCCTTCCAGGAAAGCCAAATCCACCATCTACCCCCAAGATGTGTCTCCTTTCATGGAGAGCTGTATCAGCAGAGATGCCCTCCATCACCCAGCAAACTTTCAGAACCTCCTGAGGATGCATCAGGTTTTCCAAGCAAAAAAACCCTTCTACTGCCAGGAGTGACCCATCTGGGTCCTTTCTAACTCAGGATATTCTATGGTTCTACTGGATCCTGCTCTCAAGCTGACTCTGAGGATATAAGGAGGGGAAAACCCTGTGATAAATCTGTGTGAAAGCACCTGGGAGACCTCAAGGTGTGCCTGGAGCCACATGGAACTGCAGGTTCCTGAAATGAAGCCCTTCCCCAACTGAGCAGAGCATAGCCAGGCCATCAGCAGAGGTTACTCTCTGTTTTTCTCCCAAGGGTAGGTAAAAAGAAGGTAGGAGAAAGAAAACAAAGTGCAAAAGCACAGCTGTTTCCTTGCTTTGGTTTTGCTTCTTTGATGGCAGCTACCTTGGGGATCTGAGCTTTATTCCCATTCTAAGATACCTGAAACGTTCAATTCAGTTTCTCCTTGGAGAAAGCTTAGGGGAAAGCAAAATACTGGTTAAGCATGTCTCTAAAATAAAGAGATGAATTAAATCTGAATGTATATATTGTACAAGAGCTGGGTCTGTGACACTAACATGACCAAAAATGGACACCCAAGCCTGGCTGTCCCACCTTCTGGCACTGCAGCAAACTGAGTTCACCAAGGAAAGAACTTTGCTGGGGAAGAGAAATTGAACAGGGGCAATGCAAAATACCCTTTCTGCTGTGTTTATCCAACATTGATAAACAAAGGGTCTGTGGGCAGAGGCTGAATGCTCCCTTGTGTTTCCCTAGTGTCCTAGTAAGGGAGAAATTAAGGTTAGGGGGAGGTCTGTTTGGGTGATACAACCTAACGGATGTTGTTTGCTCCTGGTGGCTCCCTTGTTGCTGCTTGAGGTCTGCCATGAGATCCGTGGCTGCCCCACTGCCAGCAGAGCCAGGAGCTGTTACTGAGTGCCAAACAACAAGAAGCCAACATGTCTCCTTTGTGCAATCACTGAATCATAGAATGGTTTGGGTTGGAAGGGACATCTAAGATCATTTAGTTCCAACCACTCTGCTATAGGCAGGGACACCTCCTTCTAGACCAGGTTGCTTACAGCCCCATGCAGCCTGGGATGCAGTTCAGCTCACAACTCCTCAGATGGAACTTCTTGGGTTCCAGTTGGTGCCCATTCCCCTTTGTCCTGACGCTGGGCACCACCAAGGACGCCTGAACCCATCCTCCATGGGAAGGCTGCTGTCAGTGCACCACCAAATGCAGGAGGGAGAACATTGCTTTCTCTGGGAACAAAAATGATAAGAGCAAAACCTGAGTAACCTTGGTTACCATGCTTTTATTTATGGTAAGCAGAATTGCTGATAGCCGAGGTCTCTTTCTCATATATGTATATATATACTGAGTACGCAGTGTACCCAAGGCTTTAAAGCAGCAGACACAACAATGAAGACTTTGGTACAGCAAGTGAAAATGTTGGAAATACAGTGTCGTGGTTTTAGCATCACTCCAGTGCTCTTGGTGAGTCTGCTAAGGGCTTCGGCTCTTTGGTACAATGAGAAGCTGTTCCTTCACTCTTTTGTTCTTGTCCTGCTCATGTCCCGTGGCTGTTTGTTTTCACAGCCTTGCAGGTGGAACATCTTTGGCTGCTGTCATGAAAATGCTAACAGGGTGCCCATGGTTGGATAGCTTTGTAAAATGGGTTAGTAGCTTAAATCCTTAATAATGTGGGATTTGGGAGACGTGTTTGCCTGGTGCTTAGCCTGCCCAGGCACTAATCTCTGCCATTATAGAAATGCTCTTTGCAGCTTTCCCACCAGCCTCCATCTCTGCAAGTCCTCTCTCTCCTGATACCTGTAAAAAGCTCTGCTCATCACCTCCTCCTCCCTTTTCCTGGGGGAGGGGTGTTCACAGTCACCTGTGCCATTTCCTGAAAGATCTCCCAGATTCATCTTTTCCAGTTATCAGTGGTGCCAACCTGGAGGGGACCGCACCTCTAGCCAGGTCTGTCCATCTCCAGTCCCACTCACATGCCAGCCTGCAGAGAGCAGGACACAGCCCAGCTTTCTCTCAAGCATATTTTTAACCCTTCCTCCCTCTCACTCAGCCTCCCAGCTGTATTCCTGGGGACTTGCTGAACAGAACTGCCCTTGCTTATGCGTCTCAAGTGACTGCATTAAAGAGTTTGGCTCAGCTTTGAGGAACGCCCTTCTTACATACATTCTTCTCGCCTATACCCATTCTTTCCTTTCATCTTTGCCACGAAATCCCAGTTGTCAGACCAAAGAAGAAATGTTTGAAATTACCCTTGAAAGTCGGTGATGTTTCATCTTTCTGTATTTTGAAGAAGCTTGGGCATTGCAAGGACTCCTTTTACAGCCACATTCTCTGACTTGATTGAATGAAGTACAGCAGTTTTTTTTTTTGCCATTACTATACTTGTGGGATTCCTATGATCACATGCAGCCATTTCAGCACATCTGGCCCTTCAAAAATCAGCTTCTTCTCCCAGGTAACAGCAATAGGATGAGAGGTGATGGCCCTGGCTGCAGCAGGGGAGGGTCAGGTTGGAGATTAGGAAATATTTCTTCTCTGAAAGAGTGGTCAGGCATTGACACAGCTGCCCATGGAGATGGGGGAATCACTGTCCATCGAGGTGTTTCAGACCATGGAGATGTGGCACTGTGGGACGTGGTCAGTGGGCATGGTGGGGATGGGTTGGGCTTGATGGTCTTTAGAGATCCTTTCCAACCCATATGATTGCATGATTCTAAAGTCATCAATTCCTACCCCAGTGTGGATATCCTACTGCAGATCGGTCCTACTCTTGCTACTGAAGCTGCAAGAGCAGCACAAGAAGCTGAAGAATACACACGGTGTATGGACACCTCAGCTGTTACAGCCCCATAGGATAAACTAAACGAGTCATAACGTGGTTCACCCTGATGAGCAGTTTAACACAGATGTAGCACGAGGAATTGTGTAAAGGCAAAGAGTTTGGACACTGTGTTTGGTTGACATCTCATGACTCTATACAAGTTAGCATTTTTAGTATGGGGATTTCAGGTTCAGCCCATCCTGGTATTACTTTCTTTTGACTTCAGCTATGAAGGAGCCTCTTGGCGTGCTGGTAGAGCTGAGCACAGCCCTCTTGTTTCTCTTCATGCTGTCCATGTACACCTGGAGGCCTTCCAATGACTTCCTGAACCAAGTTAGCTCAGAGCTAGGCATGTTTTGTAGCTGCAGGTATGTGTTGTAATCCATCCTTACCTCATTTAATCCTGATGGGCAGAGGGAGTGAGAGGAGGAGAGACATGCAGGAGCGTTCTTTCTCTTCCCATTGTTTTTTCATGAGTGATGCTTGCTCCAGGGCTGTTATTGTTGGAGAGGTGCTGCAGGTGCTTATTGCAAAGGCACTCAGAGCTGGGGGTGTGGGCTTTGAGGTACGTACACTTAAATCAGAGCCCATTTAAGATGGGTTGCATGCTATACCCAAGTGTGCATAGAGGGAAATGTGAGAGGATTGACTTCAGATCCTTGAAGTAAAAAAAAAAAAAAAAAAAATCCCCTGTGGGAATATCGTTAAAGTTCTGAGCACCTCTGGTAATTATATGTTGACATGAATTGTTTGGACCCCAAATCAAGGTAACTCTAACCTGGACCTCATTATGATGGATAAAGAGGAATTAATTAAAGCTGAGTTTTCCCTGGAGGGGAAGATGGCAGTAAGGACTGAGAGTCATTTCTCTTGTTGACCATTTTGGTTTGCCATGCCAAAATTCTTCCACAAAATGAAGAAAAAAAGAAAAAGCAACAGCCTTAGAGAGTTTGCTGGTTCTGCAGGTATAATTTCACAAGCAGTGCTATCTGTGGGCAATGTGCAGGTTGGGGAGTCCTGAGGAGCTCCCAACAGGGAGCTGCAACACTACAGGTGAGGAGAGAGGATCTGTGCTTCTTACATTCCTCTTCAGCGTTGCAGGCAAGCATTTCTCCTGTTTGCCATTGCAGGTGCTTCGCTTCATTCAGAGCAGTCCTTGGATTTTGCAAGGAATCTTTCAACACATCAGCGTGGTTCCAGCAAGTTTGCTGTGAAATGCAGATCCTGGCACAGCAGCTGTGCTGCCTGACCTCCAGGAAACAGAGAAGGTTCAAATCTATTTCAGCTTTTGCTACAGGTCAAGTTTAAATTGCTGGACTTGAAGAAAGCAGTCTCCCTTCCTCATCTATTGTGCATCCAAAATTAACCAGCAGTTCTTCCTTACTGCAGCCAGAAACCCCATTGCAAGTATGGAGAAGTATTTCTACTGCGTATTTTCCAGCCCGTGACCTCTAAATTTATCCAAACAGTAGCACCATCTCTAAGCATTGGATGATGTAATTGCTTTTCCTGCCTTTTACTTTAGTATGTTTTCTTCAGACGACGAATATGTGCTCCTCTGGATGCTGTGAGGGCCCTGCCCATCTCCTGTTTATGGTGCCTTGCAGCACATGCCGGAACCTAAGAGCAGTTGTCTGTGCTTTCCACTCTGCAGTTAGAAGCTTTGGCTGCAGAGCTGCTTCCTTGCCTCTTCCCACTCTTAATTTTGAGCCCTTGTGCTCTTAAGTGTATATCTACATGTTAGCCTTGATAATGAAGACCTGGAAGATATTTTGAAGACGTGGTTGATAGAATACAATATGTCCTTCCTTCCTTTCCCCTCTCCTCTGCCCAAGCACAGATTTCCTCTGCCAGGAGGTCCTCCTTTCTTTACTATATATTTACATTTTTTGATGCTGTTGGCTCCGGCGTGGGCTTTTTTCTTTTTTTTCTTTAATTGTTGTTGTTGTTGTCGTCCTCTCCAGAGAGAGAAACTGTGTGGTTTCCAAGTTCTTGAATAAATGTCAAACGAAACATTCCAAACGATTATTCAAGCTGGTAATAAGCAGCGAGACATCCTTCCTGTAGAGAAGCTGAACAATGGTTTCCTCTGACAGAAGCAAAATATTAGGAGCCTTCCATATGTTGGTTCTGATTTACGCGGCAGTAAGGTCTCCAAGAGGGATAGGAGGCCCCAGTAAGAATCTGGATATCCTGCGGGAAGAGGAGCTCTGCGTGTGACACCCAGACTCCCCCCAGTGTGCCATAACGTTCTGGGAGTTCTGTCCGAGCCTCCACATCCTTCACTTTCAAGAGCTTCTGCTTCCTCCCTTGGCTTCCAGCACGCTTTGCAGAGCACCCAGCTTACCCCGAGCGCCCCGTGGAGGCAGGTGGGCTGCATCCCACCTCAAATTCCAGCAGGACCTCCATGGAGGAGCAGCATGGGCTGAAGCTGGCTGCCAGTCGGACCCGCATCCCCGCCGCCCCGCTGAACACCTCCCCTTCCCAAACAGAGCTGGGGTTCAGCTGTAGTGCCGTCTTCTCCTCCGCAAGGATGACAGCTCTGTGGGCTTTTGGCACTTTCACCCTGAAGCGGACCCAGGTCTGCTCCTGGAGGAGCCCCGAGCGTGGCTCTAGCAGCACGCATCCTCTCCTCCACAGGCTGTAGACCTTGGGGAAAGGAGGCCAGCACAGCTCTGAGAAACAGCGCACGATGTAGTCACAAATATGGACAAACTCCTTGTGCTCTTTGTTTCTCCCGAAAAGCCCCACTTTGTACACGCCCGGCTCAGGGAGCACGACGCACACGCTGACTTTAGACTTCAGGTGGGTGACCAGCACGTACCTCTCTAGGGGGTACTCAGTGCTGCTGACTTTGTCTTTGCTCAAGCTGGCGGTCACCTCAACGTCAGCCCGTGCGTGGAAGGTGATGTTGCACTTGCCCAGCTTGGTGGTGATGATGGGGTCGGAGTGGCTGGGGTTGGAGAGGCCGCAGCCACTGGAGCTGATCCCGCTCCCACAGTGCATGCTCAGCCCCAGGGGGAAGAGCTCGTTCTGGTTGATGGGTCCTAAGCAACGAATAAGGAAATTGGCTGTGTTCCTGAAGGAGGTGCCTCCTAAATCTTTCACAAACACGGAGAGACGGTAGTAACCCTGGAATGGACAGAGTACGTGGCAACTCAGTTTCTTGTCCTCAGCTTGAGCGGCCAGGCATTTCTTACTCAGAGTGGAATCTAAGTCTTTATTCACCAGCTCATAGCTGGCAAGTAAGGGTCGGGATGTCTGGAGAGTCAAGAGCAAAGACCCCTGTGGAGCAACAAGCAGCTCCCCTTTGTAGCTGCTTTCCTCAATGCCAAAATCTCTCACCTTTTGGTGAAGGCCCCAGAAATGAAAAGGGTTTTCAGGCAGTGCCTCCCCAGTGCATGGCTCCAGGCATAGGATCTGATAGGAGCACACCCAGTTGTAAGGGTCCAGAGAGTCAGCATGACGTGCAAAGATCATGAGGTCATACAGACCCTTGGTTGGGGGAATCACCTTGATAGTCACACTGTTCTCAGACACTGTCATCATCCCATGAGCACTGCCTACATCCTCTCCGGTCACAGTTCCCTGATGTTTGGAGAGCTGGTAGGTGAACTCCGTTGGATGAGTGCTCCCCAGCACCACTGATGCCTCTCCATGGGCTGTAGGAGGATAAACAAAACACCTTTTACAATCCTTCATCAGCAGTGTAATACATTCATATCTCAGACCCAGGTCTTTGGTGGTATGGACCAAAACTATCTGCGCAGGAGGCTGAGACCTGTTTCTCCCTCTCATTTTAACCTAACTGCTAAAGGACCCCAGTGAGATCCTTCCTTGCCTCCTATCATTTTTCTATCGTGGTTGAAAGAGAAATGTTGATAATATTAGGTCTGGACAGAATAACAAAGAGTTATACTTTGGGCCCTGAGACACTCAGAACAAAGCCAGTATCCCGTATGGAGGTTATTGTTGCTTGGCTTCTTGACCTGGTGTTGTTCCTCTAAGCTGTAGGTTTTCTACTCTGGTGTCAATCCAACAAGGCAACTGGGAGGATCAGAATTTCCCAGTTTGGTTGGTGGGAGATCCCATGATACTGCCACATTTTAGGAACTACGTCATTTGAGGTTGGTTTTTTTTTTTTTTTTTTTTTCCTCATAACGATTATAATATCTTTCTAAAATTTGACCTCTCTGTAAATAACAAACATCTACAAGCTTCTGGTTTGGAGTGTACCAGGTAGAAGAGGAGAAGAGAAAGTCCAGGAGGGGTGTGTAGGTATTGCCATCTAGTACCTCTAATGACAGGAGGAGGCTTTCAGCTGGTCCAAGCCTGTGCTCGTACCCAGAACTGAAGCATCTCCAAGAGAAGTCCCTATGGAGGAGCAGAGTCACTGCTGTCACCACTCCATGTGTGCCCCATCTTCGAATCATAGACTATCCCAAGTTGGAAGAGTCCAGCGAGGATCACTGAATCCAACCACAGAAGACCACACAAGATTCGAACAAGAGCATTGTTCAAATGCTTCTTGAGCTCCAGCAGCTTGGTTTACTGACCACTGCCCTGGGGAGCCTGTTCTATTCCCACTGCCCTCTACTGCTTGCTGCAGGAAACCCTCCCCTGGGCCTCCCATCTGCTCCTGGGCAGAAGGGGTGTTTGGTTGGTTGGTTCTGCAGGGACAGGGCAAGGTTTCACAAGCCTCAAAGAAGATGGGGCCATCTAACCAGCAGGCTGCTTTCAGCACGTGGTGAGCTGCATCATCCCATGTACTGGGATGTACCAGGGGCTGCACGGTCATAAAACCCTACTTTCATGGTACTTTGCACTCTATTGCTCTAGGTATAGGGTAGAGGATGAGAAAAACCACCACAGAGGACAAGACATTGAGTTCTTCTGCCCCTGAAGCATCTCAGAGTGTTTCCCAGACACTGGCATACCAGCGATGCCAATCCACCATCCTCAAGGTCTGTAGAAATCAAGCCTGCTCCTCATTACCCCCATGCCCCTGAGCGCCCAGGGGGGGCTCATCTCATGTCCCGAGTGTGGCTGCTCCGTGTCGTCCCATCCTCACCACAACATTTTTGCTGGGGAGAGGCGAGCGGTACGGAGCGATGGCACTGCGGGAGCCCGGGGGTGGTATCGGCACCGCGCTGTGCGCGATGTTCATTTGTTTGGGGTGCTAACACAACATGACAAAAGCCTCCTTTTTCATGCTGAAAAAATTGTCCCTTGCTAATTATTGGATTGCGAAACATGTTTCATAATCTAATGAATAATGGGGCGACTTTTTTTTTTTTTTTTTTCTCCCCTGTTTGTATCTGGATTTTTTCATTGTTTGCCCCACAGATCTTTCTTGGTAGGTTGAAACAGAGACGTGAAAAGAATGGGAAGGCTGGGTTTTATTTGTGCCTTGCCTGTTGAAGCTGTGACTTGGCTCACACAGTAAGTGCAAACAATTCTCTCCTGGCAAACGTTCAGTGGAGACATTACTGATGACAGACTTTATTAACTGCAGGTTTTCTTGTTATTAAATTCCCTCTATGCTAGTTTCCGAAGCTGCTGGCCTGGCTGGCTGCATCATATTAGGATCTTTAGGAAGAAAGAAAGGAACAGAACATTGTATGCAGCGGAGCCAGCGATGATGAGATAGGGAAGCCAGCAATGCGCTTTGCTTTGGGAAGGGGACCCGAGGAGATAATTAATGGCTATGTTTAAAACAAACATTAGTTTGTTTTATTGGGTTAATTCAAAGCATCAGCTAAAGATTCCTGGTTCTCAGGGAGGCCAGGTGAAGCTGGGGGTGGGTTCCCATGTCAGCACCAGCAGCATCGCAGGAGGCCAGTGTATGTTGCACTAATTGTTTTGGGGGAAAAAACACCATTGAAGTACAGGCATGTTTCTAATTTCTCAAAGTTCTGTCTAAAAGTCTTCCCTGCCCCCTCCCATTCTAGCTATTTGTATCTACAGCTTGTCACTGACAACTGCCTTTCTGTATGCAAAAGTTTTACAAAGCTCTAATTCCGTAGGACCAAATGCCATCCGGGTCTGCAGTTTAGGATGAGAGATGATGGCCTTAAGTTGTGCCAGGGTTGGGTATTAGGAAAAATCTCTTCTCCAAAAGAGTGGATTGGCATAGCTGTCCAGGGAGTGGTGAAGTCACTGTCTGTGGAGGTGTTTAAGAACTATGGAGATGTGGTACTGAGGTCAGTGGGCATGGTGAGATGGGTTGGGGTTGTACTTTGGGATCTTAGTTGTCTTTTCTGACCTTAATGATTCTATGGTTTTACCAACTCTAAGGGTTCAAATCACATTACCAATTAAAGGCGCTGAGTTTACAACGTCTGGATGACAGGTATTTCCTGAAAATCAGGTCCTGTAGCAAGGTGTTCTCCCTCCAGATCCCATCAGACAGTGGTTTGTGGGAGGAATCCTGTATGAAAGCTTTTCAGCATTTTACAGAGATGGGAATTGTTCAAATGTAATAAAGCAGGAATTGATCCACAGTAGCTAAAAAGGGAAAATAAGTTTTACACCAAAGATCTTGAATACGTTCTTGTACTCAGATTGTCTTGAATGTTTAAGATGCTGGTTTCCTTCCATTGATCGAGATCAATGTAATCATAATTTTGCATCAACAAAAGCAGACCTCTGCCTTGGTTTGCAATCTGGGTTTGTAATTTAGTGTTTTAAGCACACTTCAGATATGGCTCTGGATGTCAAGGCTAATGGCAGTGGTTAAACTGTTCAAGTTAGGCGTTAGGCCCAGGAAAGCTGTTCCCTCCACAAGATGAAAAAATCAGTGGGGGAAAAAAAGGCTGGCAGTTTTTTAATGTTCTAATGAGAAAATCTCATTTTGTTTCAGCTTTAGAAGAAAAAAGGAAAACTCTGCCTATAGCCCAGGTCAGCCAGTGAGTTCTATGGATGTGGGGCAGGATTTCCAAGGGGTATAGAGCAGTGGTGTGCTGAAATGTGCTTTACTTTATACCCTTAAATATTCTTCCCAGGAAATTTTAGTTCATGGCATCTAGTGGGTCATCAAGGGCCAAAGCCCTCAGCTGCTGCTAGGCTCCATTCCTATGTCTTTTGGCTATGAAGAACTGAAGAAAGGGAGGAGAGAGAATAACAAAACACTTATTTTTCCTCATTCTTCCCCTTGGGCTTTTCTACCACAGTTAATGATATTTGGTGAGAGTCCATTTTCTGCTATTTATCACTTTGGCATGCAGATCAAGGGGCTGGTTGGGCTGTTGATCTCCTGTTTTTCCTCTGAGGCTACAACCTTTGTGTTACTTGGTTGTGTGCCTTGGAGCTCCCTCGTGGCTGGGACTTGAAAGGGGTTTTTCAGCCTCTGCATCCTTCCATTTAGAATCATAGGGCCACCAAGGCTGGAAAAGATCTCCAGATCATCCAGTCCAGTCATCCACCTACCACCAGTATTTCCCACTAAAGCATGTCCCTCAGTACAACAACTAAATGTTTCTTGAACACCTCCAGGGTCGGTGACTCCACCACCTCCCTGAGGTCCAGTGCCTGATCACTCTTTCAGAGTTGTTTTCCCTAACATCCAGCCTGAACCTCCCCTGGTGCAACTTGTGGCCCTTTCCTTTTGTCCTATTGCTAGTTACATGGGAGCAGAGTCCGACCCCCTCATTGCCACAACCTCCCTTCAGGTAGTTGTAGGCAGCCATAAGGTCTCCCCTGAGCCTCCTCTGCTCCGGACTAAATAATCCCAGTTCCTTCAGCGGTTGTCCATAAGACTCGTTCTGCAGACCCCTCACAACTTTGTTGCCTCTCTCTGAACGCACTCCAGAGCCTCATTGTCTTTCCTGTAGTGAGGAGCCCAACACTGAACACAGTACTCAAAGTGTAGCCTCACCAGTGCTGAGTACAGAGAGATGATTACTTCCCTGCACTTCCTAGCAACGCTATTTCAGATACAAGCTCAGATGCCATTGGCCTTCTTGGCCACCTGGGCACTCTGCTGGCTCATGTTCAGCCAAGCATTGACTAACACCTCTGAATCATTTTCCTCCATACAGCTTTCCAACCACCCTGCCCCAAGCCTGCAATGTTGTCTGTGGTTCTGTAGGCAAAGTGCAAGACCTGGCACTTGGTCCTGTTGAGTTCCATCCCACTAGCCTCAGCCTAGTGATCAAGCCTGTCCAGATCCTTCTGAAGGGCCTTCCTATCTCCAGGCAGATTGACACTACCTCCCAGCTTGGTGTCAGCTGCAGAGCTACTGAGGGCGCACTCAATGCCCCCATCCAGGTCATCAATGAAAATACTGAAGAGGACAGGCCCCAGTACCAACCCCTGGGGAACAACACTCGTGACTGATTGCCAGCTGGATTTGACTCCATTCACCACCACTCTCTGGGCCCAGCCATCCAGCCACTCCTCTGCCTAGCGAAGAGTGTTACCTGTGTTACCTAGGCGGACTTCATCAACAGCCTTTCCTTCATCCACCAGGAGGATCGCTCTATCGTAGAGATCAGGTTGGTCAAGCAGAACCTGTCTTTCATGAACCTATGCTGGCTAGGCCTGATCCCCTGGTTGTCCTGCTCATGCCATATGATCTCCCTCAAGATGATCTGCTCCGTAAATTTTTCTGGCACCGAGGTCAGGCTAACAGGCCTGTAGTTCCCCAGATCCTCCTTACCACCTTTCTCGTAGATCAGAGTCACATTGGCAAGCCTACAATCATAGAATCATAGAATGGGCTGGGTTAAAAAGGACCACTGGGTTAAAAAGTGATCATCCAGTTTCAACCCCCCTGGTACGTGCAGGGCCACCAACCAGCAGACCAAGCTGCCCAGAGCCACATCCAGCCTGGCCTTGAATGCCTCCAGGGATGGGGCATCCACAGCCTCCTTGGGCAACCTGTTCCAATCCTCTGAGTCCTCGTCACTTGACCAGGAACACTGATAGATGATGGAAAGTGGCTTTCCACACTGGGGCTGTATGGCCCTTGGTAGAAGACCAAGTCCCTTCCCTGGCGTGCTCTGAGCTTCTGCAGTGGAGAGGCACCATAAGTTTTCTGCATAAAGGTATCACCAGCCTCTCAACTATTCCCAATTTCACTGGATTTGTGCAGGCTTCTTGCTGCTCCAAAGGTAGCAACAGTCCATTTCAGCAATGTCCAGTGTCCTGGAAATACTGGAGGATTTTCTCTCCTGGGTAAGTAATAAATCCTCCCAGTCAAAATCCTCCCTGTGGGCCTTGCTGTACATTCATTTTCTGTAAGCCCAACTACAGTCTGAGATAGCTTTATCTTCTGTCTGGCTCTGCTGATAAACTCTGCAGGAGAAATCTATATGCACATGAAACCATCCAGGGCAATAGATGTACAAAATGTGTCCAAAAAAAATACATGTACCTATCACGATGCATCTGACCTGAAAAACTGTCAGAAAACTACAATCAAGGAAAAACAACTCCACCTCCCTTTCAGAATGTGGGACGTGACTGTTTCAGGCCACGTTTTGTCTGGGAGTGTCCCTCCCCATCTGGTGAACACAATGAGGATTGTGTCTCAGGTATCTTGAAACTATTTTGCTACTGTTGGCCAATTTAGAGGGGAAAAGCCATGCACAAAAGGGTCTAAGTGATTTGGCTCCATTAGCTATGATTTATGAATCCTAATTCCCAGTTTACTAATCGCAGTATCACACAATGGCCATGACTCCAGAAATTGCTTAAATATGTTCCTCTGCTCTACTGGATGTTAAACATGTGTTTAAAAATAGACAGATCATAGAATGGCTTGAATTGGAAGGGACCCCAAAGATTAACAGATGGTGCATTTTTGAATGAGAAACATCCTTAATTTGGGCTTCTTAAAGGCAAGCTAGGTTTAATATTACTTGGATTTACCCCTTGCTTTGTATTTACCTGTTCTGAGGAGGGAGGTGTTCGGAGAAAGGAGGCAGAGCTGAAGTCTGAAAAATTCTGAAGTTTTAAACACTCTCTGCTCAAAGTCCTCCCATGAGATGGGGGGCTGCAGGAGCTGCCACGCGGGGTCCTCCGGCCAGTGGGTCTCAATGAAGCGCTCAGGGTCAGTGAGGAAGAAGAAATCATCATGCCTACAAGGGGAGAGAAGAGGATGTCATGGGGGGAGCAAGAAAACACTTTGCATCCAGGGCAGTGATAATGACATACCTCTGTATGAGAAGGGAGGTTCCCCCACACCATCAGAGTGGAACTGACATTAGTAAGGAAGGGCCAACCTTTTGTTTAGACTTTCCAGATTAATTACGTTATAGTTCTTAGCAGTCTTGCTTTCCACATACCCAGTCCTGTGACCTCTTCCAAGAGTTTACCCATGTTTTGTTTTGTTTTGAAGAAAAAATGCATCGCAAGTTGAATGTGCTCAACCTGACCTTCTAGGTACCACCTCTGCTTAGGCATCTGTTGAGTTAACCTTCACCCTTGTGTTGGGTTCATGGTGGGAAGCCTTGTTGCATCTGTTGATCTGATGGTTCTGAGAACATTGACATTCAGCCTGCCCAGCCAGGACCAGATCCCCCAGGAGCTGGACCCACAAGAAGCCGTTATCTCTGCCTGTTGCCATAGGTGATGTTTTAGTCTGCTTCTGCTCAGTTAAAAGCAGCCCATACTCCCTGGCATTATAAACTGTTCTCAGCAAGATAATTACCTACTAGAAATTCCACAATTATTTCATTATGCATTATTAGGGAGAAAAAAAGAATTAAAAATGTCAGTCTCATAATGTAGTTAATGGAAATTATTAAATTGTATAAATAACCTCTGTGAGAGTCATTATTTGCTTAGCATGGGCTAAGAAATCTCAAGTAATTATGTGCGGAGCCACATCAGAGCAAAGTTTCTGTAAAAACAAGGATTTGTTATGTCAAAAGTGACACTGGCCACAAATAAAATAAGTTGGTGGGGACCGGAGGTGGTTATCACCTGAGAAGTTGCCACGACAGCTCAAGGAGTAAGGCATTGGATGTAATAGGTGTTTATGTGTAGACTGTCTATTTTTTGCACGGGGTTCCTGAGCAACCACTATGATTAGAAGTGGACCATCTTCAAGCAGTGTCTGGGGATGCACCTGAAACGAGAGCTCAAGGCCTGGCAAATCCGGTAAGTAAGGGTCTAGTAGAAGGTTTGGGATGGCCATTTCTGAGGTCAGGTTGAGCCTTGCCCACTTGCATTGAGAAACATGTCTCCAGAGGTGGTGGGATGAGGTTGTCTCACCTGGGCACAAACAACCTGTTCTCTATGTCCACAGTGCCTGCACCCCAACAGGCATCCAGGAGCCACCACTGTCCTTCCAGCTGCACTGCGTTCCACATGTGGCTGTTCTTCTGCTGCTGGCACTGCCGACCTCCACGGGCACACGGGCCTCGGCTGAACCCTGGGATCTCCACGCTGCTCAGACCTGCCTCCCTGCCATGGAGAGACAGTAGGGGAGGTAACAGCACACCAAACACAACCAAAGTAGAACCTCTCTAAAGCCAAGGCCCTGCTCCGCTTGTGCCAGATGTTTGCCAAATTCACACTTCAACAACCCCCCTGCTCACTCCAAACTCTCATTCCTTGTATCTTTGATTGTGGTTGATTTGCCAAACTCATATCTGCTCCTCCATCCAAGCAGAAAAGAAGGGAGGTAACTGCTGTGCCCGAAGACATGGTGGGGAAATGGTTTCAGCATCTGCTGGAGTTCAAAAGTATCTGAACAGTGCTCTCAGATACATGGCCTGATTTTTGGGTGGTCCTGTGTGGAGCCAGGGGCTAGACACAGTGATCCTTACTGGTTCCTTCCAACTTGGGATACTCTATAATTCTATGCCAGTTGTGGGGTAGTGCCCATCCTATCTTAATGTTCCCCTCTCATATCTTCAAGGCAGCAAGAGGAGAAAGCCCAAGGTGAGTTTTACCTGCACATTTCCCAGCATAAATGAGCATATCCAGAACACACAGCTCTCCCCGTCTGCAGGACCTGCTCTGGCATGTGGATCTTCTGAGAGAGCCCCAGGAAGCCATCCACATCATATTCTAGGAAAGGAAGAATACCACCCAATTTCAGGCTAATGTAAGGATTTATTATTTCCAAAATGATCCCATTCCTTCTCCTGCCCAACCCTGTTTCTCTGTCTACCCTCCCTGGAAGCCATGACAGCTCTTCTCCCAATCACTATTCAAGAGTTTGACAATTCCCCATATGAGCAAAGAATTGTAAAGCCTGGGGGAATTGGGTTCTCAGCGCATGTAAACAGTGGTTGCGCCATTCAAGTGAGGTACAGTGACAGTCATATTGTCTTGCACACATGGATGTAGTAGGGTAAAGTAGCACAGTGACTACATTGTGCAGAGATCCCGGTGTCCCCAGATGACTGCTAGAGGCATAGCTCAGTTTCCTTGAATTTGCACCATGCACGCATTGGGAAAATGCCCTCCAATGCATTGAAGCTGAGCTTTATTGGTGTCTCTTTGGATTTTGTGCTCACATGGTGGGTTGTGCTGTAAAGCAGGTGTCATTTTCAGTATAGAGGCTCTCAGTTTGCAACCAGTCCCCATTCCAGGCACCTTCCCAAAGTTGAGAGGGGAATATTTCAATTTGTGGTTGCAAGAAGAACACTGTAGAATCTATTCTGCAGCTCGCAAAGAGCCAAAATCCAGGAGGTTGCATTCAAGGAAAGGGCTCTCAGCTCCACCACATGACTGTGAAACACTGGGACCAGACTTACCAATGTTATGGCAAAGCCAGAACCATATGGCCCACACCATCTCCAGTTTGCTCTGGGATTTGGCAGTGATCAGGGGAACGATGGCCTGGACTGACATCCTGGTGTGCCCAGATTTCAGCTGCAATGGAGAGGACAGGTGAGATAAAGGCACTCTTGGTGTCATAACTGCATGGGTCAGTGACTGCTGACATGATGGGCTTGCTGGAAGGAAAAATACATCACAAAAACCCCAAAGCTTCACTTGTCTCCCTCTAGAACTGGAAATCCAAAAACATGGTTTATGGTAGAACATTTCTCCATTTTCCTATGTTTGATCTTAAGGACTGGAGTTGCTGTTTGGTGGGAATGAAGGTGGCATTTCCCATTTCTTTGCCCAGAGAGTCTTGTGGTAGGTATCTCTCTAGTGGTGTAAATCTGCAACATTCTGGGGGAATCTGCATCTTCTGGTGGAAGTGGGTTTCCAGCCCCACACCAAATAACGTCTCAGTGCGTTTTTCCCTGGAGGTATTTAAGAACCATGGAGATGTGGTACTGAGGGACATGGTCAGTGGGCATGGTGGGGGTGGGTTGGGCTTGGGCTTGGGGATCTTAGAGGTCTTTTCCAATCTGTATGATTCTATGAGTCTATTTGTGCAGAAGAGAAGCATTCATGTGGCTCAGATCCTCTTCTTGACATTGTGAAAGCAGTCAAACTCATGCCCCAAATGGGAAGGAATTGCTTCTACCACTACAATTTCACCTATTTCTTAATCCAAAGAAAGCTTTTCTGCCCCTTTCCTCCCATTCACTCATCCACATTCCTGGGCTCTTCCCTCTTTTGTGCTAGCACAAATATTTTTAGCAGTAGATTTTTCTTCCACTGGGCTATATTTAGTCCAGCTCAATTCTACAACCTCCTGCCCCTGCTGTTTCATTCCTCAATGACTTTCCTGCCCTAACCAAAGCTGGAAATCTCTTTCTTTTTGCGTATGGGAAACGTTGCATTTGTAACAGCTGAATATTTTCCTTGTGAAGCTGAGTTTAAAAATGAAGATGCGACTAGAGAGCAATTATTTTAAAATGATGGTGCTCTTGCTGTTCGCTTGCATTTCCATTATCATGTTGTCATGATTGTGCAGCTGCTGGGCAAACAAGTAATGATAATTACTCCCAAGGAAGAAAAAAAAAAAAGTACTCATCCATTAGATACCTAGCTACCTGCTTCCCCGTTGGCACATCTTGGTGCAAAATTCAGTCTATGAAACTCTGTTTCAATCAGAAATGGCAAACTTAGGTCCTAGATTGAGAGTTACAACATCCCCAGGTGATCCTGGTCCTGAATACTCCTAAGACTCCTGAAAAATGGGTCAGAGCATCTCAGTTCACGAGAACTGCTGGCTCTACAGAGATATTTGGAGCAGGCACTGATGTGGGTTCATGCAAACAGTCTCCAGGCTATTCCTAGGTGTCCAGAAAAGGGGTCCAGCTCTGCACCTGTACTGCCCGGGGTCTTCCATCAAATCCCCCATGAACAGATGCATGGGGAGAGGGGAAAATCCTACATTCCCAGCAAAGCAGCATCCGCCACCAGAGATGCAATACTCTGTGAGCTGCTCTGTTGCTGGTCTTGGCACTTGTAAATTCCATCTAGGGAAAAAAGGCCAGGTGCATCAGATTTTAATTCAGCAAGAACCTTGGATAAACAGGGAAACAAACTGTTCCCATTGCCTTACAGGTATTTTCAGTTGTTTATTATCCTCTCTCTCCACTCTTCCAGCTTCCTCTCCCTCTCTTTTCCTCTTAATAGACTTGGTAGGCTCTGAAACACAACAGAATCCTTCTTCCCAAGGGATATTAGCCTCGGGCTAGGTAGAAATTGCAGGTTTCAACTCTAACGAAGAGCACAATTATTCCTTGTACCTCTTCACTCTCACTAATGAGTTGACGTGTAAGCTGTGAGTTCACTGCCCAGACAAATTGTGCTGCCCCTGGGGGAGAAATTGCAGCAGCAGCGTGTGGTTCAAGTAACAGGAATTAAGAATTTGATGCTCTCCTTCTGGACTCCTAAGCACCCAGAAAGGGGGAACCTCATATAGCAGGGCACAGACTGAGATGAGGACACAACTGGAGCCTTCTGCTTAAGAAAAATAAAACTCAGGCTGCCACAGATATAAAGAGATTGCTGGGTACAGCTCGACTGTGGCTGTTGTTGGCTGTGTGTTTTTCTATGCACTCTGGTCACTGGCTCCTATCTAGCTAAACACAGCCTGTCCTGCCTTGGGATATCCCGGGGCCCCTTTCTCTCCCCATTGAATCCTTCCAGAAGGGTCTCCAGGTAGAACCCTAATACAATCCTGCTGGATGTCGTGGCACAGAGACCTTTGGCCATAGTTAGGGTAACTTCACCCCCTCAGGTTCTTGAGGTCACTAGGCACCATCTTGTCATCAGAACATAGGCTAAAAGTTGAATATAAGGACATGGGTCTGCTGAGGGACTGCAGGACCTACCTGCTGGCTCACATGGAGGACGTGAGTGTCTATATGGCTGAAAACATTTGTGTCAGAGAAGAGATCTCTTCTGGTCTTTCTTTGGGGTTTTTCAGTCTGATTCTCTTCTTTTAAGCTGAGTCCTTCCTGGGGAAGGAGAGCTGGAGAGGAGTTTCCTGCAGTCACAGATGACTTCTGCAGTAGCTTTGGGAAGGTTCTGCTCCCTTTGCTGCTGTTGCTAACTTTGTTGGCCCAAAACAAGAAAACATCCTTGGACGGAGAATCCTTGGGCTCATTTCTCACTTTTTGCACAGCTGAGGATTTCTTTAATACCCTATCCTTGTTCCTGTTTGCATTGCTGTCCTGGTGGGGGATTTTCTCTGAGCTGTTGAGGTTGATCTCTTCAGAAACATGTCCCAGGCTAAAGCTGCCATTACAGACATCTGACATCTGAGCTCCCCTCTGACCAAGCAAGATGTCATCTGCCTGGGGTGGCATCGTGTTTTCTTCATGGTTCTTAGGATTGGCCCATTTTGATGTAATTTGTGTGAGTTGTTTTTCATGGTGGTCTCCATTCCTGGAGTGAGGGGAGAGAATCAGCTCTCCGGCTTTGATGGTGTGGGTTTTGGATGGCTTGGATCCATCATGGCTGGTCTTCATTTGTGCAGTAGGTAAGGGAGGAAGAAATCACAAAGTCTGTGGATGGAAAAGCAGATGAGTTTTTTACAACAGAAACCCAAAGTCAGTATAGTTGGTTGGTTACAGTGAATGGGGATCTGGTCAATGGGAGTTAGCCAAAAGTAGAATCATAGAATTATAGAATTGATTGAATCAGAAGGGACATTTAAAGCCCAGCTCAGACCGACCACAAAGCATTTCTCCTTGCCCCCAGAAGCAGGAATCAAGGAGAGCAAGGAGTTAATGTAATTAGTGTTTCGGTGCTCCAAAGAAGTTCATCTTTCAGCAAATCTTTCCTTTTCCCCAACCTCCCACCCAAAGTGTTTTTTATTTGCTGGGATTTGCTTCTGCTGTTCAGAGCCTGCAGAAATACTGTCACCCTTTATCGCTTTGCACTTGAAATGCAGCTGAGATGAGTGAGAAGCCTGCAGGAGAAAACAGGTGACAAAGTAGGAGGTGGAGTCCAGGACTGATGGGGTTATTGGGTTAAAGCTGTGGGCTGAGCCAGTTCTCATGTGCCCTCAGTGTTTGCACAGCGCTCTCTGATTTTATCTTGGTTTAGCTCCCATTTGCTGTTGTTGTTTTTAATCATGAAATGATTATTCGTGCCATGCAAATAGCAGAGCCTTCTGTGAGCCACTTAGTGTCGTCCAGAACTGTCACTCTTCACATCCAGCCTCTCCCACGCTGGCTTTTCAACATCTGTGCCAGGCGCTGGCCTCACTCTTCCAGGAAAGCGAGGTGTCACTCATCCCTGATTTTCCTCTCTCTGCTTCGGATGAGGCTTGTGAGGGTAGGACAGCCTCATCCAGATGGGATAACACTCCATGCTCACCAATTACAGGCTGCTCAGGGAGGTGGTGGGGTCACCGTCCCTGGAGGTGTTCCAGAACTGTGGAGATGTGGCACTGAGGGATGTGGTCAGTGGGCATTGTGGGATGGGTTGGGGTTGGACATGGTGATCTCAGAAATCTTCTCCAACCTTAATGATTCTATGAGTCTATCCTTTCTTTTTTTTTTTTTCTTTTCTTTCTTTTTTTTTTTTTCATTAACGCATGTATTTATTAAGACCATATAAACAAGAGCAATGGGTTAACCCAGTGCTGGATGCTCAAAACCAGAGGTTGCCCCAGTGGGATACTGTACTGTAGGTAGGTCCTCCATGCCCTGTGCATGAGATATTTGTCTTTGCAGGGCTGCTGTGGCGTTTCTGTACTGCCCGTTAAGGTTGTACATTCCCTATTTACTCTCAGTCCACAGAGACAAACTGTTAGTGCCCAGCTGTTGACACATTCAAGTTGTCCTTGTGCAAGCACAGACAATCACTGTCACAGGCCCAAAGGCATTTCACCTGCCACTTTTTAAGTGAGAAACAAGAGGCCACTTCTGAGCCCTTCATGGCCATTACCTGACATGAACCAGCACTGACCAACTCAAGAAATAAATCTTAGCAGGTCCTGGGAGCTACAGCCTTTCTCAACGTGCCTTGGCAGGGCTTGGAGACTGGTTGGTTTGCTAAGACCAGTTTTGCTCCAACCCTTCTTTCTCACTCTGAGCACACCTCCCTGTGATGCCTTCATGTTTGGGATGGGAACCAAGAGGGCTGCAGTGCACGACCACTTAGAAATAATGGAATAGCCCATAGGACTGAAGATGTCCTATCTACGTGCTCAGTCTTATTTTAAAATATCAGAGAACTTTCACTGGGAATGAAAACATTTTATTTCAATTCTGCATCACTCATATATTTAGGGCTTTAAAAGAAATTTAAGCGAAAGCATCACTTTGACATCTCTGAAGTTTCCTCTCCCCTTGCCTTAAACTAGATCCTTCAGACACAGCCCATCTCAGAAATCCCTAAGTCATTGCTTACTGGAAGCTGGAGAAGGGAATAATAGAGGACTGCTGCTTTCTTACTTTTTCCCCCAAATTCCATCCAGCATTACCCCAGTGATGCTTCCACATTAGCCCATGAAAAGCCAGCTTTAGAGGTGCTGTTTCATTCCCCAGTTGCTGCTGCAGAGGGCAACAAGAGCAATCTGCTCTGATTTGAATGGGAGAAGAACTCCGGGGACGGTTGTGCTATCAGCAGGCTCTCAACTTTGTTCCTGGACTGCCCTGACCATGACTCTAAAGCATTGCGTTATCACCGACTGCTGTGTGCAGTTTCGATGTCAGGAGGATGGAAATTTGCAACCGTGGCAGCTTAGAGATATCATGGGTCAAATAGAAAATCTCCACAATAGGAGCAGAGAGAGGCTGCCCAACATCTCTGCAGCGTTCTTCTATAGAAACTGGGCTGGCAGGGCGTGCAGAGGGGATGGAGAATGCCATGGGTCAGGGGGAGGAGGTGATGGTGGTCACGGGATAGGAAGAATCAGAGGGGTCAGAAGAGAAAAGCAATGCCAGACCCCATCCCCATCGGAGGGGACATGGCATGTGAAGAAATGGATGGAGGAAAGAGAACTTGTGCAGAAGAGTGGCAAAAAAAGATGAGGAATAACCCCAAATGGGGCTGATTCTACTCACCCTGTTCACGACCCGGCCGCAGCTCCCCACTGCTTGCAGAAGGCAGGCAGTTCCCAGCAGCCCCATCCCTTATATACATGTGCCAGCACAGGGATGGCTCTGTTTTTTGCACCTTACTCGTGTCAGGAAGGCTAAAAATACTATAAAGAGTCGGCAAGCAAGCTAAGGTTGCTGCCTCCAACCAAAGCCTGGCACTTCTGCAATGTACGAGCTGGAGCGTATTTGCAGGGAGATAGGAGAGAGGGAATAGACTTTCTCTTATCAACATCCAAGCTTTGGCAGGGCAGCAGGGACTGATTGCCTGCCAGCTCTTGCAGCTGCCTGTAGGATTGGGTGTTGCTGCAGCCTTGCTCCTATTCTGGGCACCTTTTGCTGCTCTGTAGGTTTTTTCCATAACTTGGTACCTTGGGAAATCTTCAGTGCACACTGGGAATAAGAAAAGCATCTCATGGAGATGAGCAATAATTTGCAGCATGGATGTTGGAATATTGTTCTTGGTTATTATCTAGCTATGTTCCACTAAGTGGCATCGTATCCCTTGTTTCTGTCTTTCTCATCTCAGCTCTGTCTCCTGATCTTGAAACTTTTCTTGATCAAGCAGGAAATAATAAGGGGGGAAATAGAATTGCCAGCTGAATGGGTGCCTATTCCTGGAACAAAAATTCCCAGTATTTGGCTGAAAGAGGGAAGGAAAAAAAAAAAAGAGAGAGAGAAAAAGATTTCTTTTGGAAAAGAGGAGAGATTTTGTCTCATTCCCAAGCTCATCCCCTTTGCCTGGGGTGCAGAACCCACAGCCTCCTCGTGCATTTGTCTCCCCCTGCTCCCCCACTTGGTGGGGGGTTTGGTGTCATTCAGGAGGTGGCCAACCCCACACCCAGCAGCTGGAGAGCATACAACGTTTCATTTGTATGCCAGCATTGAGACCACCCTAATTTGTAGAAAATTTTCAAAATGGGATTTTCACAGGGAGCAGGACTTGGCACTGGGAAGCTGCAGGAGACAGTGGTGGATCTTTGGGGTAAGAGTCTGCAATGCCACAGCATAAAGATGTTTCCAGTTGCTTATGGCCATTAATTGGGTCTACTTTGCAATGTGACTCTCCACCCGTCTCTATCCAATCCAGAGGTTACTGATGTGCTGCAGAAGTATCTAGAAGGCAAAGGATGATAATAAATGTGGCTGTGGAACTCTTGCTAGATGAGACAGGAGTAGGCACTTAGTGTGTTACCTTAGATAACAATGGCCAGTCATTTATTGCCTGTTTCCAGAAGTGAATGGAAAGAGAATTGAGATTTAGAAAGAGTTGACCTAATCAAGGCAAGGACCTAAAAATACTCTTGCAGAGAGTTGTTTTGTATGTGAAATAAAGGCAAATTTGCATCAGCCAAGCCCAGATGAGAGGCAATGTCTATAACCCTGTGTGGGTAGGAGGGCTGTGTGGGTGGACAGGAGCATGGATTACAAACGCCATGTTGGAAGGAGTGCAGGCACCAGATGTTTGAGAAGAAATGTCCATTCCAAAAAGGGCTGTTTCTGATTAGATCTTCGTATGTGTCACGAAGAGCAGAGAACAGATATCTATGTGGAGGTGTAGCTGTAGATGCGTATTCATGAGCTGGGCCAAGGCAAATTTATCTATGCTGTCCTCACCATGGCTGTGCTGCATGGTAGAGAGCTGACAAATAGTCCTGTTGGGTTGGGTGTAGCCCTTGGGCCACGTGCATCCCTGGGCAATGGCATCACTATTGGAAAACAAGGAGAAATTTCAGGTAGAAAAGCACCTACCTTTCTCTAAATGGTGCTCTCCTCACCACAAGCAATGTGGGATCAGCAGGATGGCAGCTCAGCACCATGTATTCACAAGAGCTGGCCAAGGCATGGGATTATGGCAGCCCTTCTGCAGCCGCTCCTGCAGAGTGTGGTTGAGAAGTCATTTTCATTGTAATTTTTATTTTATTTGTAAGGCTTCCAGACTCAGGGAATCTCTTGGCTGGAAAGCTGGGAGCTGGTTTGGAGGTTATTTTTTTTTATTATTTTTTATTTTATAAAGCACTCAGCAGGAATCCAGAATTTAAGAGACGCAGAAGAATTGCTCACTCTTCAGATGTTGGCAACGAGCCTCTTTTCCAGTTTATTTCCCTGGAAAGAGAGGATAATACATGGAAATAAAGCAGAGGCTTTATTTTAAAATTCTCCAGGCCAGCACCTTCAAGTGAGGCAGATCTGTGCTGTCTTCCTTATCTGGCAAACCCAGCACAGAGCAGGCAGGAAAATCCACAGATACTTTGGAAAGCAGCATGATGGGGTGTGTTTGAAGGACGACACAGAATCATAGAATCATTACAATCGGAAAAGAGCTCTGAGATCCCCAACCTGTCCCACCATGCCCACTGACCACATCCCTCAGTGCCACATCTCCACAGTTCTGGATCACCTCCAGGGATGGTGACCCACCACTGGAATGACCATTAAGAACACGGGATTGAAGCATGCATGGTTGAGTTTGCCTATGTGCAGCGCAAAGCTGGAGCTGCTGTGGTGCAAAGGTACTTTTTAAGGAACAACAGAGGAAAATAATCAGACAGGTCTGTCACCAAATTGTTTCATCTTATGCATCACTGTCTTTGAGCTTTTTCAAGTGTTTTCTTTTTAATGAACAGTGATTTTTTTTCACAGGCTGTGGAAGAACACAAAGCTTTTGACAGTTCCTTACGCCATAATGTCCTTCTCTTTTGTTTTGCTATTCCTTTCGGGTGAACACTTGAACCAGAAATGAGTCAAAAGTACAAAATCTCCTACAAAGGCTGGGCACGCTCTGCTTCGTGAGCTCCCAGAGCTGGCACCTCACAAAGATGTGTTTGAGGTGACCCTAAAAGCCACCACCTCCGGCACCAATCTGCCACTAAATCCTTTGAAGCTCGGAGAAGTATTTAACTGACATCACTGAGTTGGGTCTCGTATTGTTGTGCTGGAAATGCCAGGTTTCTGCAAAGTGAAGGAACAATGTAAGTTGTCTTTTTGTGTTGGAGTGAAGTGGGGAAACACAGCCAAGGATTAGAGTGTAAACTGTCCTGGTTGCATTTCCACGCTTGGCTACCTGCTGCATATCTTCCACAGGGAGGTGGTGGAGTCACCATCTATGGAGGTGTTCAAAAACTGTGCAGATGCAGCACTGAAGAATGTGGTCAGTGAGCATGGTGGGATGGGCTGGACTTGGACTTGGGGATCTTAGAGCTCTTTTCCAACCTCAGTGATTCCATGATTTTACCATACAGAGCTCACTGTGGCCCCTTGTAGTGTTTCTCGAAAGTCTGGGAATACAGCAGTAAGATCATTTTGGATGTTAGTTATCTGACTTGGGATGTAGGAAGTCACCACAGAACTGTAGAATAACCCTGAGTATGAAGGGACCCACAGGCATCATTGAGTCCAACCCCTGCCTAACCACGGGTCAGCTGATGCACAGGGAGATGCTAAGGTTGCCTGCAGGTCTACCAGAAACAAACTGCCCATACTTCTAGGTGCAGATCTGTTAGAAGAGGCCACATAATTCCTCAAGGTGTGTAGCGGCAAATAAATATCCCAGCTGCACAAGCAGTGCTCACCACGTCATGTCTTCCAGTCCTCCACTGCTTCTTGACTACTTTTTACCTATTGTAGTCATGTCTGAGATAGAGTGAGCAGTGCAGGCTGTTATAAGAAGTGTACTTCCAGAAATATGTTGCTTTTGTTTATTTTCACTCATCCCTGCTTTGCAAGGATGGAGTGTGTGGGAAGAACGAATGATCTGTCCTTGCAGATTTAAATAGAGGAAGAAAATAAATGGTATTTGAATATATGATCTTGCTTGAAAATGAGAAAACATGGATTTTGAGCTCAGAGATTGCTTTGCAAGGAAAATGCCTGGTTGCCAGACCCTGGCAGGAGGAAGCTCTGAGATGAGTTCCCACTCCACCTCCAGGAGTTTCAAGGTGCAATTCACCTTCTGCAGGAGTTTGCACGTTGGTATGGCAATTGGTTTGACTTTGTTTGCTTTGTGGCCTGGTGGTCCCAAAATAACAGGGAAGGGACCACGGATGCCATCTATTGGAGACGTGTAGGAAGGGAGAAGACAGGCTTGTCTTCATTTGCGTGGGTGATATGCTACTGCAAACAGACTGGTTGTTGCAGCTCAGAAATGTACTTCCAGCTTGAGTGGGTAGGTGATAAAAGTGCCTTGTCTCTACCTCACAGCAGTAAGGCAAAGGGTACAGCCTGCAGCCTGGGATGTTCAATGTAAACATTGTCTGGTCAAAACCTCATGGGAAGTGGGGCAATAAAACAGGACAATTTCTTGACTGTGAGTGGTTTGCTGATGTCTGGGCAAAGGCAAAGGGTGAAGGCCATGGTGGTTGAACTCACACATCAGTTTTGGAGCTGTCAAAACAGAGATTTGCTTCTCTCCTGGTTTGGGGGACCAAGGCAGCACATACAAATCAAAGAATCATGGAATCATAGAATGGCTTGGGTTGGAAGGGACCTCAAAGATCATTGCCAGGGCTGCCAATCACTAAATCAGGCACCAGCTCAGGTTGCCTAGATCCCCATCCATGGCCTTGGGCACCTCCAGAAATGGGGCACCCACATCACCTCTGGGCAGCTGTGCTGGAGCCTCACCACTCCCTTTGCTGTTGGAATGAGATTCAGGACTGAGATCCATCCACAATAATGTTCACTTGTTGGCAATGCTGTGATCATAGCTCTTATTCTTCACGAATTTAAACACCATTGTAAACTGCAGGATCCCTGGAGAACATGAAAATTAACAGCAGTGTCTGTGAGCTGCAGTTACCACTGGGCAAAACCCAGAAATTCTTTTTTGCTGAAAAGTCCAATTCTGTGGAAAACAATGATTCAGAATTACAGACTTTTAGAAAAATATGAATCCTGAAAAAAAAAAAAAAAGAAAAAAAAAGTTCAGAAATTATCCTTCTTGGCTCCTTTAAAGCTGTCTGGGTGTTAAGATTCTCTAAGAGAGATCAGCTTCTCTCTTTCTTTTAATTTACACTCAATGCTACTCTAATTAGCATTGAGTGAAACAGCTTCTTTTACCATCTAATCCAATGTGTCAAACGATTCCCTTCCAGCAGTGAGACGTACCTCAGACGAGCAGATAAGATGCTTCATTTGAGCAGGAGCTGCTCTCAATATTGCAGAAAACTGATCGCGGGCCTAAATAAAAGCAGACAAAATATGGAGCCAAACAGTCAGGCAGGTAGGAGAAACCCAATCATCCAAATGTTTTCCCAGAGAGGCCATTTGGTGCATTTTTATTCCTTTCCTAGCAAGTTAATTTTTTTATTATTATTATTATTTGTTTTTTTAAGAAAAAATTCAGTTTTGCTGAAAGGTTTTCTTTCTGAGCAGCTGCAGTCTTGGTAATGCCCAAAGCTCTTTGCAGTGGAGCACAGTGCAGCCTCAGAAGATGGAGAGCACAGTCAGTTTTCTGCCTGTTTTACAGATCAGAAGACTGAGGCGTGACTTAATTTTTCTCCGTGCTTCATGACCTGGTGGTTGGCAACCCTGCACATAACAGGGGGGTTGAAACTAGATGATCATTGTGGTCCTTTTCAACCCAGGCCATTCTATGATCACTGACTCATAAGAACTGCAATTTCTTATATGGAGCATGAGCCCTCTAGTAAATTCAATACAACAATCTGAAAAAAAAATCCCATTTTAAGTTTAAACATAACCAAAGATTAAAGCAAGAGCGACTTATGAACAATATAGCATTCTTCCCTCTGAGCAAGCAAACAATTGGAGACTCCAAGGATATTCCTGATTTAGGTAAACCAATGGCTCTCCAAGCCTTGCATGCTGTCCCTAATGGGACAATAGCACCATCCTTAGAGGGACACAGTTGTGGAAAATGTCTAAAATAGGATAATACAGTGTGGAAGCACTGAGTGTGATGGTGTGTTTGCTGCAGTGGACCTGGACATCTGCTGGGCTTTGGGAGTAGGACTTGAAGCTTGGTGTCCAGTGAGTGCTCCAGCAGCAGAGGTGATCAAGGGCTGAGCTTCGCTTCTGCCTTGGATCAGAAGTGCTCCCAGAGCATGACAACTATTTATTATTATTTTTCAGTTTTCTTTTGGACAAGCTGAGATTTTCTAAGAGAAAAAAAGAAGACAGATTCCTGATCTACTCCAACCTGTGCCAGTTTCTACCCACTTGTGCAAAAGATGTGGGCAGAGAGGGTCAGAGGACTTGTGGGACCGAACTGAGAGTGAAAATCAGGTAGGAGGAACAGCACAGTCATTTTACCTGGATGGAAGTGCAACCATTGCAGCCATCTTCATAGAATCATAGAATGGTTTGAGTGGGAAGGGACCCTTGCAGGCCATCTGGTTCCACTCCCTGCATTGAACAGGGACACCCACAGCTCCATCAGTGCTCAGAGCACCATCCTGCCTAACCTGGGGTGTCTGCAGGGATGGGGCATCCACCACCTTTCTGGGCAACCTGTGCCAGTGCCTCGCTGTCCTTATCATAAAAAACATTTTTATTATGTCCGATCTAAATCTTCCCCCTTTTAGTTTGAAACCATTTCCCATGTTTTATCACAATGAACTTTGCTGAAGATTTTGTCCCTTTCCTTCTTACAGACCTTTTAGATACTGAATGGCTCCTTCAGGTCTCCCTGGAGCCTTCTCCTCTCCGTGCTGCACAGCCCCAGCTCTTTCAGCCTGTTCCACCCCACAGCTTTATGTCTCTCCTGTCCTTTATCCCTGCTCAGTGCTGTCCCCATGGGACAGCTGGAGACTGAGGACAGCAGGGTGCACAGTGCACATGAATAGAGGGCAGCTCTGCGCTGCTGCTAGGAGAGAAGCAAGGGCTCTATATTGTTTGACTAACAAACAGAGGAAATATCTGTAATCTCTCTTCCCTGCCACTCCTAGGGAGCTATCTTGCTGCCTTTCCTGTGGAGTCCTCTGCAGCCATTCTGCCTGTGGGAACTGCTGCCCAAAGGCATTATTTAAGGGTCAAGCAGCTCTCCTCAGGGGGTTTAGAGATTCCTCTTTGGGGCATCTGTCTCTCATAGCAGGAGGAATAAATCATAGTGATCACCAGTGGTGTCTGCTTTGGGAGATGAGGTTGACGTGGCAGCTCCTCTCTTGCAAGAGCTCAGTTTGTAGAATCATAGAATGGCTTCGGTTGGAAGAGACCTCAAAGATCATCTACTTCCACAGATAAAATGATAAAAATGAACAAACAAAAAAACATGCCTTCCTTAAAAACGGAAAGAACCAACAAAATAAAAATCCACAACCCTTGCCTACACCCTGAACTGCAGAGTTTGTTTATGCTAAAGCTCTGCTTCCAGCACCTTCTTCAGGAAGCCTTGTTAAGGGAGCTATGCATACAAACCATCTGCAGGGTAGATGATGTCCTAGGTGAAGATGTTATTGCTGCCAGGAACTTATGGCCAAGCCAGGAAACTCAGCTTACAAGGCATAGAAACTCCTTACTGTCACATTTTCCCACGTGCTCAGTTACTTGCATTATAGATATCCCATGAACCCACACTTTCTTCCATTACTTCCAAACTGTAATTTCTACTTGTTTAGAGAAACATTATGTTTCATCCCCTCGGTGCACATCCTTGTACTGTGCATCATTGTATGCAACCCTTTTTAGCTCTTAAATTCTGGTATTTTTTTTGGTTTATGATAACAGCCTCTGCGGTGTCATTATGTCTGATATCTACAGCAATCATCAACTCCCTGCTCTTCCTTTAGTCAGAGCTATTACATGTGTTTTGTAAGAGGGTCACAATGGGCTCCCCTTTGAACTACATTAGAAACTTTATTCCCATCCATCCGTTTCTCTCCAGGAAAACCCTCTTGTTGTCTCCATCCCTTTCTCAGCTTGGTGCTTGCTCATCTTCACAGTTTAAAAAAAAAATCCTCTTTTTCAGGGCCACGTAAATAAGGTGCCAGACATGATGCTAACAAACAGTTCATTGAGGTTTTGAGACAAAAGATCTCTTGTATTTGGCTTTTCCAGGGAAACTCTGGAAACTTCTGGCAGTGAGTGAGGGGAAGAGGTATGGGAGGAGAATAGCCACAGCTGCTGTCAGGTAATGTGACAGTTTTTGAGCAACAGCCATCACAACAGAGTCCATCCTACTTGGATTTAAAGGCCATGGTGCAGATTAAAGACCCAATAGAGCTGCCTTGAAATTCTCATTCTCAGGAGAGAGAACTGCTTTGGCGCAATGCATGCAAGAATGAAATATCATCATAGAATCATAAAGGTTGAAAAAGACCTCTCAGATCACCAAGTCCAACCCATCCCACCATGCCCACTGACCACGTCCCTCAGTGCCACATCTCCACAGTTCTGGAACACCTCCAGGGATGGTGACCCCACCACTCCTTGGGCAGCTGTGCCAGTGAAGAATTCTCACCACCTGAGAACGAGCCACAAGTTATCCATCTTTTCAGAGATCTTCCAAGGGCAGTTTTCACGTGACTGGGTCTGGAACCACTGTGCCAAGTGCTGGTTTTATTGATGCGATGACAGAGATTATTCTATTCTATCATAAGCACTAAAGCTGCTGAGAAGAACTGCTCCAGGCTGTTTTAACAAATATCTTCTCTGGTGAATACAGAAACATAGCATCATAGAATGGTTTGGGTGGGAAGGGACGTTTCAGATCATCTGGTTCCAACCCCTCTGCTAGAGGCAGGGACATCTCATAGCCTACTCCATCCCTGTCCTGATCCAAATTCAACCTTAGTGATTTTTCACTTGAGCTGATTTCCATTGTATTGATTGGAAGATTTAATTGTATCACCCAATTCTTCAGATTCTTCCTGCCTTGAATGAGATGCTCAGAATCCTGCAGGTTTTATTGATGCCCATTATAAAGGAATGTAACATCTATAAAACATGCACTGTAGTTTTATGTGCATCCCCACATCACTTCAATGTTGCACAGCTGTACATGGAACACTCCTACAGCAACTTCAAAATTTAAACTGGAGTCCCAGGTAAACCTTCCCCACAAGGCTCTGTAGCCCCAGAAGAAGAAAATATTAAATTGTGTGCATGCCAAATGCTGGTGAAATGCTTGTTGGGGTGCAAACCAATTGGTAGTGCCAGAAACCCCACAGTAAAGGAGAGGTGAAAAGTAAGATTTAATGAATTTCTCAGAGCCTCAAGTTTTCTTTAATTGACATTTTCTCCACGCTGATGGGTTTCTGTGTGCTCTTACGACAAATAACTTAACTTTTGTATTAAGGAGTCTTTCGGACAGAGGCAGAATTGTATTTTCTCACCCCAGTTAGAAAGGGTGCAGACACTGGGGTAAGAGTTTATATTTTCTATTTCCTTTGATGCTTTCCTTCCAGGACTGGCTCCTTAATGTTGCACTAATATGCCCACTCCCAGGCAGTACTGCCTCACCAGCCTCATTTGTGTGCTGCGAGATAAGGGAATAAAACTGGCTGGTTGTCATGGTTGTCAGATAATTAACCCACCACTGATGAATTCGTGCTGCTGGCAGAGAGGTGTTGGCACTCACCTGGGCATCTGCTATCAACAGGAGGTGGAGGACAGGAGGTGGAGGTGGAGGTTCTGCAACATCAGTGCTACAGAGCATGCAGCCCCGAGGGGCTGTACCCTCCTGCTGAGTGGCTGCTCTCCTCTCAGATGTCAGTAATAAATGGGTATTTCTTTAAAAAAAGAGGTGGGGGGAAGGAGTAAAGGAAAAGGAAGGGAGAAATGGGAAAGGCAAAAGCAAAGGAGAAAGGGAAGGGAAGAAAAAAAGGAGAGGAAAGAAAAAGGGTAAAAGTAAAAAGAAAAAAAAATATCAGGGAAAAGGAGAGCAGAGGGGAGAGGAGGGGAGGGGAACAAAAGGGGAGGGGAACAGGAGGAGAGGAAAGGAAAAAGTCCTCATGGCCTCCACCCAGGATAAATCAGCATGTACACCGGAGCTGTAATTATTCGTGTTGAACACTTGCAAGAGAATAACATTTTTTTCTTTTCTTTTTCCCCATAAACAAATGATAATAAAATCCTGCAAGTGGAATTTGTAGCGCTCCCTTTCCTGCATCCCCAGCTGCCACTGGCGTTTGAAGATTTCAGATGGGGAAATAAATGAATGGATTTCTCCAAACCTCATTCCTTGCACAATCCTTTCACTCTTCTGGGGTACCAAAATGAGCTCAGCCCAAGGGTGAGTTTCATTGAAAATGGGCAGCATCTCCTGGGGTTTGGCAATCAAAGTCCATTGGCTGTGGGAGACACAGGACCTCACTGTGAACAGATGTGGCTTTGGGGAAATCTCCCTCTGGCTGCATGTTTTGGGGGTGGAAAATCCTTTTGTTTAGTCCTGCTGAGCAGGAGGTAGATCTGCTAACAGATGAGCAAAGAGAAAACTCAAGGAAGGGGAAGGCAGTGTGAGCACATGCACTGTGTGTGTAGAGGTGAATCTGGGCTCAGGTATAAAGGTAGCAATAGGTTTTTTGTTAAAAACAACCCTTAATTCACCCAATTCACTCAAAGAATGTGTCTCTTGAGGGATGTGGTTAAATGGGAGTGATGATGATGGCTGATGGTTTGACTAGATGATTCTAGTGGTCTTTTTCAATTTTAACAATTCTAAGGTTCTATACTTTCTTTCTTTCTGCTTTCCTCCTATCTCAGAAAAAAAAGAATCAGAAGAAACGTATAATAGCCATAACCCTTTTGGACTTCTATAACATCTGTGTAGTGATCCTTCTCTCCTGAACAGATGCTTGCAGCAATTTGTGTGTGCGACAAAGGGAATGAAATGCATACTTAAGCAAAAGGTTTGGTGTCGTACAACACAGAACATACTGCTGCTCAGAGGGCTGGCTTCAGAGACTTCAGGAAAGCCACTGAAACAGAAGCTCATGTCTGAAATATGTGAATTTCCAAAAAGCTGTGATGTTGGCCTTTATCAGGCAAACCATGATCATACAGTGAGCAGTGCTGCATGGGAAGCAATAACCAAAAAGGATCTGAAGTCGATCTGTTAAGTCCCAACACCCAATGTGATGCTATGGACAACGAGGCTGATGGGGCATTGTGTGTTTGAGGTAGAACAGCGCAGGTAGGAAGGTGGGACTGGAAAGGGAGTTCATAGAATCATGAAGGTTGGAAAAGACCACTAATATCACCATGTCCAACTGCCAATCCTTCACCGAGCCATGTCCCTCATGGTTCTCAGATACATATCTGCTGGTCAAAGTGCTCTGAACCAAGCCTGCTCCTGCCTTCCCTGCACTGACAAATGTGTTGCTTCCTAACCAGCAACCTAAGACTGATTGCTTGTAATTGTCTTTTTTCTTTGAGGCCTCTCAGTATCATAATCCATGTATTTGTGCTACTGGCTAAGCACAGTCTCAAGGTCTCTGGCTTGCTAGTCATTGTATACGTTTAAATAAAGTCCTCTGGAGGAGCAAAGGCTGAGCAGATCTATCCTTCCATTTATCCTGATTGACATATTTGGACAGAGACAGGGCTATGTGTAAGTGCTGGGTTAGTCAGAACATCCATCTTACCCTGTTCTTATGTCTGACCATGGCCAGAGGGTCCTAGGGAAAGTCAGAAGAACAGAGCCTTCATACGAGCCCAGCAGGATCCTCCCAGCCCCCAGACTTGTTGTCTTAGACACTTCCCAAGCTGAGTGTTGCCTCTACACATTTAGCAATTCTCAGTTAATTTCTCCTCCATTAATTTGTCCATTCTCCATATGAGCTGGCATAAACTATCAGCATCCTCATCATCCAGTGGCAAGGAGATGCTAATGCAGATGTGAAGAGCCGTCTCTGTAGGCCACTCTCACATGTTGGTCCTCACTGTCAGCTTTCCCTGCATCTTCTCCAGGAATCCCAGGAGCTTCCTGGGAATGGTGTGGTTGCTCCAAGCCAGCAAGTGTTTTTCATTTCTTTTTTTTAAGGATATTTTTCGTCACAATAAGCCTTATCCAACAATTTCAGAGCTGCTCAGAGCTCTGAGATTCAATGCTGTCTCTTTCTGTATTGAATTGTTTCATTAGCAATTTGCTCTGTGTTCTTTTGTTCCTAATTGCATTTGCAGCCCTCACTTCTGTGAGCTCTCTGCTAGGCTTGGAACTCTTGGAACTCCAGCTCTGATGGAGAACCTACAGAAGAGAGCAGGAGGTGAACAAGAGGCTCCCTTGAGGTTCGTCATGTTGGTGGGCTCTCCTCAGCTGAGCATTGCGTGTCCAAGTAAGGGCAATGAAGCTGTGAAGTCTTACGAGGAGTGGCTGAGGGAACTGGGATTGTTTCAGTCTGGAGAAGAGGAGGCTCAGGGGAGACCTCATCACTTTCTGAAAGCAAGTTGTGGCAGTGGGTGTTGTTCTCCCAGGTAATAGGGATAGGATGAGAGGTGATGGGCTCAAGTTCTGCCAGCGGAGGTTCAGCTTGGTATTAGGAAACATTTCTTCTCTGAAACAGTGGTCAGGTGTTGGAACACGATGCCCAGGGAGGTGGTGGGGTCACTGTCCCTGGAGGTGTTCCAGAACCATGGAGATGTGGCACTGAGGGACAAGGTTAATGAGCATGGTGGGAATGTTTTGGGGTTGAGCATGGTGATCTTAGAGGTCTTTTCCAAGCTTTATGATACCATGATTCCATGATTCTGTGATCTAGAGTTGAACAGGAGAGGCCAACAAAAGGAGGGCTGTCAGCTATCAGAGCTAATCAGCAGCTTCCCTTTGCCCAGTGTCATCAGCAGCTCTGGCATGTGGACTCAGTGTGGAGGTGAACATCTGATTGTGAAATCCCCTCCTGTGCTGTCACCTCCACTGACAGACCAATGACTTTTGGGAAGGCAATCTGCCCTTCACAGCCAAACACAAGGATAAATGACGTTGCACTGCGGGCAGTCAACCCTGAGTGCTACAGGAAAACCAGGAGGTATCAGGCCTAGCTTGCAAGATCTTTAAAACCCATCTGAATGGGATCCTGGGACACTGGCTATAGAATACTCTGGTTAAGATGACCTCAAGAGGTCCCTTCCAACCTCAAAAATTCTGTCATTTTGTAAAACCTCCTGCACTGTGGAAGAGTTCAGCCCCCATGACTTAAGCCCAGGACAGAAGGACAGATCTTCCACTGAGAGGGATTGGGTGCCTCCACTGGATTCAGTTTCAGCTTATATTCAATAAGGCCGCTTGCCAAGTTTTTAAATGCAATAGAGAAGCCAACCCTAGTCACCGCAGAAAGCCATAGGCAATTTCTGCCTATGTCAAAAGGATAGGTATGGCCTTTGTAAGGAGAGGATGTGCAAGAACTGCCATAGAGCAGAGCAATTTGGCAGTTGTTTCTCCCAGTTCACATTACCAAGGTATCGACAGCAAATCTAATGGCCCCATGGTTCTGGGTTCGATGTGCAAGAGACTGTTTATAGCATCTGCTGAGAGGCAGTTACTTTTACTCTCATTGGCAAATCACTGTTTACATCTCGTGTTTCAAAATGCAGCTGGGTTCCAGCCTTTCCTCACCAATTGGCGGAATATGTGCCCATGTGCTGCTCTTTAGCAACACAAACAGCACAGCCAGAATCACTTAGCATGGTTTGCTAACCCTACAAACACGCGAGGCTTGGCTACAAGCACACCAGCTTGTTTCTGACAGCTCCTCAAGCAGAGAGCACAGTGGGAGAGTCACAATTGGGTTAAGGGGTGGCTGAACACCTGCTGAGTAACCCAAAACAAGAACCGGCTTGATTTTTGCATTGAGGTCAAGTGTGCCGTTTATCTTCTTAATGTGATCGTCTTCTTTTTTTCCGTTACATTTGTGACTCTGTTGACATGTGTTGATTCTTGTAAATTTTGCTCATTCTGCCTTTTTGGGGGGGTCTGTCAGCAACACCAACATCCATCTAGCTCAAAGATGTTATGTTGCAGGAAAGATCCTGAGAACTCAAATGGAACCTCAAGTTATGAAGGTAGAGAATAAAGGCCATGAGAAGATGTACTGAGATGACTGCGGTGAGCTTGGAGGGATCACATTCATCCACTCTGAGCTGTTCTCAATCATAAAATCATCATAGAATCATAGAATGTCCCAAGTTGGCAGCAACCCCAGTGATCCTTGAGTCCAACTCCTGGCTCCCCACAGGATCACCCAAGAACCAAACCATATGTCTGAGAGTATTGTATAGTTCTTACTCAACTCCATGAGGCCCGGTGTCATGACCACTGCCCTGGGGAGCCTACAAAGAAAGTAAAGCCTGAATGCACACTAAAGCCTCTCCTGCTGTGCTGCCTGTTCTAGCCTGGAAGGTGGAAGCTCAGTCTTCCTTATGAATCTGTCCTCAGATATGGGAAGAAGGGACAAAACACAAAGAAACCAGTAGCTGCCATCGCTGAACTTCACATACTGAAGTCCTGCACTACCTCACTAAGTCCCAGATGCCTTTTTAGGTTGGGAGATTTTCTTTGCAGAACTCCAGCGGCATCTCAATATGTGCATTGGATCTTGTGGTCTAACCAGCACTGCAGACATTATCTCTGAAGTCTTTCACACAGTTTAACTCCAAGGCTTGGGTACACCTTACAGATGAAGACCAAGCTGAAGGCCCTAGTTGTTAGTATGAGCAGCAAATGAGACAGGAGTGTACAGAACCTAGAATCACAGAATCACCAAGGTTGGAAAAGACCTCCAAGATCATCCAGTCCAACCTGTCACCAATATTTCCCCACTAAACCATGTTGCTTAGTACAACATCTTAACGTTTCTTGAACACCTTCAGGAATGGTGATTCCACCACCTCCCTGGGCAGCCCATTCCAGCTGAACTGTAGTAGAGGTGTCACAGTGATAGGTAAATGCTAAATTTTAGCCAAATAGGTGAAGAGACATGATTCAGGGGAGAGCACTGAGAAACAAAGGCCAAAGTTTTTAACTAGAGAATGAAAGAAGAAATTTAAGCAGCCGCAAAGCTTGTTGGTTCCCCTTATTCAGGTGAGAAATTCGAGGTCTGATGGCATCACTTCAATCCAACTTCCCAGAAACTGCACTTTGAGTTCTGGAGCTGCTTGGTGGTGAGTTTCTCCCTGCTAGGAAGTGAGCAGAGCTCAGAGGAGACGACCTGGGAGAAGCCGCTCCTTTTTGTTTTCCAGCTTGGTCCCAGGGTCAGGCGGCTGACGGAGTGATGAGAGATGGCTGACTCATCAGCCTTTGTGCTGTTTCGCTGAAGCCGTGCAAAGCTCCTGACACCCTCTGATTTCACATTACATAAAGCATTACACCCCAGTGCCACGTGTGCTCCATCACATTCCTCTTTAGCAGAATCCTTCAGCACTCCAAACCATGTCATGTTTATGTAGACTCCAAAGCACCAGTTATGCAATCTTTCCCATTCTCTCTAGCCAACAAACATCCAATTAAAATGTGCAGTTACCATGGTTTCTCTCTCTCACCAACCTAGGTAGCACAAATGTGAAGTTTGGTTTTGTGGAAAAAAAGAAAAAAAAGGAAAAAAAGAAGTATTTTCTGGTTAAGCAATGTACTCATTTGGTTGATGGCCTTAAAATGTTCTGTTCAGCCCACTTGGTGTTTGGGAGTTTTAATGGTATTTTTTTATGTGTTGGTGTTTTATTTTTGCTTGATTGTTGTTTTGTTTTGCTTTGTTTTTTAAGTACTCAAATACATGGAAAGAGAAGAGCTTGGGAATGGTTTGCCGTGACAAATACATTGTTTTCAGAGTAAATTCAACCAGAGAGGGGAACTGGAGCTGGGGATGTTTGCTGGAGTATATGAACGTGCTGTTGGAAATAACTCGTTGTTGGTAAAAGCTGGGTTTAATTGTAGTCTCTTAAAATCCCTGAAAGTCATATAAAGAAAAGAGCTTTGCAACAAAGCGTGTCCTTCAGGATGGAGTTGAAAATGAATGTGGAGCTTAGAAACAAACTGGAGTTGCCTGAACTGGGTTACAAAACCGTTCTCTGCTGTGTGACTCTGGTCATGCAGCATGTCCTGTCATCCTGCCTTGCGAGATCCCTTCATCACAACAAGAAATTGGACCCAAAACCCTGCTCCATGCAAAACCATAGGGATCAGGCAACGTCATGCAACTGATTTCTCCAGTTATTCTCCCAGGGAGAGCAAGAGGCCGTTGCAAGCAGGTTACAGCAGCCGCAGAATGTGTCAGTAATGCACATCCTATCCTATGGCATGTTTAGGCAGTCCTTCTTCCTTTGCCAACATAAAGGAAGGTAACAGGGAAAATGGGGAAACAGGGAAGAAAGGTAAAGACACACTGGAAGGCTGAAGACTGCAGAGTGTAGCAATTCATCATAAATAATTGCCAGCAAATACATAACAATAATGGCTGACCATGTCAAACAAGGTTATTGGATAGCCCTGGAGATTTCAGCTAGAGAGATTCATCAGGTTTGGCTTCCTCCTTTTCCTTCTTCCCTTCATGTTTAAGGAATAGTGAAATAAAATGAGTAGAGGCACAGAGAGGAAGTAATAAGATGGCATTGAAAAAATCAATTTTAAGAAATTAAAAAAAGTAATAATAATAAAAAAAAGAAAAAGTAGAAAGGAAAAGAAAAAAAGAAAAGAAAAAAAAAAAGAATAATAAAAAAGAATACAAGGGTCTGTCTTGGCCAGCAGGAATCTGTGAGTCTCCTGGAGAAGCAGAACTGAACCACTAATAGAGTCAGTGGCAACTTCTACAGTAGTAAATGAAATAGGATGGAGAATTGGTTAAACACTCTTAAATGATCATTGGAATAGCTATCTGTCTCCAGAAGGTTTTGGTCTGGTCTGTGCTAACTAATGGTCTCCCTAACGAGGGCTGGGAATGCTGCAAGAGCCAGGGAACATCACCTGTAGGAAATACGGGAAAAAGGTAAGAGTATGAACACAACTCATACTGTCCCACTTATCTTCAGGTCCAGACAACATGTCTCGGCCCCGTTTAATTTGCTAAGCAACGTTTTGATTCTGCCTGTTGTGGTATTTCTATAGAGCTTGGATGAACTGAGGTTTGTTTGAGAAACAGGGAAGGGAAAGTGTTGCAGAAGACAGCAGATTAGCTGCGAATACTGGTGGTATGAGCTGCAGAGGAATATGTTTGGGACGTGGTTTGGGAGGTGGTGGCTTTTTAACATCATATAATGGTGCATCCTGATTGTATTTCTTCCCTTCTGTGCTGGATTTTGTAGAAGGGAATCTATAGCAGACAAGAACTGGGTGCCTAGCCCAGTGTGAGCATGGACATGCTGCTCAGTGGAGATTGGTCTGATGGGAGCACAGTGCTGTTGTGCTCTGGGGGATCACAGTTATGGGAATGCACACAGGATCAAACCCATTCCTGCAGTGATGATGGCTTTCCTGACTTACCAGGTTAGGAGAAAATAAAAAACAATGAGTAGAATTGTGCACTGCAGCAGATAACGGGCCAAGGAAGCTCCTCTAGATGGCAAAGCATCTCATGGGCTTGCTCCCTCCAGCCCACTGGGAAGACTGTCGACTCTCCCATTTCGATAGGCTCTCTGGTAAGCTCGGCCTGTGCAGTTTCAGCTCATGAGATCATCTGTTTCCCAAAGGTTAGGATGGAACAACATTTCACCACTGATGGCAACCTCAAAGCAAAGCAAACCCACTGAAGCCTTAATTATGTCTTTATTGTCCAGGGCCAAGCTTTGTGCGGCCTGGCAACATGCCTTTCATTCTGCAGAGACGATTACATTTATACTACATTACACATTGTGGGTTGGGGTTGGTAGTGTCGTTGTAATTCAGCAAGGGACATCGCCATTCAGATCACTCACTTGGCAGTGCTCGCCAGAGTGCTGTGAGGGCCATGTGTATGCAGATCCCATAAAGAAGATTTTGTTGCCTTTCTCCCAGGCGAGTCCCTCCTGGCCACCACATGGCATGATGTAAAAGGGCTTTGTGTTGCTTGTCAGCAAGAACGCTCCAGCTGAGACTGAAAAGGGCATGGGTGAAGTGGGTGCCTGGTCAGAAAGACTGGGCAGCACAGAGGGAGCAGTGCAAAGGTGACTGCTGTTCGGGCTGGTGAAGAAGCATAGGGCTGGGCTGTGACTTGTGAAGAAGTTTTAGAGGCAGTATGGTCCAGGTGGAAGAGCTGGAAGAAGGGAGGTGGATTTCATGACAAGAAAACCTGGTAAGGACTAAGATGTGAATGGTGTGATAGCAGCAGCAATGGAGGTAGATATAGAATCATAGAATATAGAATGGCTTGGGTTGGAAAGGACCTCAAGGATCATGAATCTCCAACCCCCCCACTGCAGGCAGGGCTGCCAACCTCCACATTTAAAACTAGACCAGGCTGCCCAGGTCCCCATCCAACCTGGCTTTGAACAGCTCCAGGGATGGGGTGATCCATATCGTCCAGAATATGGGGTGTAAGCCAGGGTCAGCTGACTAATTGGGATCATCGAGGACATCAGGAGAGCCCAGGGCTCTGGTTTGTGGTTGAAAAGGATGTGGAGAAGGGAAAGCTGATGGCAGATGTGAACAAGAGGGACTCTGATGGAGATGGCTGGAGAGGGAAAGGAGTCTGGAGTGAAATGTGAAAGGCAGAGTAGAAGGAAGGCTGTAAGAGAACAAAAAGTCTACTGCCTCCTGCAAAACTAAAAAGAGCAATTCTTGGGACAGAGGTTGCCCTTTCTGCTTTACTCCAGAGTAGTTCCTCTGGCACGTAGATTCATGGATGCATAGAATCATTAAGGTTGGAAAAGACCACCAAGATAATCACATCCAACTATGAGCCCATCCCACCATGCCCACAGACCACGTTCCTCAGTGCCACATCTCCATGGTTCTTCAACACCTCCAGAGAAAGTGACTCCATCACCTCCCTGGACAACTGTGCCAGTGTCTGATCAATCTTTCTGAGAATATTTTTCCCAGTATAGCAGAGCTTCCTACTATGCCAAGCCTATTTCTTTCCTCTTCTGAATATTTCCTCTAAAGCCAAGATGATGTCAACAGACTTCTGAATTTTTTGGCACTTACCTGTCCAAACTCATCCCTCACTCACCCACCAGATCCTGTGCATGTTTCAGAGCTTCAGAACAAGCAAACCCCAGGTTCTTTTTGTGGAAATCAGTTCAACAGCTCCTACTACACTGGTATTTATGTTGACAAAGTGGTGGTGATTTTCACAAGGTCAAGAGCCCAGGGAATTCATAACCACAAGGAACTCCATCAACAAAGGACCACCTTTCAGTGAGGGGTCTGTGCTTGCCCTGGCTGGATGGAAAGTCCGAAGTGTGATGAATTTGATGTGATTTGTGTGTCTTCTGTGTGTCTTGTTTCTGGTCAGAAGGTTGAAAGGTGGTGGTGGTGAGTGGATTGCATAACAGTGGAAGATGTTGGGCTGAGCCAATGAAGGAGGGCAGAGAAATTGGAAGAAGCTTGGTTAGAGGAATATGTGAGGTTCAGTGTCATGAACTGTTGGGTTGTGGACACGTGTCTGTCTCTATGCATTGAATAAATACTAGAATTCCAAAGTAAATGCAGACCTAAGCTGAGAATAGCATTCCAGCCTAATCCTCGGACACCAATGGTGAAGGGAAGGGAACACCACACAAACCACACCAAATAATTAGGGTGGGCAAGATCTCTGCTAATAATCACATATTAGTGTTCCATTTCTGCAAAATATGTTTCTTTCCCACATCACACTGTCCCAGCCTCCTCCTTTGGGAGGGATGAACAGAAGCTGAATCAACTCTGTGGGGCAGCAGTAATTTATGAAAGTCCCCAGGCTCCTCAGTGCATCTTGGCCATGTTTTGACTTTGTGTTAGGAGACAGCGTCTTGTCCAGCTGAGTTTCTAAGGAAGGTGAGGGTATGCAGGTATGGGAGGAGATAAAGTACACTGTAGGTCATTCCCCAGTGGGGTGTAGTAAGGGGAAAACCTAGGGTGTACCTTAAAAAACACTTTGGATGTGGTTTGGACTTGCTTGTCTTGTAACACAGACACACCTAAGAGTTGGAAAATGTTTTTTTGTGGGAAGATGTTGGAGATAGGAAGACTGCTTAGGATGAAGAAGTAAGAGGAAGATCTTGGGGACCAAGAAAGCACATGGTCAATGGTAAATTATGTTTAGACAACACGAGGCTGGTTCTCTTACCAGGATGGGACTCAGAGACCCGGCCAAAGTTCCCTCATGCATCTATGGAGAAATCATTTCAGTGTGTGTCAGATCAGTGGAATAGAGACTGCTTCCTTCAGCAAAAAAGTCCTAACAGCAGTCATGGAAAGCAGTGGATCACTTGATGTAATTGAAAGATGGAAGAACTAAATCAAATGAAAAGAAATGTAGACATTGGAGACTGGTGTTTCAGGATATACCTGAGCTGAGGAGGAAACACCCACTGCAAAATACTCAGAATGACCCAACTTGAAGCAAAAACCAGGGAGAGGTTTTTGCAGAAGTGTCCCATGTTATTTTGCTGAAGATGTTCAGATCCTTCTGGAGGCCTCTCCTCCCTGTCCTGGATAATGAACAAAATGAGTTGACTGCTCCAGGACATTCTTCTTCATCTAATCAGTGGGCAAACACCCTTCCCAGCTCTGTCTGAGCATGGCAGAGAGACTTCCCTGTGCACATAAAAAGCTTTATGCAAGAGAACCGCATGTTACCACATTAAGAACAGAGTATTTCTGAGTATCTTGGCTCTTCCATATTTAGGGAAAAGATAAATTAGCATCCTGAGTTGCCATGGTAAGTAATATAGCAGCACCCCTGCGTAATGCCGCTCTGCAAATACTTTAATATTGAATGACTGTAATTTTGCTTTGGAGACTGGAAAATAGATTTTGAGACCAACTGAATGGTAGCTGATGAAAGTCATTTTGCAGAGCTCTTAAGCATCTCAGCCAGTGAGGTACAGACCAGAAAAGTAAGAAATGTTATAGCCTGATTCAGGATATGCTATCAATGCACTTACTGGGGATGTGGGTTTGCTAGTGATTAATGGCAGGAATGACTTCAGTATAAATCTCTGATATTTATTAAGTATTGACAGTGGGATAAGAGCAGCACGTGGCAGAGAAGTTTCAGCTCTCAGTGCGGGGATTCCAGTAGCTCTCAGGAGCAGTGCTGCTCCAGGGGAAGTGTTGAATGTGGTGAATAGCTTTGGAAAACTAACTCCTCTTCCTTTCTCTGATGCCATCTCTCTGACTTCTCCATCTCTCTCTCCCAGTACTCTGAACAGAAACTCTGTGTTGACAGGAGAGCATAAAATGCCTCTCCTTGGCAACTTCAAAACTCCATAAATTAGCCTGTACTTAGTGTGCTTTCCTTCAGATAGAATCAGTTGATACCATCAGAGCTGAAAGACACAAAGAGGGGACAACCTCCCCAAGGCTGTAAGATAGTAGGATTCATCTTGGTTGCAGGCATTACCTCCAATCTGAAAGTATAAAAGGATGAGAGAGCTGTAGAAAGGCAGGGAGAAAAGTAGCATCTCTCCTCCCAGAACCAAGATTCATAGAATCATTAAGGGTGGAAAAGACCACTAAGATCATCAAGTCCAACCATCAACCCATCATCCATGCCCAAAAAATCACATCCCTAAAGAGGAATCAGCACACATCCCTGGAGTCACAGCAGAGCTGGTCTAAAGTTTGGTCTTAGTACCTTCTACACTAAAGGAGGTTATATTCTAGACCAAGAAGTGACCATAAATGCACTGGAAGGAATGTTCCTGGTCTTTACCAAAAACATCAATCAGCCAACCAGCACCTGGAGTGGTGGATTCTGGGTTATACTCATATTCACTGGAGAGCATTAATAAAGGGAAATACAGGAAATCTTGATCGTATCTTCCAGCACCCCAGGAGATTGGACTGCTCTGAATGTTTGTGTAGGGATTCTGAAGATCCTGGTCCCAAAGCCCAATGCATTTACAGTCTATTTAGCACCTTTATCCTGTTGCTGAATCAGATGCTGAATCAGCATCTCACAGTAGGATAAAGGAGAAGCAGGTGTTCTCCTCTATCCAGGCTTTTTGACTCCCACCTTTTCACAGCAGCCCTCCACTATTTCGGCACAGAACACCCATCCATTTTCATTATGCTCAAGCAGAGCTGGGTGGGCTGTGAAAGGTGGGAGACTGATGAGCAAGGAGTACCATGCAGGCATATCTGATTTATTTATTTTTTTCCTTTGTTTAAACAGCATGATCCAGTAAAAATAAGATAAAATAATAATAAGGTAATAATAAAAGGAAAAGCTGTACACAAGATCTTAAAAAAAAAAAAAAAAAAGGCACTCTTGAAACAAGTAGTTCCTCTCCTGTATCTTGCTGCCGATAAAAGACAGCAAGAAATAAAAAATAACAGTGGTAAGTCTCAGAATAACATGTCGAGACACTGGTTTATCTGGGAGATTTCTCATTCATTCCCAGGCCCAGAATACATGGTGTGCTTCAACTAGCAGGCAGGCTTGTGCTGTCAATCCTCCCTGTGGTTTTGGTGGCTGAGGAAGCTGGAAATTGGGATTACCAGATATTATTCTGCCCAGATACAAATTTTCTTCCTCTTTTTCTGCATCAATCCCTTCCCTTGAACAAACATCATTAACAACCAGAGATGTGAACCCTTCTGAGGACCTCAGAGCTGGCTGCAGACAGATCAGGAGCAAGAACTTTGGTGTTGCTCAGAGTGCTTGTGCAAAGGAGAAGACCTCATCTGTACATAATGGGTGTAGACTTCAACAATAGGAGAATGATTTTCTTTCTTCTAGAGCATCTTGCTGAATACAACGTAGATAAAGCCTTTGAAGGAGTTGGCCTTGCATGGCATGTCATCAAATGGTGCTTTTAATGAGTCAAGCCTCACTCTCTAGAGATGGCTGAGATGGGCTCTCCATGTTGCTAGGGTCATCTTCTGTGATCGTGGAATCAAAGATTTTTTATGGATGCATCTGTCATATCCTATGAAAAGAGGTTTCTCTTCTCCTCTCAGAGCAGCAGACTGCTCTGGATTGCATACAAAATCTGAGAATATTTCTCAAGTTGTCAAGACCTCCTTTCTTCCTGGAGCCCTCATTCCTCTTATTTCAAAGCCAGCCCTGCAATTTTAGATGCATCAAGAAGAGAACGTCATCACGGCTGCAGTTAGCAACATGGCAGTCCCCAGATGCAGGGCATATTTGCTGTGGGGATGGCATTTAAGGCAGGTTTTCATTATGTGGAAAGTGTGTATCCAAGCCATCCTGCAGGGTGGCGTGGTGCCTGTATTTACAGTGCTGGCAGCTTTCAATAGCAATCTATTTTTAATGAAACCAAGCTGGAATGTGGTGCCTAAACTCTTGATTTAAGGCAGATTTCTAAAGGCAAGATTTACGCAAATTTGCTTGATTGGAACTTAATTATTGCAACAGTCAAGTTCAGCTCAAATGATCTTGCAGAGACAGCCACAGGAGTCAGATAATTCATGTCAGAGAGAAGACATCAATTTGCATTCCTTACATTTCCATTTGGAAGGTTTCCTAATTCTGGAGAAAGCAGGAGGCATCGCGAAGAAAGCGAAGGGCCAGTGGGACTGACAGTGGGTAAATCTGTTCCCCAAAGCCCTCCTGTGAAAGGCATTGTGTGTGAGTTATGGCAAATCCAGTGTCACAGGGAGGCAAAACGCTGTAGACTCATGCATCCCAGCACTGCTGAATGCTGCTGTGAAGCCAAAGGGATGTTTGGGGGCCCAGGTGTGAGAGGTAAGACAGGTCCTGATGAATAAGGAACTACAATTTGCAAGATTTTATTGATCAGTTTTTTAATAGATTTATTCAGTTTTAGTTTTGGTGCGGAGAGCCAAAGTTAGGGAATGGGAGAGAAACAGAGCCAGCTCCAAGAGTCAAAAAATGATGGGGATATGCAGTGTTTTAAGTTGCCCTGTGTAAATGGGTTGCCTTTAGCAACTCAAATTCATTTTTTCCCATTTAGTTGCACTTCAGTGAATAAAGCATAATAGGAAACAAGCTATCTGGTATGCCCTCAAAGACATGAGTTCCTCACTCTCCTAGGTAGGGCATGCCAACGTGGTACTGCATTTATTTATGTCAGGAAGGAGATGCAGGTATCTCTCTCCTCCATCTGCATGTTTCATGATGGGCATGATCCTCTCACTCCTGTACCCTAACCAGTGGCTCCTAGTTCTCACTGGGTTGTGTACCCAAAATGTCATCTTTGGACAGGTTTAATTGCATCTTCAGAAAGCCTAGAGGATATGTTAGTCCTGCCAGGGGAAGTCTCTGGTTTGGATTTTTGTGAGGGGTAAAATTTGCCCCCATTTGCACGTTCTAGATTTGGACATTATTCCTTTTGGATCTGATGCAGAAGGAAGGTGTCAGGGAGCAAAGAGAAGGGAGAATGGCATCAGGTTGGGAAACCCAGTGATATCTTGGCAGGAGCTGCTCCCAGCCCGTCTCACACAGTTGGGAGTGATTAATGAGATGAAGTTCTCCTCCTTTCCCCACCACAACCCGCTGGGCTGTCCGGGTTGGCGGAGACTGTGGTTTGGGTTTCTCTTGTTCACTCGGATGATGAAGAGGGAGGCTCTTGTTAGATTACTTCTGCTGTTCTCAACAGTGTCTTCACCTCCTCAGCTTCTCCACTGCCTCATGGGCTCCAAGTCTGGTTTCCCTGCCTTCTGCACCACGTTACACTTCAGAAAAGAGACCAAAAACAGGAAGGATGCTCCAAATACCTGGAACACTGAAAGCTACCTTTCTCTTTGAAGCTGGTTTGTTTTTCCAGCCTTTTCCCATTTGCAAATTGGTGAGCATGATAGGAATTTCTCTGATCCTTTCCTTAGCCAAAGGGGGAAGAAGGACATGTCATCACTTCTCCTTCCAGAACTCAATAATGAAAAGATTTCTACCCAAGCTCTTGAACGCTTGAGGCAGAAATGACGCCTCACATCTGGGTGTTGAGGTTCCACTTGTTTGCCCAAGCTATTAAGATGGAGCTTCATGACCTTCATGTCTGCAGACCACAGGCTGAGATCTCCTGAAATCTCTGCCACCTTCTGTCATGCACTCTTCTTCCCTAAACTATTTTTGTCACATTTTGAACACATGTGAAGCACTGGCTGCATCTGGCTTTAGGAAGCTTCACATCTCAGCTGCATGTTTGTTCCTGTCATGAGGTAGTTTCAAAGGATACTCCCTCAGTCTTGTACCATTATTCCTAGTTCCCCTTCTCTAAGCCCCTCCTGATTCTACAGCATTTTTTCTTCTCTTTTTCAGGTTGGATATTAGGATAAATTTCTTCTCAGAAAGAGCGTCCAGGCACTGGCACAGCTGCCCAGGGAGTAATGGGGTCATCAAGAACAGTGGAAATGTGGCACCTGGGGAATGATCACTGGGCATGGTGGTATTGGGTTGGGATTGGGCTTGATCCTCTTTTCCAACCTTAATGACTCTATGATTCTGTCACCACCATTTGGTTCAACAACTGAATGCTCAAAACTGAGACTTAAGGTGGCCCATAAACTCAGCTCTGGAAGGGACCGGCTCACTTAATCGTAGAAGCATAGAAGCATAGAAGCATAGAATGGCCTGGGTTGAAAAGGACCACAGTGATCATTTGGTTTCAACACCCCTACTATGAGCAGGGTCACCAACCACCAGACCAGGCTGCCCAGAACCACATCCAGCCTGGCCTTGAATGCCTCCAGGGATGGGGCATCCACGATCTCTTAATCAAGATGTAGGAATCTTTCCATAGAGACTCAAATTCTGCTACAGACTTCCTTGGTAATGCTGGGCAAGTCAACCCAAACTTTAACAAGAAAACCACAAATTCTTCCTTTCAGTGAATGTGGCTTGAGATGCTGAGATCTAATCCAGCACGAAACCGAGCAGTTAACAACATCTGGGCTTTTCTGGGAGATAACATGGAATTTAATCAGTGCTTGCTCTCCTGTAGTTTCTTAGAATTTCCAAGTGGTTTGTGAACAAACTGGAAGATAAATGTGTGAATGGATGAAGCACTCTATGGAGAACAAACTATGTTCTACAATTCCTAAGGAGATCTGGATAAGAATAAATAGCGGTAATATTAACGAGAAGACGAGCATTTTGTTCTACCACGGGATACATACCATGTGTACAGTGAATAGCATGAAGCATTAAATCCACTGTGAGAAAGTGGCTGACAGCATCCTTTTAAACTAATTAAAGTAATTCTGGGTAGCTTCTTCTTGCTTGAAATTAGGCAGGGTAATTTTATAGATATTTAGGTCACTCTGAGTGCACAAACTGTATTTAGCAAAGTAGGCTTTCTGACTAATGTGGCTGTCTTTGCCTGCATTCATGAAAATCTAACAATTTTTCTTTGTAGCTAAATTTATCCTGGAGCGAAAGATGAAATATGAAATCTTGAAGATTTCTGCTGGTTGTTCTAATCAATGAGTATACATCCTCCTTTGAGCTCAAGGAAGGAAAGGGTGATCTATGTATTCACAGGAAATCATAACTAGTTCTACACAGAGGAGAAGATTTTGTTTTCTTCTTGATTGTTGTTTACCATGCTCTAATTAGCTCATCATTAATGGGAATTAAATGTCCTGTTTAGCTGGAGTAGATGCCCATGCTAATGCCATTAGTGCAGATAGCTGTATTTGATATTTCTGTGCACAAGATCCTAGGCAGGGAAAATGATGTTGGAATGATTCTCCTCATCGAGGAGCCCCAGATTTCATGTTGAAATGGACTTCCGTGCAGGCACCAGGCTCTCACATAACTTTGCCTTCTTATTTAAGGAGCAGGGTGAGCCCTGGGAAAATGAAAGGCTATAAAAGAGGAAAGGCTTTCCAACCGGCTCGTGACATTTGGCCTTACATCAGCATTTTGGGGAGAAGTGGAAAGAATGACTCAGTGTGCACAGGAGGTTGCAACAAAGAGGGAAAGAAAACAGGCCTTTACATGATGTGGAAAAAGCACTACCTATGTCTGAGAAAATCTTGACTAGCACCAAACAAAGGGACAGGAAAAAAAGGAACATCCAAACTTGGTTATCTAAACGGGAGCTACAGGAAAAAAGGGGACTGACTCTTCAGCAGGGTGCGTGGTGACAAGGTGAAATGGTTTTGAACTTAAAGAGGGTAAATTTAAGTCGGATAAAAAGGGAAAAGTCATTTGCAGTGAGGGTGGCGAGGCACTGAAACAGTTTGTCCAGAGATGTGGCTGATGCTTCGTCCCTGGAGACATTCAAGGCAAAGCTGGACCTTGGCAAGGCTCTGAGCAACTTGATGGAGCTGTGAATGTCCCTGCTCATAGCAGGGGAGTTGCACTAGATGGTCTTTAAAGGTCCCTTCCATCTCTAAGCATTCTATGAGTCTATGATTCTATCTAATCTATCCAGATGGAATTCTATGTTGGATTCTATGATGGATTCTACAAGCCCAATCTTGGGAAATATCACCAAAAGCTGTCACTTTGTATGCCATCTCCACCATTAAAATGGAAGAGGTTGTGTTATTTCCAATCCCATCCCAGGTTCTCCCCTCAGGGTGCATGATGAGTTTCTTTGGACAGGGTACATCGGAGAATCTTTTGTCTAGCTGAGGAACTTTAAGTGTGAAGTAAAGCATTTTTTCCAGGAAGTAGACTGGAGGGGAGGGTGAGGGGGGAAAGTTTGTAATTTCTTGTGTCTGGTTTTCTTATCCGTATTACTATAGAAACACAAAGTACCAACTATGGACCCAGTTTGAGCTAGTGCTGTGTATAGGATGGAAAGACTGATCTTGTCCCAAATTGCTTACAATTGATGAGCAAAATAAGAGACACCAAAGTGGTTTCCAGGAAGATTCCTGACCACCACCACTTGATAATGGAGTTAGCATCTTTGTTGGTGGATGTCACCGCCTCTTTTATGCAATTTATAGAGCCATTACAGCCTGGAAAACACAAAGATTGTCACCATTCCTTATATTTATGACTAAAAGCAACCCTTCTCTTCAGCTGTCACACTGCTCCCTTGGGTTAACATCCTCTTGAGTTGTAATCTCCATATCGTTTTGTCACCAAGGCAACCACTGCCTTCACTTTGGGAATCCGAGTACACATATCTCTAGCTTTGCCTTCGGGCTCCAAAATGTTTCCTTCCATCTGCCTTCACATCGTAAGAGGGTTCTACATGTTCCACATGGCCTCTTTTTCCAGGGATCAGCCATTGGAGAACACAGTTTCCCTTTCTGCACCCACACGGGAGGTCCCCAAATTATATGAGAATGATTTAACTCTGTCCTGGCCTGCTGAAATCCTCTGGGGTTTAATTACTCGGCGACACAAAAGCTACCCACGTGTGCCAGAACCAGTGGCCAATCTTCCTCCAGGTCTTGCTTTTGACATTAATCATTTCCAGCTGTTTCAAAGAAAGATGTAAGAAGTGCTACACTTGATAAATTATGCAATTTTCCCACAGGGGAAGTTTCATCCTAATGGGCTGTTGGTAGCTTGTTTGTGCTCTGCAGTATGAGAATTGATATCCTTTTCAAAGCCATCTAACATAGCTGTAGATGCTCCATTAGACAGATGAATGTCATTTTCTTTCCTTTCTTTTTTTTTTTTCTTTTTCCTTTTGAATCTTGCTCACCCCTGAGCTTGCATAATGGCTCTTGGTGATGAGTTCCACAGCTTAATTAGTCTTTGTAATAACACATTTAAAATTGATGAGGTGCTCTATTTGCCTTTTGACTTTGTTGGGTGGGTTTTGCTTTTTTTTGTTGTTGTTTTTTCTTCTCATTTTTTAGAGATGACAGAGGGATTCCCAGCCTGTTCCCTCAGAAACGTCCTTCACTTTTACTGCACTTGGAATCATAGAATGGTTTGAGTTGGAAGGGATCTTTAGAGGCTGGCCGGTCCAACTCCCCTGCAGTGCACAGGGACACCCAGAGCTCCATCAGGTGCTCAGAGCCCCATCCTGAAAGGTGTCTCCAGGGATGAGACTTCTTTCATGTCTCCTCTCCTCTCAACCAGCTGTGAGTCCCTAAGGCAGGTGAAACTTTCCTCTGTCTTCTAAGCCAAAATCCTTTTCACAGAATCACAGAATGGCCTGGGTTGAAAAGGACCACAATGATCATCCAGTTCCAACCCCCTGCTATGTGCAGGGTCACCAACCAGCAGACCAGGCTGCCCAGAGCCACATCCAGCCTGGCCTTGAATGCCTCCAGGGATGGGGCATCCACAACCTCCTTGGGCAACCTGTTCCAGTGCTTCACCACCCTCTGTGTGGAAAACTTCCTTCTAATATCCAACCTAAACCTCCCCTGTCTCAGTTTAAAACCATTCCCCCTTGTCCTATCAATGCCCTTTTGAAACACAGGCAGAAAAAATCCTCCTTACTCCTTAGTGAACACTGGGAAGAGACAGAGCAAATATCAGATGTGTGCATCAGCAGAACAGCCAATGGCTCCAGGAATTCTGCAGGAGCATCTCCATTTCCCAGGGGCCCATTGGTTTGACATTGTTTGTCATGGGAAACGAAAACTTTTCTTCCAGCATTGCCATTTGGAAGAGAGAGGTGCAAGGAGAAAGCTGCATTCAGACTCTGTCATCCCACTTTGTTTTGACTTCTGTGCTAACCCAAGACAAAACAGAATGAAGCAAGATGCTTTGAAGTTAAAATAAACTTTTTCTTTAATCCCAATATGCTGGCATTAAAAAGAATAAAAATATATCCAAGAGAGAATTCAAAATGCCAGCTTGGAGTTCAGTTTTTGATAGAAATTTTAAATTTTTTGGAGGGACAAAAATTTCTCTTGCCCGGGAAGTCTACACTAAAGCCTCCAAATGTCCCTATTGGGAGACAGGATGAATTATATTGCTGTTAAGAGAAATTATTGGGGCTCGGGGAATGTGGATTTATTTCCTGGCATGGTTACAAATCCCCTCTGTAGCTCTGAACGAGTCATTTGAAAATAAATCTTACTGAGGATTTAAACATCACAATCCTGAGTGTTTCATTACCCTCTTTTTGAGGTGTTTAATGCCTGGAATGGGACTGCAGTCCCCAAGGAGATGGGAACAGAGGCTGGGGAAGATGTCCATATGGGAACAGCAGATTTGGAGCATGCCAGATTTTCTCATTCAATACTTGTCATCTGTTCCAAGCTGGGAACCTTTTCCTGAAAAATGAACACGTTTCCAATCCCCTTGTAACTCACAGGATAAAACGGTAAGAAAAACATAACTTTCTAAGCACTGAGATTTGAGAAGCTGGGAGAGATCTTTTTTTGCTCATCAGTTCTCAGAGGTTTTGGGAATCCTGGAAGTCTCTTGGCTTTAGTTTATTAGTGTCTATAGATTTAGGGGGCATTCTCAGCTTCCTTTCCTGACACCTCAAAAAAACTACAAGCTATTCTTAGCTGTACAACAGCAGCAATGATATCTCACGAGTATGAGTCCCACATTTCCCTAGACTGGATGCCTGATTTCCAAGGGAAGGTTACGCTCAAAATCATTCCTGCAGGTGTTCAGAAATAACAGATGGGGCTGTAGATAGCTTTATTATTATTTATTTATTTACTTATTTATTTATTTATTTTTAACACTGATGTTCTTTCACACTAGAAAATATTTCAGTGGTTTTTTCTGACCCTAATGATCTTATGATTTTATGTCCTCAGGAAGAAAGATGGTCTGCACAGTCTGATAGCAGAGGAAACCCTGAATGTCCTCCAGCTGTGGCATGGCCAGCTCTTCCATGATCTCCATGGAGGGGCATCACATCCATTGCTGGACATCACATCCAGGAGAGCATCTCAATCCCATTTCCATCTGCACCCCATGGTGCTAGTGGCTCTTTGAGGCAGTAGATCTCAGCATCCAGTGTTGGAGACACAAGAGCTGATTTTGCACTTGAGGCAAAGCCTTCGAGCAGGGCAGCTGCTTCATCTAAAATCTTTAATGCAAAGCAGAGCTTTGGGACAGAGAGATGCGTCTTGCTGGCAGACAGAGCCATTGCGGGCTGGGCCCTCTTGCTGAAGGGTCATTTAATTTGAAACTTGCTGCTCTGTCAGGGCCTAGAGCCACCAATCCCCTGGGCACAGTGAGATCCATCTGTTTACCAAGCTCTGCACGTCCAGGGCATGACAAGGAACTTGGCCGGGCTGGGCCAAGCGGGCTGGTTTGAATCTTGCCTCTTTCTTGTGGGATTGTGTCGGGGGAGAAGTGAATCCAGAGACGGGCTTTGATGCTGGCACTCACTGGCAGCATGCTGCAAATGTGGACGGGTGGTTCCCGCGCTGCAAATGTGCTGTGGGCATGGGCAGTGGGCACAGCAACACTCAAATAAATTAAATATTTCTCAGGAATGGGGTGGGGACGTCAACAAAACCTCTGACTTGTGCAATTGCCGCCAGCACTACAACAGATTCAAAGCAGCTGCTGTTGGCTTTCCCTCTTTGCTTTCATAAAGCGGTTGTTTGTGTGCTGGATCCTGATGGATGAGGCGATGGGGGAGGGAGAAAGGGACGTGTGTGAGGGAAGCACGAGGGTGGCTGGGTGAAGGGATGGTGCCCACATCTGCCATTGTTGGCCAAGGATTGTTGGACAGCTTGAAGCTCGGCCAACCCTAAAGGAAAAGCAGTCTTCTTGTGAGCCCATGCAAGGACAGCGAGCTGAGGAAGTCCATGGAGGGCCATAAACAAGGAGTGGTAGGACTGAGCCAAAAGGATATTCCTGGAAACACCAAATGGAGAAAGATGTTGCCATTGAGGCCAGACAAGATGCAGCTCCTAGTTACTGAGGCACAGGATGAGTAGGGCTGCAGTGAGATCTTTGACTCAAATAGAAGGAGAAGGATGGTTTTGTTGGGTTAGCAAGAAGTAGAATCATAGACTCACAGACTCATAGAATATCCCAAGTTGGAAGAGATCCACAAGGACCACTAAGTCCAGCTTCTCGCTCCACATAGGGTCACCCAAATTCCAAACACTATGGCTTAATCCATTGTCCAAATTCTCTTTGAACTCTAGCAGCTTAGGGCCATGACCACTGTCTTGGGGAGCTTGTTCCATGCCCACCACCCTGTAAAAAAAAATAAATAAAAGAAGGGACAATGTAGAAGTGGTAAGATTTGGACAAAGCCTATGTGGGGCTGAGAGGAGAGGATGCAGGATGACAATGGAGCAATGGCCTGAAGTTGCAGGGAAGTGGCTGAACCTGATGAACTCTGGTTTGGCTGTGCTGTGCTTGATCTGGTGGATGAGTTGCTCTACAAGGAACAAGGTAGATGGTGGGACAATGTGAGACTGCTTGCAGCAAGGAGGGAGGACATGACAGAGGTGACTGTCATGTCCTGATGAGAGGAGCAAGAGACAGGACAAGAGAAGGAAGAAAAATAAAAGAAGGGGCGCAGGTGACATGGCGATGTCTATAACAGAGCACTTGAGTCCATTTCAGATGCAGTACAAGTCTAGATAACTCCTTCAAACAGCCCGCTTGAAACTCTCCGTAGGACAAGAGAAACAGGTGTGCACTAACCACAGCCAGTACCTAAGCATGTAGAGTGCCTGCCAGTGCCTATGGCTCTGCCTCTGTCCCTTGCAGGGTAACCCAGGTTGAATTTTCTATCTCATCTCAGAAACAAGATGTCCAGCATGCAGCAATGTAACAACACACTGCACTATAAATTTAAAACCCAAGCGTGGAGGAATGGATGCTTCCCATTCAGGCAGTCCCCAACCCAAATAGCCACATATTGTTGCCTTTTTTTTTTTTCAGCCCTAGTATTCACCAGCTTCTTTCTATTCAAATAACACTGAAACATGCTCATATGAGGGTGAGCATGTCTTTACATATAACTAGTATTTCAGCAAAACCCCAGGAGCAATCAAATCATCACTCAAATAGAGACTCCAGCCAGATATCCACAAAGAAGTCTTTTCCATCATTCCAGGAAATCATCCCTCAGCTGTCTCCAGTAATCCTATTGTGAATAGATGTCTTTTGCCACTTTCCCAGAATGTCCACAAATGCAGGGGGTTTTGGATCCAGGGAGGACAGCGCAGGAAAACCAAGATTTAATGTTCCAATGGAGGCAAAGAAATTGCCCTGCCAGCCAGCTCTCTCTCCATTCTGAGGTGGAATGAGACCCAGCCCTACCAAAGAGGAAGAGAAGTAATTTTACTGAGCTTCTTCAGGCTTGGACTAGCCTTTAAACACATAATTGATGCACTTTAAGTGTTGCTTGGTTTGACAAAGGCCTTCAGAATCACATTCACGATGAGACTCAGGGAAAGGATGTTAGCCAAAGGCTGCAAAGGGGTTTGAATATTCATTTCCTTTGCATTCATTTCAAGTCCAGCTCTCCCTGGACTGGGTAAGGAGCTGACCATGGAATGACTGCAGTATAGAACATCTCCCAGCTCTCCAGTTCTAGAAGCTGGGTTTTATCTGCACATGGCTGCTTTGTTTTTTGCTCTCTGAGGTGATAGCCACATGCATTATGTCTCCTGGTTTTGCTTATTTCTCTGAGCAACAAGCTCATTTCAGAGCTGTGTATGCTAAAAAAGGAGCAAACACCTACATGGCCATGGTTTCATTTTACTCTTTGAGCTTCCCTGGTGGGATGATCAAAATGAGGAAGGGTTTGCTCTGTGTGTTGGGTTCCTTGCCAGCCTAGTATTTATTTCAGATTTTTTCCATTAGAAAAACTTTGCACAAGGAGATAGAGCCCACCAAGAGCTTAAACCTCACCCACACGTCTGAGACATCCTTCTTACCTTCAATCCAGTGACCATCTTCATAGGAATGGCAGGAAATCAGCCCAGGAGGACACTGCTCACCTTCACCGCAGTCCTCTTGCACCTGGGGTCAGGATATGGAACCAGATGGAAACTTCTTGCATGAACTCACTGAGCCTCTGAATCATTGCCCTTTTCCTTGATGGACTTCCTCAACAAAGGAAGGTCCAGATATGGGTCTGTTTCAGAGGTGCACACTGCATGCTGAGAGCTTAAGTCACCAGGACTGTCTAGTCTACCTGCATTTGCAGTGATAAACATGGTGGATGATGGGAATCTCCTCCTTGCCCTACCTCTTCCAGGGAGAAGTATTTCTCATCTGTTTGTCAGTCAGTTCCTATCCACCGACAAGAGATCCTGGCAATGTGTCCCATCCCCATAACATACCTGCCCTGGAGCTTTTTCTTTCCAGAGGACAGAACGTAGGGTAGGTCTGAGCCTCTCAAAGTACGTTAAAAGTAGTCTGCAAAGAGGCATAAGCTGAAGCCTTTCTCCCTCTGCATTTTCTCTCCTGATTATTGAGGGTTAACATTTTGGATTATGATTGTATTTATTGCAGTTTCACTCTTGTCTTAGTTCTGCCTTCACATTAAAGTGTGTTACATACATCCAAATTCCCATGTGCTGGTCAGCTCAAGGGTTGTAGGGTTGCAGCCAGTTCAGTAAAGCAGCTGCTCAAGAGCTTCTAAGTGGGAGGTGTGATTCTCCTTGGCCATTGTTCTGGTCCCTTTTTGTTTAGCATCTCTTCCCTTTATGTTAGTAGAAGCATTGTTTGAGGATTGCTACAAGGGGAGGCTCTGGTTTGCCTTCATGCAGAGAACAGGCTGAAAGGCCGTGCAGGAGGCGAGGCAGCTCTGCACACTTTATCTGAGCACTGAAGGGCTTGGAATAAAACACAAAGATGAAAGAGTGTTTCAAATAAGAGTCTGTTGTACCTTCTCCCTTGCAATCATTTTCAGTGGCTTTGAAGATAACTTAGTTGCTGTCTTGATCAAATATTCCTTGAGCAGAAATAAACCCTTCCTATTAACATCCAAGGCCTTACCTTGTTTACTCATAACACTCCTACTCAAGTGCATTACACTGAGTGTGAATCAGTTTGATTTTCTTTTTTTTCCATTGCAGCTCTTGTATTTCTGATATATCGCTTTCCAAAATGAAGTGTAATTTTTTTACCATACCAAACCCCAAACACTGGAAGATATTTGGATCACAGAATCATAGCGTCGTTAAGGTTGGAAAAGACCTGTAAGATCAAAAGTCCAACCGTTTGCCTACCACCAATAATGCCAGATAAACCACATCCCAGAGAACACATTTGCTCTGAATACACAATGTAGGTCTAAGAGCACATTAGCTCCATGGCACTGGAGCAATCACCTAGAAGGCCAGTGCTCCAATCTGTAACACGGATACATAGCAGACATTTAAGGAGGTTTATCCAGCAGGACGAGTCCAGCATGGAGAGATATCTCTCTCCTTATCACCTCATGGATGGCTCTGGGACTGCCTGTAACAGCTCTTGTGCCCATGACGCGTTCCTTGTGCAACACAGTGTGTTTGTGGGACCGTTGGTGCAGAGACAGAGAGACAAAGCCAGACACATCAAAGCACAGAGAGGAAAGGTGCAAAGTGTGCTCCTGGAGGGAGCAGCTCAGCATCCCCTCTGCTGTTGACCCCTTTACTTGTGGAGAACCTGATGCCACTTCTCATCTTGGGTGTCTTTCTGGTGGAAAAGGAAGATTAAGCTCGTGGTCACAGAGGATGTGAGGAGAGATCAAGGGTCAGGACAATTGAGTACAATGTGGAGTCTTAAAATGATGTTAAAAGCAAAAAAAAAAAAAAAAAAAAAGTTAACATGATATTGAGCCATTTCCAGATAATTGAAATGGAAAACAGTGTCAATAATAACGAAAGTAGAAAAGTTCCATAAATATTTTTGCTCTGTACTTGGGGATAGCTAGATAATGCAATCACAGATTACACCTAGATGGTGAAATGCTTTCCATTCCAACAATAACCCCCTAATGGGGGCTCGGGCAGCTATTAATTCCTGACATGGCTGCATCTGGATAACTGCACCCAAGAGTTTTAAAAACCAGAGGAGGTCTCTGGAACATTAATGATGGTTGTGTTTTTTTTTCAGTTGTTTTGGGTGGTTCTGAAAGACGAGGGTCCGGCTAACATCATAACCGTGTTTTTCAAAAGGTAAATGGGATATCCTAGGAAAGTCTGTTGGCCTGGCATCAGTCCCAGGCAAAATAATACAGAATCTCACACAGGATGCAATAAATTAAAGGAGGATAATTAATAGAGGAAGGAAATTAAAGGAGGGTAGCAAAACTAAAGCCAAGTAGTAATACTGTCAAGTGAATTTGATGCCTTGTTTAAAAAACAAGATTACCAACTTTTTTTAAGAATGGTAACAACGTTGGTGTTATAGGTTTTGTCAAAAAATTGCAGAAAATGGTTCTTCAGCTCAGCCTTGTTTTTAATTTGAATAAGAGCTAGAATGGTACACAGGGCGTGTAGAAGATATTTAATGGTTTGCAAAGTAGCTAATTAATAAGATTAAAAGGGTAATTGCAGATGTGGGTAATAAATGCAGTGACCATGTTTCCACTGGGGTTGGGCAGAGAGCATTTCCATGCCATTTAATGTTTGAATTAATGACGTGAAGAAAACATACATTCACCACTGTTAAAACCCTTCAGATGACAAAAAGAGCTGGGAAGTCATAAAGGATGAAGGAAGGAATTTTGTGATAGAGAAAAATACTGCTTCTTTCATTGCCACGCAAGGAGGATGCACCTGAACGTGGACAAGAATGTGGGTGACAGCAGGGGCACAGGCTGGCTTCATGGGGAAGGTCACTGAGAAGGACCTGGGGATTGGGGGATGTGGTGGGACTCTTGTGAACCAGGGCTCCTACCTCCATTTGGTGACCAAAGGCTGATGAGATCATAGAATCACAGAATCATAGAATGGCCTGGGTTGAAAAGGACCACAATGATGATGTGGTTTCAACCCCCTGCTATGTGCAGGGTCACCAACTACCAGACCAGGCTGCCCAGAGCCACATCCAGCCTGGCCTTGAATGCCTGCAGGGTTGGGGCATCCACAACCTCCTTGGGCAACCTGGATGGTCTGCAGTTCAGTTAGTCACAGCTTGCTGAATACACTGGCAAGCAACTGGAAGGACTGACAGAGCTGTGGGCTGAGTCACAAAAGGAACACTTGCCCGGTGGTCAGAGACTGCAAGATTTCATCTCTAAGTGAACAAACAGGGCATTTCTGTGCTCCTGGGACTTTATGCATTCAGTAAATATGAGCCACTAAGTGGACTCTCTGGTGAATCCTGTGTTTTCTGGTGATTGCAAAGGGTCTGAGACTCCTGAACAAGGTATCTCTGAGTCATTCCCAAATTCAGGAAATGGGGGCACCTCCTTCACCCCAAGATGCATATCAAGATCTTCATCAGTAAATGCCCCCATGGAGCAGCTTAGAAAGATCTGACAACAGAAGTGTCCTCAGTATAAACAAACACAGCATTGCAAAACGCAGTGGCTGGAGGGCAGGCAGAGGCATCCCAGAAGCCAAGGACACAGAGCTGGCAGCTGAGACCTTAGTGGGAAATGATGATACAGATCATTTGCCCAGATTTCTTTTCATTTAGGCTGTCCATCAGGACAATGAGAACTGAAACACAAGGTCAATGTCTCTCCATGGAGAGGATCTTACAGAGGCGCAACAAGGCTCATTCCCTGTTGTGATGCTTTAACACAGTTGAGTTCCTTCACTCAGACTTTGGGAGACAGTACATCAGGGGGTCACACCACCTTATGACTGTGCACAATCCCCTGCCTGAGGACCAGCAGGAGTGAGCATGAGATGCTTAGCATCACTGAACAGCACTGCTGATGCGAATCAAAGCTGCTCCATCGCCATCAAAATGAAGGGCTCACAACTCTCTTCAGCAGGTCTCTGCTCACTGTTGGCAAGGCTGCACAAGCTTTCCCGAAGACTGTTGTTTTGCTTTAGAAATGGAAGTGGTATTTTTTCTCTGGCAGATTGTGCTCTTAATCAATCTCTCCCTGATCTGAGCTCACGTTGCAATGCTTTGCTGTGAAATTTATCAGATTCCATGAATTTCTAAAACTGCTGAAATGCTGTCTGGGTCCTCTGGGAGTTGACCATTATACATCTATTTCCAACAGCAACAAAAAGCTGTCAACTCCTTTTTTCTTCCAGATGTGGCCATGATGTGTTTCCTAAATTGGCCCCTTTGATATCTGATGATCTGAGCGTTCATTCTCCTTCTTGCTCTGGACCTGCTATCTGCTCTGTCTAGTTGTGCCCAGACATTGCCTCTCCTGAGAAGACCAGATTGTTTCATTCTTTCCCAACACTCTCATCCTTTCCCTAGAGCCAAGCTCCATCAAAGGTAAATTGTTCCATTCCTTTTGCTTCTTTTCCCAGGAGGATAGTTTCTCCACGTTGAATTTCTCCATGTTGAGTTGTTCCCATGTTGTGTGCTTTGTCATCCTTTCATCTTTTCACTTCTGATATTTAACTTGGGAGGAGCTGTAAGTCTAATACCCTAATAGACACAGCCTTTGGTGGGTCAGAAGAGGTCAGTTCCAACTTGATAGTACTGTGGTTCTTCACCTTGTCTTCCAAAGCCTCGTGCCTACAGATGTGCTTGTGAGCTATGTGGTCCCAAGAGACTTTACCCAAATCTGCAAGCATATAAAAGATCTGAAAGGCAACAAGAAATCTCCAGAGCCCACTGTAGGCTTCATGCAAAAGAGTAGTCAGTCTTCCTTGGTTTTATCCTTTTTCTGCATGTTTTGTTGTATTTTATTTCTTTTAAATATGACATGATGGCCCTGCGTGGAGCCAGGAGTCGAACTCAGTGATGATTATGGATACCTTCCAACTTGGAATATTCCATGATTCTGTGATTTCAAATGAGTGAAAATTAATGTTAAATTAATTTGTGGGATAGTGTCCTTTAGTACGTTTTGTTAAATCAATACAGTCATAACTGTAAAGGCTGGAAAAAAAACTATTAAATTAAAAAGACATGAATAGACCTTTTCATATCACCCTACTAGCTCTGCAAAGAGGCTGATAGCTTATATTTGCCTTTAGCATCTCTTGCAGAAAGACTAAGCTTTGATCTCAAGAAGTGAAGCAAGAGAGGTCTCTACTGCCCTTAGAGATTTTCACATCCACTGTGAAAAATTGAGACTTCATTTCCCATTCCAGTGTCTGGCTTTAATTACTGTTTGGAGAATAGTAAAGTAACCCTGACCCATGTAGCCCCAGAAAATCCCCAGTCCCGTGTTCAACTCCCTGCACATGTCACAGTGCACTGTGCTGCCTTGTCCTGCTGTTCTGACTCGTCATCCTCACTGGAGAAAAACTGAAAAAATGTCTTCCAAGCAAGCTCATGCAAAGGGCATTAGCATCATCAGCCCTTTGCAAAGAAGTCTGATCTCAGCTTCTTCATCTGGAGAAGCGTGTCTTCTTCAGCTCGTAGTTAAACAAAGCCAGGAGTAACAGGGAAGAGAACTTCAGAAATGGCATTAAATTCACCCTAATGAGTGGACTCATTAACAAGCAGTGGAGCCCTGCTTCCACTGGGAGGTTTCCTCAACCCTGTGGTTATTCATTATGGCATTTGTGATTTTCCATCTGAGATGGCCTGTGAATGAGGGGCGGAGATATTATTTCCTAGACACAATGACTCCTGCCATGCTTCAGAGGTGGTGGGACGGGAACAGAACCAGACTCTGTGAACTTCAACTACATGTGATTTCTAAGAGAAATCATTCTCTTGTGGACAGCAAGCAAAAGTGGGGCAAAAAATGACTATCTCAGCAAAGCACAAAGCGAGCACTACAGAAGGCCACCACTAAATGATGTGGTTGATCCCATGCCTTCAAGGGGCTGATGAGCATCAGACTCCAGAAAACGGCTCAACTCCATTAAAATCAGTGAATAATTTCCAGATTTCATAGAATCATAGAATGGCCTGGGTTGAAAAGGACCACAGTGATCATCCAGTTCCAACCCCCTGCTATGTGCAGGGTCACCAACCAGCAGACCAGGCTGCCCAGAGCCACATCCAGCCTGGCCTTGAATGCCTGCAGGGATGGGGCATCCACAGCCTCCTTGGGCAACCTGTTCCAGTGCTTCACCACCCTCTGGCTGAAAAGCTTCCTCCTAATATCTAACCTAAACCTCCCCTTGTCTCAGTTTTAAACTATTCCCCCTTGTCCTACCACTATCCACCTCATAAACAGCCATTCTCCCTCCTTTTTATGTGCTCTCTTCAAGTACTGGAAGGATCCCCTATTCTAACCTTCCTGAAGCAGGTTCCCTACAGTGGGTTGCACAGGAAAACTGGGCTTGAATATCTCCAGAGAAGAAGGCTCCTCCATCTCTTTGGACAGCTTGTTCCAGGGCTCTGACACCCTCAAAGTTAAGATTCTTAACTTGAATTGGTGAATGGATAGGGGGAACAGTACAGCCATGTGCCAAATGTCAATATCAAACCATACCATGACAGTATGGCTTCCTGCAACACAATGACAATGATCTCCAAGCTTTCATCCTATCTGAAATCCTTTTGTGAACCCAAGCTCAAAATCCAAATTCACTCAGAATGTCATGCAAAGGCCCAGTGTTCTCATATGAATCTTGCTCCAGGCCCTCAGCGTATCCTGCTTACTTCATAAGCACAATTCAATAGCTGTAGAACTGCAGTATCGTGTATAACTAACTTCCAGAGAGTCTGTCACTTGCAAGTCTGATTTAAAAACATATTTTACAGCTCAACATCCTTGATTTCCAGGAACTCATGAATAGAGAAGATATATTGTTCTTGGTAACCAAATAATATCATTAAAACCATTATGAGTCCTGCAAAAATTATTCCTGTCCACCTAATTTAATCATGTAACAATGACTATTATTAACTTGTCTTTTGCTGCTGCCATTTGAGATTATGGCCTTGGATGCATGGGTAGCTATTATGTGATTCAGTTATTGTAAATGTGCATTGCTCTTAAGTGCTGGAGTACTTATCCTTCCGTTACCTGCCTGAATTTACTCATTCCAGGACTGTGTGATGAAACCGAGAAGAAAATGAGCAGTTCAGGGAAAGAAGGAAGATTATCGCCTGTCCTTGTTGCACAGATTAGTGTCTGATGACTGCCTTCTCATGTCCAGGTGTGCAAGACATCCTGTAGAACCTTTTCCTATGATTCACAATGATGTCACTCTGTGCAGATTCACTAGGGTCCTTAGAAGGTTTGAATTCCTGAGCATCTTGTTCACCCCCATTTGGCTATGAGAAATACTACATTTCTGAAGCTATAAGTTCCAGCCAGCTTTAGATCAATATCCTCAACTCTGCATCCCAAGTCGTCGTTTGCAAGGAAGAGAAAATAAATCCCTGTGTGCTCCTCAGATCTTGACCATATGCTCCCAGACTTCATTGCAAACATAAGGCATTTTGAGTAGAAGTCATTCCTTACCAGTGTGATGGCATGATCTCCCCCTCCACACAAAGCTTACTGTAATAGGCCTCATTTCCTTAGGAAAATCACTACTATGAAAACAAAAATCAATCCTCTGCTTCTCTCCTTCTTTGGTAACGAAGAAACAACATATTTTTTTTCCTGATCACGGGTTTGAACTGAAATAGCCAAATCCATTGGAGCTGAAAAATAAATTTTAAAAAAGTAACAACATAGAACATAGTCTACCTTTTGGATTAAATTACGGTGAGGATAGTATCAGCAGAACATGTTGCTTGAAGGCAAAGTCCATGCAAAGAGCAAGACTGGACCTGAGCTGTGTCTGTAAGATGACGGCTGAAGGTGCCAAGAACACCTCCACCCTTCTCATTTCTATGCTACAATGGTATTTCTCCTCTGCTACAGGAACAAATAACAATAGTTTCTCAGACAGTGGGAAATGTTGGTATTTCTGGTGTCAAAAGTGAAAAACAGGAAACATTATTAGCCCTCTTTTCTAATGGAACGGTCTGTAGAGGAGCATCCTGTGCGAATGTGCACGTTACTCCTTCTGCCTCCTCCCGGGCGTAACTTTTGAAACCTTTGGCCAATTCCAACCTGACAGAGGCACAAAACTATGAAATCCGTGCTACTTTGATGAAAACCAACAGCTGAGAGGAAGAAAGAGACTTTAGCAGTCTCCCACCCATCCTTCCTCCCAGTTCTCACATCCCCATGGATAAAATCATGGACTAGTTTGAGTTGGAAGGGACCTTTAAAGGCCAGCTAACCCAACTCCCCTGCAATGAACAGAGACACCTGCAGCCTGATCCCCCGTGCAAAACCTGTAGAAAAACAGACACCTCTGTTCAGGTATTTATTTTTCAATCTGGTTTATGTGAGAAGGTGGGACTGAGGATGACAGACTCTGCTCTGAGTGTAGGTACTCATGCAAAAGCAGCTCAGGTCTCAGCTAGCGAGATATGTTAACTGCATTATCCCGACTTCTTGAGACATCACATGGCCTGACTGCCTCTTGGAAGAAAGATGCTCCATCTATTGTGCTGCTAACACCTCAGAGAAGTTACTGATGTTACTATCAAAAATGTCAAGACTGACTCCAGTCAGTGCTCGTTAATGAGGTCAGACAGAGGAAATCCCTCTTGATGGGTGACTTGATCTCTGATTTGAGTCCAATCACGCCGCTGGCACTTGCTGTGAGGTATAGCATAATCTAGATTTCAGGGCAACATATCTGAGAGCTGAGGTAATTTCCATGCTGGGTGGAAACTATTTTCAAAGTGGAATGCTTGCATTTCATTCATTCCGAGTTGGAGGATATCCCCTCACCAGGGTGAAACACAGAATCATTAAGATTGGAAAAGACCTCCAAGATCATCAAGCCCAACACCAACCTGTCCCCGCTAAACCACGTCCCTCCGTGCCACATCTCCATGGTTCTGGAACACTCCAGGGATGATGACCCCACCACTTCCCTGGGTAGCTGTGCCAGTGCCTGATTACTCTTTTGGATAAGTTTTTCCTAATATCTGAAGGCGTAGAGTCAGAGCACAATGCCTAGCAAGCGAGGGGTCAGACCGTGCTGCAAATTGCCATGAAAAGGAGCCACCTGCAGAAAGCCAGGACTGAATCCTTCTGATCTCCCACTGCAGCAGCCGTATGAGTTGCTTTCAGAGCTTATCATAGGTACCACTGTGTGAACTGGAGTTTGTTCTACAAGGACAGACACATCATCTTCAGAACAAGATACAAATGGCGAGCTTAAAGTAACCCCACAGCAAGCGTGAAGGATTAAAAAAAAAAAAAAAAGGCAAACAACTTCATGTCTAGAGAAAGGCTCCAGCAAGAGGAAAAGCACTGATAGCTGTTACTGAATAGATCAAAATGAAAAGATGGAATAAAATTACTGCTGTGATAAAGCTCATAGCTTTGCAAATTTAAAGATGCTTTTCACTTTTTTTTTTTTTTCTTCAGATTCTGAGTATGGAAGAAGTGATCATGGAATGGTTATGGTTGGAAGGGACCTAAAAGCTCCCCAGCCCCATGCCATGGGCTGGGTGCCCCCCATCAGATCAGGCTGCCCAGGGCCCCATCCAGCCTCTAGGGATCAAACACAGAAGAATAAAATTAAGTATCACTTACTGTCATCTGTTTATGTGCTCAAATGCATATATATTTTTTCCTTTCTCAGAAGTTTGGGTTAAAGCCTCAAATCTACCTGAGATATGGAATCTCACAATACCACCTAGCTGGTAATTTATTTGTTTTTTTTTTTCTCCCCAAAGACACCTTGTCACTTCCTACCTTTGTTATCAGGACCCTAGTAATGTAACATAAAATATAAAGCTCTGGCACCAGGACAAGTAATTACTTTGAAGAACTATCAGAAATGCAGGATTGTGTCAGGAAGCCTAATTACTGCCCGTAAAAGCACACCTGGAGCACGGCAGTAAGAAAACAGGGGAACAAATAAGAATCAAAAGCAAGATTAGTGCCATGCTTGCCTGTTAAAACAGTTTCTCCAACTTTCACCATTATTTAGGATGTGCCCTTTCCTACCTAGGAGGCAGCCTATTTCCCCAGCTGAACCAGGTTCCCCATCAAGCTGCCCAGCATCACCTGTGCAACCCCAGCACCAAGTATGCCTTCAAACCTCTGGAGAAAACAACAGTTTATCCTTCGCTACCATTCCTGCCGTGAGCAGATGACCAAATTGCACATCTATAACTACCTCTCATTGACATATTGTCTCGACGGGGGAGAAAGTATCTAAAACACCAGAACAGCAGCATAGGAATCCCCCAAATGGGTCAGACCTTGGCTGATGGACCCCAGTGCTTTAACCCAGTGATCTGAAGAGAGCCCCAAAGTGCAAACGAGCTTATAGGAAACAGCTGAGGGTTAAGGCTGGGGTGGGTGGGGAGGTTGGCTTCGTTCTCATCCTCATTAGAGGACCTGGTCGTTGCCTCGGGTGCCCTCTTTTTGTTCCTGGGCTGAAGAGGAGCTGCTCCTTTAGGGCTTGTGGTAGGGGTGATGAATGGAGCTAACTCCTGTAAGAGCCAACGATAGGGAGGGAGAAGGGCAGAGTGGTGCCCTCCATCCCCTGCATCCTGGGAAGATGAAAGATGAGTCAAAGAAGGCTCCAGACGATGGGAATGCACTTGCCATTCAGGCTGGTAAGTCATAGATTTGTGTTTTTCTGCTTTCTCTTTACGTATTAGGGAGGATGACTGAAGTGAAGTGAGGTAGTGTATGTTATGGAGAGAGTAATATGGTATTGTATAGAGAAAAGCAAGTAAAGCAGAAAGCTGCCTAAGATCTGGGTTAAGAGGGGGGGCCATTTGAAAAGTCTTCTGTTGTGTAATTGATATTTATTTACTTTATTTTTTAATGAAAATAGCAGATCATCTATGTCATAAGTTCTAGATAGTAGAATATATAAACCCTAACTTGGATAGTGAGAAAGCCAAGGTTGTAGCTCTTCTTCCTTAAAACCGTGCCATCTTTAAGAGGAACAGCAGCTATTGCAAATAGATGTGGGAAAGAAATTTCCTTGCTGTTGTTCACAGAAGCTCCTTGTGCCTTCTGTGGTAGTGCAAGCTCTTGGGCAGAGTAGCACATAATCTAACTGAATTAATGCTCTGAGATTTTGCTGCTCTGGAGAAGTATGTGGATAGGAGATGAGACAGCTATGATACCTAGGGATTTTTACTTTATTCCTAACAATCCTTGAGCTGCAAGGGGCTAAATAGCTGCAGGGATCTGTGAGTGCTTGGTCATTAGGGGCAAAGCTGTGGGCTGTGTAATGTTGCGTTGAGCAACCAAACCCAACATCTTCTTGGGGACACGTGGCAGGTGAAGGAAGTGTGGGGGCAGCCCCTGTGCGCCATTCCTTCATCCACTCTGCACAGCAGCCTTTAGGCCATGCAGTTACATCTGGCTTTGAGCGAATGCTGTTGGGACAAAGGGAACACTTCTCCAGTTGCCCCAAAGGTGATGGTCTTCTTGTGTTTGCTGTTCCATCCGGATAGACCCCGATGGATCAAATTGACTCCTGAAGGGGAGGGATGTGGAAATTTGTGTGTAAGAGAGATGGAGGAAATTGAATGTCTGATCCATTTTTCAACCAAGGCGTTAAGTCCGAACTAGAGTCAGATGAGAAGAGCTGAAGAAGAAAATATTCCTTGGCAGGAAATGAGATATGTAGGAAAACCTCCTCCAACTGCTGAGGCTACTGATGCTGTGAGGAGGCAAAAGCAGCCTTTTGGGTGGGAAATACCTCTTCTGAGATGTTTTGCTGACATGATGTTTTCCTGTGTTGGTGTAGCTGTACAGTAACTATCCTTCTACCAAGGGGCGAGGTGCTGCTGTCTTGGTTATGGAGCTGGATTAGCAATGTGCTTTGCCCTGTGCTCAGCTCTCATGGCAAGATATCTTTCTCTTTCTGCTGCTCAGGACTTGATTTGAGGATGGCTGCTGTAAAAACTGACCCCTAACTGTTCTGGGGTTCCCTGTTCTTGCTGGGGAAAGGCTGCAGAGCAGCTAGTTGTCCTTCTCCCAGGATCTGTAAATCTTCTCTGTGCAGCCCTGGGAGAAAATGTGAAACTGAACTTCCCTACAGTTTAATCTTCAAAGCAATAACCCAATTTACTGAATAGCTGTGAGATATGGCACTGACCTAGAATATTAACTTGTCTCCTGCCCTGCAGTGAATGAGAGCTACGGTTCAAAAGCTACTGGCTCCTGTTATTTCTTGCAATGGATGTTCCTTGTGATGAATGTCTCCTGTGATGCCATGTGCTGTCCCCTCTGATCAAGTGGTGGGTGAAAGTCACATGGCAATCCCAAGGAGAGGCTCTGGGAAGCAGGGCAGAGATTTCTTTCATAAGTTGATTGGTTGTTATAGGAAAGCCCCTTTTGGGGAAGTGGTGGTTGGAAATCTTCTAATTAAGTGTGTCCAGCTGGGCACGCTTCCTGAGAAGGCAAGAAGGATATTCAAAGTTGTTTGTTTTTTTTTCCCCCAAAGGGCTCAAAGTGTGATTGTATTTTTGGGGCAGTGTTTTGGTGATGGTGGTGGTTGTTCTTGATTATTTTTCAAGAGGAATTGAATGTTGAACCTTAAAATAATCCCTGCCTATCCAATGGAATAAGGCTTGTGCATCATCTTCTTGGTCTGAGTATGCCAGTCCTGGTTGCTCTGTCCATGAAAAACACATTTGAAATGCTCTGATGCTTAACCCACTGACCAGTCTTAACTGTATTTGACTGAAGTAGACGTCTCGAAAGCATCTGTGTTTTTATATCCAGTAAGAGAAATCCTTAATCTCCAAAGCTAAAGCTTTCTGTGAAACTTCTCAGCAAAGAGGGGAAATCAGAGCTAGCTCCTTGATTTCTTTCCCATTTACATCCTCCCTTTGGCAGAACTGTGAGTGAGTGCTGTGAGACTCCTAATCTGCATTGCCGTGCTACCAGACCTTCATCCCAGGGATGAATCCCAAAGACTGCTCCTAGTTGGTGCCTTAAATGATGAGCAGCACCTGCCGAAAGCTCCTACTTCATGCAAATGCTTGTGCAGCTGACTTGGCTAAAGCCTTCCTCAGAGAGAACTGAGGTCAAGACCTTCTCCAGTCCTGTAACTTGCTGGTATTGATGTAGAACTGACTCTTCAGATTTTGCTCTCCCAAAAGAGAACAGGGTGGAAAAGCAGGTGAGGTAGTGTGTAATGTAATTATTCCAGCTGTAAGCTTATGGCAGGACTTGAGGTAAGGGTCATGCTGATACAGTCACACAAAACATGTGACTGTAGGAGACCCTGAGGCTCTGGATCTTATACAGGCTGGAATCTCAGGGGCTTATCTTAGTCAAGATGGAGGATGACATGATCACAAGATCATAGAGAGAGGGTTCTTGAGGAGAAAAACAAGCCATATACTAAGGTCATTACGAAGAGAAATGAGTCCAGTTGCCCTCACTCATGTTGGTTGTTTTTTTTTTTTTTTGGTTGGTTTTCTTGGAAGGAAGGTTGCTGTGTCATAGGTTGTTGCAACTGGCACCTGCTGACCTCTGCCAATGTACTGAGTAGAGATGGACTCAGCACCCAGTGCATGTAGAAGAGCAATGTGGGTGTGGGAGCCTCCAGCCACACCTGGTGTTGCAAACGAGGTGATGTATGCTGTTGGGAATTGGATCTGCCATCTAAATGCTATGGGTAGGGCAGCTCGAAGAGTCTACTGAGGCTTGGAGAGAGTCCTTTGTATGTCTACCCTAAGCCCTGGTGAGGGGCTGAGTCATTCTCATGTCTGGGGCCATCTGATCTTTGTGTGGCTCCTTCTGAAAAGTTCTGTGCAGTTGGAACAAATGGATATATGTTCCCAGGAAAAAGAAAAAATGACATCAGCCATTCCCATAAACGGAATTGAGGCCAAAGCCTCCAGATGTCATGCAATGCTTTTTTTTTTTAATCTCCCTTTGACTATAGGAGTATTTCCTTAACAATCCGCAGCTAATGAATAGAACAAAATGAAGGAATCTGCACTGGGTTTTAAAGAAATGAATGCGTTTTTTAAAAACATAATCCATGTTGACATGGGTGTGTTAGGGCTTGTGGCTGTATCCATCCAGGCAAGGGGTATATTAAGAACACATGGTGGCTACGAGTGGTGCCTGTAAGACCAATCTAAAATAGCCTATAGGTATCCAGCCCTCAACATCCTTTCTCAGCATGTGCAGCATATGTCTGTGGATGGCAGCTCTCCTCCTGCAGGCGGTACTTGTGCTTCCTTGCTCATCCAGTGGCCAGGCCATGTGTGTCTAAGGCAGTTAGCTGAAGGACTGGTCAGGATCCACTACTCCTGCTGTGAGAACATCTTGATTGCTGACTTCCTCATGCTAATCGAATCAGGTTTGTTGCTTAATTTAATTGAAACAAAGAGGGATCTGATATGTGGCATCTGTCAGCAACCTCAGAAGGAGGTAAGGATGTGATTCATGTGGTAGGCAAGAGCATTTGAAGTATTTCCTAGAATGATATATTTCATGGGAAATGCCTTCAATTAGATCTGGGTATTTCCACACTTCCTTGCCGGACTGGGAGCGGGTAGCTCAGCTTGATGCCAGTAAGGAATATCTCCTTTGTGAAATTAATAAATTAGCTGGCCAGGCCTTCTGTGTTCACAATTGGTTTCTTCTTTAAAACAAAGCAATATGCTTATAATTTGTAATGAAAACTAATTGCTATAGCTCGCATATTTTTTGAGTCAAAGAGGATGAAGGATAATTTTTCTTCTTTCCCATCTTGAGTATCGGGTGTAACGAGAATGGACGAAACAGGAAGGCTGAAAGATGTGGAACTTAGGTGTTGGGGGAAACCCTTCACTGAGAGGATGGTGAGGCCCTGGCATGGGCCATCCAGAGCAGTTATGGGTGGTCCATCCTTGGAAATGTCCAGGGCCACGGATGGAACCCTGGGCAGCCTGATCTGATGGGGGCGGGTGAAACCAGCCTGTGGCTGAGTCTGGGTGGACTTCAAGGTCCCTTCCAACCCAACCATTCTATGATTCTAACTTCAATATGCTGATGGTGATTTCTCACTGATGAATGCTTGTTGAGGATCCAACCTCTGCCAGCTGAGTGGGTTGCTGGCAGCCAGCTCTGATTGCCTTCAGGTTGTGTTGTGAGACAGAAGAAAAGGAAGGCTTTGCCTGGTGACTTTTCCTATACTAATTTAAGTTATCAAAAGGAGACCTGCACATAGCCACTGTAGCACCTCAGTAATAGGGAGTCCTGATGGGACAGCTCTGTTTTGATTCTTCCAGGAGCCTATTGCGGCTTTATAGCTCAGATTGCCCAGTGTTTGCTATCACTTGTGTGCTGGAACAATGCATAAACTCATCATTGTTAGAACTGAAATGCAGGCTGACTAGTTGGGAGCTCTTTTTTTTCCCTCTTAGCCATGTAAATGTTTTATGAAGTGAGCATAAAGTCAATAAACACTTCCTGTTTAACATCTGCCTTGTGAGAGATGCTGTACAAAACCACCAGATCTCTCACCCAGCACACGACTTATTGCTGGTTCCCCACTAAGCACCATATCAAAACTCATCAAGTAGGAAAATATATTCCAAACTTAAAGAGAAAATAAACTCATGCCTTCCTCTTAATGATGCTGCATGGATTATATGGCAATGCAGCATATTGAAATTATTCTGAAATTGGATTTTGGAGCCAGCTGAGTTGCATATCCTGATGGGAAGGCTCCTGGGGAAAACTGGTCTGCACCTAGCATGGAGAGCAGGCACCCAGCTTGTTTCTTTTCTTGCTGCTTTTCAGCGTGACAAATGAAATCTGAATAATTGCTATGTAAACTGAGAGCAGTTGTTGAATCTGAGAGGGCTGAAAAACATGTGCTTCTCAGCTTTTTCCTCTGTTGCTGCTGTTGATTCACGTTAACAGTGGCTGAAATCTTATTACTGTAGAATACAGCAAGCATTTCTACTTTAAAATTAAAAGGTATGCTGATTTGTTTTCCAAGGTTTTATGGAATTGCAATTAGTGTAGTCAAATTGGGTAGGGGCTTGTGGTTTGCAAATGGTATGCCAGATCCTGTCTGCAGTTGGCCAAGGCCATGGGTCAGAGGATGGGTGCAAAGAATGTTTGACAGGACGTGGGGAAATGGTTTCAAACTAAGAGAGGGCAGATTTAGATTGGGTATAAGGAAGTTCTTTACAAAAAGGGCAGTGAGGCACTGGCAGAAGTTGCCTAGCGAGGTGGTGGGTGGATGCCCCATGGAGACACCAAGCTGGATGGGAGCTTTGAGCACTGTGAGTGTCCCTGTTCATTGCAAGGGAGTTGGACCAGATGGCCTTTAAGGGTCCCTTCCAACTCAAATGCTGCATAAGTGATGCATGGATGCAGCTCCTGACCTTGACTCTCCCATTCCTTCTGTGAGCTGTTGGCATGTATGTCTAGCAGGTAGTGGACTTGTTTTGGTCTACTTGCTCTCCTTGGCTTCTTAGGTAGCTGGGAGATGATTTAATATTTATATTAATCTATATTATATTACCTTTTATATATTAATACACTTTTTCTCTTGTTTCCAGATTTCAGCAATGCTTTCCTTTTAGTTGAGGGCAGTGGACCTTGTGGGAGAGATATTACACCTTTGCTTTGCTCAGTCGTGTGAAACATCATCTAAAAGGGGCAGCTATGAAGCAGGAAAGGCAGGATGACAACTTAATTAAGGGAAACGCTATTATTTTATTTCTTAATGATTGTGAAACTGTGCATGTGCCTGTATCCTAAGAAAATGATGATGACCTCCAAGGTGTCTGGGATGTTTTTGGTTAGTGCAGCTGCTGTCATCTTACTCTCGTGCTCTTGTTCTAGTCTGGGCTGCTGAATCATTGTTGCTTGAGAAGTCTTGCTGGGCAATCCCTGGTTTTCTTATGATTTTGATTTGTTCCTCTATTGGATAACTGCATTGAATGTGACTTGCAGGGGAACCTCTTCTCATCCCCAGTGATTGCTCTGATGGAATGTTACAGGTGATGACCTCAGCTTTGCCCCATGTGAGAAAGGCAAAGTCAACCTCAACAAGTAGCTTCTAAAACAGATGAAGTGTCATTGTTCTGAGGACCCTCTGTACTGCTGCAGTTAAAATTAAGGGCTAGACTTAAAAAAAAAAAAAAATAATAATAATAAAAAAAATAAACCTTCTGAAAACACTGCATTTTGCAGAGAGAACGACGCTTTGAATAGACAGCAACTGCACTCAGGGATGGAGCAGTCAGGGTGCAGCTTTGTCTGCATGACTGCTTGCTGCCTAGTGCAGATCTGAACTTGACTTGGGTTGGGCTCTCTTGGTTCAGAGGGTATCTGCTCAACAGCCTCTCAAATAGTTGGAGACAGACTATTTGAGTCTGCAGTGCACGTAGGAAGGCTGGAGATGGGCGGTGCTGACAGCACCCCAGCCCTTGCTGGGAGAGTGATGGGCAGCCGTGGTGAATCTGAAGATAGAATCTGATCCCCATTTGGATGTGGTGAGGTCACGCTGAAATGAGAACAGGCATCTGTTGACAAGAGAGCCACTGTTTCACAACTCCCATCTCATCTGAAGGATGGGTGATCACACCAGGACATGTGACACTGGAGCCAGAAAGGAGCCTCGCTTGCTCCTGAATGGCTCCCAGTCTTGCTGCAGATGCAATCTGATAGAAAGGGCTTGCAAGGCAGTGGGTAAATATCTCTTGGATCCATTCCCACCTAGAGGAGGGACCAAGCTGGTATTCTTAATGCTTCATATGGTTGTGCAGCCTGTTTCCTGATGCCTGTAGGTGATAAGATTAGATAGGTAGGCTCCAGAAACCTTACAGCATGTCCCAGCTAGCTGCTCTCACTGGCATCTAGCTTGCAAACAGCAAGCTCTGAACCAATGCCCAGGAGACCAGTTGAGTGTGGCTCCAGGACAGCAAGCAAGCCACAGTCTAGCCTTGGTTAACACTTTTCTGTTTCATGTCTGTGTTTACAGCAGCCTCTAATTGTGTGGCTGTTTGTTATCTTTGATCTGCAGTTGTGACACTCCCAGTGTGACCATGCACATCTCCAGAGGTCAGTTCATTTCTTGTTCATATCTTGCCTCAGATGGCTACAGGAAACTCCACTGACATTTTATTTGTTTATTATTTTTTGGTCTGAGGTTGGATGGTGCTGTTACCTTGTCCACAGCTCTTGAACTCTGTGTCTTCCCCATCTTGTAGGGACTCAATGACATGGAGGTCACACAAAGAGGTGGAAAGCATGAGGTTGTATGCAGCTCTTGCTTTGAAAGATATCTTGCTTGGGGCTCTACTATAATTTTTTTGCATGTTAAAAGCCTTGAGGTGAGGCTGAGGGCTCGGTGCAAAAATGTGGTCATAGTGGCAGTGAGAAAGTGGGAGATGCCTTTTGGTGAGCGTGGTGCAGCAAGGGAATGTGTTCTAATATGCTTGCATGACCCATCTTGAATTGAAGTGCTCAGTTGAGAAAACGCCACTGCTTAAAATCTGTTTCCTCATTGAACAGTGCTCATCTCTCCCTAAAATTTATTATCCTAAACAGAAAGTGTCACAGTCCTCTTGATGGTGACAAGACCCAGGAAAGTGAATGTATTTCTCCACTCTCACTGTTGCTTGCTGGAGACTTGTATCTTGTAATGCAACATGTAGATGGAAAATTTGCAACTCGGAGTGCAAAAATAGATTTAAAAAAAAAAAAAAAGCCACAACCTTGACATGTTCTCTGTAAGTGAACTGGGTTTTCTTCCCCGTGCTATCTTGGGGGATTGTGCTTTGTCTCTCTCTGATAGCAATCTCTTGGCAGGGAAGGCAGGCTGGTCTTTGGTTTTGGCTATGTTTAGAAACTTGAATTCTGTGAAGAATGTTTGTGATCTGCAGCTGTCAAAAAGGCCACTGGCTCCAAGTCGGAGCACTTGGAGCAGAGGAGCTGCTATGGGAAGGTGCATGCAAGCTGCTTTGTTTGCAGCTCTCTGAAGAGAAAGGGCAGGAGAGCTGTGCTGAAGGCTGTGGGAGGCTTTGCACAAGCAGGCCTCTGCACCAGCAACAGTTTGCGTGATTTGGAGAATGTTTGATGAAGAAAACACAGACAGTTCTCTCATTCCATTATCACTACCCATCCCCAGGACAACGCTGATGCCAAGGGAGCAAGTTTGTGAGGTCTTCTCTTTGGCCATCTTGAAATGCAATGTTCTTTGTGGCCTTGTTCTGCATAGAAGTACTTGCCTTGAGGTCAATCCAGGTAACTTTCAAGCCTGTTTTGTTGTTTTTTTTTTTTTTAAATTATCCCTCTGGAAGATAAGCTGTTTGGTCTCCTTCTGTGGCATGACTCACCAGCAGCAAGAATGGCAAAAGAGATGTTTCCTACAGCTTAATTATTGTTGATTTGTGAAGGATTGAGAAGTCTGGAGTGGAATTGTCCTTGACCTACGTGGCTGCTGTACTGAGTGGGAAGGGACTTAATTTTTTCAATTTCTTGAGCAAAAAAGAAAAAAAAGAAAACTTCCTTTACTTTAATTCTAGAATGGGGCTGGAAGCCTCCAGTCCAACCTCTCTCTCTAAGCTGAGTGATCTTTAGAGTTGGTGCAGATTTTTAACAGCTCTGTCCTGATGAGCTTTGAGTACATCAGAGGATGGGAGACTATTCCACCTTTGAGATCCTGATCCAGTGCTCAACCACTGTCACTGGGGAAAATAACGTTGAGCTGAAACGTCCATTTCTAGAGTCAGTGTTTGTTTTCCTATGTCTTCTTGCTGTGTGCCTTGTATATTGCCCTTTTGTTAGGCAGCTGCAAGATACCTCCTCGGTCATTTCTTCAAGGTTTCACTCCAGTTGGCTGCTTGTGTGTGCTGTGAGCTCAGGACTAGACGCACATTCTTGACACAGTCTTACCAGTGCTGAAATTAGAATGAAAGTTGCTACGAATCCACAAAGGACAGATAATAATACTGGTTTGCCTTCTCCTAGAGGTCAAAGCCTTGGGCTCTTTGTTGCTTGAGGGCAGTGTACTTCCACCACAACCATTTTTTGTTCATGCCAATGGAGGTGTCCACTGAGAGAGCTCATCCATGATGAGCAGACCTACAACTTTAGCTGTTTTTCTGGGTTTTCCAGGATCAAGAAAGCAGCTAATGGCATCCCCTATTATTTCAAGAATAACAATAAGATACCTGCATCTTTGGCATCAGTATATAATTTGCTTTCTATAGCTTTGAATATTGGCATTTCCTCAAATACTTTGCATCCTCTTGTGCTCCTTTAGGAGGGATGACGCACTTGCTTGTGAGGGAGGTGAATTGATGCTCTTGCTCTTGTCTTGCATAAAGATGATAAACAAAAGGTTTAAGTTAACAGCAAGCAAGCTGTACCTTGGTACCAGCTCTGATTAGTCATAATTGAAAAGCATAAATTTTTATGTACCAGCTGTTGCCTTACCTCTAAAACACTTGGGTTCTGCGGGCAATTAGCCTGTTGACTTCTGAGTTGAAGGCTTTTACACTGGTGAGCACTGAGGGCAGAGGGTTCCTCTCGTGATTTCCTGGATTCCAGTGCATGGGGCCAGGCTCATTTATGTGGCAGCTTTGCCTTGCCTCGACTTTGTTTCCTGATCTGGTGGTAACTTTGGCATTATGTAGGCTTCTTTCAAGTACAAGTGTCTGAGATCTCGTTGGGATTGCAATGGTGTTATGTAAATGATTCTAGGACAATAACAGGACGTCTGAACCCATGAACAAGGACACCTTAGGGTTGTCTGTGCTTATTTTCGTCAGGAAGTCAGGCTTCTTTCTCCAGGTGTAGTAGGAGAGGTTCAGGCATTAACATATATGCCTATATTCAGTTCTCTAGTGGCTCAAGATGGGTCTGTCCAGACTTGCTGGCTCAGTGCATGTTGAGGAACGTGCTTTGTAGACCAAAACAGTTAGAGAAGGTTATATGGTGTCTGCTGGTGTTGATGATAGTATTGACCTGCAGTAAGGTTTTGACATGTAAACAGTTACAACCTCCATGCATCTTCTCAAATGTACACTAATATCTTCAAGTGCTTACTAATGTAAAGTGATCCTTGGATTAATATTAGGGGCTGCTGGCTTGTGAATCTTTGGCCACCATCGCAAGAAAGACATAGAACTGCTGGAGTGTGTTCAGAGGAGGGCCAGCAGGGTCACAGGGAAGGTTGTGCTCTTAGATTAGCTAGGTTTTATGTATTGGTGCCACATGTGTTCTTCTCCCAGTCAGCGACAGCCTAATTTGACAGGTGTTTTCAAAGATGTTAAGTCTCTTTCAGGGCTTAAAAAGAGGTGCAGGGAGGGAGATGCTCAAGTAGCATTCAGGCTGAAGAAGCTTTCTTGCACTATACTGAATACTAAAGAATCCATACGTAGGGTTTTTGCTTGGTTTTGATCCCAGGGTTAATTCAGTCACTTCATTTTATTCTGTTTCTCAGAGCTGCTTTTCTCCATGTCATTAGTCTCAAATACTGCAGTACTTCCTGACTTAGATTCTGCTGACAATTTTAACTAGCTCACCTCAACACACTGTAGTGTGATCTTAGATGCTTGCTGGAGGAAACCTTGGCTAGATAGCAATTAATCAGAGTAAAGTTCTTAATACTATTCAGTTGGACCTTTTTCCCTTAGCTAGTATGCTTCCTGTTTAAGGATGGTATATGACTGCATAGCGAAGCTTGCTGTAGAACACAGTTGAGATGGGCAGAAAGTTAAACTGGGGATCCTCCTGTTTCTGATACTGAAGCATGTGTACCAAGCAGATAGCACCTGCAGCCTACTGGGAAGATGAGGGCTCTGTGTCCTTGTTTCATGAAAATGGAGTACATCCAAATCTTTTGAGACCTGAGCGTAGGTTGATAAGCCTAAGAGACTCACCAAGTTTGAGAAGGCTGGCTGGAGTTGGAACTGAACCATCTTTAAGGTCCCTTCCAAGTTATTCACTGATTCTATAGCAAAGCCTTTCTCTGTACACACAAGTACATGTGAAACCATAGGAGACACAAGGCTGGGCTGGGAGCTGAAACTTCCACGGAGACTGATGTCAAACAGTTCTCAGTTTTGAGAAGGTAGTATCAGTTAGTAAGAAAATCTGGAAATGGGTGTGGGTGAGGTTGTTCTCAAGACTGAGAACTTCCTATAATTAGGGTAGATGACAGTGCACTTCTAAGAAACAGGGAAGCAAAGGAAGAGCTTTGCATCTGTCTGCCCCACAAGACAATACTGCCTGAGCACAGAGGAAGTGATGGTGTGGTTTAGCAAGTCTATTCATAAACCACTGCAGCTAAATCTCTGTTAATAAGATAAATCTGTTATTAAGATGGTGTTAAACAAAACACAACTGAGGAGAAAGGAGCTTCCAGCTCATTCCCTTTACAGTAAGGAAAAGCTGGTATGAGATGCAGTGATACTCGTTAGGCTGAGGAATGGATGTAGGGTTGTAGGTGTCCATGTTCGTTGCAGGGCAGTTGGACTTAAATGGTCTTTAAGGGGCTCTTCCATCTCAAATCTTTGTATTGGATCTGGGCAGCACTTAAACTTGATCCATGCTTAAAATGGGAAAAGAAATTTAGTGAACACAGAACCTCTGTACTCCTTAAAGCTTTGTTCTTTGCCATCAGCCTTCTAATTGATACGTCCCTCAAGGATAGGATTGGGATTGTTTTAGAAAGAGAAGCTGATACAAAAATTTTTGGTATCTCCTGGGCAAAAAATGCCTATGGAGTGAAAGTAGTACCCCCTTCTACTTTCAGTGATTGGAAAACCAAGAGATTATCATTTTACTGGATGCAGTGTGCTTGTATCAGCATCATCAGATTCAGAGGGTGTCCTCTTTGCCTTTCTGCTGGGCTTACAGACTTCATATTTACAAGGCAGGTTTTAAAAGGGACTTGTTGTGCCCAAGGTGATCTTGAAGAGCCCATCAAAGTTTTCTCACCACTGGATATTAGCTGAGACCTCCCTCTAAATGGCAGAAATTTGTAGAATGCTTATCCTAACCTCTGCTGTACTTAAAGCACAGGGCTATAGAATTGCTAACAAGGGCTCTGCCTGGTCCAGGGATCCAAAATCCTCATTTAGGCAAGCAATCTCATTGTAAACCAGCTCTTAAAGTCTCAGTAAAATGACACCAAATTCTGTGAACTTGCAAATGGTGAAACTGAACTGGAAGGGGCAAAACAGGGGTAGACTCCCATTCTACTGAGGCTTCATTACCTTTCTGCAGGCTGTTAATTCAATAATGCAGTGTAAAACATCCATTTCTGCCTTGCTTTCAGATGCTATCATATGCTTTTATTGTCCCCTGGATAAGGTATGAGAAGCCACAGAAGTGTGTGGATGGAAAGCTGGCAAAGGCTAGAAAACAAGATAAAAGCATATAAAATTGGCCTTAAGAGCGTGGGCTGATGGAGGGGGAAGAAAGATCTACGGGATCAGAACTGAGGTTACATTTGCATCGTGTGCACTTCAAGTTGTTTACACTTCCAAGTTTAAAGCATTTGTTAAAATTCTTCATCTCCAGCTCAGGAGAGAGGCTGAATGCACTGAGGAAACCCAGACTCTACAGGAAGAGGTGGTGTGCTACTCCTGATCAGGGGAAGGTTTTCTGTTTTAGACACTGATAGGGCATGGATTAGAAGTAGGCATGCATGTCTTTCACTAGCAAATGGTGGAGCTCTTGGATGCAGTAACTACGTCTTGGCAGTTGCATTGGTCCCTGTCAGTGCATTTCAAGAGGGGAGTCTCACAGTTGGAGGTGTCCTTCCTCCAAATGCTGGAGACCTCAGTTGGACAGGCACTTGCCTGTAGCTTTATTAATAACCTTTGGACCCTACGTGGCTCGTGTACAGCAGAGTTCAGGCTTTTGGTACTACGTAGACCCCTCATTACAGCATGAGATCTCTATAATGATAACACCACCTGTGGTTGACCTGATGAGGAGGATCTGCCCATAGCTCCAGCTTTCCACTTCTGTTGTAAAGCATAGGGAATAGCAGCTGAATAATTAGATACAAGGTAATACAAATGTTAAATAAAGTTCAGCAGACACTGCTGTTTCAGATCAGCTTCCCTAGAACGTAATGACCAAGACACAACCCCTCATGCCAAACTGTTTAAAACAACAACAACAAAAAAGCACAGGCCACAGAATGCTGCACTCTAAAACACAAAATAATGGAACTAATGCTGTCTGGTTTATTGTTGAATAATTAAAGACTGGTTTATATTCTTTCACTTAAAGTAAGAAAACTTGCAGAAGACAATTCCTGCTTGCTGCTGTGAAAGTGTTTCTCCATGCCCTCCATCAGCAGGTTTGCATTTCCAGACATACTGGGCAGACCTGGTACTTTAACATAACGACCTCCAATTGCACATGGCTTCTACAGTTGGGCTGCTCTAAAAATCTGTTGGTGAAAGCATAGTTTGGCATTGCCTTTCAGTATCTAAAGGGAGAAGGTGCTTTAAGGAAGGAGATAGGCTCTTTAGTAGGCTCTGTTGTGACAGAACAAGAGGAAACAGACAAGAAGAGGGGAGGCTTAAGTTGAAAGTAAGGAAGAGGTTCTACAATAAGGGCAGTGAGGCACCTGCACACGTTGCCCAGGGAGGTGGTGGATGTCCCATCACTGGTGACACTCAAGGTCAGGATGGATGGGGATATGAGCACTTGATGAAGCTGTGGGTATTGTTGTTCACTGCATGGGCGTTGGGCAAGGTAACCTTCAAGGGTCCCAACTCAAATGATTTTATCTTAGAAAAGAAGTGAAATGGGGTTCCCTCAAGACAGAGGCATATCTGTTGGTAGAGCCTGTAGATGACTTCTTGCTATGTCAGGACTAACATCTTGTTACGAGCCTTTGGTCTTCCCAACCTGCAAAGCCTACTGGCCTCAAACCTGGGTTTTGAATCTTCTATAGTCACTGATCCTCTTAGTGGGTTTTCCACTGCTTACAGCTGTTAATCATCTCCAGCTCCTCATTATCTCCCATCTGCCCCATACCTGCTTCCAATTTTGCTCATCAGAGCCCAAACCCTCGAGTCTTAAATCCTAAAGTCTAAGGGTTGTTGAGCATATGCAATTTAGCTGCTTTTTCTGCTCCCCTCAAAAGGCTTATAATTTGCCTAGACTTTCAGCGATGACAAAAATTAAATTTGACACAAAAAGCTAGCCCCTGCTCATTAAAGTCCCAGTTCTAAATCATGGGTCCAAGGCTTTTCAAAAAAAAGTCACCAGAAATTGAACAAAACAATGTGTTTATTCCCATGCTGCTTTCTGAGAAGCAGTTGAATGCACATGTTCCAAAACAACTCTGCCTGAGGCAGAGCCGGCTAGCATGCAAAGCCCTATCTTGAACAGCCGGGACTTGGTGAATTTATAAGCAACTGAAAACAGTACTGGGAAGGGTTAGGCAGCCTTAATAATATTGTCGGAAGATGCAATCTTGGAAGGAGTATTATCTCTTTAAAAAGTCTCCCTTAAAAAATAAAAAAATAAAAAAAAAAATCAAGACTTGCTGAATTCCCTTGAGAACATGATGGATTGAATTCAGACTTGCCACACTCTTGCACAGACCTCCACAGACCCCACATAATTCCTGTTTAAATAGCCCAGTATTCTTGAATCTACCACAATAGCACAAAAGACAAATGGAAGTGATTGTGTGCTTGCGAGTCTATTTTCTTTAATGGATGCATTTCAGGGGTCATGGGCCATGTGGCCCTCCCTTAGATATACAATCAGACCCTGAAAGAACATTGTCTGCTGGAGAACTTCCTCTGACACACCACCCTGCTGAAACAGCATGACAACAGCCATGTTTCATTTTTCAAAGAGCTGCGTTCAGCCAACTTTGTAATTAGGACAATGAGGAATACGTATCTCTAGAGCTGCGCGTCTTTTAACAGTTGATTTATTTTTTAAGAATGGGTGTGATTCAACAGCTTCTTAAAAACGTCATCTCCTACTGTCTGTATCTTAAGGAATAAGCCTGGTGTTGATCTAGTGATTCTTTAAATGGAAGGCCAGACTTGGCTGGGTCCACTGTTTTGAATGTGTTTTTATCAGTGTTACACCAGAACCTGGTTCTTGAGACTTGCTCCTTGGCCTCTCTATTGCTGTCAGCTTTGCAGTGTGTTCGTCTGACCCGTTAAAGTGAGCGCCTTGCGATGGAGATGTTTCCTGTGAGAGGTTAGTGACCTTTGTCAATCTGGCATCTGTGCACGAGCTCTGCAATGGCTGAAATGCGTGCACCCGTGTTGGCTGGAAGTGCTGCATGCCCTCATTTTGGGGGGGCTGAGGGGAAGGAGAGGTGCATAAGGCTCTGGGGCTTTTTTTGCCTGCCCAGCATGGGTAGGGATGTATGGTGCATTCCTTCTCAGTGTGCTTTCTGACTATTTTTCCTGTTTGGCAGTTGTATGAGGGCTGTAGCATGTTAATAACTTTAGTAGTTCAATGGATCCTTGCTTATGCCCTTGTCAGGAAGGAAAGAGGGAAGAATGTAGAACCAACCTGCTGTTATGATGCTCATCTGATGTTTTGATTCTAGGGAGCCCTTTCTGCTCTTGTTGCTTTTCAGTGCTCTATGGGAGCACGAGGGATCCCTGCTCAGATTCTCTTCCATGCTAAGGCTTTCATAAAAACATAGAAACCTTAGAATTAGAAGGCACCTTTAAAGGCCATCCTGGCTGTCTTGTCCAACTCCTGTGCAATGAATAGGGGCACCTACAGCTCCATCCAGCCTGACCTTGAGCCTTTCCAGGGATGGGGGATCCACCATATCTCTGGGCAACCAGTGCCACTGCCTCACCATCCTTCTTAAAAACTTTCTCCTTATATTCAGCCTAAATCTCTCCTCCTTTCCTCCTTCAGATTGAAACTATTTCCCCTTGCCCTATTACAGCAGACCCTGTTCATGAGTCTGTCCCCTTCCTTCTTATAGCCCGCCTGCAGATACTGAAAGACCACTTTCTGCTGCCTTATTTCCTTACTCAGAGGTGCTGATGTGCAATCCTTTCTGAGCAGTGACTACTGACTGCTTTTCCTAGGAGAACACAATGTTTTATGCTGGAAAGCAGGGCATGGAGCTCCAAACAGAGCTAGGCTTGGGATTTTGTGAGTGGTCTTGTATGGTCTTGGGTTCTATCACTTCGGCTGCTTCCCTCCCCATCAGAAGTGTCCCTCATCACTTCCTGAAATGTTGGTTCTTTGCATATAGAATCATAGAATATCCTGAGTTAAAAGGGATCCATAAGGATCACGGAGTCTAGCTCCTGGCTCCATACAGGACCACTCAAAAATGTGACCATGATTCTGAGGGTGTTGTCCCCTTCTCGAGCTCCAGCAAGTTCAGTGCCATGACCAATTCTTGGGGAGCCTGCATGGTGATGGTGTTCATGAATGTGGGTGTACTGATTGTGTTTAAGTGGAGCCCTACCTCTTGCAAGTGCATCATTTCATACACTTTAACTCATAGATGGACTGAGCCTTTAGGGCTGTTGGTCTTTATTATGCAGCCTAGGATGTACATGGAAGCCAAGCACAGAGCTGAGCGAAGTTTGCCTTCCCCTCCTTGTGCCTTTCTACATCATGTCTTCAAAAATTAAGCTACATTTGCTGACAAACCAAAGTTGCTCTTAGCATCTTGGGTGGGCAGTGTCTCTCAGATAAGCCCTTGAAGGGTCTCACTTGTGATAACGTTCCTTGGTGCATGGCGTGGGCGATCAGCTCTGAACTCACGACAGAGCTCCATGGTAACAAGCAATGGGATTAACAAATAAAATAGCCAGTTCTCCTGATTGCTAGCTCTTAAAAAAAAAAAAAAAAAAAGGCAGCCCTGGAGCTGGATGAGCACATGCTTGGATCTAGCATTGTCAGGGTTCAAACTCAAGCTGTTATGCCACCAGCTCTTTGTGGACCTACAGCTGAGTCTTATTTTTCAGATATCCTCACGGTAGGCTGGGCTGAGGATGCTGTCTGCTCTGCAGGGCTGCTGTAGGGCTGGAGTAAGCTCATCAAGTTGGGAAAGGGACCAAGAGCAAGCAGGCTTTAAGCATAGTGACGAGCATCTATCTTAGGTCTGCTGTAGGTGTTGCTGACACCTTTGGCACACTTGCTGATCTGTATTTCAGATGGACGGTCTAAAAGTGCTTAGTAGTGTAGTGTGGACAGAGAGGTGTTTGTGGTGCAAAAGCCTGCCTTTAGGTCAGACTTCTTGCTAGCAGTGCATTGGAAATGTTGAGTTGATTCAGCCTTTCTGTCCTCTAAATGATGGCATACCCCTTCCCTTTAGGTGTTGTATACTGGGGGTGATGACTGTGGTGGGAAAACAAGTAGGGACACAAAGTACAGTAAGCTTAGATGTTGAAGTTGAGGCTTCCTCTTGGGTTCGAGGTTAGCAGGGTAGGATTAGCTTAAAAGGAGGACTAGAAAAAGCTGACCTCTGTGATGTTAGCTCTGGCAGTGCATTAAACACTTGTTTCTGACAAGTTTTTTTTTTTCTGTAATGAGGATCTTTTAGGTTGACTAAAGAAGTATGATGAGCAATAATACTGCTCCCTACTGAGTTCTGTCTAAATGTATATATGACTTCCATCATAAAGTCATAGAATTGTGAAGGTTGGAAAAGGTCATCAAGTCCAATTGCCAACCCATCACTTTCTTGATGTTAGGGGATGAAAATCTTAAAGATACCTCTTCTGGCAAGGCACTTGGAAGAGAAAACTTTTCTGTTTGAGAAACTTCAGTGATTTTTTTTCCCTGCTGAATTACCTGAGATTTTCTAAAAATGACTTTTTTCTTCATACTTTAGAATGGCAGTTAAATAATACTTTGTCTCATAAGTACTGAGTGGATGCTCCATTTTACTGTAAATCTTAGGAAATGAAGTTTTGGTGGTCAGCGGAAAATGAATTTGATGCTTTTGAGTCATTGCACCTAAAATAGTAAAAGAGGGGGGGTCTGGTAGGTAGTTAGGCAACCCAAGTGTGACACAGTTATCTAGTAAGACCAGTACAGGCACAGGAAACTGGAAATGATGAGCACTAATTCCCTGAGGCAGGTTTCTATTGATGTGACTATTTCTTGAGTAATTTTCAGCTGTAGCTCTTGTCTGAGACTCTTCTATGTGGGTATGTTAAATAGTACATGATGTACTGGAGATGAATAAATGCACTGCAGGAGAGGGCTGCAACTACACTGATCTGTGTGCTCCCCCCTAGCAGATGAGGGCTTATAACCAGAATTGCCAAAATGCAGATTAAAAACTCCTGTCTGAGGATGCTACTTGTTATGCCCAAGTTGCTTTTAAATAAGCACAAACCCTTTCCTTTGGCAGATCTCCTTTAGGCAGAAGGAGGGGTGGATTTCTTTAAATACCAAGGTTCTAGTCTAATTGGCATCCTCATCATTTCATCAGTGTTGTGTCTGTGGGTGACAGCTCCTTTCTCCCTGAGTGGGAGCAGTTACAGATCTTGTTTGTTTTTCCTCATTCCCATGGTTGTAACCTCTTTTTGACAGCTGGTACTAATGTCTAGTTAGCTTGCTTTTGTTCCCTTTTTGAAAACGCAATGCTTTTTGGTTCCTTTAGCAAGCTAAAAAATATATATAATACACACACACACACACACACACACACACACATATTTATATCTATATCTATCTATCTATATATATAGATTCAGCACTAATTCCTGTATGTTGGTGTTGGTGCTTACTGATTTCCCCATCTCAAGTGGGATTGACTTGCAGTGCTGATCTCTTTGAGGTCATTGTGATGCTCTAAGTCCCACTCTTCTTTCTCTAGATGTTGTTAGTATAAAATATGAATTCTGCTGACACATGCAAGTAAGTTGTCACTTTCCTGCAAAACTAAATTCTGATGTCTGAGGCCAACTATCAACCCAAGCTCAGAGGAGTTTAACTGTCCTTGCCAGATGCCCCTATTCCACCAGACAACCTCCAGCTGTCTGCAGGATCCCCTGTGTGCTATGGGTCTCCATATATTGTTCAGTCTTTGAAATATAGCTTTTCTGTTTCAGTTTTCTCCTCCTTGAAAACAGATGGGTTACCTATATAGATGGAATGTTGTTTTTTTTTTTTTCATCATTTGCAGACTTTTAAGGTGTTTCTCCCTTACTGTGCATGCAGCTCATCTAAAAGCTAGGAGGCATGTTAATTATGATGACCCTGAAGTAGACTGGTTCCTTTAAGAACTGGTATAGTGCTCTTTGGGAATGAGAACCAATGGACACATGACTCTTGAAACAAAGCTGATGGGAGCTGAGTCTCTTAAAGTCCAAGTGCTTAGAAGTAGGGATAGTTTTGTTTTCACCTCTGAATGTCAGTAGTCTACAGCAATGCTGTTGCCTGAGCATGCTTAGAAACGACTGAAGACCTCAAAACTGCAGTGTCTTGACTGGCTCCAAACTGTGCTCTCTGTTTTGTCCATGCCACTGATGAGGCTGTGCAGTTCAGCAGAATCTCTTTGGAGATCTGGGGGTCTGAGCAACGCGAGCATCCTCCATTGGGGCAGAAGTGAGGTGCGTTAATGGAACAAGGTTTGCAAAACTACATGAGGTCCTGTGGCTTGCAGTGGGAGATGTGTGACTCAGACAAATTCCAGCTGCATTCTGCCTGCTGGCAGACTGCTGAGGCTCGCTTAGAAAATGTCGTCCTACACCCCATGAATGGCTAGGTGGATCTTGATGTGTTGATGCTGGACTGTTGTCTTCCATCAGAAATAACGGGAAGCATGATGTGGGCAGCATTGCACAGACAGTTGGCAGAACAGAGGTCTGGATAACTCTGACCCAGCCTTAAAATTCAGATGCAGATTAAGATTTACTGGAGAGCATTAAAATGTCATGAGTGTGCCATGGTCACTTGGTCTCTCCTGCTTTGCAGATGAGAGAATGTGAGAATGACATGTTTTTGGAGGAGTCTTAAAGAGTGGGCTGCTTTGGTATTTAAATATGTATCCATGGAGGCGGGTAGTTGTGTGTGTTGGAGAAGAATGTGCATTTATTTGCTTGCTTGGATGACTGTTCAACCCACCACTTGTAGCGTGAAATATGAATTTGGAGAGCAGCTAATAGAATGGCTCCAGTGACTCCAGTGGAGCAGATGTGGGGTGGGGCATGCAGTCTCCAATGTGTATTTAACGAGCTCTGTTTTAAAAACTGGATATAGAAACACAGCTATGCAAGTAACCCTTACAATGCTTTGACCGTTGGATTCTTGCTTAATTGCAGTTCTAATTAAGCTTTTCACTTCTGATAGTCTTTGATGGCTTTTGAAGCCTTAGCTGCTGCTTGAATGTCTAGAAGCAAAGAGCACTGCTTTGCTTCCATGGGGTGAGATGAAGCAACATCTTCCCCGGGTGACAGACAGCCATCCAACAGCTCAGTGACCTCTGACATGGGGCAGCAAGGTCTGCTTGATCTGACTTTGGGCTAATAGATAATCAGCCCAGCCTCAGATAAAAACATGCTGCATTACAAAGGCTTAACTGTCTCTGGAGTCCAGCTAAGAGCCAATCTGGCAATAACAGCTTAAAAATGAATTTATCATAGGACTTTTTTACGCTGCCTTTTTATGAAAAAAAAATACAATCTGTCTACTCTATGAAAATAGTAGCAAAAGCAGAAAGGGAGATGGAGGAAAAAAGCCAACACCCACCCTGTTTTGTCTGTAAGAACTTCATAAAACAAATGGTACTGGGTGATAGACTGAAATATCTGCAAGTCTGCTTTCAATGTGGAAGAGAGTGGATGGGAGGCATAAACAGCTTCAACAGCCCTAATATCTTGATTTCTGCATACATTGTAGACAGTGTGTTTGTATTCAGGGTACCTGAAATTCCTTGTGAGTAGCTGACATCTGGTTCATCCCACAAGTAAAGGCAGCAAGAACTTGCCAACCAGAAGCATCCTGATCCATCTTAATGACTGTCCCTCGGCATTCTCAGCCATCTGGACTTTGGGGATTTTTGCTTTGAGTAGACATTTCCTGCTGGTCCCTGGTCTTCTGAGGGAGAAGGCATCAGCACTGTGCCTTGAGAACTGCTGTAAACCAAAGGTGTTCCTTATTCTCTTGTCTGTTTGCACATCTCCTTTAGCAGTGCTGAGGTGGCTTTGGGATGCTTTGCTCTGCCTGTGAGCCTTCCTCCTTCATGGAGTAGAAGAGGGATGAGCTCTGGCAGTACATCTTGCAGGATGTTCTCAGGAAACCAACGCACCCAGACATGGTAGCGGTCCTTCCATCCTCTTGGCAATGGCATTTCTCTCAATCCAAATGAACTTTCAGATGAAAGGTATGTCTCTGGGAGAAAAGCATTAAAGCACTGCAAAAATCCTGGTGGTTTGCAAGATAGATGCAGAAAATTGAGGTCTACCATGTGAGTAAGTTCTGCTAATTAAAAAAAAAAATCTGAAATTAACCCCTGGGATAAACATCCCTTGTGAGAATCAGGATGTCCCTTTTTTAGAGACACAGTGTTTAATCTCTTAAGACTCTTGGGTCACACAGCTTAGTAATTTGTAGTAGATCTGAGAGACTTTTCAGTTTGGCCTCTGGCAACTCTTTCTGGCTGAACGTTCAGATTTGCATCTGAGGGACTTTCAACTCGGAGTGTGTGAAAAATTCAGAACTTACTCATCTGTAATCTGAAATGTTGAGAGTTCAGGCCCAATTCAGACAGCTTTTTGTCAAGCCATCTTGGTTATGGGTTTGGCCAACTCCTGCTGCGAGCCTGTAGGCTAAGGTAGTGGTGTGGAGGTGGCATGAGAAGTGGCTGGGGTAATGATGTGTGAGGTTGGCAAGGTTGAGAGGTTTGAATCATATGTAATGTCACAGGAGACTTCACTATGAAGCAACAAATGTCAGAGTAAAGCCAAGAGGAGCGCTAGCCAGAACTGAGCAGAGTAGACCATGCATACCTACTCTGGACCTCATTTGGTTGCCTTATAAAAGCCTGGTTGTTGCATGGTGGTCGGTGCTCTCAGCAAGCTGTTCATGGCTTTTCTGGCTGTAGAAATATGATGTCCCCAGAAAGGCCTCCTGACACTCAAAGGCACTCCTGCTGAGACATGTCAGCTCTCTGAAATATTCTTGGGGGAAGGGGAGGAAAGCAGAGCTCTGCAATTGAATTCAGTCAAATTCAAGACGTGTAGAACAGGAATCCTACGGTGTGGGACAAAGCAGGACATGCTGTGCTGTGTATTCTGCTGGGGTTTCCTTTCTTGTTAAATGACATAACAGAAGGAAGTCATAACCCACTCACTGTTCCCTCTTTTGTCTGGAAGAGTTAACTTTGTAGCACAAAAACAGCCTGGCACAGAAGAGTTGACCACATTGGGAGAAAAGTGGAAATCCATTTGCTAAACGGTGACTTTCTTGGGGTATTGCAGAGTGCCTCTTTATAAGGAGAAACTCTTATATTTCTCCTTATGTTTCACTATTATGTTGTTGTTTTTTTTTTTCAGTTGTATTCAAGTCCATTTTGACAAATTCAAGATGTTTATCATGTGTGGCCTTGCTATAGTGTGCATTAAAGTCCAGATGCCTATTGAAATTGCTGTGGATGCCTTGGCTTTGGCCACCTTGTATCTTGGGAGCAAGGATGCATGTCAGGATGGTGTGGACGGAGGGAGCTGGGTGTAACATACTTAGAATCACAGATTCATTAAGGTTGGAAAGACCACTGAGATCACTAAGTCCATAGGTGGCCCTGGTTGTGCAAGAGAAAAAGAGAAGCCCAGAGGCATCATGCAGTGCTGCTGGGTTAAAGGCTCCAAAACCTGAGCTATAGACATGGAGTGATTTTGAATGAAGAGGAATTGGTGGCAGAGCTGCAGAGCTCTTGTTTCTGTCTACATCTGCTTAGACCTCTTTTATCTCAAGTATCTCTCAGGGATCTTGCCCAAACTATTTTTTGGGCAGCTAAAGAAAGCCTATTATAGATCTACACACTGAAAGAGCAGCAGATATAAGAGCTGGATGGCTTCGTCTGGATGGCTGAAAACCTGGAGAGTAACCCTCAAAGGCGTGCTGCGTGCTCCCATGCCTCCTGCCTCAATATTTCTAAGAACTGAATGATGCGAGCAGGCTGTGTTTGCACTGGGAATATTGTGGCACTCAGAAGTGACATCCTTAATTGGGATCTGCCTTATGGACCAACTCATTCAGTAATAAAACACAGCACTTCTTGCACACAATTCCTGATTTATTTTTAATTTAATTTAATTTTTTTTACCCCCCAAAGGCCGGGAGGCTCCAAGTGAATGTGATGTTCTCAGCTGTGGCTTTCTTCCCTGCTGCTGCTGGCAGAGATGGGCCTCGTCCCAGCAGCAGTCCCTCTGTGAGTGATAAAGGGGAGAGATGAGGGGAGTTGAGCTTATCTGTGTGAGGATTTGGGGATGGATCACCCAGATGCACGTATGGCATAGAGTGGAACAAAGCTTTGCTCTTACCATTCTATTCACATCTTGAACCCAGGCAAGCTGCTGTATCTATAGCTCTGTTTCCAACCATTTTTTCTTTGAGGCTAGGAGAGGAGGAGTGAAAAACAGCTGGGGCTCCTCCCCAGGAGATGCTGAAAGTCCTAGTCACTCTTTCGAGTGTTCTTACTGCTCTCATGGCTTTGCTTTGCTGCATGACAGCCCTGGAGCTATTCCTGCCATGGGTAATTAATGCAAGCTGAACCAAAATGCTGCAGCATTCCCCTGGCCAGGGCTGACAGCACAAACAACTTCCCCTGCATGGCCAGGAAGTTGTTGAGCAAGGAACTTCCCCTTGAGCTGCTTCTGGAGGAGGGGGAGGGGGTCCTTCCTGCACCTCTTTCTTAGCTGTCTTTGGAGAAGCTATGCAGCCTGGCCCCGTGTAACTCTTGTAATGGCCTTAAGTTGTGCCAGGGAAGGATCAGGTTGGTTATAAAGAAAAGTTTCTTCCCAGAAAGAGTGATCAGACATTGGAGTAGGCTGCCCAGGGGAATAGTGGAGTTACCCTCCCTGGAGATGCTCAAGAAACTGAGGGAGATAGTGGGAATGGGTTGGTGGTTGGATTTTGATGGTCTTAGACACCCTTTCCAACCTTTCTTCTGTGTTTTGACTGGTGTGGAAGGGGAGCAACCCCTTCATCACTCTGAGCTGCGATGAAGAGATGAGTCCGCTGGAGGTGAAGTGGCTGCAAGGTGGTGGGTTGTGGTTGTGGGCTGCCTCCTCCACAATGACAGGATGGAGATGCTGGGGCTGGTAAATGGTATTGGCCTCAAGTGGATAGGCTGGAGGCAAAGCCAGCCTGAGATAGTCTGCTTGGTTGGTGTCTTTCTGCCTTCTCTTTGGAAGGAGAACTCTTGAGTGAGCTGTGAAGCAAACGGTGAAAGCTTCTACTAGTGCAAGATGACTGCTGTTGCTTCATAACTCATTATTAGCACTCAATACTGCTGACTTAAATATAAGAAATGGAGTGTATCTGTGTGGTGAATGCCCTATAGGTTAGATAAGGTGCCATGTGCTGGGATGCGGTCAGGGATGCTTTGCTCTCTATGCGTGTGAAGCAAGAGGGAGGAGGGCTCTGAGGATACCCTGGAGAGCTCCTGAGCTTGTCCTATAGCAACCCTATTGGAGTCACAGCTTCGTTCATTCTCCATGGCACAGCAAAGAGGGAAGCAGCCAGTGTTGCCAGTGTCTGGTGTTCACAACCCTCAACAGCTCTCAGGAGCATTGGTGGCGAGGAGTACTCAGAGCTCGCTCGTACCCTGCTGGTCTCAGATGCATCATGAACTTCCAGTTTTCAGAACTGGCTCTGAAGGACGTGTACAGAAAAGGGTTGTTTCCTACCCTTTTCGAGGTTGCGCCAATGAACTGTGTTCTTGAGATATCAAGCACAGCTCCTGATTGCTCCTTGTGAATCCCTTCCAAGTTGGGATATTCTACGATTCTATTGTTCTAGTCTTGTTAAGAAGACCCTTGGCAGCCTTTGGGTCTCTTGGGTACACGTCTCCGGCTGCTGGTAGGACACAGTACTCATCTTCCATTAGCACAACAGTCTGGCAGTAGAAAGACCACTCTGGGGGCACTGTCTTGTTCCAGCACATGTGCAAGCTCATGCTGTAAAGTTAGGGGAATGTATACTGTGGGAAAACTTCTTGATTTTTTTTTTTTTTTTTTGTCGGGAACCTTATTCGTATGCACAGCCTGTTGCTAGGAAGGTTACATGGTAGTCTGTATGCATCTCAACATGACTGGGAAGTGTTTATCTGAAGAAAGCCACTTCAAAGCTTCTCAGTTGCTTCATCCAGAGTTCTCAGTTCTGTTCATGTGGGCTACCATGTTTTGTACCTTTCAAAAAGTGTTACGAAACTGATGTGGTTGCTGTGCAAATCACCTCACACTGGGGCACAGGTGCTACTGCCTCAACAATAACCCAATTTCTGGAAGTCTTGTGTTAGCAGTAAGTGTTCTGTTAGGATAATCAGTGGACAACTACTTACTATCTCAACCTTCTGGTTCTGTATTGCTGCCATTCACAACTGTTAACCAAGTCAGGCTTCATCAAACCTGTGTCCAGAATCATTACTGGAGGACAAATCACAAAGAGAAGTGGAATGGGAATGTGTTACTGAGCCCAGCTTGCTTTAGCCTACCTCTGCTTATCAAAGTTGTATTCCTTCAGGCTATGGCTAATTCTGTTTCAAAGCTACTGGAGGTCTGAATGGTTTCCTATGGTATGATCTTTCTGTGACTTGGGGCTTTTTGGAAATGGAGTGAAAAATGTGTGGCTTACCCAGATGATAGGGGAGGAAAAGCACTTATCTCTTGGAGCCCAGGGGAGGTGTCTTCATCTTTTTGCTCCCTTTGTTCTGTGAACCTGGCTTGTCTGCCTTTAACATATGGTGCTCCAAAATGCAGTGGTGCCTGTGCTTGCTCCTTCAGCAGCCATAGGCATTGGTGGTGGAACATAAAGGCAAAAAAAGAGCCTTAAAAAATGGGTTATGTGCAAGGAATACTAAGTAATTAACTTTCTTCTAAGCTGGAGACAGTCACTAAAGAAACTGAACAAAGGTGGGAAATAAAGGTGTGTGAATATTGGTTCACAAAGCATAGTGTCACAAGAAGAGTTTCCATGCTGCAGGAATTTGGTGGAGCTGAAGTGCAGGTAGCATCAAAGAGTGATGACCCCTTCTTTGGAAGGTGCTGTAGGCTGTGAAGTGTGCAGACCCATCTCTAGCACTGGGAGACCTTGGTCATCAGACCTGTTGGAGCTTCAGGATGTCCTGTGAGGTCCTTCCAGACTGCTCTGCTGGTGCTAAAGCTCTCTCCTAGGTATCTGCTGGTGTTTTTTTTTTTTTTTTTTTGTCAACTAGTGTGCTTTACTGGATGCAGATTTTGTTGGTCCATGAAAAGAGCTGAAAAGACAATTTTGCTTTGCCCCATAAACATCCCCAACAATTCCCCTTATGTTCAAAGGTGTCAGTAGTAAGAGTGCCCCAGGGTTTGCCTACTTTTCTCTCTGCAGGACCAAAACATGAACACAATGTTTTTGGAGGAAGTATTGCCAGAAGCACTGTGGATGGGTGGTATAAGGTGGGCTTTTCTGTCTGCATCCTGATCTCTTCTCCAGTTATTACTAATCTTCCTTAAGTTTTTCACAGGACTTGCTGAGCTACTTCCCCACAGTTTCTATTGCTTGTTGATGACCTCAGCATTTCTTGTGGAAATGAAGAGAATGACTTATCTCATCTTTCAGAAAGACAGATAATTGCCTTAAATCTGGCTAGGATGGTATTCTCAGCACTTGAATATGCTGTTTAGAATTGGGACAGTGCTATTTAGTGACTTTGGTGTCTTTCTGAGTGAAGTTGAAAGCAGTCTGACTCAATCCACACTAGATCTAGGCAGTGATAAGCCTGATGTGCACTAACATCGGCTGCCAGTTGTTAAACAATTGTGAGCTGGAACTCAGCTTGGGCAATAAAGGACAAGACAACAGGTTTTGAACTTCTCAAGGGCTGTCAGATGTAATTTACCTGCTTTTTTTTGGTAGAGTTTGAAACCTACAGTGATTTTTTTTGGTACTGAGACAGAGCCAGCATGTCTCTGGTGTGGAAAGGCACAGATCTGGGCTTAAATAGCTTCTCCATCTGCTGCTGGGTTACAGAAACCAGAAAGACAATGTGTAGGTGGGATGTTTGGAGGTGGATAGCAAGCTTGGGTCAACCCTTCAGTGAGGATCTCTGTTTAGTGCTAATGAGCACTGAATTTATAATTGTGGACTAAGATAGGCATCTTTAGTCCCAAACTATTGTGCTCTGACTTCTCTATACTCAGGAAGAAGCAAAAGGCCTAGGGAGGTATTTATCAATTAATCATGATCCCAGCTGGGCTCCCACTGCTTAGTGATGTTCATTGCATTGCCTCAGAGTATAGTAAAGTATGTTGACCATGATAATTCAGGTAGCAATCATTAAAGTAGCCTGAGCAAGGTAAGGGAGCCCTGGGGCACTTACTGGCAGAAGATGGATGGAGTTGACTGCTGTTTCCTTTTCTAGTATATAGTCAGTAAAATACTTGTAATGGCAGGGAAATCCTCTATTCAGATGCACTGTAGGAATCTGCTTTTATGTCTCAAGCTGAAAAGACAACTGTGCAAGAATAGCAATCTACCCAAGTCATCCTCACTCAGTGCTGCCTTGATTTGCTTCCTTCTGTTTTCACCAGCTGACAGCAGTATAGAACTTGTTTGTAGCTTGGGCTGAAAGTCAGAGTTTTGAGGGAATAAAGCTTATATTGACTGTTGTAATAACTGTATGGCCAAGGAGATAATGTGTATACTGCTTCTGAAATAAATGTGTTTACAGTGCTTTGGAGAAGAGCCATGCTAGCTTCTTAATGTACGTGCTTGGCACGTTGATATGAAGGCAAATATATCTGTAATATTACTGCTAGGGAGTGGTTATTTGTTTGATGAGGTCTTTTGTGCATTGACATATTGGGTACCTAGAAGGGGATGGGAGGTCACTTGCTGCATTTGGAGAGGAATCACTGTTCTTTTTCCTCTAAAGCCTAAAACACAAATAAATTACAGTAAATTTGTTCACTTAAGAACATCTTCTGTCCAGCAGGTATTGTGCATTAGTTGGTTTAATTATGTCAACTCAATGACCCTAATCCTCATTTGGTTCCAAGCTTGACCTCTAGTTCAAGATCTCAATATTCAGAGACAAAATAATGGCACTTTCTTGAAGAAAGCCAAGAAGTGACAAGCAGGTTTTCAGGAGAAAAGAAATACTGTGAATAGAGGAGCTGTTTCTGGCTCTGAACTCAAACGTTTCCAAAATCAAACCACTTTCTGGTTTCCCAGGGTGTAAAAACATTCTGTTGAATCTAGCTGTATGCCTTTATATCTGTCTAGTAGTTTTTCTCAGGCTCTATAAGCCTTCAGAAGATTGAACACACGATTTCTCTCCAGAATTTAGCTGAGTAAACCCTTCAGTCTACCAACAGTACTGGGTAATTCAGTCAGAGACCAAATGGTAGTTTTGTATCTAATGTGAAGGCAGTACATGGGAAAATGCTTTGCCCGTAAGCAGAGCTCTGGATCTGGCTGTCCTGGTGCTGATAGATCAGAAATGATATAAAGCCTATGGGCTGATCTTCGTGGCTACTTCAAACTGGTTGAGATTCTGTGGATTTTTCTTGGTTTGGGGTGGCCATATGATGTCTTGCTGCAAAGGAGTTGTTTTCCAGATGTTTTATGCAAGTTCTCAGTGTAATCACTTGCTATATCCTTGGACTTCAGGACCTTTTTGCTTGCTGGTAAAAGGGCAGGGCATGTGGGAGCTCCCCAGAGAAGGAAATTACTCTCAGGCTACTCTCAGCCTTAATTTCAGTCTTTTCTATCTACTTCCTGAGGATCCCCAGCCAGGAGCCAGTCTGTCTGCAGGAGGAAGCCATCTGAATGGATGGTGGTGTGCCAGCACTTCTGTAGGTGGCTTTCAAAGTCTATTAATTATCTTTCAGCTAGGATACCCAAAAAATCTGGAAGCAAAGGATGGAGGATAAGTGTCGTAATTGCAGCTGTATGCATAACAGGCTCTGCAACTTGATGTATGCATGTCTGTCATGGTGAATGTTTCTGAATGCAGCTCTTAAACAAAATAAGGGCCCAGCTGGGTGCATAAAGCTTGATTCTGCAATCTCACGTGAAGAACAAGGCAAGAGCAGGGGAAATTGTAGAGTATGTGGCTGAACTATCTTAAAACAAATGAAAAGTAAGCGGTAGGGTCCCAGAAACAGGTTGTGGTTTTCAAGCTTGGCCAGATATTTTGTAGCTTGAGTGGTGTGCACTGGGGCTGAATGTGCCCATTCACATTGGTGAAGTGTTGAAACAATCTGGATGGGTTACAGACTCCTGATTAGGTAAGAAAAGCTGTTATTGGCAGCATTTAAACTTGAAGTGTTTGTGCATCTGAGCATGACCATATAGTGTGCAGACATCAGGTTCAGAGATGAATCCTACAGTGAGTATCTTGCATCCCATTAGATGTGAAGATCTTTCCTGTCATGAGGAAGTAACTTTATATTCTGGCACAGAACTTGAGGTAAGACACTGAATTCAGAGATAAGAACTAGTTGTTTTCCTTCCAACTCTGCTGTTGGGCAGAAAAAAAAAGAGCTTGTTTGCTATATGGCAGCCTTTGGGTTTTTCCAGCTTGTCCAGGAATAATAATCTCCTGGGAGAAGATAGCTAGACTGCAGGCTAACTGGCTTCGTCATTGAAAACTTTCCTGCTAGTCAGCCAAAATTACCTTGCTTGGATTTATTCTGTTTTTTTCCAGTTCCCCTGTCTTGAAGCCTATCCACAATTGCTTTCGTCACAGGTCAGTTTTCTCAGAAACCTTAATCATTTTATTGTTTGCTCTGAGGATCCTGTTTGCTTCTGCCAACAGTGGTGGAGTGAGTGCTTCCAATTGCAGGCTTTGAATCTACCTGCCCAACATTTAATGCCAAGCAACAGAGCTATATTACCAAAGATGCTGGCTGTTAATACTAAGCTGCTTGATTATGAATAGGAAAATGTAACCCACAAAAGAGACTTGCATGTTTTACATCATCTATCAGTCTGACTGGAAGTTTTCATGGAAGAGCTTCTTCTCGAACCCCTTGTAGACTGCCTGGTGACTTCAAGTGTGGTGTTTGGTTACTAAATGCTTAAATCTTTTCCTTCTGCCTTACAAAGACTGAAAAGAAAGGTAGAAGGCTTCAGATAGCCCTGAAATGTGGTGTTCTTAGGAAGAGTTGTGTAAAGCAACCTTAATCATGTGAAGAATAGTATGTGTTCTTGAGAATGAGGACAGCCTTCCTATGGAAAATGAAAATATATGGCAGCTCTTGGAAGGGGGAGATGAAAACCTACCAAAACAGAGCTCTGAGCTGACTGCAGCTAGCACCAAGATGCAGTGTGATCACTTGCATTAACAACCAGAAGCTCTCTTCTGCAACTGTGCAGAACTGTACAACTGTGTAAGAACATGGAAGAGTTCTACAGTCACTGCAAATAGCTATTTTTTTTTTCCTGCTTGGCTTTGTCACTATTCATAGAAAGACAAGGCCTTGATGGCATTAATGTATAGCATTCAATGCAGAAACTTATTGTTGCTGAGCTGCTCCCTAATGGCATTAAGGGCTTTATTTATCCAGTTCTCCAAGCAGTGGGAATGCTACTGGTCTAAACTAGTTTTAAAGAACAAATGCTATCTAATAGCTCACATATTTGGGTCAGCTGGGCTTTTTAACATCAAAAGAGTTTGGTTTTGTTTAATCTGGCAGTAGGGAGGGTAACTTTGTATGGGAGTTAGATTACAAAATCTTGAATTTGCTGTTGAGAGGTGCAGCTAGTGCTTATGCTGGAGTGGTGGCAAGGACTGTACAGGTATCCTAAATCACAGTAGCTGATGGACCCTCTGCATCCACTTTTCCTACCTGTGTGTGGAAATAATGCAAAACTGTGGCTGTATCTTCAGGCAGTGGCTTCTGTAGTCTGTTATGGCCCTGATCATCAGCAAATGATTTAAGCTTTTGAGTAACAAAAGCACAATTTTAACCGTCTGTACTTCGGTATGTGTGCATCCCACTACTGCTTTCATGCTCTAATTTGCTCTGAAAGGCTCACTTGTAAACGGGAGAATTATATTCTATATTTATAGGGCTGGAACAGGATTGGTTTTAATTAAAACTCAAGCAACTTTTAAGGATGTGAATGCTACCTGACTGCTCAGGGCTAAAGCTAACACCTCCTTATGCCTGTCCTGTAGGTGACCAAAGGGCATCTTCATTCCCTAACAGAAAGAGGGAACTGCAAGCCATATATAATCAAGCTCTACGTTTGATTATTTGTGTTCCAAACAAATTTTAATGGGACAAAACTCTTTTAACCGCTAACAGTGCGATTGAGGTGCTTTAGCAGCTTCTGTGGTTGGGGCTTTTTCTTAACAGTGGGGAAAAAATGGATCCCCTTGTTTCTTAATTGCAGCCTGAAAGCTGTGTTTGTGCTGGTGGGGGGGATGTAAAGCTGCCTATTGATCTGTCCAGGGATGAGAATTAATTTGCTAATTAGATTGGCTTAATCTGATCATCTCTGTGAAAACACATTGTTAAAACACAAAGCTATAGCTGATGGGGTCTTCAAATCACCATGAAATCCTGTATTTGGTTAGCCAAGAGGCTCTCCAATTCCAATAGGGACCAGGTGTAACTACTTATCCATGTTCCCTTTCTATAATAAGAGTTCTCTTCCGTAGCATCATTCCCCTGCTGGCTTGTGATGCTGTTAGCTTCTAGCTCCATTTTATTGTATTTAAAGGACAGGAGTCTTGTCAAGAATGGATGTTCTGTTGAACTGGTAGCTCACAAATCTGAGCAGGTGCAAAAATCCATGAGTACACAGTCATAGAATATTGTAAGTCCAGCCCCTGGATCCACACAGCACCATCCAAACCTTCTGTCTGTGAGAGGTGGAGGTCAAGGCCAAGGAACAGTAATAGGATGACAGGTGATGGCCTCAAGTTGTGCTGGGGAGGGTCAGTTTGGATATTAGGAAAAAATTCCTTCTTCCAACGGGTGGTAATGCACTGGCACGGGCTGCCCAGGGAATGAGTGGTGGAGTCACCATCCCTGGAGGTACTCAAGAACCATGGAGATGTGGCTCAGAGGGTTTAGTAGACGATATTGGTGGTAGGTAGGCAGTTGGGCTTGATGACCTTAGAGATCTTTCCCAGCTTTTATGATTCTATGGCTTTCAGTGCTCAGCTCAAACCCTCTGCTGGCTACTTGCATTTGGCAAACTTAACGCTTCTTCCACTGCATTGTCTGCCCAACTACCCAGTGCTGACTCCAATCTGTGCAGTGCCAAAGCTGGAGGTGCTGAATCATAATCACTGAAGGCAGAAAATGAGCGCATGCTACTTGTACACTGCTGGGAGGACGGCACCTCAAGGAGAAGCAAGAGGCTTTTCATGCAATTCAAATTAAATTAAACAAGCATAGCAAACTGTGAATCTGTTTTAGCAGCAAGTAAAACACTACTGGGCTTTGAAGCCTGTTGTGGAACTTGAGGTTTCTTCTGTTCTTATATTTGCTGCCAGCAATTGTATCTGCTCAGGGAGATGAAAGTTGTCATCCCAAAGTGTGAAGAATCTTTAGAACCTCATCGCAGCATATGATCCTTTCTTCTGTTAGAAATGGGGTTTTTAGACTATTTAAAGCTGGCTTTAGTTCCCCCATGCGAGTCTTCATGAACCTACTGCTGAGTCTGCAAAAAATGGCTTTGGCCAGGAAATGCTGGTCTTCATTTGTCCTGTGTTCTTCTTCCCTGCTTCCGTGTTCTTTTGCTTGGTATGAAACCAATCTTTGGTGCCCTTCCCTTCTTGGTCATGAAGATTCCAGGTATGTATTTACATCTGTGAATATAGCGTGAGCTAAGTGGATATTAGGCAAAGGGCTTTGCTGGTGTGCGTAGCTGAGATCGAAGACTATTCCTCAATTAAGCCTTTAGATGTTGCTGAGTGTCCTTGTTTATCTGTTGCCTTCAGTTGTATCATTCTTTATTTCTCTATTATATGACATCATCTGGATCTGCTGCTCTTGTCTGTCCTTTGAGCTTCATGACGTGTTTGGCTGAGTCTTGGGTAAGGACCATCATTTATTTCTAAATCCATCAGCCCTGAAAATAACTAACCTAAACTCCTTATCACCAGTCTGCTGCCTCCAGCAGCAGTGAGAAGATTCACACTGAGTTGCTGCTGAGTGCAGAAGGGAGTGTGGGTTCTCTGTGTCCAGTCTGGTTACTGAGAGTTTTTTTCTTTAAACTGCACAAAAAAAAAAAGGCTGACAAGTGTCTTCTCTACTGGAATCAACAATCTTTTAATGCTCTGAGGCTGAACTCAGCTATTCAGATGCAGCTCTGTGCATTTGTGTGTTTACCTCTGCCTAAGACCTATTTAGGCTAACAGGGCTCATTGCATAGCTGTAGCATCTCTTAAGGGTATCCTTTTTTCCCCATGATCTTCTCTGTATAGAAAGCAAAGAGCTGGAAAAACATCTTTTTCCATATTGTAATCTGCAGCTGCGGTGGCTGGATCTCAGCTATCCTGCTGTGTCAGTGCATGCTGTGCCCTACAATGATGAGATGTGTCAGTTCTCAGGCATATGCAGGAAGGTGAGGTGGTACCTGGGAAAGTTCCCTGCTAGTAATTGCTCCCAGTCCCTGGTCACATGCTGCTATGAAGCCTGGAGAGCAATGGTAGAGGTAGAGATGTGGTGTGTTGTTGCTAATGAGCTATGGTGTGCTTTAACAAGCTCTGTGGAGATGTCGTTTTCATTGCTACAGAGAGCTAAAACTGACACTCAGGTGTTGAAGTGGATGATTGGAGCTTCACTTACTGGTAGGAGCTGGATCTCAGTGCCACGCTCCTTTAGCAGCACTGTTCTCTGGATTAGCCATGAGCAACATTGCTTCAAACTCTGGCTTCAGTCCTCCTCTCAAGCAGGTTTTGTTCAGGTGCTGGAGAACAAACCACAGCTGTTGGGGCATGAAATTCTGCAAGTTCACATGCTATTGCATCTCTTTGAGCTGTTCTGCTCACATTTTCCTTTGCCGTATCGAGTCTTCCTGCCTACTGCTCTTCTGCCTTCCTATAAGAGATGGAATGACTTCGAATCATTGCATCACCAAGGTTGGAAAAGATCTCCAAGATCATCTTGTCCAGTTGTGCACCAACCACTAAACCATGTCTTGAGATGGTGTTTTGTGTGTGGTAGGACTCCAAGGTGTGGATTAGGCTTAGGTTAAGCTTTAGAATCATAGGTTAGATTCTTTCTTGACACTTTCCTAGGGAAGCCTGGAAAGAGATTCCCATCTCTAATGTCCCTGTGATGAGGAAGACCTGAGCGTCCCCCATTCCTGAGAACAAGGGATGCTTTTCTCACTCTGTGTTCAGCCAGTTTTCAGGTATGGCCAAGTAGATCCTAGTCAACATTTTGGCCCTTATGCCTCCAGGCAAGGAGAAGAGAATTTGTTCTGCTTACTAGCATAGTCAGAAGCCTGGTGGTGTTGGTGTCCACCACGTGGACTACTTTTTAGCACTGCATGCCCAGCATCACTGGCCCTAGCTCTGCTGCAAGATGGATCTTCATGCTTACAGGATCATCCAGGCTTTTTAAAGGAATCCTTATCCCTTCTCATCCTGTAGAGATAAGGCTTAACTGGAGAACTCCTCCAAAGAGAACAAGAAATCTTTAGCGTGCTCCAAAGGTGAGAGCAGCTTCCTCAATCTGAAGGATGCATATCTTGGGACCCGGGGAGGAAGTTGTACTTAGGATAAGCACTGCAGTAAATACAGTTGTGATCTTTGATGGCTTGGTCCTGCTTGCATCTCCCTGCAATTGGTGGCAATGCAAGTTGACTGCATGGTGCTGGCCCTAATAAAAGGGGCATGCTGGCGTGACTTCTGCCAAGGAGTTTCTGTCTCTGGCAGAGCACGCTGGAGAGGCTGGCTGCTTTCCCCAGCTCCTACCAGAGCCAGGAGGAAATCACCATCTGGGTGCAATCTGCACTGCAGGAGCCTGCCCTTCCCAGCAGCTCTCCAGCTGGGTGCCAGCTCTGTTCCTTGCTGCCCTATGGAGCTTCAGAACCCATAGGGAAGAGCTGAGGGTCTTGGGAAGCTGCAGAAAAACAGATCTGCAGGAGGGAGATAAAGGAATAAGTGATGTGCTGCCTCCATGCCTTTTCTTGAGTTACCTTTCCGTGACCACTTCTGAAGTCTCATCTCCAGTTTGGATGAGTAACCCTTGGGTGGTGGTGGGGAGAACAACCCTAAGAGCAAAAGATTTGGCTCTTACAGGGTGACTTGAGATGTGCACCTTGCATCTGGAGGGACCAGTTCAGTTCTGCCTAAAATTTGGTTGCTTGCTTTTGCTGTCAGTTGGTGGACAGGCATGAAATGATGATCACAGCCAGACAACTTGCTCTGGTGTCTCAACCTGCAAGACCACTTGTCACCTTGGCCTCCGATATTGAATCCCCTTGATTTCTCAAAGCAAATCTGGGGCCCCAACCCAGCATGGGTCTCTGCACACCATTGTGCAAGAGTGACTTCCAACACATGTCCTGCAATGGGATTCTTAGTGCTGTGATTGCAATTTGCAGTGTTCAGCTCCAAGAGTGAGACCAAATGGTTCTGGAGGACTCGCTGGGATAGATGCTGAAATCCTCATCATCAAGGTGTTTAAAAAGGGAGATGTTATCTGGCTGCTGCTCCCCTAGAGGGGCTTCCAGCAGGACCCTGTGCTCCCTCTGCTGTGCTGCAGCATTTATTGCATGGTCCTGCAAGCAGAGCTGCTCTCCTGCAGCTGGGGTCAGACCAGGCTGTTCAGTTGGAGCTTGGTGCAAAGCAGCTTGTTTCACTTCAGTTTGCAGGAGTGACTGAAGGGGTTCAGGGCGTGATTAAAACAGGATAAACCAACACGAACTGCAGGTTATGGTTGTACTTAGTTTACTTTGAGCAGTTTTGGTGTTTTTTTTTTTTCTTTTTGACAAGTCTTGGCTGTGTTGCAGGCATGGAAATCCCAGCATCACTTCATGCATGGGTGCTTGGTAGGAGTCACTCTGCAATGCTTGGATCCCACTTGGTCTTTCCTTCTAGGCTCTGAATTCTCGCAGTCTCTTGTGCTTGCCCACCACAAAAGCTGTGGTGTTGGTAGAAGTGTCTCACTAAAAAGCAAAGATGCCCAATGTCTGTCAGGACTGAATGTAGCCCTAAACCAGCCTTGGAACAAAGAGCTCTTCAAAGCCAATTGGATGTTTGAGGAAAAAATAACCTTGCTACGAGGAAAACAAACATTCACTTTGAGGAGAAGTTGTCTTTGCATGAAGTTATTTTCTCATTTAGGCTCAGGGTTGGGTTTAATTTCTGCTCCTTGGATCATGCTCCCTCTGGGTGACTCTGCTTAGCTGGGCTGGTGGAGTCTACTGGCATAGAATAGAGCTGGAGCCATTGGATGGACCAGATAGCGCCAGACAGGAGGTATCTGATATCTTCTCTGGTGCCACACATCAAATCAGATAAGCTGATACCTGTGTTCATTGTCCAGAAAGCTGTGCTGCTGGTGGGGTAATATTTCTAGGAAGGGATATACGCTGTTAGATAATTCTACATCGTGGTGAGGTGTGGTTAGGTCTGAGGTATAAAAGAAAAAGAATATTGGGCTCAGTTGCCCACAGTTGGCTTTGTGTCTGTAGGATATGCGTCTTGAAGGAATTCTCCAAAATTCTGCAGCTTTGGACTTGATCCTTTCCCCTACCAGTCTGGCTGACTCAAGTCTTGATGTCTTCATGGTGGACCCTGCACATAGCAGGGGGTTGAAATTAGGTGATTGTTGTGGTCCTTCTCAACCCAGGCCATTCTATGATTTGCTGCTATGGGGCTGGAGGGAAGAGCTGCAAGCCTATGGGATAGAGTAGAGTTTCATTTCTAGAAAAGCAGCTCACTTAATAGTTTTTCTCAGTTATCTCCAAACTGCGATCAAAAGGTGAGAGCTTTGACTGTCCCAAAGGAAAGAAAGGTGGGGAAACAATAAAACCATCCAGCTTGTGTGATTGCATAGCTGTTTATCCTAACATGACACAGCACAGCTTCTGGAGGCAGTGCACATGTCCTCTATTCGCCACCTTGCTTTTATTCCAGCACAAGTGTTGGGTTTCAATCTCTGCTTTTTCCCTGCAGGTGTCCACACCTCAGGTATGAGTCCCTGTTCTGATTCCTTTCCTTGCTCCTGGTGATGGCACTCAGATGCTGCTGGGAGAGGGATTTGGGGCAAAAGGCATTGAGGTTTGCTCTGGTGGTGGGGAAACAACGTAGCAGCAAATGAGGAGGAAAAAAAAATAATCAAGTAATGCTTGCCTGCTTTTGTTCTTAAAGGTTGTAGACTGGGAGCAGTGCTCTACATCTTGAAGTGTGTGTTTGTGTGGTTTTGTACAGAAGCTTGATGTGCTCCAAGGGTTTGTTTTGAAACCTGTCTGTCTGCTTTGGGCTCAGATGTACCTTTGTTGGGATGTGTCTGGGGCAGTTCTGAAGGGGCAGAGAAGTGGCTTGGTGGAAAGGATGTGAAGTGTTAGGAGGGGATCTGGAGGAGGCCATAAGGATGCACTGAGGGCTGGGGGTGTTCAGCCTGGAGATGACTCTGGGGCGACCTCAGCGTGTCCTTCCAGTACTTAAAGGGAGCTTATAAACAGGAGGGAGAGTGATTTTATATGTGTCTGAGAGTGATAAGAGAAAGGAGGTGGCTTTAAACTAAAAGAAGGAGGATTTGTATTAGGTATCAAGGGAAAATTTTCAAGGAGAGAATGGTGAGACCCCAGCAGAGCTGCCCAGAGCTGTGGGTGCCTAAGGCCATGGATGGGCCCTGGGCAGCCTGAGCTGGTGTCTGGTTTAGCAATTGGTAACCCTGTCTGCAGCAGTGGGTTGAAACTGTATGATCTGAGGTCCTTTCCAACCTGTGCCCTTCTACCATCAGCCCTTGCTGTTAGGGGAGTGGGATTTTTTTTCCCTGCTTGGTGCATCCACCCAGCTGCGAGCTTACAGGCAGCACCTTACCTGCCAACACCTGTAGCATCAAACCTCAGCACACAGAGTTCAGCAGAGATGGGGGGGGAGAGGTAAAAAGAGGAATTAAAGCCTGAAAACTTGCTCGTTTGAATACACATGAAGCTGCCCTGCTGTCGGGCTGGGAGGGCGCTAGGACCCGGCTGTGCCCCCGGCCCTTCCCTTCAGCCGCACTCCCGCTCGGGGGACTTTCAGTTTTGGCTGCGCTGCGTCTTTTTATTTAATATATATATATATCGTGGAGGGGGGTGAAGAGGAAGGGGAAGAGGGGTGAAAAAAGGTGAAAAATAAATAATTTAAAAAAAAAAAAAAAAAACGCCGCCGCCGACCCCGAAACCGCGACAAAAGTCCTAAAGCGTCAAGATGGTGAAGACGGGATGAGAGGAAAAAGAGAGGCAGCCATGGCAGCCAGGCGGGTGTTCCACCTCCAGCCATGCGGTGAGCAGCCACACCAGTGCGATGAGTGTTACGGCAGATGGGGAAGAAGGGGCTGAGGGTGGGGGGGTGTCCCCGGTTTGTCCCCTCTTTTGGGATGGGGAGGTGGAGGGGATGCCGGCAGTGCGATGCGCGGTGATGGGATGCAATGGGATGCGTGCTGCTGCCCTGCTCTTGGAAAGGGTTTTCTGGGGGAGGAAAGTGGGGGAAGCTTGGCTTTGCGTCATTGTTTTGGGGATTTTTTTTATTTTTTTATTTTTTTTTTGGATGGGAGCCGGCTGTTGTTTTGAGGAGGTGATGACACTTTGCATCTGGGCTCGCTGGACAGCACCGAGCTGCTTACACCGAGCGGGCACGGATTTGGGATGGATAAACTCAGAGGGCACAAATACAGTGTGGAAGAGGATGAAGGAGCGATTTAAATTCGGGACCTTTTGTTGTTTAGGTGTTTTTTTTCCCCTCTTTGTGTGCTTTGTTTATACCTCAAGTGGGAGGAGGGCATGGCTTGCTGTTAGCTCCACTCCGGTGCTCTGTTTGCGGATGCGGTCGTTTGGCTTCACTTTGACAATGATGTAATTAATAGTAATAATTAAAAAAAAAAAAAAGAAAAGTTAAGCAGCTTGAGCTGAACGATCAGAGGTACTCGGACAGCGGTGCTTGTTGGCAGGACCCCAGCAATGTGTTTGTGAGCTTCAATTTGCAGTGCTTGCAACCGGGTGGATTTAAATGCGTGCTGAGTTGCGCTCTTTGGCTTTTGCTCAACTTTTAAGTTTCCTTCTGCAGTGTTTTCCTCCCCAAAGGGAGTGCTTCCTTACTCAGAGTGGCTGCATTCGTGCTGGTTTGTCACTAAATTAAATGACGGGGAGTTGAGTTTGCATAGAGAAGTTTGTTCGGGTGGAAAAGCAACTGTAGGTGGCACAACAGCTTTGCCTGCAAAGCTGTGATCAGGGAAAATGGGCTATAGATTTCACTCTGGGATCTCAGCTTGGGGAGGGAGGGCTGTACCTCTGTTTAAGGAAGGAAAGAAAGGTTGCTTCAGTTCTGATGCATTTCCTCAAAACTTCCTGTACTGTTGTTTTTTTGTGTCCAGGGCTGTCATTATAACTTGATGGTGATGGCTGAGCAGCAGCAAGGTGCACACAAGCAGTGCCTATTTGGGAGCATATAAACTCTTTCCAAGCTGCTGTGATGTCTTCCTATGCAAGATTTGTCTATAAACCTTTGGGTTTTCTCGAGTTGTAAGCGTAGCCTTGCCTCTCCTGAGTACAGTTCCCATCCCACGGTGTGGCTGAAAGATGGGATAAACTGGTTGACCCAGGGCTGTGCAAGCATTTCAGCCATCTCACCTGAGATGCTGGAGTTGGTTCTGGGTCTGTTTTGTTCTTGGGTAGGTTTAGGTTAGAAGGAAATGGTGATGCAATGCTTTCAGTCTTGTCAGCCTCAGTCACTGCTGCCATCCCTGCGTGCTGTTGTTCCCCTGCTATAACTGGGATGCATTGGCCAATCCATCGTAGCCACAGCTTCTGGTTCTGAAACATCTGTGGCTTTTGTGTGGTTGCTTCTCCTCAAGAGTTCTGTACCACAGTGGAAGTTCCTCTCTGGCTCTCCTGTTGTTCCTTGGCAGTTGGAGCACTTCAGCTCGTTTAAACGAATAGAGCCTGAAGTATGAGTGGGGCTTTTCACTGTGGTGCTCACTTGACTCCCCAAGTGGTAATGAAGAGCTGTGTGCAAACCCAGAGTGCCTGGACTTACAGTAAAGCTATAATAAAATCACTCGAGGCTATGAATGGTTCTTAAAGCAAGCTTCATCTTTGAGTTGATATCCTTGGGGATCCTTCCAACCCAAGCCATTCAATGATTCAAAGCAAAAATGAGGGTGTCTTGTTTTGGATTCTTTCAAAGCCAGAAGCACTCTGTGCAACCTCCAAAAATAAGTTTTACTGATAAGTTTGGTGTTTCTTGCTGAAGGGAGCTGTGAGGTTTGATTGGTGCCATGTTATTGCCTGTTAGACCCTATGGAATGTGGAAACTTCGAATATTGCCTTTGCTGAGCCATGGTGATGCTCTGCACGTGGGCTCTATGCCTAAAGACAACTCCAAAACCGTATCTAAGGAGAAATCTCATTTATTTCTTTTTCCACACTGAGTTATCCTTGTGCTTCTCTAGGAAGCCCCGGTGGCAGCTGTGCTATCCAAAAGCTTTCAGTGACTTGAGCTTAGGTGTCACTGGAGCTACCGAGCATCGTCCAAGTGCAAAACCACTTCTGGAGAAGTCCCATTTCCTTCTGTGGGATTTCTCTGGGAGTAAGTCTGGGATGCTTTAATGACTTGTCATTGTGAAACTGTCATCCGCCCTGTAAACACGTAGATGGCTGCCAAGTGCAGCACATATCCAGCATGTGTTCCATCCCAGCTACCTTTGTGGTGGCTGAGCACGGCGTGGTGCCGTTGCTGCTTCGGGAGGAGGGGGTCCTCTGCAATGATACACTGCAAAAAGGTTGGGAACAGAGTGCTGAGGCCGTTCCTTTGAGTTCATCTGAGTGTGAGCAGGGTTTTGTGACTTTGCAGAGCAACTCCTTCAGGAATCTGTGCTGGGATTGGGTGAAATGGGAGAACTTTTCTCATTGCAAAGTCACTTCCTAAATATGGTTCTAGCATAAGCTCTCCATGAAGCCCTTGTGCTGAGCATGGTGATGTGCTGGCCCAGGAGCAGAGTCCTGCATCTGTCAGTGCTGGCTTTGATATCAAAGCGTTCAGCTGACATTTTTAACTAGGTTTTTCTATTCCTCCTTTCTGAACTCACCCCAGCTCTAACCTGCAATTAAATAGGACAGAAGTTGGATGTTCCTCCATTATTGAGGAAGGGTCTGTGTTCCTCATGACAGCTGTGGTTTGGGTAGGGTGCAGGGAACAGAGGGCATTTGGGGCATCTGTCATGCAGAGAAACTGCAGGAAGAGGAGGGGAGAAAAGTCACTGGAGTGGGTAACACTGATGTCACACTTGAGCCTATGGGTGCTTTTGAGCTTCCCAACTTTGAAGCTGATGCAAACTGCAGCAAGTCTGGCTTGCAAGGCTGGAACCGTATGCATTCTTATGGCTGTCCTATGGTGGGGTGGATGGGGACAGTTGGTAATGCAAGAAATTCATTGACCTGAATCTCATCTGGGCAGCTTTTTTTGAGACGCTGTGCGTAGGTAGAATAGTAGCATCATTATGGGTGAGATAGACCTCTAAGGTCAGCAGCCCCAACCCTGCTGTGCCCGTTGACTATAACCTTCAGTGCCACATCTCCATGGCTCGTGAACACCTCCAGGGATGGTGATTTTCCCCCCACCTTCCTGGGCAGCCTGTGCCAATGCTTGACCGCTCTTTAAGAAAGTCTTCCTAATATCCAAACTTGACCAGTAAAGGTGATGGAGTGAGTTACCAGTAGGTGCAGATGAATGGGAGAGAGAATTAGGAGGAAGGGCTGAAAATGAGGAGCTCTTCTTCCTTTCTGGTGCCAGTTCAGGTGCTGGCACCCCACAGAAGTGGGGGCTACTGCTCAGGATCACCCCCTTGGGGGGGGGGGAAACCCACCTGATGGGGCACTGCCTCAGGATTAAGCTTTACTCTCCTTTTCCTCCCGCTTGTCTCCGTCTCCTGGAGCTGAATGCCTCTTCCCTTGCTCTGAGCCTAATTGCATCCCCAGGGTTTAGCACGCGTGTGTTTGTTTTATTCAATGCGTTGGCTGTTCCCACCGGAACAGGCTTTTTTTTTTTTTTTAAAGATTGGGCTTTTTTGCTTATTGTGCACAACAAGCTACTGCCCGAGATCCTCGTTGGGGAGGGGTGGAGGGAGGAACTGTAGTAATGCCAATACTTCTTGAATATTATAAACCTGGCTTATCAGCCCGACGCAGGGCTGGAATTTGTCTCTTCCTGTGCTGCATCTCTGCTTTCTGAGAGGCGCGTTTAAATACAGGCTGGGGACGCAGCCTTCCAGTGCGCTCCGTGAGGCCGTGACAGCAGGAACGGGGCTTCTCAAGAAGCTTTTATTATTCCTTTTGCGTTAATTCCTCTTGAGAAAGGAATTTGTTGGGAAGAAGGCTCTGAGACTGCATGTCCCAACAGTATCAGCTGAAGGAGGTGAAGGCAGACGCGGTTTGTTTCGTACCTGGCTCTCCTCTCTTCTCAGTCCTCATGGAGCCGGCTTCTTTTTGCTACCCCCAGCTTACCTTCCTGCGCTCACCCTACGGGCAGTTTGGGGCGAGTGCTGGCTCTTCACAGGACCTGGCCCCGTGGCCTCAACGCTTAGTGCCGCAGAGATGGAGCGGGCCGGTGGATGGTATGTGAGTGGGCTGGGGACTGAGGAGGGTGGGATTGGGAAGCCGAGATGACCTCTGAGATGGTTGAAGTTGGATGGTGGATGGAAGCGGGAGGTGATGCGTGGAGGGTTGGTGGATGTGCTGATGTGGGGTTGTTGGCGTGCTCCCTTCTCTACATCTCTCCTAGTGATGCTTGCTTGGCTGCTGCCACCTCCATCATGGAGCAGCTGGAGTACCTCAACCAGAGGAGCTGATAAACAACCTCAGCATGGAAAAAATAAAAATAGAAACCACTCTTTGGCAGTCCTTTGTCTTATAAGCTTGCTCATTCACTGATATGAATCCGTCAGTGTCTAAAACCTGAAATACCTGCTGGAGGCTCAGCAGGCTTGTTTCACCTTTAGGGCTGCATTGCTTTCAGCTTTATCTTTTAAACTGTTATTAAAGCTATCAAGCGTGGGGATAGGTGATTAAGATCCTTTATTGCAGATTTCAGCACTACAGGGAAGTTCCTTCTATGTGTGTTAGTTTGGTTCAGAGCTGTCAACGCTGTTATTGCAAAGAATCTATATGGGGAAATGGTAAATCCTGTTGTAGGAGTTGAGACTGCTTGGAGTGCCCATCCTGAAGGTTTATATTTTGTAAAAACTTTTTCAGGAGAGATATTGCAGTTGGTGAAATGAGGTCCTGAGCAGCTTTGATATGGCTTTAAGGCTGCATTGCCTGGAGCGCATTGCTGGGCTGGAGACCTCCAAAGATCTCCCACCCTCAAAGCAAACTTGCTTTACATCTTAATAACAAGCCAGCAGCCATGCACCTCACCTGGCAAAGCTGGTCAGGTGGCATGCAAAGAAATGGAGGAGAGCAGCTGAGCAGTCTCAGCAGGGAGAATGCGTGGGAGGTGTTTAAAAACATGAGCTGTGGTTTCATGCAGCGGAAGCAAGCCTGTAGCAGGAGGAGTGAGGATGGGCAATGTGGCTCCGAAATCCCTCTGCTAAAAGCGATGTCTTTCCCCCCACCTCCCTCTGCATGGGAAGTGTTGGCTGCCTCCTGGTAAATAACGATTGCTGGGGGACTGTTACTTACAGCAACTGGGATTGCTGTGATCGACGGGACTCGGAGATGGCAAGGACCTGGTGTTTGGAGAACTTGCTGCTTGTTTCTTCCGTAGGTTTCTGCCTTTTGGGAGGCTGACTTGATGTCGTTTTGGGGAGCTGACTTATTCCCCCTCGTTCTTCTTGGCTGGAATAGATCGCTACTCTGGGCTGTAAGCATCCAGCTGGGGGAGACTTGCCTTGCTGTAATGAGAATCTTGCATTGTAAGGGAAGTAAAGCAGTAGGAATAGAACGGGCTGGAGCGTGGGGGAGAGGATGTGGCATCTTCACCCTTCTTCCTAACCCCTCCCCCCTCCCCCCCCCCCCAGAACTTTGTGGGTGCTGCTTAGCAAAGTGCTGGGCTATCAGACTGGGTGATAAACCTCCTTGGATGAGGTGAGCTCTCTTCAGCTCTGTTTTCTGCAACTTGTTGTAACAGCCCGGACTTAGTGCTCTGTTTCCCATTCCCTTGCAAAGGCTCCTAGTTTGCTGCTGAATGCCTGCGTTAACCCTTGTGTTGCCTGTGCTGGGAAAAAGACATTGGAGGCAGCCGTGCAGTCAGAGTAGAGCAGCGATGTCTTTAAGAGATTCACTATATCCACTTCTCGGCAGCAGCTTTCCTCCCCTCTCTTCCTTTTGCATCTTTGCATCCTCTTGTTTTCCCTGCACTTCTCTCCCAAGGTACAGCATCTCACTTCTGGTCGAGCCTGGCTGCTACGAAGCCTTTTTCTTTAAGGAGGCACATGAGCTTTCTCTGCACAGCATCCAGCAAAAAGCTCCGGCTCCCAAGTGCAGGGTTGCTTTAATCTGTTTTTCTGCTTTGCTCCTGGAGGAGAATAGCTCCGGATCTTGGGTGCGGGCTAGAGGAGAAAACACGAATCCCATCGTGGTGTGAAGTTAGCAGCTTGCTGGCATCCTTTGTCCGGCATTAGGTTTGGGTGCCCAGCTGGGAGCTAATGGGTCACGCTCTCACTCCACCCATCCGCCGCTCGCCAATTGGAAGTGAGAGAGAAAGATGCTCTGGCTGGATTAATATTGGAGGCACTGAAAAAACACAAGCCATTGCTGCCTCGGCCACCTGAGCAAGTGGCATTGGGGATTGGGCGAGCTGACTCAGAGCAGCCAGGAGAGGAGCGGAGGCTGTTTGGATGGGAACAGCATCTCTATTGAAGAAGTAGTGCAGGTAAGTTGTGGTCTGAAGCAATACTGGAACACTGCTGATGCTGGGTGATGCGTTTGAACAGGAAATCCAGAAAGGCAGCTCTGCCAGCTCTTGAATTATTTAATTTGCTAAAGTAAGGCAGTGCTTGATGGATTTTCAGTGGGCTCTGCTGCTCGGTGATGCTGTCTATTGCTGGGCTGGATGTCTGTGCTGTGTTTAAGGATGGAGGGTACCTCTTGAATTCAGTTTACTTTAGCCAGAGTGTTGCCTTTCAGGGGTTGTGTTTAGTTGCAAGATACCTTGTGCTCATCTCCTATGCATGTCTTGCCTGTTCTTTTATGCTTTTCTTCTCAAATTAATGCTGAAATATCCCCCCAGCCTGCAGGAAGAGAGGCTTTACATACTGATGTGTTTCACGTGGGGAAAGTGCAGTGCTGAGTGAAAACAAAATGCATGTGTGTGATGTAAAATGCTAGCAAGCATCGTTCCTGATGCTGTAGCCATGGAAGCCATGCAGACGAACCATAAACAGTGTCCTACTGATAAACACTCTGACATGTGTTGTCAGTTGGCAATTATTTCATCACTGGACCAAAGCGTTTTTATTTTGGGTTGATGATAGATAGCAAGAACTGATGTGGAGCTGCTGGCTCTCCCCTTGCCCACGTTGTTGTTCTTGTCACTGTTGTTTGCTGTTTAGTGGCTCCTGGATATAGAAATGCTACGGTGCTGCCCGTGCCATCCTGTTGAGCCTGTTGGGGTATGAAATCACCACTTCTGTGAGGAGGGCTGAGGCTGAAGGAGTCAGCTGCTTGCCTTTGCTTTTTCTTTTAGGCTGTTTTTAATACTGGGGGATGCTTTCCTTTTGGTATCTTTCCTGACTGAAAATATTTCCTGGTATCTTTCCACAGCTGAAAATCTGATGTTCTTGGTGATCGGTTGGCTGCCAACTGCTCTACTTTCATCCCTTCTTGCTTTCAGTATAGATCTTGGTTTCAGTCTTGTGGCTTTGTGTGAATGAGAGTGGGTCTTCTGATCCATTCAGATGGCTTTTTTGGGCAATGGAGGTAGGAAGAGGTGCAGGATAAACTTTGACACAAAGCTTAGTCATCCACAACTGTCTCTCTAACAACATTTTTCCTGCTTAGTGGCAATAAAAACTTTGTAGTAATGTACTTTACGTTCCCAAACATGGTCCTGGTGTCCTGGGGAATGGTGGAGTGTGTACTGTTGCTCTTGGAGCACCTCTTCCACCAGAATCCCAAACCTCAGGTTGTGTAGTTCCTTGTTTCCATTTTGCAGCTTAATTTTTACAGCATTTAATCCATCTGAACCATTGTAGGGAGCAGCTCTATTCCTTTAAGCCCCAAGCAGGTGGAATTTCTACTGACTTTAAACAATGTTGGCATGTTTTACACAGCAGCACTGATGGCCTCTGAAAGACCCTCCTGCGTGGGGAAGAATTTTAACCAAGAACACAACATTTACCTTTTAAAACCACCCTTTTTCAACCCATATCCAGTCCTGACCAAGATTTGGGGCTGTAGCTGTATCTCTTTCAATGGGAGCTATGAGATTTTTTTGGTAGGGCCTTGCAAATGAAAAGAGCCATCTGAAAAGCTGTCCGTAAGAGTTAAAGCTTTCTAAATTATTTAAGTGTTCAGGAAAGGTCTACTGGAAAGCCTCTGCTGGTTGGTCCTTGGGTCTTTGCCAGCTTGTGGGATCTCTGGAGGTATTTGCTTTCACTCCTCTCCAGGTAACACTCATGCAAGAAATCCTTACAAGTCCTAAATCACATTTTTAGAGGGCCCAGCAAAACCTGGGAGTTAAAAATAAATAAAGCTAATGGCCCAAATTGTTCATTTGTCAGCCAAATCCCAAAGTGGTGTTGTTCCCCAGCTCCGTGGCTTGCTTTGGTCACCTAAGAGATGATGGCCAAGAAACCTGTCCAAGGAGGAAGAGCAAAGCAGCTGCACTGCTCTTAATTCCCAGTGTTGCCTCCTCACCTCTGGGAGGCACCCTCGGATGTTAATTGCTTGGGGTGAGCTCAATTGTGATGAGTCAACCTGGGCAGCCTGGTGCCAGCTTTCTGCCTGTGTTTTTTTGGGGAGAGGAGGTCTTGCCAGCTGTGACAGTGACAACTATTATTTTTCATTAGGTAGTTTTATTGCAATGGGTGTTCTGGAGGAAGCTGGGGAAAGGGATGAAGGGGAGGGGGAATTACTCAATGCAGTAAGGAAAATGCTTTGAAAGCAGGCTTGTCTGATCTCTGAGCCTGTGTGTGGGTGGGAGTTTGCCTGGGAGTGATGAGCAGGCAGGAGGATGCTTCCTGCTCTATTCTTTCAATGTGATGTTCTCTATTTTTACAGCCGGCAACTGTGAAAATGAGTTCTAGGGTTTTGTTTGTTGGAATGACCACGGCACGATTTAAGATCTCCTCTCACTGCTTCCCTGCATCAGAAGAATATCCAGCTCCTCGTGTATGGGCCCAGATTAAATGCTTTAATGCTCCCTGAACTGTGGAGCCATAAAGTTGCTGGACTGGCATCCTAGAGTGGTCATACTGTGGTGGATGCTTTAGCTGGACCCAAGTGATTCCAGCACACCATGTGTTACCTTAGGAGATGTCAGACTGTTGATGTTGTGTCTTCCAAAACCCAACAAAATTGAGCTTTCTCAAGGAGTTTTAGAGTTTAGGTTGAGGTAATCCAGACCTTGGCATAAAATAAATAAATAATAAGTAGGAGTATGGGGCTTTATAAACTATCTGGGGAAGCAGAGAAGCAGGGAAAATCCTTTGGAGATGCTTCTTTTAGAGATAAGAGTTGGAAGAGGATGTGACATAGACACAGATTTGTTGCAAGAGGAGTATTTTATATATATATATATGTGTGTGTGTGTGTGTGTGTGTCTGTGTGTGTGTATATATATATATATACACACACACACGTACACACACATATATACACATACATACATATATATAACATTTAATAGAGTGCTGTTGGGTGGCTGTGCCTACATGTAAGGAGAGCAAAGATGATGTCTCAGTGGATTTGAGTCTCTTAACTGGAGCAACAATTGGCCATAAGGTTGGGTTACTTCCTGCCTGCCTGCTCTGGACAACACTTATCTAAAAGCTTACTAAGGTAAAGGGGGTTGGAGTAGATGAAAATCTCCTTGGGTTATGACTGCCTTCTAGATTATCCTCAGGAGTTCCCACATTGATTTGGTGTAGGTGTTTGCACACAAATGTTGTACTAAACCCATTTGGTTAAGGTCTTGAAAGAAGATAGCATCTCTTCAAACAGTGCTGTGGAAAGCAGTGTTAGGAAGACTTTTAGGCACAAGTGGCTGTAGCACTCAGATGAGTAGGGGGCAAGCAGAAGCCCTTTGCCTCCTCTGCTTGTCTTGTAAAGGATCTTTACGATGAGAGTGGTGAGGTGCTGGAACAGGCTGCCCAGAGGGGATGTGGATGGACCTTGGAGATGTTCAAGGCCAGGTTGGATAGGCAGCCTGGTCTAATATTAGATGTGGGGGTTGGTGGCCTTGCCTGCAGTGTGCGGGTTGGAGCTTGATGATCCTTGAGGTCCCTTCCAATCCAAACCATTCTATGATTGTGAAAAGATTTATGCCTCTCATCTTTCCCTTGGGATGAGATGCTGATAGGCTTCTGCCCTATGTGGTGCTTGCACAGGGAGCAAAGCTGTAAAGCCACAGTTTAAAAAAAGAAGTCTTCATTTGATCTTGACTTTTATCCCTTCAAGGTAGAAACTACTTAGGAGGTAAATGAGTGCTCATACTGCCCATTTAATGAATTGCAAAAGGTCTTTTTGCTGATATTTACTGATACTGACTTTTCTATCATGTTTTCCTCTACCTTTATTAATGCAAAGGAGTGCTTTCAGGAGGAGAAACCTAGGTTTGGAATTGCCACAGGCAATAGTACCTGTATGCTGTGCTTACCAGCTGTGTTCTTGGCCAAGTATTAACAAGTGTTATTTTTCTTACATTACCCTCCCTTAATCAGGGCGATCAGTTCTTATGTGTTTTTCTGGTTTTTTTGGTCACGCTTCTTAGGCGTTGAGAAAATGGCTAAAATCTTTAAGCTTTTGTCCTGTATGTTGATCATTATTGCCCAGAACAGCAGCATATGGGCACACCTCATCTCTGACTGCCAATAAGAGATGGGTTCCCACCAGCATTCTGCAGTTTAAGTGGGAATAGATCATCTCCTTAATTGTGTAGATGGCAATGAGAAGTGGTGACTTGAGGCAAAACGGCTTCTCACATGCTGCTGTCCATTCATTCTTGCTGACTTGAATGGTTTTAAATAACTTGCAGCAGATGTTTACACCAGGAGACCTTACTGCTCGGTTTTTCCATGAAAATTACCGAATCTTATTTTGTAAGCATGAGCAATGCTATGCAGGAAGATCCTGCAATATTGATACCCTTTGAACTTGATCAGTGTGTCGGTGTGATCAGACTTGCAGCCTGTTGAGCTTGTTTTCTACTCCTCTGTGGTGATGCTGTTGTTATGAAAGAGGTTTGAAGCTTCCTTCCTCTGGCTGCTGTTGAGCTCTTGCTGCATACAGAGATTTTTCAGACTTCCAACTGCAGTCTCCTTTCACTCAATGCTCCAAATAATCCTTTTTTAAAAACCTGTAGGTTTCTCTTGGGATTTTTTCTTTTTTTTCTTTTTTCTTATACCTCTCTCTGATTTTTCTGCAGACTTCAGGTGGAGGAGGGAAGTAATATAATTTAGTGGGCATGTGAAACAAATTGTTTCTCTCCTTCCCAAATCACATTGATGATGGTGCAGCTCTCTGTTCACCTGTGCAGCTGCAGTCCCTTGCTCTGTCATTTTTAGTATATGGATGGGTGGAGAGAATCAAAGAATGATGATTGAGCTTGCAATTAATATTAAATTACGTGGTTTAGTGGAACCCTGGGTAGGGAAATATTTTTCTTGTCAGGTCTAAGCTTTGAATGACACCGTGGTCCTGACTAAAGCAGGCCTTGTTCCAGGTGTCAGCATGAGGTAGGGCAACCAACTGCAAGTTACCTCACTGCATAGGAAAGACGTGTCTCATGGTGAAGTTGGGAGAGGGGATTCAGATTGGGTACTGGGAAACATTTCTTCTCAGAGTAGTCAGGTATTGGGACAGGCTGCCCAGGAGCGGTGGAATTGCTGTCCCTGGAGGAAATGGGGGAGATCCATGTCCCAAGAGGAAATGGTTTTAAGTTGAGGGAGGGAAGATTGAGGTTGGATATCAGGGGAAGTTCTTCACTATGAGACTGGTAAGGTGCTGGAGCAGCTGCCCAGAGAGGTTGTGGATGCCCCATCCCTGGAGATGTTCAAGGCCAGGTTAGATGGGGCCCTGGGCAGCCTGGTATGAAATGGGGAGGTTGGAGGCCTTGCCTGTGGCAGGGGGGTTGAGATTCATGATCCTTCAGGTCCTTTCCAACCCTGGCTATTCTGTGAGTTCAAGAACTGTGGAGATGTGGCACTGAGGGACATGGTCAGTGGAGATGTGTTGGGGTTAGGCTTGATGAGCTTAGAGGTCTTTTCCAACCTTAATGATTCTATGGTGGTAGCGATGGATGCTTTTAGCATTGACAAACATGTTCATGGAGCTCAAATTGAAGTGGTCTAAAACCTTGCTTCAAAGCTGAAACACTGCGTGTCTTACGGACAGAGCACTTGTTTCCAGATAACCAAGCTATTCAGTGTTGTTTAATATGAGAGCTGGGAATTTCTCCAGAGAGAAAGTTGGGAAAATCTAAAGGCTTTTCAGCTGAGCGCTTCAGCAAGCAGTTACAAGTCTGTTCAAATGATTTGCTTTTCTTTAATTCTCTGTAGGACAGAGTGGATGTTTTGTTCAGTTGCAAGAGGTAAGAAGTGGGATATAGGGGGTCACAAAGGCTGTAGTACCACTTGTAGAAATACCCATGCTATAAACTTGTTAGAGCTGCCTTTTGCTTCAATACAAGGCTTGAGCTGCAGAGAGCTGTTTACTTGGAAGATGCCAGCAGCGGAACATTTTAATTGAGTTATCAAAGTATCCAGAGAATGTGTTTTTATTTGTAATCCACTAATATTGCAAGGCTTAAGAGAGCTTATTACTAACCTTAAAACAGGAGACTTAAAATGGGTTATTAAGAGATCTGAGAAGTATCTCACGCAGGAATTTAATAATGGCAGATGGCACGGTAGGGTTTTGTCTGTTTTTGTTGTTAAATGCAAATGTAAAAATGGTAAGAATGCAGGAAGTCAGGAAGGATGCCCACTTTTTGCCCGATGCTTCCCACTATGGATCGTCTTAATCTGAAGATCAAGCACCTCATGCTACATCAAACTCAATGTCCTACCTGTTAGAAGTGCTGTGAACTTCATCTCCCCCTCGGTGCCTCTGAGTCACTGCAATGGCTTCAAGTCAAAGGGCAGTGGCTTGCTTTTGAAATCCAAGCTTGTATCCCTGAGTTCAGAGAAATAAGCCTTGTTTTCCACTTTGCAGCACTTCAATTATTTTGCCTTTGAATTCAATGCTCTTAGAGAGACAAGGTACTAGTCAGAAGCTTATCTTTGAAGAAGTGACTGTGGTGTCTTGATGCCTGTGCAATTGGGTCATATTTAATAGACATCCTTGTCGAGAATTAGGTGGGGTGGCAGTAGAAATGTTGCTATTGGAGTAAACTCTCTTTAAAAACAGCTAAGTTATCAAGAGAGCTATATTCCATGTTTTTTTGGCAGATAATTGGTGATGACATCTTATACCTTTGGATGGGAAAAGAAATTGAGGAGTGTGATTGTCCTTATAGGTATCGGATGAGAGGGAACTTGCTGTATTGAGTACCTTATCCCCTCAGGGTAATGTATTCCAGCTTTGTCCTTAGAAGACTGGACTTATGTCTTGCTGAGATGGGTTTGCTTGGATTTTAGTTGCTGAAATCTAAAGGAAAACTTGGGAGAACAGAAATATGGGTTTAGATCTGATAGAAGTGGTGCAGGGAGAGAACTCTCACCCTGCAATAACAAAGTGCTACCCGGATGGTCTGTTCCTTTGGCCTGAAAAGGAGCAGGGTCTGATTTATACTCCATGGAAACAATTCTGTAACTCCAGGCAAACCCTGGGGCACTGTAATGTTGATCTTTAATGTATTTGCAGACTTGTCCCTGGCCAGGCTATCCTCAGCAAAGGAAATACATTGATTACAGTGATGTTTCATAACGGCCTCTTGGTTGAGCTTATTTAATTTCAAGGAGTGGAGTTGAGATGGGGAGAGGAAATGCAGTTCTGTGTGTCAGGACGTGGGTATGTGCCTCACTGAAAAGATAACAGCCTTGCTGTCAGTTCTGCACAGCTCAAACCCATTGCTCCAGTCTTGAGCAAAACATGACTAAGGAGCTGAGACCTCAGAAATTAAATTCCTGTAAGCCTTGTGAAAGGAGAGGCATATGGAGTTTGCTGATATAGCCTTTCTGATGGCTACTGAGCAATTACTTAACTACAGTTGAGCTGGCCTTGGTCTTAGCATAGCTTTTTGTGGCATACTACTTTGCTTGTGCCAACAGCTTGAAGGGTCAAGGTGTGGAGCTTGGTAAATGTTAAGATATTCTTCCTTCCCAAATGCCTCCTTTATTCCACATGGTTAAAAAGTTGAGTGTATCTTGCTGTCTCTAGATGCTCTGCGATGCAGGTAATGTAGCCCTCAATTCACCCTTCCTACCTCCACTTCTGTGAATGTGTTGACCTTTAATTTAGTCCTATAGCTTCATGCAAGCATCTGGACTTGTGTAAACACCCCTATCACTTTTTGCCTCCTGGGGATGTTCCACACTGTTATTGATGTCAATATGTGTAAGCCCTTCCTTCTGTGGAACTTGTCACAAGGCTCTGGCACAACTGTTATGAAGACCAAATACCATCAGTGCTGTTGGACAGTGTTACATAGGAAGATGGCAGATTAATGGGGCAGGACATTGTAGGGTGAACGCCCAAATTTTTTTCCTAAATGTGCCATTGCATCTTTAATTACAAGGTTAAGACCTCTGTTTTATGACTCACCTGAACAAACAGCACCTCAAAATAATTGCCTGAGAGCGTTGCCTGGAGGACTATCTCTCGTTTGTGACTCAGAGGAATGAGTTCCATCTAATGAAATGGTACTGCCCTCAGTAATTCCACACCATGCTCTTCACTCTTCTGAATCCAAGAAGCCACCTGATCAGAGACTCCTGTAACGGGGCTGTGTCCACTCAGGCAGTGCTGCAGTTGTTTCTAAAGAAGGTGTCTGACTCTGAAATCCTGCTCATTGGGTGTTATGTGACCCATACAAATGGGTGTGTTCAGCTAAAGGAAGAGCAAGCTGTGTCTCATTCTTCCTAGTGATGGATGAACACATTGCTTCAGGCTCCCTTAGAAGCCGTAATAGACGTGAGAAATTGATATACTATCCCAGGGGGAACTCTGGCCTCTGTTCCTTGGATAATCTATCTGCCTAGGCATACTTTGTTTGTTTCTTTGAAATACATAAATGCAATCATTACACAATAAGAGCCTCTTAAAAAAAAAAAAAAAAAAAAAAAAAAACTTTGATCATTAGCATGTTAATCAGCCTGGATGGATCTTCTCCTTCCCTTCCAGGTGGAGGGAAACAAGTGACTCATGTAATGGGTGCCCCTTGGCCACAGTGCATTTGTTCTTCTAGCCCATTGTTCTGGGATGAATTTGGAACATCGTGTTTCTCTCTTGAACCAGACATTTGAATTGCCCTTGGATTTGTATGTGATGTTAAATGACCATTGGGGTGTTTCTCCTGGAACTGGGCAGTTCGTGCTGTCTGTTCTGAGCCATGCTGAGCTGTAACAGGCAGTAGGGTTGGAAGATGCTGTCATCAGTGGTGTGACTTGGGTCTGCCTGGTGCGCAAAGGCTCCCGGTGGACCAGGATGTATTATATTGCTTGAAAAGGTGACAATAAAGGGAAAGGGAAAAAAAAAATCATGCACGTAATCTGTAAGTCAAAAGTTATGGGATAGAAAGAGGGTTTTTGGGAAATATAGTCTCATACCTCAAACGAAAAGCAGGAAACCTAATCTGTAGAACAATAAAGCAGGCAAAACCTCTTTCCTTGTTGGCCCAAATTCATCGCAGGCTTGCGTAGGTAATGTTTGATTAGCCTAATGAAGTGGGGAAAGATAGAGCAGGTCTATTCCTCTTTCTGATTGCATTTTGGCTGGGAAGCTACATACAATGAGGTGGCATCTAGGAGTTGCTTAGCAAGGGACTGCTCAGTTGACTCATAAGGCTTGAAACAAAGAGCTTTGTTAACTTGCTATAAAACAGCATGCACCTGTAGGGAAAAGTTGGTATTTCTAGCTGACAGTCTGAATTGTTGAACGTTGCTAACAAACAAACTAGGCTGTGATACCAGACTTGATATCAGGTGCTCCCATGCTGTTGAAATATCTCTGTGCATGCTAGGCACCCAGTTTACCAGCAGTAATTGCAGGACTAACTCGCTAATAAGCAAAACGTGTTCCAGAATGAATTGCCAGGATTTGGTTGTGTTGCTGCTATGTGTGGATTTGCTCTTGGCTGGTGTCATCTCCCATTTGTGATGTGCTTGTAAGACCACTTTAATACAGATGTTGGTGGCTGAAAAGGTTGCAGAGTTCTGGTGCCTGTCTTTGAGTACCAAGGTCTGCTCTGGGTATGTCCTAATGATTACAAGCAGTGGAATAAGATGTGAAATCCTGTTCTCATCTGAATTTATTGCTACATTGAACTGGTTCTCTTTATCTATGAGTAAGATATGGACTGGACTTGATTATGCCTTGTGTTTTTTAAAAAGGAGCCTCGTGGATAATTAGCATCTATTATTTGTGCATGCATTTGTTCAGATTCAATAGGTCACTCTGATACAGTCAGGCTTGTCCTGATCTTCAGTCTTGCTATTTTGTGCTTCCAGCCCAGGTTGTCTGAAACTGCCTGTTTTCATGCAGTAATTGCAATTGCATGAGTTATTCAGGTAAATGCTGAAGTCAATAAACAAAAGGCTAAAGCTGCCACACTGAGGGAGATCTCTGCCTGTGGTATTTTGGGGCTGTAATTTGGGCTTACAATGAACATAGCAATAAGGTGAAGACGTCCAGCATCATGAAGATTCATGCGCTTCCTTTTTTTCCCCTCTTTTCAGAATCTCCACCAGCAGCGATGTCAAGGAATGGATACTTCTTTGAAGAGAGTGGCAAGTATTATTTGACTTACTTATGTGCTGTATCACTTTATTGAAAGGAGAGCAAAGAACTTGAAACAAATGACACAAAATATGTGTAGCTTAAGGAGGATGCCAATGCAGGCTTGCATGGTGATTGTGTAATCTAGAACTGGAAGCAGACTCTGCATTTTTATATCCCATAGATGTTTTAGATATTCAAATTAGTAAATCACCTTCACGCTGTCAGCACTGACTATTCAGGGTGGCTTTGTTTTCTCAGTTCTTCTAGGATGGCTCCCTGTATTGCAGTCTGGTGAATGTATTTATTTCAATCTTCTTGGAGTGGAGATGAAGCAAAAGTGTCAGATCCCTTTGGAGACATTCTGCCAAGAGCATCAGACAAACATGAGAGTCTCAGCAAATGCATGTTTCAGTGCAGAATGCTCTCAAGGATTTTTCTTTGAACTGGCATTAAGTTGAGGCATTTGTAAGCTTGTATCATTTGCCTTAGCAAAGGTGGCTGAGCTCTAAAAGGCATTATAATGATGAAGGGCAGAAATTGCATACAGCTGAAGTTGAAGTGCAGTGAAGTTCCAACTTCTGGTTTTGGGGAAATGCTGGAGATTGCTTTGAGTTACCAACCCAAGGCCAGTCCTAGTGGGATGTGCTCTCTGAAGGCATGGGATTTCTTGCCCTTAGAAATAGTACTCAAAGCATTCAGGATTTCCCAATGATGAAAGCCAAAGGACTGAAATACTCTTGTTATTGAGGCCTGCAGATGTGTATATATGTCAGAAGGCTCATCTTTCTTAGTTCAGGAACAAGCTTTTAGGTTAACATCTGGGAAGGGGAAGCAGAATATGTGCCAGATGCAACTATGCAGCTGCAGTAGATCCAGCATTACTGTTGTCAGCACTTTCTCTGGGCTCACTCACCTTTTCTGACAGGCTATATGGAGCCAATCTCTAGGAGCAAAAGGATGAAACTGGGAGCAAGTACTGTCAGCTCTACCAAGAGGTCCTTTCTGCTGGCTGGATGAAGTAACAGAAGGGCAGAAAACAGTGTTTGACCCTCAGAAAGAGTTTAGTGCTTGGTGATCAGTCACCTTCCACTCCTTAGTTTAACTGGGGGCTTGTGTTTCTGCACAGGATATATATAGAGAACACAGGTTGCAGAAAGATGGCTAGGTTCATAGAATTACTAAGGCTGGTAGAGATCTCCAAGATCTCCCATCCCACTGTGCCCATAACCACATCCCTCAGTGCCACATCTGCATGATTCTGGAACACCTCCATGGATGGTGACCCCACCACTCCTTGGGTAGCTGTGCCAGTGCCTGACCACTCTTTTGGAGAGGAAATGTTTCCTAATATCCAACCCTGAACCTGGTGCAAAGCAGCTTGTTTGGAAACTGTCATCATTAAGCTGCTTCTTGGCACCGCTTGTTTAGATCAGCCTCTTTTGGCATTCAAACCTACATATCCTCTTGCCCCACCCTGAAAGTTTCAAAGAGCAGAAAAATTAAGCTTTTTTTTTTTAAAGCAAAGACCCCAAACCGCAAAAAAAATACAACTAAAAAGCAAAAACAAAATCAACTCTTCCTTTGGGTTGCTTAGCACCTTTTTTTTTTTCCCCAATGATTGAAAAACACTCTTAATACTTTCTCTTTGTGCTGCTGATCTTTCTTTTTATTTCCTTATGAGATCTTGTGTATACATGTGGGTTTTTTTGTATATTTTATAGTCAGGATGTTTTTGTTCTAGGGCAAATCTTAGGCACTATTCAAAGATGGTCTTGCCAGCGAGTGTTTCTTACTCTTGTGTCCTAAACAACACTGCAGCAGTGTTAAGGCATAAGCTAAAATTGAAATTTCAGCTTTTAAGGTATTGTAGCAAGGGTAATGGCTGCTGTGGCACCAACACAGTGTTTTGTAACACACCCCTGGATTGGAACTTTGTGTGGTATTTAGTAATTTGTAGCTCTCTTTATTAGATAGTGAGGAGCTGAGGAAAAGCCAGGAAGGAATTTCCATAGAATGGATGCTTATATATGGTTATTCTGAAAGCTCGGGGGGTTTTATGGTCTCCTGGTACGTGTTAATATGCTTAACTTCTTTGTTGTTTAAAAAAATAGTCTGGAATGATGATCAAAGGGAGCCCATGCGTTTGGGCACAAATTGCAGTTTTATTGCATCCTCCAGTTCTCAGCTACTGCTAGAGGAACCAAATGGAAAGCTGCTCTGCAGTGGCAATGTTAAGAGGAAAAATGAGGAAATAATTTCATATCTGCCCAGTTAGAAGCTTCTGATGATGGAGAGCATGGTGTGACAGCAGGTATGGTGGTGGTTGTTGGCCACGTTCTGCTTTTGATTCATGTTTCATCACATTTAGTAGCTGTCTTCTGACAACAGCGTCTTGCTGAAAATCTGTTTTCTACTCATGCTCTTGTCTGAATTGAGCCTTTCTCACACAAAAAGAACAAAAAATCTGGCACGCTGTGGTAATGTCTTGATGCAGGTTGTGCATTTAAGTTACTTGACTCTTCAGGTTGTTTTCTCAAATGAGTTTTCTTGGCAAATTTAAGTAACTAATGAGATGACTGTAGACCAAATCCAAACTTAAAGATAATTGGACTCTTGATGAAATGCAGCTCAGCAATCAGTTTTGAGAATAACTTGTCAAACCCTGCACTGTCTTGTTTCTTGGCCATCAACCTCCTGTGCCCAGGTAATGAGGGAATAGGAGGGTGAGCATCCAATGTTCACTACGAGTGGATTAGCTCTAAAGGCATCAGTATTAGCTGCAAGCAATTAAGTTCTGCCAATGTGTGATGAGCTTTTTAATTGACACAAGAACTTTCTATGATAAGATACGAAAACAAATTTTTTTCTAGTGCAAAATCCCAGGGAAGGAGTCCCAGCGTAGTGCTGAGGATATCTGAATTGCTGCATTGTTTTAAAGCTGGCTCAACAGTCATTGCAGCATAAATTTTGTCTTCTAGAGCAAATCCCTCACTGCTTAGTCTCCTCTGACTTATTAATTGGTTTTGCTGGCAGAATAAATTGCAGTTGTGCTGAAGGGCCCCAATCTGGCTTGGGATGTTTGGATATATTTTATCTACTTGTTTTTGTTTTTCAGCTTGCATTTAGTTCAGTATGTATAGTGCATTTGTGTATTTTTAAGATTTGTCTTTGTTTTGGAATTGTTTGCCCAACTAGGAGATTAATCTAAATGCCTTCGTGAAACAAATCCTTTTGCAATGGGTTCCCCTGATGAGAAGTTCAGTTTAAGGGCAGGAGATGTGCTACTGCTGCCTATGGATGGAGAGACTGAGAGGATCTCTTGCAGAAGTGTTTTTTTTTTTTTTTTTAAGAACCCTCTATCAGGAGGCATAGAATAAAACAAACATTCCTGATTTCTGTGGGTTCTGATACAGAACTGAAATTCCACGTGCTGCTGTGTTTAATAAAAAAAAAACTAAACAAAATAAAGCCCCACTGAATTACTTGGATTATTCACAATATTTCCTAGAAATCTGGCTGCAAAATACAATACTGGAATTAATTCAAAAGTGCCTGGGTGTTTTCTGTAGCAGATCTGTTCTTTCAGTTCTGTTATGAATTATTACTGAAGAGGCAGGGGAAAGTTTATACTTCCATCTGGCTCTTCATGACAAAAGACAGACTTGAAATAAGGTTGGAAGTGGGAAAGTGAGAAATTATGGCTGGCCAGTAGTGGAGATATTTATTATGTGGAGGATTTGGGGTTTTGTCTAGTGACTCACCTGGTAGACACTACCTTGTTTTAATTTTACCTGAGGAAATTTTAGTTCAATATGTCATCTTGAAGCAGGCTTGAAGCTTAGGTAATGGGTTGACATCTACATCCGTGGGGTCATTACTACAAAAGACCACAAACCTGTACTTGTTGGGATCCTAATCATTGCTCTGGAGCCAAGAAACATCATCAACACTTCCCCAGATCTTCTGTCTCTCAATCTCTACCTGTAGAGGGAATGGAGTTGGAAGACACTCTCTAAATCCTATGTAAATGATCTAGAGAAGTCAGCATGGACCATCCAGTATTTCTGAAAAGTTATATGCAAGCTGACAAAGATGACCTAGTGTTCATTCAAATGCTTTGAAATGTTTTGAATGTATTCCCTAGTGGGGCATCTCTACTATTGTAGTGCACTGAGTTAATTTCACATTTATCCAGTTTGGTCAGGATCAAGAATCATGTTCTCTCCAAAAAAAAAAAACAAAAACAAACAAACAAACAAAACTAACCCCAAAACACAGAAAAACCTCCTTGAGCACAGCTACTCTATAGCTCTTCTCCAAGTAGTGTATATAGAGATAATGTCTTTCTCCTCTCAAGTCCATGCTGGAGGCAGTGGGAAGCTAGAGTATCCTGAATGTAGCATACCAAGAAACACGGAGATGTGGTACTGAGGGGCATGGTGGGGATTGCTTGGGGGTGGACTTGAGGATCTGAAAGGTCTTTTCCAACCTTAATGATTCCATATGCCTGTGCTAGCAAAAAGCATTTGGTGTAATAAAGGAGAGCTCCTTACACAAGCACAGGAGTCAGATCTGGACCCTTCTTGCCAATTTGTTGTCAGCAAGCCTTAAGCAGTCCAAAATCATGGCCTATGGACAGCTCCTGAGAAAGTTGGCAGAACCTTTCCACGTGGCTGCTTGCCACAGGGTGGGTAAACCTCCCTAGGCTGAAAATAGTGAGCTTTGCCAGGGGATCTCTCAACTGTGAACCAAAGGAAAAACTTAATGTCCTAGCAGGCATCCAGCTATATGCAGAACTGCTTTGTTTAATTAGTGTGGCTTAAAATTTTAATTCTGGAGAGAGCCTTGCATAATGTGACTTGATAGCAGCCTTCGGAGAGCGGAGTTCTATGGCTGCAGAACTAATTTTTTTCTTGTTTGACATAAAACAATTTGTTAGGAAGGAGTTTTTTCATGTCTGCTTTTCAGATTTGTGAGTTACCAAAACACACACAAAACCAACCACCAAACCAAAAATGGCTTTGAAGATTGACCTCAGCAGGAAGATGAAAAATCTAGGCAAACATTTACCTGAAAACCTGCTCTTCTATCCATACAGTTGCTCTCTTCTGTCTCAAATGACTTTGCGTTTAGTAATTACACTGATTTAGCTGTGCGTATCCCTGTTCGTTGCAGGGGAATTGGAATAGGTGACCTTTAAAGATCCCTTCCAACTCTAAGGATTCTATGATTCTAAATCAGCATGATGCGTGACCAGAAGCTCACCCTGATTAGCATTTTTGTCAGTATGCAGGGATGCTATTTCAATTCCTGTTTCTGGAGAACTGGTAATGCTTCTAACCATCTCCTGCATCCCTTGATTACTTTATCCCTGCCAGTGTTAACCAAGTGTAAGGTTATTTGCCCTTTAGAGGCAACATGAGCCTCGTTTTTTGTGCAACGTGTAAAGGTCAATATGGAGGTGGAGGCTCCATTATTGTGTTTACTTTTGCACTTAACAGAGGGGAATTTGGGTGTTTTCTGAGATGTGGTGAATCTACAAGCCTGCAGTGTTCAGGAAACAAAGCAAACCCTCTGATAACTTGCAGCTTGGGAGGGGGGGTTGCTTTAGGCTAATTAAAACCTTGTGTGCTTCTTGAAAATTGATGCCTATTGTTGGTTAAAGCAAGCTGAAAATCCCCAGGACTGGAGAAATCAGATGAAGTGGCTTATTTTAAATGCCTGCATCAGAACTAGTTTGTAGATAGATATGGGTAATGCCCACATCCCAGTGGATGTTGGATGTCTGTTTGAGCAGCCTGGTCTAGTGGGAGGTATCCCTGCCTATAGCAGGGGGGTTGAAACTAAATGATCTTAAAGATCCCTTCCAACCCCAACCTTTCTATGATTCTGTGTCCCCTTACTTTTAAAAGCTGTAGGACATATATTATTATTGTTAATCTTGCCATAATTAATCTCACAATTAATCTGAGTTCCCTTTTGAGTTGAGTGACAGTGGATATGCTTCTAGGCTCTTTCAAAACAAGAACCTGTAAAATCCTATGCTTGATTTGTAGGACGTGGTTTAGTGGGTGGTGGTGGTGATGGGTTGATGGTTGGACTTGGTGATCTTAGTGGTCTTGTCCAACCGTAATGATTCTCTGAATTTTAACTGTGGCAGAGATGTGTATTTGGCTTATATGAAGTTCATGACTTGAAATGCAAAGAGGGAGGCAAACCATTTGATTTCAGTTTGGAATGGATTAGGATTAGTGACAAAAAAAACAACCATCCAAAGCAGTGAAGCTGGAAGGAAAGCCTTTGCATTTCCCAGGGTAAAATGTCTGGCTGAATCTGACAGGAGAGCAGTGCACATTGTAATTGATATTCTGGTGAGGTGACCAATGCTGCATTGGAAAAATGACTATCCTGCAACTAGCTACCATCTGTGCCTAGAAATTTCATTAAAAATCATCTGTTTCATTAAATGTGAAATGTGATGAGCTGATCTTGTTGAATTGCCAACTCTGAGCTCAAAAGATCTCTTCTAATGCCACTTAGCTTCCTGGCATTAAGAGATTTCAGGAGAGGGGACCACTACCATTTTGGAAAAAGAGCAGGGAGCTGGGGCATGGATTTGGATGAAGGAATTGGCATTGCTGTGCAAAACAGGTGCTGTAAGTGGGAACACTACTTTGGTTTTTTCAGACTTCTAGCTTAGACTACCTTTGGGAAGATAGTTAAGGGTTGATCTTGCCTTGAGGGTGAGATTGCTGTTTCCAAGAGACTGCTTTAAGTATTCATAGTGTTAACATTATGTGGCACTTCAAAAACAAAGGCTGCAATTTTTGCAGGGATTTTGCCAGAAGTAGGTAACTACTGATGAGCTTTGATTCTCATCTTCCTAATTTGCTCTGCTGTTCCAGCTATGTGGATGCATAGCACAGGAAAGCAATATATCTAAACTGAAGCATTAGTGGGTGGATGAATTTGCAAACCTAACCTCATGCTGGCAGATGTTGGTTAATACCATGATTGGCTGTGTGCTTTCTTCTGAGGTACACCCGAGGGCTATGATATGGCTGTGTCTGGCTTGGGTCTCATAGCTCGGGATATGGGATGATGTCATAGAATGAATCAAAGAATGGCTTGGGTTGAAAAGAACCTCAAAGATCATCTAGTTTCAACTCCCCTGCTGTGGGCAAGGTTGCCAGCCCCCAGACTAGGCTGCTCAGAGCTACATCCAGCCTTGGGATGTCATTAGGAAAATAGCTGTATTTTTTTCCTAGAAGGTTTTTTAGGACCTTGTTTCCTTGGAGTCTGTAGCCCTTTCTAGGGAACGTGTATGGGGATGAAGTTGTACTTTCTGATATTATTCCTGATCTTACTGCTGCAGCTGCCAGGTGCTACTAATACATCAGCAGGAGAGATACTGCCACCTCCAATGGTTGCAGGCCAATTCATTGCTCTCCTAGTCGGAGCCCAGGGTTCTCACAAACCAGCTCAAAAGAAAATAATAATAATAAAGCTGTAATGTAATCATGTTGTCTATGTTTGGATAATTGATAGCAGTAGGACTGGAGAAAGCTCTGACAAAATTGATGGGAATAAAAAGAGAGACTGGGATGGATATTGAGGTGGAAGAAGTCAGTTCTGAGCCAGGCATGGTTTACTTAAAGTGGGATGATGATTTAGTGATTTAGTGGAGAATGGTGAGGAAAAACTGCATTTTTCTTCCCAGAACCTGCGTAAAATGGGGGTAGTGGCTTATTTTCACATTGCAGGTGATGGGCTGAAGCATAGAGGGACTTAAGGTCAAGACTGGTTCTGGCTACCTGCAGTTAAGAGTGGATTTTGTTCCTGCAGAATTGTACCTGTTCTTGGCTACTTTTTTCATGCTTTTCTGTTTCTGTCCCTTATCAGATGAGTCCTAAAGGGCTGAGGGGGATTTTCTTGACTGTAGGATGTTTTTCAAGGTCTGGGGGGGCTCTGCTGATTGCCATCCTGACCTTGATTCCTAACTCTGGGCTCAGACTGCAAAATATTTGGTGTGGTGTTTCTATCCTCTATTTGAGGCTGAAGCAGCACTTGCTGTGCTCAGTCTGCATTGACCCTGTCATGTAGAGTGACACAGTGATCATTGGGGTGATGGGAGAAAGCAGTTGCTAGGGCTGGAGACGTTTGTGCTGTCCTTGGAGCGAAGGTGCATCTGCCATGCGTACACCTTGAGGTGGTCCTGCTCTCAACAGGCATAAGCTGCTCACGTTTTAGTACCTGGCAGATTTAATGAGCTGCTGGATTCAAAACAGGAGTGGGTTTAGTGATAAAGCAGACACCTGTCTGGGAGTGCAGTTCCTGTACAGCCCAGGTTTGGGATTATTTGCAAGCAGTGTTTTTTTGTCTGTCCCTTGCCCAAGGGACGTGTGGCTCGGCTGCCTTTTGTTTTGCTCTTTCCTCCCCTAAGGAGGGAGGAACTGAGGATGCTTCCCTTGCCAGAGTCCTCGCTGACCTCTGCCCAACCCTGGGATTTTACTCCACCCTTGCCCTTCTTTCAGCTCCTGCACCATTTCTCTCCCATTCCCAGTCTTTTCTGCTTTCAGGGCTTGGACAGCAAATGTATAAGCTTTCCTGCTTTGTTCTTACCTGAACCTTAATTGCACTGGGATAAGTTGAGGGGGGGAAAAAGGTTAACCATGTGCTGCATGCTTAAATCCCACTTCATGTACCTTCTGTCTGACCCACTCAGCATAAAGGATGGAGATGTGAGACCTGTTTTGACATCTTCCCTGAGGCTACCATCCTGGATATGGTTGAGATGGAGAAGCTAGAATCATGGATTTTGGGCTTATCCTAGGCTGATTGTATCTTTCTTTTAATTTTTCCCTTTGCAGGGCTGCCTGAGTTCTTGTGGCATCAGGGTGGTGTTAACACCAATAATGAATGCTTTGCATTGGTGAGGAGAGGTAATGGTTACTACATATTTCGGAAGAGCCAAACCCCAGGTTTAGCATATTGCTTGGGACTGAAGTGTTTGCACAGGGGTTTATAGCACTGGCACCATGTCTGTCCTTCTAGGACATAGGCTGCCCCTTGGTCCTGGTACATCTGCCAGCCTTGTTTCATGCCTGATGGTGGCTGTGATGCCAAAGTCTCTTCTGTGCTCTCATCATCCCCTTTTCTTCTGGCTGTTTTATACAACAGGGATACAAACAGCTGCCTAAGCACCAACAACAGCAGAGAACTATGCTTGGTGCAAAGTGCTGGCTGTCTGAGCTGAAGGAAGACAGCAGGAGCTTGGATATTTCTTAAAGCCTTCAGAGTAGTTTGGATGGGTCAGTTTTTCTCCAGTCATTGAGGCAAAGGTGGTGAGGGAGGGTTGAGTTTATCTGGTATCCCACACCTCAGATAAGCAAATAAGAAGCTGAGAGATTGTTGAGCCCCTTGTGCCCTCCAAGTCCTCCCTGGGAGATGCTGAGCACTCATGAGGAGCACACTGGTGTGCAGCTAGCAGCAGGAAGGGCTGCAGCCCTTGTCCTGCCTTGCAGAGTTCCTGTTTGTGGCTTCACTTGCTCAGTGTGTTTTTTTTTTTTTTTTTTTTTTTGCTGTGCTGAGCAATTGGCTTGAGATCCCTGCAAGACTGTATGCACTGCTTCTAGCTGCTTTTCTTGGTGCTGCTGCATTCAAGTTTGCTTTTTAAAATCGATCAATATTTGAGAGTTTCCACTGAATCTTCTGCCTTGAAGCTCACAGTCTTCATTCTGTGACAGTGGCCAAAGCAAGCTAATGAAATATATTCTTCCTGCTTCAAATTAGGCATCAGAGACTTGTCAGGAGATGGGTAGGAGCTGCTGAATAATCCTAGCAATGTGTTAAAAATAATAAAATGACATTCTATGATGTCACTAATTTTTCTAATAGGACAAAGTTAGAGCACACCACAAGAATCCTCTAGCTGCTCTGCAAGAAAACATCACAGCAAAACCAGCTTTATTGCTCAATGCAACTAGGTTAAACTAATTAAAATGTTGCAAAAGGGTGAGGAGTTGTCTGCTGTAATTAAGAAACTTGTCTCTCTTCCTCTGTGCTGTCCCCTCCTGTGACCTGCTGCTCAGCTCTGTGGGGAGCTCCAAGTCTGTCTGTCCATCTGCATCTCCTTGGAAACCACTGTTTTTTCCTTGGGTTAAAACTGCTGGATTGGCAGCACAGTGATTGCCCTGCTGTGTGTGGAGTGGGTGAACAGCTTGGGTTAAGGCAGTGGCACAGCTGAAAAATACAAATGTTTGGGGTCTGCAGGCCAAGATTTCATCCAGATCTTGATCTGAGAGAGCCTGTTGCTTGGTGGTATTCTGCTGAAGGCCTGGCTTGCTGCAGGCAGAGCCTTAACTTTTCCACATCCTTGTGAGGAGACACAGCTGCTCACACTCCTTTCCAGGTGCACCTGGAGATGCATTATGTGTCAGTTCCACCAATGGGGCCTTAAAATCTGACACCCCCTTCCCACCTCCTCCTCCAGGCTCTGGTGCAGAGCTGCAGGGAGGTTCAGTTGGTGCCGTTAGGCCGTTGGTGGCACAGCAGCTTGGTGCCAGAGCTCCCACCCTTCTGCAGGCCACAAGCATGTGGCCGGACTGCAAGGCAGCCGTGTTGGACACTGACCCTGCTGCCTGCTCTGGGGACCTTTATGAGAGCTCGGTGTCTCTTCCCTGTGGCAGCTGCCCCTTGACCACACAGAGAAGGCCCTCACAAAGTTGTGGGGCCACGAAGGCTGTGCACCTTCAGCCCTTATCGGCAGCCATGGGTTCGTATGTGTGCCCACGTGGTTGTGGGCCCAGCACAGCTCTTGGCAAGGTTGTAACTGCATGCCCCTCTCGTTGGCAGGGTACCTCAAGTGTGACACGGACGATGGCTGCGAGGCCAAGGAGGAGACGGGGGGAGAGGAGCTCTTTGATGCTGTGAACTCCTCCATCGTTTCAGGGGACAGCATCCGATTTTTCGTCAACGTCAACCTGGAGGTGCCACCCAACACTGCTGGTGAGTGACGGAGCTCGGCGGAACAAAAGCAGTTCCTCCTCCTCCTCTCTGGGCGTTTTGGTTTTCAGTTGTGAGTTCTTTTGTGTCGTTAAAGGAAAACCCACTAAAAACTGGCTGCTGAGCTGGTCTCAAGCCATCTGCATCGTCCTTTTTCTCCCTTTCTCCCAAAATATGAAGTGCTTCCCCAGTGCATCCACCTGGGCTGTACAGCACAGTGTTGGGCTTGGTGACTTTGTCAACCACCCCTGCAAAATTAAGATCCTGCTTCTTAAAACATGGCCCAAAGCTTGAGGCAGGCCTGGAGGGACACGGTTCTGAGTTTGGAGCCTAGGGTTTTGCAGCAGCGAAAGCAGTAGCAGGCTGGTCACTGGTGGAGAGATGAAATTTATTTTCTTTTTGGTGCACATACTGTCTCTAAGTAACTTCAATGTCATTCTGACACTTTTAAAACCCGGTTGTATGTGTGAAATCTGTTTTGTTTTACATTAATTTAAAATGTTAGGGGTGAGTTCAGGTCAGTTTTTGCTCTCCAGCAGCTGCTGGTTTAAAAAAAGCAAGAGTACAGAGGGGCTTTTGGTGTAGCACATGCCTGCTGGGTTTAACTGTGCTGGCTGCAGTCAATCCCCACACCTGCTGCATTAAGGCATATAGTGGAAATAAGGGGGAAAACGACCTGTTAGATACTTCTGATAGAGGTCAGGTGCCTGCAGTGTAAAGCAGGAGATCCCCTCTTGCAAACATAGCTTTGCATCAGCAAATATAATGGATATTTCTATTTGCCTTGCCTTGTAGAGCATGTGAATCCAGGACTGCAACCATGAGTTGTTTTGTTGTGATAAAAGTGTATTGAGTGAGGCTGCTACCTGCTCTTGGCTCCTAGGGAAGGCGCAAGCCATAGAACAACATGGTGTTGGTGAAGCTTGGTTGCTTTTGGCTGTTGTTGGGAGACAATTTGTTGAGAAATTGGCTAGTTGGTCAGTGGAAACAAAAAGCATCAATTGTGTGTGGGCATCCAGTGTTGCATTTAAATGATCCTCAATATGTCCCCAGTGTGTAGAAATACTGTTATGTGCTAGGCTCTATTTGTAAACATAGAGTTACCTACTCCTAGGAATTTTGTCTCAAAGTGCCAAATTCCCCTAAATCTTCAACGTTTGTGCCTGCAATGGGACAGCTTTGTGCAGGAGAGAAGGGTCTGTGGAATGCTGTTTGTTGGCACTGGTGATAAAAGAACAGTGCAGCACTACTCTGGCACTTCCACCCTCTGTGCTTTTGCCCCCATCACATGATTTTAAGCCCACAGTGCAGGTGGTAAAGAAGACAATGTAGTAAACCTGGCTTTCATAGTAGGTGCAAATCCTGATAGATCTACAGAGTGTACTTGCTAGAAATGTTGATTCAGTAAACACGTGGTGTGGTGCAGACCTCTGCCTGACTACATGGGTCTGCTTTCTGAATCTTAGTGGTGACTTTTTATGGATTATATCTAGCAATTTTCAAGCCTGCAATTTTACAAATGCCTTCTTAATTGAAAGACTTAAGGTGAACCACTGCTTTGTGATGAGTCTGGAATTGATGCCTTAGGGTGTGTTTTTTGGGGATAAGGAATGTACGTGCTGTGGATTCTTCTGCATGTGAAGAAGTTTGACTTTTCTTGTGTGTCCTCCTGGGCTTTTTGTAAATGTTTTCTCTTCCATTCAAAAGAGGACAGAAAAAAAAAATAAAATTGCGTATTTGCCTCTAGCAGTGATATTTGTGGTGGAATTAGTTGTATCCTTTTTCTTCGGCTGTTTGGGATGCTTAAAGAAAAAAATGGACTTCTGATGTTTGGAAAGAAGACTCCGGCACACAAGGGTGGAAATCTTAAAACCAGGCTTTAAGAAGGAAAGGTGTAAAGTGAGCCTTTGTTTGTTTGTTTGATAGTGACCAAGTGGGCCAGGTATCAAAAAATCCAGTTTCTTTAGTGGTTATCAAGCATACGGCTCCTCAGAATCCATGTGTTTAATTTATCTAGGCTATCAGCTCTTCATCAAAGGTGCTTTTGATGAAGCATCTTCCAGAGTTGATTTCTATACACACCAAATCCGTCTCTGGACATGGAGGCATGGCTGACTTCTTGGGTGGTTAAAAGAAGAGTTGCTGGGGCTCAACTTGACTTCTAAAAGCAGCCTGAACTGCTAGGGGTGGAGGGATTGCAGTGGGGAAACAATCCTCATTTTCCATCTAAGTTATTCCCAGAAGTTAAGTTTAACTATGCCATGACCAAGGTATTTCTGCATGTAATGCTACTTGCTTAACTCTGTAAGGGAGGGGAGAGGTTCAGAAATTCCCTTGCACTGCTGTTGCTCTCTGGTTGCTTTGTTCTATATCTGTGCTTTTGCTGTGCATTTATAGCACTTGTTTCCAGCTTTGGGGAGTGAGGAAAGCATTAAGTTTTTTCCAGGCAATGCAAGACCCTCCCCTGCGCAGTTCATTTCCAACTCCAAAATGAGCTCATGCACCAAAGATTCTGATGTTCTTTAAACACAGTGAAAAGTGAATGTGGGAATGATTTCTTTTCATCCTCATCTTGTTTTTCTTGCTTTCTTCAAGCTGGGTGAAAGAAGCCCTCGAGTCTAAAGGCCTCTTTCATGTAGAATCATTAAGGTTGGAAAGGACTTCCAAAATCATTACTTCCACCCCACCATGTCCTTAAGCATCACATCTCCATATTTCTTGAACACCTTCAGGGGTGGTGACTACACCACCTCCCTGGGCAGCCTGTGCCAATGCCTGATCACTCTGAAGAACTTTTTTTTCCTGTTTGTGTTAAGGAGCTTGGTATTACCTTTTTGTGCCATGCAGACCATTGAAGACCATTTGTAGAGAGATCTCCAATGCTGTCTGTGTTGGTTTAGTCCCTAGTGTTTGATGCACACCCTGCTTAAAGCATAGTTCCTTAATCTCTGGCAGGAAAACTTTTAAGGGGACTCAAATATCTGTGAGCCTCTGCATGCCTCTTCTCGTCATTGCAGTTTGCTCTCTTAGCTGAAGATGGTATCCAGATTTTCTTTTGGAGATCTTATGGCAAGCTGCAAGATTTCCCCCTACCTTAATGTAGCATTGGTCCAACAATCCAAAAATGTCCCCTGCAAAGGGATTGGGTGCTGGCAGGTAATGCTAAATCAAATTGCAGGCATGGTAACAGCTCTGCCATCGTCCTGTCGAGATGTTAATCTTGGTATGATGGATGTACAGCTTGCTGCAAGCGTAATTGGATGCACTTTACTGTAATTCTGTTTTTAAAAAGACCTCTGTGTGGGATTAAGTATTGAGCCAACAAAACATAGCACAGCCCATAAAACCCTGACAATTAACCATTGTCATGAAATGCTGGGCTGCATGCACAGATGTGTTTAATACAGAATAACCTGAAGAAATCTAGGGCTTAAGGTATTGCCTGTCTGATTTTTAGTTAATACTGGCTGTTGTTGTATTGAATGTTGAGCCCAAACCAGTGCAGATGCACAGGCACTAAAATGCTTCTCAGTCTTGACACTTGGGTCCTTTATCCCGAGTGTTTTATTGCTTCCTTGTAGAAGCCAATAAAAACTTATTTTATTCTCTCTTGCCTCTGAGTCTTCCAGCTTGTGTTTTGATGATAAGACATCTGTTTTCGGCAAATGTAGAATCGTAGAATATCCAGAGTTGGAAGGGACTCAGAAGGATGGAGTCCAACTCCAGTATTGGTAGCTCTACCATGAAGGTGGGTTGTTCTCTGAAGCTGGATGCTTTAGTGGCTCAAATCTGCATTTCTGAGCAAAGATCTGGATGGTTTATAAAGAGACTGAGACATGAGCTGAAATAGCAGTGAAGGCCTACAGTAAAATCATAGAATGATTAAGGTTGGAAAAGACATCTGAGATCATCAAGCCCAACCCATCCCACCATGCCCACTGACTGTGTCCCTCAGTGCCATATCTCCACAGTTCTTCAACAGCTGGTATGAGTTCTGTGCCACTCATCACACCTCTTAACTCAAAGAATCATAGAATGGCTTGGGTTGAAAAGGACCACAATGATCATCCAGTTTCAACTTCCCTGCTATGTGCAGGGTCGCCAGTCACCAGACCAAGCTGCACCACTTCCATGGGCAACCTGTACCAGTGCATCACTGCTCTTTTGGGAGAGAGATTTTACCTAATGGTAGGTCTGTAACCCCATCGTGTGTATTTTGGCAGGAACTGGTGCTGAGGTCCTGCACTGGTGAAGTACTTCTTCCCTACCATCCCTGTCCTGGATAAGGAATCCCCACAGCACTGTTAAAGATAAAATCAAGTATCAGAGAAAATCAAGCTTGGTGCTCCAGCTGGGAACTGGTACCAGAGAGGATGGGGAGCATCAATGAATTGGTGTGCAGTGGGGAAGTTTTCCTCTTCAGATCTGTGTTACAAGCCATGGATATTTCATACAATACCCTGAGTTGGAAAGGATCTGTAAGGAGCATCAAGTCCAGCTAAGCTGTGTATTGTCTTGCAGGCATCCTTGCATGGTTTTGTGACTCCTTCCCTATTGTCTCACCTAGAAGCATGCTAAGTCTTCTGCCTTAGTGCTATCTAGAATTGCATTGGAGTCTTTGTGTGTTTTATGTGTAAATTTGTACCTAAATTCCCCCGGAGCTGAGTTTTGAGGGTATTGTTTCAACCTGCTGTCGAAATATCAAACTCAGTGGCTCATCTGCTTTCTTCCAGCTTCATCTGCAACACCTTGGGAAATAAATCCCCACAAATTAGTACAGCAGTTTGGTTTAGATGGACTCTGAAGGTTGGCACGTGTGGGTAGCTCAAGTCTGGCGTTGCAGTGGGGTCTGCATGTTGTGGGGGGAGATGGCATTGCAGGCAGTTGTGGCACTCTCACCTGCTTGGCAGGTCTCTTAAATTATCTAGGCAAATAGCTTTGTGATTGAGATCTTGTTTTTACACCTTGGTGTTTTGAAACAATTTTGTTTCCCCCCTGCCTTTCCTTTACTGGACTGTTGTAGAGGGGTTTGTAGTGTTTCCCTGAACCCAAGCACAGTTGGTCAGGGATTGGTGAAGCTGTAGTTGCTCAGTTCTTGCATTATGCATTTCTGCTTGCAGCTGGTGGTTTTATCAGTGGCTTTGGCTGCAGAGAGGTGCCTGGAGCATATTTTTTGGGCTGGGAGGGGGTGGGCAAAATCCTGCTGGCAACCCAAAGCCAATGGGGAGGCAGGATGTGGCTTCATTAGAGCAGGAATGGGGGGCAAATAGCGGAACACGCTTTACGCTTCACAAGAAATGAAAGCCTGTTCCACCCTCTGGACAATTGATCATTCCTAGATACAGGGAATGAACGGTTTCCTGTAACACGCTCCAGAGGCACGCACGTGCACCACTGCTCCCTGCAAAACACGGGGCTCCAGCTCACGGTTGGCCCCTGCAGAGATGGTTTTTTATTTTTTTTCCTAAAGGGGATGAGGAGAAACACTGGATGCTGGCGCCAAGGATATTCCAGAGAGAGTAGCGTCCAGAGACAAGTGGTCTGGGCCTGAATGGGTATCATTCTGCACACAATAGTCACATTTCCTCACATTAATACCAAGGTCCTTTTTATGTCTCGAGGCACAATGCTGACCCACGCGTTCCATCTGATAACTCCTGTTTTAGCAGTTTGATGTCAGGGTGGGATGTTGGACTCCTGAAGCTTCCTATACTCTAATGGAAAGTGGATGCACCGATTGTGTTGGGGGGGATGGATGGCCTCCTTCCCAATTTCCTGGCTGGGGTGTTTTCAAAGCAGCACTCACAAAGCTGAGGGAGGTGGGGGTGGGAGTGCAGGCAGCTCTGCACAAAAGCAGCAATCACCTTTTTGGGTCCTTTGCTTTGGGGCAGCTTCTCCAAAATTTTGAAGTGCTTTATCCCTCCAGTTGGCATAGGAATGAGCTTCCCCTCCTGCCCCCCCCCCCCCCCCCCTTCTAATTTAATCGCAAAAACTATTGTTTCTTTGTTGTTGTTGTTGTTGTTGAAAATTTACTTTTGTGATGTGTGAATGTTGGATGATGCCCAAGGAGGTTGTGGATGCCCCATCCCTGCAGGCATTCAAGGCCAGGCTGGATGTGGCTCTGGGCAGCCTGGTCTGCTGGTTGGTGACCTGCACATAGCAGGGGGTTGAAACTGTATGATCACTGTAGTCTTTTTCAATCCAGGCCGTTCCATGAGTCTACGAGTTAGGAGGTGTGATGAGTGGCACAGTACTCTATCTGTGCTGTCTTATCTGTGCAAGATGCCTCTGTGCTGACTTTTTCCAATCCTTCTGCAGTGACAGGAGAGAAATTCAAAGGTCAGTTGTTTCAATGCCTGTGCTGAGCAGTATTCAGGTGAGGATTTCCTTTCCACCCTCTCTGAACCAGAGACTGCCAGCCTGTTTCTTATTGCCACCTGCCTTTAACCTGGTTGTCAGCTTGAGGGATGAACTCAGCTTATATTTGGCTTTCTTTTGCTCCTTAGTCCACTGACCTATCTTAGGAATGGGGGATGGTTGAGACACAATTATCAAAGCTTTATATCCAACCAAAATCCATCAAGTTTGGGAATGAGGCCAGACTCAGCACAGTAATTGTAGAACAGCAAAGAATCCCCTTGAGATCCTGCTTGTGCAATACCTTGCTGCCAGCAAGGAGCAAGTGGTACCTCTGCTACTGCTAACGAGCTCTTCTCCTGACATGTGTTGATGGGATTTAATTTTGTTTTAAAGGCAAGAAATTGTAAAAGCAAGAGTGTTTTTGCTGCTTGTAAAACCGCCTTACGCAAGTAGTTGAAGCTTAGATTTACTTTGGGCCCAGGAGAAATCACTGATACCTAGACAGAATTTTTCATTTATAAAACAGAACAATCAATGCTCAAGTACTTCCACTTACATCAGATCCTTGCATTTTTTTTTAGGACTGAAAATGCTAATATAGTGTTCTGCTGTCATTTATTAGCCTGCTCAGCCAGATATGCTGGGGAGATCACGTAGATCCGAAATAACCTCTGCTGACATCTCTACAGCCAAAACATTCCTGATCTCTGATTTGCTTTCCTACCTTCCAAAGAAAAGGTGCTGCAAATATCCTGCAGAGTTGCTTTGATCCGATGGCTTTAGGTCTCTTCAGGTGTTAAGGGCAGCACTGGGGACCTATGCAAGAAAGAAATGGAAAGGAGATCATGGAGACACTTAATTGTTTGAGTTGGAAGGGACTCTTAAAGGCCATCTAGTCCAACTCTCCTTCACTGAACAGGGAGACCTACAGCTCCATCAGGTGCTCACAGCCCTGTCCTGCCTGACCTTGGGCCTCTTCAAGGAGGAGCATCTACCATGTCTAAGATGGAATGTGAATAGCCTTAAACTTTGGCATAAGGTTTCCATGGGTCTGTTTTCAGGGCTGCCTTTTCATAGATCTCATTATGTAAAAGAGGCTAAAAAGTGCAATTAGACTTCATTTGTCTGTGTCACTATCAGTAATTTTATATTAAGGCAGCCAGTGGAATTGCTTCCAAGTATGAAGTTGCCTTGTTCACATCCAGGACCCATCCAGATTCTGCAAGTGGAAGGATAGGACAAAATGGAGGCATGCCATGTTGTCCCTCCAGGGGGTTTAAGTGTGCTCACACAAGGCCACAAGAGCAAGTCTAACGTTGGCAATTCATCACCATTGCTAACGTTGCTGATAACTCCCAGAGAGCTGCTTGCAGTGCTATTTGGTAATGCTGTGCACATGGATGCGTGCCTCCTAGAAATCTGGGCTGTGTGTGTTGCCTTGGTGTGATCCCAGGGGATGCCAGAGATGTGTTGCTGACTTTTTGGTTATCCTGAGCGGAACCTGGAGCACAGCCTAACAGCTAAATCTAACTGTGTAAAAGGACAAAGACAATAAAATGCCCATAACTTGCTTGCCTAACATAAACTGGTGCAGCCTGCTTTGTTCAGCATGCAGAATCATGAAAATAGAAATGAGAATACTATGTGACCCTGACCTCTCTGCTTAAGTATGCTTAATCCTGACACTCAGGTGTGAAATTATTCCTGGTAGCAAGGTGTAGCTGATGGTTGATAGGTAGATAGAATCTGCCTGCCTGTAGATAGAAGGTGAATCCATGGCTCTCTATGCCCTTTTTGCCCCCAGTGAAGTGTGTGAGTGCAAAGGTTGAGGGTGTTGCATCTTTATGGCTCCTCCGAAACTGGAGGGGGAAGCAGTAATATAGTGCCAGGAGGCTGAGGACAATAGATATCAGGCAGATGCATGTTGGTCTTAAGCTTGAGCACAGTTATCACTTAATAGACATGTCATGGGCAATCTCCTGCATGATTTTATCCTGGTTTGCCTATCAGGTTCTTCTGACTGTGGTAAGTAAGCAGATGTTATTTAAGCCAGGCATAAACACACTTGGGAAACGTGTGTATTTTTTCCGATTCTTCACAGAATCATTAAGGTTCAAAAACATCTCAAAGATGACCAAGCCCAACCCATCCCCATCATGCCCTCCAAACCATATCCTCAAGTGCCACTTCTTGTGGTTATGGAATACCTCCAGGGATGGTGCCCACCTCCCTGGGCAGCCCATTCCAGTGCCTGACTGCTGTCAGGGGAAGGAATTTTTCCCAATATCCAACCTGAACCTCCCCTGGTGCAACTTAGGGCTGTTACCTCTTGTCCTATTATTATTCCATATTGCTGTTAGTTTGTAATTGTCTTTCAGCAATGCTATAGCATGCCAATGGGTCTTCAAGATGGTACCCAGAACTGGGACAGTGATATCCATCAGTCTCCTCTTCATGGGCTGAGTTTGAACAGTGCATTACCTTGGTGAAATGATGGATGAGGCTCCCAAAACATCACCTCTATGCTCAGAACAGCATTTTTTTTTTTCTTTTGAGAAGTTTGAAAGATTCTGGTCCAACAGACGTAATTAGATGTTTTTGCTTGTGTTGATAAAGCAGCACTCGGAGCTCATTCATGATGAGCACTTGAGAGAGCTGTCAGCAGAAAGGGTTGATATGCACTTGAAGCTGATAAGAGGAGCCAAGAGATGCTGCATGATAAAAGGACAACATGAATTTCTGTTGCATTTGCATGCACATGAAGGTGTGGTGTGAAGGACAGACCACAGATATCAGCTTTTAGCACGTGCTTGCTATTGTTCAAGACTCTGTTTTTTTTTCTCTAGAACTATTTTATACAAAAGCTGAAAAACGGAAACACGTTTTCTCTTCAATGAATATTTATGGCTTCCAAATCTTCCAGCATACTTCTGCATGTGTAATTAGGCTGTAAATTGAGTAAGTGAGCGCTGGAGGACTACAAATGGAAAAGCCTGGGGAAAATGCTTGATGTTTCTGGTTTAGTTGCGTGCTTACTTCTTAATAATAAATAGCATTTTCAAGATAAAACAGCTTGTGCTTTCCAAAGAATGTGTCAAAAGCAGTAATAATTGGAACAGTTGTGCCAGCAGACTTAAGTGATGCTCTTAATCACATGTAGAGTGTCCAAGTGAACTTTAGAAGTTGAGTGATGTAACCAAAGCCTCTGAACCATTTTATTTAAAGATGAATGCAGTCCTCTCCCCATTTTCCTCTACTGCGGAGTCAACTCTGTCTCCAGTTTGATTCCCAGTGTTTTAACCATTTAAATCTGAATATCACTTTTGATGCAGAGTAAATACATCATCTCTGTCACTATAACTTACTTGGAGGCAGAGACTGACTCCCATCTCACTGTAGTCTCATTTCAGGCAGTTGTAGGACATCGTAAGGTCTCCCCTGAATCTCCTCTTCTTCAGGCTGACCCATCCCAGTTCCCTCAGTTGTTCCCATAAGAGCTGTGCTCCAGACCCTTTGCAGCTCCGTTGCCCTTCTTTGGACACACTCCAGGTTCTCAATATCTATGTTGTAGTGTAGGGCCCAAAATAGAGGCCCTACACAACACTCAATATGCTGAGTACAGAGGGCAGCAGGGCTGAGCTTGTAGTGGGGTCATCCTGTGGAGTGGGATTGAAGCAGTTCTGAGAGGCTGAGACCTGGAAAATCAGGTATGTAGAAGTAACAAATGTCCCATGAATGTGTGCAATTCTATTACATCCCTGTACTTTTCCACAGCTTGGCTCTGGAAAGGTTTTTTGGTCTTGTAGTTTTTTTCCATGTCACTATGCTTATTTGAACAAGAACTGTTCATAATTTCAGTAGCTGCACAATCTTGTGGTTTCTTTTGAAGAGCTGGAAGGTGAAGGTTTTGAGGGAGAAGGATGAACAACACCTGCAGTGTTTGTAATGCTGCAGGCAACGAAGAGAGGGGGGCATGGCAAAAGCAATGGGATTTCATTTGTTTTTTTAGTTTATATCACAAAATCTGCTTCGTAGACACCCTAAGACAATGTTAACACTATTTTTTTGAACCAGGAACTCTTGGACACCTCTGTCCCTGCAGCTCAACTTCATAGTGAGTGACAGCTAATAGTCTCTAAACAGCAGTTTTCTTTCTCAAGAGCTCTGTTGCTTTACGCTTTGATTTATGGAGGTAGAGTGGTGAGTTGATGGGACACTAATGTGCTCATCCTCGAGTCACTGCGTGTGATCTCTCACAGCCTGCTCCCTTGGAAGTGCCTGGGTGTTATTGTTGACTTTTTAACGAGGACAAGAATGGTTTCCAAACGAGTGTGACTCATGCAATCTTAGCCTCAATCTATCAAGCAGCGATGCATGGGATTAAATGATTACCTAAAGTATTAAGAATTAGGTTTGGGGGGGGGAGCAACAGGGAGGGGGGTTGGGTAGTAAAGGGTAAAAATACATAGGGAATTGGAAAAACAAAACAGAAAGCTACAAGACTCAAATTGTGGCTGATTAGACTGGTAAAAGGCTGCTTCTGCACTTGGTTTATATTTCCTAAATGGGAAATGTTGTGAAAATTGAATCTCTACTTCTTCTCTAGATATAGTCCTCTGTCTGCCAGGAGTGATACTTCACCTTGTCCTGAGCCTTGTGCTGCCTGTCAGATGCCTGTGATAGTAACACTGTTTAACTTTTTTCTTTTCCAGCTGAAAATGAAAGTGCTGGCTGCGTGTTACTACACACATCGAGGAAGGTAAGTAGGGATTCTGGGTGATAGACTTCATCGAGAAGCAGAAAAAAGGATTTTGAAGCACACTGTGGGAGTGGGGAGATGGTTTTTACTGGCCAGAGCAGGATATATCAATACCTTCTTCCCTAAATTCCTCAGTCTTCATTTAAGAATACAAAACCAATGTGCTGCTTGTTCTCCAAACAATTTATCTGTAATTGTTTCACTGTGTTTTGTCCCAGACAATTCCTTGACATGTTAATTCATCACTTTCTCTTCTGCAGCTGCCTGCGAAGGGATCCAAGCATACACCACAGAGACTCAGGCTGCTTAGTTCCTTTCCAGCTGAAAGCACAAACACCCCATAGGCACTGCTGTGACTTGATTTCCTGTTTATTCCCACTAATCAGATCTGCCTCCACGAGGTTCAGCAGGAGTGAAATACATGGAAACACTCCATTTAGGAGGACAATTGGGAAACAGTGTTTAGTTTACTCTTGAGACAGTAACTTGATAATGATAAGGCAGAAACATGAGAAACCTCCCATAGGCTGTGTTACTGCAGACCTCCAACTATGAAAGCACAAAGTATGCAGAGAGGAAATGAACTGATATTTAATATCACTTGCAGTCTTGATCTTTGGGGCTGAAGCATGACCTGTGGTGCTTTAGGCTGTCATCTCTTGTCCCACCTGGGCTGGAGGGACTGGCTGTGTAAACTTGTAACATCGTTCATGTTGGTCAATTTAATATTACAGGCTTGTTTAATTTGTCTCATCTAATACAACTGCCTAAGCTGCTGTGAGCTGGTTGCACTTGACTGAAAGTAACCTAAGAGCTTGATCACTTAATTAGAAAATTCAAAGTCCAAATGCAGGATCTGCTTCTGATAAGAAATAGTTGGAAGCTCAAAGTATCTTGTCTTCCAGTGTTTTTCTTCAGAGCTGTAGGATTCTTGCAATTCTGGCCTGTAGTTCATGCATGAGCGTTTTAGTGTGCTGTAAGCAACAAATACCAGAGGGGATAGCATGCTTTAGTAAGGCTAGAGGAAAAAAATGCCATAGCGGGCAAGTAAAATTGTTGTGCTTCAAATATAGAGGAATTTGGGTCCTGGGTCCCAGGAGAAAGCATCACTAGAAGAAAAAGGGTTTAGTCAGATGTTTTATGTGTAGAGAGACATTTCTCTTCAGGACTGTCCCTGTCCTCTGGTGATAGTCTGTGGTTCTTGCCTCCTTTGAGGAGTGCTGGAAAGGCAATGCATGTCTTGGACGAGTTTGGTATGTCCCTTGATGGGCGTGTAGGGAATCTGCTCACAGTCTGAACTACTTAATCACCATCTCAGTATGCTTCTGAGGAAACATCTGTGAGTATCTGGCAGCAGCAGAGGTGGAACTGTGCTCAGGACAATGTGGTTTTGGGGAACACCTTCTCCTGAGGTTTTTGCAGCCTCTGTAAGTGGGCTTTGTCTATGGAGCAGCAGGCCAGCAGATGACGTTGATTTTGGATGTTCTTGATGAGTGTTGAAAGCTTTGTTTTGCATGGATTGGTCTAATGGATGTTGGCCAAGGGTCCTGCTTGTGTGATGTTAGGGGAGGCTGTTTAATGCATTCTTATTCCTGAAGCATGACAACCTCTCTTCTTGCTATGATGCACTGTACAGCTTTGCAAATAGGGATACACATACTATTAAAAAGACTATTGAGTAGCTGTCTTGAGTTTCTTGCTAGGAAGTTTCCAGCATGCAGTATCCTGGTGTGACTTGATTGTCTGGCTAAAAATATTTGTGAAGGAGTAGTCATTAATTTCTCTTCAAAACAGTGGGTGTCCTGACTGGAACAGGTTCTGTTTGAGCTATCTCTGAGGTGTTGCTGTACCAGCAATTCAACTAATTTGCTCTTGGTTTGTCTCAGCTGGTGAGCAATGTATTTGTATCTTCTCATGGTGGCATGCTACCTTGCAGTGTTCTGTGTGTATATCTTACTCAGTGTTATAGGAGTGGTAATAGGGGTAGTTATTGTGTTTTATTTCACATAATAGAACAGGAGCAGGGGAATAAAGCAGGGCTGAGGTATGGAAAATTATTTACAGAAGGCATAAGTGGAAGATTGTTGCAGAGCTGGAGTTATAGAATCAAAGAATCCTTAAAGTTGGAAGAGATCTCTGAAGGTCATCTTGTCTATCTCTCCTGCAGTGAACAGGGACAGTTCAGCTAGATCAGGCTGCCCAGGGTCTGATCCAGTCTCACCTTGAAAGTCTCCAGGGAAAGGGCATCAACCACATCTCTGGGCAACCTGTCCCAGTGCCTCACCATCCTCATTGTAAAAACTTTCCTTATATCCAACTTACATCTACCTTCTTTAAGCTTGAATCATTTTCCCCCTTGTTCTATCACCACAGACCCTGCTAAAAGCCTGGGCTTTCTGGGCTGACTCATGTCCCCCTTCCTATCCACCAGTACCCCCAAGTCTTTTTTGGCAGGGCTGTGCTCAATCCTTTCATCCCCAAGCTTGTAGTGACGATTGCCTCGACCCAGGTGCAAGATCTTGCATTTGAGTTGAATCCTCATGACTTGTATCAAAGCTGCTGACACTGCTGTCCTAACACAACAAGCAAATGCTGCTGTCCTGTGCAGATCAGTAGAGCATAGGCATTGATTGACGTGATGTGGGCAGATAATAGCCATCTGCTGAATGCCTCTGATTCATTTGTTATCTATCAGCCAACTTCTTGCTTCATCGTTCTGCTGCTGCTGACTTCTTTTAAGCATGTGAGAAATTGATGACATAAAACCACTTTTGCTTTCTTGAGATCATCTTGATTCTGCAGCATTCCAATTTAACTTTCTTGATACTTCCTTTGTTCCATATTCTTCCATTTTTGTTAAATCAAAATCTAGAAGGCTGGAAGAGACCTGAAACCACCGAGTCCAACCCCAACCCATCCCCACCATGTCCACTGACTGTGGCTGCAAGTGCCCCATCCCCATGGTCCTTGGACACCTCCAGGGACAGTGACTCCACCACCTGTCTGTGCCAGTGCCTGACCACTTTTTAGGGAAAGAGCTGTTTCAATAAATCCAGTTAGAACCTTCGCTAAATCCTCTGTAGACTGTTTAATCTCTCCACTGTTTGAACATCCATCCTAGGTTGGACTCTGTGCCAAACAAGCCGGAACAGGACACCTTTGAGAGAAGTTCTGGTCACCTGGTGAACTCATGGGCACAAATATTACAGGTGGTGATAGGTGTTTAACCTGCTTTCATGCAGCGATAGCCTAAGATGGATTGGCCACTTGCAGTTCTACCACCTCCTACCTTAGGTGGGATGGTGACAGAGCTGTGTCACTATCTCCTCTCCTACGAGCAGATGGAAGTAAAGCCTCGGGGGTGGCAATGAAATCCTTCAGAGAATCCTCAGCCTCAGTTCTCCAAGGCTGTGTAAGAAATGATTGATGCAAAGTAAAACAGTGTTAATTGCAATGGATGTGTACTGACAACTTGATAGTTGCTGTGATAATTACAGTAATTAGTGAGATATTAGCATTTTTCTTAGCGTCTAGGCTATAAATGGAAAAGGTGGAGTGGGTATGTGTGAGAGGAAGGGATCTATGACTCAAGCACTATAGTGGTCCCTATAATGGGGGGGCAATGAGCCACGGTCTTTGTTGTGGAGGCAGCATGGTTTCAGTTTTATTAAAGTAATTTGTAGTGTATATCTTACTGAGTTTAAGGGGAGTTCTAGGCTTAAATGCATCTTTAAAATCCAGTCTGCGGACTTGTAACGTCTTGTCTAGCTTCCTGTGGGATGGAAGATCCATATAATGAAATGCAAGTCCTATTTCCTTGTTTTATCTCAAGCTGTTGAAGGATAGGACAGGACTGTCAGTTCTTGACTCACTACTGAGAGCGTTAACTGCGTGCGTGGATTTCTAAGAACTGTGAAATGGGAACAACAAATCTGCAGTTTGATAATTCAATTAACAAATGTCATACCTGACAAATGAAGAAAGGAATTGAGCTTCTGTAATATAGCGTGGTTGTTTCTTCCATTTCAAGGTCTACAAGTCTGACTGGGACAACAGACAGAACCAGCAGAGTTGAGGCAGTACTGGCCTTTTCTTGCCATCTGGTTTTCCTCCTCTCACACACTGATTCAAAGCTAAATGTTATGTAGAGAGGAAGAAAACTTCCTTGTGAGAACAGTAAGAATTTAGGAAGAATAAAAAGACACTGGGCTGCATGGGATTTCCTCATCTCCCTCTCCAAGCTCCTGAATTAGGAGGACTTGGAGAGATGGCTCTTTGGGAAGAGCTGACATAGGATGCCCAGAGATGCACACTGGCAGTTCTTCACTCTGCTGAACTGGGAGTTAATTTCTTTCTGACAGCTTTGCCCATGTCATTGCAAACATGTTGAATTGTTTAAACCAGAAGGAGGCTTAAGATGCTACCATAAGCATGCTATCTTTTATCTTAGGAAATGAAATTGGTTTATTTATTCATCACTGCGTTCAACATCAGGGTGGAAACTGTGACCAGGCAATCACCCATGGAGACTCAATTAGCATAAGCCTCAAAATTGCCTTTTAATGCATTAACAATATAAAAAACTACTTTTGCAATTGATCTGAAAAAAGTGATTCTGGTTTGTTGACAGGAATATCAGAAAAAGCTGCTGTCTTTGTAAACTACAAAACCTTACTCCTTTGTCTGGTATTGGTACAGCTATCTAATGCTCTGACCTCTTTTTAATACAGTACCTGAAATTAAAGAATTTTGAGGAAGAAGTCAGAGCCCACAGAGACCTGGATGGGTTCTTGGCCAGAGCCAGCATCATCCTTGATGAAACAGCCACCTCTTTGGATGATGTCCTTCGAGAGATGCTGAAACATTTTGCTGAAGACCCCGAGAACACGGAGCCAAGCTGTAACTTTGAAAAAATCATGAGCACTTTATTCACGGATTCAGGGACCCCACGAGAAGGGAATGGTAATCCATACTTGATTAGCTTCCAAATAACAGTTATTAGTCCACCTTTAAATTGGTGGCGTGTTGACCACTCACTAATGCATGCTTCCCAAATTTGCATGTTGCGTGCAGTGCTGGGGGTTATTTTGGTTGGCTAGGCTGAAGGGCCTCATCTCCAAAGTTTTGTTTAAGTGGAGTTTTGTCACTGTTCCATTTAGATGCACTAATGTTCTCCTGAGGGAGAGGTCTCCAGCACTGAAATTTCCTGTCAGTTGGACAATCACATTAGGAGTGATTGTCCTTAGAAAAGTGTCAGGTGTTCTTCTGCAGGGAGATGCTTTCTGGTGTCCCTTCAGAAGTGGCTCCTTTGCCTTGTGATTCTCCAGCTGAATTCACACAGGCTGAGGAATTCTGAGTTGAATGAGCAGTTTTTTGGGGAAGGCTGAGCCTTCACATTGACCCTAGCTCACTAAAAAGGGCAAGAGTTCCATTGGTTTGCTCTAGAAAGTCAAAAATGGGGTAGACTTAGAAACACTGGCTTAAATGTCCCCTTATCTACCAGTGAATGTCATAGCACAGTCTAAAACACTGCCTTTTAGCCCAAGATGTAAAGAAGCTTAACTAAGCGTTGTTTCTCTGTAGGCATCCATGACGTTTCAGAGCCAACAGGAATGAATATACAAACATGTACATCGCATCTCAAATGTAACTGTCACAGCCTGAGTGAATTTATTTAACAGATATGTCAAGTTCTGAGCATGTAGTAAGCATGTTCATGCTTTGGTTACTTTTTGCTGCCTGTCTTAGTGCTTTGCATTTATATCTTGAATTTAGGCTTTCTGCCAATAAAAAAAAAAACACCTAGGTGGTGCCATCAAGCAATCTGAGAGAACAATACTTGCAAAGAGAGGAGAGAGGGCATGGGAGTTGGAAGATGAAGTCTCTTCTAGTCCTGTGTGTATTCAATAATGCTATTCTAATAACTTAATATTGTGGTAGAATGATGTTAGAGGGAGAAAACAGCTGCCTCTTCAAGCTGCAAATAGTTTAAGGCAGAATTCAAAGGCATCAATTCAAATGTTTCCACTTCTTCCTATTGTCATCCCCAATCCTTGCATCCATCCAGTATGCAGCTAAATATGCTTGGTATTAGCATTTAGCTTCAGTTTGAAAGGAAATGTAATTTGTAGTTGCATGCGAATGTGAACAAGCTTGTAACATTTCTTTTCTTCTCCCCTAGTTCACCTCTTATCAGATACAATTCAAGGGGTCACAGCGACAGTCACAGGGGTGCAGTATCAGCAGTCCTGGCTCTGCATCATGTAAGTACCTGGGTTGTTGCTTATTAGAATATGCAGGTTACTCAAGACTTGCAACTATTCTTACTGCAGAGGGGAATAGCAGTTGAGAATACGCTCTTTAAGTTGAGATGGTGAGGCCTTCTCTGACCATCTGTCCTGACCTGGTGGGCTCTCTGAGCATTGGGCTCATTTACAAACGAATTGCAAGCAGCAATTTGGGCAGAGTGACCATAATCTCCACAAAGCATTAAATTGCTGGATGCTGTCTAAATCTGAGGTTAACAAACAATGCTGAAAAAACTCAGAGCCCGATTATTCTAATTACTACGGATGTTAATTAGGAGCTCTTGAAAAAAGGACAAATGAACTTGATCATGGACTACTTTGACTGCCAAAATCTGTGACCTTGTACTGAAAGACTTCTTAAGCCCTTTGCAAACATCAAAACCTTGCAACTAGAAATTGAATTCAGAAATTCAGACACTATTCAGACACTGATTGTTTGTTGGCAATTAATTCAGACACTGTCAACACTGCTAAACATTGGAGCAGCCCCATAAGGCAGTAAGGGCTTTGTCACTTAGGATTTAGAAGCCAGGATGACTTCACCCCAGTTTCCACTTGACTGAAGCTAGGTTGCTTGGTTTTTCAAATCATTACCCCATAGTCAAGCATGTAGGGTGAGCCAAACTGTCCCTTCACAGAGAAATGCTAGAGTCACTGAGCTAACTGAAGCAATCTAACTTCAACCTCTCTGTTTCTGTATTCATATGTAATCTCTAGTCAAGCTGTCATGAGATATCCAGGTCATTTATCTGGGAATGGGGTTAACCTATGTTGTATACATCCTACAGGCTCTCAAGGAGTACAAACATGTAGCAAAATTCACAACTGGTTTGTAGGACAGCTGTCACAATAGCTTTCCTTCTCCTAGCAGTGTTTCTGCTTACAGCTGGAAGAAATGTAGACTATTCTGCCTTGGAGATAGATGTTGTCGTTTTTAATTTTTTAATCACTTACAAAAGAGAACTCCTGCATGTCAGAGGTGTCTGTCCTATGGAGCAAGTCAATTGGATAATGTCTGTGCTATGTGTACTACTGTCAGCCTCTACTCTTATTCCTGGGATACACAGAGTAGTTTTCTCAAGAGGGGAGATGAGTTCATATAGCAAAAATGGTCATTCTATGATTCAACATAGAGGGATTCTGAGCAGTTTGTTTCTGTGTCATACCACAGATATGATAGGGAATGTGCATGCAACTTCAGGGAGAGCAGAGGTGGGAGTTCCTACTATGGCATGTGATGTGGCTCTGTGTAAAGCTTTAGAGAGCACTGACTTGATAACAAAGCACTTGTAGAGGTCATGATATGAATGCTGTGATGATATACACAGAGCTGAAAAGGGTAGGATCAGTATTTCTGTAGAAAGTGAGTCAAAAGTTTGAATATATCCATGACAAGACATGATCTGAAAAACAAGCTTACAGCCTGAAGGTGTCTTGTGCAAAACTTTCTTGTTTCTTCTTTTTGTTACTCTGAAGAGGGAGAAGAAAGTGGTGGGAAAGCAGTGATGAGTTCTTAACTGTAATTATATAATTATTGCACTGTATTGCTGCTGTAGCTATTGTGCAATGGATTGAGAATGATATTTTTAGACCTTACGTTTTTCTTGAAGTCAGATTGCAAAACAACATTACAAACTCTGAAGTAAAAGGAATTTTATGGTTTTTTTTCCTGTGTGAGTGGGAAGAATCTAAGATAGCTTTTTACTGTTTTATATTGCACTTAAATTTAACAAAGAGTACAGATTTAAATTAGCTCTGTTGTTTTCTGTGCACCTTAACTTTTTCTTCCTAGCAAATGGAAGGAGTTTGGGTATCGTAATAAGATTATATTAATGAGGAGAAGCAGCTCAGAGATAGAGCTTTAGTAGTACTTTTTCTCCTCAAATGCAATGCAGAAGTACCATGTCGAAATATTCCTGAAGAAAAAATGCTTTTTGGGATTTTCAGTGAGTTCTTCAGAGCAGTATACTTCATGGACACAAAAACTTGCTTCCATTCTCCTCTTGTTGGAATGAGGGCGTGTTCTTCCCTTTCATTCAAACCTCAGGGAGAAGAGAAGTGGGGAAAACCTAGGGCAAAGAAGCTATTCTGCTTCTGCTGCAATTTGATGCTCTCCTGGCAGCTTCAGGTCTGTTGAACCACTAGCAAGGTCAGAAGTACTGTCTGAGCCTGGGCCACATCCACGGGACAGAATAAGCTGTTGGAACTGAAGATCTCAAGGTTTGAATGCTACAGTGAGGTCCAGGGAAAGAACTGACTTCTGATTTACAGTAGACTTCAGAGATTTTATTTATTTGAAGAATTACCTATAACTGTTCTCACCACAGCCTTACCCAGGGCATGTGTGCATATGGAAACCTTGGGATTCCTTCATTAAAATGCTATGTAGCTGAGAGCAATGCAGGGCCGCATGCCCCACTAGCAAGTGATGCTCACCTGCAGAGAAGTGAAGATAGCTAAGTTTTTGTCTATCATAAAATTGTAGAATGAATTGAGTTGGGAGGAACCTCAAAGATTGCCTGGTTCCAACTCTCCCCTGTCCAGGGTTGCCAACCACTAAATCAAACACTAGGGCAGGCTGCCCAGTGCTCCGTCCATCGTGTTTAATTGGTCATTTGACATGAGGAAGCTCTGCTTTTAGTAGGAGCTTGTGGAGACACTATGATATTCTTCCAGCAAGCAATGATTGCAGCAGGTACATGTACTGCTGGGTAGAACCTCTGCTTTTTCTAGGAACCAGCTGAATTCACTGTGATCCAGAGTCTGGAAGAGGTAAAGTAGGTGCTTTGCATGTTTAGAGGGGGAAGAAGCCAATATAAGAGCTGTTGGTTTAGTCTTGCCAAACTTCATGGTTCAGAAAGTCTAAGGATAGCCCTCCTTTTCCAGCAGGCACTGTATGGAAAAGTGGCTTTGATCACAAACATGTCTTATCAAGCCCAATTACTGCCCTTATCATGTGACAAGTGGAGGTGTGAATGCCCAACATTTTTTGTTTCCTGGGATGCGATGTAGAACCTGTAATTCTAAGGGTATTGCAGTCATTGCCAGTTAACTGCTGGTGTCCTCCATGAGAAATGCCAGCTGATGCATTATTGAACAAATGCTGCCTGAGCAGAGTGGAACTCATCAGGCAGTACCACCTCCAGGCAATACTCTTCTTGCCGGGAGATGAATATAATTTCTGCTTTCCAGAAACGAATCCTTCAAAAAATAAACATGAAACCGGGGGCTGCTTTGTAGTCTGTATTGAGTAAATGAAGAGCTATTTCCTTTGGTTGGTTTGGAATTTGGTTTGATTTGGCGTGCCAGTTGGTGAAGGGCTTAATTTTAGTGCATTCAACTGATTTGCTAGAGCTGTTTGAACAGGTAAAGCCAGGGAAGAAGCCTCTCTGCAACTGAAGATGCAATGGCTTGCGTCTCACGCTGCTATAAAATTGTTTATTCTCATATAACCTTACTGCAAAAATCCCTATGAGGAGGGCAATTCAAAATACCAGGTAGCCTTTCAAAACTTAGTAGCTTGAGGTTATTTTGGATATCAAAAAAGGCAGCTGTTGAACTTAACTGGACTTTGAGTTCTGGAAACATGGACCTTTCCCCCAAACTTCAAAGCAGTCATCTTTAAATGTTGCTTGGGTTCAAAGTAGTGATTTTTAGTGTACCTATAGCTGCCCTTGTTGGTGTGTTAGAGTCAAAACTCCCGTGCATGCTGTGTTATTGAAGGGATTTGTAAAATCCAAACCCTTCACTGGGAGTTTGAGTCTTGAAGGAGAGCTGTTGACAAGAAGAATGACAAATCTTAGTGCCTACAAGTGTGTTCAGGGAGGAAGGGGTGGATTCCGCTGCGCTGTCCTGTAGGAAATGCTTTCTCCCTAACTCCCCTAGAGATGAACCACTAGAGAGGATGTGTCTTTCTAGAGCACAGTGCATTTGTCGCTCAGAAATAATACTCATCCTGGAGTGATTTTGCTCTGTACTTCCGAACCGTCCCAGTGCCAAACTGCTGGTGAGCTGGCCTGCTGGTTGCAGTTCCATTCCTCGCTTGTAAATTCTGCCTTTTGAAAGCCCTGTGCCTGGAGCTGCTTTGCCAATGATTTATTTGCAGTGGATGAGAACAGGCAGTGTCACTATTGTTCTGCACTGGGACAGGAAAAGGTTGGCTAGCTGATTACCTCTACTGGGCATTTTTTCTTACTGCAGGGGATAATTTCTTTCTAAAATGACTTCCTTTCTTGCCCAGCTTTTTGTTTCTCTTGGGTCTCCATAGTTTGACCCATTTTATGACTTCTCTGTGAGATATTATTAATCTGATAACATCTTGGGCATAGGGCAGAACGTGTGACTTTGTATATTGGTGATTTTGGTGGAATGCTGCCAGTTCTCACCATTCAAGTGCCATGTTGTGTGCTGCAAGATATGCAACCTGGAAAGAGGAGGACAGTGAAGCAGGAATTTGAGCTATAATTTAAATGGCCTTTTTTTATAAGCTCAATTATTGGAGAATAATGATGAAACTGCTGAGAACGCAACCTGGCATCTCATTAAATCATAACCACATGTTTCCTTATGTGAGTAATAATGGGTTGAAAATAGGTTTTTCTGCTTGTTGACCAAACCAGAAAAGAATCGCATTTAGCTCAACTCAAACCAGAAAGCAACTTGGAGGCTTTGGCCAAACCATACTTGATTTAGTCAGCTGAAAATGTCTTGCCAGTCCTCAGGCTTCTGGAGGAGTTTTGGCTGTTTACTGTCCAAATATCTCTCTTTAAGTGGAAATTTACTCAAGTGCTACTCAAGTGACTTTTTTTTAGCCTGAACTGCACAGTTTTACTTATGAATTTGCACAGCTTAAGGTAACTTCATGTGAGCCACATAGACTTTCTTTATTTTCTTTACAAGTATTTTTGCACAGTTCTAGAAAGGATTCCAGATTGTGTTCGTTTTGTCTGACTTACAGAATTAAAACAAAGAAGTGGGAACAGCAAGTGCTAGACAAAGAAACAGCTGGATTTCAGTTGGGTAGCTTTGATTCTGGTTTTATTAAATCACTAAGGTTGGAAAAGACATCTGAGATCATCAAATCCAATCCCAACCCATCCCCACCATGCCCACTGATCACGTCCCCAAGTGCCACATCTCCATGGTTCTTGAACACCTGCAGGGATGATGACACCACCTGGGTGGCTGATGACTTCCCTGGGCAGTCTATTCCAATGCCTGACTGCTTTTTCCAGGATGAATTTTTCCTTAATATCTAACTTGAACCTCTTTTAGTGCAAATTAAGGCACCTTTCGTCGAGCTCAAGCATCTTACTGCTGGTTGAGGGAGAACAGTAGCTGTGATATTTAATCTGAAGAACAAGTAGCTAGCTTAATTATAGCCTATATAATATTTATTTCTTCAAATAACTTTATTGCAACATGATTTCACATATCATATCCGGGGAGGCAGGCATCCCACACACTTAGTTTTTCTCCTCAGGTAGGAGCAGAAATTCACTGTTTTTTAGCAAGATTTCAGCTCTTAGATTCACTCAAATGTGGTGGAGCAAACAAACAGGTACTGCTGAGCAGCATTACTGGGAGGTAATGATAAGTTGCACTTATGTATCACATGCAAATGTGTTCACATGCATGCCTTGGTAACCTGCCCTACTTCTGGCTGTTGGCCATTTGCTGGTGTGATCAACCCTTGGCCTGTAGGATGCTGTCTCTGGCTGTGCTTTGGGCTTCAGTAGTTACTTGAGATGCTGGGAGCTGCTGGATAGATGTGGTAAGGAAAGATTTGTTTGTAAAGTGTTGGTACAGCATTATGAGCAATGGGTGTCTAGTATCTGACTGTGGCCATTTCCAGAATGGATATAGAATCATTTAATCATTATGATTGGGAAAAGCTGTACAAGAGCAACAAGTCCAGCTGTCAGTCATGTACAAAATGTCCAGAAATCCATCCTTTCCAAAGCATTTTTCAACTGAGGTCTGAAAACGCTGAGAAGAGGACAAAAAAAGGCTCTTTTTTTTTTTTTCCCAGCATGTATTAACTATTCATTTTTGTGCATTTCTTCCAATGGGTGAAGGTGAGGTAAGAGGAATAAAGGTGTTAGGTCACTTGATGGCTTTCCTATTAGCGCAGAATTCATGCGTTGGTTCTATTGGTTTCCTGAACCATGATAATCTTGTATGCTGTCCAGCTGCAGCAGGATTGCTACTGAAGGCTTTTGTTTGCTTGTGAAAACTAGTGTTTATTTCTTCCTTTGAAAAGAAAGATAAAAAGTGCTGCAATTCTGAAGTGTATTGGAGACCAACTGCAGCCTCTGAACCGCAGGCCGAGTGGAAAAAGGATAACTTGCATTCTATTTCCATGACTTAGAAAGAGACTTATTCTTAATGTTAAAACCTGTTTGGATTTTTAAAAATTATTTCTATTTCCACCCCCTCCTCTTCCAAGGCTGCTTCAGATGATTTGACCAGGAAGAGGTTAAGAGGCCTTGGTAAGAGGGAAATAGAAAATATGAAATACTGTCCTCATAATCATAACCTATGTGGTTACAATGAAGCTATTGGGCTGCTTTAGGACAAGTGCCTTTCTGAGACTAATATGCAGAGGTGACTTGACTTCCCGATGACAGATTGGAAGCAAACTCAGTATGGAGATATTTGCTGAGCTGATTTGGTATGCAGGTTATGAAACTTCATGAAGAATGTAATGTGCTTCTAACTAGTACATATCCAACTAAGGATCTTCAGCTGCTATGACTGGGAACGACTATCAGGATGTGAAAGCATTAGAATATCTCTTAAAAGGAAAGATGAGCTGGTTTAATGACAGAGAAATTAGAGGGAAGATGGTCTAAGGACTGTGATATTGATCTTGCTGGACAAATCAAATGGAACAAGCAATGTAAGTGACTTCAAACCAGAAAAAAATGTCACTCTGTTATGGGAAGTCATACTTCAGTATTGATAGGCAGATAGATCTCATTGTGCCTTCCAGAAGAGCTGGGAAGTTGTATGAGACTCTAAGTCTCTTTTACTTAATTATTAAGGAGAGCTGCAGTCTGGGCTAGTGATAACTTAAAAACTGGCTTGGTACAGTTCATAGAAAAATAACAGCTGAGAGCAAAGAGGGAATGCCATTCAAACAGATCTGCCCAAGGTAAAAGAGGTGGAAGCATTTGGCATCTTGCCTTTGTGTCTCCAAAAGCATTTTAGATGATTGAATCTAATTAGGTGTGAACTGTGTTTGTTTAATGTAGGTGTTGGATTTTGAGGGCTACTTTGCAAGAGTTTATGTAGTACTACAAATAAAAGGTACATTTCTATTTTTTTTTTGTTATTAGAAAGCAGATGGAAGAGGGAGAATTGTGTTCAGTGTATTGTAGTGCTGTGTATAACCACGCCATCTTTCCCCACAGTTGCACTATAAAGTCCCTGCAGCGACGTCATGTTTGCATCAGTCGCCTTGAGAGGCCTCAGAACTGGGGTGAGAACTCCTGTGAAGTCAGATTTGTGATATTAGTCCTGGCACCTCCTAAAATGGTGAGTATTCATAGAATCATAGAATGGTTTGGGTTAGAAGGGACCTTTTAAGATCACCTAATTCCACCCCCCTGCTATAGGCAGGGATACATCCCGCTAGACCAGGTTGCTCACAGCCCCATCCATCCTGGCCATAAATGCCTTCCAGTGCTTCGCTACCCTCACAGTAAAAAATTTCTTCCTAATATCTAGTGTAAATCCACCCTCTTCCAGTTTGAAACCATTTCCCCTCATCTTGTTGCTATGTGCCCTTATAAAATGTCCCTCCCCAGCTTTCCTGTAGGCCCCCTGCAGGTACTGGAAGGTTGCAATAAGTTCCCCCTGCATCCTTCTCTTTTCCAGGCTGAAGAGCCCCAGTTCTTTCAGCCTGTCCTCACAAGGGAGGTGCTCCAGCCCTTCAAGCATCTTCATGATATCTGACTATTTCTCTTCTTCATTTTCTTACTTAAGAGGATTTTCCCAATGTCATTTTTTCTCTGTTTCTGTAGAGTCAATGACAATGCATTATTTTTAAGGCAAATGGGACACCAAAAAGCCTGACGTTTTCCATGCTGTTGCCCAGACTGTTTATTCCAGACAGTGTACATGTGGAATAGGAGTGCTGTGGAAGGTCAGATTATGCTGAGGTGTTCTGAGAAGCGTTTCCTTAGCTTTCCGTACTTGAAATAGCAAGGCTAAAGTTTGCTTGGGTGTGCTTTTAGTGGTTCTCTGCAGACATGCTGAACTAATAACCTGTTAATGTACTCATTTATTTCAATATTGGGGGAAGACATCAAGGTCAATTGGGAATCAGCATCTTCCCTTCCTAGAAAGCACTGGCTTAATCAAATCAGTGTGTCCTGTGAACTAATGATTGAAAGTTTCAAACCTAAAGACCTTTTCATGCTTAAGCTGGCTGTTCACACCTTGGGGTTACTAGGTCTGTGCTCCTGAGAGGTATTGGGGAGGTTTGGGACTTTATCTGGAACAGGACAAATCCAGATCCAGCTTCCTGCCCTTCAATGCTATCTGAGTGACCCTGGGACCTTCTGGTCTGATTTGTCTCCTGTACACCCACCATCACCCTTGTTTAAATGGAAATAATGGTGTTTCCTCATTTTTGGCAGATCTTTTCCAACTGAGCAGTTCAATGCTTTTGGCATAGATCTCAAACCCAGCAGGCTGAAAACATATTGATGTTCCCTATGAGAAACAGCAGGCAAAATCTGAACCTGCTCACAATTGCATTGATCTTTTAATATGTGGCAGTGAGCTTATCTCCAGCCAACTACGTGCAAAGCGCCAAACAAGCAGCTCTGCATCCGCTCGTATCCTGAAAGTTTGCAGTTCCAATGGACAGCATCAAATTAAGGAAAGGGAGGGGACGCCAAGCAGAACCACAGTTGCCAATGTGCTTTATTTTAAATCATTGTATCTAGCCAGCTCTAAGTACGCATTTCTGGTACAGCAGTTAAAATAATTAACCTGCTGACATTTACAGTTTAAATGAGCCTTGCTTGGGGAGGGGGAGAAAAAGCCCAGAGAGTGAGCATCTGTTGTACTGAGGAACCTGGATCTTTGTCCCACTCTAACGTGTAGGATGGAAAGACTTGAGTGCTCACAGAGCAAAGTGAGGATGAGAAGTAATAGGCTTAAATTGTACTGGGGATGATGTCCAGGTTGGGTATTAGAGGAAAAAAAACCTCAGAGTGGTCAGGCACTGGCACAGCTGCCCAGGGAAGTGATAGGGTCACTGTCCCTGGAGATGTGGCACAGAGGATTGTGGTCAGTGGGCATGGAGGGGTGGGTTGGGGTTGGGCTTGGGGATCTGAGGGGTCTTTTCCAGCCATAATGATTCCATGAGTGCCAAAGCAAGTATAGTGTTAGTAATGATAGGACTAGCGTAGTGCTGCCTGCATTTCCACACCTCTGCACTGAGCAGCGCTGCTTCTTCACTGCTCGTGAAGAAACTGTTTACCTACTTATTTGTTTATCTATTTATGAAATTTATCTACTTTATGAATAATGATAATTGATTTAGATTAATCACATGCTTGCCACTACTTCTGACAGTAATGCAAGGAGTTAGGAATATGTCTAAAAGAAGGTGGTTGTTTGGGTATCTCAAGCAAAGGCTGCATTGTGGCTGTTGAATATAGTTGAGAGAAGTGGGAGTTAAAAACATTTCATCAAAAAGAAGCTCTTAAGGAGCTCTGGTTCTGTGTAACTTGCCTGCCTTGACCAAAATTTGCAAGCAGTTGAGCAGATCAGTTTGCAGAGCCTGAATTTAGTGGGTTTGTGTGGGGATGAGGAGCTCAGTCTCCTTTACTGTTTCCTTCATGTCTAATTTCCAAAGTGCTTGGAGCAACAGGAGAGCAGGCTTTGGATACCATTAAAGCTCATCTCTCAAAGACCAGATCTGTGACTCTTAAATGTTGTACTGATTAGACACGCTCCTTTCTCATTATTTCAGGCCTTCTGTCCCTTCCAGGTATTTGGTGAAGATGAACCCTGCTGCTTGTGGGTGCTCAGCTGCTTTTCTCCTCTGTTTTTCTCCATTCCAGTAGTTGTTTGAGCTGAGAGCCCTAAATCTGTACTTACGTTGCTGGGATTGCTGCAAAGAAGCCAAACAAATTGAGTTTCAGTGCCCAGAAATTAAGAAGCTGATTGTGCCTATGTGCACAGCAATCTGTCTCCAAGAAAAGGCATCCAGACATATCAATCTGCAGGAGCATTCAGTGTCCTTCCACCCTGGTGGCAGTAAGGCTGAGATACCTTAGGGCTAGCAAAGACTCTTATTTAGTCTCCTCAGCCCTGGAGGGAAGGGTGAGGGGATAAGATAAATGCTCAGTTAGATTCAGATTTGGTTCAGGTCAATCAAGACTTGCATTTCTGATCTGTATTTCTGGTCAGGGCCTAGACATTGGTTGGTGTGTCTGAGGAAGTGTGCCATTTTCCCCTGGCTGTCTCTGGGATATGCTGCCCAATGGGGCAAATCAGCAGCTTTACTTTCTGGAACTGAAAGAAAATAGCTTTTAAGTATTCCTTTCTCTTTTTAATTCAGAAAAGTACCAAAACAGCCACAGAAGTGGGCCGGACTTTTGCCACGATGTTTTCGGATATAACCTTTCGGCAGAAACTGCTAGAAACCAAAACTGAAGAGGAGTTCAAGGAAGCCTTAGTCCACCAACGCCACTTGTTGACAGTGGTGAATCAGAGACCCTCAGCAATGGGCGATGGGCACATGCCACACGGTCCTAAGCCACTCAAGGTAAGGCTGGCCAACATCTCCAACTGTCCTCCCACTGCTTTGGTGTCAAAATGAATAAATGCAAGGGTTTTCAGGAAAGGAGGTGAAGCGCTTGTGGTGCTTGCATCCATCAGACTTTCCTAGAGGTCTCTTAGGACTGAGGTTGCTATAAATGTTTCCAGTATGCTTGTCTACCTTCCTCAGCTCCTGCCGTAAATCTCAAGAAAACACTTCAAAGATGCAGGTGCTGAGGGGATGCAGAACAGTAGGGGGTTGAAATGGTTACAGGATTTTGAATCCAGATGCTTAGTTGTGGATGGGATTAATGGATCACTGTGTGCTGTCAGTCCAAGGTACTTAATCCTTACAATCAGAAGTCTCTGAAGAAGCTGCTGCTTGTCTTTCCTGCAGCCAAAAGACTTCTTGGCTATCCCAGCACAGTAATTTCACTTAAAAGTTGCCTGTCAGTTCTTGGCTTGACTTCCCACTGTTTGATCTGTAGCTCTGTAAAATGTTACTTGCTTTGTACTCTAAAGTTCGAGGGAAATGCTGTAACTCCACTTTCTTTTCTGGAATTTCCTGTGTATTGGTCACTGTGTTGCTTTTCCGTTCAGAAATTCATTCTTTAACCAAGCAGCATACCTGAAAAATAAACTGTATCATCCCTAGTCTGCTGTTCCTGTCCTTGAATTGCAAATAACCTTGAAGCTTTGGGTTGTCTCTAGTGCAGAGACTGGTTAACATATAACCTTTTTTAACTGAGGTAGACTTAAGGGGCTTTGACCTGCACATCTGGAAATGAGCAACTCTCTTTCTCCAGCATAATCCCCTTGCTTATAGGTAGCACTTTGGTAGACACCGTACTTGTCCTTAAGTTTGCAGGACAAGTCCTGCAATGCTCTCAAGCACAGGTCATTCAGAGTGGTGGTTTTGTAGGAGTAATTGCAGAAAAGTAAGCTTGACTCTTCGCATGTGGCCTTCCAAAGATGGTGCTGGTAGAGAATTTGAGGTGTCTGATTTCGTACGCACAGGAGAAATTAAGTCTTCTAAGAGCAGCCTATTTAAAATGTGGAGGCATTTCTGCTCTGGTTTGGTGAGCAGAAGGGCTGGATGCAATGTTTGTGTGGGCCCTGAAGTGGTGTTTTCCGCCTGCATTGCTGGGCATGCAATCATGGTCAGGCAGAACTTCCACAGCTCTGGGCTGGCACAGGGAACAGTGACACTTCCTTCTTTAGCACTTATTCTTGGCATTGATTGCTCTTAGCCTGACGTCGGTAATTCATCACTTTTAGAGGTATTTTAGCTCCCTAGGGATGCAGACTGTGCAATAGTAATTCTGCTTTCTCATGTCTCTTGAAAGAAGCTGCACTTGCCTGAAAGGGGACTCTCCAGCATCGATTTTGGGAGATAGGCTTTGGACCTCTTCCCATGTACCTGGCAGGCAAAGCTTTGCCTGGAGAAGTGAGGTTGAGTTGAGGTTGTAGCCTGCGTTCATCGGTTCCAATGAAAGCCTTTTGCAGAAGCCTTCCTCTCCTGTCTGTCCTGTGTGATAGTCCTTCAGAAAGGAACCCACTTAATGAGAACAAGCTCATATGAGACCAAGGATGTAATTTCAACCTGTGAACCTCCCCTGACTGAAATAAATACCCTAATCTGGAGCTGCTTCTCCAGCGAGCCCATGGGAGGGTGAAGTCCTGATGGCATAAAAATCTGCTTCCTAACTCCCTTTTTCTCTTGATCCTGTAGTGATGGGGGAGAAATGGGGCTGTAGGGTGTTGATGGGAGGGAGTGGGAGCACAATTAATATTTTCTTCTATCCCTTATAGTACTGGTGTAGAGAAATAGACTAACTCAAATGATGGTAGTTTGTGAAAGAGGCATGGAAGGGGTTGTAGAATGCAAGGTAGAAAGCTGTGAGCTTGCTGTGCGGGTGCAGCAAAAATGGAAGAAAAATGGAATGGATAAGGCCACCTGGGATTGGTATGTCATGCCAAAAAGATGATAGGGCCATGAGAGAGCTGCCATGAATGGGAGTGGAAAAGAAGTCCAAGGAAACTCTTCCCACTGATCGGGAAAGAAGCAAGGAATGGCAACCCAAGAGATCACCAGCTCTTGAGAGTGTGAGGAAGCAACTCCAAGAAGGAGAATGAAGTAAATGAAGTGACAGCACTGTCCTTAAGATATACATTTCTAACTCTTGGGAGAGTTGAGTGTTAAGTTAGAGCAAGAGAAGGTAAGAGGAGGATAACTTGTACAGGATAAACAATGTTCCCCATATTTGATGTCAGTGGTCTCTATAGAAACAGCACTGAGGCTTAGCTTGACATCCTCACTCCAAGCCAAACTTGCCCACAGGCAAGAAATAAATGCGTAAAGAAGGGTTCAAGGGTCTCAAACGTAACCTCCTGCCTCACCTTTTCTCAAATTTGCCTCAGTGTGCCTTGTGGGACACCAAGATGAGTACATTTTTGCGTTCCCTGCTTCCTACAAGCAGGCAGCTTGCATGAGCAGCCCCATCCTGCTCAGCCTCAGGCAAGCAGCGAGTGTGTGGCTTCTTCCCCTCAAAGGTGAGCTGCTCTGAGCATCCTTTTCCCATAGTCACTGCAGTGAGAGAAGTAAACATATTAGTCATTAAAGCCATTGTGATTCTCCGGCTGTCTCATGCCTTTAGGAATGTCTTTCTGGGGGGAGAAATTAAATTGCTTTTTAAGTGCATATGGCTTTGATGTCCAAATATGCCTGTTGATTTGAGTTCATAGTTGTTTTTTTTTTCCCCAGAAATACTTAAAATGCAGTTATGTTATACTATTTGTTTTCCTTTCCTACTGGTTGTTCATTGCAGTGAGCTGAAACTCTCTACAAGTACTGGAGGTATATTGGCAAAGTGCAACAGAATTGACTTACTTGGGATGTAAGATGTGATAAGGACTGATAAAGGAGTTAGAGCTTTGAGAGAGCTTTTGCACCTGAAACACCCTAAGTGTTTGATGTGCTATGGTGTATTCCCTTTGTAAGAGACATTTTCTTATTCTGTTTGATGTTGTGACATGACTGAATTTCCAGGTACTGCAAGGCAGGTAAGAAAAAGCAAAGCTGCGTGTCTGTTAAGAGAGTGGGGCAAGGTCAGTCCTTTCCATAGCAATAGCTTCCATCTATTTCTACACAAAGCAGACAAACATGTAGAAAGATGACCTCTGTGCAGGCTTAAGATGGTCTGTTAATATAGAATTCATCTGTGACTTTCTTCTCCCTTCACACTTCCTTAGCAGTGTCCCTTGTTCTGCAGGAAACATACAATATCTTTCATGAGGCAGTTGGGATAATTAGCACTGTATTAGGCTGCATTTTCTTTTTGGAATAGCATGTGTACTCTGAGTTGAGGATAACAGGGAACATTGACGCTTTCCATGTGCTTTTCTTAATGATGTAGTTGAGAACTGGGAGGCTGTAAGTCAATAGCAGCTGTCTTTTATTTCTATAAAGCTCCTTGTTGCTTGTGTTATGCATCAGTTCACATGTACAAGCATATTGCACCTTGCAGCCCTCAGAGCACAAGTAAAAGGGAATATGTCAGGTTTCTGTAATCATTTCACAGCGATCTTTCTGGTTTTTAATAGACAGAAACTACAGTTTGATTGTGTGAAGTTACTTCAGCCCGTTCCCTTTGAGCTGAGTTGGGGATGTAAATGGTCTTAGTTCCCAGACTATACCAGTTTGAGGTGTTCTCTTTTGTGACCATGGTAAGGGAAAGAGCACTTTGTGCAGATTCTCTTACACATGTTTCACGTGGCTTTTGGGAAGAATTTCCTGGTGGGATATATCAACAAGTTGTCCGGAGCAGTGGGGGAGGGCTCCTTATCCTCATGTTTATCCTATGGGTACCCAGATGTTATCCCTATGCCCTGAGGTCTAATCCAACTGTTGGCCAAGGGGTGTCTTGGGCAGGTCTCTTCAATGCTGTGCATCAGCTTCCCTCATCTACAAAGCAGGGACGTGGATATGAATAGGAGGAGAAAGAGGGAAGGAATAGAGGAAAATAGGGTGGTCTGGGGGATTTTTCTCTTACAGTGCTTTTCAAGATGTAGTTTGAAGAGTGAAGGGTCTATTTTTATTATCACTATTACAAAATCCAATTTGAATGCCTATTCAAAATGACCAGTGTTGCTCCTATCAGTATTGAATAAGGAGGTTAATCTTTTTGACAATGCACGAGCCTTTAAACTGACACAGCACTTCCTTCTTTTCTTCAGCTGCATGAGTTTCTCAATGTTGGCAAGGGGATTTTTGATGACATTGCACGAAGATTTCCAGTGTACGCGTTGGACTTCACTGATGGTATGTTGGCCAGTATTTATGGAAACATCGGCCCAATTTTTGAATTTGTGATATGATGTCCTGTTTACAGTGTGCATTGAATGTGTTCTTTGATATGTGTAATAGCTCTCTTATTTCTTATTTAAACAAGTGTGTTGACTAAAGCCTATGAATAGGCAGCAGCGCACATTGTAGATGAGAAGCTTGCAGTATTCCCTTAATGAAGATGATAGCTGTATGTAGATGAGGATTTTAATTCTTATTAAGCTATGAGGCGATTAAGTGGATTGATCATTGTTGTGTGCAAACACAGTTCAACTCATTGCAAACTAATTAGTCAGCAGTGGCCTAATAGACCCTTTTTGCTGTCCTTGCAAGCCAGTATCAACAGTAATTATGGTGATGCAGTGGGAGTAGAGAGTGCTTAAACAAAACCTGAGCTGCAGTAACTTCAGCTCAGTGCCTCTTAAAAACAGAATATAGCTTGTTTTCTGTAGTCAGATCATAGAAGCAGTAATATGGTGTTTATACTGAGCCTCAGGTGTGGGACACTGAGTAGTTCCCACAATAGCAGTGTTGCTTTTCAGAGTTTTCTCCCCTTTCTACTTGCTGGCTTTTACTTCCAGAGGTTCTTCTAACCCGTGAAAAGTCTTCAGAGCAAACCATAATTTCAGAGCCTCTGTCTCACATCAAAGCTTGTTCAGTTCCTTACAGCTTTTGGGGGAGTTTATTAATAATTCAATCATCTGGAATCAACCCCAAAGAAGTTTGCGTAAACAAAAGATGTAGAGTGTAGGCAAGGAGAATCTGGGAGATCATCAAATGCCTTTCTGCTATTAAACTCTCTTTAGCCCAAGGCACAGTTGTCCCAGTACACTCCCTGCACTGCCTTTTTGCAAGTGGTGTAAGAAGACAAGATTCATACACAAGCATTTTGCAGTTGGTGGCACCCATTCTGTTGTAAAGAATGAAATGGAATTTGCTTCCACTTCATATCGTGGTTGTGCTGGATACTCTTTACAAGTGCTTTGTAACTGCTGGAATGGAACTGTTTCTGTGAGGCCTAAGATTAACAGAGGGCGGCTCTATGTGAAGTCAAGCTTAGGCAATGTTTTTATGGGGATTGAGGGCATATTGAGAAGGAAGAGCGTTAAGAAATTGTTTTCACAGTAGGAGCCTGATGAAAAACACAAAAGTGATTTCTTGGCTAGAAGCACTAGCATCAGATCTGACAGAGGATATGAGCTCCAAATTTTTACACCCCTGAAATGGTTTCAGGGTGCTTTGTTTCCATGGCTATTGTTTTGTAGAGCTTCCAGATTCCAACTGATCATTGTAAAGGGAAGGGAAGTGAATAAGGATCTTGCAGCATAGAGAAGCATCCTTTTAGGAATGCTGAGACTTAGCTGCACCTACTTGCTGTACTTATGGCTGTCCATTTCCTGAGTGTGCAGCAGGTTAACAGGCAGAAGTGCATCGTTTGGTCATGTAGCCAACAGGCTTACAGCAGCTTTGAGAATCCATTTTTGGGTTCATGTTGTTGCTCTCCATGCATCCAAAATAACTATTGTTCTGCTTCTCAGTCTTGACCCTGCCAACTATAGCCGAGTTGGCAAGCTTTTTGCACACCAATGTATGTAGTAGATCCAGATTGCCCTAGACAAGATGCTGGAGTTGACTGGCTTGGGAGCGCTGTTCGTTTGGCTGCCTCTGAAATACTGCTGTGGTGAGAATGCAGCATTGCAAATATTGCAGAGAATTGTTCTGGTGTTATACAGCTGTTGGAGAGAAAAGATGCTGAAGTGAGCTGAGCTGAACGTGAAGCTCGAAGCAGCTTCGTGCAGCTCGAAAGTGAAGCTCACCTTAGAAGGAGTCATGCTCTCTTTCATGCATGATACAGGGAAGGGAGGAGAATTTCTAAAGGCCTGGAAGTACTTCTATGTGCTACTTCCCAGAAACTGGAAATTAAGATAAATTCTTTAAAAAGATCTCAGGAATGAAAACCAGATGGAGTAGAAAGTATCTGCCATAAACCACCAAGACCGAAGGTGATCAACAATGTGAAATTCCTGGACCATCTCAAAGCAGCAGTGCACCTAAACATTAGGGATTTGAGCTATCCAAATAGCTGTACTCCAGACAATCACACATGCATCATCAAAGAACTTTGAATAGCTAAGATGCCTCTTTGCTAAATGGTTGGAATCTAAATCCTTAATCTGAGAAGCATCCTGGGATTTTGGTTGAGATAGATAAACCGATTAAAGCTGGGTGATAAATAAGGCTTTTGTAGGGTCAGCAAGTATTTTGTCAGTTGGACTTTTTTGTGTGATTGATCTTATTCACATGCTGCAGAAAGCTGGCCTTTAAATTATCCTTAGCTGTTATGTGGGAGAGAACAGAAAAGAGTCTTTTTTTAGTTTCCCCCAGATTAGGAGTTAGTTGAGCTTAAATTTGCTTTGGATTGTAGAAGTCTTCAATGTCTGAACATGCAAAGAACAAAGAGCTTTCTGAAGATTTTCTCCAGAAATGATGGTACAAGTGGCTTGTAGTAAACAGATTTGGGCGGGAGCATCTGAAGATGAAAAATATGATTACGCTGAGCCGAAGGAAAACGTTTGATTTTTCCTTTAAATCTAGGGTTTAGTCAATTTGATGTGTAGTCTTTTCTTAATGACTGCGTTGTTCAACGATCTTTCTTTTTTGAAGCAAAACTTGTACAGAACTTCTTCCTGATCTTGTCTTGTCAACAGTTTCAGAACACTTGTGCTACCAATTATTTATTACTCTAGAATTCAATTGAAGCTTAGTAGCTTCTTGAAACTTGTGAATTTTGAGGCTGGTTTGAATGAAAGAAGGGACTCCCACAAGGTGCCTGGACTCAGCTATAAGTTTCTTGCCACCCCTTGAAGACCCTACTCTTATTCCTTGGCTTATATTTCCTGGTACAACACGGAGGAATTAAAACAGTACATGGAGTGCTCGGGGAAACTTGAGGTGTCTGAAGCTCTTAAGATGAGCTTCAGTGTCGGATTCTGCTGTATCCCTTCACGTCTGAGGGAAGGAAGATGAATAGAAGAGATAAGGGTGAGGTTTATTGAGATTGTTTGCCCCTAGCTGTGGTGGGTGGAGAGTTGGCTGGATCTGTTGATTTCTCCCTGTCCTTGGTCCTGCAGCGGTCCCTAATCAGTTCCTGTGAGTTCCTCTGCCAGTGACATCCTCAGGGGTTGGTGGCATTTGTACATATTATTTGTTTATTCACCGTTCCCTAGTCTGAGCATATTCTTGGCTTCTCTGCCCCAAGGTCAGCTGGATCTACTTTTCTAGTTCTTAGTCTTGCTTGTTGTAGTGTGATTTACTCTTTGTTGGACTTAGGGAAGATTCATCTTCTGTGTGTCCTTAGGAAGTTGGGTGGACTCCAGCAGCTGCTAACAGGAGTAAAAACCCAGCTTGAGGGCTTTAGCAGAAGTAATGTTTTGCTTTTTTATGGCTTAATACGTGGAAGGCTATAGATAGTGTTAATATTAGCTTCTAACCATTGAATGATATTTCTTTTGTCAAGGTTTTAATAGACATATCCTTGCTGCTGTGATGCAAATTGGTTTAATTAAGCCTACTTTGCATTAGATACTTCGGAGAATTGGGAAGGAACTTCAGCTGTCAGATGAATCATGGACAGTCCATCTCAAGTTGGATTCAGTAAATGTACAATTAGTAGACGTAAGGAGCTTCAGTGCCAGCCCTGGACCTGCAAGTCTTTAAATTACTGTTGCAGAATCCCAGGCAAAGTGAGGCCAACAACGTGGTATTCTCTGAAACTCTAACCTTGTCATTTTAAAAGAAAAAGTCACTTCTGAAATTCAAGCAAGTAAAATAGAGCTGTCATGTTGATGAACATAATCACTTCCCCTTTCAATGTGTAGATGTACCTTAATTTCGAGGGATTGCTTCAGTAATAGTTAATTACTCAAATTTCACAGCTGAACTAAGTTGACTTTTGGCTACAAATTGATGTGCTGCTGTTGGAGTGACACATTTTTCAATGGCTTTATGAGCCTGCTGCAGGTGAAACGCTGGCGTAACGCAGCCCATCTTTTTAGAAATGAAGTAATGACGGTTTCCAGATTGCTAATAACCCTGAAAATAGGTAGCCAGATGTTGATTTCAGAAAGGTAAAAGGTAAATTGTGACTAATGCTGGAATTTAGTGCTCGTCTCAGTGGAGTCTGTACAAGGAGGAGGTACTTGCTCATGATTTTAACTGCAATTAGGGAGCGATCGATAATATTTGTGAAAGGGTACGTTAAATTTGATGTAGTTATCTCCATTATGAAGTGAATTTTTCTGCCACCGGAAGGGTTTCTTTGCTCTTTGGATCTCCTGTGACTGAAAATGAACTAAAAGTTTGCTTCTGCTGGGAATCTTGGACTCAGCCATAATGCTGCATAAGGATCTCTGTGATCAGCAAAGACTCCTGCTCTAACGCTTGCTTGCCAAGCAAGGCTGAAGCCAGAAGCCAAGCATAAGTTTTAGAGAGGCCCTTCAAGGCTGCTTCTTTCTACCTGCTTATACCATGGTTTGCTTAACTGAGATTTTAGAACCTCATCACTTACAAACCCTTCTGTGTTTAGAAAATGAGTCTTTTCTTTCATCTGTTGTTTCTTTGTCCTTTTATGAATGCAAAGCTTTCAAGAACTGTTGCTTCTGATCTTTCACATTGGAAAGACTCCTTTGTCCAAAGAAACCTGTGTTCTGGAGCCACGTTGTTCTCAGAGGAAGGAGTGACAATCTCTACTTGTAAAACTAATGCTTAGTCTCCTCTTTGTCCTGCAGAACCTTTCAACCTTTCTAAAGGTCTCAGGCACTTGGGAGTGTGAGGTGGGAGCCTGTAGCTGTTTAACTTGATCACATGAGAACACTTTATCTGGAAAAAGAACATTTCAGGCCCTGTGGTTGCCAAGAGTGGTCAGGAATGTGGTCTGTGGTTTCTGAATCTTCACGATACACTGAAAAGAATCTGCCCTGAAACAGCTGGTCCCATGACTCTTGGAAGGTCAGGCTTATATTTGCATGCTTGAGATGTCTTCTGTCAAGTTTCAGCTCTCCCTGTTTTCTTATTACTTTTTTAAGGATGCTGAGCATCATTCCTATTTGTGTCTACTTCTCAGGTCTGCAAACGGGAGCCTTCATAAGGCGTCCTTTACTCATATGGCTGCTCGATCATTAAACATTTTTTTTTTTGGCTATTGCATCCTCCTTCTGTCTTTCTCTGCACTGCAAGCGGTGCACAAAACAGATGTTAGATAAGGATCTGGAAGTCATCGAGTGATTGACAATCACTGGAGTGAAAAGCAATCAGCTGTGGCAGTGCCCTGATTTTCTGTGTGACACCAACAGCCTCAGATGCAAAACACAGTTCTCAGATCCAACTCTTGTGCTGGTAGCTTCCTTTGGCAAGAGCCTGATGGTAGCAGAGGCTTAGATGGGCATTTGGGAGCTTGGAGGCAGGTGGGTGGGAGCTCCTTACTCATGTGGCTTCCACAAAAAGGAAAATGGATGACTCCAAATCTGCACAAGTATTTCAGCAGAGGCATCATTGAGAATGGTGGCACAGGCAGACTGTAGGCTTAAGTGTTGGCTTTTTTTTATTTTGGAGGAGATTCTTTCTGCCCTAACCATTCTGAGGCTGCTCAATGCAAAAAAACAAAACAAAACAAAAACTCACAAAAGCTTACGCTCTTCTTGAGCAATGTCAGCTGTTGTCATCTTGTATCCTTTCCCTCAGGGGTGATATGAGCTCACTGGGGATGGACATCAGCCTGAAAACAGGAAAGGGAAGGGAAGCTACTTCAGAGGCCCTTAAATTCATGTTATGACACTTTAATTCTCTTTCTGGCTGCTTTTGTTACAGCTCGATGTGTTTTTTCCGATGGAGATGAGAAGGGGTGAGTGGCTGGAAAAGAAGCCATTCTTTCAGAAAGGCTTTTTTTAAAGCAAAACTCTTTTAATGTACGCATTCCTGACCTCTTGTGCTATTTGTTTTGATAAGTCTGCTAGCACTAATTGGCTCAGAAAAGCACATTATTGATTCAAGCCTTATAATCTCAGGTTTCTACCTAGGGAAAAATGAAGTGCTTCATGTTTTCCTGCCTTGAGCATTGTGAGTTGCAATGGCAGGTGATCATCGTGAAGCCTGTTAGGGACATAGTACAGAATACCTATAAAGTTGGTATTAAAAAGGCAGGAGGTGGGAGTTTATGAACACTAACATTCTGACTTCTGCTTTGATCCTTTTCCGAGCTTCTTAAACTGGCAAAACTGAACAAGCAGCTCCCGGGATAGGATTTCATGTTTTGGTGATGCCAGAAGTGCCAGCTGAAGCAGCCTGTATTGTGGTGCTGTTGGGAGTGCTTGTTCTGGTACTAGGTGCACAGGAATGCAGTTGTGCAAAAGCAAGTGCCAAAGACTGCCTATAGTTTTAGACTAAAGTGGATTACGTTTCTCCTGATGTGTCTTAGTATTAAAAGATCTAATGGCACATATGCTTTTTCTGAACAAGATTTCAATGATTTCCAAATGTGCAGCACTAACAACTTCTTGGGTTTACACTAGGTATTATTGGAAACAACAAGGCTATAGGAAAATACATCACAACTATGATTTTTCTGTATTTCGCCTGCCTCCTTCCATCTATTGCTTTTGGGTCCCTCAATGATGAAAACACCCGAGGAGCTATTGGTAAGTTTATCCTCTTTCTATCTCTTTATTATTCCCATGTGTTCAAGTTGGGTAGCCCCAGTCACTCAGTTTTTATAGTTTTTTTCTTTGCTGAATAAAGCATCACTGAGTGATCTTCAGTTCATGATTTTTCTGATAAGTCAGGTTGACTATTTGGGGGTAATATCATCAGACGTGAAAAGCTAGAACTATACCCTTGTTTTATTAAATAACACTTGCTTTCTAACTATGCAGTGTACTGCACATACATTTTCCCCAGACAAGCTGCTGGATTTTAATCCAAACTTGATTAGCAGTGTCCAAAATGCTGATAGAGTGGGGGATGTGGTGTTCTGCCCCAGTTGTGTCCCTGAAGCAGTTCATACAATTTAGTTAAAATTCTGTCCCAAAGGTCTTCTGGATTGAACTTGTTGACATCCTAAATTATTAGACTGTTGGACTTGATGATCTTTGTAGGTCCCACGCTTGGCTATTTAGTTATACTAGTTTGCCAGCATAGGGTCACTTCATGCTTTCACAACGTCTCACCTCTATGCATTCTAAGTATTCCTCTTATTCATCAGTGAGTCTGCTCTGTAAATAACAGAATTCTTTGGTTAGAAGGAAAAATGCTTCTTTCCTTCCTTCCCAATTACTCATAGATGTGCAGAAGACAATCGTTGGCCAGTGTATTGGAGGGCTGCTTTATGCACTCTTTTCGGGGCAACCTCTCGTCGTGCTCCTGACTACAGCTCCTTTAGCACTCTACATTAATGGTAAGTCTGTTAAATGTGTACACTGATTTGATTAAGATTAGTGAGAAGTGACTCCGTGTGAGAATCTTGCAACCCTACTAGAGTTCTAGTTGCATTTCTTTTTCTTAAGTCAATTCTAAAGGGCTACGTTTGGTGCTGGGAGAAGAAGCTCGATGCATGTTTAGTTAAAGAGACTTGGTTTTAATGGAACGATCTAGGGAAGGAAAGAAAAAGTCATGAGAATAAGCATTTGTGCTTCAAGGGAGAAATCTTTTTATCTGGCTACTTTCTCATGGAGCTGCATTTCACCACCTTGAGGATAAGAGCCAGCAATGAGGGATCTTTATCACTCCGATACGGTGTGATAAGTAGCTTTCCAGTTACAGCTGGGAGATTATACTACTGAGCCAGAGATGAAAAGAAGCAAACTCAATCAGTATCTCTAGAAACAATTGAATGGACTTCAATTAAGTTGGAAAGTTTTAGTCTGCAGTGCACTGACAGAGTAAACGTGGTCCAAAAACATGCATGAGATCCTTTTCTCAACAGCACCTGAGTTGTCATAAAGAGCAAATTCTAAGGAGGATTTTGTGGCCTTAATATATAGGAAGGATGCTTTGAGCAGTGTGGAAAAATGTTTTCCAAATATTTCTTTGCTCTATTTCTAGTGGCTAGGGGGGCAGGAGAAAAAAGATTGATCCAATGCTTGTACAGGGAGTATAAAACAGATTTAATGGTGTCTGCTATAGGTGTGGTTGGGCAAAGTCTTAAAATTAGTTTTTCTTTTTGCCATCAAGCAAATGAGAATCTCAGCTTAATCTGATGTGTGAATGCTTCAATTCTGCAGTCATTCGAGGAATCTGTGATGACTACAACTTGGATTTCAGTGCTTTCTATGCTTGGATTGGACTGTGGAACAGCTTTTTCCTTGTGGTGTACTCCCTCTTTAATTTCAGTCTTCTGATGAAGCTCTTTAAAAGGTAGCTATTTTCAAGAAGTCATATTTTGATCAGATTATTCAGCAAATGGAAAAATTACACATTCCACAATCTCCTTAATTACAAACTTGCTGCAAAATGTATTTTGCGAGATGAAGCTGGTATCATTTTGGCTTATTGTTCCAGCTTGAAAGAAGCTTTAAAAGATTCACTGGGTTTTCTTTCCTGAGTTAGAGTCTAACTATAATTTGTACATTTTGATGTGAATGCATGAATATGCTGATTTTCTTTGAATGGAGTTGAATGCATGCTCTGCTAATAGCTATATTAATTCACGGAATTTTTTCACAGGTCAACAGAAGAAATAATTGCACTTTTTATATCAATTACTTTTGTGCTTGATGCCTTCAAAGGCATTATTAAAGGTAAGTCTTGCAACAGTGTTCTTCAGTCCAGATCTCTGCTTTGCTTTGTTGCCACAGGGAAATATGAGGCTGCAAATATGCATGACATTTCCTTGATCCGTGTTCATTCAGAGTCTTCAGTAAAAAATCAAAGTGCTTGAGACACAAGCAGCAATGTGTCAGCAGTTTACTTGGAAATGTGAAACTTCTATTAGCTCTCATTTCAGTTGGCTGAGATAGGATTAGGTAGAGAAACCATATCAGTGAGAGTCTTCCCATGAATGGTCCTGCCAAAAAGAAGTCTTATTAAATGCAGAATTTTCTCCACACCACATTGTTGAATGTGTTCAATTGGAGGCAAAAGATATGTTGAGATTGTCCATCCTTATGAGCTGAGATCTCCTTCTCCCTTGATGGTAACCTAGTGACTGCAGTGCCTTCTAGCATGCTCCCAAACTATTCAATCCTCTCCAACCACCACCTCCCCATTTATGGGTTAACTTGTGTACTCACAGGAGCAGCCTTTACAGTTTCTATGGCACTCTCAAGTAAAAGTTATCTACAGAAATGTCAAGTTGGATAGCAGCCTTTCTGTTCATCCAACCCAACAAGAAGCTAGCAAGTCTACGTTGCTTTCACGATCAATTGTTCAACCACTCAAAGTTTGATATCCTTCAAGATGTGCTTAACAATACTGAATATGGAGCATGTTCTCCAGGCCCTGAGGCTTGGCTTTTTGTGGTATCTTGTTTGCAAGGAGGCTGCAAAATACTTTCAAGCAAGAAATTTCCTGGCTTTATTGAGTATCTATCAACTAGCCTGCAAAGACAAAGCTCAGTGAAGGAGGGAGCTGCTCTGGGATATTTTGCTGCCTTCTTGCTTAACGTGCAGCTGTGTGTGGTACTTGAAGTTTGTTCTGTCAGTGCCCTGCTCTGAAGGCGTGGAACATTTTCCCTGTAGCACTAGGCTGTTATTCGGCAGTATTCAATTGCTCTGTGAAAATCAGTACATGTTTGCAGTTGTTCTGTAGTGTGGAGTTAATTCTGCATAGCAAAGGCATGGGGTTATGGGTTAAAGGTGAGGAAAGCATCCATTTATCTCTGCTACCAAACTTTCATGAATATATGTGAGTATTAGTTCAATCAGTGCATTGCACTGGGGACAGTAGAGGAGGCTGGCTGTTAATGTGATTAGTGAATTAGACTAATTAGTCTAATTTTCCTTTGAACTTGGAAAGGGCTGTTTATAGGAACAATGGTAATAAAATCAAGCCAGCACTCTGCTTGTTCACCAGCTCCTGTTGGCTTGAGCTGCATCTGGGAGCACTGAATTCATCAGCAGATGAGACCCTGTGTCCAGCCAGGTTCCCAGGTGCAGAAGGGCAGTGATGTTGGCAGGCACGGCCTTGATCCTAAACCCTCTTGGTGCTCATATTTAAACAGATGACACCAGTATAGCCACGTGCTCATCTTTCTTCTTCCGCTCCAGTCTTATAGCAGAAGGTGATACTTACTTAACTCTCAAAATAAGGATTGAACAGTTAGGTAAAAGGAGAAAGCTGGTACTGGTAAAAGCTATCAGCAACGTTAAGTCTTCCTTAAGGCTAAAGGATATGTTCCTTTTGCTCAGATGTATTTTCCTTAGTCTGCTGATAGCCTTGGTTTTTGTAAGATACCATATGCACGCAGGAAAGAGATGGGGGAGGGCTGCAACCCCGTACAGAGGAATTGGGCCAGGTGCATCAGCCATCCCCACTGACACTGTTTTCAGCGTGTGGCCCAGCCACCAAAGCTGTATTTGTTTGATCTTGACATCTGCACTCTGCAGGAAACGACGACTGACTGGCTGAAGCAAACAACACAAGTTAATGTTGTTGGAAGGAATTTGAACGTGCGCTAGGCTTGAGGATGGCTCTGTTTCAACTGGAGCACCACCTGCTTTGCTCTGAATGGGGCAGCAAGATCCCCGTAGCTCTCAGTTAGAAAAACATCTGAAAATGACAAAATCTGTAGCAATTTTTTAGTATTTTATAGCAAGTTGTTCAGAGAAACGCCCTCGATGCACTACTGCCTTGACACATTCTCAGCTCACTAAGATATGAGGGTAAATAAGCCAGAACGCTTCTTCCTCTTATATTTAGGGTTAACTGGAGCAGTCCTACCTAGTTTTGAGGTGGGTGCAAATTGAACTGCAGCCCAAGAGGTGGTGCACATAGCTGTGGTCAACCCTCAATCTACTAAAATGTAGGAAATGCAACATGGTTTGGGGAATTGAGAAAATCCCCAAGACACAAAACATTATTATATAAATAACTTGAATTTTTGTTTGTATGAGCTCAAATCTAAATAGAGGCATGTCAATGTATTCTGCATAGCACATGCAATTCTGCAACTGTTGGTTTATCACAGGCTCAGTAATTGTGTACATCTCTAGGACTTAATGACTGAGAGGGTCTGCTTAGACAGTGAGCAGGCTTTCAGCTCTGATCAGCTACTGATCCCCAGGAAAATACCCCCAGTAATCATTTCTGGGATGACAAAAGTGTCCTTTAGTATTCAGAGACAGAAACAGCAAATGCTCCAACAACCTGTCCCGTGCTAGTTGCAGCGGTGATCTGTGCCTCAATTTACCTATTTGCAAAGCAGACCTGGGTGTCCTGACTGGGCTGGATGCAGCTGTGAGGATAGGGAGGAAATAACAGCAGAGCCTCTTCCGCAGCACGCGATGCAGAAGTGCGTGGTGTGAAGGGAGGTCGTAACAGGATTGCTCCTTACTGCAGGAGGTTCTCATGATTAAAACTGCAATGTTCTCCTCATTTCTGGCTCATGCTGAGAACAGCATGAAAAAAAGAAAAACAAGAGGTGCTTGGGGTTTTTCATGGAATGGAAAGAGTGCATGGTACAGAGTGCTATGAAGGGTGTTTTGGACTGAGTTTGCTGTATTTTTGTCTAAAGGAGATGCTCTTGCCCCAAACTTCTGAGTTTCCCTTGTGAAGCCTGAAGGAGTATTTTGCCTAAAGCAAAGAAAGGCAGAGGGGCTACCAAGCTCTGACATGGTGGTTTCCATCCTCCCATGTTTCCCTTTTTGTGTCAGGGGAGAGCCAGCTGTCTGCTGGCTTCCAGTTACAACACAGATCCATTAAGGCTGGAAAAGACAGAACACCAAGTCCAACCCATCCCACCATGCCCACTGACCACATCCCTCAGTGCCACATCTCCACAGTTCTTGAGCACCTCCAGAGATGTGTCTGTGCCAATGCCTGACCACTCTATTGGAGAATAAATGTTTCTTAATATCTGATCTGAACCTCCCTTGGAACAACTTGAGGCCATTACCTCTCTACCTACTTCTTGTAGGAAGACTACCAGGGCTAATGCCCATTTGTTTTCACTTGTTCCTTGTGACACCTCCAGGCTTTTACTCCAGAAAGAGGCAAAATTATGCCAATGCTGCATTTGTATGCTTGGAGCCAGACAATACCATACAAAAGGGAACTTGGCTAAATACTCAGGAGCAAGAGTACATTTAGAACTGTTAATTACTTGTATCAATGACTCTTAACTGAGCTAATCTAATACATTTATGTTCAGGTCCAGAGGCATTACTATTTCACTTGTTCAGGTTTATTTCAGATGCTTTATAACTCTATCTCAATTTGCAGTGTGATTTTTAAATGTTCTGCCAGGTTTTGCATATCATCAACACTTATCTTTAAATCAGGAGCAGTCCTGGAGGAAAAGTAATTACTGTGCATTGTGCAGTCCTCTTACGGTTCTAAGTAGCCTGTCTGCTCTTAATTTTTTCAGAGATCTTAATGTAAATTTTTAGCAGCTTGCTGAAGTCTGATGTTTGTTTATGTCTAAGAGCAGTTCCTCCAACGAGGGCAACAAAATCACGTAAATAATTAGCGCTATAGCGCTATAGTTCTTACAATTCATATCTGTTGCTTTAGATGAGCGTAATTTTTACTTGGTGAAAAGGAGTGAAAAGAAAAATCTGTCAAGTGCTGTCTTTGTAAGAGAAGCAGCTCTCCTGATTTCTTTTCTCTGGCTTGAGGGGTAGAGCTATAAACCTGGTGAAGCATAACGTTAATAATACTGTATGATCAAGCAAGAAAAAAAAACACATTATTTTACTTGCTCTGATTGTCACAAACCTATCCTAATGCTTGCCTGTTGGTTGTTTGTACAGTTTTTAAGAAATATTACTACCATGGGCGCACAGGAGACAGTTACTTGGAAAAAGCACGAACTGATGCTATTCCAAGCCTCGGCATCAATACCACCTTCTTGATGAATTCATCAGTGAGCAGATCCATGTCCCTAGAGAATCAAACAGGCACGCATGATGTGCATTATGGACGTGAAACTGCCGTCCTTAGTCTCATGTTGATGTTGGGTACCCTTTGGCTTGGTCATACGCTCTATCAGTTTAAGAAAAGGTGAGTTACTTTAGTCTTAGAGCTCAGACTACTGATTATTTCATATTACCTGTGAGGAATCAATAATGGCTTAGGTCCAAATTCTTGTAACCCGGTGAAATCAGGTGGAACTCTCCCATTAATGGTGGTGGAAGCCAAAACCAGACATGAACTTGGCTGGCCACCTGGAAAATGTTAGAGCAGGACAAAATGTTCTGTCACTGACTGATGCCCTTCCGTATTTGATTTGGCATCACAGGTGAATTTTTGGAAAGCTTTGGATGAATCATATCGAACATTTGGAACTTGTAACTCTCTCCAAATAAGCATTAAACCATTTTGGGGGGCAAAACCCCTGATGGTGTAGGAAAGCCTACTGGGAAGGTACCTCTGTGCTCTTGGAAACCAGATGCCCACTTCTAATGTGGTTTTAATACTATTGCCTTTAAAACTCTTTGAAATGGCCAAGCAAGTAATTAAAACTGCTGTGGAATTAGATGCCAGCTTGTGTCTTATTTTTTTGTTCTTTCTGGGTTTTTGCTTATGTATTCATCAACCTTCAAAGATGATAGATTTCATAGGGTTTAGGCTGAATTTAAGACTTTCTTCACTCCAAACGTCTCCTTAGAATGGCAAGATTGGACTGACTTTTCATTTGTTAATGTTAATGCTATCTGGATTGGGCAGCTGTCTCTTCAGTGTGGTGTTGATGGAAGTTTTGTCTTTAAATTACAGCCCGTATTTGCATGCAAGAGTCCGTGAAATTCTGTCCGACTGTGCCTTACCAATTTCAGTTTTGACTTTTTCTGTTGTGGGTTCCTATATCTTCAAGGAAATTGAAAGTAAGTTGTGTTTTTATTCTTCGCAGTGCTAAGGGATGCTATTCTGTCTGCAATTTAAGAAAAAGTTGAATCTGGAGAAGTTTGGCTACAAGTAAAAAATATAATAATAATCTTTGTTCCACCTATATAATATTATGAACACTGTTTGTACTGCCTCCCACTCCAGGAGTTCTAATTTCATCAGTATCAGATATAAGTCATTTGAAACCATAATCTAGCAGGACTGGTTAAAGTTTTCTCTAGATGAGTTATTTCAGCCTGTCTTTTCATTTAATTGTAATTTAGGTGTGTATCTCTTACAATAAAGAGAATCAACAATTTCTGGCAAAGAACAAAGAGCAGAGTAATTAGCAGGCAGGAAGGGTTTGTTGCCAGTTGTGCAGACGTAGAGTTGATGATCCCAGTCTGTCCTCTTTGTCTCCACTTGACGTTTTCCTAATTTAGGTGAAACGGTGCAGAGCATCTGGGCACTTTTAAGTTAGATGAGGAAATCTAAAAATGATACACCATTCACTGGCCACACAGATCAGCTTTTCCACATCAGGAAGTGATAATGGGGACAGGAATTGCATTGTCCCGTGGTGACGTGAGTGGGTGATATGAGGAAATGTATGGAAACGCATAAGAAATGGCTTTTTTTCTGTGATGACCATTCCATTCAGTTGGATTGCAGAATGTTTGGCTGTATGAAATTTACCCGTATGGATAGATTGTTTTTTTTTTTTTTTTTTTTCCCCTGGCAGAAAGCAGGGGCACAGCTTATTGCACGTGGGGAAGTTTTATGTAGAATAGCTCTATCAGTTGATGAACTGAGCAGGAGTCTACTGCTAGTTAGAAGTTTTCTAATCTAAAAAATGCTTCATGTCTGTGGAAAATGAGTTCCCCTTTTTTAAATTTGTTCAAAATAGGGAATGCTTCACTAGAACGAGCCATAACCCAATAAGTCAGGATGGTAGCCAAGCTCTTAGGGGATGAGGAAAACTGAACTATAGCAGCCAGATGGAGCTGTCTTCTATGGCCTTCTGGCTCCCATGTGTCAGAGCATCACGACTTATTTTCTGTGTTGGTTCCCTGTAGATCATAACGTGTGTAGAACTGTGTGAGTCTTTGTAGATGGTTTGTCAAGAAGGCATACCCTAATTCCATTCCTCTCCTCTTTGCAGTGTCCAAATTTAACTACAACCCATCTGAGAGCTTGTTTGTGCTGGCTCCTGTCCAGTCCCTCTCCATTGGTTCGGTGATGAGTGCTATGGGGCTGGGGTTCCTTCTCTCAATGCTCTTCTTCATAGAGCAGAACATTGTGGCATCGCTCACAAATGCTCCAGAGAACAGGTAATGCTTTGAACTTTCTGCTGTCCCTGTGTTAGGAAGGTTCTTCCTACCCTATTGACCTGTAACAATGGGATCTCAACTAGTGCTACAACAACAAAAGGAAATTCTCAAGTTATGTTCTACGTGTTTCTCCACGAGTAAATCTGTCTTCTGATAGCTTTATCCAAAATCCAGCTTGAATATTGGAATATTCAGGGCACGTTCTTTCAGAACTTCTCATCACCATCCCCCAAAACCTGATATCGTAGCAGTGAATCAAAAAATAATGCAAATCACTGATGAGCTCAATGCCTCAGCCTGTTTCTTCTTTGCCCCTGTGTGAAAGTTTTGTAGTTATTTGGTAGGGTTTGTTTATGGATGTACATCCAGATATGGCTTATGGAGCATCTGATCCATTTGGACATGTACACAGCTCTCTCAGAAAGGATGCCTTTTTGTAAATGATGAGTCAGTGATTTGCACAACTATCATAGCATCATTCACTGAAGCTGGGAATTAGGAGAGTGTTTGAAGCTATTTATCTCTAATTGAGAATGGGGAAGAGAAGTAAAATATTATATCTGATGTAGTTTCACTTTTATCTAGTAGATCTAATTTGTGTTTAAAGATTATTAAAATATTCATTTCTTTTTCTTTCAATATCACCTGATTGCAGTTGGAGGTTGAATGTCTATGACTTTCTTTCCAAAAGATACCGTGTTTCGGGGTTTTTCACTGGTGTGATCAAGGGTTCTCCTTGAACACTAATTCATGTGTTGTACTCCATGTTGTAGATAGAGTGACAAAATTAGAGGAGAAAAGATAAGCTCAAATTCAGTTGAACCAATTTGGTTTTCTTTGACTACATGGTTATTCCTGTTATCTTGATTATATCATCCCCCTTTCAGGTAAAGCATTATGTAAGTTTGTAATGTAAGTGGGTCATCTTTATCCCAGTATGGGTTGTTGTTTTCAATAGGGTGCCCTTAAGGAATGTAAAACATTTTGTATTTCTTTGTAGCATTTTTCATAATGCTGTGTACAGGGCTGAGCTTATGCTAGTCGGGTTTCAGGGTAGGGGTGTGGAAAGGAGGAAAATGGAGCTTGTTCTGTGGTGTCATCACAGAATAAAAATTCCATCACCTATTGCAACCAAACAGAATATGGTTTTTGGTGTCCTACTAAATATAGCAATTTCTTCCTGTAGAATAAGCAGGGAAAATACGTGCCTGAGAGCACACTGCTTTGGTAAAGAATAATAGAAGAAAGCTATGGGACAGTCCAAGAGATAATGGATTGGTTGGATGGTGTGAGAATAACCCAGGATAATACATCTACAGCTACTGTGTGTGTTGAGCTAGACAGAGGCTCAGAAGCATGTGTATAGAGTGTAGTCAATGCTGTGAGATTGAGACAAATATTAAAATAATGCTGGCACTGAACATACGGCCTTTGTACACAGAAAACCCTTTGAAAGCAGCAGACAGGACAAGCAGGCGATAACCCTGTGGGAGGTGGGTGATCCCTCTGCTCTGAGAAATCAGCACACGGGCAAGGGCCGTGCTTTCAAAGTGTAAGCCAACGCAGGAAGAGTGTACAACCCTCCTGAACCCCACCCTTCCTGCCAGCACCTTCCAGCTTCAGAGGCGAAGCAGTGTAGACATCCATCTGACCCAGTCACCCTGTTGCCTCCTCCCTCAATGGAGGTGAGCACTTTTGAGATGACGTGTCTTTGTTCCAAAGCTGGACTCCACCTGAGAGTGCTGTTCTCGTGTACCCATAAGACAATCTTTCTGTGCTGGATTGCTTGCTAAATCCAGGTACCTACTATCCCAGAGCATCTGAGATGGCTCCAAGTCTCTGCTTAGGTACTGATGTGTGTTAAGACACCTAAATGATATCAGAGCACACCTTGTAGTTGATGGTGCCTGGAGAGCATTTCAACTGATCCTTTACTTGTGTCAGAGGGGGCTCAAGTGCTATCTTGCTCTGATACCCAGAGACAGAACGATGACTGATAGACCTTTAACTTAGGTAACACAGTCTGAGGGCTGAATTTCCTCACCCAGCTTTTATGTAAACTTTATTCAAGTTGTTGTTGAGCACACAGTATGAGATGGGTATTTTTGTAAGGTCCCCTTCCCAAACAATCACAGTATTAGAAGAGGTGTGAGTTCAGTCTTAACAGTTGTTCTCTATGAAGCCCAAAGTGAATGTGATGTGGCTAACACCTTGATTAACCTTTTAGTTTAAGGGCTGTTTTCCTTTAAACTGAAGTGGGGGGAGGGAGTGCAGTGTTAACTGAAGTTAGGAGCGTATCTCCTGGGCTGACTGATGAGGAGGAGCAGAAGTTTAATGAATTCATGTCCTATTTTCTTATCATGCAGAAGCAATAATTGTGGGAGATTACTGCAGTGTACTAAGCGTGCACTCAGCTCCTGGGTCTGCTTGTGGGGAAGGAGAGAGATCAGGGATAGAAGCAGGGCAGATGAGGAAACTTCAGTGTTGCTGGTTTGTCAACTCATGCCCATGTCAGCTCTGTTAGCAAGCACACCTGTATATTTTGAGTTGACTTAGCAATAAACAGTAGTGGCAAAATGCTGATGTGATTCTTATGGGCTGTTATTTTAGCAGATTGCCTTTTAGCTCAGCGTTGTTCTTCCCAGAAGGTGATTGCTTTGGGAGAAAGCTATCAAGTTTCATTACCATTTGCGTTCACGTAACGTTAGCTGTAAAAAAGGAGGTGTGTAAAATTGCTCAGTGCATGGAAATGCACTTGGTTTAACATTCAAGCTCAAGTTCAGCAAGAGCAGCCTTGCTGCTGTTAGCACCAAATCTGACAGCTCTCAACCGTACCCTGTTTCAGGTTGGTGAAGGGAACAGCCTACCACTGGGACCTTCTCCTTGTGGCACTGATAAACACGGGGCTGTCCATCTTTGGCCTTCCATGGATCCATGCTGCCTTCCCTCACTCTCCAATGCACGTCCGTGCTCTGGCCTATGTAGAGGAGAGGGTTGAAAACGGGCACATCTACGAGACGTAAGTAGGAACCACAGAGCTTCCATGGCTCTCTTTGGTTTGATTTGAGCTTTCCTTATGCTTTGGGTACAGTGGGATATAGGGTATGGTTGGGGATCTGGCTGTATTCTTGAACGCTCTGGGAGATGAATCTGGAAGGGAAAACGGACCAAACAAAGCCACCTCAGCTGCCATGGTTTGTTGCTCTGCTTCATTCCTCCTCCCCAAATCACTTGTTTTAGAAGAGCCACAAATGTGTGTTTTTCTCAGTGGCAGGAAGTAGCCTGAAGGAATTCAGCAAATTTAGGTGCAGAGAGTCAGCCAAGACCTTCTTTGCTTTTATCTCTGTGTGAAGCTGAGGAGATGTTTTGGCCAGACTTCTCTAGATATCTTCACCAGAAAAAATCCAGTCTGATTCATCACATGGGACCTGTCTAGTGGTTATTACAAAGGATAGGAAAAATGCAGCAGCATTTCAGAGCTCCCATGGTCTTCCACCATGCTTTGGAAAGGCAAGAGGCTTTTTAGATTCTTTTCCTTAAGTGAAAACAGCAATGAAACCGTGCCCGGGTCACACCATTCTATTTAAGACAAGATTTTTTTTCTACTGCTCTGAGTTGTCAAACGCTTTCTTATCAGGGTCCTATTTAAGAAAATAATAATTAAAAAATCCAATTTCTTATGAAACTTCCTCCAGAATAGAGATTATCTGATCCGTTTGATCTCGGTACATTACACTTGAACGCTTTTACCTCAGAAGTGGTAATTTCCACTCGCATGCCATTAGTTTTAATTATGCTATCTTTTTGTTTCCATTTTCAGAACCCTCACTTCTCATAAGTGAGACTAAGTGGTCATTTACTTTGGAGAAATGGAGCGGATCTGTCTTTTAATTTCAATCTCGTCTCTATGCTGTTATGTTCTTGGTGCCTGTTGGCCCAATCCAGTTGAGCTTGTCTGCTTTCTGGGTTGCTGGTGGATATTTCAAATACTATATCTATGTGTTGCTGTTCCCTGCAGTGCTTTTTGTAGTCCTCTGTTGGGATATCAGCTCCTGGGCTCATATTCCCATTAGTATGTGTTGGTATTAGTTATTCCTATAACTATATCTTTGCTTTGAATCCATGCTAAGCATTACGTTATGAGAAGGGGAAAAAAAAAAAAGATTAAAACTTGAGTTGCTTTAATGAGTTTTGTAGGCTTGTATTCATAGACTAATATCATTAAATTGGAAAAGATGTCCAAGATCACCAAGCCCAATCCATCCCCACCATACCCACTGACCATGTCCCTCAGTGCCACATCTCCACGGTTCTTGAACACCTCCTAGAGTGGTGACTCCACCACTCCTCTTTGCCCGTGCATCACCATTCTTTTGGAGAAGAAACGTTTCTGGAATCCATAGTGTTTCTCCTGGTGCATTACAGAAGAGATTATGGACAACTATAGTGCAGGAGTTGCACAATTTTCACTTTGAAACCCATGAGCCAAGCCTCCCTGTTGTTTTCTGCTGTCAGATACCTAGCAGCTCCTTTCATCTTTTGCCACCCACTGTCTTTATGCTGTGCTGTTTTCTCCTGGCAAAACTCAGTTCCTTGTGCAAATCAAGGGCCTTCTGTCCTGGTCCTTTGCTCTGGATGCCCCCAGAATAACAGGGGAGAGCCCTCTTTTGTTTTGTTAATGTCCAGTAGGTCCAGTGATCACCCTAAAAAGAACAGAGATGACCTAACCTCTCTAAATACTTTCCCTTGTGGCACTGTTCTGCCTCTGTGTAAATTTGTGCTTTGAACCGAATATAGGGAGCAAAGACAGGAATAAGGGCTGCCTGCTTGTCTGAATTCCCTTTGAGACTGAAGCTGCTTGTTCTGTGCGAAGCACTGAGCCATAAACAGGAGGCTTTGAGCAACTCTGTCATCTTTTTGTCTTAGCTCTGCTGAAAAAGAAAACGTACCATAGCTCAGTTAGAAAATCAGGAGTTCTTCTGGTGCTGACTCCCTTGGCAGGTTCCTCTCCTGCACTCGAATCAAAGCTCCATGAGGATGATGGCACTAACATGAATAAAGCTCTGTCACAATGAAAGCGAAGTTTTCTTCTTCTCCCCTGTGGATGAACCACTTGAATTTGATGGGAATCTGGCAGTCTGCAAATAGGCATATGGAGGAGGTAGGGAATGGCTAATCCCATGCTAACCATTTTAAAGGGTCCTAGGGAAACGAGCCTGGATTATGCTCTATAATCTCTGTTAATTACATCATTTCCATTGCAGTACAGGCTTTCTGGAACTGCTTCCTCAAGAGACAAAACTGATTCTGAACTGTTTTTTTTCTTAATTAGAAAGGTGCCAGAGTTGGCAAAGCAACATCTATAGAGGGTGGGAAGTTCAGCTTTAAAAATATCAAATTTGATGAATTATGAGCAATTTTAACTGTTTTGGTAAGGAATTCCAGACTACTTTACATGGCTTTAACAGCAAGTGCAGAACTTGTACACGTTCGGACACTCCTCAATGCTGTGACTGCTGCATCCCTAAGAGAAGACAACATGTGATGAGCTTCAAAAATCCATTGCTGAAAGGCTGCTGCTCTCTTCCCATCTATGCAGGCTTGTATCTTACTGAAATGTGCTGGTTTCATATCTAGCTTTGATCCTGAGCTCTTCAGTTTCCATCATTGCACTCACAAGGAACCTAGCAACCTTGTGTATGCTCTGTTTGCAGATTGTGAACGTCGTCTTTTTCCCAAAACAAGAAATGCTTCCTTGGTAGCTTGCCCAAAGGCAAAGCTAGGGGAGCTCTTACTGTACACAGATGGATGGAATCACTTAATGCATCCCTTCCCTCCTGCTTTACTGCAACACTCAAGAGGCTCAGAGTGGTTCTGATGGCACTAAAGTGGTCTGACTGCTCCTTATTGGACTATCAGATTAATCTGAAATAGCCCCTGCAGTTGCACTTAAAGCTTGCTTGTCTCTGTCTCTGAGACTTCTGTTCTGCAGCGATGCAGGCCTGGAGGCTGTGCAAATGATGCCAAATGATATCCCCCAGCTGATGTTCCTGTTCTTCCAGAGCTTGATGGAGCAGTTTGCAGATAACAGGGGGAAGCAGCACTCCTCCTCTGGGCTTCTCCAGGCAATGGGAGGGACATCCCATTAGGAAATACACTTGTAAAAGTGTATTTGGAAGGAGGAAGGCTGTGGTTTTCACTGTTTAAATCCAGATGTGAAGGAAGAAGGGGAGTTCCACAGAGGTTAATACCTCCTGTCTCTTCTGCATATCCTTTTTTGGTAATCTTAGATAACACACAGAATCTGCCTCCATGCTCATTGGGGAATTTAAGTGTTGTCCTCAGGACTTGGTGTTCTGTTTGTAGTATTTGTTATTCCTTAGGTTTCATGTAAATTGTGTTATCCAAGTGCTAAGAGCAAGCCTTGGGCTGTTGTGCTTTCCCTTGGTCCCTCAATAGAGGTGTGGAAGATTCCTTCATCTTCCCCCCAGCACCATTACGTTCTTGAATGCACAAACAAAACTTCAGATGTTCAACCTGACTGTATTTAAAAGGGAAGGCTCTCAAAATTGAAAGAATTCACTGTGAAGGAACCTTCTTTAGTACAGAAGGGATTACAAAGTGTCAGCAGTACTTGGAAAAGAGGGAAATGTTCTCATAGATCCTGTGCTAATCCTCACGGTGCTTTGTGTAGAGGGTTAATTCAGAATGTTTTGCAGCCACCAGATGATGCCTAGAGAGCCTGTGACAAGAGTTTCACCTATAATAGGGGATTTATTCACCCGCTTATACTGTGGATTTATCTTCTAAATATGTGTATAAATATAAATTACATTAAGAATCTCCTTTTTCTCTATAAGTACTTTTGAGAGACGAGGGTTTTGTTTCCTCCCATTGTTTTGGGCTTATATTGAAAAAACAGAACAACCCTCTCGCCCCTGAGTAGGCTCTGGATGTTGCTGCACACTTTTCTGTCCATCTTTTATTACTGTTTATTAAAAATTGTTCATCAATTCTATGAAATTTGCATTAATGAATTACAAGGTCTGCATGGTAGTAGGCAATTCACAGCGCTGCTGCTGTAATCCACAGCAGAATTAAATTTCTAGCTCCATGCATAGTGCTTCCTGCATTCCCTCCATGTAAACAAGGAGATCCTCACATACATCAAAACTGTTGACTCTCAGTTGAGAATGCAGATCCATTTTTTTTTCCTTCCAAGACGTTCATTAGTTCCTGTAGAAACCAATGAGTTTTATTCTGGATAAAAGCCAATTGCATATGCATTGGGTAAATTGAGAGAAGGATTAATGCCCAGAAAGAGGATTCTTGCTTATTTTCTTGCAATGTGCTGAATAGAATTAGTTTAGAGGGCAATTTAGTTCAGGATAGGATCTGTGCAGCTTTGGAGAAGGGGAATTTGGCATTTCTCCAGGTGCTCTGTTTGAGTCGTGGATTAAGTGCCTGGCTTGGATCCAGTAGAGCTCTGCCTTCCTTCTCAGTGTCAGCGTGGGGCCAGAAGTGCTGATCTCAGTGCTGTGGAGATGAGTTTCCCTTTCCTGAGTGGCACGTGTCCTGAGCTCACTCTGAGCTGTGCGCCTTGGTAAGAAGCTTATGTGGATACTGGGGTTCTTATCCTTCTCCCCTAATTCCTGTTTTTCTGCTTCCAGGATTGTGAGTGTGAAGGAGACCCGGCTGACAAGTCTGGTGGCAAACTTCTTGGTTGGCCTCTCGCTCCTGCTCCTCCCTTTCCCCCTCCAGTGGATCCCAAAACCAGTCCTCTACGGCCTCTTCCTCTACATTGCATTGACTTCCATTGATGGGAACCAGCTCTTTGAGAGGGTGGCTCTGCTGCTCAAAGAACAGGTAATGTTCACACATTGGCTTTGGTGTGGAATAAATACATCATGCTTACAACCTGGAAGCCAGCCAGTGCCAAGAGCTAACATGCTGTGGCAAGTTGGTGGTGCTGGGAATAGGCTTACCCCCAAAATTCATGTTCTTATGAGGCTGATTTCCATCTTCCATCTTGATTTCCATTGATTTCCATTTTCCATCTTCCGCCTGCACCTTGCATATCCATTTCACCTTATTCTGCAGAAAGGGAGGGAGTGAAACATGATGTCTCTGGCTGAGTCTGACTGTCACTGAGACACGAGCAAGAGAATTCTTTTGTGTTAAAGCAAAGATGAACAAGTGAGAGAATAATGCTGTGTCAAACAACAAAAGCGGTGAGGTTATTGTTGGGTTAGAAAAAGGTGGTAGCTAAATTGTTCAGAGAATTACATCTCATCTCATTCCTTTCAAATTCTGCATAAATTGCTTTCTGCGTTTTCATGTTGTGAAAGCATTTGAGTCCTCTTGCTTGGAGTAGTGTCTCAGATAATCCCACTCTTTTCAATTGGCTTCAGGATTGCTCTAGAACACCCTTCTCCAGGAGGGTAAGAATGAGTGCATGGATGGAACCAGGAGATCTGTGACTAGAGAAGACCTGCTCTGAACTCTGTAGAGCACAAACACATTCATACAACACACACATTCAAACGCTGCCTGTGATAGTTGCAGAACCACTGCACACGGGATGTTTGTCAGTCTTAAAACCCCTCTGGTGTCTGTCAGCTGCAGAGTACGTGTATCTTAAGAACAGTTTAGGAAAAAAGAAACAACAGATCTATGATGATGACTTTCAGTTTTGCCAACAAAGCTTCAGAAAAGGTCACTTTTGCCTCATTTTGTGCTTTTGTCTCAACTTGTGCAAAGTGTCATGAGATAGTATTCTACACTCAAAATGAAATGACTTGTGCTATTGGAATTCTTCTGATGTGGGATGAAAACAAATCTGGAAATCAAGCCATCTGTATGACAAGTGCATTAATGCTCTCGTTGGCAGTGTGGGCAGTACCTGGGAGCTGTAATGAGTCTCCAGCTCACCTCCTCTTATGTAAGGGGTCAAGGGCTTAGCAAGCCTGGTGCTTCTGCTAATCTGTCTTAACCTCTGAGATGTAACATCAGAGATCAAGACTGAAATCTGGGTAAAGATTACCATTGTCATGTTGATTACTTTTTTTTTTTAATGGAGATTGAATAGTTATGTGGTTGGATAGTGATGTATTGTGGAATAATGCTTCTGATTTTAATACAAGTTCTGTGGAATTTTCCGAGCTTCAGCTTGGATAATTAGAAAGTAATCTTAAATATGGAACTCTCACTTTTCTGGAAACCTTTTTAATGAGTCATGGTACAATCTGAATCCATTGAGTCTGTATCAGTGCCAGCAGACAGTCGCTCATACTCTTCATTGATGTATAGACAGTGAGTCAAAGCCTGTACTCAGACATGAGCAAGAAACTGTCAGTGGAAACCACGAGTGATATTTAGCCTATTAATGTCACTTTTTGTTCTTTCTCAAAAGTGAGTAGTTCATATAAGTGGAGAATCATGGCTGCTGGAGGCTGGCCTCTTTCAGCACCTCCACAATCTCATCCCTTGCTGTTCCCATAGCAAGGTTCAGATGGAATATGGGACCACCCGGGCAAGCATAGTCTGATCAGCAGGAGAAAGGCTATATAATAATGAAGAGCTGGGTTTCAGGTGCAGAAACAAGTGACGGGGTTGCTGGATGAATATTTCTGCTTCCCATCACTTTCTGCACACCCCCTCAGGCACTTCATGTGTTGCTGCAAAGCCCTGATAATCCTACTCAGGGGAATCTCATTACTGTAGTTATCAAGATATTTTCTTGCACTCCAGATGCTCCCTGAGGCAGTCTTCATTGTGTGTTATTTCTCCCCCGGGTTTCTCGTGCCCAGTCATCATCTGTGTGTTGTTGCCAATGCAGTCAGGTTGTTGCATGCTTTAACCCTACAAATCCTATGTTCAGCTGTTGAGCACATTAAGGACTGTTAATGCACAGCGTGGTGTAAACTGGGTTTGTTAAAAACCCTCGTTCTGAAGCCTGCGTTGTGTCCTGCAGTCACAAGTCCAGGATGCTGCATTTCTGAGACACCATTCTTCTCTTCCCAGACTGCTTATCCTCCGACTCATTACATCCGCAGAGTGCCCCAGAGAAAGATCCACTATTTCACAGGCTTGCAGGTCCTGCAGCTCCTCATCCTCTGTGGTTTTGGCATGTCACCGTTGCCCTACATGAAGATGATCTTCCCACTCATCATGATAGGAATGATCCCAATCAGGTAAGAAACTCTTCCCAACAAAGCTTGGCTTTGTATTTTTTTTTCTGTATTTTTTTCCTATCTCCAATGCTTGTCTTCCAGTGTTGGAAGTCTGAGTGGTTAAGGAGGAGACACAGTGGTCTCCTGAGTACGTGATGGCTTGAGGAGAAGTAGCGCAGATAACCTTTGACTTTACTAATACCAAGTCTTGTGTGAAGGGATGTGGTCTGGTTCGTCACTTTCTAGTTGGCAAAGAGGCACCTGGGTCTCCCTTTGCAGTGCCTGTGAGATGTCTTCCTCAGTAGCTGCAGTCATCTGAGCCTTTCCCCTTGGTATTGACAATGCTCCGTCTTGCTTTGCATTCTGATTTCCCAAGACCTACAGTCAGAGCAGAGCTGGAAACTTTCCTTTGCACCGTATGAATGTAAAGAGGAATCCTTATCTTTTATGTAGTGCTGGGATGCAGTGACCTTACAGACCACCTGTGTGCTGAATGCCATTGTAAATCATCAGCTCAGACCACATGAAATCTTCAAAATGCATCTATCGTAAAACTACAAGAACCCCACGATATCTTGCAATCCTCATTCAGTGACAGAATATTCTGAGTTAGAAGAGACCCTTAATGATCATCATGTCCAACCCCTGAAAGAGAATCATTGAAGTTTAATGTTTTCCTAATGTTCATTAAACAGTGACTGTCCATCATTCTTCAGTTAAATCACGTTTCCTTCTCCATTCTTTGGCTGTAATGAGAAGCCATAATAAGATCTTGGACAGATCAGATCTCTTTCCAGTCCATTTGATTATTTTTAGGCCTGTGTGGCATCCGGTGATATCTAGTTCTCTTTGAGCTTGCAGTGCTGGAGGTTTTCCATCTGATACAGAAGCTCAGTGCTCCCGATGTGATAATCTGCAAAGGCAGCTATTGTGGTGGCACTCCTCTTGGCTGGTAAAGCTGGGTTCAGTTCTTTCCAAAACAAAAGCAAATGTCGCCTGCCATGGCTTTCAGCAGGATCCCAGTTAGAGCTATTTGGGCTGGGTGTTTGAAGATGAACCAGGCAGTAGAAAACACTGAAATGATTGCTCTTTTGATAGGAGATGCTCTCCCACCATTCAGGTAGGTGGCACTTGGGATGCCTGGTTAAATGTCTGGCAAATAATTTGTGGATGATGGATTCTTGTGGGAATTCCAAGCCTCTGCAGAGTATCTCAGTACAGGAAAGAAAATTCAGGGCATTCTTATTTAAGTCATAATATCATAGAATGGCTTGGGTAGGAAGGGACCTCAAGGATTATGAATCTCCAACCCCTGCCACGTGCAGGGCCAACAACCTCCACATTTAATACTAGACCAGGCTGCCCAGGGCCCCATCCAGCCTGGCCTTGAACACCTCCAGGAACACGGGATATTCACAGTCTCTGGGCAGATATAAATATTCAGTTAATATATATTGTTATAAGGTAAATTACTGTGGAGAATGCTGTGTCAAAGAACTTGAATTTCTCAAAAAAGCTAGGTAATTTAATGGTGCAAATGCATGTTTTATTTGAATAAATAAAGCACTGTCATCTTATGCTATATCTATTAAGTTGTTTCTCTTGCCAGAGCAGCTTTTCCAAATAGCCTTTGTAATTAGCCCTGCTGCTAAGGGGAAAATGGTAGTACCTGGAATGGAAACTTGCCCTCTGCTTCCTTCCTTCTGAATTCCACATTGCTTTCATGCAATGTCTGTGGGCTCCAGCTGAGAAGGCTGCACCATGATGCATAGCTCTGTAGCAAATAATGACTTTTTCATGAAGATCTGGCACTCTAAATAGATGAGGCAGAAAAGAAGAAATGCTTTTTTAAAAAAGCTGAGGGAGGAAAGGAGAATAGCCAGGGGTCAAAGTTGAGAATCAAACCCAGCTGAATGAGTCACAGCTCGTTGTCCCATCCAGAAAACCTGCCATATGGTTTGCTTGTCTCAAGGCTGCATTCCCTTCCTTCCAACTGCATTAAACACGTGCTTTGCATTGTCATTTATTGGGTCCAATATTTTTCTAGTGTCAGTGTTGAAAAGTAACTGATTCCAGTGATTTCCTATTGCAGTGGAATAGTCTGTTGGGAGAAAATTTTTTTTTTTGGTATGCCCAATTCCAAGTATTGAGCCATAACTGTAGGTTTTTTTGTTTTTTGTTTTTTTCTTACACTCCTTTACACTCCTATCTCTGCCCTGGGGCATACTTAAGGTTGCTCAGAGAGGAAGAATCTTTCTACATTCTGTTTCTGCACTTTCACAGCTCTCAAGCATTTTATTTCATGGCAGGTCAGTCTAAGCAGGTGGGGTATTTCTCAGCAGCAAGTGCTGTTTGGGATCTCTTTTCTAGCTCTTGAAAAGACCCTTCAGCTCATAAACTGGCTTTCTAGTACTGTACACTGTTAGAACAGCTGAATTGCTTCCTTCTTAAGCAAGAAAAGTGTCAAAATACAAATATGCAGTGGGATCTGATGAGAGCAGCTTTCTACCATGTTCTTAGTGGCTTTCTTTTCTCACCCAAATACATTAATTCATGAAGATGTTTGTGTAAAAATAAATAAATAAAAACAAAAAGCCCCCACAAAAACGAACCAAAACAAAATGAAAAACAAACAACCCCCCAAAATAGAGGAAAGTAAGGGAATCAGGGCATCACTACCTCCATGATCAAATGGATGCTAAGGCCTGGGTAGGCATGGAGCCTTACCAGCAGCTGAAATGTCACTGCCCTGCTCAGCCTTTTGATCTCAAGTCTTGATGTATTCTGTGCTTATTAAAAGACTGCCTGAAACTGCTGGGTTCACGTTAAAACTTCCTCATGGGGAGAGCTGGAAAGAGTGAAACCTGGTGTACTTGGAGGACAGAGGAAGTGCACGATAAATACCCTTGTATTCTGTATCCTAAAGCTTGTGCCGGCCCTGAAATTTTGGGAAGGGTTTCTCCTGTGAACCCTCAATGCTTGCTGTTCGAAGTGTTGTACTGGATGTAAGGCTGCATCAGAAATGGCTTGTGTGTTGGAAACTGTAGGGAGAGCGCTTAAGAAAATAGGAACAGGATATAAATTGTGACTTGTGGACAAGTAATCCATCCACTAGCAAGCTGGGGACAGCAGGAAGCTATTGCTTGCCTCCCCAGCACAAAACATGAGTGTGTCTGCAGGCAAATTAAAATCAGACTTGACAAACAAAACACTTGAGTTAAACAGGTTCTAACGCACTCTCTCTCTGGTTCGTTCTTAGGTATAACCTGCTCCCTAGAATCATTGAAGCCAAGTACTTGGATGCTATGGATGCAGAGCACTAAACAAGATCTGCTGCATGTGGAGCTGTGAGGATGGCTCTTCTGGAGTTGGAAGGATGGGGCGTCTTTGCCAAGGCATAGAACAGTCTATCTGCAGTTCTTTCTTTCACCACTTTCTTTCTGCTCTAATATGGCGTTGGTAATGCACATATCAAAGACCAATTGAGCATTGAAGTGTCAGACCAAAACAGCCATGGACTTGAGAGGCCAGTGATCTTTGGAGCTGTGAGGCAAGCGAGCTCGATGGAAATGCCACTTTTCACATCCCAAAACTGGAAACCCTGAAAAACAGCATGCCATACAGTTGGAGCATGCATTCAGAGTTGTTGTGTTCCCTTGTTTGAGGGGTGGGGGAAAATCCCTTTTGTATGCATCACGTCCCTTTTTTCCAAAGCACTATAAGGACAACAGCTGACCCTTTTACAGAATGACAGTCCTATTTTGTTTGGCCTTTGAATTCCATTTCCTATTAATCCAACATTCCCAAATTGGTATCCCAGGTGGGATGGCCTCATGGTAAACCGTTGTCAGGGGGAAATGTCTGACTGTCTCTTCAGACTCATTAGCAGAAGGGTTGGAAACAAGTTAGTTTGTACTGATACAACCCACAGCTTTGGATGAGTATTTAATTCCTACAGATGACCTGGAAGTACTCAGAAATTGGGCTCGCGTGGTGATGTTGGTGGAACTGCATCTGGGTCTGAGCTACTTGGGAATTACTTTGGCTCTTTCTAATTTTACCACTTGGTAATCAAACACAGAAGTGTAGTTTTGCACAACTGCAATGTCCTTGCTTGCACCCAGAGTCAGATGCTGAAACTTGTCTAAGGGCAGTTGTGTTAATGATTGCATATACATATGTACAGTAGTGCCTCTGTGTACATATATACATATGGATTTGTGTATATATTTTGCATAGATATTCAAATAGGCCTGATTCTTTCAAAATATCAGAAGTGTTTTGTGCAATCAGTGTTACCTGTGGTGTCTTGACCATATACCTGTTCTCTGCTTTAGTGCTGCTTCTTCTCATTTGTTGTATGGTCCCTTGTTGTTTTTTTTTCTTCTGAAGCTGCTTGTTTACTATTTTTTTTTTCCATGTTTCTTTATTCAAGACATTTCTTTGCTTTCCTCTTCCCATGGCTTGAGACCTTCATCATTCTGTCTTGGTGGTCTGATATGTGAATTTTGCATTTAATTTTAATGTACAGCATGCAATGAAAGTTCTCCTCCTTTGCCTAATCAATATTTGTTGGTCATTTCATTGTTTCTGTTCTGTGACTAACCTCCAGTTTTTCCCCTGCTCCCAGACATTATATTATATTTCTGGATGAATCTAACTCCTGCAGTCTTTTATATTTCAGTTTATTTAATTTTGCTTGTACAGTGGTCAGTTTTCTTATTTGAAGTACTGTGAAACCAGCTGCCCTTTATGTCCATGCCTGCCCGTTGCTGCACGCTACAGATTGCAGGTAAAAGTAGAGTCCTAATGATAACAAACTTTCAAAACAGCGAAAAATGAGAAAAGAGGGAATTGTTTTGTAAATTAGCAGAGAGAAATGTTGCTTGCTTGCTCAGTTCCCTATGGGTTGGGTGTTTCTCTGCGTGATGAGGAAGGCCGACTTTGTAATGAGAGGGAGGAGAGCTGCAGAGAAAATTTCTCACCACATGAACAGGCTCAAGCCCCTGATGATTTGTTGTCTTTGTACTAAATATCAGGTGGTATTTCATCTCGATGTAGTTGCCCATGGTTTTAATGTGTGTGAAAAGGTTTATTTTCTTGGGGAATCTCTTCATCTTAACGGAAGAGAGTGTTAAATGTGCTCCCAAGAGTATGCCCTTGTGGGCATGGTCACTACATCCCAGAGCTATCACAGGGAAAGCTGTCAGCTTTCATAGCAAGCCAAGCAGCAGCAAGGCCTTCATGTCACAGCCCATTCTCGTGTGAATGCTGAGAAGGCTGCAGGTCAAGGTAACGCTCCAGTAGATGAAAGCAGGTAAACATCACACATTGGGTTTTCAGTTGGTCCTGAAGGCAGCAGGGGTAACTCACGTGATGTCTGACCAATGGTGTGATACTAAATGCAAATCTGTGCATGGTTTCTGACTGCCTTCATCAATCTTTTCTGGGTTTTGAGTCATTTCTGTGGTGAAATTGCTGATGGCTGTTATCAAGGTCTACATGTAGAAAGAGAAGGTGAGCAATCAGCAAACAGGATTTTGGGGACCAGGTAAAATTGAAGGTGGTAAAAGCATCTCTGATCTCCAGTCAACAGAAAAAGATGACAGCAAACAATTCAGTACTTATTGTGAAAGAGCAATTGCACAGGCCTGACAATGCTTGAGCATTGTTTTTTTTCCCCGTGGATGTTAGATTTAACCAGAACTAGAATGAGAAGTGTTAACTTATGGTCAAACTATTACCTGTCTTGGGAGTACATTACTGGTGTCTCAGCTCTTGGCTGGGAAAAGTCGCCCTGAAGGATTTGGACTGTATTGTGGATGCTGTGGCTGGAAGGAGGAGACAGTGTGCCTGCTGGGATGTACCTATGGTCCTCTCTGAGGCCCTGGATGAAATCTCCTCCGGTACAGAGTAGCTGAGATGGGCTGGCATGCAAGTGTTGCAAGAAGAATTAATTTTGAGATGCGCCCCCCAAGCCTCTGCTCACAAGGACCAAAATGTGTCTGTGTCAGTTTGAAAACGTCAGTTTCAGAGTCAAACTCAGTTGAAGATCACTTAAAATCCAGATAACTGGGGGGGGTTAAATAGCCATCACAGTTATTGGGGTGGAGATTCATTGCTGTTGCTTTACCAGTATGACTTCAGTGTTTGTGTTTTCTCAGTAGCATCCCTAGGATTCTGTTTTGCAAAGTTTTCTTTCCACAGAATGCGTGGGCCAAAGAATCAAGTGATGGGGGGCTGGTTTAGCATGTGTGAATATTTTGGACCCGTGTCTAAAGATGTGGGTAGTGGAGAAATGTGAGACTACCAAGGCCTCATGGCTTGTTGAGGGGTTGCAATGGTCCTGCAGAGGATTTTCCTCCTGCAGGTACCTTTTCTCTTGTTTGCTTCTGGTTTTGCTGACTTAAGTGTAGGCAGGCATCTCCAGGAAGAAGGTTAACTAAGGAAGGAGGGACTGTTCAGAGTTGATCGAGCACTTTAATACTTCTGTGAAGGTTAAGACAATTAGAATGTAAAAGAAGTTTTATTATAAGCTCTTTATATATGCACAATGCTATGTATGACTGTTGCCAAAGAATTGGGTTTGAGGGATGTCGGTAGCTATTGAGAGAGTCCATGATGCTCACCTGGAACCACGAAGGTCATAGAATGCTTCTGAAATAAATGGATTTTGGGAGTTATCTTCTGACAGTTGCCAAAGCAATTGGAAACTGGGAATAGAATAAATTTCTACTCTCGAATTTGTAGTTTTTGATCCTTGCACTGAATGTAGGAGCTAGAAATTAGCTTGATAATTAAAATTGGATTTATACCTGAATAGTTCTGTTGGTCTAAGACTCGTTTTATTGCCTTCAAAGATGATGTTGACGCACTAATGTATGGAAATAGTTGTTTCTCCACGTAAATGAAGGGCAGTTGTTGAAATATGGACTGCTGAACAGGCAATGTAGCACTTTCTGGATTGCTGAGAAAGCAACTCTGACAACATCACTAACAACAACCCCCCACGTTCTCTGGCATCAACATCTGAAGCTATTAATAAATATCAAACTCAATTTGGGTGATACATCAAGGCATCACTGAGGAATGATAGGAATGGAGAAAATGAATTCGACTGTACCATCTGGTGAAGTGTTTCAAGATGAATCCAACAGCTTCATGAGATGTGATGCATGCTTCCGGATGACCTGTGTGAACTGGGATGCTCCAGAAACAAATATGGTAGATGATCACACACCCACATGCTGTGGTTCAAGCAATTATTTCCCCAAAGGTCCCCATCCCCAGCTGAACCAAGAGACTGAAACAGTTCGTAAACTTTTGCATATTGTATTTGTCTGCTTCAGAAACTGCTGCTGAACTGTGTTTTTCTGGACCCTCTTTGGGGACAGAAGCAAAACAACAACAACAACAAAAAAATGCGTGAAGTTGGTCGAAGTTGGATAATACTTGCAGAAGATGTTGGAGGGAACCTGAGACATGCTGTGTCACCTAGAGCACTTGGATACTTAATGGTCACAGACTAGGATCTGCCCTATCGGTTGGGGCGTGTTCATGTTTATCCTGAATCTTATTCACTGCTTTCTGTATTTGTCTTTTAGTATGTTATCACCAAAATGACCTAACAGGAAAAAATGAGAATTGGCTCAAACTTTTTGTGCGTTCCTCCAAAACTTCAGTGTTTTCACTGCTTCCGATGCCACCTCCTAATGTAGCTCTCATCACCTCTGGCCCTCCCCTGGAAGCTCTCTGCCATCCCCAACTGCAGGAATGCTGACAAAATGCTGAGTGGGTATTTTTCTCTGGAGAACACGAGCCTGTGTTTGAGCAGCAGCGTGGCAGCGGCTGCTCCCCTGGGGCTCGCTCTGCCATAATAGGCAATTAGGAAGGATTTGTAATTGTCCTGCTGTTGCTCTGTCTTCTGCATCTCTTTAGTTGATTACTTTATGGCGCAGTGTTCCAGTTGGGCTGTCATCTTTTTTCATCTGTCATGCTTCCAGAACAACTTAAATAGGCAGTATGGGAGGGGTTTGCCCAGTTTTCTATCTGTGCTGCGGCCTGTGGATGCTAGAAGAGAATAACCTTCTCTAATTGTTTTCATATCTAATTAAGGCATTTAAATACCAACCCTGACCATTATACTACTGGCTCTGGCTCTAGTTGCAAAGAGCAAGCCATCAATATGGTGTAAGGAGCAGACATACAAGGGAGTTGCCTGAGCACATGCTTAAGAACTACAAATTAGCACTTTCCTTTTCAGCTTTTGTGTGTTTTCCTTCCAAGCAAAGACAATCCTTGGCTGTGACTCTCTCCCTTGTAGAAAACTCTGCATGAGCTCGGATCACTTGGCACAGTTCTGATGCAGCGTTAAATATTAAGAGCTTGTCCCAAGGGCCGTGCTGCCTTCTGCTCCCCATCTGCATCTCTGCTGCAAAGATCTGCTTGCAGGAGGAGGGAATGCGTGTGCCATCTCTGTCCTCCATGTGACACTTCTTGCTGCTACACAAAGGCCATCAGCATCCCTTGCTTTGCCCCAGGTGGGAGTCTCAAAGTGAACAAAATGGCAAAGAGTTGGAAAAAATAGTTGGCAATTAAATTCTCTCCTTCTGAACCTCTGAGAGCTCTGCTGAATTTTTGCTTCTAGCCAGCCAAAACAAAAGGGCTCTGGCAGTAGTGGAGCTATGTGATCTGGGCTTTGCTGAAAACCAGCGTATCAAATTCAGCAGCTGGAGTATTGGTTTCAGTGGTTGGGAGCTCGCTGATGGCTGTGATCAGCTGCCACTGTGTCTGTCAGCAACAATCGGCGTTTCAGCATCAAATTTACATCAATTTCACCAGATTGGATGACTTGGGCAGTTTCTGCCATTGTCTACATAGGCAGTGGCAGTATAACATGGCTGTGCTTGTCCTGCCCAATGGAGCAAAGGGTGCAGCCCTTGATGTGGTCATCTGAGTGACACAGCTGAGCTCACGCAGTCTGTCCTTCCTCCATGAACTGCTTACCTTTAGGAGCAATTTGGCCACCTTTCCATTTCATTTTTTTTTTTATATTAATGTGTCATCCCATATTTCTGAGCTTCTCAAATTTGGGACCACAGCAGTCCCATCCTAGGTGGGAGAAAGCGTGATACAGCTGCAGAGCATGGCAGCTTCTGGAGAGCGAGAAACCCATCGTGCTGTTGACCCCTGCAGGATCTCAGCCTCGTGCATTTGGTGGAGCTGCTCTGATTCAGTGAATCAGGTGGCTTTGTGCTCTGCTACTTTCAGAATTGTTTAGTCTCTGTTTTCCTCCATCCTCTTTAGCGATGTGGGGCTGTATCTTTCCTCCACATGGGAATTACCCTTAAAAGCAGGGCTTGCCTTTAAAATAAGACACCCAGCAACTCTCCTTCCCCCAGCGTGCGGTCCTACATCAGTGCAAACCAAACCTTTCCCCTTGGTTCCACCTGAGAAAGGGGCTGCATCTCAGATGCTTCCTCATTTTCCCCCATTCTGCTCTCAAAATCATTAAGGTTGGAAAAAGACCTCAGAGATCCCCAAATCCAACCACACCCACTGACCACGTCCCTCGGTGCCGCTTCTCCTGCTGCATGGCACATGGCTGGTTAAACACCTCTGGGTTTGGTGTCTAGGAGGTTTCCACCCCAGGTTGCTGGGGATCTATCGTGAGGGAAAGCACACGTTCCTATTTATGGAGATAGGACCTATAGATGTTGCACTTGCTAAATATGCTCTCAAAGCTCATGCTTCTACCTAGTGTTGATTTTACAGTGGATGATTTCTTTTGATAAGAGTTGCTTGGGATGTGGGGAGGAGGAGGGAAAGGGAATTCCTTTATTGTGTAAGGAAATTGTATTTAAAAACAAAATAAAAAGAAATATACTGTTTATATATTTCTACTTCGTGCCTAATCGGTGTCCTTTATTTAACCTTCAGCTCCCAGCACAGTGGGGAGACCTGTGGGGTCTTTGTCCCAGCACAGATGTATGTATTTCTTTGGTTATTTGTGGGAATCCCTGTAGCTGAGATAAATTCTGTAATCCCTGGTGCTTGCAGTATTTGAGCATCTCAACTGTGACTGTAAATAGATGCATTATCTTGTCTGGGCAGCCACAATGGGATTGCTTCATGTCTTATGATCTGATTTTTGGGTGGTCCTGCATGGAGCCAGGTGTTGGATGTAGTGATCCTTCACGGGTCCTTTCCAACTTGAGGTATGTTATGGCTAATGGAGAAGAATAAGAAATAACTGCACCTTTCAGCTGATGCAGTGCGCTGAGAGAGTCAAGGCCTGGCTACCGTTGCCTTTATGGCTCTGACTTTGTTGGCATTGCCCAAAATGGAGATGAACCCCAAATTAGTGAGGTGGTGCACTGTGGGAGCCTGAGGATGAGCTGTGTTTTCTAGGAATGATGCTACTAGTTATCTACATGGAACCCAAGCTTGAGCAGTTACTCTCCAGTTCCCTGTAGTCTACCAGGGTCCTCAAGAGTCTTGTACTGCAGATGTGGGGCTGTTTGAATGTGAACGTGAGCTGAGACTGAGGCAAAGATAGGACAGCGTGAGCATGGTGGCATCCTCTGCAAGGAGCCAGGTTCTGCATCTTCAGCTCTCTGGCCAGAGGACCAGTTCTCCCCTCTGTCAGCATGAGTTGCCCCACAACTGATGTTGCTGACTCTTTCAAATAACTTTTCAAATAACTGTCCATACGCACATGGACAGGCTGTGGGGTGGGGGGGAGGAAGGAGTAAGAGGTGATTTCCACCCACTTGTATTCAGCAAGCGAATCATCCTTCAGAAAGCAAGATTTCGGTGCTAAGAGCTGAGCACTGCACACAGCTGATACCTGGAAGGCAGCTGAGAGCTCTTTCCAAGGACTCCTTGGTTTTGTGTGACCCTCTCAGCTGAGAACTCAGCAATGATAGAATAGCTTCTAAGGAGGCTTGGGGTGTCCTCTACCTTACTCTCTGGGTCCCAGAGGCAGTTCTGGTGGTTTTACATTTCTCAGCGTGAGAAGAGCACCAAATTTTGAGGCCCTGATGGGTTTTGTGCTCAGTACGAAGCTGCCTGCAGTCCACTTCTAGCAAGATGACTGCAAAGCCAGAACATGTTCTTACTGGTGTGTCCTGGACATGGAGAATTGACTCACAGAACGGTTTGAGTTAGAAGGGATGCTCAAAGACCTCCTGGTCCTTCTCTGCAACGAACATGGACATCCATCAGGTGCTCAGAGCTCCATCCAGCCTGGCAGGGCTGATGGAATGGTGCTGATGTATTGACAGCTGGACTTGATTTTTTTTTTTCTTTTCCAAGCTTAATGATTCTGTGAAAAGCAGGCATTCCTACAATGGTAGTAAGTCAGTCTGGAAGTCCTGGTCTGAGGTGAGTGAGGGTGCAGAGCTGGATGTTGGGTTGTCAAAGCCAAACACTTTGGATGATTCCAGTGGTCCAGCATGATGTTCTTCTATGTGTGAGGCTGCAGTGATGGCTGGGAAGGGATGAATGAGCTAATCAAGAGCAGATGGGCTTCCCTAGAGAAGGAGAAGCCAGCTGCTATGCAGAACTTCATGCGTCAGTTTGTGAATCCAGCAGCTCCAGAGGGAAACCTGTGCCTCCCCTGTGGTCTCTCAGCTGTCATCCTCCAACCCAAAGGACAGGGCCTCAACCTGGACATCCCTCAGGTCCATTCTAGGTGCAGGGGGTGAACTGGGAAGGTTGCAGAACTGCTGAAGCAGTGTGATGATGTTCTCGGTGTTACAACAGGACTTTAAATACACGAGGAGCAGATAGGGGTGGGCAGGACATCTCGCCTTCTAGCTGTCATCACGTGAGGCTGTAGATGTTGGGCATCAGCCTGGCAGGGCCATAACCCTCTGAGGTGCCAAGTGCCCTGTTCAAAGCAGATCTAAGAATAGTCAGCCTGAATGTCAGCACCATTCAGTGCTTGGGATGGAAGGGGTCAGATGGGGACTTGTTCCCTGCACCTCATCCTCCCTTCCCCACCAGGACACGCTGATGGCTGCTGTGCAGGAGTGGGGGTTTCACATGCTTCAGCCAAAACGATAAGGATGAAGTGTTCAGGGAGGTGCTGAGGTCTGATGGGGGCCATTATTGCACCCAGATGTCCCCTCACTGCTGCAGAAAGCAGCTGGGGTGAGGCCTGTTACCTTCTCCCAGTGGCGTTTTGAGGAGGGAACTGAACACCCAGAAAGCAAAAAGCAGCAGAAATGATGAAACAGCTATAAATTCTAGGTTTTGTTTAATGTATATATTAATCTCTCTCTCTCTCTATATATATATATATATATTTGATGTTTGGGGTTTTCTTTCTTTGCTTTTCTTGGTTTGTTGTTGTTTAGGTTTCTGGGGTTGTTTTGTTTTTAATATATCTCTTCCTACAGCTTTCCATCAGGGATTTAATCTGCTGAGAGCAGGTGCCATCTAGGGGACAGACCAAAGAAGACAAGGAGGGTTTTATTTCCAAACCAGTGCTGTTTGCTCCCCGACCCCAACGCATCTGCCACCTCCAAAGGTCCTCAGCCCACCACCATGTTGGTCCCCATTGCTTTGGTCCCATCTGGTGGGGGCATCCTGGAGGAACCTCCCTGCTGTTCTCCAGATGTCTGTATCCAGCTGAGATCTAGAAGAGGGTCAATTAGGAGAGTCATAGAATATTAAGTTTGGAAAAGACCACCGAGATCACTTAGTCCAACTGTGTTCTGTATCACCTGCTTTGTTCCATCCCTTGTTTGGGTGGGATGGAGGTGGAACACCCATGCTGCCATTGAGGAGGTAGTATGTTCTTTATACGGGCCCCAAAAAATAAAGTAGTCCCTGTGTCACTGCAGGTATCTAAAGGCAGGCTCTACCCAAGAGGTGGTGGATGGGAGAGCAGTAGGTGGAAATGCTGCACATCCAACATGTGGCCACCACTTGGAGTAAAGATTGGGTAGTAAGGATAGTAGCTTGCTAATAAAAGCTGGCAATTGAGTGAGTATGCCTGTGTACTGTGTGGCTGAAGATTTGCCTTAGAAACTTCAACTAAATCACTCATTTTTTCACCCTTTCCTCTTTAAGTTCTGCAGTTCTTTCCTCTTCTGGATCTGCAGACCACCAGGCACTGCTGGGGGCTCCTCTCCTCCCCATCCTGCATCCTTTTGCCTCATCCCCATCACTTCCATCTCTCCAGGCCATCAGGAAGACACTGTGATGTCAGCAGCACGTGGGTTGGCTGCACTGGGGTGCACAGGTAACTCCCAATGGTAATTTTTCCTGGTTATTCAAATCATGCACATCTTAGGCAATGTGAATGCTGAAAGCTGAGTGCGGTCTGTGTAGACTCCAGCAGAGGGAGTGTGGCCATGCCTGATGCTATAACACCCATCTCATAGAATCATAGTGTTTGAGTTGGAAGGGACCCTTAAAAACTATCTGATCCCACTCCCTGCAATAAACAGGGACACCAACAGATCCATCAGGTACTCAGAGTCCCATCCAACCTGACCTTGGGTGTCTGCAGGGATGGAGCATCCTCCACTTCTCTGGGCTGAGATGAGCTGTTTGCGCATCTCTTTGGGACAGTGTTTTTCCACAAGGCTCCCAGTTGCTCCCCATCTCTTCCGGCAGCAAAATTCACGGCATGACTTTATATCAGAAAGTTCTTAGAAAGCCTTTGGCTACCATTGTCAACACTATGTCAACACAGACCCTGTGTCCCCATGGGGCACTATGAGCAGTGTCCCATCACTGTGCCTCTACCTCCTCCACTGAGGATGAGTTTCTGAGGGCCATGGCTTTGTGAGCGTGGTGGTGATGGGTTGATGGTTGTCTCTGATGATCTCAGTGGTCTTCTCCAACCTTCGTTTTGTAGAAAGGTAATGCCCTGTATTGCTGCTGTGGGGAAGCCAAAGAAATGGGAGGGTAGAGAATGCTAAGCCGGGCTGAGGACTTCATGCTGAGGAAGAGGGTTGAGAAATCTTGTTCCGGTCCAACCAAAATTGATCTCTTTCTACATCCACATGTCTCATTTAGGGACTCTTTGAATACTCTTTTCCCTTTTTAGTGTCGTAGGTTGGTTTTTGAAGGATGTATTCCATCGCCATCTTGGACATCTCAAGTGTCTGGTTAATTTGCTGTAGTTCTGAGCTGTGTCTTGGAGGCCTAAACCACCTCTTGGTTACCCACCACACCCAGATGGTGTTTGCTGGATGAACGCTTCTGGGAATTGGGCTTATACACCCATCAGGAGACAGGGATGTCTTTGGGGACCCCTGGGGAGGAGGTGACATTGGAAGCTTTACATATCCTTAAAATACTCCAGGCAACCTCATTCCTGACCTCAGCCACCAGTGAAGCACCATGGGGTCGGATTGTTGTCTGCTCCCCTGTTTCCAAATCAAAGAGGGTTTTGATACTCCCTAGGAGCAGAAGCAGTCCTTGAAAACTGATAGGGCCAAGTGAATAATTTTATCCCTCTGGATTGGTTCTGCCTCCTCTGAGGGAGAAATACCAACACCTGCAATGCAGGAAAGCCCGATTTGGGATACTAATCCCACAAACTTTGGGAGCTTGAAGACCTTGGAGTTAATGAGATTTCTCAGAATTTGCATATTAATAACTTTTACCTCATCATTTGAGATAATAGAGATTAATGTCGACAATTAATAGTTATTAAAATAGCCGCTTCAATGGCCACTGGTGAAGATGGAAGAACACAGATGGGCAGAGATTGGGGCGCTTGGTTCAGCTCTTGTTTGCTGGAAGGGGAAAACCAACGTGCTTTGTGGAGCTGCACAGAGACCTGCTGCAGGTTTCCCTCCCACAAGGTCAAAAAGTGGATTTTGTTGCAATGCATTCACCTTGAAGGGCTTGGTTGCAGCCATTGCCAAGAGGTGTGAGGGTGATATTCTACTACAGACCCCTCCAAGCATGGAGAAGCCAAATCATAGACTGGCTTGGGTTGGAAGGGACCTCAAAGATCATCTAGTTCCAAGCCCCCTGCCAAGGCCTGGACTTGCTCTTTGAAACACTTGGATTTTTCTCCAGGAAGGGCTCTTTCAGAGAAGAAATTTTGAGATCAACCCCATCCCCTCCTAACACCTGGTTGCAGCAACCTCTACTGCAATGAGCAAAAGAACCATCGCTTCAGCACAGCCTGCCCTGGCAAGGCAGCTATTTTAGCCATCCTCCCCCACACACAGCGAAGGAGAAACACAAGTGGTAAGCTCAGCCTTAGCCCCAGTTCAGCTCAATGCAGCTTCATTCTCAGATGCACTTTGAAGGGAACGTCTGGCAATGACCTGAGGTATCACAGTGTGCAGCACCTTGGGTTAAAGCTGCTTTTCCCCATGATCAATGCACAGCTGCTGCACACTGGGAGGGCTTGCATGGGACTGGGCTGGGCAAAGAGAAGATGCTAGGAGATGCCCGTTGTATTCCCCAAGTGTGTTCTCCACAAAGTGCCCAGGGCTCCCAGGCTCAACCCACAGAGGTGGCTGCATGCTCCTGCTAGGTTGGGTTTTCCTCTGTTTCCATTTCCTTAGCAGCAGGCTCAGCCTGAGCTGTTCTCATCTCTTTAGCATAGAGCTTTATGAATATGGGACCTCCTACCGGCAGGGAGTGGGGGGGGAGGAGGGAGAAGGAAGAAAAAAAGAATGGCATGGAAGAGGGATAGAAACCCCTCCCTGCAAAATAATTCCTTTCAGCGAAAAGAGGTGGGGAAGGATGCTGATGGTCCTGCACAGCCCCAGAGCTGTGTTGCACCTACAGCACCGCGCTCAGGGATGGCTGCTCAACTTCCAGCCGTGCTCCCCAGCTGGTAGGGGTTGGTTCAGTGTCAGCCGTTGCTTTTGTCCTCCTTCTAACTCTGTGCTCTCCTTGCTCTTCCTGGGGCTCAGGCAGAGCTGTTGGGAGAGGCGGGAGGGAGGCGGTGGGAGGGACCGGGGAGGGGAGAGAGGATGATGCTCCGGGGGCTCTCGGCTCCTCTGCTGCCCGGAGATCGCGGGGTTCGACTGGAGGATGTCTCACCCCTTCGGCACAGGTAAGGCGGGATCCTCGTCACCCCCGGGGGGTAGAATGCGAAAAGGGGAAGAGAGGGGTCTGCGGGATTCCTTGGGTTTAAATAAAACTCCTTTCAAGGGGAAAGCAGAAAGAGGAGGATGCAGGGCGTGCGCGATGCTCGGAGCTCTGCTTAGGGTGAGCCTCGCCCCAAAGTTTCCCCCATCGGTGGTGGGGAAATATTTGCAGGGATGAATATTGTGGGTGGGAGCACTGCTGCTTGCTTGTGTGCGCGTCGAGGACCCCACAGCTCAGGCATGCCCCAGCCCTCCCTTTGCCTGTACCAGGGGCAGCGATGCTGCGTGTGTTCCCGATGCAGCTCAGTGTGTGCAGTCACCGTATTGACACTGCATGGATTTGTAGGGTGAAGTTTGTGCGCTGACACACAAAGGAGATGCAGCTGGTGGTGCATGAGCATCCTTGTGGGGCTGAGGGTTGTGTTGTCACCCACTCTCTTGCATTCACTTATGGTATGTGCAGGGCACACAGATGCGCATGGGAAGTGCGAGCCCAGCAGCACGGCTTGGCAGCAGTGCTTAATACCATGAGCAATTGCAATCAGCTGCTGCTATCCGTGCTGCTGGAAAAGCATGTAGGCAATTAGGCAGCCGCTGTGGGAAGACCGGGCAGCTTGTGCTCCTTTAGAAGTGGAGCAAGCTTCCTCCGAGCATCCTCCAGATCCAGCAAACTGTGCGTCTTTAGGCAGACTTGGGAAACAGCTCCTCGTTGAGCACATGAGCTCCATCTGCAGCTCCTGGAGGCAAGAGATAGGGCTGGAAGGTGGTATTTTATTTTCTTAGCCTGCATGTGATAAAATGTTCTGCTTTGCCTCTGGAGGTGTCACTGCTGGGAGAAAGCCTGTGCCATTGCCCGCTGCGGAGAGCTCAGAGCATGTTGCTGAGGGGCAGCCCCCGGCGGTTTCTGGAGCACCATCTTCTCTTTGTGGAGAACGCAGAGCAGCAGTACCCAGCTCAGGAGTCGCTCCCAAATCCATTCATGACTGAGGAACCCTCCGTCCCTGCCGAGCCAGACCTGCCTTCTTCCAACCACACCAACGCGACGGACTGTGGCGAGGAGATCCTGCTCTATGGGGACACTGAGAAGATCGTCATTGGAGTGGTGCTCTCCATCATCATCCTCATGACCATCGCAGGCAACGGTCTGGTCATCATCTCTGTCTGCATTGTCAAGAAGCTCCGGCAGCCATCCAACTACCTGGTGGTGTCCCTCGCCGCCGCTGATCTTTCGGTGGCCTTCGCTGTCATGCCCTTTGTGACCATCACGGACCTGGTGGGGGGAGAGTGGCTCTTTGGGAAGGTGTTTTGCAACGTGTTCATCGCCATGGATGTCATGTGCTGCACTGCCTCCATCATGACACTGTGCATCATCAGCGTGGACAGGTAAGGGAAATGGGGCAGCTGCGTGCTTGGGTATGGGGATTTTCTGTTGGTTGAGGGCCACCAAATCAAGATCGTAGAATCATGGAACGGCTTAGGTTGGAGGGGACCTTAAAGATCGTTAAAGAGCTCCAACCCCCCTGCCGTGGATAGGGCTGCCAACAACTACATCTCAGGATCCCATCCAAATTGGCCTTGAATGCCTCCAGGGATGAGGTATCCACAACTTCTCTCTGCAGTGCTGCTGCATGTGTTTTCCAACTGCACAGGATGAGCGAGGGTTTTTTGTATGAATTAGGTGCCCTTTGCAGCTCAAGTAACTTCTCAAAGTACTTGCTTCATCCTCCTTTGGACAGCATGCTGGTCTTTCTTGGTTTGCAGAACAGAGCCCCGACAATAGACCTTTGCCCATCCGTATCACCGTGAAAAGGGGTTGGTTCATAATGTTAGAATCATAGAATATCCTGAGTTGGAGGGCACAGGTGAGGACCCACAAAGATCATTGAGTCCAGCTCAATGAAATTATTCAACCAAAGAAGCACACAGATTCAGAGCCATTCGGGTTATGTAGGTCCTGTAGCCCAACCCTATGGGATGCTCTGCTGCTCTCAGGACATGTAGTTTGGCCAAGAGTGCTGGCATCTCCCCACCCCATCCCAAGTTCCATAAAACCCTGGTGTAGCTCAGCGCACGCTTTAGTGTGGTCTTGCTGGCTTGAGCTCCCACACCTGGAGTGCAAAGGGAAAGGCTGAGTATGTCTGGCAAAGCAACGCGATTCGGGCAAGCCAGCACCCCCTGGGTCTAATTATAGCAGCCTGCGTCATTAGGGACATTGTGCTGACGAGCCGGTGGGACGGATCCAGATCTGAAACGCACGCTGGCTTTCTGGAAAGTGTGATTTGGTTTTGTGCTGGCACCGCTGAGCCAGGCTGGGTTGTGATAAGCAGCTTGAGCAGGGACAGGGTTGGCAAGATGCGCTCCCTGGCCACAGTGACTGTCACAGCTCCTGGTGGCTCACCCAGGTGTGGCAGTGGGTGACAAAGCAGGAGGGTCAGTCATAAGCTGGCTGCTGCAGCATCGTGCTCCCGAGCCCTTTGCCAGGTGCTGCTGCTCAGAAAGCAAAATCCCCACCAACCTCACAGCTCTGCGGCTGAACTGGTGGCTCTCACAAACAGGCTGTTCCTAAAATGCAAGTGTATGAAGAGTCAGGAGAAACGCGTGTCTGTGTCAGTGGGGAGAGATCAAATGCAGCAATGAGATAGGTGAATTTCTCTTCTTGATGCGTGAGGAGTGAAGCTGAACATTAACTAGATTGGCTTCAGTTTCCAAATTTCCCTTTTCCCTTTCTCTTTTCTCCTTCCCCTTCCTTTTTTTTTCCCCTTCCTTTTTTCCCCTTCCATCTTTATCCCTTTCCCTCCTACACACAAATGCTCTCCCAAACACACAAGTAAACAGAACAGACCCTATATGAAAATCACTGCATCTCATCCCACATGTTAACCACTTCTCTCCAGCCTGATACCACTGTCAGTGTGGGCAGGCACAGTGCAAGCAAATGTCCTGGATAACACTGATCTGCCCTTCACCACTAAGATGGGACTGGACATGTGGATTTGGGCTAGAGAGACTAGGAATGGGGCCAGTACACCTGTACCCATCTCATACAGCTTCCAAGCTCCTCACTCCCTGGACTGTCTGTGCCAGTGCCCGACCACTGACACGGAGGGATGGCTGGGTGAACCTCTTGGCCAAGCCCACCTTGGGTTCAGTCCATCCCTTCCCTAAGGAAGAGGAATATTTGGGATGTCTTCTGATTCCCTGAGGAGAGAATGAGGCACTATCCCACTGCTTTCTCACTCAATTATCCCTAGGAAAGGGCTAAGGGCTGCATGAACCGTCCTCTAAGTCACCATGGCTCCTCATCAAGCCTTCATCTGCTCTATTCCCATCAGGCTCTTGATGGAGGTGAATGGAGAGAGAGCATGGATCCAGGACCTTGGGATGAGCGGGATTTGGGGCTTAACCCCTGATAGAAACAGCTCCAAAAGCACACATTTCATCTTTTGCGCTAATGTAAAGCTGAAGCAAAAGGACTGCTGAGCTTGCAGAGAGCCTGAAATACTTGCTCTAAAAGAGATGAAAGCGCTGTTCAGTGAGGGGTTTACTGGAATTTTCACCAAAGCTCTGCAAGAAGAAAGGACAGCACCCGTGCTTCCTTCCCTTGGCACATCCTAGGGTACATGAATTCTTCCTCTGGTGCTCTCCTGAATGCTGAATTGGTCAGCACCGCTGGGCAGCTGCCTGGTTCTGCCTTTTTGTTGATGGCTGAAGTGTCCTCACACTTTGCTTAGCTTAGATATAAGAGATGCTTGGGTTGTCCAAGATGATGGCTACTTTTAAAATGTAGGCTGCTATTATTGATTATTAATGCAGAGCGCTTTCTAAAAGCCTCCTGATTGAAGCTGGTAGAACAAATCTTGTCTGAAGCGGCATTTGATTGATTTTCCTTTAAATCAAGAATGAAAAATGCTGGAAACATCCATCTTTCCCCTACATTTTTCTTATATAAATGCCTGCCAAAGCTATAGATTCATTATTACAAAAAAACAAACAAACAAACCAAAACCTTTTTGGATATTCAGATTAATTGAAGATCTCTGTAAAGAATCCAAGCTGCGGATAAACGAAGGCCCCCAAAATGCTTTATATTTTCCTGGTGGAGGAATGAAGGATGAAATCCCCATCCATTTCCCAGGCAATCCCTGTGGGGCTCTCTCCTCTTCCTGGTGTTTTCTACCCCAAATCAGACGATGAGCTCCAAGTTGGTATTGTCCCCAATGGAAGGGATGCCTCTTGAAAGTTTAGTGAGCATAGATGATGGTTCATGGTTGGACTTAGTGATCTCGAAGGTCTTTCCCAACCTTCATGATTCTTTGAAAGTGTTGGTGGGATGAAACTTGCACAGCATTTTTCTGGACCACTTTTCCTGTGTGCTTCATCTGAACATATCCCTGGCCAGGGAGACCCGTGTGGTGTATTTCCAGCAGGATGAGCAGCTCCCAGGGACACTTTGGGGGTGGACAGATGAAGCCATTACCTCCAGCTGCCCGCTGTCCTCCACCTGGAGGTCCCTTCTCCCTTAGCAGGATGGGGCAGGCAAAGCATCATTCTGGAATCTGGAATTTGGCCACAAAGAATGCACAGGTAAAACAGCAGGGTGCAAGAAACCTCAACTCTGGGCTGATTTGGGCTCACTTAAAATCACAGAATCATTAAGGTGGGAAAAGACCTCTAAGATCAAGTCCAACCCCAACCCATCCCCACCATGCCCATTGATTATGTCCCACATCTCCTCCTGAACACCTCCAGGGATGATGACCCCACCACTTCCTGGGCAGCTGTGCCAGTGCCCAGCCACTCCTCCAGAGGATAAACGTTTCCTAATATCCCACCAGAACCTCCCCTTGCACAGCTTGAAACGATTCCATCTTGTCCTATTGGGTGTCCCAAGTGAGTGCAATTTGTCCTCTCCTTGTTCAGCTGCTGCAGCATGGAGATACTGGGCACCCTGGGGAGGTTTTCCTTCCCTTTATTATTTAATCCCTGATGTAAGGAGCCAGTAGCTGCCATTGGGCATGGAATGAATGTGCCGGAGTGGCTGGTCCAGGGGGCTGGAGCAACTGATGGAACAGCAAAGTCACACAAAGCACGAGGAAATCCCTGTTGTGGGAACTGCCCTTTATTCCTCGTTACCACTAAACGTGATTAACAACAACACAGACACACACAAGAAAATGAATCAAAGCGAGGGAATTTGATCTGAATTTCACTGCCTGTCTCTGCACTGTGGCAGATGCTGCCCTATTTTGAGTTCTCCCCCCTCTCATCGCAGCCATCAGCAAAGACTTCAGAACGGCCCCATTTCCTCCAGCAGAGATGGCACAAGGCACCCACAGTTGAGATGTGTTGGCTTTGCCTGCCTTTCAAATCTTGTCACTGTGAATTTGCTTGGCTAGCCTGCAAATTCCTTGAAGTTTCAGCAAATCCCGGGTGGATCAGCTTCTAAAGAAGACTGGGTAATAGCGTAACAAAGGATATCACACAGTGCAGCATAGATTAGCGTGCAAAGTTCTTGGCCTGGATATGTGAATGAGTGATTGTTTTTTTTTGGTGTTGTGTTTGGGGATGCAGCAGCGGGGCACGGTGTTCTCCTGGCTCCAAAGATATCCAGTCTGCAGCTGGTTCCTACAGCAGGAGGGATGTTTGTTAGCATCATAGAGTCATTAAGGCTGGAAAAGTCCTCTGAGATCACCAAGTCCAACCCCAACCCGCCCCCACCATGCCCATAGCCACTGCCGCCAGTGCTACATCCCATGGTTCTTGAACACCCCCAGGGATGGTGACCCCACCACCTCTCTGAGCAGCCTGTGCCAGTTCATCACCACTCCTTTGGAGGAATGCTTCCTAATATCCAACCTGAATGCTCTTCGGTGCAGCCTGTGGCCATTCGCTCTCAGCCTATTGTCCTAACCCTGCACCCTGTTCCCACCTATCCCTTGGATCCTCAACTCCCATCTAAGCTCATCACTTCTCACCAAGCCCAGATCAGGCAGGAAGATGGAGACGATAATTTTTTTGGAAGCTCAGCACTAAAACCAGTCCCACTGTCCATCTTTGTCTCATCAGATCTCATTCATCTCAATGCACAGAATCATAGAATTGTTGGAGTTGGAAGGGACCCTTAAAGGTTATCGAGTCCAACTCCCCTGCAATGACCAGACAGGTTCTCATGGGATGATGGAATTAGAAGTGCTTTCCTTTGAGGCTGCACTGAGTTTGAACACCATCCTTCAGCCTGTGCAAGTGTGAGGCATTCAGCAGTGTAGGTGGTTGTGTAAGGTTTGGCTTGTTTTTTTGCAACTAAGGCCAGCTGAAGAAATTACAGAGGAAAATAGGTAAAGAACAATTCAACAAGGTAAAACTCACTTTATTTGGAATTCAGGGGAGAATACTTCAGCTTAGAGTTTATTTGGCGCTGGTGAAGGAAGGGAGAATTGGATTATTTTTTATTTCTGGCTTTTTCCACTCTTGGTGGAGGATTTGGAGAAGGGAAAAGAATCAGGGAAGAAAAACCTGCTAACACCTACAGTGAGGTGGCTGGACTGTCGGAAAGAAATAACTGTACATCAAGGGTGTAATTCTCCACAGAAATTCTCCTTTTGGCAAAAAAAAAAAAAAAAAAGCCTTTTTTTTCCCTGGAAAAGCTTTCAGCAAAAAGCTGCCCGTACAGCTGCCATTCTCACTTTCTTTCCAGCCTGACCCAGTTTATCCAAGACAGTTATGGAGGTGACTCCATCCTGCCTAAAAATGCCTACAAATTCCTGACAGCAGGCAGGGCTCGTACAAAGGAGGCTATAACATGAAAGAAATCCATACGATAGCTGGAGGGTTTTGCAGCACTCATTGGGGCTGAATAGGAAGCAGAAGTTTTCCAGTGGGAACCCTTGCTGCCAGTGGCTAATTCCCTACTCATTTGTAGAACTGCGATTTCCCAACTAACAGTTGACAAAATTTCTTAGTCATACAAACCCCCTCAGCACTGGGGGTGTTTTGAAGTCATATGTTGTTGTTGATAGGGGAGCTGATGGTTGATATACACTAGTAAGATAACTCAGAACTCCAGCCACTAAAACATATGTGCCCACAGGTCACCACGTGCTTTTGGTGTCTCCCATAAGGAGGTCCATTCATTGGACAACCCATCTCCTTGGAGATGCCCAAGGTCATGTTGGATGAGGGTTTGAGCCTTGAGTTGGATGGAGCCTTGAGTGTCCCTGTTCACTGCAGGAAAGTGGGACCAGATAGGCTTTAAGGATCCATTCCAACTCAAACCATTCTATGAGTGTACATCTTATTGCTGAAATTTGTTGCATGTTCTCTGTTCAAACTATCTCTGGTGGAAAACTAAGCTTTATGTTTATTCCCAAGGAAACCATGCGGGTCCCAGATTGTGCTCATAAATTCAGTAACTTCTTGTGTCATGCATGGGGAGCTGCAAGAATGCAGCAGGGAATAGTTGAAGGGTTTTTAGGCAAGAGAGCTGAAGGGGTGTGAAATAAGTTTCACAGAAGATGCTGCAGATCCCTGGGAATGTTTTCACTTGGGAAATTCATTTCTTACTCCCTTTCCAGGCTGAAGTTCATAGAATCACAGAATGGCCTGGGTTGAAAAGGACAACAGTGATCATCTGGTTCCAACCCCCTGCTATGTGCAGGGTCACCAACCAGCAGCCCAGGCTGCCCAGAGCCACATCCAGCCTGGCCTTGAATGCCTCCAGGGATGGGGCATCCACAACCTCCTTGGGCAACCTGTTCCAGTGTGTCACCACTGGTTAGGAATGCAAATCGCCCAACACTAAGCAAAATGTATAGGTGTGATACACAGGGACACGGCTTAGTGGGTAATACTGGTGGCAGAGGAGCAGTTGGACTAGATGATCTTAGAGGTCTCTCCCATCCCTAACGACTCTATGATTCTCTAAGAAGTATTTATGCCTCAAAACCCTCCTGAGCTTTGCAACTCTTCTTCTTCCAGGTACCTGGGGATCACTCGGCCGCTGACGTATCCCGTGAGACAAAATGGGAAGCTGATGGCCAAGATGGTCTTCATCGTTTGGCTCCTGTCCGCCTCCATCACACTCCCTCCTCTTTTTGGCTGGGCTAAGAACGTCACCGTGGAAAGAGTCTGCCTGATCAGCCAGGACTTTGGGTACACGGTCTATTCCACAGGGGTTGCCTTCTACATCCCCATGGCGGTCATGCTCGTCATGTACAGCCGGATCTACAAAGCTGCCAAGGTGAGCGCTGAGAAGCACCGCTTCATGAACTTCTCCAAGCATTACGAAGAGGAGGGTGTCTACTGCCTGGAGGCCTCCAGCCGTGGCCATCCCAGCTCCAAGCGCACCAAGGCGGTGGAGGAATGTGCCACTCTCTCCAAACTGCTCCGGCAAGACCGGAAGAATATTTCCATCTTCAAAAGGGAACAAAAAGCAGCCAGGACCCTTGGTATAATCGTGGGGGCTTTTACATTTTGTTGGCTTCCGTTCTTCCTTATGTCAACGGCTCGGCCTTTTATCTGTGGTATACACTGCAGCTGCCTGCCCCTGAGGCTGGAGAGGACTCTGCTCTGGTTGGGATACACCAACTCCCTCATCAATCCCTTAATTTATGCTTTCTTTAACCGAGACTTGAGGACTACTTTCTGGAACCTTCTGAGGTGCAGGTACAGGAATATCAACAGGAGACTTTCTGCCGCCAGCATGCACGAGGCCCTGAAAGCCACAGAGAGACACGAATGCATCCTGTAGATCTGTGTCCTCCAAGTCAGTGCCTGACCAGCAAACTCCTGCCCCTCCATTTCAGGTTCCTTGCTTCTCTTGCCTCTTGGAGCTGGCAGAAACTGTGGGTGCTGTTGCCCACTGCCAGACATTGCCACTGAGAGTGACGCTCTTCCCCTCTCTCCTGGAGGGGATGCAGTTCTCCACAAGAGAACCAAGCAAACAGCCATTCCACCGTGTCCAAGGTGGGAGTTGAGCAGCTGAGAGAGAGACTGGGGTTTTCGAGGTTTACCACCAACTGTGGGCAAATCGCACCACCTTTCTGTGCCTCAGTTTCCCCACCTGCTTAAAATAAATAAACAAATAAATAAATAAATAAATAAAGAGAGGAAAGAAAAAGCAACCCCCCAACCAAACAAAAAAATCTCAATAGGACTGTGTCTCTCCACCTTCAAAAAGGGCTCTAAGGTGGGTGGAAAGCACACAACACACCATGTAAAGATGATGCTGACTGCAGTTCTCTATCAGATAAAAAGCAGCTATAGGCTCCATTGTAGATCCAAGCACTCATGCCATCCCAGCTTATATGAACTTTTTCCACAGGTGTAAATGCAATCTTCACACTGAGCTCATGTCCAGGTTTGCACGCCAGAGCAGTAACACCAGTGACCCTTTTTCCCCTCACACTGCAGCACTGCAGCATTTGAAAGAGGCACACTTGCAGGATGAAACACGAACATGCAGTTTCCTTTATGGTTGGATAGGAAAATCCGATGCCATCCCCATCATGGGGATAACCAGTGAGCAAAGATGGATATGTTTATTGGGGTGTACTGTAATTCATTCTCAGACAAGTGATGTGTGTTCATAATCTGTGGCTAATTGACTCCATGAAAGCACGCTTTGGTTGACAACAGAAAAAAAAGTATATAATTTCTCTGACAGCTTTACAGTGCTTCAGTATGATGTCCAGCAAGCTTGAAAAAATACACTAAAATTGATGTATCTTTTTTAAAAAATACATATACAAGACTAGTTTCTTTATTTTGGTGTGATTTCTTAGGGTATTTGAGCTTTAAAGTGTCTTTTTATGTTTATGTACTTGTGGGGGTTTGTTTTTCTGCATTCATCTTTGCTCTTGACCAACCCTGTTGCATCAAACTTGCATCAACAGAAAGAGGACATGGACAGTGCTCCATGGGGTCAGATGTTGAACAGAAAGAAAGTTCTACTGTTCAGATAAAGACTCGAGAAGAAGTTTTGCAGCCCACCCTCCACTATAGGAGCCTCCATGGTAAGTGTTGATGCGAGACAAAGAACAGGGCCTCATACTGTATGAGTCTATGGTTCCATATGTTCCAAATATGTTATCACTACAGTCATATGTTCCTGCCCAGAACACAAAACAGTGCCAGAAGTTGAGATTTGTTCTCCAATTTCTTCCAAAGAAGATTGCTATTGCCCAGGGAAAATTGAGGGGTATCCCTGAGATTCTCCTGTGATTTTTCATCCTGCAAAACATGGATTCCAGGGATGCACTGAGACACCACATGATGTGAGCATACCCTCACTCTCTTCCACACTTCCAGAACATCAACAGGTGGTAAACTTTACCACAACCTCCCTACCCTACAATGTCATTGTCTTGTCACTTTGGTGCACCTTGTTACCCATCACCCTTCCCCATCTTGGTTGCAATTTTTACGATGCCTCTGCTTCCAAGCCCATGCAATATGCACTCCCAAGCCCACATGTCTCTAGGTCATTCTTTGACTGCCCATTTCTGGACTGACTTATCAAAAACAAGTCTTCTCCACCCAGAAAGCACTTTGGGCCACCATCAGCTCTGTCACAACATTTTAGCAGCAGCTGGTCACTGGATCTGACTGGCCACAGGGATGTGTTTTTGCTTCAGGGTTTGATTTCCTCCCTTGGCTCTCCATCTTCTTCCCTGCCATGGAGCTAATGATGCCCTTTTGACTGCGCTGTCAGGATTAAAACTAACCAGATGCTAATTCAGAATGTCTTGCCAGGATGCAAAAGCCCCCAAGATGGAACACTTCATATTCAGCACACAGCAAAAATATCGTATATATATATATATGCATAAGGTGGTAGTGACAAGTTTATACTAATTTTCTGTGTTATGAGTTCTTAAACTGCCTTCGAAGTTTGTAATCTCGTTTAATTCTTCTGAACATCCCTGTTCTGATGGTATGTCTAGCACTGCTTAAAAACAGAATGTAGAAGAGCTATGAAGACCTAAGTGTTTGATCCTTTTAAATGAAAGCATATGAAAAGTGGTGGGTTTTTTTGTTTTTTTTTTTCAAACTGATTGTTCTTCAGGAGGAAAAGGAGGAAAGAATATGACTCTGGATGATCCAATACAAAACTTCTCGTAAGTTAAGGATCATGCAGAATGGTTTGTCTTAAAATCAATGTTTGTCCTGGAATGGAATGTCCATGGGTTAAAGCACTGGAAGGTAGGGGGCACAAGAGGTTTGACTGACACTCAAGCACCACTTCCAAGGTCAAGACTGATGCAATCTGAAGAGTAAGCAGTCAGGCAAAGGTGGCAGAAGACCCACATGGATGAGCAAAGAGATCATGGAAAAACTCAAGTGGAGAAAGAAAGTATTTATAATTTGGAAAGGGGGTCTGGGCCCTTGGAAGGAATACAGGAAGGTTGTGAGGCCATCAGAGGTGTGACAGGGAAGGATAAGGCCCACTTGGAATTAAACCTGATCAGGGAGATCGAGGATAACAAGAAAGGTTTCTTTAAGTGTGTCAATAACAGAAGGAAGCCCAGGGAAAATGCAGGTCTGCTGCTAAATGTGGTGGAGCAACTGAATAACTCCTTTGCCTCAGTCTTTAGTGCTAAGACTGCCTTTTGAGAATCCCAAACTCTGGAGACAGCTTCACTCAAACAAAGCATTTTGCTCAAAATACTGAGGTGTCTCTTATGAACATTCCAGCAGTGTTACCCAAACCGTGCCGACATCACCTTAGCCTTCTGCTTTTTAACTCTCCAGGATTAGACTGTACTTAGGTTAAATAAAGCCATGTGCATCCAAAGACACCAAGGCCTTTTCCACGCCCAAGTGAGCACCCACACTTTAGTTAAGTGACTCGAGATTCTTGCAGAGGCACTGCTAAACCATGCTGAAAATGCACTCTGTTTCGTTGCCTATTTTTTTTTTTATATCAGACAGGAATCAGTGCATCATCAAAAAAATAAAAAATAAAAAATGGCTTAACATAAATTTGAGCCGTTTTGAAATTGAGCGTGCACACACAAGTGCCTAACAGAACTGTGTGAGATTTAAGGGGCAAAAATCGGAGGTCACTGGGAAAAGTGCACATTTTGGAGGACAAAAGAAACTTTTACAGGAAAGGAGAGATTCCCAGCAGACCGGTAGCAACACAGTGGAAAAGAATGAGGAGCCTCGGGCAGAGAAAATTGAAGTAATTCAGGCATAAAATGAGTAGGTCTCAAGTCAGCTTTTTATCCCACTCCGCATGCAGAGGAAATATGTACAGAAACACACACAGAAGTGATCTGGGGAGAAAAGACAATTTTGACAAACCCCTACAGCCACCCCAGCTGGGGTTTGGAAATTTTTGATAATGACATTGAGCAAAGCTGGTGGAGATCAGCTAGAGATGTAACGAAAAGCCCAGGGCAGTGAAAGCCAGCGTGTCTCTGCTCAAAGGGCACAAAACCTCACAGCTGCCTCAAGCCAGCACTTCGCGGATGGGCTCAGCTGAGAAATGCGTGCTGGAGAGTTGCGTGGAGAGCTCAGCAAAATCCCCATGTTCTTCTCCTCCACTCAAGCCCTGCCATTAGATAGGTGAGTGAGTGATTATAGAACCATGGAATGCTTAGAGTTGGAAGGGACCATTAAAGGTCATCCAGTGCATCTCCCCTGCAGTGAACAGGGATACCACAGCTAGATCAGTTTGCCCAGATCCCAATCGAGCCTTGCCTTGAATGTCTCCAGGGATGGGGTATCAAGCACATCTCTGAGCAACCTGTTCCAGTGCCTTGCCACCCGCACTGTAAAAGACTTCTTCCTTATATCCAACTTAAATCTACCCTCTTTAAGTTTGAAACCAACCATCTCCATGCACCATTCCCAGGTCATTTATGGTTTTGTAGATCTCTGTCTTATTTCTCCCTTTGGTCTCCCAGCAGCTGGGATGTCCCAGCTGTAGTTGGGCAAAAAATAGAGGGACAGGACGTCTTGCCTCTCCTAGGGGATGCACAGTGCTCAGCAAGAGCCAGTACCCTTATCAGTGAGATGGTGAGAGTGACCCACAGGGATCACTGAGTCCAACCCCCATCTCCAAACAGCACCCAAACCCTATGGCTGAGAGCAATGTCCCAATATTGCTCTCTGAGCTCCAGCAGCTCAGGGCCATGCCCACAGCCCTGGGCAGTCTGTTCCATGCCCACTGCCCTATGGAGCAGAGCCTTTCCATAACCCCCACCTGACCCTGACTTGATGCATCTCAGTGCTCTACCAGCTGCCAGTGCTGGGCCTGGTGCTCCCAAGGGTACAGCTGGAGTCATTCAGATCTCAGCTGGATCAGACCTTGAGCAACTCCGTCTACCTTTGAAGCTGTCTATCCTTCGAGTAGCTCATGAAACCAAGCTTTCCCTTCCAACCAAGTTATTTTCTGAATTGGATGATTTGTCTACTCTCCCACTCAAACTCATGTAAATATTTAGCAACTCTGTTCTTGGGCAAGACAATTTAGAGTTCTCCTACCTGCCTTGTGAAACAACTCCTTCTGTTTTGAACTTTCTCTTAGCAGTACTTAAGCTGCATGTCTGATACAACTGTCAGCACTGTGACACTTTCCGCCTGTGTTCTTACATAAGAAATGGTTTTCCATTTGCTTGTTTTATTGCCATTTTTACCTGCAAATATTTCACATTCAGCATGCAAGAATTTCAGTCATCAGACTCGGCTCCTTTTCCTCATCTTGTGCATTATTCTGAGACAGAGCTTAAGCAAAACACCAGGAAAGAAGTGTTTGCTCTCCCACACAGGGAAGGAAACAGACACATATTACATGGGCCCACTTTATTTTAATGGCCAGAAGATCTTTCACATAGAACATGCAATTTTGCAAGGAAACAAGAAATAAGTGGAGATTGAAAGATGATGTTCCACATATGTCTTATTCTGGGAGGAGGAGAATAAATCTTGCAAACAGACAGCTGTCTTTAGCTCTCTTTGGTAGCTCCAGTACTTTGCCCTGGATGAACTTTGGGCTTGGTCCCTTGGTTGCCAATGGGTTCCTGCTCACAGTGTACAAAAAACTCCCATCAGGGTTGATTCCATGTGTTTCCTACTTAGTTATCTGCTTCCCTGTGACAAAAGTATCCCTGCCCAAGGAAGGTGGGGATGTGGTACGGCATGGTGTCACAGTCTATGTGGCTCTAGGTGCACCACAAACTGAAATAGGGTCTGACATCATACCATCATAGAATCATTAATGTTGGAAAAGAGCTTCAAGGTCATCGAGTCCAACCATCCTCCTACTGCCTATACTGCCCACTGATCATGTCCTTGAGCACCACGTCTCCATGGGCCTTGAGCTCCTCCAGGGATGGTGACTCCACCACCTCCCTTGTTTCAGCCCATGCAAAAGGTGGTGAACATTAACTCTTTCCAGATGATGAGAAAGACTGCCTAAGAACCACATTACTTAGATCCATTTTTCAGCCTCTCTGCAATTCCCAGCTTCATATATCTGAACCTTTGAATGCATTCATGGTCTGTTAATACAGCAATTAGGAGAAGAGGGAGGAAGAGAGTGGCCACATGCCAGACACTTGGTGACAGTACCTGGTAACACAGCCCCGTGCTTGTAAACCATTAGCACAGCTCACAAGCCTGTGATTTTCCTGTTTGAATGCAGACAATCTGAATGCCAAATGTACATTTTTAGACTCCTAAACGCCTCAGCCATTTGACTCACAGACAAAGCTCTGGGCAGCAGCTTACGTCATGTGCCTGGCATGAACATACCCAGATGAGCCATGGTCTGGAAGAGGTTCTCCTGACATGAGAAGCAATAGCAGATTGGGAGCAGCAATGTCCTAGTAAAGCCACATGTGACTGAATGCCTGCAGGCGTTCAAGGCCAGGTTGGATGGGGCCCTGGGCAGCCTGATCTGGTGGGTGGCAACCAGCCCATGGCAGGGGTTTGGAACCAGATGATCTTTCAGGTCCCCTCCAACCTAAGCCATTCTCTGCTTCTACGATATGATTCTGTGACTACCTGTGGCTTCTGCCAGTCTTTAACTTCCTATCACCCTGCTTTTTCCCTTTAATCTCACGACTGTCTGCAAACCTCCAGGCTGAGGGCGTTTGATGTTTCCCAGGTGAGAGTGGATGAGAGTGGGTGGGAATGTCACCTCTTAATTACTTTTGAAAGAATATTCAGGGATTTTTTTAAAGGATTTCAGACTTTTTTTTTTGCCTTTTCCTAATGGTTGAAGGAGAAACATTCTTCATGATAAACTGCTCTTTCCAAGCATGATATTTCTACAGCATTGTCAGAAAATCTGAGCTGCATATGGAAATTGATGCAGCTTAAAGAAAATGGTTCTGGTTGAGTATCTAGGTCCTTGGAGACGTTATTCAGAGTTTAGTGCTGTCACTCCTCGGGACTCACTTCTCTATTATATCCTCAAAAGACATCAGAATGCCAACAGCCTTTAGCAAGAACAAATCCAACATGCTAACAGTCAGATAAGTTCAGTGGTGCCTGCAGATACACTGCCCTGGGGAGTGATCCAAATTCCCAACCCTGGGGCTCACTGACAGCTCACCCAACCCTCCAAGCCCACCAATACATGACTCCAACACAACGGTCCATGGGGAAACCACTCCATCAGCCCTTTGGATCTCAGGACTGTTGGGAGAAGAAGGGTGAATAGATCCTCTGAGTATTCAAGGCTGCTGCCAAACTTTGGAAATCCAAACTCAAGGTTGTACGGTCTACACAACGGCAGTGCAAATAAATTCATCTAAATGAATTCATCATCTAATTCACCATCTAAGTGAAGAGTAATTAGCGTGAAGTTTGGGACTGCAGGATCAAAGCAGGGGATGAAACGGCCTTCATAATAGCTGAGAAGCAAATGGTTTCAGGAAATGTTTGTCTCTATAAGGAGATGTTCATGTCTTTCTGGAAGAAAAAATGTGCTTCTGATATAGTGACCAAAGAGGCATCTTTCTCCAGCAGGTGTTGACTTCATTGCACACCACCCCATACGTGTTTTGATGTCAAATTTACTTAAAAATCCTATCAGGACACCAATTGCTTGAAGCTTGGCTCGCTGCTTTTCCTCACTTACTTCTTTATGTTTTTCCACTGGCAATTATATAACAACCAACAAGAAATGTCTAATGATGATGAGTCCTTAGTTTAACAACATGAATATTATGACGCGTTCAAGAGCGTTGGAAAGAAGAAACATTTATCAGTCTTGGGCATCCATACTGATGTGAGAACTAGCCCTAACCATACTCCTCCTCCTCCCCCTTTTTATAATAATAGTAATAATAATTTAGCCCCCAAACCCTCCAATAAAGGATTCAGACTTCTTTTGTCCCATCAGTTTACAAGATAAGGTTGTTTTCTAGTAGGGAAAACCCCATAATAAAAACCCCCAACTTCAAGGAAGGTGGTTGGAAAAAAATTAGCAGGAGTAATAGAAATGCTACAGGGAAAGCAAAAGCACCGCTGTGAGAAAATGCTGCAAGAACCAAAGATCAAGGAAAGAAAATGAAGCGAATAACAACCCAGGATGTGTTGCTTTTGGAAATCAGTGTGATGTAGTACATTTTCACCCCCGCGTTTTATATTGCACGTGCATTTTATGATGCTCACTAATACATTTTTTAAAAAAGCTTCAAGGAGAGACATCTCATCGAAGATGAACTACAAGTAATACTGCTGAGCCCAGAGAAGAATAAAGCAGCACTGCTCATCAGATGTAGAGTAAATCAATACATCAGCACGATCCCATTATTGGGTTTGAATTCTATGGCTCAGTCTCCTAAATCACCGAATAGAGCTGCAAGAGGAGGCAGGAAGAGGAATGGAGGGGAATTGTGCCTTCCCCTACTCCAGAGACACATGGCAATAAGAGAAAAAAAAGAGTTGTGCTCAAATCTAAAGGTGAGAGACTCTTGGCACGGCCATTTCCATGTGCCAGGTGCTAGCCAAAATTCAGCACAGCCCATGCTCTAATGGCTAATTTCACAAGACAACATTGAGGACACTTATAGCCTGGGGAGATATTCTTTTGGCAACCTCTCCACATAAGAACTGTCACATAAATGTCATCCCTCCAAGTTTCTCTTGTACCATGAGTTGCACAGAGAGCAGCCACAACCTGCTCCTCAACACAGCTCCCGTGGCTGAGCTCACTCCCATTGCACAATCCAAACGGGCTTTGTTAGCATAGCAGTAATAATTCAGCAGAGTAAAACAGAGCTAAAGGGCACAAGTGGAATTTCTTTGAAGAGGCTGTACTCCCCTTCTTCTTCTGGGTCATGGCACAGCCTGATAGAGCCATCTCTTCCCGCAGCTTTTTCCCAGGAGAGCATTTTAGGATCTAAACTTATAGGGGACTATCTCTAGACACAAAAGGCTGGATGCTCCCTTGAATTTCTTCCAGGAAATGTTTCAAAAGAATATGAACAGAGCTGGCTAGAAAATAAGTTTCTTTTACCTTTCCCAAACACTTGCAGTACCAAGATGCACAGTTACCTCCACTGACTTCCCTGGCACCCAGGGTCACCAAAACATTCCATCAAGGTTCCATTTAGAGCTGCCCATGGACCAGAAAATGAGGTAGAGTCATCTATGCCTAACGCCTGTGTTTGAGGTAGTAACACAATGCTTCTGTTGCCATTGCCGTGGAGAAATAAATGCTTTTAAGGAAGTTATTCTTCTGACCAAAATTAGCTGCCTGATGCAGATGAGATGCATTTCACTGCCTGTTTGTTTCCAAGCGCTATAAAACAGCCCACAGGGACTCGCCCAGAGCAGATGGCTACCCTGGAGCTACCTGCATTTGAATGGATAAATTCTATCCTGCCTGTGTATATCTCAATGTCTTGGAAAGCTGTGTCAAAACATTTGGCAGAAGTGTCTGGTGGTGACTCAGAAATCCCACGTACACAGGGACTGCCATAGTCTGTGTCCGTGATGTCGTTAAAATCAGACAGCAATATCAGTTAGAAACCTTCCATCCAGTAAATAACACAGAAAAGTAGAGAGAAATAATAAATATAAGCCCTTAAATTGATGGGGGAAGTTGTGGGCACACAGTGCATGCTGAAAACTCTCAAATGGTTGGTCCTTGATGAAGCCAAGGCACCAAACTGTAGTGTCCATCCGCTGTGGGTATATCTCCCCTACTTCTGTATGATGAGACACATGGGGAGTCATGGCCCAGCAAGTTGGTTTTCCCTTTCTTCTTTGCCCATGCTCAAGATCTTGGGCTGAAATGGCCATTTAAAGCAGTCTTGTGGTTTAATTTGAGTGTGGCTTATGCTCAAATGCTTAGCTAGCCATGTAAATGCAGCCAGAGGGACTGTGGGACACCAGCCTTCCCTTCAGTGATGCACTGACCCAAAAGACGTGTCTGCTTGAATTTTAAGTCTCATTGCTTGCAAATTTAGCTTACTCAGCCTCGCTAACCTGACAAATCAAGGTGAAAGCTGACCCAGGAGGGTCCAAGTGGATTTAAACAAGGTCATCCTAAATAAAGGAAGAACTTTCTCTGAAGTCAGTGATTAAAAATGCACACACACAACGTTTTGCGTGCTGCAAAGAATGTAAAGCTGTGACACTTGAAAAACATCACAGCTTTTAGAAAGCTGACAAGACATTATTTGAGGTTTAACCATAAAAACCTGACGGACAAAATGCCACCAGCTGATGGCAAGTTCAATTCTCTCCCCCTGCCAACGTCCTATAAAAATCAGTGGTAGAAAAAAAAGAGATGGCAGTGACAAGTCTCTCGACTGTCAAACCATCCATCAGCAAAATGAAAAACAATGTGGACATCTTATGCTTAGCACTTTTGTTCTTACTGCCAGAGCTAAAGACAGAAATGTTCTAGTTTAAGACCCAGACAATAAATCAAACAGCCTACCTCAGAATTTTTTTTCTTAGTACTAAAAGGAGTCACCTGGATGCTTACAGAGATAAGACCCACTTACATTTCTCCCAAGTTTTTATTAAGGCTCTCTTTTCACATGTGCTATTTTTTCCTCACAATATCTCATGGCAGGTGGGAACAGGAAAAAATAGTCTGCAGCCTAGTAATTAAATAGGCTTATTTTAATACTGCAAATTACAGCTAGATGCAACTTTCTCAGGTCTATATAATGCTCCAATCACTGTCACACCTCAGCATTCTTCCATCTGTACTGTACGCAGCGCTTCATCCCCCTGCAAGACTTGAGGTGCTATTATCTTCTTTAGGGAGGCAGGAGTGGAGGACTGGGAAGACTTCCAGGGTTCTCACCAATACAGGCTGGATATTAGGAAATACTTCTTCTCAGAAAGACATTGGCACAGCTGCCTGGTGAGGTGGTGGAGTCATCGTCCCTGGAGGTATTCAAGAACCATGGAGGTGTGGCCCTGAGGGACGTGGTTATGAGCACGGTGGGATGGGTTGGAGTTGGACTTGGAGATCTTAGAGATCTTTTCCAACCTTAATGATTCCATGAACTCACTGCTGAAGACATCTTGAGCCCTTTAGCCAAGCAGTGCCAAGGGTTCATAGCCACAGTGCTTAGTGTTAATCTCTTCAGTGACATTACATCTTATGTGAGCCTCATATACCAATGAACAGGGATGCCCATGGTTCCATCAGGAGCACAAATCCTCGTCTAGCCTGACCTGAATGTTTCCAGGGATGGGACATCCATCACTTCTCTGGGCAACCTGTTCCAGTGCCTCACCATCCTTATTGTAAAAAACTTTTTCCTCAGATCCAATTAATTCTCTCCTCTTTTAGTTTGAAGTCATTCCCTCTGGTCCTACTACAACAGACCCTGCTATTACAGGACCGTAGGGACTGGTTCACCTACATGCTCCACTGCTACAGCAGATATTGAGGACAATGCTTTGACCTCCTTAAACCAGAGAACTTGAATTTCAAAATCAAATCACTTAAATTCACCGTTTATGTGGTCCTATATACTGCTGCATTGCCAGCAGGGCTCTGACTGCTTAAAGATGTGTGTTGGCCCCACGTTAAACATAAGCTTCATGCATTGGAAGGAGAACCAGCTCTCTACCGAGCTCCATGTACAACTTCCAGTGCAAGCTTGGCCAAGTTGTTGGACTCCCTGAGCTCCTGCTGACTCTCCAGCCCTATGTCAGAAATGAATGTGAGCCCAGATGCTGAATATGGTCTTTTATTCCTTTTTCTTCCAGCATTTCCATGTAAACCATCCCTGGAGACATTTCTTCTGACCATAAATTCATTACAATAAGGTATGAGATTTGCTCTCAATAGCCATGCTTCACCTAAGACCAAATGACAGTCGACATTTGTTTAAACCGTATCATGAATGAAGTCAGCATTCAGCATTTGGATCAGAGAGGAAAAAAAAAGTCTGAAGAGCAAACAAAACAAACAGGTGTTGCATAAAATGACAAGTAGAATAATCGAATTGCTGAGTTTTAAACAGAAAAGAAGAATCATTATATGAATAAAATAAAAAAATGTGACCCAAAGTTGCAATATTTGCTAGTTTAAATACCTCTCTGTTCCATTTCCTTGTCTGCTGGTTGGTTTGCTGTGTAGCTCAATAGAGCTACCCCATCTCCAGCTCAAACTGCACCTATGTCTCTACACGTGTCACCTTGGAAGGAGCATGGCAGCAGAATATCAAAATAAATAAATAAATGGAAAATTGGCAAATCTGTGAACAGTGACTGAGGAACAGCTATTTCACTAAAACCAAAGTCAAGTCAGTGTGTTCTCTCACTAGGCCAAAAAAAAATGTTCCTTTCTTGGGATTAAAGCAGCTCTACTAAATGAGCCTGGCTATGATTGACGCTTTAATTGACTGGCACAATTTCATGCCTTAATAACTCTGGGCTTTTCAGTTTAGCCATGAATAAATTTAACTGTTAAGTCCTTGCATATAAATCCTCTTGGTTGGAAGCTCCTATTCTCTGTTTAAAATGTAAACTTGGATTAACGAGACTCGCTGACATGTCAGGAGCTGGATACACTGATCTGCTGCATCACCTGGCCAACGTGATTCCAACCAGTTCCCCCAGGTCCTTCCCTTCTGGACCACCACACCCAGATGGCAAAGGTCGCCATGTGGGATGTTTCTGGCTTCTCTCCTGTTCCTTTTTATCTTTCACATAGGTATTAGCCTTGTAGGTCTGGTTTGTGATGGCAGTGCCCTCCTTCCTTGGGTTGGATGAGCCTACAGTAAAGAAAGATGAAATACAGCTCCTAGGCAGACCCTGTGTTTTGGGCTGTATTTTTGGCTTTTTCGTCTTTTTTTTTTTCTTTTTGTTCTCTTCATGTGCCTGTTTCTTCTAGTTCAGCAATCACAGCTGGTTCCTGGATCCAAAATTTCTTTTCCAGATGTGTCCTCCTCTTCCTCCAGCACCTGAAAATAGGGATATTTAGATCCATTAGGAAAAAAGCTGCAGCTGAAAAATCAAGTGAAGTTGAGCATTTGGTCCATTTGCTGTGGGTCTGTCAGTCCTGGGAGGCTTTTGTTTTCCTATCCACATATCACTACATGCAAATGGTTCACTCAGGAGTCTAAGACCACATTTGAGTGCTGATGGCATGGAAAAGCCCATTTCCTCCAAAAATACCTTATATTAAGCAAGAAACCCCCATTGCTAAGAGATGCCCACCTGGGTTCCCCTGATCTCTTTGGGCTGTACCTTCCACTCCAGGGAAGCAATGCTCATTAATTGAGATGCTTGCAAACACCATGAGTTCAACATTTCCAGAGCATGGCAGATGCACTGAATATGTTCATGGTTACTTACCTGTGGGATCTGGATGTTAGATAGCCCTTTCAGTGTGACTGATCCAGCTGGACTGCTGGTTGCTCCCTGATGAGTTGAAGAAAAGCAGAAGCAAAGAGGAGGTGACCAGGTAACATCCATTAATGGGCCACATAGGCACAGATGCACAGTCTTTGAAGTCCTACAAGGGAAGAGAAGGATTCAGATGGACCCAACAACCACTGTATGACCCAAAGTTCAACCAGAAACAAAACTCCCTGATCAACATACTTGCATGATGAGTGGAGCCTATTTCCATGTTCCTCATGTTGGACTAGCTGACCCTTAAAGGTCCATTCTAGTTCACACAAATCTATGTTTCTAAGCTTCTATGTTTCTCTGATTCTGTGTCAGAGCCTTTCAGCCAAAATCTGGATATAATGCTCAGCTTGATGGTGTTGATTTAAAACACACAGCACTGGCAGGCTTCCTCCCTGGTGAGCATTAAAGCACTAGTGAATGCTGTTAAAGCAGATGGTTGGTTCCTGTAAAATGTATATATATCATGAATGCGTGCCAACATATAAGCTTTTAAAATGTTTTTCAGAACTCTCTTTGTGTTGTAGGAATGGGATCCCTGAGAAAAACATGAGAATGATTGGCTAGCTTAGGCTGGCCTCAAGGAAAGTGGCTGTGATTTTCTCATGCAGCACGTCTACCAGCCATTAAATCATGCAGACAAGAAGCAAGGCTCCCGTCTGTTGGCTACCTGTCTGTCTGGCAGCAATTTGGCCTTGCTGTGATGTAAGAAGCAGATAGGAAATACTTGGGTTTTGCTGTTTTGTTTTCACCAGCTGTACTGCGTTGCTTCTCTTTTCAGATGGGATGTGGGTAAGCTCCATCTCAAACCTAAGCTTTGACCATGCTAATCCTAAAATCAGACTTTGTGCCTTTTGTTCACAAAATAAGAAGCTGGATATGGTATAAACAAGAGAAATTATTTGCATTTCTGTAGCATTTTTTGCCCATATTCTGTAACAATGTCTGTCATACTGCATTGGATGCCAACCTCTGACTATAGAAATTTCTAATACTAAAGACTTTTCTTTCCCCAAATGGATGCACTTTTATGGTCACAGTGAGGGATCCCTGTGGCAGAGAGGGAACCAACAGGACCAGATAAATGGTTAAGATAGGCTGGATGCAACCCAAACAGCACCGGTCATCAAGCCAACACAGGCACAAGCCTGTAAATCTCATTTGGCTTATGTCTGTGACTGGCAGATGTATTCAACATGAATTCCTGTGTGTGTACAAAGGAGTGCTGCTCTTTTCTGATAAGGAAGGGTTTGCTCAATGTGGGATCAGCCTTTGCTCCTTAGAAGCCCCATCCAAGTGCTTGAATGTGCCTGGGTGGCTCAGATCCAGGAGGTCATCTCTGGAGGTTTTCGAGAAGAGTAGATGTCACATGGAGTGACATGGTTTAGTGGTATGGTGTTGACGAGCTGATAGTTGGACTGGACGAATTATGTATTTCAAAGAAGTTGCAGCAAGGAATCAGGACACAATGGGGCTCCCAAGTATCTCCAGCTTAACCCCACATAGGTCATTGTAGGCTCTCACTTCATTCTTCAGTCTGTCCAATTACACTCACTTCCCAAAATCAAAGAACTGTACAGCCAGGTTGCAGGGCTGTGCAGATGGACAGGAGTCTACACACCTCACGTCTGTCATTAGGCTAATTGCAGTGGTTAATTACCCAGCTTTTCCTTGGAATACATGAGGACCTGGGGTCACACCACTCTTGGTATCTCCAAATTTTTCTCTTTCTCCACATTCCTTTCCACCATGGACTTCAGATTCAGACGCTGCTGCTTTCTCAGGAGACAGCATTTGGTGATAAAAGGGGTTTTTTAAATCACTTGTTTGCAAGGGAAAGAGGCAACAGAAACAGACTCTTTTTGTTGGGGATGGTGGGAGGAAGCTAAAAGATGACAGCGGTGGAAAACTGCACCAGCTCTTTTCTACGCTTCATCTGCTGCTTTATTAGTGCTCCTAAATCTGGTTTGCTAAATATAAACATACCCAAATTTACATAAACTTCATTAAAAGCTTGTGTCTTAACTCTGCTGCTCCTGTAACACACCCAGGAAATGGAGAACTTCAAAATCTTTTGCAATTGAATAACCCACTGCAAGAGAAACCAACCAACACATTAAGGGTAAATTTGGCAGTTTGTTTTTATTTTTATCCCTTGCTTTGTTTCTGCAAACATCTGCCTGTGCTTCCACAGCTTGCATTTGGCTTTTGGCTTGCATATGGCTTGCCTTTCCTTTTGACATTCACATATTTAGGGTCTTTTCTGTCCAAACTTGGAACAAAGTTTCCCACCTCCTAATATCGGATTAAAAAGCAGAAGAGGAAAGATGATAAAAGAGGAAATGTGAGGTGCATTGCACTTCTAGCTGCTGGACGAAGGAGCAGAGGACATAATGGTAAATGACACTACTGGACTTGGGTGTATACCATAAGGAAGAGAACCACATTTCTGGTTGGTTAGCAGTTAAACCTAAAGGAGAGTGTCTGGCTGGTTGTTCTTGCTGAATCCACAAGTGCCAGTTTCTATTTGGGATCTCCTAAGGGTTTATTGAGATTTGAGGTGGATAGACACAAGATATAGACCAGATAGACCCAAAAGAGCTGCTTTTCCACCCACCATCTCTGCATCAGTGCTGGAGAAACAAACAAGGAGGGAATCTGCTGGAATATTTGGAGAGGATCAAGTTCATCATCATGATGTCACGGCCATCATATCCTCTATATGCCTCTCTTCCTTCTGTTTTGGGAGGGCTCTGGAGGGAAGAAATCTGAGAGCACCACAGTTTCGTGCAGTATTGGCTAAAAAGCAGGTGGATGAGATGACTTTCCCACCCAGCAGTGAGGAGTAAGGAAAGAGGTGAGGATAAGGGATTTGTTTATATGCCATTCCATCAGCAAATCACGACCACTTTGCTCTCACCCTTCCTGTATGCCTCAAACACTGTTGGGAACAAGCTGCACCCTCCGAGGTGCCCGTCAGCAGTAGCTGCTCCCACTGGAGTTCCCACAAGGTATTCCAGCTTGTGCCCACACTTCTCCCACCTATTTCAAACACTCATGACAGTTTGAAGGAGAGAGTGGGTTGCTGTTGCTGCAGCTCTACCGTATGTCCTCCACCACGCTCCTTCCCCAGCTGTCTCCTTGTAGCTGGGCACTTGTCCAAGGCAACCTCTTGGTGGGAAAACGCTGAGCTGTGCAAGCCTGAACCTCCTGTGTAAACCTTAGACCTGGTTTCTTGCCAAAAATCCCCTTCTGGACAATGGCAGAGAGATTCTAACACATGCAAATGATCCCAGAATAACCCTGAGTCCTGTACTTGGGATGTTTCCAAGAGCTATGTCTACAGCAAGGAAGGCACTGATCTCTCCTTATCTCTACTTTCAGCTCTCAAACCATCAGGTGCCTTAATTGGATGGATTTGCTTAATGACATGGATGTTGTAGAGACAACAAATAGGATGCAGCTCTTTGCACGTGGTCTTTGGGAAATAAAATTTTCCATTAGAATACTAATAGTGGGATAATTCAGCTCTCTGGAAAGTGAAAATGGGAGGAAGCACCAACCCTGTGAAGGATTTCCATTGGGGACTGAGGTAGGTCCTACTGGAGGGAGGATGGGTACCTGGGGGCTCTGGTAGTTGCCAAGAAATCCCAATAAAGATGCAAGCTGTTAATTACTGAGGGTGTAATTTCCTTTCCTTTCTTCCTCAGAGCTGCGTTATTTGGAGACAAAACATCTTTGCTGTGATCATCTGTGCACTGTGGGTAGCCTGGACATGGTCCTCAGTGATTTGTAATCCTACAGTCAAAAAATTCACTCCCTAACATCGTGATAAAGGGGGAAAAGAAAACCCAACTCAGGATTTGGTGTCTGCAGCAAAGAGCCCTCCAGATTCAAGCATTTCCTTCTACTGGAGTAAATTATGTTTTATGACTATAATTAACTGGGAGCTAGCACACACTGCGCTGGTTTTAAGCTGACTCAATGCTGTCTGAGAAGCACAGTGTGATAAAACAGTATTCAAATCAGCTTCTTAACTAAGCTGGCAAGTGACACAATCTGGAGACGGATGCCAAGAGGAAGTGGAGGTTTGCAAAGCCCCAGGCACTTGAATCCCAAGGAGGGATTTCAAGGGTTGTTTTGTTTAAGGATCTGGTTTCCAAACCACAGTCCGTGGATGGGTCATGGCTTTGGAAAAATAAATGTCCCCCAGTGAGTTATTTCTGTTGCCAATAATATGTATCCAAAAGCATTGGAGAAATCTGCTGGTCTGTAAAGATTGGAGGCCACAGCTGCTGGGCATGGGTGAAGGCAGATGAAATAGTGAGTGCTTTGGGTTAAAATATCAAGTTTTGCTCTCTAACACCAGCACTCTGTGGAAAATTACAAGGATAGGTGTATCTAGATAGAAACCAGCTTCTACACTCTCTTCTAACTGCATTTTACATTGGATTATAAAACAGGAAAGACAGGAAGGAGCTGCTATAAGATTTGACATTTTCATTGATGTCATTAGGTGTACAGGGGGAAAAAAAGGCACAACCAAGTCTAATGGCTGTTTGGTCTCATCTTTATTATTGTGACTCCAAGATGGAGAAAAGCAGATCTTTCCTTATCTTGTTTAGATGTTTGGCAGTTTTTAGGCCATTAACTGTACTTCTCAGTGTTTTGCCCAATGCCCTCAGCAAAAGCACTAGAATGGTCAAGGCCTTCACTTCCAAACCAGTGTACAAGAGGTAATGATTTTCAGTTGCACCAGGGGAGCGTCAGGTGGGACTAGGAAAAATTTCTTCTCCAAAAGATTGGTTGGGCACCAGGGAGCTGATGGAGTCACCATCCACGGAGGAGTTCCAGAGCTGTGGAAATGTGGCACTGAGGGACACAGTGAGCATGGTGGGATGGGTTGGGGTTGGACATAGTTATCCTAGAGGTCTTCTTCAACCTTAATGACCTGAGCTAACCCAGAATTCATCCACGTGCTGCAAAGCTCCAAGCACACAGCCATTGTTACTAATAGGAAAACATAGTGCTGAAAGCTTGAATCACCTGAGCTAAAACAGTAGTGGGTGGGCTAATGAGCCCTAGCACCACCCAGAGAGCACCTGTGGCTCTCCCAGCCCTATAGCACTTTTCTCTCCTTGCCACATGCAGCTGTACTCTCTATGGAGATCTTCGCAAAAGATATTATCCATTGCTTCTTGCAATTGCAGTGTGGTTTTGAAGGTATTTGACAGAGGAATTATAATGCCTATAACCATGTCTTTCCTCTAATATGCTATTTGCTTGCTACTGAATATAATTTTGTTAACTGCTACAAACCAGCAAGAAAACTGTGTTTTCTTTCTACATGATAAAGAGCAACCTATAAAAAGACTGAAATTGAAGTGAAACATTTTGCTTGAGTGAAGAGGAGGAAGTTTTCATTGGCCTGATGGAAAACTTGCATTTTTATTTGTGGGTAAGATTGGAAATTTTATCCTTTCTGGAACAAAACTTAGTATCAGAATTGCAGATTTTTGTACAGCTTATAGCAATAGTTTTCCCCTTGGCTCTCAAAGCAGTGATGAGAATTACCTCCATGTACAGCCAAGTTGGTTGACTCACCAGAAGGGGTGGGTATTGTTTGTTTGCCTAAGGATTAGATTTAAACTCTCTGTTAGCAAGCATTTTAGAGTTAGTCAAAATTTCATGTTCTAGATCAACATAATAGTAAACATAATTGATGTGTACAGAAATTATAGTTTCATCTGTCTGTAGCACAGTGAAGGTAGGTGTCAGAGCTGTGCTGAAGCAGGGCAGAGAAAATGAGAATCTTCCATGGAGAGATTCTGGAAAGCCTGTGCTTGTGACCTGTTCCAGATTGGGATTTGGGTGTGCTGTGCATTTCACCCACTTTTCATCTCAATATCCCTAAGACCATATCACACCCTGCCCAGGAAAGCAGTGCATGCACATTTGCAATCTCTTGGATGTTTTGGTGACCATAAAAAGGCTGATCCTCTATCACTGCTGTTGGACGTGGTTCTTCTGGCAAAGGTGATCTTGCACCAACTGCGTTTGCTCTTCTTGGGTCCCATAATTGCTACTTTAAAGTGGTGTATGCTCCTTTGGTGGAGCAGCCAAGGTACTCTCAGTGCTCATGTGGGCACTTACAGCACACGTACAGTACATAAACGTCACACAAAAGGGATGAAATCTCTTGCCTCTGTCCGGTAAGCCTCAGTTTCTGCAATGCTTTGAACCTTGCCGTCCAAGGAGGAGGCTGAGAAGAGATGCAGATGTCCTCTGCTGCACTGAGGTCCCTTCCCTTTCCAGCACTCCCCCACTTGAGAATTTCTGTTGTTGGTAGAGGTTATTCAGTTTGGTTTGCTGTTATTTTGGTTCTTTGGTGCTTTTTTTGTTTGTTTGTTTTCCAACTCCATTTAGGGGTAGCAAAGGAAGGCTGGGCACCAGGACTGTCAATCCCAATCCCTTTTCTCCTGCCATGCAGCCTCTCCAGCTTCCATTGGCCCATCACTGCCCAGTGAGGACTCTGGTTTCCATTAGTCCAGCTGGGCATTAGCAGAAGCTCTGTGGATAAGAAGCAAAGAAGAGATTTAGCTGGAGGGAAGCTATTACATATAAAGAGATGAAGGAAAAAAAAAAAAAAAAAGAGAAAGGAAAAAAGAAAATCTAATAATGCTCTAGCAAACTTCCTGGGGGAATGGAAAGAAGGGAAATAGACTTTCAAAGAACAGATGTGACTTGCAAGGCAAGCACTTGCACAGATCTGGTTCCATTTAGCAAGCAGTTGGAGTTGTTTCTGATATTCCTATCTTCCAGCCGTCTGTAACCACGCATCTCCAGGCCAGGGGCCAGCAGCATGGAGCGTGCCCAGCATTCTTCATTGCCTTCAAGGTAAAGTCTGAGTGCTCTGCATTAGCCCCAGTAGTTTGGACCTATCTCTTCAACTCTGCCCACTTCAGGATGGCCATTGTGTTCCTCTGATGCAGCCCTGGGAGACGTAACATCGAATGATAGAAGTCAAGTTGAAAGGGATCTTAAAGCCCATCTAGTTACAACCTGGGTTGCCACCCAGGATATCAGTTAGCCATCGGTTACCCTTCCTTTGTGCAGCAATGCTATCATCTCCCAAAGTGGTCCAGGTGAAAAGCTAGAAGGAGCTGAAGCTGGCCTCTTCCATTGCTCTCACAATGAGTCCACAACGTTCCAGGCTCTGACCATCAGACTTCTGCACAGTGATCCTATATTTGCCCAGCAGTTGCTGAGCTCTGACCTCGGCTGTGATATACCACATAGTGCCAGGCCCCCAGGATTCTACCAAGCATTGGATTCATATCTTCAGAGCCATACAGATGGTGAGAGATAACGTACGAGCAATAATGGATAGCTTTGTGTCTCCAATCAGTATTTATTTCCTTTTCTTCTTCCCTAAACTGTGAGTTCCTGAAAGTGTTGTCATGACTACTGAAGAGTGAACTTGACTCGCCTCGGCAGCCTTTGTTTCCTCCAAGTGAGCTGATCTAAAATTTGTCAAAACTCTCTTGTCACTGGCTGCAAAAATATCGTATCTATTTCTTCAGAGGAGCTTCTTTTGCAAGCCTCTTTTAGCTGCACATAAAGGGCACGGCGAGAGTCCAAGCCTTCCATAATGCAGTGATTTTAATGCCCCTGGGTGCTCTCAGTTAATAAGTCTTGGGTTGTTCCCTCGTTTCCAGCAATCTTTCTGTCACACATCAAAAGGTCAGTCTTCCATGAGGTATTCTGTAATCTCTCTGCTCAGATGTGTTACAATATATTCTGATCAATGGCTAAAAGTCGTGTATTTTTCTTTTAATGGAACATCCACTGGAGAATAAATTCTAAAAGGGCTTTCAGGAGCACTGAAATATGTATTGTGGTTTTGGCTCAAATTAATGCATGACATAATTCCACTGAAATCAATGAAATAGTACTGTGGGATGCCTCTTGACTACTAATGTCAAAGATGCATGGCTGTAGTTTGTTCCTCCTTATTGCTTATCCTAAACCTGATTGAGTATTATCTCTATCCTAGATAGATCATGAGTAATCCCCAGGGGTACAATGTGGCTTGAACCCAACTGTTGTTGAGATCAGTGGACAGAAATGAAGAGAGCAGAGCTGACCCAAGCCTGGGTGAGTATGTAAATTGCTGATCCTACTGTGATATTAGCGCATGTGGATAACAAGCAGGCACCCTCCAAAGAAAGGAGAAGAGAAAAGAGAGGTGCGCATACATCGCCGAGGGTGAACAGGGCAAGATATAAGTCAGAACAGCCTAAGAGATGCATTATTCCTACTGCAAAAACGTTGTGAGAAATGTCGTGTCTTCAAATGGTAGTTTAGATTTCTGCAGAACAGATGAAACCCCCTTGGCAAATTCTCTTGAATTTAATGGAGATAATATAAGTTAAATCTCATTCCATAAAAAGATAAGTAGAAAGATGGAGAACATGCCTTTACTTCAAGATTTTCTTATAGCGTTTCAGCTGCCTGGTGATATATATCACATGTATCACTTTATAGTACACAAACATTTGTTTTCCTTTGGACTCCACAGCTTTCCAATATGTATTGATGCTAGTACCTCTCAGTTAGCTATTGACTTCAGCATTTTGACAGACAAAAACCAAAAAATTTGTCATAGTTCACTTTCTACAGGTGCTTTTTTTTTTTCCCCCCCCCGATTCTTCCAAAACTGGGCACTCATGGGCCCAATAAAATTGATGTGTTAAAATAGCATCCTGCCACACTGAAGATCTTGAGTCTTTTTTACAGTGCATTAATCCTGTCAGGATCTGAGTTTTGTAATATATATCATAGAAGCAAGCATCACTCACTATTAGCTGCATTGGGATTGGAAATGGCAGTTTTCTAGTGCTCTTGGAGGCTGATGCAGCAGCACTTAACGTGCAGACAAAAACTACACTTGGATGCCCAGCTGAAAGGTAGTTCAGAAACACTCCCAGCACCAACAGCTTGCAGAGGAGCTCCAAACACTTCCAACTCCACTTCCAACTCCTCACAGGCTCATTGTGCACACTGTGGGGACCAGTTGCTTGCCATCACCCATGGCACCTGCCTTCCCTCATTCTTCAGTATTGGGAATTCATGGAGAAATGAGAAAATGCTTTTCCATCCCAGGAGAGCATGTGGTTTTAACAATGCTATGTCTTTCTGATAGTAAAATAGATTCTTGGAAGGTCAGTGAAAAATTGCACCTCTGTCAGATGAGCACTGAGATGGAGGGGCAATGTGGATAGGTGGCCGCCAAGCCTTAGAATGAGTTGGGTTATAAGAGATCTCAAGGATCATCTAGTTCCAACCCTCCTCTTTACCTCATGTTTGGAGGAACCCACAGAAACACTCTGAAATCACAGGATCTGTAAATGATTTAGCCTTGTTTTGTGCTAAAACAAATGGTCATTGATTCTTCCCCATGCTGAGACATTGCACCCATGTGGGGTAGGCTGATCTTCTGGACTCCTTCTTGTAGGTCTCATCCTCCCCTGCTCTTTCCCTTTGTGGGAAAATCCAATAATTCACCTGTCCTATTTCTGTATATATTCTCAGGCACTGAAGATCTTGACCACTCACTGTTAATCAATAGAGCTGGAAAGTAGCCATCAGCCTATTACTGTTTCAAACTCCTTCAAAGCAAAAACTGTCTGGGAAAATGAATGGTAGAGATGAAATACATACATTTCTCTGGTAATATTTCAGAGGCAAGGGCACAGCAGTAGCTTTCCTTTTTAAGCCTGTACCCTATGTATAAAATATATTTGAGGGATTTGGAGAAGGAAGAAAAATTAAAATAATTAAGGAGCTGACAGAACTGATTTAGAGTTGGAAGAAAGGGGCAAAGGATTGAGCGTGTTCTATGTGGAGTACAGACAGGGACATGAGGTGTCTGCAAGTGACTGCAGCGCAGCACATCAGTCCCCATCCAAGTTCTGGTTCTGCTCTGTGGACCCACTGGACCAACATGCTGGAATCTGAATCCAGATTCCCAAGAACTCCAACTAGATGGGAAACCAGACTTGGCTGCTGTGGTCTCAAAAGCCATCAAGACCCATTGCAAGTAGTATTATGGACCAGGGGTTGGAGATTTCCAATGTTTCAGGCAAGGTAGGGCTCAAGGTTGGGTTCTTACCCTCAAGAGAGGCTTTCAGGTGTTGTGTTCAGACACCATTCATAGGTTGAAGATGTGTGAACCTCTCCACAAGTAGCTGTTGCAGCAAGGAGATTATTTTAAGAAGTGCAGCAGTTACTGTCAGCATGTCTGTGCTCTAGTCAGCAGATGGAGGATGCATAATTTAAAACAGGAGTGACCAGATTAAGGTTTTTCCATCTGCCTTTCAAGTGCAGCAGTAGGAGGAATCTGCTCACATCAAATAAAACTCATCCAGTGGCTCTGCTTCCAACTGGCAAGCTGTGAAAGCCCAGCTCTTCAGAAGCTCTTCCCTCCTCTCTGAAAAAGGACAATCTTGTCTTTTCCATTTCATGCACCTCTTCATTCACTTTGTGCTGCTAGATTCAGAAGCAAGAGCCGTAACTTGACATCAGTCCTCACTTGCATTAGGAGACCTGCCAGCAGAAAAGCATTTGAGCAACTTCACATTGTGATAGGCAAGAGTCCTTCACAGAAAGTAACTTAATTTCTTAATAACTGGATGGTTGACCAGCCCTTTCTCCTCTGCAGAAGCTAATTCAGTTACATGCACTTCACTGCAGAGGAGCATTCATTTTATTGCACATGAACCATTCCAGTGAGATCCGACATGAGAGCTGGCTGGACATCTTCCACTGAAATGCTTGGAGTTTTCCCATGGAAGACGTTGGTTTACATCAAAGAGAGTTTGATTCCAGAGAAAGAAATTTGTAATGATTTTTTAATGAGGAATGTTTTAAGTGGAAGGCATTTAAACACACAACTTACAAAATCCTAAAGGTCTGTTTGTATGTATTTTCAAAGAACTATTAAGGTTGGAAAAACCCACTGAGATCACCAAGTCCAAACCCAACCCATCACCACCATGCCGACTAAACCATTTCTCCAAAGTGCCACATCAACTCTTTTCTTGAAGTCATTTTCTAAATGGCTTTTGGATTACTTCATAACATGACAATCTACTGACCCAAAACCTCCAAACGCACTGATGATGCCCAAATTGTGCTGTGGTGCATATGAGCACCAGACCCCAAACAAACCATCTAATACCAGAGCTCCTCTGTAGCAATGCTGTAAAGACATCGAAGATCTGGGCTCCAAGAACTTCTCACCAAATGGAGAAAGAGTAAGGAGGAGTGATGGATGTGGAGTCGACTTGGAATAGTAGGAGGTTTTGTGTGGCTGTGCAAGCAAAAGGGGTGGTGGGACTCATCTCAAGTGTGTGAAGGTACATGCATCCATTGAGATCTGCCCTGCTCTTCTCTCTGCCTTTGCTTGTTCGACAGTTTCTTCCCAAAATCAATCTATTTGCCTCTACCTGACCATGTTTCCTATTGCCTATATGCCATTCTTTCCTTTTGCATGCTGGTTTAGAGGAATTCCTCTGGAAGTGCTGCAGATGTGGCCATAACATCTATAGCTCCCTGGATCCTGATATTTGCAAGTCCTTCCAGCAACCAGGTAAGTGGGAACCTGCCTAAACATAGCTGCCTTTTGTAATTACACCATCTGCGTAATGAACAGTCCCAGGTTTTCTGATGGCAGAGATCAATGTTTTACACAATTCTGCTGTTAGAGTCACTCTTTTCCATGGTGATATAGAAAAGTCCCAATGTAGGACAGTTAAAGGCAAAATAAAAACCTTATTGCTGTTGTGGACACCAGCAGATCCCATACTTCAGGTCCGTTCCTGGAGGTTTTATAGGCTGGGACAGATAATTCTCCCCAGCACTGGGGATGGTCCTTCTGGAAGGAGAATGGATGCAAGACCCCCTCAAAGCCCCGTTCACCCATTGTTTCTACGAATGTCTCCAGGCTCTCTTTTTTCCTGTATCTAATAAGCATTTGGAGACAAAGATGCCATTTCTGCAGTGTTAAGTTTCACACCACACTTTGGGTGGTAATTTTGCTCACTTCCCTTAGCAAGATCAGCCCACATTCTCCTTTCTTTGCAATGTCTGCCTCCCTTCCAAGGAAGTGCTTTTCCTCTAATGTGATTAGGAGTGGTGCCCTGCAAGCGGGCTGCCAGGTACCCATTGGCAACCGGCCTAGAAAGCAAGAAGTTGGTGTGGAAAAGTGGATTTTCTAGTGGTGAGAGCTAACTGCATGTTGTTCTCACTCTGAAATCTTTTCTGTGGCTGAAATATTTATGTTGCGAGAGAGACAGAGATTCCCCCTCATCTTCACCCTGCTGCAAGGGTGTATTTTTACATCAAGTGGGTTTATGAAGGTCGTTGTTCATTTTAGATCTGTTTGGCCACTTGAAAGCTGCTGTAGGCTATGATCCTTCTTTATGCCTTTTGTAGCTACTTGGCCATCTGGACAGCCCCAGGGAAGCATCTGTTCACTTTCTTTTCTTACTGGGATGGAGAAACTCCTCTGTGAGCTACAAGCCTATGGATTTTGTCCTGTAACTTTGACCCCACAGCATGGTCATTCTGGTCACTAACAGGATGTGTCTGTTCAAAGTGGTATTTTAAACCTATTTCTGATGCCTGCTCCCAGAGAAAGCCTTAAATATTCACAGCTAGTTCCAAGCCTTTTCACACCCTTTCATGCTTCCTAACTACTAGACAAAAAATCTTTCTTTTTTTCTTATGTTCTGTCCTGCCCTTCCTTAGTGGATGTCAAGAGCATTCAGTCAGTCCTATATGTCACAATGCTTTAGCTCCTGGGAAACTGATCTTTTCCTGACCTCCTAATCCTATCTCTTCTAAAATAAGTTATCTCAGTTCATTTTAACCGTCCTCATGATTTGTGCTCCCTAGATGCATTAGTCTTCTTTCTGTTTGGGCAGAACATCCAGCTCCCCCAGGTGTCTTTCACTGGGAGGGACCCAAGCCTGGACAAAAAATTCCATCCAAGACTGGGCTAACATGAAGCCCATAGCAGCCCTCCAAGATGACAGCAGTCACTCACCTCCACCATACAGCAAAAACAGCTAAAAGGAAGACTTTGACACAGTCTTCTTTAATTTTTTGTCTAAATAAAGTACATTAGCATTGCAGGTAACATAGTAGAGGACCAAAGGACCATCCTCCTGAATGAGGAGGCCAGCTACCTGGCTTAGGAATGTATGAATGCTGGCATGCCCAGGGATCCCATTTCCACTGAATTTTGACGTTGGTTGCTTCTGCTAATTGCTTGAGACAACCTTCTCCTGTCACGGTGGCTGAATTGCTGGCAGGGTTTATTTCCCCTTTTATCTTCATCCATCTCTTCTCTTCCTGAACTGCAAAGCAAATACGTGCATCTTCACGCATAAAATAGCAGCTTCTCTTCCTTTCTCTCAGTGAAAATAATTCTCACTGTCTAAGAAACCCCTTATTGCCTCCAGGCCATCGTGCTGGGGAACAGAAACGTGGAAGAAGGACTGGGAGATTCACAAAGGTAGTTAGATATCAGTACACTGAATGAGCCTGTTTGCCTTCACTTAGCTTAATTCTGATATGCATACTCCTTATAACCCAGTGCTGGGCCCTCGTGATGAGTCAATGTTATGATAGTAGGGTAAGTGGTAAGTTAGTGTAAGTGGTAGTTAGATACCATCAGAACAAGGTAGCTCAAAGGCATTTCCAGGCTAGCTTCTCCCCAGGATGCTCATTCCACAGAGAAATCTATGCTTTTCATCCTTTTGCACGGCAAAACCTTTCTCTGAGCTTCCAGAAACAAATTGCCATCTCCACCCTGGGCTGATGCCAACCACCAGAAGAGCAGAGAAGGGGAAGAGACACAAAGCAATTTCCAAAAGCATGGCTTAGCCATGCCCAAGGCACTGTGAGCTCTCTGCAGGCACAACTGCTCCTCCAATAGATTCCTGCCCTGCAGTGCTTTGCTTTCTTGCAAGGGGAGAGTTTGTCCTAAAGAAGGACACCCTTCCTTTCCCTGAGAACATTTACAGCTGAGAGAATGATCTGAATTACAAGAGGTAACAATCTCAAGTTATGCTAGGGGAGGTTCAGGTTGGATATTAGGAAAAATTTGTCAGGCACTGGCACAGGCTGCCCAGGGAGGTGATGGAATCATCATCTCTGGAGGTGTTCCAGAGCTGTGGGGATGCAGCACTGAGGGACATGGTCAGTGGGCATGGTGGGGATGCTTGGACTTGATGATCTTAGAGGTCTCTTCCAACCTTAATGATTCTAAGAGGCCTAGAAAGAATTGCATAATAGTGGTGAGACTTCTCTCCTTCCATCATTGTGAGGATTACTACACCTCTGGGAACCTGGGACTGTAGTGGCAAAGAATTTCAAACATCCCAGAAACCACAGGATCCAGGAACTCCATCCTGGCCAATGCTGGAGGCCCCTCTTGGTCCCCCTGGCCCTGCACTGCAGCCCTGTGCTGGGCCCACTGTGTCTAGGGCTCTCTGGTACTGTGGACCCAGAATCAGGCCCAGCACACCAGATGAAGCCTCACCAGAGCTGAGCAGAGGGGAAGGATCACCTCCCTTAACCTGTTGGCCATGCTTGGCCTAATGAAACTGAGAATCCTGTTATCAAAGGAGAAGGAGGCTAAATTGCTCGTGGGCAGGTGTGTTGGCTTCTTCCCACCATGACAGATGATGGCATCATGGTCCCCATCACATCACAATGCCCATTGGTGACTGCAGCCTTTCTCTGAAACCCTGCATACCCTTCTGTCACACTCAAACACCCTTACAGTAATCCTGCATTCGCCTCGATTTCTTTTCTGCCCTCTGAAGAACTAAAGCAGTTGCTCAATATGCGTTCCTGGTGCTATGATGACTGCAGATACTCAAGTCTTGGGGGCTTTAATGGCACTGTTTGATTATAACATCTGTGCACTAAAACCACAGGAGTGCCAGCAGTGAATCATGTGCACAGTGTGATGCTGGATGGGGCAGGAACTGCTGAGCAGCTTGTTATGGGTTCAGTCCTGCTGTGCTGGAAGAAATTGGCTCCTTAACTCAGTGTTGGGTTTTACGTAGGCAGGGTGGGTTTCCATCTGTTCTCCCATGCCATGTGTGGGTGCACTGCTGTAATTCCATCATCTGAAGGGGTGTGGGGGATGTGAGGGCATGGTGGGATATTGGCACCATGGGTTGGAAGGGCTGGAGGTTCCATTAAGCTGCAGATATCTCACACATAGGCAGGCAGCAAAGACTTCCTTCTCACACAGATGTCCCAAACAAACCTCTGGTTTCATTGTAAAAGCCCTTAAATCTGGATGAAGTTTGGCTTGGGAAGGCTTTCTTAGCTCTTTTCCCTTCTGAGGTCAAGTTGGTTGTCATTATGGAAGTTAGCTTAAAAAAAAATCAGACCTTTCATATATTCTTTTTATATTTCTGTGACTCCAGAAAAAGGACTTCTTTATGATTTTTAGAGGGATGGATGTCCCATCCCTGGAGACACTCTATGTCAGACTGGATGGAGCTCTGAGCATCCAGTGAAGCTGTGCATTTCACTGTCCATTGCAGGGGTATTGGAACAGATGAACTTCAAGAGTCCCTTTCAACTCAAATGATTCTTTGATTTGTGACCAGTGTAAAAACTCTTGAAGAGGACCTTGGCTTTCCCCTGGAGCGCTGGTTCTCCCATAGCAGCTCTGCTGAACTCTGCTCTCTCCTTACGTCCCTGGGAATATGTTCACTGTGGAAGACATGGTTGCACTCACAAGATTTCACTCAAAACTTACATATATAAATATGTATATAAATTATGTATATAAGAACGTGAACTCCAAATATGGCACAGAGCATCAAATCGTGACTGAGATCATGGTAAAAGAGATTTTTTCTAAGCCAAAATATTCGTGTTGAATAATGAACCCTAAGAAAATCCAGCTGTGGGCTCACATACAGTGATTGGTTGTACACACAGTCAATGTTCTAGATATGTGCACCTAGATCAGCGCAAAGCAGTGCAAATAGGGATCCTTGAAGTTTGGGTGAGGAGGAAGTTTTTCACACAGAGAGTGGTGATGCACTGGAACAGGTTGCCCAAGGAGGTTGTGGATGCCCCATCCCTGCAGGCATTCAAGGCCAGGCTGGATGTGGCTCTGGGCAGCCTGGGCTGCTGGTTGGTGACCCTGCACATAGCAGGGGGTTGAAACTGGATGAGCATTGTGATCCTTTTCAACCCAGGTCATTCTGTGATTCTATCCATCTCTGTCCATCCGTCCATCCTATCTTTGTGTCCATCCCACTGCTACTAACTTTTGAACCTACTGGTCAAGCAAATGCTCAGCAAAATGTCACAGGTGAGGTGAAGGGTCTTAGAGATGACTTGGCAGGCACCATGGCTGGTGGAGGAGAGAAACACACCTTATGCCTCAGCTCGTGCCTGCTTTAATAGGATTAACCACTGATGATTTGGTTCTTGCTGCGTTGAGTTTGTTATAAGCAGCAATTGCTGTAGGGAGGCAAGCAACCCTGGAGAAGTGGCATCTTCTGAAATGTGCAGAGGTTTTAAATTTCTCTTTATACACTTTATCAAGTGGCAAAGAATGAATCAATCGCTGTGTATGTTTTTCAGTTTTCAAGGGTAAAGAACGTGTGATTCTCCCACGGCAGCAGGGGCCCAGGGAGGAGCAGGGAGTGGGTTCAAATCCCTGAGCAGAATTTAACTTCTGCAGCAAAAATTCCCAATTTTGCCTGAATCCAGGCAGGACCAAGGGAGATAATTCAGACCCCTATAATTCCCCTCTGAAGCCCTTTCTGCAAAGCTGCTTTCGTTTCCAAGCTACTCCGGAGATACAAAAATACCAGGAGGATATTTGCAGTCTAACATGAAAGCATTATTTTTTTCAAGCGGAGAAAAATTATTTGATTTCTTTTTTTTTCTTCTTTTTTTGTGCTCTGCCCAAAGAATGTGCCGTCATTTAGACCTTATGCCAAACCCCTCTTATTTACATGTAGTCCCTGGAGGGGACTGACTAAGCCTTCCATTACTCAACAGCATTTTGGCTCTGGCACCAAACCACTGCATAGTTGGAAGGACTGAAAATATATGAGGATATATGGAAAGGGGACGAGAAGGTGCCACCAACCAAAGGCGTCTTTGACTTCAACTCTACTCTTCTTGAATAGAGTAGTGCAAATAAATTTCACTGTTTCAAGTGGAGTCTGGGTTGGATCTTATCTAGATCTTGGAAATGATAGTTGGATTTGATATAGCACTGCTGCAAATATATGACCCACCCTTAAAAATACATTGATTTTTTTCACTTGACCCCTTTTCTACCTGGAAAGCATCCCACCAGGTCCTGACCTCTGCTACCTCTTGGCATTAAAACTGCAATACAAGTTTTAATAAACACAATTATTTTTGGCTTCATTGTATTTCTAAGGGAGTTTCAGACAACATAAACTCAGGTATAAAACCCCAGGATATCTGAGACAGACAAAATAGAAGAGCTCTGCATGTAGCAAATACAATCTGACAGCTGCAAAATAAAAAATCCCTGGCTATCAAGGAATCGGAGCTGAAATCAAGCTGTAGCCATAATCTCTGGGTTGTAAAGAAAGGGATTTAAAGAGCTCTGGAAGGGAGGTTTATCACCACGTTGCACATTTTCCATCTTTGCAGCCAGTCAGATGGAGCAAACTACTGCCCACAGTGATCCCCATTCCCAAAGTATCTGGGGCTGGGATAACTTTTATGAAAGTGCCATGGCAGTAACAGCTGCCCTGATTCTCTCTTTTTTAATCTGGCTGAGACCAAGTGCCTTTAATTAATGAGGAGGGAGTAGGATGAATTAAACCTTAAGGTCTGAGTCATTAACAATTGAAAGCATTTAGAGAAGTTTCATTCCCTGCAGCACGGTGTTATTGTTAATTATAATGATCAAGCTGCAGATATTCCTCAGGATCCATAGCAAGGTGTTAAATATTGCAGGGGAATAAATGTTTGCCTTCAAACAACAAGAAAAGCATTAAATGTTATCAGTCCCTGTATTTCCCAGCATAAAGAATCGATGTGCAGACACTCAACTTTTGCCAGACCCTTTGGAAACCTGGGAGGACGACCCTTGTACCCACCAAGACCACAGCTAGCAAAATACAGAGTGTGCTCCACAATTAATTGGTGCATCGGGGATTAGGACTGCCTTCCTTCAGAGGTTTCATCATAGAACCATAGAATCATTATGGTTGGAGAAGATCCCCAAATCCAACTCCTGTCCTACCCTGCCATGCCCACTGGTCATGTCCTTCAGTGCCACATCCCCATGGTTCTGGAACACCTCCAGGGATGGTGACCCCACCACTCCCTTGGCAGCTGTGCCACTGCCTGACCATTCCTTGGAGAAGAAATTTTTCCTCATATCCAACCCAATCATCCCTTGGTGCAACGTGAGGCCATCACCTCTCATCCTATTGCTGTGGTCAGGGATGGAAACCTTCCTGCTCACCTTGAAGCCTGCTTGTGCCAGTCCAAAGCTGGGGCTCAGTTTCTTCTTCCCCAAGATTTTTTCTCCATCCCTCTTCCCAGCTCCAGCTCTTCTTCCAGCCTGAACACTGCTCCTCAATGAACAACTAAGGGCAGACTACAAGGTCTGTAGTTGCATGGATCACTTTTTGTTTTACTCTTTCAGACAGAGAGGCTACTTGCAATTCTCCAGTCACACCTCATCCCTGGGACTGATTTTAATTAAATTTTCTGTGCCAGCTGGGATGCTGGCTGCTTCAATACTCCACGACAAGGTTAGCTATTCAAAACAGAGCTGGCTTTTCACCTCAGATCAGAAATTCCCATTTCATATCTCACATTTTCCCAGCTTTCAGTAGGAGAAGTAACACAGAGTGCTCATCGGGGTCATCCATTCATTGGGTTCATCCATTCTACATTTCTGCTCAGGCTCTAACCAGTATTTTTCCTATTCCTCTATTCCTTTATATCACCAATTACCATTCCAAAGCTCAAATTTGTTCAGTAAACCTGGAGCTGTCACCCAGATACACATATCCAGAGATTTTCCATGCAGTAATGCATTTTGAAAACCTGTTTATGGTTTCACTGACTTGAATTTCTCAGCATTGCTCCTTAAGGACTGTCATTTTGGGGTCCTGCTTTGACTTCATCTTCTACCTTGATCTGAACTGACATATGCGCTCTTGTTCCAAGCTCGTTTTGGACTGTGGTTTCTGAAACTTCTCCATTTATTTCAAAAACACTGTTCAGAGCACTTCCCACATGACTCACAGTGTTTTTGTGTGCCCTAATTCATTACACGTTACACCAGTAACCTTTTTCCCAGCTGAAGCCATCACTCGTTTTACAGCACCATCTGAGTTATCGGCACAAATGTCACGGCCAGGAAGAGCCCTTTAGGATGATGCCTAGTGTCCACGTGGCATTTTGGGCTCAGGGGATGACCCGTGCTTTGGGATGGGCAGCACTGCACCACATCCCTGTGCAAATGGGAGATGACGACTGCGTCAACGCAGCACGCTTCTCTTGGCTTCCCAGCGCCTCCTCTTCCCCTCACCCACCCACCCACTCACGCTCTATTTTTTTAAGCCCTCGGAGAACCGACCAGGGTAGAAATAAATATACCTACGTATCACTGAGAGAGCAGAGAAAAAGCGATCGTGGACAGAAAGACTGCAGAGCTCAGGAAGACCCGTGGTTTGCAGTGCATCAGAGAACGCGTGCTGCCTCTCCGGTGCTTATCTCATCGAGGCAGAGCTATCGTGCCTCTCCCACACACCAGCCCTCCTGCAGCCCAGCAGAGTCTGAAGCACAAAATGGCCTCACACTTAAAAGGGAATTATTTATTTATCCTGCTGCGAGATGTTTTTAATTAAGGTTGCAGCCAGAATTCAGCTCGGTATTCGTAACCGGAATTAAGATGCCTAATTATTGATTCAAAAGCCTATGAAATTTGGATGGGCTGTTCTACAAAGTGCTGCTGTTATTGTAATTAAGTTGGGTAGGATCAAATTCCTGGAGTGACATCCTCACCCAAAAGGAGCCAGTGATAGGGGTTCCATTGATTCGCTTTCCAGCTGCCCCTCGTTTTGCCTACAGAGAACAGGAAGGTCTTAAGCCTTTGTCTGCTGGAGCCAAAGGAACCTTCACCACCATGGAAATCATCGAATCATAAAATGATTTCAGTTGGAAGGGACCCTTAAAGGCCGTCTGGCCCAATTCCCCTGCAATAACAGGGATGCTCACAGCTCCATCAGGCGCTCAGAGCCCCATCCAGGCTGACCTTGAACATCTTCAGGGTTGAGGCATCCACCATGTTTCCATATCTCTGGGCAACCTGTTCCAGTGCCTCACTGCCCTTCTTGTAAAGAACTTCTTCCTTATACCCAGCCTAAATCTCCCCTCTTTTACCTTAGAAACCATTTCCCCACGTCCTCTCACAACAGACCCTGCTAAAAATCCCACTGTTTGAACGCTCTTGGTTGCCAGGAATGGTGCAACACAATCTCCAAGTCCCATAAAGCCAAGCAAATTATTCCTATGAGTGGGAGGGAGCGCACATCTTTGGAGCCAGTCTCAGCTGCTTGGCATATCCGACTCGTGGCTTGCATCTCCACGACTGGCACTGGCAAATGTCTTAAGAGCAATGTTCAGAAATGAAATGACTCAAAAAAAGTGCCATGAAACCTATTCCTGGCTTGGAAAGGAAGGGAGGCATAAAATCCCAGCCCACTCTGAAGCACTTTCCACCAGGCAAGGTTCTCTTCCTTTCCCCTTCTCCCATTTTGATGCAATTTGGAATGAAATACAAACACTCAAAACTTTGAAAGATATTTTTCGTCTGTTTGAAAACCAGAATGAGCAAATATTTTAGGAACAGCTACTGTGAGGAAAAAAAAAATAAAGAAAAGAAAAAAAAAAGAAGGTTGTGAAAAAAAAAAAAAAATTAGAAAGGAAAAAGCTAGGATTATCTTCAGGGGAAAAAAAAAACAAACAACATAAAACAGTTCCTTCTTCGCCTAAAGCCTTTTTGGCCTTTTTCTGAAGGAGAGGAAAAGAGCATGGTTCAGAAGAAGCCAAACACTCAGAAGGGTGTGAAATGAGATGGCGTGAGCATTCGCCTTGTGCTGCTCCTTCTCAAGTCTCAACTTACCTAATAGCTCTGCTGCTGTTCAGATACGAAGCAGAGGAAACAATTTGTACAAATGATTGCTTGGAGAAAGGCCACGGCAATTTGTACATGCTAATCAGGTTGTACCTGCCAATCATATCTTATTTTCAGTAGTATCCGAGGTTTGCAAATGCAAAGAGTCAGAGCAGGGTAGCTATTCATAGACACAAGCCAAAATAGATGTATTTTCTTTGGTCAGAGCCATCACAAAAGCATCCTCATTGCAATTATGCAACCCTTTGCTATTAGCAGTGATTCACAGATGCCAGCCGGAATAAATATATAAATAGATAAAGCTGATCTCTAGGACATTCCTGAGTCATGTGGAAGCAAACCTTTTCTTTGTGGCCCACCTATGTCCCTTTTGTCTGTTGTACTACTCTGAAAATCAGATGTGTGTGTGTGTCTCTGCCTTCCGCAATCTGTGTAGCAGCGTTTGTAATGTTGCAAGGATATGCATGGCCAGAATTAAAATCAAGGCAGAACTGCTCAAGTCTTCCATCTCAGCTCTACCTTTCTGGCTAATTTTGTATTTCAGCTGAGTCACATTGAATGGGCACAATTTTGGTTGGGGCGGGGTGCCAGCAGCTCCCACTGACATCAACAGGCTGGGCAGATGCTAGGCACTTTGGAAACCCAAACCCTGGTGTGTGATGCTGGGTGGGAAAGGAAAACTATTACATCCTTCTGAGATGGAGATGGCACGGGATCAACCACTGCATAATTCAGCATAGATAAGGTGCCCTGCAGTGTGGCTGGCCAGGATCTGTCCTCAGCTCCTCGTGGTGGGACAAAGCTGCTGTGGCCTCATGGGCTCCTCCATTGTGTTGGTCATGAAGACCCATTATCCCTAAGAGATATCTCCAGGGACAGCTTGGGACAGCTGGAGAGTAGGACCAACATCTGTGCTTTGCCAGATGGAAAACAGTGTACATGGCAGCACTGATCCAAAATCCCTTGAGCATGTTCAAAGAAAGGCAACAGATCTGTTGAAGGATCTGGAACACAAGTCTTATGGGGAGTGGCTGAGGGAACTGGGATGGTTCAGTCTGGAGAAGAGGAAGCTCAGGGGAGACATTATGGCTCTGTACAACTGCCTGAAAGGAGATTGTGGTGAAGTAGGGGTCGGCCTCTGTACCCAGGTGAAAGAAACAGGATGAGAGGTGATATCCTCAAGTTGTGCCAGGGAAGGCTTAGGTTGGATATCAGGAAAAATTTCTTCTCAGAAAGAGTGATCAGGCACAGGAACAGGCTGCCCAGGGAAGTGGTGGAGTCACTGTTCCTGGATATGTTGAAGAACTGTGGAGGTGCAGCACTGAGGGACATAATTTACTAGGCACTGTGGGGACAAACTGATGGTTGACTTGATCTTAGAGGTCTTTTTCAACCTTAATGATTCTATGAAAATGAGTCGGAGTCCAGGTCTGATGTCACATGGGTAACCCAGACCCTGGTGAGATGCAGAATAGAGGCTCCTCGCTACTCAAAGCGTGATGCAGAGCCCTGGGAACCCCAGATCCAGTTGGGTTAGTGCTTCTAGAGCTGCTATCTTTTTTCGTATCCTTATTTCCTCCTCTTTTGAAAGAGACCAAGGCTGGCCACAGGCATCTTTTATCTTTTCTGTTGCTGAAGTCCCAGTGAGCCCAGGGCTCAGCAAGTAAAATAGTAGAACCATAAAATCATTAAGGCTGGAAAAGACCTCTAAAATCCCCAAGCCCAACCCATCCCCCCCATGCCCACTGACTACACCCCTCAGTGTCACATCTCCATGGCTCTGGAACACCTCCAGGGACAGTGACTTCCCCATCTCTGTGGGCAGCTGTGCCAGTGCCCGACCACTCTATCTAAGAAGAAATCTTTCCCAATATCCAGCCTGGATGAAGGTGACCTGAGGATCACCCAGCCGTTGCCTTCCCAACCCCAAGAGATGGGCATAGCACACGGCAGTGACAGGCAACAGCACGAAGCTGTCACAGTGGGGTTGGTTTGGGAAAACTGCCAGCAAAGTCTTCCCCCTGGAGCAGCTAAGCTTCAGCAGAAATGCCAAGGAAAACATCAGCAGCATGGGAAGCCTGGCCAAAAGCCTGGGGAGAACCCCCCTTTATCCCGCTAGCGATATCACTTTCGTATGCATAATCATCCATCACAGGGGCTTTGCAAGTGGTAAAAATTAATTTGCTCATGCATAGAAGCTGTTGATTTTCTCTTGAGCTGAAGGAGCAGGAAGCCATTTATTTTTGGAGCTGCTTGAGCAAGATTTCAGCTGCTTATCTGTGTCTGAAAGCAGCTATTTATGAAATCTTTAAGACCAAAGTCTTTTTTTAAGTTCCTGCTGCTTTACTCACGATTACCAAAAATTGCAGCCAAAAGTGAACTTTTCTCTTTACTGGACTGCAAAACTTCAAGCTCTGGGCTGATATCTAAGCTGAAAGATGCAGTTAAGACAACAAGAGATGAGTTCACACCCCATGTCAAGAGCCAATCCCAGTCTATTGTTCGTCCAGGAATCCCAAAGCATATTGTGAAGTCTTGCAAGCCCCCTACAACTGGGCTCTGGATAGTAACCATAGAATCATAGAATCACAGAATGGCCTGAGTTGAAAAGGACCACAATGATCATCCAGTTCCAACCCCCTGCTATGTGCAGGGTCACCAACCAGCAGCCCAGGCTGCCCAGAGCCACATCCAGCCTGGCCTTGAATGCCTCCAGGGATGGGGCATCCACAACCTCCTTGGGCAACCTGTTCCAGTGCCTCACCACCCCCTGGATGAAAAACTTCCTCTTAACCCTTCCTGATCAAGCAGTTAGAATGTGCAGTCTCTTCTGGAGTGGGAAAATTATTAGAACAGATCTTTCACAAATTTGCACACAAGAAAAGTAGGGAAGAAAATGTTTCCCTTGTTGTGATTGGAGCTGGGATGAAGTCTACAGTGGTCCAAGCTTCCTTTTTTTCCCTCTATGCCAGTGCTGTGCACAGCTCCATGCAGACATCTTAGGTAACTTAGGTCATCTCAAATGACATTACATGCATCACAGCCTTATTTCTCATGCAGACTTGCTTCACCTCGCATGGACAAGATGCTTGCATTTGCTCATCCAACTTGACCAACGCCCAAGAAATATTCACATAGGCCACAGGTTGGTTGCATCAACAAAAAACATGAGAAGCATGCTTTGCATTAAAATAAATGCATGTGTTAAAGCTCCTGGGTGAAATCCTGTGAACTTGGAGTGTTTGTGAAGGCAAAAGAAGTCTATGCTAGGAAAGACTGTGATAATGTATGAAATGCTTCTCTGGTGCTAAGGAGATTGTATTTCTTCAGTGGTGAGCTATCTTCATCAGGGACCACATGTAAAGGAGAGGTAATGGCCTCAAGTTTCACCAGAGGAGGTTCAGGTTGGATATTAGGAAAAATGTCTTCCCTGAAAGAGTGATCAGGCGCTGGGACAGCGGTGGGGTCACCGTGCCTGGAGGTGCTCCAGAGCTGTGGAGATGTGGCTCTGAGGGATGTGTCAGTGGGCATGGTGGGGTTGGTTAGGGTGTGGGGTGGGTTAGGGTTGTACTTGGGATCTTAGAGGTCTTTTCCAACCTTAATGGATCCGATTCTGTGACACTCCTTTGCTCCTTGTTTGCTTGATCTGTACATTCATGTTTCATCCACAGCTGGTACCCAAGAGTCAAATTGTTTGGAACTGTCTGGTGACAAGGAGTGTAAGAGATGATCAGCTAAATGAAGACAGGCATCCATTTTAATGCTTAGCAGAGAAAACCTGTGGAAACTGGGATCTCTCAGCTCCCAGACGCAGGTACGTAGACATCGCTGCACTCACTTAAAACATGGACCCAGAGGGCAGCCCTGTGACCACAGCCTTGCCCCTCTCTGAATTTGGAGACACACGGTTCTACTGTGGAGCTCAGCTCTGCCCAGAGCTCAGCTATAATCACCCCAACAGATCTCCAGAGGCAGACATTTCCCTCTCCTGCAGGCGTCTCCTGGCACTTCACAGTGCTGCCCATAGAGCTGTGTCCTTTAAGAGCATCTCTACATCTCAGGGCTTGGCCCCCCAGTGGGAAACGCACCTCTTATCACTGTGAGTGGCTTTGACAAGAGACTTCTTGGGACTATTTTGATGCTGCGTAGTGTGTTTTGTTGAGAGGATGAGATGGGAAAGAGTGGGGGGAGGAAGCTTTTGCCTCTCAAATATGAGTCATATGAGCCCATATGACCCAGCTCGCTTCTCCAGGCCTGTCTTTACCTGTCAGCTGGATTTTGCTTGTTACGGTGCAAAGCTGGCCTCTGAGGGTTTGTCTCTGCAAACAAAAATAAAACAAAAGCAACAACAACAGCACAGCAAGCCGTGTCTCAGGCAACTAATGCTAGAGGGAGGAAGAAGAAAATAGGGGAGGGGATCTTCTTTTACCTGTCTAGAACAATTTATTTCTGTCTCTGCCATGGCTGTGCAGGGACAGGGCTGCGTCTCCAGCCCAGGTAAGGAGCATGAAAGCAGTTAGAATCATAGAATCGTTAAGATTGGAAAAGACCTTCAAGATCATCAGGTCCAACCATCCACCTACGACATGGATGTGGCTTGTTCTGCACCTCAGGCCTGCATCCCAATGACCAAAAACACCCTGGGACCCCTTCTATCCCTGAGCTAGGAATCTGTGATTCCAGTATGATTCCTGGTGACCTTGTGCTGTTTTCCCACTGCACAGAGCAAGTGATTTTCTCAGGTCCTCCAGGGGCCCACCTAGAAATGCTGTGATACATGTTCACTGGGATAGAGCTAAGAAAAAAACTCTCTCGAGCAATTATGTCTTGGCACAGATTTATGGATTCACGTCTCCCACGCCCTGCCAATCACAGCATGCTATCTCAAGTTCCTACAAAGCCTTCTACTCCCTAATTACAAAAATAAGCATGAAAGATAACTCCAATAACAAGATAAGTAGTCACTCTGACTGGGTTCATCTCTTTAAACACAGAACTATGGGAAATGCTCTGAGTTATCTCAACCGAACTCCAGTAACATCTCAGTACAGGTGAGAGCATCCCACAGCTCCTCTGTTGCAGCTGCAAGGCTGCAAGGCTGTGAATGTCTCAGGTATCTCAGGTCATCTCAGATCATAGAATCATGGAATTGTTTGAGCTGGAAGGGACCTTTAAAGATCCAACTCCCCTGCCATGAAAAGGACATCTACAGCTCAACCAGGTGCTCAGAGCCCCATCCAGACTGATCTTCAATGTCTCCAGGGATGGGCATCAACCACTTCTCTGGGCAACATACGTCAGTGACATTAAATGACATAAAAGCACTAATATTTGAAGAACAATATACCCTCTACTGTTTTCTGTTGCTTTTTTTTTTCTTTTTTTCTTTTTTTTTTTAACAGAGAAGGACCAAAAACACAGCACTTCTCAAGCCTGGATCCAAGGTTCCCACATCTTCAATCTTTTATTCTCTTGGACAAGATCACACCAGCTGGGTTCTTTAGCCAACACGCAACCAAGACAGCAAATAGCACTTTTGTGATTCTTGGGTTGAAAATAAATAATTCTGTGTGTACCACACAGTAAGAACTGGTTTTCTCTGTATTTCTATTCATGGATGATTGGCTTTGCTTGTTGTAATCAATAAGCAATCTGGGTTAAGTGCTTCCCAATGGAAATTACTGGGCATGAGGGACTGCAGATCTCAGTCTGCATCCTCTTCTCAGTGGAAGTTCAACTGAGGTTTCTTTCAGGCTGTTTTTTCATGGACAAATATCTTTTGAGATTGCTCCCCTTCCATCAAATCTGGGGCTCAAGAGGTGTCTGCGATCACAGGCAGAGTGCCCCATTGCAAGTATTTTCCAGGTGGTCGCCTGCATCTCCGCTGCCTGCTGCTGCTTTGCTCCGTGGCCAACGAAGACCTGCAGCCAAAAAGATCTTCTAGCCAAAAAACAAAAGCAGCATTTCCCAGGAATGATACAAAACACATCCAGGACAGGTTGGATGAACTGCCCTTTCAGTGACATTTTACTCTACCAGCCTGAGAAGGAGCCCAGGATCTGAAGCTCAAGCAGTTGCATCCAAGCATTGGGAATTTAACGCTGGGTGAGGTGAGTCCTACACACAACATGCCCATAGGAACCTCATGCAGAGACAAGGCAAATAGCAATGGAGGTTGCTGAATGCTATTTTTTTCACTTAACTACCTTAATATTTTACTCCTGACCTTTTTTTCCACACCTATACCAGACTCCAAACATCTCAGTCAAATTCTTAATGATCGCCGTTTCCTTCAAGGATTTGAATTGCCCCATTTCTCCACGCATTTTCAGAAATCATGTACTAGAGGAGCTTACCTCAGTGGTTCCTACTGCACAGACCTGAAAACCGATGCTACAGAACTATGGGGACAGCAGATCTGAGGTTGCCCTATTTCATGCACCATGAATTTAGCTGGAAAGCCAAGGAGAAGGCGAAACAAGACCAAAGGACAAAGCACTCAACAGCTCTGTTTGGGTGTGATAGATGCCTTATTTGCACAGGTCAATGATCCATTGCACTATATAACATCTTCATTACAAATGATGCATAATTTAAAACACAATCCCTCTTCCCTTTGGGTCTCTGTAATTCATGAAAATTCTCATTATATCACAGCACATCTTTCAAGTTCCCCCTTGACTTGCACATCTTTATCAAACCACCTCCATTTGAGCAACTTTCCAGCTCGTATGTAAAACAGCACAGTCCTTGGGACAGTATTTCATAAGGAACAGTTAATCATCTTAACTACCACCGCCTTCCTGAATAACAGATCGGGTGTTCTTTCATCTCAGCACAACTGGTAAGGGAGAATCCTTCAGCTCTGCATGTGAATATAGCACGCACTCCCGGTGAGAGTCTGGGTATTCCTTTTTACATTTCAAAAGGCAGTTATTGTGCAAAATGCATCTAAAGGCCCCAGAGCGCTGGTTTGTTTTTTTTTTTTCTTTCCTAGCACCTCAGTGGATTTAATCTAGCAAACTGTCAGCTTCCGCTGGGGTTTTGGCATAATAGGTTTTGCTGCTTGCTTAGTTTTATCATCCCAAACTTTGCTTCCAGTTCAGCCTGGGACACACCTCCTTCTTAAGAAGTGCCAACAGCACAGGCAGTTGATATTTTGCAAATGGAGACCTGAAATGCAGAAACCCTGGAGCAGACCTACTGGTGCTTTTTGTCTGCCCACAGCTGGTCCCTCGGTCACCTGGACTTGGCGACACGCATGCTTTGTGGAGCCCCAAAGGACCATTTCCATCTCTCCACCATAGAATCATTAAGGTTGGGAAAGACCTCTAAGATCCCCAAGCCAAACCCCAACCCATCCACCATGCCCACCGACCACGTCCCTCAGTGCCACATCTCCATGGTTCTGGAACACCCCCATGGATTGTGATCCATCATTCCTTGGGCAGCTGTGCCAGTGTCTGATCACTCTTTCAGAGAAGAAATTTTCCTAATATGCAACCTGAGACTTGGGAAGATTGCTTCTACTCACGTTGTAGGCCATCTCCTGATGGCTTACAGACACTGGTGCAAGGTGTCTGCTTCAAGACCTGATGCTACATGCATCTATTTCAAGACCTGATGCTACATGCTGCTATCATTTCCTTACCAAAGCTGTACTTATTACTGCACCTGGAAAATAAAGAATTGTTCATCTGTGACAGAAAGAAAGAAAAAAAAAAACAACAAAAAAGAACGGTTCTTATGAAGTATCTGTGATCTAAATTGTTTAATTTTGTTGCTTTTTAAAAGCTTATTCCCAGGATTTTTACTAACGAAAATGGAAGTTAGTTTGAAAAACTTAAATGCAGCTGCTAAATGAGAAAATTGAAGCATTTTCATGCAAGAGTTCTAAAATATTTCAGCTGTCAAAATGTTTCAGCGTTTGCAGGGCTCCTTCCAGCTGAAGTAATGGGTGAATTAGCAGGAATCCACAAGGTGTTTTTGACGACCCAGATCAGCTTTTTGGTAGTAGCTCCTACTGCCTCTGACCCTCGAGAGAAGGGGTCATATTGTGCACCATCAGCAACTCCCAATTGCTGCCACAGCCCTACTGAGGTAAGACCTGACTCATGTCTTCCCCAGTTGTGACTTCTGCCCTCATGCTCATTTGTCAGCCAACCTGGAGAGCAAGTCTGCATCCAAGGAGCCCCTGTATAACATCCTAAAGGAGCTTGTTTTGTGTGTGTCTCAGATGAAAATGCCAAAAAGCAGCACAGTGGATGCTGACATTACCCAGAGCCTGAGCTCTGGCTGTTCGTACCAGTGGTGACAGCACACTTCATTCCAGAATTTAGGAGGAAGGATGAGCTTCAGAACATTGCGTGGATTTCCTCTGAGGTCCCTAGGGAGAGATGGCTTTGATGAAGGGAAGTCCTCCCACCCTATGGTGATCAGGCAAAATGCAAGGGCTGAACTGCCTGTAGGTACTGAGCTCTCTCTGCTGCCTTCAGAGCAAGCATGGAAAGCTGGCTGAGATGACACAGCTAAATCTGAGATGGCTTATAATACATGATGAGTGTCCATTGCAAGAATTGACTAGCTTTGGTGCTGACCTGAAGTATGGGAATTAAGGAAAGACCTGTATCCAGCAGGTCCAAGCCAGACCCATTACCAAATAGACAACGTTGGTCTGGCATAGAGTAATAGAAAGATAGAATTGTTTGATTTGGAAGGGATCCTTGAAGGCCATCTGGTCCACATCCCCTGCAATGAACAGGGACACCCACAGCTCCATCAGGTGCTCACAGCCCTGTCCAGCCTGAAATTGAGTCTCTCCAAGGATGGGGCACCCACCACCTCTCTTGGCAACCTGTCTCACTGCCTCACAACCCTTATTGTAAAAAACTTCTTCCTTATATCCAATCTAAAAGAAGTATGAGATGTGTACTCCACAGATCACAGATATGGTCCATTTCAGTCATTTAAGCTCAGCATCACTGGAAGCAGAAATGTTTTCCCTTGGAGTCTGCATGCACGTATGCTTTCATGCTGAAGGGTGCTGGAAGTGATGCTCCCTCCCCCACTGTCACATAATGTCAACAGAGTCACCACAGATGTTAAATTGGGATAAGCCACGGAAATTATCATCATCACAAATTCCTAAGCAGGCACTGAATTGCCATTTAGCATCTTGGGACTGTTTGCAGATGAGCCTGTTTTCTCTCACACATAGTTTAACAAGCAATCACAGCTCTACTTACAAAACTTGACCAGAGGTTTGAGAATAGGAGAAACCCATTATTCAGGTTGGATATTAGGAAGAACTTCTTCTCCAAAAGAGTGGTCAGCCACTGGAACAGACTGCTCAGAGAAGTGTGGTGGTATCACTGTCCATGGAGGTATCCAAGAGCCATGGAGATGTGGCACTGAGGGACATGATTAGTGGGCATGGTAGGGATAGGCTGCGGTTGGGTTTGATGATCTTGGAAGTCCTTTCCAACCTTAATGATTCCATGACACTTCAGCTGTGTTCTCTGAGTTGAGCAATTCAAGCTGAAGCTCTGAAATCTCCATCCTCCTCCACCCCCAAATCACAGCCTAAAGTATAGAGGGATATTTCAGGCCCCAAATTGCCTCCATGTGACCAGACAGCAGCTGGGCAAGCCAGGGAAGGTGCCAGGAGCTCCCGGTGGCTTTATTGGCTTCATCTTTCCCAGCTGCAGCCTCACCCACGTCCTTTCCAGGGCTGAATGAGCCCAGAGTTGGACTTCTGTTTGCCCAGAACGGAGCATCATTTTCATACTTAAAAAGGACTGATTGCATTAAAAGACCTTGGAGGATGGAGACTCCCCAGGCACGAGGGAGCCCAAACTGCCAGCTTTCTCTCTGATCAACGAGCAGTGCTAAATCAGGGTTTTTGAGCCTCTTGGAGAAATCTGTAGGCGAGGCACCGGAAAGGCTCCGGAGGCTGCTGTTGAATTTTGATGACTTTCATCCATTATGGATGAAGAGGGGTTATATAAGAGTATTTCCCTGGCGTTCATCTGAGGCCAGGCTGTCCTGGGCTGCGGACGGAAATGTGCAGCTCATCCGGAGGGAGAGTAGGACTGGAAGAGAATGAGGGGCAACTGGGACTGCTCTGCTTTCCTCCCTGCTCCCAAATAAAACACAGCACTGGGTACAGCCTTGTCCTCTCTGTACGGTAACCCCAGCTGCATGAAATATGCAAACAGCCTTTGTTTGGACATAAATCATAGAAACATAGAACCATTTGAGTTTGAAGGGATCTTTAAAGGCCATCTGGTCCAACTCCCCTGCTTGATCAGGTGCTCAGAGCCTGGCCCAGCAGCTGCACCTGTATCTGTTACCTTTGCACCTTCTGGGAAATTTCTGTGGAAGGATTTCCCTCCGTCCTCTCCAGGGATGCTCTGACCACATTTGTCCCAGGGGTGGTGAGGCAGCCAAGGCTCGTTCACTTCACTCTCATTAAAGGAAGAGAATAATTAAGTCAAACAGTTTGCTAATGCACTCTGAAATCTGTCCACTGACGAGGAAAATGAACAGCAGTTAATTAGCAAAGGTATTATTAAGACAACCAGATCAGAACCTGCCTGGATAGTTTATTACTGACTCTTCCCCAGACCTGAAGAGCTTATTAGAGTGTCTTTGGACACTTTTTAATACTTTTTTCCTGACTTCCTCCACCACGGTGGATTTTCCACTAATTTGCTCATTCTCCTATGGACACCCAAACCATGACTGTCTGCTGTTGACACTTCTGCATGTGATTGCAGAGCCCACACCACTCAGATGCTGAAGAGGTCTTTGTCTCTTCGTGATGGTGGGCAGAACATGGAAAGCATTCAAAATGCAAACCCACAGTGGGAGGGAATGGTAGAATCCATCCCTTCTTGCAGATCTGCCTGGAGATGTGAGCCAGCAAAGCATAACCTATAATCAATGAGTCTTAACACACTGAGAGAGTTCTTCATCCTTAAAAAAAAAACAAGGATCAGTACAAATGCTCATGTTGGAATGTTCTGCAGGATGTCCCTTCCAGGAAACCAGTCATACCATCAGTTCCATCCAAACACTTGGGCACACTGAACTCCATCTCCCGCTTCCTTTCCTACAGCAGCTCTCCCACCCAGGCATGAGCCCTTCCCAGCCCTTTGCAGACCTGCCAACATTCATTTCCCCAGGCAGAGGCACCATAGAGGTGAGGGTGGCCCTCAGTGGGTAGAGGACACTGTGCTCCCCACCCAGTGCTCCACCTCTGCTGCCTCCTGAGCATTGCTACAGATCAAAGCGACATCTCCACCAAACTCATTGGCATGGACAGCTGTGCTTTTGCCTCCATTTGTGAGGTTTCACTGCTTCCAGAATTTCAACGTGGGCACAAAGGGTGTCAGTTTCATTTGCATTGCCTTCCACTCAGTTTCGGGCTCCCGCTGCACCTACCAACTTGGATGCTCCCAAAACACTACTGTTCCATCATAGAGGAATAGTGGAGCACTTCTTGTGCTTTCCAGGAATTTTTTTGCCTTCTTCACAAATTACCCTGGGTGACCTTTTCTGGCCAGGAAATGTGTTGCACTAACAACACTGCAAGAGAAAACGAAATGAGCATAAGCCTGCTGCCTAAGGAGAAGTGCTTGCTTGTTTCCATCCTTTCCTTGCTCCTCCCATGAGTGCATTGTCTTTGATTCAGGATTTCCTGTATTCTCCTGTATACAGGAATTTCCTGTACAAACCTATAGATTTATCTACACCTTCTTCAGATTCGAGAACAAACTATTTATACCCACTTCCCATTGGATCATCCCAGAATCCCAAAATCTCAAAAGCTGAGTTGAACACCAGCTGTGTTGTCCATGCTGCAAATGTGGGAAATTGGGCAGAAGCTCTCTCTGCAACTGTTTTTTTCTCTATCTGAGCATCAGCTCTTCCTTCCTCCCACACAGGGAGGGGCCAACTCGAGATGGGAGCTGAGTTTCCTTAAGACCAATTCCAGGAATGTTTAACTGACATCAGGTAAGAAACAGAAGGTGGAGAGCTTCAGGATGAGCTGCAAGATGTGAGGTGGATGGAGGCAGAGTGACATTTCTGATAGGAATATCAGCAAAACAGATGTTCCCAGAGATACCTCCGGAGAATGGAACAGCACATCCTCCTTGGACTGTCTTCTGCTGTGAATGGGTGATGGAGAGATGGGAAGGAAGAGTGAGCTTTTACATGACCCAAACCAGCTAAGGTGTTAAAAGGCCCTTGAAATGTTTTTTCTGATGCTTGAAAACTAGTTATAACATCCTAAGGGAGGAGAGAAATCTGGGGGGAATATGTGATCCTGTCCATACGTCAAAGAGAGAGGGACACAAAACTGTAGACACGTGTGGAACAGCCTCATAGTATTTTTCTGCACCATCTCTGAGCCATCATTCCTCTTACAGACATGCTCAGTGCTATAACCTGAAAGAACGGCTCCTGCTACGGAGTTGTGTAGAAAGTTACGTCCAGGACAACCCTACAGAGAATGGACAGAAATGTCTGCTTTGCAGCCTCTAGTGGAGAGGCACAGACCTTTATTTGTTCAGAAGATGCCACCGCCCTCTGCTCAGAACAGACTTGAGGTGGTCCCTACCACCAAAAGCCAGTAGTGAGACGGACGAAGGTCTCAGTGCCTCTCATTTGAGTGGAGGTATGTGCTGTGAAGTCATGAGCTGTGCTTTTAAAGAGTCTCCTTGCAAGAGCCAAAGGGACTGGTGTCCAGGCTAGGGGAACGTTCATGCAAGAAGACATCAGTCAGTGAAGACATAGCCATGGGATGACAGACATCTTGTCACACATGTTACATGCCATCATCAAGCAAAAGCTCTCTAGGGGAACACACTGTGCTGATATAGCCCTAGGTGCACTTCAAGGAGGGCGTCCTCTCTACCCAAATGGGGAGTGTAGTGGCAGATGTGCCTCTGGAGGTATTTTTCAGCCAGATGAGCTCCAGGTTGAAAACTAGACAGTCTAGACTGCCACATAAACATCAGAGACAACATGAGCACAAACTTGTTTTCTTGTGCAGATAGCTGGCCAGATCTGTGAATCCAGGAAGGAGAGAAGGGAGAAACACCACTCACAGACACCTTTCCATCTGCTCATCTTCAGCAGCAGACACAAACTGTTGGAAAAGAGCAACATTTTTGGCCAAGAAAAAACTAAATAGTCACATAGGATATCACATATTACATAGCCAATGTCTCTTAGCTCTATCAACCACAGCATACACCACAAGGAAACCATTAACACCCCCTAATAGAGAAGACAAAAGCCACAGCTGAAAGCACAGCAGCCCCTAAATGTTTGGATTTCACCCACCTGGCAGCTCAGGTGTAATTAGGCCACTGATTGGTACGTTTGGAGGAAGGGTATAAGGATGGTTGGGTCTTCACAAGGAGAAATCAGACAGAGAAGCAGGTAGGTGATCTTCTTTCTACAACTGAAAAATGCTTTCTCTTACAGTAGTCATTTTCCTTAGGAGCATTAAATTATAATGCTATGAGACCTAGAAAGTCTTCTCTTTTAAAATGATGTGAATGCTTTGTATTAAAGCATCTCTTTCAACATAATGCAGTCAAAGCCTGCGTGGATTTTATCTCATTTTGGCTTAAGATATATTTCAGCTTAATTTTAGCCTCTTGCTGATTGTTTGAGGTCTTCTATCCCTTTGGTGCTATTCATCTTCATTCACCCCAAAACCTCAGAAATACTTTGGTCTGGTGGTTGGGCTCTCTCTCAATGGGTGCGGGGCTGGGAACATCAAGTGATCACAGAACTTTTTTTTTTTTTAATTATTTTTTTGAAGGATGAGATCAGTGGGCATTGTAGCAAACAGGGTGATGGTTGGACTTGCTGATCTTAGTGTCTTTTCCAATCTTAAAGAGGGAACATAAATGGCAGCTTGTTTTTTGGTATTGTTTTGAAGTGTTTTGAGATCACAAAGGCTTAGAGGTGTGAGTCACTTCTAGCACACAACTGACCCATGTCCCTTCATAAGCCTTTCCATGTGTGCCACTTTGTCCATTTGGCTTTAAGCTCTGGATCTAAGGTATGTGCCTTGCAATCTGCTAGAGGAAATGCTTGCTCAAGTTGGGTCAGTCCTGAATTCCTTAAGACACAAAGGAAGGAATGAAACAAGGCACTTTCTGCTCACAAAGAGGAGCAGATGAAGTGAATTTGACCTGGCATAAAACCTATTGCCTGCAGAATAGTTGCTGGAGAGAAAATAAAGGACAGAGAGGAAATGCACAAGTATTTTTTTTTTTTTATTCTGTAAACCCAGGCTCACAATGATGAAATCCAGTGCCAATGAATTATACAAATGCTTATGCAATTAGAAGGAGTTGCAGTCAGTTCTCCTGCAGCCAAAAATAGCCCCGTGCCCCAGCAAAGGGCCTGCCTGCCTTCACATTGCGTTAGGGAGGGATCAACACCCAGGGCTGCTGAGTGGGAGAAGCCTCTGAATAAGGTATTCTGTCTGATGGTAGTGGAAGGCAATGTAGTGCATGGGAGAAACGTGCTGCTAACCCAACATCTTTCTGTTGGTACGAATCCTCTGTCCAAAGCTTGTGTCTCCCTCTGGGGATGCAATGAGGACATCTCTGCCTGCCTGAGATGGGGCCCCTTCCCAGCTTCAGAATGACTAGTCCCATGGAAGAGGAGCTGAAGGAGGAGAAAACAGGTTTCTCTGCTTTGAATCGAGATGTTGGTCTCTTGAGGAAGGCCGTTGTGGTGCCATTGAAGATAGAGTCCTAGTAGATATTCTTCAAGTCTTTCCTAACATAAAGGTTTTTATATGGAAGAAAAAAAAAAAAAGAACCCAGAGAATGAGGAAGCAACTTAAGGTGGGTGTGTTTGTGCAGTATCTTCACCCCAATCATCCACACCTGACCCTTGCAGGTCATCCAAAAAAGGCTTCTCAACAATGACATAAATAGCATATATCCCTTGCAGCATATATCTAAGATCTCTTGGGCCCTGAGGGGGTAAACTGATTTATTGTGATTGTCACACTGATTCAGCTGTGCTTGGGAAAGTTTGGCATTTAAGTGCTGATAGCACTTTTTTCATTTACTCCATACCACTGGTGACCCAGCGTTTCTGCACTGTGCTCAGTGACAGCCAGGTTGTGGTCATGTTTTTTAACTGGAAGATAAATCCATCCCCAAACTCCTCTTGCAAGCATTAAAGATAGGGACAGAAGTGCTCTGAGCAGATCCAGGCTTGAACAATTTTGTGATCTCTGCATTAAAATTTCAACTGGTTACAGCAGTCTGTTTTCGGCAAGGCTGAGAGTGGGGAGATAAAGCAAGGTGATTTATGGCTGGCATCAGTACAGGTACCTGTGTGCATATGTGATCTGTGCAACAAGCTTCTCTGCACAGCCTGTTCCCATCTCTTGCTACTCTTGCTGTGAAGAATTTCCTCATAATAACTAACCTAAATCTACTTTTTGTTTGTTTAAATCTGTTATCCTTTGTCCTATACCTGACAGAGAGTCTTTCCCCATCCTTCTTGTAGGACCCCTTCAGGTAATGGAAGAATCCCTCCTGCATGGTTTGAAATACTGCGTTCCTTCAATGATGTGTTCTTATTTTTCTCTCATAGTGTTGTTCAACAGCTTGGGTAAGGAATCTGGAGAGCAGCAAGTGAGATTTGAATGATGACCCTAAAGACCTCCCCTGAATGTCTAAAATTCCAAGAGAGAGAAGGTTGGAAAAGGGAGAACACTCTCAGTGATCAGGATTAGGGAGATGCATCTACCAACTTCCCTTGTAAGCTGCAAGGATAACAAGAGAGAGGTCAGTTTGATGGGAAGGTGCTGATGGGACTCAGCTGAGCCTCGTGCTAACATTGTGCTGGTATTTATACAAGAAGGATATGATGGGCAAGCTCTAAAAGCTGGACTATGTACAAGTCATAGAATGGCTTAGGTTGGAAGAGATCTCAAAGATCATCTCATTTGTGCTCCCCTGCCACGGGAAGTCTATGAAATGCCTTTAGCTGTGATCTGATAGTGATCTACAGGGGAGATCTGTTGCAGTCAATGAAGAGCATGTTTTCGGGGTACAAATTATCTCCTTCTAAATCAATGTCCAAATCAGGTGTCATCTCCCAGATCTAGCTGGCAGAGCAGACAAAGAAGACCAGCTAGGATATTGGTATCTCTTTTCTGTGTATTTAGAATCAGATGAGGCAAGCCTTCCCATTTGTGATTAACCAGGACCAGCGTTCTCCATCCCAAGCAGTGCAAAATCTGAGAACAGGGTCGCCCAAGAGTTTCTTTCCAGAAGAACAGTTTGATATCTACTTTGGGAACACCAGGGAGATTAGCCTGAATTTCCTGTAGTCTTCAAGAATGAATATGGAGAGACTTGCCCTCTGTGCTGGTCAGAGCATGGATAGGAGCTTGAGGGGAAGTGGAAGTACCATCTGGGCTTGGTAGAGATCTGTGCTCTTGGCAAATCCCAGCATTGCAGGATGTAGTTGAGTGGGCATGGTGGTGATGGGTCAGTGGTTGGACTTGGTAATTTAAGTGGTATTCTCCAACCTTTGTGATTCTATGATAAGGAGGTGACTCTGCTGCACTTGGCCCAGGGCAGAGATGATGGTGTAATGCTCTGAGTTTGTGGAAGTCCCAGAGTCTTTCAGTGGCAGGGGTGTTGATGCCAGGAACGGAGTGGATGGCTCCAAGTCATGGAAACACAATGATGATGGGGATATGTCTATGAGGCACAGCTTTCTTGAGAGTCTGTAAAACAAAACTGGCTGGTGGTAAGGTAAATAGTCAGCCAAACAGATCTTCTGGAGGTTCACTACAACATGGAAAATATCCCATGGACAACTCAGTGTGCACGGAGCACCTTGTCCTCAGATATTACACATAAAGTGAACAAATTCCTTGGATTCTATTGTTGCATAGTCCAATGGTAGTCAATGCAATGCTCAGTGCAGTGCTTCACATTTTGCTTTTCGTAGGAATAAAACAAAAGGTCGAAGTTCTGTGTCTGGGGATGTGTTTACTGTTTGGAAGTGGTGGTTGCTGCACACAGCAGCATCTAAGCCAGCCTGCCAGTGAATTTATGTCAAAGTTTTGCTCGTGGAAAAAACATATTGTGGTAGATAATGTTCTCGCTGACAAGCCAGATGTCAAAACATGGCAGGATAATGTTACTGAAAGCATCAGCTGCTATAAAAGGGAAGCGAAGAGACGATTGTTCCTTCGTTAGACATCAAAATTTGATGGCATATCACTGTGACTGAAAGGCTTATGAATGCTCAAAAACAAAGCAGGGCTAAAAGTTCCCCAGGACGTCATGCAGAAAGTTTCTTGGGAGACATCAACCCCACTTTGCTCTCTCACTCTAGTGAGCATGTTCACAGCCTGGAGGTACGCATAGGGCTGCTGTGAGCTCTGCACACCTCTGGTGAGAGCAGATTTGCAAAGACAAGGGAGATCAGGACCAGGGCTTTTTCCCCTTACGTTGCTCTTTGCATATTGTTTCATACAGAGTCTGGTGAGCAAGAACAGATCTGGGTCTATCTCATGACTGAGCATGGGAACATCAAAGCAATTGCACTGCCTTTCTAGCCCCATATCTGACATCTAGAGGCTCTGCAGCTGGAATCTACACCCAGTTCCACGTTCCTGGAAAATTAGCATCTCAAAGGAGTCCCAAATCTGCTTCCTCTTGACCTTGGTCCTACTGTGCCAAGAGCAGTGAAAAGCTATTAATCATCAGCCTATGCCTGGATCATAGCTTGCCATCCCCTGAGGACTGTAAGAAAATTAGAGGGTTTACAGGCTCTCAGACATATGATCTGATTCCTGGGTGGTTCTGTGTGGAGTCAAGAGCTGGACTTGATGATCCTTATGAGTCCTTTTCAACAGAGGATACTCCATGATTTTATGATTTCTTTTATATTCAGACCCTTGTAGCAAGAACTTTATGGGAGAAGGACTCCAACATCACAGAGATCTCTTTCCAATCTTAATGATTCTATGATTATGTCCAGGAGAGGTTCGGGTTGAATATTAGGAAACATTTATTCTCCTAAAGATTGGTCAAGCATTGGCACAGGCTGCCCAGGCAGTGGTGAAGTCACCGTCCCTGGAGATGTTCAAGAACTGTGGAGATGTGGCACTTGGGGGACATGGTTTAATGGACATTGTGGGATGGCTTAGGGTTGGACTTGATAATCTTAGAGCTCTTTTCCAGCCTCAGTGGTTCTATGATTCTAACCCTGTGGGCATCGGATGGCTGATCACAAGTACCCATCTGCAGACCAAAATATACACGTTGCTGCCAGCCAAATGGGAAGCGATTGGCAATGGGAGCAACTGCCTGTCTGCTCTGGCAGAGAGACTTTTGCTCTGTGAAAAGTCAAAGCCTTTAAAACAAACAACAAACAAAAAATTCTGCCTGAATTTGCCACACAGGTTCTGTTTCCCTGTTGAGACACATTACTTCTAGATTGATGTCTGAACATACCAGGTGGAAGGACTCTGCTGGACAGATGGACATAAAGCATAACTGAATCTTGCCAACAAGCAGAAACATCTGTGTTTACAGGTAGGGAACCTCAGATGGGCTCTGGTTTGATGCCCACCATGGCATAGGGGTGGCTGCTCTCTGTGGGGAGCGTTGCCCAATTCCCTATTTTTTTCCACTGTTTGCTCTGCCATGAAAAACATGTCTCCAGGGTACCATCCAGAGCAATCATCATCCTCTTTACAATTCACAAGGACAACTAGTGACTGCTCAGATTGCTTTTAAACTTTGCTGCTAACATTTATCTATGTTCAATGCTCCAAGCCCCATCTGTCTTGCAGAGATTTTTCTCTTGACATGAACCCTGCGTGGCAGTTCTTTATCAACTTCATTGTGTCTCTTAACACAAAGGCATCCTGCCATGACTCTTCCAGGCTTTGTAGCAAAAGAAAATGAAAATGCTCCTGCTCTTAACACTCTACCTGCTTCAAGAGTGATTTACAGGTATTGTTGAATGCACATGTCATTTGCAGAGACAAATTTCAGTCTATTACGTGTGGCTTATCTCCTGAAAAAGGAAGGGGAAGAGGGAAAAATCCAGGTGCAAAACTGGAATGGAGGTATCCATAGAGCTCATCCTTTGCAGGATCTCAATATCTGCTTAATAGCTGCCATTCCCAAAGGTAACAGATGAGCAAGCACTGAGAGGGAGAGGCAAAATGCTGGTCCAACTTGCATACAAAGTTGTTCACTGGTTTTCAAAAGAGTATGAAAGTGCCTCATGTTTTCACAGGCTTGCAGATTCCTTTATTTTCTAGAACAGAAAGAAGTCAGGATCACCGAGGTTGGAAAAGAGCTCTAAGAACCCCAAATCCAACCCCACTCCACCCCACCGTGCCCACTGACTGTGTCCCTCAGTGCCACATCTCCATGGTTCTGGGAGACCTTCAGGGACAGTGAGTCCACCACCTTCTCGGGCAGCCTGTGTCACTGCTCATCCACTCTTTCAGGTAAGAAGCTTTTTCTAACATCCAACCTATAGAGTGAGGCTGTAGGCAGCGTGCGTATCATCAGCAGTCCCTACCAGTAGTTAAATAAATTGACTCAAACTACAAAGAAGAAAATCATGATAAAACTGAGAGTCTGCCCACCCTTTTGCTCCCCACTGATTGCCCAGGAGCAGCAGTAATGTGAACCTCGCATCCTTAATTTTGTGCTAAGGCAGATTTCAGTGCTGGCTAGACTAAAGCAGGAGCACAAAGAAGCATTTAGTATTTGTATTCCTAAAAGGATCTGCTGCTTTTGAGTGACTCAAAGAGACACAACCCCCATAACCTTCTCTGAATGCCTTTTATGTGCAAGCCCTAAAACAGTAGGCAGAACGTTTTCTCTGTCTCACAATGATGAAGAGCATTTTATTCTTCAGCTGTCACTTTTTATCACTTCCTTTTAGTGGGTTTCAGACACTTTTTCAGGAAAATAAATCTGGAAATGCTCTTAATAACCTGCATGCTTGATTAGTCGTTATTACATAGAGTAAGGGAAGGTGACACCCTGCCATATCCTCTTTCTGCACTTGGGGACAAGAGAAGTGATTGATGCAAGGCCATCCAGACTGGCTCTGGAGGGAGCAAGGCACAAGACCAGGTATCTGAAGCTGTGGAGATGGTGGAATTACAGGTCCTGCTCCATCATTACTTCCAGTAGCAATCAGAAGCCACAGAACTTGCCCTCAGCATGCAAGCCTGGCCATGAGGATATCCTCCTTTGCTACCACAATGGGGCAGCAAATCATTCAGTCTGACTCTATTACATTTGTGTTTCCAGCCCCATGGCTCCTTCCCAGTATTACCAACCATATCCACCAGCCCACAACCCCTCCTCCCCTGCTTCTCCATTACTGCCATGTGGTCTCCATCCCAAACTCGTCCAGGGGAACTGCTCCGAGAGCTCCCTTGTGGATCTCTTCCACAAGAGATATCACCAGCCTCGGTGACAACTTCCATACCCCATACCCAGCTTTCTCCTTGCATCTCTCACCACCCCCTTAGCATCTCTTCCTCTTCTGCTCTTCTTGCCTGGAGATTCCCTGTTCGTGCTCTTGAGTGACTCATCCACGTGAGGTCAGAAACCCAAATGAAGCTCATCAAGGCTTATTGGCACCTGGGGATCTCCTGACCATGGCTTGTCCCAGCTCAGCCAGCCTGGATGCTAGAACCAAACTGAGCGCGTGGAGAGGGGCAGATAGACATCCAAGAAGGACTGATGGTGAGGAAAAACTGATTCTTCCCATCCAGCTCTAACTCTTAAATAGTCTTCTCAGTGTGACCTTCAGTACACCTCAGTCCTCACCCCACAGCACAGAAGATAAAAGCAAAGCAGCCAGATCATACAGAAAAGCAATCCTCCACTCAGTGCTGATAAATTAAAGCTCCTTGGCCTCCAAGTGAAATGAAGTTTTCCCACACAGTAGTTCAGAGCCCATTAAAGCAATGACAAGCAACCACTTTGTGCTTCACTTAAAATTTAGCCAGGAGGGAAAATATTACTTCGGATGGCAAGAAGAGATTGCTCTTAATTGAAACTCTTTCTGTGCTGAGCTGCTGTTGACACTTAGTTTTCAATTAGCAGTTCCATGGGTTTTTAGCTCAGTTCTGCAAGTAGAGGAAGGCTGCAAAGTGAGAGGGGGGAAAAAAATGAAATCAGATCTTCTGCCTCATCTTGGAGAAATTCAGAGGAATTAAAATGCCACCCTGTATTTGTTTCCCTTAGTATTTTTGACTCAGTGGTCCCCTTGCCACTTGCAAGCTTCACCCTGACACGGGAGAAAGGCATAAATAATGTAAAATCATTATCCATATCTAATTATTACCAAAAAATTGCATGCTGAATTTCTTCCTCTGTGGGTGATACAGTGGTTCAGCTTTATTTGGCATTCTTTGCTAGGAGGAATATGATGTTCATGTCACTCGTTTCTTCTTGCTTGTTCCTGGATCCACTTAGAGTCCCTTTTGCATGTTTGCTAACATGATTTTACACCTTTGCACTTCCTTCATTGGTCTGCAAATCCATGTTACATCAAAATTTACTATATGAGGTGCCTCTAATGCACGTTAGGTAACATATTCCTTTTGTTATCACTAAAGCCAGTTTTTCCCTAGCTACAGAACTGCATTTATTTCCTGTCTATGAATGTGTTGTTTATAGCCATGGGGTCTCTGGACCCCATCTCTTACTGTCCCCTGCCTGCTCTCCTGTATCCCACATCTCCACTTCTCAGCTGCATTAGACAGGTGGTGAATTAGAGGAACTGCTATCAGGGCTAAGCCAAGTGCAAGAGAGCTGCAGGCAGGTGAGAAGTTCAGACAGAGCATGGATGACAACTTGCAAATCCAATGCAAACCTTGTGGCTTGTTTCTAGCAACAGCAACAGCCTATTGCAGGGCAGTGTGGTTACCCTGGGGTAAGGATACAGCATTGGGATTGGTCTGAAAGATTCAGAGATGAAAGACCCCCGAGCTCAGCTGGTCAGAGCTCCTGGGTCTGTGCTTTGTCTCAAGGACTGGTGGCACGATGAGAAGGTAAAAAACATCTCCACCAAGAGGTTTTGTAAGCACAATCTGCACAGTTTGCTCATCTTGCTGGCTGTTACCCAGAGTAGACCAAGGCATTTCAAAGCATCTCCAATGAGATATCCAGGGAGAGATTGTCCCACAAGCTCCACAAAATTCATCCTGGGTGTTGCCAAGCTGTCACCTTCCAATTCTCTGCCTTTTTCCTTAGCATCTTATACCATTTTGCACAATTTTCACCCTTGACTCCTCAAGCTGCTATCACCATCTTCGTGCTTCTGCCTGGTTTTACTCTTTTCTTGCAGGGCTTTTGCTTATGCATTTTTTCATGCCTTAAAATATTCTGTCAGCCTGAGCCAAGACCTACTATTTTGTCACAGCAAACTGGGGCTTGGGTTGGAATAGCTCCAAGGATGCTGTGTCAGCAAATACTGAATGCCCTGGCTGAGGATGACTCTGCTCTCCTACCTCTCAAGCTTCACCCTTTCACCCAGCTGGAAATCTCATCGAAGCACTGCCTCTGAAAACAGGTTTGGATTTGCATTTTTAAAGCAGGGTTTTGGCTGGAAATAAATTCCTTTCCTTGAAAGCTTTTATTACCCCCAATCAACACACCAGTTTGATGCATAATGTGTTGATTACAACCTAAAATACAGTTTCAGGCTTTTCTCTGAAGCAACAAAACCACAGGAGCTGAGAAACCACAGGAGAGAAACAGGTACAGAGACCTAGACTTAGAGATACAAGAAGTTTCCTCGTAGATGCTCCTATGAAAATCCACAAACATGGAAATATGCTCATACCCACCACATTCCAGGGGGTTGCATCCAGCCTCAGGCAACCCCTGAAGGTAAAATCCATAGTTCCCAGCCCTTGGATTGACATCAAAACCTTGTCCTTCTCCAACCACCAGAGTGATGAGCTTGGATGTTGGATGCCAGCCCCAGGGCAATGCCAGGAGCAGAGAGCTGGCTCTGCCCCATGCAGGAACCACATAAGACTGGTCTCACCATGAAACCACCAACCACCCCATGAATTTCTTATCTTTGTTGTGATTTCCCCATCTTTTCTTCTCAAAACCAACCAAAATTAAAAGAAAAAAGTAAAAAAAAGAAAAATGAATCAAAGCCACATTCTAGGAGCTTCCACATGAAGAAAACCTCGGCCATTCATCATGGAAATTGGACTAGATAATCTTCAAGGGTCCCTTCCAACTAAAACAGTTCTTTGATTCTATGGCCAGCTGAGGGAATTTCAGGCATAACCCATTGGGGTTGTCTGGCTAAAGGCCCCAGAACGATCTGGCTGAAGGCAAGAAGGAGCAGGTGGGGAAGCCAGACTGGCCTCTGCAATGCTGGGCCATTAAACGGAGCTCATGACACAGAGTGGTCCAGACTGCAGTCGGCAAGTCTTTCCAAAGACATTAATCTTCTCATTATGGCCTGATTTAAGCGCTAGAGCTTTTATTGTCTTCAGTCTCTGGAGGTCAATAGAAGGAATGGCCTGATTGTTGGGCAATTTATTTGACTAGATGTAATAACATTTAAATGGGCCGTGAAGACAAAACAAGATGCTCCATGCTTAAATCTATCCAGAGGCTGTTCGTGTCCCTGATGATAAAAGAATAACTCTTCCAGGTCTTTCGAGCAGTTTGCTTTAACATATTACCAATCACTCTGGCGATAAGTGCAGCTCCATCTCTCAAATTTTGCAAGTGCTCTTTTGGTAGAGTGAGAAAGGGAAAAGTTGATTTCATTTGTGGGGTTTTCCTTCCCATTAGTGAAAAGGGATGATTTAGTGATTGTGCTGGTGAGGCTTATGTACCACAGGCTGCAAGGGATGTTAACAGAGGCCTAAAATTGGCCTTGCTCTTGATGTAGATATTTTGAATGTCTGCCTGGAATTTCAGCCCTCTGGAAATCCAGATATGTGGGTTCTGCTCCCTACTCTGCCAGTGTCACTTTCCATGTCCCTGGGAAAGTCACTCAGGCTTAGATGTAGTTGGGCAAACTCGCTGTTAACCAGTGTTTTAGTGAGCAATCAGAAAAAAGAACCTGAGAAGTCATCGTCATGCTTAACTACACAGCAGAGTGGGTAAGAATCATTCAAAATAACTGAAAATTTAACTTTTCCAATGCTTTTACAGAGAAAGAAGTGCGTTAAGAAAGTGCTTGTTGGGTTGCAGGGAGATTAGGTTGTGGATGGACAAGGCTGAGTCATAGAATTATAGCATCACAGAATCATAGGCTCAAGCTGGAAAGGACCCACAAGGGCCAAAGAAACCAAGGGCCCTCAGCCACTCCTCACACTTCTTGCCTTCCAGATCCTTCCCTATCTTTGTAGTCCTCCATTGGACTCCCTCTAATAGTTTTATATCCTTATCTTGCGTTGCCCAAACCTGCACACAATAAGAGCCACTACACCTGCAGGATTCGAGGATCTCAGAGTTAATTTTCTCTCCCAGTTTTACAGTCTCTCCTTCAGAGCTGGCTTGCAATCAGCAAAGGGAACATTGGCTGTGCTTTGAGCTGCACAGCTGTATTACAGATGTGCACTTCGTTACTTAGATGACCTCGTGGGTCCCAGAGGATGGGGTGCCAGGTTTGGCTACATGAGCTACAGGAATGTGGAGCATCTCTTCCTTCTCTTTTGGGATTAAGCTTTTTTGATAACTGTCAAAATTAGCTCTGCAGCATATGGTGAGGTTATGAAGAGCTGGTATTTGGCATGTGTTGGGAAATTGTTGGCCTTCCAAGTAACAAAGTCCAGTCCACCTTATTTATACTCTGGATCAGAATGCAAAGCCAGCGGAGAAAGGAAAAAAGAAAAGGGAAAAAAGCAAAGTAAAAGAGATGAGAATACCAACATGGAAAGTTTAAACACATCATGACATAATGTGTTAGTTTAGCTCTTATCTGGACTTCTTTTGTATCTTAATGGAGAATATAATCTGCTTTGGTATTCCAGTGTTGGTGTCCAGCGTGGGTGGGAGGTGTGCAACAGCACATCTAACAGCATCTAGCATCTAGAAGCTAACAGCACATTTTGAAAGGAGTTTGCAAATTGCAGTTAGAAGTGGAGGAAGATTTGCACGCCCTGCAGATGGGCTGTGGGGACAGGTGGGTGACCAAGATGGGGTGCGTGGCACTGCACATGTCCCTGCTGTTGCTTTTCCAGATATGTCCCTCCAATGTTTTTGGCAGAGACATGGCATTGATCCTCAGCTGCTCTGTGGAAGTTTGTCTGCACTTTCTCCTTCCCTGTCTTTGCTTCTATTTAAAAAAAAAAAAAAAAGTTTTGTTTTGTGTATTTTATTTTTTTTTAACATGGCCTAACAAAGCTCCTGATAATGACAAACAAGTGAGCAAGACTTCTGGCACAAGCAAACGAGATTTAATCTGTCAGCCCCTGGGTGGATGGAGCAGGATGGTTCTGGCTGTATTCTCTTAAGGTGGCTCCTTCGATCCCCAGAACTGCTTAAAATAAAGCAGATGGGAATACAGAATTATCCTCAGTGCTGAAATACATCATCCAGAAGGTGTTGCTTTTTGTGGAGTCTATGATCTGACATGCTATATCCACACTAGTCATTCAAGCACCAAAACAACTGCCCAAGCAATTAAATCGCCAGTGCTGGAGCCAGTGAGCCAGTCCTACAGCAATCCTTGAGATCAGTTTAAGGGCTGAGATGTCTGGAGGAGACCAGTTAGCCTCAAGGCCAAAAAACAACTCTGGTCCTGGTTGGTTAACTCATAATGCTAACACAGTGCATAGACCCAGAAGATGAAGCAGCTTCTCAGTTGGCTTTTTTTTATAGAAATATTTGGTGTTGGAGCTTCTAGCACATGGCTGGGTTCTGGCTGGGGTTTCAGTGAATGAATTTGGACCAAAACTGAGAAGCTGTTTAAGTGACTCCATCAGCAAGTAACTCAAATCCAAGAGCGAACACCAAGCTTTAAGCAAGGACCTGTTGGGATCATATGAGCATTTGCAGCATCTCTCCATGCAGGTTCTATCCTGCATGTGAGGAAACTGAGGCACAAAGAGTCGAGACTGATTTCAAGCAGGCAGCAACCATTGGAATGAGCTGAGGAGCTTCTCTTTGGCCTCCCAGCCTTCCTGCATGCGTCCTTTCGAAATCTAAGGGTCGATTTCTATAGGTTTTTTGGTGCTACACATGAAAATAGGGTACCATGGGGATTTTCAGGCTGGATTGGGCTCTGATCACCTAATCAGTGACACTGTTTAGCAGGGGGATCTATGATTCTCGCCAGACTTGCTACAGGATAGAGACCACCTCAGGGATTTTAAAAAGTAATGACTACAGGATGTCAGGAAAATCCATCTCTGGGGAAGTCTCCAAACCAATTTTCCCAGCTCTTGGTTGTAGGGTTGTAGATGGCACCAGAGGACAAAGCAAGCTGAGAGCTGAACCCAATGATAACTATGAAGGGACAGGGCTAAGTGGAGGTAAAACAGCATTTTGGTGTTTCCCTACCTGGGAACAGGAGTCTGCTTTCAGCTCTACTTCTCAGGGTTATTTTTGGTCTTCTGTTGAAATGCCTATAAAAGAAAGAAAGAAAGAAAGCCACACAATATAACTGCAACAACACGCCAGGATATTTCCACTTCTTTTTGGCTGAATCTCTCAGGGTTGGATGTTTCCTGAGGACAAGGAAGATGGATGGGAAGGCTGAAGAATAAAAATGTTTGCAAAAGCAAGCTTATTTATTTATTTATTTATTTATTTATTTATTTATTTATTTAACACAAATCTATATAAATACGGCAAGGCGTGAGATCAGGCTGCAAGACTGAGTTGTAGACTTACTGCAACTTACTGCAGCACTTCTAGGAGCTCAGGAGGAACTCATACATGCAGGGCAGGGAGCAAAGGCAGAGCTGAGATGCAGAGATCTCTAGATAATGAGCTGGCTTCGTTTCCAGAAGGCATGCCAGAATGAAATGGGGTCTCTCCTCCATTTATTCAGCTGAATTGGCTAGTTAAAACCTCTCCATCTATGCCATTTTTGTGCTGGAAAAAAAGGAAAAAAAAAAAGAAATAGAAAAGGAATATGATATTATATGTATGTATAAATGAACAGAATAAACATTTCCATCTGCCCAAGGAGGTTGTGGATGCCCCATCCCTGGAGGCCAGGCTGGATGTGGCTCTGGGCAGCCTGGTCTGCTGGCTGGTGACCCTGCACACAGCAGGGGGTTGGAACTGGATGAGCATTGTGGTCTTTTTCAACCCAGGCCATTCTATGATTCTATGATATGATGATTCCATGATTTCCTGCTTGACCATTCCCATCCCTATCGAATCCACAGAGCTGAGTGCTTCCTTTGATTAGGGGCATCTCCCAAAGACCAGACAAGGCACAGAGCCTGTCTTGAAGAGTTCCTGATCTGTTGCCAGCCACCACAGTGGGGCCGTGGGCATCCAACCCATATCAGTAACATGAACACATTCTCCTTGAAAATGCTGAAGAGCCTTGAACAAGTTCTAAACCAGACTGATGAGACTTGAAATGGAAGGATGGCAAAGCTGTGCTGTGCTGTCAAGAGGAAATGAGGGAAGGTGAGAGCTGTTTGAAATTTCCTTTGCACAAACATATTCTTGGCCCCAGCAATACCACCTTTCCCAGCCATCTGGTTACCTTTAATGATATTGTCCCACTCTGACACGGGGCTATCCAGAGCACAGCTGACTCTTCAGCTCTATAGTTTCTCCCTGTCTGTTGCAAAATACAGAAAGAAATAGCTTCAATGTAATCACCTTTACCAGAAAACAGAGCCTGAATGCCACCCTGCTGGGATAGGATGGCTTCACTGCAACGCTTTGCAGGGTCAACATGGATACAAATCAAATTCCTGCATCTCCAGTGTTAAGAGATCACTTTGTGGCTGTAGGGTTAGGATTGAAGAGTCTAATAAGGGGAAAGAATTAAGTCTGCAATCACTTGGACTGATTTAAATTAGGCTTTTCCTCTTGCTTTGATTAAAATAAGCCGATTTTCCTTTCCACCTGTGTCTCTTATGCAGGCAGAATTTCCATTAACTTCAGTCAGTGCTCTTTTTAACTTCTTGAAGCTAAAATTTCATGGCATCCCTTCGTCTGGTTACCAGGACTTGTCTTAGCACGTTGTGATTCTTGTGATATTAACTATAATATCTCACAGCTTCATACACCAGCCAGTTCTGTCACCGAATGGTCCTCCTGTATGCCTTTCTTCTTTCTCATTAAGAAACACTGACCTTTCTTATTCATTACAGAATGATAATGAATATTCACTGCCAAGCAGTGATCACACTAGGCTCACAATGTCCCCAGGAACACTTTGTTCAGCTATTAGGAAGACCCTTATTGTGTTAGGGAGTGTGATGAGATGGAAGGGTTTGGGGTGGGGGATGAGTCCCATTGATGGGGGCTTTGGGGCAGATGGAAAAACACCAGGGGTGCAGCGGACAGAGCTGAGGTTGGTTTGGGGCACAGAGATGGGCTGCTAGCTGTTCCCATTGCATACCGTGAGAACAGAGCTTTGGAAGCCTTCCAATGACTTCTACCACTAGTAATCAAATTAGAGGAACAGCATAATGTTTAATAGCCTAATTCTCAAGCTCTGGTCTAATCATCCAGTGATTAAATCAAAGAGAAGACAACCCGTAAGCTGGGCTGTCACCACCAGCCACCGATGCACACTTCCATCCCCATGTTAATGGCACAGAAGATATCACTTCTCCCCAGCACAGCCTTGATGTGCCCATCAATCTTCATGCAATCCTCCAGCAGCTGCACTGAGCTCAACCCCAACACTTTGCACCCAGGCTGTGGGTGGAATAATGCCCAGCAATGGGGTCAGATGTGCCTGCAGAGCAGGCTGGGCTCTCAGGCATGGATTTACAGCCATACATCCCCCAGCTGTGGTGTCTGCAGCCTCCTGTTGCAGCAGGCTTTCCTTTAAATGGGTTCAAAAGCAAAGATGCAAATCTAAGGGGGGAAAGGTTCATTGACCACAGAGCCTCAACCACCGTGCTGCCCTCCACCATGGGAGCTTTCTTTCTCCCTCTGTGATCCAGCCAGTGTCAGCCAATGTCATCTGGGAGAAAAGAAGGGAGAGGAAAAAATTCAAATGTTCCATTTCCTATTGGCAAAATAAATGGTTGCTTGATTTTTCAAAGTTTAAAATAGAAACAACTCTCGGGGCTAATGTTTTGCATGAAAAAAAAAATACATATACTGCTACTGAGGCTGAAATATTACCTTAAAATGTATGAGTGCTGTGGGTGTCTGAAAGCACAAACAAGCCCAGGTCCTGGTTGTTGTTCTCAGAGTTTATTTTAACCACCAGCACACACCTGCAGCCCTCACCTTATCGCAGGTCAATCAGCATCCACCCTGCAGCACAGCACCTCAGTGCTTACACCAACTACACTGCATCCTTCCCCTGGGAGCACAGACTGAGAGGTAGATACGCACTCACTTGAGCTCTTCTCACTTTTATTTTAGACATCAGTGATGTGAAACCAGATTTTGGCTCTTGTTTTTAATGCATCAGACTTTTTCTTTTCTTAGCAGAGCAGCTACACCTGTTTCTTGCCACAGGTCTGATGAGCTGATACCAGCCATGCTGATAATGCCTGACGTGCTCTGATAGCACTGATCAGAGCAGGATCTCTGCATTTAAACTTCATGAAAGCTTTACCTCTCTGCAGTTCTCCAGTTCACCCCCAGCTCCACTGTTCCTCGTGGGGCTTTCCACCTGCAAACTTCTCTAATTCCACACCTAAGTTTTTCAGCCCCAGCTGATCTCCACCCCCTCAACCATTCCATGCAAGGTAACAGCAGCTGCACAGAGAGAGCACACGAGAGCTGCAGCCTACATGCCTTGCTGGGAGCAGGGAGCCCAGGGCACAGAGCAAGAGGTGCTAGGTTCAAGCAGCCAAAGCAAACAGAAAGAAGCAAGAAAAGAAGCTAAGAAGGGCTAGCTGATCCCTCTCCACACACCAGTGATGGTATGTAAGAATTTTTCTGTTTTCTCTTATCTCTTGGCATTTACAGGCCCAACGGGCAAACCTCTTTGCGCTCTTTGCCTTTACCAGTAACACCATCCAGCACAAAGTCCTTCAGCCCCTGGACTGGATCATTATCAGTGTGGCCCTGGGGAACCTATTGCTCTGTTGCTTCAAAGAGGCTTCAGTATTCCTCTCATTTGCTGGAACCAGTGTTTGGTTCTTTTTTGAGAGGGAATTCATATTCTCCTCTACGTGTATCATGTGCTGAGGCTGATCAGCATATGGGCAGCGGAGAGGTTTCCTTCACTTGGTAAAGATCCACATAATTGACTGTCCCTGGTCCAAGCTCATCAGTCACCATGGGCAGTACATGAACAGCATCTTGCTTGCTGCTGGATCTTCAGCATTGTCTTCCAAATCCCCTACTTTCAGCACAACACTATAGCCAAGAGGACATCTAAAGAAACTTTTGAGTGCTTGCCTACCAGCATATGTTTAAGTTCTCCATGGAGTTTAATCATGAAGTTCACCACTTACGTGTCTGTCAGCTTGGATCCCATCTTCATCACCCTAGTGATAATCCTGAATGGATTCATCATTAACCTCCTCTGGAGGCAAAGGAGAACAATGCAGGCTGCCCCATGCAACAAACACGCCTCAGGCAGCAAATATCTTGCTTGTGCTGCTTTCCATTTACGTTGTGTCCTGGCTCTGCAATGACATCACGTGGGTTGCTCTGGTTTGGGACTCCTTAAGCATAGCTTTGAGAACTCATCCTTGGGGGTCTTGCTGGAGTACTGTCTTGCATCTATTATTCATCCAGTTCTTATGTCAATGTGTTTGGCTACAGGAAACAGTACCTCATTGAGTCCTGTTGGTGTCTGGTGAGAAACCCTCCACTGTCCAGGGAGTGGAACTGTGATCTGCCAGAGCTCTTTGTGTGTTCTCCAATATTGCAGACAGAAAAGTTAGGATGGATTTCATCAGGAACTTGAGATAAACCCCTGGTATCTTTCTGAAAACATCTTTTGGGGCATGCTTAAAATTCAGCAGTTCCCATCCATCTTCTTCTCACATCTCGTGCTAATTGTGAGCCATCACCAACCAGATGAGTAGCCTAATCAGAAAACAAATCTAGCAAACATTAAGCAATGGATTCAACCCCAGAGATGTGTCACAGGAAATATCCTTCAGAAAGCTGATTTCCAAAGGCAAAGCAAGCAGGTAAACATTTACCTTCCGTCAGATGAAAGCAAATGGAAATACCTGCATCATCACCAGTCAGCGACAGCCCATAATAAACAACGGATCGAGTACATATATGCCCCAAAGGATTTGTTATTTTTGAAAATCATACCAGGGAAAGTAGGTATTCTTCAGTACTGTCACTGGCAGGCGTGTTTCCATTTTCACAACAGCATATCAAGAAAGAAAATAAGTAGCAAAAAGCCCTCTGAAAGGCCAGCCATTACAGGAATAAGGGCAGCCAACGGAGCTGTCACAGATTCTGTTTTCAGAATTCATGGTTTTATTAAGGCAAGAACAGGACCGGGTGCTACGCTATGGAAGTTGATGGCTTCCAGCACCAAGCACTTATTTCTCAACAAACCAGAAATCATGAAGTCTCAATGCCAGGGGACGTTTTCCTTTGCTGGGTCATTTTGTGTGGAACAACACATAAGGGAAAAGTGTAACTTCAAACGCTCGCGATAACTTTCCCTTCTAAACCCCAGTACAGACCTGGGAACTACTTTACCTCATACCCTGTTTTTCCTTAATCATTTGGTTTTGAGTGGCAGATGAAATACAGTGAATCTCTTGCGGGACCACTGGTTTTGTATCTCTCTCCAGGGGATCCATTTCAACTTCATTTCCTTCCTGGAGCAAAGATTGTTTCTGAACAGCTTGGCCTCTGCTGGAGACAGATCTCTGCAGAAACAGACCCCTGAAAAAGTGATTTTGTGGCTTCTATGCGGGCACAAATGGTACCTGGGATTCCCTGTTCTTTTTTTTAGAGGCTCCAGGCTTTCACATTTCAGTGCATGCTGTAAGACCCACAGAAGCAGCAAAAGGCTCCTGGTAGCCCTGGCGAAGGGTATCCATCAGTGCTCATCTTTTCCCGTGGGGAGCAAGCTGTGTTTCCTAACAAAATGTGCTACAGAGCCCTCAAAATGATTCTGATTGTTGAAAGTTCATAGAATCATAAAATGACCTGGGTTGAAAAACATCACAATGATCATCTGGTTCCAACCCCCTGCTATGTGCAGGGTCACCAACCAGCAGACCAGGCTGCCCAGAGCCACATCCAGCCTGGCCTTGAATGCCTCCAAGGATGGGGCATCCACAACCTCCTTGGGCAGCCTGTTAAGTTGACCCCACAAGGCAGGCAGAGAGGACAATATTTCAGGAAAAGATTTGATTCCTCCTTTAAAACATTCTGCATCTTGAAATGAGCCCTGGAATCCTGTTGTGTTGGTTATTGAAGGCAGCAAGGTACACAACGAAATGTGCCCCAAGCCTAATTCAGCCTAACATTCCTTACAGCCTTACGTTCCCCCATGTATCCGTAGATCTGCTCTGTTCTTTTCCCTACACTGCCAAATTAACACTAGTGAGGAGCACCACTTGTTGGAGACAGCAGGCAATTCAGCTGAGATGTGCAAGGCAAGGGATGAACACAGAACCAGAAAACTCCAAGTAGCTCCAATGGACACCCATGCAAAGAGCTCTGATTTTAAGGACTGTTTTTGCCAATAAAAACAGTACCTTTTCAATGTACCAGCTCCCTCCAGCAACATAATCTATTCAGAACAGTCCAGAGAGAGAGAGGTAGCCTGCCAGCTCTCAGAGCTTTAGGTATTTAAGTAGAAAAGCAAATATTCCACCTCAGTGATGCATTTTGCTTAGCTTCTGGCCAGCCATCAGCTGCTGAGGGTGCACTCTATCCTTTCATGCAGGTACTTGTTCTTATTCAGGACAGACACGCAGATGCATAAAGAAGCGTGGAGCAGTCTGGTATCACCAAAAGCTCTGCAGAACCTGGGTTTGTTCAGCCTCACTGAAGAAGACTGAAAGGGAGATGAATTCAAGCAAACAAAACACTTTGAGGTTACACCAGTATTTTTGTAAGGCTGTTGTTCTATAGACACTTCTTTTGGTGGTTAAAAAGTTATCAGAAAGCAAGATAAATTCCCTGGCCCATTTCATCATGAGGCCATGGGAAGGCAGAGGAATGGTGTGAAAAGCAAGAAGTCTTTAGGAGGAGACAGACTTTACCCCAGAGGCAACATCTAGGAGGACCAGAACTTCACCTCCAGCCAAGGCAAAGCAAAAACGGCTCATGTGTTGCATCCAGAAAGGGAAATGCAGGCTATGACTCAAGCAGCTAATGCTGAAACCAAATGTTAAATGGTGAGCAACACTCACATTAAATGGAGTTTGCAATCCAGCTAAGCGCACTCGATCGAAGTAACTTGGCTAGAAAAACATATTTTTGCAGCTAAAGCCTTACCTCAAGCAGTAATCACATTAGATTTGCAAATTCCCATCAGCTCCTGGGGCCAATTCAAGATATATTGCTGCGTTACAGCAACCATGCTCCTCTAGCAGGGTCGTGCACAGGAAAGGTCAGGGCAGGTTGTCCTGGATTTCTCCAGTGTGCCTGTGTGCAGCAGAAATAGAGGCACGTTTTGACATGACTGCTTTTCTTTTCCTTAGTGCTGGTAGGTATGGAGTCACAGAATACCCCAATCACAGAATGGCCCGGGTTGGAAGGAACCTCAAGGATCACGAATCTCCAACCCCCCCCACTAAAGGCAGGACTGCAAACCTTCACAGTTAATACTAAACCAGGCTGCACAGGGCCCCATCCAACCTGGTTTTGAACACCTCCAGGGTCGGAAGGGACCCACGAGGACCATCCCCAGTGCCATACAAGACAGCCTAAAATCACAGAGTCACTTTTTCCACCACTTCGACCCCAGTGCTGTTAAGCACCAGTGGCCACTCACACTGCCATCTGAGTCACAGCTCTGTCACCCGTTGGCTTCAGATGGAGATGACTGCCCTGAGAACAAGACAGCTTTTTTAATTAAATGGGTTTTAATTGAAACAAGTGAACCGACAGATGAAATTAAACCGCGGCTGCAGTGACAGACTTCTTAACTAATGCCTTCTAAAGCGGTTACGATTTACATTTTGAAAAGATACAGGAAGCTCATTAAAGCTGGAACAAACAGCTTGGCAGGCCAGGCTGGGGGGGAAGTGGCTGTGCCACCGCAGCCACACTGTTGAAAGATATCCAAAACGATAGCAGCTACTGGAGGTTAATAACACTGCTGTTTGTGTCATGGCTGTCCTCCCCAGGACTGACTTTGTGAAAAAGGTCAATGATTTTATCTCTCATGTTCAGCCACAAAATGCCAGGCACAGAACAGTAACTTCCCTGGTGTTGAGTGAGCTCGGTTGAGTTGCATGGATTTAGCTGTGGGTGATTTCCAGCAGGAAGCACAAGTCTGGAATGTGCCTCTTTTTTGGGAATGCCTCTGTTTCCATGAAACTTCATCTAAGAGCCTTGCTGTACAATTTACAGCCCAGAAGATATGAATAAAACAGTGCAGACAAATAGATAGAAGGACACTCACACAGCTGTAGTCAAACTCCTGAACCAGGAGGTTTAATGCACTAATCAGGGACAGCCCCAGTTACGGGGCAGGACACATAAACCTGCAGACCCCGCATGGCTTCACTGACGTCTTGGTTTTGCTTCAGTACACACCAAGAAATGGTGGAGAATCATTTCTCACCCACACTGCTCATGCAGCTTAACCCAGCGCCCTGCCTGCTGGCCTGAGTCACACCACAAAGGTAAATCCTCCTCTGCAGATACCCAGGAGGAGAGCCTCGGAATTTCAGTCCTACGGATTTTGCTTCACAAATGTGTTGTCTTTAATCCCTTACAAGCACAGCAGTCTCCACCTCCAAACACTTTTGAAGACTCACTCAAGGAAATCTTGAGCCTCACTGGGTTGCTTTTAGATTTCTATTTTTATGGCATTATTTGGCTCAGATCTTCCCCCAGCTTTTAAGGAAAAAGAGGCAATGAGCTGATCTCCAGATCTTACTGCCTGCACCACTCAGGTGCATATCTTTCCCAGACAGCAGCTGGGAATATCTGAATATCTGTCCCAGAAACAGCTGGGATGAGCAGGCACTCAGATCTTCAGAGCAGAAATGAACAGCCATGAAATACATCACCGTCAGGCAAACCTTGTGATGGCTTCAAACCTAGAGCACCTCTTGACATGCCATGGACTCTAAAGCAGGAAGATGAAAATGAATAGGAACTGTCCCATGGTGAGAAACAAGTTCATAGAATAATAGAATGGGTTGAAAAGGACCATAAAGATCATCTAGTTTCAACCCCCCTGCTATGTGCAGGATCACCAACCACCAGACCAGGCTGCCCAGAGCCACATTCAGGGCTGCAGTTCTGCTCTGCAGCAGAGCCCTGACACACTGACCTGTGCACACAAAAAGTTCAGTAACTCCAGCAAAAGAAACAAATGCAAACAGAACGTAATTTTCCTTTAGCTTGTTTTCACGTCTTAATTTTGCAGTTTCATTAACAAGATCTAAGACTGTTTTTTGATTATGGTGTTACTTCTATTTAGATTTTTCTGTTTAAGGTAAATTTAAGGCAGAAGCAAGCTTAGCTCATATTGGAGCTGAGGCTCTTTAGATGCTTGGAGGAGGTGCTGAGCTAACACTTGGTTCACCCCAGGCCCAGTTGGTCACTCCCACATATAAGGTATCAGCTCATTGTATCAATAAAATACATCTGTAGCTCCTTCAATGCACATAGCATTTCTGGCACAATGATCAGAGACCTTCCACCATCTGATCCTGCCATTCTGAGTGCTTCCTGGAAGGTGCTGGCACAAAGGAGTGGATGCAGAAATGCATCCATTCGCTAACACATTTATGGATGAGTGTTTGGAAGAATACCAAAGGTACATATCCAAATGGCAGGCAGCAGGCACAGAAAAGTGTTATTTCACCATGTAAATATATTGTTACACGAAAATTACATCTATACTGTAAATCTGGGCATGCTGAAGCACTGGAAAATAATCATCCATGCAGGAAAACTGTGAGCAAGTTCCCTGGGACAAATTTCGATGCTCGTTTGCTTTTTCCTAGATAATTCCCAGCTACAGAACAGTCCAAGAATACCTCCCAGCAGCCAGCTCACATCCAGTCACCTTCTTCTGGAAAGCAAGACGCTTTCCAAGACCAACAAGGAAGAGGGCATTTTGTGCCAGCTGGCCACAGGGCTCAGGGCACATTTCTTTCCTGACCCAAAAAGCGTCAGCGTCAGGATCAAGCAATGAGGAAATCGCTTGGGTCTGCAGATCTGGGGTTGCTTCATTCCCACTGTAGTGCAGTATTTGCACTGAGTGGGATGAGGTTAACTCGCTAACACCCACAGCTCATCACAGCCTTCACATTGCCCTGCTTGCTAATTCACATAGGTTTTCCTAGCATCTTGGTAGGGAGTCAGCCTCAAAGCCCTTTGAATATGAAAGAAACCAGAGGAATGCTTTGCTTATTAAAGGAACCAGAGGGACTTTCAAAAATCTAAACAAGGAAAAACATAGAAAGGCATCTGAGAGATAGAGCCCCAGGGATGTAACATTGTTCTAAGGAAGACCCAGGTGGCACAAGCAAACCGAGCCGAGCAACTGAGTCACTATTTCATCTCCTGCAGAGCTGAAGCTATTTCTATATGGCATAATGGTGACACCTACAGGAAAAACTCATCTTCTACCTCTGCATCCCACCGAGGCTCAAATGACAGCACATCTTTAACATGACCGTGCTATTAAAGGTTGTAAGGATCAAGTAAGCAAATAAAAGCTGTATCACTTGTACAAACAAGGGCTGGCTGCAGACCAAGGCTGTTAGCTGGCTGATGACAAAAAAGCATCCAGGAGCAACCAGCTCCCTTTACACCAGCCTACTGCTAACAAGCAGCGCAGAAATGACAGCAAGTTAGGCAATCAAACAAACAAACAAAAGTAAAATCACTGCAATAATGCTTCTTTCTGGATACATTTTACTTGCTATTTGCTGGTGTGCGGCTGCAGGACATTTGAGCACACAGACTGCTTTGGGCTGACACACAGAGAATCATAAAATGGCTTGGGTTGGAAGGGACCTCTGGAGGACCACCGGGACCTCCTGTGCAGGGCTCCTTTCCAGCAGCTCAGCTCCCAGTCTGTACTGATGCATCCTGCTATCTTTCCTCCCCAGGTGCAGGACCTCACACCTGCCCTGTCATTGGGATGCTCCACTTGGCAGGACAGCAACATTGATGTCAGAGGGCTGAGCACATGAAGACAGGCTTGTTCAGCCTGGAGAAGTCTGCGGGGTGACCTCATTGCAGCCTTCCAGTATTCAAAAGGGGGTCATAAAAAGGAGGGGAATCAACTTTTGACTCGGGTATCACAGAGTCACAGAATGGCCAGGGTTGGAAGGGACCCCAAGGATCATCAAGCCCCAACCACCCTGCCACATGCAGGGCCGCCAACCTCCTCATTTAATACCAGACCAGGTTGCCCAGGGCCCCATCCAATCTGGCCTTGGATGCCAGAGAAAGCTGGTAGTTTGGGCTCCCTCGTGCCTGGGGAGTCTCCATCCTCCAAGGTCTTTTAATGCAATCAGTCCTTTTTAAGTATGAAAATAATGCTCTGTTCTGGGCAAACAGAAGTCCAGCTCTGGGCTCATTCAGCCCTGGAAAGGACGTGGGTGAGGCTGCAGCTGGGAAAGATGAAGCTAATAAAGCCACCGGGAGCTCCTGGCACCTTCCCTGGCTTGTCCAGCTGCTGTCTGGTCACATGGAAGCAATCTGGGGCCTGAAATATCCCTTTATGCTTTAGGCTGTGATTTGGGGGTGGAGGAGGATGGAGATTTCAGAGCTTCAGCTTGAATTGCTCAACTCAGAGAGCACAGCTGAAGAGTCATGGAATCATTAAGGTTGGAAAGGACTTCCAAGATCATCAAACCCAACCACAGAATCACAGAATCATAGAATGGCCAGAGTTGGAAGGAACCTTGAGGATCATCAAGCTCCAACCCCCCTGCCACATGCAGGGCCACCAACCTCCATATTTAATACCAGACCAGGCTGCCCAGGGCCCCATCCAACCTGGCCTTCAACATCTCCAGGGATGGACGGGGCATCCAAAAAGCCTCTCTGTGCAGCTGTTCCAGCACCTCACCACTCTTTGTAAAGAACTTCCCCCTGACATCCAACCTAAATCTTCCCTCTGTCAATTTAAAACCATTTCCCCTTGTCCTCCTGTTATCTCCCCTTTCACAGAGTTGATTCCCCTCCTGTCTGTAGGCTCCCTTTAGGTACTGAAAGGCTGCAATGAGGTCACCCCGCAGCCTTCTCCTCTCCAGGCTGAACAAGCCCAGCTCCCTCAGCCTGTCTTCATACGGGAGGTGCTCCAGCCCTCTGCTTATCTTTGTGGCTCTCCTCTGGACCCTCTCCAACAGCTCTCTGTCTGATAAAGGGTAGATAGAGATAAGACAAGGGGGGAATGATTTTCAGCTCAAGGAGGGAAGGTTTAGATTGGATATCAGGGGAAAAATTCTTCACGGAGAGTGGTGAGGCGCTGGAACACCCGCCCTGAGAGGCTGTGGGTGCTCCATCCCATTGAGATGTTCAATAACCAGGTCGGATGGAGCCCTAGGCAGCCTGGACGAGTGTCAGATGTAGAGATTGGTGGCCCTGACTGTGGCAGAGGGTTAGAACTTGATGATCCTTGGGGTCGCTTCCAACCCAAGGCACGGTTAGGTTGGATCAGAGCAACGACCAACTCACACAGCCTCACTACCACGCACCCGCCCTCCGCCTGTGGCGCCTCCACCCCGCACGGGGCGGAGCGGAACGTACCAAATGCCGCCCCCCCCCCTTCCACTTCTCCGTCCCCCCTCTCATCGGGCGCTGTGGTTGCGGCGGGGCGGGCCGTGCCGGCGCTCAGGATGGACGCAGTGCTTCTTGCCGTTGTGGCCGTGTTCCTCGCCGTCCTTCTTTTCTTCGCCACCCGTTTCAGCCGCTCGGCTCCGGCAGGTGGGTTGAGGCGGTACGGTCGGGTTCGCAGCCCCGAGCTCTGGTTCTCCTCTCCGCTATGGGCGGGGGGGCATCTCTATGGTAACTGTGTGTGTGTATGGGGGGGGGAGTGAGGCCTCGCCTCGGGCCTTCCCCTGCAATAGGCACGGCTCGCCCGTTCCTCTCCCGGCCATCCCAGTGCTGAGCACGCAGCTCCGTTTGGGGATGGGATGATGCAGCATTTCCACCTCTGCATGGCTGGAGATCCCCTCAGTCCAACCCCCCCGCTTTCCTGCAGCACTTCCCTATAGCAGGGCGCACAGGGAAGCATCCAGGTGGCTGTGGATACTTCCCCACCTCCCCTTCACAGCAAGGAAGCTCTTCCTTATGCTTCTATAGAACTTCCTGGGCTCTGCTTTGTGCCCGCTGCCCCTCGTCCTGATGCTGGGAACCACTGAAAACAGCCTGGCCTCATCTGCTTGACACCCCCTCATTTCATTATCGATAAGCACTGATCAGATCCCTCCCAGCCTTCTCTTCTCCAGGTGAACACCCCCAGGGCTCTGAGCCGTTTCCCATCACAAGATGCTCCAGCTGCCTGTAGTTAGCACTCTGCTGGGCTCTCTTGAGCACTTTTCTGCCTGCCTGGAACTGTGGAGCCCAGCACTGGGGGTTGGTTTTGGCACTGGTTATTTCTCTTTCTGCTGTGGGGAGTAAGGTAGCTTTAATAGTGTTGCTTGTTTCTTCCGTGGGGAGAAAATACCTTTAGTGCAAGCACTGAGTCATAAGAGTCTATACTGATCAATTAAAAGCAGGGTCACCAACCAGCAGACCAGGCTGCCCAGAGCCACATCCAGCCTGGCCCTGAATGCCTGCAGGGATGGGGCATCCACAACCTCCTTGGGCAACCTGTTCCAGTGAATCACCACCCTCTGGGTGAAAAACTTCCTCCTAATATCCAACCTAAACCTCCCCTGTCTTACTTTAAAACCATTCCCCTTTGTCCTATCACTATCCGCTCTTTTAAACAGCTGTTCCCTCTCCTGTTTATATGTTCCCTTCAAGTACTGGAAGGCCACAGTGAGGTCTCCCCAGAGCCTTCTCCTAGCTAAACAAGCCCAGTTTCCTGAACCTTTCTTCATAGGAGAGGTGGTCAGCCCTCTGATCATCTTGATTCCTCGTTGCTTAGAGCTAATCTTCTGGGAAAATTGTGTGATTCCTGCCCCAGAGAAATGAAGCTGCTGGAGATGAATTATTTCTTGAGCTTGACTTGTGTTATAACTTACACAAATCATAAGCTGTGAGGTTGGGGAGGATTTCTCATTCTCTCCCTCTCAAGCCTATAAAATCCTAACTAAATTGAAGCCCAAACTGTTGTTTTAAATTATCTGACTCCTCAGGAAGCTTCCATGCTATTTTTGAGCAGTCTGGTTACAATTAGTTTATATTGAGAATAATGTAATTGTTTTGAAGTTGCTTCTTCAGCGTCATCTCTGTGACACTTCCTAATTGGTCTCTCCTTATTTTAGTGTCTGCTTGAAGAAAATGGACAGCCTGTTTTCTATCAGTAAAAACTCCTCTATGGAATTTCAGTGTGTGGGGATGATTTCATTCTCCTTGCACAACAGAAATTATTTTTCCCAACAACTGAGGTTACAGTGTATTTGGATTTCTGCAAGGTTAAGTCTTCAAGGGGAATTTGTTTTCCTTTGTCTTAGATAAAAAAGGAAGCTGCTGCAGTCCTGCTACTAAATGTATCCTATTGCATGGAAAGAACTTGAAACAAGGGAAACTTGACCTGAGGGACCTCCTTTCTTAGACTGTTTGAGACTTGGGGAATGATGACTCTTTATGCTCTCACTTGCGGAATTACCCTTTAACATCTTCAAAAATAGGCTGCTCATCATTTCAGGGGCCAGTGATCAGGTAACTGCTGTGACTTTGTATTTCCTGAGAAAGGTCACTTCAAGTAGCAAGGTCGTTCCAGCAAGCTCATGCCTGGGCTTGTTCTGCTGAGGGTAGAAAAAAGGCAGCCTTGCTGGGTTTGACACACATCTGGCTTATCTGTTTGGAAACAGGCTCTTGTAGGATAAGCAGCACTGTGCAGAAGTGCTTCTTCAGGAGCACCGAGTAAACTTCCACCTGTTGCATTTTGAGTCACTTTCTCATTGAATTTCACAGGATGGGTTTGCAGGAAGGTGAAGGATGCTGTAAATGCTGAGGAAAGCATAGCTGGTGCTTAAGGGTGCAGCAGGTGGAGCTCTGCTCTCCCTGCTGTCTTGAGGACTGCCTCGAAACTTGCCAGCCCAGGTGTTACACTGATGGACTTGCTTATCTGATAGAACTGAATATAATGTGCTGTCATAGGCAAAAGATTGCTTATCAGGGAAAAATGTATTTGCTCTGAGCAAGTGGAAATTTGCATAGTTTCAGAAAGGAGCAGGTTTCTACTTGGAGGTTGTAAAATTAGGTCCTAGAAAGCTGAGGTGCTGAAAGATTTCACAGTATTCATTGTAGTGATATGACACTTCACATCCAGATTAGGAAAGAGTTCTGTTTTCTGAGCAAAGTCCTGCTCTGTTTCTCTAAGAACTCTGCTAGCCTAAGTGCAGACTCGCAGCAACTGTGTGAAATAATGCAGTACCCTCTGCACTGTGCTGATGTCTCTGAAAATGCAGAGCTCTCAGTGTGGCAGCAAACCTGTCCCCTGAAATGAAGTTTTTGCTCCTTTTGGAAAGCTGAGAGCAGAGATCTTAAAGCTTAGAATAAAAGCTAAACCAAGCTTTGAAGCTGCATCCATTTTCCAGACGTCTCTTTAATTTTTTTGTTTGTATTGCCTGTTAATTGAAGGCTTTATCTAATTAATTTCTTCTGGCCTGCCATTCTGCAAACCGTCAAACAACTCCCGGATCAATTTGTCTGACCTATATAATGTTGGTCATTGAGTTTCACTTGGATGGCTCTGTATCAAGCCTAATTAGTTCTTGTGTGACTAATCTGTGCATGAACTGGCTAGCCTGGGGTGCCGCTCAGTCTGAGACCTCTGCAGCTACAGGAAAATGAACTGAGATATATCCAGATAATCACAGCAGCTGAACCACACCCTGTGCTACAGAAGGGGGTGAGAAACACCAGGGCCTGACCTGATAGAAAATCATGCTTGACCCCAAACCTGACAGTCAATCCGATTCTGAGAATATGAGTAAGGTGGTTTTTAAGTGTATTCTCTGTGCTGTTTGCAACCACCAGTCATACCCCTGCTCAGTCTGTTATTTCCAGAGCAGGGGGGAGTGAAAAGAGAAGGAGAGCACATTAAATTCCTAGATATTGGAAGGAGCAGGTGAGTCCTGAGCTGCACAGACACATCTTTGACCCCTGACAAATTGCAGGTATAGGCACGTTGCACATAGATGAGGTGATTCTTTTCTCCTCCCTCTCATGAAGGATGGATGGATATGCAAGGAATAAACATCACGTTTCCCAGCTGATTTCCAGCTGGATGCTTTTCAAAGCAAAGCTGAGGGCAGTGGGGAAGAAAGAGATGCAGTAAAGTGTATCTTTTTCTGCTAAATTACAACCTATTATGTCTAGGTGTCCTCTATTGCTTGTCTGAATACTTTGGAGATCTGAAAAGATAAGTATTGTCCTACAGCTGCCTCATGGATATGACCATTGTATAGGTCAGGTTTTGGGTTGTTTTTTTTTTACTACTTTCTGAGCCCCATTAAAAGTGATCAGCTTTGAGATACTGCCGTGTCACTCGGAGAGAACTAATCTGAGGAAACAGGATAGCTTCATTCACACGTGCTTCTCTGTGAAGGGTTAAAAATTGTCAGCTTGAAATGAATACGTGGCTCATAAATAGATTCCTCTTTCATAAAATGCAAAGCAGTCTCTGTTTCACAGGACGATAGAAACCAAAACCAAGCCTCAGAATGAATGGACGTTAGAGCTTCACAGGTGATACGCTGTGCAGAACCACCTTTGGAAAATAGTGAGGTAGACACATCGAAGCTTTCAGCTGGAGGGATGCCAAGGTTTGAATTGCAGGGTATCTCAATAATTTATGGAGAGAGATATTGCATCTGTATGAAAAGTCTTTTTGCAGACTAAGAATATTTCTGGCACTTTAGTAACGTTCTCAGTAAGTGAACTGCTATTGTGCAGTACAATGCTTCCCTCTCTGCTGAATAGCCTTCAGAATAAGCATCATCACGCTACAAATAAGCTTGAGCAAGTCCTGAAGCAGTTATCTGATTGCTACAGCCTAAGTGCTGTCATCTATTACAGCTCTGGTTTGGTTCCCAGACAGAAGGAGTGGATGAGAACAGGAGGGTGACAGCAGTGACTCAATTCAAAATGTCACGGTGTGTGTTTGTGCTCAGAGCTTCCTGGGGGTCTGCTAACAGCATTGTTGCAGCAGGCCTGAACTGCAAATAGCTTTGCTGGCCTAATACTTCCCCTGCTCACTCTGAGCTCGGTGCTGCTGCAGCTATGTTGTTATTAGCACTGAAGTTGGCTGCTTTGAAGCTAATTGAGGTATAGTGGGATGAGCTGCAAGCACACCTTTGATCGTCATGTGGATGTAGTCATAATGAATGTTATTTTCTGATGACAGATATGCTAATGGTAGTTTTATTTAGGAAGGCATTGTTTGGATCAGAGGCTGCTAGAGATTTGGCAGAGTGTAGAGAACACTTCATACTCCTGCTGGGACACCACATAATCCAGCAAAGCCCAAAAATGTGTCCTCTGTTTAAATAAATGAGGAGTTCTGTGGTTTTCTGAGACATTTTGAATACTGAGCTGTATGAGGGTCAGAGTGTTTAATACTTTGCAGGATTGAGCAAGTAACAACATACACAAATACAGGCTTCTCTTATCAACAGAATGTGCAGTTATCAACAGAATATGCAAAGCAGCTATCGAGGATAATCTGGGATTATCATCACTGTTCTGGCATTGCTGCTGTAGTTGATAACAGTGGGATCATGGAGATCACGAGGAGAAACTGGGGGGAAGGGGTTCTGAGGAGAACTTCTGAACCAAGCTCACAGTCCATTGCTTCCTCCTGTAACTGTTCCAGTTATATTGCTCCAATCTTAATTAACAGCAAGTATATGCAGAGAGTTTGGCTGTGAGTGACCTTTGAAGATGTAGACAGACTTCTGCTCTCTTTCTATGCAGATTTATTGGCAGACCTGTACTCTGAATCAATGTGGTAAAACAGAGTTGGTTGTATGTATCATGTCATTAGTACTATGCTGCTGGTTGCAAAAACTGACTGGACAACTGTAGCAAGCAAGGATAACAGCTCTCATTGGTTTTATTTCCCTTTTGCAGCTGATGAGGAGCAGCAGCAGCAGCAAGATGTGGCTGCAGCAGTCAGACCTCAGCCCTATGTTGAAGAGCGGGGCGATGGGATGCCGAGGCGCCGGAGGAACCTGGGAAACAGGATGATGGCCCAGAGGAGAGCACAACAGGCAGAGGAATGGGTGGAAGGTAATCACAGAATCACAGAATTGTAGGGGTTGGAAGGGAGCTCTAGAGATCATCGAGACCAACCCCCCTGCCAAAGCAGGTTCCCTACACCAGGTCAATGCTTGCTGCAGTTCAGCTTCCAGGCATTAAACTGGGCCTCAGCAGCAGATGCTGGGGCAAGATTGGCTCCTGAAGAAAAGTGTTCATTTTAATAGATTGGGAACCATATGCAGCTTGACTGTGTTCTGTTTGTCTTTACAACTTCTCTTCTTGCTTCATAGAAGCTGCCTTTTGTATTTCCTCTTAGACGTGCAGGTTAAATTGAGGTAAATAGAATCATCACCTTGCTCTACAGTTTTTACTGTGAATTGGTGGGAAGCATTAATTCCCTAATGTAACCTTTGCAAAATCCAGAGTTTGCTTTCTGAGAAGCCATCTGGTTGGTGATCGGGATCAAGCCCAATTAGCTGAGATCGCTGCTGATTGCAGCATTTTTTTCTGCCTGCTAGCAGATTGTTGGCAATGAGTCCATTGGTCCTGTGCAGGATCTGCAGTTAATAGCTATACTTCTTTAGTGTGGTTATAGGCAAGAAAATGGTGATAAATAACACTTTTCTATACCACGCACATCCCACTCAGTCTTCTGGTGAAACTTCACACATCTCTGTTACTCCACAAAGATGGTATCACCATGATTCTAACTGAATTCCTTTTGCTCTCAGATAGTAGGTTAAATTTTTAAGGTTTCTACTTAAGTATTAATGGAAGTGGACCTTGCTTCACTTGAGTTTGCAGAGAGAATCCAGGTATTGGCTTTGTCCTAGACTAGTGAGAAGTGGTGAGCACTCATCTGAGCGATGCCATAATTAGGGGATAATTGCACTTTCTCTTGGCTTTCTTGTCGTGCAGTTTGTAGGAAGCATTTTCCACTTATGTTGGCAGGTAAACATGCTCTCCAAGTTAATTATGTCCAACAGTTGTGCAAATGGAAAACTGACAGGCCTGAACTCTTCAACTTTGGTTCTTTCTTTCCATGTGATAACATCCTGCAAAGAAAATGAAATCGAAAAAGCTTTTTCCTTAAACTCCAGACATCAAAAGTTTTTATGCCAAAGGCTGAAAGTGAGCTGTCAAAGCAAATGACTTCTCTTATTTTGTTGCTGTGAGGCTGTGTCATTGGGCTTTATAAATAATTCTTTTGCAACCTTCTGTATATCAGATGCAAGTGTTGCAGCTCTTGCATGAAGCTTCCTTTGAAATGACATTTCTTCTATTTTTAATCTTTTTCATATTGAAGCAACTTCTTGCTCTTTCCTTCTGTTTTGTACTTCCACATATTTTTGGTTTGTTTTCCATTCATATGCTGGGATGGCTTTTCCAAGTGCCTGAGCACTGCTATGCAGCAGTAACACAGCCTTTGGAGACTGCATGTAAGCATTAATAGTATAGCTGTGGAAAGAAGCATCTGTCTCTAGTTTCCCCCCAGTTGCTTCTTCCCTTGAAGAAGGATGAATGACATGTTTTGAAACCCACTCTGTGGCCATGTGGCATAATCCTGGAAAATCCTCTAGGATTTGTCTCCTCTGGGCAGAGGCCACGTGCATTTTAGCTGTGTCACTGCTCTCCCTTTAACCTATTGAAATAGCAGGTTGTCCCAACAACCACAGCTCAGTTTTGTGTTACAAAAATGAGTTGACTCGCATGAGAAAAGTGGCCAGAATGCATGCAGAGCTGTGCAGTGCAGGACCAGTTGGGGCACTCATGGCTGAAGAGTAAAGTTATTTGGTGGTGTAGAGAGACATACTGAGAACAAACCAGTCTGGTTTCTTCAGTCTTGACTTGTAAGTGTTCTTGTTGCTTTAGAAGGCTTCTAGATATCTACAGCTGAAGAGGATTTTTTTCACTGCCAGTGTTACTGCCACAGACATAGAAATGGTGTCAGGTGGGAACTGCTGTTACCACTGAAGTACTCTGCCTGCCAGGAGCCAGTTCTGCTGACGTTAAGAAATGGGCTCAAAGCAACCCTTGCAGGCTTTGGAGTTGTGGTTAGCATGAAGGTTTTCTGTTTTCCATCTAACCTGAGTTTCAAGGGTAAAATAGTAGCCCACAATTTGTGCTGCCTGTGCTGAGCTGTCATCTTGTGCCAGTATCGAAATCTCTTACAGAGTAATGGGGGGGAGAAAGGGAGAGGCAAAAACTGTGGCATTAGGATCAGAACCTTGGTAGCCTTTAATTATTCCTTTCTAGTTGTTAGGGTTAGCTTTATTTCCTTGCATGCCCAAGTAGGGAGGAGTCATTTAATACAGACAAGGATAGTAACTGATTGAATATTCAAATCTCCACCTATTGCAAGTGGATCTAAGTCAGACTAATTTCTTCCTATAGCTTGGGTGGGGTAAGGCACCTAAATTACTAAATTACTTGCAGGTTGGTACAGACAGAAAGTAAAGAGGAAAGCAATAAATGCCTTGACTTTCCTACCAGAATTGCAGCCCACGCTGTGTATGTAGGTCCCTTATTCATGGGTTCCATGTGGGCTGCACTGCACCGTGGGGACAGAGCTGCTAGCCAGCTGCCTACGCTGGCTCGGTTTGGCTGAGTAATGATTCTCAGTGGTTAGTGGAATACTCAAAAGAGGTCATCTCCTTTGAGAAAGTCAACATCTATTAATATTTTCTGATGACCAAAGATTGCTGGGGAGATACTTCTCATGAGTTACAAAGTAATTCTCCAAATGACTGAAGCCCCTGAACTGTGTTCCTTCGATGTGACTTAGAAACAAAAGAGTTTGGCTTGTGTTGCACAACTTCAAACTAGTCGTAATGCTGCTGTCTTGCAGCCCACTGCAATGGAGACAGCTGTCATTCAAACCTGTGTGCCTCAAAGTATATCTGTACTGCATGCTTGTGGCACAGTGCATGTGCCTTTCCCAATGGAAAATGAGTCTGGAAGGATAGTTCTATGTTTGTGTGGTTAGCTTGCTCCTGATAGCCCAGTTTGATAGTAGATTTGATTGCCTCTGTTGCATCTTAATTTAAACTAAACCCAAACAGAGGTGGCTTTGTGAGGCTAGCTATGGCAAAGACAACAATTTACTGCAAGGGATGAAGGTGTAGATTTCCAATATTAATAATTGGAGCAGGAGAGGCCAAGCAGTGGAAGGAAAAGGGATGAATTGGAGTCAGGTTGTAGATTATTTGTGGCATGGAGTAATGAGAATAAGTAGTGTTAATTTCAGATCCCATTTGTTTGTTGTCAGAGGACAACGGTGGGGCATCCACAGCCTCTTTAGACAGGTTATTCCTTGCCTTTCTCAGTTGTTAGTCCAATATTCTTTGCCTTTCTCTCAGTAGTACATCTGAGAACAGATATTGGAATATGCATGCAGTGAAAGCTGTGTTAAATGTAAATGACCTCTACACAAATGATGATGATAAAGCCAAGAGCTTTTAATAATCCTGTCGTAGCTTCTAGCTTGTAAGTTAAAATATAAGGTAAAGCTAATGGTTACAACATAAATTAAATCATAGATTCCTCTCTTCTTTTGCTTGGCAAGACATTGGGGGGGTTCGGATTGCATGTTTTCCTCTACAAGTATTAATCACAACTGAGAAACAAAGCACAAAATAAATAATAAAGTCTATGTATGTTTATAATCTGTAGTAATTGCCCATGTTAAAATGCCCATTATTACTTTTTAAATCCAGCATTCAAATCTTACATGAAACAATCTTACATGAAAAGGTCTTGCAAGAATATTTGAGGGGGAGGAATAATACCTAAAATGAATTGCAGTCGTTATCTCCACTTGGTGCATAAATGCTGATGTGATCCCATGGTGTTCTTGTGAAACAGTTGGAAACAGAGCAATATTAATGCACGTAATTGGAATAATTTTAGTGCTTAATCAGTAGGAAAATCTTTTTAGTACAGTTAAATTTTGACTACTAATATCCTAACTAGTGAATCAAAAGTGACTTTTGACTTGCTACTCTTCATATAGAGCCTTAGTGATATCAAAGTATCCTCGTTGTTCTTCCTGCCCTTGAGACAAGTGCAGATGGTGTGTAGAAGAGGTAGGTGTGTGGTTTCTCAGTTATGCCATATGGCTTGGTTCAAGAAAGAGCTTGAGGTTGTTTGACTTTTGCTCAAAGGGGCTCATCTCCTTTGTCTGCTGTCCTTTTTCTGTCCATAGCGGAGGCTGATCTTGTGGCTACAGATTAATAAGCATAATGTCTCATTTGTTTCCTGGTCTGGGTACCTACCAGACTTCAAAAATAATTTAAAAAAAAAAAAAGTCATTATTATGCCACTGCAGTGCTGTGTTGCTCATGAATGCCCACACCTTTCCATATGGTGGACTGATAGCTGGTGTCATACTCAGTCTCAATAGCATGCATATGTCTGGTGTCTTCAGGATTAATGTTGTTTTGCCTGGCACCTTCCCTTCTTTTTCCTACCCTTTTTGTAAGGTGTTGTGTAAATAGTAAATCAAGCAGCAGTGTGAGCAGCCATATCTCCTGCTTGCACTCTTTTGGGGGATGGGAATAAATGAATCTCTGTTGGGTGCTCAGAGCCCTTTCCAGCCTGACCTTGATATTTCACCTTGAAGTTCATTTGCTTCACTTCCAAAACTAAAGAGGAAGCAAGACCTTCTGACATTGATGTCAAAGGTATCCGAAGTCATGATGTGGGATGTTTCAACTTGCTGTTTTTACTTACTCTGTACACTACTGTGCAAATCCCTGTCCTTACAGAGAACATCAGTATACGAATGGTTATTTAGTGGTATTGGAAGATATCTTCAAAAGGAACTGTTTAAATTTCAAGAGGTTCAAACATCTGCATGACCACTAAATGCTGTTTTGCCTCTAAAATACTAAGGGAAAGCTGAGATTCTCTGAAAGCCATATTTGTGTAAACCAGATTGTCACATCACACTTGAAGCACACCAGCAGTTATGGTGCGTGGTACAGTGGACTGTTGTCAGCTACATATGAGTATGTGAAAAGCACTTTCATGTGGCTGAAATTATAGCTTCCAGTAGCTTCTTTCTGTTGAAGAAAACAAAACAATCCGGTTTTGTGCAACATCCTCTCTGCTTTTGGTGCAGCTATTCTTGCACTGTAATAACTGATCGATTCAGCAAACTCTCATCCCAAGTGCTCATCCTCTTGTCAGCGTATTCAGGTTTATTTAGCAGATGTTAATTGCACCCAGGTTGAGTGCATTGTTAACATTTAATGCTCTGCTGAATCACGGGTTGCATCTGCATCACTGTCTCCTGGCTTTTGTTAGATGTAAGTCCATGCACTAGAAGAAGCTTGGAAGGAAGCAGGACTTAAGGGATCGCATCAGATGCTTTAAATTGAAGGAAAGCAGACACTACTGAACATAGGCATGCTTGATGCAGGACTGGAAAAATGCTTTAAAAGCTTCTGCCTGACCTCTGGTTCAGTTATCTTCAATGTAGATGAAATCTGGGAAGCACTCAGAGCTTTGAGTTGAATTGTGTTGGAGGCGGTGTTTTATGTTTGTTGTGTTTTCCCAGAAATAATTTTCTAGGGGATAATACCAGCATTAGAATCATAGAATGGCCTGGGTTGAAAATGACCACAATGATCATCTGGTTCCAACCCCCTGCTATGTGCAGGGTTTCCAACCAGCAGCCCAGGCTGCCCAGAGCCACATCCAGCCTGGCCTTGAATGCCTCCAGGGATGGGGCATCCACAGCCTCCTTGGTTAAACTGGGAGTAGTCACTGCTAATGCTGTGCTGCACACCTATTGCATTTGGACCTCCTCTTGGCCTAGGGTTAAAAATTAATACTTTTTAAGGTTCAGCAAAATTATAGAAGCAACTGTGTGTTGGGGACACTCAGATTAGACAATGTTTCTTTGAGATGGAAGAAGGGGGAACGCTTCTGATTGTATCAGTGATCAGACGCCAGTGTTTCTGAAGCCCAAACTAGCAAGCCTGCTTCATCTTAACTTCCATATCCTGAAAACAGCTAAATTGCTTGAGAGCCACCTACACAGATCTCAATTACATTTGGTTCTGTTGATGTGTCTCAGTGGCTTAACCATAGTACCATACTGTGTATTGAAATTAGTAAAACAAAAGTGTTTCAGAGGTAGGTCTGCATATGAAAGAAGTGTGAGCACTGTTCATCCACATGCTGCTTAAGCAGCAATTTCCTTGGATTCCTTTTAAAGCAATAGAAAGGAATCACTTTCTCTGGAGAGAGTTCTCTATGGGGGAATATCCTGCTGCCAGCCCTGCCAAACTAACTTTAGCAACTGCCACACTACAATCATTTCCAGGTGAGGTTTGATGGAGTGAGCTGATGACCTCTCTTTGAAGGTCTGTGTTAAGATGGAGGACTAATTTTGTTTAGGAAATAAAGTGGCCAAGTACTTGTGAAATATGTGAGGGAGGAGGAAGGAAGGAAATGGCCATCTTTAAAAGCTCTTCTTTCATATTCCACATTTACAGAGATCATCTTTATAAACAACCATTTGTCATACAACAGTGAACTATTTACGTGTGGTTTTGTTGCAATTCAACTCAGGATTTAAATATCAACTACATTTTCACCTCTGAGTTGAGTTTGTTGCCTCTTACTCCTACTTTGTGGAGGTTTTTTTTTGCCTTTTTCCATCTGTCTTGTTTGAAATACATGTGTGTATCCTTTTCATGTGCTGCTGCTTTCCTAGGAAGCAGTCATGTTTCCTGAATGGACTTCTCACATACGATTTACAACTTGTTGTTTGCCCTTTAATACAATCTTGCAGAGGAAGATGATGCTGAGGAGGTGCCAGAACCTCAGGTGACGGGGAAAATTGGAGCAAAAAAGCAGAGGAAATTAGAAGAGAAACAAGCCAGAAAAGCTCAGAGAGAGGTAAGCATTCCTGCCACGTACAAAGCTCAGAGCAAAACCTGAACAGTGATACTCAGCAAAAACTGGTGGTGACAGACACCCAGGAGAATTTTGAGGTACCTGAGGTATGCATGCAGTTCCTGCTTTACACTATGTTGGTTTGTCCTATAGAAAGGATGGCAGGTTAGCAACAAACCTGATTAGTCCTGTATAAATTTACCATCCTTTTCTCACTCGCTCCTTTGAAGCGTTTTATCATTGCTTTCCATAGTCATTCTGTTTAATTAGCTTTTTTTTTTTTTTTTGTGGAAAATGTGAGCAAAGTTGAATGATAAGCATCACTTGGTTGAGCGAGGAATCATTCTGTTTCATTTTAAAACATGCTGATTTTTATTTTCCCATGTAGACAAATAAATTTTTCGGTTAAGTTGCCTTTGCTGAAACATTCAAAACCACAAATCCATTAAAACACAACTTAAGAAACAAAAGATTTCTAAACAATACACAAAATATCTTTATTTTTACTGTTCTGGGACAATCTCCCTTTGCTGAGTTTGGTTAGAAATAGTAGGAATTTGTAGATTTGAAGAGACAAGTACAACATTCTCTTTAAGAGAGAGATCTCCCCATGTTAAAATTCATCTATTTGCTTTTAGAGAATTTTTCTCCTTTTTTTTTTTCCTTTTCTCCCTTTACCTCGGAGTAATTATGATATTCCATAATATCACTCTAATTATAAGGTACATGCACGTGCAAAGCTTGCCTTGTCTGCTTCTCAATAAGCATTTTCAAGTCAGAAGAGTAATTTTTAAACTTAGCACAATGTTAAGCATTCTGAAGGTCTGGAGAGGAGGAGGGGGGGTAGAAGTTGAATCATTATGACTTGTATTAGGTTATTATTTCTGAACATGCATACAGAAAGATAGTAAGGATCATCCCCCTTAGTCTTTACAATATGAAGGTAAAAGATGTATACTGAGAGAGTTTGAAGCCTGTTTTGCATTTCTTTTGCTGGTTGTTTAAAGGGTTTTTTTGTTGTTTGTGTTTAAGGCTGAGGAAGCAGAGCGAGAAGAACGGAGAAAACTTGAGTCAAAGAGAGAGGAGGAAAGGAGGAAAGAAGAGGAGAGAATCCGCCTTGAGGAAGAACGAGAGGTGGGATTGGTTGCATTTATAGATGGAAATTTTGAACCAAGTTTATCTTGGTGCTTTTCTGCAAGTTCTGTGATAGCAAAACTATTTGGTATTCAATGCTATTACATACATCTTTTGTTTGTTTTGTTGCTCCATTTTTATATGAATTACAGTGATACTTGGTGATTTCAACTGCAGGGCTCAGGTTTGTTTCTCCAAGTACTTGGTAGAAGTGAAAGCTCTTGCTCCAAACATCAGCACGTGTCTTAGCAGCAAGGACCAACCCACAATCGAGGCCAGGGCTAAATGAAACCTCTCCTGCAGTGGATCCAGTAGCCTCCTATTCCATAGTGACAGATTGTTTGGTCAGTTTATGTTGACAAACGTAGCTTTTAAAATTGGCCCTTAGTCTGATGGAGTCTATTTCAGTGCACGTTTATGAAGGAGTTGTACTCAACTGCAGGAGAAGTTGGCTTGATGTCTGTTACAAGTTTAGTTCTCAGAACCACAGAATGGCATAGGTTAGAAAGGATCTCTGGAGGTTGCTCAGAACCTTGTCCAGATAAGCTTCCAGTGTCTCTAGGGGTAGCAGATGGCTCAGTCGTGCTGAGCCCCAGTTCCAATAGCTGATCATTTCTCATGTTGCAACTTGTGTCTTTTGCTGACGCTCATTAGGTCTGCCTGCCTGACAGCTGTAACCAGCAGGGCAGAAAGCGAAAGACATTATCAAGCACTTCTGCAACTGTCATGTAAAATTATACTACTTTGTTCTAATTACACAAATTTACATGTGCTTTATAATTAAAGATTTTCAACCTGTAGATATGAAGGTGCACGTTAAGAGTGACCCAGAAAAACAGATTTCTATGCAACTGAAGTGTCTTTGTGAAAAACCTTTCATCAGTGGGGGTGGCAAACTGATTTCAAAGCTGCTTTGTGTGTTCCAGGAGTCAGTGCTACTGGCTAAGAACAGGAGCTTCGTGCTCTTTGGTGCTTGAGTCAGTTGTGTGGTAGCTTTGCAGCGTGCTTTGGGAGGCGAGGAGCAAGGTGTTCTGTGCAATCCTGTGTTGAGTAATTGCAGTCCCAGGGGAGTGGAGCCCCCAGTGTTCAGCATGAATTTTCCATGATGCTTAAATGTGCAAATCTGTGTTTTGTGGTGAGCTGTGTGAGATTTATTTTAATTCGTTGTAAGCACAGATTGTGCAAGCGAGGTGTTCTGCTGATAACATTCTGAAAGAAAAACAGACATTTTTCCCTTCTTCTGTTGAGGGTATGAAGTCTAATTTTGGCTAGTCAGAGCTGTTTCACAACAGCAAAACTGTCAGACCTGGCTTCCTATGGATCTCTATCTAATACTTTCCCCCTGTCCATGCACTTCAATAGCACCAGCTTCTGCCTTGCAGTTTGCTCCCCTTCTAAACATTTCTCATTTCTCTCCCTATACTTCCAGCTCAGAAAGAGGCCAGATGAACTGTGGCTGCCTTTAAAGCACCCACCTGTTGTCTGTCCTGCTGACTGGGGGACTTTTCCACCCTTCAGGTCAAAGCATGAGGGAGAACACAGATGGCATGTTTTCTTCTAGTGGTGTATTCTTTTAATAAGTGTATTGTCTGCACCCAGCTCCTTGACTTTTCAAATACTTCTTTCTTAAGATTTTAGAAATTTAATATCCTTGAAACCCTAAAGACTTGGTTGAAATGAACTAGAACAGTTCAATACTCTAAGGGAGATTAGGAGGGCACCCTGGCTGGATGCTAGCATTGCTTTGGTATCAGTTCCTTTAGACAAGGCTAAGAGAGGAGTTCAGTTCCAGACTGGCAGTCCATAAGACAGGTGGACTGCTAATCACACAGCAGCTGAGCTGGGCCAGCTTGCTCAAAGTGAGCTATAACCCAGGACAAAGTTGTTGTCCTATTGGTTACCTCCAAGTTTGTCCTGGGGCTTAGCAGTACAGCTGGCTAATCAGAATCACCTGGACACAGTTGAAGAGCTGGGTAGCAAATAAGGGTGTAATTCCACCCAGACAGAGATCTCTTCACGAAGAAAGTGCTTATTAACATATTTAACTTTTTCTTAATCATCACCTTCTTTTCAATTTAGAGCTGAATAATTTATTTTGGTTGGATGAGGGAAATCTCATTTGGTTCGATTTTGATCTTCAGTATACCTAATGAAGACGGTACTACAATGATTTCACCTTCATTTTGCAAGGCCAAATGAAAATGAGGAATGTGAATTAAGGCTTTGATTTACCTCAATTTTGTGCCTGGCAGTCCAAAGGACAGCTAGAAGCTCAAATATTACACAGATGCATAAATCTATCTTGCTATTCATATTTGCTTCAGTCATGCCTGAGCAATAGTAAGGGAAATTTCAGTTGCATGTTTTTTTGGTTGTTTTTTTTTTGTTTGTTTGTTTGTTTTCCTTGCTCTCTCTTCCAAGAAGTGCTCCCAGAATTGCACTGACTTCCATGAATGCTGAGACTGGCTCTGTGTCAAGGAGAGCTGCTTTGCAGCTTTTCAACAGCTGAGTCCTATTAAACAGCTCTGGATGATTCCTGCCCTGTTAAATGCTGTCTGAAAGCCCCTCAAATAATGGGGGAAGCCAAACAGAAGAAGATACAAAATTGTGTTGTGGATCCTGTAGAAATCATAGAATCATAGAATGGCCTGGGTTGAAAATGACCACAATGATCATCTGGTTTCAACCCCCTGCTATGTGCAGGGTCACCAACCAGCAGACCAGGCTGCCCAGAGCCACATCCAGCCTGGCCTTGAATGTCTCCAGGGATGAGGCATCCACAACCTCCTTGGGTAACCTGTTCCTGATCTTTGATAAAGTCACTGGGGCTGCAAGCCTTTCACACGCATTCCCTGCAAGTAGTTTGAGACAGGGAGACTAGTGGAAATGATGAATTCTTGAGTCACATGAAAACCCTCTTTCTTCTATAGGCAAAGATAGCTCTCTGCAGTTATTTTTGGGCAGCTCTATACTGTGATGCAGTATAAATGGGAACTCTCCCTTCCAAGGGGGATTGCAGGGGCTAAAATCTTCTGTATTCTTGAGAAAAACACCTCCCTCTTTCTGTCTAAACATATTTGTAAGCACTTATAAATAAAATGTGATTGCCCCTTGGCTCCTGTGTTGCAAACGAAATAATATATATTTTTAAATTCAAGTTTCCTTTCCAGTGTTCAGATGACCTGATTGGCTACACATGTGAGGAAGCTCCTTTATAACTGGCATTTGCTTCGGCTCTGCTTTACCCTGGGGATTTCCCTTTCACTCTTGGAGTTTTTTAGTGGTGAGATGGTTTACCAACCGACACCTTATCAATGAGAGCGAACTTCCTCTGATGTTGCAAAACAGTGCCTTCATCAAAAAGTCTTGCAGGTTGCTAGCCAGAAAGTTTTTTTTGTTGTTTTTTTTTTCACCCTGCACAGGGATTTTTGTATGTTTTAGCTCCTTAGCCTACCTCTGCTGTGCTAAGGAAACTGCATATGGTTTATGGGTTTATGCAGATGCAGGGCTCACAGTGATTCTATCTCTCTTCTATACTAAAATGCAGCGTTGATCAGGGTGTGTTGCCTGCAAATCCACAGTTTGAGCTGCTCTTGAAACATAGTTTGATGTAGTAGAGAAACTACTGATCTTCAACTGAGCGAGCTTTCAGTGGTTGTGAAATAAAAAGCCACAGTGGGAGTGGGGGCTGGCATTTGTTCACTGCTATATTAGAACAAGGTTTGTATTGCTCAAGGACAGCTGTGCCCAAAGTTTCCAAAGTCAGGAAATGTCAATTAGGCTTTCAGCTTTGCATTTCAGTACCTGAGTAAGAATGGTCTGGATCTTTAAAACTTCAGGAGTGGAGGAGTGGCTCACGGTCCCCAGGGTGTTATTGATGTTGTTGTAAACTGAGACCCTAAAGTTTTGGTTATTTGATATTTAACTGTGGAATACATGCTTTCCCAAAAGTTACTTTTAAGAAATTACAGGTTGAAAAGGTTGCAGAAGACTCATCCTGCTCAGATCTTGGTGAGATGAGAACTGGTAGGAAACACTGCGTCTTCCTAATGGTTTTATTTCTATCTGAACAGTGATGGGGAAGGAATGTCTACTCTAATTCATAATAGAATCATAGAATGGCCTGGCTTGAAAAGGCTCATCTAGTTTCAACCCCCCTGCTATGTGCATGGTCGCCAACCACCAGACCAGGCTGCTCAGAGCCACATCCAGCCTAGATTCAGTCTACTCTGTGATATTAGTTATTTGTGAAGTCCCTATTTGGTTCCTGCAGATGCTGTACTATCAGCACAGAAGCTGGATGTGATATCATAGAATGGTTATGAGGAGGATTTCTTTGGTCTGTGAACCTCAAAGTGTTTGGCATAGGAACTGCCATACTTTTCCTGCAAGCTGCAAGCAAGGAATGATTGCAAGCAGGTGGTGGTTGTAAAGAGCCTGGTCTTTGCTCTCCCTTCCTCTTGCAGTGAGATCTCTTCCACTGCACAGTGCAATAAGCTGCCTATAAATGATTTGTTTGTCAGCAGGTCGGTCCTTTATCTGATTTGGAGGAGAGATGGCAGAGCACACAACTAGCAGTTTGCTCTCTGGGAAAGCTGCTTAGGCAAAGCTCTCACAAGAGCTACTTAGTGTATAGGCCAATACCACTCAGTGTCAGTGTCACCTTAAATGGGTTACTGCATGGAAAGCCAGGAACAGTGGCTTGCTGTCTTCTGGCTAAATGGTGCTGTAAGGGTCCTCATCCTTTGTTAAAAATAGTGATGCATGGTAAACCTTCAGAGGCTGTAATCTCACAGTTACTCAGCAGCATCTCAGGGCTCCAGAAGGCTCTGTGGTTCCAAGAGTCAGGGTCTGCTTCCAGCTATGAATCTGAGAGAGTTTTCAGGTCCCTCTGGGTTTGAGCTGATGAAAGACTGGGATTTTGTGCCGTTGACACGATTAATGTTTTTGATGGCGTGGAAATAATCATTGCAATCAAGGTAAGCAATGAGCAGTGGGAAGGTACGTTCATAGGTACGGCCTGGGTTGAAAAGGACCACAATGATCATCTAGTTTCAACCTCCCTGCCATGGGCAAGGTTGCCAACCAGCAGAGCAAGCTGCCCACATCCACATTCCTCAAGCGTGGTATAGAAAGCTGTTAGAAAACAAATCTATGCTGTAACAAACCCCTGGTTTTGGTAAGGTTGAAGTGGGTGAGGAGAGCAGGGGACCTATTGCAGAGTTTAGGGGAAAAAAAAAAAAAGGCAGTTGAAGGTGAACATCAGCAGTTACCAAATTTCCATAGAGCTGGGATTTCCCCACCACCACACCCATTGCTGAAGGGAGGTGGCCCAACTATTCTCTCTCCTCTAAGCAGACGTGCATTACTACTTAACTCCACAGCAGTTAATGTGAAATGAGAATGGGGATAAGCAAAAAAAAAAAAAAAAAAAAAAAAAAAGCCTGACTGATAAAAATACAGGCTTTATAAAAATCGTGTTTGAGCTGTGTGCCCTCTGTGTGACTCGTAGGCAGCGAGTATTGGGCTTTGTTTAATTAGTAGTCCCTGGGGTGCTGAGAGTGTTTCCATGTGTGGGTTATGCATAACCCACAGGCTGTTTTTCATGGGAACCTGGCTACGTCTGACTCTGCATCTTCCATGCAGCTGCTGCATGACTTGGGCATGTGAAAGAGTGCTGGTGTGGTGGTGGAACACCAGCTGAAAATGAGTGTTAACAAACAACGTGACTTCAGCAGGGCTCCCCCCCTGCCCAGCTTCTACTGCTGTTGCTGGTTCCTTTTACTCTGAATCAGTTTGCAGCTTCCCTAAATCCTTCTTTTTCTGTAGCTTAAATTGTGGTTGAATTTAGGTGGGTGAAGCAAGGAGTGGCTGCATTTTATTTTTTTCTTCTGGGTGGTTGATGAAAAAGCATTCTGGAAATGCTTAGCTAAGTGCCCTACTCTTGTATTTCCAGGATCAAGATGAAATTTAATGTACTTCCAAGCGAAGACCAGTTGAACACTTCTGAATGATCTATGGTTGTGTTGTTCTTGGCACCTGTAACACAAGGACAGAAATTATTGCTGAGCTTTTATTAATAATCGTTACGGTGATGAATGACCTAGAAAATGGTCTCATTTTGTCTCAAGTGCTTCCTCAGATCTGCAGGATTTCTTCGTGAGATAATGGTTAAAAACAGTTTTGACTCTTCACATGCAGTAAGATCTTTCCAGCTCTGGTTTTCTCATCCTTGAATGTCACTGTGGAAAGTGCTTCTTCCTTAGGACTTGCTCAGAGTTTGGCTGAATGCACTTAAGGCTGAATACACTTTTTCTGTGATTTTAATTAAGGACAATGCTGCTGCACCTGTTTCTGGCAGCTCAGCACCTCACATGATGTCTTTACTGAAACCCATTCATATTATACTTAATGACTTGCTCCTGTCTCCCCCTGTTTTAATAGAACAAGTGTTTACTTTCGAGCCATTTAAGGAAGCAATTACCATATTAGTGCTGAAGATGTAGCATGGCAAACACGTAGGAATCAATAGAGTTGTTCTTTAGGAGATCGATTCCTGTGCTAATAGGAAAGGAAAAGGACAGAGGCTGACACTAAAATCCAAAGAACTCATGTTTCTAAGTACTAACCAATCCTTTGTGCTGTAATAGCAAGCAGAGGTTTGTGAAGTTGGAATCTCATTGTACCAGGTGCTATACAAGCATCAGTTTCTCTGCCCTACTGATGTTGGGCTTAGGGTTTTCTGGGTCAGCAATTTTTTTTATTATTGCTTTTTGGCACGTGGTTTTGAAAACCATTTCTTCCAGCAGAGGTAACTGATCCTATTCTTGTTGTGCATAACTAAGAGTGGAACTTTATGTTTGACCATTCATCAAAACCTACCAAATAAACTGCTTTTTATGTAATAATACATTTTCCCTAGGCATGAAGCAGTTGGCACAGGTCTTTACATTCAGTGTGGCCGTATTTTGCTGTATGTCACGAGTGATTTACTTGAAGCTCTTGCAGTCCAACTTACTCATGCACGCAGATGGAGACCAGTGTAATTGCAGTTCTCTTTGTATTCATTCCCATTGGACACTGGTGCATGTCAGAGCAGAATTGGGGCTGGATACAGAAATGTGGGTGTTGCATCAAAGTGCAGTTGGGGGCAGGAACTTCCTGTCGCTCGGTCTTCAGAAGAAACACATTCATGCAAATTACAAAAGCAGCTTGCTATATAAGAGTGGTTTTCTCCCCTTTGTCAGACCTGTTAAGAACCAGCCTAGGTGTCTTGTGCAGGCTTACAACACCATGTCAGGATGACTGCAATCTTAAGAGTGTCAGAGCAGCTTTTGAAATGAATGATACCATCAAGGGAGAACTCAAACGTGTTTTAGAAGCTTTTTATCTGCAGTCTGCCACAGTAGGACCAGACTGCAGATAAAGGAAACGCAACTGTACTTTAAAACTAAACCCCCTTTGGGGAGGAGCATGCTGACCACGTCATCTTTTCTCTCTAGGAAGAGGAGAAAAGGAAGGCAAAGGAAGAAGAGGAGAAGAGAGAGTATGAAGAGTACCTGAAGCTGAAGGAGAGTTTTGTAGTTGAAGAGGAAGGGGTTGAAGAATCAATGACAGAGGAAGAGGTATGTACATTAGTCTGTTGTTGTAGCTTCCTTATCACTGTTAAATTCAGATTGTCCTTACTGCATTCTGTCTCTTGTAAAATGGGCTTCAAAATGGGATCCAGACAAATGGTTTTGCTTTGAAGAGATGTCTATGTAGTATGTATTAACTTGGAGTAATTTCCTGGGGAATGTACAGTTCCTCATTCCAGACTCTCTCACTTAGTTCAGAGTGCTCAGGCAAGTGCACGTCACTGAGAATGAGTTCTGTCTTCCCTTTGTGTAAGGACTGAAATAAAACTAATTTGAGGAGGCAGATTCTCTTATACTGTCCCCAACTCTACCCTACTCTGGTCCCGTGTGGTTGCAAGACAGATGAAAGCAGGTCTAGATTTGGAGTTAGGTGGTGTGAAATCAAATGAAAAATCGAGCTGAGAGAAAGCTTGAGAAATCACAGGACGCAATCTAGGTGCTTGTGGGCTTTCCACTGGAAAACTGTTCAGTGTTGCAAATGACTACAAGTCATTGATAGGGTTTCAAACTCTGTATAATATCCTAGCATGCTCCTCCTGTGGCTGCCTCCAGGCGAGCTGCTGGGGATGGTGGTTGAAATGTGATGCTGACATAATAGCTCAGCAAACTTGAAAAGGTTCTCTTGTGGGAGGTAGAACCCTTAAATGTGTTAAATTAATTTTAATTGCTGTCAAATGTTGAAATGGCTCTGGAGTTTCAGCTGCCAAATTTGGGCTGTCCAGTGGATTTCATGATAGATACTTTTTTGGGGGGGACCGTGTAGATCTGTTCCCCTTTTTTCATCTGCTTAAGTGTCCCCATTGAATGAAATAAATTTGCACTCAGCATCACTGGGCTGAGGGGCTTGCCATTAGTCAGTATATACTGACCTTGGGTACAGATTCTCACCATGGAACCCTTTCTATTAACAGAAATTCCTTTTATTGTGCCAGGGTTAGCACCAATTGAAATTGTATGTGATGATGAGAGACTTCTAAGATGCAGAGAAGAATTAAACAAGTGCTTGCTTTTGAAAACCCATCTTATATTGTGTCTATTCTGTTAGAAGATCATATAGCTAAAACATATTCTCCACTTCAGACTCACTTGAAAGGTAGAGAGTATTTATTGACAGGCAGCTGTGGGAACACAGATGAAGAGAAATTAAATTTTCTGTATGTGGGAACAGGGAAGGGTGTTCCTCACTCAAAAAGAGCCTGGGAGGCAATTGATGATGCATGGATCTCAACACAGATATCTTTGGTAGGGGTGGGGAAGTAAAACTTTAATAGCAGGCAATTTGAAAGTCATGTTCAGGAATGATCACAGGTATGTAGTTATTTGGAGGCATCAGCCTTGCAAAAATGCCAAGCCATCCTTCTGTCTCAGGGTGGGTAATGCACTTGAGGCATTTTGGTATCCTGGTACAAGCTGACTCTGCCATGTGGTGTTGAGAGCAGCGTGCTGAAACTCCTGCTTGAAGTTAAGGGTGCAGAGTTAAGCAGTTAATTAAGGCTGATTGATTTTTTCAGGGTTGCAGAGTAACTCGACCTCCTGTTCACTTCAATGCACGTTTTTTGCACGGCCTTTGAAAACTGAGCTGTTTACATTAAAATGCTGGATTTCAGGTGCATAACTTTGAGAAGGGCTTGAGCTTCCACATGTGTTGTGCAGCTGTGTGCTGCACTTCGCCATCTGCACGAGCTGCCTCCTGAATCACTCTGTTCTTTCCCTCCATACAAAATGTCCTCAGTGAACGTACTTAATACACACAGACTCACCCAGATGTGATTGTTTCAGGGTACGTATGATTTGAAGAAGAAAAGATTCGACCATCTCCTTTCAGAAAACAAATTGTGCTTGGGTCATATTCTGGCTTAGAAAATACCTATTGGAAATTCCTAGTTGAGTTTAAATCTAGATGCCTTTTTTTCCCCCCCTTCAAAGTCTTCTCTATGCATATATATAAATTTCAGATGTAGACAGGCTAAATGCTTATACTGTGCATTATAAATTTAAAATAACAATTCTTTTCCTTTCCAGACTCGCAGCTTTCTGAAGGAATTTATCGAATACATTAAGGTAAGTTATCATTTTATTCTCCTCTTTCCATATTGTTAGAGTAAATGAAATAACTTTGAGTGATAGAAAGAAGGGAAATCTTTACTACTTCGATTTACTTAAATACTCAGCAAGTAATAAACTGAATACCTGAGGTGAAGACCACATTATTTACTTGATTGTGCATGAATATCTTAATCATTGCTGAAGTTATTTGTAGTTACAGCTTTATCTTGGCTACTGGGGGGTGAAATTGTAGCCCACAGCCTAATTCATAAGGATAGACATGTAAAACTCACCGTCAGGGCTTCTGATCAGAAATGTTGGCTGCAGTGTGGGATTTGGGACATTTGAGCTTTTTGTTTGTTGCCTAAATCACAGCTGATATTCACAGTCTCTGCATCTGTGCTCAGCATGAATGAGAAGTGCTGTACCAGCATGTGGCCTACCATGCAGGATGTGTGTGTTTGAAACACGGGCGTTGTAAAGATCAGTCAGACTTTTGTGTGATTTCTTTCTTTTGTGCCATTAACAGCACTGATGTTTTTATAGGGATGTTTAAAGAAAAAAAAAAATCACTTTTTTTGACAGGGGTTGTTTACCTTTCATGATGTTATATGCTTGGTTATCTAAATCCTGTGGCGTGTTCGTGAAGATTTCCACTTGTGACCTGGAACAACAAATGCTTCTTTAACCACTGTTGTTATATCAAAGCTGAAATGTGATTTCTTACCCTTAGCCTAAAACATACTTATGTGATTATCTTTTTGTCCTAATTAATCCCTTTTGGCCTTTATTGGAAACTGGGCTCTGTGAACGTACTGTATGTGTGTGAAAGGCTTCATTAGTAAGCACTTCTCCCACACACTTAGTGACCTTCTAATCATTTTCTTGATTCAGAATGTCAAATTCTGGACTCGTTTTGCATCTCCACCAAGAGCTTAGAGATGCACACACTTCTGGCTCTTTGGTAGCTCTCCATAAGGAATCAATTTGCTAATTGCTATCTAGTTCTGGAAAACAGGAACAGAATTCCAGTGTTACTGCAAAGCTGCACTGCAAGCATCTTTTCTGTGCTCTTCTCTGTCTTGTGTGCCACTGGGACTTGGTGATGCATCCAGTTGCCATTGGGCTGCAGTGAGGCTACATTCACTTTTGTCAAATGCTTTCAGATCATATGGGATCTCTGGAGGTAATTTGGAAATGTATGAGCTGGTAGTAGGCTGCGTATTCTTTGTTGCAGCCCAAGCAAAAATATTTCTCCATCACTGAGTCGTCAGCATAAGGCAATCAACTGGGAGCAGAAACACCACCCAAGGCAGATGAGACAGCTGAGACTAGATTGGAAAAGCAATAGGTAGCATGTTTGAAGAGCTTAAGAAAAGCCATAGAGTGAAAACAAACTATCAGGTGGCACATCTTATTTTGGAGTCATGCAGAGATTTCAATATTCTGCTTTCCATAGAAGTCAGAGAGGGTTTTCTTGGAAGAAGGGAGGACTTTACTGTGACTGTCTGCTAAGACCATCCTCTATTTCGATTGCTAACTGCACATTCCTATCTATAGACTGTCTTGAAAGCCAAGCTCTGGATTCAGGAAAATATGCTGCTCTTTATTAATGAGCATAACTTATGTCAGTGTCCCTTGAGATCTTCCACTAAAATTGGAAGGGTTTCCAAGGGCTGATACAATAGGCTCTGGTTCTGCACGTTGCCCTGGTGGCTGTGATGGACGGAACAGATTAGTCACACAATCTCAGTTCAGTGTTTAAGCACATATATAGTTGTACATTAGTCACTTTGGCTTGACGTCAGAGAAATTAAGCACAGGCTGAAGAACCAAATTCAGAAGTGCTTTGACACCTGGCTTCCTATCTAGAAATAAGAGAGAAGGTTCTGTTTGTCTTAATTCTGGGAGCTCTTGCTCCCTTTCACGCCTTGTTGGAGACAGCTGCAGAAAAAAAGAAAAAAAGTGAAGTGAAATGAATTTGGTAAAGTGTGGATGTATGTATATTGCTCTGTGAGAGTTAAGCCTGTCTTTAAAACATGAAATCTGTGGTGTTTTGCTGTGCTGGGACTTCGCAGTGTTGCTTTATTTCTGAGTGGGTGGAGGCTGGATCCCCATTCCATCCCATCCCATCCTCTGGTCTGCTACCCACAGCAGGAGCTGTATTAGAAAGCTTCCAGTGAGCTCTGTCATTGAGGGCAAACATCTTGAAGCAGAGGTGTAAAGCCTGGTTTTCTCATGTAATGACTTTGCATCCCCTCTCCCTTTAAAAGAAGATGTGACGAATCTTGGCAGTTCCCAGCTCTGAGAACTGAATTCCATGGACTGGTTTCAATTCCATGCGTTCAGTCCATGGTATTCAGTTCTCTAGCTTGGCTGCATCAAACTTCACAACTGCTAAGTCTGTGTGGCTTTGGTTTGATTTTGCTGATGAAAAAAGACTCTTCTATTGCAGCCTCTGTTTAATTCTTCAGTGTACTCTCAAGCTCAGAAACAAATGCATTTATCACTTGTAGTATGACATCCAATAATGTAAATGTGGCCATACATGTAAGGCTCTTGGGGATGTGCTCAAGGATGTTGGCTGATGTATTTGAGCCTTCACTTAAATGGGTCAGAGCATCCAGTCTTTCCACTGAGCAGGTTTAAATAATGTAAGTTCTGTGTTAAAAAAGAATCCTTTAAAAGTGCCTGCTAGGATAACTTGGAAGGACAAGTTCTGTTTTGTATGTTTTGCTAACCCTCTGATTCATCAGCTGCATGTAACTGTTGTTTGTTTCCATAGAAAACAAAGGTAATTCAGCTGGAGGATTTAGCTTCACATATGGGCTTAAGAACTCAGGTAAGTGTTACCTTTTGGGGTACAAGTACAAACAATGATTTTAAAAGGGTAAGAGAGAAAGTGGTTAATTAAGGATACTGTTTGTGTTACTGTTCTGGCATTACTTTGGTGGTGTTCAGTAGATTCAGCCCTAAAAAGTGGATATTTGTCAGAGAGCCACAGAAGATTGCTGGCTCACAGGGATGTTAGTGAAAAGGGCACAGTCTGGCTCTTGAGGGGCTGCTTGTTGGCCAATGGGTTTTGTACAGATTTTTGCAAATCTTTTAATAGAGCAATTCATGATAACTGGGAATCAAGAGCTGTACATCCAGGCTGCACTGCCCCCTGCCTCTCTCTGCTTTCCTAGAACTTAATTTGCATGCAGTGAGCCCAGTTAAAGTTGAAATCCAAGCCCTACCTTGTTTCTGCAGCCCTGTAAATGCTGGTGGGGGAGAGAGAGAGGCAGGACTGCAGAAACCAAAGTTATTGGCACACAGATACCAGTTCTAGATGCAGCAGAGCAGCGTGCTTGGAGTAACCATGGAGTTAACTCAGCAATAAATTCAACAAGCTGCTCTTTGGCTTGGTAAGGAGCTGTTTCCTCTGAAATGGAGCAGGAAAAACTAAAAAGCTCTGCAGTGTGTTGAGTGTAGCCAGATTCTTGGAGAAGTGCATCACAGTATTTCATGGAACTGGTGTGTTGCATTGGCACAGTACAGCCCTTTCCTTGGGAAAATGTGTACAGCTCCCCCTCCACGATACAGTCAGATAATTTAATAATAAAAACTCCTTGCTGGCAAGGAAGTTATTTGAACACCCCAAGCTGCAGAAGCTCACTTTGACTTTTTAAGACCAAACCATTTCTAAAAAGGGCTTACTACATCCATCTCTGTGGAACCACCGATTTCTATCCTTCACTGAAGGGTTTAACAGTGAGGATTTAAATGTAAGCAGCATCCTGTAGTTTGTCTGAGCATGCAGAATGTTTTGTACCTTCCTCTTGATCGGTTTGTATTTCCTTTTTGAACAGGATGCAATTAACAGAATCCAGGACCTGATGGCAGATGGCACTCTAACAGGTGACAGCCACAACACCTATTCTTCAGCTGGTGCAGAAAATCTCTCCTCTGTGGTAGAGAGATATCCAGTGTAATTTCCATTTTAAACTGGAGAGGACCCTTGTAGGATTTGAACAAAAGCTGTATTATTTCTGTTTTGGCAGATGTGAAACTACTGTTGAAAGCAATATGGGAGATAATTGCTTCATTTTACAGAAGTTGGGGAGTAAATGCTCCCAATGGTTCAGGGGCCAGCACAAGGCTTCAGCATGTTATTAACCCTGCTGAAGGGCCCTTGGGTTTACTAGCAGGTTACATCCTCTGAAATCTGAATTTGAAGGAATTGTTTAAGTATCCTGGGGCTTGTTTGCACACCTGTTTTAAAATTGCAGTGGCTAAAGCTAATATGGGGTGTCGTACAGTTCATAGAATATTCTGAGTTAAAAGAGACCCACAAGGATCGAGGTATGGCACACTCTGGGAGAAGCAAACATCCCAGAGCACTCCAAAACTAGGAGCTGTAGTAAGTGAAGTGCTTGTTTCTAACTATGTACCTTGCACTTGAGGTTGGAATGCAAGCAGAGACTGAGCATATAGGTAGCTCCCTGTCTGAACAAGGCTGTTTTATTGCTGGTCAGTCTTTTTCTTCCCAAGGATGAAGTAGGGGAAGGTGCCATTGCAAACATTGCTGACCTGATAGCTGTTTGCCAACTGTGACAGCTGTATCGTAATGGGTACATGTGGATACCCACTTGAATGACCTAAAAGTGATCTGAATCAAAAATGTGCACTGTGCTGGCTAAAAGATGTGCTAGTAAAGTAAGGCTCCCTGCTTTACATTTGATCCTATAAGACATTGAGAACAAAGAGGTCAGATCTCACTCTTGATGGAGCTACCAAAATGTGGAAGCTGAGCTTCATTACCTCCCAGAGGGGCTCCAGATTTCATTGCCTGGGTCCTTCTGCTTTTCGGGTCTCAGTTGGCTGTCTGACCCTGGAATATCAACACTAATGCAACATACCTGAATGCACTGCTGTGATACTCCTAACTAGCTACACACAGTGGGGGAAAAAAATGCATTACTTGCTGAACAAAATTAGTCTTACTCAGGTATTGTCAAAACTCTATTCAAAAGCTCAACAGTAGAGATGTTACCTGACTGCCAGCACATTGTTCTGCCTGCCCTAGATACGAAATGCAGCCTCAGCAGTTCAAACGCCCCTTCCAAAAAGAAGTAACTAATGTCTGTTGGGAAGTGAGAAGAGCCAAAGTGCTGACTTGAAGGTCCTTTCTTTTTCCCCTGTAGGTGTAATTGATGACAGAGGGAAGTTCATCTATATTACGCCGGAGGAGATGGCTGCCGTGGCTCAGTTTATCAAACAGAGAGGACGAGTATCCATTGCAGAGCTGGTCCAAGCAAGCAATTCCCTGATCAACCTCCAGCCTGACAACCAAGCTGTTGCTCCAACTGTGGCATGAAACTGTGGCGTGAGAAAATACAGGAGTTTAACTTTTTAATGAATAAACCACATAACGAAAAGCAAACAAGAACCCTTCCAGTCTCTGTGCAGTGTTTGGAGATAGGAGGCTTTGTTTAAGCATTAACTGCAAGAATTGATCAGAAGTTTTGCTTTTGGTTCTTTTAGGGCTGATAAAAAATTTGCACAAGATAAGCTAGTCAAGAACATGAGGCTTAAGCACTCTGATGCATTTGTACACCAGGGATATCAGTAATTGGCAGCCAGTTACTTTATCTAGGCAGGCACTCTCACGTGACTGTACCCATACTTGTTTTCAAATTCTAATCTGTATCAAATACATTCGGTTCAGACCCCATTCTGAATTTGCCAGGCTTGCTCTGCACTTGCAGAGTATAATGTTGTGGCAGTGATAAATACAGCCTGGAACAGTAGGACTTAGGGAGTAAGGCTTTTGGGTTTTGTCTTCTGCCAAGAGACGCACACACACACCTCCAGGGAAAGGCTAACTTGCTTCATGTATTGTGCAGGACAATTCTACTGATAGCAACCAGGTTGTGATGATTCATCCTGTGAAGTACGAGCTGGCTCAGTGTGTCTGGGGACCCCAAACACCCCCACTTCATGGCCTTTGTTTTTTTGATGTATTAAAAAAGTCTGGCAGTGTGAATCATGTAATTAAAGTTGCAAGTAAATGATTACTAATATCTTAATTCTAGGGGGTCAGTGTGTTTCCTGCATAAGAATATTTATTTTTAATAACCTAATTGATGCTTGCTAATTCTCTTTTCTGAATTCAACTGAATCTGTGTATCCACACAATAATTGGGGAGGACAAGGGGTTGGTTTTGTCTGCGCCAAAGTTAGAGGTAAATTGAGTAGGCTGAAAGCTGTGTTATCAGTGAGATGAGATAGCAATGAAACAATGGAAGGAAGCATATTTCCTGTCTAATCTCTGCACTGCTGCTCAGTGTTTTGCTATGCAAGAGTGCTGGGTTACAGCACAGCGCCATGCATTGGTATGAAAGATCAGCAATTCATTATTACTGGGTTGCACCATGTAGCTCAACGAGGTTACTTGATGGGAGGCTTCTAAAGTCTCTTAATTACTCAAAATTTGGTTTTGCCACGATGTTTTTTGTACTGTCCTAAACTATTTTTGCAGTAAAATAAATTCTGTTGAAAGAATTGGAGAAATGTGCATTTGTGTGTGTGTGTGTGTGTGTGTGTAGAGCCAGCCACCATAGACTTCAGTGTGCTGGTGGAGAGCTGAAGGTATCCCATTAAGCCCACTGGAATCACTCCAAAGTGCACTCAGTTTCTTTGAGTGTAACAGAAGAAATTTTGTAGCTCTTTCTTCACTAAATCTCATGTTATCTGTCACTGGGGGAGATGAGATTGGACTTCTGTGGCCCTTCAAGTACTGTGCTTATGCCTGTTGAGAGTCTGTACTTGAGTGTAGCTGTGATTCCCCAGTGGTGACTACTCTTCCATCACTGTATCTGCATGCTGGACCCTAACCCTTTCCATTTTGTTTCCAAGGTTGTGGAGTTGTGCAGAAACTGGAGCACAGGTCTTGTGATGGTCTGTGAAAGAGCCAGTGCCATTTAGCTTGACTGCATTATCTCAGGTGAATCATCAGGGTAAGATGTCACTCTGTGCCAGCAGCCAATCTGTCTTGCAATCCTTATCCACTATTTCCATTTTGTATTTTTTTTTTGGACCTAAGCGCATCATATCAGCATTCATCTCACTCTTTGTTATTTTTTTTTTATGAGCAATTTGATCTTTACTGCATGTGAATTTAGAGGCCAACCACTTGTGTGAGCCAGGGCAAAGAAATCCAGTTGATGTCAGCATGTCTGGCACCCTCTGTGCTTTCCTCTCCTTCTTTGGCATTCAGAACAAGCCCCGACCTCTGCTGTCCTGCAGGAGAACCCGAGGCTGACTCATCCAGACCATTTCTGACTCACCTGGAGCACTGATCTTGAATCCTGTTCATGTACATGGAAAATTTTATGGGGTCAAGCACAGAACCCGGCCACCGCGCTCATCTGTTTCAAGCTGGTCCTTCTGTCGTGTCTGGCCCAGTAAGCATTAAAATACCATTAACAGGAAAATTCAGGTATCCAAATAATTCATTCTCCAATTTCTTGTTACTGTTAGGAAGTGGTGGAGCATTCCCCTATTTCTTTCTGCACAAAATATTCCTCTTTTCTGTTCAACTTCAGCCATGCATTATGCAACACTTATCACCATGCTCCTCTCTGAATTAGTACAAGAGCTCCAAGGTACTCTGGTTGTACATGGAAGGAATAATAATAATTACTAGCTCATTTGAGCTTGTCCTAATTTTGCCATTCCACCTGAAGGCAAAGGCCAAAAAAAAATTAAATTCAGAACCCTGTTTTCATTTCACATGATGTGAGATCTAATCAAGGAGCTCTTCTTTTTCATGCATCTCAATGTAAGAACAGAGCAGCTGCCCACAATATAGGTTATGTGAAACAGCATAAAAATTTAAAAGCAACAAATGTCACAACTTTCTGTTTAGTTTGTTTGTGATGTGAGTTTTAGAGCCCATCAGCCTCGTGGCTTCCAGCTGTTCTCTTTAACTATGTATATCAGGAGATACTGGGGGATTTTGCCTGATCTCTTTAATTGATACTTTGTGTTGATCCTTTTAGGAAAATGCTAACTATCACAAGCTGGCAGTGAGTCACAATGCTGCAATATTCCCCTCTGCACAGAAGCAGCCATGTTCTGGGCTCTTAGATCTATTATTTTTTTAACCCCAGAAGCAAACTACTGAGCATTACTGCCAATCTTGAACGCAGGGATTCCCACCAGCAGACCAGAAGAGCTGCTATCCAGGCAAGTTTTATGCTTGAGGTACTGTAGAGACTTAATTCTTATCATCTTTTTTGAATTCTCTTAAGATAAGGGGCAAAAACTCCCCTTCCTGCCCCAACACCTTATAACCCCTGTGGATGCATCTGTATCCATAGAAGAGTCTGTGCCCCAACACTTCTCAGCCCTCCCAGTCCATATTTATCTGTGTCATCACAGATAAGCCTTCAAAAGACTTCTCACTACAAAGCAGACTCGTGTGGTGGTGAGACAGAGGAACAAACACAGATCCATGGTTGTGCTCAGGACTGCTCCTAGGATCTGGCCCAGCAACTTGAGCAGATCAACAGCCTCAAATTGCGCCAGGAGAGGTTTAAACTGGATATCAGAAGAACTTGTTCATGGAGGGGGTGGACAAGCATTGGAATGTGCTGCCCAGAGCAGTGGTGGAATCACCATCCCTGTCCTTGCAGGTAGCTAAGAGATGTGTGGACATGGCACTAACGGACATGATTTAGTGGTGGCACTCAGCAGGTCAGGTTGATGGTTGGGTTTGATGATCTTGAAGCTTGGATCTGATGGAGATTCAGGGCTCAGACCTTATTTTTGCTACATGGTTCTGCAGTGTGGGACTCAGACTTTCCCTTGGTCACCCGTGTCATGGCCTGACACTGCCTGCTCAGTGATAAATCAAGACCAGAGCTGCAGGAGGGATTGATGTCTCCTCCCAGTCACCTGGGAGGAGAACCTGGATCCAGGGCCACCACAGATGACAGATTTCTGCTTTGTCCACCAGGAAAACTTCTGCCAGCATCAAATGAAGGTCAGAGAATGTAGCAGAGAGATGGCCTCATTTCAGCCTGACAAGGGAATCTGTAGCCAGGAGCATGGGTGCATGGTGCTGGACATGGGTGCTCTGCTTCTGCTGGTACCTTTGGGCTATCTCCTGTACCAGAAGAACTAGGGAAGGTTTTGCATTACTCTTTTTTTTTTTCCTCTATCTCTTCTTGCTAATGAGATATTCCTCTGGACAATCTGAAAGCTTGTGCTCCATCTCTTTCAAGGCTAGGCTGGATGGGGTGTGGATGGTCTGATCTGGTCAGGGGCAAGCAGCCCACAGCAGGGGCTTGGGACCAAATGGGATTTAAGGTCCCTGCCGACCAAAGGTATTCTATGATCCCACTTTGCATCAGCTCTTTGAGGAAGGCAGAGTGGGAGCAGGACACTGGTGGAGATGGCAGGAAGGCTGTGAGCATAGAGAGCCTGCAGTAAGGCAACCACTGGAGAAAATCCAAGCATTTCTCATCTCTTTCCAGTGACCTGATGCAGTCAGTATATCGTGTTCCTCCATTCAGGCATTTAACATTGCCACCATGACCTTTGGCCATTGGCACGAGCCACGTGAACCCATAAGGTTGGCCTCAGAACACCAACGTTATGAGTTCACATGGTTGGGCTGAAGGCAGGCACACCCAAAGCAGGCTGCCAACGCTCAGATGGCTTTTGGAGGTTCCCAAGACCCCCACAGCCTCTCTTTCTGAGTTTCTATCCCTTTATAAGGAGTAAAGGATGAGTGGTAGCAATGCTTATGGGTTCCATCCAGGAGATGGCAGCAGCATCCCTCATACATTCCTATGGCAACGGGAGCGATGCATCCCTGGGCTGGGGGGGTTGATCATAAGGGTAGGGAAAGGCATCGCCTCCCAGCAAGTAGCCCTTCTCCCTGCTTGTCTTTGCTCTGCTCCTCGCCTGGCAGCACGGTGATGTGATGGAGGTGACAAGCAGGGTGTTTCTGCTGAATCAGTCTCTTTTCTTTTTGCAGGAGGAAAAAGCTGCTGCAGAACTTGCAAGCCGTAGCTTGGATCCCATCGTGCTGCTCACAGACAGCTGATGTGCCGAGCTCGGTAAGCAGGCTGCTTTCTCTGCTCCCTGCTTCCCTGTGAGCTGCCACCCAAACTAAGCTGCTTAGTGCGTATGGCATAATCCATCCTCCAGCTTGTGGCAGGAGCAGCGGTGGGAGCTAATTAGCGAGCACTAATAGGCATGCTAACAACATTTTGCTGCTACAGCATCGTGGCCGTTTGCCGGAGATTTGCACGCTGAATTTTTTGCAGTTAGCACCATGAAATGTTGGCTGTCACCAGGGACCTGTCCTTCAGTGGCTGGGAGCACACGCATCGGGGTGAAGCTCTGGGACCTCAGCCTGCACCAAGAGGCTGCCATGAAATTGTCTTGAGCGTAACCAAGTCACCGTGGGCACGGCCCAAAGAGTTCCTCCAGGAAGGCAAAGGAGCATTGGAAAGAGGTTCTTAAGGTTGGTTGGTCTCTTAACACTTTACGTTTGGCCGCTCAATCTGATGCTTTCTAAAGCCCTTTTCTAATGTTACTTAGCAAATTGCTCTCTGAGCTGTTTGCCAGCTCTAAGCCTGGAACTAATGAGTGACACCGGTTCCGCCCCAGCTCTTCTCTCTGGATCATTCCCTTTGGGATTGCAGCTCCAGCAAGAGGTGCTGACAGTGCTGTGATACCCCAGGACCTGATGCAGCACAACCCTATGTTTCCCTGCTGTTGAGCTGCTCTGGCTGCTGAATTGCTGTGCTTTCATGTCCCAACTATGGCCTAGCACAGCAGATACAGCCCTGTAGGAAAAAAAAAAACAGCACATCATGGGCTATGGGGATCTATAGATACCTGTCAGGTGGCTCTGGCTCTTTATAGATTTGAGTTCCTTCAGTATAAGCATTTTATTCCTTGGAGAGGAAGCATTGGGTAGGTCCCACCTTATTTCCTTTTATAATTACAAAAGGTTTTGTCAGGGGTGACTTGCCGTGGAGAAAGCTGCTCCTCAGCCCCCCGTGGGATCCAATACAAAACTGTGCCAACCTCTGCTCTGGGTGTGGGGAGATGGTGGTGATGGGTTGAGAGTCGGATTTAAATGATCTTAGCACTCTTTTCCTTAATGATTCAATGGGAGCTGGAGCCAGCTTTTCATGCTCACAGCTCTCACCTCTGAGACCTCACAACACGGTGGCCACATGGCCCAACTGACCTCATATCTCCAGGCCTGTTCCTGAGAGATGCTGCATGGCTTTGTGTTTTTGCCTTTCCTCATTCTCCCCGCTGATATTATTTGCCTGACTGGCAGAAAGGACTCATGCTGAGTTTATGCAGTCATCCCAGAGAACTGTCTCTCTCCTGCATACCAAGGCATTTTGGATAAACAGAAAGCTAGAATAAAAAGTAAACTGCTTATGTAGGCAGCAGAAAACAATATTTGCAGAACACAATGGCATCATTGTGGAACATTAAGGTTGGAATAGGCCTCTGAGATCCACGTGTCCAACCCCAACCCATCCAACTGTGTCCACTGACCACATCCCTCAGTGCCACATCCCCACAGTTCTGGAACACCTCCAGGGATGGTGACCCACTACTCCCTGGGCAGCTGTGCCAGTGCCTGATCACTTTTGGAGAAAGAATGTTGCCTAATATCAAACCTGAACATCTTCTGGCTCAACTTAAGGTCGTTACCTCCTATCCTATCACTGTTACGTGGGTGAAGAGGTGAGGAGAAGTAATAGTCCATGCTGCTGTCTGAAGCGACGTAAGAGAGAGCCTGAGTGTCTAAACTGTGACAGGCTGCATCATAGAATCATAGGTCATACGGTCGTATCACAGGTCAGCCCAGCACTCCCAAGAACACGATGCTGTTTCTGAACCCCAGGCACTGCTCCACTCTATCCCTTGTAGGCCACAGAAACAGGGCTTTGCCTCCAAGCTGTGCTCCTCAAACCTTCTGTCAGTCCCTGTGTGGACCCAGCACTGACCCTGGACGCAGCAGAATCTTGTGACCAGGGCAGTAGACCTTCACTTAAGCAAGGACTTTTTTCTTCCTCTCCAGGGCTACTGGGATCCAGATCCTTCTCTCATGTTATGCTGTGTTGAAGCCTCAAGGACAACATTTTGGCCTGGATTCAGGAAGCCTGTTAAGGATTGCAAATCAGAGAGGTTAGAGGCTGGGATGGGCGAGATGGGGAACAGCCCTGTGGGTGATGTTGCAGGAGGCTGCAGGACCTTCCCAGCAGGACAACCGCCGTGTCTGTCCAGTCCTCTATCCAGCCCCGCCGTGTCCCGAGGGCTGCAGGAGACATGAGCTCACTGCTGAGACGTGCCAAACCGAGCCCGCCGGGCGAGGCTGCTCCCAGCTCCATGCTGACATCTGCCAGAGATTTCCAGCACTGCTGTCTCGCTGCTTCTCTGCAGAGCGCAGCCCCTGTGCATCCCAACATCCTGGTCCTTCTCTGGGCCAGAGGCATCCACATCTACATCCCCATCCTCATTGCTCTTCCCATCCCAACCCACATCAGCATCCTGACACCTGAACTTGTTGCCATAGAAACCACAGGTCTGTCTGTCTGCCTGTGCCAGGGGATGATGCTCTGCTCCCCCTGCCACAGCTATTTGTAGTCCACAAGGGAAACAAGGGCAAATTGGAGGATGGTGCGTGCTGGGAGTGGATGGGAAAGTGTAGCTCTGACCGAAGTTATAGCATTTGGGACATCAGCGTGAGCTGGGAATCATTTCATGGCACGACAGAAGGCAAAATGTTCACCTGGAGAACACAATTAGCTCAGCAGGTCTTTTAGTACCATTAAGGGATTATTGTCCTGCTATTACATGCCCCATCATTGAGGGATTATTGTCTCAGTGGTCCCTTGACCTCCTGGGCATGGCTGGATGGTGCCACATCAGACCTCAAAGAAGGTGGGTGGGGTGGTGAGAGTTGTCCTCTCCTCCAGAGACCACCAGCAGCACAGGGAGGCATCTTTAGGAGGCAAACCTTCCTGTCCAGCTCGAGAAGTGGAAACCTTTCCTCATCATCCCTTCTAAACGAGGCTTTTTTGGCTGTGCTTTAATGAGAAGCTGAAACTTCATGCAGCAAACGCCTCCTCCTAACTATCTATTCTTCTTCCCATCCAAGTTGTTTCTGCATATTTTTCAGCATACACGAGGTGTTTCTCTGCCCTATTTCAAAGCAGGGGAAACTGAGGCACACAGCAGCTCTGAGATACTCCCGTGAGACCACTCCTGTGCTGAGATTCCCACACAGAGAAATCAAGTTAAATGATTGGGGATGTGACCAATTGATTTGGTGTTCAAGGCCAAAGTTGGATGGGGGGCCCTAGGAAGCCTCATCTAATGCTTGATCTAGCAGTCTGCAACCCTGCCTGCAGCATGGAGGTTGGAAGTGGACAATCCCTTCCAACACAAGCCATTCTATGATTTCCTGCCCACATGGTCCTGTGGGCACCCTAGTGACCATATATGGCCAACTCCCTGCTCTCTATCTCCTATAAAAGATGCTGGCTACTGGTTTACTTGCTGCCAGCCCTCCTGGAGCGGTGCGTTCTTCATTTCCCTTTTAGGAAGCAAGATTCCTGGACATAGGGCAGTAAAAAGAAAACATCTTTCAGCTCTTATTTATCACCTCTCTTTGTAACTGACCACTCTCCAAATAGAGGGACTACTTGCAGACTGCTTACTGGAGTGCAGCACAATGAAGCCAGAGGTGCCTTTGGCCCCTGCTGTCCTGGATGGATTTCCATGCAGATCTCCCCACCTCACTGCTATTTATGGGGTCAGCTCCAGGCAAGCAACCCAGCTGAAGTCCCGGTGCTTACTGCTCACTGGCCAAGCCAAACAGCGGGGTGATGCAATATTGCACAAACTTTCCAGCCAGGGAAATTAATCTTTGCAATAGGAAAGAAAAAGAAAAAAAAAAAGACAGCTCAGGGTGTCTGTCTTGGAGGGGATGTCTGTTAAATGGGCTCAGCACATGTTGTTCTGGCTGCTTCCGCTGAACTCTGCTGCTGGTGAGGTCAGTGTTGCTGTGGGTTTGCTCAAGTCCTGGTGCTTCTCCCTGTGCTGCTGGAGCTCAGGGAGAGCTGGGACATTGCTCTCAGCCATAGGGTTTGGTGGTGCTGTGTGGAGCCAGGGGTCGGACTCTGATCCTTGTGGGTCCCTTCTAATTTGGGATGTTCTGCAGTTGTGTGCTTCTATCATTCTATGATTCTAAGGTAGAGGTGGGATCTTCAGGTGGAAGAGTCTTTTTTGGACGATCGTGTGTGCTACAGTTTTGGGATCCACGTGAGCTCTTTTTGTACTGCAGCAATGATTCCTCAGTTTAACCTCAGTGCACGTGATGAGGATCCGCTCCCTTTTCAGCCTGGACCTGCCCTACTCTCACCCCATTTGGTGAGGCATTGGGTTCCTAGCTCTGGGTGTCTTGATGGATGGATGGGATACTGAAGAGATGTCCCTGCAAGTTGGATGGGGCCCTGGGCAACCTGATCTGGTGGCTGACAGCCCTGCTTGCAGCAGGAGGTTGGAGCTCAATGATTTTCAAGGTCCCTTCCAACCCAAGCCACTCTACAACTCCCAACCAAACCATTCTATGACTATAATTCCAACCACTCCTGATTTTGCAGCTCCGTTCAAGCCCCGCTCTGTCATCACTCTAACACGAGCTGTCACCTATCTTTAAACCTTCTTTCATCCTTCTCTGCATCTTCCCCTAAATCCTTAATGGGCCAAAAGACCACTCGTGCGTTATCAGCACTTTGGAAAACCCCGGGCAGCGCACGTGGCTGCCGGCTGACGCTTCAGTGCCTCTCTGATCCCTTACGTAACCAGTGACACTGTTTGTTTTTCCTTGCTGACTTTTTTTGTGTGTGACTCCTGCGTTCACTGCTCTTAAAGCTGCTTATAATCAGTCTAAAGCCTCAGCTTAGCCAGGCACCGCTCTGGGTCCTGAGCGACTTGCTGAGCTGCCTCCTTCGCTCCCTTGCATGAAGGTTTCTTTCCCTCTTGCTAGTTCCAGGTCCAGCATTTTTATGGCTTCTCCCCTGCACAGCAGTTCTGATTTGGGATCTGCTGCTCATAAGATGGCCCAAAGCCTCTTGAGTGGGTTGGCCGATGTCTTGCTCATCTCCTGGTGGGGCGACTGACTTATTACGTGATCTGACAGTGATAGGACAAAGGGAAATGGCTTTAAGCTAAAAGAGGAGAGATTTAGATTAGATGTTATGTAGAAATTCTTTACTCAGAAGGCGGTGAGGCTCTGGCACTGCTGATCAGATAGCTGTGGGTACTCCATCCCTGGAGGTGCTCGAGGTCTGGTTAGATGGGGCCCTGGGCAGCCCGAGCTGGTGGGAGGCAATCAGCCCACTCATCTTCATAGTGTTATTTTGATAAAGAATAACCTATGCTGTTCTTGTTTTGTACAACATTGTTCTCTAAAACCTCTGTTGCATTCCGTTTGTACATGCACACCCAACAGATGCACACATCTGCCATCAGATTTCCTGCTGAAATATCCCCAGCTAAAATCCCAGCTATTTCTCAGCCTGATTTCACTCTTGCTAAGCCAGATTAGGAGTTTATGGATCTTGCTGAAACTTCTTCACTTCACGGGATGAATTTTTATTCCTGGCAGAAGACTGCCCTGCTCTCTGTGTTGATTCTGGCGTCTGCACTGGAAAGCAAATAAAGTAAGTCAAGTCGGATATTAGGAGAAATGTCTTCCCTGAATGAGTGATATTGGAACAGGCAGCCCCAGGGCAGTGGTGGAGTCACTGTCCATGGAGGTTTTCTAGAAAAGGGCAGATGGAACTTAGGGATATGGTGGGTATGGTGGTGGTTGCTTGACGGTTGGACTTGATGATCTTAGTGGCCTTTTCCAGCCTTAATGATCCTATGAACTTCCATCAGCCCTGAGGCAAAAGCAGTGCCTGGGCTTTGCATTTTCTCCAGAAGAGCCCAACCTCTTTGTTTCAGGGGCGACACATCTGGGATCCAGCAACAGCCATTGATGGTTCTCTAGTGAGTGAGGACCAACACAGTTTATGGCAGCTGAGGTGTTCTAGCAGTGCCCTGCTGCTCCTAAATATCTCCAACAGCACTGATTGGAGCAGCCATCCAAATTTTCTTTGTTTTCTCATTGATTGGTGATAAGAACGGGCTGGTAAGCCTCTGCGCAGCCTTCAGGTGGTTCAGATTGATGCCTACACCTGGAAACACTGTGCCACAAGCAACCCAAGTCTTTCCCTATATAATTCAACAAAGCACGAGGTGAAACAAGGGAAGCTTTTTTCCCCAGACCGCTCTCACAGCGGTGGCTCCACAGGCTCATCTTGGAGGGCAGCTTTCCCCTTTGTGATGCTAAACAACTAGGAAGGAATAATCAAATTATATCCACACAATTACCTGAATGAGGGCATCAAGCATCCCATAGAGAGTTGTCCCTTGCTGCTTTGCGAAGGCCATCACATTCATTCAGGCTGGCAAAACTCCTCTCTGGGTTTCAGACAAAACCGTATGAAGACTGGTGATGCTTGGGCACAGGTTGCCCAGAGAAGTGATGGATGCCCCATCCCTGGAGACATTCAGGGCAGGCTGGAAGGGGCTCTGAGCAGCTGATGGAGCTGTGGGTGTCCCTGTTCATTGCAAGGAGTGGGACCAGATGGCCTTTAAGGGTCCCTTCCAACCGAATAATTATATGATTCTATGACTTTTGGGACATGGGATGGGGTGCTCCTTCCCCACAGTGCTATCCCGAGGAGCGCATCTCCCCAGTGCCACTGCAGCTGAACACAAATAGAGCAACAAGAAGGAAACAGATGCTTCCCTGCTGGATGAATCAGCAGCACATCTGGGCTCTGATGAGGCTGCACTGTAAGATTTTCCCCTCTATCCCATGCCGGTGGGAAGGCAGCGGGCCAGCCTCGCTGCTTGGCCGGGGAGCAGGAGGGAGAGGAAGCTGGGTTGGCTCTCCTTGCAGGGGAAATATTAAATTCTGCCACTGAAAACTAGGTCATGTCCCTTGCCCTGTTTCTTCTTGATTCGGGGGTGAGAAATCAGGTCTGTTTTCTGCAGCTGGTGTTTTCAGACCCTGCACTGAACTTGGGTATGAAGTGGGAACATAGAGGCTCCGCTTTTTCTCCTCCTGGTTTCTCGTTCACAGCACAGACCTTGGTGTCTCACAGAGCTGGGATGTATGCAGCCAAGTCAAGCTCATGGCAGATGAGCAGAGTGAGGTAGCTAACAGTGAGTCCTTCCCAAACACAAGGTTAACAGAAGAAACCAGGAGGCTGAAGCTCAGGAATAAAAGGCTATGGCTAGAGAAGGAAAGGTCTGGGGATGGAAAAGGGGAGGCTGAGAATGGGGAAATGGAGGATGGAGATGGAGAAGGAGAGGCTGACAATGAAGAAGAGGAGGCTGACAATGAAGAAGAGGAGGCTGAGGATGGAGAAATGGAGGTTGGCAATGGAGAGGGGAAGGCTGGGGATGGAGAAGGCAAGGCTGGGGATGGAGAAGGGAGACTGAGGTTGGAGGAATGGAGGACGGGGATGGAGAAGAGGAGGATGGAATGGAGAATGGATGGTGGGTGTGGATAAAAAGAGGCTGGAGATGGAGGCTGGGTCATCTTTAGCCCTCAGCTGTTGGCTACATCTCCCATAGCCCATCACCCAAATCTGCAAGCCACGTCAGCCCAAGCCTCAGGAGTCCTTCTGCCCTCCAGCACCTGAAAGGATGATCTTCACCAGCAGACACACAGGAGCATTTTCCCAGCCCTACTCCTACCCTCTCTGCTGTGCCCCACATCTTGGGGACCCCACTGGGGGCGGTGGGGTGCCGACCACCACCCCGCCGAGGGGTCAGCTCCCCAGGCAACGTTGGCTGCAGGAGGGGGAGCGTTGGCAGGGGCTGCCCTCTCCCTGCATGGCGCGGTCGAGTGTCACTCCACATCAGCATCACCCTGCACAGCAAAGGGATCGGCCACAAGCAGACACGACCGGAGGCAGGAGAGGCGGCGCGGAGAGCATCCCTTCCCCCACCACCCTGAAATTCAGACCTTTCTCAACAAGCCAGGGGAATGGCAAGCAGGGGGGAGTGAAGGAAAACATTCGCCAGCCGAAACAAAGCCTGGGGGAGTTCCTGACTTAGTAATTCCCATCCTGGGGTATGTCATTTCCTCTTGTTTCCCCTCGAAAAGAACTGGGAGATCAGCTGTAAAATCATGGGATCTTGCCCGAAGGCAGAAAGAAGCGTGTCCATCCTGTGCTACTGCAGCACAGCCGGGCTCTTCTGCCAAAAAACAGGGAGCTGGGGCAGCGTGGAGAGATGTGTCTGGAAATGGTGCTTCCTCCAGGCTGTGCAACCCGATGGTGGGTACCGCATCCTTCCTTCTGCCAAATGGCATCAGCCCAAATGGGGCCCTCTGACCTCCCCAGCAGAATGCAGCCCCATGGCAGCACACAGGCTGCCACTCGCGTCTCCCAGGGCCACCGTAACCACAGATAGTGTGGGGAAAGGAGCACCAGCAGGACCTCACACTCATCCCATTATTAATCCCTATTGCCCCCCTGCAAAACCTGGGCCTGGAGAGGACAGGAGGGTCTCTGTGGCCAGCTGCAGTTGTAAGTGCCCTCATTTTTCCGTGCACAGATGCCTTTTCCAGATTATTATCTTTGAAGTTTGGTGGCAGGCAAAGGGGACAGACCTTATGCACAGAGTGGGGAGCTTGGTGTTAGTCTCATTAACAACCACATCGAGATAAAGCAAGTAATTTTTGTTAGCCTTGTTGCAAGGAGGCCAACGTGTAGCATTCAAATTATCCAATTAGTGTAAATTCCCATTAATAATGCAATTACAGCCGTTATACTCAGGCTTCCTGCCGTCCATCCCTTCCTGCATCACTGTGCTTACCCTTCCTTCGCTGTCACAGCAAGTCACCAGCACCCCAGAATTTTAGGAATTGTCACCCTGGTGCTGGGATCACTGCTGATAACTTCACACCAGAGCTGACACTTCTTTCCAATCAGCCAGTAGACTGGGTTATGATATGATCACTTATTTCTGCTTGACCTTTGCCATCTGGCAGGGTACTTTGGGGGTGAAACCACCCTGTTGCAAAAAGCTTGGCTAAAGCTGCATGCAAGCAAGATGCCAATAGCATGACCGCATTGGCAGCACTCATCTGAGCATTGGGCAATGTGCTGGTGGGGCTGAGAGCACTAAAAGGACTCCGACTTCACAAGACCTTTGGCCTTGTCTTACTAAGCTCAATAAGGCTTCTGACCTGAGGCAATGTCCATGCCTTATTTTCTACACTATGAGGTTCCCCAGACAAGAATCACAGAATCACTGAGGCTGGAAAAGATCTCTAAGCCCAAAAGTCATTCACCATCGTGCCCACTAACCATGACCCTGGAAATGTTCAAGGAGAAGATAGATGTGGCACTGAGGAACATGGTCTAGTGGCATGCTGGGGATGGGTTGGCACTGGACTTCATGATCTCAGAGGTGTTTCCACCTTTAATGACACTTTGATTCATGCAGAGCTTTGGTGTTTAACAGTTCACGGTTGGATTAAAATATGGGTTCAGCTAGCAAAAAATCCTGGAATGTGAAACATGGTAGTGTTTTGTTACCTGCGTTCTTTTGGAGTCAAGAGGAACATAGAGGGCTCAGTCCTCTTAAGGACACTTAAGGACACAGAATCATAGAATCAGTAAGGTTGGAAAGAACCACTCAGACCATCAAGCCCAACCATCAAGCCATCACTAGCATGCCCACTAAGCAACGTCCCCCAGTACAACATTGACCCTTTTCTTGAACACCTCCAAGGATGGGGACTCCACCACCTCCCTGTTCACAAATGCTTTGTGCAGGGTGTCAGTGCCCACCTATCTTCTCACCAGCAGAGCTCAGTGTGCCCTCAGCCAGCCCTGCTGAGGTAGAGGCTACAGGTTCAGAGTATGACCAAGCAAGGATGGCTGGGGAGCAAGGGCAGAAGAGTTTGGTCCCAGAGTTGGGTTGGAGGAGGATAAAACACCATATGCAGTGAGAGCTAATGGCAAGGAGAGATTTTTTTTTTTTTTTTGAGCTTTTCAGTAGGAGGCATATGGCTGCCACTGAGCTCTCAGGCTTATTTAGGATTTAGTGCCTATTTGATCTATTTTAATCCAGATGTTCAGCTCATCACATAATGAGATCCCACCAAAGGAACAACATTAGGATGCCTCCCAGACAGCCAAGGCCTTCAAAATGCATTGAGGAAGAGGAGCAGCTCCATCAAGGCCACGCATAGCTGAGCATCACAGAGGGGGAAGGTCAGGACACTGGGCGAGACCGTAGCTTCCCCAAGGTGAGACCAACACACTGGTGCCCTGTGAGCTTTCCAAGTCCTTCTGGCATCCTACCAAAGCCATCTCAAAGGCAGAGATGCACAGACATCTTGAAGTGTTCCACCACAGTTTGGGTGTTCTTCTCTTTGGTTGCCTTTTCCAAGGGTCCAGGCAGAAGCACTGTTCTCCCTATTTTGTTGAAGGGAGTGACTAAGTCCTCCTCCTGCCTCCTGCCCACAAAGTGGGATATCTCTCTTGTCACTGGCATCAAAAACAGAACAGGACTGTGAATTGAAGAGCTCTGGGAGGGAGGGTGAGAAGCACCAGAAGCTGTGGTGCAATAAGAAAATGTCCCCATTGCTGCACACAACAGAATCCAGCCTCTCCTATCCTCAGGTTCATGCTTGGATCACGGGGCCATATTTGAGGGCTTTGATGGGCAGAGGAGATAACAGAGATGTCATGGAGATCATCTCCCCTGGTTCTGGGCTATGTGCAGATGGATCATAGAAATAGAATCATTAAGGTTGGAAAAGACCTCTAAGATCCCCAAACCCAGCCCCGACCCATCCCTTACCATGCCCCCTGACCACATCCCTCTGTGCCACAACCCCATGGTTCTTCAACTTTTCCAGGGACAGTGACTCCAACACTTCCTCCCACTGCAGCCTAGGGATGGAGAGGAGTTCAGACTGCAGTAAATTTCCTGCTCAAAGGGACCAAGTGCTAGCCAAAAAGCCTCGCTAAAAGTGATTTTCAGGAGGAATTATGATTGTTTTGGAACACTGAATTTCCCTGTCTTCCAACTTGGCTCGTATTTTGGGCTCCCAAGAAGCTGGCAAAAAGGTGTCACATCCCATCAGAGCACCTCCACAATCCCACTGTCATCACTGCAAGATTTATGTCGGGATCAGAAAGTTTATCAAGATTAAAAAGGCTTTTCCCAACCCCAGTGCTGACTGTGGCCAGGTCTGGAGCTGAAGCAAAGAGCTGATGAAGCTGTTCATTTCACAGAAGATCAGAAAGTGGTTTTTGTTGGTCCTTTACATGCAGGTCAGAGGGACTCTCACTGGGAAAGGAGAGGGAAGAAACACAACTTCAGATTTCCATTCCCCATCACTCCCCACCTACACTCTCGGACAGCACAGAAACCTTTTGTGCTCTGCAAAAACCAGATCAAGCTCACAGCTCTGCCACCAAAAGAAGACATGACACAGGCACTGAGAGATTCTTCACTGGGGAAAACCTGGGGCAGAAGTTGCCTGCACGTAGCATTAGCAATGGCCTATGGGAAGATGATGGATGCGTCCTACCTTCAACCCTCCATCCTGCCTGCCTGTCTCCTCTGCCACCTCCAGGTTTCCTTGGGAGAACAAATTGTCCTGAAACGTCCGAACTCCTTTGGGAGTGCCAGCACTTGGCATTCAGCCCTGTGTGAGCTGCAAGAATCTGGCATCTCTCCAAATCAGCCAGTGCATCTTTTATGGCCCAACCTTTATGGGGAGGTAATCAGGATAGAGAGGGGATTTCAGTGGACTTGGCATGGAGAAGATGCAAGGCTGGTGGCATCTACCCACACCTCTAAGGATCATGCATTAGGAAGTACCTCCACATTCCTCAGTTTTCCTGTTCCAGGGGTGGGAAACGCAGCACAGAACTGAACACAGTGAATTTCACTACCCATCAATTCCCCCCTGCCCACCTCCTCCTCGCGCCATAATTGAGCTCTCCATGAATCTTTCTGATCACGGGGCTCTTAAAAGCCCTACATAACTTGACATTTAATTAGAGGCATGTGAGCAGTTCTCTTGGGATACAGAACGCACAGCATGGGGCCAGGAAAGCAGTTAGCCAGGTGCCCTTGAACAAGCTGATGGGCATGGGAGGAGAATGGAAAACCCATTTACATCACACAGTGATAACATCTGGAAGCCCACTGGGTCCTGTGCCCTGCACCAAAGCTTCCCCACTGCTCCCATGCAAACAGATGTGGTTGATCCTACAGCACATCCAGGACCCCAAGAGCTATGAGCATGTTGGCCATCCATCTCCATCCATGTATCCAAACACATGGCACCCCACAACAGCCACACTCATTGGGATTCCCAAGGCTGATTTGTCTGCGTGCTCACCCACCCACAGCAAAGAGATCATAGGATCATAGAATGGTTGGGTTGGAAGGGATCTTAAAACCCATCCAGCCCCTGCCGCGGGCTGGTAGTCCCCCACCAGATCAGGATCCCCCATCCATGGCCTTGAGCACCTCCAGTTGTCCTCACTGAGCTTTTAAAAGGTGTAGGATTGGTGAGGTTATCTCATTTGGCAGAAGTGATGCTACCAGTGAGGTCCTGCTGGACCAGCCCTGGGGCTCTGCAGGAGATGCCATGTGCCTTATATCCTCAGCCTCCTTCCCCCAGCCGCCCCCAAGCATGGCACGTGCAGCTCATCAGCTAAAAGCCTGGTGTGGGCAGGCAGCCCACGGTTGCTTCTCTAAATAAACTTTCCCCTCCCTGGCTGATTCTCCATCTCCCTCTGCAGTGAGATGGATTTATTTCTTAAGTTCATATCAGGGCCTTGGTGTCTCTTGGAGCTCTCTCAGCACCAGCATGCCCTGGGCCTTTGTCAGTGAGATCATACAAGCACAGGATCTTAAAGATCCTTTGGAAAAGACCACTAAGAACACCCAGTCCAACTGCCAACTATATGGTGTATGGCCACTATATGTTGCACGTGAGATAACTCACGTACCAAGGATGTACATTGCTCTGTACCCTTACAACATGTTGTAAGGAAAGAGCCTTTCAGCACAGTGATCTCCGTGCCAGCAGCATTAAAGCAATTTACCGCCTGATCCCAGCTTGAAAATGAAATCTATCATGCTTGACCTGTTGGCCAAATCATCATTATGTGGGGAACAGGTTTTTTGTTTTGTTTTTTTTTTTTTTTTTCCCCTGCCATGTAAAAAGAAAAGAAGGAGGGAGAGGGAGAAAGGGAGAATGAGGCAGAGGGAGGAGAGATTCAGTGCTTGGGAATTCCCTGTTCTCACGTGTCCCTCACCGTGGTCACTCTGCAAAGAGCACATGGGATCTGGTGCACCAGTGAGTGCTCTATGGAAGGCACAGCTGCCAGGGATCCTGATGTCTGTCTGTCTGCCCTTTCTTGTTGTTAGCCAATCTTTGTGCCCCACAGCATCTCTTCTTGCTCCTTCATAGAATCATAAAACCTTTTGAGTTGGAAGGTCTCTCTCAGCTCCAGCTCTCTCAGCCTGTCCTCATAGAAGAGCTGTCACCCATAAACTTGCTGAGGATGCACTCAATCCCACGTCAGTGTCACTGATGAAGATGCTAAAGAGCACTGGTCCCAGTACTGACCCCTGAGGGACACCACACATCACTGATGTCCATCTGGACATTGAGCCATTGACCACCACTCTCTGGGTACAATCTTGAAACCAGTTTCTCATCCATTGAACAGCCCAATTGCTTCCTATTGCTGCACTCTAGCAGAGGCTCTGAATGTGTCTCAGGTGCCCTACATGGACCATGCTATTTTTTCCCCACCTCAGATCCATGTAGGGCTGAGTTTCTTTAAGAAAGCACAGCCCAAGAATGATCCCCTCAGCTTCCCTAGCACACATTTATTACAGTTCTTTTTGCCAAATTCACTCATTTTTGTGACTTTCTTTGCCTTCTGGCCGTGCCATCTGCCCACATACCAGCTCCAGCATCAGTGAGAGAGGGCACAGGACCAGCGCTGGGCTGGACATGAGCAGCGCTGCCCCAAACTAATTAGGCTGATGATGCTCTACCAGAAAGGGCTGGATTAAGGGCTGAGATAACTCAACCTTGCTATGAAAACATCTGCAATAGCATTTAGTGAGTTCCTATCATCTGGCTTGAGCCAAAGCTGTCCCAAGTGTTTTCCAAAGGAAGGGGACAGAGAAATACCAGCAAGAGCTTTCCCAAGAGCCCTTTGTTCAGCCAGAGTTTCTGGCACAGCTGGGGATGTCAGGAGTTATTTATGAGTTGTTTCTTTTTTAGCCTGCTGTGATCAATAGGTGTGACCCATCGCACAATCCAATACTGTATCAGCAATCATAGCAGGAGGGGAAAGATTTTCCTCCCCGTGGTTATAATGCCACGCACAGGGCTGTCTTTCAAGGAGGGGAAGAAGCAGTTATAGCTGCAGAGCAGCACTGGCATCATCCTTATCAAATCGTCATTAGAGTTGGAAAGGATCCTTAAAGGTCACCTAGTCCAACCCCCCTGCACTGAACAGGGGGAGCGTGGCATTGGGAGGAAGCAGGATGATGTCCTGGGACAGGATGTGATGCTGCTGCCCTCAATGGGAAGACAGACACGGCCATGGCATGGTCTGGGTCCTTGCACAGATGGAATTGAGAGGCTCTCTGGCTCTCATCCAGCAATGACGCCTGAAGATTTACAGCCAACAACCCTCTCAGATTGCTTTCCTTAAGTAAATACCACGAGTTATCTTCAGCACCAAGCAATGAAAGGGAAGGTCTCGTCTCCTCTCCAAGGCTAGGCTACCTTGATGCGTTGCTTCAAGAACAGCAGGTGCTGAGGTGGCCTTCTCTAGCAGGGACCTCCACCAACGTTCATCCGGGCAGCTGGGATCAAGCTCATGTGTTTTGCCCTCCATTTTTGCTGTGATTTCTGTGGTTCCTCCATCATAGTTCCCCATTCTCTCCTACTTCCAGGTCAACATTCAGGTTGTTGAAGACCTCCCAGAGCCATCGTTTTGGCAGAGACCAAAGGTGCAGCACTGACTGCTCCAGAGCCTGAAGACCTCACCATAGACCACCCATAAACACCAGGAAGGCAAAGGGCTGGCCGCAAGGAGTTGATGGGTGGCACAAAAGCTCCTTGACGCAGGGATTTGGCCATCTCTAGAAAAAAACTCCAACAATGTGTCGTCAGACTCTACAGGCACAAATACCTACAGCACATCAGAGAGCCCCAGTCACCCCATCCAATGGGAGCACTGCTGTGCACACGTGGGAAGCACAGTCATTATAAGTCATTCTTAAGGAGTTCACTTTTTATGGGTGAAAACTTTCTTTTTTGGGTATATGATTTAAGCCCCACTGGAGACTGTTTGCATTCCAAAGGTGGCTCTCACACATCCAGCTCTTCTTGAGAAACAGCAAAATTAGGAGCAGAGTTGCAACCTCCCTGCACACACAGTATCATCTTACACTCCTGCAATGACAAGGATTGCTTTTCCTCTACTGCAGAGGCAATGTGCAGGATCCCATTCCCCTGTCCCAGATGGCATCCCCAAGAGCAACGGCTCCGGATGGACATGTCACAATAAAATCTCCTTTCTATTTATACAGCGCTTATGACCTTCAGCTGTTGCTACATGATGCGAGGCGTAGCACAAACAGATTTTAAAACATCCTGGAGTTTGTTTCGGAGATGTGCATAGGTTGGATGTTGTTTCTGGGGGGTCGTTACGTGCGTCTCATCTGAACCTTGTCAGAACGCGGCTCACAGCTCAATGTTTTTCCATCCAGATCATAATTTCTGGGGTTAAACTCAGTACTTAAAAACACAGATGGGCTCAGTTTAAAGACTGGGAGAGATTCCAATTGCAAGTTGTCCAGCTGGTGAAACACCCTCACTGTTGAAAAATGGGTGAACTTGGGAATTCAGGCAGCTACAGCTCCTCGCTGCCTTTCTCTGTGCCTTTTCCCAGCTATGCTGATGAGATCTGAACCCCAGAAAAGCCTTCACAGTGCAATGTGTGCAATGTGACCCTCTCACCTTCCACCCCTCTAGCATGAGCCGGACTGAGCTCTGCCATCTCTGGCCATGAACCACATTTCTCAGGGTTTCTTTTTCAGGTTTCTTGGAGCAAGTGATGATTTTAGAGGTCTTTTCCAGCCTTAATTGGTTCTATGGGGGCTTTGTATGGCCCAGATTAGATTAGAGCAGGACCTCCTCAGCCTACCTCTCCCATGTGCTATGAGAGTTGGCATCACATAGGATCTTTTATTATTTGCCCAACTTCCCCATAACAGGATTTCAGCATTCCAGAGGCCAGGAGAAGAGAGGGACAAATGTGATCGGCCAGCATGAACTCAACCCTCCCCTTGTAATGGATCAGGGCTGATCCTCTGCAGGCTGCCTGAATCCAGAACCCTCATTTAGGCACCTTGTTTGCTTTCAGAAGAGAAAAATAACCAAATAGAATGGCTTAGATCAAGCCAAAGTCCTGCCAACTGTTAGAAGCACTCAGCTATTGATTCCTGGGGACTGTGCTTCTCCCTGGAGGCTGGAAGGAGCCCAAGGCGGTTGCCTAGGCTGCCAGCAAACTCTGGCTCTGAGAGCCGCCTTGCCTCACCAGGACCTTTCTTAATGCAATTTGAGTCTAAGGTCATTCCCTGGGGCTGCTCTCAGGCGAGCAGGCAGCGAGGGGATGGAGGATTTGCTAGCCCTGGCTAAGGATGCAGAGCTAAAAATGCAATGGTGATTTCTCCTGAAATGCAGCCATCCAAAGCTAGTATGGATCTGGGCATGAACAGTGCAGGTGTTTCTGGTACAGGTTGCTCGGGAGCACCTCAGTTTCCCACCTCAAGCAGCTGGATGTGAACGGGGGGCTGTGGCACTTGTCACCACAGATGTCAGCCTACATGAGAAAACAGCTTTTGGTCTCCACCAAGGATCTCCACTGAGTTATCCCACAGCGATGCCAACACAGAAGCTATATTTCATCTCTTTGCCTGGAATAGCCTGGGACACCTACAGTGCTTTCAGACACGTGCATGGGCAACTGAAGGGGCCTCCTATCAATACAGCATAGGGCAATGCATCAAGACACCAAGATGTGGCTGAATTACATCCAACTAGTGAAGCACTGGCATAGGTTTTCCAGAGAGGTGATGGATGCCTCTGGACCTGGAGACATTCAAGGTCAAGCTGGACCACAACTTGATCAAGCAATAGATGTCCCCACTCATTTCACAGGAGTTGGAGTAGATGACCTCTAAAAGTCCCATCCATCTCAAACCATTCTATGATTCTGCGATTCTATGATCCAGACACCACCAACAGAGTGCACTCATCCTTCTGGATGCAGATGCCAGCAAAGCCTGCTGTTATTTACTTTCATGCTGTACCAAGGTCCCCGTGCTGTTTTATTCAGTGGAAACCCAATATCTCAGTGATACCTCCCCATGGAGTGACCCAGCTCTTGGGGACAGACCCCATCCATCCTTCCCCTGTAGTGGGCGGTCTGAATACAGCACTTGTTACCCAGGTCTTGGCAATATTTAATGACTGCAAGCCTCCTACTGACTCCAGTGTGAGCCATTTCAAGGACGGCCCTGCAGTTTTGTAGCTTGTGTGCCCCTTGCAACACATTCACAAAAAAGGTCCCTGCTTGTTTTGCACCGAACGTGAACCAAAATGTGTAGAAAACTGCCAAAAGCGAGCTGTGCCTGCGGGTTGGCGTGATGGATGGCAGAGCTCAGCTGAGAGCTGTTTAATTTGGGTGAAAGACACTGTGTGGGAAGCAGCCCTGCCTGAGCTCCCAAGGTGTGTAGGAGTTGCTCCGTTTTATCTCGGCTGATTTCAGAGCATTGCTTTGGAGAAAGCAAAATGCCAGGAGCTGTGGAAGGGACGGAGATCAGGAGAAAGTCATTCTCCATTCACTTCTGTGGGAATGAGAGCAGCAGTGAGGCTTTCAATGGGAGCCTGGGAGTTTCTATGGTAGATCTCGTGTTGTACTTGAAGATGTGTGGATGTATGGAGCATTCCAGCATTTGTCCACTATCCAGGTTTCCACCCTTGGATTCTCACCTGGACAAAGACTTTTTTCACAGCAAAACTGCTCAGCAAGGGCTCTCCATCCTCTCAGTGTTGGCGGGTTAAATTTTCTTGGGTGTGGATAGGGAAGATCTCTGAAGATCCAAAGATCTCCATTTCTGTTCCTTCTCAAAATCCAACCAAGAGCTGATGCCCAGAGAGGCAGTGGATGCCCCATTCTTGGAGACACTGAAGGCCAGGCTGGACAGGGCTCTGAGTACTTGATCAAGCTGTAGGTGCCCCTATTCAGTGCAGGGGAGTTGGACTAGATGAACTCTAAATGTCCTTCTCAACTCAAACAATTCTGATTCTATGATGTCTCCAGGATCTTCTGGCATGTCCCCATGTCCCCACTTCCTTGGAGAGATCTCCTTGGTCTCAAGCACATTCAGCACACCGAGGAGCTGGAGCTGGTGATGAGACAGCCCTTGGCAGTGGTATTTCTGAGCACCCCCAAACCATCTGCTCCAGTTCCAACCCTCTTCTGGGTCCCTGTGAGGAGGAGGAGACTCCAGCTGAGAGAAAGGGACAGGCCGCCCACGAGTGCTGAGTAACCATTGCCAAATTGGATGCCAGCACACACATGCATACACACACAAAAATATTTCCACTGAGGTTGCTATGAACAATGGTCTCTTGATTATTTGCTGCCTCAAACACATATGCCTTTGGCAGTGCTCTGTGCAGAATGGGCCATTCAGAACTGACCCTCTGCTCTTGGACTGACTCATCAATTGCCCACATCCAACCCTACAGCTGCTCAGGGTGTTCCATCAGCAAAGAATGAGGTGTGATTTTTGCTCCAGGGAGCTGAAGGGCATGGAAGCAACAGTAGAGCCACGTCCTGAAGGATGGTGCTGAGAAACCATCTCTGCCTCATCAGACCCAGCAGGCTTCATTGCCTGCTTGGCAAGCTTGGACACAACTCCAAACTCCAAACTGGGTATCATAGAATCATAGAATCCTTAAGGTTGGAAACTCCACTAAGGTCATCTAGTCCAACCATCATCCCATTAAATAACCAACCATGTTCCTGACGGGGACTGATGGTGAAGGCATCTGAACCTAGGAGGTGTGAGGAGCCGAGCAAAGTCCTGCTTGATAGGGAATGTCCTTAAATCATCCCAGAGGAGGTTCAGGTTGGATATTAGGAAGGAATTCTTCTCTGAAAGAGTGGTAATACAGTGGCACAGGCTGCCATGGGAGGTGGTGGAGTCACCGTCCCCAGAGGGATTCAAGAACTGAAAAGATGTGGCACTGAGGGATGAGGTCGGTAGGCATGGTGAGGTTGGACCTGATGGTCTAAGAGGTATTTTTCAACCTTAATGATTCTATGATTCCAAATCCTTGTAGAGAAACCAGTGTTGGCCACTTCCTAAAGCAGAGAGAAGAAAAGGGAAGAGGGACTGAGGTTCCTGGAGGCAGAGATGCATTTTTCTGAGAGCTATTTGCAATATGCATGGAAGTCTTCACTCATCCTTACGCTCTCTTCCCCATTAGATCACCCATGCCTGGGGAGAGACTTCCAGAGAGTCCCTCAGATTGCAGCTATCCAAGATTCTGCACTGTCTACACATAGCTGGTACTTGCTGAAAAGAGCAGATCTGAAACCACAGTTGGCAAATTGCATCAACAAGCATATTCTCAGCGAGGCATTGTTCCAGTTTGTATATGTCTGAAAAGAACTGTTCAGGCATATGTTAAAGTTGGCACCTTCTCCCTGGGACTCGCTGCAATCTGACGGATGGAGCACGATAACCACATCGAGATGCACAAAACATTCAGAGGATGAGGGAAAACAAAGTCCACTCGAGATGCTGTCAGAGCCACGATGGTGACAAACAGCAGAGGAAGAGCGATGTCCCCCCGGACAGAGCACTCACCTTGGGCTGCTGGATGAGCCAACTTCGTCATCAAGCACTTTTGGAAAGAGATCAACAGCTGCAAAACTTGCTGCTCCAATGCTAGCCTGGGGTAATCCTTATATAGAGGCTGTCAGCCCACCCCCACCATGTGAACAAACTGTGCCCCCAAGTGCCACATCTCCATGGTTCTGGATCACCTGCAGGGATGGTGACTCCACCACCACCCTGGACAGCTGTGCCAGTGCCCCATCACTCTTTTGGAGAAGAAATTGTTCCTAATATCCAATCTGGACATCTCACTGAGCCCTGGACCCTGCAAAACCCATCCTTTTGTAACAAAAAAAAAGCGGAGTTGGGAACTGCTGATGCTCCAAACATGGGGTACAGTGAGACCTTCATTCTGCTGGATTGTCTTGGTAGAATGCTCACCCACTGGGAATATCCTAAACTGAAGATGACTGGAGAGTGCTGGGGGGAAATATTGTCCTGGGTTTGCTTTCCTTTGGGTGTCCATCAACAGTTGTACTGCAGATAGGTTGGTGGTGGAGCTGCACTGAGCATCGTCTGAGCATCCTCTGAGCATGTCCCATCACTGGATGGGGGACACCTAGGGTTGCATCTCTTCCCTGTCCACTTGGGGTACCCAGGAGTGCCCCCTTCTAGAGCGGACTTGGAGCCCATCTCACCGTGGTGCAGCTGTCTCAGTGTTTCTGGACAGAGTGAGCAGCCTGGATGTCTGGGTGACATGTGGGCACGGTGGGGATAGGTTGACAATTGGACTTGGTGATCTCAGAGGTCATTTCCCACCTCAGTGATCCTGTGATTCCTCCGTGCTGGGGCCCAGCACCGGACACAGCACTCCAGATGCAGCCCGGCGTAAGGAAGATCTGGGGGAATCAGCTCAGATCTTTGCCAAATTTCTGGGTACCGGAGACGAGCGAGGCACAGCAGGAGGCTACGAGGGGGTCCCCAGGCTGCACCCCAGCGGATTCAGAGAGGGAAGGGTTAAAGGGCCGGCGAGCAGCTCTGCCTCCATCCTTCCTCCCTCCCTCCCTCGCTGTTAGGCTGAAGCTTTGACAGGGGGTGGGGTCGGGGCCGGCCGCCGTTTTGCCGCAAGAAGGGGGGGAACGTGGCTGCGAGAGGCGTGTGTGTGTACGTGTGCGTGGGGTGACACGCGCGACGAAATGAGATGAGAGCTCTCCGACGGGGCCGGAGAGGCCCCCCAGGCTTCAGTCCTACCCCCGCCCCGCAGCTCTGCCCGGCGAGCGTCCCCGCCACCAGTAAGGCAAAGGGTGGGGAGGAACTGGGAGATACTGGTGAGAAGGCTGCGGGAGGACTGGGGGGTGCTGGGGGGAGGCGGGGGTGGGTTCCCCTTATCTCTGCCCGCATCTCCCAAAGTGGCTTTGAGATTAGAGGGGAGATGTGCAGAGAGAAGGGGGGATATCACCTCAAGCACCCACCCATAGGGAATTTGCTGGGGGGGGAGCTCTGCGATGGAAAATGTTTGGGGTTGTTTGGTTTATTAATTAATTTTTTTTGGGGGGGGGGGAGGGGAGAGGGTTGGGGGTTCTGCTTGTTTGTGCCTAAAGTCACAGCTGCTTGGAAATGACAGCACCCAAAAATAGAGTGCGAGGAGGGGAGGGGCGGTGAGGGGTGGGGGATTGCAAACGTGTTTGTACCCCCCCCAAATCCTCATCCCCTCCCCCCCCACACACACTTCCCCAGCTTCCTTCGTTTGTGAGCTTATTTTGGAGGGGAAGGGGCTGGGGTGGGATTCGGCGAAGGGGCCGAGCGATCTCCGTGTGCAGCTGCTGGGAATTATGTCATCTGCCTCGGCGCTGGGTGGCCCAGCGGTGGCAGCAGGGAGGGACGAGGGGGGAAGACTGGGGGGGTCATGGGGGGGACACGGGGCTCCCAGCTTGGGACCTCACCCGGGGGATGTGGGTATGGCTGTGCTGCTCGCTGCAGACCCCCAGGGGTGGGTGCACGCTGGCAGGGATGTGGGTGCTCCCCAACCCCATGGGCTCCATCCGTCCCCATGAGCATCCCCATGGCACAACCCCATGGCAAAGCCAGGGCAAGACCTGGGCTGTGCTGCAGTGCAGCACTGAGCCCCATCTGGGTGTGCCAACCCCTATATATCCTTCCATCCGTCAGTGGGTCCAAACCCAGGGACCCCGTGACAGCATCATGCTATGGGGAGGGGATGCTCAGAAGGATGCTGAGCTCTCAGCACGATCCCATCCTGGGGATGCCTCTGCCCCACGGGATAACCCTTGGTGCCTCCTTTAGCTCTTCTCCCAACACCCCCCAGCACATCCTTCATCTTCAAACCCATATTACACCAGCAGCAGAGCGATGCAGGCGTTAAAACAGGGGCTCGGGACCCTTGCTACGGGGTCTGGGGGCTCCTCCATCAAACGCTGGCTGCTCACCATCCCCTCTCCACAGAGGTATCCGCGCGCTGCCGTTTGTTTATGTGTGGCCCCGCTTGGATGGAGCGGCGATCCGCTGTCGCTATATATAGCATGCAATGCTGTCATCAGAGTTCAGCCCGGCTGGGGAATGGATTTGCTTGCAATGGTTTGGAAGGAGATGGAGAGCGGCGTAGGGACGGCGTGGTTCCCCTGTGTTCCACGCATGGGGATGTGGGAGGGTGGGAGGGATTTGTGTAGGGGATGAAAATCTCCCCATAGCTTTGTGGGGCATTTAAAGAGCAGCACAGGGGTGTGTGTGGCTTCACAGAGGGGATCCCCCATTCCCGAGGCGATATTTGCTGGGTCAGCAGGCTGATGTCCTAAGGAGCATCCCCCAGATCCAAAAGGAGGAGGCTGAAAAGTGCAGGAAAGCCCAAAATCCCCAGAGTCCCCAGCGTCCTCAATGTCCCTAAAGTCTGCGAAACTGCCAGCTTCCCCAACATCTCCAACGTCTCCAACATCCCATAAAGCCTCACAGTGTCCCCAGTGTCCCCAGCATTCCCAGCATTGCCAGCTTCCCCAACATCTCCAGCATCCCCAACACCACCATCTTCCTCAACATCCCCAACATCCTAAATGTCCCCAAAGTCCCCAGCACTGCTAGCTTGCCCAATGTCCCCAACATCCCCAACACTGCTGGCTTCCCCAACATCCTCAACGTCCCCAAAGCCCCCAATTCTGTCAGTTTCCCCAATATCCCCAATGTCCCCAACATCTCCAACACTGCCATCTTCCCCAACCTCCCCGATGTCCCCAAAGTCCCCAACATCCCCAGCATCCCCAACACTGCCATCTTCCCAATGTCCTCAACATCCCCAGCGTCCCCAACAACCCTAAAGTCCCCAGAGTTGCCAGCATTCCCAACATTGCCATCTTCCCCAACATCTCCAATGTCCCCAAAACTGCTGTAGCAGAAATGCTGTCACAGCTTGAAAAAGTGATTGAGCATCTGGTAGGAAGGCAAGGCCAACCCAGGGGAGCTCAGGTGCATTGCACCTGAGTGACTGGAAAGGGTGGAGCCAGGATCCACCCCTTCCCAGACCTGATTTAAGGGTTGGCAGTGGAGGCAAGGGTATCTTGCTGGAGATCCCTGCCTACCTGAGGCCTTCTGAAGGTAAGCAGGGTCTTTCCTTTATTTCTGTGGCTATTGAATTTGAGCAAATCCTCTCTTGCTACAGCCTAGGACCTTGTTGCTCTGCTGTCATTGCTGAGCTTTCCATCACGTTACCTCTGCCATCTCCCCCAATGTCCATAGCATTCCTAATGTTGCCAGCATTCTTCAACCTCTGCAGGTTCTGCAGCATCTCCACAGGGTCCAGGCCATGATTGGTGGGTGGGGAGGGCAACTCTCCATTCCCTTGCAGAAAGGCAGATGAATAGAGTGGTTTCTAAATGTACGGTGAAAATCATGGCATTATAGCTCAGTGTGGAGCAGGAATTTGGATAAATCAGGCTGCAAAAAGTTTATTGAATGGATTCCTGTCCCTTTGAGGAAGCTGACGTGTGACAAGGGTATTGCTGGAGCTATCCTAAGGCTTTTGAAACCCATAGGATTGCACCAGGGAAATCCCAGATGTGCCCAGGGCTGTCAGAGACATCCAGCAAACGAAGGGTGAAAAGAGGAAATCTTTTCTTTTTTTCTTTTTTCTTTTTTCTTTTTTTTTCCCTCTCCCTTCTCGGCAGATCTTTCCCCATTAGTCATTCTTGTCACAGGAGCTGGCAAACACAGTTATTATTATTTGAGGGATCTGAAAGTGAAATGGAGGCACATGCCTGGGAACTCTGGTGCCTCCAGGTCCCCTCAGGGCTGGGGCAATGGGACAGGATCACCTTCCCTCGTGGTCCTATGCCTCCTTAAGCAGCAAAAATATGAGTATTAAAGCAGCCGTTGGGAAGGATGTCCTTATAATCAAGTGAGGTTGAAGCCATGAGCTTGAGGGAGATAGAAGTCCCCTCACATCCCATGTGGGAGCCTCCAAGCCACTGTTTCATCTCAGGAAACCTGGGTGTTGCCCTCTCAATGTGGTCTTGTTAGTGAAACTGTGGGTTTTACTGCTTTTATTGCATGAAGTCTCTTTGTAGTGGCCACAGTTTCCACCCTTCTCATACACCTGCATTAAGCTTTGGGACAGCCCAGAGAGCTGTGACTGGTTTGGATTCTCCTTTGGCAGAAAGCATTCCATCCTCCAGCAGTAGTAGCTCAGGGATTTATTTAATGAGGTGAGCTGGACTTCTTGCTCTATGATTTTTTATTTATTTATTTTTTTCTTCAGTTGCTTTCCAACCCTTGAGCATCTCCTGCATCCTCTGCATCAGCCTGGCTGGTCCCTGCACCACTCTGCGACTGCACAGATGCAATGGGGCCAGGGAGCTCAGGAGAAAGCTGATGGTCTCATTAACACATGCACACAATCTCCCAAATATTTATCAGCTGGAGAAATACTTGGGCTCAGAAGTTGCCAAGTAACATAACAAGAGGCGCTTTTAAATAAATATATGTGCGTCTGTGGGTGACGAATTAACCAAATCCGTTGGTATGTGGCCCAAAGACATGTTTTCCTCTGGAAACACAGCACCAGGAACAATAATAATGATTTGAGCCAGGAAAAATGTGCGATAAGCAATTTCTGACTGCACGTCCACCAGCTGGGGAAAGGCAGGAGGGCATGGGGCCATGCAGGGATGCCCATGTGTGCCATAGGGGGACTGGGATGTGCAAAATAGATGTGCGGGTTGGATATCAGGGAAAACTTATCTGGCACAGCTGCCCAGTGAAGTGGTGGAGTCACCATCCCTGGAGATGTTGAAGAACCATGGAGATGTGGCACTGAGGGACGTGGTCAGTGGGCATGGTGAGGATGGGTTGGGATTGGACTTGGTGATCATAGAGGTCTTTCCCAACTTGTATGATTCTATTCTATGATGTGCATGTGAAGGTCACAGCTTTTATTAGCCCAATTGCTGGAGATGGGGAAAAATAGACCAGCGGTGGGCACAGGAGCTCATCTCCTTGTCCCTGCTTTCTAATTATATCAGCTGATCTAGTACAAGCTCTTTGTGCTCCCTATGGACCTTGCCCTAATTATATCCCCAGCATTGCCCTTCACAAGCACTTGGAGTGTTAACAAAACCATCCCACCCAAGACATAAGGATGGGAGGACTAAGCTATCCCACCACAGACATTACCCTGTCTCTCTTGCTCTTGGGATCGTAGTCCTCTGCTCCCTGTGATGCAAGGAATTGTAAGGGGACAAGGAATGGGAATATGTTTCAGGCTGCCCAGGGATGTGGTAGAGTCTGGAGTTCCAGAACCATGGAGGTGTGGTGCTGAGGGACATGGTCAGTGGCCATGGTGGGGGTGGGCTGGGGTTGGACTTAATGGTCTTAGAGGCCTTTTCCAACCTTGATGATATTCTGTGATTCAGTAGATCAGGTTGATTGTTGGATTTGGTGATACTGAAGGTCTTTTCCAACTCAAATGTCTCTATGATTCTATGTTGGTGGTCCTTCAAGGCAGACAATGCACCTTGCCTTACTGTTGTGGGATGGAAGCCAGGGAGGACTGTCCCTGCAGCAGGGACACTAAGGCAGGAGCAGACCCACCACCCATCTCTGCTTCTCCATAATGCTCTCCAGAACTTCACTTTTGATAGGCATAAGTGGTGTTTTAGGGCCAGGCTGACATGGCAGAGTGATGGTACTCAGGAGGTTGTGCAAGGAGGTGGGTACGTGGGATGTTGGGAAGGATGACTGGGGGTGACATGGCTAGTGGGCATGGTGGGGATGGGCTGACAGTTGGACTGGATGGTCTTGGAGTTTTTTTCCAACCTTAATAATTCCATGATTCTATGTTAATACCCTATTTCAGTTAATTTATGAGCCCCATGTGTTTGGGGGCAGGTGATGTCCTGCAGCTAAAGGACCACTTCTGTTTTCCAGCAGAGCCCAACCAAACTCATCTCATCCATGGCAAACACAGCACCACTGACATTCCTGAAGGACAACCAGAATTTTGTCTTCCCTCCGCGTTCTCAGTGACCTGAAGTAGCTTTTAATAATAATTTTTAAAAATATCAATAAAACAAACCACAACCCTGGGCAAACAAAGCAGGACTGCAAACACTCCTGAAGGGAATGCAGCACAGTGTTTGTACTCAGAACAAGTCTTGCAGGTCACCAAACTGTCCCCTAGCATGACCACGTGTGCCCTGTGCAGCCTTACCAGCATTGCTCCCCGGGGCTACATAGATGTGCAGGTCATTCCTCCTTGCTGGAATTTAATTGCTCCCTCTTTAATGAACTTCTCCATCAATCTGTTGATGGCTTTCCCCCTCTTCCTTAACCCTTCCAGAGGCAGTAGTGCGTTGGTGGCTTGGGGAGAGCCATTGAGTGAATGAATGAGCAGCAGAGGGGAGGATGTGGGGACCATGGCACCAGGTAGGATGGGGACAAAACCTTTTGCTGCAGTTCCCCATCCTTGGCATGGGGATGGAAGCACTGTTACACCCTGAAGGGCTTGCATGGCTCAGCCTTATAGAGACAGGCAGGGATTTGGGCCAGCATCCCTCTCCAACAAGGCAGAGCATGCAAAACATAACCCACTCCCCCCGCATGCCCCCCTGGAGCTGTGTCTCTGTTTCATGCCTGGCCTTGAGAACTCAAATCCTTTCATTTCCTTCGGACACTTATCCTTTAAAGATCTTGATCCCAGGGCACCGACACAAACACCCTTTAAATCTGTCACAGACGGCTTAGGGAAGGATTATCCCATGTCTCTGTGGGCTTTGTGCCTGCCCCTGGCTCTGGTCCCCCATGTCCCACACCCACCAGGCAGGATGGGCTGATGTGCTCAGCCTGGATGACCTCACACCGGGGATCCTTCAGTATGGTTTGTGGTGATTAGGACAAGGGGAAGTGGATTCAAACTAGAAGAGGGGATATTCAGGTTGGATAGAAGGAAAAAGTCTCTTACAATGAGGGTGGTGAGGCACTGGCACAGGTTGCATGGAGAGGTGGTGGATGGCCCATCCCTGGAGACAGGGTCAGGGTGGATGGGGTTCTGAGCACCTGATGGAGCTGTAGATAGCCCTCTTCGTTGTGGGGGAGTTGGACTAAATGCCCCTTAAAGATCCCTTCCAATTGTAAGGATTCTGTGATACAGGCTGCCCAGGGAATGGTGGAGTCACCGTTCCTGGAGGTGTTTGAGAACCACAGAGATGTGGCACTGAGGGACATGGTCAGTGGGTATAGTGGGGGTGGGTTGAGAATCTCAGTCCAACCACCCAGCTCTTCCCACTTCACTTCCAGAATGGCTTTTGGGCCCTGACAGCTTTCACAGCTTTATTCCAGTATGGCAAGCTTTCATAATAGCAGCTGACACCTAACTTCATTTGAATTGATCTTGTGTGATAATTAGCTGATTGCAGCAATTGGCGTAAATTACTGTGCTGATTGGAGGGTCTGCAGTGGACCGTGCCTTGTGCTGCAAGGAGAAGGCTTCTGCTCTGGGGCCATCTTGCAGGGACCCCTGTGACCTGCAGAGATGTTGTGAAAGGGCAATGAGAACATCCCTCCTTGGCAAAATTAGCTGTTAGGGCAAAATGCCGATGGGTTGAGTGAGGAGGGACCAGACAGCATCATTGATACCCCAAGTAGAAAGGGATCCATAAAGGATCATTGAGTCCAACTCCTGGCTCTATGCAGAACTAGCCAAAAATCAGACCACAATCAGACCTCATACAAGTATATTCCCATCTGTGAAGCTACTTGGATCATCTAATGCAGCCTGCCCTAAATGGAGCTGAATGGATCTGCTAAGATTTATTCAGCATGAGCCATCCATTTACACCTACCCATGCTTCATCCCTCCAGTCCCACATCCATTCTGCTGGGCTGAGATGCACCCCTCCAGCTCTTCTTTTCCTCTTTTCTTGAACATTGCTCTGCAATTAGCATCCTTCTCTCTGATTCCAGCAGACTAGAAATCCCAGGACTTCTTAGATAGGATTAGCACAGTCCACAGCACTCCTCACCCTGCTTCTATCGGGCCCTTGGGAGCACATTATGAGAGCTCACTGTTTAAAAATGTCTATCCCTAGGCCATGCCACTGAGTGTTTTCCTGGGATACTAATGGACTGGAAAGCACTTTGTCGCCCCTGTGCAATACGAGATCATCAGCCTGCTTTTTGCAAAGCCAGAAGAGAAATTATTGAGTGCCTCTGCCTTTTCTCCATTGTTACCAGCTATTTCTGATCGCCAGCCAAGTCCTGGGAACGCTGTTGCAGCTCAGTTGTTTTGTGTTCTTGGTTTTGCAGAATAAAAGCAGGGTTCCTTCTGGTTGTCTGTGAACATCTGAGAGAGATCTGATACGGGACTGGGAGAGGGATTCGCTGCAAATTGGATTGCAGAGTGAATGCTGTAACTTTCTCGAGGCAGAATAATGACACGTTCTGCTCTGGCAGTTCTGGCCCCCAGAATGGGGTTGTGGAACTGTTGGAGGAGATCATGAGGATGCTCAGAGGTTGGAGCACCTCTGCTATGGAGATTTACCCCCGCCAGTGGGGGGGATGCCTGGTTTTTCTGTGCTGAACATGCATGGAGTGGGCTGTTGGGCTTAAGGCAGGAGCTGGGTGAGGATGTAGGACCCAGGTGGGGAGCAGTGGGAGAAGCAGACAGGTTTCCTCACTGCAAAGTTGGACACAATGAAAATCCCTCCTTTGCCCAAAAGAGCCCCATGCCGAGAGGCATTCAGTGCTCCATTAGAATCTATTCAAAGCATTTCTTTTTTTAATGAAAGAGAGAAAGAAACTCAGAGACAAAAGGCTTTTCTGGAAGAGAGGAGGGGGAGGGAAGTGGCTTCCAAAATATCAATGATGACCCTTCCTTTAGCTGCAGCTGTGGCTGGGGGTTGGATGTCTCTGTACCAGCAGGACCTCACAGGGCAGAAGATGAGAGCACACACTTCTGCACCTCTGTGTTGGTGGGATATGGCCCCAGTGGTGAAACCGGAGAGTTTGGTGCAGATTGGGTTTAAAAATGTGAAGATGCAGGTGCTGGAGAGGAGACATCTCTTGATGGGCAGAAGGCTGAAAAAGAGCTGAGTGGGAGCGGATGGCAGCAAAGATCACGGAGCTGTCTGCATCTGCTTTATACAGGATTAAACACAACATGAAGCCTCTCTTCTGCCCCTTTTCCTGTGGCCACTGCCCCTCTGGGCAATGGACCCCATGACTGTGGGCTCTCAGGGACACGTGGTGGCTTTTGAAGGCTGTGATCCCAACTGAGGTGGCCACAGTTACAGGGATGCATCTCTAAAATCATTGCGGCAGTGTCTTTCCTAGAGTTGAAGAGGTGTTTTCAAGCCATTCCCATGGGAGGATAAGTGCTAGCATTTGGAAGAGATGGGAGAGGACTGGACAAGGAGAAGGATTGGAATGAGAGACAGCTGAAATCCAGTTTGGTGGGAACAGATATGCATGTGGCCCTGTTATCTGCTGGAGATGGGTGTAAATGATGGGTTGGACTAGATGGATGATCTCAGTGGTCTTTTTCAACCTTAATGATTCCATGATTCTCAGTACTCCATCCCACTGTGGTGAAGAAGGGCATCTTCAGGCATAGAAAACCCCACTGGTAGGGATGAACCCAAAACTGGGCTCCTACCAAAGCTCTGCAGGAGAGAGGAAGGATGCTCACCCCCTCGTAAGGATCCAAGCCCACCTAAGCTGGGATGCTGACACATCTCCTTTGGTCCCTCTTTGCCCCATCTCCTTTCCTCATGCTTGTGGTGTTGGAGCTGTCCCTCACAGAAGGGCACTCTGCAGACAGAGGGTCAGCACAGAGAGGCAATTTCCTCACAGTGACATCTCAGGAATCTGCGGTCTGTGAAGGCTGAGTCAATGTGAGCAGGAAAAGGCTGCCTATTTTTAAGACCGTTGCTATTTGGGGGTGACTGACCTCTCTTCCCTCCTCCCACATCCAGCATCTCAGCCATGCAGAGCTTGTGGTGCACCTGCCTTGCATGGGGAGGTAACTCAAAGGCACTGCTCAACAGCCATCCCCAGTGCCATACTGACATAGACAAAATTTGTCTCCTTGGAGGCAGTGCAAGCCTTGTAGCAGGTAGCAGAGGCCTTTCCCTGGGCAAATAGGTACTGTAGAATGTTGCCTGCTAGGATGAGCAGATGGAGGAGTCAAGGTGACTGGGAAGAGAGGATGAATGATCGTAGAATCATTAAGGTTGGAAGATCATCAAGTCCAATCCCAACCCATCCCCACTGACCACATCCCTCAGTGCCACATCTCCATGGTTCTGAAACACCTCCAGGGATGGTGACCCCACCGCTTCCCTGAGCAGCCTGTGTCAATGCCTGACTGCTCTATAATAGCTTCTCTAGAGTCCAGTTCCTTGACCATGCCAACCTGGCCTGGATGCCCGTGTACCTGCATGACCCACGGAGCTCTGCCCGGTGCCACAGTTTGTGTGCTGGTGAGCTGCCAGCTCCTGCATTTCTTGGCATCCTCTCCCCAGGAGTCAATACAGCTTGGCATAGCTACTTGCTGATGTGGCATCACGGGACTTGTCCAGCTGCCAGGGCTCTGGGACAGCGTCACCCTCAGAGTCAAGCCACCCCTTGTATGCCAGCCGTGGAGCATGGATGGCCTGTGGTCTACTGAGCTGCACGAGATGTGACGTTGAGCCCCAAAAAAGCTTGAAGTCAGGCAGCAAGCTGCACTGAGAATGCAATGAAGGGTGTCCAGTCATCTCTTCATATGGACCCAGCACACCCCCAGTGCTTTGTTTTGTTGTGGCACAATAGCTCCTACTCTGAAGATGTCTCTGGGAGCCACCATTCTGCACAGGATGGCACGCCAAGGTTTCCCCAATAGGGTTTGCATGGAGTCCTGTGTGCAGGATGGTCCTATCAAAAAATTCCTCTCTATTTTTCAGTTTGTAAGCCAGTGCAGCCCTCTGCCCTCTTGCCATATAGTCTGCCCTTGGTCTGGAAAAATTGGTGTTTATTTTACACTTAGCAAAATATTAGGGTTTATTAGTATTATTTTCATACCATGCACAGATGACCCTCGGGATCATGTCCATTTGGGTTTTCCCGGACCTTTTTCCACCCTTTTACCTTCCTGGAGCAGTGGGCACTCCCTTTTTCTCCTGATTTCTTCCCTTCTCTGGCTCCTGATGGCATTTGGCTACGTGCTCCTCCTTCCCACCCTAAAAAGAAGGCGGGGATCGACTCGTGTGCATCATTTGACTGTGGCTGTGGTCCTGTCTGAAGCAGTGCCCTAAAGCATGCTTGTAAACCCTCCCTGAGTGCTTTTCCAGCATGGATTCACTTAAAAACCTACAGAGGAATGATGCTGAAAATACATCTGGTGTTGTAGCAGCAGATCCCGCGGCAGCTGCTGTCAGCAGCACAGGTGAGATGAGCGGCGTGGGATTGCTGTTGTCTGCTCACAGCCCAGGCAAATAAATAAGGATGTTGTGCTGGAAGGAATTCCGCCCCAAAGATAGGAAGTGCAAGCTTTCAACACATGCCAGGCTCCTCTGGAACGTGTTTCACAAGAGCTTCCGAGCTTCCCAGCTTACCTGCAGGTCTGAAGCATCCTGCTGCCCCATGCTGAGAACCAAAGCCTCAGGAGTACTGGGAGCTGGTTGAGGGCTCAGCCCCACACAGTATTTTTCCTTTGCACATCTTGGTTCTCTCCTAGCACAAAGCACTAGGTAAAAAATAAATGGTTCAGGAGGAGGTCTGTGTATGGGGCTCTATGAAATCATCACTGTCAGGAGGAATAATCCTCATAATGTAAGAATAAGATCTCTCAAATAATCATTTAGAGGTTTCTTGCTCTTTACATTTGCCATCAAAGGGATTCAGTGAGAGTGGAGAATGCATTTTGGTGCCTGGTGTTGAGGCAGGAGCAGAGGCATCTGGGACTTGATCCTGGTGCAGCTCAAGGTGGTCACAAAGTGGTACACGGAGGAGATAGGGACAGGAGGACATCATCTGTGATGGGAACGGGACGGGACATTAGGATGGGCGTGGAAGGGGGATGGCTTCTCCATAAGGAACAGGCTGGGACTCTTCCGCTTGGAAAAGCAATGACTAAGGGGGCTAAGGTGGAGCTCTGGGTTCAGTGGGTGTTAGTCCAACAAGGCTGATGGTGAGCAGGGCTGGATGGGTACAGCACAGTCATTCCTGAAAGGAGTGCTGGGGTGGAGACAGTGCCCCAGAAGCTCAGTGTTGTGTTCTCCCAATAGCACAAGTAGTGTTGGCAGCTCGGAGTGCAGCATCCCAAGGAGTGTTTTCTTAGCAGGTTATCTATACAGCTAATTTACTCCTCTTCTTGTAAAACCATTGGAAGCATTTTCTCATGGTTGTAATCTAACACTGCTTTGGCACAAAGCGAAGCAAAAAATAAATAGGAGTGGGGTTAGACCATGAGGGCAATGCAAGCTGGCTTTTCTTCATGTAGGTACGGGAACAAAACAATGTGATGACATGCTGTGAAGTACCTCAAACACCACTGATCCACTGGTTATTTATTCAGTGATGCAGGGCTTTATGTCTCCATTAGATCTGACCCTTACGACAGCTCTGTTGAGCTTGGTAGTCCTTCTCTTCCTTCGTCCCTCATGTAGGGGGTTTGGAGCTTGATGATCCTTGAGGCCCCTTCCAACCCAAGCCTTTCTGTGATTCTCCAGATGGAAGATAGTAAAAAGGAGAAGTGGGGATAAAACCCATCCCAAGAGCCCAGGGTAGAGATGAGTTTTCTGCAGCTGATGATGGTGTTGGGAATACAACTGGCTTAGAGAAATGTGCCATCTTGCTGGAGGAGCCTCTTTGGTGTGGTTTCATAGAATCATAGAATGGCCTGGATTGAAAAGTACCACAATGATCATCTAGTTTGGACAAATCTGTTGCATTTGCAACAGAGCTGATGGTATTTCCCAGTGCTCTCAACCCATTTATTGGCGAATGGAAAGCAAGGAGGAAACCAGAACTGTAGACGAACTGTGTTTCACTGGTCCTCCTTCCTTGGCCCAAAGCTTTCAGCTGTGTCCATCATGCTGCTGGATCCAGAGAGAAGAGAATTGTCATGTGCTATTTCTGTCTCCTTTTCATCCAAATGCTGCACAAGCAAGACAAAGAGAAAGACTACATCAAACCAAGTAATTTGCAAGCCCTGTAGTGATTTCAAAGCCTCGTTTTCCTTTTGCAGAGGATCTGGAGGGAAGGGAGAAGTGTTCAAAGCCCAAATCTTGTTGTGAAGTCCAAAGCTGGGCAAGCAGAAGTGTTTGTTTAATGAGTCTGAGCAGACACTTCAGGAACCCATGAGAGCAACACCTCCCTGCAAATCAGGTCATTTTCTTAGCAAGTGAGAAATGGCTTCCCAAGGTTTGTAGCACAGGGGTAGAAATCAAAGACCATTTGAAGGATTGAAAACCAAGGCCCTGGCTTTGCCTTTCCATCCCACCTGGGTCCCCATCAGCCTAGCTGGCACTGAGGGAGGTGACTAAAATATTTTACCATCCCATTCACGAGGATGCCACTCATCACATCCCTTTCCATGGGAAGCTGGGTCAGCTGCCACATTAAACTCCAAGAACTCTCCTAGCTGGTGAAAAAGATGGAATCCACGTATCTACGTCAAGCTCTATAGTCAACGTATACAAAATAATAAACCCCCTGGCACATATCTTGTGAGGTCTAATTATAGGATATGGAAGCTAACATGATGATATTTTCTTTAGATGTGTGGTGTAGATGTAATTACTTCTCCACAGATGATGCAAGATGCCCTTATGTAATCTGATTTTATTATTATGCAGTTATGGAAATTTTCCCTCTCTGGCCCATCCATGGCTTTCTCCTCAACACCTTTTTTTTTTTTTTTCACTTTAAAATCTCTATGGATTATTCAGAAAGCAATGGGTGAATCAGTCAGGCAAGCAGTATGTAAGCAGAAGGGCAGTATGATGGAAGCTTTGCTTGCTCCAAAGGTTGCATCTCCCTGCTCCTGCTCTCCTTCATGCACAGCAAAGTCTGGGTCAAAACCTGGACTACATTATCTCAGTTTTTTGCAGCTTTAATGATTCTATATTATCCTAGGAATCTTTCTTGCTGTGTTTTTTATCAGTAGTGATAGGAAGGGGAGCAGGGAGTGGAGACAAAACCGCTGGTTTCCAGTTAGAACCATAGAATTATTAAGATTGGAAAAGACCACTGAAATCGAGTCCAACAGTTATCCCATCCCCACCATCCCCTAACCGTGCGTCCCCATATCCAACCTCTCCTGGTGCAACTTAAGGCCATTACTGGAGAGACTGGTTTCCAGTCATGGTTCAGTGCCAGTCACTGCACAGGAATTTGTGTTTAGGGCAGGGAATCCCCACATTTCTGAGTACAAAGAAGCCATCTATGGGGAAGCCAATAGCTGAGGGATGTTTGTTACACTCATGTCATTCATTAACTGTAAACTAACTCCTGCCAGAGCCCAGTGCTGTCAGGCACATCAGTCATGGATGTAGATGGTATTTCAACTCCCCCTCACCTTCAGCCAAATCCCTCTCTGTGATCTATGCCTGGATCCTCAGGGACTAGAAAGAAAGCATACACCTCAGGGCAAGCACACAGGCTTGGGGCCACTGAGATGCTTCAGGCTTCCTGCACTTCTATCAGATCCCACTGTTCCTGCTCCTGCTGAAGCCTAGAGAGGCTTTGCTGAAGATTTAACCTTTTTCCTCCCTTGTGATGCCAAAAAAGTGCCATCCATCCTCATCCGAGGGGGCTGTCTCCAATCCCTGAATCCCAACGTGGATAGAAACAGCCCTTTTAAACAGGATGCATGCTGACCTGCTCATTTCATTGGAAAGCTAGTTCTTCTGGTGGCAATTTGTTTTGCTCCAATTAATTTTTACCGGATTTGACCTCCTGATTTGGGACTATGAATGAGCCTGAGCACTCTCTAGGAGGTTTGCTTCCTTTCTTCCGGATAAGCACTCAGGGCTGGATGCTTAGACAAGCTTCTCCAGCCTAAAAATTAGCTGGGAAAGCTGCTAACCCCAACTTTCTCCAGGCGTATTGACTCCTCTTTTTGGAGACTTTGTCACCATCTCCTGATCCTGGGGTAGCTCCACCAAAGCATGAAGGAAGAGAAGGGAAAAGGGATAGCATTGCTTGCCTACACCATTTCTTCAGCTCAGAAGATGAGGACCTTGTCCAGCTTTTATATGGTTCTAGCTCCCATGAGAGAAACAGGAGCTTTCTTCCCAGGCAAAGGACTTGTGGTATGAAAGGCTGGTGAAAAGAAAACCCTCCAGTTTTCCCTCTCATTAGCTGAAGGAGGGAAGGTGACCATTTAAAGTGCATTTCTTCTTGCCTAAGAGCAGCTACGATTAGCAGGCACGAGTGGGAGTGCCATATGGCCAGGACAAGCATCACATGCTCCCCCACGCAGCTCAGACTGACCTACATAGCATGGCCAAGCCACCATGCTGGAGCATCACAGCACACACACCAGGCTTTCATCATCTGCAGCTGCAGTGATTTACAGGAAGACCTGGGCTATGCACCAGCTCCAGGCTTGCCAGCACTGCCTAAGCTTGTCTGCTCAGTGTGGAGCCAACGCAGCCCTCTCAGGAAGAGACAGCTTAAACCAGCAGGGCTGCTTTGCCAGAATAGGAAACCATCTCTCTGGACGACAGGAACCAGAGTCTTTTGGCTTGTTCTCGTTGCCTCAAGCTGAGCAAGCAGATGCTGTTATGGGTTGGAGACAGAAAGCATCCCCCTTGCAACAAATGGCACCAACCCAGCTCTGCAGTGATCAGGACCACCAGTCCTCCACGGTGACTTGGAGAGGGTCCCCTCCAATTCACACTTCTGGGGCAGTATGGAAATGCCTCAATTTATCCCATTTATTGAGCACAAACAAATTCCCTCAGCATTTTAGCTTTCAGACCGGCGCAGGGATGACATCTCAGGGGTTAGACTTAGTGATTCTTGTAGTTCCCTTCCAGCTCAGGATATTCTGTGATTCTATAGCGGGGAATATCTTCAAACAACAGCCACAGATTCAAGGGCAGCTTACATCAAGGCTTGAAGCTGCGAACACTCAATGAGAGGTAATGGCCTCAAGTTCTGCCATGGGAGGTTCTGGTTAGAACCAGCACTGGCACAGCTGCCCAGGGAGGTGGTGAGTCACCATCCCTGGGGGTGTTCCAGAACCCTGAGGATGCTCACTGGTCAGTGGGCATGGTGAGAATGGGTTGGGGTTGGACTTGGTGATCTCAGAGGTCTTTTCCATCTTTAATCATTCTGTGATCCTATAAAACCCCTCCACAAGCTGTGGCCCTGCTGTAGCTCACCCCAAGGGGTGATTTGGAGTTATAGTATGAGATTGACCTTCTGGATGTAGACTGTTGGATGCCATTCACTTACTTTGTTGGATGCTATCTGCTTACTTTCCCCATTCATTGCAGGGGCGTTGGACTAGATGACCTTTAAGTGTCCCTTCCAACTCAAATGATTCTATGATTCTACAACAAGTGGAGTTGGCTCCCAGCTGAGGGCTGGAACTGAATTTAAGCTGTAGTGATGCTGGCTGGAAAACTCTGGAGATTTACAACCCCGCTCCACAGTCAGGGCTGGGTGCCCATTTGGGAGGTTTGGGGTTTTCATCTCCTCAAGACTTTGAAAATGATTACTCCTGTAAATAAAGGAGTCTGAGGATGGCTCTAGCCTACATCAGGGTGTTTTGACTGAGCATTTCTTTAAGGAAGAAATCCCAGTGCGGGGAGCCAGGCGTCTGCTCCCATTTCCATCTCTCCCCAAGCACATCGATGCTTTCTGCCCACAAACCCCAGGGGAAAATCCCAACCCAGTGACGTTCCTTGCTGCTGACATTTTTGCTCCTGCTCTGATCGGCGCAGAAAACACTTAAGCACTTTTATAACCACAGTCCGGGGACCTCAAAGTGCTTAGAGATCTTGAACCGAAATGGCACCAGCAGGAGTGAGATCACCCCGCCAGGGAGCTGCTCAGAGCCACTGCTGCAAGAGAAAGGAAAAGGGAGACAAAGGATCCAAGGAACAAAGCGTTTGGTTTTGAGTCGAGTTTATTTTTCTTTGCCTCAAGAGGAAGAAGGCATTGAAAAGAAAAAGAGGGGGGAGGGTTGGGGGGTAAAGTGGTATTTTTTTCTTTCTGAAAACTGAATTTTATTTTATTCAAGAGAAGGAGAGGGCATTGGAAAAGAAAACAACACACACCCTATTTCATTGAAGAGGGAAAAAAAAAAGGAGAAAGAGAAAAACACCAGAACATTTCCATAGAAATAATTCTCAAACAAGAGAATTTCCCTGCAGAAGAGAAAAAATGAATAGGAGTCCCTAGGGTCCCATTTGATAGCAGTCAATCCAGGAGATTCATTGAGCGGAGAAAGGAGATCTGCTTCTTTCCTTTTGCCTTTCTTCTTCCTTTCTTTCTGTTTTTGAACAGCTACAGGTGCTCTTTTTGTTGTGGCTCCCACCCCAAATCTGCAAACCCCTCTAATTTTAACCTCTTCTGCACTGCTAGAGGCTTTGCAGCCTTATGCATGGTAGAAATCCATGCTGTTCTTGGCATGGGCATCCTTTGCAGGATGAACTTTGGGGTTTTGGTGGGTGTTCAAAGTATCTTCCCCCAGGCAGGAAGACACAGTCCATCATAGCTGGGTACGCAGGTAGGTAACTCCTAGCCCCTAACACAAGGCTGAAAGTTATCCCTGTTGATGAGCTCTGTAGAATGCTAATTAGAGTTCAAGCTGTGTTGTTAATTAGGGTGCAATCTGTGTTGATAACTGTGATCTGGTTGAATTTAAACAGCATTTAAAAGCGCATTGGCAGACTCATGGTCTGACCCATGGCAGAGAAGGGTGGTCGCTACCTGGAAACTGACCATAGCTGCCCAAAAAGGGCAGTGTAGATTCAGATAAAACCCAAAATCAAAGAGGCTTGGTGGTTATATCCTTTGGGGACTGGGAAACATGATGGTGTAGATGCAACTGGATGTGCAAGAGCCCCTGCAAGATAGAGTACTGTGAGCTGGGGGTCTCTGATGTCTGTCAGGCTGTGGAGAGGCTTTGGTGGAGGTGGTCCTGGTGGGACGGGAGGTTCAACATTCATTGTCCTTGGTTAGAAATGGGAGTTCAGGGTTCAGAAGTTTATGGCTTGTCTGAGAGTGCCGGGAGCATGGATCACGGTGGAGATCCTGGTGTTCTTCAAAGCCTCCTCCACTGTGATTTATTCATCTTCAGGGAGTGCTTAGATATAGCAAAGCTCCCAAAGAAAGAATGAGCGTAACCTCAAACAACGTCAACCTGCACAACCTCAGCAGTTCTCCCTGGGGTGGGAAGGGCTTTCTGTATTTTTCCAGTATTTCTATTTCCAAGGTGCAAGCCATGAATCCTGCTGCTGGGGGTCTTCTAGTAAAGCCCAAAGCAGCCGCTGCCTCTTGGGAATCCCCCACTTCTGAAGTCAAAGGGCAAAATTAAGAGCTTGAGGCTCTGCAGGAATTTATTTCTGCATAATTTACACCTTCTCCATGCACCCCAGCAGTGTGCGTTGCCACAGTTTAAATACACACCCATATTAGGTTATTGTTAGCATTATTGCTATTTTACCACTCTTGCAGCGATTAGTGTGTGGTGGGCTATGCTATGTTTGCAAGGCTGCAACCAGCAGCTCCTTTGATACGCAGCCATCCTGCTGACAGCAAATTCCCTTGAGCAAGTAAGTCCAAATTAATGGCAGCTTTGTGTGGCTGTATAACTACAAATAATCCCACGTGAGTGCTGGGGGCTGGTTGGCCCCCCAGGAGAAGTTTGATTGCTCTTTGGCCACAGCTGAGAGCTTTTTCTGCCTGGGCTTGAGGCCACTTTGTGCAAGTTGATTGGTTGGCAACCAAACCTGGATGCTTAGAGCATCCCACATAGAGAATTGCATATAGAACAACCCACACTGAGCATCCCACATTGAGTATCCCACTTACAGCACCTACCCCATCCGTGTGCACAGGGAAACCTCTCAAACCTTTTTGTCCAAATGGGTTGAAAGGAAGCCAGAATATGCCACAATTATGGACAGATGGGCAGTGTGACCGCTTACTGCTCGCTTCCGCGGGAGACAGCAATGGCCCCTTCCATTTCTTCTGTGCTGAAATGTGAAATGTGCAAATGGGCTGCAGGGATCATATCCCCCATAAGTAAGGGTTTTGGGTTTTGTTTTTGTTTTTTTTTTTCAATTATTGCTTTTAATTGATGTGTGGCTTTATCAGAGATTTTGGGGTTGAGGTAGGGCAGCGTTGGCACTGAGAAAACACAGCCAGAATCTGCCTCCTCCATGCTTGTCAGTGAGATGTAAAATATGAATTAACCCAAATCTTTGCATGCATTGTAAGATATAAAATATGAATTAATCCAAATCTTGAAGAGCTGAGACTGTCTCAAAGCTATTGGGCTAGAACCTCTCTCCCAGGACCAATAGTAGTGGGTCCAGCACCTGAAATGTCCCACATCCCTTTGTGCTGTGAGAACCCCCAGCACCTTTCCATGGCAGATGCGGAGATGCTGGATGGTCTCTGGGTGCCTCCCTCCTCCTCGCACTGTTGGTCTCTGGGTGCAAAGATGCAAAGAAAGAGTTAAGGCACGGCACGGGCTGGCGGAGGCCAATCAGGCAGAGCAAAGTGCGGCGGGTTGTTTACGCCAGGTAGGATTTGGGAGTTTTTCCTGGGGGTGCTGAGCAGGTGGATGATGAACAGAGAGCCCACGGCAGGACGGGGAGTGCGGGAGGACAGAGCACTGGGTCCACCAGGTAAACCCCAAAGAGCTGGGGGAGATTTTTTGGGGGGAGGGGGCTTGTTTCCTTCTCCCTCTTGCAGCAGCTTTTGGGGTCTTTGTTAGAGCTTGGAGTGGCACTGGGGTGGGACATGCTTTGTCCCCAAGCTGTGTATGGTTGGATGTAAGCTGTGGGCTGCTCCGGGGGGAAATGCTATCCCCCCCCATACATGCTCATCTTGGATCTAGCTGGCATCCACCAGCACCTTGCTCCCCTTCATTCTGTGCAGTATCCCCACATCTCAGGGTGTGGTGTACCAGTGGTGGGGGGCTCCCAGTTCAAGATGTGAGCACAACTCCCCCAGCAGCACGAGGCAGCTGCTCCACGCCCTTGAAATTCCTGCGAGTGAGTTAATTATAAATCAGAGCCGGGCCCATGGTGATGGAATCCGGCTGGCACAGGGTTGGTTCACAGCCAACCCTGGCCCAATGGGGCACCCATGGTCCTTCCCCTCTGAATTTTACTTGGATGCCCAGGAAATCCCACTGAGGTCAAGGAGTGGGGATGATCGGGGGATGCTGCAGGTGGAGGAGGGTGCCCCAAAGGCACATGTGTCCCCACTGGGGTCTTCCAAAGACAGGCTGCCCTCATTGGAAGGGAGCTTGAAAACCTCCATGGATGGAGACTACAAAACTTGTAGCAACCCCACAACACGTCTGAATGTGATCCTGGGCAAGCGGCTCCTGAGCAGAGGGTTGGACATAATGTCCCACTGATCCGTTTCAGCACAGGTTTCAGTTTGCATTGCAGTGATTTCCCTCCTGCCACTTCCTGGTGGCAGCAGAGTGTGTACCTTCAGCACAGCGACAAGCTGGGAGGAAAACTGATAGCAAAGCGGGAGGATTAGCTGGAGAAGGTGGAGCAGGCTGCACTATTCAGGCTTTGTGGAGGAAGAACAATAGGGCCTTTATTGGGTAAGGGAGGTGGTGGGGTTGGCATGCTGGGGATAAGTTAGTGTACAGTGTCCCTTAGGCATGTAGAGGTGTGGGATGGAACAAGCTGGTTCCCAAAGTGTCCCTCGGACAACTGGAAGGACAGGGAACTGAGATGTGGGACATGGGATGGGACAGGCTGGTATCCAGTGCTAACCCTTGGCTAGCTTGGGGAAAAAGGACATGACATGGGAACAGGTTGGAACTCAGAGCATCTCTTGGCCAACCAAGGGGACAGGGAACTTGGCCATGGGATGTGGGATGGGACATTTTGGAACCTAATGTCTCCCTTGGCCAGTTGTAGTGACAGGGAATTAAGGCATGGGGCATGGGATCCGATATTTGACAACCCAGCATGTCCCTTGGCTGGCTGAGGGATAAGATACTGGGACATGGGATGGGACGCACTGATATCTAGTGTGTCCCTTGGCTGGCTGGGGCACAAGGAACTGGGGCATGGGATGTGGAAGGGGATATTTTCGTACCTACTATGTCCTTTGGCTAGATGTGGGGAGAGGACATGGGACAGGCTTGTATCCAGTATGTCCTTGGCCAACTGAAGAGATAGAGAAATGTGATATGGGATGGGGCATGTTCCTTGGCCAGCTGGCAAGATGAAGAATCTGGGACATGGGGATGAGAGAGTTTGGTACCCATTGCACCCCCAGTGGTGGGACTCTTAGGACACCCAGGGCCCCTTGCAGCTGAGACCAAAGAGCATCCCATGCTGAGAATGTCCCCCACTGGGCACTGCCACCCACTCCTGACCTCAGCAGAGGGATGGATGGGGATGGAGGAAGCCACCATCTGTGGGCTCCCCCTTGGCAGCAGTGCAGCTCTCCCTGAATTGCTGCCTGGGTCTTTTCATCTCATCTCTTTTGTTTCAGGCTTATTATGTAAATAGCTGATGCGGCCCCTGTAATGAGAAAGTAGTTTCCCAGAATACAAAAGGCTGTAATTATCTCATTAGCAGGCAGAAAGGAAAAGGAAGCGTTTCTGAGCCACTTGCTTTTGTTTCCCACAGAAGCTCAAGAAAGTGCAGCCCCCAACGGTGACCTCAGTGTCCCATCTCCTGCCACCCTGACCCCATGCACAGAGAGGCACAGTGGGTCCTGATGTCTCCCACCCAGTCACATCTTGGGGGCTGATGGCTTCTAACTGAGAGCAGTAACTCCAGGACTGCTGTGGGTCCCCTATTCCCAAAAGCAGTTATTTCCCAGTAGGATTCCCAAGCTGGGATGATAGTGTAGGTATGGTGCAGATGGCAGAGATGAGTGGCCTGGAGAAAGGAGAAGGAGAGCTCCAGGTCCTTGGAATGCACAGGGAGTTCTCCTGACGTCTGGATTCTGGCAGTGGAAAAATTGTGGGAAGGAAGTCAGCAATTTGTACACTCCGCAGACAGGTTCACGTCCAGCAGGGCTGTGCTTCTGTGCCATGTTTCAGTGGTGGAAGAAAACCTGGCAGCCACCAAGTCAGGAGAGGGGAAAAGGAGTTGGGGGAGGTGCAGCAAGAATGATTTGAGGGATGGAAAGAATGCCTGGGAGTGAGCAATTGAAAAACCTCATTCTGTTTTCCTCTTCAAAGTGAGGCAATTTGAGAAGGGTGAAGGAGAAGAGGAGATGCTGACATGCTGGAGCCAGGTCAGAGCAGAGCAGAGTTGTCCCTGCTTCTTGCATCCACTCATGTGGACATGCTGTTGGCATGGTGGTAGAAATGGTGGAGTCACCATCCCTGCAGGTGTTCAGGAAACATGGAGATGTGATACTGAGGGACGTGGTTTAGTGGGCATGATGAGGATGGGTTGACAAATTGGACTAGATGAACTTAGTGGTCTTAATGATTCTATGATTGGCCTGCTTTGGGCTCAGCATGGACATAAGAAAGTAGCACTTGAACAGCAGTAACAAAGAAAACCTTGCTGGAGAAATGAAGCAAGTCCATCCAACCTCTGCAGCAACCCTCCATGCAGGACAGGAGGTGGGCTTCCATCTCATTACTGTTTCTGGGGGTGTTTCCTGGGGATGCAGGGTGTCCATACCAAGCCCAGCAGCAACCTTTGAGGTTGTGGGGCTTTTCTGAGACTCGGGCTCAAACACCAGATTGGATATTAGGAAAAAATTCTTCTCAGAAGGAGTGGTGAGGTATTAGAAAAGGCTGCCCAGGGAGGTGGTGGAATCAGCATTGCTGGAGGTGTTCAAGAAAAGGGTAGATATTGCACTAAGTGACATGACTTGGTGGCTGAAATAGATGATCTTACTGATCTTTCAAACCTTAATGATTCTATGGTCTTCCAAGGAGGTACTTGTCCAGCCTAACTGCAGCTTTTGCATTTCAGTGCTAGTTCTCCTCCAGGGCTTGTTAACCTCCAAACACAGGTGCTTTTGCTCCCTACAGTCTGCTGTCATCCCATAACTAGCCCATTAGTGATCTTCCCTTCTTCATCCATACATCTTTCTGGAAGAAGCTGATATGATCACAGCACTTTCCTTTCATCCTGTGACACTTTTCCTATCCTGCTCCATCACCCTGGACCAAAATGACTCAAGACCAGGTTGGATGGTGCATTGGGCAGCCTGATCTAGTGAAAGGCATCTGCCCATGGCAGCTGGAGCCAGATAGTTTATTAAGATCTCTTCCAACTCAAACCATTCCATTGTTCTAAGAATTGTGTTATTTTGTTCTCCAGACACCTCTCTGGCACCAGTGCCAACAAACTGGAAAACCAACAGAGCCCTAGGCACTGTGCAGGTGTAGGTCCTACAGAAACGAGTTGCTTACACCCTTCCACTAATTGCGTGCTCATTAAAACCCAAGCAAACCAACCTGATGGCTGAAGGTCGTGGGCACACCTGTTATGACGTGTGGGGGGGGGATTTTTGACCTTTGGGTGCCTTTGCAGAAGGAGGAAAGTGGGAACCACATGTGAGCATTCCAACACACTGCACTGCTCTCAGGCTGTTTGCTGTCGCCTGTCCTGCCTGTGAGCAGCATTGATTTCCCTCCCACGTGGCACAGTGCCTAGGTATGTCTCCCAAAGGCCTTTGTTACTAGAGTGTTAACAATTAACCTGCTCAGGCAGAAATGGAGCCAGGCCTTCATAATCTAGGCTTAGTTAACTATTCAGCTGCTTATCGGAGTGCAATTTTTCTTCTGCTTAACTGGAAGGCGTTTTCTAACTCGTTTGAATAAGGCAAAGTGTGAAGGCAGTGGAGCTGTAGCCCAGGAATCTATTAAAACTATGCTAAGAGGCAGCCATGAAGGACTCACCCACCACATCCAAGAGAAAGGAAATCTCACCCCAGGTTTTCTGCATTAGATGCAAAATTGTCACCGTGCACAGGTATGGCTGCTTGGGAAAAGGCTGCATAACCCTGCAGTGAGATGGAACGAGCAACTCATGAAATGTGGAGAAGGTATGGAAGGAGAAGTAACCTGCTTGGACCCATGGTCATGTGCTGTTGGGAAGATGCCTAAAAGCATCGATCCAGGCAGATGAAGAAACCCTTTTCAGCTTTTTTGAAGACGCAAATGCTTGGAAGTGGGAAATTAGATCAGGAATTGTTCTGGAAAGGTTCAGTTCTCCTCCTGCAGAAAGTTTTTTTCTTCGGTTCTGCTGTAGCCAAGGGGCTTTGGGGAGCCAGGGGCAGGGCTGAGGGGTGAGGGCTGGCTCATAGATGGCTGCAGCTGCAAAGGGCATTGGGATGGTGGGATGGAATAGGTGTGCTCTCCAGGGCCCAGTGAGGACAAGAAGGCAGCCCCGCTGCTCCCAAAGTGATTCTTGCAGATCCACTTCCACCCTACTTGCATGGCTTGGGGATCTCTTCACCACCCAACCATGCTAAGTGGGGGCTTTCCTCTCCAAAAGGGTGGTGATGCAGTGGCACAGCTGCCCAGGGAGTGGTGGGGTCACCGACCCTGGAGGTGTTCCAGAACCGTGGCTATGTGGCACTGTATGGTGGGGTGGGTTGGGGTTGGACTTGGTGATCCTAGAGGTCTTCTCCAACTTGCATGATTCTATGCTTCTCGTTCCTTCATTAACTAAAGAAAGGACTTGGGAGCGAAATGCTTCTCAAGGTTTGCTGCTTGGTTTGTGCCAAGGAGATCTGGGTTGTGCAGAGCTAACTGGGTTAAGGTAACCAACCAGTTTTCATGGGCTCCCCAGGGGCAGGTGAAAGTCAAAGCTCTTTGCAGAGAAAGAAAAAAAAATTAAAATAGCTTGGGAGGCCATGCTAGATGGGCTGTAGCCCTGCCAAAAAGCAGATGCCAGCCTGATGCACCATCTTTAATTTGCTAATGCAGTGTAAGAACAGCTGCGTCTCCAGAGAGCCAGCATAGCCCCAGTTCTGCATCAGCGTTACAGGTGCTGGAGGGCAGAGTGGGAATTTTCCAGTCCCGAGGTCCCACCATGGATGGAGCAGCAGGACAGATGTCTGCATTGTTTGCTACCTCATCTCGTCCGCCTCACGCTTTAATTAGGCTGGTTGTGTTTAATGAGGCTTCCTAGGGAGCACAGGACCGTAAATCTAATGAAATCTGGGGGTGTTGGGTTGCGGTTCATAAATGCTGTGGCTGCTGTTGCACAGTGTACTGAGGCCCTTGGGGATGAGCACAGGGTGAAAAGCTCTGCAGGACCACGAAAGAAGAAATCAGACATGGAGGCAGCGAACCCCAGCCCCAGCTCTGCTCTGGCTTGCTTCTTTCATTGGGAATTATCCATAAACCCAATTTTAGTTAGCGTTCCCATGGCACCCATCCCTTACCCCAGCCATGCTCAAAACCTGATTTCACAGTTCAGTTAAGGGGTGAGCAAGGCAAAACCTGGCTAAGAACTGGTGATGGCCAAAAGAAACAAAAATTCCCCCCCCTCCCCCCCCCCAAAAAAAATCCCTTTTTGGCAAAGAAAGCTGTACTGCTGGGGATCTGTTGGCACTTCTGGAATCCCCTTGAAAACATATTTGAAATGCTTGCCCGTATGCTCTGCTTATCAGCTCCTAAGTTTACAGTAAACATAAGCTAATAGCCAGTTTTTTGGTGGTTTTTTTCAGAATATTTTCTTGGATTCTTTCCAGTTAAAAGGGGGGAGGGGGGGGAAAAATCACGCAAAACCAGTTCCATTTACAGAGACTGCCTCTGTGACACAGCTTTGATCCCACACCATGAGACAGCAGTTGAAGCATCTGCCCTTGGGTCGCTGGGGCTGAACGGGAATGTCAGCACAATGTCTCAGTGTTGTAAGGACGTGATCCTAAGCAAAAGCCTCTTGATGTGAAAACCATTCCCTGGGATCCTTGGGGTCCCTGAGGGCTGAGAAAGGCTGTGATGAGGACCACTGATGGTGGAGCTGATAAGTCACCTTCCTCTATGGTGGCCTAGAGGTCACTGTCATCTCTCTGTCCAGACTGAAGCTCCTTCCTGAGAGAACACTTCTCTTTTCTAGCTCACACTGCTTGCTTTTGTGCTGCCTTTTCTGTTTTGTTTTGAAGAATCAGACTTTCCAATGATCTCATCCTGCCATCAGAATCACAGCATGGTTTGGGTTGGAAGGGATTTTAAAGCCCAACCAGTTCCAACCCCTGCCATGAGCAGGGCTACCTCCTACCAGACCAGGAGCCCAAAGCTCCATCCAGCCTGACTTTGAGCCACATCCATGGACAGAGCAGAGATCAGCACAAGTGTGTAAACTTAAATGTGTTCTGTTATAAATAACTGCCTCTCGTAGCAATCTCTCTGATTGCAGTGTTGGATGGAGATACTAAGAATCAATCAGGGGATCACGCAGAAAGCATCAGTGCCAGACCAGTGTTGCAGAGTGGATTTTGGATGTCCTTTCAGGATGGAGAAGGCTACACCACCAGCTGCATCCTATTATGGACAGGTGGACACATCTAGTGTGTCTCAGGTCACAGAGGCTCCTTCAGGTCCACTCAGGACTCGAGCTTGGCTTTCCCTCATCCTACCCACCTGGCACAACTTTTCCTCCCCTCCCTATTTTGGCCCAGAGGAGCTCTGCATCATCTCCCTTCAGCACCATAGTGCCAGCCCCACCATATTCAGATCACATTTCAGACAGGGCAGTTTTCTTCAAGGTCAGGGCTCTGGAGAAACAGAGGAGGCTACAAGCAGTAACCCTGAAGGAAGTCTGTAGAAATGCAATGACAAGCTGCACAGACTCATGTTTTTGGTTTTTTGGGTTTTTTTTTTGGCATGATTTTTTCCATTATTAGTACAAATTTCCCATTATCTGTATAAATACCAATATTACATTGGAGCTGAGCTCTACTGCTAAGCAAGCTCTCCAAAGAAATAAGTTCAGCTCTTCTGCTGGAGCTGGGGAAGGGCTGATTTAACAGCTCCACCTCAAAAAGAAGGAAAGCCCCACTGAAATACCCTCTGATCTTCCTTTCCTGCCAGCCCTGTCTAAGCCTCCCTATCACCAATGTTCCATCCAAAGGGCAATACTTTCTCAGTGTCTTTTTCATCCAAAGGGAAACCTTGCATCCCCCACTGCTCCTCAGTCTTGATTTAGTACCCATCCTGGCAGGATGATTCACATTGGAAATTTTGAAATTGAGAGCTTCTAAGACAAAAAGTAAAAAAGAAATAAAAATAATCATTCAGTCCATGGGGACCTAGTCAATAAGTTCAGTAAGGGTAGGTGAGATGATAAGCTAAGTCTCTACAACTGCCCATGTGCCACTGACTCTGCACCTGCAGGCTTGGTTCAGCTGTGCTCAGTGTGAATTGAAACACCTGAAGGCATCAGAGACCTCTGCATAGGCTGGTAGATAAAAGATGGGATTCCAGATAGACCAAAGCTCTTCTGGAGCAGCACTGGGAAGAGCATGCAGACCCTACAAAGCAAGTTAGAAATGAGAAGTGTACTGATTTTCACAAAATATAGAGACTGTGGGATTCATTACAATCATCCAAACTTAGCAGTGTGTTTTCTCCCTTCCCTTGCAACGTATCAGGTAACAGGATCCTGCATCAAAGGTACAGTGTAATAAGATACAGTGTCAAATTCTTCATTATCTAAAAAGGTAATCAAAAAAGGTTTGTTGTGAGCCTTTATTCCTTGAAATGGGATAAGACCCAATGCAGAGTAGATCCTGAAGGCTGGATGCAAGAGTGCACGGACAGCTTTATTTTCAGAAGGGACTTTCAAGAAGAGGCCTGAATTTTTTAGGAAGTGATAAACTGTACTCCTGTAAGACTTGTCTAGGCATCAGTAGCTCTGGACCTTGACCCCCTCAGTTGTTAGCAAGTTCAACACTAATGTAATCACCACTATTTAGGAAATTTCCCTAAAACACGGATGTTTCAGGTGTTTCCCCAAAACACAGATGCTTGTATGTCTTTGAAGTCAGGGTTGAAATCACAGGACTGGGGTTTCAGGTGGTGATAGAACTCGGGGACAGTATCCAGTCATGTGAAGGCTGGTTCCAATGGAAAAGGAATAGAAATAGGTGTTATGGGGCTGCGACCAGGTCAAAACAACCGCTATAGCCTTTATCAGCATGTTATCTGTTTCCCACGGCCTTGTTTTGGTCAGTCCAAGGCACAGACTGAGCGCTGCTCCTCCTTGGAGGGTTGAAGGTCACAGAGAGGAGGGCAGCCCCATTATCTGCTGCATGCCACGCACTGAGCTGTGACAGCACCTGCCCTTTTGCCACTCAGCCCGTGGATCTGCTCATCTCTGCATGATGCCGATCTATAAAAGGGTGTGGTGGCAAAAAGGCATCTCTTTAAAATTCCTTCACTTTTCCTCCTTCTTCCAGTGCCACTGACCTGTGCCTCCACCTCACCTCTGAGCTGCCATGGCCACGCTAGAGACGCTGCCAGTTCTTAGTGACCCAACGTACCCCAATCCAGAAAACTTCCACGGATTTGCTCCTCGGCCATCCCAAAACACATCCCGGAGCATCATGGGGAGCGTGGGGAGTGGAGTGGCCAACGACCAGGAGTTTGCCATGAAGAGCGTGGGGACCCGAACGCAGAGCAGCGGGCGGCAGATGGAGGGGTCTCGCAATGGGTTCTCCACAAGGGAGATCTCCAACCGCTACTCCGGCGAGGAGAAGACATACAAGTCAGAGAAGGTCTCCAATTCCCTCTACATCAACGGCGACCTGCGTAAGAGTGAGAAGGTGAAGATGGACATCTGTGGGAATGTGACCACCAACAACGAGAAGAACATGCCACCTCCTCCCCAGTACCGCGAGCCCAGTAACCCACCAAAGATATTGCCAATCTCCGGCAAACTAGACCAGGTGAGAACTCCTGCCTCCTGGAGCAGTGTGGTGGTTGTGGCTTGGCTCTAAAAGCACAACCCAGGCAATGGAGTAATCCTGACAAATTGTCTAGTTCTTACTATGTAGATGGTGCAATTTTATTTACAGTTAGTGCTATACTACTTTAATGGGGCTGAGCAAAGGAGAATGCTAGTTCTGGAGGAATCCAAGAGCATGGTAACAACTGTTTCACAGCTAAGCTTCCAGTTCTTTGAATTATTTAACCCACCTCAGTTCCTGTGCCTATCTCTCCTACTGACAGAAGGGAGAGCTGGAGCTGGTTCTCTTTTCAGTCAGCCCAGCATCAGTCAAATTCTTCTTTTGGGGCCATTTACAGGCCATCTTCTACAGCCCACTGCTACAGAAAGGTCTTATTTGAATGAAGCTGTGTATATCTGTTCAAAATCCTAGTGCTCCTGGTGAGGGGCAATCTGATGAGGCTTGTAAACTACCTCTGCAAACATTATTCTCTGTCCAAGCACAGTCCTCATGGCTCATATCAGCTTAGAGGATGCCTAGAGCCCAGATATTTTATGCAGCCTGCTGCTCTGCTTCAGCAGATCCTGTAATTTGTGTCCTGGGGAGGCTGCCAGCAGCAGTGTCGTTTCTGCAGCATTTGGTGGCCTTGTCTCGTGGGCCATTAACCTGATGGCTCCCATAGTCCATCTCAATCCCACGTGACAGATGCCAGATTTTTGGTCTCCAGCCTTCCCTGCTCACCAGGACTCATTTTGTTTCTTCTGCAAGGCATTTTCAAATACAAGGCTGGTTCCTGTGGGCTAATTTTCACCTGAAGCCCAACCCACAGTAGGGGAGACTCAATCCTATTTTGAGGAAAATTTTATTTCTGTAGGTGCACTCATGGGGAGAGGAATGTGCAAGACTTCAGAGGTTCTAAAATCCTCTGTAAATCCTTTGCAGCTGCAGTCCATTTTCCCTCCAGCATTGTGTCTGCTCACAGGAAACAAAAAAATTAAATCAGGAGCAGCTTCAGCATGTTACTTGCCCAGCATCACTGTGATGGGGCCATAGATCCCACCTACTCCTGCCTGGTGCATGAAGGATATGACATCCACATAGAGGAGAGCTGAATGCCCTGTGCTTCTAGAGCAGGACAGCTGCTCATCCATGGGGTTAATTCAGTTTTCAGCAGAAGGGAAATGCACCCTCCAATCTAGGTGTTCTTCAGAATGTAATCTGCCAAAATCGAAATTGTTTTGATCAGGTCTGGTAAGCAGGTGGCAGCCATTCTTTTAGCAAAGAGCAATGGTAAGAGGACCAATGGAGTATTCTGGGAGAAAATCATGCAGATCTGGGACAGGTCAAGCTCTTTTGTCACTTGGGACAAAGGAAGATGAAGTGTTAACTTAGGAGTGGCCGACTCTTCTCAGGTTTCACATGTTAAATTCCAAATGATCCAGGGTGTGTTAAGGCTGAGAAATATGGAACTAGCTAGCTGGAGAGGCCTCAGCTCCACCAGACTCAGCCTGTGTTGATGTATCTCTTGTGTGTGTCATTATCAAACGTCCTGCTGTCTTTGATGCGTGATCCTTTTTCCTTTTGCAGAGCAATGAGCCCTTAGTTAGACCCTCAGCCTTTAAACCAGTAGTTCCTAAAAACTTCCATTCCATGCAGAACCTCTGCCCGCCGCAGAGCAACGGGGTGACAGAGAACAGAAAGAGCTTGAACCACGCCAACAGCAATAGCCCATCCGCACCCAAAAGTGGACTCGACAAGAGCAGCCTTAACAGGACTACAAACCAAGTGGGAGGCCTTTCGGATTCGGGCCGTAACTCGTTAACGAGTCTGCCCACATATGGGACAGGCTACAGCCAGCACGTCGGCCCCATGAGCGCCTCGACGAGCCACATCAACCGCATCGGCACGACCTACACGGACAAGAACATCGTGGGATACAACGGGATATCTACCTCAGACAGCGGCCGGTCTTCGAGCAAGAGCACCTCTTCGTTCAACAGACTGAACCATCTCAATGAAACGATGCCTTTCCACTCTCCTTCCACCGACGACATCATCCAAGACTTGGAAGACAGGCTGTGGGAGAAAGAGCAGGAGGTCCTCCAGATGAGAAGGAACTTGGACAAAAGCGAGGCAGCCATCTTCCAAGTGTTTGAGGAGAAGCAGAAGATCTGGGAGCGGGAAATGGAGGATCTCAGGCAAAACTACGCCAACAAATTGCAGCAGGTCTCCAAAAAGGCGCAGCGGGCACAACAGGCCTTGCAGCTCCAGATATTCAAGCTGCAGCAGGAGAAAAAAAAACTCCAAGATGACATGGGGCAACTCCTCCAGCAGCGAGAGGAGCTGGAGAAGAAATTTGTGGCTTTCAAGAAGGAGCAGGCTGAGTTTCTCCCAAAGATTGAAGAGACCAAATGGGAGGTAAAAGCATTATTGTAAGAAATCTTGAATGAGGTTTTCATTGATAACCAATTTACCTCCATTGGTCCCATGAGCAGCCCAAGACAAGGGCTGTGGGTGAGTGGCCTGTAGATTACAGGAGACACTTTGGCCACCTTTCCGTGTCTGAGCTTCAAACCTACAGTTTTCAATTAAAATAAAATGACTGCAATAATTTTTTGTGTGCACGTCCTGTGCTGGTTAATAATTAGGCTTCACAGTCAGGTCACTGCAATGTGGGACATTTGAATCCAGTTTCAGTCCATAAAGATTTCTCCATACAGGTATTTGTGCCTCCCAAAATTGGGTTTAAGCCTATTTTAATTAAATTCTTCTAACACCTGTGTTTGGGCAAAGCTTGAAATGGCTTTTCAAATATTTGATTTTTGTTCTTGTTGAAGATCTAAAGCAAATGAGCTAAGGATGATACCAATAGCCAAGTCTACCTCATGCTTTCCATTGCAATGCCCTGTTTTCAGTTGCTAATAAGTTGATCTCTTTCAAAAGGCTGAAAGGCAAATTCCTCTTTCCAGGTCTTACATATTTTTCACTTCTGTTTCTATTTTTAGAACATTTTATCAAACCCCATTTGAATAGCCAGTGCTAACACAGTTTTGGTGGGTTTTTTTTTTTCAGCTTGATCATGCAAAGAATTTTAATCCTTCCATGGTCTGGCTAGAAACTTTAAATTTATTAAGGCTGCAGTGGAAAAAAAAAAAAAAAAAAGTAGCTCTAGAATCATGAAGGCCCTATTCTACTAATCCTGATGGAAAGTCAGTGGAAGTGGGATTAATTAGGGCTCTGCAACACTGTTTGGAGATATTCAGCAGAGCTTATTAGAGGCTTGCTCTAAAATCTCTGCAAGTTACACGCAGGACAAGCAAGGCTGCCTTGTCCAACATGATGCCTCCTTTGACCAGGTGCTCTGCCCAGATTTTGTGTGTCTTCCATTAAGTTAGGTCTGGAAAGATTCCTGATTTTGCACTGGTAAAACCACCAAACGGTTTTTGATTATTTACTACTCTAGTTCAGTCTGCAGCAGCTAACCCAATGATAGAGATGCAAAGAGATGGGATTCAGCTGATGGATCTTGACACCTAAAGTTTGTAGTCTATTCTCATTGACTGAGATACACTCCAGACTCCAGAGACTGTATTGCCTAAATTTCCCCAGCACGCTACTAAAGACCAAAATTTAAGTGTTTTAATCTTTTAGTTGATTCTTATCCAAGCTGTTCTTCATCATGTATTTCTCTGCCTTTTGGGAAAAGCTAGCCCACGGAGAGCACTTCCAGTAAACCCACGATTGGGATTGTGCACTTTTTTAGCTGAGCAGTAACTGTGTCACTGTAACTACAGCTAACCCAGTGTGATGTTGTTCTGCATCTGCTGCAGAGAAACACTGGGTGGATGTGAGTACTCAGATTTATGTCTTAGAGCTGCAGAAAAAGCTGGTATCTGTAGGAACTGACTGTGGGTATGTCTCCTAGCTCTTCAGCTGCTGACAATGGGCCATCCGGATTGCTAAGCTTAAAGGTTTTGCACAGTATTATGCACCAGAGTAGTCTTCTACAGCTGAGAAAAACTGAGGTTGCAATGAAGGCAGTGGAGATTTTATTTGAGGAGCATCCTTCCCAACAGGAAGGGTTCTTGCAGATGCTGATAAATGGAGAAAAGGACAAATATGTCATGTGTGACAAGAGACAGGGGGCTTCAGGAAGGCAGGACATTCATGTCTGCAGGTGGCAACCAAGTTTGTTATTAATTATGTTCATCCTCTCTGATCACTGCTAGTCCCTTGGTGCTGCTTCCCTGCCCAGATTCCTGCCAGCACAGACTTTCTCTGCAATCGTCCAGGGATAGATCTGCTAATACAAAGACATGGAAACCCCCAAGTCCACGGGAAAATAAGGGTTTGGTCATTTTTATAGATCCCTTTCAACACTTTTGTTGACATTTGCTGGATTAAGCAGAACCAGAGATGTGTCATATAATAACTGTGCCACCTACACAGCACATACACACACTGCTGCAGGGGTATTTCCACTAGGTGTTTGCATAGGACTTCTGTTCCTAACTACATGGGTGAGACTGGAGGCAGTCAGGATGAAACCTGTGCTTGATAGCCCCAGTTCAGCAAGAGTGAGCTGCATCTCTCACCTTGATCTTTAGCAGAGAGGGCTGTCACCCTTCATGCACTAACACCCAAAGGAATTAAATAGCTACCAGTCCCTGGACTGCCCCCAGTGCAGTGAACACTAAAAGCTTGTCAACTGGATTCTTTAGGAACCTTTGGGAAGGAGAGCATCATACAGCAAATAGGTAATATCCACTGTCTCTGCATCCTGTCCTACATCCTCAGTGTTTGGGGAGAGCCTGGCTGGTCTCTGGGTCTGAGATGTTTCCATCTCAGGCTTGCTCAAGGTCCAGCACCCATTGAGGTCAGCAGGATAACTCCTGCAGAGTGGAGAGAGTTTAAGGTCAGGCACCACAGGCTTGTGGTTATGTGTGGAATGTGAACGGAGGGAAACACTGGTGTCAGCTCACTGTGGACCACAGTGCTTAGCTTAGCTTTTTGGTTAACTCTGGGAACACCATCAAATCCCTGAGAGCCAAATGTCCCCACTGCTATAGAAACAACCTGTAGGTCCTGTAGGACAAGCAAAGGTGGTGCCTTCTTGCTGCCTTCCCCCTGTCTCATGAAAGCTCTCCCCACAGGTGTGCCAGAAGGCGGGTGAGATCTCCCTGCTTAAGCAGCAACTGAAGGATTCCCAAGCGGACGTCTCCCAGAAGCTGAACGAGATTGTGGGGCTGCGGACACAGCTCAAGGAAGGTAAGAACTTCCTCCGGGAGAAGGAGGAACAAATCCTCACCTTGAAGGACTCCTACAGCTCCAAGAGCGTCAACCTGGAGATCTGCGAGAGCGAGCTGCAGCGGAAGATGAGCGAGGTCCAGCTGCTGAGGGAAAAACTGAACCACTGTGAGCTGGAGGTCTCAGGACTGAAGCGGACACTTGCCAGCATGGGACCTCCGGGGCCTTTTGGTGGGGACCTGGCTGAGAAGCTGCAGGACCCGCTGGCCTGTGAAAGCGACGAAGCCAAGATGCAGCGGCAGAGCAGCGAGGACAGCGTCAACGCGCTGCGGAAGGAAGTGGAGAGGCTGCAGACGGAGCTGAAGCTGGAGCGGCAGCAACGGGAGCAGCAGGTGATGGACTTCGAGGAGGAACGGCGCACGTGGCAAGAAGAGAAGGAGAAAGTCATCAAGTACCAGAAGCAGCTGCAGCTGAACTACGTGGAGATGTACCAGAAGAACCAACTGTTGGAGCACAAGGTGAACGAGATGAACACCAAGACCACCAGCCCACCGCACACCGAGGAGAAAAAAACGTGGACTCCTTCCAGGCTGGAGCGAATAGAGTCCACTGAGATCTGAGGTGGGACCAAGACAATACCCATGATTTTTTTTATTGCTGTGCATGTACTACCTACTCAAGCCAGTGGTCTTCTGAAGGATAACACGATACCATAGGAGCGGTGTGAGGTGGCTTGCACTGAGCTCCATCACCCTTACTCTATTCTTCTGTGCTCTGTAGGTAAATAACTGTGGACGTGCGTTGTTTTTCTATCGATAATGCGACATCTCTTCGTTGTTTTTTTTTTCCTAGTACAGCTGGTGAGGGTCAATTGGCTCATTTGTAATCTGCCGTGACTGTTACTTCACTAGAGGCTGCCACCCCTCTCCTACAATTCACCCCTCTTTGGTTGGTTGTTTTGGAGGGTTGTACTTGGTTTCTTTGGTTTTCCAAGCATTTATGTGCAGCAAAACAGTGCAAATTTGGCAGGTGTGTTTTTGTTTGTTTGTTTTTTTCCAGGGCATATTTAGCCACATTGGCTAATGAAGCAAAGCTCTTGGGATCATGAGCAAACTCACTGTTTTGCATCAAGTATCTTGTCTAGACAATGGTCTTAGTGAAGTCAGTGGGAGATCGGCCACTGATTTCAGTGAAACCAGACATATCTCCATCAGATGACTCTCTCTTGCAGCCCATGGCTAGCATGGTTGCAAGAGGTTAGGACCTACTTGTGAAGCAGTGTGAGCTTGTCCTGGTAACATAAGCCAACAAGGAGTGGTTACCCAGTAGGAGCCTTGTTTGAGGCTCAACAGAGCTTGGTACATGCTGTGTTTTTGTTTTGTTATGGTTTCTGTCTTCATTTCCACTTGCCTCCTGGGTTGTGACCCAATCCTGGGAGCATAAATACCCTCCCACCTCTGCCTTGATCCCTCTGTTCTTAAATATATTCATGCTGGATACAGAAAGGAAAAAAAAAATAGATCCAAGCTAGTTCCCTTTCTCCAGAGTCCTCTGATTTCCCACAGTCAATGGAACAAGGTTTGGGGAAGCCTCCAAACTTGTGGGTTGTTTATGCAAACAGAAGCTTTAGCAATTTCCCAATAGTGGACAATTGTACTAACCCATTCCCAAAAGAGAGACAGTCTGGTGCATTCTCTCTGCCTAGGGTCTATTTACAAATGGCATCCACGCCTCACTCAGGAGCTGCAGGGAGCACATATCAGCACTACCACTAGATTGCAGTGAGGGAAGTGAGCATCAGCCTTCAGCACAACCATTTGGAATAGTGCCCATCGTGATCCCACATGGCATCATATATTCCAGGATTAGAGATAATGCAGGGCCAGCTTAAGAAAATTGTCAGCTACTAACTCTGAGTATGAGAGCATTCATAAGAAGACACAGTACTTAAGATCATACAAGTGCTTATGCCCTGGCAGAATAATAACCAAATTCTACATGTGCACTCGCTGAAAATGATTCAGGCATCAAAACACAGCATTTCACTTTAAAAAGTGGGCAAAATTCTCCCTTTCACAAACACTTTTTTTACTATGATCCGCAGCAAAGAGTAAAAAGTGCTGTAAAGTGGGATTTGCACTGGGCAGCGACCAAAGGATCAATGCAAGTAGAAATTTAGGCTCTTTTTTCCCTAAGGAGCTGCTAGAAGAACAAAGGCAGAATTTACATCTTGGGATGCCGGTATGAGGTGACTTCAGGGAGAGTTTGGCCAGATGACACCTGCACAATAAGGAAGAACCTCAGAGTGTTGAGAGGCTGAAGACCTTTCAAACAAAAGTCCAGAAGCCACTTTCCTTCCACATTCCCTTCCGTCTGAGCACTCCCCTCTCTGTCACCAGATCTGACCTTCAAGCTGAGCACACGTGGTGTTGTGGTGAGCTCCAGACTGAGCAAAGAGGCTGAGCAGAGCAGCAGGGACTCCACTGATTTCACCAACTTCCAGCCAAGGTCAACAGACAGTATTACAGGGAGGGACTGCTGGTAGATGGCAGTGATCCCTGGAGCTGTGAAAAATGGAGATGTGCAAGGAGACCAGGGTATTTCAAGACTCCAGTCCTCCAGCAAGGACCTGGCAGAAGGTTATTGGCACAGAACTGCTTCAACCTGCTGGAATCAATGGAGCAGGTCCTTGGTCCCCATGCCAGCCCTCTTCTTTGCTTTGGTGTTTCAGAGGCTGCAGCCTGAGCCAGAGGCTCCAAAGACATCCTACATATGCTGCATACACCCTTAGCAGGTAGATCCTTGGGCTTCCTCCGTTTCATACACTGAGCTTTCTAGATGGAGCAGAACACCTCACAATGTCAGGGTTGAAGATACGATGTCTTGTGTTATCTCAGCTTTCTGTGCTCTCTTTCCACATCAGATAAACCTGTATCGTCTTCCATCCCAAAGCAGCTGACGGGGCCTTGTGCTTGTGAAGGGCTTTACAATCCTTGGACAAAAGGGCAAAGCATAGAGGAATTGTAAGAAATGCAAGAAGTTTCAAGTCTCAAATGCCTGTCTCTTGATGATTGTGAGGCCACCACACAAAAAGCAAACAGTCCATCAACAGAAAGTACCCTGGCCATAAGATGGGTCCAATGATCTATTTCATTGTTGGGTCATTGTTCCTCCCAGCCCTGCTGAATTTGAGGTTGGTTTCCTTTTAACCATTGCAAGAACCAGGCTTTGAGTCATTGGCTTAAGAATACTTACAGTGATTGAATTTTGAGTATCTGATGTTGAGGAGGTGTACGTTACATTTCCCCACTGCGTTAATATCCAAGAAGAACTGGCACCAGCATCATCCTGTGGGACAACTTCTCACCAGAGCTCCTTATTAGCCCAAGGGCAGGAAAAATAGGCTCATCTGGCCTTCCCACATACCTGAATCCCCCCAGCAGCAATCAGGCAAGCCCTCCAGTGTGCCAGGCTTGCTCTGTCATCTTTTGCCCAGATGTTTAGGGTTTGTTTTTTTTTTTTTGCAATGATGAATGTGTCTTGACAGTCCCAGTGAAACCTGGAAGCAACAGAGCTGTCTGTTTGCTGCTCAGATGCCAAAATAGTGTTTTGATGACATATCCTAAGAACAGCCAAGAAGAGTCACATCTTGTCTCCCTTTGAAGTTCAGACAGGGTTGGTAAAAAGTTTCTGTCCTAGAGAGTTTGGGCTTGACCATATCCCAGGTATCCCATCCATCTTTCCTCATCCAGCAAAGCTCATCTAGAGCTGATGGGAATCCATGTGATGTACTCAGGTGTAATTCTTCAGGTTCTGGTATTGCCCTCAAAATCTTGCATGTGATTGGTGTCTTTACTGAAACAATTTATCTCTAACTTGCCTATAACTTATCTCTAACAATAAGAGCTTTGAGTCACAAGGGGCTCAAGTCAGTTGCCCACAGATGGGATTTAGAGCCACTAGAGATGGTCTGGGATACCTGATACATTGGGCAGGCCAATATTACCCAAGCCCTGTGGAAGAACCAGCCAGTGGTGGGAAGACCTGGAGAATTCCTAGTGGCATACCACCCATATGCAGGAAACTGAGGCATACTGCATGCACACAGCTGTTATATGAACAAATGCAGGGCATTGATTAACTCCAGCAAATTCCACCCATGAGGACTTAGGCTGACCAGCTCTCCTGGTGCAAGCAGAGGTGCAAGCAGCCCTTCTTACCAGTTCCTGTGAGTGAAGTTGATTTGCTCCACCATCATAGTGAGGCTGCTGTGATCCTGTTGCTACAAGGTGCCCACCCAACTGAGGTAGCACCCTTTGCACAACCAGCATTTCTCTCTCCCTGGCTGTGAATGCTGCAACCATCACGTGTTGAGCTTCACACAGTCCCACTTAGGTTCTGCCAGTGTCTCGTGGCAGCCAGCTGGAGTTCCAGCTGTCACTACTGTAATGCCACAGGGAGATCACCTCTGGGTTTCCACTCAAGATAGGAGTTGAGTCATTCTTATGCTGCTATGTTATATGGAGACAAGTGGATGTTAATAACAGCCTAGCTCTATATATGAATGATTAAATGAAGAGACAAGAAAGCTTTGTGGCTTCTATACCAGTGAATGGGTTGGAAGTAGCAGCAGATGTTGCGTTTGAGCACTGAGCATTATCTAGAGGGTGCTCAGCACCCTCTGAGCTTCTATTGGCTGCACTGGAAATGGATAAAGCTCAGCAAATCCCAGGAAAGCAATCTGCTTGGGATCAGCTCCAAGAGAGCAGCCTGGTGTCACTTTGTCCTGCCCCCATGCTTGCTTTCACCCTGAGCTAGGACTTACAATTGCCCCCAGGTTAAGGCTCAAGTCTGCCTGCCCATCTTATATCCCCAGAAAACCTCCTGCACTGGGGCTCCCAATGGTGTCCCTCCAAGCTCCATGGGAAGGACCAACCCACCCCAATCCTGTCCCTCACTGTGGCACTTTACAGCTTGCTTGAGACAGCGAGCTCTGAAAAATGTGACCAAAGATCTCTGGGAAGTGTTGGACTGTGTGCTTGGATCTGACTCCCAGTCTTCCCAGGAAGGAAGAAACTGATATGGGCTGGGAGAGAGGACAAGGTAGAAAGGATGGTACTTTTCACAGTTTTAGGGTGTCGCCAGCTGGTGATGCCAATGTCCTCCTCGGTGCCAAGCAGCTCCATGTGTCACCCAGGGTGAGCAGGGACTCAGGAGGCAGGATGGAACTGATTCCCTTTTTTTCTTGAGCAGTAAAGAGTTCATCTGTAAGGAGGCATGCCAAGCCATTACGCTTGTCTTCATAGCCACAGGTCTTCTATAGTTTAGCAGTCAAAGGCCTGTTCTGGTTCAATGTGAATGGGCCAGGAAAATGTGAGAGCTAGTGGTCTTTCTGAATGTCCCCTTGTCCCCTCCCCAGATCACCACTGAGCATCCTCAGCCCCTACCATACGCCCCTGCACCATGCTTCTGCCCCATGGCTGCGCTGAGCTCTGCTCCATTTCTGTCAGGAATAACAGCCTGCTGATGGGCAGTGGCAGCCCTCATTTCTGTCTTGGAGCTTGCTGTTACTATAACCCAATCTTCCAGTCAGAGCCTTAAGAGGCACTTTACAGAGTTACCTTTCACCAAGATCCCTCATTGAAGATCTGCTCACGATGTTGCCTGTGTCCTGCTGCCCCTCTGCATCAGCTCTCCAGACTCTCCTGCCTGATTTCAGTTCATTGGTGTAACACTGTCCCAGGAACACTTATTGCCTTTCCCAGTGTTCTCCTAGACACTTCCATTAACAAGCAGGAGCTTACACTGAGAGTGGCTTGCCCTGCCCCTCCCCCTAGAGGAGCTTTCTAGACTACTGATCCTCACATCTCCATCATTCCCATGTCAGCTACATCAGCCCTGTTTTACCTCCATGAGAGATCTTGCTTCTTGTTGAAGGACATCTCCATTGCCTTTAATCCTTTGAGATCACTGCATGGGGCTTCACACCATCACAATACTAAACCCAGCCATCTCTGAGGCTTCCCCAGTCCTTCCACCCTTTGCAAAGGCAGGGGTGTAAGGGACATAAAAGTAACCTTGATCACACAGCTCCCATGCCACCGGGTCTCCATGGGGGCAATGAGGCACTGGGATCACATCCAGCAGTTTTCAGATGTCAGCTTCCCAATCAGATGTTCCACACTGGCAGCACAACTGTCAGCAAAACAGAAATGAGCCTGTGCACTTTCAGGATAAGCCTCTTCCCAGTTTCTCTCCATGAGGGGGGATTGCATCAGATCTGGATCCTGGGACAACCTCTGGCATGTATGGTTGTGTTTTCAGGGCTCCTCTACAGATCTGTTTTCTAAGCAGAAAGTCTCTGCTTTCTGTGACAAAGCAATAGGTTTTTCTAGGGAGGTTTAAAAAGGACTCCTCCCAACTCTGATACTTGCAGGCAATCCAATGTTCTCTTGAATACCATCGTAACTCCAGTTCTGGGCTCTCCTTCAAAAAGCGATGTGAGGCCAGGTCTGGGTCCAGATAAGGAATGTGAAAAATGTATGAGCCTGGTGGTCCCCATTCCTTCAGAGAGCCCATGTCCAGCAGGCAATCAGTGTGGGTCCCTGGGATGTGTGGTCCATCCTCCTTTGGTGCCCATCCCGTGACTGTTACTGGATGCCAGCAGCCAGTCAGCTCACTGCAGATCACTGACATGCGAGCCACTGGGTCCCCAGAGGTGTCTGAACCCAAAAGTCATATTTGATGACAGCCACACACCAATGGGAAACAAGGTTTTCTCATTCCTGGGTGCCAGGCTGTCCTAGGAACTCTCTCAGAGAAGAAGATGCCCATGGTGGCACATAGGTTCCCTTCCAGTAGCTGAAGGGAGCAAACATGTCCAGGTAGAGCTCAGACACCGGTGCAAAAACGCACGGCCACCGGTGCCAAAATGCTGCACAACTGGCCAACGAGTCTATGCAGTCCTTTCCCACACAGCAGTGTCCCTGCAGAGCCCAGCCCAAGGAGGCTGGGTCTCCTCCAAGGTGTCTTTGTTTGCACTCATGTGGACCCGATAAATGCTGTGAGCTGAGAGGTGGCCCTTCAGGACTCACTCTCAGCCTTCACCTTGCACAGGGCAGTACGGTTGCGAGGGTTTCCTCATCCAAAATAGATGCGCATTCTTAGTCACCGGTTTCTGTGTCTCTTCTCCAGGAGAATAGGCCCCTAAAACCCAGCTCCCTAGTAGTGAGATGTCAGGTTGGGTGAGCCTGTGCCCCAAGCAAGCCTGTCGTCTGATCTCACCAGCAATAAAAGCCCCATGGGGGAGCAGCCAGAGCTTTCCAGGCTGTGTGTGTGTGTGTAGGATCTCTGCATCAGACCCTTTGTCCAACGTTTTGGACATGCCTGACTGTAAATTCAACCCTTGTGCTTCCCCTCCTCTGTTTGTTTCTTGAAGCCTCGATCTCTCTCTGCTCTTACTGTGAATTCAAAACCAGAAGTGTTCTGAACTCGACTCTGTTACTGTTTGTTCTGCGTTGACTGTTGCTGGTTCTCTGAACTGCGTTTAACGAGACTTTGCAAAAAAAAGAATAAAGGAAAAAAAAAAAGAGAAAAAGAAAAAGAAAAAAAATTATATATATATATCTATATATAAACTTAAAAATATTTAAAAATAATTCCATAAGGTTGGGTGTCTCTCCTGTCCACCAATCACTTCCAAACACTGTTGTCTTGACTTTGCCTCTGGTCAGTGTATTTAAAGAGAAGAGGTAGAAAAATGAAGAGATAAAATGCAGCATTCTGGGATTTTTGTACAGCGAAGGTGTATCCATTTAGAAAACTCTTGTTAAAACTATACCACATTTCACAATCTACTGCTAGTCTGTTGTATGTTTCCATGGGGTTATAAAGATGTGAAGAGCTACTGCCTTTGCGATTTTCTACAGTGAATATATATATATCTGTACAGAGGTATGTATATATATAAATATATATGAAGATCTATATGTATACGTATCTCTCACTCTCCTATCTCTATCTGACTGTGAAGGATTTTTATTGAGCAAAATAAAATGGAGAAAGGCCCCTTTTAAAAACCTGACTGTGTGGCTTGCCTGGTTGTGTTGCAAATGGGAGAAGCAGCAAGACCATGAGGGATTTTGGGAGGGACGTGGGCTGGAGAATGGTGATTGGGGGCTACCTGGAGATGGCCCCATAAGGGAAAGTCACACCAGCACAGCCAGACACCTACTTCCTTGTAGCCCGTTAGAGTGGGATGAAAGCACGGCCCAGAGGATGAGGAGGCGGCTGACATCATGGAGGAGAAGGGGATAAGTGGAGCAGAGTGGAGCAACACACGTGTCCATGTCTTTCCCTCCAAGCACATGGTCGTCTCCAATCCTGCATTCACAGAATCATTGAATCATAGGATGGTTTGGGTGGGAAAGTACCTTAAAGCTCACCCAGTCCCAACCCCTGCCGTGGGCTGGTTGCCCCACACCAGATTAGGTTGCCCAGGGCCCCATCCAACCCAGCCCTAAGCACCTCCAGGGATGGGGTGTTTCCTGGGGCACAAGGGCTGCTCAGGCTCTGCATGCATTTGAGAGCAAGCATCACAAGCTGGTGGGCAGCGCAAAGCCACGGTGGTGGAAGCGATGGTGAGACAGGAACATGTGATGGACATGGTTTAATGGGCATAGTGGTGATGTGTTGACGCTTGGACTAGATGATCTTAGTGCTCTTTTCCAACTCTGATGATTTTATGATTTGTTTTAGGTCTAACCTTGGCTCAGTCTAGATGGGGATGTTCCATAGCTGACTGAGCAGCACTTCTCGTAGACATAGTGTCTCTCACCCCTCAGCACTCAGATGGATCCAGTCCCCTACATCTGGGCAACTGATTCACTCCCAAATCAACGAAGAGGTCCAGAGGAGAGCCCCCAAGACGATCAAAGGGCTGGAGCACCTCCCCTACAAAGACAGGCTGAGAGAGCTGGGCTTGTTCAGCCTGGAGAGGGGAAGGCTGCAGGGTGACCTCATTGCAGCATTTCAGTACCTAAAGGAAGCCTACAAACAGGAGGGGAGCCAACTCTGTGAAAGGGTAGATAACTGCAGGACAAGGGAAAATGGTTTGATGTTGAGGGAGGGAAGATTTAGGTTGGATGTCAGGGGGAAATTCTTTATCATGAGAGTGGTGAGGTGCTGGAACAGCTGCCCAGAGAGGTTGTGGATGCCCTGTCCATCCCTGGAGGTGTTCAAGGCCAGGTTGGATGGGGGGGCCCTGGGCAGCCTGGTCTGGCATTAAGGAGGTTGGTGGCCCTGCATGCAGCAGTGGGATTGGAGATTCATGATCCTTGAGGTTCCTTCCAACCCTGGCCATTCTGTGATTCTGTGAATTCCTTCCACATCAAGCTCCCACGATCACATTCAAGGCTGATCCAAAGCCACTGGGATGACAGGCATTACTGAGATAGGTAAAACTGGAGTGATGTGTTCCTTCATACTGAGCTTAAACGCGAGCAGCCCATCCAACCTTGAGTCAGACCTGAGGTGGGGACACAGTGGGGATGACAAAACCCAGATGGAGATGTCAGCCATGGCCCTGCAGAGGTGCCTGAGCCAGCCCAAGCACTGTGCACTCAACATGAGCTAATTCTACCCCATTCGCATACCAAGACCCCATTCAGCCCCATCTCTTTCCACAGGTGGGTCATCGGTTGGACCTGCTGATCCTATTAGTCTTTTCCAGCGAGAGAGCTGGGGCTGCTCAGCATGGAGCAGGGGAGGGTCAGGGGGATCCTATCCACGGCCATAAATCCCTGCAGGGAGGTGCAGTGGGACGGAGCCGGGCTCAGTTCATGCGCTGACACAACCCGGAGCCCACGAGCTCCCCTCAGGGCAGCCCTGAAGAGCCCCAACATGGCGGCACCCCCCTGAGGTAGCTCAGCGTCCTTGTCACGTGCCTCTAGCAGCGCACCGCGTGACTCTGGTGCTGCGCTCCGCCGCCGCCATCTGCCGGCACCACGAGTCGCTCGCCCTGCCTTCACCCCTCCCCTCTCGGCTTCCGTACGACCGGAAGTGCGTCACTATCAGGTGGCCGGAAGTGGCGGTGGGGCTGGCGGGCGGCAGGGCCACAGCCGGCGACGGCGCCGGGCCCCGGTGAGTGCGAGCGGGCTCCGGCCTCGGCGGGGCTGTGCGAGTCTCAGCCAGGAGCGGGCTGGGGATCGGGGCGAGGCGGTGAGTGGGGCTCCGCGGCCCCAGCTGCGGCCACGGCGTCCTCAGGCCTGGAGGCGTCCGGGGTGGGCAGGGGCGTGGGGGAGCTGGTGAGCGGGCCGGGATGCAGAGGCGGAGAGAAAACCTCGCTGCTCCCTGTAAAAGGGGAATGGGGGCGAGGTGCGGCCTGGGCTGCTGGGAATCGATGGAACCCGAGGGAACGGCGTGGAGCTGCGTCAGAGGAGGGGGCAGGAGGGGATTACAGAAAGGCTCTGCCTCAGAGCATGGAACAGGCTGCACGTGGGCACGGCCCGGAGCTGGGACACGGAACCGCCCGCTGGTTTGAGTGGTGCTGTGTGGAGCCAGGGGTTATACGCAGTGATCCTTGTGGGTCCCAGCCAGCCCTGGATATTTCACGGTTGTGTTATCGCTGAACGATGCTATCCTAAGCCATTCTCATTTGAGCAGATCTGATGGGGCAAAATAGAAAGAAAGGGAGCCATAATGATTTTTTTCCTTTGCCTGGGTTGCTGGGCAGGAGGAACGCAGAATGGGATCTTGGTATCAGGGACACATATCTGTGAGCCTGGATCGCTCACAGGCTTTCCAGTGCTACAGTGAGTCTGTTTGGGTGTTTCCAAAGAATGTATTTCAGACTCAGATGCACTTATATTCCCTCTCACAGAGCTGGAACACAGAAGCATGTGGCATCTCTCCAGGAATGTTGTTGTTCTGGTGTTCAGCTCCTTGTTGGCTGGGAACTCAGCTGTAAGCATGGCACAAGCACAAACACAAAGATGTTTTCATCCCAAAAGACCTCCACAAAGAGCATTCACAGCCTGCAGGGCCCATCTCCAAGGCTTTGCAGCCTTTTTGGAGATGAGTCACTGGGAGTGAATTTTCTGGTTAGTGGCAGAGATGGAAGGGAGTTTGGACACTATTAAATGAGAAGTGCAGTGGTGGGAGAAAGAGAGGCTGATTACTGTGAGTAGCAAGAAGAGAGGAAAAATGAGCAGAGATGTAGGTTGAGTTGGAAATGCTATAGAAATATAGATCATAACAAGTTTGGGCACTTGAAGATGGGCAAAAAGCCACATGGACATGCTTCTTCCTAAGGTGCTTCAAGTATCTTGACCCATCTAGCTTCATTCCTGCTTTGTTTTCTGCATGGTCTTTTCCACGGCTGTTTTGCTGAATGTGGGACAGAAGAAGGAAAAAATATACTTACTGAATGTCTTCCTGAAGACGTCACAGAGCTTAATGCTAAGCTGTGTGGATGATATTCTTAGCTACATGCAGCGTTTGCCTTTGGTGTGCAGACGCAGCGACTTTGATTCTCTGTTTCTGAAGCAGGGCTGTCGTTGCTGAGAGGGGGTGATTTTGGTAACAGTGCAGTGCTGGGTTTTGTAGGTGGCATCACCTTTTAACAGCAAATAGAACACGTTTTAAAGAAGTGGCTGTCTTAGTACTGCTTGCCTGTCAGTGGTAGAAAACTGAATAGAAAACATGCAAAGCAGAGTTGGACAAGAAAGTAGCCAGCAGAGATGGAAATTACATTTTAATCTGACATTTATGTGCAAGAAGCTGGAGAACTTTGAAATCCAGTGCTTTCTTGCTGCTGCTGCTTACAGCACTGGGAGTGGTGTTGCTCTGGGCAGGGGTTTTAGTGGCCCAGTTCTCAGCGAGCTTCTTATTTCCCATGCTCACCAGGCAGTGGTATGGAAAGGACAGTATCTCTCCTCCTGTCACAGTGTCACTTCTCATGCCAGAAGAGAATGTTTCCATTCTTCTGCCTGGCTCTTTACACAGGCTGGTGGAGAGGATCTCAGAGAATTAAACTGAGCCACTGCTGTGTGCTAGGAGAGTAGATCCGGAGCTCTTGCCTGCCTGTCCTGCTCCTTTCTTCTCTGCAGACAGTGGTTGTGATGCTGCATATCTGGTGAGCCCTTTGCAAAGCAAATGTGTGTGTGCCCTTACCCTCAGTCTTCTTCCTCTCCCCACCGTTGTTCTTCCAGAGGCAGGGTGTTACATGCTGTGCCGTGGCATCAAGGAAAGGAGAAGCTGAGGACTCCAGGAGCTCGTCCTTGAGCACTTCCAGCCTTTCCTATGCTTTTTTTATTTCTTTTCAATTCTGTGTGGAGATGCTTGGACAAAAGCACAGCCATGTCGAGGCTACGTGGTGAGAGAACAGCCTTCAGAGAGCAGCAGGCTGCTTGTGCCTGTTCCAGAGCACAGATGTGCTTCCTGCCTATTACTGTTACTGCTTTTGCAGTAACATGGTGTAGGAGTGACAGCAGTGGCTACTGCAGGGAACCCCCAGGCAGGCAGCACTCTGCATCTGGCACTAACAAGGATCAGTCTGTTGCTTAGACTCTCCCCAGCATCTCTCCCTCTTTTCTTACCTTCCTTCTCTATTTTATTCTTTTTGGAAGGAACTGATGCTTCACCATTGTGCTGGAATAAATCACCTGATGGCTCGTGTGAGCCTTGTATTCGAAACTAAATCCAATTCATGTTCAGCCAGATCCCACTGCAGCTTCTCTCCTACTCTGCAAAAACAGTATTCGTCACACCTCTTCCTTATTGTGCTGCTGTAGGATTGGGTTTGCCTGCTCTCACAGGGCGTCTCAATCCACCTCTAACTCAAGGAGTGTCTGTGTTTGATTTATTTCCCCAGTGTTGGGGAAACAGAAGCTAATGCATATCGCTGTTGCCGTGTCTCTGCCAGGCTTTGCTTTTCCTGGTTACTTGACACCCTGTGGTTCTAGCATGTGCCCTCCATGCACTGAGATCACAAGTGATTTTAAAGGTGAAAACTCCTGCTGTGATTCATCTTTGGTGTTGGACACCCGAGATGGGATAAGGGTGTGTGAGACAGAGAGCTGACCCGGTGCTTTTTTTCAGCCTTGTCTGAATCATCGTAAACAGGCTCATTTGGCAGCTTGTGCATGCTGGCAGCACAAAGCTTAACTCCTGACAGATGTCTCATCCTCACCCTTTCTGCTGTAGACAGGAGTTGGGAAGGCACCCCCTAACACTGGGAAAGGCTTCCGTGCCTGAAGAGTGAAGCTTTTATTCCTCCAGTTCTCACCTCGTGATGCAGCATCTTGTTCTAATCTGTGTTTCTTCTTCCATGCTCTTTCCCCACGTTGTTCTGGGCCTGTTTCTCCTTCCTGCTGCAGGTTATGGGCAGCCTCCCTTCCATGAGCTGATTTCGGAGGCTCTTTGCTCACAACCTTCATGTGCTGACTCCAAGTGCTCTTGTGCAAGAGCAGAGTGGCACCACAGATACTTCCACAGCTTCTTGGGTGGTGGTCGGTGCTTCATACTGTTGACTGAAGCAGCAGAATGCTCTGTTTGAATACATGCAGCTACAGCCGTTAAAGACTTTGCTACAGGAATACGTTTTCATTGTTGAAAATGAAAGAAAAGCAGTTTGGGTCTCTTACAGAATGACAGAGAGATGACTTTTCTCCCCTGAAGTCCTACAGTCTCTGCCAGATTACTGGTAACTGCTGTGTAGCTGGTGATACCTGCCTGCCAAGCACCACATCTCCAGGTGTGTCAGGCCACCTGAGTGCTTGTCTTGAGCTGCCTTTGCATGATGTGATGCTCGATAGTGACTGCATTATGGCCTCGCAGGGAAACAGCTGCTCTCACTAGGGGAAGCACTGCCATCTCTTAACTTTCAGTAATGAGAAGGATAGGTTAGAAAGTGCTCCGTGTTAGGTGGAAGCCACTCATTCTTCGTCTGCCCTTTTTTCAGTACCTGGAAGCAATTGTGACCCCAGTAAATTGTGATCCATGGCTACGGTGTTAATACGCCGAAGATTTCCAAGGCTGAGCAGGGTGACTACATTTTTGACTACTGCCAAATGCAAGGCCGAGAGCGGAAGCAACAAAAGTAAGCAGGAGGAAGAGAACCCAGAAACATCCAACAGCAGACCCGAATCCACAGCCACGATCCACTTGCTGGATCCTTTGGACTACAGAGTATTGTATAATCCCTCTGCCTATGCCAAGAGCAGAGCAGCCTCCCAGCGCAGTGCTGCTAGGAGCTGCAGCCAGGCTCTCACTGATGATTCCACCAGCACTGGCACCTCACAGGTTCAGCATACATTCACTGCCACCTCTGCTCAAGCTTTGCCACCTGTCAGAAATGCCCTGCCAAAGCCCAAACCGCACCTCAAGCAGACCATACCAGCACGACTCACTGCAGCACAGACCGAGAAGAAGGAGGCAGAAATGGAAAAAGCAGAGATGCATGACTCCAAGGAGGACCCTCGCGTGTTCCAGCAAGGGAGGCCTGAGTACAGATCTCTCAGCTTTGATAAATTTGAGCCAATAGAGACTCTCCCTTCAGAAGAAGGTGACTCGATATTGCACAGCATACACATATCCAAGGGCAGCCACAGCCCAGGAACTGTCACAGATTATTTTTGCAAGCTGAGTCGTTTGCCAGTGGAACGACACGCAGAGTTGATGATTGACCACAGGTTTAATACACTCTGTTGCAGTACTATTGAGAATATCCAGTCATTCAGCACTTCAGAACTCATTGATATCTTAAAGGCCTGCGTTCGTTTGGTTGTTCCACCCACCCACCCTGTGCTGAACGCCTGTGAGAATGAATTCTGCCGGCGCGTGTGGGACATGAACCTGGACCAGCTGCTGCTGGTGGCAGATTGCTGGCGCTGCCTGGGGCGCAGCGTGCCTTCCTACCTGAGCATTTTATTCAGCTATGCCAACATGCATTGGAAAGAGCTCACTTTGCCCCAGTTTGTTCAGCTTGTTTATATCATCGGCGAAGGCCGCAGGTCACCCGCGGACTTGATGCAGAAGCTGGAAAGTGTGATTTTGAAGTACTTGGATTCCTGCACCTTGGAGGAGGTGGGTACTATTTGCTTAGGGCTCTTCAAATCCATCAGTGGTATCTCTGAGCACGTCATGAGAAAGATTGCAGACAGAGTCTCCCTGGAGATGGAAGATATGAGCACTTACGCTTTAGTGAACGTGCTTAAAATACTCCGCTACACTCGCATGGATCACCTGCCCCTCTTGAGGAAACTTGGGAAGGTTGTCCCTGCTCGAATTCCTACAACAAACATCCAGGGTATCATGCACATAAGTCTTAGCTGTTCATCCCTACACTACTATGATGAAGGCATTTTGACTGCTGTCGCCACGTCTTTGCCTTCCAAAGTGATTTACTGCCGCAGCAAGGATGCTGCCAAGTTCTTGTGGTCATTTGGATGCCTGGACTACGAACCTCCAAACGAAGAAGAGTTTTACTCCAGCCTGATAGAGCAGATGCTTAGAAAACGCCATGAATTTGAGAAGTTTCCAGAGCATCTCCTTACTGGCTTGCTTGGCCTGGCATTTGTCAAACGCTTCCCAGAGGAGCTGATACATTATGCTTTGAGGGATGAGTTTGTCCATAAGGTGAGAGAAAGTAAATATGAACTCAGAAAGGACCTGTTCACGCTTGGTAAGAGTGTTGAAATTGAATGCCCAGGCTACCAAGGCAGCCGTCTTTCACCTCAGCTTTATGAAGAGATGACTGAGATCGTTCTGAATTTTGCAGAGCAGGAAATCTTTGTCAGGCCTGAAATTGTGGAAGCCGTGTCTCTTCTCAAGAGCATGTTAGGTGGTCCTGAGTATGTGAAAAACCACATGATTTTGCCTCACACCAGATCAAGTGACTTGGAGGTTCATTTGGCCATGGATGGGCATCCCATCCCTTTCAACTCAAGCGACACCGTTGCAGATAAAAAGCTCACAGACACAGGAGTTAGTCTAACAGATGACCTAATGGCTCAGCTTATCAAAGGGAAATCTAACAGCCAGTCCCCTGCAGAGGTGGGGAGACAGGAGTGGAACAAAGCACTGACGCCACGTGCATCGTTTTTGGCTGGACCCGTTATCACAGACACCAGATTGCAAGTCACTACTCCATCAGGGAGCTTCCCTGGGGCCTCCCCTTCTCTTGTGCCCCTCCAGCAGCCCCAAGGGGTAAGGCTGGCCATTCAAGTGTCCAACCGTAACCACTACTGCTACTTGTCCAAGCGCCTCTTGGGGCTGCACTGCCTGAAGAGACGGCAGCTGAAGCAGCTGGGCTACGTTGTGGTGGAGCTTCCCTTCTGGGAATGGTTCCCCCTGCTCAAACGCACACGCTTGGAGAAACTGAGCTACCTCCATTACAAGGTGTTCAACCCAGTGCTGCTCAGCAAGGCTGGCTGACAGCCCGGCGTGTGCTTGCTTGGGGGCTGCTGCAGCCTCCCAGGTTACTGGTTAGAAATGATCTTTTGAGTGCTGGTGAAACTATTGTAGGTGTTTTATGTGCTGGATCTGCCTTGTCGGCTTAGATAATTCTGCTCTGTTCGTGATCATGTGTCCCGTGCTCTTTGTTGATCTGCAAATGCTGCCATGACAAATAAAACCTATCTTCATATTAGTTTTCTTCCATTATTACTTTTTTTCCTCCCTCTATTCTTAATGAAAGTCGATGGATTTGTTTGCTCTGAGTGCAGAACAGGGTCATGATCTTTAGGAAACAATTGGGATAGATGTTAGGGATTGGTCTGTTCTCCCAGGTAACCAGTGATAGAACAGGAGGTAATGACCTCAAGTTGTGTTCCAGAGGGTCAGGTTGGATATTTGGAGAAATTTCTTCCCTGAAAGAGAGATCAGGCATCGGAATGGGCTGCCTAGGGAGGTGATGGAGTCACTGCCTCAAGAAACATAAAGATGTGGCACTGAGGGACATGGTCAGTGAGCATGGTGGGCGTGGGTTGGGGTCTTTGAGTCCTTCGTAATCTTTGAGCTGTTTGTTTTGCTGGGTAATGCTGTTCTGTGGGTGTTGTGCTTTAACAGCATTCATAAATTCAGAACCTCCTTATGTCACAGCTGCCTGGACTGTCACTGACAATTGTTTCAATTGACAGAAGTAACGAAGAGCTTGGTAGAAAATGAATAACAGTTTAGGATGTAACCTCAGTTAACAGCCTTAGGCTTGGAAGGAGCTTTCCCATGTTGCTAGGTCACAATGTGACTCTGTTCCAAGGAGTGCTTTCTATCACCTGCTTGGCACCAGGCAGCTCACATGTAGGACCCTCAGGGATTTGAGATCCCCCACAAGCAGAATTTCAACGGTGACTTGTGAGATTGAGGTCGCAAAATGATGGGTTTGCAGCAAGGTAGGGGGTGAAGGTGCCTCTCTGCTCTTTGTCATTTAAAGAAGATATCACCAGGGCTTGTTACGTGCAAATACAGTGATCTGCTCTGTTGGAAGGGGATGTGGGAAAGGGCTAAACTGACAACAGGTTCAAAATGAACTTCAGAGCAGTCGCTTTGTCACGCAGCAAGTCAGCCTTACTCCCATTAGATGTGAGTGCCAAAAGTCAAAGCAGTTCAAAGGCCTATTTGAGAAAATTCCTCGCTGCCTCCCTTGTAGCAATGGGGAACACATCAGGCTCAGAAAGGCAGGAAAGTGATGCTGGAGGAGCGTTGGTTCATGCTTGCCCAGCACCTGTGTTACTGCAAATCACTGTCAGAGAAGATTCTGGGGTAGAAGAGGGGCTGATACGAGTTTGGAGTCACCTTATGGGGACTCAAGAACCACGGTGATGTGGCACTTAAGAATGTGGTACAGTGGGGATGGGTTGGAGTTGCATTTGGTGATCTTAGAGCTCCTTCCCGATGTGAATGGCTCCATGTTTATTTGAACACTGCAACTCAGCCTACAACAGGGGAATGGAAATAGGTGGTCTTTAAAGTCCCTTCCAATCCAAGCCAATCTACGCTTCCTTCTGCGATTCTGAGCTGTACCTCAGATGCTGAACTAACAGCAACACTTGAGAACCATTGAAAGGCTGTGAAGCATTAAAAGGCAGCTCGTCCTTGAAGGAAGCAGGAGGTTCCTCAGGTCACCCAAGGCAGTGATATATTAAAACTGAGGTTAATGTAAGGTTAAAGCTCCTATCTCGCAGATAATTTCATTCTTAAAAGGAGTTGGATGCAACCAATGCAAGTCACGTTCTTTCAATGAAGATGGTGCATTCACTTGAACGCTGTCAGAAGAATCATCTCAGTGTCCAGAACGCAGATAATCTCCCTTAAAGCTATTAAATGCTCCCTTGGAGCAACCAGTAGTGGTTATTAATATTAGTGTTTCATCTTTGCCTGTATCCAAGGCTCCCTGAGCCCTTGGGAGAGTCACATCTTCTTGTGGCAGCACTGGGAATGCTGGCTGCTCTTACCCTCACTGGGGCCTTGGCATGCAAGTGGTCTGCTCGACTATGGCTGCCAAACCTCCTGCAGTTAGCATTCAGATCTGATCTAAGCACCTTCTTTAAGCATAGGTAAGAGGTTTTCAGTAAAAAGAGCCATTTTCCAGCTTTTGATGTTTCTCCAGGGGTTCACGACTTACTATTTTTAACATGTTTTTCTTCCAGTTCCATCTCTCCACAGTTAACGTTGGTCTCACTTCCCAGACTCGGGTCTGAGCTGTGTTTTAGGAGCTCCTGAGCTTGTAATTCATGTGGGTGCTGTAACACAAGATCCTTTTACAGATCACTGATGCTTTTTGCCTTTTATTTCTTTTTTTTAAAGCTGAATCTGATGCTCACAAACTGAGCTCTCTCCAACTGCAAAGATGGTAATAAACGTCTGTCTCCCACAGTTCAAGCCAAGAATTCACTGCAACAAGGTAAAACTGGAAACCGTGGTGCTTTGGGGAGCACCTTGGTTTGCCCTTTCTGTGCTTTTATTAATTAACACCAACTCTGCTAGTTAGTGGTAGAACACTGTGTGGCCTTCTGTGAGCGCTTTGTTGTGGCACACAGTAATTATTGGAGGATATATGCCCTAATTTTGCAGGATCTCATAACAAGATGACGTTATGTGCTTACAGATGTGCGTGCTTTGACTCTAGATGTTCTTCCCTGCAATGTCACAGCTTTCCCTTTGCCAAGTAGACTGTGCATCAATTGTCAGTGTTTGTTGGATGGTCTCTACTCATTAATATGAGGACTGACACAGAGCTTTCTCAGTGTTGGGCAGGTTGACCCCAAGCAGGACAAGGCATTCTGCTAGCTGAGCCCAGAGGTTTTGCAGGGATCCTGGAGATGGCTGATTCAGAGTACATTTTTACAGGACACGATGAGCTGATGTAACTATTCAGTGCTGTTGAAACAGGGACTAGTTATCAGGGGGACATTCATTACTATGAGAGTGGTGAGGTGCTGGAACAGCTGCCCAGAGAGGCTGTGGATGCCCCCTCCCTGGAGGTGTTCAAGGCCAGGTTGGATGGGGCCCTGGGCAGCCTGGTCTAATATTAAATGCGGAGGTTGGTGGCCCTGCATGCAGCAGGGGGTTGGAACTTGATGATCCTTGAGGTCCCTTCCAACCCAAGCCATTCTATGATTGCAGATAGCAGAGGGTGCAGAGAAGAGTGTGTGACACCATTTGGTTGGGAGGAGGGCAGGAGTAGATCTGCAGGGATCTCCAGTCTTGTGCGTGGAACCAAAGGCACGGTTCCTCATGTCATCTTAATTGCTTGTGAAATTAGTTTACTCTTTACATTCATTCTTCAATTTAAATTTGGGTTTCTCTTGCAACGCAGATTTCTGCTGATGGTTACGAAGTGGAGAACCTGATCTCTGAAGACCTTGCCAGGAGGAATCGTGGTTTCCGCAGCGAATACTTTATCAAGCCTCCAGTCCATGTCACTATCTCTTTTCCCTTCAACATTGAGATCTGCAGGATTAATATCGATATCTCATCCGGAGGATACCAAGCCTTCTCCGGGCTCGAAGTTTACACCTCTACCTCATGCAATAAAACCTCTTGGCAGAGCCCCGAGGGTCAGTTCTCAGGTCTGGCCGGTCAGCCTGTGTCGGACAAAGATGCTTTCACACTGGTGGGCAAAGCTGTCTTAAAAAATCAAAGCAAAGTGACATTTGGCCACAGAGGCTTCAAGCCGAGGCCTCCCTTCCTTCAGATGGAAAATGTCCTCTCCTACCCCGGCGCCGTGTCTCAAGACCTTTGGAACAAAGGGCCTTCCTCACTGAGCAACGTGTCGCACTTAAAAATCTGCATCACCCACGTGGCCGGAGGTGGCCTGCCTGGCATCAAGAGGCTGGAAGTGTGGGGACAGCCTGCCAAGTCGTGCCCACAGGAGGTGATCGAGGGCATCTTTCAGGTGGCCTCGCAGTGCGTCGCCCAGGATGTTGGCAACCTCAAACCTGAGCTCTGGACACCCATGGAGAGCGACTGCGTGCCCTTCAGCACCAGTGACAGCGAGCAGCAGGCCCTCCGCAAGCTGGTGGACGTCGTCCAAGACATCCCTGAAGAGTTCCTGGACCCCATCACTCTGGAGATCATGACTTTCCCCATGCTCCTGCCCTCTGGGAAGGTGATTGACCAGAGCACCTTGGAAAAATGCAACCGGAGTGAGGCGTCTTGGGGCAGGGTGCCCAGTGATCCTTTCACTGGGGTGGCCTTCAGCCAGCACTCACAGCCCCTACCTCACCCCACTCTCAAGGCCAGGATAGATCACTTCCTCTTACAGCACAGCATTCCTGGCACCAACCTACTCGGCAGGGCTCACGCCTCCGAAATGCTCATACCTTCCTCTGTAACGTCTTCTCTGAAAAGGAAGATGGACTGTATGGATCCGAGTTCTGTGCAGCCACTTTATTTTTCTTCTACAAACTTACTTGTCACATCTACCTCAGAGAACAGTGCTAAAAAAATGAAAACTGACAGTGACTCGCATTTGATCCAGATGGACTGTTCTACAGGTACCTTGGCTCCCTAAATCACTTGTGTTTCTTGAGTGTCTTGGCAGCCCAGGGCCAGCTTTCCAAGTCAGGAGGCTCCCACACAGATTCCCCTGTCGCCTCCAAAAAGCTTTGAAGCTGTTGTATCAATGTCACAGGAGTGGGTTCATCATCTCATTCACATCCCCTCTCCTCAGCCCAACCTGCTGTCACTGGGTGATGGTTACTCCCATTCTCTCTTCTCACCTTTAGGCTTGTTGTTCTTCCTGTATTATCTGCAGTCCGTTTCACAGCCCTCTTGTTAGCTCAGGTTGCTTTGTTTCCCTTCAGGATTTCATTTCTCTTCTCCTTCTTGCTAAGAAGACAACCTTTTTCTCATAATGTGCTGGCTTGATTTGAAGATGTCTCTTTTTATCATAAATGATTTATTGGCACGTATTGGGTGCTTGAGCTTGCAAGAAAACATGCAGTATTTGGGAAAAATAAGTGCTTGGGATTGACAGGATGGGAAGACCCAATTGAGATGGGGATTGAAGTGAGGAGAAAAACAGGAATGGGGCAGCAGGCTGTGCTGATCCTGCTCCCCTTTCCCTGGTTGAAGAGCCTGGCTCCCAAGCACTTGCTTCTCTTGACTCCCTGCCAGATCGTTTGCTGGAATCCACATCTGTTTTTGCACGGCTGCCTTCTCCCTTGTTTGTGCAGGAATACCTGAAACGTGTTGGAGTTGCTGTGTGCAGCTGTTCTGTAGATATCACTTGTTTGTACAGCAACGCTTGCATCTTCCCTCTGGTATTGTCAAACACAGTTACTGCTGCAGGCAGAAGCCCCACTGGTTGCTGTCTCACATTTGTGTGAGGCTGGAGGGAGCAGCAGGGCTGTGTTGCAGGCAGTCAGGTGTGTGCAGGGTGGTCACAAGAGGGCCATCCCTCTGGGCAGGTAAGTTGAGTTTCCATAGGAAGCAGTGGTCTATAATGCACCAAACAATGGTCCACAGCTCCTGAAAGCTGCTATATCCTGCAGGTATGCAGCACTCCACTCCTCTTCCTCCCAAAACTGCTGAAGGATAATGCTTCAAGAAAGCTTAGGTGGGTATTTGACTTAAAACAAGTTCATTAAAGACTTAAAGTAATTAATTTTCATCAGTATCAGCAAGAGCAGAGACTGGAGTGTGCTTTCCTGCTCTGATCCATCATTCCATGCTGTAGGAAGAGGTGTGGATTGCTGCAGGCTGGGTCCTGGTGCTCCCAGGGAGCCATGCCTGCATGTGAACAGAGGCTCAGCCTCATGGGATAGTTCTTTGTCAGCCTTGATTGCTGCAGCGAATGTGCGGGGGTAACGCACACAGGATCCCTGTGGGAGCTGGATTTAGCAGAATTAGTGATGCAGACACCGTGCTCTTAATGCATAGTCTCAATTAACAGCAGGCCTTTGGGACTGCATCAGACAAAACACTGTCGTGCCCTTCAGGAAGGATCCAGCCCTGCACCTTTGGTTTTATCCATTGATGCAACCCTGGATTTCCAGAGCCGAGAGTAAAAAGAGTTGTGCCTCTGATTTTGTTAGCAGCCTCAGGGCTTCTGAGGAATGTTTATGAATCTTTTACCTCATTCAGACTTTGAGATATGAGGAGGTGCCTGAATGTTGGTTGGCACTAAGGGACACAGGTTAGTGGGCATGGCGGCGATGGGTCGACAGTTGGACTTCATAGGCTTTGTGGTCTTTTTGACTTTATGACATTGTTGTGTGAATCTGGAGGACTTTTCCTCTCAAGGGCTGAAAGTTGAAGCATTACATCCCCATCTTGACACCGTGATGGGGACGAAGCTTTCTCAGAAAACAAGTGGCAAAGCTTTGAGAGTTGTAACCACAGGGTTTCTGTTGCATACCAACAGCCTTTTCCCAGCACAAGCCTCTCAAATTTGTGCTTCTTGTTGCAGATCTGCTCTCTCACGAACAAAAGCTGTCTGAGAGCTTGGACACCGCCTTGAACTCGGCACTCAGCTCCATGCCATCATTCACAGCCAAGCTGATGAAGAGCCAGCAGGGCGAGGGAGGCTGCAGCACTTCATGGAACATGGGCTCCATCCTTGGTGAGCAGCAAATGGGAGAGGAGAACAGGGACCAGGTTTATAGGGAAGGTTGTGCTGCTGCTCAGCATCTTTCCATGCTTCTTTGGCCAGTGAGCCATGGCTGTTCTCAGAATCCCATCAGATTTTAATGTATGTATTCCAGCTGTTAGGCTAGACGTGTTGATCAATGGCACCATCCAAAAGGATGTCTTTGGGATTCAGAGAAGCTGTGTTGGAAGCCCTGGAGCTTTAGATGCCCCTCCACAAGGTGATGTGCTCACTGCTGGCTGCTTCTTTCCCTGGAGGAGGCTCTTGTGTCCCTGAGGCAGGGCTGGGCTGGGCAGCTCCCACTGGCTGCCTGTCTCTCTGAATAGCTTTTGATGTTTCGCAGTGGCATTAAGCCATTAAGCTTTTTACTGTCCCCTTTTAAATTGCTGCTGTTGAAGAGTTGACTGAGTAGCCCTTTATAGGCAGCATGTGACAGGAATGCAAGATGATGTCTGCAGTGTTTCACATGGGAATCAGGGATTTTGTGTCAAGTGCTGGAAAAGATGAAGGGAGGCCAATTCAGTCTCAGAAAAAAAAGTGAAAAGCTGTTTCGTCATCTGTTAAAAGCCTGATGGTGCAAAGGCTGCTGTGATCCAGCCCATACCTGAGCTCCAACCCTTCCAGAAGCCAGAGCCTTCCCTTTTTTCATCATAGAATCCTGATAGCAGCTTTTCAATATCTACATATGAGAAACAAGGAGACGGGTTCTTGAGCAGGATCTGTTGTGATAGGACATGGGGAAATGGTTTTAAACTGAAAGAGGAGAGATTTAGGTTGGATATAAGGAAAAAGATTTTTATGGTGAAGCTCTGGAGCAGGTTGCTCAGAGAGGTGATGGTTGCCCCATCTCTGGAGACTTTCAGGGCAGGCAGGATGGGGCTCTGAGCACCTGTTGGAGCTGTGGGTCTCATTACAGGAAATGGGAGTTGGATCAGATGGCCTTGAAAGGTCCCTTCCAACACAAATGTTTCTAAGATTAAGGTTGGAGAAGACCACTAAGATCATCTTGTCCAATCCTTACTCTGCCACCACCACCACGCCCACCAAACTTTATGGTAGGCTTGGAAAAAAGAGGCTGTGGTCCTGAGTTCTGGGCACCTCCAGCACTCTGTGCCCGGCTCGGGGTGGCACTTGTCACAAGTCCCTGACCACACTGCTTCTCCTCTTGGCTTCGCAGAGCACAGCAGGAGCAGCCAGACCCAGGGATGCACATCCTGCGGCAAAACCTTCTCATCTTACTTCAAAACAGAGCCCATCTACCAGCTTCCCTGCGGCCACCTCATGTGTCGCCCGTGCTTGGCTGAGAAGCAGAAGGCTCTGTCCATCCTGTGTCTGAGCTGCAAGAGGTCGGTGGCCACGCACGACATCAGGAGGGTCCACTTCTAACAACGCCTGGGGAGGAGAACAGGAGCTGCTGCTGTCCCGTGTGTCTGTGTGGGTTACGCAAGGACGATGGCCAGATGAGCATCGTGGAGAGGTCTCCTTGTGCTTACAGAGTAGTGGGGGGGGTTAGAGCATCGTGCCGGAGCAAAAAGCGATCTTGAGGATAATAAAAGCCATAGCTTCTTTAACAAGGAACATGTATTTATACAGAACTGATTTCCACCTGTCGCACCCGCCCTCTTACCACCATCCCAGTGGCTCAGTGGTTAGCATAGGTGCCTTTTGGACAGTGAGTTTAGCTTCCCTGTGACTTAAAACCATTTAAACATTTGACGAGCAGCCATTCGGCCATGGACCAGGAAATGTCCTCGTGGTTGGCAACGTGCGAACGACCCAACTTCTCCCCTCCCCGCCCCAATCCCCTCACACATCACTCATCCTTCCCCACAGCAGCAAGGCAGGAGAGGAGCAGCCAATGCTTGAGTGCTGGCAGGGATCTCATCCTGCTCACGTGGACTCATGTAGAAAAGTCATTGCATTACAGAGAACGTCCCTCTCGGTTTCTGTCGTGTGACTGGACCGGTTCCCGTCTGGCTGATAGACATTTAAGCCTTAATAAAATTATGGTTAAAGTCAGGTTCTCTCTCTGACTCGTAATTGGCCTCATTGTGTGTGTTAATGATTTCGTGTGGTGAATCTGTTGGCGGAGTGCTGAATAAATGGGCTGGAAAAAGCCACGTCGACACAAAAGGAAGAGCTGTAGCCCCGCAGCTTTCAGAGCCATTGTGGCACAGCCTTGTGAGCTCTCACCATGGGGTTTTGGGACTGAACCTCACGTATCCCGCTCTGAGGAGTTCTGTTCTTCAGAGAGCTGCTCAAAAAAAGGCCAGAAGGAAAATCACTCAGATGCATTCTGTCTGCAGCACATCCTGAATGCAGTGAGGGTGACAGCAGAGGGTTTTGTCACCTTGTCACCTGCACACACTCCCCCCACACTGCTACCACTTCATTGATAATTTCTCTCTGCAGAGCCAACATTTCTTATTGATGTTCTGTGCCACTTTCTCTGGGGTAATGAGCCTCCAGCTGAACCACCCACATGTAATACCTCTGTTCTCTTAACAGGCACTGCCGTGCTGAGCAGCCCATAAAGTTGGTGGCTTTCTGCTCTGAGCAAATAGCAGCCTCATCAAGCAATTGGAACACCACTTTGTGCCGGCGCTGAGCTGATCTTTCTCCTTGTCTGCACCAGTGGGTGTTCATCATCCATCTCCATTTGTAGCAAAATTGGAAGCCCCTTATCTTTAAATAATCAGCAATCAGATTCCTCAAAGTCATACGATTTGGAGGCCAGCAGAAATCTTGTTAGTGTGCGGTGCTGCTGGGTTTGCAGTAAGCATCCAGGAGTGATTCAGCTCGCACCTCCTCCGCCCCAAGCTCCCAGCTCCCCAGTGATGCCCAGCTGTGCAGCCACCTCCTTCCCTGTCCACACTGCTTCCAACAGAACTCGAAGCTGTGGCAGCATCCCTTCTGCCCAGGAGTTTTTCACTGAGCCTTGCTGCCAGGCAGTGTGGTTCAGGCTGACGTCTTCTTCTTGGGAACTGGAGAAGAGCCACCGGTGGCCCTCTGCCTGCACAAGCTGTTGTCCCCATCCGTCAGCTGGGCTGACGTCCCCTGCATCCCCTCCCCATTGCCACCATTAAGCCCCATCAGCCATCAGAGCGCGGTGACCGAGTGACGCTCCTCTGACGGACGTGGAGGAGCCCGGGTCACTGCTAAATTCCACGAAAAAAGGGCCAATTTGGGGAGCATCACTTTCTCCAGACAGGAGATGGACACGTTCCCTCTACTAGCGTGACTTGATAGTGACTCTGGCACAGAGCAAAGGCTTCTCAAAGTTCCCTGCAGGCAGCTAACTCTGCTGGTTAATCACCTTAAAGCAGCCTTAACCACGTCGTTAGGAGCTCAGCACTAACGAAGGGGCCTGCAGGAGTTTGAGGATGAAATGGAACGTGGCACAGCAGTGCTGGGGATGCAAAGAAAGCTGAGCTACGGGTGCCCCGTAGTGTTGAGTGGGCGTTGGGTACCACTGCCCTGCTGGATGCTCCTGATCATCTCTGCCCCATGGCCCCATTGCCTGAGCCCTCCTGATGTCCCCCCACTGTGACCCCAATGTTTTCACCCCCCAAACACTCTTTTTGTGCTCTACATCCATTCTCCCTCCCAGCTCCATCCCTCGCCGTCCTCCCCTTGATTTCAATAAGTGATTCTGCGTTGTGGCTGCGGAGCCTCTGCAACTTGGAAAACATTTTATTAACCTTCCTTGACTTTAAAGAGCATAATTACATTTTAATCTCATATTCCTGCGTTATCATTCCAGACACAGAGTCATTTGAATGCAGCTCGTTCCGACTAATGTAATTTTACGATACAGTAATGAAGAGACAGAGCATGAGCGCGAAATGCCCAATTTAGACATGACATTTTGGGCTTCTTTAAAGAAAAGTTTTCCCATCCGAGTGCTTTCACATCCTCCCCGGCCCTGCAACGCAAGCTGGTTGGGCACCCGCTGTGAGCAGCATGGAGGGCTGGGCTGGGCAACGCTAACGATGGTTACATCGTTACAGCCTTAATGATTCATCGCTGCCATTGCCCTCATCCCTGAGCTCTCAAATCCAGGACCAACGCTCCCAGAGGATGCACCCATCCCAGGCTGGGACTGGGATCGCCGACACCATAAGCATCATCCCAAGCTGTGAGCCCACCCTAACCCTTCCATGCCTCAGTTTCCTCTTTACAGCCCTATTTTTCTGAAGTTTTCTGCCCCTGTCCATCTTTAGTGAAGATGATTTCAGGGGGTGCTTAAGGGCAGGAAATCATCCCAGCAGTGGGATCACAGCATCCCCACTGCCCGTCCCCATCCCTCCCACAGCCCCTCCTCACCGCCGCTGGGACCAGGACGGCGGATGCTCATTAGGCTCCTGATTCCCCTCTGCATATTAATTTCACGTCGTCGAGGTCGCCCTCAGCTTTGCTGGAGTGGGAACATGGGACCGGCAGGAATATTCATGGCGGGGGAATGGCTGTCCCCTGAGCCGGGTTGCAGTAGGGGTCTTTGCATCACAGTGAGCTGTGGTCCAGCCCTGGTCCCAGTGCTACATCCCTCCCAGAGCTGCATCTCCAAATTAGCATCCCTTCCCAATAGCAGCATCCTCCAACCCAACATCACTTTGAAACTAACAGCCCTCAAATCAAATAAAAATCCCCGCTAAACCGGCATCCTCAAAATTAACGTCCTCCAAAACATCTCTCCCCAAATCCTCATCCTCCAAATCAGTATCCTCCCTAAACCAGCATCCCTCCTCCACCAAAACCCCTCTCCAAACCAGCATCCTCCAAAACGACACCTCTCCCCAAATCCTCCTCCTCCAGACTGTTATCCTCCCTAAAACAGTATCCTCCAAAGTAGCATCCCTTCCCAAACCAGCATCCCTCTCTAAACTGACGTCCTCCAAACCAGCATCCCTCCCCAAATCCTCATCCTCCAAATCAATATCTCCCCCAAACCATCATCTTCCAAGCCCTCATCACCCAAACTGGTATTCCTCTTCAAACTAGCATTCTCTAAACTGGTTCCCTCCTAAACCAGCATCCTCTGTATCAGCATCCCTCTCCAAAGCAGAATTCCTCCCTATACCAGTATCCTCCGAAGTAGCATCCCTTCCCAAACCAGCATCCTGCTCTAAACCAACATCCTCCAAAACAGCATCCCTCCCCAAACCTCATCCTCCAAATCAATATCTTCCCCAAACCAGCATCTTCCAAACTCTCATCGTCCAAACTGGCATTCCTTTTCAAAGCAGTATCTTTCAAACCTGCATCCCTCTCTAAAGCCATATCATCCAAAACACATCTCACCCCAAATCCTCATTCTCCAAACTGGTACCCTCCTAAATCAGCACTCTCCAAACAAGCATCCCTCCCTAAACCAGTATCCATCCAAACCACCATCCTTTCCCAAACCACCACCCCCCTAAACCGATACCCTCCAAACTCACACCCCCAAAACCCTCTCTTGCCACTCCTGCCCCCTTCAGACTCTCAGCCTTTCCCAAACTCCCACAACCTTCCCTTTGTCCACACCAGGGGTCCATGCCCCCAGATTTCCTCCTGCTCAGGGGATTTGCTGTCCCTGAGTGCTGCCGCGTGCGCTTCAGCGCTGAATCACCTCGATTACAGATTCACTTGGATGCAATTTGGGAAAGAAAACAAGGGGGAAAAAAAAAAATAAAAAAAAGACAACAGCCCGCCCTTCTTCTCCTCCTCCTCCCCCTGGGAAGGGGGGACAGCAGCATAAATAGGCACCAGCACAGCACAGTGCCAGACACACAGCGCAGCCAACGAACGGCAGGGCAGCTTTCCCCGCACGCGTGGCACCACTCTGGGCACACTCAGCATGGCAGAGCCTTCGCTGCCCCTCTCCTTCCTCTGTCTCCTGGCTTTGTCCTCTGCCTGCTACATCCAGAACTGCCCCCGGGGTGGCAAGAGGGCTTTGGGTGATACAGCCCTGCGGCAGGTATGGTGGCACGGGGGTAAATGGGGGCTGTGTGGGGTGTGGAAGGTGCCCAGCAACTGCTGGGTGTTGGAACTCGCTGGGGGTTTTTTGGCATCTGCTGGCTGGTCCCAATCAATCTTTGGGTTGGGAGACACGGCCAAGAGCTTGGTCCCGAAGTGATGGCTGAGCTGGGGATACAGGAGCATTTGTGGGGGGACAAATGGGGACTCCGAGGGTGGCATCAGGACAAGCCACTATGTCAGATGGCAAAGGTGGGGACAGACCAGGCGTCACTGTGCAATGTCCAGAAAATAGGTCTTACAGGGGGTCTCTGAGCTCAAGGATGGGCACTCAAACATGCTCTGTCTCTGCAGTGCCTGCCCTGTGGACCAGGGAACAGGGGTCGTTGCTTCGGGCCCGGGATCTGCTGCGGTGCAGAGCTGGGCTGCTACCTGGGCACAGCAGAGACACGGCGCTGCGCCGAGGAAGACTATGTGCCTTCACCCTGCCAGGCTGGTGGGCAGCCCTGCGGCTCCGGTGGGCGCTGCGCTGCCAACGGTGTCTGCTGCAGTGCTGGTAATGGGGTCTGGGGGGAGTTTTGGGGGTGAGAATGCTCGGTGGTGGGAGATGGGGAGTGGGTGGAGCTGCGGTGGTTGGGGGTGGGAAGGATTAATGGGGATTGGGGTGGCTTGTGGGTTGCAAAGGGTTGGTGAGTGCTCTGGTGCTTTCCAAAAGGATCGGCATCTCTCCCCAAAGCAGCATCCTCCAAACCAACATTCCCAAAAATCAGCATCTCCCAAATTAGCATTCACCTTCCGAACCAGCATCCTCCAAACTGAGGCTCAGAGCAGCAGCGGCAATGTCACCAGCTTGGGACAGAGATGGAGCTCAGAGCTCCCTCGCATGTCTCCACTGTGAGACATTCCCCTGCTGGGCCACAAAAAATCCCTGCTTTTTTAATGTTAATGGGAGCAATAAAGCTGGAGTTTGGGCTTCTCTGATGGGAAACAGATGATCTTTAAGGTCCCTCCACCCAACACAACTCAATCCAACTCAACCCAACCCAATTCAACCCAACTCAACTCATCTAAACCCAACCCGACTCAACCCAACCCATCCTATGATTCTATGACCTGAAACCAACTGCTCCTAACTCTGATGCTTTCTGCATTGCAGACACATGTGCCATGGATGCCGTGTGCCTGGAGGAAGGCGGTGAACAGGCAGAAGAGGCAGTGGAGAAGAATCTGACTGTGCTGGATGGCACAGCTGGGGACCTACTGCTGAGGCTGATGCACCTGGCCAACAGGCAGCAGCAGGGCAAGCAGCCTGGCCTCTGAGCAGCTGGGATATCAGCAGGACCCGTTGTAAATAGCAGATCTAATAAAGTCCTCTTGCACTGTGCTGGCTTTGTCTGAGGTGTTGGGGATACGGGGGGAGTGCTGAGCTCCAGGGTACATTGGGAGCTTGAGGATGGGCAGGATGGGGCCATGGGGGTGGGTGCTATGCCTTCATCTGAATCCCTGAACCCATTTTCCCATTTCCACTGTTTTCCACCTTGGAGGCTCGGTTCCCATTCAACAGGATTTTGCTGAGCTGGTGCCCCCTGGTGCTAAAAGGGAAAAATCTCATCCAGAGCCATGATTTGAAACCATCCATCCTCACCCCAGGATCCCACCAGCATCCATGGATTCCAACCTCCCTATCACAGCCTGCCCTCAGATTTGTGATGGGGATCTGCCTTTGATAGGAGTTACCTCTTTGCACTCTGGGGCTTTGCTGCCTTTGGGAAGTGAAGATTTGGTGTTCAGGTCCTGGCAGAGTCAACTGGGTTCTGGGGCTTACACCTCATACAGTTCACATCTCACCCCTCTGTGAGCGACTTGTGCCTTTGGCCATGTCCAACATCCTAAATGGGATAAAAAGGAAGAAAAACCATCCCAAACTTCCCAACCCTGAAAACCAAACCTGCAAGCTTTGTGTTTCTAGTTGAATCCAGCCACATGTGTTATCCTCCCTAAATGCCCCAAACCCCTCAAAGCTGCAAGCTTTGGGTTCCCAGTTGCCCCCAACCACATGTGTTATCCTCCCTAAATGCCCCAAACCCCTCAAAGCTGCAAGCTTTGGGTTCCCAGTTGCCCCCAACCACATGTGTTATCCTCCCTAAATGCCCCAAACCCCTGAGAGCTGCAAGCTTTGGGTTCCTAGTTGAACACAGTCACACATATTATCCTCCCAAAATACCCCAAACACCAAAACCCCAACCCCACAAAGCCACAAGCTTTGGGTTCCCAGTTGAACCAATCCCAGATAGTATCTTCCCAAAATACCTCAAACTCAAAAACCCAAACATCCCAAAGCCACAAGCTTTGGCTTCCCAGTTGAACCTGATCACACGTATTATCTTCCCATGGCAGCAATACTACCAACACTCACCAAACTGTTCCCACATCATTCCTACAACACCCCCAAACCCAGGGCTATTTGGGTAGATGCTGCCTAAACTTCTTACCCTTTTGGGTTCCCTGCTCCGGACTCAGTGTGGCATTTTGGGGGCTGTGTCCCCAGAAGGAGCCATGTCCCTCGTTCCCATCATCCGCCTGTCCCTCTGGGCTGGCATCTGGCTGCTTTGTGGGGACAACTGGCCTTTATAATGTCCCCACGGGGAGGTGGCACCTTGGAGTAGTGATGCTCCCATTGGCCCACGTCATCTCAACACGGTGATGAGCCCCCATCTTATCCCATTAGTATGGAGCCCCGTGCTCCAGCTGCAGCCTCAGCCCGCTCCACATGACCCCACTAAGTGGCAGACCAGACGCAGGGCAGAGGGGATGGCAGAGGTGACAGCTCCATGGCACTGGACTCTGCATTCCCCAATTAAGCAGGCACTGGGAAGGACCAGGGTCACGGTCTCCATAGACGTAAGCCGTTGTCCAGAGCGAGTGGATTTATTCAAGTCAGGAAGCCCTTAATTGCAGTAACAAAGGCAGGGAGATCCAGGCCTTGGAGGCTGGCTGTACTCATGCCACATGTGTGACTCCAGGGCAGAAGTTACAGGAGATTTGGGTTTTCAAGCATTTGGCAATGAGGTTGGGTAGTTTTGAGAAGGTGGGATGGTCTTGGGAATGCTCAGTGATGTCACCACGCTCCCAGATGGGACATGCATGCTGCTGAGCACCCCTAACACCAGGTAGAGATGGGCATGAGTGAGCAGGCACCACATATCACAACCCAAAGCTCTCCAGCTTTGGTTTTCCTCCCATCAGAAGAGATTCAAATCCCAGCCAGCACAGTTTCACTTTAGCTCACCCCATTCACCCTGCTACCAGGAGGACACATCACCAAACTCCAACCCTACCCAACCTATAGGGTTTGGCCAAGCAGGACAAGAAGTCACAAAACCACAGCCTGGCCATCCAAGGCGGTTTCATCCCAAAAAAGCACCTGCAGCCCCTATGCATCCCCCTACAGCGGTCAAAGCGAGCACTAAGAAAATCCGCACCACAGCACTGACCTCACGTCCTCGACCTCCAGTTATTAGCCGAGCCCTTTGGTGTGGAAAGCAACGCCTTGTGTTTTGAAAAGGAAATCAATGACGATGGTGCTGGCGTGTATAATTAGCAGAGAGCCCTATAAATACTGCTGCTGGCCGGGACGGGACCCAGAAGCATCCTGATCCTGCAGCCATGTCCTACAAGGCGCTCACCGTCTGCCTGCTGGGGCTCCTGGCTCTCTCCTCAGCTTGTTACATCCAGAACTGCCCCATCGGGGGCAAGCGTGCCCTGCCAGACATGGACATCAGGAAGGTAGGTCCTTGTGGGCTGGGTGGGCTGTGAGAGCACCTGCTTTCCTTCTGCAACCCCTTCTTTGGGCAGCTCTGAGCTTGCCAAACAGCAAGGTGAGGTGCGTGGATGTTATAGGAATGGGGTTTCAGAGTGGGGGGGGGATCTTAAAACAAAGCAGTTTGGGGATGGACAGCCAAAAGGGAGCTGCAAAAGTAGGCAGCCAGAAGAAGGATGCTGATGAAAACCCATTGCTTTTTCCTAATGCTGGGAAAAAAACAATTCCAATAGGGCAGTGGCACCATTTTTAAGTAGAATGTTAACTTCTGGGGGGTGAATTTGGTGCATGATTAGCCATTTGACTAAAGCCATGACCGTCATGGAATCATTCAGGTTGGAAAAGATCTCTAAGAGCACCAAGTCCAACCCTAGCACATCCCTCAGTGCCACATCTCCACAGTTCTGGAACACCTCCAGATTTGGGGATTTCAGCACTCTTTGTGCCACGTGTCAGTACCTGACACCTCTTCTGGAGAAGAATTTTTTCCAAATTTTTGTCCAATTTTTCCAAATCCAACCTGAACCTCCACTGGTGCAGTGTGAGGCCATTCCCTCTTATCCTACCACTGTTACCTGGGAGAAAAGACCAAAACCTTTTCATCACTCCTACATGAAAACAAACCCAGAGCCTTCCAGAGCAAACCACTGGGATGAGGACAGAGCTGAGAGCAAGATGAGGATACACACACTGGCAGAGGGCGGGGAGATCAAGCTCAATCCCTAACACTGTTCCTCAATGCCCTGAGCAGTGCCTGCCCTGCGGCCCCAGGAACAAAGGCCACTGCTTTGGCCCCAACATCTGCTGTGGGGAGGAGCTGGGCTGCTACCTGGGCACCTCTGAAACCCTGCGGTGCCAGGAGGAGAACTTCCTGCCAACGCCCTGTGAGTCTGGGAGGAAAGCCTGCGGTGAGGATGGGGCGAGCTGTGCAGCACCAGGAATCTGCTGCAGCAGTGGTGAGCAACGTGGGCAGACCAGGGGGGCCTCACATCCACCCCAGGGCTATGATACAGAACAGGGAGGGGGGGGGGGATGTTACTGAGGAGGGACATGTTGCTACTGCAGGGCACCAAGCTAATACCAAGTTGTTTGATGTTATTAAAACCAGCACAGGGAGGGGGCTCTGAGGGCTGCTTTGTGCTGATTTCATCTTCTTTTCCTGAGCAGAGGGCTGCGTGCTTGACTCATCTTGCAACCAAGAAATGCTGTTTGCATAGAGGGAAAAACCAGCAGGATCTGCTGTCCCATGGGCTGCACCAGCGCAGCACCCAGCACCATGACTCAGATTGAAGTGATGCTCTTAATTAGAAATAAAACTTGGAGAGAATTAAAAAAAAAAAAAGTGTGTTTTTCTCCATCCTTGCCTGGTTTAGCTCTAGGATCCTAATGAGACACGTAAAGCGGTGCTGTTCAGAAGTTCTCTGTGGTTTTCTTATTTTGTTGTGCTAAAAACCATCCTAGAATGGCTTAGGTTGGAGGAGACGTTAAAGTCCATCTAGTTCCACTGGGTGGGCAGGCTGCACTCACCAGCTCAGGCTGCCCTGGGCCTCATGCAACCCAGCTCAGAGCACCTCCACTGATGGGGCACCCACAGCTCTCTGGGAAGCATTACAGGACCTCACCACCCTCTGAATAAAGAATTTCCTCCTAATATCTAACTCACATTTCCCCTCTTTTAGTTTAAAGCCATTCCCCCTTATCCTATCACTATTGCACCTGTTTATAAACTCCCTTCAAGTACTGAAAGGCAGGGGAAGGTTTAAAGGATGAGCAGGAACAACAGGTCATTCCACCACAGCAGAAAACACCGAAACAATGATTTATTTCACCTACCAACAAAAAACACAGCATCTGTGTTTTCTACAAAACAATCCAGACCTTGTTTTCCATCAAAGGCATCCAGAGGGGCAGAAATGCAAACAGTGCTGGGGCCAGTGGCACACGAGGCCATGATGGGCTTGTGCCAGAAGCAGACGTAGTCACGGGGTTTCACAGAGGTAAGGGTGCAGAACCAGTCAGATACAATCTCCCTACAAAGTGTTACCGTGCAAGGCCCAGGTCCAACCTCACCTGTGACAGGCGTGCCTTTTTCTTGCACGTATTTAAGACCAATTGAGTGCAGAAAAACTAATCAGAAGGTCAAAGATAAAGGGAGAGCGACCAGAGATTGAGGTGCTTCAGCTGAGCGAAGGAGACAAAGGGATGAAATCTCTCTAGTGCAAAACCACTGAGGATTTGCCTTGGAGTCTGCCTTGCTCTACCTCACCTCCAAGCTGAGGGCAGCAGGGATCCAACCAGAGGAAACTGGAACTGCAGAGCACCACTCAGAACAATGGGAGCAGAACACCAGCAGCTCCTCTTCCTCCTGTCTGCCTCACTGCAAGACTGAGGCAGAGTGCTGCTCTGCACCTCAAAATAATGCCATTTCCCTCCTTTCCCCCTACCTCTGCAACAGCAGCACAGGAAGCAGGCTGTTTGTCCATCAATTCTATGGCTGATTTGTGCATTAAAAGGAAGAACCCCAGCCTCTAGACAGAGGCCAGGCCAGCACATCCCCTTCAGCCATGAGACAGAGCTGCTAGGACAGCACAGTGCGCTTGACAACGCGTCCCTCTTTGTCAATGGCGAAGTTGTAGTTGCGAGGGTTGTCCAGGCATTCCTCAATCCGAGCCTCCAGGTTCTCAGGAGTGATGAAGGTTTTTGCTTCCTCCTGCAGGAAAGGGGGAGTGTTGGCTGTTAGCACACACCTCCAGAGAAAGTCCTAAGGGTCACCGGGATCTGCCTTTGGGCACATTGGCACCACAGCAGGTTGCCAGCACCTCTGCACACACTGCTGCTGGCTGTGGGGCTCCTGCAGACGTGCCGACCTCACATCCCAGCAGTCAGTCTCAAAGACAGCACCTTAACTCCCTCACTTGTGATTATTCCTACCCCTGCTGTCTGAGCTCTCCCTTAACCTCTGTACTTTCCTCACACTCCAGGAAGGAGCTAACATTTCCCTTCCATAGCACATCAATGGGCTGCCAGAGAGTCACTCACACAGATCTGCCCAGCACCCCCCAGCTTCTCTCACCTGCAGCTGCAGGACCTCTTTCTCTTTCTCCTTCAGAAAGGCCTCCATCACTTTGGCTTTGTTCTCTGCAGCCTGCAGTTTCTGCATCTTCTGTTCTTCCTCTTCTTTCCTAATTCTTTCTTCTCTGCCATTTGGGAAAGAAAAAAAGCTTATGCTGGGTACTTATGATCTGAGTGAGACACATAAATCCCTGGAGCACAATGCCTGCAGGTCTGAGTGCAGCAGAAATGGAGGAGCAAACCAACAGGCCTCATCCCTTTAACCTCTGCCTGAGTTCATCTGCTGACTGCTTTGACTTTCTGAGTGCACTTCCAATGCTTGACCAGGGGATGGCTCCATGGGAGCAGAATAGGAGTGAAAACAGAGAAATATCTCAGGTTGAAATTCAGGAAGAACTTCCTCTCCGAAAGAGTGGCAATGCATTGGCACAACTGCCCAGGGAAGTTGTGAAATCACCGTCCTGGAGCTGCTCAAGAACCACAGAGACACGGCACTGAGGGACATGGCCAATGGGCATTGTGGGGACGAGTTGACAGACTTTATGATCTTAGTGTTGGTTTTTTTTTTTCTATGACAGTCACAGCACACCAGCGGCAAGCAGGGATGAACCACTCAGGTTTATTTTTACAAAAACATGGCCTGGTTATCTGGATGTTTTATTTACTTTTGAAGCAAAAATTGAAGCAGCAGTTTGCACTGAGGCTGCCCGCCCTCACCTGCGTGCCTGCTGCCGTGCATTCTCAGCATCATTCCAGGCCATCAGCAGACGGTGCTCCTCTGACAGTGCTGCTGAGTTCTCAGCATCCCTCTGCGCCTCATGCTTCCTCTGCACCACCTCGGACCTGAAAATGGAGCTGCCAAGGAACAGGACACTGAGCACAGCCCCACATTCAGCCCCTTGTCCCAGCGATGCTCAACATGCCACCCCTCTGCCAGCCCAATGTAACCCCTTAGCCAGTCCCCACATCACTTTCAGACCCCCCCCCCCAGTTCTCCTCTGCCCCACTGCCACTCTGGACTCCCCCAGATATCCCCTGACCCAGAATAGCCCCATACCCAATCACATTGTGTATGACAGATGCACTGTAACTCCATATCTTGGCCTAAAACAGTCCCACAGTCTCAATCCCACTCTATAGCAGTCCTATACCCTGATCCTGCCCCAAAGTCACTCCAGAATCTCCCCAGTCCTCCTCTGCCCTTAAGATACCCAATACCCACTCCCCAAATCCTCCTCCATCCAAACCATCCTGATCCCATCCTACAGCAGCCCTATAACCATTCCCTGCCCCATGCTGCACCCACGAAACCCTCCTCTACCCCACCACAGTGTCATACCCTGCACCAAAACAGTCCCATCATCCTGATCCTGCCCCACAGCAGCCCCATCGTCACCTCCCTGCCCCACAGCCACTCTGGACCACTCTCCAAATTATACCCTGCACCAAAGCAGTGCTCACACCCACTCCACGCTTTGACAACAGCCCCAGCCCCACAATCAGCCCGACTTCTGCCCCAAAACAGTCTCACAGCCGCCTCACAGAGACCTCCAAGCAGTCCCACACTCTCCACAAAACTGCTCTGCCCCATAACAGCCCCCCACCCGCCCACCCTCTCTCAGTTCCCCCGGTACCGGAGGGCGCTGAGCACCAGGCGGTGCTGCCGGTATCGCTCGGTGACCACATAGAGCTCGGCGGGGTCGACAGGAGGCGGTACTTTCAGCCGCGACGCTTTAGATTTGGCGGGGGGATCGTGCCGCGATTTGCGGCCCCGACACGGCACCAACCACGGACTCCAAGCAGGGACGACCCCGGTGACGGCAGCGGGGAAGCGCGGCCCGCAACACCTCAGCGCCGCCAACATGGCGGCCAGCAGCAGGCCGGATGTGGCGTAAACAAGGCGGGAGTCGCGGACCAATGAGAGGAGAGCGCGGAGCGAGGCACGATGGGCAATGTAGTGCGGCGCGGGGCTGCTCAATGCGGGTGGCGCAGGGCGGCCTCCAGAGGGCGCCACACTGCGGCCCGGAGGGTCGAGGGCATCGGCGGGAGCGGGCGGCACGGCGGGGTTGGACAGGGCTGGAGCGCGGCGGGGACCTGCGGGTGGGGGGTAGTCCCGAGGGTAATAACCCAGAGTGTGAGGTAAAAAACCCATGTGTGAGGTAATAATTCCATGTGTGAGGTAAAAAACCCCACGTGTGAGGTAAAAACCCTATGTGTGAGGTAAAAAACCCTGTATGTGAGGTAATAATTCCATGTGTGAGGTAAAAAAAAAACATGTGTGAGGTAACAGCCCCATATATGAGGTAAAAACCCTGTATGTGAGGTAATAATCCCATATGTGAGGTAATAAACCAAGTGTGAGTGGTTGATGATCCTGTAGAGGGGTAATCTGTGAAGTAATAGTCCCCTGTGTCAGGTAAATCCCGTGTGGAAGGGTGTGAAGTTATGAAGAGGTATCGTCCCATTTGTGTGTGGGAATAATCCCATGTGGGGGTATAATCCTGTGTGGAAGGGCGTAATCTGTGTATATAGGGGTAATTCTGGGGATGCGTAATCCCAATGTGTGTGCGGAATGGGGATTATCCCAATGGGGATTGATATGAATGGGAATAATCCCATGGGAGTGAGATAATCCCAGAAGGGGAATAACCCTGAGGAGGGGGGAAACTGGGTGTGGGTAGGCATGGGTGGGCAGGGAGGGGAAAGATGCAGGCAGGAATTATTCTGGGTTTGGGGGATAATCCCATAGGGGTGGGAGGGGAATAACTGGGGAATTTGTAACCCTGGCAGGGATAACCTGGGTTTAAGGGAGTAATCTAGAGGGGGGGAAGTAATCTAGAGGGCTGTAAATTTGGGGGTGGTTGTAGCAATAGGGGGGAATAACCCAAAGGGGAGTTAATTGGGGGGTGGTGGTTATAGCACTGAGGGGGCAATACGTGAGGACAGGGCTAGTGTTAGGGGATGATGTGGGAAAGGACGCAGGGTCCCTACCTGTGGGGCGTTGAGGTCCCTCTTGCCCCCTGGGTACCATCCGTGGGACCAGTGCTGGCCCTGCACAGTGCCTGCCAGCAGCAGCAGGGCCAGCAGCAGGCAACCACCAGGAGCCATGGCACCAAACAGGGCTGCGAGGTAATGGGAAGTAATGGAGAGGTAATAGGGGAGTGGGGGTGGTAGCCCCCCAGTGCCCAGACCTGTGCTGGGTCGGCAGGATGATGAATGGTTTTTGGGACTGGAGATGGAGGTGCCCAGGGGATGGGCATCTGTGGATGCTGCTTGGGATTGATTTGGGTCTGCAGGGATGAGTACTCCACATTTTTATCAGAAAATGGACGTGCTGCAGTGGATAAGCACCCATGACTGCTGCATTGGGTCGCAGTAAGGATGGGCACCCTAATTTCCCATCTGGGGATGAAGGTGGCAGGGAGATGAGCACCCATTGGTGCTGCTTGGTGTGGGCTCGGGTCTGCAAGGAGCTGTGCCCCAAGGTGCCTCTTAGGCTTCTTTTGGGGATTGGAGGTGCTGGAGGGAAAGGCTGGGTGCTGCGTAGGGCTAGGCTGGGTGCAGCAAAGACAAGCACCCCAGTCCTGTTTCGGGATGGAGATGTTGAAGGGAATGATCACCCATGGGTGCTGTTTGGGGCTGAATTGGGTGTAGCAAGGAGGGGTACCTCAAGGTGCCACTTGGGCTGGTTTGGGGATGGAGATCCTGGATAGGACAGGCACCCATGGGTGCTGGCTTGGGTACAGCCAGGATGGACAACACAAGGTTACATTTGGGAATGCTGATGGCAGGGGGTGTAAGCACCCCAGGGTGCTATTTGGGGCTGGGATTGGGAATGGAGGTGATGGAGGGGACGAGTACCTCCAGAGTGCTGCATGGAGCTGGCTTTGGGTGCAGCAAGGACAGGCACCATAAAGTTCCAGGGGGAGAATGGAGATGCTGCAGAGGATGAGCACCCATGGGTGCCACTTGGTGCAGCAAAGCCAAGTACCCGGGGGCTGTTAGGGCTGATTGGGATCCCACCACCCTGCTCCCCGCATCGCACTCACCTGTTGGGGTGGCGGTGGCCGGTGCTGTGTCCTGGCCAGGAGCTCGGCACCGCTATTTGTAGGGCTGGGCTCGGCACCACTCTTTGTAGGGCTGGGCTTGGCAGCGCTGACGTCGACCCCACTCCCTGGGGAGATGGCAGCCAGTGCTTGCTGAGATGGAGCCCACCCCAGAGCTTGAGGATGCTCATGGAGAGGGGGGGGAATGCAAATCTCTGTGCCTCAGTTCCCCCTCCCACAGAAGATCATAGGATGGTACAGAAGATACTGCTGGCAACCCTCGTTTTCCCTTTTCTCCTCCAGTTTTTCCAAATATGGGACTGGATGCTGCATCTCTGCCTGGCCACAGCTCTGGCTTTGTAGCAGAGAAGCAGAGTGTGGGAAGCGGATTTAGCCCGGATTATCTACAGCTGTCTGCTGTTTGCAAAGTGATGCTCCAGCAGCTCTGCACATGGCCAAAGGGCAGGGATGCTCCCCAGGCCCCAAAACACTGTTCTAAGCACCGAGGAGGGGAAAAAAAACTCATTAAAGTCACATCTGTGCAATTAATCCAATGGCTCTTGATGCCACAAAAACTGTTAAACTATGGTCACCTTTTTTTTTTTTTTTTTTTTTCCCAGCACAACAGTGCTGCACCCCTCTGCCCTCAGGTCTTTTCTTTGCCCTTAGGGCTCTTCTTGCACCCTGGCTTGCCACAAACATTAGTTGTTACATTTTTTTTTTTTCTGGGAGGGGAACTTCAAAACTCAGTTATTTTATACCTTCTGCTCTGACAACCCACATTCATTTTGTATCCCCGTTATTTCCAAATGACACCAACAGGAGGGAAAGGGACGGGCACAGGCACCCCCACATCCCACCAACAAAGGGACAGGGCTCCTTCAAGAAGCAAAAATCCTCTTCTTTCCCCCCCTCTTTTGCTTGAAATCCCAACAGATACTGCCAGGTTCAACTTTCCCTCCCATCCCAATGTGATGGCCTGACCCTGAAAGAGAATGCTTTTTCTCTCTTTTTTTTTTAACAAAAATTAGGATATTTAGATACATACACACACACAGTATAAGTTGGTTTGGTTTCTTTTCTCCTTATTTTAAAGAGCTGACTGGCAGAAAAATGTGAAACCATTTCCCTGCAGGTTTGGAAAAGCTTGTGCTTGCTTGTGGGTTATTGGTTCAGATGAGATCCAGAATTATTCCTTTCTTTTTTTTTAAAAAAAGGCTTTACTCCCTCAAGAAAAAAAAAAAAAAAAAGATTTACAAACAAAATAACAGCCTGTATCAACTCTCCAGAAGAGAGATGGTATGACAATATTAATCCAAACATCACGCTATTTAATTCCCCAATAAAACATTGGAAAAAAAAGGAGCTGACAGTATCTGCACTAACACTTTGCTACATATAAAATCTCCAGCTAATATGAAGCTTATGGTACCAACCTCTAAAACAGTTAAGATATATACACATATTTTGGGGGAGGGGTATATTAACAAACAGAATATTACAAAATATTAAAGAAGGCAACTCTTCTGTCATTTGTTTCAGGTTGTTTGTTGTATTTTTCACTTGAAGTTGGCGTAGTCTGAGAAGGCGTCGATGTATTCCTGCACCACTTTGTAGCAGAATTCGTACTGTTCCTGCAGAGCAGAGAGAGCACAGTGTTACCCCAAGGAAAGCAATGTTTCTGAAATCACTTGGTGCTTCGTGGCCTGCAACGGGGATTGAGCTGAGTTATTACTGCACACCAAAGCACTTTATCTCTCTCATAGTGCTGGGAAAAGGGTGAAGCCTGTGGAGAACGTCTTGGGATGGAGGCAGCACTGATGATGGGACAGCACTTCTGGGCACTGAGTGCTGGGCATGGATTCCCACCCATGAGCAGTTCCTAATGGAAGGCTTGTGGTGATGCCACCTTGGTTTTGCTTTACTCCCCCAAATGGGGCTGGCCAGCCCTACAGGTTGATCCCACAGAATGGCCCAGGTTGGAAGGGACCTCAAGGATCATGAATCTCCAACCCCCCTGCCACATGCAGGGCTGCCAACCTCCACATTTCATACCAGACCAGGCTGCCCAGGGCTCCATCCAACCTGGCCTTGAACACCTCCAGGGACAGGGCATCCACAGCCTCTCTGGGCAGAGCTCCCAGCCTCCTGCTCCCAGTCTCTTGCTCAGCAAATAGGAGAGACTCTGCTTCCCCTCTCCTCCCCTCTGAGGTCCCATTTTGAGAACATATTCTAAAAAACACCTGAGTATCCTTGCAACAACCCCTCTTGCAAAACCTCATTTAGTCCTGCCTGCTCCTCCTCTCCCTGCCAGGCTCACAGCCAAAGCCCTTATCACAGCCTCTCCAGGATATGGTTTCCAGGCTCCTGGAGCCCAGAATTCCAGGGACTGTAGATGAGGATGTCTCCAGGGAGGCTCCTACAGCTCATGTCAGCACTCAGAAGGAGGCTGATACAACCAGCCAGGCCAGCTCCTCTCTTCTGAACACACCATAGGAGGACGGGGAGATCCCTCCAGACCCACCTCTATCCCTTCCTCTTTCACAGAGAGAGCAAATCTTCAGCTGGGGTAGTTTACCTCAACAATTTAACAGGTTTGAGTCCCCAACTCATTCCTGCTGTGAGGTCCAGGGCTTACCAGTGTCTGCACCATATGCGGCCTCTGTAGTCTTAAACTCTTCACTGTCTGAAAGACATCGAGAATCCCTTCTGCTTTCACCCTTTCCAGGACAGTGCTCAGTGCACAGAAGGTTCCTGTTCTTCCTGCTCCGGCACTGGCAAAGAGAAATCAGAAGATGAAACCATCCATCGTTCCCAAGCTATGCCAAGCAGCCCAGGTTTGTCAGTGGTTATGTTAACTCCATGCACAAGACGCACAGTCAGACGGCAGCACTGAGATGAAACAAACCCCAAATCTCTGCAGCCTGAAGTTGCTCCCCACGCTCACCTGCAGTGCACAGTGATGGGGTGGTTGCCTGACTGCTGCTGCTGCTTCTGCACGGCCGCAATAATGTTGATCATTCCCTTCCCATCGCTGGGGATCCCAACCTCTGGCCAGCCATGGAAGTGGAACTGTCGGATCTGTCGGCTCTTGTTTTCCTGGCAGAAGAGCACAGCCAGAGCTCAGCACAGCCCAATTCATACCAATGAACCAACTTGCTGAATGCTTCGTGAAAACCCATAGGAGGTGTGTGTGCTTGGGAAGAGCCATTTGCTTGGTGTATGGCAGAGCAGGACATGGGAATGGGGAGCACAAGGAAAATGGGATAGCAGGCACAGAAATAAGGCAACCAGAAGACAAGCAGAGTTCTCCAAAGGGCAGTGGCAGACCCTTACCCTGGTGTTTGTCACCAGCAGGTCCCGCACTGTGTAGCTCTCGCATTCCTCCTCTTTTTTCAGCTCCACGTTGATGTCTCCATAGGACACAGAGCCATCAGAAGGCCAGTACTGGGCACATTTCTCCTGAGAAAAAATTGCAAGAGGAGACAGCGTGAAAATACACATTTTTTTCACTGCCTTGAAGGTGCACAGCACTGGAGGGTTTGTGGATGTGCTCTGATTTTCTTTGCTGCTGCTACAGCAAATGCTTACCTGGCCTCTCTCCTCCAGCTCTGTTAACATCACTATGGAGCAGGATTTCCACTCCCAGATCATCCTCCAGAAGTCCTCTATCGTGTGCTGCAGTGGCCCTTGGCTGGCAATATAGGAGTCCTTCTGGCGATAGCCCTGTGATTTCAAACATGGCAATGAGAGAATTGGCAGCATGAGGAGGTGAGTGCAGAGGAGAGCTGCAGGCACAACGACCACAAAAAGCCCAGCAGGTTCAATGACAGTGCAAGGAGACGCATGGAAATAAAGGATCAACTTGTTCTGGGGGGAAACAAGTTCTGTTCTGTATTCGTGGTACCTACTGGGGGCTGAGCTTTAGCACAGGTGTCATAATTACAAAACAGTACCAACTCTTTGCAAGACACAGAGCTGGAGCACCACCTTTGTCAGCAAATAATGCACTGCAGGCACTCTTAATCCTGCTTAGAAGTGCCAAGAAAAAAGGGTAAGCCAGCTTAGCAATCCTTCTCTCTCTGTGTCTTGCTCCTAGATGCCAGGCAAAGGCTGCTGTGTCCGGGCTGCTAGTCACTGCTTCCTGTGCCAGCCACTCTGCATGCTTGCCTCGAGGTCTGTGTGTGAGCTCTCCCTTCCAACTCAATCAAAAAGAGGCAAATCCAGTGGATTAGGTCTGCCTCATGCAGACTGGAGAATGCAGGCAGCAGCTCAGGTCTGCAAATGCATCGATGTGCTCTTGGATGAGTTGCCAAGTTGAGCTGAACTCGAGCACTGCTGTGTGAACAACCCCAGCCTGAGCAGAGCCACCACCTGGCTTCTCCTGCCCCACCACCAGGCAGCTGAGATGCTGTCATGGTGAGACCTTTGCTTTTGGGGAAATGCAGCTGCAGTAGGATCACATTTGGCAAAGGAAGGTTTGGTTTTCAGTACTCCTAAGACACTGGCAAAGTCTGAATTTTGTAGCAGAGCCAACCATCATGCCTAAGCTCCAAGACTTTGGCTTTTTGGAAGAAGTGAGCAAAACCAGGCTCTGTACTAAGTCAGGGTGACTCTGCTCCACAACAAGAACTGCTTCTGTTACAGAGAATGAAAACCTCCACTATTCCCCTGTGACCTCGCAGCAGACTGTGAATGCAGATGCTTCGTCATTTGGCGTTTGTCATTTAAGCAAAGTTCAGCAGAGGCAGGAAATTGAATCCTCAACAAAATTGCTTACATGACATTTAAGCCTTCTGATCTAGATGCAGAATGAGAAGGCTGCTCACATCTGCGTTTTGTCAGAAGCTGACACAGCCAGAGCACAACCAGAGCACAATGTGGGGAGCCAGCAAGTGAGATCTGGGGGAGCAGACTATTTGGAAGGTTGTATCTGGGAATATACTGGTTTTACTGGTTCAACACATAGCAGTCATCACACTTCAGGGGAAAAAACACTGCCATTAGGAAATGAAAATAGGAATTGGGCTGGAAAAGAGCAGGTTTCTTTGTTACTTAACCAGTGCTGGCATCACTGCACAAAGATAAATACTCATATGAGACGGACCCCTGAAGTCAACAGGATTACTCACAAGCAAAGGATGTGCAATCACCTATCTCCTCCTCGGAGTGAAAAAGCACTTAACCTCTCTGCCTCATTTCCTCTAGTCACCAAGACAGGTGTAATAGGATTGACCTGGTTTTCTCAAGGGTTTTGGGATCCGTGTATTGCTCCAGAACTAATCTAGAGGATGTTTTCTGACCAAATGAACGGTGCCATAAGGTAATTATTTCCATGGCTTTGTGCATCCGCTTCTCAAAGCCATCATCAAACACCAGAGCTGCGGAAGTGGGACCAGGATTTAGAGGCCCTGCTTAGGCTCCAAATCTCCTCTACCTACAGAAGAAGTGTTTCAGCACAAAACCTTCGATATGAAGAAGTGTGAGGTAAATAGTTTCCAGGGAGAGAAGATGGAAAGAAGATCAAAGAAGACTCACATCAATAAAAGAAGCATTAACGTAGTCTGTGTTTTCTTCACCTCTCTTCACTGGAATGATTACTCTGTTGAACTCATCTAAAACAGAAGCATTTTGGGAAACACTTTAAAAACATAATTATGCATGGCCTTCAGCTGGGAAGTCACCGAGACCAAGTGCTGACATGAGGGAAGGGGGGCCCTGTGTCTACAGCACCCATTTATGCAATGAGGAGACTCAGTTCTGCCTTCTGCCATGCCCTGGTTTGGGGAGACCAGGGCAGAAGGGAGGCACTGAGGACTCAAGGAGCAGGACCTGCTCAGCAGATATTCCCTTCTTCCAAAGGCAGAAAGCCTTGGGGAGGAAACCTTCTGAGAACAAAGTCATGCAGGGGCAGGGCAGAACAAAGCAAGAAAGCTCTGGAGCAGTGTTAAATCTGTCCATGAAAACCCACCTCACCCTGACTGCCCCATCTCTGCATGGTTTCCCTACCAAGGAATGGACCAGGAGGCCTCCGGAGGTCCGTTTGAACCTCAACCATTCCGTGTCCCCACTCCCACAGATGCCTCTGTCTCCATTCTTCTTTCAGCCGGACAGACAAACACAACTTACATGGAATTATCTGAAGAACCCTGTTCTTTTTCATGTTGGCTGGCAAGTTGCCTGTTCTCATCTTGTCGTTCTGAATTTTGATGGAAGTGAGCTTCTGCAGAGGAAGGAAGGAAAGTAGTGACAGCTTGCAGAGACACTAAAGGAAAAGCAAATGCATGGCAGTCCTTGCTGCCCAGCGTGTGCTGAACAAACCCACGAGCACAAGAACCAGGCTCACCTTGAACTCCTCTTCCAGCCCATTGCTGCTGGTCCCTGGCACTTTGTTGTAGATCTTCTGGAGGTGGATTTCTAACGAGGTCACCTCCAGTTCTGTATCACCGTAGAGATAGTGCTCCAGCAGTGCTTGGTATATGAACACATACTGCATCTGAAAGGGTTGCAGGGAGAAGCTGCACTCAGGGATGAGATCTGGCTGCAAACCCACTACCCAAGCACTTCCCACAGCCCCTGCAAGGAGCCTGAGACCTTATCTGCCACGTGACCTGCAGGGATTTGACACAAAGCTCAAGGACAAACTGGAGACAACAAAGTGCAGGACCTGACCAACAGCTCACTTGACACAGTGTTCCTTCCAAAATTAAGGATGCCACTCAACTTGCCCACAGGGCTGCTGCAGGTGGCTTTGCTGCAGGCTGGGAAAACACAAAACCACAGGGAGCATTCAGCAGCACACTTACATCTGTCTGTACCATCTGGCAGCGCTGAGCCCGGATCCGGCTCACGAAGCCGTAAACATCCACCTTCCTCTCGGCGTGCATCATGTCCAGCATGGCGTCGATGACGATAAAAGTGCCCGTGCGTCCCACCCCAGCACTGGAATGGTACAAGGGCAAACGATCAGGGCACAACTCCACAGCAAGCTCACTCCAGTCATAGAACCATGGAAAGGCTTGTGTTGGAAGGGATCATAGAATCATAGAATGGCCTGGGTTGAAAAGGACCACAGTGATCATCTAGTTTCAACCCCCTGCTATGTGCAGGGTTGCCAATCACTAGACCAGGATGCCCAGAGCCACATCCAGCATCCAGGGATCTTAAAGCACTCCCAGTTCCAGCCCTTGCTGTGGGCTGGTTGCCTCACATCAGCTCAGGCTGCCCAGGGCCCCATCCAACCTGGCCTTGAGCACCTCCAGAGATGGGGCACCAGCAGCTCAGGGCAGCAGTACCAGGGCCTCTGAGTAAAGAATTTCCCCCTCACATCTAACCTAAATCTCCCTCTTGTATTTTAAAACCATTCCCCACCGTCCCATCGCAGTCAGATCGTGTAAAAAGTCACACCCCATCTTTTTTTATAAGCTGCTTTTAAATACTTGAAGACCACTATCAGGTCTCCCTAACGCTTTCTCTTCCTCAGGCTGAACAAGCCCAGCTGCCTCAGCCTGTCTCCTTTGGAGAGTTGCTTTGAGCATCAGGCTCCAACAATGCAGTCCCTTCTGCACACCATCACCAAGCACTGGAGCAGAGGTTGCTGCCTTCTCCCATCCAGAAATGCTTTCCAGGCAAGCCAGGAGAGGCAGAGCATAGCTGTGGCTGAGGCTCACCTGCAGTGCACTACTATTGCTCCTGCATACTGGGGGTTACACGTCTTCACCTTCTTTAAGAACTTCAGCATCCCAATAGGGGTGAAGGGCACCCCGAAGTCAGGCCAGCTGGTGAAGTGGAACTGCGTCACCAGGCGCTGAGGCTTCTTGTTCGTGACGTCACCTACCTGCAGGGGAAATGAGTGCTCAGATCAATCACAAACACTTCAGGTTTCCTTTCTTTTCCCAAAAGCTAAGGCAGAGAGGGAGCTACAGCCCTAAGGCTCAACTGGAAGGTTTCGGAAGCACTACCATCTGGAAGCTTAAAGGGCATGGATCCAGGCTGCAGGGCCACATGAGGCTCTAAAGGCATGACATTTTTTCTGCGCACTGTCATATCCTGCATCCTATGAGTGGCCTTGAAGCTGCAAAATAGTAGAGCAGAACATCACCCAGGTGAGAGATGCCACCTGGATGGCTCCAGCCTGGCAGAATCTGTGACATTTCAATGCCAGTGTGCCCAGCTCAAAAAGAAGGCATGGCTCCTTTCAGTAATAATGATGATGATGATGCAGTATCCTTGTATTAAAAGCAGGGAAGGAACCAGGCACAAAGTGGGGTCCAGGAGAGCCTGATCTGGCTCTAGGCAGCCTTTCATCAAAGCACTCGGTCTCCCTTGCATCAGTACTTTGTTGCCTGCCTCTGAGAACATCGGGAAAACAAACAGAGTGACTAATCCTGAGCTTGGAGGATGTGACAGTGTAGCGACAGATGGGAAAATAATCAAAACCCAACGCATAAAGCGCTGGATTTTGTCTCAGCTCATGAGATGAAACTGACTTATTTGCAGGCACTAAGCGGCTGTGGGTGAGAATCACAGCATGGCTTGGGTTGGAAGGGACCCTAAGGATCATCTAGTTCCAGCCCTCCTGCTGTGGCAACAACAAGCTCTGGAGGATTATAGGACTGCATTTTAACTGGAATCAACCAGCTTCCTTTCTTCCAGTGCAACGACGCTGACAGACGCGGAGAATGGGGTCCCACGTGTTGGAGGTGAGTACATTCTTGATGGCTCTCGTTATGAACGCGGATGCTGTCATTGAGGTGAAACCCTGAGGATTGGCAGAGCAGCCAGGGGTGGGGAGGGACAGGGCAGGGCAGCAGCACCTGCTGAATGCAGAACTTGCGCACGGTGTAGTCCACCAGCACCGTCACGTCTTCCACCGAAACGCGGATGTTCCCGTATGTCCAGCAGCCCTGATCTGGCCAGTACTGAGCACACTTACACTGCAGGGACAGAGAAGGGAGACAGGTAAGCTTCAGCACCCAGCAAGCCTGGGAACAGAGTGTGGTGAGAGCTGAGACATCGTGTGGCTCAGCACAACCTCTGTGTTCAGTGAGACGATGCCCATTGGACACCCGTGGCACCCTGGTGCCTACCTCTTTCCTCTCCTTCAGGTTGGTCACCATGACAATCGTTGCTGTGTTTTGCTCCCAAATCATTCTCCAAAAGTCATTCACTGTTTCTTCCTTTGGTCCTAAGGGAAACGGATGCATCGTGGTTAGGAAGGGGCATCGACTCCACAGGCAGTGACACTAAAATCCATTGCAGTGTGTGGAGTGTAGCACTCTTTTTGCCGATAGATGTCAGCACAGGATGCTCCATGGGTGTCTGGGAACCCAGAGAACAATCATATTGCACAACAGTAGGTTTTTTTGACTTTTTTTTTTTAAGGGACTGGATACTTTTTTATTATCAGGAATTCCATTTTTAGCCCAACAAGGGGAAACCAGACAAACAGAGCATGGAAACGAACTTGCCCAAGGTCACACTGGGAAACTGTGGCTGTCACAAATAGCATGCACAAGTCCTGCCCCCGAGCCTTGTGCTTTAACCACAGGATCCTATTTCAATATGGCACAGGAATAGCTCTCACTGCCTGCCAGACAAGGAGCTGACTCACCCCAACATCCCCTGCCAAGCCCCAGCCTAAGGGTGAGCCAGGAGGAAAACGGAGCCAAAGCTTCACCCCAGCCTGGTACTGCTGATGAGATGCAGCCTTCCTTCTCCAGCCAGAGCCAAGAGAACAGGGTGGCTGCACCGAGGCACGCCAGCTGGGATCTCTGTGACAGTGGCTGGTAACAGGCAGGTGCAGCAAATCCAACTCACAAATAAAAGCTGGGATTGGAGAACACTCCCTATGATTTTTGCTAGTGTGAAAGTCCCATACCTGGGCATCTCAGTTTCAGCAGAGAAAGCTGCACACACGATGGTGATGCTCTGCATTGGGGCAGCTGAGCTCGGGAAGGCTCTGATGCTTGCGGCTAACAGTCCTGCCACCCATGTGAAGATTATTACAGCTGAGTCTCTCTCCAAGGACATAAGCCCATATTCTTAAAAGCTAAGGGTTAATATGATAATGAATCTGGATCACTGTGGTGCTTGCTCTGACATAAATGATTTCTCAACTTTATTAAGGAAATTTAATTAAGTATCTAGCTAGCTACGTTTTGAGAGATCACAGCCACCTGCAGCTGTGGCTTGGGGGGAGGATGAGGCTCTGGGGCTGGTAGGATGGAAGAAACCCTTTGACACCATCCAGCAATGGAGATTCCACAGGCCAGGCTTCTTGTTCTTCCCCAGTACATCCAGCAGGAACAAAACATTTCTGCAACAACTGTGGCCTGGCCAGATCTCCCTTCACGTTGACCAGAGACTCTGACAAGGCACTGTACTGGGGTTATTTGCAGTTTCATAGAGCAGAAGGACCCAAATCCAATAGGGCAGAGCTACTAAAATAACTGAGCATTTACCTTGTGCAGCAATGAACTTGTTTTTCTCTTGGTACCCCTATAGAGAAAAGGAGAAAAAGGAAGACAAATGAAAGGCCAGTCTTTTTCTAAGGGTCATGAAGTGCTGCACTGCCTACACTCATGTAATTTGTCAGCTGCTGGCCCAAAGCATGGATGAGGTGGTAGCTCAGTACCTTTCTGCTGGGATCATCTGAAAATCAGCATTAATCTTCAAGAGTTCAGGCTGTTGAACCCGCAGTGGGTTATACAGATTATTTCCTTATGGCTATATAGTTAGTGCTGAAGAAAGTGAAAAAAAAAACCCTTTGGGGTCTTGCTTTTCTTCATGTGCCTCCATCTCCCTCAAACTTCTTCATATTACCCTTCCCACTGTAACACTGATGTGGGCTACATTAGCAGCTCCCCTCTATGCCTTGTGGACAGAACACATCTCCCAAGAAACAGGACACTAAATTAATAAAATGCATTTTGTATTCAGATGAATGCTATAAAACTAGCATGGACAAAAGGGAGAAGTTGGACTCCATTCTCTCCCTCTCAGAAATCAATGAGTTCACTAACAAAAGCCATTGGCAAATGCACAAATCCTGCTGCCTCCTAGCAGCAGAGTAGGGCATGAAGGATATTTTAGCTGTGTTGCTTCCTTTTTTTTTTTTCCATGCCCTTCACATGTCCAGCCCTGCAAGCTGGGAAGTACCGGTGATTAATCAGCCTTAGGACTCATCAGCCATTAATCAGAAATCCTCTGTTCACCCCAGAATGGTTCCAAACCCCTTCCCAAACAGCCAGCTTGCCTTTGCAACGCTCTGAGGAGCTTTTCATGGTTTTAGAAGTGGCAAAAAAGAGAGGTGTGAAGAGATGGGACTGAGCACAGCAGGACTATGGCCAGAATTTATTAGTCCCAGTCCTCTGTCTTGTACTCCAGTTGCTGGACTGTGTTCTTTCGGCTTCTTCCAGACTAAAGTTGCACCCTATAAAGGCCACACACACAGCCAAGCCTCGCTTTTAGGGATGGCAGTCACTCAGGCAGGACAGGCACTTACATTAATGAAGGAGGCGTTAATGTAGTCAGAGTCGGGAACCCCTTCAACAGGAGTCAGGTGAACCCTGGAATGATCATCTGGAGAAAGATGACAATTCTGCATTAAAACCAAAGCCCCACAGAGCTGAGCTGAGGTTTTGGAGTGGAGCCCAGGCTTAGGGGGTTCCCAGAATACATAAGTGACTTTATGCCCTGAAATCCTTCCATGCTCAAAGCCAGGAAGATGATGGACCTTCCTTATACAGAGAAGATCTGCATTTCCCATCTGCTTCATTTTCCACATCCTCCTGGCTGCTCACAGCTCCAGGGAGTCCCTAATGTGCATCTAAGGCTCATGCAGATGCAGCAGCCCCTCTGGGTGAGCCCACCCTGGTGGTGCCCTCCCTCAGCCCCCCAGCCCCATCAATACCTACAGGGCAAAATGTTCACGTAGCGGTTCTTCTCCTTGTTCTCCTCCTTGGAAGCAGCTTCACATGTGGCCTGAATGGGACATGCTGGGAGAGCCTGTAGTGGCAGAAAATGGGGTTTTATGTGATATTTTCAGGCACAAGGAGTCCTGCACAAGGATGAATCCCTTCAGCCCACTTCCCTCACCATCACTCCTGTGCTGCTCTGTGCCCCAACCCAGCTCAGGGTGATCATTTGAACAGCCCAGGCTTTACCAGAGAGCAAATCCCTTCTCAGATGCAATATCCCAAGCCTCTGGACCTACAGACACGAGGTGGCAGCAAAGCCTCCAACACCAAACCCACCAACACAGGGTTTTGGAAACTCACAGGGAGGCTCCTGCTGACATTTCCTCCATTACCAGCGATGCTAACTGTGTAACCCGACCAAATCCTCCCTGTTCCAAAACTCCACTACCCAGCACCTGCAGTGTGGGAGGGAGCTGCACCATCCCACCCCCAGTAGGGATCTGTTGTCCTTCCAGCAGCATCAGGGACCTCCAAATAGGGGTGCTGGAATCACTTACAATGTGACCCTGTAATAGCCAGGAGGATGGCATGTGTTGCTTCCTCCAGCTGGCACGACAACATGCAACCCAGGATCCAGGATTTATAACCCAAGTGATTGCTTCCCTTGTTATTCAGCATGTGGATTTGGTTTCATGGGCTCACAGCCTCCTCTGACACGCAGGGTATCGAGTTGTGCGACAGCTGGGGGAAGTCAACTGCGTTTTCTTTTTTAATCTTGTATCATAGTCCTGATATCAGCTTAGCACACCTTGCACCTAAGGTTTTATGCATTTGCAGACAGCACCTGCAGTGCAATCAGACCAGCAGTGGATTTTCTTTAATTAATTAGGCCAATGGGGAATCCAGTTAGTTCAGTTCTAGGTAATATGCTATAACACTCCAGCCAGTATTAACTTTGTCCCCTACCTCATCACTTCTGTCTATTTCTGCACTGCCAAAATGAAACCATACCAGGTTCAGCATCACAAGAAGTCACAGAGCTCAGCAACATCAGGACGAAGTTTCAGACATCTCAGAAGAGACGATGCAGTGTTGTGGGGGTAATGACAATATCTGAATTACTGCCAAAAAACTGATCAGTGTGAAGGCCAGCTGTTGTGCTCTAAGTGGTCAATATTCAGTTTCAGAGCTAAAAGCTTATTCACATAAGTAGAGTTGTTCCAATTTCTTGTTTTGGCTGTTTGTGCATTTGACACAACACCACGACACAGCTTTACCAGCAATTCATGAAGGCAGTGTTTCTGTCATAGCCCTGAGGAGGAGGAGGAGGAGTGAAGGCTCTACCTGGGAGGAATCCAGCAGGCAGGGAAATTCTTTCAGAGCTCTTCCATCCCAAGACCTCCTGGACACAGAAGAATGTAACCCCATGGTGCTGCTTGCTAGCAAAACTGAGAGCAGCCGGGTGGGACACAGGCAAGAAGAGAGAGATACTACAGACCAGTTACAAGGGTGAAAACCTCTTTGTGTGCTTTGCAATAAATATGTAAAAATCTCCTAGTGGCTTCGCCTTTGATGTACCAGCTGTTTTGTCTCTGCTGTTCTACAAAATGAGACCAGAATTCTTCTGTTGTGTGTCATAAGCTTTACACTGATAGCATCCTGCTCGAGCTGTGCAATTTAAGGAAAAGACAGGGCTTTTCAAGTCTCTCCCCATCAACCTCTTCATCTCATCAGCCATGAAATTGCTCCATGGCTGCAGATAACCACCGTCCACCTGCAATAAACACCCATTGCTTTGCAGAGTAACAGAGGAACCTCTGTATCGGTTTGAAAGATGAACGCCACCCTGTACCAGCTTGGTTGTGTCCATTGGAATGAAATGGAGTAAAGAACCTCCTTACTCCCACCCATCCCTTGTGCTGCAGGAGAGGAGGAGAAGCAAAGATACTCACGTTGAACTCTTCTCGGAAGAGCTTGTTGTCATCTGCCATGCGGCGGTTGATCTCCTCCTCCAGCTTGTCGACGGGCAGAGGTGGGTATTTCCTGTTGGTGCTGGGGGACCTGGCGAGCAGCGGCATGCTCTGGGGCTCTGCAATGACACCCAGGGGTCAGAGTTGTCCCCAGATGCTCCTCTGTGCCCAGTACCCATCCTCACAGAGCTCCCACACTGTGGGCACGCCACGTGTAGGGACACTTGGCTGTCCCTGCTCCTGTGATTTACTCCTCCTTTGGGCTGTCCATGAAAATTTGGGGGTGTTGTGATAACTTGGGACTCTATCAGCAGCCTGGAGTTGAGCACTGCCCTGTCACAGAGCCAGGATGCTGAAATGAGGATCAAGTCATCAGTTCTGGGGGATGAACATCAGAGTCTGTAGCAACAGGACATGGGCTTTAAACTAAAACAAGGGAGATGTAGCTGAGATGTTAGGAAGAAATTCTTCACTGTGAGGGAGCTGAGGCTCTGGGACATTGCTGCCCAGAGGAACTGTGGGTGCCCCATCACTGGAGGTCCTCAGGGCCAGGTTGGATGGGGCTTTGGGCACCTGGTCAGTGAAAGGTGTCCCCTCCTGGCAGTGGGTCAGAACCATACGGGCTTTAAGGTTCCCTTCCAACCCAAACCATTTGATGATGAAGACACTGAATTCCCTCATTAACACGGGAAGTTTGGCACAATGACCATGCCACAGCTCCCAGGTGAATGCAGTAAAGGTAGCTGCTGCGTTTGGTTTCTGCTGAGCAACGCCAGCGAAGCCAAGAAAGGCCACAGGAGGGTTATATCAACACAACTGAGGGTTTATGAAGTTAACACCTTAGCTTACAGCAATATGAAACTTGGGCAGGGAAGGTTTTAGCTGCCAGGATGAAAAAACATTCCTGATTTTCAGTTAGTGCTCCCTTGTATGTGTGTGGTTAATACGGAAGAAGCTCAGAAAAAGGATCTTAACTGAGTCTGACTCAGGGAATTGTAGAATATCCTGAGTTGGAAGGGATCCATAAGGATCACTGAGGACCCTGAGACACTGAGGTTCCTCTTCAACTCTTACAGAAGACAAGCACGTTACAGCAGGCTGGCACAAGACTTTTTAATTGCACTTGTAAATGTTGTCTATCTTTCAAGGTTTTCATAAGGAAAAAACGATGTGTTCCCAGCTTTATCTCCACAATGTTAATTTGGTGCCTGCAGTCAGTGTGAAGAACTTCACAAGAGTTTTATTCAGCTGTCATCCTAATTTAAAAGGGGAACTGCCAGCAGTTCAGTTTTGGAAGTGATCACAATGTATTAAAACACTTGAGGGAAAACATTTGTTGATGGAATTAAAGTTAGGAAGAGAATTGTTGTTTTAGGTTTGTCAAAATCATGGAAAACAGTGAGAGTTCAGAACAAGAAAGTAATATAAACATAGATTAAAACAATATTATCCAGCAGTGATTCGCTAGGTGCTGTCATTGCACTGGGCTCAGTGCTGAGCTCAGGGGCTCCTGGAGCTTCTACAGAGCTCTGTTTTCTGATGATTTAATATAATTTTGTATGATTACAAATGGAAAGAAAAAAAAAAAAAACCTCAAGTAAAATAATCCATTAATAAAGGATTAATAGTCCATTCTGAAGAATGCTTGGCATGCAGTGGTTTGCAGGCACACGGCATGTTTTGCAAGGGACATGGTTTAGTAAACGTGGTGGTGATGGGCTGATGGTTGGACCTGATGATCTTGGTGGTCTTTTCCAACCTTAACGATTCTGTGGTGATTCATTTGTACCTCTGTCCCCATGTCATGCCTTACCTGCATCATCTGTCCGGCCGTTGGGCAGGCGGAAGGAGTTGGAGTGACTCCCTGCTTGCTTGTATTTCTTGAACCTAAAGAAGAAAAGGGCATTGAGAAAGTCAGGAGTTGGCCATCGAGATGCCAGGTAACCTTCTGGAATAGCAAACCCTCCTCAGCTTCACTGCTGTGAGATGGGCCCAGAGCCAAGAGACGAAGGGAATTTTTCCACCACTGCTAAGGAAATTGCTTTTTTTTTTTTTCCCTTTTAATTATTTAATCATCAAAACATTGAGTAAATTAAAATGTTTACTGCAGGTGAATAAACACTCTCTTCCAGCTGAGCAGACGTGCACTCAGGAGCTGGGTTCATTGAGGGCATCATTTGGAGCAGCCCAGATGCTTGGATTTTTAAAATGTTGTCTTAGAAAGGCTCTCATGTGCTGCAGCTCCAGCTGCTGTATCACCCTGTGTGTCCAAACAGCTGCAGCACCCACTGCCCTACATGGTTCTGCTGGGACAAACCTGCTTCCACAGTGCACAGCTTTAGTACCCACGGCTGTCCATGGGCATTGGGTCATGTCTGATATCGTGATGGGAATGAAGGAACAAAGATTTTATGGCTGGAGAGTTCTGTGTAGCTTCACCAGGTTCCTCAATCCATCAACCTGAGCCTTGGAAGGAGACCTTGCCTGTCTTATCTGCACAAGCAGGGCTTTGATTAATCCATCCTTCTCAATGTTACTGTTTCACTAACTGAACAGAGAAGGAATAGCTTTATACTGAAATGAATAAGCAACAATTATTAAATAGCACCAAATATGATTTTCATTATCCTTACAGATTTCTTTTTATAACATCGCCTGTGTCAGGCTTGCATAGCTTAGGAAACAGAACAAAAACCTCACAATAGAGAGCACCCAGTCCATCAGCCAACCATCTAATAAATCACTTGTCAAGTAAGTCAGCATGCAAGCCCTTCTTACCTTAACATGTACAGCACAATAATAATAAATACTATGACTAGGAGGGAGGACAGGGCCACCATCACGGCGATAATTGGAGTCTCATCTGCAACAAAGAAAGAAAGGTGCAGTTACCAACAGCTACCCAAAACCACCCAGTGCCATCACTTAACCATTCCTCTACAGTTCCTGCTTTTAAAGTAACCCACTTGTTCCACAGGCTTGCATTTATCGTGTCTGGTTGGACTGGATGATCTCAGTGGGCTTTTCCAACCTTAACGATTCTACGGTTTGGTGAAGATAGATACGTGACCTAAGGGAGCATGCTGAGATTAGATTAAAAGCTGTGAACACCAGTCATAGTACCCTGATCTCTTCTTAGAGCAGTCCGCTGGGAAACCTTGTGGCCTCATGGATGCAAACTTCTGCTGAGAAAGTTGTGAGAGGGGAGAAGTGGCCACACCAGGGTTTTCACAATTAGAACACAATTAGAAGTGCTCCACAATAAAAACAAAACAAAACAAAAACAGGATTAAAAGTGCCCTGTAAAGGTCCATACGTAAAGTTTCTAAATTTGTCCAAGAGCTCAGTGAGAATCCTTATATTACAATAGGTGAAAATGATGGCCTTTGTAGGACCATACGGATCCCATATTGTTTAAGATAGCCAGGATTTTTCTTCCAGCTTCATGCCCAGGCAATGTTTCCATGCTACACCCTGACTCCAATTGTGTTCAGCCCACGGCTGAGATTTGCTGCCAGTTATTTGTTACCTGCCCCTGGGGTCAGAGCAGCGGTACTTGGAGCAAGCACATCACCCAGAGGCAGCTGGAAGACAAGCCACACTAACAGATAGGAAAACAGCCCTAAAGGGCATATTTCCAGAAAAAATGTGGATAGCAGCAGAGCCAGAGAGGGGTATTTTCATTTTCCATCAGCTCACTCAATCTGGAATCAGAAGCTCTAGAAAAGTGATTCTGAACAAAAGATCTGACTTATGCACAGACCTACTGTTGCAAACAATAAAAAAAACACCTCTCCCAGGCTTTGTTCTTTCCATCTGCATCCCCCCAAACCCAGCAGCAAAAAAGAAATTCATCTGAACACATTTCTGTCTCCTGCATACTCGGTAACTGTTCCTAGCCTTCACCTCCCCTCTGCCATGGCTCATGTTGTTGAGTTTATCAAACCCTCTTGCTGTAAAGCCCTGCTTGATGCCTGCCAGGCTTCCCAGACACACTGTTGCTTGGATGAGGTGCAGGTACATGGTAAGGATGAGAGATAATGGCCTTACGTTGCATCAGGGGAAAGTCAGGTTGGATATAAGGAAACATTTCTTCTCAGAAAGGGTGATGATGCGTTGGCACGGGGAAGTGGTGGAATCACTGCCCTGGAGGTATTCATGAACCGTGGAGTTATGGTGTTGAGGGACATGGTTACGGTCATGGTGGGGATGGATTGGGGCTGGACTTGATGATCTTAGAGGTCTTCTCCAACCTTAATGATTCTATGATCCATCAAGAGCCCACAGAACCAGATTCATGACAAAGCCTCCATTTGGTTTCTTGGTGGATCTCCTTCCCAGTAGCATTTGGGAGTCAGAATAAGAAGAAGCCATAACAGACACTGCAGTTTGGGATAAGTCATTGAGCTTGGCATGAGCAGTCTCCATTTTCATTTGCAATTGGCTTTACAATAAGTGAAGCAAAGCAGTAGGTTAAAGAAGTTCCCACTGAGCTGGTCCTATCTCTATCATGGCCAAGGCAGGACAGTTCATTGGGATCTAAATTCCTGCACCACAACCTCAGTTCTGTATGATATTTCAAGGACAGCTACATAGGGCTCAAAGCAGAGATATCCTGGTCACTTCTGAATCTAAAATCCAACCAAGATACCAGAAAATCGGAAGTGAAATTTTCCTTATGGAAAATCCAGCCATCTGTTCTCATTCTGTAGGACTGGTGTGTATGTGCAAACCATATCACAGCCCCATCACATGGCACTGAAAGCATCACTCCTTGAATAAATAAAGTCTTAAATACCTGTGCAGCTTTGCTCCTAAGAAGGCAGTGCCTTTTAAAGAGCCTGCCAAGGACTCCATGGTTAGTTTCTCCCTTTCTCTCTGCAATGGATCACACCATATCACTGACAGCAGTAGCACAAGTACAGCTTACAGATGTCTTATAAGGCCAAGATCCTATGAGCTCCCTCAAGGCTAAAAAGGGATGGGGAAGGACTTGCAGACAACACAAGAGTCTGGTGTTGTCGTGAAAGACAACGATAAAGCACCAACTTCCACCTGACTTCAGGAAAAAGCAGAGTGAGTTGGAGTGCCATGCAGCGTACAAAGCTGAAACGCCATCAGGACAATGATGAAAACACAGAGAAAGCAAACAGGCTGCCCTGCTGTTGGTCTGTTGGTTCCTATGCTGCTAAAGCAATGAGTAATTGCAAATATTCTGTTAGCAATGCTGGTTCTCAGAACTCAGTCATTGAATCAGAGATGGAAAAATGAGTGTAAGTGCAATTATATTACCAGAAATGGATTTCTGCTACTTCTTGCCAACAAAATTAATGAGAATGATAAGTATTCACATCATTTGCAGAACGGGTCCTGATCAAACAGGGTAAGTCACGGTCAATAAAGACAATTCATAAGCAAAAAAGGAGAAGGACGTTTCTTGAGCAGCTGCCTGTAACCTTTTCATCCAGCCCTGCAGAAGGCAGTGCTGATACACTCAGTGAGTGCAGCAGGAACTCCTCATATCTCATAGGATATGTACAAATTGGTGCTGAATTGTTTATTTTTGAAAAGCAGGAGCCCAACTCTTATTAACATATCAATATGACTCTTCTAAAGAGCTTGATATGCTTTGTAAAAGCCATTTTGAAAGCGTGTGATAAGGAGAGCTGTCTAATAGCAGAACGCTTCTGGAAATGCCTTTACTTAGGGCTTGAATAAAGAGTAATGAAATACAAATCTCTTACCTCTTCTGTCAGAGTTACCTGCAGAAAAAGAAAACAGAGGTCTCTTAGCAACCAAGAAATACACATTTTCCTAAGTGAGGATCAAAGACTGAAATAGCAACAAATGTAGTAACTGTCACCGTCTCCTTGCAAATCTTTTTATTAAAATATCTGCTCCTGAAGCCATGATATGGAAATATATTTCAGCTTTCACTCAGTCATAAGGAAAAAGGAATAGAATGCACATTTGTAGCTTTACTGATTAGAAGGAGAAACACGAAAATTTATGACTTTACTTTCTGGTCTGTGAGCCACTGGGAGAAACATTTCCTATTTTTCTCCTTTTCCATCTCCTGAGCAGCACTTAATGCTCTGATGACTGCTTTCCAAATTTCCCATTAAGATGAGTGGAAAAGGCAGCCCTAAAGCTAATTTTGCTCTTTGACAAATTACTTGAAATAAAGCAAGAATCAGCTTCTTGGGCATTTGTTTTAGGGACTGACAGCAAGAGAGAAGCCTTGCTGATTCCATGGCCAACTCGTTGCAGTGCATAAGGAGTAACCAAGTCACAAAAACTCTCGAGGGCTTGGGGCTGAGAAGCAAGCTGGATGAGTTCAGCAGTGTTCTATGGGCTGTGAACGTCCTTCAGCCTCAATCTCAATGCCAACAGCAAAGACAACGCGATGGCAGACTCACCAGGCTGCAGTTTCCAAAAATGCCCAAAGGAAAAGGGTGCACTCAGCACACAGATGTTAAGAGGAGCTTAGATCACCCTAATTCCACATGCCTGGCGGTCACCTCAGTGATGTGCCAAGAGGGCAACGACAGCAGGGTGACCATATGGACATCTGTTCATCCAGATCCTTGAAAGATTAAAGCAGCCCAAGGTAAGGGATAAAAACTGCTAACAGAAGCATTGTTGGATCTGCTGGGAAATGCAAAATTGAGACATCCAGTGCATGGAACATTCTGATAGATGCCATCTCTCTAGGAGCTGTTGGATGTCAGGGGGAAGTTCTTTACTATGAGAGTGGTGAGGTGCTGCCCAGAGAGGCTGTGGATGCCCCGTCCATCCCTGGAGGTGTTCAAGGCCAGGCTGGATGGGGCCCTGGGCAGCCTGGGCTGCTATGAAATGTGGATGTTGGTGGCCCTGCCTGTGGCAAGGGGTTGGAGCTTCATGATCCTTGAGGTCCCTTCCAACCCTGGCCATTCTGTGATTCTGTGATACCTAGACTAAGCCTTAAATCTGTCATGACAGGGACTGCCTTCTTGTATCTGTGCTTGTGCAGTGCTAAAAAGCATGCCTCGAGCCCACAGCTGGTGCCAAAGTGCAAATAACTGCTTTGTGGAGCAGCAGTATGAACAACCCAAGCTCTGTAGCTGATCAACATCCCAAAGTCATTTATTACTACTGCTTACACAAACCTGTTGAGGACCAACTTTTTAGCCAGTACCTGGAGCCTGGGTGCCAGCCCTGTTTTGTGGTTCCAAGAAACCACAAAAGGCAATGAAATTCATCTGTGACAGAAGTGAAACAAGACTGTACAATCTGGTACACCCAACATCTTGGCAAGAAGCTGCAGCTTTCATAGAATCGCAGAATCACAAAATGGTGCAAAAAGTGTAAAAAGTCACTCTCCATCTTTTTTATAAACTCCCTTTACATTCTAAAAGGCCCCAAGGAGGTCTTCCTGAAACCTTCTCTTCCCAGGCTGCTCTCTGTAGACTGTTTTTCTCCTTTGTTTGAACTGAGGAGAGGATGAATCTTTTTGCACTTACTCACTTCACTGTATCATATTGTTACACACTGCCATGGAATTTGCCCCAAAGTGTCTTCTTGTTCCTATTTGTTCAGCAAAACAAGAGAAGATGAAGAGGCTGGATATTAGGAAACATTTCTTCTCGGAAAGAGCAGTCAGGCACTGGCACAGCTGCCCAGGGAGGTGGTGGGGTCACCATTCCTGGAGGTGGTGGTGTTCAAGGACCACGGAGATGTGGCACTGAGGGATGTGGTTATGGGCATGGTGGGGATGGAGTTGGACTTGGGGATCTTAGTGGTCTTTTCCATCCTTAATGATTCTATGATTCTATTCCATGAAACAAGACCACAATTAGAGCAGCCTGGACAAACAGAGGTGTGCCAAGTGGATTGGCCAGACTCTTTTTGGTGGTGCTCAGAGACAGGACAAGGGGCGATGGGAACAAACTGGAACCCAAGAAGTTCCATCTGAGCACGAGAAAGAACTTCTTGACTTTGACAGTGACAGAGCCCTGGCACAAGCTGCCCAGAGAGGTGATGAGCATCACTTCAAAACCTGCCTGGATGCCTTCCTGAGCATCCTGCTGTGGAGAACCTTTTTTTTGGGGTAGGCTGGAGTGCAGCAACTCTAGAGGTGCCTCCAACTCCCACAATTCTGTGATTCTGTGATTCTGTGAGCACGACACCTACCGTTGTGGGATGCAGAAGAGGTCTCTTGCGTTGTCACCGTCGCGCTGACGTTCCTCTCGGTCGTCTCCGCTTCCGTGCTGGGCAGTGCAGTGTGCGGGGCAGACGGTGTCACGCTGGGGGACAGCGAGATGGCCACAGGGGCAGAGGTGGGCACTGATGCCTCTGGAGTGGAGGCATTGAGGCTGGCAGTGGTGGCATTGGGGGAGATGCTGGTGGCTGTGGTTGTAGGTGGCTCCGACACCAGGGTAGAAGTGGTCATCGGAGAGCTAACGTTGAGGCTGCTCACTCTCGGCGTCGTCCCACCATCAGGAATTGCTGTAGGAGCTTTGGTGGGGATCCTGGTGGAGGTGGGCACTGTTGTGGGTGGCTCTGTGAGGATAACGAGCACAAAGGAGAATCCATCAGTTATTTTTCTGGAGGATTTATATGCTATAGATTTGTGCTACTGTAACTACAAGCAGAAAAACAACCAACACATCCCAAGCCTAGGAGAGAGAGCACTTTGCACACTAGGGTGATGTCAGTCTTATAAAAGCAGCTCACATACTATGATGTAGGGAAGGAATAAGAATTAGAGCCCCTGTAAGAGAGGATCAATGTTTGTCATGGGATAAACCTGCAGGTCCCATCTATGAGCACCTACAGTTTGTCACCCTTGTAGCACAACTAACAGAAGGGGTGAGTCACAAGAACAAGAACATTTCCTCCTTCCATCCTAAAGAGGATTTAGGGGCAAAAAGAGAGGAGACAATAAGCAAGGTTTACCTGTTGTGACATTGTTAGCACCTACGCTGATCAGGCCACTTCCAAGCAAAATGACAAAGAACCATAGATCCATGTTGACCTGAGAAAAAAAGCAAAAAAACACCTATTTGAACTGTTATCCCAAACTAATTCACACTGGGGATGCTGCTGTGTAGAGCTGGAAGGGACCAGTGGGCGTGTGGATGGTGTCTCTGTATGCACGTGGATGGAAGGATTTATCTGGATGTTCATACATCCCCACCTGGAAAAGGAAATCAATAGGGAGTTGATGTAGCAGTGCACACTCCAGCGTGCTATGATGAAACCTAAATGCAATACACAGCAAGGAGCCGTGATCCTAAAGGCACAAAAGAGGGGAGGCTGACTCACGTCTCCCCCCCATCTCCAGGGCACCCACATCCCCTTTTTCACATTGGACTTAAGCACATGGTGGACGTTTATAGGTTATTCTGGATTTGGGGAAGCCTAATTCAAAGCCCCAAACACCATCCTGCAAGGAATAATCCAAAGCAATCTGCAAGCTCTGCCTGTGCTGTGCACGCATTGTGCCGTGCATTTCTTCCCAGGAAGCGTCCTGAAAAATTAAATTACAGGATGATGACATCAGTAAAATTGTTTTTTTTCCCAGAACAAACCCCAACCTTTCTCCCTCAGCCCTTTTAAATGCATGCTCAAAGCTTTTACGGCGTTTATCAGTTGTTTCCTCCTTCCAAAAAGCTCCTAAGAAATGAATATGGTTATCTTCTCTGAAACAGGTACAGATCCAGAGGCAATCAAAAGCATGATGTCAGATATCATCATCCAGCCCCAAGCTTGCAAGCCCCCGAAACAGCCCTTCCAGAAAGGGCTTCATTCCTGCAATCCCACCGTCCTCTTTCATTCACCCTGTGTTGTTTGCTCTCATTGTATCGATTCAAATATGCTTCAGTTGAGACCCATCCCAAATTCTGGGCAAGGGGACAAGGCTGATGTCATGAAAGATGCAGCCCCACCAGCAGCATCCTCCCACCAGCACCACCCGCCTACATTCTTTGCCTCCCTCCTAACGAAGACATGGCAAAAATGGAAGTGATCAGTGGAGAACATTGCTGGGAGCACAGTGTTCCTTGCTGTTAGACCTCTGTCCCAGGATGCAGCTCATCCTATGCCCACACTGCACAGGGAGGAGGGGTTCTTGCTTAGCTTGGTGAAGAGAAGGCTCTGGGGAGACCTCACTGAGGCCTTCCAATACTTGAAGGAAGCTTATGAACAGGAGAGGGAATGCCTGTTTACGAGGGTGGGTAGTGATAGGACAAGGGGGAATGGTTTTAAACTGAGACAGGGGAGGTTTAGGTTGGATATTAGGAGGAATTTTTTCACTCAGAGGGTGGTGATGAACTGGAACAGGTTGCCCAAGGAGGTTGTGGATGCCCCATCCCTGGAGGCATTCAAGGCCAGGCTGGATGTGGCTCTGGTCAGCCTGGTCTGCTGGTTGATGATCCTGCATATAGCAGGGGGTTGGAACTGGATGAGCATTGTGGTCCTTCTCAACCCAGGCCATTCTATGATTCTATGATTCACATGGGTTCTGCACATCCCACAGTTCTTGGAGAAACAGATCTTATCTCTTCCAAACCCTTCTTAAGAGTTTGAATGATGCGAGCTGGCTCTTGCTGGTAAGAATCCCCATTAATGGCAATCTGTGCCATCTCCTGCTTCATGGAGGCAGACAGGGAGAGGCTGGGAGGAAAGGCTGGATATTAGGAAACATTTCTTTTCCCAGTGAGTGGTCAGGCAGTGACAAAGGCTGCACAGGGAGGTGGAAGAGTCCCCATCCCTGGAGGTGTTAATAAACCATGGAGATGTGGCACTGAGGGATGTGGTGGGGATGGGTTGGGCTTGGGCTTGGGATTGTAGAGCTCTTTTCCAATCTTAACAATTCTGTGATTCCTGGACCAGCCTGGGACTCTCGATGGAAAAACCCAGAAAAGACCAGATGGGTGATGCTCTGCTGAGTGGAGTGACATCAGCAGGGAGGTACTGCCTGCCCTTCCAGCCCCCATGGTATTACCTCTAACATCGCATGAGGGGGAAATGGCACCAAATAATTGCATTTTCCTGAGCTTTGGCCCGGTTTTATAAAGAAAGCAAATGCAGGTAGGCCTGGGTAAGCTCTAAGCCAAGAGGTGGTGGGTGCCCCATCCCCGGAGGTAATGCAGGACAGGGCTCTGAGCACTTATGGAGCTGTGGGTGTCCTCGTTCACTGCAGGGAGTGGGACCAGATGGCCTTTAAAGGTCCCTTCCAACTCAAACCATTCTATGATTTGATGATTCTAACAGTTTTTATGGCATTATGACAAGGCTGTGAATATAAAAAGCAAAAGGAGCCCAGGCAGCCCCTAGGGCATCACCAGCTCATCAAACAAAACCCCTGGAGCTGCTCCTGTTCCTGGCCATCAGCTGCTTTATCACTGTAAAAATGGATCTGGAGGAGAAAGCAAGTACAAAATCTCCATGGCAAGGCCAGCTCTGTCCCAGCCTCTGCTCTCTGCATCCTCCCAATCCCCCAGGGCAGCCCAAACAAATGCCAGCGGTTCGCCGTGCCCAGTTCCTAACATTAAAAAAAGGGCCTCCAGAGCCCTACCCCAACGCTGGAGCAACCCGAGCTTCCCTTCCCCCTCTCTGCTCCCTCCCTGCTGATTCGGAAACAGGGAGGAAATACTTGTAATGTTATCAACATAAACACAGCTCTTGGCCGGCTGCGGCATCCTGTGAGCGCTGCAGAAAAACACCCTGACGTCATGTCTCGGGCTCTGCCAAGGAGGAGCTGGGTTTGCTGGGAATGGGGAACTATCGGCGAGCAGAAGGGTTGGCTGAAGGTGCTCCCAGAAAGTCAGGAGGGGTTTGCGCCCCGGGAGCTGCTGCCACACATAGGGATTGGAGGAAGGTTGGGTTTGGGCTGTAGGATTGTGAAAACAAGATCTCGTTCAGGCGATCGGCAGCGGGGGGGGGAAAAAAAAAAAAGGCAGCAGGAGCTTTGTAATGTAACAAGTGGTGGTGGTTTGTGCTGAGCTCGGCGAAGCAGCTCCCAGTAGGGTTAGACAAGAGCAAGTGCAAAAGGAAAGGGTGGCAGAGAGCCATGAGAATAGCTCAGCTGTGCTGGAAGACAAACCTGCCGCTCCCTCGCTCCCTGTCCCCTCCTGCTGCTCCTTTCCATTGCTGGAGCAGCGGGTTTGTGCGCCGTCTGGCCTCTCCCTCCATCCCCGTGCAGCGTCTGCCATCTCACTCCATCCTTTTGCAAAGCAGAGAAAGCTGACAAAGGGGGGAGGAGAGCTCTGGGTTGGCCCGCTGGGATCAGGCTGGTCCGACTGCAGAGTGCTTTCGCAGCACTGATTCCGGTCATCCTCAACTTCTGGTTTTGCAGCAGGCTGTTACAGCAGAGTTGGCCATCGCGGGACAGGAGCTGCTGCTCGTGGTGCTGTGCTACCACGGGGTGACTAATGCCCTGCATGTGTGTCCAAAGCTGGAGTGAAGGCTTTGATGTGTCACTGAGCATTATTCCCCCACCCCACCCTCTGCTTTTCCACTCTTGAACAGAAAAGATGAATCACAACAACCATTCACCCTTAAAACACACTTCTTTCTTTTTCTTTCTTTTTTTCTTTTTCTTTCTTTCTTTCTTTCTTTCTTTCTTTCTTTTTCTTTCTTTCTTTCTTTCTTTCTTTCTTTCTTTCTTTCTTTCTTTCTTTCTTTCTTTCTTTTCTTTCTTTCTTCCTTCCTTCCTTCCTTCCTTCCTTCCTTCCTTCCTTCCTTCCTTCCTTCCTTCCTTCCTTCTCTTCCTCCCTCCTTCCTTCCTTCCTTCTTCTCTTCCTTCCTTCTCTTCTCTTCCTTCTTCTCTCTCTCCTCTCTTCTCTTCTCTTCTCTTCTCTTCTCTTCTCTTCTCTTCTCTTCTCTTCTCTTCTCTTCTCTTCTCTCTCTTCTCTTCTCTTCTCTTCTCTTCTCTTCTCTTCTCTTCTCTTCTCTTCTCTTCTCTTCTTCTTCCTTCTCTTCTCTTCTTCTTCCTTCCTTCCTTCTTCTTCCTTCCTTCCTTCCTTCCTCTCTTCTTCTTCCTTCCTTCCTTCCTTCCTTCTCTTCTCTTCCTTCCTTCCTCTCTCCTTCCTTCCTTCCTTCCTTCCTTCCTTCCTTCCTTCCTCCCTCCCTCCCTCCCTCCCTCCCTCTCCTCCCTTCCTCCCTTCCTCCCTTTTTCTCCCTTTCTTCCTTCCTTCCTTTCTTCCTCCCACCCCCTTTAAATAAACAGCCTGCTTCCCCTGGAGCAGCGGTACCAATGCTGTGAAGGATGAGCTCAGGGCTTTCCTTTCTGCATCACCCAGCACCTGCCCAACCATCCATGGATCTCCACATCCTAAATTCCCATTCTCCACTCACTACAACAGAGTGTTCTTTCAAAGCAAGACACAGCAATCTCAATGAATGTGCACGGAAGGGGTAATTAGGGACCCCAATCCCACCTGGCTTTCTGGGGTGCAGAAAGCCTTCGTGCTGTCAGTGTGATGCTAAAAGGCTCTTCTGCTGCTACAAAGTGCAAATCTCTAAGTTTCAGCCTCACCTACTGCTGCACAGCCTCACAAATGGGCTTTTTAACTCCCCAAATGAATGGCTTGTAGTGAGGGGACCAACACTGAGAGCAGCACTCGAGGTGCAGCCTCACCTGTGTCAGTACAGAACCCCTCCTGCTCCTGCTGCCTGCACTACTGCTCGTACAAAACAGGATGCCATTGGCCTTCTTGGCCACAAGAAGAGAGAACAGCAGGACAGGGGAGCCTTAGAGCTGAGAAAAGGTAAAACACGGAGAAAAATGGGAAACATGGGATGGAAGAGAGCTGTCGGAGATGGAGATGGAGGACTGGAAAGCAAAGAGCTCGTCCTTAAAGGCAGGAGTGGGGCTGCGTGATCCCAGCTCGATTCTCCAAAAACTAGAATAAAGAACTCAAATTGTACTGGACTGTGTTTATCGTTTTAAAGATCACATTTTATGGTTTCCCCTTCTTTGTTCCAGGCATCACTTGTAATAGAGAGAAAGCAATAGAAAGATGCGCTTCATCTCGCTGCTAATTGTCGAGCCGGACCAATTGCTTTTGGTTTAGGAGCCAGGATGAAGCACAGCCATTATGATGCATTTCGGAGAGCGAGCATACAGTACGTGGGGAGGGAAAACAAGAAAACACCAAAATAAAACAACCGAAGGCAAGCACTGCACGGATCTGAGCTACGCTGCAAGCTGATCGAGCGCTGGGCAGCCGCAGGCAGAGCATCCTCCTTCACACAACGGTGTTGGAGGGGATTGTTCCCATGAGAGCTTTCAGATCTCCTCCTGGAGGCTGAGCTGCCAGCTTAGCACCGCTCGGCGACGCGGCGCTTTGTGCTTACCCTGAGCGCGGCCGGGACGACGGCGAGGAGCCGGAGCGGGGAGCAGCCCCTGCCAAAGCCAAATCCCGATATACCTGCGGTGGTTCTGCACCGCTGAACGGTTCAGCCCTGTTGCCACAGTAACACTTGTGGTGTAGCCGAGATCACTGATTATGAAACTGCTAATTAGGGTGTACTCCAGTGCTCAAATGGCTCCCTGTGAGCGATGTGACAATGGCGAGCACGGTGAAGACGAACGCCACAAAGCAACACGTTGCTCGGCACTGAGATGCTGCCTGCCCAGCAAGCAGCTTTTGGGGCAGTTTTAAAGAATTTGGCTTGTTTTCCTTCTGGTTACATGCAAGACTCAGCATGAGCAGACCTTACTCTTTACATACATTTGCATTGCGTTGCATATATTATGACCTTATTTGCAAGAGGGACAGACGTAGAGATAGCCCAAGCGCGGTGCAGGGATGCATTCCCAGCCCGCAGCCTCTCACATTAGGAAGTTTGCAAACGAGGTGAACTGGAGCTGAAAACATCTCCCTCCTTCGCTGCTGTACGGGACTGCCAAAAACGCTGGAAGCACATCTTGTGCTGAAGGCTCCAAGAATCTGAGCTGAGAATCTGCAGTGCCGCTGGATGCAAGCATTTCCAGCTCAACCTACAAGTAGGTTAGCAGAGCACACAGCAAATGCAAGGAAAACGGCTCGACAGAGTTGTAAAAGTGTGACTGTCGCCTTAAAACAAAAAAGAAATGCTTGAATTTGGAGAGACGTGGTTCAGTGGCGTGGTGGTGATGGGTCAGTGGTTGGGCTTGATGTCCTCAGTGGTCTTTCCAACCTTAATGAATCTGGTGCAGCTGGAGGCGTCGTTTCTAACCCTCCAACAGACTTGTTTACAGGAATTAGGCTTTTAATGCCGTGCGCTCGTGTCTGCAGCGCACTGTAAGCCGTTCTGATGCGACCACAGAGAGAACATCTGCTTTTGTGAGCAATTAGCCAAATTACCGTCAATTAGGGGGAGCTCAGGTAAGAGCAGAGCAAGTGAATGTGCAGAAGGCAGTCCCAGGAGGAGGGACGCCCCGATGCTCCCTCTGACACGTTCCTCCTGGAAGCAAAGCTTTTCTCACGTCCTTTGGAAGCGATTTCAACTCATTTCCAACTCCTGGATCAGCACATCTGTACGCGGAGCAATTTGAGGAGAGCCTTACGGTCACAGCCTGGAATAATCTGTGTGCAGACAACGCTTGAGAAAGCCCAAATCTTCCAAATTATACAAGTAGAAGCATCACAGAGGAAGAATCTGCAGCGTGGAGCCAACAAACGTGGAAGGAGTGGGATGGGATGAAGGGAATAGAGCGGGTGCTCCAGAATGCCCAGCAATGCCTGCACTACCGGGATGCTGGAGCCGGAAGGCTCATGCAGCAGTCTTCTGCTCTTGCAAAAATATTGTCTGAAAAGGTTTGGAAAATGGTTCGTTAGAAAAAATAATGATATAGAAGCTACAGCTATAAAAACAGATCCGTCTCCCAAATATTTCCTCTCCTCAGCCCACGCTCCTGAACAACGACCAAACTCCTGTTTTGCCTCCGGTGGCTCTATTTCCACGCGGGTATTTTTCTTTCCACGTGTTCTTGTCCAGAAGGAAGCGATGCTGAAGGGTTCAGAGCCCCACCACGGTGCTGGGCACATCACAGGGTTATGCAGACAACGTGATCACACTCTGAAACAAAAAGGCAGCCAAGAAAGGCTGTTACTTTGGGATAAGTGGGGCTGATCTGAAGAGGCACTGCTCAGACAAAAGCCTCGGCGCATTTCCATGGTTACTGCCACGCATCCCCCGGAGCGGAGGATGTCCTTCTCCTGTTGCAGAAGATGCTAATAGCCAGCAGCTATGCACAGCATTTCAGCGGGTGAAGGGCAAAGAAACAATCAGATCGTGGAAGAAGAAAATGTGGGTTTCTTTTTTGTATTTTTCCTGTTTTTCAGGACAACTATTGGGCACGATGGCTTTGCGATCAGACAAAGAGTCGTCAGTCCTTGGAGATACTGAAGCAGAACCTAAAAGAAAAATGCAGTTTCTTGTCCTTAGTGACTACACAATGGCCCAATGGGGTGGTTCACTTTGAGCCACGTTCTTCATGATTCACTCTGTATTTTAATCTCCCCAACAACACGACAGCACCACTGCCTGTAAAGACTTCCATAGCAGCCTTCAAAGTTTTCAGGGCACGGTGGGGAACAGCGACCAGCAGAAAATGGGCACAATCCAAGCAAAACCATCCCACTGCTAAGAAGAGAAGGAATCCAACTCCCTCTCCAAGCAGTTGGAAGAGAAGAAGGTTACCAGGAGTAGTCAAAATGGATTCACCAAGAGGAAATCATGCTTGTCTACCCTGATAGCCTTCAATAATGTCATCAATGGCTGGATGGATGGGGGGAGAGCACTGGATGTTGTGTACCTTGACTTTGACACCAATTCCCACAACATCCTTGTTACGAAACTTGTGGAAAATGTGGAATAGATCAGTGAATGGTGAGGTGGATGGAAAACTGGATGACTGGCAGAGCTCAGAGGATGCTCATCAGCAGTGCAGAGTCTGGCTGGAGGCTGTAACAAGCAGTGTTCCCCAAGGGCTAGTGCTGGGTCAAGTCTTGTCCAACATCTTTATCAACAACCTTGATAAACGGATAGAGTACATCCAAGTTTGCTGAGGATACAAAGCTGGAAGGAGTGGCAGACACACCAGAAGGCTGTGTCACCATTCAATGAGATCTGGACAGACTGGAGAGTTGGGCAGGGAGGAACCTGGTAAGGTTCATCAAGAGCAAATGTAGAGTCTTGCACCTGAGGAGGAGTCGCCATGTGCATCAGTATAGCTTGGGGATGACCTGATGGAGAGGAGCTCTGAAGAGAAGGACCTGGGAGTCCTGGTGGACAACAGGTTGGCCATGAGTGTGCCTTGGTGGCCAAAAGGCCAGTGGCATCCTGGGGTGCATTACAAAGAGCGTGGGCAGCAGGGGAAGGGAGGTGATCCTCCCCCTCTGCTCTGTCCTGGTGAGGCCACATTTAGATACTGTGCCCAGCTCTGGGCTCCTCAGTTCCAAAAAGACAGGGATCTCCTAGGAGGAGTCCAGTGCAGGACCACCGAGATGATGAAGGGCCTGGAGCATCTCCTGTATGAGTAAAGGTTGAGTGGCCTGGGTCTGTTCAGCATGGGGAAAAGACTGAGAGGAGATCTGATAAATGTTTATAAATATTTAAAGGGAGGTGGGAGGCAAATGGAAGAGGCCAGGCTCTTCTTGGTGCTGTGTAGCGATAGGACAAGGAGCAATGGCCTAAAACTTGAACATAGGAAGTTCTGTACTGACATGTGGAAGAACTTCTTTACAGTCAGGGTGACGGAGCACTGGAACAGGCTGCCCAGAGAGGTTGGGGAGTCTCCTTCTATGGAGATACTCAAGACCTGGCTGGATGCTGACCCCTCGACCTATTATACATCACTTTAGCAAGGGGTGGGACTCAACGATCTCCTGAGATCCTTTCCAACCCTATGATCCTGTGAACGCAGATTGGGCAAGCTGGAGCTGCAATGTTTTGTGAGATTGTTTCCACCTTGACAGCCAGGCTGCGTTGTACGCTCAGTTCTGTGCAACAACTCCACGACGTTCCCTTTAGTTTTGCATGGGCAAAGTGCTCTCTGTGTTGCAGGAGCATCATGACAGGAACATCATCTCCGACCTGTTTCGCCAGGAAATCCCCAGCCCAAACCACAACCAATTGCCTTTTGTCATCAAACCCACAAGAAACCACAGAGCACGGTGTGGTTTCTACATCCTCAGTGGGGACGGCTGCACCTGTGAGGCCAGTAGAGAAATCCCCTTCACTGGTGCAGGAGAAACTGTGTCTGTGGTGTAACTACAGCTCTGTTGAATGAGTTTGTAGAGTCACAGTGATAGAGCTGGAAGGGACCCACAAGGATCACAGCTCCAATGTCCACCTCCACACAGCACCACCCCGAACACAAAGGAAAGAAATGAAACACCAGAGCAATGGGAAGGCTCCTTGAGGACACCCGAGGGAGGCCACCAGGATGGGCCCATCTTCCTCCCCTCTAGATGGAGCTCCAGGAGAAGCCTGAGGTCCCTTCCCAACACAAAGGAGAGAGGTTGAGCCTGCAACCCAATTTGCTTTGGAAAAAACTCAGGGTGAAAGCCAGCACATTGTCAGATTGGTTATTCCCTCCTCCAGCACTGCCCATCCCATCACACTCAAGACAAAACATCTCCCTCTCCTTCACTGGGGCACTTCTCAGCCCAAAATGGTGCCCCAGTGCCCGGTGCAGGGGCTGCTATTGATACCGATGGGGTGGCTGAAAGAAATGGTTTCTTTGAGATCTTCAGAGGTTTAATTTGCACCAGGATCAGAGATATTTCATTCCCCCATGGATTCACAGCATCTCTGGCCATTTTGTGTGCAAAAGCACCAGCAGAGAATTTCAGGTTTCCTTGATGACAGCAGCCTGGATGCGTATGAAAGAGAGAACAGAGAGAAGGTAATGCTGGAACTCAGCTGTTACGGCCCATTCCCTTTTGCCAGTAAACACCATCTTCCTGACCAGGCATTAAATATCACCTCGTGTCACTTCTATTTTACTGATATTCCAACAAACATGAAGAATCTACAGGAGAACTCAAACACTCTGTAGTATCAAGCAATAAAGGCAAACCCGCAGGACCCAACTCTTGTATAAAAGCATTCCCCCTGCAAACACACGATTCCAGCTGGACCATCGCAACGCTGCTCAATTTAACTCATTGAGACCTATCTGGGCTGACACAGAACTCCACCCACGTTATTTCTATTTCTATACAATGGCCACGGACAGCACCAGAGACATCCCCATCTTTGAAAGTGTCCGCTGTCTCAGCCTTTTGAAAAGGCTTTGAAAAGCAGTGCTCCCACACAAACACCCCTTCCCACCACCCCCTTGCTAGCAGCATAATACACAGAAGGCTCCTCAGTCTTGCCATTAAATGAGAGATTCCCCTAGCCAGGCGTAAAATGGTACAGGAGCTCACATAGAACAGAGCTGGCTCTCTGTGGCTGCTTGTTGCTTTGTGAACACAAGACAAACCCTGTTGATGAAGCCCAGCGTTGTATTTGTCTGCTCGATGGCAAAGCCAAACACATTCATCTCATTTTGACCTCGCAAAACGCAGCCCAACAACAACCAGGGGCAAACCTGCCTCCAATCTGAACCAAATCGAGGACGCACAACGCACTGGGTTGGTATCCTGGCTGGCAGAGTGAGTCTGGAGAGATGGGAATGGACTCACTGACGGAGGCTGCAATGATAGGAAAAGAGGTAATGGTGTTAAACTAAGAGAGGAGAGATTTACAGTAGATGTTAGGGGGAAATTCTTTACTCAGAGGGCAGTGAGGTCCTGGCACTGAAGATGTCCCATCCCTGGAGGTGCTCAGGGCCAGGCTGGATGGGGCCATGGGCTGCCTGATCCAGCTGGGAGGTGTCCCTGCCCTTGGCATGGGTTGGAACTGCATGGGCTTTAAGGTCCCTCCCAACCCTATCCATTGATGATCCTATGATTCTAAATTCCAGATTCTTTATCTCAATGCTTGGTTTGCCAAGCTATACTGCATCTCAAGCCTCCCTGTGCCCGTATGGAGCAGGTGCAGAGGAAGAGGAGTGATTATTTGAAGACGCTCTGCAAATGGTGCTACAACCAAAGGCAGGGAAGGGTACCTCAGCTGGGAGGGAGCGAAGCAAGAGATGTCATTCTGAGATATCATTTTGCACATGGATTGAAAATTGAGTCCTACACATAGTAGTGAAGCACTGGCACAGGTTGCCAGATAGGCAGTGGGTGCCCCAACCCTGCAGACACCCAAGGTCAGGCTGGATGGGGCTGTGAGCACTGATGGAGCTGTGGGTGTCCCTGTTTGTTGCAAGGAGTGGGACCAGATGGCCTTTAAGGGTCCCTTCCAACTCAAATGATTCTGTATCTTGTTGAGCATGTGCTACAGCAGAGGCAGATTTGCAGGCTTTGGTATAGGTGGTGCCACCTTTCCTCCCTCTCAAGGAATTAAGTATCATGTGAGCTGAACAAGAGAAGAATTCAGATCCAAGGTGCCCAAAGGCTGCACTGCTGCAAGCAAAGCCTCATCTCACAGCCACCACTCTGCAGGAGCTGCCAGCATGCAGCATGAGAGCTCAGGTAAGTGCTTCAAAATCAGTCCACAAGATGAAGTGAGAGCAGGCTGATGGCGAACCAGAGCAGCCATGCACTGACTGGACCGGCAGCAAAGACAGTGGGCACAGTTCAGTCCCTACAGCACACTTTGCCCTAAGTGTGATGTTGTGCTGCAGGAAGGGAGCAGCACTTGCAGTCTCCATGTGATGCTCTCAGAGGCAATTCAGGTGTTGAGTGCTCCAACGTGAGCCGGAGGAACCAGTTATAAATGGCAGATGTTTATTCAGAGTCAAGCAACGAATATCAGCAGCACCCCTGACTTGTGATCCTTGGTGGCGTGGGCTGAGATTAAAATTAATGAGTTAAAAAATAAGGCAGTCACCCATGCTGCAAGCAAACCATCCCACCTCGCATCCTCGGCGCTTCTGAGTGCTACCAGATTTGACTCCAGACAGAATTAACTCCCACCATCTCCCCACTGCTCTCTTTGGGCATGAAGGACTGCCAGCAGCCAACTCCAATGGAACCATTGGCCAGGTCACATCCCACTGCTGGTCCAGCCCTGGGGACACCAAGGGATGGCCACAGGGATCCGCAGCATCTGTGAAAGCTGTTTTAGTGCACAGAGGGAAGGAAAGTTTCGGGTGAGCCGCTTTAAGGATGCTTTAACTCCTCTCATCCCAGATTAGCCCCCAGGACCTCACCAGCAGCAAAGCCATCTCTCTTGCTAGGAAGTTGCTGTGTCTGTGTCACACCAAACATCTGTGCTTTTAAGCCCTGGATTTTCAAATTGGATCGATGTGTTTGGAGGGAGGGGAACATCCCAAACTGCTTGTTAGAAACTGCTTGGTGAAACACCAAACAGAGACGCCGTTTTTCCTTCCTCCCCGCTCCATCACCTCTCTTCTCCTCCCTCTGTGGGCAAAGTGGTTCGAGAGATTGCAGGGAAAAAATAATCGTAGACTCATTAAGGCTGGGAAAGACCTCTAAGGTCATCACATATGTAGAAACAAGGGAAATGGGAGAGCAGAAATGTGTCATGCAAACAACAGGGAGTGCTGGGTACTTTGGCGTGAGCTCACAGAAGCAGCTTGGAAGAGGAGAGCAAAACACATATGCTTTGATGAGTGCGTCCAAACACTGCTTTGGCAGATACTGCTTCTGTAATTGAAGATGTTGCAGTTCTGCGACAGGGAGTAAAGCTTGAGCCCTGTAATAGAAGAGGAATAACTTTACATAAGATAGCCCCGGAGGTCTGGGTCCGACCAGCCAACATTTCTGCATGTGATTTACTGCCGTGGATTAGAGGGCTGCACACACTGCTCCTGCAGCAGGTCCAGTTCCTGAGCACCAGGCTGAAACCAGCTGGGCCAACCTCAGTCTTCCTCCCACGTTCTCCCGTGACCTTCTTGCCAGCCCTTCCCCAAAGCTACACGAAGGAAGCTGAGAAAAGCAGCAGGGCTGCAGCAGGCAATGCGTTTTCCCAGGGAATGCCAAAATGAAGATGGAAGAAGATGCTGGAATCTCATGATGAACACAGATGTGTGCACTGAAGCATTTCCACTGCTGATCTAACAGGGTACCTTAAAGGAGACCCCGCTGTAGGAGACACAGGAGCCCTCCTGCTCTGCTCCTGGCCCCATCAGCATACACGTGCTCCATGTCATCCCTTTCAACACCCTCCCAGCCCTCTGCCAGCTCTCAGCTGCAGCAGATTTTCCCCCTGCTGAGACTTGTCCTCACTTTCACTCTGAAGATTAAATATTTCTTTGGTGGCAGCCAGGTCTAACACATCTCAGACTATTGGTAGAGAACTGACACGCATTTCAAGTCCGATCCCCCACCAAAGGGGCTCCAAACATCCCAGCATCAGGGTAATTTCACACGTCTCAGCACCTCTGTTCTCTCTCCTCATCCAGTTTCTCTACTTAGATCTCAATGTGGGGCTGCAGATGCTTGAACAAAAGCCATGGAATGAGTTGATGACGTTTAAGGTCCTCAAATCACTTTATGATCCTATAATTCCATCCTTGGAGACCTTCAAAAGCCATCTAGACGTGCTTATGGGCACCGTGACTGAGCGGGGGTTGAACCAGATGACATCCAGAGGTCACTGCCAACCTCTCCCAATGCATGAGTCTGTGATTCAACCCCCAAAACCTTCATGTTGCTTTCCTAATTTCTCAGAATGACTCTCACTGGCTCCAATGTTAAGCAGCAGAAATTAGCGCTAAGGCCAGGGTGGGACTCAAGCAACATTTCCATCTATTTTGGATCTTACCAATGAAGGTGTGGCAATGATCTTGGTACTTACAATCCAAGTAGAGCAGGTAAGTCAAATCTGCCTCACACGAAAGATGTCACACTCAGCCACAAAAACACCAACCAACTTGTCATCAAGTCAGGTCAACCTCATCAAGACGTCCCAAAGGTTGTCCCCACCCATAAGTGTATCTACTCAGAGTGATCCCTTGGTGCATCTCCACTGCTCAGGATCAGTCCTTCCTGGAGCAGACCACGGCTCTACACTCCAGCAGCTGACAGCATCTTCACGTGAGGCATTTTTTGCTTTTCTCTCACCTCTAAAGGCCTGAAACGTCACGAGAGTCATTGGTGCAGCACATCAAAGCTGGGGTTTTCCCAGCTTGGCAGGTAGGAGCTGAGCTGCACACACACAGGAGCACACAGGGCTATTTAACTGCACAAGGCTTGCAGTACCCAAGGGCTTGGTGAGGAAATCTGGCACCACTTGCTCACAGCTGGCAAGAAGTGGGTCCCTAGAGCAAAGTATTCCCCACCTCTGGTTGAGGAACTGGTTGCTTGCCCTGACGAGCTGGAATGCAGGTGATAAGCTGGGTAGGCAAGGACACCAAGGTGTCCTGAATCCCAGTCTTTGATTTCCCTGTAACATAGGTTGTACATCACTGTGTGCAGGCTGCTGCCTCAGGGAGCCAGCTACTGTTTGGAGTATGCATGAATAATGGCACTGCTGTTTTCAACCCTTGCTGTGTAGCCACCTTCCCTCTGCCAGACCATGGGAGTCAGCCATTCAGCCTCCTTCCATCCATTTCATTGAGGAAAACAGTGCAGGGATGAAAGGTGGCTCGATTTACAGGTAAGGGGCTGAGCAGGTCGAGGGGTCAGCTCCAAAATCCCTCCTGGCTCAAGCAGAATTTCCAAATGTTTTGTGCCTCCAGCCATGTAACCTGAGCATCAATGCAGAAGAGTCGGAAGAGCAGAGGAAGGAGAGGGGAAAAAAAAAAAAAGAGGTACATCTGGATTAATGAAAGCACTAAGTGACAAAACAAAGGGATGAGTTCCTCCTCTTTCTTCTAACTCATGTGACTGTGCTGGGTCATCCTCAAACAGCCCTTCATGTTTTACTGGAAAAGGAAAATTGGATTTCAATTCTTAGCCTGGAAGTCCTTTGGCTGCACAAGATGAAAGCAGTTCCACTCAGGAAGTGAAGCAACCACAACCAGGAGCTAAATCCCTGCTGATCCAGGCCCCAGAGATCCTGCAGAACAGTCTTAACAGAAGCGGCTCTTTTTCCCCTCTTTTTCCTCAGCGAGACTGCAAAATGAAAAGCATCTCTGGCATTTAGCTATCCTGTACCCACCAGCAGCATCTGTGGTTTGGGTGGAAGATCCCAAGGTTTCCAATGCAACCTTACCCTCCACACGTGTCTATCTCCTGGGTGGTTATTGGAGCAAGATCCATCTTGAGGCAGACAGAAGCACGTTATTAGTTTCTTTTTAATTGATCTTTTGTAGCGTTCTGATCCTCAGTACTCTTTGGTAGCTCAGGGAGGACAGGTCCCAGCCTGCTGCTGAGGGAGAGAAGAATGCCTTGGGATTTTGCAGCATTCCCTCGCCAATGTTCAAAGCCATCTGTCCACCTCGGGCCACACCATTCCAGCTGTTTTCAAGCAGGGCTCCTCATGTAATCACGATGGCTTCGAGTCAGTTAAAGGCAGGGCCCAGGCTATATTTACCTTGGCACCTGACTGCCAATGCTCAGCCTTCCGGAGTCCTTCTATTTCCTCCCCAAGTAACAAGTATCCGGAAGGTGGAGAGAGGAGGAATTACAGAATCACAGAATGGCCTGGGTTGAAAAGGACCACAATGATCATCTAGTTTCAACCCCCCTGCTATGTGCAGGTTGCCAACCACCAGACCAGGCTGCTCAGAGCCACATCCAGTCTGGAAATGGAATGAGGAACTCAGGTCTTTTGCCACTTGTACCCAAACCCTTCACCATGGCCAACAGCAGCAGTTTGTCACGGTGCTGGAAAACATCGAAGCTGTCAGAGAAAACTGACATCTTTCTTTTCGGATGCCAGGGTCAGAGGGATTAAACTACTTCCAAAGTTCAGATCCAAGGTCACCCACGAGTACTGGAGCTAGTAAATAGCCCCATGATTGTTTCATAATCTGTGCCAAAGGAGCCCACTGTACCGGATTCATGTTCAGAGAGCTGAAACACCTGCTGTACATTATTTCAGAAGAAATTTCTCTTGGGGGAAAAAAGAAACCACTCCTTGCTACTGCTGGAGAACACACCAACGCCGTGCTCCACAAACCCTGCCCTCCCAACACAGCATGGAAGATGTCCAACTGACCCAGTTCTCAAAATCTGGGTGCGTAAGGACAAGACCTTATTATTTCCATTGAGAAAACATAATTCATGTGAGCCAAGGTACGTTTTCGGCGTGTACAACTTACTGTCCTCTCCCAACCTATTTAGGGAAGTGCTGCAGCTCGTGTTCCCGTGGGGGGGACGGCGTTATCTGCCATGTAAAAGCCTAAAATGACATTGCTCTACAAAGAGCTGGGATAAATTGACCCCTCTAAGCAAACTGGTTGCCAAGCTTTTATCTTCTTTTCATTGTCAAGTGACGCTGAAGCGGAATAATTAGACGATATGGGGCCATGCAAGGCACCATTGGAAAGCCCTGCCTTGGCCACTCCATTGTATCTGTAATGCCCACGTTGACTATTATATATATCTACTGACTTGGAAAGCTGCTCCCAATTTCACACTCATTCAACGTAGGTGTACTTCTGTCCAATTAACGCTGGGGTGTATTAAGGCAATCAGTGGTGAATTTTGGATTGGGAAAACAAAAGGATTTCAAAAGGCCGGGGATGACTCCAGCTGGGTTTTCTCATCCTTCATCCAGTCTAGACTTAGCAGTCCCAGGACACAGATGACTTCCGTTTCTCCGCCGAGGTTCTGCCACAGCATTAAAAAAGCGCAATAAAGGGAACAATAAAGCATCGAGATGTGCCTAAAATTAGCAGTTTCCAAAACAACCTCAGTTTGTAAAACCTCAAGTACAATAAAAGCAAAGAGCAAATGGGGCAATTATTTAAGAGTTGCAGGATAAAAGGAAACCTTGTTCGAAACTGTTATCGGGAAATCTATCTGTATTGTGTTTCAGTTTTGATACTGACTGAAATAACTTTCATGAAATCACCATTGTGCTGCTAAGAATTAGCTAAATTGAAGCAACATCCCATAATCGCCCTGCCTCGCCCGAGCAATAAATGCAAGAGCAGCCCACAATTGCTTCATTATTTTCTGCCAAGTTGTAAACTCCCATGCATTTGGCAATGGTTTTCCCTTCACACACACCTTGTCTTCTCACACAGGAGAGGAGAAAAGGGATGAGATTATTTCCGTGTGATCTTCAGCTGTACTCACACTCACATTTTGGACTTCACGTAGCAATAAAGCTGTGACTCCTGGGACTGCAAGGGAATGGGTAATTTAGGAAGAAAATACCATAGCAGCATTTCTAATGATATTATTTTTAATATGGAGCAATATTTACCAGGCTGCCCAGGGAGGTGGTGAAGTCACCATCCCAGGAGGTGCTCCAGAACCATGGAGATGTGGCACTGAGGGATGTGGTTATAGGCACGGTGGATGGGTTGGAGTTGGATCTTAGAGGTCTTTTCTAACCTTAATGATTCTATGATTTCATACAACAGTAGTAGCAGAAAAATACTCCTGTTGCCAAGGAGGATTAAAGTGTCTTTTAAAATAACATTCAGGATTCATTACTGAGAAGAGGCATGCAGAAACTGGCAGGGGACTGGAGGTTATGCAGCATCCAGTTTCTGCTGTCCCTCGCAAGTGGCAGAATTCAGAAGGAATTAAAACTGTCAGGGGGCTAAAATTGCTGCAAAGGACTTTTCCTACTGAAAAGCCATCTCCTTTCCCAAGAACAAACCCATTTGGGAAGGAGATGGATCTGCTCTGTGCTGCTCACAAGCGTGGACACAAGGGAAGCCTCTGAAGTCTTGGTTAGGAGAGGACATCCCAGATAGAAATGCCCACTGTCTGGTTCGATTTCCCACCTTTGAGACAAGGGAATATGAGCCCTATAAGAGAGGATCAACTAAAGATGGATATTATAGCTCATAAGGCCTCAAAAATAGACATGCAGGCACTGGGGTAATATACTGCATACTGAAACTGGTGTTTCAAGGACAAATATAGCCATGAAGTCAGCAGCTGCAGTGCTGCCGATACTCTTCAGAGATGTAATGAATAATCTTTTTTTTTTTTTTTTTTTTTCCACTGAGGTTAAATAACAGGTTTCCTTGTACAGGTTCTCCATACGAGCCCTATGGGATTAGGTTGAAAGCTCAAACCCAGCATCCTATTGCTCAAGCACCCCACAGACCTCAACTCCCTGCAATGCTGCTTTATCCAACACTGCAACTCTCATCTTCCCTGCCTCAGGCACCAAACTAAACTTCAATCCATCTCCTTCCTAAACGCCCTCCTATCTTTTCCATCCTCCAACCTCTTGCTCTACCATCCAATATATAGCTTGGTGGCAAAGCCACTCTTTCTAGGTAAGAAATTACCCTCAGATCTCCCCATCCCTCCTTGGAAACTCACATGCAGCCAGAGATGCTCGTTTCCCTTCCCATTAGCAGAAGCAGAACCGCGCTGTAGATAACAAGGCTGGTGGTTGACCACTTGTGGTGTTCAGGCCATGATTCAGAGCTGTTAGCCTCATCATTTAGCATTACCAACAGGCTAAATCCTAGCGTGCTTCTTTTCTTGACACCAACCTGCATGGATGACCAAGACCAGAAAAGAAGGGAAATAAAAGGTCGATAGCCAGCTATGCTCTGCCCAAATTTGTGACCTTCTGGTAGCAGTGTGCTGCCCAGCAGACAGCACAAAGGGTGTTTTCTGTGGGGGAGAGCAAAGGAAAAACTATTCAAATCTCAGTGGAAGAGCACTCAGTTGCTAAGCTCCAGAGCTGACACCCTACTGACACGAGCCACTTTTGGGAGATGCTTCAACTGTGGTTTCAGAAGAGCAATCGTTGCTATGATGGTTACACCCTTCCACATCCAGAAAGAGCCCAAAGGCTAACAAATCTTTTCCAATTTAAAATACTACCGACTAACAGGATCACAGCCCAGAAACACATTAACTCTGTGACAAATGGCTGTGACCTGTGCTAGTTTTTAATCCAATCCCTAACATCAGCAGCAACAGCCCACCTCCCTCCCAGACCTCTCGGCGGAAGGAAATGAAAACCAGATGAGCTGGACAGGGAATGGATTGATTAGATCATCTCATCCTACCCATCACACAGCACAGGGCTGTTCCCTACCAGCAGCTCCCCAAATCCTCCATCCTGACTCACTCAAAGAGGTCCAAAGCAATGGAGTTTCCACCTCTTCTCTTGGGATGCTATTTCTCCCTGCAGACTAAAACATCTCGCTGCCAGGAGGCCTTTCCTACCAGATTTTCCTCTTGAAAATATCTTCATTTCAATTGGCAGTTCCCATCTCCCCCCTGCATATGTGCATTTATGAACTACACTAATTAAACAGATTAATACTAAAAAGGAATTACAATTTAGGAATAAATTAGCGTGTTTTCCTTTTATCCTCTACGAAAAAGCCCAAGATGTCAAAGGAAGTCTGAGACTCTCTGACATCTTCCGTTCTTAAATTGGTCCCACTGCTCATAATTACACCTCCCCTCTACCCATATAAGTTAATTTGCTTTCCTTTCCTTTCCCCCATTCTTTTAAAGGCAGAAGGTGACGAAGGCAGAGAAAAAAGGGGAAGGAGGAGGATCAGGGGAGAGAGAGAGGGATCATCCCAATGGACCTGTCTAGCAGCCCCAGTGCATATGGAAATGCAGGCTCCGAAGCCTTGTCTGATGAATATCCCTAATTCCATTTTAGATTGGCCTTTCTACAGCAGGCAACCGCCTCTTCACCTAAATGTGGCAGGGGGGTTGGACATTCATGATCCTTGAGGTCCCTTCCAACCCTGGCCGTTCTGTGATTCTGTAAATACACCAACTATGCATCAAGGAAGAGAAAGGCTGACTTATGGCCAAATGGCAGCCAGCAGCTTTGAAAGCGAAGGACCAAGAAGAGAAGCAGTGGGGAAAGATGAAGGTTGAATTGCCAATCCTGGGCTTATCTACACCAATGCCTTGCCATGCAAGTGTGTCTAAAGAAGGACTGTAAGGAAGGACAGACTCCTCAGCAGGGTCTGCTGTGATGGGACAAGGGGAATGCTTTCAAACTAGAATGGGGGAGATTGAGACTGGATCAAACCCTCCAACTCAAAACGATTGCACGACTCTATGAAAGCCAAAGGGAGCATTTTGGTGGGAGGGTTCAGGTGGGAGCTGCCGTGCAGAGGGATGGGTGGGAAGCTCGTGCTGCAGGAGGGCTCTCAGTTTTGCAGAGTCATTTCCCACCCTTGCACGGCATGGTCTAACATTTAAAAACACTCAGCTGACCTCAGAGTGTCCACACCTCCTGTGCCCTTTACTTTTCTGATGGCTTCTGGGAAGTGCAAGACTGTCCCAAAGAAAAGAAGAGCCAGGAATTCATGGAGAGGTGCCAAGCTTGGAATTTTGTTTAAAATACGCATTAGAAAGAGCTGTAAGAATAAATGCACGTTCTGAGTGCTCTACTGCTTCTTAATGGACCGAAATAAAGCGGTCTTGGAAATAGGAAATGCAAATTGGAGGGGAAACGTGGAGCAGAACCAGGCAGCCTGCCCTTCCTTCGCTGCACGGCTCGATTTCTTGGCTGCAAGGCACGGCGAGGAAGTGATTATAAAGCATTTATTTGCAAAATCACAGCCAATAAATCCAAGAGCAACGGAACCCTCCCTCGCACCGCTCGCTCCTTGGTGGTGGGGATGGAGGAGACATGAACCTACGGGTGGGCTGCGCAATTCTCAGGTTTTTTGGAACTGATGGTGTCCTTAAAGAGCAGCATGGGGAGAAGCCGTCCCACAGCTCTGCTGTTCCAAAGCCTAGGAGGGAAAATAAAAGCCCTAACCAGGCTTTGAGCATTGCAAGCGAGTCACAGGATCACAGAGTGGATGGGACAGTGGCCCTTAAAGACCATCCAGTTCAAACCCCCTGCTGCATCTGAAGGGATCTGAATACTCCCTCTTTGTAAAGGTGTTCTGAAAAAGGACTGGCTGTCGAGAGAGGGACTGAATAAGGGAGAGCAATAGAGAAAATAAAACAGTACAGACAAAGCGGTCCAATTCCCCTCCCCTTTCCTGCAGATAAAAACCAATAGGCTGTTCCATCACAAGCAAACCACTGAATGCAACTCGCTGCCTGGAAAATCACTGAGGTCAAAAGCACGACAGAAAAAGGAAAAGGGATTAAACAAACGGATGATATAATCTACACAGCTATAACTCAGCCCTTGGAGATATAAATAGCTGCACTGCGGGGCTCAACTTAACCACTAATTTGCAGTGCAGTCAGGAGGGGGGCAGGCACCCACCCCCACGAGCAGATTAATCTGTAATTGCTCTTTATACATTCCTGACACCTTGCTTTGAAGTGCTTAAGCTGGTACCATCTCACAGCAGGGGCTGGACCTGGGAAGGGCTGAGACGTGCCTTGCTGCTGCTTCAACCTGTGCACACCAGAGAGGAGATGGCTCTAACCTACAGGGACAGGAGATGATCAAAGCTCGGTATTCTCCAAAAAGGAAAGCAGGATGGAGGTGATGGTTCAGGTTTCACAATGTTTTTATAAGACTTTAATTGCAAATAAACGCTGATTGGGATATTCAAATGCTTCAGAGCACTTAAATCACTTCAGAGCCTTTGTAAATCCCTCTTGAAATACGAGTGAAGAACAGTGCACAGGGTGCTGATGTGACAGGAGCAGGGCCAGCAAAATCACTGATGAATGCTTTGAGTTGGAAGGGACCCTTAAAGGCCATCTGGTCCCACTCCCTGCAATGAACAGGGACACCCACAGCTCCATCAGTGCTCACAGCCCCATCCAGCCTGACTTTGGCTGTTTGCAGGGATGGAGCATCCACCACCTCTCTGTGCAACACATTCCAATGCAACACGAGCTGCTGGAGATGGTGGCTTTCAGCACAGGGCCCCAGCCAGCCTCCATCTCCCATTTCGTCCACCTTCCTTGACTCATCTTGTTCCACTTGAGGGATGCGATGGGAGATGATTGAAAAGCAGCAGTACAGGTGCCTGTCCTATCCTGGCACACATCCTCTCCTCTTCTACATTAACTTTTAGAGGAGAAGTTGCTTCACTTTCTACAGAATCAAAGAATGACAGAATATCTCAAGCTGGAAGGGGCCCACAAGGACCATCGAGTCCAACCCCTGGCTCCACACTGCACAGGGCTATAACATATCCTAGTGTTCACATTTTTAACACCTGCACTTTTGAGCCACACAACCTTGATGGCTGGGGGACTGGCTGTGTGTTCAGTGCTTTTCTAGCTGCATTCAACCACCCTTCTGTGCACAGAACCGTAAAATCATTAAGGCTGACCTCTAAGATCACCAACTCCAACCCATTTCACCATGCCCACTGACCACGTCCCTCAGTGCCACATCTCCATGGTTCTGGGGCATCTCCACTCCTTGGGCAGCCTTTGCCAGTGCCCAGTCACTCTTTCGGAGAAGAAATGTCTCCTAATATCCAACCTGTCCCCACCTGGCACAACTTGAGGCCATCACCTTTCATCCTGACTCTAGTAGGACATTCTCATGTGTCCAGCAGCTTTAGTGCTCTGCCCTTACTAATGTGAGTCCCCAGGGCATCTCAACCTCCTTAGTTCTTCATCAAACAAAAAATACTGGGTATTTTATGGCCCTCCCCCAAGATATACACAGAATGATAGAATTATTAGGGTTGGAACAGACCACCATCATCATTCAGTCCAACCGTTAAATACATATACACCTACCCAGGTAGAGCACCTCACAGGTTAACGGATAATTTAACATAAAAGTGTGGCAAAGGGGAATTCATGTCTGATACCCAGTTCTGCAGACATGTATTAAAGCCAGAGGGAGCCCTCCCTGCTGCTCCTGCTCCAAGCCAACGCCTTGCTGCATTTTCCAGAAGTCAGCTTGTTTGCTGTCTGATGGAATGGCTTCACGCTTACTTTTGCTTTCTGTTTAGCTTGCACTGAAGCTATCTTTCACTTGGGATGAGCTCTGAGTTCAGCAAGTCCCTACACCTGAAGAACTGCATTCCTCCCCAGTCTGTTAATAAAAATAGGTGCATGAACAAAATAATGATATTGTAAAGCAGACCATGAGCTTCCCCTCCCTTTAGTACTCACAATACACGCTTCCTTTCCCCATGCTCCGAAGCAGTGATGCTCAAACCACAGAATAAGGACCACGAGTGAGCCTGGGCTTCTCAGAGATGATCTGCACCACACAGCTTTAACAGCATTTCCAATTAAGCACTTGATAAGATTAATCATCATCTTCAGCCAGCTGACAGCCATTCAAAAAGCACAGCAACAGCCACTTTAAAAACAATGAAAACTCTTAAACACCTGCCTGAGGGATGAACAAAGTAGTGTCTAGCAGATATTATCTTTTTTATTAAAGGGCAAATAAAATTGAACCAGGGAAAAGATGTTTTAAAGCAGTTAATGGAGAAGAGAAAGTGGGCATCTCTCTAAAACATCTTCCCAAATGATACATTTCGGGCTGTAGTCAAAACACATAAAAGTAAAGAAATAGCTCTTAAATGGGTTTGGATGGAGCCTCTGGCTCGTGCTCAGGAAAAGGAAAGCCTTTTAAAAATGAACGCATCCGTCCCCAAAGCAAAGCAGTGTAATTGGGGAAGGAACAACCAAGAAGAGGAGGCAAAGCTGATCATCCATGGGCACCTGGCTGAAAAGCAGAGGCATCCCAGGAGTCCTGCTTTGCTTGGTGCCTGAGGACACTTGGTTGTGTCCTCGATGTCACACCTGATGGTGGGTGATGGATGAGCACAGGGGCACTGCTACAGCCCAACAGGCTGAGCCAGCAGCTGGGAAGGGGAGGTGTTATTGCTCTCTACAACTCTTGAAAGGAGGTTGGAGAGAGGTGGAGGTTGGCCTCTTCTCCCAGCTAACAGAGATAGGATGAGAGGTAACGGCCACAAGTTGTGCCAGGGGATAGGTTCTGGTTGGATATTACAGAAAGAGTGGTGATGCACTGGCACAGCTGCCCAGGGAGTGGTGGGATCACCGTCCCTGGACGTGCTCCGTAACCATGGACATGTGAAGGTGGTCAGCGAGCGTGGTGGGATGGGTTGGGGTTGGACTTCATGATCTTGGAAGTCTTTTCTAACCTTAAAAATTCTGAAAATTAATTTCCTGTGCTCGGGTCACCTGGGGAAACAAATCTTCATAATGCACACCGTGTATACGAGCTCTCATCCGGCCGAACAGGAGGCACAGCCCCATCCTGGTGGTGCTGAGCTCTTCCTACAGGTGCTGCCAGCCCATGGGCTGCCTTTCTTCAAGATCAGCAGTTTTCCAACTGTGACACATGGTGAGCTGGCCCGAAGTGCAGGGTAACACCCACGCAGCTGAAGGCAGCGATCCGTTGTAACTGTAGTTTCAGAATGTTTTTTCAACTGTAATTTCGGGCATGGTTCAGCTGTGTTTTCAAGGGGACACCTGGTCCAGACAAGGGAGGACAACCCCTGTCCTCGCTGAGGGCTTCAACTGTGCATCGCTGCCTTGATGCGAGCTGGAAAGAAAGCACTTAAGCAATGCACCCCTCCTTGCACAGGCTGTATCGTAGAAACACAGAATGGTTTGGGTTGGAAGGGACCTTGAATGGTCATCCAGTCCAACTCTTCTGCATATCACAGAATCACAGAATGGCTTGGGTTGGAAGGGACCTCAAGGATCATGAAGCTCCAACCCCTCTACCAAAAGTAGCACCACCAACCTCCACATTTAATACCAGACCAGGCTGCCCAGAGCCCCCATCCAACCTGGCCTTGAACACCTCTGGGTGTAGGGATGGAGCATCCACAGCCTCTGTGGGCACTCTGTTCCAACACCTCACCACTCTCACAGTAAAGAACTTCCCCCTGACATCCAACCTAAATCTTCTCTCCTTCAACTTCAAACCATTTCCCTTTGTCCTGCAAATGTAAGGCTCCACCATACAGAGGTCCTGAGCACCTCTCCTGACCACCCCAGCTGTATTCCTCAGCTTCAGCTCCTCAAGCCATTCGTCCTGCTATCTCATCTTAACTCCCTTTCCTGCAGCCAAGTAGGAATGGTCTGTAGCTGCAGAGACCTTCCTGCTCATTCCCACCTACATTTCAGAAGCCCAGATGGAACTTCAGCTGCCATCCCAAACACAAAGCGCATTTCCAAATGCATTTGGATACTCCTTGCTTCCCAAGCACAGCTTTATAGTATAAATTCCATCCATCATCACTCATTTCACTTTCCAGAGCTTTTTCCCTCTCTCCAGCTCTTCAAAGAGCTCCTTGACCTTGTTGCTTTGCTCATCAAAGCACACAGACCAACACCATCAAATGGCAGCACCTCACTTCCAAGCTGTGAGGTTTGCAGCCATTCAGCCAATGCTGCCACAAACGCTCCCTGCAGCAGCAAAACCCCACAGGCTGCAATATTAATTTCCCCATGTAGCATGCACACCACTGCCTCATGAAACCAGAGCCTGCACAGAAGCACCTGGATAAATAACAGAGACAGGGCGTACGCCTTGCAAATACATCGAGCTTGACAGGTATCTACGCAATGCACTCAAAATGCAAGCCTGGGAATTAAATTCACTGTCAACAAGCAGCAGTCAAGCAAAACCAAGCTTCCCTTTATCACTTTCCTCCCCCAGATTATCCTTCCTCCTTGCACCAGGAATAATTTACCTCTCCCCTTGGCTCCGCAGGTAGCAGCTGGCTTCTCTCTTGGTCTAAGGGTTATCACGTTAAGATCAAGCTCAGAGCAGTTGGCTCTCTGGGTAAGGCTGATGAAGCTTTTTGTCTCAGAACTGGAGGATTTACGCATCAAAAGCTTGTCTGCCTCTCCCCAGCTGCTGTAGCTTACCTGCTAGCAGATACTGCTTCCCATAAACCACGTCGACCCTACATCGCCACGGGTGGAACATGGCAGCACTTGCAAACACAATGCTATTCCAGAGAGTAATTATTCTAGCCTGCCTTATCCTCCAATGTACACCCACATAATACATATATGTTTATTTATTTGCCTTCAAAATGATTGGGTGTGTAAAGGGAGCAGGTCCCCAGCCAAGCAGTGCTTCCTCACCGCAAGGAGATCATGCATGCATGTGCAGCATCTGCCTAACCATGGACTGGAGATGCAAGAAGTCCCCGTGCTGCTCAACACCTTCCTGCAGCGTATGAGGTTCTGCTGTAGGGTGCAACTCTGTAATTTCTTGGTCTTTGGTTTGTGTAAGATGGGACTTCAGCCCTGTGAAAAGATAGATAACAGCAGGACAAGGGGGAATGGTTTGAAGTTGAGGGAGGGAAGATTTAGGTTGGATGTCAGGGGGAAGTTCTTTACAGAGAGGGTGGTGAGGTGCTGGAACAGCTGCCCAGAGAGGCTGTGGATGCCCCGTCCATCCCTGGAGGTTTTCAAGGCCAGGCTGGATGGGACCCTGGGCAGCCTGGGCTGGTATAAAACGTGGAGGTAGGTGGCCCTGCATGTGGCAGGGGGTTGGAGATTCATGATCCTTGAGGTCCCTTCCAACCCTGGCCATTCTATGATTCTATGAGATGTTCATAGCTATTCCCTCTACCTTCAGCATCCTCCCTATTGGTACTGTGAAAAAATTGGTCAGAGAGGTGCCCCAAACAGTCTATGAAATAACTGCACTCTTTACCAAAACCCCAAAGCAAGGCTGATGACATTTCCTTTCCTTGCATTACGTAGCAGGCACTTCTGCCACCCAGTTCACCCAAAAAGCTCTGCGAAGGCACTGATGGAAACCTCCTTTGCCACAGGTTGGCCACTGCCACTTGGGGTTTCCTGCTGAAGACCTTTCATCTGCTCTGCTGCTTTGTTTGCTTTCTGTCATCTGACAGCGGGGACCTTTTCTGCTGAATGGTGAGAATGGGGGATGGAAAGCCAACATCTGCACTGAGGATGCTCTGAACAAGCAGGAATGGCTGGTTTAAAAGAAAGGAAGCACTGCGCCGCTCCATCCTTCAGAGGCACGTCCAGCTTCCAGCAATGACTAAGGGGACTGAATGCCTTCCCCTCTGTGTTCTCACTTCCTCAACTTGTCATCTCCTCTCATTGTTCTTGCCATGATTAGATAAGCTCTGGTGGCAAGGAATGTGTGCTCACCTCTGTTACACAATATCACACAACCGGAGGAGCGCAGGTTTTGCTGATGCTAAATCAGCATTATCTGCTCAGAAAAAGATCACTTAAATCACCCAGTGCATTCTTTGCTTGATGTGAAGGAGATATTCTTTTCAAGGAGACACAGATCAACTCATTCCTTTCATGGAACCAATGCAATCAAAATAGAAATGTGTCTGAAGTCATTGACGCGAAAAAAAAAAATATTCCAGATTCAGTTGCAACTATGTTTGACTGTAATTACTGTTGCTTGACCTCAGTGCAGACATAATGTTGAGGAAACCCTCAAAACTCAGCAAGAAACACCACTGAGAAGCTGAAGACAGGATGCAGATGGCAGCTGCAACTCTACCGAAAGTTTGGGCTGTGGCTGCTGCAAAAGGGCGAGCAACCACCGACCTGGGGCTGCTTCCCGTCCCACGCAGCTCACATGTTTTCAAGATCATATTGCAAAAAGAAAATAATAAAAAAGTCACCCGTTCTCGAAATTACACAAGAGCTGTTGCATTCTGTGCACCGATCGTTGCGTGGAATTAATAACCAGAGTGAAGGCAGCACTGAGATTGGGTCTTCCTAAACACCTGCAGGAGGAAACCTGTTTGCAGAATAAACCACAAGGAGAAAAGAACTGCTATTCAGGGAGGTTGCTGTCAGCAGCAAGAGGGAGGAGGAATGTTTGTTTATAGGCAGCAGCTCCAGGTATGGCCAGCAGGTCCCAGCATGCAGCCCAGCACAGCTTCTGTAAACAGCTGTCTCATTCAAGTCCGCAGCCCAATGCTGGCAATGTGTGTTCAGTGCTGATGGTTGGGTGCTGTTGGTTTGTAACAGGCCAGAAAGTCAGCATGCATCAGCAATGTCAAATTCAGCGTGGAAGTCTGAAGGGTCGTGGAGAAGCCTGCTTGACTTAGAATCACAGAATGGTTGGGGTGGAAGGGATCTTAAAGCCCACCCAGGCCCAACCCCTGCCATTGGCTGGGTGCCCCCAGCAGATCAGGCTGCCCAGGGCTCCCTCCATCCTGCCCTTGAGCACCTCCAGGGATGGGGCATCTACAGCTTGTTTGGGCAAAAGAGCACAACCACTCTGGACTTAAGATCGCAAGCACTGGTGATCTGTGATTTCTGTTCTCAGCTTGGTCACCATCCAATGCAAATGCCACCAGGGTGAAGAGCTCTGAAAACAAAGGAAGGTCCTCCTGGCTACGTGACACATGGTGAAGGATGAGGTTGGATCCTGACCTGCCATCTCCCCTTTGCTTCTCTTGCAGTTTGCTCGCAGCTGCCAGGTAATGAAAACAATGGCACGGTGCTCCTTCCTGAGGAGTGAGGAAATGGATTTGGGGGGTTCTGGTTGAGGCAAGTTGAATCTGAGTCAGCACTGTGCCCCGGAGCCAAAGGAACCAACCGTACCCTGGGGTGCACCAGGCCCAGCACTGCCACCAGGCAAGGGAAGGGTGAGTCCCGTTCTGCTCTGTGCTGCTGGGACCTCACCTCCAGCACCAGATTTGGCACACAGCACGTGGAGATCAAACTATCACACAGCACACAAAGGAGGGCTGTGAAGACGTCCCCTAATTTCCCTTAGCTCCTGGAAATCTTCTCGGTCCCCACCAACGGCTGCAGCAAACGGTGCCTCTTCACAGCCTCCCCTGCTCGCGCTCTGACAACAAATTAAATTTCAAGTTAATAAGGGAACGCATACCAGAGGGGCGAGCCAACCACAATTACTGACTATTATCTCTCAGGAAAGATCTTTCAGTTATTGTGGGTAACGCAGGAAACATCAGCTCAGCGATCAGCGCTGCTGGTGACGGCGAGAAGAAAACCACACGCATTAAAGCTATTGTGCAAATCCACAGGGCATGGCGTCTCGGCTCCCACCTCCCAAAAGATGCTGGCAGACACGGCTGGGAGAGGCACAGGGAAAGGCATGGATGGTTTGAAGGTGGTGAGCAGCTTATGTTGGGACTCTGGAGCAGCACACTGCTCACCCGTAGCTTCTAATGAGTTGAAAAGCTGATGCCAAGACAAGCACGCCACTTGCACTATCGTTAATCACAGAATCGTGTAGATTGGAAAAGACCTTCAAGGTCACCAAGCACAACCATCAACCTGACACACTGTGCAACACTAAACCACATCCCCAGTTCCACATATGTTGCCTTCTACATACATCTGTGCTCTTCTCAAAGTGAGTGATGGGAGGCACCACCCACCAGGTTCAGCTCTCAGCCATGCAACCATGAGCTTCAACTCTTCAGCAGAGAAAGAAATTCTCTTCATCACTTTCCTCTATCAACAGCAATCTTACCATAGTATTAAATCTCCACATTTCATACCAGCCCAGGCTGCCCAGGGTCCCATTCAACCTGGCTTTGGACACCTCCAGGGATGGACGGGGCATCCACAGCCTCTCTGGGCAGCTGTTCCAGCACCTCACCACTCTCATAGTAAAGAACTTCGCCCTGACATCCAACCTAAATCTTCCCTCCTTCAACTTAAAGCCATTTCCCCTCGTCCTGCTGTTATTTACCCTTTCAAGGAGTTGACTCCCCTCCTGTTTTCAGAATTCTGAGTAAAATAAGCCAACCTCTTTACGTGAAAACCTGGTTTTAAATCACTCCAGCTTCAAGCGATTCTTTCATAGCTCTTCCTATTCCCGTGAGACATCACAATTTTAAATATTGGATAATTTGAGTCTGCAGCTCGAAGGTTTCTTCCAAACGTCAGCTTTTTCCTTTTGGAAGACAGACTGATGACACTATACCTAATATGCTTAATTAGGAATATATAGAAAGATCTCTCCAAGAGAACCGAAAATCCTTCAGATGAAATGCTCTGAGTACCAAACCAAGAGCCCATCCATAATGACTGTTTATTCCCATCTTCTATGTGTTTCAGGCCATACTGTTTCAATCAGCAGTTCCTGCCATTGATGGAGTTGTTCCTTCCAGCGATGGAGCTGAACTCCACAAGAGGTCAAACCTAATTGTCCCGGGTTCCCCCTAACTGGGGGATGTGGCTTTCTAAAAATCACGCTGGGATGAGAAGGAAAGAGGTCAGAGCATAAAATAAACACACACATCAGGATGCTGTCACACAGCCCAGTCCGCCCAGTATGGAAGCAGTTTTCCCCTTGATTTCAGCAGCTTTGTTTCAACCATCACATCTTGCTTTCCCCCAAGCACTTGGCTTTTGCTGACCATTGCACCCAGGCACCAAACCCCTCTCACGGCGCTCCGGTACTGCAGAACACAAGGGGAATGCTTTGCACAGATGTTCTTTTTGTAAGAAATAATAATTCATGCAAATCCCTGCTCCAAGCAAATTCCACAGGAGTGCATCTTATCACAAGCCAAACAAAAAGTACAGATACATCTGAGATCTATAAACGTGTATTAAAAGAATTTGTTCTTGTTACAGCTTGAATTTCCCCCTCTCCCTCCAACTCCTCTGCCAGTAAGCTACCCAGCAACACCAAACAAGCAAACCACCAATTCCACAGCACTAAAAGGAAGCTTAAACCCCAATTATGATATAAGGTAACACTGCTGTGAAAGGACTACAGATGTAACACGCTCCATATTCACCCAAAACACCTTCTTAAAACATTTACAGCCCTCATAAACACACCATCCAACCCATGACGTTGCTCTCATCAAGGCTCCCTCCAAACTTGGCTACACGTTGGGTATGGGCACATGGCAGGGGTTGGCCATGCTGGTGGGAACTTGGAGCCTGGAACCTTTTCAAGCTCATAAATTGAAATGTTTTAAGAGCTCAGGAGTGTGTAGATGGTCCTGGAGTGTATCTACAGTGCTTTCCAATTTTGCCCAATAGTTCATCACACTTAAGATCAGGGATTTTCCTCTATTTCATTCATCAAGAACGGAGTACTCCCCCACCACATCTGGAGACCGACCAGCTTTCCGCAGAAGCTCAAGATGGTGAAAATAAACTCATAAAACATATTTTTAGGGTTTCTGTGTTCGGTTGTGTTTTCTTTTTTCAAAATGGGAAGTTAGAACCTGAATTCCAACCCAACCACTGGGCTTTAGCAGAACAAAAAAATCCCTGTGCTGAGTGCTCCCAAACAGGAGTCATGCTCCTTCCAACGCTACACCAACAGAGACCTTATTATCCTTTGGGGGAGGAAGTCGGATTTTTTCCACTTAGCTGTGTTCCCAGGTAATTCTTAAATAAGATTTCCCTTCCCCCTGTGTTTAAAGGGACACTTTGCTCTAGAACAACAAACTATTGCCTTAGTGCCACTCCAAACTGCCGTCATTGTGTGCTGAGCCCTAAAATAGAACGATGACAGGTCTGCCACCAGTAAGCTCCATTTTATTTCAGGGAGACAGAGCATTCCATGATGCCAAAATTAATAACCCTTCTTCTTACCTTAATTATCGTAAGCAAATCGTCCACCTGCATGTCATTAGGAGCCCATAAAGGTTCTTCCAGAGGTGCCCCTGCAAACAAACCAGAAACGCCAAGCTTTTAATACCAGTTACAATTCAGCAAGATCTTTACACAACAAAATTACTACCGCTGCCAGCAAGGCAATTTCATTCTTTTTTATCTATATGCAGAGCAACATTTTTCATTACTGGCCGAGCTAGAGATGCATCTGGGGACAGAAGGAAAGAACCTTGAGCATGAGGCTCAGAGTATCATCATATTCAGAGTTCATCTTTTCCCACCCCAAGGAAAGAGGCACATCCATCACCATGACTTCTGGCGGCCATGTACCCATAGGTTTCCCCAAATCCAAGCGTCCCCAGACACAGATTATAGGGTCAGTGCAGCCCAAAGGATCTCTGCATCTGTTTGCTGCCCTACATCAGCTCCGACGCAGCAGCAGGCTCCTTGCAGGACCAAGCCCTCCTTTCCCCAATCCCATTCAGTGTGCTGATGCTACAAAGCACAAAATTAGAGACCTGAAGCAATTCTAAAATTGGAGTTGAATATATTTAACTAAATGAATGCCTTTTTTCTCCACCTATTGACATCTCTCAGCCTCTGAGTCCACCTGATGCCAAGGAGCCGCGGACCTCAGCACAAGTGATCTCTTTGCTGCTCCTCACCTGCCTCAAGGGTTGGCTCCATCAGACTTCAATCTGATGGGCACACAGAATGCTTTTTAACTCTACAGAAGAAAAAAAATCTGTTTTTTTTTTTTTTTTTTTGAGTGTAATAGAACCAGAACTTTCAAAGAAATGAAAGCAGGTGATCATGCTGACTTTGATTAGAGAATCACAGAATCACAGGGGTTGGAAGGGACCTCAGGAGATCACTGAGTCCCAATCCCTGCTAAAGCAGTTCCCTACAACAGGTTGCAGGGGTCAGCATCCAGCCAGGTCTTGAGTATCTCCATAGAAGGAGACTCCCCAACCTCTCTGGGCAGCCTGTTCCAGTGCTCCGTCACCCTGACTGTAAAGAAGTTCTTCCACATGTCAGTACAGAACTTCCTATGTTCAAGTTTTAGACCATTGCTCCTTGTCCTATCGCTGCACAGCACTAAGAAGAGCCTGGCCTCATCCATTTGCCTCCCACCTCCCTTTAAATATTTATAAACATTTATCAGATCTCCTCTCAGTCTTTTCCCCATGCTGAACAGACCCAGGTCACTCAACCTTTACTCATACAGGAGATGCTCCAGGCCCTTCATCATTTCAGTGGCCCTGCACTGGACTCCTCCTAGGAGATCCCTGTCTTTTTGGAACTGAGGAGCCCAGAGCTGGGCACAGTATCTAAATGTGGCCTCACCAGGACAGAGCAGAGGGGGAGGATCACCTCCCTCGCCCTGCTGCCCACGCTCTTTGTAATGCACCCCAGGATGCCACTGGCCTTTTGGCCACCAAGGCACACTGCTGGCTCATGGCCAACCTGCTGCTCACCAGGACTCCCAGGTCCTTCTCTGCAGAGCTCCTTTCCAGCAGGTAATCCCCCAGCCCATATCTATGGATGCAGTTATTCCTTCCTGGATGCAAGACTCTACACTTGCTCTTGTTAAACCACTCAGTGTGCAATGTTGCTATCGATATTTGCATAGACAGCATACTCATCTTTCAAAGATGCCATGCTCTGAGCACCCAGATTGCACTGCACATGGAATCACAGAACGGCCTGCATTGAAAAGGACCACAATGATCATCTAATTTCAATCCCCCCTGCTATGTGCAGGGTCGCCAACCACCAGACCAGGCTGCCCAGAGCCACGTCCAGCCTGGCCTTGAATGCCACAACCTCCTTGGGCAACCTCTTCCAGTGCTTTAACACCCTCTGAGTGAAAAACTTCCTCCTAATATCTAACATAAAACTCTCCTGTCTCAGTTTAAAACCATTCCCCCTTGTCCTATCACTATCCACCTCATAAACAGTAGTTCCCCCTCCTGTTTATACACTCCCTTCAAGTATTGGAAGGCCACAATGAAGTCTCCCCAGAGCCTTCTCTTCTGCAGGCTAAACAAGGCCAGTTCCCTCAACCTTTCCTCATAGGAGAGGTGCACATGTCCCTGTTCATTGCAGGGAAGTTGGACTAGATGACCTCTAAAGATCCCCTCCAACTCAAATGATTCTATGATGCAAATACAGCCTCACACGTTACTGAGGAGGGCACGAGAAGCCTGGAGATGTTGCATGGAGGGCCTCCAAATGTTAATCAAAGTCAATGCAACACATCTGAGTAGGTTTTAGAGCAGGCTGTGTGTTCAGAAGGCTGTGACTCACACAGCCTCTCCTTCTGACAGGTGACGAGCACAGCACAGACATGCACTGTCACGTACATCACAGTAGGTAGGAGCATCTTGCGTTACAAACACAAGAATATCTTGCAGCCACATTTTAGACATCAGTCACACAGCCATTGCAGAGGAAACCTCATTTTCAAAGAGCAAATGTACAACAGAACTGAGGGGAGAGGACTGGCCCATGCTTCTCCAGCCCTGGCTGCACCCAGGGTTGTATCTGGCTGCCATGTTTGGTTGCAAACAATTCAGCCGGGTAAATATCTATTCATTCTCACAGCACATCAATAGAAAGGAAGATATGTCACCCAGAGATTCCATTTTCTATAACCCAAGTTCACTTTTCCAAGACCCAGAGCATGGAGAAACCCAACACTGACCCAGCTCATGCATTAACCCAAAGGTGGTGGAGAAAGAGCTTCAGTTATGAAGGGGCAGATATAGGACAAGAAGGAATGGTTTTAGCCTAAAAGAGCAGAGATTTAGGTTGGATGTTAGGGGAAATGTTTTACTTTGAAGGTGGTGAGGCCCTGGCACAGCTGCCCAGAGAGCTGTGGGTGCCCCAACCCTGGAGGTGCTCAGGACCATGGGTGCAGCCCTGGGCAGCCTGGGCTGGTAGGTGTGCAGTGTGATTCTCACATTCTTGTATTTTGTTTAGATTTAATGAAAAATGAGTTTTACTGCTAAGAAGCAGGTGAATGGGTTGCATGCTTGCTTAAACAGATAAGTAGAAGATGAAGAGCTGTGCGCTTTCCAGCTCACCTGCAGGCTCCAAACCCTGGAGAGGGGATGGTCCAACAGAAGGTCCAATGACTGATAATGCCTGGTGTGTCAGGAGGGTTCAGCCATGCTTGTAGAATCATGGATCATTGAATACTGTGGTTGGAAGGAAGCGATGGGAACTAACACTTGCAAGCAGGGATCCAAAAGCAGAGCTTCACTCAAGTTGGCCATTTCTGTGCTGGACTATCCATATCATTAGGGAATGATTTTACTGTCTAATGTCACTTCTTTTATGAAAAGAGGAATAGAAGCTCAAGAAGAAGCCCAGTTAGAAGATGCTTTGAGACTTAGAACCACAGAATCATGAAGGTTGGAACAGAGCTCTAAGATCCTCAAATCCAAACCTAACCCATCCCACCATACCCATAACCACATCCCTCAGTGCCACATCTCCATGGTTCTGGAGCACCTCCAGGGATGGTGGTTCTACTACTCCCTGTGCCAATGCCTGACTGCTTTCAGAGAAGAAATGTCTCCTAATATCCAAACTTCAGACGACACCAGCAGGTTTGTTATTCAAGAACATTAATGCTAAATAACGTCGCATGCTGAAATGCTTAAGATTTGCTCCCCACTCATATGGGCTTGACAAAAGTGGCCTACAGTTATTGAGCTGCTCTGTCTCTTATTAAAATAATTAAAGTAGCAGTAAGCCAGGCATTAGCTGGCTAGACAGCCCAAATCCCACCGCCCGCGTAATCCACCTAAAAGCCAAGTGTTCCAAGGGAAATTAAAGCTGCCTTTAATCCATACAAATCTCAGCACAGGAATCTTTTCTTCTCCTGCCTCCTGCTGCGGGTTACTCCTGCTGCACACCCCTCTGTGCTGCTGGAGCTCTGGGGGCAACGGGACACAAAGACTGACATTGGATCTGTGGTGCAGGCAGCTTTACACCCGTGTTGAAACAGGACACAGTTCTCCCCGTGCTTGGTGTAATCATATGTATCAACACACATAAATTAGGACAATTTGAGCATAAATCAGGCAGCGTCATTATGCTGATTTAGACTTTAGGGTTGTGTTTGCAGTCTGCCAATGATCCTCTGGGAGGGAGCCATGAGTGAGCTGGAGGAAGAGGATGGCTTCCTGCTAGTCCACAAGGGGCATCTTCCCAAAGCTAACTCAAATGGTGAGGAGAAGGGGTGAGAAGACCTGTGGGGATTGTTGCCACTCTGCATTTCCTCTGTCTGAAATTCTCCTTCCTAAAGATTTCACCCTATCCCTCTTGTGATGCATGAAGCAGTGATCTATGGATGGAGGCAGGGAGAAGCTGCCAGAAAAATAAACCACCGGGGTGCAAACGCTGATGTGAATGCAAGAAAAAATAAAGAGTAAGAGACTCAAATCTTCTCTATTTCATCAAACCTACCATACAGATCCAAACCATCCTCAGCAGGATACGATCCTCTGCAGGGCTGTGGGTTCTGCTCCTCCCTGCTGGTACCAGGGGAGCTCCTGAAGCCTTTCAATTTTCATACCTAAACCAGTTACTAATTTAGCTGCCAAATGGGATCATTACGATGAAAAATCCTACCTGTGGGAATCGAGCTCTCTCACTTCAGAGGGAATTCGAGCTCCTATTCTCCAGGATCCAGCCAGGAGTATTTCCTCCGACAGACGCGCTGGCACTCTGCCTGGCTCAAAAACACACTGCAGAAGAGCACTGAGCACTAAGCTACCACTAGAAGTGCTTAAAAAAACCCCTAAAAATAATCAAGTTTGGACAAAGCATATGGTAACACTTATCACGCCGCAGGTGAGAGCAAATACAATGCTCTCTTTAGAGCACAAAGTAAAAAAAAAAAATGATGGATTTTCAGAGAACAGCAATGCTTAAATACCAACGCAGCCCAGGTGAAAGGTTGCTCAACGCCCTCAGCCTCGGTGTTGTTGCACTCTTGCATTTCTTTGCCTCTTTGATATTATAAATATCAAAAGATGTTTCTCCGGAGCACCCAGAAGCTGCACGTCTGTGGCAGGGAGGCAGGGCATACCCCCAGGACCCTGCGGGCTGCAAACAGCACAAAATCCCATGGAGGCACCTGGAGGACTGATGATCAAAGCGACCACTGCTGCTGTGTGCAGTCACAGCAAACCAAAAGCAACCCAAGGCAAAAGAAGTAGGAATAGAAATGAGGCAGCGCAGGGAAGTGAAACCGAGGGCTGCCTCGAAGGCTGGAGATACTCAAAGGATGGGGGGTCAGCATGTCAAAATTGGGGGCATCCATACATAGAATCATAGAGGCATTAAGGTTGGAAAAGGCCACTAAGATGAAGTCCAGTCATCAGTCCATCCCCACCATGCCCACTGAGTACAATTTGCTGAGTTGTGGTTTTGTTTTTCCCAGAAGCATGAATAGAAATGAGTTACTGCAAACCCATCTCTGCCTCTCTATGAAGGATCATAGAAACACATAGAGTGATTTGAGTTGGAAGGGACCCTTAAAAGTTCATCCGGTTCCACTCCCATATGGGATTCCACTGCAATGAACAGGGACACCCACAGCTCCATCAGTGCTCACAGCCCTATCCAGCCTGACCTTGGGTGTCTCCAGGGATGGGGCATCCACCACCTCTCTGGGCAACCTGTGCCAGTGCTTTACTACCCTTATTGTAAATAAAACCTTCTCCTTTTATCCAATCTAAATCTCCCCTCCTCTAGTTTGAAACCATTTCCCCTTGTCCTATCATAATAGATCTTGCTAAAGAGTTCCATAAACAGCTTCTGCAGTTGCTTCAAATGGAGCCCAACTTGGAGCATGCAGCCAGTTAATGGCACGAGCCGCTGCTCCAACTCACTGCAGCAATTCCTGTAATTCAAGCCTGGTAAACAATTGCTGCTCTGAAATGGGACAGCATCCAATTATTATCCTCTTCCTTGTTAAAATAACACAAAAAAAAAAAAAAAAGGTATATTTACTATACCTGCACATTCACTGCACTGGAAGTATCCCCACGCAGGCATGACAGCAGCAAGCACCAGCGCTCCTTGCAGCTTCGCCTGTTGATGTTTTCCCTTTCATCTGAGCAAAAAGCATGTCAAAGCTAAACAAGCAGGCAAGAGGAAAGCAAGCATCTGGCTGCCTCCCTGACAACTGAACAAGCTGGCAGCTTGCAGAAGGTAAATCTTTACTACGCTCCTAAGCGAGGCAGCTAACACTTTGCTTTGGTGCCAGCGCTCCCATACATCCTTGCTTGCATTTCCATCCTCCGTTCAGCTGTCCTTGGCTGCCCTGGGACTTCCATCCTGCAATAAAATGGTGCAGACACCGAGCCCTGACCAAACACATTAACCCAGCATGCACACACCAGCCTATGTGCAAGGGTTTTGTTGGAAGGGCTTAGCTCACTGCCACGCACCTGATAAGAGTCTGCAGCAACGACACACCCAGAGATAAAACAGAAGGGTTCCAACCTTCAAAACTCACTGACGTACCTGGAACGAGGGGTGAAAGAAAGCTGTAAAGAAAACACTCTGCCTAACAAATCGTTTCCCTTGGCAAACATCCCTGCTTTCCTTCCCTTGCCATATCTGTGTGTGCACGCAGGAATCGTTCCCTCGCATTTTCTTGGGTTGGAAGGGACCTTAGAGATCATGTAGTTCCATACCCCTGCCATGGGCAGGGCTGACAACACTACATCAGGCTGCTCACGTCTCCTGATGGGCCCACAGACCAATCTGGGTGACATTTGGCTGTCAGTAGGGTTGCACAGGAATTGTGACCCCACCTGAATGCATTTGGGGATGGCACATTACCCTTGAGCTCTGTGCTATGGGTGTGAGAGCTGATGAACGCGTCGTGCGAGGGGTTATGTGCAGTGCAGTAGCTAAGGTCCCATGTCCAGCCCAGGAAAACATTTGCAACCTTTTAATTCCTCTTCCTCTTTAGACTTCCTTAACGAATATAAATACTTACGAAGGGAAAAAAAAAAAAAAAAGAAAAAGAAAAAACAACACATGACTCAGTCATCCTCCCTACAGACCCACGCTCCAGGTTGACTGGGAGCAGCTCGAGGTGACATCAGCACAGTGAGGACATGGACTGCAATGGGGATGGTGGCACAGCTCTTGACTTTGGTACCATCCATAAGAAGTACATCTGTGCCTCTTATCCCTCCATTCCAGCCCCTCGAGCTGCACCAAGCTGTGTTTTATAGGCAGACCCATGTGATGCAGCTCTTCCAGCGGCGATTTCCTGCAGCCTCTCGCATACGAACCCGGGGCAGGGATACGGAGCAGCCCTCCAGGAAGCTGCAGCAAGAAACAAACCCCAGCCAGATTTCTAAAAATGGTTATAGCTTCAGCCAGCAATAGGATGTTCTTCATTCCTCCGCGCAGATGGATTTCTGAGCTTCAGATATAAATACGGCATTGTTGTAGATGGGATATTGTGCTTTGCTCCTCCGGGTCACAAGTTCAGAGTTGCGGCGTGTCGGCAATGCTCAAAGAGCAGTGAGTCCTTTATGGCCATCATAAACGTTCCCCAGAACCTTTTGTTGGGCAAAGGGTTCGGAGCTATAAGATTTTTCATCAGCATTAAACTGGGCTCCTCGTTGGGAAGCTTGGAACAGGTTGCCCAAGGAGGTTGTGGATGCCCCATCCCTGGAGGCATTCAAGGCCAGGCTGGATATGGCTCTGGGCAGCCTGGTCTGTTGGTTGGAGACCCTGCAGATAGCAGGGGATTGAATCTAGATGATCATTGAGGTCTTTCTGAACCCAGGCCATTCTGTGATTCTATGCAAGGAAGGCTGAAATCAGGCAGAAATCACAGCAAAGGAAGAAGGGTTTTCACTCCTGGCACTTGAACTCAACCATCTCAGTGTGTTAACGGAAGATTTTCACCTATGTGTTTGACCATCGGATTCAACTTTTAGATTTGTTGCCTAAACAAACCAATGTTAGATCCGCTGTCCAAAATTTGTGTGTAAATTCACCCACTTTTTTTTAGGCATCACCAACAAAAGGGTTTGCTTACATTTATTTATAACCACCTTGAAACAACACAACCACAAGTGTGGTAGGGGCTGCCCTATCACTATTTCCAAAGTAGTGGAGCCACCATCCCTGGAGGTGTTCAAGAACAGTGGAGATGTGGCACTGAGGGACATGGCCTGTGGGCATGGTGGGGTGGGTTGGGGTTGGACATGGTGATCTTACGAGTTCTTTTCCAACTTCAATGACTCTGTGACTCACTCTGCAGTTTTTAGGCTGGGGGACATTCAGTTGGAGCAGACACACAGACCTAATGCCACGGATATCTGTGGGATCTTCATGGACCTGAGGATCAGAAGAATTACCTCCCAAAATCTTTACATGCCTCAGGTTCAAAAGCAGCAGGCATCTCACTGCGTGGGGTAAAAAACATTACAAAGGGCCTATAGGGTTAGTGTCTGGAGACCCCAAACCAGATCCTTTGGATGAGCTGTGAGAGTTCTGCTAGAGATGCTGCTATTGGCAGGACAGCAGGACAAAACCTATGGGACTCATCACGCCAGTAGCAAGGTCCCTGCAATGCTGCACGAGGAGTCGTACCATGGGAATTCTGTAACCTTTGGATGCATGGTGTTAAGCCTGAAGATGGAAACTGGAGTCAAAAGTCATGGACAAAACCTCCCTGTGGATGGAAAATCTACGACCGAACTGCGGTGCCAGATGTTTCACGCAGCTGCAGGGCTTCACTGTAATCCATCACCATAATCCCTTGCAGCCTTAAGACGACCAAACGAAGGAGGGTTTGGTTTTGTTCAGGGGTGTCTGCTTTGTTTCATTGGTGCAGGGTCTGCAGAAGCGGCTTGCTTCTCTGGAGATCCTCTCTGTATCTTTGCACTCCTTGTTTATAAGTACAAAGTGCTGCTTTCAATGGATGGGATGTGTTGGTTTGTGGTTTTTTTTTTTAATTTAAGACCAGATATTTTCAGTTCAAATTGACTCATGTCCTTCCCTCCAAGTGAAAGGAAGGCTCCAACGAGGACTGCTTGAACCACTGCCCCCCTGGGTGCCCCATTCCTATCTTACCTGCTATGGTTTGTTCAGTCCCTGCCTATTTCAGGGGGTTGGAACTAGATAATCCTACAGGTCCCTTCCAACTCAAACCATTCTATGTTTCAATGATTCTATGACCTCAGCAGGAGCTTGTCCAGTTCACAGATACGTCCAGGCTGCCAGGACCAGCAACTGCAACAAAATCCCTATGAGCAAGCAGCCATCTCTATAAGCAAGCAGCTGTGTATTTAAGAGGTGAGAATGCATTCAACCAGCTAATTCCATAGCCTGTATATCACAAGCCCATCTGGAGGCCCTCCTGGAGATGAAAACGTGGGAGGCATGAGGGTGAAGGATTAAACTGGAACATCAACAGGTTCCCCTGATGCAGCACTGGAACAGGGCTACATGTGTTTCTTTTTTCCCCTATATCATCCTTTTTTTTTTTTTTTTCTTCCCTGCATTTATTAGGCACTAGGGAAGTGAAATTTGCTTCTGCAGATCATATGATGGATGGTCAGGCACGAGATGCTCACCAAGTCTGGACAGTGGGATGCGTCTGCAAAGGCAGGACCTTGTCCAGAGCATAGATGTGTCCAGGCTGCCAGGACCAGCAGCTGCAATAAACTCCTCACGTTCCTAAAGAAAAAAGAAATCTGTTTCCCACCTCCTTGGTGTGCTCCAAGCACAGGAAAAAGGAGATTGGGTTCCTTTTTCTGGATGCACTGCTGGCCTGTAGCATTAACAAACAAACATATATGGTTTTCCCTGATCTGCTTCTCTTCTCTTGCCATTCTTGTCCATTTGAATGAAGGCTCTACCTTCAGGAAAACAGGTTGGCAGCAGGGAAATCCTGCACACTCCTAAAGAGTTAAACCATAGCCATGGAGCCAGGCACCATTATAATTCTGGGAGAGTATATTTAAATAGCAGGGAAAGCTGAGCTCGTCCGACTGGATCATCAGACCACAAGTTCCCCCCAACACAGCTTTGATTTTCCAGTGCAACACACAAAATCCTCTTCTGCTTTCACAAAATGCGTGTGGGATCACGCTCTGTATTGCACAACATGGCTTAAGAAATGATCCCCAGTGTAGTGCAGAGCTGGAGATCGGCACAGAGGAAGGGCTGTGAATATCTCTGGCAGCAGAGGGGGATGAGGAGCATGTGCTCGCCTAGAGCAAAGCAAGGGAGTGGTAGTTGCTCTCCAGCTCTACACTCAAGGACAAAGAAATTATATGGAATCATAGAATGGCTTAAGTTGGAAGGGATCTTAAGGCTCATTCCAATTCCCTTGCTGGGGGTAGAGTTGCACAACTACTAGATAAGGCAGCAGGTCAGGCTGCCCTGGGTCCAATCAGCCTGGTGTTGAGCATCCCTGGAAATGGGGCACCCACAGCTTCTTTGGGCAGCCTGTGCCAGCACCTCACCTGACAACACTGGCAAAATGGATAAAAGCTGAGCACATCTTCCCAGCTCATCATATTACAAGGCTGGAGCTGGGTCATCAACACCGCTTTCATCATAAGCTGGGGGTGGGATGCAGGAGCTTCCATACTTGGGCTATTTTCCAGGGGGAATCAACCTGAGCACTGGGACAACAGGTGGTGGGTGTCATTCTGCCCTTTCCTATCCGCAAGGATCACTGAGTCCAAGCCCCAGCTCCAACCCAAACCCAAACCCCATAGCTGAGAGCGGTGCCCCAACAATCCCTGAGCTCCAGCAGTTTAGGATGAGCAGCCTATCCCAAGCCCAACGCTCCGTGGGGCAGAACCTTTTCTTAACCCCCATCCCTCCTCTGGATGCTCTGGGGGTGTGTAACTGCAGAACTGCCCCATAAGTGACATTAAGAGACGAGCACGAAGTGGAAGCTCTCAGTGGCACCCCATCCAGTTCCCAGCCCCAGCGATGCTTTCGGGGAGGGAAAGCTGAAAAGCAGAGCCCTGCAGACATAAGCCGTGTAGGTAACCAGTAGCAACTGTGCCTAATCCATCAGCAGGACAAAACCACCAGCCTCATTTGTACCCACGGCACGCACCGGGCCGAGTGTGGCACGGCCGCAGCACTCCCTTTCCAGTTTAAGCTTCATTCTGGAGTGGTTTCTCTTTTTGTAAGTATTTAAGTCTGCTTGGAGGAAGAAGTAGTTTCAATAGATGAGGCTGGAGTTGATTTGAGTCAAAACGAAGAGCAAATGCTCTTTCCTCAGCGTACATATTCAGTATGCAAAGTGAATGTATTATAGTTTGCCATATCCATAATATTGGAGAAATTACCAAGAAATCAGCTGCTCTAATGTTGATGTTCTCGACTTTTTTTTGTAATAAATTACCAGAAAGAACAGAAAAATACTCCAAGTCATGTTGGAAAGCAAAGAATAAAAGCAGCAATTCTGTCCCCTATTCAGGGCACAGCACCAAGAAATGCCTCACTGACAGAGGATGCTGGCATCACAGCAGCAGCACTGTATCACTGTTATGAGCATCAACAGGAATGCATGGCAAGATTGGAAGCAAGGAAGTCTTAGAAAAATGTATTTCCTATTCTCCCCTCGTCTAACCAGCCCGTTGTCTTCACACAGAGGGCTGTCAGATTGATGAAGTGTGATTTCCCTGTGGTGAATCCATGCTGACTACTCTTGATCACCCTCTTTTCCCCCACATACTTAGAGATGGCCTCCAGCATGAGCTGTTCCATCACCAGGGATGGAGGTGAGGCCGACTGGCCTGTAGTTTCCCAGGTCTTCTGGCCCTTTTTTGAAGACCAAGGTGACACTGGCTTTCTTCCAGTCCTCAGGTACCTCTCCTGTACTCCATAACCCTTCCAAGATGATGGAGTGACCCAGCAATAGTGTTCACCAGCTCCCATTGGTGCCCGTGGATTGGTGGATGCCACGTTTCCCTAAATGACCTCCAATCTGATCCCCCTTGACTAAAGAAACTACTTCTCTTTCCATACTTTCTGGCCTAGGAGACCAGGGATTCCTGAAGGCTGGCCTTGGCAGTGAAAAATGAAGGTGGCATTCAGTGTCTCTGCCTTCTCTGTGCCCTCTGTCCCCAGGGTTCCTGCCCCATTCAGAAATAAGAGACACCCAAACTATGGAGAGAAACCTTATCAACACTAGTTTGGTGAAGGAGGAAAACAAGTTGCCCAGAAAAGTTGTACAACCTCCATCCTTGGAGGTTTTCAATGGATGAAGTCCTGAGCAACACAATCCTGCCCTAACGAGGTTGGTTAGAGACCTCCAAAGGTGCCCACTAACCAGCTTACCTGTTCTAGAGTCAAAGACTACGGAGATCATCTAGTCCAACCATCCACCCACAACCACCAAGGCTGCTGCCCAGTGATCCTACCTTTCCAAGCATCCAGTGATCAGTTAAAGCTTATGCCATAAAGCCAGCCTGTGATGGTATAAACACACAAAAAATTGGTTCCATAATCTCAGAAACATCCCAGCACCATCCAGATCACGACATGAAGTCCCTTCCTTTTGACTTCACCCTTTTTCTTTACTATGAAAGTGGTGAGGTGCTGGAACAAGCTGTCTAGAGAGGCTGTGGATGCCTCATCCCTGGAGGTGCTCAAAGCCAGGTTGGATGGGGCACAATCTGGTCTGGTATTAAATGTGGAGGTTGTTGGACCTGCCTGCAGCAGGGGGATCGGAGCTTGATGATCCTTGAGGTCTCTCCCAACCCAAGCCATTCTGTGATTCTATGATTCTCGCATTCCCCTCCACGAAACATCACTCTTGCAGTGCTGTCAATGCAAACAAGCTGCTGCCCCTCAGGCAAAGCCGGCGGAGATTGCAAAAAAAAAAAAAGAAAAGAAAAGAAAAAAAAATCCTCTTGATTATTTATGTCGCTCTTTGAACAACACCAGCTATTGTCAGAAAGCTGTTTGCAGTGTTTTAAAGCCCTGAATGTCACATTGAGAGTCTGGTCGTGTCAGTAGGAAAGCCTGCTGCTGCCACGTCCCAGCACAAAACGTTTTATTGAAGGCACCCCAAGCTCAGCAACACCGAGCCGGGCAGAACCGAAAAGGAAGCTGGTGGGTGTGACAGCCACATTTTATATAACAGTACTGAAAGAAGCAGAAAAGGGTTGAGTTTTTGTGGGTTTTTTTTAATTCTTATTTTGGTGTAGTGGGGAAAAAAACAAGGCTCGGGGTGAGATTAGAAAGCTTTGGCTCGCTTTGGGAGGAATTTGGGAGTGCTTAGGGGCGATGGAGCCCTTCCCAGCAGGACTCGGTGTGGACATGGCTTTGTCAGAGTGCTGTCGAGAAAACAGGGCTGGCCCTGCCACCAAGCAGCTGCTTCCTGCTGTACTACAAGGGAAGCAGGGCTCTGTGACTGTGCAAACAAAGCAAACCTGCAGCTCCCACCATTCCTCTCCAGGATCAGGAGCTCAGGAGTGCCACCCGACCACTGCAAACCCCAAAGAGGAAAGAACCAGGCTCTTTTCCGGGGTGTGTAACATTACGAAGCAAAACTGGACGGGCTGCAATCTTCCTGAGTGCTCCTTTGCTGCACCCCGAGTGCTGCGTTTCAGGTTACTTCACCTGCTGTACCTGCAGGAATTGCTTTCAAAAGTGCATTTATTTCTATCGCTTCCACTAACACCTGGCTCCTGCATCAAGCCTTTCATCTGCAGGTCTTCAAACCGTCCTGCAAAGAAAGCAAGTTGTCACTTCCTTCCCCCTCCCACGCCCCCGTGCACCGACGAGGAAGTTATAAGCCAAGTGAAACAATAAATATCACCCAACAAAAAGGGGAATGCAACCAGCAATAGAAAGGATGGTGCTCCCATAGAATCACAAAATGGCCCGGGTTGAAAAGGACCACAGTGATCATCTGGTTCCAACCCCCCTGCTACGTGCAGGGTTACCAGAACAGGCTGCCCAAAGCCACATCCAGCCTGGCCTTGAATGCCTCCAGGGATGGGGCATCCACAGCCTCCCATACGACTCCAACCTGTAGTGCCTGTAGAATCCATCCTTTCACTGCTCAGGAAGCAGCTTCTCATTGCTGCACATGCACCAACGCTCCTCCCAGTGTTGATATCCCCACCTCTTCCATCTCAGGGCTCTGCTTCCCATAAGCAAACAGGCAGGCATTAATCCTGCATGCATCACCTCATCTCCCCGATAACACCCCGTTAACCATCCCTCACATGGGAACCTCGGGGCATTTTAAGCCCTATCATCTCATCTCCTCTGCAATCTCAATTCACTGTGAAAATATTTGGTGAAACCTATTAAGGGATTTCTTGATAGAGGAGCATAGATTCTACCATTATTTCTTCCCACGCAATTCTCCCTATCTGATTAAAAAAAAGGCAATGGCAAAGTTTGTTTAAATATAACCCAGTGCTGCTCCCATTATCTTTGAGGTCCGCACGGGTTTTTTTCCAGCAGTACCATCACGCTGTTGCATAAATCAACTTGATTTATTTTTCACTCCTATTTTATGAGCAAAGGCTTTTACTATTCCTTTCGATGCATCACGGTGATTAAGTACCTTCCTACCGGAAAGCCAGTGCTGCCAAGAGACCTGCAGCTTCCAGTCCTGAAGTCTTTCACTAAACACAGCACTGAACCCTTTAAACATCAGAGGATGAGGACATCTAAGGGCATCAGAAGCACCGACGGCTTCACAGAGTTGTAGAATCATAGAATCACAGAATGGTTGGGTTGGAAGGGACCTTGAAGCCCATACAGTTCCAACCACTGCCTGGGCTGGTTGCCACCCACCAGCTCAGGCTGCTCCATGAATAAGGCAGAAGAGTTTTAAGGCAGCTCCAAGTGACAGCAACATAGAAAACATAAGGAAACCCAAGCAATGCTTTTCCTAATAAAAATATTATTAAGCTCCTATAATAATGGCCTAGCGAGAACTTGGTTTTCTCCCACTAAACCCTCTCCCATTTCCACTGCGGTTAATGTTGGCACGCATTACTTTTGCACAAACTCTAGGAAAGCAGTTGCAGTACTATATTCTTAAAGTTGAATAAAATATTCTTGACAAACTCCACTTTTCCCACTGTTTGCAGCCCAAGCACTGTGTCCACGGTCCCCGTAAGGGCTGGCACCTCGACACCGCATCCTGAAATCATTGCCAAGCCAACACTGCTGCTTAAAGTCATCAGAACAAGAGTTCTACGAAATAAAACTTTTTGGGAAAGCAGCAGGTTGCACCTTCTTTAGACACTCAATAACCTTACAGAACCACCCATGTAATGCTCTGCTCCCTGCCCTGGTGAGAGACTGATCAATGGCAATGTGAAAGCTCGCTCTCTGAATCTGTTCAGAGTATTTTGTCACTAAAATATCAACCTGGATTTGTACCACAATTTTCTCTCCATTTCAAAAATGAACATATAATCACAGAATTGTTAAGGCTGAAGAAGGCCTCAAAGATCCCCATATCCAAGCCCAACCCATCCCACCATGCCCACTGACCATGTCCCTCAGTGCCACATCTCCACAGTTCTTAACACCTCCAGAGATGGTGACCCCAGTATTTTCTTGGGCAGTCAGTGCCAGTAACCAACCACTCTTTCTGAGACCAAATCTACCAGATTTGGTTAAGTAAAGCAGAAAAATTGTGACACAGGCATGGGAATTCCAATGTAGGGATTTTAAAGTTGCATTAGAACAACTAAACAAGAAGTCTTGTTTTGTGTGCATTTGGTGATCCCATCACCAGGTACCATATTAGGTGAAGAGTGGATACCTTTGGCTTTGGATGCACTATGCCTACTTTAGTTGCAGCTCTGGGAAGGATAACCCAAAGTTCAGCTCTTGTAGGTTAAATTTAAGATGTAAAAACTAAAATAAAATAGGAAGAGGATTTATAGGGTTAAAAAAAAAAATAGGTACAATTTTAAAATACTCATTGCAACACAGACTTGTTGGAAAAGTGCAGCAGAATCATTGAATCACTAAGGTTGGAAGAGACCTACAAGATCATCCAGTCCAACTGTCCACCTATCACCAATAGTTCTCACTAAGCTATATCCCTCAAGACAATGTCTAAACATTCCTTGGATCAATCTCAACAAAGGCATAAAACTCATTATTATCCTTGGGCTTGCATCGCCTCCACCTCTCATGTGCCCATTTGAGCAACTATTTCAACCCAGCTCTCTCATGAAAAGAATTGACTGCACCAAACGCCAAGGCAAGGAGAAAGAATGAATTAAAAATCCAAATAAAGCTTTTTTGCTTTTTTTTTTTTTGTTTGTTTGTTTTTCCGTACCATGTAATTGCAAATGACAAACATATCTGTGGTTTACAGAGGAGGCAATAAATTAAAACAAGTCACAAATCAGACCAAAAAAAGATACTTAAGTCATTCAAACCACCACTCCAGGATGGCTTTGGCCCCATGGGATGCATCTCGGTTTTGTGAAAGGCTTGGAGCTCTGAACTGAGGAAGCACAAAATGAAGAGCTCTCTTAGAAGTTGTTTCTTTCATAACTCAGCCAACTCTCTGGTGCTCCGTGAGCGCAGCCATTCACACCCTTTGGTTTGGTTGCAGGAAAAGCAAATGGCCTTCAGCAAAGAAGTCTTTCATTTGTGGACACAACGTAAAAAAAAACAAAGTTTGACCATCTGCAAAATGGCTGCGTGTGTTTCTTTTGCAACCGGCCAAAGAAGATGGCTGCAAAATTGCCGTTGATAGAAAATCAAGCTGATTGGTCCTCAGTATGATTTTAACTTTAAATTAGTACAAAAATACGTAATTCAACTCATTAGGAAGCTGAGGACAACAGTAGCCCCACATCAGAGGAGAGTTTCTCTGAACCAGTCTATCATAAATAGCTCCTGTGCCTCAGCAAAAATTCAGCTGGGTTGAAGCCCATCCAGATGGATGCCTCTTGAAGCGCAGGGCTCGGTTTCACAGCAGCTCCATCTATTAAGACCCAGAGGACTTCCCAGCATGGTTCAAGCAGGAGAACACTGCAGAGCTCATGTGCAGGATCTTTTCAGTGGGCAAATCCAGGATCGAGGCGATTTCTGCTGCCATCTCCCCACATCACATGACAGATGTGACAGCAGGACAATAGCATGAATAATTTTTGTTACTCAATCGCTGCTGAAGGAAAGCATTTGGAGTCTAAATTAGGAACACGAAAACGATTAACATTAGCATTAACCTCAGCTCCACCCTAATTGCACTACATAAAAGCAGACGTAACAATTACAAAGATAACATTGTGTGTCATAAATATCGCACACAGGAATACAGCAGTCACAGCATTCGTTTCCTGACCCGGGAAAGCTGCTATAATTGTAGAACCTTGTGCTCACAGAGGACTCAGGTTTGGCAGCTGGTTGCCAACAGGCATTGGTTGCTGTGATTTCCCACCACGTTCTTCCAACTCTTCGTGTTCCCAACCAACGCCGCGTCAACGCGTGGCTCTGAGTTCTGCACGATGCGGTTCAGCAGGAATTTCGTGTTCTGGCTGGAAACAAACTAAGCTCATCCCAAGCTAGATGCGGAGATGCGAAGCAATTGAAGCAGAATTTGTGTTTGTAGATGCACCGCTAAGGGTATCTAAACTGAAACCATTGGCCGCCCTACTCCACTCAGACAGAAACTCAGGAGTCCATCTTGGCTCCATGTCATTCAGCTGTCAGACCACACAAGGCTGAGGTTTGCTGTCCTTAACCCTGCCTCCTGGGGCTGGTGGTGATTAATACAAAGCCACAGAAGCCACCACACCCCCTCGGATGGGAGCTCTGTCTCATTGACAGTCATCCTCGCAAGCAAAATTCTCCCAAGTAATCTCTTTTTAAGCCTCCCAGATGACAAATATGAAAAGTGTAAATGGTTCCTCCCTCCCAGAGAGCCCCTAGTGATGCAAAGAAATAAAAACAAAAATAAAAGCCAGCGTATTTCTCAAGTCCTGCCTTTAGAAAAGAGCCTTTCCTCCCAGTGAAGCCTCCTCCAGTCAGACAGTAATGCCAGCTTCCAGCTCTAAATGCTTTTCATCCAAGTATGGAGAAGGTTAAAAGCAACACGTTCACTCAGTTTGACATTTTCCAATTAAAGTTAAGGGATGACAGTGACTCCCATGAGCAGCACTGGAGAAGGGAGGAGTTCTCCAATGTGGAAATGCCAATATTTTTGGATACTCCCAATTGCTACTGTATAAGCTGTTAGAATCTCTCTTATCCCAGGGGCAAACTACTGCCTTGGGTCTCTTCTCAGTTTCATCTTCACTTTCTACCCAGCAAGAACAATCAGTTCCACATCATCACTCCTCTTTCCTTCCTTAAGCTCTTTTATGAATTATACACAGGATTTTATTTTCTGGGCCATTTCTGTGGAGCTCCTCTGGTTGTGTTTTTTCTCCTGAACCAGGATTCCCTCTGGAGGATCCGCTGCTGGCAACTCTCCTTCTGCTGCAATGCAGCTTGCTTGCAAGCCTCCCAGAAGGGTTCCAAGGGTGAAGCTGAACGCTGCCTACTCCCTAGCAGCACTGCACTTGACGATAAATACCTCCCTCATTAGCATGCTGAGCTTCATTAGTTCTGCTGCTTACCACCTAAAAGCATTCAAGTAGTGCTGAATTTCCAATTTCACAGCTTGCAGCGTGGTGCATTAGATACTTGAAGGTCTCCAGCCGTGGGGCACTGACAGCATTTACAGCGTTTTAAGTTTGCGAGCTGCTGGCTGTAAATCTGCTAATGTCTGTAAAAGAGGCAGCATGTGCTTCTGAGTGAGCAAAGAAGCCATCCATACATTCCCTAAGAGTTTAAGGCAGCAGAGGGGCAAAATGATTGCCCAGCATCACTCACACGGTGTTGGTGACTTCGTGACCTCACGTGGGAAGTCGGTGTCATCCTAAAGACGTGGATTACCCAGCAGCAGGGAAGAAGTCACTCTACGCTACAGAACACCATCAAGCCTGGGAAGTGCTCTGATCTCTCCATTCAACCTCCCTGCTTCTCAATTTTCGCAGCACTTGCAAAACTGGAAGACTTTGATCTTCTCTGAATGTGGCTGCGATTGCTTGATGGTTCATAAGGTTCTTTGGGACAGAAGGGTAAATGCAGGCTGTCTTCTCTTACCACTGTTGGATCCTCAGGAAACTAAGCTTAACAAACATAACTTTACTCACTCTTAGGAGAAAATAATGAATAACAAGCAATATGTGGAGCTTTTCAGCACTGATGATGCATGCACTTGTACTCAAAGGGCAGTTCAAGTAGAAAGGTGTTGGGGACAGCAAACGGCTCAAAGGAGGGCTTGTAGTTGGTTTTCTCAATGCATATACAGCCTTATGGCTTTACAGGCATTTCGTGGATTAATCAAACAGAATAATTATCTCATGGTGAAGCGCTGATCTGGAATTAAAGAGATTAGTGTTTGGGTCTCAGCTCTAGAAGTTCTCACCCCTAGGGAAGTCATATCAGCTCCTGCATCTCGCCTTTCCACAAAACCTCCTTGGCATGACTTACTGTAGAACTTGAGTGAAGATGCCAGAGGGAAAGACCATTCCAAAGACCTTTTTTATCCCCTTTATATCTGCTATGAGGCACTGACTTGGTCTAGTCATGATTCTTTGAAGGAAGACCTTCCATCTTAACGGATATAAAACAAGCTTGTGTTATCCTTTAAATGATATCTACTGGTGAAGTACGATTTCCACAAATGCATCAGAGGATCATAGCATCATCTGAGTTGGAAGAGACCTATAAAGGTCATCCAGTCCAAGTCAAAGATGTGCAGAGCAATTTCAGCACAGTAACACATTTGATAGCACTATTATAATGTGTCTGTAGGCACAAAAGGTTGATCAGAAAAAAATCTGAAGCCAGTTCTTGGCCTAAGATCACTCTAACACAGAAGGGCATGGCAAGAAAACCTGTCCCATACAGGTTTTCATGCTGTGGTCTCTCTGATTTTGGGTCCTTACACATGGCTGTTCTTTTTGTTTCCTCAGCTCCCATCACAAAATCCACTTCACTTAACCATCACAATGGACTGATTTGTAATTTGGTTAATCCACACTGGTTTACCCATAAACTCCAAGTGTCTTACATCCGGCCTTTGTCAGCTTGGGTGTTTACCTATTCTTCTATAAAGAAAAGGGACATCCAAGACTTCTCAGAATTGCCTTCTTTGCTTCTGAGAAGCTCATTCAGCATGCAAAGTTGGACTGGCAACCTCATCATTGTCCCAAACCCAAAACGCGGGCCAGATTTTGGTGAGGATGAAAAGAAAGGGAAAAGAGTGTGGGTAGAAGAAAAAGTTCAGTCGTGTTTCAGAATGGTTGTTTTTTGCTTTTGAATCTAAAGCCAAAACTTCTATTGAATTCAAATTTGTGCTGCGCAGTTTGAAGAACATTCCTCCACCATGACAGGATACATCCAGCACGGGACACGAAGAAGCATTTGCTTTGTGTTTTGATGGTAACATCTGTGTCATCCAAAACACAAAAGCTGTCATCATCTGACCTCAACAATAGGTGACAGCCACAGCCACCAAGCCTTCCTCCCACACCCAGCACCAAATTGCACTGGGAGGGCTGCAAGGAGAAACCTCACTGGGAGGACGCAAATCCCACAAGGTTTCAACCCAGCATTTTTCCACCAATCTCCAACTGCCTTGAAAACATAATTAACATCACTTGTCTTTTGATTTTATCTCCATTTTCTCTGGTTGTAGGCTATCTGGGAGAGCACTGGGTACATACATGTGGGTATGCACACCAGCACGTGCAGCTACTTGCCTGCAGTTACCAGCTTCCGAGTGCAGCTGCTTTTCTCAGGGCCTCCTTGGAAAACACAGTGCAGTAAAGAACCTTAGGGAAATCTTCCTTCTTAACCCCATGCAGTCACTGATAAAAAGATTTTTGCTCCCATTGTATCTTGCTGATACAGATGAGCTCAAATCAATGGAGCATTCAAGCTCAGTTAGGCTCAGCACTCCCTGGTGTATTCTGACAAACTGCTCTCGTGGGGATTCCAGAGGTGATAAAATGGCCCTTGGAGTAAGGGAGAGATTTTTCTTCCTTTCTGAACATAAATGTTAAAGTTTTCTGAAAAACTGAATGATAATACTCCAAGAAAGTGATGGACATCCATACAAAAAAAGAGACCATGACAAGGCTCAAGGCTAACTGCCACTCCAGGCTATGTCCACAGTTGTCTCTTCTCCATGTACTTTTCTGAAATCACCCCCGTTTGCTGTGGGATTTACCAGAAATAAGACATTTTCTATGTAAAGGTAGGACTTGTATCACAAGAGGTGCAAACAGGCAGGTGAGCTGCACGACTACGCAGAAGAGGGTGCAGACACGGAAGAAAAACATCAGTTTTAAGAAAAATGATGACCCCATAGGATAAGTTAAGCACTGATCTGAATCAGAAAACCAGAACATATGTTGCCAAAGGGTTAGAGAATTCCATCCAAGAGAAAAAAAAACAAGATGTCTCAGTCTTAAAGAACTTCCCTTTTCAGTGGAAAATTGCTTGCTAAGAACTTGGACAGAAGTTTCTGAGCCAGCCCAGGTGGGGGTTCACCTACATGTCCAAGCCAGAAAGGCCAAGAACAAAGCATCCAAACATGTCACCCTGCCAAAACCTCCGTGGTTTATCATCTCGAGTTCAACTTGAGACCTCCAACTCTGCTAAACATGGAAGAGTTTCCAAGAAAGCTCTGTTGGCAATGATCCTCAAATGCAGCTCCCGACCTGCAGCTCAGTTTCTTCGTGGATTCTGAAGGAATCGTCCTTTCTGCTAGCCTAACGCTGAAATACCACAGTGCTTTTGAACAATGTGCTACATTTCTCTAAACATGACTATTTGTGGAAGCCTGGCTGCTGAAGGACTCGGCACCAAGCTGAGCCCAGCTGTGCCCCAGAAAGCACTGGGCTTCCTGGCCAGCTCTGTGCAGCACCCACAGTGCTTCCTTCCTACCCTGCTGGGATCAGAGAAGTCATTCTTTAGAAAAAAAGCTGTGCAAACCCAGGAGTGGCTGGGTTAAACTTTTGTGTCCAGGATAGAATGGGGCAGGCACCAAACCCTGGGGATCCAGCAGGACTGAGTTTCACCCCTCAACAACGCCCTGCAATGGGATGCTGCAGCTCAAGACAGGAGGTACTGATGGATATTAAAAAAACAGAATAGTGTTCAAAGAATCACTAAGGTTGGAAAAGACCTCTAAGATCACCAAGTCCAACCCCAGTCCATCCCCACCGTGCCCACTGACCACATCTCTCAGTGCCACATCTCCACAGTTCTGCAACACGTCCAGGGACGGTGACTCCACCACCACTCCCTGGACAGCTGTGCCAGTGCCTGACCACTCTTTAGGAGAAGAAACAATTCCTAATGTCCAGCCTGACACTTCCCTGGCGTAACTTGAGGCTATTACCTCTCATCCTATCACTAGTTATCTGAGAGTGTTGTTTTCGTAACCATGAGACCACTGAATCTCTACACAGAGGAGCTGTCCAACCTGAGAGCCTTAAGACACTTGGGATCCCAAAGCTTCCAGTGAGAAAAACCAGTGAGGTTTTAAACTTTGAAACTTTCTTACCTGCACACTGCAAATGCAAACTCCCTAGGTTTGCCACTGCTATACCCTATGGTAAATCTGACCAGGAATATATGAGTGACGTTGCTAAAAAAGTAGCCTGTGACAAGCAAATGTGACCAGAGAAAACAATGCCCAAGAAGACTAGAGATACATCTACAGGATTCCCTTCTGTATTCTTCTTGCAGTAGTTTTCCACTATAACATCCAAAACGGAATGCTTTGTAATCTGAATCAAGGTGCTGTGTGGTGAAACACTAAAAAATAACCCATAAAACGGTGCTATAACACTGCCAGGTGGCAATGGCTATTTCACAGCCACAGAGTGAAAAGCCACTCAGCCCAATGCTCCTCTCCAATAGTCCACAAGAGTCAAAAAGCCCACCAGCATCTGTGTGACACAGTAACAGCATCCACTGCTGTGCTTGGTCTAACCGCTCACAGTACCTGCAACAGCAGAATGAGCCCAGTGGAAGCCAAGCAGAACAGAAAATACACGTAGTAAAACACAGTATGAAATTCATTTGAGTACATATGCACACACACACACACACACTAATAGACCTGGAACACATTGCTAAGCATCCCAGATTCAAAGAGAAGCATTTAGTCACCCATGAAAGCAACAACTCACTTCAGTTTGGAACAGAGGTTATCACACCAGGTTTGCAAAAGAATTCAAAGAATTTCTGCATGAAACCATAAATTGGTCAAGTTTGTGAAGCTTGCTGTGTCAACAGGAACCTACGTGAAAGTTTTAAGGAAATACCAAACCACATACACAAACTTCATCTCTAGACAGTGTGAATCTGCATACATAAAAGCCACAGCAACAAAAAATGCTTTGGAAAAGCCCTGTTTATAAGAATCTCCTGATTTCAAACACACATCTGAATTTGCTATACAATCCTAGAAGAACTTCAATCACAAGAACTGCCCACAACCTCCCTGCTGGATGCTGGTTTTTAACTCACTATCATGCTGAGTAATGTTGCTTCTTATTTCATGACCTTCCTTCTTACTCCATGACCCTCCTTTCATCAAAAAGGCTCTGTTCTTTTTTCCTCTCTTCCTCCTTAACAAACTTATTCACACCAGAATTATGCAACATCTGTGCCCAGGTAATTTCAACCTAATGTTGGTTAGTACGACCAAGAAAAAAAAAATAGCCTTATGAAAAGCCCTTTTCAAAATAGAGCAAATATTAACATCCAACTCTGTACAACTTGCAACGTGAACTAAAAGTTCCAAAAATGATAGATTCATTCAAGGAAAAGTAAAATACTAGACTCATGAAGGTTTGCATCAAATCAAAGCCTTAGAAAGCTTAGCTCATCATGAGCAAACTTGGGGAAAACAGAGTGGCTGCTGCAAGGCTGTGAGGTGTGAATACATGAGACTGCTGCAAACTCTGCACCTTCAAAGGCTGGTGTTGTGCTATAGCAGCCCCAGCTTTCACATTCAAAGCACCAGGATCACGTTCACACTGTACCTTAACAGGGACGTTCATCCAACTGTTCACCTCCTCAGTGCAATGGCCAAAGCTCTTCTGTTTGGTATCTAATCAGGACGACGATGGGTAGTACACAATCAATCCTTATTAAGGCTGATGATTATCCTCGATGCGCCCTGGAAGAGAGAAACACCTGGTTACTGGCTTGTGCCAAGCTAAGTGAGCCAGCTCTCACAGATCAGCCACTTGAAGCAAATCATTTTTTTTTTAATTGCCCCCAAAGGTTTCAACTTCATTGTGAATGATGGGGGCTGTCTCATACAACAGATCCTGAACGTATAAGAAATATCGAAGTCTGCCTATGGTCTCCAGCTGCATATTCCAATGGAAGGTGACTTCTAGATTGTCTCTGTCTGCTGGCATCCTAGTACAGATTCCATGGCAATCATGAGTAAGGAAACCTTTTGTGTGCATTACTTGGAATAAGAAGTGAAATAACTATCAGCTGCATTAAAAATGCTCACAAATTTAAGGAAAAAAAGAGGAAAAGGCTCAAACCCACTGGCCAATCTGAAGCTTTTGTATTTATATACTCTCTACTTGAAGGAGTGTAATCAACCTCAAGTCTGTGAAGTACCATGATTGTATTTGAATGATGTTGCACCTCAAGTGTAGATAACGAAGCCTGGATTTTAAGAAAACTTTAGTTCTGATGTAGTTCAACTTTTGAGCTTTGTCAGCTATGAGATCTTACTATCTAAAATTGTAGCTGTGTTTATAATGTATACTCATTATTTAAATTTATTTGCAGCCTTCCAGTATTAATGGCAGCTTATAATCAGGAGGGAGACCAACTTTTTATGCCAGTAGATAGTGATAGGACAAGGAGGAACGATTTTAAACTACAAAAGGCAGATTTGGATTAGATGTTAGGAGGAAATGTTTTACTTTGAAGGTGGTGAGGCCCTAGCTCTGCTGCCCAGAAAAGCTGTGGGTGTCCCATTAAGCCATTCTATGGTTCCATGACTTTATGAAATAAATCCATGGACTCCTAGCACTACATACAAGAGGTAACGACCTTGCATTGTACCAGAGGAGGTTCAGGTTGGATATTAGGAAACATTTCTTCTCACAAAGAGCAGTCAGGCACTGACACAGCTGCCCAGGGAGTGATGGGGTCACCATCCCTGTGGGTATTCCAGAGCCATGGAGATGTGGCACTGAGGGACATGGTTGGTGGGTATGGTGGGGTGGGTTGGGCTTGGTGATCTTACACGACCGTATCTTTCAATCTTAATAATTCTATGATTATATTAAGTACATCTGGAGGTACACCATACTGCAGAAGCCAGGTAGAGTAAGAAGAGCTGAAGACCATTTGGGGTGTAGCCCAGTGTTATCCACTCAATTAATAAACCAGGAGCTTAACAAATGAAAAATTAGTCCTGAAGTGCTCTGTTTTACGGACAGAACAAAGAACATACATTGCCTGACCTAACGCTGAAGAAATCTCCAGCCATATCAGATTTTGCATCCCAAACTACTCCACTTAATCCTAAACACAACTTCGTTTTAGCTTCTCTAAACAAGGTAAGGTTTGGGAGCAGCACTGGGACCTTCTACTGGGCCAGGCAGCTCCTGGGGGAAAAGGAGAGCAACCTTTGAAATACCTGAGCTCTTCTGGAGGGCTGGCACAAAGGAAGGTGCCTTCTGGACATTTCTCTTCCAGTGTGTTTATAGTGAGCACCTTGGCATCCATGCTTCACATCTCTAATGGTGGACCTGAAATAGGCTGTGCAATGCAATATGCATTGGATTCATGAGATTGTGAGTAGTGTGGTCACTGTGATTCTCAGGTAGTAACACAGTGGTACTCTCTGCTGGCACAGCCTCATCTCAAGCACTGTGCGCAGGTTGGGCATCACAATATATAGGCAACAAACTATTAAAGAGCATCCAATGGAGGGCTGTGGAGATGGAGAAGGGTGAGAGGTGATCTACAATCTAAGGGAGCAGGTGAGTGGCTTTTCTGGAGCTGTGAGTATGTCAGCAAGGAGGAATGAAAACAAAAACGATTCCACTGAGCTGGTGGAAGAGACAAGTGAATTATTCCCTTGGCAACGAGTTTAATGGGACCCAGCTATTTTCTCAGCCATTCAGTTCTACACACGTTCAGTTTCTGTGTGTTGCTCTTCCCAGTTTTAGATTTCATTTTCAACCAGAGCTCACCACACTTCCCACACATCTCAACACCAAACCACACAAGGCCGGGTTGGTCTGAGATAGCTAAAACACCTCTGCTGCTTTTATATTGATTTCATTTTTGTACAGTGATTTAAAATGAGAGGAGAAAAAGAGTAACTTTGGGACTGCAAAGAGCGACGGTGCGATTAGAAGGATCAGTCGTGTCTGCAGAGTCTTATTACAAGTAATTTATATGCAGGCAAAAAAATATTCCCTATTTTCCTAGGAAAATGCCAAATTCCGTAGTGATTTACAAGCTTTGCAAATCTCATTGACTTCAGAGGGAGAGCCTGCAGTACAAATCACTGGACTGCAGCCTCCCAGCAATGTGGAGTAATCCCCTCGTATTTCACCTTCCACAAATCCTATCTCCAAACAGGTTCTATCACTAAGACCCCTTGTGCCCAGCCCCAGCCACGCAGCATACAGCCAACTTACCAGACCTCAGCTCCCCTATAACACAGAATTGCAGTTGGCATTTGCTCTGGGATGGGGCCAAGTGGTCATTTACAACAATAGGGGAAATATTATACATAGAGAACATAGAGAGAAAAGTATCATTGATTTGAGTATGGGGGAAAAATACCCACATCCTTCCTGAGGTTCTACACGAGACCAGAAAACTGAAGCTTTTTAGAGTGGCTTATTTAAAACAGCTATGGAAAAAGGATCAATGCTTGAGCAATTTAAACATGGCAGATAAACTGTTCCCTCAGACCCGAACTGGAAGGGTTTTCCCCCAGTTATAGCTGTGGTCCATTAACCCATATTCCCTCCCCACACAAGCCTTAGCTGTTTCACAGACTCTCACGGCTCCAATGTTCTATTTTAAATGGGCAATTTTGACACATTAAAGCTAAGCAGTTACACTTTTATTACCCTATTATACAGCACTGTGACAGATTTCCCTAAAGAGCTGATGGTAAATCACAGCCCAATTACGGGCGGGTAAACTAATGAGAACAAGAGAGAAATACATGGGGAAAAGCCACGATGACTTCACGGCGAGACCTCACCCATGACACAGGGCTTTGTGGGGCAGCATCCAGCGTTCAATGAGCCATGAGTTTTCACTATCCTTCTGGACAAGGTTTGATTTTTCAGCCTCTACAGCCCAGAAGTTGCCCCAAACCCATCCTCTGATATAATTGAGGGCATCTGATATAGTTGGTTGAAAGCCTTCCACCAATGTCACCTTGCTCAGATGATGGATGTGATCAGTTTCCCAGTTCAGCTCAGTCAAAGTGGGCTCGGGATAACCCCAATAAATGCACAAGGGAAGGGTTATGAAAGCAGATGCTCAAGGCCAATGGAAAGGAACTCATTGGAAGGTCCAGCACTGGGGCACCGTGCTCCTCTCCCCTCCATTTGTATTAACAAAGCCAGGAACGTGTTACAGAGGAGGCTTTAAAACCCCCAGAGCTGCCAAAAACATCAAATTAGAGCACAGAGTTCATAATAAATTCACCTAAGTGAACCACAGTATTGTTCAGTTGCTTTTCCGGGTGAAACCAAAATGATGAAAGTAAAGGTCTACCAACAATTACACCCAAAACACTTCCTGCCCTTGCACAAATCTCTATTTTGTTTGGGTTTCAGTGGTAGGTGGGCACACAGATCACGACTTGTGAGAGATAGATTACTGCTGCTAAAGTGGAGGGCTCTGTCCCTCCTTCCACTCTTAACAAAAAGCACTAAAAATGCCATTCTGAAAGAGCTTTGCTTAAAAATCATCCCAGCATTCGCAGTAGCAGGTAGAAATTTAAAAAAAAAAGTTAATTCAAAGCAGCAAGAGAGCAATTATCTGGCCATTTCTTGTTTGTACACCACCGTATCCAACAACAAGCTGTGATCACGAGGTGCTCTGTGATTCAAATTTAGCTGGATTTATGCAGCTACTCATCTCCCTGCAGAAGGTTCAACCCATCGCCGTATCCTTCAGGGAAACCTGAATCTCCCTGTGTCACAGAGCTACTGAGGTTGGAAAAGGCCTCTATGATCACCCAGTCCAACCCCAACCCACCCCACACATGCCCACTGACCACGTCCATCTGTGCAACATCTCCATGGGTCTGGAACACCTCCAGGGATGGTGGTTTCATCACTCCTTGGTCATTGCACATCTTTTGGAAAAGAGATTTTTCCTCATATCCAAGCTGACTCTCCCGTGGGACAACTTGAGGCCATCCCCTGTCATCACAGTTAACTGGAAGAAGAGACCGACCCCACCATCATGAATGGATTACTCATGGTCACAAGTTGGAAGTAAAATTAACCTCTGAAGGCCAGCGTGTCCCAGGTGAGCAGGTCAGATCCAACTCACTCCTCTGCACAGAGGCTTGGAACCTGCTGGCTTCTCTACTTCCATCACCATGATAATTATTTTAATTTGCAGCTTCCTGATTTTGGCAGAGAAAGTCTTAAGAGCCCAAACAAGAACAATTAAATGCAAGAATGAAACGAAATAAGGCGCCAAAAAGGGCTGATGTCTGCTCCTCTACCCTTAAGTAGGATGAAAGATTAAAAGCTCAGCTTACAAACTCCCAAGCAAACCTACAGAGGAAGGCACCATCAGAAAAGAGATCTCAAAAGCCAACTACATGTGCAGCTAAGCTCTGCTAGAGCCCCAGGATGCTGCCCTGCTCTCCCCGTGAGCTGGGAGAAGCGATGGCTCAGCCAACCTGTCCAATGCCACAATGCTTAACAGCCAACCATGCAAGTTTCTACATCACAGCATACACAAGATTAATGCACCCATCCAGGAAGGAATCCTGGAGATGCTCCTCTTTCTCAGGACTCCTGACAGGTTTCATTTTAGATATTCCCCGGCTCTTGTTATTGCCTGGCACCTTGTTTGCTCATGCTCTGCCTAAGCTGCCAACCACAAATTAAACACTTCAGTTAAAACTAGACACACGATGCTCATCTTGCACCTTTAATACTTAGTCACTAGAAACCCAACATCTGTTTTGCTTTGAGGCTTTCAACAGTGACTCAATGTTATCTACAGTTTTGGACTGCTGAAGATAAGCGTTCCAGAGGCTTTTCCCTCCCCCTAGCAACAGGGCTGCTTGCTTTCAGATGCAAGAATCAACCTCAAACACATGTTAGAGGCAAAGTTACTCAAGTCTGAAACAAGTTGAAGAGAAAGCATCCGACTCAGTTTTTTTCAGCTGAGGATGAAGCTTGTAAATTGGCTTACAGAGCTCCTGCTCTGTTTACAGTAATCACAATAAATGTGCTGCAATTAAAGTGACTCTGAGCATGAGCCCCCCAGCCTGCAGGCAGTCCCAGAGGGTTAGCTGTGACTTAATCTTTGCTGCCTTCAGGCTCGGCAGATAATGAAGCACCACGCATCTCTACCAGCAGCAAAGCATCTGAGGTGGATGCAGAGCTCTAGAGAAAAAAAAAAAAAAAAAAAGACACAGCAGCAGGAAATGTCCCCACACCCAGGGACCCAATTAACTCACCGATGGAAGCCAACCACATCCTATTAACAAGGGAGACGCTGTGCAGGCACAAAGGCATGCACACCTGGGGAAAGGACTTCAAGGGGAACATACATTAGAGGTCTGTGCAAGGGAAGAGTCTGGATGCAGCCATCCCTTGTCCTGCTGGAAGGGATCTGTGCAGCATCACAGCCAGCTGCCACACCGACCACAGACAGCCACTTCCCACCCATTTGTCAAGGGCTAACGAGCAGAATCCCCTCTAACCAGCAGGCTGGGAAACAAATCATAGATTCATTAAGGTTGGGAAAGATCTCTAAGATCATCAAGTGCAATCATCAGCCCATCACCACCATGCCCATTAAACCACGTCCCCAAAGCGTGGGTCTGAAACGTGCTTCCCTCAGCCAGCGTTGGCTTTGTGAGGTTTCAGCAGCTCCCATATTAGATGTGGTCACGTCACACTCAAAGGGTTTGATGATCCATGTCACCTTCTGCAGGCAGATAAGTGGCACTGCCATTTAGGATACCAACCTGTGAACACCTCTGGGTGATGGAAATTCGAAAGGCAGCATTGAATCCCCAGCTCCCAGCTGTTCCATATTCAGCTCCTAAAAACTAGCATGCACCCGATGCTGTCAGAATGCTCATAACAGACCAGATCTAAGACCCATCAATTCATTTTCAGTACTAGAGGGCTAAACATAATGTAGGGCCACCGAGGTTCTGCAGGGTCTGGAGCAGCTCTGCTGCAGGGAGGCTCAGGGGGATCTCATCCATGGCCACAAATCCTGGCATGGAGGTACAAGGGGATGAAGTTGGGCTCTGCTCAGTGCTGCCTAGGGCCATGCCTATAGGTACTGGGCACAGCCTGGAGCCATCCAAATAAGATTCTAACATGCAAAACATCCTACAGCAACTTGCACAGCTCACCCCCACTGCATGGAGGTGATGGCGTTTAGGGAAAGATGCTACAGAGACAGCACCAGCAGCTCAAGTCTGACGATGCCTGCAACTCAGAGCTCCCCTGAGTTCTCACCCTGGGTTCCAGTGTTCCTACACACTGATACAAACAAGCACTGCCATACAAATCTTCCAGACTCAAACTCTGCTCCTCATTAGGACTCGGCGGGCAAAGAAGCAGAAGAACTGGTTTGAAAAGAGAAGAGGAAAGAAAATACAGATGACTCTTGATAACATGTCTAATTAATAAAGCACAAACTCGACAGGCTGGTTTAGTCTGTGCATCCCATCTGCTTTGACTTCAGTCACGATGTTTCCCATATCCACAAGCACCCTTTTCCATACAGATATTCTTGCATGCTGACAAGCTGACGGAGTGCCTTCAGCACCCGGGCACATATGTTCCCCTATGGCATCACCACAGAACCCTTATGTTCTTATAGGAAGAAGGGATGAACAACTGAAGATACCACTGTCCTGTGTGCAAAGGATGGTCCCCCAAAGCCTACAAACAAAATATTTCTATCTGAGTTTGCCGTAACTCTTCACAGCCAGCTGCTCTCCAGGGCCCTAGATAAGTGCTTATCTTCCTACAGGGCCATAACCTCATAAATGCTGACATTATTTACTCTGTCGCGCTTTAAGTGACTTTGCAATCAACTCAAATGAAGTGCTGGAGTAAAGGATGATTTATAATGATTTATTTGTGGAGTAGCTGTACCTCCCTATGGTCAGCACTTAGAGTTACAACTCCCAAAGATCAGCTTTAGACAAGGGCTTCATCCTTGTGTCTTCCTGGTGCTCCTCCTAGAAATGAATGGCAGAGAAGAGACAAAGCACAGAGTCCCACCAGCACGAAGCACCCAGGCACTCCCACAAACACATGCCCTATGATTTTATGATTCTGTGCCCTAAAAGTCTCAACAAAAAGGAACAGATGAGTAACAAAACCGAGGAAGCAGGAAACCCCACTGAGGCACAGATCGGTGGAGGAGGCAAGACAAGATGTGAGATGGAGAACACCAAGCATCAGCAGCAACACAATTAAGCTGCTCTGCAACTTGAAAGGAAATGGAAAAGAGGTCAGGAGGAGGTGCAGTCAGCTTAACATCACGATTACAGCAAGTGTGCTGAGATCCAGGCGTGCCATGAGAAACACATAAATCAGTTCAGTAAATGGCAAGTTCTGTATCAAAGCACCATCCATGCTCCCCTGAAAAATGGCAAGAGCAAAAAGATTGCTGTGTCCCATTACCACTCGTTGAGAGGTTTTACATCTATAAGTTCTGAGATTTAGAATCATAGAATGGCTTGGGTTGGAAGGGACCTCAAGGATCACCAAGCTCCAATCCCCGACGTAGCACTTGGGGTGAAGAGCATAGGGAACAGAAAACTTGCCTCTCAAACCTGGACAGCCTAGCAGAGCACTTTTCCTTCTTTCTCCATAGTTTTGCAAGCTGGAAACACCCACTTCATAACAAGCATTAGGAAAGAAGTGAGGGCAATTTCTATGGTCACTCACAGGCCTCCAGAACAAGAGGAAACCATTGACCAAGTGTTGCTGATAGGCCTGATGTGCTCACAGACAGGCTGAGTCATTTATCCCAGTTAAAAACCCAAATACCAATACAACTCAGCCTGCTCGAGATGGCAGCTCTTTGGTTTTTCTCAGGCCAGGAAGATGCAGGGTTTTATTGCTATGGGTGAATTTAATGAAAGCAAATCTTTCAGCAACCTTAAAGGCTCAAGAGGCAGAGAGAATACAGTCAATGCCAGATAAGCTTCTACTGTATGACAATGCACACAGGCATAAGAGAAGTTTAACTAGAACTGGGTGACTACTCTGAGCTGGTACAGGGGGGAACCAGGGCAGCAGCCAGTGCTTTGGAATAGGCACAGAAACAAGTTTCCACGGGAGCTTGTTTCTTTAAAGACAGATCTATTAGATCATCCTGTCCCCTAGAGTATGTTGTTTCCTAATGTTCTGCCCAGACCAATTTCAAATGTCAAAAGTAATGTGAGTTTTTTTTGCTTTTTTTCTGGGGGGGGGGGGTTTGCTTTTTAACTACCTTTCCTCCCCGCAGAGCCTGTCAAGGATGAGAATTTTAAGCTCTGTTCTGTCTTTCACATTAAAAATGCAATTATCAGGGCAGCCTGATTGCAGCATCTCCTGTCACACAGATTCTGCTGCAGGAGGCTGGAAGAACAGCTTGCTTTTCAAATGGAGTTAGAAAAATTAATACAAGTCTTTCAGAGCTCAGCGTTCACACGCCAATAAAATGCAGGAAAGGCATGTGCAGCCTCTAGGGAAAAGCATCCCTTACAGAAAGCCATCCATGTGGTCTTAAAAAGCACATGATGCAAGGCCCTTGAGAAGTACTTACCCTGAAATGCTCACTACTTTTAAAACAGACTTCTTCCTCTTGCTTTTCAATCTTCTCATCCAGTTAGCGAAGCAAAATCTTACCTACATTAAGGAGATTTTTAGACTCACATCTCCTCTGGATGCAAGAGATGTTCGACTGAGGAAGGTCATGGAACAGAAGACTGAAGTTAAAGTAGCTTCGACTCCTCTTCCTGGATACAAAGGCTGCAAGCATCTTGCAAGATTTAGCTCTTGGATAACCCTACGTGCAAATTACCACTACAAGCTGGAAACATCTGGATCTAAATAGTTAAACAAGATAGCATTGTTGGGTCACATCTGGTTTCCACATTTTCTACCAAAGGACAGAAAGGGCACCCATCAGGGTCACATGTTTTGCTGCAGCTCACTCAGAGCCCCTTCACACTGGATATCCCAAAAACCAAAGGATACCAGCAGGACTGCTCCCTTCCCCAGCTCCCCATGCCCACCCTGTGCCAGACATGGTCCAACACGTACAGGATGGATGGAACAATAAAGCAATCTTTCCAAACCAAGAATGCCTCAATCTTACTCCATCTCACCTTTGCCACGTGACAGCTTATCAGCTCTTCACACACCTTAATTTCCTCTTGACGGTGGGGAAATAGCACTGAGAATTAACTACTGAAGCAGTGATGGTGTGCCTGAACTCCACCAAGCCCCCTCCCCATTTTAAAAGAGGAGAACACCTGACTATGATGAGACAGGGCTTGACCCTCAGTTATTAAGCAGAAAGTACAAATATTAAGCACAAATATCAGTGGTGAAATAGGCTCAGCTGGTGGCAAGAGGAGGTCACAGCACAGGAGTGAATCACTGAAATCAGCCACTTCTGGCCTTCAAGGATGACAAGGTTTAGCATCTTATTATTAATAATGAATCCTCCACAGTATGTTGTCTGCTAGGAAAAAAAAGGAGAAGCGTTGCTTTTTCAGCTGCCCATTATATAAATGGAACTGAATGAGCCCCACTTCAGAATAAGTAAATCTCTTTCATATCAAGCATTAGGCAGCTCGAGTGGGAAGCAGCAGCGTTGTTAGGCATCAGACATCTTCTCCAAGGAAGAGATGTGAGGCTTAGTGTGTTTCAAAAGCCAGCACTCCAGCAACCAGAGAAGCACAAATTCATTTTTAATTTTGCATCCTTCCCTCCCCAGACAGCAAGCAGACTGGTCTGATCCAGCAGGAATACTCACTCCAGCCCCATCTTGGGCACAAAAGCAAATAAGGGATCAGTAAATGGGAGCACAATGGGAAGGGCAGGAGAGTTCATGGAAGAGAGCTCAAAAAAGGGAATAGTAAGGATTTTCAGCTCCTCTGTTTGAAGCCAGGGAAGACTTGACAACTAGGCACCTTTGCACTTGAAGGTGCTAAAAAACAACGCTGCTCAGAGGAAAACTACAAGTAGAAGAATGAAGTGAGCAAGTGCTCAACACAAGTGTGATTTTTGTGAACACAATTTATGGAATAGGTACTCGTAAGGAAAGGAGAACGGGCAAAGAAAGGGCCAGATGGGTACTGCCAAACTTTCTGCCTGTAGATACCTCATTACAAGACCTTCTTTTGGCTCTTGGCCATGGACACATGCTCAAGAACTCAATGGAGAGGCAGGATCCAAGAACAGCTCAGAGCTGGGAGGTAAAAATGGATGAAAATGGATCCACAGCATCTTCAGTGGTCCCGTTTGCAGACCTGGAGTTCAAGACAGAGTGAGGAGGAAAGGTTTGGCAGCTGGAGCAAAGACGGAAGGAAAACAAGGAATATCTAAGCTAGGCCCAAATTAGGATAGACCAAAACTGTGCTCAGGAATGCATTCAAGTGGCTCTTTTCTTTTCTCCCATACCATTACTTTCCAATGCACCAGGCCTCTCCCTTCTGCCAAATGCTTCTACTGTTGGGATCAGCACAGAGATGGAGTTTGGTGTCATGTCCAACACAGAAACAACTTTTAGAACACTCAAAGGGAGAATGCAGTTCAGATAGTTCAAACTCTTCATAGGCTTTGGAGCATTTAATCCAGTGTACTGCTTTCTTCAAAGCAATACTAGGTCCCAGCTATCAGCAATGAGAAAATTGATTCCAAAGTAACACCCAACACCAAAGTCTGATGGGGTCATTTGTAACCTCACACGAAATGACCACAGATAAACTGAGGCTGCAGGGTAAGCGTGACAACAGGCTGAAGAACATCAAAGAGCTCCAAAAGGTCCCCAAAAGACTCATTGGACAGGTACTTGAAAAACCATTTTATTTTGGACAAAAGGAATTGATGGGACAGCACTTAGAATGCAGAGACACGAGCTGGAAGTCCAAGCTCAAGAGATGAGCTTGTGTCGCAGTCTGAGGAATGCAACCTGTTCCAGTGCTTCACCACCCTTATCTAAAAAACTTTTTTTCCTGTATTCAATCTAAATCTCCCCTCTTTTAGTCTGAAACCGTGCCCCCATCCTCCATCTCACACAAAGCAATTGCCCAGCCTGTTTCTCTGGAATCACACAAGTTCTGGCATGCTGTCAGTACTACCCGCATCCCAAGGACAGCAGCCAGTCCATGGGATCAAAGGATAGGGGAAAAAATCTCTTAACGTCGTCAACGGCCAAAAAGCATCTTCCTGGGAGGGAGGATTTGTGATTCTGCAGCTTCTTGTCGTTGGATATGCTGGAGAAGGGAGATAAAGAGGCAAGAATGCTCCAGTCCTGTTATTTCAGCAGTTCCCATTCCTTCAGCAGTTTGGACAGTTCATAGAATCATAGAATGGCCTGGGTTGAAAAGGACCACAATGATCATTTAGTTTCAACCCCCTTGCTATGTGCAGGGTCTGCAGGGACAGCTTCAGTGAGGGTGGCAATAGAGGCTGAAGTGACATGGGCAGCGTCACCTGTAGGATAGGATCAGGCACAGCCACCACTGGCATGGCACAGTTACCCTGAGAAGATCTTTCTGTTGGATGCAAATGGGGAAAAGACCTCCACGTATCAATTAAAGCTGGTTCTTGGGTAATGTCCACGTTTGTCATTAATTACCTGCAGTTCTGACGCTGCATTGCCCTAATGAAGCAGCAGAGCAAGAAAAATTCAATATAGAATATAAAGAGGTCATCTCAGTGGTCCAGCAATACATCTCCAATGCAAGAGGATGGCATTTTGGCAGACAAGATTTCAGCAACCAGCTCCATTAAATCTCTGTTCTACATCGTGTTCCTTGACCTGCTGGGCTGCAATAAGTTTCCAGTACACACAGCACAGAATCCTCATGTCAGCAATTGCTGGGAGAGCTGCACTGCAAAGCACGTTAACGAAGCAACTTGAAAAAATGATTTTAAGGATTCTGTCCCAAACTGAATGAAACTATCAAAAGGTGAGAGCCCAACTGTTCCAATCAACACAAAAACATACCTCCAAAAGTTAAACCAATGGAAAAACAAACAGGAATACACAGATCCTTGTAGAAAGATGTTGGAAGACTGAGAGGAGCAAAATCAGAATGTAGGAAAACTATACACAAAACCTCAAAGTAAAACAATGCTGATTGTGAAAACAGTCTTCCCATTTCTCCCCTACAGAACCTTAGAAAATAATTTAACCTCAGAAACCAAAGCTCGCCAACTGTTTTCCAGCTACCAGTGCCTAAGAACAAGCCCCCACCACTGAGCCAGGGCTTCCCAACCTGCCATCTGAATGAAAATGCAAATTCTACACGGCGACCGGGATTAAAAACATCTCTCTGTCTGTAACTAAATAGGTTTAAAGTCCCCTCAAGAGAAAAATCTTGAGGATTATCCGTGCTTTCTAATTTATTATTCATTCCCAACTCATTTCTATTCATCTCGCACTCATCATTCAGGCTCGGTGTTTGTGGTGTTAGCACCTTCTAGGAGGTGGGTGTGAAGTTGCAGCAGGGACATCACTTGGCCACGTCACTCCTTACTCCACCTTCTCCACGGATAGGGCTGAGTAAACTGAAAACCTTCCCCACCTCTCCTTGGGTCACATCATCAGTTATCACAATATTGCTTATCAGAAAGCCCACAAGGACAAGATTGCTGTTTCAGAGGGTGAGCTAAGAGATGCCCGGCTGCCTGCAAGCCATTGCTGTGATTAATAGCAGGACTTCAGGCTGGTGTAATGCACATCGAGGCCAGGAACAGATTTCCTGGCTGCAGAAAGCTCTCTAACATGAACTATGACGTAATTTACTAACACAAATTAGTAATAACACCCCTCAGCCAGCTGCAATTTGTGAATGAAGTGTTTGAAATTCCCAGAATACAAATCAAGACACTGACTCTGAACAGCAAGGTCTCAAGCAAGGGATGGACCCCACACAAACACAGAGAGAAAGGAGGATCCCTCTGCAAGCACTGTGAGGCTCATCACACAGCCCCAGCACGGAACTGCAGCTGTTATCAGTGTTCCCAAGGGCAGCAATATCCCAAAAAGCCCCAAAGCTACCCACGCTCCTTCCAGCCCATCCCATACACATCACCACTGATCGCTGATCTTCCCACGAAGGTAAAGACAAGAATGTGTGCATACACCAGGCTGCATGCTGCAAAGGAAGAAGAAAAACTGGGTGCTGGGGATGCTTGATACAAGCCTAGGGAACCCTCTCTACGTTACCTGTAGTCAGGAGACCCCAATTTCTTGCACAAGCACTCAGTGAGGGTGAGCATATGGGCAAACCCCAGAGACCTCTGACCTCTTGCAGCTGAACCACGTGCCCCAGGAACCTCAGCTGGCCCCAGGGCAAGGTCACTGCTGGTGGGGTGGAGACCAGACTGAGCTAAACCCTTGGGCTTGAGATCATCCCGACGATCCTGACTCTGAGAGGTTGTTTCGAAACAGCAGGCGTGATATGGGAAGGCAGCCACCGAAAAGAGGAGGCACTCTCAGCTGCAGCACAACCCAGTGCTGATTGATTCACTGCTCATACCTGAACCGAGGCTTCCTGTCACCTATTACTTCATGTGGATACACAGAGCCCACAAGCTTGAACACGTCAAACTCTCCTTTTCAGACCGGTGTGCTGCCACAGTTCTTCAGCACCTTTCCAATCTGGCCTCTAAGGTAAATCACTAAGAGGGTGTTAAGAGTGGCAAATGTTTCAGACCCCCAAGTTATAGACACGGGTCTTAACGTTCCTCAGTACCCATTCAAACTAAAAGAGGGAGGTTTAAATTAGTTGTTAGGGGGAAATATTTCACTCAGTGTGCAGTGAGGCCCTGGTATTGCTGCCCAGAGAGCTGTGGGTGCCCCATTCCTGGAGATGCCCAAGGCTATGGACCTCATGGGGGACAACCAGCCCATAGCAGGGGTTGGACGGGCTTTAAAGTCCCTTCCAACCCAACCATACTGTGATTCTGTGATCTGAGTTGCAGCACATCCCATGGCTGATGGGGTTCTCAGGCATCTCCCATTCCAACTAGGGATGCAGGATGAGGCTCTGTACTCACTACCTGCAGTGGCAACAATGCACCTACCAGCACAGGGTGCTATTATTCATCTTGTGCTTCACGGGTCAACGCAGTGGAAGCCAGGAAGGATGCCTGCACCTCCCCTTTGTCAAACACAGGCGAATTTCAGGGGAAGGAATTTGGCAAGCAAATGAAAAGAGATCAGGGCTGTCTAACCAGAAGACACAGGAACGTGGTTCTCCCTCCCAAATATGCCCTCAGCTCCACCTCCCGCTCCCTCCCACCTGCAGTGTCTGCCTTTGGTCTTGCATGCAGGATTTAATTTTGCTTTAGAGTTGCAGGAGATGGCGTGGTACAACCTGACTCATGCAGGAGGCAGAGGTTACATTCTCGTCAACGCTTCTGAAGCTGCAGAACACTTGTGTCCCATCTTGGGCCCAAATTAACATTAATTACTGCACACAAAATGGAGCTGCTTCAACAGGAGGAAATTAGGACAACAAATTATCCCGGAATAGAGAGGACTTGATGCTTAAGGAAGCAGGCTGTCTGTACGCAGAATAAAAAGGGCATTTCAGCCAGACAGGGTGGGAACAAACTGACCCCACCACCATTTTTAGCAGGTGGTCAACCTCAATGTTTGTTACAGTAGCCACCAGGGCTTCCTACACTGAAACCCAACCCACACACGATAGTTTCGAGTACTGCTACCAAAACTGCAGCCACAGTAAACACAGAGGTCTCCTATGTGTAACCAGGGCAGAAGCAGAGCTGATGACCACTGATCACAGCTTTGGATCAGGGCAGGGATCACAGGCCATCCTCGCCACGTGGGTTTCTGCGATCACACTGGTTGCTGCCACAGCTCCAAAGCCACAAATGCAGCTCATTCATTCACAGCCAGCTCTCATTGCTCAACATAAACACAGACTGTGCTGCAGCGAAACCAGCACGCTGCTCAGCACACACCAACGAGCAGGCATGCATCCAGAAACAGGCAGAGATTTGGAGTTGCCCACGCTGAGCTTAGCACCATCAGCACCGCCGTGATTGCTCTGACACGTGGCCACATTCACAAGCGGGCTGCACAGTCACAACAACCTCACGTAGTGCTACAGGAGTGGGGCAGAGCAGCTGGGAAGATGTATGGAAGAAAAGGATCTGTTGGTGCTGATGCTGAGCATGATGAGCCAGCAGTGTGCTCAGAAGGCTGATGGCATCCTGGCTTGAACAAGAGGTAATGGCTTCAAGTTGCACCATGGGAGGTGCAGACTGGATATTTCTGCTCCTAAAGAGTGGTGATGCAGTGGCACAGCTGCCCAGGAAGGTGGTGGGGAAGTGGAGATGTTCAAGAACCACAGAGATGTGACATAGTGGGCATGGTGGGGATGGGTTGGGACTGATGATTTTAGAGGTGTTTTCTGACCTTAATGATTCCGTGCTTCTGCAGCAAACCAGAGAGGCAGTCCCAATGCAGCTGGGCTACAAAGCACCAAAAAAAAAAAAACAAAAAAAAAAAACCAAAAAAACAAAAAAAAAAACAACTGAGACGGGAGGTTTAGGTTAGATATTAGGAGGAAGTTTTTCACACAGAGGGTGGTGATGCACTGGAACAGGTTGTTCAAGGAGGTTGTGGATGCCCCATCCCTGCAGGCATTCAAGGCCAGGCTGGATGTGGCTCTGGGCAGCCTGGTCTGCTGGTTGGTGACCCTGCACACAGCAGGGGGGTTGAAACCAGATGATCATTGTGGTCCTTTTCAACCCAGGTCATTCTATGATTCTATGAAAGAAGCTGCCCAGGGAACAGTAAGGATGTGCAACCTCAAGAGTGATGGCTGAAAAGATGTGTAACATGGCACATGCTGTGTCTGAGAAAAGGGTTTCCAGTGGTTTTATGGGTTTATGGAAAAGACTTGGAAAGAAAGCCATTCTCTGTCAGAGAAATAGAAAGCACAGCTGGTTCAGACCAGGCGCTTGCAATACCTGGGAGCAGCTGTTCCTGAGAAAGATGCAAGAAATCACTCCAGACAGCCAAAGAACCGTTTACTTATCAGGAAATCTCTTCCTAATCCCTGCATAAAGTGATTAAACACAATGGCACATACCCCATATATTAAATATTAATCCTTTCTAATGTTCTGGTTATCCAGCTCAGGTATGGAATGCTCACAGCATGCAATCCCTTTTCCATCCCTAACCACATAAATCCAACACACAAACCCCAGTGCAAGGCAGCAGAAATATTTTGTGACCCAATTAGAGAACAAGGCTGGTATCTGGTGATACTCCCCGAGCCTCGCAGTGAAATAGGATGGCCCCAAAAACAGCCTAGCAGCAGGGAAGGAGTTAAGAGCAGAAAGATGAATCAGCCCCCTGCCATAAACAGAGACATTTCCTACCTCTTAGCTCTAGTGCTTCTTCCTGTCCGCAGGCTTCCGAGATGCTTGTGTACCTGGTCACATTCAAATGATTTCCACCGCAACAGGAAAGAGAGGCATTTGGTTTATTTTAAGAGGAAAACCCGATTTGTGAATGAGACCAGAAAATGGCCATAAAGGCCAACCTCCCTTCCATCCAGCACCAACACAGAGGTGTCAGCCAGGAGCGGGTGCATCTGCTTTACTGTCTGCGGCTCTGCCGAAGCATACGGGCACTGCGTTCTGGCCAGAAAGCATGAACAAAGTGTTACCATGGGGAGAAAAATAGAAAAATAGAGGTATTCTGCCCAGCACTGCATTGAATTGTAGCGATTCCATAGTGACTCTGTGGGGTTTCAAACCTATCTGGGAGACGAGCAGCATACAAAACCCTGCAGCTCCCACACTCGCTGCACAGCCATCGCCCAGCACTTTGCATGCAAAGCAAAGTGGCTGACATGGCTCAGTCCATGCACACCGTCCTGCTGACCTGGGATCCCCCTCCTGCTGAAAAGCTCAGCCCCCAAAACCCCCCAGCAAAGAGGGTCTGAGAGGAACAGACAGCGGAGACACGGAGAGAAGGATTTCAGAACGCTCTTCCATGAGGATGTTAACATTGGACGTGACCCAACGGCACGGAGCTGCACAAAGCATCAGTTATGTGAGGGTGACATTTCAGAAAAGCAGAGCCATGTATCCTATTAGCTCGAAAACAATACAGCCAGATCAATGCCAGGACAGCAGTGTCCCTGGAAACATCTCTTTTCTCTAACTAACACCGAGCAGAAACTCTGGAACACCCCCCCCAAAGCCCCTCCAGGATATCCCCACCCCAAAGGACAGAGCACAGCAACGCCCATTTCTTTTCCAGCCAGTCCAGAAAGCAAATCTCCAAACCTTTTCAAGGCACAGAGAGAGCTTCCCACCAGCCACGGGCACAGAGGGGATGAGTAATATTTGAGCTGCACAGAGAAATGCTCTGCAAACGCCCCGAGTAAATTCCTGAGGCTCTCAGAACCCCATCCCTCCTCCTTACGAAATGGCCCAGCTGGAACCTCGCAGCTCTCTCATTTTTCCTCATACAGCCCTCACACAGGGCTGGGATGCCTCAGGATCTTAACGAGGAGACATTTAGCAAGAGGAAAAGATATTAATGATAATAATTAAAAAGCCCGCCTTCCTTCTTGTCGTGTTCTTCATCCTCGATGGCGTGGGAGAGGAGAGACGAGCAAAGGTTGGCCGGGAGGAGAGCAGCACAGCGTGGTCATGAAGGTTGGGATGGAGCTTTGCCATCATCGGACCCAACCAACGTCTGACCCTTTTCTCCAGCACCTCCAGGGACGCTCACTGCTTCCCTGGCCGATCCATTCCAACGCACCACAGCTCTTTCAGAGGAGAAACGAGGAGAAACGATCCCCGCAACCCAACCAACTCCCAAATGCCCAACTTAAGGCCGTCTCCTCTCGACTTATCGCTACAGACCCCTCAAAAAAAAAAAAAGTTTGGGGGCTTCCTTTAAGCGAACCCAGGAGCCCGAAACGATGAGGCCGAGCTCCAGCGCACGGAAAGAAGGAAAAAGGATCCATTCGTGGAACCCCCCCCCCGCCGCCGCTGCTGCTGCTGCTCACCTGCAGGCGCGGGGCCGGGCCCGCTGCTCTCTCCCTCTCTCCCCGCCTCTCTCGCCGCCGCCCAACGGCTCCGCTGCGAGGCCGCGACGGCCGGGAGCATGGACGGAGGGAAGGGACGCGGCCGCAGGAGGTTTGGGGGGGGCCCGGCGCTGTCCAACGCCGCCTCTCAGCGCCCCGCCGCGGGGCTGCCAGCCATCAGCGGCGCCCCCGCTGCCGCCCGCCCGCTCCCGCTCCCGCCGCCGCCGCCGCCGCCATGGTGCGGCTCCATGCAGGGCGCGCACCGCTGACAGAGGCGGGGCGGGACGGAACGAGGGGCGGGGATAATGGGGGCGGGGCAAAGATGAAGTGGGCGGGGCTAATGGGCCGGTCCGATGGGTGGGAGCAATAGGCTGGACAGACGGGCAGGACCAATGGGCGGGACCAGTGGGAGGGACCAGTGGGCGGGACCAATGGGTGGGACCAATGGGATGGATTAGTGGGCGGGGCTATGGCCGGTAGTGGGCGAGGCGAGAGTTTGGCAGGCGGTCCTGCAGTGCTGTGGTTCTTTCCAGACAGGTTACATGTGCTGAGAGCACGGCTTGCAGCGAGCTCAGCTGGGGATGGGGCTCCTGCTCACACCGAAAGCTGGAGAAAGGATGAGAATGCATAATTCGTATGATAGAATCACAGAATGGTTTGAGTTGGAAGGGACCCTTGCAGGCCATCTGGTCCCACTCCCTGCACTGAACAGGGACACCCACAGCTGCATCTGTGCTCACAGCCCCATCCTGCTTTACTCTGGGTGTCTGCAGGGCTGAGGCACCCAACACCTCTCTAGGAAACCTTCCCTGTGCTTCGCTACCCTTAGTGCAAAAAGCCATTTTTCTTATATCCAGTCTAAATTCCCCTCTTTTAAATAGAAACCATTTCCCCATGTCCTACCACAACAGACCCTTCATTCTCATAGCCCCCTTTAAATATAGAATGTTCCCCCCAGCTTAGCACATAAATCCCCAATCCAGGGCACCTGGAAGCTCATGACGATGCATACAGCAGCACTATGGGGATTGCTGAGTGGGTGCAACAGAAGTCACCACCTGAGCTTGGTGCCAATCTCACAAACTGCTTATGGGGCAGAGAAATATTTTCTGCTGAGCTTTTACCTTTATTTCAACACAAAATGACATCAACCTGACCAAACCAGGATGTGCTGTGCTCTGCTTATTCCATCAGCATTCTCCTGCTGTTTGAAACTCGGATTTGAGCTTGGGTCTTTGAGGGCTCAGTTCTCCTCCAGTACCCCATCCTCATGGCACGGGGATATTAAAGAATCACAGGAGTTGGAAGGGACCTCTGGTTATCCAGCCTCTTGCTAAAGCAGCTTCCCTATATCAGGTAACACACGAAAGCTTCCAGGTGGATTTAGGAATATCCCCAGAGAGGGAGAATCCACCTCTCATGTTCGTATTCACATCACGCTGCTGCCATCTGCCGGCTTCTGCCTAGGGATGTGAACTGCTCTCCTTGTTCAAAGTCACGGCTTTTGGAGAATTTTGATTTGTTGTTGTTGTTGTTGTTGTTGTTCACGCAGTGGAAGGAAGGGATGCCATTCAGAGGGACCTCAACAGGCTTAAATGGTGGGCCCAGGTGAACCTAATGAGGTTCAACACAGCAAAGTACAAGGTTTGGCACTTGGGCCAGAGAAATCCCAGGCATTTATACAGACAGGAAGGAGCGGTTCTTGAGAGCAGCCCTGCAGAGAAGGACCTGGGGGTCCTGATGGATGAAAAGCTTAACACGAGCCAGCAGTGTGCTCTTGCAGCTCGGAAAGCAAATGGGATCCTGGGCTCCGTCAGAAGAGGGGGTGGCCAGCAGGGACAGGGAGATGATTGTCCCCCTGTACTCTGCTCTTGTGAGGCCCCATCTGGTACATATCCAGGTACAGCCTGGGGCTCCCAATACAAGAAAAACAGAGAGCTGTTGAGAGGGTCCAGGGGAGGACCACAAAGATGATCAGAGGGCTGGAGAAGACAGTTGAAGACAGGCTGAGGGAGCTGGGCTTGTTCAGCCTGGAGAAGGCTGCGGGGTGACCTCAGTGCAGCCTTCAGTACCTAAAGGGAGCCTACAGACAGGAGGGGAATCAACTCTTTGAAAGGGTAGATAACTGCAGGACAAGGGGAAATGGTTTGAAGTCGAAGGAGGGAAGATTTAGGTTGGATGTCAGGGGGAAGTTCTTTACAGAGAGTGGTGAGGTGCTGGAACAGCTGCCCAGAGAGGCTGTGGATGCCCCGTCCATCCCTGGAGGTGTTAAAGGCCAGGTTGTTTGGGGCCCTGGGCAGCCTGGGCTGGTATGAAATGTGGAGGTTGGTGGCCCTGCATGTGGCAGGGGGTTGGAGCTTCATGATCCTTGAGGTCCCTCCAACCTGGGCTATTCTATGATACGATTCTATGACGTGATTCTGCGATTTGTGGTGGCAAAGAACGATTCGGGGCGTCAGGAATTTATACCTGATGACAACACAGCACTACGAACATTAAATTTGTCCAGAGCTCGGGGCGCTCCAAGCCACAGCAGGGCCCAAAGGCCCGGGCCAGGCCTGTCCCTCCTCCCAGGGCTCCGCCTATCACCATCCTTCCGTCGGGGACGGACGGGCGCCGTGACCAATGAGAAGCGTGCACGAGGGTGGTGGGCGGGGCTCGGCGTGACCCGAAACGGGCGGAGGTGGCGGCGGACGCAGGTGGGGACGGGACGGGATAAGGGCAAGGATAACGACGGGGATCGGGAGAAGGACGTGGACCGGGGCTGGGATCCGGGCTGGGAGGGCCGATTTCTCTTTTCCTTCGTGTCCGTGGGATTTTGGAAGCTGCCTCCTCGGGGCCAGGCGCTGCACCCGCTTTCTCTTCCTCTTTCCGTTGGATTTGAGAAAGTTTCAATGTTATTGAGGGGGGGGAAAAAAGAAGCGTTTTCAAGACAAAAAAAATCACCCGAGCGCAGCCGGCTGTGCAAACACAGGGACGTGGGTCCATGAAGGAAAAACGAAGTTCTGCTAGGAGTTAAACCTTAACCCTGCCCATTTATCCATATTTTATGCATATTTCATGTGAGATTTCCCCTGTGCTCTTTCCCCAGCCCGACGATTGCCCTTCCTGCTGCTGACAGCCCAGCTTGCTAAGAGAAGAGGCAAACAGCAGCTCTGCTCCTCAGCTCCGCTCACCTTCAGTCCGTGTCCCTGCAGGCACTGAGCCAGGATGGGTTTTGCTGAGGACAAAGTGTACAATCACATCCTGAGGAACATGAGCAGGTTCTGTGACATCCACGTGGCGTCGCTGGTCGATTCCCTGAGCTGCCTTACCGATGCTGACAGGGTAATTCTTGGTTGCTCTGAGTGCTGCTGGGCTGCGTGGGCACTCTGTCCAACGTATGGATAGCGTGGGTTGGTGTATAGCTGCTTTACGTGTGCCCAGAGTGGCGAGGGAGGGAATTGTCCCCTCTGCTTTGCTGTCTGAGCCCCCATCTGTCGCGCTGCGTTCAGTTCTCAGCCCCCCAGCACAAAGATATGGAGTTGCTGGAGTGAGTCAGGATGGGGTCATGAGGATGCTCAGAGGTTGCAGCAACTCAGAGGGTGGTGAGGCACTGGAACAGGTTGCCCAAGGAGGTTGTGGATGCCCCATCTCTGCAGGCATTCAAGGCCAGGCTGGATGTGGCTCTGGGCAGCCTGATCTGCTGGTTGGTGACCCTGCACATAGCAGGGGGTTGGAAGTGGATGATCTTTGTGGTCCTTTTCAACCTAGGCCATTCTGTAGTTCTGTGATTCTATGAATTCTGCTATGGAGACAGGTAGAGAGCTGGGAGTGCTCAGCTTGCAGAAGGGAAGGCTACAGGGAGACCTTACTGCAGCCTTCTAGGACATAAAGGGGCCTACAGGAAGGCTGGGGAGGAACTCTTTATCAGGGAGCGTGGAGATAAGATAAAGAGTGACAGCTTTAAACTAGAAGAGATTTCGATTAGATATTAGGAAGAAATTCTTCACTATGAACGTGGTGAGGCCCTGTCATAGTCTGCCCAGAGAAGCTGTGGGTGCCTCATCCCTGGAGGTGGAAGTGCTCAAGACTGGCCTGGATGAAGCTTTGAGCAGCTTTGTCTAGTGGAAAATGTCCCTGCCCTTGGCAGCAATTGCAACTGATTGATCTTTAGGTTCCCTTACAACTCAAGCCATTCTGTGATTCTGTATCTCTCAATGTGTTTTGTTCAGGATGAGCTTCACACCCGGCAGGAGATGCGGGGGATCCGTGCCACCGTGTACAAATTTTACCAGCACCTGAAGTGCCGAAAGGGCTGGGTGATGGATCTGATCAATGCACTGCACCAGAACAATGCAGGGCACCTGGCTGAGGAGCTGCAGCAGGTTTATGACCGCTACCAAGCCTGTAAGTGGCCTCACCACCCCTCGGTCCCCCCCAGCATGCTTGGGTGCTTGTTTCTCTCAGTGTCCAGCTCCTGTTCTCGGTGGGGAGTCTGTATACAACAACTGTATCTCGTGCAAGAGTCCATGGGTTTCTGTGACTGTCCCCAAGGGTATGCGTTGCCCCTGTGACATGCCCAGGGATGGGAGAATGTCTGCAAGGTTCCTTGAAAGCTGCTTGGGCTGACAGTGGCTTGTGTGTCTTGTTATCCTTGTCTTAAGGGGAGATGGAAAAATGAATTAAGAGGCACTGCGGGCTTGGCCGCTATGGGGATGGAGTGTGGGCATGAAAAGGGCTGCCTTGGGCCCATGCTCATCTTCTGTCTCCTTGGTTTTCCTGGGCTGCTTCAGCTCCTCCAGGTGCCTTGGCTCCTCCAAGTGCTTCAGCTCCTGCTGCCTGGCCTGCTGTTTCCTCTGACGGTGCCCTGAAGCCATTCTCAGGGCCAAGCTCTGCTGCAGAAGCCCCAAAGGCTGAGCCACCACGCTCCAACCCATCTGCTGGTGGCCGTCCACCTCTCTCACCTGCTGCTGCCACCACCGCGACCTCAGCTGTGAGCTCGGATGTTTCCAGCACAGAGCTGGATGCCAGGGCACCGGTACAGGAATCGGTGAGCAGAGCACACGGGGCTGCAAAGATCCCTTTTGGACTGGAGGGTTGGTGTTTTGGATGCCACAAGTAGGCTCTTGTTGCTGACCTCTGCTGTGTGTTCGTTGCACCTGGCAGCTTCACGCATGAGGAGAAGCAGAGGGCACCTTGTTTGCTGTTTCCACACAGAGCTCTTGCAGCTGCTGCTGCTGAGGGGCAGCCAACTGTTCTCTTATAGCATTTATACAAGGCTGTAACTACTCCCCTCCATGCATGTGAGTGCTGCCTTACAGCCTCTCCATATTCTCTGACACATGAAGTCCACTGCTTTTGTGACCTGTTCAGTGGGTGCAACTCATCTTCAGGCTCACATGGGTCACCAGGTTTGGTTTTGAGACACCCTAGTGGCCTCATGTGCCCTCATCCTAGCTGAAGTGGGGCTGCATGGTGATTTAACGTAGCTCATTTTCTTCCAGCGCCCAGAAAGAAAGAGTCCCCAACCACCGCTGATGACGAGCACGGTCTGTGATGGCAAAGAGAAACCTGTCCCATACCCCACTAAAGAGCATCAAGAGGCAGTGGAGACCCCTGGGGCATCCAGCACAGTTTTACCATCTGTGTCCCCTGAGCAGGGCCAGGAGTGGCTGAGCCACCGGCATCCAGTGTGTGTGGACAATGGGCGTTTTGGGAACGCAAACCACCTTCAACGTGGCGTGCCAAACTTGGATCGGGGCTCTCTTCCACCAAAGGATTTGAGTGCTGCTTCTGGCCCTGAGCAAACCAGGAATGAGCCCCAAGAAGACGTCTACATCTCCAGTGAGTTGCCTATGAGGTTGGTGGAGACCACTGGCGGTGGGGGACTGCAGCCCCCAGACTCTCTGAGGACACAGGAGGAACGAGCTGTGCACAGTTTCAAGCACGACGGGCCCCCGAGCAGCTTTGTGGATGTGCGCAACCCCTTGCTTATACAACAGCAGTTTGATGTAGAGCAGAAGCAGATTGAGAGAGAGCGTGAAGGAGGTGGAGGTGAGTTTCCTTCCTTTGTAGTCTGTAGGTTCAGACAGCAGGGCTGGAGGTGCTGCTTTGCAGTCACTTGAGGTGCTGATAATGGCTGTTATCTCCTGTCTCTTAGGAGATCCCATTTACCTCCTCTAAGAAGACAGGGAAGCTGGTTTGTGCAGACATCCACCTTGGCTGCTTTTTTTCCCCTAGTTTTCTCTCCAGATGCTGTTCCTCACCTTATATACTTGACAGACGTGCTTGCTTTGTTTCTGATGTAAAACTTCATAGCTGTATGTCCATGCCCTCCTGTTTCAGCAGGCTGGGAACACCCCAGTCTCAAAGAGAGAGGAACAGGCTGGCAGTGCTGGGGTGCAGGCTGGACTGATGCTGTCTGCTTTACCTGCACCTGCTGCTGGGAAAGCTCAGCTGCCCTGAGCTTCTCTGTGGTTCCGGTCCCTTGCCCACGTGCTCTGTGCTGAAGCTGAGCACAGACTGCAGTTTCCATTCTGTGCAAATTAACACACATATGTGATGAGGGAAAAGGATGAAAACCCATAAATGCAGGTAAGAACCTGCCCTGAAAGTGGATGTATCCTACTGCAGCATCCCTTGGGAAGAGGCTCACCTTGAGTTCTCCTGGTTAATGCAGTGTGCTTTGTTTTCTCCTTCAGATGTTTGGAAGGAAACAACCACCTCAGTCTCAACCTCTGCACCCAGAGATATTTCCCCATTCTCTGACACCTCCTTGAAGCCTCCTGTACGAGAGAGAATGCTGCCTGGGGAGGAAGCAGCCAGCAGCACCCCCTCCATACCAGAGAAGGAGCAAGTAGGTGACCTTTCAGTTATTGGTTGCATTTCCTTCAGGTCCTTGCAAAGTCCCCCTGGCAAGGATGGTTTTTGCTGCAGTATAAGATTTTCAGCTGGTGGGGGGGGGGGGGGGTTTCTTTGCTGTGTTCCTCTTTCTGTCCTGTTGTATTTCAGAGCATGCCTGGGAGAGCTGCTTTGGCTGGTGGGTGTTGCAATAAATATTTAGATCAGATTGTGATCCCAGTGGAGTCCTGACACCAAACTCACCTGGGGTGAGTTCTGGGATGTCCCCAAATGATTTTGTGGGGCTGAGGGCTCAAGCAGAGCCCTCAGGTATATGGGGAAAGAACTGGCTCTGTCAGTCCAGGTGCCCATCTCCACCCCAATCATCTCTGCCCCTGTTTGTCTCCCCTTTCTCCTTCCATCTCTCACAAATCCTAGCGGTTCCCCAGAGCCTCAGCACCTTCCTGCCCCTTTTGCTTTCCCTGTCCTTGTTGTTTCATGGCTCAGCCACACTGTTGGTAGCTGGAGAAAATGATAGAGTGCTGAAGTGTGCTAATTTTGTGATGTGAGCGCCTGAGACTGGCTGAATGGGTGCTCCCCACAGCACCCAGCTGAGACTGCCCCTCTCTTTGTCTTCCAAAGGTGCTCTCTGCCTCAGTGGCCTCCCTCTCAGGTATGAATGCTGCAGGAAGCTTTGAAGGTGCAGCTGGGAGGACCCCCTCACGAGTGAGCTCTGCTGCCAGCGTCTGGGCATCTCATAATAATGAGGAGGAAGATGTGGAGCTCAGCAAGCCAGGTGCCCTCCAATCTGTAGTAGGAGAGAGCCCAAAAGCAGCTGCCAGATACCTGGGCAGCTCCAGTTCCAACACGTCCAGTCACCTTGGCTTGAGCAGCGACCCGCTCATGGTGAGCACAGACAGCTTGAGCCCTGGAGAAGCACAGTCCAGAGCCAACTCAGGGCACTGGTCTGCAACTCCAGCGGTTCACGCGGACCCTGGGGGAGAAAAGGCAGCTGGAGCGAGCCCTTATCCACCTCTGAGCTGGGCCAGCCCTTCTGTGGGCACTCACGAGGTCCATGTGGAACATCACCTCAGTGCCCTGCTGGCAGCAGGCAATGATGTCCGAGATGGAGCAGTCCCCTTTGAAGACTCTCCTGATTCAAACAAGGGAAGTAATGCTGCAACCAGTTCATCTCAGGCTGAAGTCCTCACATCAGGGGACAGCTATGGGCCGTCCCTGCTGTACATCCTCCCAGCTGTTGGCATCGCATTGATTTCAGTGTTTCTGGTGTACACACGATTGCAGAAATAGCAGTAGAGAGAAGATGAGATGCCACAGCTACCAAAGGGAGATTCCTCTTCGTAGCAGGAAGTTGGCCAGCATGTTTGAAGCCGGAAGAACAGTTAGAGGGACTGTAGGGGCTTTGTTAAATCTCTTCCCAGAAAGTTTCCTGGAAGAGGCCTTGGTTGTGTGATGCTGTTGGGTTTTGGTCTGATTCCCAACCACCTTCCTGTCTGTGCTGCCTTCTTTTTCATCCACAGTGAGGGTGTCTCTCAGGGGGTGATCCCTCGAGGCCAAAATTAGAGCCTTCCTGGCCATTCTCACCTTTGCATTTGGATCTGGATGGCCCCTCTCCTGCCAAGAAATGTTCCTGTGATGAGGACGTGCCAGGATGGACTGTGTGCAAGCTGTCCCCTCTCCCAGGAGCCCTCATCCTGCTTCAGTGCTTTCCTTCGGAGTATCGTGCCCTGCACCGATGGATCAGGAATGGCACAGGATCCAGGACTTCTTCACACAGCACTGACACCCCTGGGGATGAAGCAGTGGAGCCAGGAGGAGTTGTGTATACCCTTGTGCAGTGTTCTCATGGATCAATCTCACTTCTCCTTTCCCCCAGACAGGGGGAGAAAAGATTTAAGCATATACATTCAGAGGACAATTTCATGCAATACCAGCATGAGCCAGACTTGCTCTCACCTGGGATTGCCATGTGCCTTTTGATCTACAGGCTGTATTTAGTGAGCCTGGCTAGGAGGGTGGATGTAATTCTCACATTTCCCAGTACCTGGTGCAGTGAGATGAGAAACTTTTGTCGAGGTTGGGACATAAATAGGGTCAGCTCTGTGTGATGCAGGGAGGCCATACATCTGGTGGTCCAGATGCTCTGGGTTATCTTGAGGATTCTGTTTAAAATTTCAGTCCATAATTTCCCAACTGCTCCCAGGGATCACCTTGGGAGTTTGAGGGGATTTGGCCGCAACACTTCCAGATAAGAGAAAATCCCAAACCCAAATAAGCATCCCTTGGTTCCCTCAGCCCAGGACAGCTTTTAGGGACAGCAGCGATCCTACTCAGTTGCTGTTTGCCTACATATCCAGCTCCAGGCAGACTTGAACCATCCCAAGCTGTGCTGCCTGTTTCCTTTGTTGCTATGGCTGTGGGTTGTTCACCATCACTCACCTACTCCCTCCCAAAAGGACAGAGGCACAAAAGTAAGCAAGTGGGTTATTTTAGTTAGAGATATTTTTTTTTTTAAGCTCTAAATGCACCAGCATGGACTTTTAGGTTGCCCTGCAATCCTGCGATCTGCAGGAAATGAAAGCCATGGCAGGAGGCAGAGCTGAGCAAAAAGTATGGAGATCTGGAGACAGATTTGCACAGCAGAAGGCTTATATCATGGATATAATGGCTTAATCTGACTAACTGGCCAGAGTGCTATGGGCTTTAAACCACTGCAGCGGCTGAGCTGCAATCCTGATCCAGAAAGCTGCTGCTTTCCTTGATTTGGTAATTTCTTCTTCTTGGATCCCTGCTGTTCAGCACAGTTTCCCAAAACCTGTCCCTACTGCTGAGCTCCCTGGGATTGGCTGCAGGGTATGGCTGTTGTGCCCAGAGCTCAGCATGGACCATTCATGGTGCAGAGGGTCAGTGAGCCCAGTGTTGGGACAAAGGGCTGCTCCTCTTCCAGGTCTGCTCCAGGAGCACTTCTCTGTTGGCTCTGTGTCCAGAATTGAGGTGTCCTGAGGCTTTTCTAGATGGAATAGTATCCTTGGGGTGCTGGATGTGAGCTGCTCTGACCACAGTATTTGCATGAGTTGGGTTCATACAGATTCCAAAGGAAATGCGTTTTGGAAGGCACCTCTCCACCTCTTTTCAGTCCCATATCCCCAGGTTGTTGAGCCACGTGCTGGTTTTCCCAGAGCTCTGCCTTATTTTTGGTTGATTGCCTTAGCACCCCATTAGCCTGGAGGAGTCGTAACACAGAGCCTCTTCTGACTTGGGTAAATGGTCTCCAAATTACAAATGGTTGTGTCACAGCACAGCAGGCTGGGGGACTTCTGCTTCGGTTTGGTAGGGCTGACAGCTGCTAGCACTTTTCCCTTTGCCCCAAAATGCACAAAGTGCCTCCCTTATAAATGGACAAGGGCAATAAATACATGCAAGAGTGAGGTGGTTGAATTGGCTCTGACAGGACCCAAGAATGAACTCGAGATGTTCACTTCTTGCTCAGTGCCCAACATTTTATCCATCCGTGGATGAGAGAGGGCGTTTTAAATGCACTTTCTATCCTCTTCTCAGAGATGGGACACGGGCTGTTCTCGCCATGAGAAAGAGGGGGCATACATCTTCTCCTGCTGCTTTCTGTGCCGTTTTTGAGGGTGTTTGGTGATCTCAAGCCAGCAGCATCCATACCAAGGCTCTCTTCTCTGTCTGCAGATTTCTTCATGTATTTTCCCAGTGCTTTTTAGCTCATACTCCCTATGAAAACACACCTGATTTATTAACACATAAAGCATTTGTTTTTCTTGGTGTTTGCTGTGAAGTGCCTCTATTTTCCTAGCTGTCATGTAGCACTTTAAAGACAGGAATCAGCAAAAAGGATACTTATGATGGAAGATGTAATAAAACTGTTTGCCACTCTACGAAACTTTTGAGGGTGCTGTGTTTGTAACCTGAGGGCAATCTCATGTTTCAAAGCCTCTGTGTGGCACAGTGACTGTCAGGCATTTATCTCTTTGGTCTCGAATTCATGCCCGACTGTCCCCTGGCAGTGAGGGGATGCGCAAGGCCTCCCCTCAGCACCCATCTGCGTTGCCATGGTTACTCGGCCTGCCAATCAGCCTGCATCCTCCATAAGACACCTCACGTCATTGGCTAACTGCCGTGTCGCTCTTTCCCGCTGGACGCCATAGGCCAACGCACCGCATGCCGCCCCACCCCTCTCGGCCTCCTTAATCCCCGCCCTGTTCCGAGCTCCAGCATCCTATTGGACAGCTGGACTTATCAATAACACTGTAGGCAGGCTCTCTGTCCGATCCTTGCTTTTCATTGACCATACCGCCCGTCGGTCCGTTCGGCAAAGGACTCTGATTGGACGCCGCCTTAGGAGCTTCTCCCGCCCACTTCCCGAGGGCCGGGGGCGCCGCTCGGCGCAGGCGCGCTGCGGGCGGTGGCTGCGGCGGTGGCCGTTGAGGAGCGCGGCGCGGTGCGGCGCGGGTGGCCCATGGGGCCGGGCCGTGCGGCGGATGGAGCCGCGGCGCAACGGCGGCGGCGCGGATGAGAAACCCCGGAGGCGGGAAGCGGAAGCAGGGAACCCGCGGCGATGGAGCGGCGGCGGGACTGGCGCTGGAAGCGCGGCGGCGGGACTGGAGCCGTGCGAGGGGGGCGGCGCAGCCTGCGGCCTTCGGCGAGACTCGGTCCGCAAGAACCGCCCGCGTGAGTGAGGCGGAGGGGGCGCGGGGGCGGGGCCTGGAGATGGGGCGTGGCCTAAAGGGGGCGTGGCCGAGGGAGTGAGACGAAGGTCGACAGCAGGAAGGGGGCGGGGCTTGAAGAAGGAGGGCGGGGTTATCGTTAATGAGATGCGTGTGGGCGTGGCTACAGCAGGGGGCGGGGCCAGGTGGCTCCTGCCTAGAGATGGTTTGTGAAATGACCTTGGGGATGGAGCATCACTTCTTGTTTTCCTGATCTCTTCCTGTGAAACAAAAGACTGCATCCGAAAACAGAAAGAAGAATTGCTATCAAAAGATATAACCATTCCTATCAGAAGTCTTCCTTGAGATGTTCTGTTTCCAGCTCATTGGGGCTGTACTCCCTTTCATTCATTCCCAGACTGTGGGAGTCATCCTGCACTTAGGAAATGGTTGTTCATGTGAAGTAATTAAGGTAATCATGGGGTTTTCTGCATGCTGAAGGGCCAATAGGATGGGAGAGGAGTTCCACAGAGGGATGCAAGGACCGTAGTGACGGTGATAATTTCTGTCATTCCGATGTGGCAAAGTTATACTGTAAGAATATGACAACTAAAGGTACCAGTTGTAGCTGCAGGGCTGTTAATTAGAGATACACTCATTAATAGGTGGCAGGCAGCTTTTGGGGAGTGAATTATCCTTTTCTACTTCACCCTTGGGAAGTTTTAAGGGTATTTCCATCTGTGTTGAGGTTCAGATTTCTTGCATAAATAACCTTTAAAGGCCCCTTCCAACTCTAAGGACTCTATGAAATGCAGTGGGGGTGATTTTAGGACAAGATGATGGTTTTTGACAGAACATTTGGAAGGTCAGCGTGGTATGATTTGAGATCACAGTGTCATCAGTGCAGCTCTATCTGAGATATCCTCTATCAGAGATAAAATTGGAGCAATGCAATGGGTGTTGAGCTGTGTGCCTTCCTGCACCCCAGCCTCACTTTTGAAGAAGCTAAAGGCCTTCAACCCATCAGGCAGCTCAGCACTGCACAGCCTCTCCAGTTTTTAGTTCCACTTGACACCATAAGGTATGAAATGTCACTTTGGCCAGTTAAGGTCAGCTGTCCTTGGTCTGTCCCTTCCCAGCTCTTTATGCTCCCCCAGCCCTTCACAGCAGGGCAACACGAAGAGCTGAAACGTTCTTGGCTCTGCAGCACCGCTCAGCCAAAGCTGAAACATCGCTGAGTTATCAGCTTTGTTTTCCTCCCAAAGCCAAAGCACACCATCACATCAGCCACTATGAAGAAAATTAACTGTGTCCCAGCTGAAACCAAGACAGCCTGACTGGACTAGAAGCACCGCAGATGAATAAAGAGGATGTTCACATTGAGTTTACTCAAACATAGCTGCAGTACAGCTGTACCCAGTGGCTTTCTGCAGGCAGGGCGAAGTGCCAGGCATGAAGCTTGTGATACCCAGATAGTAATGAGCAGTGGAACGTATTTTTTTTTTCTGTAAAGAGTCTTCTTTCTGATGAGAGAAATAAGTCAGCAATTTGGTTCAGTAGCCTTCTCCCATCCCACGTCTGCCTTTGCTCCCCTCTCTGCTCCTGCCTGAAAGCATGTTTTCCTTGGAAGAGGTGGCTTTAGATGGTTTTCCTGAAAAACAAGTTATATTTCTCTTTTCTGCAGGCTGCTAGTTCTTTGGAAATAATAATAACAAGCAGCTTGTTTTGGTGCTTCTGGCAGGCACCATCCATAGTGCTTTGTTATTTGACAAAAGGAGAGGGGAAAGACGTTGCACGAAATGTATTTGCGTTGTAGGAAGTGTGTGAGTTCCAAAGCGAAGCCCATACCTAAACCATCAGCAGCTGCTTTGCAATACAAAACAAGCTTTGACATATATTTTTTTAAATACCTTTTTTCTGTTTTGGAATTGTGTATGAGCTGTGAATTCCCAGCAGAGCTTATTTTTAGAGATCTGAGGAGGGGGAGACTTAGTGTCACTTTGTATTTAATGCCGGTGAATGTTTCTTTATTGATTTCTTTTCCAGCTGTTAAATTTCCATAGCCCCGTTACAATATAATGCTGAGTATTTTAGAGCGAGCCTAGCAGTGTTGTCATACACTCAGCTAAACCATCAGTCTTCATTGCTCTGCAGGCAAATCTCTTTAGCTTCCAGAATAATTGGCTCTTAACTGAAGGATCAACCTGCAACACCACTTATCAGATGGAGAAAATCCACCCTGGGGGTCTGTAATTGTACCACCTCGTTCATCTTGACACAGCTCTCCAAATTTGAACCCAGCAGAAGGAAAGAAATCTGTTGAGTTTTGTTGTTATTATTATTTATAACCCATCCAGACTTATAAAGCAATTTGTATGGCAGGGGCATTCTTGGTTTTCTTGTCCCCAAGAGCTTACAGGGCAGGGAGGGCGGCAGCATTGGGACTTGAATGGGCTTTAAGGTCCCTTCCAACCCAACCATTCCATGGTTCTATGATTGCAGCTCCTTGCTTGCATTCCTGCTACTTTCCACATGGAATAGCATTGTGTTTTATTTGTTTTTTCACCTTTGCAGTGGTGCTCATGGCTGTCAGTGCCCAAAGGGTCCTGGTGCCCCCCAGCCCTATGTGTGCTGTGCTGCAGCTCTCAGAAGGGCCTTTGGGGGCTCACAAGGGAGAGAGCTCTGTGTGATAAATGGTGGAAAAATCAGCATTTTAAGACAGATCTCAATAGCAGATGGTGATGGCTTTCATCCAAGAGAGCTTCCTCCCTTTGAAGGCATGGATTTTTCTAGCTCTCGGATAGGGAATGGCTGTGGCTGCCTTGCATTCTCATGTTGGCTGATTTCCTGTAAGAAAAAGCACAATTCTCCATACCTGGAAATAATTTTCTCTATTGTGCACCACGCTCCTTTCAAAAAAAATCGAACAGAGAAGTTTTGACCATGATCTTGGTTATTTGGATGTTTGTTTGCATAGGTAAACTAAAGAGTTGTTTTCTTTCGAGCTTTCACGTTCCTCAGATTCTTAACTTGTGCTTGGGATGTGCATAATGAGAGATCCCATCCTTGGAGGTGTTTGGGAAGCGTTGGGATGTGGCACTGACCTGGTCAGTGGGGACGGGTTGGGATTCTTAGAGCTCTTTTCCAACCTTCACGATTCTATGATCCATAATGAAGAATCAGAATAATGAAGGTTGGAAAAGAGCTTTAAGATCATCAAGTCCAACCTCAACCCATTCCCACCACGCCCACTAATCCATCTCACTGAAGTTAATTACCTGCATAAGGTGTCTGTAGAGCTGTCTGTGATGGTTCTCTCGAGCCTGGAAGACAAAGGATTGGAATGGGATGGTCATTAAGATCCCTTCTAACCCAAACCATTCCACGATTCAGAACCTTGAGGCAGTAAGGAGAGAGGAAAGCAGCAGAAATGTTAGTGCACAAGTCCTTGGGTTGCTCTCTGTTGGCCAGCCACGCAGATTGCTCCTTCTCTCATTCATCAGCTGTTCTTTTTATCTCTGTTCTTGTTTCAGGTGAATGCATCAGAAACAGAGGGTGGTTGGGGTTTGGACGTGCTTCTTAAAACAGACCTCACTCCTCCTTTTGTCTTTTGGTGATGGCTGGGGGTGGCCTCTGTGTAAATCCATATAAATAATTCGATGCTTGAAAGAGAGCTTGGGGAGCTGTTGGCTGCAGCAGCTGCTGGGAAGGGGGGGATGCTCTCTGAGTCCACCCACCAGGGAGAGGGTGTACTGTACTTCTGGCAGCAGGGCAATATATTGGGTTTATAAGCCACACCATGTGGCTGCATTTTGCCCTAGAGTATCTCGTTAGCTCCAGCCTATCCTTTAGCTCATTAATAGCAATATTAATCCGTTCCAGCTCTCAGCTCTAATCGCAGATTCCATCTGATCGGGGTTTTCTCTTGATCTTTTCCAAGAAGCTCATTATCTCATACAGCTGTAAATGTTGCTGGGCCTGACACTAATGCATATTTTGTACCGTGGGGGAATTTGCCTAATAAAATAATCCAATTAGACATTTGTTTTTGTCTCTCTGGGGCATCTTAGACTACTTGCCTACCTCAGTGCTATATGTTGTAATTAGTTACCGTTTGTGCATCGCTTTGATGTCGGAGCACCAGTATTATCCTTGGCTCTGGCTTTCTAAAAAGCAATAGCTGGGGATTCAGATTGCTGTAGGGATACTGCAAGACCTGGGATGTGTCTGCCTTCACGGTGCTCCGTGGGGTTGTAAGGATTTGGAGTGGAGGCAGTGTGTGCAGTTACTTTTGCTGATGGTCTGATGGCACCGTGCTCTGTTTCACTGTCTTTTTTTTTTCCCTTTTCTTATCAGTCTTCCCTTGGTTTGGCCTGGATATCGGTGGGACCTTGGTCAAACTTGTCTATTTTGAACCAAAGGACATCACTGCCGAAGAGGAGGACGAAGAAGTAGAAAACCTCAAAAACATCCGCAAGTACCTGACATCAAACGTGGCCTACGGATCCACAGGCATTCGGGATGTGCACCTTGAACTAAAGGACCTTACCCTGTGTGGACGTAAAGGCAATCTGCACTTTATACGCTTTCCTACCCATGACATGCCTGCTTTTATTCAAATGGGAAGCGAAAAGCACTTCTCGAGCCTCCATACTACCTTATGTGCCACGGGAGGTGGAGCGTACAAATTTGAGCAGGACTTTCTCACAGTAGGCATTTTTGGCTTGTATACAATTAGGATTTGGCAGCGAAACTTTAAGCTTAAAGCTAGAAATGCTTGCAACCTTTCTCTGCAGCCTCTCAGCTTTTCTAAGCCTTAGCTTAGACTGGAATTAAACTCAGCTCAGGAAGCAGTGTGTGGAGTCACGTTCACATCTCTGTGTTCTTAGGCTGTGTTCTTTCCTGAAAGCTCATGCAACATTTCTGTAACTCTAAAATTGCTCCCTGCCCTCCACACCATGTGCTCTTACAGGGCTTTGTATCACCACTCTGATTACACTCAGCTCAGTGTTCTGTCTTCCTCATTTCTGTGTGTTCCCATGCTTAATTTTCACTCTTTGTTTTGCTCCCATAGCTTCGTTTCTAGCACGCATTGTGCTGCTGATGGAGGTTCAGGCAAATAAGGTGGTGAATTACCTGGAAGGGGTTAGCAGTTGGAGTTTGACATCATCACGTGGCTCCATTATCATCAGTTAGATTCTTGTTTATGGGTGAAGTATGTGTCTGCTAAATATTTAAACAAGGCTTGAAAAATGTACCAAATAAAGAGGCTTTTTAGGCACTCTCCAGGCAGTGACATAAGGGAAGAACAATCTTGATTTCTCCTGCTTTGCTTTTTTTTCTTTTTTTTTTTTTGGGGGGGGGGGGGAAGTCAAACACTTAAGCTTTGTTTAAATTTCCTTTGCTTTTTTTGCCAGTCCCTCCAAGTCCCAATGGGATTGGATTCTCCTGGCTTCCACCAATGGCTCAAGTTGTTTATTGCCCTCCACTTCAGGGCCAGGACAGTCAGCAGTCCTCAGGGGGTGATCTGCACTTCTCTCTCTGTCCCCATAGGGAGGAATGGAGATAGCTGGATTTAGCTGGCAGTGAGCATCAATGCTCCCATCCCTAACTACTTGAATATTCTTTTTTTCCCTGCCAGATGGGTGACCTTCAGCTTCGTAAGCTAGATGAGCTCGACTGCCTTATTAAAGGAGTTCTGTACATCGATTCTGTTGGGTTCAATGGCCATTCAGAGTGCTACTATTTTGAACACCCAACCGACACCGAACGGTGTCAGAAGCTCCCGTTCAACTTGGAGAATCCATACCCTCTCCTTTTGGTGAACATTGGCTCAGGGGTCAGCATTTTGGCTGTGTACTCAAAGGAAAACTACAGATGGGTGACGGGCACCAGGTGAGTGCTGCAGCAGGCTGCATTCACTTTGGATTTTGTTTCAGCCTGCAGTATGTTTCTGCATTGTGCTTTTGGGAGCAAGTTGCATCGAAAGTGCTGAGTTGAATGTCACACTGCAGCTTTTACTGCAGTCCCTCATCTCTGCCAACAAAGATTCCTCCTGGAAATTTGAATTTCATGTTTCAGCCTCCTTAGTGCAACAGGCATCTTTAGAAGCTGCTTTCTCAGCTATCCTGCTGCAGGAATTAACTGGGTGTATCAGAGACCCCTTATCTTGGTATTTACCCAAATATTGACAACGTTTAGCTCCAGTCAGTTCAGCAGATGTGCTGGGACAATCTTAGCTCCCCAGACAGCTTCTGAACGTTAAGGAATGTTTGGATTTTGTGTTGAGGAATATGGTTTAGTGAGAACTATTGGTGATAGGTGGATGGTTGAACGGATGATCTTGTAGGTCTTTTCCAACCTTGGTGTTTCTGTGATTCTGTGGACAGCTGCATTGAAAATGTTACTGTTGTTGCCCATTGAAGCCAAAGAGCTTTGTGGCTGTAAGCTTCCCTGAATTTCATGAAAGTGAGCATTGCTAAAACCCCTTGGCACAGGTCTTACTCCTATTAAACATTGTTAATGGTGCGTTTACACAATAAAGTGAGCAGCACATCGTGTTTCCCAAAGCTTTGAATAACTGCCTCTGTACCCCAGTGAACAACTTTCCTTCTGCTTTCCATCGCAGTCTCGGAGGGGGAACCTTCTTTGGGCTCTGCTGCCTTCTCACGGGTTGCTCCACCTTTGAAGAGGCCATGGAGATGGCATCCCATGGGGACAGCACCAAAGTGGACAAGTTGGTGCGGGACATCTATGGAGGAGACTACGAGCGGTTCGGGCTGCCAGGCTGGGCCGTAGCATCCAGGTAATGGTGGTCACTGCTGGGTTGTTCTCAGCACAGGTTGTGCAGCAACGAAAAACCAAACGTGCATGTCTTAAGACTACTAATTCTTTCACACTAGCCCTGTATCATTTGAGTTAACTCAGCAAATCCCATTTTTTTTCTGGAATTTTGATGCAAGTAGACCTTTAATCCTAAAACTTTCTAAACAGTTTTGGAAACATGATGAGCAAGGAGAAGAGGGAGTCTGTCAGCAAAGAGGACCTGGCCAAGGCCACCTTGATAACCATCACCAACAACATCGGCTCCATTGCACGGATGTGTGCACTCAATGAGGTATGGGGGAAACCCATTTTGTCGTTTCCCCTCTGAAACCTCACTTCTGTACTGCTGTTCTGCAGTCTCTCTTTCCCTGCATGCTTTTCTGTGGGTGCGTGTTCATTCTTGTCTTTTTGGATCTTCACTGCGTTGTAATCTGCCCTTTTTTGGATTCATCAGTGAATTTTGTTCTTGCTTGTCTGTGTGCTTTGAGCCAGATCACTGTGAACTCAGTTACTCCCAATGAATTTGGGGCTGGCTCTTGGTAGGTTCTCTTTGGCTGCGTTTTCTTGTGTATTTACTACTCAAGTTGGGATGGAGGGGTAGAGATGGGAGACCTTTCCTATGTTCTTTTCACCACTTGCTTTTGTTCTCTTGGTCAAGCAGCACCACTTTTCTGGACCTGACTGTATCTCTGTGCTTTCAGCTTCTTTACAGTGCTGCCTTGTTGCGTTCATGTCAAGCAGCATTGTACAGGGCTATGAAAGAACAGAGGCATGCTCTTGAGTTTGAGCCTCTTCTTATGGTGTGAGCTGACAGAAGGAAGCATACTCCACTCTTCTTGTTGGCCAACACTCAGTACTTCTTGCTATTTACTTGTAAAACTATGTAAGCACCATATCAGCAGTGCCCACAGAACATCTCAGTGGAAAACATACTTGAACGGCTACAGATGGCCTTTTAGAGAGCACTACAAAGTGTAATTCCTTTTCTTCTCACCCTCAGGTGGTGTTTCCATTGTTGCAAGCAGAACAGTGGAATCCAGCTTTAACTTTCCCATCTTTTTCTTCACACTTGCAGAACATCAACCGAGTTGTCTTTGTCGGCAATTTCCTCCGGATCAACACCATCTCCATGAGGCTTCTGGCCTATGCTTTGGACTACTGGTCGAAGGGACAGCTGAAAGCACTGTTCTTGGAACATGAGGTGAAATTCCACTTCACATTTCTCTTGTCAAACCTATCAGTTCCTGTTATTCTTTCCCTGTGTCACTCGCGTGCCCACCTTTGAGCTGCTAACAGATCTGTTTGCTCCTCAGGGTTACTTTGGTGCTGTTGGTGCTCTGCTGGAGCTCCTGGACTCAGCCTGATCCATCCAGATTCCATACGTTGGAGCAATGAAGTCACAGTGCCCACATGAAGCTTTAAAGCACTTTCATCAACGTCTCTGAGTGCTGTATGTCTGTCTGGTTCCCATATTATAGGTGTCGGCTGCAAGGTTCCATGTTCTGCAGATGAAAGATTCTCATTCTCTACAAATTGTCTGCGGAGGGGTGAGAACTGTAGCACAGTAACACCATAAGGACCATTCTTGTCCCCTCCAGACCACACAGTGCTCTGCTGGACATAGTCATGCTATCAGCAGGGCTGCACATAACGATACCAAAGAGTTTACTGTTTCTTTCAGTCATATATTTGGGATTTTTTCTGTAATGCTTCATTCGGTGCTTATAAACTACTTTGGGAGGCAAAGCTGCATTTCCCATATACAGCAGTTGTTCTTTCTTCTGTTTCCTCCCTGCACACAGCCTGAATAGGCTGTGCAGTTTGCAACCTCTGAGGATGCTCTGCTCTCAGGACATGGATTTGGAAGTAGCACACTGCTTCCTCAATAAACGATCAGAACAACAGAGATGCTGATAATGGATAATATTTACAACAGGAAAAACTGAGTGCGTACCATTCGTAAACTCCTTGCTTGGTTCTCTCCTTTGCTGTGCCTCTCCTTTGGGTCTGAAATGATACATTCAGATGTGCCCTTTCCTAGATGAGATCCTGAAGCTGTGCTGGGAGATGCAGGCCATGCAGACACAGCACAGAACGAGGTATTGGGGATGGGATCCTTTCCCCATAGCCACGGTCCCCCCCTTCAAACACACCCCGCATCCAAAACCTGCCTTTATTTACATTTCAAGTCAAATCACATGCAAACCACTTCTCTCCTCCTTTGCTTTTTTTTTTTTTTCCTTAAGAATAGTGTGATTAGCAAAACAAGACGCGTTAGAATCTTGAAATAGCAATTAAATATACAAAAATAGAGCTTACAAAAAAAAAAAGCCCCAAAAATAACCAAAAAAAAACCCAAAAACCTCCTCCCTCCCCCCCCCCCAAAAAAAAAAACAGCGAACGTTTTTAAAAAAATATTCTGCTGCAGAATTTGTAGTGTACAAACACGTCTATGAGGCTCCACGCTCCATAAACAGGCTTGGGAGGTGCAGGGTATGTACAGGAGGGACCCCCCCCCAGAGCCCACCCAGCCCCACTGTGGGGTAACACTGGAACCCCCCCCATAAAGAGCTGCAGGGTTGAGGGGGGAACGATGCCTGGAAAAGGGCTGAATTTGCCCCGTGGGGTGAAAGGAGAGGAGGGGGTGGTGCAGCCCCCAGCAGCTTTGGCACTCGGGGAGGGTTGGGGGGGGACTTTGGGTGGTGCTGAGCCATCCGTGCTTGGAAACCCAAAGAGCCAGGCTCAACGTGAACCCAAAGGGCAGGGTTTGCCCCCACCTTGCTGTGATACCGAGGTGGTTGCACCAATGGGAGATGCTCTTACCCATGGCGGGGATGAAGGAAGCCCTGAGGTAGCCCGTGGCACTGAGCAGGAGGGGGAGCCACCCCAAAAAGCACCCGGCCCCAAACCCTGGGAGGAGAAACTGCAATCCTCAGTAGGGATCACAATCAGGGGTGAAAATTCCCCCTTTGGATGGCACTGACCCCACAGCACCGTGCAGGATGGACACCGGCTCTCCTGGGTGATGCTCAGAGGGGGATGAGTGCATTCAGGCACGGCTCCATCCCAAGGCATTATGCTGAGGCTTCCCGACAGTCACTGAGCTCCATGTTCCCGGTGAGGAAAACCCCATTCCGAGGCCAAGCACCATTTTGGGGCGTGGGGATGCTACTTCCCTAAAGTGCTCTCAGCTCTCCATCCTCCTGTCCCCAGCTTGGCTCCTTGCTGGTGCCGTAGTGCTTTGGTCGTCTCCAGGTACCCCCCAGCAGCCCCGGGGCAGTCCGTGCTGGTGCAGAGCTATACGATGTTCTCTGCTCCAGGTAGAGGACCCTGGGGAGGGCCTGGATCCTGCTTGCTGTGCAGCTGTGCCAGCTGCAGCACGGGCATGTTGCAGAGCGGACACACCTTGCGCACCTCCAGCCATTTGATGAGGCACCTGGGGGGGGGAAAAAAGCACAGACACGGGGGTGAGGGGGGTCATAAGGACCCCAAATCAGCACCCGCAGCCTCTTCTGGCACAGCCACATGCCAGGTCTGGTCCATTTCCAACCCTCTCTGCAGTGTTGTTAATGGTACGTTCTTAATTCATCATTTAAGTACCTTTATATGTAAAATATATACATAAATATATAATGTAGAACAACTATATGACGGAAATCAGGAGTATAATCGCTTATAATAACACATAACCTACTTGAGCAGGAGGGTTGGATTGGATGATCTCCAGAAGTCCACTCTGACCCCCATGGTTCTGTGATATTTTATATATTTGCTACATATTTGATGGTTTTTGAGGTCTTTCCCAGCCTAAGGATCCTACAACTCAATGAATCATAAATCACAGAATGGCGTGGGCTGAAAAGGATCACAATGGTCATCTAGTTTCAATCCCCCTGTTACGTGCAAGGTCTCCAACCACCAGACCAGGCTACCCAGAGCCACATCCAACCTTATAAAACACAAATAAATAAATACACAGAACCCAGCTCACTGCTTTTGTTGCTCCAAATGCTCCAAGGTATCCGATAATGGGATTTTCCATCTGGAGCACTGCACTCAGTGCTGGGGCTGCCCAATTCCAGGCAGACAGAGAACTGCTGGGAGAGCCCAGCAGGAGGCCACAGATACAACGGGGAACCAAAGCATCTCCCTTATGAGGAAATGCTGAGAGCCCTGGGGCTGTTCACCAAGGGAACAGAACGCTGAGAAGGAATCTTAGCAATGGGGGATCTCCTGAGGTCCCTTCTGACCCTCCCATTCTGTGATGCTGTAAATAACAGCTCCGGGCCTGCTGCACTCACTTTCTGTGGAAGGCATGTTTGCACGGGCAGATCCCCAGCTCGTCCTTGGGCTTGAACTCCTCCAAGCAAACGGCACAAATCTGAAAGCAAGTCACACAAAGTCAGAGGTTCTGCAAGCCAAATATACACAGATTGGCAAAACCGAGGCAACGCTCCCCAAAAATCTCTCTCTCATCCCATTGCTTTTGGTCATGGAAAAAAAGAAAAAAGGGCCTTTTGCCTCGTGGGTTGGCTTGGCAGTGTGACAGAGGGTGGCTTAGCACAGCTCTGTGCAGTCCTGGGTTGTGAGCCTCGGGGTGGTAAGTCCTGCAGCTCCAGAGGTCATTAATCAGAGATAAAAAGAAGTTTAAAGCTCAATTTGGGCTTAATCTGCCCTCTAATTGCTGGGGCAACTTCCCAGAGCCCAAAGTTTCCTTTGCAGAGCAAAATCCCATCACTTTGCTCGAGGGTTGTGCAGTGAGGACCACGCAAGGTCTGGATCCCATGAATCCCCCCCAGGAAGCAAACTCACCTCGTGTAGGTTCAACTCCTTCACCTTCTCCTTGAGTATTACCTGCAAGGCAGAGATGGGGTCAGGATGCTGCTTTTAACACGCGTTTCCAGCATCTCAGATCTCCACAAATCACGTTTTGCAACCCATTTCTATTACATTTTCCTTTTTCACTGCACTGATTGTAATGAAAATCCTCTGCTTTCAGTCCCAGCCTCTCCCCAGCTATGTGCAGTGCAAAGCTCCATACACAGATCTGGGTATAGGGTGAGGTCTTCTATAGCACAGCAACAGCAGAAAGAGAATAAAAGTAGCCTAAATTCTAAAAGCATACCAAAACATGACTTATGCTGGATATTATCAGCAACGATTGTCATTGTAAATATACAACCATGAGCACCCTGGTGCTGTAACAGCTGTGATCCCATTTAACATCCCAGAGGAGCCAGAAACCACCTACAGATGGTCCTCAACCCAGTGCATGGACAGGATGAGCACAAAACTGACCAAAAAAAGCACAAAAGAAACAAACAAATTGATCAGAGGATACAACCCAGGAGGTCTCCTCTTGCACTCAGACCTCCTGGGCTGGCACAGGGGAATGAGCTGTGGTGTACAGCTTCACTTCCATCCCTTCCCCAGGATGGTGCTCCACACTGTAACACCATATACAACACCATATCAACCCAACCCCATCTCAAGTAGGTTTCCTGCTTGAATGCTGGAGGTAGAAAAATGACACAAACCCTGGGGAAAACAGGATGCATCAGTGGGAACCTGTGTTTATTTTCACCTCTGTGTGGGTGGCTGCACACAAGAGCTGGAGATGTGCTGCCCAGGAGAGCTGTGGCTGCTCCGACAGCTGTGATGCTGTTACTGTTCACAAAAGCCACAAAAGGTTTGGAAAGCCCTGAGGTCTCAGGGGGTTCCAAGATGGAAAATGTCCCCACTGTATGGGGATCCTTCAGCCATGCTCCAGGGACTTAAATCTTAGACTGTTTTAAAATACATGTATTTCTATTATTTTGTTTTCCTGCTGAGCCCTCCTATTGCCTCTGGGCTCACCCTGGGTAGCATCCAACTGATGGCATCAAGACCTGCCCCTGAAGGGCCAACACCTGAAGGCAACCACAGGATGCTTGTGGGGTGCCCAGCTGTCAGGAAAACCCCAAATCAGAGCATCAGCAGCATGATGTGTGGGGAGTGAGGAGCACAGGGATGTGGTGCAGCGGTGGCACTCAGCAGGTGGGCTGGACTCGGTGACCCTGAAGATCTCTTTCAAACCAGGTGAGTTGGTTCCATTAACAGCTTCTCTTCCAAGGAAGAGAACCTCCCAATGGGATTGAAAGCACAACCTAAAGGTGTTAACACCAAGGAACTTGCAGCCTTTACGTGGATTTGGTTGTCAGCCCATCTAGAAGTGAGAGGGGAGAAGGGAGAAGGAAGAAGAAGGAGGAAGAAGTGAGAAAAAAGAATGGAGAAGAAGGGAAGAGAAGAAGGGAAGAGAAGAGAGAAGGGAAGAGAGAAGGGAAGAGAGAAGGGAAGAGAGAAGGGAAGGGAGATGAAGGAGAAGGAAGAAGAAGGAGAAGGGAGAAGAAGGAGAAGGGAGAAGAAGGGAGGAGAAGGAAGGAGAAGGAAGAAGACTGTTCATCACCTCACCTGTTTGTAGGCGTAAAGCTCTTTGTGTGCTTGATGTCTGAGCCTGGAATTAAAACAGAGAGAAAAGTGAAAATGAGGATCACCACAACAACCCAACACCCCATTCCATTTCCCTCCCTTCCCTATGGAATAATTTCTTTCTTTCCTGAAATGATGCACTCATTTCAAGAGTCTGGGCTGGGACTCTGTACATGGCTGGAAACATGACATCTCCATCCAGCTGTCAGCACAGAACCTCTCACAATTTCCCTTTTCTGAACTCCACGATTTTCCATGCAAACATCAAGTTGTAAAGATGATGTAAAAATATATATCTCCATCCCATTAGCATGAAAAGATCCCTCAAGAACAATGGTGGAATTAAAAACACAACCAAAAAAAATGCACTTTAATGCAGCAGAGGTTGGTTAGGGATGCAGTAAGGCAGCTCTGGAGCCCGGGTTTGGAGCTCAGACACCTTCTCTGAAGATGCTTCTCAGAGATAGAGATAGGGTGACCTAAAAGCCAAGGGTAAATCCCACTGTGGGAAGGATGGGCCTGGTAGCAATGTGCAAAGAGTGGAGCAAGTGGAATGGAACCAGCTCCGTTCACAAGGAGCCCTGAGTCTGGGAAACTGCTTATGGAAGACAGATAGGAAAAGGAAAATTTGCTGCTGGAGACAGCCTACAAGAGGGTAAAGCAGCTCAGTGCTGCCAAATGAGTGCGGGTGCTATGTGGGAAGGTTTGCATGGGATAACTTTGCTTAAAAACCTCCTGAGAACAGCATGAGCACAGTCAAGCATGCAAGGTGCGTGGAGAAGGGAGAGCTCTGGGGGAGGCATCCACACGCTGAGCACGTGGCTTTGGCTGGGCCCAGAGAGAGGATCCTGGGCCAGATGGGTCCATCCCACTCAACACAACTGCTGTAATGTGAGCCCCCAGGTCGTGGTGAGCATCCGCCCCGTGCCAGGAGCTTTGACCCTGCAGGAATTCCAGCCACTGCTGCTACCCACACATCTGCCACAAGTACATGGCAACAGATCAAAATACAGAGGAAATCATAGAATCGTAGAATCATTTGAGTTGGAAGAGATCTTTAAAGGCCATCTGGTCCCACTGCCTGCAATGAACGGGGACACCCACAGCTCCATCAGGTGCTCAGAGCCCCGTTCTGCCTGACCTGAATGTCCCTAGGGATGGGGCACCCACTGCCTCTCAGAGCAACCTGTGCCAGCTCCTCAGCACCCTCACTGCAAAAAAGGGTTTCCTTAAATCCAGTCTAAACCTCCCTTCTTTTAGTTTGAAACCATTTCCCCAACTCCTATCACAACAGACCCTGCTAAAGAGTCCATCCCTTTCATAGAATAATGAAGGCTGGAAAAGAGCTCTAAGATCCCCAAGCCCAACCCATCTCCACCATGTCCCCAAGTGCAACATCTCCACAGATCTGGAATACCTCCAGGGATGGTGACTCCACCACCTCCCTGGGCAGCTGTGCCAATACCTCAGCCTGGTCTGGTGGTTGGAGACCCTGCACATAGCAGGGGGTTGAACCTAGATGATCATTTTCAACCCCAGCCATTCTATGATTCTATGACTCACTGCTCTTCAGGAGACAAAAGAAGACTTGTGTTCCAGACCCCCTGGCAGCTCTGCTGCCTTTCTCTGGACACAATCCAGAACCTCAATGTCCTTCTTGTAGAGAGGGACCCAATACTGAATGCAGCACTGGAGGTGCAGCCTCGCCAGCACTCGGTCTTGCTGAAGCCCATCCAGTTGACCTCAGCCCACAGATCCCAGCCTATACCTTCTTGCAGCCTATACCTTCTTGCAGCCTTATCCTCTGAAAGCAGCAGCAGAGAGCAGACACAGACAGCCCTAGCAAAGTTTCATTTCCTTTTCCCTATTTCTCGTCTGAAGGCGGCTGCCAGGGGGGAGGGATGCATGCTGTGCAGCAGAGCTCTGCAGCAATCCTCCTTTCCTTTCTTTTGGCTGGAGCCCACACCCAGCCCCGCTCCGAGCCAGCCCCATTAAATTCCTACCATCTCAAATCCCACGAGCTCTGCTTGCTGTTAGCCCAGCTCTCGCAGATGTGCGAGTTGCAGACCAGGAGGAAGAGAATGCACTGTGTGCACTCAATGCTCTGCTTCTCTGTGAGGACGTGGTCGACTCACTATTAAATTAACACCTCACCTTTTGCAGCCTCCAGCTGTGACCCCATGTTAAAGCCATGCAGAAGGGGTCAGGAATGCGTGCGGTAATCCAGGAGGCTTTAGCAGCTGGTTCAGGAGGGGGAGAAATCCAACATGAGTTCAATATCTTGCTTTGTATATCCAATCCTCCTATGGAATCCTGCAGAGCTCTGGGTATTTGCTTGCTATGCAGCCAGGCTCCAGCAGTGCTCCGCCATTCACCATCACAGCAGTGGAGCACTGAGGTTGACCCATCCGAAAGCAATCCCTTGGGGTGCTCTGTGCATAGTCCTTACCCACTGCCCACCTACAAGCTGACCCTCAAGCTTTAAACCTCACCCAAGCTGAGACGTGGGAGCTCAGCTCTGTGGCAAATCCAAAGGAGGTGGTGAGTGCTGCAGGGGCACAACAGCACAGCCCAAATCCAGGGCACGAGGCTGCTTTGGGTACGCAGGGTCCTCGTTTGGCACTGGACTGCCAACCCCAGAGTTGGTGCTGCTGGTTTGATTCACCGACTTGCAACAGTTAAGGGCTATAAAGGGATCATGAGGTGATCTAATCCAGCCTCCTGTCTATCATGGGTCGTTAAACAGCACTTCGTTACTTCTGGGAGTGGGAGCCAAGACGCCTCTTCCAGAAGGGCACTCTGTCTTCGTTTAAAGACAGCAAGAGAAAGAACTCACCACTTCTCTCGCTGGCTTCTCCCTGTGGTTACTCACCCTCTCTCTTTACAACACGCCTCCAACTTCTAAATTTAAAAATTTTCTGGCTTGATCTCCCAGACATTACTACTTGTTGTTTCTTCTTCGGGGCAGAACACACCCAACAAAACCCAGTGCCCAGGAAAACACTCTAGAAGTCCAAACACCTCTTAGTTCTGCAGGGAAGCCACATAGATTCCGCTCTACTTGGGGAAAACACAGCCTTCAGCCTTCTGAGCACCATTTGCAAATCACCAAATTTGCCTCAATTCCCAATCTTCCCCCACCTGCCTTCCATTTTCCCTCCAGCAAAAGGAATTTCGCTTCTCAATTAGTGGCCCAACTCCCTCCCCAGCAGCCTGTAAAATAATTAAAGCATGCCCCAAATTGGAACAACCATCTCCCTTCCTGCTCCCCGTCGCTCAGGTCAACAAATCACCCCTGCATCATTTATCTCCAAACGGCTTTGTTCAATGAGCAATTTGTGTACAGTAACGAACGGAGCAGGTATTAAACATTTCTTAAGTGCACAGTACATAAGTTATTCATTAAAGAGGGAGACGTGTTGAAACACTAAGCAGAAAGCAGGAGCCATAAAACACTGCTTTTGAGTCTTTTGGAGAAGGCCACCTGGGTAACCACACTTCATGCCCATGTAAGAGTTCCCATAAATATTTATCTGATGTTTTTACAGTGGATAACGTGACTGCCTGTGGAATTGTTCACTCTGAGATGCAATGGATGGCGCTGCTCTGAATCTGAACGCTGTGATGCAGAGTGCTGAGCGCATTCTTTGCTTAGAATGGGAAATAAAAACGATCTCGTGGGTCACATCAAGCTGTCACCACACAAGAGGATGGAGCTCCCTGCAGAAAGGTGACGCCGTCACTTCCTGAACAATGCATCGATTTCTCCCAGTGTGGGTGAGTATTTCCATAGAATTACAGAATCCAAGATCCCCAAGTCCAACCCCAACCCATCCCTACTGTGCCCACTGTCTCTCAGAGTGCCACATCTCCATGGTTCCTGAGCACATCCACGGATGGTGACTCCACCATCCTCCAGGACAGCCCACTCCACTGTCTTACCACTCTTCTGGAGAGAAAATATTTCTTAACATCCAACCTGAACCTCTCCAGCTGCAACTTCAGTCCACCACCTCTCATCCTACTTCTGCACCCAGACTGATCCTACCACACACGTTTCCTGAGGGCTGCAAGAGCAGCCTAAGTCCAAAGGATGGAACTCAATGATCTTTAAGGTCCCTTCCAACCTAAGCCATTTTGATTCAATGCTGGATAACAGGAACAATTTGTGCACAGAGCACTTTGTGGGATGTCCTCACCTGAAGGAGGTCACCTCCTGCAGAAAGCCAGGGCAGCTCTCTTACCTGATCAAGTAGCAACAGAACAGTAAACTGAGGATGAAGACGAAGATGGCCGTGCCAAAAACCACGATATATATGTTGAGAGGCAGGTTCTGGAACCCGATGTTCGGCATCCTGAAACTGTAATGCTGGAAATCTGAGCTCATGGGTAGGCTGCGAGGAAAGGGAGAAAACAGAAGGACGTGAGGCTCTGTCTGCAGGGTCAGCAGCATGGGAGGTCCTTGGGAAAGTTCTCCTTCCCCTCCCCTCTAGCGGCTTCCAAGGCCAATCCCTCACTTTGCAGAAATTCCCCTGCAGAGTATGCACACCAATGAGTGCCCCCCAGCATCAGCACAAGCTCCATTCCTGCTCCTGTAGGATGATGGATTGGAGGCATATTCAGCACACCCCAAATGTCCCTTTTTCAATCAAATTCATTCTGGAGCCAGGTGTAAGAGCAGCCCAATGACTTTGCATTGCTGTCAAATCTTCAGCATGGAGCCCTTCACCCTTGAATATCCACAAACATCTCTGGCCAGACACAAAGTTCCCCACCCGCAGCTTCAAGGAGGAAGTCACAAACCCTATCTGGCTTTCCTTTCATCAGTTACTGCCCACGGGAGGTGGGCAGTGCCAGCTTCACAACACACAGGGAAACCACCTGCAGCCTGTTTTGCAGATTAAATGCCCTGAGGAACAACAAAATTCCCCCAAAGCAGGGAGTTTTCAGCTGTGCGTGGACTGTACAGCTCCGGATTTTGGGGAGGAAGCGAGGATGGGGCAAAAGCATGGGATCTGGGTAAGGATATCCTGAGGAATGAGAGCTGAAAAGCAGATCTGAGCTGCAGGTTGCTGGAGTCATCACAGAATCAAAGAATGACCTGGGTTGAAAAGGATCATAATGATCATCTAGTTTCAACCCACTTGGCGCAGGCAGGGTCACCAACCACCAGACCAGGCTGCCCAGAGCCACATCCAGCCTGGATGGATGGCCTGAATTCATCATAGAATCATATGAGTTGGAAGGGACCTTTAAAGGACTCCCAGAAGGGATGAATTCAGCATTCAGAAGAAAGGGGAACTCTGAGAAATTACCCATACCATCGAGTGCTGCTGGCACAGCTCCACAGCAAAGCAGCACCTATATATACAGAGTTTAACCCCAACTCAACTCAACTCAACTCAACCAAGGCCCTACAAAAGTCCCTGCAACAGGAGCTCCATCCTACTACTGGCACAACTCAACTCAACCAAGTTGATCAACATGGATGGATCCCATCTCCATCACCAGAATGCTCAGGAGACTCTGCAGGTGTGGCACTTGCCTTGAAGAACTGAGTTGTTTCTGTAGGGTGGGAGAATTAAGGGAATTAAAAGAGGATGCAAACACCACTGGAAGCAACTCTTCTACTCCAGCTACTGCTCTGGAATCCACTGTGGTCAGTGATTTCACGTAGGCAAAGTGTGTTCTTATGACGACTGTAAATCATCTATGAGAATACAGGCTGGGAGAATAAGCAGGATGGTTTACTGAAGGTTGAAGGAAGACAAGCAGCTGAAGATGGTGCTACTGGGACACTGCACTGAGCCCTATCCACAAAACAATTCAATACTGAGCCAAGCACTCAAACCAAGCAGAGATCTCTGAGAAGAAACAGTGCAACCAACCAGCACAGGACTGATTCTTTTCCTTTTAAACTCCTTGTAACACTCTTCCTAATCAGACTAAGGGCTACTGGCAATGCTGACGGTGAACTGAGAACAAAGTAGTGCTGTTTGGGCCCTTGCATTTAGGGCAGTGAATCTCATCCAGACCCTGAACTTCCATGGCTTTGCCCAGCTGCTCCAAATAGAAATAGAAACAGAACCATAGAATTACAGAATCATTGAGGTTGGAAAAGGACTCTAAGATCCCGAAGTCCAACTCCAACCCACCCACACCATGACCACTGACCATGTCTCTCAGTGCCACATCTCCACGGTTCTGGAACACCTCCAGGGACAGTGACTTCACCACCTCTCTGGGCAGCTGTGCCAATGCATCACCACTAATATCCAACCTGAACCTTCCCTGGCACAACACGAAGCCAACACCTCTCATCACTGTTACCCAGGAGAAGAGGTCGACCCCCCCCTTTACCACAACCTCCTTTCAGGGTCTTGTACAGAGCCGTAAGATCTCCCTGGAGCCTTCTCCTCTCCAGACTGACCCATCCCAGTTCCCTTGGCCATCCTTCATAAGACTTGAGATCCAGACCCTTCACAGCTCTGTTACCCTTCTCTGGACAAGCTCCAGGGCCTCAGCTGACCCAAAGCCATAGGAAAACAAGAGAGACTTTCAAAGATCTCTACAATGAGAGCTTCATCTTTTTAGTGCTATCAGTATTTTGCCCCAAAGAGATGTCCTCAAAGTGGCCATCATCTCCTACAGGGGCTCATTCTGCTTTGGACAGTCCCCAGGCACATAAGGAACATGCAACAGGTTCATCCTTTACATTGGTCCTGCGACGTTACTGCAAAAAATACTGAGGTTAGAGGCTAAAAAATCCTGTACAGGGATCCAGGAAACTGTTAACTTTAAAAGGACTGAAATCGGATGATTTTAAGGAGCCAAGCTTTTGGTTTTCTTTTTGTTTGTTTTTTTTTTTTCCTGGGAGCGTGGTAGGGGAGGAACTGTATTTTAATCTGCTCCAGCTTTACAAGAGCGCAGCCAAAAGAAATAAAAAGTGCCGCAGGGAAGGACGGCTGCTTTCTGAGGCAAAACCAAAGCCTTCATGCTGTGTTCTCCCAACCGAGGTCCCCAACACCCACGCTGGGGCACAACAGGACCTGGAAAATGCCCCTGGGCTGGGTCAGCCCCACTTCGGTGGGTAGGAAGATGCTGGATGCTCCTGGCTTGAAATATTGACCTGCACATAGATAAACCTGGGGAATAGAGTGAAACAACACCAAATCAGGGATGCCCTATGAGAGAACCAAGGGTGGGCTGGACAAAATAATAATCACAGAAACATAGAAACACTGGATAAGACCACAAAGATCATCAAGGACAACCATCAACCAATCAAAACCATAAAACCACATAATGCCAATAAAGTAGCCAGGATGAAACCAAAGGAGGGAAAAACAGATTTTCCCATGAAGATGTTTGTTGAAAGACGTGATGGCTTACAAAATTAAAGGGATTTCAGCGTCCTTGTGATAGGGATGAGACTTCCCTGTGGGGAGGGATCCTGTCTGGAGTAGGAAATTCCCAAATTCTCAGCAGGAGATGCTGGTCTGTACACGTTAATTAAAACCCCAGTGATGGTTAATGCCAGGTGAACAAGCAGGGAAGTCAGGAAACGAAGCTCCAGCAGCATTCACTTTGCTCTGATTACAAGCCAAGCAGTTAAAGGCAAACCCAAATAAGCCACGCAGCCAAATTAATCCCTATTATAATAACAGCAAGCACTTAATGCGCTGAATAAGCACAGCCAGCCTCTTACATGCAGCTTTCATCAGAAGATCTCAAAGCGATGAGCAAGGCTGGCAATTATCTTCCTGCTCTGAGGAACTGCAGCAAGCGGGGACCAGACCTGCACTGAGCTGCTGGGAGATGTTTTTTTGTTGTTTTTTTTTTAATTATCGTTATTAATTTGTACCACTGCATAAATGGGCCATGCGAGCACTGAGCATTGTATTAAGTCTAGCCCAGGTGGAGGGCTGGTTTTGGGGTTAACAGCACATCTGGTTGGCTGGGTAACAGGCACATCTCCTGTTCCGAAGGCATTGCACAAATCCACAAAACGTTTCACACTGGTTGACCCAAAAGCTCGGCTGTTAACTTGGGTGGAAGTTAAAATGAATGCAAAACATTCTCGAGGTTGGTGTCAGCTGTGGAGCAGGGTGTTCTTCCATGCGATAAATCCACAACATAAATGTTATTCATTGTGTGTGCCTAGTGGGATGACTTCCAGACTTTCCCCTTTCTGGGCACTTTGACACCAGCAAGGAAACAGCGACGTGCAGCCAGCAGGCTGGAGGGAAGCTCTCGTCCACATCATAGCCCTGGTTGGAACAAGATGATCTTTGATGCCCCTTAGAATCATTAAGGCTGGAAAAGACCACCTAGTCCAACCACCAAGCCATCGCCACCACTACAACAGAGTCATGAAGGTTGGAAAAGAGCACAAAGATCCCCCAGCCCAACCCATCCCACCATGCCCACTGACCACATCCCTCAGTGCCACATCCCCATGCTCTTGAACACCTCCAGGGACGGTGACTTCACCAATCTCTGGGCAGCTGTGCTTGACCACTCTTTCAGAGAAGCTTTCCAACCTGAAACAGCAGCAATGCTTGCCCAGGAGGATGCTGCCCTATGTGGGATTGCAGCTGGGTCACCAACGCCATAAAACCTCTTGTCAGATGGAACAAAAGCTGCTCATTTTCCCCATTTTGGCTGCATGCTGGTCGTTGGTGCATGCACAAGCAAGAAATCCAACTGGACTCCCAGCAGGAGCCGTTCCGGACCTTTGATCCCCATTCCCCTCCCTTCAAGAGAGAATTTGATGCTTTTTGAACAGGAATCAAAATTCCCTGGCTTTGCTCCTCAGTTAGACGATGCTGAGCACTGAGATTTAACCCTCTCAGTGTGGAAATACAGTGAAGAGATCAGCAAGCAAAAAGGCCTAAAAGTCTTCAAACAAATAATAAATGGAAGAAAAAAACCAAGGCAGCTTCACCAGCAGTGCTGTGCTATTTGGTGAGTTTCTGGGATGCTTTTTCGGTTGGTTGAGCAGCCATTGTGACCTTCAAAGCACACCTTTAGATGGGAGAAGGTTTTCAGTGCCGTTGGTGCAGAAAGATGCAGAAAATAGGTCAGCAGAATCTCCCATCGCTGAGGTTACATCAGCTCCATGCTGTTGCTGAGGCAGATCTCGCAAATTCCAGGAAAAAAAAAAAAAAAATGGTAAAATAAATAATAATAACAAAACAAACACTGTTGCTTTTTTATCCAGGCTAACCCAGCGTGTGCTGCTTGGGCTGCCCTTGGATGACGGCAGCAGGAAGGAGAAAAGCAGCCAGCTATTGGGCTGCTCTGGCATTGTTTTGCTGGAATTTCCAGGCAATGCAGTGAGTTTTGGTAAAGCCACAGGAAGTTCGTCAAGTGGCCACAGGATCTGTGTGTCCGGAGCTCTGCATCTGGGAAACCGACTCTGGATGCTGGATGCATACAGACTGTCCAAATACGGTTCAATTGCAGCTCAGTGATGAGATAATGCTTGAGGAATTTTCTCCCTTTGGCTCTGTGGGTTTTTTTTCCCCCATTTACCTGGCACGTGGCTCTGTCCCAGATGCAATGTCACGACCTGCTGAGCTCAAGACGCGGTGGGAAAGGATGTGCTGTGCCTCCTTCTGGCAGCATCCCTTGTGGTACTCACCCTGGAACCATGCCCCATCCCGTGTTCAGGTGCTAATTTCCTGATTTACTGGGTTTTCCCCAATTACTGAGCTTTTTGGAAGCTCTGCCAGCCCAAACCCAGCGTTGAAACACATGGATAATGGAACTAGATGATGGCTGAGGTCCTCTCCAACCAAAGCCATTCAGGGAGTTCAGACATGATGATCATTGAGGTTCCTTCCTACACAAGCCATACTACGATTCTATGGATTGTAAATTACATCTGGATGGCAAGAGCAGAGGGATGCAGATAACAGATGCTCCAAAGACATCCTAACTAGCAAAACAATCTGGCTTTGATTGCGACAACCTCACCATGCTAAACAAAAGCAAATCACTTTCTGCAAAGCAAAAAAGCAACCAGCTTTCTCCATTCTTTAACACTGACAAGCAGATGGATTCTATAACCTCCTGAAATCCTTTCACCCCTGCTTCCTAAGCTCCTTTAATGGGAAAAAAGAAGAAAAAAAAAAGCCTTTATGTTACTGCCTGCTGCTCTCTTCAAGCCCAGAACCTGGATTTTGGCCCTCAAGAATGCTGTCAGTGGATCCATTCTCTTAATTTTCACAAAAATATAAGAAAGTAATAAATAATATAATAAGTATTATAAGAAGTAATATAAGCAATGAAAGAAGAACAAGCAGCTTGATGCAAAAAGCTGAAAACCAAAGCCAAATCACCAACAAACCCTAAGGAACAGCAACTCCAAAAGCCTCAATATTTCTGTGAAGGCTGGATGTTAAGATGCTGACAGCACCAAAAACCCTTTGGGAAAACCCAAATAACCCAAACCTCAGCCTGCTGGGAACATATACCGTCACCATGTCACCATCATCTGGTATTTTTCCTATTATCTACAGAAAAAAAAGGAGTTGTGCAGTTGGCCTGCCCTTCCTCTGGTTTAACAAAACTACTGGGTTTTAGGGAAATTTTTCACCATTCATTTCTGCTCTGCTAATGGATTCTGCAAAGCATTTGGGGGCACTGAAAATCCCCGTATACTGTCCTCCTGTTCTGCATATTTCTCTGAGAGAGTGGTCAGGCGCTGGAATGGGCTGCCCAAGGAGGTGGTAGAATCTGGAGGTGTTCAAGAAATGTTAGACGTTGCACTGAGGGGCACGGTTTAGTGGGGAATATTGAAGGTAGGTGGATGGTTGGACTGGTTGATCTCAGGGGTCTTTTCCAACCTTGGTGACTATAGTGAGATGGAGAACACCAAGAGGCCACAGGTTTTGATAGCCAGGAGGTGACAGACAAGCACTTTGAGCATCGTCTGCCCAAACTTATCATTTAACCCAAAGAAATACCCTTATACACGGTTTCCTCCTCAATTAACCCTCGATTAGTACAAACAAATGTTAAGGCCCTGCTGTTGACACAGAACTTGTTAAAAAAAAAAAAAGACAAAACCACCACAAAGGCTTGAGAGAACGCTGCTTAGCATTTGGGTTGGTTTTAGAATCATTAAGGTTGAAAAAGAGCTCTAAGATCCCCAAGTTCAGCCTTAACCCATCCCACCATGCCCACTGACCATGTCCCCACGTGCCAAATCTCCATGATTCTTGACCACGTCAAGGGATGGTAACCCCACCACTCCCTGGGCAGCTGTGCCAATGCCCGACCACTCTTCCTACAAAGAAATTTTTCCCAACATCCATCCTGAGCCTCCCCAGGGACAACTTCAGGCCATTATCTCTTGTTTTGCAGTAGGTTGAACAAAGCCTGCTAACTTATTTTCCACCCCCCCCCCCAAGGCTGCCAAGACAAGGACAGCAGCGAGGCTCCCTGCCATGCAACACAGCCGTCAGAGCTCCACGCATTCCTGGACTCTGAATCAACTCCTAGAAGGCATAATATACCACTGATGCTAACGAGCTGCCTTAGTGACGAGTACAGGGCTGCATCAAGTGTCTTCTTAAAGGTCAGGGGAGCACATGATGCCCAGGAGCCCTTGCTTATGCTTTTACTACGAGTTAAAGATAATTTGAGTTGGTCTAAGTATTAAATTGCAGACTTGCATGGCCAGCACATCCTTTAAAACCAAACGGTGAGGCCCCAGATGTTCACAACGCCACTCTTAACGTTACTATGGCTCTCTCAGCCCACTCTCCGCCTTCCCCAGCTTAGCAAAATGTAAAGCTGCATTTGCAAAATGCTCGTTTTTGGCCAAAAAGGCCCACGATGAGATGATGAGGATGGGGTTACGCGGCCGTGCCATCGGCATTCTGCAGGGGAAGGAGCTCTTTCTCCACGCTGCGGGGCCGCTGCATTAAGTCACATCTGAATTCACGGGATGAAGGCTGCTGAAATGTCACTGCGGCGGCTCCTGGCACAGTTCAATGAGAGCACCATGGCCTCGTTAGGGCAGTGGAAGCGATGAGTTTGCCTTTGTAGGGATTTAAAAGCTCTGGGCGGCAGCCAGGCATTCCCAGATCACAGCTGCTGTGGGTTGAGGAAAGAGCTACGCGAGGAAACCCTGCAAACGTAGGCAGCGCAACAGCGTTGGAGCAAAACCTCCATTGTGCATCACGAAAGAAGCTGTAGATTGCATGCTGACGAAGGCATGGGTTGTAATAAGTGCATGATGCAGAGTTTCCACATCCTATCCTTCATTCATGACGTAGCCACGTTCTCCATGGGTCCTGAACTCTTTGTGATAACCAACAGAGGATCAGCAACACTACTCCTAAGAAGTTTTGCCAATTTCCTTCAAGGAAACCCTCCAGCCCCGCTCAATGCCTACCTGCACAAAGGCTGCAAACCATCCGCAGTTGAGTGACTTAACGCAGTGCGATGCCGACGTGCTAAAAAAAACCCCGACACTGCACAAAAATCCATGGGGATCACGGGCGAGGATTAAAGATATACTTTTCAATGCTTTGGTTTGTGAAAAATCGCATAATTTGGTTCGGCTTTTTAAAGTGCAAAGCCCCCCATCTCTCTTAGTAGCGGTACGGCAATGACCCAATGCTGCACAGAAAGGAAGGGAAAAAAAAATAAAGCAAAAATGGCTCAAGCTAATCCTCCCATTTTATAAGACACTAATCCGCTGATCTCATTGAGAGGGATTAGAATTACCCCCTCGCCAGCGGATTTAAGAAGTTTCCAACCAGATGTCAACAAAAGCAGAGCACAGCCCGCGCTGAAAGCCCTTTGGATGAGGGGAAGGGGCATTTGCAGTACATCCACGGGGCTGGAACCCATCTGGGGGATGCTGTACCAGTGTCCCATCTGCTTTGGGGTGGACTTTTGAGGGGTTGTGTAAATTCAGCCTCTGCTGTTCTTTGAGGTGTGAGCTTTGGGCTGATCTGGCTGGAAATTACAGAATCACAGAACCGTAGGGGTTGGAAGGATCTCAGGATCATCCAGTCCAACCCCACTGGTAAAGCCAGTTCCCTGCAGCGATACTCCAAAAAAGAAAAAGAAAAAAAAAGTGGGGAAAGAGTGGGAGCACAGATTCACACCAGCACTATGGGTTTGCACGCACAGGTACAAGATACAAAACATCCAAATTTCCGTCCAAAAGAAGAAAGCTAACCCATTCCATCCACAATTTCAGCCCGGACCACCCTCTCTTTTATGCCAGCTGCCGGGCACGCACCGGCGCAGATCAGGGCCGGCTTTTGTTCCTCTCCGTGTGTACATGCTCAGCTGAGCTCACAAAAGGGAAACAAAAGAAAAACTAAAAACGCAGCTGCCTTCATAACCAATCTGCCAGGATACTGCCCCGGGGGAAGCCCAGCCCAGCTGAGGGCTTTCTGCAGAACAATGGCAAAAGCGCATCTTTAAAGGCAGGCAGAAATATTTGCTCGTTTGCAAAACGGCTCTGAGCAGAGAGGAGCTGAATGTGATCCCGACCCAGCGCCGCGATATTGTTTCAAGCAGGAGGAGCCATTCCAGTGACAGGATGCACTGAATGGCTGGATATTCAATGGTTGCATTTTCAGGTTGGACATAAGCAAACATTTCTTCTCCAAGAGAGTGGTAATGCATTGGAACAGGCGCCTTGTCCTGGTGGTCACTGTCCCTGGAGGTGCTCAAGAACAGTGGAGATGTGGCACTGAGGGCCATGGTCAGTGGGCATGGTGGGGTGGGGTGGGTTGGACTTGCGGACTTTAGTAATCATTTCCAGCCTTAATGACTCTATGATTAATGCACCAACCAGGATGAACCAGGGTTCCCCAAACCCCATCGGATGGGATATTTGCATACCCACCCTCTTACCTTTTGCCTTCCATTCTGCCAGATAGGTCAAAATCCACCTCCCTGCTCCGCTCCAGCCCCACAGTTGTTTGTTGTTGGTTTCTTTTTTTCCCCAAAAAATGCTCTTCCCAGCCAGGGAGCTGTGAAACACTCCGCTATTTCCAAGCAGCCGGAGCACCAGTGTTGGGAAATGGCAAAAATAAACTCAAGGCTGATCTCCTGGCCGACAGCTTTCAGTTTCTCTCTCGCTGCTTGGGAACTGGCGTGGTTTCCTGCCGGGTGCTTTGTGAGTTAAAAGCAGCCTGATCCCTGCAGCCTGATCCTCCACGGTAATAAAAACCAGACGGAGCAGGGCTTGGCTGCTTCCCACATTCGCAGAGCAGAAGGAGAGAGCATGGAAACAAACGAGCCCTTTGCTCCGGTCTCGTCCTGCTCACAAAAGCAGTGATGCAGGGAGCACGAAAGCTGCAAAACAAACCATGTGTGCTCCTTGTGCTTTGACAGCGAACTTTAAGCCGGATGAGCAAGGTGTCAGCTGCAGCACTGAGACATCCAAGGCCACTTTATGAATCATTCAGGTCAGAAAAGAGCACAAAGATCCCCAAGCCCAGCCCCACCCACCCCACCACGTCCATTCATCATGTCCCCCCAGTGCCACATCCCCATGGTTCTGGAACAACTCCAGGGAAGGTGACCCCTCTACACCCTGAACAGCCTGTTCCAATGCATTACCACTCTTGGAAAAGTTTTTTCTAGTATCCAACCTACCCTCCCCAGCACAACATGAGGTCATTACCTCTCGCTATCCGGGTGTGCATCCAGGTTTGGGGCACACTGAGGTCTGGGTACGTTCACCGGTATCATAACCCTGTGTTGATCCAACCTCATGAAGCACTGAGGTTCAACCACTTGCAGATATCAGTAAATTAATGAGGGCTTAAGGATACGCAAGCCTGGGTTACTTGCAGGTGTGATGGAGAGGAAAAAGCAGCTCTGAGCACCAGAACAATGCAACTCCAGTCCCACTGAGCACCTGGGTACCACACATCCCTGGATGCGGAGAAGACACTTAGCACTCCCACTTTTCAGGTTAAAAAACGAATTTTTAGCATGGCTGTCAGGCACAACAATGGGCAACAACCATACACCAGTGCTGCTGCTTTCTGTCATAGAATCACAGAATGGTTTGAGTTGGAAGGGACCCTTAAAAGCCATCTGGTGCCACTCCCTTGCAACAAACACGGACATCCACAGCTCCATCAGCTGCTCAGAGCCCATCCTTGCTGAGTTTTCCCCGCATCACCTCCAGCCTTGAGTTTCCCAACCCAAAGCACGCCAGGTCACTCCCCAGGCAAAGTCTGTGCCACAGCACAGGGACATCGGAAGCAAAGGAAGGTTATCACACATCAACAAACGATGACTTCTCGATGAGCCATTGCAGGAAACAAAAATAAACAGAACCCCCGTGCTCTGATACACCCGAGTGCAAGGGGAATTCCCCAAAACCCTGCCCTCTGTGCTCTGACGCATGCTTTCCATGGGAACCACAGAGGAGCCAAGAGCAAAAGCTTTGCGTTGAGGTCACATCAATGCTGGGATGGCCGCAGGATGCCCACTGGGTGCACCCATGGAATGGGGCCATGTGGATCTTTGAGGTAGCAGGCGAAGGGCAGGGTCGGAGAGGAGGTTGCTTTGCTGCAGCAATGCCTTCTGCTGTCCCATTGCAGATGTTCTTTGAGCAACTCCACCGAGGTCCTTTGGTGCAGGGAGTGGGATGGGCCGCACAGTGCATCCTCTCTACTACAGCTGCCGTGGGGTTGGCTTGGACTCGCTGATCCCAAAGGTCTTATCCAACCGAAACGATTCCATGAAGAGGTGCAGAGAGGGGGATCCACAAGCACAGAAGCCCTCAGGATGGCTGGGAATTTTGATCCATCATTGCTAAAAGCCCTGGGACTGGATGAGTTTAAGTTCCCTTCCAACCCAATCCATTTGGTGATATGGTTCTATGAAGATGCATCAGGCACACACCACGGCAATGTCAGCACTGCCCTCCCCCCTCTAAATACACCAATTACTGCATTTTGAGTTCCTTCCACTTTGCCCTCAAGCACTCCATTTGCTGGGAGCTATGGCCCTGAGTTATCTGAGGCCAAAAGTTTGTTGTCTTTCCAGGCTCCAGGCCAAATTTGTTTAATTTTTGCTACAGATGGCATTGTACTGCAGAGGCATCAGCTGGAGCCTTTGTGAGCACAGCAACAGAGGCCATCGCCCCACTAACCCAGCACTGCTCGAGGCTGCTCTGTTTACACCCATCATAAAAAAATAAAAGCACTGCTATGAACTCAGGCTGCAGTTTCACTATTAAACCGAATGTATGAATGGGAGGGGGGGGTGGATACCTTGGAGAAACATAAGAAAAAGTACTAGTGGGCATGGTGGTGATGGGTCAACAGTTGGACTTGGTGATCTTAGAGGTCTCCTCCAACCTTAATTGTGGGATAGTGGGCATGGTGGTAAAGAGTCAGCAGTTGGACTCTATGATCTTAGTGGTATTTTCCAATCCTAATGATTTTATGATTCTAATAGAGATTTCAATACTGAATCCAATATTGAAGAAGTATTAAAAACTTGCATTTTACTGTCCTGCAAAAAAAAGCCCACGAATGAGCCTCAGTCCCATTGCGAGCATATCATGCAAAACCTTACATTATTTCACCCCGCATCCCACAAAATGTGTCCCAACACCTGGAAGCCAGAGTACACCTCCTACAAGATTTATAGGATGAAATAAAGGGGGGAGATGAGGAGAGGCAAACAGCCCTGTCCGCGTCCCTGCTCGCGTGCTGCTGAACACGTTGTGCAGGCAGGAAGCTCCAGATCAAAGGCGGGGAGCGTGCCAGAGCTGTATGTAATGCACAGCTCCTGCCAAAGGTAGGGGGGGGGAATGGGAAAAAAAGAACAACAAACCCCATATGCACAATGGGGAATGGCTCACGGGTCCAGCTGTGCTTTGTTAGAGGGATAGCAAAACCCCACTACGCACAGTGCAAAGGGTTTTGGGAATGGGAGATGCGTTCCTCCCCAAACAAAGAGGATCAGAAAAAGTGCAAAAAAGAAAAAAGAAAAAAAAAAAAAAAGAAAACACCGAAAAACCCACCCTAAGAGGTGCATTTTTCCCCTGCAGCTCACAGTCCTATGGGACCCACATGCAGCTGGTGCCAAAAGCAGCAAACTCAGTACGTGCCTGCATGGCAGGAACGCCCACCCCGCTGTACCGCTTCCATCCCTAAACCTCATTTTTTCTTAATTTTTCCCTTTATCTGTTTGTTGTTGGTTTTTTTTTTTTAGCCCAAGCAGCCCACACTACATTGCCGTGGCACACTGCCTCGGGGCTTGGAGGTGGGGATCCCCTTTTTGGGGTGTAGGGAGAAAACACAGGGTGGGGAACAGTCTCCTGTCCCTTTGTGCCACACTTTGAGGGTTGTGGGGTGCGTGCCATGCTTAATCCCACCCTTAATGCAGGACAAGGCTGTCCCCAGTGGGCATGGGGTGGGGGTGTCCTCGCTGCCTTCAAGTGGAGAGCTTCATAGGGGTGCTGTCACCCCACAGAGGACAGCACTTGGAGGGTGCATAGAAGGGGAATGCAAAGGAGGGAGGGCAGCAGCAGCCCTATAGGGCAGCACACAGGGATGGGATTTCGCACCATTGGGGTGCTGGAAGGGACTGCCCTATAGGAGAGTGCACAGGGAGGGAGTCCTGCACTGCAGAGGTGCTGGAGGGGCCCCTGACCCATAGGGGATTGCTCAGGGAGAGGGTCCAGCCCTAGAGGAGTGCTGGAAGCGGCTGCCCCACAGGGGACAGCATAAAGAGGAGGCTACCCTATAGGGCAGTGCATAGGAAGGGGGTCCTGCCCCATAGAGGACTGCATGGGGAGGGTGCCCTGAACCACAGGGATGCTGGAGGGGAAGCCCTGCCCCATGGGGATGCAGGAGGGCAGGGTCCTGCCCTATAGGGGTGCTGGAAGGAGATCCCTGCCCCATAGGGGTGCTGGAAGGACATCCCTGCCCCACAGAGCGGTGCCAGGGGATGGGGGATCCCCGCCCTACGGGAGAGAGCGCGCCCCATAGAGAAACACAAAGAAAAGAACAGCACAAAAGAGGACTCCGTACCCCCCGCGGGGTGCCCAAAAAGACGCAGCCCTCAGCCCCATCCCGGCCCGCACTCACCGCCTCGCCCCGAGCCCGGCCGCCGCTCTGCCGCTGGCGGGGAGGGACCCGGATGGAGCCCCGCCCCCGCCTGACCCCGCCCGCCCGCCAGTGGGCACGGCCACCGCGTTTCCGAGTGCGCATGCGCGGCGCGCCCGGGGGTGGTGCGGAGTGACGTCATAAGGGGGGGTGCAGCTGGGGGACGTTGGGGACGTAATGGAGGCTTGGGGGACAATGGGGATTTTATTGGGATCTTGGTGGTGATCGGGGTGTTGGAGCCGTGATGGGGATGCAGTGACAATGGGGACATTGGAAGCAGTAGGGGTGTGGGTATGTAGGAGCTGGGGGTGTGAATGGGGACAAGGAGAGGATTATGGGGATGTTGGGGGTATAATGGGGACAGAGTGACACTGGGGACATAATTGGGACGTTGGAGACGATGGGGACGTGGAGAATAATGGGGCAGGGGTGACAGTGGGGACATGGGGACAGTGGGGATGAGAGGGGGACAAGGGGTATGGAGAGTTAATGTGGGCAATAGGGATAGGGGGACCATGGGGATGGGGGCTGTGGGAGCATGAGATGCTAGGGGACAGGGTGGCACTGGGGTTGGGATGGCACTGGGGGTAGAAGTGGCGTGAGGACAGGAGGTGACACTCCTGGTGGCAGGCAGAGGTGGGGTTGGTGAAGTGGGAACAGGTGGTGGCATTGGAGACTGGTGAGTGTGGTGACGAAGAAGACGATGTGGGGTTGGCAGGAGGTGTCAGAGCCTCCTGAGGTGTGGTTGGATGCTCCATGACCTCACCTCCCTCCTGGGTGAGATGGGTTGCTCAACGTGAAACTCTGACCGTAATGCCCAACTGTGGGCATCACGCCTCACTCAGCCCCAACTCCTCCTGAGCCACAGAATGGCCATCAGTGGCACTGGGTTGTGTCAGGTTGGGGGTTAGGGAATGGTTCTGCCTCAAAAGATGGTGGGCATGGAACAGGCTGCCCAGGCCAGTGGGCACAGCCTGAGTTGTGATGCAAAGAGCTGACTTTTGGAATTTGAAGTCCTATTCCTGCTGTGGGAATCATCACCTCGAATAGAGGGGTGTGCCCAAACCTGCTGGCAGTGCCTGTGGCTGTTGCTTGTGCTCCAGGTAAGGAGCCTGCCAAGCCTTGGCCCTGCAGGGGTGGGATCAATTTGGGAAGCAAATGCAGCTGGAGATCAGGTTCTGCCATTCCTCCCTTGGAAAAGCTTGGAACCGTGCACGCAGTGTGTCCTCAGCACATCCTGGGAGAAAAGTCTGCTTTTTTTGGCATTTCAGGACTGCGGCTGGGTCCGGAGCAGCCCTATGGCCATCATGGATCTCCTCTTGAAGGCCAGCAAGGCTTCTGCCTCTTTTCATCAGCTCCTATTTGTACATCTTCCACCCTCAGTTTTCCCTTTGGCTGACAGTGCTTGTCGGACAGCAGCACCCTAAAACAGGATGTCTGAGGGAGCAAGGATGCATGTCCAAGCTCTGATTCATTACTTCAATTGAGAGAAAGCCACAGCATTCACTTTCTCCAGCTATTCACACTGCTCTTTATTAATGGGAAGATCCAGTTTTTCCTTCGCAATGGGGGAAGGCAACTGAAATCCAGCAGGCTTGCGTGCCCAGACCTTATGATGGAGAGATGGGGTGATAAGGGAGGGTGGGTCTGCCTCCTGGAAAGGTGGAAAACCTGTTGTCCTTCCAGGAGAAGTGGGTTGACAAGCTGAGAATGGGACCCAATTTTGTCCCATTTGTGAAATTCTCCTGCTCCTATGGTTTGTCTCATAGGATCACAACAGGGCTGTGGGACAGGGCCAAGCTCTTTGCTGCTAGCAGGTGGTGACATTGTTGGATTTGCTGTGGTTAAGCTTGCATCCACCCATGCAACCCACGCTGGATGAACAGAAGACATCAGCTCTGGTGGGAAGATTTTAGTTCAACCTTCCGTCCTTGTGGTTGATTCACCTTTGGGCATGGAGGAGGAGGCTATTTCCCTTGGGCTTTTTCCCAAACTGTAGTTCTGGGTGAGGTCTACACTGCTGAAATCTCAGCCCCTCTGTCACTGATGTGGTGTGGGCTCACCTCAGCCAGCAGAAATGGGCTTTGGTCGTCTTGGTGTGTGACAGTGGTAGAAGGAACATAAAAACAGCCAATCTGTCCCTGTACCTTGTCTCTGCCCAGTCATAGGGACACGTAGCAGCCATTTGGTGCCTCCTTGGTTCCTCTTCTCCCTCCTTTCCCCTGAGGTCTGTAGGGTAGCTTTGCTGTCTGAACCGAGAGGCAGTGTGGACAGCAAAGATGAGGTGTTTAGGGAGTTCCCACCCCATCTCCACCTCTGGGGTGGGATGCAGAAGACCTCCAGAAGGTTCTTCTTGGGAAGATCCTCTCTGAGGAAGTATGGCTCAGTGCTTCTTCCTCTGACCTCTTCTCCACTCCCTCTGTGGCATCAGCAGGACTTTGTTTCCTCCCTCCTCCTTATGGTCGGGTGCGTTCAACCAAGAGCTTTGACTCACAAATTGCTTTGTGAGTCAGGGACAAGGCTGCTTTCGCAGGGTTTGCCCACGGCTGACCCACCTCCACGCATCCATCCACACAATTTATGCATCGGGTCCAGCCCAACGAGCGGAGCAGGTCCTGCTCATGGGTGGCAACCCAAGCCCCGAGGCTCTTCCTCCCCTTCAGCACGCTGTGGTACTCAGCAGTGGTACAGTGTGCTGCCAGTTCCAATAGGAAAGGGGAATTTGAGTGATCACCATTCGCCTCCACGCTGGGAAATATCATGGAATGGTTGAATCACTGAATCATTTAGGATGGAAGAGATCATCATGTCCAACCCGTTGATCCATGTACCCATGTCTGTCAGTGCCACATCTCCACGTTTCTTAGAATCATCACAGAATCACCGAAGTTGGAAAGACCACTAAGATCATCAAGTGCAGTCATCAGCCCATGCCCACAACCACTCTAGATCGTGTCACTCAGTGCAAATCTCTCCTTGATCACCTCTAGGGATGGTGACTACACCATTCCCAGGGCAGCCAGCCTGTTCCAATGCATCAGCACTACTTTTGGAGGAGAACATTCTCCTTAACATCCAACCTGAACCTCCCCTGGTGCAACGTGGGGTCATTGCCTCTTGTAATCTGCATGATCTGGCAGGACAGAGAGATGTCTGCCAAGGGCATTTTCCCACCACTGATGTCAGGAAAACATTTCAAGTGTCTTCTTTCAGAGCAGGGAATGCTTGCTCCTGGGATGCAGGCAGTTTCCCGAGCTGTGCTTGGGAATTCCCTTGACTCAACAAGATCCTTGCATACCCTGTGAAAGCTTTCTGCCTTCCCTCTGCTGATGGGGAGCAGCCACCACGGGGACCAGATGAGTGGTGAGACCTGGACACCCTTTGGTGCACCATGCCTTGTCCCCAGCCTTGTCCCAGCTCTTAAAATCCACTGAAAATTGGCAGTTCAGGCAGCACACCCAGAGGCACGCAAGGTGGTAAGAGATCCTTCTGGCCCCCAGCCACCACTGGTCTCTTCCAGCATCCGGATACTGATGGGGACTGCAAGGAGCTTCTGGGGAGGAATGCAAGGCGAGGGCCAAGCCAGGGAAATGCTTTCCACATTATATTCATGCAGCTTCCGGCAATTTGCTGCTTCGGGACTTCCTGAGCCAGAGGCTGTATGCATATCTTTCTGTTTGGACTCGTATGTTTCTACACGAGGCTGCGATGCGAAACATCTGGAGAACATCAGCCGTACAGAGGCAGGAATGCTCCAAACTAGGAACGGGGCCAAGCAGCCCTGTGCAGACCCAGACAGTCCCACTGCTTCCCCCAAAACCTCTGCTGAGGTTTTAGCAATGGGTGCATCACATCCAGGAGCATGAAGGATCTGCCACCCCATCCACCTCATCAGCATCCCCCTGAGACTCAGGAATTTAAGCATTTTTTAGGGATGGGAAATGGTTTCAAATTAAAAGAGAGGAGATTTAGATTGGATATAGGGAAAATTTTTTAAAGATAAGGGAAGTGAGAGAGGTGGCTACTACCTCTCTCCCAGGAAGCATTCAGGACAGGCTGGATGGGGCTTTGAGCACCTGATGGAGCTGTGGGTGTCCCTGTTCATTGCAGGGGAGCTGGGCTTTTAAAGATCCCTTCCAACTCAAATGATTCTGTAACTGTGATTCTATGACTATGATCTGTGAGGAGCCAGCTGGGTGCTCGTTCAATGGGCAGTGCCAATGAATCATAGAATGGCCTGGGTTGAAAAGGACCACAATGATCATCGAGTTGCAACCCCCTTGCTATGTGCAGGGTCACCAACCACCAAACAAGGCTGCCCAGAGCCACATCCAGCCTGGCCTTGAGTGCCTCCAGGGACAGGGCATCCACAACCTCCCTGGGCAAATGGTGGATGTGCAGAGCCATCCAACAACCCTGGGATGAGCAGAGTGGTTTTGATCCCTTTAGTCAGCTTGAGGACATCACAGCATTGCTCTCCACCAGACACACACACACACACACACACAAAAATATATATATATATATAAAATATGAAAAGAATAAAAGGGAAAAAGGAAGGAGAATAAATCCCTGTGAGCCTCTGCAAGAAATGTCATCTCCAGCCCCGTTCTCATGGCTACCAGTGGCCCTCAGCCAGAGGGTGCATGCCTGAAAAATTTGGCAGAGTAGCCATCAAACGTCTGCTCTCCTTGATTAGAGACAGATGCTGCTCTGTGAAATTGCCTTTAAGTTGGGAGGGAGGAAAGTCCCCACCCTTCATGCTGAATGCATATTACCTGCTGCAAGTACAGGCAAGGCGGTGACTGCTGATAGCATCATGCTCTGACAGACCGTAGCATGGGTAAACACCTCGGAGCGCTGCACCACCAGCTTCCCATCCAGCAGGTTGAGCCTGGTCTGGGGAGAAGGAAACAGAACAGATGGCACTGACTGATCCATCTGCGGCAGAAGGAACTCAAAATCTTCCCTATTCCTTCTTCTTACGCTGCTCCTTCAGGTTTGCAAATCAGCTCGGCTTCTTGTGGGTGGTTGGTCTTGGTGGTTTTTTTCCATAACTTTGTGGTTTTGTGAGATTTTGCTCATGTTTTGGTCCAGGGTGCTGTAGGTGCCCTATCTCTGCAGGTGTTCAAGGCCCAGCTGGATAGGGCCCTGGGCAGCCTGGTCTGGTGAGGAGCAACCAGCCCACGGCAGGGGTTGGGGCTGGATGATAGAATCACAGAATCATTAAGATTGGAAGAGAGCTCTAAGATCCCCAGATCCACCCCCAGCCCACCCCCACCATGCCCACGGACCATGTCCCCAAGTACCACATCTCCACAGTACTTGAACACATCCAAGTGGTGACTCCACCACCTCCCTGGGCAGCCTGTCCCAGTGCATCACCACTTTTTTGGAGAAGAAATTTTTCCTAATATCCAACCTGTCCCTCCCATGGCACAACTTGAGGTCGCTTCCTCCCATTCTATCACTGGTTACCTGGGAGATCTTTAAGGTCCCTTCCAACCCAAGCCATTCTGTGGTTCTGGAGGATAAGGAGATGTGGTCACTGCCCGGAGCATTGTCCAGCTCCAGCTGCTCCCCTGCCTGGTATGCTCAGAACAAGCTGGGTCAAGACTCCTGCCCATGGAAAACCTCTGGGTTTTCCTCTTGCTGAGCCTCCACTTTGGATCTAGGCACTAAAGCACCACAAAGATGTGATGTTGCACTGGCAGTAGCACTGTGAGGTGGTTGCCACACCACGTGAGCCCAGCTTCCTTGTTGGTTCTATAATCAGAGAATTATTTAGGTTGGAAAAGACCCTTGAATTCACCAAGTAAAACCATCCCCTAACACTGCAAGTCTACCACTAAACTATGCCCCTTAGTGCCACATCCACAGGTCTCAAGGGACCTTGACTCAACCACTTCCCTGGGCAGCCCATTCCAATGTCTCACCACCCTTTCCATGAAAAAGTTCTTCCTAATGTCCCATCTAAGCCACCTCTAGCACAACTTGAAACTATTTCCTTGTATTCCTTATATCTCAATGGGAGTTTGCAGCTCCCAGCACCATCACCACCCACTGCACCCAAGCATAACCCCTCTGGATAAACAAGAGGACTGGAAGAGCTAGGACACAGCAACTGGAGTTGGTTTGGGACATAGGGGAACTCAGCATGTCCAGCCCTGTGATGTCTCTGCCTGTCATCTTGCTGACTGGGGATATGAGGCTCTGTTGTGTCTTCTCTTCCTGGGTGGTGCTGTGTTGATGTGATGCTCAGTTCTGCCCTGGCCATGTTTATTTACAGGCCTCACAACATCCTGGAAATCAACTGATCCCCTTGTGAAAGATGGGGAAACTGAGGCACGGCCCACCAAGATGACCTGTTCTCCCTCAAGACATCTGGCTTTCTGATTCTGTGTGGGCACTGGCAGAAGCTGTGCCACGCCACCCTTGGGAATAGAAGGGGAAAAGATCAGCTACTCCTTTTACACCCATAGGAAAGATGTAGAAGAGCATCTCATGGAGAACAGAGAGCAGAAGGATGTGAAAAATATATTGCATTTCCCAAAAGACTTGAATACTCATGGGCAGAGCCTTGGCTGGAGCTGGAGAGGAACAGGGCTGGGAGAGCTGCAGCCTGACACAAAGCTGTCCCGAGGCACTGGGGGAGGCAGTCTGGTTGAATTGACCCCCCCAGAAAAATGAAAGGGAGGTGTTCTCAGACTTCAAGGAGACCCATAGCACCCTTCTGCCCATGGGCTTCCCTGTAGGCTAGCGCTTCATCAGCTGAGCATCTTTGGGATGATTCCTAATTGAAAGAGGCACCTGTCCCCATTCGTGTTACCAAAGCCCCATTTTACACACGGGTGAGAAGCACTTGCTCTGAGCAATGCTTCATCCACCTCCTGGCCAGGTGCCTTTTCCATGAAACCAGAGTGATCGCATCCAGTTGGCGAACCTGGAGGGAGCTTTGAGTCAGATAGACTTGGCTCTAGCTCTGAAACTTCAGCCTGGTCCCTTGTGAAAACCTACTCTTCTTGCTGGAAGGAATGCACTGGATGGAGCTCAGGTCTCATCGTGTCTTTTTATAACTCTGGGTGGAGAAAGCTGAGCCACGGCATGAATTCTGTGGGGTCTGTATGCTTGGTGACACCGTTTATATGAGGGTGACAGGTTGAGGTCCCCATCTGAAGGCACCACAAGGTGGGTCATCTGCTCTATAGCACTCTGCTGTCACCTGCACTTTGTTTTCAAGCTACACAACCTCTTCCCCAGAGCCAGCAGATCCTCCAGCCCTCCAGTGCCAGGTAGTGAGTGTGGAGATGGCAGCTGGGGGATCTGTTTCCACCTCTGCCCTTGGCACAGTGGGAAGCTCTGACTATCCCCAGGTGTTATGTAACCTCATGACATAAAGCAACTTATGTCAGCGGCTTTAATTAGCACTGGAAAGGTATTTCAGGGATGCTCCAGGCAGATACTGTGCCAGCAGATATCCCTCTCCAATGGCCATTCGAACTGGCCAAAGTGCCATGTGCCCAGCTTGTTTTCAGGGTGTGTGGGGGACACTGGGACCTTTATTGCTTTTATTTTCTTAATTCCTTGGTGTTATGGGCATCTAATCGCAGGGAGCTGCAGTCCTGGGCTGGACTTAGCTCTCATACCCAACAGTAGGATGGAGAAAGGATCCAACAGGACCCACCTGAAGATCTGCAGATGTCCAGGGCAGGATAATCCCATGCATCTGGGCACCCAGTTCTATAGAGCAGCTCCTGGGACCAACATGAGACCGCGTTCCATTTGGGGTTCCCCAATCCAAGAGGGACCTGGATGCACTGGGGTCAGCCCAGCATGGCACCATGTTGGGACATGGCTCAGTGTGGCTGGATTGGAACACACTGCCCAGGAAGTCACCACTTGAACACTGGAAGTGTGCAAGGAATGTGAAGATGTGGCACTGAGGGACATGGTCAGTGTGCATGGTAGGGATGCGTTGGGGTTGGGCTAGGGGATCTTAGAGGTCCTTTCCAACGTTAATGATTCTATGATTCTATGATCACCCGCTTGCAGCGTGTTGTGGCCATGCCCACCCACAAATATTGTGCATTTAGCCACAAATTTGGTCGTTCTTAGCCACAGTCTTATTTTGGAAGAACAGCTGAGCTATTCAATATAGGTTGTTTCATTTCTATGCTTCCTCATGAGGAGGAACACATCTTTGAGCTGTACCTCAGACAGCACATCTGGGGAACAGTTGGACTCTCCCTCTTGCATTCTTCACTCCTAGGCATGGGAATGGCGTCCCATCATTGGGTCCCTGTGCACCCCAGCATACTCCGTGGGCTCCATCACTGCATGGGAATCTCAGAGTAACCCAGTAGAGCATTTTTAGTGGTCTCAGAGCCACATGCCATTGAGATCTGCTCTACAGCCTATATTCCAAATCTGGATCTCGGGGATTTCCAGAATGAAGCGGGTGACCTGGGACACTGCCATCCTCTAGTGGCTGTATCCAGAAGCACAGCAGCTCTCCCTCCTTGCCAACAACTCTCTGCAATGCTACTAGAGGGCTTTAGAAACCTGCATTTAAACCTGATGGTGATCATAGAACCACACAACACACCGAGCTGGAAGGGACTCATAAGGACCATCTTGTCCAACTGATGCTTTGCTGAAGTCCTTATTGATAGAACCTGCTACCTAGGAGCTGTGTATTGCTGGGGAGGACAGAAAATCTTTTGTTCTCTCTTTCCAGCGGAAGAAATCATATTTTTGTAGCTGCTCTAGGGACAAGGTGCTTTTAGTTTTTGAGGAGTGTGCAGCTAGGCTGGAGGTCCTGCAGTAAGGATGAATGAGGGATGGATGAGCAGTGGGTGCGGTTAGCATTTCCCAAAGCACGGGGAGCTGGTTTACAGGGGAGCTGGAGGAGAGGTGATGGGAAGTAAAAGGGGTTAATTTCAGCATCTGTGTTTGGATTGAAGTATTGTGCTTGTAAGACTCCAGGTTGTATTTCAGGGATGGTGGAAAGACACCCCACTGCCTCTGTTGCCATTTACCCCGAGAAACCATCTGGAGGGCTGCAAGCCACCATCTGGACTGTACATCAGTCCCATTCTCCTGCTAGAGGAGCAGGCGATGGATTTAGCCAGTCTGTTGGCAGGAGTGATGGACTGGTGACCAGTGAGGCCTGAAGTCTAGCTTGGCTTAAGGCAAAGCTAGGATTTTACCAAGTCTCCCAAATCCACCAGAGTGCTGGGTCCTTCCTATGGCTCGTGCCAGGATGAAGGGAGAACATGATAGGAAGCATCTCTGTGTGGATCTTATGTCTGGAGAGAGCAGAGGAGTGCATTACAAGAGAACCCTGGCTTGGGAAGCCTGGTGGGGACGCGTCATGGGATTCATGACATGGTTGGCACAGGATATTTACTTTGAACCCAGACAGCCTCATTCCTCAGCCTTCCTTCCTCTCCCAGATGTGATTCCTTCTCAGTGCAGGATTTCCTGCAGTGATGGATGTGGTCCATCTCAGCTACAACCGACATGGTGAAATGGGAATTGAGGAAAAATAAAAGGGGTGGGGACTTAACATGTATCACTGCATCTTCTGGCCCCTTGGTGGAAGATGCATGTTCTCGGGTCTGCTTTTGGGATGCTGACCCTGCTTTTCTATCACTCTCCTGCTCAACAAAGCTTGGAAATGTCACCCGATTTTTGAAGCTTGGTGCAAAACTTGGAATGTGGCTTGAAAAAGGAGTGGCAATTCTGTCTCTTTGCACTAGAAACTGCTTTTCATTGCATGGCATCTTGCACAACGCAATCCCGTTCAGTGAAAGGATCACTCAGGAACCAAATAAAATCAATTAATAGAAAGACTATTAAAAGAAACTAACTAAGAACGATACACTGGGGATGCAGGATGTTGGCTGCTGAATGGGATCTCAGGGGCTTTTCCTTGCAGCCTTGGCTTGTGTGTGCACATTTTCACAAGCATATGGCACAGATGCATCTTCAGACAAGAAAAGCATCTGGTCCCACTGGCTGCCCAGAGAAGGCAGCTGAAAAGATAGGACATAATCATTCAGAATAAAGGAAACAGACTAGATAAATAAATAAATAAATAAATAAAGCCCAAACAAGACACTGACAATCCAAAAATTCTTGAGCCAATGCCCCTGAGGTCTGAATGATTTGGTCTGCTAATCCCAAATGGGATGTAAATATTCTTGGCCCAAGCAGATTTTCAGATTGTTCACAGCTTTTGCTGTATCTGCAGTTCTGATGTTTTGTGGTTACAATGGAAATCTGCTACCCTCCAGCTGTCTTTCACTGGATTACAGTTTCTGGATGTATTTCTCACCGGAGCACCAACTTCCAGAGTTCTGCAATTACATTTCCATGTATCTGAGCTGCCTGGAAGTCCCAGGTCAGTCTGTGCAATTTGGGACTGCATCCCAACAATGCTTTTGGTGGTCTTTTGGGTCATGAGCCTGCATTTCCCAGGGCAAATAGAACTGCTTTATAGAAAGTTACACATGTAGAGCTTGCTTTGTGCAGTGTTGAACTCTCTTTTCATAGAATCCCACCCTGGCTAAAGCTGTAGGCCCCCCCAGGCCCCGCTGTCCCAGCCCTGTCCCATCAGGGACACACAGAGCAGGGTGCCCCACATCCTGGCAGATATTGGAGGTTCTCAGGGAAGAGGCCCCACAGTCTCTCTGGTCCCTGTGTTGTGAAGAACATCCTGCTTTTTGCCCTTTGCAAGTAATGGGTTTCTTTTCCTTTTATGACTTTATTTCATCCATCCATCCATCCATCCCCTTATTTATCCATCCATCCATCCATCCATCCATCCATCCATCCATCCATCCATTCATCCATCCATCCCCTTATCCATCCATCCATCCATCCATCCATCCATCCATCCATCCATCCATCCATCCATCCCCTTATTCATTCATCCATCCATCCATCCATCCATCCATCCATCCATCCATCCATCCATCCATCCATAACTCTCTCCATTACAGCAGGCCCCAGGACAGCTATGTTTCAATGTCTGTAAGAGAAAAAGGGTATCTACCACTAGTGTGCTCCTTGTTTCCTATTATAAAACTTTGCCTTTAATTACTTAATTTAATAACTCTGTCAGACTCTTTTTTTTTTTTTTTTTTCAGGCTGGCTGCCTTTTTTTTTTTTGAAAGTTTCAGCTAAAATTGTTCAGCGTTCTGCAAGAATGAGATTAAGAGAAAATAAATATTTTGCTCTCGTTGGGTGGGGAGGGAAGATTCCAGCTGTTTTCTGAAAACAACTTGTGTCTTGTGCATCAGAGGGGCTGAAAGCCAGGGGACTGGGAATCAGTCCTTGCATTCATCATGCAGCAGTGTTTGCCAAGGTTAAGGTTCTGTCCTTGAGCAGATCTCCTCACTGGCTGGTAACAAACTCCTCTGTTGGCCACGTGCCCATTGCAACTTTGGGGCTTTTCCTTTCTGCGGTGCTTGGTCAGGAAAAAGAGTGACAGGATCACATGTAGCTGCCTTGAAGTTCTTTATGTCTTCCTTTTCAGTCCCAGAGAAGTTTCTAAAATATGTATTTTATGGACCTAGTTCTCCCTCCATCCATAGGCATCCAATAGAGGCAACGTGGCCAGAGCTGTCATTGAGGAACCTGCCAGCTCTTTTGCTTCACCACACTCGTCTCTTTGCATGATGGCAAGGGTTGGATGGGAACACTGCTGGACCTTCTGATCTGTCACAGGACACGTCATGTGGGACTTCTACGGTGACCCTGAATGGTTGCCCCTATGTCCTCCAGCAAGAGGAACTTGTTCTCAGTGGTGGGGCACGCAGCTGTGCAAATAATAACCCAGTGTGGTGTTCAGCAGCTCATACTGCAAAATCAAAGGGAATTTTGGGCTGAGTCAAACGAGGCAAATAAACAGAAGAACCTCCTCCACTGAAAACAGAGACTGAAAAAAATAAAATAAAATGAAATTTGACCCGAAACAAAAGAGTTGTTTTGTTTTTATTTCTAGCCTTAACTTTTGTTTTGATTTAGTACTGCTGGTGTGAATAAGCTGTGACAGATGTTGAATTTTCCGAAGAAAAAAACAACTGAAAAACAACCCACACTTTTGTGTATATTTTTTCATCTGGTCAGATGACTTGCCAAATTGGTGCATTCTTCTGACCACTTCAATCCACATCTTTTGGTGGAAAAGGCCATCTGATCCATGTCTGCTTGCTGTAAGGCACAATGGCTCATGTGGGACACTTGTGCAAGCACTGACCCATAGAGCTGTTTGAGTTCAAAGTCTCCAGATGCTGTTCTGTGAAGGTGTGAACGTCCCTTTGGTCCTCTCTCAGATCCCATAGCTCCTTGCAGGTGGTGCCTGGAGCTTCACCATGGTCCAGGAGTCCCCATTGGGCAGCTGTAGCCCACTCCATCTTCTTGCTTCAGTCCTCCCCGTGAAGTGACACATATCTCAGGGACTGAAATGGATCTCCCCCTCCTCTTCAGATGGCCTTAATGAAAGAGGGCATGAGAGAAGATTGAGAAACAGGCCTACTGTTTTGCAAAGACATTTCTCTGTTGCAGAATGATAAATACACCTGGGTAGTCTTGTTAATTTATAATGAAGCCTGGAAAAACCCATCATCTTTTCAGTTTTGCATCTACTTGGCAAAGAGAGTTTTCTCCTGAAGTCTTGGCCATGGCACTTGGCTTCATGTTAATTAGGACTGGGTTTTCATTTGACAAGAAGAGCAAAATCTTTGACTTAACTCAGTCTTGGCTGAGGTGTTCTTGGTTCTTGTTTTTTGGGTATGAAAGTTCTTCAAGTTCACTTACTCTTTGCCCATCTGTCCTTTCTCAATTACTCTTTTCAGAGCATCTTGTGCAAGCCAATTCATAAAGCTTCATAACATGTAGACGTTAAGCTGCTTCTACCCTGACCACCGAGAGGCAACCCCTCTGTTGAGGAGCATCTGACCACGTAGTGCCCTGCATCATCACACTGTATTTTGCCTGCTGCACAACTCTTAGAAACTGCAGCAAGATCTGCAGGAGGTAACTGTGCTTTGGAAATGTACCAGGGGTTCACTGTTAAAGGCATGGCCCTCACCTAAATTGCTGGAAGGTCACTGAAAACGGGTGTCTAGGGCACATTGCCTGCAGGGAAAGGCTGAAGGGGTTGAAGGATAGCTACAAAGACCGTGACTCAACCAGACACCCTCCTTTCTCCAATGGGCTCTCCACCAGGATGGACCCAACCGCAAACTTTGCTGGGCCCTCCGGCACTCTGATGAAATTCAGATGCAGATGTGGGCGTCTGTCTGTCTGCCTGTCTGTCTGTCTGCCTGATTTTCTATCTCTCAGCTTCATCAATATGATACACAGGTAGAAATGTGCTGTTAACTCATGACATCTGCAGGCAGGCCTGAGCACTTTCTTTGGACCGCATCCAGGTGACAAATCTCCTGCCTGCTGAGCTCCTGCTCAGGAATTTGTGCCTTTCAGCTCTTTCCATCACGTCACACCACTGTTTTTTTGGCCAGGAGAGGGGAGGCAAAGTTGCTTTCTCCTGCTGTTTCCTAATCCAGCAGAAAGGGCAGAACAAATTGACACTTTCTTGTCCTGGGTGGCTTCCCCAGATCTGTACAAATTGAGTTGTTTGCATTTAAAATACAACATGCTAATATTGAGGGAGGAAAACCCAACACCACTGATGCCAGCGAGTGCCCACCGTAACCCATACCCTAAAACCCATCAACCATATCCCATGACCCATAAGGTCAAGGTGTTTGAGTGCAAATTATGGTAGCAACTTGCCAGGCAGTGACACGTTGTGCCCAGTAGACGTTGTATGATTTTTTTTCAGAGCAATCCAACCAAAGTTTGGGGCAATGGAAGCCTGTAATGCCTTGCCTGCAAAAGAAGAAGACTGAGCTGCATGGTTGAGATTTTTCTTTCATGCAACCAGATCAGAGCATGCCTTCACACCCCAAGTATATCTGGGCTTCTTGTTTCATGCTGGTGAGTAAACAGGATGTTGATATAATTAACTTTCCTTTCATCAGCCCTATAGTAGAGTGGAAAAAAACCTCTTGGCACCGTTGGGCCATTTGCAATGGAAAGATCCAGTGCCTGATTTCAGGTCCCTTGCTCCCTCCTTCCACACTGCAGGTGGGAGGACTCAGAGGTGTCTGGCTGTACTGGGCTCCCTGTGATGAGCTGCCTCCAGCCTCTGCAGCTGCTGGAGTGAAGGAAGCCTGTGAGACCTGCTTAGACCTCATTGCCAAGGGTTTATATGGGGAGTCAGGGATTTTGGGGACAGGGAGCCCTACAAATATGCCATTTTGAGAAATTAATGGCCTGCATGTCCTAAAGGAGGGACTGAGCATTGAGTACTTCTCCTAGAGATGTGTAACAACCCAGATTATTAGCGTAGCGATGACTGCAAACATTTCGATCTGAAATAAAGTAGTAAAACTAAACCAATAAAATCACCCCTTCCCCATAATGTTGCCTTTTAGAAAGATGTTTGCACAGCAGCTTTCCCCAATTCCTCCAAACTGAGAAAGGCACAGAAGAAAGGTTTCTTCTGTGGAGACACACATCCAGATATCCTGTTATTTTGGTGGGGAATTAAAATGAATCTGTCCAAATATCCCTGGCTGTCTGATGTCCTGAAGCCTGGAAGCCATGGGCTGGGCATTGCAGAGGCATGGGTACATGTCCCTGGTTCCCCAGCAATAGAATCGTAGAATGGCTTAGGTTGGAAGGGACATTAAAGGTCATCAAGCTCCAACCCCTGCTGTAGGTGGGTTGCCCCCCATCAGATCAGACTGCCCAGGGTTTCATCCAGCCTGGTCTTGAACACCTCCACGTCCTTGGTTTGGGGCTGGACTGGGCAGAGAAGGGATAAAACGAGAGAGTGAGAGCTCTTGGGTGGACAAAAAGCCCTCTGTGGGCCAGAGAGAAATGACTCCTTGCACTTCCATGCAGGGTTTTATGGACATTAGAAGATTCTCCAGATGTCCCCATACTGTTCCTCAATGTCTGTGCAGAGATTGGGTTTCAAAGAATGTCATCCCCTTAGACCTGCTCCTCACACCTTCTCCATGGAGGAGCACCATGTTCTGTGTCTCAGGACAGATATTATGAAAAAGTTCTTCTCAAAAAGAGCAGTCAGGCATTGGGATGGGTTGCCCAGGGAAGTGGTGAAACCAGCATCCCTGGAGGTTTTCAAGAAAAGGATAGATGTCACACTGAGTGACATGGTCTAGAGCAGCTGCAGGCGTGGGTCAATGGTTGGACTTGATGATCTTACTGGTCTTTCCAGCCTTAATGATTCTATGATTCTGTGAGCATGATGGCACCTTGCCATCATCAGCAGCTCCAGACTCCAGTGCTCCAAGGTCTTGCCTGACCTAGAAGACAGAGGTTGAAGCTGCAGTGATTTAAACAGACTGTTCACACAGGCTGGCTTGGCCTCAGTTCACCCATAGCATGATGGCAACACCATGGTTTGTGCTTTCAGTCCAGGGGAGCTGCCTTGGGCCTGCTTTCACCCCACAGCTCAGAGAGGGCTTTGTATGTGGCCAAGGCTCTGCACAGCCTGCCCCATCCCGAAACAGGTGGAGCTGGTTAACCTCGACAGCTCAGTGCTCTCTCTATTTTCCTTGCAGAGACATCCCTCAGGGTTTTCCCAAGCTAGATTAAAAACAGAGCACCCACGGATTACAAAAGGGGGCCGTAGTCACATCTTTTTCCTCTGCTATTTTTCTACTCTGTCTCCACCAGTTCTCTGGAGCAGAAGCAGACCAGCTGGAGCCACTGGCACTAAAAATGCATTTGAACTCTGCAGCCGTGCACAGCTCTCAGTCAGCCAGCCAAGAAACTTGAAGTGGGGTCAGGAGCTGCAGGAAGAGGCAGCAGCCAGAACCTTGTTGAGGTTCAAGCTGGGTTGACCACGAGGGCCTACATCATCTTCCTGGTCCTACACTGCCAGCAGGAGTTACCATCTCAAAGACTTTTCCATCTCTCCCAGAGATATACCAGCTATGACCATGCCCTGAGCTGCCTGTGTTTGCCCATGATCATCAACATCACCTCCTGAGAGGTGTTAGTGGCTAGAGTCAGTGTTGGATAGTCACATTCTGATGGCCAAAATCAGGAGTGCCTGGGAGCTGAGTTCCATTTTCCCCAGCATCTGGGCAGGGCTGAGCCCTGACATCATGATAATTTAAATCCACTCCTTTCGTCTTCCTCAAGCACAGGGGCTGTGGAAGTGTTTGCTACCCACAGGACCCAGATGGTGGATAGGTCAGTGAATTGCAAGGTGGGTGGATGCAGCCTTCCTTCCCAGGGACCATATTCCTCTCCTGGGTAGCAAATGAAAGATGCTTGAGATGAAGCCTTTTTGAAGTGAAGGCAACAGCTCTGAGCCCCAGAGGATGGAACCTGATGCTTTCCTGGCCTTGTGTGCCCATCTTGGAGTTGGAGCTGGAGAACACAAGACAGGAAAGATTTCTGCTAAGCTGCCTTCCTTTCATGAATTTCCATACATTGGTTGCAGATGCTTTCAGAGAGGAAAGGAGTGATGGGTGGAGGCACAGTGATACTTCACAGATGGGAAGCATTGCCATCTTCTTGCTCATGTCTTCTATGTGTTAAAACTTTCTCTCTCCAAAGTGACCATTTTCCAGCCAGCTCATACTTTACTGCTGTTCCCACAATTAGCTTCACTTTGTTTTTAAGCTTCCCTGTCTTAGAGGATCAAGAGACATCAATGAGGAGAAAATCTGGAGACCCTCAAGAGCAGGTTTCTAGGGCAGGAAGGATGTCATCATGCTACCTTTTGGGTGCTGCTGATTTCTGCCTGGGGTAAGGCAGAGATCTGGGGTCCTTATGGGTAATCAGGTCTATCCCAAGCCCCCTCCATGGATAAAGCCTTCCCAGAAAGAGCCCTGCAGGTCCTTCTGCCACTTCTTCAGCATGAGCCAGGGCTTACAGAAACAGCCTGATCTGTAGGGCCTGATCTTGCCAAGGGCAATTCTGACTGATGAGGTGCTTGGTACTGGTTTCTGCTTGCTTCAGCTGTTGGCAGGTGCTGCACAACCTGCGATGAGCCAGCTTCACCCAGGGCTTGTAACAGTGGGCAGGAGAACTGAAAGGAGAGGGATTTCCCACTTGGATTACCGTTAGCTACAGGCAGGGTTGTTTGTATTGCTGCCAGTCAGCAGGCAGTCTGAAGGATAACGGGAAATGCCTCCAATCTTTTTGGCCTTGCTAGGCCAACACCTTTCCCATGTGTGGTAGACATGACCTGGAGGTCCGTGTCCTCCACCCATCAGCAGGATTTAGTTCCTTCTCCCCTCTGTATCCCATCTATTGACCTCAGGAACCAGTGGCCCCATGTGCTTCTGTGAGCCTTGGGTCGGGCTTGTATACCTTTGGGTTTGCAAGATTGAAAGAGGTATTGCTCCACAAAGTGAGAATTCTGCTTTTGTCATGGTGATCCTTGAGTAACCTCATATCAGCAGTGGAGGGAGGCAGCAGTCAGCCTGGCCGGAGGTGGTTGGAGGTACAGCTCATCTCTCAGCAACTTTTTCCCTGGTGATGCACTGGAACAGATTGCCCAAGGAGGCTGTGGATGCCTCATCCCTGCAGGCATTCAAGGCCAGGCTGGATGTGGCTCTGGGCAGCCTGGTCTGATGGTTGGCAACCCTGCACATAGCAGGGGGTTGAAACTAGATGAGCATTGTTGTCCTTTTGAACCCAAGCCATTCTATGATTCTATGATCTCAAGGCTATAAAGACTTCTGAAACAGCTCACACTACCATAGCATTTGCTTTGTGAATCAGTAAAGAGATTTTTGCTCACTAAAAGGCCTTCTGACAGACTGACCAACCCCTTGGTGGTAAGATCACAGCCCATAAACCTTCCTGTGGACACAGATGCTTCACATTGATACTTGCATGGGAACTGACCTTCCCAAAGCTGAATTTAGAATCAGCTTTTAGTGTAAACGCATGAAAAGAAGACTGCCTTCCTTCCTAGGGTGGGACTCTTTCCCCTTCAGACACGCCTTTGTTTGCTCATGGCCATTAGCATTCAGAAGAGATAACATCCCCAAAGCAATCATTTGGCGTCATAGCAGAATAATTTCCCTGCTGAGCTGCCATAAAACCTGGCACCTTGGAACACAAACGTCAGGATTTCTAAGCTCCATAACTTCCAGTTGCTTTCCCTGCTAATTAGATGATTCCCACACTTCAAAGAATGATGGAAAGATGATGCAGTCTCAATGGTCTGCCCTTGTATCCTGAAGTAAGAAAAATCCCTTGCTTGAGGGTCTCTAATGCTTTACTAAACAGATACAGTGCCAGTCCTGCAGTTAGAAGAGGGCAGTGCCAAAATAAAGACATCCCGAGAACAAGCGAGGACAGCAAGAAAAACGAACACATTGTGTTTGTCCCCCAAAAATCAGGTACAGTTCAGCTGCTCACAATGCACAAACATTGAGAGATTGTTCTTGATATTAGGGCTCTGAGGGTGCTAATAAGCCTTACTAGCCCCAGCTAGTTACACCTGGAGCTTCCACCCCACCCATGGGTCCAGGAACTCTATTTAAGCTCGGCTTGTGAATAGAAGCATTCCAGCCTGCTAGTGGAGAGTTCTCTAGCTGGATCTCTTAAGCTACAGTGAGGTACAGGCTGGGAAGTAATGACCTTAACTTGCACTGGGGAAGTTTAGGTTGGCTATTAGGAAATATTTCTTCTCCAAAAGAGGGATGACTCATTGGAACAGGTTGCCTGGAGAGGTGTTGGAGTCACTGTCCCTGGAGGTGTTCAACAACCATGGAGATGTGGCTCTGAGGGATGAGGTTAATTGGGATGGCTTGGGCTTGGTGAACTTAGAGATCTTCTCCAACCTCAACGAGTCTACGTGTGTCCTCCAGATGTGCCCATTGCTAGCATCTTTTCTCTTCCAACCTCACAACTGCTATCATCTTGTAACCTATAGCTATGGGAAGGATGTTACCAGCAGCCCTAGGACTTTGTTTGGTGGTATACTGTCCTTTTGTTGCCTTCCTTGGGTTCCCCATGCCCTGATTGCTGATGGTTGGAGCAATGGCTTCAACTGGTTGAGGGTAAGCTGGGGACACAATGTTCAGATTATGCATCTTCCTAAGACCCAACTAAGGTCTCTTCTTCAGCTCCAGCATCCCAAATGTTAAAACCCAGCTGCCTAGTTTGCTCTATGATCTGTCAACAGCTGTGTGGCTCACCGGGCCCTGAAATGGGAGGGCAGCCAAGGGAGGTTGGCTGGAGGGCATGCTCCTCATGCTGTAGGGTTGGATCAGAAACACTATGCCATGGCAGGTTGCCACCCAGAACTGAATCTGTGCCATGTTCCTGTCATCAGCTGGCTTTGGCACGGCTCTCAGGTACACCAGGGTTCTCCAAGAGGATGGTTTCAGTTCAGGGCTTGTCATGTAAGCCTATCCTGTAATGAAATCCTGCCTATTTGAATGCAGGAGTTGAGTTTCTGAAAGTGACACATTGCTCAGACTGCAGCTGTTGGTTATTAGCACTGGACAGTTGGGCTTTTGCAGTGGGCTGATAGCAAACCCTGGGGCTTGAGGGCAATGTGGCAACTGGGTGGTGGTGGTGCCTCAGTACTTTAGTCCATGTTGCAAGCTGTGTTTTAAAGCTATATGTAAGAAGGGCTCCAACTGATCTCACTGCTGAGAGCTATGGCACAGGCTGCCCAAAAAGCTATGGGTGCCCCATCCCAAGAGGTGCATAAGGTCAGGTTAGATGGGGGGGTCCTGGGCAACCTGATATGGTGGGGGGCAAGCAGCCCACAGCAAGGGTTAGAACTGGATGGGCTTTAAGGCTCCTTCCAACCTGAGCCATTCCTCGATACCTCATCCACAGGAGCTTTGTCACCACTTCTGCCACTATTAGCTCTTGTCCACTATCTGAGCTTGCAGAAACCTTCCCACATCACCTCTCTTTTCTGCTGAGCATCACTGTTGGTGTTGACCTTCTGACAGTGAGTGTTGCCCAGCCAAGAACTTGAAAGCTGAGGGATGCCAGATTACCCTTGCTAAAATTCATGTTGTCCTTCTGGTGCATGATGGAATAATATTTTCATTCATTTTTTCCCCCCATCATATGTAATTTTTGCATTTTTTTTTTAATTGTTGTTGTTGTTGTTGTTAATATATGCCTCAAAGAAGTTATTTGGAAGAATATTTACCTGGGTGATTTGCTGACTGTTCACTGTTGCTGGAGCTCTGAGTGACTCCATGACATGGGAGCCCCTGGCACCACTGTGGGTGCTGAGGATAATGTGTGAGTGATCAATCCCTTCCTCCACCTCTTAGTTTAGGTGATTTAGCAGCACAATGACAGAGGTTCATGCAGCAGTTGGAGGTGACATGCATTAATGTGGAAAGCAGCAGCCCTTTCCTTTAATGACGTTGTGCAGAGCACTGCTCCCAGCCCCCCACGACAGCTACAGGCTCTGATTTCCTATTGTATGGCTCAGATTCAGTCCCAAAGCTGCTTTGACCCTGGCAGACCTTGCTTTGCTTAGCATGAGGACAAGCGTTAACTGTTCTGTGCACCAGCAGCCCAAGGGAGGACGTGTGCAAGTATGGAGTGATAGCAAATGCTGCTGGTGGAGGTGTCAAAATATTTAATCTCTGCTGGAAATTATTATCCAGGGTGTCACTGCTAAGCAGGAGATCAAAGGAGGATGGTGAATGTATCAGAATAAAACAGGAGATGAAGGGAAGCAGCTAGCAGGGGATCGTTATCAAACAAAACGTAGGGATCGTTTCATCTCTGGAAATTCCCTGTGCTGTAAAAGAAAGGCAGAAGGTGGAGGTCAGGGGCCATTGCTTCCTGCAGCCACAGAGCTGTGCTGCTCCGGGTGCACAAAGCTCCAACCTGACCCTGAGTGTCTCCAGGGATGGGGCGTTCACCACCTCTCTGGGCAACCTGTGCCACTGCTTCACCACAATTCTTATCAAAAGCTTTTCCCTTGCATGCAGGAAATCCCATCTTTCTCAGAGATACGAGCTCTATTTAGCTGCTGCCCTCCTGGATGGGCTCCTTCCCCCACTTGGAAGTAAGACAGAAAGCCACAGGATGCTACACCAGCATGTTTCTTCTTTAATGTTATCTGTCTGCTCCTTTTTTAGGCAGGTGGAGGCATCTGGCTGGTGGTTTTTGTTTTTTTCCTCCCACTCATGGGTTTCTTCTCATCTGTGATAGAGAGGAGCTATGAAAGCATCATAAAGACCACAGTGGGTGTTGACCCTGAGTGATGGATCCGGATCTGCACTGTATGCCCTGAATCAGGGATTGAAGGCAGAAGAAAGACTTGTTCCTCTCAAGCACTGAAGAAACAGATTAGGAACTTGTAATGAAGAAGAAGGTCCTCAGAAATCCCAACTTTAGCAGACCCTGAGCTTTCAGAAGCCTGATGCCTTGTATAAGAAGATTAGAAACCAGGGGCATTGCAACGTACTTCAAACTGCAGTCCTGTATTAAGGTCTCTGATCATGCCATCCCTTGGGAATCATCTATCCTCTGTGCACATTCCATGCCTTCTATTTTTTCCTATTGAAATAATTCTTTTTGTAGAATAGTTTAAGTTAGAAATGACCTCTAAAGGCCATCTGGTCCAAATCCCCTGCAATAAACAGGGACACCTACAGCTCCATCAGGTGCTCAAAGCTTTATCCAGCCTTGTCCCTTTTTCCCAAGGGATGTGGCTATTTTCTCTGGTACCCACGGCAGTATTGTATCAGATGGCTGAAATGGGCTGGTTGTGTAATGCACTGCACACTGGTTCCAAAGAAAACTCCACAAAGTAGGATCAACAGCCTCTATCTGCCTCAGCAGGTGTGTTTGGGAAAGAACTTATCTGTGCAGAGGAAATATAGACTGTAATATAGGGAAGTCCCAAAGGGCTTAGTAAATAGTTTCTTCCTGGATGTGTCTCCATGGAGTGTCTGAGCCCTGCTTTGATCTGAGGGATCTGTGTATGGGATCTGTCTCGTACTGTGGCTCTACTACCCCCACCAGTCTGCAGAATGTGGTTTGCTGACCTCTGCAAAGAGAACTTAGGAAGTCCCCGGATGTGGATGGAGATGTTCCCACACCAGGTGCAGGGGCTGTTTGTGGGGAGTGTTGAATGAGAGATAATGTAAACTGTTTGGGTAATCAGAAGCCATGGCTCATACCCAATGCTGGCACAAGATCTGTGCTGGAGCAGTGGATCCAATGGCTGCCATGGGAAAAGTGCCTCCAAGAGCTGATATCATTTGTTGGCTTTGGGAACATAAAAACAGGCACCTGGTGGCTTTTGAGGCACCTTCGTTGGTTCCCATCCAAGCCTGTTATCAAGACATCATAGAATCATAGAATGGGCTGGGTTGAAAAGGACCACAATGATCATCTAGTTTCAATCCCCTGCTATTTGCAGGGTTGCCAACCACCAGACCAGGCTGCCTGGAGCCACATCCAGCCTGGCCTTGTGGATGCATCCACAACTAGATGCTAGAAGAGGCTCTGGGGAATCATAGAATCACAAAGGTTGGAAAAGACCCACAGGATCATCCAGTCCAACCATCCACCCATCACCAGTAGTTCTCGGAAAGGTGGTCCTGGAGGTAAAAAGTGTTTTGGAAAAGAGGAGCAGTGATTTTGCAGCAAGGAAGCAACATGCTTTGAAAACATTGTCTGGGAGAGAAGCAGGGCAGGATTTAGCTAAGGCTAGTCAAAAAACCACCAGGAACTTGAGATGTGTAATCCCCTGCTTTGAGGCTGGGGATTTTGTCCCTTCAGGGTTCTGTTTCTAGCAGGTTTAGCTTTGATGTTTAATCTTTTCTTTCAAACTTTGTGGCTGTGTTTGAGGTTAATTCCTACAAAACGGCAGCCGTCACCTTGAGTCGTATATCATAGCGTGCTTAGACAGATCCTGCTGGAAATAATGCTTGGGTCAGGGGATAGGGTGGGATATGGGACTGTCGTGGGGGACATCTGCCAGGTAACTTCACATCGATCATCTCACAATGATGAGAGCTCCTGGGGAAAACACAACTTTGCAGTTTGAAGGGAGGTGCTGCCTGACTGATCTCCAAAGCTGCCTCTCCCTTTCCCTATGCTGATGCCCACTTCTACAGATCAGAGCCCTCTGGGTGGTGGTGGGGGTTCAAGGGAGCCCAGGAGACATCCAGGGGTTGCTCAAAATGACTCAACTGATGAGCCAAGTGGGTAAGTGGTTGCCTGTCAGCTTTTGGAGTGGGGTTCTGCTACCCTGACCCTACTCCAGGATCATGGCACTCTGCACATGCAAGAATGGTCTCCAGCACATTTTGCAGCTGCCTGTGTGTGCAGCTGGCTGCTTTCATCTCCCCACTCTGCAGAGAGAGGCCTTGGGAGCAGGCAGAGGGCTGCCAGGTGCTTTCCTATAGGGCTTTGTTGCTGCTTGTCCTGTTGATGAGGTCTTTGGGATGGGTTCTCCAGCAACTCCTCTCCTGTGCTGGGAATTCCATGACATAAGGCAGCAACCAATGCATGAGCTGCAGGTCCCAAGTCTCTGTGTACTCAGGAGTCTCAAGAAAATGGATTCAGGTGAAATGTGCAGCTCAGCCACTTGGTTTTGCTTTGCTTTGCTCACTTGATTTTTTGCTTATGCCTTGGAAAGATTCAAACAGGTGGATTTGGTGGACAGGTCTCTGTTAATGCAGCTCTTTTCCGAGTGCCCTGAGGAAGAACTGCTCCTACATGTTAACAATAGCTACAAATACATGTACAAATAGCAATAGCTGAGTGAGTACTCTGGGAAATAGGAGTTCAAGTTCATTGCAAGATCCGTTTCTCAACAGTGGGTGGAAGTGACAGCATGCACCATGAAATCCTTTTCACGACAGTGAAAGTTGGACTAGAGTGGTCATACCAGCCCAGGCTGCTTTGCAGCACCCTGCAGTCATGCTGTTCAAACTCTCTGGGGATGTTATTTCTGCAAATGGAGCAGAAACAGAAGACATTGTGTCATGTCCTGGCCCCAGGAAAGCTATGGAAGGCACACATGGGAAAACGAGTGCTGGGTGATGCAGTGGGGACTTGGGTGAATTCTCATTGCTTTCACAGTAGATTATGGATGCTGAGAAGGGGAAAAAAGGCAAGAGGATGAAAATGTAGTGCAAGAGAGTTTAGATGAGTCAAACACTCTCCAACCTGGCCTTACAGCATACATGAGAAGATGTGGTGAGAAAGCAGCAAGATTGGAGCGAGAAGGTAATGGTAGCAGGTTGCTTGTCTCCATGAGATCTGTGCCAAAAGATGATTGAAAGGGAAGGGGAAGAGTTAAAAGCAGCAAATCTGTGCTTTCACATCCCAAGAAGGGAAGGAAGGCCCTTGCATTCAGACAAGCGTAAGCACTGAGCCAGATGAGTGCCAGAACAAAATGCCTGATTTCCCATTGTGTACAGTGGCTCAAGCTTGGCTGGATTTGTTGGCAGTGTGTTCCACCTCCTACTTGTGTTTGGTGTGAAAAAGCATTTCCTTTTGTTTGTTTAAAGCCTGCTGCCAGTCTATCTCAGGACCTTCCCGTTCCTGCAGTGGGAAGGTGTGTGGCTCCCAGCCCTGTTTCATGCTGTCTAAAAGCACAAAAGCACAAAATCCAATAGGAATTGGCCCCATCTATGGGAAGCTGTTGTGTTGTGGCTGCAAAAAATGTCACCTTGATGCCTCGGGCTGCTGCAAGGTTGGCTTCTCCCAACCTAGCTGAAGGAGTTGCTTTGTGCTCCCTTGTTGGGAAAACTTGTTGTACTGAAGTGCTGGTGATAAACAGGGTGCTGTAGAGAGGTAATTGTGGCCTGAAGGTGCTCCAGGCCAGGTTGGATAAGGTATGGTCACCCTGATCTGGTGGGTGACAACCAGCCCACGGTGAGGGTTGGAATTGAGGGGGCTTTAAGGCCCCTTTCAACCCAACCATTCTGTGATCCTTGGTTTTCTTTGTGGCACTGAGGAAGTGGAAGCAAGGTTGATTGTGGGAAGCCCTCAGCCCTTCTCATGACGAAGCCAGGCCTTGCTGCTGGCCGTCCCTTCTCCTGGTTCTGGGTACTGGGAGCACAGCTGGGAGAAGCAGAACAAAGTTCCCAACGGAAGCACAGCCTGGCGATGAAGCAGAGCCAATACGAACACCTGGCAAGCTTCCTTGGCCAAGTTTCACACCTAGAATAAATCAAAACATCTTCCTTCCTGCACAGGCAGCCCCCACGGAGCCTCCTGCTCTTGCCACACACACGTTCTGTTCTTTCCAGGAGAAAACTTGCTTCCTCTGGAAAGTTCACACGATGAAAGTTTTTATTTTAAACCTACCCTCTTGATTGTGGTTCCGGCTGAGGGCTGGGAACAGGGAGCACTGGTCCCTCTCCTGTTCTGACTTCAGGCACGTCCAGCTCAGGAGGGCTGTACGTCTGCTGTTAGTCAGAGCTTATGGTGAACAACATGGTTAAAAACCTCACAGAAAGCTCAGGGTGAGGAGAAATCATAGAATGGCCTGGGTTGAAAAGGACCACGATGATTATCTGGTTTCAAGCCCATGCTACGTGCAGGGTCGCCAATCACCAGACCAGTCTGCCCAGAGCCACATCCAGCCTGGCTTTGAATGGCTTTTATTGAATGCTTTGAATGCTTTTTATTGAAATGGCATCCATCACTAGAGAGGGATGGAAGGACTTGCCTTGCCTTGCTGAATCTCATGCTTTGGTCAGGGTAGGAGGGTTGAGAGTTAAGCTCTATTGCCTGCAACCTTGGATGAGGTTGAACCATGCTTCTTTAGATCTTTTCGGCTCCCTAAGTGCTGAGTGCAGGTTGGATATTTGGAAAAATTTCTTATCTGAATGCATTTTCTTATCTGAATGCATTAGAACAGGCTTCCCAGGGAGTGGTGGGGTCACCAGCCCTGGGGGTGTTCAAGAAGTGGAGATGTGGCACTGTGAGACACGGTCAGTGGGTATGGTGGGAAGGGTTGGGGTTGGGCTTGTTGATCTTAGATCTCTTTTCCAGCCTTCATGATTCTATGATGACACATGAGGTATCTTGTCTTTGTTCTTTTTCTTTTAGAAACTCTTCTGACCCACCTGGTGGCACTGAGATCTTCACTTTGGAGCTACTTTAGTCTTGCTGCTGCCCCACCAGCCATAGCTGAGATAGAGGCAGTGATTTCATAGCTAATCTTTTTAGGATTGCTCTTCTATCAATGGCAACAGCAGAAAGCAGTGAGGGGGAATACCGTATTTTGTCTCTGTCAAATTTTACTTCATTTTAGAACAATGCATTCCTTGTCTTCTTAGCAAGTAGCTCAAGAGATTAACTTATTGCTGATGATTTATGACTCCTGTGAAGCTGTTGCCAGGGCTGCTGGGCTGACATCACCAGGTTGTTCCACTCCAGAGCCAGCAGATAACAATTCTGACTTGTTGCTACCATTCCAGGCAGGCTGATAGGCTTGTGCTCGCTACAGCTTTTTGCCTGATTCCTTTTATTTCACATTAGGCACCACACCCCTTAAAATGAAACGCTGCCATTTGGGTCCTGGCTTGAATTTGCCTGGCTGTAGTTGGGGCAGAATGAAGAATTGCTTTTCTTTCATCACCCTGACCTTGCTTCTTTGGGTCTTCTGCCCCAAGCAGGACCATAAAGCTTTCTTATAGGCAGCTCTCTGATGTTTGCTCCAAGCATTCTTCCTTTCCCATTTTATGTCTTTTGAAAAAAAAATCTTTTCCCCTGGAGCTTGACCACCTTCCAAAACAAGTCTTCTATCATTGGAAAAACACTTGGAAATGTCCATCTGGCTCTTACATCTCTCTCTCCAACCTTCTGGCTCTCTTCATGCTCTTCTTTCTATGAATTCCCACCCCTCTTGTGTCCTGGTGGGAACATGCCATGGTTGATCTTCCAAGCATGGAAGGTGAAATGGCCTACCAAAAAGGAAAGCAAGCAGAAGGATGTGGAGATGCATTCTCCATGTCACTCCTCATTGGCAGGGCAGTCGGTGGAAATGGCACAGGGCCTGCAGGACTTGAGGGCATCTGCAGAAGCCTGGAGAGAAGGATTTAGGACCACGTTGGGTACAACACGTTTCCAACACCCTGCAGCCAGGGCTTTGTGTCCTGCTCCTACCCTCTGCTTGCCTACAGCAGCATAGTGCAGCTCTAATGCAGATTGCCAGCTGTTTTCTTTGCAGGATGGCCACCTTATCTGAATAAACATTCTGAGAATAGTCTGGCTGCCAGTCAGCACTTCAAACAACCCAGGGTTATCAGGTCGCAGCCATGGGTAGGAGAGGGGCTGAGCACAGCCATGTTTGGCATGGGTTGCATGGCTGGGAATGGAGCAAACTGATGTTTCCTTCATGTTCTTGGTGGGTGGAAACCCTCCTGCATCTCTCCTGTCTGCAGGACTGCCTGCCCTCCAGGCATTGCCTTGCTCACTTCTAAGCATACACTGAACCCAACCAACCCTCCATGGCACCCTCACCCTCAAGGCAGAGATGCACACTTCCATCTGCTGATTTTCTATGCAACCACAGACTTCTCCAAACCAATGCGTGCCTCGGTTTCCCCAAGTGTGAACTGGAGCTGTTTCACCTCTCTGTTCTTCAGCCCAAGCTGTCTCCTGCTACATCACATGCACAGCTGAATATGCTGGGTCTTATGGGGACAACTGGCAGCTGTAGGATCCCCATCACTATGACAGATAATAACTTCTGCAATGGGCACGGCTTAATTGTAAAGCAGGTCAGCAGATCTTCTTTTTCACCTTCCTGCTGCTAATCCCTATTTTTGCCAGCTCAGAAAGTGCAGGCATTCTGATGTCTCCAAGAGTCAGCACTGCAAATGCCAGGCTGATAAAACATCTCGAAGAGAGGACGCTAAGATTTATGGTCCAACTGAGATTTTAAAACCAAATCAGCCAGCTCCAAGAGTTTTCTTCCTTGGGATGAAATTGAAAAGCAGACAGACAACAGAACCAAGTCCTTCTCTCCATACAAGTAGAAGCTTTCATGAGAGAGATCTTTCTTTTGGTGCTTTCTGGCTGGTGCTTGCTTGTATAGGGGAACTCCTACAATGTCATCAGGACACAGCTCCCAGCAGCAGTGGTCAGAGTGATGGCTTCAATGGAACTGACTGCCCAGAGAAGTTGTGGATGCCCCATTACCTGGAGGCATTCAGGGCTGAGTTGGATGGGATCCCGGGTGATCTGGTGGTTGGCAACCCTACCTGTGGCAGGAGGGGATTGGAGCTAAATTATCTTAAAGGTCCCCTCCAAACTAAGCTGTTTTATGCTATGATTCAACAGAAACCAGGGGAAGGCTGCTGTGCCCCCTCTGGTCCTGTGCTGTGAGCTGGGTGTGGTCGGACCCAGAGGGAGTTTTGACAGCTCTTGAGCCCAGGGATGTTCCTTTCAAGTCAGGGGGAAGTCCGTTGGCATTGATGGTGGGATTCAGCCCTGTTTAGCAGCCAGGAGATGCCCTGGGACCTTCCTGGCCCTCAGCTATTGTGGGGGATGGATGCAGATATTTCAGTTATTCCTCAGCATCTTTCAGGCAGGCAGCTGATCCCAGCTGATCCCCCATCACCCGCTCATGGTGGCCTCTCATGTTTGGAAATGGTGTCTGGGTCAGGTTGGGAGAAGTAGCAGCAGAGGGAGCTGGTTGGCCGGCAGATGCTAGAAAAGCATTGCTTAGAAAAGGTTCTCATTTCACTGAGCGCTTTGGGGCTGCGCAGGATTTGCACCCTGCTGCTGCATGCTGGGCTCAATCCTGCGCTGTGCCCAGAAAAGTGACCTAATGTCCTTGCAAAGCAACCCTGCAGTTCGCAGGGAGCCTGTTAGCACAGCCTGTGCTGGATAAATAAAGCACGAGGGTTGTGCTCCCATAGCAGCCTGCTGAATGTGAGCCTCACATGGGGCCATGGAGGGGAAAATTTGGGTGCAGGAGTGGATCTAACTTCTACCTGATGCTGCTGAACACCTCTACGTTGGGCTGGCATTGATTAATTTGAAAAAGTATTCCAGCTAAAGGAGTTGGACTCGATGATCCTTATGGGTCCCTTCCAGCTCGGAGTATTCTATGATTCTAAAGATTGTAAACCGTATCACTCAGTGTGACATTTACCCTTAAAAAACTCCAGAGACAGTGACTCCAATACCTCCTATGAAGATTTATGTCCTTTTAAAGTAGATCAGTATGTATGGAACCTCATCTATACAGGATGGCTGTCATTCACTGCCCTGTGGGTGCTCTCTGTGCTGAGAGCAGCATCACCTTCTTCCCCCCTCACCTCTCCCCATTCCCACAGGGAGCACATTGAGTTATGCCACAAGCAGAGATCCATCAGAAGTTATAACCACTGTGGATGTTTCCTTAAGTGTCTCCTTTAGATGATGATGAGGTATAAGTGCTTCTCCTAATGCAGTCACAGTTCAAAGTTACAGTGTGCTTTTAACTAATAAATTTGTGACTGCGAAGCAGAATAGAAGGCTGTGTAATCACGTAAAATTGCTTTCTGGTGGGTGAAAATTTATTCTCAGAAAGAGTGTAATGTGTTGGCACAGCTGCCCAGAGATCTGGTGGGGTCACTGTCCGTGAATGTGTTCCAGAACCATGGAGATGTGGCACTGAGGGATGTGGGTTAGTGGGGATGGATTGGGGTTGGGCTTGGGGATCTGAGAGCTCTTTTCCAATCTTAATGATTCTGTGATTCTAAGTAAACAACACTGCAAGGGGATGAGCAGGTCGGGGGAATGAAGGCTCCCCTCCATGAGCTTGGTGGCCCCATTTTGTCACCCACGATATCTGATGCTTTGTTGGGGCGTATGTCAGTGCTTCATTCATGTGTACGTGAGCTGCAGAGAGAGACCGTGCCTGTTTGCAGCCCTCAGTTCCTGCAGGAACATCTCTCCCCATGTCTCTCTGGGCTTGCACAGCCACGTGAGGAATTGCAGGGAGTAAAGTGTCAGCACAGAGCAGCCTTGAGCCCCGTCTGGGGTCACCTCCTTCCTCTTCCTCATGCACGTGCAGAGTGGAAGACACTGTCCCCACATCAACCCCAGCTGACAAACAAGGGCCAGGACGTTCCCTGGGCTGGAGCCGAGCCGTGCTGAGGTCAGATTTCCAGGAGCAGGAAGAAGAAGATCCTCAGGGACACTGGATTCACTGTGTGTGCAGTGGCAGTGCTGATAAGACTGAAGGATTGATGCTGAGCCGCTTCTTGTGCTCCAGAAAATCCAATCTACATGAAATCTTAGATCCACATTTCCCTCTGGGAGGACTGAATTGCCCAGGGAGGTTGTGGGTGCCCCATCCCTGAAGGCATTCAAGGCCAGGCTGGATGTGGCTCTGGGCAGCCTGGTCTGCTGGTTGGTAACCCTGCACACAGCAGGGGGGTTGAAACCAGATGATCATTGTGGTCCTTTTCAACCCAGATCATTCTATGATTCTGTGATTCTATGAATTTAACTGAGACTTCTGTGCTCATTCTAAATTATTCATAAATCATTATTCTGCCATACAAACTTGTTTTGCTTATCCTGCTTTCTATCTAGTGGCTTGCATCTCAGGCTGGCTCTTTTAATTAATTGCCCCCCTAAGATGATGAGGCACTACTTAAAAACATCACATCTAAATTCGCAGCCTAACCAAGGACTGAGGTTCTGGTTACTATTAATGCTCATTAAATAATATTTATTCATTCCTTTCCACTGTCCTTCCTTCGTGGTGCACCATGCGTTGTCCTGCAGTCACTCATGATGAGGCTGGCACCTGGCATCAATTAGAAGTGCCTCAGAGCTCCTTGTTTACCTGGAATAAGTCCAAATATATACTTCAAAGCACCTGATAGAGTTTAGTAGCAGAAATAAGGGGGATGTCCCCACTGGTTTCTGACTGGGGGAGGAATGCAAGGTCTGGAGCACCAGAGCGATGAGTTTGGGGATAGTGCATTCAAAATCATACAATCATCAAGGTTGGAAAAGAATTCTAAGATCCCCAGCCCCAACTCATCCCACCGTGCCCACTGGCTGTGTCCCTCATTGCCACATCTCCATGGTTCTGGAACACCTCCAGGGATGGTGACCCCACCACTTCCCTAGGTAGCCTGTGCCAGTGCATCACCACTTTTTCAGACAACAAATGTTTCCTAATATCCAAGCTGAAAAAAAAAAAACCTTGCTCACTCTCCATGGATGTTTCCATGCCAAGATGCAGTGTCAGTTTATGGCTGATACCTTCAGGATGCAAAAGAGCACACGTGGCTGAGGACAGTCCCTCTTCCAAGTATGCCACAACATGTCATGCAGTGGTGGACTTAGGAGCCATGGAAGATGTGCCAGCACAGCACCTGTGGCTTCCTGCAGTGCTGATATCATGAAGAGATGAATTTTTATGACTTCTGTGTTTTTCCAGTGCGTTGTGTCCTCCTTCCAAGGCAGAGCGAGTTACAGCAGTTGTGCCTGGAGATTTGAGATCTGTGGGAAACAGCCAGCACCAAGGAGGAGATGATGAGTTGCTGGAACAAGGTCAGGGCTGGCTGGGATGGAGTGTATCTTTCCCACCATGGCTCCTGGGAAGCTTGGGGGAATGGAAGATGACATGGAAGCTGTGGGATGATGTGGCCATCTCTGGGGCCATTCCCACAGCAATGGTGTCTTGCGTGTTTTTGTGCCTGGGTTCTGGAGGTGGTGAGTGGGAACTTGGGCTCCTTGGATCTTGTAGATGAAAAAGCCTCATGGCCAGGACCACTGGAGCTCTTTCTGCAGAGCTCTGAGCTGCTTCAGCTCTTGCAGAGGCTAAAGGGTAAATAATGAAAAGCAATTGGCACAAACAAGCACACAGATCAGAATTCAAGGCTTCCTGTTGCTTCTGGCCTGACCAAGAATCGCAACAAAACCTTTTCTCAGCCATCTCTGAAAGGAAAACCCACACAGTCCCTTTCTGCTATTCAGCCCCAACACAGGCCTGCTTCTCATCCCAGCCCTCCGAATGTCCTCGAGCTCCCGGGTCAGTCAGGCTGTGCCAAGAGTACAAGCAGCAAGGGCAGTGCAGGGAGGTGGGCAGGGAACCACAGCAGATAAGCAGTTTGTTTTCAGGGCAGTGTAATCAGGGTACATCCTATCCCTCTCATCCCTTTTTCTTGGGTAGAAGTGGATGAGGGTACATTCTGGAGCTTGCTTATCTTTCTCTCATAGTGCCTAATAGGGTTTGGGCTCAGTTTTCAGGTTGCAGCCAAGCTGTTTGTTTTCTTGAGGCTGCATCCTCATTTAGCTCCAGGCAGAGCGGGATCAGTAGGAAGACCTTTCATTTGGGCCATCATATGCATGCTAACATGGATCCACAGCAGGATCTAGTCTGGAAGCTCCCAAGTTTATGTGCCATTGCTGTTGGGTGCTTTGGATGGAGGTGGGGTGTAGAGCTCAGCTGTGCCTCAGTTTCCTTTCATAGAATGGCTTAGGTTGGAAGAGACCTTAAAGATCACCGTGTTCAGGTTGGATATTTGAAAACATTTCTTCTCCAAAAGAGTGGCGATGCATGGGAAGAAGCTGCCCAGGGAAGTGGTGGAGTCACCATCCCTGGAGGTGTTGAAGAACCATGGAAATGTGGCAGTGAGGGACGTGGTCAGTGGGCACGCTGGGATGGGTTGGGGTTGGACTTGGGGATCTTGGAGCTCTTTTTCTACCTTAATGATTATGCGATTCTATAATCATCATAATCTTGGGAGAGTTGGGAATTCACGGTGTCAGTGCTTGTGCTGGCTCCTCAGTTCAGCGCTCCAGGGCCTGGCAAAGCTTGTGGGCTGCCTTACAGTGCTGGGTCACATTAGCTACGGGCCACAGCAGGCAAAGGAAAAGGATTTCACGCATTGCCTTCATTCTCTTTTCTGCTCAGAAAGAGACAGTTTTGGCCATTCTCCATGTTTTGCAGCAACCTTCAGGAAGTCCTGGATGTGCCTGCAGAAATCCCACTTGAATACTTTGATTTTTAGCCCAGAGAACGTGGTGAGGAGCAGTCTGACCTTGCAGGTAGGTCAAGGAGGAAGTGTCATGTGGTAACCCGTGCTCCTCCTTGTGCTTGTCACTGAAGTCCCTGTGCTTTCCTTGCTGTTACACAACAGCACTCATTTCACCTTCCCAAAAGCCTGCAATGATGCTCTGTGTGCAGGAATGCTGTTACCATCCTCCGCAGTCTGCAGTATTTCTCCCAGCTCTGTGGCTTTTCCACTCTATTCTCCACTCCAAAGCCGCTCATAGCCCACAAAACCACTGCTTTGCTACCTTCCTTTCTCCATCACAAGGAAAGTCCCTCAGAAAACCCCTTCCTGCCCTCTGAATACAGCTCTGTTTGATCCGCTGCCTTTTCCAGGATTCAACACCTTACAGCACTGCTTAATGATGGCCAATTGCTGCTTATTGAAATCCCTACCTAGCGAATGTGGGGATTCAGATTTCTAGCTCGTGAGCTTGGGTCACGCTAGGAGGATTGGCCATGCCCAGGAAATTCCTTGCATTTTCGTGGGCAGTCTGTTCCTCTGTGTCTCCTTGATGGAAGGAGCTCTGACACCGCTTTTGTTTATTGGGGCTGCCACAGAATGGAGCTATTATCGTTCCTTTCCTTCGTGGGCGAAGCTTGTTCTCTTGGAAAGGAAGCTGGCATTTTCTGAAACCTGCTAAGTTGGCATCTTGGATGTTCTGCCAGAGCAAGCGCAGCCCGAGCTTTCATTGCCCTGTTGTTTTGTGCCCAGGTTGGATATCAGGAAACATTTCTTCTACAGAAGAGTGGTCAGGCACTGGCACAGCTGCTCAGGGAGTGGTGGAGTCACCAAACATCTCCATGGTGTTCCAGAACCATGGAGATGTAACCCTGTGGTCATTGAGCAAGGTGGGATGGGCTGGGGTTGGACTTGGGGATCTTAGAGGTCTTTTCCAGCCTTAATAATTCTATGGTTCAACGACAATGGTTCAGTTGTCAGTGCTGTTTTAGATAACCAGGGTCTCACATCCCTCTCTCGATGCCGCTTTGGCAGTCACATACCCATGTTTACAGAGCCTGTGCCACCCCAATAGGATGTCCCAGATACCACAGCATGCACCAAGTACGCAACACATCTATATTCGGGCAGCCCCATTGAGTTTCATGCCACTGTAGGCACACTAATGTCTGGATGGTAATTGCTCCAACCAAATGCAGGTGCTTTCTGTGAATAGCTCCCCAGGATCCCTTGATGAAAGTTCTGTAGGGACTCACTTTTGGCTCAATTTGACTGCTTTCATGTAGATAGTGATAGTTCCATCCCCATAAGTTTGTCCAGAGAGGTGGGAGATGCTCCGTCCCTGGAGACATTCAAGATCAGGCTGTAGGTGTTCCTGTTCATTGCATAGGGGTTGGACCAGATGGCCTTTAAAGGTCCCTTCCAACTCAAACAATTCCCTGATTCTATGATTCTAAGTTTTGCTGAACTAGAATAGAGATTTGGGACCTGCTGTGGTAAAGACCTGCTCCTGATAGAAAAGCTTGGACAGCGATGGAGATGAAGATGAGTATCACCGAGTACGCTTCTTACAAGGCCTGAGTGTCACAAAAAATGCAAATGTAGATAAAATTCAGATAAAATGCTGGAGATGGGGGAAATTCAATTTATTCCTGTTGTCAGGGATAATAATTGTTGCTTAGCAACATGTGAGCCCAAATTGGCTTCATCAACCTAGCCTGGTGGGGAGGAAAAGACAAAAGGGCTTGTGGTGTGAGCAGGGAAGATTAGCAGAGAGCACCTGGAGAGGGGATGGAGGACAGAAACAGCTCGTCACCCTGGGAACAAACCTGTCCTTTTCCCTGTACCCATCCCCATCCCAGGAGCAGGGGGAGCCGAGAATGGGCTGTGTCATGGTCCCAGGAGATGCTCTGCTATGGACACTCCTCTGTGTCCTCCTCTGGTGTTACCATCTCAAGTCCTGCCACAAATGCTGCATTGGTTTAGGGATGCACACAGGCACTCTGCAAATCCAGAGGCACAAAGATCAGTGAGGAGCTCGCTGATATCCAGACGGGTTTTCACAAGGAAGAATAGCCACAGGAACTGGTCACTTGTGTTTTTCCATCCCCCCTCGGATAAGGAACCTGCCTCTCCTTGTTGCTGTGAGCTCACAGTAGGTGCTCAGCACGAGGGTCATGCACACATCCCTGAACTCCTCTGCAAGCCCAAGCAGTTTCCTGCCCTCCTCTGCACTGTCAGTATCTCTCCAAGCCCCCATTTCACGTCCTTGAGATCTTACTCTAGTTCTGTCGCTTTGTAGCTCAGCTCTAAGCTTACTGACTCCTTCCCACCTGACCCACTTTCTCCACGCCTTTCCTGCTCAGTACTCTTGGATTATTGCTTATTGTATGTATGCACACAATGGGGGCTTGAAGAGACCAAGCCATACCCAACAACTGACAATTTTAACCAATGCAGGCACCAGTTCAGCATCTCTGGAGCAGGCTGGGCGTCTGGAACTCTCATGATGGAACAAAGAACAGAAGGGAGATATCACAGTAGCTCCATGTCAACCAAGGATGCCCCACCTAGGGAGTGGAGTGGAGGAATGTCCAGACAAGGGCAGTGAGGAGAGCAAAGGCATGGAGTGACATGCCCATGAGAAATAGCCAGGTAAGCACTTTTAGTTTTGGAGAGATGAGCAAGGGAAAACTCACGAGTGGTCCAGAAAGTCATGGATGGTCTGGGGGAGGATAAGGAATGGTTAGATTCTGTATGATAAAACTCAAGGACAAGAGGTCACCAGGAAAAGCTGGCAGGACAAATGGCTTCAGGCTCAGTAATCCTCTGTGATGATTTCTTCACCTCACTTTGGTTGCCTTTCAAGGAATTCTTAGCAATCCAAGTGAGATGGACAACAGGCAGATTTTTGTTGCAGAAATTTTGCAATAGGCAAAAATCCTGAGTGATGCAAGCAGTCTGAGCTACGTGCCACCCCATCAGTCACTGACTTCCTTTTTGCCTCCCAGTTTGGTTCCTCTTCTCTTTTGCCTGCTCACACAGCAGGATGTATTTGTTTTTTAACATCTCCATGGGATATTTTGTTGAAAAACATTTACACTTCTGTTCGTGTTTGACTTCATACAGCTTTGGTTTGGGTCTTAGCTTAGCAGAACTCAAGTTGCAACCACTGGGTAACCTTCACAGTGTCCTGGGGACCAACATACATTGTGGGCTGGAGCTTTAGGTGGGTTTGTGTTTATGGGCTGCTTGAGATGCCCTTATAGTGGGGAGAATTGTCCTCAATGGAATAATGTCTAATCTCATTCTTACCAACGAGGAGCAAGAGTGGAAAACAGGGATACCCCATGAGATGAGAGGTGGCCACTAGAGGGTGGTGATGGAATAGCTAGTGGTGACCCTGGGGATGCATGGTTGGATCCATTGGAACCTCATCAGGGTGAAGCAACTTCTGGCCCTGGATGTGAGACCTTCCCAGGTGCCACCATGTTTCTGATCTGAGCATATTGTGTCAGAGGAGCTGAGATACTTGGACGTCTGGGAAGGAAGAAAAGGAGAAATGTGGGAATCCAGAATGCCAGATACTTGTCTCGGTAGAGCTGTGGGTAATATCACAGCTGCTTGCTGTACATGAGCCCACCGATCCTCTTAAGCTGGTGAGTACCAATGCAACATTTCCATCATTTCAGAACTGCAAAGCCAATTTCATAGAACCATTAAGTATGGAAAAGAACACTAAGATCATCTAGTCCAACCATCACATTTCCTGAGTCCCAGCTTCTACGCTTGCTGCATAACCCGACTTCACATCCAAGCCAAAGCAAACACTGCTTTCTGTTTTATTGCTTGAAAGCCACAGCATTGCCAGGGGATGTGATGACCCCTCTGCCTCTTGTGTTACTGCAGGTGCCGGCAGTCAGACTGGTGCTACCACCTGCCTCTGTCCTGTGTAACCCAAGGAGCAGAGGTCCCCCCTGTGATGACCTCAGGCTGTCTCCCCAGCCCTGGTCCTCTCCCAGCACTGATTCCCCTCCCCTGCCCTCCTCCTGTGGATATCTTGGCTTAAAGTCCATTTCCTTGCTCATCCCCCTCCCCCATTTTGGCTCCAAGAGAACTTGCTGTTCTCTTCCAAGGAGATTTTGGCAAGAGAGCAAATTTCTTTCTTCCTCTTCCCCAGCACCCTGCTTCCTGCCCAGCACCATGCATGGCTAGGCCTCTCCCTACCATCCCATTGCACTGTCACTCACTGCTCCCTTCTGCTTTGGCTCTCTCTTTGCTCAGCCTTCCACTGGCTTCTGGTTCCCAAAAACATTTTAATATTTCCCATCTGAAACAACTCTCCTTCAGACCCTGTTTCCTTTCCAGCATGAGCTGATTGCCACTTCTGGGCTCATGTGGTGCCAAGACCCAGCTCATGTCTTCGCCGAAACCTTGGCCTGGGTCTGACAAGACATCATCAATTTTGGGTTGTGCCCAGCAGAGCTAATTAGTTCCATCTGTGCTGTCTTGGTGTCTTTTCTCTCTGCCTTTCTGTACGGAAAGTCTCTCCCCTGCTTCTGTTGAGCCCCTGGTGCCTGCAGCCTTCTTGCTGGGAAGACCCACCACTGTCTCTTCTCTCTGTGACATTCACATTGGTGTCTACTGGTGGACCATCCATACTCAAGCCCTAGGCTTATGGAGAGAGTTTTATCATTCCTTGGGTTGGGATTTGAGTGAGCCTGGATTTTTTTTTTTTGTAGCGATATTGATAGAAATGACCCTGGATCCCTGGGCAAGGATACGCAGGTGGTGAGGAGACAGACAGACGTGCATGGCAGACCAGCTATTATGGGCAGCCAACATCAGATGGCTGCAGCCAGCATCTGCTGGCGATTTTGTGGCTCCCTTTGAGCCTCATAGGGTTCAGCTGTGCTCGCAGGAAGGGCTGTTCATGTTTGTACACCCCGGGCACATTCCAGCTGTGGGCAAATGAAGTTGGAAGAGACTCAGATGGGGACACCAGGATGCTCAGAACTCTGTAGTGGCTACTGTATCACTAATTAGATGAAGACTCATCAGTTTGGAAGGGAGATATCTGAAAAGGGCTATGGCCAAAACACTGAGTGGTATGTGAAAGGCGGGCTGGGAGAGTGTGTTCCCCATCTCTGCCTAAGTATGAATTTCAGGACATCAGATGAAACCAGTGAATTGCAAGCCCAAAACAAAGAAGGAGGTGGTTCTCCCAGGGTGTAATTAGGCTGTGGAACTCCTTGCAACAGGATATCATGGATGTCGAAAATCTATGGCGGTTCGTAAAGCAACTAGATACATTCACAGAAGAAAAATACACTATAGGTAATTAAATATGAAAGCAATCTATAGCACAGGAAGTCTGGAAGCCACATTGTTGGAAGCTGACTGGATATTTGGGGGAAGTATTGCAAAGTATTTGCTGCATTCTGACACTCTTCTCTCGCCAACCACTCTTGGCTGTGACCAAAGACAGGTCACCAGAATGAAAGGAGCTTGTTGGCCACTTCATAGTCCCATACTGCATGGTAGGTTTGGGCCATCAATACTTTTTAGATCTCAGGACTTGAGAGGATGCTGTGGGAGTTTTGTTGGTACGCTATTGGGGTTTCTCCTGTCTTATAGTGGATATGATGCTAAAATTAATTATAATTAATTACTAACTAGGCACAAATCATTCTATAGAGAACATACATAAAATGGCTTAGTAAAACTAACCTGCCAACCCATCCCCGCTGTGCCCACTAACCACATCCCTTGGTACTGCATCTCCATGGTTCTTGAACACCTCCAGGACAGGGACTCCACCACCTCCCTGGGCAGACTGTGTCAACACTTGGTCTCTCTTTCAAAGAAGTTTTTCCTAATATCCAACCTGTGTAACCAATGGGTGACTTACTGGGGCAGAGAAAGAGGATCTTGTGCCTGGGAACCTCCAGGCTATTGAGCTTGCCCATGAAGAGCTTGGCTCTCCTTCTGTTTCCCACAGATCACGAGGGAGGAGAGAGGTCACAATGCCAGCGCTTGTTGTTTTGACGGCTACAAGCCTCTGCCTTGCTGCAGCTGCAAATCAGCATTAGCTTCCCCATCTGGCTTCCCCTTGCAGGGCAGCCAGGCAGGCATTTCACATCAGAAGCATCCTAGGACAAGCCAAGAACCGTAGCTGGCTGACAGCTGGCTTGTACAGAGCCAAAAGTGGGTGGTGACTGTCAGTGTGGTGAGGGACAAGGCTGGCTCGTTGTCATAGAAGTATGTCTTGTCCTCACAGCAGCTCTTGCTGTTTTGCAGCTGGAGGGTCTGAAGGCTGGAGGTGAAGGTACAAAAGATAGACTGAAATTTGGAGAGGAAGTTAAACTTTTCTTCATGAGTGCCATAACTGGATAGCACTGAAGGTTGTCCCAAAAGGCCAGTCTCAATCACCTACCAATTTCATATCAGCAGAGACCTCTTGTTTCCTTGGGTTCACAATAAAATGCTTAAATTTATCTGTTACATCCACATTTACCTTCCCAACAGCTAAATGTGATCATTTCTACCCCAAATTTCAACATCTCTCTTCAGCTGTTCAGATTAGAAACACCTGCAAGCTCCCAGCTCATTAGCCTTTGGTACAGGGTTGTGTGGAAGTTGCTTCTTGCAAACAGGGCATTAATTAGCTTGTTACAAGGTAAATGACATTATTGGTATCCAGAAGTGTGAAATTTATAGGCCATATATCAAGCTATCTAATAACAGATGGAAATTTCAACTGGAAACATGCAGTGGTGCATGTAACATATGTTAAAGCTGAGCCATCTGGAGCCTTTGGAAGGAGGATTTTTATGTGCTCAAGTGCAGGTTTCACTAAGAAGCATAAAATACTCTTCTCTTAGGCTGGAGGTTTGCCTGCTTTGGCAGAAGAAGGACACTGTGAGCAGACAGCTTGGGGTCCACATTCCAGTGCTTCTCTTCCAACGCCTCTCTCTTCCCTTTCCCTTTCCCATTCCCATTTCCTCTCTTCTCCATAGACAAGGTGTTCTGTCAAGTACATCAATGAGGCACCTGGATGTTGTTTAAAGCATTCTCTTATAATTAGTTAAATTCTCTCTTGAGTTGACTCTGTTTTAGATATGCCACCTGGTCAGTGCCCAGGCAGGACATTTTGGGATGAATATCTGAGAAAAATATGGAGCCACATTTTTTCTTATCAGGTATCAAAACAAGTAGACAGATTGACAGCAGCAGTCTGTGTAGAGTGGGAAGGATGCCCATGCATCCTTAAATTACGGTCCAAAGGCTGTCATGGCTTGCAGTTCTCACCTTTGCTAGTTGCTCTGCTGAAAATCCATGCTCTGCTTTGGTGCCTAAGTGAGATCTGACCTCTTTGAAAGGTAGGGACATCAGCATGAGTTTACCTGAGTTGGGCCAGGGTGGCAAAACTGCTGACTCATCACAATTTTGACTGAACCAAGGTGGACCTAAAGGGCAGCTAAGCCATACAAGATGGTCACTGCCTTTTGTTTTCTTTCAGAAGACTAAGAATGGTTTGTTTCCATGTCTCAGCTGTACCCTCAGTTGGCTCTGCCAAGGCAGATAGTGCTACTTGGCCTTCTGCGGTCACTTGCATTTTTATTAGAAGCTTGATAAACATCTTTGGGCAAAAGGACATAACCTTGTTTTGTTTTATGGTACCTGCCAGAAGTGCTTCTGAAGGCAGCTCTGTGCTACGTGACTGCTCTCTTGCATGGAATAGATGAGTCCACCAAGCTGTGCATTCTGTTCATGTGCAGACCGTCTCTAAGAGCAGTCAGCCAAAATCAGTCCAAACATGAGGATTTTCCTCCTGACCTTTCCAGCTTTTCCCTGAACCTTTGTGCTTATGCTGTTTTGATATGATTCCTGACCACTCCTATTACAGAAAGGCTTCAGCAATGGGTAAATATGAACATAAATGTTGGTTGAAAAGCTGCATTGTTCTGGGTACTATTTCGTACTTAGGTGCAAAGAGTCTCCATTGGGATTACTTTCATAGAATCATAGAACTGTTTGAGTTGGAAGAGACCCTTATAGGTCATCTTGTTCAACTCCTCTGCAATGACAGGGACACCCACAGCTCCATTAGGTGCTCAGAGCCCCGTTCATCTTAGAAGGATGGGATGGATCACACCCTAGATGGACAAGTCTCCTTCATATGCTGAAGGAGCCTAGGGACAAGCTTTACTTTAGTGCTGTGTGGAGAATGTTGTTCTTGCAGGGTGTATTTCAGCTGCAACTGGCTTGATTTGGTCTGAGTTTGTCCATAAAGAGATGAAGGGGGAGAAAGAGGGCTTTTCTCTTTCTCACCCCTGGGATTACTGCCTGTGCCTCCAGTTTTCCATCTCCAGCTGCTGAATTCAAACATCAGCCAAAGGTCTCAGCCTCAGTCCTCGAATGCTTCAAAGGAGGAAGTGCTGTACATTCTGAAACTGTCATCTTGTCAACAAAAAAGCAAGACGAGCACTGCGGCTGGTGGTTCAGTAGCCTGACCTTGAGTAACACGGCTCACCAGCATTAAGTGAAAGGAAACGGCCGCATCTCCACTTCATGTGGTAGTAGGGCAAGTAATGGTTCATAGGTTCCCTTCAGAGTGCCCCTTGTGTGCATGGCCAGCACATCACATCTCCTAGCTGCCCTGCTAGGACACTGTGGCTAAAAGCATCCAAGCCATGTGCTAGAAGTGGCTAGAGCCAGTATGCATGGTCTCAGCCAGCACCATCCCAGCATGTCTTGCACCATCTGCCATGCCCATATGCCTGCAGTTTTGTCCAAGAGCACTCAACACATACCCTGAGCACCACACTAGTGGGCCATGACACAGTCTTCACAGCAAAAAGAATAATACAGTTTTGTGCAGAAAGGCAATGGGGGACCCTTAGGAGAGTCACAGCAATCACTGCTCGGAGTGGGCATGGTTAGTCTGTTCCAGGTGAACAATATTTCTAAGTGGTGTAGATGTAGATTTAGCTTGGAAACCACAAATTGCTTGATGAAGAGGGTGGCTTTGGCAGTAGGGAGATAGTTCAAGTTAATTAGATCATTTGCAGCTTGCTCAAAGGGCGTGAAGGGTTCGTTTGACCTTTTGTGATGAAAAGTCTGATGCCTTGTTTTACAGAATAAAAACCAAAGGTTTAAGCCCTTGCAAGAGCATTTTAGCTTAGTGAATGGGACTGGCCATATGGATAGTTGACCTGCAAGTCCCTCATCTGCAAAGAGAAGCTGAAACAGTGTAATTGACTATCATGGCTTAGTTTTGTTTAGGGGTTTCTGTGTGTTGCCTTGCAGCCAGAGCAGTGGATGGGATTTCCCAGCAGGAGAATGGGAAATGCCCCTGCTTCCCTCTCCTGGGAGCAGCCCCAGCCACCATGGCTTTTTGATTTACAGGTGGAAAGAGAATGTGTATGTGGATATAAAAGCTGGTCAGGAGTCTTCTGGAGGATGAAATAAAACCAAAATCTTACATGAAAAGGTCTGAGCATCTTGGTGGACAGCAAATAGTTCACTGCCCTACAGTATGCTCTGGTCAAGGGGCTTGGACCAGAGAGCTTTAACTTAAAGAGTTTAGTGATTCTAAGATATGTGAGTATATCTGTATATAGATAGTATATGCTGATAGACACATCAGGGGTGATTAGTGTGTGATCTGAGATGCTTCCTGGAGTTATCCATAACACCACTGCAGTGTTCCCTCATCCAATAGTGAATGTGGGGTGTGAGGGAGTGAGTAACTCCTAGTTCTGGTTTCTGATACAGCATCCTAAAGACAGGAGTGAATTTCTCTTCTTGTTTCACTTCTCCCTTAATGCTTCTTTGTAGTTATGCATTATTCTTGTGTTTTGACTAACCTGAAACATGAAATGTTGTCACATCTCTTCTGGGCCTCTTCAATTCAGTGACCAGCCTATGCAAGCACAAGTTCCTATCTAGCACTGGGTCTCAGGGATTTGGAGGGGGAGACTGAGAAGAAGGTGACCCTACCACTTCCCTGGGCAGCACGCTTGATTTTTGCCTAGATTCACTAATCCTTTGCCCTGAGATCAGGGGAAGGTGGTCTTCTTCTACTACATTAAAAATGTAGCTTGACGGGATCATGTACAACATAGAAAGGCATGGCTGGCAGATGAGTTTAATAGGTTCTGGACAATACAATCAGCAGTAGAAATTCGTGGATAATTGTACTTTTCATTTGTGTACTCGCTGACTACAGACATATGTATTTTCCTTTCCAAATGGAAATATCCTAACATTTTTATCAGAAGCCATGCCAAACCTGACTGCTTTCAGACTCAGGGTGGACCCCAGGACTCATCAGTGCTGACTGAAACTCGTATGATGTCTGCCAAATTTTAAAGCTGATGAGAACTCTGGTGCTCTCAGATGATGGCTTCAGGGATATTTAGGGATAAAATGACCTCAGCAAGCCAACTAGAATTAGAGCTTCCTATGTCATTCAGTGTGATGGGTCTATGGGCTGCCTGAATGACAGGGCAGTGAAGTTCCCCAAAACTCAGTTTACCCCAGTATTTGACCAGGAGTTATCAGAGATGAATTTGTAGAAGCTTGAGTTCCTCTGTCTGGATGAGCTGGATAATCTGGGGTCCTGACTGCAAATCAGGCTCCCTGGAAGTCTGAACTTCCAGAAGGGATTTGTAAGGATTGTAAGGAGCTCATCACCACCGTTGCTTGAACTGGCAGTCAAATTCCCTATGGAAATTTGTCTTGTCTGGTGGAAACATCTCCCTGCTTTTGCTCCATCAGAGGTTCACTGCATGAAATGTGTTTTCTGTGAAATGTTCAGTGTTGCGTGATTCTGCACATCCTGATGGAAAAAAAATGTTTATCTGGAAAATTCCCAAACAGCCTGATTGGGCTTAAGTGGTGTGAAGCAGACCTGAGAGTGAGGTAATGTTGAGAAACACGACTGTGTCATGCCATCCATCCGTCTCCTGGGTGTAACCTCACCCCAGACCTGCCTAACCTGTTGCTCTTGGCTAAAGGCTCTGGCTTTCTGCCCTGCTCTGTAGTGAGGAGCCTTATTTCCAAGGCTCCCCACCATAGGGATAGCTTTATCTTGCTCTCTTAAGGAAACACAGCTCCTGTGAGCACACTTCATATATTTGGATGAGAGGACTGGCTTCATCCATGTCCTCCTCTTCTTTAACATCTATTGAAGCATTTAACCACTTTCCAACAGATTATCATGGTGGAAGAGTGATAGGAATAAAGCTTTCTCATGTTGGCAGCCAACTGGTACCAGAGTCTGACCACAAGGTTCAAATCCACATGAAGTCATTGAGTATTATTAAGTCTTATGCATATTGAATGATTTGTACTTGCTCCCCTACTTTCTGTCCCTGTAGGGTGAGTCTGAGGTGGGTAGGGAATTACAGAATCATAGAATGGCTTGGGTAGGAAGGGACCTCAAGGATCATCAGGCTACAATCCCCCTGCAGGGCTGTCAACCTCCACACTTAATACTAGAATAGGGAAAGCCTATGGTCTCCATCCTTGGATGGAAGAAGGGTGCTTCAGGGTTGTCAGCAACCCATATGATGTCCTTAGCAGCTGTGATTTACAGTGGTTTCCTTCTCTTCATACTGTGAATGCTGCTTAGTGACTTGGTGACAGCTGCCCAGGAAGCTGCCCTTCAGGTCTTGCTCCCAAGCCCTCAGTGGTTCTGCAGCATTACAAAATGAGTCGTTCATATTTCATGTTAATGAAGCACTCCTGGCTTAGCTGGCCAGAAGCACCTGCTGGGCAAACAAACATCCCTGCTGGAAAATTCCTGCTGCCTGTGCTCCTCCAGGGATTGCAGGGAGATGCCAGGAGTACCAGTGCACACACTTGAAATTCATAAATCAGTCTTCCCTTCTTCTCTTCCTCACACACTTGACATTTAACTGAAAATTTAGGTTTACCTGCCTCTTCAACATAGAGCACCAAATTGGATGATTGCAAAATTAAAATGAGTTTTGTGTGTGCCTGAAACCTGGGTATCTCCTATAATTGTGTAAGTGCAAGGCTGAGCATTAGGAAGGATGCGGAGGATCAGGACGGTCTTGTAGTCAGGATTTGAGCTGACAATGTCCACATCCTAGAAGCACCCCAGGTGGATAAAAGGCATCACATTAGGGCTGTGAGGCCCTGGCACTGCTGCTCAGAGGAGGTATGGATGCCCCATCCCTGGAGGTGCTCAGGGTCAGGCTGGATGGGGCCCTGGGCAGACTGGTCTGGTGGGTAACAACCCTGTCCACAGCACAGGGATTGACACTGGGTGGGATTTAAGATCCCTTCCAGCCTAAGCCATTCTAAGATTCTGTCATATCTGACAAAAAACAAAAAACAAACAAAAACCAAACCAAAACAAAACAACTTGAATTCTGTCATCCAGACTCTGTCCTACTTGTCAAGTGGCCATGATTACCCCAAACGTAGAGTCTTGTGCTGTCTGCAGTTGTCTAAGAGGTCTAAAACAAGCTCCAGGACTCACCTCCCACAAGAATGCCATTATTTTGGGATGGGGTACAACAAGTGACTCTGCTCCTCTGGGATATGTAGTCTGAACTCTGCAGGAAAAAGTGCTTTTCAGCCTTATGCAACAGCTGCAGATACCTGTGGAGTGTATCCTGGTGCTGCCAAGCCAGCTGTGCACCCACTGCCTCGCAGTGCTGGAGGCAGCAGGCTGACTGAGGGCTTTTCTTTGCTTGTTTTGATCTGTGGTTGCACGTTTGGTGCTGTGCTAGGCAGCACCATGCCCTCTGACCCAGCTTTTAGCAGACATGACACATCTGCTCCTCACAGTCCTGGTCTTGAATAGGAGTCCCCTCCCAAACCACCGAAATCTTTGCTTCCTGTTGGGGTCAGAGAAGCTTTCACAACCTCCTGTGTGACAGCAGTGAACGTGGGGAGAGGTGATGATGTCCATGGCTGCTGCAGCAAGCACACGTCAGGGTGCTGTGCATCCTTTCCAAGAGTGCAGTTGTGGTGCAGAGCTGACAGGGAGGCCACAGGTGAACTGGGTGAAATCTGGATGGTGCTGGGGCTGTTTGGGGGTAAGTGAGTTGTTCTAACGTGGGTCATCTCAGCCTTCTTGCTCCCTTATGGCCATGCAGGTTCCCAACCCTGGCTCCCAGCAAGAGGCAAAGAGGACAGCAGGACTAATCATAGAACATAGAATGGCCTGGGTTGAAAAGGACCTTAAAGATCATCTAGTTTCAACCCCCTTGCTGTGGGCAGGGCTGCCAACCACTAGACCATGAACATCATCCAACGTTAATTCAAATTTTAACTTAATTCAAGAGTTAATTCAACGTGCCTTGGCTGCTGGAATCAAGCCCTTAGCCTGAGCAGGTACCAAAAACTCACATGTGCACAATGACAGCCAGGCAAGACATAGCTCAAACGTATCTCCACGCTCCCCAGTGAAGCCTGGAGCTACTCTGTCATGACTCAGTAATGGCCTCTCATGTATGGGATTTACTAAAAAATTAGCATGTGTTTCTTATTCCCTGCATGCAGCCAGGAGAGGGTTTGGTGCTGGAATGGTGTGCCAGCATCCAGCCACCAAGCTCGTCGAGCTTTCATTCCAGCTGCCCCACTCCACGAGCATCCCAAAGGAAGAAATCCTACAGCTTCCAAGCGCACAAAACCAAGAAGACCTTCTCAGAGTCCCTCCAGCCTCACAACTATTAGCCAGATATTATTTTCTTTCTAATGGAAAAAACATACCATGCAGGCAAGGGATCTGAGCAAGGATAAATCACATCATCGTAACTATATGCCGCAAAGTGCTCTTGCTATTACAAATAAAGGTCAAATGCAAGACACTTCCTGCTACTTTTGCTGACACGTGGCTGCCATTTAATGATTCATAATCTCTACACACAGCTTGGCAAACGGAGGGGATTTTTTTTATAGGCGCTGTTTTCCACTTGTGCAAGCACAACAAAGGACTTAAAGGGCCCTGCTCCCATCTGTGAGCTGTGTGTTTCTACAGGAGGGAACTCGGGCACAAGGGGCTGTAGTCTGCAAAATGGAAAAGTTTGGAGCTATGAAATCTTTATGGATTTTTAAAATGCTTTGTTTCTTTGTATTGCATTGCCCTGTGGAAGGTTAATAGGGCTGAATGGCAGAGGGGGAAAGCAGATGATAGGAAATAAGAAAATTTGGTGGTGTTTGTATAGGGTTGTGGTGGGTTGTGGACTGTTGGGCTACAGGCTGGGCTTTTATTAAGAGGTGGGTCTCATGAGATTAATTGCTCTATCTGGGTGGAAAAGGAAAAAAAATGTGTGTGAACTAAGAGCCTTCCTGTGTGAGGTCTGTGGTTTGCGCAATGCCCCGGCAGCAGGAATCTCACAGTGGCCTTTAAGTACAGTGGCAGTTGTAAGAGATGAAAAAGACCCTTTATTTTTAGGCTTAATGTACTTAGAACCATAGTGTCATACAGGTTGGAAAGGTGCTCCAAGATCCCCAAGCCCAACCCCAACCCACCTCACCATGCTCACTAACCACATCCCCAATGCCACATCTCCATGGTTCTGGAGCACCTCCAGGGACGGTGACTCCACCACCTCCTTGGCAGCCTCTTCCAATACATCACTATTCTTTAAGAGAAGAACTTTTTCCTAATTACCAACCTGACCATCAACTAGTCATTCTTATCTTCAGAGATTTATGCTTAGATTGTGTGGGATCACAATTATTCCATTTGAGACAATTTTTCTCCTTCTCTGGAAAGTGTCTGCAAGATTCAGACAGACATGGAACATCAAGCCATTGAGAGCTGCTGGTTATTTGGGTATTTGGCCTGAATGCAGAAAAGAGGAATGAGTTCCTGAATGCACTTTTACCATTTCTGCATTAGAAATCTATCTCATCTTTCATTTCATTTTTTCAAAATGACCTGATAAGAGAAGTTTCCAACTGGAGATCGGCTGGGACAGATGACCTGAATGTGTGTCCATGAGCAAGTAATTCCATGAAGGCTCATTATTCACCTTTCATGTTTGGCCCACATAATTTCCTTTTGGTAACCTTGTTTTTTTCTCTTTTACGCTCATGGAAAGCTCAGAGTAGTGGTTTGAATTCTACAGTGACTGTGTCTGAGTGAATTCATCGCTTGGTTGGATGGTAAATTCAGTCCAACTAGATGTGTGGTGGGAGTCAGATAGCAGCTAAATGGAATGGAAGAGAAAAAGCTGCTTTGGGAAGGGAGATAGGGGGAGTGAGCACCCAAGAGGGACAGACACCTGCTGTCTGTGGTCGTATTGCCTATCTCACGTTGCCTATGTCAATTATTAATGCTGTTTTGGGGGAGGAAGAGACCTGCATCACGCAATTCACCAAGCACCACTGGCACGCTCAAAAGCAATGAATCACAGATGCTGAGCTGGGCTGAGTCACTTGCATGGACAGAGACCTTTTCATTGAAAATATTCCTTGGTAAACTGAAAAAAAAACCCCAAACAACCCAGAAATTCCATTAAAAATATCCAAGTCTCTTTGGGTATCCTTTTAGAGATGAAAGCACTGCTCTGTAGTGCTTTGCTCAGCTGTACATCACCTTCTCCTGAGGATTTTGTCACAGTGGTGTCTGGGTGCAGCATGACCTGAGGTTTCCAGCTGGCAGAACAAAGGCCCATGGTCATGTTTGTTGGCTGTTTGTTCAGTGTCCCGGTAACAGGACATTGGGCACCTGGAAAATTTGGCACGCTGAACTTGTATTTCACTATCTTGTTATTCTTTTTTTCTTCTTTATTTAATTTTAAGCCAAAAGCAAACTGGGGGGAGATGAATGAAAGCAGAATGCAGTTTTAGATGCTGAGGGAGCACACCAGGGAGGTTAGAACATCCTAAGTGCCAGGGATGGGGTGTCACAGCACATACAAAAGCTGGGTGCCAGCAATGACATTGGTGGGATGTGGAAAGCCAAAGGAGATGAGTCCTCATGCAATGGGTGGCTGAGCTGTAAACTCCTTGCTGAAGATTACTGTGGTTATTGGGAGGTTCAAGAGGTCAATGGGCAAGTGATTGGAAGAGAGATTTGCTGAGATTTCGTGAGTGAAGTCCAGCAGACCCTCAGCTGGTGACTAGGACCTGTACCCAAATCTGATTTAGGGGCCAGATTCCTTCTGGTGCTGCTCACCACCTCTGCATGCCTTTCTGCAGGTGCTGACAGCATCCTCCTTCCCCACCCATGCATACACATTGTGTCCTTATATAATATCCCAGAGCTCTGAATGTCACAGCAGGCTGCCTGTGTTTAACACAAGAAACATTTGTGCCTGCTATTGAAGAGAAATAAGTTGCTTGTGTTTCCCAGGGAACCAACCTGTCAGTCGAGCTCGCTTGACTCCCCTGTTATTAAAATAAAATGTGAAAGAGTAAATGGCTATGCTGCAAATCGTGGAAGGGTAAAATGCAATCCGATGTATTTTTTTATCCAAAATACATACCATTGCAAAAAGAAGGAGGTAAACTGGACTGCTTTTCCAGATGATTTAGGTGCATCATTGTTCCTTCAGATCACTTTTGGGGCTAGCAACGCTGTGTCTTCATGCACAGACCCTGGAGGCTCTCTGTACAGCAGTCCGTGGCTCAGCAGCTATTCCATTATATCTGCATGCAGGTGCAGGGTGTACACTTGTGTTCCCCTGGCCCTTCAGGACTAGTTCCTTCTGTATCCTACGGGTGTATGCAAGCTGTATTTCTTCTCTGTTCTGCTCTGCATCTATTTCTTCTGAGCATTTCTCTTTGCCCCAAGAGGAGAACCTGTACTCCTGATGTTGCACAAGTGATGTGAAGGCTTATCATCGAGATTTAAAGGCTGCGGGTTATCTGCAGGGCAAGCTATTTTTAGGAAGCACAGTACCAGGCTGGCCCATTGCACTTGGCAGCATAGATGTGCAGCAGACAAAGCCCTCTCTGTCCCAGCGCCCTGTGACCTCGATGTGGCCAGGAGCCGAGGCAGGCACAGGCAGACAGAGCAGCACTGTGGAACAACGGGGCCGTTCTGCTCAGAGAAAGCCACCGTGGGCTGGCATCTGCAGGCACCACGGGGCCCAGAACGGAACGCAAAAGGAGAGGTGGGGATGGAAATGGTGACGAAGGCAACGGGACTCTGTTGGCTGGGGTTGGCAGATATATCTACCTTTATGAGGTAACATCCAAACAGATACATCAGCCAAACGTGGCAGTCCTGCTGTCTCCTGCTCGCAGCTAAGAAGCAAAACTGTGACTTTTAGGACTGGTTTGTTGGTTGTTTTTTTTTCCCCACTGTTCTCATTGCAGTTGCTATTGCTTGTGCTTCCCTCTGTTACCTGCTATGCGATGCTCTCAAGCAGGTGCTGCATTGCTATCATCAGCAAAACCTCCCCCTCCCTGACTTCCACACTCAATCCCATCCCTTTGAGTCTGACAGATTTTCATTTCTTAGACTCTTGGTGTTCAGAATAGCTTGAAGGGTTTCAAATTTCATATAAACCATGCTGTCCTGATGACAAAGTGGAGTAGAGATTCTGCTACTGCTTTCACGTGAAGGCAAAGTGCCAGGACAACCTGATGGAGTTGTAGTTGTCCCTGTTCACTGCAGGAGAGTTGCACCAGGTGACCTTTAAGGGTCTCTTCCAACTCAATGAATCTATGACTCTACAAAGAGTGTAAGAAGGATACAGTAGAAGAGTACAAAACCATAAGAGGCTTGGAGAGAAGTCAGTAGTTCAGTCTCATCTCAGCAGCTATGCCCTTCCAAGAATTCATGCAGAGAAGTATTCAAGCCAGCAGAGCAGCTTTCAGGTTGTTAGAAGTTACAGCTTGAGCTGTATCATTCTGGAAATCACCATCCTATAAGGGAATAAAGAATTCCAGGAGTTATTTTCTTACCAGGGCTTGTTTTGTTTCTCACTGTAAAGGTGAGCTGCATGGCTACTCTCCGTCCATCTTGTTTATCAGAATAGGGTGATATTTGTGATGGATCTCCCTGTCACCTAGGCAGCTTGTCAAATGATGGCTGAATAGCAAACATCATAAATATTCATTCCTATGAATTACTATAGCTGTGCTGGAATGACTGGAAGGTCACGAGGCTTTTTAGCAAAGTGAAGCAGCTTTGAAACTGACTGTAGCCTGAATATACTCTCAAAGGGAAGCAGCAGGGTTTTCAGATCCCCTTTGTAGTCTCGGTAAAACCTTTTATTCACTTATTATCAAGGGCTTGTGAGAAGCAGGGGAAACACAGTCACAAGAACTGATACTGTTTGACCTTTGCTCTTCCCCACTGTGTTTTATGATCAGTATTTTTTCTTCAGATAAGACTTCTAGCGGGATTTTGTATTTACTTTCAAATGTTTCTCTCTCCTGTACCGGATGTGATTTTGCTTTTTCTCCTGGGAATGTATGGTTTTTGTTTGATTATTCCACTGTCCCTGAAATGGGTGAATGAATCATGGAAATTCCATAGCATGTATTCATGGAAAGATAATAAAGCAGTATATCTGAGCCCTATCAGTATGTTTGCTTTGTCTACTGTGTCTGGAACAGGTAGAGTGGATTAGTGTCTCTCTAATAAACAAGCCATGGAGAGGATGGAAAAGTCAGATAGACTGTTTAGAATCGTAATGTAATTGTTTAACACAGGCATTTCCAAACTGTAATTCATGTATTACTGGAAGAACACAAACTGCTCTGCCATTGCGTGTTGCCCAATCCAAGGCAGTGAGCCTTGGAGCCAAAAGCAGCAGCCAGCTGCCCTTCTGATAATTATTCCTGGAGAAGAAAATCAGAAAAGCTGTGTTCTATGCTACATATATTTACTTTTGAGTTATATTTAAATCTGAGGGAGTCCTGCAGTATGTCAGTGCACAAGTGGATCCCCAAAGGTACAAGCAGGTGCCTAACTGTTGGCTTGTAACAGAGTCATTCTCTTAAAGTCTACTCTGAATCTCACAGCAAACGTGGGCAGTCTGTCAAGTACATAGAATAGAATCATAGAATGGCTTTGGTTGGAAGGGACCTCAAGGATCATCAAGCTCCAACCCTGCTGCCACATGCAGGGCTACCTCCACATTTAATAACGGACCAGGCTGCTCATGGCCCCATCCAATCTGGCCTTGAACACCTGCAGGAATGGGGCATCCACAACCTTTCTGGGCAGCCTGTTCCAGCACCTCACCACTCCCATGCATCATGCCCTGTGGTTTGTACCAGATAGCTCTTTCCTTGACAGAACAAAAAGCATTAATCAATCCAACAGATCCCCTTGACAAGGCTTCAAGCACCACCAAACCCAAAAGTGCAGATTAATATAGTGCACAGGTATCTCCCCATGCCCCTCCTGCCCACCATGATTAGAATGAGGGGTAATGGCCTTAAGTTGTCCCTTAAGTTGTGTGTGAGGAAGGATAGAAGATTGGGCTATTTCCATCTATCACTGGGAGGCCTTGCTGCGGTGCAGAAAACAACCACACAGAAAGAGACCTTCCAGACAACACCTTTTTCCTTCTTTATGTGGATTAGGTCTCTGGCTTGCTGGTCTTGGCAGTCTCCTCAGGTGTGTTGCACAAGGAGATATTTCTCCCTGGCATTCTGGTTACACTCTATGGACTTTACTCTTTCACTTTGAATTTCATTCACGAACCTGTGGTTCATGGGTTCTTCCCAGGAAAGATGCTCTGCTTGCTTTGAAAGCCAGCTGCTCACAGATCACCAGCTAAGAGCTAATCTCAGAGGCACAAGAAGTGCTTACTTTAGGATTTTATCACATTCCATTGGAACTGCTGCTTCAGTATGCCACCAACATCAGCTGTACCTGTCAAGTCTTCCTTCTTAATACACTAAACATGTTAGCTTTACTTTCTCACAGGTAATTGAATTTCTATGTATCCTCACAACGGCTTGCAAACAGAACCAGAGCTTTCGAGCTGGTGAGCTCTGCTGTCAGATTAAAACTGGAAAATGAGAGTAGAGCCCAGGGGACCCCAATAGCTCTGAGCTGTCTAGATTTAGCTCAAATCCTTCCAATTGCAGCCAAGAGAGCTAACAGCTAGTGCAGTCCTGGAGAATGGTTATTTATTTGCTATGGAGGAAATAGAAGTGCCATTCAGTAGGAATTGGCTCACCAGCTTTCCCAGCTGCTGGATGACTAGCATCTCTCATGGGTCAGCTTCTCCGTGGGAACAGGGAACACCAGTCTGCTCTGCACTGCAGCTTCTCTTTGGCTACAAAGAGACAAGGCTCTGATTAGAGATGGCCCCCCAGGGGCAGGTATTGCTCTATGAGATGCTGAGGAAATCCTGGTATCCCCTCCAGATAGGCACTTCAAGCTGGACCATAAAACTGACCCTATTTCCTCATCATCCGGTCCTGTGGGAGAGGCTGCTCTTTCCAGCCAACATAATCCACCTCGTTGCCAATTCTCTTTCCAGATATAGCCAGTTAAAACAGAGATATGGCTCATTTCCCCGAAATACTTTAATTTGCAAAGCTCTGCTTCCATCTGTAGGAGACCCTGTGATGTGGGGCATGCATGAGAGCACTGCTCTTATCCAAAAGCACCCAGACATGGGTGTGCTGGCTGGGGGCAATCATTCTCATGGCCTGCAGGCTCTGAAACCACATTCCAAAACATATATAAGCAGTGTGTGGCCGTGAACTGCCTGTTGTCCTACACTGGCTGTCAAATACAACCAAGGTTTCTGCATCTGGGTGCTTAAGGAGCCTTGCAGGGATCAATTCCAGACATGAGAGCAGGGGTAAGAGCAGTCATGAGAATGTGAGGTCTGAAAGAAAAGAGCTCACAAGCATAAGTACAGAAGAAATGGAAAAAAATCTCTGGTTGAAGATGGGAAAGCCAAATCCTGTGTTATTCTTGATTTCTCCAGGTGTTTTGGCTGGCTGAACAACCTCACCCCAGTGTTGCAGGTGTGAACCTCAGGCAGGCAGCTGAATGCTGTGCCTGGGGGCAATTTGCATCCACGACTGCTTCCATCTTCTGTTCTACCACAAATCCTCATTCTGTCTGTCAGATATTTCTCACCCATTCTTGGTTACAAACTTTTCTGGGGGAAGGGCTATAATAAAATGTGCTGTTTATAGGGCTGCTGCTTGGAGTTTTACCTCCTGCAGCAGTGGCATGACAGCCATCAAACTGAGAGGCAGGAAAGCCTCATCACCACGGTGAGCTTTGTTACAGGGCTCTCCTGGCTCGTTAAACCCTAATGAGGCTTTTGCTTTCCCCTTCCTTTGGGAGATGTCTGTACTGTGAAGGTTTGTGCCCTGAGGGGAGTGTTTGAATGTATATCCCATAGCAGCCTGGATTCTATCTCTGAGAGGCACTACGGGTTAGTGCTGTGTTACCCAGATCTGTCCTAAAGAAGTACACAAGGATTTATTAAACCCAAGGCTTTGACTTTTCAAAGCAATTTGCAGCACAGGGCTGGCTGTAGGCTGCAATGAGTTTGAGACGGATGTGAATTTCCTTGGCCTGTGCAAGCTGCTGGATGCTTTCATGGGAAGTCACATAGATCATGTTTGCAAGTAGGGACAATACTGTAGGTATGGTGTGTTTGTTTCCAGGCTCAGTTCTGTATTTTGAGCATCAGAAAGCTGCAGAAATGAGTTTTTCTCTGAGCTGAAGGATGCTCTTTGGTTGGGCATCATGGTAAGAATTAGAACCATGGATAGGAAAGTGTCAGAAGAGTTTCAGGTCTCCATTCTGAGTTGCTTGTTGTGCAGGAATGAGATAGAAAGGTCTATCCAGGTGGAAGTACGACCCTTTGGAGGATGATAATGGGGGATAACTGGGAAGATATGAGGAAAACCATAGCTTCCAGATTGGCAGTAGGGACCGGAACAGGTCGCCCAGAGAGGCAGTGGATGCTCCATCCCTGCAGACACCCAAAGTCAGGCAGAATGGGTCTATGAGCACCTGATGGAGCTGTGGGTGTCCCCGTTCAATGCCGGGAGAGGGACCAGATGGCCCTTGAATGTCCATCTGCCCAGGGAGTGATGGGATCACCATCCATGGAGATGTTGAAGAACCATGGCAATGTGGCACTGAGGGGCGCGGTCAGTGGGCACAGTGGGATGGGTTGGGTGATCCCACAGCTCTTTTCCAACCTTTACGATTCTGTGATAAGCTGGGGTGACACTCCAGCGCTGGGTGGTGGAGCAGGAGGACGCTTCACCCCAGCTCCCCTCGGGCCCCTCAGGGCGGGCGGCGCTGAGGAGGCGGAGAAGGAGGAGGAGCGGGGGGGGATCCTCGAGGCGGAGCTGGGGCGGACCGAAGGGGAGGCGGCTGTAAACAGGCCGGCGCTGGTTCTCTCCTCGCACTGCCAGGAGCCGCCGCCGCAGCCGGGCCGGGAGCAGCGAGACGCGGGGAGCGAGGCGAAGCGGGCGGGCGGCGAGAGCCCCGTCCCCTCCGGCACCGCAGAGAGAGGTACCGCTCCCGCCGGGCTGCAGCTCCGCGCTGCTCCCGCTTCTCTCGGAGAAGGGGCCCTCCCCAAAGTCCTGACTGACCGACGAGGTGGATCGGCCACCTGCGGGCCTCCGGGGACGGAGGGAGAGAGCCGCCGCCCGGCGCTGAGGTGGCAGCGAGGGGTATGAGGGGAGCCGCCTCGCTCCATTGCCTCCTCCGCGCTGAGAGCCGCGCTGCTGCTGTGGGGCGGCTGCGGGTGTGCGAGGCTCGGGCTGAGGTGCAGCATCCCCTCAGGGAAGGGTTCACGTGTTTCTTGGTGTTTTTATTCCTGCGCTGTGTCGGTGTCGGTGCTGTCACAGCTCTTGGCTGTGCCTTGGGACCTTGCGGTCGCATCCATTGGACTCCTGTGAGTCGCTCCGTTGTTTCCATCGTCGGTTCAGGAACTGCAGGTTGTGAGGTAGCAAACCTCCAAGCCAAGCTGCTGAGCAATCTTAATCTCAGCTGTCTGAGCACCCCTAAAAATCCTTTCCTTGCTCTGTAGGCGTGCGGTCTCCGATCCAGCTTAAAGTCCAACATAAAGGCAGCACTGAGCCAGCTGCAATTGCCCTGATATATGAGATGCACATGCAGGCTTTACATAAAAGTGAAACCATATGTATCAGCTCCACGTCCACCCTGCTACCTTGCACACAACCATGCCCTGTCCTCAGCTCACCCCACTGATCCACTTTTCCCTCAGCCTGTCGGACATGGTGCATGATCATTCCCGGACTTACCGGACGGGTTTAGTGGAGGATGTGAACTCAGCTCACCAGTAGTGCCTTGCCTTGTGTAAGAATGTTTTCAGCCTTCTACAAATGTTGTTCTATTGACTCAGCGATAACGCTGTGCTCTCCTGGGTCCTTTTCCCTTTTCGGATTGTTAGCTGAACGATTTAGCTAATCTTTTGTGGTGCTCTTGTGGGACAGATGTACGGTGTTTTTCTATGAGTGGCAAAGTCCATAGCTTCAGCTGGTGTTGCATCTTATAAACAGAACTGATTTCCCTTGTCCCCTTGCTCTGCTCTCTGTGGAGTGGGGAACTGGGCTGGGAAACGCACAGATGAGTATTGGCAAAATGATTCTTTGTTCTGACTCAGTTCCTGGATTGTAGCAGAGCTACTCAAATGTTTACGTGGGCATCTTTGGGCTTGGAGGAGCAACTGACTGGTATTTTGGCCAAATTATATGTGTGGAAATAGCCTGGAGATCTGTCTCTTTAAGTCCTGAAAATGCTGGCTGATTTTGGGTGCTGTTGTCATTTATAGTTCTTCCCATTGGGCTCAGCAGAGTTGCTGCTCTCAAGCTGTACTGTTCTGTGCAATTGCTTTCCACAAGCGCCCAGCACGTGTCCTGGGAGCCCATGTCCTGCTATCTTCTGCAGTCCTGGATAACCCTCTGTAGTTTTCACTTGAAAGACCCTACTTTTCCCCCCAGAAATATCTGTTGTGTATATCCCACCAAACTGCATCAATTTAACTGGAACTGGATCATCTTGAAACTGGATGATCTTTAAGGTCCCTTCCAACCCAAGCCATTCCATAATGATGGAATGATTCTAACTGTGGTGTCTTTTAAGCATGTCTTCTCCTGCATGGGGGAATATCACTCAATTTGATGGGCATGGAGAAGCTCAGGTAGAGGGGAGGTTTAGCTTAGATAGGAAGAGGAAGATTTTCACACAGGGTGGTGATGCACTGGAACAGGTTGCCCAAGGAGGCTGTGGATGCCCCATCCCTGGAGGCATTCAAGGCCAGGCTGGATGTGGCTCTGGCCAGCCTGGTCTGCTGGTTGCTGACACTGCACATAACAGGGGGGTTGAAACCAGATAATCATTGTGGTCCTTTTCAACCCAGGCCATTCTATGATTCTATAACAGTGTTTATGGACTCCCTACAGGACCCTCTGGACTAAAAGATGTGAGTCCTGCTCTTACACTGATCTCTACCTCAGACAAGTAGGATGATCTGGGTTTTTTGCAGTTCTCCATCTGCAAAAGATTCTTCCCCATTTCTACCTCTGAAGGATGGATAATTTCTACAATTGATGTTTTTCTACTGCTTGCTGCAAAAGTAGAGCTGCCTGTCCTCTAAACCCCAGGAGCTGGTTTATATCGCTTTGTGGTTTGTTTTTTTTTTTAAAATAAATAAATAATATTAATTAATTATTAATAAATATAAATAATAAATTAATAATCCCTACTAATGAAGTCTAACACTCTCCGTCAGTTTTCTGCTGGCCCAAATGAAGGTCTGAGGAGAATGGTGAGGCTGACTTCTAGCTTTACTTAGTTTGTGTGATTGGATTATACCAAAAGGAACTAGAAGTTATTTTGTCTGTTCCTTTGACTAATATTAAAGTACAGTATTTCACAACTCTAACTTCTGTCTCCTTCTCTTAGTAACCATAATTAACAGACCAGAAAAATGGAAAAAATGTAGAAATACCATTCCCAGTGGCTACAAGCATCAGTTCTCTTTAGAAGTTCATGAAGTCAGGTCTATGGAAATAAAATAACTGAGTTTTTTTGCTTCTGCTGATGAGCTAAAAAGCTGTGTCAAAGTGGTAAATAATGAATTACCTCTTGGAAATGACGTGGGTGAGGAACAAACTTGAACTTTTATTTCCTAACAGTGTCTAAACCATCTGGCTTAAGGGTTCTGCCCTGCAGTGGTGCAGGAATGACTGTAGCATAGCAGTAGTACGGGAGAGTGACAGTCACCCATTGTGAGCCAGTTGGTGTTGCACGGGATGAATGGCTTTGTAAGAACCTGAGCTTGAGCCCCTCTGTGTCTCAGTTGTATTTTATGGAACTTGTGTGCTTCAACTCCCATTTGTACTCTCTCTGTGAGTCTGGGTACTCTGTAATAAAGCTTCTGGGCAACAATGTGCCCAAATGGCCAAGAAGACCAAAGCCATCCTGTCTTGCACCAGCAGTAGAGCAGCCAGCAGCAGAAGGGAGGAGATCGTCCCTCTGTAGTGGCACTGGTGAGGCTGCACCTCGAGTGTTGTGTTCTGTTTCGAGCTCCTCACTACCAGGCAGATGTTGAGGCCCTGGAGGGTGTCCAGAGAAGGGCAGTGGAGCTGTGAGGGGTCTGGAGCACGAGTTTGATGGGGAGTGGCTTAGGGAACTGGGATGGATCAGTCTGGAGAAGGCTCAGGAGAGACATTATTACACTCTACAACCCCTGAAAGGAGGTTGAAGCAAGGTAGGGGTTGGCCTCTTCTCCCAGCTAGCAGCAGTAGGATGAGAGGTGATGGCTTTAAGTTGTGTCAGGGGAGTTTCAGACTGAATATTAGGAAACATTTCTTCTGAGAAACAGTGGTTGGGCATTGGAGTGGGCATTGCCCAGGGTGATGGTGGAATCACTGTCCCTGGAGGTGTTCAAGAACTGTGGAGATGTGGCACTGAAGGGCATGGTTAACAGGGATGGGTTGGTGTGGGTTGGGGTTGGACTTGGTGATCTTAGAGCTCTTTTCCAACCTTAATGATTCTATGGTTCTCTGGAGGTTTAATTTAATGCATGCAATTGTCTTTCCTGAAGTAGGATATATCGCTGGAGTGATGTGAGACGCGTGCTTTTATGGAATTAATGGCACTGATCAGAGCATGCCTATCTCATCACCACAATGTGCGTGTGCATACTGCATCCTTATGGCATGCTGATTGTAAGGATGGGTGCAGTAGGGAGTGTAGTGTGGCTGAGAAAGGCTGAAGGTAAGGAGATAATTGTTGTTAATGCTCTCAGCTAGCTCAAAATTACAGTGTCTGGGAACTCCGTGGGTTTGAGGGAAACAGATTTTTGCAGCCCTGGAGTGGTGCTGTACAGAACTTTGGTTGTTGCATGTTCCATCTTCAAAGCCTGCTTCCACATCGTCCTCGGGGACAATTTTTATCTCACTTCTGAGGAGGTCAGATGGAGACAGCTGGAGGCCACGGTGCAGATAGGGGACAGAACAGAGGTTGCAGTGAGCTGTTCAATGTCCAGGGAGCTGCACTGATGTAAATAAGGCTCATTTCAGTTTGTGAGGAGTCTTTGGTTTTGATCACTCACATCTTCTATCCAACAGATCTTTCAAGGGCTGCAACATCTTTACAGTGGCTTGAGAATTCTGTTAAAATCTGCGAGTTCAAAGGCAGGAACTACCTTGTAATAAATAATAAAATATTTGCTTTCCTGACCGTTGAAGTAGAGAACTAAATAAAGGTAGATCAGCTCTGAACAATGGATGGTTATTTACTCTTTTCTGCGTAGCTCATTATTCTGCATAATAGTGTGTTGGTTTTCTAATTTTTATTTAAAGTGTGCTCTCCAGATTTAGCTGAATGGCATTTAGCAACATAGGTTGCTGGCGTGCTTGGAGTGACTCAGATATTGGATGGGATATGATGATGTTTGCACACTTGGAGGAGGAGGGGGGGGGGGGGGAAGAAAAGCTTTGCTTTGGATCATTTCTGTTGTGAAATATCAACTCAAGCTACTTTGTAGTTTAGGTATCCAGAAATTGCCTTGCTCTGAGGTAGGCAGTAGTGCTGGCTTATTCCTGTGCTGGCTGTTGCATGGGAAACGAGAATGCCTTTTGCTTTTGTAACACCTCTGTTCAGTTTATTTCCTGTTTCAGAGCAGGTGAGGAATGCTGGAACACTCAGCTTCTTCTCCAGAAGATCTTGTACAGGTGTAAGATACAACTGCATGCTAGCCTCATGTTTCAGTTGGACAAACAGATGTTTATTCTGAAGCTGAATTTAAAATTCCTCTGTCCCATAAGCATGCATGTTCCAGGATGTAGGTGTAACCTCTTGCTTTGATCTCCAGATTTTTTTTTCTCAAGCAGGACTTTTTTTGGAATCAGTCACAGTTATGATCCCAGCGGATGCTGCCAGGAAGACATGCATCGTTAGCGTGTCTGGTAACCCTTTGGTTGAACTCCTGAGAGCCACAGACCCTTTCAGAAAGCCTGGGCTGCTGGAAGGAGTCTCTTTTTGCAAGACGGTGGTTTCAGCAGTGAAACAACATCAAGATATTTTCACTTTGCTGTCTGCTTGCTTCCTCTCTTGTGTAAGCTCTCTCCAATCCCATTGGGACGCAGAGCCACAGCTGACAGATGGCAGTTTAAGTCACTGCTGCTGGTGTAGAGGTTGGTCCTATTCTTGCTTATCTGCTGGTGGCCAAGAGATCCTGATCTGGGTGCCCAATCCCTGTCAGCAGATCGTTACTTATTTTTATAGGGTCGTTTTTCAGTTGGGTCTTATCCCTTGCTCACTCCATGGCTCTCACTGCTGGTGAAAGAGCAGGGCTGTCCTTAATGACAGCAAACTTGGATGGTTTTCCTGACATTGGGAAACTGTGCCCTCATGCTGTCACATGTGTACACACAAACTGGAGTGGATGTCTTTGCCTCTGATCACTTCTTGTTCTCACGCTCCCTGCTTGCTTCCACAGACAGGCAGGGCTGAGAGCTGGCTTTGTGTTTCCAAGGATGAGCTGGAAATGCTGTATAGGGCTCACGAGGAATCAAAGGTTCATAAGTCCTTCTTGCTGCTGAAGTTGGTAGTTCCAGCTCTAACCCTGAGATAGAGGTTCGAACTCACAGTCTTCAAGTTTGCAGTATGCTGCTTGGGTTGTCTGATCTCATGCAATGCTATGTGCCATTAATTAACACTTGCAGAAGCACAGTGCTTCCAGTAGTATCATATGCCAAAATAAATGTCCTCTTTATTGTCACAGGGAGCTCACACTATTGCTGTAGTTATACAGTAGCATCTGATGCCTCTGGTTGAGGCACTCTGACAAAAGGCTGAATGTTACACAATGGGCTTTAGGGTTAAGGACTGGATCATCACTTTTTTTTTTTTTTTTTTTTTTTTTTGCCTCCTGATTCCCATGGGGTAAGATCTTGAATTGTGTGGTTCTATTGCTCTGCAGGGGATCCAGAATAAAGTCAGCTTTGTTCTCAATTGCTGACTGCCAGGGTTAAGCTGGTAGGAAGCACTGAAGGTTGTACAGCTTGGGGATGAGATACAAGCTAGGTATTTCTACATGAAGAGTTGGTGCAGGTGGGATTTTCCGCAGGCTTACTGTGGAACAAGCTATGCTGGATAGGAGAGCAGTCTGTAACACTAAGCAGATGATCTGTAAGGTCTTTTTGTTGTTAGACACACAGGCATTTTGCTCCGAGCTTCTCAAAACATGAAAGGGATCCAATCCTGAAAACACTTATGCATGAAAATATTCCAGGGAGGAACAGAAGAAGATGTGAGGAAAAAGGAGAGCTCTTCTGACTGCAGGGTGGAGTGTGAAGGAAGCAAAGTGGTAGGAATAAACAGTCTCACCAAAGGGCCAAAAGGGGCCTTAGCAAGTTGTCTGATCTGACCTTCTGCCCCAAGGCTGGGTCAGATCTATCCAAACTTTCCCAGCAGATGTTTGTCCAGTCCTTAAAAGCCTCTAGCGATGGGCTTTCCCCATCCTTCCTGGGTGATCCTTCAAAGTCTTGTGTTGTTCTTAGCATTAGTAAGATTTTCCTAGTTTCTGACTTGGATTTCTGTTGCTGCAGTTGAAAATTACTGACCTCTTGCCCTTTTGTTATTGTACAAAAGGAGTTAAGTTCCCTCTCTGCAGGCTTTGTGCATAGGCCACAGCTGCAGCTGGGTTGAGTCTGCCTTGGGCTGCTGTGTGCATCTGGCACGAACCTATATGGAGCTGACAGACACATATGATGCTCATATGGAGACTTTGGGGCATGTTGGATGCATTTGTTTTCTTTCTGGCAGCTGCACAGATAACATGTTTTGTCATGAAAGGCTTCGTGATGGGTTTGTGCCTCTACTCACTATATTTAAAAAAAAAAAAAAAAAAAAAAAAAAAAGCAGAGGCTTTTCTAGCTCAAATGCTGCCTTTTCCCCAAGGAAAAGGTCCCCAGGATCTTTACCAGCTATTCTAGAGCTGGAGGGGGAAGGTCCTTGCCAGCTGCTATCACCAAGGCTTTCCCCATGGTGAGCTGGGCTGCACTTTGGGCAATGTTACTCTCCTGATCTGAGCTCCTGCTGTGCTTTATGAGTGACCTTCTGCAGTGGATACGCTGTGTACTTCTCATTTTGTAGGTACTGTCTCTGCTTCTGTGTAGGATAAGGTTATCCTTGCATCTGCAAAACTGTGCAAAGTGTGGCTGTGCAGATCCTTCAGAAAGTACTCAAACATAAACTGTGACAGAAAATACAGTGGGTAAGCATTAGAACATTACTTACTAAGATAAACTGGTTGACATATCAGACTGCCTTAAGGCAGTGATCAGATATTTCCTTGAAAGTGATTGTTGCTTGGTAATTGCAGGGCTAGGAAAATGATTCCAAATGGCTGGTGTCTGGCTCCATCACACATCAGAGGGCTATGGGGCCTTTATGGGTGAATTTGGCTCTTGCTGCTTACAGGTGGATGGATGTCCACGTTGCATGAAACACCTCAGTTTGCAGTTATTAGCCTTGCTGTATGCCATGGCTGTATTTATTTTTTCAGGTTTTGTAGGCTTTGTTTTAGAGGATACTCAGAGGAAGGCAGCAGTTTCATTTGGAACTGTGACTGAGGGCTTCACTTTCTGGAGTGCTTTTCTTAAGTGGGAGGTGGAATAACTTTCCTCTGTAGGTTGTTGTAGGCATTTTCAATCTATTAACACCTCTTGCACCTTTCAGTGGGAGACAGTAGAAAGCCTGTGAGAAAGGTATGTCTGCATACAGAGAGTCTTCACCCTGAGACAACAGAAGACTCAGCTCCACAATGAAGGCTGGTTTGTACAGGTCTGAAATCCTTCCTGGTATCAACTCATATTTATTGTGGTAGACAGAGCAGGTAGGGAGGAGCAGTCTGGGCTTTGTTTGCTTAAACCATTGGTGCATATCTCTTTTTTTTTTTTTTTTTTGAACTCTCCTTAGTTTTCTTGCAGAGCTTTTCTGTGATAACACGTGTAACGTGAGTCTCCAGTGTCTCATGTTCAGTTTCAAATAGCAGTGACAGCTCTACTGCTTTCTCTTTTTTTTCTCCCTTAATTACAGATGAAGGGAACTTCAGTCATGTGGAAAGTATTTTATTGACAGCTTTTGAGTCTAAAGCACTTGTTAACACTGAGCAGGTGTATATAGTGCTGTAGGCTATTGTGCAAAATCCTGTGTTCAGCTTTTCTTCATGATGATTTTGTTAGAACTGCTAAGAGTATCCTACCTAAGATACTGTTAGAGTATCTTAAGTAGGATAGGATGTCTGGAGCTCTCTAATCTAACCTGTTGCTCCAAGCAAGTCCAAATGCAAAGGTAAGTTGCTTATGACCTTTACCTGTCCAGTTCTGGACCATTGCCAGTCAAGCATGGCAAGTTAGTGTTGTACTTAATGCTCTCGTGGTGAAGAGTCTTCACATCTTATGTAATCAGGATATCCCTTGCTGCAAAATATGCGACTTGTCTCTTTTGCTGTGTGTCATAAAGTCTTCTCCACCTTCTCTGTAACCCCCAGTTAGGTAGCTGAAGATGGAGATCAGATCCCTCCTTAGCTCCTATTTCTTTTCCAGTTTAATCAAGCCCATCTCCCTCATGCTCATCTTTTACGTTATGTATTCCATTGATCAGAGCATCACTGAGTTTGTCAGTGCTTTCTTGGGGAATGCAACTGAATGTGACTGTGCTCCAAGTATATCCTCCAAAGAGAGGAACTGTGTCCCTAAGCTCCTGGCTATTGCCATTCCCAGTACAGCCCAGTATGTGCCTGGCTTTCATCGCTGCAGGGGCACTCTGTTAATTCCTATTCACTTCACTGTCTGCCAGAACTTCCATGAGCCTTTCTGAAGAGCCAATAAGTCCCCAGTGTGTGTTGACAGTGTGTTTTCTTTGTCTCAGGTGCAGGACTTCACACTGGTATTTTTCAGTTTCATGAGCTTTCTTCCAGCTTGCTGGGCAGTCCTGTCCTCCCAGCATGATGTAGTCCTTGAACTTGCTCCATCATTCAGGTTAAGAATGGACAGTGTTAGTGTGAATGCTGGCTGTTTCTGAGGAGCACCATTCCTCAGAGGATGCCCGTTAATACTTCAGTCTGTTGGTTACCCTTTGACCTCAATTATCCAAACAAATGTTCACCACCTTCTATTCTTCCCATAGCATCTATATCTTTCTATTTATGGGGATTTATGGGCTCTCTAGGATCTCTTTAACACTGCAGGCTAAAGTTTGCCCTGATGCAACAGTGGAACATTGCCTTGCTATTTTACTCTGACCCTCCAAAATGCAAGAGCCTTTCCTGTAGTCTTGTTGGAAGTCTCCCCATTTTTGCATTTCTACCTGTGATTTCTCTTTTGTAGGTATTTCTTCTTGTTGATGTTGGGCCAACATTTCAAGTTTGGAAATTGGAACCTGTGCCCCATAGTACTTGTAGATCCTCCCAGCTTTGAATCATCTCTTGGTTTTAAGTCCATACATTCCAGTCAATCATCCAGATTGGTGATGAAAATATTGCACGGCTCCTGTGCCTGGCTAAACCCAGTGAGATAGCAAACCCTTGATAACTATGCTGCAAGAAATATGTTGTCAAGCAGCCATCTTACAGCGATTACATCTAGATCATGTTTTCTTAGCTGGATCTTATGGGAATGTCACATGGAACAGCATAAGAGTTAATAAAGATTGCATATTGGAATATCCTTATCACTTCTGCACAAACATACACTTATTTTCCTGCTGATGTATGTATCCTTCATTGCTCATAGACTGTTTTTGAAGACAAAAGCTGATGAGATGTGCCCCTGTACCCACTGAAAGTTTAATTGTGGGAACCATTCCAGATTTATCAGGACTTTCATAACAGGACAGTGCCCATATCAGAGCTCCGGGAGATCAAGAGGAAACAATCACGATGTGTTTATGGGTCCGAAACAAAATAAAACAATTACCTGAATCCAGTCTTCAAAGCAGCCTTTGAACGAATCCCAACCCTCTTTCTGCAAGGGCTGGAAAAATAAAGAACATGTCTAATCTGTCCCATCTATCAGCCAACTGTTATCTGTGCCTACGTGCTGTTACTCAGATCTCGTTAGCTGTCTAATTGGATAATAGACAGTACACTTCACAACTCCATAAGTATATTAAGCTTAATCTGCTTTGAGCAGGGAGGGGAAGTTGTGCTTGGTGACAAATGGACATGAGAAGCTGGACTGTGAGCAGCAGTATAAATGCAGCCCTGTGTCCCCATCGCTTCATTTCCTGGAGCTTTATGGGTTCATGCTTGGTTTATAGCATTTAGGTTGGAATTTGGGTCCCAGAGCAGAGAGCTGGGATGCTTTCAGACTTTGCTCACGTTAGCTGGTCCTAAAGCTTCTTCCAGTGCTTGAAGAAGATGCAGGGTTGACAGGATCGGAAAGCTTTCCTGGGGATTGGCATGACCCATTCTATAAATGGAAGGGAGGTGCTGTGATGATGGAAATACACTTCCCTTTCCTTCAGAGAAAGTATATTTGTTCCATTTATCAGTTTTGAATGTGGATTGGCTGTCTTGAAAGCTGTAAGTGAAACAGTTGGACTCTTGTGGAAGAGGTGTGTTTAGATTTTCCCAGCAGCCTGCTTCTTTATTGTGCAAGTATGAGCACATTTCATTGCTTGTCACCACCTCTTACTTATTCCTGGGAGAGCATGTTTCCCAAGGGATGTATTTCTGGGTAGAAGAACTGCATCTATTAAGGGAATGTGATGGGGTCAATGAAACACGCAGTGGCCAAATGTTTCCTAGATTCTCTTGGAAAGAAAGTTTTGACATAAGGCTCAAATTAAGCCCAACTTAAGGCTTTGTGTCTTGAGTGAGGTGCTGAGGGCCCTTCATTTCCAGAGTTCTTGCTTTGTCTAGCGTGTATCTTCAGGTTTTCATGCTGTCCAGCTTTTATTTTGAATGAAGGGAAAAGATTGTAGGGTAACTGTTCTGGTCCTTTTATGTGTAGGCAAACTCCCAAGCCATCACTTTATTTTGGATAGAGCAGGAAATAGCTGTTGAGTGCAGAAGGGTTGGATACTTATCCACACCTAATTTAATGCCTGGATTAAGAGCGTGGTCAGCAGGGAAAAGGATCTTTTTTCCAGAGTGTAATTCACATCCAGGCATCTAAATCACTTGGAGACCTCTGGAGACAGGCTGTGTCCTTGTCTGGCTGAGTTGCAGGTAAGCTCCCTTCTGCTGCTTCGTGTCTGGGCCAGAATTCATTCTGAGGCACACAGAAGAAATGAATTAGCGTGGTCTGTTAAGGACAGTCTCCCTAAAGCGTTAAGGTGGAGGCTGCATATTTTCTGTAGCAATATACAGTAATAACACCCTTCTCTCTCATCCTAATCTACTGTTTATCGTGGTAAACTCCTATACTCAATCTATCATCAACTGTGAGTTGGGCTTGACTTCAGCCTACACTTATTAAAGGGTGAAGAATATTCTGTCATATGCAGTGGATAAAGGAATTGAGACATGAAACTAGATATTAAATCATCAATGACCTTATTTTCCCTATAGTTTTAGCTTGAAACAAATAATGGCATAAGCTGTTTTCTTCCTCCTGTGTGGGCAATATTTTATTTTATTTTATTTTTCTTTTACAAAACCTTTTGGAACCGAAACCAGACATGCATGTTTTCAGGGAGATGAGGTGGTGAGACGTGTGATGATGCTTAGTTCTTGTGGCTAACAACTATCTTGACCACCGACTGCCTTCTTGCTGCAGAGGGATCCAGAGTGCTCAGGGAGAGGGTGCACCAGCCCAGATCTTCATTAGAATCACAGAATCGTTAAGGTTGGAAAAGAGCATTAAGGTCATCAGATCCAACCATCAACCTGTCACCACCGTGCCCACTAAAACCATGTCCCCCAAGCTCTCTCTGTTAAGGTCCAGAGGCAGTATTTCAAGTTTCTGAGCTTAGATTGTAGAACACTGTACGTCTGGAGTCAAGGGCTGTGGTGGGCAGTTCTTTGGAAAGCTGTGCAAAGATCCTCAACAACAGTGGCCTCTATTTCAGAAAGGGACATTGTGAGCAGGGAGAAAAACTTTCAGATCACATGTACCCCAGTGAGTACTTTTCTTTCTATAGGAAGATTTGTTGGAGAATGTTAATTGAGTCCCTTTTGAACTGGAGGAGGCTTTGCTTCCTTCCCAAGTTTTCAAAACAAATTTTCCAAATACAGAGCCTATGTTTCATTCAAGTGTAAATCCTTTCTCTTTAACCTGGAAGTTATCCCAGGAAAAAAAAAAAAAAAAAAAAAAAAAAACATCCATTCACTGCAGGACAGACCCTCATGGTTGTGGTGGAAAAAATGAAGTGGATCCAATTGTCCAAACAGGAAGGCAGTTAAGAAAAGACTTTGCTCAGTGTGAGGAGCTCTCAGTCGAGTTTAAATGCTTCTCCTACAAACTCGACTTTATGTCTCTGTTGCTTTTGAAGCATCACACAATAGCTGAAGTGTGTGCTAAATTTAGTGATGACAATTTCTTCTGGCTGGCATGCAGGCTCTGTGGGTTTCAGTGTGTAGTTACAGGAGGGATGCAGAAAGTGATCTGAAATTCATTGGCTCGTTATCTCTCCTGACTTCCAGGTAGCTCGGTAGCCCCGTTGAGCATCCAGTGCTTTATACTAATTCTTTTTCATTTCAGGGCATTAATCAAAATGCTTTCTTTGGCACAGCGAGGTGCTAATGCTGTTTTATATGCACCGAAGTTGAAGTGTGTTAGGGATGAGACATGCCACACTGAGCACAATGAGCTCTCATCTGGATACACTGAAACTTTACTGTATTTTTAGCTGCTTTGTGGATAGGGCTGTAATTCTGTCACCCTCATCGTGCGAGAAGGCTGTGGGAGAGCAGATCAAACACAAGTGTCTCCATTCCCACTCGTTGCTGCTTTCCACATGACAAGTCTTCCTGCTCTGTGGAAACCAGATCTAAAATACCTGTATTTTTATCTGTGTCATTTGTTCCTTTCTGTGCAGCGCTTCATCTTAATTCTGTGAAGCGGTTTGTGAGGATTAATGAAAAAGAGCAAAAGCAAATTTCCCTTTGTTTCAGTAAAATGTCTTGATCGTCGCAGAGGAGAAATGCTTTTGAGCTCAGATGTGTCAGGAGGGATGAAAGGCACCTTGCAGAGGAGGATAATCCATCACTTGTGTGCGTCCCACAGCACTCAGGCTGCTGTTCTCTGCGGGGCATTCAGCAACCCCAGAGCACAAGAACTCAGCCAGAGGACAACGTTTCATCATCGGGCTTTGTTTTGATGTTTGCAGCAAGGTAGATACAAAGCTAAACGTGTCACTGCTGTGTTCTCATTGCTTCCCTTTCCCACCCGTTGTCTTTTGCCAGCTGCATCTGCTTTCTGCTGTGTTTGGTGTGCTTCCATGTGAGCGCTCAGCAGGGAAATCCCTCAGCAGGGTGACTTGCTGCATTATTCATTATGTTCCTATGTAGGATATGACAGTCACTGAATTTCTGTGAGTACATCGAGGTGACCTGAATGCAGACAGTGTTTGATGTCTGTGCTTTTGCACTGAAGCATTCGTAACATCAGCACAGGGAGGTGGCATATGCAAATCCCACACCTCAAGGAGCATGGGGAAAAGCACCTTTCTTCTTCAAAGGAAGCCTCTGGTGGGTAAAAATCTCAGAAAAACACTGCCAGCCACGGCCTAGACTTCGCTGAGATCTAAGGACACACTTCTCAGCCTGATTTCCCCTGCCTTGGGCTCTTGTCTGATGTGTGAGCGTGTCAGTGCAGAGAGCTGAATGGAGAAAGCTGTGTGTTGCAGCATGCTGAGCCAGCCCTGCTTGTGTCTGCTGTCTCAGAGCTGGAGCACAGTTGTTTGCAAGTGATATTCCAGCAGAGCACAGCCTGAGATAAGTCCCCTGGAAACTGCTCCACCTGCAGAGACACAGATTTCCTGGATTCGTGGCTGCCCTCCTGCAGGATGAAGTCAGCCCAGTTATTGTGGGAGAAAATCAGTGCAGCGTTTGGCTCTTCTAATTTTGGTTCTCATCCCCTAGTGTTTCTGTTGCATTTAATGATTTTCCTTGTGGCTTGAATGGTAAAGATGTGGTAAGTGCTTGGGGATGGCTTGAAATCAAAGATTCAGTGTGGGTGTTGTTTTCAAACAGAGAATAAACGACGCTATTTAGAAAGTTGTGTTGCTATTTCAGGGCAGTTTGTTGGGTCTGGATTCTGAGAAGTGGTGAGAAAGTATAATTGCTTTTGGGCTAGCATGTCTCATATGGTGTGTCCTGAAATAATCCTCATGTACACATTGAGTTGGAGCAGAGCACAGAGTGGATTCATTCCCTGTCTCACCCTTTTATTACATAGGATAGGAGGAGGAGAAGATTCCTGTTGAAACTTTGCTCCCAAGCTTGCTGCAATGAATTTAAAACCCCAAACCACAAAGAATTCCCAAATGCAATAGAGACACCAGTGTTTATTTGACTGAGACCCCATTGTGTTCTGAGTTGTGCAAACATGGGCATGTTTCCTATTTAATTAAGGCTGGTTTTATCAATTAAGTTTCCCAAACAATTGGAGAGAGAAGTAGGGTGGTGAAGATAAGATCGCATGGCTGTGCAGATGGGATAGGGCACAGCTCTTTTTGGCAGTCAGAACATAAGTTTTGCAGGAAACTTGTTTGCAGCATTGTTCTGATCCATTATACAGTGGTTTCAGCTTGTTACCTCTGTTTTTTTCTTTAGTTTGCCGTCTCTCTCTCCTTCCTTTTACAGTCCTGAACACCAAGCCATTGACGGGAAGCATAAAAGCAGCAGATGCCTCCCAGTGCTAAATGTCATTGAGAGCTGGAAATCAGGGGAAGCTTCCCAGCAGTGGGTCAGCCAGTTCTTGCCAAGCTTGTATTGAGTCTCCAAGCTAACTCTGAACAGCAATGCAGGTACACAGTAAAAGAGAGTCCAGTTGGGTCCAGGTAACTCAACAGCTGTCTTTCTGAGCTCTTTACCCTCTGCATCTTGCTCTGCTCGTTGAGGTTCTAGCCAAATCACGGGGTTCATGGGTCCCAGATGGTCTGTAGTATGCAGAAACACAATGATTTCTACCACCACAGGTTGTAGAATTCAAGGTTAGATCATGATTCCCATCACTAGGTTTAGGATAGGAACAAGAGGGGAATGGTTTTAAGCTTTAGGAGGGAAGGTTTAGATTGGATGTCAGGGGGAAGTTTTTCACAGAGAGAGTGGTGAGGTGCTGGAACAGCTGCCCAGAGGGGGATGCCCCATCCCTGGAGGTGTTCAAGGCCAGGTTGGATGGGGCCCTGGGCAGCCTGGGCAGTGCCACATGTGGAGGTTGGTGGCCCTGCATGTGGCAGGGGGTTGGAACTTAATCTTTCAGGTCCCTTCCAACCCAAGCCGTTCCATGATTCTGTGATAGGAATATCCCATTCACTGCAGCAGGTTGGATACCATTCAGGTGCCCCTATTTTCTCCAGCTTCTCTTGATGTGGGAGCAGTGTAAGCTGACAGTGTAAGCTCTCTGTTGTGATGGAGATGATATTGTGAGATGTCTGCTAGTTTAGGGAGCCCTTGTACATATCCCCACAGTCTCCCAAAACAAAGGGCATGCTGATGTGCCAGCTGCAGCTTCTACTTGTTTTTTCTTTGAGGGATTTGCAGAGCAGAGGATTTATTGACTCTGCTTTTTATTGCTGCTGTGACTCCTTAGAATGTGGCCTATGTAAGGCAGTAGCCTTTGGCACAAGCACTGCTCTCATCAGCTGTGTGAGCAGGAAGAGCTCTACAGCCCACATCTCCTGGTGCTGACCTGCTGGGCAGGCTGTGTTCTACCATGCTGTCAGAGGAACTTGTGATACTGAAGATACCCTGCTCCCTTCCCAGCACTTGGGAGCTGGCTGAACCTGCTCTATTCTCATGCTGCCCTTCAGCCAGAGGAACAGGCTTGAGAATCAGCCGCAGGCAGCCAATTATTTTGATTTATTTTCTTTTCCCTCGGATGAGAAGGATTTGAAAAACGCATAATGGTGGATTATATCAGAGCACTATAAATGGTGTGATTCATTCCCTGTGTTCTTGGCATGATGTTCTTTAGTTTATTTTTTGGATATCTTTGCAGTCTGGTTTGTGCCAAGCGCTGTATGGAAATGCCCTCTGGCAGACAACCTGCTCTGCCCATATGTTGGCTTTAAAAAAAAACACCTCATAATAGGAAGTCTTTCTAGTGCATGCCAAGATGCTTGGGGCTTGTTAAATATATTCTGCTTGTCAACAGCTACTCAATTGAAAAAGTAGCACTGATGTGAATCAGTTTTGAACGAGTTCATTTGACTTGAGGGATGTTTGAGGCATTGAAACAAGTTGGATTGCAGTGGTAAAAGTATGTGCAGTGGTCTGCTGGTAACCCTTAAAAAAAAACCCCAAAAGAACCTTCTCCTTTAAGCATTCAAAAGTGTAGAGATTTTCCCAATAAGCAAATTTTGTGATGAGCCTGAAGTGTAGGGGAGGCTTCTTGAGTTTCTTTCTGTCTCGAAGAGTGTGTTATTATAGATTCTGCTGCATTCACATCTCCCATGGGCTGCTGGGCTGGGCACTCAGAGATGTAGACACCATGCAGCTATGTCTTTTCTTGCAACATAGCTTCCAATAAACGCTGTCTGCTCAGGAAATGAGGTGCCCAGTGCCTCAACTAAGTGCTCTTACCACAGAGCCTCTTCCAGCATCTTGATTCAAGAAAGAAATGAAAAATGCTGTTTCTCAGACCTGTCTGTTTTTGTGTTGGAGAACTTAAGACATTTCTGCTTCATTTTCAAAGCCAGCAGGGTAAGGACTACAAATGGAGCTGTCATCAGAGCCTGTGGCCTGCAGAATGTTTCATGGCCTCAACTCTAAGATTCTAAGAGCAGCCTTGGGCTGTTTCTCATTCATACAATCATTAAAACCACTAAGATCCCCAAGTCCAACCCCAACCCACCCCTACAATGCCCACTAACCATGTCTCCAAGTGCCACATCTCCAAGGTTCTTGACTGCGTCCAGGGACAGTGACTCCACAACTTCACTGGGCAGCTGTGCCAATGCATTACCAAAATTCATTACTAGTTGAGTTGTTTTGCCCAGGTGAGTTGTCTTAAATACAGCACGTAGAGGTGAAATAGCTGGAAGTGAGGTCTTAATGTAGGTTAAGACTTGAAGTGCTTTGTTACAGATCTCGTCAGCCCAGGTAAGGTCATTTTCTTAGACTAGAGGAGACCTGAGTTTAGATAGGAAAAGTTAATGCTGTGATTTCTGTCTGTCTCTTTGGGGGTATTTCAAGAGGGAGAAGAATGCCAGGTCAGCCTGAAGGTCTCTGCTGCTTTCCAAAAACTGATGCTGTGAAGGTTTGGGGCAGAAGGCTGAAGGTTTGGCGATGGGAAGCATCCTGTTCGTGCTGCTGTCTAAGAATACACATGGTGTGTTATTACTGTGCTTCCTTCCTTGATGTCTGATCCAGCTGAGCACTGTGTGTCACTGGGGTGGGTCAGTAGTCTGTAAGTGGGGCTTGTCGATGCTGTTGTTAAAGATCAGCACTGCTGAAGGGCAGCATTTTCAATGCCTCAAAACACATTTGATGGCTTGAGCTTTCACCTGGTCAAATCTCAGAAATTTGAGGATAATGTTTGAAACCATTTCCCCTTATCCTGTCACAACAGACAGTCCCCTTCCCTTCAGATATTGAAAGGCTGCTCTCAAGTCTTCCCAGAGCCTTCTCTAGGCTGAAAAGCCCCAGCCCTCAGCACGTCCCTGTAAGGTTGGGAGATGTAGATGTCCCTGTTTATTGCAGGAGATTTGGATGAGATGCCCTTTAAGGGTCCCTTCCAATCAAGAGATTCTATTATTCTAAAGATGAACTGAGCTTCAAACTTACTTTTCTCTCACAGCCACCCCTATAAATTCCAGCCACAGAAACATAAGGCAGGTAGCAGAAATGCTGGCTTCTCTTTGTGAAAGGCTGCCTGGCTTCCTTGTGCCTTGTGGGGAAGATGAGCAGCACATGAAGAGGTGCTGAAGAGCAAGGGGCCAAAGTTGCAATGATGGGGGATAAAAAAAATCACAAGGATCTGTGTTTCAAGCCCTGGAAAACTCTGCTTTCAAAATTGCTGCCTCTGACCACCACTTATGGTAAGCTGTCGAAAAGGGTCTCTTCTAGCAAGCCCTGCTGCCTGCAGGAGAGGCCAGCAGGACTGCTTTGGGGCTGAGTGACTTGTTCCTACTGCCCGTATCCAGCTGGCAAACTTGTTCAGACTGAAATGTTGCCTTGGATAAAGCCTGAGCACGAGAATGGTGATGAAACACCGCTCTGCAGGAGGTGAGTTTCCAGCGTGTGCAGCCAACACGAATTAACCTCCATCTCACTGGTGCATGTGCTGTCGGTGTCACAGGTTTACAAGCTCAGGAAGGGCACTGGTGTGTCGGTGGATGGCTGAGGACCATTCTGCTCCTGCAGCTCTCCAGGTAGGAAAGCAAACAAGGCGTGCCTGCTTCTGCTGCAGTAAACCTGTTGCAATCTCACTGGGTCGGTGTTTGCACAAGTGTGGAACAAAAGGCAGATTTAACAGCTGCCTGTTCCATGTCTGACTAATGTGGAGTGCTTAAGTTCAATTAATAATTCTCCTGCCTTCTGCTTCCGGGCTTTACCTGTGATGGTGTAAATGACTCTGAAAAGGGCCGTGAGTGAGTTTGGCAGGGAACTGGCTGGGTTAGGAAAGAGAGGAGTGAGGGGAAGGCAGAAAGGGAAGGATCTTCCAGTTTGACGTGTTTACAGCCTGGAGAACTTGGAAAGAGCATCCTGAAGCAACAGGCTTCTCAGAAGGCTGACGAAAGGGGAAAAGGGGAAGAAGTTACAAAATGGGCATTTGTTGTGCCAGGAGCTGAGGAGAACCACAGCCAGCAGCACTGCCATTCTTTTGTATGCATTTGATGAAATAATGGAGATCATTACAGCTATTAGGGAGAAAAAAAAAAAAGAAAAAAAAAAAGCTTTTGAAACTGAATCCAAAAATATGCTTTTTTTTTTTTTTCAATTATTATTTTTTACTTCCCATTTCTTAGGCACCACTAGAAACCTCTCGTGTGTGCAGTGTCCCTATAGCACCATGCTAACTTGCAGCGTCATACTCTGTATCCAGGTGGTTCTGGAGCCTCTGAGAGGTTCAATTCTGATTTAAAAGCTTCAAGTAATATCCTCACTGGTTATAGTGGAAAGTGTTTCAACAGTTGATTACTGTCACTATTAAAAATAGCCATTTTGGTTCTGTTTCTGAATTGGTCTGGCAATCTTGCTTTATCTTTGCCTGGATTAAATTAGATAGTTGCTTTCAAGTATTCATTGTTTGTAAACACTCTTTGGACTGAGAGAAATGAGCCTCCATTACAAATACATATGTATGTCCTGTCACGTCTTGACTGTATTCTGAATAGTTGCAATTCAAATAATAATAAAAGTAAGGGTGGATTTTTCTGCCTCCATTTAGTCTTTCCTATGAAGTGAGATCTTGTTCTTTTTTATCCAAGTTCCTTTCAGTCAAACACATGCTGTTGTTTAGGTTGCTGATTAAGGATGATGCTTAGTATCTAGCAAAGGAAGACCCAGTGGGAACCCAGGCACTGGCACAGGCTGCCCAGGGAGGTGATGGGGTCACAAATATGGAAGGTGTTCAAGAACTTTGGAGATGTGGCACTTGGAGATATGGTTAGTGGGCATGGTGGGATGGGTTAGGGTTGGATTTGGTGATCTTAGAGGTCTTTTCCAACCTTAGTGATTATGTGATCCTGTGAAAATTAGCAGGCTGGATTACCCTGTGGTGGCCTCCATTGATGGACAGATTGCAGACAGCTGATGCAAGTTTACACCCAAAATGTAACGTGAGGGGACGAGTCCTACCTCAAGGGACCATTATTATTGTCAGTGGCATGCTGGAAGCTCACAGCCCCAGCTTGTATATAACTTACTGTGTGGTATGAAGCAAAACCTGAAGGAAAAGGAAGGTCTTTTTTTAAACTAGCTAATCTAGGTTGAGAAAAAAAAAAAACAACACAAAAAAGCCAAGAAAATAAAACCTTATAGACAAACTTTTAAGCATGCAAGCTTTGTTTTCAGTGCATTGCCATGTATCATCACAGCTACGACAGTGCTGCCATGAGGGTAGTATACGGGTCAGCTAAGAATAGGAGATTTCCTTGAGAAATGTTTTTGTTTATTTTATTTTTGTATTTTATATTGTCTGAACCTCGTTGACCTTTTCCTTAAGGCTCCTAGAAGAATAGAGAGTATTGTTGTCATAAGGATGGCAGCTGTGAACAGCCATGTTTCCGTGGCTTCTTCCTTGTGAGCTGCCAGGTTTTGCTGGCAAAATTAGAAGGAAATCTTTAAGTGGACACAGCTCTGAACTTTGATGATTTTGCTGCTGGTTTAGAGGAAGATAATACCAGCATCCAGAGAGCAATACTAGGAATGGAAACTTAAGATTCCAAGTTGGTCATCCAGTAATGACCGTTGGAGAAAGTAGATTGTTGCAAAGATTTGCCTGCTGGGAAGCAGCAGTTGAGCACGGGGCTTTTCTTGGGAATGTTTAGGGATTTTTTTAAGGATGTTTTTTGGAATGGGGTAACTGGACAGTAGTGAGAAGGGGCAAATGAAGGGTAGTGGCACTTAGGGAGGTGTAGGCAGTATGGTGATGGACACTGAGAAAAGAGAGCAGGTCTGGGAAATGAATTGAGTGAAATACCATGAGTAAGGCACACAGATAAATAAGAGGATCAAGGATGCATTTTTAAAACACAATGGAGATGATGTGTGTGTATAGAAATATATAATTGGATGTAACCCTGGCTGGTGGCTTGGCAAATAATGACGGTAAGGCATCGCACACTAAAAAAATAAGGTATTTTATGTGCTTATCTTACTTATGAACCTCCCAGTGTATAAATAATACTGAAATCAAATGCATTGAGGATTCATAGATGTTTTATTGTCTGTTCATTTCACAATGAAGCATGCATTTGATTGGGAAGCTCAGGCTCTTGCTAAATCTTAATTGCCTTCCCCTGCTGATCATACAGTAAAGGTTGTTGGCTAATTAAGGGTGATTTCTAAATCAGGATTCTGAACACACAAAACAACCTGTTATTTTCTCATCTGTCTAGACAGCTCACCTAATCCAGTATTAAAATTCTGAAACAGAAGGGAAAAACATTTTCTTGAAGCTTTCATGTGAAGAATTCACATGAGCTCGCCAAGGCCAGGATTAGGAAAGCTTTACTTAAAAAGCTGAGCTACAGCTGTTCGTATGGGGTGTAGGTGACAGAAGAGATGTTTCTTTACTGTGGCAACTGAAATACTTGCATTGATCTGTTGTCTGGAGACTGGTTGAGAAGTGGAGAGCGTTGTAAAATGTCTGTGGGTTGTAATAAGTCTGAAGGCATTTCTGTTAAGGGCTGGGTTAGTAGACAGTGGAGCTCCTCACCGCAGAGCTGATGTGAAGGCCAGAAGTAGAGAGGTGTTCAAAAAGGAGCAGGCAAATGCAAGAGGAAGAAGTCCGCAGGGGTTGTTACAGTCATAGGTGTGAATGTTGGCTCTACTTTATGACATCCCTACTTGGATTTACTGCTGGAAGCTTGCTGGCCTGAAATTAGGAGAGCGTTGTTCATAATTGTACCAATCATACTCTTCAATATGACTTTCTATGGCCGTTCTTAGGCACTCTTTTCTTTGCCCTTCATACCCCAGTGATGGACTTCCCTAAGGCTTTGAGTAGAGAGGTCCCAAAGTTCATGGTCAATTTTAAAGATCTTGAAAGAATCCAAAGAAATCTCACTTCTTACCTTGTTAGATGAAAAGTCAATGGATGAAAAGTCAAAAGTTGGGAAGTAAGGTAGTACTGGTTGATCCACGGGCTGTTTGCTCTTTGAGAAGCTTTGGTACAAGGTCCCATGAAATGTAGTGGCTTCACTTAACCTCCAGAGAAGATGAGCAGTGATGGAAGTTGCCTGCAGCTGGGATCTTAACCCATCTCATCTCTTGCTGCAGGGAGGGAGCTTTGCATCCTCCTCCTCTCTTTCTGCTCCACAGCTTTTCAGTTGATTGCAAAACCAGGGGGGAAACGTTCTTGCTACCACTTCCTCAAAGTATTGCAGTGCTTTTGAGGACGGCTTGCTCAGCAGTAAGTCCAGCACCTCGTGTTGGCAGCTCACAGCTTTCCTACCTGCCAAATGACCACACATGGACTAGAAAGCACTGAGTGCTTGACGTGTTTGACTTGAGCTTGGAAATAACTCTTCAAACACCAGTGGCTGGCTCCCTGTGACAAATATCTGCCAGCCAAGATCTGCTCATCAGGAGATGATGGCTGTTAACAGCAGTAGCAGTTTTTGACGTGGCTCCCTGTCACCTGTTCCGTTGTCCGGTGGCAGTTGGAGCACACTGCATGGGCAGTTTGTTGTAGCCACTGTGCTACTATCCCTTGCAGGTAAGCCCACATAGAGTGAATTGAATTGAAGCTGCTCAAGCTGAAACTACACATTTTCAAAATGGTTGTCAAGTGTACCAGGAGGACAACTTTATTTTTTACACCACTGCTTAAATCTCTATGGACTGCAGTCCGGTGTCACCTCTATTACAGAGGGCAGGAGATGTTTGGCCAACATGCATAAATACTTTAAGATCCCAAAGTAAAAGGGACTCTCCAAAATGAAATCACTGTTGCTTTGTATTTAATTAGCACACAGGGTCATATACGGCAATAGTTGAGGAGTTTCTCAAGCACAGAGGTTTGAAACTTCTCCTGGTGATGCAAGGGAGTAATAGGAGTCTTTGATGCTGGCCAAATGTTTGGAGAACTGGGAAAGAGCTCAGAAAGGAATATCCAACAGCTTGGCATCAGGTAAGCAGCAATAGTAACTTTTTGGGTTTCAGTAAGTGTTGGGTAGGAGAACAGTAAGAAACCTGGGAATTTTGTACATGTTTTGTACAAAATTGTTGGGCACTGTCTGATGCCTGGGCTGAAGAATCCAGGACTGTGTATTTCTTGTTATCAATCAGGACTGATATCTTCTTGGACTTGGAGGAATATGGGACTTTGTGCCCAGTTTCTTGGTGCTCTTGAGGATTGGTGTGAACCCACACTGAGCCAAATGTCCTGACGTTGACATGTGTGTATAATGGCATCCTACTTGGTGATCTCTGATTAAGGTCTACCCTCAAATATAAAGCTTAGGTTGTGTACTATAATAGGGCAATGGGATTTGAGAAGTAATGGCATATACAGTTAAAAAGATAGCCTCTAGGAATCTGCAAAGCAAAACATGGGATACTGCTTGGAGAAGCATTTGGATATGTTGGGTAGGTAGAGGTAAAACTGTTCTAGTCAGGTCTATTGTGGGTTTGAACCTCTCCTCCTCTAAGAATAAGGCAATTCCCGATGTGTCAGTACAATGTTGGCTCCAGGGTGTGCATCACATGCCTGTGAATTTTCGAACTGGCTCTCATTGGCTTTTGTCAATTGAAGCATTTTGTCCATCTGTACCACTTAGGTAATGATCAGTTTTGATATCTGAGCTCTGTGCTTTGAGCTAAATCCTTTCTACCTTATCCCATCGTTATGTGATCTGAAGCTGGTGCTTTGTGGTTGCCACAGAGGCAAAGTGAAGCTTCATTAGTGTGCCGTGGAGCATGTCAGCACTGGGTATGTGGTTTTCTCATTCATTCTTTTAAAGTCTTTACCACAAAATTGCCACTTCTGGAGGTTATATTAAGAGATGGGAGTTTGAAAATCCTTTGGCTTCACTGGAAATAGTCTGCATGGCACTAGAGGGTGGGGATTTCTCCAGTTTCCAGTAGCCTGCTCCAGGCCAAAAGGCTGTTGCAACCCAATTTGACCTCAGTTATCCTTCTTATACATCCCAAGTTCACTGTCTCTCCTGCTGGATTTTTTTTTTTTGTCGAGTTCTTTGAGATTTTGATGAGGATACGATTGAGCCGAGTTCCTTCAACGCGCTTGTCTGCTTTTTCCGTAGGTTCCTTAGAAAGAGAGCTTGGACGGCATGCAAAGTTGTGAAATATCTGGAGACAGCACGGATGATCCTCTTAGTAGTGGCCTACGGAGAAAACGACAGCCTCGAATAGTAGTTATTGGTGCTGGGCTTGCAGGCCTGTCTGCAGCAAAAGCGCTCTTGGAAAGTGGTTTCACGGATGTAACTATCCTTGAGGCGACTGATCGAATTGGAGGCCGCGTCCAAAGTGTGAAACTTGGTAAGAGCTGTGTTTCAAGGGGAATTAGTCATCCATTGGGCTCTCTCTTTTTTTTTTTTTTTTTAAATGTTGGCAGGGTTTTGTATTGTTATGAAGTTAATTTGACGAAACTTGCACAAGGTTTCTTGGCACGTGCATCTTGGGCTCCTTTCAGGGTGAATGAGTTGGTATGAGTGTGCTTATCTATGTCTTGCAAGGGAGGGCTGCAAAATGGTCCGTGTTTCTGTACAGTGAAGGTCTTACTGATGATAACGCTCACTCTATAGAAGAAGCTCTATGATTAAATAACTGTAAAGGACAGCTTGCACCACTGTTTTCAGCTTGACTGCTGACTAGAAGCAATAAGTAAGTCTTCCAGGTAGTCTCTTTGTCTGTGACTTACATTGTTCGGTGCTATTCTGTTTCACTGATAGCCCCATTACTTTCCCTAGAACTGCTCCCTGTGAATCAGGCTGCTGGAAAACCCTCTTCAGTGTATCCTTTCATACTGGCTTCCTACTTTCCTACCTCTGTGGCTTCCTTTCTCAAGTCGGTTAGGAGGGCTTGTAAAATCTCTAAATGCAAAGTAATGGAACAAGTGGAATGAGCTGGTCTAGTGGTTGGTGACCCTGCCCACGGCAGGGGGGTTGAAACTAGATGATCTTTGAGGACCTTTACAACCCAGGCCATTCTATGATATGACATGATGTGATGTGATATGATATGATATGATAAGTGCAGCCCTTTGCAGCTCAGTAGTCAGTGAAACTTTCCCTTGGTATCTAGGAGGGCATTGCCTGTCTATTCTCCCTAAGAGGCAAAAAACTCTTTGCTTCTGCTGAACTGCCGTCCTAATTTCAGTTAACTCATTCTGTTTCTGATATCACTGTATATTTATTAGATTTGGCCTCTTGCTGGCCTCTTTTTTTTTAATCTAACATCACTTTCTGTATTTTACTCTATAAACTCATCACAATAAATAAACAGCAATGTCCTATGAACTTTTAGAAGGGAAATGAATAAAAAGTCAAATCTGATTTCCAGGGTTTGAATAGGGCACTTTACGTTCTGCTGAGACTTGGCATAGAGCTTAAAATGGGAAGTGTGTCCTCTACACACAATACACTGTATTAAAAATATCCTGGATCGTGTCTGCAAGAGGAGGGAAGTATCAAAGATCTGAAATCTTCAGGGAGCAATATATAATTTTGTCAGTGCACCTGTGAAATAATTCTGTGCTACTAGTACAGAGAGCTGTCCTCTCTTTGGATACCTTCATCAGTTACTCATCATCTCTTTACCTTTGCTTGGGAACCTACTTCCACTTGGTTATCTCTTCAACTAATGTGAGGCATTCCTGGAGATGCTCAAGGTCAGGCATGATGGGGCTCTGGGCACCTGGTGGAGCTGTGGGTGTCCCTGTTCATTGCAGGAGAGAGGCACTGAACCTTTAAAACTCCTTTCCAACTCAAATGATCTTTTTCAAGTTGTCAAGATTATATTGTATAGGGATTGACTGTATTGACTGCAGTTTTTTTCCCATGGTGGGTGCATGTTCTGGCCCCTTGCATGCTTTGCAGTTTCACATTCCCTTTAGCTAAATGACTTTGGAGCTATGGTGGGTGGTGAAGTCTTCAGAAGCAGCAGTGCTCACAACCTCCCTATTTGCTGATAGAAGGCAAAAGGTCAGTATAATCTTGAGCTCTATTTTTTTTCCATTCTACACTGCTCCAAACAGCAAGATTGCATGTGGGGCATGCAAAACCTGCTCCTTTTTCTGAACTGTCTAAAACTTCCAAAAATGGTTACAAAAGTGGTTATTCTGGGTCTTCAACTTGTGACCACTTTGATCTGCTTGTCTAAATGGCATTTAAATGTTACACTTCTCTAGCCACTCCTTGACTGAAGATCTGCTTTAAATCTTCAACAGAACAGGTGAACCCTCTAGGACAGGTGAGGCAGAAGGTTTCTGTTTCTGGATTGTGTGTTTCTTGTACATGAGCCATGACATCTGTCCCCACTGCAGATATTTCACGACAGGATACGCAAGGAATAATCTGGGCTTCAAAGGGAAATAAGAGAGTTCCTGTGCGTAGTCAGAAGGCTTGATGTGCAATCTGTGCATTCCTTTGGAAAACTGCTGCTCTGGTGTATTGTTGTTGCACAGGCCTGTTTTGACTGCTGCTTGTGTCTCAGTAATCTCATTTGCAGAGTAGGAAGTAGACTTTATTTTTGTTGTATGGATGGATTCATTCCAAGTAGATTAATATTGAAACAAAAATCTTTTATAAATTTACTTTCTCTGCTTAAAAAATATGTTCTTTAATTTTACACTTTTAAATAATTGCTCATGTAACTTACATTAGGTAACGACTGGCTTACCCACTTGGAGATGATCGTGCATTTATAAGACCCACAGGCAAGAATGACTATTTTCAGTGTGTTGGTATTTGATGACATTCCATGCAGCTACTGAAAATAGCAATGCGTCATTCGTGCAACTGAGCACCAATATGTTCTTCTTTCGAAGCTCAGATGCCCCCATAAATAAGAGCTCCATGCAGGAAGATTGTTAGTGCTGCAGAGAGCAAGCTCCTGACATAACGCAGCAGGCACTATTCCTGCTACTGATCTGGCATGTGATGACTCGCAAGAGGATTGCCTTAATGAGGTGACTGCCACATGCAATATTTATGAGCTTTGTACCTTTGGCTGCCAACGTACAGCAGTCATTTCCACCAGGCTGGGTGTGCAGGGACTGTGTAAGGATTTGCAATGTCTTCAGTATTCATCTTTGTGCCTGGATGCTGCACGCTCTGAACCCCACGCTTTGTGATAGGAACACATAAGACACACATAAGGATGCACATAAGGAACATGCAGCACTCGAGTCTTCTGATGTGTGTTTTGAAGGACTGTTTAATGACAAGGCTGTTGTCTGCTCAGAAAAATGAGATTGTATGTAGAGTTTCTCTTTGAGGCAATGTCTCAGCCACATTTCTTGAAGCTTTCACCTATTAAACTTGATTGTGTGAGTCTGGTGCTGCAGTGGCTTTCTAGCTGAGCATCAATTTACATCTTAAACAGTATCTGATGACTGCTAACTGCGTGATCCTTCCTTTATCAAGCCGGATCCTATTAGCATCCCACTTAATGAGGCATTTGCACACCTTTGCAGAGTGAGCTGCACAGTGTGCTGTTGACTGGGATGCTGCTCTGTTAAACATTGCTGCAGGACTTTTGAGAATCTGTAAAAATGTGGATAAGAGACATGACCTCAGCTTATTTTCAGCACCTCCTTCCAGCTGCTGAACACTGTCCTGTGCCATCAGCTCAATGCTGGTTCAAACTCTATTAGTCATAAGGAAAGGACAATGGGGCTGACCAAACTCTTTCTGTTTTGCTAGCAGTGCTGAAGGCAAAATGTGTTTGATGCTTAATCTGCAGCTTTTAAAGAACCTCATAGAAATTTTCAAGGGTGTCAGTAGTAAAATAGGATCTGTTCCCTCATTTGGGGAATGGAAATGCATTTTTCCATTTCAGTTAGTCTGAGTATTAACCAGCTGTAACACAAACCATATTTGTAAATAACTTTCATTTTTAATTACGGGAATGGGTTCAGTTTGTAGATCAGTCTTGCTGTCCCAGGGCAATCTCAGTTTTTCTTACTGCTCCCTGCTGTCTTTGCTTTTCCTCCGTGTGTTTGGGCTTCTATCCCCTCCTCTAGAGTACAGCAGGTACTTGAAATCTTTAAGTAATCTATATATGCTCTTTCTCTCCTACTTGGGCATGGTGATGATGTGTTGATGGTTGAACTTGATGATCTTAGAAGTCTTTTCCAACCTTAATGATTCTTTGATTTTCTTTCTATATTATGTAACTATCCTCTTATGTGTCCTCATATCTTGCAGTATTGCAGCGTGGCTCCTTACAGCTCTTTTCTTTTTCTCCCTCCCCAGCTCTTCACTGCTACACAGCTTAAACTTCAACACAAAGCAGTACATCCTCTGCTATTCAGTTGTGTTCTTAGGTTTTAGGATTAGGGGAGATGATTTAGGCAGCGTAGCAAAGGTAGAGCAGCTGACAACAATTAACTGGGAACCTAAAGGATTCTGTATTTCACCTTAAGTAATTCAGAGGAGTGTCACTGTAATGTATCTTTGTTGGAAGCATCCCTTCATGCTTTCAAAAAAATGTGCTTCCAAAACTGGTGTGCTTTATTTACTGTCCTGCAGGGCACGCCACTTTTGAACTGGGAGCTACGTGGATTCATGGTTCACATGGAAACCCAGTCTATCATCTAGCAGAAGACAATGGTTTACTTGAAGAGACTACTGATGGTGAGAGAAGCGTTGGCCGGATCAGTCTTTACTCCAAGAATGGGGTGGCTTATCATCTTACCAACAATGGGCAAAGGATCCCAAAAGATGTGGTTGAAGAATTCAGTGATTTATACAACGAGGTTGGTATTCAGCTGCTATGTGAGCTTGTAGTTCTGCATGAAACGCTGGGAGCCTTTGCTATTTCTACAGAGGTAGAAATCCAATAATGTTTTGAATTTCTTTTCAAAAAATCAACCCTAATTTTTTGCTCATCATCTTAAGTACAACCCATTTGTCTCTGATGTGGGATTACTGTTGTTGTTGAACAATTTTTCCACGACGTCAATTTAGTCACTTGCTGGGGAGACCCAATCATTTGCTCTAGAAAGTTGCTACTTAATGAAAAGGGTAAAGGAGGGATCAAATTACTAAACAAAGCAGAATGCAAGAGCTTAGTAACAACCAGCTAAACATTGTAGCCCTGTGACATTTTATTGATGTTATAAATACCATAGTGTACAGTGTAGTGTGTCAAAGTCAACTCAGTGTCGTAGGAATTACCAGTTTTCCTGCATCAGAAGGAAAAGGACATCTTTTATTGTAGATTCAGGCCAGCACTGGCTTTGGTTTAAAGTCTTTCTAATTTTTTTTTGCTCAGTGTTTAGTGATCTCCTCATATAAACTGAACAGAAGAGGGCTTCAGGATGTGGTAGAAGAGCCAAATAGGAAAAAAAAATCCACACAATTACACATACAGAACCTAAAAATATTAAAAGGGAGACTGCAAGATGGAAATGGAAATATATGTTTAGTGGAAAGATTAAGTTCTGCTGAAGAAGCTGTAAGGCAGTGTTAAATTCTTAGACAAGAATCACCAACTCTACGTTCATATAACTGGGCAACACTGTTGTGATCCAAATCACAGCCAAACATTATTATTTTCATCAGTCTGTAGGCATGCCCGCAGCCTTCAGATTTTCATCTGACAATGAACTTCATAGTATTTGATGCATGGATAAACACACAGTAGGGTGAGATTAGCCTTGGATAGTTTCTGTTTGAAAATCTGTCCATCAAAATTTAGAAAGTCTCCAAGAGAAAAATCACTATACCCTGTAAAGAATTATTAAGAACTGACTGTGGAGGAGGGATGTGGATTTTTCATTTGGAAAGAGTTTTAATAATATATCCTGGGGCTCTGAATTGCAATCTGTGGTGAGATGGCACAGAATTATTTCAGTTTTAGAGAAAAGTCATAGGAATTTCAAAGAAACCTCATTATGGGAGGAATTTAGCAATCTTAGGAAACCAGTATGGAATTATTTCGTAATTCAGCATGGAAAGGAGATCATTCTGGACAAATGTAAGTGGGGATAATCCATCTGAACTGCTTTTTCGGACTACTGGGTCAAAACAGAACCACAACGAGCCAGAATGAAAGATGGGTAAGATGTGTGGAGCAAGACTAACAGCATATAAGAATCGAAAAGGAGGAGGAAATAAGTGAAAATCCCTTAGTGAGCAGCATTACCTACGTAAATGAAACTCCACCAACTTCTTGCACTGCTCAGTGATCGTCCTATCTCAGAGATGATTAAGAAAGTCTCCACCAAAGGAAGGGTGTCAGGTGCTGACTCTGAAAGGAAAAAGGAGTACAAAGATGAGAGCTACTTGGCTTTGAGATACAGTCAGTAAGATAAAGGCTGTAACAAGGTGTCAGTGTTTTAAAAATGATTAATTTGCTAAATCTGCTCTTCCTTTTAAAGCAAGAAAAAGGAGGCAGCCAGTGACATGAGAGAAAAACACATTTAAAGTTAATCTTCTGTACGCAGTGTGTAATTAGCTTATCGTTGCCACAGGATATCTTTATTGCTAGGAAACAGAGAATGGTTTCACTTTTATGAACTGTAAAAACGTCTACAGCTACTCTCTGCAATAAAGAATTTACAAGGGACAGCTTACCCAAGCAGAGGACATCAGGCAGCCTCTGACTGCTGTTGCTTTCTCTTCAGTCCCTCAAAGCGTGCTCGAATTTCTTGCAGGGCAACCCATGTTTTTATTTAGCTTCTTGGTCCAGGGTGTCAGATTGGACAATCTGCAGTGAGTTAGGGCAGAGTGAGCCTCTTCCCTGCACCGATCAGGAAGAGTGGTTTCTGTGACCTCCTGAAAATCACCACTTAAAAAGACTGTATGTATATACAAATGCCTCAGTGAGAGGGAAGACAGGAACATGTGCAGTACGCAGGCGGCTTTGGGAACCTTTTCCTCTGACATAAATGCAGGGAATGTTTCTGTTTACACGTGCTGAGTCAGCCTGGTGCTTTTTTATTTTTTTCCTCTCCTCCTTCCTCCCCCACCCTTGCTTTTTTTTCTTTTTTTTTTTACATTTTCACAAGAGTCCATTCCAACTTCCTTTTGGTGCCAGCTGCCCAATACCCTGTTGTTTTCTCTGGTGATGAAATGGGTGCTGGGGAGGAGCAGTAGAAATTTGGTCTTCAGTTCTGCCACTCTTCACTTTTAGGAGGTAGGATTTTAGGTGTTAGAATACTGTGAAGTTGTCCAACACAAACAATCATTTTACAGATCACCAAACCCTGTGGTCAGGCTCCTGCTCTGCCTTATAGGAGCTCCCAGACCCTTCTTGGAGCCTTGGTCCAACATCATCTCTCAAGCTGCATCTCTCCCTTTAGAAAAGACTCATATAGCAAAGGCTGTGACTGACACAAGCTGTCCTGACTTAAAAAGGAGAAGAAAAAAAAAAAAAAAGCTGCAAAGCCTAATCAGGGATGGAGCACTGGCATTAAGAGTGGAAAATGTAGTCTTGAATGGACAAAGGCTAAATTTGTCACAGCTTCAGATGCTTGCCTTTCCCCTGCACAGCATGCTTGCTTCCCATGCTCTCAGACTGCTCTCCTTTTGCTGCAGCCATGTGCCTGGGCTCTGTGTGTGCCTCCACGTCTGCTTCTCAGTGTGTATTTCTCTAGTCTCAGTTATTTTGTCATTTGGATACCAAATTCAAGTGAGCGCAAAGCACAGAGGATCTCCCTCAAGTGTTTCACTTGGAGATATGGGGTCACTGAGACTGCAGCCAACAAGGTGAGGTCTCCCTCTACGTCCTGAATTCCCCTAGTGTGAATAGCAGTGCATCCCAGTATCTCTAGCTTAGCCTCACTAATTCATCTGGAGAGAGCTGAGGCTTTTTCCAGGCACTTATCCAATCTTTTTTGGCTGGCTTCCGCTTCTGTGTGAGTTTTGCTTCTCTTTGTTTGCTGTAGCCTGGATTTCTAACAACTGAAGGGACGCCTCACAGAAGCCTCTATCTGGTTACAAGGAAGCTGAGCCATCTTCATTTTATAGCAGAAAGTTTCCTGTGAGAGTCTGTCTTAGCTGAGAACAACTGTTGTTTTAAGACCGTCTCAGACCTTGCACTGTGCAGCACTGGCACTGCTCAGGGTCGTTGTCCGCTTGCCCTCAAAGAAAGGAGCAAAAGTTGTGCACCAGCACTGAATCATAGAATCATTAAGACTGGAAAAGACCACTAAGATCAGCAAGTCCTGCCATCAACCCATCACCATCATGCTCACTAACCATGTCCCTCAGTGCCACTGGCTGGTTCACCAGGGTGTGATGCCACACATTCTTGATCTTCCCATCTTTCTCTCTGCTCTGGATAGGATAATTTGGGGAGCCTGGGGCTGGGAAGTGTTTAGGACTCTATTTCCTTGTGTGTGACCCACAAAGAAAAGGGACAGGAGTGGGAAGGATGGGGTTGTGTATGCAGCTTGAGTGTCTGTGTGTGCACAGGGAAAAGTGTAACTGAGGACAGCCTATCTTAACTCTAAGATGGGTCACTTCTGTCACAATTTAGTCCTAATTTTCCTCTGCAAACAAGCATTTCCAGCCAATCCCCAGGTATTTGTGAAGGATGGGAGGGAGGTGGTGAGCTTCAGTTAAATGCACTATGCTTGCCCATGTGTTTTGCATTCTACTGACCAGCCTGATTTTTATTTAGATTTCTCAGTTAGGCCATGGTCCCTAAAGGTCTGCTTCTCAGGAACTCTCTCTTTAACAATCAGCTAATTAATGGCCTTGTTATCTCTCAGCTTTCTCCTGTGCGCTGGGAGAGGGATGCAGCCAAAGAATGACAAAGTTTTCCACCCTTCACACCCCCACCCTGTGCTGGGCTTTGTGCCATCTCCAATTAAGCTCCAGCCTATTATCTAGAAAGATGGACCAAAGGGCCACCAAGAGTCAGAGTTCCCTCCCTGCCTTTCTTTTGCACTGGCAGACGTCTGGCCTAGTAACAACATGAGCCTCTCTCTATCAAGGTTTCGGGCTGAGCGGGAATTAAATCACTTGAGTTTTTAAGCCAAGTGAGGAAAAGGCAATGCTATGGATCATCACTGGCACTGACAGGAAGGAGTGTGGCTTGGGAAGTGCTTTCCTGACCTCCTTCAGCCCTGAGAAGCTTCTTTCTTTAGATTTGTTCTTCCTAAGAGACTGCCTCTTCCTGTGGTAGGTGAGCACTGACGTAGTAAACACGTGTAGGTAATAGAGGGGACATCCTGAGTAGAGCCCATGTTCCCTTCAGAGACCCCTGTTATTGGATACCCCCAAGCAAGTCAGAAGGGAGACAGAAAAAGTGAAGCCACTGTGGGATCATACCCTTTCCATTAACACCTATTCATATTTTAATATTTCATCTTCAATCCAATGTAACCTCAGGATTGAATGTAAATCCTTAGAACTGGGGATGAAATATGCCTAAAATGTGTAGTTAGATATTCTACTTCTTTTGCTTCTGCTGATAGTTCCTGCAGATGTGCTTTTTGGGCTCATTTTACTGCCTGAACCCAGATGTAGGATGTCTTGATGTGGGATTTGCTGTCATTTATTATCAAGCTGCTTTCCTGATAACGGATAAAAGCGCTGAAAAAACAGGGATTCTGAGAAAAAAAATAATAAATCCGGGTGCCAATCATGCTCATTCATTATCTGATTGATGGGATGACATCCATAGGAGCAGCTTTCCTTGGTGACTCACAGCACAATGAGTTGGGCATTTCTGCTTTTTTCTCTGTCGGGCAATGAAGAGTACAACAGTTAATAAAAACATACCCATGGCTCACATATCCTTTTGGCCAAATGGTAGCTGGATTTTAACACAGCTTTACTTGTCTTGTGAACGCGTTATCTGCTTATAGTGTGCAATCAGCTTATGGAAGCTGAGATGTGTTGACGCAAGGTCCTTGCAGCTTGTACTTGCTGGAGATGGTCTGGGCCTTGGGAATCTCTAGATTGAGAGTAATGGCGTGCTGAAACTGCCAAATTCTATTGCTGTCTCTAGGAGATAGAGAAGATACCTTTCCCTTTCTTTTGCTGGAAGCCTTTGTTTTGTAAAGGGCATTGGTCTCCACCTTTCTCACCTGGAAATCTCCTTGGAGAGGCTTTATGTCTCAGTGTCTGCAAGTCTCACTTATCTTCAGCACCTCTACTCATTTTTCTTATTCTTAGAATTTATTTTCCCTTTTTTCCCTTATACTTTCTTTGTCAGTTTTCTCCTCATTCTTTACTTGTCCTCATCTGTTTTCTCCTCCATTTACTCACAGACCTGCTCTCTCTTGTTCCTACCACTCCTGTATGTTTTCTCTCAACACCTTCCCATCTTCATTATTCTTCCGTTTTGCCTCCTGAAATTCACGTTACTCCTAAAACCCCAGAGAAAACCAAGCTTCTGAGGAGCACTGAGGTGAAGGAAGCTGGAACATGATTAATTAGCTGTATCAGTAGACAATGAGAAGCTGTTGGAGCCTTTGATGGACAGCAAGCTGCCTGCCAAGCAATTATTTGTGAGCTGAAGCCCTCTGTTTGCCTAATTCATCTGTCTCCAAAAAAAGATGATGAGTTTTAGTCAAACCAACTTAGATGGGAAAAACTGAGCAGAGATCTTGCCTCTCTACTTGTAAAAGCACCGTGCACCCCTCGTGGCATGATATAAGTGAGACAGAACAGAATCATTAAGGTTGGAAAAGGCCTCTAAGGTCATCAAGTCAACCCATCACCACTATGCCCATTAACCATGTCCCCAGCCTCCAGGGATGGTGACGACAGTGACTCGTTCTGGGCAAACAAGTTAGTAATGGGATGAGTTGTCCATCTGGGAAGCACTTTTTAAAAGCTTTCCTCTGTTAAAAGATTCCTCAGAGTTTTTCCATTGAGATGGAGAGCCGTGATTCAACTGCATGCTCTTCTGGGAGTCTTAAGAGGCAGAAATACTGACTATTCCAGACAGCCACAAGGAGGTGGCCAAGGTGGATGGTTGTTTTCTTGCTTTTAAGTAGCTGATACAGTGGAAATCCAGGGCTGAAAAATGTCAGGAATCTGGGACTGCACCTGGGACACAGAGGTGGGAGAGGACTTTGAATGGACTACGTCTCCTGCTCTTCTGCAAGTGATAGAAAACACATGTTCAAATAAATAATCACTTCATAGTTAATATTAACTTAATAATGAACTATAGTGAGTAGACTATTGCCGGCGAGTAAGGGCGATTATCTTAGGCCATTTGTCTTTGCCTGGAGGGAGGTCTTGTTTCTTTCCTTCTACCCAGCACAGCTATGGGTGCAGACACACGTGGTGTTGGAGCAGAGTGTGCAATGAACTAAATCTCAGAGGTTGGCAAAGGAAGGTAACCTGAACATGCTGGATTTGGATGGAGGAAAAAGCATCCTGCATTGGGGTTTGGATGCTGCTGTGAATCATGATGTTCACTATGTCCATTTTCCTATCCCATCTCTTACAGGTCTATAACCTGACTCAGGAGTTCTTCCAACGAGGTAAACCAGTCAATGCTGAGAGCCAGAATAGTGTGGGTGTCTTCACACGGGACGTAGTCCGGAAACGTGTCAAGGCTGATCCAGATGACACAGAGGCTGTCAAGAGGTTGAAACTAGCCATGATCCAGCAGTACCTTAAGGTGTGTGTACACATCGTTGTTCCACTGTTTTTACTGCTGTCCCGTCACTGAGGAATCACTGTCTGTGGGCTGTTGCTGTTGGGCAGTTTTTTTTTCATATGGACAATCTTTCCTCTTGAGACATATGCTAAGACAGTGGGCTGTAGGAAACAATGCATTCGTTGCTTTTTTTCTTAGCTTTCTAGCTTTTTAATTAGAATGGGATTTCCTAAGCCATGTTAAATCTTCTAGTCTGATTTAGGGTTTTCTTACACCCGGAGCTACTCTGTTGTCATCTTCTTTTAGTGATGTGTTGTCTTGTGCCCTACACTTAGCACCCCATGACCCCACCAAGTATCTTTACCCCCTTCTGCCTCTGCCCATATCTCAGAGGCCAGAAGAAATGTATCTTTGGTATGAGTAATTTGCTGAAGAAATCCCTGGAAAGCATTTTGAAAGGTAAAGGAATAAAGTCAAAGGCAGATTGTATAAACCAATGTCCTAATCATCTTTCCTCACGGCTTCCCTAGTTCTTTTTATCTACTTGATGCCTTGGCCTAAATGAGATCTCTGTGGGATGAGGAGTTAATGCTGCATCAAGCACTCCGCAAGTAAAGTCTAACAGTCATTCCTTTTTCAATTATAATGACTTAAAGGCTTATGAAATGAGACAGGGGAGCCAGGCAGCATTCTGTCACATGGGTAAGTATGTGATATTCACTGTTACTAGGTGGGAAACTGAAACAGAGATAAAGACTTAAAGAGTATCCGAAGAGGCCTGTGATAAAGCTGAGATTTGAACTCAGGCATCATAAAACTTTTCTCATATCTCAGAATCCTAAATGAAGAACTTGTATAGTGTGGCAACTCCATTACCTAATGACTAGTTACTTGCTATTTCATTCATGCAGTTTTACCAATGCAGATGATGTTACTCATTTGATGCACTCCTGTTTTGTTTTTTTTCTGGTGGTGGCATTTGTGGCTTCTACAGGTTGCTACAGCCAAAGACTTTTCTGCAGCTCTTGCAAATCTTTTCTCACATAAATACCTGAGAACAATAAAGCTTCTGAGACTTAAGACTCTCAGATCAGAGTGGCTGCTGAGAAAGTGAGGATTAACCAGTATTTCAGCTGAAACATGGTCTTGATAGCTGCTTGTTTTTCTCCCTGTTAACTGTTTTGCACTTTTCCTTCATGGTTGAAATAACCCAACAGCCATCACTGTTTGTTATCTCCATAATGAGTCACTCATCTCAAGACAAGTGACTCTGTTGTGTGACCCAGGGCACAGATCTGTGCTGTAGTCCAGCAGTACTGACCCTGAGTGGCACGGATGGGATAGAAACACAGCAGACTCAGAGGACAGATCTTCAAGACCTGCTGGCAATGTGGCCCAGTGGCAGTTCCTGCTTAGTCCTTCCCTGTGCAGTAATCAGATTGGGGCAACCATCTTGATGCAGTCCCAGGAGCAGCCTGTGAACTACTTAGTGCAACTTTAACCTTTTCCTAAAAAGCTATCTGACTTGTTTGCATGATGTCTTAGCCCAGCATGGAGATTCCTGCCCTGCATCAGGGTGCTCCAGGCTTCCAAAGGTAGTCTTCCAAGTGTGGAAACACCTGGAAAATGGATGAAAGGGTAAGGCATGGAATTATAAAGTTCCCTTCATCTAAAATGCTTAAAGAACTGCAATGTGGGAATAATGGTGATTTGAAGATTCTTAGATCACTGTGTGCTATGCATTGTTATTAGAAACTTATCATGAGGCAAACCAAACATTTCTGCCTTTGTTTGAGGAATTGATGCAAGCTGCATCTATATCTAATACCCTTGCTAACATTGACCTACAGGTTGTGGATCTAAAGCTTTGATAATCACATCAAGAGAACCAACTGCAAGTGTCTCACATCTTGACATCTCCCTTTCCTGTCTCCTTTAGTTCCTTCTGTATTGGGTCCTGCCACCTCCTGCAGATAGTTAGCTTGCTGATTGCTGACTGACAGCATGTTGAAAGCTGCAGACAGCAGAAATAGCTGCCAGATTTTTTTCCTGGCTTCTCAAGGGGCCGTTTATTAACATGGGGAAGAGCATCTGATTAACACAGCTCCAGCTTCTGTTGTGGGAGTGCCAAACAGCAAGTCCTGGACATGGCTGTGGTTTTTTAGTGCTAGGAGACAGTCAGAACTGTAACCCAGTGTCATCAGAAGAAGACACATCATCTCTTAACCATGGCTGATGGAACTGTGGCCAATGCAACCAAGGCCAATGCAGCTTGTGATCATAACAAAGTGGTTTCTCTAACTAGAAGCAAGGTTAAGGGACAGATTTCATCAGATCTTGCAGAACACTTTTTTACTAGTGACAATAATGTGCTTTAAGAGAGGGATTCAGGATTCCCAATTTAGGCATCTGCTTTTTGCCCTTGCAGTGAGTTCCTCTGTGGCAACGTTGCTTCTGTGTTGCTTTTCCTTAGGTAGAGAGTTGTGAGAGCAGCTCCCACAGCATGGATGAGGTCTCGCTCAGCGAATTTGGGGAATGGACGGAGATCCCTGGTGCTCATCACATCATTCCATGTGGTTTCATTAAAATCGTGGAGATTTTAGCCCGTTCCATTCCTGAATCTGTCATTCAGCTCCGCAAGCCGGTCAAATGCATCCACTGGAACCAGTCGGTCAGCAAGGAGATTGAGAGAGTGGCTGACCACAACAGTGACCTCCCTGAGGAGGACAAGGGCTCCAATGTCTTCGTGGAGTGCGAGGACTGTGAGTTTATCCCAGCTGACCACGTCATTGTGACTGTGTCCCTGGGAGTCTTGAAGAAACGCCACGAGAGCCTGTTCCATCCCCGCTTGCCCGAGGAGAAGGTGATGGCCATTGAGAAACTGGGGATCAATACCACTGACAAGATTTTCCTTGAGTTCGAAGAGCCTTTCTGGAGTTCTGAATGCAACAGCATCCAATTTGTCTGGGAAGATGAGGCGGAGAGCGAGAGCTTGACTTACCCCGAGGAGCTGTGGTATAAGAAGATCTGCAGCTTCGATGTACTCTACCCACCTGAGCGGTACGGCCATGTGCTGAGTGGCTGGATCTGTGGAGAAGAGGCTTTGATCATGGAGAAGTGCGATGATGAAACTGTGGCTGAAACCTGCACCGAAATGCTACGGAAATTTACAGGTCAGCCATGCCCTGGTTCATTTGGGTGAGTGGAGAAGAGAGGGAGAATGGGGGTTGGGTGTTGAATAACCATTAGGAAGGAAGTGTGCTAGAGTAATTTTTAGTTCTTTGGCATCTTATGTTGCTCTGGTTGGGTAAGTGCTTCCAGCATACCTCCTGCTTGGGTGTGCCTGGAAGCTATTTATACTGAGGGGCTGATAACCAGCTCAGGAAGCGGTGGACTGAAGTGCTTGAGGATTCCACATCCTCTGCTTTGTTTAATCACAAATTGTAAGTATTTGTAAGAGCAGCGTCCTCCAAGATTAGATATATTTTATGCTATTCTAGAAACAAGTCCCCCACTTAACCTATTTATATCTGTTACCTCATGCTACCCAAATCTCAACACCCAGTGAGTTTCCAGCCTTACCTCTTGTCCACGATCTCCAGTTAATTGAAGAAATTTGCCTTCACAAGTGTAGCTTTCCCCTGCATTTACAGACCATTTGCTGCTGTCAGTGCAGAGATCTATAGAAGGGGACCTGGAAGCTGAGGACTGCCTGCATAGCTGGCCATTGCCAGAAGAGGTTTTACATTTTAGTAGTCTCTTTAGAAAACATTGGCTAGACTTTGTTTTCAAAAACTCCATTGCAGGGACCAAAACTGAATCCTTGGCTCGTTCTTCTCAGTGATACATTCATGATGGATGATGACCCTGTGGTTCTACTGCAGCCTGCAGAGAAGTAGGATGAATCAGTGCTGAACTCCAGGCAGCTTCTGTTTCCTGAGCTGTTTGTTTTCAGTGGTGTTGGGTATCCCTACATTACGTCACAGTAGCACTACACACATGCCTTCATTCCTCTTGACTTCAGCAGGCCAGCTGCTGCTCTATGGAAGCACAACAGGCTTTAAAGCCAAGTTCTAGTGCTGATTTCTCCCTGAGAGTATAAACAACCTTGTTTGCTGCAGCTCTTCTCACTTAATCACCTTTTTCTTTTTTTTTTTTTTTTTTTAACATCTCGATTTATCTAAGAGAGTTGATTCCTTGGCTTCGTATTAATTTGGCCGATGGGAGTGTATTCTTCTATTCTCCCTCTTCCCCGTTGTGCTCCTTTGCTGTTATTGTTTTGTATGTGTTGGATGTTCCTCCCTTCCTCCTGCAATGGAAATACCTTGGCACTGAGTCATTGGTACGTGCTACAGTTGCTGTTCCAGCTGATGCTGCACCTGGTCACTGTCCATCAGACTCTTCAGCTGAATGATTTCTGTCTCAACCTCCAATCCTGGTTACCTAACCCTGGAGAAATTCACATGGAATATTACTGAGCTTCGCCCTGCAGTGAACGTTTTGTGCTTAAGACTGCAAAACTCTCCAACCTGTCCTTGAATCACCCATTATATAACATGACTTGTTCCACTTTTTTCCACAAACAAAACAAAACAAAACAACAACAACAACAAAAAAAAGACAAAAAACCCAACTGTTAGTTTTTTGGGGATAATTGTTTGGGTTCATAATTTTACCATTACTCCCCAGGATCTCAGACTTGACCCTGAACTTGATGGAAAGAGAGGCTCTTCTGTAAGGTAGTTCAGATCTTCTGTGGTCTTTTGCTTGTGGAGCCCTTTCCATTGGCTTCAGAGGGTGTTGGACATGCCCTACGGTCAATCTGTTCTTTTAGAGTGTTATATTATACTGAGTATTTCTCTCTAAGAGAGGATAACATAGTTTTGTGACCTTAGATTTCACTTGCAGGTTAGTGCTGGGGCTTATCTGGCTTTGCTGATAAAAACATTTGGGGTTGTTCTAGCCTCAGAACCATTGACAGTTGGAGCTCTTCACAACTGGATGACAGAAGGCTGCAGGCTCCTGTAGATCTGACTAAATGGGATGCCTCCAGACAATTATTGGTCTTGCCCTGCTTTCTTTGTTGGCTAAGCTCTGAGCATTAGATGCCAGAAGGTATAATTGCAGCCCTGCTCCCTCTGAGTTGCCAAGCTTAGGCTGGAGATGCCCTGAGGAGTTCTGCCTGTCCTCCTGCTATTTCTCTGAAAGACAACGGATCTCTTTTCAGTGCTGTGCCTTACTATGTGGATACCTGGGATGTCCTGATGTCCCTTTGCTGTCTGTGGATGCTGATGTATAGGGATAGTACTACTATCTGTTGGCATTGATGGGATTTTAGATGCTCTGCTGGTAGATAATCTAAGTTTGGGTGTCTTAACTGACAGGTATATGTTGATTTTGTGATGCTTCAGTGTCTCATAATCAGTCCCATAATCAGTAAATGTGCAGAATGAAGAGAGGACTGTTGGAAGCATGTGAATTTATCTTCCATAGCTTCACAAATGGGACTCAGTGGCATAAAAAATGTGTCCTATTTTAGTGAAGGCTGATTTCTTTTTTTAGACTTTTTATCTCTGTTTGGACAGTGAACGAGTGCTCAGTTCTTACAAGTTTCCACATCTGTGCTGGTTGTTACTTTTATCTGTAGGCAAAGGCACATGTTTACCCATCTATTTAAAAGCAGATTGAGAAAGCCCAATTAAATATATTCCTTGAAAGAGTCTGCCAGTCTTTGTAGTTTCTGTCTTGCAAACAGCAGCACAAGAGGTTTAACAGGAGACATTTGCATCATGGTCTGGTGTGCTGGAGAACTTTAAAGGAAAACCTCAGGGGATCTCAGGAGAGCTGAGATGTCTGCACCACACAGTGTGGTGCTAAGGAAGGAGACTGGCTTCTCTTCTACACAGTTGCCATATAAAGTACCCAGGGCTCCTTAGGTCCGTGCTGGCAGAGGTATCTCTGTGCTTCTATCAAATATTACAGGATTTATACCACTGTTAATTGAGCTGATGACTCCACAAATTATTTTGTTAACAAATTTCAGTCCTTCAAATATGTGGCCTTATCCAACAAGCCATCATCTCGCTGCTTGTAGTGTTTCTACATTAGTAGAAACTTCATGTTTCTTTGGTCCTTTGTGGAGCCAGGAGTTGGACTTGCTGATCTTTCTGGGTCCCTTTCAACTTGGGGTACTTTATGATTCTATCAATTATCTTTCTACTGGCATGTTTTACATGTTGACTCTATGTTGGCAATGGAATATAAGAACATGCACTAGCTACAGGAGAAGCATCATCAGCCCACTGCAGAGACTCCTTTTACTTGTATGATTGTTTTTTGTAATGCAGCACGATGGATGACTGCTTGCTGTTGTGTCCTCTAATGGTGTTCGTGGTGTATTCTCCTGAGTTTTCCCACAGCCCTTCAAAATAAAACAAGATAACTTATTTCCTTGACGCATCTGAGAGCTCCCTATTCTCAGACTCCCTTGGGCTTTTCACTTCCATCCCAGGCATTCTTGCTTTGATGATTCTTGGAGGAGCGTGTTTCAGAGCCTTTGTTATGCTCAGTCCTGAAACAACATTCATTTATAGGGTATATTTTGTTTGTAGGGTGTATTTGTTTGCTGGTCTGTGCCATATTTTGATCTGTGTATTAGTGGTTAGAAAGTGTTCACAGGGGTGAAAAGCCACCCAACTGCCTTTGCTGTGTTTCAGCCTTATATTTCATCATTCTGGTAGACACATCGTACTCCAAAAAGTGGTAGCTGAACCAGGGCAATAATTTGCTCCTGATTTTAAGGAATTAAAGGCAGTAACTGTTTAGTAGAACTAAATAGCACAGTACCTAGCTAATCTTTAGAGCTGGGCATCTCCCACTCTAAGCTGTTATGAAGAAAGTAGAGTTTGGATTGTCTCTGTGCTAGGCTAAGCATTCTGAAATGTTACAAAGCCAGGGCCTGGAGCAGCCACAGGAGCTGTGTAAGAACTCTCAGTCACTTTGCCTCTTAGAATTTTTTCTCTCAAGTACCCCTCACCTCCATGTCCTGCATCCACATTGAAAACATACAACAATCTAGAAACCCTCCTCCCAGCATCATTCTCCTTTCCATGCCACGTGCATCCCACGGAATGGGTCTGCTGGATTTTAGATTTGTTTTAGGCTGGTGACTGAGTAGCAGTTAGAGTGAGTAATACAGGCTTTGAGAACTTTCTGACAGGCTTACCTATGCACCTGCATAATGAGGATTTGCCTTCTTATCTTATTACTGTTCTTTTTGGAGGTGTATCTCTTATGAGACTACTTTATCATCCAGTTTAGATTGGGCACCCAGTTAGATACCTAAAATTAGGTGAGATTAATTGCTTGATCACCACCAGGATCTAGAAGCTGAATAAAAGCAGGGAATGCTGTATATTTTCACCTAGAATGTGTCCTGGGTTCTCTGGAGCTCCCAAATCTCTTCTGCATGTTTTAACAATCTTTCCTAAAACGTGAGGCTGTGAGTGGTTGATTGGAATTAAAAGGGATGCTGTTTCTGTTATTTAGATACCTGGAACATAGCAATAGAAAGGAGATCTGGTTTAGGTTCTCTTCCATGTAGCCTGTAGGCTCTGCCAGGATGTGTTTTGAATACAAGCCACTCACAACTTGCACAGATGTTTTCTCTTGAATGCAGGCTCACTTTTTCTCTTGCCTTCCACCCAGGGAATCCAAACATTCCAAAACCTCGTCGGATCCTGCGGTCCTCCTGGGGCAGCAATCCCAATTTCCGTGGATCCTACTCCTATACCCAAGTTGGGTCTAGCGGGGCCGATGTGGAGAAACTTGCTAAGCCACTGCCTTATGCTGAGAGCTCCAAAACTACTGTAAGTATGGCCCGAATCAGCTGGGTGACGAGAAGACTAATAAGACACTGGGCAGTGGGTTTTCTGCGAGGCAGATTGAAAGAGACAGTTTCTGGTGGGGCCTTCAGTAGTGTGTTTGCCATGTTTTTATACATACCCATCTGGACAAATGATGGACGTAGGATTTTACCTCCTTAGAGACTGGAATCCCAACACCTTGGGATTCCTACCTCTCTCAAGAAGTACCAAGAGCTGAGCATCCAGGTGGCTTCTGAAATTGTGATTGGGATTACTAGCTTGTTCAGAGCTCCGTAGGAAAAATTATTCTGATTTAAAGCATACACAGAATATACAGCATTAAATGCATAACCCCTGCTAATGGCTAGGTCTGAATATTTCAGAGGAGCATATTAGGAAATCCTTATGTTTTGGCAGGAGAGGGGTAATGGAAGTTCTTGGCTGAGGGACTCGTGCATTGGCAGAGGACAGAGAAATTTGTTCCCCAGGTACTGTCTTCACTTTCTTAAAGAGAGTGAGAGCACACGTGGAGATTATTACTGCATCTCAACTTATAAGCAATAATAAATTAATCAAACTCACCCCATCCAAACCCAGAGACAATGTCTGATGAATATGCAGCCTCCAAACAGCTATACAAGCACCCAGAGCCACCATGTAATTTTGGTCAGCATGGAAATCTATTAAAAAAGATAGCAGAAGCTTTAGGAACCTTTCACACTCATTCTCAAGGAAGAGAGGGATCTGAAATCCTCAAAAGTGAGTGAGGAGCAATTTTACCCAGCACTGAACTATCGATGTGAGAGAGAAGGCACTGTTTCACCCTGTGATTTTTGAGATGTGGCTGCCTTTCCTTCTGAAGTTACAATTCCCAAATAAATCTTTAACGTCCAGAAGTCTGAGGTGTAATTTGGGGGAGCAAAGAGGAGAGAGAGCACAGAAGTTGGATGCTCAGTGACTTGTGCAGCTTTGTTTGAGGCTGTGGGAGCTGGGATGGTGCTGCAGCTCTGCCAAGAACCATATGCAGGCATTCCAGGAAGGGTTAGCTGCATGTTCCCAGATGTGCTGTGCCTGTCCCACACTGGGGTTCAGTAGCCACCTATAAACACCTTTGGCATATCAGCTCATGGGGGATGCGGGAGGGCACAAAAATATTGTCTCCTTTTTGCCTCATGCATACTTTTCAGTAAGCTCTGCTGAGCTTTCCCACTTTTCTTATCCCCTCCAGCCGATGCAGGTGATGTTTTCAGGGGAGGCCACTCACAGGAAGTATTATTCCACTACCCACGGTGCTGTGCTTTCTGGGCAGAGAGAGGCTGCTCACCTCATTGAGATGTACCAGGACCTCCTGCAGTGCCGGAGCTAAAAGGCCCCGTGTTTGCAACCACCACCAACTCCCCATTCATTTTCCAGGTGTGTGGAGGAGATTCCTTTTTTTTTTTAATTTTATTTTTATTTCAATTCGCAGTAGAACAGCCTTTATCTTTTCCTATTAAAAACAGAAAAAGAAAAAAAAAAATGCCCTGTTTTAAAAGCCTGGTCATCAATAGCTTCATTTCTATGTGCTGTATTGTTAACAGGGAAGGGTGCTCTTTTTGTCTGTTGAACTGTTGTCATTTTAATTCTAACTGCATTTTCAGTGCCTATCATTTTTTTTTTTTTTCCTTTCTGTATTGTAAGTGCCTTCTATACTAAAATAAATGTTGTAATAAAAAGACTGCATGATCCGGTACTTTCTGCATAGTCATCTCAGTAAGTTATTACATGTTTTTTCAGTGATGTCAAAAAATAGGGGTTTTCTTTCTATCTACAAAATTCGGAATAGGAAGATCTTGAGAATTGATTCTGTGTATCAGTCGATTGGTATGTGTTCAAGGAATTGTGCCCTAGAGACATTGTCATTTGCCTTATCTAGGTCAGCACTGAGATCCCTCTGCATCACTGTATATTTAACTCGGTGTCACCTGCCTGTCAGCTGCTGTGGGCTTTTGTGGAAACCTTTCTATGATTTTGTGTGGAAATTTGTTGGGGATAGTCTTAACCTATCCCTTGTCATAGAGTCATGGAATCATATACTGGCTTGGGTTGGAAGGAACCCCAAGGATCATCAAGTTCCAACCCCCTGTCACAGGCCACCAACCTCTAGATCTGACAGTAGACCAGGCTGCCCGGGGCCCCATCCAAACTGGTTATTGAACACCTCCAGGGATGAGACATCCACAGCCTTTCAGGGCAGCTGTTCCAGCACCTCACCACTCTCTATGAAGAACTTATCCTGGACATCCACTCTGAACCTTCCCTCCTTGAGCTTTTTGTCCTTCAAAAATTCTTGAAACACAATGCTAATGCCCACCTTGGTAATGTAGATATAGCTGGAGCACAATTTGCAGCTGTAGTTGTAAGTAGTCCAAGTAGAAAACTTCATTCAAACTTAGGTGTGCTCGAAGGAGGATCATAAGAAGATGCATTCTCGAACTTCTCCTGTGATGAAACTCCATGTTTTGTTGGGCAGTGGTGTCCAAAACAGGTGAGGTTTTCAGCCCCTTCCTCCAGAGAAGAGCCCAAAAGTCTAAATTAAACCACTGATGCTGAAGAGTTTTCTCAGGGGGGGTCAAGGCCATTGCCACTGACTTTTGAAGGAATGTGAAAGCGTGTCATGTCATATCTGGATAAAAAAAATATATATATCCTTTGGAGCCTCTGTATAGTATCTGACATGGATTTCAATTAAAATTCTCACAATTCAGTTATGCCAGATTTTCTCTTAGTCCACATAGAGGAGTTCCCTCCGTAGAGGTAAGGACAAAATCCCTCCTCAAGATGGGAAAGCTCAACTTATCCTGCAGGGATACTGCATCTTTCACATCAGTACCTTTTAGTTTTTCCAAGAGGAGATGACATTCTAGAACCTTTGATAAACCTCTTCCTTTATGTGATCAGCTCTGTGATCAGCTGTGTATAATTGCTCCCAGCTGGCCAGTAAGATTTGTTCTCATGATAAACTCTTCTTCTGCAGCAACACTTGTGGCTAGGAGATGGTGATTTAGGGTGATTTTTTGGGGGGATTGCCAGGCCAGACGAGGTCTGAAGACTGGTTGAATAGATCCTTTCCTTCCTTTCCTTCCTTTCCTTCCTTTCCTTCCTTTCCTTCCTTTCCTTCCTTTCCTTCCTTTCCTTCCTTTCCTTCCTTTCCTTCCTTTCCTTCTTCTCTCCATCTTCCTTCATCTTCCCTCCTTCCTTCTCCATACTTTGTGCAGGGATGCTGCTCAGCCATGAGGAGACTGAATGCCATGCCAAAGGTAAGAAATACCTGGCAGGGATTGGTTTTGAGCCTAGCAGCTTCTTCTGTAACCTGGAGAGCACATCTTCACCTGAAGAGCACCTCAGGCAGTGACAGCTCTTGTACTGAGCAAGTCAAACTTTGAAAATCCCTCAAGTGTACTTGAAAAAGGTAGGTAAGAAGTGGAATTTATAAGGAAAACGATCTGAAGATTGACTTGGTGTGAGTGAATTAAGATAATATTACAAGCCTGACTGAATGTGATTACAATTGAGAAGACAGCCAGGCTAGAATTTTGGGATGGAGAGGTGACCTGGTTTGCATTGGAGCCCAAAGATAATCACCTGCAGTGATCCTCATGGAAATAAACAGTTGTGTTTGCCCAGTGTCAGAAATACACCACGTAAACTTTGCTTTGTATGGCTGAATCCCTCAGAACTGGGGTTTTCTGATTCCAGCAACAAGATTTGGACTAAAGAGGTCTGGCTGGTACAAAGCTAACAGGACTGTGATAAATGAGAAACCATCTGTGTGCTGCATTCAAGCTTTCAGCAAGAGAATTCTCCTCTGACCTAAATAGGCTTCCTGAAAAGAAACTTGTTTATTTGTAAATGGGTTCTAGCTTCAGTCACTGGAGCATATGTGTGTGTGTGTGCGCATGTTTTGTTTCCCTCGAAGGGTTCTCCATCTGTATAGGCAAGGATTTGCCAGCTCATGTGTTTCTTTGTTCAACAGTAAGCCAACAGCAGCAGTTCTCACCTCCAGCATGCCCTGAAGAGGAGGCAGTCAGGTGTCATGGATCAGTGGGGTTTGCAGCTCTTGGGATCCACCAAACTGGTGGGGTTCAGAGGGATGGCTTTGAGTAACTCAGGCCAGCTCTAAGCTTCACCCAGGTTGCAGGTACAAACCATGGTGTATCTAGGACAGCAGCTTGCTGCTGAGAGCTGTTGTGTTTAACCCCAATAATGTTGAGCTCTGCTCTTCCCATGGGACAACAACTTCCATGAGGACCTGTGCACAGCACGTCCCATTTGCTGCCTCATGCTTTAATTGCATGTCCTGCTGAACAGCAGCACTCTCCCCAATGTTAGCATCCCCTAAGCTGTGTCAGTAGACACAGATGTTAGTAACTAGCTGGATTTTGGGTTGACCTTGCTAAGAGTGCCTTCTGGAACAAGAGTTTTTAATTTTTTTTTTTTTTTTTCTTAGACACATAAATCCTTTTCAAAGTCAGCTGAGCAAAATGTGGTCATCAGCATAGTTTTATAATGTCTAAGCGATGTTTTTCCAAAAGATAAAAAAGTCTGCAGGATAAAGAAGACACGTTCTTAAGCTGTTGACATCTCTTTGCATGTCATTTATCCATGTGACTAGCTGCTGCCCGAAGGACCTTTCAAGGAGCAAAATGAAGAATATGTCTATTTTGGCATCAGTTGCCCCATGAGAAGTATGTGTATTCTCCTTGTGGTTTCCTACAAAGCATCTGGGCTGGGAGTCACGTTGCTTAACTGTGTCAGGGTGGGAAGAGTGAAGTGTCTCCCCTCTACGGCTTGCTTCTTGGCTTTGGGTACAAACCCCACAAATGAGGGATGTCACCTTGCTCTTCCACCACCTGGTTCCACGGGGCTGTCCTTGCCCCAGGACTGCCAAGCATTTCTCAACAAAACTCAAAGCATTCCTCCATAGGCAAAACCTGCTGTGATGTCCTCCATCGTGCAGTGAGCCAAATGGGACTGGCAAGGCCAACAGCTGGTTCAGATGAGTCTGCAAGTTGCTCCCTTCGTATGAGGTCTTCTAATTTACTTCTCCTTTCTCCAGGAAAACCAAGTGGGGCAACCCCACCTGGCCTCCTCACTCCTCTGCTCCATCACCAGCAGTTAAGCCTTTACAACAAGGCTAATGTTTCTCTTGCAGCCACTAAATTTAGCAATTGTTTACCAAGAAGTTCTTAAAATTAGAAGGCTCTGATGCACCTGAGTACATGAGGAAGAGAGGGGACCCATCAGTGAGGGCCATGGCCTCTCACTCTGCTCTGCCTTCTCTAAACCCAGCAGCCTCCTTGTCATAGTCACTGAATGAAAGAATGGCTTGGGTTGGAAGAGACCTCAATGATCGTGTAGTTCTGACCTCTCCCCTGCCACAGGCAACTCATCAGTGGGATGAAAGCTGGATAGAAAGCAGAGATTGGAGTAATGATGATGGTAAGGGCTGCCCAATTTCCCAGGAAAACTTGGTGGTGTCATGGGGAACGTGCACGTCTGTCCCCAGCTGCACATTTCTTAGCTGAACCTTGAACATGGCAGCAAGAAATGTTTTGGATAGGGGATAGTTGGAAAAGCTAAAATGAGTTTCCAATGCTTCTACTGCTCCAGAAGGATGGTGGCATTGTGGGCCAACTCCTGGCTTGGGGCTCAACATCCCTTCTTCTACAAGCCCTTATGTGTCTGTGGTGAGTGGAGAACGCGTTTGGGTGCCACAGTGGCACAAAGTTGCACGACTGTGCTGTCATGCAATGAGGGCACCATTTGGGTTGCACCTTCTCTAGTTCATGTTGTGCTTGCAGCACAATTTTTTAGCACAGAGCTGTGCGTTTGCACTGTTGAACTCTTTTCCCCGCTGTGCCTGCTTGCATAGTGGGTATCATCCAGGATGTGCAAGGGGTGTTACCTATAAAACAGTGCAAATGATGAGGGAAGTTGGGTGGAGGGAATCTGGGTGTCCAGAGCAGCTTAAAAGGCACCTTGGTGTTACTACATGAAGGACCTGAAAACAACAGGCAAATGCAGCACACCAGAAGTGCGTGCAATGAGTGGATGCTGAAACTGCAAATGGTTAAGTGATGGAAAGACAGAAGAAGTATCCTCGGATCCGCAGCTTGCAGGTTGGATGTTTTTCCCTTCCTCTGTCCGTCCTTGGGGTGACACCACCGGTTTCTCCTTGGTGTTGCAATGACTTTCAGCCGCATGGTGTCACGAACCGAGGAAAGGTGATTTTGTGCTGCCATCTCGTGGCTAAAAAAGACTTCTCGAGGCCTTTAAAAGCCTTTACGTGCATAAACATAGATGTGGCGTTCATCAGTGAGTTCTGTTTCTTGTCAGTGAGGATGAAGGACCCAAAAACAGGTGATCCATAAACAGATGATAGAATCATAGAACCATTAAGGTTGGAAAAGAGTTCTGAGATCATCAAGTCCAACTCCAACCTGTCCCACCATGCCCATAACCACATCCCTCAGTGCCACATCTCCATGGCTATGGAACATCTCCAGGGATGGTGACCCTACTACTGCCTGGGCAGCCTATTCCTACCCTGGGGTATCTGAGGGCAGAACTGGAAAGTGAATAGAAAATGCTGGATGATTTCCAGTCTCTCAGAGCTCGTATCTGTGAGATTTTTGGCTCCTTGGAGACCTAGTGTCAGTTTCTTGGTGTCCCAGGCAACAGTAAATCTTCACCTGCTTGACCCACAAGTCCCAAGGCTGGCATCACTGCATGGCTGGCATGGCCCTTTATAGTGATAATAGCAATGGCCCTGCAGCATAGGAGGGTCCAATGGTGACGTGCTGAGTTTGTTGGATTTCCCTGAGTTTATGGGACATGTGAGAATTGGGTGATCCCTATGAGTCCATTCCCTCTCTGGATATTCTATGATTCTATGGTTTTCTCATGGGTTGAATGGGTGACTTCCAGAGGGCAATGTGCAAAGCATTTGGAAATGAGCATTGCCAAATGGTAAAGCAACAGCACAGGGAGTGCTTCAGAGGCTGGAGGAATTGTTTTATGAGGACAGGGATGGCAAAATAAATAAATTGGCAGAGCAAAGCGTGCGTTGTTTGGCTGGGCAGCAGTGAGGGCTGAGCTGGTGTGGGCTTTGATGGTACTCAGGGTGAGGATGAGGGGGATTTGGGGCTTTTATGAGTGTTGTGGGTGGGTGGCAGAGCTGGGAGAGCAAGCACAGAAGTGTCAGCACAGGAATGTACCAATGTTTTTTTCTGCAGTGCTCTGCCGAAAGCCACCAGCTGAGGGCCATAAATCTCCAGGAAAACCTCGGTTTGGGAAGCAAAATTCTCCCTCTCTGTCCTGGTGCACAGCGTCTGAAACAAAGCTGGGAGCTATAAGGTTACCTGCTTACTGACAAGCCAACTTCCACGTCCAAAATGGTGCTTCATCCCTGAGGATATCTGATAATGCCAGGTCATGCTTATGCCTGGAGACCTCATGGCTGTGTACAGCTGCCTGGAAGGAGGTTGGAGCGAGGTGGGTCCTGGCCTCTGTTCCCAGGTAATAGCAATAGGATGAGAGGTGATGGCCTCAAGTTGTGCAGGTTGAGTATTAGGAAACATTCCTGCTCAGAAAGAGTGGTCAGCATTGGCACGGGCTGCCCAGGGAATGGTAGAGTGGGAGGTGGTGAAGAACTATGGAGCTGTGGCACTGAGGGATGTGGTTATGGGCATGGAGGGGTTGGATTGGGCTGGATTTGGTGATCTTAGATCTCTTTTTCAACTTCAGTGGTTCTATGATTCCATGTCTCAGTATACCTGACATGTTTAATGTCTCCTTTGCTGGGGGAGATTTGATCCATTCTTCTAATTTCTGCCGGTCTTTCAATTAAAACCTCAGCTGAATCCCCATGTAGCAGCCCCTGGTAGCACTGCTGGGAAGGGCTGGGTGATTTTCACTGGCTGAGTCAAAGGAAACCTTCCTGCAATTACTTTTAAGCAGCAAAACTTTGCCATCGCCAAGACAAGGGATATCAAGCTGCCACAATTGGCTCCAAATGGGGCAGGCCTTCAGCACAATCAGGCTGGAGGAACAGAGGCTTTCTCCCTTAATGCATTTTTATTCCAGGATTAATTTTAGGCTGAGTGTCTCCTCTGCCTGAATCACGACACGACTTATTGTATGGCCTTCCCAGCCAGCGAGGGCTCTTCCCATAAATCCATCTTCTGTCCTGTGTCTTGCAGGACATCATTTCCAGATGGAAATGCTGCATTTGAAATAACACAAAGCCCAATTCGTGAAAAGAAGTTCTGAGGTTTTTCCACCTTCAAATAACTTGTACTCTCTGATTATCTGCACGGAAATGAGAAGCAGTGGGATGAGCAGATGCATAGCCAGAATAAATAACAGTGCGTCAGAGGTGGATGGAAAAGGTGGATTTGGATAAAGTGACCCTTTAATTATTGGGACCTTCACAAAGGTATCACTGCAGCTGAGTCACAGTTTTATTTGCTTGAAGTGAAAACTCTTGGTATAAATATATATACACACATTCTCTTAGTGTATGCACTCTTTATAGATACATATTTCATAAATATAAGATTACAATGGCAATTATGTGGTTACAATTATGAATTATAATTGCAATCTACATCCACAATATTCTGCCAGGGGTCTCCTAAGCAGGGACTGCCAGTACAGGATCACAGAAATGCAGGAGTTGAAAGCACCTCAAGAGATCGTTGAGTCCAACCCCCCTGATAAAGCAGTTCCCCACAATAGGTTGCACAGGTCAGCAACCAAACAAGTCTTGAATATCTCCATAGAAAGACATTCCATCACTTCTCTGGGCAACCTGTTCCAATACAAACCCCCTAAAGCAGCTGCTTGGTCCTGAACAAATCAAGTCAGCTCCAAACTCATTTTCTTCCAGGACGTCTTTCCAATTCTTGCTGTAGCTGTGCACTCTCCACCCTCTTCCCTATTCCATTCAGCCCATGCATGTCGCATCCTTGCTATGCAGTAGTGTCACTGCAGCCACGTGTGTTGCACCAGGACAAGAATTTCCACTGGGAAATGCAAGGATGGAAAAGAAGAAGCTTTGCTGAGCCAAGTGAGGCTCACTGATGCATACCTTGAGACTTTGGCCTACAGCAACCCACCTTGAGTGGGGACATGGGTCAGTGGGCATGGTGCAAGAGTTGGACTTGTTGATCTTAGGCAAAAGTATTAAAGAACTCTCTGCCCAGACAGAGTTTATCAGATTTGTGTAAATCATTGCGGATCCACCAAATTATATGTAACCCCAAAGACTTTACAGAGAGAGTGGTGAGGTGCTGGAACAGCTGCCCAGAGAGGCTGTGGATGCCCCGTCCATCCCTGGAGGTTTTCAAGGCCAGGTTGGATGGGGCCCTGGGCAGCCTGGTCTGGTATGAAATGTGGAGGTTGGTGGCCCTGCATGTGGCAGGGGGTTGGAGATTCATCATCCTTGAGGTCCCTCCAACCCTGGCCATTCTGTGACTTACTCCAACTTGCTCCTGGAGGGAAAGTAAGTTGGAGCATCGCACACGTATCACAGAAATGCTTTCACTGACTCTCTGATATACCTCAAAGTGGCTGGAAATGGGTGAAAATGGGTTCTGAGAGCAGTTTTGACAGTGTTAAGAAAAAAAAAAAAACACTAACTCAACAGAGTTCTTTCTAATCTACACAGCCCTTTATATCTGCTGGGCAAAGACTCCATTTCCCACAAGGAAGGTAGAACGTGAATTATTTATGAGGAGTTTCTAAAGTTAAGTCCCAAGTACAGAAATTATTTCACTGCAGAAGCTTACAGTAAAGCACTCCACTCTGTTTCAGTATGGAAAGTGGAACACATGGACCATACAAAAATCATAGAATCATCGAATATCATGAATTAGAAAGGATCCACAAGGATCATGGAGTGCTGGATTGAGGGCTTCCTTTGGTTCCTCTATGGGGTTCAATATAAAAGATGAAGGTGCTGAGATGGAAAACAATTTTCAAAATGGTGCTTGAGCTCTCTTTCTAATCATCCCCAAGTCTATGTTAGCTGAAATGCTGCCCCATACAAGTATTTCAATGTGGATTCCAGATGTCAGCTGGCTCACACTGGGGTCTCCCTGCTTGATAGAGCTTGCAGTTTTGGTTTTGGGGTAAAATATGAATGGGGCAGACAAGAGAGCTCTCTGCCCTTGTTGTTTGTTGGAGAGAAACCCAGCCATGAACTGTAAATGTCCCTCAACTTATCTCAGGAGGAATTTCCTGGGTGGTCCAGGGCACCTGGCAAGACATTATAAAGCAGTTTAGATAGGACATGGTTGACTTAGTAAGGAAAAGATCATAGAAAAATTAAGGTTGGAAAACACCACTAAGATCATCAAATCCAACCATATGCAAGGACTGGGATATAGGGAAGGATACACACATATTCAAAAAGCCTTAAGGTGTGATTGGGGGAATTGCAGCTCATCCTTCTTTACAACTGTCCTGGAGAAATTAGTCTGAAATGATATTAAAAGCAGGATAATGAAATTCAGAGAGATAGCTGATGATTGGAGAGCATGAGCCCACTGGCTCCCTGTGAGGAATTGTGACTCAATGACCATGCCAGGAAAATGGTGGCTGAAGGAGACCTGCTCCACTCTGTGCATTTGGAGATCCGGAAGGTTTCTAACCAGGTCAGAGTAAAGGCCCTCCTGAGGGAGCTTAGGGGTTGCAGGATGAGTGGGAAACTGTTCTTGTGGCTCTGCAGCTGTCCTAGGAGAAAGTAAAGAGGAGGATTAAACAGGCAGGTAGGGTACAGTCGGTGCTCAGTCCCAGATGTGCTGTGCTGGTTAATGCGCTGATACCTGGCTTGGAAAGAGAAGCAGATGGATCTGCTGATGGCACAGAGCTAATTTAGATAGTCAAAAGCAAGGAGGAGTTTCACAGATGCATAAACAAGCCAAGGGAATTAATAGCATAGCAGAGGAGATTAAGCCCCGGTAAAACGTAAGCTAACTCAGAAGAGAGGGGAAATCAAACAAATCAGGACAGGACAGGATTCTCAGATAACCTGTGTCTGCTCGAGAGTGACACTTCTGCATCAGCACAGACAGGTCAATACAAACCTCTTTTCACTCTGTAATTGCAGACAAGAAAGCCAACAAAACACCAGGTTTTATAAATAGTGGGATGCTGACTAATGCTGATAGGGCCTCCATATAAAAATCAATGCTTAGTCTTAAAAAAAAAAATAATGCCAACGCCATTCAGACAGTCTTAGCTGAGATCTGGAGCAGAGGGAGACTTGAGTCAAAAGGAGAGGCTAGAAAACCATTTGCATTATTTACAGTGCAAATTAACATTAAAAAAGCATGTAAAATAATGCAGATTTTTTAATGCCATGTGATGCAGAAGAACACGGAAGTGCTGGGAGTTGTTGTTCTGCAGTTACGTTTTTGTTTATTATTACCTTATCCCCACCTCTCTGTCATCATGGAACTCTGGATGGGCATTAGTGGTGGCACTTCCTTGGATCTCCACATTCCCTGCTGTTTGCTTCTCGGAGCAGCAAAATCAAAGAAGTGTTGCTGTGACCAAATGAGACTTTTAGACCTTTCACCCCTTTTCCAGAAAGTCAAAGAAGCCCTGGTAGCATAGGAAAAACATGACTGCTTCTCTTTATACTTTGAGCCATTTGCAGAGAGACAAATTTACACTTTGCTGGCTCTCTTTTTTATGATATAGGCACATACAGATTAATCTGTTCTCATCTCAGCTTTGTCCCTTCATCTACCATTATTTCATTCATGATTTTGGGCTCATGGGTACAATGAAAATGTTGAAATTGCTCTAATATACCAGGGGAATTCAACCTGATTAGGTGACTTGGGCTTATTTTTGCTGTCCATGCCCCATTAGGTCTTCAGCAGATCCTTCAATGCCATGATTACCCAGTGGGACCCGAGACCCCAGATCCCAGCACCACGACTTCTGATCTCATCGCACCTCTTGGTTGCCCCCCACCAGATCAGGCTGCCCAGGGCCCCATCCAGCCTGTCCTTGAACACTTCCAATCTGAACACAGTCAAGATTTTTCAAGGGGATAGATAGAGATACTGATGGGATCCATAGCACTTCTTGTTCAGAAAGAGATCAGGGATGGCCAGAACCAAGAGAGGCAAAGCACAAGGGGATCAGTGGACTTTAATAAGGGAATGCTTATTAACAACCCTTCTGGACAGTCAGAACAACTGTAAGATTTATATTTATTCCCTCTAGAGTTTACCATCTCAGATAGGGCATTTTGTGGTTAAGAGCTGCATTTTGGGTGTTCATTGAAGTTCAGCTATTTCAGGTCAGATCAACAGCCTTTTGGTAACTGCAGCAGTTTTCTTCTTAGCTCGGAGTCATTAAGGAGGAGGATAAAGAGAAGAGGAAGAACATGGTAGATGAAGTTGTGTACCTCAGCAGTGTGAAGCAATTGCTGTCACACCAGTTGTGTTAGATTGACACTGTGGGAGAGGGAAATAGTGGAAAATGAAACATTGCCATTTGGATCCAAGGCAAGAAGGGAACTGAGGGTCTTGGAGCTACAAAACCAAGATATCGTGACAGCAGAGCTCTCAGAATTGGGTAACTGATGAAAGGGGCAATGCTTGTGATTCAAGAATGGCCCAGAGGTCTAGAACCAGCTCAGAGCACTGCAGAAGAGCAACACATGGTTAATGAGTTGGTAACACTAAAGAAAGTGTTTTTCAGAGTTCGGCTCAGTTTGGGACTAAGAAGGCAGAGATGTGGTGCCCATGTGAGCAGACCCTTGCCCTTGCACAGCTGAGCAAATGATTTGTGTTCACCTATCTTGAAAGCAATGATTTCCAAAGAGAAAAAATGAGGAGAATTTATGGAGGAAAAAAAGAGAGAGAAAAACAAGTTTTTGTATATAGCCGTGTACATACATTTACAAGAGCTAGAAAACATGATCTGTGATTTTATCATAAACTTCAGTTGCAATAAATAGACCATTTTATGTATCCACTGGGGAGGTCTGATGAAGATGAATTAGCATAAAAGTGACTCAATCTCCCTATGTCTAGATTCTTCTGATTACACTCCATTTGTTTTCTGCTTATAATGACAAGCTACTTTCAGTCATCAGCAATGTTAGCACACAATTTTTTTTTTCTAGCTGATGATATTTACATGTTTTTTTTTGTTTTGGAAAGAGTTCAGAGAAATCAAGAAAAAGACTGGCTTTTTTTTTTTTTTTTTTTTTTTGTTAACTTTCAGGTTGAATATTAGGAGAACATTCTTCTCCCAAAGAGCAGTGATGCAGTGGCACAGCTGCCCAAGGAGTGGTGGGGTCACCATCCCTGGAGGTGTTCCAGAACTGTGGAGATGTGGCACTGAGGGACGTGGTCAGTGGGCATGGTGGGATGGGTTGGGGTAGGACTTGGTGATCTTAGAGCTCTTTTCCAACCTTCATGATTCCATGATTCTATGAGTCTCCATTATCTGGTTATATTCACCAATATTTTTGGGTGATGCATCATTAAAAAATGTGCCCATCCAACTCCATGTTTTCTCTCTCTAGCTGCAGTTGGGTGTAATTCACCTACAGCATATAGATCATCACATTCATCTTCACCACCTCTTATACAGTGAAAGATTCCCATCCTATTCAGCCTGTCTGAAATTTTTTCCAAAACTCTGGTCATTAATCCTCTCTACTTAAACTTTTCTGAGTCTATTACCTCTTTCATCAGAGTGTATGGCCGAAGTTAATATGACTGTTTCAATTCTCATTCCACCAGGGATATCACTAAGTGCATACTATCATTATGCGCATGGCATGATGATATTTTTCCTTTATTCTCAGTTCTTTTCCTAATAATCCCTAACAATATTCTGGCCTTTTTTGACCATTGCTGGGTACAGAGCTGAGGTTCTCATTTCAGCTATTCACAAAGATTCAGCATCTCTTCGCTGAATGCTAATGACTGCTTTTGAGTGCATGACCACTCACAAATGCATAGTTTTTTCCCTCATCTATATTATTTTGCCCTCATTAGCACTATATTCATCACCTGGCAATGCAATATTTTGAGATCTCTTCCACAAGCATTTAGAATGACCGTTGACTACCCTGAATAATGACAGATAACTACCAACCTGTTTACGTCTTTCCCAGGATCTTTTTGGAATACTGTGACCAGTATGGGCTCCAGCACTACCTTAAGAGAATTTCTAACAACCCTCCTCCACTGTGAAAAGTGCCTATTTAATCTACTTTTTTTTCTTCATTTATTCAACGAATTATTAAAGCAGAAGATCTTTTACTTTACCCCGTCACAGCTTAGAAAAGATAAGGAGACTCTCAGGATAGACTGTTTAATATTACACAAAAGATAGCAAACACTAAGAAACTTTCATTTAAAAAAATATAGTATTGGTTATATGGAAAAGAAAAGGAGGAGAATAGTGGATGACATCACTTCAGAGGAATTTGCAAAGACCACCAGTGAAACAAACAGACAAAAAAACAGATAAATCTCAGGCTTGTCATAAATAAGCTTATTCCCAATTATGATTTGGGTAAATATGAAAAACCAAAATCCATAGCTGCACTAGGCAACAAGTACCTAATGTATCTTAAAAACATTACAGCTCCTGCATCTCTTCAAAAGGCAGTAACTAATGGAGGGATTGGGAACCTAAATAAATGAGGAAGGACTTGGAAATATCTTCAAATGAATTAGGAATCTCTCAGCTGACTGCTGAACAAAGGAGAAAAAGGCTTCCCGCACTGCAGCTCGCTGTGAAAGAGGCTGGGTGAGCCTCTTGCTTTGAGAGTCTTAGATCAAACAGAGCAGTGAAAGTACTATCACTGATTTTTTTAAAAGAAAAGGGAAAAAGATAAAAAGATTTAGCCTTCACATTTGTATAAATCATAGGAGGAGGAGGGGAAGGGAAGGGAAGGGAAAGGGAAGGGAAGGGAAGGGAAGGAAGGGAAGGGAAGGGAAGGGAAGGGAAGGAAGGGAAGGGAAGGGAAGGGAAGGGAAGGGAAGGGAAGGGAAGGGGAGAGGAAGGGAAGGAAGGGAAGGGGAAGGGAGAGGGGAGGGGAGGGGAGGGGAGGGGAGGGGGAGAGGGAGGGGAGGGGAAGGGAGGGAAGGGAAGGGAAGGGAAGGGAAGGGAAGGGAAGGGAAGGGAGGAAGGGAAAGGGAAGGGAAGGGAAGGGAAGGGAAGGGAAGGGAAGAGCTAGAACACACATTCAAAAACTATTTTCTTTTTTACTCTCTCCAAAGTTATGCATGTTAAAACCTCACACACTGAGTTGTTGATGGGGAACTTTTCTTTTTCTTTTTCTGGTGTGGATTATTATGTTGAACTCCAAAGTCCACTGAATCTAGCAACATTTATCAGAAGTGTTTTCAGAGAAATGCCTGAGGTCTTCAGCTTTTTGTAACTGCAGTTTCAAAGAAAGGAAAGCTAAAGGAAGAAAGTTGATTCTTCCCACTGAAGTGTTGAATCTTACATTTGCTGAATCAGGTCAAAGGCATCATATTTGTTTGAAACTGATCCTTAATTTTGCCAGGATCATTTGGATCCTGAATTTGAATTTAATCCTGTCCTCCATAATCCCCATAGTTCCTTCTTCCATCATTTCTTTTGTTTTCATAAATACAATCTCTAATATATCATCTTGGTCCAGATTAAAAATAGAGCCCAGAGACAGTGGTCTCGATGGACCATGTGAATTCTCCTTAGAAATCTGAGTCAATCCTGATTATATCCAAATATTTTAAAGCCAGACCTTTCTGAGGCATGGATTTCCCATCAGTTCTGCATTCGGCTGGCAATAGTTCTAACCAGATTACATTTTCTTCTTCTGTGAGACTGTCATGTGAAACACAGAGCTGTTAAAGTCAGTGTAGTGACTGATCACCTGCTGTACGTACAGGGCATGTTTTCTCCTTCTAGAAATATTAATACTGATTAGATGCAACTTATTCTAAACAACTGTACTAGTTGTTTCCATATATGTGCTGGTATAGGATTTAATTTTTTGTTGCTCTTTTTTTTTTTTTTTTTTCAGGGAATTTAACTTTAGTTATTGGTAGTATATTTGTGTATGATGGTGGGGGTTCCCTTATTTAGGACTTCCCTACACCTATAGAGCTTTTAAAAGCTGGAGATGGCTTTAACACCCATAGTGCAGTTCACAATGGATGACCAACTCACAAGATGAGAAAAAATGTTTTTCTAATGCTCTATATGTAGAGTAGGGAAGAGAACATAAGAAAAAGCTCAGAATGTAGAATGGTATGGCTCAAAGGGAGCCAAGAGGGCTTAGAGTGCCCCACCACCAAGATCCATCTGATCTAAAACAGCAACCAAGACAAATATTTGTCTGAACTCCAGTGATGGAGACTCCACACCCATGCTGGTTAACTAATTTCAGGAATGGATTATTAGAAAACTCTTCACTCTTTTTTTGTGTCGAATCATAGAATCACTCAGGTTGGAAAAGACCTTCAAGATCATCGAGTCCAACCACGACCTTAACCATACTTCCCTAACTAATGGGTAATGAAATGTTGATTCAACAGCTTCACTTTACATATCATCTTTTGAGTAGCATCTTTTGGCTTAGGAAGATATGGAATGCAGCCTGGGTTTGAAGTTTGTCCCAGGCAGAGGAATGCTTTTGCCAAGAGAGCATAAATGAGTATTTGAAGTATAAAATATATACTCATTTACGTGTTTTTATGTGTATCTCTGTAAACTTATCTATTAATACATACGCATAAATATAATTCCATAAGAAAACATATCTATATGCTGTCATGCCCCCACAGGCTAAAGTTTTGTGAAGCAACATATACTTTTGTACGCCTAAAATAGGTTAGAAATGAAAGTGCCACAGCAGCCAGAGTTAAATTGGATCTGTACTATGAATCATCAGCTGAAAACTGTAGTAATAAACATGCATAAAACAGAGGCAATTTAGACACAGATTAACATTGGTGCTGTCAAGGTAGCAAGACTTTTAAACCCATTAAAATTACTTTGCTGTAATAAAAACAGCTGTAACCCAAGGACATTTCCTTTCTCCAGTAGTTTGTTGTGAAATTCCAATCTGTGCCAAGGCAACTTGTAAATGACAAAGAGCTTTTGGGATAACTCAATGTAAGTGTAGTTTCACTGTGCCAGTGTGATGTTCAAACAAGTGTAAAGCTGGGCTTTGGGTTTTTGTAGGTCTTTTCTTTCATTTTGGTTTTAGTTTTTTTGCATTCTTCTCAGGTGTCTTTGAAACTCTGCAACTGAAGACTCAGTTTCACAAGGAGAAATTGTAATGTTATTCTTCTTACACTCATGTCACCTCCTGAAGCATTCTAGCAGTGGACAACACTAGGATTTGGGACATTCTCTTTCTGAAAAAAGCATCATCCCTCCACAAAACAACTCAAATTTCTGATCCATGTGTTATTTTATTAGCCTTTATACAACAACAGATCTACTAGGAGACAGCAATGGGGATTAAACAGGCAGTTTCATTATCTCTGAGCAGTGCTGCTGTTACTTAATTATGGTTAGATTTCAGTAAGAATTCAGAATTGAGTATGGGGCCTTGGGGTTTTCCTCTCCATCCATATCTGTGGAGGAAGGGAGAGATAATACAGATCAGAGGTGCTGGACTTGAATTATTTTTTTGTGAAATACCTGGATTCTTGATTTAAGGTGTTACTGAGATAGTTTCATTTGTCAGCTGAATTCATTTTGGGCAGAGACCATGCCTTGCTTGAGTTTTTTTTACACAAGGGAGACAAGTGAAGAAAGTTCACCAATTTTCAAACTGTGTGAAATGTTCTGCTTGGGACGGCATTGTGAACAGAAAATGGGAGAGCTGGGCATAATAAAAGGAAAACAACGTTTCCAGAAAATGCACACACAAAAAAATTTATGCCTACTCCCCAGCCTTCAAACCCCAAGATACCTATTATTCACCAGGACTGTACAAAAGAAATCTTTGAAGTTAGACAAGTTTGGCTTATTGAAGTGAACAAAACTGAACATTTTGCTCTTAGACCTTTTATTTTCTTGTGTCGTGGGACTTCTAGATGGGTTACCATCTCTACTTCTTCCCACTGGGGACTCTGCCTCCCAGCACACCATAGGGATTGGGTGGTGTGTAGTTTGTCCTCCAGGACAAACGTTAGTTTGAATTTTGATGATACACAGAACCACAGTAAATATTTTGTATTCCCCAGGGGAAAAGGGGAGGCAAACTTTGCTTTCTGTCTGTTTTGTTCCCAGTATTTACTTCTGCTCCCAGCTCATGCCTTTTAACATGCCCCTGCAACCATTTTGCACATGTGTATCAATGGGTAGCCTAGGATGTTCCAAATGAAACATGAAACACCTACCTTCAGATAAACAGATTTTTTGCTCTGGATCTCTGTAATGGAGTTTAGACATCTGGCTCATAATTAGATATCTTATTGTAAAGGAGTTGTCTTCATCCATGAGCTGATTCCCATTAAGCTACCCAAGAAGAGCAAACACAGCTGTGATCAGTTTTAATGTCACTACACATGATCTGCACCTCCATGGAGGGGTATTTAGATGTCCGAAGACGGGAAAGAAATGGATGCCATTGCACTCAATGGCTGAAGTCACTTTGGAAATCTCTGGGCAGCTCCCAGCTCCAGCAACAATCCTGTCCTCTGTGGAAAGGTCTTCAAAGCAACTCTACTCAAGGGCTGATTTTTACTTTCTGAATGGCATTCGGCAGTAAAAGTTTTACTGTGAGAATGTGGACACAGTGATGGCAAAATGGTATGACCTTCTTGACTTAATGTACATTGAGGAACGACACTGAGTTTTCTCTCTACGTGGTCACTTTGGCCTATGGACAGAGAAACGAACAATTTAACTATGGCATGGATGGGCTAACTAATGTCCCAATAAAGAGGGCATACAAATACCTGTATCAGACTAGGTCTTTTTTTGCTGAGTAACTGTTCTGTGACAGTAGGAACTATGTTAAGAACATAGGTGAAGAAAAAGCCTATCGTGATATTACTTGAAATATTCTTCCAGCAGATAACAATCTCTGTCTCAGGGATTTTTTTGGATCAAAGATTATATAAATGCTTCCAAATGCCCTTGATAGACTTCTTTACCATGAAAGCACCTCATTACTGTTCTAACCCCTATAAACTTCTGGCAGATGCAATATCTTGTGATGAGTTCTGCAATTTAAGTATGTGCCATGTGAAGAATTACCTCACTTAGTTCATTTTGATAATTGGATTTGATGTCATTTAGTTCCTGTGTTATGAGAAATAGTGAACAATCATCCATATCCATCTTCTCCCTGACACTCTTGATTTTATCATCCTCTGTCGTGTTATTCCTCAGCCATCTCTGTTTTGCAGGAAAATGCACTTTATTTTAATTGTTCTTCAGATAGAAACTATGCCATGTCTTTGGACATGTTTGTCAACCTCTTTTTGAACCCTTTCTAAAACAATTCCTTTTTTTTTTTTTTAAACTAGTCTGAACAGAAGAATAGACAATAATCAAATTAGACATACATCATAGAGGTGAAAGGCTGTTTTTCAGGTTGTTCTTGAACTCTTTCCCAAAAGTTCTTACTATTTACTCTTCTTTTACTGCCATCAGATATTCACCCAATGTTTTCATCTTACATCCCCTCTTGGTTTTCTGTTTTGCCTTTCCCTTTCCAGTGTCTATGTTCACAACGTATCTCAACCTTCACAAAGCCTCAGCAGCATTTTCATCAAGCTCTTGCAAGAGCTCTGCTGTGTCTGTGATTTTCTGCAATGATGTACCTACTTTGGTTGATGATGATGGTAGGTCTGTGTGCATAATGACCTAGAGAATGGTGTAGGGGCAGAACCACCTGGGTTTGACCACTGACATGTGCAGAAAGATAGGAAACTTGAGACAAAACTTGGGAGCTGGAGGAGAGTATGCTTAGCTTTTTGGGGAGCCTATGTGGTCCAGCTCACAGATGTCATAGCCTGATTGTCTTATCTGGCCTTGGAAAAGTCTACATCCAAACTGACAGTTGTATTCCTACTTCCAAAGCAGGTTTCAGGCTCTCCTCAGCTTTAGCTTCATCTCATTGGAAACCAAACCCAGCAGCTCATTAAATGCTGTCTCAAATACAGACAAGTGCTGGAAGGCTGCATGAAGATATACATGATCTTTTTGAGAGGTCTTGGATAACAGGGGAGGTCCCTGAAGACTGGAGGATAGCCAACGTCACTCCGGTCTTCAAAAAGGGCAAGAAGGAAGATCCGGGTAATTATAGGCCTGTCAGCCTCACCTCTGTCCCTGGAAAGGTGATGGAACAGCTTGTGCTGGATACCATCTCCAGACAACTGGGAGAAAAGGAGGTTATCAGGAGTAGTCAGCATGGGTTCACCAAGGGGAGGTCGTGCTCGACCAACCTGGTGGCCTTCTATGATGCTGTCACATGCTGGGTGGATGGGGGAAGAGCAGTGGATGTAGTCTACCTTGATTTTAGAAAGGCGTTTGATACTGTCTCCCACGACAACCTTATAACAAAGCTGAGGAAGTGTGGGATAGACGAGTGGACAGTGAGGTGGGTTGAGAACTGGCTGACTGGCAGAGCGCAGAGGGTCGTCGTTGGTGGTGCAGAGTCTGGCTGGAGACCTGTGACCAGTGGTGTCCCCCAGGGGTCTGTGCTGGGTCCGGTCTTGTTCAACATCTTCATCAATGACCTTCATGAGGGGATAGTGGCCACCCTCAGCAAGTTTGCTGATGATACGAAGTTGGGAGGATTGGCTGACACGCCTGAAGGCTGTGCTGTCATTCAGCGAGACCTGGACAGGCTGGAGAGCTGGGCAGTAAGAAACCGGATGAGGTTCAACAAAAGCAAGTGTAGGGTCTTACACCTAGGGAGGAATAATTGCATGCACCAATACAGGCTGGGGGATGAGCTGCTGGAGAGGAGCTCTGCAGAGAGGGACCTGGGCGTCCTGGTGGACGACAGGTTGGCCATGAGCCAGCAGTGTGCCCTCATGGCCAAAAAGGCCAATGGCATTCTGGGGTGCATTAAGAAGAGCTTTTTCAGCAGGTCGAGGGAGGTGATCCTCCCCCTCTACTCTGCCCTGGTAAGGCCTCATCTGGAGTACTGTGTCCAGTTCTGGGCTCCCCAGTACAAAAAAGACAGGGATCTCTTGGAAAGAGTCCAGCGGAGGGCCACAAAGATGGTGAAGGGCCTGGAGCATCTCCCCTATGAAGAAAGGCTAAGTGAACTGGGTCTGTTTAGCCTTGAGAAAAGAAGACTGAGAGGGGACCTGATCCAGGTTTATAAATATCTGAGGTGTGGAGGCCATAGCGATGAGGCCAGTCTCTTTTCAGTGGTACGTGGAGACAGGACGAGGGGAAACGGACATCAGCTGCAGCACAGGAAGTTTCGCATGAATGTGCGTAAAAACTTCTTCATGGTGAGGGTGACAGAGCACTGGAACAGGCTGCCCAGGGAGGTTGTGGAGTCTCCTTCTCTGGAGATATTCAAGTCTCGCCTGGACGCCTACCTGTGCGACCTGGTGTAGGGAACCTGCTTTGGCAGGGGGTTGGTCTCGATGATCTCTAGAGGTCCCTTCCAACCCCTACAATTCTGTGATTCTGTGATTCTGTGATTCTGTGATTCTGTGATTTTAAGGGTTGCAATGAGACAAAATGACTGAGTCAAACTGGGAGAGATGTTGGACCACCATCACACTTCACTACACAACCCTAATCCCCAACTGTGTCTTGGTTACACAGGTCGTACAATGTTCTCCATGGATTAAACTTGGAATGAGGAGAGATGCTCAGCCCAGCACTGTGGTTCTGGCTCTGAAGACTCACTCAGCCTTTGTGACTATGGCATGAGTCTTGCTCATCATGCCCTAGAGAAAATCAACTAACACTTTCCTCCTGGAATTCAAGCAGGGCATCAGCCTAGCTTGTCAGTCATGCAGAAAGGAAGGAAGTCCCTTCAGAAAACTGAGAGTGGCATCAGCCAAGAGCATCCTTTGCTGCAGGCTTGCCAGAAGACATGGCATCTGCCTCATTCTACAGTATCAGCCTGACTCAACCACACACAGGCACAACCAAAATACATAGGTCAGTCATGACAGTCCTATCCTGGAGGTGTTGAGCTGCAATCAGAGAGCTGTTTCTGAAGGACAGACAGCCTTGGGCTGTGTTCCATCATTTGCATTGCAAAGAACTATTTCTGGGATACCTCTGTTGGATGCTTTCAGAGCTCTGTTTCTTCCTTCACTGCATTTCAGTCTCTGTTATATGATGCTGCCCTAGAGTTCTGTGGGGCAGTTATCTTCTCTTCTTAACCTCTTCTCCTCTTTGGGATTTCCAGCTTAAGAGTCCTTCCCATGGTGCACAGCCATGAGGAAACTGCTGCCTGGTATCATCAGGATGCATTTTGGGAAGTGAACTATCTAAAGTGAAGCTGGAGCATGTGAAATGCTGTTTTATTTCACCATGGGTAGGGTTTTTAGTGTTGTTTTTTTGTTTGTTTGTTTGTTTGTTTTGTGAATGATGATGGAATTTGAACTTTAGAAGAAAAATGATTTTTTTTCTCCCTAGAGAAATCTTCAATAAGCTGAGATTTCAGTTTTCATTAAAAAACTTAATTATCCTGATGGAAGTTCATTCACCAGATCTGAGCATAATCATAGAATCATAGAATCATTAAGATTGGAAAAGACCACTAAGATCATCAAGTCCCCACACCAACCCATCCCCACCATGTCCACTAAATTGTATCCCTCAGTGCCAAACCTGCTCTTTCCTCGAACATCTCCAGGGATGATGACTCCATCACCTTTCCTGAACACTCTTTTGAAGAAAAATGTTTCCTAATCCCTAATATGAACCTCCATTGGAGCAGCTTAAAGCCATAACCTCTTGTTACCTGTGATAACAGGCCAACTCCCACCTCACTACAATCTCCTTTCAGGATGTTGTAGAGAGAAATAATATCTCCCCTGAGCCTCTTCTTCTACTGACTGAATAATCCCAGCCAGACCAAACAATGACATAAAAAACTCAAATCCCATAAACCATGCAAATCCCACAGACTGTGCAATAGCTTTCCCTCCTCTTGCTCTCCTTCATTCTCACAAGCCATGGCTGCATCCACATCCCTTCTGCTGCAGGTAGTACCTGGGAGAAGGCATGGCTTGGTCCAACCCCTTTATCCCTATGTGGCATGAGGTAGACAACATTCTCTTCTGACTTGTCATCACAAATTCTTGCCCGTGGGAACGATAATCCTTGTGGAATTAAAAAAAAAAAAAGCCTTTGTGAAAAACACAGTGGCTGGTAGTATACAGATTTTTACTTCCTCCCTCCCTCATCCCCTACAACCTCTGTTATAAAAATCAGACACAGCAGCAGTTCACAACCATGTTTTAGACAGGTTTGTGCATGTATTTGGTACAAATAAACAAAAATATGTGCATTTTGTTTCATAGAGCTTACATCAATCCAACATTACTTGAATCACAAAACAGAAAAACTCCGGCTAATAAATACGTCTGGGAATGAAAAATAAAAATCTATACATAAAAAATTCCAATGTCTGCTAAAGAAAATGTACACTTATATACACACTGTAAACAATAGTAATGCAACCCAACTGCTGTCCAGCTCAGGCTGACAGGGACGTTCCTTCTTCCTCAGATGGGACTCGTGAGAGTCTACTGCTCTTCATCACTCAACACTCGACTCATTGAAGCAGCAAGCTCTGATGGTGCAACAGTGGCACAAAGCCAGTGCAATGAGGTGATTGCTACTGGATAACCAAGGGTGAGTGCTTTGGGAATGGCTCGCTTGGAAAATTCGGAGAAATGGGATCTTATCCTCAGCTGGTCACATCCCTTGTTGGTCCACAAAAATCAATGGGATCAGATAAAATTTACCTTCTGAAGTCTGAGCTCGTTTTTTCCAAGCTTGGAGTTTAATGGAATCAGAGGGAAATGCACAAGCTTAAATACTTAGGTCACATTTCATACAACATTGTCCTTCTTCCCCTGGAGCACAGGCAGACCCAGTCTCCCCTAAATGAGGATGTACAGAATCCAGTCCCAGTACGGATTCTTCTGATGCAATATCCTAAAAGAAAGGAGGGCCTTAGGTGAGAAATGAGTATTTTCTCTTAGTGTGGAATTTGAGATTTTTTCCTACAGCACCTTGTAGAGTATTTTCTGGGGCCTGATTAAACACCCACAGCTACAATGGGGGAAAGTAAATGGGTGTGGGCACTGCTGTACGTGTATGCATATGTGTATGCATATGTATGCTTAAACAGATTTAATCCTCCTTTTCTATCCTATACGTCTTTAAAAGATTGGGATTAAGAGACAGAAAAAAACTCAGAATAGTCCTTCTTTCTCTTCTCTATATATTACATATATAAAAGTAATAAAGAGAGCATGTGTGTCAGTATGGTCATGGATGAGCACTTTACTCAGTGCTATGGGTGTCTGGCTGGATACCCACCGAGGCTGTGCAGCGGCACTGAGGCAGATCTGCTCCTGAGCATCAGAAAGAATCTAATGGCAAACGCCCATCTTCCCCTTGGCTAGACTTTCACAGGCAGGTAGTAATGCATTTGAGTTCAGTGTAAGTGCAATGCTGCCCATTTGTCTTGATGAGGTTAACGGCTGGGAGGAAAATATTTGGTCAAAATCTGCAGTAATTCATCCAGTTCAGAGTCCGTTGCATTGAGTAAGGGGCAGAAAGGTACTATGGGTGCTGAGATAGGGTCTACTCTGAGTGCCATCTCTCAGCATGGGTTTAGATTTCCTTTAAAGCAGATGAACAGCAGGTAGGAAGTTGCATTCTCCATGCCATGCCTGGGAGTTGTTTCTCTTCTTTGATAGCCATCCTTAAAATGATTAGGTGAATGTGCAGTAGGCATGCTCATGAATGACTCCTGAAAGGTCTGGGGGACAGTGCTGATGTGGATGAGTTTCCATCCAGAATATACTCAGCACTGTCTCCACCCTTGATCTTCATGTTCCCATTCTTAATTCACCTTCAGATTCAGACTTTGCCTCCACCACCTATGTGTCTTGTGCCTCTGCCCATGACTAAATCTTACAGTTATTATTTGTGGAAACTCTTAGGCTCACTGACAGTCTGAAACTTGATAAAAACAATGCCTAGAATACACGGCCAAGCAAATTTTTCTGAACTGTTCAGCTTGGGGTCTGTGAGCTTGGGGCTGGGCTATCCTGTCCCAACTCCATCCTTGCTGAGATCCTGGGAGGAGGCCATGGTGCCTTCCTGAGGGAAGGGGGCTGTGAGACTGCGAGTAGGGCAAAATAAAATGCCACACTCTTACGAACACAGCTTTTGTCCACACTAACCAAGGTTAAGTGCTGCTAAGGCTTTGATGTGTCAGGAACAAGGAAGCTGCCTAGGAAAGGAGTCATGAATATAAAGTCATTGAATCATCTGGGTTGGAAAAGATATTCAAGTTCACCAAGTCCAACCATCAACCTGACTAGTTCCATCACTGAACTATGTCCCTTGGTGCCACATCTATCCACCTCTTGAATACCTCCAGGGATGGGGACTCCCCCACTTCTCTGCAGAGCCTGTTCCAGTGTTTGACCATCCTCTCCATGAAGAAATCATTCCCTGTATCCAATATATATCTTCCTGGTGCAATGTGACTGTTTCCTCATGTTCCAGTATGATCCTGACTGGAGAGAAGATGCATCCATGTGAGGGAGGTCCCACTGCACATCAGCTCCATTTAAGTAATGAGTAATAGAGCCAGAACTTAAATGGCTCTATGTCTGCCCACCACACCTCTGCTGAGCCACAGCTCTGGTTGAGTGTGAGCATGAGCAAAGCACCTAGGATGCATCTTTACTCAGTGCTGTTTGACAGAAACAGTAAGAGAGAATAAGAAAAGGAAAGAAAAAGACTGGGGATGGCCAACATCAAAAGGAGTTGCTTTCTCTGTATCACAGCAGGATGCTTGCTGGAACAAAGTGGGCTGCACATTTTTTCACTGGAAACTGGAATGAGAAATGTGTCACAGTTGGAGTTAGAGAAGAAAGACCTGCATGCCCATTGGATCAGTGTATACATCTGGACTGTTCCTCTGTCCTAAAACCAAACGATGTGGCGGTGGCAAAGCTCTGGGCACTGCAGACATGATGGCTGAGGGACAAGATCCCCCAGTCCCTGCTTGGGAATACTGCTGTTTGCTCACCAGGCAAAGGCCTGGGCCAGAGATCCTATTAAGCCCCACAGTCCTGCAAGCTCCCAGCACGTTGTCTAAAGGATCAGCTCCTGCTCACAGCATCCATTTTGGATGCCACCTCCGGATGGAAACATTATCATGTGTACTAAGGCAGAGTTTGCACCTTTTGGGGTTCAGTTCTTCCAGTAGTGGTGTTTTTAAGGCAAAGAAGACATCTTGTTTTCCCTTAATTGAACAGCTTCCTCCAAAGTACAAGATAACCATCTCACTGGAGGAAACAGACTTTTTCTGAAGGCCATGTGCACCCCACACTTCCCCCTCTTGCCACAGCTCATTACAATGGGATACTCCACTGGCTCTTTTTGAGGAATGCATAATCCCATAGAAGGAATTGATGTCTCCATGGAGGATACTTCTAAAACCTTTGGGCAACTGCATTTTATACCTGATTGCTGCTCCCAGTCTGCCTGACAGACCCATAGATGGTACCCCTTTGTTTTTCTGCAAGATACCTCTAAAGAAACCATCAACACCTGTCCCAATGGCTTCAAATATCCGTTTCTCTCAACCCACAGCAGTCTGTTAAATCATATGTTTGATAGTCGATGGTTTCCATAAAGTCATGAGGGATCCCAATAGAGACAGACTCCACCTCTGTCTTGTAGGTGGCCGTCACCCCTCCTTTGCTGGACCCTCCCCGGATTTTGTTAGAAAGGCTGTTCATCTTCTCTTTCAGCTGGGCGGATGCTGGTTTCTGGAAAGGAGTGAGCATTTTCCAGCCCTTGAAGCTGAGTGTTCGCCTCTTGCTCGCTCTCTCCTGCAAGGAGGAGTTAAATATGAAGGAGCTGTTCAGGGTGCTAATCCTGGGCCTCAGGTCCGTCTCGGAGTCCTGCACAGAGCTGTTCACCGAGGCCCCTCGCCAGTGGTGGTCGTAGACACGCCAGATGGGCCGTCTTCTGCGGTGGCATTGGCACTTGAGCAGCCTGATGAACGCTCTCTTGAACTCCTTGCTGGAGCAGGGGTAGATGATGGGGTTCACGCAGCTGTTGAAGTATCCCAGCCAGAAGATGACCTTGAAGACCATTTCCGAGGGCTTCAGAGATGGGAAGAAAGAACCTTGGAAGAGATGGAAAGAAATAAGGTTAGAAAAAGTGGAAGGACATGGAAGCACAGTGTTGCAAGGCTGGTGGACAGCCATTTCCTGGAAGGTGAGCCCAGAAAGAAAGCTGAAGGTGTGTTTCTGACATTAGGTCCTTGGCTTGCAATATTATTGATATCAAAGTGAAAATCTGAGCACTATAATACTGGAAGGCATAGAACATAAAGATGGATGATACCATCTTCTTGGCAGGAGCCACCCAGCCTCCACTGTAACAGGGCTTGTAGTCACTGTCCTGCTCTAAACTGATGCAGGAGAGCCAAATCCATGAGGCATCTTCCATATCTCGGGACTGAGTTGCTTTCTGAGACCTTACAGCAATGTCTGTGGGTATTATTTTGGGGATAAGATTCGATAATCTGAGGAGGCAGACCTCAAAGGCCATCCAGTTCTAAACCCCACTGCAGGCAGGGATACCCACCACTGATTTAGGCACAAGGTCAGTTTGCCCAAGGCCCCATCCAACCTGGTCTTAAACACCTTCCGTGCTGGAAGTCCCTGCTGGTTTTCCTAAAACAGCTGAGGTTTTCTTTGCAGCCAGAAGATGTCAGTGTTGCTCCCACATGGCCCCATCCCTTAGTATTACCCATTCATATCCGAAATAACTTTCTGACTCAGCCTTAATTTCTTTTAATTTTAGCTCTGGATGACAAATCATGCCACCATGTGACTGAGCGTTAATTCGTATTTTAGTAAATAACATTAGCTCTGGATATCATTATTATTTTCCCCATGCTCAAAAGCCTGGTGTCAAAACAGTCAAGTCAAACAGGTGCCAGATATTCAGAACCAAGGCTCTGAACTTCCACAGACTGCATTAAAAGTCCCCACAGTGGTAGTTTTCTACTTTTTTGATAGGAAAAAAAAAAACAACCACTAAACAACCAAAAAGCCATCATCCTGGAAACTCAGAGCTCTGATTTAAGCAAAGCTTTCTTACATTCATCCACCCCTCCACAGTGCAGAGTTTGCAGACAGACTTAGTCTGTAACTGGGGCTCAGTGGGGTATGTTGGCTCATACACAGTGGGGTATGTGGGCTACCCCATCACAGAGAGATATCCACATTTTCTGATGATTAAGACAGGGAAAGCACACACACATGGAAGTATAAATTAAATATCTGCCATAGGTCAACTCAAGCCATAGGGCTGGAGCTCATGCTGGCTGTCAATATGTGCTGTGGGTGGCACTCAGTAAGGATAGCAAGCAGGCCTGATGTCTCTGTGCTGAAAAGACCTGGAGCTGTCATGGAGATGGATGGCATTTGCGGAGTAATGAGCAGCTTCTGGTGGTGCAGTCCATGGTTTCAAACAGAGCTAGGATAGAGGTTTGCAGAAGCCGTGCCCCTGCTGTGGTTGTGTTTGAGTCAAAGAGTCTATTCCTTCTGGGATAGTGTTGAATTTAGAGCTTTATTGGCTGCTTTACTCACAACATCAAAATCTAACCACAGAAACACCATCCGTGGAGTGTTTAGGCCCAGCAGTGAAGGAGCAGTCTCCATTTGCACTGCATTTAGTGTCTTCTGCATTCTCCAGCCACCTCGGCTTTGAGCCTTCCCCTTTTCTTGCACCCCCAGCCCACCCTAAGGATCCTGATGCAACACTCCATCCTGATGCAACATGGACCAGCGGTAGGTTTCTAAGATCAACACCAATTCCTATCCTTAATTTCTGGTCTTGGCAGGAATGGGTGGATACATTTTGGGTGGGGCAGCTCTTTACCCAGAGAGTGGTGAAGTGCTGGAACAGCTGCCCAGAGAGGCTGTGGATGCCCCATCCCTGGAGGTGTTCAAGGCCAGGTGGGATGGGGCCCTGGGCAGCCTGGGCTGGTATTAAATGTGGAGGTTGGTGACCCTGCATGTGGCAGGGGGTTGGAGATTCATGATCCTTGAGGTCCCTTCCAACCCAAGCTATTCTATGATCCTGTGATTTTCCTGCTGGACTCACCCCATGTTCCACCCTGGTCCAAGCTTCAGGACTATGGGTTCCCTGGCTTTCAGCTCTGCAGTAAGACCTTACATTGTCCAATCTTGACTCTGCCATAGCTTGCTGTGAGCACTGGGGGCCGAGGCAGGCAAACAAATCCTCAAGGCATGAAATCTCACTCATATTCTTGTCAAGGGAGAGGTTCTGTGCCTCGGTTTACCCACTAGAGAAAGAGGACGATTGCCATCATCTCTTTCACAGATTATTGTGAATCCTGTTTGCACTGTGCACTCAGTTCTTAGAGGAACCATGGCTTTATGCAGAATACTTTTTTTTGAATTGAGAAAGAGGAAAATAAAACTTCACTACACTGTGCAGTTTCTGTGCTATATTCTTTGTTTTAGCATCCAGATTGTGAATACAAACTGAATAGCACAAGCTACGAATTCCCTGTATTTCAACTTTGGCTGGTGTTCACCCCCTAGAACCTTGTGTACATCTGAAGACAAGGGGCTCATTATCATCATCATTACCATGCAAATAAGCATGCCCCTTGGAAGAAACGTGTACTGTGTGCATCCATGGTTTCCTCTTTTGATCATACTGGGATGAACAGAACAGGAATAGTTCACTGGCTTGTAATCTTGTGTATGCTGGAGCATTTGGCTATCTTGGTAAGTACTGGGAAGTTACTTCTAAGAAAGAGATTTTAGGGCCTTTAAGAAGAATTTAAGAAAAGAATAAAGTGTGGAGAGAATTAGCTTGTTCTTTGTACACACGAACATTCAATTATATTTTGATAGATGGAAGGTTTACGAATTGAGCTGTAGGACAATGGATCATAGAATCACGAAATGAGTTCTAAGATCCCCAAGTTCAAACCCAACCCATCCCCACCATGCCCACTGATCTTGTTCCTCAGTGCCATTTCTCCACGGTTCTTGACCATCCCACTGCTTCCCTGGGCAGAAATGGTGTTGGAAGAAAGCACTAAGTTAATGGGCACCTAAAATGCTCAGGAAAAAGTCTGATACTTCCAAGATCTAGAAATATTAAACGGGAATAAAATCTCAGGTATAGCAAGGAGAAATGATACATTAGCACTTGAGCTTGAAAACAGTGCAAGATCATATTTGGATGATCCCAAAACATCAAAAACATAACAGGGCAATATCAAAGGCAGTACATGGAGTCCAAAGGTTTTAGGACCTGTGTCACAGCACTGTTTTTGAACTCCCAATTGTATCTTGGTGGAGGATGTTCCCAGGCAGGGTGGGATGCAGAGCTTCATCTTTCATATTTTCCATTGGCTGGTCAAAAAAGTTCTGTGCTGCCTTCTGCAGATGCTACTGAGGTCTTCATTTTCTCCTATTAGATATATGTATATCCATATAATAGTGCTCTTGGGGGGGATAGCTGAAAGTCTTTTTTGAGTTCTAGTTCATAAAGTACTTACGAGCATGAAGCTCATTATGGTCTTTTCTGGCCACAGTCAAAGTGTTTTCTTTCTTTTCTTCCAGGCTCATAAGAAGTAAATTAATTAAATTTCGTCCAAAGCAATCATATATTGTCAGTTTCCACTTATTACACAGCTTGTACTCCTCCTTGTTGGACTTCTATGAAGGACAGTACAGCTGACATGTCTGCCAAACTATGGGACAATGGGCTGGATATCAGCAAAGACTTCTGCCTATGTGTGGGGCTGGGAGTCTGAAGTTCTGGCTAGTCTTTTACAACCTTCTCCTCCATCCACTGTCAATAAGTTCCTCTGGTCATCTGCAGGCATATCTGGTTCATAGAGGGTTAACATCTCCCTGCAACTGGTGGCATATCTTGTGGTGATGCCTTCCTAGGATGGATTCAAGAGCTGCTTGGCGAAGGGAGGAGGACAGTACGTTCACAGTGACTCCAGTATTTTCCCCAGAGGACAACGGCATTAGGATATTGAGTGAAATTCCTCAGGCCTGTGAGCCTTCCAACTGAGCACATGGGCCCAGCCCCATAAACAAGCTGCAGATAAGCAACAGCTTCTGTCATGCCAATGCAAACCCTGGTAAGCTGCCTGTGTGCATCGCTGCATGTAGGCATGCCTGTTTCTCTGACCTTCTGCACACTGATCCTGCTGGGAAGAAGAGTATGGAGAAACCACCCCTTCCCTACTTTTTGCTGACATTCTTGGCAGCACTGTTTTGTCCCATACTGGTGGTTGGATAGGCTATTTCTGGAGAGCTCCAGCAACGCCAAAGCACATCAGTCCATGGAATGCAAGGTCCTTGTGGCAGAGAGGACAGTCTGCAATGTGGTGGGGCTCAGGGAAGCCTTGTTAACTGAGGGCAGAAGATGCAAAGATGGAAGATGCCATCCATGGAGGTTTCTGGAAGCTTTGGAGAACCTTGGCACTTTCAATAGCATATCAAATTTGAGAACTGAGCATGGTTTTCCCACAAGCAAGCAAATAATAATGTAGCAGAACCTTATTCACATAATTTACTGATGTAATTCACTGCTCTCCTAATATGCTGTGGTTTGCCCAGAGATATCGACCTTTGAAGAACCTTTCCAACTCTAAGGGCTCTATGATTCTATGATTCTATGATGTCTCCTTAGCTTTCCTCTAAGTTATGCCACATCAGTAGAAATTTGGATGAAATTGCCCTTTTTTACTCTCAGAGCTCTCACTGGGACTTTTCTCAAAGCAATCCTGTGAATGTGGACCACCAAGGCAAGCCATTGCCATGTGAATCTTTCCAAGAAAATCTACCTGCTAACCAACTCACCCATCTAAGTTTAGGCATCTAAAAAGGTCCCAGGGCTCCTCTTGCACTCAGTAGCATAATTGACAGTGTCAGTGGAATGGATGGAGTAATCCGTCTCATAGTGAAGCTTTAGCCCATACTGGCCAGGTGAATCACATTCAGTTTTCCCCAACTGGACTCTTAGCTCATGGGTAGATACCATTTTATATAAAGGCAGATGAGGGTGACTTGGGATGAATTTCATTCTTAGCGTCACTGGCATCTCATGGTCTCCTGTCGTAGGAAGAGTCTTGCAGTCTTTCTATGCAACAGTTTCCCTTGTGACTCCCATCACTGGGAATATTTTGTCAGTGAACCTCCCATAGTGACAAAGGGTGGCTCAATGAAGAGTCACACACACATTTGCCCAGGGAAATAGTAGAGTCATTGTCTCTGGAGACTTTCAAGACATGGGTAGGTGTGGCACTTAGGGACATGGTTAGTGGGCGTCGTGCGGTTGGATTAGCAATTGAACTGGATGAGCTCTGAGGTCTTTTCCAACCTTAACGATTCTATGATCTAAACTAACAGCATCTACAGGATCTACCAACAGAAACCTAACTTGTCCAAAGTGTTAATTTGCTTAGAATGCTCCAGCTCAATCCCTCCAGGTACATCTCATCCAGGGAACAATTCACTATGGAGACTGTTCTCAAAAGGCCAACAAGACATGCCTGTGAAGTCCCCTAGCAATGTTGCAGCAAGCTCTGCACCCTTAATCACTTCCATATGCCTTTATGCCACATCACAGAGCATACAATGCAAAGCGTCTGTTTAAGACTAAAGATCCACTCTGGTGGGCTGTTCTTCCAGTGACCCATCACTCCTGCAAGAGATTAATTATTCTGTAGGACCACTGGGAAAGTGCATGGGGCCTAAGAGAGGCTTTGGGTCAGAGACTGTGAAGTCTGGAATCATAGAATATCCTGAATTGGAGGGCACCCATAAGGATCATGAACTTAAACTCCTCTTTCCATACAGGATCATCCCAATTGCAAGCTCTGTGTCTGGGAGCACTGTCTAAAAGCTCCTCGAGCTCTAGCAGCTCAGGGCTGTGCTCACTGCCCTGGCTATGCTATTCCACGTCCTCTGCACTCTGGGGCAGAACCTTTTCCTAACCCCCACGTGACCATCCCCTGATGCTGCTCCATGCCATTCCCTTTAGTCCTGTCACTGTCACCAGAGAGCAGAGATCAAGTTTCCAAACTACAATGAAGTCAGGTCTGGACCCAGTGTGTAGGCTGGGAGGCCACTGATGCTTTGTTTGGGGTCACACAACTGAAAACAGCAGAAGGCAATCTCCAGGAAGAGCATGCATCTTTAGCATTCTTCCAAGGAACAGGATACCCCATGCTAGCATCATGCATAAAGATTCATTACCTTGAACTGAATCTAACGCTTCCCATCTTTACTTAGGGATCTATAAAGACAAATGTCTTGCAGAAAATAATAAAGGAAAATTAATTTACCCTTGGGGACTATGGCCTGCTGCTGCATAGAGTTTGCTCTAAAGATGTACAGAGTCTTGGATCTGTAGAAGAGGTAAGAGTGGATTCCCACGATTTCCAGCTCTGTAGCCCTGTGGCATGATTTGTAAAACCATCCATTTCAAATAATTCTGTCAGCAGTATGAGAGTTTTTTCACTGCTTCCTGGTATCTAACAGGAGCTATGTGGACATGAATTGGGCAGGACCTGGCAGAGCAAAGGCAGAGACATTCTGAAACCACATCTGGGGTTGAACGTTGCAAACCAAGCTCATTTCTCCATTTTTAAAGCTTTGAAAAATGGTTAAGAAAACATTTTTGCAAGGAAATGAAGGGCAGGACTGAACGTCTGCTTCACATTTTGTAGAAAGCAATGTTGACCCATTTGCTGTCTCATGCCTGCAATGAAGTCAGGACCCTGATTGCTGTTGACCATCAATCCCAAGTCACCTGATGAACTTGCCATCGGAGGTATGTAGGAGGATGGGTTTTAAAAATGAGTCACAGGATTAATAAAAAGACAAAGATGTCGGCTTTTTTTTTCTTCTTTTTTTTTTATTTGGCTCCTAGAACAGACTCCCTTAAAAGTAATATTTCTGCAGCATCTATTATGCTTGGGAAAGATAGATGTATATCCAACTGCCTATTCGTTAATGATTCAAGATAAGAGCCTGATTCCAGCCCCAAAGGGAACTTTAAAACAAACCTTAAAATTATGAGACTCAGCAAAAGGACATAAATAAAATTAGGAAAGCAAAACAAAACAAAAGCACGTCTGAAAGATTCACCAATTTGGCAAATCCAAAGGGAAATACAAGGAAGGTTTTTATTTGCCTGATGCAAATAAGGAAAAATAACAATAATAAGTCTCCAGAGAGAAGGAAGAAGTCAGGGTAACCGAGTTGCATGTCAAGAGCTCATCTTTCTGTTTGAGCAGGATGAGGATTGGAATTCACTTGCTGATGTTAGAGCAAGCACAACAGAGACCGCAGTGAAATTCTTGCCTGCATGGTTAAACAGAGGAAACAAGCTTGGAGCAGCCTCTGAAAAGAAAATTTCCATCTGGCTCGGGATCTGAATGAACACAATGGCCATGCGATGTTGCTAGGTTCCCTCCAGGGCAATACAAAAATCAGTGTGTCATTCAGAGAGGAGCACTCCCGTGGCTCTCTGTCGTGCAAACGCTGGAGTGTCCTGAGCACGATGGTGTTGCTGCATCTGAGCCTGGCGATCTCTTCCGTGCATGATAACGTCTTGGACACACTTTTGGGTAATGCAACCAGTATGACTGGCCCGTGGGGGAGGGAAGGATTTACAGGCAAGTTTGTAAAGTAGGAGTAGACGTGGCCTTGGAAGTGGAACGTTGCACATTTTGTTTGTTGGACTGGATGAATCTTAAAGGTCCCTTCCAACTCAATTCTATAATTCTGTTACTCTATGGACAAAACTTCAACTACAGGCAAAGATAATCCACAGATGCTACTTATTCAAGTTCCCTGTCAGCTAACCATACACACACAATGTGTATGAAGCCAACCTGTGAAAATTCGCCGTCATGGATAATATTTTCCTAAACTGCTGGTTTGCACAAAACGCTGTTTTGGTGCTCCATAACTCCAAGCAGCTAATGTAGCTAACAGCCTTCCAGTTATGTCCTTAGCTTCCTGATGTTTACATTGCTGTCTCACGGGTGTGACTTGGTTAAATATAGGACATTTGAGGAATTTTTATCATCCCATTGTATCTTTCTTGTCTTAGACATACAACTGGTGATAAACTGCTGCGACCTTGCTATTTCCCAAGAAAAAACATGCTGTGTGAAGTCAATATGGGGCTAAGTTCAACATGGGATTGGCTAGGAATATACAGTATCCATTCAGTCCCTCTGTAAAAGGAGGTGTGTGTATTTAAGGGGAATTTCTACTTCTCTGCGTTCCAACTGGCTTCCATTGGCAATCCATTGGATCTGTTTTTCAGTCTTTGTCAGCAGAGGTTCCCAATAGACTTCACACTAATGCAGCACTTGGTCAATATTAGGAAATATTGTATGACTTATTTAATGGACTATCCTAAAAAATCAACAAGAATTTTATGACTATCAGCATCATTATTTAGATAGATGAAAATATAGCATAGAGGTGGCTGCCAACTCAATTAAATGCATGCTGAATCAAGACTAATGCACAACAACTAAGGAAGAGAGATGGCAAAAATTATTCTGGAGTGATCTATTGAAGATTCATTACAGTAATCTACTTGAGGAAACCTGAGGTATTACAATGAATGAAGTGATGACAATCTTCCCCACAAGGTGGGTAAGTCAGTAGACACATTGCTATGACTTAACTCTCTGATATCTTGTTTGATGCATATATTTCATGGAATATCATCAAAGATTTTTGCAAGTAGATTGCAAAAATTTTTCCTCAGCCCTTGCCACAAAACTTTGTTCTTCTATATCTATAAATGATGAATCAGTGTAGTACAGGGCTTTAAACTGGTTGTTCTCCAGCTTTTCTGAAGCAGAAGCTGTTAATCCTCATCACTTTTTACAGACTGCCTGGCTCCCCTTAAATTTGTTTTTCCATTAACCATTTATCAAGATTTCATAGACCAGTGCGGTCTGGAGGCCACAACTTAGGAACCACTGTTCTAGACTATTGGTTCTTGCTTTTATTAGCAAACACAATGACTTTGTGTGAAGCACTGCAGCTGGCTTTCTCTAAGCAAATCCTTTCAGCAGTGTTGAGTATTCTCATAAAGCTTCCTATGCAAATAATTATTATTCCTCTGTGGGTTCCACAAACAGAAGCCCGGCTTCTACCAATCTCCAAGACAAGATATCCCTTTTCTGACAACTGTCTCTTCCACTGTTGTCAGAAACATTGAGAATGTGTATTTTCTTTTCCCACTAAGTAGAAAGCTTGGGAAATCCTGGAGAAGAGAAAGAGGAGAATAATTCCCAAGCAAGTCATCTGAGTCTTGGAAAAATCACTGTGTTTGCTGGGTCGGTCCCAAGACTACTCTTTGTTTTTCCAACTCAGAAGTTCTTTTCTCTGCACTTGGTTTTCTAAGAATGTGAACTCACCCGCCCCGTCCTGTTTACAAGCTCGTAAATATGTAGATCAGATTTGGCTGCAGGGTAGGCTTTGGAAGGGCTGAATCTTGCTGGGAACACATGGCATTTTATGTACACTAAGGCCAGATCTAAGAAGCTCAAAGGAAAAACTCAATTTTTCACTGGGCCCAACCCAAAGAAAATTCTCCCCCAGAGCAAAATTCGTGAGTCCTGGCTTTAACTTACAGTGCGAAGCAAGCAGCAATCACCTTGAGTGGGTAGGCATCACCAGGGCACAAATAGAGAAAGGATGATTGACCTAAAAGGTGAAAAACTGTTTTCAGCTGATTGTTTGCGATGCTTATGGCCCTAAGCATGGAGAACTTGGTAGTGGCGGGACGCCAGCTTTTGGAAAATGCGCTATTGGAGGAGGTGTGGGAGCTTCCTTAGCGTGTTTCCACCATACCAGTCCCAAGGACATTCTGTTTATATCAGAATCTAGCAGACAGCACGTCACCGGCCATAGAGCCTGGCACAGCACCACTTGCAGCCCATGTCCCTTCCTGGAGTCGCTGGCTGTGAAAGATGCTGAACAGCATCCTCCAGAGAGCTGCGAGCTGTGATGTCATGGAGGAAAGGGTGGGGAAGAAAGACTGGGGGAGGCTGGTATTTTCAGCTTTCATGAAAAACCCGGACCTGTTGTGTAGGCTTAGGAGGGGTTATTCAAGACCAGCCAGCCAACTTCTTGTTTCTTGTCAAACTTGGTGTGGAAAATCCTCCAACACATGCCCGGTTTCCGCACCAAGCTCCAAGGCACAGCCCTTCTACAGTTAGATTGCACAGTAAAATCTGCAATTATTCACTGCTTGCTGTTCTTTCTGACTTCTGACAAGAAGGAAAACTTTTCTAAAAGTTTCTATTTTCTTTTTCTTGCTAGCCTGAAATTATTTCAAGGAGACAGATAAAAGCTGTTCTGTATCTCCCAACCCTAAAAACCAGCTTTCAGCTATATCAAGCTCTGAAAACATTACACTCCCCAAGCAGGCTTTTTTCACCCCCCAGAAAACAATGGGTCACTGTAACAGGGCTCCAAAAATACATCAGGAATGCTGATAACAACATCCTCATAGCTCCCAACAGTTCCTGAAGCCTTAGCTTGGAGGGATAAGACCACGAAGCACGAAGTAGTGCCACAAAGGACACTCCTCAGTCCTTGCCCCCATCCGCATGGTGAGGATCATGTCATCTGTCTGATATGTCCTGTTGTGCATCTTTTATCTGGTTATTTAGCAGTGTTGGCTTAAGCCATATTTTCGGGTCAAGTCAACAGGCACAGAGCAAGGGAACAGATTTTGACTGAGGGGCACTCAGGCTGTTAGCAGGGACCATGGAAAGAGTTTGTCCTGAACTTGGTGCAATGGGCAGCAGAGCCAACGGCATGCTGATCCTGGTTTGGGAGACTTTCTCTGTGGCAGTGCCAAGCACATGGGGAATGCATAGACCCCTTATCCCCTTTATTTGCCAGCATTGTTGTGTTGAGGTTGGACTTGATGGTCCCTTCAGGTCCCTTCCAACACTTATGTCACAATAATGTCACAACCTGTCAGTGGGAAGGAGTGACAAGGCCAGAAATCCCAGACAATCATTTTCTTTTCTTACTTGAAACACACATCTGGATGTCATGGCTGAATAGAAGATAAAATGACATAAAACACACAAAAAAATGGCTATACAGTTGACCTAACAGCAGAGCCAAGCCTGGGATGAGCACTGAGATGCTGGGAAGGATTGTAACAGCTGTCCAACCACCATCATGTTGTTTTGTTCAGGGTTTATCGCCACAGGAAGTGTTAAGAAGACTTTTTTGGGGAAGGGAAGAGAATGCAAGGACCTTGTCACACTGCCTGGTTTAAATGCCTGCACAGGGCAATGGGATCTTTGCTGAGAGGAGACGAATGTATCAAAGAGCCTTATTACAGTGATGAGGCTCACTCTCCACTGACAAGTTCCCACTCTATGTCTGCCCTATCTCTACTTCTTTTTTAACCTCTGATTCTGAGGGGAAAAGATGGGAATTTGCATTCAATTTCCATTTGTATACATCCCATGAGATACCCACCTACCTCTCTCTTCCTTTTCACCAGATAAATAAGCCTTTTTGCATCTCCTGCTCATCATTCACTGCCCAAAAGTAATAGCTGTGGGATCAAGGGTGCCTGCCTTAGTGTGTTCTTGACTATTAACTCTTAGATGTGCTAATTTTGCATACTGACTTCTTGTTCCAGGGAACTAACCTTAAGTGGACTTTCCACATCTTCTTAGAAAAGTTCTGTTTTCATGGGCAATCCCTGTCAAGATAATTGTTATGTCCTTTCCTCCCATCATCACAAAATTTTTTCACACTTGCCACCTCTCTCCAATGAGACGTTTATTTGATGAATGAAGAACCATGCCATGTACACTTTGCTTTACCTGAGGACTTCCACCAGCAGTGTTCTCTAAAGGCAAAGAATCTGGTGTCTACTGGGGAACTCCCAGTGGTTCCCCAAGGCTTGCTGATCTTTGAGCAGAAATCACTTGTGTACCTTGTGCAACAGATCTGCCCCCAAACAGAGACACTGCATTTGCTCTGAGACAAGACCCAGCTTCCCTGCAACACAGATCTTTCTTGTTCCTACATCCAGCATATGGTGGATGCTCCGTCTCTGGAGACACACAAGGTCAGGCAGGATGGGGCTCTGAGCACCTGGTGGAGCTGTGGGTTCATTGCAGGGAGTTGGAGCAGATGGCCTTTAAGGGTCCCTTCCAGCGCAAACCATTCTGTTTTTCTATGTTAAATTTTCTGAATGTATGCAAAAACAGAGCACTGCCCCAGACCCTCAAATCTTTAGGCTTTCTTATAGGACATAAGCCCTCAAGACCTTTGCTCATCAGACCCTGAGCAAAGACATAGACAGAAGATTTCTGTACCACCAGATTCTTTCTCTGCTCCTATAGATCACCTTCAGATATTCAAAACACTGAAAAGAGCAATTTTGCTGGCAGCTGAAACCATCTGCCTCAGTGTTTCTTCAGGACTATCAACTTGTTTGTACCCAAATAGCTTGTAATAGTGGGTGAAGCTGAGTCACCTGATGGTACCCAGCATGAATGTTATGGTACAGATTTTAAGAATATTTACGCTCTGAACTCTCATTAAATTCATGGCCATCTTGCGTGAAAAAAAAATCCTTCTGAACAGGAGGAACTTTTCCTTGTTTCAATCCCAGGATCACATACAGTAGCAATATTGTCAGTTCTGGAGGAGTGCTCTTACCCCCCCGAAGAGCAGCACATGGGAGCATTTTGGTGAAATGGTTCTTTAGAGAAATACATTTCTTTCCAGTAACAGTTGATGACTTGATCTTGCAGCTACCTCCCTCACAGAAAGGCTGTCAAGGCTGTTGGCAAAAAGACATGTGCGATCCACCTCGGAGCAGTGATTCATGGAGTGTAATAATAACAAAAACTCGGATCATAAACAAGCCAAGAAAAGGAACAGATGAACTGGACCAAAGAAGAGTGAAAAATGGAGGGAGCTCTTATGGAAAACCATGTTCCATTTCGGTGCCCGCAATGCAGGATAGATGCTGAGGAGATGGAAAATGCTCTGAGGAGCTCTACGAGATGATGCAAAGGTCTGGAAATCTTGACTTAGAGCATGAAATTAATGGAGTGTGATCTACTGGCATTATCCAAGAGAAATTGAAGCAGCTTGCTCATGCACTGCAGTGACATACAGGGGAAGACATTTCTGATAGCAAACGAGTTTTTAATCCAGCCAAAGGCAGTAGAAAAGCTTAATGGCTTGAATTTATAGCTAGATAAATTTACATTGGAAAGTAAGTGGTCATTTTTAATAGCAATGATATAAAGGAACTGGAAAAAATCATGACTAGAGACATGGGTTCTCCATTATTTGCAGTCCTGAGTGTCTTTCTAAGAAAAAACATGTTTTTGAGTAATGGGGTGAGTTGAAGAAGTTATTGAACAAGGTGCTTGTGTCGTCAGTAAATCACAGCAGACAGAAACTTCGAGCCTTGTAAACTGTGACTAACATTAGCAAACTCTATTCCAAAATGAGGTGGGACCTGAATATAAGACAAGTGTAAAAACTGCCATGTTACAAAGGGGCTCCAGATACAGTAAGTGCAATAACTGTCTGAGAACAGTACATCTGCTCCAAAAACTGCTTGAAGTGGAATTAGTAGTAGACTTTATTCCCCTTTGCAACATCCTTCCCTGTGTTTGACATACACATATGCTGTGATGTCTACATCTCTATGCATTTGCTCTTAATTAGAGCGACTGACAATGAGTCAAGCCTCTGTGTCAAGAGGTTTAATTGAGTACAATGAAGGTTTTGCTTCTTGGGGATCATATCAACATTAAATTAATTACAATGAGCTGCAATGTTGGTATTTGAAAACAGTCGGACTCTCTGCACTCTCACACCCAGAGCTAATACCTTTTGGTATGCCAGTAATTGCCCACAGCAAACAAAGCTGAGAGGAAACAAGAACCACAGAGTGCACTCTGGGCTCTTCCTCTCAAAAGAATGGCTGTCACTTGCTGGCACTGATGGCAATGTTTGCATGGCCCTTTGGATGCCATCAGCAGAGACTAGAGCCAGCTTCAAACAGCCATTCAGGTCCCAGCAGCATTACAGCTGCATTTCTTGTGCTGCTGAAGAAATCAACGCGTCACACACCAATACTCCTGGGCAGATCTGGAGACTCAAAGCAACTGGTGAGAGCAGCCTGGGGTGTCCCTTTGCTTTGCAGTCTGGTACCTGACCTCACGCTCTACTTTAGGGGCTCTGTCAGGCTAAGCATGATGATGACACACAGAGTGACCTCCTGGCATTTGTCTCAAGAGGAAAGCAGATAAATCTCCTGATTCCAGCTCTTCCAATCCTGCTGATGCTGATGGCTGCTATCTCCTAATTACATATCAGGCCATGTAGCATCACAGAGATAGACCAGACTTCTGGTCTTCAAATGCATATGCATTTGACTTGCAAAGTGCATGATCCAAGATAGCAAGGAATGAGGGTAGTAATTACTGTTTGCAGCCAGAAGCTCCTTGATTGATTAAAAAAAAAAATATGCTTTTCTAACTGAATCAAATAAAAAAAACAAATGTCTTGGTGTGTGTGCAATGGTGGGGATGGAGAAAATCGTTTGGGCTGCTGTGCTTGTACGTGGATCCCAAAATAAAGGCAGGGCAATTCAACCTCATGTATCTGGAGATGAAGACTTCCTTAGTACCCTAGGGGGCTTTTGGACCCCCCCATTACTCTTGGAATGCCCAAATCTCTCCATGCACAGATGAATTTTCCATGGAAGTAGGGCTAATTCTGTTCCAAACGCTGCACGTAACCATGTAGCTACCTAAGGGCTAACTCACAAGGTTGAACCTTGTCAAGAGTATTTTTTTTCAAATGTCCTCCAAGCTTGGAAAGTAAGAATAGCACAGCTGCACCTGCCCTCTTCTGATAACCTCTTTGGCATCTCCTAAAAGCAAATACAGAACATCAATTCACTCCCATTACTAGTACCACTAAGTCCATGTCTGATCAGAAGGGACAAAACATGAAATCTATGTGATTCCCCAGTTAGAAATGTGTGGGGAGGTGCAGTATTTGAGTCACCTCTGGAAAGTAAAGCAGTAAGCTGTTCAGCAGATGTGACCTTACTCCATGCTTAGGGAATAACATAGACAGATGTTTGACACTGCCTCAGTAAAGAAATGGGAATGTCAGCTGAGAGTTCTTCCTTGCTAATGGCCATCTTCTAAACTAACTCATACCATGAGACAGTCAGCCTCAGGGAAAGGATGCTCGTGTCTATGTTACATGTAGGGACATCCTAGGAGAAAAAAAGAGCTATTTACAAAGACTGGGAAAAAGGAGACAAGCTTTGCAAAGGCTGAAATTATTCAGCAGGAGTTGAATTTAGAGTCAGTTTTCAATATACAGTACAACTTGCACTGCTGGTGAACTTAAGAGCTTTTTCCTCAGTGATAACCTGTATATAGCAGATTTTTAATGACACAGGCACTGCCTGAGATATATGAAGTAACAAAAGCAGATGCACACTGGAACGAATTTCAGTGTCAGGACAATCAGAAATTCCCAAGTAAGGGAAATATTCATAGAATCACAGAATGGTTTGGTTTGGACCTTTAAGATCATCTAGTTCCAACTCCTCTGCTATAGGCAAGGACACCTCCCACTAGACCAGGTTGTCCACAGCCCCATCCAGCCAGGCCCTGAATGCTTCCAGGGAGGGGGCATCCACAACCTCACTGGCAACCTGTTCTAAGCCAAATCCAGCTTCTCTGACCTGAAGTAAAGGGAGGAACTAGATCATCTCTTAAGATAATTTCCAGCCCTGGTCATCTATATTTCTATGAAGCTAATGTCACGAATCCCCATGATTTTAATATGAAAAGGTGGAATTGTAAGAACCAGCTTTTGCAGAGTGTGTCAGTGCGTGCTTGGGAGCAATGTTCTCTGGAAATCCAGATGTCTAGTTTGTGGGAAATTTCAGTTTGATATTTGCTTTCTTCCCAAAACAGAATGCAATAAAAAATTAATGAAAATTTCCAATGAACTATAAATAAAAACAAATAAACAAATTCCAAGAACCTCCAATGCACACTGTTGTTTAAAAATGATGGATCTATGTAACCCTGAGAACTACCAGCTGAGGAGGAAATGCTTGTTAATCTACAGAGCCATGCCAACAGCCAGTCACAGCCTGACAGATGTGCACCACTGGGCAGACTCCCTTTTTTCAAGCCTTCCCAATTGCAGGGTTCAGAAGATGTGAAGTTCTTGCCCAGATATACTCCCCAGGCTTTCCATGGTTTGATCGTAAGAGGAGATTAGAGAATGGAAGTCATGTAGTCTTTAGAATTTTTCAATCTAGAATGCCCTAAAATCTCCAATATTAACACGACTGTACCAGGAAACCTCAAAGCTCTAGGAAGCCCTCTCTGGAGCCAGTGTACTCAGGGCTTCCAGGTTACTTGTGTTGAATCCAGGAACGTTCACCGGGTTAGCACAGAGCTGCCAAGATTTTCAGCCTGCTGGTTGCATGGTAAGAAAGCCATGGGAAACTGGCATGAAAGCACTGCCCTGGAGCTATGAGTAGCAATTGAAGTAGAGGTTGTTAAACCTGGAACATTTCCACTTGGTTTTCCAACTGGCATTTCCCAATGAAATCCTCCTTTGTTGGCCAGAAATGCACTACTTGGGAATCTCCTGTGTTCTGTATCTGCTTAAATGCTTCTCCTGAGGGGAGCTTATGAGCAGGAGGGGGATTGACTTTTTACATGGTCTGGTAATGAAAGGAAAAGGGGGAATGACTTTAAGCTAGAGGAAGAGAAATTTAGGTTGGATGTTAGTAAGAAATTCTCTACTCAGAGAGTGATGAGGAAGAGAAGCTGTGGATGTCCCATCCTTGGAGGCGTTCAAGGCCAGGCTGGATGGGGACTTGGGCAAACTGACCTGGTGGGGGCAACCCTGTCTACAGCATGGGAAATGCAACTGGATGGTCTCTATGGTCCTTTCCAACCCAGGCCATTCTATGACTGATCCCATGATTCTAAGCTGCTACAATTCTCTTACTTCAGACCATTGCACACGGGAGAATGATATGTGTTTCACAGGTGTGCAGGAGGCTGAATCCAAACTCCAAATATTATGAGAAAGTCAAAGAGGAATGGTTTGCTTTTGCTGCTGACTCTGGATTGACATTGGAGAGTGCAGAGACTTCTGCCACGGCTGCATAAAGGAAGGAGGAGTGTAGAGGTTGCACAAGTGTATCTTTTCTCCAGTTTTAACTTCTGCCTACTGGTTTTCTTTTCTTGTTTCTAACTCCTGTTTCCTCACTTATGTACCATACATACTTCCTAGCAATATAATACAAAAAGATGCCAATCAATCACCCGCAGACAGTTAAGCTGCCAATTTTGTACCCAGAATAGCCATTTTCAACTTTGCAAATGGAAATACATACAGGTCTGCCCAACGTGCTTGTGCTTTGCAGCAGCATGGATGCCATCAGACCTCTGAGCCCTGCAGCTCTGAGTGCTGTAAAAGGCAATACTTCCACCCCCAGCCATGCTGGGCTGGACACAGAATTAAGCTGTTGATCTGGGGGAAGAGAAATGACGTAAGCAATAGCAAACTAAGGTCTCTCTTTTGATTGCTGATGAGAAGTGAGGGCAAAATACTTCTGCCAAGGTAATTTTGCTTTTCGTTTGAAAAGAGTCCTTCCAGTGGTTGGAGAAGATCAGAACAGGCCTTAACAAATAGACACCATTTTTCAGATTATCTCAGGGCATGATTACTACCCTCTAAGCCACATTCTCCAGAGAACTCCTGGTCACGGGGCTGACTTTCTCTCTGGCCCTTGCACTGGGCTATTTGAACAAGAAGAGGAAGAACTTGGCTGGCCTGAGATATTCCCTTGGGAACCAGGTGACAAATCAGTACAGAATTCATCCTCAAAGGAGGGGATGACCATTGGACCAACTGGGATATTTCTCTTCCAGGGTAAAGGTGCTCTCTGCCCCCCCTCACTGCCTGGTACATCCATATCATCTCTGTCTTCTGTCCATTCCTTTTGACCTCTCCAGCTTGGCTCCCTCAGAGACCTCCCTGAGGAACAGGGAGGCCTGGCATCAATTAGCTGCAAAAGACAGCAAGTCATCACCTTCTCTTTGATTCCTTGGCACAGAGAAATCTCTGGATGCTCACTCAGAGTGAGGAAATGGTGCAATCTGTGGATGGACCCTGCAGATCAAGTCAGGACTCCCAGAGGGGACTGAGGACCTCCAGGATCAAGAACCTGCCCTTGTTCCTCATCTCTCATGGCAGAGATGTCCCAGCTGTGGCCCACATTAGGAGGTGCGAGGGTGCCATGAAATTCAGAGCCTCAGAGAAAGATTTTTAGATAACACAAAAGAATTTGACATGGCTGAACATGACTCAGTGCCATTCACCAACACCCAGGGCATGGTGCAGTGAGGACAGATGAGTCTGGAGGCTAACAATCTGCTCCCTGTTTGTGTGGGATTTCTTTTGAATGTACCTCCAGCCCTCCTTAAGTTTTCCTGTCCACAGCAACAGTGGAACTAGGTCATTTCTATACATAGAGTGCTTTGTAGATGGAACTTGAGGTCTGAACAAGTTTCTTGTGGTGTGTCACTGGGCAAGGTCCCAAGCCACGAAATGGGTCATGCTTTTTCCTGCAGAGCATCTGCGCCCTGAACTATTCCTCCACTGGGGTCTTCAGCTGTTTCTCAATGGGAAACAACTGTTTCCCCCCTGCAGCTTGCCTGTGACACATTCCACGGTGGTCTGGTCCCAATTCTCCCCCTCCTTTCCCCAGAGTATCCATTCTGAAGATGATGTGCTCACAGTCCTCTACAGCCAAGACAGCACCATATCAAGCTGTCCCTGTCACAGAGCTCAGAGAATTCTGCTTTCCTTGGCCCCTAATGCTTCTTCTGCAGCCAAGGGCATGTTCAACTTGCAAGCCAAGAATGTCAGACTGACCCCTCCTGCCTGGGATTTGGGAGAGCTCAAGGGTGATTATTCCTTTATGGACATCCTTTCTCACTCTCTGCCACTAGAAGTCCTTTGAAAAAGACCACTTAAAGTAATTCTGAAATATACAAATCAACAAAGGTGCATTTCAGCCTGCCACTTGTTCTCCAGAGGGAAAGTGGGGTATGATTAGGAAATGTCATGGCTGTTCATAGCAATGCCACACGGCCACTTCATTCTCCAAAAGTCTTAATCCCTTTACACATAGAGATTCCCAAGTGCTTTCCAAGCAGTACCAGGGTATCTCTCCTGACATAACTCTCATGCAGCCTGCCAGAAAAAAAAAATAAAAAAAAAAATACATCTGATGAGAGCAGGGGAAAAAATATATGGGTTGGCTATTTCATTCACTGAGAAGCGTGCAGATTAGGGGAGACAAATGCAAATATTCATGTAGAACATACTCATAACAGTGTTTTGGCCACAGCTATTGAGATAGAAATAATTTTTAAAGTCAAACACAGAGTTTCATTCTTGAAACATTTCTAAACAAAACTTTTCTTTTGAGGTCCAGGGACAGGGATGCCAAAGCATGTTGTATTGGAATTTATATTTCTTTTTAGAAACAAAATCAAGCCTAATCAGAGCAAAAAATTGGCCAACGCTGTGGGCCAATTTGAAATACAGAGTTTAATTTTCCTTTGGTGACCTTCCTATCTTCTTTCACTAGATCCCAAACCTGCATTACCAACCTTCAGGATCTCCCTTGGGTAATTTAGTCACACCATTATCAAACTTTCTGCTGAAAACAAGCACTTTTTTTTTGTGTGTGTGGCATTCTTCTGTGCATCTGCTGCGGGTCAGTTGTGATGTCCTAATGGTGGACATTTGCACAGTTAAGCTCTCAAAATCAAGGCAATAAAGTCTCTGGAGTGAGACACCACCAGTTGGCTATGGGAGTTCCAGCTCTTGGATGCTCAGGGATGCTGCAGCAGCAAAATAGGCTTTTATTAGTAGGAATAACAAATGAAATGTTCCCAAATGATCACATTTTTGTATTCGTTATTTTATTTGTTTGTCTGTTTTCGCTCTTTGTTAATGGCAACACTACGAATTTGCTTCTCCTTTGTAGGCTTTTCTGTGTAGTTTTGCAAGCATTCCCAAATTTAATATAAACATCTGCCTGGTGGGATGCTTTTTGCTCTTTACCAGCACCTGGGGTGATGGAGGCAGTGCTACTGCTTAGCTCTGGTGTCAACCTTGGTGTTCTCTGCCAAAGTCTGCAGGACTCAAACTCCAGTTTACCTATCCAAACCTGCAAAAGTATTTCTTTTTCATGTAGGGAATGAGAGCGAACAACAAGAAACTAAGACAACCAAGGAGAGAATGAAATCAAGGGGAAACTTTCCTGAGTGGCCACCCAACATCATTCAGATGAAGGAGTCGTTCAAAGTTGGATGGAAAGAGCACTATTGGAGGAATGTAGAAGTGAGAGGATGGCACACCAGGTATAAATACAGAATTATCAGGGGTAGCAAGAAGTTCCTAAATCCAAGGAGGGCTTTTGATCCTGAGATTCTCTGCTTCCTTTTCTGACTGGAGCAAAGGCTTTCCCTTTTGATTCGGTTCTGTGTGCTGCTGAAAGTACATGAGCACCAGTATTGCAGAGAGTTAGCTTTAGTATGGTCTAGACCAGCTCCCAGTGCCAGACCACTTGGGAACTTTACTGATGGAGTACTTGATGGGAAAAAAGGAGAGAAATCAGGTCCTGACACTGTGTTTGGCTGACTCAATCTTTCTGTCTCTTTAGAAGAGATTTCTCCTGGACTACCACAGCTCAAATGCAAATGGTTTGGGATAAAATAACTGGAATGGATTGCCCAAACAGATGGTAGAGTCACTGTCCTTTCAGGAAAAAGGTAGATGTCACACTGGAGGACACAGGTCACAGGTTAGTGGGTGGTGATATGTTGATGGTTGGATTTGATGTTCTTAGTAGTGTTTTCCAAACTTAATGACTCTATGTCTCTATGAAACCCCCTTGAAGCCTGGCAAGCTGCTGCATCCTCAAAGCGCAGATCACTTCTGGGCTGGAAGTGACAAGGAATAGATATGGGGAAAGAAAAATTGACTCCCAGATCATTTTTCTGAGGTGCTTGGCCCAGTCACTATGGTGACCACAATGACTCACATCTGACAGCGAAGCAGCATTCTTAATCCACATCTCAGCGCTGCCTGAAAATGTCTCACAGCTTTGAGGTGTGCCTCCAGCAGTGGCCTGGGGAGCTATTTTCAGATGATTTTGGCAAGTGAATCCTTTGGAGAGCCCCTTATGAAATGAAATGGCAGCGAACAGGATCAGCTCATGAAATGAACCATCTGGTACAACCCTGAGCACATAGTTGGAGGCAGAAGGTGACATCTATTTGTTTGTTCAGGCACTCTTCCTTTGAGATCTCTATGCCATGATTAAATCTCAGTGTCGACTTAAAAGAGCACCGTGGCTGCATGGTGGCATTTGCAGAGGACAGCCACCAATAGATTGAAGGTTGTTGCCTTCTGCATCTCTCCTCCAGGTGGGAGGCGTGATCTCACAGAATCATAGAATGGTTTGAGTTGGAAGGGACATTTAAAGGACATCTGGTCCAACACCCTGCAACAAACAGGGACACCTATAACTCCATCAGGCTCTCAGAGACCCATACAGCCTGACCCTGACTGTCTCCAGGGATGGGTCATCCATCACCTCTCTGAGTAACCTGTTCGAGGACCTCCCCACCCTTACTGTAAAGAACTTATTGCTTATGTCCATCCTAAATTCCCCCTCTCTTAGTTTGAAACCAAATGTCACTGCTATTGCTAATAGCAACATTACCACAAAGTACTGCTTGCCCAGAGACCCCTTTGGCCTATGCTCTTTCAAAGGATTGAATGTGAAGCTGATCAGGAGCACAGAGTTGGTCTCCTAATGCATCCAGATCACCTGCGATCTTCTAAAGAACAGGAAATCCAATTGGACCAGTATAAGAATATGAGTGATAAAAGCAAAAGGAAGCCTATTAAAAGAGATGAGTTTTGGCTTGTTCAATACAGCAAAACAGAGGCTGTAAGGGAAGAAGGCATCTGACCCCCTATCTGCCTGAAGGGTGAAATCCAAAGAGAGAACAGAACCACATAAGGAAAAGGTAATATGGTGAAAAAAATCTAAATGGTTACAAAAGAGGCATGGATATATTCCTGCTGCAAACAGTAACAAAAATCCTGCACTTAGGAACTGTAAGATCCAGAATGGTCTCCCCAAAGCATTGGCAACAAAGGCTGGGGCACACATGAAGTTCCATATTTGATTTTGAATGGGATTGTGCAATACAGTGATCTGCAGGAGCAATCACTCTTTTCTCAAGATGGAAACAGCTACCTGCAATCTGTGCACACCAGAACAGGGTATAGACAGGAGGAGAACAAGTGAAAGGATGATAAGGTACAAAGGAAGAAGGTACCAGAGGGACTGCCAATGCACTTGGTTGGATTGTGGACCTGATCTCACTACATGTCCTACAAAGACTTGTCTGAATTCTGCTGTGAGTCAGCCTGTTCTGCTTGGGGTGGTAAATGTCTCTTTTTGGAGCAAATGATTTTTGTTCTGTCCATTAGGCTGCTAATTTAATCACCTGTGGTTTCTTTATGTGTATGCTGATGGGTATGCAGCAGAAGTGCAGAGAATGAAGGAACAGACTTTTTCCAGCTGGATGTGTGGAATAAATCAAGACATGCTGAAGGTCACACTCAATATAAACAATCTCCACTCAGCTCACTACTCTCACTTCCTTTAACTCAAAGAGCCTCAGACAAAGGGAAAGTTCTGTTTTTCAGTGCAAATGCTTTCCCTTGCTCTGACATTGTAGCAGGAAAATGAAACGCCCACGTTCCAGTTCCCCTGACCTTTAGGGGGATCCATCCTGTAGGAAAGCAGTGGCCATGCTGCCTGCTGGGGCCATCAAGGGATGCTAATGAAACCCAGGAGGAGCCTGCACATCCTGAGTGCTGTTTTGTGAGCTGATTCTCATGTCTCAGTACAAAAAAGTGGGCAAAGACTAAAAGCTGTGATGGGACAAGCTTTGTGCACACCACAGAATAATACAGCCTTACTATGAGCATATCTCCTCAATGGAGAAAGTAAACCCACCACTGACAAGTGTCTCCACATTCCCCATCTTGGTTGGCCAACTGGATCCTACTTGCCCAGACTGATGCACAAGTGATGGAGCCTACAGGAGAAACAGACAGATCACACTGGCAAAATCACTTAGATGCTCTTCTCCCTGTCTCAGCCCTTCTTTCAAATACTTCTATACATTTTTCTACTTTTTCAGCACTGAGGCATTAGGCGTGGAATTTAGTGCTTGACAGCAATGCAAAGGAAGGCAACTTTAGTCTTCATGGCTACACTATCATAGAGGAAAGCAGCAGTGACCCATTTGTTTTTGTTCTTGTAAGCTTCAGAATTAGTAGGGCTTTTTTTAGGTCTTGTCTTTCACCCAACTTCTCTGTATATTTGCCTCATCAACCATCTTGGACAGCATTGGACATCCATCTTAAGGAACAAAATTGCACTCCACATTTGGTTAGCCCTCTCTCTCTCTAGACTCCCATGGACAATAATGGAAGATCATAAAATCACAGAATCATAGAGTGGCTTGGGTTGGAAGAGACCTCAAAGATCATCTAGTTCCAATCTCCCTGCTGTGATGAGACATCCAGACCACATGCAGCCACCCACCCATAGACAACTATATGGAGAAGTCTTTACCTGTGAGTCTGGTGCCACATACCTCTTTGCTTATCTGCAAACTAGCAATAATTACATGCCTTGTTTATCAAATAGGTGAAAGCAGAAGCAGTGGTAAGCAGGTATTCAGAGAAGAGGACTCAAGGAAAGAGCGGGGTGGGCTGGGAAATGATCAGATGCAAGGTGAATGGGGCTCTTCCCCCTGATTTCCTTCCTAGGATAGCAGAAGCTATCTACCAACATCTTCAAAGCTATTTTCTACCCCTTTGTCTGAATGCTGCCAAAATAACAGTTCTCCTGTGTTGATCCAGCTTTCCATGCCTATGCATGCTCAGCTCTTTGTGAGGACTACACTGTGAGTCTTGTGACGTGCAGTGGCTCAGTTTTGTTTCCCCAAGTCCCTCCCTGCAATATGGAGGGAGGCAGACAGGCACATGGCAGACTGCCCACTTGCCTTCATAACACATCCTCACAGCTTTCCTGATAGTTCCTGTAGAAAGCATTCTGGGAACAGAAATAGCCCATGGCTATAAAACATTTCTGGTGCTGTTTGACAAGTGTCTCCTGGATAAATAGGCTTTAAAGGCAGAGGTTCAAGAGCTGGCACCTTTTCTGAAACCAGGCCATTCTCTGTCTGCATTTAAAAGAGGTTGGTGAGCAGCTGACGGTGTCTCCATCCTTGTGTAGTGTCATGCCTGTGTGACCCACGCCCTTCCAAACTGCATTTCTGAAATTATGTGTGGGATAGGAGTGCACATCAGATCCTCCACCTCCAATGAGAGTGCTTCCACCTAGGGCAAAAAAACCACCACTGACAGCTCTACCAGTTGACGAAGGGGCTTGAAAATGGTTCTGAGACCCTGGACTTCAGATTCCCTAACCTTGGCCTACCCTAGCACAGAGGGATGGCCGTGCCTGGCTCTGGATGATCCTTCTACTGTAGGGAGAGTGCCCATCCCTGTCTTGTTCACACTGCTCTTGAATTGCCCCTCTTGGTTCATTGCCATGGGGAAAGACCATATTGTGAAAATGTCCTGCACCTCACTGCTTCTATGCTACTTTATCATCCTTTTTTTTTTTCTTTCTTTCTTTTTTTTTTTTCCTTCAGACTTTGATTTCCTTCTAAAATTTCTCCATGAGCTTTCCTCTGTATATAAATAGTTTCACGAAGTTTGTAGAGTAGTCCATGTTGGAATCAATTTCAGGGCAGCATCCCTATCAAAGGCTGGAGCTGCCTTCTTTCATAGCAGGGTCTGCCCATGGCTCAAGCAGTTTTTGCATAATCAATCTTCACATGGGAGAACTCCTGCAGAGCCTCCTCACGTATTTTTGCCCATTATGGATGTCATTTGGAGGATTTGCCACGTCTCCTTGTCATTGTCTTCTCAGCTCTTGAGAACCTACATTGCCACAGTTTTGCAAGGAAATGCAGCCAGAATATTTGTACCTCTCTTATCCAGAAGATCATAGAATCTGGAATCGCAGAATACCCCAACTTGAAAAGCACCCACAAATATCATCAAATCCAACTCCTGGCTGCACACAGGACAGTCATGTGATCTGCTCTACCCTTTATCTCGTAGCGAAAAACACAAACCCTATTAGCTATAATGAATACAAATTGCTGAGCAGAGGAGGGGCAGCTCTGACTGCAGGCACTGAACCCAGATACACCAAAATGCTCATGCCCACATGGCTTGAGAAGCCTTTTAGAGCAGGTTTTGGATGGCCTAGCAGGGCATAGCCCAGTCCTTGTTCTTTCCTGCTTGTCCTCTTTCACTGACTGTCATAAATGCACCCACTGTGAACAAATGGACACACAGCTTGGACTTGACCAGGGCATGGATTTCTCACCACAGAGATCCCTTGCAATTTTTATTTTTTTTAATTTTTCTAGCTACTGGACATGGGGAAAACTAAAATTTGCATCTCAGAGGCCTTAATGACAGAGTTGTGAATTGCTTCGGGTTGGAAACTTCCCGGGTGGAGGAAATGCCCTCTCTTTAGTGAGCTGACAGTTGGGTTTTTGCCACCAGACCTGGTGGTTCTCTGGCTCTGCTCCAGATGCAACAGCTAAGGAGAACTCTTAGAGAAAGACTATTCATTAGGAGCAGCTAAACAGCCATATCCTGTTCCAGCCACTCCAGTAAATCCATCCTTGGGCTAATCATGCCCATAAATTACGGTGCAAGGAGAAGTACGGTCTTCTGTTTCAGCATGATGATATTTATGCAGAGTTATAACAGAGAAAGTAGGATAGGCAGAAGTGGCTGACTGGTGTGTCAGCAATGCTGGAGAGCTACCAAATGACTGTAGTATGTCTGCTAGCAGTGCCTCAGTATCTCTAGCACCAAATGGTGATGAACTGTGTTGTCTCCTTCCCTAAGGCCACCTGTGCATGTTCTCCTTGTTCCTATGTAGTCCTTTGAACTGTAGAGCTGTCACCACTGGGACAAGTTTGTCCTCAGCATACATTGTGTGGGAGGGTGTGAACTTTACCTCTGTCAGATTTCCTCACCAGCCTGGAGTGCAGATGGTCAATGCCACCAGTGAATATCCACCACATCATTTTTGCACTGCTGTGGCTACAAGTTGCTCTGGAGAAAGTGGGAGAAAAGAGGGTGTTTGGGGCTGTGTGTTCAGTTCCAGGTGTGAGGGGTTCAGAACTCTCCAGATAGAAAGAACTTGCAAAGAAGGAAGTGCTCATCACTCACTGTCCCTAATGCACTTCAAAGGAAATATTTACAGCGAATACCAATGGTGATTAACTGCCAAATCAGAAAGCATTTCTCCCATGGAAGCATCCAGCTGCTGAACTTTAATACCGACGCAATTCCTCATGAACTCACTCACTTTCAAATCCCCAAACCCTCCCAACCACAACCAAAGTAATAGCAGGTGCGTAAACAAAAACAAGACCATAAATGAAATCTGGCACTTGGAAACACTCCTGTGGGGTTTGAGCACTGGGAGAGAGAGGAGACAGCTCTGTTTTGGGGCTCAGCAAGCCCTCTGGTTTTGTGTTACATTGAAACCCTATGATCTCAGGGCTGATGGAGACCAGAAGTGCTCCCAGCTCAACCATCTCTACACCTCGCTGGTCTCACTGCATTCCATGCCTACTGCTCTTCCATCTCATCTCCTCACCATCTCCCCCATCTCCATTTCCTAGATTCAAATCTCAAATCCTTTGTGAAGAAATGAGCTACTGTGAATGAGGGGCTCCACCACAGTGACAAGGGAATGGCTGTCCCTGACCTCATGGCCATAAGTTTATGAACACAAAGGTTATAAACCTTGCTTTTTCAGACAACATCTGTCCTCACCAGCATTGCTTGAGTTTGTGGGTTTATCTTAAAAACATGAAAGATGCCTGTAGAAATCCCATTAGTGCACATGAAAAGACAACTGATAAAAATACAGTGCACAGACTACACCAGATGGGTGTCCAAACTTTTGGTTTGCCTGGGCTGCATTGAGTGAAGAGGAAATGTCTTTGGGATACATATAGTTAATGTACATAAATAACAAAACTTCTTTTAAAAACTACTTTTTACTAAAACATAATAAAAAGAGGGTTAAAAAAAAAAAACATTCATGGGCTGGATACATATGGACTTTGCAACTACCAATTCTGGTCTTCCATTGCTGTAAAGATATATTTTCTCAAATATTTTATTAGATTCTTATGTTTCTTGCTTCACAATTAATTCCTGTGATAAAAAATTGTCTCATTTAACTCTACTATGCTAAGTGTATACTGATTTCCAAACACTTTATACTACAACTCGTGTAATAAAACTTCAAAATGAAAAGTAGCGGACTTGCAAAGTTAAAGACTCAAAAGATAGACAAAGTCAAAGTGGAAGCACATTTACAAAACTTCAATTTCTTACATTTAAAGAGTTTAATTTCAGAATTTTTCTCTACTCTTTCTGCAGTGTCCCTGTCATGGCAGCTGCAAGGAGAAGTGGATGCTTAGTTGAGTAATGGTTCAACAGAGCTATTCAGTGTCTCCTCACTGGTAAGTACGTGGCTCCATGCTTTATAAATCACCCTGCTCAGCCCTGCTCTGATGACAGAATTATTTGTTTCCTCGTGGATTTATGAAGGTACTTATCTCAGTGACAAACACATATATATTTATGAACATATATATCTATCTTTGAGGAGACAAAGCTGCCTTGGAACCATTTTACCATCCTACCTACCGTGCAATTCCAAAATATGTCTTTATTTAGGATGTGGAGTCCTGAGCCCTTGGTGTTACAGCCCTTGGTGCTTTTGGGGTCAAAAGTTTTCATGTTTCTGGTTTAGTTAGGAACATTAGGATGAGATGAACTGCAGACTAAAAATACATCTTCTTCATTATTGCCTACATAGAAAACTGAAGAGGAATGGGCTGAAGACAGCACTGGCATCCAAAGCCAGGGACTTTCTTTACAGTAGGAATGGAAAACTTTCCCTAAGATTATTTGACACTAGAAAGTGGGACTTTATTTGAGAGGGGTCCAATAATCTTAGTAGGTGCTATCAACCCTATCTACCTTACCTGGAATAAAGCGCAGGAACCGTATCAGGTAAAAATCCTGAACAATTGATTTGCGTTGCTTTCCAAGAGAAAATACATTCAGTTTCTGAAAAACCTCGAGCAAAACTGATGTATATATTCATTAAAGTGAATGCACCTCTAATTAAAGCCTGCAGGTAGTAAGAACGTTTTACAACACAACTTCCTATCATGACACAGTTGCTAAGACCTAGTTAATGTTCTTTGTTGTGACAAAACCAATTAGAAACAAGCTGGTTCAGGAAGATTAATCAGCTGCCTTGCATGATCATGACAAAGAGCAATTTTTGCTACATCCATTAACCAGTTCATGAGAATTAGTGAGTAAATATTTATCCAGATATGAATTAATGCAGATAGATCAGAGGAATTAAAAGCTGCCTCCTATAATACCTTGGACAAAGTTTTGTGTGCATAAGTATAATAAACCTTTCAAACTCAGCTTAATATAAATGCATTTAATGTTACATTGCATATTTTCCTATTGGTTTGAAAATTCCTGTTGAGAGAATTTATAACATTCTGCCCACTGAACCACTGTAGCTTCACATTTTTCAATGTTTGGGGTGCATCCATTATAGCAACTGCCTCCAGATGCGTCAAGGCACAGAGATATAAAAACAGACATTTGGCTTTAAATAGTTTTATTTGGTGGAGCAGTGGGTGGAATGGAAGCACAGTAATCCCATATATAGGCCATGGGAGATCTGGGTCCTATTCTCAGTCACTTCATTGAGTCACTACTTTACTTCGGCCAAGCAGGAAAGAGCATATGTTTAAAGTTGGGTGCCTAGGTTGTGGTTTGAGGTCCAGATTGCTGCATCTCTTGTAACAAGGCAGAAAAGCTGTATTACAAGCATCCATCTGTTGCCTTCTACATAGAGAAGTGGTAGAAAGAGAGCTGTGCGCTCACTTGGGCTCTAAACAGTCTAGCTATTTCATAGAGTCATAGAATCATTAAGGCTGGAAAAGACCTCTAAAATCAAATCCAGTCATCTCTCCATCCCCACCACACTAAACCATGTCACTCAGTACAACAGATGTAGACAGTTTGCCTGTTTTAGATTATCTTCAGGTAGATGTAATCAATGGAGATCACTCATAGCCAGGGGCTGTACACACCCAGACTCTCCTATGTGTCCCCCTGCCCTGCTTTCCATGTACATCCTAGACATCATCAACGAAATTCTGGTAGGCTGCAACAAAGCTCTGAAGTTATTGTAGATACCCTGAACCAGGAAAGAAAAGTACATTTGAAAACTGATTAAGCGGCAGCTTAATATTCTTGAGAAATTAATGGATTTGCCCATACTGCAGTGCTTTAAAAATAGATTTGAAGAAAAAGGTCAGGAATGGTTCAGGACCAAGTAATCTTTCCCTGAGACATGTAGAGGGGCTGGAAGGTCCATCCATCCCCCATGATTTAGCTAATTTATTCTAATGTGGTACAAATCCATTTGATGGAAAAATCCTAGGTGGAAAGCAGATGAGAAGAATTTTCTCTTTTGCCTGGGTGGTGTCCAATAAATCAAATTGGAGCCTGGCACTGAACAGATTTTGAGCCTCTGGGTCTATATCTTTGCTGGCATTTTTAAGGATTGTATGGTTCCTGTGGCTCAGGATCAGTGGGGAACATTTGGCAGATAGAACAGTCCCTTGCTATTGCTCTGCTTTCTGTTTTACTTGATGCTTTGATTCCAGTTCATCCCAATATCCAGTCAAAAATCCTTTTTCACGTCGAAGCAGCTGCCCATTTCTTTTTCCATGCCAACTGTGCCACTTCCACCATTACTCAGAACATTTTAGGAGATATAAGGCATTGTCTTTACGATCAAAGTATCTGAATGGTTTATCTTTTATCCTCCTCCTCTCAAATTCCACTTTAGATCAGGTCCTCCTGAGTACAACAAAATTTAAGAAGTCTGATTTTATGTCTAAAAAGGAGCAGAAATCACAGAATCAAATCAAAGAATCATTAAGGTTGGAAAAGACCTCTGTGATCACCAAATCCACCCACCCACCCATCAATCTATCAATCTTCCCTCCATCGAGAAGGGTATCTAAGTTTCCACTCATTTGCCTATCTGCCCATTTTAGTGAAACTTGTGGGAATTTAATAGATTGGAGACATTCAGCACTTTCTTAAATGCAACTGAGATTGATGAAAGGGTTCAGCAGAGGGTGGGAAAAGGCTGACATGCACATAGGCATAGAGTGATGATATAAGCCCTGCTTTTCCTTAGGAAAATGTGCTAAATGCTCTTCTACTAGAATAGAATTAGATTCTCCTACCAGAACAGACCCAGTCTCATCTGAAATGTGTTCTACCCACACTGTCCTCCCCATCATTTATTTTACAAGTTAGTTTCCAAAATAATGAGCAATGCTATGCCTCTATGAGCCCATCTTGTGCAAAATATTTTGTGAAAGGACGTCTTCTGCCCTCTGCAAAATAGTACCTACAAAAGTAATTTTGTTTTGGCTTGAAGAAAACCTTTCTTAACCCAGTTTATGTAGCTGCCTTTCCTTCAGGATGAAGAGAAAAAAAAAAGCCAGGATACTGTTTCTCTAGGCAAGTGTAAGACAAGGATTTTTCTTGTACTGAAAGATTTCTTGTCTGAGTAAGATGCTGCTTGTGGGGGGACAGGGTGAAGGGATCCTTAGGTTGTTGACTTTGGCCTTGAATGGCACTAGCCTTGGGTGTTGTGCCCTTCTCACATTGGCAATGATTTTATGCAATAATTAAGGTTTGAAAAGACCTCTGGCATCATGAAGTCCAAACATCAACCCATCACAGCCATGCTCACAAACCACGTCTCTCAAAATCTAATCCAAGGAATAACAAACATAGGAGCCCACCACCCAGACTGGACTAGCTTTGTTAAAAACCAAGAGTCTTGGAGGTACCATCCCAAGGGATGGTTATTCCTCTTGCGTGCTCCTGGGGTGGTGATGAAGAAAGGCATTGCCTTCACTCTCCTATGGTCCCAAATGGGGTCCCAGTTGAGATCTTTTCATGCTCCCTAGACACTGAAGAGTGGATGGGAAGCAGAGCTGTATTATCATTTTTTTATTTATTTCCTCTTGCATCACACTGGAGATAGGAGCTAACTATCTACAGGTGTTGTATGGAGGATTCTGGTTCCTTCAAGTACTGCATAAAAGTCTACTGAAAGGACTAATTCAGCACCTAAATTTGTTAATGGTTTTCCATTAGCAGAAGAGCCAATGAGTTTTCTATGGTTGTGTTTCTAAAGAGACAGTTCATGTGTAGATTCTTCCATGTCTAATAAAAGGTTGAGCTGATACAGCATTGAGCTTTTCCTCACGCGAGCACTTTGCTTCCATTAAACTTCAAAATATCTAGACTAGGTTATATCTCATGTCTCTACAGCTGAGATGGAGGTGGTACTGATGAGACAACCAAAGGAACATCAACTGTATCATACAAAATGCCCTTTAATACCTTCCCAGCATCTCTGAGAAGCCTCCAGTTATGTTCCCTTGCCAGATCTTTGGAAAGCAAAGAGGCATCCTGGCATAAATCACAACCATTACATGGGATAACCAGATAAGGCAGGTTAATAGAGGTCTAGAGGTCTACTATACACCCACCAAAAGACACAGCCCATTAGAGCTATCTTGTAATTAGGATTTCATCTCTTGTTGAAGAACCCGCAGCTTAAAAAGTCTCATTAGCCATGCAAACCAGTAATTGTGTTAAAACTCCTGGAGATGGCATCTTATGCTTGGGGACATGTATCACAAACCCAAGAGCTAAATTACTCAGCTGATAAATAGTCTGTGGAGGTATTTAGACATGAGAGCTGATTTAAAGAAGCACATTTGCAGATTACTCAAGCACAGAGAAACAACTGAGAGCACTCAGTGCATACATAGGTCCTGTTACTTAAAATTTGTAGTAGCTTCTCAGCACTGATGTGATAAATATTCATTGTTTAATTAAAGTGGAAGCTGTGCTGCAGAAAGGTGCAAAGATGTGCACAGCCTAACACAGATGCTTCTGGCAGAGCCAATTGCAGATTTCTGATTACTTAGCCCATGCTATGCAGAGCTGGGAGGCTTTTCTCATCACTTATCCCCATTCAGGCAACAGTTGGTCAACAGTCAATGATTACTCCTTGAAAACTCATGACAAATAGGATAAGAAAGTCAAAATGTTTTGATATTTTCAGAAGAAAACAGAGCACATTCATTACATTTTAATGTGACATCTCATGCTGAAATGCACCTAAGTGCTCATTTTTTAATAAACTTCTTTTCATCCTTTCCTTAAATTGGAACAATATGCTTAACTTCAAATGAAACTGTTATTCTTTTCCAATCAGTGTTTCACTTTCATTAAAAATATACACGTTTATAACATTTCCAATTGGCTCCAAACATGTTCTCATGTTTGTCCAGCAAGCAAATACGAAGGCCATTCCACTTAATCGTTTACAGTCTTTCCAAAAAGAACTGCTCAATTTATGGATTTGAAGTGAACTTCACTGATTTCTCTGAATGTCAGACCCATCTCCTGAGCTGTAAAATCACAGATTGGACTTTGCAGAAGTTTCTGTCTTCCTCCTAGATAGCATTAAATGATTAACTGATTTGAATCGGAAAATGCAATTAATAAAAGGGAGGTGAAATCAAAGGCAGCTTACTTTGTAGTCACAAAATAAATGAACTTTTGCTGTGTTTATATTATGCACATAATACGGCAGGAAGTGGAGATCAAAACTGTGTTTATAAAGAACTTGCAAGCTTGGAGGAAGAAAATGGGTTCAGAGGAGGCACTTAAGGAATAAAGCCTGGATTTTTAGCTGGCATATATCAGCATTTTCCTTTTACTTCAGTGCAACAGTTGTGACTTACATCACTGCAGGAGCTGCTTCGAGAGTTTCAAGGCAGGACAGATAAGATTTAAAAAATATATATTTTTGTCAGTGGAAAAATCTCCCAATATTGAAAGGGGAACTGAGGTATTCTCAGATTTTGGGTTTCATAGCTAGAGAAGCTTACCACAGCCTGAGCTAAACCACCAACATCCCTACTCACACTGGGTGATCACTTAGCAGAGCTGAGAGTATTTCCCTACTCTGACACGAGAAGTGTGATGTATTGTGGACACGAAGATCCCACAGTGGGAGACAGACCTCCCTGCTTTGCTGAGCTCTGTGCAAAGCCCATTGCGTACATTCGGAAGTTATTTTAACACTTTTGCTTTCTCCCCTGATTTAGCTACATCACTCCAGATGATTAATCTGTTCCCTTGGGTTGATGATTGCTGCTCTATGAGATGATGGTGAAAAGCTCTGGGTTCCCTGCACTTTGCGGGCCACATGTTGCGTTTATGCTGGAAGGGGACTTGTCAAAACTTTAGAGCACAACCTGGCAGACAACCCCAGCTGAGCACCCAAAGCCAGGAACTGAGAGCATGACTCTCATGGGAGAAGGACCACCCAAGACCATCACCATTCAAGGTAAGATCTGGACCTGCTCCAGGTCCCAACACAACTTCAGCTTCCTGAGAAGTCATCAGGACTCATGTTTCAGCCTCTGACAGAGATTCATAAAGTCCTTTAGGTTGGAAAAGACCTTTGAGATCATCAACCATTTACTCATCCCCACCATGCCCACTAAACATGTCCCGTGCAGGGTTAAACCTCCCTCATCTCCAGCATCAGTTCCCAACTGGGGTGGGAGCCCTGAGCACATGGAGGCAGGTAAGGTGTCCTCCCCAAAACTGGGGTGAAGGGAAAATGGGGACAGAACTGTAAAGCTACTGGGAACTATTATGCCGTAATTACAGCCTGCTCGAAACAGAGCTGCGTTCTGCCTCCCCAGACTGAACTTCATTAATTAAAGGGCTGAATGCAGAATAAATTAATTAAACCAACTTTTTTTGTTGCTATTTTATCCAGTTGCTGTATATTTTGATGGATTATGTGCCTCTGATTAATAAATATTGAACAAGTGTTCATTAATTGGATTAATTCACGGCTGATTTCTTGACCTATCTGTTACCTTTCCCTCATCTCCACACACGAGTTGTGTCCTGAAAGTTTATTCCAGGGAGTAAGGCCACAGGGCTCTGGCTGGGACAGGGGACAGGGTCACTTACCAAAAGGCAGGACGAAGAAGAAGGGGAACCAACAGAGGATGAAAACACCCACAACGATGGCAAGAGTCTTGGCTGCTTTTTTCTCGCGGGAGAACTTGAGGAGCCGCACAGAGAGGGAGCTCCTGAAGTTGTGCCCCTTGCTCCGGGTGCTGGAGAGAGGCTCCTCCAGCACGCTGCGGCAGTGGATGCGCAGCACCACCTCCATGGATTTATTCCTTTCCTTCTTGACCCCCGCCTCCAAGCTCCGGGTTGTCCTCCTGGCCACCACGTAGATCCTGAAGTACATCACCAAGATGACCATGAGGGGCAGGTAGAAGGAGAAAAGGGAAGAGAACAGGGCATAGCCTGGCTCTTCGGTGATGCTACAGATGCTCTCATCAGGTGGCGGCGGCTCCTTCCACCCCAGCAGCGGCCCAATGGAGATGACCATGGAGGAGAGCCAGACCACCACCAGGATGACCCCAGCCTTCCTCTCTGTCATGATGGTGGGATACTTGAGGGAATACTTGACGCCGATATACCTGTCCACGGAGATGATGCACAAGCTCATGATGGATGCGGAGCAGCACAACACGTCCACCGCTGCCCAGATGTTGCAGAAGATGCGACCAAACACCCAAAAACCCAACACCTCCAAGGTGGCCGAGAAGGGCAGCACGGTGGTGCTGAGCAGCAGGTCAGCGATGGCCAGGTTGACGATGAAGTAGTTGGTGACCGTCTGCAGGTGCCGGTTGCAAGCCACAGAAAGGATGACGAGGATGTTGCCCACGATGGCCGAGAGGATGAAGATAGCCAAGAAGACCCCGACGCCCACCGCCTGCACGTCCAAGGCGAATGTCAGCGTGGTGCCGTTGCCTTCGGGGGACTCCTCACCTAGCAGCCCCCAGGATCGGTTGGCACCGCTCTGGCTGCCCTGTCCCGTCCTGTTCCCACTCAAGCTGCCATTGCTCAGCTCAGGGAAAGTCATCGTAAAAAAAGTCCAGGCTCCATGGAGGGCGAGGAGAAAGCGATGCCGAGGCGCAGCCACCCCGGCATGATCCTCGCAGCTCCCTCCACCACTCGCTCAGCACCTCACCCCCAAAAACTGGGGCAAGGTCTGCCTCCCCCGTGTCGGGATAGAGGGACGGAGTAGGGATGGAGCGATTTCCCAGCCCTCTTCACGCCGGATTGCGGTGCCCCCCTCCCCGCGACGGCCCCGCCGCCGTCCCACCGGGGGGGGCAGCGAGGACGGGGTCCCCCCGCTGCCCTCGCATGCTCCGGGGCTGCGCTGGGGCAGCGGCTGTGCAGCGTTCGGTGGCTCCGTTCGCTTTCCCGGCTCGGTCGAGAGAGCTCCGGGAGGGGCGAAGGGAGGGAAGGAGGGGTGGGCCGGTCCGGGGGGTGTCAGGTGGAGGAGGAGGAGGAAGAGAAGGAGAAGGAGGAGGCGGTGCGGCTCTACGGGGCGAGGCGAGCCCCGGGGCAGGGCAAAGCCGGTAGCGCAGCCCGCGGGGAGGCGAAAGGATGGGGGGGACAGGCACCCAGTCGCAGGGACAGGACCCACGCGGGTGGAGGCACCCACTCGGGGCGATAGGATTCACCCGGGGGGGGGGAAGGAACCCCCAGGGATGGACACGCGTGTGAGAGTGGGGAAAGCATCACAGAGGGAACGGGCAGCGGCGAGGGGGGCGGGCGCACATTCGTGGGCATCATCAGGCACAGCTCGGGGATTCAGGCAGCGCTGGGATACAGACACCCCGGAACGGGGCAGCACCCGGAGATCGCCGTCCCGCCGCCCGCAGCCGCCAGGGAGCAGCAGAGCGCAGGGATTGCCCGGCCGCACGCTCGGACATCAGCCCCCCCCTCCCGCCCCCTCCAGGGGTCGTTGCAGTAGTTTGGGGCAGAGGAAAGGATGTGATACCCACTGTGCCACAGACCCGGCTTCTATACCGTACAGAGAGACTGTTTGGAAGGGATGGTGGGTCACACACATCTTCAGTGTCCCATTGGGAGGGTGTCCTGCAGGGTTGGCAGAAGTCCTCCAGCCTTAGTGTCTCAACAGAATGATGCTCTGCAATGCAAGAAACCCTCACCCCTCACTCCTCATCTTCAGCATCCCACTACAATCATAGAATCACAGAATCATAGAATGACCTGGGTTGAAAAGGATCACAATGATCACATAGTTTCAACCCCCTGCTGTGTGCAGGGTCGCCAACCAGCAGACCAGGCTGCCCAGAGCCACATCCAGCCTGGCCTTGAATGCCTGCAGGGATGGGGCATCCACAACCTCCTTGGACAACCTGTTCCAGTGCTTCACCACCCAGAACAGGGTGTGATGCCCTACAATGTTGATTGTTACTCTCCTGCTCTAGCATCACAACAGAATGGTGCCCTAAAAGCTGGAAACCCCCTTCCCTCACTCCCCATCTTCAGCATCCCACCACAATGAGGCCAAGCAAGGCTGGAAACCATCACTTCCCACCACCCATCTCCCATCTCCAACATCCCACCAGAATGATGCCCTACAAGGCTGGTAGGTCTTTCATGCCCAACCCACAGGACTTCCAGCAAGCATCCTTGCCAGCACTGGTCCTCCCCACCCCCAGCTGCTCCAGCCCAGGCATCCTGCCTGCTTTGTGAGCATGGTGCCCCTTGTTCATCCCTTGTAACAGCAGAAGGGACGATTGATGTCTTGCATTCAGCAACAACAACTCTGTGTGATTAAGTTGTGTCTGCAACTTAACCCTGCTGCAGGACTTTGAAATAGCAAGGTATGATTAAAACATATATAGGCACATATTTCTGGATAATTTAAGCAGTGTCGTTGGTTTTTTGTTTGTTTGTTTGTTTGTTTTCCCACTGATAAAACCAAATCCTGTTTATGCTGGTTTCCTCCCAGTGACCCTACTCTTCTGCCTCCATGCATTGTGATGGGGACTGACTGCAGTGTTGGACAGGGGTTCTCCCTCAGCTGCTTTTGACTGTACACAGGAAATATTTCCTTGCAGTGTGTTTATCCATGAGTTTTCAACTTTTCTTTCTTAACAAAAATAAGATTGCATTAAAAAAAGAGGCTTTAAAGGGCAGTTCAAGTAGATAGTGAGGTGATTTAACTAACAGAGCAGGGCACGTCTGTTGATTCAGTGGATATGAGAGTGAACAAAAAATGATAGTACGTAAATTCCCATATATTTTCCTTGACATTCATTGCAGGAAATGACACATTATTGATCTTCCTCATTTCTTTTGTGCACTTTTCTGACCCTTCAGATTTAAACCATCTTCCTAGAGCTGGGTTTTTGACCCTGCTGGGAATGAGCACAGTAGAGCAACTGGAACACACAAGTAATCAAGAGCAAATACTGTACAAGGAAAATATTCAGCGGGATGGTTTTGCTCTGCTTAAAAATTAACAACAACAACAACAAAAAGAATTTAAAAGTGTGAATTAAAAAGAGAAGCCCAAACACTCAACATTTGAGGTCAAATTATTCATTTTCCTTATGCTTTGATGAAAACATGTCAACCAGCAAAATTAATTATTGTTTCTTGTTAGAATGCTCAGCTCAGCATGGGATGATTGCAACGCATGGAATCTTGTAGCTGTAGCTCTGTAGCTACAAAGATTGCTGTCTGCACAAACATATCTCAACTATCCTATGTAACATAGAGAGAAAAAGAGAGTGTGCGTTTCTCCAAAGTTAAGTCTGGACTGAGCTTCTTGTGAGAAGCTTGATGGCTGGAAAAGAAAGGTTTCTCCCAAAAGAAATAACAAATGCCAATGGGGTGTAGATTTCATTTACCCTGAGTCTTGTCCTTCTTGGGTGCACTCTGCTCCTCTTCTTGACTCACCGCTCTTGCCCATGTTGTTGGGACATAATCCATGAATCCTCTGTGGTTGTGTTGGTGCCTTTCTCTTCCAAACAAGGGAGAGCACATCCTACACCATCACTGAAGCTCAGCTAACAAGCATCAACTCATTGAAATCCAGCTACCTCACTGCTTTCCATCTGTCTCTTTGTTTCAGTCTAAACTGGTGCTATTACAGTTAATTTAAACTGAGAAGGGGCAGGTTTATGCTAACTCACTTAAACTCAAATCCAAGTGCTCCTGTAGGTCTACATGGAGGAACAGAAGTGCCTGGAAGGAACACAGCTCTGTGAGACCTTGGGACATGGCCAATCTTTTGGGTTTTGGCAGGACGTGCACCTTTTTCTCCTCTTTCGTAGAATCATGGAATCATAAAGGTTGGAAAAGACCTGTAAGATCATCAGGTCCAACAATGAACCCATCACAACCATGCCCACTTTGACATGCTGTAGTCCAACCATCAATCCATCATCAGCATGGGGACTTTGGCAGCTCTTTTCTCGCTATATTTTGCCTTCTGTAGGGCTGAGCTTACCTTAGGACTTGAATTTCAGGCTCTGCATGGCACTGTGCATGGGGCTTTTTAAATAAAAGTCACATGAATCCCATGAACATGTTACGTAGTACACCATGGTAATTACATCTTGTGCCTTTGCCTTGTAAAGGGAAGGCAATTTTTCAGTGCAGAAGACCACAGCTTAAAGCACTTTGATCCACATTTGCATGTATTCCAGATTTGCACTTGCAGTGCTGTGCCCTCAGTGCACCTTTCCTCTGCAAAGGAGAATGAGCTGCGGTGCAGCTGCCTGCAGCATCCCCTTGATCCAGCGACTGGAGAGATGGATCCTGTTCTCATCATGCTGGAATTATAGTATTTAAGTGATTGTAGAGATGTGCATGGCTTGCCACGGGCCAACAATTCAATGATCCCCTGGGAAATGGGTCTGATCTTCATTGCCATGTCCAGCTGGAGGCTGGTGAGCTCTGCTGGCTTCTCTGATCCTCTGACCCCAGGGCTTCAAACATAATAAAACATGGGATAGAAGTGATTGTAAGCAATGATTCAAACCTGTGCTGCTGTCTTGTTTGAAAGAAAAAAAAAAAAAAAACAACAAAAAAAACAGCACTAAAATTCTCAGCTCATCTTTCACTGTATCACTCCCTGAACTATGCTGGCCGCTGTCACATCAACACCATTAATATCTTTTAGTGCATTTGTTAGTTTTTTGCTGTATCTGTGAATGCGTCTTTTTGTTTGTTCCTTTGCCTGTTTTATTTATTTCTTTTTAATTTAATTTAATTTAATTTTTCCTTTTTGCTGTATTTCTGCAGTCCTGGTTGCCACCAGTGATCTCCAGACCACATATGAGAAGGCAGTGGTGGCCCAAGCCCACTTAAGAAGGACAGATTTACTTCTTCCAAATCCATCTCTTGCTCTGGGTTTTTTTTCCTCCTGCAGCAGACCCTGATGCCTCTCTATCCTCTCCAATAGAATATCTCCCCTGATACAACATACACTTTCCTTTTATTGCTATTTCATGCCTTGTTGCCAGCTGATGTGAAGACTAATTTACGAACTTATGAGTTTTAGTTTAATTTTTGGATGCCTGTATAGAAAAAGACAAAGGAGAAAAAGAAAAAAGAAAAAAAAAAAAAAAAAAGGAAAGGAGAAGGGTAATGAAGCACTATAACTTCTCTCTGATCATTCTCATAGTGCAATGAAGGCTCATGTTCTGAGCCTGGCTGTGCTCAACAGGAAAGAAATTCAGGAGCAGAAATTCCTTTGGATTCCTGAATGCAAGAGCAATCTTCCACGTAAAATCTTAGCCACAGCCTAACACAGTGAGCAGGAGCCAAGGAAAAAGACTGGGCTGTTTAGTGTAAGGAGAAAGGCTCTGAACACCATGCTAAAGGAGGTAGGATGGGCAGATAAAATAAGGAGGTAAGCCTGGTTTGCAGAGCTGATTGGAAGTGTTTGTTTTTTCAGTGGCAGTGTTGATGTGTTCAAAATGAAGCATTCCATGGGGATGTTCTGCTTTGTCTTTTGGTCTTTTAAGAGCCATAGAATAAAGCTCTTTAATACCAAGAAGAACATTTTCAGATTTGTATTTCAAAATGGTTTTGGGGTGTGTGGGGGGAGGGGCGGGGGAGAAATGGGCAAAATGTAAAACCAATTACTTCAGAAATGGCAGGCAGAATTAACAATTAGCAGAACACTTGCTAATGATCAGTTTAAAAAGAACAGTCACTGATGTACGGAGTAAAAATAAATAGTAGCACAAAAGATACATCAAAGCAGAGCTAAATATATAAATCAAAATGCTACAGAAGGTCAAAATTGCAATGAAAGTGTTCTCTGTTACCACAGAAGAATATTTGTTCTGACAGTTTGTTTCTCTTCGAGAAATTTCCCGTTCTCCAAATGTTGGTATTTATTTGCCATTAGTATTTTTCCAACCAAAGAGGAACTCAGACCATCAAATGGTAGGTATGGTAACAGCCCTGAACAAAACCCCCTCTGATGTTTTAAAGTTTGCCTCCCATGGACAACTTTTTTTGATTATAAAGGAAAGCCCCAAGAAAGCTTTGTAAAAAGGATGCCAGACTAAGACTTGGCTTGCAAATAGAAGTTTTTGTGGTGTTGTTCCATCCCAGCAACCATTAGGCAACAACAAGGCTTGAGAAAGACCTTGCCCCTAATGACAAATAAAGGAGATGTCTGGAGAAATGGTTTTCAGGAGCACTAGGAGGAGAGGAGGGGAGGGTTAGCAAAGAGTCCCAGGTGTTTGGTTTGAGGACTTCAATGTTAGGTTGGGAGAAGCCCTGGGAAACCCATCTGATGCCAGATCTAGTAGTTGACAACACTGCCTGCAACTGGGAATTGGATCATTGAGGTCCCTTCCAATCTAAGTCATTCTATCATTCTACAGTTCTATCATTCTATGACTCCTTCGTGGCCATCAGGAGCAGGGAACACGTGTGGTGTCAAATCTCTCTGGACATGGCGACCACATGTGAAGGCACCTCTGAGCTTTGAGACATCCTGGGCATGAAGGTGCAGAAAGGATATGGACAAAGCAAGAAGAGGGAAGCACCTAGGGCAGAAGGTGACACTGGATGCTCATGGAGTTGCTCTGCTAACAGGGCTGGGGCAGAAGGCTGAGTTGAGCTATGGTGTTCATCCAGGCCAGGAGAATGTTGTGCGTGGAAGATAGTGATCGCTGAATGATTAAGGTTGGAAAAGACCACTAAAGTCATCAAGTCCAATCATCCAAATCTTGATTCCCTTTAAGCCCAATACCCTAAATCCTTCTGGCAATCTAATTTGCATGATGAATGCAAATAAATCTAAATAAAAATACGAATGCATATAAATACAATATCTATAAATTCAACTTACATTGTGCTTTCTTGCAGTAGCTCGTGTGCTTTCTTAAGTGAACACAGAGATCTCCTAGCCTTCTACCCTTTAATTTAGCACAAATAAACACAAACAAATATAAATCCATGGCATGGAAATGTCTGGCAGAGGCTCAGGCTAAAATTAAACGCCACAAACTGGGTTCTGTTTCTCAGCTTTGCCTTCAGGAAGGAGCAATCAGAGTTACTTTGGCAGCTACTTTGCGGTAGGGAAAAAGATTTGGGGTCAGTAAGTGTGCATTTATTATTCTTTTTGAATGTCACCCAAAGTAGTAGAGAATGAGGAATAAATACTGAGGTCATTTATTTGTGTGGCATTAATCAAGTTCACAGCCTGACAGGCCTTCTCTCCCCATGCCCTCCTTGAGGCAAGTGTCACTAAAAGAGTGTTTGATTAAGGGCATGGCACAGGTACCACCAAGATGTTGGACCCAACCATCCACATGCATGCTGTGACCTTCCTTCTGATGGCAGTGACTTGGGGGGACTTGGGGGTGGCACACTGAACAACCTCTGCTGGAAAACAAGCTCTCTTGCATTGCTATCTTCAGCCACCAGTTTTGTTTGCCCCTTGCAAGTTAGTTCCCACTTGGTGTGCTGCTCTGTAATTTGGTTTTCTTTACAGTTTAACCTCATAACTATTACAGAAGCCAAATTTTAAAGAGTGCAAATTGAGCTTGTACTTTGATAAAGGAACAAGAATATCTTGTCTCCATGAAATGATTGCAAAGCAAAGGGAGTGTAGGAAAAAAAATGCAATGTATTATTTCCTTTCCAATGCCAACAACGAGTGGCAAGGAAGGCTTCCTCCTGTGGCCCCTTTCAACACAATTAAAAGTATTCACCTTCGCTCTGGGAATGAATTCAGACATTGTTTCTCCCACCAAAATAAAGGTACTATCCTGTCTTACATCTTCTGAGAGACTTGGCCCAACATATGAATGTGCTGTCCAGCTGGCTTACTTCTTCATGCAGCACAAATACAATCCCTCTCTGCAGAGGCTGGTCTTGCCAGTTCTGCTAACATATAACGCCTGGGAGTGTGGATAGGTTAAAGTGAGCTCATCTACTTCTGTGCTTCACAACCTCAAAGACTTTTTGGGTCTGTAGCATGGGTAAATTAGGATTTCTCTCCTATGCTTCTGTTTTTCATTCTGTTAAAATGTGGCACATTGTGCAGTGGAAGCCTCCAGCAACATCGAGAACGGGAGGAGGACATCCCCATGACCACATCTTGATGACCAGCTCAATCTTCCCTGTCCACACTGTGGAAAGTATGACACGCATTTCTGGGTCTTTTTGCTCAAAAGCTTGTGTGGTTTAGCTTGGCTTCTGCCAATGCCCAAACTAAACCAATTAACAGTGTCCCCATGAGCGATGACAACCCAATAGTTATCCAGCCTGGGAATACTACCTTCAATAATGAGATTGCATTTGTACAAACACTCAAAGTTGTTACAAGAAGAGCAAAATAACATCTCCAACTGCTAGTCCAAAAATTGCAATGTGATGCAACCTACAGAGTTAAAAGCGATAATGAACTTAACAACAGGCACAGCAATGGGCATGTAGAATCATTAGCCAGATGTTTGCTTTTTACATGACACGTGTAGTAGAGGTTTGTTCTCTGCCCCCTGGCTCTAAAGTTGCTGCATGACTGCATCCTGATTTAGAGGCCAGAAGAGAACATTGCCTTTGTCTTGGCTAGCAAAAGTGAGAAAACACTGCTGATCACCCTCTAGTTTGGAGGTGAATCAGGTCAGTGTAGCCCCATTAAGATAAATTTTGCTAAAGCAGTGACTTCACTGAGCTGTTGAGGCTACGTGGATGGCAGCATCAATTTCTTACAGTTGATCCCAAGTAGTTCTGTGATCCTCATCACTGCAGCCAGTGCACTTGGCTTCCCAGCACATGGCTTTCTGTTATCAGGCAGAGCTAGGGAGGAGAATGGGTAGTGCTAAATATAAATGTGCCTTGCCTCAATCACAGAATCACAGAATGGCCAGCGTTGGAAGGGACCTCAAGGATCATGAAGCTCCAACCCCCTGCCACATGCAGGCCCACCAACCTCCACATTTTACTGCCCAGGGCCCCATCCAACCTGGCCTTGAACACCTCTAGGGATGGACGGGGCATCCACAGCCTCTCTGGGCAGCTGTTCCAGCACCTCACTACTCTCTCTGTAAAGAACTGCCCTGACATCCAAACTAAATCTTCCCTCCTTCAACTTAAAACCATTTCCCCTTGTCCTGCAGTTTCAAATCCTTTCAAAGAGTTAATTTCCCTCCTGTTCGTAGGCTCTCTTTAGATATTGAAAGGCTGCAATGAGATCACCCAGCAGCATTCTCTTCTCCAGGTACTCCAGAGAAATAGGTACTGCTTCTGGAGCCAGTGACTATATGCAGATGTACATAGTTGCTTTGCTATGGATATGAATTTTTCTTCGAATTTACATGAGGGTTGGAAACCACGTGGTCATATAATTATGGAATCGTTAAAGTTGGAATAGACCTCTAAAATCATCAAATCCAACAGTCAACCCATCACTGCCGTACCCACTAAACCACGGCAGAACTACATGGTCACAAACCTTACCCCTGTTTGTGACCCCTGGTTGCTCTCCAGGACTTAAGGTCAACACCTCCTCTTCCTCTGTGCTGCAGCTCAGTAATTCAGCCACACTGTTGGATAGACCTTCTATTCTGGTGTTTCTAATGTTGACACGTTCCAGGAAACTACTTGGTATTGTAACATATTCCTTTTTCTCTAACCTTCCAGAGTGCTGGGTGTCAAATCCAAACCCCATAGATATGTTCAGGCTGGACCAGGCTATGAGTAATCTAATCGAGCTGTAGACGTCCCTGTTCATTGCAGGGGAATTGGACTAGATGACCTTTAAGGCCAACTCAATAGATTATATGATTCTGTGATCCTGTGATCAAATCTTTTCCTTTTTTTTTTTTTCCCCACTGGCAAATTATTATCCTCATTTACTGAGAATCTTCTTCAAATTATACCTCTCAGTTATGAGGTAATTTCAAAAGCATTTTGCATATTATCCTCCCATTAAAGACAAAGAAACAAGGGTATTAATCAAGATCCTTCTGGGAAATTAGCCAAGTCTTCTGTCTCCACCATTAGATTTCCTGGATCACTGCTGTTCCACATGACCCGTGTTGGTCACCTGCCCTCACAAGGCTGCAGGGTACAAAGTGTGGGGGAGATGGAGGATATTTTAGCATATCTTGGCATGTTTCATAATTTTTTCCTTTCTGAGCATTTTCTTGGACATCAGATAGTCCTTGTTATGATGATACTGGCAGGACACTTGGTAGAGTCATGCTTGCTTCTGGTGATGATTCCATGGGGTCTGCTTGCATTACTGCCTCTCAAGAGAAATCCAAGTTTTACACGCTAGTCAGGAACAATCTCCCCAAAGGCAATATCTGAATCAGTCTTTCTGATCCTGGCTGTTAGGCTTGAAACCTAATGAGTCAATCAGACAGAAGACATGACTCCCAAAGACTCATGGAAATTACTGGGCAGAAGACAATGAATAATCTTGCGTCAGCTAAAGAGCTAAATCAGGCCAGGGAAGATCAGTCATTATTAAAATGGTCATCATTATTTTTAGCAGGGACTGGAATATAAATACACAGAGAGGAAAAGTAGAGAAATACACTTCCAGAAAAGTGTGCATTAAAAGCAGCTTATAAAACTGGTAGGTACACAAAACAGATTTTTTCAGCTCTGTTCCAGGAAGGAAATGGGATTTAGTATTTGATCTTCAGTGTTTGGGTAAAGCTGTGTCCAGAAAATCAAAAAAGAGTTCCTTGCTGTAAAAATTACATTGCAATACTGTTAGATCGTTGAAGCCTGGAATGATTCTGCAGGATACAGCTGCTTGCAGCTTCTGGTTTGGAGCAGTGCTGATTGCATGCCATGATGCAGGAGCAAAAAGGAAAGTGCAGTAATCTACTACAGATGTTTCAGCAGTGAGTGAATCCTCAGTTTTGACAACAGTTCTCTGGTATTCAGGAAATGACTATGGTTAAAGATTAGTATTTTCTACTGCTCCTCCTTCTGCCAGGAGGAGGAAAAATAAATCATGAAAAACGAATGCAAAATTTGAAAAGCTGAGAGGCGGTTTTAGAGTTTGTTTTTTTTCTCCCACATTTAAAACCATATTTGCTGGAGAAAGTGTGAGAAGCAAATGTTTGCCTTGGGTTATATTTGTTTATTCAGAATATAACTGCCAATTGCTACAGGCAACAACGACCAGAAATCAGGTTCTCGCTATCCAGGGTGCCTCCCAAATCTAAATAATTCCCTGTAACAGGAGCACCTTAGCACAGCAGGGTGAGGGTGAATGTAAGCAAAATTAGCATGAATGCTTGCTGTATGCTAGGAAAATAATTTGTCTAGGAGAGCTCTCAGTGTACACTCCTGTTGACTTCAGACTCCTTCAAGACAGAAAATCTGCTGCTGAAACAGAGATCAAGATGGTCACTGACAAATGAAAGTAAGAAATTATGACTGAATATCACGTTAAACGTCAGCTTTGATACAGGCTTAGCCCCGTGTCCACACAGCTAGTTTAAGGGACATTAACTACAACATTTAATGATGAGAATCATGGAATTGTAGGGGTTGGAAGGGACCTCAGGAGATCAGTTTTGCTATGAAGTTTGACTGAGTAGATTAGGAGTCTCTAAGCTGGGAAACAGATGGTTAAAGGTGAGGATGAAAAATCAGCTGGAGTGGAGAAGGACAAACTGTTCTTTATCTCTTCCAGAGGAAGAACTGTTGTTGAATGAAACTCACACATCCGATGTACATGGAGGATGTGGCCATTTAAGCAACGGGCTTTCTTGTCAGAGGATGCTGTGGCACAGAAAATGGCTCCAGAGAGATTCTACACAAGTATGTGAAGAAAGATCTCCTGGGACTTAATAAATGAGCAAATTGCATGAGATCCAGGAAATCCTCTGAGCTGAAAGTAATTATCAACAGTGGGAACGCTCGTGCCATATTCTGGCTCTCCCTCTAGAGTGACAGAGAAACATGCACTACTTTGATAACTTTAAAGCCAGATTTGGGAACATTACATCATAGAGTCCTTCTCAAGCAAAGTCACGCTTCCAATTCCTCTCTTCAGTCATCTTGAAGAACCATGTTGTCACTCTCTGCTGTGCCTTGTTAGCACTGATGTACCTTTTTAACCTGTGCTCCCTATCCATCCCCTGACCTACCCCGAAATCTAGTGCTTGTGTTTGTCTCTGGGCTCCAAAGCTGAGAGTGTTGACACAATTAGGAAGGGAGATGGGTCCACCACTGTGCTGATGCCACTTGTTTCCCAACTGCTGATTCTGAGGATAGCCAGATCTATGTTCATTCTGAAGGAATTGGGGAAGATTTGGGATGCTCTGCCTTCAGGATCTGGCACAAAATGTAGGCTCTACAGCTTTACTCTGAACTCTGCAATGATAACCTTCCCTTTTCTGGCTGTGAGTATTGTATTTTCTCAGAAGAGCTGTTTCAGCATCACCAGATTGGTTAATGAACTGAAACAATTTCATCAGAAATGAACCTGAGTTGGAATTCAGCCAAGAGACGTAAATGGTTCAAGTACCTGATGAGGATATGAGCTTAAGACAATTTGCAAGCAAAAACAAGGTCTATGGGATTTAAGTCAATTCCTATCTTGGTCATCATCTCAGGACATGAAATGTAAGAGAGACGAATCTCCATGTGGTTGGAAAAAGATCAGAAAATGTGTTGTTTCCTTCTCATATGATATACTTAATTCCTAAGTATCCCCTGGACAGCTTGAGTGGATTCTTTTCAGTGCTGATTGTCCCAAAGCAACACTACATCCTTCAAAACAATGTACTCAAAGCAACGTGTTCCTATTTAAAAAAAACTACACAGCTGAGAAATTTGCTTAATTGGATCTTCTCTAGAAATCAGGTCAGATTCACAATAGCAAATCACAGTGATGGTCGTTTAATTGGGATTCATAGCCAAAGGAGGGCATACCAGGCAAGGCCTGAGCAGGGTGTGATACATATTCAGGTTTCTGGGACATCTATCCAAATGATGTTGAACAATGTGAACAGCCCAGTACCTGCTGATTTACTTTGTACATTTGTATTGCATGCTTGCCACTTACTCTTGGCAATCAGACCCACAAGTCATCATAAATGAGTCACTCGGATCTCAGATTTCAATTTTTAGCCAGGTGCTTTCAAATCAAAAGGAAGAGTCAACCACATGATGACAATATGTTGTCACAGATGTTGCTCACCTAGTAAATCCATTAACACTGCAAGATTTTGACAAAATTTCCAGGCAGCAAACCTTTCCCTGGTTTCAGAAAGAGATTTATACTTCTAATTAATTATATCGTGCAAGAGGGTAATTAATGGCTGGATACTGAGGAAGTTAGGACCAAGATATAGGAAAGATCTACCATAGCCTTCAAATGAAAACCCTGGTTAATGCTTTCATTCTTCTGTTGCAGTGGAATTCCCTTGAACTGAATAAAGCTAATCTTGGTCACAGCAAGATGCTGTTGGTGAGGCTGTTGAGCTAAGTACCACTGCTTTTCTTTTCCTTGGTCCTGACTTTTTAAACATCAGTGTATAATAATATGACAAATACAGTGTATTTATTAAATAAGCAAACAAATGACAAAAAGATCACATAAGACTCCTTGCAGTGTGGAGAGGTAAAGACAAGAACAGAATTGATCATGTAAATGATATTTGCATGTCACATAGTTTTATTGCACTACCAGGAGCTGCTCAGACACAATGGCTATAAGCATGATGTAGAAAAGCATGCAGAACATAAAAAGAAACAGAAGAGATAACCTATGCAATCAGTAATGTTTATCTTTTAAGCCTATCCAAATAGCAGGATCCAACTAAATTTTCTTTTTATTGTGTCTCTGTCATCTAAACACGGAGACCTAAAAGAAAAGAAGACAAATGTGAGAAAGTTTCTAATTGAAGCATTACAGGAAATTTCCTAGAGGATATTAAAATTCCCTAGAGTCAGCTGCCGGAGGAAATAGAAGGCAAAGAGATTCAAGCACCAATTAAGCAGATAAACTATAAGGAATACAAACAATCTGGCCACTAAACTGGGGAAAAGCTCTTCTCCATGGAATTTGTCCATACTCTCTGTAAAACTGTGTATCCAAGGGAGCTGGAATGGTCTTTGGGTTTTCTACAAAGCTAGGATGAGAATCACCCCAACAAACACCCCAGCAATGTCTTGGAGCTGTGAAAAACAGCCTTTCCTGCTGTTTGGCTTTATTTGATGTTTGATTTGGTTTTAGTGTTTATGAGAGATGCCAGAACCGATACTCTTGGAGGAAGGTCCCTTGCGTAGCAACAATTCACTCCTTTGCTAAGCAGTGATTATGTTTTGATCGTATGCCACAGCCTCCTTCCAGCTCTCAGTGTGAAAGATTCATGTTTCATTTCTGAATCAATTTCTGGGAAATTAACAGAATTAGTCGAAGTGATACATAATGGTGGCAACTAAGGGATGGGAGTAAGGAATTCCTTGATCCAGATGTTTCTGGAAAGAAAAGAGAGCAGGGGGTATATAAAGCAGCTAGAATGTTCTAGTCATTATTAAGTGTAATAATGCAGGAGGCAACTACATAAAACAATCAAATAGAAAAGGAAATGTCACGATTATTCATTTAATAGGTAGGAAGTCACTGAAAAAATAGAACACTGTTTGGATAAGACTGAAGTAAAGTTAAGGGATATTGGGAAAATAAGGATCAATATTGATTATAGTCTTTGGAAAATACATTTAATCAAATGGAAGTAGGTAAAATCCGGGAGAGAACTATTCTGGAGAACTGGCAAAGCCTAAAGAAAATTCTGTTAAAGGGAGACAAACAGACTCATCCCAGCATGAATGGCCTGAGAAAATGGCACAGATCTACCTGGCTATGGACACTCTTAGGGATTTCAGAGACAAGAACGCATACAAGCTCTAGAAATTTCATCAAAGCACTTAGAGGCATAATTAACAGACAAGAACAAACAAATAAGGACAAAAACGAGACTGTCTAAGATAAGAAAATGAATATCTGAATATAAATATATAAATATAAATAAATGAAGAGTTAGTAAAATATGCAAGATACAGTTGCTTCTCATCTCAAGGAAGAGAAAGGTGTCAGCCATAAAAAAATAGAGCTATTCAATGTGTGTTTTTTGTTTTTTTTTCCTCAGATGTAGTTATGTATTTGGTACAGCTACCATGACTGACATGGTCAGAAGTCAGGCTGTAATGGAAGAAAAATGATGTAGCATTTAGGTGATCTGGGCTTGATAACATTCACATTTATGTATTCTGCAAGACAGCTGAATAAAAGCAGAGATATGGTAATGATCACAGAGAAAACAGAGGTAGAGGAATGGGAATGGGTAAATACAGTGCAGTGCCAGTTTTTGGAAAGATGGATCAGATACTACAGTGAGTTAGCAGTATCTCAGTTTCCAGAATAATATTGAAATAGTCATGAGTGGTGTTCCCCAGGAGTAGGCATGGGGGCCTGTCCTGTTTAATATCTTTACTGATGACCTGGATGAGAGCACTGAGTGCATCCTCAGTAAGTCTGCAGATGACACCAAGCTAGGAGGAAGTGTCAATCTGCCTCGGGGTAGGAAGGCCCTACAGAGAGAGATTTGGACAGTGTGGATAGATGAGCTGAGGTCAGTGGGATGAGGTTCAACTAGATCAAGTGCTGGGTCCTGCACATTGGCCACAACAACTCCAGGCAATGCTACGGGCTTGGGGCAGAGTGGCTGGAAGACTGTATGGAGGAAAAGGGCCTGGGGGTGTCAGTTTGGTATTTAAGTGGAAAATAGTGAAGCATTAATAACTACTCTATGAAAAGTATCAGACGATGCATTAAGAAAAAGTAGTGGAAGTCCATAGTAGGAAAAGGACCAGTCAACAGTTTTATTTATTATTTGGTGATGCTACAGACTGATGACATTTAACAATCCATATCACAGGCAGGAGGAGGCTGCCAACATATGAGAGAAAAATATTGAAATCTAAAATTGTCCTGAAAAATTGGAAAAATTGTCTGGAGAAACAAAGTCAATTCAATAATGCTAAATGTAGAATTCTATCTCTAGGCAGGAATAATCATCTCTGCAACACACAAGAGCAGATGAGTGGCAGTAACTAGCAGAGGAGAACTGGGACAATAGCAGATACATAAGGTCATGAATTCATATTGTTGTGAATAAGGAAACTGACCTATAGAGATGGGAATGCAGCAGGGCATCATCTGCACAGTACTGTAAGCCATTAAAGTAGTCCTTATCACACACTGCTTTGGGATGTAAGTGGTGGGTACAATTTTTGGTACCATAGTTTGAAAGATATGAACTGGGTGAAGGAGTTTGTTGGAGAACATGGACAACTGAGCAAAATATTGGAGGAAACTTGACATATAAGGAAAGTAGAATGAAACCATTTTTCATATTGGTGAAGAGGCTGCTGTCTTCCAACATGTAAAAATCAAGGGAGAAGAGGAAAATAATGTGTTTCATACCTTCTGGTCAAAGCAAAGAGTAAAGAATTAAAAAGTTTGGCACCATGCCACACTCATATGACTATGTTCCTTAGGTCTCCATCCCTTTACTTGGAATGAAGATACCCGTCTAGTTTACTGATATCACCCGTTATGGGAAATAGAATTCTGTTGAAATTTCATAGAATTGTAACATCATATATTCATGTGGAAGTCCAACACTATGCTCAGAACAGGTTTTACTAGATCAGGTTGCTCAGGCCATGCTCAGTTGACTCTTGAACACCTCCAAGTGCAGAGTATTACTTCTATTTTTTTTTTTTTTTCAGAGTATAATTTTCTTTCTTATAGGGACTGAAGGGGTAAAACTGAAAGTAGTTTCAATTCCATAATTAGCCTGAATGCCAAAAATCAGATGTTAGAAGATGATGTGGAAAGAATGAATTACAAACATAAAGAAACTTAAGTTACGAGTGAAAAAGGATGGTAGGATAGGGGGAAAGAGTTAATTATTCTTTTCTAAGGGTTGCAAAGTGTACAGACAAACAGATAACGGGGTGCTAACGTCCCAAGTTCTTTACTATTTTGATTGGCACAAACAACATAAATAAGTCAGATATAGTTAGAGCTTGTTCCTACATGTCCAGACAGCACTGTAAAAATGTAGAAATTTAAGGAGTGGTGAATCCTGCCAGCACTTTCTCAGACATGTTAAACTGCTGAGTTCAACACCGCTACTCCAGTGGGGAAACATTTTCAAGACCTTGTGCCAGTCATGTCCCTTAAACAGATCGGTCTGAAGTCTTTGGTCAACAGTCTTTTGAAAGCACATTTGATTCTGAGGCCCTTTGGAAACCTTACCTGTCATTATCTCCATTTGTATTTACAAATACTATAAGTGCCACATGGACTGATATCTGCAAAAAAGGTTGTTATTTTTCAGACAGTTAGGAATAACAAGTCCTCCTCCATGCCAGAAAGCATAATTTCCCATTTGGAAGAATGTAAAGAATTAATTATTTGGCAGAACAAATGTACTTTTAAAATTAGGCGTCAGAATACATTTTCCTCTTTGATTCCCTCTGACATTCTCAGATAATCCAACCTACCCCAGATACACAAAGCATAAACATCAGCTGTCAGAAGGAAAAAAAAAATGGAATTTTAAGTGTAAATGAGTGAAAAATCATAGTTTCAGAGTTAATATCCTGAGTTGTCTGGAATCATTTGATCCGCAAACAATCTAAAAATGCTTGAAGTGCATTTTTTGTCCTTGTTTTTGTACAAGTTTTTCCATGGTTATCAAAGACTTTGTGTCTGGAGTTTATGAGAATTGTCCAGGGTGAGACTGTCAAGAATGGTGCCCATACAACCACTTCTAATCTAGGAATCCAGAAAACCACGGTGGCATGGTAGAGCCTGAATTCGTTAAGAACCTTTCTGTCTCTCCAATAGTACCTTGGAAATCCCAGGAAAACATTCACAGAAGATTTATGCATGTACCTAATCTAATATCTATCTGATTGAGTTACCAAGAAAACACTTCTGCTTAATGAAATGCCTTTCCACACTAAAATAATTTAGAATTTCTTGTGAAAACTGGTTTAAAAATGGCCAGAAGAGCAATTGGAGTTCATTGAGGTCAAGAGCTCTGGCATCCATATGGATTTTTGGAAACACTAAAGATTCCCAAAGCAAAATCAGCTAATTCCTGGGACATGTGGAGGGAAAATTGCAGGAGATACATCTAATAAAGGAGAAAAACTTCCAATTACAGTGATAAAATCAGATATCTCAGACTGTTTTGCACTCTATCTCAAATGTGGATAATGCTACAGGTGACATCCTGCTGTCATCATTTATTAATGAAGTAATTGTTAGAACTGGGTAGTTTTAAATTGCATTGCCAAAAATAATGACCATTCACATGTAGATTGTTATCCATTGGTACCCCGAGTTATTCCTCACAGCTTAGATTAATGATGTGATAATAAGGCAGTGATCAATGAATCAGCTGCTAATAGTGTTTGCACTGTGGCTGCAGGTTTGTAATGCTGGATTTTATTTGCATGATCACCACGCTGCTTTGACGATGACAGAACTTCCAATGGCTCCAGGAACAACCGATTGAGTTACTGCAGCAAAACACTTCTATTTGGTGAAATGCCTTCCAGATAGAGGTCACACAGAAACACTTTGCAGCATTAAAGCCAGAGCAAACAAGAAAGTGAAACACAGTTTCCCTTGAGGTTTATGTTTTACCCCATAGCTGGCCATGTTTAGTGCTGGTTGCAGAAAACATAGATAAACTGAGCAGCCTGCTGAAAGCCGAATACGGCGTGGTCGTGGGAAGGCTGCAGCCAAAGATAAGTAAAAGGTTTCTATGCTGGTAGTAAGAGGAATTTTAAAAGCACCCTGGAAGCGTCAAAAATGGAACCTCTTAACCAAAGTTTGGGTAGAGAGTGTCAGGGAAAAGCATAGGGAATGAATTAAAAAAGCAGGAGGGCTTAATTCTGTGGTTGCACTACAATAGCTAGGGAGACGGGAAGAGGGAGGAGATGAGGCCAGATGCTCTGCTGATAGAGAAAAAGGGAGGGCAGTCATCTCCTGTACATGGCTTCCTATATTTACAGAATTTAGAATGTGCTCTGTGAGAAAAAAATATCCTTGTACACGTAAAAGCAGTTGCAGTGTGTTGTGTTTTTATTAATGAGGAAATTACTAGATGGACTTTAGCAAATTGTGGGCAGTTCATAGACTGGAAAGTTCAAAAATGATGTTTTATTCTACATCAAGTGAAAGGATGGAGAATAAAAAGTGAAAGTCTGCTTCTTCCTTCAGCATAATCTGCCCTACACAGCTGGTCCTATAGTAACTGAAATCATCACCTTCGTAGACATCAGTAATAGAAAGTCTAGAAAGAAGGTAAGGAGAAAGCATCATTTGAATCATCCCTTACTCCTTTCTGGTGTGGGATCTGTGATGGTCAGCACGTAGCTGGTCTGCAGCACTGGAGACGTGTTTGATGGACGTGACCACCAGAACTACAGCACAGAGCAGAATTTCATTTGAGCAATGCATGAGATTATGTTTGCTAATTCCTTTCTGTTCATAAATTGAGGTCAGCAGCATCACGGACTAAGCTGAGGTTACTGCAAAGGTTCTTGCTCAGATTCAAATCTCTGCCAATTTCTTATGGCCAGTGAACTTTGTTACTGCAGTCAACAGCAAACTAAGCATTAAATTTATTTGGGTCCTTCTTTTTTAGCAGGTTGTTGCAAATTGTTGTGATTTTACACGGCTGCCTCACCTGCACTGAAGTTATTCTGTGGTTCTGCTTTTAATTCGTGGGCATGAAGTTTAATTTACCAAACTGCAGTCGTGTCAATATTAATTGCACATAATGAGTCAGTCATGCAAAGTAAAACCTAACCACCAGGAAAATATTAGAGGTGCTTTATCTATTTTTTTGTGTGCATATTAATCTACTGACTTTAAATCCAAAGAACATTGGTAGACTAGAAAGGCAATTATCATTAAAATTAGGGCTGAAACTCGTAATGCAGAAAATAATCTCATGTGACTTACAAATGGTCATTACTTTAAACCACAAGAAGTTACATATCAAGACTTTAAATATTCTGAAAACAGTATGAGATTAACTTGTGTTAATTTCATGTTTGCTTCTTTTCTTGACCTGTGTGACTGGCACATGAATTTGTTAACATTTATCATTTATATCCATTTAACAAAAGGTGGCAGAGTAACTGAGGATACTGGGGAGGGAGGGAATGAAATGATAGCCAATGTCTGCTTAGAGGAGTTTATTTAAGCAAAGTAGGGTGAACCACAGCCTTGCAATGTTTTTCAATTATGTTCAACTTGTCTGAAATTGCTCTCCCTCTCGTAATTCATGAGGACATCCAGCACATGACTCTGGTGATACTGAAAACAGAGATGTCATATTAATGAGTAAATAAGCTAAGTAAATGGCATATTTGCTGAGTCTGAGATATGTAAAGTCCCCTCAAGGAAAATTAAGATAAGAGTATAATCTCAAGTATCTTAGGAATCTTGTGGCAGCATATTTAGTGCAGTCCAACAGGGACTGCATCTGAGCATCTATGTCTGAGCAGATTTGAGATAACCCTCATGATTCTGCTCTTGAAGGGGAGCACTTTGCCTAATCCACTCCAAAGCTGCCTTTACTTTTTAGTAATAATCCGATAGATTGAACCTGGCACTTTGAAATTTTGAGTGCTTTTCATATCAAAGCATTCTTTTATGGCAATTAACGTAACATGAAATAGTGCCATTTCACAGTGGCTGATGAGCTGGAGCGTGGAGATTGTCACAGGCCAGTGGATAACAGCAGAGAACTTACAAGAGCACTTCAGTGTACAACCAGTAACTATTAAATACCCATGAACATGAGAGAAATTTTCAGAAGAAACCACCTCATACGAAATAATGACTGTCTCAGCACAAAGAAAGAGAAGCTGAAAATAGTTAAGACAAGTGATAGGACCACTTTCAAGGGTCATTGTCAAGGGTAAAATGCCTTTAAAAGAGCATCATGTATTAATTAGTTTGAGATAGGAAAGCATTAAGAAACAAGGCACATGAGCAATGCAGAGCTGCAACAAGCTGCCAGCCTATTTAATAGTAATAGGAGGTTTTTTTTTTCCTAAGACTTTGAACTTTTAGAGTTCCAGTGCTTAGAGTCAATATTGAAACCTGACTTTGTCCAGGTAAAAAATGTGTTGGGTGGATGGATGTATTAGCCAAAAGATGGATTTACTGATCTTGTTTCAACTTGTGAATATTCACGTCTCTGAAACTACACAACTTTTTCACCCTAAAAGCCCATGTTTCATTAGAGAATAAACTCACAGATCATGGTGACTCATACAAAGAGTATCATCTTCCTAATTATATGAATGCAGGTGATCTTTTACTGGAAGCAATGTGGAATCTGAGACTTCCTACATGCTCTGCAATTCCTCAGCACTTCAGGAACATGGGTAAAGCCCATCTTGGCCTAGCAGAGGCAAAGATATACTGCCAGTCTACGAACTATTGAGACCAACCACCTCCTTGGCATATCTGAGAACGCAAAGCTGAATTATAGTGAAATTGGTCCCAGGCCAAGTCTGGGGAGAAAAGCTTTTCTACATTCTGTGCATTTGGAGGATACATTACGGGTCTCATTCTTCAGTCCTGTCAATCAAAATAGTAGAATCATTAAAGTTGGAAAAGGTCACTGAGATCATCAAGATCACCATCATACCACTAACGACGTCCCTCAGTGCCATGTAACATTGGTGGTGGGAACTAGATTATCTTTGAGGCCCTTTCCAACCCAACCCAAGCCATTGTGTGGTCTTCATGTTCCTTGAACATCTCCAGGGATGGTAACTTCCCTGCCTCCCTGGGCAGCCTGATCTATGCCTGACTGCTCTTTCAGAGAATAAATTTTTCTGAATATCCAACCTGAAAATGCTTTTGTGACAGCAAAGGAGCACTTCAAAAGTTCACTTTGCTATTTTAAATAGTTTCTACATTCAATACCATGGAGCAGCTGAGCACCAAATTATGACATTCACTCTGGAAATGTGTCACTTACAGAGGAATTTCTTGGTCTTGGTTCAGAGCAGTTAGATTTGATCCAATTGCCTGGGCTGCAGAACAGCTCTGAGCGACCCCTGAAAAGTCAGTGATGGGTTGCATTAAACAGCTAGAAAAATGGCTATGTTCCACAAAGCACTCAGCTGTGGTGAGTAGCTGTTATCTGCTGGAAAATGAGACTAATTGCTCAGATATACTGATAATGATCACCCCTGAAGTGGTTTTGATCAGCCAGTCTTCCAAAACAATTGACACGTATCCAAAACTCTTCATTCTTCCAGCAGCCACCCAGCTTAGCAATCATGATCTTCTTTTCAACAACCTAATCTTTTACAACAGAGTGGGGAAATGGCCAGGCAACAGAAAGCCCCCTAGTGCGTTACCTGAACTAAGCTTTAGCTCAGAAAGTCATTATGTTAAATTTTATTTGCATGCAAAGCCACAACATTCTTTTATTATCCACTTGGGTGAGGCTCTGAAATGGAGAAAAAAAAAAAAAAAAAAAAAAAAAAGAAGGGCAAAACTGCAGGAAACCGATTTTAAAGCTGTGCTTCATTGCTCCAGAGGGAGCAGTAATGAGGCAAGTCAGTGCTGGGATGTGCCCATATGATGGGATCTACACACTCAGATTTCAGTGTTCACATGCAAGTAAGTTCAAGTTAAATATTCCCTCACAGGTGAGAGACTCCTTGTTGCTGTTGATTAATGGGGAATCTTCTGGAAGGATTTCTAAAAGGGAAAAATAAGAAGAAAAAAGTCAAGAACCTTAATTTTCTCAGCTGTTACATTTCTTTTCTTTTTTTTTCCTCAAAGCTTTCTGCTTCATCAAAAATGAGACAAGATTATTTACCTCATTTAACAGTAGGAAAGATGAGGTCTTGCTGGTGAAATGAATTTTTCCTGGTCATGTATCTTCTACTATTGTCAGCGCTGGAAATACAACCAAGCCTCTTGAGCAATGCACTGCCCACTGTGTGCCACTGTCTGACAAAGCAAAAATTACCTTACAACTCCAAAGCACATTTAAAAAAACAAACTACATAACATTGTCATAAAAATGGTGATTTTCCATGCTGGAAAGGCCCTTCTGGCACTTAGTGTTCAGCAATCCCACAGTCACATCCAAAACATCTTTATCATTAGTGCCCTGTGGTGTCACGATGTCCTGCCAGGTTCTGCTCTGAGCAAGTGATCATTAATGGGAGCTGCAGCCCTGAAAATGGCAGCAGAATATGGGAAAGGCAACCTGAAAATTACCTTTGTGCACATGCATAGATCCTGGGAGAAGTGACTGCTTGCCTGAATTAGTCACAATGAGTGTGTCATGGATGGTAACTGTGAAGGACCATTGCAAATGCCTCCCAGGAGTTCCTTTGCAATACAGGGCAAAGAGTTGGCATTCAGATGATAACTTCTTGGCCATACAGTATGTTTTATTTCGTTTGATTATTTTGTTTTATTTTTAATCTAATGCTGAAAGACGTCTCTTAAGCTGATTTTACGTTGTGGTAATGCTTGCCCAGCTTGGCAGGACATGGAGGTCACAGTAAAGAAAACCAACCCACGGTTTGGCACACAAGCTCCCATTGCTTCATTTCAGAAACTCTTGGAGACACTTAAAGCACAGCACAGGGAACAACCATTGGCAGGCAGTTGTACTGTTGCTGTGCATCAGTTGGTGAGTGGTGAGTGACTGCATTGCAGATATAGTATATATATGTGTGTATATATAATTACCATTGTGTTTTCATTTCCATTTTCCTCTTTTATCATAGTAAATAGTTTTTTTATCTCAATCTACAGCTTCTGCTTTGCTTCTAGTTCTCTCCCTCATCCCACCCAGTGAGAAGAAGCAGAAGATGTGTGCGGTTTGCTGCCTGATGGATTAAACCACCACAACAACCCCTAATCCTGGTCTTAGATATGCTTTCATTAGTTTTGAAAATCCATTTGTCACTGGTGTGCCTCACCTTTCATCTGCATCCGACTCTCTGGCATTGTCAATGGCTGTAAACAAGGAGGGCATCTCAGATACTCAGTGCTTTCAATGCTTTCTGGTGGCTGTCAACAGCCTCTTATGGATTCAGTAGATTCTTTTCCCAGAAGAGAAAATCACTCATTTTACAGGTGATTAGTGTTTTTTTCCTCTGTCTCCTGTACATGATGAGAAAATAAAGACCATATATGCTTTTCATTTTATTTCTCCCTTACTTCAGTGGTCTAGAAGAAGAAATGAGTATTCAGGACATGGCTCAATGGGTGTGATGGTGATGGGTTGACGGTTGGACTTGATGATCATAGTGGTCTTTTTCAATCTTAATGATTCTATAAAACTCCTTTTTTTGCTCTCTGCCAGCATGTCATCAGTCCTAACTTCCAACTGCCTTTCTGTGATTTTGGATTGGCCACTTTCTCGTGGCAGAGTTCTCAGCACCAAAAGCAGAGTTAAAAAAAACCTTCTCGTTGAAGAAGCCATAATCAGCACAAATGGAAGATGTTACTGCCATGCATCACCATGGACATCCAGTGTGGGTTCCAGTCCTCAGGAAATGGCTCATCCTTATCTGTCCATCTCTGTACTGTGAAAAGACTTTGAATCATCATGTTAGCAAAGATGTGAAATTTGTGTTTGTTCCTTCTGTACTACTGAGATAGCAATTAGCATCTTTGGACAACAGGGTGCTCAGCACCTGCTGATGGTCTTGGGAATGGGAGTCTGTGGCTCTTATCTGTCTGCATGTCTCTTATCTAAGTACATGACTGTGTGACTCTGATGAATGCCTTCCAGTTCAGCCCATTGCCTCTTCAAGCAGAGGTTTATAATAAGGAAGGGAAGTCTTACAGCACAGCTTTGACCAGCCACTAGGGCAGTCACAGGTACACTTCGTATTTAAAAAGTATTGGCTTGTTCTGCAATAAATCCACAACCTTATTCTGCACCTTGGTTTAGCCAGAAATGAAACAGAGACAATGCCAGGTTGCAAGGACTGTGCATGCTGACCTGGCCATTAGCAAGATTGTTCTGCTTTGGAGGTGCTCCAAAATGTTATTATTGATTTTCTGCATCATATGTCAAATGTTTAGCACAGCTCTTGAATGTTTGATATCCTTTCATGCTTCAAAGAAAGCATGACCATAGGAGTCCCATACACAGTGGAACAGAAAGGGTTTGAAAATCATTTTCAAGAAAGAAAAGGGAATTTTTGGAAATGAAACCTTTTATTTTATCTCCCTATGTTTTTAATTTGCCAGACAAGTGGAAGAGAAGTGCTGAGAAAGTCTGCAATCTGAACAATAACAGGGCAAAGATGAAAGCCATGCTCTTTTCCTGCTTATGCTTTAATTTTTCTTAGCCTTTAGCTCACATTATTGTGCACGTAGCAGTTTGCCATTCGGGGCTAAAAAGGATCAGCAGAAAATAAAAGCTCTTTTTCCTTAAAGAGCAGTAGTAATCATGTGGCTAGAGAGCATCTTGCTCAGATGGAAGAGATACAAAAAGGAAGCCCACATATTTTCCAGCTCTTTTGATATGAAAAAAGCTGCAGGTTCCGTCAGTCGCATCACAGAGGCACTGGGGATCAGTCCCTTGTAGTACTTTAATGAAAATTTTATCTTCAGTATGACATAATATCCTTCAGACTTTACCCTTCTTGTCAAATTGGGTAAACACTGTAAAAAGGGCTAAAATTGTTTTAGGGCTGGCAGAGGAAGGCAGATAACATGGACAGTGTGACTGTGCTGCCTTGTTTCCCTATGAAAGTAGGCTGAAAAGTAAGAGACTTTGTTCTTAGTACTTTGTTCTTCAGTTTTCCTGTTCTACAGGGATGCTATAAGATTTCCATTGTCTCCCAGAGTGGAAAACAGAAACTCCCTGGCTACTGAAGATCAATACTGCTAAAACAGACTTCATTTTATTTGTTCCTTTGACAAATGAGTGATATCCTCATTGGAATTATACTAATTAATGTTTGGTGTATTCTTGAATATCTGTCCTTCCACAGGTCCAGGAATTTCACAGAGCCTTGAATAACTTTTATCACATTACTTGAGACTCCAGTTAATTCCTCCGCTCTGGAAAATAGCTTCAACAGGATTGTCTTGTTCAGTGTCAAGCAGCTCCTTTCACAAAACCCATTTTTTTTTTGATACTGTAAAAAACAATTAATATTTCTGCAAGGTGGACCTCTCAAGGAAAGTTTGAAAAATAAATGCTTTGGTTATGTAGTTCATAACAGCAGGAAGAGTTGTAGAGGAATGGTACAAAACTGCAATTGTACAGTGAGCACACGGTTGATGAACTCTTCTAATCAACCTCTTCAGAAAGAAGTTGAAGAGGTTATGAACTTTGAAGCTCAGAAGAGTGGGGTTGGTTGTTCGACTAAGTTGGGAGACACTTCATCCAAGGTGCCTTATTAACAATATGTAGATCACCTATTTAATTCATTGCCACAAATTATCGTTGAAAATAAATTGACAGATGTTTTTAAAAGTTGTAGGCATATGTTGCATGATAATATCTATTGAAGCATTATCAGAAGCAGTTTTTGCTTTGGTCTGGAAGTCGGGTAGTCCATGAAGTACTACAAGAGTACTTGATTTTAGTAAGCTTACTTTTATTATACAAGGAATTGTACAGATGCAAGGAAAAGTAAGTGGCTCCCTCAGAAGTCATATTGAAGGCCATTGACATGTATGGTTATGTGCTTCCCCTATGGGAAAAGATCAAATGCTAAAAGACAGTACAGAAAATAATCACTTCAAACTTGCCATTCATTTACTCTTCAGTGTTGTTAGGACTTCTTTCAAGGCTCTGGAGTCATCATAGTAAGGAAATGGATCACTGTTACAATGAGCCTTATATGCTTGCTTTTTGCAGTAGCTATAATGTGCTCATGTCTTTCTTACTATCTCATCTATAGAAAGTCCCTTGCCCCTTGCATTCTGTCAGTGGGAAGCTTTGATTGCCTCAAAATATGAACAATCAATCACTGTCTGGACCGTTAGTACTGAATCCCTGTTGTACTATAAATGGTGTGAAACAAATAGAGCCCAATGCTAATGATCTCCCATCTGCATTGGTGCTAATGACATTCACAGAGTAGGTTTTTGTGTTGGGTGTAGAGCCTGAAAACTTGGAAAACCAACTGTACATTAACAAAATGCATTTCAGTGAGGTGAACTGTAAGGAGAAGAAGCTACTGAAACCCTCAAAGGTGGATTCCAAAACCAGAGTCCCATATAAAGGTAAATATCTGTCCTTCAAGAGATTGCAACAAAGGTAGTCTAGAAAGTATAACACTAAGAAGAGCAAATTGCCTTTGTGCTTCTAAAACTCCTTTTGTGTATGTCGGGATGGGAAATCCTTCTTCGTATTCAGAGTTGAATTGTAGACCCAAAAGCAGGGATGGAGAGGGGAGGAATTTGGCCTTTAGAAGAGGGAACAATGAAAGGTGCTTTACACTGATGGCCTATCTGTAGGGCAGGTACGGAACCAGTCCCTGGCGTGGTGCCATACACACACTTAAGTATTTTATATCAAATTTCACCAGCAAAAAAAGACAAAAATAAAATAATAAAAAAAAATAAAAAAAATAATAAAAAAAAGGAATTGGAAGACATTTTGTTATTTTCTGAAGTTTTCATTCCCCATCCTTATTTTGAGAAAGCAAAATTCCATTTGATCAAAAAGATCTATTCAGAATGAAAACGATGTTTTGGGAAAGACTGACGGAAGAGCTAAAGTTCTTCAAAGACTGCTCATCCTCTGAACGAAATCAGGGATGCAGGAACAGCAGGAGGCCATACAGGCTGTGTGGTGGGGGCAGACCCAAGGTTCATCCATCTGTCTATCTGGGGTACCTGCCATCTTCCTGCATCTCACCAGGACTTCGGGATTCCCACCTTTCCTAGCCCATTTGCTGAGAGCTAGCCAGAAAGACTGTCTTCATCTCGAAACAAAATCTCCTTTCCCCTAAAGGAATATAATTACTTTGTGTCCTGCTCCAAAGAGTATTTCCAAGACACAAAGAACAACAATCATAGTCTTTTTATATGCAGTATGTTCTTCAGAGTGCCTGACCATTATGTCCTCTCTTCAGCCTTTTTATTTCTGGTCTAAGAAAGCTCAGTGATTCAGTGATTCATTCAGGTCACTTTTTAACACCTGCCATGCTTGCTCTATCCTGGACTTCCTCCAATATGCTTCTGACTTTCTTAAGGTGAAGTCTTTCAGACTGGATATAGGGTTGCAAGTAAAATCTCACCCCTTTCAAAGTAGAGATAATTATTTTCTTCTCATATCTAACAGAAAGTATTTTTCAAAAGCTCAAGACTGGATTATTTGCATATTTTTAGCAATGATTTGAAAATAAACTGAAGGGGGACAGACAAAGGAAGAATCCTTTTCACAGTTCATGCTGTCACCCATAGCATTCCTCATCTCAAGACCCTTTGGATGTCCAAAATTTACAAGGCTTCAAGGAAGCAAACAGAGAAAATTATGGAAATAAAATTCACAGGAGAAACAATCACCCAGGCATATGATTATATGACAGAGGACTTTGTTAGGGCAGATGTATCCCTATCACAGAATCATAGAATCATTAAGTTTGGAAAAGAGCTCTAAGATCCCCAAGTCCAAACCCAATCCATCCCCACCATGTCTACTGACCACGTCCCTCAGTGCCAAATCTCCATGGTTCTTGAACATCTCCAGGGGTGGTGACTCCACCACTTTCCTGGGCAGCCTACTCCAATGTCTGACAACTTTTTCAGAGTTGTAATGTTTCCTAATATCCAACCTGTACCTCTCTGACAGAACGTGAGGCCACTGTCTCTGATCCTGTGTGTGTGACTGATTCTCAGTCAGTCCCCTTCTTCAACAGATTGAGACATCGTCAGTCTCTTTTTTAGTGGTAGATAATATGGTCTTGTGGAAGTGGTCTCTTAGTTGGTGGATTTCATCCTGTTGCAGAAGAACTTCAGGTGTTCCTGGACATTATTTGGTGTAGTCTGACTATTTTCAGATTAAAAATACTGAGCAGGAAAGAGGAATAGACTAAAAAGTAAAACACGCATCTCGTATATCAATTTGTCTCCTCCTCTCCAACCTGCCTCGGCAGCCCAGTTTCTTCCTCACTTATGGAAGTTTCCTGCACTTGAAGGCGAGCAAAGGCAAAGCCATTCGTCCTCAAAACCTTGCATAAAGTAGGAATTGAGGTGTTGATGAATGGTCTCTCTACACTTGACAGCTTGCTCCTCTACTTGCTGAAAATGAGCAATTGTTGCAGCCTGGGTTTTGGCTGTTGGCATCATTAGCAAGAGCACCTTCATCCCCTTAGTTCCCCAGTGCTTCAGGTGGGTTTGACTGTGTGGCATGTCAGTCAGCTCAGTGCAATAGTCAGAATCTGCCTTGATGCCTGTGCAAATACTGAGCCCATGGAGGCTCAGCTTCAAAAGAGCTCAGCCACTGCTGACACCATTATAGACAAGGTTCAGTGCTGCACCTTGCCTCATTTCTCCTGCAGCCTTCTCTTCCTCTTTTCACCTTGAAATGCTGGGTAAATTCAAGCTGCCTGGATCTTTCGGGTACCAAGGAAATGAGGGAAGATCTGCTATGTGATCGTAACGCCTTGGTTGCCACAATGCTTGTGTCTTGTTGCATTTGGTAGATGCGGGAATGGGCACAGACCCTAAGTCTACATGAACAAAAGTAAATTAAGGGGATATGACAGTGGAAGGAAAACAACTGTCCCAGCAGAAAAATATCTAATGTGTAGGTGAGTGAGAAAAGCATTTCTACATCAATGGGGATGATATTTCAGTTATAGGCTAAAGACAGAAAGGTAAAACAAGAGAGCATGAAGGAAACACAGGTTGGACAACATGTCTCCTATGAAAATAAGCACAGGTTGTAAATAATACTCAAAACATCAGTAAAAGAGACCTGAATTCCAGCTCTTCTTTTTTATGCTGGGCAGTCTTACAAACAGCAAGGAAAAAAATAGAGTGCCTGGTGTTTTTCACAAAATGTCACAGTGGGTGAAAACCAGAGCTTGTCCAACAATGGCAAGAGTGGCAGGAGGGCAGCTAGCTCTCCAGGGACTGTGGTGCTCTAGGAGGAAGAAATACATCAGCCCATGAAATATCCTGGGTAAGTGTAGGTACTGGAATTTACAGCTATACAAAGAGATTCTTTCAGAGTTTCCCTGTTGCAGAAGTCCTCGCCCTATTTTTCATTTGCAGATATCTCCATGTTTTCTGCTGAGTGGCACATCCCTGAATAGCACACTTAAAGCTTGCTGACAATAGCTTTGGTTTCCTAATTACTTTTCACGGGCTTGGAAGCAGTCCACAATCTACACTTCCCTTTGGGATTTGCAGACAACAGCCTGAAGGCAACTGATAAGTTTATTAACGTATCTGCTGTTACTTAGAAGACAGGAGTTCCTGTTAATAAGCCTAATGATATTGCATATGTGGTTAGGGGGAGGAAACTGCCCCTCATTCTACTTGTGAATACAATCAGGACTCTGATGTCGTTTGTACGCCTCCATGGAGGATGGGGAATTGTAGCATGAGCATCTTTGGTAACTACTGTGGCCAAACAGAACAGGCATTCAAGAAACAGAGATGTGGCACTGAGGGACATGGTCAGTGGGCCATGGGGGGATGGGTAGGGGTTGGACTTGGTGTTCTTAGTGGTCTGTTCCAACCTTAATCACCCTGGGCTGGTAGCAGAGCAAGCGTGCAATTGTTTACCCTAAGCACATAGACAAGTGGTATATTACAGGATTTTGCAGTACTTAATCAGGAGAGACAGTTTACCTTAACCTCTACTGACTGCAGAGAAAGGACTTCCTCTATTGACTTTTGAACCAATTCCAGTAATTTGTGTTTTCTTAAGCAAGTAGTTAGAGAGTGAGATTTCAGGAGAAAAGAGGCTGTTTGCCACAGTGCTTCATAACCTGTCCTTAAATCCCAGTATTACAAAAAAAAAAAAAAAAAAAAAGAAACCAAACTGTACTTCTCATTTAAAAGTTCTCATTTTAACTCCAAAATCTAATTATCTTCAGAGGGTTAAAGCATAGGGTCAGTATCTTTCCTGCTAATGTAAGAACCTGTTAAAAGTTCTCAGTTTGATCTTCATTTAGACTAAGAAGTACTTTCAGAATCAGAATGGTGAATTACTCAGACTCTGCACCAAAGTGAGTAATTTACTCCATCACAAAGGAACTCTTGCTTTTATTCCTGCACTTTTTGTACCTTATGGCATAAATCAGCACTAATGTCAGAGGGTCAAAGAAGCTGGCCACACACACAGAGAAAGAGAGTTTGCAGATGTCCCTGATTCTGCTTCCTGGGTCTGATTCTCCAGTGCTTTGCATCTGGAGCCCATCCCAATCTCATTTACACTACTGCAAAACATCTGACATTCTGCTGTCCTTTGGCCCAGCATTATTATAATTTTCTGGCACAAGCATGCATGATTACAGATGGTACATCAAGGAACTGAGCATGGTGAGTTTGGCTCATAGGATTTCAGTGGTTGGAGCCTCTGTTGGAAAGGTTTTCTGCTGATCTCTGTCACTGCAAAACAATATATATACCGGGGGAGCTCTGCCCCAATTAAGTTTCATAACAGAATTTAATGAAGGAAAAGTACAGGGGGCTGTGGATGAAGGGAGGTCAGATTATCCAGTCATAAACAAAAAACCTTATTTCCTTGGGCTGTGGTTTGTGCAGGAGATAGCATCTCTCCCCAGCCTCAGCTATTACCAGATGGTTTAATGAGAAAGAAATGTTCTGGACTATGGGCCAGAAAAATGCTTTTTTGTTTGTTTGTTTGTTTGTGTCAATACTTTTTTTTTTTTTTTTAGCTGACCTAATAAAAGCCATTGCCAACACTTAGTCACCTTGCCTTTTCCATACCCTGTGGCCGTTGCTGGCACTTCTGTCACTACTTTGCCAGATGTACCATTGCTCCCATCCTGTGGCAGACCTCCAAGCAGTGCCTGGCATGAAGAATCTCACAGCCTGGACTTTTCAGGTGAATATGAGAAGGAAAAACAACTATCTGTCTTTGCAGCGCTTTTTCAGACTCTGCTCATCAAGAAGCCTTTTGCACAAGAAGCAGGATGCAGTTTCTTCTTTCATCTTTCTCCTATTGCACAGATTGAAAGCGTGAGCCATTGTCTAACATGGAAATGGATGCTGGAAAATGTGTTGCTGGTAGCAATTTTTCTGGGGGAGGAGATCAGCTCTTTGCCAGCTATATATTCTATTATTCAGCATCACAGGCTTGATTTTTCTGAAGCTTTCAGCCAAACGCTTACCTGATCATCACCTACTATCACAGCAAGGCTTTCAGAAGATTTCATCTACCATTTAGACTATGAGAAAAAATTCTGGAAAAAACACCTCTTTGCCTCCCAACTTTTAAGCCACCTCTTTTGAAAAGCAGCAGAGCTGCCTGAAGAATCTCCTAGAACCCAACGTGGGTGTATTTCGGAAGACGTGCAGAAATGGATTTTCAGTGAAATATCTTGTAGTGTCTTTATTCCTCAGCCCTCTTCATTTTCCTCTGAACAGTTACCACATCTATGTGCATTGGGACTGACAGCTGTGGAGAGAGAATGGTTTGGTTCAGAATGAGTAAATCTCAGCCTTGTTTTCCAACAGTGTCACAGTCCTAAAGACTCTGTCTATGAACCAAAACGTTCCTCTATTGTTTTAGAATTAATTTATACTTGTAAGATTCCTGAAAGAAAAGGAAAACCAGCCTCATACCAATGAGCCACAAGCCCAAGTCCTTGATTTTCAAGGCAGATGACACAGTGGGAAGCATTGATGAAGCACCGATAATTTCACATCTGTTTGCAACAAAATGTCCCAGAATTCAATAATGTAACCAATAGCAAAAAAAAAAACAAAACCAAAACCAAAAAAAAAAAAAAACCCAAAACAAGAACAACAACAACAAAAATGAGAAAAAAAGAACAGTGAAACCCTGCAGCAGTCACCGGCAGACACATGATGAATCAGTTTTAAAACTGTTTTGGCCATTCTCAGTGTCCTCCCACAGGTTGAGGGGGAAATACACACTTTCTTGTATATTTCAGAAGAAATACGTAGTGATTCCCAGAACAAAGCCAGGGTTATGTTTTCTGGGGTCATTTTTTGGCTGTACCTGGGGTGAAATATCACAACAGGCAACCTTTCCCCAACCCTTGTTTCTGTTTGATGGAATGCACATCCTTTCCCAAGGATATCAACAGCCTGATGTTTCCAATTTCCAGCAAAGAACTTAATCACTCCAGCAATCTGAATTTGTCTTGTGACTTTTGAACTCTGAGCACTACATTTAAGAAAGATTTTATTTTTCAAACTGAAGTGTTAGGGTTTGTACTAAAACTTTCCCTTCCCTTCCCTTCCCTTCCCTTCCCTTCCCTTCCCTTCCCTTCCCTTCCCTTCCCTTCCCTTCCCTTCCCTTCCCTTCCCTTCCCTTCCCTTCCCTTCCCTTCCCTTCCCTTCCCTTCCCTTCCATTCAAATCTCCCATGAGTCACTCTACAATTAAAACCCATAAAATCTTCTTTTTTTTAGTAGAGGGAGGTAAAGATGCAGGGTGATATTTTAGAAAACAAATTATTATTGTTGCCTAGAGAAGATAATGCAATTCTTGACCCCATTTGCCAAGTATTCAAAGATAAAATAAAAATAATTTCCCACTGGAGAGGAGCTCTGCAGAGAGGGACCTGGGCGTCCTGGTGGACGACAGGTTGGCCATGAGCCAGCAGTGTGCCCTTGTGGCCAAAAAGGCCAATGGCATTCTGGGGTGCATTAAGAAGAGCGTGTCCAGCAGGTCGAGGGAGGTGATCCTCCCCCTCTACTCTGCCCTGGTAAGGCCTCATCTGGAGTACTGTGTCCAGTTCTGGGCTCCCCAGTACAAAAAAGACAGGGATCTCTTGGAAAGAGTCCAGCGGAGGGCCACACAGATGGTGAAGGGCCTGGAGCATCTCCCCTATGAAGAAAGGCTAAGTGAACTGGGTCTGTTTAGCCTTGAGAAAAGACGACTGAGAGGGGACCTGATCCAGGTTTATAAATATCTGAGGAGTGGCGGCCATAGCGGTGAGGCCAGTCTCTTTTCAGTGGTACGTGGAGACAGGACGAGGGGAAACGGACATCAGCTGCAGCATAGGAAGTTTCGCACGAATGTGCGTCAGAACTTCTTCACGGTGAGGGTGACGGAGCACTGGAACAGGCTGCCCAGGGAGGTTGTGGAGTCTCCTTCTCTGGAGATATTCAAGTCTCGCCTGGACGCCTACCTGTGCGACCTGGTGTAGGGAACCTGCTTTGGCAGGGGGGTTGGTCTCGATGATCTCTAGAGGTCCCTTCCAACCCCTACAGTTCTGTGATTCTGTGATTCTGTGACTAAAATTTGCCACTTTTTTTATGATCATGAGAAATTGATTCAACCTATGTTTGAAGTGAGTCTTGTAGACAACCTGGCATTTCCTTAACAGTGCTTGCAATCTGAAGAAATTCACTTCTCCTGTTGAAAGAAATTTTTCTTCTGCTGCTTCTGGTTCCCTGACCAAGAAAGGAAGACTCACAGGCTGGTTCCTGCTGCAATTCTATCCTAAAACCAGAGTGGAAATGAACCTTTCTCATCTGAGTGGAAGTCTGAAATGGCAACTGTCATTCTTCATGCAAAGAAAGCATTGCCATTGCTTGCTTTGATTTCCATTTGTCACCACTTACATTTGTTCAGCTGATTATATCCTCCAGTTGTGTAAATAAAAAATTTTGTGCATTTTCAGATGAAAAAAAAAATCACATAAAAACAAATTAGCTCTTAAATCCTAAAGTCATTTGGAATTAAAGGAAAAAGCTGGACAAAGCTTAATATCTGCAATGGTATTCCATGGGGATAAAGAATAGTTCTGATTTCCCCTTTACCCTTATAGCGCTGAAAATTCACACTAGACTGTTGGAACAGTGAAAATGAGAGGGACATGAAGATCAGCCTTCATTGGAGCCAATCCCCTTCCTAGGAATGCTTTCTCCCATCTGGCCCAGGCATGTACAGATCCTCAGCACTATAGTCAGGCCAACAACTGGAGGAGAGGGAGCTGGCTAGCAGAGCTGCTCCTATGGAAAGGATGCAGCCCACAAAGATGGAGTGACACCCAATAAGACATTGGGTGGAATAGGTCCAATGCCTTGTGAATCAGTGCTGAGGGAGCATTTCCATTTCCTTGAGAAAGAAGTGCTACATAAGGCTGAAGGGATGATATGAAGCATTAATCTATTGTCTCTGGTTGTCCAGAGTGGTGGTCGATGCCCCATCCCTGGAGGCACCCAAGGTCAGACTAGACTGGGTTCTGAGCACCTGATGGAGCTGTGGGTGAACCTCTTCATTGCAGGAGAATTGGACTAGCTGACATTTAAGCATCCCTTCCAAGTCAAACAATTCTATGATTCTGTGACAAGTCACCCAGTGATGGATTTTTGCTTCTGTGGAATCCAGATAGAGCAATGAGGATTATTACACTCTTGAAAAAGACAGAGGAATGGAGTACACAGGATGGTATCTCCAGCACAGATAGTACTTTTTTGGCTATCTCCAGAGCATGGAGATTTATGGCAAAGATGCAAAGCAATGTGAATTCTGTTGAAGGCGTGTCAGTGCCTGAATATTCACTACATTTTCTGGTCAAACTATACGAGACATGGGGGTGGGTGAGAATACAAGCTGCCACGATCCATCTGTGCCCAACAGTAGTGCATACCCTGTGACGAATGAGAAACTTTCATGCAGAACTTTCCACCTGCTTGTCTGTTTTTATAGCGTATTCACAACACAGTTTGCTTCTGATACAAAATGTTGGGGAAAAAAAGCAGGATTTTCTGCCTTTGTATATGAATTACCTACAGGTATCCTTAGAAATTCTTCTATTTTTGATTTTTTTTTTTCACTTATACGTGCAAACACTCCATGCCAGCATAATATGTGAATTGTCCCTATCACAGTTTTATTGTATTGTTCATTTATTTACCCTTTGCATTGTGAACTTATGCCGCTAGGCAGAAAACTTTCTGAGAACGGCAGCCTAGTTTCTCTGTTGTGTGTTCCTTGTCCTCAGACAGATTTGTGAGGTTCCCCAAATATGGCCATCAAAATCAGACCTACATCCCATACAAAGAGTTATCACTAATACATTCCCCATCCTTGAAGACATTCAATATCATGCTGGATGGGGTTCTGACCACTCTGATTAAGCTGTAGGTGTCCCTGTTCATTGCAGAGGAGTTGAACTAGATGGCCTTTAAAGGTCCTTTCCAAACAATTCTGTGATTCTATTATGTCATTATATAATATGTATGCACTGCACTGAGGTGTTAGATGCCTGAGATATCAAATGTAAAGGAAAGAAGACAAGCACCATTGCTTGCACTTGGTTGGTGTGGACTGAAAAGGAAGAGAATTAAGCAAACTGTGTATGTTTAGTTGATGGCTGAGTTTGTAACCGAGACTGGTCTCAGCAAGTCAGCTTGATGTCAAAAAGAGCTGTCTTTTTTAGTGTGTACTGAGAACAGCATAAACTCTCATATATCCTATTTCTTTGTCTCCATTAACAGATTAACCAAAGCCCAGACATAGTCTATGGCTGACCAAACGTTCTAATTTTCAGTATTTCTTGACACAGCTTCATCCTCCGCCAGCTAATATTCTTCCACTTAATAATGGGGCACAGCAAAAATCTGACCTGTTATTTGGGCAATGGGTTCTCACATTGCCTTTTTTTCTTATTATAAAAAGTGAAATACCAAAGGCTTTGCAAAGATCTTCTGCTTACTTAACTACTCTGGCATGATTTTGCTGAAAGGTGAGCTGCACATAGCTTAGCATTTCAGAAAAGACCAACAATCCCAGAAAGATAATGACCTCCAGCAGTAGGAGCTCCTATTGTCCTGGAGGCTGGTAAATCCTTTTTATTTTTCTTCTTTTCCACTTTGAAGATTATATTTGAACACCTCTAAGGAAGTTCCTATATTTGCTATAGAAAATGAGAACCTAAAGCTCAATCCTGATCTATCAAGGTTATGAGACAGGAATTAATTTCTTAAGCAAGAAAATACAGTGTTGATATTATTAAGAGTTTTCCATAGGACATTCCTTACCACATGGCCTATCATGCAGATTTACGATGATTAAGTAGACCACACACAAAAAGCAAAATGTAAAATTGTCAGTTTAATGGCTGACCATTTCATGTTCTTTCTTAAAGGGATGAAATTCCTTCAAGTGGAATGTTCAGCAAGTGCACCCAAAATAGGATCTTTATTTCTTCCTTGCCAGTCTTGGCTTCAAACTCCAGACTCCTCCCAGGAATATTTCATGTAAGGCTCCAGGCAGTCTCGTCCCAGTCACTGGGCACTTGGTTGCTTGTTTGGGTTGCCTAACCCAATCTTGTTTGGAAAGACAACAGGTAGGCAGACACGCCAAGGACTGCAGCCCAGAGTCCATTCCAAAATCCAAGAGAGTCATTTCCTCAGCCAGTGCGTGATCTAGTGACATTAATGAATAGCATAATGTGGCATTACATGGAGTGGAATGAAAACTACTTTTATTTAGGCAATGGTACCAAGAGACTCGCTCATGGGATGATTGAAAGTCCTGAGTGTGAGTCACTAAGGTCTCACATAGTCCTTTGCGTAATGACTACATAACTAGAATCACAGCCCCATCTGTGCTGAAATAGTTACGCCAATGTCAGCTTATCAAACATAACTGTTCTGTGACTGTGCTTATGAAGACATCTTTGCTGGAGACAAGTTCTGCCAGTCTTCTCAGACTAAATAAAATATTTTTGCAATTTCTTTTCCCTGAGGCCATTTTTCCCAGGAAAGCCTTGAAGTTCAGGAGGGATAGAAGCATTAGGTGCAAAAAAGAAGTGCACAGCTGTTGAAGAACTCCAAAACCAGTGAAAAGGACAGAAGTGGAGTACTTCTAAAAAAATATTATTGTAACATCTACATCTACAGCTGGTATCTACAGCTAGAAACCTGATCGAGCTGTAGCTGTCCACATTCGTTGCATGGGAGCTGAACTAGATGGCCTTTAAAAGTCCCTTCCAACTCAAAAGATTCTATGATTCTAGATTTGCAGATATGGAGAGTATCATTTCAAGCTTTAACACTTGTACTTCTTTTATTGTGAAGCTAGGCTGAGATCAACAGAAGAATAAAAACAACTGTGCGAGGTTCAGAAGCTCCCATTACTAACATCCATCAGCAAGACAGCTGCTCACTAAAGTAGAACTACTGAGACCCAGAGAGCTCTGAATTAAAAACCAACCCTGAAGATAAATTGATAATTGATAAAGAGAAGGGCCAAGTGGAAAAGGATAAATGTGGCACTGAGGGAAATGGTTTAGTGGGTATTGAGGTGATGAGTTAGTTGATGGTTGAATCTGATGATCTTAATGGTCTTTTCCAACCTTAACGATTCCATGATTCTGTGATTCTATGGCTGATCAGTTCTATTTCCATCCTTGTCCTGTAAAAGAAGGTTCTCTGTTGGCAGACATGGGACTGCATCTGTATAATACTACTGCACGGAGCAGGTTATGAGAAAATGAACTCAGTTTGACCCATGGGAATGAGGAACTGGGGGAAGCTGCATAACTGCACTACTAATATGTATGTATAAATAACAAAAATGCCACTTCTACAGTTATATGCTGTGGGGATGAAAATATCTTAGTTGCATGCACAAATCTCATCAACATCCTAGGAGAATATAGGAGTATGGTAAACCTGTACCTGCCTACCTGCAGATCTGTCTGTAAGGTCTATATGTCACCTTGCTTTTGTGGGTCATGGCAGAAGAGAGCTAAGAATTTACAAGGATCTCACAGGTCTTTAGGAGCTTAGCTACTTATTCCACCCTTCATTTCTTGGATGTCAGAACATGCTGCAAAGCCCAGTGTGAACCTAAACCTTGAAGGGAGACTTGAAAAGTCTTACAGCCTGCTGGACATATATATCAAGGAATAATTATTTGGGTGGAATAATACAAGGTGGAGGTGGTAAAGAACAAATGCTTTAAAGTGTCCTAGCACTACCTTAGAGCAATAAAATGATATGAAGTCTTGGATAAGGATGTATGGCAAATGGAAAAGTGGATTATCAAAAAGGGACACAACTCGCTGTACCCACGTGGCTTGTCCACACTGTCTGACACAAATAAGATATAGGAGTGCACCAAAGACATATGTTTCTTCTGTTTTGTAACTGCTCTCAGATTAGGAGCAGATTATGGATATTAAGGCTCCAGTCTCTACTGGGACTGAAGGGTCTTCTCTTGTCCCCTCTGAACAAACCTTGTTTCTCCATACAAAAGTAGAAGACATCATTTGGAAACTTTCATCTTGTATTTTCTTTGTCAGTCATTCCAATGTGTTTTGTCTGCAGTGAGCAGCCCAAGCATCCTGATGGCAGATGAGATGTGAGCTATGAACAAAAATGTGCCTTGGGATTTTAATCTTCCATGGGACATTTGCTTGTGAATATCTGCCTGTTTGTGCAATCTGACTTCTTGCAGCACAAAATCTGTTTCTGAAAGAAACTTTTTGATGAACCCTGGGGCTAGCATGCCTCTGGCATGGGTGGGTTTTCTGTCCCCAGGGCAGGGGGAGGGATGGGAAAGGGAGGTGACTCTGGCAGATGCAGGGAAACTAGCTCTGACCTTCCCATCATTTCAGGGTAGGATATTAGCAGAGTGTTTCCCTTGGGCTTCATCTGCACCATCTCTGCTTCTCTGCATCGACGATGATGTAAACAAAAATGGTTCTAAAATGAGAAAACTTGCAGCTGTATCCTCCAAGTGAACATGTTAGTGAAGTCACCTTGCAGGTTGCTATGGGCAGAAGGCAAACAAATTTGACAAAGTCGTAACTAAAAGAGGACTTGGAGACCCCATCCAGATAGTTTTCACATAGGAGCTGAGGTAGGGACTGGTTGGATAAGAGCTTTGCAAGCTCCCTACCATCTCCTGCTGTCCTTGGCAGTATGTTTGTGAGCTTTCTGGATGCCTCTGGACTTGTCTCACCACTCAGCTGCTCAGCAGTCCTGCTTTCCTGGCCAAGAAATTCTGCTCGCTGCAGTCCTTGGTATCATCTACTGATGATACCAAATCTTGTGAACTAAAGATTTATCTGGCATTATACAAGTTGGAGTGACATACACCATCATCCAGAATTTCACATTCTGCCATAAGGTGTTTTAAGTGCCTTCAACCATTCACTTTTGAAGCTTCCCTGAATTGCACAGGGTCATTTTTCTCATTTCATAGATCCTGTGCCAAGGTGAGGCTACATAAGGATATTCATCTCCCTTAACTCTTTAGAAATCTAAAATGAGATGTTCTGCTCTGCACCACTCACTGTGACCTCCCATTAATTAGAGTGAAAGAAAAGAAACTAGTGCCTCCAAGGGAAAATTCATCTGTCAGATCTTTGTTAACTCAGTTTAGGAGGACATGCATCACCTTTTACCACATCTCTATAGTTTTTTATGGACATTAAAGAGACCTGAGGGGGACTAGCTTCTTTAATGCAATGATTCTCACCTAGACTCATCTGCTGAGTCTAGAACAGACCTACATGGCCCCAAATCTTCACCCTTATTTTCCTTTGCTATTCACATTTACCTCAGCACTTAGCATTGCGCTCGGGGATTTATGCAGAGATGGTCATTTAGGATTTATTGTCAGCTGATTGAAGTTGATGTCTGTCTTTTATTTTGTTAGCAGAAGCTAAATTGAATGCAAATCTGGAGAATAAGGATTTGTGCAGTTTCAAATGTTATGTCAACCTGCTGCAAACAGCAGCTATTTCAAAAGAAAGCACCTGCTATTACATGGCAGAGCAGCTATGTTCTATTGCCATTTTGCTATTGCCAGTGCAATATTCTGTGCTTTGGTTTCTTTATTTGGATTATGTTGGGGTTACTCTGCTCATTTACGAAAATGCTTCCCTGTGCTTAGGTTCATGTTGATATCTGACATTGTCTTTCACATTAGATTCTCTGGGCACCTAAATCCAAATTGAGTAACGGTTGGCTTACAGAAAATCCTCACTTGGCTCACTCCAGAGAAGCATGGATCTACTTACTGTGAGAAGAGAAATGGGGAACGTTTCCCTTTTCTTGCTTTCTGTTTTCTGATTGGTGGGATGTGTTTGCCTGACAGATGCAGACACGGAAGATCTTTTTCTTCTTCCCAAACCAGTATAAGCTGTATCCATGCCCATGTTGGGGTCCTTTGAAAGGCTAAGTCATTCCTATGACCTTAGAAGTGCCTTCTTGTAAGACATTAGACCAGAGCATGAAAAACTCCTTGCAGAAGACCCAGTCAGATAGATGAAATGATGATCTGATGAAACCAGATTTGTATGATTTGGTCATAAAACCACAGCCAGTTCCTAAAAAGCCTCACATTTTACAGCCTGCCTCCAGCTGCTGATATCCCTTCCTCTTGAAATTGATGTTCACCAGATCCTCCTCCTCCACTCACTTGAAATTCGTATCGGAGCACTTTATTTCCCTCTGCATCCCTTCATGAGGAAGGCATGTGTCCATATGCTGTGGCTCTTTGCTCGCTGCCTTGTCCCTTAGCTCTGGATCATATGACACTGAAGAGACAATCTAACCATTGTCATAGGCATCTTCTACCTTCCTCCTAACTCAACAGTTAGACTCGATGCAGTTCAGCTGAGGATTCAGACTTGATGATCCTTGTGGGTCCTTTCCAAATTGGAATATTCTATGATTCTAAGAGAATAGAGAGAGTATGAAAACACAAAGACCACACAGCTAAATGGGCAATGCTTGCATGGTCCTAAGACAACAGATCACGTGAAAATTTATCTAAGCAACATCTGCTCCCCCTTAATATTTCCCACTTGCTCCATCTACATCTAACCTGAGTCTATCTATGAATCAGAGAAGATTCATTGTAAAGAGAAGTTTGAGAACAGTTTAAAAGCAGAAGGCAATGCCCTTGGGGGTTCAGGTTTGGGACATCATCAAGTTCAACAGAAACATTTTTTATTTGCTGGGAAGAGTTCAGTGACAAAGAGCTGAACTGAGAGCAGAGCAGAAATCCAAATATGGGTGACTGACACCCTGCCTGCCTGGCTGAGCAGAGTGATTGGGAAAGCTAACTGGTAGATATTTTTTCTCACTATTTTCCCAGCTGAATAGGATTCTATAAGACTGCTCTACTATCCTATGTTACAAGTGGCAATGATGAAAACTTCAAAATACAAATGAACCCGGAGAGCCTTGGAATAAAACTTTCCACTGTTCTGAAGACCCCTGTTAAGGTCAGATTTAAATTTCAGCAAGGTTTTCTATTTAAGGTGTTCAATGCTACTTCTCAACAGCAATTTATTTTTTTTTTATTCTTTACATATTTGGGGAAAAAAAAAGGGAATGTTTGTAATTTACAAATCTGAGTTGCAGAAAACCAAGCTTAAGAGGGCTCATTAATCTTCTCAACAGATGTGGACAAAATGTGTGCTTCCAGTAGATGGAGAAGTGGGTTTTTTTTCCCTTTCATGCACTGCAGAAAACATCTGGGGTATGTCAGGGCATGCAAACCGTCCTCTTACACAAGGATCTGGCAAGGTAGACTTGGTGCATAGATTCTTGATTAGCAATAATTTAAAGCTCAGTGAACACTTGAGTTTGTTCCACAGAATATCCCTTTGAAGGGGGTTCCTTCACCTGAAATAAATTTTCTGGAGAAAAACAAAACTCCGTAAAAAGTTAATCCACTGAAAATATTTCTCCACTATAGAAACCTTAGTAGCTGAAGTACTGCTCCAATGTCTCACAGGCACTGTGTGCAGTCTGGCTGATTCAGAACAGAGCTGTTCATTTGCTCATTCTGTGCTTCAGGGCAGCCGAGGGAAGAAATCCTCAAACACAATATAGCTTCACTCTCACAAACAATTTTTGTCCAAAATAAATAAATAATAAGGAAATGCACACTAAAAGATGGACGTCACTGGTTCTGTGAATACCAGATCTGCAGAGTTCATTGCCTGAGATGTTGACCACTGCTGGGGTAACGTTGACCCTAGATGAACCATAGCTCTGCAGCAGTCTTGTCTGCTTGGCAGATGTGTCTTCTTGATTAAACACGCTGTGTTCAATAGCCACGAGTACAAAGTTCTGCATGAAGGCAAATGATCTTTCCTGATACAGTCCAGGAGAGACAGCCAAGTGTGCTGACGTTGAGACACATCACTATCAGCTTGCACCAGCTGAGTGTCTGGACTTTGTGATTTCCAATCTTCCCCAGCGTGCACAGCTGTAAAATTATATTAGTAGAGGTGCAAGCATCTGTGTAATGAATTTCAGCAGAATGACAATAGGTAAGGATCTTTCCCATACCCAGCAGAGACATCTATGGACTGCAGCTGGAAACTACTGAAAAGCCAAGAGCAATGGTTCTGTACTTTCACTGGCACTAAAATTAACCAAGCAAACGGAAGATTTCCAATCCGCCGTGGAGCAAACAAAGAGAGATACCAAATCCCACACTTTTCTGTGGCTCTTTGTTTACTGGGTATTTTTAGTCTTCCTTCTGTTCTATCCTACATGTTTATTAAAAGAATTCCTCAAAGTGAAGGCCTTAAGGAAGTTTTCGTAGATGTTATGCACTCTATCCAGCAAGTCACTTCTTTGCAATGCCAATTTTACACGCTGCTCTGAGAATCTAGGCATGGTTCTATTACACTGGCAGAGCCAACAAGGTAATACATGACATAACTAATGTAATTAATAAGAAATTGCCACATGTCTATCACTTCTGGAACCAAAGCTCTTCATGTTAGTGGTCACTGTAGCACAGGAGAAGCAGGAGGAGCCACAACATCTGCTCAATAAAAAATTGCTATGTTTTCAGGATGCCTTATGATTCCAGAAGTGTTTGCTACATCATTTGGTGCTTTTCAGGGAGTGAATCATGTGGAATAACTATTGGGAATAACTTAAATGAAGGAAAACACTGAAGAAATCTCCAGGATGAAATGCAGCCAATATGCAAGGAGTCTGTTCCATGATAGTTCCCTAAGCAATGTAAGACCTGCAAAACTTAGATGCTAAGAGCATATGGGAGCTTGGTGTGCTGACTCTAAGAGAAACAGCACAGAGGATGAGCGAGGTGTAAAACTCTGCAGCTGGGTCCTGTGATAAAATCTCAGGGATGGGAACTTGGTGGTGCTATGGGACTGATAACCTGTGCGGTAGTCAACCTGAGTTAACAGCTTTTCAATTTTCTGTTGCACCAATCACAGCAAAGATAAGTATGATTAGAGTCACTCAAGCTCCACGTAAAAGTAAGAAAATGGTATCAAACTGGCCTAAGAGAGAAGGAATTTTGGGGAAGATACCACCACATACAAGTCAAGACAAGATCTCTTTTGTGACTACTTGATGGGCTGAGCCTTTCTCCCCCCTCTTAGGGACACCTATTGGATAAGGTTCACACACTCAGTTATACCAAGTGCTTTCCCTGGGAAACTTAGCAATCTCAAGTTATTCTACAGTTTAATGTGCTTGTGGTCAGCAATATTATTCACATTATTAGTACTTGCACATGCTCTGCTGACAGTGTATTTATATCTAGCAGCTCAACAGAATCTGTAGTCTGTTGGTCCAATAAAGAAGACTAGATGTAAGAGCACTCATTGGTTGTGGTCAAAATCCTTAAGAGTGGTTGTACAAGTCTGTTTGACTAGAAAAAAGGTGCTCTGAACCATGGGTGAATCCAGAATAATAAGAGTTCTCATTAGACACAGCCAAATTCCCTCAGGTTGGTCATACAAGTCCATTTGAATGCAACCAGACCTGCAGTGCTGAAGAGGGTATTAACCCTTTAGAGTAAAACCTATTTTTCAAGCTCCTACTGGTTTGAGGAAGTGAAGATCTGTAGGGGAGAGAGAAGGTGATATTTCATCATGTCCCTCATGCTTAACCTTCTGCAGAGAATCTACATCTATATGTTTAGAAGGAGATGAAGGGCAGACAATATGTGGCAGATCACCACTATTGATGATAGCTGTGGTAGAGCTTGTAAATCCCTCTTGTCCCAATTGATGTTTCCACATCCACACAATTTATTTAACTCATACCTACTTTTGGACTCACTGGATTGGACACATTAAGTGCTACATGTCAGACACAGAGGGAGTTTCACTCGTGATATGCCTTCATCAAGGCCCAGGAATGAGGGCAAATAACACCCCTGTTATTCAGTAGATCTGCCCATATGTTATTGCCACTACTGTTGCTAAGCTTAGGAGAAGGATACTGGACAGTTGAGAGGACTATATTCACAGGGTTTAAATTCCATCTAGACTATCTAATGGTCATTCATGGTCTGCTTCGCTGAACCACTCCAGTGCTTTAACATCCAAAAATAGCCCACAACACTGTCTGAGTACTAAAAGTGTTTTTTTTTTTCCGTTAGTAACCAGCTCAAAATTAGTTTTTAAGTCTCTGAATCGTGAAGATTCATCTTGCTTGTGGATACCGAGCTGCATCTGAAACAGTGGGATGTGAGCCATGGCAGGGGAGGGAAGAAAAGCAGTCACGTAAACACAATGTTGCTGACTCCACTGCAAGTGTAGAGCAACAGAGATTGAATACTCCAGCAGCAGCGCTAGTGTCCATTTGGTAGAACAAGATTTACTCTCTCTCGAGCTGATCCTCCAATCTGTTTTGAGTTTTGAACCCTGCTGATTGGCAAAGGGCCAGCTCTAAATAGTAACTCCTCACTTTAGCATGATTGATAGGACAAGGGGGAGTGGCTTTAAACTGAGACAAGGGAGATTTAGGTTAGATATTAGGAGGAAATTTTTCACTCAGAGGGTGGTGACACACTGGAACAGGTTGCCCAAGGAGGTTGTGGATGCCCCATCCCTGCAGGCATTCAAGGCCAGGCTGGATGTGGCTCTGGGCAGCCTGGGCTGCTGGTTGGTGACCCTGCACATAGCAGGGGGTTGGAACTGGATGAGCATTGTGGTCCTTTGCAACCCAGGCCATTCTATGATTCTATGATTCTATGACGATTCCAAAGGGGGAGAAATAAATAAGGAAATAAATAAACAAACAAAATGGGAAAGCTCCATCCTTCCTCTTTGTAACTGTAGGCATTGAAATGTTTAGAGCTGACTTTTTCTGCAGAATTTCTAGTAAGCCTCAGACAGATGTGGATATGTACAGAGGTATATTCATCTTGCACATTCACCACTGGATTAGCACTGCCTTTTCATGAACATTTTATACTGTGAGCATGGCATGGAGAGTTTCAGGAGACAGAGCTGGCAGGTCTAGTTGAGGAAGTGGAAATGACCCTAAGGGACCCTGAAGTATTCTGTAATGTACAAACAGTGCAGAAATGCACCTGTGCCAGGGCTAGGAACTCCAGGGAATAAAATGCAAAAACCAATTAAAGTAAATTCTGAGGTCTAGGAAGGAAGGTGAAAATATCACATCGTACAGTGAGCTGCATTTTCATTTCAGATTAAGGTTGCTAGCAAAGATGGGTATTGAATAGATCTGCTAAGGGTCTACTGATGCAACTCTGTGCATATAGGATAGAGCATTAAACTGACTTTGCAAATCACAGGCCAGCTTAATATTGAAGGAAAGATGGATTTATGCTTATCCTTGTTTCAACCTTTAAAAGTACATACAAGTGTAAAGTAACATTTGTTTTACCATGAAAGGTCGTTCCACATGAGAAAACATCAATTTTTTCTTGTAGAAGTGTAAAGATGGAATGATTGCTATCACACAGTTTTTCTCGTTTCCGAACAGCTTCTGTTAAAAAAAAATACAACAAGAGATTCATTGAAGTCAGGCATATCCTAAAAACAGTTTCATTTGTGCAAATTTGTCTACTTCCCATGAAAGAAATCCCAACAAATCTTATTTTTATCTTTGTCTTACTTTTGTCCTTGGTAAAGCTTCATCATATGAAATATAGAAAAAAGATTTAAAAAAAATAAAATAAAAAATAAATAGAAAAGGCACTTCATTTTGTTCAGAAAAAAAATCCTACCTGGACAATAAATGACCAGTCTGGGCAATTTCGTTCTTCTTCTCTTGTTCATCTCATCCCCTGAAATTGGTGGTTGGTTGAGATCATCAAAGAAACAGGGTGTTACGTACTTAGAATGAGTACAGTACTTCCCCTACGGATATAACAAACCAACATGTCACCTGGAATATGGAAGCTACTGGGGTTTACATCAACTATAAAATTTTGCTCTTCAGTCTATGCATTTGCCAAATTATTTATCTGCTTTTTTTCTTAACGTCTCTTTGTTGGTGTGACTGGATGCCTACCCTTTGCAGAGGCCTCATAGTAAGTTGTGTTTTGGGGTAAACTGGGATGTATTCTGGCAGCCAGAGAATAGTTTGTGGGGTGGAGGATGGCATAGGCTGTGGGAGAATGTCTACACAAGGACATGGGTGAAATAATAAGATATTAGGATGCAGCGTTAGGTCTGTTCTGATCTTAATTTCACTGGTGTAAGTTTGGAATAGCACTGCTGAAGCCTGTCCATCACACAACCTATGTGAGAACCAAATCTGCCCGTTTAACTAATGCCCACTTTTACTGAAAGGATGCTACTTTTTCTTATCAAATCTGAACGCAGTTATCCTTTCTTTACTCCTTATTGTCCTTCTTCCCTCGTCGTTCCTTGAATTTCTGGAGTAGAATGAAGACAATTCAGAGAGAGAGCTGTGGGTTGTGGGTGGTCGTGTGGGTGTGATACATGCATACCACGCAGGCAAATAGATAGATAAAAATGGTGTAAATAAAACACTTTCAGACTCCTTTTATAGCCTGCTTCTTCATCTTACAACTTGGTGAGATTATTTCACAGAATGTTTGACATCAGTTTGATACACACTGTTACCATGACGACAGGTCTTTCTCACACTTTTTGTTTTGGTTATTTCTTGAAATATCATATTCTTCAAGAGCTAGCTTATCTGAGAGAGGCTTCTTTTTAAGGGAATTAAGCTAATTAATGAAAACTGCTTAGAAAAAATGGTGCCACATCATGGGAATAGCTCACTCACAAGTACAGAGCCAACATAATATACTGTGCAATGAACTGGGATTTGTCTTATCTGACACTGATTTACAGCCAATAAAAAGCAGGGGAAATACTTAGCTGATTTTCACTCTGAAGTAATTGAGTGTGGTATTTCCACTGCAATCCCACAGATGGATCAGAGGACCTTGGCCGTTACCACTGACAGCTCCTATTAATGGTGTTTCACAACAATAACACGTTTCATCCAACAGAGGAGGAAGGACCTGTAGATCTGGTTTGAGGACTTGGAGAACTAGCTGCTCCACTTCTGCTTCAGGTCCTGATGGATCTCTCTGCAGACACTGGAAGGCTTTTCTTTAGCATAAGTGGGCTTTAACCCAGTGTTTTCTTAATTATATGGAAAAGACAATGCTAAATGAAAGGCTTACTTTCATTTATTTGTTATTACCACTTTGTTATTACCAGAATTTGGGATTTAATATCCTCAGTCATTACAGGTACATCACTGCTCTGGTTTATCATGCTCTGATAATACAAATTCCATGATAATATGCTTTCACATTTCATCCCTTATTTTTTATTAAAAATAAACTGTGCTCTTCAGCAACATTGCAAAATGCACAGCATTGCAGGTCAGGTATCACAGAATCATAGAATGGCCTGGGTTGAAAAGGACCATCTAGTTTCAACTCCCCTGCTATGTGCAGGGACGCCAACTACTAGACCAGGCTTCCAGGGTATGCAGAAGTTTGTCTGATAATCCCTAATGTCTTTTTGATAATCTACAGGTTGACTTATCCTCCGTTCTCTGGGAGTTATCAGAAGGAATAATGCAGCAATGGGACTCATGCTTCTGTAAGGAGAGAAGTACATAGCTCAGAAATGCAGATTTTAGTGGTAGGGCCTGTGGTTGCATTCATCAGCAGGAGCCTTCATCACAACTCCAGCACTAAGTGAATGGTTTTTCATTTAGTGGTCTAAATAAGAAATCGGGCCCCATCCTTTCAAAACTGCAAACAGTATAAACATGTCACCAACTGGCCAGGCCTGAAGGTGCCTAGGGATTTGTTCAAAGCATGTGAAGGGACAGTTACCAAAGGGAAAGGAAATGGTGAGTCTTTCTCCCAGGGGACAAACATACAGGGAAATGTTTCATAACAGTGAAATCTATTTGGCTGCAGAGTTGACTCCCAGAGGAAGTCCTCTTGGAGGGACTCCAAACCACTGCATGATGCTGCACAAAGCTGCAGGGGAACATGTGATTATTGATAATGTTTGCTGCCATAGCACTAAGAAACCATAGCAGCACAGAAAAGATGATGAAGTGGTGGATGCCCCATCCCTGGAGACATTCAAGGTCAGGCTGGATGGGGTCCTTGTTCATTGCAGGGGAGTCAGACCAGATGGCCTTTAAAGGTCCCTTCCAACTCAAATCATTCTATGATTCTGTGAAAAGGCCCTGCATGAATGCAATTCAAATTCTGCTTCTCAGTCTAACTGCAGAAGTAGTTGAGGCACTCCAAAGAACTGTGTGTGAAGCCTGAGGTTCACAAAGAAGGCTTCTTTTCCATGCTGCCCTGTGGGTGTGATCACAAATAGAGATCTATTTGTGATCACTGACTGGAACAAAGAGCAGTAGCCACAAGTCCTTTCCTGCAGGCCATATCCAAGCGAAAAGGCAATGGCTATGTTTTGTGAGCAATGGTTTGGGTATTGGAGCTCCCATGCAGAAATTGCTGGGAATGTTCTCCTTAATCTGAAGATTTTAATCTCTACCTCCAAAAAAGATGTAAAAGATGCTGCGTAGGGTAGTGATTGGCTGGAATGTAGCTGACCACTATACTTTTTTCCGAAGTACTCTTTGTCCATTAGTTTAGGTTACTGACTAAGGAAACCAAAGAAGAGAGAGATAGAAGCTGTAGGAACAAGATCACTATCTGGCTGACCAGCACACCCTGAACATTTTTGCAGATATAGTGCCAAAAAAATTAATGTAAATTTTCATCACTTCATGGAACACTACACATTCGTATAGGTCCAGTTTAATAACTGGTTCTGGTGATGGGAAAATATTAGGAAAGAAAAAGATGGTTTTCCTTGGAGTCAAAGGAAATAAAAGCTTGTTAATAAAGGATTTATGAACAAAGACTGCATAGTAGTATTATTTTCAGTTCATCCCTACCTATGAGATAGCACCCTTGCTTTCAGCAGCTTCTTCCCATGGCCCAGCACAATTTTAACTCCTCATCAAGTCCATATTCTTTTGGGAAGTTTCTTACAGTAGCATGAGGAGTTTTTTGCAGTCCTCTCCAAATTACCTCTGCCAAAGTATATGGTATTGAAGAACACTTGGGATGAGAATCTGAGCAATTAAAGGGAAATAGCTTCTGGCCCAAGTGGACTGATCTAGCTCAACAGTGCAATGTAGAAAACATCAGTAAGCCCATCTTAGAGCTGTTTATATGTCCTTCCTTAATTACTATGCAAAGATACATCACAAAATTTCCCACAAGTATCCCGTGCCACAGTGAAATAGCTGAACATTTTCTCTTCCTGGATCCTTTAGGGCTGATCAGTATTTTGGAGGTGCTGGCACAAATGGATGAGAGGTGCTGCTATCCTTGAGTATTGGAAATTGAAATAACTTTAACATCTTCCCTGGGAGAGCTAACTGGCCGTTTATTGGGATGAGGAGTATTAGCAGTTTAGTAAGGCATATGTAACCTGGACTTCTACTAATCTATTATATGGGTGTGAAAATGAATTCATTCCATGATACAGGACATTGCAAGTAGGTGTGACTCACTACAGGTCTTTATCTTCCTTTGTGGCACGTAGCACTGATCAGAGATTGGAATCTAATTACAACAGTAGGAATCTGGGTGTAAGAAAAAAAATGGAGGTTCTAAGAGCCTCCACAGATCGATTATGCTGAGAGCAGATTTTCTTTGTGATATTGCATGCAGTGAGGATGCTGTGTGACTGTAAATTCCCTCTGTTAGTGCACCATCTGTCTTTGCTTGGAAACTCCTCATTTGCAGCAGCCTTGATAGGTGCATAGCAAAATGGCTCAGGTTTAAAGATCAGAAAAAGCAATGTCTGTGCCATTTATGACTTGATTTCTACCAAAATGAGCTTAATTTGTCTAAATTCGGTTCTACAGCCAAGTATAAATAGATTCTGTCTAGACAGACACTGTCATAGAGAAGTGAGACAAAGGTTTTTACTGTACCATGCTCCTGACTTTAGTGGGTTGATCCAGAGGCATTTCCAGACTGAACTATGCTGTCAAGAAAAGCAAATGGAAATGGTTCATCATGCTTTTGGCATTTAGGATTCCATTCCTTGGATTAGCAGTCTGGGAGATGAAACCCAAAATGAAGGGGCCCCCAAAGAATTAGTGCAATAGCAAAAGTAAACGGGAATGGTCTGCTAAGCTTGATCTTAGTGGTCTTTTCCAACCCTAAGTACTGTGTGATTCTGTGGTTCTAGTTAAACAAAGAAGTCACAAATAAGTCACAGAGGACGACCTGGAATGGCGATTCAGGTCAGCTTTCTTTGAGGTCATTATGAAATGTCAGGCCTGAGAATGTGAGGTGGTAAGAAGGCTGAGATAAGGAACAAAGTGATTCTGCTTGAGTCATCAAGTCTACATCAGTGGTAGTAGGTCCTTTTCTAAAGGAAAGGATTGCACATGCCAGAAGTTGCACTGGCTGCTCCAGAAGTTATCATATGCAAAGTAGGAAAGATCATAGGATGATGTATTATGTTTGTTTGATGCTACACTTAGAAGAACTTTGCTCAGTAACCGTTCTTGAGTGCGTATGTGACCAGGCATTGATTTTACTTGCTTAGTAAAGAGTACGAAGCCACATTTGCCTTGTTTTTCAGTCGTAAATATAGCTTTCATTTTGGAGAGAGGAAACGCTGATTAACAAGAGAAATTAGAGATGCAGCTCTAGAAGGAGAAAGCAAAAGAGCCACAGCAATAAGGAAGGTTTATTTCCTGGCAGTTTTTAATTGCAAATCAAAATGAGGAATTTAAAGAAAAAGAAACTTTATTGGACTTTTACAACAAAATACAAATCGGACAGATCTCTTTACTTTCTGATTAAGCCTTTAGCCTAGGCAGCCAGGAGTAGTAAAAGCACTTTCCAATGTGACCAGGCTCTCCAGATTGCATGGTATTGTTCAGATAAAGTGGCAGGATGATGACTCACTCATCAGCCAGTGCGTAGGATAGTGCATGCACAAACAAGTGAGAGTCCCAGAAGACATTCCTGGGATGAAGATTTAAAAGTCAATATGCTTCCATTTTAAACATGCTTTACCAGATTGTAAAAATAGTTCTATACCTGCTCCTGCTGGAAATTCTCAGAAACCCAAGTGAGCTACCAAATGTCATCTAGAAGTTATTTATTCAGAAAGCTTTTAACCTCAGGCAAAACTGCTTTGAATGTATAACGTAATTAGGAGATGTGGGGTTGATCCCCCACACAGAGAGCATTTGGCTGAAATGATGGATATTTTTAAAAAGAACAAATAAGTGGTTTTCTGCAACACATTTACATAGCCAGTTCAATCCTTTAGATTTTCAAAGAATCAGATGGAATACTGTCTTCATAGGAAGACTGGATTTTGAAACCAATACAGGGAATTTAGCTGTTGGGTATAAATGTTTGAGGATAGCCTAGTGTCCTCAAGGCTCTGTATCCCAAAGTATTTATGAAGATTTGCAGTGTGATCTGATGATGCTCCATAATTGGAATTAGTTGAGCTGTCTTTCAAAACCAAATGGCCTTTTTCAACTCCAGCATGCACAGCAATATTCCCAGTGCCTGAGCTTGGACTGTGCTTGCTGTTGGTATCATGCTCTGAATATATCATAGGAAGACAAACGGATAATAGTAGTTCTACCAGCATTGAAGGTATTACATTGGTTTAACCCAGCTGAGCATCTTAAATAAGATGTCTCAAGCACTGCTTTTTTTTTCTTCTGAGGGCTTTGTTATTACACAGTATGCTTTAAATAAAGGTTGGAGAAGGAACAGAGAGGAAAAGATGATGGATGAAATTCTGGAAGTCTAGAAATCCTAAGGAAATTCTGATTTTCACAGGGAAAAGATTTCATCTCTAATACACTGATTTCATCACAAAAACCTGTAGCAAACACTTTATGAAATCAGCTATCTCCCATTTTACTGGTTGTGCAGTGCTGTTTTCAAGTAAGATATGTCTTCAATCTGAAATCTCAAGAACAGAGATTTTCAAGGTAGTTTCTCCTTTGATGGTAAATTGATAATTCACCAAGCAAGTCTTTTAGAGCAGGGTTCAAATATGAGACTTGTCACTGCAAGAAAGTGCTTCTTTCTCCTTCTGTTTAGAGGGAGAAACATTTTCCTCGCCTTCTATTTTGTTGTAGGAAATTAAAATGCATTTTTTATTCACATTTCATCAATGAGAGTTATTGAAGTGTGGCGGTATATTTTTAGGAAGGCTGAATGGTTATTTTTGTAAGTCTGTCTAAAAATATCTCTGGATATTTGAAACATTGCAGAAGCTTGGCAGGATATCATAAACAGAACATTTAACCCTTGAGGTTCCTTTCTTAATAGAAGCCTTTGAAAACCAGCTAGCCCCAACTGTAAGTTATTAATGACTGAGTTAAACATGGCAGTCAGATGTCTCAGACCAGGTCTCAAGCAGGAGATAAACCAAGAAGTGACCAGATTTGACCTTGTTTGTTCTATTCTTGGAATACTCTATCCGTACTCTATCAAAATCTGGCTTCACACATGGGCTCAATGTCTGTGGCCAATGGCCCAAGTTCCATGGTTCCATATTGCCATGTCTATCATGCTTATTCCATCAGAAAGCCTTAGAGATCTCCAGGGATTCTGCATTGCTCTGGAATAGTTTATGTGCTGTATAAAAAGCCATGCTCTAAATGTTCTAAGTCTGGCAAAACTTGACTGACTTTCCTCCTCTTCTGCAGTATCCTGGTGTCTATTTGGTTGCCCTTCCTCCTCTGTCTGATAATGTTGCTTGTTGGATTTGGAGATGAAGGGACTTAATTTAGGAGCTGCTTCTTCTGCCAGATTGCTCTTTCCCAAAGGTCTCATCATCTCATGTTCAGAAAGGTTATTCTGCTGGAGAAGCCATTTTTATATGATTTTTTATAATGGATCTCATTTTAGGGATCCATGAACTGTGGACTCATTTGCAGCACTGGTTACAATCAAGATAATTACTCAGTGAACAGCTCTACTTGAGTTTCCTGAAGAGCTCTTCTTCCCTTCAACAACAGTGGTTGGGTTTTTGCACTGTCACTAGTTACCCTTGCATGCAGTTTTGCTTTGGCTGTGCACTGAATCCTGGGACAGGAACAATCTTTTTGCTTCCCTGGCCCATGCAAGTTTCTCCATGTTTCTGACAGGATGAGGTTCCTTATGTGATCTCTTCCTTTTAAGATTTATCATGCAAATTTTCAGATTTCACTGAACAGTGACAGAGATGAAGTTTGATGAAAACTTCGCATACAAAAAAAAGGTCAGATTATTTTTTGGTACTTCACATCAAGATTGAAGATCAAATATTCAATAACATACAGATAGGGAGGGAAGGCTTTATCCCTTTGTACCCACTCATTCCCACATAGATTCCTAAAGACTGGAAAAGATTTCTAAGGCCATCAAGTCCAACCATTAACCTATCCCCACCATGCCCACTAACCATGTCCCTCAGTGCTACATCTTAGGAATCTGATGAACTAACCAGCTTTCTGGAAGTAGTCAGCAACCTATGAGAAGGAAATTTGTTCACCTTTGTGAGGATATTTTCAGAGTAATACAGCTGGAAAGTACCTGCTAAAAGACGTCTGGGCACGAGAGAGTTTGTGGATGTGACACTCCGTAAAGAGCAGTGATTATCATATCCCTTTGACAGAAAGTCTGAAACAGTCATACCCACGGATGAGGGATTTCCAGTTAGTTTTCAGAAGTGCAGTAACTGATCACCAATTATGTAATTATTTTAATTAGAGAAAATTACATGCCTGGCACCCTTAGCATTACACCTGCCACAAGCTGAGTCCCCTGGTCTAATTCCAGGACTGCTTTATTTAAACCATGACTATTCAAAAATATCACTGTGCCACATCAGATCTCTATCATTTTTGGTTTAGACTCTAGCCCAGATGTGCTGTCTTCCTGAGAGACACAGCCCCATATACTCTTTAACTTTTGGTTTTTGTTTTCAGAGCATGGTTTCCATGATTTGGAGAGTCCTGTCCACACCTGGGCAAGGACAGAATTGGGTTTGTGTACAACAACATCTCTACTGATGATCAGTTTGTACTCTGATTACCATTGTGAAAAATCCATTGTGATGCAAAATTTTCAGGGTAGAGTATCATCCAAAGAAACAGTACCAGAATGTCATTATTCCTGTGTAAATGCAAAAAAAAAAAAAAAAAAAAAAAAAAAAAAAAGCAAAAGCAAAAAATGTACCACCAGTCTGCTGAAGAAATAAAAAGATTAAAAAAAAACAATAGAAGTTGTTCGTTATGAAGCATAGCAGGAGAAAGAGCCCCTGAAACTCTGTATAATTACAGACTCAAAGGGAATTTTAAGCAAGGAAGGGGGTGTGCATACAAATCTATTCATGTGCAAATAGAGAAAACTCCATAAAGAAAAACTTTTGACTGTAAATGAAGAGCCATCAGTGGAACTGCAGACATAAATTTTCCTCACTTTTTCCAGGAATAATGGTACCAAGGGATGATAAATGTGTCAGAGTACAGGGATAGTTTGGGAATGATGTGGATACAAAGGTACTGAAAGGGGTAGCAGTTGAACTGAAGATTCAGGAAAGAAAAGATTTGGGTAGAAGTTAGGGTGGGTTCCACTGAACTTTTGTCTGTGCTGCCTTTGTCTTTCCAGCTTTCCTTTACCTTGTTATTATATGCTATTCTTTCCTTGCATCTCCATAAGAGCTGGAGAAGGAGATCTCATCTGTACCACTCAACATCCCCTGCTCTGAAACATTCCCTAGATGGGAATGCATGACGAATGGTATTTCTTGTGAGCCTCAGCATTCCTGCATTTGCTTCTGTGCTCCACACCACATGGGTCCAAGGAAGAAAACCCTTCCCTGAGACTTATTTGTACTGCCTGAGCACCCCAGGCACTTCCAGTCCCTAACCAAAGGGAAATCTCCCTTTCAGCAAAGTAAGGTCCATTCCTGTGATGACCTTCAATACTTCATCCATAGTTTCTGTCAGGTACTTTTACCTGGGAACATCGAGTATCTTGGCCATGTGGTGCCCAGACTCAGACATTGAATGTGAGTCCATTGCCTCCACTACCAATGTCTCCCTCTCTGCAGGGCCTGTTAACACTGTATATTTGAAATAAAGAATTGATTATTTGGTAGGGTACACAGTGGAAAACAAAGTGTATGTCAACGAGAACACGAGACTCTTTATATCTGTTCTTGTATTCTTTAATAATCTGAAAATTGAGACTTGGTGCTTCCTCTTTTCTAGGAAGGATATTGTGATAAAGTCATCCTGGTGGACAATAGCACGACATTGAACCATAAAAACACATTCTTTTCAGGAGAAAAGGGCAAGTAGCTTTATAGCACTGCCTAAAGATCATGTCTTGCCGGATTTTTCTAACAAAACAAACTTTACATGCATTGCATTTCTTTCTTTATAAACAAGGTTGAAAGATCACTTCATCTGGGAATGGAATGATGTGCAAAGAAGCAGTCATCCAAATGACTACTGAATACGTGTTCTCAGCAAATCCCTGTATATGTTTTACATGTCAAGTTTCTGTCTCTCACATTTATTCTCTTTGACATTTAAAGTCTCTTTTATGTTCAGTGCCAGGCATCACCTGGATCCACTGACCTGCTGCAGATCAAAGAAGGAAGAATTCTGTTGGGTTTTAAGAGAACTTAATTGTTGAACTACATCACATTGTTTCAGAAAATTGTCCAAACTTGATTTAAAGACTTGAGAAAAAGTGACTTTGGTATGTCCTGTGGTAAACTGTCAGAGCTTAGTTATTTTGGAAGGCAAAAAAATGTGCACTCAGTGTCACTTGGCCTGGTATCATGAAGGCTTCTAACTTTCTGCTGGAAACATTAAAATGAACATCTATATTCTCTCACATACATGAACCTGAACATCACTTGAACATTTAAAGAAATGTGGACAAAAGTACATAAGAACAGCTATTGCAGCTTGCTAAAGCCCTTATTGACTGTGGCTATGACCATCGCTAGTTTTCCATAATTGTTTCTTGCCTTCACCCAGCATCCTAAGCATCAGAGAGTGATCAGTCACTGTATCTTCACTGCTGTCAGCAGTAGTGTAGGGTATAGAGATCAGATCTGCTATTCTGACATTAAAATAGTTTGCAATTAGACACAAAGAGACCTTCTGCATAGAATCCTATCAAGTCTGCTGTGCAGTTTGGCTATGATAAAAAACTGGAAACTCAAGAAAAATATATAAACTTTATTTCTCAGTCCCTGCACTGAGATGTGATCTCCTCTCTGCCTTAATGTAAACATTAAAACCCTGTATATTAGGTGCCCACAGATCAACAGTGTGTTCTCTTTGTTATCCTCCGTATGTACTTTTAAATACTCTACCATATTTAGTGGTATAATGTTCTCATCTGCTTTGCAAGGAGGTCAGTTTTCATCAACGTCTTCAGCTGCAACTGACCTAAGGCCATGGAGGAGAGAGTTGCCATGAAGAACTGGTATTGCTGTGTTTATGCTTAGGGCAAAGATCAATCTGTCAATCCACACTGAAAATAGTCATCCAATCAGACTTTTTAATATTAGTGCTATACAAATGATTGCTAAATGTCATGTCCCTCCTCCTTCCAAATAGCAGCATAGCATCAAGAAAAGCAGTTGCTGTGACGCTTCTTTTTTTGGCTGAGTATACTGGGAAAGCTAATTCTGAACTCACCTGACTGCTTTCAAGACAACACAATTCCAATGCTATGCGTTATCCAAATTTATGATCTCTCTGGAATAGAAGATGAGGAGTTTGAGTTTGAAGGAGCTGGTGTACTTGAGGTCAAAGTGAACCTCATTCCCTACTGCTAAGTACAAATGAAATCTCATAATGCTGTGTGAAAGTGAAGTATATGCCAAAAGCTAACAACTCCAGATGTGTGTTTGTCTCTTTCCTAGCGTGGAATGAAAGTAAAATAAAGCTTTCTATTTTTCAGTGAAACTTTTTGATAAATCATCTGAAAGACCATGAGTTAATCACACAGACTTCTGACTTCAAAACTTTTAAAGATGTTCAAGAAGAGTTCAGTCACTGAAAGCCCTGGAAGGTGTGCATTGGGAATTCTCACCCTTTAACACCTCCTGGAACAAAGCAACTGAACATCAGTCTCTGATTAAATTTGTTGAGCAAGAAATGAAAATGACTGGAAACGTTTTTAGATCTGTAAAACTTAATTTATCTGTTTTTCAATAGAACAGTTGATTACAATGCACAAACTGGCAAATTTTACACATTTCCTTGCCAACTTGCTTCAGTATCCAATTTTGAGATATATCCAGCTTCCAGCTAAGATTGGAAAGCACAGCAGAAGATAGTGCAATAAAAACAGGTGAGCTATCAGCAAGTTTTTTCCCTTAGTTTTTTCCATGGTTATTTCTTTTAATAAGGTGGATATCTGTGCTCCAGAACTTGCAGTACAGCAAAATTATTTTCAGAGTATGACATATATCCTAGACAGGGGGTCATCACTAATTAAATTTCTATACTGTTTTGCACAGCCATGAGTTTCACTGAGGGAGTGTAACTTTGAAAATGCTTTCAAATCCATTAATTTCCTGAGTACCTGCGTAAAACAACTGCTCAACCAGTTAGGCTAATTGCCAGTGAAATATAGATCACAAGTAGTAGCCAGTGATCCAATTCAATTACAATATATTTTTTTAGGAAAACACAGACTACCAGTTCAGAAACTGCTGCACGAGGGAAAATTTAATTGTATTTGGTAAATGTTTGTGTTGTTAATTAAGTATGCTTGGACACACAGAATAATACTATCTGATATGGCCTTGGAGTTTTGCTGCCTTTAGCTTACAATGCTTGACCACGTGAAAGAATAGGAGACTAGCAGAAAAACAGAGCTTCATTCATGTCTCTTTTTGTGAGATCCAGAGCACCCATATGACACAGAGGGGAATTAAAATTTCTTTCCTACCCTTAGTTGCCTAACCTTGATCAGAGTTACAAAGGTTTACTTACTCTGCTGGACACATCAGTTGACAATATTATTGCTCTTCTCTCTCCACAATACTTCAAAAGGAATATCATCTCCTTAATGTTTTCACTATGGTAAGACGCAAATGAACTACAAATGGACAATCTTTAGCTGTCAGTGAATTGCATATTTATTTGGAAAGGTTTAAATGTTTGAAACGTCTGCAGGAAAACACACTGATTCTTTTCTCTGACATTAATTCATGTTTTCATTTCTTTATCCTCATTGAAACACAATATAGGGATATCTGTAGAGGATCAAGACTCCTATAAACTAAATGCAGAACCTGAAATCTCTCAAGCAAACACAAAGGCCATTTAGTTTTTCCGCTAGGAAGACCCAAGCAAGAGTGTGTCTGAAAATCTAGGAGACAACTAATACAACCAATCTTACCCTAGAACATCTGCACATTGCTTTAGCAATGCAACCAGCCCCTGGAATGCAAGGCATCCCTCAAAGCAATCTATGCTCTACAGGAGGTGGAGGACTCCAACAGTAGCCACAGAGTTTTGTTTTCTTCTCCCCTCCCCCTGCAGTCTTTGGAGATATTTGTCTCAAAATGATATTTTTTTTGGTCACTGCTGCTCTAGAGGCCCCAGGAGCATTGAGCAATGTGGAAATGGTGCACGCTGAATCACAGGGTGTCTTCAGCCAAGGCGCTTAGCAAACTCCATGGTTTCCCCATAAGGTCTTGTCATTATCCGGGGATTGTTCTCACGCTACATGAGCGGTAAACTTAAAGTTACATCTGCTTTGCTGCCCTTGCCTGAAGACTGAACGTTGTTTGCATGTTCTCTGCCTTGGAACACTCTGTGTAACTCCTGTACTGAAGTGGGAAGGAAGCATTTTTCTCTATTTCCTGTGTCCTGTGTGAACTTCTCCGCTGTAAAATGCCTTTGTTTTTTAAACATAGAAAGTGAGTGGAAAACAGTATTTTCCTTCCTTCCTTTCCTTCCTCCTTACACCCATCTAAAATTTATCCAGAGGAACTCTGGTTTTCAGCTGGCACAAGAACTATAGTGGAGAATGAGGAGTTTTGGGAACAGTCATAATCACCATCCAATGGATAACGTGATTCATTTGTGATATCATTTGTGATATCAAAGTGCCTATTGCAAAAGAGTGTGAATGTATACCTTTCAAGAAAAATTGAGGGCTACAGGAAAGCCAAAAGCACAGGGTGTACCTTAAAAACGAAATATTTAAGTGACAAATGCACACTTCTAAGATTCAGGTGTTCCTATGCCAGCAGGAGACATGCTTACTAAAAAAGAACTACCATGGGAAAATTGCAATCTACATAGACAAAACAGACAGAAATCCAGGTGAGCTCAATTACTTCTTACATTTTTATAACAACCTCAGTTCAAACAAGCTAAAAGGTTTGATCCAGATAAGATTATTTCACTAGGTGAAATTTCGTGAAGATACTGTGTCTGATATATTCTTTGACAGGCTGAGGGGGGATAAGGGAGAGGGGAACCACTAGTTTGTAGCAGATTCTTTATCTAACTTAGGATATGACTGGTCACACACTGAAAGTGCATTCTTCTGCACTAACGTTATATTAGATGTTGTCAGAGGGTCTACTTTAAAAGGAGCTAAAATAGGCTAAATGAATGTCTAAGAGTCACAATTTCTAAATTAGTTTTCTGACTCCCGAACTGATTCTGTCCACTCTTCATATGCTTCAGAAAGAGAAAATGATGCTGCTTTCAAGCATTTGCTAGTCCCCACCGTCTGTGGAGGTTTAAACTCTCCTCTCCCATGAGGCTCCACTAATGGCTTTGTCAGCAGACAGTCTACGTGTTGGAATGATCGAGGAGAGCATTCTCTGCCTGCTGTATGGAAATCAAGCCTTTATGCAGCAGATCCGGGATAAAATCTCCTCTGAATCAAAGACAGGTAGCGGGAAGGTCATCTGCTAGACAAAGTATTAGTATTGTTGGATGAAATGGGAAGGCTGGTTTCCAGTTCCTGTTCCAAAGGCTATTTGTACCTTTTTGTCTAGCAGTTTTTCAAGGATTGATTGTGATTACGTGGTATCCTTCCCATGCTCCACAAATAGGTTGAATGGTCTGTAACTCACTTACCATCTAGTTCATGTTGGAGAGGAAGAAGTTGGAGCCTGTCTAAAGATCTAGATCTTCTGTCTCCATTTGACTATAATTGTGTGGTAGAGGGGCAGGAAATCTCTCACTCTTGGATTTTTAATCTAGCAACATTTGCTGGAATAAAACCAAGCTGCACTTAGAGGCTGGAAGAGAGCACAAGGCCACAAGCTGCAGGAACATATTTCTTTCCAAAGTAAACCCTTATGGAATGACACTTGGGTTTCCTGTCATGGGAACTTCTTATAGAGTCAACTCTTACAGAGTGGGACACATGGAGATGTTGAGATGACATCTTTCATGCCTTTGTGATACGGATGTGCAGTCTGGAGGCAGTCAGACATACCATTTTTTCTTTATTTCAAAGGCCATTCCATTTATCACACAAATGAGAGAAAGTTAGGAACCCATCAACCAAGCTTATCAGAGCAACACACACACACACAAAAGGAACCATTGATGAAATCTTTCTTTCAGTAAAGAACCCACCTTGAAGATAACTATAATTTTTACAAAATGTTGAGGTAAAATTTGTGCACGAATGAAATAAAAATGGCATTGCTTCATCTCTGGGACAGTGCTCATAAGAAAAGAACAAAAGAAAACATCTTCATTTAACAGATACGAAATATTTGCAACACATGCTCACATGTTCTTTCCTGCTAAGCTCAAAAACATATTTAAAACATATGAATTACTGATCTCCTTCTTGTTTCAGCTTGCAGTGTCTTGTTCAATGGCACATAATCAGCATTGTTTGAATAAAGAGGGCTGGTCTACTCTACTTTCTTTCTGCCTGCTTAGAAACCTGTGGAAGACTGGGAAAGAATCCCAATTCCACATGGAGCAGTGGAAATCTAAAACAGCTGGTAAGCTGGTAGGTTCAAAAGAACAGTAGTTATCATTTGGAAGCAACTTTAGAGGCAAAAAAAATCTGAATTTCTTTACTAATTTTATACAGAATAACGGAGGATGCTGAGGAGTAAGATTAAAATATATTTCTAGGACAACTGTAGGCAATATAAGGGTTACAATTACGATTAGTTTATCTTTTAAGCATCTAAAGATTACTTTTATCTCATATCTGTTATGGAATTAATACTGGATATACAAAACATAGTACCAAGGGGACTGTCAGCATATTATACAGAGTGGAGTTTATCTCCAAATCCTAATATCCACTGTTCTTAACATGTACCATGTCCATCCCTAGCACAAATAAAACAGGTTTGCTGAAACCAATTACGATTAAAGGAGCTTGTTTAATATCAAGATGAGTCACAAATCATAATGAATCTTCATTACTCCTGTAAAATTGTTATCAATTAACTTTGAAAATAAAAAGACCTGTTTGAAAGTATGAGAGCTTCCAAGTACCAGTTTCAGTATTCAGGCTGTTTCTAACTGCATGGTATGTGAAAGCAGCAAAAAGGCACATTACTCAAACAAGATGCCTTCCTTTCATGTGTATATGTGCACTCACACACGGAGAACGTTTTCCTTTTCTCCCGCCCTACAAAGACAATCACTCTACACTGAGGATGCACGTACTTAAGCTGATGGAGAAGCCAAAAATCACTGGGAGAAAAAAAAAGACTGGCAGGAAGCCATGGAGATTGTTTACTTTGCCTCCCTATGAGAAGTGTGACAGCCCTGTCCCCTTTCCAAGGGATTCCTCTCGCTGTTGGTGCTCTGACTGTAGACATGGCTTTACCCAGAAGGGTTCTGCTGAGCCGCGGGGCAAATGAATTCTTAGGCTTGAGATTTTGTTCCTGTTTTGTTTTATGGCATGCCATCCCCAGTGGCAGAAGCATAGTTTTACCAATTAAAGTCATCTATGGAAGCCAGGAAGCAGGGAGGGCTCCTTGTCCCCATGGCTCTCTCTGTCCCTGCTGAGGTTGAGTAATGTCAAACATAGCAGTGGAGCTGAGGCTCCCGCAGAGTGGCTATTTAAACAGCTGCAGACTCCTGAGAAAGGCCATCCATACAGCTCATCTGCCACCATTCGACCATAAATACTTGGAGCTGGCTGCCCTCAGCCAATATCAATTAAGATGGATGTTGGCAGTCCCAACCAGAAAAGGCACATCTCTTTAAAATTATTGCTTTCTTTATGATGGGTCCATTCTCTCCTCTTGAAGGACATCAGACTACACAGATGTCATATCTATTCCTAAATGTCTATATTGTTGGTTAAATAGATTTGGTTGACTTTTTGCCTCTATAAAGTCATTCGTTTCTCTGTCTTCTTCTTCTTCTTTTTTTTTTTTTTTACATAACTTTAACCTCATGATGCACTACTCAGCTCACCCACGGTTCAATACAGTTTCAGCTCATTGCTGCATGCCATGAATGCAAACTGTGTAGAATGCCTCAGGTTCTCTTAAACATGGTAGATAGCAGGAAAATGTGTGGCATTCTACTACCTGCTGGATCTAGGAAATGCTAAATTCCTGGTTTCTTCTTAGATTATTTAAGCAAGATTCACACAGTGATGGTAATTTGTATTTTACTGACTGGTTTCTAAATCTAAAAAAATGACACTTCCTCAATTCAGTCCCCCAGTCTTTTATGTTTAATTTTCAACTTATCTAAAGATAATAGATACTCACTATGAATAAAAAGGTTGTGTTTTGCAGCAAAATACTTCAGAGAAATATATATATTCTAGTAATAACTGACCTTCCAGTAACTGAAGTTGCCCTGTTACTTATTCAGGGCAGAAGATTAGATGTGATAGGATATCTTTGCTAATGTTCTTTCTGTCAGGTAAGTACAATCAAAGAGCAAATGAAAATCGTTCTGCCTCATGCATGGGACAGTTTTTCTAAAATTCACTGCAATCACATTTCAACTTAGAATCAATAGAACAGCACTCTCTTTAAAAATATGAGCATTGCTTTTTGCTATGCATCATAGTCAGTCCTTTTCCATAGAGCATAAGCACTCAGACACCATAAAGGTTAGGTCATGGTCATGCTTAGATGAACCTTTAGATAATTCAAGCTGTGCTTTTTGTTTCAGAAATCTTTCTGTATCCATCCAGTGTCCTCGCTTCTTCCTGCTGTTTCAGAGAACTGGAGCCCATCGTGCCCAGAATGTTAATAACAGGGAAGGACAACTTTTGCCGTTGTTAATATGAGATGGTCAACTCAGGTGCAACACCAGGATGCTGAGGCAGATATCCTCCAGACAGAAGATTTTAAAGAGAAGGAAACAGTTGAGGAATGGATGTCCCATCTCTGGAAGTGTTCAAGGCCAGGTTGGATGAGGCTCTGGGCAGCCTGAACTGGTGGCTGGCAATCGTACCCGCAGCAGCTGGAACTAGATGATCTTTAAGATGCATTCCAATCTAAGACATTCCATGATTCTATGAATTTACCCATATCAGTGTTTTTCCTGGTCTAGGAAGTTCTATTAAGACGAAAGGAAACAAAATCCAAAGAATCTTCAAAGAATAAGTTGCTGAAGCACTAACGCATCCCACAAAACCTTTCTGCATTTTAATTAGCCCATGCTGGGCCAAAATCCAACACTGTTGCCTGAATGCATACTTTATCATGCCAAGAGTTAAAAACAGGATTTTTCTCACTAGGTAACTTAGAGCTAATATCATCATAAAACAGCTCTTTGGGACTTGAGAAAAAGTAGCCTGAAGGAAAATGTCATTCTCTCTTTCCCCTTCACTTTTATACAGTGAAAATACAAATCATTCAGGCAAGTACGGATGACGGTAACCACAAAGAACCAACAAGTCTCATGGACAAGAGGTTTTTCCTCTTTTTTTCTTCTTGTTTAGTATGGGTAATTCAAGTGAGAACATTTTTACAGGGAATGGTTGAAAATAAGCTCTGGGGGTCACCATGAACAGCTTGAATCAGCTGTGTTGCGTAGTCCAAAAACAAAAACAAACAAACAAAAACCAACAAAGAACAAACAAACAAACAAACCCCCCAAACAACATAACAAACAAACAAAGGACCTCAACCAACACATCTGCAGATATTTAACTACAACTCAGTCAAGTAATCACAAACACATGATCAAGACGAGGAAAAAATTAAAAAGGTAGGTACCTCTGTCACCAGTTTCAATGTTGGTTGTTACCTTTACCATCCTCTTTTGGGAAGACACTGGGCCATTATGAAACTCCCTCAGTTTTTGTCCACTCCAGCAAGTCCTCCATTGCTTGGTTTCTCTCATGCCCACAAGAACTGAAGGCAGCTCAGGTCATTCTAAACCATGAGTCATTGACTGTGGTTGTGTTTGACTTGTGGTGATGGAGTGGAAAACAGCGCATACGGCCATGCTTGTGTCTTAGAGGAAAGCACCAGGTGCTCCCAGTGAGATGATAAATATGAAGATGTGTTTGGCACAAGGAGATGCAAATCTTGACTGCCCTAACTGGACTGCATAGTTAAAATAAATCCTAATTGGAGGAATGTTTGAAGCCATATTTATTCAAAATATTTAAGCTAACCTAAGAATGCTGTATAATTTGGCATTTTTGACAATAGATGGTGCTAATAATTTATGATTTTGTATCTTCTTCTGAGCAAATGACTGAATAATTTAGCTGTACTGTGAGCAGACCACCTATAGAGCAGACTTTTACCCCAGTGTACTGCTGGGAAATGTTAATTTTGTTGAAACAGCCACAGCGTAAAGGTGGGATGTAGTGAGAAAACCCTTACGTTTCAGAGCAAGAGTTGCATGGCTAAACTGCTCCTTTGCATGATTCAGAAAACAAATAAATAAACTAGGATTTTCATGGCTAGGCATACATCCCCCTGAGCATTTGTCAGCATAGGACTTTCAGATACTTCTTCCTTACTTCTACACTAAGTCAATAGCAGTATGTCAGAGAGGTCAAGAGGAAACTTATTCAATCACTGAAATGAAAATTATCAGTAAAAACCTTTTTGGTAAAGCCTTTTACATTAAAAAGCCATAGATGTGGGCTCTGTTGGGGTGCAGATCAATGTCAACCAGAGAGAAAAATGCTGAAGCTGTGGCAGAGGGATTGGAACTTGACGATCCTTGAGGTCCCTTCCTACCCAAGCCATTCTATGAGTCTTCTTCAGATTGGATATTATCTTTTAAATGATCAATATTGTTACATTTTTCTTACTTGGGTTTTACATTCTGCTGCTTTAAGGTGTTTCTTATCCCCTCCCCACTATAAATTTGTGATCTTGGATAAATATTACAGTGTAATGAAATGTCACTAATTAGATGAAAGATCTTTAAGCAGCTTAAATAATTTTTTGAAGTCAACATATTCAATACTTGACGTTAGAAGGAGGAAAAGATTATAAGACACCAGTAGAAAACATAGTGTACCAGAAAACGAGTTCTAGAAGCCAAATGCTTATCTTCAAAGTTAAATCTATTTGGTTTTGGACAGTCTTTATAATTAGAGGTCATTAAGCATAAGTTGGCTGAGGTATGCTTGAGGGCTTGTAGAAGTGACCCCGTTCCCTGGCAGGAAAGTGATGGCTGACAAGCTCTCAGGATCCCCTTCATCTCTGTGGTGAATTTTTCTCTCCCGTACTGAGCAAGGAGGAAACTCTCTCCTCCATAAACCTCTGACTCATCACGTTTGGAAATTTTGTGGGTTTTTTGCTAACCTACTCACAGGAAATTTCTCCTAATGTCTTTAGTGCTGTCAGTTAGAGATCAGTGACTCAGTATTGGGGATGGGGGAATTGTGGTCCTTGTAGCTCAATAAAACAGTATTTACTATCTACTGCCTTGAGTGTCAGACATGCAAAAATCAGCAGTTTCTTTTGTTACTAATTTGCTACAAAAATATTTCCTATTCCCTGTGATTATCAGCGTACCAGAAAGCTTGTTCCAGCTATTTTTTTGTCAAACTGCCTTAACAGTAAATATATTCTAAAATTACAATTGTAAATTCACAGTGGGAGAGTGGCTTCAGGAAACAGGCTGTAAACTCATAGCCATCAATGCAAAACCTTTTAAACCATTAAGGCAGTGTGTCTAAATGTTAGGCAGTTCAGATTCAATGTGTGATACAAATGGAATTTGTAGAGACCTTGTAATGACGATTCACTCAGTATATCTATTTCTATCTGACAGTGATTAATATAAATCTGAATGTGTCTGGTTAAAGTCCTAAATATTTATTACCAATTTCTAAGTATATAACAGAAGTGGAAAACAGGTCTTTAGGAGATGGATCATGTCTCAGGATTTATCATTCTTTGGTTTCTCCAGTCCTTTCCTTTACACTCTCTAAAGTCAATGTCATGAGCGAGAGTCCTTGGTTCAGTAGGAACCTCCCCATGCTACTATGAACCTCAGCATTCAGACAGAACAATAAATTGAGATATCCAACAAGTGTCAGATTTTTGCTTCTCCCTCTTTCGTCTCCTGACTGCAACAATGATAAAATGCAGTATTTCTTTTCTTTTACAGTTGAACCCCAGAGAATTTGGCATTCTAAGCTGACAAAGCAGCCAAAACAAAGGCAAGTTGGTTTCCATGGCTGTAGAAACAAACATCCTCAGAAATGCTCTTAATTAAAAAGGAATTAATCAGAATGGAACTTCTGAGCATTTAATTTAATGGTGTTTCCCTTTCACACAGATACAGGTCTGGCCCAGTAGCCACTGAATCAGAAAATCAGAGAATCATTTGTGATGGAAGGGACCTTTAAAGGTCGTCTGATTGCTTTAATTCATTTTAAATGGAGCACACTTTGCTAACATGGTGTACTTCTGCGTGTTTACCTCTTATTTTTACCCTATATATGAAAATACTAATCGTTCTTTACCCTTTTAAAATGTTCAGTTTGTCAAGTATGTGCAAAAATTGTCTAAGCTAATACTGAATTATTTCTGTTGAATAGAGTTGGTGATGTTAGCAGCTGCACTGCATTTTCTTAAAATACTGATTGCTCTGCAATTCCCAGTGGAGCTGTCTAGAGAAAATCAAGGAGCTTCAGTTGAAGAAAGGAAGGAGAGAATGAAGAGGTAATATTTTCATGTACGTAAATTGCCAGGCGTATTAATTAGAATGAAGAGAAGGAAATAGCAAAACTAAAGTCTATAGGAATACACTATACAAAATCTAAGGAGTTTCTCTTGCAGCAAATAATACGTAGTGGGGTCACTGAATGAGGAAAGTCATTCCAAATGCAACTTGGTTCTCTCTTCCACAGAAAAGCACTGATCAAAAATTTCTCTTTGAAATGCATAATGGAAGTATTTATATATATACATATATATAAGCACAAGGAAGATCTTCCATGGGTAAACTTTTATATCTCTAAATATGACAACTCCGTCCCAACTCTGTGAAGCTTGTGATTGACAACCAGAAAATGGATATTCCAAGTCCCTCATATTTTACCATCTCAGGGATGCTATACAAAGCAGTAATTAGCTGTTGACATGAGACTACATTAGAATCCAGCTTTCAAAGTGCCCCAGGAGTTGTATTTGCCCAGAACTGAGCTCTTGGGGACTGTGTTCTCTTCCAGCTAGCAAGTTGTGCCAGCTGTCTTTGGAAAGCCTCAAGCAATCCAGTCTCTGGCCTGAGCAGCCCTGCAAATCCTGCCGTCAGCATCTGCCTTGTCACCTCCAACTGTCCTTCCCATTCTCTCTGAAGACAGTCCCTGAACGTTTGCTGGATTGCTTTTACAAATGTGACAGTTATAGAAAAAAGTCTCTTTCATACCTAGGTACACATCAGGCAAATGCAGTTGTGGGCTTTTCCGATTTCTTTTGACCTGCCAGGCTGAATCCAAGTCTTTTTGCCAATAGGTTGTGGGAAGTTATAGGAAGACATCCTAAACTGTCTTCTGTCTCAGCCTGGAATATGCCAGTCCCACAAGCATGTTATACCCAGCTGTTTCTTTTCTTCTGTATGTGAATGTGCTTTGTTCAGTTGATGCTGTTGCTGAGATCCGCAGACCAAAACGCTCTTTAAGAAATGGTCCTGTAACAAGAATTATTGGTGTGTGAGCACATTTATGAAATATTATCTCTTTCATATTTCAGAACCTTAAAATCTCCGAGCTCTGCTTTATCATGATTAGCAGATATAGGAACACTTTTCTCTCTGTTGCTTATCGGGAAGAGCAGGAGCACAAGTTCTTGACTCTCATCAAGCAGCTATTTTCTATTGCTTATCTTTTGGGGCTTAGCTGCAAGGAATTGATAGAAAATACATACATGTTGGCTCTGAACTTTCTGATTAAACATAAGGGTTGAATTTATAGCTGCAGAACAGTAAAGAGCAGCAGTCAGTTGTGGTCCTATGTTAAATGTTTGCTGCATGGTTCTGCAGCCTGGTTTTATTTACTGAACAAAGTCTTTGTGGCCACGCTATCATTTTTAAGGCCATAGCCATCCTATGTAAAGCAGGTTGTGGTGCAACCCAGTAAATCTTGCATCAATCTCCAGCTTATCTAGATGTCTCAATTTTAAGGAAGCATTTAAAATATGAAGAATTCTAGCAACAAAGTGCAACATTATTACTTATTCCTAAGCTCCTGCCATAATCAAAGAAAGAAAGAGTGAGTCTCAGAAATGTTTCCACCTAGGAGTGTGGCTGACTTTCCACTCACATAATCAATCTCCTCCAAATCTGATGTCAAGTTTTTGGTCCAGGGACTTTTCTATTCTATTTTTGCTTTATCTATAATAACTGGGACAAAGCTGATTGTGAGCCCACTAACACTAAGGCTTCATTTCAGTAAGTCCTCTTCTCTACTCCTAGTGTGGCCCTAAATGCCCATAAAATTTGATTAATCTTTCCACCTAACATCAGCAGATGCATCCTTAGAGTAAAACAAGATTAGGTCTTGTATTTCCCCCTAGAAATATAAAATGTGATATTACTTTGTTATGAATCAGATTAAAAGATTTTAAAAGACCCATCCTGTTGGTTGCTCAAAGGTAATTTCTCATTGAAGTATAAAGGCAACTGTTCTAGAATTTGGCCCCTGGAAAGCAGAAATATGCAGGAGAATGAACCAGATGAGAAATCCTAGAAAGACAACACAACTCTTGTGCTGGTCTGGTACACTTTGTTCCCAGCTTATGGTAGCAAAATGAAACCTTGTTAAAAGGTCAGCTTGGAAAGAGAGGAAACGGGCCAGTTCTCAGGAGACATTTTTGTCAAATTTCCAAGAATACAAATGCAGTTTGGTCTGAGAAAGGGCCCTGTTCAATATAATAAGCTTGTAGAAGAGAAAAGGCAGGAAAGAACTTGGTCACTTTGTCAGAAGTCAGAAGAAAGCTGGCTCCACCCTAGGTTCCTCTCCATCACCTCCTGGATTTGCCAAGGAGTGGAATCCATTTGAAGGGAGTATTCAGCAATCAAACTATCACCTCTTCTTATCAGATGTTTTCCAGCCACTTCTGGAAAGGCAGATAACTGAGGAAGGGAGGGTCTAAGAAGTTCAGCATCTTAGAGATCCAGACTTAATCCCTGTGGATCCTAGTGGACAAGCAGTGTAACAGGGGGCTGAGCAACTCTCAACCCTCTTATGCATTGTATACCACTGGCAAATAAGCATAGATAACCATTTTGCTACATATGAGTGTAAACATATTTAGATTTGTAGCTTTACCATTTGTATTAATTGATGTTCTCTGGCTGATAATTACTCTTTTCAGAAAAAAAAATATATATATATAAATGTTATGTCAGCTGAATTCTTGGTTCTGTTACAGTAAAAGGGAACTATACTGATCACATCAATAGATAACCAGAATCGTTCAAGCAGACTATTAGGTTCTGTTCTGAACTATCTAGCTCAAATCCAAATAAACCCCACTTGTATATGGAGAGTGCACCCACACTTACAAGGAAATATCTAAGATAAAAGTTTAGATTATTCAGTAGAGTTGTTGCTGGAGAATTATTGCTCCAGAGTGAATCCAAGCTTCACTTCCATGAATACAAATCAGGAGGAATGTTACAGTGGTCAATGGTTAATTTTAAAATCTGAGTCTAATTTTAAAATCTGAAATATGTAAGCCAAAACTGTTTTTTTTTACAGAGTTTAAGTAGACAGAGGTGCAAATAGATGACTTCCAAAAGTCCTCAAGCTTCTTGCTAACGCTCTACTACAAAAACACCTGGAGCTGAACAACACAAACACACTGATGTTCCTGAAAGTTCATTCTCATTTTTTTTTTCTGTGGAAATAAGAGAGAGATGACATGTGTGCCCTTGGCTGGAAAAGGTACTAACATGAGGATTGAGGCAGATCAATGAGAAAACCAAAAGAGAATAATTTGCTGAGATGCAAGCAAATAACACCAGCTGAGTCAGGGAGAGGGCTTAGTGACATAGATTGTTTCAGCTATCAGCACCTTTGATCAGAAACCTGAATGAGTTTTAAAATGTCAGTTTCCTAATAGCCAGTTCAAATTACAAAGCATAAGCAGAGTTTCTGGAAAAATGAAACTCCCTTTAAAGGTTAAAGAAAGGAAGTGATGAGGCCTTTTCTTTTAACACCCTGCTTTTAGTGTCCTGTTAAATAGTGTTCTGCTGAGTCTGAAAAGTAGGAATGAAATGTTTATTCTTTCCTCCTGTTTGCAAGGAAGAGACGTTCAGCAAGAACCTGAAAGGTTGAGATCTGGCAAAATGCATCTTCAGAAATAATAACTTGTGCTACCTGAGTGCTTTTCTCCTGCAAAACTCCCTGCAAATACATGGGGTTATTCAAAGTGCTATGGAGCAGTGAGTAGAGCAGGAGGTAAGATTCTTCCTTTTCTTCAACTGGGGTTGCATTTGGTGATGCAGATGAAGATGATCTTAGTGGTCTTTTCAAGAGTTAATGATTCTATGTGGTTCTACAATGATCCGGATGGCAGAATTGAATGCTCCCTTAGAAAGTTTGCAGAGGACAAGAGGCAATGTCTTTAACTTGCTCCAGTAGAGGTTCAGGTTGGATATTAGGAAAAATTTCTTCTCAGAAAGAGCGGTCAGGCACTGGCACAGATGCTCAGGGGAAGTGGTGGAGTCACCATCCATCAAGAACTGTGGAGATGCAGCACTGAGAGATGTGGCTATGGGCATGGTGGGATGGGTTGGTGGTTGGACTTGGTGACCTTAGAGGTCTTTTCCAACCTTAATGATTCTATGATTCGATTTTGCAATTAGATAGCAATGCTAGTGGCCATATTAAAAACAAAACAAAACAACAAAACAAATCAATCACAAGAACACTGAAACTTTGATCTGTATTCCCCTGCAAACTGCTCCTTGGAGTTGATTTTGACTGTGGTGGGGATGCAGACAAGGCACAGTCTTGACAGCAGGTACATGAGTGAAGTATCCTTGCACAATGCATGTATGTTAGTATAGTGAGTTTGCATTCCAGAAGCTGAGGTAGACCATGGGCATAAGCCTACCAAGAGCTACTCACTGTTCATGATGTTCATATCAATTCTCAGATACCTTAGAGCTACAAGCATACTGCTCTAGCAGTAATTGATGACTGTGTCATCCCACTAGCTTTGCTGTGCCTTGCTCAAGCTGGCTCTGATCTCTGCTATATTGGGACTCTCAAAAGGATGTACAATTTGGGTTGATGTGTTGATGATCTTAGTGTTGTTTCCAACCTGAATGACTATAATTCTACAAACTGGGGAAAACGAGGACCTATCTGTTCAGTGGCATCTATTCTGCAGAACTAGAACAGCATCTGTCTGTCTGTCTCAGTTATAACTAGTGTATGCTGAAGAAATAGCTCAGCCATCAGCATCATTACCCTGAATTTCAGTTTTGTCTATGTGGGTCATCAGCTCCAACAGCAAATACAAATACCAAACTTCATTGTATTGTGCATTTTCCAAGTTCTTTGCATTCATGTAAAAGAGATGGCATACTATCCCTAAGTATGACTATAAATAGTAATCTATTTCACTCCCAGGTTGTTCTTCGACGAAACGTATCTTAATCAGTAAGCCAAAACCACTTAAAAAGCCCTATAAGCCCAAGAAAACCTGCATGCCATGGTTTTATTTGGCATAAGTCCGCATCTCCAGTAACAATTCTGACTCTGTATCACCGAGACTTTTGATTTTCTAAAATAGGAAACGACAAGCCACGAATTAGAAATAGATGCAAATGATGTAATTAGTTATTTCTGTCAACAAGTCAGAATTGGCTGAGTATTATGTTCAGAAAGCCTCTAATATATTACTTCAAAATGTTTTCCAAAACATTATTGTTTTCATAGATACTATTGGAAATACATGAGCCTGCACCAAGAAAATCAGTTGCCTGATAAAGGGTAGAATACAGCTTACAAAGCCTGCCTGCACAGATCACATCTGGCTGTGGACGCCCCTGTTCATTGCAGGGCAGTTGGACTAGATGACCTTTAAGGGTCCTTTCCAACTCAAACAATTCTATGATTCTATGCTTACTGTCATATAACATCATCCTGACTAATATCTGGAGCCCTGTATCTATTTCGTTCCTTGTTCTCAAATTTGCATTTCCAATCTGAAAGTTCCTGATCAGCCTCATTGCTCATTTGCATGAATGTGTGGGTTCCTGCAGCACTTGCTGTAGCCAAGAGGATTTGACTTAAATGGAAAATACTGCTTGCTGGACACAAAGAGTGAATATTCCAGCTGGCACTGTCTTTTAAGAGTACTAAAAATTTCTGTCAGATTCAGCGCAATGAATCTATCTCTCAGCAGGGACCATATAAGTACTCAAAGTAGAACTTAGTCTGCATAAAATTAAGGGATGCTGAGGGGGTTGTGGGGAAGGAATAGGAACATCTTTACAAGGTAGCATCAGCTCAGAAGGTGGGATGGGGCATTGATAAACAATCTGAGAGGGGCAACAGGAATGAATTCTCCCTTGAGTTGCACTGAGATCTAGTAGGGCTATCACCTAAATTGCAATGATAGTTCAGTCTTTAGGCTGAATGAACTACTAGATACAGATTAGTCTGGTTTGCTCCTAATACATTCTCTCAAGTCAGGCAATGGGAAAGCTGAGGAGTTAAACCATCTAACCCAGTTAAAAAGAAACCAGAATGAGTTGTTTGTTGCAGGCAGGCATGCTATCACAGGCAAGTCGGACTGGAGTCAAGCCAAGCGATGCCAAAGAGTTTGGCTGGTAGCAGCCCTCTGACACCTCTCAGGAGGAAAAGGACCACTGAAGTGCAAATCAGTTGTTTTCAATTGCTTCTGATGAATAGTGAATCAGCCAAACTATATGAACAAAATGTATGAAAAGCTGCTGATGAGTGGCTGTGGGCTTGCAGTGACTGACCACTGCCAGGCATGAATTTACAGTGATTGGGTTGTTTCATCTCCTACAAGATACATTACTATAACTGAGAGAAAGAGAAAAAATGGTGTATCCCATAGCCTACCAGTGTTTGGGGAGCTCTGTGCTGGTTGTGCCTCCATGATCCACAACCAGAGTGGTCCATTAGGTGAACCAACCTCTTCTCTTATTTAAAGGAAGCTCAGATTTTAAAAGCTGGTCACAAGCTCTTCCAAATGTCTAGTTGCTGTGAACAACACTGGCATTGTAAAGCATGCAGATAAGGCTACAAACCTTTGTATGCCCACTGGGTATTTGGCTTATTGCAAAGATTGCTGGTTGGGACTTGTCAGTAATTCAAGCCTTAGAAGTTGGAGTGACTAATTGATGCATGTTCTGCAACTATAACTAACAGTAACTAGGAAGTCTCAGTAATGAAATTGGGAGAAATCTCAGGATCTCTTGCTCTCTCTCCTTTTATTTTTTTTCAATAGAACACAAAAAAATCAAAGGAATCATTTCAGCTCCTTTAGCTCATAGAACAAGGTTTGATGTCAGAGCTTGACCTTCATTTTTAGGATAGAAAGGGTTTGCTACAGAAGAGAACTGTGCAGTTTTTCTTAAAGAATACTAGAACCTGAACCTCAGTACTTCTTTCCATTCTCCATGCCTTCTCTCTTTTACTGGATTAAATCCCACAAACAAAAATATAAAAATAAATAAAAAAAACAACCAACAATTCAATCATGATTTCTATTTTTGCTCCCAGCACCACAGCCAGTGTGCTCTGCTCATACAGACAGTGGGTTCGAGATGGGCATCATGAGCAGGTTCTATTATGGATAAGGAAAGATCACTTAAAGCACTTTTCCTGCTGTCTGGGGATTTGGTTCAAGACAAGGAAAAACTTTGGGCTGTCTTTTCCAATGAGAGCTGAAAACTGTTGCTATGTGTAGATTGGCCAGGGGAAAATGTCAAATTCTTATATCATAATATCCATATTTTTTGCTGTCCCCCAGACCTGCTCCCTGTTTGATATTTTCTTTGCTAACTACATTTTTTTTTTTTCTGTGTATCCACTGATTGTGATGCTAAGTTTGAGGTACCTCCAGGACTCTCCTATCATCAGTCATTGAACCGGAGGAAGGATTTTTTTCCTCTGTGTAGGATGAGAACTGATTTTCAGTGCCTACATTCTCAGATGAATGTTACTGTGTCTTATAAATATGCATATAAGCCCAAACTTTAAGACTTTTTTGGTTCTCGGGGATTAATGAAAACTTCACCGTGTCAAACACATATGTGTACAAGTAGGTTGTCAAGAGAATCTCTGCTACACCAATAAAGATGAAATAAAATAGAGAATGTTAAAATCTCACAAAAATCATCAACTTGTGTGGAATTAGCAGCCCCAAAAATACACATTCCTAGAATTTCTTGCAAGAATCTAAGAAATTGTTCAATTTAGCACTATTGCATAATCTACCTTAAAAATATTCAGAACTGTAATTCACTGTACTGTTTCTATGAGATATAGAATACAAGTTTCCCTATTTAAAATGGTTCTAATTGGTGTACTTGGGATTTCTGCTTTTGTGTTCACAGGGTTAAACTGTCTCTCCCTTACTTTGCAACTTAACTTATTAATCTAATGCTTATTTTGCAATGCAAAGCAATGCCACTAGGTACTCAAACAGTAAAATAAACTTGGAAATATCTTTCACAGAATCATAGAATTGAGTTGTAAGGGACCCCTAAAGGACATCTGATCCAATACCCTCTGCAATGAATAGAGACACACACAGCTCATCAGCTGCTCAAAGCCCTATTCTGCCTGATCTCGAGTGTCTGCAGGGATAGGGCATCTATCAGCTCTCATGGCTCTCATTGCTTCCAGTGCTAGTTAAGCTGCTGAAATGAATTAACAGAGTGAAAAAAAAATCACAACCTAATTTTTAGTTTCTGAAGGGGTGAAAGTGTATTCCAGGAGATAAATGGGGACTGTCATGCATGCCCAGAAAATAAGGTCTAGGTGCCAGTTTGTAAATTGACTGGTGTTCTCAACGTTAATTTAAAATAATTTTAAAAAGCCAACAGTAACAGCAAAAAACCAGCACCACCACAACCATCACTAGCCTTTGCTATTTCATAAACATTAACAAAAAACAAAGCTAAACTAGTGATGCTGTACACTTGCCTTAGGCCAGATGTGGGCACGCTGCCCTTTGCCACAGATCAGTGGAGATGCAATAAAATCATAGTTAAGCTCTCTATCAAGAAAGGTAGGAAACCTCTCACGAACTTCAAGACCAAAAAATGGGGGTGATGTCTGCAATACACCTGTACAAGGAACAATTGCATTGGATAACTTTGATTGTTCAGTTAATATAAAAGGATAGAAGGGGAAATTCTCTGGAATATTAAAATAAGAATGAGTCAAGTAGGTGAATGTTGGTCCTCTCACCAGCATTAGGGCAATCTGCGGAGTTGCCTGCTGAATGTTTCAAGTCTGCAGAATTCAAAATCTATAGGAGCCCTAAAAAGGAAATTCACTGAGGATTGTTAAGTACTCAAAATTTCACTCAAAATTCATGAATTATCAAAAGACAGGGTTGGATTCCTGGAAGAATCATCAAATTTACCTTGTTTCTGTATATTTCTGTAAGTGGCTGACAAAGACCACTGATTGAAAGGCGCTTAATTCTATGTTAAGGAATAGTTAAATAAAGTAATTATTGCTCGTGATTCTGCTTATCCTGCAGAAAGAAATAGGAACCCATGCACAAGCTGCTCCTCTCGTTAGCTTAAATGTATGAGAATGAACACGTACAGAAGAGCTAATGTTGTATGGAGTCAGTTGGCCCAGAGAGGTGGTGGATGCCCAATCTCTGAGACATTCAAGGTCAGGCTGGATGGGGCTTTGAGCACCTTATCAAGCTGTAGGTATCCCTATTCATTGCAGGGAGGTTGGACAAGATGTCTTTTAAGGGTCCCTTTCAACTCAAATGATTCTGTGATTCTAAGAGTCAACCATCAATAAAATGATCTTAGAAGTCTGCTGCCATCACCAGAAGTTAAAGCAGGAGTTTGGAGAGAAGCAAAGTGTCTGCCCTCTAAAGAGATATGTATGTTTGTAAATTGGCATTATGGAAGATCTGGACTGAAACTGTCCTTTGATAGACATTGTTCTATGTTTAATGTGGTAACACTAAATCTTCCAGAATCTGTCTCTTATTTTCTCACTGGAACAAGGAATATTGGTTTTCTGATTTCTAGACTGAGATGGATGCTGAATTATTTAAACCTGGGGGGCAACTGCAAATATATATGCTATGAAAATTTACATTTGCATCTCATTCCTTTCTTCCTCTCTCCTCTTACCAAGCATGACCCACATGGCCTCTTGTGCCATGTTTTCCTGGAAAATCCCACCAAACACTCAAATAAGGCCTTATGCTCATTCCCAGCACTCCATCATACCTATTTTCAAGATTTAATTGTATGTCAGGGGAATCAATTTTAGCAATTGATATTGGGGCCAATACTGTTTTCTGTTTTTATGTTAACTACCTGGATAATGAGATGGAATGGATTCCCAGCAGGTTTGTGAAAAATAGCGAACTGGGTTGAGTGGCTGATAACTGAGGACAGAACTGTTCTTCTGAGGGACCTAAACAGACTGCAGAACTGGATGGATTGAACGTCAGGAAAGAAAATGTTGATTTGGGGTGTGATGTCCAGTTGAGATCCTTGCTGTCCCTGGAAACATTCAGTTGAACAAGGTCACATCTGACCTGATCTATTGTTGGTAGTATTCTCATACAAATGAATGAGGAAATGATTTCCAGTATGAGCAGTATATGTTCTTTTCTGAGGCTGTAACTACGTAAGAGAGACACTGGAGAGAGAGGTGCCTTGCACACAACTTGTTGGCTAACCCCTGTACAGAATTTCTGAAACTCAGCAAGGAATTCTTCTATCTTCAATACATACAAATGATAACAAGAAATTCACAACGAGAAATTCACTGCCTGTCTGCAGATCTGGATCCAAAGCAGATGTCAAGAAGAGCAAAGGCTACTTTTACATTGACCTTCTCTGGATGCTGGATGTGGTGCTTGCTGGACCCTCTCAAGCTGACAGAGGTCAGGAACATGTAGGTCATGCAGGTACATGACATTTTCTGCTGCTTCTGAGCTCTATAGTTCAGCCAGCAGCTCCACTATCACCCAAAAAGTCTAATGAGTACATTAGATGTTGGTCTGCTGATCTTTTACAAGGGCTTCCTCAGGCCCAGAAGTTTTTAGCCATGTCTGAGCCTCATAAAGTAGGGTAGAGGGAAAGAAATCTTCAAGCTGAGCTGCACAACCCATCTTCTTATGAAGGAAGTGGTTCTCTGAGCTAATTTAATTATTCCTGATGCCTTCCTACCTGAGTCTGAATTTCTCTTGTCCAATTTGCCTACTGTAGAAAAACATCCACTCCTGCTGTAGCATCTACTAGAATACTCATGGAATTGGATGAGAAAGTAAAAGTTATTTCCTACCCCTCTTTGTTACAGTACTCCTTGTTCTATAGTCCTCTGTGCAATCCCTGCACTTATCTTCTTTCTGAGATGAAGAGACTGTGTCAACACAATTGCGCTTTGCATGGAAGACTCTCCATGCCTTTAATTGCCCTAATTTCTCTTCGTGGTAGCTTTTCTATTTATAATATATCAGTTTTGCATATTGAGCAGCAGCAAGTCTTGTGGCATTCAGTGTGGGAGAACCATGAATTTACTTAGTGTCATGATGATCTATTTTACTTTCTGCTTCATTCCTAATGATTCTCAGCACTCAATTTAGCATTTTTTTATTACTGTTGAGCTTTGAGCTGATGCTTTCATAGAACTGACGCTGTAATGCCAAGCTCTCACTTGAGTCATAATGGTTAGTTGAGAACCCATTGGATTTGTTTTCCAGTATTCACCTTCACATTCATATTCCCCTTCACATTTATCCAGCAAATTCATTCTGTGATTTTATTTCTCACTCAGTCTTGTAAAGTCTTTTTCAAATTCTTTACAATTAGTCCTTGTCCTTATTGCTCTGCAATAGCTTTATATCAACAGCAAATTTTGTCATTCTCACTGCTAATACATTTTGTAGGTCACTAGTGAATGTGTTTAGCAGCCTAGTTTCCTACAGAGTCCTTTTTGTTACTTCCCTGCATTATGAAAGCTGCTCATCTACTCCTACCGTTCACTTTCAGCCTTTTAACTCTATCAGGGCTGTATCTCCTGCTACTTTTTTCATAGCTTCTCTTTTCAGACCTGTCCTCAGAAAATATAGAAAGTGTCCTCTGATGCCCTTCAAAGTATCTCACTGGACTGTGTATGCATACCCTGAGAAAATTTCACAAATACAGCAATAACCAGCCAACAACTTTGTCGAAATACGTACACGCACAGATTTGTCTTGCCTCAAATTAGTCTAAACTTGGATATTTTTAAGCTTCTTTTCTGGTCTGCAGAAAAAATGAACAGAAAGAACTCTCTCTCCCTTTCCACCTATTTTCAGGTAAAATAATTTTTTATTGATAATTTAATGATAATCTTGACAACTGGCTTATGTAGGAGTTAAACTCCTTAAATGTAGCTATGATTAACTTAGTGAAAATCTTGCTATGTAGTTCTTTCATGAAGCGATCTTCAAGATGATCTTCATTCAGATTACAATAGTTGTGCTGAAATAGTATTGCAGGTCATGAAATGTCATCTGGCCGGAATTTTCCAGTCAAGAGGTATCCTGGGTTCCATCTTTAGCACGCGGAATTGTGTCTGAGGTAGAAGTAAACTAAGAGATAATTTACAGCAAACTTCAAGAAATACACACTTAATGATATTTGTTGCAAGAACACAGTGAAGTGGCTTCATGGCTCTGGAGAAGAGACTTATACGACAAAGCATTACTGTTTTGTGGCTGAATCAGAGGATGAACAGCAATCACAGAGGTTTTTCATACAACACTTCTGGTGGAAAATAAAACTCAGTTGAAGAGAGCCATCTGGTTGTGAAAGGAGATCTGAATCTGTTCCCTACTAATGTGAAAGTCAATAGGAGCTCATTTTACAGCACTTATCATAAGGGCTCATTGATGCAACTATGTTTACAAAAGCACAAGCTATCATCATGGGATACAGTTTTATAAGTCTGCAGAACCATGGCAATAAATTATTGCTGTTCTTTCTAAGGTTTTCCTGTAATTTGATTCACATGATTTTGTGACTTTTATACATCCATATAGGATATCTGTAGTTGTAGGGGACCCATAAGGATCATAGAGTCCAACTCCTGGTTCCACACAGGATCACCCAAAAATCAGAACAAATGTCTGAAAGTGTTGTCCGCTTCCTGAACTCTGGCAAGCTCTGTGCCATATCCACTGCCACTGGGAGACTGTTCCATGCTCATCTTGATGAATCTTTTTCTGATATTCAACCTTAACCTCTCTTTGAGAATTTGTGTGACGAGATGATGGTTCTGGCAGAAGTATTCATATTTCAGGAGTTCATGTTAGAATCATAGAATCATTAAGGTTGGAAAAGACCTCTACCATCACCAAGTCCAATCATCAACCCATCAACCCATCATCACTACACCCACTAAACCATATCCTTCAGGGTACGAGTGCCATCTTGCTTTAGCTGGACTGATCTCAAAGTCTTACTCATGCTGGGAGACACCTTCTCTTCCAGGAATTCTGTTCAAGCAGATCCCAAATCACTGCTCTTCCAGTTAAGCTAAATTTGTTTCTTTTGATGATGCATTGAACTGTAGTGGGGGAAACCCCACCACACAGGACTCTGTTCTGTGAAGGACTGCTGTGGTTTAACCTGGCAGGCAACTCAGCACAACCTCAGCTGAAACCAGGACATAGACTAACAGAATCTCTTCCAATGTACAAATTCTTCCAAAATTATGCTGAAGCGCCCTGCTGAGGCAGGAAGGGTGACTTTCATACATTGATGTGGAACATCCTGCATTTATTCATTATCTTTAATGCAAAAAGATGGAAGTCTTTACAAATGAATGTAGTTCAAGCAACAGGAGAAGAAGAAATCAATTATCAAAACCCAGAGGCAGTGAGGAATGCTGACAGGGATCAGAGAGGGCAGATGGGTTGGGCAGTGGAGCCAAGAGATTTCCATCCCTGAAAAGCCTCCTGATTGCTAAAAGGAGGTTGGCAAAGAAGGCACCACCAGCTTCTGGATCCAGGCAGTTACATGCAGGAAGGACCTTTCTTAGATCCTGCTTTCTTGTGGAGGAGGAAATTCGGTCCTCAGTATCCATCTGAGGATGAGTTACCCTAATTCCAGTAGAGGTGGTGATGCTTTCACCTTACACTGCATCTGCTAAAGACTGCCTTGCCTTCAATAGAGGTACCATATAAAACCAGTGCTACTGCTTCACATAAATCATGCATTTGCATTCAAGTGCTTTTGCTTTTTCTTGGTGTGAAGATTTCTGAGTGTACCGAGCTGACAGAGCACTTCACAAGAAAACTGTCAAAGCCTCATGCAGTCTGTCCTTTAATGACTAGATAAGTAGCATGTCTGATCCATAATCTCCTTCTGCTGGTTATTCTCTGGCAACAGTGCATGAGATGAATATCACAATAAGCTCCTGGAGGGTTGGCAGTGTCTCCATCGACTGGCACAGGGCCTGATGCTCCAGCTAAGCTTATGGGCAGCTGGAGTAACCACAGAGAGCAAAGAATGAGAAGGAGCACTGTCATCCCAAATGGATTTTCCAACAGTGGGGTAATTCTCTGACACGCTACTTGCTTATGAGGGATGTTAGAAGATCTGGATGTTGCCAGACAATACCTGAAGGGCACTAATTACCAGGGAAACAACAGGTTGCCATAGGCAGTGTATTCTTCTGAGATTAAAAGCGTTTCATAAAAGTAGTCAAGCATATGGGAAGAGATGAAGTGATAGGCCTAGAATGGGTAGTGAGGGTTTCATAGGTATTACATCCACGTGAAACACACGAGTGGAGTATTGGCTCTGTAGATATTTTACTCCCTTTAAGATTGGATAATATTCAGGATAATTCAGCAGCTGTGCAAGTTTACAAAGAAATACAACCTTCTGGTTTGTTCAATAAATCAATAAATGATATTGGTCAAAGTACAAGGAAGGATATTTATAGACTATATAGAGTATGTCTGTATCATCGAAATAAGATTTGGCACTATGGTAATTATAAGTAATACTCAAGAGTTAGAATAAGCCTTGACTCATTCAGGTGGCAGGAGTGAAACAACAAAACAAAACTGTGAGCTGTTCTAAAAACACTTTTGTTCCGCAGCTTCCATATTCGCATTATTAAAGAAGAGAGTCACAGAAATACTGGATGAAAGGGAACTCTGAACATCTTCAAAAACCCTTTAACAATCCACCCACTCGTAATGCAGGTATTTTGGTGTCGTGTCAATAAAAGATGTGGACATTTTTAAGTTACATTGAAAATGCAAGCTGATATTCACAAGATAATCTTTTGTAGAAATAGAAGAGTGTCCTAAGCAGAATCATTCCGGTCTGTAATAGAAATTCTCATCCATAATGCATCTACAGACTCTCCCAGTTTCAAAGAAAGAACACTGTGTACTTTTGGCTCAACCTAAAACTTGTTATACATCACAGGAGTGTCAAAACTTCGGTTATAATTGCAAGAGTTAATTACGACATAGTCATTAGAGGCGGTACAAACCTCCACTGAGAGTGACAGTGTGAATTCCTCATTCAGGATTCTTTGTGCATGTTCAGGAGCTGCTGGGGTCATTAAATGCAGTCAGCAAATTAACACACACCCACTGAAATCAAGACATCAGTCAAGCTTCAACATGAGTAACTCTGGAAATAAAAGGATCTGCTTTTCTCTTGGTGTTCAACCAAAGTCAGTGGAGCTGTGCCAATTAATAACGGGTGGCCCAAATCCTTGGAGCATATGCAGCATATCAACGTAGAAATTTTAGATATCCTCTTTGTAGTGCCTTACCAAACTTCCTGAACTCTGAGACAGAAAGATTATATATATTATATAAAGGCGATATAGTCTAGTATTAATTGTGGTCTCGGAGGTTGGTGGCCCTGCCTGCAGCAGGATGTGAAGCTTGATGACCTTTGAGATCCCTTCCAACTCAGGCCATTTCATGATTCTATGATTCTATGATTATGTAGAATTACCAAATCGACCTACCTTTGTACTCTAGAGTATGAACTGTCTTTCCACCTAGATGGAGGTCTTCTATTTGATGGATCTTCAAGTAAAGACACATGGCTTACTTTTAGGAAATAAAAGCAGCTACAGAAGAGTGGTTTGATGACTGTAGTGTTGAAATGAGAAAAAAATCCTGTTCTGCAATAACTGTGGTGCAGGTGTTTGTTAGGAACACAGAACTGAAGATAAAACTGAAAAATGAAACATCAGTAGCAGGGCCATATTATTATGGAGTCATACACTAGAGTGAAGAAATGATAGAGAGGTCTCTTCAGACAAGACAATCCTACTGTTCACTATGTGTTATTTGGAATATAAACTTCTCTTGTTTGTTTGGATCTCTGGCAGAAGGGACAGAAAGTACAGGGCTAGAAAATTGATTGTCATCTTCAGAAGAAGCAAGCAAAGAAAATATCTTCCACAATATTTTCTTGGTTAAAGCTGCATACTTCTAAAACCCAAAAGAGTCTGCATTGTGTCAGCTTAAAGTGAAGGAGAATGAAAGCAAAATAAATAAATAATTGTGCCCAAGGACACATAGGACAATGATTCTGTTCTGCAAGACCTTCTGTTCAGCTGAAAACCAATGCTCCTCCTTCTCCTTATAATAATAGTAAAAAAAGGAAAAGTATGTAACTATCCCTAAAGAATAGATACTGCAGACAATCATCTGAGTAGGGGAAAAAAATCATCTCATTAAATTGCAGAATTTCTGGGCCTTCACCAAAACTTAAGCATGTTAATTGAAGAAGACAATAAAATCACTATGTATAGTGATTATGACTTCAGTATATTCCTCATGGAGGTTAGCTAGTTTCCAGTCTCTTTCAGCAACTACCATTACTTGCATTCAGGCTGGCATCTTGGTCCAGTAGTCTGATGAGTATTCATGTTTCCCACTTCCCTGCTCAAATCTGAAGAGAATCCCTGCTATAAAGCTTGTTGGGTATTTTTTTGAGTATGTGTTTTTTTTTTTCTCCCAAAAAGCTGGTTACAGAAGACTCCTCAGAGCTGTGCTTCTTATTGCCCCATTTATCTTTGTTGTCTTTCCTTTGCAGCTGCTGATTTGTGCTAGGGGTCTTTTCCACTTCCTTAGTTCACTTGTTCTCCAATTTGTTTTCCATCTTTAATCTTACTGTCTCTCCTAGCGAATTTTCTCTAGTTTAATACAGATTCTTGAGTAATTTTGTATCATGGACAGCATTATATATACTGCAGTTACTCATCCAGAAACCCCATTATGACTCCTGGAGTAAATATTGATTCTTATACATTACAAGCTCTCATGTTCCTAGAATTTATGCTCTTTGTTATCATTCACAGTAATGCTTCTACAAGATCAATGTAGGAGGCACATGCCATCCTTCTTTCTCCTTCCTTCTCACGGCTTAGCAAGCAATATTTCAAGACAGTGTAATCATAGGCTTTGCTCTAAATCCACCAGATAGACTTAAGGAGAATTAAATGAGCAGTGCATGAATCTCAAGAACAGGAAAATCTTGTGTGGGCAAGGATGAGTGGTGAGCTCCCTTCTGGGTACAGATTTATTAACAAGGAGGAAGAAACTTTTTATGGCACTGGATGCTGGAATTGAACATTGGGAAGGAGGAGAGATGCTCTTATATTTGAAAGCTTTGATAGCTTTCAAACTCTGATAGAGTAGAAAGCTTCACTCAGCTGAAGATGTACTCTTGGCTGCACCTCTGCTTGAAGAGAAGGAGAATTATAAGTGATGATTCTTATGAGTGAAGCACTTTCAGTAGACTTTTCTAAGCTATTATATGACCTCACATCTTCTGTACAGTGCTTTGGGAACCCTGGTCAGCAGTCTAAATGACTTTACCCAGGGTGTCCAAGTGCAGTAAGGTTCCAAGCAGCACTGCTCATTTCAGAAGCTGTTTCTTCCTTACATCTTTGGAGTGTGCCATTTGGATTCTAACAAATTAGCACAAAATTCATATCACTTCTATTGTTTCCTAGGACTATTCTGACCACAAAAAGATTTGTACTTCGTTTTTCAGCTTTTCCATCAGCGCTTACTATATATGACCCAGAATCCAGGCAAATCTAATCTAGTTAAATCCTTAGTTGGGTTGCTGGGTCTGCGCCTACACATTTAACTTGAACAGCAAAAGCAACTCTTTCTGAAGCTCTTGATTCATCTATTCTTTGGCAGAGAATCCACCTCAAACTTCATTTGAGCTTATGGAATGTAGTCAGTAATCCCTTCATGAGCTAGGCATGACCTGAATCAACTTTTTGATAATTATAGTAAGGGATAGCAGCAACATTACTGAAAAGAAATATACTTTTACTTTAAAAGAGCAGGCAGTTGCAATTCCTGGATGCCTACCTTCCATTTTCTCTGAACCAAGAAGATGATATAAATCTTGTTGGAGGTAACAGGCACCGTTATGATCAGTAAGGCCTGGTTATTTCAAGGACCAATGGGAATCTCTTTTAGGCAATTGTCCTATGACAATTGAGACCCAGAAATGGGTCTCAATAAGAGACATCGGCTTCAAATAAGGGATGCATACATATTATTCCTGCAAGATGTATATTTTAATAGTTTTGAATTTTTTAGATTAAGCTTGTCTTCCTCTTTATATTTGAATTGAAATAGTATCTTTGAAAGAAGTACACAGTTTACAGAAACAAAATTTGTCCTATCTTCTCTGCTTTAGGAGAATTATCCAGGAAAAGGCAGGGTGAACACTAATGAACCAACCTGTACCCATATGTTTGGACTATTAGCTTCAGCATTCAGGTACAGTTCTCCTAAATAACTTCTTAATTTTAGAAGCACGAGCAAGCGTGTGAAACACTAATAGCACATCAAATTTGATTGTACATGTTAAAGTGCTAACAAAACAATGACACTCCAAGAGTCCCTGGAATCCTGTTTTGCAATTAATGAGCTGTTGTTTCCATTCACTACACGTATCCTGTAGAGCTTTTTCTTTTTTGTGGCAAAAGCACAGCTGACATCAGAAGAAACACATCAGCTCCCCAAAGCAATTTCTCTCCATTCTACCCACAACAAGTTTTCTTGCTATAGAATAAAGAGTAGAAGGTCAAATAGCTATTGGTGTCTGAATAACTTCTCCAGACCGTTTTCTTATTGCATCATTAAAATGGAGTTGCCATTAGTGCAGATGAAAGAAGTGGATCTGTACCCTATACTGTGAAAAGCTATGCTTTGAAAGATGAAAAAGGCCAAGGCTATTATTTGATGATAAGATTCATTCAGTCTTGTGTTGTAAGCTTTCAGCAGTTCTCCATCAGAGGAAATGCTCTTTATCAGATACCTGAAATATATTGTCCCCAGGGACTATAAGGTACGAAAACACATTCTCAGCTTCACTTTCAGCCATGATGTGATTTAAAGGATGATAACTTTTCTCAAGCTGGCAGTAGGAATCATTTCTTTTTATTCTTCTGTATCTCCAAGACCCCTTGATCAAGGGTCCTATTGCTTTCCACCAAGCAGCACTAGGTTAAATGTTCCTGATTTCTTTACATTTCTGCCTTCTGTACTGTTATCTCTACCTTAGACTATCCCAGTGTTCAAACACCAGGTTTTTGTTTCACCTTTCTAAGAAGAAGCATGGTGAAAAACAATTGTGTGATGGGCATTTGAAGTATTTCTGGGGGCTATATATTGCTCTTATAAAGTCTAAACTTATTCTTTACTAGAATGTGAACAAAGGAAAAATCAAATCAAGAGGGAAGCTGCAATTTTTAAACATACGCTGCAAAACCCTCCACTCTTTTCTTTGCCTTTACAGTACAGTTGCTAATGATGTTTCTAATTTCTAATTGCTTTCATTAGTTTTATACCCCCAAAGTCTCTCTTAAAGCTACTCTTATGACTTGAGAGTTTGAGTTTATTAGAACTGGGGTGAGAATAGGATGAATCACAGAACTAAGACTTCAAAAGCCTTTTGTGGCATGCTATGTATGTTTACTAACAGAGAATATTGCAACAGCACTGATGGAGCTGTGGGTGTCCCAGTTCATTGCAGGGACTGGGACCAGATGGCCTTTAAAAGTCCCTTCCAATTGAATCAAAATTCAATCAATTCTATGATTCTATAAATTCAGAGTCATTTTCAGAGCCCTAGTTTCCTTGTAGGGCTACCCTCTGAAATCTATAAGGATGTGGGAGTTTTTGAGCCTCTCCAAGGACTGCTCTGCTTGTGAAAAGGAATGGGACAGCTTGCAGGAACTGCAATTATGCACTTGACTGCTCAGTCTTGGCAGATGACATTGAGTTGTTCATCAAAGATGGACTGAAGTTCATTCTTACATGCTTTTGGAGGTGGTGAATAAAATACCCACATCAACCTCTCAAACAAAATGCTTTCCACACTCCATAAATGGTTATTTACTTACAGTGTTATTAATGTTTCATTTCAGAAGGAAGAACATCAAGGATTGGTCATTGTCTTGTGTTCAAGAAAACTCCATCATCAAAGTTTATGATTTAAAGTCATGTCTCAAAACATGACTTTGAATATAGATGTGCACTCTTCAGTATATCCAATTTAGGAATAATTTTCTTTGCCTTTGCCTACAAAGACTGCACTCTGCATACTGAAAACAAATGGAAAATGAATCTCATAAGAATTTCACATTTACAACTGTTTCTTTTAACAGAGTTTTGCTTATTCATATGAAAAAAAACCCCTTATTTATCATCAGTTCTATAGAAGCAAAAGGGCATTTTATATTTTTAAGATTTCAATTCCATATCTTTGACAGATTATTAGAAGACAACATTTAGTCACAGCAGCCAGTTCATTTGTGAACTGTTCTCTGTACACTTGTCTTTATCCATAGCAGAGGAATTTTGGGTCAAACAAGTCTCTCATATGCTCAGAGTTTAAGAATATGCTGACAAGGATAACAGAACAATCTCAATTAAAAAATGAAATGTATCACTAATTATAAATGCTAACATATGGTTATTTCCATTTATACTCCCCATTCCCCAGATATTCCCCAATTATATATATATACATAATTCTCACTATAAGGTTTCTCTACTAGAAACATTGAAAACTATGTATAAGAGAATGTCTTTAAACCAGTAATGCTGATGCAGAGCAATTTCACTGAGGCATGGTGTTCAACATAAGGAGTGAATTTTCCCCCAGTTCATCAAGAATGATTACTTCTATATTTCTGATTCCTCCCTTCCACAACACAGGGTTTTCACGTTACTGCATCAGCCCTTTTCTCAACAGTTCTATGCACGTGGTGACATTTGTTTCCAGTGACATTAAGGCCTTCTCTGAGTCACTGCTTTCCAAGCAAGAATCACCACGCTGAAGCTATAATCCACATTTTGCTCTCTGAGAAACCTCTTGTAAACTCAGATACTGATTTAGAGAACAACGACCTAGCACAAAAATGTGATAGATATACAACTGCCAAATGGTGATAGATAACTGCTAATGACACAGATTTCCTGTCCACCCTGAAACATAATTCCACACTCCCCCAAAATGGTTTATTTCATTAAAAAATGTAATAGAAAATTCTCAAAAACTCTTATTCTACAAAGGTTGAATTTCCTGTTTGTTGCTATCAGTGTTCTGAACCGTGCAGAGCCTTCCCCCAGACTTGGATCAGAAGCCACCAGCAAGGATGCCTGATTGCACAACATTCTGGTCGCAGTTCATGAATTGTCCCTACTGGAGAGATCCCAAATGCCCTCAGAAAAATCCACTTCCAGTTTCCTATCATTTTATTTTAAGCATTCTGCCTGTGAATGCATTGCCAATGTTAAAACAGCTCACGCAATGACCCAAAGACACGAGGGAACCATTGCTGGTAATTGGCTTCACATCAACTTGTTTTTGCATTGGCCATTTGTCAGTGGCTCAGTTAATTGCAGATTCCTCTCTTAATAGATAACACTGGCGGCGTCAGGAAAAATTGAGTAAGAATACCGAATTGTCAAAAGATCTCAGAGACAATTCCTTCTTAGTGAAAGCATTTCACATTGCTGCCTTCTACAACTTGCTGGTCCTAGGAAAAGAATACGGGATTCCTTTGGAGCATTTAGTACTTTTCTCTTTTCTCCCCATATTCTTGCCTCAATCCTTTGCCGTAAGGAACAACATGGCTCTGGGCAGCCTGGTCTAGTGGTTGGCAACACTGCCTGTGGCAGAGGGGTTGAAACTAGATGATCTTTGAGGTCCTTTTCAACCCAGGCCATTCTATGATTCTTTGATTCCAATACTCTGGGCATCAACCATGCCACTCTACAGGGCTTGTGCTCAGTCACTGCAGTCACTGGATAGCAGGAGGAAATGCGATACTTTATTACAGTACTGTAAGATGCAGATGAAAAAAAAAAGTTGGAAAAAAATGCTTTTAAAGTTAAATCCTCAAGCAGTGGTATATATTGAGAAGATTAAGGCTTTGCGTATGACTTCAGTGCATGGAATAATATAAATATTACTTGGAAAAATCTTCTGGAGATCTCCAGCCCCAGGCAAAGTTCGTCTGGGGGCATGAATGCACATTGGCAGCGACAAGAGGTTGTCAGTGTTTTGCCTGTTGCCACAAAAGGAGTATTTACAGCCAGACTTACATCAAGCTAGAAGGCTTTCTTTGCAAGAGCAATAAACAAGACCTGTGGTCATTGAAATAAGTGTGTGCACTCTATACAGAACTGCAGGAAACCTGAAGTGGAGAGCTTGCCACTGCCACTGCCAGACTCTCTGCCAGGCCTTTTCACAAAGGTGTTGAATTTTCTGGTTTAGAATTGAATTAGGAACCTGTACAAGAAAGCTGTGAAGCACTGTACCTTAAAGTACATTTTTTCCTACCAGTCAAACATTGCTGCAAACTTACAGCTCTCTGCTATAACCCTGAAGTTGTAAAATGCTTTGCAGTTAAGGATGAGATTTCCCATATTTTCTACATTCACAGCTGGTACAACAGTGGGAAGGACAAGCAAGTATGATTACTTCCCATACATTTGAATTTTGAGTTACATACTTCTGTAAAGGAATGGTAAATTTCACTGAATATAAACCAGTGACATAGCAGGAAGTTCTAGCCTGTCATATAGGAAAGCTTTAGAAAGTAGGGGCATGATATTCTTTCTGCAGTAATATAGAATTATTGCAGATTCCCTCTATCAGTTTTAGAGCATTAACTTCAAATTTATATTCATGCACAGGGGATTGTAACCTGGCCCAATGTTTTTACATGCAGCCTCTTCAAATTTGTTTCTGTTCTCCATTCTCTCTGAGCACAAATTAATTGCTGAAAAAAATAAAAGCTGTTTGGATATCTGCACAGCAACTCTCACTCTTCTGCTTGACTAATCTTGATGCTCACTCACACCATTTTATAGAGTACAGTGCTCATTTTTGGAAGCAGTCACACTAAACATCATTTTCTCCTAGAAACTAAGAATGAATGGAAATATAATCAAGTCGAGTGATTATGATTACGGGTAAAGCTTCACCTGTGGAAACAGAAGAAAGTTATTCTCTTTTAGCCTTGGGAAAAGATTATATCTCCCATGGAAAATAACTAAGCCTCCCAGCAGGGTATCCATACTTTGCTTTTTCTGTGAACACTGGATAGATAAAAAATGGTTTTATACATACAAAGTGAATGCCACAGTAGGTGCAGAGAAACTAGGAATGGAGAAATTTCTTCAGGCCTCAGTCAGACTGTGACCTAAATTATTTATTGAATTGCTGTGCGTTGACCTTGAAACTTACTAAAATAGTAAGAAAAACTTTTCAAAAACTTTGTATAATTGAACTATATGAACTGTCCTTCCTCAGTCATACTACCCAACAGTAACACTGAACAAGTAGCATGTTGGAAGCAAGTCAGCTTTTGCCTTCTCTGCCAGCTTGGGAAATAAGTCCTGTTTGCTACAGCTGTGAGCAATGACAGGGTCTCACTGGTAACCTCCTGCCTATCAATCAGGCATTACAGTCCATTTATCTATAAGCATCACACCTAAAAGCAGCAAGAACCACAAACTGGTAATGTTTTCCACCAGGCCTCTATACATCTTTTTTGAGCAGCTCTGATCACCAGAATCATAGAATGGCCTGGGTTGAAAAGGACCACATTGATCATCCAGTTTCAACCCCTTGCCATGTGCAGGGTCACCAATCAACAGACCAGGCTGTCCAGAGCCACATCCAGCCTGGCCTTGAATGCTTCCAGGGATGGGGCATCCACAACCTCCTTGGGCAACTTGTTCCAGTGCATAAGAGAGAACTAAATAGAGAACTGAATTATTATTATTATTTTGCTTATCTAAGAACAAGGACTTTTGGCAAACTTGTTGGAGAACATATTAATTGTCATATACTAACTTTCAGAAATGTATAATTTTGACCATCTCATCTATAAAAAAATAAAAAGGTTATATAAAGACTCAGTGAACGGAGTTGCCTACAAAAGAAACTCTAATTAGAGCATGTCTTTTTTTTCTCTTGCAAAATATGTGAATAAAAGGAAACAGCAGAAGTGAATGGATGACCTAATTATTTAGCATACTTTCTTGGAATGTCTTTTTTGTCCCTTTACTATTGAACCATGAAACCAAAAAAAATAAATTCAGAAGTAAAGCAGCAGTAATTTTCCAGTCACTGAGAGGAAGCATACTTCTCATTAGACATTGAATGGCTTGGGTTGAAAGGCACCTTAGAGATCATCTAGTTCCAACCACATAGGCAGAAATGGTTTTAGGGGTGAGTGATCCAGGAATCTGCAAGGATTCCCAAGTCTAAGATTTACCAAGTCATGTGTTTTAGCTTCTGCTGGCATCACTATACGTTTAATGCTGCTTGACCTTCAACTGTTCCTGACATTTGCCAGGAAAGAAACAGAAATCAGTGATCATACAGTATAAAATCATTTAGATTTATAGCAGCTCTCCAACCATCTCTGTCATTAACACTCCAGCCTCGGTGTTCAGGACTACGTCAGTCTATGAGAGATAAAGATATTTCTTGCACCTTCTTTCAATCATACTCAAAAGTGAACACTAAATTACAAGCCTGGCAATTTGTCCATTTTTATTTAGCTTGAAGAGAAGTAGTGCAAAAATTGCCAGTTTTATTCCTACTTATAAGTACCAATGATCACTTACCATCTCTCCAACATACTTCATCTTTACTCTTAAGAAAGAGGGTTAAAAACCAAATACATTGGATTGATGATTGTTAAGCACCTTGACAACATAAATATTTAATAAAGTTCTTAGCATGCCAACTACTTACTGGCCTTAGTTATATTACTCTTGGAATATGTCACAGCACTGGCTGATAAAATCTCTATTATGTTTCTTCGCCTGGCTGGAAGAAGTGCTGATGAGCAGGTTTGTGTAGAAAATCAGTTAAGGAAGAAATTTTTATTCAAACTACGTTAATATCAGCTGTAGATCTCTATTTTGAAGTATGGATATTGTGTTTATTTTTATTGCATCACATTTAAATATGGTATTTGTGAAGGACAGATTGGAAATATTCCACACTACATCTAAGGAATTGAACTCATTTAAGTGATGCAGCCAACCTTTAGTCAGGAAAAGCTAGATCTGTCATATGCAACAATAGGAGTGAAATTGAAAAGGGAGAATATTCTTTTTCTTCTCAAGATGCATAAGTTCAAGTTGTGTTAACCTGCCATTACTGAGGAATGTAAAATTCCACACTGTTAGCATACCTGTAAGGGAGAATCTTTGTTTCTTCATTCTAACTGATTATCTGCCAATGAATGGAGATCAGTTATTTCTATGTTTCTGAACTAAGTTTCCATAAATGGGCTTTGTGTCTAGCATTTTAGGTAGGAGTGCAGTAGGCAAGTTATTTGGCTTTGTTGAAGGAGTGGGAGAGTTACTGCAGGAGGACAAATCTGGCCTCTTTTCAAGGAAATAAATTTCTAAGACAGCAGAGTGGTTATCTTGCCTAAGGGATTTGGGTCAAGAAGGATTGTCAGCTGTGAGAACTTGCCTTGGAAAAGCTGTTGAAATAATCCACGTGAGAAAACTTGCACTTTAGCATGCAAAGCACAGTGGCATGGAATGGATCAATGGTAGAGGACAGAGGTGCACAAGGTCAGGGAATGGTTACTCATGCCTTTTGAATACAGCTCCAATTGCATGGAAGCATTTCCTGTTGGTTTACTCAATGCCTTCAAAAGTGCTTAGCTAATAAAAAACATCAGGCTCAAAGATTTTATGCCATGTGAAAGTTGATGTATGTGATAAGCCAGCAGTTACCTCCTCAGCATTAACTGTATTCCAAGCTACTTTCAGCAGCTGAGGAATCAGAAAATTATAAGAAAAAGGCTGGCCATGCATCTGAAAATCTGAAAAGTTGCCAGCTGCTCAAGTAGGTGCCAATGGGTTACATTTATTGATTCAAAAATAGGTGTTAGAAAGGAAGTATGGTATTTTAATAACTGCAATACTTGGTTGTTGGTCAAGAATGAAGGAGCTAAAATCTGAGTATTACTAGGAGACTGGCATAAGAGATAGGTGGCTTATGGAGGACAACAGGTACAAGTGGAGCACCAGGCAACATTCTCACCACATTTTTATCACTGACTTTAAGGCTGCAATCATGCTCCTTCCCAGCCCATAGGCTTTCATTGCAAAAGGACCAGCTATAAATCTCTCAAAAAATGCTTTATTCTGAGCTTTCTTTACACTTGCTTCTCTCAACTTTCCTCATTGTGTCATCAAATCATAGAATGGCTTAGGTTGGAGAAAACCTTAGAGATCATTTAGTTTCAAATTGTGAGGCCTCATCTAGAGAACTCTGTCCAGGTCTGGGGCCTCCAATACAGAAAGATGGGGAGCTGTTGGAGAGGGTCCAGAGGAGGGTCAAAAAGATGATTAGAGGGCTGCAGCACCTCCTCTACAAATTGGCCACAATTAGACCCATAGTTTACCTGAGTTTCTTATGATATCTCTTAAGTGAAGTTCTATGTATGATCTATCCTTGCTGCTACAGAAAACATCTTAATTGAGCTCATTTCCCATGCCTGAGGAGAACACATGCTTATGTTGCTATTTGACCACCTCCTCCACAGGCCTGCATTGTCATCATCCCTGGGAATCCTACACCTTTGACTAAGCATGCAACAGCTTGCATGTACTTCAGTTCCTATGGCCAACGCAGTACTTCTCATTAATGACATCTAGTGGTACTGAGACAAGGATGAATTAGGATGCCTCCCATTCTTAAAAATGGTAGCCATGAGTATTCCACTTGCGATTTGTTCCTATTAAGTTTTTGCTACCACTATAAAACTGCATCTTGCCTGGGACACCTTCTCTCTTACCAGGCTATTATCACTGAACTGATTGAAGGCACCCAACTCCAACATATCCTCTCTCATCAAAAGCTGAGTTGCTTATTATAAAGTCTCTTTTTATAATCCCCTCCGGAACTATTCCCCATTTATGCAGAGAGCATCATTCTGAGATGGGTTTCCAAATTCTGCCAGTTGACTACGCAAGGGGAAGGGAGCTCTGTAAATACTGTGTCTCTCCTTGGAGCAGCTACCAGTGAGCCCTCAAGCCCCAGAAGATAGAAATGGGCTCGGATGTCTTTCAGTGAACCAGAGTTCCAGCACATTCCATCTGTCAAGGCAGTCACTGGCCCCTTGAACCAGCTCTCAATTGAATGTTTTTAATCATCCCCCTGAGCGCTTTTCAACAGCAGTTCACTCCTCCCAGGAAGCCTCAGTTACTCTTTGCAAAGGAAATTGTCTTATTAGTTGTTTGTTGTTGTGTGTGTGGGAATAGTTTACAGAGACAGTGCATGCTACTCCTCCTTTGGGAGCCATTGGGAAAAAAAAAAAAGAGAATTTTAGAAAATCTGTTTGCAAAATGAGTGTTTTGGGTCCCCGAAGAGCAAATATTTGGTTTTATTGCAGGATATTTCTGTTACTTCAGAAAATTGAATAAATACACTGCTCACAACACCTCTACATCGTCTACTTGGAGATGATTATTGTGTCAATTTTGCTGTTTCCTTTCAAGATAGCCTATTTGAAGCCTGAATCAGCATCATGCACCCTAAGACAACATCAAGACATGGGAAGGATGATTGTAATTCTTGAACTCCTCCAGCGATGGTGACTCCACCACCTTCCTGGGCAACCTGTGCCAATGCATCACCACTCTACAAGTTCTGTAGACATAACAAAGTGATAGGCTGTTGGAGGTGTAGTAAGAAGAAGTAGAATGGCTGAAATTTCTCACTGAAAGCACACACAGGTCACTTAAGAGCTGTCTTACCAAGCACACCTGACAACTAAATAACACCATCTAGGTCAAGCCTCAAGGCCATTCTCTCAGTTTATACATGATCACTCATGCTCAGATACCAAAGTACTTCCTGACATGTCCTGGGGAAGGGTCCATGAGGCTATCGATCCTAATTTATTTTCAAAATCTCCTCCCCCAAAATTGATTTAGTTATGCTCACACTATATGTGCTCTCAAAGTCTTTGCCATCATTTTTTTCCTATGATTTTGCATGGCAGAAAGGAATAATGCAACTGGCAGGTGCTTGGAAAAGCATTTTTTTCCACTGAAGCAGGTGACAGTTGGAAATATCCTCCAGACTGCACCACAACTGCAACAACAATTGTGAGATGATGGTAGAAGATATTTCAGTGGAATTAAGTTATTCAGGTTGCTTCTGTCAAAACAAGTTCATCTATTCAAACGTATCCAATTTCAACACCAGTAGGGAACCTGCTTTTCAGAGGTTGGACTCGATGATCTCCAGAGGTCCCTTCCAAACCCTACGATTCAAGTGCAATTTAAGATGGAGGAAGAGAAAGGTAAAAAAATACTTTTAAGCTTCCAAAAACACTGCATACACCTTGAAAGCCAGCCTCATTGATCCAGCCACTGACTCATTTCCTCTTAATCATGCAAACGATTACTCTGCAGTAAGTCAGAGTAATGGAGTCGATTACACAAAAATCCCCAATAATATCAGCTTTAAGAGAAGCCCAGAATACTGTTTTTGTTTTTTTCTTCCTACCACTCATTTCAAAGAAGACATGAGTGCTAGCTAAGCTTAAGTTCACGTTAGGAAGCAGAAAAAGAAACAACAATGGTATAACAAAAGGAATAGAAAAATCCTAATTTATATGTAACAGTTTTCCTTGGTCAGGATGCATCACCTTCATTTAGCTTTTCTGAATACTGGCAAACTCTCAATCATTAAAAAGAAATGTCTATGGATAAGTCCTTCATAGTCCATTTCTCAATTTTCCAACACTTGCCTTTCTATACCCTAGTGTAACTACACCTGGAAAGACAAACTTATGAGGAATGCATCAATACCCTACTATCTTTTCCACACAACAGATAATCCTAAAAGTTGAATGTTGACTCAGTACACACTGTAGGTCCAGGAGTTTGACACTAACACAAACAGATCAATCTCATCTATCTGATGTGGAATTTTGTATGAACAGAATAAAATGTGAAAAGCTATACAATTTCCAAGTCGCCATGGAAATGTAACAACTTTTTTTCTCATTATAATATTTGATATTTTATTCTGCATCGTTAACATTTCTATGTGTCACATTCAACAGACTTTTATTAATGGAATTTAAAACTCACAGCAAGGAAAAAGCATATTCCAGCCTATTTATGACTGTTCCCAGCTGAGGGACCTGTCAGACACAATATAGTTTTGCAATCACACAAGCCTTTAAAAGATGCTGGCAGATGTTTGGAGAGTTTGGCATTCTGTATCAATAAGAAAACAAATTTGTGACAGTTTCCCATCAAGACAGAGCAGGGCAGAATATTTTTACCATACTCCTGTGCCATACTTTCTATGCTACTGCTAAATCATTTTTCCCTGCCTTGCTGAGTTTTCCACTAGTATATTGACCAATATATAATCAGATATATTTAGAAAACATCCATTATCTTTTCCTGTGGGAACATGTAAAAGATTGAGATCTCTGACAATAGCTTTTTTTCAGCAGTGCACATGAATATGAAATAAAAGACACAAAACTTAAAGGGTCCTGCACTCAAGGGCATGGGGAAAATCCAGGACCACACAGCAAAACACCTTCATAGCTCTTGATAAGTCATGGTCTTTTGGAACTACTGTTTATAACATGAACTCATGAAGTGAAAATTAAAATGATAATAAGTATTATATCTGGAAAACAGATGAAGATGATGAGGTTCAAGAGCTTGCTTCTTAGTGAAGACCTCTTACAGCAAACGAGTTTTTTTCCCCATTGAAATTCCTAGAGCACTTGCTGTATTTTGAGGGGTATCATCCATTACTGTGATCTGTTTTCCTACATATCATTTTATGCTTTTAATCCATCTGGGTATGAAAGATCCTGCTAAGACTCCTCTCTTGACATTGCATCTCAGTAACTATTGCATTTTCCACTTATTTTTAACTTGAGAAGCTCCATGTTTCCAAAGATGTTTTTTTCTGCATTGTTACCCATCAATTCTTCCTTTTTTTTTTTTTTTTTTCATCAGTAGATGCCTGTGAACAGTTATGGAGTAGCAGCAAAATACTGGCTTCTTGGTCTAGAAGCGTTCAAAATATTAAGAGTACTTTGAGAAGAAGCAGGATGTATCTCCTGTAATAAGTACAAGCAACCTTGGCACTCCAGAGACTGTTATTCATGTTTTCTGAAAACAGAACATTACTAGAAGTTGAATTTGAAGAGTCTGTAACTTGAAATCAGAGCATCAACGTTAATCTGAAGCAAACAAGAACTATGAAGTTGCTGACTTCATGAAGCTGGAAGAGATAACAGTGCCTCAAATAAGAGTATAGCTAATCAGTAGAAAACCCCACCTTTCTCACAGGTATGCTCCTAAAAGGTGACAATGTAGCTGAAAGGGGAAAAAACACTCAATTTAACATGCATTTATTGAAAGGCCAGCACATTAGTAGATATCTTGCAGTTTTGAAAAATAATATCCTGTCAAATAACTCTGATGGGAAGAATCAAAGTATATGAGCCACTGCTTCCCACTGATTTTTATCACTGTAACTACAGAGATGCAAACCATTTAGTTAGTCCCCTCAAGCAGTTTCACATCCTTTTTGTGGAAAAAAATCAGGGATCGTATCTATGGGGAAAATAGTTGAGATATTTTTCTTATTGGTCTTTATGTGAAACAATAGTGCGTATTACTTCTGTTTGCTGAAATCAAGGAAGTTCAGTATTTCTAAGTTTTTACCCCACATCCCTCCATGTTTCTAGTCATGCTATTAATGTGGCCAGCTTTTATTTACCCAATATTTTTCATATTTCTTAATACTGTTCATTTTATCTTGTTTATCTCCGATCTGCCAGTTGGCCAGTGCTCCCACTCTGAGGACAATTCTTAAGAAACATCACATCTATTTTTTCTGAGCCCAGTTATAAACAGAATAGTGATACCCAAACCTAATAATGCACAAGAGAGAAAACCAAAATCATTCAACTCCTCTCAAGTGTAATATCATGATCATACTGACATATGCATTTTGTATCAAAAAGTGAATTATCTGCTTTCTTCAACACAAATTTCCATCTTTATTCTTATGATGTGCTCAACTGTATTAACTACTCACTATAGTTGAACACAGATCTGATTTTACTGAGCGTGAATATGTATCTTCTGAATGGTGAAACTAACAAATGTGTTACTGCACGCAGACTCACTACCTTATATGCAACCAGTTATTTACTTGAGTGGATCTACTAATTTCTGCCACTTGAAAGTTTAGCTTGGTGTGCAACTTCATTTTTAAACACAGCTTCCAATCAACAGAAAAGCTTCATCTTCCATCCTTGTTTTGAACATGCACTCCAAACCTTTGCTTTGATCATACCATATTTCAGTGCTTATATCTGCTTTTTAATCTTTCAAAACTTTCTTGTAAAGGGAAAATAAGCAGGAGAATTTCTAGTTTACATTTTCTGTTGAGTGCTTCTGGAAGAAAGAATAATGACCTTCCTTTAAATTAAAAAAATCTTTTTTTTACTAAAAGGTCTATTCCAATGTCATCAAGAAACATGCATGAATATGCTTTGATTCTGAGTGTCTACATAGTCCCATTGATGCAGAGATTAATGTGGCCATGAACTAGAGGCTGTTGCAGTTTCCTGCAATTATTTCCCACTCTCTGCCCTTGATGAATAATGTAGGATTAACTCCATAATCAGTCTGCTTCACCTACTGTCCTGTTTCAAAGTTCTTAAGAGAGAGCTAAACGCTATCCTTCCTAGTGATATCAGGGATGAGGAAGGCAGCTTTGTAGTAAACATGTTTCCAACCATCCTGAAAAGCTGAACTTTAACAAAAATTAATCTCTCTCACCATCTCTTCCATGAGATCTTAACAGTACTATAGGAGGACACTCTAATCAAAATAACCTCTGCTCTCCTAGACATTTTGTCTTCCCCTCCGTCTTTTTTATTTTTAAGGAAAAGGAACAAGGAAACAATAACTTTCTGGGAACACTGCTAGATAACATGCAAAGTAGAGAAAGTGCACAGAATTTTCACATTTGAAAGTTGGCAGTCAAGTCAATTTATTGTGTAGTATATTTCATAACTTGGGGGTTTTGAATAATCTATGTTTTAAAATATTTATGACCCAGGAATACTCATGACCTACTCAAGAGATTAACCAATGGGACAAGAACAAATCTGCACATGGAAAAGACATTACCAAAGTGCTCCAGGTTATCCTTTAAATATCGTCCTTCAAATAATACAAGGGAGAGTTAAGATTCATCCAAGACCTTTGATCTCTGTGGTTTCCCAAACTACATGGAGCCAAGGGCTGTAGGCACACTTAGGACCCAGCCCATGGCAACCAAAGAGTGCTCTGATGGATTTAATAATAGAATTTTTTAACTTTAAAGGCCATCTAGTCCAACTCTCCTGCAGTGAACAGGGACACCCAGAGCTCCATCAGGTGCTCAGAGTCCTGTCTGGCCTATCCTTAAGTGTCATCAGGCCGTTTACCACATCCCTGAGTAGCCTGTTCCAATGCTTCAGTCTTTTGAATTTTAAAAACAGTGTTGGATTCTTAGCAACCTTTATAGATAGAGTGGAAAGAGAATGCTGAAAATGTATGTATTGAGCATTCAACAGTCCCTTACTGGTAGGTATGATTTAGATCAAACTCTTCCCCCTCACCACAAAGCTCTTGAATGTCTTTCTGCATTGGTAGTAGCATGGAAAGGTATGCTAAGCCTTGAGAAGTGCTGCTGCCAAGTGCATTTTAAGGGATGATGCTATGGAAATGTAAGTTAGAGCAAATGGCCTCTCTGAAGTAGGTCTCTTACAGAACCATGCGACCTGGACTGACACGCTGAACACCATTTAGTGATATGTGTCCAGGAATCACTGTCCCTGGAGGTCTTCCAGAATCAAGAAGATGTGGCACTGAGGGAAATGGTCACTGGGCATGGTGGGGATGTGTTGAGGTTGGACGTAGTGATCTCAGCTTAATGGTTCTATGATATTTTTACACTCAAGCTGAAGTTATATAACTCACACTTCTTTTGTCACCAGTGAATCCAGAAGAAGACTAGAACTCTTTCAGAGAGCAATTATTCCCACCTCATTTAGAACAAAACCAAAACACACACTCAGATCAGGTTCAAGGCTTTAAAATTTACACTGTGAGATAAAACAAACAGACAAACAAACAAACAAACAAACAAATCCTGCCCTTAATTTTCCAAGTATATGACTGATACTACTGCCTATGGAATACACAATGAAATAATTAATATCAGAAATGAAGGAACAAAGTTAAAGGATAAAGTACAAGAGCAGATAAAATAAACTTGTTCCAAATAAGTTGGTGTGGAAATTAAAAGGTTTTGTGTCAGCTTAGTGATTATCACTCCAAACAGTTTTCTAGAACAACAGTTGGGACACACACCTTAATTATTTTGCCAGACCAAGAAGAAGCTTGACATATTTATTGCCATGGTTATATGCCATAGTTTCATCACAGGCATGACTGATGGATGAATAACATAGAAGAGAATTTTACAGCTTTCTATCAAACAGTTTCCTGTTCTCTATGAAAAGTAGGACAGAGAAAATGACCTTGTAATAATAACATGAGCAACTGAATGCAAAAGAAATGACAGAAATAAATAGGCCTAACATTTATTGATAACCTGCAAACACACACAGCAAATGGCAGCAGCCAGACCCAGCAAACAATAACTCAAAAAACCCCAAGAACCTCATGGGGTTATGGCATAAGGTTTTCAGCTCATGTAAAAAGAATTCTTCTAAAGCAGTAGTTAGCCTTGTTAGAATTACACAGTGACTGTACTAGATGATTTTTTATTATTATTTTTTTATTTTTTTGCTATCCTGAACCCATCTTAACATTTGGCAATATAGCTAGATCTTCCATATCAGCTGATTTCTCTGAGTAACTTTATTTCTAAGCCTCATCGGCAGTAAAAACTACATAAACAAGTCCATCTGATTTTTCCAAAATGCAAGAATATATTCTTGTTCCACCACTTTTAATGTTTTGCAATTCAGGTATCACAAAATACTTTTTATTGAGCCAAAAGTAGAAGTTTTCTCCATCAGTTTCACGCAAGCATTAGCAGGAGAGAAATGTGTTTAAAATCATGCTGAATAAAAACAGTAAATTTCTTTTTCATTTATTTTCTAGGAATCCTAAGAAGTTAATCTCACTTATACATTTATAAGCTTCGTGAATAAAGCCCTAAGAAGGAAAATAACATCTATTTATATTTCCTATTATCATTGACTCATCAGTTTAAAAGCTGAAGACAGTGAAACATCATGGAAACATCAAGCACCTGTGTAACCTCATGGCCATCTTTAATAAGTTAATAAAGGTTGATAACATCCATTGTATGGTATTTACGATCATAAGGTAATAAGAAAGCAGCCTTTTCCCAGAAGGGTTGTGCAGTCTCCATCCACAGAGATTTTCAGTGCTAAACTGGATAAAGCCCTGAGCAACCCAGCCTGAATTCTTGCTTTGAGCAAGTTTGAGCAAGAGTTTAAATTAGAGACACCCCAAGGTCTCTCACAACCTGAATTATCCTATGATCTCAGCTTTGAAATCAAGATCAGCCAAGTCTTTTTTTAATTATTTTTAAGATGCTGTCCCATCTGACATTTCCTCAGCCAATACGAAATAAAACATACCCATGAGAAGTGCCCAAAATACCCAGTCTAAACCATTTTTGTGTTCACAATCAAATACGTAACTTAGCAGTTATGTGCCTGGGAGGCTTCTCCAGTTTTTTTCCAGACTGAATATTACGTGTTATTGAAAAGATAAATACTAAAAGAGCAAATCACTGCCTCCTCAGATGCAAAATATTGGCCCTTTCACTGGACAACAAGGAAAAATAACTATGAGTAGAAAAAAGAAGAAACAGGAAAGGCTGAAAGCTGTTCTTGCTGGCCTACCAGAAAACATTGCTTTGTCAAATGACATACAGTTTTACTGATTCTGTGGCTTGTTGAAAAACTTGTATGACTTTTGGCCACTGAATAAAAGAGGGTTACAAATGTAGGGTTTTTTCCACCCCTTTTTTTTCCCCCTCCTTTTTCTTTTGACAAACAGATTGTGGGAAAATTTCTGTGGATCAGAACACAACCAGAGCTCTGTGTGTAAAGAGGTCTCAGTGTCATTTCTGACAGCAGAATGACATGTAGACTATTTGCCAAAAATCACTCAAGGCTGTCATCACCACTTCTATGTGGTTAAATCCTACGGATTTTTTTTTCCTATTTCTATTGGCTCAGCTGCACATGTACGAAGAATGGCTTTCTCTTATAATTAAGCTATATTTATAAAGCTTAGTGAAAAACTAGTATTGAATTACAATCCAATTCCGTTCGTAGGATTCAGACATGTATGATTATTTGCATTTTAAAAGTAATGCTTTTAAATACCTCTCAATAGGATCTCACTTTCCTTTTGCTTCAAGAAATACCACCTCTCCCCAGAAGCTTTTCAAATAAGGAAAGATTGCATTTGAGCATAAGGAGAAATGTTTCACATTGAGTGGTGGTTATAGAAAAAAATATCAATAATAAGCAACATTAAGAGTTGTCCAGGGAACATTTATTCCACCCTCCTGTGCATACACACTAGGAAATTGTTTTTAATAATGTTTACGACTTTTGCACATTACAAATGGATCCTTTAATGAATGGCTATTTATTCATACACTATTTTGTGTACTGAGTAAAGAGGCAAGTCAAATTAAACAAAGGCCCTGCAAGGAACAATGCCAGAAGGGGAAAAACAAAGCACACTGAATCCACAGCTCCCACAACCACCCAAGAAGAGTGAGTAGACCTTTGTCCTTCCTATGAAACCCACCAACCAAAGAAACCCTCATGCAAATGAGTGTTATTTCCTACACATAGGTATGGGATTCTGAGCAATTTGAGCTGTAGGAGTCCCTGTTCATTGCAGGGCAGTTGGACTAAATGACATTTAAAGGTCCCTTCCAACTCAAATGATTTCATGATTTTTTGAGGGATACAGGGAAAGAGTTTGGCATTGGAATAGAGAGTTGAAGGGGTGTACAAATGTTCTTTTTTGGGTTGTTTTGTGGAAGAAGCAGCTTTTCTTCTCATTAGCCTGGTGAGGAAAGGAGCTCATGCCCTACTGTTTACACCAGAATTAGCTATCTCATCTTTCCATCTTCTGAGTGCTGCAAGTCCATTTAATTGCTAAAAACATCCACATCTCCATGAGAATATCCACAGAATTTACAGATGATGTAAAAAAAAAAAAAAAAAAAAGAGATAAGACTGCTATTTTATATCCACAAAGGACAATTTTCTACATGTAGCTTGAACTCAGAAGCCCAATTTTCATTAGTGTTTGATATTTTTACAATAATTTGCATGTTCAAGATGTCTACCAGATTGCAGTAATTTGCCCAGCTCAAGCACAGTTGCGAGTGTTATTGTACCCTTGATCCTGGACACCCAAGAAACAAAGAATAAAGTACAGCTGATTGAAAAAGTAACGTCATGCCTTTCAGCATTCAAGTGCATGGAAGAAATAAGGATAAAATTAATCCAGGATTTTTTTTTCCCCCCTCTTTAAGGAAACCACAAAAAACAGATCCTAACCATCTCTTCTCCATCAGATGCCTCATTCCTTACACACCTTCTTCCTCTTTGCCAGCCCATGCACGAGGGAGTCCATACCACAAGCAGCAGCACAAAACATGGTTTTGTTGTAGGAAAATCACTGGAGCTTTACACAAGCCAACACAAGGTCCACTGTGATCACAAAATTCCAAACTCAGTGCATGAATTTGCCGAGAGGGATGGAAATTCAGATCTGAATTTTCTGAATACAAGTACTGAACTTCATTAAATGCAGTATGTACCAAGATACTTCTAAATTTTGTTCTGAAGGTTAACTGTAGGATTTAGAAATCTTTGCAGTAATTTTTAAAGCTTGAATTTCCCTTAGTAGGGAATTTTCATCATATACTGTTTAACTTCTTTTGCTCCACAAGCATGTGGAAATAGAATACAAAATTAACATCTTTCAGTATCTAAACCACCAGAAATAAAACACTTCATGCATCTTTCCCATACTTCAGATAGCCACTTCTTGGAATGGAGGAAAATAGCAACATGTCTCCCAGATTTCTCTTTCTAGAGTTATCTTAGGGAAAGAAAATTCTAAATGTTCTATTTTGGTAGAATACAACTGAAAACTGAAATTTCCCCCCACATATGCAAAGAGAAAATTAGACTCACTGAATTTTTGTTACTATTATAGAAACCCATATGTTTTTAACTTTCAAGTTGTCCTTTTTTTTTTTTTTTATGAGGGCAATAAAGCCTTCTGTTTCTGAGATGATCATGCAAGAGCAAATTGAATGTTTCTCAGCTCAGAGAGGAAGGAGGACTCTTATTTGCTCTGCCTGGTAGAAGTTCGACTAGAAAGCTAGGAATACTGGGAACAGAGCAAAATTGAGAACTGTTGTGGTAGATGCTTGACTTTTCCTTGTCTTGGGAAGTCAAACAGCCCCCAAAAATTCAAAGCCATTCTAGGTCAGATTAACAAAGATAGTCATTTAAGCAATTCACCACAAACCCAGAACACATTCCCTATTTGTCCTTGCTCTTTACATCGGAGATGGACTCATAACTGGTGAGGAGAACCCAAGGCCAAACTGATGCTGGTCTGCTGCGTTCAGACACATTGGCAGCACTGCAGTGCAACTGGGATACAAAATCCTTCAGAGTAACAGATTAAACTCTGTGATGCAAAGGAAAATCTGATTTTTAAACCACACAGGCTTCACCCAGCTAGAGCTTAATTTCCAGTGCTTCCAGGTGATTATACAGAAAATTGAAGTACTGTGTGATGTGCAGAATCACTAAGGCTGGCACTTTCACAAAGTAAAAGCATGCCACCAAAGCTTTACATACAAGGTGCATTCTTTTATTCATTGTTAAGGTATTGGCAGACAGCTAAGGTTCACATCCAGTGAGTTACACTTGGCATACACGTGCAGTGTTTGTTTAAAGCAGCAAATCAATTGCATGCCTTTCTAAAAGCAAAGGAAAAAAAATCTCACTGGAGCCAGAAAAAAAAAATAAAAATCTCTAGCTGCCCAACCAGACTCCAGAGTCAAAGCAACCCCACTTCCCAGTCCTTTTCATAAAATTCATCTTTAGCTGGAGATAAGACATCTTTCTTGTATTTAGAACCCTATTTTTGATTCATAGTCTTTCCAAATCTGTAGAGCAATAGGGAATTGAAATCTCTGGAGATAGCCCTGGGTTTCTCCCTTCTTGACCCTGATCCTGATTCAAAAGCTCCCTGGAGTGCATAAGACTGTGGGTAGGAACATGATGCTCTGACGCTGTCAGTTCTTTCAGAGGTCCATCTTGTCAGGCTGCCTGGCATCAGCAATTATAGTCACTGAATATACATATATTGCCACCAGAGGGTGCAAGAAAAAAAATAATCAGATCTTCACATCTGGAGAAAGATATCCCAAAATATGCATGAAGAAATACTCCGGAGAAGTTGCAGTATATGGAGGGATAATAGCGTGGGACTCTTTTCACTTGAGGGCCACACGGACAGAGGACATTTCATCTTGTTCTCCAGAATTTAACTGAAAACTGCTAATAGTATACTGCGGATTTTTGGAACAATCAATCATTAGAATGGAAATCACATCACTCTGGAAGCAAAGACTTGCATCTCAGATCATAGAATGGCTTAGGTTGGGGGATCTCAAAGTTCCAACCCATCAACCAGTTCCAACCATCCAGTTCCATCATCCAGTTCCAAACCATCAACCTAACCAACCATGAACAGGGTTGCCAACAACCAGATCAATCTGCCCAGGGCCCCTCCAACCTGGCCCTGAATGCCTCTCATGATGTCATGAAACTTGCAAGGTCACCAATATTTCCCCACTAAAGCATGTCCCCCAGTACAACATCTAAATGTTTCCTGAACACCTCCAGGGTCAGTGACTCCACCACCTTCCTGGGCAGCCCATTCCTGTGCCTGACCATTCTCTCAGAGAAATATTTCCCAACATCCAACCTCAATCTCTCCTGGCACAACCTCATACAAAACACAGTCCAAACGCAAACAGAATCAGAGAATAACCCAAGTTGGACCATCAGCATCATTACGCCCAACTCCTACTCTACGAACACAGAATTCAGTCATACTCCTAGCTCAAGCAATGACTTTAATTTCTACCTGAGGACCCTGGTCCATGTGTGACTGGATTTCTCAGCTGAGCTCGTCTTATTTTAGCTATACCTAAACTATATACTTCTAGGCAAAGTTATAAATGCCATAGGAAATTTGGATTGACATAAGAACTGGGCTTTCACTCCAACTTAAACAGTAGAAACCTAAAGTCAATCACATATTCAACAAAGGAAATTAAAGTGAATTAGAGGAACAAAGGTAATTAGAGTGCAAATATGCCCTTCCATTTGCAGCTGCTTCATTAAAAGAGCATCTTCAAAGTTTATGAAAAAAATCAGATATATTAAATTATGAAATATTAAGCATTGTACATGTTTGATCCAGTAACCCAGCTCTGCATTTTTGGTTGCTTAATACTTGATTTTCAACTTATGTTGGAAAAAAAGTTCCTAAATTAGATAACACATTAAGATTTGTCATTTTCTTAAATATTTTAGTATGAGAAACTAACTTTGCTTTCACACTCAGAAAGTAATTACTGTAAGACCAACTTGTTCCTTGAAAATCTCTATTTAATGAAATACAGCTGGAAGTCTGACAAACTATTTTTTGACTGCCTATGGGAAGGTTTCCCTTCATTCACAAAACTGATACTTCAGCATCAGCCTGATTTAATGGCTGATTTTATTTTATTTTATTTTTAAAGATCAGTGAGGAGACTCCTAGACTCTACTTACACCAGAAAAAAGTCAACTTGAACCACAGGAAAAATAGTTAAAGACTAGTAAAAACATCCTGGCTTTGATAATATGAACTGGTTCCTACTTTCAGAATAAGAGACCCAGCAAGATTTCTTTGAATAGGTCACATTGGGCTTATATAGCTTAAGGCTTGGGTCCCTTAGTGCTATTGAACTGCTTGGCATGTAGCTGAAGAATTAACAATCAGAGCACAAACCTCTTGACCGTATTTCACTTCTTCATGATGCTTGACATGTGTTTACACTGCAGTGTCTGTGAATCTGATGCACATTCTTTTTGCAATCTTTCCTCACTGGTTTCTGCTTTAGGAGGGAGCAAAAGTTGTACAGATGGTGTGACAGCAGACTCCTGCTCACAAGAAGAGATTTCTTTCTGAGGGAATTAACATCTGACATTTATAAAGCATCACATGCTGTGAAGGGAACTTTTGTCTCCACCAGCAAACTGCCATCCCCTGGGAAAGCAGCTTGGTCTTCACTTCTCAAAAGAAAGCTGATGCTGAGACAGGATTATAAGTGCGAGCCTCCATGCCTTCATCACTAAACAATACTCTGCTGATTGGGCCACCCCAAAATCATTTTTCAGCACACTAATTGCCTCCTTCAGGCTGGACAAAATGAAATTGTTCAAATCCACAAGGATACTTAGCACACAGTTTCCATGAAAGTGAATGGCAAGCTGATGTGTTTCACATAGCACACGTATGCTGAAGCTATACAGACACTGTGCTTGCAATAGTGGAAAAAAAAAAGAGCCTTTATGGGTACACTAGGGCAACCCATAATTGAACAAGGCTATGGAAGACTTCTCAGAAATCACTGATGTTACTATAACGAACAGTGATTTTTCTAAGTTAAGAGATTCACTTCCACTAGACGTGGGAAAGCTGACACTTCTCAGCTTTGTTCGTAGTTGTTAGCAAAGCAGACCAATGTACTGAAGACTACAGATACTTCTTTGTAGATAGAGGAATCAAGAAAAAAATCTAAGATTGCTTAACTCCTTCAAAATTCCCTGTGGGGAAGTTTTGTTAATGAAACAAATTTGACCTTGGTAAGAAAATCAGACCAATTGTATGACTGCTTTATTTTAAACATCATGCTATTTCCTCACATGATTTTTATCAACAGAAATGACAGCCAGTTTGCTGGAAGCACTCTGAATCATTCACGCAATAACATTTTCGTAGCCTTGTCCATCACACTGTATTCATGTCTACAGCTTGCCATGGCATCAAATTGTGTTTACAGCCTTGAACCAATCTTCCCTGAGGACCCCATCACACCCATTGCCCATATGTCCAGGAGACTCATCAATTCAAGCTTGGTCACCAACCTATTCCTGCTTAATGAATCCCCAGAGAAGCTGCCCTCTCTGAGTTGATGATGCTAGCTTCCTGATTATGATTTATAGTCTTTGATATGTCAGAAAATGGTCACACAAACACACACACACACACACACACACACACACAAAAAAGGAAACTCTAAGAAGCCTCTTACAAAGATATCAGTAGAGCAGTGTTCCATCTCCAGAAAAAGAATTGATAGAAATTAGATCTGCCATGAAATGTGCTGTCTGAACATTTCAACAGCCTCCACTAGCATTTTTGACCATGGGTATGCATTGGAAGTATTCCCTGTGCATCATCCAGGTGGCATTTTGTGAGGAAAGCTAATTTCTAGAAAGTTTTTCAGGTAACACAGAAAACTTACTTGGTTATTCCTGAAAATATCATTGTGGTGTTACAGTTATATCAGGAACTGCACTGGAAATATACTTTATTTGTGGAGAGCTTCCCCAAACTTTTAGCTGTAGCCTCATTCCCCCCTAAAAAATGTAATAACTGCAATTAACAAATTGATAAATCTTGCTTACAGCTGCAAAATTGAGGAAGATTCACTAAGCATAAGCATCATAAGAATTCCTTCCATACAATGGCTTTCTTTTTTTCGTTAGGGCAAAGTAAGGTCAAAGCATTATTCTCAGCACAAAACACATGGTATTTTTTAGGAGCTCAGCAAACAGAAGCTGCTAACAATGTCAACTTCCTTTTAAAACAAACAAAATAAAGCTGTCCGATTACTACGTGGCTGCAATTCAAACAGTCCTTAACAGCATGGAAATGTGAGCTGACAGGAATGCACTTCAGCAAGGGAAATTCTCATTTATTAAAAAAAAGAACTTATTTGCAGTGGAGAAAGAAGAGCCTGCAGAATTACAGAATTTACACCTTGGAAGCTGTCCAGACTCACTGAGAAACGTAATCCTGAAGTTTGCAGAGACAGAAAGCAGATGATATCCAAAGGTCTCATCTAACTTAAGTTATTTTGGAAGCCCATGGCTACCAGAGTTATCAGCTTAACGCCTGTGGTTGATTTATTGTGTCTAGTAAACAGCTTACACCAAGGTTTCAGCTTCTTAAGGAAACCTAAGGGCTTACATGATTGATTTATAATTGCTTGGAGATTTTAAATGCTTCCAGAAAGTACCACTCACATTTTATTTTTCCTAGAGAGAAGGTAGTTATGCCACTGCATGGTAGTTCAAGGATGCATAGGTAGGAATAGTTGTTTTTGGAAGGCAAACATTTGTGAGATAAAGAGCCTTTTCTAATCTCCCCCATATTATCACTGTTGCATCTTTATGTCACTGACAATGAAGTTCAGCTTTATCCTATGCCTTTTCCACTGAAAAAACCTGACAATTTATACTTCTTCAACATCCCAACTGACGGGGCACCTTTGCATTTGTTTTGGAAACAGATTCATTTTGGGTACAATGAAATGAGGATCCACAACTCCAGCATAGAACAAAGAGGTCCAGAATTTCTTTATGGGCCAAACACCACACGTACTTCACATCTTTTTCACTGAAATACTGACTGTTCCTTTCTCTACTGCTCATCTCTCCTATATTTAGTTCCATGCACTTATTTATAAGAAAGTATTCCCTTGAAATTCAGGGATCTAAGGAAGATGATCAAGAGGAGTGATACAGACCTACATGCACCCTCAAGCCTGAGATCTCCCTCTCAAATCTGTCTTGCAAGGAACAAGCTGCTGTGCCAGATTTCCAGTGAAGTTGGAGGTGACTCACATCACAGTAGACCTGCACATGGCCATGAGCTAAGGTGTCAGGCACAAGCAGACAGGCAAGGGAGAGGTCACCAATAACTAACAACCTATGTTCAATTTTAAGTCACACTCATGTCCCTTGTGTAACAATATCACCCATAAGGACTGGCCCCAGTTGCTACCTTCCTTAGCAGTATCACTGCACTTAATCTAATGGCAGCAAAGGAGAAGAAGCAGACAATAACTTAAGACCAAGAAACGTGCAGCAACTTCAAATGTAATTTTAGACAAATATTTTTGTTATAAGAGATTTGTAGTATAAGCCCTGCCTGTTTCTCATACAGAAGAGCAGCAGAGGAAGGGAAATGGGCATGAACAAATGTCAGACCCAGGGATCTCATCTTGAGAAGGAGTATTTCAGGTCTCCTTTCTAAACCCAGACAGTGACAGCTCCTCTCTGCAAACCATCTGTTTCCCTGTTGTCTGTCTGCCCTCACCTAAAAACATTAAATCAACCAAATCCTGTTTTGGTAGATGTACTGACAGACAAATAAGTAAGGTTTATCGAGAAGCAGCAATTAGCAAGACTCCAGAGCATAAGGTGGCTACATCTACAGTCTGATCAGAAATGCCACATGCAGATTCCCCTGAAGGAGTTGGCTTTGAAAAAAAAAAATAAACAAAAAACAAAACCCTAATTCTAGAGCTCTGAAAAAGCCTAGTTATGTTTGCTGCTAAACAAGCCAGTAATCCACAGGGAATACACTTCTTTGTGCATTCAGATGAATCAACGACCAATTAAAAACTTAGGGAGAAATAACCTTACTCTAACCTCTGTGTTCAAGTCCCAAGACAGTTGTAAACTACATATAAACATGAACAAAAATACACTCTGGAATATAAGATGTCTGTTTAACCAGCAGATGGGTCAACTATTTTGCTATTAAGTGGAAAAAAAGTACTGATGTGAAATACTTGGGGGAAGATTAAAAAACAGTGGCTGAAAAGCAACTCATGCATCTGAATTGCATACCAGTTTCAAACTTGCAGACCCACGTTAGCCATCCATTTGATTTTAGTTCTGGGGATTCAGAAGCCCAAGAGTTGGATGCAATGATCCTTTTGGGTCCATTCCAATTCAGGATATTCTATGATTCAAGGTATTACCCAGGAGCCTAAGAGCTATTTCAATGTCAGTAGGTCAGAACTACCCAGAAAACACCAACCAACAAAACAGTACTTTTCCTCAAATCCCCAGATTTGACAGGTGAGTTTTTAGCTCCCAGATTTAGCTTAAGTACAAGATCAAGCTTATGTAAACATAGATATTCACTCTTATTTAAGAGGCTGGAAACTACCAAGTTCACTACTTACAGATGAGTAGGAAGCTTGCCTCTTTCCCCTCACTCTCAATATTGAAGAAGGTTTGAAGTATGTTACTAACCTTGCCCTTGGCAAAATAGCTGGTATGTTTAGTGTGTCAATCAAGAAAAGGCAGACAGTACTCTGCATAAACAAATTCATACAGGCATCTGAAACCTTTGTGAGGAATGACTTGAATAGCAGTTCAGAGATAGATAGGACTTAGTGTCATTTTCATTTTCAAAAAGTAGACCAGAATTTGTTAGTATGAAATGCTTTCCTATCTCCAGGATGAGAACACGCACTGAAGTAAGTCTGCAGGTGCAATGCATTTTTAAAATTCAGATTAGCAGAATATTTTCATCTGATTTCACAGACATAATTTGAGATAAGGCATTCAAAGAAGGAGCACAGCGAACAAAGCTGTCACTGGATAGACTTACAGCAAGTCAGCTAGGTGAAAAATAATGGTTTTGATTTAGTTCTATTAAGTGTCATTCTTGAGATTCAGCATTTTCTTCAGTGCCTCTAAGGGAAAAGTCCTTTACAACTTGTCTTTTAGATCACTAAGAAGAGAGTAAAAGAGAAAACAAGATGCTTCCTTCTAACTTTGACAGCACGATTCCTAGTCTGGAATCCTAATAGATACTTGTTTCTACTAGAGTAATTAGATAAGGGCACTATGATCTATAGAAGCTAAACAGGCCAGCAAGAAAACTATTACATTTGGTGAGCAAAGAGACCCATTATCTCTTCCTCCTAAGTTAACTCTAGAGGTCTTAATACGAAACCTAAAGCCTAAGAGTCCTTAAAGCATTTTAACACTTCTTGAAATAGACATGCATACAAATTTTTACCCTTTCTTATATTGCAAGCAACTGTAAAAGCCTGTCATGATCTCATACACAGGACTGGGAATGAATACCAAAAACACAGAGCAGGCATTTCTGAGATGGAATGGGCTGACAAGTGAAGTGGTAAGGCACCGCCCCTGGAGGTGTGCAAGAAATGTTTAGATGTTGTACTAAAGGACATGGTTTAATGGGAAATATTGGTGATATGTGGATGATTGGACTGGATCATCTTGGAAATCTTTTCCAACCTTGGTGATTCGATGATTTACTGAACAAAATAGTAAGTTATAAGGCATTTAATACTGTATAGGATACAGCAGAATGAATTAGAGTTTAGAATAGATTCAGATAAATTATAGAGAGCTTGGAGACTGAAAAGAAGTTGTAGTTGATTATTAAAACAAGATCAGCAGCTGTGTTCTAACATAAAACCAGCAGCTACAAATCACATTAAATAAGTGTCCTGTAGCTATGCCACCCTTTCCTTCTTCCACTACAGAGAGAAACAACAAAGTTCAGAGCAAAGAACCTAGCTTTAAAAAGCCTTTCTGACGTTAATATTGTCCAGAAATGTTGAACTTTCTTTGGATGTTACTTGACTTCTACATAAATATTTCTTCACTGTATCTCGAACAGAGTTGCTGCATTTCTGCTCGCTCCCAAACAGTTGCAGTAACCAAATTCATCCTTCAAAAAAAGTCAAGTATGTGCAGGTGTTCTCTATACATAACAACAGATTAATTATTAATTAGTTGAGCCCCCTCCCCCTGAGGACTTTCTTTATAGATAGGTTCTTTCATCTGACTGCTCTTTCTATAATATGTTGTTATTCTTTTTAGGTTTTTGGGAAAGGTGAGGAATGGATTAAACAATATGCAAAAAGCAAAAGAGCAATTGAAGTTGAGTTTCTTTTTTTTTTTTTCCTAGTGATGTATACAATTTATGTCTATATCAGCTACTGTTTAACACTACATTGAATCTAAGCCTTTTCGGGAATGCAGAGTATGTACTTCTATATATGGATATTAGTTGTGTTTATAAATCTTCAGAAATACTAAGCTTGTGTGTAGAAGTCTAAGATAACTCTTGCTAAAGAAAATGCTGAAGAGAATTATATCTATGTCATTAAGTGACATTATTTTCTACAATACTGTCAAGGTAATCTGAACTGGAGAGAAATTTTCCATTTGTTGTGTTATAACTGCCTTTAGCATAGAGAAAAGAAACACTAGTCTTACAGTAAAATATTGCATCCAAATGATCATTTACTGTTCACATTGCATTGATTTTGTAGCTCGTTAAAAATAACTATTTTAATTAGTATTTATTTTGGTATTTAGTATTTTGTATTTAATGTCAATATCAAAGAGTATTTTTTTTTTGTTTGTTTGGTTTCTTGAGGTTTAAAATTTCTGTTCAGATATTGTAAAAGTTAAGAATCTATTTATTAAGCAGTTCTTCATATGTAATCACTAAAGAAGTATGCGTAAGAACTGACTGTTCTGTATTGTCAGGTACTTGGTGTTCTAGACTTGGTGTTTAGATGCTGTGAGACATTAGATAACCATAACACTACTTTTTGGCTACAACATCCACAGAGTTATTTCAAATTGTAATTATTAATGTTTATAAATATATAAAGGGTGTTGGGAGACAAATAGATGAGGCCGGGTTCTTCTCAGCGTTGTGCAGTGATAGGACAAGGAGCAGTGGCCTAAAACTTGGACATAGAATGTCCCATATAAACATGCAGAAGAACTTTTTTGCAGTAAGGATGATGGAGCACGAGAACAGGTTGCTCAGAGAGGTTGTGAAGTCTCCTTCTATGGAGATATTCAAGACCTGGCTGGATACCTACCTGTGTGACATATTTAGGGTTCTGCTTTAGAAGGGGGGTTGGACTCGATGATCTCTTCAGGTACCTTCCAGCCCCTGTAATTCTGTGATTTAATATGTCTAGAATATCGAGGCAGACTGGATGGTTCAGTATTTGTGATGCAGTACCTTGGCTGTTTCTCCACTACAAGGTGTTTGAATTCCAGATGTGGAAGCAATAGGAAAAAAAATCCCAGTTTTTCATGTATTTTTAAACAGATAAGGTGTTAAATATTAGTATACATGACATTAGGATTTAAATATTTGATTAAATTCAAAACTTGATTCCAGACCTCCTAGGTGATTTTCCATCAAGCCGAAGCTCGAGAGCATTACCAAAATCTACATCATTAAAAACAAAGCACAATCCCAGAGGGTTTGCTCAGTCCTTGAAACAACAAGGAAATACGTACAAACAATTGCTGTGGTGTTGGAGAAAAGTTTTATTATTTACATTTCCCTAATGATATTTCCATAACATTATCAGTGTAAATAGGCATAGAGTACGTTACAAATTAACATTTTGGAGATGTTCAAGGTCAGGCTGGAGAGGGCTCTGAGCAGCTAATTGGGCAGTCCATGTTCATTGCAGGGGAGAAAAACCAGATTGCTCTTGGGGGTCCCTTCCAACTCTATTCTGATTTTTTTCCTCACAGTCAAATATTTTTGCTTTTTTTTTTTTTTTTTTTTTTTTTAATTGTTAAATGACTTCTGTTTAAGGTTGCTAGTATACAGGCTCTTGTGAAATTTGCTGTCCTAATTTGTTTTGAAGGCAGAAGTCTTTACTGTTTGATGTTCTAATACGGTGTGACTGTGTTAAGGATGTTCTTGTAAAAAAAAAAAAAAAGTTGTATTAGTGTTGAACTGACCAAAATATAACCACAGAGCAGCACAGTGAGGACTTAAAACTAGAAGTAAAGCTTAAAAGCTATGTGCTGAAGCTGGGAGAGATTCAAATTCATCCTTCAAGTACACAGCTACAAACTCATTGTAAATGATACAGTGAGGATGTGGCTGATCTCAGGCTGTACTTAAAATATATATATATCTTGGGCAAGGAAGGAATGATCCTGATAAAAAATGTTCTTTCCAGAGGCAGAATGTCTGCAATGCAGGAATTGTCTTGTCTATTTTGCTCTTGAACAGAGTTCTTGTTGCTGCTACTACTGCACACTGAAACCTTGGGGTAAATTAAGCGCAATGTGGGAGGGTCAGCTCCAGCTCTCAACTGTACCTTGTTTATACAAAATTGATTAAGTTTGTGACTGCAAGGACTCAAGTTCAAAGCAAAATAACAAGCCATGAGCCCTACATTAAAACTGGATGGTGACAATGATAGCCTGGTGCATGCCAACTAAACTTCTCTTCAGGAGAGTTGTTTTAGCACAGCCTAAAACCTTCGAGACATGTATCAGATCTTTGCTGATCTGATATTAGATGCTAATTACATGCTGTCCAGGACTTCTAATTATCTGTATGTGATCTACCAGCTCATAATGTCCCTGTCATTGCAAGGGAGTTGGACTAGATAACCTTTATGGGTCCCTTCAAACAAAAAATTCTATGATTGTTTAAGGGTTAATCTTCTTGATTGATACGTGTCATCTATATTTAAGAATTACAAATTGGGAAGTATCTTCTGAAAATGGAATGGCAACAGGACTTCTGAAGCATTTCCTCCCTGGTTCTTGTGCTTCTCTAAAGATTTACACAAATCACTCCATTGCAAAGACTGTAAATACTAAATGAAAGTGAAGATCACTGCTGTTTTCAGCAGTTACAATTCTTTATGAAAATATTATTTCCAAACAGGGTTCATGCTCTTATGAGTTTGGATGGAGCTTTAGTCAAATTCTGGTGGCTTTGTCACTGTATCTTTTACTGAAATTATTTTGAACACTTAGATGTTGTTGTCTCCAAGTAGTTTATTAGCAATCATCTTGTTTGTTATTCCTTATTGAATTTAATGTATCTAGCTATTCAGTAACAAGCTTTCCTGCTATTAAAGTCTTTAATTTATTGAATGTTGCTATTCATTATCCTGTAAAATCATGGATGTAATTTCATCAGCGTAATACAAATAGCTTAGGGCTTGATTCTACCATCAGTATATAATTGCATCTCTTCCTGCCCTCACCTACTACATGCTTGTTCAGCCAAGGAATCCAGGGCTTGAACTGACATCATCTTTGGATGGCAACCTCCTTGGGTGTCTCTCTTTCCTAGATATTTATAAATATATGTGATGCTGACTTACCCTAACCATTCTATCTTTTGGGTGCTAGAAAGAAAACTGTTTCTTTTAATTGGTGTGGAAAAGTCCTCCGTTTTACCCATACTGGGGGGCTGGAATTTGATGACAGTTAAGGTCCCTTCCAAACTAAGCTATTCTACGTTCTCAAACTTCTTGATTTCTACGGGACCTCCATCTCATCAAAATTTCTGCCCCAACATCATTACTCACTGGTACTCTGGAATGGGAGCACTAATGGTGATAACTTTTCAATAGCAATATCAGGAGGCAAAGACAACCTGGCCTCTAATGGAATGAGTGTTGCATCTCAACTTCCTAATGGAAGTTGGCTGCTATTGAAGAAAGAAAAGAAAAATGATTCACTGACTAATTCTAATGACTGAGTGCAGTTTACTGAATTAAATAAACAAATTTGCCTTGGAGCCAGAAACAAGCCAGAAGTGTTAAGAGTTCTTATAGGTTGAGTGTCAGAGTGTCATGAAACAAATCAATTCATCACTCTTTAAAAACCCAGTGCATTTCACATGAAAACCTGAGCTATCTTGTGCTGTGGTTGATACCCTGTCCCTGGAGACTTTCAAGGCAAGTCTGGATCAGGCCCTGGGCAATCTGATGTAGATCTGGTGTCCTTGTTCATTGCAGGGGAGTTGGACTAGATGGCCCTTAAAGGTCCCTTCCATCTCTAAGGATTCTGTGATTTTACTGTAGAGATCAATTACTGTAATATTTACTACTCTGGCTGGTAAATATTTAATAGTTATTTTTGGATCTTCTAAATACCACACTGGCAATGTGTTTCATAGCTGGTGCTTTAAGAAGAAGCATTCCTGTTAGTAACACATTTATCAACTGCGGGATTTAATGGAAATTTTCCTTTGTGGCATTTTTGTTTGTTGGTTGTTTTTTTTGTTTTGTTTTGTTTTGTTTGGACATGACAAAAGAAGAAAAAACTCTTTCCCAGTCCTCATAAGATTTAATGCATTTTCAACAGAACTTCTCATATTCTTCTCTTTTGTAAATAATCACACAATCTTTCAATTTTTTTGATTTTTTTTTTTCCAGGCTCCGAATCATTCTCATAACCATCTTCTAAACCCCTTGTGATTCTACAATATGCTTCAGAAAGTCCTTTTGTACTTTTTTTAATGAGAAGTTGAATAACTGTCTTTACCTGCTGTTTACATTTAATCTGCCTTCCAGTCTTAAAGTACTTTCAGTCTTCACTACCTACCCAAGACAATTTATTCCTGTTCTCCTCTGCACATCCTCTTCTATTTCTAAAGAGAAGGCAGGATTTATGTCAGCTATTGCTGATATCTTGAATTTAGACATCTCCATCTAACTTGCCATTATACTTAGAGTAGATTATGGATTTGCCTTTGGGAACTGCTCAGGATACTTATCTTAGGATTGAAACATCTAATGCATGTATTAGAAAAATGGAACAGAGTATAGGAGTCCTTGTTTTTTAAAAATTGACAGGTAGGAGAAGGAGAAAGCTGATATATTCAATACAACCAGATTTAATGTTGAAATTCTGAAATTTTCTTATGTTTAATTTCATTTAGTGCAGTCCAGAGCACATAATTAAATTATCTGTCAGATCCATCTATCCTCTTTCCTGCTCCAAGACATGATCGTATATATTTACATGGCTTTCTAGTAGGTGACTGTATACATATTTTCTTACATATATTCTTAAAATCTTCTGAAGTTAAAAGCATAGCACGGTCCTTTTAGCTACTTGATTCCTTTGAGCGTTTTTACCTGTTGCCTGACATAATCTCCAATTCTCCATTTTTTTCTCCATTCACTCTTGTAGCTGCAAGAAGTAGATTTTCTGTGCAGCAATCCTTCAAATTTTAAAGATAAATATTGCATTACTTCTTTTGTCGTCTCTAGGTTATCCCATTATAGGAAGAAATGAGGCTTGACCCTTCCTTCATAAAATACAATTCCTTCGTTTCTTGTGTTTGTCTTCAAGATACTTGGAAATAATTCGGCTTTTTTTTTTTTTCCTACAGTTGCTGGAAATGGATATTTAAAAACTGAGTCTGTAATTGTATTTCCTTCTTTTGTTTGCTTTTAAGGGAGGAAGATGACAGGCACTTGCCCAGGCTTCAGAAATCTCTTCAGTCTACCAACTGTTCCAGTAGAACCAAAATGTTGGAATGATTCTCTTCACATACCAGCTATTGTGAAACATCAGGTGGGGTCAGGTGTATCAGAGTGATACTTGTATAATGGAAAGATAAAAAAAAAAATACAAGCTGAAAGTAAGGAGGTACAATTGTCTTTGCTGCAGCAAACTGTAACACATACTTTGTGATGTAGTGTTTTACTTTTGCAGAGTTCAATGGCCAAACACCAGGTGAGAAAGGTAATCATTGCTGTTTGGTGGGAAAACTGAGAAGTAACTCACCCAATACCATGCCAGTTATCTCTGTTACAAAGAATTAGGTTTTATGGCACATTTCTAAACAATTTGCAGATGCAACTGCTAAAACCTCAAAGATTTTAGTGCCTGTGAACTGGCGTTTTAGAGTCTGTTGACTTGCTGTAATATAGTCACTGTGCTACCATCAGAATCAAGCAACTTCCCAGGTCTTTTTACCAAGGAAATGATTGTAGACAGTCCAGAATTTCCCTAGGAGCTTTACATCTAATACTAGGATCAACATATGCTTTGTCCAGACACAAGGACTCCCAGAGAATATATTTTGATCACTTGATCCTTCTGTTCCAGGAGTTAATCCTTCTGTTCCAGGCATTAATCTTTATGAGTAGCTTTTGGCTCTACTCCTGACATCTGATACTCTCAAAAAGCATATCAATAATTTTTGCAAGATGATCTTGAGGTTTTGCTTCCTTAAAAAAAAAAAAAAAGCTAGTGATGAAATTTGGGGGTGGAGGGGGAAGCCAAAGCCCGGCTGGTGAAACAGCACGGGAAACCTCCTTTGGGCTGCTTTCGCCTTACATTACTGCAAGTGAGGAGAGCTACAGCTCCAAATGATGTTTCAGATGGGAGAAAGATGTGAAGGTGTGAATGAGAATTGAAAGAGAAAAACAGATTCCAGAATAAATTACACTCTTTAATTTCATCAAAAGGGCATTTGATGTGTCTAAGGGCATACTTTATGTTTGGGCAGGGTTGTTGTTCGTGCAAACTGCTTGCTTGCATCTCTGATGCATCTTCCTTAAAACTGAAAGGGTTATTAGTGAATATATATTTTACAGTATTCCATGATTCATCTCCTTTTTCTACTCTGAATTTTTTTACATTTCATAGAATCATATCCTGAGTTGGAAGGGGCCCATAAAGATCACTAAATCCAATTCCTGGCCCCATGGAGCACCACCTAGAAATCAGACCATACAACTGAGAGTGTTGTCCAGATGCTTCTGGAACTCTGGTAGCTTGGGGCCATGCTCACTGCCCTGGGGAGCCTGCTCCATGCCTACTGCCCTCTGATGCTTTTCCTGTTATCCAACCTGAACCACCTCTGTCCTTCTTTTGGCCTTTTTGATTTGGGATTGCATGAGTTAAATGATATGATTTCTTTGTGTTTTAGCTGTAAAGGACCTCATAACTATTTGCATGCTTTCACAAACCCTGTATGTCTTGAATTAAATGACCTTGACAAACACCATATCTCGGTATTTCAAGGGTCTGACTTGCTCTGTTATGATGTACTACCAACTATGTTGTGAGTGAAAACAAATTGAACGGTCTCAGACCTCCAGTCTTTTATTAAACTCATTGCTTTTTCTTTTTTTTTTTTGAAAATCAATTCATTAAAAATAAATTTGTATAAATATGTTATTAATAATGTTTTTAGCAGAGTCCAGTGCAAGATTTGGACACTGACTCTGTATTGTTCTGGGCAGCCCTCAAGCTGGGGAAAGTTAGAAATTGTTACTACTGTACTGAGTTGGAGTATTTCCAGACCCCTTCTTTATCTATCTGTCCCATCCTTGGAGGTGTTCAAGGCCAGGTTGGATGGAGTCATCCTGGACGACCTGATGTAGTGCTGGCAACCTTGCCCGTGGCAAGAGGGTTGGAGCTCAGTGGTCCCTTTCAAACTAAGCCATTCTATGATTTATGATCTAATATTGAAGACATTTTGGTCTTCACTGAGTTCAATGGATTTAATTAAAAAAAAAAAGTTGGCCCTGTGCAAATATTTGTTGCAGTTCTCATTTCTATAAACCAATTATTTAGTTTTATCTAGCTTACAAATGGATTTATTCATGCTTTTATGTACACATGCCAGCTTCCTCTGACATACTTGGGACAAGGCTGGTGAGCAGTCTTGACAGTAGTCAAATATGACTGAAAATAATGACGTCCCAGAGGGATTCTGTTGGAAATCTAATCCAGTTAGTGGTAGCAGCAGAAATATGGTAATGCTAAAAATAATATGGACTATAAAAATTTCTTTCAGATCCATGTCTCTCAGGTTTACCTGTATGAAATGATGCTCTAACTCTACCTATCTTTTAAAAGAACCTTCTGCCTCTGAATCAGCAGAAGGGTCAAATTGGCTTCTGTTCGAGGGAATGAAGTAAAGAGAGAAATAACTTGGATAATATGTGCAGGATGGTGATAAGAAAAGCGTTGCAATTAGAATGTTAGAAAATAATGTACAGAAATGGAAGCCTCATCACTAGTCATTTAGTTATTCAGATATGTGCTTGCACACAGATTTATAAAAGCAGTTTGCCTCTTAGTATAGAGGTTCCCCAGTTTCTCTTAAACGTGTTATCTTGAAATAACAATTCTTCAGCCTCAGTGTTTTTCCTATTCTGTACTATATGGTTCTACAGCACTTTAACATATTATAGGAACTTTGCTGGATATTCCAGGTGCTATTGTTAATAAATATAAAGGCAGCCAGGACTGACTGGACCTAAAGAATAAGCTTTCCATGGAAAAGAGCCAATTTAATTCATTGTCATAGAGAAGGGGCTGCATCCTGTAAAGTTCCATTTTTCTCCTGAAAAGTCCGTGGGGATCTTCAGGGCTATAGAATAATGGTTATTTTGTTGGTCACATATCAAATCAGATTTTTTTTTTTTTTGTGCTGTGTTCTCCTTTTTTTTTTTTTAATTCACAGTAATTTAAAAAAGAATCAAAGACAATTATGTCACTCAAAAATTCCAAGCAAATTAGCTTTGAAAGTCCAACATGAATCAGTTGTAGTAAAAAAGCTGAAAGCACAAACCACTCAGATTTGCAATAGTGTTATTGTACTGACTCAAATAATTTTTAAGTAACAGAGTAAAAGGTTTGAATACCTAAATTATTTTTATTTTGTTTAGACAAATCAAGTTCTCCTGCTTCTTAATTATTACTGGAAAACGTTCTGCTGTCAGTTGACATGAATCTGAACGCAATGGGAGACAATGATTTTATCAGTTTGATGTTTTAGACCCACTGATTCTTTGTACACCAGTGAAAACCTCAGAATAATTTTTCTAGAAGAAAAGTTCTTACAGTAGCAAGTGGCAGTTAAAGCAAATTGTCTGTCTGATTGCACTTCTGCTAACTCCTTTCCTTGACTAGCTAACAGCTATGCAAGAAAGGCTCATAAGAGAATTATTGAATGGATCTGCTGACAAAAAAATTAATGCAAAAAATAATTATATTGAGATAATTTTTAGAATTTATTTTCTGAGCACAGGAAAGAAGTAATTGCTGATGAATTTGTATCCAGTGGTATCATCTGCTTTGTTAGGATGTTGGGAGTACGAGAGGTTTTTCTGACAGCTGCTCTGGCTGTGCTTTGAATCTCAATCAGGCATTTTTGCCAAAGAGTTATAGCAGCACTTACCCATACTTTCCTTTGTAAACATTACTTAATGAAGCAGAACTCTTTCAAAACAACACAAACTGGAAAGTCAGAGATAGAAGGAGAAGAAGGCTGAGGGAGCTGGGATTGTTTAGTCTGGAGAAGAGGAGGCTCAGAGGAGACCTCACTGCACTCTACAACTTCCTGAAGAAGGGTTATGAAGATGAGGGGTTTGGTCTCTTCTCCCAGGCAACAAACAGGACCAGAGGAAATGGCTGCAAGTTGTACAAGAAGAGGTTTAGGTTAGACATAAGGAAGAACTTTTTCTCTCAGAGAGTGATCAGGCACTGGAATGGCTGCCCAGAATCATAGAATCATAGAATCACCAAGGCTGGAAAAGACCTTAAAGATCATCCAGTCCAACCGTTCACCTATTACCAATAGCTCACACTAAACCATGTCCCTCAACACAACATCCAGTCTCCCATCAGGGAGGTGGTGGAGTCGCCGTCCCTGGCAGTGTTCAAGAGGCGCCTGAGTGAGGAGCTACAAGATCTGGTTTAGTGCTTGTGGTAGCAATGGTGATGGGAGAATGGTTGGACTAGATGATCTTGAAGGTCCTTTCCAACCTTGTGATTCTATGATTCTAAGAAGAAAACAGAAACAGAATAAAAATGTGAAGATAGCATGTAAGTAAAACGGAGAGATTTCCTGGTGCCATGTTGCTGAGTTGTTCATAAAGACAGTGAAGCTCATAGAAGGACTGGTCCTGCCATAGTAGATATTGTCCCTGCTGATGGTGTCTGCTTCAGATGGCCCTCTTTTGATCAGCTAGAATAATACTTTGATCCGTTGTTTTGTTTTGTTTTGTTTTGTTTTTTGCACAGCCTTTTCTAGGTTTAACCATGCTCAAATAAGCTCATTTTGATTATGATAGGTCAGAGGGAAATGGTTTTAAACTAAGACAGGGGAGATTTAGGTAGGATATTAGGAGGAATTTTTTCACCCAGAGGGTGGTGACTCACTGGAACAGGTTGCCCAAGGAGGTTGTGGATGCCCCATCCCTGGAGGCATTCAGGGCCAGGCTGGATGTGGCTCTGGGCAGCCTGGTCTGCTGGTTGGTGACCCTGCACATAGCAGAGCAGTTGAAATTAGGTGATCTTTGAGGCCCTTTTCAACACAGGTCATTCTATGATTCTGTGATTTTACTTGGTAGTCAAAATACATCAGTTAATTACTTGCATTCATAATGGTTAAGAATCAACAAGGACTGTGTAAGGCACAGTGTCTGAACAGGGACTTTCTTTTCCAAAAAGAAAAGGATAGAAGGGCTTTCTTTTCTATTAATTTCTGTACTTTAAGATATCTATGAATGTAGAGACTCAAGATTTTGAGTAGCTGATTACTTGCTGAACGGTCTTCTTACTGATGTAGGGGTTATAATAAATGTTAGCTCACTTTTCTTCCTCATTCTGACTTAGTGAGCTATGCCAAGACAAATCTCCAATTTTATATATATATAGCTTCATTTCTCAGCACCAGAGATGCCAGCTACACCTTGACTGAAGGTTTCTGAATGTCCTAAGATAGCTCAGCACCATTTTCAACAAATGTTTTACCAGCTGCAGGGATTTTAAGGCACTATGGCTTTCCAGTTCAAACTGTGTTTTTCAGTATATATGAAAAAAAATTGTACTAGAAGTGGAAAAGAAAGGTGTTTAAACAAGTATTATTAGAGTATCTCTTTTCCTTTTCAAGTGGGAGTAAATGTGAAAAGTTAGGAAGAATGAAAAAGTGAGAAAATAGTTACACTACCAGCTGTGATGCATCCAAGTTACTGAGGACTGCAGAATACTTAATTTTAGGTAGTTTCCATCATGGGCCTTGGAAAATCTTCAGAAGGATTTCACTGAAAAATTGTTATGACAAGAATTTATTTTCTGAGGAAATTTGAAAGACATCACTGAGAAACAACAACTTCTATTTTTTAGTTAACAATAAAAAATATATATTTGAAGGAAACATTTTATTTTTCATTCTACTGTTTTTTTGAGAAATATTCCACTGTGTCTATCAAGTTCTAATGGAATATTAATGCAGGGCTTGGAGAATAGGGCCTATGAGGAGAGACTGAAGGAACTGGGGCTGTTCAGTGTGGGGAAAAGGAGGCTGAGGGGAGACCTTATTGCTCTCTTCCAGTATCTGAAAGGTGATTGCAGTGAGAGCAGGGTTGGTTTCTTCTCACTGATGACAGGAGACAGGATGAGGGGAAATGGCCTTAAGTTGCACCAGGGTAAGTTTAGGTTGAATATCAGGAAAAACTTCTTTACAGAAAGGGTTGTTAAGCACTGGAATAGGCTTCCCAGGGAGGTGGTTGAGTCACCATCCCTGGATGTGTTTAAATACCATTTGGATGTGGTGCTCAGGGACACGATTTAGCAGAGGGATGTTAGAGTTAGGGTAATATGGTCAGGTTGTGGTTGGACTCAATGATCTTTAAGGCCTTTTCCAACCTGAGTGATTCTTTGATTACTGACACCCCTACACCGATGGTATTGTGGCTACTCAGCTGGAAATGATATGGGGAAGCTTTGCATTAAGGCAGTGATTCCCTGGTGTTATTCTGGCTGCACTTCTTTTGTTCATTGTTATTACATCATTTGTTCATTTCTATGTGCTACAGAGCAACTTAGAATTCAGGAGTGGTTCAGATTTGATAATTGCATTCTCCTAAGTTATTTCTAAAAGCAGGAAATATCCTGCATTTTAATCTTTAGGACCATCATTAGCAAGCAGTTAAAATAGTGCAGCAATAGAAAGGCCAGCTAGGGCACACAGATAGTTTAGGAGATGTATGGATTGGATAGGAGAAGAATAGATTGTTTTGTGCCCAAGGCTGATAGTTGTAGCTAGAAAAACCTTTATCCCTTCTGTATTAATTGTGAAGTACTTTAAAAGGATGTGTAGAAATTACTTCGCTGCTAGTAATATAATATATGCATGATACTGATTACACAGATTGAGCTTTTCAAGACTAACATCATCTTGACTTTATTTTGGCATTAGACAAAGTGTTTCCTGAAGAAGTAAGGATCTGGGCTGACAGCAGGCTTCTATCAAATGAGACCTGTTGGCCCCTACATCATTTTCCTATGCAGCTGATGTCACTGTTAAGCCTTAATGTACTATTTTGGATTACTGTGCAGTAAATCTAGAGAGTAATCCACATATTATACTTGTTATTGTAGAGGAGATTATATGGCATCTATAAATCTCCACAGACATTGTAACGTAGGTTTTTACATGAAAACCTTTTTCTATCTATTGTTGTCTCTGTTTGGACCTATGGATGCCAACTTCAGGAATCCCGATGAAAGCTATTTTTGTTGTTTTAATGAATAAAATATGATCTCTGAACAACCAGTAGCAGAATGCTGCTCTGATATCAAAGGAAACATTACGAATCTGTGAATACACTTAGTGAAAAACTGAAATTGTGCTAAGAAAAAAAAAAAAAAAACCACCACAAAACAAAAGAAGATGAGATCCTGTAAAATGCATCTTCAGATTTAGCTTGAGTAAGAGTTTGAGAGAATATTAAAATTTTATCAAACTTCTCTATGATTAAAGGCATAAAAGATACCAAAAAGGGAAAATAAGAGTTTATATAAGATCAGCCAGTAGCATGTAATATTTGAACCCCAAACTCATCTTGTTACTGGAATAAGCCCTTTTAAGAAAATTGGCTGTATATTTTAAAGGAATGTGACTATTTTCATATTATTTATAGATCACATTTTATTATTCTAAAACTCAATCTTTTTTTTTTTTTAATGACATTTCTACACCCTTTTTCCTTTGTGATTTGTACAACAAGGATGTTTAAACCATCCTCTGTATTCCTCCCTCAGCCATCCACAATATGTACTGTTCCTTTGTCACCAGGTGAGAGTAATGACTGTTAAATGCTTAACCTTTCTTCATTGGATGGGTCCATATATTGATATAGCCAATCCATGTGGGGTTGTTGTGTTGTTCTTTTTTTTTTTTTTTTTTTTTTTTAATTTGGTTCAATATAACCATAGCTCTAAATTACTCATTGGGATCAAAATCACACTTCAGTTTTCTATTTTCTTTTTGTGAGCTTGAAAGGATAGAGACAGTATAGAAGAAGGAGACTTTCTGATTTCCAAACATATATTTGTGAAGAAGCATAATTATTGTCTTGATAATTAAAATAGTTTCCCCTTTCTCATCTCCCTTCCAGAGAGTTGTAGTTCAATCCAATACCCAGTACTATTCAGTATGCAGTACCATCTCCTTGCTTCCAAAACCTCATCCTCTTCCATAAATTTCCAGACAATGCTCAGATAGTCAGCAGCTGGGAAGTGGAGGAGGGATACATTTCTCATATATTATATAGGCCTTGTGAAGTAAGAGCTTTTAGTTTTCATTGTCATTGGTGCATTTCATATTTCACTCATGGTTGGTTGATTTTCATAATCTTCTTCCTGAGTATCACCTAGATCTGTGCTATCTAATGGATTTAAGTTTGGCACTGAGTTCTTTGGATTTATTCGTATTATTTTTCTACCACTTGGCTTCCTTATTCCTCTCCGTTAAACGCATTCATGCTGCTTCCTCTATTTTGTGAGCTCCTCTATGGATGACCAATCATTTCTTACTGCTGTTCCTGTCAATTTTTATTAATTAACATTTTCATGGCCCTTTTTATATTTAGTCTCACAATATTCCTTCCTAGAACATTATTTGCTAATGACCTTTCCATCCACTTCTTTTTTTTCCTCTTCTTCTGTTCCAGTAATATTTTAATGCTAAATATGCTACAGTAACTGGTGTGGCAGCAAAGCAATGAGTCATCTGCTAGAATGGGGATTTTTCTTTTAGTCTGCAGTGGGAATTTCCTTGAATTAAAATAAAAGGTCAGAATACAGTGAACAGGCAATGACAAGGCAGAGAATAATGAATTTTGGTGTACAGCAAACTTGCATGTGACAAGGATTTAAAGAGCGAGAATAAGTTTGCAGAATTGTTTTTTTTTTTTTGACAAATGATACTGTGGACATAAATGACTAGGAACTAACATCCTGAGCAAAGTGTTACTTATACCTATTATTCTTTTTTTTTCGCATTCTGTCCTTGCTTTGAAATGTTTTTTAGATTCACTAACTTTATCCTCCTTTAATCGAATCTCTCTGACGTTATTCCCTCTCCACTGCAGAGCTTTTGCCTAAAGGTGTCTTTTTTTTTTTTTTCAAGAGAAGGTATTTGACTATTGTAAATGATAACAGAAGAAATTGATTGGAGTAAACGTTATGTATAACATATATTCATATGCTTATGAGAAGGAGCCTGTTTGGAGACCACTGAAAACGGATGTGTCCAATTCTGGGCTCCTCAGTTCGTGATAGAGGGATCTCCTGAAGAGGGTCCATTGGAATAGCACAGAGTTGATGTCGGGTCTGGAGTATCTCCCTTACGAGGAAAGACTGAGAGCTCTGGGGCTGTTCAGCCTAAAGAAGAGAAAGCTGAGGGGGCTGAGCATTCTTTCAATGCTTATCAGTATCTGATGGATGAGAGTCAAGAGGATGGGGTCAGGTTCTTTTCAGAAGTGACAGAACAAGAGTTAACAGCCATAAACCAGAACACAGGAATTTCCTTATGAACATAAGAAAGAACTTCTTGACACTGATGATGACAGAGCCCTGGCACAAGCTGCCCAGAGTGGTGGTGGAGTCTCCTTCTCTGGAGATATCCAAAACCCACCTGGATACTTTCCTATATGACCTGCTGTAGGGAACCTGCTTTAGGGAAAGCTGGACTAGAGGATCTCCAGGAGTCCCTTCCAACCCTTTCAATTCTGTGATTCTGTGAAAGCAAAAACGCCCATAGCAAAAATAGGTCTTCCCTTTCTATCCCATCCTCAGAAAAAACCCCACCCTCTCCAAATAAGACTAACCACATTGCAGCAGGAAAGAACAGGAGAAAAACAAGAATGAAGCCCAATGGCCTCACTTAGCGCTAAAAATCTCTGGCTTATGAATTACTCAATACTTTAACTACAGGGCCAAGAACAGCAGAGGTGTGTGGAGAAGGGTGGAGAGAAAAGAATAACTGTGTGGTTGAAAGCATGCAACAGCCTCTGTAGCGTAAAGCTGCTCGGAGCCTTGAAGCTGACCTAGCTCAGCTCTAATCCTCCCCCAGAGGTTTATTCTTGATAGTTGTTGGAGATGATTGTTGATTTATTCTTTAGATAACGTACTAGTGCCACTGCTGCAGCACAAAAATAAATGCCAAAGGATCACGAAGCTTTTCATTCTCACCCTGACAGAGTACATAGCATGGTGGGAACAGTCATTAACCAGAGATTTCAGTGTCAGGCTTCTGTGTACAGATCTGTTTGCATGCAGTAGGAATTGGCACTAAAAGATTACTATGAGGGCTACCAAGTACCTAATGAAAGTCCTAATTTCTAATTTGGTTTGGCACAGGTGGAGAGGGAGGATAGAAAGGTACAGAGCAGCCTGTTGTATTTAACCTAGCAAACACTCTATTTGGGATACATCAGTGTAGGATTAGGTGCCAGTGGCCAGAGATCTGTGTACAGTAGTGAAGAACAGCCAGAATTTTCTATCTTAGGCTTTGTGAAGTGCTATTCAAACATTAAAATGTAGTCAGGAAATCTAAAGTCGAAAGTATCCTATTTAAAGGAGAAAAGCAGCAGTCCTGAAGGTAAATAAGATGATACATACTTTGATTTCAGGAAAAGCAGTAGAGTATGGATACTATTTTGGATACTTGGATTTAAATGATGCAAGTCTCATGTGGTTCATGTAACCACAAACAGTGCTGCAGCTTTTGGCTTTGGATCACTTGTAGGTATCAAAATTATTGAAGTGGTCAGCTTTTTATGAAGTGAACAATAGGTGTTCTTGTCAAGTAAAACTGAAGTTTTTAAACAATGACTTTTAATGCATCAGGAAGCCAAGGGTGCATTAAGTAAAAGAAAACCAGCTGGAGTCTTTCCCTGTGCTTTCACCTCCATATTCATGTGGCAAGGACTGTGTGCTAGTAATAAAGAGGCATCATTGTGCTCTGTGCTGTACCATCCACTTGAGAGAATGATATCCCTTTGCCAAAATAACTTGGTGGGTGACTTTGGGGAAGGATGATAAGTGGCACATATTTAGAATCTGACTGTACTTATTAGTGTACATTAGAGACTTCAAAATAAAATAGAATCAGGCCTCTTGTGAACATTTCTGAAAACTCCATTCAAATCTCTGCATATATCTGCTGAGAGCTCACGGTTAAACACAGCATGCTGGATACTGATATGAAAGAAACATACAAAAGGAACACACCTCAATTTTTCATTCTCCTGAGTATAAGCGAGGAGGCTTTGGTCATGCCAGGCTTTATGTGGTTTCAGTAAAATTATGATTTGATCCTCTTTAGTTGACAGAAACAAAGCTCAATCAAAGCTTTTTTAAAATCGTGGAGAAGAGCACCTGGATGTTTCAAGTTATCATCTCAGTGTGTACCCTCAGCCTTTTTTCTGGTAATACAGACTACACCTCTTCAGAGTACAAGGTCTTCACCAGAAATACTTGAACTTGGAATAGACAACACTTGTAACTCTCCATAAACTAGAAGCTCATAAAATTATGCTACAGATTTAGACAGAATGAATCAACATCTTCTTAAATTAGAAAGAATGTAAAGCAAGCTAATATAAGGGCAAATGATGCCCAGCATCTTTTTACAACCTAAAGGGCTTTGTAGGACAGAATAATATCCTGAGACAGCTCTTTGATGGTAAAAATGAAATGACCACTCCAAACGGAAAGCCTTACTCTTGAAACAGACTTATGAGAACACAGGTGGTTTTTTTTGGCTTTTTTTTTTTTTTTGAAGATTTTTGCATGTTGCCAATGAATAATCAAATATAGAGAAGAGTGGTATCCAATGAAAAGAAGAGAGGACATGAGATAACTCCCATTTCAAATATGTAGACTATTGCTCATTAGGAACATCTTATCGTGGCCTTCACAGAAAGATCTCGTTTGGCAAGGAGAACTTCATCCTTATTGTAGTTGCCCACAGGCTTCTTTGCATATCAGATCATAATCCAAAAAGAAGAGGTGGCAGGGAGACTCTTCCCTTGTCATTCAAGAACTTATGTCATTTTGATTGACTCTCACCAAGGTTTCCTGCATGTCTGTAGGTCCTGTGCCTGTCAGGAGTTTGCAGGTGGCAATAGATCATTTTCACATCTTTCAGGATCTAGTTAAAAGGTGAGATGACCTGTAATATATATAGTTCTAAAGCAATAAAATAAATTAAATTTTAAATGCACCTTTAAATAATGATGTGAACCACTTAAACTAAATGTCTGGTTCAAATGCCAACTCATTTGGCACATGGATACTCTCCAGCAAGCTCTTATTGGGGCAGAAAATTCTCCTTTTTATTATAAGTGCTTTTAAAAGAACTTCAGAACAAGTCCTGGAAAATGCAACTTGCAGCTAGGAATTTTTGCTAATACATCAGAAAGAAAAATCAAACAAAATATTTGAATATCTAATTTTAGGCAAAATGACAAGGTTAAATGCTTTACTGGCATTTGGATATTGTGCGGAGCATATTAGAAATGCAGATACATTGCTGGGGCATTGGGAAAGCAGTGATTCTAGCACATAATTTATAATCTGTCACAGTAGAAATTGCGTAATGAAAAAAGAAATATATCTGAAAATCTCAGTAAAGTATGCAAAAAGTCAAGAACCAGTGAAGCTTGGTAGAATGGAAGCCGTTGTGTGATGGGAAGGAGTTCAAGGTGAAAATCCACTTTTCGTATAAACACAAATTGAGAACTCTTGGGAAAAAATTTTGGTGGTTTGTGAAACTTGAAGAACTCAAACATGAAAGTAATAACAGTACCGGAAATGTATTTTCCCCTGAGTAGCCTCAAAGAAATAGCAAAATGTGTTAGTCTAGGCTGAGGACTAACTTTGCATTGCTACAAGTTGGTTCAGAGTGCTACCAAAGTAAGTTCTTACAAACCCATAGAAATCTTTAAGCACAAAACTTCTTAACGTGAGAATTACCTGCCCAGTCAAGTTTTTTCTATGGAAGGTGGTTCCAGTCTTTGTAGAAAACATGATTTGTTGAACTTTGTTAATAAAGTTTCGATGCCCCATCCCTGGAGGTATTCAAGGCCAGGTTGGACGGTGCCCTGGGCAGCCTGATCTAGTATTAAATGTGGAGATTGGTGGCCCTGCATGTTGGCAGGGGGGTTGGAGCTTCATGATCCTTGAGGTCCCTTTCAACCCAAGCCATTCTGTGATTCTATGAATAATTTTTTTCCTTGTTCCTCTTCTAGTCTGTTTTAATGGTTGAAGGTTTTTTTTGAGACAACGTTCTTTCTCAAATGTATATTTGCAACTACAGGTTATTATTTTTTTTCAATCGATAGGCAGAACACTATCCTTTTTCCAGGCTGTATGAAGAAGCATTGGCAGATGACTTTCAGCTAAAACATAAGTTAGTGGGTTAGTTTATGTCACAGAAAAATGAGGAAACATTGGTCTTTTGGTTTAATCCATGTTTAAGGGATAGGACTGTCCCTGGTTTAGTGCTATCCCACTGTTTACCATGTCAGAAAGGCTTAATTTAGTTGCATGCTGCTTTAATTAAGCTAGCGAACCTGTCATGAGCAAGGGTTCTTTGAGGGTGGATAAATTGTATTGTTGTGTTTCATGGTAGAAAAGCAGGATTAAGAGAGACTAACTCAGGAAAAATGGGCTTTCAACTTTGAACTCTCTCTGTATCTGGTAAAATTCAAGACAAACTTCCTAAATTTCTGCAAAACACAACTATGTTTAGAAGACCCTTTATATAGAAACCGTTCAGCTTATCAACATCTCTCAATTGCTGAGAGGCCCTAAATTGGATATGAGCATCAGAAGAGTAGGACAAAAGTGGAAGAATCTCTCCCCGGGAGATGTTGGATGCCTTGTTGCTAGTGGAGCCAAGGATGCGTAGGCCCTTTTCTTTTCTTTTCTTTTCTTTTCTTTTCTTTTCTTTTCTTTTCTTTTCTTTTCTTTTCTTTTCTTTTCTTTTCTTTTCTTTTCTTTTCTTTTCTTTTCTTTTCTTTTCTTTCTTTTCTTTTCTTTTTTCTTTTCCCCCAGAACTACTACTTATGTAAATCTGTGGATATTTTATTTTCAAAAAGAAACATTAGTAAGAGTATATACCATAACAGACACCGAACTGGAAAAAATGGGGTGAATCTCCAGAGATCTCAAGAACTTTTGAAGAAACTGAATTATGACATTATCTACTTCTGTGGGACAGAAAAATAATGGTGAAGTCTATCCAAATAATTACATTCATGCAATGTGATCTGTACACATAAATATGGTGTTGTCTTCCATCCCCTTACCTTGAGCCTCTGGCAAAATATGATGACATAACTGTTCTTTGGAACTCATATTTCTTCATAACAGACTGTGTATGTAGAAACAGTGGAATCAGATGAAATATTCATGTTATTGAAAAAGAAATTCCAAGAAGTTCAAAATTCAAGGTCATTATGATTGACAGTATATTGGTGACTACACTCAAGTATTTGACAGCCTTTCAAACACGTGTATCAGATGATGGTTTTCTTTCTAAATTAGAAATTTCCTGGTGGAAATCCAATAGGGTCAGGAGTTATTGCATTTCAGAGATGAGATGCTTCTCATCAGCTTATCTTTGACATTGTGTTTTGATGTTGCATCTCCTCTTTACTCTTGCTGAATCTTAAGCAGATGTCTCAACTCCCACCCTGCAATATCCATCTCCAGCAACGCCTGTTATTCATGTTACACTTTTCTGACCCCTGCATTACACAACTAACAGTCTGCAGGAGCCCTCTTCATATCCAGAACTCCTTGATTTGCTAGCTGGTTGCAGATTTTTATTTCAGAGAGACACTGAAAAAATATGAAGCAAAAACTTTCAAAGGCACTTAGTGTTGGGGCTGTGCTGGCAAGAAGAAATGTGGGAAAGCTCTCCAGAGCCAACAGCTTTTCTGATGGAGCTGAAATCTACAATGCTCCCATGGTCAGGAAAGGGATGAGTTTGGGAACAATTTTTTAGAGGTGTAAAGCAGCAAGTTTTCTTCTTTGTTGCTAACTTCAAGTCGTATCTGATTGCTTCATACCTTCATATTCCAGTCACCAGTGAAGATATTAGATAAAACCAGGTTCAGAACAGGTTCTGTAGGACCTCCAGGTGAACTATCATCTAATTTAGAAAAAACATATAAGATGTCCTTTTCTTCTCCTCCAATGTCTTATGCAGTGAATTTCTTATGCTTTTATATGGGCTGTATTCCCTAATTTGTTTGAGTGTTTCATGCCAGAGCAGCATGAAAAGCTTTTAAGACACATTACGCATTCTTGCTTCTCCCTGTTAAATTCTCTATGCTAAATTATTGGTCAGAGAGGAAAATTGAGTTGATTTAACATAATTTGTTCTTGATGTTTCACGTTGGCTATATTTCTATTGCCTTCCTGTGATGTAAGTGCTTATGAAATAGTCTGTAACTCAATTTCGCTATTTCTAGAAAGGGCAGCTTTGGCAGCTCGAGAGAAATACTTCTGATTCCCTTTTTAAAGAAAAATGTTATATTTACCATTCTCCTGAATCTGCTCCCCTCCCCCATCAGCCATGAGTTTCACAGATAATTTTTAAAGTCTAAGATTTCTTCAAAAACTGTTCAAAATGCTGTTTTGAAGATGAGAAAAAATTCTGAAAGCCCTGTGTGTCCATGTGAACCATGCTTTTGGAGATTGGTTTCTAGGTATGTCTTATTTCTTCTCCAGACAGAACTAGGCTCTTTATGTCAGGAAAGGTATAAATCTTGGAGGCAACTTCAGAAATTACTCAGGCTGAGATTAAAGAGCATTAGGAAAGGTATAAATGATAATAAAGCTGTGTAATTGTATTTATTTCCATTATCTCAGCTCACTTCTGGCAATAATTTAAATGCAACTGGTAAAAAATATTATTCCCTTCTTAGAGAAAAAGAAAATCATAAAAATTATTAATTGTCTCACGTGACCTTCTGAAAGTAGTTTTTTGCAAACTGGGAAACCAGAATACCATTTTTTTTATGGTGAGAATCTGTTGGTTTTCTTGAATTTCATCAATATTGCAGCACATTATACACATGATTATAAATTGACAAGTGCTATGAGCCCCCCATAAATAACAAAAAGTGAGTTATTTGCATTTTGGAGTTGCCACTCCTTTTTATAGTCCATCCCTTAGGCTGATTCAATTAAATGAAGCCATGAAGCATACATTCTTCAACTTCATTTTTTCATCTGTTTTTCTGCCAGCTCATTGCAGAGTAATGGACAATAGCTGCTGCTCTGCTTTGGGGTCATGCTTCATTCAGGTTAGTGTTTGTTATGTAATTTTTTTTTTTCTTGGGCAGATTCTGCAGTATACCTCTAAACAACAATGGAGGAAATAAATCAAGTTTATTCTAGAAAGTCAGTCTATATGTTCCTCAGGTTTGCTACGTTCATAGCTGGCTAAAGACTATGGGAAAGATGCAGGCAGAGATTTTAAACATGACTGGATTGCAAATGGCTTTACCATAAAAAACAATATCAAACTATAATATGTGGTGACAGTATTCTGGACAATTTGCTATTTAACGCCTGCACGATTTGATCTAAAACACTTTTTGAACATGAAAGGATGTCAGCAACACTATTCAGTATCAACTATAGTCTTTTTCCCCAAAATCTTAAGGGCTTGAGCTGAAACTAAAGTCTGTTTGAAAACAGGCATTATTTTACTTCTGTATTTATTTTACATAGAAATGTCTTATGCAGTTTAACAGTGCAATAAGATCCTCATTCAAAGTAAACCTTTGGTACTGAAATGCAGTTAGCAAAGTACTCTTCTTAGGGGAACTCAGCTGTGAATCAACATCCAAAAGGAGTGCAGATAAATCTGAGACTTCATTCCTTACAGCCTGCAGCAATGCAGAAATTTTTCTCTTTATTATAAATAACACTTAAGTGTATGTTTATGAGATCCACCAAATGCATTTGAAAGGCCTCTATAGCCCTCAGCAAGGAAAAGATTACAGACCGAAGAACTCAACATTCTGAGAATAATGGATTTTCAGTATTTGTGTGTTGGGGCTTTATGAATTATTCTCTTGAGGGGAAAAAAAAAAGTGTGTTCAATGAGAGCATGGCATCTCTGGGTTGCTCCGATCCAAGGCTACTTATGTCCAATATCTTGTGGGATCAAACACCCTACAGGGGTCATTATCTGGGGAGCCTCTTCACCTTTTGTAGGATCAACCAGTAGCAAAGCTGAGCACAGATCCCACAGACATGCGGACACAGACATGGGATAGGGACACAACTGCCACCAGTGTGGCCTGTCTGACCAGTGAAAGCCTGACCCTTCACAGAATCACAGAATCACAGAATTGTAGGGGTTGGAAGGGACCTCTAGAGATCATCGAGACCAACCCCCCTGCCAAAGCAGGTTCCCTACACCAGGTCGCACAGGTAGGCGTCCAGGCGAGACTTGAATATCTCCAGAGAAGGAGACTCCACAACCTCCCTGGGCAGCCTGTTCCAGTGCTCCGTCACCCTCACCGTGAAGAAGTTCTTACGCACATTCGTGCGAAACTTCCTATGCTGCAGCTTATGTCCGTTTCCCCTCGTCCTGTCTCCACGTACCACTGAAAAGAGACTGGCCTCACCACTATGGCCGCCACACCTCAGATATTTATAAACCTGGATCAGGTCCCCTCTCAGTCTTCTTTTCTCAAGGCTAAACAGACCCAGTTTACTTAGCCTTTCTTCATAGGGGAGATGCTCCAGGCCCTTCACCATCTTTGTGGCCCTCCGCTGGACTCTTTCCAAGAGATCCCTGTCTTTTTTGTACTGGGGAGCCCAGAACTGGACACAGTACTCCAGATGAGGCCTTACCAGGGCAGAGTAGAGGGGGAGGATCACCTCCCTCGACCTGCTGGACACGCTCTTTTTAATGCACCCCAGAATGCCATTGGCCTTTTTGGCCACGAGGGCACACTGCTGGCTCATGGCCAATCTGTCGTCCACCAGGACGCCCAGGTCCCTCTCTGCAGAGCTCCTCTCCAGCAGCTCATCCCCCAGCCTGTATTGGTGCATGCAATTCTTCCTCCCTAGGTGTAAGACCCTACACTTGCTTGTGTTGAACCTCATCCGGTTTCTTACTGCCCAGCTCTCCAGCCTGTCCAGGTCTCGCTGAATGGCAGCACAGCCTTCAGGCGTGTCAGCCAATCCTCCCAACTTCGTATCATCAGCAAACTTGCTGAGGGTGGCCACTATCCCCTCATCAAGGTCATTGATGAAGATGTTGAACAAGACCGGACCCAGCACAGACCCCTGGGGGACACCACTGGTTACAGGTCTCCAGCCAGACTCTGCACCACCAACGACGACCCTCTGCGCTCTGCCAGTCAGCCAGTTCTCAACCCACCTCACTGTCCACTCGTCTATCCCACACTTCCTCAGCTTTGTTATAAGGATGTCGTGGGAGACAGTATCAAACGCCTTTCTAAAATCAAGGTAGATTACATCTACCGCTCTTCCCCCATCCACCCAGCATGTGACAGCATCATAGAAGGCCACCAAGTTGGTCGAGCACGACCTCCCCTTGGTGAACCCATGCTGACTACTCCTGATAACCTCCTTTTCTCCCAGTTGTCTGGAGATGGTATCCAGCACAAGCTGTTCCATCACCTTTCCAGGGACGGAGGTGAGGCTGACAGGCCTATAATTACCCGGATCTTCCTTCTTGCCCTTTTTGAAGACCGGAGTGACATTGGCTATCCTCCAGTCTTCAGGGACCTCCCCTGTTGTCCAAGACCTCTCAAAAATGATGGAGAGCGGTTCGGCAATGACCTCCGCCAGCTCCCTCAGCACACGTGGATGCACCCCATCAGGTCCCATGGACTTGTGGACCTTAGTACTGCCTAGGCGCTCACGCACATCCTCTTTCCTGACTAAAGGGAAGTCTCCCATTCCCCAGACCCTCTCCCTAACCTCCAGGGTGTGGGATTCCTGCAGGGGAGCCTTTTCACTGAAGACAGAAGTAAAGAAGGCATTCAGTATCTCTGCCTTCTCAGCATCCCCCGTTACGAGGACCCCCCCCTCACTTAGTAAGGGGCCCACATTCTCCCTAGTTTTCCTTTTGCTATTAACATACTTGAAGAAGCCTTTTTTATTATCCTTTATCACTTTAGCCAGATTCAATTCCAGACGGGCTTTAGCCTTCCTCGTCGCATCCCTGCAGGCCCTGACTACATTCCTATATTCTTCCCAAGTGATCAGACCCTTTTTCCACATTTCATGGACCTTCTTCTTTCCTTTGAGCTTGCGCATGAGCTCCTTGCTCATCCACAAAGGTCTCCTGCCACCTTTTCCCGATTTCTTGTTCACAGGGACGCACCGATCCTGAGCTTGGAAGAAGAGCTGTTTAAATGCTGACCAGCTCTCAGAGGCCCCCTTACCTTCTAACACCCGAGCCCACGGGATAGCTCCAAGTAGGTCCCGGAAGAGATCGAAGTTGGCTCTCCTAAAGTCCAGGGTAGCAATCCTACTTATTGCTTTGCTTCTTCCGCTCAGGATCTTGAACTCCACCATCTCATGATCACTACAACCCAAACTGCCCCTACCTTTACTTCCTTAACAAGTCCATCCCTGTTGGTGAAAATAAGGTCCAGTAACACCCCTCCCCGCGTCGGTTCCTCCACCACCTGCATCAGAAAGTTGTCTTCAACACACTGCAAGAACCGTCTGGACCGTGCGTGCCTGGCTATGTTGGTCATCCAGCAAATATCTGGATAATTGAAGTCCCCCATAAGCACCAGTGCCTGGGAACGTGACGCTACATCCAGTTGCTTTCGGAAGGCCTCATCAGTCTCCTCCTCCTGATCAGGGGGCCTGTAGTACACCCCCACAACAGTGTCACCCTTACCAGCCTGCCCCTTGATTCTCACCCATAAGCTCTCCACTGCTACATCACTCTCTCCCAAGTGAAGTTCAATACATTCTAGCTGCTCTCTCACATAAAGAGCAACTCCACCACCCCGCCTAGCCAGCCGATCTTTCCTAAAAAGCACATAGCCCTCCATGACAACATTCCAGTCATGCAAGCTGTCCCACCACGTCTCCGTGATCGCGATGAGATCATGACCTTGCGACCGCACGCAGAACTCCAGCTCTTCCTGTTTATTCCCCATGCTACGCGCATTAGTATACAGGCACTTAAGAGAAGCAGCATCCCTCCACCTCTCTCCAAGCCTTTGAACTCCACTGTCTCCACCCATCAAGTCCTGTTTGGAGCCTCGAACTGCCCCCTCAGTCCCAGCGGTCGTCATTTTGTCCCCTTCCCCCTTCATACCTAGTTTAAACACCTGTCAATAAGTCCCGCCAGTTCCTCAGCTAGAACCCTCTTTCCCCGTGAAGACAGGCCCTTACTTTGCTCACACTTGCCCCAAGTACCCCCATGGCAGGGGGTAGAAGACCCCACTGTCTGACAGTAAGACCTTACAAAATCTTGTATCACACTTTGTGGGCCTGGCTCCAGGAGTGACTCCAATCCCAGTCACACACACACTGACCCCAACGACAACTGGTGCTGAGAGTCCCTACTTGCTCCAGATATGGCAAAAATAGCTGTGCAAAGAGAGTTGAGAGAAGATTTAATGTGAGAAAGATATAAGGTGATAACCGTGATAGCCAGGTCTGTCCCTTAGTCTTTTGCTCATTGTTCATTACTCTTTATCTTCTGGATCCTGACATCCTCACTCAGAAAACATTGCATCAACATTCCCACGTTCTGTCTCTTACCTTGTTAGCTAGTACAACTGACCAGATTCTGTTCCCAACACTGCCTATCTTTCTTATTATCTCTTGTTGTACTGGAAAAGGCACTTGACCCATAACACAGCATACTCTCCTTCTCCATACCCTAACAGTAAGCAGCTGCTTTGACCCTAACAACTTTTCTTCATGAGTGTATAAAAAACCTCTCTTGAAACGAGTTGTCATTTCTCTGCTTTTCCACACGAAGTCTGTGAAGTGTGTAAGCATTCCTGAAAACCTTGTGGTGAATGCTTGCAGTTATATTTTTTTGCCTTACTACTGGAGAAAAATTTAACAGCAATCAACACTGGCAGATCCAATCTAGCCAAATACTGAGTGCTTAAAATGCATTGAATCCTGCAGGGAGGAAGTTTTCTTTTTGCTCCAAAATTAATTCCAGGCTTTTGAACACCAAATGTCAAAGAGTGATTGGAACAAGTAGTCGACTGTGATGGTTTTCCCTCATAAAGTGGGTTTCAAGACTGGCTGGAAATAATCAAAAACAAAGAACTGGGCTTGGTGTCCAAAGGTGAACATTTCCAGTTTGATTTTGTAGCCACCTGAAGGCAACTTCTGGCCTTAGCATGGCTCTCCTTCCTCATTGGTATCTATTCTTTAGAGCTGTACTTCTGAGAAATGCTCCCAGACCCTCACTCTGAATTGAACTGCACCTTTGCCAGACTCAAATGCAACCTTGGATGAACTATTCTCCTCCACCTCTTAAAGCACTGAGAGTGTTTTTACAGGCTAGAGAACACTTTTCTCAAGAAGCAGAAAAAAAAAACAAAAACAAAAACAAACAAATAAACAAAAAAGAGCAGGAAAGGAAAGTTAAAGAAAACAGAAAATCCCGAAAACTTTGCAGATGTTTTGAGCATATTGACCTCAGTCCTGAAGTTCTGCAAAAGATGCACAAATAAAGATGTTTGTTTTCTAATTCTACAAATGTTCTGGGCTTCCAGCTAAAGAGATGTTTTGCCCCTTTACGTGGGTGGAATACAAAGTTTTAATGAAGTGTACCATTCTGAGTCACTCTAATCCTATTAGCAATCCATCCTTTTGCTATTCTGTATACGTACTTAAGTCTCAGAGATTGGACTGAGGGTTTATTCCTACTGAAATCACATCTGCTACTTTCACACTGGGCAGAGCAACATAATCAAATCACTGAGCTCTGTCCTTCCTATGGCAAACTATGACAAAAAAAGTCATGGCATGGTTGATAGTGGCACAATTACCACAAAGGTCACCACATCTCCTCCCATCACATCTGAGCATACATTTTGAGCACAAAGTGCTGAATGGGGAAGGCACAAAGTATGACATCATCTGCACATGATTTGACCTCATTCTTGTGCTGTTTTAACTTTAATATCTGATTATTTTTTTTCCAGTGACCTGTTTTCTTGGTGTATTAAAGCAGAAAGAGCAAAAGTGAAAGGATCCAGGTATTTACTGTTGCATATTGAAAAACAGCACTTCTTGACATTCTGTCTTCAAATTTACTTTTGTTTTCAGTGATTAACTATTTTTTCTACTGTCAGAAAATGACATTTTAGGAGCAGCAGTTTTTTTTTTTTTTTCTGTGGAGCCATTTCAGGACTATTTCAGTAACTAATTCCTGTTCTAAAATTAAGACTTTTCTCTTCAAACAACTTCATGTTCTCATACACTTGAATCCCCTGATAATGAGCAACGTTGAAAAGTCTTGAACGAAAGAGCTGAAAGTGACATCACACTGGAAAACAAAATGTACAACACCCTCAAGCAATGGCTTTGCAGTCTGCGTAGAAATTAGAAATCAATTACACGCAGCGTTTTTGCTCTGTGGTAATTAATCTCCATGCCACTGAACTTCTTAAGTACTTTCCATGATATTATTAATTAGAAGGACAGGGGAAGCTAGATATCTGCTTGTTGCTCTGCAGAAATGCCCAAGAAGCCCCAAGGCCTCTGCTGTTTGTAGACCATTGTGAGCAACCTGGTAATATTTTGTTGTTTTGTTGTAAGATCAATACTTAGTTTGTGCTTTCATTAATGATGAGTGCTTGGTTTCTGGGAATCTATTAGCTATTGTTTTTGTACTAGTTTTGATACACACAAAGTTAGACACATTACTCCATACGTGTCTTTCAGCACCTTATTGCACCATGAACTCAGTCTAAGAAATATGATCACCATGTGTATAATTTAAGAAACGTTGCTGATTTGCTTTGAGATTTTCTAAAATATTTGCTTGGCCCAAATACCAAATAAATTAGTAATAAAAGGATGTTCAACCTAACTGTAGGAGAAAAAAAAAAGATCATATTTTTCAAGAATTTACTGACTAAATTTATTTGAATCAGTGCTGTTTCACCTAAAACTAAACAGCACTGAGTTCCTGTGGCTTTTTATGTAGAAGTTCTATTTTCCAGAACATTCCTATTACCTTTTTTTAGACTGAATTTTCCACAGACAGTATTTCTAAAGTTATACTGTCTGAACAGGTGACTGGGACATCTGCAGTGCTTGAGAAAACTGGGATGCTTTTCTTTGCATACTTTATGCTAACAGAAATGTTATAGGCATCCCAGTAAAGAGTACATGCTTATGGTGAAACTGATTTATACTTTTTCTATTGACTGTCCTTTCCATGTATCTCTTCCATAGACATTCATAGCAAAAAACTGTTCTTGTTTCCAGGCAGTTGACTATTCCCAGTTAAAAATAGTAGTTTGTAATTTCCTTTTGTTCCATTCCATTTTATTTATTTCAGACCATATCTGTACTTTATTCAGATCATTTTCAATGTTATGCTGATCTATCACAGTTCTCATGGGATATGCAAGACCTACTAGTTTATTATCTTCTGCAAACTAATTGCCTTTACAGCTCTTAATGGGATGCTGTTCCAGTACTTCATTGCTCAGAAATAGCTAAAAGCTTTCTAATTTCCAACCCAAATATATTGCTGGTCATGTTTGTTCTTGTACCTACCCTGTCCTAATCTTAAACAACTAATTTCAATAGCGATTTCAGTTCTAGCCCAGTGCATTTATGGATGAAACTGCATTGTCCAACATCCTGAGTTTGCATTTGTCTGCACTGAGTTTCAGGTGCAAGATGATATACATTGCCTGCAGACTAGCTGGGTGTTGAGGGTCTTTGAGAAACAGACTTAAGGGAACCTGCTGCAGGCTGAGAGTATTCCATTCAATAGAGTATGAGTCCTCAATGTGACTATTATTAAAAATAAGATTTCCTCAATCAATTGTCAGCCCCTACATAGTCCTAACCACTTGTTCATCCATTGCATGAAAAGTCCCCATATTTATAAAACAGATAGCTAACTCTGCTATTGTTGTTGTTTAAACACTTTTATTTAAAAACTTGGTCATTCAGATTTGTTTTCTTTTTCCCCTAAAGTGCATTGTTGTTAAAAACTTGTTGTTAGTTATATACTTTTTCACTTTAGCTCTGATAAAAGAAAAAGTCAATAATACTTGATCTTGGTGAAGATCTCAATGGTCCTTGTCTAGTGTCACTCGTTCTGCCAAAATACTGTGCTTCCAAACTCTCTGCTACTGTGTTCCTAAGTACAATAGGCTTACTTTCAAGGAAGACAGCAAAGTTCATCACTGGGCTATTTTTTTCCTTTTACACTTATTTACTCAGTCTTTGGGTTCAACCTGTCCATCCTTGAGAAACGGTTTTCATACTTTATCCGTGTGTCTTTCTCGGTTTCTCAGTACACAGTTGTTGTTTTAATCCAGCCGTTCTTCAAAACTTGGATGCCTAAAATAGGCAAGACGTGAAACTTGTTGTCTGCAAATCACTCTAGCATTGCCCTTACTCCATCTCCAAAATCCTTGGTGAGATATATATTAGCTAAAGTTCAAGGGCTGCCATCCACTTATCCCACTGTAACTTATAATCCAGTCAATGTTGAATTGGATAATTTTATATATTTTTTTTAAGTCTCATTCTGTAGCCTTATCTTCCCAGATGGCTTTATTTTTTTGATTGAACTACTTCTTTATTTACAGGCCTTGGAAAAATGAATTTAAATCAGGAAGACTTCTACCCTATATAGATGGCTTGGAGGTTTCTAGTAGTGCTTTGTGGTCAGAAATGCCACATCTCTCTCTTTTCATATCTTCAGTACTCAGCAATAACTTCTCAATGTTTTTCTGAACTCTATTCTCTCCTCTCACACAGTTTGGTGGATCACAGTGGCATTAGAGTGGGCTGGTCCATGTGAGCAGCTTTCATATTAAGTTTAAATTTAGTAAGTCTCATCACTCATAGTTGTCCGTCTCTATAAACTAGCATATGGATGACTATTTTGTGCTCAGGCAAGGAGCTAGTGTCTGTCTTTTAGTTACTGGTATTGAGAGGGGCAGAAGTGTCCTTTGTGTTTGAGGTATCAGCTGGATGAGTGAGTTCTGAGTTCTTCAACACGTGAAGCAAAAAAACCTTCCTCAATTATTTTTTTTTTAGTACCTCACAATTTTTGTGTAAGTCTGCTTGTTTTAGCTTAGGACCAACCCCAGTTTCAGGTATTTTCCAGACTTGCCTGTATGTCTCATTTTCAAGCCTTTGGTACCTACCTTCTAGACCATGCAGCCATTAGTTGTGAATAAGGTGAGTGGGTTTAACATAAAATGCATAGCTCTTTTTAGATGAGTCTTTAGACCAGCAAAATAGCAAGAAGACACTACATTTGTCATGGTATAACACATACTTTCAAATGATTTGCTCAATAAATGTGACTACTCTGAATCTTCAATACCAGCAGTCTTCATTACTAACAGCCTCTGCCAATATTTTCTTGTTAAAGATTGTAGATCGATTGCCAGGTGGCTAGTCGTGCTAAGTACTCCTTATTTGACCTCAGCTTTGACATGAACTATTTCTGTATGGTCCTCTCATCACTCTGTATCGATCATAACATTCTAATAGGCATTTTCAGTGACATTGATGATATGTTGCTCAGAAACTTTACTTCTAGCTGCATTCATACATTACTAATTCAAAAAAACGAAACAAACTCTAGATTTTTATTATTACTTTTTTTACTATTGGCATGTTACATAGCGAGCTGCAGGATCCTTATTTTCTGAGCAGCTGGAAAGCTACTGCAAAGCTGCTCAGAAAGCAATATAATCCTTCTTTGTCAGAAGTTAATGGAGCATGCCTTTGCCAACTTAATAGAAAGCATGCATGTAGCTATTTGAAGCACTATCTATCTAGTGATGATTGGACTTCAGTTGTTAATACATTTTAGGCTCTCAGTGTCCTTTTATGGTGGGGATTAGCACCATTTAAATCTGTTTGGAGGCATGGCTGTGATCAACACATATTGAATAAATGTACTAACACTGCCCTTAGGGTCCTCTTAACATAGATTTTTAAAGATGACTGTCAGGAATTTTTGCCCTTTCTCCTGTTATTTGTTGTAATTATGGCTTTGAGTGCTGGATTGTCAACTAGATTGTCATTTGAAAATGAGTTTCAGACTTGAAATGTTATTGCTTTCTCTGACTTCACATGATATCTCATAAAATTCTTCATCAGATACTAAAGAAGTCACTTGCAGAAACATTGGTATTTGTATTCCACTTTATCAGGTTTTTTTTTATTATTAAATCTCAACAGATAAAAGACAAATTTTGACTTTTCTTACCTCTTTTCAAGTATCCTCTCGAAGGAAATAAAATCACATGGCAGTATATGTGTTTATGATTACAGGCTTTTTTGCTGGACATCTGAACACTTACACCAAGGGCATTTCAGTGTCTTCCTGTGTGATTTTGTTATAAAAGTAAGATTGAGACTTTAGAAAACATTCCTTGAAGACTCTCTTTGCTTTGTAGTACTGTGAAGTCCACAGCCACTTTGGTTCTGGATTATTACACTCCTTTTGATGGCATTCCTTTATGTTTAGCAATGTGGCAGAGGAAGCTATGTAGTTTTTAACAATTACTTCACACGATGGACAGCAGAGCAATACTTCTCTGACACCATTACTCTTTTTTTTGAATGTCTAAAGAGAGTCTAGGCACACTGGATGAGCTCAATTACAATTGGAGAATATCACTAAAGGAATACTTGGTCTCCATGGTGGGGGTGAAGCAGTAATCTAATTGGAGAAGTATATATCTCCATAAATGTATAAGCTATATTTTTAATCAAACTAGGCGTAGATTTATGTCCAGGTAACTTGCCTGATCCTTCAGGTGAACGGACATCCATTTAGGCCCCCGTGAAAGAAGGTAGTGGAAAAAAATTTACATTTTACACATTAAACAGAATCTGAAATAACCGAAAGTAACAGTAACAAGAAAAATTATACTTTCAGCATTATAAAATATAGCAATTGCAATGCAGTGATGGACTCACCCTGTTGAGCTCGTTTCCTTCTCTGGGCATTTTAAGAGCTGGCTTTAGAGGACAGCAAAATGACTGTGTGGATATTTACTGAGTCCTTCCCACTCTTGAGGTCAGTGTGGGAGAAAGCACGACAATCGCTGTGAATTTTGACGAATGGGGCTGCAAGAGGGCAGTGAACCCTTAGAAGCCAATCCCACCTATGACTAATCGGCTGTGACTCACTGCAGGCTTTAGTTTCTTTCATTAAGGCTTTTCAGCATCCTAGGAAACATACAGGCAATACGCGGGCACAATTAAGTCAGGGCAGTCCACAGGCTTACAGGTTGTTACAAGAGATAATACCACTAATTCTCCTAAGTGTTCATATACAGAACTAGAAAAACTAGATGAATAACTTCAAGAGCTGCATGACCCTTCATATATGGGCATCGTGTCACCCAAAAAAAGCTCTGGTATCCTAGCACCAAATTTTCTTTCTTGACTTGATCAATGGCTACTTTTTCTCCTGCCTACTTTCTGAAAAATCTCTTTTGAAAGTGCATGTAATAAATGTTATTATTACGTTATTATTTGTCTATTTTCCATATCTATGGACTATCTCACACTGTAATTCCAGGCTTCTGTTTTTTCAGCCTACAGAATAAGATCTATTTCATGAAAAAATAAAGTCCATTGTCACATACATACATATCTTTCCTCTGATAACTTTATCAATTTATTCAGAATTCAATTCAGGGGTGGAAAATTAAACATGTTCAAAGTACGACAAACACTTTGCTAAGTGACCTGCTCTTTTTATAAGACGTGGGACACTTGCTAGTTTTCACACTTTGAACAAGCTGCTATCTCCAGCACCTTTTCGTAGTTTCAGCTCTCAGTTTTCCCTCACAAAAGACTCGTTCCAACACTCCGAGCCAACACTGCGGGCTCTTCAAACCATGCAATCAGGGAAAGATCAGCCCATGTTCCTTACCTCATTTGGCAATTTGGTTTTTGAGGGTTGAGTCTGGTCCCTGGGCCACTCCCATTCCTCTTCAGCAGGAATTGAGTTGGGAAGAACCATTCAAACTCTTGGAGAAATGTTTTTTATAAGAGCTGAACCTTCATCTCTTTTCATCTGTGGAGCCAGTTGTTCATCCTGCCAAGGAGTTTCTTAAGAAAACAAGCCTTGCAGTGGAAGAAGGAAATGAACATTTGATGTATCTAATAAATGTGGATATGTGCTACTAATTCAAAATTATCAGTCTCATCATTGTCTCCTCACCAGCATTTCCCTTTCCAATATCTGAGACATCTTTGTGTAGGATGTGAGAAAAATCTCACATCAAGATGTTTCCCCAGGATTCCCAGAGTTAGTCTTTATACCTCTACTCCTGAAAGCTGATCAAATAAAGCTTGTCCTTATTTCTGTTTGTTCTCGGATGTTAATTAGTGCTGGATAACAGCAGTTTGCTGTGATAAAATGTTCTGCTGCACATGTTTAATCAACAAGACAGTTTGTTCCATTGTTCCATTCTAATGCTACTGGAAATACTCAAGCAAATATGGCCCTTGAAATTTTACTCATGTATGCAGTGTTCCAAACTTCAGTCTAGATTTAGAGGAGCGAAAAGTAATCTTGCAGCTTCATCATAAGTCAATCCAATTTCCTTGCAGATCTCCACTCTTCACTGCTAATTTACTGATATCTGACTCTGCTTAAAAGGCAGTCAGCTAATACAGCTTTTAATCAGGGGAGAGAATTGCCATCCTCAGGACATTCATAGCTCATTTTACAGTTTTCTTTGTTAATCTTTCCGTAAAAACTGAGGAAGAGATGCAAAATGATACCATTAAACTAATTTTCTTGCAATTTTAACATCTGCATAGGTTTTAACCAAATGAAGGGATGTAGTGTGATTTCAGAAAACTTAGGTGTACCTAGGACTGTGGAAAAAAGATGACGTGATTCTTTTTTAGTCTAGATAAGTCGGGATTGTAAAAATCAGCAGTAAATGTGTGATTATGCCTCCATCACACCAAATTTCTGGTCACAGATGCCAGTGACTTGGAACAACTCACAGATTTGTTCAGGCATCTGAGACATCCGTGCCTAGTCAGTGTTTTGATAAAACTGACTATCTTACTGTCGTTTGTTAAAGAAATTTTTGTAAAATTAGAAATGTCACCATCTTACATGGCTGCAGTGGAGAAAAACTCTTCAGTGTCAGAACAGATGATTGAAGAAATTGCTGTTGATTCAAAGATTCTGTTAAAACAATATTCATGACACCATTTCATTAATGGAGGTATAGGTAAATCAGCTAAGAAAATGCATGTGTCAAGAAGCACCTGAAATTTGAGTTACAAGCCATATAAAACTAAACCTGACTCTCTAGGACCATGTGTCTTAGATGGACCCAAGTGTCCACCAGTTCCACAGATGGAAAAGGAATATTTCCGTAGAGAAACTTCAGGCTTGACCTCTGAAAAAAGGGAGTTTTCTTTACAAGAGACCAGATGTCAGAAAAAATGCTTTCCCTCAGTAGCCTTCTACCTTCTTTTCAGCCCTTTTCACAAAACGCACTTTGGATGATGGGATTCTCTACTTTTCAATCAGCTTCTTGTCAAAGGAAGGACATGATAGTCAAAATTGATGTAGACCTGTACAATGCAAACATTTGCATCAGAGCTAATCACCACAGGATTCCTTAGTAACTGGTGGGAGTCAAATGAATACACTCAAATGAGTCTGGAGGATGAGTCAGATCATGATGGTGTGTGTAAAGAAGGTCTGATGATTCATCATCTAATATTGTCTATTTCTATCCCTTAATTCTTAAGAGAGCCTTGAGTGACTATCTCAGGTGTGACTGTCTGAAAAGAAAAAAGTTTAAGGTTAGACCAGATTAATTCTGTCTGGAGATTTCTTCTCCTCCTCCCCTTTCTTTTTTTCTTTTTTATTTGTGATGCTGTGCTGTCTCTCTGCCTTTGCTAGCCTCTCGATGATCACAATAACAGGATAGGGGCAAACACATGCCTCCGCTTTCAAGTTTTAAGTACCATTCAGTCAAGCAACTTTTGAAAGGAAGAAACAAAAAGAGGTTTAGAAATGTAAAATATCATTAATTTCTGATTCTTTTTGTATATCATAATCCCTAATCACATGAAAGTATGCTCTTCCTAAAAATGACTTTTTCTGGTCAGTAAGAGAGGCCAAGTGCCTCATCTGCATATATTCCAGAGTTATACAAAACTAGTTTTTATGTGAAACCATCCCTTCTATCTTACATTTCAGCAGAAAGCTGCTATTGTAGTCTGCAGATCCTCATCATGATATCAAAAGAATAGTCTTTTCTATTAATATAATTACACGAAGCAGACACTGGGCAAACTAGGAACGTATTTGGTATATTCAAAACCAGCAGTTATGATCACAGGGATCTCTGCTGACAATTGCTTGTTAACACATCAGAGCCTGGGAGTGTTTTTCTGAAACATTTGCCATGCATGGGTTTGCTGCTCCGTTATACAGCATTTACTGAGGTGTATTGAGAGTTTCAGTAAGAGAATCACAACCCACTTCTCCATTGATACTGCCCATTTAGCGCTCTGAAGGATAGGGCTGAGTTTGGTTAGAAGGACCAGGAAGAAAGTCTTTTTCATGTGAAGTTTTCAGCAAGATTTACAAGCTCTAACTTTCAATTTGAGCTTTTCTACCTGTATTTGTGAGTCAGTGACTCTGAAAGCATTCCTAGCTAGGGACTCCGTTTCTAAATCTAGACTCTGAATGTAGTACTGCAGGCTGCAAGGAAAAGTGCAATCTGCTGCAGAAACCTCCAGACATTTCTACAGCAGCTAAAGTCTCTCCATTTTCATGATGTGGAACTGTCTCCTCTAAATCCCTTTTCCCAGCTCACTGAAATAGCAGCTATTTTCAATATTTCACCACTGCAGTCTGGAGCAGTACAGCTGAAGTTTAACCAGGAGAGAAGAGTTATCTGTGGCTGATGCCAATGGTTAAAATTGGCAATGTGAAAGAGAACAGAATAAAAAAGGTTGATCCGAACTGACATTAAACCAACTGAAATGAGGTCCCTAAGCTAAAAACTTACCTTGTAAATGTAAATAAGTGTGATGACTGGCAAAGCAATTCAGAGCTTAAGGCTCAGTGATACTAACATAGATTTGGACAGCAGCTTGCCATCTTAATTCAAATACATTCCCAGCTCCTGCCAACTCCTTTATTGCCTCAACTTCTCAGGGTAAGATATCCTTCAGCACTTAACAATAGCACAGTGACTGGAAATTCAGTACAGGCAATTGTGGTTATAAAGTTGGTTCTTGGTTTCAACTCTGAGGAAATCCTTGCCTCCCGTGTCCTCTCGCTTCATAAACAAATACATCTAATTAATGTGACATCTTCTGTCATTGCACTGTTTACTCTATTTTCAATTTCTATCCTTTATTTTTTTTTTTATTTTATTTTCCCCTGTGTCATCTCTATGGAGATATCATAGAGTCACAGAATATTCCAAGTTTGAAGAGATCCATAAGGATCACTGAGTCCAACTCCTGGACCACTCAAAAATCAAACCATATGTCTGAGAGCATTGCCCAGATGCTTCTTGAACTCTGACAAGCTCTGTGGCATGACCACTTCTCTGGGGAGGCTGCTCGCTGCCTGACTGCCATCTTGCTGAAGTACCTTTTCCAGTTTGTAATACATACTGTTCCTGCCACTTTGAACTTATTTGCCCCTAAGGAACTATCATAATGAGTGCCTAACCCTCAGGAAATCCATGATCCAGTCCTTACCAAGATTTTTTCATCCATATGCCCATGCGGGTAACTATAAAATTACAAGAGAGAAAATGAACCAATCTCATTCACTGTAGGAGGGTACACATTTTTCACTGGACCTCTGAATCATATATTTAGAATATATCAGAACAAAACCAAAAATATTTTCTATTTAAGAGGAAGTAGCAGGATTTTCATCACTAGTTCCAAAATGATGTCACAGATATAGAAAACTCTGAGGTGCTACAACCCATGCTGGTCTTGTCTGGGAGTGTCAGCCCTAGCCACGGCTGTTGGTAGGGACAGGATAACAGCATTCACCATTCTAAAAATCTTCCATGTAGCTCCTAAAAGGGAGTTCAGAATGGAAATCTAATCCATACTGCCTTGTATTTGTTACCCAGAGAGCAGCTGTTTCTGCTTCTTTCTGCCACAAATGAGAAGTTCAGTTGGCTGATGAGCTGCCTAGATAAGAACAACTGAAGAAAGAATGATTTTTATTTTATTTTATCTATTTGTTTTGCAGTTGACGAGGAAAATCATCATGTGAACATACTCTCCTACGTTTTCTTGTTGTGAAAAACTTTACAGTTTAATTAGCAGTAGTAGTATGGATCAGTAGCTAAAAAAAAAAAAGATGTGCGAAACCAAAAGGAAATATTTATCTCAATGAGCCTGGAAGCTGTGCTTCAAGATACAAATGAAAAGGAAAAAAAAAAAAAAAAAGTTTTTAAATTTTGAACATTTGAAATGCTTTCAGCTTGCAGTATCAGGTTTTCATACTTCAAGGATGATAGAATTATAGAATCTTTAGGATTGGTTTATCCTATTTCAATGACTTTAATATGAAGCGGTTAAAATCATCAGCCTATGCAAGACTGAGAAATGCTTAAATCAGCCATGAAGTTACTGAGCAATACATTATGAGTGTTAATTACTCATAATACATTATGAGTATTATGAGCACCAAAATGAACTGACTCGTTGATTTCTAGAACAAAACTAGAGAAAAGCTTGGCATTTCATCTTCACCCAAAGCAGTAGGGCAAGGAGGACTTGAGATATCATTCCACAAGTAAGAAACATCTGAAAGCTGTGAAATTAAGCACTCTGTGTTCCTCTCAAAATCTGAGAATACATAAACTTCTTTTCGCACATTCCAAACTATTCAAGATATGAACAAAATGATAATGAAGAAAGCAATTTTTATTTTTTCAAGTTAGAAAGTAACGCCAGCAATGTCAGGTAAATGAGATAAATTACTGATAATTTGAATTACTGATAAACTGCTGATATAATGAACTTGTAGTATCTGGTGTTCTAGTGGTGGTAGAAGTTGTGATTAGAAGTTCTCATATAGCAAAAGAAGAGTTTTAGTGTTCACACCCTTCACAGTCACCACATGCACTTAATGTGGTATTCAAGACAGTAAGGAGCCAAAAAGCACTGAAAAGCAAGTCTTTGGATAGAACAGATTTTTTTTTTGTTTTTCCCATGAAGTCATGGTTTTCATTTGTTTTAAAGTGAGATGGACTCTGATAATGATAATTTACTTCCAAATGGTTTTCGTCAAGTTTTATGAACTCCTTTATTATTAATTTCCAGGCCAAAATTTGACCTCAAGAATCAAAGATATTCAATTTTTGCTGCTACTTTCTTCCCTCCAACATTTTTAGAATATTACAGATCAAATTCCTTTAAACTTATTCTTCTCAGATTACTTCTCTGTTAGAAATATGTAGATTTTCAGATCAAAACTGAAGAAAAAAAACAATGAAAAGCATTATTTATCACAAACTGTCAGAGAGAGTTCATTTTAGGATTTAGTAGGGTGATTTTAATTATTATTATGGAGTTATCGCAAAAATTTACCTTCATGTGAATTTTTCAAGATAAATAAATTAATGTATCTATAAATAAATGAAGCTTTTCTCATCCCTGAGCAATACTCATTCAAAATTCTGCTTACAGTATATTTTAATTTAAATATTTTTTGGAGTCTGGCACTTTGCTCCTGCATTCACAATAACAATTTACCATAGTGCCTATTGGTTTCATTTGCTCTGTACTTGGATTTCCACTTTTTCAGGATCTGGAAGACAAAATGACATCTTCTTTCTTGCTGAAATGAGTTCAGGAAAACAGTGGTTTGAAGCCCAGAGATTTTCATTGTGAATCTGTTTCCACTGACTGCTTGTCTGAAGTTTGTATTAATCTTCAATACTGAAAATCTTAACCAGAAATCTAATTTGAGGTCTTTTTAACTGGAGATTTTGAAAAGAATACCATTTAGTTGCACGAGAATCTTCAGATGAGTCTATGATGTTGCATTCTGTTGATTTACTGCTGCACTGCATTTTGAATTAGTGTTCGAATTTGAAATGCATTGCTTCTCTGTTTACAAATGGTCTCTGTAACAACTAGGGGTTTATCAGCACTTGACAGTTTGCACAAGATAGGAAAAATCTCAGTGATCAAGTTATAGCTGTTTCTCTCTAACCAAAAAAAAAGGGAAGTTTATCACTCACAGTGGTGCTATTCATCCATGAAAAGTCATATTTTTCTCAACTACTTGAAAGAACAATTGCCTTATTGGTGAGGCCTCACCTCAAGTACTGTGTTCAGTTTTGAGCACCTCAGTACAGAAAGGACATGGAGGTGCTGGAGCAGGTCCAAAGAAGGGCAACAAGGCTTGTGAAGGGCTTGGAGAATATGCTCTATGAGGAGAGACTGAAGGAACTGGGGCTGTTCAGTGTGGGGAAAAGGAGACTGGGGCGAGACTATATTGCTCTCTTCAAATACCTGAAAGATGAATGCATGGAGAGCAGGGTTGGTCTCCTCTCGCTGGTGACAGGTGACAGGATGAGGGGAAATGGCCTTAAGTTGCACCAGGGTAAGTTTAGGTTGGATATCAGGAAAAACTTCTTTACAGAAAGGGTTGTTAAGCACTGGAATGGGCTGCCCAGGGAGATGGTTGAGTCACCATCCCTGGATGTGTTTAAACACCATTTGGATGTGGTGATCAGGGACGACAAATAAGTGACTTATCAAAGTTGAACTGACTAAAAATAGAGAACGTTCAATCTAGGGTTGGAATACAAAATTGCAGGTGTGTTGCTTTTTTTTTTTTTTTGCTTGCAAAGTCAATCTATAGCCTCAAAATGAAAGTGAACTGTACTATTCAGAAAAGCAAGACAGATTGAAACGCTCCCAATATTCATGCTATTTCCAGGAACCAAAGCAATTTCAGAAAGCTGAGCTAGAAATCTTCCTGTGCCATTAGTGAAGGTGCATTCTGCTGCCTTACACAAAAATTCAGCAAAAGAAGCACGCCATTAACTTGGATGAATGAATGAATGAAGCCATCACTAGAGATGTCCAAACATTTGGAGGTCTTAAAAATAACGACGTATTTAAGGCATGTTACATTATGTGCTTCAGAAAGTTAGAACAACATTGTTTTACACTGTGACATGCAATCTGTCGAGTCAAAGGCTTTCTTTCTGACACATTGTTTGCACATTGAGACTTATTTTAGTATACTATACAGTTAAGAGATGAGGGGAAAAATCTAAAATATTCTTGCTTTCCTACTCCTCCCGCTACAAAAATCTAAGTAAGTTGTCAAAAAGTGAGAGTTGGGAGGTTTGCCTAATTTAAATAAGTCAGTTTTAAAACGTTCTTGCTAAGGAGATGTGCATGGTTTGTCAGCCGTAGCTGCTGCAGCTTGAGTAATAGTGGGCAGTTTTGACACAATCTGTACAGTTTTGCTATAATTAGAGAAAGACACATAGAACATCCTTCAGAGCAGAAAATGATTGGCGAAATACATGATTTCCTGACAAGTTTTAAAGATCTCGTGTTGTCCTCTGCCAACAGCTATTCTGTCTGTCACGTAACCTCACTGTAATGGCCATAAGAGCATGTCTGAAAATGACCCTCCAATGCATTCCTTCGTGACAGAATACATTATGGTCAAATCCATTGTCTTTTATGAGTAAGGAAACCATTAAAAGCATGAATTTAGGCAGAATCACAAAGGAGCATTGCAAAGCCATTTGGATAAGAACTTCTTTCTGGTTTAGGATCAAGACCAAGTAGAACCTGTGGGGGTTGAGAGGACTTTTAAGTAGTTTGAACAAATGTAAGAATTTGTAGCAAATCTATCAGTCTAGAGTTTGTGGCTTTAGTACAGAACTTCCGTCTGCAGTGTAAAAGAAATGTAAATGGCTGAAAGAGTATCATTTAAAAAAGACAGGTGCATGGATCAGTGCAGGACTACTGAAAGTACACTGCAGTACACTCTTCATTGGATCTATCATCTGTATTGTTTGTTTTGTGTGAGATATGTTTGTGTGGCCAGCAGGGAAGTGATTGTCCTTTTCTACTCTGCCTTTCTGAGGTCCCATCTGGAATACTGCATCCAGATCTGTGGCCCCCAGTACAGGAAAGATGGAGAGCTGTTGGAGAGGGTCCAGTGGAGAGATGATCAGGGTCTGCAGCACCTCCCCTTCAAAGACAGGCTGAGGGAGCTGGGCTTGTTCAGCCTGGAGAAAAGAAGGCCACGGGGTGACCTCATTGCAGCCTTCCATATTGAAAAGGGGATTATAAACAGGAAGGGAATAAACTTTTGACTTGGGTAGACAGTGACAGGAGAAAGGAGAATGGTTTTAAGCTCAAGGAGGGAAGGTTTAGACTGGATGTCAGGGGAAGTTCTTTACCAGGAGAGTGGTAAGATACTGGAACATGCTGCCCAGAGAGGTGCGGATGTTCCATCCCTGGAGGTGTTTAAGGCCAGGTTGGATGGAGCCCTGGGCAACCTGGTCTACTGCCAAATCTGGAAGCTGATGGCCTTGCCTATGGCAGGGGGTTGGAACCTGATGATCCTTGGGGTCCCTTCCAACTCAAGCCATTCTATGATTCTATGATTCTATAAAAGGAGACCAACTCCCTCATGCCTGACTTGGTGTCACACTGCAGATATAGGCATGTTTAAAAGGCCCTACCCCATCTCATACCATTTACTGAATGCAGAACATGGATTTGTTCAGCTTAGAGCCTACAGCTGGACATAATGAACAGTGATTCTTAACTTTAAATCCACACCAACGTATTATTATCTATAACAGTCTGTAAAGTGCAGCACCAAGTCCAATAGAATGAGCCCTCCAACTCATCTCCAGGAGTGGGAAAAACTCCACAGACATTAAACAATTGCACCCAAACCCATCAGACTCAAAATTTCACAATGTTGGTATCTAAAGCAGTGGAATTTAGAGTGCCAGGCATAACGTTAGAGATAAATATACATAGATCCCTCTAAAAATAATGCCTCCTGTTTACTTTCATGGAAACTACAACAGATACAAAGAACACAGTAACACTACTTGATAGAGCAAATTCTCAGTAGCAAAACACTATTTTTTTTTACATAGCCACAACTACTATTTATGCATTTTCACCAGCAATGAACAAGAGCATGCATATTGTATTCACAGAAAAATCTGCACCAGTGGAGGTGACCCACTGTTTCACAGTGTTTCACCTCCATCACCCCACTGTGCTCACATCCACTGTATGGCCTCTATAAATGTTCAGAATGTGTTGATGAATGTCATGGGTGCCATTTTTTCCACATGGAAGAATTCCATTCCACACCTTTTCTTCATAAAGTCTTCCATGTCAGACACCATTCTGTTAGACTGCCTCTCTGCTGCCATCTATCCCAGGACAACAAAACGTAATGAGATATTGATGGGAAGACTCAACATCTACTGCTGTGTCACCAGCATCTACCTTTGATATTGTGGTCCAGAATCATAAAACAAGAGGCATTGCTTTCAGAGCAGCACTCATGATAGCGAAATATTTTAAAACAAAATAATTTTAGCAACATAATTTTAGCAACATATTAGTGATGCTGTGTGGAAATGGTGGGGAAGAGATAAAAATTCATAGGCGCAATCCATCAGCTCTCACTTTCAGCAATAGCTTATAGATGTGAAGGGTCTTTGAACTCTCGCACAAAGAAGTGAAGAATTTGCTCTTGCATTTTATATTCTGTACAATCCGATAAGGAAACAATATTTAGTACAAACTTCTCAGAGCACACTGAAGCCAGAAGTACAGGATTCACTGAGTCATTGTAACTATGGCACTGGAATGTTTCAGTTTCCCTGTTCATTAATGAACTGTGTTGCTTTTGCCACTTCACACTGCTGGCCATGGGAAAATGAAGCAAGCTCTGATTTTCAAAGGTCAAGAAGTCAAGGAATACACTGCAAAAACCTGGAAGGCTCTGTAGGAGATCTCCACATTAAGAAAATTGTGCAGTTTTGCATTATAACACTGGTGAGCCACTGAGCAGTGTTTGTTCAATATACAAAATTTCAAAGCAGTGTTTTTTTTTTTTGTTTTTTGTTTTTTTTTCCAGCCTAGCTTTATGGATTTATGGACATAAAGACTCAAATAACTTCAGATTTATGGATTGCCTGTTCTCATCTGGGCCATAGCAAATGCTGGTAGCCTCAGCCCTCTTGCAAATGGTATGGAACACTTAGTGGCTAGATCTGCCCTCAGGCTCTGAAACAACAAATCTGTGGTTACAAGAGCCCTTTCTCTAATAACGAGTGTGCTGTTCAGGAGCAGTGTTAATGATGCTCTTACTAACACATTACACATCATGGCTAAAGTCAATCAATACCTCTTTCTGTGACTTCTGCCTCTTGAGGCAGTATAACTCATTGCCAGGTCTTCAGTAGATAAGCAGCCTGGCACATTTCTACTACAACAAACTGCCACTAGTCAGAGGCTTTTTCATTGTGAGGATCTTATTTTTATAAAGAGATTTTTTTTTTTCATTGTACAGATTACAGAGATTACAAAACCAGGCTCATCTCCTGTAAACAAAGAAACAAATAAATAAAGAAATAAGCTTTTTTTATCTCAAAGGTAAAGGTTAGCAAGTTAAGAAAAAAGAGCAGGGATGAAAAATTGGCAGTTGAGAAAGAGCAAGTAAATTGTAGATGATTGTATTTCCTTCCTTAAGTGAGTACAAAAAACAGATGTTAAATAAGGCAGGATTATCAGTCTCTGTTTAGTTGGGAAAATAACACAGTGGAAAATAAGTGAAGTAAGTTAGACATAAGTAAGCAGTGCTGTTGCACTTCTGAGGTCTTTTCTGTGTGTTTCCATTTCAGGCCAAGTGCCTTATAGAGGCATGGGTCTCTTTTGCAAGTCAGGTCTTTGTGAAGCCACATCCACATGACCACAATCTTGCTCAGTATACAGCTATAGATAAAGATGACAAAAATAGTACACCTCCAGAACTGGGCAACTTCAATAAGACAAGCTAATACAATGGTTTAAGATGTGGAAACTCTTCATAAAAATATCCTTGACTAGAACATTGGCACTGCTTCTCTCTGTTCTTGTCTAGAGCCTTGCAGATATGCTATCTTCAGTTTTCTGTCTTCATTTAGTGCCTTTTCAGAGAAAGAGATATCCTTAGTGCTGTGAGAAAACATTACTAGCTAGAAAACTTCCTTTATTCTTGTGTCTTTCTGGGATTTAATGTAATAACATTCATAAGCATTTTTGCCTTGCGTGGTTGGGGATGTCGCTTATGTAAGACAAAACAAGACCAAAAAACATTGCTAGTTATCACACATAGCAAACTTCACGGCTGTGTGTTTGCTTTTTCAGTGCATCTCAACTAAAAAACAAACAACAAAGGCATGTAAGCTCAGTGTTTATGAATAAACATTATACAAGTACTCTGAACTGCAGGTGTTGAAGTGGCGCCTGAGAAGCCTTGAGTTGTGTGACTCAAGGCAACAATCACAGGTAGGAGGGAATTAGGTGCACGATAAGGACCTGCTTTGTCAGAGGAACTTCTTGTATTTTTTCTTAACTTTTTACTTGTTTTAGAGCTATTGTTATTCCAATTTTGCATGTCTGCAGCCCAGCCATTGCCTGTTAGGAGAATAAGTAGAAAGTATGTGAGACTTTGAAGGACATGATTTAATGGGCATCGTGGGGGTGGGTTAAAATCGGACCTGGTGATTTTAGAGGTCTTTCCCAACCTTCACGATTCTATGATTCTGTGACTTTACTTTTGTCTCCCGCTGTAAAGGGAACAAAGCACAGAGGCAGACAAGTAGGTGCCAGCACTGTAAGTGACAATGACAAAACAATGTTTCTTCTGAACTGATGTGTTAATAGAAAGCTTTCAAAACAAAGCTTTGTAAAGGCTCCTGGAATGCAAACATAAATAGCTTATGACCTTTCAAGTGCTGTGGATGTGATTCTTGCTCTTTAAAATAGGACTGTGTTTGAGGTTGCATATTTTCAGATCACTTATCTTACAAGTTGCTTTAAATGGACACAGCACTTTGTCTCCTTCTGTTACACAGAGGACAATGTATTCAATTTATTAATCTTTCATTCAGACTCTGATGGGGACATTTATATCAGCACATAAGGGTGCTTGATGCTGCATATAGCCACACGGAGAGCTGGCCCAGGTCTTGTTTAATGGGATACTGGAAGTGAAGTTAACAACAGGCTTGGGGCAACAGAGCACAAAGATGACAAAGTGCTGGGATAAAATGTGCTTTCTCCAGGTTTGATTAATGTGTTCTGGCTCTGTCTGCCTCCTGCAGCAAAAACTCTTCCTATTGCACTCTTGTGTCTGGAGGGGAGCTGCAAGTGGGTGGGCAGCCACTTGCTGACAACCATCCCATCTTTTTTGGGGAAAGCTTTTCTGACATCTGGGCTCTGCACGACCATCTCTCTCAGTTTGTTCTCTGCTTTTTACTCAGCTACCACATGAGCACTACAAACAGCCACTCAGGTCCTTCTCTAAGAGTGTTTTCTTGAAGTCCAGCTGTACTTCACTTTTTACTGGATTATTGCATATTTTTTGATGGGAGAGACCTCTGGAGATCTGTAGTCTTTTTTTTTTTTTTTTTTTTTTTTAAGTGAATAAATCAAACATATTCTGATAAAATTATTTAACTATGAATCTCTTTCCCTGTAGAGCAGATCCTTGATTCTGGGTTGCACTCTAGCTATTTCAGCGGTAAACATGTAGACATTTAACACTTCTCTCTGGTCACTTTAAGGGAAGGTTGACCAGTCACTACTGGGATCGCTTTAATTTCTTCCATCTTCTCTTATCAGCAATTCTTCTCCTCCCAGAAGCTTCTGAGTGAGTTTAGTAAGAGGACAGTAACTCAGCACTGAAAACATGACAAGTAAGAGGAACTCTCTCCTTAAGTATGTTCTAAGATGCATTAAAGTTAGTTTTAGGGTTCCTACTGCAAAATAGAAGGCAACATTGTAAAACTGCTCAAACAGGGGAATTGGACACAGCTAATCTTTGAGGTCCCTTCCAAGCTAAACCAATGTATGATTCCAATGGGGCCTATACCTCAAATTTTGCCACTGTCACAACATCCACAAGCTTGGCCTGTTTCTTGGGGTAGCAAATGATTTTGCAAGCAGCAAGTCCAGCTTCTTCAACAGGCTGAGTAAAATACTCAATTGGATGGATGGATGGATGGATGGATGGATGGATGGATGGATGGATGGATGGATAGATGGATGGATGGATGAAAGAGGCAAGTGAAGTGCTAACTAATGTTTTGCATATCTATTCCTCCATAAAATCATGATCAAGTGGTTTAAATAAACCAGTAATGTTTATCTGAAAGGTGCCCTCCCTCTTAATCTGATTCAGGTATATTTTGCTAAACATTTATATTAATTTTATCTACAGTAAGTGGAGATTAAAAAAAAAAATTCCTTTTCTTCTTGTGTAATAATTTTACTTCTTTTGAAGACTTATTCTTCTTCCTTGAATCTTCTCTTTCTTGACTAAGGATTCTCTAATCTTTTCCACCTCTTGGTTGCTGTGTTTTGGAATAAAGTCACTCATTACATAAAAGCTCATTTTCAGGAGGATTGAGGAAATCCCAATTGGTTTTGCTTCAGAAATCGATACAATCAAAAAAACTTTCAGGTTAATAAAAGGATTTGAAGCGTACTTGAGAGAAAGTGTTCATTTTCTGAGAAATTTGAGAACATTATTTTGAAAAATAAGACCTATATCCTCTTTTTCGTGTTCTGCGTCTGTTGTATCAGACTTGTTTTGCAAATAAAGTAGATGAGAATAAAATGCTGTCTGACAATTAACTTCAATCTACAGAACAGAAGAAACGCTTTTCTGGCAAAATTATTTTGTCTTTCTTAAATGTGAGGATGTCTCCTATCTCCTTCATAGAGACAAATTTCAGTGGAGGAATTTTATGATGACTTTTGGTTTCCTGGCAGATGTTTTAAAGCAAATTCTGGCTGAGCAAGTAGATTTGTTATGAATTGCTCTCCTGCAGCCATTCGGGTACCCTCAGTGTTAGCAGACCTGTTTGGGGTTGCTGTAAGGAACATCTATTAAAAAAGTACCATGAAACATTTATTATAGTAACAACTCTTGAAGGCAAGAGAGTGCTTTTTTTCTCTATTGGTTCCAAGAGTGCAATAAAATGAGTGCTTAGTAACCTGTCAGAGGAAAATAGAGGTTGAGAAGTGAATTAAATACAGTATTCCCATGTAGAGGGTTAACATCGTAATGGCAAGAACACTTTTCTCTGTTTGTCAAGGAGGTGTCTCTGCCCTCTGGTGTGCCAGCTCATGGTAAGGATGATGAATCTACCCAGCATGTACAAGAGCTGCTCTGAAAGTAATGCCTCCTATTTCATTATGTTGGCCCATGATGTCAGAGGTGGATCCCATTACATTTTATTGCCATGTGACAGATGGCAGCCAAAGGGTAGACAGACCAAATGGTGTCTGACATGGAAGTGCACGTGAAGCAAAGGTGTTGAATTGAATTCTTCCATGCAGAAAAATGGCACCCACTGACATTCGCCAACATTTTTTTTCACAGGAATTAGTTAAGTGAGTTTTGCATCATTCTACAGGTTTTAAGTTATTTAAAATTTAAAAAAAAATAAGATGTGTTGGTAGTTGATCGAAGGTGCAAGGCTGTACGTTCACACACTGAATGTTTGGTGGATTTAAAACTGTGCCTAATGCTACACGGGCAAACATTGCAAAGGTTGACCCCCTAGGGCCACTACATGAGTTGATCCAGTAGGCATTCTATATTAAATCTAGAAAGAGGTATTTTTTTATGTAAAAATCATCTGCATTGTGGGTATGCAGACATTGAAGGAACAATGCCACATGCCTTTAGCAACTCACTGACAGTTTAGTAACATATGTTCCACGTGGGCAAGGAAAGAATCTTGGAAGGAAACCAAACACCTTGGAAATACTGTCACTGCTTGCATTATGCCAAAATCCCAAACCCCAGCAGGAAGAACTGAAAAACACACTGGAATCACTGCCTGATGCCACCCTTGGTATCTCAGAGGCCAGACAAAATGAAAAAGACTGCTTTCATGTGCAATTCACTGTTATGTTTAAATGTTTAGGCATTGTAGGAATGCCTATAGGGATGGACTTTGATTGTTTAACAGATTAAATAGTTACCAAGATTAACTGAAACTCAAACAGCAACAGCTATTTGAAGTGTATTGGGTAAATGCTTGGCATTTTTACAAAACCTAATACTCAATCTAATAATATTCATGATGTTGATCTCACTATCGTTGATATAATCTTTAATAAAATGTATTTCATGCAAATCATAACCTTGCCTTCCCTGATTTAGATCTTTAGAACTAAGATTCCACGCAGCTTTGATTTTCACTGGAAAATGATGCAGAACCAGACCTGAAAATGAGTTTTTCAATTACAGAATCAGGTCTTGCTATTCTGTTTTCAGAAACTCTTGTTTCATTTGTGGTCCAGTAATCCCTTGAAAGGAAGCTATTCAATATTTATCCTCTACTCCCCAATGGCTGATGCCTCTGCCTTATTTACAAAACATTTTTCAATATCATCAATTTCTTTCTTGATTCTACCATTACTCTCATTGATACGGCAGTCTGCTTTCAGAATATGAGTGCATTTAATTTTCTCAATGCCTAACGGAGGCAGACACAAATTGTCTTATTACTGGGCTTATTTTGTAGATGAGAAACTGAAACACAGGAATATGAGGTCAAATGTATCCATTAACTCAGCATCCTGATTTTAAGACTTACAATATAAATGAGGTCAGAATAAATGTCATGGCCCCTTCTGGCCTTGAACTTTATGAAAAGATAGGTTATTAAATCCTACCTGGACATTTCTATGTATAGACAATAGATTTCAGGCAGACACAAAGTGGCTATGAAGTTAGCAAGGTACAAGCCAGTTCCACAACAGACATTGTGTAGCAATGTACTGAAGCCACCATTCAAGCCATGTACATTTGGGATTTAGGCCAGTTCATGTCCAGTCAATCTGAAAGAACACAAACTTGCCTACCATGTGCCATGATTATGTGCTTTCTATCAGTCCAGTAGCTCTAGAATGAAAGACGCTTCTCATTTCTCAAGAACCTTACCTACAGTGTTCTCTGAACAAGGGGAAAGCCAGGGATGATGCAGAAAAGGAGCAGGTGGGAGCCCCTCTCTGCCTTCCAGAATCCCAAGCCAATGCACTTGGTGACCACAGAGCATAGAATATCCATTCAGTTTCTAACAAGGTATGTTCTCTGCTTGGAGCACAGTGATCAGTGCTGTTTCTGCCCTGTCTCCAGCTGCAGACAATGAAACCAAATCAAACCAAATCACATCCACGAAAATATGTCTGCCCAAGTTTGTACTAAGGGAAATGTAAGTGCTGCTCAACTCACCCAGGAGACACAAAATTCAGAAGTTTGAATATTCATTATAATCACTGTCTTAACGCTGAGCTGAAAGTACCCTGAGCATTCTGAGGGCAAAGAAGGCAAATTTAGTTCTATCTTTAGTCCAAATAACTTACCATATAGCCAAGACTATTTTAAAAATATGGATTGAAGTAATTATTCAGCCTTTGTTTCAGTGACATATACGGGGCACTATTAGGCTTAATCTGAGATTAAGTGTGCAGAAAGTTTCTCAAGCACAATGTAAAACAATTACTTCCAGGGACCTTTTCGGCTTATTCAATCTCAGCTTGATGATCTCAAGTCAACAGGATGAAAGACTTTTGTGGCTAGCTAATTTCCACAGATCTGTGCATCAATGTCATGTTCAGTCATACTGGTTCTGACTCCAACTTCTCAGCTTCATGCTGTTGCTGTGTGCTTACTCAGGAAGCCTGCTATTGTCAAGCACCTTGTCCTACTTAATGGGATAAATGAATGCATATTTGCTACAAGACCGATCTGTTCTTATTCAGGGTGGTCTGTGAAGAACAGTTGAGTTCCCATTGTCCTCCAGTATCTGCTCCTGAATTATGCCTTACCAAGTAGAAATGATATCAGAAAAGAAAAGACAGATATGAAAGAATGTTGGGTTGCACTAAGGAGAGACAAGAGTGGGCACTGAAACAAGGGCAGAAAGTCTCAGCAGTGGGACTTGTGTGCTGATGGTGATCTTTGGGGACATCAGGGATGCTCCAACTGTGGGTGGCTAAAAGAAGGAAGCAGAAATATTTGGATTCTTCTTCGAAGGTCTGCTAGGGATAAAGGAAGCAGATTTTATAAAGCTGTAGATGAAGACAGTGCTAGTGTGCCCATGTACTAGCTTTGTCATCTCTAACCTTGTGTGGTTTAGCTCACCTGAACATTCAGCTGACTCATTCCTGACTTAAGCCTGATGCTATGCCAACATACAAGCTTGGAAACCTTGAAATTTATGAATTCAGCTTTTATCTGACAGTGGAGATGCATCTCAATCCACATTAATGTACACTGTATTTATTATTTCCACAGTATTCAGCATTGCTGCAGGGTCACTTAGAATGTTGTGTGCACTTCTAGGCTCTATAATTTAAAAGGGAGGTTAATATATTTGAATATGTCCCGAGGAGGGCAGGAAAGCTTGTTAAAGGCTGGGAAGGAACATTCTGTGGTGGAAGACTGAGGACACTGGGTTTGTTGAGCTTGAAGAATAAGAGATTTAGGGGGGATTTCATTGCTTTCTACAACTTCCTGAGGACTGGAACTGCAGAGGGAAGTGCACTTATGTTCTGCCTTCCATCTAGTGAGAGGAGGTATGGCAGTGGCTCAAAGTTGTATCAGGAAAGGTTCAGACTAGACGTTAAGAGGGATTTCTTTAGCAAGAGAGTAGGCACTGGAGCAGGCTTCGTTGAGAGGTGATCCATGCCCTGTGCCTGTCCATATTTAATAGGTATTTGAATAATCATAGAATCATAGAATGGTTTGGGTTGGAAGGGACATTTAAGATCACTTATTTCCAACTCCCTCCTATAAGGCAGGGACAGCTCCCTCTAGACCAGGTTGCTCAAAGCCCCATCCAGTCTGGCCTTAAATGCTTCCAAGGAGGAGGCTTTCATAACCTCACTGGGCAACCTGTTCCAGTGACTTTGGATCAGAGTCAAAGAAGACTGAAATTTGGACTTGATGATCTTTTTTTAGGTCCCTTTTAACTTTCCTCTCCTCTCCTCTCTACCCTTGCTATCCTTTACATTATATATTGGAGATCTAGTAGACCATAACTAGAGCAACACGGAGCTTGATGTAGGTTATAAAAAGTTGAACATCTGTATAAGAGCCTTGAGAGCTCAGCAAAAGTAAGCAGCAACCTCCAAGGCCCAAGTGACAACGATGTCCTTGCTCTCTTAATCCATTTGAGCCATTGAGTCATAGGACCCTAAGGCAATCTTAAAACCATTGAAAATGCTGGTGGTGAGAGCTGAGATGGGAATTATGTAGGACCTCCAAGAGAGGCCTTAAAAAGGACTACCAGCAGCATTTCTTTCTCACACTCTTTAGGTCTTCCAACTTTATGGAACAGAACTAAGTGGTCTGAAGAACACCCCAGAGACCAGGTTCCTACATTCACAAAGAGGCAGTCTGATTCTAAGCTTGAATCTTTCCTTCCACCAGTGGCTTAAACAGGTCATTTTTTTTGCACTAACCTCACACAGCCATCGAAGTTTCCTCATTTGTAAGGAGTTTTCTGGAAAATGTATTTTCTACTTTTAGTAACCTTAGATTCATAAATTATGAGTGAGGCAATTGTTACCTAAACACAGAGTTTTAAAAGCATACCTGCCATGGTATGTTTATGTCTTAAAACTAACAACAACAGTAACAAAAGTACATCAAAAGTACAACAAGTGACTAGCTTTCCTATTTTTGGTACTGATAAAAACACTTAAGAAAATGTCTTTTCATGACATAAGTAACTTAAAGTGGATAATGCTTAGGCTTCATTTCAGTTCTGTCCCCAGCATTTGCTTTTGCCTTTCTACTGGTATGTATTGGCTCTTACTCTATTTTTGTTAGAGAAATCAGTTGTTTCTGACATCATTTCATTGCCTTAAGGGCAGAACACCAGCAACTGAGCAAGAGGTTTTCTGTGTGACATTTCTAAACCCATAACAAGTTGTCTTGCTGCTATCCAGAGAGATCAGAGATGTAAGGCCAGAGAAAGGATGAATGCTCTTGGTCCTCTTGCTTCTATTGAAGTCCTCTCTTCTCAATACTCACTAGAAGGCAAAGCAGAATACCAGTCAGTGTCTATCCAACAGAATTTTCAAGAACATCAATATTTGTTTTTGTATCTACCTTCAGATATTACTTCCTATTGGCTTAAGTATCCCATCAAAAATCAAAAGTGAGTGTTTTGCGTGTTTTGCTTCAGGGGCAATCACCATACGCTGGTTCATGGCAGCAACATGACCTCTGTTCATGGAAACGTCAGAAAAAGATCTGCCTTTTAAATTTCAGATTGTTCAAATTCGATATTTCATTTAATGCTTGACACTGCTGACTTTGTTTTTCCTCCGTAGAAGCACTTCAGACTTCTTAATTTCTTTAAGATACAGAGGAGAAAAAGCAAATCCTACTATTATTTTCCATAGTTAAGCTAAATTTACCTACACAGATCTGTCTTTAAATAGGTCTCCAGCCTTCTTGTTTCTCAGTTCTTAAGGTGAGTCAGTCTTAATGCTAAGTGCAAACAAAACTGATACCTTGAAATTCACTTTGCTTGTTCACAGTTTCCCAATTTGTGTGCAGAATTGTCATAATTATTTCAGCAAATCAAGGGAATGGGTAAGAAAATAGAAATGTTGGCTGGAAAGAGAGGTCTTTATTTCTCATTTGAAGGTGTTTGTGCCAAAAGATAATGAATTCCCTCAACTTTACTTCACCCCATACAGAATCATTGCAACCTGGCACTTGACTGCTGTGCTCCCACCCAGACGGGCAGCAGTGATTCATTTTCATTTGCACTTTCCTATTCGTGGGCAGACTGAGAAGAGTAAGAGTGGAAAGAGTAGGGGTTGATTTCTCCTTTGAACTCCAGTGAATTTTTCACTCCAAATAAATTCGCCAATTACCACTTGGCTATCTCGTAATGCTTTCCCTTTGCTCAAGGCAATCAGTAGACAGAACAGAGAGAACTAAGTCTGAACAGAGCATTTATCTTGATAACATTCAGTGTGCCAGCATTCAAGTTATAAAAATGTCTTTCCAATTACTCCAATCTCTTCTAATTTGTTTCAACTAAGTGAGGAGAGTTAATAACACTGCAGATGGTCTGGTACAAGTACGCTCATGATTCCTGAATATTTTGTGTATATTTAGTGACCCTTGAATGTTGAAATTGAGGATGCATCCCCTATTATGGCATTATGTGGATTAGTATATAATGATGTCATCTAGGCTAAGTTGTCTTGTATTCTGCTGCTAGTAACACTGTTTTATTCATTTATTTTAAATTGCCTTAATGTAGGTTGATACTCACATAACAAATCCCTTCATCTTACATCAGGAATGCAAGCCTTTTCCAAATACTGTTTTTATTGGTAAAAAATGAATTAAATTAGTCTATTCTTTTCCCCTTTATCTCTGTTAAGCTTATGCAACCTAGCTTTCCTGTTTGGAATGATAGATCCTAGCATACTGTCCTACAGACTTCAATCTTTGTTGCATCATCCATCAACTAGGTATGATATGTTGGGCCTCTTACCAAAGTTGTCACTCCACCTTTGGATGCCTCCAATGTGGGATAATCAATCTGTGAATACAGACTATTATAAAATAACTAGCAGTAAATTCCCTGGACCATGATTCCTTAGGAGCTAAGAAATTTAATAGTCTTAAGATGTAGGATCTGCTCCCGTGCAAATATTTTGTATTCCTTAAGTAGAAATATTTGTTAATAGATATTAACAATTAATAGTATCAGCAAAAAAATGAATGGAGGTTGATAGTGTTTATACATATTTTAAGAGTAGTGGGAATACTAGTAATCAGAGTAGCAAATATTGATATATAGTGCAAAGAGAGAAATTATGGGTGTGTTGCTGTAGTAACTTATCACCCTGATCTGTGGGGGGCAATTCATCTCATCAAACTCTTCACATCTGTAATATATAACTCTGTGTCTGAGATTAGATTGTCATTATACCTTGGAGAGAAATGAACACTTCTAGGGCACAGTTCATTTCCTCCCACAGCAGGATTTACCAAGGTGAGATTAAGCCTTCTGCAGTGGTTAGAAATAAAGTCTAGCTATAAGGTTCAGACTGACATCTTTGCTAGAGTATGTGAAGCCCAAATCAATTTTATATTCTCTATCTGTACAATAATTCCGCAAAATACGTTCCACGTGGACACTTTTCCAAGTATTTCAGGTCATGATCTTTTCATTGCAATTGATGTCAGTAGTAAACAGCAAGAACATGCTTACAATTGCATAACGCGAATAATCTCTAAAACACTTTTCACAAAATTGTTTTGTCTTTTCCTTGCTGGAGAAGCTGTGCATTAAGCCTGTGATGTGCAAGGTTTAACTTGCTATTGGTCACTGTGTTTTCAGAGCATCTGATGTGGTGGGTCTTTGATTCTGAAATGAGGAGTGCGTGTATGTGCACGTTTGGAAGAGGGAGGTATTTAGCTACGTGTTAATTAATCCAGTTATCTCTTTTGGATGATTCTTTTCTAAAACAATGAACTAGCACACACTGAAGTCTTTCAGGTCCACATATATTAGTACCACTGGTTTCTGGAAATTTCAGTAAAATTAAACACCAGTTCAATGGGAAATTGAGTTAAACAATTCCATATATTTATTTGAGCTGCCCCATATGTCAGTGTTTGTTCTCATGAGCTGAATAAATGCACTGGGAAAAATTTGACTTCTAATGGTAGAAAATAAGAGATATAGCACCGTCTCTCCAGAAATCTGTTCTCATCACTGTGGTTTGCTATAACCTCTCTATGAAATTTGAAAGGTTTCATAAGATTCAAACATTTTGTGAAGCCTCAAGAGAAGCAGGCTCATTTCCAACAGTTGCCACAGAGGACATTATAATACAATGATTTCACCTTGAAATTAAATATGGGCCCCTTAAGTAATGGACATAAAATGTGTATAAACCTCTGCATGTCATGTGGAAAGCTGAAAATGTAAGGTGATTTTTCACCTCCATAAGTGTATACTTCAATCAAGTGGTAAAGACAATCTTCCTTTATTTCTTCGTTGGGTTGCAGGTAGAGGACCTCATCTATTGCCTGGAATTTCCCACCACACTGAAGTTCTACCATCTTGGCCTACAATGGAAATTAACTCCAAAGCATTTGTGAAAGCAGCCTTAAATGCTCACTTTTTGTGTTACATCTTTATCAGTGGTAGATCTTGAGCCTTTCTGCTGTTTGTTTTTCCATCTCTGCTAAGAAGTTGACATCATTCTTTAAAAAAGGAAAAATAAATCACTTCTGCAGTTCTTTGGCTTTATCTTGAGCGACTGGCAAGAAATCAGTGCTGAGTTAATGTCCCTGAGATCGCATAGGAGAAGGCCAATTATTATAGAAAAGGCTAAGGAGCTTGAATATTAAAGGCCTTTGCCTTAAAAATATGCACAATGGAACAGATATTAGAGGGCAAAGGATTAACATGAGCATGTACTGGAAGTAGTTCAGCATTAACCTGGTGGCACCCTCCATCATGTCTTCACAGTATTATGCCTCAGCACGTTGTAGCAGTGACAGAAGTTTCCAGACAGCGACTGAAAGCTGTGTAGGTATTACACTTAGACTTGATAGTTCATCAAATATTCTTATTTTCTATCCCTCATTTAAATTCATCACAGATCAACATTGTTAAAAACTGCAGAACATGTGGCCTCGTAAACTTTTAAGATGTATTGTCAAGAGCCTTAAAATCCCATGGGTCTTTGATAAGCACCAATGTGGGTTGTTTTTTTTTGTGATTTTTTTTCTTCTTGAATAGTCTAAGTAGGAAATCCCTTGCTCACTTGTAAAAAAAATAAAATAAAAAAAAAGAGGGAGAGGAAGACAGTAAGTAACAGAGTAGTTAGAATATGCAGTAATCATATCCTTCTTTTGCTGTTGTTATGCCTTCCTTGGCTGGTCTGCCATGTTACCCCCCAAAAAGGAGTTGCTGTGCCTGCATAACAGTCTGAGAATGGCACGGACAGTCCAGACAGGGACAACAGAGCTGGCTGTACCCAATAAATTCCATTCTGTTAATTGCTTAGTTTTATTGAGCGTGCTGTGAGGCAGCACTAAGCTACAGATGTGAAAACACATTATTGAGGAGTATGATTTACATTTTGAACTTTCCCAAGATTTGGAGCTGTTACCGTTCAGCCCCCCAGAGCTTTAGCATAAAGGCTGTGTGTATAATTATCAAGATAAGTGGTGGCAGTCACCTGGTGTGATGTAAAAAGATCTTTCTCTGGTGCTGCTAGAGAAGGTTATGTTAGAGCAAACAGCTTTAGGCTGATACACCATGCCAGGTGGTCTGAATCAGCCAAGAGTGGCAGAGACCTAAGGAGGTAGCTTGTGACTTAGCATGGTGGTGGTTGACTTAGTTGGTAAGTCTTTAAGTGCTCTACCTTTCTGTGAAGGTTGACTTGAAGTAGTGGATGCCAGAGAGGTGGTGGATACCCCACCCCTGGAGGCATTCAAGATCAGGGGCTCTGAGCACCTGATTGAGCTATAGGTGTCCCTGTGCACTGAAGGGCAGTTGTATGAGATGACCTTTAAGGATCCCTTCTAACTCAAATGATTCTGTGAGGAATGAGGATGCTCAGTCCTGCTCCGGGAGTCCCAACTTCTAGCAGGCTCCTGCTATCTTTCTGCTAGGTAGGCAACTGGTCACAGTGGGTTGGAAAGGAGTTCTTAAATACAATGTGTATGAATCTGCTCCTCTGTTTTCATTCTGTGCATCTTTCCCAATCTTCTTCTGATACCCTAATTTTTATATATGTATGCTACAATGCTGAGGTTTCTCCCTCAATTCATTTCATCTTGCATATACTCAAGTTTACTGCTAAACTTATCATTTGGACTCCTGCCTATTATAAGAAAAGGCACACTTCTTTTTTTATCCCTTGTAAAGGCTGATTGATATCAGAAGGGTCATATTTATGACTTCATTACTATTTTCCATAACCATTACAGGTGATATTAATGTAATAATGTTAAACAGGCAGTGAATTGACTTTGACTTGAAGAATAATAATTATGAGATCATAACCAAAAATAGCTATGTTTTTAGAGCAACCTCATAACAACGTTTTCCTTTTATTATGATGCATAATCCCATTATGTAAAACAAATAACAAAAAAAAAAAAATCATAAAAATAGAAGGTACAAGACATAATTATTGACTCAGTTTTGCCTAAGGGAGTAGAACTATTTCAGCCAAACATGATAGCATCAAATTTTTATTCCTTGGATTTTATTACTTATGACTCATCTCTGGCCAACACAATTATGCTAAATACTGCAACTGTTTTCAAAACTTATTTTACATAATTTAGGGTAACTTCTCCTGGACTATTTACTGAAACCAAACAAGTAGTAAATTAAGAGAAGATACACTACCAATGTCCTAATCTTTCACTTCATGCAGATCCCTTTTTCAGCTCTTTGTGTCAGTGGGGAACGGTTTCTGCTACTGTTAACCAAACATCATCTTCCCCAAAAACTTTACTTTGGATTGCTTGGGGAGAGACCTGCAACTGAATGTCTGGGCTACTCTGCATTTTGTATCCTAAAGCTGTTTTATATGGAAAAATCTTGGCAAGTTTTTCAAAGATGAATATACTAACCATACAGTTAAGATGTAACCTACTTTAACCTACTTCTATGTTATCTGTTTGGGCTTTTTTTTTTTTTTTTTTGGTCAGTCCTGGTCTTTATTATCCAGTATAAGTGGATATAATATTTCCATTCCTTGGCAATTTGGAGATTTATTGGTGTTAATTTTTGTTTTTAGGCCCCAGACCCAAAATTATTAACTCCTGTTTTCTGCAGCAGAAGTCCGAAGAACTTAGCCACACTGAATATATGAAAAAAGATACAAAGCCATTGATAGCGCTGAAAACAGTATTCATTTTTGTGCATCCTCCAAATCTGGGAAAGAGGTCAAGGATCTGCATCCTCCTGCAACACAACAGTGCATAACCTCTAGTGATCATATAATTCAAACTTGTTTACTTAAGCCAAGAAGGTTTTAGGCTTTTGCTTATAGAAACATAAGTGGATTGTGATTAGAAAAGTTATGTTTGGATGTGGTTTTGAAGCCTTTTGAAGGGTCCTGTGGAGGTGCTTTCCCAGAATGCAGGCAGGATTACACTCAGACTTGTGTTATTCAGAATGATTTTTTCCACAAAGCAAGCTCTATAGGATGTGGATTTAGGACTTTTTATCTCCTTTTGCACATTTTCTATTGCTTAGGCTAATACAAGTTAAAATTGTTCTACTCTTATAGAGCATGGTAACACTTACCCCATATTATGCCATGCTTGTTTTGGGATAAAAGTATGTCTAAGAACAGTTACTGCAAGATAGATAAAAGTGAGAAAATCATACTTAATAACCTTGTAGTAACTTGTTCTTGTGGCTCAATCCAATCTCTTGATATTTATTTGAAATTGTCTTCTATAGCTACTGGTTAAGAATTGGAAGGACAGAATATCTCTTGCATCCATATTATGAACTGGGAAACATTTGTGATGCATTGTAAAAGGGGGGGGAGAGGTGGAGAAGGCATAGTGGGTCCCATTCTGACAAGCTGAGAGTTTTATAGTAATTAATTAACTGGATTAACTCATAAGTTTAACAAACTATTGTGCCAAATAGGACAGTGGTTACAATTTCCTGAGTATATTAGCTGATTAGCATTGATTTACCATCCAGATCACTCTTGGATTAAATAAAGCTTTCAAAAAAAACCCAACCCCATCATATCTCAAATGTGTGCATAAGATGAAAAGAAGAAGAAAAATAGAAAGAAAGAAAGAAAAGAATAAGATAGCTGTGAGTCATGTCTTGTTCATTACCTTGGAAAGTTACAATCCAGGATTCTCATAAAGCCAAGTGACATTTTGAGAGAAGACATGTAGCATAAAATAGCACAGAAAGCTTTTCCAGAAAGCTGTTTTGATAGCTATGAATTCAACCCCACACAGACTTTATGCTCCACTTGGCACGACAAATACAATTAAATGTATTGTTTAACAAACTTGTACAAGCAGTTATTTCTGACAGAGCCAGGAAGAGACAAATAACATTTTTAACAACATGAAACACGGAGTGAAATCTGACTCCTTAAGCTAGTAGCCTTATAGATGACAAAAATCTCCAGTGAAAGCACTTAATAATACAGAATACGCTATAATACTGAATACAGAAGCTGGAAGCTCCTTGGGGAGGACCATAGTGGTTAATAAATCATAGAATCATAGAATCACAGAATCAGCAAGGTTGGAAAAGTCCTCCAAGGACATCTATTGCAACCATCCTCCTACCATCAATATTTCCCCACTGAACTCTGTCCCTTAGTACCACATCTCCATGGTTCTGGAACACCTCCTGGAATGGTGACTCTCTCACCTCCCTGGGCAGCTGTGCAAGTGCCTGACCACTCTTTTAGAGAATAAATTTTTCCTAATATGCAACCTGAACCTCCCTTGGTGCAATTTGAAGCCATTCCCTCTAGTGTTATCACTAAATACTTCTTCAGTGATAACTGTCTGAAGTGTTTCAGTTGGTACTGATCTTAGATAACTAAAATCCCTCTGAAAATAGAGTGCAATTAAGATCAAGTGGGAAAATTACAATAAGAAACTCTGGGACAAGCAAGTCCAATGTTAATTCTTGGCTCTTGATTTCCCTCCTAGTCTCTCACTTGTTGGAGGACAACAAAGTGGGTGGCTGTTGGAGGCAAAATTCGCTACATTCTCTCTTTCTGTCCCAGCAGCACTGTTTTGTCCTTGACCAGTGTCCATGATTACACATCCTCTTGCAATGCAGTGACCCCGTTATCTCATCTTGGCTTTCTAATAGAAGTAGATGTTGGCTAAGTGGATGCAGGGACCTTCCTTAATTTATTCCAAATGCTATTCTAAAGACATGTAACATACTGCAGAGAAGTATATGGTGAGAAAATCTATCCAAAGAAATGATCAACAATGAGAAAAAAAAAAAAATAGGGAAAAAAGCTCTACCCTAAACCAATAAACTCGTACTGCTAATTAATATCTTATTATTAAATTAGTTTTCCTGGGTAGCTGGAAGCTACAGATTACTATATGGTCGTTTCTCTGAAATTAGAAGGTTTAAATAACTGGAGTTATTTAAACCTTCTAATAATAAATAACTGGAGTTATTTAAACCCAACTGATAAAAAATTGGTGTGATATGCGTATTGCAGAGAGGCCATCCTCATTGATTATTCTGTTTAAATAAGGAAATTTTAAATCCTGTAGGTGAAAGAAGAATCAATTATGTCCTTCTCTCTGTGATCTCTACATAATCTGAATATAATGTTTTTCATTAGCTATATTAGCAGATAATGCATTATTTTAATGGAGAAACACGCTAATCTATATTTAGTTATGTATTTTTTTCTTAGAAACAGAGATATTTTGAAAGAAATCTCTGCCCAAAGTCTTTAATTTGGGTGACTCATGCTAGCTACCAATAAACACACACATTAGAGTGGCTTTAATAGCTAAAAATCTCTGCTTAGCTTTTGTTAGGGCAAAAGCCTTTTTGTATTACACTAAGTTAAAAATCAAATTTCCATAGTGCTTAAACAGCTACAGTTGGAGGCTTAGCTGAAGTTTATATAACCTTTAGATTGCCACAGCATCTCAAAAATCTGATTATCTGTTGATTACTATGCATTTTACGATTATTTTGTCTCAACATTTTCAAGACGCAGATGGAGATAAAAATAAAATATTTGTTTTTCTCATGTATTTCTTTTGGAATAAACAGAAGGCACTTGATTATTTCTCTAAAGCTTTGTGTTGCAAAGGAGAGCAAAATGTTTTATCCATTCTGCTTAACTACTGCAAAACATCTGCACCTAGATATCTTCTTCATCTATGGGTATCTACATTAAGAAGCAGTAGAACACTTACATTGTATTAAGTCTTTTGGGGTTCAGTGATGATCTGATAACTGAAATAAGTTGATTGGAATGATAACGGTTCTTTGTAGCCCTTGACTGTGAGATTGTAATGCCAACAGATGACAAATTTGGAAAAAGTTGGTGGGCCCTTGGGAGTTTTGACTTGTGAACATCCAGTGAAAACCTTCCTGCAGTTGCAGAAGTGGCCACATTGCACAGATATTTGGGAGGTAATCTGCCTGCATTTTAAGGAACAATGAATCATACATGAGTGGGACTGGGCAAATGGGACCATGACTAAGGTGGATATAAGATCTGAGCAAAGATCCCTATGCAGAGATCCATATGGAATACAAATGGCTGGTCAATAAACACAGAAAAAACGTGTTGCCTGTGCAACAAATCAATGAATAACAATACTAACTCAATAATAACATATGTGATTAATTTGCATTTAGGAAGGCAGCATAAAGCTAGAAAAAAAAGTTCTTTATTAAATAGTAATCTAAAATGCATTTCACTGCACTTCTCTCTTCCACTGTTGCTTTACTCTAGGATCTCCATATAAATTTCATCCTAGGAAGGGGAGAAAAATGAACTACGGAGGCAGTCCTTGTTCTTAGGAGTTCTCAAAAATAACAGTGGATTTTTAATAGGCAGTTTTAAGGCAGGAAAATGTTCTCCTTTGTGAGAAAATTAAAAAAAAACAAAAAACAAAAAAAAAAAACAAAGAAAGAAAATCAAACAAACAAAATTGTAACAACAATCAAAGCACTGGAAATTAAACCAGACTCGAATCAGATTGAGTTTCACATCGTTGTTCCTTGGTGTACTACAACCTACCTCCACATGTCACATACACATTCTATATCTACTGCAAAAATTTTATGCTGCAATTTTCTTTTTTTTTTTTTTTTTTGGTAATGCTTATGTTAGCAGTAACATCAAACGAGCCTTGTTTTTCACTTTTGATAGTATAGCCTGAACCAGACCATAACTTCCCCATATAGCACTTTAAAACATCCATCAGAACACCCAGATTTTGCTATGGCGTAATTTAAGAATTGCAGCTGAGATGGTTGTGTCCAAATAGACAGAGGTTTTGAAAGGGCCTGAAATTTAGATTACTATTTATCCCCCTAGGATATTTCAATTCAGTGTAGGCCAAATCTGATATTACTACATGGGGCTCAGGTGAAAAAACCTTGTTGTGAAGGCATGCAAAATTCTTCATTAGCAGTTTTGTCTAAGCAAGAAATGAGTCATGATCATGCAAGAACTTTGTGCTTTTCTCCTCACTGTAAGATTTTAATTGGCAAAATACTTCTATGTTTAATGACTGAAAATACTAGGTGTTATTTCTGTTTTCCCCACCTCCTGAGCTAAATGTATCATTACAATCTTAATTACTTCCCATGCAAGCAGCGTTTGCCATTTATCGCTACAATTTAAAACTTTTATACTTGAATCTACCTGATAATTTTTGCTGTCAAATAACTCACTGGGGAGCAGATATATGCCAACCTATGGCAAGGAAGGAGATACTAGTGTTTTGAATGTTGTATTAAAAAGTCACTGTGTATAGTGTAAAACATATGCTGGGACAAGCACCTAAGCATCCTCTGAGAGCTTGTGTCTCAGTAATGGCGATATAGAGATACACCTGCATGCCTTAGGTCTCTGATTAAGTAAATCTCAATTTTTATTTATTTATTTTGCATATCCAGATGATTGAGTCGTTGTCTAGAGTCTAACCTACTGGTTGCAGCTTTTTAAGAGACGGGAGAGGTTGAAGCTAGGCTTGGAGATGTCCCTGTTCATTGTAGTCGAGTTGGACTAGACAACCTTTAAAGGTCCTTTCCAGATGAAACTATTCTATGATTCTGTGACTTGTTTTCTAGGAAAATACTATAATTGCTGCCTGCCAATTGTTTTGCTGGCTGATTTTGCATCATTGATGGGATGGAGTAACAGTTATGATGGGAAATCTACCAGTCTGTCTTCACTAGCAACCTCTGTAGTTCTAAGTACCTGGAGTAGCCCTGTCTCTCTGAGAGCTGGGACGTGCCTAGCATGGACAGCTTATTGAATCAGAACATTCACAATGTATAAAACATGGGTAAAGAAAAGATTGCTGTATTTTGGGACTATCAGGATTTGTTAACATTGCTTTTATATTTACTCCTAATTTGTTGGATAAGTGTTAACTAAATTAACTGACAAGATGAGCCTAACGTTTGCCTTTGATAATTATTAACCAATATTGGAATAACAGCAAACGCAAGGGAGGCTCATCTCAAGGCCGGGAACCCACTGCACCTGGTGCTGTTGAAAATCAGAATGAGGCCCTATGACCATCAACATTATAACTTTATCAATTCCATCTTCTGCAAAATTTAAAAAAACCAACAACACAACATATCACCAGATATCTAGACAGAAGTGGAGAACTACTTCCCTTCTATGCATTTACTTCCAAGCAATTTCATAAGCAAACTGATGATTCTTCCGAAGTACAAAATAAGCACCATACTCTCCTACTCTCCTTATTTTTTTAATATCTAATTGCTTCTCATTCAAGCTGTGACATAATAGAGAAATTAATTAAGCCATATGTCACTGTAGCCATATCTATAATGAATTTCAGTGCCCTAAAACACTCCAAAAATTGACACAAGAGCACAAGCAATTGTATTAAAAGGCTATGACATTTATTATGCACTAAATAAAGGGTAATTATATATTATACTAAGGGTTTTAGGTACTTGAAATAACAACTTATTTACATAACTGTACTGTGTGGGAGCCATGGCTGGGACTGTGTCCTATTCTACTGAGTGCTGTGCAGAGGCATCGTAGGATAGGCATTATCTCACAGTTTCCAATATGAATAAGCCCAAGAATGCAGAAAAAACTGGGACGCAAAATTTCTGACTTCAGAAATTACTGCTGAAATCTTCAACTGGCCATCAGCATCTCACAACAAGAAGGAGTGCTGGGTGCTGCCCAGAAGTGGGAGCTGATGGATAACCTTGAGGAGTCCCCCAGTTCAGTGTGGGTAAAGATTTGCCCAGGTGACTTGGAAGCCCATGACTCCTTTTCTCCTATACTTACATCCAGCCTTTGGAAGTTTAAAACTGTAGTGAATGACCTGGGTCACTAGCTCTGCTCACTAATAAATACTGATCATAAGTTAACAGACTTCAAGCCCTGCAACGTCGTTAGACCACCCACTTTGTCACAAATTATAAAATTCTTCTCAGTGTGTAGTTATTGTGAAGCTTGTGAATTCTGCAATGAATAATGCATAAAAAATGGGGGACCAAAAAGTCATGAATTTTTGGTAAGAGCTTAGCACCAGTCACCTCTGCAAAACCCAGCTGTGATTTACTGGCTGCTTGAAGAAGTGTGTGCTGTTGTTTTTTAACTTGTCATGGAGAAAAAAGGTGTTAGATTCAGTGGTTTATTTCAGCATCTAATCATCACTTTTTTCCCGTCCTATGGCTCAGTATTTTTCAACTCTTCAACAGCATTCATACTTGTTATTGCTATCTTTGATCATTAATACCTAAAAGCCTACAAATATCCCTTTGTTCATAGCATCCTAATGCATTTGATCTAGCTGTAGATGTCCCTGTTAATTGCAGGGAGTTGGGATAGGTGGCTTTCAAAGTCCTTCCCAACTCAAACAATTCTATGATTCTATACTACTCTGCTCTCTCACACCAGATAGTTTCAATTTACTTCCTCTTCCTTCTATCCTATTCTTTCATCTTAAATGTTTCACTTTCTCATGCTGCTATCCCCACATCATATTGCCACGACACTGAGAAAAGGGAAACCCAGATGCTTATAGATAACTACCATAATCTAAGAACCACAGTTGTGATTTGACATAAATGTCCCTTGTATCTGCAGATGTACCTTCAGCTGCTGTTACATATCTGGAGAGAGACTAGGTGCTTAGTATAATTGCAGGGATCATCTCTTTCTACGTAGTCAACATGAGACAAGTTCCTCTGACACTATCCAGCCCAATGGCTCCATAGGAGTTCTTGATGGTATTTTGCTAAAGATATAGAGAAACCAAGACACAGCAGGAAAGAAACTATGTGGTCATAAGCCTAGGTGCCCTCCATCCATATTTGATCCTTTTTGCACACATGGCTTTTCAGTTTCTCCAGCTGGTAGCTACTTTATGCTCTTAGGTTGAAAGGGAGCAAAATATTCTGACCACATGCAATATCTTTACACATCAAAAATGCTAATAAAATCCAGAATCTGTAAGTTGAGCACGTGGTTAATTTGGCTAATGCAGATCATTTATTGATCATCCTTGATTTCCTTGTCTTTTCTTGTCTAGTTATTAATAGATTATTTTGTATTTAGCGCCTCTGCAAGGCAGCCTCTACAGAATAGCCTCTCCTCCTGTGTCTGCATACGTTGTTTGCTACGATACACCTCAGTAGGTTGGATATATTCATCAATTAGAGATGAAAGCACACCTTGGGAAGCTTTGGTATTTTCTTGCAGTGGAGCAATGAAAGGTGAAGCAAGCTTAGCACACCCGGGTTCATTCCCACTTGTTTACTAGGCACGTCTCTACAGAATTCACCTAAACTCCATCAGCCTGTTCTAAAAGAAGATGTACAAAATGCCTAAGCACCAGACAGAAATTATAATAACTAGGATCCATCCGGAAATTGTTAAAACTGAAATATAGAAAAAATCAAAGCAAATAACTCATGAAAAGAATCACTTGAAAAAATTGTAGAAATTTTTTTGCAAAAGTTCTCATAAAATGTAGCTGACCTTCCTTACACAAATTATCATGAATATTTAATTTCCAGCTTTGTGAAATATAGAAAATCCCTACAACCTTATAAACAACCCTGGTTAAACTCATCTTCAGGTATGTATCATTGGCTAATACATAGATAAATTAACTATATAGGATTAGAAGAAATTCTTCTCTTTTTAAGACTAAGTATATTGTAGAGTAGTTTATATCTCATTGATCCTCTGCCAAAATTGTCCTTAAGTTTTCTTTATGTACGGAGACTTTCAGAGTTTGTACATCATGGCTGGAAAGCAACTTGTTTTTAGTCAATGAGAGAAGAGAGGAAGTGCTTCTAGGAGAAAAGAGGATAAGTTGGAAAGTAAATGTCAATTGAAAAAAATGGACTGTATTTTCCTTTCCAAACCGTCAAATCAAAGGCAACAGAAAAAGTTCCTGGTTGAAAAAGCATTTTGCTTTCTGAATTTTTTTAGCATCTAATAGTCCTGAGTTGTATTGGAAACACTTTTGCTTTTTTTTAGCTATGCTGTAATTCTCATGAGAGAAGCAGACAGCTTAACAATAATACTTATCATGTCATGCAGTTCTTCAAAGTCTTGCACAAATATTAACGAACTCTCTGGAAGATTAGGAAGAAAATCATAGTTAAACACAACTGTGCCTAAGTTAATATTTTTAAATATATGTATTTATAAGAGACATGTAATTAATACTGGGAGGGGAGAATTCTGCTCTCACCAGAGTACAGTTGTCAGTCAAACCATTTTTAGACCTTGGTCTGAGGCTGTGTCTATGTATAATATTTTAGACTGACAGTAAAGTTCCATCACTGTGAATACAACAACCTTTTTTTGCATAATGATGTGGATTTTGATTGGCAACTCAACAATGGCAGAATTTAGCCAACCATGTACCCTTCTTAGTTATCTGCTGTTATACTGTTCTATTGTGGTGTACACCCAAGCTGTCAATAAAAATGGGTCTAGTGCTCAAAAGTAAGCAACCAGCACACTCCAGGGGATCTGAGCTTCAAAACAAGAATATTCAAAATCAATAAAAAAGAATAAAACAGCATAAAAATTTAATCCCCTACCCTTTATGACTGACAGGCTGCATCCTGAGCAGTGTAACTGATGTTCCTAAGACTGCGTTTCATACACCTTAGCATTGGTTAAATATTTAACAGATTGCAGAAAAGAAGCCCAGAGAAAGGGCTGTAGATGTTTACACTGGCAATTACGTATAGACAAACGTGTCTGTTATGACCTCTGGAGGCTGCAGTCTCAATCAGCCCCCAGTCTTAGTGTTAGCCCTTGCAGATAAACAGTGCTGAGAACTACTAGTAAAAGAACATCTTTACATAGAATCGGTAATGTTGGAAAAAAGACCACTAAGATCATCAAGTCCAACCATCAATCCATCACCACCATGCCCACTGACCACGTCCTTCAGTGCCACATCTACCTTTTTAAGGCACTCTCTCTTAATTCTCAGACATTTTCTTTTAACCTAAAAATAGTTAGATTTTCTGTTTAATAACTGTATTTCTGACAATACATGACAGTAACTTTCACATCTAAAGACACGGAAGAACTACTCAAATTTAAGGCTACTTGAGAACTTCAGTCATTCCTGTATCAAAGATCAACCTCCACATCACTCAGTGTTAATCCTGTGGTCCCCAGACCAGGCTTTGTCTCAATGCTTAATGTATACACAGCCTTTGAATTTCTGAGAGGACAAAAGAAATGAAAAGAAGATAGAAATTTCATTTCATCGTCGTGTTGTAGTGGGGGAAGGGTAATGGACAAGAGAGCTGCTTGGGTGAAAGTGTTGTTACTACCATCACCCTGAAAAAATAATTTTGAGTAAGGGAAGAGTGAAATAGTGAAATCCAACAAGTATAAACTACAGTAGTTAAGAATAGGATAGGTAACACATTGCCAAAATCCATGAGTGAGGATGTGAATGAGTTCTCTTATCACAGCTTGGAAGGACAGCAGCTGCAGACTAATGGAGATGTGGTTTGAAGGAGAGATGCTATCTCTGGTTCCGGGTTACATTAAGCTGTCAAGGTAGCCCTTAACAAGGAAGAAGAAGTCTGACTTCTCTTTTCCTAATGAATGAGTGAATTGCTGGTGAAAAGAGGTTATCAGTTTGTCAACAGAATTGCAGTAAATAACCACACAGGTCAGTGCCTGGCATTCTTAGCTGAGTGACACTTGTGAAATGTATGAACATCAGGTCCAGAACTATATGTTCAAACATACGTATGTATGTAAAAGGGGAAAACAAGGCCAATATCTAATTTTCTAAATTAGCACTTCATTTTTTCACTGGTGCATTAAGATCAGCTGCTTCCAGTGAAACAACTTCGAAAACCCAATATATTCATTCATGCGCTTAAAGTTCAATTTGGATGTCGATCTTGTGAGCTGAGTATTCTCAGGTTTGTATCTTTTGGCTGAAATTGTTTCTTTAGTTTTAGTTTTTTATTTCACTGTAGGAAAGGTGAGTCTGTGGCCAAAAATAATATGTAGATTTGCATATATCACACTGATCATAAGTGTCAGAAAGCGCATTGCCAACCCATCACATGCCTATTGGATCTCATTTCACCTTATGGTGGAAGCTGATTTCCACCTCAATTATTAGAAGAGGTCCACTATCTCTTCTGGACAGCATTTAGCTCTTGAAAGCCTTCAGGTTTTCTTCATTGCATTGTTTGATTTCTTCTTCTACAATAAAGTCTGACTTATGTTTTTAAGAAGGCTGCAAAACTGTGATCTCAACCAGAAGCCATTTTGATACCTTTAGGGAGCATAAGCAACAGATTTTACTTTCTGTTTTTTAAAGTGACATTGGAATAAGGCCTTGTTTGCTCATCTTCAAAGTTTCAGTCAGCTCAAGCAAAGACTTTCTTTTTTGAAGATTAATATATTGAGTATAAATTACCGGTTTATATCTTAATAATAGAATTTTAAGTCGAGGAAAGCTAATACATGAGGAATAATTAAATTTGACAAGTGTCACGAAACTCAAGATTGTGCTGGGATCTAGTTGTATCTGGCAGTATTCCCTCTAGATGTTCAGAATTCAGAATGGGAGATGTTTTCGCTACATACTGCAGGAGTTCAAGGAGAAGAAAAATCATTTCGGCAAACAGATACACGTGAAACAATTCTGTGAGTGTGCAGTATGCTTGTAGATAAAGCTTTTTTTGTCTTTTCATTTCCTGGCATTGCTTAGATTAGGGAATGAAATCATAATAGCAAAATGTAAGTTTACAGGATGTATCAGGGCTTATACTCAAGTACTAAAATGAAGGAAAAGATTAATAAATTTCACAAAAAATAATGAAACTGACCATTCTTACTCAATGCTTATTGCAGAAAAAATAATATTGACTTGGTCTAGCAATTGTTCTACATGCAGATTAAGAGCTTAACATTTCTGAGATTTGAAAAAAGAATTAGTATATTAGTTCAAACATTGGAAACTAGAATTACAAGATTGTTTCCTGTCTATAATCCATTCCCCATGAAGCAGAAATGTTTTTTTGGAAGATATGTTTGAATTGAATTGTTTACCAAAAACCTCCCCCATTAGACAGACAATATTCATAGAGGAGCCTGAAGTGTGTTTGAACAGTGTGGTATTGGCCATCTTTCCAGCTGGGTGGCAGCAGGAGGCCTTTAGCAGGTGTTACAAGCAGAGTTTTATGATATTTAAAATATTTCGTGGTAAAAATGAAGACTTATCAGCATTTGAGAAATGTGCACTCAAGCATCTTTGACTTTAAAGTCACTTAGAATAAAATAAGTGATACTTAGGATTCATTATTCATGGAAGATTGAATTAGACATGAATGAATGAGCAGAGCCCTATTAACTTAGGATACACTATAGAAAAAGTGGAATTAATGATATGGTAGCATGTGCTGCAACACAGTGCTTCATTTGGGCCAAGGCACAGGTTTGAAACAACCTGCTGAATTTGATAAAATCATAGAATATCCTGAGTTGGAAGGGACCCATAAGGATCATGAAGTCTTCACTGTTATCTAGGACTTTGTAGAACATCTAGTACTGTAGGACAGGTTAGATAAATATTGAGCCAGAATGAAACAATTACACTCAATCTTACACTGGGTGAGGGGACAACACAGTTTTTCCAGCCTTATTTTCTGCTTTTTAGATTAGTCTATGAATCTGCTCCAATGGGCTCTGGGCAACTTGCATGCTCAAGCACTGCAGAAGTTTGGCTACTTTTATCCTACAATGATCTAACATGGATAGGCTTTTATAAGGATTAATGGTGCAAACAATCAGGAATATCAATTGAGACAGCTTTCCTAGAGCTTGATGTTAAATACTTTAGATAATAAATAACTCCAAAATATTATCTATACTGGGCTAAAGAAAGCTTGCAAACATGAGCACTGTTGAAACTCCATGGTTGTGCTACTGGCTAAGAGATTCATTGCTTTTTCATGCACATTCTGGGAAGGAACTAGCAGGTACATGCTAATCATGTTAGTGTTCTGTTTTTCTGATTATTTATTTTCTCTCCCATCTGTCCATATTTGTTCTTCTGCTGGAAAAACAATGTTTCTCTGGGCAATGTTGAAACCTGCCATGTTCAGATAGGGAAGCCAAAAGAGAAGAGACAGGAGGTGGTTTGGCCCCTTAGGCTGCCACTCTGGTATTTTTAATATAATTATTTATTTCTTCAGAGGAAAATAGGGAATTTCTTGAGTAGAATCTTTGCCAGACTTTTCCAGCTCTTGCAGCTCTCACAAGTAAGGTAGAGCAGAATAAATAGGATTGAAGTGTTGTAAACACTTTGTGATGCAGAACAAACAATTGACTAGATTGTAAGAATTTTCCACACTCTGCCTGTAGAACATCTTGTACTGTAACTTATTTTCATCTGCATTAATGCTCAAGTTCATGATTCAGTGTAATCTGTATAGAAAGACATTTATGTTGATGTAGAGTGGTAAGGGTAACGGTTGCAGTGGAAATTTTTTTTTTTCACTTACATTTTTCACTTTTAGATGTTTTTAAATGTTACTGTATTTTCACATAACAATAAAGAAAGGCCCCTGTGGGGTTATGACAGCAGCAGTGTTTCCTTTCTTAAAGATGACTCAGTGAAGAAGCTGCAGAACTTGCTGCACTGCATTCAGTGGAATAGGTGTTTGTACAAACTGCATGTGTAAGTGCCATCTGACAATTGCAGAAGAAAATAAAAGCATTTTGCTGGGCTAGGGAAAACCTCTGTCAGTAGAAAATAAGTGGTTGTGAACCCAAAGGAAATAAGAATAATGAAGATGTGAGTTAGCTTTGCTGGAAAAGCAGGTAGATGTGGAAATACCAAGGGAGAAGAAGTAACATAAGCAGAGAAAATAGAGACAAACAGATATCAGAGCTCAGAAAAGAACCAGAATCACAAAAATAAACTACATCTGGAAGGAAAGCAAAGGACAGACAGTATCAAAGGTTTGTCTAAAATCTACAAAGAAATACGTCTGCTGGTGAGGTGCATATTAAGGAGTAAGATTCACAGCCTCTGTGTGCATCCAAAATAAGAGCACAAATGTAGATCTGAGCCTGGAGAAGACCCTGAAAATAACAAAGAAGAATTGAGTCATCATCAGTGAGAAGTTACACTGCCAGATTCCCAGATTCAGGCTAGAGAGTACTCCTCTGGGAGAAGGTGACTGGAATCTTAGGGTGTTATTATAGTAATCTTGCACTTCACAGAAGAAAAGAAGATGTCAGGTGAAGGCCAGCAGATGATTCAAGAAGAAAATCAACTTTGTCCCAGCTGAAATCAGGAGAAATGGAAGTTACCAAATGTTAAGTGGAGGTTCATGAAACAGCTGAAGTTCTTCAGTCCTATGAAGTAAGAAAGGAATAAAAGAGTTTGTTACGTAGGGAGACCCACAAATTTTGTTGACTATGGGTACAACACAAAATAAATATTCTGCCTTAATTTGTAACAAAATCACTTAATGGAATGAGAAGGTGGATAATATAGGAATGAAAGAATATGAAATGGCACAATAGTTACAGTAGTGGAAAGAAAATGTGACACACTCCAAACAGGTAGGACCTGTGACCTTAATGTGATATTTGCATTATCAAGAAGCGATAAATGTGACTAAGACAGAAAAGGTAAGGACATTAAGAATGGGATAATGACTGAAGTATGACAGAAATGGGTTGAAATTCGCTATTGAAATTTGCAAGGTTTTACACTTAGGAGTTCTGTCCTTTGTACCAATATGGTCAACTGCACTGGTACTGGTAAAAATAAATTTGGCAAGGAAAACTCAGACATACAAATCGTGGAGAGAAGTAATACCATAAGAACTGAAAGTTCCTTGAGTGGAAACTAAAAGAACTTACTTCTCAAAGAAGAAGAACATGTAGGATAGGCTATCACTGGTGTCCCCATACCTTTCAAGAGGATCAATAATGAGAAAGGTTGCAGGAGCTACTGCTGCTAAAGACTTGCTTGCACAAGCACTAAAGTCTATAACAATTTCCACGATTTAAATAATAAGTTAGTAGAAGGCTAATAAGTACTTAATTTTGGGGGTTCTGAAAGAGCCTTTCTGAAACTGTATAAATTAAATATGTGCATTTTAGTGGAGATTTGTGTAGGGAAAGAGTTCATTGAAAAAAACAGAAAAGGGGGGGTGAAATTAATTTGGGGAATTTTGTGAACAGTACAGAATGGCACAGGAATCCCCGTAGGTTGTGCAAATCTGTCAGCTCCATGCAGATGTCTCATGTACACTGAAACATCTTGAGTAGTACCAAACATCTGTGAGACAATCATTGCTTTCCCATGCAGAGCTCTCCATTTGAGTAATTGCCCCAGGCTGTCTTAGTCATCAACAGAGAGCTTCACATATACATATTCATTTCCAACTGACTACAAAGAAGGAACTGCATAATTGCCTGAAATGTAGATCCAATTGTGTAGCTGATTGCGTTAATTTACATCTGGGCTGTACATCTCTCAAGTATTTTGAAAATCAGTGTGAGACTCTAAGCAATGAGCCTAAAGTTATGGATAATAATGAAGACAGAGAGAAGATCTAATGAGTCTTCTGCTGAGATAAAAGTAGAAACAAAATATAGGAAACACACTTTTCTTGTTTCCTGTAGGTGGGAAAGGAGAAATGAATTAAATTACAAGATCTATCTTGTAATAGATTTGTAATAGAATTGTCAGGAGACGTTTTTCAGAGTAAAATTGTCAAGCTGAGGAATAGGCTGCATTGTAGGTAACTGCACTACTACCCACAAAAAAGCAGGGTAGAGAAGAGTATGAAAATGTTTCTCCCAGGGTCATCTGGATACCAGGTTGGCAATATTGAGGAATCTAATAGGATGATGTTTCCAATCTCTGCCAAAACATTTAACTGAACAAATTTCTTCTTCATACCTCAAGCATGGCTTATCTTTCTCCATGATGCCTATCTTGCATCGTGAAGCCTTGCCTGCCCTTTCATCATACATCACTCCATTACTTATCTATGAGTATTTAGAAGATAATAGTGGCTCCAGAAGGGGCAGCGGTTGCTGATCATAAGTCTACTCTAAATGAGTGACTGATATTTGTCCATAACATATGTTGCTACTTGGCGTAGGCAGTTCTGAGGATGACTCTGTGTCTTTGTGCCTGCTTGCTTTTTACTTAAGCACAGGATGACCCTGGCATTGACTGAAGCATCTGAGTGGCCACGAAGTCATTTCTTAACAAAGTGTCAAGCCTTTTCAGAATGTCTTGCTTCAGCTTCTCTTTTTCCACCTCTGTATCCTTGAATTTTGAAGTCTGTAGGTGTTTGGCTATTAAGTCCTGTGAATAATGGATCTCAAGTGTCACTCAAGTCACTACAATTTCTCAAGCAGTGGCTGTGTACATTCAAACTTTGGGGAAAAGAACAGACAGCATAACTTGATAGTGGAGATTTCTTCAAAGTCTGGCTCCAAGAACTGTTGTTGACTAATTGTTCTACTGAATTACTGCAATAAGTCTTACATAATTCCTCATATTTCTTTAAGTTCAACTTGAGAAGACTATAAGCCTTTTATGAACATCATTCTGTTTTAATCTATTCACCAGCAAATCCGAACACAAGCACCTTGTAAATCTCCAGCTTTTATACCTGAAGGAAAGCTATTCACATTTCTTTGCACACCTGTAAAGATGTAACTGATTTTAGAAACAGCGAGATAGGACAGAACAACAAACAGCATCCTACATTACCAAGCTTCAATTTCTTCAAAGGAAGGTAAAACTGTAACACAGAGCTATGTAGGAAAAAACATGCTGGAAGTAAATCTTTGTTGCTGTACAGAAACTAGCAAGCAGTTTCTGAGATGAGGCAATTTAGAAGGATGAAAAGGATGCTGTTGATCTCAGCTCTGGAGAACAGATTATCTAGCCTACTTGAACAACTACTTTTTCTTCATGTCACAGTACCTTATCTCTTGCTGTGTCTACATGAATGTCTAATCCTTTCTGGAATTCTGTGAAGATTTGGTGACTAAAGACACTGTGAGCTACATCTTATAAGGAAACCTTTCCACTTTTTTACTCTGATTTCTTTCCTTTTTCACGGTTGTAAAAAAAAAGGGGGGATATATAGAAGGCTCCTGTCTTCATTTGCTAAATAATGTGTTCATTTTTACACCTATTTCTTACAGCTTGCTGTCTCAATGACAAATAATGTCCACATTAAAAAAGATACTGACAACATGTAAGAATTGGAAAGATTCTCTCATTTCATTTGCCCTTCAAAATGATTCTAATCAGACTAGTCCATCCCCTTTCAGCTGTCTATGATTTAGTTATCCAAATCCAATTGCATTTACTTCCACTTAATCATTTATTTAACGGTCCAACCCCAAACTGTCACTTATGATAGCTGATGTTCAGAAGTGTTTTAAATCAACTTAATTAATTTCCATGTAATCTCTCCAAGAACTTTTGGGGTGTTACTTCCTACACCAATTAGCCTCTCAAATTACTGGCATGTGCTTGTTAAGAAATCTTTTATCATTTAGTTCCTACGCACATAGCTGTCGAGCTTATGGCTCCTTTGATAGTCGAACAAGCTTACAAATTGCAAATCCTGGCCCATACACTGCCGCTCTCCTTTTCTGTTAACGAGTTCTCCTCTGAATGGCATTTACAGAACATCACAAAGAAGGAGATCAAAAAGCTATTTAGCATGGCGATCATCTACCTGCTTTAAGATAAAGATCCAATTCAGCCTTTTAGCCATGCAACCGGTTAAGACAGGCAACGTGGAGTGAAATGTACCCTTAGTTTTAATTAGAAAAGTTAATTTTTCTTCAGATACTATTTTATATCTTCACTCATGCATGCAAATATATATATAATCAGATTTAGAAACATTTTAATATAAAATACATTTAAATAAAGGAATGTACAGTCATCTTTCCCAAAGATTTGCAGTACTATCACTTGCTTTCTGCAACTAGAATGTTATAAGCTTTACATCTCTACCAGATCACTTCTATTCACTTAGAGCCTTATTTTAGTATATCAGACATCAGGACTGACTGGATGAATGTACTAGCACCTCAGTATTTTCTTTTAGTCATTTAACACTGCTGTACATCCAGTGCTATGGTGATATGTGGAAGTGATGACTCACTGTTGGCTTTATGCACCTCAAATGATTCTGTATGATTAGAAATGAATTCTGTTTAACTCACTGCTTGCAGAAAGTTTCCCTTTAGTTTTAAGGGGCTTTGGCAGGAAAAGGACAGACGCTCCCCCTAGCGTCTCAGTATTAAGCATAGAATAAAGTTCGATCTCTCTTCTTGTCAGGACAGTCATCTTTCTCGATTTGTTCCACACGTGCTGCTTTCAGCCTGCCTTTAAAATCCTTTCCGACTGCTCCAAACTGACAGCACTGAAATTAAAGAGGAACAGTTCTCCAAAAACCGCCCCTGTATCACAGATGAGACTATGCTAATAAGTCTGCAGTATTCTAAGTGCCATTAATAAGCCAGGGGTGCCCAGCACTGTAAAAAAAAAAAAAAAAAAAAAAATAAAATAAAATAAAAAATCTATAATAAAAAAATTGACCACGTTGTAAGGAAATTAGACCTGAAACATAAAGATGAAGGGAAATCTCCTAGCTCCAGGACCAACTGATTGCTTTGATTGGGATCTGAAATGCTCCATAAGTGACTGATAAATACAATTCTATTGGGATCAGTGGGCTAACAAGAACCGAGGCCCCTCACTGCCCACATTAGTGGCAGTTTGCACCACGTGTCCAAGTTCTTTTGTGCTATGCATCGTTGCTCCAGGATTAGTTTTCCTTTGCTTTTAACACTGCCTGTTTGTCTGGAGAAGCTAAGAAAATTCCTGGGCTATGAATATAACTCCTAGGTCACTGGAAGTGCTTTGAATCTCTCTTTGACACAAAACCGAGGACAAAAAAGGGGGCATTCCATGCCTTGGTTGTGAACATCCAAAATTAACAACACTCTGACTCCCAACAGCTGCTCAGGTCAAAATCATCTGTTCTCGGTATTCTTTCTGTATATGCATTTTTTTTGTTGTTGTTGTTCAGCTCAATGGGTTAAAGGAGAAATGCTTTTCATACAAACGCTCTTGTTCAGCTGTAGATGGACTGATCTAGCTGGAAGCAAGAAAAGCCTTTATCTCTTACTGAGTGCTCTCTGTGATTCTATGCAAGAAGTTGGGGAACAGAAACACATCATAGAGCCACTAATATTCAATTATCCAGAACAGTGGTGAAATATTGTAGCTGAACATTTTGTGGAATTGGACACATCTGCCTTTGTTTGTCTCTGAGTAGGAACAGAGGACAAATTTACTGAATAGAAAAGACCTGAATAAACATCTTATTGACACTAACCTGCAGCTTCCAAAATTATAGGATAACTTTCACTGGAATAAAAGAGAGGCAGCTGCAGAATTGTCACAAAAGTGTCAGCTCCCTCACCCTTTTCCTTGTGAAGTTTGCAGATGCCAACCAAGAGTTTGCAAAGTGATGATAAAACACAAAATGTTGGAAGTTGGCCATTGGAAATGGCAATGCATTTCAGTAAATAAGGAGATGTCAGCTTTTAGACGCCTTTGTGTCACGGGTTGTTTTCTTGCTTTAATGAGGATCTGGACACAACCCTTTCAGTAATACTTCACTTGCACAACCTGAGATACAGGAAAATGGGCACAGTTTCCTGCATGCTCCAAAAGATGCATGAGCTTTTTCATTCCCTTCTTTCCTACACTCATCTAATTATCCCTGCATGGAAGAGGGATAGATACTAATTTCCAGAACATAGAATATCCCAGTTGTAAGAGACCCACAAGGATCACTGAGTCCAGCTCACGGCTCCACACAGGACTACCCAAACCCTTGAGAGAAGTGTCCCAGTGTTCCCTGAGCAACTTGGGGCCATGCCCACTGCCTTGGGCAGCCTGTCCCATGTCTTGGGAGCACTGAGTGATGTAAGGACCGTGTAAGCTCCGATACTGGAAAGCAAGGTGTGGAGGGAGTCTTAGAACAGATTAGAGTCTTTGTGCCTCAAGAATTTCTGTTCCTAAAGCGTGTAATGGAAAACATTACATACTACTTGGGTGGTTGATAAAAGAGAGGAGGAAGCAACAGAAGTCTGACTGACAGGGATAAAAATGAAGGCATAAGCCATGTGGGGGATGCAGGGAGGGAAGAGACAAAAAGAGCACATGAAATAGAGAAAGCATGAAGAACAGAATACAGCCGAGAGAAGGTACGTATTAAGATTGATTAAATATTTAGTTCCTTTAAATATTTAATTTTATATCTTCCTGTCTAACTTAACAGAACAAAGAGTACAGGAAGAGAGGGGTGATGTTTTATAGGAATGAGGAGCTTTGCTCTCAGATTGACCTCCCAACACTTTGGTTTCCCCGTCACAGAATACAGCAGAAACCTGCCTTGCAGGGGCATGGAGAGGTTAAATGTGTCTAAATCATTTGAATAGCCTCAGGCGAAAAGAACAAGGAGTCCTGGCCAGGAGAAGGTTGATGGAGCCACTCTTCCATCTCCCCAGGAGCATGGTTGGGTGCCAGCAGCAGAGCTCTCAGCCCAGCGCTCTGCTCCCAGGTTCATCTGCTTTCAGTTTGCTTTGAAGATGTGCAGCCATGGAGATGTAAGACAGTTGCATTGCCATGAAGCTTTCATCTTCCCACTTTGCTGGCCTTCATTTGTTGCTGTTCTGCACTCATCTGGCCGCAACAATTTCCCAGTGCTTTGTATGAAGACTTTCTGGATGAAATCCTACAGCGGGAACACACTCAGAGTACTGTAGTCATAATAACTGTGTCATTTATTTATCCAAATATATTCAGAAATAATACTGTTTTGTTTAGCTGATATCCACTACTGCAAAACAGTTGAAATCCATGTCACATAGGGGCCCACCAGCATGTTATTTTAAAGGGGCACAGCCAACATATCTGATTTTCTATTAAATATTCAATGTGTTTTTTATCTACTTAGAGAAGATTCTTTGGGCATACTATGACTTTTGACAGACTTTAGTTTAGGTACTGGAATATAGTACCAGGAAAGACCTTCCAGCCTACATAACCACATCATACTTCCCTTTGTGTTGTGTGATTAAGCACAACTTTAAAATTTTGACTTTATAATTTGAGGCTGTTCTTAGGCTGACACAAACACTATCTCCTGAATGGGAAGAAAGTCAAATGTTTGCAAAAGATGCTCTGAAGTCTTGTCCTTCTGAAAAGGCTTAAGGTCTTTAAATCATTAAAAGTTTCCGTTGGAATGACCTCAAGGGTAAAATTTTTCTTCTGCAACCTATACACTTGCACATTTTTCAAGTCACTACCTCAAAAGTCAATGTCCCTTGATGTAACTTTGGCAATAGTATTGTTTTTTAATTGTTTCTTTGATTTGAATGCTTTTTAAATTTCCTGATGAATTTCTCATCAATATGTTTCCTTCCCTTGCCTTCCCTTGCCTTCTATTCCCTTTCCATCCCTTACCTTCCGTTGTCCTCAGTACCCTTCCCTTCCCTTCCCTTCCCTTCCCTTCCTTCCCTTCCCTTCAGTTCCCTCCTCATCTTTCCTTACCTTACTTTCTAGTCATTCTTTCTTTATTTTTCTTTACTTTACTTCTTTTCTTCCCTTCTTCCCTTCCCTTCCTTCCCTTCCCTTCCCTTCCCTTCCCTTCCCTTCCCTTCCTTCCCTTCCCTTCCCTTCCCTTCCCTTCCCTTTCCCCTTTCCCTTCCCTTCCCTTCCCTTCCCTTCCCTTCCTTCCCTTCCCTTCCCTTCCCTTCCCTTCCCTTCCCTTCCCTTCCCTTCCCTTCCCTTCCCTTCCCTTCCCTTCCCTTCCCTTCCCTTCCCTTCCCTTCCTTTCCCTTCCTCCTTCCCTTCCCTTCCCTTCCCTTCCCTTCCCTTCCCTTCCCTTCCCTCTCCCTTCCCTTTCCCTTCCCTTCCCTTCCCTTCCCTTCCCTTCCCTTCCCTTCCCTTCCCTTCCCTTCCCTTCCCCTTCCCTTCCCTTCCCTTCCCTTCTCCTTCCCTTTCTTCCTTCTCCTCCCTTCCTTTCCTTCCCCCTTCCTTCCCTTTCCTTCCCTTTCTTTCCCTTTCCTTCCCTTTCTCTTCCTTTCCTTCCTCCTTCCCTTCCCTTCCCTTCCCTTCCCTTCCCTTCCCTTCCCTTCCTTCCCTTCCCTTCCCTTCCCTTCCTTCCCTTCCTTCCCTTCCTCTTCCCTTCCTTCCCTTCCCTTCCCTTCCCTTCCCTTCCCTTCCCTTCCCTTCCCTTCCCTTCCCTTCCCTTCCCTTCCCTTCCCTTCCCTTCCCTTCCCTTCCCTTCCCTTCCCCCTTCCTTCCCTTTCCTTCCCTTCCCTTCCCTTTCCTTCCCCCTTCCTTCCCTTCCCTTCCCTTTCCTTTTCTTTCCCTTCCTTTCCTTCCCCCTTCCCTTCCCTTCCTTTCCTTCCTCTTTCCCTTCCTTCCTTCCCTTCCCTTCCTTCCTTCCCTTCCCTTCCCTTCCCTTCCCTTCCCTTCCCTTCCCTTCCCTTCCCTTCCCTTCCCTTCCTTCCCTTCCCTTCCCTTCCCTTCCCTTCCCTTCCCTTCCCTTCCCTCCCTTCCCTTCCCTTCCCTTCCCTTCCCTTCCCTTCCCTTCCCTTCCCTTCCCTTCCCTTCCCTTCCCTTCCCTTCCCTTCCCTTCCCTTCCCTTCCCTTCCCTTCCCTTCCCTTCCCCCTTGTCCTTTTCCTTTTCCTTCCCCCTTGTCCTTGTCCTTGTCCTTGTCCTTGTCCTTTTCCTTTTCCTTTTCCCTTTCCCTTTCCTTTTCCTTTTTCTCTCCTCCCCTATTTCTTCATGCTGACTTTATGTTCTTCCATTTCTCCTTCCAGCAGTTCTGTTTTCCTGTGAGGTTTCATTAGTATAAAAGTTTTGATGCTAGATAGCTGTTCTTTTCTATATGTTTCTATTAGTTATTGCAATCAGGTGTGAATCCATGGCACTGTTGTTATGGACGCAGGTTTTCTACAGATTAGAATTTTTTTTTTTTTTTTTTTTTAAAGCAAGTATGGGAAAGAATGCATTGTTTTCTCTATTGTTCAAATAACACATGAATGCCTAGTGGATCACTCAGGGATGCTTAGAGCATCTCAAGGAGCTCAGGCTGGTGCTTGTGGTCCCTGGGGTATTGCCTCCCCAGGACCAAGTTACTCTCTGCTAGCTGAGCTGTGCCAACTAGACACATGCAGATGAGTTTTTATAGCTCAGACACAGAGGGAAGAAAGCTTCAGGTCATTCCAGCATGAGTATTATACAAAGTGATGGATGTCTAAATGTCCTTGTCTGAGAAAAGGGATGTTCCAAAAAGGTACCAAGGCTCAGTAGATGGATGGTGACACCATCAGTTGGCAGTGAGGATGGCACTCAGCATTTATGAAGAAAAACATTCTTCTTCTACATCTCTCACAGAATCACAGAATTGTAGGGGGGTTGGAAGGGACCTCTAGAGATCATCGAGACCAACCCCCCTGCCAAAGCAGGTTCCCTACACCAGGTCGCACAGGTAGGCGTCCAGGCGAGACTTGAATATCTCCAGAGAAGGAGACTCCACAACCCCCCTGGGCAGCCTGTTCCAGTGCTCCGTCACCCTCACCGTGAAGAAGTTCTTACGCACATTTGTGCGAAACTTCCTATGCTGCAGCTTATGTCCGTTTCCCCTCGTCCTGTCTCCACGTACCACTGAAAAGAGACTGGCCTCACCGCTATGGCCGCCACACCTCAGATATTTATAAACCTGGATCAGGTCCCCTCTCAGTCGTCTTTTCTCAAGGCTAAACAGACCCAGTTCACTTAGCCTTTCTTCATAGGGGAGATGCTCCAGGCCCTTCACCATCTGTGTGGCCCTCCGCTGGACTCTTTCCAAGAGATCCCTGTCTTTTTTGTACTGGGGAGCCCAGAACTGGACACAGTACTCCAGATGAGGCCTTACCAGGGCAGAGTAGAGGGGGAGGATCAGCTCCCTCGACCTGCTGGACACACTGTTCTTAATGCACCCCAGAATGCCATTAAGCTTTTTGGCCATGAGGGCACACTGCTGGCTCATGGCCAACCTGTCGTCCACCAGGACGCCCAGGTCCCTCTCTGCAGAGCTCCTCTCCAGCAGCTCATCCCCCAGCCTGTATTGGTGCATGCAATTATTCCTCCCTAGGTGTAAGACCCTACACTTGCTTGTATTGTTGAACCTCATCCGGTTTCTTACTGCCCAGCTCTCCAGCCTGTCCAGGTCTCGCTGAATGGCAGCACAGCCTTCAGGCGTGTCAGCCAATCCTCCCAACTTTGTATCATCAGCAAACTTGCTGAGGGTGGCCACTATCCCCTCATCCCTGTAGAATTTTAAGAAAAAGCTGAGATTATTCAACATTTCTTGTAAATAGATATATAAATATATTTGAGGCAGACTTTGTTTACACACTCTCATTCTTTCTCCTCTCTTCTTGCTGTCAGTATTTCAAGAGCATTAGCTCCAAGTTTGCACATTGCTGGTTAAATGAACCATGGAAAACAAATGAGCGTGAATGATTAAATTGCTCTGAGCTGTCAAACTGGCACTTTTCGGGACAGTAATATAGCCATTTCAAGGTCTGTGTTTCTCACAAGCCAGCATTTTTTTCTTTTATTTTCTTTATTTTTTATTCACTGTTCATGAAACCGTTTGATTCTGCTGCAAATTTTACCTCAGTTTTTGTATTTCTCTCTCTGTCCAGAAGCTGACAAGCCAATAGTTAAAAGTGTTTTTAACCTAATTCCTGGATTTGCTCTGTTGGGAGTACATTTTTCTACAACTTTTGTTGTAATCTCACAACATCACGGTTTGTTAACATTTTAGTTAGGGTGAAGACGCAGGAGACAAGATTTATCAGGAGAATTACAAGGGGTTTATTGTGGGATAACAGAAAACAAAGTTTGGATCATTTATTTCTAAACTGGGATTTAGCTCAAAATGTCCCAAAGCATTTTGTTATAATCATAAGTCCTTCTAAGGGCATCAAGTAATCTCCAGAGAGGCTCTCATTTTAATTTGCTTTGAATCTTCAGGGCAGGTGGCAGATCTTTATCTGTTGTCTCTTGAGATAAATCCGCATTTTCCACTTTGAACTTCAGTTTGAAGCCAACTTGTAACCTTAAGGTCTCTTATTAATTAATTAATTAATTAATTATTTTTTAAGTTTGGGTTTTGACTCCATTAACTGTTGGGTACCATAACTTGTGGATTGTTATTATTTGTTTCTTCATAGCCTTAATTTGGACAACTTGTGGGAAAAAAAAAAAAAGAAAAAGAAAAATGAAAGAATGTAAACCTATCTTGTGGCTTGGGGCACAGCATGAATGTTTTATTATTCTTATTAATTTTTTTTTTCATCTGGAATCTCATGGCTATCATCAGAATCAACACTCTTTTCCCAGCATCAACCTTATTTCCACTAGGAGGATGTTTGTAATCTATTTACAGAAGTCTAGTGGGTATATTGTCCTTAGAGCTTGTTAATTTGGCTCTGAACACTGAACCGACATTCTTACTGCTTCTGTCTTTGACAGTCCTGTGATATGTTGCTTTCCTCCATCAAGACAGTCTTGGAAAAAAAAGAAAGGCAGATGATTCAGATTTTAAATGTCTCACAGTGAGAGAGGGAATAAGGTTAAACCTTTACTTTTATCAGAGAAGATAATGGAGAGATTCTTTGGTTAAACTATGTAAGTAACTGCGCAGAGATAAAACCCAAAGGAATGAAATGATTTTCAACTAGCTGGAGCAAATTTGAACAGAGCAAACTAGAGACAGATTTAAAAGAGAAATAAAGTATCTATTGTAAAAGTGACTTGAGCGACATACCCAGGTAAATGGTTTATATATCAGCTTTGGATAAAGAATGAGTGAGTTTCAGGAAGACAGGCTTTATTCAAGAACATGGTAGAGGAAAAGAAAATAGTGGGATCTTGTTTATATAGAAATGTATTAATGGTACGTTTGCAGTTGCATAAGAATCATAGAATCATTTGAATTAGAAGGGACCACTGAAGGTCATCTAGTTCAACTCCCCTCCAATCAACAGAGACATGTAGGCTTACAAGCTTGTTTGAAATACATCCCCTATACCAGAACTGAATATGTAGAAGATTACATGTGACTTTGGCTAAGTACTTTGGGTAATTTACAAGCTCTGAGTACCTTGTAAATCCAGTCCCATTAATGGGGTTAATGGATAATCTCAGCTCTCTGAAACACACATACACCTTTTGGGCACATGAAAATGTCAGCGATGGGAATTTGGCTAATCTCTGCTCTAAATCATCTGATGGTTCTTTTTGAGCTCTCACGGCTTGAATTTGTTAATTGCAAATGCATATCTCACCTGAAATCCCCCAAGTTTTGGCCATCTTCAGGCCATTCATTAATAATGCTTATTATTCCAATAAATAAGTATTATCTATCCCGCCTTGAATCAAAACCACTAAGGAGATGAAGTTCTTGTTTGGGCAAAACACCCCTCTGGTAGTTATATTTCTCTACAACAGCTTGGGTGTATTAAACCAAAATAGAAAACCCTGAAGAAAAAGAGAAAGTTTAATCTCATCTGTCCTCTCATATCACTAAATAAAGCCAGGTTGATTGGATGCTAATAGCTCAACGACCAGCATGGTCACTGGGATGACAGGTTTAAACAGTTCCTCTCTGAGGAGGCTGAACCCACAAAAAGAAATGCCATCTTTTCCTGCCTGTAGTAGTCAGGCACATAAATCTTTTGCCTCATTCATGAGTGTACACAAGCATGTCACCTACAAGCCTAGTCTTAGTTAAGATATCTTGAATCAGATATAAAGCAACAAGATTATTTATTCTTTCTGGTCCAGACAAATTTAGATCTTCATGATCTTGGTTGGTTTAATATATATTATCACTCTGAGTTGTACTAAAATTTGTGGAACTGTGTCTTTAAATTTTCTTTCCAACTTCAGGCCCACTCTGTTTGAAAACAGAGAGTATTTAATAAAATACTGAGTGTCTCAGAGCTGGGGCATGATTTTTAGTACTCAGAAATTTCTAATAAAATCCCTAAAAAAAATAAAAGCCCTATTTTTCAAAATGTAACAAAGTAGCCTGTGATATGGAAACTAATTTAAGCCAGGAGATATTGTAAATTTTGTTTTCTGCTCAAACGTATTGATCTCAAAAACATGTTCAGAAAGAGATCTTCTTTACTTTGGAGTTACAGAATTCATTGATGTAAATTACCTTTCACCTTAGTAGAACAAGCAGTATTCACTCACATCTTCAGCCTGAATTTTCAAGACTCATAGCTAAGAAGAACAAACATGTATTATTTAGTGATAGATGTTACTGAAGAACAGGAATCATCAAGTTTATTGTCTAAATGCAAACTTCAAACGAATTTCTACTTTTTCCCTGAGCTATATCTTGTAAGTATGAGAAACAAAGGCAGGAACACGTACAACTATTAGAAGAACTGAAAATGCACATCCTCTCTCTTTCCCAGTTTCTGTGTTAGCTGTGTAACTGAGAAATAGAAACTCATTCTGATACAATAATCACTGGAGGAGAATATCCAAAGCTGAAAGCCAAACGAGAAGAGAAACGTAGAAAAATGGAATCTACAAGTTAATAATGAACACTGTGTTGCAGGCAAAGATATACACTGCAGTCTTAACATGATAAAAGATCAATGGTAACTGAAAAAAATTACTGTTTGGAAAATAACATAAAATGCTGTGCTTTAATAATTTGTTATATAAATTATCTGTTTGCCCAAATATAGGAAACCAGGATGGAAAAACTCAGAATGGAAGGGGAATGATGGAGTAACCTACAGTGAAACACAGCAGATTTTCCCCAGATATTTGTGCACAAAATAGTGTTTTCATGCTGTTTTTACATGATGAAAGTATATACAGAACATGTCCTAGTCATTAATTTTTCAGTCTGAGAAAGCATTTTCAAGGAATCATTTGTTAGTCTTCAAAGCAAATGACAGTAGGCATTAAGAAAAATAGACCTGTTGGGAAAATACACATCCTTGTTTTGCTCCTTGAAAGGTAGTTATTTCAGTTATTCTTACATAGCACATGAAGTTTCCAGCCTCGTAAAAACATAAGCAAAAGTGGTCACCTTGCATTTATCTGTAAAGTTAAGCATATGTCTATGTCTCTACAGAGACAAGACTTATAAATATTGTAGTGTAAGTCTCTTCTGAAACACTTCAGTGGAAAAAGTATATATTTTTAAATATTTTAACATTCCTCTAATAAATACAATGAGCTCATTTTTAGCTCTGTCCTGCTTAATAAAGAAAAAAAGATATAATCATTTCTATATACTCTATGGCAAGAGAAAAAAAAATATCCAGAAAGAGAAAAAGAAGCTTATTTTAAAGTAAGTACCTATAGAAATTAACACGTTGATATCTGAAAGATTATCATTTGTACGGGAGGGAGAATCTGGACATGTCTTTAGGATAAAAAGTGATGAACTTCTGTAGAAAACATGAACGGATCAGACAGCACCATAATAGTGCAATCATTACAGCCAGCAGGCCATGTACCACTGGCAACACCCATGGGACTTTTGTTCTTTAGATGACTTTTCCTTCAAAACTTATAGTACAGTCTGTACTATCCCAACTGGCAAAATAGGAAGAATTAACTGATTCATAGCCCAAGACCACAATTACTGCCAGGAGCAATGCCTCAATTTCCTGCTTTGTAAAATAATTTTTTTAGCTTTATTACAACCCATTAAAAAAAAAAAAAAAAACCACCTTAGAAATGCACTGCATTTGGGCACACTTCTAACTAACAATTTGCTGCAAAAGTCTCTGTTGTGCCAATGAAACTGCTTTGCATAGTGCTACGCCTGAACTAATGATGCTATTACTGAATGTTGGTAGCTTTACTGCAACTTTGTTTACATGGACCTCAGACTGCATTTCTCATATCCAGTTACTGGGACAATTCCTGTACTTCTGGTTCAGTTTGATGGGGTCATGTCAAGTCTTTGATTCAGTCACTTGAGTTTCATCCAGTACGGGACATGTTAGAGCTCAAAAGGAAAAGAGCACTTTTGTTCTTGTTTATAACAAGATAGGACTAAGAGGAATGGTTTTGAACTGAGACAGGGGAGGTTTAGGTTAGTTATTAGGAGGAAACTTTTCACACAGAGGCTGGTGACACACTGGAGCAGGTTGCCCAAGGAGGTTACAGATGCCCCATCCCTGGAGGCATTCAAGGCCAGGCTGGATGCGGCTCTGGGCTGCATGATCTGGACCCTGCACATAGCAAGAGGTTGAAGCTAGATGATCATTGTGGTCCTTTTCAACCTAGGCCATACTCTGATTCTCTGACTCTATGATAACAAAATAACATGAGCATAGCTATGGCCAAAAGTCCATCTAACCCCTTAAACCTATATTGTAACATGTTCAACAGTACATCTCTAGAGATATGTATTGATATATAGTGATGCCAGTTTAATCTTCCAGGCTAGCAATCTATTTCCATTTCCTTTCATTTTTCTCTACAGCTGATCTTGCTTCCAGGCTTTGAATCCAAGAATGGATCAACTGTTTTCTCCAGTTTCTGGAACAGCCAGGAAGAGTTATCATCTTTGTCTGTCTGAATACTATGTACAGCCCAAGACCTTATTCTTCACAGACAACTACTAATACTCCATTTATTCAGCAATCATTCTGGGACATGCCCTCTGCACTGTTTCATAAACAAACAAAGAATTCCTGGGCTTAAATTTAGTCTCTCCTTGAATCCTTGTTGACCTTTACCTGGTGCAATTTGTGCTCCAGCTTTGTGTTCTCTTCCCTTTGTACTGTATTCTCTCCTCTGCCCACAGAAAGTGAAGAAACAGATCTCATTATATTATTTTCTGGTTGGGGAGCATCTTTCACTAGCAAAAAGTTAAAAACACGTTTGTTAAAGCCTTGAAGGCCAACAGAACTATACAGTCTATTCAAAGAGGACAAATTAAATAGTAATTAGAGATGAAAGCTTTGTTATGCTTATGTAACCCACAACAGCACAATTTTCCCATGACTTGCTACTCACAAGACAACTGACCTTCCAACAGCTAGCCACTTCTGTACAAATCCACCCAATGTGCTTTTAGTTAAAGTCTGCCTTTGAAAGTAGGTCCAAATGAACTATGTTTCAAAATAAAATATGAAATAGGACCCCTCTCTGAAGTTCAACTCTGAATCAGATCCTGCTTATTTTATTCCCATCATAAACAACATTCCTCTCAGTATCATCCTCCTAAAACAAAACTGTGAGCTGAAAGTTGGGCTCACCTGGAATAACAGTGACAGTGGTTGTTGATTTGTTATACTCAATTACTTTGGAACTTTTAAATTTACTTCTTTCTCAATCTGCCTCCAAATATTCCAATTTATCCAATCTCTGGCCACAGAGAGATGTGAATACAGGAGCAAGGTATCCTTTACGTTCATTAAATAAGGACTAAAGATGGGAAAACAGGAGATGAAGTTTATGAAGAACATCCCAGCAATCTCTGGAAAGGGCATAAGTGCTACCTTAAAAAGTAGGTGACAAGTGAGTGGTAATGCCAGTAAAATGGAAGAGGTTCAGGGAATATGACATAACTTTTGGGTGAACAGCTCTCACAGTGCCCTAGACTTACATACTTCTCCCTAATTTAGAAGAAAAAATGGTCTAGATTAGCAATATGTTTCTTTTTAGTAATTTGTTGTACATGTTTAAAAGTAGTAATTAGAGGACATCTACGTAGTCCATGTGTTAAACTACAAATGATAAGGTCTTAAAAACCAGAAAGTTTTGTTCCTTGTAGGTGAAACTGCCAGTTCATAGAATCATAGAATGGCCTGGGTTGAAAAGGACCATGACGATCATCTAGTTTCAACCTCCCCTGCTATGTGCAGGGTCACATCAAATAGTTCCTTTCTGCACTGCACAGTAAAAGCTTCCAACAACGCTTTTCATCTGAACAGAGAAGAGTCAGGGGGTGAGGTTAAGTGATAAGAACATCTGAACTTGTTCAGCTTGGAGAGGAGGGTTCAATCAGGGATTACCAGTGAGGGTGAGCCATATAGAGCTCATCAGGGTGAGTGAGAAGTGTGAAGCCGTTCCCTTGGATCTTCAGATAAAATTGTTTTCTCATTGTGCTCTATGATAAGAAACTAAATGAAAATTTCTAAGTGAAGCCATTGTTTTCCATCCCATAATCTTCCAAAAGATAAATCACTGTTGTATTGCTTTGCAGATTCACTGATAAACATTTAGCCAGAATTTCCTAGAAAGATATTACAGTACATTGCTAAGAAAACTTTCCTGTCTTCTTGTGAAAGAGATGAAAACTATAGTTGAATCCCACATGGCAGTTATTACAAAGTCATTCTTTCTTTCTCTCCTACAAAAATACATTTCCAAAACTTTCTCAGTATTAGAGTACAAAATCTATTTGTTACCAGCTCAAAGGTACTCTTGAGCAGTTAAATCCAATTGTTCTTGTTCCAAGATTGTTCTTTAGTTTAAAAAGATCTTCCCCCCCCCCAGAATTTGTTCCACTGATGTACTGATTGAGGACAAGCACGTATCTCCTTGGCTTTTCTCATCTTTGACCAGTAAGCCTAACTTTCCCCAGCTCCATTGTCTTATAAGGGTTCTCAGTCCCTCTGATTGAGACAACTCCTTATACTTTTTCAAGATTTTTCTGAACACAAACAGCCAGATTTGAAAGCTCAAATGAAGTCTCCTCTGCTTCTTAAACCAGGGCTTTTATATCTCTTGAGTCTATTGGAAATAGTTGTTGGCTATTGTATTCAGCCTCTCTGCCTGTTCATTGCTCCAATATTTCAGACACCTTGCTACCAACCACACTACACAATCTTTCTCCTTTCTCACTCATTTCCAACTGGTAAACTTGCAGCTCACAAAAGAAATGCATACTGTCCACTTCCAAGCACATAATCTCACATTTTTTTTTCTATCAAATTTAATTGAACTTTAAGTCCATTCTTAGAGGTCATCCAGATTTTAGCTCATAAAATCCTGATGTTTCTCTGAATAGAAGATGCCTTCTAGCTTCACATCACCAGGAAATTAAATTACCAGTCTCATTTTGTGCCAATGTGTAAAAAAAACTATTAAATGAGATGACTCTTGACTCTCATCGCCTGGGGAACAGCACCAGTGGGTTATGTACACATTGTCTATTGTCATCTCTGCTTTACCTGCCCCTTCCCCCCACCCTAGAGGTGAGAATACTTCCAAGGTGTTGCATCAGATATTATAACCACACAAAGATTATAACCACACCTAGATCACATTTGTAACAGCTTTCTGGGAAAATCTTCTGTATATCCATAGAAAACAACCAAGTTGTGCTGCATTATCTACCCACAGTAAATTCAGCTTTAATTCTGTTTTTTTCCCATTTGTTTCTAACTGTTCACATGCAATGCTCCAAAGCATCATCCAAAATTTCACACAGCCTACAAGACAGCTATTATAGCATGATAAAGCTTTCAATTTAGGAAAAACTCAGTATCAGATATTATCGAGCATAATAACTTTTGTGAGAATGCTTGCTCATGGACCTCTGTGTATTTTTCAGAGGTCTCAAATGGGGATTATTTGGATCTTCAGCATTACATGAGCTTTTCAAGCTCCCCAGGATGCTAATTTTCTCCCATTCTCTGGATCTCTGTGTGTTATCCAAGCTGTACACTAAACACTTCAGATAAGTTATTCACTTAACTTGTGACATAAATGTGGGTTGGAAAATGACAGTTCTCCAATGAACGTGAGGTACTCAGAGACACAATAAAAAAGTGCTTCAGACATGGAAATTGTTCTTTTCATTGATGAATCATAGTCTTTGCAAAGAGCTATGGATGAAGTGCGTATTAAATGGATCTGCACCATGTCTTCTTTCAGATTTCCAATATGCTCCATCTTTATTGATATGGGCAAGCAATTATTAAATGAAAAGCTCCTTCTCATTCTAGTCCATATGGTAAAGGACTTAGCATTATTCTTTTAAAAGCCTCTATGTGAAAGTCCAAATTGAGTTTCTAAATGAAAATAATAGATACATACCCAATCAAGTACAAGAATCTGTATATTATTCTTTCTGAATAACAGCATCATTCCTGCAACATGACACTGCTGACTGTTTTACAGGATTACACACAGATCCCTACTTTTCATCAGGGGCCTCAGCAGCAACACTGCGTACTTCTAGCAGGAAATACCAGATCAAAATCTCATATTCAAGTATGTGCAACATTTCCAACCCATTGAGGGTATGTAGCTATTGCTGTAGTACCTGTGTAGCTGAGTATTGCCTTTTAATGAATTTTTTTCCTCTCAAAGGCTGAAGGCCAAATGAACACTTTATATACTAGTTTACCACTGCATCAGAGCTGCAGCACGTTGTATTCAACAGTAATGATAATTAGGATAGTTAAATGCAAAAGCATATCTCTGCCAATATAATTTTCCAGCACAAAACTCTTTTCTCTGGAGAGAAGAGAGCTGTCTGCAAAAGCAGATATTATTCTATATGCATCCATGATCCTCTCTAGTTTTAAGGTAGCTTCTACCACCTTTGAAAGCTCAATCATCATCCAAAAATAGTCAGAAATAACTGCTAATGCCTCTTAACCCTGTAAGTGTCTCAGAATGAAATAACTAGCCCAGGCCATTTGAAGACATTTAATGAACAAAAGAATAGCTGAGTCTTTCTGTTCTTGCTGATGACTGAATCTTTCCTGTATGTTAAAGTGCTCCAGTACAGGAAAATGCAGTTTAATGTCAAAATGTTTCCAAAAACTTTCCCAAAAGTTTTCATCCCCAAACTTTTAAAGACATTCAAACTTTTTTGTTTCAATGAAGTTTCAAATATATATGAATTTCCTGTCTAATGTGAGAGCTTGCTCATCTCTGTGTGAAGCTGATTATGACTGAGAGTCGTAATAATGAAGGTTGGAAAGACCTCCAAAACTGCCAATTCTCACCCCAAACCACCCCACCATGTCCACTGACCACGTCTCTCAGTGCCATATCTCCACAGTTCTAGAACACCTCCAGGGACAGTGACTCCCTGGGCAGCTGTGCCAATGCCTGACTGCTCTTTTTAGAAGAAATATTTCCTAATATCCAACCTGGACCTCTCCCTGTGCAAATTAAAGCCATCACGTCCCATCCTATCACTGCTATCTGAGAGGCCGACCCCCACTTTGTTCCTACCTCCTTTCAGGGAGTTGCAGGGCATGATATAGTCTACACAGAGACAGAGGACATATGGTCTTTAAACTGAGACAGGGGAGTTTAGGTTAGACATTAGGAGGAAGTTTTTAACCCAGAGGGTGGTGAGGCACTGGAACAGGTTGCCTAAGGATGTTGTGGATGCCCCATCCCTGGAGGCATTCAAGGCCAGGCTGGATGTGGCTCTGGGCAGCCTGGTCTGCTGGTTGGTGACCCTGCACACAGCAGGGGGTTGGAACTGGATGATCACTGTGCTCCTTTTCAACCCGGACCATTCTATTATTCTATGATTCTATGGCAAAAGAAAGAAGAAAGAAAAAAAAAGAAAGGCACTTGGTCAACTCACTGGAACAGCATAACAATCAAGTAAAGTACCTCTAAGATTCTTCTAAATAAGTTCAAGAAAGGTTCATATGGTGCAAATATACCATATAATTAACTGGGAAATGCTCTCTTAGCAGGAGCTGTACTCCAGACCTGAGTGTTTTGGACTCTGCTAATTTTGCAGCACTGAGACAATGCACTACTGTTTAATTATCTCTTAGTTCATTATTATAACATGGTTATATTCTTAGTTTCAATGTGCTGGAGGATCTCACCAGAGGAAAAATAATATCATAGAATCACAGAATCACAAGGAAAGACTGATAAAGCAATCACATAGAATCACATATGGAAGACTGATAAAGGAAAAATATTGATAGGGAGACTCCAGAATGAAAAACACAAGAAGAAGAGCCTACAAAAACTTGAAAGTGAAAACCAACATTGGTTTACAGTTGACTGTATTGGTTACAGGTCCTTTGGCAGCTGTGTCCAAATATGTAAATATTTTCCCCAGAAGTGGAAGAGAAGTAGAAATGAAGTTTAATCAGTGTTTACTGTGCTGCCACATGAAACAGTCATTTTGACTCCATCAGTAGGATGGAAGTACTCAGTGAGGAATTGAAATAGCAGTGACTCAGTAGTGATGAATGATCCAAAAAATATTAGCTAGCAAACCAATATTGAACAAATACAGGCCTGTTCAAAGCAAACAGATAGTAAAGGTCTTGGAAGTGCCACAGCAGCTCTTTAAAAGGAAATAAAAAGTGTAATATGGTTCGAGAATTAAAGACATTATCTCAAAAAGGATCTTTCTGCCACTCTACTAAATAGCGTAGAGATACGTCTCTTCCATACAAGAGAAACTTGCAATTATTTTGAGCAAGATTCACAGTGCACCACTTGGCCTAAGCAATTTGAGAAGACTTCAGGAGCAAAGACAGAGGTCCTTCACTATCAGATTCTGGCAATCAACTGCTTCCACTCCAGATCCCTGAAATTTCCAACTCTTTTATCAGACCTCATTTGCTTGGATGAATGAGAAACATGAATAAGACACCAACATTTGTGAGCTCTCCTTCTTCTTTGTACTTGTTTTGCCTACAGAAAGATTGTGTACTTGCAGATCTGAACTTTACTGATGCTATTTGCCTCCTGAAAAGATCTACAAACATAGTACAACAAATCAGTTTGGGATTACTGATTAGACCATATGTTGAACCACATGTTCCACAAGGTAAGAGAAGGTATTAAAATGGCATTTTGCATTTCAGGGGATCAGGCTGTTGGTGACTCACTGTTATTTTCCCATTTATATCATTTTGGCTGCCAGTTAGTGGTGATCATGGTAATGGCTGTAAGCGCATAGACATACATGTCTAGCAGAAAAATCTGCCAAAAGCTCAGATGGAATTATTTTTAGCACAATCAGAGCTTTTGTGCAAACCCTCCTCTTCCTAAGCAAAGAAAATTGGTTAAACATCAGCAAAGGCACATGTAGCTAAGGAAGCATGAATCCTGTAATTAAGTCTGACAAGAAGTAAAACTAACAGCTATTTATATATCATCCAAAAAAAAAAAAAAAAGTTTAAGTGAATATGGTCAGGTGTGGTGAGAAGTTAAGCAGTGATGCGGTAAAGAAAAATAATGTTTCAAAGGTGTAAATGTATTCAGAACAAGTTTGATCTGTTTTATTGGCATGACAAGCTGGTAAGGAATGGTGTGATACTGAGATGACATGGATCATTCTGTAGGCAGAGGGTTTCTGTCCTACACAGACCACGTTTCTATACATAAAGAGAGATAAGAGGATGGTCTTTGCAAAAAGAAAAATAAAATGTGTTTCCAGCCTACTGGGTATTCCAAATAACAAGCTGTAAAAAAGTGAACTGAAAGTGTATGATGGTGTTATCTTCAGGAGACACAATATCAGCACGTGTACTGTCAAGAAGAACTAGCGCCACTGCATTCAGAGCCATGGCTATGATTTGTTTACTATCATTTTGCTGAACAGGATTGATACTGACTCAGATCTGGAGGTTTTACTCATGTAATGGGGTTGGAGCTTGATAATCCTTGAGATCCCTTCCAACCCAAGCCATTCTATGATTCTGTGGAAATCCCCACTGATCTCAATAAAGTTCTCACTAGCAAGGAAAGCCAAATCCCAAAGTGATTTGTTGTCTTTCTATGAAGAATGCTTATTGTATGTAATAAATAAAATTTGGCAATTTTGTGAGGATTTTCATTTATATTTTCTAAAGATGAATTAATTCAACTCAGTTTAAGCAAGGCTGTTAAGCAATTCAGTGAACTGGTATTGGTCTTTGAGCTTATAATTTGTATCTATTAGAACTAGAGAGGGTTCCAGAACTTTGTAATTTTACTGGGCTGTTTCAGTGAAGAATTAATTAATGAAGATGCATGCAAGAGATTCTTCACTTGATTCAACTCAAGATTCATGGGCTCTGTTTATGCAGTCTAGGCAAACATATTACATGGTAGTAGAATAAATGTCTAGCTTTAATACTGTACACAAGGAGTTAATTTCTCAGTCAAGCCTAAGTCTTTTCAGTCTTTAGTCATAAAGGCAAAATCCAAAGCTTTCTTAAGAAGAGGCTCAAAGATCAGGGATAACATCAATCAGGATTATTCATTTTCCCTCCTGTCCTTAGTTCAGCTGTCATGATTGTTAGGGCTATTCTTGGTTTTAAATGTTGTTCTCTCTCATTGTGTTCTCTGCCTTTTAGTCAGCTCTCCTCTCACACAGGGAAACCACCACTTCAACAGCACTTAGCCCTTGCAACAAAGTGCTCCATACTTGGGAACAAAGAGCCCAAATTTTCATTAAAGATTATGTATCTCAATGATGAAGAGTGATTACACCATGACTCATCCTGCATGACTGTTATCAGAATGCAGGACCTCATTCACAAAATTCCCTCAGACCCGTTTTTCACCAGACTAAGGTTCTACCTTTTATGCTAACACCAATGTGATTACAATAAAACAAAAGTGGATAAATGTCTGGCAGGCACAGCATGGAAGTGTTCGCTGAACCCTGATGGCTGATTCTGTGGGATAAAAAGAGTTCATTTCAGCTCTACTCAATTGGAGACATTAAGTATGGCAAATTGTCCCCAAATCTCCATGCAGCACAGAGCAGCCATACTCACTGGTTTCTCATGAAGGTGCAGCTCCTATCCTCCCACGAATCAGCTGCAACCTACTTCAGGGCTGAAATATCCTCTGTTGCCTCCATGATCTTTCTGCATATTACCGATCCAAAGGAAAGTTGAAATTGAGTTGTTAGCTTTTTGTTCACCACTTCTCAAAAAAGCTACAGATTGTCCCTTTTCTTTGCCCTATATATCTCTAGACTTTAGCTTCTAGTTCACTTGTGATTTGGCAAGGTCAAGTGTTTCTAACATTGTTTTCTACGAATAAGAGTAGTGAGGTTGTTCTCTTCTAGAGCCAGAATGCTGCTGGGTTGCCTTTGTTCTTTCTAGCAAATTGCCTTCATTCCTGTATTAATTGTTTCTTCTAATTGCCATTTAAGAAGACCGCCTGTGGGTCAGTTTCTTAATGATACGTTGTATGTCTTGGAGCTTAGATTTATTTATCCTCTCTGCTCCTGGACAGACAACAGTCAGATTCAGAGTCAGTGTAAAAATGTGTTGGCCACAGAAGGGATCTATGAACATAAAGTTACCTAAGTGCCAAAGCATGCTGATAGATCTACTATGGAATGGCCAGATATTTTAAGATGGTGTCTACCTGCAATTTGAGATGTGAAAGTAGTAAAACTAATTAAAAAGGAACAAAGCCAAAGAAGACCCTTTTCAGAGAGTTTTATCTGGTAAGCAGTGATGTCCACACTAGACACTTCCTTCCAGCTGACAGTTGCTTTTTGTATCCTGACAATGATGCCACTTCCCCAATTGTGTCTAACTGCACAGTGATCCGTGTGCATATCTAGCACACAAGACCTCTGGTGTCTTGATCTTTCCCACTAACCTAAAAACATTCACACCCCACCAGATGATGCATTTTGTGAAGTGTGGTTACTGTTCATCAAATCATAGAAACACAGAATCCTAGAGTCATTAAGAATGGAAAAGACCTCTAAGATCAGCCCATTCAACCACTGACCCATCAGGCCCACTAACCCATGTTCAGCCCAGCTGACATAGCAGCCTGTTTCAGCATTAGGAATATGAAAAGCATCAGAGGAGAATGGAATCAGAGAATGAAAATTGGATACTCATGCAACCAAAGATCCTCTTAGGAGTGCTTTGTAGTTTAAAGGTTATCAGAGGTCTGGAACACCTCTCCTATGATGAAAGGTTGAGGGAGCTGGGCTTGTTTAGCTTGGGGAAGAGAAGGCTCCTGGCAGACCCCATTGCATTCTTCAGTACTCGAAAGAAGCTTACAAGCAGGAGGTGGACAAACTTTTTATGCAGTTCGATAGTGATAGGACAAGGAGCAGTGGATTTAAACAGAAGGAAGGGAGGTTCAGGTTAGATGTTAGGAAGAAATTCTTCACTCAGAGGGTGGTGAGTCACTGGAACAGGTTACCCAGAGAGCTGTGGGTGCCCCATCCCTGGAGGTGTTCATGACCAGGCTTGATAGATCCCTGAGCAGTCAGATCTAGCAGTTGGTGATCAGCCCACAGAAGGGGGGGTTGGAACTAGATGATCTTTGAGGTCCCTTCCAACCCAAGCCATTCTATGATGATTCTACAATGATAAGGAAATGAAACTGCAACAGGTTAAACAAAACAACACATAAACTCTTCTGGATAGAGGGACTGTAATCCTGCTTTCTTATGCTAACAGATGAAAGAATTTAAGCTGAAAGCAAGACTTCCTCTGACATCTCAGTCTCCTTGAAACCAAGTCCTGCAGCCAAACTGAAAAAAAAAATCCTTTCAGGATTTCTTGTTTCATAACAAAATTCAGACACTGCAACAGGTTTCCAAACTGGGGCTTAAAAATCAGCATGAAGACAGATTTCTGAAACTCTGTGGGTTTTGGGGTGGGGAACAGAGTTGTTTATTTTCACCTTAGTGCTGCTGCCTAAATAGATGACTTCAGAAAGATTAAAATGTCATTTAACAATGATGAAAGCCTTGTTTGGATTATAAATCAGCACTGAGTGTGCCTTGTGCTGCTTAGATTACAGGTTACCACAGCAGCTTTGCTCACTGTAGTGTACTTTGTCTCTGACATATAAGTTTATCCTTTTAATGGTGCATTTTGATAACATCCTGTGATCTATCTTTTCAACTTTCACATAGTTCTCAACCTTTCCACCTGTTTCTGAAGGAATGGGAATGTGGGCAGACAGCACCCTCTGCAGCAAACAAAGGGGAAATGAGAGTTTGATCTCTGCCAAAGACCTTTGTGCTCTAATTTTTCTGCTTAGAGCTGTCTTGCACACACACGCTTGTCTGTATAGAAAGCTAGGCACAGAGGACCAGTAAACTTATTATGCCAGCAAGATGAAGACTTTATGTCAAATTTGAATTCAAACTCATACATTATTATTGCATTTTTAGAAAATTGGAATTAATTTGATTTCTCTGCTCTTTTAAAAAAATTCTGGCTCCCAAATCTCTTCCACAATCTTTTTTTGGCTTTCAAAAATTTTCTTTTATGTCACCAAGAGGTCCAATTTCACTGAGTTTGAACTGGAACCGAGTTAGTTCCAGTTAGAATTAGATTCATAATGGTAGCTTGTCTGGTGGGTTTTCATTTGTTAGTTTTTAATTTGTGATCACAATATACCCTCAGTTGGAATGGACCCCCAATGATCACCGAATCCAACCCATGGCTCCACACAGCACTACTCAAAATCCAAATCCAGTATCTGAGAGTTGTGTCCCAATGCTTCCTGAGCTCCATCAACTTCAGGCAGAACCCACTGTCCTGGGCAGTGAGTTCCACACCTTTTCCTTATACCCAGCCTGACCCTCCTCAAATGCATCTCCATGCCATTCCCTCAGATCCTATGGAAGATTAGTGCTTCCTCATATTTTAATGCATGTTGGAAACCTTGGGGATTGAATCTTGGTGATCCTTGAGGTCCCTTCCAACCCAAGCCATTCTATGATTGAAACCTGAGTTATTCCTCACTGGCTTGAGGACTGGTTGAACAATGGAGAAATAAAACCAAATGTAACAAAAAGACAGACCTATTTAGAATTTCACAATTTAGTGTTTTTGCTTAAATTGTTGTCTGAAATTTGCTTAAATTGTTTGTCTGAAAACAAAAAGAATTCTTCACTCACATTTTCACTCTACTCCAAAAATAATGCTCATTGCAGATCAGACCAAAGGACTACGTGTTTTAACACTCCATCTCTGAATGTAGTGTGCAAAAGGAGTTATGGAAAGTGAATGAGAAATAGATCACATATAGAGAAATTCCTTCTTCAGTCTTCTCATCTTTTGAGCCATTGGGTGTTGAGAGCAAATGTTTGCCATGTAAAGTCAACAAACTAGAGAAAATCTACTACAGGATGCTTTCATTTTTCCTGTTTTTTTCTTCTTCCTGTTGTTAGTTGAAACAAACCAGAGTAATTGCTTCACTCAGCAAGCAACTTCTTTAAATCTTTTTATTTCTTGCGTTGCTTGACAAATCAATTGAAACAACTGAAAATTGCTGATATGCACTTCAAGGCAATCATAAAAAGTGATTTTTTTTTTTGCAAATTGTAAGCATAGCTGATTACTTTGAAATGACTAATTTTTTCTTGATTGGCAAAACAATATCCCAATGACCACAAATAATGAATGGCTTGGGTTGGAAGGGATATCAAAGATCATCTGGCTCCAACTCCCCAATGAAAGGAGGGAAGGAAATAATTATATTTCATCACAGTTTCATTTTTTGAACTATAGATGCCATTGTCTTAGGATGAATACAGTAACATTTATTCCTAGACGAATAGAGCATAGGCAGAAGGCTGTTTTAAGGTCCAGGAACCATGCTGGGTTACATGGAATCATTTCAGGATGGAGACATGATGCCACAAAGGAAAAAGGGTCTGAATAAAATCTCTAAGCACCTTTCTTACCTTACTCTGAAAAGCTTTTCCTGCTTTTGCTCTGACAAATCATGGGAAAGAAAAAGAAATGCCATTTGCTTATTAAAATGGAGGAAAAAATTACCTAGTATAATTTTACCAGGATGCTTAGACTTGCAAATACTTTGGATGGACAAAAGAGGAATGTGTTATAAACAAATTTCAAGAGGGATTATGAGTTAATATCTGCCTTCGGGTGTTTTTAGGAAATAAAATGGTGATAATAGCATTGACCTTCTTTGTAAAGTTCTTAGTGATTTTCTGGTGAAAAGAAAAATGGATACGTATTAATTTTATTTATAACTATATCAAATACTTATTAAACTTGTCATTTCAGCCTTTAAATTTCTCTGTTTTACCCATATTTCTGATACACAAACTAAAAGCTTTTCTGTTGAAACTCTGCCATTTTACCTTTTTGTATGAACGGACATGACTCTCAGGAAACAATCAAAGCTATAACCTCTCAAAAACTGCTGATAAATTTCAAAAGCAGTTGTGGATTTATTCTGTCTCCAACTTGTTTTGGAAAACTTATCTTATTTTATTAGTGCTATCACTTAGAAGGTGGCTGTTTCTCTTTCTTTCCGTCTCATCTTTAGTACTTTTCTCATCTTCCTGTAGTATGGGCATTTTACTTTATCTCAAACTTTGCCTGTGGGTTCATCTCCAGTAATGATGTCTTCCCAGCTGAAGAATGCAGTTGTATTTTGGTGTAAAGCTCTGGCAGAAACTCAGGTGAAAATCTATGCTTAAGGGATATTCTATGTTCCAGAACTGGACATGAGATGGCTTTTAGGATAGGAAAGCCAAGAGATTAGAGTGCAGATATACCTGACGTGATGTGCTCCCTGTGATGGATCTCAGTACCTAAGATAGCAAGACAGTATCTCAGTACCTTATTTATATCCTTTCCCTTCTAGCAAGTTTTGATTTCTTTTTTCCCTTTGGCTCAAAAGAAACATGCCGTGATACCCTCTTTCTCCTAGAAAGCTCCATTCCAATGCTAAAATCATCTTATTTTCCCAACACTCAGCACTGTCTTGCAGCGGGGAATTGGCAGGATGTGTCATCCTGAAATCAATGATGCACTATTTGGATATATTATGAGTGTGATTTCCTTTATTTATACAAATACAAAATAAAGCTCATCATAGAAGAAAGGCAGTCATATTCTCCTATGTGAGATGTCAGTTCCCAAAATGTTTCATTAATAACCTAGAAAATAAATGTTTTTCTGCCCTAATATTCTTCCCAAACACATTCTTTTTTTTTTCTTTTTTTTTTAATGTCCGAATTGTGATTGAAGTAAAACAAAATGTCAGCATGTATATACTAGACACACTTAGTAAAATGAGACACTGCCTACATATCCCAGACTCATTTTTACAGGCCAACAACACAAACCTCTGTTCCAGCATCTCCCCAGAAGTTTTAAGGATGTTAATTGCCCCACATTTTAGAAATCACATGTGTCAAAAGGGCTCTGTAGATTTATTCATTTTATTTTTTCCCCAGGTCTCCTTCCAGTAGCCTGTGAAATCAACCCATCATCAAGGCAAGAGGGTATGAGGCAGGGGATAATGAAAGGAGTAATAACTGCTCACTATAGAGAAAACAAAAGATTAGACCTGCCATCTGAGGTCTGTTCCTACAAATCACTTCATTATTTATCTCATGTCTTTAAATATTTCCATACTTGAAGTATTTGAATACATATGTTGTACTTCATAGAAATACTGAAATGAAACCCAAATGTACATTTATAAGAAGACAAAGGACTATATTGTGTTCTCTGGATTCTATCTACCCTTGAAACAAATACAGAGCTATGCAGCTCAAGCAAACTTTTGTGAGATGTCCCTCTCTACAAACTCATTCCCTCTTAAAGTAAAGGCAGTTCAAGCAAAAGTGAACCAGGCTCTAAAATCCCGTATTTTCTCCACTCTGCACCAACACTAGCTGAGCAAGCAGGATCACACACTTTCCTCTCTGTGGATTTTAATATTCATTTCCACTAGCTTCTTTGAATGCCTAAATGTCAGCTAGTACCTGATGACTGCTAGGTTGGATGTTGAATAGCTCACTGGCATTGATGATCCCCTCACTGGCATTGATGATCCCCTCATTGCTCCTCCATTTACTTTGCCTATCAGTTAGCCTGTTATTGTTCTGTACGTTACAGTAATTGTCAAGTTTTGCATACAGTTGACAGCCACTATCCTGAGAGGTGGAAGAGTGTGAATAAATTTAAATACATATGCATATTGAAAATGAGCGCCTAACAATATTAAATATAGACAATCTTAAAATAGCTTCTAAAATAAACAAGATCAGGGAGGATAATCCAAAGTAGCCCACTGACTGCCATTTGGGAAGCTCAAAAGAGGCAAGAGAAGCATTCAGCAGCCAGGGGCACAAAGAAATTGTGGGGCATTTGGCTTCCTACTAATCTGTCATATACATTATGAGTCATTCTAGTCATTTCTACTGGTATTTTCAAAAGTGCATAAGCAAGGTTGAACGGTCATCTTGATTTTGGTGTGTTAGTTTCCCTCTGGGTGTGTTATGATACAACACAGAGAAATGAGTTCTAAGTAAAAGAGGGGAGATTTAGACTGGATATAAGAAAAAGTTTTTTACTTTTATTTGTACTACTTAATAAGGGCAAGGAGGCACTGGCACAGGTTACCCAGAGAGGCAGTGAGTGCTCCAACTCTGGAGACACCTAAAGTCAGGGGCTGGATGGGGCTCTGAACAGCTGATGAAGCTGTGGGTGTCTTTGTTCTTTGCCAAGAAGTTGAACCGGATGGCCTTTAAACGTTCCTTCCAACACAAATGATTCTATAAAGATTCTAGAAGCGTTTCTGCAACTGTATTTTCCATGATGAAAAGATTCAATTTTGTGATGACATCCATGGGCAAGGATCTCACTGTGCTGTGGATTATTTAAATGGCCAACACAACCTAAATGGATTAAACACCAACTAAGCAGATATGGTCTGAGCCGTGTACGTGCATATAGGTTATGAAATGCTTTAATGCAAGGAGATTTGTACAGTATTTTAGCCACATGTCACCATGCAGTCTGCTCTTCTAACAATGAGGTCTTCTAATCTGAACAGTTAGCAAGAATAAATACAAAACCTGATGTTCCTGCTAGATGCACTTTGCCCTCATGGAACTCTCACAGAACTGAGCAGTAACAGTTTATTTCTCTCACTAAATAACAACAATAAATCAGCAGAAGATGGCACTCTATAATTCTATGACATTCACCCCAGAAACTCAAATGCTTAATACTTTAGCCTTCAGGTGGGCACAGTACCTGCTTAATACACTCCACACATGAATTACAGAAAGTAGAAATCTGCTGTATGTATTCAAAGCAGAGGAGTCTGGCTTTACATAGAGCTGGCTGTGATTACATGTAAGATTTGGAGGCAACAAAGAAGTACAGAACTTGTATTACACACAAAAAGAAAAAATAAAGAAAAAGCCTGAAGAGACTCAAGCACAGGGAAGAATAAAGCACCCACATCTTAGGACAAAAAGAAGGAAAGAATAATTCTAAATGTGAGAGTTTGTTTTTTGCTTTCTCTGTGTCAAACTGCTCCTTAAACTAGGGAATACACATTACACATTAACTATATTGAACATTTATGCTGTACAGATTTGGGCTACAAAGGGGCCCTTCTCACCTTTATGTTTTTATGTGTGGTTTTGTTTTTGTTTTTTAAAAAGGTACGGATGGGGTAAGAGTAAATTATTCTCTGTGGCAGCAATCATAGAATCATCAAGGTTGGAAAAGACCCACAGGATCACCCAATCCAACCATCCACCCATCACCAATAATTCTCACTAAACCATGTCCCTCAACACAACATCCAAATGCCCAAACTGTTCCTGTACAAATTTGTGTTCAGTTAGTCTGACTTGTGAACCAAAAGAAGAATCTTAAAGAAATAAATCTGTAAGTAAATCCTCAGGGGCAGATGGTGAAACTAGAGATTTTCCTGCTTGGTTCTTCTGATCCCTACAGACTCAAGGAGCTGCATCATCTGTTGGACTACAGGTACAGCTGGGATTAATAATCATGCTTCTGGGGATTAGTTAATACCTTTTGTCTTTTTAGTCATGGTTGGGAATGTTAATACTTCATGCTTGCATATATAGAAATTTGTATGCATTCGACCTTGCTGTGGCAAGAGCTGGAGTGTTGAAAACAGAGGACTGGGATACAAAATGTTTAACAGCAGTCTAGGTCTTGTTTTAATTCAACAAGTACTTTAAATTGACATGATATGAGCACATGTGAAAAATCTATAGAAGTAATTACAAATAAAAAATAATGAAGGCTATTGGCGTTCTCCTGAATCATTTCTGTTCCTATTGGCACAGCGTAGCGAGTTATGAGAACTGCAAAACTGGGCAATAAGTGTGTCCTTGATCTCTCCTTTACAATCTGCATCTGTTTCCCAGAGATGATAAATGGAAAATCTTATCTATCAAAGAATAAAATGAAATTAAATGGAGCTTGCCAGGTTAGAGAAAATCAAAGTGAAGTTATGTAAGAGAAAAACAAGATGCTTTACTGGCAGGAACAAAATACCATTTTCTTAATGTCAGGCTCATTTAATCCAAATAGCCAGAATATTACATCTCACAATAGGTATTTATTTATGTGAAATCTCCCAACAATACCAAAGCTCTCTAGATGGCAATGAAACATAAGTTTCAGAATGTCATGCATACACTTCCCTCTATACATCACCGATCTTTTCACCCTAGGGAAATGGCTTTTCTTAAATTTTAAATTGCTGTGGTGAGGTGGATCCCACAAACAGGAGTTAAATAAGCTTGCAGATTGATTCAGGCATAGCTTAAGGCTTCACTTCTGTTTCATTAGGCATTTGTGTCTCGTGGATTCCATTGACACCCAGCACTGAGTTTCAATATCCTTTCAAAGAGAAATCTCTTGAATAAGAATCATGAAAGGTGGGACAGTGGGGAAGAATGAAGCATCCATTAGTCAAAAGCTGGGTGTTCTTTATTTTTTTCATTTTACATCTATTTTTATTTATTTATTTTTTGGGGGGGGGCAGTGACCAGCAGCGCCAATATTAGCTAAACAAAGATGCAGAAATCAAATGTGATCTTATGTGAGCAAGAACTATGAATACTCTTTTTTTTTTTTTTTTTTTTTAATTGCCTGGATGGTATGCCTCATAGAATTGACTTTAATTTGCAGTATTTTCATCTCTGAGCTTACATTTTTCTTAACATACCAGGCAGAAAGATTTATACCTTACAGATTTAACCCAGAGGATATTTCTTAGCATTACATCTTAATGTCTAGACAGATCACTGGGCTTTTCACCATGGCAAAACTGAACATGAACTGCATGAGAATCAATACTCTTTAACTTAGGATCCAATTAATTCTTTGGAAACGTGACTTATATTCTTTGACTTTAATTTTTATTTCTGGCATTTTTGGGGAGCTGTCTAGATTCCTTTTTCATTTTTCCTCAATGCAACTTCTGCTTTATTTTCCACAGGGAAATTAGTTTTGTACTCAATCTTTCGTGGCAGGCAAAGAAAAAATCTGTAATGTTTCTTTGCTGATTGAGTAGACAGTTATTTGTGGAAACTTCTTGTATTGTATCTGGGATTCAGCAGCAGAACTGCTGTCTATTACAGCAACAATACAGGAGGAAAAAAATAGTTTCAGAGGCATGGAGTTAGAAGAGGTATAAATCAATACAACATATCTTCATGTCTCCCAGTCTTCTTGCTGTCAAGTTAATTTCCCATAAAGTATTTTGGTTCATTTCATAGCTCAAATTCCAAACTGGGTATGTTCCATTTTTTAAAATCAGTTTAAAATATTGCCAGATATGACATGTTTAGTAGAGTTGGAAAGAAAACACATTCAGTTAAAACACTATCTGTGTTTCAAATAATCATCACAAGCTTTATGTGAACTTTTTTTTTTTAAACTTACATCTAAATAGTATGTAGGAAAATTATATTGTTTTTTGTTTGTGGTAATTTTTTGCAATGACCAGGTTATATACATCCAATTAAATATTTGGTTCATCAAAAAAAACTCAATAATGAATATTTGATTAACATACATTTTTTTCCAGAGAAGGAATTATGGTCTCTGTATGTTGTTTTTACAAAGCAGATTCTTAGTGAAAACAGTGAGTCATTTTTTTAAAAACTGAATAATGAACAAAATCAAACATGAATTTTTAATATACTGGAAACTTTTCTAAGATTTCCATTGACTCATCCAAAAATTGAGATCGTGATTTTTTTTTTTTTTTTTTTTTTTTTACTTTTTGCTATAAGAGCATTTCCAATTACCATAGACTTTATTTTTTTATTTTTTGAGTTAGAAGGGACACTTGAAGACCATCTAGTCCAACACTCCTGCAATGAACAGGGGCACCACAGCTCCATCAGGTGCTCAGAGCCCCATCCAGTCTGACCTTGAGTGTCTCCGTAGAATCACAAGGTTGGAAATGACTTGCAAGGTCATCTAGTCCAGCCTTCTTCCCATCACCATTGCTACCACAAGCCACTAAACAATATCTCATAGCTCCTCTTCCAGATGCCTCTTGAACACTGCCAGGGATGGTGACTCCACCACCTTCCTGAGCAGCCATTCCAGTGCCTGACCACTCTCTGAGAGAAAAAGGTTTTCTTTATGTCTGAAAACATCCAGGGATGGGGCATTCACCACCTCTCTGGGAAATCCCTGCCAGTGACTCACTGCCCTTATTCTATATAAGGAAGAATTTTTACAATCTGAATTTTCCCTCTTTGAGTTTCAAACCATTTCCTCTTGTCCTTATCTGTATGTCTCATTTAGCATACTCGAAGTGTGTAAGGTCCTCAGGTTTGTTTGTTTGTTTGTTCCTTTGCAAGTTGAATACTAAGAGTATGGTTGTTAGCTAAAGATGCACACCTGCTGCTAAAGATGCAAGAATTTACCCTGGAAAATTATTAGAAATAAAGGGGATAAGATAAATGTGTTAGCGTTGCTAAACCTTCCTTTGATACCACTGATCAATGTGACCTACTCTCAGCTTTCTTCAATATTTGCATTTTTAAGTCCTGTCAAGAACATAAAGGACAAACTGATTGCGTCTAGAAATGAAAATCCATGTGTGTGCTCTGAATCCAACAATCCACACCTGCTACTCAATCTTAACGACCAAGCAATTTTGTTTTCCTGCCAGAAGATAAAACTATCAACAGTTATCTCCAAGAAATACACCTCATCCACAGCAAATTTCTTCAATTATCCTTTTATTTCTATTGCTAGTGTTTACAAGATCATCATTCTAAATAATAGCCTGGGAAGAAAAAGGTAAGTCAAAAGAATGGGAAAACAGAAAACATACATACAAAATATTGTCAGAAGTCTGGTCTCAATTTTCTGCTTTCTATAACATGGTTTCCACAGTTCTACCAGATGTTGACCTTTAGCAAAAATTTAGCCTTGCTGTTTCCATATCAGCCCAAATTAGCCTACCAGGGAGTCCAGTGCTGCAGCACAGATGCACTGCAGGGAGGGAAACCTGGAGAGGGAGGGGGAACATGGAATCATTAATGTTAGAAAAGACCTCTAAGATCAACGAGCCCGACTCATTCTCACCATGCCCACTGCCACTTTTCTACAGCTCTTGAACACCTCTAGGGATGGTGACTCCACCACCTCCCTTGGCAGCCAGTTCCAAAAGGGAGTGCTTGAGCCTAGATAAAGTCTCCATTTACCAACTGCTGAACATTATGACTTTTCTGTTGATCTTTTGCACATGCAGTACTTCACACTGCAGCACCTCAAGAGGCTTCGTTTTGGTTCATCAAGTCATATATGAATTGACACTTGAATTTTACCAAGAGCTGACCATGTTAGAGCTGTAACCACATACTGTAGATAATTACAGGTGTGAGTTTGTCACATCAGCCAGTACTAAAGCCCTCCTTCCTTTTACTTTTCTACCTACATGCCAAACAAGAAACAAATTTTAAATGGCATTGCAGAGTACAAGCTGTTTTTTTACATCAGTGTACAAGAAAAAAAATATAGCAAGAAGATAACTTGCTTGTCTGTAAAATCTAAGAACAACTGAATGATCCTGATAAATAAGCACACAGCACTTTGCAACCCTCAGTAAATTCCACCTGCAGATAAGAAATCCGATTCAATTTTCTGTCATTATGTCAGATCAAAAACATTCAGGTTGAGAATTTTAATGTATATACCAGCATACCCCAGGTAAAAGAATCTGGCCAACGGAAGGAGGAAAAGGATCATAGATTATCTTAAAAATAATCCCAAAGTTTAACAAAAAAAATCTGAGAAATTTTAATGGTGCAGAAGACGACAGAGAAATCACTATTCTCTGCTGCCTGAAAGGCCTCCACATCATGCAATCATTGGATGATTAATGTATTCACCTAGTAATAATTACAGTGACAAATAACAGAGGACTCATTGCATAGCCTGTCAAATAATGACAACAAACACTGGAAAAAAAAAAAAAAAAAAGCCTCAAACTGCAGAGAGAGATCAACTTGATTGAATGAGCCAGATAAACAATTAGAGTTATTTCACCAACAAAAAAACACACAAACCAAGAGAAAAGAGGATGACTCAGTATTTAAAACAACTTCCACTTGCTGTGGCTAAGAAAAGTCTTTCCAGAGGCATAATCTGTTCTGTATTTTTCTCATGCAAAAATCTACTCAGAATTTTTCTCATGCAGTTTCCTGTGAAATGCATAGAAAGATTGTTCTTGAAGTTACAAGACAATATGAGCAAGCGGCCTGGTTTGTAATCCAGTTTGTGGATAAATTTTTGTATATCCATGTGAATTTTTCCTTGGAGAATTGAGAAATCTCTCTTCTCTCATCATCATCATTTGCTTATTTTAGGAGATGGCAGGTAACAATAACTTGCAGACAGGACTCTTATTCCAAGCCCAAAGAAATCAACAATATAGAGTTAAGTGAACATCTCATTTGATGTTCAGGTGTAAAAACATATCCTAAAATATCATCAGAAAGGGAAAAGAAGTGAGTCCATTGAGGGTATATTGAACCTGTAGTGATGTATATTACTATTTTGAGTTTACCATGCTTTACGGAGATGGGATTAGTTAAAGTTCCTTTGTATTTCTTACATGACTTAGTTTAACCAGTGGGAGCTTCAACAGTTATTGAATACACAAGTAAATGAAAGCAACCCCAATAAGCTGCATGGCAGCAGGAAGAACATACTTCATTGCAAATTTTGTGTTATTTTCTTGGTCTTGGAACTTAGATTTACATTCTCTTTCACACCAGACACAAAAAGCTCTGAAAGGAAAGAATAGAAGGAACTCTCCTTCTCATTTAAAAAGAATTGACTAAAACGGCTTCCTTAGGGAAACCCAGACTTCAAAAATAACTATGATAAGGTGGAAGGTGAATAATAGAATTCTTTTCTTTCATCTAAACATTGATTTTTTTTCCAAAGGCGACAGATCAATTTCATTTATTTTTAGAGGCATTTTTTTTTAACTGGTTTTAAAGCCATTGTGCTTGAGGAAAGTCCTGTCAAACCTCATTTAATCAGAAGACTGTGGGCCTTTTTCCCCTCTGGATTTTGATGAGTAAGGCTAAAAGGCAAATATGATACTAAGGACTTCTGACAAATAACGTTAATGGGGATCTTTCTGTTTCATTTAGGATCACAGAATCATTTGAGCTGGAAGGGACCCTTGAAGGTCATCTGGTCCAACTACCCTGCAATGAGCAGGGACACCTACAGCTTGATAAGGGTTCTTTCTCCAGGAACTGACTACAGCTGAATTTCAGCTTATGCTGAAGGAGGAACAGATTAACCATACTACAACCAGATGCTGTTCCATCTCCTGTAGATTCTCTCACATTCTATTCAAGGATTAAAGAAGAACTAGAGAAAGAATCATCAAATTTTCCATGTCAGAAACAGTAACAAAGCAAAGACTCAGTGAAAAAGGAAGGATATAAAAGTGATTAGCTATAGTCATCTAACTTCCAAATAACCAGATGTGTATAACAATAACGTTGGTAGAGCTTTAGCACAGACAGACATTTACTTCAGAAACACAAAGTTCTGTTTTGACCCCATTTAACTTTAGATACCTACCTGAGTTGTACATAGTCACTCTGTCAATAGAGAGAGAAAAGCAAGTCTGAAGGAAGATCATTAGTATCCATCCCTTTTCATTAACTATAACAAATGCAAGGCAACAGGGACTGTAAATAAAGTGTCCTGGCAAAATGCCTAATTAGATTGAATTCACCTGAGTGGAGACCTCAAGGTCTAGGGAGCTGTCTGAAGTGTGAAATTGCATTATCCTCTGTTCCAACCCTCCCCAGTTCTTCCTTCTCCCTCTGTGCTTCCTTCTCCTTGCAATGTTCCATCTTTCATTCTACCCTTTCTCTCTACCTTTACCGTTTTCTTTCTGGCCCTTTACCATTCTCCTTATTTTTTTTTTCTTTTTTTTTTTCTCAAAATATGCTTGTGCTCATACAATAAGGAAACTCTAAAGAATATCGGTAGGAATGAGTGTACATTAGCTCTTGTGTTATAACTCTCTCTCCATCCTATAACACTTCAACTTAGATTAGAAGCTCCTCAGAAGCACAGTCTGCTCCTCTTAGTGCAATGCCAAGCTCAACAGGGGCTCTGATACCTTAAGAGACAAACACAATAAAAGCAGTTAACAGCACTAAGGGAGGGAGTGGGTCAGCCAGTTTCTCTCTCCTTTCATCTTGGTGAACTGGAAGGTTCATATCAGTACAAATTTGAAGGCAGATGACTGACAGTACTACTTTCACATGGCAAAAAGTCTGCAAATCAACTGTGGAGCAGGTGTTCAATGGAATTAAGTGATTCAGAGTAATTTACAGCAGCAGAAGCATCAATTTGAGAATTGCTGAAGTGTAAGTACTGAAACATCATATTTTATTATATTTTCAACTAGTAAATGTCAGCTGTTTTATTGGTTTTAGCATCACATCGTATGCCCCTCTGAATTTACAAAGTATGCCATTTGCATTTCTAATAAGCATGGATTACTAACCTCAGATACCATTATTTCTGCTTCATTTGTGAATACCATGAAGCTAGAGATATATTTTTGGTTGTGATTCACTTCATAACCTGTTTCTTAGGCAATTACTAAACAATTTCTCTGTGTCTTGAACAAAGTGTTAGTGGTTAAGAGATCGTGTTTGTTTTGCTTTAGCTTTTGTTCTGGGAAAAAAGATTTTTTCAATCAGAAGCAGAAGAATAATAAAGCTGATTTGCAAGATAACAACCTGGATTGCTATGTTAGATAACAGAAGGGACCTTCCCACTCCCAAACAAAAATGTAAAATCATTAACAGGCAAAGCAGTTAATGAAGGGATTCTGAAATGCAGTGAAATAGCTTACTGCAGATCTTAAATCTTCAGCAAACGAAAAGATCATGTCCTGTTTATAAAAGAAAATGAATATCTATTAACATGGACAACATAAAGGCATTTAATTTCAAGTAAAAATACTCCAAAAACCGAAAAAAACTTATTTTTAAAAAATAGATTTTAATGTCTTACCAAAAAACAAAAAACAAAACAAAACAAAAAACCCAAAAGGTCACGAAGTTGATATTTGAAGCCCCATGAATGTTATGCTGTATGTAGACATTGTATGTTGCATTACAATTCAGGGCTCTCTCCAATCACTGAAACCTTTTTCAGTCATGGCCCATTATTTTGCCATATTGCATAATGTCATTATGCATCAACTGGGTCTCACTATTAATATTCCAGAGAACACTCTCTATCCAACCCACAGTTATTTGGAGATGTCATCAGGGTGAGGGATGATATGTTCACCTATGGCATTTTACAGCATTGCTGTGAGCTATTTTTGAGTTGGTTATAGGAATGATATTGGAGTGCTATTGAGGGAAAAGCTTAAGTGGGTGAAATGAACTCAGTGTGGGAGGTAGGTCGACGTAGCAACTAATATCAAATCTTGCCAATGACAACAAGTGGGCAGAATCTCATTTTTTTTAATACTTGCTGGATAGACTGTAGTGAATTTAAAACTAACCAAGCTGTTACTTCCTTTTCTAACATAAAGGAAGAGTGCCATCTAATGAGGACTAACAGTAATTCCTGCCATATTACAAACTTTTTCTGCCTTATCAGAGCAAACTTCATTTATTATGTGACAGTTTGTTTCAGTATGCTCAGCTGTTGACCTGGGCCTTAGAGCTGTTAATGGTGTTATGAGGTGACTCTTGGCAGAGCATATGAAGATGCTGCCTATGTGCTTTTAAATGCTATTTCTATCTTTTTTCTACTTCTGTCTCTGTGGGTAATGTGAGCATGTTTTTGTTGTCACACTTATATCAATGTTAGCCAGCTTCACATTCAAACATACTTGCAAAGTTACTGTAATGAAGAAAACCACTATAACAAATCTAGGAACACATACAGGTATTCACCCTTTCTATTTCCACTTCCCCAGGTAACTCTTACTACAGGTGTGATTTTTTTTTTTTTTTTTTTTTTGGTATAAATCACCTTCTTAACAGAAAAAGCTCACAGAGTTCTTAGAGCAATGAAGATGTTTCTCCACTACTCATGGACCAGCAGATTCTCTGGTATGAGCCATTTATCATGGAATGATAGAATGGGTTAGGTTGGAAGAACCTAACCATTAAAGAATATCTAGTTTCAAGTCTTTGTTGTGAGTTGGTTGCTATCCACCAGCTCAGGCAGCCAAAGCCCCATGCAACCTGGCCTTGAGCATCTGCAAGCATGGGGCACCCACAGCTCTCTGGGCAGCAGTGCCAGGACCTCACCAACCTCTGAGTGAAGAATTTCTTCCTAACGTCTAACCTACATTTCCCCTCTATTAGTTAAAACCACTCCTCTTGTCCTGTGACTATCACATCATGTATAATGTCACTCCCCTTCCTGCCTGTGTGCTCCTTTCAAGTACTGGAAGGCTGCAGTGAGGTCTCCCTACAGCCTTTTCCTCCAAGCTAAATAAAGCCAACCCTCTCAGCCTTCCTTCATAAGATAGGTACTTTAGCCCTTTTTAGGACATCAGGACCTCTGCTTTTAGGACATCAGAACCTCTGCAATATGTTGTAGAGGAAAGGTCATTGCGATCTGACATCCTTGTATCCATCATTCAGCATCCTCTGCTGTGTTCAGATACGAACAGATATGAAAAGTGTTCCCACAAAGAAAAGGAGGAAATGTGTTTTCTAATTAGGGTTATATAGAAAAAGAAATGAGAAGATAAACTGCAACAAATAAAACATAAACAAGATCTTTGTAAGAACTTTCAGAATACAATAGAGGTCACATACAACAATTTTATGTATGATTCTAGCCTTAAATATATCAAAAATGTATAAGGGATGACTCCTATCATTTTTATTATTATTATTTTTTTTTAAATAATAAATTATTCTAAAAATGAGTCTAGTTTATCCTATGTACTTATGAAAAGGTGACTGATTTGTTGCCAGGACGAATGTTGCTTTTTCATCTAGTAATGCAAATGTTTCTAATTCCTAGAATATTTCCCACCTGCTGTCCATGCTCTGAAGCACTCACAGCTCTCAGATCAAAACCACAACAGCAGTAGAAAGTTTAGTGCAGTTTGGAGAAAATCAGCTGCCATACAAAGGCAGTGGCATGTAGTTAAAAGTGAGCTCATTCCATAGCCTCTCACTTAAATCTATCTAAATTAAATTCTCTGCAGGATCAAATGTTAATTTAGGAAGTGATTTTAATTTCAATAGTGCCTCGATCAAGTGACCTCTAAAGGTATGAGTTAATATTCCCTGCTGCTGCAGAGTTTTCCTCTTTTTTTTTTTGCTTCTGACAATAAAACTGAAATTACTGCCACTCTTCTTGCCTCTCTTGGGGATCTTGATACCAATGTAGGTGATCAGAATGAGCTTACAGAAAGAACTCCATTTGCAAAAAGTAGCTGGGCTCTCATATTGAGATCTAAATGTAAGACTTCTTCAGACTTTTCACTAAGGAGGATCACTACAGAAAAATCTACTCACTGAAACATAGAATCACAGAACCATTAAGGCTGGAAAAAAACCCTAAGATCAGCTCCAACCCCTACCATGTCCACTGACCACGTCCCTCAGTGCCACACTTCCATGGTTTTGGAACCCCTCCATGGACGGTGACTCCACCACCTCCCTGGGAAGCTTACGGCAGTGCATCACCACTCTTTTGGAGAAAGAACTTTTCTTAATATCCAACTTAAACTTTGCTCTTTCAGACTTTGTAAAATGCATCTACAGTTCTGTCTGTCACTCACAATCACATTTATAATTTTTTGTTAATCTTACAACCAAACCTCTCAATAGATGTTTCAATTAGGAGCTAATCAGATTCATTGATTGTCAAGTCAGTATAATCCACGAGAAGTCTGAAAACTCATATTGGGAATCAAAGTGTTTACAGACGTAGATTGAACCTGGAGAAGTGAGTGATGATGTCAGTTCTGGTCTTGGCTGGCATAGATATTTTCCTTGCTATTAACTGGTGTGGTGCTGTGTATGGAATTAGGATGAGAATAATAATGTTGTTAACACAGAGTTTTGCCGAGCAGTACTTACACTATGTCAATAAATTTTGGTCTGCCACTGCTTGGTAAATAACTGGGCATGTGTTACTGGGTAGTGAGCAATTACATTGTGCATCAATCATTTTATATATATTCATTATTATTATTGTCATTCTTCTTATTGTTTTCTTTTCCTTTTCCGTACTGTTAAGTTGTCTTCATGCTCTTTTCCCTAAAAAATTAAACCTGATCAATTCAGCAAGGCTTACTGTTTCGCAATTCTACAAGTTAGGCAGCGATGAATGAGCAATCATTTCTCACAGAGGTTTTATTCCACCTTTAGTTCTATGATATTTAAAGTAATTTGTTAGAAGAAATCAAGCCTGCTAGGTCACACCAAAGCCTGAAATCCTTGAAAATGGTCCATGTGAAGATGTGATGCTTATTCTGTTGTGATACTGTGTGGAGATATACTGCCGTAACACACATAAAGCGGGAAAAATCTCAGACTTGGTTCCCCAGAAGCTTTCAGAGCTTAAATTTTGTGAAGTAGTGGAACAAGTTGCCCAGAGATGTGTTGGATGCCCTATCTTGGAGATACTCAAGGTCAGGCTGGACAGGGCTCTGAGTACCTGATGAAGCTATGGGTGTTCCTGTTCACTGCAGGAAGTTGGACCAGGTGGCCTTTATGCGTCTCTTCCACTCAGATTATTGTATTGATTCTAGGAAATTCTGGCAATCTGATCTAAAGCCACTGCTGTAGGAAGTTACTGTGACAATAAGGGATTTTCCTTCTTCAGTGTATTGTTGGGCTACTTTCTCAGCCTTGCTGTGTTAACCTAGATACACCAGGAAGTATTTTGCCCCTTACAGCAGCTACTGAAATTCCTTGAGAAAATGCTCCCAAACTTCCAGAATATTCATGTGGTACTGTGGACGTTGGGACCCTGTTTTTCCTTGATCTGCTGCTGCTTCAGAAGCAAAATACTTGCCCAAGGACATTGTGGATGCCCCATCCCTGGAGGCATTCAAGGCCAGGCAGGATGTGGCTCTGGGCAGCCTGGTCTGCTGGTTGGTGACCCTGCACACAGCAGGGGGTTGAAACTGGATGATCATTGTGGTCCTTTTCAACCCAGGCCATTCTATGATTCTATGATTCATTCTAAGATATTTGCAGTCTGTCACTGGGGCCCACTGCAAACAACACTCAAGAAAGCTGGGGTTTTATTCCAGCCTGTGCTTGTAACAAAATTAGAAGAAATGCATAACAAATAGGAAAACACAGATTCAGAGCACGCATGACTTTTTTTTTTTTTTCCCAGTGGTTACTGCAATTGTACTTTATGATTCATGTCAGAAACTAAGGACATGGCTCACAAATATTCTTCCTTCCAAGCAGGCACTTCTCTCAACTTTTCCAAGTACTATTGACAGTAAATGACATTGCAAAGGACCTATTAAAAATGTCCTTATACCTTTATTAATTTAGAAGATCTCTTTGCACAGTGCTCTTGTTCAAAGGTGCTTGTTATAAAAAAGAACAAAAATGAAGTGTTCTTCTACTATATTTGGTAATGAATCACTCTCTGAGATTAGATCAGTTGGTTATTACTCCTCATTTTCTGGGGGAAATGGGAGAGCTGCCATCCCCCATTTACTTCTTTTGGGAAAGCTAATGAATTGCTTTTGATACAAAAGTACATTTTATACATTTGAAAAATAATTGTTGTGGCAGTGTAACAGCACTATCTACTTAGTTTGTGTTTCCTAAAAAGCAGATGGGATAGTACTGTAAAACTGAACAATAATACTGGAACCTGGACCTGAGATGGTAGCCAGGGGAAGACCAACTTCACTTGAATGATACTAATTAATAAGATTAATTATCTAGTAGGATCTTTTATACATTATTATTTAAAACATCAGGAATGAAAGGATAATTATGGTATGTGTTTTTTTTCTATGGCCAGGGTAATTATATAGGAGGAAGTTCTTCAAATTGTGACGGAGCAGATGGATGAAAAAATAGAGCAAAAAAGATTGTCATAATTATTCTGTGACTAATCTCATGAAAGCATGATGAGTAAAGGTGAGCAAAGGTTTATAGAGCTTCAGACCTTCCATTATGGAGGGCTGATGAGAATGGAAATCCATAAATGGCAATAGAATTTAACTGATGCTCTTGATTTCAGAGTTTTTTGTCGTAGATATTCACAGTGACTTCAGGAAAGTCCTACCTTTGCAGTCAGTTCTGGTATTTTAGGAATATCTAATGGAAATTTCATCACACTTGTTCCAGAAAATTGAAATCACTTGGGTTTTTGGGTGGAAATGAGTTTCAGAGTAGATGGGGAGTGACTATAGTGGATAGTGATATTAGGTGAGATAAATGGCAGTTGCCATTAATATTAACAGATTTCTGGCACAATGACTAATCAGGCTTATGTGGAAAAAACACAAGCATTGAGGACATAGAGACTTTTTTCAATTTGAAGCTCTGTGCTGCCTTGAATATGTTTTACACACTTTCTCAGGCTAATGAAAAGAAGATATGTTAGATTTCAGTATCAGTTTATTAGACTAAGAAATTAAATTATGATTTAGAATTTTGATTGCATGTTTCTCAGTTTGTAATATTAGATCATAAAATCTGATATTCAAACAATACAAGCAATAGTGTTTTGTCCTATGGTTGCCTTCAAGAGGCCAACAGCAGTGCGATCTACTTGGAACCACAAGCTTCGGTTAAAGACTTCAAATAAGAGTGAATTTCACACATTCCTTACTAAGATGTTCCTTTGGTTAATCAAAATAACTGTAAAAAAATATTCAGGCTTATTTATAGGACACAAACGCAAAGCATTCCTTGGCTCATGTTTTTAAATTGCAGTACATAAATTATTTCATGCTAACAAAATTGTTGAAGCTCTGTAGGATCTAGCAGGCTGGGTTGTGCAAATATGTTTGATGACAACTGCTAGGATGAATAGCATGTTGATAAGGCCAGATAAAAAAACATACTCTAATCTTCTACCCACATCAAAAACCTTCCACAGTACTCCTTGAAGTTTGCTGTGGGACAGCAAGGTATTGAAATCTATCCCAAGCCTTAAGAGCAAAGAAACAAAAACCCTAACAAAATATTCATCTCTTGCATCATAAGCATAGCTGAGAAATTAGTATTCCATTAGATAATGCCCCCAACATTTTCATACCATTCTTTTCATTTGCAGGTGGAGGAGGAATTTACCTTGATTTGAATACTTGAATTCAAGAAATGCTTTCTTTTTTTTTGTAGGTGAAGATTAAAATAGAAGCTTGAGGATATTGGCTTTATAATGACACAAATTGTCATGAAATTTATTTTGCATTTTTAATATTCTTTTTCTAATTGATAAGAGCTATAAATAACTTAGCAGAGTGAAAGGAAAAGCTTTTTGAAAGGGCTGGAAGATATTATAAGAACTTTGTCTGTATTGGCTTTTTGCTTCTAGTCTCCTACATGCTGTGACTGGAATTAGATGCTAATCTTAGAAAAGTCAGCAAAAAGTCATCAACATATTTCCAGTGCAAGGATGTGGCAGAAGGACTTTTGTACAAAGAAAAATGACTTTGAAAACAACATAAGCAGTTTAGCAAACAAGTCAAAACAAAACAAAAGGGCATCAAAGGTAAAAGATCTTCTCATAATAAGCAGTCCCAAAATACAGTTACCTTAGAGACCAATTCCTCTGTAGCTGGTGGAGTGAGAGAGGACAATTCAGCCCACTTAAGATGTGGCACTTCCCTCTTTCCATTCAATATGAGGGAGACTGAGATTTCCTGGACCACAGGTTATTGGCCTAAAATTAGATGAGATTAACCTGTATTACAGTGTCCACCAGGCTAATAAGAAATAATATAGTAAGTGGAGGACAATCTAGATCTCAATTTTAACCCCATGGGGATCGTGGTTGACTTAAAAATGTCATTTCTTCATGGTAAATACATATGAACATCAAATGCATCTATCTGAAGATCTTAGTCTGACCACCAATATGTCATCTGCTGGGAATCTCATTTAAAACAATGTTCATGTCATCTTCAGGAGGTTTATTCCTTGTAGCTTCACTACTTCAATAAAAATACTAATCAGCCATATAGGAAAAAGACAATTGTTGTTGGGAAAAAAAAACACGTTTCTGATTTTTTAGTCTGGAAACTGCTTTCCTTGGTACACAAGCATGGAAGAGTGGGGAGGAAAAGAGTACTTGATGTAAGCTTACTTTTAAATTCAACTAGAGCAGGAATTTTATTTCATGTAAATAAAAAGAAGGATTTCTTTTTTTCCTATGCATAAAGAATGTGATTTTATCCTTCATTTGATTTGTGAAAACCACTGAACCAAACATTCTAAATTTCCTTTAGCTTAATTAATTGTACCAGCCCTCAGACAAGTGCACTTCACTGCTATGTACATGGAATTAAATTCTCTGTCTATTCTGATACAGATCTCATAAGACCACTTTATAGTGCTGCCAAAACCAAAGGTTAAATAATGTTCTTGATACAGCATACAGTAGAGAATATATATAATAGAAAGTAGAAAAGTAGTTCTGTACTGTTTTCTTTGTTGTTTCCCCTCCAAAAATTTCAGATAAATTCTCAATAAGTCCCTGCAGTAGTTTAATCTAACTCTGTTCCTATCCCAAATCTTGATTTCAACATGATCTGGGAACCGCCAGACAAAGATTCCAAAAGATTATTATATGCTTAGTAGAATATATAACAAACTGGTTATTTATATAATTTCCATGACCATGGATGACACAAAAAATATTGGGAGTGACACATTTTCATGTGAACTCTGAAAACAAGGAGTCAAAAACCACCATCTGCTGCAGTAAAATATTTCAGAGAAGTGCACACGTGATAAAGATTATGTAGATTGTGTGGTGATTGCTGCCATTGCAAGTCTTGGAAAATTCAACAAGTCAAAAAGAATGTAGAAGGGAACCACTTAATTATCCTGCTTGATCTCTTGTATAGCATTGCCCAAGTAATCTCATCCAGTTTTTCTTCATTGCTTCTAGATGCAGTTGATCTTCCAGAAAGACAACCAGTCTTCAACTGAGGAATTCACTATTGCTTTTGAAGTGAAATACATACCTTATTTCTGATTTGCATTAATCTTGTTCTACTTTCCAAAAGATGTGGGGAAATGTCAGACAATGTTGTTGTACTCCAAGTGTGCTGTCCTGAAGGAGAGAGGTGTTATTTAAAGTCATAAGGTGAGGATGAGACTTTGAATTGAAAAGCTGAATGAGATCACAGCACACAGTAGGTAAGAGTGAGAAAGAATGTGAGTTGCACTAAAAATACTTCGTAATCATTTAATCTGCAACTCTTAAGATCTTCAGTCTAACCTCCATCGCAGAAAACTGAACTCTTGGATAAACTCTGAAAGCACCTAGCATTTTACTTAATTTCACAACTTCTTGATAAATGAGGAAATCTTGTGCTTTTTCTGAATAAACTTTCAACACCCTTGATCTGTTCATTAAAACAAATAGGTACTTTGTTGCAGCCAAGGACACTTGCCCTTAGGAAAAATTATAGCAGTCAAATGGGAGTGTTCAGACATTGACTTGCAACCACAAAGTTCCTAATTGAATAAGGCTAGAAATTTTTAGGTTTTTTTTTGTTCTCTGAAAAAAAAAAAAACAGGCCAACAAACAAACAAAATCTCTAAACAACATAGAGAATTCAAAATTAAGCATACAAAATTTTTGATCCAGAAAGAGAAATGGTGAAATCAATGAAAATTGATTAATATATAAGGCAGTGGCAAAGTGATACTAAAATAGATATTATTTGACATTGGAAACTGACACGATAACAGGAAATGGACAAAAATATTAATTAGAAAAGTGTATCTCCCAAAATATCCCAGATTCTATAGATTCTGCTTTGCTTATTTTTATGTTTTCAGAAAACCACATACAATCTTAATGAATTTTTTATTGTCACCAGGATGTTTAAACATGAATATACTGGTCCTGGAAGATGCTTTTCAGCCTTTAGGAGGCAGCTGGATTTTCAGGAAGAAGTCAAACTCTTCCTACCAACAGTAAAACTAGAAAATGTTCCTTTCTGTTTCTCTCCCTTCTTCCCATTCCCTCATTTAATCTATAGCTGGAAACTTCTGGAGTTTTGCAATGGAAGATCAAATATTTCTGCAAGAATTGTCAAAGCTGCTAGGAATGTGATAATTACAGTGAAATAAAAGGAATCAGACTCTGCATTGACTCACATCTTATTTCATTCAAGTGAGGAATTAAATTTATACAAAGGATTTGTTGATGACAAATTTGGTTGTCTATGGATTACAAATGAGAAAGTTACAAAAATGTCAACATGAAAACAATGTAATCATGTATTACAATTGATTTTCACTGCAGTGTATAGGATTTCAGTAGTTATTCTCAATTGCAGGCAATTTAAACATGAATGTTAAGGAAAATGGGAAATTCTGAGTTTGTGACAGGGAAAGAAGGGACTTCCCATGCAGAAAAAGCATCTATTTGAGAGATACTGATATGAAAACCAAGAGTGGTAAATATGTGATTGTGGCATAGAAATAGCTTTATTTATATAGCACTCTATCTGAGGGTATATATGGTCCTAATATACGTGCAGATCATTTGTATCCAAAATAATTCAATAAAAACTGCCTCATCCACAGCTACTTTTATAATTTTTGGGAATATGAATGTGCATTTGCATATAGCTCACATGCACTTAGATCCGTCTCTTCGCAGATACATGTAGACATGCTTTTTGGCAAATAAATTGTTCAGGTGAATGTTGCTGGGCAGGTGTCCTGCCCAAAGGCAATGTGAAGCAGTAAAAGGTTACTTTTACCCAGTCTGTTTGGTTCTCAGAATAGGAATAAATCCTTCTCCCATTATTGAAAAGTCACTTGGCCAAATTATGAGAGGTTACCACACTTAAACCTCTTACTGAATTTGACTACGTCTGACTATATCCTAACCCAAAAGAGACTGTTTGTCCTCAATTGCAATGTGAAGGATTGCAATGACTTTCTTTTGAAGAAAAGAGTGACTCCACCTTGAGATGTGGTGATTTAATATCCATGTGCTTTCTAGTCAAATGTTACCCACTGGATTTTCCAGCATACTGGGAGCAAGTTTGGTCAGAGATTTCTCTGGAGACTTAAACTCACACGAGCAAATAACTGATGTGGAGGTTGGGTTGATGCATTGGTTGTCCCCAGAAAGCCTCTGTTATCGTCTTTCAGACTGAGTATGGCACAGATCTAATTATTTATGTTGTATAAGAAAAGATGTTTAATGGTATGGTTTCTGGACAGGTCTTATGAAGCATTGAACACTTTTCTTGGATTAGTATGAGAAAGACACTCCTAGCCTGCTCAGCAATAACTTTATTGTTCAGTTCTTGATGAAGGAACTTCAGTTCCTTGCTCAATATGAAAGAGAAAGCAAGACTTTCCCAGAATTCATGCCTTTAGGGTGAGAATTACAACTGCGACCACTTAAAAATTATCCTGAAAAAAATTTCTTTGATGAGTAGGAGTTTTTTCTGTGTCTTGCTAACAGTGTCATGTCTGATGCATGCTTTAAGCTATTTATAAACTGCAGTGATCTGTCTCCTTTGACAACCTTGTGAGAATGTTTGTAAGTTATAAAAAAACGGGACTGTGAAAAATATAGATATTCATAGAATTTGGATCCAGAAGGAATTTTTATTATTCTCTTGTTCCTACTCATGTAAAATTCCTTCTGCCCAGGAATGAATTAAGACTTCAGTAGTACAAATGTGACTTGTTTGATATGTTATTAATATCAAACTCCTTTTAGGAGTATCAAGAACATTTAACCTTTAGAAGGGGTATCATTAAACATCAGTGATAGCATAACAAATCCTCTATTGGAGAATGTATAGAAAGACTGAGGATATTTAGTTGCTTAAAGGGGTTTATAAGAATAACACTAAAAAGTAAATCTGGTTTTCAAATTTGGTCTAATATCCCTATTCAGATTTCTGAAAATTACAAGATCTTTGGTATTAAATGCACAGAAAGAAAGAGCTGGTCAGCTCCAATGTGTTAGGTTGTTGGAGGAGGAGGAGTGGACTCCTCGGTGACCTTTGCAATGTGCTGCGTTCCTCAAAGAGACCTTTCTGAAGAAGCAGATGACTGTGATGGAGAGTCTCTGCAGGGCATAAGTCCAGGAAAGGGAGGAGTCAGGAAACAATTAGTTCTAAAGAACCACGAATCATTTTGCTGCTAGCAATAAAAGCTTTGGATTTGTAGACATGGAAGTAAAACCACTTAATATTAACTTTCCATAAACGGTTGTGGCATCTAGATTTTGGATCACTTTCTACTAAGAGGGATCAAGTGGAATCAATGGAGTCTTATTTTTGCTCACAGCAGCTTTATAAAAGTGAATGTGCCTGGATGCTCCCAGTGTGGACTGCTGGAAAAGAGCAGAAGATATCCAGGAAAAAAAGTTGTTTGTAATTCCCACTTTCTTATGCATTGTTTAAACAGTTCTGAGTCTATCAAAAACAGAAAACTAGATTCAGCTGGATTTCTCTGGAATGGTTCACAGATATAAGGAAAAGAACAACATTTTTCATATCCTGCAATTTTAAAAGGATGGAACAACTCCTATGGTCCAAAATCTCAGGTTTTGACTAATTTTGTTTCTCCAGCTCTTTGATGTGCAACCAGAGAATGTTGTTAATTAAAATGGGCCCCCGGGGGGCTGTTGTTGTTGTGTTGAGAAAGAAAAGGAAAAAAAACCTGCATAGTTTTCACTGCAAGGAACTAAGATAACACCATTTAGAATTCATTTCCACTGAGTGCACTGAAACTTGAATACTTGTCCCCAGAAAACACAACCATTGGGCCAAAATGCCAGGTGATATCAATCAGTGTGGCTCATACTGCAGACATGAAGGTTGCAGCAATGCATGAGGCCCAACAGCATTAGAAGTACATGAAAAAGTATATATCGTGAAAAAGCATTGACAGGCATCTCAGAAGCAGCCACAAAGAATGTGTTTTCCATTCCTGTTGACCAAAGACACCTCTGATTGATTTAATATGTATTTTCCACTTCCTCTCCAAGGCTGCCTAAGCTGTTGTTTTATAACTCTTGTTTCTTATGGTCCTTTTACACTGGTTCATTCATGCTCTTCTCCTTAGTGGTGCTTGCAGTGAAATAGTAATTGAGCATAAAATACAGACTTAGGCATAAAGGAGAGGAAATTGTTTCAGAGGCAATGACAAGATCATTGGAAGATGTATTGATCTGAGGTTTTTGCTTAGGAGTTTTCTTACCAAACATTGCATTACTGTAATGTGTCAGGTAAAATTATACATGTTTTGTATGGATTTTGGTATAGAAAAAAAGTCATTCTCTCCTTAGACTGCTTATTGAGTGCACTTGACTTTTGTTTCCATTTATTACTGAGGAACCGTCACACAAAATGTTTGATGAAGGTGATCAGAAAAAGTTCTCAATATTATTTTGCCTTGATTGAGAAATGATGCAAAGGACTAATCCTAATCTTTTATGCTGCCTCTTCAGAAGGACTATGCAGAATTTTCTCTGACTCCCATCATTCAGTTTAAAGGACATGTGTTTGTTTGTTTGTATGATAGCCTGGGTGCAATGACTAAATGCTTTGCACAGGCCACACAATGTGAACCAAAACAGGAAACCCAGGTATCTCATACATAGTGCAGTGTCCTAAATGCAAGCGAGCACTTCTTTCTTCTGTTTTTCCCTTTGAGAGTGGGGATAATCTATCTGCTTTTCATGAAGCTTGCAGCCTGGGGCTGGTGGGTTAGGGCTTACTCTGTGGTCAGAGAAATTCTTCTAGATAAGCTGAAGCCTAAAGGTCTCATGGGTCAGCATTACCAGTAGCTTTGAAGGAGCTTAAGCAGAGACAGTACAGTTCTTTTTTTTTTTTTTTCTTCAGTATTTTTAGACAATTCTTTCATTAAATTAGACAAGATTACGTTGTAATTAAAAATGTCTTTTTTATTTCTGTATTACCTGAGGTTACTCCCGTTGGCTGGACCAGATTCCGAGCACCTGATGTCCCCATTCATTGCAGGGGTTTGGACTAGATGGCCCTTAATGTTTCCTTCCAACTAAAACCATTTTGTGGTTCTATGATTCCGTATCTACAATGTGGTCTGCCACATTTGCCAGACAAAAATAAAAATCCAGTTTTATAAAGGATTTCAATTGCAATCTGGCTCATCTTGGAATATTTGAATACAATTAAAAGATGTGCAGTGAGAATACTTTACAGAAAATCAAAAAATTGACCCCAGTTCTAAGATCTCATTTATCACAGTTGTGACTAAATATACAAAGTAAAAAAATCTCCTACAATAACTACAGATACACAACAAAACCTGTTCTAACACCTGAATTGGGCTCTCAAACAGATCTATGAGCTCGACAGAAAAAGAATCCCACTTCCCAATTCTTCATTTATATTCTGCAGCACCACCAGTGGCCAGTAATGTTCCTTTGTGATGGGTTCATTAAATCATTGCAAAGAGAAAGATATTACCATACTGAGACTGGTATAGCCAGTACATGGGGATACAGAGAGAATCTTGATGATCATCTGAAGTGACATCTATAAATAGACATTTATAGAAATAGAAATTGACCATAATGACATATTCCAAATGCCATAGGTTGTTCTATTTTGTTCTCCTTCTGGTAGAGAAAGGACAAGATAAAGAGGGGATAGTTGATTGTTTCGTAGTGAAGAAGTTATGTTCTGTTTGCCTAGCCTGAGATGGATGTGAAAAACCCACATCCATTTTTACTGTTTCTTTTGTCTCATTTTTTGAAGCAAAGACTTGAATTATCTCAAAAGATATTTCTTTTTTGCTCTTCTCCTACAGTCCACACCAGCTTCTGAAAATTCCCTTTCTGCCTATTCAATAGAGACATGTTTCAATCTAGGAATAAAATACAGCAACCTGCACTGATCATCCTCTGCCTCCACACCATATCTTTAAATGCAGTTCTTATTCTTACAACACAGACCATCTGGGAATCATGAGGACAAGCAGGATTCATGGGAAAAAAAATTGTTATATTTTCACGTGGTATTTTAGTCAATGGGAGGTATTTGTATCTTACTTATCTTGCAGAAATACAGACAGTATTGAAGGCTGTAAGGTAATGTATAATGGAAGAAAATTAAATAAACGTATGCCTAGCTCTCCATATTGCTTCTTCTACTTTGATAGCAAGTGATTACAAGACTGCACTTTGCAAGGTTTCTTTGCCATAACTCTAGTTATTCTTTTCCAAGGCATGGTATTTACAGAGAGTGATGCTTTTCAAACTGCACATTCAAGCTGTAACCTCTGCAAGAATGCATGGGAATGAGCTTGCTTTGCAAAACATTGCTAACTGGGCAATAATATCCCTTACCAGCAATTTTTCTTCATCCTTAAGGAGATCAGACTATGATTGCATGTTATTTCCTATCCCAGCTAGTACTGCAGACAAATTTAGGAGGAAGCTCCTCACACAGAGGGTGGTGAGGCACTGGAACAGGTTGCCCAAGGAGGCTGTGGATGCCCCATCCCTGGACGCATTTAAGGCCAGGCTGGATGTGGCTCTGGGCAGCCTGGTCTGCTGGTTGGTGACCCTGTACATAGCAGGAGGTTGAAACTAGATAACCATTGTGTTCTTTTCAACCCAGGCCATTCTATGATACTATGATTCCTCATAGGAATGCTTTCTTTAATAGGAATTTTGATATAATGTTCTGATATACTCTACTACATCTGAGCCAGATTTGACTCACCAACCTCCATCAGTAAAGACATAATTCTGTGCTGTTTCATATAACTTTCACAAGAGCTACTTGCTCCCTCTGCTTTCTATTTGACACTGTTCTCTTTAATGGGAAAAATTTGCCACAAAGCAGTGAATAGTAACTGAGGGAGAACATTTTAAAAGGTAAAAAGGTTGTATTTTACTGCAGGCCCTTCTGTCTGAAGACTTTGTTGTTAAGATGTCCTTTAGTAGAAGAATCATAGAATAATTCAATAGTTTGTGTTGGAAGGGATTTTTAAGACCATTTAGTTCCAACCCCCTGCTATAGGCAGGGATACCTCCCTCAAGACCAGGTTGCTCATAGCCCCATTCAGCCTGGCCTTGAATGCTTCCAAGGAGGGGGCATTCACAGCCTCACCAAGCAACCTGTTCCAATGTCTCATCATCCTCACAGTAAAGAATTTCCTCCTGATATCTAGTCTAATTCCACTCTCTTCCAGTTTATAACCATTTCCCCTCCTCCTGTCACTACCTGCCCATGTAGAAGAATGATGAGAAGAACTGATACCATCAGCTGGTTGTTTTAATTTACCATTTTATCTTGGTTTTAGTGCACTATCACCCAAGCAATGCATTGAATTCACTATTAACGTGTTTTCTGATCAGCCATTGTAATTGATTCCATTTAATACGCCTGTCCTTAATACTTTCCTGCTTTCTCTAAAAGGAAAACACAGATCCTGAATAATAATCTAGGATTTTCTGGCTTGGCTGCCAACATTTTCTTGCCATCCTTTTCTTTAAAAAAAAAAAAACAACCACAAAAACCGCAGTTTCCATCTGAGATGTCAGAAGTCTCTTATATTTGTTCCCATGTCTAATTAGAATTTCAGGGAAAATAAAGGCTTGCAACTAATTTAGTGCTGAGAGCAGGTCTTTTTCTTCTAGAGGAGCAGAACATAATGTCTTCATTAGGAATATAATCATTAAAGTATAAATACTCATCTCAAAATTGTTAACATAAAGTGATCTTGATGGAACAGAACTGTTGCGCTAATCAGAGAACTTTTGAGTTCAAGTGTTTAACTGAAAGTACAGCCAAGAGATATGGAAAAAACATACTGCACATAAAACCATACTATGATTATTACTGATCAGCTCATGACTTTGGCCCCACAGCTACAAAAATGAGGATCTATTGAATAATATCTGCAGTTCCAGTATATGTTAGTGAGGGAGATAGAAGCAGTGGAGTATTTGGCTGGGGCACACCTACTTTTATTGCACTATGAGCACCAAAACTGAGATCTTTTTCTCCTTTGCCCTGGCAACTACTACTACTCAATAAATTACTTTTTTAACCAATCATTGTGCCACCCCTGATTCATCAGTACTACCATGTCCTCTCAGTATGATGCCATTTTGCAATGGTTTGATGTAAAAACACAGGCATTATTTCTTTTGAATGAATGCCCACTCTTGAACAAGAAAGGTCTTTGGCTGACCCACAGTTTTTGGCAAAATTTTAGAGAAAATTGTGCTCCAGTGATGTAGTTGCTCCTATAAACTCTGGGCTCTTTGCCATGGGATGTTATATCATCCTTGGCCATGGCCCCTCATGGTAAAGACATACTGTACAACAAGTTACAGCAGCAGCTGTTACACTGGCTCTAAAATAAGCTGGCTGTAAAGCTTTCTTCTAACCACATGGCCCATATGGACAAATAGATCATTTCCACTTTGTCATCAGAACCAAAACCATATAGCTTTTGTATGTCTACAAAAGAGCCTGAAAAGATTGTCTCAGATGCTTTGCTTTGAAGCATTTCTTATCTTGATTTCACATCATGAGCCCCTTCTGAAAGTCTGCAGAATTTCTGAAGAACAGAAAAAGTCTGTTATTTTATCACAGATGTTCTGTTTGCATTTGCCATTTTTATCATGAAGGTCATCTGAATAGAGGGAAGATGCATTGCTTTTACATCTTCCCATTCACAGTTATTCCTATAAGTCTTTCAAAGGCCTCCAGCAATAGATAATCAACTGACGTTTAATCATTTTTTATGAATTTGTCAACGATCTTGCTGAATGTATTCAAAAGTCCTATGTTGTATGTCCTAATTTTATCTCCCATAGATAAAAATGATAGGAATAGGGAATGAATAAAGGCTAGTAAAATCTCAAAGGATTCCCAAACTTGCTTCCGAATGAGATACATTGCAACAGAGTTATTTAGAGCTATTAGACACGTGTAGGTATAAAGTTACACCCACATATAAAGAAAAAATTATAGATTGACCTAAAAAGCTTTCTGATATTTCTTTCTTCTCTGCAAACTGTTTCAGAGTCAGGAGAGCCCTCTAGGGTTAGTTCATGCACTCAGTGTTGTTCTAATTACACCTTGGAGAAGCCCAAGAAGTATCACAGTTGGCTGGTTAGACAACTTTTGCCTACAGATACAACTACTCAGAAATCAGCTTCTATAAAGAGCAAAATTTACACTCTCTGTTCCTAAATCTGTGACTTTTTAAAGAGATTTTGTCTTGGAATCACCTTTCTCCCTCCTTAAGGAAAAATGATGCATTCGGAGTTTCTCTAAAAATATATATATTTATATTTTCTACCTTAGCCACTAACTTTTGTCTGAGTGGCAGGAAAGGAATCCCACTATCACATTGAAAAATGTAGGGAACTGAGCAAATAGTCATGGTCTTCAGGTAGTACTGTGTGATTGCACATAGGGACCAGTGGCTTTTGCCTCATTAGTTTAAGCTGAGAACGATCTTTCCTTAATTATACTGATTTTTTTTATTTTTATTCTTGTTTTTTTATTTTATTTTATTTTAAATTGTTGCATAAGAAAGGACTGAGAAACTCCACTCGGGTTGAGCAGGTATTGGCTCTGGTTCAGGTCAAACAAAGGGTTTCTCAGCACTCTCTCCAGTGTTACACACTACTCTAAAGCACAAGTTAAATGCAAAGACAAAAAGCCTGACAGGCAATTCAAGCCACAGACATGCTCAGAACAGGCTCTTTTCCAGACTTCAGACATCTTGTTACTTTTTCACACAGAAATCATCAGCAAAGACACACAGAGAGTGAAAAATCAAAAGCAGTGTGAGCACAACGAAAACAAGCTTAGTTTGTCTAAGATTACTGCTATATAAACATATATAATTATACACATACACAAAGAATCATACATTTGAATATACATATGCATACAATCATAGAACCATTAATTTTGAAAAAGACCCCTAAGATCCCCAAGTTCAACCCCAACCCACCACCATCATGCCCACTGACCACGGCCCTCAGTGCCACATCTCCATGGTTCTTGAACACCTGATGGATGGTCACTCTACCACCTCCCTGGGCAGCCTGTGCCACTGCATTAGCACTCTTTCAGAGAATAAATGTTTCCTAATATCCAACCTCACCCTTTCCTGGTGCAACTTGAGGCCATCACCACTCATTCTATTGCTGTTATCTGGGAGCAGCTGCTGACCCCCACCTTGCTCCATCCTCCTTTCAGGGAGTTGTGAGTGATGCTGCGTCTCCCAGTTTCAAGCCTAACTTCAAAACGCACACACAAACAAAACTGTGAAGATGTGATCCATAGAAGCCTGATACTATATTTTTAAAACAGATGTTAATGTCTGTAACCTTCATAATTTTTCTAAAATCTGAAAAAAATCCACTTAGAGTCTGGTTTGTGACAGAAACGTTCAGAAATCTGAAAGTAAACAGAAAGATCCCACAATATGTGCCTTGTGTTGAAATCCCTTTAGAGGATAGTCAAATTCCCATCTGATTTTGCAGACAGAATGACTTGTAACACTATAAAAACATCTCAGAACAGTCGTTGTGGATATTTTAGATGATCGGTAACTTAGTAACTGAGTTTTAGAGTTTCTGAGCCACTGCATGCAAAACGTGCAAGTTATCCTGAGCTGAGCATTAAGAGCTACATCCCAATGTCTATGGTCACAACTTGTCTGTATTTACCCACTCATCTTCCCAAATCTGCTTAATCCCCTGTGAGTGCATGTGTGCGTATTAAAGAGATGTCTGGTGATTTTCTCAGTTTCAAGCTGGTATGCAGAAAATGAGAGAAGGCATGGGAGAATGAGACTGAATATGCCTACAACTCCCTTCTCCATGCTGGAGTACAGATTCTAGATATGTTCACTTTCCCAACGTCCCCTTCATCACTTTGCAGGAGAGGTGATAGTGAGCTACAGCACAAACTTGTTTTCAATATGCTCCTTCAGACTGGGCCAGAAGAGGGAGACCAAGGATGCGTTAAGGCAGATGCTAGCTCTTTTCACTGATGGCCTTCTACCAGCTAATAAGTTTTTGGGAATTTTTCTGGAATTAGATGAACTCTAATTTATGGGACTCGGTAATTTTTTGAACACTAGAGCTGAAGCTCTGCAACTGCACTCATTTTAAAAGAGTTTGGCAAGATCTAACTTGCTTTTGCAAATTCTTCAGATTGCCAAAGTACAACATAATCCATATAAAGTGATAGGAAAGCATCAAAATGGCCTTAAAAATGTTGATTGTAAAGCTAAGAAAGTTAAATTTTGATACAAGAAGCTTGCTTGGTCTTCAGGTCTTTGGGTGCAGCTTAATATGTTTGTGAACAAAATGACATTGTATACCTGTCTCCGTGACCAGAAATTAGAATAGAGTTGTAGAATCATAGAGTCATTAAGGTTGGAAAAGAGCACTGTGCCTGGAGGTGTCCAAGAACTGTGGAGCTGTGGTACTGAAGGACGTGGTCAGTGGGCACGGTGGGGATGGGTCGGGCTTGGGGATCTCAGAGATCTTTTCCAGCCTTACTGATTCTGTGATTTTAAATGGCAAGATCTGCTCAGGTACAGCCAAGATTGCCATATGCTGCTTTTTTTTGCCACATGACCTCTCCATAACTTTCATTCCTGTAGCACCTGATTTTTATGGAAATGCTTTTCAGGCAGTGTTGTCGGCAGGTGGGCACGCACAAACATCCAACTGCTCATACTGATCTTAGAATTCAATTACACCCCAACGGTCTGGAAAAGTCTTATCTTTGGGAAATTGTCAAACATATGAGATGTTATTTTACACAGAGGGAGTGGCTGAGATAAGTCATTTCAAGAAGGGCTTCATTTGATTTTGTCCCAGCGCTTAGCAGAGACGTGCAGGTAAAGAGGGTGCTGTAATCATGAGACTGCTGTATCTGTTTGGATAAATTTATGCAACTGAAACTCCTTTTTTTTTTTTTTCTGAATAAATAATTAGATATCAAATGCACCTAAGAGTAAACAAGCAAAAAATAAGGAGAGATTCTGTGATCATTACTGTCCTAGGATAAGTAGAGAAAGGCAAGAAATGTGCCAGTGAATATTTATTTACACAAAATAAAATAGCTCCAAACAAAGAGACTTTAAGTGTCTTTACAGAAAAATCCAAGACTCCTTTTCTGGGATTTAAGAAAGTATTTCCCATGTTGAGCAGAGTAGGGATTTGAGAGGGTGTCTTCTGACATCCTCTCTTCCTTCTGCACTGAGGGCCATGGTCAGTGGGCATTGTGGGGATGAGTTGGTGGTTGGACTTGATAACTTAGACATCTTTTCCAAAGTTAATGATTCCATGCTTGTATGATTCTATGGTTCTGCCCCTAATAGGCAGTCTTTTTACAGAAGTAAAAACAAGCCTGGCTTCAGCACTGAACGCCAGCTTAGAGCTCAGAACTGAAAAACTGAAGCAAAGATATGTTCTAGATACACATCATTTTGATTTGAGCAGACATCAGTTTCCTAAATGCCTTTAAATCTGAACCTGAAACTGTAAGGGCTAGAATATCAATAACTGAAACTTCATATCAGAGTTGAATAATCTTTTTAATATCTTTAAGATATTTAGCACTCTGGGTTAAACAGTGCAGTGTTGATTTCTTTCCAGACTTGCTTCTCATTTAACATGAAATATTTTTTTCTTAGAGAATGATGGAAAAAATAATCAAGTGTTTGCACATCTGAATAAGGAAGCTGTTCACCAAACAGAGAAAGAGATAGCTGAGCACTAATGAAAGAAACTGTAGCAAAAATGGGCAGCTACAGACTGCATTAAACAACATTAGGCAGCAGTTTAACAACTGAGTAATCATAGTATTGGACTTGATCCCTACAGAAATGAAATATTGTGCTGTGCTGACACCTGCTGCACAAACATGTTTGCTCATGGAATCACAGTCCCCTGCCATGCCTTCCCTAAAGAAGTTTTCCATTCCAGACTGATAATAATCTGATGTCTGTTAAACCCTTAAGAGATGAACAGCATTGTGGGGAGTGATGTCTTCCTGAAAAATTCAACACAATTAATTTTCACTTGTTCACAAGATACATTCTGATACATTAAAGATTTGATTAGAGACTCGGGAGGAGTTTTTTTTTCCAAGGAAAGAAATGGCAGCAGGAGGGTTTATGTTCAAAAGAAGCCCTTGAACTGATTCTCTTTACTACATCTTGTTTAATTTGGAGGCTTGGATATGCAGGGGCTGGATGGACAAATCCTTAGGTCTCATTTGGCCCAGGTCACTCTCCAGGGTTACAACCAGAAATGTTTTTTGGTCGCATCCTGTTGTGCTCCATCCAGCACCCAGTACTACCTCTCAGTGGGTTGGGAAACAGCCTTCCCCATAAACATGACCCAAATAATTCTCTGAATGACCCAAAGCATTTTCTCTCTCTGTTGATCATGTTTTTCCTCCATGGCAATTTGATACTTCATTCATGGGCCTTAGGCAGTACTGTAATAATTCATAACAAACACAACTTCCTAGTAGGTAGTTCTTTACCTATGTGATGTTATTGCCCTCTTGCTATCACCTCTATCACTGTCATTGTGACTGGAGAACCATATACAGTTCTCTCTTTTGGCCTTTCTTTGATAATGTCCTACATTTCATATAAATGCTATTCCGCTTTCTTAATTCTTTCCTTTTTTTTTCCTCCTTTTTACATCATAAACTCTGTTGTATTTACTTACCTGTGCTTTTGAGGCAGATTCTTGTATTCAGGGCCCACAAATAGAACTTCACAGAATCGTTAAACTTGAAAGGGACCTTAAAAGGCCATCTAGTCCAATTCCCTTACAAGGAACAGTGACACCCACAACTCCATCAGGTGCTCAGAGACCCATCCAGCCTTCGTTTGAGTGTATTCTGGTTTGGGGGCATCCATCAGCCCTCTGGGCAACCCGTACCAGTGCCTCGCCACTCTTACAGTAAAAAGTGTCACCCTTATATCCAACTTAAATCTCTCTTTTATTTTGAAACCATTCCCCTTTGTCCTATCACAGCAGACCCTGCTAAAGAGTCTTTTTTAGTCACCTTCTTTCTAATAGTCCTCATGTCTTCCTGTTTGACTGCAAAGTGCCCTATCCATTGAAATGATATACAATAAGTATTACATCATCCAGGCTTCTTTTAAATCACTTCTATTTACCTCAGCTGTGAAATGAATTCTTTGTCACCTGAGAAGAACAGATTCACCTAGACACATTAGAATCATAGGAACGTAGAATCTTTAAGGTTGGAAAGATCACTAAGGTCATTCAACCATCAGCCCATCACCACCATACTACTAAACTGTACCTATCAATGTGACACCTACTCTTTTTTTGAACACCATTAGGAATGGTGACACCATCACCTCCCCAGGCAGATTTTGCTAACACCTGGCCATTCTTTCTGAGAAGAAATGTTTCCTGATATTCAACCTGAATCTCCCCTGGTGTGTCTGAAAGCCATTACCTCTTGTCCTATCATCCTTCTAAATACTGTGAGAGAAGGTGTGTAGTAGTTAATCTCAAGAGTTAATGAGTTAAGAGTTAATCTCAAGTTAATCTCAAGAGATGGATTCTTATGGTTGTCCTTATTTTACATTCATATCTCTACAACTCACACACCTCAGCCTTTTGTTCTTCAGGGTTCCCAGTATCAGAGCTTAATTCTTTCCTGAACAACAATGCAATCCTTACGTTTGAGAGCATTCATAAAAGTGAAGAAGTGATGAGTATCTGTGGCATTATACATCAGATGTATCCTGCTAACAAGAGTCGTTCATTGTAATTACTTATGCAGACCTAAAAGGCACATTACACCCAGACAATCTCAAACTGCAAACACTGTGCTTGTTTACTCCCCTTGAAAAGCATGTCAGGCTTAATCCACTTTTTTTTTTTTTTTTCCCCCCGTTTGTCAAATTGATTTATAGCATCAGTTTCAAAATTGAAGCTCCTTTCCTTGTTTTCATTTTCTAATACTCCACACTGCACAGAGTTCTGCGCTTGGTGTTTAATGTTAGGTTCAGTTTGCACATGTAGAAGAAAAATAGCTGCCTGGTAAGAGTATAATTTACCTCACTTGGTATGGAATTGAGAGGCAGACAATGTATTGCAAAATAACCTCATTTAATTACCTCTTACCTCCAACTGTTTTTGTATGTGTACAACCATTAGTTCACGCTAAAATCACAAAGACAAATCTTCCACTTAAATTCCTTCAGACTTTTTTTCTTAATCTCTTGGAAAATTCCACTTCTTACCTGGGATCATCTCTGCTCAGCGGTCGCTGTGTTTGGAATAGATGCACTTAGCAGAACTTTTAGATGCATCCAAACCATCTTTAAATTAGATAGCTCAACTATCCGCAGCAATCACTGGACAAAGGAAAGCAGAAGACCTGGGTGTTAGACTGTGCTGAGCCTTGTGCTGAGTTAATTCATTTACAGGCATTTCTCACTGAATGGGAAAGCTGTACACAAAGTATCAGAATCACAGAATCACAGAATGGCCAGGGTTGGAGGGACCTTAAGGATCATGAAGCTCCAACCTCCTGCCACATGCACAGCTACCAACCTCCACATTTCATACCAGCCCAGGCTGCCCAGGGCCCCATCCAACCTGGCCTTGAACACCTCCAGGGATGGATGGGGCATCCACAACCTCTCTGGGCAGCTGTTCCAGCACCTCACCACCCTCTCTGTAAAGAACTTCCCCCTGACATCCAACCTAAATCTTCCCTCCCTCAACTTAAAACCATTTCCCCTTGTCCTGCTGTTATCTCCCCTTTCACAGAGTTGATTCCCCTCCTGTCTGTAGGCTCCCTTTAGGTACTGAAAGGCTGCAATGAGGTCACCCCGCAGCCTTCTTTTCTTCAGGCTGAACAAGCCCAGCCCCCTCAGCCTGTCTTTGTAGTGGAGGTGCTCCAGCCGTCTGATCATCTCTGTGGCTCTCCTCTGGACCCTCTCCAGCAGCTCCCTGTCTTTCTTGTACTGGGGGCTCCAGACCTGGACACAGTACTCCAGATGGGGCCTCACAAGAGCAGAGTAGAGGGGGACAACCACCTCCCTGTCCCTGCTGGCCACCCCTCTTCTGACGGAGCCCAGGATACCATTTGCTTTCCAAGCTGCAAGAGCACACTGCTGGCTCATGTTAAGCTTTTCATCCATCAAGACCCCCAAGGTTCTTCTCTGCAGGGCTGCTCTCAAGGACCGCTCCTTCCTCCAGCCCAAATGCAAAACCTTGTACTTTGCTGTGTTGAACCTCATTAGGTTCACCCGGACCCACCTTTCAAGACTATCAGGTGGTAAAGTTTGGGTTTTTATCGGGACTTCAGCATCAGCCCTGGTTATATCTGACTTTTGCTGGTTCTTTTGGCATAATATCCCTAAACCACTTCATCAACACTGTAAGAGAGCTAAAGTTCTCATGATTTCATGTCTTGATGATTACAAGGAGAGACACTTGTAGGTTATCAGATCTGCACAAGCCCATCTGAACCTGCCACTTATTTCTGTGTGTTCTCCTTTAGTGTTAGTGTTTAGGCCATCTGTCTTCCCTTATGTGCTGATCAATACCCTTATATCTCTTGCTTAACCTGGCTATTGGTCATTGTCCTGTATGTACATAATCGTTTTATTCTGTACTTGTGTAGTTTGTCACTGTGGGGCTGTGCTTTAAATCTGGAAGCTGCAAATTCTTAAATAAATCCAACTCAGATCTGTGGACGTTGGAGTGCACAGTGGCATTATTTTATTCATGCTGTCGTATAAAGCCATGCATGCTCAGTTCTGGGTACTGAACCATCCACACAGGCAAGCTGCAACTATATTAGAGCCAGTGAAAGTATCAGTGGGTGCATTTAAACTGCACCCCTCTGTCCTCACTGCAGCCCAGGTCTGCTCAACGTTGAAGCAGTACAGTTGTGCACTCTGCTCCAAGTCTGAATGTGTGTCAGGTCAGGGAGACATCTGCCTGCTTGCTCCTCATTGCCCATTTGTAAGGGAACCAGAGCAGTAGAGTAGTGCGACTTGCAAGGTGTATTATCTCTGCTGGATGATGGATTCCCACCGAATCATTGAATCACCACGGCTGGAAAAGATCTCCAAGATCATCCAGTCCAATTGTCCACCTATCACCAATAGCTCCCCACTAAACCATATCCCTTAGTAAGATAACTCCAGTTGGCCCAGCTGCTGTGTGGCCCACTTTTCCCCTGGTTCGACAACACAAGCTAAATATATATACATATACATATATGCACATACATATACATGCATATACACGTACATATACATACACCAATATATGTACATACATACATATGTATACATACATACATATATGTGTGAACACACATGCACACAAGCTCTCCTCCAGAAGTAATGCCTCCTATTTGATTATGTTGGCCCACAAAATCAGAGGCGGATGTCAGTGGCATGGCACTAGATGTTGAACCTTCCCACCAATATTCCATTACATTTTGTTTCTGTGTGACAGATGGTAGCAGAAGGGCAGTCTGGAAAAATGACATCTGACATGGAAGTGGGTCTGAAGTAAAGACGTGTTACTGAATTCTTCCATGCAGAAAAAATGCACCGATTGATCTTCATTGACTCTTGCTGAACATTTATAGACACCAAATAATGGATATGAGCACAGTGGGGCAGTGGGTGGTGTGTTTCAGCAGTGGTGACTGTGACAACAGTGGGTCACCTCCACTAGTGCAGCTTTTTATGAGTACAGCATGCAGGCTATTTTTCATTGCTGGCAAAAAATGCAAAGCTGATGGTGGCAACTATGCTGAAAAATTGTGTTTTGTAGCTGAGAATTTGCTTTATCAAATAGTGTTATTGTGGTCATTTTATCTGTTGCAGATTCCACAAAAATAAATTGGAGGCATTACTTTCAGGGCAATATATATATAATATAAATATATATATATTTGAGCGTTTCTTCCCACAGCTTTTAGATATGTAAAGGACATGTTCAGAGCAACAGCTTTAAGCTGCATGTGGTACTGATTAGTTTTGTGGACACGGATTAAAGGTAACAGAGGGAATGGTGGTTCTGCCTCATTTGTCAGTGGATAGACCAGCAGAAAGCAAGTTGCTGCTTGCTAATCCATCCACCAGGCACAATTTGCCTCAGAAACATGAGCTGTTTCATACAAACAAACAGTGCTCCATAGCCCACCCACCGTGCACGTACATGCATGCAGATATTCCTTGTTCTGACTTCAGCACAATGCACAGCAGTTAATACCAGACTCACAGCCCAAGGTTACTATGCAGTCTGGTTGGCAAGCCATGTGTGAAATAAATTAAGCACACAAACTCACTCTGGGTCATGGTAGAGGTCAGGTGGGCAGCTAATTAACACCCCATAGTAAGCTTGGCCCCGCCCAGCTCTGCTCTCACCAGTGTTAATGAAAAAACACACATTTTAGAGGCTTGATCATGAGTTTAATTTTTATTTATTTTTTTAATTTATTTACTTAGTTTTTATATTGCAATGCAAGGAATTCATCCCTGCAGGTTTTGAAGAGAACAGTAGATGTCAGGTTGAGTAACATGGGTTTTAGTAGGCATGGTGGTGATGGGCTGATGGTTGGACTAGATGATCTTAGTGGTCTTTCCAACCTTAAAGATTCTATGATTCTCTGAAAGCAAAGCAGTAGTTCTTAAAATGGGAAAAGGGACCTTAAGCTGTTTACTTTTTCTTTCCCTGAGCTACCAGTAACATAAGTGATTCTTGCAGAAGGCAAAATCCTATGTGGGCAGTTCAGCATTAAAGGGTGCCTAGAGAAACGAATGGTTATTTAGAGCAGTTCGTATCCCCTTTTATGCTCACTAAGAAAGGATGTGCTGCTATTACAGCCATGAGATCCTGCCCTTCAGCTCATGCAAGAACATCCTGAGCTCTGCTATAATCACAGCTGAAGCAGCTAAACAAACAGAGGTCAGGACATTTTCCAGTGTTTGTAGAAAGTTTGACTGATTGCTTTCCCTTGATTCTTATAGTCACAGATTTTTTTAGGTCAACAGTTCCCCCACACAGACACCATACACAAATATCTGGAACGAGAGGAGCCAAGTCAGAATTCTTGAACGGGATTTGCGTTTCTACAATTAATAAATCATCTGCAGGAGACGTGATAGTCTCTCTGGAGCTTTCTTTTCAGATGCCTCAAGATCTGAGCTCAGCAGGGAAACTGTTGACTTCTGCCCTTCGTTTGTTTTAGGATTACTGGGGAGAGGAATCAGCACCCCATTAGGAAAACTCATAGTGAGAACTGGCAGTGCTGTCCTCATCTCCAGGAGCTGCAGAATAGGCCTCTGTGAGAAAATGTAGTTTAAGCAGGGCACAAGTGTATGTGCAGTCACACTTCAGTACACGGTGAGCATCCAAGCCTGCTATGGAAGGAGCTGTGATGGTGAGAACAAAGAATTGCAGGACTTGCTTGAACAGCAAGCAAGTTAGATCCTTGCCCCACACTAATTCCTGATTGTGATGATAATAGCTTAAAACCAAACAAACGACAGCATATCAAAATGCAGAGCACTGATTTAATCGTACACTGACTGTAGTCAGTACATGTCTGACCTTCAGAAGGATTTGGTATATCTCTGTCTGCAATAAGCTATGGCTTATTTGTAGTTTCTCTCCATTTATGAGCTTTGCTTTGGGCTGTTTCACTCCAAGTTGGGTATTTATGGCTGTTGGTTTATCCACTAGGCTGGAAGTTGCCAAACATAATTGCTAACAGAGCAGGAGGTGTGTATTGGCTGGTTTACAATGACACCCTGGATATGTTGTAGAGTTGGGCAGAAAATAACCTTATGATGCTCAACAAGAGCAAGTATAGAGTCCTACACCTGTGGAGGAATGACTGCATGCATCCTAGGGGCTGAGCTGCTGGAAAAGAGCTCTTCAGAGAATGACTTGAGAGCTTTGGTATCCAAAAAGGCCAATGGTGCCCTGGAGTGCATTACAAAGAACATGGCCAGCAGGGTGAGGGATGTCTTTGAGGGTGGTAGAGCCATGGAACAAGCTTCTCATATTGCTGGTAGAATCTCCTCTGGAGATATTCAAAATTCACTAGGATGCTTTCCTGTGTAACCTTCTGTAGGGAACCTGCTTTGAGGGGGAGTTGGATTGGGTGTTCTCCAGATGTCCTTTCTAGTGCCTATGATTCTGTGATTCTGTGTTACCATGTACTCATAATATACCTCATCTTTTATGTGTGAATACAAAACTGTCCCACAGATGACTGTGCTCCACAACCCAGGTTATTTCTATTTCCCTTGGGCAGCATCTAAGCAATCCAGAGGTATGAGAGTTTTTTGGCTTATTGCTCATAGATTGAGAATGAACCTTCAAAAAATTGCTGTCTGTAAATCTGTAAATCTGGCATTTTGGTCAACATCAGGTTAGCTCACAAAAAGCAACATAATGCATCTAGAAAAGAAATTAAATTCTGCAATTTTATTAAACTTGACTAATGCATCATGTAAGTCTATTTATATAAACTCTGAATTTCCATTTAGATACTTCAATAACTAAATAGTTAAAATGATGGCTAAAATGCATTAAAACATCCAGCTGCTCTGTCTTCAGACATTTCCATGAAGCGTTCTACAAATGCACCCAATCCCACTAACAAAAAAATGTAAAAATAAAATGGATAGATAAATTTCCAGAAGCATCCAAATTCATGACTGAGCTCGGATCCTCTACTGCTGGCCTTCCAAACTGACGTTTTGTCTATTGTGTGCTTTATAAAATTTGCTCAGTTGTAGACTTTGTAAAAAAGCCTGCATCTTTCTAGCAACACATGATATCAGTTAATAACAAAATGAGATTTGCAAGTTAACGGAATGAAAATGGAAGAATGATGGGAGCTATATTATGATGAGGGTGCACTATATATTCACACACTAACCCCTCTCTGTAAACAAATTTAGTGAAGACTGGGTTTTCCAGAAGCTCAACGTTTCGCTACAGAAATAAGACAAACTTGGGGTCTCCAATGTGCCGTTGCTTCCCTGATATAGTTTTACCCACTTGTCTGTACATTTGACATCTTCTAATTTGCTGGATTCTGCTTTTTAGCCACCTAATATTTTCATTTTTTTCCTGGGGCTCTAGAATCAATCTGGTCAGCTTCTTAAGTCTGGGTGCTGGCTTTTAGGAGCAGGGTTCTCTGGGAATTGTGTTTGTGGATTGAAAGCTATCACTTGCTTCCTTGTCTGAACTATCTTTGGAAAAACTAGAAAAGAGTATGATAGCATTCATGTAGACACACCATTCATGACGGCAGGATCATCCCCATCATTTTCACTGACTTATTCTGATGAAGCAGGGTTATGCACAGTCTATTATCTTGGTCATGTCTTTCAAGCAGGAAATTATGACTTATAATTAGGAAGACACAAGGAAGCCTTGAAAGAAAGAACAATTCTTCCTTGAGTGAAGATAATTTTTTCATTAAATCTGAAATTGTTAGTGATACCATCTCAGAGAAAGTACTCTTTTTGTTCCATAGAAAATGCTATTTAATCTTTTCTCTTTCTAAATATCCTATTTAAATCTCTCATTGTCCCTGTATCATTCTCTCCCAGGAAGTCTGTCTGAATACCAGCTGTATCACTGTAAGAAAAAGGTCCTATAACTAGATATTAATAAAAAGATCCAAAAAGTATTTCCACATGTTGTTGTTCATCCATCAAAGTTCATCCCTTAAAAGACAACAAAAACAACAACAGAAAAACAACAACAATGAAATGAAATATCATATTTCTGTTTGCAAATAGATTCTTAAAAATACCCATGGAAATAGCTGCTCCCTAGAGGCAGCTCTTAACTCCTCTAAGGTCTAAATTCCTTTCTCTTTTCTTCTCTGTCATCCCCTATCACCCTAGGAAAGGGTCAGACTTCACACTCAACTTTGTCTCCCTTCATAGCAGCTTCAGAACAGATAGAGAAAGATGCAATGCATGGATTTGGACTGACCTTTTCATTGAGACCTCGTTCTGATCATTGCTATCAAAAATTCTCCCAGCCAGCTTTATGCATTGGTTTTGTTTGCAAAAGGATTGAGAGGGTAATAATTGGAAAGAAGATCGACACTGACAGAATGAATGTGTGCTGTGGAAGAAATGAGCAGTTTGGTGTTTTTAAATGTGATACTGAAAGTAAAATTGCATTATACCAGAATTAATAGATTTTTCTTCACGAAGGGATAAAATCAAATGCTGGGAAGTGACTAGTTTCATTATTTTCACATTGTATGACCAGAATTCTTTTTTCATCTGTCTTTCTCTCATGTTTCCATGTAACCCTTAGGGCAGAAGAGGAAAATCTACCTTCAGTTATCTATTTGCTGCTAGAAAGTTGTGTCTGCTGGCTCATATACTTTATCAAAACTTTCTGAAGTGTTCTCAAGGGTTACGACTGCAGGTTCAGAAAGAGTGCAGCCCTGGCACACATTAAATACCGTAGTCCTGATGGCTGCTCCTCACAGTGACCATTAGTGGTTCTGACATACATACATTTTAACAATGAAATATGATTAATGAAGGTGTGCTTCATTTCCTAATGAGTAGACCACCTAGTAAAATTAATCTCTGAATGATGATCCTAACATGCAGCACCATTTTTGTGGGTAGCTATGGGTGAAAAACAGAACTCCATTATTCAATTATTTTGCTGTGAAACAAGAAAATTGCCTCCAGCCCAGGGAATATCCCATTACCAGACCTCTTTTTTTTTTTTTTTTTTTAATGTCACCATTAGCCTGTTGTACAACATAGAGGTTTTTTGCTGTAATTGCTAGATATCATAATTTTGGTCTTTAATTTTGGTGCATGCTTCTGTAGATTTTAAAGGCAATGTTTGCTGTTGAGCTGATGCAAAGAATAAATACAGAGTTTTTTATATGATGGCCCAGACTTTCACTTCTGAATGTTATACAGAAAAAGAAAGAAGCCTACAAGCAATACAGGAAGACTCATGACTTCAACTCCCAGTTCAATCCCTCTCACTGGTGTATTTCAATAGGCACTTTCTTATATTTTATACAAGAAACAGTAGATTCGATTAAACATGAATAGAAGTGAACTTGGCAGGTCAATTTATCCATCCTTCATCTTCAGGACACAGTCAGCTTTGTGTAAACCCATCCTGTCAGACAATGTCTGCTCTTAGAAACCTCTGAGGCTGAAGATGCCCCCGTTGTCTGAGCTACTCAATTTCAATGTTTAGTCTTTCTTTGGCCATCTTAAATCTCATCTAAACCATTCTGTTGTTCTGGATACCCCAAGGATGACTTAAAATACATTGTTAACCAAAGACATGGATTAGTCTTGCTGACAGTGTAAAGTACCCCTGATTCTAAACATCTTCTCCATCTCACATAATTGAATATCCTTGCCTCTTTTCTTTAAATATCTCTTTATCCTCTTCAAGTTAAAGCACGAAGCCTTTACGGAGATAAATCTCTATTTATTCTCCATTTTACATCCTCCTCCCATTTGTATTTTAATTATTGGTGTAGACATTATGAATCATTCTCCCATCAGATGTACACTGATAAAGATTTACTATCTTTGCAGTGAAGTCACTTTTTTAACAGAAAGCTTTTGCTTCAGCTCTGTGTGTTCAGGCAAATGTAATGTATTCTCTAGACAGAAACATTACTGAATTTTCATCTCATGATTCATGGGCATTTTAAAAGCAGTCTTTGAGAGAAGAACAATCCTTTATCATTATACCGAGGTAAGCAATGGATTTGTTATTTTTCATATAATAATGTGCATGTCGCCCTTCTGCAAATAATTAAATTGTAAGTAGAAGATAGGGAAAATCCACTCAGGCCACAAACATAATTGGCAATTTTCATTCCTTTACAACCTAAAAACTGACAGGTGCAACTACGCTTTCTTATAAGGTTTTATGAGCTCAGTTAGTAGACAGAGTAATGCTTAGAGATAACGTAGACACATTTTTGTTCAGATAAGATTAAATAAAAATGGGTGCAGGAACAAAAATGTGGGTTGAGAGAGGCTGTTTTATACGAGAGAGTGGATGAAGGAGGTGATGGAAGTGCCCTGGTGTCTTCCTTGGCTCCATTTCCCTGGATCCCTCTGCTGAAACAGATTTGTATAGTGTTGGGTGACTTCAGGACCACAAGGCTGCTACTATTGTGAGGTGGATTTGCAGTGAAATCAGCAGGCTTGAAGGTTGTATTCAACAACTCATTCTTAGCCCAAAAACTGACTTTGGTAGAAGCCCACCTCTGCAGACCTTTTGAATCTAGCACACTGAGATTTGCAGTAAAAGCCAACATTCACCTGTATAACATGAAATTTGAATAAAAATCTACACTTGTAGGACACTTAACTACACTAACAAATCTGTTGGCTTACATTACAAGATAATCAGACTTGAAACTACATTCTGAATTCCCAAAAAATACTTTGACTACAAGATGGTTTTGATCAACAAGTGCACTGGTCTGACTTCATTCATCAACAAGTTTCTTCTGAGATAATTTATGAAGATCCTTTGAATGCATAAAATACAAAAGCTGTCTGAGTTGTCCTTGGCCTCCATGTCCATGGGATTTAAGTCATGCAAAATGACAGTTTCTTCTATGTAAGCATTAAATGAACCTGTAAATAACCACAAAGTATTTAATGGAATTTCTGTGTTTTAAATTGCCTTTCTCTTTGGTTCCAAGTTCCCTAGCTACATTATAAAATGATCCATTCAAGAAAAGATTTAGTTACTTTTATGGTGAAAAACAACTATGTACAATAAAATATGGTGATCTCAACAAGATGGTTCTGGGTAAACAACTTATATTTTTTTCATGTGAGCAAACAATCTTTGAGTTTCAACAATGAATAAGCCTCCAAAGGAAAAATTTTCTGCAGATTTGTAGCAAAATTCTACTAAACAGCCATTTTCCACTGTGTTTATTCAACAGGATTGTGAAATTGTGAGTTGGGCATGGAATATTAATGGGATACATCCTGTAACAAGAGACAAATGCAGGGAATTCTTGTGGGCAAGAGATTGGTGCCAAAAGCCTCAGTTTGGTCCAATACAGCCAAATGATACAGTGTTATGTGCATGAATGTGGCTTAGTGCAAACAGTTCGTTGAGTCATGGGTGCTTTTGAATGTCTTTGGGATAAATTGGGTGAGAAAATAAGAGGACAAATAAGGTATAGATAGCTGAAAGTAGCAAATGCATAAAGCTCAGTAGACAAACTGTTTTTCATTGAGCCCAGTATGTTCCCCCCAAAATTAGCAGATGTTTCCACTGACTTCAGCTTGCAAAGAATTTAGGTGTACACAATGCCTTTTGAAATTCTTGCCGTAAAAAGTCTCAATAACAAAATCCTTCCTGAAGCAACCCCCCAATCACAATTTCAAAAAGGGAAAACATGATACATTTTTCTTCCTTTTTACCATTTAATAAGAGTATTTATATTAAAGAAAAAAATTGCAAAATGCAATTTCCAAATGCTATATAAATATCTTCTTTTGCTGACAATAATATTTACCTTCCTTTCTGGTAATGTGCATGTATTATAAATGCACAGTTTTTCTTTGGTAAAATTGTGGTACAAAAATTTTGATGTTCTGCTTTTATGAAACAGCAACAAAGAGACATCTATAACACTGTTTAATTTAGAACAGTATAATTTCATAAAGCTCTGTTTTACTTTATTACTTCTCATAAGATCATTTCCAGAAAGTGGTGGTATAATTATACAGATGTGTACATTAAAAAAGACAGCTTATATGACAGTCTTCTAATTTTATTGTAAATAAAAGTTTATTTTTTATTTACTTGCTCAGAATATCTCAAATAACATTAAAGAAGTTCTGTGTGTACTTCTGTGTTTCCTGCTTGGTTTCATTCAGGAGACCATTCAATATTCCTTCTGACATTAGAAATTTATGCTTGAGGGAACATTGCTCCCAAATAAGATTCAGCTGAGGGGTGTTGGATTGACCATGAAATAATGATAACAAAAAAATAATTGACAACAGACTTAATAGTCTCTTGAATTAATGGCAATTCTGGGAAATAGAAGTAACTGCTATGGAAGGAGAAGTTGAATAAGCTAGGACTTTTCTGACTTCAAAAGAGAAATATGATTAAGATCATTGAAATTGTGAGAGGTATGAAGTGGCTGGATAGGGAGTGAATATCTCCACTCATGCAATTTCAAAGCAGAAAGAAAGGTTTCTGTCTGTTTAATGTGCAGCTAAGATGTGGAATTACAAAGGGTTTTGTAGATGCAAAATTTTACAGGGAGTAAAGAAAAGACAACTTCATGGAGTTAAAATCCATTAAATATTCTCAAATATTTCTATGTTTTTATTAACATTAAATGGATTCTTTAGACAGAAGTTATGTCTAGCTTGAGGATGGGAGAAGTACCATGGGGAGAGAACTATGACTTTTGAACTGATCTTGTAGTCTGTAGCAGAAAGTTCTGTTTAGGCATCTCTGCAGACAGACTGCTTTTGATCTCACCCAATGTGGTGGCTTGTCTATTCTTACGTTTGCAGTCAAATATGAGATAACATTCATCTCACAATACCCATAAGTAACAGTCATCTGCCTTCTGTAACCTATTTATCAAGTTCTCCTTATAGCTACCAAAGCAGACTAACATCCAAAAATGATTTATTCTACTTATTTTAGAAAGAGATTAATCATCACGTGGAGATGCCTTTGTATCTCCACTACCCATAGAGAGCCAGTGGAAAATTTCTTAGATCAGTTGAACATAGAAATATAATATCCCCATGAATCATGCATGAAATGGCATTCTGAGGTTTCTCTTTCTGACAGGTTGCAGCTTCCATGTTGTTTTGTAGAGGCTTAGTTGATTGTATTCCATCTGCAACATTCATTTTGCATTATAATTACTATTTGACGTCCTGAGTGCCCCATATAAGTCATCAAAAGTTAATCCAACAAAAACAATGAATTTGGAATGCAGTAATGATAGAGGCTGAAACCATCCTAAAAGCCTGTGATTTGATAACTGAGAACCAAGAACACCAGTTTCTCCATAGGAAATGAGATAGCTTGTCAGTTGTATAGTCTATTTATGTAGAATGCATTCACTCAGTGGTAATATAAAGAAAGGGCATGAAATTACTGTCTAAATCTTCTAGACAAGGTGCCCAATTACCAAGACTAATCAACAGCTTACAGATGGAAGACTTTGTATTTTCATGACATTGTGCCCAATCTTTGCTACGCAGTTATCAGGCAAGAAAATGAATCATAGGTTTGTTCTACATTCTTTTACCCAACAACTTAGGTAAAACCCCCAATTCCCCTGATTTGGAGAAAATGCAATGACAATTGGGTTCAATATCTTGCTGATTTCCACGGATTTCTACATTTTTTGCAATTAGAAATAGTGCTTGACCACTGTATCCTTCATACTATGAAACTCCTGTTCAGTCTTTTTCTTCCCTACAGTTACCAAGCCTGCAACTATTGCTCTTTCTCATCTTCTCCACAGTCACCTGTTTGGCATGCATTCACAGTTCTTAACAAAGAAGTGTTCTCTTCACTGAAGAGACAACAGGCTTTGATGAACCTTTTCAGAAAATTACAGAGGGGAAAGAATTGGATTCCAATTGCCTAATTTTCACAACATACAAGCAGTCTGAATGCATTTGTATAAAATCTTGCCCATAATTGTTACCCAGACCATGACAAAGCAATGAGAAAAAATGCTCTTTTTATGGTAATTGAGAACATTTCTGGAAGATTAGAACAAGTCAAGAAGGAGGCTATGTGTGACATATAGGATTTAGTTATCAATCACAGTCACATACAGGAAATATTTAAACTCTAGGGTGAGTATTTAAATTCTAGTGCACTGTACACAAAGGATAGCTAGACCCAGTTCATCATCAGTGTGACTGGAAGCTACAATGAGAACTGTGATTGCATCGTCTGTGGGGAACATGATGTGATCAGTAAATTCAAGTTGAACAGCCAAGGTGGAAGGCAGAGGTCTAACTCAAAATTGATATTCATTAGGATAATTAACTGGTACCGTGTCACAAATGCAGTACAAATTAGTAAATGCACACCATCACATCTCTAAATTGCTGGATGAAATAATGCAGTAATTTGTTTAATTTTATTAAGCTTAGGAAAGACAGACTTACAGCATTTAGCCACATGAAGGCAGAAAGATAAAATACTTCCAAATGTGCATTATAACACTAAGCATGCAAAAAGATCAGCATCTTGTCTTGAGATAATGAAGAAATTATTTCAACATGATGCATGATGTCATAAGGACGGAATATTCCTCTGGACAGTTTGGATCAGCCATGCTGGTTCTGGCCACCCCCAACATTGTTGTGCTCCCCCAGCATCCTTGCTGGACGGACAGTATGAGAAGGCAAAAGTCCTTGACTCCTTGTACGCACTGTCCAGTGACAACTAAAACATCACTGTGTCATCAACATTGTTTTCATCCAAAACACAGCACTGTGCCAAATGCTCTGAAGGAAATTCTGCCCATCTCAGTTGAAGTCAGGATAGAAATCTGAGAAAGAAAACATAACTATCAGAATTGCTAAACTTGATGGGGATAAAACCCCAAATATAGGAGAATCCTTTAACTCAGGAAGCAAAAGATTGACCAGAATGGGCAGCTAGGGAAAAATAAATAAATAAATAAATAAATAGAGGTATTCAAATTACCAATGGCATGTACATTTTTACCAGTGACACAAACTCCCAGAGGATGCAGTGGGTTTTCCATCTTTGGCTATCTGCAGATCAGGACTAGATGTGTTTCTAAAGTGATACAGGACAAGTGGATGAAATCTCATGAGCTTTATTTTGCAAGAAGTCAGATAGATTGACCTGTTGGTCCCTTGTGGATATTAACTTGGTGTTTGTTAGTCATACAGAAATGATTGAATTCCCAGAGCTCTGACCCAGGCATGCACAGAACTCTATTAAAAATCTTTTGGATTATCTAGGATCTTTCCCATTCTGTGATAAGCCCAACTCTGTGGGCCAAAAGCAATATATATTCACTGCTCTTTCTTCTCTAAACACTAGAGCAGCAGTTCTATGTGAAATTTCATGTTGATCTTCTCATTAACCTCACAGCTTTTTCTCTATTATTTTTTTTTCATTTATTTTCATAAAAGGTTATTAAAAGTAAATCTTAATTGGATTATGGCTGAACTTTGACTCTGACAGCCAGAATTTATTTTTTCTTCTTTTCTTTTGGGGATTACTATCTTTTAGAAGAAGTGTCTTGCTACATAAAATAAGACTTGAGGAGGAGCCCCAAGGAGATCTTCAGCAGTGTCTTCTGCAGTGAAATGTTTAGTTGAAAATTTAAGAATACTTTAGACCTCATCCATTATAATCAGATATTTATTAGCAGTGGGCAGCAGATGGCTAAATCCCTTCTGGGATATTATCCCACAATGCCAAAGGATTCCTGTGTAACCTCCCTTAGAAAGTGAAGCTTGCTGAAGAAACACAAGTTGCCGATGGGCACCGTCTTCTCTATCAAGAGACTCCTTCCTGTTATTACAAAATCCCAGAATCCAATCCTGGCTGAGAATGGAGATCTCTGCAGGTCTCTGTGGCCTGGCACTTCTCCAACAGGGATATCCAGAGCCGGTGCCCATGCTCACATCCTGGTGGCTTTTGGAGGTCCTCAAGGAGGAGACCCTACATCTCTCTGATCCCTCATCCAGCTCTCTGGTACCTTCCCAGCACAGCAGCTCTGCCTGATGGGCAGGGAGAGTTGTGCCCGGTGCCTCTTGGGAATTTGATTGCTGTATGTCACCTTCCTGTTCAAACCAAGACTATTTGCAAGACAACATTGAGCCACAGACCCTTTCTTCTGGCCCAGACCCCTCTGGTGGTGCCTGCTTGCCTACAAGGAGATCAATACAAGATTTTAGAATTATAGAACCATTAAGTTTGGACAAGACCACTAAGATCATAAAGTCAACCATTAACCCAACACCACCATGCCCACTAAGCTTCTTGCTGCTCTCATCAGTGTAGCCCTTTGAACAAAACTGCTAGAAATTAGGGATTGTGGAAAATTGGCTCACTAGATGGTGTTTGAAGAAGGGTGTGAGGTCTGTGTTTACAGTAAAGTGCAGCTGTAAGAGGAGAATTAAAAAGGGAGGCAGTCAGCTAACTGCAGTCTTGTCTTTGGAATCATAGCCTTTCCACTGAATCATAGAGTGAGCTGTGCTTAAGTTTCTTTAGTTATTTGATATAATTTTTGAGGTTGAAATGATTCTGTGAATCTGTGACATCAATGGTGTTTTAATGGTGGAATTTAGTGGATACAGAAGAGGAAGCAGTTCTGCTTTCTGAGTTCTTTTCTTTTTTTCCAATTCCAGAGTACCTTTCATGGTTGGTGTCTTCAAAGACGTAGGCATATCTATGTATATATATTCTTTTTAACATATAATAAAGGTGGTTACAGGGAAAAGCAGAGGATGCTATTTCCTAACAGGACTGCCTCTTCTTGATCATATTTCTGAGAACGAAAGTAATTCAGGCTGACAGGTTCTCACTGCTTCTCATAAAGTGCACAGAAAAACAGCAGAAGGTTCCTTAAATGCAAAGCAATGCAAAGCAATGAAAGCGGTGGCTGCTTCAGAGCCGCATACAGCAGAGGAACATGACTGGTACTTTGAGCAGAATGCACTTCTTGAAATAATCTGACTCCAGCAGGTGGATAAAAGTTTATGTCATTTCTTTTGCAGAATTTCATCGTATCATGTGTAACATTCCTATGAGTTTTATTCCTGGAAAGTTCAGCTGTGACCGAAAGACAAAGATTAAAAAAAAATATCCCCAAACCTCTGAGCCAAAGATGTAATACAGAATTTAAATAACATTTCAGAGAGGATCGCATTTAGATGCATTTCACAGCAACTTATTTATTTTTTGAATAATCACATTACTCAAAACAGTATGGCAACAGGCAGGAGGGAAAATGACTCAAGGAGAAACAGAAGGCATTGAAATGTGTTGTTATACCCCAGAAATACATTTGGTAGCCTGTAGAAATAATGCAGCTAAGCTGAATGAAGTATAAAACAGAAGAGTTATGAAATAAAATTTGGATATTTGAGGTTACACTCTACAATCTCTACTTTAGAAAGAAGACACTAAGCATGTGGCTGATTTCGCTTGAGTGAAGTGTCAGCTTAATCTTTCTGTTCTTGTTTTTGTTGCTGAAAACGTCTCTAAGGCATTCCTTACTATAGCAGGGAATGTGTTCATATTCACTTCTTTTATTCCACAGGTTAAGAAAAAACAGTGTTTCATGGTGAGTCCACAATGGTGACCAAACTCTTAATGGATGATAATTTGCATCTGATGTGCAATGCATGGTGTGTGATCAAAACCAGAACGAGTCATAGGAGTCATGGAGGGGACAGACCCTTTAGCAGGATCTGTTGAGACAGGACAAAGGGAAATGGTTTCAAACTCGAAGAGGGGAGGCTTAGGTTGGAGGGGAGCAGGTTGTCAGAGAGGTGGTAAAAGACCCATATCTGGAGACACTCAAGGTCAGGCTAAATGGGACCCTGAGTATCTGATGGAGCTGTGGAAGTCCATATTCATTGAAGGGAGTTGGACTAAACAGCCTTTAAAGGTCCCTTCCAACTCAAACAATTCTTTGATTCTGTAATAGGATCCTTCATGAGGTGAGGTGTAACTGAGAGACTCCCATGTAGGTAGGTTCAAGAATGGTACTGATAGAGCATATAATACTTAATACTCTTTGCTGGTTTCTTTATTTTTCACCTCAGGAAAGCTGTTTTCCACTGTGGTCACCATGGTTTCCACCACTAACCTCATTCCAACATCTACAGTGAGTGACATATAGCATGTATCAATATTTTGGATATTTTTGCTATTATAGCAAATATTTGCTATATTTGCTATTAAATATTGGATATTTAGATGTGTGTCCAGATTACTGTTTCTTCATGGTATGCTCAGCCCCATTGCCATAAAATGTTGGTAATATACTTAATATACTTACCCATGGCAGGAACTTCCCCATTCTGTTTTGGACAAAGCATTTGGACAGGATGCAGAAGTTTTTTGTAATGGTCAAAATAAAGAATAAAGTATTTCTTAATGAAGTTTTTCTTAGCTTTGTCTCTATTCCAAAGGAATTAGAAAAAGATAGTCATCCAAACATAGAATTTTTTTGTCAATTGTATGTAATTTTTTTTAAATCCTAAAAGCATTTTTTTTCAGTTGTTCCTTGCTATAAGTGACTTCTTTAATCTTGTGTAGATGGCTCCCCACTCTAGGCACTTAGAAGTATGGGAGAAAATCTCAAGTATAATTTAACATAGAAATTATAGTTAGATTTATTTAGACTGGAGTGTTTGCTATTGTGAAAGATTTTTTTTCTTTGTTCTTCTTTAGTTGTTTATCGTCTTTCACGGAGACTTCATTACACTTCTCATTCAGTATCTGGGTCTGTAAATATCACCTACACGTGGTAGGATCTTCCAAGATGATCTGCAAAATCTTGGAAAAAAGTAAGGTAGCTGAAAGTGTTCCCATATGCAATGCTCTTTTCTGGAACTTTTCTTTATCCGAGTAAATTCTTTATCCGATCTTACTCTTTTTTTGATAGACTCTCTTGTCAGAAAGGGTACAGATCCCCAGGAAAAAATGCATTAGTATTGTCTCCATGAACAGTGTTTAACAGCTGAACACGGGCAGCAATTAGTTTCCATTCCTTCTTCAAGGGATCTTTATGTAAATCCCATGAGGTTTTTGCATTTGCCCATTTTGTTACAAACCATTTTGTCACATTTAAAATGGACTTCAAGGCATTTTTAGAAAGCTATTACTCAATGTCAGGCTTGCAAAGAGAGTGAAGATGGTGAGCATTCAGCTCCCACAATGAAGATCACAACAAATAGGGTCAGACTGTTAGGAGATGCAAAGCATTAGCAGTGGGAAAGCTGCCAAGCTTCTTAGGGGAGCAGAGGTAATTCTTTCATCCTTGTCATTGCTCAGGTTGTGTTTACAATAAACAAGGGAGCTGATTTATAGGAAAGCCAGAGGATATTTAACGCTGCTCTTCTCCCTTATCTCAGAACGTTAACTTGTAAGATACAGATAATCAACAGGGCTATGCCAATTATCATATTGCTTTTATTACAACTCTATCTTCCCACAGAACAACCCCATTTTAGTCCCACTAAAGCACAGTTTCTCTCTCTGCTGGTTACCCTTCTTTTTGAATGTAAAGAAAATTGCAGAATAGCAGCAGTGTGGAGCACTGCATTACAAATGAAAACAGAGTGTATGTGCATAAATAGCAGTGGGAGAAGAAAAAAAGGTAAACTCCGTATCTGAGACTTCCTGGTACTTTCTCATTCTTGGACTCCATCATCAATAAAACTACCAATAAAAATACATTTTGTTTTGGAAAGTTTTACAGAAAATCTCAGCAAATAACATTAAAAAACATAAAATGCCAATTTTTTCTTATGCTAGCCTGTCAAGTATTTACCAAAATACAGTGGTCCAGTTTTAAGATGACATTGCCATATACAATGTCCTAACTTGCAGTGATATTTAGATTCCTAAATCCATGTGTTTTAGCAGCACTTAAATACTTATTGGGGTATATTTAGAATGGTATAAAATAGAATAGAATGGCTTGAGTTGGAGGGGATCCCAAGGATCATCAAGGATCTCTTCCATACAGCAAGGTCTATTTCCAAGCCATCATCCCCAGAAAGCTGAGCTCCCAGCTCGACTTCTCACAAGTGCTGTCAGAATTTTCAGATGGGATTTTTTCATTATGGATTTCTTACAACTGTTTCACCTCTCATTAAACTTTTTTACCTTAAAAAAATTCTGACCAGTGGTATGAATGATAATTTTTATAAGCTGATGTTGCAAATATTATATCCAGAGAAGGACCAAATGTCTAGATAGTTTAAATGAGTACTTCTGTTCAATCACATCAATGCACTGAAAAGCTTGAAAAAAGTCTTAAAATCTTAAAAAATTTGGAGACATTTCTAAGCACTATTTTTATTTTTATTGTTTTTGTTATTCAGGATTGGCTGTTTTGATCAAACCAAAGCCAAACTCATAGCAGCAGGAAGAAGTTCATACTCACTTCTGTCCACGTCTGGTGATGTTCATAATTTATTTGTAATATATTTGTAATATATTTCGATATTATTTTTGTAATCTACTTCAATAGTCAGACAGCAATATATATCCCACATTCACCTAAACCCTGCAAAGCCCTTGTTATTTGCTGGAAAATAATAGTTTTTTGCTTTTGCTAGACGCTTTGAATTGAAGATTGTGATAATTTCCAAGTAACTGCAGGATGCTCGTTTGCATAACAAAGGGATTTGGCTACACTGAGACACTGGCCCTGTGACTGTTAGTTTCCATCCTTTCAATGTAACACAGCTGCCATCACTCTGAGACAACCGGATCCCACTTGTGATTCTGAATGCAAATTTTCAAACAAGCTCTAATGCAATCCAATTAGGTGAGGTGGGAAACCAGAGCAAGAATCTTGATTAGCATTTACAAGCATTAACATTTACAGTAAACCAGACAAAATAATAAGCTGTTCCCAAAATAATCGTATGATGTGCATGGAACATGTAAAACAGGGTGGTTGATTAAAGTCTTGTGACTTCATTGCTTGTGCCTACGTGTTAAAAGTCAGCTCCCCAGTTGCCCTACTCCATTCTTATTCATGCCATGGTGAAGCACGTGGTTGGTCCCTGCTTGCTACAAGAACTGTGAATCACATGCAAGTTTTTGCTTTTGTAATATTCCATTCATAGGTGTAGCTTAGGACCACGTTGCATGAGCCAGCAGATGGCATCATGAACTGAACATAGCATTTCATGTTCTGATTTGTTTGTCAAAATTCCTGAAGCCAGAGATGAAAATGTTCCCCTATTTCCCAGATCGCTTGATCCAGTTATTTATTAGTGCTTGCCCCCTCCTCAATTTTTAACTTCTAGTGCTTGGATATTTTTTGTAAATTGAATATTCAATAGGTACACCATTACTGGGATAAAGAATCACACAATAATGGGAGCATTGAAGTTGGCAGGGTCCCTTGAAGGTCACCTTGTCTAAGCCCATTGTTCAAAGCAGCATCAATTACAGCAGGTTGCTCAGGATCGTGTTCATTTGGGTTTTGACTGTCTCTATCAAGTGGAAAAAAGGCCTTCAACAAGATTTTCTCACCAAGCTTTGATACTCACACCATTTGTCATTCTCAGAGTAAGTTTCTCCATATAGTGGGTTTCTGCCTGTGACCTCAAAATGTATTATAATGTCAATGTATTCAGAAGAGATAATTCAAGTTGGTTGAAGGAATCTTGGGAAATAAGTGGCAGAAAGCATCTTACTATTATTTCTTTCTTAAGGAAAGCTATGGGCTTGTCTTCGTTGCTGCAAGTGAAGCACTGGCAGAGGTTGGCCAGAGAGGTGGTTTGTGCTCTGGAGACACTCAAGGTGGTTGGGGTTCTGAGCACCTGTTGGAGATGTGGGTGTTCTGTTCATTACAGGGGAGCGAGTGGGTCCCTTCCAACTCAAACCATTCTTTGTTTCTATACGAACTCCTGAGCTCTTCCAAGGGAAATACATCTGAAGAGAATTGTTTTCTCCAAGATCTACAAAGAAGGCTTAAACTCAGCACCGCCCATAGGTTTTCAGTTGTCTCATAGGTTCAACAAGTTTGAGTTGAATGCCTCAGCTTCATAAACTGCAAGGGAGAAGAAGGCAGGTGTCAGACTGGTACAAAGGGGCTGTATTAAGAAATCAGTAAAATTTCCCAAAATGTCACCATACCAGAATTTTCTTCAGAGGTAACACTTCAAATTTAAAAGCTGGTGCAAAGCTAAGTACATTTGCAACTCTTCTGGGTGATAAAAGGAGTGAAAACTTATGCTGGTGCCTCTTATCTGTTGGATCTGTGCCTGAGCCCATGAACTGTAGGTTATCCTAAAATGGGTTTCTCTTGTGTTCTCCTCTCATAGTTACAGCTAATTAAATATTAGTTGCCACGGGACCTTGTGCTGAAATCTCCTGCAGATGAGCTGCAGAACAGATCTCTGTCTTGATTTGGCCTAGTAAATATTTTATTTTCTTAGAGATATATGAGGGAGCACATTCCTGCTTCAAACCAGTCACAAAACATGATGTCAGATATCCTGAGAAGGCTGGTAGAAATATCATACTAGCATGAAAGTGACAGATTTTTCTGTGTTGAAGATGAGTTTATTGCTTAATGCAACTAAAGGGAAAATTACACATCTTCCTGTTTTGGTTGTATCAGTCCATGAATGCTGACCTATCTGACTAGAATGGATCCCAAAGAGGATGTTGGGAAGAGACACTTGTTTTTATTTGCTGAAGTACCTAAGTACCCAAGATACTTTTATTTGCTGAAGGTCTAAGGAACCAGCTTAATGACTTGGGTATAGAATCATAGAATCATTAAGGTTGGAAAAGACTTCTAAGATCATCTAGTATCTGCCCACTGCCAAAAAGCCACTACATTGTTACCTCCTATGTGCTCACCGATGTGACAGGCAATCCTGGCAAAGATCATGATAATGGCAAAATAAGCAGCATGTGATCACCATGCCCTGATCCTTCTTCCCCCCTCACTTTTGTAGAGGATTTTTTCTGTGATAACCAGTTTTTAGTGTTTTGTTGTTACTGATGATTAAATAAAAGATAATGTGCAAGAAAAAGTATTCTGCCTGAACTAGAATAGGAAGACAGCATGTTGAGTTCAGAATCCAGATTCGTTCTAACACAGACTTTTATCTCCTTGTGCAAAGCATGAGGCAGGGTAAAGCTTATTCTTCTCTTATTTTGTAGCCTGGAAGACACATGCATTTTACCAGGTTCCATTCAGTGCTGTGCCATGGTAGGCTACATGAAACATGCACCAGACAAAGGAGTGTGACATTCATGTGCTGTGGTAGTACCTTGCCCATCTTCCTCTCTGAATACACACTCAACTTGCCTACCCACTCATGTCTGACCAAAATGGCATTGAACAACACCACAGAGAAGCAGAGCTTCAAGTCATTATACCCTAAAACTTCACAGACTTCAAACAGCCTCCTACAGCTTCTTTTAGTGTCAGCAAGAACATGGACAAGTAACAAATTCCAGATTAATGAATTGTTCTTGGCTTCTGTGGGTATGCTTTGCAGGCCCAAAGGACTTAATGACATTGAGTCAAATGCCATAGTTTAGTTTTGTCACCTGATAACCAGTCTGTTTCGTGCATTCACTTTCTTATTTCATGTCTATTGATTGAAGTGTAGAGAATTCACTGAAAGTTCCCTTTTCTGTGGCTGAAGCAAAAAGCAACACAACTATGAAAACTGCATTTAGTCCTCTATGGTTTCAGCTAAGTAAACAGCTCCTGTTGGCTCATTCTAATCTTGTAAGATATATATATTTATATAATCTTCATTTCTCTTGAAATTGCATTCACTCACTTACTTTCAAAGGATGAAAACATATTTGGAGTCCTGTGTTTTTGTTTTTGTTTCATAGAACAATAGAGTCGTTTGAGTTGAAAGGAACCCTTAAAGGCCATGTAGTCCAATTCCCCTGCAATGAACAGGGACATCTACAGTTTTTAATTTCTTTATCTTCATTTCTTCCCATTCTTGTCATCGTGATTATATTAAACAATATTTTCCACACAGCTGCAAGTTTCTACACAGATATCCTAATTTTTTTTTTCTTTTTCTGAAATTGAGACTCTTCTAAGTGTAGACATTTCTCTTGTTTATCATTTCAGGAACACTCACTATAAATGCAAGAACTGTCAATCATACCAGTCCATATGTATTTTAGAATTTCTTTTGATATTGGTTATTAAAAAGTGTCTGCTTTTAATCCTTTTATGTTTATCAAATTGCTAGTCTAATTATAAACATCACTTCTGAGCTTGTTCTCTAATTTGAGCGTTAGAAATGAACATCACCAACCCTTCACAGATGAAACACAAAGAACAAATTGCATCTTAACAGCAGAGCATAGAAGCAGATTGCAATATTAAATTGTATTGTGAATAACAGGCAGGGAGCATTTGGGTGAGCAATTGAAAAGAAGATGCTATCTGCAAGATAAGTCACAAAACATGATGTCAGATATCCTGAGAAGCCTGGTAGAAATATCATACTAGCACAAAAGTGACAGATTTCTGAATGCCTTGGCTCATGGGAGAAAGCATTCAAAATTGCAAGTCAAGCATCTGCAATCTGGCTTACATATTTCTTAGAGTGAAACAGACATTATTTATGCTGTGTGATGTCTGCAGAATAAAAGCTGCTGGTTGTGTAACTGCCCTGGGTATCATGCTGCTTTAACAGTACATCCCAGTGTCAAATGGTTATCATTTATGGATTTACTGCAAGCCCTAGAGAAATCTACCACAACTTCAGAAGCAGACAAATGAAAAAATTCCAAAGCAGCAGACTGATGTTTAGGTCCATAGAGTAAAAGTTATTTCCTTTACCTTTGGCAAAAGGGGTATGGAATCCTAAAAGAAAAGTACAGGATCATATAATAGAATCGTAGGATCAGTAAGGTTGAAAAAGACTAAGATCATCTAGTCCAACCATCCAGCTACCACCAGTATTCCCCACTAACTCATGACCATCAGTGCTACATCTCCATGTTTCTTGAAGACATCCAGGAATGGTGACTCTACCACCTCCCTGAGCAGCCTGTTCCAAAATATAGTGATGGCATAGTATAGTGTTCCTCTTCTGTTGTATATTGTCAGGTTTTCCATGTATAAAGCCCTCCAAACAGGAGAAAAAAAAAAAAAAAAAAAGATACATCTATAGGCCAACAAAAGCCAAGACTGTGCCCACTTCTAGGAAGCAGCAATAGAAAATATAGGAATAGATCTCAACATACTCTCAAGGATCAGCCTTGCTGGAAATTATCCTCACTAGTTCTTGTCTATTTATGTACTGAAAACAGTATATTGCCTTTGCAGTTTCCCACTCTGAGAATCTCTAGTACAGTCTCTCCTATTATTCCCTTTTCTACATTATGTTACTACTATTCCCTCATTTTTCTTTGGGTATTTTCAAAGCTCCTCATCTTTTCCTTGCTTTTACCTGAATGCAGAGCAAAGAGGCACAGCTTTATCAAAGTGTGGTGTTCAAGTCATGGACAGAAGATGCTAGATTGGGCTTTACAAAAGGAGAGAACAATCCTTTCCAGTGTCCTACAGATGCCACTAGTATTTATACAACCTAGTATGAAGTTTGCCCTTTTGCAAGAATGTGATCTTTTTCTTTTACTGTGACTTCTTTTTCACACTTGTCAACTTGAAGTTCAGCAATTTTTTTTTCAGTAGATTTGCTATCTAACTACTTTTTCTGCACTTGTAGATATTATCCCCATCTAAATGTAGACACCTGAAACTATTTTGTAATGAATAGCACCATGTTTCCCCTGTTTATCACGAATATTTAGAATTCTGTTTATCCTCTTCATTATGCTGATAGCCACTCTTTTGCTACAAACCTAAAATCATACTTTTATATTAACCAAGAGTAATGAGTATATACAACAGCACCAAATGTAAACAGACCCAGTGTCATGCCACTTTCTGAGCTGGCAGTCAACTTTTGATAATTAGAAGCATTTCAACATTTTTGTACCCTCTGTAGCTCAGTTACACTCTCTGTACACTCAGCAAATGCTTTCACATAGTACCCATGAAGATTTATATAGGTCAGCATAAAATGCTTTATTAAAGATATGATATCAACTTGTTTTTTTTCTTTTTTTTTTTTTTTTTTTCCCATAAGGGCTGTTATTGCATCTTGAAAGGATTTAACTGGATGAGTGCGGGTATATCCAGAAACAAATAACAATTTGGAAGTAATTTCAACCAGTTCTCTACATGACTGTAATTAAACAATATGAAGTTAGATGGAAAATTAAAGTATTTTCTAATACTGTCTTCTTTCTGTTTTCTAGTTGTAGGTACCTCTTACATTAGCTGTGTTGGCTTTTCTGATTAGTATGATTTTTATTAGAATATCAGACAGAGTAGTTATTTTATTGAAGACTGGAGAGAAATAGACATTAAGCACCATGACCTCTTGGCCTTTTCTGTTGGTAACTTCCACTTTTCGTTGAAGCAGATAAGAACCGTCCTTGTTTTTTCACTTACTATTGCCAAGACCACATTTCTGTGGCTCTGGCTTGCTATCTCTTATGATGTACGTCAGCCATTCTTATCTTTTTTCCTGATTTATTCTTCTTTATCTAATTGTGAAGACAAAGGTGTTTGTTCTAGCATCATGCATTAATTCATTTTTTTTTTACTTCATTTAAGTAGGTTTATTTATTAAAGTATTTTTCAAAAGTAATGTTTGAAAGATTGCAAGACAGGTTTTGCTACTTCTTGGGATAGCTTTAGCATATGTTCCAAGAAAAGTACAAGTGAACCTACAACTTTTCAATCTATTTGATTTAAAAAGGAGAGACTACATTTAGCCTGTTGTTTTGAGTGGTTGAGATTCTGAGCATGCTTGTAATCATTATTCTCTGCCTAAAGCATTCAATAAACACCTCTCTAACTGAATAAATATGAAAGACATCATCATGCAAATTTATCTCTTCTTCCTGTAATCCCAAATTACAATATGGTGCTTTCAAACACTGCATTTAGATTTCTTCACCTCCTGATCTTCCTCTTCACAATCCATTCTTTAATTAGATCACATTTTTTAAAAACAGGAAAGAAATTAAAAGTAAATGACATGAGAAAATGCATTTTTTCTTACACTGATTTCACAGATGGTAGAGGTCTAATTCACTGAATGTGGTATAAACATTAATCCTATTTTCTTTTGTCTGCTAAGTGAGACCTATCCTGATGGAAAGAGAACCATACTGATATAAATATTTACAGTGCAATACAGGCACCCTTAAGCATTAGGACAAAGAAAGTAGTTGTTTTTTTCCTTCTTGTTCTTTTCTAGAGGACTGATTATTACTTCTTGCATGGACCATCATCTTCATGGGGTTTTATTCCCTGAGCAGCTACTAAAATGCAAGTTCTTCTAGTGTAAATCATTCTGCATCTTAAGTCCTCAATTCATTCTTTAGGAAAATGGGAATGAAACTCAACATTTAGAGAAATACTGTAAAGTTTTTGGGAAATTTTAACTAACACGGTGCTATAAAATTTTATGCACTTCAGAGCAACTTTAGGATAATTTATTAAGCATCAACTTCTTATTCTTGCAAATTACTTAAGTTAGAGTTTTGCCCAGCCTTAAAGCATAAGAAAAAAATTCCAGTCTCTCTTACACTCCCAAGTCTTAAACCATTTACCAAGGAAACTTCCTTTATTTTCTTTGCTATATTTTTTTTTTGCATTCAGAAGATCAGATCTTCAAGCTTTTTGTGCAAATCAGATGCCTGGCTTAGTCTCACTTGCACTAATCCCAATGTAAAATTCTCCCTCCCTTTTTCCACAAGTACACACAGAGACAAATCTGCTCACCAAAAATTCTTGGCAAGCTCAACAAGCCACATGAAATAAGTCATCTGAAATAAATGTTTGGTAGTGACTTACACTAAACTTGGAAAACTCGTGAAATTGTGAAAATGAAAAAAATAAAGACAGAAAAAAAAAAACACAAAAGAAAGAGGGAAGAAACAGAAAATAATCTATTATCATGGTCTTCACAACTGAGGCTTAGCTCCCTCCATGCCCTTCTGGTGCTGGCTCCAAGAATTTACCTTTTGTGAACATACGTGAGAAGGGACACCCTGTCATTCTCATGTAGCTTCTACATTTGAACTGGCAATTACTTACCAAAAGCTTGCCAGATCTTGACAAAAGTGCAGTCATGAGCACTTAGATCTCAGGTCTCAGGGAGAATGTTCCCAAATGAACAGAGATACTTCCCTGAGATACTGACTCAATTGCCTGAGGGATCTGAGACATATTCTGGTTGGATATCAGGAAAACTTTCTTCTTGAGAGGAATGGTCAGGCATTGGCACAGTCTGCCCAGGGAAATGGTGGAATCACCATCCTTGGGGGTGTCCCAGAACTGTGGAGATGCAACACTGAGGAACATGGTTTAGTGGGCATGGTGACGATGGGTCAGTGGTTGGACTTTCTTGATCTTAGGGGTCTTTTCCAATCTTCTATGATTCTATACTTTGCCCATCAATTGTTTTTATTACAAGCTTTTCTGCACTAACCAAGTCAGTTGTTCTGGTGCCCATTCTGGTTGCTTTTCTCCCTTCTACTGTAGGAACTGTATGTACCCAAATTGCCTTATTTCTGCAAGCCATTTTGCAGACCATACTTCTGAAGACTGGGTGCAGCAGCAACAATATTACAGCATGAAAGATATATATTAAACAACTTCTTGATTTCTCCATTTCATTCCTTTGACAGTGAAAGACTGGGACAACAAATCTTCCTATTTAAATATTATGTCAATTATGTTGATTTACCAATTAAAAATGACCTAGTGCTTACCCCTGAGCAATTTTAAAACAGTGTAAAATGAAAACTAGATATTTGATTCTTAGAATGAAGAACGTATACTATTTTGTTAGAACTGAATTCATTTTTAACAAAGCTAGCAAGCATAGGAAATCGCTGATTCACACCGTAGTTCCAACTGTAATACTAAAAACTCTTACACAACTACTCACAACACTTACAGAGTGATAAAAATAGGGATGCCTGGTCTATGTTGAAAGCATGTATCATTTTCACAGTGAAATCTCCTTGTTGATATTAGATGTAGTCCTGCAGGACGTGCTGAAACCTGGGTGGAAAGCTGTGATAGTTGCAGCTGCAAAAAGATCTTTGTAGCCAGGGCACACTGTGAGAAAGAATACAGGACATTATGAATTGGCTTGGATAGAACCCAACCTTGCTTCTGTTGGATAAAATGTGAGAGAATGTACATCCTCCAATTTCACACTAACAGAAGTCTCATTTTTGCGCGGCACATACAGCCATGGGCTAGAATGATATTAATGATGTGGAAAAAGACCAGCTTGTCATTTCTGCTGAAAATGATAAGAGAAAACAATTTCCTGTAGCAGTTGCAAACACGGTGTGGAGATTAAAGACTGGTTTGTCAACCTGGTGTCCTCCACTGCTGGAACAGATAATTTACAACAGTACTCTATTGCTGCGTGAAGAGAAATAACGTCACCTCAAAGCCTATTCAACTCAGGGGAGTTTTATGCACTTAGGAGATCAAGGTTAAGCTATGAGTTATTATTTTTCAGAGATGCTTCTATCTGTGAGCAAAGCAAGCAACTTTGTGCTGATACAAACTGTCTATCAGCTTTGGCTACTCCAACACCTTCATAAAGCTCAGGACTTGAGGTAGCTCTCAGATGATTATTGCACTACCTCTTTCAAATACCTTTTTCTTACTCTGAAGAACTTTTCATATACTGATAGTATTAAAGCAGCAATATAAGCACTGGAAATGACGTAAGGAGAAATCTAGACTTACTTTTATATAAAAAAAAAAAGTGAGAAGTCATATGGATCTTACTTATTTCCAAATGTTATTAGGCTTGTTAATTGAGAACATTTTTGCAATAAAGTTTATCAAATGTGACAAGAATTCAACAGAGATCTCAGTAAGATCAAGCAATGATATTTTCTTATTTGTATCATTTTCATGTACATTAAGGGGCTGTGTTAAAAACTCAAAGACTATTTTTGAAGATCACCTTCTATTCCTATGAAGAAATAAGTTATACTTCTCCTCTGTCTTTTCCTCTCTTCTCTCCCCGCTTCCCCAGTATCTTCATGCAAAGCTACCCTCTGTATGATTAGTTTTATTTAGAAACCATCAAGACCTGATCAAAAGTCTTTTGAAATCAATGGGGAAAAAAACCAAAATTAATCGACTTTAGGACCTTAATCATTGCCATTTGGATCAAAACAACCAGCTGTTAGTCCCTAGCAGCAGAGAGAATTGAAGTAAATTGATTGCATGGGGTACTGGTTGCAGAACTCAGCATAGGCTCCTGGAAGAATTCTGTTGCTAAGAAATCACACAGGAACCTTCTCAAAACATACTTCTGGAATTTCAAAATGCTGTTCTTATTTTTAAGGCTGTTGTGTGTTATGTCAAAATTAAACTGGATAAATGAAGATGGGAGATTTGTTTGAGAGTTGATCTGAAAATCTGTCCTGCCCTAATTCTGGAATGCAAAATGGGATCCAGATGAATCTGTATATCTTCAGTCTTAGGGGTGAAGTTAAATGTAGAAAACTGTAAAGCAAACAAATAAACAAACAAACAAAAACTGTAGAAAAAACTCCATAACTAGAAAGAAACTCAAAAGATGTGGCACTAAACTTCTGTGGTTATTGAGTACCAATGAAGAGAAAAGATTCATCTTTTGTTTTGGGGATGGCTATCCATAAATTTAATCTCCATTCTCCCATGAGATTTCCACAAACCAAATGGATGATTTTTCAATTCTTTCAATTTCTTTGTCTTTTTTTCCCCACACAAAAGTGGTTTGCACTTGTTTTATGGCTAGTGACATTTTAAGGGGCTTTCTAGAAATGAAACAATCCAGTTTGAGTAGGTTGTTCTTCCCATGTTTTTTAAAAGAAAATGAAAAATAAAAAATTCCCTGGAGAGGAATAGATCATTATTTCAAAATTATACTACAGCTGTTGTTTGTAGGAAAATGAAAATAAAAATGGGAAGGAGTATTCTTTCCCTTTAAGTTGCAAAAATGAAGTCTATCTACATAGAAAATATTAAGAAATACAGTGGTTGTTGTCATGACAGAAATTCATGTTTTATTTCTGCCATCATGTGGTGACCTTTTGTGTATGATCCATCTCCTTGTGGGCTGAACTATCTATTTTTTTTTCCCAATTGCAGATATTTTCTCTCTAAACTTCTGGGGCCTACTGCCATTAGAATGGCTTCAAAGAGGCAGTCATTTCTTAGAAGTTTATCTGCTCCCCTTAGTATTTAAACATTAAGGAAGGCAGAGCATGCAAGAAGTTGTATCAGAGTTTATCTTAATAATGCTGCCTGAAGCCACAGCCCTGTAGAGCTAGTATCTCTGAGATTGATGGTAAAAAATGTGCAGAAGCCTATTGTTTGCTGAATGTGTCCATCAAAAGATTATCCTGCTCATCTAAGTTGCTCCACTTTCTCTTTTCTGATGCCTAAGTCCAGAAACCCTCTGCTCTACTTCTTGTCCTTGGATTCAGCAGAAAGATGTTTTGTGTTTAAGTTAAGCATAGATTTATGCAAATGCACAGTTAACTTCTCATGCGAGATGTTGCTTAGGTGGACAGTGATGCTTTGCAGTAGATGCATTTGTTACTAGGCATGTTTCCACTGCTGATATTTATTTACTTATCTATTCATGTATTGGTAGTAACAAAGTCATTACTCACTCTTGAGCTCATATTCCATACCCTGTTGGAAAACAGATGCCACCTCAAGTAAGGTCTGAGCCCTTGAACTCCTTTCCCTCATACAATCCACTCTTAGGTCATATTCTGCTGAGAAAAAAATAAATAAATCAGTGCTTTACCAGCTTGACCTGTCACACAGCAGAGACATTTTTTTTTCTCCTGTCGATTTTCCTCTCTATGACTCCTTATCGATCTGAATTCTCAGTGTTAGCTCAATTCTTTCAAATGTCTTCTTCACACACCGTGTTCTCAAAAAAAAAAAAAAAAAAAAAATCCTCTCTCTAACAACCTATCATGATGATACAAACACCACATGTGGAAGAAAAACTGCCTTGGAATTAGGTCACAGTGCTGTGTTTGGGATCTTTGGATTGAACTGAAGCCATTGCAGTAGAGTACACCAGGATATATACGTACAAAGCAATAAATTGATACAGAGATGAGAAGCTATGGAGAGCATGACCATGCCAGTGGCTTAAGCTGTTTACTCTCAAAGAGATTTTCACACTGAGTTTGGTGTAATATTTACATCTGCAGCTCAAGTTAACATATGAAAACTAGTTATTTCCATATCCATTTTTCTCAGACTATGAGATAGAAAGGGAGCTGTATCCTACTTCCTTACTTTTACCTTTCCACATACCTTTTCTAATCTCTTATCCTCTCACTCACTTACCAATAACCCTCTCTCATGCCAACCCTACTTTTAGGGTTGGCATGCAAAGAGGGGTAAGAAGATACTCGATGGGGCAGGTATTGCATTTATTTCCCCATTCCCTAAACATAGAATCACAGAATGGCTTGACTTGGAAGGGACCCCAAGAATCATCAAGTTCCAACCCCCTGCTACAGGCAGGGCTGCCAACATCCAGATCTGGCACTCACCCAGGGTTGCCCAGGGCTCCATCCAAACTGGTCTTGAACACCTCCAGGGATGAAGCATCCACAGCGTCTCTGGGCAGGCTGTTCCAGCACCTCACCACTCTCTCTGTTCAATAATTTGATGAATGGAGTTGAGCTGAATTTAGTGAACTCCATAAAGCTTCACCACCAATCCCACTTCCAGCAGAAGAAAGTCTCCTGCAAAGAAGATCTCAGGCACAGAAAAGAGGTTTCTCTGGGGATTTTTGTGGAAGTATATTGGGGCTGCAGGTAAGGAAGGAAAGGCAGTAAAATCTGGAATTCAGAGCATATTGGAGCTAGAAAGGACCAGATATGAGATAGCGTAGTGTTTGAGGAGATGCTGTGGAAGCCAGAGGCTGTAATTGTTTCAACTGGCCAACCTAGCTTGAAGAATGAAGAATATTAATACATTTTAAAATGTTATGATCACACTGCTCAGATCTTGTTTAATGAATAAATGAGAATCTATCACACAAACTATGCAGTTAGTATGAAAAACAGCATTAACACAAGCAAATCTGCTAAAGTAAACAAATACTTCAGCACAAAGTAGGTGGAAAAGTGAAAAATACTGTTTGACTGTTACACAATGACAGTACTTTGCATTTCTGTTTGGAGATCCCTAAATCCTTTAAAATTATTGAATTTTCAGATAAGTCAGAAACATTGTTATTTTCATTTTATATCTAGAGATACCAACATGCAAAGAAATTAAATGTCAGTCAAGGTTTATGGACAAGCTGAAGATGGATGAATAATGCCTCCACACCATGATCAGAGGTTTTTTCACAGAGTAATTTTAATTTCTGGATACTTCTATGTATGAAGTGATATCATGGTTACATTTTATCATAAAATCTATTAAATGAAAGATTTGCAGTTAACTATTGAAGGGCTTTTATTGACTTCTTGAAAAAGACTTTTAAAAACTTTTTTTTTTTTACTTTGCTGTGCATAAATTGTTTCTTCTTATTCAGTACATTAATTGCTGCTGAATAATTTAGAGGATATTTTGATCTGAATTAATTATTCTTGGGATTGGGTTTTCTAGAGCTCAGGTAATGCTGTCAGAGAAAAATGTCTGAAATCTTGCAATTAAGTCCATTTTGAAACAGATAGTTTAGACTAAACTTTGAAAATATAGACCTCGGGGACTATATATAGCAGCTTTCTAGTTTTCTGTTGTAGACATCCTTCCAATTCCGATTGTCTTTGGTTATCAGGGAATAAGAGTAAAAGCTCTTCTGGAAAATTTCTTTTGACTTTTCAATACTGTATATTTTCCTTTTAAATTATGTGGAAATTCCAAATGCTTTGTGTTAGAGTAGAAACCATCATAAAGATATACGCAGGACAAAGCAGGTACTAGTTTTTGCTGAAAGAAAATCTGGATATTAACAAATCATTCCTTTATGAACTCAATCAAGGGGTCACAAATTGCAGAATTGTAGAGGTTGAAAGGGACCTCTAGAAACTGAGTCCAACTTCTAAAAGGATTTGTTTCTGCTCATCTCTACTGTTTTTCATTCTTACATTTCCTTCTTTGTTTGACACCAGCTACACCATGTAGGTTATATAGGGATAGAACATAGGTTCTTTCCATAGTGGATAGAACTGAGTAAGCACCTCTAAAGGTGAGCCATGCCAACTGTTTTGGAATGAGAAAATGATTTCCCTATCAAGAGAAGCCCATCTGTCTCCAGTAGCCTTGAGAATGCTTAGCCAGATATTCACCTGAATCCACAATATAATTTGGGGGTTGATTTTTATCAAAACAAACAAACAAAAAGTTGCACTGGCATATATTTCACATGAGTGCCTGTATCCTCAAGTCATACCAGCAATTCTGTGTCAGCATCTGGGAAATGCTTGTGAGAGCTCCTGGTGAATGCTTTGGCACCAAAGTCCGTAGTAACACCACCTGTTGACAAAACTTCCAATGACCTTCTGTTAGCCGGAGGTCTCTGAGTGCCAGATATTCTGACTTTTACTGCTGATCACTGACAATATAGGATATGCAGACCTAGAACATCAGTGCTCAGCTCATTTGAGGGACGTGATCACACTAAGCAAACTCTTGGTTTTCTGTGTCACATTTCCAGAAAACACTGAATCTGGCTGAGGGCATCACTCCTCCTTTTCATATTTCTAAGTGTCTTCTTGCTCAAGTGATTGGAAATATTCTCTATAATCCAAGTTGAGTATAATGATTAGAATCTTTTCTTTGCTCTGTAAATGTGCATTCCTCCAAAAGAAAGCATACGCGTTTTTGCAGTAGACTGAGTTCTGACAAGTGCAAAATAAATAAATAAAGAAGGCATAAGAGCATGAATGCACTGAAAGCAGTGAATTAAGAATGTGAATTTGGATGTACTGCTGCTTTCATCTTAAGGTAAATGTGCCGAATGCCTGTAATGTCTGTGTGCACTCATAACACGCAGTTCAATAAAAAATAGCACTCAATTTTAGCATTTAAACTACTTTCTTAATGTTACAGTAGTAGTAATTAAAATTACCACTGTTGCATTCAGCCAGGAGTCAATGGTTTGCATTGTAAAATCAAAATCTCAGTTGCAGAGGATTCACATCAGTGCCAATAGCACATTGATTTCTCACTGGGTTTTACGCATGCAAATCAGATGCAGGCATGGAAAATAGCAACGATGATGGAAAATGGAAATGTCTTGCCACCCTGATACATCCCTTGGGAAATCCCAGCCTGAGGCCAATGGAAAAGATGTGGGTTCCTGCATTTGTTGTTTAAACTGTTTAATCTCATATGCTCAGGCTCAAGTGGACACAGAGTAGCTACAGAAGTAATTTGCACTTGCCCAGGATCATATTGGATAAACTAGAAAGGCTGTTACTGGTCCCTGCTGATTGAAACAGGGTTCAAAGGATAAGCCCTAATGACTCTGCTTGGCCTTGCTGCAATCAGAGTTTTTATTTGAATGAATTACACCTCATTGCAGGTCGTAGCACAAATTTAATTAAATCCTTATAAAATCAATTTGCAGTTCTTGTATATCTTGAGTCAAGAATAGAAAAGTAGTGATCTGGGCACCCAACTGGAGAAAGTTATCAAGTAGAAAATTACAATTGCACTTTTAAGCATTCATCTTATTTTATATGCAGAAAAGGCTAACAGGCAAGAACTCTGGCTGATTAGGACAAGCGAGTTCAGCCATTGGTGGGATTTTTTTCCCTGATGCCAGTTGAGGTTCATTCTTTAGTCAAGCTGATAACAGGATAATAAGTGCTTTTAGGAAATCAGCCCTGGCTACGGACTTAAACCATGGCACAGGATGTCAGGCTTTTCTATCATAAAAAAAAAAAAAAGTTTGATGAAGTTTGTATTGAGTGCTTGATTTTGTTTTCAGAGGACTACTCACTGGTGGCTATATAATATGTAGTAATATCCTTTGGGACATTCAAGAATGTTGTAAATGACCCACCATTTGCATCACAATACAGGTCGTGTGACCACTTGGACTTCAAGAGAAATCAGACAACATTTCACAATCTGTCTGGATGGCTCTCAGCAGATCTGGAACATGGCTGAGGCAGACAGCAAGAACAAACAAGTTATTTCTGCTTTCTAAGCAGAGGATGGAGAAGTGAAAGATGTAGGGCTAACACCAGCTAGCTGGGTGATTTGGGAATCTTGAACTCTTGGTGTTGGACCAACCTAATTTCAGCAGATGAATGACTGAATATCATGGGGTAAAAAGAATCACAGAACCATAAAATCATTCAGGTTGGAACAAATCCATCCCCACCATGCCCACTACAGTATGCCCCTCCATGTCATGCCTACCCTTTTCTTGAAAAAAAATCATCTTTTTTTGTCAGCTTCCATAACAGAGAGTGTCTGTGTTGTCATTTTATGATGTGAGAATCCTAGGAAACATCCTTGATAACTAGTCTGTGACGCTCCATGCCAGAAGGTGGGCAGTGAGTTTCTTCACATGAAGTACCCATTCTACAATAACCTCTCTGTGATAACTTTTGTTCTTCTACATTAGCATGTTTCTCAGTCCCCTCTCAGAACCTTAGCATTTCTTGGCAGAACAACACTACTTTGTATGTACTTCATGAATCCAGATTCATGGTACCTCGTCTTCTACTTGGAATGCTGATGAATAATTCAGTGATGTTGCTGACGCAGCCGTGCCCTAAATAACAGATACAAATCAATGGCTGTACATTAGAGATCCAGTTTCCGAGCTTGAGATTTTTTCCATGACAGATAGGAAGTTTCTGGACATACTTATTGCACCCTCTTGTGTTTGTTCCCTAGAAATGCACGATTTATTCAGCTTTGCACTTGTCCCATCTTTTCACAGAATGACAAAATCTTTTGAGTTGGAAGGGATCTTTAAAGGCCACCCAGTCCAACTCCCTTGCAATGAACATAGATACATACAGCCCAGCTCAAACAGGTGCTCAGATCCCCGTCCTGAGCTTGAATGTCTCCAGGGATGGGGAATCCACCACTTCTCTGCTCTTGTGCTTCACTATCCTTATCATAAAGAGCTTTTTCCTTCTATTCAACCAAAGAATGAGGTTCTATTTCATATCTCATGCCTAGCCTGGTTTGGTATTAAATGGGGAGGTTGGTGGCCCTGAATGTGGCAGGGGAGTTGGAGATTCATGATCCTTGAGGTCCTTCCCACCCTGGCCATTCTGTGATTCTGTGACCTTCCTTTTGGGCCTCAATAGTAGAGCACAAAGGGCTGAAGAAGAGGATAAGACATTTGTGTGGTGGGGCAAATAGAGATTTAATCAATCAGTGGAGCCAGTGAGCACTTTTTTTCTTTTTCTTTTTTTTTTTCATTTCAGTAGCACTCATTAAGATTATAGTTGCTCATAAAACTGATTCAAGTCACAAAAATATGTGTGACCCCGACCAACTTTCATCAGACTGTGGTGTGCAATAAAAACATTTATTTAACACCACTCAGTGACTTATGCATGAGGAACTGAATTCGTGGACACTGCCTGGCAATTAACTGAATGATTTCCCAATCTCTGATGAATGGCATGTGGGATCTAAAGAGCTTTTCTGGTTCTCATCACATTTTCTGCTGTCCTGTTTTGGGCAGGCTGCCCAACTCTGTCTCTTCCTTTACATAGCACTTTTCCTGAGCATGGAAGAGATCCTTCAAATAATTAGTGATTCAGATACTGTCAGCACAATTTATTCTTATTGATTTTTCCTTCTAACTTCAGGGCCTTTCCTGCAGGTTGAAGCTTTCTAGGGCCATTCAAGCTACTGACAACTTTGAAGGACTAAAGGCAGATATATCCTTTCTTCTCTTTTATATTAAATGAAATTTTCAACCTTACCTTTACAAGACTTTAAAAAAAGGTATTACACTTTTTTTTCACCTGTTTTGCTTGCTTTGAAAGAAAAGTTTTTAAGTTCCTTATAAACACAACCAGAGGGGTTGTGGATGCCAAATCTCTGGAGGTGTTCAAGGCCAGATTGGATGGGGCTCTGAACAGCCTGAGCTATATTAGATGTGGAGGTTGGAGCTTGATGATCCTTCAGATCCCTTCCAACCCACTCTAAGATTCCATGATTCTATGATTAAACTGTCCAGGTTCATCTTTGTATGAAGGCGACCACTTTCCTTGTCTGCTGGCAGACAGTGGAATTATAGTGTGAACAGAACATTAAAAAATGCCTTACAGATCTTTTTAAGGCAGATTGTTAAGATCTAGAGTTTAAAAATTAATTGTTATAATTATGCTTAACGATGATTTAAACTTGTGGGATCTCATTCTAAATAATATTAGGACCCCCATTGGAGCTGGACTCATGTTTTAAATTTTCCAGTGGAGATAGCAGGAAAGTGTTAGCAAAAATTCTGTCCTTGTTTTCAACATGTTCTGCTTGCACAGCTTTGGTAATGCACAAATACTTTTCAGCCCTTGCTCAATGTGCTCTGGGGGTGGAAGGAGAGGTGCAACAGCCTTACATATCTTGCTTATAGGGAATTAGGGAAACTGCTGGCAGTGTCACGATCAAAAAGTGTATCTCACGATAGAAATATGATTGTTTTGGGCAGTGTTACCGAAGATGTCCAGTTGTGTAAGAGCCTAGTTCAAAACCGTGAATTATGTACATGTATCTATGCATACACACATGCAGAAGTCAAAAGCAAGGTTGTTAAATTCAGATGACATGTACATCATGTGATATAGTTGTTGCTACTGTTGCTGTGGTAACGAAACATGACAATGTGTCAGACAAGGTAATTTTAGGCAAAATAAACTGTTTCTTAACAGTGTTGGAGAAACAGATGGATTTTGTCTTAAAATGAATTCATTTGCTCCTTGGAAATTCATAGAGACAGATGAAAAAATATGCAAATTCTCCTCACAATACCTTGTTCAAACAAAAGGGCTTTCCAAATGTTTTGGGACCATCTTCATTACCTGTGCCTCACTCGTCTACATATTTTCCTGTACCTTCCCAAAGTGAAAAGCGGGCCAGGTGAAAAGGCAATCTGAATTCTTTTTGCTATATTTCTACTGAATTGAATCCTCCATCCTTAGAATCTTCCCAAAGAGCTTCAAAACTCTACCTTCATTTTTCCACTGTTTTTTCTCTTTGAAATACTGCTTTAACTCTATATATTGAGTTCCTCCTTAGTGCCCTCACCTTTGCTGTTAGTTTAATATCCTCCAGGCTGCTTCCACCAGGCTAGCATTAATTTTCAATGATAAAGTAGCATATGTAATGCAAGAGAACTCCATTTGGAATCTGAGTATGATGAATGGAAATGAATTAATCAGTGGACTAAGGATTATGGTTGTTAAAGCACCAATGGTCATGACCTGATTATAGGCAGGAAAAATAGAAGACAGTCCTAAGCAATAATAGTTTCACTTAGTGCTTCAGAAGGGCCATTTCCTAATGCTGAGGAAAATCATAAGTCAAACAAGGTTGGAATAAAAATAACGATATCAGAAACAGATTTTCTTTAAAAAAAATTAATTCAAGTAAGCTCTTTGCTAGAGAGAGAGGCAAGCATTATGAATAATACCACAGAATATCAAGAATTGCTCCTTACGTGCTGTCACCTTGAAAATCAACAAGAGATTGTTTTCCATCTAGTAGATCATTTGCTGGTACATGTTAATAAAACCCTGATGTTTTAGTTGCTGGTGAGGATAAAGGGAGCTACTGGAACGAAGGGGCCAGACAATTCAGTGGAGTCTGAGGTGATAGGACAAGGGGAAATGGCTTCAAGCTAAAAGAGATTGAAGATTTAGCTTGAATATAAGGAAAAAGTCTTGAATATAAGGAAAAGTGAGCGTGGTGAGGCATTGGAACAGATTGCCTGGAGATGAGGTGGATGCCCCATCGCTGGAGATTTTCAAGGCCAGGCTGAACCAAGCTCTGAGCAACTTATCTAGATGTGCATGTCCCTGTTCATTGTAGGGGAATTGGACTAGATGAGCTTTAAAGGTCTTTTCCAACTCTAAGAATTCTATTATGGTTATTACACACTTTTGGTAACGACAACTCTGTAAGTGTTTTATAGAATCATAGAAATGTTATGGTTGAAAATAATAAGATCACCTAGGCAACCATCAACCCATTTTAGTAAATCAAGAAATAAATAGCCAAATGTACCAAAACCAGCTCTTTTCAACATCAGCTAGTTCATATATTGTTCAGAAGCCAGAGTTGATAGAGGGGATGTTTCATGTACTGTTGTGAATGTTAATAGAACATTGTGTTCCACTGAAATTCCAAAAGGCAGAAAGACTAAGTGTGAGATATTATTGTACAAAACATGGAAGAAGCTGATGACTCGACATCTATCAATCCAAAGAAAAAGAATGGAAGAGCTTGTATGAGATTCTGTGTTAAGTCTGTGAATATAATTAAAGCCAATTAAATCTGCCTCTGGAAAATGGATCTTGTCAAACAAATCTGATTTCTTTCTTGAAGGAGACTATTATGTTGGTTGGAAAGTGTACTGGTAAAAGTAGACTTTCCTGAAGCACTCGCCTTCGTATTGCACAACGTGCTAACAGAAAATACAGCACTGCACAATATCAGTACAGCCTGCCATCTGACATGGGAGTCACATCTTTGGGAAACTAATGTGAAATCATTGACAGCAAATGCAAATTTCTTTGCTGATTTTTAGACAATAGTGGTGAACCCTAATGTCTGACGTGCTGAAGAAGCTATAGCTTTCCAAGAAGCTATGACTAAGAGTCATTTTGAAATGTGCTCTTGGGATGGTTGATAGTGCTCCAGTGATGTTAGCAGCTCCCAAGGGATGCTGAAATAAGACTGAGCATCTCATAAGCAATACTCAGTGTCTTGTGGGATCAAGGCTGTATTTCTCACCAGGAGCAAAGCCAGTCCTACTAGTGAAGCCTACATTTTCTCTTGCTTAATTTCTTCCAATTACCCTTAATTGTGCCCCCAGGAGTAGAACTCTGTGAATAATTGATTTTTTTCTGTTTTGTTTCCAAACTGGGGGGAAGGGAATTATTCAGGGTTGATTGCAAATGAAAAACATTTTGTTTTTCTCACCAGAATGAAAGCGTTCTCCCCAGGTTTTTTCAGATCGTCATCAAATAGTCCATTTAATTTAAAACAAGATGGTTTTGTTCATTTTCTTTTTCTAATTATCATAAACAATTACATGTAACTATATCCAACCATAAAGCATCACTTGAAATGCAAAAAATTCAAAACATGGTATTTAAAAGAGCTGAAATGAAATGTTTCATATATTTTAACTGTCTGGAGCAGAGCATCTGACATAGATTAAATTCAACCTAAAATTTCAGAATCTGTTTTTCCAATTTCAACAGACTGAAAGTTGTTGTCTTCCCCATTCTCTCCCTCAGTTCCCCCAGTTTTGCTATGATCCTACTTAAACAATCCCTTTTTTTATATAGTCTTGGTGTTCAGCTTATAGGTGCAGATAGATTGATGCCCTTTTCATGAGTTTTCCCTTAGCTAAAATTTACCTAAGTAGTTATTCTGATCTTTGAAAAGTCAGACACTTCTTCCTACTAAACATTATTCTTGCATTCTTTAACAATAAGGGTAGCGAAGCACTGGCACAGGCTGCCTGGAGAGGTGGTGGATGCCCCATTCTTGGAGGTATCCAAGATCAGGCAGAACGGGGCTCTGAGCACCTGATGGAGCTGTGGGTGTCCCTGTTCCTTAGATGGCCTTTGATGGTCCCTTCCAACTCAAATAATCCTATAATTCTATGATTTTGCTTCAGTCAGTCAACATGTGCCTGGGCAGGAGCCTGTCATAATGGCCACCTTTCATAAACAGATAATTGGGTTTTGCTATTTTTCTTGCAATTACCATTTTTGGCTCTGGGTTTCTTTGATTTACCAATCTCCTTGAAACACATTTCAAGCTGGTGAACATCTGTCTAGCGGTTCTTTAAAAAAAAAATAAAAAAAAATTGGAGGTATCTCATCTGCAGACATGGATTAGATAAGCACGCACTGTGGATGCTCCAAGATCCTTTAATAGTTCACACTCTCTGAATATTTTACACTACTGTGTTCATTAAATTACCTATTCTCTCCCAACTCAAACATTCATCAAATTTGCCTAAGGCAAATACTTAATGCACATACTTTGCGCTTCCAAACATTACTTATAAACATCTGCATGTGTAGATGCCTGAGGCTGTAATAAAGCCAAACCTGTCCGTATGAAATATTGCAAGTGAAGACACTGGAGGATCGACAAGCGACAAGAAAAAAAGGGAAGAGAAAGGAAAAAGCTATGTTTTCCAGCACATTCAAATATCAGGTCTGCTCTAATGTTCTTCCGTGCAGCAAAGTGAAAGGAAATTGATTTGGTAAACAGTGAAGGATAGCTGCAGATTGTATGCTGGGGAGAGATTCAAATGCAGGAAGAGTTATGAGAAAGCTGTATGTGTTTTCATAATTCATCTGAGCTGAGCAATATTTGCTGTCCCTCAAGGTGATCCAACACACAATCCTGCTGCCAGCATTTAGTCCTTTCAAATGCATGTTGAGGTGGATGATGCCAGTATTTTTCTGTTTCTAAATCTGCCAGTGTTTTTCTGAGTTTTTCATTAAGGAATGTGTTATCCATGCTCACATTTGTTCAGCACACATGCCTCATTGATTTAGATTGTATGAATATACCTTAGCTGTGTGCTTAAAACCTCTTTAGTGTTGAATATCCGTTTAAATCTGAATTTTATTCATAAATGCAAATTTACAAACATTTTTAATTGTATGTCATGCATCAGTGTGATTAAAACTCCCTCTCTTCTCTTTTGACATAATACGGATTTAATATTTCTCAAAACTGGCAGCCTATATAATGTATAACAACTCACTGCTTATCCAAAGGCAAACCTTTCCCATCTTGTGCAGATGTGATCGATATCCACTGAGAAATACATTCTGCAGTTAACAGGAATGAACTAATAACAGCCACTGCTGAGTCCCTGTGTAAATGCAGCACAATGCTTACTTCTAGCAAGAATTCCTTTGTTGAGGAATAAAAACACAATAGTCATAGTCATGGAAGAGCTTAGGTTGGAAGGGACCTTGATGATCATCCAGTTCCAACCACTGCCATGGGCTGGTTGCCCATTACCAGCTCTGGCTGCCCAGGGCCCCATCCATTCTATGATCCATGGCCTTGAGCACCTCCAGGGATGGGGCATCCATGCTTCTCTGGGCAGCAGTGCCAGGGCCTCATTGCCCTCTGAGCAAAAAATTTCCCCCTAACATCTAACCTAAATCTCCCTTTTTAGTTTAAATCCTCAGTCTTTGGATTATTGTTATATTACTAATAATTTTACTGTAGTCATTTCCCACTGCTGATCTTCACCTCTTTCCTCAGAGTTGGCCTAGAAAAGTCAAAATTGCAAACTTCCACTCAACACACACACTCCAGGTTCAGAAAGAAGTACCTCAACCTGCTGGCTATGACAATGCCAGGATAATAGCCATAAAATTCTATCAAGTCACTTCTCACACTGTTGCAATGACCCTTTTTAATCAGCCTCGAGTGTCATCTATGAACTGGACCTTGAACCTGGCACATGTCAAATAAAACTTTGGTGAACTTTTTAACTTCTCATCAACAGGATAGGCTGTTCAGGAGAAAAATTAATAACACTGGCTCATTTGTATTACATATACTATGGATCTGCTTACTGAATTCTGAACTCAAGGAAGCTTTACTTCATGCAGACTTTGACAGTGTGGAACTGGAAAGGAAAAAGTTTACTTACTACAAACATTTATTGGATTTATTCCACCTGAAAACCAGTGATCTGAATTGATCTTCATCACCATTGTCTTTGGTATTAAATAAATTATCCTTTTAAAATTCGTTTCCTTCTGGTTGGCAAAAGAATTTTCTGAATCTGAGTCTTTAATGGTGGCTTTGTAGAGCAGGTTTCTCACATCAAAATTAGCAGTGTTAATTTAGGACTAGAGGTAGTGGGATGGAAGCTGTTATTCGTCTGCCTCCTTCTGCACAAAGCAATCAGCCTTAAAACACAACTGCACAGCACCTTGCCAATAATTGAATTGTTGCAGCACCACTGCAATCGTGACCTTGCTCTTTCGTTAAATTCTCTGCCTTTAATTGCAAATTGGTCCCTGACCTGGATACATGCTTTTTCTCCTGAGTGCTTTTATGTTGCTTCTTTTTTGCCTGTGTAGACACAATGATAGACACCTCCTCTCTGATTCAAAAGGCACCGAGTAAAACCCAAGAAATACTGAATCAGAGATTCCAGATTCACATGTAATCACCTTTCTTGTTCAGTGATAGTCAGTCCTTTGATTTTTGGCTTCAAAATATGTACTCGTTCTCCTACTGAATTTTTTTCCTTGGAAGCTGCTATTGTTGTGTGCAAACTTACCATTTCCTTTGGCATTCTCTTTATATTATGTCTATGCAGCCTCTTATAAGCAGCAGAAGAGGAAGGCGTGGGTCCCACCCATTCCCCAGCTGCTAATGTGATCAAGGTAGAGCTCTTGGGGCCATGATGAGCACCGCAAGGGCAGCTGTGCCCAGGCTCAAGGCTTAAGAACTCTCAAGAACTTCCTTGACAACTGGATGGATGGATCTATATATCAAATATCAAGGCTCCAAATTAAAGGGGACTCTATCTTATGAGTATTTGAGATATTAATTATAGTTAATTTAAAAATACGCAGCTTATTTCTGAATGTTCAGCTTCAGGATGTAAGGTATGGCATTGTCCCTGTCTCCACACTAATAAGCAGTCATCAGCAATATTTGAGGCATATACTTAGCACTTTCTTAACTCTAGTGATCTACATCTGTATTAAAAATATATTTAATCTTCTTCAGTTATGCTTTTTATCAGATTTTTCTCTTGTAGCTCCTATCTAAATTACTTTAATTTTTCTTCAGTTTAACAAAGAACGGACAGATGAATTTCACATATTACTTCAAGTCTGTACTATGGAAAGAGCATAGAGATGCAGAAGAATTTTGTGAGGTAACAGGCTTTGGAGCTTGGGTAAGGGTTAACTTGGTTCTTAGAGAAGCCACTTGTGTCAGACTGTCTTGCATATAGAATCATTTGGAGTTGGAAGGGACCCTTAAAGGTCACCTAGTCCAGCTTCCCTGCAATGAAAAGGGATATTCTGACATATGACTGACTTCTATAGAACAGTGGTAATATTCCTCTTCTTTTTCTATTAAATACTCTATTTGCAGATCTATAGTAGATAACTCATCTCTTGCATTTGTGAACCTATGGAGGTTTGAAAGTAATTAATCATGCTGAAGAGTATTGCTGTTAAGGAAGGAGGAATCTGCAATTCTGCAGATTGTTAGTCAATAAAGAGAGACTTCTCAGGCATTCTTAATTAACTATCATTTTTCAACAATTTATGCATAGCAAACTTATGTTAAGGATATCCTTGCAAGGCAGATTGCCAAACCAGAGTAAAATAGAAGTTGCAACACCCGCTGAATAAGAATTCTGTAGCTATTCTCCCAGCCCACTTCCCCTTATGTCAGTTGGTTTTTGATGTCTGAATTTATAAAGTAAATAAGGCTGGGAAATATGTGAACTTGTTGTAAATCTCTATCAAGCTAAGAAGAATTTTTTAAAGAAAGTATCAAACAACAGAGGAGAGACCTGTAGGAAAAACACCAGGCAGTCTAGAAAACATTGATTTCATTAGTACGAAATCCCCTGTTGCACAGATGACATTGTTCAGACTTGGTCAGAAGCAGAATGCTAACATTTATCCTGGGAACAGTCATTCTCATCATGAAAAGGTGTCTGCAGATTTTCACAAGTAATAGGATGAATTTGGGGAATAAGAAATGGGGAAGAAAGATGTTCCATCACATTGAGATCTTTTAGACTGCAGAACAGCCTCAAAAGAAAACTGATAGAAATCCCATTGCTCAAGGTGTTTAAAATTAGATTGAATACAAATGGTGTTATGTATCTATCTCCTGCTCCAATAAAAAAAAACAGCAACAAAGGAATCACCCAAATTCAGCTGGGGACATAAATAAAACCATTTTGCTTGCAAACAGCCTAAAAGGTCCTTGCTATCTTCCTCCTCTCAGCCATAGTATGGAGTGCTAGAAGTGTTGCAGGGAAAAATCTTGGAGGGAGATGGATTTCAGCCCTTTGTAAGTATGCTCTCTTCAGCAAGATGTGATATTTTGCCATGCTAGTGAAGATGCACATTTTGTTTCACACTTGCACATGGTTTCAGAGGATCTTTATCCATGTTTTTATCTCCTACAATTCCACCTTTCTTCACCCTGCATAAAGTAACAATGCATACTGGCTAGCTACTACAGTCTATTACTTATCTTCCCACACTCTAAACCTTTATAAACAATACTGATTTCAGCAGTGTTATTTGTCACCTGTGAGCTTTCTAACTAAAATATTTCTTTTTTTTGCTTCCGTATTCCTTTATTTCTTCATGCATCAGAAGATCACAAAATGTCAAAACTACATATGTTTATTCCTTGAATTGTCAGCTTATTAACCTGTAAGTGATCCAGGAAAGGAAATTTTATATATATATATATATATATATATATATATATATATATATATATATATATATATATATATATATATACAGATAGAGAGAGAATATGACTAAATGTATATACTATCAAATTTCCATGGTCTAGATCTACAGGCATTCAGGACGACATCATAACACAGAATTAACTCAATTGGTGATCTTTACAGTGATCCTGCTTATTGCAAAACTGGTAGTATGGACCCAGTACGTCAGATCCTTTAATAGTGGAAGAGTTTTGAGAGACAGTTTCTGATTAGGCTTTCTCAGATGAGTTAACCATAGTGCAGTTATGATGATTTTCTTTATCGAGGCTAAGCCCAACAAGCTTCTGCTCTGCAATTGGCATAGACACCTTTATAATTGCTCTTTCTGTGAAAATAAGATAGAGGGGAGAAATTGAGAACTGGTTGGATGTGTGAAAATAATATCTCCTGCAGTTGTTCAGCTGACAGCAAAGGTTTGTCAGGTTTGTGCCAAACATCATACCAGCTTTGTTATTTTTCCTGTCCCTTTATTTGGACCATGCCACGTTAAATTTTTAACGATGATGTGGCTTAAATAGAAAAGACAGGATGACAATTGGGCTTTCAAACTGAACACTGATTTTTTCTGTTTCATTTCATTAAAAATGCTTTTATAAAAAGATTGCACTGCAGAATTAAAATAAATAAATAAATAGATGAAAGGGCAATGCTTTGAGTCAAAAATCTCCAGCACAGAATTGCTGTCAAGGTAGAAAAAGCTCTGTAGGTAGTAGCAACAACCTTCCTTTAGCTTCTTATAGGAAAATAATCTTTAACCTAATGATCTGGAAAGATTTTGGAGGCAATTGAAAATATGGCTGTTAGGAGAGAGCACCTACGGATATCTTTGTGAAGTCTGACACAGAGATGTGAATATAGTGAAAATTATGCATGGGGATGCAGGTGGAGGTCAGGCTTCAGGTCCATAATGAGAGATCAATAGTTCTTGAAGAGAAGATTGGGTCCCTAACCTGAAGCCTTCTCATAGGAGAACCCAAATGGCTTCACTACAAAGTTAAGCTCCTTTTTGTAGCTTTTCTGGGCAATATGCACTCAAGTCATACTTGCACAATGGAAACTTTCAGCAAAATGGGCAGGGAACACTTTTGCCTTGCATATGTGATGTTGTCTTTGCATCTAGAATGTTTGGGTTTAAGTCTAGATGATGAGATTACCATTTCAATCTGCTACATTTCCACTGTGTGCTCTGAAAACTGAGCACTCCAGAACCATGGAGATGTGACCCTGAGAGCCAAGGGTTAGTGGGCATGACAGGGTTGGGCTTGGTGATCTTAGAGGTCTTTTACAACTTGTGTAATTTTATAAAGAGAAATGGCTATCTTCTGCCTTTCCCTCTCTGCAGAGTACCCTGAATTGAATGGCTCCTGTCTCTGTACACCGAGTTTTAAGAATTCCTTTCTGAAATATCATGCTCTGGTGAGTATTACCTACAGCAAACCACATGGCCACCTTAGGGCCTCAGATGCTAATTTGCCAGGGCAGGTGCTGATGTCCTGTGATGTATCATGCTCTGGAATCAGTGTTGTTTTGCTAAAACAGATTTTTACTGCAACACTGATGCAAATCTACTCATTTTTTTTTTTTTCCATTTTACTTCCCACTATTTTTATCTCCTTTCAGAGAGAAAACAGGTAACGTGTGCAATTGCTTTTTGACTTTCACATGCATATATTCCCTTTGTGCTTTTTGTCTCAGAGTCTTCTAGACGCTTTAATAGATTTCTAATCTTAAACAGTGTTGCTAACAAGGAAGAAAGATTTCTGGCCTCATTTTCACTGATGCACCCAACTATGGCCTATTTTAGCTCACAATATGCATGAGAGCTGTTTAAATAAACCTCTGAATGGCTCAAGAGAAGCAAGTCATTTCTGCCTCAGATACACGCCATGAGAACTGAGTCAAGGCCCACCAATGTAGCATATGGCTGCTCTACAAGCCATAGCAAATTGTCAAAACCCTTTGGCAAACCTACTGCAGGGGAGGATTGGAGTCCCAGAGTGTGTTAATGAGAATTGCATACACTTGAAAAAGCTGTTTATATTGGACACTGCTGTCTTCAGACTACTCATACTTTCTATAAGACATTTCTGTGTATTGAGTTCCTGTTTCAAAGAGAAATTTTACTTGCTTTTTTTTTTTTTTTTTTAAGTCAAAGTAAATTCATTTCGGTGGAAAGTAGTTTATTGTTAAGGTAAGGATGGAGAATCTCTTTTGTGATTCAGTCTTGAATTTCAGTTAATCTGTGAGTCTTTCACAAAATTTTACCAGGTCTGTACCACTTGTATAGGACAAAGCAAGGATGTAAAATTAATTGCACAGTCTGTGGGACTATAATAAAAATCCCATTCATCTACTGTCACAAACTGATACACCCCAAATATGCAGACGTTAATTCTAGAATGTTTTATTTTTGCTGAAATTGAAGAGTGTGATTACCAGTACCTATTTCACATGTGCTGAGTCCAGAAATCATAGTTGTTCTGCTTGAAAAGGAGACAGGGGAGCTATCTAGCAGGCTTGCACTGTGGATGGGAGATCAAACTGCTGGAACAAAAAAAGAACCCTACAAATCATTCCACTGAACTCAAAATTGAATTGTTAAAGCACTTCTCCAAGTTCATTTTCTTTCTCTGCTTGAAGGGATTCATGCTTTCATGTCCTGTGAGAATATTTAAGCTAAACACCAGGCTATAAATGAAGAAGGACTGCAGAGTAAGAAATGACAAGATCATAATTCTTCTAATTCAACCGTGTCTTGCATAAATAGCCCCAAATTATCCGAAGGGGTTCAAGTAATTTTTTGACTCTGAATTGCCTTGTGGTCCAAAGAAACTCTTATGAGACAACGTAGGACATTTAAAGGAAGATTAAGGTATCACAAAGATTCAGGGAAAATTTCCATGACCCGATCCAGCGCTCACATTTAACAGCTATCTCAGCATGATCCACAAGGAGTTCCTCACAAATCCTCAACTTTATCAGAAGAGTAGAGATGAGTAGAAATTAAGAGAAAGTTAACTGATTTATATGGTTGCACACTGACAAAATCTCTGTGAATATTCTAATTGTAATAACTATGCATTGTACTTGTAATAATTGTGTGTAGTAATTCTACTTTTTTTATGTCCTTACTAGCAAGCAGTAAAATGAGAGTGAGAATGTACGGAGTGTGGGGAGTAGGAAAGGATGAGATGTTGTAAATAGGCCCTTAGAGAGAGACTGTGAGCAAATTCATCTGCTTGAAGGAAGGGTGAAGCTGTTGGGATGAACTGTAGTGAAAGGGTATGGAGGGAAGACAGATGTGAGGTCAGAAGGAGAAAGGTATTTTGTCATAGAAGCAGGTGCAAAAAAATAGAGAGAAACTTGTCAATCTATGACCCTCTAATCTCCCTCCACATTCCAGTGATTGATATATTAATAATGTTGCAAGTCAGCTTGACAGCTAGGTCATTGTCCAAGATGTGAGCACACACTGAGTGATGAAAAAGAGTAATAGTTTTCATTGCCATTATAAGAGCAAAACCAAGTTAATATGAAGAAGACTCGTGGAAAGATATTAAGACCTTTTGCCTGAAACACACTTCTTTGTGGTAAAGTCTTGGGGGGGAAAAAAAAAAACAAAACACTAAAAACAGCTATTGCAACACATTTTTAATCATGTCTTTTAATTATAGTTTAGAGAAGTAATTGTCCTGTTGCTTATGGAGAGTTGGGTTTGACCTGGAGAGCATTATTGTTACCTACAGTACACTTAAGGCCCTTTGGCACAGCCAGAACTGTAAATGGAGACTTACCAAGCGTGAGAATTGGGCCATGTGTGAAGAAAAGGAAGAGTGTTCTTCAGAGAAGGTCCCTAAAATTGAGGCACTCATCTGTCTCGGACTGTAAAGTGCCTGTTGTCCACCTGGCTTTCAAGAACCATTTAGGGCAAAGGGTGAGCCAAGAGGCTGTCCACAGGTCTGATGTATGTTATGGTCAGAATGTTACCATGCTCACAGTAGAATGAGATTATTCAGGATTCAAAGATTATTCAGATATAGTTTCTCCAGGCTTATAATTCCCTCATAGAGGTAACTAAGAGAAAATATACTTAAAACCAAAAAAAAAAACAGCTGATGATTAAGTCGTGCTTCCAAATGAGAAAGGAATAGCTATTACCACTTGCATGTTTCACAGTGTGAGTTTTGTCTATGGGGTGGTATTAAACTGTTCTACCTAGTGACAATGTCCACAAAATGAGTTTCTTCAGATTGGCACATAAAAGTAAATTTAACTGAAGGACATAATTAATGAAACTCTATAAGAATGCAGTTTTCTGAGTCCTAAAACACATGTGTGTGTGACAATGTCTGAGTAAAAGTAGTTGAATTCCTAATAGTACACAAAGATATGTGTGTCAAAAAAAAACCACATATACTTTCCTTTGTGGTTTGCTGTGATAAAAACGATTTGTATATTTCAGACATTACACATTTGTGTTTGAAAATAAATGGAAATTTTGTTTATGGTGTTAGTCATCATAGGGAAAGAAGGATTAGAAAAATAACTTAAAGAGTAATTTAATGTGAAGGCTAAATTGATCAGGGTGTTAATTTTACTCTTGTAAAGCAATGTAATATGTATAAGGTCATCTTTGTGGGATTATTAGTTTAAGAATAATGATACTGTGTTATCTCACATAGCTATGTTATTCCACACAAAAACTATTAAGACTATGTGTGAGTGTTATATTCAGTAGCCTCTCTGATGCATGAGTGAATCTGATTGCAAATTCTCAAATAATAAAAACTCACTATCACAAGGTTTGAATATTTATAAGCAGAGCTGGGCAGTGAAGTGAAAGAAGTGCCCCATCACCTTAAAAAGTACACCTCTGTATTATAGGGAAAAATCACATGCAGAGCATTGCAGTTCACAGTCTGTCAGCTTGAAACTAGGAAATACAACTCCTCTGATTATTTGCACCACCTGAATTGGGCCTCTTTGAACACATGCATTGGGAAAACTGAATACCAAGTCTGGAGTAGCCCAGAAGTTGAATGGATCTGCCTGTGAAATGCTGGCAAATGAATTCTACATCACAATTTAGATTTAATCTGTGCTGTTGAAGGTAAAAAAAACATTTGTTGTTGACCTATTAGGTCTACAAGAACAAGAGCTCAGGTGTCGCAGTGCAACTCCTCCAGGATAAGATCACAATGTTAATAATGTTTTTACCTTTTGAGGTAAAAGCATTATTGGTTTCAGTATCCAAACACCTTGTAAAATGTATAATATATTTATCTGCATAACACTCATGATACAGCAGTGGCCTATTTCAATCTGCTCTACAGATAAAGAGGATAGGTCATCCTAACAGGCCCTCACAGATCTAAGGAAACCTCTGTAAAGTGCTCTTGCATTCAACAGAGCAGAATCTAACTCTTCAATATTTTGTTCCTGGTTTCCCTGTACATGTCAGAGAAATGCTAACACACAAAGTGATGAATTGCTTATGGTACAAATTAGAAAATATGTAGGCAATATAGGATTATAGAATCATTGCATGGTTAAGGTTGGAAGGAGCCTTAAAGATCATCTAGCTCCAGCACCCATGTGTGGATCTAAGGTGATCCTTAGATACCATTACAAGTTTTTGCCAGGATTTACTCATCAGTCAAGGTGTGTTCAACAAGGTTACAACCAAGCTTACAGGGAATCGTCAAGGACTGAACAATTTTTTATTCAGAGTCACAATAGCTACAATACGTGGAGAATATGTCCTTTTTTCTGCCCGACTTTGCTTAGGGCTTCCTTGGCTGTCAATATGACATTCCTCATGTCCTAAAATTCATTTAAAATTGAGAACAAGGAATAAAGGAAAATCCATCTGCTGTGTACCTGGTGTCCAAAGCTCAGAATGTAAGGAAGACAAAGCCATGTCTAGTGTTTTAATGGTGTCTGAAATCTCATGAATTTTGGCTGTAGTCGAGTGAATAATTGTGTTAACTATGGGCAATTAAATATGCGCTTAATAAGAGAACATTAGAACAGCCTTCTCTGTTTCCCTGGTGAAACTGTGGTCTAGGTTAACTCTAGGGTCTTTATCTCACAGTGGAACATTTTTGGTCTTGTGAAATTAGCCTCTCACAGCACTATTTTACTCACAGATATCGTGCCTGACATTTGGTCTCATAAAGAATGACCATTTTTGTGTCTTCTGATATCTTATGCTGTAATACTATCAAATTCTAAATTGCTTGTAAGAAAATGAGAAGTAAAAGGATTATTCTTTATTACTTATTTCATCTTTTCCCTCTTTCAGCTTTAATCCCTTCCCAATTTCTTCCTTCATCCTCATATTTGTCTCTCTTCTGCTTTGTGCTATGCCTGTTACTTTGGGTTATGTCCATCTTCAATGTAATTGCTTCTGAAAGGCTTAAGGTAAACACAGAAGAGAAGCCTGATAAACAACTGCTGCAAGAAAGCCAAGTATAATAAAAAATATAAGCATGGAGAAATATTTGGGAGTAGGATATAATTTTAAAGGTCAATAATGCACCAAGAAAATTTTGCCTGAAGCACTATTCACATTGATAGTGGAGAGTTGGTATTTTTGTATACTACTAAATGAGCTTAACAGACAACATTTTCCTATCTCCCATCATCAGGCTTGTTTTCCCCTCTCTTCCCCTCTTCCCCTTCATTCCCCTCTCCTATCCTGTCTTTCACAACCTTCCTAAATTTTCCTTCATTCCTTCCCTCCTTTCTTTTTTCCTTCATGATACTCTGCTGTTTGTCTATTTGAATGGAAATACTCCCTCACTGGTATATACAAGTATAAGATTGATAAGAAGAGCAGCTCTGCCTCTTCCTCATATGATAAAGTGCACCCGGGTTTCTATAAGATACATACCATAAGATGTAAGTTTCATCCCATAAGAAACCTATTCAGGATTTAATATATGTGTCTATAAATGCCAGCGTGAGTTCCTAGGAAGGGAGGAACCTGAGTAATGACCTATTCAATTTTCTTCATGCTTTTTTCAGTGCTTCTCCCATGTTCAACCAGGCTAGGATAGAGCAGCTGCAATTAGGACTGCTGAGGCAGCTCATTGGCAGGCTCTGTATTTATGAGATCCATGATAAATCATTATTTTTTTTCTGGCCCAAGCTGTAAAAACAATAACAGAAAATGATTGCACTAGGCCTCTCTGGCTTTTGCTTTTATAGACTCCCAAGCTATAACAACATCTATTTCACAGACAGAGACCATAGGTCTACAACAGATTTTATGCTACAGGCTAAGCATGAGCACTGGATTGTAAATGCTGGAGCACATGCCATCAAATACAGCCCCATTTGGGGCTGAAAGTGGGAACTCTCTTCTTCATAACTGCCATCTGGGACAGATAATATCAATCACATATGCTTCTCTTTTGAGACATGTGAAATGAGGGCTGTCCATGAGCACTTCTGATGCTTTATTATCCCTAAGACAGAATCAGCAGCATCTACAGCTCCATGGCGAGAGCTAGGCGTGGGGTGGGAGATGTCTTTTTAATGCAGATTTGGGCAGAATACTGATCCAATTAAGAAAATCTATCCATAACATATTAAAATAAATGACATTATGATTACAAAGTTTGAACATGAATGCCACAAGTTGTAAGACTTTTCTACATACAGAGCTGACTCTGAGCATCTTCTCCTCAGTTTCCCCACAATCTTATTTCTGAAAACAAAGATCAGAAAGAGACTGTGTGTGCAACAGAACTCTTACCATGTCTGACATACAAATGCAAATGGCAATTACTGCTATCACCTACCACTGGTGCTAAAGGAACAGTGCCCAAGAGGCAGTCACATATGGATTCTAACACAACCAACGATTTTAACAAAAAGGGACAATTTCATGGAATTAACTAATTATGTGTTGCCAAAGGTATTTTTTCTTTTTTTCTAGCAGTATAATGTGTACCACAAGAAGGGAGTTACATAAATTTGCCCACTTTAAAGCTCTAACATCAGCATGCATCTAGTACAGATAGGGTAGTATTAAACAGTGGCAGTTTACAATTATCCTCATATTGAAGTAAAAAAATTCCTGTTTATGTTCTATTGCCTGTTCAACCTCATTTCACACTTCCATTTTCAGTTCAACAAAATTCAGCAAAAACCTCCCACTGGTTTTGTTTCCATTGTTTTCCTCTTTGCTAGTTCCCAAATTATGTGAAGGTGGATGTGTGATGGAATTATCACTCATTGCCTGACACCTGAAACCAGTTGGGTTTTCAGTCCATCTCAGCTGCAAAATAAGGTCTGCTGGCATTAAGTTCTTTTGTGGAATTTTTACTACATAATTCAGTCTGGATAATTATGTTCCAGCTATTAATACGGGGCTATGAATTAAACCAGCGTGCTATGCTATTCAGGATGACCATATGTGACATAACCTTCTGTGCCTTTTGCTAAGATAAGCAGAAAATCATAACTGATCTACCTAGAAAAAAATATCAATACTCCACACTTTTTCCTCAGGGATATATTTTATATACAAATTTTGCATGCACTGTATGCTTGTATACAATGTTGAGGACCCCAGACATTACCCTTACATAGAAGTGATTAAATAAGGAGGCTGAGTCTGGAAACAAACCACAACCCATATTGCAGACATGACCCCCCTGGCAGGACCTCAGCAGCATGTCTCCAATGCAAATGTAACTCTAAAGCAATCTGCATTACATCAGTCTAGGTTCACCTTTTCTTTACTTTTAAATCTGGCCCTTTACCTTAATCAATAATTTCTTCTGCTTGTTTCTGAGCATCATTTGCCCTGCCTCTTTCTGGCATTAAGCACTCTGAACTAAAACAGGCTTATTCATCTTCCTGTGTTCTGGTTCTGCATAAGTGAACCCAGCAGCTTTAATATTTATTGCCAGTTTACATTCACCTCAACACAGTTTTGTCCTCAGAAATGTTTCTTATCTCTCGTGTTTAGGTCCAGGCTGAAATAAGCAGGTGATTTTCTATTGATTCCAAGAGGCCTCTGCTTAGGCTGTGTCTCCCTTGATAAAAGCAATATCACATTTTCAAAATGTAATGACATAAACATGCTTTTATCACAAAGCTTATCACTTTTCTCTCCACCCTATGTACCTTTTGTGTAATAGGTTCTGCACGAGTACCCAAACCTAACGAAAGATAAACAAAGCAGAGTTAAACAAGCAAGAGCTGCTTTCTGCAGCAGTGAAACTCCGAAGGTGGTGAAAAATTTGCAGCTCTGTAGAGGTGACTTCGATCCTTCCACTGGCACAGAGGTTTCTTCTCATGTTTTTCATTGCATTTTTCTGGCTTCTACCACCAGATTTGCTACCTTTTTGCCAGGAATCTGCCTAGAATCTATTTGTCACCCTTTCCAAGGACCTTTTTTACACCTCAAAGACTCTCTTTTCCATTTCTGATTTGACCTTTACTTCTCCCTGTCTGACAAAATGAAAATTCTTGCATTTACTGGCTATATTTACAGTATCATAAATGATTTCTTGCTGAGAGGCATACATTGACTGGTACGATCCTTTTTAGGGTAATGGGAAATCATTGTGCAAGAGTAAAACCCTCTGATCTTTATCTTGTGCCCTTGTCTTCCCTTTGTGTCCCACATTGTTTTAATTAAGCTGTAATTTGGAAGCTAAGATAGGAATATATCTTCCTTTGCTCACATAAAGTACTTTACAGTGTATTATGAAGACAGACAGAAATTCTGCAAATCAATTTACTGGCATGTCACCAATGTACTCAAGGTTAGTTAACAGTGAGCTCGGGAAATGGACAGCTCTGTGAAATCTAGTTTGGTTTATTGTGATTTGCTAATATCTCTTAAACCCAGTGCATTTAGCTCATGCCATCTGAAGGACTTTCTAGGAGAGAGGATTGTAGGCCATATTATTATGGCTTCCTTTTCTCTTAATTTAATCAGTGATATCATATTATTATCAACAGCAACTGTAATTAGGTTCATAAATCCCACATTGATCCGAAAGGGGATCTTAAAAATACACTAACTTTCTCTTGAGATGATAAGGAAAGAATTAAAGAAGGAATTGAGCAGCTAGAGAGAGAGAGAAATGTTGAAAAATGTTCATGGCCTAAGAAAGAGTTTTAGGAAAAGCAAAAGGCTACACAGTGATAGGGATCTATTGGTAAAGGATAAAGGTAAAGGGGAGACAATCAAAATTAGGAGTTCAGTGCAGAATAATGACTTTAATATAACATTTAAGATAGATGATAAAAATGCCAGTATGGAATTTTCATACTCTTACATGGAAATCACAGGAACTGTGCTTGTGACAAGTCAAGGGTCCAACAAATGTAACAGCAGCTCCAACACACTCATCATGCTGGAGAAAGGAAAAAGTTACCTCACCTTTCTTCTATTTGAATTAATTGATTTCCATGGAGACTCACTTGGTGCAAGTTCTGTGACATTTTTCTTTGGGAAATGAAAACAGAAAATAAACACAGGAGGTATTTGCATAATCACTACTACACTGGTCATTTATCACCTAAAGCATTGTTGTATGAAGGCCAACATGCTTCGGTTTGAGCATACATGCTTTGAGTGCAGACTAAAAACTTGTCACAGAACATTTTGTTGGGTACAGAGGTAAAAGGTAAACAGAGCCTCCTTGTAGCAAGGACAAATTTGTACAGATAAAAAGAATCTAGTTCATTAGTTAGTTGGAGGGTACTGAAGTCTTGAAGTTCAGATATGTTAAAGGAAAGAGAAGGCAAAGATTGATTTTCTGATCTTAATTAGCTCTGTTGTACTAATACACTTCCCTTACCACACTGGTTGTTGGGGTTCTTTTGTATTACCTATTGGTCTGCTAATGTCTCTATGTTCTGTTATCTTACTCTTAACTCACACTTTATCAATGAAATAAAATTATTAAGTCTTCCTTGAATAGCTTTTAGCACAATGAGCACATTTAAACTTCATTTATTTTCTAGTAAAGAAACAGCTCATGATTTGGATATCCAAAGTCTCCTTTGTGCCCTTTTGTATATTTGTAATTCTCTTCTCTAGGGCCCTCTCTTATCTTTCACAATCTGCCTCATTTGGTGCTACTATATCATCACTGATAACAATCACATAAGTTGCAACAAGTGTGCTCAAAAGAGTACTAATTCTCTGGCACTAATCAAGTGCCTGATTCAGAGGCAATGGGAGCGTGGAGAAGAGGGATGTGAAGCTCAGGTTGGAGAATTGAGATGGCAGCAATTCAAGAAGGGAGGAAAGCAAAGAAAGATAGGGAGGGACACCTCTTAGATATATTAGTGGTTAACAGCTGCCTCCAAGCTCTCTGGTGGAATTAAACATGGCTACTAATTTCCTAGGCATGTACATATATTCTGGGGAGAAAAAAAATTAATTAATACTAAATATTTAACCTGTGGCTGGCCCGAGGTTTCAAGGCAAATTATAAATATTGGCAAGAAAGATGATTAAAAAAAACCAACAGATCAAATGCTAGAAGCAAAGGTGCTATGAAGATGAATATGTTTAAAAAAATAATAATCAAATATATTTTCATAATAGAATGAATAACTCCTTCCTGTCTTTGCAATGTAGCTAAAAATATCTGCAGACATAGCAAAGAAACTGGTACCAGGAGCCCCAAACTGGACACTATACTCCTGGGTTCATTCACACAGTGAATGTCCAATTCCATGACCTGATCATCTTCCATTAAGGGCACGTCTTCCTTGCTACACACCTTTGTCCTCCTCTTTAGGTTCTTTGAAGATCAAAGATATTGCTAAATTCTGAGGCAAAGTAGGCATTTATCACCTTAGGATCTCAAAAAAAGCCTTCTCTAGAATTAAATGAACCTCCCATTCCAAGCTATGCTCCCTCAAGCTGATATTTCTACATAACTTCCAGATCTACTGAAGTAACACATAAGGATTGAAGTGCATACCTAGAAGTTTTTGCCTATATAGATTTTTAAATTTGCTTAAGGTAATAATGTATTTTTATATCAGAATTCTTTACTGCCTTTACGGCAAGGCAAATTCATCCCAAACCAAGATATATTATCAGATCCAATTGAACATGGGAGTCACAATTTCACAGAAACAAAGTGATATATCAGAAAGGGTATGGAATTGCATTTATACATTTTTGCTTTTACTGAGAATTCCCCTGACAGATGCCCTAACATCTTGTAAGCATGACTTTGTCAAAGAACTTAAAGGATATGTCGACTCCTCATTTAAATATCAAATATGTAAATTTTTTTTTCACTTATGTATTATTCTTTGCTTTTCCCCCTGTCTCCCCAACAGGTTTTATGAAACTGCTACAGTATGTTAAGTCTGTCTTTTTTAGTACCATTTGGATAATATTTCTCCTCCTATTACAAGACAGATATTTTCCCAAGACGATATCAAATAACGTAGATCTTCAGATGGCAGTCTGGCAATAACTCAATATCTAGAAAGAGAAGGCGGAGAATTCTCTGGGGGAAATGGTTAAAAATGTCAAGGATACAGGAGGAAACTGATAATGTTTCTGTTGCTGAAACATGCTTGCCAACAGGCAGGTTACTTTTGCTGTGGATAGGTATGATTGCACAGATGCTGCACATCATACAGAAAATGCCCACACTGCACTCCTTTTCTCTCTATTTATAAAACATCATGGAGGCTTTATCACAAAACCATCCATGACTTTAACACCAGTGCTAAATATGCTGCTACAACCCCCAAGTCAATAAGCTGGGAAGCAAACCAATCCTTCAAACCTACCCTGGCTGTCACAGTCACTACTGTGTGACTGCATCCTTGAAGCTACATCTGTCAATGATCCATGCAGAAAACTTCCCTGTTGGAAACAGTGAGAAGTTCTGCATGATTTCAGAAGCCAGAATACAGTCAATTATTTGCCTTGCAATGGCATATTTCAGGCTCTGAGATGTGGAGAACCAAAACTTGTGAATAGAGATACCCTGAAAATCAAATATTATAGAGAAATTTGGAGGTCTTTTGATTAAAGTACTGGGTGAAAGTTGAATGGAATGACATCTACTTATTTGGGAAGCATTATTATTGGGAAGCACCACTATTTTTATTTTCCAGAAAGGTTGCAGAATCAAGGCTTTTATCATCTGTAACTACTTAAGATTCCAAGTTACTTTTGCTATAGAGGGAATGATAGCTTTGGTATCTGGGCTAAGATCCAAATGAGTAATTACATTCTGTGAGCGTACATTTATCCTCAAGTTTTATATTAGATAAAGTTCTTTTCACTTAGCAATGTTGCTTTTTAAAAACTGACATCTTCCAAGTCAGTGGCAGCTGTATTTCACTGATGAGTGAAATAATTCCTATGTAAACATAATTTGAATAAATTGAGTGCTTTGTGTTTTTCGAAATGCAACATCCACTCCAATTCATGTTTTTTGTTTGTTACATGCACGGGGTAAAATCTGCAAAGCAACCAAAAATATCCATGAAACCTCTGATTTTGGGGGATTGCCTAAGCATGGGCAATAGGGAAAAGAGCTTTGGGCAACCAACACTTACTTTCAAGTGTTTTGTTCATAAACAGCTTTTAATGAAATAGATTTGAGTATGATGCATTTAAAAATAAAGCAGATATTAACCTGCTGAAAATCCCATTAACAAAACTCCAAATAAGATGAACCACAATTAATCATTATTTGAACTTCCTTGAAATATATTTTAGAAGTCTTCAGCTCAGTAAATAATTAATTAGTATGAGATTTTTCTTCTCTTCAGATATATAAACTCTTGTAGCATAAATTAAATGTGGTTTACTCACTAATGATGAGTGTGTCAAAGCTGAGAGGGGGCAAGGGAGAAGGGCTGAAATGAATAAGTAGAAGTCAAGAGTGAATTTGCCAAACCACACTGAAGTATTTGCAAATCAGATCTTAAAATGTAGATCTCTTCATAGAGTATAATTCAGAGAACTGTTATTTGCAGGTTGTGGAACAATATTCACTACTCTTCATGCCTTCTATGCCCCAAGTTTTATTCTAGATGAGTTGTTATAGCCAAAGATACAGTGGGTAGTATCCTGCAGTCGTCTTTTTCATTATGGTCTTTTTGCAAAGAAGAAAAGGAAAGATCCTCATACAGCTCTGCTAAGGACAGGAAACTCCATTCCTTCTGATGAGACTTAAATCCCATTAAAAAAAAAAAAAAAAAAAAAAGCAAGATGAGCAGGACCAAGAAAAAAAAAAAAAAGAAAAACAGAAAAAGAGAAGCTAAAAGGAAAAAGAAAAATAAGAATAAAGTTGGGAAATCTGCAGGAAGCCTATACCAGGAGAACAGGTCTTTTCTCAAGGCATGTTGTTTGCACAAGATATTTCTTTGTGTTGAAGGCTGGTCTTTATTCCTGTTTTTGTGCCTTGGATGTTCTGGCACCCCACGCATCCCCATTCAGCTTCCTCCCAGGCCAGGAACAAATTAGTTTTTTCTGGTAATAACCAAGTATTCCCACTAGCACTGCTTTGTAATTCAGTTTTGCTGAAAGACATAGGGTTTTTGGACTGAAAACTTGGAATTTAAGTGAAATAAATCATAAGTAATGTTATTGCTGCATAACAGGCTAAATGTTGTTGATGCAAGCTATTGATTAGACCAGTCAAATCTCTTACAGCTTAAAGGATTTTACATCATTTACAGTAATTAATGTGTCTTCCTAACTGGTAAAGATACTTCTGAACTCACTGAAGGGCATCTTGGATGGGCTGAAGTGAGTGATAATTTCCTAGTTACACTTGAAAAACCTGGATTTTTTCCATGTTAAGACGTGGAAAACATTTTTAATTTGAAGACAGATTTCCATGGTCTTTTCCACAGTCTCAAACCAGCTCAGTGCCACTGGGATCCATAGCTGTTGGTGCAGGATCACTCTCTACAGTTTTCACACTGGATATCCTTGCACATATCTGTTCTCAGCTGCGGAGAAATCCCACACTTGGAATTTCCTGTTCATGTTTTGTTCATGTTGAGTCTGAAGATGGACATGGAGGCATTTTACATTCTTTCAATGCAGTGATTGAGCTAAAGGTGCTGTAGGTTGCTTCTGCAGTGCTTATGGGCTCGCTGACTGGGAGATAATCAAAGTCAGGCTGAATGGGGCTCTGAGTGCTAGATTGAGCTGTAGGTGTCCCTGTTCATTGCAGGGGAGTTGGACTAGGTGGCCTTTACAGGTTCCTTCCAACACAAACGATTCTATGATTCTATGAATTTCCTTCCAGAAGTTTACTTTCCCAAGGGCTAGCCATGCCTTTCTCTGACTGTGTGTATGCATCCCAGTTTGATTAAGGTACATTAGCACTGTAGTCACCTTTTCACTCAGGAAATGTGTCTATTTTCCCTGGATGAATAGAGGTTTTGCACGTTCATTTTGGACACAAGATCTCCTGTGTAATCACGACATAATAATCACTTTTTTTTTTTTTTTTTTTTTTTTAACAAAGCAATCAAGGGTTACTACTCTCATAGTAAATAAGTTCGTCAAAGAAGCAATCACAGAAAGTCATTTTCATTCATCTAAATGACAGGAGCTTACATTAGAATACACCTTGACACAGTTTAACTAATACACAGAAGACACAGTTTAACTATTAGTAAAGCAATTGAGAGAAAAGAACCTTTGTTCACAGCTCATTGGCAGGTTAGGATGAATTTGTATTGGCACCTGTAAGACTGGTCTGATACTTAGTGAAATTTCTACTGGTAGCTCTTCATGGGAGCAGTTTTTCTGAGTGTGGCACCTCAAATGTTTCAGTGAGTACCTTCTCACACGTGGATGATATTGCAAAAAAGTGTTGAGGGGCATAATGATTCTACAGTAGCAACAATTGTAATGTTCCAAATAATAGGAAACCTATCCAAAGAACTGTACAGACTTTTTCAACCTTCCATGTTTTACTTCTTCTGGTAGTATAGTCTGAATCAAGTAAACAAATACAAGTTGAGAACAAGGACCCTTGAATTTGACTCCTAGTCCTGGACAAGACTTGAAATATGACCTTGGTCATTGTCAAGTTCAGAGTTTCTATACCTCAGCTTCCCCATCTGCAGAATGATGGTAATAATTCCTACTCCGCAAGAAGGCTGTGAGTCTTAATTAGTCCATAAAGCACCTTGAAATCCTTAGATAAAAGGTTCTGTAAAAGGGCAAAAGTAATTACTGTTATTATAGTGATGCCGCTATAAAATATTCATGGTATAATAGCAAGTCCAGTGGACATTCAGAAGCTTGTGAGATCAATTGTTGTGCATGAATGCACAAGCACATTAGCAGGTTGTACAAGATGCAAAGCAATTTCCTTCCAGCTATTAAGGTCCCATCCTGCCATGAGCCAAGACTCCAAGTTCCCCACTGAACTCAGTGATCAGCTTTCACAAATAGAAGGAAATGTGGGATCTATCACCTTGCAGGATCAACATAGGTAGGGATTCTTATCATGGAAATAAATTGTGGTGTTTTTTCAAATTGATTAGAAACACTGTAATAAACTTCCCTGAAGTGCTGTGCTGGAACCCATCACCAAAGATAAAAGGGTCACATCCACAGCTAATACAAAGCATGGCAGCCTTTCTAAAGTCAATGCAGTGAAGCTCTTAGGAACACAATGTGTTTTTGAAGGTGATTTTTTAAAGGCACAAATCAGGAATATTACCTCAAATTAGACTAACTTTGCACTCATTAAATAAATATATAAACAAAGAAATAAATAAGCACATTTTCAAGGCTTAGTTTCTGTATATTTAAATAGAAAAAGTGTCAAAATTAGTTTATCATTGAAAGATACGTAAAACATTAATTCCTTAGCATTTAAAGAGCAACTGGATATGCAGTGGATTTAAATTATTACTGTTCCTCCTATATTATAGGAGTTATTACTAGAATTATTACCTAGAGTTTCACGGTGTCAGCTGTTTTGGTTTGAAACAAGTTATCATTATTGACTTTCTAACTAATTACAAGACGCACTTAACAACTGGCTGTGCTGTTATACAGTTGAGGTATTTAAGAGCTTCTAACTTAAGGACTGTACTAAAAGTCATGTAAGTCTAATCGTGCTTAGCACATTGATGGGCTGAACTTTCTCAGGTCATGAGCCTTGAAATGATTTGTAGGATCTCACAACATCCCACCCATTCTTTACAACTCTGAGCATACCTCCAATGCTTCCAGCCTATTCAAAAGACAATATCACCATTAATGACCCTCTGAGCATATGTCTTATTAACTGCCATAATATTTTGGTGCTCTCCATTTCATTTCATTCCTTCCAATATTCGTTTGGTATTTCCTCTGATTTTAATTGCTGGCAAAGGAAGATTTCTTAAAATATGAATCCTAAGATAATATATAATTGTGCAGTTACTCCAGTAGGATGTTCTGAGACTTTAATAGAATGCTTTTCTGGAAAGAAAATCTTCAGCTCTATGTGTCTGTCACATTGATCTATAAAGAGGAAAATTCCCAGAGTGCAAGAACATAGCCAGTCACAATTTACCTTATTTCTTTGTAAATTCAGTGAAAAGGAATAGATCCTTGAAGATCTGGAGAGGCTCAACGTAAGTGAAATTAGGAATTTTCAGTGTAAGGATTATTGTAGAATTGAAACTGTAAATATTATTTAGAGGATCTATATCTATTTTCAGTTAACATAATTGAAAACCATAAAAAAACCCTGCCTACAAATAACAGTGAACATGGGCTCCTTGACTGCCTGATTGACTTCTAAGACCTCTTAGTCTGGATGATTTATGATCAGACATTCCTAAGCTTCCCAGGGCCTTGGGGCTTCATCCTCTGTCTTTTTGTAGAAGTGCAACAGAACTCCAAGTCTTTCGAATGAAAAGCAAATTTCCCAGCCTTTCCCAGGCATTTGGCAGGAAACTTAGCCAGTTTCCAAGCTCCCAGTTTCTTGGTAGTCTGTCCAACTGTTTTCCACAGAGAAAAGCATGCCAATTCTTTTTATCCACCCCATCCCAACAAAAAGATAGGGACAATGGGAATCCTATTTTAGTTTTCTTGAAATAGGAATGATCTTAGTATAATTGATTGTACTACTTTAGTGTTTATGAATTAAAATGATGGAATATTTAAGTTCTGCAGGAAAACAGTATACAGCACAGCAAAATAAAACAATGCATTTTCCTTTTGTCACCATTAAATGTTTAAAAATTTCCAAGATTTCAGAGTCATGGAACTCAATTTTTTTATTTCAAGATAGCTCTTTCCTATGGCATGACGTAGATGACCTTAAGAAAGCTCTCTTGGAGTACAGCAGCCTGAAACACTGCTATAATTTATGGCAGATGTCTTCAATTTCCATTCATATCTTGTCCAGCACTCATGGTGCTTCTTGCATCCTGGTATTTCATCAATCCTCATTATTACATAAATATGCAAATATAACATTTCAGCCCACTGGATGACTGAGAGAGAAAAGATGCACAAAGTGAGGAAAAAAAACTTATTTAAATATTTACTGACAAAATATTAATGATGTGGGGATATTCAAAAGAAGAATACAGTGAAATGGTAAATGGTATGTACATTAGTAACTACTGAAAACGCGACTCGGAAGAAAGATCTTCTACTCTACTCTCTGAAATATTCAACACCCATGGCTTTTGAAATTAGCTTTATGGCATATATATATATATTTTTCCCCTGTGAAGTATTCGTGATTTTCATACAATATTTCATTGATCCTTTTCTCTGCTTTTATAAGGACTTTCAGGGAAGCTATTTGTGCATTTTCAGCACTGGGCTGTTCATCTGTGCATGAATACAGTGGAAAGTCAGAATTGGCAAATCCTTTAAAACTGTTAAAACATTCAGAAAAAAAATGCTGATTGTTTTGTGAAAGCTAAGATGAAGTAATAATAATAATAATTTTAGACATCTGCCTTGAGATTTGTCCTCAGCTGTTCAATGGAATTATCTGCAATCCCTGCCCAAAGAAAGTCCTACCTATACAAGGATTTAGACTAATACTTTAGTACTGCAAGTATCAGTTGTGATTAGAGGGTTGGCTGGCAGTACTCAGATTAAACATGCATAAATCTTCTCAGAATGTCAGAGCTGACCAAATGAATAAGCTCAGTAAAAGGCAAGAGGGAAGTAATGGGAGGGAGAATGGATGTCATGATTTCTGCACTGAAGGAGATGGAACGATCCATCTAGTGTTCCACTGCTCAGAATCACACTGCAAAAAGCAGCTGGGAAACAGAGTTACATGCTAACATTTAGCCACATAATTTTTGCCCCCAAATTTCACACCCATTTGCTTGACAGTCTTTAATATTGCACTTCATATTGTTCCTGTTCTACATATATTTCCCTTGGTATGTTCCTTGCACGCTGAAGAGATTTCATGTTGTGGTAATGAATTCACAGAAAGAGTGTTTGAACAATCAGACCTTGAGAACAATCAGTTTATGCATATGCATTAGCTATTCTCAAATTTCTGTTTAATGAATAATTATACAGATAATATATCCAAGTCACCAATTCAGGAAGAGTGTCATTTTGCATTGCAGACTTACAGGATATGAAAAATTAGGATGTCTCGAACATGAGAATCACAAAGAAAGTGATGACAAAGGAAATATCAAGGCTAGAATTAGCAATGAGATAGATGGGATTACGGAAGAAATTTAGGAACAGCAAAAAAGAATAAGGAAGATGGAACATGTGATGGATTTAATGCCTGTGATAAAATATGGTACTGGACTGGATGCAAATCAACATTCGTCAGAAAGGTGTAAAGATGAAGATAGTCAGTTTAAAACATCATTTTCTCAGCCAGGCTCTAAAAGGGTCATTTCAAGAAGATGGAAATAGTTTGGGATCTGCAGTTAGTCATGAGCAGAGACGAGGATGGATGGTGCTATTCAGAACTGGATGTGTAGGTCAACAACAAGAGTTCAATTGTCTGCTAAAGCCTGGCTCCTCTAGGTGTGATGGATGCAGAACCAAGCAGGCTTGTAGCTAGCCTGGATGTCAGTGGATGATAACAGGAGATGACTGCCCAAGTGACTGAGTGGGTCTTGTCAGTACGGAGATGGTGATGGAGAGAGCAAATGAAGAAACCATCAAGCTTACAATGAGAAAATGAGTTCAGAATAGGCCCTTTTCAAGCCATCTTGGTAGAGCTGTCAGAGAGACAGTTCTGATGTATGGGAGTAGGGCTGAGGGAGATATATCACAGGTTGAGTGTGGTGAGGATTCAGAAAGATGTTAATAGCTCTCTATCTTTCATGAAGGTGGGACGTCGACTGGAGTTCCCTGCACAAAAATATGGAGTATATAGGGGGAAATTCATCTTCTATTAAAATGCAGCCTCTTCTCAGAAGGGCTGGCCCATTTCATCTCCGCTCTTAACTCTATAAAATATCTTTGGAAAAGTAAGCAAAAAAATCATTTCCTCTCCTTCACGTAATTACAGTAATTTATGTGAGCAACGTGTAATTACCTAAACTAAAATTTAGCCAGCAGACTGGTTTTACATTTCTTCTGAAACAAAGCCATTTGGAATGGGCATGATTCCTGCTAGCATGAAGCCAGAGGATGGACTCAATTCCAACTCATGTGGAATACAGCGTGCCCCAGAACACTGTTCCTGAAAGGTGCTAAGTTGACTCCAGCCTCCACTCTTTTCAAAGAAGCAAGGGTACTCAGCAACTTCTAACATGTCCTGGTGCAGTACATGTATAGGGGTAAGCTAAAGAGCTGATCTTTATGAAGACAAAGGGACATGGTTTGGGCACTCTGGTGATGGGTTAATGGTTGGACTTGATCTTACTGGTCTTTTCCAACCTTAATAATTATGAATCTATAAAAGGGAAGTTTAGCCTTGTATTCTACGGGTACATGATTTGGCCAATGAACACATTCATTTGTGCTGCCTAAGAAAATCCTGTGTTGTTCAACTCGGACCCTGCAAGGAAATTGGATTTAACACAATAATAGTTCCAAATAATATATTTGGAATGTGGCCAGGAGATAATTCAAAGTAGAAAATCTATCAGGCCAGAATCACAGAGTGGATAAAGACATCTTAGAACAGGTGGTGATGAGGAGTGTCAGAAACCGGCCAAAAATTGCCCAGACAAGAATTCCCTGATGGGACTCTTCTGCAGGCTGCATGCAGAGCCCCGAGGCATTGCACCTTTGCTACAGCTTGGCCAGATGGGTAAGTGGGTGGAAACAGGAGCAGATACACTGGGGGCTGGGAGACTTTGTCTGCTTATCTTCTGCCATGGCAACCCTCCTCTGGCACATCCTTGCAGAGCATAAGGGACAATCCTGCCTTTGTAGGTAAAGATAAAACAGAAGTCTCAGCAGAAAGTCTCCTGAACATGTGTCACTCCATATTTTACTGTTTTATTTTTTCTCTACAGTGTCCCACTGAAATAAGCGATTTTTTCTTGCAACGTTTCGCCATTGGTAGGATTGTGTTTTGAAAATGTGCCCTACTTATCACATCACAGTTGTTCCCTCTTTGTTAATGAGTCTATCTATTTTTCTGTGAAAAAAAACAATTGAGAAAAAAAATGAAAAAAATAAGTATTTACTAACATATCTGTGATTATCCTTCCCTGCTCTCTGCTCCTGGGTGCAGTGAGGATTAATTTATTGTTGTTCAAGGAATGATCCGAAAATAAAATGCACTGCATAACTGGATCACACCCATATACTTCTTGCTGTCCACTTGTCTCACTTAGCCATAAAACTAAACTGGATTATCACAAAGTGCTTCTGCACATTTATTGTATAAAACCATTGAAGGTATAGCTTGCATAGATGCTGCCTTGCTTACTGGATGTGGATGAAAAGAGCCCTTCATCTAGAAAGCTAATCTAGAAACCATATGTATTCTGGTTGTTGATATTGATCGACAAGGTTGCCTTTAGTTTGTGAGTCAACTTCTTTCAATATACTTTCATGTAAGAATGCAGAGCTTATCTCTAGACCACAGTTATTGCCTGGGGTGAAACTCTTCCTGCAGGTCTTCTGTGCCATGTATGAGGGACTTTTTGTCTTTCAGACAAACTCAGGGTCCATTCAATTTGACACTGCAAATATGATGAAAGGTGATGGTTTCTTCCAGTATTACCAAGTTGGCTCCTGATTTCATACCAGACATGTTGCTTGCAGTTCCATCTTGCTGAATAAGATTATTTTAAAGCAATCTCAACTTTCCTTGAAAATGTATATTGGATGCACCACAGATGGTGATGGGAGGCCTATTTTTTTTCGGCATCAGGAATACACAGCTCCTGATGTCTCACTAATAGACAGAACAAACCTACACAAGCTCCAGAAGGCAGGAAACCTGTCTGTTCCCAGAGCTAAAGGAAAGTATCTATGGTCAGGAAAGGAGGCTATGGTATTAACAAATACAAAAGGAACTTTTTTTTTCTTTCTTTCTTTCTTTTTTTCTTTAAAGTAGGACACAGCAATATCTTCTAAATGCCTAGTACACATTGGCTCTCCCCTTGATTTGCAAAATGACCTGCAGTATTTCTACTGCAGTCAGTGCTTTGAGGCATAGCAGACGTTAACTTCTAAGTGAAATATTTAGTCCTGGTTACATGTCTGATCCTGAGAAATATATCCTTTCTAACAGGATACTACTGCACATCATTTTAACACATTTTAGCAGCTGATTTCAAATAAACTGTCTATAGATAAAAAGAACAGCATTAAAGCTTCCTAAAATCTTCCAGGGAGTCTGTGTCCTTAGGGATCTTTCCACATGTCTTAAAATACTGTAAGTTCTCTTCTGAGGATATTGACTGCTCTAATTTAGCACTTGGGGATTGATGTATTCCCAAGATGACACAGCATTTGGAGACTGTGATGGTTTCCTTGACAGGGCCAATCTAAGTTCTTCATTTGTCCCTACTCAACACTAACTGATATTACAAGGTAATACCTTTCATCAGTATCTTTTTTTCAACCACATCATGAATATATTTATTTTCTTATTTAATTGCCCTGAACTGAGCTTTCCATTTCTTCAAACCCTCTAGACAACCACTGTATCCTCCTTGGGACAGATCCTAATATTGTATCTTTTTAGGAATATTTCTCCAGCCTTCATACAATGTGGTTAATTTCATGGAGCAGTGATCCCTGTCTCATTGAGTTTGCAATCTAAAAAACAAATTGCTCTCAAGTTTCTTTTTATGTATACATCTACCGGGAAAGAGAATTAAAGGTAGTTTTTTGTTCTGAATGGTATAACACTTTGCAAGCTTCAAAAATACATAGAAAGATGGAAACAATACTTTTTGCTGTGGTTCTTGAAGTTCTGACATTGTTTGCATTCTGAATTGGTTTCTTCAGTTTGGTTTCTTTAGACAAAGAGATATCTAAAATGCTATTTGAATAATTTTAATCTTTGATTTAGTTAATAATTACATTGAATTATTTACACGGCTTTTTTTTTTTTTTGTGCACAACATTTATTTAATTTCATTATGAATCCAGAAATCCACAAACTCAAATAAATAAATAAATAAATAAATAAGTAAAGCTTTTTGTCAGCTTTTAATTAAAAACAGTATTTATTCAACTTTATTTCTAAAGGCAATTTGTTTTCAGAAAAAGTCCAACTAGCTGTACAGGCAAGCCCAACAATGCAGCATAGACTTTGTAAATCCATCATTTACATGCAAGCTTCACAAGGGTGAAATGTGGCAACTGTTTAATAATGCACAGCAGCACCGTACAGCAATTTAAGAGGAGAAGATGGGAAGAATGACATATGGAATTGAAAATGCAGACTGAGTGTAAGTAGGCAAAATGTAATCATCTGAATGTGAATTTTGCCACGGCAACGGAGTACGCATCCCTGCACTTACAGATATTGCCATGAAATCTTTAATGACGACTTGTCAAGATGCCTTTTATATCTCCTTTTTAAGAAATCACATCCAAAAACACATTGACCCCAACTTCCCACTTAAATATTAGTTCATAACAGTTGAGAGGAAAGAGTGAATCCCCACAGTGAATTATTACTACCATTTTTTAACAGTGCTTGTGTTTCTGGAATTGCATCTGACTGGAATGACATAAACCTACTTAGACTTTGGCTTAGCTGAGCAGGTCAAAAAGGAACCACAATGAATCCCATTTAGATGTGGGGGATAGGGGGTGGAAAACTACATTGAGATGGTGTTTAGGAATGATCATTGGGATCAGATGCAATCCTTGCCATGTCTGTACATGTGTGTAGAGGGCTGAGCGCTTTAGCCTTCATCTTGAATGTGAACTTTGGCTCTATACTCCAAAGAAAGAATTGGTTCATGGGCAAGGAAAAAAAAAACAACCAGACAAACCAAATAACAGGAGAAACATTCCCCCTGAGAGAATCACTTTCTGTACTGCAGAAGGAAAAGAATGGGTATATTATGGACCTATTTTCGTATAGTTAATTCATTTTGCTATATGATATTGCCCAAAGTTCCATGATGAAAGGATGAAGCTCTGTCCGTCTTCATTAGGAGAGAGCTGAGAGACAGCGAAGTCATTCATTAGACAGAGATATCAAGCCAGAATCATATAAAAAATAACAGAGAGCAGAGAGCTGGAGTGGAAAAATACAGTGATTAGCAAAAGGAGCAGAGAGGGCAGATTGAAGAGTGAGCAGAATGAAACTGCTAGCAAAGCCAAAAATCTGATTTAGGTTAGATATCAGTAAGAAAGGTTTTACTTTGTGAGTGGAATCACTGGAACTGGTTGCTCAAAGAAGCTAAGGCTAAGTCTCTGGAGGCATTCTAGGCCAGGTTCAATGGGGTCCTGGGCAGCCTGATCTGGTGGGTGACAACCAGCTCACAACAAGAGATTGGAACTGGATGAATTTTAAAGTTCCTTCCAAGCCATCCTATGATTCTGTGTAAATTAGAGGTAAAACTTGAAGAAGTCAAAGTGAGAGAGGCAGGTTACTGAGATGGTGGGACAGTACGGTCAGAGTAGTGGCAAAAAAAGATGTACAAATATTGGTAAAGATATTGGCAACATGGTGGAAGTAAGAAGCCTAAATACATCCCCAAGGAAGCAGATACTTAAATTATTGCTTCTGATTTCTCACCTATTTGCCTTCATGTTCACTTCATTTCTCTATTCATCCTAGAAAGCATCACTCTTCCCCTGACAGTGCTGTACACCTTGCTTTTGCTGAACCAAGGTACAGCGGTGATAAGGAAGGAAGCAGAGTGAAAGCTTGTCTTTCCTGAGATCCACAGGAATTTGTCACCAATGACAGCAGTCAAGACTTGGAACTTGGTGCTTTGTGAACTTTGCAGATCTGTATTTCCAAAAGTAGGCGTGTAGAGTGTACATATCTTCACTTCACAGGTAATGGAGAGGAATAGAATAGGGCTGTCACTCACTTCATCCAAAGGGAAAAGTGTGGAAGATGTACTGTAGAATCATAGAATGGCTTGGGTTGGAAGAGACCTCAAAGATCATTTAGATCCAAGCCCCTTGCTGTGGGTTGGTTGCCCCTCACCAGCTTAGGCTACCCAGAGCCCCATCCAAGCTGGCCTTGAACACCTCCAGAGATGGGGCATCCCAATTCCTCTGGACAGCAGTGCCACCGTCTCACCACCACCTGACTGAAAAATTTTCCTATAACATCTAAACTTAATCTCCACCCTTTCAGTTTAAAACTTATTCCCTTTGTCCTACCACTATCTACCTTCATGAAAAGTTGATTTGTCTCCTGTTTATAAGCTCTCTTTAAGTACTGAAAGGCAGCAAATAGATTTCCTCGGCGCCTTCTCTTCTCCAGACTGAACACCCCCATCTCCCTCAGCCTTTTTTTTTTTTTTTTTGTAGGAGACGAGCTCTAGATCTCTGATCACACAGTTTAGATAAAATCCTAAAAGAGCTTATTACCACCTTAGAAAGATACACTAAGCCTAGGAGGACGTGGCTCAGGTGTAGACATCCATAATACGGAGACGAATTCTGCTGTGCCTGAAAAAATGCAAGGTGCAAAAAAGCCATGAAATAAGACTTGTGAAGGAATGTGTCAGGCCAAGGGTCATTCTTTTCACATTTCTTCATAAGGCTTCATTGCTTCCCTCTTTGCTTTCCGAGATAAGTCATCCTCAAGATAAAAATGTGAATCCTCAGGTTTGTGGATTATTCAAGTGCATAATATTTCTTGCAGTGAGCGTTGGTTGGGAGGCCTGAGGCAAGTAGTTTCATCAGCTCCTCTGGGACTGGGGAGTGATGAAGGTGGTGGATGGATGCACTGAGCTGGTGAAAGGAGGCAGCCACTGAATTAGTCATCTGTTGTGATGAGGAGTAGAAACTAAGCAGGTAGACTATGGAAAAACTAAGTAAATATGCGCCATTCCTCAGTCTCCCAACCTCTCATTTCCATTTCCCTATGAAAAAATAAATGTGCAAGCAACTGAAAGTTTGAAAAACTTTAAAAGTACATTCAAAACCTGTCAGGGAAAAATCTGCAGTGCTTCAGAAAGTACTGGATATTTAAACAGATGGTCTGTTTGCTTTACTGAAGAATAAAAAGTTAATTTGATACTTCTAAAACATCATTCAGGCCTTTAAAGATAATAGACACAATGTCATTTACACTGACATACAGAAAACTCTAGTAATGGACTATGGGAGTAGATTGTGTCCAGTTCCTTTCCTATGAACCAGAAGATGTATGGTGTTATAGGTACAGATGGCACACGCGTATTGGGCTGCTCCTATATGTCTTTTGTTTAGTAAATACTATATTTAATGGCTTGACATTAACTGATGTACATAGTAAGTTAATTTTGCATTTAAATAGTAAAACTTCAAGGAAGTTCATAATTGCATATCTTTTTACCAAATGACATGCCATATGCTAGGAAATTGCAAGCCACTAATTAAACAAAACATGCCCAAGCATGTTTTTTAACAAATACTGTACATCGTTATTTAAATTCAGGGCAAATACTGTTCTGAGCATTACAAATATCTAAAATGGTGTTTAATAAGATACGCCATCTGCATTTCAAATTGATTCCACCCACATTTAAATCTCCTTCTTGAATAATCCCACTTAACAGTTACTGGGAAAAAGAAAGGCATCCATGGCTCTTTCTGTAAATTCGATACCGTGGTTCTCGTTGGTTATTAAATTCACCAGGGTAAAACTGCCAAAGTGCTGACTGCCAGCTTCCAGATCACACTAATTGAGGACTGTACAAGCCAAACTGAACCGTCCTCCAAGAGCTCCAAAAGGAGAATAAATAGAAAATAAATCAAAATAGAGATGGGGTTGTTCCTCCTCTTTCTCCCAACATGGCACGCACTATATTTAGCTACTCAGAGCCACTTGCAAAGCCCTGTAACATATGGAGAACTTCAGATTGTATAATCTCCAAATGACTACTAGGGCCATCCCTTCATCAGCTGAGATGCAGCATACTGGAAGGGAATGTGCAGAATAAAACTTGAAAAATGGGAAATTATGTCATTAGGACACTTATTTTTGCCTTCTCCTCCCCCATCCTCCCCAAGAGAATGAACACAAAATACAACAGCTGTTTGATTTAGCATCCAAGCATCCACCATGCATTGGGTTTGCAGGTGTCTGGAGCCCAAAGCACATTGCCTCCTCTACGCCAAGACAGCTGGTGCAAAGTCACAGGCTAATTGTTACAATTCTCCTACCAAGGAACTATAGGGGGTAGTTATGACAATTAGCATGGCAGAAATGGAGCAGGAGAAGGGAGGGACTTCAGGAAAAACATCTGCTAGGAAAACAATGACAGTACATCCGCTTCATATTTTTTTGTGTGTGTTGTTTTGTCTTTTTTTTTCCTTCTGTAGCTGATGTTTTCTTGTGGACAATTGAGCTCTCCCTGAGATTATTTATCATTTGCTGCAAAAATGATTTCCATGAAAAGCTCTGGGATTATCTTAAGGCATCTGAGTGCTTAGAAACACATCCAACGCTTCTGTTCTACCTGGTTGGGCCAGAAATACACAAAACTGTACCTGCAAGACTATGGCCCTGACACGATGAATAGCAAAGTGAAGCAGCAGCTCAGAGCTTCTGGCTTCCAGCATTAACAGTTAAAGAGGTTATATCTATGTGATTTAAAAGTCTGGCATAAAGAGGAAATGTATCATTTATATCTGTTGTGTGAAAGGCTCTAAAATCTCAGTGCAGAGCACCATTAAGCTGCCTCTCCTACAGTCTCTGTGGTGGCAAAGGGATCGTATGTTTTCACAGTCACGCAGCCTGCTACAAATACAAGCAGCAGGTCAGTTGTTTTACTTTATATCTTCTTCTCAGCCTGATCCTCTAGAAAAGAGCCTTACATACACTATTTTCCCCAGTGGTAAGGATAAATCTAAAGTTTGGATTAAATCTTTGACCAGCAGCCCTGCAGGTTGAACTCACAGTGAACTCTATAAGTTTTTAGATTCTTGCTGGACCATTGGCTATGATGCTGTGATATAATTCCTCTCTCCAAACTCTGCACCAGGACTCATCCATTCTGCTCGGTTAATCCGTATTTTCCAGCATTCACTTTGGATTTTGAGAGGACATAGGTGAAAAAGCTACTAGTGCTTGTATCAGTAACAAATCAGGTTGGCTATCACCTAGGGGTTCTTCACCAGAGGGTAGTGGACATGGAACCCATAGTGTCCCCAGGGCAGTAGTCATGGCACTGAACTTAATGGAGCTCAAGAAGCATCTGGACAGATATATGGCCTGATTGTTGAGTGTTCCTTTGTGGAAACAGGAGTTTGACTCAATGATCCTTATAGGTCCCTTGCAACTTGGGATATTCTGTGATTCTAAATCCATTAACACTAAGCCCATTCTAGTAGTACATGTTTTGTTTCAGCTTCCAGACACCTTTTCTCCCATTCTCTTTACATATGCTTTTAATGCCTTTTTCTTCTCACCAATCTGAATTATTAAACCAAACCACAACAGATTAAGAGAACTGTTTTAAGTCCACAAAACCTCTATGGAATGTATATTTTAAAAAAAGGAAGCCACTTTTAGTCAAAAAGGAATAAACTTTATAGAAACCACAATGTTAAATAGCTTGTAATACTTTGAAACTGATCCCTTCCCACACTCCATTTAGGTACAATTTTCTGAAATGCTTGACTTTGCCTTACTCTGTTCTTTATGAATTCAGGGAGAATTTCACCACTGACTTCAATCTGAGCAGTTGGGCCAATGCTGAGCACTACTCATCCTTTATGTATCAATCTATCCATTTTTAATTAAGTACAAAGAGGACTTTATTCTATATTATGGATTAATGGGCTGAAAAAATAATTAATTTAAATTTACATAAGCCAAAGATATTATAGCAAAAGTGATAAATCTAACAGACTAGTACACTTTGTTTTCTTTCTTTGTTCCCTCTTTTCCTTTTCCTTGCATGATTCTCCTTGAAAAGTAGCCAGAGAGATATTCTTAATTTTCTTTTTTTTGAAAAAGGATTGCTGAGTTCAGCATGGAGTCCATTTAAACTTCTATGTTATGAATGTGGGGCAATTTCTAAAAAGATTTTAAATGGAAATACCAAAAATCTTTAATCTTTATGGTATTACTAGCCAATATCCACAGCTAAGAATGAAAAATAATTAATTCTTTGCAATACATAGATATCGTTTCAAAAGCAGGAGAGGAGAAGGTCAATACTGAAAAACATTTAATTTAATCAGCTCAGAGAGTAGTACTTCATTTCATCATCTATTTGGAAATCTTGGTTATGATGACCCACACAAGGAGAGGCTCCTGACTACTAAATTTTGAACAAAATCGTCCTTAAAATTATTCCTTTCTATAGCACTTATTGGAAACCAAATAAGTAAGATTAACCTTGTTCTGTCTCTTTTCCAGATGGTTCTCTTTTTCTTTTGTTCATCTTTCCTGCTTCTTTTTAGCTGCTCTGCAGCCAGCTCTACCACCAGCTTTGTGCAGGTACTTCATTTCTGCTCCATATCTGTTCTCAGAGGAGTTATGGCAAAGCAAAAAATAATTATAGTGACCTACATAAATAGCTATAATGATACAGATAGCTCCGGTGAGAAGGGACTGTTCTAAATTAATGGACCTACTGATTTGCAGATATTGACATAGGAAAGCATCACACTCAAGACTTTATCCTGAAAGGCAGGAAGGATTTACCAATCTCTTTTTTGCATTTTGCATGGCCTATACCAGTGAATACTGTTCAAGGAAAATGTACTTATTTACTCAGTTGGTGCATTCAGGGAGACCAAGCAGTCTGCAATACAGAACACCAAAAAGCAAAAAAACCTGTATTCACCATACAGAATGTTCCCCCTTGGAATCCAACATCATTTGCCACACCGTGCTTGCCAGGAAGACAGAGATCAATCTGCACCACTGTCTGAGCAGAAGCTTGTTTGAAACTTATCTATAATTAAAACACATCCACCACTATTGTCCAGAAGAAGCGTGTAGGGTCCCCTCTGCATACCAGAGCCTAGTTCAAGTTGGCTTTTCCTGCATAATATTTGCCAGAACACACTCGCATTTAGGCACTTGTCCGTGACATAAATTATAGTTCAGTAATTACTTTTTTATGCTGTGTTCCAGCCACATTCTGAATGTCACAATTTTTAATTAGCTACAAGCCCATTAAAATTATGCCTTTTCAATTCGTGTATCCTGGGAAGGTTGGCTATTTTAAAGGAGTGGAAGCTTATAAATACCAGCAAAGTGATATGGCAATATTAATTTTACTCATTGTTTGCTAGAAAACAAAACAAGCAATCTGTGAATAATTGTTTTCTTCCACTAAACAGCACGCTGAGATGTTGTTCTTACACAGAACTCTCCAGAAATTGCTGTGTGTTTAAGTATTTTAGGATTATGCTCACTTTAGGCAGTACAACATTCTTTTAATGTCATAGTATGATAGAATACTTTGAGTTGTAAGTAATTCTTAAAGACCATCTAGTCTAACTCACCTGAAATGAACAGGAACACCTATAGCTCCATCAGGCGCTCAGAGCTCCATTCAGTCTGACTTTGAGTATTTACAGGGATGCAGCACCCACCACAGCTCTGGGCAACCTGTTCCTGTGCCCTCACCACCCTTATCATAAAAAAACTTTCAATCTAAATTTTCTCTCTTTTATTTTGAAATAATTGCCCCTTGTCCTATCATGACAGGCTGACAGGCCCTGATAAAGAGTCTGTCCCCTTCTCTCTTACAGGCCCCCTGTAGATACTGAAAGGCTACTCTCAGATCTCCCCACAGCCTTCTTTTCTCCAAGCAGAACAGTCACAGCTCTCTCAGCCTAGTCATGCTGCTTTTGATGCAGCCCAGGATACGTTTGGCTTTCTGGTCTGCAAGTGCACACTGCTAGCTCATGCCCAGCTACCATCCACCAGTACCCCCATGTCTTTTACAGCATGGCTGTATTCAATCCTTTCATCTCCCAGATTGTATTGATAGCAGAGGTTGCCATGACCCAGGTGCAAGACCTTGCACTTGGCTTTGTTGAACATCATGAGGTTCACGTGGGCCCACTGCTTGTGTCTGCCTAGATCTCTCTGAATGACATCCTGTGCATCAAATGTGTCCACTACAAAACTTGGTGTCGTTGCTGCAAACTTGCTGAGGATGCACTTGATCCAACTACTGATGTCACTAATGAAGACATTAAAGAGAGATATTAAATCCCTGATGGACACCACTCATCACAAATCTCCATCCAGACATTGACTACCATTCTCTGGGTACAACCTTGAAACTATGTTCTCACCCACTGAACCATACCTCCATCCATCAAGTTCTTACCTTACCAATTAGAGATGTTTTGGGGACCATGTAAAAGGCCTTACTGAAGTTCATATAGATCACATCTGTGGTTCTTCCCTTGTCTACTGATGCAGTTATGGCAGCATAGAAGGCCACTGTTGGTCGTGCAGGACTTACCCATGGTGAAGCCATGCTGACTGTCCATTGTCATCATCTTTTCCACGTGCCTTAGCATAGCTTCCAGGAGGAACATCTTTCCTTGCACTGAGGTGAGGCTAACAGTTTGGTAGTTCCCAGGCTCATCCTTTCTACCCTTCTTAAAAATGAGTGCTATATTGTCTTTTTTTCCAGTCACCAGGGCATTCACTGACCACCATGGCTTTTCAAATTTTAAGACTGGCTTGGCGACTATGTAAGCCAATTCCCTCAGGACTCTGGGATGAATTGGGACCCATAGACTTATGAAAGTTCAGGTTCCTCAGGTGGTCATGAATCTCATCTTCACTTGCAATGGGAGGGACATTATTCCTCCACCCCCCACCTTCTGACCCAGCTGCTTCAGGAGTGTGTGCAGAGCAGTCATCAAGTCACACCTCATGGCTTTCCTATTTAAAGATGAAACAGACTCTATATATCCAATAATCATACATATTTCAGGCATACATAGGCAGAATCACTAGGAATCACTAGGAATCATGATTTTTATCTGATTTCTGCTTATGAAACAGTTATACAGAATGCTAGGTTTGTTCACATTATCCCAGAGCAGGATTTTTTACTCTGACCTTGAAACAGAGGGAGAATAAGAGGAAGAAAGGAAGGAAAAGAAACAGAAGAATAGAGAGAAGGAATGAAGGCAGGAAAACCAATGGATTGATTTCAGGGGAAAAAAATGAGACCTAATAAAGGTTCTTAGGAGGCAAAGTTTGTACTGAAGAAATCAGTTGTATTGGTTATCTATCCTCTTCTACTTGTGGACTCACCGAGTAGGGCAGTGGACTTTTAATAAATAAATAAACAAATACATACATAGAAAGACCTGTAGATATTCAAACACAAGAAAATGGAAGATTTGAGGTGGAAGCAGTTTTGTGGGGATTTATTTATTTCTTTGTTTACCAGATGTTATTAATTCCCCACAGAAAGGAAATACTTTTCAGTAAAGGGTTTAGTTGACAATGCAGTTTTATATCCTATGTGGAGGCTCCTAACATGTTCCCAAGGACAGGACTATTGCCACTGCAGTGACTCACAAAACAAAGCAAAGGCGGGGGTAGGGCAAGGGGAAAAGAGACAAGAATTACAGGTGGGCGTTGAACAGTTGTCTGTGTGCCATTGATCCAAGCAGATACCACTGACTGATAAAAGCCCCGGTAATGTCAGAAATGACAGTAAAACAGACCTTTACCCTGAGGGATCAACACTTTTCCATTGCACTGAAATGGTAGAAACAAATCTTAACTGAAACAACTTTGTGTGAAACTGAAGGGGAGAGTGATCTAATTCTTCTCTTTGTTATTATTTTGAATGAAGTGCTTTTTAATTGCAGTTATTATTACTTAACCCCAGAGTATATCCGCTTTTGTCTTTCTCCCTTTTCAGACTTTCTGCTCCTGATCATCAGCTCTAAACATGTAATCTTATCTAACTGCTTAGCCTCAGCAAAGTACATTATTAGTATTTTAAACATTAAGGGAAAATTGATTTTCCCCTTTAAAGAACTGTATTTCTATGCCATGGTGATTAGGTGTGAATATTCCATTACCCTCTCCCAGATAAAGAGAGCCTCCTGGGAGTGCTTCAAGGGAAACTGTTGTACTGCAGTGACTATTAGATGAGTTCCACTTCCTCAGTGTGGAAATGAGCAATCTGCCATGATTCTGTTTATTTACTAAAGAGTTGCATAAAGAAAAAAAAAAAAAAAAAAAAAAAGGATTGTTTGAACTATATCATGGATGTTTCCTTGATGGAGGAAAGTTGAGAACTGGGTAAGAAACAGAAAGGCAAGAAGTTAATCTAACAACATATGGGTTTTCCCTAAAACTATTTAGGATTTCAGACTGCTCACTAAGTAGCTGCAGCAGTAACACAAAGCAAGAGGAAGACAGGAGAATTATAGTTTCAAAATTGCCACAGCAGCTGTTAACCAACAATCCAGGGCTTATGGCATCCAGCTCATTCTTCTGCTTGAGCAGGTTTCAGCCCAGCTCTCCCAGAGGACGTGGCACATTCCCGAGAGGAAAAGAGTACACTCAATGCCTCCTGTTGATGCAGTTCCATCTGATGTTACTAATTAAACTTTAACCTACCATAAGGTTCAATTATTAATTGTCCTGTCTGCTAAACTCACTCTTCTTCCCTGCCTTGGTGAAAGTAAATTAGTGACTTAGTGAGCCCCACCCAGAATTTGCAATGCATCCCCAGACACATCACTAATCCCTGAAGTCTGGAGTCCTCATTTTGTATCCACATGCTACTTATTTCAGTCTGTAGCTCATAGAAGTTCTCCTGTTGAAGGAGTCTCAGTTTGTGCTCACATGAGAGGTGGGATACCTGTCTCCTAATATTTACTCCCAGAATGGACTAGCAAGTTAGAAAAGCAGTAACAGAAGTAGTTATGTCTCATGTAACGAACAGCAGAAAGATAAAAGGATGAGATGTGTCCTCCCTACACATCAAAGCAAAAGTAGGGATGAAATCTGTGATTCCTGCATCCTGCAGTGCTATGGTAGCTGAGTCTAGGAAGCTGTTCCTCCAGTTTAGGCAATATAGTCTCTCATTTCTTTGTTGATTTTCATTCTGGTGCTGTAGATCAGCAATATATAATTTTTGTATTCAGCAAGAGGCATGAAGTGAACATATTCCATTGTCTCATTCATTTGTTTTCCCTGAATTTATTGCTTTAATTCCTGTATATCTATAATTTCTCTCTCCACTGGTAACTGAATTCCTACTCCTTTTACATTCAGTCATTCAGGCTTGCATTAGAAATTACCTCTTGTTAAAATTCAAGCATCAGTGTACAGAAAAGCAATAAAACCTGCTTTGGATACAGTATCACAGTGACAGAGGAGCAGTGTGGAAACCTTTCTTGCAATACAACTCATCCAACAAAGTGAAAGAAGTCTTAGCCTCGTGAGGATGGTCAGCATGGCATTTCATCTTGCTTATGTTGGTGGTCTAGCAAGATAAGAAACGTGTGTTGCCACCAAATCCTCCAGGAGATGAGAGGTTTGTGTGATCCCAGAGACATTTTGAGTTTATTCCATGCTGACTTGTTTTTCCCATTTTGCAGAAAGGATTGTCCTAAATAGCTGCCATTTCACAAAAACATCCCTGAGGATGTTCTTCTGCCAGACCTTGTTATGTATGCAGACAGACAGTCTCACCCACCATCTGAATATACAAAGAGACAGTGCTTCAGCTGGCTGAAGCAGTACAAAGAACCACCTGGAGGGCTCTCTACCCCCATGTTCTGAAAAAGGAAACTAGCCCCTAATTAAATATCATCCTTTAGAAACCATGTAATTCTGAGCATTTTGTGTAGAACATGGTTTACCGTTTGCTGTGCTGTGCTTCTTCCTCCCTTTTTTAGCAATACTGACATTTTCTACTCATGACCAATCCGTTTCTACAACCCATTTGATGATCTCCCCTTTATGGAGCTCCAGTGATGTCTCTTTTAGTAGCGTTATCACTGTTCTCCTTTGAGATCTCTTGATGGTGGCAGAGAAGAATCATACAATCACAGAATGGCTTAGGTCAGAAGGACCTTAAAGATCACCTAATTTCAACCTCCCTGATATGGGCTGGTTGTCCTCCACCAGATCAGGCTGTCCATGGCCCCTTCCAACCTGGCCTTGAGCACTTCCAGGAATGGGGCAAGTATCATTTTATTGATGAGAACTCTGCACTTTGTATCACTAAAATCAAGGTGTGCTCAAGTCCTCTTAACTAAGGTAGTAGCAGACTATTATGGGAAGTAGATGTCCTGACTTCACATCCCAGAAGACTTAGCCCTTCTGTACAGCCAAAGGGAATTTTATCTGAGTTCTTCACACCAGCTTGGTTATGTCTCTTCCTATTTATCAAGATGAGTGCAAGTTCTTTACTGAGTAAAGTATAAATCAAGAGATGAAATTTTTCTTCTATTCAAAGCAGGAAGAATTTTACCAACTCCAATGTATGGAGAGGTGGGAGCAGCTGGTTTAAGGACATAGTCATACATTTAAGTACAAAATGACCCAGCTATGGAGAATGTAGAATTTTGATCATCAGTGAAACAGCCCATTTGCATGACACATCAGCTTGATAGAGATTTTGCAGCTGATTTATTATGGTAAAAGGTATATCGTTTTTTGAAACTGTAACATGTGCCAAATTCTCTTGAAAAATCCGTGGGCCAGATGAAAATTTGTTGTGGTAGAAGGGGCTGTTCTTCTAAGTCTACACTGACCATCTCAAGAAGGTGTCAACAGTAGTTGACAGTTCTTTCCTCTAAGGGAAGTAGAGGAAAGAACAGAGCCAGAGAGCGTAGCAAGAAGGCTGCAGGTCAAGACTGGAAGCCTGCTGAAGAGAACAAAGAAATTGCACAGAATTTGTTGTAACCCAGAAAACTCCTGATTTGACTGAAAACAAAAGGGGACGCAAGGACACAGCATCTTGTTCAAAAACTTATAAGTCTTTCTTTGCTTTATCTAACTGCTTTGAGATATCCTGATTAAAAAGATAATTATATTAGTCTGATTTTTTGAGTTTACAAAGGACTGTGGTCTTCATGAAGACATTAGTAAATAATTTAGTCACATCTTTCTGAAAGCTGTGCTGGATTTGTGATCCCATAACTAAAGTGAGAAAAAAACCAACAATGCTTTCCAAATGGAGTCCGGGTGCTATGGCCACTAGAAGGAACCAGCCTCATTAATGCTATCTGCAGCCAACTCCAACTGTCTCTCACAAATAACTGTGATATTTAAGAAGAACTTAAAAGAGCACCAGATATACAGTGACAGGTTATTGTTACTCCTCCTGAAGAGGAGTACTGAAGAGGATGGTGGATGGCTGATCCTGACAGCTGTTATCCGGAACATGAATCAGCCCCTATTCTCTAAGTCTTGAGCTCAGCCTCTCCATCCACAAGTAAGGACCCCAGCTGCAATCTATTTCACTAATTACTCCAAACACCTCCAAAAAGGGAGAGAGGACTTTAGCCTTCTTCATAATTAAAATTACTTCATAATGGAAGTAACCATGATACTAAACCACAAAGTATTAACCTCACTTTCCACTGATAAGGGTATTATGGAGCTAGAGACCATTTTTTCTGCTTGACTTCCCACCCTCCCTCTTCCCTTCTACTTATGGGAAGATGATGAATCTTTCCATCTGTGAATTATCCAGCATAAATTATTCATGGAGCAATTTTATAAACTCTATTAGCAGAACAAGAATCTAGATAAATGTCAAGTCATCTTCGTTAATCCTTCATTCAGGCCATTGGAAGTGATACTGCACTGACTGGTAATGCATTTGACCTCCTGGAGTATTCACTTTGCCAGAGAGTTTTACTTTGATGAGAAAGTATTTATTTTTGACAAAACTTGGGCTCTATCCTTTTTAAAATAATTTTGTGGTAGAAAGTGGGCCTGATGTTTCCATATTTTCTTCCAGATCATATATTTAAAATGAGGAAAATTAAAGGCATGTTATCTCATCTTCTGTACATTTGTGCAATGCCTTCTCTAACAGCACCTTGCTCTCTGACATCTTTTAAAAGTTGAAGTGCTTTGCACTTTTCTGCCCTCGATACTTCACTGCCTCGTAGCTCCTAGTAAGAGCATATCCAGTAGAATTACTTTTCCACTCCAAACCTCAGATGAGCTCCTTGACTTTAACAATACCAGTGTGATGGGTTTAAAGGGCTAAACATGTCGTTATCTGGTGCAAAAGCTTTCCTTCCACAAAGCTCTCGGAAAGAGACATCAGCCCAAACACGCAGTAATTAATAAGTATCTTCACAAGTTATGCACTCCCAAGGACTTTCACAGACCTTAAGATTTAAAAAAAAAAAAAAAAAAGTCAAAACTGGAAACTTTTGAGTGCCTAATTATTTAATTTATTATTATTAATTATTTAAAAATAAATTATTTAAAACAACGTAATATCTCTAGGACTTAGGAATCTGAAAAACAAAGCTTTTCATATTCGCTGAAATCAGGAACTTGCTTTCTGTCCCTCAAGTATTGCTTATGCCATGCAAAGGACTCTGATGTGGAAATATCCATATTTCCACCATATTAACCAGAAGTAGCCTACTTTGAGAACTCTTCACCAGCTTTCCCTTTTCCCAGCCCTCAGTTCTGTGCTGTCTGTGGAGACGTCATAGCCAGCTGGATGGTCCTCCACATAGCATGGCTTTGCTTGGTGTGGTCCACATCTTACTGAATAATTTGCCCTAGGCCACAAGAGGAACGTGAACATTAACATCAGCTAGCGCCTAAACTCTTCATCCAGACTTTCTGTAGTTACTCTAGTTGTCTTGCAGGCTCCTACTGTACTAAAGATAAAAGAATAAGAGCCTCGAGACAACATACTTTCCACTTCCAGGTTTTCTGGGTCTCCTTTTGCACCTCCTTTGTTGATCTCACATGTAAAGCATAGAGTAAAGAGTGATTGATGCCAACTGGAGTATTGCCTTGTTGCAGATAGGAAACGATGAGTCTCCCTCAGTATTCTTCTTCTCCATAATCTTTTTATAATTTGATGGCTAGGAAGGAAAGACTATTTAAGAGCTACTGCTGCCCCTCATGGATGGGTGGGAAGTCACAAATTTGTCCATACATTCCTCTGCTTCTCCCCCCCCTCCCTCTAGCAATAATGAATTTTACTACTTAAAAAAAGAGTGGTGGAAGTGCAGCTCCTGGGAAAGGAGAGCACATGACAGTGCAAGAATTTGGTAGATAAAAAATGGGCAGCCAAATTGTCAGAAATGGTCTTGAACTCATTCTACCGAACAGGTTATGAAGCATGCAAATAATTTGAGGACTATAAATCAAACCTGTTCATTTCACACACTTGTCAGCAAGCATTTAAAGCTCAGCATCTCCTCCTTCCTGACTGCAAGAAGCTGGATTATATTATCTGTAAATGAGTATGGCTTTCTCAGCATAAAAAAGGGTCATTTCACTTAATCTATCATCTATGGACAGCAGAAAGCTTTTTCCACTTGTTAGACCAAGTATTTAAAGAGCAGCTGTGAAACGCTCAGCCTGAAAGAGCAGGGGAAAAATGAATCAAAGTGTAACAGTCCAATATCTTTGCTACAAGACCTTCCAAATTCATATAAATACATAAAGGACTTGAAGAGATTCATAGGAAAAAAAAAAAGCCTTCAATTGAGATAAGTTAAATAAGAAAACAACAGCCCTTATTTAGCACAGCTCTAAGGCACAATTTGATAGAGATTGATTCTGTCCTCTGAGGAAGTAGGATGACATCCATGGCTGTTCCTATGCTCTTCCCAGGCACCCAGAGCTGACTGCAGCCTGAATGCTCCTTGCATTCAGGACTCTTGGTCTGACCAACACAGCCTCTCTAACAGCCTCTTGTTAATGGTAACCTTTGCAGAAATAAGAAGCCAGTGAGCTGAATAATTCAGTGCTGAGTTTGAGCTCAAGAAGCTGTAAGAAAAAGCACTGGAGTTTCAACATCACGGCCTTGTGACTGATGCTTTCCCAAGCAATTTCACACCATCTGGTGTGAAGGGAGCTCTGACAGCGTTGCATTGCATGGTGGAAAACAGAAACACTCCTAAAGCTCTGGTTTGGTGAATGTTAGCTTCTCCTGGGAAACAATCTGCCACAGAAGTTGTGTTTCTTATAAGTTGTGGGAACTGACAACCCCAGATGAAAAACCCAACACCGGAGCTACTGCCACTTCTGCATCTAGAAAAGAGCAGAACATTTCACAAAATCATAGAATTGTTTGCATTGGAAGGGTCTTATAAAGGTCATCTTGTCCAAATCCCCTGCAATGACCTGGCACATCTACAGATAAATCAGGTTGCTAAGGGCCTTGTCCAGCATTGCTACATTCTTCCTTCATGCACTTGTCTTCCTTTTGCTATTTAAAACATTCCCTTTGACTTCATGAAGAATTTTATGACTTAAAATTCTTAAAATAAGTAGGCCAAGAAGGAAGTATTAGAAATACTCTTACCTTGGCCGACTCAACAGGGATGTGAATGCTACAGAGGTTTGCAGGTAGATATTGTAATTAAGTTAAGGGATTTCAATTTCACACTGTGCATAGTCATATCTTATTATCCACATGTTACGGACGGGGAAATGGACGTATTGATAACCAAGATGCCCAAAAGTCACGCATGGGAGGGAGAAGGCAAGAATCTGAGTTATTTCCACGAAAAAACTCATCTTCAAAAATGTGTATTTGAATGTGGCTGATAGGATATGCAGGCCACAATCTGAATGATACACATATGCAATTTTTTTTAGCTCTGTATGTATCTAGATAAGCCTATCTGGAAGAAGCAGCAGCTGATCCAGTGACACATGCAAAGCTCAAATCTCCAAAATATAATATTACACTTTACATTTAGAAAGCGTCCTTCCCAGAGGACAGCATGCCACTTCACAACTATTAATTACCAACTTGGTAGCACACTAGCCCACTGCATGTGAGACATGTAAGGGGACAAGCAACTATATTTTGCGTAAGACATCCAAATGCAAGGACAGATAAACCCACAGTTATGGATTGCCCTTCTGTACCTGTCTGTTGTAAATGCCAAAAGTTATCAAATCAATTTATATTCTCATGACACAAGCATAAGAACTTGCCTGGGGTGTAAGGATGTGAACAAACCCAGCTGGGAAACTGCGGAGAAATAACATGGTTAAGAGAAGAGAGAAAATTACTGAATGTTTCTCCTACATACATCATACAATCATAGAATCATAAAGGTTGGAAAAGACCTCTATGATCCCCAAATTCAACCCCAACCCACCCCCACCATGCCCATAACCATGTCCCTCAGTGCCACATCTGCATGATTTTTGACCACCTCCAGAGACAGTGACTGCACCACCTCCTTGGGCAGCCTGTTCCAATGCATTACCACTCTTGAATCTTATACATCTGCTATTATGGGCAGATTGCTCAGTGTCTCCATGCCTATTTTACACCCCTTGCAACAGGGATAGAAGTCTTAATTTTCTTTGCCTGGCTCACATATTTACACTACAGTTTCCCCAGATGGGAAGTGGTTATTATTTTGAGTTTGCAAAGAGCTTAGCACTGAAGGGCCCTAGGCTCCAAATGCTACACTTGTGCAAGCAATAATAAAAATCAAACAATTCTCTCCTTCTCATTACACAGAGCTAGCCACAACAGAGGAAACAGTATCTCAGTATCTTAGTTTGCTATCTTTGGCAGGTGGAAAAATCTCACTTCTTTCCCAAATGACTTCATCAGTAATTGCGAAGGAAAACTTTCCTGCTCGAAGGCCTTCAGAAGTAGAAAGAGATGTGATTATATCCAGTCTTGAAACCAAGACACCAATGCATGGTACATGAGTCTGGGTCTCACAGACATGAGAAGCCCCAGAAACTCACACACAGGTGGGCCCATTGAGCAGCCAGGAGCTAATCCCAATGCAGCCAATCTCAGGAAAAAGAAAGGCTAGTTGTAGGCTGGTGCTGCACAGTGATAACAAATGCTTGCTGCTTCCAGACTGGGAGGGTTGCAACCTGCTGCACAGAAAGTTAAAAAAAAAGAAAAGAGCCAACACACCATCTTTTAGCTTGTCAGCAGCAGGGAGACAGATGTTCTTTTATGCACTAATCTTCCTCTATACCCCTAGAAAATCAAGGGATTTTGTCAGTGAGAGACTACGTGGCCAAACTCTCTTAAAAGAACATATTGCAAAACGATTTGGGTCATTATGGATTAGGCAAGCTTCCCACTTTTCTGGGAAACTAAGCAACTCTTTTAAAAGAGCTGTGTCAGATACAATCCTCTTTGATACACTCTGTCCCTTGTTGGAGTCTCGCAAGGGACTGTGCAGAGAGTTTGTGTACAGAGAGCAGCTGATATTCCTCCCTCACACCATTGAAAATCAAGAGTAACTGTTACTGGTAGCACATAAGGGGGATCAGGCTCGGAGTCTCTGCTGGGATTGATCTTTGGGTACAAGGGAAGGCATTGAGCAAATACTGCTTAGGGGATGCATACTATACAATGGCTATAACAGCAGCCTCCAGTTTTCCTCTTTTTCTTCTCTCACCTCTTCCCTATTGTGATCAAAACGTGACTAGAAATCAAATCTCCAGAGGTGAAAAGCTAAAGCATAAGTGTGTGATAGTTACCTTGTCTTATTTGCCTTTCTTGGGTGCTGCCTATTGTAATAGTTTCATTCACTGCATCTGAAACCTCCTCTCCCTGTCAATCATATGCATAATGGGAATAGAAATCATTAGAACTAAGCAAATGATTTCATGATTACTGACTTATTCAATTAACTTCCTACATTTTTAGCTACCTTTTCTGAAATTTAATGCCATAGACTGATCAGAAATGTTTCAAACATTGCTGATATGTTACTACATATTACTGAAGCTGCGTGGCCTCAATGCACCACCAAAAAGACCACAAATCAATTTCTATCATCCACTGGCATAGGTCACTTTGGAGTTCACTTTATATATCACTTTTGATCGATGTATTTTTTTCATAATTTCACAACATTTAAGGTTAGAAGGCTTTCTTGCATCATCTAACTTAAGTTCCTCCAATTTCACCTGGTTTCTCCTTTGTGAGTTTTTGGTGAAAATGAATCAGCACAAAGAGAAGATGAAAGGTGGTGTTCTGTGAACACAGAAACTAATGAAAACTGCCTTCACAGATCTAAGTCTATGCCTCTCTCTGTGATTTTCATTGTCTTGCTGGGTGAGAAGCAATGTGTGTTATGCCTATTTCAGAGCTATTTGTGCCACTTCATAGGCTGCTACCTGCATGGCTGCCCAGCTGCCTCCAAGTGGATTGGCTAATGTTACTTCTTCTTCTCTTTTAATATAGAGGGTGCTAATTCTCTTCATTTCTTCTACCCAGCAACAAATTTCACCATTCTTGTGGGTTCTGAATTCTCTCTGAATTTCCTACCTCCTACCCTTCCAATTTGGTTGGGGTTGACTAACAAGTCTGAAAGTTATGGGCTGCCTTTTGTGGGTCAAAAATCACATAGCAAAGTCTTCATGGGGAGTCAATAATGAATGCAAATATGATTGAAGAAGGACTAAAGTAAGTTAATGTCAGAATGTTTATCTCCATTCTTCAAGCTTTGGGGGGGGAAAAAAAAAAGTCACAGAAATGAAAAATAGTTCATCTCTATTGCATTAGTTGTATTCTCAAGCAATAACACTTTGGTCTTGATTCTCAGAGAGGGTCAGTAGCCTTCCCTACCCGTAATAGATCTAGAGATATATGTTATACATACTATATATGTCGTATATATATATATGCTATATATAATAGTTCATATCTTTTTATTGTCAAAGCTATTTTATATATATATATACATATATTAAAAAAAAAAACAAAAAACAAAAAACACCCAAGGAGTTGAATCCTTTCTGAAAAACAGATGAAAGACCAGTAGGTAGATTTTATTTTTTTCCTGCTAGATGTTCATGAATTGTGATAGCCCTAGTTTTAAACTACCAGTGCAATCATGCAGCTTTATGTATTTTGGAGAGCTTTACGTTGAATGCATCAGCCAAAGCAAAGCTCCAGTGCTCCTTATGCACTTCCTTTAAGAGCCTGACTTTCGTTGTGAATTCATTTCCCCCCGTAAAATATTCTTTACATATTCTAGTTTTAGAAACCCTGAAATAACACTGTCAGAAGCACTCATGCTTCACTTTGATGGAGAAAAGACCACACAACCATGTTTACCAAAGAAATCATAAGCAGAAAACTGAGCCTCTGGGCATTTCCATTTTGCTGGTATGCCAAATAAATTGTAGCAACCCTTTGAAAAAGTGGTAGGAAGGAGGTTGGAAGAGGATGTGACAGTGAATCCATATGTAAGGGTGGAAAAACAGCTCTGTCAGACGTTTTCTTTGGAAAAGATCTCTTCATTTCTAAGCTGATGTTATTGCCCAGTGCCTAGAAACTGAACTTAAGGGAAAACAGAGGGCAATCTTTTATTTGAGGTGATGGCACCTAACTTGTACCTGTTAGGATCTGCTCTGTGATCTAACACATTCCCTCCATGGCTAAGCTGCCTATTGGCTTAAGAGAAAGAAACGGAAGTTTTATCATTTGTATTAACTTTATCTCCTTTTCTGGAATGTTTTGAGAAGGGCTAAAATCTAATAAGCACTACCTATAACAGAGGAAACAGAATTCCCTATATGTGATGTTCTAACATTGTTTTCTCTGAGGAACGATTTCCAGAGGTAAAGAGCTTTTCCTCTGCATTAGGTCTCTACACTGTAACTGCATTGCTGTCATCTGAACTGCATTACCATGAACTTATATGATACAGATGTGCTGCAGTGGTTAGAAAGTGGTTTTCCTCGACTTAACCTCAAGTCACACAGGTGTACCTACAAAGCTAAATGTACAGTGACCCATAACCTTGGTCCTTGAAGACGCATGGGCAACTAAAACATGTAAAGCTGAGCTGTATTTCTTGCAGACCACATAGCAACAACCTTATGATTATTTCAATAAAAAGCAAGAAATTCCTTAGGTATGTGATTGGTTGTAACTGCAGCAGCACATTTATGCATAGATCAATTTATAGGTAATTTCCAAGGAGAAAAAGTCATTGTATATTTTATTAACATTTGTTTAAAGCAAGCCAACTATGCAATTTACGACTTAATAAGCCACTAGTCCTAGGAAATATTGATTTCTTTTTTAATGAGTAAGAATATATACCTGATACCTCAGTTGAGAACACTTTTTACTAAAACTACTTACTGCTTTCCTTTTGCAAATGGTGGGGACTTCTTAAGTGGACACGCTAGAGAATCAAAATAACAGCAAATGCCATGCTGTATGACGTGCATCAAGAGCAAAATTCCAAAGAGTTATTTGAATCATGAAGGAGATGATACATAGAAACATGTAATTTTTAATATTAAAATAATAGAATCATAGAGTATCCCAATTTGGTAGGGATTCACCAAGACCGTTGAGTCTACCTCCTAAAAATAGTGGAGAAATGTAGCAGAGAACATTAAACAGTGTATGATGAGTGTCACTTTGCACCATATCTGAAATACTACCTTTTATTAATGAAGCTACCATGGAAAAAATTTCTTTGGCTTTCATACAGGGCAAATTAGCACAGAATATGGCCTATAATCTATCTGTATAACCATCTGGCTGTCACCTGGACTGATCATTTAAGTATTTTTTCTGCCTTAATACAGCAGAGATTTCTCTTTTACCTTCAAACTGTCCTAGAAACTTTAATCACTGCGCAGATTAAAATAACCGTTTCAAATTAATCCTCTAATTCAGAGCATACAAGTTTTCAGAAAACATTATCACCCCCAGTGAAAAGAAAACAGCACAGCCTTCAGTGTAATGCTGCTGTCGTTTTGCTGTAATTAACTGCTGAAGATCTGACTTAAATTTTCAGGGACACAGGTCAAGTTAATTGCCTTGTTGCTTAGCAAAAGAGAAGGAGAACTCAGTAGGGCTACTGGAGCAGCAGCTACCTGCGGTTAATAAAGATTTTGAAATACTGGTTTCTTGAGACTAATATAGCCTAAAAAATGTGATTTTGCACAGCCTACAGAGTTCTAGGAACAATGACTTATTTCCGAAATGTCTGCAGATGAACAATGAAGTTGCTGCAATTGCATCCAAAAGCATGCAAAAGAGCAAAACAATGAAAACTCTGTAGGCTGAAGATTTGCAGCCTGGACCTCCTTTGTTTAGTTGGAACAAGGTGCGTAAATAGTAGATGAATGCTTTTATCAAAACAAACAAATAAATCCCTGTTTTGTGAAACACAAACTTCTCTTTAAAAGGAATAATCAGAGCCAATCCATTGAGTACTACCAGTTGGATGCCTGTTTTTAAGCATTTAGCTGTTGATTAGTCTTGTTGAAGCAGATATTTTCCTTCTTATACTGCTGTAGCTGTACATCAATAAAGGAATAGGTTTTTGACCTATATTTTGGGTTAACAAAACATCTTCTACACTCAAGCAAGACCAGGGATGTCAGTATCACTGTCCTAGTCTGACACTGGTAGTGTCAAGCATTTAATCATCCTTGGTAGGCAAATCCATGGAGTCCCTACATCTGTGGAATTTGGGTTGCTCAAGGACAGATTTTTAAAAGCAGGGTCCTTTCTATATCTGTAGACAAATATCTCAGTTTAGTAATCAGTGTGAGCAAAGACAACTGTATGAATACAACCTGGAATTTTTTTGGTCATGCGGAAGTGCGGTACTGTGGATAAGGATAAGAAATGTGTTAATTAATGCCCCAGTTGTGCACCGATCATTTAATGCTCCTCAAAAGATCAGAGATAATAAGGATCAGTTGTAGGTGGAGAGCTCACAGTCTTACAGATCAAGCTATTTCTCCAGCAGAGAGTAAAAGAAAATGAAAGAACCATGTTCCTGCTATTTCAGCCTTGAAAGCTTCAGAAGTACCTGAGGAGTCATAGGGAAGACAAAAGTCTCAGGACAGATGGGGGCTGGAGTCGTACTGATTCCAATTTAGATGGTACAACAGCTGAGCCAGAACTGTTGTGTTTGGTGTTTTTTTTTCTACACAGAATCATAGAATGCATTTTGTTGGAAAGGACTCTTAAAAGCCATCTGGTCCAACTCCCTGCCATGAACAGGAACACCTATAGCTCCATCAGGTGCTCAGAGCCCCATCCGGCCTGACTTTGAGTATCTCTAGGGATGGGGCATCCACCACCTCTCTGGACAACCTGTTCCAGTGATTCACCACCCTTATCGTAAAAAACCTCTTCCTTATATTCAATCTATATCTCCCCTCTTTTAGTTCAAAATCACATCCCCTTGCCCTACCACAACTGGCCCTGTCCTCTTTCTTCTTACAGATCCACTGTAGATACTGAAGGGCTGCTTCAGGTCTCCCTGAGGCTTTCTCTTCTCCAGGCTGAATAGCCTTAGCTCTCTCTTGCTGTCTTTGTAGCGGAGGTGTTCCATCCCTTTTATGTCTTAGTGCTAGCTTCTTTGTGCGCAAGAATATTTAAATGATTTATAAACTAAAACTCAATCATAAACTATCTAGAAAAAAGGAGAAAGATGTTAGCTGCATCTATTTCCTGAAGGAAAACTTTCTACCTGCCATAGACCTCCATTTTAGGACGAGAAGCAAATCCTCCAGAGGGGATTATTTCTCTATATAAGCCATTGAAAAGGTTCAGATATTTATCCTGAAGGTGCCAAATTTCCGGAGACCAGCAGCTGCTCATGAATAACTCCATCTCCCTGAGCACACCTAACCTTGTCTCCATCCTATGTAGCCCTCAGCACAACCACATGAGTGAGTGATCTTGCTCCCATATATTCAGGAGGAGCATTTTGTTATCATTTCCTCCTCCTGTTTCTAGTTTTCATGTTTCTGGCTTACACTTTTCTTAGTCCTACTAGCTAACGTCTGCATAGAGATTTATCTCACTGTAATGCAACCAAATAAATTAGCATCCCAAAGAACTTTCTATCAAAGCCTGCAAGCCTAGAGGCACAAGAAAATTGGTATTACTGAAGAAGACAATTATTTGGTTTAAGGAGGATAAAGATTCTACAGGGATTTCGTTTTAGCTTAAAATTTGCAGGGGTGTTATAGCTATAAATCTGGAGGAAAGTGAAAAGCCTCAGATGGTCCAATTTACTGACAATTTTTCCTCCACATTTATGTTAAATATGTATGTATATATCTAATAGCAAACAGGGGTTTTTACTGTTGGATTTGTTTATGCTGTGATAGAGTCTAAAATAGTGCTGGAAGCTTTCCAAACTCAGTACAAGTTTCAGTTCTACTTTGAAAATTGCATAGTACCTACATGTGTTTCAGGGAAGTATCACATTGGACAGAAATTTCATTAAAGGACCAGACACTGCTGTCCTGACTTTGAGCAAATACAGGAATCTGGTTCGTAATCAAGCTTTTGGAAAAGCAATTAATGATTGCAGGTGCTTCGGGTATTAGGTACTCAGCTTGAAACACCTTTAAGAAGGCTGCATTTTGGAATGTGCTCCGCTCTGAGTGCAATTAATGGCTTTCAAAAATCTTGGCCTTCCTGGTGTTCTCCGATGAGAACTGAATTTTAAATTTCCACAGATGGATTTATTTCATCAGCCTGTTAGTTTTTCTTATTTGTTGCAATGCTATTGCTTAGTTTGCATTCTTATGGGAACCAGGGTTAAAAGGACATTCCTAAAATGTTATATATTTTGTTTTAAGTGTTTATTAAACTGAATAGTAATACCATCAACATCCAAACACGGATCATTTCGGTTAAAATTCAAGCTGAAATGCAAATGCCACTTTGACCCCTTGATAGGGGTTTGAGTGTGTTCACATTCCCTTTAAACCATCAATTTTCCAGCCAACAAAAACCATCTCTGACAGATCCATGGTCTGTTCCAGCAGTGCAGATCTGTCTAATTCCCATGTTGGCATCAGAATTGTATCTCTCCTATAGAATTAACCACTCAATCATCAAATAATGGACTGCAACACAATGCATTTGGCTACTGACATTTTTAGGCATGTGCCTTTTATTCCCAAGTAAGCCTAATTATACTCTGCTGTACTTTCTCAAGATTCACAGTATGATTTTGTTCTCCTAAGCACAGTGCTCTAAAAAAGTCTGACCCAAACTTTATGAAAATCTAACATAATTTACAAAGACTTCTAGCTGCCTATATTTTGTTCTGACAGTAAAGCATACATTTTTGCATTCATTTGCCATCACTTCCTGACAGTAAGATAAAGAAATCCACTCAGGAGTTTACATAAAATGAACTTGGACTTTCAAGTCTAAAATTAACTTCTCAGATTGATTTCTACCTCCCTCACACTCACCCTTTGAACAGAATGCACCAAAAGCTGTAATATCTGTACATAAAATTGTCAATTTATAGAACTGTTATGTGTACATAACAAAAAACAATGAAAAATCCTATAAGTCTAGCCTTTCCCTAGGCTTTTTCTGAAAACCTTTATAGCACAGAATGTTGTTCCACTTGGTTTCAGCGTGGGTTCTTGATATCATTTTTTATGTCTTGCTCTGTATAGCGTGTTGTGGTCTAACTCATCAGGCAGCTCACTCTGCTCCCAGTGAGATAGAGAGAGAATTGGGAAAGAAAAGAACTCATGAAGTAGAACTCAAAGGCTGAGATAAAAGCTATTTTCTAAGACAGAAAAGAAAGGGGAAAAAAATAATAGTAATGATAATATATATAAAATACAATTATACATATTTAAATTTTTGACTGCTCCAAAAGTAATGCTTTCTATTTTGTTCCATTGGCCAGGGACATCAGAGGTGGATGTTGGTGGTATAGCAGTAGAGGCTGAACCTTCCCACCAACATTCCATTACATTTTGTTGCCCTGTGACAGATGGCAGCAGAGGCACAGTCTGACAGAATGGTGTCTGACATGGAAGTGTGCATGAAGCAAAGGTTTGTCACTGAGCTCCTCCTTGCAGAAAAAGAAGGCTCTCATTGGCATTCACTGATGCTCCCTGAATGATTAAAGAACTGAGGATGTGAGCACAGTGACTATACTGAAAAATAGTGATGGAGATGAGGAATTTCTTGAGGACTTAGCACAGCATAGTCCTTCTGCATTGTACATGTCTGGATTTCTTCTCTTCTTTCTCCTGATCTATACTTTGTTTTTACGTTAGAACTAATGCTATCTATAGAGGTTTCAGGTGATTCCATAAGTATCTCAAGTAATTTGGGGTAGAAAGACTAATTTATTTATCTTAATGACTTTTTTGTTTGTTTTCAGAACAGTATTGGTTGAAACTCAGCGAGGTTTGTGACCACCTTGGATCTCAAGTGGTGTTGACAAGCTCATTTACAGGGTTTAGTCTTATTTCTAGCTGTAGGTTTTTGTGAGGCTGTGAAGTCAGCCTATCTGTGACCAGCTGTGTAAATCCACCTCGTGTGGATGCAGGCATCTCCCTTGGGTAGCATTGTAGCCATGACAACACAAAGATCAGTGTCCGCTGCCCACTGTGCATCTCTCTGTCTTCTCAGCTCCCTTGGGATGAGATCAGCTAAAAGGGATAAATGCCTTTCTCCTGTATTCTTTATTTTGAATATTTGACTTTACAGTAAGCATTTTCTCAAACATAACTTTGCTGGATTTTTGGGCTTTTATAGAAATGAATAGCAAACTGACCATATACAGCTCCACAGAGTGCGTGCAGGACAGTTTCTATCCAACTCTGTGGGTTTTCTCCTGCCACAGCACAAAACACGCATCTCCAGCACACAAGAGCCTCTCCAATTCTGAATCACCACTTCTAAGTGCCTCTCTCCCACGAGTAGCTATTTAGCTCTGTGGTAGATTGTCGCTGTCTTATATTTACTAGTTGGAATGAGTCTGCCAGTCCTTGCAGGATGAGGGAACCCTCTTTCTCCTCACCAAACGTGGCTGTCATCTTGCAGCACTTCAGTCCTCAGTGCACAGAGTGGGAATGTGTAAAGAGACCTCAGCACTGCGCTGAATGCCTCTGAGTCCTTTCAGGTTTTTTCAGTGTTGGCAACTACTTGCATTCAAAAACTCATGATCTATGCCTCGAAACTGAATAGTACCTCTTCTCAATGGTGAATTGTGACACATGCCTATACCTCTTCTCAAAACTAGTAGAGAGAAATATCACTTCTCTGGGCATTTGCAGACAGGAGGTTATTCACGCAGTAAGACTGTCTCCAACAATTATAGAGGGATCCTACTGTTCAGGGATACGTGTGAAGAATGAGAGGCTGCATCTGGATCTCTCTATCAACCTGGTAGCTGCTTAGGATCTACGTCCTACTCCAGTGTTGTAGCCCCACAAGCATGGAAAAGCTCACTCCTCACTTCAGTCCTTCTCTTTTTATCTTCTTCCCACTATGCTCTGGCTTTCCTGCTCTTTGACTGATTTTCCTTTTATTCCATTTTTACTGCAGGCTCAGCCAGAGGAAAACCCTTACAGTGACTGTCAAAGACATCCGACACTCTACAACACAAAGGGCAACATCTGGGAAGGGCATAGCAATGCTATACAGACTTGGGATGTCAGATAACATTATCAAAAGGTGAAGTTTAATGTAATTCTTAGTATATGATTTATATTTCAAAGCAAGCTTTGCTCTGTACTTCACTCTGTGATCAACCAAATGTATTACTGCCTGCAGTGTTTTTAGCTAATCAGTCCCTGTTATTTCCCCTTTTCATTCTACTCTAGCTCCCAGTTTTATCACAATCATCTAGACTCAAAAAAGGAGTTAAAGTGGTTTAACACTTGATAATATTGCCCTTTTTTCCCCTTACTGTTGCATGCTAACTCCTGTATTCATTAGTACCAGGATCTTACCAGATCAAACTTAATTTCACCTTCTTTTGTAGTGCATTCGAGAGATCTTGAGCCTCTACGAGTTTTGATCATGAGTTAAGTAACTAACTTTGTCATTAAAACTCATTGGTCTTGATGTTTTTTTTTACCTTGATTCTTGTATGGGAACTGCTGAATCACAGCCTGAACCTCTGATTGATCACCTGAGGTGAGCAATGAGTCAGCCCTGGGAGCACAGGTGAAGGCAATTCACCTGTAGGGAAGGATCTCTTTCTGGAGATCCCTCCTTTGGTGTTTTACAGTGAGCCCAGGACAAGGGTAAGCACTCTATCTATTCTCTTTTTGGTATAATAACTTGTTTAGCTAAACTCTCTTGTTTATTTCATAATTATAAAAATTGTATATTTATTGGTTATACAATTCTATTTTGTAAAAACAATTAAAAGAGGCAAATTTTTTAATAGTCATGCCTAAAGTTAGGCATCTACTCCTGCATTTAGCACTCAAAATGATCTTGCCTGATTTCAGAGGTATTGAGCAACTTAATATTCTAGTGCTGTTTCTGAGATCTTTTGTATGCTCGTTACAACCAAGCTCCATATGATATTAGGATGGATGGACTGGAGTGCCTTATTTCTCCTGACTAAATCCATACTTACACAATCAATTTAAATAACATCTCTTTATTTTTTTTAAAATGCCTTGCCAGTAAATTATCAATAAATTGGTGAAAATTGAGAGGTTTGTTTCCAATTATGATCATACAACATAATCATTTTTGTCATCTCAAGCCTTATTATAATTGCCAAAACTATACTTGTCCATTGCATCTGCGTTCCTGAATGCATTTCATGGAGAGCTGAATTCATGCATTTCCAAAACATCCTCTAAAGATATCCTGTCTTACTTAATGAATCAAATATTCCAATTGAGTCTTTTTTTTTTTTTTTTTTTTTTGGCCAAAAAGGTACATATTTATTGAGGCATTCTGTTTTCTTAACCTTTTGGAGAAATTAAAGGATTGTTTAAGTTAGAAGGGACCTATATAGGCCATCTGGTCCAACCCCCCTGCAATGAACAGAAACACACAGCTCCATCAGGTGGGCAGAGCCCCATCCAGACTGACCTTGGGTATCTCCAGGGGCAGAGCATCCACCACCTCTCTGGGTTTCAATGCCTCGCTGAATGATCCAGTTCAAATTTGCTTATCCCCTCCCACCTTCTTTTGATATCCTGACAACAACTAAAACATAGAAGAGGGAAATTACAGCCATCTTTATATCTGCCTGGTTCTTAGGTCTTGTTAGTGATTTTCAGTATAGTCCTTGCGCGAAGAATACGTATCAGAACCCCTTTTCTCTTTCTGTCTCTTTAGCCTATTCCAAATCTTCTCATTGCTCTCAGGACTTTCAAGATAGGCAGGATGGAACATTTACTTGCCACTCTGCTGCATTTTTTTTCCTTTAGAAAAGGAAAGAGAAAACAAGCAAGAAAAAAAGATCAGTTGTGCCTTTCAGTTTTAATCTTGTTCGATTTTCTTTGCCATGAATTGCAAATAGATAAAAGGTACTTCCACTTTCCTGATGTCTTTATATGCCTAGGGACTTCTGTGACCCAGTGTCTGTACATTTGCTATTAGCTCTGGTTAGAAAATCAGTATCAGATTTCGCATTAAATAGATAGAACACACCACAAATACATTTTGATATTTTGTTTGAGGGAAGGTCAAGAAACTCCAGGCAAGCATGGAGACATCTATTACCTTTGCTCTGCCTGTCCAGCCCAGTAAATTAAGAGCCCACACTCTGGTCATGGAACGTAAACACTTGCATATCAGAGCTTTTATGTGTGGTATTTTGTTCTTAAAGGTACTTATGTTTGTGGCTTTTGTAAACGCCCTTTATCTCATAGGAGAGCTGACTCATACTGGCCAGCAAAGGTCCTCAAGGAGCCATTCATTTACTCAAAGAGCCTTCTTATCTCATGTCCTCACATATCTTTCTGTCACATCCAGCACTTGAAGGCAATGTTTCATCCAATTATACCAGCTAGCCTCAAGCAGAAGATTCATATCAGATAGAGACGCATAACTAATATCTAGTGTATTTGCAATATAACCTAGGTACAAAGATTGTATCAGGGCAAGAAACAGACCATTGTTATTGCCTGAAATGACCTGTAAATATTAGGTCATGGTGGTCACAGTGGACAGAAATATACTGGCAGACAGAAGGCTCCGCATGTGATATGTGCAGATTTGAACCCAGTTTGAGCGTAAAGCAAAAACACACTAAGAATATTTCATCCAGTCCTCTAAGTTACTCCATGCTAACAAATCTGCAGCAATATTTCCTCCTTCATTTAAAAACCTGGACAGGTCTGAGTACTTCTGAAATTAACTACTCAATAGCTTTCTCACCCCACTCAGTGCAGTGGATGAAGGTCCCATTCACTTCAGTGAGATCCCAAACAGTTTTGTCTGTAATGATCTTGCGTCAGATAAACATGAAGTATTTTGTGTCACAGTATCATGCCCTAATGCAAAGGGGGAGGAAAAAAAAAGTAAACTTCTTGCTCACTGTGAGAGCATCCATGAGTGTCTCAAGTCATATTGTATGCCCTGGACGTTTCAATGGCCAGTGTGATTTAAGAATGACTTAAAGCTACACATTATTTGAAAACGATGCCCATGGTACCTGAGATATATGTCCATGCTGTAATTTGAGATGTTTTTGTCTCCACTGCAAGAGAGAGCTTAGTTTTGTATCACTCCCATATGATGTGATTGGACAAACGTGTTCTGCCAAACATTCTTCAATGTCATTTTTTCCCTCCAAGGCAAAGGCTATACTGCAGAAGATATCAGAGTAAAGGAAGCTGAGTCAAAGGACATCTCTCTTCACTACTGAAAGCAGCAGAAAGCCTTAGGTATGTACAGAGAAGACTAGCCCTTCATCTAGATACATCTAAAACCTCACTGCTCCATTTAAGTCCAGGTTCTTGCTGTAATCAGTGGAAAAGGGTTGGCACTTTTGGTAGTGTGATTCAACCCATCCTCAAATATGGATCTCAGATATATGGGATAATGGCTCTGTCACTGACTGCTTGCATTATGCAAAAGCCTGCGGCAGCGTTGTTTCAGAGTAAGAGCACCTTCATAGATAACAGGCCATCTGATTGACAAGGATAACAGCCCTATATGATCTGTGAAGGTAGATTTAAAGAATCTAGCTTTTCTATTCCCTAACATTGAATGACTCCTGTTGGCTTTGAGTCAAGTACAAGTACATAAACTCAAATGATGCCGTGAGCAAAAAAAAAAAAAAAATCCCCCCAAAACAGCCCCAAACCAAAAACAACAGCCCTAACATGCCGTTTAATCAGCAAAGATGGAAGAAAATACATAGAAGGAATGGCAACAACAAGTCTACAGCAATTACGTTTGTTATACCTAAACAGAAGGAGAGAAGGAACTGTGGAAAAAGTCACAATATTTCTCCTGCTTATTTTAAGTTGAGGATGGTCAAACTTTGTGGGAGGCATTTTGTTTCTGTTTAGTTTTGATTTGATTTCATTTATTTCTCCTTCAGTCTGAGACACCAGTTTGTTTCTGTTGATTGATGTGCTTTGGCACCAATTTACTGAGCATAAACATCCAAACTGATGGGGCACAGCTCTGCACCTGGCAAGGTGATGAAACCTAAGAGGCAGGTTTATAATACCTGAATTTCTCTTTGGATGCTCGTATCTACACCCCTGTAAAAAAATCTATCTCAGCAAAAGCTTTAAGACACTTATTACTCCTGTGTCATCTCAATTTTCCCATCTTGGTAAATAAGGTGCATGGTTCATATCTATTATTTCTCCTAGTTCCCAGATTAGATCATAGCATTGCTTTGTTTATTAACTCTTTTTTTTTTTTTACTTTGCCACATCTCTTCATCTCTTTTTGCCCTTCAGCTATCCTTGAAATGAGGTGAGAAATAAGTTCTTCTTCATCATGCTATTAGATATCTCAAAGGGCTGAAATCTGATACTTCTATCTAATGACTTTTTTGCCTCAATAAACTCCACCCTTCATAGCATCTGGGATTTACATCAGGAAGGAGCATCTATCCCAAGTCCAGGAACACCACCTAAGTAAAGAGATGACTTTTCTCTCTTTGTGAGAATCATTAGAGGACAGCTGGTATTTTCTGGGAGCCCTGGATACCTGTGAAGACTGCCTAATTAATGACAATAGCTTCTGACAAAGATCTGGGTGCTTACATTAGGGGAACAAGTGTCAAGAAGAGTGGCTCATCTTCCCTTCAAAAGATGAAGATATTTTGGTACATACAAGGCAGCAGATAGAGCTTATAATATGGAGTAGAACCACCTACAGGATCTGCTGACTTTTGTTAGCTCATCTTTGTCCTGATATTATAGCTTTAGCTGTAATATGTGTTTACAAGCTCACAGGATCATAAGAGCTCTTAATACAGACTTTTCCATGGAGGTGCCAGAATACAGAGCCTCACCTAGGCCTTCCGTGTTGCACCTCACTTTTTGCCCCTTTCTATGGCACCTACTGATGAGTCCTTATTCACCAGAGGGGAAGGCAAATGGTGAAGGATGAAAAAAATAAAAGGAATAGAAATTTCTTTCAAGTTTGATCAGAAATGTTAATTCCTATTGTGATTGGAACAGATGGTTTCAATAAGAGCCTGCTCCAAAGATGACTGAAGATAATTGAAGGATTTCCATTGGTACTGGTGCATGTTTCACTGCCTATGGAAAACTAGATCTTGATTAAAAGATCCAACATCTGTATCTTCAGTATGAGAAAAGTTGGGGGAGGGGATCTTATGGACCCATATGAGTCTATATCTCTCATGGCCCGACATTCCCCAACTAAAGTTTTGGAGCTCATAAACTTTTGTGATTAATTCTGCTGGAAATGTGGTCATGGCCACAGCATGTATGATATCTCTGAGCAGGCAAGCAACACTTCTCTTTCAGTGTTGCTTGAATAATTGGAAAAATCACTCATCCATTACTATTTTACGGCCACAGACACAATCCTCCCCTGAGCTGGCACCTCAGCTGGGGATGCTCCATTTCCATTTAATAGAATGAAAACCATGTGGCTATGAATCATCTGGTTCTGTCTCTGCCTCCTTAGCAGGAGCACATTTGCTGTATTCGATCAGCTGTGCTACAGTTCAAATTGATGGCAGGGCTCACACCTCATTTCTACATGCAGAGGCTGTGAACTTTCTGAGGCTGCAAACATTTCCCTAGCTGATTTCTTATGTTCTAGAAGCTGGTTTGTTTTTATTTATTTATTTATTTTTTTTTGACTGCCATTGTGTGGTAGATACTCTGCAGGCAGACTAGGCACCATCACTCCCTAAAGCTTTTATTAATGGCTCTTTTTCTTTCTGTCCAAGCTTTTTCTGCTACATTTATTATCACACACGCTTGGGTGTGTATGTATGCATTAGGATGTCCATAAATCACTGTGCAACTCCAACTACATGCTAAGAGTGCAATTCCATAGTGATTTAACTAATCTAAACCAGAGCTACAGCAGTCCCTCTCTCCCTTACTCACAGCTCCATGTTCCTACCTTCATCTTTGAGCTGGCACTAGCAGATTTGTTATAAAGGCTGATAGTTTGTGCAGTATCATGTAGGGAGTTGGCTCACGGAGCCAGTGCAAATAGAAAACATCAAGCTAGATTTTGGCTCATTCATTTCACTGAATGATGTCATTCTGTATTGACAATGCAAACCAGTGAATCAGACCATGTGAGATTGAGGACATTATGACAGCAATCCTGATTTAGAGCAGGTTAAAGTGCCCTGATGCCTTTCCTTCTATGTGTGTGGGGGTGAGTGTGTCTGTTTGTGGATTTTTATTTCTAGGTACACATGAGCAAAAATCTATAGAGCAGGAATTTCTAGGCTGTTACACATTGCACTGGGCTATAAAAGTGCTCTGAAAGGTCTGAAAGATCCCAACTATGCCATGGTAAGCTTTTACAGGAGTGGCAAGATGACATCTCCCAGTCAGGCACTGATCTGATTTTACTCCTGACCTCCCTGAATGTGCTGCTGGGTGAACACCTGAATGCCACCAGTCAGTCAGCCAGTGATTAACACTGTGTGGCTCATAAGGAGTAATTGTCTCGACTTTCAAGTCCATTCTGCTATTGGTGGGATGGACACAAGTGCTGCTCCTTGTACAGGGACTACGGCTGGGTTAAGCCTAGAAAGGAGGAAGTGATGAGGCTAGTGTGGATCTTTTTATGGAGCAAGCACAGAGCTAGCGTGATAGAAATGGCTTTTTTGAGTAATAAGCAGATGGGAAGATGAATGAGATGGAGCAGAGATATTGGTGTGAAATGATGGAGAGATGTGCTAGGTAGCTGTGGCATGCATGTTAGCATTTATCCAGGGAGGGCAAGGGATAGGATAAAAGCATAAAAAATGAATAGAGGCTTTCCTTTTTTGGTATTTCTGTTATTGCAAGTCCAATATGGGAAGTGACACCAGTATCTATAGGTGCTGCTGTTATCTGCAGTTCTGCTCCTGCAGATCACAGCTGAGTTATATAGAGAAGTGTTCAAGGCCATGTAATTAATGCAGTGAAAACTTCTCTACCAAGTGGATCCAGCAGTTATAGTGATGTAGAAGAAACGAAGCTTGATACATCTTTTAATTGCATGGGCATAAGATGCCTTCACTGCTGGATAGTGGAAGGTAAATAATTTCCTTCCACCTGCTTATAGCAGTAGTGGCTACTAAAAGAGGAAAGTAGCAGTTCAGTCACCTTATAGGGTAATTATTTTCCTTTCTTATTTATTGTGTTCTTCTTTTGTTCATTGAACTGCGTGTGTATTTTTTCTTTTTAACATTTTCCATAACAGTAAAATTGTATTCCTCTGCTAATATTGATTCAGCTTTCATTACAATTGCATTAGCTGTGCTATTATTGACATTGTTTAACCTTTTACTACTGCCTTGTGACCACAGCTAATGAGCATCTTTTCCTCTTTCTGTATGTTTACTCACTTTTCCAGTATTTCTCCTGCACTTTTCTCATACATTTCCCATATAATAAAAACTCTCTTTCCCTTGCTTTCTTTTAAGTTAGCAATGGTTGTGGATGCCAATAGTAAATTGTATTTTCTACATCTAAATAGTATTGAATTTTTCTTCATGAGTGGGTGGTTTTTATCCCAAATTTGAATTGTTTTGAATCATTTGACAATCAATATTGTGTAACTGATCTTGATTAATAACTGGAAAATAGTAATCACTGATTAAACGAGTAAAAATCTCACATTTTTTACATGATATGTTGTATTACAGTTTGAATAAACTCTTGGCGAATGTGCCAAAATATTTGATTGGGGGAGAGAAGCGTTTTTGGAAGAATGATTTTAAATTTCTTAGGCAACTCATTTTTTCTTTCTCCTTTTGTCCCTGGAGGAAGCTTTGGATCATTTGAATCTTAGTGTAGTGCTCTTGGTTAACTTGAAGTTCCATAGAGAGTACGGTGTTGGACGTGTGCTGTGCTCCAAAGCCACTCCAGCAGGCTCTGCCTCACTGGGGAATTGGAGCATGAGTGCATGTGCCATGACTCAAAAGATGGTGAACTGTGCCTTGGTAGAGCAGAACCAGAGGAAAAACTGCTGGAGGTGCACAGGAGATCTGACCTGCAAATCAGTCATCCAGCCTAAATATAGGAATAAAAGACTAATCAAACAGTCCAGTGTCTGATACCCTTTAATATTTCCTCAGGATAGCTGGCACTCTTGTTGGCAGGACAGTTTTACCTGCTAGAGCAGAAGTGTGATGGCCTTGCCATTATAGAATCAATTGAATTGGAAAGGACCTTTAAAGGCCATTTAGTCAAACTCCCCTGAAATGAACAGGGACCTCATAGCTTGACCAGATGCTCAGAGCCTTGTCCGGCCTGACCTTGATTGTCTCCATAAACTTGTACCGCACCTCACAAAAACACCTGAAATTTACAGCAAGTTTCTTTTTCCCATGTAATGTAGCCATAGATATACAACAGCCAAGAACTCTGAATGAAAGCAAATGCTTTGCAAAGATGTTGAATTGGTTTTGAATTGTGGTATCTTCCCCTACATCCACATAAAATATTTCCCTTCTACTTACAATAACATTTGGAAACATAAAGACACAAGAAGGCCTCCCAGTTTCTGGGAGGAGACGTTACAGCCGCTCTGAGCTCTGCTACAAAGCTAATTATAACTTACAATTTACAGAGTAAATTTAGCTGTAGTGATGGCATCACCATGCAATCTCAGAACCCAACAGTAAGTTTTGGCTCTAGTTCCCACCTTGCCTCCTCTTTCAGTCTGCTAAATATTTCCCAGATTGCACAAGCCTGTTTACCTTGATTCTTATCATGTGTGATGTGCTGTTCTCTTGTAAGTAAATCTCTCACAAATATTCATTTCTCCTGAGCAGAAGGCTTACAGATTGATCTCTCTCTATTCCAGAATCCCCCTCCAGGAAAACTAACATCATTTGGAAGAGTATGCACCAGTTCATCCTCAGCAAGGTTGAAACAAGTCTTGTAATCCCTTTCTGTGATCCCTCTGGGCTATCTTCATTCTTGTGCTCATCCATGAATTCAAATATCATATTCTGCTCATATAACACTTTAGGCAAAGAGCTGTGGTTCAGAGCTAGTGAAGTTATCTTGACATATCTTTTTCTTGGCTAACATGAAGGCAACATTCTTGTTCAAATGCTCATCACCTGGGTTTTAACATCTCTAGCTTTACTGATGTTAGGTATGTTTAGACATGCCTAGAATCTAGTTTAAGCTTGTGGCTGAAGATCTATGGGCAGTTGGTGAAGAGATAGAGGAATCTGGGTTAAGTTTTCCCATCTTTAAGAAAGAAAGGACAGTGGCAGTGTGAAAGAGTTCCTCTCATCTGATTATTCATGAGCCATGTTGAGACTATGTTCTGCCCTTATCTCCTTGTTTTCCTCTTGTTCCCAGGGTAGTAGTACTCACCTGTCTTTGGTCACGTATGTTCTTTGGGAAAAGAACTGCCTTTTCACTCTGTTTCTACAGCAAGTAACACAAATCCCACTCTGGCACTGCAGCTTCATGGCACTATGTTAAGATAAATAATGACAATGAAGCATGGATATAGGATTGAGTACCCAAACACATGTAAGAAACTTGGAAACTGACCGACCTCAATATGCACCCAAAAATGAATATAGGCCATGGTTTCTAATTTTCAGTTTTCTTTCAGTTCTTATTTGGCTGTTAGAGGTCATGCTGTTTTTTTCCACTCTAAGTAAGAGCTGTGGAATCTTTTTTCCTTAAGTTAATTTGATTAAAAGAATCTCTGCTAAATGGACTTGTAATTCAATATTACTATGCTGAATATAAGTCTATCTATAAACATTCAGCTTCTACTGTTGCTTGCTCCTTCATTTTCTTTACAGGTTACTCTTCACAGTGGATTCAGAGATTGCAGTTGACTAAACAAACATTTAGTAAATATCTGCAGGATGTTAAAAAGAACTTAATATCTTTCAGTACAAGTTCACGCAGATTACTGTTCAACCATTTTGTAACTGAAAAAGATAAATCTCTCTGCATCCATCAAATAGCTTTGCACCCAAGTTTGAGGGTTTCTGAAACTGATTAAGGACTACTCTTAAAAACCAGACTAGGCTAACTGCATACAGAAGCGTGAAGTGGTCTCTTCACAGCTCATAGCAGGGCACTCTGTACAGCCAAGATTGCAGTTAGGCACTCATTCAGCATTAGTATGTGATTATTACCTCTCACTGAAGAAGAAAAAAAAAACCCTAAAAATTAAGAGATAGTGCAGTCTCAGTCTTGCTATACTTTTCAATATCTTTATGCAAGTGGAAGCCTATTGATCTCACAACCATATCTTGTGGGAACAAGGGAGAAGCCACTGTGATTTCTGTGCTGTTGGAGTAGTAATAACAATCCCTATTGAAAGGATAGAATCAGGAATGGTTAGTCTTGCAAATCACTACAAAACCATCTACTACCAAATCAATGCCATGGGCAGGGACACCTCCCAACTAGGTTAGGCTGTCTAAAGCCCCATCCAACCTGGCCTTGGGCACCTACAGGGATGGGGCATACAAAGTTTCTCTGGGCTGCCTGTGCCAGTACCTCACCACTTTCACTGTGATTAATTTCTTAAGTGTATTCTAAATCTTTATTTTAATTTGAAACCACTATCCTTTGTCCTATTGATACAATCCCTGACAAAGAGTCCTTCCCCCATCTCTTCTGTAGGCCCTTAAGGCACTGGAAGGCTGTAGTGAGGTCTCTCCAGAACCTTCACTTCTGCAAGCTGAATGCCCTAAGCTTCCTCAACCTTCCTTCGTAGGAGAAATACTCCAGCCTTCTGAGCATGCTTCTGGCTTCTTGTGGATCCTCTCCAATACTTATTGTCTTATGTCCTAAATTCCTATGTCCTTCTCATGCTGGGAGCTGAATGCATTAGTATTTGTTCAAGAGTTTCAGGAGAGAACACTTTGGATTCCTCAGAAGAAGGAAATAAGGAGGGTAAATATACTACCTTAAAATGACGCAGACAAACTTTTAAAGTAAGGGATTGGAGCTGCTAATTCAGTAAATATTAACTTTCCTTTACAGCATGAGTTATCATTATCCATCAGTTAATTTACTTATGAGGACTGATAGTAACATGTCACAAACCACTTCTTGCTCCACAGAAAGCCAGAAATACTTTTAATGACAACATAGGTTTCTTTTCTGAAGGTACTGGAGTTTCCATCCAGTATCCAAGCACACACTTAAATGTAATCTCCTTTGATGGGACTCCAAGTTAAGTGTGTGATTTAATGCTTTATGGCAGAAGTAGAAATTAAGCATCTTCTTATATATCCAAAGGGACATGAGACCGATTATTAGGTTATTGGGTTCACTAGGTATATTCCTGTCACTTCTGGAATTACTCACTTTCATATCAGCACTAAGGGTACCTAAGAGAAAATTTGCCAAGCTTTGTAATGTGATCAGTGCACACAAATCCTGACATTTTTGCAGAGCCTTGAAGCAGACGTGGTAGTGCTGGAGCTGAAAGAGTCCTGCTTTCCAAGAAAGAGTAGGGTTTGTCATTTTTTATTGAATTTTTTTTCAGTAGTAGGTTTTTACCTTTGAGAATCAGTTTGTGGGATAGCACAAGGTCAAAGTGTGGTTATAACAAAGAATAACCAGATAGCTGCCTTGTTTGAAATCATGGGAAACCTCACTGAATCCTTTATTCAATCTTCATATATCTTACAGTCTTTTGTTTAAATATTCATCATATACATAATTTAATGTGGAAGACAGAAATACGTTGTTCACTTGGCAACAACTGTAAACACTTCAGGTAATTACGTGACAGCTGTGAAATGTGAAGGAAGGGAGAGGAAGCATGCAGAGTTTTATTGCCTGTATATGAAAGTAAACAATGAATTTGTAAACACAGAACTGAGAAAAGCTTCCACAAGCTATTTAATGAGATGATAAGTAAGGCCTTGTTTGTTTACTTATACGTACCTGCAGACACAGAAGAGTGCAGTTAATTGTTGTATGACATTCAAATGCTTCCCATATTTGTGTCTGGGCTCATCTGGCAGTAAATGTTAAGGTCATTCCCAATTCATGCAAGCCTAATCTTCCACTGAACTCAAAGCAATTGAGAAAGTTCAACAAAAATGTGCTTTGCTAATGTTGAAAGAAATTCAGGCAGGAAATTGATGGACTCAGATCTATGCCCTTATTAAAGTCTGGAGTAGAGGGACAGGCAATGATTTCTTCTTTCTGGCGACAATGACAGGACCCAAGTGAATGGCTGGGTGTAAGGAAAAATGTTCATAGACTTAAAATTCCATACAACTTCTAACTAATATTATAAATCTGTTCTTTGGTGTGGAACATATTAGAACAAAGCAGAGCTCGTCATTCAGATCAAGTATGTTAGATACTTTCTATACCCACTATGATATTCAGTCAGATACTTTCTATACCCACCTAACTGTTTTGCAGGTGTTTCACCTGATCTTATGCACAGATTAAAAGGCTGACTTACTCCTGCTGTGACCTATATGTATGGGAGTTCTGCTTTGATACCTGCTCCCATGAATCACGGTTAAAATAAGTGGCTTGATTAGCCCAAAGTAGAGAGAATAAGTCCTATAATTGACCATTCCAACTCAGGTTATTTAACTTTGAGCATCTACATTAGGAGTTCTATACCCTAGCGTCAAGAGAGAAAAATAGAAGTACTTCTGCCAAAAAACCAAGTCATCTTCTGGAGCAGCTTATGTCCTTAAGTACATTCACTCTTGATAGACTACAGAGTCTGACACATTTTCTGAGAAAAGCCTTTTTTTTTTTTTTTTTGATTTTTTTGTTTTTAGTTTTTATTTATTTTCACTGTATGGTGCACTGAAAGCAGGAATAGTGAGGAAACGAGGAAACTTGCCTGGTTTATCTTGTATGAAGTATAGCACCAAACTGAAATAACATCTTAGGTCTTCAAAACACTACCAAAAAAAAAAAAAAAAAGTGCCCTGTCTGTAGGGCAAGCTCCTTTCCAACAGATTTCTGATTTAGCATTATTGGTTTCAGTTCACCAGATAGAACAGCTGCTGATGGATCAGAGACATATATTCCACTTCAGTGTGCAATGACCACCTAGCCAAAGAAGCCAAAGAACTGTAAGAAACCAAGAATTAAAAACTGTTCATCTGTGACAGGAGATAAATGCAATACCAAATGAAAAAGAAATGTCTGATGAATATTGTATCTACAAGGGATCAAGATTTACCATGTCCCCCCAAAGAAGACACCTGCTTAGATATTCTTGTTGGGATGATAATTAGAAAGATGACTGCTATGACTGGTATGATAATGAGCAAAATCCCACATTTTGCTGCAAACTGTTCCCTGGATAACAAGTGAGCTGAAATGTAACTTGTCACTACAGGATTCAGAATCACCCTGATCACAAGAAATGAAAACTCTGAACAGTAGGTATTTGGGTGCTCTCATCATCTGTAAGTGAAGAAAAGTTTAGGCACTCTGAGCAAGGTCTGTGGTCTGAGTGATTCATGATACATCACAGCTGATTGCTTGTCAGTGCCCAATCTGCATAATCTGAGTTTGTTAAGAGACATTCTTGCTCATTCAAAAGACAAAATCCTTCACAAATGAGAGCAGAGTGTGGTTTGTGTGGTACCTTCAATCAGAACACTGGATGCTTTCCTAGAAAGCATAATGAGTGCCAGGGGCTGAGACTGTTTTCCTTTACATGAAAAGCCCTATAACTATCACTGACAAAACTTAAGTTTGAAATGAGATCTTGTCAGATGGGACATGACAACCGCATTTAATAGACCATGTGAGAAATACTGTGAATTCTCAGTGGCTGATCTTGGCCTATATTCATCACAGAAAAATTCCCAGCAGTTTCTTTTTTCAAGATTGCCTTTTTCAAGTTAACACTTTCATGAGCAGCGCTTCAAACAGATGATTTCATGTGAAACACTTTGTAGTCCTCAGACAGAAGATGCAAACAAAAATATTCTTGTGATTTATTATTCCATATATTCAGTCTCTGTAGTGAGGCTAGAATCTAGCTAGTTGTTTTAAAGTAGTTGAATGATACTATCAGAGAGGTAGAAAGTCATCCATTGACTGGTGGTTGAGAAGAGCTGATATAAAGGCAGAGTTAACCATGAGAAAACTATCATCAAAGTACTCCCAGCTCTGTAGTAGTGGCCATCTGGAATGTTCCCCACTATACCTTGTGAAGAAAAAGGCAATCCTGTGTTAAAAGCTCATCTGAGGTGATGAAAGGGACGTGACCTACTGAAAAAAAATTGTGATGCAAGATTTGCTCTGACGGATGTGCATGAACCTTTGGCTAAAGAAATTATGATTTTACATCGACAAAGCATTTCTCATCCTGGGTCCCATAGTGCCCCGTGTACTATCACACTGGTGAGGTGCTGACATTTTTTTGGCAGGAGTGCACACCAGGCAGCTAAATCAAGGCTTGTTAAGTGGGGCACTGAGGAAAGTTAGGCAAAGAAAAGAGAAAAGACAGCGATGAGGTAAAAAACACATAGCTAACAACATGAAAAGTTAGCCCAAATGCAATTGCAGGGCTAAAAACAAAACATCTTGTTTTAATAGATTATTTATAAACCAGGTTTTCTGTACTTGGGGGATGGCTCACTACTTTTAAACAGCCATCGTTGATGCTGTGACAGTACAAGCTTTGATTTTACGTGTTCAAATTCCTTTTTTTCCTCAAACACTCTTATTATAAATGGCCCAAACCCCATGGTTGTTCTGAACATTCAGTTGCTTGGGCTGGAAAGAAAGTCCACAGATCCTGCGTAATTCTATATTTTTAATTGAGAAGCTTAGGGAATAAAAAGGACTTTTTGCCTGTGCGCATCTGTTTAGACAAAGGAAGGAAATAAGCTTTCTGGTGAAAGCTCAGATTTTGTCAGGGTTCATGTTCATAATCTCATGTCTTACGGTAGATACCAGCAGCTGAATGTGACTGGACCAGGACATATTGAGTATGTGTTTCTATAGTTAATGACTTACCAGTAAAAGTTGTAGGAGCAACATTTAAAGACTATCTTTGGTTATCCGTTGACTGCATCTTTCCATCAAGAGATACTTCACTAATGTGGATTAATTCAGCCAGAGAACCTTAAACCTCTCCTCTAAGGGAAAGTGTTCAATACTCTAAAGTCACAATCATTTACGTATGCTGATAAATAAGCATGAGAGAAAGACTAGCCTTAGTCAAGTGAAACCGGTGATAGTTCTGAATGTAAAAAACCATCAGTCCAAATCCAAACTCTTTTTCTGCCATTTGAAGCATCCTGCAGGGTTATGGTCTTTGGGTGGATTTACTACTAATCCATATCCTGGCATTTCCAGTGATTTTGCTTTCAGTAAGTAGAATGATTAGAAAGAGACTAATTCTGAAAGAACCCTATTTTTGTTATACATTTCATTACTTGTTCTACCTTATGTTATAATGGGAAAAAAAGGAACTGGCTGAGGAATGTATTTGTATTCCCAGGATAGTTGACCTCCACCATTCTCTCCTTGGTGGCACTTAATGACAAGAGAAAATAATGTTCTTCCAGGGGGAAAAAAATAAGATGCAGAATTAACACAGCCATCTTATGCATGGGGAAAAGAGAATCTGAGAATACACAGAAGAAACATTTGTATTATAACTTTGCTAGGAGAAAATATGCTCTAATTAAATGGCAGCAGGTTGATAATATCTACACGACTTGCTCGCATTATTAATATTTTATGCTAACAAGGACCCATCATGCATTCTTTAACATTCATTCTTTGTGCCTCAGAGATCACAGGCAGGTCTTCACTTTCAATGTCTATATAAGAATAAAACAAGGTCTTTAGCAAATGTTTTACAAAAGAAAATGGAAAATTTCTTTGGCGTAAGGAGATAAGAATAATGATTTACTCACTGTTGGGACATTTATAAATAGCAAATGATTGATGGAAAATTTTCCATGTTCCAGGGTATCTTGTATTATTTGTATACAAAAACAGTATTTGTGTGTGGAGGGGAGAATAGCTATGAAATATTTATTTTGCAGGTTGGTTTATACACGTTCTTTCAATTACTTGTTTATTGAGGAAAGTCACTGAGCACAATCCCTCCTTTGAAATTCCAAGAAGTAAAAGTAACCCAGGTACTTCCAGTCTACATTTTCAGCAGTGTATGCAGTTTCCTTCAGTTGGTGGCTCAATAATGCATTTTTATTGGACTTGAGCACTTTGCCAGTCACCTTCTCCAACACAGGATTACCACTGAGATTAATTCTATCATGAAAATGTTTTGTTTTGTTTTGTTTTTTTTTCCTGTACAGATTTTAGTGTCCAGTTTTCTTTGGTAAGAAATGGACCAAGGGTTTGCTTTCATGGGTTCGGTAATGGCTGATAGCATGGGTGAGTTTTTTCTTGGCTTTATAATGAAAATTTTGTCCTTTCTTTGGAGTTCAACATTTAGGGTTTGACAGTGGAATGAAAAGTACAGTTGAAATGGGCACTTTTCAGCTAGGGAAAACCTTTATGTCAAAAAGTAGTTGCAAGCCACTTAATCGCAATTTTCAAGTGCAGTTCTTAAGAGGCTTTTAGGCACATTTCCACAAAACTTGCACAGCAGTTCTCTTGCTTTACTTCTGATGTCAAATCCAAATCAGATGCTTCATAAAGTGAAGGATTGTAGTTTCTTGCTCCCATGTCGTTATTGCACTGTAGGAAGTGGGTATCGCCAGACCCTTGATGGACACGAGAATGGTGATGGACATGTGGTTACCTCAGATTGCTCTATAAATAAGAGAAGATCACAGAGGCTGAGATAAGAACAAAAATTTGCTGGAAAGAGAGCTTTCATTTAAAATCACAGGGTATATATTTAAGAGAATAACTGAGACCTTCCTACTAAAATTTTCCATCAGATTTCAATGTAATAGAAATATGTCTTTAAAACAATATTCTGATCTTTAGGTTTCTTAGCCTTAAAAGGTTTTTCTTTTGCTATTAATTCCTGTTTGTCCTCATTTTCTCTATCATTGCTTTCTGTTGACTTATAATTCCCTCTACCTCTCTCCTTCTCTTTTGTCTTAAGGTAATTAAATTGTTTCTTCCCTTTACTACTTTAAAACAATACTGTGTTGGACTTTTGATTGAGTAGTTCTTTATAATTTTAAAGATCATTTGCTTTTATCTTCCACCTTCTTGACGGGGGAGTCTTCTTTCTAATACGGTCTTTCTTCAGATTCTTTTTTATCTTTTGAATATTTTAACTTTGCAGATTGATTTTTTTCGTGCAGATTTCCTTTTAGTTGTGCATAATTAAATTGTTCTTTCCCTATTAAGCCTTTGGCCTTGTAAACCTATTTCTTTATCCATCAAAAAAAAAAAAAAAAAAGAGGAAAAAAAAAAGGGAAAAAAATCAACATGTTATATGCACAAAGCTCACTTGAGGAAACTGCATTCATCTTGCAATATCAGTATTACTGTAGCATATGTGAAATTCCCTGGCATCAAGGTCCCATTGTCCTTCACAAAAGATCATCCTTAGTTTATAATCTAAATAAAGAGAGCGTACGAACAGTGGGAGCAAAGTGGGGCTGCTGTTTGCCTCATGCAGGCAGAGAATTGTGATTGAAGACAAGGTTTTACAGAGACCTCTGCTGCTATTTAGGAAGTAAAATAAGCCTCAATTCCTCTACTCTAGCTTTTGTCTTCATCCTCAGCCTGATATGTCCTTTAGGTTGGCTTTGGGCCTTCTGAGAGCACTAACATATGGACTTGAGTGAAAGTCATGCAAGAAAAATGACTTTAAAGTCTAGATTTTCCTCGGGACATTGGACACGAGGCAGTGAACTAAGCTGGAAAATCTGGCCGTAAATGTCTAGGGAAGAATTGAGCACTACTCAATTTGTGGCTTGCTGCTTGCAGAGCGAAACAGAACAGCAGACACAGTGACTCTCTGGGTACTTCCAGTGGAGTTCATCTTTCCTTTTGATCCTTCTGTCAATCATAAGGGCTATGCCTAAATGGGAATGTGCTTCCAGCAGGATTTGTATTTTTGCTGTTACCGTGAGAAAAGTTTGCTCCTTATTATTCATAGGATTGAAAGGGACTGGAGGGAAAAGAAAGAGTCGAGGAAAGGATGGCAGGAAGGGAGGAAGTTGGGGAGGCTCCAAATGCAACAGTGCTTGAATGTCTTCTATGTCTTCACTGCAACAATGAAAATAAAGAATTCTAAAAAATCTTATATGAAGGCTTCTTCCCTTCATATTTCTCCATCAGAAACACTCCTCATTCTCTCTTATGTGAGTGAGATTAGAAAAATGATAAGGACAACAGTTTGAAAATTAACAAAAAAAAAAAGAAAGAAAGAAAGAAAGAAAACAACACAGAATTTCAATGCAAGTCATCTTTAAATTATTCTCTATACAAAAATGTGATAGAGGTTTTGGGCTCATTGAGTAGCCTTCAATAAATCCAGAATTTGACTGACAAGGCTCCTTGAAGAAATTGTTTTCTCTTATTTCTGTTCAAGTAAGAAAAGAGTTTAATTTGGGAGGGGGGAGGAGAAGCCAATTTAACACCAAGGATTTTGCAGCGAAACACAATGTGCTTCTGATTCAGTGTATTTGTCACCATGTTTCACTTGAGTAAACATGCTGTTGCTTAGAATCCAAGACAAATTATCAGGCAGCATGCTTGATGTCTGTTTTTAGGTTCAATTCACACCATATTTTATTTAAAGACAAAAGCAATATTACAGATTTACCAGCATCCTTTACTTGTTGCATAACTATTACAGGTTTTAGCACCCCTGCAACACATGCATGCTGAGTAGCTTACTACAAGCTGTTGTAGCCAGTAATTTGTTTGCCAAAGTTGGTCTTTAACAAACCAGATTTGTACACATATTACCAGAGTTAGCAAAACACTCTCGTTGAGTGAGTTGAGTCAAACAGCAGCTTGTAAATGCTGCTGTGAAACTTCCACAAATATCTGGAGAAAAACATGAACCTTTTCTTCCACATTACATTTCATTAGTGAAAGGGATGAACATGACAGCGGAAAAGTTCACATAATAAAGACAAAAACACAGTGCAGCCTTTTAAAATCCCCTTTGGATCAGATTTTCAAAGATCTCCAGGCTCCTACAGAGGCAGACGCTCGTTGGGAGTTTGTAAACATGCCTACAGACATTAAGTAGCTGAAGTACTGTTGTATAAAATATCATGTAATTGGGCCATTAATTATTTTTATAACACACATAGAAGATGATTTGTGAGTGGTGATCTCTATGAAGGTGGAGAAATGGTTTGATTTATATTGATATTTTATTTTCCTGTCTATGTGAATACTCTTTGTGACATGGTTGTAATATGACTTTTCCAAATGTTCACTTTGGTGGGATTTATCCAACAGTTGGACATCAAATGCAAACGAATTAAGTCATATCTCATTAAGTAAATCCCTCAGTGGAAGCAGGTAAACTCTCCTGATGATACTCATGCTGCTCACTTTGCTATCTATCTCTGGACAAGATGAGAAGAATGGAAACATCCATCAACGTGTTCTTCCTACACACAACTTGGATCAAACTCTTAACTCTTAAATGGCTAAGGTTCACTCAATCTAATGGTTTGAACTGAGAGCTGAAGCAATTTCTCTCCCCCCCTTTCAGAAAATAGAATTACTCTCACAGCTATTGCTCCAGATATAATTTCTACTCACAGTATGTCAGAAACACCTTGTAACATTTCATTTCTCACTGTCAGCCGACCAGAGGACTCAGAGAGAATTAACAGATCCTGCTTCTGCTACATTAAAAAAACAAATAAAAACATTTATAGGAATGTATGTTCCTGCTTTTATTTTTTTGTCTTTTTTTAGTTATGATGGGTGCCAATATTTTAATATAGAGTTATCTGAAAAGAAACATTTTATCAGTACAACCCAATTACTCTTTCCTTGAACGGGATTTTAGGAGAAAATGCACTTATCTCATCACTATCAAAGAGAGCATTACAGAATTTCCCAAAAGCTCAAGCAGAGATTAGAGCTTCACTTTGCAAACTACACTAGAGCTCAGAGGCCCTGGTTCCTCAAAGTCTTAGGCAAAGATAAGAAATCTAAGCAATTTATCTCCCTTTAAAACTCAACAATAAAGTTTAGATATCACTTGGATACTAGATATCAAGAAGATCAAGTAGTGTACTTAAGGAACTGCATGTTGTGACTTCCTAAAGTTTGTACAAAAACCATCCAATCCATCCAGAAGCTGCCCCATCTACAACAGAAAATCCATATTACCTCCCCGGGCCTTGCTAAGACAGAATGATTCTGTAGTTCAGAATGAAATCTTATCCAAGGGCTATTGAGATTTTTTTTTAAGTCTTTTTTTTTTTTTTTTTTTTGCCTTGATGTCCACAATATGTCTCAAGGGCTCCATGAATATTTAAAAAAAGATCTCTAATCTTTAATGTTTTCCAGTGTTGAGATAACTGGCCTTGATTCTTTTCTTAGCATAAGTCTTGAGGAGTTGTTCTCTCAGATTACACAATCACTCAATGCTTTACATTTTTCCGTGGAGCTTGCACCAAATGCAGCTCAAGAACACGTTTTTACAAATGGAAAGTCACTAAATCCAATTTTTTTTTTCCTCTCTAATTACATTTTCTGCCATCAGCTATGAAAATGTGACCCACAGAAACTTAATGTTTCTGCTTGCATTACCTCACCTCCCATGTGGATACACGCTCCCTGGTAACTGACTCCTTGTCAAATCCAATGATAAACTACTGCTTGTGATAGCAATGTGCAATCATTCCTCTGTTTTCCCAGTCACATCTACCATGAGCTTGACTGTAACCTTCCAGGCTGCCATAAGAGGCAGTACATATTCCCAGAAGAGAAATATGACAACATTTCCCTGGCAGCACAGACCTAAGTATCCTTTTAATCTTTGACATGTGGGACTTGAGGTTCAGGCTGGATCATGGGGTTAAGGTAATGGGTATGGATGAGCAGGATTCACTCCTTGCTAGAAAATTCTGTGACGTTAGGTAAATTTTTCACCTTGGCATTCAGCTGCCTAATGGCATATAGGTGTCCAGTCCTATACTCTGAAGAGAGGCATTTGGCTTCCAGCTGTCTGTGGGATGCTGTGCTGTATCTGCTAGTCTTATTATCTCATATACTCAGAATCATCTTGGGTAACACTGACAGCACTTTTAACTCTTTTCTTTCTCTATAGAATTATTTGAGTTGGAAGGGACCTTTAAAGACCATCTGGTCCAATTCTCCTGCAATGGACAGGGACACCGCAGATCGATCAGCTGCTCAGAGCCCTGTCCAGTGTGATCTTGAATGTCTCCAGGGACAGGACATCCACTACCAACCTCTGCCAGTGCTTTACCACATTTATTGTAAAATATGTTTTTGTTATATCCATTCTAAATCTCTCCTCTTTTAGTTGGAAGCCATTTCCCCTTGCCCTATCACAGCAGAATCTGATGAAGAGTCTTTCCCCTTCTTTCTTACAGCCCTCCTTTAGGTACGGGAAAGGCAGCTAAAATTATAAAACATACTGATAAGGGTTATTCTTTCTGCTGCCTTCATAAGGAGGGGAAGTCCTCGTGTACGACTCAGCACATTACTGCCCAGTTTCTGTTGGCACATCCAGGTAATGTTGCTAGAATCATTCTTTCCTTTACTGCATTTCCAGATGTTAGTGTAGTTGTTTGTGCTGGAACTACATCTGTAACCAGTGATGTGGTAGAAAGGAACAGGGGTACAAAATCAATTGTCAGTTGCTTGTTAATTGTCAATTGCTTGTCAAGCAATACCATCAGCCTTGAAAATTTGCCATTTTAAGCCCAGAAGAGAGAAAATATGAAGCACAAAGGAATGTAGAGAAGCTTCATATTTACAGGGCAGATGTACACATAGAGGCTGGGGACATGCAGAAGTGATGTAGGAGCAGGCCACAGCCCCCCCCCCAGCAGGACTGCATGCACCAGAAGCAGCGCTGGCTTGGCATGTGCAGCAGTGATGTTCTGCAGAGCATGCAGGCAGTGACTGATGCCTGAATAAGCTTGCAGAAATCAGATTATGAGAAACAAAAGAGCCTTGCTGCAATCATCCGGCACTGGCACGAGCTGCCCAGGAAGCTGGTGGAGTCGTCACCCTTGGGGATGTTCAAGAACTGTGGAGATGTGGCATTGAAGGATGTGGTCCATGGACATGATGAGAATGGGTTGGGCTTGGAGTTGGGGATCTTAGAAGTCTTTTCCAACCTGAATGATCTTGTGATTCTACGATTCTATGATTCCATGTACCAGAAAGGAGACTGAATGAATCAGCATATGAAGAAAAATCCCCATTTGTTTTAATGAAACACAAGTGCATGGTCTGTCCACAGTACTTATATCTCCCAGCAGAAAAGAAAATCATTGCATTGCATTGTATGAGGCTGACATAGCAATGATGATACTAGCTCTTTTTTTTTTCTTCTAAATAAAAATAATAAATCTGTCCTTGGAGGGCCTAATCTGGCTGTTATTAGCTGCTTTCACTGCAGCCAGTTATTCCCTAGTATCACTGGAAACTTGTCATTAGTAGACATACAGGATAGGTATAAAGCGTTATCAAAAAACCTTGACAGAGGCAATTGCTCATGCAGTGAGGAAAGGGCTCATTGAGAGCAGACTTACATCAGGTTTAAAGAAATGCTGAACATTTACTCTAGACAGCTTATTCGGTCCATGAATTGCTTACCTAGGTGGAGAAACTTTGCCTCTGGCCCTTTCAAGGTCTAACATAGCCAAAATTTTGACTCTGTTGCTATGGAAGGATTGGATGATGTGCAGACAACAGGGCTGCACCCAAGATAAACTAGGCTTCTTAGGGATATTTTGATAGCTTCTCTGCCCTCCCATTCATATTTATCTGCTAGCTTGAAGTACAATTGCTAAATCCACCAGCTCTGGATATCATTGATTTGTGGGAAAAGGTGCTGGAGAAGTCACACTTTTTTCCTCTGTAGCAACAGAACCTCCTGTGCTCTGATAGCCATGAGACCCACAGATGCCTGAAATTAAGCATACTCACCCAGCCCTTGGCTGGCTGCCCCCATTTCACACCAGCCTGGGGCTGTCTCTTCAAGATGGCTTTAATTTAAATAGGCAACCTGTGCAAAAGTGCCAAGCCGCTTTGTCTTTGCTAGGATTTTATCTCAAAGTAATTATCCCAAGTTAATTCAATTCAAGTTAAGAACAAGGTTTTATTTTTTTTTCCTTTCCTAAGGGAGAAGGAAAGTCAGATCACAAAGATGACTTCTGAAGGAGCATTGTTTTCAAAGCAAGCTTCAAGTGAATGCAGCAATCTATCAGCCAGACTTTACTGTGCAGTACACTAATTTCCCATTCCCACTCCATTTTGTGTGTTTTGCACTGTAATTTGTACATTTCAGAGCTGCTACTGTAAAACCTCAGACAACCTCATGAAAAAAAAAAAAAAAAGAATTTACAACCCTAAGGCAAACCAGTAATAAAAAGCCACAACAAAAACGAGAAGTGTCTGGACTTATCTGGAATATAAATGCACCTACAACAAAGGCTCTTTGTGAGTGAACCCAATCTGTGTTGCCTGTGCTTTTAATTTTGCAAACTTTTCACATCTCCTTAATTGTTCTCTATGTTAGATAATGCTTTTGTATTTAAATATATATATATATATATAACAAAAAAATTATCTTTCTAATCCCTTAAAAGGGGATTTGTAGAGACGCAAAGAGGTGGGTCTTTTATAGATGCAAAGAATTTGCATTCAGAAGCTGTAGGAGCCACTGACACGTTAATTAAAATTATTAAATAAAATAAAACATTGCATTAATCAGAGAGTGGATTACTCTCATACAGTAAGAGAATATTCAACCAGCTGAGACAGATGCTCAAAGGAAATCTCATTCCTGATACAGCATTACATTACTGACAGGTGCATAAGGGAGTCTGAACTGTACAGAACAAAGATGCAAAAAAAAAAAAAAAGCAGATTCTTCTATACATTTTTATTTCAGAGATGGAAAACCATCACTTCTAAAAGGAAACCAAAGCCATTTTTGTGGTTGATGTCAGTTTTAATTGTTTCAAGGTGTGTCTAAACATCATTGGGAAACTACTTACCTGCCATGCAGTAAATGGGAATACTGGGCTTTCTCATATCGAGCAAGAAGTGACAGGGGGACTCAGAAATACATATATGGGAGAAATAATCTTCCTTACTGTCACTGTTTTAAAAAGATGGCTGTAAGTTTTCCGCATGCATTGGCACTCCCACCCCAGCAATACATTTTTATAGGCTCCTTTTGCAGCCGCACAATTAATCTGGGTGATACCCACACGAGAAAACTTTGGACATTAAGAAATACAAATAAATCAGGCTTCAGAAATACCAAAAAAATTCCAGAAATACAAGTAATGTCAGGCAAAACAGCATTTTCTAACACGAGAGAATATCTGACCAGCTCTACACAGCAACTGCATAAATTAATAGCGGTGCTTTTGCCAAGGGGCAAGGAAGGGGAGAAGGCTGTTACTGAAGTTCAGTTGCTTTCAATTTTATTTTTTTTCTAATTCCCTCCAGAATATCAAAGTCTTCTTTTTTTTTTTTTTTGCAGGGCATGAGGAGAGAAAAATTCACACTTGCGTTTTCTCTGATGGCAAGAGCTCTGAGTTGCAGGGAGTCAACTTCAGTGTCTGTCTTCAGAGAGTTCCTTTGCTTCACAGCTGCAGGGTTTGTGTTCAGGGGGGTTGGGTTGGTTTTGGTTTTGTTTTTCTTTGTTCCTGCCATTTTTTATTTTATTTTATTTTATTTTTCACACCCTGTCTTACATTTTGAGAATTTCTAGGGCTTAGTTATAAATGCCTGTTGCAGCTTTCAGTGCTCAGCATCTCCAGCAACAATTATCAGAGACCAAATCCAGTCCAGGATCTCAAAAAAACATGCTTTGAGATACAGAGACTGTGTCTCTCTCTTTCTCACACAAGGGTTGCAACTGCCATTCCCTGTCAATTGTTTTCTGTGGGAAATTAACTTGCTGGCAGAGATGGGGCAAGTCTTATTGAAATCGTCTGTGCTGAGGATATTTTTTTTCTTTTTTTCAGTAATAAATTCAATGGATCAGTAGGCAAGACTGGATTGTCTTGATTTTGCATGCCCCTGATGAACTTAAAATTGTGCACTGATACTTAGAGTTATGTGTCATGTTATAAACATGTGCTAAGGATGTGGATGCAGATGTCTTTACCATCTGAACAGCTCCAAATGCTTTTCAAGCTCTCATTTAAATGCAATACACTCTCACCACTGTTCTGGCACAGCTTTGCTCAGAGCTGGGTGATGTTCACACAAATGTAAATCATTACACTGACCAATCCCATGAGTCTGTCTTGCAACACATTGCCAGTAAAAAATAGCCTCAAGGTCACTGTGATCATGGGAGGATCATGGATGCAATCCTAAAAGTCTGTATGGCCACAGTCATAGTTACACCCTGACCAGCATAAGGCATGTGGCTGATGATCAAGGGCTAGTGCTGGAAATGCATGTGTCCAGGTCTGGCTTGCTGGTATCCAGCTGCTAGAAGAGATTTTTGGGCAGCTGGTTTAAACTAAAATCAGGAACAAAAAAAAATAAATACTTGAAGCTGTTCTTCATTCTGTCTTCTATACTGGGGTATTGCCCACACTCTTTCATGTTGGCTATTAGGAAAAACTTTTTTCTTCAAAAAAGTGTCTGGGCACTGGAACAGGTGGCCCTGGGAAGTCTTAGAGTCACTGTCCCTGGAGGTGTTCAAGAGCCATGGAGATGTGGCACTGAGGGACATGGCTTAGTGGGCAATATTGGTGGTAGGTGGATGGTTGAACTAGATGATCTTAGATGTCTTTTCCAGCTTTAATGATTCTTTAACCTTTCTTGGTGTTATTCTCAATACTGTATATCTGGAAACTCATCACAGAAAATTATTTGCTTATAGTGGAGGAAAAGAAGGCTCTCATTCGGCCATGGGAGTTGAGAATTTGGTCTTGCAAGATGAAATCTTTCAAATTTAGGAGGAATTTTTTTCACTCAGAGAGTGGTGACACACTGCAACAGGCTGCCCAGGGATATTGTGGATACTCCATCCCTGGAGGCATTCAATGCATATGGCTCTGGACAGCTTGATATGGTGTTTGGCGACCCTGTACATAGCAGGAGGTTGAAACTAGATGATCATTGTGGTCCTTTTCAACCCAGGCCATTCTATGATTCTATGATTCTATGAAATTTCTCCTTGTATGGAAGGACATCTGAATACACATGGATGAGTACCTTTCTCATTTAAGCAAAGCGGTTGCACAGAGAATTTGTGGGTGCCCCATCCCTGGAGATGTTTAAGGCTAGTCTGATTGGGCCCTGGGTAGCTTTATCTGTTGACTGTCAAACCTGCCCACATCAGGGGATTGGAATTAAATGACCTTTGATGTCCCTCCCAACCCTAGCCGTTCTGTGATTCTATGACTTAATGATTCTCTGATACAAACATATTAGTACTAAACAAGTTCTGCTGTGTAAGAATCACAACTTGCCAACTTCCACCTGCACTAAAAAGTAAAATTTCACACTCCACGTCGGATCAGCACTGAACTCTGGGAGGGACTTGGACCGCGGTGATGGATTTCAGTGCTTCAAGGGACAAGTGATATAATTATCAGTCCTCTGAGCTGAGCACATGCATGGGCATCACAGCTTGTTCTCGGCAAGTGTGTGCCCATCACCACAGCCAAGGCTTTAGAGACATTTTTGGTACAGTCACTAAGTGATAACATTGGAGTGCTGTCAGAATGTTGCAGCAGGATGCTCTCAGTTGGGCAAAAGCACTGAATCTGTGTTTCTTTTATCCCTTTTCAGCTCAGTTTTGTGCACGTTGTCTCCAATTCTTTGGATCTGTTATCCAAAAGAATGCTTCAAGTAGTTCAAAAGCACGTGGTGGAAATTCCTTTTTTTTTTTCACTCTTTTATGTTGGTACAGAAATGCCTTGAGCACTCAGTTGTGTGGCTGAGGAAATCTTCCAACTGTGTGCTCAGGAAGTGTCAGCGGAGTCCTGCAAAAAATTGCTGGTTTGCTCTTTGAAAAATGCCACTGACCTTATGAAAAATAATCTGACACAGGCTAAAGGAGTAAATGATAGTATAAAGTTCATCTGTAACAGCAGTGGAAAGCAAATGGTAGGCCAGTCCTTGTATCAGCCCACCACTGGGTTGTAGGGAGAGAAACCTTCCCTCTGCTGATTTGCTATGCAAAATGAGTAATCTCAACTATATACAGCAGTTTAAATTTTAGCAGTACATCTACCATCACAGAGAATGGTGATGGGAACCATATGGGTACCTAAGTCAATAGATCATAGCACATATCCTTGGATCCAAAAGTGCTTGATTCCCCTGCCAAGTCACAGTCTTGCATTGCACTGGCAACTGAGCACGAGCTGACTGGGACAAATGCCACCAAGAGGTTTATATTCTTCTAATCCCTGACTAACTCGTTCCTTTTGTCTTCTGCTGACTCTATTCCCACCATTTCTTTGCTGAGTGTCTCTGCTTTATCTTCTTCCATGTACTACTGCAATAACCACTAAGTTCCCTCTCAACTTCTTTGGTATTAACCACTGCTGTCACCAACTACATCTCACCACCATTGCTTGATCTCCTTTGTGCTTCACCTTGTCTTGATTCATTCTACCTGAAATTCATCACTATACACAGGGGCAAAGATATAAGGAGAGAACTGTGCCTTTCAGTCCTTCTTTATTTAGCAAAAGACTCCCTGCACACACACAAAAAGGAATTGATTTATATGGCTGCAAATCTACTGTTTCTACCCAAATTTTCTCTAATTTCCACTGGTTAAGGGAGTCCATCTCACAGTATAGTACCTCACTGCTGTAGAATTGCTTTTGACTAGCTAAGAGATAGGAAGAATATTTCCAGCCTGAAATGCATTTTCATTGTTATCTTATGGATGGGGCTCAATGAAAGGCTGTTATTAGAGTTCTCTGCAAATCACCTGAATTACTGATAATCCCTTAGCAGCGCATGAGCAATAGCATGCAGTAATAATAAATGCCATTGCAATGGAAGCCCAAAGCCTAGCTGCCAGTCGCACACCCAGTGCAAGAGAGCAGAGGAGTTGCCCAAGCTTGCACAAAGTCTCAATTTGGACCCCAGTATTTCTAACGGGAAACCCTCCTAAATGGTTATCTTAGTGATTTAAAGCCCTCAGTCTGGCTCTAGGATACTTTCTTAAAATGGCTCTTTTAGTAGCAAATGTTATATTTGAGGCTGGGAATACATTTGCAAAGTGTAATGTAATGTCCCAGTTTGTCTTGCCAGTATGTTTCATAGATGGTGGAATATGTTCTCTTTTCTCTACTACTGATGCACCGTTCAGCCAATAAAACATGCAGATACACCGGTATTAATAGAACAAAGTGGGGGGTGGCACTTTGTTTTCTGAACCGCTTCATCCAAACAAGGGGAAGACTACAGTAGGTCAGATCCCTGAAAAAGTTATTCCCATCTGAACACAACACCATTACTTTCCAGTTTGCACCAGCTAAAGATGCAGCCCAACACTTACTGGTTTCATAAAATATTCATTTATACCTCTTTTATCACAGATTCTCTAGCATTTCTCTCTTGGAGAGGAAAAAGTTCTCATTTGGGCAAAGTTACCCATCTGCTTCAGTGCCTTGCCAGAAGTCTCTGCTCTCTCTCTTCTACCCAGTCAGTGTCTAAAACAGAGCATACTACTATCCTGAGCCTTTACCTTACCCAGAGACAACATTATTTTTCACTCTGTTATTTCACACCTTTTCTTACCATCAGCCCACTAGAGGTGAAGCAGTCACTTCTAATGGCTTCATGTGGTTTGGAATTTTTTGTTGTTTTGTTGTTGTTGTTGTTGTTGTGGTTCCCAAATTGGAAGAAAAAAATAGTCATATTCACATTGCAAACTAAATGTGTGATATCTGTGTAAGCTTGAAGATTGGTTTACAGTAAAGACAGCAGGATGCCTTAAGCAATATGGCTATGCAGAAATAATCATACATTTTTGGTAGCTGAATTCATTTCGTTTATGCTTTCCATCATGCTGAAGGTATACAGTCACCATTAGATAGTGAGTTGTCCCAGCTTAATAACTAAACTTCTGAGGGGGATTTCTTGCCGGGAGAGAAATGAGCCAATGAAGACTCTGGTTATCGTAAAACTAATCTAATCAGATTTATATGAGAGAGGGAAAGAAGGTGAATTCTGCCCATAGGTATCATGCTATCCTCAGATTTGAGCTGAAGCTCTTTGCTTCCTAACAGACATTGTGATGGGAATGAATTAACATTCATAAATCCAAACAGGGCCATACCCCAGACCTGTACCGGATTTTGCTGTTTGTGACTATCTTTACTGATCTTTGCCTATCAAAAGTAAGAGGTTATCATCCTGTTTTTGCAATCAGATGATGCTAGCACGGTTTTATTTTAAATAAATAATTTAAAATATTTCAGCGTTAACTGGACAATGCCTAAGACGTGCCTAAGAGCAGCAGTCGATATCTTTTTTATTCAGCCTGAGAGAGAATCACAGAATCATAGAAAAAATACTAAGATCACCAAGTCCAATCATCAGCCCATGCCTGTTATTGCCCTAGACATGTCGCTTAGTACCACATCTACTCTTTTCTTGAACACTTCCAGGGACAATGAGTCCATCACCTCCCTGTGTAGTCTATTCCAGTACCTGGTACTCCTTCTGAGAAGAACTTATTCCTAATATCCAACCTGAACCTCGTCTGGTGCAACTCGAGGCCATTCCCTCCTGTGCTGTCGATGTCACCTGGGAACAGAAGCCAACTCCACCTCACACCAACCTTCTTTCAGGGAGTTATGATGTCTTCCATGAGCTTTCTCCAGACTGAATCAGCCCAGCTCCCTCAGCTGTTCCCCATAAGATTTGTGCTCCAGACCCTCACAGTTCCATTGCCCTTCTCCAAACACGCTCCAGGGCCTCAGTGTCTTTCTTTTAGTGAGGGACCCAAAACTAAGCACAGTACATGAGATGCAGCCTCACTGACGCTGAGTACAAGAAGTTAAATTCTCAAATTCATTTTGTTAATCTGTATCATTTCAGTTTCTTTAAGCAATACACACACATTCCTTGATTGTGTTAGTGACTCATTATAAAATGCAAAATCAGTGATTTCACTGAGACCATTTTACTGCTGGGAAATACAGGATGTTTTATCTTTGCTAATAATTGGTGTGAAGCCTTATATCATGTCCACTTGGAACTATTATTTTCCTAAAGATAAAAAAGACATCCCTATCTAGCAACATTAGGGATCCAGAACTTCATCACCGCTGGGTGCTGTGCAAATAGCAGACTGAGGGGGAGTCACTGCCACAGAGAGTTCAGGCATGAGACTTTGTTGGAGGCAGAAAACACAGAGTGGATCATCAAGTGATCTGAACAGCCTGAAAAGAGGCAGCCTCATTAAACTATCTGTTTAATTGATGTTAAGACTTGCTCCTTAACCATCGACAGCACAACAAAGAGTTTGCAGGCAGAATGGGAAGGCGAGCAATGAATTGGCTGTATGAATTGACTGTGGTTTTTACCTGCAGAATTACAAAAAATAGGATTGGAAAGGAGTTGAGGTGGTCAGAGAGGCTACCCTTATTCCATTGAAGGGATTGAGGAGAAGAAAGGAAGAAAATAAATGACAAATATGTTATACAGACAGACACAATATCTGCAGACTGCATCTGTGTGGCAATACTTCAGCAGGTGTAGGAGGCCATCAGTAGGGCTGGGATAGGCTGGGAAGATCTGCAAAAGTTCACTAGTGTTTCATGGCTCTGTAGGAGGTTTCCAGTGAAGGAGAACAAAAATGGAACAAGATGTCTTAATCCTCTAACTGACAAAGTATGAGAACAAACCTATTGGAGATGTTCAATAAACGTTTGGATGTTGTACTGAGGGACACAGCTTAGTGGGAAATATTGGTGACAAATGGATGGATGGACAGAATGATCTTAGAGGTCGTTTCCAACCTTGGTGATTCTATGATTCTATGATTCTATGATATTTGAATCTATATGAAGAACCAGAGTAAGAGGAGATGGTGCTGTGAAACAAGAATGACTTGAACAAGACAAGCCAAATTGCATTCCCCAAAATAGTACTGCTTAGATCTGAATGTTCTGGGGGGGCTCAGAGATGAGTCAGAATTAATACAACCATATCTGACAGAGCGACAGAGAAGAATATGCAAATCTCCCACAGCTAAAGAAACGAAGATGTTTGTGGATGTCTTCTTTGAAAGAGTGGTCAGGCAGTGGAATGGTGTGAATTCACCGACCTTGGAGGTGTTCAAGGAATGTTTGGACATTGTGTTGAGGGACATGGTTTAAGTGAGAGCTATTGGTGATTGGTGGATGGTTGGACTGGATGATCTTGTAGGTCTTTTCCAACCTTGGTGTTTCTGTGATTCTGTGTTTTCTAGGAATAAAAAATAAAAAGTAGTTTTGACTACACTGACTTTGGGTCTATTAGGAACTTTCAGGTGAACAACACTATAGATCAAGCTGGGAAATACTGAAGAGAAGCTGCTGCTGGCTGGGGTGACCTTACAAAAAGACAGTAAAAATGTTGAGGGTCAAAGCCGTGCTGTAATTCAAGCAGACTGGCAGCTTCCTGCAGCTTTTCAGAAGCTTAGGAAAACTTTGACAAAATTACAAATATGCAATTAAGTAAAAGGCTGAGGCTTCAATACGGGTAAATCTGATTCACTGCCTATTGCTCTACTATTTAACAGGGCAGACTGCCAATACTGAAACACTGACCCTAATGTTTTTAAGCAAGTGGGCCTCTCATTCCCCTAGGAACCCTTCCTGATCTTGTTGGTTTGAAAATGTTGCATGAGTGCATTTGCAGGACTACGTGACTTGCATTATTCTGCAGCACAGCAGCTTCATAAGCCCATAACTTATTATTTACAAACGCATCTACAGCTCTTTCAATCTGGTAACGTGAGTGAATGAGCAAATACAATCAGCATGCACTTATCTGATTTTGCTAGCATATTTAAAGCACCTAGTTTACACTAAAAGCTGTAATGGATGTGACGGAAGGAGAAGCTCTTCCCGGTTCTCATTTCTAAATATATTAAGTGCAAACATTTCACATTTATGAGAAAGTTTTAACTTTTAAATCTATGAATACGAATCTCCGGTAGCAGTTCAGATGAAAATTATCATCTTTCAATCTCATCAGTACTGTCACATCTATTTGAAAAGGTCCTTTTCTGTCATTCTACCACGTAGCTCAGGGACCATGGTTACAGAATTAGCACAGGGCTACAAATTCTCCCTTCTGTTTGATTCTGTCTTCAATCAAATGCAAATGTATTTTCTTTGCTCAATTTCATTTCTTATTTTGTTGATGCATTGTATTTCAGAAATAGATTGCTTTTTTTCTTTTCCTTTCTCTCTTTTACCTTTTCCCCCCAAAATTGCCATGGTGTAGCTAAAAAAAAAACAACAGTCATTATCTTCCTCATAAGTGCCAATATTTAATACTGTGATGTGTCATAAATCCTTCATTTCTGCTTAGTCAGCCTTCTAGTTTTTAGTGAATAAATTATTCCAAGGTATATGTTTATCACAGGGAATAAATTATACTTGATGCCATTTCCAAGCAAGAGGAAGAGAAGGCTATCAGTAGTAGTAAACGTGGATTTACGAAAGGGAGATCAAGCTTGACCACTCTTATATCCTTCTACAGTGTAATGACTGACTGAGAAGATGGAGGGAGAGCAGTTGATGTTGTGTACTTGACTTCAGCAAGGCTTTTGACACTGTCTCCACAATATCCTCATAGATATGAAGGACGTTATGTTAAGGTCTAAGAAATATCGAGAGCTGAATTTCATCTTGATTACTCCAATTTATTCACATAATCTGTTTTATTATCTTAAATAAAGCCTCTGTATTACCTTAAAGCTTTTTTCTCCAGATTTTGGTATGCAGTATTTCTCATGCCTTTCTCTACTCCATTAGCTGATATCGTTTCTTCTGGTATTTAACCTCTCACTGCTATCCAGACAACAAGTAGATTTAGTATTCACTGATGCTGAGTTCCTGTCACCAGTGGCCATTTAAACTGGTTTAAGCACCTTCAATAATCAGACACCTGAAATACCCACACTACAGAAGTTTAATGGTTTCAGAGCCAAGATTTTTTATACCTTCTAAGTGCACATCAACATTCTTTACTGCACCAAGTATGAACCTAAATTTACCAAGTTGCATAAATTTCTTCCACCTGTGCACACCATGAAAAAGAAGTCATTAAAACAGAATCACCATGTCATATATTAAAACTACTTGAAAAAAAGTACAAAAATTGAAGTAAAAAGCTGAGCTCGGTGCTTGGATTTTAGTACCTTGGACAAGATGGATCTCTTCAAATTTCAGACATCTGTGGCGCTAACACCCATTCTACCTAAATTTCTTTTAGAGACAGTAGAAAGAAGTGTGCCCTTGTAGGGGAAAATTCATGTGACCAATTTTGAGCGCACATTTAAGAATTAGATGATTTATTCACTAGCAGTGCTTTCTCTCTCCACTGACTGAGGGCAACATCGACGATCAAATCAAATGGAAATTTTCATGTTGTTTATCTGAAGTTAGGCAAGATGAATTCCATAACTACATTTATATTTAGAAATATGACATAGAACCTAACCAAAAAGCATTAAAGTACATGTCCCATCTTGCCACTCTTGGGTTATCAGATCGAGAATTATCAAACGTCTATTTTTCCAAAGAGCTGAGTGCTCCCTGTGCCCATGAAAATCAACATCATGACACAAAGTCTTTTTGGAAAACAGTATCCTGACTCTTGAAATCAATATAGCTCTGCATCCACTCAGGATAATTTTTAAACTTGGTTTTAGCAGAAAAAATTTTCCTGGCTGCAAGATTTAATTAAGCACTTTCATATGCTTTCCTAAATCCATATTCTTAGGCAGTATTCTCAAAAAAACTTCATTTTTGAAATCTCTGTTGGCTTTACTCAGAAACCTTTGTAACAACTGCCTTTGGTTATGGGGATTATGCTTCTCTTTCTAACTTTCTAGTTGCTTTTCTCATTTTTCTCTGTTCAATGAAATTAAACAGATCTGGCTCAAATATAAGCCTTCCTAAATTACCAGTCTTGTGGGCTGTTCTAGGTTTCTGCTGAGAATATTTAAAGTAACAAGAAAACCATGAAAACAGATGTAAGCATAAAAAATTGGCAAAACGTGTTTCTTCTTTTCATCTTTCAGCCTCCATGTTGGTGACCTACCTACTTGGCAAAGTTCATCCAATAGTTCAGGCATTTTATCCTCAGAAAATTCTTTTTTTTAAATACAATTCCATATATTTTGGAGAAAATGAGCCTGTGAAATTAGCACTATTCTGGATAGCAGAAAAAAAGAAAAAAAAAAGAAAGGAATAATCATTTAAAGGCATTTGCAAATGTTCCAGGAACATCATTACATACGTATTTTTAGTCTTCCTACTGGCAGCAAGAGCAGTGTAAGACGGATTTGCATTTCAAGGCTGGAACCAACTGAATTTTGCATGGATCTGATAAAAACATCAGGAGAACAACGAGATAGCCTGACATGCACACACATTTCCTAAAATGACAGAAAAATGAACATTTCAAGGATGCATTTCTACTCCTCCCTCTTCAAAGTCCTTCTACTTAATATCCCTAGAATATACTGCAAATATGCCTAACCTATTAGTAAAACTCATTCATTTTTACATATTTTTCCACATAATTCCTGGATGAGGACTGCGCTGGTAGGAGTAGAGATAGTATTGCACAGATAGTAAGAGCACTCAAAAAGAGTTCAGATACTCAAAAGGAGGTACCTTTACATTCAGCAAACACAGATTTTTGCAATAGTTACAAATGAGATTTCTCTGTGGAAATCTTTTTCTGTTACAAAGAGACCCGTTTTTCCAAATTTGTTGTAGCACTTAATTTATTATCAGCTCCTTACCATAAAGATGGATCAAGAGAATACAACACGGCAGCTCCTAAGGTCATTTCCTCATGGGCTTACTGTGCAAACTAAAGGTTGCAGAGGGCTTTAGATTAAAATATTCTGCTTAAAACATTCAGCAGTTCTCTCTGGAAGGAACAGTCAGGTGAGGAAAAAAAAGGATCTCTCACATCTCAGTTAACTTCTGGTTTCTTTGCTCTTCATTGCACTTTCAAATTTTGAAGACTCTCAAACTGCATGATGGCAGAAGAGTTTTTCTTTTTCACACTGCTTTACTTTTGTATGAAAAAGACAGACACAATGAAATGTCCTTTAGAGACATTTTATTCTTGCAAATACTTTTGTTTGATCCCAATTATGTTAGATTGAAAATATGTATCATTCTCTGGAAAAAGCATGCTCTTGAAGTATTGGAAGATAAAAAATATTCTTATTTCTCAAAGAAAATGTCAAAGGAAATAAAAAGCTTATCTGAATATAAAATAAATACTCTCATTGGCAGTGAAATATACTACTTCAGCCATTACTGTGGTAGCATCCTTAGTCTGGCATGTGATCTTTCCAAAAAACCAGAAAAATATTGGCAAAATTTCCTAATCTAGCTGTTCTGCAACTTTTTCATGTTCTCATATGTCAAATTTGGGCTTCAGTCCTGGCTTTCCTTCAGCAAACCTACCAATGCACTGCCTCTGCATTCATCCAAGCATGCTTCTTCATCTTTCCATCTTTCTCCATGCTCCTCCAGCTGGCTGGGAAGCCAGACCCAGGGCAAGGGAAGAGCAATCCTCATCTGTGACTTATTCTTGGCCTCCCTGCTCAGTGCTGGAGTGCTGCCTAGCTTCAATGCTTGAGTGATACTGGAAATGCTCGTAAAATCTTTTGCAGTATCCCAGACCTGGTTATATTTGAGATCAGCCACCTCAGGACCTATTCCAAGATATAAAGTGAACTTCAGCACAAAGCAAATTGTATTTCTGTAGGAACAGGCAAGACCCTCTTACCCTTATTCCTTTGGACTTGATAACCTCACTATCAGTTTCTCGTTTTAATGTTTTGCTCAGTTCCAACCAGGGAGTCTCCAAATAGACTCCAAAATCCACCAGCCTTTTATAAAGAAAGGAGAAAGAGGAAAAGTTGTTTATCTTAACATATTAATTTTATCCCTTGATGAAATACCTACCACCCACCCTGCTCTGGCCAGATGTGAATCCAGTGAGAGGTATATGTTGCATCTGAGGTAAGAGAAGAAGAAGGGTTGAGGATACAAATCTGTAGCAATCTCATCTTCATTGCCTCTAGTAAACATCTTCAAGGTTATTAACTTTATGATCACCATGATATCCTGTGGCAATAAATTCCAGTGGTCTTAATTATGGTTTTACTGCAAACAATATTTTGCTTTCTGGTTTAAAACATGTTACCTCTCAATTTCAGGAAATTTTTTTCTGATCTATTTTTAAAAAGTGCGAACGTGATTGCTTCAGCTACTTCATCTGTACAGCTTCTTTGTATACCTTCCTCATGTTCTGCCCCATTTTTTCCCCATGTAAAGGAATAGCCTCACTTTTTAATAATTGCTGCCACAAATAACAGAATCACTCATATTTCTGTTGTGCTAAACCATAAATGGCAAAGTGAAGGAGAATTTTCATCTACACTGCTTTGTATCATTTTTTATTATTATTTATTATCATATTATTTATTATTATTATTATTCTCCATTGCTCTCTGTCTGCATCCTACTAATCTTATTCTGTGCACCTTGCCTCTAAAATTAGCACTTCTCACTGCATTATTTATAATGACTTACATACTTTCTACTGGAGTTGAAACAGTTAATGTAGAATATGCACAGCCACTAGCGTGAAATGAACATGCATATTTCAAGACACTGTACATTATTTTTGTATCTCAATACTGAATTTCCTCTGCTGTTTATTCAACTTGGGAGGCTTTTTCTGCCAAGATATCTCTTATGTTGAAAACCACAGTGGTTGTTACCTGCATATTTCTCTCTCCTTTGATTACCATCTTTTGTAGATTTCTAAAATGCCTTTCAACCAACATCATTTTTAAAGATGCCTATTTCAGCTTCTCTACTGATAGCTTCTTGCCATGATAAAAAATGAACGTTTCCCTGCTCTTTAATGAAATACAGAAGGGTTTCAGCAAATTGCCCTCTTTAGACCAACACTTCTGCTTGCAGCAGTATACCAGGATACAACAATAAGTTTACAGACCAGGACAAATACATTGATATTCTGTGACTTTGCACTATTGGCGCAAAGCAGATGTAAGCCCAGATCAGTTGACTTGTTCAGGCCATGTCTAAAAACTTGTATAGTTTCCATGTTTTTGGAAAATCCTGAATAGACTGGCACCAACCTATTTGCAAAGTCTATGGTATAGAATTTAGATATTATTCCTCCAGTATAAGCTGTGGATTTAAGCTAACTAATCATCCTGGTGTGATGACCTCTTCATCATTTGAGGGATGTGCTTAGTAGGCATGGTGGGGATGGATTGATGGTTGGACTACATGATCTTAGTGTTTTTTTCCAATCTTTATGATTCCATGATTCCTTGATCTATGATCTCCTGAGCTGAATTTCTGTATCATCAAGATTTTTGCACTATAGTCTGAATGACCTTTTAAAAAAAAATCTTGCTTTTTAACCACAGTAGAACAGAACTGTGTTTGCCATTCACATATTAACTGCATACAGATGAACAACTCAAGATGTTCATCTTTCCAATTTCTGACAACTCCAGACTGAAATCTGGTCAGTGTCAGGAGGTGATCAGGCCAGAATTTGACTTGCTTTCAGAATCAAGGCTTGCAGTTTTTTTCCATTAGAGCTACTACCCATGAAAAAGCTTGAAGACACGTTGGCTGTTAGTCCATGTAAAGTAATGTTAAATTTAGCTACAACCAATACAAGTTTGTATTTCGGGGATATTTACTTAACTTAATGAGGAATGTGATCAGCTCTAATGGGAAAGTGCTCTGTTTTCATATGTGTATGCAAATGTAAGTAATTAACATGTGCAAATGAAGAATAGGTGTCCAGGGGAAGGTTGCTGTTTGCTTTCTATGACTTGTGCATATTAACTACCAAAATAAGATTGAAAAGTGGCCCTACATTTTTTTTTATTCCAAGGTTAATGATGCAATTCAACGAGCATTAAAAAGGCCAGTCTTGCATTACAGCTTTGGCGAGCTTCCAGAAATGTTCTACAAACTCATAAGCTTTGCTGATCTCAGACCTTTAAATTTTGCACTTGACAAGGAACTGGCCTTTTTCAAGAAATGGGCAGCAGATCTGAACTTCTGTATATCTGATCTGGACAGTATTATCACCACCAGGATTAAATTCCAGGTTCAAGTAAAATTAACTGAAGTTTCCAAATAATTTAATTGTAGACAATCAGCTCATACTTGAGTACCTGAGAGTAATTGCCCACATAAGACCAATTCGAGTAGGAGATTTGAAGAGCATTTCTAGAAAACAGCCCCCATTTGAGTCATTGTTCCTGAAATCAAGGACATTCCTTTAAATGCTTGTATATAACTGTCTAACTTGAATCTCCAGGAGTAGAAAATCTTGCCATGTTATCAAGTTTTATCTATGAGCAAGCATTTACCTCTTATGATCTAGCTAATGTCTTTGATTACATCAGTTGTGAGCACACACATTCTATAAAGGAATTCAAACCATCAAATGTGATTCATTATGGAGCCTGCAGCCTATTATACACACTAGAGATACAAGACAAGTGCCTGTCAAAAAGAGACTGTATTTCAAACAGTGTAGAAAAAAATCAAGGGAAATCAGGGAGGATTTTAATCAGGAGTACATTTCAATATTTGTTTTTTTCTACTTAGACATTATAATATATATGTTATAATATACTTATAACATTTTTTATAGTAGTTAAGACTAAATTCTGGTTCAAGCATCAATAAAACTTTACTACCATGAGTGGCAAACAAACAACAAATAAAACAAAGAGCTGATGATAGAGAAAAGTTCATAAACCTCTCTCAGGCTGCTGTCAACCAACTGTGAGGAATTTGTTCAAACTAAACCCTCTCTCAGCTCTTAAATTTATTGGTCCAAATTGAACTTTATCTTCTGATATGACAAGTTCATTGTGCAGTGACAGCTTAGTATTTTGCCCCTCACCATGTTAGGGCTCCTATGGAGCCAGATGTGCAGAGGCTCCAGTGCAGATAGAGACATCTGCTCTGATTCATGTGAATCTGAGAGACTCCACTGTGCAGCTGTCCCAGACATCACTGTTCATTGAAAACTTCAAAAACTTAAGATATACATTTCCCTTTGTCCAAAGCAAACATTTTCCTCACATTTTCATCCTGCTGTTTCCTGAGCCAATGTGTTACCTATTGGCGAGAGTCCCAGGATTAGTGAAAGCCTTGTAAGTAAGAAAGGCACTAGTAGATACAAATATGCTTTGGGAAGGCATAAACAAGCCTTTCTGTTCATCAGGCCCATTTACAGACACGATAGATGAAGAAAACTAAGGTCCAAGTGAAAGGAATCCTGAAAGGAGATCTGAGAGTGATCAAGCTATTTGGTTGAATTGTTAAGCTGAACAAAGAGGAGGCTGAGACCAAGAGTGATCATGGGACTCCAGCTTTAAGAGATAGTGAAATTCTTGTTGCACAGGTACAGAACAAGGTCAATAAAATCTATCAGATATGGTATGGAAATTGTTGTCTTTGTCTTGAGAGAGAGGAAGGGACTAGAGGACTTGTAAGAATTCTTCCAGAGCACTTCCTCTCTCATTTATGCAACATCCTATAGTCAGATGAGCATCTGTCATATCAGAATGCCAAGGAGAGAAAGAAGTAAATGGATTTGCTCATTTTAAGACAAGTTTTAGGGTAGATCTTAAGGCTGTGATCAGGTTTGTAGTGGTAGGGTTTAGAGAAGACAGAGCCAGATGCTTTTCAAGTGTGCCACTAAAGATAACAGACACAAGTTCTTGTTCAGTTAGAGAGCAGGAAATTTTGCCACCATGATGGTGGGCGAGCACTGTCACAGAGACAAAGATGCCTCAAAGTTACTCAAAACTCAACTTGCTCAAGACCCTGAGCAAACTGACATAACTTTGTCAGTTTCTCACAAGATTGTTGTGGCCGTAAAATGATTAGAAAGGAGAAACCAGTATACAAGAGGAATTTGGCACTGCAACCATCAGCACTAGCTATCATTAGAAGTTAGATGACCACCTCAGGGAGTTATTATCACGCAGGACAGCAAAGCACCTCTGCATCTAACAGCCTGCTTGAGCACCGAGCTTATTAATATAACAAGCCAAGAAAATATGTCAACAGGAAGGATTTTTTCTTCATTTTAACCTGTTTTTTTGGATGGATGAGGACATCTCTCTGAGGGCTGTAGCTCTCTGTAGAGCTCTGTATTATTGTAATTTAGAGCTAAAGAGCAGGAAAACATCATTTAAGTAATTACTTTCTCCCACAACTGATTATATACTTTACCTTAGATAGAATCATAGAATCATTGGGCTTGGAAAAGACATCTAAGGTAATCTAGTCCAACAAAGATAATTACAGGATTAAAGAAAGAAACAGAAAATTGAGATAAAAAGAAAAAAAAAAAAATTGATTCCTTCCTTATGCCCACCTAAATGTCCCAGCGAGCAGGCTAAAAAGTCACAGCTCCCGTCCATGGGAGTTGAGCCTTGCTAACTGCAAGAGGTTGTGGTTGAGTACACTTATCACTAAGGTCATCTACATTAAAGGTGCACATCAGCAGCCTTCAAACAGTAGCAGCATTTAAATCAGTCTCCCAGGAAATGAGCAACATAACTTTAATTTCCACCTCAGTACAAGGAGATTAAAAGCTACTTCCATGTCCTTCCACATGCAAGCTTTAAGCACCAGTTTATGGGATATTTTGCAAGGAAGTAAGCTTCCCTCTTTCTCTTAGTGTTAATGCCATGAGGATGAATGACACCCCTCAATCTGAAGAAATGCCTTTTTGTTTACTCCTTGGGAGAGGTGGAAGAAAGTACTGTTCTGTTCTCAAGATTTATGTCTGGATTTTATATAGTCACAGGTGATAGGATAAGACAAAGTCAACTCTGGCTCTAGTGAAGCAGAAATATATCCTAAAGGCCAAACATGAACATATGATATTTAATAAGCATGGGTCACACTTTCTAGCTCAGTAATAAAGTGAGTCAAGGCACTGCATTGCGTCAATCTGCCTGAAAAGTAACAATTTCTTTCTTTTCAGGACTTACATGATATTTTCACCCTCCTCAAATCCAGTTTAGTCAGTAAAGAATAAGTTGCCTCTGTAAGACAGGAGCTTAGCTTAACTTTCTTCACTAAACATTTAGCCAGATACCCTTTAGTATAAGATTTGCAGACAGACCCTAGAGAGAAAAAAAAAAACACTGCCAAACAGGGATCACAACCCATGCAAGTCATTTTCAGGCAGAAGCTTCTTCACAACTGACATGTTTTTTTTCCCCTTTAGAGTGAATAGACTTCTCCCACTGTCTTAAATAGAATAAATATTCAAGCAAAAAGCCTCATTTCAGGCTGCTTGGATTTAAAAATGCAGCAGGGCTCAAGTCAGCAGCATTGCATATGTTAAAAAATGTGCTTGTCAAACTAAACAATCCTTTAGATCTATTAAAATGTTGAAAACATATTGCAAATCCACATGAAATGATTGTATTTTCCTTAATGAATATAAGGGAAGTTGCAGTTGGTAACAACCAGGGAGGGTAACCCTGACTGTGCCACATTCACGTCACTTCAGTTGTGCCATGAAATGTGTTAGGTAAACCACACTCAGGAATATTTAGGACAAACTGCTTTCATCTCAAAATAAAAGTGATGCTCAAATCAGACTATGCTCAGTTACTGTGTCTCCTGGAGTAGGTGGGAATTTCTCAATGTACATCAGTTTGTTTGTGTTTAATCTTCCAAGCATATCCTGATTTTTTTTTTCTTCAAGTCAGTTGTTTATAAGTCACACCTACTGTATTCATATATCTTAGTAAAAAGTATCTAGAAATGGGGACTACAATATTTGAAGTAGTAAAGACCTCGATGGACAACTCATGAGCAATAGGTCTATCCAAGAATGGAGAGTCTGTGCAGTGACAGATGCTTTCCAAAATCATTGTATATGACTGTATGTTCAGCATTGGACTATAGGAGCTCCAGCTAGCTGCCTTATATACAAATCTTAACTATGAAGTGTCTCTAAATGTGTGATCATGCATGTATTCTGTAGTTTCCTCTTTTATTTTTCCCTGAGGGCAATTCTCAGTAGCACTGTAGAGGAAAGCATAGTTATAAGATAGTTTCAAAATGAAATTCTTAGGGCTTTTATCATCTCAATTGTACATCAATCAAGTTTGATTTCCAGTTAGGAGTGATGGAGCATCTTGGAAGGCTCTGAAACACAACCACAGTTTTGCAATTGGAAACTTCAGTCTGAGTACCATCATAAATTTATTAATGATTGTGTAATTAAAAGTGATTTGCATCCTGTGATCTGTAAGTGCTGACTACGGAGAGCTTCTAAAGGCCTCGTGGCCAGCATAGGCTCAGGACATTTGTGTTTACTGCACTGGGCTCATAGCTCTAATGGGAAACCTTTAGGTGTCTACAAACAAGATAAAGAATATCAAGTATTAACTAGTGTCAGGTCAAATAGCTCTTTCTCCACCCAGCTGTATAACTATAATGTAGCAGTGGTGCTGTAACATCATTTGGGGGGGGTATGGAAATATTTGTGTTTTTGTGTATGCTACGTATGTAATTTACGTGATATGTATTTGGGATATTAATGTTATATATGGTATGTTACGTGTATTATATATGCATGTCTTGTGCTTTATTTATCCATTTAGACTCCTGGTCATTCCCTACACTTGCAGAATAATTTTGATTTGCAGCCCTTTGCACCATGTTGAGACAGAGGTTTATCCTGACTAGCTGTAAACAATAGTGCTTCTGTTTCATCTACATCACTTACTGCAGTGTCTGAGTTTCCCTTGGGGAACACTGTCACACAAACATTGTTTGGGCTTAGCACTTAAATCCTTGTGAATGTAGTTTATAAAGCACAAACTGCAGGTACTGTAGCATAATACAATGAGGCACTTCAAGTTATGTTGGTATTTGACCGCATCTTTTAATAATTGTTGGTTGGGTGCACAGAAACTATTAAACACAATACAGCCAGATTTTCTCTTCTGCAATAACAAAAGGCCATAAAACGCTCACGTCTAACAATTCATTACACTGACTTTGCTATGGTTTAGGGCAAAGAAGCCCAGTAAAATTTGGAACAAAAGCAAAAAAGACTTAAACTGGTGTTATCACTACCATCTGAAATCCCTTCACAGTGCTCTTAATAAATGCAAACAGCACAAAACCCGACAGCAACTACCAAAAACTCTCACAGACAGGTTTAGAAATGCTGCTGTGTTGAAGTGCACCTTTTTTTTTTTTTTTCTTCAAAATCAACAGGTATTTGTACTCTTATATAAGAAAACAAGTCCATGGCAACAGCTTATACAAGTGTACATTTTTAGAAGCACTTTTTATGGAACTGATCTAAACCAATTCTCAACTAATAAGAACTTCTGATGGGAAACAGATTTCTTGAGTTTTGTACATACTCTGGATTGTTCTCAAAAAAAAAAAACCAAAACCAAAAACAAAAACAAAACACCTCTCCTAAAACTAAAATACAATTGTTCAGAACAACAAAACACTTCAGATGAGTTAAGAGTCTCCTTCTCAGTTCTAAGGTTCTTTTCCACTGCTGATTTGGATTAATGTGACTAATTTCAAAATACGATGCATCTTAAAGATTGTTGTTGGCTATTTTTTCTCCAAGGAAAAAAGCTTTAAAAACCTTCAAACTCGAACAAGAAACTGTTATTCTTCAACAGATTTCTTTCTCTCCCTCTGTTTTTTTTAAAAAGCAGAGTCTTTACAATAAAGATTCAGTGTCTCTGAAGATTAGCTTCACGAACTCAGCTACTCTCAGTGCATTAAGCTAAGCAGGTGCTAAGTCCTCAGATAAAGAACTGCATTGTTTTAGTACAACCACTTTTGTCCTCTCAAGCATGACTGATTGTGAAGGGGCATTTTAGCAAGTCTTCCTGAATCAGAGATTTGGATGTTCTCTTTATTTGACTCTCCACTTAACACAAACCTTCAGATTTTGTTGCAGTAGACCAAAATTATTTAAAAAAATTAAACGAGTAAATGAGAACTGGATGTATAAAAAGCTAAATCAGTTTGAAAGGTATTATGAACCGGAAGCTTGGCTCCTGCAGCTTGAAGTTTCTAGAACAGGCAAGTTCTGTATACTTCTTATTTATTTTCTGAGAATTCGTGTTATTGCAAGGTTGCCTCTTCAGGCTTTTCTTCAGTTACTATAAGAACAGCAGTTCCTTTCTATTAAAAAACAGTTCTTCAAAAACATCATTACATTCCACAATTTGATGCTCAAAGAAGAAAACAATAACCTGATATTGTAAATCATTTGATAAGAGACAACAAGTGACTCAGCCTGGTCTCAATATGAGTTTTTCTTCAAGAAGGTCTTGAGGAACCTATGCTGTGGGACAAGAATCTCTCATTAACACATGTTGAAAATCAGACAATCTACCACAAAATTAATTTTATTTCCTGTCTTTTCAACTCCAGGACAACAGCCTCGGAAGGTAGTCTGTAAGGACACACTGATTCCATGGTATCATGGTATCATTTATTACACAATAATGGCTCTCCCCATCTCTACAATCTATCCAAATTGAACATTCCTTGGTAGATTTATGTGCCTTTTAAAGGTTTTTGGAACAGACTTCCCTTCCCACAGGCTATAAACCTTTATTAATCAAACACATTTCTCCAGTGCAAGAATTCATAAACCCAAAAGTACACTAAGAAAAGAACTTGAAAACAGCTGCATAGAGCCAGATATAAAATTCATCTAGACTAATACCTCATCTGTAATACTGGTCAGTGGCAGATCCTTAGGGAAAGTGTATAGCTAAGACATTTATTGTTAAATTTTTGCTCTGGCAAATCCCTCAGGCTGTCAGTGGTTTAAGGACTTGACACTGCAGTTAATAGCTCCTAACTGATATATAGTCGTTGAAAAAGTCTAGTCAGTTTTTGAGCTCATTCATTTAAGTTTCCACAACTTTCTGAGACAATTTAATTATGCTACCAGTGAAGATGTAATTCGCTCTGTTTGTTTTGAATCTGTTGCCTGATAATTGAAATGTGCGTACCTAGTCCATACATTTCAACATAGGAAGAATAATGATTTTCTGTTCACTTTTTGAATATCATTAATTGTTTTCTACATTGTCTGGTCATGCCCATCCCAGTCATTTCCAAGCTTAAGAGATCATTTTATACAGACATTGTTACATACCTTTGTCTAGATTTGCCATCTTTGTGTGAGTGGGTTACTTGTATCTTTTTTCCCCTCCTTCTCTAATACCTGTTTTCTAGTAGTATAATTCTCAAAAAACAATTCATATGTAGTTTACAAAATGCTGTAGAGGTCATTTGGATCTCCATTCACCTCCTAACCTTTCCTAAATACCTTTTTGCCTTCTAACAAATTCTAAGCACTGCATCTGTCTATAGTGTCCCCAGGATCCTTGCTATGAGTAACAAAAATTAATGTAGAGCCAATCACAAAAAAAAAAAAAGAAAGAAAAAGAAAAAGAAAAAAAAAGACATTTATGTTTTTTTCTTTTCATATGGGTTTATTTGTTCTTAGCAATGCTTAATTTCATTTATCATTCCTTCTTCCAATCAGCCATGCCACAGTTTAAATAAATAATAATCTAAAGCAATGACATTTGGTTCTTACACTGCTTCTTCCTATGTCCACTAAGGTTAGCAGAAAGAATTAGATGGGCTTTCAGCCGGACACAGATGGTATTAGGTTGCCGTTTATTTTATAACATTTTCAAAGAAGAAAACCACTTCTGAAACAGAAATGTTTTCCAGCCATGTTCAGCAGCTGAGCTGCACATTCTGGAGATTAGAAAAGGGCTGTCTCATCCACAGGAAAACTGAATGGCAACACCACAAAAAAGAAAGCGGTACCACAACACAGTTATTCAGATGCATTTTAATTCAAATTAGATGGGACTGTAGAGAGGAAATGCTGAAAGCCACAAAAATAGAAATTTTCCTCTCTTGCTTCAGTGTAATTTAAAACATCAAATCATTTTTAATGAGTTTTAGTGAAACCAAATCTTGGCTGTGACGTTCTTTGCCAAAATTTAGCCTGAAGAAAGTTTTCAAAGTTGATTTATAAATCCTATAATAGAGATTGTTGGTGGAAGTAGTGAGCTACAACACCCAAATAGGATATAGGGTTAAAGCCTCGTATTTAACTGTTCATCTACCAAAAGTCTTTGTAATGTGTATTTACATTGCATCCCAATGCGGAAACTCCATATGAAGCATTGTCTTTATAAAACTATGACTTAATCATTTTCACAGACTAACATTTTGCAGTTTATCAAAATCAATAACAAATTTTTGATTGAAAACTGTATAGAAAAAAAAACTATGTACCACCAAGATCTCATATCAATTAGAGAGGCCTAATTTACATTAATAAACATCAAGAAGATCACTATTCTTCTTGTTTGGAAGGAGAGCTTCTTGACTGCTGTTGGATAGGCTGTTTGTACATTAATTTTTCTCTCTTGCATAAAATTGAATAAGATCTTGAGGCTTTCAAATTATCAGTGCAGACAGTGTTCACCTATAAACATGGTGTGAGATTAATAACTAGTATGGAAAATAATTAGTAATGCCTAAGTTACATCAGCCATTTTTTCCTATCATCTTACAAAGACGAAAGAACTATGGACAAAGAGAGACAAAAAGCCTTTTCATAGCCCTTCATTCCAGGCCTCCTTTTTTCAGGCATCCATATGTGTTAGTAATAATACAAGTTTGCAAACATCAGATGTACTCTGCAGTGCTGACTTATTGATTTCCATGTCAAGAGTTCACCCAACATTTGGGACCTTTTACTCCAAAATGTAATTTGAGGTGTAAGAGAGGTCCGTTGTCTCACAGCCTCTGGTGTTTTGCCTTGGAGAGGTCAAGGGCACAGGTACATCATGTCACAAGTCCATGGATTACTCATCTGATGTGTACACTGCTCTGCACCATTCCCCACCACACACTCCTAGCATCCTTACATCTTTTAAATGTATGGTTTCCTATGCAGTACTTGCCTAAATATTCTTACTTTCTTATCCAAACAAGTTTCCAGTTTTATCACAGTTCTCTTAGTTCCTGAACATGTCACCTCTTACAGATTCTACTTACCTCCAGGGTTTATCACTCCTTGGGAAATTTTCATCCATTGACTTTTCAGCATATACATCTCCTCTCTTCAACCTATTGTTTTCTTGCAGTTCTTTCCCTACAACAACCTAGAGACATATATACATAATCACAGAATGGCCAGGTTTGGAAAGGACCTCAAGGATCATGAAGCTCCAACCCCCTGCCACATGCAGGACCGCCAACCTCCACATTTCATACCAGACCAGGCTGCCCAGGGCCCCATCCAATTTGGCCTTGAACACCTCCAGAGATGGACGGGGCATCCACAGCCTCTCTGGGCAGCTGTTCCAGCACCTCACCACTCTCCCTGTAAAGAACTTCCCCCTGACATCCAACCTCAATCTTCCCTTCCTTAACTTCAAACCATCTCCCCTTGTCCTGCAGTTATCTACCCTTTCACAGAGTTGATTCCCCTCCTGTTTGTAGACTCCCTTTAGGTACTGAAAGGCTGCAATGAGGTCACCCCACAGCTTCTCTTCTCCAGGCTGAACAAGCCCAGCTCCCTCAGCCTGTCTTTGTAGGGGAGGTGCTCCAGTCCCCTGATCATCTTCATGGCTCTCCTCTGCACCCTCTCCAACAGCTCCCTGACTTTTTTGTACTGGGGGCTCCAGACCTGGACACAGTGCTGCAGATGGAGCCTCACAAGAGCAGAGTACAGGGGTACAATCACCTCCCTGTCCCTGCTGGCCATCCCTCTTCTGATGGAGCTCAGGATACCATTTGCTTTCTGAGCTGCAAGAGCAATATACAGTTTACATAAACTCAAACAATAAGAACTACTTGCAAACAGCCAAGAAATAAAGTTAAGAATGATTTTTTGTACCTGTAGGAATTTTGGATGGGAATTGCTTTGCTTCTAACTTTTGGCATTAGGCAATGTTGGCGTTCACATCAGAGCTGGCCATTTAAGACTCACAGAATATCACAGTAGAGGTTACCACAGTATACATTTTAAGCATCTACTCACAGTGAGATAAAATGTGCTGAAGGAGCATCTCTTTGTCTCCATTGACTGTGGAGGGATGATCAACAGCTGTCAGAGATAATTAAAGAGGTAATTATCTGCTTTGTAAATACCTCAGGTCAGATGAGCTGCCTCTATCCCTCACACGACTCTGTCCTGCACTGAGTTTGAAGGTGAATTTCCTGACTAATAACTTGTCTCTTGATCAATTAGTTAATAACAAGCTGCAGTTGTCATCTTTCTTTGTAAGATTTTCACCATTTTCAAGTAAATGCTGTAAGTATAGCCTTTAACTCTTAAAATCCAGTTCAAAGCAACCACCACTGTAATTATACCAAGAAAAATCAGAGAGAATGTTCACAATAAAAATATCTCCAGGGAACTAAATGAAGAAAGTTTTTATTCTGCACAGAGAAGGACTAGTGAAGGATGCTCCAGATCTTGAAGAAAACATAATTTTGCTTGACACACATGGGTGATGGCAGTGGCAGGGCTACTTTATTATTCTGTGGTTTTCTTTGTGTACTTTCTACTCTTGTACGTCATTTCCAATGAAATCTGGAGTTATGTTGAATAGTTCTGCATCCATTACTGGCTTATTGTAGTAACTGAAGAGGACTCCTAACCTCTTTGTATTCAAACACCCAGTTTGTGAAATAGGACACATCCTTTTACCTCTATAAGTTGCTTTGGGAGTTAAGGGATTATTATCATTACATTCAACTCAAATCCGGAAGCTTAAAACAATCTGTCCTGATGTTGGTGGTCACAGTAGAAACCACAAAGACTGTTCCTATCAAGAGCTCAGTTAGAGACTATAAATGAAAAATATATCTAGGCTTTTTTCATATATTCTCTAGTTTCCCGCTCCACTCAAGAAATAAAAGAAAAAAAAAAAGAAAAAGCAAAAAATAAAAAGGCATTTCAAAGGTTCCCCTTGTCCAGAGCACGAAGATCTGAAAGAGTGCTGTTCAACATGACTACAGTTCCCAAGCTAGAGAGAGATCAAAACTGCAGTTTCAGTAATACTTCCATACAATAAAGCTAATCACATTAGCCACTTCACAAGGATAAATCTTTCATTCCTGTTTCATTTTGATTATCCTTTTTCATTTTTATCTACAATCAGCTATGGCTTCAATAAAATCCTTAGGTACAAGGAGAACAAGTTGATGGCACAAGGTATGTCTAGGATGAGACTTCAAGGTGGGTGCCCCTGCAAGGTCACCGTCCTACAGGACGGGCTCAACATTTACAGTGTTCCATTTACCTGCTTAAAGCACGTCTTTCAGCATCTAAAGCGTCTTGGCATGGAGGAAGCTCTTGTTTTGAAACTCCTCTTCATCTCTTTGAGAGAAATATATACGAAGGAAAAGAAAAAAATAGGCAGGAAAATATTTCGTTATTCACTGCTCTGAGTTTTGTGAATGCAGGGAATGAAGAAGTTGGATCTGATATTGCCTGAACCCTCCTCAATAAATGCCAGTACACAGGGGGTGATGAGGCACTGGAACAGGTTGCCCAAGGAGGTTGTGGATACCCCATCCCTGGAGGCATTCAAGGCCAGGCTGGATGTGGCTCTGGGCAGCCTGGTCTGCTGGTTGGTGACCCTGCACATAGCAGGGGTTGGAACTGGATGAGCATTGTAGTCCTTTTCAACCCAGGCCATTCTATGATTCTATGATTCTTTAACAATATGACATAGAAGACAGGAGGCAGCAGCACCTAGAAGTCAAGGCAACTGTAAGTATTGTTAACATTTGAATTCATCTGATCCTGATTCTTCACATGTAGTTGTCTGATGAAAGAGTTCAGATGTCTCCAAATAGGATCACTCACTGACAGTGAGGCTCGTGTTAGTCCATGCCAACTAATGCATAATGTTTTGCATAGGCATTCATTATTTTCTGTTTTGTATATTGTTAAGAATCAGTCTTCTGATTTTTGGTAGACTAAATGCAAAGAAGCAGATTAAGATAAATGTAAATATGCAGAGATATGCCCTGCATTTAAGATCAAGTTTGTTGTTTTTCATTCTGCATCAGCAATTTCACATAGCTTAATGCAAAAAATATTTTGGCAGGTAGCATCTCAGGTTCCCTATCCTTAAACTATCTGCTTTCCTGACTAGGTGGTGGGGAGAGAAAGGAAATAAAAATTACTTTAGAAGTAATGGAGAATGAATTCCCATGCTCTGAAAATAATTCCAACTTCTGGTATGCATGACACATCGACCTGGTTTGTTGTCCCCTGAAGGGAGCTATTTATTCATGGCAATATTAATCAGCTTTTTCCATTGTTTTCTTACCCCTTCTCTCCCCAAATCGTTCATTCTCTACCTCCTTCATTTTAAAGGCATTAAGCATAATTTAACCTAAACAGTCAAAATATGCCATCAGTTTCTTACTGCTCTCTCGTACAAATGCATACCTGAGGAAAACTGTACAGGATTTAGGAGGACTCACTCATGATATAATTGTTTACCCAGATTAGTGCTCTACAAGCATGAATGAAAAGAACAATGCTCTTTTTCCCTTTTTTTCTCTTTTTCTCTTTCTTTTTCTTTTTCTTTTTTTTCCCTTTCCCTTTCCCTTTTCCTTTTCCTTTTCCTTTTCCTTTTCCTTTTCCTTTTCCTTTTCCTTTTTCTTTATTTTTTCTTTTCCCTTTTTCTTTTTTTTGTCCTTTTTCCTTTCTTTTTCTTTTTTTTTCTCCTTTTCTTTCCCTCTTCCTTATTCTTTTTTTTTTCTCTCTTTTCTTTTTCTCTTTCTTTTTTATTTTCCTTACAATTTTTTCTACAATTACAATTGCAGTTCAGAGACACAGATTTGCTGTTCAAGAATAATTAGAAAGTGCAGCACGTTGTTGAAGGAGCTGAGTTTGCAGAAACACGTGAAAATCTCATATTCTGTGATTTGTGTGGTTGTGGGCTCACAGGTTTCTTCTTTCTCATTATCAGTACAAAGGTTTTAATAAGGGTGTGCTGTCTGGCTCTCTTATACCAAGGTAGGGGGATTTGCAAAGCTCTTGTCAATGCTGTAAGTCGAGGAGTGATTTCAGTGAGGACTAGAGAAAGTCCCACCCACAAAAGAGGTCGGGCATGTCATGGAGGAAAGAGATTTGCAGATGGACTTCACTTGCACTGATGAAGGAAAGTCAAAAAGCTCTGGGCCAAGTCTAGTGCACAACTGGCAGAGTGGGAGTGCAGTTCGTTCAGTGTGCTGTGCCCCTCCTGTGATGGGAGAGGAAGGCTAGATAAGCACACAAGGGATATGGTCCTATAGTTGCCATGGGAAAAAATTCTGAGCCTACTCCAAGTCCATCCCTGTTTCCTGTCAGAAAGGAAATAAAGAATATGCTAAATTTTATTTAAAAGAATGAAGAACCAAGTGTGCTATTCCTGAAAAGCTTAAATTTTGTTTTCCCTGTTTATTTCAATAATTAATTAAAAATAAAATATTTATGTTTTAGGTATTAAAAATTACAAGTAGATATGAGTAAAAATAGTCGAAATAAGTCTAGATGCCATTTTTAAGATAACAAAACATGGAAATATCTTCAAAATTACACAAAGCATAGTACACGCAGCACAAATGCCTAAATATATTACAGCTACAGTGTGCTCTGTAATTATGCCACGTGTTAGAATGTGTAAGAATAATAACAAGTCTCTCTGCATGGAGAAATGCAGTATGACTCAGGCATCTGGCAAGGGTTCACTGCTGTGATATGATAGACCTGTCACCTTTTGATACGTGATGCCAAAGAAGAAGAAAGATTCATAGCTACATAGCTCCCTTCTCAATCAATTTTAATTAGATTTCGAGAGGAGAAGTTTGGATGTGGAGGGGGAGCCAACATATGCTGGTGGCATCTGAAAATACACAGACAAATGCAATAAAACATTACCATTTCTGTGTTCAGATCTATGCCCTTTTTCCAATATATATTTTATCAAGAGATCAGTGTGAAAAAAAACAAAACAAAACAAAACAAAACAATAGAAATTAAAGTCTCTATGATTAATCTTGGATCAACTGTCTTAGCTGGAAATCTTGCACATCTACACAATACATGCATTATTTTTAACTAACAGGGCCCCGACCCTGCAAGTGCGTGTAGGTTTGTTTAGCCTCCCACATGCAGATAATTAAATTGATTTCAGGGGGTGCTGTTTTCACCATTAGCATTAAACATCTGCTTTATGCTTGAAGAAGCAGCACCCTGATTTTCCTTTCCAAATAAACCTCATGACACACATAATATTAACTGACAGACAACAACTGTGTAAAATTAATCCACTTCATATGTGTTTGCAAGGCTAAGAAAGAAAACTAATAGAAGAATGTAGTTTTCAAAAATCTATCAGGCAGGAGCAGTTTCACAGGAAATTCATAAACTTCCTTATGAACAATGTAAAATGCTTTGTCAGGGCATTTGTACCATGCACATCCTTAGGGTAATCCTCCTGTTTGATGTAGGAATTAAGAAGGAGAAAAGAAGGAAAGGAAAACAGCATGGGAAAAGTGGCAGAAAGATCCCACAGTTAAGGTGCTGAGCTGTAACTCTGTGTTCTGTTCACTTTCTCTGCGATGGCAAACACCCTTTGTAACCTTGGGAGTTACTTTTCTACTGACTATAGAGATAGCACTCATTACTGGAGCACTGAATACCTAAATAGCAGCACTAGCCCCCAACAATCCAATGGAAAGCATTGATCATTTCAAGAGAATCTGTGGGAAGATGTGAAGATTTCTACTGCCACCTTTCAATTAGTTTTAAACCATGCTTTCTCACACAAAGAATAAAATAAAGCTCAAGTAAGCAATGCTCCTGGCTCTCCTGTATTTCATAATAAGAAATTTTGCAAGGCGTATTCAGGTCTTCCTCAACCTCCCAGGTTGGTTGATTCTTTCATTTACTTTAATTTTATTTTTCAAGAAGAGCAGTTATTTTTCAAGAAGTTGTAGACAGGAAGGATGGAAGGCTTGAAGACACAAAGGGAAATTAAGCAGTTCATGGAATACAAACATTTTGGAAATGTGATGCTTTCTAGTGGGGGACAAAGCAGCAGATTGAAGTAGCATGATTGCATCATATGCCTTTGGAAAATAATATGCAACTATGGCAGCTCAGGACAGAGCAAGAGAGGCAAGGTCAAGCTGCATGAACAAAACCTAACTGTGGCATTTACTGAGTTTTACGTACTTTGATTTTGCAGGCATAACATTTGTGATTCTGATTATTTTCTATTATTTATATGAAACACAAGCAACCTGAACATTATTCACTAGTAGATGGTGTTGAAAGGGAAAAAGGAATGAAAGCATGTTGGCAATACACTTTTGCTTGGCGATGTCTCCAGAATACTCTTCTGGCATTTTGTTTTGATCAGCTGAAGAGGAAAATATTGCCCTTAGGACAGCAAAAAAGACTTCTCAGTGTTACACAAAGAAGTTTCAGCCTTTGGCTCCAGGCATTGCATCATAATCTCAGTTACTCTCCATCCCTAGGAGACGTTTTACCAACATTTTCCTTCACAGTTACTATTTATAGGATGGGAGAAACTGCAGACTGTGTGGGATGTTACATGCACGTGGGGGTTTGTTTTGAGTGTATGTGAAGAATTTGAGGTTTATTCTGAATTCAGACAGCTTTATTTTATGTTCTCTGAACATGACCGTGAAGAAAGCTTTTTCCTAATAATTCTAGACAGAATAGTGAGATGTTTCTCATATCAAATGGTATAAGGAAAAAAAAAAAAGCCAGAAGATATTCAGACCCCATTCTTTTTTTCACATTCTTAGTTCCAGAAATACAAAACAAAGATATCTACCCAAAAAGCCAGTCAAGTGACTGTAGTGAAAGTGGATGCGTATATAACTGTAGTAAGATTTTCTTCTATTGCATTGTTTTTAACTTAGCAGTTTGTGAAATGTAGAGTACAATGGTGATAGGACAAGGAGAAATAGTTTCAAGCTTCAAGAGGGTAGGTTTAGGTTGGATTTAAGGAAAAAGTCTTTTACAGTGAGGGTAGTGAGGCACTGGCATAGGTTGCCCAGAGAGGTGGTGGATGCCCCATCCTTGGAGACACCCAAGGTCAGGCAAGATGTGGTTCTGAGCACCTGGTGGAGCTGTGGGTGCCCCTGTTCATTGCAGGGGAGTTGGACTAAATGGCCTTTAAAAGTTCCTTCCAACCCTAAGGATTCTGTGATTTGATACAGGATTCATTTGATAACTTTAGCCATATAAAGTCACAATTAATCTGAGCTGGACACTTACAAGCATCCCTTCTGGAGTCAGTGAAGAGTGATTGCTGGTTCATTCCAACTAGGAATGCATATGTATATATGTCTATGTATATATAAACATACAGGAAGCTTTATCCTTGGAGATTTTTTTTTTTAATTTATTGTTTCTTTTGATGATATAGGTGACCTGGAGCATAGATAGTTTTCTTTCTGGACAGATGGACTACAGTAAGATATGAGGTCACAGAATCATGAAGTAGTTTAGGTTCAAAGCAGGATCATTGTGGCATCAATGCAGTCTACATGGGGCTTCACCCAGGCTAGAGAAAGTCTGGACACTGTGCAGCCTATCTGGGATACTTGTTCTTCTAGCCAAGCAATGAGACCTTCCTCCTTTCCTGGTCACTCAAATCTGTTTTTTTTTTTTTTAATCACACAAAATGCTAGTATGGGATGGAACATCAGGGGACTGTGCAGTTCAACCTGCTCCAAACATGTGCTATCTTTCCAAGAACTTCATGGCATAAGACACTGGCTATGAACCTTGACATTATGGAAGGAAAAACATTTTCTTCTTTGTCACTGGTACGGAAAATAGTTGTTTGCAATACACATTTGTTCTCTGAAAATGACTGATTTATATGTCAGATTGACCCCTTTAAATAGAAATTAAATTATTAGGAAGATGTTCCAAAGGAAGTGTCTGTTTCAGTGGAAGAATAAGAGGAACTGTAGCTATAAAGTAAGAGGATGAGAAGCAGTGAAAGGATGTCAGTAAGCCAGAGAAGGAAAGAGTTTTTCTGATGAGATTTTCAAAGACTAGGCGATAAGAATGATCCTATTTAATGTTTTCACTAATTAATTTAGAAAAAAGCCAGAAGATGCTAATTGAACTGATGACAAAAACTGGGAAGCATCATGATACAGAGGACTACAGTGTATTGAAATAGTTGAACAGGAACTAAAATCAGAGAAATTGGATGAGATACTATATTTTAAATTTATAAGGTCACACACATGGAGACTAGGCACAAATAATCTAGTAAAGTTGCAAAATTATACTCTTGTATACTAGTCCATCAGTGTATAGATGTGAACCAACATGGCATTGTCAAGGAAAAGACAAATGGGATTCTGAGGGGTATCAGGTGGAATACATCAAATAGATATCATAAATTATTAAATGCACTTTTCAAAACAGCATACTTTTCTTATCTCAGGCTGTTCATACAGTTCTGGCTACTCCTGTTCAATAAAAATATTTAAGTCAATATTACATTCTTGTTTGGTAAAAGAGGGAAATAAAAATGAGAGGCAAGTGAGAAAGAGAGATTCTACTGTTGGTGTAGCCTGAGAATAGAGGTTGGGTCTTCTACATAGGTAATTCCACAGATTTCAGCAGCTTGTCTGCAGATCCAAATGAAAGCAATCTTGGCAAGCAGGAATTGAACAATGCTGTAGTGTTGATATGCATTTCAGAGCAAAGGGAAGGAAAAACAAACATCAAAATTAAGCCACACTGAAGGTCATATTTAAGAGGGAAAATTACCAAGACTCACTGCTGTGGTGCGTAATCCATCCTGCACATGTTCTAATTTTTATTACTGTTAAATTTTGAATGTGTTGCACAAAGAGATTACAAAATTGCAGTGTCTGAGGATCAAAACATTCTTCCTCTCTCTCTCTTGAGGAGGAAAGACTGTGCATGGTTTACACAGCAGTATGGAAGCAAATTCACATACCTCAGAAAGAGGATGGAGAACAAAATCCCTACTCTAGCTTTTTTTTCTGCATGTCAAAAAGTGTTTCAGTGAACTCAAAACTAAGTGGAACTGAAAGCTCTCAACAGCCATCCAGCCAAAGAGAAGAGTTGTAGGGGAAAATTAGAGAGATGGCAACTAGCAGAAAAGCAGACAACTGGATAACAGCACCCAATGCAATAATGGTAATGAGAACAATCAAATTGCACCATGAAAGGTCACATTGAGGTGGATGATATCCAGCTCCTGGATGTGTGTGTTTTTGCAAAAGCCACAAAGAAGGATGCAGCCTCTCCATGCACAGCTGCTGTTTCCATCCCTCCTTGGTGTTCCCAAGGGCAAAGTCACCAGTGTTGTCCCAGACCTTCTGGTCACATCTCACTGTCAACCTCCCCTTTGTGTTGTGCCTCCACATGCTGCCCTGCCTTCCTGGGTGGTGGTTTAAGCACTTCAGCCCCAAACCCAGATGCGTTTCTGCTTCATTAAGCAGCCACTAGGCTAGGATTTATTGGTGAGCACTTTATGAGCAGCTGATGGAATGGGTTTTATTTGAATTGCTGGTGGACACACTAAACAGAAATACAGCATTAATTGAATTATGCTGTGGTCTGGGATAGATCATTGCAAACATAAAAGCATACTCTCTGGAGGTCTGACTTATTCTAGTGCATAATAGCAGCTACAGGTTTTGTGCAGCCATTAATGCAGTGAATGTTTTTCTGTCACCAAAGTTCACAGCAAAAACTCAGTACAAATAACACCATGAAGCACGGAGTCACACAAGCAAAGAACTGATGTGACACGATCATTGGCTGCTCTGTGTTTTCATCCTAATTTGTCATTAATTATCTTTACAAACAGTAGTCCTTAAATTCATGTTAATATTAGGAAATCTGAATTTGTGCTGCACATCAGATCACCACATTCAGATCACATCTGTGCTCAGGGGCTGGCATGGCTGGACTCTGAAGGTCAGAATCACTTCATAGTCAGTTAAATGTTTAGTAAAGCCAATTAAATATGCTTCCTCTATTGCCAATGGAGAGCATTAGATTGTTCCAACAGTGCATTCATATTATCCTTAAAAGCAGATGCCTTCTTACGGTGCCTAATTTTGCAGAGGTTGAGGATAGGCAACATGATTCCCATCTCAGATGACCAGTCATCCATGGACAAGGAGTTTTAACTGATTTTTTATTGAGCTCCTCGTGATAACATTAGAATTACACCATTCTATGCTGCTTTATTATCAGGAATGAAGAGAGCTTTGACAATGACAAGATTCTCTTTCCACTAGTATTTGACCTCCCACCAAATGACCTATGTATCTTTGTACACAAGATTCCCTTAAGTAAACTGCATGTGCAAAGGACATCATGTCTGGGAGGGGGGATAAAACATATGGCTGCAAATTTTCTCAGTAGCTTTTTGGAAAGCACAAGCCATCAGTAAGTTGTCATTTGAAGGAAAAAGCATTGCTATATCAATGTAGCACCAAAATCTTTCTTTTCTGATGCTCCAGTCCAGAAGTTGCATAATCGCATTAGAGCATTAGTAGTTCTGGAGAAGGCTAACTGTGTTAGACTTATGGAGCTTTATGATTTCCTGACAGGAGCTGGCTCATATCCAGGCAGCTAAGAGCTTGCACAGAGGAGAAAGGAACTGTCTGCACCATCCATGCAGGCATGACCTTGGTTACCTTTAAATCTGCAATGAAACATCTGGCACCTTCCATGGAGGGACAATAGGCAACACTGCAGTTTAGCCACATCATTGGAGCAACCCTGATTTAGTTTATGAGAAGAGTGACTATTGTTGGCCAAGTTCTTATTTTCCTGCAAACAATCCTGTCTCTGTTTCAAGCACCAGCTCCAAACAGAGAGCAAATCAGATTGCAAGTTGTGCTTCCAGGCTCAGAATAAGGCGGATGGATAGAGATGGAAATACCGTCAATAGAAACAATGTCTATTACAGTTAACAGGAATCAAAGAGAAAATGCCAAGAGCAGCTGACCTGTTTTAAGCTACCCAACTACTGTAGTTAACTTCCATCAAGTCATGAGCATGAAGGGAATGAGGGAAACACCTTGGGCAGTGACTGAGGACATCAGCTGAAATGATTTCGAATTCATTGCAATTAGAAGAAATTTTCACAAATGCCTGTAATATGCTGATCCTCAGCCCCATCGCCTTGGAATCCCCATCTGAAGCCCCTTGGAAACTTTGGCCCTTCACAAAGCAGTTAATAGCTGTGAAGCTGAATATATTTCAGAGGCAGGCATTCCCCTCTGCGCACCCAAGGGCAAGGCAAATCCTCAGTGGCAGAACTGTGGCCTAGAAATCAAAGTCTTACACTTATCTCATCCACTTGTCCTTATCTTGTTTCCAATCCAGATACCAAATCCAGAATGTCATAACCACTCTAGCATGCACAGAAGCCTCCTCTGTGGTCTATATGCTAATTTCCAATCCAAGAGCCTGACATAATTCTGTGACATTGATAGCACTTTAGAAGTTTCCTCATTCTCTTACTGGTTCTCTTGGTTTTCCCTTACAATGTATAGCACATTTTTCAAAGGTCAGACTATGTTACTCCCTTCTGACTTTAAAAACTGCAAGCTTTTGAAGACAGTATTCTTTTCTTGTTTGAAAAACTGTAAGCTCAGAGGATGTTTCAGTGGAAGAAATGCTGTAACTGAGTATAAATTAATGCCTCTTTTCTTCTTCATGTCTTTTTTGTTGCTGTTCTACTAGTTATAGTAAAAACTTGGTCTCTCACGCTATAACAGCCAGTCCCAGCAATGAGGCTGCATTTCTGCTTTGGGGATGATTACTGTTTTTATTTTCAACTATGAGCACTTGCTGTCAAATTTCATGTCATTTTTATTTAATATAATTCTCTATCAAATTGATTCTCTGTCTCCCAAGCCTTCCTGTCTTCCAGCTGGGCATTTTTTAAGCAGTGATTTGCAAAACATTAAAGCAAGTATATAAATAAATTACTGTCTGGAGAGTGAGTCATCATTATTTAATAGGAGATTGTACCATAAGTAGTGGCTGCATGTTGGTAGAGCAGGCCCATGATGTCCTCCTCTTTATCCCAGTTTTCTGTTGCTTTCCCCCTTCCTGGAAGCTTGTCCTACTCAATCACTTCCCATGATGCTGGTAACTGAGGCTCTTGTTTTGCACCCTTGCTGTTACAAAGAGGACAGAGAAGCACACAAACACCTTGGGCACAAGTGCTACCCTGTGGTAACCTGGGTTCAGAAGAGACGCTTGATGCTTAGGCCCCCTTAAATCAGGAGTTGCTCTAGAGCTGAAGGGCATCCAGAGATGAAACACTAGATGCCCATAGAAGCTGTGGATCTTCCATTCATGGAGTTGTTCATGGTCATATTGGATGGAGTTCAGGGCAGTGCCTGATTTAGTAGTTGGGAACCCTGCCCACAGCGTGGGGATTGGAGCTGGATGATCTTTAAGATCCCTTCCGACCCAAGCCATTCTATTATTCATTGTTTCTGTGGTTCTATATGCTTTTATGTAGCTCCAAATTGTGGTGATACATTTACAGTTTCTATGCCTTTGACACCTACATTCAAGGAATTTAGAGGAGGCTATCAGGAAAATGTTCTTCACTGAGAGGGTGGTGGGCATGGAACAGGCTCTTTAGGGCAGTGGTCAAAGCCCCAAGCTGCTGGAATTCAAGAAGCATTTGTAAACACTCTCAGACACAGGGTTTGGATTTGAGGTGATCCTGTGTGGAGCCAGGACCTGGACACAGTGATCCTTATGGGTCCATTCCAATTTGAGATATTCTATGGTTCTATGAATTCATCCTCAGAAAGGTCTGACTTTGATTTTAAAATGAACAAAGGAAAAGTTACAACATACAGGAAATTAAATTAATTTTATTTAGGAAATGAACCTCATTCTTAGTAATGAAAGCCAGCTGACAGCAATGATTATCTGTAGGTTGCTCCAAAAGTAATACCTTCTATTTATTTCCATAGAAACTACATCAGCTACAAAGAGCATAATAACACAGTTTGATTCGATAGAGCAAATTCTCAGCTACAAAACACTCTTTTTCGACATAGTCACAACCATTAGCTATACATTTTCACCAGTGATGACAGAGCCTGAATTCTATTCTTGTAAATATCTGCTCCTGCAGAGGTGACCCACTGCTTCACAGTATTTCACAACCCACTGTTTCACTGTGCTGACATCCACTGTTTGACCTCTGTAAACATTCAGCAAGTGCCAGTGGATGTCAGTGGCCTTTTTTTCTGCATGGAAGAATACAAAGACACACCTTTTCTTCATGCACACTTCTGTGTCAGATGCTATGCTTTCAGACTGCCACTCTGCTGCCATCTGTCACACAGCAACAAAATGTAATGGGATATTGTTGGGAAGGTTCAACCTGTACTGCCATCTCACCAACATCTGCATCTGACATCACTGGCCAACAAAATAAAGCAGAAGGCCTTCAGAGCAGCCCTTGTACTTCATACCTATCACCAGCTGTGGAAATTCTTGTTTTTAGTAATGGCTGTTTCTCCTACTTGGGAGTTGCAGAGTGATAGATAACTATTATAACTTTATTCTCTCGAAGGGCACAGAATAATGACATAGATTCCCTCTCCTTTATCCTCCAGCTTCTCCCTTTTTTTGGATAAGGGGCAGGATTGAAAATATCTTTACTCTCAGGAAAAAAAATAATAATAATGAAGTCCTGTTAAAGTAAGCAGAAAAGAATCAGCCCTTTTAAAAATGATTTGAGCTAGATTGTTTTCTACTAGCAAAGATAATCATCTTAATAGGTTGTTTGTATTTGGATACAGTTTATCTGGAAATGGGAATCACTAAAATGCCTTGACAAGAGGACAACCAGAGCTACTAATGAGGTGTAATTATAGCATAAGATGTATATAATTAAACGTTATAAATTGACAAGACCTTGACAACCTGCAATGAGCTAATCTCATGGCATTGCTCACAAGAGTTGGTACTCAGTGCCTTTCCTGAGCTAAATGCACATTTGGATAATAGGTTTTCCTGTCCCAAGTTCTCACTGCAACTAGATAGAACATTTGTAATTTTCTGGCAGTATTTAAAATAGAATTTCAAGAGACCAATTGAAACCTATTTGCCCTATAGCCCATGGTAATGACCATTACTGCAGAATGTGAGTATATATATATTTTATGTACTGATAAGTGCCTGCATCTTTCTAATGCACTTGCATCCAGTGCTAAAGTACTGTGAAAGCTTTTGCAGGAAACTCAGAGGAGTATATGCACATCTCATTTAAAAACCCACCTGCTGTCGAAATTTATGTAATAAACTTCATAAGCAGGTGATAAATTGCATTTTTATGCCTTCCCCACCTGCACATTATCCTTTAGTCTATTCCCCTCTCTGAGTTCCTTCCAACTTAAAAATCCCTGAATAGCTTCAAGCAATCAATATTTTATTTTAAATATAAACATGTAAATCTTCTGGGGATTTTTCTCCTCTTTGTCTCAACATGGTATTTTTCTCCCCTGAGCTTAGGGTACTCTCAGTTGGATGCAGAATGAACAATAGTGTTTCTATTCAAGTTGAAAATCTGATTTTTTGTGATTCACTGAGTCCATAAGCAAGGAGGGAAATTTTGCCATGACAAAATGAAGATTTTCAGCTCCATAACAGGTGCAGCATTTACACCTACATCCTAACCTACAACTGTGCTCCAAATATGGAAAGCATTGTTTTATAATAATATGCATTAAAAGATTTTCAAACACCTGCTCCTATTTCCACTAACTATTTTTTCATTTATAGATAAACTAGCAGTAACCAAAGCACATTTCTACAAGTGCGAGCAGTCCTGCTTCACTTTTTCCCATGTAATAAACCTGTTCAAAACTCAAGAGGCACTGTCCATAGGAACATATAGCACACCTTTTGTTCTGGACATGGGGAGGGTCAAGTAGGAAAATAGATCTACCACAGAGGATGGTGGGCACGGAACAGGCTGCCCAGGGCAGCAGGCACAGCCCTGATGTGCCGGAGTTCAGACTGTATTTGGACAATGCTCTGACATAGACTGTAGATGTGGATGGTCTGTGAGGACCTCAGTGATCCTTGTGGGTCCATTCCAACTCAATCTATTCTATGAACGTATTATTTGGACGATTTTAGGACTCTCTAGCTTTCAAACTCACCTACTGCTTCATCGGCGTCCCACAGAGGTCTGTCTTGGGACTGGTGCTCTTTAACATCTTTATCAACGACATTGATGACGGAATTGAGTGCACCCTCAGCAAGTTTGCTGACAACACCAACCTGAGTGGGGCAATTGACATGGTAGAAGGGAGGGATGCCATTCAGAGGGACCTCAACAGGCTTGAAAGGTGAGTCCAGGTGAACCTAATGACGTTCAACACAGCAAAGTGCAAGGTTTGGCACTTGGGCCAGAGAAATCCCAGGCATTTATACAGACAGGAAGGAGCAGTATTTGAGAGCAGCCCTGCAGAGAAGGACATGAGGGTCCTAATGGTTGAAAAGCTTAACTCAAGCCAGCAGTGTGCTCTTGCAGCTCAGAAAGCAAATGGTATCCTGAGCTCCACCAGAATAGGGGTGGCCAGCAGGGACAGGGAGGTGATTGTACCCCTCTACTCTGCTCTTGTGAGGCTCCATCTGCAGCACTGTGTCCAGGTCTGGAGCCCCCAATACAAGAAAGACAGGGAGCTGTTGGAGAGGGTGCAGAGGAGAGCCACAAAGATGATCAGGGGACTGGAGCACCTCCCCTACAAAGACAGGCTGAGGGGGCTGGGCTTGTTCAGCTTGGAGAAAAGAAGGCTGCGGGGTGACCTCATTGCAACCTTTCAGTACCTAAAGAGAGCCTACAAACAGGAGGGGAGTCAACTCTGTGAAAGGGTAGATAACTGCAGGACAAGGGGAGATGGTTTGAAGTTAAGGAAGGGAAGATTGAGGTTGGATGTCAGGGGGAAGTTCTTTACAGGGAGAGTGGTGAGGTGCTGGAACAGCTGCCCAGAGAGGCTGTGGATGCCCCATCCATCCCTGGAGATGTTCAAGGCCAGGTTGGATGGCAGCCTGGTCTGGTATGAAATGTGGAGGTTGGTGGTCCTGCATGTGGCAGGGGGTTGGAGCTTCATGATCCTTGAGGTCCCTTCCAACCCTGGCCATTCTGTGATTTCCTATCCACAGATAGGAAAATACCCCTCTGGTCAGAATTTCAGGTGGTGCAGATAGATTTATAATGAAGCCTGGATGACTTTTGCTGGCTGATGATTTGAATAATGGTATTTCAGCATTGAAAAGTTTCCATTTCTGAGTGGAAGATGAAAACAGAAAATCTAGTGATAAATATATTGAAGTTAGAATGGGAAAAAAAAGTTAACGTTTTTTCACAAGTAATGTTGAACTATTAGGCCTTGACCAAGACCACTTTTATTTTAGAATATTTTATGTAGGCATCATCATTGAGATGATTTCCTAATACGTGAACACTTTTCGGTACCGTGCTGATCAGCATAACATTTGTCACATTTGCTCTTAATGTCATGGAATCACTATGGTTGACATCCTTATAACAAAGCTGAGGAAGTGTGGGATAGATGAGTGGACAGTGAGGTGGGTTGAGAACTGGCTGACTGGCAGAGCGCAGAGGGTCGTCGTTGGTGGTGCAGAGTCTGGCTGGAGACCTGTAACCAGTGGTGTCCCCCAGGGGTCTGTGCTGGGTCCGGTCTTGTTCAACATCTTCATCAATGACCTTGATGAGGGGATAGTGGCCACCCTCAGCAAGTTTGCTGATGATACGAAGTTGGGAGGATTGGCTGACACGCCTGAAGGCTGTGCTGCTGCCATTCAGCAAGACCTGGACAGGCTGGAGAGCTGGGCAGTAAGAAACCGGATGAGGTTCAACAAAAGCAAGTGTAAGGTCTTACACCTAGGGAGGAATAATTGCATGCACCAATACAGGCTGGGGGATGAGCTGCTGGAGAGGAGCTCTGCAGAGAGGGACCTGGGCGTCCTGGTGGACGACAGGTTGGCCATGAGCCAGCAGTGTGCCCTCGTGGCCAAAAAGGCCAATGGCATTCTGGGGTGCATTAAGAAGAGCGTGGCCAGCAGGTCGAGGGAGGTGATCCTCCCCCTCTACTCTGCCCTGGTAAGGCCTCATCTGGAGTACTGTGTCCAGTTCTGGGCTCCCCAGTACAAAAAAGACAGGGATCTCTTGGAAAGAGTCCAGCGGAGGGCCACAAAGATGGTGAAGGGCCTGGAGCATCTCCCCTATGAAGAAAGGCTAAGTGAACTGGGTCTGTTTAGCCTTGAGAAAAGAAGACTGAGAGGGGACCTGATCCAGGTTTATAAATATCTGAGGTGTGGCGGCCATAGTGGTGAGGCCAGTCTCTTTTCAGTGGTACGTGGAGACAGGACGAGGGGAAACGGACATCAGCTGCAGCACAGGAAGTTTCGCACGAATGTGCGTAAGAACTTCTTCACGGTGAGGGTGACGGAGCACTGGAACAGGCTGCCCAGGGAGGTTGTGGAGTCTCCTTCTCTGGAGATATTCAAGTCTCGCCTGGACGCCTACCTGTGCGACCTGGTGTAGGGAACCTGCTTTGGCAGGGGGGTTGGTCTCGATGATCTCTAGAGGTCCCTTCCAACCCCTACAATTCTGTGATTCTGTGATTCTACGGTTGGAAAAGGCCTCCAAACTCATCCAGTCCAACCATCCACCTACCACCAATATTGCCCACTAAACCAGGTCCTTTAGTTGTATGGAAGTTGCTAAATAATGGTCTGAACCAATGATTGAGCACCTGGTGAAGGGATACAACCAGCCCTGGGAGCACAGGTGTAAACAATTCATCTATGTGACCCGAAGGGGTGGAACCTGGTTCCAAGCCTCATTTAAGGGTTGGCTGCCACAAGGGATGATTTTCTACCTGGAGATCTTTCTACTGGAGTATTTTGTGTTTCCTGATTTTTTTGACAGGTAAGTGAATCCTTATTTCTTTAGTTGGCTTGCAATTATCATCCCTTTTTTGGATTTTTTAGGGCTGGTTCTCTGCTATTGCCTTTTTATACACTTAGTACAACATCAAAATATTTCTTGTATATATTTCTTCTGCTTTTCTGAAAAAGCAAGTTCTGGAGAATCTGTTTTGATTTTATCTTTTATAATCACACTAATTTGAGTATGAGGAGGCTGTGTTTCATTTATGAAGTCTCCATATCTTCAGGAAAATACAAAAATATAGAGGAGAAAATAAAAAGCAATAGACAAGTATCTGCTATTTTGACAGAAATTGGCTTTTGTATATCCTTTGCTTTACTCCTTGGACTACTAAGAAAAATAAAGGAAGAAAATTGATAGAGAGATATAAACATCTTCACAAAGACAGCCAGAAAGAGAGAGGAGGAAAAAAAAAGCTGAGAAAGGTGGGTACAGATGCAGAAATTCTGTAGAAGAGCCTCTGGGCCAAACATTCACGGGAGAGCCTGTCCTCTCTAACCACCTCCAAAATGGTAAAAACATATTGTGCTCCCTGAGTCCTGGGGGGAGAGAGAAAAATTATGCCCCCCTTTTCTTTTTTAATGGAAAAATGCCTTATTTTTTCCTTAAAATGACAAGACAATGACATTGAGTGAACCAAACCTTCTGTTGTTCTTATATTGCTATTTTGGTTAAAATTTTGTTTGACAAATCCTCCTTTTTGTACAAAACCAGGCTTTTGGCTGGTATCATAACAGGAAAATGGGTAGACTCTCACCTGAGCTCCCTTTTAACCCAGTGGTTTTTTGGCTGGTGCCAGAGAAAGGGAAAATCAGAGATTGTAGTACCATAGGCAGTTGGTGGAAGTTGTAATATTTGCATTAGGATTACTTGCCCTTTGAATTGATCCTGTGGCTTCATGAGACTGCTACAAAGCACGAAATTTTGTTGTATCAGATCTTATGCCAGCATTTTGGGGCAAGCTACAATTTATCCTACATGCTTCTAGAAGAGAAGAAATAAACTTGGACAAGGATTTAGCTGCAAACAAAGGTAAGTAAATCCTAGAAGTTCATTCTCTTCTGATAAAATTAAACATCAGTCCTTGGGAAGAATCATAGAACCATTAAGCTTGGGAAAGATTTCTGAGGTCCCCATCCCCACCATGTCCACTGACCACATCCCCCAGTGCCACATCTCTATGGTTCTTGAACATCTCCAGGGACTGTGACTCCACCACAGGCATCCAAAGGCAGCAGAGATGTGGCAAAGGACAACACTGACGTTTTCTGGGGCTGTTTCATCCAAGACAAGATATTGCACAGAAGTCATTGCTAACTTCCTCTATGCCCTGTACAGTCAAAATTATAATCTAACACAGAGATAAGCTTCTCTTGAGTAGGGCTACAGATGAGTGCCTTTCCGTGAGCAGTGACTCCCAGAGAAGACAGATGAGTTATAGGAGTGAGACCTATGTAATAAAAGTGATAATAATAAAAATAAGAGACTCCATTATAAACACTTCATATTTAGTTTCTGTTACTGCTTCTAACTTTCTTGCAAGTTAGTAACCATATTCACACAACTTTAGACATAATTACTATGCAGATGAATCATAAATCAATCTTACAAAATTGACTCTTTCTGTTCATGTTAACATCTTGGCCTCTCAGTTCTTTTGCTGTCAAGCCAAACTCAAAATAATTAAGGCAGGTTTCTTTGTCTTTCCTACAGACCTCACCTGCTACTTATTTATATCTCTGTGGACACAATTGCTCCTCTGCCTTTTATTCAGATCCATTTTCATTCCTTTCTTGTACTTCCCTCTGACTCAGTTGTCTCCTTTTATTTTCAGAGCTAATCTCTCCATGCCAAAACATCAGTTTCCATCCACCATTTCCATAAATTACCTTGCTCAATGGACTCCTGATCAGCGATGTTGAGATGGAGATGTGACAGCCATAAAAAGTGTAAATAACAAGGGTAGTTTTTGTAGAAGTTTAAATCTGGACTAAAAGTATTTAACTTTTTCCTCTCGAGATACAGAGGAGATGGATCAATCCAGACCAACTCACTTTCAGCGTGAACTGATATAACTCACAGTGACATCTGTGGGAGCAAAAGAGCACAAGCCATTTTGAGCTCAGTCAGAAGAAAATAATGTATGCTGCTCTTTTGTTTCCATGCATTGATTCATACCACCTTTTTTTTTTTCTTCTTTCTTAGTTGTCTGTATGTTAGAAAAATATGTATAAGCTATTATTATACTAGAAAAGTTTTTTTGCTTGTACCCATAGGTGGAAATTCCTATGCCAGTAGATTCTATTAATTTTTGAGAACTGGTTTGTTTATATGGTCTCTACCAACTATAGTGCAAGAGTGAAAAATATGCCAAAAAATTTCTAACTCACAAAAACTGTGATTAAACTCAGTTAGGATTCAATACACTCTGCAGAGGTTAATTAAATTTTTATGGATTTATTCTTCATTCAGTGCTTTAAAAGGTTGTTCTGTTTAGTTATCATTGCCAAGTTGACGATGGGGGAAATTGAAAGTCCTGATCTACATCAATCTTCTGTGTTGCCGGACATTGAAATAATTTGCAGGATATCAGTATGGCGTGAAATGGGGAAAGAAGAGAGAACTACAGCTGAATGATGTTTAGGTGAGCGGTGGGCTATCAGGAATTTTAGACAAGCACAACAGAGATATTGGGACTTTATCTCAATGGGATTAAGCTATTGAAGAATGAATGCTTTTCAGCTCAAACTGGATAGCCAAGGATGCGACTAGGTCAATTCCATGAAGATAATACAGTTAGAAAGAGTAGTAAAGGGCAGAGTTGAGTTCTGGAAAAGCTATGATCTCTTAAGATAATTGCAGCAGTAATATAGAGATCTCCAACATATCACCCAGAATACCCAAGTGGGGATGGGTGTTTTCTCAAGGTAGTGTCAGATAGGCAAGTAGCAAAGCAGTCAATGTCCCAAGAGGATTACAACTGATGTATTACACATAGCAGGTGGTTGTGATAAATAGAAAAGAATGCTGAGAGATTAAAGCAACAATATACAATATAAAGACTACTTTGAAAGCTTCAGTTTCTGCTTTATCTACTCTGTAAGCCTGGCATGCAGCAAAGCTGGAAACTTGTTTAAGTTCATCTCTCTTAAGAAAAGCACTATGGCATGTGTTTAATTTCTGGTTTGTGGTGATAATGCTCTGCTAAATGTGGATTGACTGCTGAATGTGGGCCTGAGGATCTTGTTAAAACACTGGTTAAAGGAAATCCAGTTAACATTATTTATTAAAAAGCTTTAACTGCGTTCCTTACAAGAAGTTCCTTAGGAAGCTGATCTGTCATGGAGCAAGGTTCTGCCTGGGGGTAAAAACTGGTAGAAAGACTAAAAAAAAGGGTCAGACATGATAGTGACACTTCATTACGGAAGGACAATTGTCACAGGTACCTACAACAGGCACGAAATTTTTTGCTTGCAGGGATGCAAGCTCTGTACACTGAGCAGTCTGAAAAGTAAATGAGAACAGTTTAATTTCCAAAATTTATAATAAATTATAGTATATTTATTCTTGTTTAAGCAGGTCTAGATAATGATCATCCCAAATATTCCAGTCAGGCTGTTTTTGTTGCAAGCCTACATTTAATATCTGAGCTCCTTGGAGAATAGCTCTTGCTTTCTTTTTAAGTTGGAAAATATCTTGCATAGTCCCAGCAGCAGCTGAGACAAATACCCATAAATATTGTTAATAATCTGGAATAAGGCCTTAAAGCAGCAAAATATATATTTTTTTTTTTTTGCCAGGATAATTGTTTTATCAGACAGAATTCAGATCAGGCAAGATTAAATAAGGCTTTGGAGATGCCCAGACTAAACTATCTGCACAACATTTATGACAGATGAAATTCACTGCAGATAACTTCAAGGTGATACACATGAGAAAGGATGATTCACTTGCTCATATACATAGCTGAGTTATAAATTAGCTGTAATCACTCAAGAAAAAGAACTTGCTATTACTGAGGACAACTCCATGACAGCAGTGATCAAGATGCAAAAAAAAAAAAGTCAAAACGTATTAAGAGAGGGTTATGATAAAAGGCTGGAAGCATTATAATGCCATGGCTGTGCATGGTCTGCATTCACCTTGAACACTGTGCCCAATTTTTGTCACCCTACTTCATAAGTAACTTAGTAAAATAAAAAGTATTCAGGAAAAAAAAAAGCACAATTATGAAATCAGCAGCTAGGAAACTTTCTAGATAAGGGTAACATTTAAGTAATACAAACGTATGATTTTAAAGTTCAGTTTTGCTCTTGTAGAGTATACACCGTGGACTTGGCCACTGCCTAAAAGACAAACTGACAGAAATCAGAAGTTTAATGCAATTTGTGTGTACAATATATTCCTGTAAAATAAAGTACTTCAAGATCTTTATCACTTTCAAAAAAACCACCCAAACTGTCATTAACTTTGCACCTTAGAAGCAGGCAACCCAAAGAAGGAACATAACCAACCAAAGAGATGCCAGCCAAGTGGCAGATAAGGATATGTGTAGGGAAAAGGTAGATTAGTTAATGTTTCAAATTCATTGAGGACTTTTTTTGTTTTCCCACAGTGGATTCTCCAATTTGTCTAGCATATTCCGAAGACTTTTCATGTCGTCTTCTGTGGTTTTATCATGTGTAGAGATGTATCGTATCTAACATACATAGAAGTACATCAGTGGAAGAGCATACCAGCAAGAATTTTCCCTACGAGCTACTATATATTATTACTATGCTGCATTACTCTCAGGTTTTTGCTTGATGATTGGATTATATCAATATAGTGTATTATATTTCTGTGCTGGATTGCTTTCAAATAAGCTACCTGAATGAATGATAACTGAATTGGCATCACCGTATAAAGTATTATTGTGAGAGAAAGCATCATGGCAAAATAAGATGAGAAAATAAGTGTGGTAAAAATTAGACTGAGATTTTGCATGTGAGCTCATATCCTTCAGCATGCAAAAAGCATATGAAAGAAATTCAATGTAGGAAAAGAAATACAAGCCAAATACAGCTTTGGGAATTATTTCTTGACAAAAAACGTTTTAAGGATCTGAAGCACAAAAATCTATTTTATGCTCCTCTGTGCAGTTGATCATGCATTCCTTCAGGCAGCAAAAATCTTATTGACTAAACAAGATTTATGGGCAGAGAGCAACAATGGGATAAAAACCAAGGTACCAACCCGTTAAAATCCAAGCAAGGCATGAAACAGTTTTTCTCTCTTTGCAAAATTGTGTGCAATCTGAAGAATGACTCTTCTCTGTGTAGAGATAAAGCAATATTAACTATGAAAAATTAGAGAGAAAGAAGCAATGAAAACCTTGATGAGAGGAGACAAAACCGGTGTGCGTTGGCGCTGTACAGCAACTGGATCACAAAGATTTACCTGCTTGTCTTAGGAATACAAGATGTAATGTGTAGAGCTTTATTTCCACTGAACTAATGGCACTTTGGAATAGCTGATGGTGTCTGCGTCCCTTATTCCCATGCTCTTTCAGTTTGGCAAGAAATTCTGCCTGCATCCTAATGCTTTTTCTAAGAAAATTGATATCTTGTTTGTTGCGAGAAAAAATGTTCTGAAACTTCATTTTATCAAATAAAAGACAATTTCTTAGAGATACACCAAACAGCCATCACTAATACTATGCTTTCTTTAGACCTACTTCACCTTAAAAATGTACACAGTCTAGAAATATGCTGATAGTCATCTCCTCTGTCTGACATATCTCTGTATGCCAGCTACTCCCACATGTATTAAATAGAGCTGTATTTTGATGGATTCAGTAGTTGAGTAGTTGAAATACCCCCCCTCTCTGCAGACAGTGACTGTTGTCACCAATATGATTTCTTTATTTTTAAATATTTGGTATTAATATTAAAATTAATGTTATTGTAGAAACTTTGAGCTGGGTCAACAATCTCTTCTGCTTAACATTGTTCAGAAATATTACAGGTAGTCAAGTTATTGTGAGTAAAGCAGTTCTGTTTATCAGCTAAACTGCAAATACTTGTCTTTTGCATGCTGTTATTTCATTATGAAGGCAAGGCAAAACACAAACCTAAACCATCTTAAGTCTGAACACCTTTTACTTTGCAGGAGAGAAAGCCTGAATATAGCTATATGTTGCTGAAGGCTTTCAAGAGATGAGTTAGCAAAACGTTGAGCAATCTTGGCTGATCTCAGAGCTTCCCTTGCTTTAGAGCAGGAGATCTCCTGAGATCTCTTCCAACCATGGTGATTGTAAAGACCGTGTCTTGTTGAGAAAATGGCTCGTTACTGGAGGTAAAATGCTACTTCCTGTTATTTGCTACTTTGAGTTAGCATTTTTATGATTTTATGATCTGCATAACTGAAAACAGATCCAAATTGTCTGTCTCAAAATTTTACATTTACTGGAGCCGTTAAAGAAACTGACTAATTCAAATAAAGTCACATGCATCAAAGTCTACGCAGTAGTTTCACAGAAGCTTAACAAGAAATCATTTCTACCCCAAGGAATCTAATCCATCTCTTCAGGATGGTCAGATCATGGAGGAGTTTTACTACATTTATTCAGTTCATTACATTTTTCTTTGCTTGAGAGGAAGGCCTGAATTATTTTTTCTTCCTATTCACAGAATTATGACATGGAATCATGAAATGGTTTGGGTTGGAAGGGACCTTGAAGATCACTTTGTTCCAACCCTCCTATGCTGGGGACAGAGTTACCAATCACTAAATCAGACAGCCTTCTATTATGTCAACTATACCATTCAGCTTAGTGTCATTAGCAAGATCACTGAGGCTGTACTCAATCCACTGTCTAGGTCATTGATAAGGATGTTGAAAATATGTTGATTACTAAATAAGTTGATATCTAAAAATGGAAAAAAGTTTTTGCCGATTTTTTTTTTTAATGAAATGTGAAATGTTACTTGCTTCTCTCTGAATTCTGCTATCAATTTATATCCATCTTGTGCACTGTCTTTCAGCTAAAGGTCAGCACAAAAATTGAGCTGTCACCATGAGAGCACCCCACGCCCACAGCCAGCAGCAGCTATTGACAGCAATGGTTACCTCATGACTACATACAATGAGACATTAAAGAGGACATAAATTATTGAAGAGCATAATTAAATAGGAAGGGTTTTGCTTGGTAAAGACACTTTCAAAGTTATAGATTGCCTTCATGAAAGATGGCCGGAAAACTGCTGTCATATTAGTAATAAATGAGCCAAATAACAGACAGACTATACTTAACTTTTACTCTGCTTCTTTCTCCTATAGATCTCTAGCATCCTGAAGATGTTTCTCTGACCCCTGGCTTATTAATGTGACAAAACAGACACATGCCATTATTTGCATATATAGCATCTTGTAGCACTGGCTTAGTGGGATTCATTGGCCACTGCCTTTGGACATAGAAGAGGAAGAGGAAGGAAAGATGAAGAGGATAATAGGGACTGCTAGTCAGTTCATAGCTTTAGATATCTTGATTTTTAATCATTTTTTAAAATCATTATGAATACTATTGTAAGTACTTAGAGAAATGACAGATATTCAGAGCCTTATGTATTATTCTATCTGTCTATGATTTGATAGATAGAGGTAATAACTTTTATTCACTAATCTGTGAATAATAGCTAGCTTGTTAAATAGCAAATAAATCTGTTATAATCAGAGGAGGCTGCTTCCTTAAATTCTTAAACCCACTAATACAAAGGGCTATATTTATCTTCCTGATCAAGTGATCAAGATAAATCTCACTTTTTTTTTTTCCCAAACATTCATATCTTTGTCTAATTTCCTTTTGGACAAGCTTATGCTGACAGTCAACAATTTGTAAGTGCCTCAGTTCTTGCTCTGTATAAAATAGATTAGAAAAGATTTCCATGCAATATTTACCCTATGGGGCACTCAGAGTTAGCAGTAGTACTGCGTATTCAAAAGTAACATGCTACAGTGTCAGTCTTACTTCAGTCTGCAAGCCAAGCTCTCACTCCCTTCTGAGTCCACTTAACACAGCAATGGAACAGGTCCAGAGAAGTGTCCACATACCACATCCCTGTGATGGAGCTCAGAGCACCTCGTGGAACTGTAGGTGTCCCTGTTCATTGCTGAGGAGTTGGCCTAGATGGCCTTTAAGGGTCCCTTCCAACTCAAATGATTCTGTGATTCTATAGTTCTACAATGTCTCCTATAAAACTGTGGAAAATGTTATATGGATTTTGCTATCTAGTCTTCACTTACAGAGGTAAACTCAATGCTCTAGAGACAGACAAAGCACATTCAAGCTATCACTGCCAAAGACAGATCTGATCATTTCTCTAAAATGTATAGAGATGAAGAATTCATCATCTTCTCTGGTCTGACACCTAATTAACATTTTTTTTAGGAAGATTTTTATTTGGCTGTGCTTATGTTCCTTGAGGAAAACATAGTAGGTTATCTGTGACCTACCTCTTCAGGATTATCACCATCCATGTAGGGCATGTGTCTACACTAATAAGATCCCTTCCACTCTAAGCCATTTTATGCTTCTGTGTGTAATAATTCTTAGTTTACCATTACATATATTTCTGTTCTCCCTTTTTCACCATCTCATGGTGGAAAATGGGCCCAGTTTCTGCATGTCCCAGAATAGTTTTCACTGATCCTCTAAATCTAATCACGTGCAAGAATGAGACACGGCCACAACAGGATGCAATCCACTAGCATAGTGATTTTTTTGAAAAGAGAGCTTTCCAAAATGTTTGTGAGAGCAGACCCATTGAGACTATCCTGGCATGCTTACAGTAATTGGGAACCTTTTGTTTTCTGCTCTCATTGTGAAAATGTCAGTGCATTCACCTGAATGTTCTTGAACAAAACCTCAGCAACAAACTGGCCAGTCTTTCATTTGCATGAATATTTGAAATACTTTTCTCCTCTGTATTTGTACAATGTTACAAGTCATTATGTTCATATTACAGCGTGGCAATGAAGCTGTTTTAGGAATATATACGTATAGTCATTGCCTTCATTTACTCTTTATTTCATGTATATGCTTTTCTGGGGAGAAATCTGATTTGCCTTGTTCTGACATGAGGCATTACTTTTATATCTATTTTCAGAGTAGTGCTGACATTTCTTGAGCCTGCTGTATCTGAATAAATGGAAAAAATCAGAGCATTTACCCTCCTGAAGGTAAAACACAATTAGGCAAAAGCAGTATAGCATTATATTAGAGTCTGATAGAATGTCTCACCACTGACTCAGAGAACCTATCACAGCACTGAGTTTAATATAATATTCATTGCTTTCAGCATAAGACATGTGAAAGAAATGGACACACTGAGAGCCAATAAAATGATAGAAACTAGATCAGTTTCAACAACTTTAGTAGGGAAAATGGGCAGAATAATTATAATACTCCCATTAAACACTTTGTGCAGGAGAAGGATAACGTAAAATAAAAACTAAGCGTGCTCTTCCATAATCATTTGGGAGATATTCTACAAAAGCCCATAATTTCAATGGGCATGCCTTTTGTTTTGTTTTTATAAGAGACTTTTTAAAACTAACAATTTTTTGATGATGGTGTTATATCCACAAGGGAAAAAAAAAAAAAAGATGGAATAAAATACAAACCAAGTCTAAAAGCTTTTAGAATACGTAAACTTCTCTTGTATTAACGTTATGGAATATTATTTTTGAGGGGAGGAATGGTCCGTCTGTCCAAGACAATCTATCTCCCCTTTTAAAATGCTTGTTTTACTTTTGATCTTGCTTTTCAGAGCAGGTGCACCACGCTGGTCAGCCATGATAAGGGGCTGATGGACACTGAACATGATCTGGGGAGCCTAAAAGGCAGTTTTTCAATTGCATTGGATTTTGTCCTGGCATTTTTTGAGTGGGGAGAAGAGATTTCAGATGAAAAAAAAAAAATAAAAATAAAATCAGCAATGATCCAGGAACATCTAGCTGTTTCCCTCTGGAAACTGGGAACTGCTGATTGCTACAAATCTGTTTAAGGTTGGAAAATCTGCAGCTGGCAGAGACATCACTGAGGCTTATGGTAAAGTCCCTGAGGCTTTCCGTCTACTGATGAATTGATGAAGGGCTTCAGTGAGTGAGCATGTGCAGGTGTCTTTCTGCCCATTTCCTTGAACCGAAAAGTGCTTTATTCTGGCAGCTGATCCTCTGAAATCAGTCACAAAACATATGTTGTAATGGGAATGAGAGTAGCTAAATCTGGCCTGAAGAAAACTGACAGAAATGATGCATTTCACCTGAAGAAAGCTTGACACAATGTATAGAAGGAAAACCACAAATAAATCAATTTAAACTCAAATTCATTTGCACAAGTACCCAAAAACCAATTTTTCACACTGTGAGTCATTGCTTCCCGTTCTCTAGCTCTCTGAACAGAGGTTAAGTGGGATGGAGGCTTTGATGGAGATGAGCAGCTTTCAGCTGCTGGTGGGTGACTTGCAGCTGATGTCGCCTGTAGGCTCCCATGGGGAGGTGATGTAAGGATAAATTGGAGAGCAAATGCAGGCAGATGTGACTGACCACAGGATGCTAATGCGAGCTACTGCCATTACAAGTGCTTGAGACAGTACACATTTCTGAGTCTGTCATTACTAGCAACTCTGAGATTTTTTGCTGGGAAAAAGCACTTTGTTGAAATTACTGCACTTGCTCTGAGTGCAAAATGCTTTGAGTTTAAGTGAGTCAAAGGAAAAGATACTGCTTGTGCTAGGCACAGTGATTTCAATCCTTCAGAGAGATGAAAAAAAACCTAATGCTTAATGACTGTGTGCACATCCAGTAATTACTGAAGAATGAAGTCTGATATCAGTAATATCGGAGAGTTAGGTTATGTAAAGCTCCCTTTAAATGAAGGGAATTTGGGGAAGGGAAGAACGTGCGTTTGTGGCTGCTGTTTCATTTGAAAAGTTTTACTTCTTGCAATGATAATATATGCTGCTTCTCCTTTAAATAAAAAGGAAAATGGGCTAAGTTGCTAGAAATACTTCATAAAAACACTTCTCTGAGATTAAAGCAGGGAGCTTGGACCCGGGATTCTTTTTCCCGCTTTATAACAACATCACTTATGTTTCCTTGACTGAATTATTAAATCTGAAGTAATCTAGAAAAAAATCTCTTCGTTCTGTATGCCATGAGCCACATACAAGGCTGCCAGTTACCCAAGGTACTCAGTGCCAACAAATTTGGTTGAAATCAGTGAAGCCTGCAGATATTCACAGCCCTGTAAAGGCAGTTGGTATCCAAAAATAGAGGCAGTTATAATTAGTGTGGACATTTGAAAATGAATTCCCACAAATGTAAAGCAGTATTGAATAGAAATACAGAAGGAAAAGGACTGAATCAGAACTACCCCAATAGATGCTAAGTTTCACCTGATGAATGCAGTGTTACTCCAAAATCTCCTCAAGCACGTTTTGCTTGCTTGTGAGCATCTTTAAACACTAGTTAATTTTCTTTGTATCCCTTTGGTCTATGGATCCTCTCCATCTTTGGACTGCAGAGTCAAGGTTTTATGAGGTGAGAGTCATAAAATCACAGATTCATTGAGGTTGGAAAAAGCTTCTAAGATCATCAAGTCCATCCATCAACCCATCCCCACCATGCCCACTGACCACATCCCTCCGTGCCACATCTCCACAGTTCTTCAACACCCCTGGGACAGTGATTCCACCACTCTTTCAGAGAGTAAATTTTTCCAGCCATCAACTCTCAGCCTCCCCGGTGTAACTTGAGGCTGTTATCTCATGTCTTATTGCTGCTACTTGGGAGAAGAGTCTGACCCACACCTCGCTCCTTTCAAGGAGTTGCAGGAAGCTATAATGTCTCTCCTGACCACCTTCTTCTTCAGACTGAACCCTCCCAGTTCCCTCAGCAGCTCCTCATAAGGCTTCTGCTCTGGACACTCTTCAGGGCCTCAGTATCTCACTTGTTTTAAGGGGACAAAGACTCCTTGCTGCTGGTTTATTTGTATTTCTATGCTTTTTTTTTTCCCCCTGTTATTCTGTGATTCAGCAGTGTTCAAGCAGAAGTGCTCTGCTCTTGGGCTGCCAAGAGAAAAAGCTCTCCACACTTTCTGGTGTGAAGATGGGGAGCGCAGTTTATTTGGGTGCATGGCAGGGTGACCTGTGGGTGGCTGGGGGGCTGCAGGCAGAAACTGTGTCACTCATAGGATGTCTTTGCAGCCAAAAAACTCTGCAAATCTTTCCCAGTGTCAGACTGACCCTCTCATTTCAAGAGGAAATTAGAAACAACAAACCCAGTGAAATGGAATATAACAGCAGCAATACACACAGATGCACAAACAATTGGGAACTTTTCACTGCTGTTTGTTGCAAGAAAGATATATCCTGTAGCAGAATGCAGTTTCATTCTTTCTTTGACTTCCTCTGGCATTTAAATCTATTTATTCCCTTAGGACCCCTAGGGTGTCTTTTGAAGACATTAGAGTAGAATTTATTTTCCCTTCCTTTTCATTTCTCAAGAAACAGTAGCAGAAGTACTTGGGGATGTCATAAAATCTCAGTGTTTTCAGCCTTTTTAAAATGCAATTTCAAATTATTGTAATAGTAATAATAAACGCAGGAAGCAAGTTAGAAATGGCAAAGAGGGAGAGGGACAAGTGAGTCAACCCAAGGTTATCCAAGTTCAGGAGAAACAACAGTGAAAGAATAGGAAAATGCCATGGGAATTTGCCTCCTTGCAAACAGAGCAAAGTAACATCTACCCCTCGGGTTGGTTGGGTCCATGCAAGAAAAGCTTGCACCATTCAAAAGCTTGCTTCTGACTTCTTTCAAAGAAACCTGTGAGATATGGTGAAAAGAGATGAGGCTATTTCAGAGTAGGATTTAGAAAATTAAAGCTAAATCTCCCCCCAAAGCCTGTACTTTCGTGTTGCTAGGAGTAATGTACACTGAATATGCAGGAGACTGGAAAAGGAAGGAGCATGCCAAATTGTGTAATTCTGTTGGATGTTCTAGCTCTAATTGCTGACCTGGATCAAATCTGCCGCCAACTTGCTTGTACAGAAGTCAGTGGCTGGTGTTCATGCAGCCTGGGACATGCTGCTATGTTCATTGCATGCAATTTCCAATGGAAAATCCAGTAGAACAGTAGTAAGGAGTGTATTTTACAGAATATATATACATCAAGCTATGTATTAGAGCTAAAAATATCTATTTTTATGTGCCTCCATATAGTTTTGTGGATTTTAGCATTTTGAGCACGTATCTGTTTTTTTTTTTTTGTAGGGCATTTGGCAGAGGAGTTTGTCTTGTGAGGTGGGAGAGTGACAGAAGGGATGTGAAATTTTGCAGGGCTTATGCATTTTGTGCCAGGTACCCATGCCAGGGAGCTGGACTCCAAGCACAAAGCATATCTTCCAGGATCGCCATCTGAAGAGCTCTTAGCTTTAATTCCAGCCTGTTGTGGCTCCACACCCAAAAAATATTATGCACCTTTTATAAAGCACGACCTGACACATTTGTGTGGTGCATCAGGACTGTGTTGCAATAAGCCATCTTGAACTTATGGCTCATCCTGAGCGTTCAGTTAAGCGTGGCAGATTGCCTGACCTGCCAGTTAGCTTACCTTGTCTGTTTTACAGGCAGCACCTTTTTGCTCCTTTGCTCTTTTTTTTTTTTTTTCCTCTTCACTTTCACTTTATTTTCATTTACAGGAACAGATGTTTGTGTAGACTGCAGTCACCATTCAGGTTGACTGGTCTACACCTCTCTGTTCTCTGGTGTGAGATAATCATGCTGTGAAATGCTGGAAGGCTATGTGTGATGGTTTTATTCTTCATCCTCCCACTACAACACTACTTCTCCGTTCACCTCAGCTGTAACAGCAACACTGCTGTAACATCTTTGCACTGAAGTCAAGCTCACTTCTCGTATTTGCAGATGTAATAACTCCACAGAATCATTATAGCAGATAAAAGGACAAATGAATTTATGACAGCCAATTAAAGCACAATTAATTATTAATCATATAATCATAGAATGGCCTGGGTTGAAAAGGATCACTATGATCATCTAGTTTCAACCCCTCCTGCCATGGGTAGGGTTGCCAAAGACCAGACCAGGCTGTCCAGAACCACATCCAGCCTGGCTTTGAGTGCCTCCAGGGATGCAGCTTCTACAAATGAAGTGGTAATGTGAATTCTTAACATGAATTGTTGTTAATATAGAAAGAATACTAGCATTTGACAGTGGAATCTATGGCTAAATATCAAGTAGCACACGATGGTGTCACTCCTTCAAAGTTAATGAAATATTGCAGGGGTGCTTGGTCCATTTTGCTTAGCTACCAAATAAAATGCAGAGATTTTCATAAGCTACATAAGATGTGAAAAATCAGTTTTGTGGCTGGCTGTTTCTCCAATAAAAATGTCTTTGCTGAATGTCTGTTGGATTACGTTTTTGCATACTTTCAAAAACTGCCATAAAATCATAGAATCCCCTGAGTTGAAGGAGACCTCAAGGATCATCAAGTCCAACTCCTGGCTCTACAGCAGACTACCCAAAATTCAAATCCTACATCTGAGAGCATTGAAAGTAAAAAGGCATCCTAGCACAGAACTAATGATAGTTAGCAAGTTAGGACAAAGTAAATCCATAAAGCAGAATCTAAAATCCACACTGAGAAATGGCATTTGAGGTTGATATGAAGGCTTACTCGTGTTCATTAATCTTAAAGGAGAACTGGATGCAAGATGCAGAGATTCAGTAAATCTGATAAATGAAACAAATAATGAAATATGGGCGAAAAGAATGTGTAATATATTTTCGCTCTTCTTCTTCAGGTTTTTAACTTAGGAAGACACACCTGCTTGCAAGGCAGGAGGTTCCATGTGAGCTTTTGGCTACTGCAAGAGTACGGAGGGAGAAAAATCACAGATTATAAAGAACAGTGTTCAGGAACCAGAAGAGAAGGGCTTTTAGATTTGTGGATGTAGTTGAGCTCTGAATGAATATGGAAGGCATGAATAAGAAGAGAACAGGGCAGCCTCCTCCTGCTGAACTTTTCCTATGTTAAGCAAATATCTAGCAGTGACATTTTTTTTCTTGTTTACTCTTTCCCTAGAGCTTCACATTTCAGAGGCTTTCCATTTCAGTTGTTACTACTCTTTGTTTTTCTGCCCCCTGTTTATTTTTGAACAGCTTCCTCATTAAAATTTTTAAATAATTATTTCTCTGCATGGAACCAACATGAAAGCATAGTCTCCCACCTCAACCCATGTGGTTAGGGGGCCCTTGCTTAAAATGCTTTCTCTCTTCCTACCGCCTTACTGTACAAAAACAATCCAAACAAACAAAGGAGGCTTTCTTGGAAAGCTAGCAACTATTTTCAGAGCTCCCTTCTTTAAGTTTTTTCAGCTTGTTTGTTTAAATGTTCATGTCTTAAGGCCTTCCTTCCTGATTTTATTGATTGAAACCATGAGAGCTAGTATTTTTTCCAGAATGCAGATTTATTATTTCTTCTCTACCCCATCTATGACTTTCCTCCAAATTAAAGTTTAAAAAATAAATAAATAAAAAATCATTTTCAATATGTACTCTAAGTCCTGTGACTTAGAGCTGTGAAACAACACATCTGTTGGTTTTTTTCAATTGATAAGCAAGAGTGGAAGGCTCTAAGAAATTGTGATGCAGACCATCAATGGCTGATGATGGGAGTGATTCTGTAATAATAAAATGTTAAAAATAAGGGGTAAAAACTATACCAAATACTGGGCACATCTCATGAAGGTACAGGGATTGTAAATTGTTATTGTGCCTTGCTGAGTGGTTTCCAAAGGAGGACATGTTGCTATGCTGGCAATGATACTCAATCTGGGTTAACAGAGACCAGAATGCACAAAAAAAAAGGTTAGATGGGGCGCTGGGCAGCCTGGTCTAGTGCTTGATCTAGTGGTTGGCAATCATGCCTATGGCAGGGGGTTGAAACTAGGTGATCTCTGAGGTTGCTTCCAACCCAAGCCATTCTATAATTTTATACGATTTAAGCAAACCAGGAGTTTGACTGCAGTCATCCTGCAGCTCAGCATAGGCTCTAGGCACAAGACTGTCAGTGTATTCTAGGGGAGGAGAGGGCTTGTTTTGTATCTGTAACTGAAAACACATTTGCAAAATATTAGTTCTGTGCTGCATCAGACTGGAAAATATATTTTGAAACCTGAATTTTCCACTAATCAAAATTCTGGACTTCTTGCCACTCTACTTCAGAGATCCGCATCTAAAATTGTGCAATGGTCTTTTGATTACCTGCTGAGTCTTAGTTCATCTATATACATAAAAAGGTAATTCAGGTCATTCCGTTGTAAATAGAAAGATGGTTTCTGGGAGGCACTGAAATGCATGTGGGAATTTATTTATTTTCTATGCCGAATGAAGTTCTTCATGCTAAACATTGCTGCCTGGAACACAATCAGAGCTAGTGGCAGCCAAGCATTCACAGTTCTGTTATTTTGAGAAGCATAACCATCATGAAAGAAAAATGTAAAGGAGAATTAGTGATAAGAAAGTCTTGGTTAAAAAAAAAAAGGGGTGGTTCAGTGCTGATTGTATTGAAATATTTCCTCAATTCAAAGTTGAAATATTAAAAAGCTTGTGATGAAGAAAAAAATTGCTTTTAATGAGAACTGAATTATGCACAACCACTTTGAGCATAATAGGTTTAGGGCCAATAATCCAAAATGATTAAAAGTCTTTAGGAGTACATAATACTACAGATTGCAATACCAAAGTGTTGGAAATTATAGTGGTTTCTTATATTCTTCATGATTTTTTTTTCCTGTGAAGAATTATATAAAAACTCACCTCAAGGTAACAAGACTATTCTTTCCAGGTGCTTGTTCTGGGACAGGCTTGACATTGGGATTATTTTGGAAGGTATCAGAAATGCCGTGAGCATCTCCCACAGCAAGAGGAAATCCATAACAGAGAGAGATATTCATACAACTTAGGAGTGGTCAAATTGAACACCTTTGCAGAGGTGACTTAGGGAACCATTCTGATTTGTAGTACTAAGGAACACGGTTTAGTGGGCAATATTGGTGCTAGATGGATGGTTGGACTAGATGACCTTAGAGGTCTTTTCCAATCCTAATGATTCTATGATCTTTTGGCCCCACCTCAAGTACTGTGTTCAGTTTTGGGCACCTCAGTACAGAAAGGACATGGAAGTGCTGGAGCAGGTCCAAAGAAGGGCAACAAGGCTGGGGAAGGGCTTGGAGTCTCTGCCCTATGAGGAGAGACTGAAGGAACTGGGGCTGTTCAGTCTGGGGAAAAGGAAACTGGGGGGAGACCTTATTGCTTTCTTCAAATACCTGAAAGGTGAATGCAGTGAAAGCTGGGTTGGTCTCTTCTCACTGGTGACAGGTGACAGGACAAGAAGAAATGCCTGAAGTTGCACCAGGGTAAGTTTAGGTTGGATATCATGAAAAACTTCTTTACAGAAAGGGTTGTTAAGCACTGGAATAGGCTCCCCAGGGAGGTGGTTGAGTCACCATCCCTGGATGTGTTTAAACATTGTTTGGATGTGATGCTCAAGAACATGATTTAGTGGAAGGTTGTTAGTGTTTGGGTAGGATGGTTAAGTTGTGGTTGGACTCAATGATCTTTAAGGTCTTTTCCAACCTGAGCAATTCTATGATTCTGTGATGATTCTAACATTTTGTCCTTACTTTGCAAAACAGCAAATGAACATGTGTTCCAAGAAAATGTGGGCTTGTATGCATGCAAAGATGTGTAGATTTTTCTTCCATCCTTTTGCATCTCCTCTGATTTTCTTCTGGGACAATTTTTGTGCTATAAAGAGTCATTTGTGCAGATTGGGCTGTCTTGCTGCATCAGAGTATTTTCTGCAGCTTTGTTTTCCATTCTGTTTGCCTTCTAAATTCTTCTATCTCGTGCCACTGGCTGCTATGGAAATGCTACATATTCTCTGGACACTAGCTGACATTGCTGTTAAAATTCATCTGGGAATAAAATGCCTTTCGGCCAACTAGGCATGTAGTGGCTAATGCTCTTGTGGTTCTGTGGTTTCTTCTCACAATTCAGGGGTGTGATAATTAGTCTTCCATCTCCATTTCATATAGTGTTAGCAATACTTACTACCAGAAGACCAGATGCTCCACTTGCAAAATTACAGCTCTCTCCTGAAGTCCCTGAAGCTTTATTTTCTGCAACTACTCCGAGAAAGCATTTTGAAATAAAGCTAAAAAGATGGGAATTCAACCTAAATACAAGTAAATGAGTAAGAATAAATGGCAAAGGATGTTGTTCTTCCCTTGTGCATCCTTTGCTGTTACCTTAAAAGGAGTACAAATAAGGAACCTAAAGAAAATTTGAAGGATGATGTCTTCCTTTCAAAGTGGTTGTTGGTGCTAACGAACAAAGCTATCAGCAGAGCAGAAACACATCTCCTCAAAAAAACATGGACAAACTGAAGTCGTGCTCAATTACAAGCACAGACCCCAAAGCTTAGTAAGTACTATCACTATTTTAACTGCAGCACAAAAATACTCAACTACAACAAGAGAGCTCTCTGTATAGGTAAATATTAAATCTGTTGAGACAAATGATACTGAAGACTAACACTCCTTATTTGTCATGTCCTTGCAGGATATGTCCCTTCCCCCAGCACTGATTTCCCACCTTGAAAAACTGTCCTCTCAGTCCCCAAGGGAGTCTTCCTTCTCCCATCATCTGCTTATAGAGTAAATTATGCAAAGACAAATCAAACACCTTTGCCTTCTGTCAGACATGTCAATAACTGGACATGAAAAAGTAGAAACTTAAGCAAAAATATGAAAAAAGATTTCTATGATAAGAAACTGAGTCAGTCCAACTCATGACTCCACACTCATCAAGAAATTCCCTATAAATAACTGTGATGTTTTCATTTCTTTTTCTGAAGTTTGACTGCACTCCCACAGGTCTGTATGTGTATTTTCCACAGTGCCTGAGTGGAAAAAAGTCTTATTTTAATGTGAAGAAAACCGGTGTGCCAGCAATCAATTAGCCTTAGTTGCAATCAGTTCAAGCAAGGAGGCAAGGATGTCTCTTCACTTGCAAAAAACAGAATTGAATCATTTCTAGTGAGATGAGGGCTGACACACGGGTAGGGAAAAATGGGATGTAGAAGGAAGTACCTATAGCTTCCCCACTTCCATTAGACTATGCAATTTCACTAGGAAATCATGTACTCATTTTCTGTTTATTTGCCTTGCTTGCACTCATACCACTAGTGGGTAACAGTCTGTTTTCCATCTCGCATATGCTGTTATGAAATTTATAAATTAGCGAGCTATTTCAGCATTCTCTCCCTCTGTGTTTTGATCTCTGAAACTGGGTAAATTAGGACCATACGGCTGAAAATATCCGCAACTGCAGTTGATTTTCTTTTTTCTGTAAAAGTTTCCTTAAGCCTTCTAACATGCCATATATAATAAGCAAATATAGTTTCAACAGAGCCTGCATAAGGTGTCTAATGCCATCCTATAGGTGGATTCCTACCTAAAAAATAAATAAAACAGTGTTAAGTCTGGGGAGAAAGAAGTGGTTTTGATGCAAATCATCATACAGTGTGAAAGACAGCATTAAAACCTTCTCAGATTGCCAGTGTGGAATGCAACCACAGTTTACAGAGCCAGAAGTGTATTTTGTACAAAATTTAAGCACTGCCACATGAAGAGATGTTTCACAATCCATGGATGATATTTACTTCTGCTCTTGGGTCTCAGGTCAGGCCCAAAAAGGTTGAATGTTTAGTTTGGATAGCCACTTGATTTGGAAGTAACTCAACTTCATTTAGAATGTGTTAGCTCTTATGCTAGCTTTGACATAGCAGCTGGACATTATGTTTTGTGGATAGGTGTTACTCCAGCATAGAAACATATTAAACACATACAGTGTGGATGGCAGGTGCTCAGCACCAAATATTTTATCCTAAAGATCTGCTTTTATGGCATCACAGTACTCAGTAATGAAGAAATGGGAATGAATCAACACAGTAAGCCACAACTGGAGAGGAATCACTGTCTTTTTGTTAGCAAGGTCACCTCCAGTGGGATGTAGCTATACTGGGAGCTGAATGCTGATATCCTGAATGTCATTTCCTATTCTGAACAAATACAATGACATCCTCACTGATTATTCTTAAAGTGGAACATTAATTGAATTTCTCTGCCCATTTTCAGTGGGATCATAGTTTGCAATTGTCCACTGGCTGCATGCCTCAGTGTGATTCTACTTTATCTCACACACTGAGATTATGAAAACTGGCTGTGTGACGTACAGTGAATCATGACATGATTTACTTTGAAGAGGTAAGCTTAAAAAATTTCCTGAGAGGAATTTTATTAGATGCAAATCACATCATAACTGAATTAAAATGCAGCCTAAGTATTCTTATATCCATTTCATCATTACCACTATATTTCCCCCTCTGTTTCACCATTATCAACTGATCCGAGTTTGTTGCTTTCTTTCTTTGAAGCAGACAGGTCAAAAGAAGCATTCTGCAAACATAAGGTCAATTGTGTTCTGCTGAAAATGACAATAAATAGCTCCAAAGCAGCAGTTACTCTCAGCAATTAGTGGATGATATGGACAGAGAATGTAATGGAAGGGCAGATGTGGAGAGTATCGTTTAGGAATCTCTCAATCCAAAGCTCACTCCCAAGGCTTGTAAGGGTTTTAACCAACCAGCATTAAAAGCTGGAAGCCACTGTATAATGAAGCAAGCATTTATTTCGCCATTCGGTCCAGACATTCTCACAGGATAAGTCTGTGCATGTCTTTGTATGTGATTTGAATGTAGCAGGAGAAGTACCATCTCACATCTAGGATAGCTGAGAGAGCCAATTACCTTTCTGTGTCAGCTAATAGATAAAGCATAAATAAATGATGCCAAAATAAACACAGCAGATAGTTTTGGTGTGTTAGCAAAGTTGTTCTGCACCAGGAATGGCTGCCTTTTGCCACTCTGCATATGCTATTGCCAAGAGTGTGCTTTAATTATTACTGTAGAATACAGCAGAGCTGTTTAGTAACACAGTCTTATGCAGTTTCTGCTGCACTGCCATCTTTAATCATGTCACTTCAAAATGGTTTATGTAAATCAAAAGGGGACTTGAAGCATCCGTTAATCTCCACTTGTCAAGATCGAGACGGCTGGTGGGAATGCAGAGCTTTCTGGCATGACATAGCATCCTGGCAGCATGCCCACAGACCTGGCAGCATGCAGATGAAGACACCTGGCAGTAGGGGAGGATGAGGAGGTATTTTTAGGATTGATGTACCTCTGCTCTGTAAGTAGCAGCGGTAATAATTTATGCAGAGTGACTAAATGCCATGTGCAAACATGCACTGTGACAAGCTTTACTTTATACATGCTACCAACATGCAGAAAATACTTAGCCTCTAAAATGAGATGTAAATAAGAAAAAGAAATGTATCTAATAGAAATGTAGAATGATATAATTAATAAGGTTTGAAAAGACCACTAACATCATCAAGTCTAAGCATCAACCCATTCTCACCATGCCCACTAACCTGTATAACTCATGCCACCTTGCCACATCTATACTTTTCTGGAAAAAAAAAAAAAATCTTTTGTTGAATTCTACCTGTTCTTGCTCATTGAATTATTCACGTAATGAATTCTTTTGAAAAATATTGTTTCTATCAGTAGCTGAATGTTTTCTATGGTCATCGTGATGTAATGGCATCACAATGTATAATGATCTTAATTCGAAGACTGTGATGCTCAGTGAGACTATTTTATATGCTTAAAATCACATTTTAGATGACTGGAAATTTCTAGTTGGATGTTAGGAAAAATTATTCTCCAAAAGAGTGGCAACGTGTTGGAACAGGCTGCCCAGGGAGGTAATGGAGTCACTGTCCCTGGAGATGTTCAAGAATCTTAGAGATGTGTCACTGAGGGACGTAGTCAGTAGTCATGGTGGGGGTTGGGGTTGGACTTGGTGATCTGACAGTTTTTTTCCAACCTTAATGATTCTATGATTCTAAATCACAGAATTAGGTGTTTCATGAGGGTGTTACTAACTTCTAAACTGATCTCCAAATTTTTACTGATACAGTGACCTGTGAGATTGGGAATTATGAAAAAGAAAATACCACTGTGATTCAAAATCACTTAATATTAAAATATTCATGCGGTCATCCCTGGTAATGGCCAAACTTGTAAGTATGAGGCCTCAGTTTCTGTTTTTTTTCAGCCACAATGCCTAAGCTAGAGTACTTTGAGATGCATGATTAATTGATTTCAACCATTTTATATCAGAGCATTAGGTCAGAAAGACAGCACTGGAAGTCACATAAGCATTGTCATTTGAATCTGCATATAATTAGAAGCAGGTGCACTATCAGGTAACCAAGAGGTAACACTAAACATTCAGTATTGCAGAAGTCTGAGACACACAGCACTTAGAGAAGCAAGTTAACCATCTTATAATTAAGACAAATTAAACTAAGTATCTGATAGAACATATTTGAAAAGTTCTTATTTTTTTCTATTTTTTTTACATTTTCCTAAAATATTTCAATTAAAACTGTGAATGCCAAGAATGAAGCTGAAATACTAAATGGTATGTTATGCTGGAAGCAGGTAAAGCATAGAATTTAGAGCTATAAAAAAAGGGAAGCCTAAGTGTCTTTCAAAAATCCTCCACAAAATGTCAGGATGCCATACCTCTGGCTTCAATAGCTATTCAGATCTGTGTTTATCTAACTGGGGCTTATGCATATACAACAAGAGCCCATCTATGGACTGGCTTGACTTGACCTAAAAGTTGCCTCCTATACAAGTGATGCTGCAGTTTTACATTTCATTGTTTTCTTTCTTGATCCAAGTCAATTCATGCCAAGGGGAATTTTTCCATTGACACTAAATGGGCATTGGATCATATCCTAATTTAACCGTTCCCAAGAGAGTGAGTCTAGAGCTGCTTAACTGCTGTAAAATCAGCATTCACAAACATTAATTTAGAATTTGAATGGCTGCTCAACTCAGCCATGCTTGTGTCCCTTTTTATCACTGAATCTTGTATAATCAGGTGTTTGCCCAATGAAAAGCTGTTGTATATCTGTATATTTACATTTACGCTATTATAGGTTATTTTTCATTCCTAATTCATTAATCTCCCATTAGGTCTTTTTTTTTTTTTTAACAAAACTATTTTTTTCTTGAAAAGGGATATTTTTTATTTTTACCAGCACATACTAGCATTGGTTTTTCAATAAGAAAAATGGTCACATCATTATTTTTGGTTATTGTCTTCTATCTTTTTCATAATCTTTCTTTTCCCCCTGGCTTTTAATGGACAATTTTGTGATAAGGAAAGGAAAATAAAAAGCCATACACATTTCGCTTGGTCAAGAAACACAATAAGGTGAGTGTGCCCAATACATTATGATCATTTCTTTTTGAATCATCCCTCCTTTGAAATTTCCAGACATGGTATCAAAGGAAGGAGACTAGCTGGCCTCGTACAGAAAAAGCAAAAAACCTCTTAAATCTAAATAAATAGTGCATGAACACATCTTCAGATGAAACGTGTTTGCTTAAATTAGTCATCAAACAATTGCAAACAAGAAATAGGTATGCAAGAAAATCAGTGTGATTTGCAATCATTTGTAACAGAAAAAGAGCAGCCAAATACACCAGATAACTGATTAACTGTAATTACAGTGTGGTGTCCTGATCATGCATAGTTATTTCCCACTCATCTGATTTCAGTGCAAGTAGGTTTTGTCCCATGTTAATGAATTCTCAAATCAGTTGATTTCAGCTCTACTGAGAGAGTATTTGGCTGTGTTTTGCAATAAAAACTTCCCATTACCAAAAACCTTCAAAACAATTATCAGTTAGCTGACTAACAGTTCGGCACATGTGAAGTGGTGTGCTTGATAAAAGTACTTGATTGAATCTCTGCTAGAAAGACGTGGATTTGAATGAAAGCATCAATTGCTTCAAATAAATGAATATTAACAGATGTACTTAATTTAAGCAAAAGTTTTGCAAGTACATTCACCGACGTACTTATAGATACGTATTTATTATTATCTCTTTCTCCATTTGGGTAGTAAGGAAGTAGCAGTGTTTGATTTTTCTGGAAAATCCATATTTTCTGTATACAGCTTGAGTCAGCATTATGGTTGGAGCGCTGGGCTGCTGGTCCTGCTCCAGCATAAGTTGTCATGAGTTTTCCTTGCAATCTGTTTGAGAGCAGGAATAGAGTATCTGTCTACCTTGCATACAAAGAATGGGTATGAAGCTTCCTTCCAGACCAGGACTATCTGCAGTTTGCACAGCCATGATTTTGGCATATGTCAGTCCTTCCTCTGCCTGAGAGCAGCCAGGTGAGTTAGCAAACTGCCAGGGCAGATGACACGCAGCATAGTAGTTGCAACAAAATAGGAATGAAGAGAAATTGACCCAAATGCACCAAAGTCAATCCAAAATTGTTTCCCTCCAGAAATAGTAATGATAATTCATTACCATTTTAATCAAAGAATCATAGAATGGCTTGAGTTGGAAGGGACCTCAAAATTCACCCAATCCCAACCTCCCTGCTATGGGCTGGCTGCCCCCACTAGATCAGGCTGCCCAGGGACCTGGTCAACCTGATCTTAAGCACCTCCAGGGATAGGGCATTCACAGTTTCTTGCTCAGCCTCTCAAAAATCATGGGAGTGTTTTGGCATGAAATCTGGGGTGCACATGAGCAAATGGGATTCACACTTGCAGGTCTGTGAAGAAGATCATTAAAAGTCATTAATTTTGCATCAGCAGCTAAAATAACTTCTTCTTCCTATCACGTGTGATTGAAAATTAAATAAGCTGAAACAAGCCAAAAGACATATAACATCAGAGCTGTCTCTAATGGAAACAGCAAGCTCTTGATTTTCCATCTCTAATAATGAAAAGCTTTGTATAAGAACTCAAGGTAGAATATGCCCACGATTTTGTATAAGACAATTAGTAACATGAAAATATATTAATCCCTTAACCTTGGTGTTAGGAGAGAATTCCTGAAACATATTTATCATCCAGGCGATGATTACAGATTACAGATGGCAGAATGGAGCCTGACACCAATTTAACCCTGGAATAGTGCTGAACAGGCTGCCCAGAGATGTTGTGGATGCCCCATCCCCTGAGATCTTCAGGGCCAGGTTGGATAAGGCCCTGGGCAACCTGACCTGGTGCCTGATTAAGTGTTCAGCAATCCTGCCCATGGCAGAGAGTTGGAACTAGATCATATTTGAGGTCTCTTCCAACCCAAGACTTTATATGATTCTATGATGGTTTGCAGTGTTGTGGAGGCACAGCCCAGAGTTGGGCAACCTGGCAGACTTGTCACAGGACACAGGAAAGGAAAAACTGCATTTAAAAACCAATTTTACTCAAATAGTTTCAGAGAGGAAAAAGGTAGTGTGGAATAAAAGGGAAATTCACTGAAATGATTTCCTACAAAGCACATTATTGTGAAGCTCTGATGACGATTGGAGACAGTCAGACTTGTAGTAAATAAATGTTATTGCACTGCCATGATTACAGCATCTTTCCAGTTTTCAGCCTAGTTCAGCCATCTGGCATGGGCATCCGGATAAAAGTTACACAATTATTAAAACAAGCTAAATTAAATTAATTTAAATTAATCACAGTGTCTGAAAATAACTGGCCAGAAGCATCAAATTGTAGTTGTTTTGAACACGCTGACCTATTTTTCTGGTTTTTGCTTGGCTTTCTCTAATTATGGGATAGCATCCTGCCTTTGAAATCAGTGGCAAAAGTCCAGCTGAGTGAAAAGAGGAAGATTTGTGCAGGGTGTTTCTCTTGCACACAAGCAGTGACATGCTTCATTAAGTAACAGCCACATGCAGCACCAAGAGAAAGATATGGACATTTTTTATTGCTGTATGTTGGCCAGTTGTGTAGAATATGATGTTACCATTTTACATCAAGATATTTCCCATGCTATTTTGGGAAGGTCTAAAATACTTTTTTTTTCTTCCCTGAAATAGACTTGATGATCTCTAAGGTCTGAGAAATTCTACGATTAAACGTTAAGAAATGTTTACTCTGCTAACTATTAAAAAAATAGGCCATTTTAACCAAAATATTTCCAAAATAATCATCTAAGGTCTTTACTTGTCACAAACACAAGTTTTGTGTTAAAAATGCAGCCAAAGCTTTGGTGACGACGCATTTAAAAAACAGTGTAAAAATGACTAATGAAAAATGGCTTGATTTAAAGTGCTGAAGAAAATGGGAAGGCGTTCAACCAACAGTCTCCCAGAGCTGCTATGAATAAGAGCAGTTGAGAAGGAGAACCCCAAGAAGGAGAATCCATAAGAACTTACTCTATTTTTACCAAATCTGCTTGTCAGTGTATGGAGGAAAAAGGCAGCATCTTCCCTACTGCTCAGTCAGAGGCAGCCTGGCTCAAGGTTTAAGAAAGTGCAATACACCAGGATTCACCAGGATGTATTTTTCACCTTCAAAGCTCCTGATGTATGTTTGTAACCCATCAGTGGATGCACTGAGGATGGAGGCTTGTACTTTCCACAGCTAATTGTAGAATGACTTCAGTTGGAAGGCACCTCAAAGATATAATTCCAACCCCACTGCCACAGAAATGAGCAACCCAAACTTCAGTTAGAGCTCCCTAAAATGCTCTCCTTGCACTCTCATAACCCATAAGAATCCACCCCAGCAGGATGTATATGTATATACACAGCCCAGACAAAAGCTCCCTCTGAACTCATTTTGTACTCTGTTTCATTTCTTCTCAAGTGTTTTGTCATTTTTTTTTTCCTACTACATCAGCTTCAGATAAACCCTTTCACAAACGTTCTCCAAATCCATAAGTGGATGTGTGCAAAGAGCCAATTCAGCTAGCTTAACGCAATGGATTGGAATCTGAGCTGCAGACAAAACACGCTGTTGATTTGTTTTTATGTTCCTGGTGTGAAGTCCCCCACTGGGCAGAACAACGTGTCACATATTGAAGGAGATTGTGTGGGATGCAGGGGATATCTATACTAGATATTGAGAAGCAGTTTCTCAAGATGTTCAGAGAGAAGGGGGAAACTGCTTTGAAACAAATCATTTTTCCTAAGTGAGATGCATAATTCTTACAATAAAGCATAGACAGGAACGCTTATCAATGGCTTTATTTATTTATGTCTTTTTGGTATAGAAAATGCTAAAAACGCATGCAGGGCAACATGCTTTTTAAAAAAGTAGCCTGAGCTTCCTTTTCATCACTTATCTGACACAACTAAAATGCAGAGGTGCTAATAGCTGTAGAGAAACCCAGGTATGGAATTGTATGGGGCTGCTGATTGATCACCTGAGGCGAGCAATGAATCAGCCACGGGAGCACAGGTGAAGGCAATGTATACCATCTGTATATCCTTTGACTGTATAGGAATATACAACTTTGACCAATGTGATATTCCACATTATTAGGCAGAGTGGATTCCTCTAGAGGCAATCAGATTTTATCCTGAAATAGTTTCACAGTTTCACATTTACACATTTATCCTCCTTTCATATTCTGGAGAAATCCTTTTGAGTAAGGCATACTTCCAGTATAAAGAAATTAAAACGTGTAAATTATCCACACAAAATGACACAGGCATTTACAACAGGAGACCTATGTCTATTTCCATTACAATTTCTACAATATTAATTACAATCTTAATCTCATAAGGCTCTTTCTCATATACACATTTAATTCAGATCCCATTTCAAGTAAATATCATGTTTATTATGCCTACATTTCCGTAGACTTCCCTGAAAGCTTTGCTTTTGTAACTTCTCTCCTTGAGTTATCGATCCCCGGAGGTAATGTGTTTACCTGTCTGGGAGAGGGATTAGGATCTAGACATGCAGTCCTATTCTTGGCCCTCTCATTTAAGACTTGTGAACTTCAGCACAGTACCTTTAAAAAAAAAATAAATGTCTCAATAGTGAGACAGGTTAATGCCCTTACTGTGCCTCCTCTGTTTAAGACAGTGATTCTGGTAAAATGGATGGATTAAATGTAAGAATAACTCATCTTTTCAACTCATCTTTCTGACAGTCTATAGAAGCGCTAATTGTTTTTATTCCAGCAACTCTGTATAAATGATCTTGCTGAACAATCAACAACTGAAGGCTTTTATATTTCCTTCTGTTGTTAGTTCCACTAGGATCGCTGTTATTTGAAAATAAACATGAAATGCAGCAGTTTTTAGCAAAAGCCTTAGAGATTCATATTGAGAGCGTGGACCAGAGGGTATAAAGCAGCTATTTGGAAATCTCTGTGTATAAAAATACCCACAAGACACGTCAAGTGCTTGGGTGTGCATACAACAGAGCATCACATCAGCTACCTGCACTTACAGGCTAATAAAACCCATGCTCAAACACCTAATTCATATGCGTACCTTGGGGGTTTACAGGCATTAAAAGTGGCAAGGGCAAATATCTGTGAATAATTTCATTTGCATCACCTTGAAAATCTGCCTATCAGTCTGTTTATTCAGATAAACAACCCACCTTCCTCCTGAGTGTTTGTTATTGTGGCTAAGTTAGCACTGAAGCAAAATGAAAGCAGGTGAGCATTTGGAAAGGGGCAGGAGAGAGGCGTTCCCATCACACGAGTGATCAGACAAATGAGGTATTTCCAGAGAACTCTTTGAGTGCAGATGACTATTCTAAAATGTTTGTTATGAAGTAATTGCATTATGAAAATAATCAGCTGCTCAGCATTCTGATCATTAGAAGCTGATGATATAATTGTATTATAATGAAAAGCATTCTGGTGATTACTCCACAGAGAACTCCACTGCAGATAATATTCAAATTTACTTTATTTTGGCATCATTTCAAAAAAGCTGAAAGTACAATGCAAACAGCTGGACCATGAGGTAATGTTGTTATAACTTCTGAGTATGTCCCTTTTTAAAAAAATTTCTTGAAAAAGTTCTTTGTGCTTATCTGCCTACTGCTAGCTGAACTTACTGATGCTTTATGGTGGCTCATTGAATGACTTTGTTCTGTATTTTCCACGAGAACCAGCAATTTTATTCTTTTTTTTTTTTTCCCCAGATAATTAGAAAGCATCTCAAAGTCATGAAGACTCACTAATTGGAATTAATTCCTATTCTGAATGATGTTTTCTCAGGTGAGCTCTTCTACTAATGATAGGGCAAGAGGGAATGGCCTCAAGTTGTGCTAGATCAGGTTGGACATTAGGAAGAATCTCTTCTCCAAAAGAGTGGTAATGCATTAGAATGGTTGCCTAGGGAGGTGGTGGTGTCACCATCCCTGGAGAACTTTAAGGAAAGGGTAGATGTTCTCAGGGAGGTGATTTAGTGGGAAATTTTGGTGGTGGATGGATGTTTCCCAACCTTAATGATTCTGTAATTTTAATGCCAAGCTTTAACTTCATGTACAAGTGATGACTTAAATTAGTGGCATTATGCAGAATGTAACAAAAGTCAGATCTATTCCAATCAGGAAATTCACTGCTGATTCTAAATGGCCATGCTATATTTCATAAAGTTAGTAAAAAAAAAATTCAAAACTAGCAATCTGTTGTAACCACACAGATAGCTGAAAAGGGATTTCTTTATAAAGAACTCAATCCATTCAGAGAATAAACAGTCTTACAGAGGAACCTATTTTTCTGCTGAATACCTGGGATCCTATAGCTGTGGGTAAGTGAATTTTGATGAAAAATTATTCTGCTGTCTTGTTAGAAGTGGTGTGTTGTTGTGCTGTTTCCATAGTACTTGAATGCACTTTGAGGAATAAAGCATTCTTTTATGCTCTGTTGACTATATTACTTGCAAGGAGATGCTGGGGCTGCAACAATGGCTGATCTTTGACTTGAACAACCTCTGTTTTCTACTCATAGTTTTCTTCGGTTAAATATGTAGTTGCAGGACTATTTGATGGTTAATAGGGATGAGAAAGCAGAGGTGAATAGTTTTCTATTCAGTTAGACCTTGTAGTTAACCTTTACTAGGAATTTCCAACCTCTGAATTTCCCTGTTGACTTAAATCCCCTCTTTTTCATTTCGTTTGTGATATATATGGATTTTTAAAAAATAAATTGTCATTCGATACAAAAAGATTAAAAATAGCCACGTAATGTGTTTTGAAGCCAGCCAAGTTCAATAGCAGCATGAAAAAGGGGATTTCTGAGCGTTGGATAGGAGATACTGAAATCCACAGCCTGGCTGGGTCTGGAGGTACCACAGGGTCCCTCTGGTCCAGCCCTGCTCCACTATAAGGACACCCAGAGCTGGTGCCCAGGCACACACCCTGGCAGATTTTGGAGTAGACTCCTCACCTCTCTGGTCCCTGTGCCAGTCTCTCACTCAGTAGTGTGTGATGAATCTTTGCCTTGGATGACCTTTTTCGTTGACGATATCACTAATAAGAGTTGTTACTTTATACTGTGCAAATGTAGGGAGAGTTTCTTAACTGCATGTTTTAGGAAGCTATGCTTGGTGTGTTCTCATTCCATGTTCCCTTCATCGCTGCTGTACACCCAGACAACTGAACAGCTGTGAAACTGCTCTTAGCACAAAAGATCAGCTCCCCCTTCTTTCCTGATTCTCAGCTCTTCCAAAGGTGCATTCATGTCTTTGACACCCCATGCCTATAGCGTGCTGAATCAAGTGAGAAGGCTGCAATCAAATACCTTATTTCACTTGATAATGCTTTTTCTAGGGGAAATGAAAGCCCACACCTCTCTTTGACTCTAATTAGAACAACACGTAATTGGCGGTGCTGAGAATAAAGCCACTTACACAGATGTTCCTTGTTGTCTTAGAAATTTAAAAGGAGTAGAAATGGCAGCACCTGCACATTAAAAGAATATGTAAGCTTTTGATAGGCAGCTAGATGCCTAATTCTGAATTGCTTTAGTAAGATTTTAAGTACCTGAATACACGTATGGTTGTGGATTTTCTTGCTTATGTTTTCTTAAGAAGACAATAACCACATCTTAAACTTCCAGAGCCTCATCTCTACTTCCTGTTTTAATTGTTATATACTATTGCCAGATGGAAGGAGGTAGAAAATGTCAACAGAATAGAAAAATGTTGTTCTTTTCCAGCCTCTGCAGTTCAGTTGACAAAGAGAACTTCTGCAGAACCCAGGAACGTTAATGTTTATGTCTCTCAGCCTGTTGGCCAATGAAGTTGATTGCTACCATGCGCTTTCTTTCTTCATACCACAAAGGTCTTGAAATAGCATTGTAATAATGAAGTGCTGTAAAGAGAGCTTGCCTGTGGCTGGAGTAACGGCTTTGGCTCCCTAGTGATTATACCTTTTGCAGGGAACTGGCTATTCATGTAACTGTATTATTTTTTTTTCAGTCTCTTTTTCAATGCTTTTTATTCCACTGCAGTAATCAAAGACAAAAATCATTTTTTTGACATGTTATATGAATTCAACAGAGAAAGGCAGAAAGGAGGTTTTGGGAACTGCTAGCTGCATCATCTGCCAGCAGTGTAATGGAAGGACTGAGGTTATTCTTGCACCTTTGCTAGCTTTGTGCTATCTCCAGATACTGGTGAATCACTGAGTCTATTGAACTTCCACCTGGAACACATTAAAACATGCAGGGCAAGTATAGAGAAAATGCTAAGTTGTAGCATGAACCAGTGATTGAGCACCTGGTAGGAAGGCAGGGCCAATCCAGGGGATCTCAGGTGTATGCAATGCACCTGAGTGACCAGAAGGGCTGGAGCCCGGATCCGTTCCTTCCCAGACCTCATTTAAGGGTTAGAAGTGGAGGTGAAGGTATCTCGCTGGCGATCCCTGCCTACTGGAGATCTTCGAAAGGTAAGCAGTTTTTCTTCTTGTTTCTGCATCCATGGCTGTATTTGGGCTTGATCTCATTTGCTGCAGCCTGGGATTGTGCCACGCTGCTATTATTGTTGTACTTTCCATCACATAGTATTATAGCAAGCAATGTTTGTATCCAGAATTTATCAAATTGAAGCATGTGTTGGATTTGTTTTTGTTCCCTATTCTAAATGCCACCATGGAGAAAGTTATTGGATGCCTAATAAGGTCTTTTCTTACCACCACTCACTGCCAGTACAAGTAGAGAGAGAAATGCAGTCCTTCCGGGAGCTGAGAGAGTATTTTATAGCTTCTCATTTGTAACTTTTATTTATTAATTAGAATGAAGTGTAGGAGGCTTTTATAATGGGGCCCGTTTATGTCTTTACATTGAATGACTGCAGGAGTAAATCTGTGAATGTCAAAGTGGGACAGTCAAGGAACTATGGATACGAACATGGAGTGGAAAACGTTTGGGTACCAAACGTGTTTGGGTAAGTGAACATGGTGTATACTGAGACAGACTCTGTCATCTGACATCTATAAGCAGAGTCTTCATAAGGACATTCTGCAACAGTTTCCTTATTATAAGCACTTCAAAACCAGACCTCTGCAAGTCCAATTAGTCTACAGCAATGCTTGGTTATGTCATTATTGCACATAGTGATGTGGCATCAGTTGATGATACTCAAATACATATTTCAACAGCACCTCCTCCTTCTTTCCCTTTCTGCTTGCTTGCTTTGCTAAACAAGTGATAGGCATGATTCAAACTAAACAATTAACCCTTTTTGCCTCCAAGCCACACAGTCAACAAGTCATGCATCACAGGTGTTAGTAACAGATGGACTGATAGAGTGCATGCTATGAACACCTAAGAAATGAATGCATTATTGTGTTTGGGAAATAAAAACCGTAGTGAAGAGTCATTTCTGTGAGTAAGCAGAATAGCTGAGCAGTTTTCACTGGGGTGGTGGTGGTAGGGAATAACAAAAGCAATCATTCCATGTAATGGAATAAATCCCTGTAATACCTGCTTACATCAGCAGTCAATTCTCATTTGTAAATAGCACAAACTAAACTGAAAAAAAAATAAATATGAGTAGTCCACAGATCAAAAGTTTGCAGAAGAAATGTTTAGTACATAATTTTTTTCTGCAGTGTAACCAATATGAAGTGAGAGTGTGTTGTGGGAAGAGGTGGGGGGGAAGGAGGGGGCTAGGAGTGTTGTGCAAGTCTTGAAAGACCTTTAGCTACAATAGTTTAAGTGAAGTTTTTGCAATTCGCTCTAATTTTTCTCATAAATCCATTGTAATTGTCCTCGATACCTTCTGTGATGTTACAATTACCAAAGAAATCAATATGTGTAAGTCCTGTGTAGTGAGTCTACGTATCTATAAAGCCTAATGTTTCTCACCCATTCTCTCCTTGTAACATTGCTTTGCCACTATTCTTGGTTGCTGTTATAGCTCACCAGTACTGAGTATGGTTTTAATAGTCCATTTCTTTATTTTGTCTCCTAACTTAAAAACAAGCACTTGTTAAAATTCTTGTAATGTGTACGTCAGTCAGTTGGAAGATTTTGCCTAAGAGCAGACTGACAGCGAAACTCCCATTTATGTGAATGAAGCCAAAACTTGTCTGCAGCTCTTTAGAGCTCATTTCATTTGGAAAAACTTGCTAGGTTTGGGCTTGGTTTCACTGGTGTGTCCTTCCAAGAAGCTGATAAACTTCCTACAGATATCCTTCCTGAAAAAGAAAATATCAGTGGAATGAGAATAAAAAAGAGTTGAGGCAGAAATGGAATCAACTGGGAGGCCTTAAAGGGTTCAAGCATCTCCTCATCTTTTCAAGGATGAGGGTGAGCACAAAACGTGTTCCTTGTCCTAGAGTTCTGCCTAGGAAGAAGCTGGCTTGGCTGGTGAGAGGACCATGCCCAGTCCTCTGCATGGTTTGCTGAACAAATGCTCATTTAATCTCTGATTAATTGGGTTACTTACATGACTGCCAAACTGACCCTTAATAGATCTCTTTTCTGATGCCTCTAAAAGCTGAGAAGTCTTAGTCCCTTCAGGCTTTTCTCATGCAGTTGGTCTTATACATAGGTTTTAGATACATGTAAATCAGAGAAGGCTGCCCGAATTCATTGTACAAGACAGTATCTGACTCACTGTCGCAGTGTTGCAGAATTTTGCAAAACCCTCAATTCCAAATGTCAACAAGAAGCAAAACTAGTTCTACAACTCTTTTCCTGATGGGACTCAAACACTGAAAAAGAAAATAACAGGGTAAAAATTACTTCTTACTCTGGGCTTGTAATTGGGTACATCACGGGATTAAAATAACTCTAAACTCTTGGGTACGTCACGGGATTAAAATAACTCTAAATTCCTATGAAGTCTTTCTGTTTCTGAAGGAAGTAATCTATCAGCTCGTTGTATTGTCACAGGTTAAATATTCACTAATGGTTTATTAGTGTATGCATTGTAGGTGATCAACTTTCTAATTAATGCATGAGTGCTACTAAGTTTCTCACATTTAATGAATATTTTCAGTACTCCCTTATTGCTTCATGCACAAATAACATAAATGCTTAATAACTGTAAATCAATACAAACTTTGCAGTAAATCATTATGAGCCACAGAGCTGCTAAAAACTGAAATGCCAATCCAATTTTTTCACTACTTTATTGTACTTTATCTGCTGAGAATTTAATTTGACATACCTCCAACAACGCTGTGACAGTATATTTGTTGAATCACCTCCTTGGACATTTTTTACATCTCATCTCAATTCACTGAGATTAGGATCAAGTTCTTCTTTTGCTACAGGCTGAAGAGGCAACTGTGGTTCTTGAGGACTTGCACTTAACTGAGTTTTACTTTGCCTCTGGCTCTCCTTCTTTTCTATTTAATCATTATAATTGAAACTTGTTTGTGCGTACAAAACAGCGTATCCTTTTCTTCCCAAAGAACAGACTGAACAACACATCTTTGATTTCAGCACAGAGTAGGCCTTAGGATGAGCCTTATTGTCTAAATTTAGGATGGAAGATGTAGCTTCCCCATTGCTACTCCTCTGGGCGTCCTCCAGCAGCAATGTCAGAGAGAGGGAAATCTTTCTGAAGAGTAATTCCCAAAGTAGCTCTTTCAAGCAAGCAGGATGCATCTTCTTCCACAAGTGACAAAAAAAAATAGTGGGTGACTAACTGGGATCCAACACCTACCTGTTGGATAGTTAAAGTTAAGGAAGATGACTCATACTGTTAAGACTTCTTTATCTATGTAGAATAAGAATTCTGTTGATGCTTCTTTTTTAATCTAGTTTTTCCACTGAAATATCTGCTAATTTTATAGTCTTCTGAAGAGTCAGACTGAGCTGAAGTCACAGGTTCATGGAATCTAGGTATGCAGAGACCAAAAACCACTCTATTTAACTGCAGGAAGTATCATTTAGTGAACAGACTTTCAATAATTTTTAGTGTGGTTATTTGTACTGGATTGGTCAATTTGTTTAATGTTTCCTGTTCTTATAAAGTGGGCCATTATGTCTGTGGTGATTTCAAGTAGTGAGGATCCTAATGTACATACTCCTAACAATAAAGTCTTTGCTGTGTTAGAGACAGTAGGTTCCAACCAGCAAACTGTTTGTTAAAATAACTGCCATTTCCTGCATTATCCATTTAAAAAATCTCTTATTCCCAATTGCATTTACTAGCAGAAACACTCCCTATGGCTGAGTATCTCTACGTGTGTTTTTCTCTATGTAAATAGTCTAAATTTTTCTTGCCAAACAAACAATTATCAACAACAGATTAGATTTCCACGCATCTTTTTTTCTCTTAATCATCAGGAAATGTTTGCCCATAATTCTGCAGAGGGAACATAGCTTTTCTTGCAAAATGCTCCCCAGTTGCTGGCTATCATTACCAGCTTGGTGCTACTTTGCCTCTAAGATTACATAAATCATAATGTAAGGAGATGTAGCTGCAGGTACAGCAGATAGTTAATCAAGTTTTCCCACTTCTCCTAATCAAGTGATTAACAATAAGCAAGGCCTGTTAATTTCTTGCCTGCTGCTCAATAAATTGACCTGATTGTCAATATCTTTCTTCATAGCAGCATCCTCAAATATGCCCAATTGGATTGCTCCCACTTGAGGCTAACTTTCAAAACAGGTTCAGCAATGAAAGCCAACGTGAAGCGAAGTATGGAAATAAGGTCTGAGTATTTAGGGAGTTTCCTGGTGACTCCCTCAAAAATATCAGGGAGAGAAAATAAATCAGGTGCATGTGAGAAAGAAGGACAGAAAATATCAACTGAGAGTCAGTGAGCTGTAGTGTGTATGATGAAGCCCCAAGAAGGTATGCCACGTGTTTGTGAAATGCTGAGTAATACCAATGCTCCTTCTCAGCAGGCACAAGCCAGCTAGCTAGATAAGAAGGTGCCACAAAACAAAAATGGAAGGAAAACAACAGGAAATATCTGTTTGAGTTTTCCTCAAAGGACAATGCAACTTATTACACCAGCTACAGAACAGCATAAACCACGGCCTAATATTGAATATTTACAGATTATAATCACAGATGAAACCATTAAATTCATCTAGTCTGATCTTCACACAATATTTGCTTTCCCTGAGCACTTCTGGCCTCTTCTAGATAAGTGTCCTGACAAAGAGTGAAAATGATGGTGAATCAAGACTATGCTCTAGTAACTTATTACGCAGAACTCCCATGGTTTAAAAATGATTTTATCCATTAACTTACTGTGCTTCTCCCAGCTAGATTAAAGGTACTTGTTTGCAAAAGTCTTCTCTCCAAGTTCCTTTTTAGAGATTAGAAGGTGACTTAATCATAATCCTTTGTCAGACAAACTAAAAAAATCTTTTTATTTTTTAACCAGAAAGAATGCTTTCCAGACCTCTATGAATCAAAATACTCTTCTAGACCCAGCTTTGCAGGATTTGCAAATCTGCTATCTCTAATGTATTTTCTGTCTTTGTCTGACATTCACCTGCTTTTATTCAGCCAGGTAGCTTAAACTGCACCATCTCACCAACAGATTCTGAATGCTTTTTGAAATGAGCCCATCGCTGCAGTTATTTCTTAGAGTTCTCATTGACAGTGTAGGAATGCTATCTGATCACTTACAACATTTCTATAGAATCATCAAATTGCTTGGATTGTTTGGAAAAGACCACAAAGATCATAAAGTCTCATCCCAACTCATCTTCACCATGCCCGCTGACCATGTCCCTCAGTGCCACATCTCCATGGTTCTTGAACCCCTCCAGGGGTGATGACTCCATCACTCCCTGGGCAGTTGTGCCAGAGCCTGACCTCTCTTTGTGGGAAGAAAAATTTCCTGATATCCAACCTGAACCTCCCTTGGCACAAAGCCTAAGGTCACTCTGCAGAACAGTTATAATGCAGAATTTTTGATGTTATATGTTTGCAGTATATTTGCAAAGATTCCTCACAGAAAATTGCAAATGTATTTCCCTTGTGCATGTTTCGATCACTTGCTGCGTTCTGGCTTAGTTCTTAGCTTCTGGGTGGCTGCTTCATAGCCATCTTCTGATGACAAAGCTTGGAAAACATCATGTCTTTATTTCTTTATTCTTTTAATTAAATAGGTTTAGTGGTCTTATTTGATCACTAAGACTAGACTATCTGCCTCTTAAATTTATCAAAACGTCTAGTAGTTTACTGATTGGTCAGAGTCTGTGAATACAGCAGTCTACTCTCTTTACTTGCACATATGAGAGGTGCTAACGGTATTTGTGGTAGCATATGGGCTAGTTTCACATCACTGCTAAAATATTTCCAAGCTGCATCACACGGTAGAGTAGTCAGAGATATTCTGACTTGGTTAATCTGTCACATGCACAAGGAAAGGTTTTTGGAGCTCTAAGCCTAAGGGGGACAGGGACAATTCAGACTTAAGATGTTGCCAAAGCATTTTTTTTAACCTTTCTGCTCATTTACGTGTGTTTCAACAGTCTTACAGAAGGTGGTAGCAGCTGCCCTACAGAGAGCATCGTGCCTTTTGCATGACTTCCTTTTACAGGAAATAGAAGATAGCTTTTTTTTTTTTTTTTCCAGTTGGATACCATTTTTGCTCTTTAATCCTAATTTAAGAGAATAAATAGGATAGCCTTATATCCTATTTATATAAAAAGAAGTTGAAGGAATTCTTCTCAAGAGAAAATATGCTGAGGAATAGGAACATCTCCTGCGTTGTTCATGTGTTTATGGCCAAGAAATCAAATTCATATTAGAATCTCAGCACCATAATCTTTTAGCAAATGTTACCAGCTGTTCAGTTCCACGCTTTCTTCTAGAGGTAAGAAAACGAAAATCCATCATATCAGTCAGCTAGTGGTTCTTATTACCCTTACCTTGACAGATGATTAAGTTCCTATCTTCCTGCAAATTTTTGTTTTAATAGGCTGGGATCCATCTTTCTGCAAATACTAAAATAAAAATATGTATGAAGTAATCTATCGAGTGAGTCTCTCTCTCTCAGCTCACTTTTTATATATTTTATGGAGAAGTAGTATTTAATTTTTCTTCTATGCTTATTAATAATGTTAGAGTATATATATTTTTTTTCTTCATGGAAATGGGCAATGAACATAGCATAAGAATTTATAGTACTTGGATATACTTCTGGAATTGGAATGCAAATATTTGGAGGAGTAAAATAGGTAGGAAATTTCTGAGAAATTTGTCAAAAAAAAAAGTGAAATTAAAAACAAACTAACAGAGAATGCTTTTTCTAAGTTACAGTCAACAACATCCTGGGGAAAAAAAAAAGTCTTCCCTCTTAATGTGTATATAATTCTGTGTTTCTCTATGAGGAATTATATAAATATGTATATATATTATTTCATATATACTCTATTACCTAAACTTCATTCTTCTCCTGTGCAGAACCCTGAGTGACACAGTATGGATGCAGGATGTACTGTTAGTGCAGTAAAGATCAACGTATATGTTGACTAATAATGTATAGTAATTAAAATAAATGTTATCTGAGTGAACATGCATTTTAAACACTATAATGCAATAGAAAAAATAATGTTTAACAGTGAACAGCTGAAATACGTGAGGTCACACTCACATCTAACATAGGATTTGTGCCTGATAGGTGTGACCTTATATCCTATACCAGTAGGAAATCATAGAATGGCCTGAATTGAAAAGAACCACAATGATCATTCTGTTTCAACCCCCTGCTATGTGCAGGGTCACCAACCAGCAGACCAGGCTGCCTGGAGCCACATCCAGCCTGGCCTTGAATGCCTCCAGGGATGGGGCATCCACAACCTCCTTGGGCAACCTGTTCCAGTGCATCAAACTAAAAAATAAATAAGACAGATTACAGAATACGCTTCAAGTACCATACAAACAGTTCTGGCAGTATCATTTTGTTTTATTCTCCTCTCTAGCAAAAAAAAAAAAAAACAACAAAACAACAAAAAAAAAAAACTACTTTGGAAAGCTGGTTGAAACCAAACGCCTTATAAACCAACCAAACCTTACTCCGCAGTACTTTTTTTTTCTTTTTTTTCTTTTTTTAAACAGCAAAACAGGAATAAGTGAAGGAAAGAAATAGTGCTTCAATCCACAATGTTTAGTACTTCCAACATAAGGGAGCTGACCACGTATTAGAGTAACTCAGGTGTTACAACTGTCTATACCAAATAATATCTTCCTGTCTGAAAAGGCAATTTAAAGACACCTGTTCCCCAGCTCCAGCTTCTTCGACCCTTTAATCTGTTATGACACTGAGCTTGGCAATATTCTCAAATTTTGCTGTCCAGCTGTCAACTTATCCTGTATATCACTCAACACTTTCCCCTGTGTTCCTTACTGTTTGAACACAGTAAAAGCTCCATACTAAAATCCAAACATCCACAGTCTTGTCTTATCTTCAATTTCCAACTTCCATCTCATCTCATAACCTACTCACGTCATAATAGCCCAAATATTTTTTTTCCTATTGTCCTCTGAATTCTACCTTTGGGTTATCTAGAGTAAGCATACTAGAAATGCATGATTTAATTTTTTTATTGTCTGCTGACTGAAATGAAAAATAAATCAATTTCTTTGATAATTCATTTTACTTCCATCTCTCATCAGTCTAGCAAAAATGAAAAGAAAGATGAAATTATTTTCAATTGTGGAAAATGTTTGACACTAAACAAATTAATTCATACTTTAACTTCGTTTTTATAGTAAAGGAATTGATTTTTAGAAACATTGTTTTAATTTAAAAATGATTTTTTTCTAGTTTTTCCATCTTTTTCAGATAGTATGTTCATATTTTGGTTGATGTTATTCAGTTTCTTTTCACTTTCATCAAAAAGAATCAATAAGAAAAATTTCCCATGCTTAGAAGCATAAATGGAACAGATGACTTAACAATATTTTTTGTGCCTCTTTTGTCAGTGCAAATTCAATCTTCATATCTTCCTTCATGTGTTTGTGTTTTCATAGAATGGTTTGGGTTGGAAGAGACTTTTAAGATGATGTGGTTCCAACCCTCTGCTATAGACAGGGACACCTCCCTCTAGACCAGGTTGCTCACGGCCCCATCCAGCCTGGCCTTGAAAACTTTCAGGGTGGGGGCATCCACACAGAGTTTTTAACCTGTGAAGTCTTTTGGACTCTAACATCTCCATTTAGAATTTGTCTAGCACCTGCTATAAGACATCTGGCTCTTAGTACAGCCTTCCTTGGTTATGTTCTAACACAAATACCAGTAATGGGTAGAAATTACCACCCACCTTTCCCGTTCTTTCCAGGTTTACACCTGGATCAGGTCTCTCATAACAAATATGCTGAACTGAAATATTCACATAAAAAATGGTGTTTATAGTCTCAAATGGAAGCACTTAGGGATTACTTAAAGAGAATAAAAATATTAACGAGCATAAATATTGGCAAGAATCTTGGCAAGAAATGATGATGTATCCCTTAAAAAATTTTCTGCGTCCATTCTCTTAAAAATTTGGCAAGACAAAGCAAGAAAATTTATTTCAGGTATCAGCTTAAAGGTCTAAGAAGTGTTTCAGAAGTGTTGGACTGGAGAATTCCACATTTGTTGTGCTTTAAATGCCTTTCCAAACCAAAACCAATTGGACACGTGTACTTGAGGAGCATTGAGTTTACCGCATGTGGCTGCTCTTGGAAGCTGTGTGTGGAAGAGAAAACAAAGCATCCAACTGCAGAGCAATGGGCTGTCTTTCCAGGTGTCCAATGAGTCAGATGAAAAATTGGTAGTGTATGTATGTTTGTATACACAAGGGCTTCTCTGAAAGTAATCCCTCCTATTTTATTATGTTGGCCCGCAGCATCAGAGGTGGGTGCTGGTGGTATGGCAGTAGAGAGAACCTGACCTTACTGCCAATTTCCCATTACATTTTGCTGCTGTGCAATGGATGGCAGGAGAAGGGCAGTCTGACAGAATGGTGTCTAACACAGAAGCATGCATGAAGCAAAGGTGTAGAACTGAATTTCTCCATACAAAAAAGATGGCACCCACTGACATTCATTAACCCTTGATGAATGTTTATGGAGACCAAACAAAGGATGTGAGCACAGTGAGGTGGTGGCTGGTGCATTTCAGCAGTGGCAACGATAACATGAAAGAGAAGCCAAATTCTGGACAGCCATGCAGACTTTTATGAGATGCTTGTTCATTGCAGGTAGAAAAAAATTCATAGCTAATAGTGGTGATGATGTTGAAAAACGGTGTATTGTAGCTGAGAATTTGTTCTATCAAATAATGTCATCCTGCTTTTTGTGTCTGTGACAGTTTCCATGGGAATATATACAGAGCATTACTTTCAGAGCAACCTATCTTTATATTTCCATTGAATCAAACTCCCTCAGGTCATGTCTATCCGAAGACATCTGTGCTCTGCACTCATTCATGGGCTGCATGTGGCTACTGGATACTGTATTTCTCTAGGTTTATAGACCAATTGTTGGCTTTTTCATACCATCAGAGCCAAATAAACTATTTAAGAGTCAGAAGATAGAATCATGGAGTCATAGAATGTTTGGGTTGGAAGAGACTTTTAAGATTATCTAGTTCCAGCCCCCTGCTATAGGCAGAACACCACACACTACAGCACAGAATCACACATAGATAATGACGCGGTGTTAGACTCGTCTTCTATACTCACCAATGAAAATACATTATGCAGAATTTCCTTGCTCTATGGGAATGTCCAGTTCAGCAGCAGAAATGCTGGAGGGGAGTTATGAAACTACTGGGTTGCTTTCAATTAAGATCTGCAGTGTCCTTTCTTAATACCGCACGAAGGACATAAAGATTCAGTATATCCTTAGGATATCACATAAAATAACTGCACTAATTATTCCTACCTAAGTATAGAACGATATGATCCCACTCCTTTATTTCCCTTCCTCTCTGATACTCTCTCTTCTATGGCACTTTGCAGGTTTTGGACTATAATCAGCAATTCCATGTGGAAACTTAACATCTGATTAAGCACTGTTGGTTCAAGCTGATAGCAGGAATTGCCTAAAAATAAGGAATCAGTTCTGAGCTGAGTGTTGTAATTTTAAAACCACTACTTAAAAAGTATTTGGTAATGTAATTAGTCAGGTATCTTATTAGAGACATTTTAATGATGGTGGTTTGAGTGAATGACATTTCTCACTTAGTCCTGCATTTTGGGAATGTTACAACCTGATCCAGCTTCTGAAAGTAACTTTTGTCTTGAGCTCTTTACACTGCAGAAGTGGAAAAAATAATCGGGAATTCCTGTGAGGTGACATTCTTCTGACGCTTCCCAAATGCTTTTGCTACAACGTGGTATCACAGCCTCTTTTCAGATCAAAAAGTAATTTCAAGCACCCTGGCTTCATGTCAGGTTGAGCAAAGACTCATCAGGCTTTCAATCTTGAAGACACTCCTTAGGGAAGCATGTTATACAGACACACTTAATAGATGTTCTGCTGATGTACTCTAATTACTGCATTAGCTTTACACTTCTTTCTGGATTATGCCATGTGTGGGTTGCTCTGAAAGTAATGCCTCCTATTTATTTTTGTGGAATCTACAACAGATACAAAGAGCACGATAACACTATTTGATAAAACAAATTCTCAGCTACAAAACACTATTTTTTTAAACATAAATCATAACCATCAGCTATGCATTTTTATGAGCAGTATACAATAGCCTGCATGCTGTACTAATAAAAAATCTGCACTAGTGGAGGTGACCCACTATTGTCGCAGTCACCACTGCTGAAACACACCATTCACTGCCTCACTGTGCTCACATCCTTTGTTTGGTCTCCATAAACGTTCAGCAAGTGTTGATGATGGGTGGATGTTGATGGGTGCCATTTTTTCTGCATGGAGGAATTAAATGACACACCTTTACTTTAGATGTGCTTACATGCCAGACACCATTTTGTCAGACTTCCCCTCTGCTGCCGTTTGTTGTACAGCAACAAAATGCAATGGGATGTTGGTGGGAAGGTTCATCCTGTACTGCTATACCACCAGCTTCCATCTCTGATGTCATGGGCCAACAGAATAAAATAGGAGGCATTACTTTTGGAGTAACCCTTGTAGAATCTTGGCTTGTGTAGATCTTGAATTAAAAAATAGTGACCCTTTTCCAGGGAAAAACAATATTGGTTGCTCATTCTCTTAGCCATTTGTAGTAGAGCTTCAGCATTGTGATTTATTGTCCCATTGCAAATACAAGTTAGAGTGCCTTAAACCATCCTAAAATGAAAGAGAACCAAACTTGTTAGTGTTGCCTTACTTCTTCAATAGAGAAAGGTTATACATATGATTAAATGCCACCTGGAAAGTTTTGGATCTGAACACCATTTTACAGTTTGGACCAAGCAGTCCAACACAGGTTAGGATTACCTTTTGGCTAAGGTTCAAGATTTGCTGGTGGAATAACCTGAAATTTTATTTTGTGAATAAAACCAAGCACTTAAAAAATTAGGTGCTACAGTACAGTTACCTGTCCTAGTGGAGGTTCTGTGGCCAGGTGCCGTAATCTAATTGATTTGGTGGAAAACTATTAAAGATGATTTTTCAAAGGATGTAAAAATAATTAAAAAAAAAAAATCATGAAAAGAGAAAGTGGAAATGAATAAAGTAGAAGATATATCATGGTAGTAATATAGTTAGCAAGGAAAAGGTTGTATTTTGGGGTAGAAGCCCAGACTTAAACTGGGCTTAAACCTGTAATAACAGGTTCAAGTTTGACAATGTAGATTTGAAGTCCTTCGTATGTGGTGATACGAATCTGCAGCTTTAAAAACAAAAACAAATTAAAAAATCTTCAGTATAGTTGCAAACTGCTCATTCCAAGAGTAAGTAATTGTTATATTGTAATGATCAACTGTTCAGAAATGGCCTTGTATATCTTAAAGATGTAATTTTTCTTTTATGTACACGGACAGAAAATTGGATAATATCAAGGTTGTATAAACTCTTCCTTTTCTTTGGTTTCTTTATGAAAGCTGGAGGATTCTCTATAATTTGCTGAATCAAATGCTCTTTTGCATAATTGATGACGAATGAAAAGTACAGATGCCTCATCTCCATTTGGAATCATAAAGTCATTAAGGTTGGAAAAGCCGGCTAAGATCATTTAGTCCAATCATTAATCCATTTAATATGTATTGAAGCTCTATCCAGAGTTTCTTTGGGTCTCCTTATCTGTTGTATAACTATTACTGATTTTTGGCTGTACTAAATCCTTTCCACATAGTGACTTCCTTTAACAGTATTTCATGACCATTGATTATCCTTCCAATGGCATTCTCTTCTCATTTTTTATGTCTGCTCTTTGGTTTATGTTTCTTCACGTGTGGAGGGCATGTTCTGTATGGTGAGTTATCTCACAATCAACCTCTCTTTCATTGGGAGGCAGTATCAGTTTAAATAACCTTCTGTTTACTGCAGATGGGATATTTCTCATGGCTCAGCTGAGCACAGTAAAGTGTTAAACAGCTGTCTTATGGCAGCTGCTTGGCATCATGCAATAAGCCCACAACTTGGTTGACACTGCTCTCACTGTGAGAGGGGGACAGTAGCAGCAGACTGATTAAACATCAATGCCCCGGAGAAAAGCTTTGCATTGTACCCTGTGACTTGTTTTTCTTGCCTGTGACATCTTGCAGATTTTTGTTTAAAATGTGCATAATTTTGTAGATACGGCACTTACAGACTCTAATCAGCAGTTAAGATAAAACAGTATTGCTTTTGTTCCCCTGCGAAAGCGCTTTTCATGCAGTGTTGCTAGTTGCTCAACAGCCACATTTATTCCGAATTGTCTTGTGTAGCCCAAGAATGTTCATCTCTCATTTTTCCTACAATAAAAACATACTTTTTTTCCCCAAGATTTCTAAAGCACAATAAATCCCGCAGTAATGTCTGTCCTCGCTCAACCCACAGCTATGCACGACCCCCAGAATGTCAGAGCACGAGTCCCCCACTGTGCCATCATCGTCTCACGTTGCTGATAGCACTGATTTGGCTGAAAAAACCCCCACCAAAATGTGAGCAGTGGGGGAGGAGGAGGTCAAACTGATCCCTAACAAGACAGTTCTGACAAAATCACGTAGGAGGATTTCTTTTTCTTTCAACCCTACGGGCATATAAGTAGACCAGAACTAACGAGTGCCAGATATAAATCTGGTACAAATTGATTTCTTTTTAGTTGAATGGAGCAACACAGCTTTCCACCATCTGATGATGTGGCCCTTCATTTCTCATTAGCAGGAAATAAATACATTTTTATAGATGGAGGGGAAAAGAAAAAACTCGCTCTGGAGGCTGTTCATTAGTTCCAGCACAACACCACTTGGGTTAAGTTGGGAAAATTTAATTAAAAACATGAAGTTCAAATTTCTCATGAGAAATTAAATGCAGATCACTTTTTGTCCTGTATATGTGACTGATCTTCTTACTGCTGTTTAGTTTCTGCACTATTGTAGATTATCTAAACAAAACTCAATATGTGGACAACAGTTATATAGTGCCGTTCATAGGAAAATAATTCCATGCTGCCTTCAGAGTAGGGGGACAGACAAGAACTTGACATTTACCTCTGCTGTTTGCCAACAGCCAGCTGGTCTGACAGCATATGTGGCCTAGCAGGACAACTGGCACAAGCACTGCTTTAAGCAACACGTGCCATTCCTTGAAATGAGGGGGTAAAAACACATGGGGAATACTTTAAGACTTTGAGAAACATGTTGAAAATGTAGAGCATCTATCTATCTATAAGAAGAGAGTTCTACATCCATATCTGTGGAACAGCTTATTGCACTTTACGCATAGAAAGCTGTATATTGGGGTCCTCTTAACATGGATTTGCTTCAATACATTGTCAGCCTTAGAATATCTAATAAATAAATAATTTAAAAAAAAATTAATTTACAGAGTCCATGGCTGAAAACACTTTTCTCTGTTTAAATTTGCAGTATAAAAAATTATGTCCCTTGTTGAAATTAGTAATATTTCTTTGGTCTGGGTGAGAGTGCTAGACCCTGTAGCATTGTAGAATAAATAATTTTGTGAAAGAAGAACTGATGTCTGAGGTGTTTGTTTTAGTTTCAATTATATGACTCCAATCTCGAAGTGGGATATTGGTTGAAGCAAAGTGTGGGTTGGCCTCTTCTCGCAGGCAATAGTGATGAGAGGTGATGGCCTCACGTTGTGCCAAGGGACATTCAGATTGGATATTAAAAGAAAAACATTGTCAGAAAGAGTGATCAGGCACTGGTGCAGGCTGTCCAGTGAGGTGGCAGAGTCACTATCCCTGGAGGTGTTCAAGAAAAGAGTAGATGTGGCATTGAGGGATGGCAAGCATGTGTTGATGGTTGGACTAGATGATCTTTGAGGTCTCTACCACCATTTATTACTCTATGACTTTTTGGTAAGCCCAGATAAGGGGCAGAGCCAACCTGTTAAGAGGCTGGGTTGGATGCTGATCTGTCTGATATGTTTTAGACCCACAGCTCTCACCTGAAGCAGTGGGCACAAAGCTGGAACTGCTAACATGACTGTTGAAGCAACTGTCCTTCTTTACCTGAACCTGTGCCTGTGCATATGCATACAAAAAAATATAATTCTGAGGATGTGTGGACCCAAAAAATTTATATATATGGAAAGGAGAAACCTAAATTTTAGCATTTGTCAAGAGTCTTTAGGCTTTCTAAGCAAAGTGTAGAAGATGTAGAGAAGGAGAGCAGTCCCCATTTCTATTGTTTGGCAAGATGAATAAAGAAATTAGAATCTATGTGTTAGCTGAATCTGTGCTCTACTGATGAGTAATCCACATTGGAAAGACCATATGTCTAATTTTTGTTTTATTGACTCTAAGATGGTTCTAGGCTGAAATGTAAAGATACAGGAATGTTTGGAAGATGCACAGAAGTCAACATGGGGGAGGGCTCCATTACATCCAGAAACAGCATCTTTCACCCCATGCCACAGTCCTGGGTCGAAGCACTCTATTACTATTGCATCACTTCAGAAGAAAGGTGTTCAATTTCACTTTAACTTATATTTTGTTCCAGATAGCTAGCATCTTATTTTTAATTTCCTCTATCCTATCGTGAGATAATTTTCCAAGTGTACATCATTAGGATCATTTACTTCAGTGATTTGTGATTCAGTGATTAAATTGCTTCCTTTCCATCTTTACAGATGAGCCATATTTAATGGCTGTATTACATAATACACACCAACCAGAACCTCTCTGAACTTTCTTGAAGGGCAGATTAGTTCTGTTCTATCACATTTATCTAAGCATCTAAGTCCCATTTTTAAGATGCCAAATGTTCTTTCAATTACTATTCTGGTCACTTTTTGAGTTTCATTATAATTTATAATGATACAGTTCTCAGAGAGAACCTGGAGATAAAACAGAGAGGGATTAGGCAATTTTTCAAGTCATATCTTCTGTCACCTTATGAAAAAAAAAGGAAAGATTTCTGTATAAGGAAAAAAAAAAATTCAGTACATTAGAATCCATTGGAATATCTAAATGTTGGCATACTAAGAAAATGTTCTTTCAGAAATGTACTGTTTGGATATAACACTACAGAAAACTCTAGGTGAGAGAACTGAGATGCACAATGCATAATGTTGTAGCATTAATGTGTATATCATACAATCATAGTATCATAGAATCATAAAATGACCTGGGTTGAAAAGCATCACAATGATATCTGGTTCCAACCCCCTGCTATGTGCAGGGTCACCAACCAGCAGACCAGGCTGCCCAGAGCCACATCCAGCCTGGCCTTGAATGCCTCCAGGGTTGGGGCATCCACGACCTCCTTGGGCAACCTGTTCCAGTGCCTCACCACCCTCTGTGTGAAAAACATTCCTCCTAATATCCAACCCAAACCTCCCCTGTCTCAGTTTAAAACCATTTCCCCTTGTCCTATCACCATCCACCCTCATAAACAGCCATCCCCCCCTCCTGGTTATATGCTCCCTTCAAGTACAGGAAGGCCACAATGAGATTTCCCTGGAGCTTTCTTTACTCCAAGCTAAACAAACCCAGTTCCCTCAACCTTTCCTCACAGGAGAGGTGCTCCGGCCCTCTGACCATCTTAGTGCCCTCCTCTGAACCCGTTCCAATAGCTCCATATCTTTCCTGTACTGGGGGGTCCAGGCCTGGACGCAGTACTGCAGATTTGCTCAGAATGTAATACTTTTGTGCAGATATAACTTAACCAGCCTTATAATTAACGTCTTTATAATCCCCTGCAAATAACAAAGGGTACAACAATTAAAGTTTTTTACTGAACAAATGAAGGACTTTATGATAACAGTCTTTGCTCACATGCGCAAATTAGGTGCTTCATTATGGTCAGACCAGATTACACCGTTCTTTTGTTCTCGCACAATCCTGTGTCACAGGCAGCAACCTGGCAGCCTCCCCCTGCCACCAGAGCCTCACTGCTGTTTCCATAACGGGAAATAGGTAATTTCACATGGAGGCAGGCTGAGGAGCCAAGATACATCATACACTTGAACTCTACCTTCAGTGTTGCACGAGATCATAGAATCAGAGAATATCCTGAGTTGAAAGGGACCCATAGGGGTCATTGAGCCTAACTACGGAAAAATATTTTGTCATTATTATGTACTAGACCATATCCTGTGTCTATTGCTTCAAATTTGGGCAACTGAACGTCAGAGGAGGTGCTCAGTGGAAATCTAGGGGATTTAGACCCCTTGTGTTAACATGCTCAGTAGGCTTGAAATTTTTAATGGACCCATTCTGTAAAATGCAGGCTACATAAGCCTTAACTCACATTTCATAAAAGGATACATTACCTAAAGGGCACTTAAGTCTCAGTAAATAATGAAAATTTTTATTAAGTACATAATTACAGCATATTTGTTAGTATTCTAAATGAGTAATGGTACCACACCATATATTTTTTTTAAATAATGCTCATCTTTTATGATTGTTTCCATGCCGCCTTCTTAAATCATTAGTACGGCTTTTAAAGCATGTATACAGAGTTGAGCAAGTCACAGATTGGAAGTACCCTCACAGCTTTTTACTGTAGGTTGACAAAGTATCAGTACATCAGTAGTGCACATCTTGAGCACCCTGCTGGCCTGTAGTAGCTGTATACTGTCAGAAAATCAGATGCTGTATGGTAAGCTTTCTTTTTCATGTTCCTACAATTTTGCTATTTGCTCTTAAGATGGGTACATTCTGTCATTGTGCTCCTTCAAATGTGTCCGTTGCTACTGTAGCAATTACAGAAATGCTCAGTGCTTGTGTTCTTCGTACCACTACATAAATTTACACCTGTTGAGCGCTTAAATGAATTGTGTTACACACACTGATGTGGTTTCTCCATTTCTAGAACATGTATTGTGGCTCAGATTGATAACAAAAGTCTCCCTTGGATGTTTGAGTTCACAGAATCTATTTCAAAGAATCATAGAATCATTAAAGTTGGAAAAAGAAACCACTAAAGTCACCGAATCCAACCTCAACGCATCCTCACCATGCTTACTAACCATGTCCTTCCAATGCCACACAGTTCTTGAATATCCTCAGGGTTGGTGATTCCATCACCCTCCTGTGCAGCCTGTACCAATGCATCTCCACTCTAATAGAGCAGAAATTTTTTCCTAACACCCAACCTGAATCACCCGTGGCACAACATAAGGCCTGTACATACCCATATATATGCTGTCATGTCAGCAAAGATAGATGCATAATAATATAGCATCTGATGCACACTGTTTTTCTAAGCACAGCACACACAGTGTAATAACAGACACATCTAAATGCCTGTGACAACACACGACATCCTTGAGCTGATTGTTCTTTAAGAGAATCAGAACCCTCACATTTTTTTCTTGGTGGCTTTATACACACAAGCTCTTGATCAGAAGCACTTTCACTTTTCTTTTTATTATTCAGCAGTATTTATAACCTGCTAATAAGACAAAAACATTGAGGCATTAAAATAAAAGCATCAAATAAGTGTATATTGTTCTTTGCAAGTCAACTGCAAAAGAATTATTGGTGTTAGCATACGTGTGGACAGTGGAGCTAGCTAGAGTTTGAAAATTAAAAACAATCAAGAGCTGCTCTTTTAATAACAATCATTTTTTTCATGAAAATATTAACTGCTCATATACTGTCATATGGGGCATCCTCCTCTTTCATTTCCAACTACTGAAAATCTGAGCAAACTCCATGGTTTAGAAAGAACAAGAAGACTAACTCTACAAGCAGAGTGCCTTAAATCAGCTCTCATCTGGATCCTTTTTCAGAACTTTATATCCTGTCTCTCCTTTCATATGCACCCTCGTCATATTGTTCCTGTATTTGGGACTTTTCCCCTTCCTTGTTCATTAGCACCTTCGAAGAAGCAATAATACACTGTCATTAATCAAATAAACGCAACTCAAGAAAACCTTGCTGCCCTTGTAATACTTGAATCACATTTTGAGAGACTGTGCCAGAAACCAATTGCAGACACCAAATTATCTTTGTTGATTGTTTCTCCTGACAATACAAAAAGCAAGCAAACAAAAAATCTTTGCCTTAAAATCTAGGATCAGTGTATATAGGACAGAGCTGATATCTGCATTCTGAGGCGAACCTACAAATTTTAATTGAAGAAATATCTTTAACAGTAATTTACCAACCTTATGGCCCCACACAAGTGACGCCTATCTTTCACAGCTCCTTCTCCAACATATAGTTCTTATATCTTGATGTCAAAAAACTATCCTTCTCTCCCTACCTGGGAATGTGAAGACTCAGCTCTCAGTTTGGTAAATTCTTTTCCTCATAAAAATTCTGGGTTAACTTCATCTCACTGTAAATTAATGGATGCAGAAATATACATTTGTTTTACTCTTGATTTAAACTTACTCAGTTAACACTTACAGTGGTCCACTGGAACAAACATTAAATAAGCTCCTTATGAAAGATTTCATCAATAATATCTGTAAGATAAATCTGTGCTATTTTTTGGTTTGTATCTCTGAGCCCATCTGTTTCTTATTTAGAAAGGTGTTGATGCAATTTCCTGCATCCACTTCACATGGTATTTCACGTGGTATTGTTCTAATTGAACAAAACCCAGAACCATTATTATTTTCTGGCAATGACCTCTATCTTTGCCATTGACTTCTATTTGAGAAACCACTAAGAACGGTTTTGTCAATGTTAAATATCATTTATTTTTTAGTCACTTGTTATACAGAGCAGTAGCCAGACGCAAAGCTAACAATACCTATATAATACTTCAGACTCATTTGTAAGACTAAAGCTGTATTTATGTGGGTTTACGATTATGCAGATGTAAATGAAAGCATTTGGAATTAGCCCTTATCTTTATTTTGTTGAATATGTAAAATGAGAGCATTGAGAAAAGGCCTGGTAATTTTTCCCAAAAGGAAAGATAATGTTCTGTTTTGACAAGAATGACTTACCTTGACATATTTATAATACAAAACAGATAAAATAGGAACTGTCACAGCAACACGTTTCAATTTGCCAAAATTCCATTATGGAACACTACTCAGTTTTTAGAAAATACTTCATTAATTTGCAGGAAGAAATTTTTAAATTTTTAAAACTTAGTAACCTATCATAGTAATCTCCAAAACAGGACAGCAGCAGTTTTTTTCCTCCAAAATTTACTGTTGCAACTTCAATGATCATTATAGGTTGCTAGATGTTCCTTCCATACTTAACAGTTTGATTAATTTAACAAAAAAATCATTTGTTTTCCTCTTTCTTTTAAGTGATGGTTCATTCAGCTGTCATTCAAATACAAAGAATGCCTTGAAAACGTAAATATTCCTGCAGTGTCATTCCCACTTGAGGTATGCTTTATGTAAAGCATGCAAGGTCTTATGAAACTCTTGACCTTGTTGATCAGGAAGCACAACCATCTTGAGAAGTAACAAGATGCATAATTCAACTTGAATGCACATAGCATTTTTGACACTGAAATAAAGCTTTCTATTGAAAAGTAGCATGCTCATTTTACATGGGGCATTCTACACATTTCTCCCACAGTTAACAGGTCCATGTGGATATTTAGAATGTCATTTTCTGTTTGAAACTACATCCACCTACAGGCTGGAAATGAATGAGCTTGCTGATAGATAATTATCTGTTTTCCTAAGCTTAAGTGATTTATCTGCATTGACCATCTCAAACAGACAAACAAAAAGGAATTTTTTTACATCGTTCTTTAACTATCACTGAAAAGTGAGGGCACAGCAAAGGGGTGTGAGATACTTCAGATTTATTGCTTGTGATTTACTAACGTATATTTAATAAAAAATCTGAAATGCTGTTGCTGTATTGTTACTCTAGATGCTAATAGATTTCTTAGCCAAAGTATTCAAGCTTCATATACTTCATGTACTTCATGAAAAAAAGGTCTTAACTTTTAAAAGAAATTAAAAAGAAATAGACTCTATAAATAAAGTTAAAAGATCCATTAAGGTACAAGAAAACTTAAGCTTGTAACAGATTAGTCATAACCAATTGTAGTTCTTCTCACTGGCTTCCTCTAGCTTTTTTGGCTTGATGTTTTTTTTTTTTCTTCTTACAGCTGTTGCTCCTTCAGCAAAAACAACTTTCTGTCCTTTGCAGGTTTCATCTAAGTCTGAAGAAAAGACCAGAACATCCATAGACTTGTCATTTGTGACAGAGACAACTAACAACCTCATCAACTTTCTTCAGGCTATGTCTCAGTTATAAGTCTCTTGTGCATTTTTGCAGGTGTAAGTGGAAAGATGTATCATCTTGGCTTCTGTCAATAGAAATAGAAAGAAGTTAGAAACTTTACATATGTTAAGATGTGGGAGATATTTTCTGTAAACATTGCTCTCTCTCTTCATGCCTTTGCGCCCACAAGATAGAAAATATATTTAAGTAATAGCATTTCTTCTGAGAAAAACTATTTAGTAAGTAATATGTTGCAAGTATCTGTTTTAAACCTTAATTAAATATTGAGAATATTTAATGTATTGAAAACCAGACATCATTAAGAAAAAGAAAGGTTAATAAAAACAATTATCTTTTTCTTGTAGAACAACAGTTCTAAAACTATTTATATCTAGATTACCAAGATGCTATGAGAGATATGGATATTCCTTGTTACGTTTTGTCTACTGCAAGTCTCATAAAGACAACAGGAGTTTGTATAATAAGACTTTAGTAAGAATCAGAACTTAGCCCAATACTTTTAAATGACACTGCAGAGAAAGATATGACTCAGAAGAGGAATTCAGCAATTTTCATAAAGGTGAGCAAGTACCAGACATGCTTCCATCCCACCCTGTACATACAGAAAGCACAGCAGGATGCAGTAACTGAAAGAGCAGAAGCTTGAGGACAGTCATTTGCCTGAAGTGAAGCAAGTCTGCTGGCTGTTCTTTTAAATGGAGGAATACTTTCTGAACTCCATTTGGAGCCATGGCAGCACAGAACAACTCTCCTGCTCCTCAGACTGAAAGGGAAAGATTCTTCCTCTGTGTGACAGTTGTTAGGATTCAAGATATTAATCTTTCTCACTAAGTTTCTCTTTGATAAACAAAGGAATTGCAAGGACAGAGCAGTGCCAAAGAAAGTTCAACAAGTTCTGCAAAGGAGCAAGCCAAAAATACTGCAACTTTTAATCTCTACACTCTCTACTAGGTCTCTAACACCTCCTGTTCCCTTTCTTTACACAGCCCATCTCTTTCCTTTGCTCTCCCACACAGATAAGGCCACCTGAACACGTGCTCTGTGTACATGCCCTGTAGTTTGCAACACAATTATTTACTTCCATTAAGTTTCACTAATTGAGATCTCCAACAAGAACAAAAAAAATATCTTGGCGCTGCATAGGATTCACACTTGTGGACAGTTTTCCTGCTGCTTTGATGCAATATGCAGACATAAGTAAATTGAGCTTGTTTTGCAAAGAGCTAACAACATCAGCAGCACAAGTGGTGAAGTATTTACAAACAACAGATGGGAAACAGCTAGAAATTGGTGGTCAACATGGAAAGCACTGCTCTCTGCATGAGAGCCGCTTGCTTGCTCAAGGTTTCTGTAAGAGTCAGGAACTTTTAAGGAATGACAGGAAAAAAAAAATGTATGTGTAATTATGTATAATTAAGATAATTTAGATACAGCTTTAAATAAGCCAATCACTCAAGGAAGGTTGGGAAAGATCTGATAAGTCACATTTTCCTGGGTCCCATTTTTTTTTTTTCTAGTTGCTACATAGTCCAGACAGATTACATGAATCATTTGATAAAAGAGGTTTCGTGGCATTTAAATTGAATATTCGAATGTTTACAGCCCATTCTCTAGTTAGATGCAAGATTTCTAAACTTTTCTCTCTCCCCCCCATTTTGATATATGGAAGGGCAATGTGTCTCTTACACATTGTCTGGTTTTGCACTTAAAGGATGAGAGAGGACCTCCACACACACTCCTGCTCTGACAATAAGAGGTATCAAATGAAGCTCAAAACAAACAGATTTTAAATATATTCCTGTGGTTTTGAGAAGTAACCATTTAAAGAAAAGGCTTTGTCATAGCGTGCAATGGCAGACATTAACCTAGCTTACATTATTCCCAAAGCAACAAAGAACAGATTTATTTTCACATTTAATTTGAGCTTTTAAAGTCAACTTTCTGAAAGAAGTGAAGGTAGTTGCACCATTCTCTCCAGCATAGAAAAAAAGTGCATAGACATACACACATATATATTTTTTTCCTCCAAAACAAACTGCATCTGCTACTTGCCTTCTAGCTAATTCAGAGGTACAAGTCAGGGTAAGTCCTTGGATACTCTGACTGACAGATTCTTTTGAGCCAGATAAAACACTCAAAAGGAAAGGCAGAGGGCATGGCAGCAGGAAACTGAGTGTCAGAACTCACCTTGCAGATTACTCTTTGTGTAACATCCAATTTAAATGATCTGAAAGGTGTGAAGGCTTTACTGTTGCTTTTTGCACTGCTCAAGATAATATGTAACACACAAGTATATAGCTGCACAGACGGAGGAAATACTTAAATGCTTAAACCAGTGTTTAAGCAAATGTGCCAAAAATGACATACCTAAACCAGAATACAGATATTTACAATAACTATCCAAAAAGTATCCATGTGTGTTCAGAGGTAGTGAATGACTTTAGTGATTCCCTATATACTTACGTGCACTCGGGCAACCAAGTCTGGAAGTTAATGACTTATTAATACAAATTACTGCAACATCTTTCAGAGCTGCTGATGACCTCCTGTCATTATAGGCAGGCAAGAATGTACTCTGTAGAAGAAAGCTATTATTCTGTCTTTGAAGATAACAGAACCTAAAAGAAGGTTAAAAAATTGTAAGTTAAGTTCCACTTGTAGCTTGCAAGTCTCCATGAGCTGTCGTGCATCCAGGTATATTTCACATGAGCAAAACAGTCTGTCTATCTCTCTTGCTAATCACACTGCCCAGTACTCCTGAAGGTTTGATCACGATTCTATCATGATTCTTTTCTATACATAGCTCAGTGTTGGCAGGGGGAGATCTCAAGGCACTTGCAAGTTTTTGCTAGGAGTTGGTAGCCGCCCCCCCTTGGCTAATGAGAGCTCTGCTTACAGAGCAGCTCTGTACCTTGTTTCAGTTTTCAGTAAACACTGGTAACAAACTCAGGTTACTTACTTTTCTTCCAGATAGTTAACAGTGATAAAAAAATAAGGGTAGTTTCAGCAAAACAGTTAATAACCTAAAGGAAAGAAATATCTAAGCAGTGGGCAAAGCCCTCTTTCAGCACCACAGAAAACAAGTTTATAAAACTTCCAGATTTTTAGATTTCCTTATCACACTCTGGCAGACATCTGCACAACATGCCTTCTGTCTTAGATAAAAAATAATCTGGAGTAGGTAAGTAATCTGATTTGCTTCTTAAACTGACATACTTTAAACAGAAATATGTACAAATTGTTGATCGAGTCCTTTGGTTTCAATTTACAAGAGATGTATTTGCAGTGTAGCTACTGGTGAAGGGAAGAGGTTCAATCATTTTTCTTAATCATGCTTATTTACTATCTGTCATTCTTACATATATGCTATAGCTCACGCTTATTTTAATCAAATGCCTCTTATTAGTGGTTTAAAAGACACAGAGTACAGAAGTGAAGGTAAGATACACGAGGTCTGCAGGTAAATTTTTCTTACTATCACATGGCTCAATTCAGTATCATGGGAAGGCACTTAGAAAATTAATTTGATCCAAACTGAAAGCCTAATAAAGACACAAACTAAATACCTAGCTTGCAGCGATAATTTATACATCATCGTACAGGGCAGGCCAGCCTACCATGATCTGTTTATACATGCAGAATTGGTTGTGTGTCAGTCTTAAATGATGCTGTGAGAAGGTTAAAGTAATTAAAAGTATTTCTGTGTAACACCATCTTTGAGTACTTGCATCTGTTAAATGACTCTACCAAGTACATGAGCTATAATGAATCGGATCACATTTAAAATCATATTTCAATGAGTTTTTGCTAATAAATTGTTTTCCCTGCTGCAGACTCTCCCATGGATTCTATTGTTACTTGGTAATGGGAAACAAGGCTCCAGTCCAACTCCTTTCCTCATTTATTTATTGGAAAAATGAATGTAGACCTTGATAAGACCTTTCTCAGAGTGGAGAGATTCTACTTGAGGGTAGATGGACACCTCTATAGAATTCCTTATAGACTGAGAAATTATTTTGGCAAAACCTCTTCAAGCCTAAAACAGGCAAAAAAAAAGTCTGGAAGGACTCATCCCACTCCCTTCCTTGTTGCCTGTTAGTGTATGTGGAAGCTGGGGGAGCAGATGGACATCCCAAAAAGTGCAGAGGGTGCATGGAGCAAGGGCACATCAGTGGGATTTGTACTGCCTTGAAATGGCAAAGTTTCTCAATGACACCACTTACACCATGGGGATCCCTGACACTGGGACTTGCAGGTTGCCAGGCTCAGCGATTCCAGAGCAGAATCATACAATCATTAAGGTTGGAAAAGATCAATAATATTAAGTTCAACTGTCAACCCACCTTCAGCACACCCGCTAAACCATGGCCCTCAGCACCACAACTGCTCTTTTATTGAAAACCTCCAGGGACACTGACTCAACAACCTCCCTGGACAGCCTGTTTCAATGCATTATTGCTCTTTCAGAGAAGAAATATTTCTTAATAACCAACCTGACCCTCCCCTGTTGCAACTTGAGGTGATCACTTCTCATCCTATCGCTGTTACCTCGGAACAGATGCTGAGCCCACCTCACTCCAACCTCTTTTCAGGGATCTGTAGAGCAATGAGGTCTCTCCTGAACCTTTTCTTCTCCACACTGAACCTTCCTGACATGCCTCCTATAAGACTTGTGCTCCAGATCCTTCACAGCTCCATTGCCCAGAGAAGAAGGAAGGTATCGTAGGGTAGCAAAACCACCTTAAGCTTGGGAAGCTTAGCAGTAGCACTGAAGAAGGAAAAATTTAAAACAGAAAGACAAAAAGCTGGTCTTCGGTGCAAATAATTTAGGGATGCGCACAGCAAGAAAGCTGCAAGAGAAGCTTTTTACAGTGGAAGAGAGCTGAAGCTCTAGCAGTCAGTCCTAGTTGTCCAACAAGAAAGCAATTAATAAAGCAATTAATAATCAAAATTACTTCCCCCTGCCCTATGGAAGGCACGTGAAGCATCGCGCTGGAAAATCCACCCTCGCTTCGCTCCCAGCCCTCCCTCAGGCGCATCTCCCCTCACATCCCATCTCTCAGTATCTCTACAGACCTTTCCTTCACCGTATGGACGCAGCCGTCCCACAGCACTCTGAGGACGAACCACCCCCCCGAACCCGGGCAGCTCTCACCGCCCACCTGCCGCCCGTACAGCCACCACCCTTCGGCACCTCCCTATCTTCCCGCTTGGTAACGCCGTCTCCGTACTCACAGCATCTGCGCACTGCGAGGCGGCCGGCAGACCGCCGCTACCGCCGGCCCTGCGAACCCTCAGCTCAGCCCGCCCCGACACAACGCCTCCCCTCCGCCTCGCCGCCCCCGAGAGCGGCGGTAACAGCGGCCGGATCGGCGGCGCAGGCGCGCTGCCTCCTCCCCTAGTGGCTGCTGCGGGGAGGCCGGCGGCCGCTCGCGGGTCCCCCCGAGAGCCGAGCGAGCGCGGCTCGGGCCGGCAGCGGGAGGAGAAGAAGAAGGAGGAGGAGGAGGAGGAGGAGGAGGAGGAGGAGGAGGGCAGGAGGCGGGGGCCGGGCGTTGTGTGAGGAGGGAGTCGTGCTGCACACCCAGCCCGTCAGTAACCGCCGCTGCTGGGGAGGAGGAGGAGAAGGAGGCGGCGGCGGCGGCGGCGAGAGGTTCTCCCACCCCCACCCACCGAGCTGAGGTGAGGCCAGGGCAAAGCATCCTCCTTTCTTCCCCTCATCCCTTCCTCCCTTTCATCCTTCCCCCACCCTCCTCGAGCTCTTTCCTTTCGTCCCTCTCTCCTCATCCTCCTTCCTCTCATCTCATCCTTCCCGGTCCTCCTTTCCTTTCTTCTCTCCTCGCCACCTTTCTCCACTCCTCCCCATCCCCCAGGCTCCTTCTCCCCACGTTTCACACCCACCACAAATCACCATCGCTCCTTCCCTTTTTCCCTTTTTCTCTTTATTTCAAAACGCCAAAACGCCTTTTTTTTTTTTTTTTTTTGGTAATTGCTTGCCCGGTGAAAGAGAAGAGGCTGAGAGAGCCGCTCACAGACAGAGATAATCCGCTGTCTTTAAAGAACGGATTTGAATTAATGGTCATTGGGTGGCGCGTGTATTGTGGGGAGAGGGGGATTTTATTTAGGGAAGAAAGAGAGGGTCGGAGGTGCGTTGTTTTGCTTATCCATCTATTTACCATCTATTTACGCGGCCCCGTGCGAACGCTCCTTTTGTGTTTCTCGTTATTCTCCTTTCTTCAGGCAGCACGGAGATCTCTCCATGCCTTTGCCCACCCCTCTCTGTCGCGCACTGCGGGGCCGTGGGGTGGGCAGGGGGCTGCAACCCTCCATCCATCCATCCTCTTTAGGCCTCTTCCAGTCCCTCTCTGCGTTGACCCCCAGCTCTCCCGGCTGCTGTCAGAAGTTTGCAGAGCGTTGAACGTGGTTTGGTCCGTGCGTGGAGCTGATGGAAAGCAGTGTGGAACTAGGCTGTGAGGCGGTGAAGTGTCTGGAGTGGAAGAAGTTTGGCTTTTGGGTGACGAAGGGAAGCAGTGTGTCACTGTCCTTCTGCTCCCAAACATCAGGGTGGTCAGGGAAGTAAGTTTGACACGTTTATGGCACCTGCTTCTCCCTGGAGTGATGGGGATGTGGTGCCTGAAGGATTGGGAAGGTGCTGCTTCCTCCACTGCATGGTGGTTTTGCTGCTCTGCTGTGCGCTAGCCCGACCTTTAGTTATCAGTGTGTTTAGCTGTTAGCATGCTCGCAATGATTTCAGCACTCGGAAGCTTCTTTGTCAAGCCTGATCCTAAAGTTTGTTTATGCTTTGTATATAATGTTTCAAAGCCCGTTGCTGTAACTATCTACTGTACGTCCTAGGGCAGCATGTGCAACAGCAAAACTCTCTCAGCCCTGACGTGTAAAACCCTGCATCTCCTGCTCTACCTAGGAAATGTTCATTACGTGAACTTGTCAAGATTGCAGCAGTGTGTTTAGGAGTCTGAGATAAGTAGCATGAATAGGAGAACTCTCAGATGATGCTGAGGCACATAACAGATCTGGTTAGCTTTGTGGCTATCGCAGGGCTTCTGCTTTTCCTTTTAAACTATTGTTTCTGTGATTAATATCATGTATTGTTATCGGGCTTTTGGCATTGCATTCAAACAGTTCCTTCTAGAAGAGAAAAAGTACTGACCTGAAGGGTGAACTTTCACACTCAATTGTGTAAGTCATTGTGTATAGGCTGCTGCAGAAACACCCTCATCTGTGGGTAAGGTGGCTGTAATGCCATCAATGGGTGCTGCTGGTGACAAAAGCCTCCATAGGAAAGCTCCAGTGTCATTGGAGACCTGCATGGAAATGCAGCCCTAATTTATGCAGATTTTTGAAAGCTCTTTTTTAATATTAATGGTGAACACGCATGGTACTGCTGACGTGCCTTTGAACAACTGAAAACCGAGAGTATTCATAGACTGAGACTTTAAAGCCAAAGGAAGCAATTAGATCTTCCACTCTGACCTCTTGACTGTTATAGTCAGTTGGATTCTATCCAGTTACTTTTGAGTGCAATAACGTGTATTTGGCTGAAGCACATTTCCCAGAAAAAAAAATGGAAATTTTGATCGGAAGACTGTAAGAGGTGGAGAATCCACTGCTTATTAAGTTATTTGGCTCCAGCTCCCTGTCACTGGTTACTGCTGTGCCTTTCTCCAGCATGCTAAAGAACTCAAAGTATTTTCTTACCGTGGAGGGAGGCATTTATCTGCTGGAACCTAGTAAATCCCTCTCTTTTCTGTTTGGAAAAAAACAAATGGTCTAAAATTACTTTAAATTGTCACTGCATACATTTTCCTCGCTACTCAATTTCTGTGGCCTTCTTTGTTGTTTTCTTCTTCTCCAATCTGCTTTTTCAACGTTTTTGTGACAATGTGAGCTGGGTGCAGAATGCCAGTGCCTCCCTAAGGAGTGTTGTGTGAGTTTAAGTATTACCTCTTCAGCATTACGCTTCTGTTGATAAATCAGGTTTACATGTTAACCCTATTAGCTGCAGCACTGTATTTTAATCACATTTTCACTGGTAATGTTCACCCTATCAAAATGTTGGCAGAACTGTGTCTTCATAGTTTTGTGGACTAGAGTGTGTTTCCTGGTTGTAGCTCAACAGCTTTATGTGTAGCTTTATTTAAGAGGCTGTTTTGTTTTGTTTTTTTTCTAACATATATTTGACTGTGTCAAACAGTCCCAACTGGTTTACCCTAGTTATGTAGCATTCTATCAGTCTATAACTTGTGCAAACTTTGTCGTAATGGATTATATCTACTTACAAGAAATTGAAAAATTGTTTCTTGGTAGCAGCTCAGACTGTGGGGAATTCATAGGATCATAGAATGGCTTTGGTTGGAAGGGACCTCAAGAATCATCAAGCTCCAAGCTCCCTGCCTCAGGCTGTCAATCTCCATATCTAATACTAGACCAGACTGCCCAGGACCCCATCCAACATGACCCTGAACACCTCCAGGGTTGGGGCATCCTCAGCCTCTGGGAAGCCTGTCCCTGACCACTCTCATAGTGAAGAACTTCCCCCTGACATCCAACCTAAATCTTCCTTCCTTTAACTTAAAACCATTTCCCCTCGTCCTGCTATTATCTTCCCTTTCAAAGAGTTGAATCCCCACCTGTTTATAGGCTCCCTTTAGGTACTGGAAGACTGCAATTCCTCGTAAATCCCAGTTATGTTGTGATGCATTCTTCTTGAAGGCTGATTAATTTGTCCTGAGGTGTCCCTTAACCAATTCTTAACCCGTTTAATTGCTGCTCGTTTGTAATCAGACCATCACAGAATACTACACCAAGTGCTATAAAAGTTTAAGCATGCATATTGATGCTCACATTTTTTTTTTTTTTTTTTTTACTATTTTGCTCAGAATTTGCATCATGCTAACCTACAGCTAGAAACACAACCTCACTCGCCTGTTAGAGCATGGTTGTAATGTTAGCATTCTGGAATTTCCCTGCAATTTTCAGAATGATTAAAAATTCATGTTGGTGGAGTAGCCATCTCAGATATTTCTGTGAGACCCCTTCTTTGTGGTGACCATTTTCGGTCCTGCTGAACAAAAAGCATTGCAAAGTAACGTTGTTTTAACATTGCTGTGTGTCACAAGCTGAAGAGGTAATTCATCATTCTCATGAGACACAAGAAAGTCATCTCATTTCTTTCCAAATGCAGAATTGCTTCCTGAATGCATCAGCCCCTTCTGCACTATTAGTGTGATTAGATTCCCTGTTCAGTAGCACACCTTTGTGAGGGTGAAGATGTCTTTTGTTCTTACAAATTCCCACCTCCCTCCCCCTCCTGCTTTTCCCTTCTGCCAAGAAGTGTTTCCAGCTTCACCCATCAATTTTTACACAAGAAATATTTAATCTGTTCTCTTAAAACTTTTCTTCTTGTTTTGTGTGGCTTCTTATTCCTAATAGCAGCATTGATTGAAATCTGTTGCCAAATACAGTAGTTATGACAATACCTTCTAGGTATTACATGCTGTTTGAACATGACTGTGGGATTTTTTTTTTCTGTATACAATGACACAAGTATACAATCCATTGTATTGTGGGACAAAGTAGGCATTTGCTTTTAATACAATTTTCAAGGCTTAGACAAAAGAAGCTAAGCTATTTATTTATTACCTCCTTCTTTTTTTCATAGCCAGCACAAAGGATAAGACATCAGTTTCAGATATAGCAAAATACAATGTGTATTTAGAAATGTGAGGGGGAGGTATAGGGGAATAAAGAATAACAGCATGAATCTGACAGTAACCATAGTAGCATAGTTAGGCTATAAAGCTGTTGGAGTTTTTGGGGGTCAGTCCATAGAAATTGTCCCCCAGAGCTAATGTGAGGTAAGATGCTAGAAAGGGATAAAACAAGAAGAGAATTAGGGAGGATAATAAAAGTTACAAGAAGAATGTTGTATTTTAGAGGCTAAGAGCTGCTGCTTATTTAAAAGAAAGTTTGTGTATTTCGTATCCACACGTTAGTTAAGATAAGCTTTTTGGGGAATTAGATAAATTATATTGTTTATCACTTGGCCAGCGAGGACTTTCCCAAAGCAGAGCTTCCAACACATCAGGCTTCTGCAGGAAACAGAAGTGGTCAGGACTCCCATTCCTCAGTGGGACTCCATTACTGATGGAGAGGGTTTGCCAGCTGTATCAACAACACCAAGAGCACGAGTGGGATTAAACTGCTGCCCCATCTCACAGACCTTCAACATTGTTGGAAAATAGTTGTATTAATACATTTTAATGTAAAAGACAAAACAGATTAAGCTGCAGTAAGAAGTGAGTTGACAAGCAACAAAGAACAGAAACCACATATGGACATATTAGAATAAGTGGTTAATAAGGAATTTATTCATGCACTCCAGCATGCTATTATCTTCTGGAAATTCATAATTCCCCATATTCAGAATTATCCTGAGTATTTCCATTTGGTCGGGACTGTTTTTGATTTCCTGGAGTTGGAAGCAACAAAGTTGGATTCCTTTTTGTGTTATTATATGGGTGTACTTTACTGATCTATATTGATTGCTGTTCCAGAAAGCTTATCCATGGAGTACTTTCTAAACACACCTCAGAGCGATAACCATGTTTTGTTGAATTGAATCATGTTCAGCAATCCATACTTCACTTCCTGGATAAAAGTGATACATCTCAGTTTTCTGAGTGGTTTCCTCAATATCATGCCACTAAGAGTCATAGAATCATAGAATGGCCTGAATTGAAAAGGACAACAATGATCATCTAATTTCAACCCCCTGCTATGTGCAGGGTCACCAACCAGCAGACCAGGCTGCCCAGAGCCACATCCAGCCTGGTCTTGAATACCTCCAGGGATGGGGCATCCACAGCCTCCTTGGGCAACCTGTTCCACTGCATTACCACTCTAACATATCTTGTTCCAAACAGTGTTTGTATAGCAGCAGACATTCATGAAAGCTTTTGCATTGTAAAATAGATTGCATTCATATCTAAATAACACATTTTCTGCTGTGTGAAGGAAGATTTTTGTGACCATTATTTACCAGTACAGTTGGTTGCAAGTAAGAATTCTCATGTCAGAAAACGATCATGTTTTGGAGTAATGTTTTCCTTTGGTTTGACAAGGAAGTGAAGTTTAAAATTTCCAGCAAAATAATTTTTTTTCACCCAAACGAGGAGAAATCCTACCTTTCTTTGAATTAGTGTAACTCTGCTGAATCAGCATTTTCTGGCAGCAACTGTTTTTTTTTTCCTTTGGAATGTTTTTTGGCCAGCTGTACTTCTCAGTTGCATCACCCCCTGCATTAGTATTCTGGTACTGAGAACAGTAGAGAACTGTTTTCAACACTGCTGCAGAGGCTGCCCAAGTTTTCCAGCTTCTTAAATAATGAGAATTATTTGGTTAAGTGAAGCTGAATCCTGAAACACACTAAGAGCATCTCACAGAGTTTTCATTTGAGAGGTAAAAAAAAATAATTATATATATATATATGTACATACATATATATTCAGTTACACAAAAGAATCTCTGTATTCAGTGTGTTTTATGGCTATTTTTATAAATTGTCCAATCTGCTCTTATCACTGGTGTAATAATTATTACTTGCCATTTCTCTCTCCTGTGTCCTTGCCCTTCTCTTTGAAGCTCTGCAATTTAAAAACAAGTATATGTTACATAATGCCTAAAGGAGACAAAGATATTAGAAAGGAAGACAATCTGACTGGAAGTGGAGCTTAGATCCTATGCACACTGTTCTGAACAAAAGAAGTTGTCTGGGTCAGGCTTGGCTCCCAGTTGCCCAGGTGACTTCCGAAAATGAGACTTAAGCTTTTAAGTTACTTAAGGCTTCTTGTAAATGGATTAATCGGTTTGTCCTTTTTAACAACTAATTAACTTTTGTTTTTAATGCCCTTTTATTTAATAACAAAAGCCTCTCTGCTCTATTAGCGTTTAAAGAAATATGTAAAATATTTCTGTTAAACCCTTTGTAGCCTCACAGGAGTGGCTGAGTCTCTCAGTTTGCTAAGTTTTACTTACAAGAAATTGGTCAGTGGGAAATATTTTATTCCTTATACTCTAAATGGGGAAACTGCATCCATTCTCTCCAAAGCTGATGAAACTGCTTTAATCGGTTCTTTAACTAATCAGCCTTCAAGAAGAATGCATCACAACATAACTGGGATTTATGAGGAATTGCAGCCTTCCAATACCTAAAGGGAACCTATAAACAGGAGGGGAATCAACTCTTTGAAAGGATAGATAATAGCAGGACGAGGGGAAATGGTTTTAAGTTGAGGGAGGGAAGATTTAGGTTGGATGTCAGGGGGAAATTCTTTACTGAGAGAGTGGTGAGGTGCTGGAACAGCTGCCCAGAGAGGCTGTGGATGCCCCGTCCATCCCTGGAGGCATTTAAGGCCAGGTTGGATGGGGCCCTGGGCAGCCTAGGCTGGTTTGAAATGTGGAGGTTGGTGGCCCTGCCTGTGGCAGGGGGTTGGAGATTCATGATCTTTGTCATTCCTTCCAATCCAAGCCATTCTATGATATGATTCTATGAAAAGAAGCTCCAAAATCTCTTCCCTAGGATTTAATTTTCAGGTTAGATTATGGAATAGAAATGCTATTGTATGTGTTCTGAAATTTTAGTTGATGCTGCTTTTTCTTTCTCTTGTACTATTATTGTAATATAGCAATAGCTGTGCTCGTTCCAAAGGAACTATGTTAACAAACGTGAACACAGTATCTTGAAAGAGAAATAAAAATTCTTTTCCATTTTAACTTGCTTGAATAATCCGGGGCCAGGCATAGTTATCTGATGAAGTTTTTTCTTTGTCTTGTTGAATTTTGAGTCAATTTAAAAGCTGTTGTAAATAATAGTATTTGCATTCATGTGTTTCCTTAATAAACAGAATAGATTTGATGTTCTCTATCATTAGGTATTGCCTTCCTTAAGAGTTAATGGAATGAATGGTCTCTCCTTCTAATATAAAACGAGCTGTGATGGTGGTTAATTCTTGATGTGAGTTCATATCTGTACCACTATGCATTTCCCAATGGATGTAGGATTGCATCTATAGGCAAGATGGGGCTAATGTATGCAGGTGACATTTGTTTATGGCCTATGTTGTGTAATAGAACATCTTTTGTTTCATCTAAAAAAATAATCAGAATCATAGTAGATATTTCCTATTGAGAGGACTAAACCTTGTGCTTGAAGTCCTGCAGTTGATTTAACATATGCCACCATTTTTTATTGTTACCAAAATTTAAGAGGACTGATTAATAAAGTTCTCCCCCCCACCCCTCACTGTTTCAAAACATTGAAGTAAAAGAAATTGTTGCTTATGCTTGATTTTTTTTTTGATCAAGAAGTTATCAAAACTGTTTGAGAATGTTTATCTCATGGTTATAACTATAATCAAGTCAGGAATGCAAATTGGGAATTACAGCTGCTTAGTCTAATTTTAAATGTATCTATTATTTCTATAATCTACATTTCCAGTGCTTGGATGCTGGGCAGAAATACTTCTAAGAAAAATAAATTGTCAGGAAATCCATGAATGAAGAAGGATGAGGCTGTGCAGGAGTAGAATGGTAATAAATAGATTCAAACAAATGTTCCCCAGGAGCACTTTACCCCAGAAAGAAGTGTGCAGAGCTGTCACTTGTGCTCAGGTGGGCTGCTCATGCTTACAGGGAAATTTAAGCCTATCTGAGAAAACGTTTTGGACTTTCACACTTACTAAATATTGTTTCTGGGTCACAGCTGGTATCTAGAAAGAATAGGAACATTTTCAAGGGAAAAAAAAAATTAAGAGTAAGAGCTATTGCTGTCTTATACTTTTATTTATTACTTGTATGACTTAGGAAGAATTCAGTGTGTGATTAAGGCAGCGTACTGAATGCAAGGATATTTTAATCTCTTCTTGCACTCTAAAAAGTTTCTAGGTGACTTGTACCCTTGAACAAAGTGTTTCCTTTATACTCAAATTCAAGCCCTTGCATTCAGGCCTGTGTGCTGGGAATCCTGGGCCAGTGCATGTGTAAAGCACCAGGATGCTTCCTGAGTGCTAAAGGCAGTAAGGACACAAGCCCTGAGTGGGAATGCCTTCTACATGTGCTCTGTTCACATGAAAACAGAACCAAAGTGTATATAAACACTAACATCCCCCGCCTGTTTTCCTCACCTTCTAAAATGCATCCCTAAAGTTCTTTACAGGGAGAGTGTGCTGGAATAGCTGCCCAGAGAGGTTGTGGATGCCCCATCCACAGCTAAGAACAGGAAAATGTAAGAAGTATCTATGTTCAGTATTCACCTTCAGTGAGAAGGGTAAGAAATAGCATTTTTTAATTTGTTTTTATTATAATATGTAAATTTCCTTACTGTGATCAGAGAAACAAATAGCTTACTTCTTGCAGAGTCTTCCTGGAGCACCAGCTGGAGGTGCTGTATGTTCCCCAGTGATTCAAATACTGTGCCGTGGCCTAATGAACAATGACAGAGTAAAATGGAAGAGTAAGATTACATTTTATGCAAACATAGCCAAAAAGTCTTCAGAATTAATGCCTTGAAGCAGTTGAGAAAGCTGAGCAATTGTGGGAGCTAAGTAGACTTCTTTTTTTGCTTTTAAGTAGAAACATCGCTGAGTACTCACCTTCATGTGAGCCTTAAGCTGGGTACAAGTTCAGCAAGCTACAAATGTGGTGGCAGCAAAAGAAAATCATAGATGTGTGGACAGATTTAACACACAAAAACTGTTGTGGTTTGGATGCAAAAATAGAAGGCTTGCAAGCAGAACGAGGTTAAGAGCTGTAGTGGTGGCACAAATGCAGTTGCTTTTTTGAGGCTGTGCACTCCATGTTCTCCTTGCTGCTAGTTTCAGGCTTGTTCAGGCTTGTCAAGTGCCCAAAATTTTCCCTTAATTTCAGATTCTGTGACTGATTGACTTCAAGTTGACAGACCCTTCCTAAGCTGGTTGCATCTTAAGGGTAGAGTCAGCTTAACGTGAATTGTTTTAGAGCTTTTGTGCTCGTGAGAATGATGCAGAGATGAACTGACAACATGAGTGCGCTCAGGTCTCCTGTTGGCTTAATGAGTTTATTTTTGTGGAGTGGTTGACAGGCAGCCAAAAGAAACAAACAAACAGAATTACATAGGCCAAGAACAGCTTCTTCACTGTTTTTTTTTTTCCATAAGAAGATCAGTCAGGAGCAGGGGAGTCACTGCATTCAGTTCATATAAGGAGTAGCTTTTAGGGAAGGACCAAAGGCTGCACTCTGCCAAGAAATAATCCATTGGTAGCTTGAAGACTTCTTCAGGTGTGTTTGAATTCTGTGATCTGAACTGGGCAATGTGAACCTGGATTTCCAAGATTTTGTGGTGTTACTTACTACAGTTCTTGACAATACTGTTTGGATTTTTCTCTTTTATTACTATTCTTCATTAAAAATGGGATGAAACTATGATTAATTAAGTGGGAATTTTGAAATCACTCTTGATAAAACATAATTTTAATAATTTTTACCAGTGTTTATTTAGGGAGGACCAGAAGGTGCTCAGATGTGAATTTACCTCCTGGCCAGTATCACAGAATCACAGAATGGCCAGGGTTGGAAGGGACCTCAAGGATGATGAATCTCCAACCCCACTGCCACATGCAGGGCCACCAACCTCCACATTTCATACCAGACCAGGCTGCCCAGGGTCCCATCCAATCTGGCCTTGAATACCTCCAGGGACGGGGCATCCACAACCTCTCTGGGCAGTAAAGCTAGGATATAGGAAATGCGGACAGAGCATGGCTGCTGTAGGAAAGGTGTGTTGCAGGAAGACTTTCAACTGCTTCATGTACCTAGAGCTTCTTTAAAATGAGGAGAGAGTATGTAAATAGAAAGGAAAAATAGACTTGAGAAGATGAACTTCTTTTATTCATTTAAAAACAAAATGCACCCTTAGTCCCAAATCTGAATTATATATCTGCAATTTGATGAAATACACAAAACCCAAGAAAAACTTAGCATTGACATAATGGAGGGCTACTTTCAGCATTATAGGCAGCTTTCTGTGCATCTTAGCTAATGGACGAATTAGATCTTCATCTTGCAAAAGCTGAATACCCTCAGTCCTTTAAAAGTAATGACAGAATTAATCTTGCAAACATCTCACTCAACACTCTCAGTCGTGTCTCTACTTTTGGCCATGAAATGTGTCAATATTTTCTAAGTTCAATGTGGCCAAATCCAGTCCTGTATGGTATTATATGATACGTACGCAGTTCCAAAAGTAATGCCTCCTATTTATTTTCATGGTAACTACAATAGACACAATAACACTGTTTGATAAATTCTCAGCTACAAAACACTATTTTTCAACATAATCACCACCATTTTTTTTTTGATAGAGGTGAACAAGTAGCTGCGTGCTGTGCTCATAAAAATCTACATGGAGCTCCAGAATGTGGCTTATCGTAGAATAGCCTGGGTTGAAAAGGACCACAGTGATCATCTAGTTTCAAACCCCCTGCTATGTGCAGGGTCATCAAGCACCAGACCAGGCTGCCCAGAGCCACATCCAGCCTGGCCTTGAATGCTTCCAGGGATGGGGCATCCACAACCTCTTTGGGCAACCTGTTCCAGTGCGTCACCATCCTCTGAGTGAAAAACTTCCTCCTAATATCTAACCTAAACCTCCCCTGTCTCAGTTTAAGACCATTCCCCCGTGTCCTATTACTATCCATCCTCATAAACAGCCGTTCCCCCTCCTGTTTATACGCTCCCTTCAAGTGCTGGAAGGCCACGTTAAGGTCTCCCTGGCTTATCTTTCATGTCACTGTTGCCACTGCTGAAAAGCACCGCCCACCACCTCACTGTGCTGTCACTATTTGGTATCTGTAAACATTTAGCAAGAGGTGATGAAGTTAAACAGGTCCCATCTTTTTCCGCATGGAGGAATACTATGACACACCTCTGCTTCAGATGCACTTCCAAGCAAGACACCATTTTGTCAGACTCACTCTCTGCTGCACACAGTAACAAAATGAATATTGGTGGGAAGGTTCAACCTCTACTGCCGTACTACCAACATCCACCTCTGATGTTGTAGGCCAACATAATAAGACAGAAGGCATTACTTTTGGTGCAGCCCTTGTACATAAGTTGCTTAAAGCACTGGAAAATTAGAAAGCTTGCCTGTATTACCTCACAAAGCTATTGTGAGCATTGTGTACCTCTTCTGTGTTCTAGCAAGTGGTTTATTTGAGGGTACTCTTATCATTTCAACATTTGGATAAGTAAAAAGAACACTCAGTGTTCAGTACATCAGAGCTCCTTGCATCCATTTCTCATCTGCCATGAATAGGTAGTGCATTCTGCTCAAATTTTCATCTTAATGAGCTGTTTTATGTATGTTCCTGTTTTGATCTAAAGATAGATTTTCTGATGAAGTGAGAAACCAGTTCTGTCATGTTGGGCCAGTTGAGCAAAACATTACAGATGGACCTGGTTGACTAACATGAACTAGCAGCACGCTGCTGTAGATGCCTTGTGTTGTTCTATTTGCTCTTGTTAGGTGCTGTGCAAGACCTCATCCATATCTGTCATGGATCTCTTGTACAACATCTCAGAGTGAGAAACGTGGTATCAGAGCATGGAATTATTTCATAAGTTTCATTAGATTTCTCTCTAATTGCACCGATGTGGGTGGTTCCTTCCATGGAAAGAGGCAAAATTCTTGTTTAGTCTTAAGGTGCCAAAGTACAATAAGTAATAATGAAATTTGGTGAAAATAAGGGAAATTAGTGCTGTTGACTTAAAATTCGGTTTACTGTAAGTATGCATATCTAATATGCAGATTTCCTGGATGAAGAATCTAAATTCATTGTGGGCTGATGTCTCTTTAGTGCAGCAAGTACTACTGAAAATATTCCAAGGTGAAATGCAAGTTATGTCAAAGGTGGTGGTAGTTGTCACTGTGTTGGAAAGGTTTCATTATTTGTTTCTCCAGGGATCTTTTGATGTCTTAAGACCAAATACCAAGTGGTTTTTAGTTTTGGATTCCAGTAAATGAATGATAAGAATTTGGTAAAGGTTTATGATGGAAATTAATAGCGTTGCAATAGTACCACTGCCACATTTAGTCCCTGCACTGCTTAATCACCACTAAATGTTGAGATTTGGGAAGCATACCTTTTATTTCTGTTAAGGAAAGTTTGTTGGCTGGTTTTTTTAACTGTGGATGCTAAACCTTAGTCCAGACTTCATTCCAAAACTGTATGTCTACATAATTCTAAATAATTTAGTGAAAAATGTAGTGGTAGTAGCAGGGGTTTTTAATGTTTAAAAACATCGGAATGTGTTTAAATTGAGTTTTGCTGAATACAATGAAAAGATGAAAAATAGACAACCTTATTGCTTATTATAATAAATTATGAATGCTTCAGGTGATTTCCAGATTTAATAGCTGCTATAGTGCTAAACAGTTCTGTTGCTGAACTATTTTATTCTAAATTATGTTCTTAAGCCTGGGGAAAAATTGGTTTTTAAGAGCTGTGCTAACAAATTCTTATCATCGTATTGAGGCCTTAGTAAAGTGTGATCTATTATTCCTTACATTTTATTTCATGACAACTGAATGTAAGGAGATTTTTTTTTTTTTTGGCTACAGACTGGCTCAGCATAGCTCCAGTCCAGTGTTTGTTGTTGTTTTGCTATTTTTGTAACTACTTTTCATGGTGAAGGCTTGTGATTTCATTAGCAGTTATTTTAAAACCTGAAAAACCTGACAGGGCTAAATGGAAAAAGAATTCTGTTTTCCATGTAGATAAGCACGGAAGGACATGAATAAAAATCAGGTTGGCCTTTCCTCCATGCTTCACAACTCTCCTCTACAGCTTTATGAACCATTGGGAAATGGGCCACGTTATCTTTAATTTTGTAAATAATTAGCATTCTTTGTGTGGTTATTTTTATTGAAAGTATGTTTCTAGATTAATTTGCAGATAGCAAAGCCAGCTTGATGTACTGAAGCTGCGTTGCCTTCCATCTTTGGCTGATGGGTCGTTAGGAGGCTTTTGGCATTTTTGTTGCTGTATTTGCCTATTTTTCCAGCACACTGGGAGCTTCCAAGAGCCAGAACTTGTGATAACCCTTGAAACTAAAGCACACATCTTACATGTTACCTCCAGCTTTAGTACCCTACGTTGTGTCGAGAACATCTTTGTCACTCCTCAGAACTCAGAGTTGCGTTCATCCTTTGGAATGAGCAACGGTGATTAAATTACAAGTGCTTCATGATCCTTACTTTTTCTGCCTGCTAAATGATGCAGTGACCTTATATTGATGCTACTGAGAATATGCCCCTAAGTTTAAACCAGATGGGCGCTGGTGCTAAAATTACCACTTGGCTTTGGGGGATTATAGCTGTCACACCTGGACCCTTCCTACCTTCAGTTCAGTGCAGCAGTGCTTACTGTCCTTGTTTTCATTTCGTGTGTTTTGCTTAATAGAAGGGAACAAGTCCACATTGCATTTATTTTTAAGTGAAGAGAAAAAATGACTTTCTCAAGAATGATGACAATGAGCTGTTTATTACCACAAGTGGTGCATTTTATTTTCTTTCAGTTAGAAAGCAGTGATTTGTCTGAATTTTTGGAGTGGTTTTTAAGTGAATAATGATATAAGAGCCTTCATACTTGAAGCTTCTTATAAATGCAGTTATTTATATGAGAAAAACTGCTCATGCTTGGATTATTTATGCAGGGGGAAAAAAAAAACTGGCTCTGGATTGATACAATTTTTCTTCCCCATCTTCTCTGAACTAATTTGTTTTCTCTGTGCAGTGAGTTCTACTTTGTTTTAGATAGTTAGGAGCTCCTTATGCCATTTCCCTGGGTAAAATGATCAGATTCTAGACCTTGCCTTCTCTTCTTCAAGACAAACTTTGTTCCTTGTGGCTTCAAGAGAGAATATTGTGGCCTTTCCCCTTTCATTTTTAGCAGACCAGGCTTCATTAAAAGCAATGCTGAGATTGTACCTGGTCTGCTGTCACTGGCACATTCTTTTCTTCCTTTCTATGTTTTTTTTTTTTCCCCACAGCAATTAAGAGAGAGGTGTAAAGATGAACTGTACCTTCTTCCCCCTTTTCTTGTTGCACTTTTGATGCCAGCCCCCTCCTATGAGCTTCATTTGAGCCTGGAGCCAGCATTCCGACCCTGCAGTGCACAGGGATGTGAATCCACTGCTGACCCTTCAGGTCATTTAAATCTGCAGTTCTGTGGTGGGGAATGTGTGCTAGTTGGTAAAAGGACCATCTAAACAGCCTTCTTAAAGCACTGTTAACTACTAACAGTAATCGTAAAGCAAAGATACAGAGAATTTTATATCAACAAAGATTACTCCTACCTAGAGCCAAGAGTGACCTAATTTTTGTAGATACACCAGCAGGATCTGAGAGTCTGTCTGCAAACAGTTTCTTAGCAACAGCTGCCTGTCCCCTAGAAAGAATGTCACTTTTTACCCATCGTGAGGTTTTCTTCTCTTGACTCCCAAATTTTACAGCCCTTCTGCCCCAATCAGTGCTTTCAGTTGCAGGAAGGCTGAAGCAGTTTTGTCAGCGATGATGGCTTTTTGGTTTTCTGGTAGCAGCCACCTACAGCTCAGTGAGGTGGGGTTGATATTAAATCACTGTTTACTTTATTGCTGGCTTCACAACAGCTTTTCTGTTGCAGCCCAGCGCACTGATTTATCGTAGTGCAGTTCCATATATATTCTGAAATGATGAAGGATCTTGCATTTCCACATTTCTGCTCCCGCTTAAATCCAGGAGGTGACAGACCAGGAACAATAAAACGAAATTCCTTTTATTTATTTATTAAGGTTTCAACTTATTTTGTTACCAAAAAAAAAAAAAAAAAAAAAGATTTTTTTTTTACAGCACGAGAAGTCTCTTTCTTCATTTAGACTTGTACAGCCTCTTTCTCAAAGACTGAATTCAGAGGCAAACAAACCGGAGCCCTTTTGAATATGGTTTTTATTACCTGGAAGCCTGCAGCTCACATGTCTGTCATTTTGAGCTTTATCTGCCTTAAGGACTGTTGTGTAATTTGCATGGAGAGGTCAAGCAGTGACACCTCCAGAAAGAGCAGATCTACTATTTTCTACAGTAATACAGCGATAAATAGAGCAAGAGGAGAGAGGGAAAAAAAGAGTAATTTCCCTGGACAATTACAAGCTCTTGTGATCAATTTAAACAGAAATATTATTTGAAAAAAGCAATCTTATTCCTTTAGCCAAAGATCTGTATGGCATGAAGTACAGAAAAACAATTTATTTTTTTTTTCTAATGTTTATTGAATTCTGTCATATTTTAAGACTTGTAACCTGGGAGCTGAGGCCAAGTGATTGATTCAGGTAATGAGAAGTTTGAATGGTCATAAATATTAAGTCCTCTATCTTGCTGCTGATATACCATATCCTGCTTTAGCTGAGACCCCTTCGAGATGGAGAAGTGCAGGTCCTGTAGAAGTCAGGTATTGAACTGAAGGTGTTGGAATGGGATTTGGTCGTAAACACATTTAATAGGAGTTAAAGAAGAGCAAGCTGAAATCTACCTCCATTATAATCAGAGTATCTTAGAAAAGAAATCTTCAAGAAAATACAGTGAAGCACACCTACAGAAAATGCTTCAAGGGTAAATATAATAATGTATGCTTCAATTTATCAGTTCTATTTCCCAACTCTGTGGCAGCAGATCAAAAGGACATTTACACTAAGATGTAAAAAAGTCTTTCTCTGGAGGTTGTGGAAGCAGAGGTGAATTTTCTATTCATTGAAGATTCATGTGAAGTCAGAGTAGCATCAGTTAGAACAGGTTGGTAGGACCTATGTAGGTGTTTTGTTTCCTTTACTTATTTATCATAGAATCATAGAATGGCCTGGGTTGAAAAGGACCACAATGCTCAGCCAGTTCCAACCCCCCTGCTATGTGCAGGGTCACCAACCAGCAGACCAGGCTGCCCAGAGCCACATCCAGCCTGGTCTTGAATGCCTCCAGGGATGGGGCATCCACAGCCTTCTTGGGCAACCTGTTCCAGTGTGTCACCACCCTCTGTCTGAAAAACTTCCTCCTATTATCTAACCTAAACCTCCCCTGTCTCAGTTTAAGACCATTCCCCCTTGTCCTATCACTATCCAGTCTTGTAATCAGTCATTTACTGTTGATTTATTGTCAATTCTTTATTTCATCTGTTCCTGTGAGGGTTAAATATGACTTCAGCTTGAAAAAATGGTCTTCCTACTTTTCCTTCTCCCTTAACAGAAGGCATTTGGATGTTGGAATCAGATTTGAGGAATGTTTATGGCTGATACAGACTGAAGCCTATTGCATAATTTAAGGGAATTGTAGATTTTATTTCTGCTCCAGAAGAGGTAAATTCATATGCCTTTATGTCTGTGGGCTTTTGAGCATAATATAGAAATTTCTGTTAATGTGAGAAGCTGTCTTGTTTCTTAAAACTGTTTTTATTTCCTCCTCTTTGTTTGATTTGATATTCAGAAGTTGCTGCTGCGTGCAGGAAGGAGAGTTAAAAAGTAATTGAGGTATTTTTCTGGCTTGCATTTAAGAAATAAGAATGAGTAGAAGGAGTTTCTCTTATGAAAGAGGTTAGATGCAACTGGGAAACACAAAAAGAAAAGCAGTTTAAAATACTCCGATGCCTAAAAAGCTGACATTGAAGTACAGTAAGGAAGTTGAGTGGGAAGACAGATGAAACATGAGCTTTTGAAGAACTTTCTATGAAAAGGGCAATAAAGCTAAGATTTGTTACGTTTATACTTTTTAGGAGCTGCTAGGGTGGCTCATTGTCAAATAACATAAAAATAGACTGTGATAAAAGACTGAGTACATTTTTTTTTTCGTACTGGTTTCAGTATTTTCCATTACATTTTGGCCAAAAGCAGCACATTGTTTTAAAATGTTTTTTTTTTTTTAAATTATTATTATACTTTTTTTTGTTATTTTTTTCTTATGCAAATGAAAGCAATCTCAATCACTATCAATAATTAGTTGGCATTTCCCTTCACATTTGGACCAAACTTAATCAATGCTTTCATAAATGTAGAAGTTCCTCATTACTGTTATTTCTCTGCTATTGTGTGAGGTATGGATAGACCCCAATGAAAATATACCTTTCTAACTAAATATTCTTTCTATCAAGAAAAGAATGTTGTTTTTTTTTTTTTCCCAAGCTCCTCAAAACCAAAAAAAACTTCCTTTTTATAAGCAAGTTATTGTAGCTCTGTGTTTCCTGCATATATTAACCAAATGTTTGAAGACTGAAGACAACAAATATGCAGTGACTCATCTGTTTAGAATAAAACCTGGTACATTTGTGAATGAAATCCAGCTTTGTAAAGCAGAGCATAGAATGATAGAATCAGAGCATGCAGCTTGTTGTTATTGTTTGGGGGGATTTTTTTTTTTTTATTGTATATTTTTGCTTTTAACATGTACAGTTAGGAAAGTTTTATTTACATTTGTGAAGCACTCGCTCATATTTGTAAATCTGCTGATAGTGGGATGAATTGGTTATTTCATAGAACTCTACTGTGACTACAATTATCATCCATAGTGGTTTTTAAACATTTTCAGAGGTGCTCGCATTGATAATATTGAAAGAACTTTGATTCTTAACCCTAAACACAAACATGGGGATGCCTTAGAAGTCTAAAGGAGAACTGAATCCCAAACTTTTGATGAAGCTCCCAAACAATTAAGTAGCTTGTCAAAGAGTTGGAACAAGTATAGGCTTTTTAGTTGAAATGTGAGCTCGTCTGACAAAATGTGTGAAATATCAATGCCTGCCTAAGTCCAAATTATGTATATGTTGATATCTTCAACTCTTTTTAACAATTTTTTCCTGTAATCACCATGCTTAATAGCAAAATGTGGTATTATTTCCGTAGCAGTGGTTGAAAACAAAGAGGATGTGTACGGGCTGATTCTTTCCTGGTTATTCTATCCCAGCCTGTAATAGCTGCCTGTGGGTTTTTCATGAATCTCAGGGTAGCATCTGGGTGATAACTTTTAAATGAAGACAGCTCCATTAATGTTTCATAACTTCCTTCATTAGCATTGCCTTCTTCATCTCTGAACAATTCTACTGCAACTGGCTCCCCAAATTTGAGGGAAGAAGTAATTCCTTTCTAATGTTTTAAAACTGTTCACTGAAGAATTTCTGAGGGGCTTTTAAGCCTTTTGAGGCATATAATATAGAACTGAGGTCGCACTATTCGCTTCCATTCTTTCTGTCTTTAAATTTTTTATTTTGTCAGTTTCCTTTTTCGTGTTGAAGATTGAAGGTTGAAGTCTGTTTAGACACTTCTCATACCGAAAGTATTCAGTGCTTCTCACTTAGACTTTGCAAATACGTCTTGTAGTTCTAGTAGACCTTTCTGCAAAAGGAAGCACACGTTAAAGATGAGATTTGTAACAAATTCAAGCAGTGACATGCTAGTATTCAACTCCCCATTCCTTTTCCTTTCCAAATGAAGCTGTGCAGAGCTGCTTTTTCAATGACTTCCAGCTGTGATTTTAGTATCAATTGCTAACTTAAATCATATTACATGTGAAACAGGTTTGCTTCTCCCAATGTACCATATTTTGCAGTGGTACAAAACGTAATTTCATGTGGCGTCTTTGACCCCAGTCACCAAGTATAAAATCTTCAGTTCTGCTCTGTGAGATTTGTGCTAGAATATCCTAAATATGTATTTTTTTTTCTCTGTCATTAGCAAATAGTCACTTTACTCTTCACCTCTTTTTTTCCAAGATGTGTATGAATATAGAAGTGAATGTGGATTCACAACATGGGTCTTGGGAAACCGGCTTCATTTTCCCATTCTTCTTTGTGAGGACTTCATGATGATTTTCCTGCAGGTGACAAATAGAGGTGAAAATTCTCCCAGTGTCCAGACAGCCTCTTAGGACTGATGAGCAGCAGAAGGGATATCAAGGTCCTCATGCAGATAAGATTTCATACGGAAGAAAAAGTACTAAGGAGAAGATGAATGCTGTGAAGTAGAAAACTGAGTATTAGGATCTTTACAGTACTGTTGGTTGAAATGTTAGTATCTCACAGGATATAAAAGCAGTTGATGAATTTTAAGTGGAAAGCAAAGAAAAAGAGCCTGAACAGCACACAGAGGCCAAAAAAAGTTGTGGATGCCCCATTCTTGGAGGCATTCAGGGACAGGTTGGATGGGGCCATGGACAGACTGAGCTAGTGGGAGGCAACCAGCTCACAGCTGGGGGTTGGAACTGGATGGTCTTTAAGGTTCATTTCAACCTGATCCATTTTATGGTTATTGTCCTAAAATAGAAAATAATGGAACTTGAATGTTGGATTTCAAATAAGTATATTGATACCAGAATTGCACTTGAAGAATGATAGCAGTTCAGTTTATGGACTAGGGAAGTTATACAGGGAAGGTGTAGTGTTGCACTTTACCTTCAAGAAAGCTTTGAATTCAGTTAGATTAAAAAATTAACTCCTTTAAACAGTAATGCAGTAAGTGAATGTACTGAAGTTGTATGTACTGAATGTCATGTACTGAAGTTCATGACAAAGCAGGAAAAGCTCAGCAATGGTGTGGCAGTCGTTCATCCAAGGACTGCTTTGCAGAGCATTACAGATGAGGAAAAGGAACTCCTGGATTTGAATAACTGTTGGACCTATCTAAAATGATTACTACTGAAGATATGAAACTGTGATCATACACATTTTCATTCTGATCCTTGCAGGAGGTGGGGAGAAAAGGCAAATTAACCATAATAGTGTTCAATTTCCAGAAGGAAATACACATGTAGGAAGACATGCTTACAAAGAAATTATAAGGAACACTAAAAAGCTTTCATTTTTTTTCCCCCCCCCCAGTTTCTGTTCTTAAGAAAGACAGTAAAGAAAAAAAAATATATATATTTTTTATTCATTAAAATAAAGAATGAAGAGTAATCAGAATGAGGATTTGGGATAGTAGAAAAAGCTATTTTTAGTAAATGTTTTTGAAAAGGTATCTTCCAAACAGTGTTGAAATGTTAAATGTCCAAATTATTATAAAGGAGACCAAAAATAATTCTGCAAAGAAGTTCATGGCAAGCAAACTAATTATGAATCTATTTCTAATCCTTTGGAAGCAAGAGCCATTCCATGGGGCTGGCAGTTGGTGCAGGACTGAGGTGGGAAAGGGAATATTGTGTTTCCTGCCAAGCAGGAAAGCTGAGGAAATTCTTTACATCCTAACTAGGAAGAAGGAAAGGTGTCTGAGACTGAAGTGTTAATTAAAAGGATTTGAGAAGTAATGGATACAATGTATAGAATTGGGTCACTATTATTGAGGGTTTACTTTATTATTTTATCTTTAAATCATGATATATTCATTTCTGTTTTTAACAATTTGTCTCACACTTGGTGTTTTCTGTGTCCCAGATGGTTGGCATAAATGCTGTGTTTCATACAATGGTGAGAATTAATTGTTTTCATTTTAATATTTGTAATTCTTGGATCGAGATCTGGATTTTGCTAATTTTTGTCAGTGCTAATATTTTGTTTGAAAAGGTATGAATGCTGACAGTTTCACCTTGGTGAACCCATCACTCTTTCCATTCTAATCCTATATAAACACTACTTGTATTCCACTGACCAGCTTGTTTACCTGATGACTTGAAAAGTTTATTTTCTGTTTTCAAGTTTATCTGCATTCCTTTCTTCTCTTAATCTTCATAGAGATTATTTCTTCAGAGACATTGATCAAAGATTCAGTAACAAAATGGAAACTGCTGAATGAGGAGAAAAGTTATTATGTGGAAAAATTAATCTGGCATTGCCTAAATTGCTTTTTTTTTAATTATTATTTTTTATTTTTAGAACTAGCAGATCTTTGTCATCTGCATTACCCATAGCCTGCAAAAGGCTGGTCATTTGTTAAGTGATCTCAAGAAAATTGACAGGTGGTATTTATGAATTTATGCAAGAAGTTACTTTGTATTTGAATGCCAGTAATGAAAAATGGATTTTCTTTCTTTCTCCACAGCTTTAGGGGATTATCTGATATAGCAAAATTCTTCCTATCATAAAATCATTAAGGTTGGAAAAGACCTCTAAGATGCCCAAGTCCATCTTCAACCCATCCCCACCATAGATCATGTCCCCAAGAGCCATGTCTTTATAGTTCTTGAGTGTCTCTGGGGACAGTGACTCCATCACTTCCCTGGGCAGCCTGTTCCAATGCATTATCACTCTTTCTGAGAAGAAATATATTCAACCTGAACCTCCCCTGGTGCAACTTGAGGCAGTGCAGAAAGATGCTCTGAAGACTGAAAAAGAAAGAAGTTGGTTGTATTGCCTTCCTGGTGTCAGGGCAAAAATAAAAAAACTGTCATCACTTGGGTGGGTTGCAAACAATTTGAAATACAAACTGTAGTTACTACATATTTTGTCTTAGTTTTGATGAGATTGAATTTACCTTCTGAGAATAGCACCATAACATCAGTGAAGAAATGCTTTTAATGCTTTACGCTGTCCTTGTGCAGGACAGAGGGAAGCTCAAGTAATAGTCTGATCTTTTTTTTTTTTTTTTTAATTGTTGAATTTCCAATTGTTTTACAATTTTTAAAGTTTCATACCAATTTTAAAATGGCTCTTTATGAAACTCGGAATGGAAAGCAGCTCAGATTTGAGTAATTTTACTGTGTGGATATGGCTGTTTCTTTTTCAGATGAGTTCTTAAGGATTCTGTTAGATATCCAGCAATATATAGCTCCCACTGGAACCATTTTGTCTATATCCATGTTTGATTATATGTCTACTGGTTCAAAAAGTAAAAATGCAGTGTGGTTATTTTAAGGATCAAGTCCTGGTCTTCAGATTTGTTTATGTAAGAGATGTAGAAAGATCCCATATGTAAATTCTACTTGTTTTCTGGCATATGAATTTTTCAGCATTTTCAAAAGGGTCAGCCAGTCTTTTCCCTCTATGGAACTGGGGTAAAAACAAATAACTTGAGTTATTTCTGTATGTTTGTCTGATAGCCTTTTGCTTTATACTTCTCAGAAATGGAGATTTATGTGTGCAAGGCTTAAGGACTGTGCTCTCACCCATTGCATATTATACTTTCACAAGGCAGAGGCAGTCCTACTTCTGGGTACAAATGGCTGCAATCAAGGCAGTTTCTAACTCATGATTGCAGATTTCCTTGAAGTCAGCATATGTTCTGAGCATCCTCTTAGAAGCTAACACATTGGAAGGAGTTGATACACTGGAACAGGTTGTCCAAGGAGGTTGTGGATGCCCCATCCCTGGAGGTATTCAAGGCAAGGCTGGATGTGGCTCTGGGCAGCCTGGTTTGGTGATTGGCGACCCTGCACATAGCAGGAGGTTTGAAACTAGATGATTATTGTGATCCTTTTCAACCCAGGCCATTCTGTGATTCTAAGTTTGGTAGAGGCAATGTTTGAACTGCTTTACAAGCGTAGCAGGCTTGTATGAAGTTGCTATACTTTTCTTGTGTTTAAAATTCATATTCTCCTGGCTTCTTAAGACTATTTTAAGTCTTCCTCAGTGTTCATGATTCTTTCACCATCAATCAGTCATAGAAAATTCTGGGTGAATTAAAATGCCTGTAGTACCTGGTGTTGATTGGCAGTTGCTAGGATGGAGTATTCCTTTAGGTCAGTCATTTTCAAAGAAGAAAATTGCTCATTGTAAATATATTTAGTAAAATAACGCTGTTTGTTGTGGTTTTGCTGGTTTGCCTGAGGGTGTGAGTAAAAATCACGATTGACTTAAACATGGCATCAGTTTCTTCAGCAAACATATTAAGTGTTCATTACAGTCTTGCTGTTTTAAGTGGTAATAATTTACTCATTATAACAGTGTTACATGGAGGGTCTATTTTGAACCAATCAAATCTGCATTGCAGAAAAATACCTGTTCAGGAAGGTATACAGTAAGTAAAAATGGTGCTTAAAAAATCCAAACCCATCTGTTCAACTTGAAGGAAATGTCAAGTTAGAGATATGATGAAAAAAGTACTAAATTTTTTTTTTAGTAATTATTTTGTCTTTAATACTATCTGCATGCTTTAAGACATCAACAATTGCAGGTTCAATATATAACTGTACACGCTTCTTGTGACTTAAAATTCAATATCAAATAAGTGGTATCTGTTTAGTTATCTCTGAAATCTCTGAATGGATTTTATCTTTTTTTTGTGTGTGTGGCTATTTAATTATTTCAATAACTATTGCTGCATAAATACAGCAATGTGGTCTGCAATGAGTGCCTTCTAGGCTTAACTCCTGCGTTTAAAAATATGGCTGTAAGATGTAGGAGAGGTAAGAGAATTTCCCGTTGTAGTTGCTATACATGTTGGTAATAAGGTTTTCTATGATTTTTGAGACGGAATGGGAGGTTGATTTTTGTATATTTTATTACCATTTATTTTGAGTCTTGGAGAAGGGCCCCGTTCTGTTTGAGCTAAGTGCTGTATAAACACCTGACAAAAATAGATTCCATCTCCATTTCCAGTGAAGGGCAACAGCTGGATTTATACAGATGGAATGCTAACACTGAAAAAGTTAGCAGTGGTAGCAAGGTAAAATTTGGTGACAATAACTTACCCCATCTATCCACAATACATCTCTTCTGTCCTTGGCTACACTGTGTGTTAGGAGGAAAGTGAAAGAAAGCAATGAGGAGATGGAGTTTTGAAATAGTTTCCTTGTAGATGTCAAGAGCAACTTTATGAGAAGGTGCAAAGCTATGTGTTTAACAACTTAGCTGCTTTATGGATATTTGTAGCTGAAATCAATTTCCTGTTGCTGAAGGCTTATTTTCTAATTAGTTAGCTCCAGGGTTGACTTAAGCAGCTGCTGTTGATTTTCATTCTGCGCTGCCTCCTGAGCTGTGCTATAACTATTTATGCACATCTGATCTGTGCTAAGTTAACTTTCCTTTTTAAAAATGCTTATCTTAAGCCTGAATTTTTTGTTGTTGTTATTGGTGTTTCATTACTCACTTGAAAAAATACTTGTATGAGCAGAACTCAGAGCACAGCTCAGGTGTGGGAAGAAGTGATGAGGAATAAGTAGATGCTGCTGAAACCATCACTTCTGCGGAGGGAAAGGCTCATTAAGCTACAGCCCAGTAAGTGTTTGGGAAAGTTTCAAAAAGTTTTGAAAGTGAAGTGATACAGTGTAGAAAAGTGAATTAGTGGAAGAATTTTGAAAAAGCACTGATTTTACCAAAAAACTAAACTATCTTTGTAATAGTTTCCTGAGAACATACGATGGAATAAAATTGCTTTTAACGGAAAGTACAGAAAGTGAGATGTGGGATGATAATATCAAAAAGCTGAGGGGAGAAAGCTGAGCTTCAGGTATATGGATGGAATCAGAATGTATTAAGAGTATAATACTGGAAGATTTAGGATATGGCTTAGGCTGGACAATGTGGAAGGAAGTCCAGAAATAATGCTTATATAACAGACCAAGAGATATCCAAAGTCAGAATTAAAATTGCTAGGATTATCCAAACATAGGAAATAGAAGCTGTGTAACTCTGTTCTATACCTCACTAGGGTCTGATAACTGTTCTAAAATCTGGATGTCAGGATTCAATGTAGTATGGTAGTTCTGTTGCTTACCATACAACCCTTAAACTAGTGTTGTTGTTTTTTCTTTTTTTTTGCTTTATGCTTTCACCTTTTGTAATATTGAAACAATTTTCTTGAATCACCCGATTTACCAAAGAACTCAGATTTTATGGCTGACCTACATTTATTGTTGTGTGTGTTTATCTTGTGGTGTTCTCAGTTTTAATCACTTTACCTACTTTTTTTTTTTTTTTTTTTTCCCTGTAGAAAATCTGAGGTGCTTGGAAAAATATTTTAATTCAAGTACCAGTCTGAAGAGGCTGATAAATTATCTTCTACATAAGAAACGATCATAGAATCATAGAATGACCTGGGTTGAAAAGGTCATCCAGTTTGAACCCTCTGCTATGTACAGGGTTGCCAACCACCAGACCAGGCTGCTCAGAGCCACATCCAGCCTGGCCTTGAATGCCTCCAGGGATGGAGCATCCACAACCTCCTTGGATAGTGGATACCAGTGTCTAAATGGATTCTCTTGAGGTTGTACATAAATTGAGTATGGCAGCCTGACACTGGAGAAGACTTATAATAGCTAGTAAAAGCCTTTGGTTTGATCAAAGCTCATTAGTTATTGTAAAAAGAAGGTGAAGCATCCTTTTGAATGATTATTTATACTGGTAACCTGAATGTTGCCGGTTGCTCCACATGGAGACTTGCCATGAAGATATTCTTAAATGGCATATCTGGTGTAGGAGATATTCTGTGCGTTTTGTGTCAGTTATTGAATTAATGTAGAGGATGCACTGAATAAGTGAAAAATAAATTACTTCATAGCTTTGTTCAAGTGACCTACAAGGCTAGGCAAACTTTCTGCATAGGTTAATGTACATCTCCATTCCAGTCTGTATGGAGATGTATACTTTTTATATTGATGAGCTGTGGTTTACTGCTGCCTTCACAGTGTTAGTAGAAACCTGAGGAAAAGTATGAGTCATCAGATACCTTAATATTTTTGTCACCATCATCATAGAATGACTTGAATCAGAGGGGACCTCAAGGATCACCAAGCTCCAACCTCCCTGCTGCAGGCAGCGCCATCAACCTCCACATTTAATACAAGACCAGGCTGCGCAGGGCTCCATCCAACCTGGCCTTAAACACCTCCAGGGATGGGGCATTCACAACCTCTCATGGCAGCTGTTCCAGCACCTCACCACTCTCATAGTAAAGAACTTCCACCAATATCAATCCAACCTGAATCTTTCCTCCTTCAACTTAAAACCATTTCCCCTTGTTTTGCCATTATCTACCCTTGCAAAGTGTTGACTCCCCTCCTGTTTGTAGGCTCTCTTTAGGTACTCAAGCTTCAATGAGGTCATCGAGCAGCCTTTTGTTCTGTCATGCGTATGCTTTAATGAACTTTGAATTTTAGATCAGCACAGAATATCATTAAGTAGAGCATATTCAACTAATATTTGATATTAACCCTGTTACGTTGAGAGTCTGGGATTTTCTATGTATTGTTTGCGAAATAGTTCAAATACAAAGCTGAGATATTTTCAGAGGCTAGAAAAAATAAAAAAAGCCTTTAAAATTATTTAAATTAATTGTTAGCTTAAAGAGGCCTGAGAATGCCTCTGTTGCCAAAATTTGTCTTTTAAAAAAAAGGAAAAAAGAAAAAAGAATTTTAGACCTAACATAAATATTTCTTGTGTTGAAGAAAACTGATTTGCCTAAATGCTGAATTTCCTATCTGTACAGTCAAATTCTTTATGTGACATGAAGTATTAAGTGCTTAAGAAATCCCAGCTGGGACCTGCAGAGGTAAGGCTGGATTCAGCACAACAGGCAGGAAGGGATTTCTTGGCTCCCTGTCTGGATAATCAGATCTGCTGGGCTGGTGAAGGAAAATCCAGGGCCTGTTATTAGGTACAGGAAATAATTGTATTGAGTTTATTCAAAAGTATCCTTGTTTCTTCTTTCTGGTTATAATAAATCCTTCTAAGCATTTAAGTGGTGCTGCTTTTGTGACTGTGGTAGCAATCTTGCTAATGATATGAAGTTGCAGGCTTCATATTTGAAGAAACTTGTTATAAAAACCATACAAGGCTTTCATGTATATATTTTAAATAGCAGTTTATGTTGTCCAGCAGGTATTCTGAGTAATATCTACCAGAGAAGTGATCTATCCAACAACCATTTGTAAGCAGAAGTTCAAAGTAGCGAATCCATTAGATCAGCTGTAGCTCAGCTCTATCTGCAGTGTCCTCCCATCTCTTCTTCCACCAGTTCAGTTTGACTCAGGTTGGTGATTGTTAAAATAAAGAATGGGAATTGTTGCTGTGGGTGGTGTAGTGCTCAGTTTCACCTGTGGAGAGCCGAGTCCCTACATCTTGCTGCTGCAGTCTTTGGTTTCCCAGTTTGGGATACCCATGCTGATGTTTAGAAGAGAACCCATTGGAGATGTACAGAAGCTTAATGAGAAGCAACTCACTGTGGACAGTTCTACTTGAGTCAGGACACCCATTCTCCAAAAAAGTTAAGAAAATTAAGTAGTAATATTATTTCCTGCCTAAAACATAAAAAATTTAGAAAGTGTATATCTTCCAAAACCAGCTTTTCTAAGTAATGACAGTATTTTGTACCCTTTAAGCCAGTTTTCTGTCTATACTTTTGATACTTCTGACAGCTTCACTGCACACGTAATTATCAGTATTGACACAAAATGCCTTGGTTTCCTCTAAGATGTTTTAACCTGTTTTTTTTTCCACTGACCGTTTTCTTTCTTCACATGATTTGTTCATTGAAGTAGTTTAATAGAATGTGTATTTGTAGTTGTTTAATTATTTTCATTGAAGAAAAAATAGTCATCACTCCTTTAGTTCTGATATTTCTGTATGCAGCCTAGAGTTTTGCAAATAGAAATCTTGGAATTCATTATCAGTTCTGCAACTTCTCAGTGTCTGAATTCGCTGTGCAACTATTTTAAAATAGCTTAAAAAGAAAATCCAGTGTCTTCGATCTCATAAAATAGAAAACAAAAAGTAAATTGCGCGAATGAATTGGTTTTTGTTGTTATGCAGATGAGCAGTGCCAGCAGTGTTAACAACCTTTGTACAGAGTTAGACCTTTTTAGGTCAGAAAAAAGTGGAAATAGCAGCTGTTTGAGTTATTATCCTCTGCTATGCTATCCTCTCTAGACTTAGCAGGAAGAATTTCCGTGGCTTATGTCACCGTTAAGTGGTTGTTGCATGCTAGGGTTAGATGTGGTGGGTTGAAGCCTGGCACTGAGGAGGAAAATGCTCTAGAAATGCATTCTTTATTCAAACGCATGTATTTATATGGGTTTATAATTTCTGCTTTGTTAGGAAAGTAACTTTGAGACCATTTGTACTAAGGAGTGAGGAATAGGAAATACGGGAGAGAATTCGGAGAATCATCTGTACCTCTTAGCTTAGTTTTAAACGCCAAGCTTAGTGTCCTTATTCCATTAAGTGGAAGAGCTTAAATCAATTCCCATGGTCTCCCACTAGCTCAGTCTTTCTTTTGAAGGAAAGTTAAAGGTTGCATTTGCACCACATGTGGAGCTCATTTTTAAGATCTGAGATTTATTGCAAGAGGAAGGTTCTGAGAATTTGTTCTTGAACAGGACTTATTTAGTTTTACCCCCTCAAACTCACTCACACTAACTACACCTACTGGTTTCTCAAAAATCTATCCAAAGGAAATCTTCCCCACCCTCAGCATCTCATGAAATTTGAATTTTTCTGCATCAACTTTTGGAGTTATTGAATCTCTTATTTTTGAAAGCTGGATTCCTAGATCTCTTTTTACTTTCTCTGGGGCTCTGCTTTAGGAATTCACTGACTTACTGTTGTTAAAACCTGTTTCCTTACTCGCTGAAGCAAGAATTTAAACCAACCCAATCCAGTTGAGACAAAGAGTTAATGGCATTTCAATGGCCAAATTCTCAGGCTTATAAGGATCAGAAATCAAGGGCTTGCAGTGAGATATTTTATTTCCACCTTCCAAAATATGATAAATATATTACCTATATAGAAGGAACTGTATAATAGAAAGATGCTTAACAATTTGTTGAATTTATTGCTCACTTCTGTCTTAAATATTTTTTTGTAAGCATTTCAGTTGCATTTAAGCTTATTTAAATCTCAGTGCCATATTTGACTTCACATAACTGCTTTAAAATTACATGTACAGTGGTGTGAAACATCTCTGTTTCTGTGAAGGTGATGGTGGAGAACAGCCTAAGCACTAGTCTGGATTGCAGAGTAGCATTTGGAAATAGTGAGAATAAATCATGAACTCAATTCTTGTTCTTTAAAATCTCGAAGTTTCATTTAGGAGGAATATTATTTGGTATTTAATTACTCTTACTCTCTGAAAATAGATATAGTATCAGTATTATTTAGCTATATATATTTCTATCTATACGTATTTATTTCTGGACCTATAGTAGATGAAGCATTTTCACTTTACTGTGATTAAATTAATAATATTCTTACGACTGTAGAAGAATTGTTGTCTTTGTTGTTCCAAATTTGAATTCTAATTATTAGACATTTTAAAATGGTATAGGACTGTTACAAGTGTCTCTGCTAGCAAACACAATTTTAACTTGAAAGGAGATAATTTCTTTCCTGGTATCTTATTGCTGCTTTTTGAGTCAGTCCTAACAATTAGAGTGGGAAAAGACCTGTCAAGTTACATGGATCATTTTCTTGACAATGCATTATTTTTTTCCCTTAAACAACATAGTCAAGTATGTGTGTCTGTTCTAATCACAAGTGCTCTTTCCAAAAATCTATTTCACTTTCTAGCAGAAGTCACTGTTGGAAAGGCACCAAATATTCCCCATTGTGCAGCTTCCTCGGCATCTTCCTCATTTATGTGAAAGAATTGTCATTAAAGAAAAAATAAATTGATGTTTGTTCAATTTTTTTCCCCCCCCTCTCCAGTCACTTTTCTAGGAGGCAGATTCGTCTTGATCTTGACCTTTAAAACTGGTTGATTTACATTTAAATACAATCTGTCATTTAAATTCCTAATAAAAATAAACAAAACAGGAGACTGCCTCATATTCATATTTAAAAATTTAATTAAAATGCAGAAAATTGGCATTTAAAATGTTCTTATTTTAATAAAATGTATTTGCAGGGTGTATATAGCATTCTTTTTTTCAAATCAGTATAAGAAATGTCTATAGTTAGAAATGAATTTTTATGTGTGTGTTTTCTTCTTTAGAAATGGTATTAAGTTATTAATTTTTTAATTGTCCAAATGGATGGAAGGAACAGAGCTTTCCTGCAATTTCAAGTACATGTTAGTTTCTGAATTTAGAATAAAAAAGGAGAAGGCTCTGGGGAGACCTCATTGTGGCCTTCCAGTACTTGAAGGGAGCGTATAAACAGGAGAGGGAACAGCTGTTTACGAGGGTGGATAGTGATAGAACAAGGGGAAATGGTCTTAAACTAATACACGGGAGGTTTAGGTTAGATATTAGGAGGAAGTTTTTCACTCAGAGGGTGATGATGCACTGGAACAGGTTGCCCGAGGAGGTTGTGGATGCCCCATCCCTGGAGGCATTCAAGGCCAGGCTGGATGTGGCTCTGGGCAGCCTGGTCTGCTGGTTGGTGACCCTGCACATAGCAGGGGGTTGAAACTGGATGATCATTATGGTCCTTTGCAACCCAGGCCATTCTGTGATTTGGACAAACAAACAACAACAAAACCTTGGACTGAAACAAAAATGTTTTTCTTTCTTTATCTCCTGAAAAAGTTGGCTTCATGAGCAGAACTTTGGTTTTGGCTAGATTGGCAGCAAGGTAACAGTCTGGAGTTTCACTATAAGCCCTCTAATGAAGGCTAATATGTACTAATTAGATATTATCACCTTCAAAATATGTCTCAATTATTATGGTTTCTTTCTTCCCCACGTTTTTTTTCTGCTTCTGGAGCAGAAACGTAAAACCAACTGTGATGTAGACAATTTGCATAGCACTAAGTAGCCGTCAGAAAACATGTCTGACCTCATAACTTCTGCAAAGAATACAGGGCGACCACTCTGCCTGTCATTCTCTTTTGTTTGGATGCCAGCAAGTATAGTGATGTTTGGCTTAAATTTAATTTTTATTTATGGCAAAGTAAAACAAAATCACAGAATCACAGAATTGTAGGGGTTGGAAGGGACCTCCAGAGATCATCGAGTCCAACCGCCTGCCAAAGCAGGTTCCCTACATCAGGTCGCACAAGCAGGTGTCCAGGCAGGTCTTGAATATCTCCAGTTCTCTGAGATTCCACAGCCTCCCTGGGCAGCCTGTTGCAGTGCTCCATCACCCTCACCGTAAATTCTTGTGCACATTTGTGCGGAACTTCCTATGCTGCTGTTTCTGGCCATTTTCCCCTTGTCCTGTCTCTGCACACTGCTGAAGAGTCATATCAAAAATATGATTTTTAAAAGTATTCCCGGAAAAAAAAAAAAAAAAAAGGAAACCTAGGACAAGCTTTTTTCAATAAATTATTCTTCTAAATCTACTTCTTTTTCTTCTGCCTTTTCATCGCTGATCTGACAGGTTTCTTTCACTTTGCTGCTGTTGATTGAATTTTTAGAACTAATTATTCTCTTGCTTCCTCTAGGTAACTCTTAAAAAGATAGTGTAAGTTATCTGAAAGTAAAAGAATGTACCATTGGAAAAAAAAAAAAAAAGAAAAAAAAAGAAGTCTTTCATGCTTAGTTTCATTATAAGCAGATGAACTCGCAAATTTAAATTAGTTTGCTCATTAGTTTTCATCTTTGTGAGCGAGCTAGAAGTCCATTGTATTGATCAGAAGTTCTAAATGCTGTGTGATTAAAAACTGTCACCACACACTGATAACATCAACATCTCTGATGTGGCTTCAGTTTCAAAATACAATAGAATCTTGTTAATTTGCTCGAATGGATGAGATCTATGCTGATTTTAATAATTCATGGTATGTGATATGTATGAAGGTCACCAAGTGACAGAGCACCTTTCTTCTTTTATTTTGGAGGCTCAGTGTAATAGGGATAGCATGCTAATAAATACTTTTTTTTAATACTATTTTATAACAATATTTTAGGAATGTGAAGTCATTCACTCTGGAACGCTGCGAAATATATAGGTGGGGCAAACAGAGTTGCAGTGTGGAACTTGCCAATAGGCAGATATTCTTGCTGTATGTGTCTGTCTTTGCGTAAAAGGAGTAGAATCACAGCAGTCATATTTCAGTTGTCTTTGAGAAGTATTTTTCTTTCTGTAGCTGCCCTTAGGACTGTAAGCCCTTCTTCCAATGCAGAATATGGAAAAAAAAAAACCTGTTTTCTCCCAAAATACATTGAATGTAAAATCCATGCATCAAGAAAATGAATACATGTACTGACACTGTAGTTTGGGCTGGTAAGAAGAGAATGTGTATGTATCAGTGGAAAAATGTTTTTCTGCTCTTATCTGCAGATTCTGAGTCATAAGCTGCCTTCTGACCTGGACCCAGCTGCTCACTTTCTTCTATTCCTTTTCTCTAAAGTGCTCCTCATTGAAACAGTGAGATGTCAAAATCAAAGATGTAGAAGCACTTCTGAAAATGTATAATTCAGATCATCCTCAATGTGTTTGCATGGGTTCTGAAGCAGCTGAGCCACATAATGTCCACAGCAGGGAAAAGTATCCATTGATTAGAATCTTACTCAGGGAAACTTCAGAACAGCACATTTTAAAAGCATTTTTTGGGTGAGATTAGAAAAGATTTCTTTGGTTCTTCTTCCTCCCTTCCTGCCCTCCTCGATTAATTGATACCAATAAACATAAGGATTAAATTCATAAATGTAAAGAAAAATCAATAAACATCTGAGTTGTAGGAAATATTTTTGCCCACATATGCATCAAATTCACACTTTGCAGAAGTTTAGGCGGCGACGTAGGAAATTTCATTACTTCCTCTTTTGTTGAGTAGCTTATTTACTTTTTGTTTTATTTTTGAGACCTCTCACTCCCTGGAGTAATCAAATGATCCTGTGTTTAAAATTAAATATTTAAAATAAATAAGCTTTTTGGCCTTTGTCATTTCAATTGTTGATTTTTTTGTAAAGGCCTGAGTGTTTCTGCTGGTGATCCAACTACACCCAGTTTATGGAAGGTTTTGCTATGGAATTATATTCCTATAACTGATTCTTTTTGAGGTTGATGTGATTAAAGTGAACATAAGTTGTGTTTTCAGTACTTATCCTTTTCACATTCTCTTTTACTTTTTGCTTTTTTTCTTTATGCCAAAGTTATTTGTAGGCACTTTGTAGTGCTAAGTCACAGCTTGAACCAGTGATTGAGCACCTGGTGGGAAGGCGGGGCTAACTCAGGGAAGCTCAGGTGCAACTAAAGCACCTGAGTGACTGGAGGGGGTGGAGCCAGGATCCACACCTTTCCAGACCTCATTTAAGTGTTGGCATTGGAGGCAGGGATGTTTTGCTGGAGATCCTTGTGTACCTGAGGCCTTCTGAGGGTAAGTAGATTCTTTCCTTTGTTTGTGTTTATAGCTGCCGCATCTGGGCATGTCCTTACTTACTGCAACCTAAGACCTTGCTGCTATGCTGTTATTGCTGTGCTTTCCGTTACCCACTTTAGTAGGGATAGTTAACAGGTCAAAGACTTTGAGCTTTATTACCTTGGGTTAAATTTAGATGTCTTGGTTCTGTCTGTTTGTTTATTTATCTTTAAAATTGGTGGTGAAAGGAGGAGATGAACACCTTGGAGCCTCTTCTTGAGTTCTCTGGTTGTAAAGCTTTCATAGTTCCTTCCCTTGTTGATTTCCTTTTTCTTTATAATGACTTCAGATAGATACAACTTCTCAAATAAATATGTTGCGAAACCTAATTTTCTTGTTTCTATTGTGTCTTTTTTTTTGTCTTGACACATGTTAACTTGTTATATGTTTAATGCATTTCATTTTAATGATTTCCTAACGAATATCACAGCCTCTGCCTAAATGTAGTCATTTCTCTATGCCTACCTGTACTTTTAAAGTTAAATATGATTAAGAAAAATTCTATGAAACTGTAAACAACCTTGTGTGCTTTTGATCAAACAGCTAATTGTGTCTGTGGTCATTCAGTTATCAGAACATCTCCATTTTTGTTTTGATTAAAGATTTCACTTTCAACAGTAACTAATTGTTTCTTCAGTCATTGCTGTTACATTAGATGCTCTATTTCTATTTCAATATGATCATCTATTAATGATGGTAGTATAAATAAATAATAGTACTGTTCTTTAGTGTCTTGAAACCAGAAATTTCTCAGAACTGCTTGTATGAACATTGAGTCACTCAGTCACTTTATTTTTACCTTTAGCTGTCTTCTAACAAAATTCTCATCAGAATTTTGTATTTTTATTTTTACTTTTTCATGGAATTTAGTTGTATAGGGAGAACTGGGGGATGCTAGTACTGCAAGGATGAACTGGAAGGCAAGTAAGCTGTGTTCTGCAGCTTGTGATGCTTTTATTCAAGGACCTTGGGTGTGGAAGGTTCAAAGGCAGCTTTCTCAGTCTGCTTGAAGTCATGTTAGCATGAGTATGGGGATGAAATCAGGCCCTGAGTTCTGCTTATGTCTCCAAATAAAGATAGGGACTAACTGTCCTGTTTGGAAAGATGGCTTGCAATAGGAGAGAACTGCCAGTTTGAATCCTGGTGTGCAGTGCTTTGGTCAGGAACCGAGCCTTGAGGAAAAAGTGGGTTTCAGACAAACTTACCTTTACTCTTTCCATTCAGCTATTTAAAATGGCATTCTGCTCAGTGTGGCTCATTGGCGGGAGGCTGTTTGAGGTTATTGCCAAGGCAATTTAAAATCTTTCCCCCCCATCGTGGAGGCCCTCCAAAAAGTTACCTATCATAACAGAGAATGACTTGAGACTTAATTAATAATAGTGTTTGACAACATGCACGTTGTGTAAAACAAACAGGAAATTGCATGGGAAGTGGCAACAGCGTTCTGTTTTAGATCTCCAATACAGTTTACCAGCTAAACAAGAATTTTTGTGTGGAGTAACATTATTGTTGGAATATTCCTAAGTTAGGGAACAGAAAGGTAGAGAAGTGCAATGTTTTGTACTTTTGTTGGATAGGTATTTTCTCCTAACAAGGGCCATCATGTTTATGTCAAGAAAGCTGATATAAAGATATTCTGTAATAGAGAAGAATGCACTGAGTTATCTCTGAAGTAGATATTCTCACTTAAAAAAGCTTGTTATAACAGTAGCATCCATTTTGTTAACTCTATCATTATAAGCCTAAAAATTCCCTGTTTTGAGACTCAGACGATGCTGTCATAGAGCAGTCAGAACCTGTACTGTGATGACTGAGGTTCACAATTAAAGAATTCTTTATATTTAATTATCTAAAAGAATGATTCTATAGCATGTACATCACTGGCTATAATGGATAGCCAGGAAAGATTTGAATGGTGATATATCAATCACAAAAAGATGTACAAAGAAAAATCTACTGCAAACCTTTAAAGAAAACCCTCCTAATGAGGAAAATTTAAAAACAAACAAAAAAGCCAGAGCAACTTCACATGCAGTGAAGCAACGTATGGATTTCAGCTTTATAATCAGAAGATTTGTTTCTCTGTTTTTTTTTCTTGCTATGGAAAATCCTTGTTTAATTAAGTTTAAAAAAATGTATGTAGTGAAATTAAAATATATATATTTCAAATATTAAAGCAACTTATTGCAGATCAGCTGAAATGTCTTTACAATAACTTCAGAATTTCAGAATCTGATTTGTGTTTTTGAAATTTAGTCTCAATTTCTTGGAGGGTCATGTGAAATTCTTTTGGAGAAATTTTAATGTTTTAATAATGCAAATGTGTATAAATAATTAATGTGAAATTCTTCACAACCAATATACTGCTTTCACTTAAGCACTGATAAAGAAATCTGTCCCCAGAAATAAAGACTTTGGTTCAAAGTACATAAATTGTTTTTGTTATGAGTTGCTGAGCTGTATTCTTTGAAATAGTTGCTATGGAAATTCTTTTTTGCTTTTTTTTTTTTTGTTATACACTCAATTAGGATTTTAAAGAACAGGAAAAAAGTGCTGAGAAAGTTTGAAAAATAAAAATAAACTTTTTAGTTGGGAGTGTTTAGAAGTCTAGACCACATAGAATGGTCCTGTTCTCTTTTTGTTTTATGTATTCTGTTCACAAATTGACTGTCCACAATAGAATAAACAGGCCATGTTAGTTATTAGCTTTATAGCTGATGTTTTTATATCTGCCTGCCCAAAGACAGGAAGAATAAAAATACTGTTGACCCTACTCAAGAGTAGGTTTCAAGATCCAGCTCTCCCCTCAAGCTGAGTAAATGCTTCCCTGGCTTTTAAAATGAATGGATCTAGGTTGAGTGTTCTCAGTATCGCATAATTTTTTGTAAACAGTTCACTTCTTTTCCCTGAATTGAATCTTAAAACTTTATGAGCTTCCTAGACTAGTTAGTAAACAAAGATCTAACACTGCATTCTAATGATGATTATTGCTCTTATTGGCTTGATGCTGTAACTGAGTAGGAATTTCTTCTTATTTACTGTGGAGTATTAAGTGAGATCCATAATTCAGTTATGCTGTGTGTATCACATACTATTGAACTTCTATTGTAAAAGTAGACAGATGCAAATCAAAATCTGTTGTCCTATTTCTCTGCTTAATATATCAAGAATGTGACCTGAAGGTCAGTGTATGCTTCAAATAAGGTACAATGATAACAAAAAAAACTATTATCGGAAGGTAACATATCTTTTCAAAACTGAACTTCTGCGAAAGGATATTTTTTAGAAATGTTTTTAGGAGAAGAAAAACTGGTACAATTTGTCTAAAAACATCCTCCAAAGGTTGTTAATAAAGGAACAAGATGTGCATGCAGTATAAAGGAAATGGGGAACTTGCTTCCCAAAAGGTCGTGTTGAAAAGGACTAAGAAAGGAATCTCAATTCTGTATTTTCTGTGCTTTAGGTGCTACATAGTCATCATCAATCTTGCAAAATAGGAACTTTAATCTTTTCTCTATTGCAACCAATAGAGAAAATTGCTGATGGATTCGATAATACAGGATTGGAGTCTCTACTGTAGCCTGTAAGGGGAAAAAAAATTACATCTCTTCTAAGATTCATTTGTATCTGACGCACACTACTTTTGAACTGCCAAATTGGCAATGAATGCTATCTTAATGTGTACAAGTCAGGATTGTAATTATACCTTAAATGTGGATTGAGTGCAGCACCAGCAAGTATATTCTCAAAAAATAAACCCAAAGTTTTTTCAGTAGTGGTCAAGTATAATTTGAACTTGAGTCTTAAGTTTGTCATTAGACTCATGATGAAAAGTCTGAAAAAGTCACTTTAATCTGGTTAGTCTTTGAAACTCCTATAGTATGCAAGTAGTCTTTTTTTTTTTAAATTAATTTTTTCATGATATTTAATGAATCTGAGGTGCTAGTAAATGGCATGGCTTGAAAGCTTAATAAATTGTATGTATTGTTTGAGTTATTGTGAGTAAATTGGTCATTTATTAAAAAGACAAGTGTAGTAAATGGAGTAGAATAAGAGTATCTCAAAATAAATAAAGCTTCCAAATTTCTGTTAGTTTTATATTGATTTTCCTGACTTATCAGCAAAATATTTGCCACATGATTTGATTTTTAAGTAAACAACAGTAAATATTAGAGAAGTGAAGTGATACGAAGTTCTAGATGGTTAGAAAATCAGAAATATCACTTGAGGTGATTGTAACAGAGCCCTCCTTTAGCTTCTAGGTGAATGAGATGCTGGTGGCTTCAAGCAAGTAGCACATGCACTTTCTTCAAGTACACCTCCACTTCTTCCTGAATTTCATACGTAATATTTTCTTATATAATACACTACAGATATACCCAGTGTTGTTCTGCTGTCTTAAAATTTGACAGCTCTTTCTCATACAATTATTTTTTCAGTACTTTGAACGGGAGCAAATCCCACGTTTGTTTATTGCTAGGCAAGAGAATAATGCAGATCAAGTGACACCGTGAGCCTACTAGAAAAGACAAAAGCTGAGGATGAATTTGAAACTAAATTTTGTAGCTTCTAATCCAGTTCTGTGTTGCTTACACACCCTAAATATCAAGCGTATGCAATTATGCATAACTGTGTGCAAGAGCTTGCTTTTAGAAGGTCTCCAAGGCTGGAGCACCTCTCCTGTGAAAAAAGGTTGATAGAGCTGGGGTTCTTCAGCTTGGAGAAGAAAAGGGAGATCTTACTGCAGCCTTCCCGTACTTACAGGGAGTTCATAAACATGAGGGAGACTGATTTTTTTTTTTTTTTTTTTAATGTGGTTTGATAGAGATAGGACAAGGGAAAATGGTTTTAATCTAAAAGGGGAAGTTTAGATTCAATGTTAGGAACTTTTCACTCAGGGGATGGTGAGGCACAAACACAGGCTGCCTAGAAAAGTTTTAAATGCCCCATCTTTGAAGGTGTTCAGGGCCAAGCTGGATAAGGTCCTGGGCAGCCTGATCTGGTGGGTGACAACCCTGCCCATGGTATGGAGTTGGAAGGTTCCTTTAAGGTTCCCTCCAACCTAAGCCATTCTGTGAGGATGAGGTATCATCTGAGATGCACCTGGTGGAGTGCATATCAAGAAAGTAGGAATTATCTGACTTCTATCTGCACGTAGTTTGTCTTCATTGTGCCTTAGTTGCAGCCACCTTCTGTCAGTGGAGTAGGCTTCTGTTCATGGCTGAAGAGTTTGGGCTCTGGGGTTTAAGCCACAGAAAATTGTAGTTAATTTTGGGGAGTATTCTCTGCTATTAACAGAAGATTGTGTTGATTAAAATGACTCAGTAAACTTCATCACTATGGTCTTGTCTTTAAACAGCCAAGATCATTGGCTTAATCTGTAGTGTGGATACTTCACTAGTGGCAATCCTGGAGGATTTATAAATAACTACTAGACAACTAGTAGGGGGTATCTGGCAGTGGTATTATTGGTAAAAATTCTATCTTATGTATTAGTGTGGAGGTTCTGCAGAGAAATAAGTGTCCCTGAAAGGTCAGACAGAATGTATGCAGTCAGATCTGGCCTTGTTCCAAGATTATATAAGTGAAAACATAATATTGGGCTTGTAAAATCATATCTTTTCTAGTGCAAAATAGACCTTTTAGCATACTTCCTTTAGAATTTGTAATTGCTTGTGTAACCTGGTTTGGAAAATGATACTTTGCTGCTCTGTATTGTTGGGTATGGAATTTTCTTCTGTGTGGTCCTTACTCATGTGATTGCTTCTTTTGTGTTACATAGTGGATGCCCTTATAACATTTTGGCTAAGCACCCGTGCATCTGTGAGAAACGCTGAATTACTTTCCATCTGAAATCTTGCTGAGATATCTCCTTGATACCTGAGGCTTTAAATGTCTGTAGTTAACAAAAGAGACGGGTGGAGACTGGCAGAGAATGTTGGGAAAAAATTGATGCTATTTGCTTCAGTACCAGAAAAATTCAGTAATTTCTCTAGGAATTATACAGCAGAAGGTAAACCTGAAGTTGTCGCAGTAGAGTCCTATATACAAATATAGACACGTGAATATGTATGAATATATATGATAAATTTGAATATGTATGAATAATTCATATCCATCTATATAAAATCGTGGTTTGTTCTTATTATTATTTTATGAAGCTTAGCTCTCTTCCATTCCAAGATCTTTCATGAAAATGTTAGAAATCAGTGTGGCTTTCCATTTAGCCTTTTTGGAGTTGGTTGCATATTTTAACTGCTTTTCATTTCTCATTAGAGAATTTGAGTGTATTTTACTTGCATTCTTTTTTCTTTTTGGAGCTTTTTGTTACATATAAACTATCTGAATATGTATGAAATCAGTACCCAAAGAATAGAAAAGGTGGGGAACATCAAGCTATTGCACCAGCCTGAAGGCAAGTGTATTTTTCTATGCCCATTGGATTCCATCATGGCTGATGGAATCATCAGTCAATTGTAAGTGCTTTTTTTAAATTTTATTTTCAGTCAAGATGAAACTATTAAGGTAGTATGTCTATCTGAAGTACAGCGTTTTCAGTTACTCTTTGTAGGTTCATGCTATTTCATGCAGAGCTGTGACAGAACCGTAAGACAGAGCACATTTCCAGGCGATAGTCAAGATGTGATCAACCAGCTCACAGATAGCACTACTCATCTTTCAGATAGGGTGGGTTAATGCACTTTAGGACTGAAATGACAGAAAATGCCGTAGGTTGGGTGAATATATTCGTCAAACATGTTGATTGTAGTAGTATTAGTATATGGCATGACTGAGCGCGTTGCAGCCATACGTTAATGTAACTAAACAGCATAGGGACTAGGCATAGTTCTCATTCTGCTGGACTACAATGTAGATCACGCCATGATGGTTTGATAATACTTTCTTACGTTTATATGAAGGAATAAAAGTTTGATTTTTCTCCTCTATCCTTCAACCAGGTTCTCTTCAAAAATGTGATTTCTATTTTTCTGTTTTACACGCTTGGGGGTGGAGTAAGAAGCTAAATGATTTCAGTAGATGGTGATTTCATTTTAAACAGTAGACTTCAGTAATTTGAGTTACAGAAAGTAACTCAACACACCTTACTTTACTTCAATGAAATTGGAAATGCCATTCAACCTTATTTGGAAATTCAACCCAGGTCAGTCAGTTTCCAGTTTTTGTATTGCATTGAAATAATTTTTTTATGTCAAGCACCATCATCGTGCCCTTTGATTACCGTATTTGAACTGAAGACAAATTCAAATTCTGTAGTTTTGATGACTTAGTAAGTGGTATGAATGATGACCAAATTAGATCCTAGGTTAAAATCAGGAAACCTGTATTTCTTCAAAAATGGCTGTATTATCTTCAGTGTTACTAAGCTGGAGGAGCGTTCTGAAACACTAGAAGGCTGTGCTGCCATTCAGTGAAACTTGGACAGGCTGAGAATTGAGCAGAAAGGAACTTGATGAGGTTCAACGAGCAGTTGTAGAGTCCTGTACCAGGTATAACTGCATGCCCCCAGCTGTAGTTTGGGGGCTGACCAGCTCGAAAAGGAGCTCTGCAGAGAAGGACCTGGGTGAGTCAGCAGTGTGTCCTTGTGGCCAAGAAGGCTGGTGATACCCTAGAGGAGGAGTAGTCCTCCTCTACTTTGCTGTGGGTCAGGCCATGACTGCAGTACCTTATCTGGTTCTGGGCTCCTAGTTCAAAAAAGACAAGGATCTCTAGAAAGAGTCCAGTGGAGGATGATTAAGGGTCTGGAGCATCAACCATACAAGAAAAGGTTTAGAGACCTGGGATTCTTCAGTTTGGAGAAGACAAGGCTCAGAGGGGATTTCACTACTGTTTATAAATACCTACAGTATGGGAGTTGAGTCAATAGAAGACTCTTTTCAGTTACAGTAGAACACGGGGCAATGGGTAGAAACTGGAACTAAGGAAGTTCAACAGTAATGCAAGGAAGAACTTCACTGTCAGAGTGATGGAACACTGGAACAGGCTGCCTACAGAAGTTGTGGAGTCGTCTTCTCTGGAGGTATTCAAGACCTGCCTGGTTACCTCCTGTGTGGCCTGCTGTAAGGAGCATGCTTTAGCAGGGAGTTTGGACTTGGTGCCCTCTACAATTCTGTGGTTTTGTGTCTATCATATGTACTGTCATCATCTGGAGGAGGGTAGATGGACCAGGAAACATGCAAATATTAGATTTAAAGGTAATTTTTTTATGAACTGATGGTCTAACACTGCCACTAATTGGAATTTGTGTGTTACCAACCTTCATGTCTAACGGCACCTAGTAGGAAATGGAAGCTTATAGGCAAATGCATGACAAACTCGTAATAGGCTTGTAAACAACCACCATGATTCAGATTTGTTGGATTCAGGCTTCTGTGTAGTTAGATGCTACAGCGTTCTGTTGGATCAGCAATGTGCTATGTTAAGCTGTCTGTGTACTACACAAAAGCATCCTGTGTGACAAATCTTATTGCAGCTTGAATTATGTGGCTTGGGAAGTCCGAATCAGTCCAATCCCTGAAGAGATGGGTTTAGTAATAGAGTCTGGTGCTGCCAGCTCTGCCTGGAAACCCAGCAGACAGTGAAAAGCTGGGAGTAAATTGTGAGAGAGGCAGGTAAGACATGGAACTGGCTGAACAACATCACTGTATTAGAACTGAATTTATCTTTTTTTTTTTTTTTGACTAGCAATCATGTGGAATTTCTGATGTGAAGGGGTTTAAAATTTTAAAGCTGTTATATGCAATTTCCATGAATTTATTTATCTATTTATGGATCTGCAAACACTTCAGTAATTGGTATTTGTGGAGTTGTGTATAAATGCTTGGTAAATAAAATTAGTTCTCTTTCCTATTTAATAATTTGACATTTTTGTTTCCTTAGTTGTCTTTTACATTAGAAGGTTATTTTTGCACACACATTTTTTTTTTTGAACTCTTATTAAAGTTTATCTGTATACTATCTTCTGTGGTAAACATGGAAATTAAGAGCAACTTGAGAAATTGATCTTTTTAATTTCCAGAAGAGCTGTACGTCCATTTTCCTTTTCTTAGAAAGAAAAGCTTGAGATTCTGAATTAATTCTAAATTGAATCTATTTTTTTTCTGTATGCGTCTTATATTTAGGAGGGCAGAGGGCAGTAAGAATACAGAATGAAGAGGAGATAATTACTAAAAGAGCAGCAGACTTTCAGTCATAGAAGTGTATTCATATTATCTCACAAGAAGGCAAATTAAATATTTAGTATCTAACTATAGACTTCCATTCGCTTTTGGTTGTAATTTTAAATTGTAGTTTACAGTAGCAGTATAAAATTATGTGCTGGTCCTTTGAGATGGCGTGCTTTGTGAGATGCATTTGTACTCTGGCAGTTGATAAAGGATGAGATAAGGATATGATAAGGAAAAATCTTAGCCATAGGGATCTGAGGGATCTGAAGTGATAAAGGGTAATTTTTGTGATTCAAACGGAACAGTGTAAAAGGTTTCAGAAGCAAGGTCAACAAAGCTCATTCTAAAAGCAGCAGGTCTATATCAAGTTTATTTTAGTGAAACTGGTAGGGTTCTTGTAGGGTAGAGTATTTCCAGCCAGGGTAGGCTGAACTGCTTCATTCCTCTGTTACTTTCTGGTAAAAATGGAATGGGTTATCTTAAGGAATTGAGTGACTGGCACTATGGATGATGAATAGATAAGTGTTAATGAAAGTGAGACACATGAGTGATGATTAGGACAGGGATTGTACCAAGAACATAGGACAAATAGTCATTTTTTCCCTTTAGGCATTTGTCCTACTGATGACAGGATCAAAATTAATTCAACAAAATAATCTTGCTGATTTCATGCTATCTTGTCAGCCACAAGTAGAAAGTACTGTGTTTCAAAGTGAAAGATGTAGCATCAAAAATGCTAATGAAAGAGATAAATTTAAATCTCCCATTCTGAAAAGAATTGTATAGGAATTACAAAAGATGACACTGTATAAAAGAAAAGGTAAATGCTGAAGGTTTGTCCCCTTCAGGTCATCATATTCTCTGAAGCAATGCACCTTATGTCTTGAGATGAGTAAAACTGAGGAGAAATGCTCATCCACATCATAAATTATGTCAGCCTACTCAATAAAGATGTCTGATAAGTTGAGATATTTATTGCATCAGTATTACTTGATTTTTTTGAACTTACATTCTGAAAGTGATATTTCAGTGGCAATACAAATAAAAATGTGATCTTTATGTCTCGTAATTATAACTTTTATTAATGGGGGGAAAAGAGGCTGAAATCTTAACTTGCTTTAAAATTGTATACACATTTCTTTGATAGCCCAGGCAAAAGGTTCTGACCAATATACTTAACTTCCAGTATTCTAATTTTTAACAAATACTACTTTAAATTTATGCATGTAGTTCTAGATTTCAAACAGTAGGTTTGAATGGTAGGTTTTTGGGATTAGTGTTTTGTATAGTTCGGTAATACTCCGTGTAACATCATGGTTTGACTTCTGTGTATGTTTATAGATCAGATTCATTTATAGGTTTGATTAAATGTGCTCTTTGTTTTGATTGATTGATGCAAAATTTACATAGCTGAGATTCAGATTTAGTTGATAGTTTCCATTTACTTTGCATACCTACATGAAAAGTTCCTGTACATGGTGCCAGCTGCCTGGCAGTGCTCCCAAATTTATATCCACCTCTTATGCAACAAGGAAATTAAAAACTACGGAAGGATTAATATTGCAAAATCATGATGAAATTATAGGGGAAGCTGAATAAGTGTTTCAGTGAACTGATATATATGAAGTAGGTTAAGGTCAGTAAATTTCTGGCATTACAGCTCTTGGAAAGTTTTAATGTGATATGCTGTCTCGAGATAAAGTAAATAAAAAGCAGAGGATGGAATTTCTTTTTTTTTCTTTAATAATCCTTCTGGCATTTACACATCAGCCTTTTTCACAGCAAATTTGGAATTAGGTTGTGCAATGCATGGATAAGTTTCTAATAAAAAAGAAATTGTAAGTTAACATGTAAACAATATAACTGAATGGAAGAAAGCTGATAACTTGATAGGATTTCAAGATATGACTTCATAATTTTCTTTTCCTCCTGCTGAGAGGATTTTATAAAGGGTTTTTCATGCTAGGAAAATTAGAATGGTTGTAGTTTACTCATATCTCTTGAATATATTGTATTTTATGTGTTGGGAGTTGCTGAGCATTAAATTTTAGGAAAAAATCACATGCTTTTGCAGTTAATAAATAAACAAAGGGATCAAATTAGGAATATGAAACTTGTAGTAGTTTTGTATTTGGAGAAAAGTAATGTCTTCTACATCAACATTACAGTACATTCCCCATTCATTGGATGGGAGTTGGACTTGATGGCCTTCAGAGGTCCCTTTGAGCTCTAAGGATTCTATTCTATGATTCTGTGTCAAATGAAAGATAATTTTAAGAGTCATCCAGTTATGGAGTGGATTATTTTTACTAAATCTTCTATTTTTTTTTTTTGTCAGATCACATTATTTTGAGGTATTCTAACAGTGCACTTTTCTATTCATGACACAGAAAAGTTGTCTCTAAAAATATTTTCTTAATATTATTTGGTTAAGAAGTTTGCCTGTTTACATTAAATGTTTTTAATTGCTAGTAGGAATGTTGTTAAATAAAATACATTTTCTTGAAACAGATTTGCTTTCTTTGGAATTTTCTCATTAGCTGTTTTGTTTTCCTACCAGTAGTTGTACAAGATTGCTGTGGATTAAAAATGTTATAGAGGACTTACATTCTACAAAGCAACTGTATAACTTTGTGAACTATTGAAGATCCTTTAAGAGCTGGAACTAAAGAAGGGAAGAAGTGCAGAAAATAAAGCAGTGTGATTATTTGGATCCGACATATACCTGTCAAACTAAAAGGAGCTGATAAACCTGAGATGAACTAACAAGGGATTGCATATTTTGTTGTTGAGATGTGGCGTAGGGGAGAGAATGGCACATGCATTACCTTCATGGACAAGACAAAGAAAAAAGTGCTTGTCTTTGTGACAAGACAGAGTCCTTGTCTTGAGTAAGGAATGGGTCACATGGGATCACATATACCTTGTCTCTGGTCTGTCTTCAGTCTCTTTTACCTCGATCCTTGTTTGAGGAGGCTCTGGGGTGACTTTATCCCTCTTTACAGCTACCTGAAAGGAGGTTCTGATGAGATGAAGGTCGTTCTCTTCTTCCGTGTGACTAGGAATAGGACTGGAGGGAATGGCCTCAAGTTGCTCCAGGGGAGATTCAGGTTGGACATTAGAATCTGGAGGTTCGAGAAATATTTAGATGTTGTACTGAGGGACTTGATTGGTGAAAAATTTGGTGATAGGTGGGCGATTGGGCTGGATAATCTTGGAAGTCTTTTTCCATTCTTAGTGGTTCTATGATTATGTGAAACTGTCTTACTTCTAGTGATGCGGGATGAATCACAGAATCACAGAATTGTAGGGGTTGGAAGGGACCTCTAGAGATCATCGAGACCAACCCCCCTGCCAAAGCAGGTTCCCTACACCAGGTCGCACAGGTAGGCGTCCAGGCGAGACTTGAATATCTCCAGAGAAGGAGACTCCACAACCTCCCTGGGCAGCCTGTTCCAGTGCTCCGTCACCCTCACCGTGAAGAAGTTCTTACGCACATTCGTGCGAAACTTCCTGTGCTGCAGCTTATGTCCGTTTCCCCTCGTCCTGTCTCCACGTACCACTGAAAAGAGACTGGCCTCACTGCTATGGCCGCCACACCTCAGATATTTATAAACCTGGATCAGGTCCCCTCTCAGTCTTCTTTTCTCAAGGCTAAACAGACCCAGTTCACTTAGCCTTTCTTCATAGGGGAGATGCTCCAGGCCCTTCACCATCTTTGTGGCCCTCCGCTGGACTCTTTCCAAGAGATCCCTGTCTTTTTTGTACTGGGGAGCCCAGAACTGGACACAGTATTCCAGATGAGGCCTTACCAGGGCAGAGTAGAGGGGGAGGATCACCTCCCTCGACCTGCTGGACACGCTCTTCTTAATGCACCCCAGAATGCCATTGGCCTTTTTGGCCACGAGGGCACACTGCTGGCTCATGGCCAACCTGTCGTCCACCAGGACGCCCAGGTCCCTCCTCTCCAGCAGCTCATCCCCCAGCCTGTATTGGTGCATGCAATTATTCCTCCCTAGGTGTAAGACCCTACGCTTGCTTTTGTTGAACCTCATCCGGTTTCTTACTGCCCAGCTCTCCAGCCTGTCCAGGTCTCGCTGAATGGCAGCACAGCCTTCAGGCGTGTCAGCCAATCCTCCCAACTTCGTATCATCAGCAAACTTGCTGAGGGTGGCCACTGTCCCCTCATCAAGGTCATTGATGAAGATGTTGAACAAGACCGGACCCAGCACAGACCCCTGGGGGACACCACTGGTCACAGGTCTCCAGCCAGACTCTGCACCACCAACGACGACCCTCTGCGCTCTGCCAGTCAGCCAGTTCTCAACCCACCTCACTGTCCACTCGTCTATCCCACACTTCCTCAGCTTTGTTATAAGGATGTCGTGGGAGACAGTATCAAACGCCTTTCTAAAATCAAGGTAGACTACATCTACCGCTCTTCCCCCATCCACCCAGCATGTGACAGCATCATAGAAGGCCACCAAGTTAGTCGAGCACGACCTCCCCTTGGTGAACCCATGCTGACTATTCCTGATAACCTCCTTTTCTCCCAGTTGTCTGGAGATGGTATCCAGCACAAGCTGTTCCATCACTTTTCCAGGGACGGAGGTGAGGCTGACAGGCCTATAATTACCCGGATCTTCCTTCTTGCCCTTTTTGAAGACCGGAGTGACGTTGGCTATCCTCCAGTCTTCAGGGACCTCCCCTGTTATCCAAGACCTCTCAAAAATGATGGAGAGCGGTTCGGCAATGACCTCTGCCAGCTCCCTCAGCACACGTGGATGCACCCCATCAGGTCCCTGGACTTGTGGACCTTAGTACTGCCTAGGCGCTCACGCACGTGCTCTTTCCTGACTAAAGGGAAGTCTCCCATTCCCCAGACCCTCTCCCTAACCTCCAGGGTGTGGGATTCCTGCGGGAGAGCCTTTTCACTGAAGACGGAAGCAAAGAAGGCATTCAGTATCTCTGCCTTCTCAGCATCCCCCATTACCAGAACCCCCCCTCACTTAGTAAGGGGCCCACATTCTCTCTAGTTTTCCTTTTGCTGTTAACATACTTGAAGAAGCCTTCTTTATTATCCTTTATCACTTTAGCCAGATTCAATTCCAGACGGGCTTTAGCCTTCCTCGTTGCATCCCTGCAGGCCCTGACTACATTCCTATATTCTTCCCAAGTGGTCAGACCCTTTTTCCACATTTCATGGACCTTCTTCTTTCCTTTGAGCTTGCGCATGAGCTCCTTGCTCATCCACAAAGGTCTCCTGCCACCTTTACCCGATTTCTTGCTCACAGGGACGCACCGATCCTGAGCTTGGAAGAAGAGCTGTTTAAATGCTGACCAGCTCTCAGAGGCCCCCTTACCTTCTAACACCCAAACCCATGGGATAGCTCCAAGTAGGTCCTGGAAGAGATCAAAGTCGGCTCTCCTAAAGTCCAGGATAGCAGGGATGCATTGGAAATGGTACAGACTTCAAGGAACCAAAGATGGGGCTGCCACCAGCAGTTCAACACTTGAGTTACTCACTAGACCTGTTGTTCTTACTACTGGTTCTTCGCTTCCAGGAGCATTATATATATATCACCATATATATATGATATGAGGTTATTTTCTTGAATGCCTGTATACTAAGCTGAACAACTCCTTGGTCTGTCTCTTCCAGTAAATGATGCTACTGATGCTTGAAAAGCAAAATAGCCCTGTCGCCTCTGTGTTTACCCTGCCCATCTTCTGGATTGCTGGATTCCTGATTTGCCATGGCAGGGCAAAGTTTTTCCTGCTGTCACTGCTTGGCACCGTGCATCCTTGTTATCTTATCACATGGGAAGAGGAAAAGATGTAGATTTATTTAGGGATGTGGTTTATGGGACATGGCAGTGATGGATTGATCGTTGGACTTGATGATCTTAATGGTCTTTCTCTACCTTTATGATTCTGTAATTTCACTCTGAGAAGATGTTTCATTCTTTTATTACCTTGAGGCTTTCTTTTTCTCCAAGAGACTGTCTTCAAGTGATCTGTGTTTCTCTTTACACCAGGGCAAGCAGTAGGCCAGGGTGTGAATAGTGATAGGCTCCATTAAAACACGAGTTGAAGTAATTGAGCAAAAGTGTAGAGCAAGCACTCAGTGATGCTTTTTCAGGCTGATCTCCAGGCTTCAGGGGCTGCAGATTAGTGGGCTTTTTGTTGCTTGTTTATTTTTTTTGTTATATTTTTCCCTTTCAGGAATGTATCAAGTATTTTTTTTTTTTTTTTTTAACCTGATGTGTAACTTGAGGCATCTGTAGTACCCTCTGACAGAGTTCCAAAATCTTTGGTGGTTACTGAAAATGCAAGTTTATTTTAATTCTTTGTTTCTTGTTGAGAAAGATGTGCAAAGATTGTTTCACTTTTTTCACAATACTTAAGGTCTTATTGTTCTACTGTATTCCCCCTCAGTCTTCCTTTCTGTACCCTGAAGATTCTTAGTCCATTTAGGTGTTCCTCAAAGTCTTTGACTGTCTTTGTTGCCATTGTTTGTTTCTCTGTTCTGCAATACTCTTTTTAGAAAAGTAGTGACCAAATGATGATAATGCAGATTTATAGTGGCATAATGTTGTTTTGTTTGTATTTTCTTTCCCATTCAGAATAATTCCTCACTGTATTTTTGTTGTTATTCTATGCTAAGCTGACATTTACATACAGCTATAGTTCACACACTTATTACTAATATGCAGGAACACTATGTAATCCATCATTATGTGTATAATCAGAAAACTGCTCTTTTTTTTCCTAGTGCCAATCATTTTACTGTAATCTAAGTTAAATTTCATCCATTTTTTTCATTATCATTTTAAGAACTTCAGTGTAATTTCTGTTTTATTGTTCATGCTTGATAGGAAGGAAGGGGAAAAAAAAAAGAAATGACTAAATGATTGGATTGGGCAGGTTGGCATTTTGTACTTTTACAGTTGTACCCACTCTTGAGATTGGTTATTGTCAGTACCTTTGTTTCTCAGAAGTATAAAAGGACAGGGAAAAGACATGAAAAGAAAACCAACTGTAAGACTCGTCTGTTTGAATTAGGATATGGAGTTCTATGTGAGATACAAACCACATCTGAACCTGGTGGCATTACTAGAAATACGGAAGCATCTGAAAAGTAAGGAATAGACACCCAAATTGACATGTTTTAAAGTGTTGGAAATACATTTTTCTGGTGATTAAAGACATGATAAAAAGCGCTGCTACCCAACAAGCCTTCACAAAGTACTAGATCTGAAAGTGAGACAAAAGGAAGGACTTGCCCTGGAAGGGCACAATGGAGAGGGAAAACATGTTCATAAATGCTTTTCATTTTGGTTCCTTCTGTCTAAATTTTCTTTACTGTAATGTCTAAACTATGTTCTAATAACACTAGTTTTACTAATTCAGACATGCTGTGCTTTAAGCTCAGCAGACAGCTCAGCATTTTGCAGCTGTTCGCTCGCTTCACCCAATTGAAATGGGAGTGCAAGGTGGGATAGAATTGGAGAACTAAAGAAGTGTAAGAATGGATGGTTTGAGATAAAGATGGTTTACCAGCTAAAGCAAAAACCACATATTGAAGGAATTCGCAAAAAGGAATTCATTTGCTTCTTCCCATCAGCCCCTGATGGGAAGCAGGACTGCTGAGTAACAACTAAAACATTGCTGTACTATCAGAAACACTGATTTCATCAAAAATCCAAAACATGACATCACACACATCTTTACAAATAAAGTTAATTCTACTCCAGCCACAACCATGACAAAAACCTTGTAGTATTTATGGCTTGCTTACTTGAAAGAAAAGCTGTAAGTGAATCCACCTCAAAGTAACGGTTGATGTAGAGCCTAATTACAGTTACAGTGATGGGTCTGAGAAATTCTCTCTGTTATCAATTGCTTTAGACAGTCTAGCATTGTCACTGGTTTATTGGAACTGTTCTATGTTCACTTGTTGTAATGTCACAGACTTCAGCAGCTAGTTTAAAAAGAAATAATCTTTTTCTAAAGGTTTCCAGGACAATCACTGTAGAGGTTTTAGCCAGAGTAAATAATGTCTCTGTGCATAAGAACAAACTGAAGAAGCTGAGAAAATTGTAAGTTTGGTTTGCCTCTGTTTCCTCTCCATGTTTCATTTGTTGGTTATAACAGAAGTTTGAGGAAAGACTTTGAGGCTTTTAAGAAAGAGCATTTTTGAAGGGCTGTTCGTTCTGCAGGTGTTCCAGTTTACACTCGCTTGGACTCGGAGTTAATGCAACGAGGATGAAGCAGTTGCACCTTAATGGAAAAAAAAAGGAATGAATAAGTCTTGAAATGTATGAGCAGGGTAGTCATAGAAATAGTAGGCTCTCATTGCTTGATTTCTCTCTTCATAAGATGAAGCAGAGAAAAATGTTAAGCTATGAATTCTGCACAGAAAGCAGCAATTTACCGACTGATAATAAATTAGGTCTTGTAATGCAAGCTAGAGTGTAGGCTGTGTAGACTAGAAGCAGCCACGTGTAGTCTGCTCTCAGATATTAGAAAGCTGGAACTGCAGTGATAAGAATTACTGGAAAAAAAAATAGTATTGCACAGTGGAGTTATGTTAAAGCAAATAGGGAATTTAAAAAGTAGGATGTAAACAGGCAGTAAGAAACAACTAAGGATAATCACAACATAGCCACAAGGGACAAGCCCACAATGCTTAGTACATGGAAGCAGAACAAGTGATAGGATGCTGTGGAAAATCTTGAGCACACAGCTGAGGATTAGCAGGCAATCACCTATTTACTAGATATTTGAGTGCAGTATACAAAGCCAAAAAGTACTTGGCTTTAAGAATGAATATACCGTGCTCAAGGACAAGTGGTAATACTGGATGCTTTCCGTCCCTCTGCAGTGAATAGAAGTGATGATGACACTTAGAATCATGGAATATCCTGAATTGGAAGGGACTGATAACGATCTTCAAGTCCATCTCCTTTTCATCTTCTCATTATAGCTTATCGAGGAAGAAATTTTAAAATAGTGATGTAATTAGAAAATTGCCTACAATGCTAGTAAGTTTTTATGCTACTATTCTGTATGTGTAGTTGAAATATCAACTGTAGTCGAAATATCAACATATTGCTCAGTGTTCGTTGAGGTCCATTCCGATCTAAGTCATTTTATGACTTGATTGTTGTCTTTCCATCTTTTGTCTATAACTAAAGCTGGAGAACATTGCTTAAAACGAGCCAACCTCAATGTATTAATTCTTCACATTAGGTCATTTTCTGTATTTTATGGATAGCCTTAATGAAGTAGTGAGTGAATTGTACCAGTCTGTGCCTGTGGGTGTCTGGCCATACAAATTAAGTTATCGTGGACATAAATCTCTAGGTGTCAGTGGCCTGCCTGATCTGATCAGGAACACTTATAATTAGCTGGAATTCTTCAATCTATGCCCCTCTCAGTGGTAAGTAGTGTGGTAGATTTGTACACAGTGTTCACTGCTAGATTCCAGCAGTCTTGGAATTCACTTCAACAAAAAAATGAACTTTGTCATTTCTGGAGCATGTGAATCTGCTTCTCTGGTGATTTGTTGGGTCCCATCAGGTGGCTATCAAAGTATGAATGGTTACACAGGATTTTGTGAAAGGAAGCCAGACTTTGTCCTTTGCTTTTATGTTTTTTTTTTTTTTTTTTTTTTTTTTTTCCCTGTCTTGTGATGCATTTAAGGTGAAATAGCAAGGTTCTGAAGGTGCAATGCATTCACTGAATGGAATGCTGGAAGGAAGAGATGTGATTAATGTAATCGCCTGCATAACATGCATCATATCTTTTAATGAATTAAGTCCTGTTTACACTAATCCTTACCTTTGAGGCAGTGAAGTTCTGAATTTGAAATAAGCAGTGATAGAAAATCCATCTCAAGTCCTTATAAATTGCTTCTTGTAAGTAGTTTTGCTATTTGGCAATATTTTTCAAAGCTGTTTGTTTCTATACAGAATTTATTTAATTTCAGCCTGATATGAGAAGTCTGTTAAAAACGCTTTTTGGAAAATAAATAAATAAACATCCCATCTAAAGTACTTGTAATTAAAAATAGATCTATGATAGCTATGGTAATTTTGTAACCCTTGTGTTAATTCTTGGTTAACATTATGAAGAGCATCCTCTTCCCCTTATTTGTGATTCTATTTTGTGAGTTTCATGTTGGATTGTTGGCCTTACTAAGGTCATTCTGCTTTCTAATTTTAAACAAAGTCCCAGGGTTTTATCCTACTCATTCCAGAATGTCTTCAGTGCTCCCCATTTTGAGAAAAAAATAAAGATAAAATCAAAACTAGACAAACAATAAAAGAGATTAGAGAGGCAGCAGATGTTTGGAGTTCTGATCTCTTCACATTAGATTTTTTTTTTTAATCTTTCAAAATTATGTATAGGTTTTAGGAGAAATAGTGACTCTTTTTTAATGTCACTAATCATGTTGTTTATGCTGTTGTGGCTTTGGATGTCATCTTTTAGATGAATGTAGACAATCACAACTCATATCTGCTACTTATTTCCTTTTGAATAAAGAGAAACTTAGGAGGAAACTTTTCACTCAGAGGGTGGTGACGCACTGGAACAGGTTGCCCAAGGAGGCTGTGGATGCCCCATCCCGGAGGCATTCAAGGCCAGGCTGGATGTGGCTCTGGGCAGCCTGGTCTGCTGGTTGCTGACCCTGCACATAGCAGGGGGGTTGGAACTGGATGATCATAGTAGTCCTTTTCAACCTAGACCATTCTATGGTTCTGTGTTCCAAAAAGAAACAAACCTTTATTATCGTTTAATTAAATTAATTCATTTAAAAATATACTGAAGTTGATGTGATTCTTATGCACCTTGCATAGTATTTCAGGATTAACTAGTGAAACTACAACAAATTCTGTGAACACAAAACAAAAGATAAAAGCTTCTGAATATCAGCATGGCTGTTATCTATAAAATGTGATTAAATTGAAATACCCATCAGTGTAAGAATAATGTCAAGTTCTAGTAATCAGAGATCATGCAGCATTAAACAATTCAGTTCTTAGTCTTAAAACTTCTAATTTTCACCATTATGGGATTTTTCTTTGTTGTTTTTGGTCTGAATGAAGTCATGGTAAATAATGATGGAATGATACGTATGGCTTCAGTGAGACATACTTTGGACTCGCTAGGGAGAGGAACAACTTAATGAAGCCTAACACGTTGAAAGGAAAAAGCAGATTTAACAACAACAAGGTTAGGTGATTTCTCTCAGAATCTTCCAGGCAGCAGATGAAAGTTTGATAAATACACATATTCTCTTGTTGCTGGTATCTGCTAGTAGAAGCTGGTGGGAGCATTCAGAAGGGTTATTAATGGCTATAAATTCTTGCAGAGGGAAATGTCAACTGTGCTCCCACTGGGCTTTGTTTGAGAGCAAACCTGTTTAATGCTTTGATTATGGAGTCCTAAAATGAAACACCTCCACCTCTCTGGTATTGGAGCTTGTAGACTTTACAAGGGCAAGGGGAGACTGATGTCATCCACTGTGTCACAGTGGAATTGGGCAAGCTTTGGGGTGGTTCTGTCTGTAGTCAGGTAACTAATAGATCCTGTTCAATGCAAGAAAACAGCTTTACTACTGGAGTGACAAAAGCAAAAAGCTTTTAAAGCTTAATTGAGAAAAAGGATGTATAGAGGTTATAATGACAACATCACTTCTGTAGTCAAACTAGCAGGGAAATTGTCACCTTAAAAAGATAAACAAACTAAAAAGCAAAAAAAAAAAAAAAAAAGCTACCAAAACCACACCCTAAAGCATTTGCTATAGATAAGGAAAAACATGTAAATTATTCAATTTGCAAGTAGCAGTGGTTGATCTTGTGGAATAGATGGTTCTCTCTCAGAGCAATGAAGACAGGGAAAGACAGAATTAATGTTAACTGTAGTTTCCAAGTTTGAGGAATTGCAAATGGGATACTTTTAGTGAAAGGATGACCCCTACATGCAGAAGTTTGCAAATTCGTGGTAGGAGCCATGTTCAAGAGTTCTTATTCTTTAAAGAATTGTTTTAATTATTGAGAGTGATTCTGTGTTCAAGGAGAGCAAATGTGCAATAGTTTAAAACAAAGATACTTGATATTTCTATGCTATTGTACAATATAAATTGGTATTACCCATGCTAGTCTTACACATTGAGTAAAAATAACAAAATGGAAGTAGATTTAGTGAATAAAATTTAATTTTTTTCTATTTTTGCAAGAGTTGGGTTTAATTTAATGTCTGTTTCTGGTAGGAACAAAACTCAAAAGAAATATTTTTAAAAGTTATTAACAGAAAACTAACGTCTGTTTGTGTAAATTGGTCATATCTACACCTATATGAATAACTTAAAGGCATTATTTCACTGTAGTTACATATCTGATGTCATTTTTTTGGGGAAATGTGATGAAGTGAGAATGCATAGCACAGAACTTGCACTGAAGACCTGATGTAAAATCTTTTTTTTTTTTTTCTGATCTTGCAATGTGGCCCCGTGTAAACCAGCATCTCAGCAGCATTGATCTCAGAGGCTTTGATCACTTCCAACAGTCTGTGAGAAGACTTTATTAGGAGGCACTGAGGGCTTGTATGAATACAGAGGGACTTGTGGGAAACTCTTTATTTGTACAGTTGTGACTTGACAGTCTTTTGCTGGGGCTCCGACTCACTTTTGATAGAGATTTTTTACCAATTCTGTTTCACCTAGCACGTTAGGAAGCTACCTTTACTTTAAAAGTTATGCAGTGGACAAAAACATGTTCTTGTGCGTAATACAAAAAAAAATATTCCAACATAAGGATTTATGCTTGGCTGTTTAAATCAGTTTTCAAGCACTGAGGATGAATGCTACCATATTAGAGTAAACTAATTTTCATATCAAGCAATTGTAGTCTTAACGTTTTGTGCGAACAAAATAGAAAGCAATCCCCCACCCCTTTTTTTTTCATTTTATTATTGGTAGCTTTCTCCAAATCGCTTTTTCCTCACAGCCAGACAGCCATTAGATTCTTATTTAAGAACTGGAAATTATGTCGAGCATCCTCTAACGTGAGGACCTTCAGTATACAGAACTCCAGCAGAGGGCTGAAGTAATGGTCCCACTGTCCACAAATTGTCCTCAGATTCTTCTTACTGTTTGTCCTGCTTTCTTTCTGAAATGGGCCTGGTACCACCCAGTTGCCGCTCAAAGGTTTGCTGGACTCAATGGGATACGCACCCACTGCCTCTTAGGTTGGGCTCTCACGTTAGGATTGCCTGATAGTCAACACGGAGCCACAGATTAGTAAGCCTTTAAACTAGAGTTATTTTTCTAAGCCATGCATAGTTGTAACATTCAAAACAATTTGAATGTTGCGTGAGCTATGCTTTGTGAGGAGTTGTGAAACGCTGTCACTTCTACTTAAAGCAGAAAGGGATGTAAGTCCTGTGGGTGGATGTGGGAGGGATCTTCCTGTTTATCCTGACCCTTACACTGCAGTTTACACTTTCTGTATGAGTTTTTCCACAGTTTCTTTAAGTTCTAAGGGTAGTTTTCCTTCTCAACTCAATCAGGTCCTGGTGTAGGCAGTTGTCTCCTAGAAGGAGCCGCTTAACATGCCTGAGAAATGTGAATGACTCAGATGTTGCCTTATTATAACTTTTCTGTTTCTATGTCAGGGGACTCTGTGGTCACCATCTCACTGACGTTGTTACCAAGGTTATCTTCCCCTTGTCAAGGTCTTTTTCCTCCTTAATCAATGGTTTACTGGGTAGAATTTCAGGTTTCCTTAGTGGATCGCTTCCATGTATGAACTTTGTTGAGGGCAGATGGGAATCTCAACCCACTGTGGAGGTGGAGGGTGAGCTGAAGGGGAGAGGATTGTGAATCCAAAAGGAAGTTGAAAGCTTAGAAAAGCTCAAGTTAAAAATTCCGTGTAGTTGGGACTGGGGCCAAAAGGTTTATTTTGGTTTGTTTTTCCTGTCTAAGTTTTAGGAAAGAAGAGAGAAGAATCACATTTATGAAACAAAACAAGCAAGTATGTCTCAAACTTGTTATCTAAACATGTAGAGACAGATACTCCTCCAAACCATCTTGATCCATTTTTTTTTTTTTTTCCCTATCTTTTTTTTCTCTTCCCTTTTTTAAGCAAGGTGACAGGAACTGCCCATGTCAACTTTTATCATTCAGCCAGCTCTGCTGGAAGCTGTACTGGCTGTCGCTGACTAATGAGATGTGGTTTTGTCTGCAGAAAGTTGTTCTTTTACTCCTCGTTGTTAATCTCTGGACTGTCAGTACTTTCCCTTGATTTCCTTTCCTTGCAATTGCTATGCATGCTGTATCTTCTCTACGTCTTTCTGTCTTTACTTGTATTAATTGAGGTAGAAAAAGGGGTAATGAGTTGAGAATGTCTCAATTTCTGTTCTTGTATTACCTGAGACAGAAAATGGGCAAATGAATGGTGGACAGTGTTGGAAGCCAGACTCCTTAAATATCAGATTTCTTGCAATAGCACTTCATCATTCAGACCAGATACCAGAGTCTGTGCAGTACTGAATGCTGCCAGTAGATGCATGATAATAGAAAAATCTCAGCTATATATACATCACCACAGTCCTGTGTCAGACAGATGAGCTCAGAGGTGGAGATCCCCAGACTGTACACAGTGCTAGGATCTGAGCTGGTTTGTGCTCTTATGTACTCTGTAATCGTGCTTGGTAATTCAGAGCCTGCTTGCATATCACCGATGGCAAGCAGTTCAACTGCATGCACACGTTAAGGGATATAACCAGTCAAGTATTTAGGTTTCTAACTCTCAGTGAAGCACAAAAATACTTCTGTGAATTTAGACAGAATTTTTCTGTATCTGTTGCTATCAACTGTGTATCCTGCCGTAAGGAATTCCATACTCTTAGCATAAGCATCTCTCTGTTGAAAAGTTTTTGTTTTGACACAGTTCTAAACATAAGGACACAATCCAAGAAAGCACAGAATGTTTATCATTCAGTTTTGCAGGCACCTTCAAGCAATTTGTGTCCATGCTGCCGAGGCGGATGCAATTCAGTCCTCCCCATCATCTCTGCTGTGTTCAGAGCGTTTCCTTCTGCTGGTGCTGTCCTTCTTGTGGCTCTGAAGTGAAGCAGGGAGCTGAAAACTCATTTTACGTTTGTAGGGTTAGTTATATTTCAACCAGGTTATGTTCTGATGGAGTTTATTGCACTGGTATAACAAAAAATTAAGTGTACGCAGAAAGAGCTGAGCTGGCCTCTCAGCCTTGAAGATTGCATTGGTTTAAAGCATGAATGAAAGCGTGTTTGGGTTCGTTGACTTGATGTGAGGGAACGATTTGTGAAGAATACATTCTTTTTAATAGTCCACGTAAATCTCTATTATAAACTATTATAAATTTAATCTTTGGAAAAAAGGATTAACTATTATTTTGCATTTTTGCAAATTTTTTGCAATTTTTTTTATCTTTATTTTCGAATCACAGAATTGTTTGAACTGGGAGAGACCTTTAAAGGTCATCTTGCCCAACTCCTCTGCAGTGCACAGGGCCATCTCTGGACATCCTTCTCTACTATGAAAGCCATTTTTTTGCCTTGCTATAGTAATATTATAAGTACAGATCTGTGCTAACAGTCTACCTAATCTAGTCTTGCCACCAGATTAATCCTATAGATTTGCTAGGAATCCAGTAGAATTATATAAAGAAATAGTAAAGTATTTCTTTAGTACAACATGAGGCATTTATCTTTTTCTTTCATCTCTGCAACATCCAGCATTGCAGATGTGAACTGGACTGACAGCCTACTCTGTGCTGGCAATACTTTTCTAAAAAAAAAAAATAAATATGTAGAATTCATTTTACTCTCAAAATATCTTAAATATGACATTAAGTCGCAGCACAGAAATGAGATGCTCTGTCACTTATAAGCAATTTTTGTCCACTTCGTAGGGTATTTACATACGTAAGTCACAAGGGAAAGGAGTCCATTGTGCAGGAAACAATATGTTATAGTATGGTGCACAAACAAGCAATTTTGCAAGCAAAATGCTGTGCTTTTGTGGAAGGTTCCAAATGGTAAAAACATTTCTGTTTATAACATGTTGATGCTAAGGGGTGATTGTGGGGTTAGATTTTTAGGGGCTGCTATTTTACTACAGAATTCCACTGGCGTAGTTAGAATTTGGCTATAGTGTAATCCACTCCAGTGGATCAGTGATTAAAATAAACCATTATTTTTTTTATCGATGATACTTTGAGTACAGACTTCCTAATGCAGTTTTATTCACCTTGTTGGACTGCGTAAGGAACAGAAAATTCTGTACTGCTGCATTGAGGAAAACCTGAAAACGAGGTGGACGTAATGTAGCACGTATGCTGGGAGAGGAGTACAATTAGACAATAACATCCCTACAATATATTATTAATACGGAGTTATTTTCTGGATTAGTACTGTCAGTCATCTATGGAAAGTCACTTTAGAATTCCGATGTCTAAAGTGCTATTAACAGACTTTCCTTATTTAATAATGTCAAATTTTGAATTTTTTGCTTAGTAACCACAACCTTCCAGTAGATAATATGCAAACAACAGAGAATAATTTTGAATGAAACTTTCTATTAAGAATGACTTCTTAACTACACAGCCATGGAAGTTTAATTCAATGGGATTTACTCCAAAGAATGATCAGTGCATATTTCTGAGTAACAGAGGCTGGAATTTAGATGAAAAATGAATTATAATATTAAAAAAAAAAAAAAAGAATTAATTGGAAACTCTAGAGAGGAGTAAAAAATAAAATAAGGTACCAAAGGAAATAATGGGTCTAATTTCAATCTAGACAGTAATAGGAAAGGGAATCTCTTTGCCTTATTCCATTTTTTTGTCTGTGATAACAGACCTTTATGTTAGTATGAAAAATGTTATGAGATGTCGTTGTCCTCCAGTCACACAGGATGTCTCCTTAATGCGTACTGCGCAACCACGAGCCTGGCTCAAACTATGAGAAGGTTGTTTTTAGCGAAGCACTGGAAGGGAACAGTATCAGGAATATTTGGTCAAAGCAGGAATAAAGCATTGTCAGCATCCTTTCCTTTCTCCAGCTAAGCAATCCTTATTCACCTGTTCAGTCAATACCGGAGGGTTGTTGTAGAAATGGCAAGGAAGAATTAGTCAATATCAAGGAAAAACCAACTCTTCGCATACTTGTAGTTGTGCAGGTAACTTCTTTACCTTCTTTTGTTATTTGAAACTTTTATTATGACAGCAGCTGGAGGAATGTTGAGGAAGAATGCACTAATTGTTTTATTTTTTGTGTTGTTGGAGTAAATTTTGCTGCAAATGAAAAACTTTTATAAGCTCTTAATGAGGCTTTATCATGTATGTTTATCTTTTGTAGTTGAATTGCTCATCCTTTCACATTGAAATTTGAAGGATATTTTTCTCATTTCTTAATGAAGGTTGAAACTGAGGCACTATTCTTATTGAAACAATAAGTTGTCTACTACTTTACATGCTGTGTTACCTGTATGATTGCCATCTGCTGAAACTCATTTCTTTTGTAGACTTTGGTTTATGTTACAGCTTTTAATTAGTTTTTGCTTTGTGAGAAGTGAATGTTTCTGTATCTGTTAATAGTTAATGAGGAAAAGTGTACTTATTAAAAAGAAAGAAACTCTATTTCACAGGTTTATAAGTATCAGAACTCATAAATTATTGACTGGAATCACAGTCTGCCTAAGACTTACGTTGTGAATGCAGGGTCCAGCTGGAATAGTAACCATCTTTCTAGAGAGACTTATAGGTTCTGAAAGATAATGAAATGTTATCTGATGAAAAAAATGAGAATTGCTCTCACACTATGTTTACAGCAACTAGAAACCATTTCATACTTCAATGTAACGATAAATGCAGGTATTTTCAGTGCTGTGAAGCCTTATGGTTATTTTTTTGCGCAAGAGTGGAAGCTGAATAATACTCATTTTAGTTGACGCTAGATATTATCAGGTAATTCTGCTACTAAATATTTGTAAATGAGAGCAGACTGAGGCCTGTAAAAACGTGTGATTTATAAGTACATTGATCAGTGAGTTCTGATATCCCTCTCTTTTTGTGCAAGAACTACAAAGTTGTCTGCTAGTAATGCAGTGAAAATCTTTCAGACTGTGAATTAATTTTATATAAACTTACCAGTCTGTTGATTTTAATTGGTAGTAATTTGTCTGAAATCCTTTTCAGTAAGGCAGTGGAATGTATTTTGTAAGTACTAGATGATATAGATAAGTGCAGAATGTGTTCTATACTGAAATCAACTTTGTAAAGTAGATTGCTATTGAAAGAGCAATTTCTGCACTCTTGATTGTTGTTCGCTTAAGTTCTTTGTTTTGTAATAGTGTAAGTAATTTATCAGCTAAATTTTTTTTTTAACAACTTCTACCATTTTGGATTTTATGTAAAGAGGACCTGATTTGAATCTTACTTAGGCAATGCGTAAAATAATATTACTTCCCTACTACATTTCTTATAGTCTTCCAGTTAAATGGGACTTCTAGTTGTTTTATTGTTCTTATAATTATTCCTGATTATAATGAAGGAAATAATTAAATTGGAATTAGCATTTATTTGATCAGATTTTTCAGTGTTTTTTAGTGGATAAACTAGCTGACAAGTGACGTCACTTGTCACCTTATAATTCTATTGCTTCCCATGCAGATTTCCAGTTCTTTGAGGCTGATTCACATGCATCTTGCAACCTGATAGATGGATTTTTGTCTGAATTTTTAAAAATGATGATAATTGTCTTAAAAATTTCCTGAAAACCTGAAATGGTAAACAACTGAGGATGGTCTAGAAAATCTTTTTGTTTGTTTGTTTTTTGAATGAGTACTACTGTTCTTGCTTTAAAATTGAGAAATCCTAGCTACTGCAGGGTACTTTCATTTGAAAGGCAGAATGTATTCCTTGTGTGGTGACTTGACCTTGCCTGGTGATGAGCCACAGTCCTTGGGGAAGGTGTGCCTGCTCCTGTCCACGGACCACAGTTTCTGTTAAGAGAGAGCTCTAGTGTGGGCTCTGCCCAGGCTGCAGTCCCTTCAGAAAATCCCACCTGCTCTGGTGTTGTCTTTCATGGACTGCTTCTGCTTCATTGTGGTCTATTGCAAAAATTCAGGAGCTTTCAAGGGAACTTCCCCTCCTTCTCTAAGTTTGGGATTCACAGATCTGTTTCTCAAACTGATTTTGCTGTGAAGTTGGCTGGAAGTAGCCTTGTTCAGCACGAGAGAGTGAGAAGAGACTATGGTCTCTTCTCACATACACCTTGAAGGTCCCTGCTTCCAAATCCATGCTTGGTAACATATCTGTCTTTAAGGGTATCGTAGAGAAGGATTTTCTGAATTGAAGTGTTTAAACACTCAATGGATGTGGCAATGGTGCACCTTGGAGATTTCAGGTGTAGAGGAACAAGATGAGCAAGATTACAAAGAAATATATGTACGTAGGAACAGCAAGTGTGCTACTCCCTAAAATTATATTCAGTATTTTGACATTACACTATGAATATTCATGGCTTTCATGCTGTTTTGTCTGTTCTAGGGAGTATGACTTCTGCAACGTCACCTATCATTTTGAAATGGGACCCCAAAAGTTTGGAAATCAGGACTCTCACAGTAGAGAGGCTACTGGAGCCACTTGTTACCCAGGTAAGTGTCTTGTATTTCTTTTGTTTTATCCACTACCATGATGCTGTACTTACTCATTATATATAATTATCTTAATAATTATAGATAATAAATTCTTAAGTAGTTTTTTGTTTGTGATCCCTAGAGGAAAGCTCTGTTTAAATGTGTTCAGAAGTTCTAGTTCTAAATAATTTGTAGTGTGAAAATATGAGTGTTAATACAATAGCAACAACTGTTTAGTTATGCTTGACTTTCAACAGCAGATAAGAAATTTATGAATCAGCCAATTTAAAGCTAGGTATATGACTGGAGCACGTGCCCTTGGTTTGTTGAGTTGCAGTGGTACACAAACTCACATTGAAAACAAAACCAAACAACCAAATTAAACTTTTTTTTTTTTTCACATGGACTAAAATGATATGACCTTGAGATCCCTTCCAACCCTGGCCATTCTGTGATTCTGTAATATGATGAAAAATCATTAAGGTTGGAAAAGATCTCAGAGATATCTAGTCCAACCATCCACCTACCACCAATTTTTGCCTACTAACCATGTACCTCAGTGCTACATCTCAGTGGTTTTTGAACACCTCCAGGTGCAGTGACTTCATCATCTTCCTGGGCAGGTTATTTCAACACCTGGGCCATGTGAATGCATGGACAGAGGCAGAGATAATGTGGTCTGGAGAAATATGGCAATAGATATCAAACTTCAGTCATCATTAGGGCAATCTGCTGAGATTGTTGTCTGGTGCACTTATTTTTCTGTACTGCAGTTCATAATAGGTAGCTGGTTATGTAACTATCCTAGTAAGATGGGTTGCCCCATTATTTGAAGAACACAAATCATTTTTCTCCTAATAATGCTAGCTATGATAAAAATGAAGAATTCCACCAATGCCATCTGTCCAACCACCTGTTACTAACAGTTTTCTCATAGGTGTTGTGGATCCTGGGGATTGGTCTGCTGCATAGAAATTTTAGACCTTGTTTTGAGCATGAGACTAGACTTCATGATGGTTTCATTTTTAGAATAAAACAGATATTAAATATAAATCTCTACTACTTCTCTAGAAATGATATCAATGTATACTCCTTAAAGATACTCGCTTTCCAAAGTTGTTAATCCTATTCTTCTGAAAAAAAATTTGTCTACAAATTATTCTGGATGTGTATCTAATACTACATACAACTTTATGGACTCAAAAGTGAGAAAATGAAAGGATGTGTATGTCTATCTGTTGATGAAGTGATCATCAACTTTCATTATAAACCTTAGCATTTTTGCTGTTGAAATGGAGGATGAGCTAAAATCTAGAAGTCATTGTAACATGAACTAAAAACTAGGTTGTGAGCTCTCTGTTAGTCTGGTTCGCCTGCTGGCATGGGAAGTGAGGCTGCTGTGCCACCATGGTCTATTGCTGAAAAAAGTAAATTACAGAAGAGAAAATGCAACAGCAAAAGTTTCACTGTAATTTTGCAGTTTATGAATTTTCTTCGGTTGATGGGTTTAGCTAGATTTTAATTTGATAGTGTTCCTCAACAAATGTAAATACAGAAATTAGAAGTTGATGTGGATTTCTTCAACTAAGATTTCCAAGGTCCTTACAGTTATATTTTTACTTTTATATTTATTTTCTATTTCAGCAGTGTGTCAGTAAGGCTAGAGGAAATAATATGCAATCTAAATGTACAAGAGTAATGTCTGCCTATTGCTTTATTCAAAGTTTCTGTATATTTCCATTCTAATTTCTTTATTTCAGTTTTCTAGATAGTTCTTTTTCATATGTTCATACTTCTTGAACGTGTTTTATTTCTTGTTCTAGAGAAACAACAGTTTTACCTATTTTCCTCTAGTTTGAATTCAGTAAAATATGTTTGACAAAAGCATGTTTTGTGAGCCGTATAAACACAATCTTGAAAGTTTCAAGTGAGAAGAAATGTGCTATCTTCAGAATGTGTTTATCTGTTGCATTTTTAGCTTAAGTTATTCAGTTTCACTTTGTTTTTCTCAGACAAATTGACAACCATCCCAGCTTGAAAGAATTTTTTCCTTCTTAAAACTATATAAACAGTCTGGTCAAGTAAGAATAGTATCTCCTTTATCTTTGGGCTTGAACTGCAGTCTGCTTATGCTGTGACTAGCTCCACAAGAACTGCACGTACACACTAGGTGCAATCACTTCAGTCTCCTTAAAAAATTTGAAAGTTCTTCCCAAAGAGAACTTTGAAAGCTTATTTTACCAAATAAATAAAACATTTCACCTGTTCCACTAGAACTCATAAGTGCAATGAGGATGGATAGTGATAGGACAAGGGGGAATGGTTTTAAACTGAGACAGGGGAGGTTTAGGTTAGATATTAGGAGGAAGGTTTTTGACTCAGAGGGTGGTGAAGCACTGGAACAGGTTGCCCAAGGAGGCTGTGGATGCCCCATTCCTGGAAGCATTCAAGGCCAGGCTGGATGTGGCTCTGGGCAGCCTGGTCTGCTGGTTGCTGACCCTGCACATAGCAGGGGGTTGAAACTGGATGATCATTGTGGTCCTTTTCAACCCAGACCATTCTATGATTCTGTCATGTGTAGATTCTGTTCTGTTGGTTGGCAGCCCTGCCCACAGCACGTGTTCTGAACACTCTGATCTGACTTTGATCAGGAATTTAAAGTAAACAACATATGATTTTTGTATAGCCAAAATTTGTTTTGAGTTTTTTAATTTTGTTTTTAGCACCATCAAGATAAATCCATGTTTTATTTTGGCATCAGACTTGAGTATTTTAGAAGAACCTTTTGGGTAACAAACTGTATGATTTTGGAGAGTGCTTGAAAAAACAGACTGTGAGGCACTGGTCTGTCTTTAGGCTTCAAAAATGCTCATCAATCCTTTTTGTTCTCTTTAAGGTGTGTATATGGAGAAGGATTAAGGCACTAAACTCAGTATGTATATATATATAGGCCAATAAGTGTGTGACAGATTTGCTGATGGTGGAAGATTCAGTGATTTCTACTGAAATTCCTAGGTAGTAATGCAGAAATATGATCTGGATTTGAGAAAGAACGCGGCAGCAAGTGAGGACAATGGTGCATTAAAACTTGAATTCTAGACAAGTCCATTAGTGTTCCAGATGAGAAAATATGTATAACCTATGAATTGATTTAGAAGAAATTATAAGAAAGAAAGGTTGTCTGAGCTGGAGGCAAAAAAAATTAAAATAAAAAAAAAAAATCCATTAACTGATCATGAGAACACATTAGAAATGACAGAATTACAATTATTCCAGGCAGCCCTGAACTAGCAAAGTAATTAAAACTTTCTCTGGCTGTCACAGGTCTAACAGTAGTGGAACTTGCTGGAGCACCCATTTACACAGTCATTGTCTAACAGATGTACCCTGCCACGTGTCTTTTTTCCACATTAGTGTTAGTGAGATCTATTTTTTTTTTTTTTTTTAAAGATTCAGAAGAATAATTAGAATTTCCATTCTCAACTTTGTTGAAGTTAATAACTGAGATGTGCTTCTGTTCTCTGGCTTCGATTTCACAAATAGTTACAAATAGAATCATAGAATTGCTCAGGTTGGAAAAGACGTTAAAGATCATCAAGTCCAACCACAACCTAACCATACTACCCTAACTCTAACTCTATCCCTCTGCAAAATCATGTCCCCGAAAACCACATCCAAACAGTTTTTAAACATATCCAGGGATGGTGACTCAACCACCTCCCTGGGGATCCTATTCCAGTGCTTAACAACCCTTTCTTTAAAGAAGTGTTTCCTAATACCCAACCTAAGCTTAGCCTGGTGCAACTTAAAACCATTTCCCCTCGTCCTGTCACCAGTGAGAAGAGACCAACCCTGCTCTTGCTGTAAGCACCTTTCAGATATCGGAAGAGAGCAATAAGGTCTACCCTCAGCCTCCTTTTCCCCAGACTGAAATGCCACAGTTCCTTCAGTCTCTCCTCGTAGGGCATATTCTCCAAGCCCTTCACAAGCCTTGTTGCCCTTTTTTGGACCTGCTCCAGCACCTCACTGTCCTTCCTATACTGAGGTGCCCAAAACTGAACACAATACTCGAGGTGAAGCCTCACCAATGCTGAGTACAGGGCAGGATGACTTCCCTAGACCTGCTCACCACTCCATTCCTGATCCAAGCCAGGATGCCATTGGCCTTCTTGGCCACCAGGGCACACTGCTGGCTCATACTTAGCTGACTGTCCGTCAGTACACCAAGGTCCCTTGGTCAGGCACTCAACCCCAGGCAACCCTATAGGCTTGGGGAGATTGTGACCAAAATGCTGGATCTGACACTTGGCCCTGTTGAAAATCATACAGTTAGTCTTGGCCCATCTATCCAGTCTATCCGAGACCCTCTGTAGGTAGTTTTGTTCTCTGAGTTTATAACTGCTTATAACTTTAGTTCTTTGGATTATTTTTAGTTAAAATGAAATATGCAATATATATCCTTAACTGCTAGTGCCTCTTAGTCTCAGTTTCAAGCTAGTAAACAAAATGAATGACAGTCTGATTTGTCAGACTGTGGGTGGCTTTTGTAAGAAAGAAGAAATACATTTTTGTGAAGGGCTTAAGTATATTTACCTCATATTTTATGCATAGCTTGAAAAGATTGCTTGTGGAGATTGTCCATAGTGTCTCATAGGTTAGTTTTTGGTATCTAGGGGTTTGCATAATAATTAAATGCAACTAGGAATTTAATGCCAGAGATAATATAAATTAACACAATTCTTTTCTTTTGGAAAAATATCGAGAACAGTCTTGTGCAAATGTGGTAAAATGAGAATAGGATTTATGTAGTGTTTTTGAGGATAAGTTATGCATTGCTTGTTCATAGTGCTGGTGGTTGAACTGTGATACTTTATGGTGGTTTTGCATAGATATTTTAAATAGTGGCTGTCCTTCAGGTCTACATTTATTATTAGAGCCACTCCACAGTTGTGTAATTTATGTTCTTCCAGTTTTTGGAGTATTAAGCATTAGTTCAGAATTGCAACTATAACACAGTGAGTCTTCCTCTTGTAGATATTTCATGTCTGAATACATTTTTCTTCAGTCTGACATATTTTTGGCCTTTTAGTTTTGCTGTGAGGAAACAATTCCATATTTCTGTTCATGATCACTTTTTTTCTGCAGAAATCTGAGGCCTGTTATAGTAACTTTGAAACAATAACATGTCATTGATGTCATTGATTTTTTTTTTTCCTTGCACGTAGTATCAATCAATACAATAAAGTAACCTACATATAAAATAAACATAAGACAAAATTCAAATAGTTTCAATTAGTGGAACTTTGTAGAAAGTCATCAAAGAATTTGAGCCTAATTTAATCCTTTATGCAATCTGTTTTGAAAGTGAACTGATTAATATGAGAAATGTATTTATGTTTCTAACCCTTCAAATTATTCAGATTCTGTTTGTATTTGGTGAGCCTGGTCTTCGTTGAATTTGAACCATGAACCTGGTGCACTAATTAATCTTCACAAGAAATATATAATCGATTGCTATCATCAAGGAGCTGCCTCTGTACACACTCCCATTCAGCACAGGATACCTTTTGGAGGCTTAGTGAATGTATATCCGTGTTGAAAACAGGTTTCAGAAGTACATTTAGAGATGATGGAGGTTGTATGGCTTAAGCACTTTTTCCACTTGTGTTAGTAATTTTACAGCATTTTTGTGCAATTTCTCTATTTGATAGCTGGATTCAGCTGAAACCATCTCCACGACAAACTTAAAAGAAAATGACTTATGAAGGCTTTTTTTTTTATTGATTGAACTCAATTTAGTGACATTATAAGGTCCAATTTATTATGTTTTACTTGAGCAACGCTTATTTTCCGAATTGCAAAGTTATTTTCCATGAAAGCTCTATTTTTGTTGATTCACAATGTTTTAGGGAGAGCAGGAGGTTGATCTGTTCTAACGTGGGCTCATTATGTGATGCCAATAACAGTGAAGCTGCATCATCTCAAAAATTGTTTGGAATATTTCTAACTGAAATTGAACTTTAAATCACAGTTAAAAAGGATTTCTTTGTTCAGAAGTTGCAGAACCATCTGAACTAAAAGTTATCAGGTATCTATTAATTTCAAGGCTGCTTTTCATTCTACTCCATTCTGCAAGAATTTGCTGCTGTGGTCAACTTTATTTTTCATCATCAGATTTACTCACATCTGTGCCTCCATTTGAACCCTAGTTGGGATATTCTTGGTACTTCTCTTTCAGTCAACACAAAAACTCTGAGCATCTCACTGGATTTTATCTTTTTTTATTAATATTATCCCTGACTGGAAAATGGTGAACTATTTGTGGTATGTAGTGTCCTGGAACGTCTGGATCTTGTCAGTCTGTTTGCCTTCATAGAATCAGAGAATATTCCAAGTTGGAAGGCACCCATGAGGACCATCAAGTCCAACTCCTGTCTCAGCACAGGACCACCCCAAACTATGTCTGAGAGCAGTGCTTCTTGAGCTCCAGCAGTTCAAGGCTGTGCCCTGTGAGGAGCTGCAGGGCACCATCCTCACATCTCTTGCCCTCCAGACCTTTCACCATCTTTGTAGTTCTCCTTTGGTCAATCTCTAAAAGTTTTGTGATCTCTTACGGTGACGTTATTCACTATTAAAATATATTTATGTATTTGGGCTCATGCATATGCAGGATAGTGTTTTCTGTGGGAAGAATGAAGACTCAGAGGGTTCAGGTCTCATCCACTGCTCCAACATAGAGCAAGACAACACACTGGCTACTTCAGTCACAGAAACAAACCAGTGTGGAGAGATGGTGAGAAAAAGTTGTTCATGCGGTATCATAGCTGGAGATGTAGGTTTTGCTGGGACTACTGTAGACTTGCAGAAAATAGTGACTGAAAAAGCTTATGGCTAAACAGAACTACTCTACTGCATAGCTTTGTATTTTTACATTCTGCATCTCTATCCGTTGAGAAGGGCTTTGATTTTGGTCAGCATTAGCAAATTCTTAGCGGTTTAAAGTTACCAGGCTAGTCCAAAATGTTCTTAACTTTATTTGGTATGGCCAAAACCATTTTCATCATGGTATAATTTAAAAAAAGAGATTACTACTTTCTCTCTTCAATCTGAGAGGTAGTGTTATTGATATTAATATTAATAATATATTAATATATGCAGTGAATTCTGAGAAGGAATTTACTGGATGTCTTGGCTACTACAGTGAATATACATGTATCATCTGACTTGATGCAGTTGTGTAGGTCATGTTATGACTTTCTCTAGTGTATAAATGTAAGATGAGTGCTCTTTCCTCTCCACAAAGTTGATCTCACAGAGTAAGACCCATCTATCTTTCTGAAGTCAGATTCTTTGGGTCCAGATCTGTGACTGTAGCCAAACAACAAAGAGAGGCACACAGAATAAATATGCATTCAATGACAAGAAGATATGCAGTGTGGTTTAAAAAAAAAAAAAAAAGTGATTTGTGTAGACTGTATGCATTGTAATGCTGCACTTAAACTTCACTGTTTAGGTAGCAGCAGTACCAGTTGTAAGAAGAGCCTGAGGGTTATGTTGAAGTTTTCCCCACCGTGACTGAATAAAGGAGCATAACAGCAATGAGGCTACTGTCTTGATTAAAAATAAAAACAATTTATATTAAAAAAGAAAACAACAACAACAACAACAACAAAACCCGTGTATTAAGCTAGAATGAAAACTAGGTAGTTTTGTCAGTATTTCTGGTTGCTGCTTCTTTGCAGCAATGAATCAATCGTAGTGGGGCAAGCAGGGGAGAGGGGGACTTGGATGAAGCCCATATGTGTGGGGTTTTCAAAAGGCAAGAATTAGTGCAAACAATTGCAGAGCTAAATGCCGGGAAGGTTGCTGAAATAACTTTCGTCTTGATTGCTGAAACTGCAGCGTGGGATTTTGAAGCTGGTCTATCTTTTCTCCAGTTTGGTTTTTCTATGTACCTCTTTCTTGCGAATGTTTCATGGAATAGTTTTCAGGAAGTGACATTCTTTCCAAGAATTTCCAAAGACTAAGCATAGTGCTCAAAATAATCTGAATAGTTTTTGTAAGGTATTTCCTCTACTTGTGTCCTTGAAGGCATAGAGCAAGATGCAGCTAAGCAATGTTGAACTTTTTTTTTTTTTTTCTGTCCTCAAAAACCCAGCTCAGCTCGTTCTTAGTAATCCTGTTAATTTACAAAGGGTCATTGCTATAAAAGATCTGAAACGGGAGGATCTAAAATTTGAGGTAAAATTGACTTTGGTTGTTTAATTGTAAATTCTTCTCAGTGTTTTTGAAAAGCATAATTATATATATATTTGCAAAGTAACGTGTCAATTCCAAATGCTTTCTGTCTAAAAATGAATAGATAGAAATACATTAGCAAATTAGTCTCTTTAGCATCAACGTGCTAATTAAAGCAGAAGATGCATATTGGGTTATGTTTTAAAAGATGATCACATATTTATAACACTTTGCATTGATCAATGTATGGGTGGCCTTGTTATGAAACAAGGAATAGATTTATAGATTTTTCTTTTTTTCTGATAAGCAAAATCTTGTTGGTATTGTAAACTTGTGCGTATAAAAGTATGTAATGTAGTAGTTTTTTCAGTGATTAAAATAAAACTCTTCTTATTATTGCAGCAGTTATAACTGCTGATATAATAATTTACAGAGCTATAACACTTTTATATCTAATGTACTTTAAAGTGCAACTCTGAGTGATTTGCAGGGGGTTACCTTGGAAGAAAAAAACCATGTGCAAATTAAATGTATTAGAAATAATTATCGTCAATCACACATACTATAGGAGCAGTAAAAGTAGCAAAAGATAAAACTGTAAATGGATCCAATTGGTGGGTATTGAATAAATTTAGTGAGGTGGTATTATTGTTATAACAAAGCACTAATGAGATTATTATTGGAAGGATTCCCCGTTCTCAGAAATGATGTTGACAAATTGGATACGGATCAAGGAAGATTAGGTGAGTGATTCAAGTTTTGTCTTTTAGTGGTACTCTAATGACTTGATGTATTTCATTTCTATGTTGGTTTATCAATAAAGAGAAATTGTGTTAAATTAACGTGCACTATAGATTTACAGGCTATTTCTGGTAGTGTCCAGAGAGTTATTTTAGAACTAATTTAAACAAAACTCAAATATATGATTCACGCTCCGAAATGAAAATGTTCCAACATGAAAATGATGTTCAGCAAGAATTCTGAAGTACTGCTTTAGAAATCTAAGAGGCTCTGTGATCTCAAGTAGTACAAGTTCCTTATGTACACTTCTAATGAGTTCTATAGTCTTTGGAAGAGATTGGGGTATCCAATTTTGTAATCCTTTTTAGCTTCATTCTTGAAAGTAATTTTAAGAACTTCTTTACTTTCTTATTTTTCAATAACTTAATTTGCTGGATGTCATCATCAATCTATAACAGACTACAAAATAAGCTTGATTGTTAAAAGAATATGCTAATTACAAGACTTTGCTTTGAAGTGTTAATTAACCTAATTATATGAGATCCATGCTCTAAAAAGCAGTGGTAATTTTTTCAAATTCACTTCAATATCTGAAGACTGACTTTACATGGAGTTAAAAGAATCCAGGGCATAGATATGTTGATAAGGTATTTATTTTGTTTCCTGTATTAATTGTTTAGGAATATTGATTGTAATGGGTATACACCTTTGTATAGATCCAAATACATTTAAGGATATTTAGTTATGTTTGATTTGGGTTGTAAAATGCAATAGTATGAAACTAACCAGAGCTGAGCCATTGGGATATTTTTAATAGGATATTGTTTTTCAGTTAGAGAAATTTAGACGTGGATTTTGTTTTCGTTTTAATCACATGGTCAGAATTGCACAATTATTACTCCTGTTTGTAAACTGATTTTAGTATCCCTTCCTACAACCTCATAAATAGGCAGAGTTCTCTAATGTTGTGTGCCTGAGCAGCAAATGCTCATAGTTTGAGGAAATATCTTCTCCAAGTAGTGTGCAACTCTTGAAGAGTGGTAGCTCCAGCTCTCTCAGCCTCTCCACACAGAAGAGCCACTGTAGTCCTTCCATTATTTTGGTGACCCTCCATTGGACTCTTTCCAGTAGATTGAGTTCTGTGTTATACTGCGGTCTCCAGAACTGCACCCAATATTCCAGCTCTGACCTGCAGTAAAAAAGAGTATAACATAAGATGTATAACAGTGTGCTGTCCTTTCAGGTTTTGAAATTGCAAGCTAAACCTGTGTTTGTGAACATCATATTGTTAGACAAGTGCATTTAGACAATTTTGCCACATTTGAAGGTGGCATTACACCTCCCACTATGGTACAGGCTTGTTTTTCCTCTTTTCCTTGTTTCAAATCTTACCTCCTTCTACAGATGGTTAAAATGTAAGTTTTCAAAGAAGGATTTTGGAGAAATAAGACTTGCAACTGGAATTATTTTTCCTTGTTTGTTTCATGTTGCTCCATAGTAATGGAAATGTCTGCTTATGCTAATAGTAAGTTCTTTTATTAGAAGGTATTCATACAGAAGCATAATGAATCTAAGCATACTGAACAGTTACAGATTATTGAGTTGTTTCCAGGGGATACATATTAACCTATTCAATTTTTCCCAGCAAATTACATATATCTACACTCCATAGTTGAAAACGATTAAGCTTTTATTACTGCTTGAAATATTTTAATTAAACATAAACTATCTTGTAAGGTTATTCTAATGCAGGTCCAAAATAGGGGAAGCTTACACCTCTTCATTCTTAGGTACACCTCTTCATTTTTGAAGGGAATCTTAGAATGGCTTGGGTAGGAATGGACCTCAAAGATCATCTAGTTCCAACCAAGTGGAGAAATTAATTATTATTTTCTTGTGCCACTGACGGATAGTTTTCACTTCTCTGAAAAAGGAATTGGATTCAAAAACTTAAGGAAAATGCATGCATGAGGCACAATGTATATTCATCTCTCTCTCTTTCTTCCCAGTCTTATACTTAGGTCATATTCTTTAAATCTGCTTCCTTCATTCTGCCGCACAAGGTCTTTGAATTTTTTTCAAGAACCTGCTATATTCATGCTTGTATTTCTTTTGAAACCAAGTGGCTGTGCTTTCACATGTGCAGTATGATCTCATTTGCTATTGGAATGTGGTGGATTTTAAAAGTTGGTGGCAGTATTTTCATCCTTTATAAAAGGGGAAATGGACTTTATTTGAGAAGCTTCTGCCTGACATAATGGAAATACTTGTTAGAGTAACTGAAAAAGTGCAACTTTATTCTTACTATAAGACTGACTACTATCAGTTGGCTCATTTTATAGTGGTCTGTGCCTGGTAAAATAAGCTTTTTTTAAAAGCAACTTACATGAAGAATAAACTCCCTGTCAAAAAAAAAAACAAACACCTGTGGTCATGACACCGCATGCAACAGGGTTTTAACTGGCTTGTTCAAGTCAATGTTATGTCATTTATTTCCAGCCAGGAATGAATGCATCTTATAGACATGTCAGCTCATCAGGAGCATATGTTTGATGGCATTATTGCTGATATCAAGAATTGAGGACTGATAATGTAATGTGCCCATTTGGACACAACAATAAATGCCAGGCTCTAGGCTGCATCTAGCTGTTCTTCCCAGTGTGGCAGACAGATCTGGAAAGAAAATCTTCTTTTCCTTTGCTGGTTTACCTTAGCAGGTAAAAAAGTACTTGTGAACATTATTTTCTAGATCATCTTTCATTAGTTTTTCTTGGGATCATTTGACTTTCAGTCTCTTTGACTGTTAAGAGACTTTCCTGTGTTCCCTGCTTAGTTGCCTTTCTGGTTTTGTAGGGTTCATTTTTTTTGCAGTGAAACCAGATAGAAAGCTGCAGCACTGTGTCATAGAGGGTGAAGTGTTGACTTCCTCTTCTCAGTTAAAGTAAAACTTTAAAACCTCAGCACTTAATCACCTGTACTTTATCATCATTCCTCAGCCATCATTTTTCTGACTGCTACTTAAAATTGAAAAGCCCAGACTTGTTTTTGGTATACAAACCTGGTAACGTAAAAGGCTTACATTCTGCTTGTTATTATTGTACTCTGTTACACTATTAATTTTGTTGTTCAAAATTATTTGGACAGAAAAATTAGTCGTACATGTTACGATTAAAGCCTGTCAACTGTCAGGGACATACCAGTGACATGTGTCTGATGACCCTGCCCACAGCAGAGGGAGTGAAACTGGATGATCTTTGAGGTCCTTTTCAACCCAGGCCATTCTATGATTCTATGATGTGCTGTACAATATGAACTCAAAAGTTGTTTCTTTTTCTCTCAGAGTTCATATTGTGAGTGCTTTCCTTCATTTCTGTTTTAGTTTGCTTTAAATGTTATGTACGAAGTAGCAGGAGGTATTAAAGGAAAGGATGTGGAGGCTTGTCTGTGATGCTAACAAAATGGCTGCAATTGTACTGGTCTTCATGGTCTTTAGTTTTCTTTAAGAACTATAGTACACAAACGAGGATTGGACATTATTACCACATGCCTCATTCTAGAGCTTTTGTGGGTGTTTAAATTTTCTGAACAAAAGTTACGAAGTGCTTAGAAAATGAAGGTTGAAAATTTGAGCTCAGTGTAGACTTCACTGCATAATATTTTATACATCTTTAAAGAGAGCTTAGTACTGCATGTGTTCTTCACACTTCTCAGCCTTTTTCATTGAACTATGAATTTTCAAGAGCAAAATTGGTATAATCAAGTTATACAATCATGTTCTTTGTTCAAGTGATTGGCCCTGTAGTTTTCATACTTCAAAGAATGTCCTCAATTAACCGTAGGAATGCAGCTCTTTCTATTTTTTTCTTTTGTTTTGTTTCTTGCATTTGCAATTGTTTAGTTTTTACAACCCAGCAACAGCCCTATGGGCTGGATGAGCTAGCAAGGATGCTAAACATCCACAGGTCATTTATTTCACATCTCTCATGGAAATGAGATAGGAAGCCTGGAGCATAGAAATTCTAAAAGAATTGTGTCAGAAACAAAGTAGAAATAAAGTTGGTGTTATTCTTCTCTATTCATCTACAATGATCACAGTCATACAGTGGTTGAGATTGGAAGGAGTTTCTAGAGATTATCAAACCTTGCCCTGACAGGAATACCCATAGCTGCTTCCCATGCTTGTGTCCAGGTGCCTTTTGGACATCCCCAGGGAGAGGAAGACCCCTCAGTTCTCTGGTCCCTGTGCTGATGCTTCGGCACCTGCCCAGCACAGCAGCTCTGTGTGATGGACAGGGGAAGCTCCTGGGCTCCACGTTGTGCCCACTGCTTCTGGGCCTGGCTCTGGGCACCGCTGAGCTGGGCCTGGCTCCCTCCCGTTGCACCCCAGTATTTCCAGGTCTTTCTGGTACTTAAGGATCCAGATATTCCTCATGCTGCTTGGCATCCCACAGAGCTCTTCTGTCCGCAGCTATTCCTTCAAGCCTGCTGTGGAATCATAAAGTCATAGAATACTTAGAGTTGGAAGGGACCTTTCAAAGGTCATCTAGTCCAACTGCCCTTCAGTGAACAGATAAGCAAGGTTGATGTTTCTGGGGACGTAGATATAAGCCACCACAGAATGTAACAGAAGAGCTGCAATTAGATCAACAGATGTCACTGACAATGCCTTTGTGAGCTGATAGAAGTATTATAACTAGCCAATAAGTTGACACTTAGCTTGCTCATGGAAGCAAGCTCATGGAAATGAGGCCAATATTCTTGTGAGGAATCCAAGTGCAAGTTGCTGTATTTGGCCTTAAGTGTGATGGTCATAACAGTTTTTTGTTTTGTATATCTAAAAATAATTAATGCAGTAAGATAAATGCTAATACTATCTTCACATGTACTTAACAATCCATTACTCCATTAATTCCTCTGTCCCTCTGCTACTTGAGCTCAAGGACTTCAGTGAGTGCAGCACTTTTGTTAGAAGTACTATTCTCTGGTGCTGTATCTTTTATTTCTGTACTAAAATCTTGCATGTTGTTAAGTGACCTCTTAATAGGTACATAATATAGCCACATCCAATTGTGGTTAATGAGTCATTAGGCAAAGAGGTGACTGTGACTGAGTTCCAAAGGAGACACAGTAATATAAAGAGATGCCACTGGAATAGTCAGTGGTCATAGGCATAATTTCTGAGAATCCTGAGGAAAATGTCAGACACTTCATTTTTGAGGTAGTATTTTCTTCATAGATCTCAATTCTGAAGAAGTGTTTGGCTCAGTAATGGTTTTATGTGGTTTTTTTTGTTGTTGTTGGTTTTTTTTGCTTTTGTTTTTTGAAAAAAAGCAAACCCAAAATGATAGCAGAGTATTTCTCTGTCCTAATTTTGAAATCACTTGAAATTTCAGAGCTGCTGTGAAGGACAAAACCTTGACTTGAAATGATTATCTGCTAGTGCTTCTGCTGACCTAAACCTTGGGGCTTTCAGTAGATTTGATACCAAAGGTCTTAACAAAGGTATTATAAGGAAGCCAATGGTTCTTTAGTTAATGTAACGTAGTCCTCTCATCGTGTCCTTCTTTTTTCCTTCCAGTCCTTTACTTTTGCCAATTGCCTGTTTCTGTCCCCAGTCACCATTCTGTGCCAAAATACCAATAAAACTTATGAATTGTACATCAAGCAAATGTAATTAAATGCATTTGAACTTGAAGGAAAACTACTGAAAATATACAAGCTTTCATTCTTTATGGACTGGAAATTTAGTGAGGAAAACCAATTTTATTTCTTTAGAAGTGATGATTTTAGAAGTTAAATTTCAGATTTTAGCTTCTTGTATTCATTTTATTCTGGATGTCTTATTGCTCTCTACTAACCATTCTGTGTACTCCTTCAAACACATCCTTTGGCCAAAGAATGTGTAGCTATTACATCCTCAACTGTATCCTGTGATAATTTCTCCACTTTTTTCTCCTTCCTGATATAGTATCAGGGGACTCTAAGTTCTTCTAAAATCAATGTGTATACAAAATTACTGCTCATTTTAAGCCTGAATTTCTTGTGCAATCTTCTTTTATATCACACTCCGTGGTGTTCCTTACTTTTTCTTTTTTTTCTTCCAGATGTAAAAGTTTGTCTTTTACAGTAGGATTGTCACATTTCTGAGGGCTCCCAAATAACATCTGGTTCCAAAGTTCTTCCCTTCACTCTGACAAAGCTTTTGAGCTGGTGTATTTTTATAACAGAAAAGAGTAGTAATCAGCAGAGTTACATGTTCTGGTTCTGAAATTCTTGTATTCAAGAAAGTGTTTTTTGGTTAACAGGCTATTGTGTCTGTTTTAATCAGCTGGTTATATATCGAGTTTCATAAGACATAGTGAAATCTCATTCATTCTTTGGAAAATCACAGTCATGTAACAGTTTCTTCCGTAAACCTGGCAATCTGAACTTCACATTTGATGACTTATTGTTCACTGAACTGATGGCAAATCCTTAGGAAATGGATATTTTGGATACTCTGTGTGAGTCAACTTGCAAATGCCACTATGAAGAACAGCAGTGAGTCAGCCACTCTTCCAGTGTGTTTTATGACCATCGGCAGAAAGCTAAAGATTAAGTGGTTGCGTACAAAGGTGATATATATTTGAATATAATATATATAAAGATCATGTTTCCCCATCACACTACCCACTACTGTATAGAACGTTATCTTCACTACTGTCCTTGTCAACAGTTGTGGTAGTTTATATGATGTATATTTGAGTTACTAAGACTTCCTATGTGAGTATATGATACAGCCACTGTGCACCCTCTATATGAGATAATACTTCTAGCAGCACAGCCTATGAACGCTCTGCAAGAAGCTTATTTAGCCAGAAAATGAGTGTGTGTAATCAGTGTGCAATTTCACAGAAGTCCTGCAGGGAAGCTTATGTTGGGTTACTGCATTTCCATTTATGCAGGGTGGAACTATCAGAAAGATAATTGTTTCATCAAAATGTGCCGTATGTTGGATCCATTAAAGTTCTACTTTCATCCATTGAGAGTGTGGCCCACTTGATATTCATAAATCCCTTATTAACACTTACAATTACATTTTATACTACTCGTATTTCATTTTTATTTTTCATGAGATTTTTGGTGTTGCTTATCCTTGTAAATTTATTTACTATGGTCTTAATTTAGCGAATCTTGTACATGATACAGAAGAACTTTATAAAACCATGGTCAGAGCCTTTTTATTGAGTTTTGCTTTTGTTTGACACATTTGCTTTTTAAATAATTAAATTTGTATATTTAATACAATTCTGTGACTTCAGTAGACTTCTAGGTTTTAATGTTCCACATTTAATGAACATCCTATCTTGCTAAACATACTGCTAAACGCAAATAGAAAAAAAAAAAATAAATTTTCCATGTTGATAAAGACAGTACATTTTGTTCATCGTATTAATCAATTCTGATTAATCACCTTAGCCCTGAATCTCTGTTTTATGGCAACAATCTTATATTCCTCTGTTACTTTTCCTTTTAGAAGGAGATTTTTTAGTGCTTCCTTCACTTCTTCATGACCTATTCATCACTACTCCCAAACCCTCCCCAAAAAATATTTTATCAGGTTATTTAGTTCTGGTCTTCAGTGAAATTAGAAACTATATTCTGCATGTATTTCTTATGCTAGGAATTGCTTTAAATTGTATTCCCAGCACAATTTATATTCTATTATTGGTTCTGTTTAGAGATGAGATGTGTACCATTGCTCACTCTTCATCAAATATTTCTGTTTGAAAGGTCCACACAAGGAAACATGAACCAGCTGATCAATTCCCATGCATGTTGTAGCAAGTCAGCCCATCTGCATGTGCAGGGGGGGAATATGTGGTGCGAATCGAGTGGGGAAAATAAAACAACCACTGGAAAGCAAGATGCTGTTAGAACAGGTGCTCGTAGTCTTGCTTTACTTTCCTGAGCATGCATCCAAAACAAAGAAACAACTTGAAGACTCATCTTCTCAAGTTAGTTTTTTGTATGATGATAATGCTGTGTGAAAGGTATTAGCATAATTTAGTTCTAGTAAAAATCAGACCTACTTTTGTCTTGCTTCCTAAGTGGCTGAAAGGAAAAAAACATTCCTAGATATGACAGATGAGCAATCTCCTTCCCTCTTCAAAGAAGAAGAGATCTAACAAAAAATACTGCGTTTGGAGAGTTCTGTAGGCGTTCAAAATTTATAGAGCTCAAAGGAGGTGTTGCTATCATTGTGAGGTCTTTTTTGAGGTGCTATGGTGTTGAAATGATCATATATCAATGTGCTTTAAGTAATTTTATTGTAAAATACTATTACTGTATATGCTTTTATCAGTATTTGCTTTTTATTCCAGAAAAAATTTTATACCTGAGTTGCTGGTTTAGGATCTGTATTGCATAAGGCAATTATCTGTTACTTCTCATAGTTTGATATAAGAGATGGAAATTTGAATATTCTTTTCAACCAGAAACAGTTGCTCACTAGACTTTTAGAATAAATAGACTGTGGAGACTGTGTAAAGACATACTATTTAAAAGTAGTTACTCTGGGAGAGCCTGTACTCTGTGTTTGCTTACTTTACTCATGATGCCAGCTTTTTTTTTTTTTTTTTTTTTTTTACTACATGGGTGGAAAAAAAAATAATTGGGAAAAGATCCTATGAGCTTTAAAGTGGTTTCTATTTATTGTTTGCTCTGGGATTTCTGCAGTAGAGAAATTGATTAGGAAAGGTGAGGCTGTGTTCAGGAAAAAAAAAATTGAGATGACAATATAAACTAAGCCAAATGTAGACTCACAGAGTGGTTTGGGTTGGAAGCAACCTTAGAGCCCATCCAACCCCAACCTCTGCCATTGGCTGTTTGTCCCCCATGCTGCACAAAGCCCTGTCTGATCTGGCCTTGAGCACCTCCAGGGATGGGGTATCCACAGCTTTTCTGGGCAACCATCCTCACCTTCTCATGGAGCAGCCTTTTCTTTCTTTTGTTCCTTTACATTGCTTGTTAGGGGTGCAAGACATGGAGGTGCTTGGTGACTTTGAAAAAAAGAACTATAAATTACTGCACAAATAAAAAAAAAAAATAGAGTAATGATTGGTCTAGAAATGGGGAAACATTTATTAATGTCTTTTTTCACAAACGTAGCAAAATCCATAAATCCAGAGTACTTAACTGGAACAAGTGGGAAGTTGAAAATTCATGCAAATTTATAAGCACTTGAAAACAGAGGATTAGTTGTTAATTGTCTGAAGTACTCACTACATATTTCTTTGTTTTTGAGCTGATAGGATTTCAATTCTCTACTTTCCAGTTCTGACAAGTTTTTATTGTTAAAAATATTGTGGCTAAGAAGATATCTTTCCGATTTATAATGTGGTTTCTCATAATTCTGTTGCATGACTATGGGATTTACTGCAGGCAGTGTGCTGGTTCATCCTTATTTGATTTATGAAAACAATTTAAACTTCTGTTAATCCTACTGTAAGTGGTTGTTTTATCTTAAGAATGTTTTTAAGTGCCATCCCAACCAGAGGTATTTTCCTGAGATGTCTCCTTAACAGGTTGCTTTCAGTTCCCTGTTTCTTTCTAGCTCTTCCTGAAAAGCAATTTGCAAGTAAAACAAAATTAAAAAAAAAAAAAAAAAGAGAATTTTAGTTTTATGTTCTTCAGATATCTTTGGAGTTGTTTTAAAACAAGTATGCTTTTATAAATTGCCTTCTTCAGGTATAAGTAAAATCAAGACACCTGGAGTAAATGTGCAAGTACTTTCTCTTGCGAAGGAACTTTATAGACAAAGGTCTTTTTTTTTTTTTTTCTATGCATTTTTATTAGAATGTAGACTCTAGCTTTAAAATTCAAATTTTCTAGATATTAGGATAAAAATTAGCTGTCTGGAAGCTGCAGAAGGCAATTGAAAAATGCTGCAGCAGTAGGGGTGTTTATTGCCATACACTGTCACTGCATGAGTAGTGTTTTACATGACTCGCACAGCCACTCTAAACCATCTTTGCATTTGAATTGAATGCAGTAATAGGTCTGAATATATTTATTACTGTTTGTTTAATGTGTTGGTGGAGCTGAATAACCCATTTGATTGGCAGTGCTTAAAAAGGTTTTCAGATGGGAGTATGCTTTTTAGTACTCTGGTAGACAAATAATTTTTTGGTGGCAAAAAACCATCTTGTTTCTACTGAAGTTTACCTCAAATTTTCCAATGTACCCTGTAACACACTGATACAGCAATTATCAGAGCTGTGATAGAGCAGACGTTCTCAAGGACAGTTACTTCAATAAGCACCTAATGCTTGTAAGGAGAAGTGGGTAAGTTGGGCTGAGTTGCAGTTTGCCAGCAATGGTCCAACAGGATGTGGTTATGGGAGGTTGTAGGATTTGATGATCTTAAGGGTCCATGCCAGCCCAAACCATTCTATGACTCAATTGATGCCTACTATGTTTCAGGCTGCCAAGCTAGAGCTGGAGCTGTGAGCTTGTTGGTAGACAAGTTGAGAATTGAAACAACCTAGGCAAATTGCAGATGATGATCCGAAAATACAGAATGTAATTCATTAGAGGTAATTAAAAAGCTTTATACTTGGCCAGAGGTAATTAGCTGCATAAATACAGATTAGTGACCTGCCATACTTAAGGAGGTGAAGAATGGCAGTGGATCATAGCTAAGCATAAGCAAAGAGTGTCAAGATTTACTTAACAGGCATTCACTAAATTCAGTTGGAGAACAGAACTTCAGCTTCCTGAAAAACAACTGTTTAGTGCTTCTCAGTGCTAAATAAAGTAGGGTGAAATATAATGTCTAGTTTAAGTACCACACTTGAGAAGGCTTGAACAACCACAGGCTGTCTAGATAGGAGCAAGAACTGTGATCAGAAGTCTAGAAAGTGGGATCTTCTGTGAAAGATAGGATAAATTGGAGCTGTTATTCTAAGGAAAGAAGACAGATGTGGGGTGTAACAGTTCTAAAATACATTACGAGGGAATGGGACAATTTCTTCTTCATGCCTGTAGTGGATAGGATGAGAGATAATGGCCTTAAATTGCAAAGGGAGAGATTCCTGCTAGATAATAGAAAAAACTCTTTAGTACTAAGAGTAGCGAAGCACTGAAATGGATTTCACAAGGAAGTCATGCAATCCACCACTATTCCAAGTCTTTGATTAATTAGAAAAAGGTTCTCCCGTACCCTTGTCAGGAATAGCAGAGATAAAAGTGATTCTGTTTTGTGATGAGATGGCTTGGAAACTCTTTTTGAGGACCTTTCCATGTATGTATGGCAGGATGATTTTTTTTTTCCCATTTTTTTCCTGAACTTCTTTTGTGTTCAGTCTTTGTGTTGTTGACCATCAGTGAGCAGTGTCATCTGTCATGTAAAGCATTGTTCACAGCATCTTTCACACCTCTTCTGAGTAGTGGCAACTTTGTGCACATCCCTCTTTTTCCCTTCACTGTGCACATGTTAAATATTTCCACTATTGAAGTTTATGTATTGTTGAACTGTTAAAGGTAGCAAGTATCCTTAGTGCTTCTTTGTGCTCAACTTTAGTTTTGCTAAATTTCATTAACGCTGTGTTTTAGTTATGCATGGTGTATCATTTATTTCTTTATCACTTCATTCATATATCAAACACAATAATTTTTCTTTTTCTCTGGCATCTTTTCTCTTTTGTTCTATGTATTTCCTTCAGTATATTTGAAGTCTGAAGGGTTTCAGTTAAAAATCTGTCACAGGCCAAGGGGAAATTAAGAAAACGAATAAAGCTCTCTGATGATTAGAGGTTGTTTGGCATGTAAGAGCTTGGGTTGGGGAACTTAGCTGTTATGCTTTAATTACTTCCGTTAGTTAATTATATTATTCTGAGGTTTGTGAATGGTTGTGACTACAATCTGAGCAATTTCCCGGGGGGGGGGGGGGGGGGGGGGAAGGATTCAAGTGAACTCAAGGCATATTAATATATTTGTCTTACAGAAAGCAGGAAAGGTCACAATGCTGTTTTGATCTTTCTCTCACTTCAATTCTCATGACATTTTCATTGAATATTTCCAGATTCTACTGTTCTAAGTCATTGTAACATTTCTATTAAGTGTTGGGATTGGGATCAAGGGCTGGGTCAAGAGTAAACAACCACAAGCTTTATCCTGTCTCAGAGAATACTAATCAGAATTAATGAGCAATTGGGTTTCTCTAAATACTGTCAGAGTCTATGGTGTTTTGCCTCTTTCTGTGAAAATTTTCTGTTATCTCTTGGAACAGCTACTCTGATTTCTCTAATAAAGACAAATAGGGAATGTGTTTGTGTGCATCTGTAAAAGTAGGTTTTCATTTCTATTATTGTAACTAAGTGCAAAGTTTGAGGTCAGCACTGAGGCATCTTTTTCTGCTAGCAACTTACTTCCACTTAGTCTAGAAGAGCCCAGTATTCTTTGTAAGGAAGTTCTGGCTTCCTCCCAGATAGTGCTCAAATTTGAGACTAATAAGCGACATCATGCCTTCTTCAAAAGTGGGGCATTTATCAGCCAGAGATAAATCAGCAGACTTTCTTCCTTTGGTAACAGGATTTTAAACTGGGGCTTTATCTCTGAGTGCAAGCTGTGCCCCCAAGTCATAGCAAGGTGAAGTTGCGATTCATTGCAAACAGCTCAGGCATTAGCACCATATGCCTGATGAATAATGGCATCTATTTGGGCTTCAGCATCTTCTAGCATCTGCTGCTGTGGATCAGAGCTCTGCTGTGCCATGTGCTGTACAAGCTCACAACAGAGTGACCATCCAAGAGCTTTTTGCTCACTAAGTCTGTGCTGCTTTCCTGTCTTGTTGCTTCCTTTTACATCTGTCTTTAAAAGCTCCCTATGCTGAATTTAAGAAAGCTGTTCAGGAATGGATTGTCTGAAAAGAAAGGCAAAACTGCTACAGAGGCTACAGTTGTGTCTGTCTGTTTTCAAATACATTGTAATGAAGGGGGGAAATGCATCCTTCAAAGCACATCCATACTTAAATAGCAAATACTTTGTCTTCAAAAGGCTGGTAGGTGTGAAATCTTGCCCAGCACTTTTCTTGTGCCAATAAACATTAAGAAAGGGAAAAAAAAAAAAAACCACCCTAAATAAAAACAACCCACTAATTTTCATTTCATAACCGATTATATTAAAGAGATCATAACAATTACATACTAGCTGCTTGAATTTATATTCCAGCCAAAAATATTCAACAAATACAGAATTGATTTATATGGTAATTTTTTAAGGTTCTCTAAGTCAATATCTTTTCTGTGACTTCAATTTGACTTAGGAACTAAAAGTGGTTATTTAAGCCTCTTGAACACCTTGCTTCCACCTGCAGTTGCCTATGTGTTTAGATTTGATTATTTAGATTTAGGCTTAGGGGTTGGTTGTCGGTGCCAGATACTGGAAATATGCAAATCTGAGTGCAAATTCACTTTGTAAAAGAGAATTTGTCATTTGCAGGCATATTCTGCCTCACCTGGAGGCAAAGTTTGTTGTTTGCCACTTGTTTTCATGTTCTGTTATTTATTTTGATTTGATATTTCACTTAAGTTTTTCATTGATCTACTTTATAGAATCATAGAATGGCTTGGGTTGGAAGGATCAAGTTCCAACTCCCCTGCCACAGGCAGGGCCACCAACCTCCACATCAGACACTCGCCCAGGTTGCCCAGGGTCCCATCCAACCTGGTTATTGAACACCTCAATGGGATGGAGCACCCACAGTCTCTCTGGGCAGCTGTTCCATCACTTCACCACTCTTTCTGTAAAGTACTCCCCCCCAACATCCAATCTAAACCTTCCCTCCTTAAACTTAAAACCATTCCCTCTTGTCCTATCACTGTCAATATTATTTAAAAATATACATATACGAATGCACCAAACTGTCTGTGAATACCCAAACAAGCCCCCCCAACTTTTAGGAGAGGATAAATATACCACTGGCTGTTACAGTACTCAGTAGCTTCTAGCTCTTCTGACAATCTGTATTTACAGAGACAGTTCAACCAATGCTGGAGAATTTCTTGATGTTAACTTTGGTTTTGTTACTTTAAAAATGAAACCTTTCTTGCGGATTGTTTTCTTATTAATTTGTTTCCACATGCTTAGTATTCACAGTCATGGATGAAAATGTTGCAAATTGTTAAAAGCAACAATGAACCTTGAATATGCAGTGGAGTACTGGATAAGAGAATGACACTGAGAAAATGTAAATCTTCCTAATTGTTCTTAAATGGCACATTGATCTATTTATCTTCCTGAAAACAAATGTTTTCTGTTACCCAGCGTTTATAATCCCTTTCTTAATTTCAAATAAATACTTCGAAGAAAGACCTTTGTTTTCTTTCAACCTCTTCTTCTTAATTTTTGATATTTTCAAGATGTTAGTCAAGTTTTACAGTGTTTCTTGTTAACTCACAACTAGATGGTTTAATCAAAGCTGTCTTGCTCTTTCAGAAATTAATATTTTTAATAACTTATTTCTGAGTAGTCACTCTGCTGAAGACCTGTGTGTCCATCTTAGGGATATGAACTAGTTTGTACTGAAGTGTACTTTTACTTTAAAGCATGTGAATTGCAAGGAATACCTAATTTAGGGCTTTTCAGAGAGCTGATAGTTTTATTTGATTGAAATAATAGCACTGAGCAGTTTACTGTTCCTTGAAAGTGGTGATTTGACATAATGTAAAACTCAGGGTTTAATTGAAATGTTCTCTATATAGTCTGACCTAATTAAATCTACTCTTGCAAAGGAATATAGAGGACCAGCTCGGTATTGTGTAGAGTTGAGCAAACTTTTCAGAAGGGTACACCAAAGCATGCATTCAGTTCAGTTCAGATAGTTAAAAATAAAGTGTTAGGCATGTGCTTCTATGTATCATACTCCCACATCTACTTCTAAAACCTCTTTCCACCTTTCTGACAGTTTGTCAACAGAGTGAATCATGTTTATTTGGCCTAGAATTTCTTGGAAAACTTGTTCACATAACAAAGGGATTTTAATAGTAGATGTTTTGAGTAAGGCATTGTACCAAACGTGTTGAATTTGAAAGACTGATGCCAAATCTTCGATGTGGTTCTCAGGAAATACCTTCTGTTAGAGCTCCATTGTGAAAATTATATGGGGAAAAGGTCTGCAGAAGTTAAAGAACTTGAGGCCGAATGTAGTGATGATGAAGTGAACTAAAAGAGTAAAACCAACTTGTAGTCAAATACTGATTTAACTTTTAAATGTACCATTATAATTGATACAGATAATCTGAATTTGTTGACCTGTATTATATGTAAGAAAATTCATTTGTTCCTCCTACCATTTTATTTTAAATTTTAAGCTGATTGAGGAAAATTGCTTTGAAGGTGTCAAAGATGTACAAATGGGGTGGAAAAAGTGCAAGATCATCATTTTAGATAGCTACAGACTAAGCAGTACCTAAGCTTTGAAATAATACAATTGATCTTTGCGTAATAGCTCTTATTTATGCTGAGTAACATTATATTATGCTGTATATTATGCTATTCATAGTCAGACAAGACACTGAAGTGAAAAAAGCTTGACAAATTCACAGTAATTGGCCATAGAGAGTTTGTACTAGCTTCACAGTTTCTGAATAAAACCACTTATTTAAGTGAGTGCAGTTAAAGTTGAGTGTGGATGTGATCTGTTGGTACAGCAGGATCTGCAGGTGCAAGTCACGGGCTGCCCAAAACAGCCCTGATGCAGGGCACTAATCAGCTGTGCTTGTGGAAGAGGACGTTCAGCAATCAACGATGGTTCAGGCAGTAAGTCTAGTACAGATCTTGCCTCAGGTAAAGTTAAATAACAATCCAAAAGAAGTAATTTGGTTTAAACTAGGCTTTTTTATCTCTTTTATGCATTTTCCCAAGAACCTCTGGTGACAGCTCCCAGTCTACATCTTTTAGCAATAAAAAAAGTTATTGGTTTCACTTAAAGGCTCATAGTTCTGTTATGCTTGTGGATAATTCCCGTAAGTAAAAATTTATTCAGTTTATGTTCTTACATATATCTTAGTGAAATTGATGGTCAGTGAGTGACGTGGGGTTATATTTTATTGGGATTTTATAGCATAATCAGTTTTTATTAGCTCCTTCCAGAATGTACCTTGGTAAACCTTTTTAAGGGGGTATTTTCTGTAATGGTGCAGTGCTGTGTGCTTCGTACAAAGATAGAAGGGCAAATAAGTTTTGGTTCTTCCCTGATAATATTCATGTACTTACGGCTAAAATGTGCAATTATTTAGATGAAGTCTGGGAGATTATTGATTTAAATGTAACTAAAATCAAATAATATGATAAAGATGAATTTATTATTTGTTTCATTATATCTAAGGAAATGTACCCAACAATGTCCAACACAAATACAAATAAACTCCTTGGAAAAGCAGTTAGATAAGTACATGTCACAATCTGTAACCTTTCAAGTGGCAGAAGGGACTCTAAACTTTATTTTTCCTTACTGTTGATCTGTTGTTCTACTTTTACTATAGTGCTTACACAATTATTCCCTTCATGCATACTAATCTTAATATTTGTTGTCCATTTCTTTTATGTTATACTGCAGACAGTATTTTTTTTATAAGCTGCTATGCATTCCTTGTGCTAACTGGCTAAAATTTTCCCTATTATACATTCAAGTGTATTTATTTGCAATTATTTGATATTTTACAGGTCAAACCTTGTTGGTTTTTTTTCTTCCTAGATAGAGATTTATGAATTTAGACTGACTCATATACGTTGCTTTGATGATGTAGAAACTAACCTGCATCCTCAAAGACTACGTTGGGTTGCTTTCAATACCTTCTGCAGTATTTAGGAAGGAGTATGATTCTTTTCTTGAGAAGTACTTAGCTGTAGATGGAAGTTATGCTATGGAGCAGTTATGTTCTATTCTGGAACAGTCATGTTAGACAGACTTTTTGGCATTTTGGAAAGGTTTTTCATTTCATAATTAAAGAAAACACAGTTTAGAATAGCTTGTTAGGAAGGTGACTGGAGAAAATCTACTTTTTATTTTTAGCAGTAATATTCTACTGAGATAATTGGTGTAAAAATGTAATATGGAATTATACATTGTTCAGGATGGCATCTTTGTTAAATAGCTTATTGTTAATAATACAGCCTGAAGTCTACATACTTTAATATTAAATAATACATTTGTTCTTTAATAAAAAGCTTGTTTTGTGTGCCTCTATAGCCTGTGCCAGAATGAGTCGAAAACTGACTTAATGTCACTTTCTGTGTTTCAGACATAACACCTTTTCTTTGGCACCTGCTGTTCTGTTCTGCCAGTTGCCACTTACTGCTGGGAATATATATATATATATATCTTCTTGTGTGTTTCTAAGGCTTTTATTGGCTGCCATTGCCAGTTAGGGTTATTCTTCCACAAATTTGTAGTTTTGTAGTTTCTTGCTCCATACGGTTAAGTTTAAACCAAAGCCATTGTTACTGTGCTACTCTTCAGAAAATCAATGCCGACAGTGTTAATGGTCAGAGAGAGTGGATTAGGAAGAAGTATTCTATTTGTAGCAGGAGGGGCAAAGAATTCCATCTCTTTATTAAGCAGGGAAAATAGAACGCAAACCAACTGTAAGGTAGGCAGACAAATGCCTAGCACTGGGGTGATTAGCCAGGTTCAGGTACCATATGCAGCAGGATAATTAGTTGTATTACTCATGATGCTTTTGTTGAAACAAAGAAAAAAAAAATGTTGATTTCTACCCAACTAGATCTGTGTGTGGAATGTGTGGGACATACGAAGCTGTTGGATCTGTGTGGGATGATGTTATTGCTCTATGTTCTTCTGAATTAAAAAAAAAAAAAAATCAAGAACAGCAGAAGTGATACAGAAATGGTTTATCTTCCTAGCAAATCCTGGGAGAAAGCCATGGAGATGATGTTAGAATCACAGAATCATGGGATGGCCAGGCTTGGAAGGGACCTCAAGGATCATGAATCTCCAGCCCCCCTGCCACATGCAGGGCCATCAACCACCCCATTTAATGCTAGATCAGGCTGCCCAGGGCCCCATCCAATCTGGCCTTGAACACCTTCAGGGACAGGACATCCACAACCTCTCTGGGCAGCCTGAAAAGACTTGTTAGAAAGGATTTGCTTCTAGGCTGACTAAAATCAGATTCTGTAGATGTTCTCTTTCCATGTCTCAAATTCTATCTCTAAATAGGCAATTTGAATTAGCAGTCTCAACTGCCATGGCAGGTCTCCAAAAGATAAAGTTATAAAATTAGGTGTTTGTGTGCCAAAACAGAACAGTACCTTTTAACACAGTGAATGCAGTTTCCTAGACCATAATGGCAGCCCAGAGCCCTAATGGGTGAGATTACTGATCTGTAATAGAAGATAAGCAGATAGATACACATACATATATGTACATAATATCAGACATGCCTTCCACATACAGCAGTGAATTGGATGTGGTGCTCAGGGACATGATATAGTAGAAGGCTGTTAGGGTAGTATGGTTACGTTGCAGATGGACTTGATAATCTCTTTAAGGTCTTTTGCAACCTGAGCAATTCTGTGATTCTATGAATCTTATTTTAATTGGATGGTATTAACTGGAAAGCTCAATTTAAAACAACAACAACAACAAAAAACACAAAAAACCCAAGCAGAAGTAATATATAAGCTTCCAACAAGCTCTTTCATGTTTCTCAGACTGTTTGTTTCTAATTACATAATTACCTTCAGTTTTGTAAGACTTGGAACGTTATGTAAAAAGCACACAAAAGAGAAAAATCGGCTGCTTTGTCAAGAGAAGGGATCTTGACTGTAGATGAAATAGAGAGGCTTTTTTAGTATCATTTGGCAATTGTAAGTACACAAGACATGGCTATACTAAAGTAAGTCTAGCCAAGATGGGCAGGGGGCTGGAGTGCGAAACACAAGGATAGGCTGAGATCTGACTTTGTTCATCATGAGGGACATTAAGAAGAACTTAATGCTCTCTAAAGTTGCCTGATGGGAGATTGCAGAGAAGGTGGAACCATGAGCCTTAGTGGAGCCAAGAGCCATAGTATTATAGGGAGAACGTATAACAGAAAAGGAAGGAATGGGCAGAAGTTGCCAAGATATCTAACTGATGTCTGGTTGATATCCAGAAATAATTTTACACTGTGCAGGTGGTCAAACATTATAAGTTTTGGGCCAAGGAGGTGGTGCAGTCTGAGTACTTGGACTCATTCAAAGCTGGTCCAGGTCTGGTGCAACCTTAATGTTACATTTAAACTAGCCTTACTTTGATGCAAAGCTGGATGAGAGTGCTGCAAAAGTTCCTTCCAGCTGAAATATGGGAATACATATTACTTCTTGATTTCTGAATTTTACACTGGTGAAAGAAATTTTATCTGGCGTGGGAAATATGCAGAATAAGGAGCCTGAAAATTTACTGAATGTTCTCTGATGTATTTTTGACCAAAAGTTTATCGTTGCTATATGTTTACAGTCTCTGAAAGTGTTTTCGTTTCTGTTCGTTATGTAAGCATGACTACATTTGAATGGTGGAGGTGTGGCTATCAGTGCTGCTGTGATTGCATTGAATTTATTTCAGGACTGAAACACTTGGCAAGCTAAAATGGAAAGTTGGAACAGTTATTTCCCTTTGCATGGTTACTTCTATTTGGAGACTGTCATCACTGGTAAATGAGTGGCTGAATGTGAAATGTTCTGAAGACTCATCATCAAAAATCATATTTTGTTCAAACTCAGTAATTCAAGTCTTCCCTTCCCTACGCGAGATACCCGAATCCCTCCGTATTGGTGGATCAAAGGTTAAAAAATAGATAATAATGTTGTGGGAAGAAAACAAAAAGCTGTGATGGTGTAGTCTGTTCTCCTTCAGATCACTGAATCATTTTGTGAACTTATGGTTTATTTAAGTAAAGTTGTTTTGGAAAAGAACTGAAATAACATGGTAATAACAGCTGCTTTTACCTGTCCGGACTTCACCTTAAAGAAGTTTGCACAGTCTTTTTGGAAGAATGATTTTTTTCATTTAAAATGACTATTAAGAAAATTGTTTTCTTCATTTTCTTCAGTTGTTCATTATTTAAAAATGAAAACAAAAAACTTAAGGAATTTTCACTGGATGAAGAAATTAATTTAATTATCCCTCATACTATTGGAAACAGAACTCCCAGAAAATAGAATCATGTCTATTTCCAGGAGATTTTGATTTTTCTTTTCTATAAGTAGAATGGAAGATTGGTTGCTTCTGTTTTCTGCTGTTCTTTATGGGAAAGGTTTTCATTAAGGAATTATATATTGCTTGTTACAGAGAAACTAGAGTTTCTCACTGCATGTTTCTGAAATATTTTTCTCCCTTCACTTGCATTACTTTACATTAACTGAAACTCAAACTCCTGGGAACCATTTTCCTTCTTATTTTAGTGTTGCATGGGATCATTTTGAATATTGTTTAGGCTCAGAAACAATACGCTTAGCCTAGGAGAGGTAATCTTCAAGGTCTTATTGATAACTTTCTTTGCAATGAGAGTGGTGAGGTGCTGGAACAGCTGCTCAGAGAGATTGTGGATGCCCCCTCCCTGAAGGTGTTCAAGCCCAGGTTGGATGGACCGTGGGCAGCCTGGACTAGTATTAGGTATGGAGGTTGGTGGCCTTGCCTGTGGCAGGGGAGTTGGTGATTCATGATCCTTGAGGTCCCTTCCAACCTGGGCCATTCTGTGATTCTGTAATAACTACTGCAGAGATGCTTTGGAAGTCACCTCCAGGTCCAGTGTCCTTCCCCGTGCCGCCTCCTAGGACGGCCAACTTCTTTCACCTTCGTATGATAAATATAAAAGTAGTACTACCTGTCTTTATAGTTGCTTGCTGTGTTGGTTCAGTATCCTATTAAACATTAAATCCTTTGACATAGTGTTTTCTAGTAATTTCCTTACTCATTGGAAAACCAAAAATACTGAAGCTGTTATTTTAAGTGTGATATCCATTAAGGAAATAAACTTTTCCTCAATACAAGTGAAACCATAATTATTAGTGAAAGCCACAGAGACTTACTAAAGTAATTGCCATCTTGTTTTTTTCTCCTAATACAATTTTTTTTCCTGCTTTGCAGTAAAGTTCTTTTAAGAACTAAATCATAAATAATGGTATCCTAAAGACACTAACAGATTTTTATAGCAAAAAGAAGTATCTAAGAAATCACAGTATCACAGCAGTTGGGAGGGACCTCTGGAGATCACCCAGTCCCATCTTCTGCTAATAATGCAGGCTCTCTAGAGTAGGTTACACAGGAATGTGTACAGGTGAGTTTGAATATCTCCAGAGAAGGAGACACCAGAACATCTCTGAGCAGATTGTGCCACTGCTCTGTAGCCCTCAAAGTAAAGAAGGTTTTCCCTGTGTTCATATGGAACTTTCCTTTTACAGGCTGGAGTGGTACTGGCTTTCCTCTAGCCCTCTGGTACCTCTCCTATTCTCCATCACCTTTCAAAGATACATGCCTTCGAGGCCCATAGGTCTGTGTGCAGTGAGTTTGCCTAGATGATCCCTGACCAGATTCTCATTGACCAAGGGAAAGTCTTTCTTTCCCCAAACTCTGTCTATTGTTTCCACGGTCTGGGACTCACCAGGGGCAGTCTTAGCAGTAAAGACTGAAGCAAAGAAGGCTTTCAATAACACTGTTTTTTCAGTGTCCTCCATTACTAGGGCACCCATGTCATTCAGCAGCTGGCCCACATTTTTCCTAGTTATCCTTTTGCTTTTGACATACTCAAAGCCTTTCTTGTTGTCCTTGGCTTCCCTCAGTAGATTTAATTCCAAGTGGGCCTTAGCCTTCCTTTTGTAGCATCCCTGCATGCCCTGATGTTTCTATATTCATCCCAAGTAGCCAGATGTCTTTTCCACATTCAGTTAGCTTTCTTCTTCCATTTATGATTTTTTTTTGGTGAGCTCCTTGCACATCAGTGCAGGTCTCCTGCCACCTTTGCCTGATTTCTTAGAGATGTGCCTATCTTGAACTTGGAAGAAGTGGTGCTAGAATGTCAACCAACTCTTGGGCCTCCTAGCCTTCCAGTGCCTCTAACTCATGGGATGCCTCTAAGTAGAAGTCAAAGCTGGCTCTCCTGAAGTTCAGGATAACTATTCTAAATACTAAATTCTATTATCACCCTGTTTCTTCCATGTAAGATCCTGAATTCCACTGTCTCATTGCCATGCATCCAAGGCTGCCCCTAGCCTTCACATTCCCAACCAGTCCATCCTTCTTTGTAATAACCAAGTCCAGCAGCACACCTCTCCTTGTTACTTCTCCACTACCTGTGTCAGAAAGTAATATTTCACACATACTTCAGGAACATCCTGGATCCTGTGTGGCTGGGAGTGTTTCTTTTCCAGCAAACACAAGCTAAATATTGCTAACTTTAGTTTGTAAATGTGTGCTATTTAGTAGTAAGGATCACTCATAGCCAATAGTACAGCACGAAAGTAAACTAAAATCAGGGATTTCACAGGTTGCTTATTCTACTGTTTACTGTAGTGTGGTGTGCCCTCATGTGGTTAAATGAAATACCTTCCTTGAGTGAGTCAGTCATCATTTAAATGTATTCTCTATTCTGCTAAATAACAGAGGAAAAGAGACCTATGCCTAAAGAGAGGTAGTTTGACACTAAGTAGGTTTTAACATATTAAATACTTTTTCTGTACAAAATGATTTGGTGCTTGAAGGTGAAAAGAAAATTGCTAACATTTGGTTCTGATTCAACAATAGATGCGTGCATTTTGTCTGTTTCGTTTTTTGAGATTTTGGTGATCTACTACCCAGTACTTAGGAGAAAGTGGTTTCATTTTTCATTGGCTAATACTGATTACTTCAAGTACAGAACTTGCTTGCTGATTTTCTCTTGCCTAACATGTAATCACAGAATCATAGAATGACTTAGGTAAGAAGGGACCTTACAGATCATCTAGTTTCAACACCACGACATGGGCAGAGTGCTCAACCACCAGGTCATGCTGCTCAGGGTCCTGTCTAACCTGGCCTTGAGCACCTCCAGGGACGAGGCATCCACAGGTTCTCTGGGCAGTCTGTCTCAGTGCCTCATCACTCCTGTTAATTTCTTCCGAATGCCCTATCTTTTATCATAGAATGATAGAATGGTATGGGTTGGAAGGGACCTTTAAGATCATGTGGTTCCAAACCCCCTGCTATAGGTAGGGACACCTCTCTTTAGACCAGGTTGCTCACAGCCCCATCTAGGCTGGCCTTGAATACTTCTAGGGAGGGGGGCATCCACAACCTCACTGGGCAGCCTGTTCCAGTGTCTCACCACTCTCGCTGTAAAGGCTTTCTTCCTGATACCTAGTCTGTATCTACCTTCTTTAGCTGAAAACTATTTCCCCTTGTCCTGTCACTACATGCCCGTATAAAAAGTGGGCCTTTAGTCTGTTCCTTAGTTCCCTTCAAGTACTAGAAGGCTGCAATGAGATTTCCCCAGAGCCTTCTCTTCTCCATGCTAAAAAAGCTCAGCTTCCTCAAACTTTATTTATAAGAGAGGTGCTTCAGCCCTCAGATCATCTTTGTGGCGCTCCTCTGAACCCAAAAACTCCATGTCTTTATTGCATTGGCAGCTCCAGGCCTGGGTCCAGTACTTGGATGGGGCTTCGCTAGGGCAGAGTAGAGGGGGACAATCTTTTCCCTGTGCTGGTGGCCAACCTTCTTCTGATGCCCCTAAGGTACTGTTAGCCTTCTGGGCTGCAAGTACGTGCTGCTGGCTCACACTAAGTTTTTCATGTATCAGGGCCCCCAAGTCCTTCTCCAGAGGGCTACTCTCAAGTTCTTCTCCCAGTCTGTATATATATATCTTGGGTACTTTGCACTTGGCCTCATTGAACCTCATTAGGTTTAAATGGGCTTACTTTTCAAGCTTGTCCAGATCTCTTTTGATGGCATCCCTGTGATAATGCTGTATCACCAGTTTGTAGCCTCGTCTTTAAGCGAGTGAGGTAATCTTTGCAAAATGCATGATGTTGTGGGGAGGAGAAGTCGTCACAAATCATAGAGAAGTGATGAATGTGAGCATGGGTGCCTCCATCCTCATGACTATTACAGGAGTTAAGGGAAAGTTTTAGGTGAGATTTTGGGGTGTACTGCTAGCAGTACTGCTTCTTTTTTCGTGGAATGACTGCTTAACACACACACACAGACAAAAAAAAAAGAAAGAAAAGTCAGAGAACAGTTGCTGAAAAAATTTTATTTCAGCCTTCCTTAGCTGTGTATAACAAACTTGAAATATAAACAGATTATTTGATACAATGTGAAAAACCAAAAAGTACATGATATAAGCAGCACTTTTTAAGTATGTCCATGTCAATCAAATACCTTGGATGCTTTATAATGTTAGTATAGGATATCTAGTTTATTATAATTGAAGACCTTCTTAAGTGCTTAATGGTTTGTGGAGGTGAATAGATGATCTAATATGTGGTTATAGCTCACATATATCAAGTAGTCTGTGAGATATGACAGATTTTGGTTAAAAATAAAATAATGGGAATCTGCATATTTCATACTCTCTTTGGCAGTTGCATTTGACTGGAAGTGAGATCTTTCTGAGAGTGATTTTCTGTGATTAAACAAAGCACAATGGGTTAGAAATGCAAAGAATCGTCTTAACACTTGACTTATGTCAATTTTGTTTGCACTGAAGTCATTGAACAGATATTTTAGAAGGTAAATGAAGCCAATAATTTTGTTGAAGACTGTTATCTCACGTTGATAGTAACCCAGAAGTAATTACGTATTACTTAATTAAGCATTTCTAGCTTGACAGAAGCTAGAATTACCACAATTCCTAGCAAGATACTAGAAACCTCTATGTAGGAAGAGGGTTTTTCCATCCTTAAGAAAGGTTCTACAATCATAGCAGCACGTATATAGACAATGCCCTGTAATCAGTGTCACCAGCTGACCTGTTGCATTTGTGAAATGGTCCTGGTCTCAGTGAAGCTACCAGTTGACATGTCCACATCGTAGAGCAGTAGTGCTATAAATGACACAAATTGGCACTTCTCTTGTCAGATTTTGTACAGTGGCAGGATCAGCAAATGGAATTGAACAGCAGTTTCTGTGTCTTTAGGGATTTTTTGAGGTAACAGTCGGGGCAACTTGGCTTGGAGGTTTGCGGGAGGAAAATGTATGAAGTGTTGTTTTTGTTGTTGCTTCTTTTTGTTAACAGAACAAGTAATGGGTAATTCCACAGAGAATTAAGAACTTTAAAATGCTTACTTAAGTACTTTATAAGTGCCTTATACAATATTCATTCACATGAGCTAGGATATAAGTCTCTTCCACTGGTGTGAATGCTGATAAGAAGAATATAAATGAACAGTAACAGAGTTGCTATCTCTGAATTACATCCTAAAGGTACATCCTTTATACAGAATAGAAATATGCAAATTTGTCCAAGAATTTGTGTAAGGCAGTGGAAAAGTGAATCAGAGCAGCTATCTGTTCTCAGGCTAGGCTGGGTGAAAATACACTGCCTTTGATCAGCGTGCCTTGAGTTATCTATGTACTTGGCATCTGAAAGGTAGGTATGTCGCTGGCATTTTTGTAATATCCTCACTAATAATTTATACGTTAGAGCATAGTCTGCTTATATATTAGTTCTTCTAAACAGCAGATGTTTGCAAATGCTGAAGGGAACTGGAAGGAGTACAAAAAGGCTGGGTTAGTGTGGAGAATTACATTGCTCGATGAAAATTCAAATATCTGTTTTTTAACAGAAGAAGAATTTTAGTTTTATGAATTAGGTAGACATCTGGTGCTAATTGTGCAGAGATAATTACAAGAGTTAATTATGGAAGTTGTTAGAAAAAAAGTTATGATTTATAGAGTAAGGGCAGTGGCAAATTACTTTAACTTGATAGAGAACTTTGAAAATATTATTAAAAAAAGAAGTTATGTTAAAGACTGAATCATGTTTCAGAATGTGTCTTCAAAATGATATTGGTGTAGCAAGGAAAAAAAGCAAATTTTTAAGTGACACAGGATATTAAGCATAGCTAGGGGAAAAAAAAACTCGAGTTAGCAGCTCCTCTGTTTTGTATGTAAATGAAGAAGATGTAATTTGTTTAAAGCATTTTATACTGCATTTTGCTCAGTAATATATCTCATGGTTGGAGTAGGATTACCTAATGAGATACTGCTGAGAGCCGTATCATAAAGCAACTTTGCAGTATGCAGGGTTTGGGATATATAAAGCCAGCAGTCCCCTATGGCTTTACTCCAGATGGTCAACGTGAAGGTCATGAGGAGTGTTCAGATTAGTTCACTCTTTGATTTTGATCTTCCCACAGTTCTTTAGCCCATGGCAACACTTCAGCCCAGTGCTTTAGTCCATTTCTCTCATGGAGTATTTTGAAAAGTCTTTGTTTCTTCCTCCTGTCAAAGAAAACAAATTTTGATTAAACAAACCAAAAAGACCCAACGTGCCAAGACAATTTGGAAAATTAAATTATTGCTTTTCCAGACAGCTGTAGTGATTTTTCTCCGGGATGAAACCAACTTCTTTCAGAAAAAGGAGGATTTTTAAAAACAGTGCTCAGGGGGATGCTGATGCCACTAATACTTCCAGCGAAGTAATAAGGTTGCCTTCCACTTGAGTGCATCTTATTTCCAGTAGCAAAAGTGTCCCTATGCTAAAATGTCAGGGTTTTATTTTTTCAGGTCATTGGGTATTTCCAGGAACTTGATGATATATCTGATTATATGAGAAGAGAGGAATATCTCGTAGCTGTTCATATTCAAAGAATTGCCTCTGGGAAGAGCAAGTATTGTTTATTGAAAACAGGAGGGGCAGTGGCAAATAGCAGGATTTCTTACAGGCCATTAGAAGTCTTACAGAGAGACCCTGATGTTCACTGCACCTGTTGCAACCAAACCATTTATTGGATTGTTTTAGAATAATTCAGCTGGAAGGGAACTTGGAAGATCATCTAATCCAACTGACTGTCCTGAATCGTTTGCATAATGTACATTTGCATAGCCATGTTACATTTGCCTTCTTTATAAAAAAAACATAAATGTTGTCCACTCTCTGGAAAACCCCACTCTATCTGATGGGGGGTATTCAATATTTAAAATTCAATAATAAGGTCGTGGCAAGAAGGTGGATGATCAGTGACAATCCAGAATGGCTAGCAGTACAATGAAAAAGTGCAGATCAGTATTTTCCCCAAAAGTGTCAATATATGCATATTGTGGAAAATTTTAGTGAATTTTTTAATGAAAATTTTAGTGCTTTGAGTGAAGCTCTGGACAGGTTGCTCAGAGAGGTGGTGGATGCCCCATCACTGAAGGGGCAGAGAAAGGTATTGCAACTCTTCAGCTTTCTGGCCCGTTCATTTCAGGAATCTGTAGGGAAGACAGTTTAACTCACACAGTCATGAATGTTCTTCTATGAGGTGGAGCTGCTGATTAGGGATTAATGTGATGAGTACATGATCTGGTTCCTTCCCCTTTTACTGCTGATATCTCTGACTACTCGTGACCTCAGCAGTAGGGAAATCCATGTTAATACAATTTTCTTCTTTTATCAAAGACATCCTCACCTTTCTTTTGTGCTGTTGGAGCTGTGTAAGGAAGACTTAATTGAGGATGGGACTGAACTATTAATTAGTAAAGTTCTGTTTCTTCAGCAGAGATCTACGCTACAACTGTGTGAAGCTTCTTTAATAAAATAAGAACGAGGTTCCCTAGTGTGATCACAAAGCCAGGATCATTATAAGATTTCCAAATGAGCTTATGGGAATTATCAAATGATATATTGAATAATTGTACTGAATTTTTGTAAGATCTGCATTAATTACTAAAAGAAACTGAAGTCAACATTCTTTCCTTTGTACCAGTAAGGGTAGAATAAGTTATTTAAAGTAAACCAGTTAGCTTTAAAGCCTTGCCAAGGGAACTGGACTATGGTCTTTTTTCTTATTCCTTTTTTCTCCATGAATGCATTTAACATGAATGCAGTTAAAATCTTCTGGAAGATGCTTCTGAAAAAAAAAAATAAACACAGTGTTAATGGGATAACAGGTAGTTTCTTTTATTTTCCTTTATGTTCTACAACATATGCTATAGGCTGATGTGTGGCTTTGTTAGAAGAGGAAAGGAAGTGATTTTCTTTTTACTGATACAAGTCTTCCTCCTCCAGTATTTCTGAATTTTCTGAATGGTACTTCTAATTTGAACAGGAGCTACTTTCTTAGCTTTTCAAACTGGTAATTCCAGTTAAGGTGCTAAAAGATATCCCAGTTTGGTGAAACAGCAATATTTTTGTGAGTGGTTATCTAAAGGCTGAACCATAGAATATCCCAAGTCTGAAGGGACCCTTAAGGATCACCAAGTGCAGCTCCTAGCTCCAAACATGGATGTCCATCACAGTATGACTGAGAGCATTGTCCAAACACTTCTTGAACTCTGGCAAGCTTGGTGCTATGACCACTTCCCTGGGAAACCTACTCCAGTGCCCCCTCACCCTGTCAGTGAAGAACTACTTCCTGATATCCAACCTGACTTTGCCCTGATGCAGCTCCATGCTATTCCTTCAGGTTCTATTGCTGGTCACCAGAGGGGGGTGATGGTCCTGCCTCATTTGGAACTAAGGGAGCCCCAGCACTGTGGTCTCCTGGCATCAGGGAGGATCCAGGATTTTTCCTGCCTTTGTTTTTCTTTTCTTTTTTTTTTTTTCTTTTGTTGGGCCATTTAATGAAAGGTTATAACATCTTTTTGAGGAACTTGAATAATTTATTTTTCCTTATCTGGGAATCCATCCCTAATATGTATTAAAAATTCATATAAAAATAAATACAGAGGAGCATGAGACATACTGACTGTAACGTTCTTTTTGTAGCAGTCCCATAAGTCCATGGCAGTTCTCTCTGAGTTGATGCACAAAGAAGATGACCTTCACTGAATGAGGTTCTCAGTTTTTTATGCATAGCAATAGTAGTTACAGTAGAGAGTTCTGGCTCATGACACCAGACTAGGAAATTTCATCGTGTCCTTTGGAAAGTATTTACATTTTGGAAATAATGTATATGCTCTGTGTCTGCTGTTAATGTTTTCTTTCCGTGTCCCTTCTGCACTCTGAAACTTTCTTATATGCTCAGAAATTGTTCTGGGAATAAGGTTTCTGGCAGCTGGAGATTTTAGATGTTTTGCTATGCTCAGAACTTCTCATCTACTTCTAATATGCCCATTACTTTTTGAAACTGTACATTAGGAGTAGTCCACCATGTTGGGGGCATCACTGTATGTATTTCTCTACTTGCTGCAATTGTTCTCTACATTTTGCAATTCAGAACGTGGACTTTTTTTTGAAAGACATATATTTGCATCTACAGATTGTTATTTGTGGTAGAGATTTCAATTCATGCTTTCATTAAAAACAGCTGAAAGATGCATATGTTAAAGTAAATCAGGGCATAATGCACATGTTCTTTTTCTTTCCTTAAGGAAACCTGCCCCTCGTGCTTACTTTTAGTGCAGTAAATGAGTTTGTCTCTAAAATGAACTACTGTCTCAATCAAATCAGTTTGGGACCTTCATTCAGCAATGTAATTAGTTTTTTCTATTAAGGACATTTAAATGGATGTGATATTGAATAATTTTCCAAGCAAATTGGAACATCTGGAATTGAGAAGTGAAATTAAACTGAAGAAGGGAGACTTGATGACCAAGTTGCAGAACTGAGTGACTGTGCTGGGATTGGAATCAATGCATTCTCTCTCCTCTGTCCTAATACATAAATGACGGTAGAGCATACAAAGTTAAGATCTTCCATTCTGTAGATTATAGTGCTTTGCATATACATTCTTAGCCATTTAAGAAAATAGATTTTTACTGTTCTTGTCCTGTACTTAGCTGTTTGAAATTCTCTCTTGCTGCACAATAAAGTTTGTGTGAATTAAATCAGGATATTTACTTTTCTAAGTTCTTCTCTAATTTATTTGAAATTGCTTGGAGAGTTGTGTTCTGAGGGCTATATGTAAAATGCCTTGTTACTTCTACTGAGAATTTTGTTTTACCACTAAATACAGCATGTAGAAACATTTTATAAAGAGTATATACATACATAAAAATGCATATTTTATATATACTGTCAAAGCGTTTTTGAGATTATGATGGTAAAAATTTCTTTTTAGGATTTATTTCATTTAATTTAGCAATCATAACTATTTGCTCGTTCTCAGTCTGGTTTTCTGTGTTTCCCTCCTATTTGAATGGTATGTATTACTCAGCAAAAAATGATGTTATTCTACGGTAGGTATGGTCCTTGTTCTTATAGTGCACGCAGCAGTTCAGTAATTCTAGTTGATTTTACAATACATGTGTATCTCTTTTGTGGGTAAGGTTAGGTGAAAAGAATCTCATTTTACAGTTGAGTCATTCGTGGAAAGGGTAGACTTGTAAATGGCACAATCCTATAACATTTATTATGGTTATTATTTTTTTTATGGAAAACTGTATTTTTGGGGTAGTAAAAGAGACGTGCAACTCGACTGCTCCTTCTGTATTCAGGGGACTTCAGCAGTTCATCTAGCTACAACTTATTTGTTTTAGTGCTATTTGAAGCATTCCATTTTTTTTTTTTTCCTTTTAGTTGTTGACCTTTGTATGTATCTAAGAGAGAGAGATCTATAAAATAGTCTGATTTGACTTCATTTATGACTTTATTGATCTGCGTTTTCTTTATTCCAGATCTTTTCTTTATTGTCTGAACTGCTCTGGCAGTCTACCTCTAATTCGTTCAAGAAGTTAAAATAATTAGGATCAAGTCCTAGCATTATTTTCTTCCTCTTCAGGTCTCTGATGAGAAGTTCAGTAGATACATAATCAATTTTATTGCCTGTTACATCTGAAAGGTTTTCTTAGTCATCTGCATGATGTACTGGAGAAATCCATTCATAGTGGAATAAACCAAAGGATAGCAGAGTTTTAACTTGCTGTGGCCGGGGAGTTTTTCCTTGTATGTGTGTGTATGTGGTGCTTTCATGCCCTGACAACCTTTTCTATTTCATTTTTATTTTTTTACTTCTTCAGATGCCCTGTATCCAGAGTGGTTGAAAAAAAACCCTAATATAGAGAACTGTGATAAAAGTCTCTTTGGTCTTGTGTACCACATTGTCATGGTTCTCATAATAGGAAAGGGAAGGGATGGCAGCAAGTTTTTATATGCTTTTAGGATCTTTTTTTTTTTCTTTTTCTTTTTCTGTCTATTGCAAAGATTTTGTTATTTTCTGACAGTACATTTTTGGGTTAGCACATAGCTAAGGCACTTATTTAGACTGCCTTGGTTTAAATCCAGGCAAAGGTGAAATGGATCACTGAACATCATGGATCCATTGGTACATTTCCATGCATTTAACAGCAGATGATATCTGGGTTGGTATTTGAGTCCTGTTACCCAACTCTAAGGATTCTATGATTCTGTCACTGGAGCGATGTGAGATTTTTTTGGTCCATCAAAAAGCTATGACTTATTATGAAGCTATGTGGTTCATTGCATTATTATTATGAAGTTGTGTGGTTCAGGTTTCTGATCTGTTTCTGCACAGTTGAACAAGGAATTCTTTTAAGAGACTTTAGGAGAAATTATGACAGCAGTGTGCATTTCTTCTTAAATATTATCAGTATGATCATTCTACTATCCACTGTTGTTTACATTTATTTCTTGTAAGTATATTGAAGCAACATTGCACTGAATAGTTAATGTCTAGAGAACAGCTACAGTGCTTTTGTCACTGCTTTAATATAAGCAATGGCACTTATATCTAGAAGCAATTTCTTTTTAGCAGTTACTGACCTTTGTTACAATTTCATTTTATAGCTTTGTCATTTTTTAAAATGAAGACCAGTGACAAAAATGTATATTATTTTTCTAGTTCACTGTTTGACTGTTCATTTGCTTGGACCATAATAAATTAAGCTAAAAGTAAAAACCTTTTTTGGGGGGGGCATCCTTCAGATGACTCAAAACTTTAAGTTGTATTTACTCACATGACCATTACATCACCTCACCAGTAAAGCAAATGGAAACAATGAATTAGACAACAATATATGTTGGTGTTAGAATTGAAGAATTGATCAAACTTACAGAAACTTTTTTTTTTTTCCTTTCCCAAAGGTAACAACGCTGGTTAACACAAGTAACAAGGGACCATCTGGAAAAAAGAAAGGACGCTCCAAGAAGGCCCATGTGTTGGCTGCCTCTGTAGAGCAGGCTACTCAAAACTTTTTAGAAAAAGGAGATCAAATTGCTAAAGAGAGCCAGGATCTGAAGGAGGAACTGGTTGCTGCTGTAGAGGATGTACGCAAGCAAGGTATGTAGAACAAACTAATTAATTGTTTAACTGCTATGGTTGAATCTTTTCAAAACAAATGTATCTCTGATAATGTTTGAAAACTACTGTCTTCAACTATGCAATATTTATAATAGAATATACAGATATTAAAATAACCGTACCTTCATTACTGGTCATGGGTGTAAAAAATGTATTTAAGTGAAATATGTATTGAGTATCCTTTTAGCTGTCCTATCATGTAGATTTAGCATCTCTGAAAAATCTAACGGTTATCAACAAAGTACAGCAAAGAAGAATTTTGTGTTTTCAAGAATATATTGAAATGTATACAAATATTATATTCTGAAAACACACAAATATAAAATATTTTTTTTTTTGTTTTGATGTTGGTGGTAATAAGATAAATGTTAACATTACTTTTCAATCTGCATAAATAAAACTGCAAGTTTCAAGATACGAACCTTTACAGAAAATAATTTAGTTGGGCATCAGTCAGTCATGGGATAACACGACGTAATGCCTCCTATTTTATTCTGTTGGCCCATGACGTCGGAGGCGGATGTTGGTGGTATGGCAGCAGAGGTTGAACCTTCCCACCAATATTCTGTTACATTTTGTTGCTGTGTGACAGATGGCAGCGGAAGGGCTCTCTGACAGAATGGTGCCTGACGTGGAAATGAATAAGAAACAAAGGTGTGTGATGACTCTCTCTGTGCAGAAAATATTGATGTTCAGCCATTGGCATTCATTGATGCTTCCTGAACATTTAAGGAGACCAAACACTAGATGGGAGCACAGTGAGGCAATAGGAGACATTACTTTCAGAGTGACCCTCATAACACTTTCTTTACTGTCAGAACAAACCAGTTTTGGAAAATTTAATTTTGAAATTTAATTTGAGATTATAAAAAACTGTTTTCATGCAAGGCTTTGAAATTTCAGAAATACCATATATTCATGGTGCAGTGGTTTTCATCTGATAATTTTCCTTCCTAAAACCATATGTCAGATGCTTTCAGACTTGCATGTGTAGAGAGGAAAAATATGTTTTCAATCTATGCCCATAAGAAAAGTATTCCATTATTGACATTGATTGTAATTACCTTTATTACCACAGAATTAAGTACCTCTCGGTATTTTCCATTTTAAATCCTAAAATCTAAAAATACCATCTGCCAGTACCATAATTCTTAGGTTTTAGAAAAAGGCTGGCAGATTTCCAACTGAGATTTCGAAGAGTCTAAAGGACTTTGGTTTAAAGTGCTCACTGATGTTCAGTGAGGCCCCTGGTACTTCTTTTTTTTATTTTTATTTTTTTAATTTTTTTTCAATACTTAAAAACTGAACTTCGGTGATCGTATGAGTGGACAGGATTAAATCTTGTATATGAAAACCTTGATCTGAGTTTATTCCAATCTTTTCTATCCTGAGGCTTCTTGTTCCTATCCTCTCTATCTTCTTCTGTTGTAGTTTTCACTGTTTTCCTGTTTCTGCATGCAATTTTTTTTTTTTTTTTACCATTCAATTGCCAATGCATCCATAAGTCCAGTATTTTGCTGTGTTCTCTTAATGTACAGCATTATGTTGGTGTTCTCCACTTGCTTATTCGTTTTGTTTTCTTTTAGAATTTTGATGCCAATGCTTGGTTGTCCTGATATGCAGTTTCCTTTTTCAGTGTCTTCGGTTTCCTGTTGCTGACATTTTTATTGTGTGCTATGCCATAGTCTAAAAGAGAATTTTCAGTTTTCTGTCTGAATTTGTAGCTGTCTCCCTTTGTGGTTGTGATATTGACTCAGTTTTGCTCCTCTCTCAAGGAGTCTTATACTGTTTTAGAGTCATTAACCTACTCTGTTGCACGCTCTCTGATCCAGTCTTATACACCATGTTCATTAGCAGTGTCTGAGCTCCTTATGCATCTTCCTTTGTCACTAGAGCTTTATAATAGTTGAGTGATTTTTTTGCAGATTTGTGCTTTGTAAAACTAGAGACATATAAAATGAGTGCCATGGAGAATTTTGGTTTTCTTATTGAATTCCTGACTCAATAATTCATAACAAGACAAACGTTATATTCATTTTTACTCTTTTTTAAGATGCAGGTAATAGAGAGAGAGAGGAATAGAGAGTGTAAATAACATTGGGCAGAATGATACAGACATCTTTTGTCAACATTTCAGCCTAGGAAAATGTATGTCAGAAAAGCAGAGCAGTTTTTTTGGACATATAAAACCTGAGTCCATAATGAAGAGAATAGGAGACACCAAGCACTATTGCTGGCACACAGGAGCTGCATGAACTAGACCAGCTTTGATGCAACGTGGAATATATATTTAGCTCAGTGACATAAAGAGCTGGATTAATAAACCAGTGTTGATTTTTCTGGCAAAATTCCAGCTTGGATAATTACACCATCAACCTAAGAATGTCTCCAGCAGTGACAGCTGGCCCTGGGGTTCCTCATTTCCCATCTTATATTGCTTTATACTCACATGGTACTACATACAATTGAAATTATCCTGGACAGAATTGCTTTCCATTGATAGGTGTGAAAGAAACGCATTCAAATAATAATTTGCAAATGTTTTGGAAGGAGCAGAAAGGAAAAGAATGTATATATTTGAGATTCTTGGAATTTTAGGGAATAAATTATATTTGGGTAGTTGTACAAAATTCTGATGATCAACAATTTTGGTTTACAAGGCTGAATTGTGTAAATGCAAGAAAGATTTTAAATGTATATGCATATATATTAATTTTACACGATTTTATCAAAAAGTAAATATTTTATGTGCAAAAACTCCCAATTGTGTATGTATGCTTATCCCGCAATAGTTCCATAATACATTCAGTTTGGTTTCACAGTCTTTAAAGGTCAAAATAGTGAAAACAGGTGTTAGTTCAGAACCATGTGAGTGAAATTATCCATCACTGGATAATTTGCTGCATGAATATTCACTCACATGTTGTGAGAGCTGTGGAAAAGATGAGACTTAGGAAAGGCTGATGTTTGATGTTTGTGTTGTCACTCTTAGAGGTGAGGGAAATCAGACAGTTGTCTGCTTATTGAAGTTTTAGGAGTGAGATTTTTATATATTTTTATGATTGTAATAACATTAGATCCTGAAACTACAGAGCTTGAGAAGTAGAGAGGATCAAAGAACTCACAGCAATAAGAAATACAGTCTGGGGGGCATGTTTCTATAGCATAGGTGTCTAAATGCAGTTGTTCCTTTCTTATTTTATAATTTTAATTGATCCTTTATTGATCATTAGTGGAAAAGGATGTTCCTTGTGGAAGAGACAGTCAGGTTGTATTTTGCATGAGGGTTTACCAGAAATTGCAGATCCATTGGCCTTACATCCACTAAATATCTTGAGAAGCAATCAAGGTTGCCAAGGAAAATAAGGAAATAGATTATATTTGGGGAATTTGCTGCTGTGTTTATTCATATCTTAAGAGGCACAGTGTGTTTATAAGTTCCCAAGCATCAAACACAATCTTCTAAAATTTTCACATTGATGTTCATGTCAATTCTCCAATTCCATGAAGGCTAGTCAGGTCTTTAGTTTATCCCTCAGGGATGATAGACTGAGAAGTAGCTGAGAGCTGCAGACAAAGAGGGATTCAAAATGGTAATATGTTCTCACATTCAAAACAATTTACATTTGAATTGAAATTTAATTAATGTTTTATTGTACTTAAGTGTATCAGTGATGTTTTGAATGAACTATTAATCAGACTTATTAATTGGAAAAGTTCTTTCTAAAGTTAGCATTTGTGAAATAATTGTATTAGCTTGTCACAGATCTGTGGCTAAATGGCTCCAAGTTCGGTGCTCTCAGTATTTTACTGTCCCTTAGGAAAAAAGTAGTCGGATTAATTAAAATTATAAATTTCAATGGTCTGTGAAGTGAATGAAATGGTAGTGGTGTTGGATGTAAATGTGAATATTGAATAAAAAATGTATAACTAGCTTTAATAATATCCATTGTACTGTAAAGTACATATTCATCTTCTATCACTGATTTCAAATGTCAAATGTAAAGTGAATCAAATTTTAGTCAGCTAGATTGCTTGTATAATCAATTCCAGAGAGATGCAGCTCTAGTAGAAGAAATTTAATGGGAAAAGATCATACATGGCCTTTCCTAGCATTGAAATATATTAACACATTGAAGAATGATTATTCCTCCTCAGAAAGGGAACAAAATCCCGACTGCAAATGAAACGGGAAGTAAGTTTAGAAGACACAATAGTAAAGATTTATAAAAAAGGGTTTAAGGGAGTAGCAGTGAGGATTTAACAGTTGTTCATGTAAAACTTTGGGAATTCTGATTAGCGTTTTAAATACATATTTATTTTTAGTAAGTACACAGGATACTTCAATATGGAAATGCTTTACAACTGGCTTCCAAATGCTAACAAATGATTATACAACATCTAAGTAGAGATTACTATTGTAATGTATTCATTTCAGTTACATGGATTTTGAAGTACAATGAACAAAACATAAATGTTTTAAGGTAGGAAGTAAATAATCATATATGATTTATATGGCAGAAGGAATATGGACAGTGAGAACAAATTCATTGAAGAATGCATTTAGACCATTATTCCTGAGAATACAGGGATGGTCACCAACCTCCTTGGTGAATTTCTAGATGAGTACAATAGTAATAAAACTGGGACCTTTGCATCCTGAAGGGTTAATTTGTTTGTTTTAATAACATGACCTCATCCATGAAGGAAGGATGAAAAAAATCTGCTTACATTATTTAAACTTAGCCTATTAGCAATTATGGTTTGTTCAAATCTCTCAAGTTGTCATCTAATATAATCAGTATTCTATAAGGATTCTGCAAATCAGTTTGGATCTACATATTGTTATACTGTAGAATACCTTTGTAACAGTACTTTGTCTGTAATTACAAGGACAGTGCTCTGAATAGGTCATAAATCAGTTGTCACATCTTTGTAGTCTTGGACAAGTAAAAGAAAAGACAAAATGTAAAGGAGATGGATTATTTAGACTGTAAATTCTTAATGCCTTTCATTTGAGAACTGTTCAAGAATGGTACATGCAATCAAGTTGTCCTGGATTCCTTAATTGTTTCCAGGTGCTTGGTGTGTTATCATCATGCCTTACTGGTTGTAGAGGGTCTCTAGATTGTTGCTTTGTGCCCACCACATATATTTCTTAATAAAAACCTTTGGAAAAATAGCATTTCCTTGGTATATTACCCATTATGAGATTTAGTCTGTTTCTTTCTTACCAAATAAATGTTTCTGTTTAAGTCTACTTGTAATTCCAAGATTTCCAGTAGCCCAAAATAGTGTTCTTGCATACTCCTACCGGAACAAAAAGGAAGTGAGAGTTATCACCTTTGCCATCCTCTTTGCTCTTTTTCCTGTATATTATCTCCAGTGTAAACTGCACTGGACTAAAATAGGAATAGTTTTTCTAAGACATGGATCTGATATATTTATAAAGATATATTCATGCATCTGTGTGTGTGTATGTCTGTCAAAGAACAATATGGAATACTTGCACATTTCTGCTGCTTATTAGCAGCTTTCCTGGCTACTGGTGTAATGAAAATATTGTCAGTAAAATAGAGGAAGCCTAAGAGTTTCTAAATATATGTGTGTGCATATGTATGTGTACACATATGAAGATTTGCTGGTGTCATCTGTTTTTCTCCTTTTGATTTTCACTCTTAGTATATAGTATTCACTTAACACTATTCTGTTGGCTTAAGCCTTAATCTTAAAAGTTGAGAAGCAGAAACTTCAATAGGATTCAGTATGAGACATGCAGTGGATTGACCTTTCCTCTTGCACTGTTGACATTTAGACTTTGGAGTGGATGAGCCAGTGTGTATCAAAATTTTGGTGAACTTCTCAATTATCCCATATCTTTTTTGTTGTTGTTGCTGTTGTTGTTGCAGAAATTAAAGCTTGTGTTACTTGAATTACCCTACACAGATTACTGTGTGACCTGTATGTGTATGTGATTCTGGATAGATAATGTAAAGGCATCTTTATCTGCTCCTGTATGAGTTCTGAATTTAATATCCCAAAACAAATGACATCTTATTTTGAAAAACTAAGGAAACTTTTCCTTTTTTTTTTTCTTCTTCTTTCTTTTCCTTTTTTTCTTCTTTCTTTTTTTTTTCTCTTTTTTTTTTTTTTTCATGCTTCCCCCCCTTCTTTTTTCATGAGACTGAAATTTAAGACTCAATATCTAAATGTTGTTGTTTAATTGGGAGAAAATGACTTAGTCTTAAATGTGAGGATGGATACAATAAGTTCTCCATTTAAATCCCATCAGAATAATCTAAGAGGTTTGACGGTGATTCTTATGAGGTAGTAACTGCTAGTAATTGGTAGGTTTGAATCTTCTGAATGAAGCTGATGAGTTCTCAACACCTACATAATAACTTTTTCATTAAACAATAATTGTAACTTTAAAAAAAAATCCAGTCATTGCTCAAATACTGGATTTCAGTATTTCTGTTTTGTTTTATCTTTGCTTATTTGTTTGTCTTTGCTTGTTTGTTTAATTATTTATTTATGATGAGCAGTTCTTCTGTGTAGAGGGCCTTCCTCTACTGAGTGCCCTACATTTTACAACTCACTTTCTAACTCTACGGACACACCTCATTTAAGAAATGTAAATGAAACATACAATTTGTTCATAAAGCTCGGTGCCAAAGAATACAGTATGTGAATATTCGTGAGAAATTTGCTAATACGGTGTGCTTACAAAAAAAAAACAAATATGCAAATCCTTCAAGGGGTATCAGGTGAAATATTTTTAGTAGCTGAGAATGATAAGGGATCACCTATAAAACTGCAGTTCTTATTATGTATATCCCAGAAACAGCAGTTTCATAGGTCTGATTAAATTATTACAGAAATGGATAGTCTGTGCAAGAAGAGGAGACTGAAATATCACCGTTGATCAATCAGGGCTCATTACAAAAATGCATGAGGCAAAAAAAGACAATAGGAAGCACAGTGAAAGAATACTATTTAAACAGAGAGACTAATGAGGCATAAGAAGAAATGGGTATAAATTAGCTATAAACTCAGTAAGTATGGAATTAAAGTGGCTTTAGTGAAAAACAGAAAAGCCTACAAAAAACTGTCAGATGTTGGAATTCATTTAGAATGAACTTCCTATTTCCAGTAGGATTAATTGGGGTTAAATGTCTGGGCTGTTTCAAAGACAGAAGCTTGATAAGTTTATGAGTATAGTTATTATCGTATTAAGGTTATTATTAATTATATTATGACATGACTGTCTGCAGTAGCAAGGAAACAGACCTGATGACTCAAGATGTCTGTGTTTCTTGTGCTGACCTAATTTTCATTGAAAGTAATTTAATACTGACTACAGAACAACTTGAAATGAATTTGGAAAGAAATGGATAACTGAAAGGAGGGTTGGCTTTTTCAGATAAGAAGGATTCTCTAATACGTAATTTTCTTAGATGTAGCTTCAACATAACCTTTGGCCTAAGAGAGGTCTAATACCACTGTTGTACAAGGATAAGAACAGGTTAATAGATAGACAGCCACCGCTCTCCAGTAACATGCATCACATGGTGCTGATGTAGTTGCCAAGCCACTCTTCATCGAGTTTGAAAAGTCCTGGCTGTCAGTTGACTGGAAACCCATGGTGACTGCAAAAAGGAAAACATCACTCACTTTTTTAAGAAGAGTAGTAAGAAAGACTCTGGGATCTACAGGCTGGTGTGCCTCAGCTCTGTGCTTGGAACATATGTTTCTGGAAGATATGTCAAGGTACATGCAAATCAAAGAGGTGATCTTGAGACAGCCAGCACAACTTCACTATGGTCCTACACAACATCATTATCTTTAATTTGGAAAGAAGTGGCTTTGACATTGAGTTGATAAGGTGGTATGAGCCAGCAGTGCACAAAAGAGGGATGGCCAGCAGAGTCCTGCTCTGTTTAGCCCTGGGTAAGCCCTATCTGGAGTACTGCATCCAGACCTTGGGGCTCCAGCACAAGAAGGATGTGGAGCTGATGGAATGGGTCCAGAAAAAGCTCTCAAAGATGTTGGCTGGGCTGGAACACCTCGCCTATGAAGAAAGGCTGAGGGAGCTGGACTTGTTCAGCTTGGAGAAGAGAAGGCTTCTTGCAAACCTCATTGCGGCCTTCCAGTGTATTAAGGAAACTTATAAATGGGAGAAAGACTGACTTTTTAATGATCCAATGGTTACAGGTAGTTTTCTGAACTACAAGAGAAGGGATTTAGATTTGACATAAGGAAGAAATTCTTCCTCACCACCTTTATTGAAAGACTGGTGAGACAATGGAGCTTGTTGCTCAGAGAAGCTGTGGATGCCCCATCTCTGGAGGTGTTCAAGGTCAGATTGGATGGGGAAAGCTGTCTAGTGGGAGGTGTCCCTGCCCATGTAATGGGAAGTTAAAATGGATGGTATTTGAGGTTTGTTCCAACCCTAGCCATTTTATGATTCTGTGGTTATTAGACTGTGAAATGCTGGTTCCTCCTAAGATTTAAAAAAACAAAACAAAACAAAAAAAACCAAAACTATGAAGTTTTGTATTTTTTTCTTAGTTATATGAAAATATTAAGTACTTTCTGCTTAATTATATATAAGGAGATTCTCTTACTTAACTGTAGCTTTCAAATGTTAAAGATCTAATCCTAACCTATAAACTTTTCATAGAATCTTAGAATCACAATGTTGGAAATGACCTATAAGATCATCTAGTCCAACTGTCTTCTCATTACCACTGCTACCACAAGCTACTAAACCATATCTCGCATCTCCACATCTTGTTTTGACTCTCCACGTATTCTCCCTTTATCCACTAGTGTTCATTCAAATATGTTTGCTAGCTGTATCTCCTGGGATAAGAAGGTAATTTTTCCTGCTTGCTTTCTGGTTCCACTGGCCTTTTAGCAAATATTATTAACTTCTTTATAGTTCAATGGTAATGTTCATCTGAAGCTACAAAATGAAAATTTGGCAGAGATCCAGAAACTCTTTTTTAATGCAAAAATTTAATTTAAACAATTCTTAGGCATCTGGTTCTAAATTCCAAAACTTCCTGGATGTACTTAAAACCAAATATACTTTCGCATGCAAAAGGTTTGTTGCTGGATGTCCATAATCACTTCCATCTTGATCAGAAACCGATTTAGAGCTTTAATAGCAGAAAGCCTTGGTGGATTTTCGTATCGTTGCACATACCCCCTTGGTTTCAACCAGCTAGATATGCTCCAAGAGTTATATTTCTACTTAAAGCTGTGATAGTTTCCTTTAATAAATGACTAGGAAAGTTGATGCCTTCTGAGCTGTTACACTGATTGAGTGTATCCAGTTGTCCACATTCTGACCCAAAGGTTAGGAGATTCAAATGTTAGAATGTTGGCCACATCTTAAACTCTCAGTAATTCTGTGGTCACTCTCACTTTTTATGGGTATTTTGAATCATTGACTTAAAAGATTATCAAATTTTAATTCCCAGTTCATAGCACGCTCTGAGCCAAATGATGTTGATAAATTTTCCAGTGACTGATCAGTTTGAAATGCACTGCAGAAAAATGCTTTTGACATCAGAGTTCCTCGCTAGTTGAGTTTTGTCATACGGACAACATGCAGGCTATGGTGATCCTGCAGAAACCTTAATTTTTTCCTTTGAAGACCAGCTAACTACAACTTGGATATTTCAGTGCCGAGCAAAACAACATTTAAGTATGTAAGATATTGCTGTATTGTCTCCTTATCTGGCAGTAATTATTTGTTCCTTGCCTTTTAAGAAACACTGCACACAAATTACAATAAGAACATGTAGTTCTAACGGTAATAAAATAATGAAGAGAGTTCTGAAGGGAATAATTCACTGGGGCTGTCTTAAGTCTCTCCTGCACTATTTGCATTGTCTTATGGGAAGTTATGCTGTCTGACAATTTTGAATGTTAAAATCATCTTAAAGGCAATGTAACAAAGCTTTGATTTCACAGTAGAAATAGTTTATGTGTTTCTACACTGGAGAGAAGGAGGCATTTTTCCAACATAATGGCAAAGTTTGTGTTAATATAAAAGCTCAATCTAAATTGTTTTTTTTCTCTTTTACCTTGTTTCTATAGGAAATCAGACATACAGATATTGATTTACAGTTAATTGTTGTTAAAAGTATTGTTAATTATTGTTGTCTAGTAGAAAAAAAAAAAAAATACAAGGAAAATCAGCAACTGGAAAAAGAAGAAAACAAAGAACAGACTCGTGTTTACACTAACAACAAGGCAGGTGCAATACACCATGGCCTTTGCCCCTTGCTGCCCCTTACTTTTAACAAGTTGACACAGCAGAATTAGAAAGAATCAAGTTGGTCTGCAGTTAACAGCAAGGCAACCCTATGCTAGTTTGGATCTTGAACCACCATCGTGGTCAGTCTAAATTAATTAGAGCTGGCATTAGCAGTGCTCATCAGCTGGTTCATAACACTGCAGATACAGCTAAATTGCTTCTAATTGCAGAGATAGCTTCTTGGATTTTAGTTTTGAGGTTTCTGTACTAATGTGGCACTAGGGGGCATGGTCTAGTGAACATGGTGCTGAAGGGTTGATGGTCGGTCTAGATGATCTTAGTGGTCTTTTCCAACTGTAATGATTCTGTGATTCTGTACTTGGTTATTTTCCACAGCCTTTTGAAATCCATGAAAATAAACAAGTGTTTTTCTCATAGATTGGATTGACGGTAGCATCTCCAAATTTCTACATTGAATGCATATCTTTTTTCCTCCCATTTCATAAGAAAGTTTATATATTTACAGTTTGTTATTTTTTAGCCAACACTACTGATAAGTAAGTTGTTGTAATCACCCATTCCTTACAAGGATGACCATGACAATGTTTTTCACGTGTTGCCTAGAATAACATTTTATTAGTTCAGAACAATTTTTAAGAGTGCAGCCTGCTTATGTAAAGATATTCCAATCACCTTTTTGAATCAGTGGATTTTTCTTGAGGCCTCCGCACTCACATTGGCATTTATATTCTAGTGAATTCATCCTTGATCACATCACAATTAGGAATATATTCTGTATTTCTGCATGTTCTGCATTTTCTGTTGCTTCTCTGGTTGTTGTAAAAAAGAAATACCTCCTATAATAGAGATCTCTTCACTGTCATCTGTGTTTCATACGTGAAAGGAAAAAATACGTGCCATGATTTACCTCTGCTTTATTCTATTAGTTTCTTTGACTTTCAGAGCTGTATTGTCTATTTTTCATTCACATTTTAAAAATATTTATTGTATATATGATCTCTGTGTGATGTTAACCACATTTTTATGTAATTTAATATAGTTTTTCCCTTTCAGTTGAGCTTCATGTTATGTGTTTGCTTTAATGGATTAGCAAAACTTTGAAAGACAGTTATGATTTTTAAAAGTATTTTACATTCAATTGTATTTCTTGCTGTAAATAAGGGGAAAAGATGTTCCAAATTTTGTTTAAACTCCTTTGCCACTGTTAACTTGCCGATCTCCATGCCCTGGGCTGGTTGCTCCCCACCAGCTCAAGCTGCCCAGGGCTCCACTCAGCCTGGCCTTGAGCATCTCCAGAGATGCGGCATCCACAGCTTCATGGGGCAGCTTGTGCCAGTGCTTCAGCAACCTTTGAATAAAGAATTTCTTCATAACATCTAACCTAAATCTCCCTTTTACTCTAAAGCCATGGCAGCAATAGTTACTGTGCTTCTTTGAGTGGAGAAGAATCTTCAATAGGAGCAATAGATCTTAGTGAAAAAAATGCAGGTGATTTTATCTGAGCATGAAGGCAAAGAATAGGGAGCAGGAGTGAAAGCAGATGTATCTGGAAGAAGGAATTGTAGAGAGATGCAATAGGAGCAATACTGTTGGGTTATTTTGTCCTATCTTCTCTGCTAATAGAAATGACTTCCGTGTCCATGTAACACAGTGCTGTCTATCTGATGCTGTACTCTTGTGCTCAGCTGTCTATTCTAGTATGTTGTTTGCCTTCTTAATTGTTACAGATAACTGCTCTAGAAGAACAACAACACTTGGAGAATAAAGAAAAATGGCTGCACGCATTCCAACTTTATTTCCCTAATTACTAAGCAGTTCAGCTTTGAGTAACAAAACCTGTTTTCCTAAGAACGCTTTATTTAATGAATGGTTAATACTTTCTGGAAAAAATAATAAAGCTTTAATGACCATTTTTTTCCTACTTTAGGAGAAACAATGAGAATTGCCTCTTCAGAGTTTGCAGACGACCCGTGCTCCTCAGTGAAGCGGGGCACCATGGTGCGGGCTGCTCGTGCCTTGCTTTCTGCTGTTACCCGCTTGCTCATCCTGGCTGATATGGCGGATGTCATGAGGCTTCTGTCACATCTGAAAATTGTATGTATTTTTAAAGGTTCTGTATTATTTTTGCTTTTTTACATATACAGAAGTTGGGACAAATCATAGAATCATAGAATTGCTCAGGTTGGAAAAGACCTTAAAGATCATCGAGTCCAACCACAACCTAACCAAACTACCCTAACTCTCACAGCTCTCTGCTGAATCATGTCCCTGAGCACCACATCCAAATGGTTTTTAAACGTATCCAGGGGTGGTGACTCAACCACCTCCCTGGGCAGCCTATTCCAGTGCTTAACAACCCTTTCTGTAAAGAAGCTTTTCCTGATATCCAACCTAAACTTGCCCTGGTGCAGCTTGAGGCCATTTCCCCTCTTCCTGTCACCAGTGAGAAGAAACCAACTTTACTTTCCCTACAATCACCTTTCAGGTCTCCCCTCAGCTTCCTCTGTGAATAAGTGCTCACACTTCGTACTCAACTGCTGCTTGTTTTTCCTTCAAGTGCTACCGAGGGTTGGGATGAAGCAATTTTTTACACTGTTCTCATTCATTTCCTTATTATGAAGTAATTAATTTTTGGTGACTTAAGGCAGCGCACCGAACAGACGCATCTATTTAACTGACCTTTCATCTCATTCAGATCATTTACTGACTCAGTGCTTGTAAAGTATTGCTATCTTGTGGCAGAGTTTATGTACTGCAGTTGTTCTTGACGTCTGCACAAATTCTGGAGTACTAGGAGTTGGGTGCTTTTATTTACAGTCAGAAAATAGTACAAGTGCCTTATCAGTCATCATAAAGGAAAGACAGTATAAAGAAGAATAATAGATTGCCAGATAGCTTAGTATAAATTTGTACTTGCACTTGGCTGTTATCGTTCATATTTTTATACAGTCACATTAAAGTTTAGTAATTGCAATGGATTTTTTTGTTTGTTATGTTCTTAGATGAATTTGCTTCGTCTTTTTAACAGTGTGACTGTACAAAAAGATTTATTCTCAAAACAGTGAGAACCTTTCAGCTGGAAAATTGGGCAGATAGGCTAAACAGATAGAAAACAGTTTTTATAATAGAAAAAAAAAAAGCAGCATTTTCTTCTGCGTGAATTCTAGTGTGCTCTGCTCTAGTAATAGAATGCTGTTGTGATAGCTGCAGTATGTAATTTTTAGTGTAAACATCATATCTCGTGAATATGTTTTAATTTTTCCCTGCTATAAAACTCCATGCAATTGTAATTCAAAGAACCCTTTGCTAGTGAGGCTAACAGTATTATGAACAAAAGCTTTCTGTAAATGCTGTGATTAAACTTCTGATCCAAGCTCTTTCATAGATGGTGAGAAATACTTTCCTCACATCAGAGTTTTCCTCCTCTTGTTACAGCATTGTGTTGTATTATTTAGAAAAAAATATATTCCAATACTCTTTTGTAAGTGGGTGTATTTACTAACGCAGTTTGCTCCCTAGATTTGCAAGGGCATTTGTGGCACTGTGGCTTGTAATCTGTACATTTGTCTGATGTCACTGTGAATAACCCAGCCTTCTGTTTCAATGAACCCATACTTCTGTGGTTCTTTGTAGCTAAATTCAATTTCAGGACCTTAAATGTCATTCATTTTTTATTTTTTTTTTTTTCAGGATCAAAAGAGTAACCTATTTCTAAGGACTGACTGTGAAAAATCATTTCATAATCGAATGTGTTTAAGACAAATAAATAAATTATTAGGAAAAAAAACAAGTTTATATGAAAAAAAAAATTCCATTGGGAACCAATCCTGTATTGACTCAGTAGTAGCATTCAAAGAGTGGTGTAAGTTAACCATAAAATCATCAAACTAAAACCGTGCAGCATGTCGGAGTTATGAAGGCTAATTTATACTGTAGGGATCCTGAACTGTACTGTAATCAGTTTTCATTGAAAGCATGTCAAAGGAGTTGTGCTACAGACTTCATTTGAGATAGTACATTTTAATTAATGTTTCAGAGCAAATATATGCAGTTGTCATCTGGAAGGATATTCAGTCATTTCTTTCAGATTATATTTTGCTCTATTAGAATTAATAACAGTGACTACTACAGTGAAACTCGTGAAACACTTGAAGTATTTGGTAATACAGTATGGATGATAGACATCTAGCATTATGAATATTGTAATGAATTACCCGCTACTTATTTAAAGGAGCACATCTTTGCAGCTGAGTGTGGTTGTGTTTTGTTGAGCAGAGAAGTTACTCAGAAGTGAATTTGTTTCAAATTCCTCTAGCAATCAGTTGACTCATTTTGAAATTTAATGGGTTGTACATTTAGGAGGAAGTTTTTCACACACAGAGTGGTGATGCACTGGAACAGGTTGCCCAAGGAGGTTGTGGATATCCCATCCCTGGAGGCATTCAAGGCCAGGCTGGATGTGGCTCTGAGCAGCCTGGGCTGCTGGTTGGTGACCCTGCACATAGCAGGGAGTTGAAACTAGATGATCATTTGGTCCTTTGCAACCCAGGCCATTTTGTGATTCTGTGATTGTACAGTTATAATACACCATAGAGTGTGATCAACAATGTTCAAAATCTGATTATTGGAGTGGAATCTATTATGAATATTCTAGAAAATTTGTTTAATAAGAGACTGTCAGGGCTTACAGAAATGGTTGTTGTGCCCATGGTTATCAATAGAAATGTGTTTTGGAACAAATGGGTTTTAGAATGAAGGATGAATAGAACATATTCACTTTTCAATCTTTTTCCTCGGAATTGCATTTTTTTGTCTCGTGAGAGAGCAAAATAACACTTCTGAATTCCTATTTCGTCTCATGAGAAGTTATTTTGCAGAGTAGAGGGGGACCTCCCTGTCCCTGCTGGCCACCATTCTTCTGATGGAGCCCAGGATACCATTTACTTTCCGAGCTGCAAGAGCACACTGCTCGCTCTTGTTAAGCTTTTCATCCATCAAGACCCCCAGGTCCTTCTCTGCAGGGCTGCTCTCAAGGACAGCTCCTTCCAGTCTGTATGGATGCCTAGCATTCCTCCGGCCCAAATGCAAAACCTTGCACTTTGCTGTGTTGAACCTCATTAGGTTCACCCGGGCCCACCTTTCAAGCCTTTTGAGGAAAGGATATGCAATGGACAAAGTAGTTGCAGGAGTTGTACAGCTGGATTAAACTGATAACACTGCTGATCTATTATGTTCTAGGTAGAGGAAGCACTAGAAGCAGTGAAAAATGCGACGAATGAACAAGATCTAGCAAATCGCTTTAAAGAATTTGGAAAAGAGATGGTGAAACTGAATTACGTAGCTGCGCGACGACAGCAGGTGAGTACGTGGTTATGAAATTTAGGCCTGACTCTAAAGATCTTGTTTCACGTTCAAGATGCTTTTAAAACATACAATAAGTAATTGTTGTGTCATGGCACATCATTGAATCATACGGATTTTTCTGATCGTGATGAAATTTTTCAAAATGTAATTTTTTAAAGAACATTATTCAAGTGAATTCAATTAACAGTAAAGTGAAGGTGAAAAGGCAAGCTGTCTGGGAGGTTTTGAATAGTTTTCAAATGGTGACTGTTCCCGATCAATTGCTTTGAGGGCACTCCAACAGCTGAAGAGCATGAGATCTTTGGTAGTGTGGTCTAGTTCAGATTCAAGAACGGGCATGTAATTTGTGTTTAAAACCAACATTGTTAGTTTTCAGATACTTAAAAGGACAAGTACCCAATTCATTTATTACTTAAGCAGATGGAAAAAATGAATAAAAAGTCATGACAGCATTTATTCAGCACCCATAGCTATTCAACTTTGCATTGAACAGAACTTTCTCCTGAATGCTGTTCTTCTGAAGAGTCCAGACATTTTAGTTGTTTAAGCTTTGTTCAACACAAAGTTGTGTTTGAATATTGATAATCATTCAGGGATGTCTTTGTATTGCAGATTGCAGAGCACACTCAGTTTGGAAAGCTGGCTTTATACATTCATCCTTCTATTCACTTTTGCATTGCAGTGTACTGATTTATTTTTGTATCGCTTGTACATTTCTAACAAATCAGAAATGCAAGGCGAGTATCACATAAACAATGTTATTTTGTACATTCAGACACTTCTCTTCCAGAAATGTAATGGAAATTATGTGAAAAAGTTAAAAACATTAACAGGAAAGCTAATGAAGCTATACATCTCTTATGTTCTTCTTGGAGATATGAAAAGATAAAAGCAAATCTTAGTGTAAACCTTTTAAGATTTCCAAGCTCATTTATATAGTACTAGCAAGATGTTCCATGTAATTGTGGAATATTTTGACAGAATTGGAAGTTACTTCTTAGATGTTCAGTTGTTTTCCTTTAATCTCTTCTTTTGTAGCTGGCAAAACTTTTAGGAACTTAATTCTCTCTGAGAACTGTATCAATGAATCATGTGGTTGAAATTCATCAAGTGCTGAAACCTTAAAATCCGGAATGCATGGATTCTTTTTCAGTTTTTGCATTTGATTTGTCTGTGAGCACAAGTAAACTATTCAGCTTCCCAAACTTCTTTGTTCATAGTTTTAAAACAGAACAGAGCAGAGAGTTCTTATGAAGCCACAAAATACATGTTTTGTAAATTCAGTGCCCATAATAAAACTGTAACTATGCACATAAAAAGATTTTGTGAGAATTATGGTCAATTTTGTCATTAATGACATCTCTGCAAAACCACTGGACAGTGACAGTTTAGACCATACTTTCTAACACTTAAGCTTTCATTTACAACTAAATAATTGTGTGTTTTTCTATAGGAGCTGAAAGATCCTCACTGCAGGGATGAAATGGCTGCAGCTCGAGGTGCTCTGAAGAAGAATGCCACAATGTTGTATACTGCATCCCAAGCATTTCTTCGTCACCCTGACGTTGCAGCCACTAGGGCCAACAGAGACTATGTCTTCAAACAAGTTCAAGAAGCAATTGCTGGTATCTCCAACGCTGCTCAGGCCACCTCACCCACTGATGAAAACAAGGGGCATACTGGCATAGGAGAGCTTGCTGCTGCACTAAATGAATTTGATGTGAGTATCATAAGTGTATGGAAAATGAAATGTTTTACCATGGAATCTACAGTGCTTTTAAAAGTGCGTTTTAGACAGGACTCACATTTTTCTTTTCATTCAGGTCTTAGAATGCAGAGGTAAAGTGCAGATGTTGATTTGTGTCATTTGTAACAAGGAATAGTTATTTGCTGCGAATGGACTGAATTATAAGGTGTTTGTTCTCACATGCTGCAACTGTGCAAGAGGGAAAGAACTTCTCCTCTGCCCTAGCATCCTTGAAAAATCCAGCTACGTAAATAGCACAAAGTGTGATTAATCTGACAGTTTATTTTTGTGACATTTGTCATGTGTTTTGTTGAATGGTGAAATCAGATTTATCTGGCATGTCAGGAAGGAAGAAATACAGGAAAATAATGATGATGGTGGAGCTGAGCATCCTGGAAACATTAACAAAGTGTATTGAATCATGGATTATGTTCATCAAATAAGGCACAGATGAACAGATAACAGATGAAGCTGGTCCCGTTAATTGCAGACAAGAAACCAGAAACAACTAGTTTTGCTTAAGTAACTTTCTGAACACCTAACTTTTTACATGTTAATTTCACTACTAATCTTTTTTGTAACAATTTTTCTCCTCTTCATTCTTGAGAGTTTTTTAGAGAGTAGAAAAAAACTTTAATTCAAGACAATATATGAAAATTCTGGTGTTAGATAAATTACTTTTGACATTAATGAAGGTCTAACCAAAGTTATTATTAGGAAACTGTACTTTTTTCTTGGACTACTTTATGAAGTTGCAATGCAAGGGTATGGCACACCTTTTGAGGAGCTACTCAATCCTGCTGTACTTAGGGCTGGAAGTGGAGGTGTTTGTACTAGTAGTTCCTGTCCTATGATTGGGCTTCTCTTATGAATCTGCAGGTTACTGTCATTGGATTTACACTGGAAATGATAATAGAAAGAGTAAATGTAACAGGAGTGTCTGAGTGGCTCAGTGACTGAGTAGGATATGGTAATTAAAAAAAAAAAAAAAGGCAGAGAATGAATACAGAAATGATAGCAAAAGGGAAATGGGGACAAATCTGGGAATATGTCAACTCAAAATGTGTGGATAGGCATAGGGAAAGCAAATGGGCTGGTAGCTGACTAGCAGAAGGGTTTGTGCCATTGGTAACATATTCTCTTCCTCTCGTGGTTCCTCACATTGCCAACAAGAAGCTGTGCTCTGATCAAATTTCCTCCTTCATGGGTCAGAGCAGTTGCCAGTGTAATGAATGAAAAGGAGTAGCAGAAGGTGAAACACTGCTAAAACCATTCAGAGCTACTGTGGGACCAGAGATAAATTTCATTGTACTGATTAAAAAGAGAAAAAATACTACTGCTCTCATTGACAGTACTGATATTGTTTTAGTATCTGTATTTCTAATTATGTAGTTTTTCCTGTAAAATTATTGTGGGTCAAGATTTAAAGAATTCTGCCTGGTTTGCAAAGCCTTCTCAACTTACAGATCCCTTACTGGTAAGGTCCTGGGAATAATATCCCTGCTTATCTGATTGTAGTCTGGCTTTTGTGTTTGACTTTGCTGTTATGGACAGTAGAGGTTTCACAAACAGTCACAGAAAACACGTGACTCTTAGCAGATCTAAACTGATGATGCTACTGCTCTCTGGAAAAGGCTGTTGTGCTTAGTGAAAGTAATTTTAGTGATTCATTGGGCTGTGAAGACGATGCGAGACATCTGACGTTGAACCCTGCTTTTTTTTGGACAACGTTTGTTCATCGGTTTTCTTCTCAGGTAAAGTCTTTCCTGGTTTATATAATGTGGCAGGCATCATAAATGTGCATGGGGAATACGTAGTCATAGGATCATGTTCTGTCCACAGCTGCATGTGGAGAAACGGATGCTTTGATCTTTTTTTTCCAGCTTTAGGAAATGAAAAATTTCTTATCAGTGAGGATGCAAAGATTGAAATGCTTGTTGTATCTACTTTCTAACTACATTCCTTATTTCTCTTCAGTGGTTAGCTGAACGGAGGTTTATTTGGACATAGTGTTGTAATGGAGTCAACATTCCCTAAACTTCAGGGAAAGACCAAAGTTGTAGCTCCAGTCGTGGGATGATTCTAAATTTGCCCTTATACTGTATGAGTAGGAAAGCAAGCAAAATTATCAGGTTCATATAACTATGTCTTGAGTGCAGATATGGCAGAAAAAAAAGTGCATGAGAAAGGAGGGTTATTTTTTGGCAGTGAGAGAGATTTCACAATGTGTTTATTTTACAGTGGCCATTTGGTTTTGTTATGAAGTGCATACTAAACCTGGTATTGTATGATAAGTTAATTCTGCTGCATTAAAAATGTTTGCATATTTTTCCATAGCATTTACCAGTTCTCAGACTTCAGTATTTCTGATTTCAGAGTCAGCACTCTGTGGTTTATCACTTAAATGACTGCAGTGTGGTTAGTCTTAATATTTTATCTATCAAAATATCATCACATGTAATATTCATTATCCAACCTATTTTAATCACTTCAGCTAGTATGTTTATAAGTGTCATTGTCATACTCTATAGAGGCACTGTGACTTGTGGTATAAAATCACCTGTGAGCTATTAGCAGTTAAATCTTTGGAAAGAATTATCACTTATTGCTTCTCAGAGATTATTTATGTAGAAATGAAGAGAGTTTATGAATCTGTCCTGTATCTGCATTTGCTGCATTAAATTACTGCTTGAAATAGATAAAACTTACAAAAATACGTTTAATTGTCCTTATACATTTTTTTCATTTTCAGATCATTTAACTCCATATATTTCTTGATTTAATAGTGAAGGATGTTATTATTACAGTTTGTTACACATTTTATAGTCATTAAATATTTCTGGGTCCTTACTGCAACAACTAAGGGAGCTCCTTTTGTTTCTCTGGAGAAAATTATCCCAATTTCTGCAAGGTACATAGAGGACTTTTCTGTGAATTCTGAAAATACAGCGTTTACACTGAGCATGTGGCAGTTTCTGTCTGATACAGTTTTTTAGGTCTCAGCCTTTCTCATTGTCAAAGGACTGCTGCTGTCACTTGTTGTCAATGGCGGGCTGAAATGGTATTTGTTGGGTACAGGGCATGTTCAAATAGTCAGAGAGTGTTTCCAGTCACAGTATGGACCAGAGTTGGGATTTCTTAGTTTCTGGTAGTTGTAGGGTATCCTAACAACACTTTGAAAGTTAAACCTCTTCTGAAATTCAGATTGTAGGCATTTCAAATATGTCACCCGAAAATGTTTAATGTTCAAATACCTTTGAATGTTTTGAATCATAGAATCATAAAACCATTAAGGTTGGGAAAGACCTCTAAGGTCATCTAGTCCAACTGTCCATCTGTCTCCCATATTGCCTGCTAAACCATGTCCCTAAGTATTACATCTACTCTTTCCTTAAAAACCTCCACTTCCCTGGGCAGCCTGTTCTAATGCCTGACCACTCGTTCTGAGTAGAAATTCTTCTTAATATCCAACCTGAACTTCCCCTGGTGCAACTTGAGGCCATTCCCTCTCATGCTATCACTGTTACCCGGGAGAAGAGGCCAACCCCCACCTTGCTTGCAACCTCCTTTTAGGAATTCGTAGAGGGCAGTAAGATCTCCCCTGAGCCTCCTCCAGACTGAACAGTTTCAGTTCCCCCAGTGGTTCCTCATAAGACTTATGTACCAGACCCCTCACAGCTTCGTTGTCCTTCTCTGGACACGCTCCAGGGCCTTGATGTCTTTCTTGTAGCGAGGGGCCCCAAACTGAACCCAATATTTGAGGTGCAGCCTTACCATAGCCAAACACAGAGGGATGATCACCTCCCTGGTCTGGATGGCTACACTATTTCTGATGCAAGCCAGGTTGCCATTAGCCTTCTTGGCTACCTGGAACCTCTACCTCTCAAGCCTGCCCAGGTCCTTCTGGAAGGCATCCCTTCCCTCTAGTGTGTCAACTGTACTACTCAGTTTGGTGTCATCTGCAAACATGCTGAGGGGGCACTTGATCCCACTGTCCATACCGTTAAATTCATGGATTTAACTCTATTCAACAGCACTCTCCAGGCCCAGCCATCCAGTCAGTTTTTGACCCAGAGAAGAGTGTACCTGTCCAAGCCACAGACCACCAGATTCTCAAGGAGAATACTGTGGGAGGCAGCAACAAAGGCTTTGCTGGTGTCTAACTAGACTACGTCAACAGCCTTTCCCACATCCAGCAGGCGGGTCACTCGATCATAGGAGATTAGGTTGATCAAGCAGGACCTGCCTTTCGTGAGCCCACGCTGGCTGAGCCTGATCAGGGGATCAGGTTATCCTGCACCTGCCACGCGATCGCCCTTGAGTATTGCATAACCTTGCTTGGCACCGAGATCAGGCTGATGCACCTGTACATCCTTGGATCTTCCTTATGACTCTTCTTATAGATCAGTGTCATATTAGCAAGTCTCCAGTCATCTGGGACCCCTCAGTTGACCAGGATTGCTAGTAGATGGTGGAAAGCAGCTTGGCTCCCTCAGCACCCTCAGGTCAATCCCATCTGGCGCCATTGATCTCTGACAATCCAGGTTAAATAATGGGTCTCTTTAGGTTTCCACCTGAATCATAGGGGATTTATTCTGCTCCCCATCATGGACTTCCAGTGAGTAGAATACCCTGAGGATAACTGTTCTGACTATAAAAGACAGATGCAAATAAGGCATTGGGAACCTCAGCCTCTTCCTTATCCTCAGTGGTCATCTCAGTTCTCTGCCACATCCAGTAAAGGACAAAGGTTCTTCTTAGCCTTCCTCTTACTTTTAATATATTTGTAAATATATTTGCTGTTCTTTACCACAGCAGCCAAATTGAGATCATGATAGATTTTGCCTTTTTAATTCTCTCCCTGCATATGCTAGCAAATTCCTTGTACTCTCCCTGAGTTGCCTGGCCCTTCTTCCACAGGAGGTAAACTCTTTTTTTCTGGAGTCTCAGCAAAAGTTCTCTGTTCAGCCACATCAGCCTTCTTCCCCATCAAGTTGTCTTATGGTACACAAGAACAGCCTGCTCCTGCACCTCTATGTCATCTTCTTGAGGAGTGCTCAGCCTTCCTGGACCCCTTTACCATTTGGAACTCACTCCCAAGGGAAGTGCATTTACTCTTTGATATGAGAAATTAATCATTTTTTGCAGTTATATCAGCAAATGTAAAGATGCTTACTGTGAACGCATCTTAGATCCTTAAAAATTAACAATTAGATGTTGGTCTTGGATTTTCTGCGATAAACTGAGTAAATGATTAAATAAAAAATAATGCTTCTGATTTAATTTAAAAAAGAGTTTATTGGAAAAAGGAGCAAAAATCCTTTTTTTCATTGATACTAAAAGCAAATATCTTTCATTTTCTGTATTGCTCAGAAGAAAATGTCATAAGTGATGAGACTGCTCAGCTGACTTTCTCTTTGAGCTCTGTGTCTAAATTAGGAAGTTCTGTGTTTATAAATGGAATGAAATGAAATTGTATTTGTTAAAATATATAGAGTGCTTGATTTTAATAGATGTTAATACAAACAGATAAACAATGACTTATTGTTTCTCTGTGCATACATTCGTTATTAAAGTTGCTTACTAGGAACATTCATCCACGTTACATCTGGCGTTGCCATGCCTTTGTGTCACCCCTGGTCAGTCTAGTTTCAAAATTGCATTGAATTTTGACTAAATACAGTAATAATTTCTTTTATAATGGAATTTATCTGCTACAGATGAGAAATAGCTGATCAGTGTTTAGGAATGTGGTTTAGTGGATATGGTGGTGATGGGACAATGGTTTGACTAATGATCTTAGTGGTTTTTTATAACCTTTATGATTCTATGAAAATTATTTTTGTTTTTCCTACGTGAGGTGCATCTATATTTAAATTAGTGAAAATACATCATGCTTCATTGGAAGGATCAGAACTTCCTGCTTTTCTAACATAATTTGGTTATTTCAGCCAACAGCTTTGCAGCTGCCCTCCCTTCCTTCCCTGAACACCATCATTAGCCTCTTGTTCTCAATTTCCTGTTCATGGTCTTCAGGAACTTCAGGAGTGTGCTGCACATCATTTGATTCTTTAGGAAAGAGGGAAAATGCAGTGGATTCAAGTTATTCCCTCTTTCCGCAATTAACTTCTGATTTTTTTTTTTTTTACCTTCTGCAAAAACCTTTGCCTTCCTGTTGAGGTAAGAGTTGTATAAGAGGGGAAAGGGCTGTAATTCAGAATTTTCCATATGGCAGCAAGAAACAAATTCTTTCATTCATCTATTTATTTATTTTTTTCCTACTTACGATCTTAGTAGCTGGCACTGTACATATTTTGGCTAATGCTTTGTCTATGTTTGTGTATAAATGGGAAAATATTATTGTAGAAACATCAGCTCCGTAGCATCAGTGACAGCAGTGTGGAAATGATGAGATTTTGGTATCAAATATGTGGCAGAAACATAGCAGGACGTCTTGTAAAGGGAAACACCGTTCCCTACTGGCAGCTGGAGTGATGTGCGTTCATTTCTCTCGGCACCACAAATGCTGCTGGTGAGTTCTGGATGAATATTTTCTGTTTAAGAGCACCACCTAGTGGGTTTCTTGGTTTTTCTTTTCCCCTGAAATGCTGACTCTCCGTTCTTTTGTACAGTAAATTGGCCTTGCAGAAAAATTTAGCGATGCAAAATGCTGTTTGCAAGCTTAACCATGTCTTACTGCTGCCACTTCTTTTGATCGTGTTTTCCTTTCCATGCACTTAAGCTATAATAGGACAATGACCAGTTTATTTGCAGAGGAGATTTTGTAGTGAACTCTTATCCAAACAGATTTGTTAGAGAGTGCAAACACAAATGAAACACACATTAAAAAATGAATCAACATAAATGTATTTATATATCTAAGCATTACATAGATTTACTCTGGGAAAATAATTTCTCCATTGTGGGTAATGGAATTTGGCTAATAATAGTTATGAATATCTGAATGGTTATATCCAAAATATATTAAAGATTTTTCAGTTTATGTTTAGCCATCCTTAGTGAAATTATCCAATTAAATTAAAATTGGTACTATTTTGAATATGCTGATTTAGCACTTGTGAGATGCTTATGTAACTCACATACGAACATCACCAATATCTCATGGAAGATCTCCTTAATTAATATCTCCTTAATTATTCCTGTAATTTGTTTAAGGAAGATATTATCACCAATTTAACAGCGTAATTGAGAGATTTAAATACTATTATATCTCTCTTAGAGTAGTCACAACGTTTTCATAAAGAATGAAAGCTTTCAGATGATAGACATTTTCATACTAATAACTACTATATGCCCTTTGTATCTTGCTCTAACCTGAATAATCCATCATGAACTTTGGTAGTGGAGGTGGGGTTTTGGAATGTGAAGAGTGAATTTTGGGGAGCTGTTGCACCCTGGGTTTTCCAAACCTCAGCTACGTGGTATCTCTGTGAAATACAACACAGTGTCAGCTACAAACATTTGATTTGTCTCTAAACAAGAGTTAAATAGCCTTGTTAGCAGCTTAGGTGCACATAGATGTACATACATTAAACAAACCCGTGAGCAGGTTTCTCTCCATGGTTGTGCAGGCAATTCTCCAAAGCAACACTTATCCAATATTAGCTCCCGTGTTACTTTACAAAAGTTGGTCCCTCAGTATATTATTTTTACACAAATAATATTACACAAATTTTACACACTCTTTTTTTACACAAAGACTTCTTTTGTTGTTGTTGTTGGGTTTTTGTGTGTGTGACATTGTTCATCTATGATATTTATCAATTTGATGCTTTAAAGGCATTTGTCACTGGGAATGTAGTTCCTTGTCGTGGTATATTATTTATTTTGCAGTCACATTAGCCTTAAAAATGATATTTTCCTTGTGTAAATCACTGAGAAGCACATTATGAAATGATTTCTGCCCTGAAGGCTTTACATTCTAAATAGAAGAACTAAGAAAGTGTAAAAAGAGAAATAGAGGAAAGAAAGAATTGTTTGTCCTGTCACGCAACAGATTAATACAAGAGTCACTAAAGGAACCTCAGAGCCTTAACTCCCAATTAAGTATCTCTTCTACTGTGCTTTGCTATTCATCATGGTGTTTAATATATCAGTTCTGTTTAGTGGAATTAGATATGCATATGTGCAAAACTGTATAATGAAGAAGTTTTTTTTTTACGGAAAGATAGTTCTGTCTAGGTTATTTCCTTCATCTGCAGAGATTCTGATGGACATGTATTCAAGAAATGTTTAGATGTTGTGTTATGGGACCCGCTCTAGTGAGAACTATTGGTGATGGGTGGAAGGTTGGACTGGATGATCTTGTAGGACTTCTCCAACCTTGGTGATTCTATGGTTCTATGATTGTATGGCAGTGATATAATGGCTATTACTGTTTACCAGTTACATGCAATTACATTAGGACTACAGGGAATGGCCTCAAGTTGCACCAGGGGAGACTCAGATTGGATGTTAGGAAATAGTATGTAGATGTAAATGTAGGAATTTCAAGCAGCTCATGAATTCCTTCTTCTGCATTCTGTAAGGTTATTGACTGGGGAATTTTCAAACAACCATTTGTGTGAAGGTGAGAATCTGCTCTTCTCTTCAGCTCTCATACACTCATCTGTATAAACAAGGAGACTGGATGAACCAGTTTCATTTGTTCTTTCCCAAAAATGTTATCTGAGACCTTTTCCTGCCTGAATATACATTGTAAATTGTAGCTGAGCTATTATGTTTAAGATTTAGCTTGTTGCCAGCTTTAAGGTGGTAAAATAGAAATGGTTTCACTATTTGAATTTAGAACTTTGAGAAGATAATGCTTTCCATGTGTTTTTTTTTTTTTGTTTTGTTTTTTTTCAAGCTTGCTAAAATGCTGAGCAGTATGAAAGGTTATGAGTCTATATATTGACTTAGGATCTATTTGGATCTATTTTATTTTAGCTGTTTTTCAGCTTCTGCAAATCTGGACTTCTTTTTTCCTAACCAAATCTTAAAAATTATTTATACGTATAAAAATTAAATGATGCTATGGTTCTGTGTAACTGCTGAAACTTTAAGACTGCTTGTGTAAACCAACAGATGAGGAAATTTTTCATGAACAAGACAGCAATGCATTAAGTATGTAACTTTTTGCAAGATTTGATGATTAATTTGGAAAATGCAGACTACTATAATCTGGCAGTAGTTCTTCTGGGATTCCAGAATTGTTTTAAAAGATTAAATTCATCTTAACATTTTGTTTTTGTTTCTATTAAACCTTATTTATTTTATGTTGTTGAAAATTGTATTCCAATTAAGATTGCTGCAGTGAAGTTTGAATGATTGTATGCTCTCTGATCACAACACCTACATAAATGCATTGTGTTGTTTAACCCAGCAAGCAGTTCAGAATCACACAGCTGCTTGCTTACTGTTCCCTAGTGAGATTGCAAGAAGAACTGGAAAGGTAAAAGCCTGAGAACTTGTGGGTGGAGATAAAGCAAAAGCTGTGTACACAGGAAGGAAGGCAAAACTAGAACAGTTGTTTAACCACTTCCAGGCAAATAGCAGCCATTACATGTGATGGTTACTTGGGAAGAGAAGTACTGTAAGTCCAAATGTCCCCTTCTCCTCCTTCTTTCCTCCCAGATTGTATAAATGAGCATGACATCATATGATTTGGAATCCTAGACTATCAGTTGCATCCTCATTAATCATTACAGTCTTTCCATCCTAAGATACGTACACAGAGATCAATCTTGTGAACTTACCACAAAACATTTGCTGGGTTCCTTTAGTCCATGACTTGGGTCACTTCTGTTATGGTGGTAACTCAGGACAGGAGAGATAATGCACTGCTTACAGGTATAGGGCACCAAAGTCAGGTCACTGCTGCACTTGCATTGCTTCTTGTGAGGCTCATCCTCTGTTGGTTTGAGTGGTTCCTGCTATAGGACTGCCTTTAACACATAACTAAAATCATGGGATAAAATTTAAAGGTATATCCATTACAGTCTCTGCCTCTCGTCTCTTTGGAGCAGGCCATAGTATGTAGTTATTTTCAATATTGTTTGTTCAAATGTGGATAGTTATCTCAGATTTTAGATTTCAGAAGTTTATTAATGTTTTTGAGAGATTATTCCTCTTTGAGCAAGAAAGAAATGGCATGTGCTGCTGATTAGTAAGGAGGCATCTATTTTCTGAAAGCTTTTGTTCTTTATGAATACATTGCAACTACTCGATTATGACTTCTAAAATATAGAGGATATACTTACCTACAGTATCTAAAGGAGGTATTCCAAGTTTAACACACTTTAAGTCTGTAATTATGTTGAAATTAATTTTCTTGCAATTTGTTTCAGCAAATAAAGCCAAAATTATGTACTTCATAGGTCATTGCAAAGATACAGATGACACCAGTCAGTCTGCAGTTGCAAAGAGCCTTGAAACACTTAACTATAAAACCTGGATTATAGTGTCAGTCATTGATTTATGTTTTAATATTAGCTAATTGATTAAAAGATATTAAATGTTCCAATTCATTTACATTCATTATTCATCGACTGGCTGTCAATAAGTGATGGAAAGTTGAGACTTGTGCTTTACAGGTTTTTAAAGGAATTTATTTTACCTGTGCTTCTTATAATTGACACAAATTGCTAAGATTGGTCAGTCGATGCAATTTCGTTCTTGCTATTACAGAAATAAATATACTATTGTAAACATGAATTTATATAGCTGCTTTCTGAAAGTCCCAATGCTATGAATGTAAATACTGCAGTGAGGTCTAAGTATTAACATTTGACTGAAAAGCACTGCTATATAAATATGCGTAGGCCCAGCTATTAGAGAAGTCATTTCTAATTTAGATGCTTGTAAAACTGCTTTGCTTGCAGCTATGAAACACAGGCAAGACATTATTTCACGTTCTGGTTAATGTTGCATTCATTTCTGTGAAGTCAGCAATTCCTGGAGCTTGAACAATAAGATATCTGCTTTGAATTCTTCTGCATCTTAGTAATGAATGAATATTAATACATTTCATGACATCCTTACACTTGTTGCTATTTAACTGCCTTGCATTTAGTTAGGTTGTAAATATTGCAGGGCTCTATCCTTTTTTCTCTGTGGAGTAGTGAGAGTAATTCTTTATTTTATTTTATTTTTTAATTTTTGTCTGTGTGTGTGCATATGTGTGCAGAGGAATTAATTGGAAGTTTCACTGACCTCAATTAGATGCCATACCCCATATGTAATGGAATCAGAATTTAACCTAGAATAATTTTGAGCATCTGCTCTTCATAATAATCTGATACAGTTTTCTGTGCTAAAAGAGAATGTATGTTTATCATATATCATGCTCCTAAGTCCTGATTTACATTCTAATATAATGCATTTTTTTCAAATTAAATGTATCATCTTGCTATATATTGCTATAAAGTAGTAGCATTTTAGCAGTATAAATCTAGTAAGAGAAAAGCAATCAAACTAGATAGATTAATGCTGAGGTTATCCAACTTTCTTTTCAGTCATAAAAAGCTTGCACTTCTAAAATGATGATTGAATATTTGCATCTTTCAAATGAATTTCCTGACTAACAAAAAAAATTCTAATGGTTGAGAGTAAAAAAAAAAATACTTGTGAAATTATGGTACATCAAGATTATATGTATATATATATGTAAAGTGTATATTTGTAGAGAGATGCACAATCATTGTATACGTAACCGAGTAGTTTGTGTTGTGTTCATTTTTTTTTTTTTTTACTAGGTGCTTCCCAAACTGGTATTTGAACCAGTTGTTCTGTTTGTAACAGTAATGTTTATATATGTTAAAATATGTATATGCTGTGAATTATTTTCACACATACGATGAGATTTTTTAGCTGCTGGGCATTTCTTTAGTGTTTATTTCTTAGGAATTTGGTAGATAATTTATCCATAGGAAAGATTAGAAACTATGAAGTTGCTGAAATAAGAAACGTTAAAAGTAGTAATAATCAAGATATAGAATTGTAGAATCATAGAATAGCTTGGAAGAGACTTTAAAGCCCTTCTATATCCACCCCCTTGCTGTGGGCTGGTTGCCACCCACCGAGTCAGGTTGCCCAGGACCCCATCCAGTCTGGTCTTGAATGATCCCAGAGCTGGGGCACCCACAACTCTCTGGGCAGCCTGTTTGTTCTGGTGCCTCACCAGCCTGCGAGTAAAGTATTTCCTCCTAACATATAATATAAATCTCCACTCCTTTAGTTTAGTACTATTGTGTTATCCCTGTCAGACCATGTAAAAAGTCGGTCTCCTTCCTGTGTAGAAGCTCTCTTTAAGAACTGGAAGGCTGCAGTGAGGTCCCCACTGGAACCTTCTCTTCTCCAGTCTGAACAAGGCCAACTTCCTCCACCCATGCTGGAGAGGTTCTCCAGTCTTCTGATAATCTCCGTGACCCTCTGGACCATCCCAACAGATCCACATCTTTCACGGAGACCCATTTATCCTGCTCATCTTCTCCTTACCGTTTTGCTTTTCAGAACAAAATCATCTTAGACCCCATGACGTTCAGCGAGGCCCGCTTCAGGCCATCTCTGGAGGAGAGGCTGGAGAGCATTATCAGTGGGGCAGCGCTGATGGCGGACTCCTCGTGCACGCGGGATGACCGTCGGGAGCGCATCGTAGCTGAATGCAACGCCGTGCGGCAGGCACTGCAGGACCTGCTCAGCGAGTACATGAACAATGTAAGTGATGCATGCTTAGCACTGGTTTCTTTCCCGCTAAATTATTCAACTTTTCTCTAGCAAAAGGCTTTAATTGTTTAAAAAAAAAACCAAACAATTATGCTTCTTCGTATGAGCTGTTTGAATCATTTCATTTTTAAATATCTTGCAAGCTTTTGGCAGAGCTTTGGTGCATTTAGAAGTTCACTAGGATGTCTTTTGGTCTGTTTGTGAAGGAACTCCTTGCTCCCCATAGCTGTAGTATTGAAGTTCCTTCTTGTATACTCAGTAGCCAACAAACAATCACATTGGGATAAATTTTTTTTTAGTAAAGCCTAGTAGCAAGAAGTGTCAATGGATAATGGCCTGAGAGCAGTTTTCACTAGTGAAAATGAATACAGTTCATTATCAAAATGATATTCTCTGTGCAATAATGGTCATGGTGTATGTTTGTTACGGTGATACCTATAGATGCTCATGTGAGATAATGTGTCGGCTGTGTGGGTTAAGACACTGAAGGTCTTTGCTTACTGTTGGAGCTATTAAGTATTCTGTATCTGTGGAAGCAGTGAGTAATGTTAATCAGTATTGCTATTCCCACAACAAGATGTCTGCTGTGCTTTAAGTACAGCTGTTTGTGGAGGGACTCAAGAGCTGTTGACAACGTGGTAGTTGCAGTGCGCAGCCTTTGTTCTACTTAACTTATCCCAGAGAATTACTCCTGAGTCTTGTGGAGGATGTGTGAATTCCTAAGCCATATAAGCTACTTAAAAATGTCAATTTATTGTTGGGAGAACTATAAAGAAATGTTTTTTTCCCTTTAAAAAAAAAATGATCGTCACCATTTGAAATGAACAGCCCTTGTGGCTATCGTCACCCTTCTGTGACCTTCTGGGCACTGGAATGTAATACCAATGCAAAGTTTTAAATTCTCTTTACAAAGAGAATGATCTTAAATACGGTATGATTATGATCTTAAATATCTGCAAACAGATGTCTAAACAAACATTCTCAGAATGACAATCCTAGTTTATGCTTGTTTGTCATCTCTACCAGGCTACGTCTGCAATGTCTGCATCCTATTTTTCTAGAATCATATCGTTAGTAAGACTGTCCAAGGATGATCCTTCAATATAGTTGTGTACAATGTTCCACAGTTACATGGTAGGCTGATGAACAGCAACACTGATTTATTTTGTTGTACAGAAAGAAACAACGTTGGCATTTTAAGGTATTTATTCCAAATAATAGTCACCGTAAGAAGTAACTGTTAATGCTGATGGAGAATTTGAAAGAATATATTAATGTTTGAAAAGTTCTTGTAATGTGATAGAAAGCAAAGTCTAAGCTCTTGCATTCTTAGTTAGCCATTATAAAGAGGCTTTGACGGAAGGAAATGTTCTGGATTGCTTGCTATGAAATCTTGCTATATAGAATTATTAGTTAGGTGTCATTGTTATAGGTCTTTCAAAAAGAGATCTGATGGGTTGTCGTTGCGGTGTATCTTTTTAAGGGCACAGGTTTTTCGAAATGAAATGCACTTTGCCTTCTGACCAGAAACACTTTTTATTTTATTTCTGACCCCATCTGCAGAGAAGGGAAAGTTTTAAGTGACTGTAAGCATTTATGAACACATTGAAGATGGCTCACAGCCTCCTAGTTGTTGCTTAAACACATAATGGTGTAAATATCTGTTACCATGGTATCTTCAATTTTTCTTCCTTTTTTTCCCTAATTTTAGCTATACCACACAATTTCTATAATTATGACTTTTCATGTTGTGTATGGGAATATAACTGACTTAAGCTCTTTTTTATAGTGGTTGAATACACATTGTAATGATTCAATTTATAATTGATTTCCTAAAAAGTGAAGTACTTCTAAATTAAACATGCCTGTGAGAGCAGAATTTAAGAATGATATTGTATTAAACACTGCCTTAGCTGATCATAGTGGATACAAGAGGTGAGATTCAGTTTACATCTGAAGACACTTAAATTTATGTTTTAACATGTAGATACATATAGCTAACTGAGGATCTCAGTTCATCTAAAGTAGATGTTTAGTGCCATTTTAAATTACTGATTTGGGTAATTTTGGATCATTTGAACTGAGGCTCTTGGCCTCAGTGTGCGAATAGGAAGCTTTTGGATCTACCGTTGATCTTGTGTTGTATCTGCCAGCCCCACGTCCATGTTGTGTGTGCTCTAGGAACAACAAATGGCTTGGCTTCTACCTTAATCAAATCAATTGAGCCTGAGGTGTTTAAGCTTCTTTTATAACTGATGGATATTATGAGAATCCTGTTAAGGCCTTTCATAAGCTAAGTTTTATAATCTGATGTATTACAAGCTGAATAACTTTATCTGGAGACCTCAGAATATATTAACTAAATCTCCATCGATGAGAATGGAAGATTTTATTTGCAAAGTTTTTTAAAAGCTTGGCTAAGTTTCAAAAGGGTAAAACTGAATCATGAACACCAAGCTGCCTAACGTGATGAAGTTGTAAGTCTGAGACTGTACCTCTGAGATGCTGTGGTGAAGATGGACGTATTTAACTTCTGCCCACAGAGACTTAAACCACTGCAATCCTTGTATCATTTCATATCACATAAAATATTATTTGACCTTTCCTTTTTTCACTCTTTTTGATAACACCTGGAAAATGATGGATCAATTTGGCTGATGATTGTTGATCATGTCTACATACTCCTTTGATACTTGTCATGACATACAGAAAGCATAGAACAAATTGAATATTCAGTGGTCTAGTGTACAGTTTCAGACAATGGTAATTGCTGGATATTTGCAATGTCATTTAGAGTGAATGCGAGGTCAGTCGTTCCCCAGCTTAAAACTTTTTCTTTCTTGTTATCTACTTGTATGATTGGGAATCACAGGGGACTTCAAACTGCTTAGTAGCCAAGTAGATTCTGTAATCCTTTTTACCATATTAAACATTGACACTGCATAGAACTGTACAAATTTGTTGTAGTTTGCATTCTATCTTACATTAAATTTCATTGGATATGAAGTAAAATAGAGTGGAAAAGAAACACTCAGAGTGGAATTGTCATTCTTGAAGTTTCACTGATTTATTTTTTTATTTTTTATTTTTTGCTGTTGTGTCTGTGGATGGTATTCAAGACATGAAGAGGAAACTGGGAGGGTTACAGGCAGTTGTATGAAACAGAAGGTTGGCTGTGTGATAATACAAGCTGCTTGTGCTTTCTGTCTAAATGCTAAAGGCAATGCAAAGAGAAAAAAAGGGGTTTTGCCAGATTTTGCTCCAAGAAAAGGAAATAGCATCAGACTGAACAATATAAGAACTTCTGCTTTTTATGTAGCATAGGTTGTGTAAGAAAACTTCCTCCACCTGCAGAAAACCCACTGTGCCCACTTCTTTCTTAGAAAGCTGCCTGTGGAGAGGTGTGCATCTTATCTTCTGTGCTCCTGCAGGGCTTTTAAAGTACATCCGTCGTATCTCCTGATATTCCCAGCACCTGTGGTCTGTTTTCATCGCTAGTTGCTTTAGCAGCTTTTGGTAGATCAATGTACTCTGCTGCATTGCAAAGGAAAATTTAACACGCACACCATGCTGTTGTTTCCCCTGTTTGCTTTTCCAGTCTTTATGGATCCATCACAGGCTGCCATGTAGATTATAATGTTCTTAAGGTTAGTTTTATGTCAGGGAGAAATCTCTCTGTGTGTTACCTAAAGTTTACTGAAGTAAGTTAAAACTGTTGTGCAGTTCAGAAAACTGGATAAAAAGAGACCACAAGTCATCATATGGTTCAGTGAGCGAGAGGCAAGATTGGTGAAACTAAATTTCCAGATATGTGGCCTAAGGACTAAAAAGCTAAAAAATGACTAAAAAAAAATATGCAAATGCCACTTTCAGAATGTTGGCATCCAAATTAAAAACAAAAACAAAACAAAACAGGAAGTTCAGTTAAAGAGGACAGGGCAGATTTCAACTTCGAAGAGAAAAATGGTGCTAGTTCAGTAGTTATGTCCTTTTTTATGTTATAAGGAATCATCATCATAGACTCATAGAATGGTCTGGTTTGCAAAAGACCACAATGATCATCCAGTTTCAACCCCCTGCTATGTGCAGGGTCACCAACCAGCAGACCAGGCTGCCCAGAGCCACATCCAGCCTGGCCTTGAATGCCTCCAGGGATGGGGCATCCACAACCTTCTTGGGCAGCCTATTCCAGTGCTTCACCACTGTGTGTGAAAAACTTCCTCCTAATATCTAACCTAAACCTCCCTTGTCTCAGTTTAAAACCATTCCCCTTGTCCTATCACTATCTACCTTCATAAACAGCCGTTCCCCTCCTGTTCATACACTCCCTTCAAGTATTGGAAGGCCACTGTGAGATCTCCCAGGAGCCTTCTCTTCTTCAGACTAAAGAAGCCCAGTTCCCCGAACCTTTCTTCATAGAAGAGCCCTCTGAAAAAAAGAACTGTCATAACAGTAGAGGACTGTGACAAGACATGGTTGGAGAGGTGTGTTCTGATTCTTTGTTCCATCTTCTCAGATAAATATTGATTTGTTCTGTGTCCTACATATTGAATGAGATTTTTTTTTCAACATTTTTATTGTTGCTACAGAATTTTTTCCTAGTATCTTTATGAGTTCTAAGCATAATTATGTATTTGTATAACACATGGCATTGACTGGAGTCTCACTGTATTTAACTAAGAAAGAACTTCTATGGAGATGACATATATACTGTTTCATTATTGATTGTATATCTTGTAGCAGATATCTAGTAGTATATACTTTCCATTTTTCTTATCAGTAGCTCTGTCAAAGTGTTTTTCCAGACTGATCTCTCTTATTTCCATGCTGAACTCAACTCAACTTTAAAATCTTTTATTTCTGGGAAGCGGAGGCAGGAAACATCTCAGTTGATTAGGTTATATAGCATTTCTTATCTCTTAGAAAATTGGAAGTATTTTTCCTCAAATTCTTAGATGTAATAAATGCAATCATTTATTTAAAAATAATAATAAACCTTTATTGGCTTCTGTCCTGCAGAGAACTAAATATAGTTCAGCAGAAGCTGTTAATACAACTGTTTCCCAGTTATTTAAATGAAAGCATTGTTTAGTGGATGGCTAGCTCTGATCGTGGCCAATTTTCCTGCTGTTTTGCTTTTGTGGATCCTTTATGACTTGTGTTGCAGGCTGATAGGAAACAGCAATCCTAGATAATTGCTAGCTCCAGATCTTAAGTTTAGATTCGTGGATTAGCAGTGTATTGCCAAATTCATGTAAACCAGCTCTGGGCACTCTTTCTTGCAAGCATGAGGGTGCTGCTTGTTGATGTCTGGTTAGGATGAGAAAAGAAGAAAATGATATATTTAGAAAAATAAGCTTTAAAAAGATGTTCTGACATCATTGGTTTCAGTGCCAAATAAAGACAGACTGTGAATTTTGGGTTGTTGTGGAGTATCACAGACAAATTTGGAAAGTGGTTGACAAGTGAGTAAGCCACGACTGTTAAAGATCTCTGTAACCAATTGAATTCTGGCTAGGAAAGAGTACAAGTGCACATTTGAAAAGACATTTCCCATCCAGTTCAAATACCTAGTTATCTTCTCTAGCCTTTGGACTTGTCGTTGAGTTAACCTTCATTCCCACCCAGTGTTCCTGCTTTCAGCTTCTGCTAACATTTTAGAAGAGCTTGGGTTTCAATTTATTACAATTGTGTTTCAGCACAGAGAATGCTTAGTATTGCTTGTTGACTTTCTTGACTGCTCTTTGGATTGAACACGTCTTTCTGGATTCCTTCTATCATAATGTATAGGTGTGAGTTTCAGAGTTCTACAGGCTAGGCTTGTTTTTGTTGATATTTTACTGATATTACCATAGGAATAATGTTGCCTAGTGTTCACTCTTTTTAATCTTGTTCTCTAAAGCTGCTACCTATTGCTGACTGCTGTTCACTGCAAACTGAGGTGCTACAGGCTATAATTCCTGTTTCTATAGAAAAGAAAATGTCATATCTTGAAGATGCAAAACGTAAGAAAACAGAGAGGGAAAATATAAGTCTCCAGGCACTTTTCTTCACAAATATATCAGTAGAAAGTTTTAACTTCTCAAAGTAAAACTGTAATGCTGCACTACATGAAAATGAAATGTCCTTAAAAGACAGCTAAAGTTACTGTGCTTGATTGGAGAATGAAAAAAACTGATAGCAAAGGGAAATCTATAAACTCTCAAGATACTGTCAGCTCCTGTGTTCAACAGCTCCATTTGGATTCATATTTAAAATAGAAAGGCAGTAATTCTTGAATAACCTTGCATAAGGTTAGCCTGGGTGACAGTGAGCGGTAAATTACTGTTATGAAATGGGATGATGTCTGTAGCTATCCTGGGATGGAGGCTGGGCTGAGTGACAGGCGACCGAATGCTGAGTCACCAGGATTGACTGATGTGACCATCACCACTTTGGCTGGACAAGATTCTTGTTGGTACTGTGGTTATACAAGCAGTTTTGTCTTCCCTAACTTGAAATAAACAACTGGAAACACAGTAGTTATGACTGGAGGAGAAGAATATGTTCCCAATTTGCAAATATTTTATGATGTGCCATGCTGTTTCTTCTCAAGTACTTTAGGCTTTACATTTATGCATCCCTCCTGAGTGCCCCAACTTCTCCTGACTGTACACAAATCACTATCTAAGTATGCTACCTACATTATAACTCCAAAAGGATTCAGCCACATTTCAAGGAACCTTTTGAGTCTTATTTTTTGATCATCATGGCCTCATAGGAGATGCCTAGTTTCTTTATGATATGTTTACAGAAATACTATACTGCTTACAATTACACAAGTGAGGTTTTTTTTTCTTCTACTTTTTGTCTAATTTGCTCATTTCTGCGTTTTCTTATTTTGCAAGTCCATGTTTACATTTATTTTTGTAGGAGATTCAGTTAACAACATTGATGTTTTTTATCAAAAACAAATAGAAAAGCCCTCTGCAAAACAAGTCTTGATGGCTCGGGAATGGCAAACATGCAAAAAATTTGCCTTGACCTCCGGTTTCTTTGGTCATAGAATAACACAGCCCGGTGGTATTTCATCTGTTTGGATTTTTTAACTCACTGAGTTATGACTGGTGGGACTTTCTGAACTGCACTACTGATGGCTTTGGCTTGGTGGTGTCCATTGGAGAGCCTTCTGTAGGTACCTACTGTATGCTGTATTTATAAAGCTGGACCATGATGTGCCGTTGAGAAAGCTTTGTATCTCCTGGTAACGTGTAAACAAATAAAGAGATTTTTGGAATCTGAGGCTGAATTGCAGTATTAGTTTGAATGATGTTTCTGACAAAGTATTTCCCTCTGAATTAGCATGGGACTTTCCTAGATTGTCAGTGAATTCAACTAAATGCCTGTATGTGAGGACTTATTTTTTCATTTTCCTTTATCTCTATGTAATATAATTGACATGAAGGGTCAGAAAAAAATATGGTCTAAATTATGTTATGTTACAGTCCTTCTGTGAATTCTCTTTCATAATATGACTTCATTGCTATTCCATTATTAACTAAATGCATTTTTAAGAGTCCTTTTGATACCAGACAGGTTCATTACTGGAAATCATGCAATTATTATTTCTGTAACTAAGAAGTACTGAGTATACTAGGAGTGCCTGCTCCTTTTAAATTCAGTATGTTTAGACCAAAGGAGTATTGAAAAAAAAAAAAAAAAGCATTAATTTTCCTTCTACTGAATGCTGTATTTTAACTCATTTTATTTTGCATTAATTAGTTTTGATCTTTCTAAAATATGTTCTTACAGAAGTAATGACTTCTGCATCACTGCTCTTAATATGCTGGAAAGCACAGTGGTAATGTTTGTAAGGTTAAGGCTATCTGAAAATAATATTGTTAAAGCTATTTTTTTTTTTTCCACCTGTAGAAAAAACTTTGAATATGTGGTGTGATTCATAACTGCAATAATTTTTCTTCATACCAGAGTTAGCATTTATGGGTCATTAGTTTGTTATTTTTCCTTGTCTGCAAGTCAGTAGCAGTGAGAAAGATTTCTCACGCATTTTATACTATATTTGTAGCATTATGATTATCTCCATGTGCATCTGCCTTCTGTGTATGCATTTTAGTTTCAATGCTTGTGCAGTGTGTCCAGATACATATTGTTATGCAATATAGACTTCTGAATGCAAGTTGAAACATTCAGAGTTCCTTTAAGAATCACAGAATCATGGAACAGCCAGGGTTGGAAGGGACCTCAAGGATTATGAATCTCCAACCCCTCTGCCACGTGCAGGGCCACCAACCTCCCCATTTAATACCAGACCAGGCTGCCCAGGGTTTAATGTTATTGGGAATGCATCAAAATAAGCATGAACCTAATACCATTGGTAAGCATCAGAAATCTGTATCCTGAGGGCTCCATAACATCTTCTGTTCACTTAATGATTCTTTTTTTATATGCACAGTATATCCACGTTCTTTCAGTTGAGGAAAACTTGAAGCTATCCATGGAAACTCAAACAGTATATTAACTATACACATTTGTGTCTTTGAGATATTATTATTCTGCAGGTGAGCAGAGGAGGGTGTAACTATAAGGAGACACCGGGACTTCATGAGAGTGTGATTGCATACCAGCAGTATATTCTTTGTCAGGGCATTTGTGTCCCAGTTTAGGAAATGGGTCTGTATCACTTCTCTTGAGCATTGCCAAAATGTGCCATAGCAATGTATGAAGTCAGATTTGAGCAGTTTGGTAGACTTGCTTCCTTCTCATTAAGAGCCTGCAGAAGGCACATGGAACTGAGGGAAGGACGGAGGATGTGAAGAGAAATTGATCCCATTGATTACCATAGAAAAACATCAAGAATCCACTTTCCCACAAACAGGCAGAGAACACTAATCTATGTACGAATGCTATTATGATGCTTACACTTCCAATTAGCAATCCAAACTACAAAATCAGGGAGTTACAGTACTGTCCACTAAGCTCTGCTTTTCATATGCTGTGTTGGTTTGAGTTATTCATGTTTTCACTTACACAAGGAATGATTTTAACATAGAATAATTCATATTAGAGAAATGACATCTGAAGTCATGGTAATAGATATCCAGAAGAGGGCACACTTGCATACCAGAAATGTTTTCCACCTAACTGGAGATCTGCGTTCCAATGTGGTATAGCTGCAAGCAAAGAAAATGTAATAAAATATAATATGAAGAGGTTAATTTTTAGTAGGTATGCGATTTTTAGAAGAAAATAGATTCAAAATGTTATTTGAGAAAACATATATATTTAAATCAAGTTAATATTAAGTGTGTTAATTATCAAATAGAAATTGAATGTTAAGTTCTACTTGCATTTTTTTTTAAATGCCTTGATAATTTTATATTTCGCTAACAGATTTGGCAAGCAAGGGATAAGAGCTTCCCCTGCCCTTTTGAAATTATTTCAGATTTATGCTGCAAGGCTCAAGAACACGTGCAACTTAGTAAAGACTAATTTACAAATTGCCTTCTACAACAGACATATGATAAAATACAAAGAGATATATCCAAGTTTGCTGGGCTTTGACGTTTGACCTGGAGGATTATCTTATGGCTTCATAAATACAGTAGACAAATTGTGTCTGCTGACCCAGTAACTCATCACTTTTTCGGAATTATGTATTAGACAGACTCTGGGAGGATGTGTGGTTTATTTTTGTGTCTTGAGGAATGAAAGGCATCTATACTGTAAGCAGCTCCCTGAAACTTAGTGAAATAAGAGGAAAGAATTGTTTTATTTCTTTGAGGGTTGAGCTGGAGGAATAAATTCTTTCCATATTTGGATTTTATTTTATTTTTTTTGTAATTTAATATTGATTCAGTTTTCACAATATTTGATAACATTTGGAGACTTTTTCAGAGCCTTTCCTTTTAGCAGAGATTGAAACTATGTCAAAATGTTGTAGCATGTATTTGACTTCAACAGAATGGAATGAAATGTTTTGTGAAATCTACTCTATAATAAGGCTTTAAGCTTATATGCTTTATAAAGTAAGCTATGATTAAGCTTGGGGTAACATATTGACTCTGTATTTTCACAATACATATGTTATGTAGGTTGTTTATATGTTTGTCAGTTAATTAACTGATGCCTTGACTAATTCTTTCATTTGCTTGTCAGTTATTAAAAAATAAAAATAAAAATGGAGAAACGCAGTTGGATGCATTACAGCATGTGACAACGTTGGAAATTGTTTTAGGCATTTGGACAGGTTTTGAGTTAAGCACACAAGTTATAATTTCCTTTTATTCAAAGGAAATTCTTCCAGTTTATGCTAAAGATTGACTCATATCTTTTATAGCATCACAGATTTTTTGCATTGTAGTAAAACATTTCAGTGTGAAGTCAGAGATCCCCAAGAGGCAATTCTGGAGCTTCAAGTGGACAGTGACTGAGTTTTTTCTGATAGCATCTAAAATACCTAGGGGCACAATGTGTAGTAATGTAGTTACTATAAGGCTGTCAAATTCATTGCCAAATCGTATTTGAATCCTGGGATCAGATAAATGAGATTTTAATTGGGTTTTAAGGGTAAGCTGAATAAGTAGATAAGGTAGAATTAACCAGAGACATATTAATTTAATGAAATCTTTGGTTCTCTTAAGCTGTTGTATTAAACACCATTCAGTCTCTGCTGAAAAGAGACATTGTAGTAGGTTGGAAAGAGTTTGACAGTGATAGGTAAGACAAATGATGGTATCAGATGTAATCACTTAAACAGATAGTAACATAACTGCATTATCTGGAACACAGGGAAACCATGAAACTGGTTGACATTCCATTAGCTGTATTTTATCATAGACAAAAGAAGCAATTAAACAGAAGCCCCACACTTAATGGTTTCTAACCTGGTTGGACCATTCACCCAAGGGATTTATGAGGCTATTGAATTGTGTCATTTGTTTCTTATATGGAACACCAGAAGTTGCTGTGATGTAAAGTTGTTGTAACCATTTCTTGTAAATTCCTTTTCTTTCTGAACTATCTTAATGATTTCTTTTTTTCCTAACATCAATTAGTTTTATGAATTGCTAGATTTACAGGAGGAGAAGAAAAAGAGAAAAATAGAAAAAAAGAGGGAGGAATTTTTTGCTGTTCGAGTCAATCATGAAAGCATTGGCTCATCACAAAATTATGTCTTACCATTTTGAATGGGTAGGTGAGCACAAACCCTTATGCATGCCTTTTGGTGCCTGCATGTATGATGAAGCAAATTCCACAAGTGTCAGCAAAGAGTTGTTTATCATTATGTGAATGCATAAAAGATTCTATCAGGGATCTAAAGTGTAAGAATTGCAGGATGTAGGTATCTCCATGAAAGACAGTAAAGCAAATTCTAATGGTTTAAAATGTGATTGTATACTTTGTTGGTTTTGGGTCTCAGGTTTTATGGGGGCTGGTTCATCTCATGTGTTCTGCATGGATAGCCAGCACATAATGAATCCAAGCACTGTGTCAGTGTGAATTTAAATTAAAAGTTATGAAATCAAATGTTTAAAAAACAAAGCATTAAGTAGTTAATGTTTTGCAATTCCATATCGGGATTTAACTGATGAAATACATTTTGAAACAGCAATACAGAGACAGTTCATTTCTTTATTTATTTTTTCCAGAATCTAACGAGAAACTTTGTTTACAAATCTGCCTTAGGTGAACAACCATTTATTTCTCTTTTGAAGCATTTTTTTTTTCTTCTTTCAATGTAAATAAAAAAAGAAAAAAGAAAAAAAAGAATGAATAAATAAAAGACACGCTTGACTGCAAGTATGCAGGACTAAGCTTGCAAAGTACATCTACATCCAACCATTTGTATGTACCAAACAATAAAGCTTGAAGGCTCATTAGCCTGGAATGACCCAACTGTGTTTTATGCATAGGGGTCATTTCTTTACTAATGAGCCTCTAAACCAGATGGCTAACCCCACAGTAGTCTAACTGCATTAGTGTGATTTAGATTTTTAGGCAAATTGCTTTTTTTTTTTTTTTTTAATTAACAAACTGGAGCTGGTGGCAGTGCTGATGGACAGCTTTTTATAGAACTGTGTCAAAGTATTTTACCTTAGAAGATAAATAGCTAAAGTGGCTCCTCTTCGTATCAATTTCTAATACAGTTGCTCATTTCTAGCAATCATAGTTTGTTAGATGCTATCCCCATGTTCCGAACAGAAAGTTAGTTGTTTTTCATCTGTACTGGATTTTGTTTCAGTAGCCAATTAATCAAACCCATCCTTTTTGCCTCATATCTGGGTACAAAAGAGAACGTGGAAGAAGAATGATCTGCACAGGTGAAAGGGAAAGAATACTGTTTGCTTTTTAATATCTGTCACCTTCTGAATTCCTCATCCAGAATTTTTAGTTGTCTTTATGAATTTAAGATGTGTCAGGTGATTGGGATGACAAATTGCTGCTCGTTTAGGCCTGAGTTCATATTTCTGTAGAAACCTTTTTCAGTCATGAGGAACCTGGACATTTTGGATTCCCTCTGATAAGTTGAAAGAGTTTGACACCTTCAAAATATGCTAAGTTTTATGTTGATCATTTTCGTGGGATGCTTTTCACTCACCGTTGTCTAAAGTGTCCTCAAGACAGATTTGGAAGTAAGACAAAATTTTACATAGAGAACAGGCCTTAAGACAGGAGGACTTGAAGGAAGGTCAGTTTACAAAAGACAAAGTCAGAAAGAGTGTTCTGGAGATGGTTTTGAAAGAGTGTTTCAAACACTGCATGAATGAGCATCCATGTCCTTTTGGCAATCCCATATTTGAAAGAAATTTTGATACAGTAGGTTGTTCGTGTCTGATATAGTGGGTAACTTCAGATGATGATTTACACATACCTTATGGGCTTTTTTGTTGCAGTGATGTTAAATAATTCTATATAGGTTCTCAGCACTGAAAATTGCTCTTATCTTGAAAGAAGGTGGCTACATTTGAAGGAAAGAATATAAAATGGGTCAGATTTATGTGACCCGGTATCTTTTCTCTGATAATGGTCACAGGGGGTGACTAAAGAAGAGTATAAAAACCTGACAAACATTGTGATTGTGATTCTTTGCAAAATTTATTCTCTCTGCCTCGAGCAATTTATGGTCCAGGGAGTTCCTACACAAAAGGTGATCTTTTTTGTTGAAAAATGAATAATTTAGGATCCTTTCTTAAACAGTCTGTAGAGCATTAGGGATTTTAGAGATGTACACAACTCTCTAGAGTAGCTATTTAGCATCTTTTTCTTTTTCTTTTTTTTATTCCTTTTTCCCCCTTCAGCTTTTTATGAGTTGTATAGTCCAGGACAGATCAGAAAGGAGAGAAATGCAACAGCTGTAACTCTTTGGTAGTTTTCTTTGTAGGTATTATAAAACTTTATTGAATCATTTTTTAAGGATGTTATCAACTTTTCTTGCATTTTTTTTTTATTTTTATTTTTAATTTACATATGGAATACTGAAACAAAACTTAAGACACAGTGTCGTGTCCTTTAAATGTATCAAGTCCAATACATGGAGATTTGCTTGCGTATCCATGTGCTTTTGTTTTCCAACCATACCTGCCTCTCACCAGCTGCAATAACTTCCAGAGCAATGTGATTTTAGGGAAATCTCCCTAAAATTATCTGTAAAGACACAGAGAAGAAGATGGACTGGCACCCTATGGAAGCAGGAATAAGCCATGCTTCCTAAATAAGCCATGTTTATAAAGTCCTGGTGGTAAGTACAGCGTCTCCGGGTGCTTTTCATTGCATATTGGCATTGTGTAATGAAAATGGAGACATGGCAATGCACTTTTCTTTGTCAGAAAATACTGCAAAATGTTTAGAAGAGCTTTGATTCAGTAAAACAGTTTTGCTATAAGCAGTCAAATCAGAATCAGGGCCAAAACTACATGAGATAACTTTCCCCTGAAAGGAAGAAAAAAAGCAGTGTCAAAACATTAGAAAAATAAATGAATTTAGATGTGAAAGTGCAAGAAAATCTTAATGCTGTTTTGATTTGCCAGTGCTCATAAATCTGCCTTCAAGAACTGGGAAACAGGTATTTTTCTGAAGGAGATACTAATCAAGGTGGAAAAGAGCAGGTGATTTTCTGTTTTATTCTGACTTGTGCTCATATTTCTTTGACTACGCATTTCCTGATATATTAGGATGTTTGTATGCGTGTGTATTTCACATTTTTTAACTTGTCTCTCTTTACCCAATGCCAAATGAACTTGCACTGAGTGTTCAGTGTTAGGTAAAAGCTGTTTTCAAATCTGTCATTACTTTTAAGATTTGTTCTATGGAGACTGAACTTCTACTTTCTAATTAAGAACGTGAAGCTGGTGCCTGAGTCATACCTTAATTTGTAGTATGGGAAATGTAAGTAGTATTTTTTCTCTTTACTTTGTGTTGCCAAATTAACAAAATGACAATAATTTAACTGTGTTTTTTTTTGTTGTTGTTGTTGGTTTTTTGTTTTATTTTTTTGTTTTAATCAAACCGTATAATTAAATGACTATGAAAACTAAAGAGCATTTCACATTCACTGAAGAGTGGTTACACTTTTACTGCCCTGTAAGCAAAATTGTAGTAACACAATGATAGAGCATCGTATACTGTGTACATTTTTATTTGTTAATAACAAATTTAAAATGATAAATACTTTTCCTTCTGTAAAATCTCCTGAGAATTCAGTACCACTGTAAATGTAATCTGCAGTTCTTTACAATTACAGTTTAAATAGACCAAGTCTAAAGGGAGTCTGCCTATTTGATTTTCAAATTTGCGTCACTTAAAATCCAATCAGACCAACTGTTCAGATTTTTATTAGGTATGAAATACACGAATGGGTTCAAGGCCACGCTATGTATAGCAAACACATACCTTGTGTTACAGCATGGCTTATCTAACTTGTTACTTAGCATGTGATTCGACCTTCATCTCTCAGAGACTGCTTGCTGACTCCTTGAATTGTTACTATATTAAACCCTTCGATTTTCAGTAACTGGTGTTTTATAGGCCAGCAGATTGCATCTGATTTTGTGAATTTGCTGTAACATATTGAGTTTAATGGATTTATGCAGGAAAGTAAAACAAAAATAATACAGCAGGCACTCAGAATTTTAGAACACGAGGGCATTGGGCTTGCAGGTGGCTGATATGGATATTGGCACTGAATATTTTGGTATGAAAGGTATTCTGGTTTTGACAGAACGTGTAGCCAATGCATTCAGGTGTTTGGGTGGTAATTTGCATGGTCTCATCTACAGGAGACCATAGTGACCATATGATGTACAACATTATATTCTCATTGTTTTTAAAAGCAGAGGATCTGTCCAAAGCATGCAAAAATAGCTTTTAAAGGCCTGAAGGAATGGAGTCTGTATAATCATTTCTTCGTGTAGCATCCTTTGTTAATTTTAATCATAATGTAGAAGGAGGAATGTTTATTTGATGTTTTGATTATAATTGTTTGTTGATTGCCAGGTGGGTCTAAGAAAACAAGAAAAAGCTAAGCCATTGGAAAAAAAGAAAAGAGGTTCATCTCCTTTCCTACCTATTATGTCAAAACAAGCCAAATACGTAATGATCAATCCAAATACATAATGATGCACTCCAAACTTTATGCCGTGGAAACATCTTTAAAATATAGTAGACACAATTGTATTCATTGTAGCTGAGAATTTTAGGGGAACAATCAGACCAGTAAACTACTGTTCATGTTCAGGTCAGCTAATGGGAGCTGTCTGAGTTGTACTTGTTGGGTCACATTACCATCAATATTACTTTTCTTAAAGATATGTTTGGAATATAGCAACCAATCTTCCCCAACTCTTCAGTGAATTACATTTCTGTAAAATTAACAATGTTCACCAATACATACACTTCAAGGAGTATTCTCAATGACAACGGGTAATGAGTAACAGACTTTGAACCATGTATGTAATGTTTATCAAATTTAGTCTTACTGTTTTTTTTCCTGAAAATCCTGGATGTTTGCCTTGTTAGAACAGTTTGAATACTTGAGGAGTTAAGGATCAAAGCAGGTCTACCATGGTAACTTTTTCAGTGCTTTTGATGGACCAGCTGCAGTGCTTGAGCTTTGCATCCTTTTCAAGCCATGAATCTCTCCCTGGTTGTCCTAAGTGATCTAATTAGTAATCTAATTTTCAGCATGGGAATCTTCTTGAGGGAAATGTTAAGGTTTTATTTCAGATGGAGCCTTTTGTGGGCTGGATCATCTTCAAGACAGTTCAAGCACTGGTTGAATCCCTGACTGTGATTATTGAATCCAAATAAGAATCTGATGAAAGAAAGGGGAGGGAGTTTTCAGCAATGCCTAGTACAGAGTTTAAATAGACTTACAATTTTCTGCTTTTTTGTTTCTTGCCATTTCCAAAAGGCAATAGCTATCAGATTTTCTGAAAGAACTGAATACCAGATAGCACCAAATGTGGAGAATTTCTGTTGAACAGTTGAAGCGTTCAGTATCATAGGAAACTAGAAATTATAGGATGTGAGGGAAAGAAATCTTAATATAGCTACTAACCACTATTTTTATAAAATGCACCATAAGTATTATGAGTGCCAAGAATATCCTAACCATCATATTGATTTTATAATGTTTTTCCTGACTCTGGTATTGCAATGCAGTGACATTTCATTACAGTCAATGGAACTATAATAACTGAAGTGCAACACCAGCTGATGGAAATAAAATTAAATCTATCTTCAGTAATAAAGAAGTGACATCCACCAAGAATAGAATACAGACCAGTTTTGTAGTTTTAAAATGTTAAATTACAACCAGCTATAAATAAAAAGTAAGTATTCGTTGTAGCTAACAATCAGATAATATCATTTCCCCTAGATTCCTTCAGAAAGTTCCTAAAGCAAATGCTCATGCATGTACATGGATATTCACCTTCTTTAACAGAAAACCGCACAATTGTAACATATGCATTTTGCAAAATATATTTAACAAGGTTTCTTAAATATCTTCCCATTCCTGGTGACAGATAAATTAAAAATAAGCCTGTTTGAGGGATTCAAAAATATAAATCTAACCCTGCTTTGATGCTTATGCTATTAGAGTATATACAGAATTTTCAAGAGTGTGGAGTGCTAAGCATTTGTGTATCATTAAGCATCACTTTGGATTGGAAATTCATCATGATTCAGTGAATGAGTACTAATACATTTTATTAAAGTAATAACTAAAAATACAACCTAAAAATATATATGCAATATATCTATTTGCTGCAGTAGGGTTGAAATGACACTACCTGCACAAATATCGTGACACTAAAAGCTTTCATCAACAGACTGTGCTTGACTTACAGCTTCTTCATTGGTTTTTGTTTTTAACATGGTCTGCTAGTAATAGGAAAGTGGGGAGTGGTTTAAAAGAGGGAAGATTTATATTAGTGTATTAGAGGGCAATTCTTTACTCAGAGGTTGGTGAGGCACTGACAAAGGTTGCCAGATCTGGTGGGTGGCAACCCACCTTATGGCAGGAGATTAGAACTAGATGACCTTTATGATCCCCTTCAACTCAAGCCACTCTAATAACAGGTGAAATAAATTTGTTATTGGATTTTGGACATAAAGATCATCACTTGAGAAAACAAAGTTTGCTTTCATTGATTTGCTGGATTCTAGAGGTGTTGGCAAATGTATTTTGTGCGCTTCATCTGATTCATAGCCATCTGCTAAGGGTTACTATAATTACATTTTGTGAATTCAAAGAAAGAGGAAACTTGCATCCTACATAGGTTTGTCATGGCCTAAAAAAGAGCTTAAGGACTGGACTATTAGAACACTGGACTTTCTAACAAATGTATGTATGGTTACAACGCCCAGTTCTCTGGTCCATGTTCTCAGCATTGTGTGATGTATTATTCCAAAAGAAATTACTCTATGTGCATATTTTGCCATATATAGAGCACAGTGTGTAAAAAGCATAGTAAGGGTGTGTTTCAGTTCATTTAACTAGTTTAGGGAAAACAGCATGCAGTTTGTCTTCCTGTCTTCATTCAGTTCTTTCTAGCAGAAGGAGGTCCTAAACTCAAAGTTCCTTAAGTGACCTTTTGAAAGAGTTATTAAGAATTCAGAGCAATTCTTACCATTTTCATCTTGATCTTGATGTCTGTATTACTCTTAGTAGAGTCATTTTTGTTTCTCTGGCTCCTTTCAAAATTTGCTGACATTTAACTGACAAGATCTACCTGGAACATAATGTGTGAAGACCCCAGCTGGAAGGGAGCAGAAAGAGCCTGACACTGGGATATGAAATGCAGCCTTCTACTGTCACTTTGACATTAAAGCACGCCTGGCACCTGCAACCCTATTTCTCTGATGTAGATGGTAAAAAATGTAGTTATAAAGTTATAACTCATCTGATATCTTCTTTACAAAGGTTTTCATTATTATTTTCTTCATATCTGGAATTCTGTATTTTTGAGGGGCCTACAAATACATTCAGTTTTCTTTCGTGTTCCAGAAAAGATATTTCTTTGAGATAAGAAAAAATTCCTATTTTTTGTCATTATTATTATATCAGGGTGGTTAAGGGATGAATGTAAATTTGAGAGTCACTCAACACTGCATGTTTTGTAGAAGGTGCTTTTGTACTTAGCAGTAGTATTTTGAGTTAAATAATGACATGGAGCAGGGAGAGCAGGTCAGTAGTGATGGAAGTCTACATTGATGGGGAGGGTTGGTCTTCCAGTTGTTGGTTTCCTTACTGAATCATTTGCTAGCATCTGTAATTTCTTGTAGGGAAACCAAGGGAAACATGGCAAACTTGTCATTGTATCTGTCTCCCTAAGGAGGGTGAGAGGATTTTCCATTAGAAACACGATCAGCTTTTGGAACAAGTTGCCCAGAGGTTTTCAACTGTGCAGCTTTTCAAGACTACGTAGATAAACTCTTGAGCAACCTACTCTGATCTCATAGCTGACACTGCTTGGTGCAGGAGATTGGACTAGAGGTACTCTGAATCTCTTCCAGCCTGTATGATTTTATGGTTTAAGAGAGTTTGGACACAGCAACAGGCCATTTGACATTCAGAATTCTTGCACATTTGCAGCTGACAACAAACTATTTCTGGCATTTTGCAATGTGTGCTGGAATTGGTATTCTTGTCAGCTTAAGAAGCAGCACAAAAGTAGAATATTAATTATTAATGGATACTGATTTCTTGTAGAAGGATAGCACCCAGGTACACTTAACTCCCATCTGACTCTCCATATGCTTCTGCCAATTTTTAAGCTAAAAGCAGATGTTGGTTGCTTTCATCACACTTGTTTCTCTTTTGCAAATTAGTATAAATGAAAAAGAATCATAGTGTCTTGGTGGATTTTTCTTTTACTCAAATTAAGAAAAATTAAAAAGGCCTTACTACAAAATATACTCAACTTTGTAAGGTAAATACTGTACAGAAGTCATGGGCTTTGGTTCTTTGTGCGAGTCATGGATTCTACAAGAAAAGACTATTTGAGCATAATGTTAATTAGCAGACCAACAACAACAACACACACCCACAAATACCCACATTCATTTGATTTTCTAATTCATTTAGAAAAAGAAAGAACACAAGTTATAGAAATCCTCAATAGTTGGCTAATGGAGAAAAAAAAAAAAGTTTATTAGATTAGAGGTTGAAGGTAGAAGGGTCTTTTTTTAACTGAGAGATGCATTTGTTCTGTCATTGCTTTTTGGTATAATTTTGCTTCTGCACGTTATGACAAAAAGTAGTATTTGTAAATTGTACCCAGTCATACTTTCAAACATTCTCCATGTCCATTTGGAAATATTTTTAAAATATATTTTAAATTTTCTTTTCTTAGCCAGGGTGTTGGAAAAACTTCCCTCACGTTTCCCTCAAATATGATTGCAATTTGCTAATAAATTAACTAAATATAGAGCTTAAGGACATGTTTGTAACTTGTATTTCATTCCTTGTAAAAATTCAGCAAAACAGCACTTGCTAGATAAATTCTTTGCTACTTATCATTTCCAATAGAAAGAATGATTTATGAGTATTCTAGGGAAAATGACTTTCTGCAAACCTCATCTTTCATAAAGCAAAAGAAGACTAATGAGGGCCATCTTTGTTTTAGAAAATAAATCAAGTTTCCTTGCAAATGCATCAGATATCCTAATGCGTTTGTATTTGTACAGCAAATCTGTTGAAACAGTGATTTACATTGGATTGTGCTAGATCATGCTAATTTATAAGAAAAAGAGCTCACCTTTGAAGTAAGTTTCTTTTTGTAGTTTTCCACTAAAGTTCTTTGAATTCTGTGAAGGTACCATGCGTTCAGTTAACCTAATTAAAGTGCATTGATTCTCACTTAAACCTTGTTCAAACTATGGAAGTAAAACTGCTTTCCATGGGAAACAGACTTTTAAAATGTGTTTTATGAGAATGTAGAATATTCTCTTCTGACGAATGAGCTTTGATATAAGCCTTCAAAAGATGAACAAATGATAACTTTATCACCATATTACATCATACAAAGAGAAGCAAAAGAAGGGGATATTCTTATCCTTATTCATCTTTCTCTAAATTACATATTTACTTGGACAGAAACATTTTTGACCCGATTGTTTTTGAGTTTCTTAACAAGTTGTGTTACTGTGGCTTCTCTGTGGAGTTCAAATTGATGAATCTAACCGTGTGCTGATTGCACGATAATCTTTCATTAAATTAGCGTTAGTAAAATCTTAGAGATAATCCACAGCAAATAGCTTTCTTAACCAAAATTACACTTTAATTGCTTCGTGGAAAAATAAGCCTTAAAAGATTTTGAAATATTTGAGGCATCAAAGAATCAGAAATTTCTTATTCTGCTTCCACAAATTTTCTTTTCAGGCCAGGAATTTTTGATGATACAATTGATGAGTATCAATGCCATTGCATTGATCCTGTCTCCCTCTTCACTACTCAAACAAGGTCAGGAAAGGGAAGTTTCATGTAGTTATATCCTTAACTCGAGAAAGGTCTGAATCTGACATTTTGGGGAGGTTTGAAAGTACTTTCCAACTTCGTACTGAGGATGACAACATGTAGTAGAAAAGTTGCACGTGCGTTTGACGCAGCACCTCAAAATTGTTTAATATTAAAGGCTCCGACAAACAAGTTTATTATCAGAGCTCAGGTTCTGGAAGAATCTGTTATTGCATACTCAGAGAAGGAAGAGAAATCAGAATTTCTCTGTTCGCTGCTGGTTTTCCATTTGTGGAAAAACCCCCACAAGATTTCTTGTATGGATCTCAATACGCTTGCAATACTTTTCACTCCAAAACAATAACTGTTATGGAATCATGTGAGGTGAGCACTTTGGGTGAGTGTTTAAGGAGTGATGGTTATGCTACTCAGTGAAAAATTGAAATATTGGAAATACAGAGGAATTGCTCATTTGTTCTCTGTCTTCACCAAGGTGAAGGTAAGTGACATTCAACAATATGTGACTGATCTTATGCTCCGAGTCTTTATACTGTACAATCTGTCCATTATAAATGTGGTGGGTCATTAAGATTCTGTGCATTTTTAATAAACCACTAACTCATTTCTTCTTGTTTTACTGATTTCTAATATATACAAACATATATCTACTGTATCTTATATAAATAAATCAAATATAATACAATTTATAATTTTAACAATTATAGATCAGTGCAGAGATTAAAATAAATACAAGCATTGAAGAATTTTCCTTCAGGGCTCCTGCGTGGAATTGTAATCAACCTCAAAGAGATCTGGGTTCTCAGAAATGAGATCACCTTGGCAACAAAATCTTCTTTTGTCTGAAAGAAGCTAATCAGTGATTTGGCAGAGGAAAAGAACGAGATAAAGGATCTCTGAGCCATTTCTTCTCTTTTTAGTCCTCTTCTGCTGTACAGGATGGTGGTAAGGGGTTTGTATCAGCAGCTGGGTGATGCTCCTGCCTTTCCTCAGTGCATACAGACTCTCAGAACACCAAAGAGAATTAGCAAAGCCCTAAGAGAGAAAGGAAGTATTCAGCTTTTTCTACTGAACAGTGCCAGCGTGGGTTTTATTCAATGAGTGAATACGATGATGCATTATGAATGATAGAAGACCTTTCTGCACGTTCCTATGCGTTTGCTTGTTTGGTCTTGTGCTAGAGGGTTAGGTGTAATGTCAGGAGGAGGCTGTCTTTGGTAGGATGCTTGGAATTGAATGAGTACTGGTGCTGGGTATGTGAGGACTGGTGAGTCAGGCTGGTTCCTGGGGTTAGGTAGCTGCGCCATCAGCTTGCAGTATGGAGGAACGTGTACCAACTCAGTATTCACAAATCTTAACTTGACTGCCAGAAGCCTGCTTTTTTTTCTAAAAGTTTGAAGCATTTTGATTGCTTCCTCTAATAGTAATGTACCTTTTCAACCTGGCTCCTATAATGCAAATCCCAAATCATTTACAGGCATTCTAGCATTCATGCAAGAGATGAAAATGTAATTGAATCTTCTGCCAGCTTAGATGGACAGGGGAACTTACAATGTTTGCTTTATTGGTTTACTTTTGCTTTTTGCTAGCATTGCTTTCACATTTCTCTCCTAATTACTTTCTTGACATTGTAGTTGCCTTTTTCATTTTTTTACTGTGCTGTGTTTGTTTGTTTGGGAGAGACAGGAGCAGGCAGCATTTGAAATATTTAACTAAACAGAAGGTGTATTTTTGTAGCATATTGGATAAAGCGTAATCATATGAGTTATACTAGGTATCATGCTAGATGATCTATTGGCCCTCCTTCTCTTTGCTTTCTATTGATCCGTGGGGCAAAACAGTGTGAATTTACTTGTCTGTATATTTACCTACTTCCTCACCCGAAAAATAATTTCAGGTATTGACAAAAACGCTTAAATTTACAATGAAATCTGTGATGCCACAATAGAAACCCAGTCCTACAGTTCTGTTTGCTCAATCACTCTGTTGAACCATAAAGAAATAGAGAAAAGAAATCAGATGTAAAGCAAACAAGTCAGAACTAATTTCTTTTGCATCTCACACGTAGAATTATTCACCTTTAGATGTTTTAAAGGAATTTCAGTGATTTCAAAGTGTGATTATTTAGATCCATGGAAGATAGAATGTTTGGTGTTTTCTAATCCTGGTGGTCCTCTATAATCACCTTAAGATTTTATAGTCTACAAACTGCATGAAGACAGACTAATGAGGAATTCTAATGTTTCCTGGATAGGCCTTACATTTCTTCTTCTTCTTTATGCAGTTGTTATCAGCTGAATTTTATGAGCATTGTAAGGTACTTCCAGAATCAGTGCATTCTTACCAGTATTGTTTGAAATTCATATAGGTGTGCATCCACTAAATCACATTTCAATAAAGATAATTAGATTGGTTGCAACCTATTTTTTTTTCCTGCATATCTAGCAGAACTTTAAAGGATTGACCACAAATGTAGGGACTATGTTTCTTGCATAAATCTGGTGCTGAAGAAGAGCATGGGTAGCTGCTTCTACCGTAGAAATATATTTATCTTGAATGAAGATTTTGGTTATGCATCTCTCGAAAATACTTTGTGTATTTCTGCAAGTTCTTTAGAATTACAGAAATCTGTAATAAAAAGCCTTTGAAGTTCACTGGCACTGATTCCAACCATGGAAAAGGCTAACACATAATATAATCGGGGTACTGATATATACTGATATGGATTTCCTACAGCTAGCTATAGATAAAACGAATAGATAATCAAAAGTTGGCATGTTCTTGCAGAAATCAAATGAAGTAAAAGTCCCTATTCCTTTTCTTTTTCTTTCCTTTTCTGTTGCTTGTCGCTCTTAACCAGCAGCAGTTACTGGAAAATAAAGCTAGCAATGTAGATTGAGTTTGCAACTGCAAACATGACGTCAGGGTCTAATTCATCACCTATTTGTCTCCTTATTGGCATTTTCTCAGTGGCATAATCTCCTGCTTTCAAAACATTGTATACGCATTTTTCTAAGCTATCTTCTGAACTTTTTGATTTATTGTGTTAGGTTTAAATCATTACCAGAGTCCATAGATGATGGGCCATGTTTAGGAAACAAAAAAAGTCTTCTTAGAGAAATTTTTGTTATTTAATAGTCCCAAAATGATCGTTTTTACATTCTCCTTTATATAGAATTCGCAGGGGGAGCACAATGTAATAAATATTATAGAAGCAAATAAACAAAGAAGCAGAGAGAAATATACAGAGCACATGGCGTGGTATTTTAATCTCATTGTATTTATTTTAATAGAAAGCTGATAGTACACATAAATTGTTTGTATTCAGTGGCAATTTCTGCTGAATCCTTTAAATCAATAAACATGTTTGTCATAGCTTTAAGTTCTGATAATCTGACAGGCAGAGAGCATTGTTCTTAAGGTGCACACATGTTAATTGTTCAACAAATTGTTGTCAAATAACAAAGCCCAACATGTCTGGTAAACCACTGCTTAAACACTTAGCAGAAGAGTTGTGATTAGAAGAGTTTGGGGGAGAGGAGAGAGGAGTGGAAGAAAAATAAAAGAGGAAGATTGCAGCAGTTGAAAAGGAAGGGAAATTTGAAGCATTTTGGAACATGAAAGAAAGCCTAAAACTCTTATGGTGCACTCAGAAAAATAATTCAGCGCTTATATCAGTAATGGGAGTAGACGACAGCAGCATTGTTAATTAAAGGAATTTGTGGCATCATTTAATATATTTAATTATAAATACTGTATTCCATATCTTTAAATAGAAGGATGCACAGAATAGCTCCTTGTTCTATCTTAACTTTGTGAAAGAGAAGTTGTTCTTCTAAAATCTTGTGGAGAGACTGGTCTGGAAACCAAGCTTGCAAATCCCTAAAATGAGAAATAAGAGAACCAAAAGGAAGTAAAAACATAAGGGAGGAATGCAACCCCCAGGTGTCCTAAATAGAGAGCAAGGGCAGAAATTTAAGCATATCTCTAGGATATCATAGAACCATAGAATCAACAAGGTTGGAAAAGACCTCCCAGGTCATCCAGTCCAACCATCTACCTACCGCCAATATTTCCCATATTTCTTAGTACAACATCTAAACAGCTCTTGAACACCTCAACCCCCTCCCTGGGCAGCCCATTTCAGCAGCTGACCACTCTTTCAGAGAAGAAATTTTCCTAATATCCAACCTGACCCTCCCCTGGTGCAACTTGAGCTCATTCCCTCTCATTCTATCACTAGTTATGCAGGAGAAGAGGCCAACCCCCACTTCACCATAATATTTTCTGTCACAAGAGAGATCTTGGTCAAATTTTCAAATGCTTTGGGTTTGTCTTTAATAAAAGATGTTACCCTGCACAATTTACTATTTTGTTTGGAGTATTCAGTAAAGTCAGCTCAAATGGCCCAAGTATTCTTTTGTCATTTTCTCATATATCACTTCCTGCCTTATTCTAAATGAATAACTAATTCAGAAATAAGTCATGGGATAACTGCAGTCACTGACTGCAGCACTGTGTCTTTCAGCTGACTGATGTCCCTTATTCCTATCTATGTTATATTTCACTGTGATATAAAGTTCTGGGACTACACTATATATAAGCCTTTCTGGTGTAATGGCCTTGACATGACAAATTGGAAATCTTGTGTAGATTTCAACAGTCACGCAGGTTGTTAGAGTTATTTGTGAAGGTAAATCAAAATTGTTATTATCTATCTAAAGTTTGTTCCAAAGGGTGCAGTTATAACTTGCTATGGAAATTTATGGGCGAGCATCCTTAGACATGCAAGTGTTCTTTTTCTGCATATCCCTTTCAACTGGATATGTTTTTGTGTATTTTGATATAAACTTGGTATATCTATTTTGGAAAGTGCTGCACTTAATGGCCTTGACATTGTAAGTATATTGAAAGGATATTCACTTATGTGTATTTGAAAGGTAATATACTGTGGTTTTGGGTTTTTTTTTCCCCATTTTATTGTAGTATTATTTTTTTTTATTTTCCTTCTCCTGCACTGTACATGCTCTGGCTTTTCTAAAATAGTTTAACTGGCTATTGAAAAGTAGATTAACTTGTCTAAAAAAAATAAAATTGAGAGTTAAATCCCCACGACTGAGCATCAGGACTACTTTTTTTTTGTTACTTAAGTTCTCACTTTTAACAAGAAGTCATGCTGTTGTCTCCTTAGATTAATTCACAAGTCTGAAGCCTGAATCTAACTACTGAGGTGTCTTTTCTTCAACTACAGTCATTAAACCTGCATAGGGCCCACTAATTACTGTTATCAAAATGATTTTTGGAGAAGGATGATTTTATAACTCAAAATATGAATAAATAGACTGTTTTCTCTCATCTCTGGTGACTTCCAGCATTCTGGAAGTTGTGTTTTGTTCTTTCTTAAATGGATTTTTTAATTGTTAATGCAAAGTTAAGCACTTAAAACTTGAAAAGAAGTTGTAAACACTGTTGAATGGAAACATTAGGCTAATATGAGAATCTGCTTTCTCCTATATAAAAAGTAGTTTATACACGCAAAAAACAATTAATGCACCATCTGATTGGTGTGTTTCCTTCTGGTGTAGGATGAAATGGATTGATGTCATTTGAAGTCCTTAGTAAAATTTCCACTGTCGGATTTCCATTACAATTACCGTAGGAATTCTGAAGTTTTAATCAGTATTTGTGCTGTAGTTTCTTTTTGGAGTCACAGGAGATCTACATAAATAAATATGAAGGGGATGTTTTATTATCATGTTAAGTGTAGAATAGTGTGTTTCATGAGAATATATAAGTCTTTGTTGGAGGAGGAGAATGGAAACCTTCCTTTTATTTTAAAGACAGTAGGCATGTTGAACCAGCACCACTGTTAGAGACATCTAAGTACAGTGAATGTTGTAAGCATCTAAATTATTGTGATAATTAAGGTGATTGACAAAAGGCAGTAATAAACACTATTCAGGATCTCTTCAAGTCAATATTAAACTTTTATGGTGCTCAGTGAAAGGGGTTTGGCCTTTTGTAATGGATTTATGCGTAATAACACCCAACAATTTCATCATGGTGCATTGGATGCTGTGTAGCAGCTGTGCATGCAGTGGAGTGTTAATGTGAATTTTTACTAGTAATTAAAGTAAGTGGTGTTTTGATCTTTGTTGGTACATCTTTGATATCTTTTATTGTAGTTGAATGTTTTCTTTATGTTGACATGGTTAGGGCTGTCTTGTTTTTTATACTACAAGGAGTTAGAATTACATCTTTATGGCAGTGACTGTAAGACCATGCACTGGAAACAGAAGTTTGCTTCTGCATGGCAATCTAAAATTTCAATGATTTTTAACAGAATATTTCAGAATATTAAGCATTTTGCTTTCACGTAAGTGAAACAACATCTTGAAGGTGAAAAGGAAAAGAAGTCCACCTCTTCCTCATTAAAAACTAAAACAAAAATAAGGAAATTATTTAAACTGCTTTATATGCATTGTCATTAAATATGAACTATTCTGTTACACTGCAAGTGTTTTTTTGCAAGACTGCAGCAACAGATCAAATTGCTCAACATATTACTCCTTAAAAGAGTTTTTTTCAGAGCCTTTTCTTATATAATTTGTCAGTTGAAAATAGAAGAAGAAAAAAAAAAAAGGATATAGGATTAATGTATGTTTCTCCTAATCTATTAGACCCTCTTTAGAATCTAATAGTTAAGTGAAAACCAAGTTATGAATTCTTGCTCACTGAATCTCTGAACAAAAATTGCTTGAAGGATCTGCAAAAGGTGATGTTGAAAGACATTTCTCAGTTACCATCTGATATTTAGACTTGTTTAATTAGAACTAAATGTATCTTGAATGTTTTACTGTACCCTTTTAGTAATAATCAGTATTTGTTTTTTTAGCTTTGAAAGATAAATATGTTAGGAACCTTCTTAAGAAATGGTGCTGCCCTATTAAGAACAAAGTAACATTCAGCTTCTAAGAGGAATCCTGTATCCATGGTAATCAGGGGGATGTTGGCCTATGAGATGATGGAAGGAATATTCATTAAATGAAAGGAAAAGAAACAAAATGTTTGCCGGAATGTATACTGGCATCTTCCAAAACTACAATATAAACCTTCAAAAAAAAAAAAAAAAAAAATCCACAAAATTGAAGGCTTATCCATACTGTAATACATGGAGATGAAGAAAGTGCTGCCAACATATACACAATAGACTTGAAAAGATATTTGAAAGTGTGTGTAGAAGTAGATAAAATAAAATTTGTAGGTGGTACAAAATATTCTGGAACCACTGAGTTACAGATTTAAAATTTTATCCATAATTCACTAATTGGAATATAATTTTATTTACTGATTTCTTAATCCATTCCAATCATATTAAATCATTTTGTACTGTGAGGCATATTTAACAATATATTAACAGATCTAAAGGATTAAAGAGGCAGCAATTAGATCCTGGCTCTTGTTTGTTATTGAAGGAATTGCTTCTGTAAGGTAGCCACTGTCTGTGGTGTTTAAGAGTTAACTAATGCCTTCAGTTAACAATAAATTCTTCATTAAATACGATTATGCTTATAGTGGCAGAAGGAACTCTTACCATTCTTTTGTCTGATTACATCACCTGCTACATTAAATTCATTAGAAATATTAAGCAGTGAATAAAGGCCAAGGGAAATGAATCATTTGTAATAAACGATGAATGTTACTGAGACCATTTATGGAGTAAAGAGGAGTGATAGTTTTGAATAATGTTTTTTTCTCCTTTGCTGCTAAAATATATGCCTTCCTGGCAGTTTGGTGTTTATTTATTTATTTTTTGTGTGTGTGTGTTTTTGATTTTTTTTTTATAATAATTTATTAAAAACTTTAGGGAAAGAAAAAAAAAATTGATGACCAGAGCTTAAAATCATCTAGTAATTTATTTTAGTTGCCTTCAAAATTTTGAAAACACAAGTATAAGTGCCTGTGTGATCATTTCTATGACTGCCTGTAAACTGTCTTATCTCAGCCTACTCTGAATTAATGATCTTTAGGAATTTCTTAGAGACTACCAGATTATGCAAGAGGGACAGAAGGATTTAGATAAGAAAGATCATCTATTCTCATGAAGAAACTTTCATCCTGGATGTTAACTATTTATGCCAAGGCCTTTTCAGAAAATTCAGTGCGAGTGGTTTCTTCTCAGGTCTAGAGAGGATATCTGTCTTAGAATCACAGAATGCCCTGGGTTGAAAAGGACCACAATGATCATCTAGTTCCAACCCCCTGCTATGTGCAGGGTCACCAGCCAGCAGACCAGGCTGCACAGAGCCACATCCAGCCTGGCCTTGAATGCCTCCAGGGATGGGGCATCCACAACCTCCTTGGGCAACCTGTTCCAGTGCTTCACCACCCTCTGTGTGAAAAACTTCGTCCTAATATCTCACCTCAACCTCCCCATCTCAGTTTAAAACCATTGCATCTAGCCATGCAGACAGTTTTTTACTGTCACTATTGGGCATTCACTATCGTGATTATGCTTATAGTGGCAGAAAGAGCTCTTACTGTTCCATCCACTATCGTGAACGCCCAATAGACTTCAGTAGTGCACTATCAACAGCATATCACCCAAAGGCAAGGAATGTCTGCTACAACTTGTTTTATAACTTATTTTTCAACAGTTTTAAACTGTATGTGTTATCATTGGTATTTTGAGTTCTCAAGTTTTTGGGCATCTCCAAGATCTCCCCCAGTTTATCCTCCTAAATAAATTGTATGATCCACTGTCTTTTATATACAAATCATGTTATTGCTTTATGAAGCCAGATAAACACTGTCAAGTTGGATGTATGCTTCTTTCCTCTTCTGTATTTTTCCTGTTCTACTTGACTCTCAGTCTTTTATAGAGTTGTTCAGTCTTGGTTTTTTACTTCATCATCATTTCTGTGCCCTACTTTTGCAATCATTTTCTTGTGTATTGACAGTAATTTCAGTTGAGATTGAGAATCTCTTTCCTTAGGCAAAATCAGGTAAGAAATGGGAGCATGCTAAGTAGAAGGAATAAATCATGTTTGCAGAATCTACTGCTAGTTCAGAGACTGTGAAAGATTTGACATTTGCTATTACTGAGCTTTGACATTTACTATTACTGAAACAGGTTTTTAACAGCATCATTTAATACTGTTTTATAAAGTAGTTCCTCTGTTGTTTCTTGGTAAAACAGCTGTACTGTATCTGAAGGAGGGGGATTGCTTTTTAAAAACCTTAAGAGCAAAACCAACAATTCATTAGATAGTTTCTAAAACTGTTTCTCTTGCCCTGTATATTGTTATGACTATTGTCTGTAATCAGAATTTTACCCAGTGACCAAAAAAAATCAGGTTCTCCTTTAATAAAACTTCTGAATAGTATCAGTAATTACCTACAGGCTTCTGAAAACGAATTTAAGGAACCCTATGTCTCTCACAGGGAAAATGCTCAAGACAAGTAATCAGGTTTTTGCTTCATATATATTCATATGTCAAATATTGCTACTTATAATTGAAAAACAGTGTCATTATAATTCTGTATAAAATTACATGATGTGAACACTGAAGCATTAAGTTAATCTTTTAGCTGAATTGGTAAATAATCTTAATAGCTATTTCTTTAATTGTTTACATTTTTCAGCCCTGACACAAGAAGATGCTGTTAAAACTCTAGTCCTGTTGAAATCATTTCAATGGAATAAATTATTATTCCTTAAACACACAGTTTAAGGCTCTTCTAGACATAGAATTGCCACATTGATTTCATATTTAGGATTTTGTTGTGCACAATGTTCATATTGCTTGATAACAGAATACTTAATCTTTCCTACGGTAGTTCTACTCAGAAATTTCTCCCCAGCGTTAATATTCTAATTTCCAGCCAAGCTCATATGAAGAATTTTAAGTCCCAGTAGACAGAAAGTAATTGAGGAAATTTAGCTGATGCACTTCCATTTATGCACTTCATTGAAGAGAAGCTTACCCTTTAACAAGTTCGTGTTATTTCAGTGTTTTAATATTTATGTACGTCTTGTGTGTCTCAAGACAGGGAAATTATAGAAGATACATTTGCACATACAAGATAAAAGACACTGAGTGACTTGTTTGTTACTTATGTTTTCATTTGAAACATAAAGGCAAAACAGATGAGTATAGATACTGTTTCTCAAGCTAGTTAAGATGAGAAGTAGTGAAACAATTTAAATTCAAGACAGAAATTAAAAATATGAAAAAGATTTTGAGATTTTTCTGGTGGTCTAATTTTGCCCCATTGGAAACAGTTTTGTTTTTCTAAGACATCTTCTTCAGTCTTGTTGGAGAACACCTCCAACAGATATATAATATTGATTTCTGTAGTCAGATAATTCAATGTGTGCAGTATGGTTGACACACCAGAAGGATGGAATGCCATACAGAGGGACCTAGAGAGGCTTGAGCAGTGGGCCCATGTGAACTTCATAGGGTTCAACAAATCCAAGCGTAAGGTCTTGCACTGGGGTCAAGACAACCCCCATTACTAATGCGAGCTGGGTTAAGAAAGGATTGAGCACAGCCCTGCTGAAAAAGACCTGAAAAAGAGGAGAGCCACAAAAATGATCCAAAGGATGGAACACCTCTTTTGCAAGGACAGGCTGAGAGAGCTGGGACTGTATAGCCTAGAGAAGGGAAGGTGAGGTGACCTGATAGCAGCCATTCAGTATTTAAAGGGGAGCTTCACGAAAGAAGGATACAAACTGGGTCTGTTGTGATAGAACAAGGGGAAATGTTTTCAAGTTCAAAGAGGGGAGATTCAGGTTAGATGAAAGGAAAAGGTGTTTTGCAGTGACGGTGATGAAGCACTGGAACAGATTGCCCAGAGAAGTGGTGGATGCCTGGAGACTTTCGAGTTGAGGCTGGATCAAGCCCTGGGCAACCTGGTCTAGCTGTGCATCATCATGCATGTCCCTGTTCATTGCATGGGAGTTGGACTAGGTGACCTTTAAAGGTCCCTTCCAACTCTTAAGGGTTCTGTGAGTCTGTGAATTATCTTCACGTGTAGAACATTTTTGACTGTTCTGGGTTCAAACTACCACAAGTTTTCATTTGATCACATGATACAAGTATATTGAGTGATCAAGTGTTTTTACTTGTTTAAAATAAGAGAAGTTTTTAAATAAATGAAGGTAGCAATTAAACAAATGTATTCATTAAAAACAAATCAAAGCCAAAATAAAACAGGAGAACAGCCTTTTATTTCGGATTGGCTTGTCGTTACAGACTTCTTTGTCTCATCTTTTTGGCTGTCAGTTGTCTGTCCCCTGGAAAGTTGCAATGCTGAAGCTATTAAAGGCAAATAAATCAAATGCCCGTCAGACTGAGCTGGTTCTCTTTCTCTAATCTCAGTGCAAGATTTCACCTCATCAGAGGTCCAGGAAGGTCATTAAATGGAATTCAGCAGTTAAGGAAGTTTCTCTCGAATTACTGTTGTCTTCTGTATATGCTCAGTGATATACCCATATACCCTTCATCCCATGGGTGGGTGAGGGAGCATGAATCAGAATATTCAGTGTCACCTATTTATTTATTGACTTATTTTTACACAATTATTTCCTAAGAATGAAATATAAAAATCGTACTTCATTCCTTTGGTATTTTGAAGGAAAAAAAGAGAAAAGTCTAGAGACATTTAATTCTCTCAGGCCTTTACTAAATAATTTTGATTTCTGATATACATTCAGTTTTTCAAAGATTCAGACTAGCTAATTATAAAATCTAGTATTTTCTTCATTATTCTGATTCTTTGCTTTTTCTATTTCTTCTCTTTCAATTTACAACTTAATTATGAATAAAAGGATCTTACTTTAATTACCTTCCACTATAGCTGTGAGAATAAGCAAGCAGTAATCATAGCCATTACACCAAATGCTGCAACTTTAAATTTCTGACCCTACCAGACAGAGCATCTTAGTATAGTTGAATAGTTCTAATTATTGCTTTCTGTGAATGCTGCATTCTGAACTTTGTGCCCTGGACCATCTTGTTCACAGCTAAGAAATAACAAGTGCCTTCATCAAAATGCGATGAATTCTCTGACATTTTGAAATAACTGCTAGATCCAGCTGAGGCATAGAAAATAATTGCCATTCAAATATATTGAAGTTCCTGAACCGTAAGTTGGAACAAACATTTGGGAAGACATCAATTCTGTTTAGTTAGGTCCTTCACAAAGGTAAGACCTCAACATCTCATTGTAATTTTCCTCGCCTGGATCCTGATGGGGAAGTTAGCTTGAACAAGAACTGCAGTCCTCTTTGTAAGAGAAAGGTCAATTTTCTAAACATACCAGACAGTATATGTAGGTTTAGATTAGACAGTAGGAAGAAATTCTTTGCTTTGAAGGTCCTGGCACAGGCTGCTCAGAGAGCTGTGGGTGTTCCCTCTCTGTAGGTTCTCGAGGCCAGGCTGGATGAGGCTTTGGACAACCCAGTCTGATGAACAGTGTTCCTGCCTATGACGGGTTGGAAGTAGATGTTGTTTAAGGTCTCTTCCATCCCAAATCATTCTGTGATTTTGTTTGATTTAAACCCGGGGGAGAGAAAATGCAGACAGTGTAAGTTTTCATCACATGAAAGAACGTACCGGTACTAGCTCCAAAATACGTATCTTGGAGATAGAAACATAATGCTGTCCTAGCAGTCTGTGAGAAGGAGTTCGCTAGAGAGAGAAAGGATGTAGGAAGAACTTTGGGAAACTGTGAATTTTATGTAGCTATGCTTTTCCAGCTTCAGCACGACAGGATTTGCTATGGTTGTTTATGTGGAAAGTGTGATCTGTGGAGGCTCTAAATGTCCAGAAAGTTCAATGTTCAAATGATTTATGTTGAAGGTGAAAAAGGAATGATTGGAGCAGTTGATTTGTCATTGAAACTTTGTTTTAGGATCATGTTATTAGATAAAATAACATAAGGATTACCGTAGAAGAAAATTGGGAATATTTTTTAAGGAACATCAAGTAATCCTTTGGATCGTCCATGCTTTCTTGAGTCCTCAAGTACATTTGGGCCATTTCTGACAAAACAAGCACTGGATTTGCTGGTGTGTTAAAAAGAACTGTAGGAGTTGTGAGTTTAAACTCGTAGGGGAAAAAAGCAAACAGCTTAAATTTAGTGCTTTAAAAGTGATTATTTTAATTTCCACTTGACTCTGTTGAGTTTCAAGATACACTTATGTGGATGTTTTAATCTTTATGTTCATGGAAGTACTATTATGGAATATCAAAAGGTGACGCGAGCAATATAGGAATATTAATTGAAAAACTTCTTTTATATTCCAATATGGCCTTTCCATTTCTATTTTCTAACATTATTTCCACATTTTTACATTTTATCTATTTGATTTTGAAAGAGAATTAGCAAGGAGATCTATATTTAAAATTTTATAGTCTCTGCAGATTTTAGTAAGGCTTAAATATAACGTTCTGCTAAATACTATGAGGAAAAGGCCAACTGAAATCACTAATTTCCAGCCACTATTTTTTTTAGAATGTCAGAATTATTTTTGCTTGTAATAATCTTCACCACTTTGCTTTGCTGCTGTTGGAACATGTTTGACTACCACTTGTTAAATAAACCTGTGTTGTTTAAAAGTGGAAGAAGAACATTTCAAAAGTGAATCAGAGTACAGTTATTTTAAATAGGCAAATTAAGCTGTCACAAATACCATTATGAATATTTTTTAATAGACAACCTTCACATGGTTCTCTACTTTAGTGATTTAAACCTTCCAGTCTGTAGTTTTCCCTTCTAATTTCATTCTGCAATGATCAGGGCTTTTCTCAGTGTTGGTTTTCCTAGCTTACTTTGTATTTAGTTCATTTTTATATATTTACAGATCTTTTTTTTTCCCCACCTCAATTAAATGTAAGAATATGAGAGCATACAGTTCAAGACAAAGCGTTTAGAAAAGTTCCAATATTGAACACATTTCTATTACAACAGGTTATTTCCCTGCTTGAAAAACTCTGTAGGAAGTCATTCTGATTCTTTTCATACTTCAAGAAAGTAATGGATCAAAGCAATATCTTCTGCTTCTGGAGAGTTTCCATCTACCAGTTTGCCAACTTTTCTGAGTTAAAATAATCCAACATGGTTATCTTCCACCATTGGACACATCCATCCCCATTATCATGATGCTATTATAAGGTACAAGGTAGAAATTGTATCAGACAAAGCTGTTTACTACTTCACTGCTAGCTTCCTTGGAGATTGCTTTACTGTTCAATTAATAGACATTTGATCTTCAGTCACTCCTGTGTGTTTACCTCTTTTCTCATAGGAGTGTGGGTTTGTTTGGCCTCCATTTTTATTGGAAAAATGAAGCTAGCAGCCACAACATACTGCTGGAGCCTGTATTTCAAGCCCTCAAAGATATGTGGACTATTTATCTAGTTTGAAATCAGTGCAATGAGGTGCTGGTTGTTAGGTGAGCAATAGATTCCATTGTGCTCTAAAGTAATGCTTTAAAATCAGTGTTTATATTGAGCATAGAAATTATGAACTTGCATAAAGAAAAGCATGAAAGCCAAGGGAACAGAGAGAAATGGATGGGGAAAAGTACTGAGGTAAACAGAATTATGGGTGGAAGGACTTGAGATTGTTCTGACTCCAAGTTATTTACATAGGAATCATCAGTTCTGTTGGTACAAGGCCTACATGCCTTATTGTCTGGAAAAGACAGACTGATCATTACAGACTGTCTCTGCATTTGGGAACACTGATATAATATTTACATTAGCATTTTCCTTCTGTCCATTCTGACTGTTCATGATCAGCTGATTTTGTGTTACGTCAGATCAAAATGGTAGTTAGAGGACTAGTCAGAATAGTGATCTGGTTAAGCCAACACCTAAGCCTTAATAGCTGGGGTACTTAGTTTTAAGGAAGATTCTGATTTGGATTACAGCAGTGGAAAAGCATCAAGGAAAGCAGTCAAAAGCCAGCGGACAGATAAGGGATTCATCTTGCAAATGAGGGAGGAGATCTGGAGAAAGGACTGTCAACTGCCTGAGCAGAATGATGCACAAATCAATACAGAAATAGGGAGTGGATCTGCATGATGCAGGCTCTTGGGTGCAGAAAAGAGGTTCTGGAACTAATTTGAATTGTGCTTAGATAGGTTAAGTTAAAGAGTATGTCTGCACTTCAGAAAGAAAGCAAGATTCATCTTCTGAAATTGCGTGCTTGCCTCGCAATTGAGTTTTGCTTTATTTTTGGAAAGAACAGCTTCTGAAAAAACAGTTTTGTTCATAGGAATTTTATTCTGTCACAGGCTTCCATAAGAAAGGGATTTACAGGTATCAGTCCAAACAGGTTAATGTAACATGTAACTGTAAAGATTTCCAAGTGAGAGTGATGTAACTATGTGAACACATTTACAGAAAACTCACATTAGGAGGAGAGGAGACCTGAAAGAAGTTTCAAAATTAATCTTGTTCTATAAATGGCAATAACCTTTGCAAACACTCAATGTAAAGAAAGGAAAGAGAAACACAGATGTATTTTAAGATGGATAATGATTAAGAAAAATATAAGTTGTCATATGACATTATGAGATATAATTTAGTATATACTTATATCATATTTTTCCCCTATAAAAGTACTTATTGTCACTTAACTGAGTGTTTATTAAAGGAAAATAATGAAATCAATCGCTGAAAAACATTGTAGATTGCTCACATTACAGAAACCTTAAACTAGTTGTTTTATCTGCAATGAGAAGCCAGTATGGTTCCTTTTCTGGAGACACATCAAATATTTTCTTTACTTAACTTTTAATCTTCTTGGCACACACATTCCAGGTTATTTGTTCAAAAGGAATCTTCATGTAAATAGATTAATTGTGTAAGCAAATTAAAATGTGGGATGGGAATGAGTCACTAGTAATGTTCCCTTTTCTAACATGTATTGATTTATTATAATGGATTTCTTTAAACAAGTCATCAGAAATTTTCTTGGAAAACGTGGTTTTCTGCACTTGCATGGTGATATAAACTCTCCAAGGACCAAAGTATGGTATAGGGATTACTCAGTGTTCTCCATTTCATCTAAAGACTCGTATTATATTTAAAGGCCCTCTCCCTTGATACATTGCCCCTTCCTGTAAGCATTCAAGAGCAGGCTGGATGGGGCTGTGAGCAACCTGGTCTAGAGGGAGGTGTCCCTGCCTTATTGCAGGGGGCTGGAAGATGATCTTAAAGGTCCTTTCCAAACCAAACCATTCTATGATTCTGTGCATTCAAGAATAATGTTAATTTTGTGGGAATCTTGAAAACTTCAAGACAAAAGCACTACTGGTGATATAGTTTACATAGGCAGAAGAAATAGCATTCCACATTTATTAATAGAAGCGGGGAAGTTCTTTACTAGGAGAGTGGTGAAGTGCTGGAACAGGCTGCCCAGAGAGGCTGTGGATGACCCAACCCTGGAAATTGTTCAAAGCCATGGTCTAGTATTAAATGTGGAGGTTGGTAGGCCTGCATGTGGCCTATTGGAGATTCGTGATCCTTGAGGTCCCTTCCAACCCCTCCCAACCCGAGCCATTCTGTGTGATTCTGTGATTAAAGTGGCTCTTTTAAGACAGAGAAGGAAAAGTAGCTCCAGTAATGTTTCAACCTTTCAGTTTAGAGCGTATTGTACATAGGTGGGAAGCAATCAATTTTCCCTCTAATTTCAAATCCATTTTACTTTCATAAAGGTGTAATATGTTCTGTTTACATGCAGTAATCATGTGATTAAAATTAGTATAAATGTACGTATTTTCTCCCATTTACAATTTAACCATAGGAAAGGGAAACATTTCAGTTAAATAAAGAAAGTGGAATTTTCAAGGTTCAAAGCTTTGGATACTTATATTTGGTACCTGATCTTATAAGAAGACGAGAGAGAGTTGAATTAGCTATTTTAAACTAAAATTAAGTAGGGCACAGTTGTATTTTGGGGCAACTCGGATATTCTTGTCCATTATAACTAGATGCTTGGTTTTATTTAAAGATTAAGTAACTTCTTATGAATTCTCCAAACAATTTGGAAAATCTAATTACAAAGCTGAAAAGTGAAACATAACCCTGAAACAAAACCTTGCCAACATATCACATGCAGTGTTCTTACCTATATATAATTTTGTTTCTCATTAAAAACAAACAAAAAACAAAGAAAACCCTATTAGTAAACTTTTACCTACCTTGGCAATGTCTCTAAACTCACATTTTCATAGGAAATATGTTGACTGAATTGGATAGGCTGTGAGGCAGGAGAAAAGGAAAGTTCAGATTTGTTGAGATTCCACAAGTAGAAAAGTGTGATAGTTTGAGTTCACAATTGGTGTGTTCTTAAATTACATTGGCACACATATCTGAATGTACATTTTTTTAAGAGTTAGGCTGAAGGTACATAGTGCATCTTGCTTAATATAAGAGATGGGAATGTAGGCTGTTGATCCATGAGTGCTTCAGGTGAAGGTTTTTGTAAAATAGAATGAATTCTATTTTACAAAATAGTTATATTTGGAATTATTTCAAACTTCAATATTCTTGGTTGTCTTTGTATGCTGTGTGCCAGGTTCTCAAGCTGTGGCAATTGCAACCTGGTTGCAGAGTTCCTTTTCAAAGTAATGAGGTGTTAAAGGAGAATCCTGTGCTTTGAGAAAGGTTAAATAAAATTGGATAGGTTCTCCCAAGTGGAATTCTTGATTATTTATTTCAGACTTCAAACTCCACTTATTTCTAACTCTAGGTTTTCCACTTCTTGCTACAATGTTAAGGCTTCAATGTAAAAATGTAGAATGCCCCTTGCAGGTTATGGTAAAGTTATCACCCTGTATAAAATATGATTTAAGATATAGCAGTTAAGTAGTTTATCATATAGTCTCCATTGGATTCCACTCTCTTACTTGCTCTCCCTCTTTTAATACAATGTGTTTACAACAGTTACTCTCAATTTAAATGTTTATGAAGTTGAGCTTCACAAATAGCTGTTAGCAATTAAATCTATGTTATTGCATAATGAGGTATTGTCCTGACTTTTACATCATTCTCTGAGGGATTTGTGTTTTATTTTTCCTTTTAAGATTTTATGTAAAAGAGGAATAAATGCACAGAGGATATTTAATCTTTTCCGTTGCTGTCATTTCCATGGAAACATTAGAAGTAAAAGGAACTGTAGGAAGAAGATGAAAAGGTAGAAACAAAGAAGCAGAAGTAAAGAAAAAGGAAGGCATGCAGCAGGCAATAAGTTTTAAGACACTCAGGATTTGGCTACTGTTCTGATTCAGAAATTCTGTCCTATTTGGAAAAACGTTCCCTTTTAGATCTGAAGTATGGGTCAGTTTGATCACTGCATTTAAAAATAAGAATCATTTCTCCATTCAGTTGAAATACTGAAAATAAATCCACAAAAACAACCCTTTGGTTCATGTATTTTCTGATGTTTTCATGGCTTTATGATTCTGATAATGGTAGAGATTTACAGCTGAGATGCATTATGCTAGGATGAATGCTTCTGTTTGCTCTTATGTCTTTTTTGCATGTCTTGGACCATTGCCCAAAATCTTTGGAAAAAAAGATGTTCTTGACAAGGTGTAGAGATGTTGTTGAAGTCTGGATTCCTAAACGTGTTCTTGTCTGGAACATTTATCATTATCCTTTTCTTGGATGCATGAATCTAATCCAATTTTATCTTGATGCACTAACTATAAATATCACGATTTCCCTCGTAACCAGCCACTCCCTCTTCTTTTTCTCCATCCAGCAACCACTAATGTAGCAGTTCTGTTTTACATTTGTATGTTCACTCAGTGAAGGTTCCAGTAGGTGGCAGCCCTGTAGCATTGTTTGCAGATTTTGTAAGATTAATAAAATTTAACTATGCTTTGCAAATAGCTTCTTTTTCCAACACTCTTTCATATATTTCTTAAGTTCTCAGTCCTTTCATGCCTATGATGTACCACTTCAAGAAAATAATGTCTCAAAATCTCCATTTTACATATATATTTTTTGCTATAATGCTGCCTGTTACTATATTCCATAACAAAATATATATTAGGTCTTCCTTTTTGTGCCTGGCCTCTGCTTTTCAATATCTTACTGTGGTTTAACTCTTAAACCCATGCAGCAGTTACAGTCCATTGTGCTTATGAAGCCAGCTAATGTACAAAGACCCATTTGCTGATTTATTTTGAATTAGCAGGTGCTAGGTTGACTTGATGACACCATTTGGGAATTGATGTTTTCTCTACATTGTCCAGTTCCATGTGGAAGTGGAGAAGACTGCTGGGAAAAGTTAAGCTGGCATATGCATCTCTGTACCCCTCTCCAGTCCCCTACTCCTGATCTGAAATAGGATCAGGAACTCCTCAAAGTCACTTTTTGTTATTTTTTTCTTTCTATTAGGTAAACCGTTTTATCAATTTTCAGGACGTTCTTGGATTTTATAAGCACAGAACAGGACATGAGAATGGGGTAATTTATCTGATCAAAGAAGAAATAATGAGTTTAACTACTAATTTTTAAAGCTACATTCTTAAGGGCTTTAAACCAAGAATTGCTTGGTCTCTGAAACATAATTCTGGTTTTCCACATGTAGACCCCACAAAAGTCATTTAAGCTTTGGGTTGACAACCTGCTTCTTCAAGGGAGGAAGGATACAAGGGAGAAAAGCACTGCTTTCTGCATAAAGCACTTGTGTGAATGTCATGAAGCTGTTATTTTCTGGACCCACTCATACATATGTTATTGTTGCAGCCCTTTAAATAGTGTTGATGTTGCTAAGCAATATTCAAATCATTTACAGATTTTTTGAAAGCAGTGAATACCTGTTAATGGTTCTTTTGGCTATACTAGTTGATTTACTACTGAACTATATTTGTACCCTTTCCTCTTTTTTGGTAATTTTTCTCTTTTTTGGTAATTGTTTGTTTGGTTGTTATTTTGTTTTGTTTTGTTGCTTTTTTTTTTTGCTCCAAAAAGTCAGCTTTTGAAAGTACGAAACCTGGAAGAATGGCTATGAGTAGGTTAGTGGAGAGGGCTTGTGGGGTACACTGAGGAGGAAGGTACACAAACAGGAATCCTCTGCTCATTAATGAATGTTCCATACTGCTCTTCTCCTTAAATTACAGAAATTTAGGAAGTAAAGAATTGCCAGACAGTGTGTTGTTGCCTGGCAGCCTTCTGAAATCATGCAATGCAACATGAGGCTGCCTGACCTAAATCAAATATATATATTGCCCCTTTCTGCTTCCTGTTAATTCTTGGAGGTGCTGTTGGGATACTGCCTGGTTAAATCATTAAATGAGAAGGAACTCTTATAGATATCAGTATATATTTAGAAGTGATGCAATTCATATTTTAGTTAAGCTACTATATTTTTGCATTCTTAGTTGGAAGTGATAAAAGATATTCTCAAAATAATAGCTGTACTGTAGTTTGTAATGGTAGTGTAGGATGCTACTAATTATGAATAAAATAGGTAACCTGTGGATATTTTAGCTGTCTGAAGCACAGGTTGTACATCTCACTGGAACTAAGATGGGTGTTAGTACTTCTCCTTTTACTTCAAAGACATTGTATTTTTCTCCTATAAATGGTTTAAATTTCTGCAGTTAATCATCCTCATTAAATCTTTAGTATCAAACTCGCGTTAATGGAAGAACTGAAAATCATACTTTGAAAAGCTGCATGTCAAACTCCCGCATCTCCATGCAGCTTTTTAAACAAAATCTAAAAAGACATCTTGGTTGGTTTGCATGGGTTCCTCTTACATTGACTGTTTCGATTAAGGAGGGAAAACTCAGGCTGGGTTTTAAATTTGTAGAATAAACTTATTAACTTACTGAACCTCTGTCTTTTTTTCCCTTCTGATTGAATCTTGAAGAAATCATTTACAAGAGAACTGACAGATTTTAAATCTGGCATTTTGCTTATGTGTTTTAAAAGGTCTACAGTGGGTCACCATTGCAGGTAATAATGATGACAGCAAAGTTTATTACAGGGAAAGAAGGTAACAACGCAGTTCAGAGCTCTGTTATGGTAGGTGCCGTACATACTAATAGGCACAGTGCTTTTAGGAGGAGATTAATGAGTTTTCTGAGACAGTCTGCAAATATTAGAGCTCTTTAATATATCAAATAGCAAGCTAATGAACGTTAGGGAAAAGAGCTTGTGAGGAAAATATTTGAAAGTCTGAAATATATGCTAAATAGACATCTTCTCAACTGAAATATATTTGAGATGTTCCTTGTTGTATGTGCTCCTTGTATTTAGTGCTTTCTCCTGGAAAAAAAAAAAAAAATAAATAGAGAAATTATATATCAATTGATAAGCTATTATGTACTTCTTGAATTCTCAGATATCATCTGACTTGTTCCTCTGTTTTGTAGTTGAAGCTGCTTAAGATCACTGATCTGAATGGTGCTTATTTCTTCCACTCCTGAAGTCTGGTTCACTCTCTCTTCTCAGGTCAATTTTTCATATGGGTTGGAAAGCTGCACCTTGTTCAGATGACCTTGTGGTTGCAAGGTTTTAAGTTATATGATCCTTTTTTAATCTGAATTTCCACTTTCAGTTTTCTCATGGTATTTATGAAAAGCTCTGATACTTCTGTTTGTAACTTTGCAGAGTACATGGCCAGATAAGCTGGTTGTAAGCTTTTCATTAAACACATTTCAGAAGACAAGATTTTGAGATCCAGATAGTCATCTGGGAATTAAATATTGCTAAATGCAAAATACAGAAATGCCAAATATCTGAATTGAACTACCTGACCTTTTGGGATAATATGACTAAGCTGATGATAATCCTGCCTTGAGGTTTTTGTTTAAACGCGCATTCTCTCATGAGCACTAGAGTTTATAAAATTATCTTTCTTTATCATTTCTGTAATTTTCTAACAAGCACAAGTCAGAAAATATCTTCAGCAGTGGTGGTAGCAATGGTTTCCAGTGTCCACATTGTAAGTAATAAGCAGGGTACGTTTCAGATGACATTGACAAAACCCACGAATCGTAAATACCAGCAGGGTTTGATCTTACTAATCAGCCCACTATAGCACTCACTTGCTTTCTTTTTTCCTTCAAAAAACTTGCAATTAGGCTTAATTTTCATTGGAGGAGCTTCAACTTCTTTAACAAACCAAAAAAAGACACAGCCACACACACACACACACACAAAGAAAAAAAAAAAAGCCCACAAACCTCATGAATCTAATTTCCCACTGAGAAACTTGTTCTGTATCTGGAAGAGATAGTGCACGTTTTGTGTCATTTAAGACTTCAGGGATGTATTGAAGTCATGTCACATCCCAAACCAAGGCCATCATAGCAAAACACTGCTGTCTTTGTAATAAGGTACACACTGTCAAACAAAATAAATTCTTATGAACAAGAGTTTGGCTGTAATACAAAAATAAATGATGCTTCTACAACCAATGATCAGTAACTCTGAGATCCCAAGATTTCTCCCAGTCTGCTTAAATTCAGGTCTCTTGACCTATTCTTTGTCAAGCTGTGCAACTTCAGAGCTCTTCTTTGTTCATGAGTGAATCTTTGTCAATGACTGTCTTTCATGTCAGTATCGTCAATGAATCCCATTCCTTTCTTTGAAGTACTAAAATTACTCTATACTATGCACTTGGAGTAGATTGTTGGTCTCATCTCTTTAGGATCATTCCAGTGCTTATGTCACCCACACTTTTTGAGTTGTCCTGCCATACACTATTTCTGTGTCTACAATTTCACACTAGGTTAGGAGTGAAATGACACGTGATTAGGCTTTTCCTTATATAGCAGTGGTGCCAAAGTCTTGAATCCTTACACTATTTTGAGAGAAAAGAGTAGGATGTTCTCTTTGTCCATAAAATTCATATCTGTTTGAGTCAAGCAAAAACATATTGCAGTACTTGTAACTATCAGTGACAAAGGAACTTTCTGTTTTCTATCTGCATCATGTTTTCTAATGAGCCATATAAGACTGCACATTTGTTACTAACTCTGAGGTGATTGATCATTTTCATCATGTGTGGATAATTATTTCCCAAAATAGAATTCCTAATATCATGAAAATGCTCACAGCCCACTCAAACTGATTCACTCGTGTAACTATGGCAGCTTCTTATTATATTGCACTAGAAAGGACGGTCTGATTAGTAAGAAATTATGATTTATTTAAATAATCAAACTCAATGTACTTAACAAGGAAACTTATCCCTCTCTTGGGAGATCTGACTGAATTATCTTCTCAGTTGAATAGCCACAGTAGGGTGTTGGTTTTTTTTCTTTATTTCTTTTTTTGTCAACACTAGCACATGGAAGTTCATGAAGTACATGGAAGTAGCTATTTGTACTGTGATAAAGTCAATGAATAATTTTGGTTAGAAGGAGCCACTGGAAGTTTTCTGGTTGAAATGTAATCAAAGCAAAGCTAACTTCAGTGTTACATCTCAGATCCTTGTTCTGTCAAACAGAATATTGACAAGGATGGAGATTCCAGTATTTTTGAGAGTTATAAGTATCATAGGCTTTCCATCAATTTACTTGATCTGAGTTGACAGGGGAGCTTAACTACTAGAAGAGGCCCTGGCTCTGTGTTTGCTTCATAGTTTTGGGCACAATCCTTTCCGGGGATTTTTTCTCCCTCTGTGTAAAAGGCATAGATTTGCAATGGCTTCTACACTGTTGGCTTTATAAATTTATTTTCAAGTCCCAAGTAGTAATTTCCCATCATTAGCTTTTTGTTTGTTTTCATTAAAGGGGGCGAAGAGGAAAGCTGGAGAAGGGCTCTTTGTCAGGGAGTGTAGGTAGGACAAGAGATAATGGTTTTAAACTACAAGAAAGTGGATTTAGGTGAGACATTACAAAGAGACTGTTCATGATGAGGGTAGTGAAGTCCTGGCTATCCTGGGATTCTGTGGTTGCTCCATCACTGAAGGTGTTCAAGACCAGGTTGGGTCTTTAGGAAAACTGATCTGGTGAGAATTGTCCCTGTCAATGACCAGGGTTGGAACTGGATGGGCTTTAAGGTCTTTTGCAACCCAAACCATTCTAGGATGGTTCAGAATGTAATTTTGAGTGTACTGAATAGAGGTTAGCAGTAGTGGAGAGGAGCCTTATGAGGTTGAACACGGACGAGACTCCTATACCTGGAGAGAAATAACCACATGTATCAGTACAGGTTAGTACAGGTTGACCTGCTAGAGAGGAGCTCTGCTGAGAAGGATGTAGATGTCCTGGTGGCCACCAGGTTGACCATGAGCCAGCAGTATGTCCGTGTGGCCTTGAAGGCCAATGGTATTCTGGAGTGCATTGTAAAGACTGTGGGAACAGGTTGTTTGAGGTGATCCTCATCCTCTACTCTGTCCTGGTGAGGCCACATCTAGAGTACTGTGTCCAGTACCTGGTTCCTCAGTTTAAGACTGGGCACTTCTAGAGAGAGGCTGGCAGAAGGCCACAAAGATGGTTAGGGCCTGGAGCATCCCCTTCATAAGGGAAAGCTGAGAGCCCTGCAGCTGTTCAGCCTGGAGAAGACTGAGGGGGACCTTATCAATGCTTATCAATATCGTAAATGTAGGAGTCAAGTGGATGGGACCAGAGTCTTTTCACTGATGCCTTGCAACACAAGAAGTGACAACTGGCACAAACTGAAACGTGGAAGTTCCATATGAACATGAGGGAAAACATCTTTATTTTGAGGGTTACAAAGCACTGGAACAGGCTGCCCAGAGAGACTGTGGAGTCTCCTTCTCTGGAGATACACGAAACCTGTCTAGATGCTTTCCTGTATAACCTTCTCTAAGGGCTTACTAGAGGTGTTGGTCTAGATTATCTTCAGAGGTCCCTTCCAACCCTTACAATTCTCAGTTCTGTGAATAGTAAACTGATAATACATTTGATTGACCTAATTAAAGGCATCTGATTACATCAGCTTGGAACATTTTCTATAATATGATTAAAATCACACTGGAACACATTCAGCAGTTTTACACTTCAATAATACACAATATGGAATGAAAACCTGGCAACAGTTTGATGAATTCAATGTTGCATGCAAGAATACAGAGTAAGCAGAATTACAGGGTTTCAGATGTAGTGGACAAGTAATGTGTTTCAACAAATTTTCTTTTGTCTTTGCTTAGTCTTCAAAATGAAGCTTTAAATTTGACAAGAGCAACATGTAACTCTTTCGGGGTTGTTTCGATAGTTTTGCTTGAAAATGTTCAATAATTAGGATGCATGCTATTTTATTTGTTATTGACTTTGCGTTTTGTGTGAAGTACTTGGGCTTTTTCCTTTGCTGTCTTTGCTTTCTGCTACTTTTCTTTCCCCTCTTCTTTTCTTTCCCCTCTTGCTTTTCAAACCTGACGCATATTACTTATATTTTCCTTGATTATTTTTTTCTTTTAAATCTGAAATACTTCAACTAATCAACCAGGACTGTTTTTTTTTTTTTTTTTTTTTTTTTTTCTCCCCTATATTTTACTTCTTCTCAGTATAGAAAAGATTCATAATGATATCACTAAAAGTAAATTCTTTAAAAGTACCTTCCTTCTAAAAGTTTGATAGGGACTTTCCTCTCTTTAGTCATTTTTATTCCTTTCCTTCTCTTGGTACTATTAGATTGTTTTCCTTCCTGATTTCTGAGTTCTTCAAAATCTGGAGAAAAATTCAGTGTAAGAGAAAAAGAAACACTGGAATGAACCTTACAGGCAACCAAAATTTGAGAGACTTGGAAGCAGGGATGGGGGAGGAGAAGAAAAAGAGTTAAAGTTGTCGACAAGCAAACAGTGAAATAGTGTAGAATTTCCATAATAGAATAAATAAATAAATAAATCATATTTTCCTGAACTATTGCCTCGTTTGTTTGTCTTAATTTCCAAATATTGTAAAATTTGTGGAGTAAAAGATGTAATTTGTTGGTAATAAGCAGCATGGAATTATTTCAGAACAAAATGTAATAAAATACTGTGTCCTATAACTGAGTATATAATTTAACATGATGTGGTAATGGTAATATAAATCTGTTGCTTGCTCTTTTGAATTTACATCAACTAATAATTTTTGTCCATAGACTTAGCGTCAGCTTCTGTTTTTGTCTTTGCTAGCATAAATCAGCTTCAACTTCACTGGAATTAAGGAAGGTCTCAAAATGCTATATTGCCAATTTCAAGATTTGCTTTAAAATTACTCATAAGATAATATTAAAAATAAAATATTTCATTTCCTTTGAAGCAACAAGTTCGCAGCACCAGATAAGTGATAGAGCAGACTTCCCTTAGCAACAACTTCATCCTATCAAAGTGATTGCAAAATAAATTTAGTGTTACTCTGTGATAAACAAAATCATGGAATTCTTATGGAAGCTATAGTAATTAAGGCACATGCAAGATGGGAAGATGATCTGAGACAGCCAGGATGGCTTCACTAATAACACATAATTCCTGACCAATCTAGTGACATTCTGCAATGGAGTGATAGCATCAGTGGACAAAGGAAGAACAATTGATGTAATATACCTCAACTTCTGCAAGTTCTCTGAAAAGGTCCCACACCACATTCTTATTTCTACTTTGGAGATAGGTGGTTTTGAAGGGTGGACTATTCAATAGATGCAGAACTGTTTGGATGATCCTAGCCAGAGAGTTGGTTTCGATGGTTCCATGTCAATGTGGAGACCAGTGATGAGTGTTGTTCCCCAGTGTGGCTGGTCTTGGGGCCAGTGTTCTTCAGCATCTCAGCTTGAGGCCATTTCTTTGCCTCCTATCTTGCTTGAAAGAAGAGAATGGTGCTACAACCTCTTTTGTAGAAAGTGATGGACTCTCAAAGGAAAACAAACAAAAAAAAAAACAAAGCAAAAAACAAACATGACTGTGGGGGAAAAAAAGTTAGAAAGAAATGAAGTTTTGGAGGAAAAAAAGAAAAAGAAAAAAAGAAGACCAGAATACAGCTACCATAGCGGCTCTGACCAGATGTTCTTTCACTTAATGTCCTTTTGTTGATATTTCCAGTAGTAGGTGTTTAAGAGTGCAGGCAGCAAGGAAAGCATGAGGTGAGCTTTTCATGGCTAAGCTTCCACTCAGCTGTGATTTAGAAACTTCCTGAGCTCAAATTAGCCTCTGAATCACCATTTTAATAGCCATCAATGGACCTATAATCACTCATTTTTCTAAAGACTTATTGAACCCACTCACACATGTGCGCTTCCTGCAACAGTTTCTCAAATTAATTAGATATTATATGAAATAGTAATTATTGTTGTTCATTTTAAATGTCCTACCTTATTATTCTGTTTTAGATCTCCTAATTTATTGATTAATAGCCAAGATAGAAAATAATGATCTTTCCCTTTGTCTGTTATGTAGTCTTAATGACTGTTTTCTTCACAGAATATCTGACTGCTCCATGTATTAGCTTTCAAGAGATGTTAAGCCCTGAAATGTATGTTTTACTTTGTCATTTTATTCTTAAGGAAGCAGTATTCTGTGATTATCTCTCTAAATCCTTTTTTCATAAAATGCTTACCAACTTGGTTGTCTTTTTGAAATTATTTAATTTAAAAACGTGAGGGCATTGGTCATGTTCAGTTGAATAATACATTCAAAGGAAGTTGTTGTGGTAAGTCATGCAGTACAACTTATTAACCTTAGGTGGACAGTTAGAAAATTGCTTTGCATCTGTATTGAATTGCAAAGAATGAGGTCAAATCTCGATCTGTATAGGATTGGCTTTAATCCAGAAGGTCCAGTAAAATTTTCTTGGAATTGGCAGTGCTGTTAATGGTACAGTACTGGAATGGTGAATATCTACAAAGGGTATCTTCATTGGTATTCATGGTGGCTACCAGCAGCAGTGAAAATACAAGATGGCAAGTTTGTGCTGATGCAATGCAATTTATTATCTTTGAGTGACCTTTGGCTCACAGTTTGCTACAGCTGAATAATATTGACAAATTAGGTTGGATCAATTTAATTTATTTTTAATACAATTTGCTAATTACTCTTGAAATGAGATTTTCAGGAGGTTTCATTTTGATGTTGGAAAAGGATGTTGGGGAAGGAATTCAAAACTTGCAGCAATAAGCACAATGCCTTAATTTTAGGCTATTTCTGTAAAACATTACTGCCATTTTAACAACAAACAAGGGATCAAAATAAGAAGTAGATGCTTGGAAAAAAATGAGAGTAATGAAGTTACAGCGAGCTGTTTAATGGGATGTGATGATGGGGAAAATAAGTTTGCAGATTTGACATACATTCTCTCCATTTTGCCTAGATTCATTTGCAGTGCTAGGCACATTTCTTAGATTTTTTCAATTCATGTGTACTTTTTTAGAGGAAAAAAACTTAATGCGAGCCATCGTATGTTAATTTGTAATGTATTAAGATAATTTCCTTTTGCTAGCATTATAAAAATAATTATGGTAATGTAAAATGAGTTGCTGGTCTTCCCAAATTAATTAAAGAATAATGATATTAATCACAAGGAGAAGAGAGCCTAACAGAATATTAATATAGAAGAGCAAAATGGGATTATTTAGAATATATCACTTTTTTCCTTCTTCTGTTAAATATTTATGTATTTCACATGAGGATGGATTTTCATAGGGCAGTATGTAGAAGCTAAGTACGTGAGATGAGGAGCTAAAATCTCCCTTTGAATAACTGTGCTGTAATGCTTTGAGTTGCATGCATAAAAAATATACAATATTAGAGAAGAGAATTCATAGGTGGCAAGCATTTATTAGTATGCCACATGCATGTTGCTTTCAAAACACAATAAAAATGTAGACTATACTGTTAAGTCTTAACTCCAAGAGAGGAAGATTTTGATGGGCAGATTCGTTCTGCTGGAGGTGTTCCATGTGAAAGATTCTTTTGTGAGCGCTCTCTATGAGTTGGAATAATCAAGAGCTGAAGAGAGGGATGTCCCCGAATCCAACCAGCCCCTAATCTGCATGTGATAGGAATCTGTTTTCAATAGGCTTTGGACTTAAGTTGTCTTAAGTTGTTACAGGTGGTTTAAATTGGGTAAGGAGGTGTCGGTTTTTAGAATGCCTTCTTTTTGTGCCCTAGGAAATATTCAGGTTTTCTATTCTTAGAGTAAAGTAACTTGATGGTAAAATACCCAGTAATTTAATAATTCTGGAGTTGGTTTTATTTCAGATAATCACACAGGCTAATTAGATCACTGAATTTCACAAAAACGTTTTATAGATAAGGTCCTGGACAACAGAGAATTGCAGAAATGAGCAAATCTTCTCTTGTTAAACGTTGTCAAAGTATGAAATGTCATAGCGTACGGTATATTCAGACAGACCCTGGTACAATTAAAAAAATCATTTTGCCATTTTAAGTAGAGCAAATAAAAATGTTATATTCTAGACGTAAAGTAGAATGGCAGTAGATAAAGGAAGCTAGGTGGGAAGTTTGACTTTCAAAATATAATCAGCATTTTCTCATTAATGAGATAAATGTAAGCTCAGAAAAAAAAGCTATTATAGACTGTTTGTTCTGGAAGAGGATCTGTGTAGAACAGGCAGCATCGTCGTCTTTTCCTTAAGCTGCTCTTTTAAATCATTGTAATATGCTACTGATACAATATATTGATAGGCTGACAGCTGCCCGCAGTGCAGTATGAAAGCTTTGAGAATGACCCAATGCTGTTTGTCCTTTGATAAGACTGCACTTTGACAAAAAAAAATAAAAATAAAAAATGCTGTTTTAGACAAACAAATTTGCCTTTTTATTTTAATGGAAAGCACACAAATTCTTGGACTTGGTTTCAAATCTTAATTACTTACATTGTTTTGGCTTTGGATGGTTTATCAGCTTGCGTGATGAGATGTTCAGTAGCTCAAGAAATATTTAATACCTAATTCTGACATTCTCAGTTAATTATCTGCATTAAAATGAACTTTTGAAGCTTTGAGAAGGAAGTTTGACCCAAGTGATGTGAGGTGCCAGAGAAAACAAACTCCAAATGCTTTTTTAATGGGGATTTCTCAGTGCTCACAAAGTTCAGCATCTTGTTCAGGTTTTTACATTAAATAGTGGTTTCCCGAATGTATCGCAGGCTTTTACATACCCTTTAACAAGTATATTTTTCTGTATTTTAAGGCAGCCTCAGAAATCAAACTGAATAGTTTCTAAACTGTTGAAGGAAGTCAGGGCTCTGGAAACGTCATTGTCAGTACAACTGGGCTGGTTTGTCTCTTGCCTGAGGTTATTTTTGGAGAATTCCCAAGGTGGTTTGCTTTTCCCAAGAATAAACTTCTTTTACCCTGGACACCTCAATTCTCTGAATTCCCACTCATCTGCCACAAAGCTTCCTTTGTCATCCTCCAGTGAGACTTGTTCCAGATACTGGGCACCTCTGAATTCCTGCTTGTAGGCGTGACTTGCAGTCAGGTGTGTGGGAACGATGGAGGAAATCTCAGAATGCACTATGAATGTCGGTGTATGCATAGCTGGATGCCATTGTGTCTAGGGCTCTCAAAAGCAGCAGAAATATTGCCAAAAGAAGGTATATTTTGCGTCTAAACTGCAGAATCTGAAAAAATGTTATAGTGATGTTCTTACAGTTTTTTATATTATTACTCATAAAGATGAGCGTTAAGTAAACTATTTTTAATCATAGATTTTTAATATCTGACTTGCTAGAATAATCCTACGTACATCTAGATATTAGATATTAGCTAACAGATCAGTTAGGGATTGAAAGCGAGGGCTTTGTGCACGAAAATCATTGACAACAGAAAAGCAGAAGTTGTTCCTTGTGATTTTTTTTTTTTTTTTTTTTTTTTTTTTCCCCCTGTGGAGTCATTTGTCAGTAACGATTGCAAATTTGTTCTGAAAAACCGTGAATATTCTAGAACCTGAGCAGGAGCAATGTGTATGCTGTCTGGGGCTCTGTGCGTCGCGGAACAGCCGGTTACACCAACACTGTGGTTTGTGCTTTGATGTAATTCATTTCCTTCCTTCTCTGCTTCTGTACTACAAACAGCCCATCTGTTAAAGTGAGTACATTGTAGACAGCATTTTGGTGTGTGAAGTATTTTTGATGTTTTCTGTAGAAATATGAAGACCTCATAAATCTGCAGTGTACTGATTCCCTACAGTGGAGGGTGTTGATTTTTTTCTATGTGTGAAAGTTGAAAACATATAGATCAATATAAATAATGATAAAGAGAAAGAACGATAAAGAGAATTTACTTATTTTTTATTTTCCCTTTTGGAAAAATATCGCAAAACTCATGACAAAATGTGCCAGAAACAATCTGCTATTGCCAGGTGATTTTCATCTTTTCCAGTTTTATTTCTTTTCCATGAGGATGACAAAGAAATTGGATTTTTCTTGCTGGCCGAGTGTCTCCTTTTATGGTCTGTATGTCCAATATTTTTATTACAGAATTACAATAACATACAGGAATGAAAAGATTGCATAAATGATGATATACTTTGCACAATTATACTATCAAATTGAATCGTAATAATTTAGACTTTTGTAATATGAGTGAATAGTATTTATGTTTTACAATTTTTTTTTTTAATAATTTAAACAGAAGATTGCTGATTTACACACAGAATTTATGTTGAATTCTTGCTATAAAGGAAGAATCTTTAGTATGATTAACAACTGGCAAGGTATACAGGATATTTAATGGATATGCAATGCTGAGTGAGTGATGGCTTTTGCCTGGATTGTCCAATTTTGTGTAGGATAGTTGTATATTGGCTAGGTTTCACAGGGGATTTTAGTTGTTCAGATTTCTATGAATGCAAGTTCCACAAAAGCACTGGTGGAGATTTTGCACATTCATAAATTTGAACCTACTTATTGCTAACATTATTTCTTCAATACTATTTTGAAATAAGGTAAGGGTTTTCTTTTTAAGTTGTAGTGCAAAGGTAAATTATAGACATTTCTGTTTCTGCATATTTCTCACTGGTCTCTTTGTTTTCCATCAAAAACACAGAATATACTTCACATGAACAATTCATTATAGGCACTTTGACATGATCAGGTTGCAGTACCCCTAGATGATAAATTAGCAGCAAGTTGAGTAGTTTATTTCCTTTATTTATTTTATTTTATTTTTATTTTATTTTATTTATGTAAAATATATTATAAAATATATATGTTATTTATAATGGAATATCTGATAGTAAGTCAGTCTTATTTATACAGTGAGGGTGGTGAGGCACTGGAACAGACGGTCTAAAGATGTGGTGGATGCCCGCCCCATCACTGGAGACATTCTAATTGAGCCTGGGTCAGGCCCTGGACAACCTGATTTAGCTGTGCGTGTCCTTGTTCATTGCAGGGGAGTTGGACTAGATGGCTTTTAAAGGTCCCTTCCAACTCTAAGCATTCTATGATTCTGCAGCTATTTGCTGAGATAAACCTTTAATAATGTAATTCTGAAGTTTTCATTATTATCAGATAACAACTATCTTCTGCTTGTGTTGTTTTTGTTGTTGTTGTTGTTGACTTCTACAAATAACTTCCACATCAGAGAACCTTTTAAAATTCTGATTATTTCACATAGCTATCATATATTTTTCATAGTTATTCCCCTCTTCATTGTATTTTTCTGCTATATAGAATATTTTGAATTTCTTTGGTACTGTATTTTGTAAAGATAATTGTTAAATTTATAGCATTAACATTTCATCATATCCAGTATTCTTATCGCTAAGTCTTCCTTCAACACTTCTCTTTTTTAGTTGTTCTTTCCATCTTTACTCTTATCATTCCAGTGATTGTTAGAACATCATGGTTATAAATTAAGCAAGATTGTAAAATACCTACAGGGGTTACTAAAAAATAACGTGTCTCTTAAAACATCTATTATATTCTTTAATTGCCAAATAGCTTTTGGATTATGATGCTTGGAAAGCACAAGAAAACACAGAGTGAAAATCTGATTTTCTTTTTTGAATTTAATCAGAGAAACTCTGTGCTGACCATCAGTGGGTTTCCTTGGTCTCCTAGAGAGCTGTGCTGACTGTGAGCTTGCCAAGTCTTTGTATGAAGGTCAGAGTACTGAATTTACTGTGGGACTAAAAATCACACCTCTCATATTTTCTAGATGTTTTTGTTCTTAATGTGAATAGAACACTTTGAATTTTCAACCTTTATAATATATTGAGCTTTTATTAGACAGCTGTACATTTTGTTATCTTGTAGAGAACTTAAACTGTTGGAATATCAGTCTACACAATAGCCTAAATATATATATATATATATATATATATATATATATATGCTTGAAATGTAAAATAAAATCTCTCTTCAATAAGGATTTAAACATTAAACTGTTCATATTTTTACTGCCAATGATGTATGTATATGGAAAATTACCCTAGCTGTTGAAACCCTTCTTGCGTTGTTTATTGACACCTACTTTAATGTAGACAACCAGCAGAATCTACATCAATTTACTACTGTCCCCTTCCTGTCTGCCACTGGAGTTGCCTTAGGATTCTTGCAGTTCATTCTGTGCTTATACTGCTGAAAAATAAAAAGAAAGAAAAAAGAAGAGTTTATGCATTTGCAGCAAGGTACATAATTACAGCACTGTGCACAGTTTGTCATAAGCTAACATATATATATATTTTAAATTTAAGTTACAAATTTGCTAAGTCTTACATAGAAAAACTCCAGTAAGCTCAAGAGAATACATTTAGAGAGATTTTAAGAAAGGATATCTAGATAGAACTATAAATTTTCTACATTCTTTTCACTTAAAACTGACTGTGATTTAGCAGTTTACCTTTGCTAAGGAGTATTTATAACAGATACATTTGAGAAATAGGCTTGGATGTAAAATGTAATGGAGATGTAGGTAACTAAAAAATAAATAGAATAATTCAGGGACCCATATAATGTAGCATTTTTGCATGAAAATTGCTACATTAAAACACAGAACATGGAAGTAATAAAAGCAGTATATTAATATTTTAAAACTTACTAGTATCAGAGACTTAAAAATTAGAATCTTATTAAAATCATATTCCTAATTATATGACCCACAACAAACAGACTTCAAATTACTTTTTATTTAGCAATTTGTTTTTGGCATTTGCAGCAGATGCTTCCTGCTGCATTTTATTGTGTCAGTAAGAGTTGGGGAATAAGTGTATCAGTTTGTAGCATCTCTTAAACTGCCGGTCTTTAAGCACTGATTTCAGGGAGTTCAGATAGCTGAAAAATTGATAAGTCCTTTTTTTCTCTCTTTTGGAAAGCTTTCATTCATATTATGCTGTAAGATACATGGAATTAATATAAGCCTTATAAAAATACAGGTTTTTTTCATTTTATATGCTTTTATTCTTCTTATCGTTGACATCTAATTCCAAAAATAGTTTATGTATATTCAAAATGCATGCTTGCACAGCATGTATGTAGCAAAAGTTAAGTAAGATACTAAGAAGTTGGTATTTTTTCCACAGTAAAATATAGTGTTGTTGGTGGGTTTTTTGCTTGTTTGTTTGCTTGTTTGTTTCTGTGATTCAGAGTGTTTGAAAATGACCTTAAAAATATGCATGACAACACAGGCTAAATTTCTTACAAAAGCTAACAAAAATATTAGGTCATTCCTTTCTGATTCTTATGCAACTGAAAATGTCTATGGTAGGACCTTCAGTGAGTTATTTCCATACTCTGTCAAAGGAGACATGGTGTATATGGTTTGTTTTAGAAATTGCCTATAATTGACTATTGTCCAGCTTCAGATTACTCAAACGTTAGGGAGTCTTTCAATTCACTTAGAAATGATCCAGAAGTTAATTTAAATAAAGGAATTTGTTTCTTGATTAGGAAACTCTTTGTGGTATATCAGTATCCTTTGAAAACCAGATGAAGAGCTTATGTCATGTCCTAGAGCTCTGGGTGTTCTAATGTAGGCTGAACACATGTGTAGGGTTAGAGCAGGTCCAGTGGAGACCAGAAGGATGCTCAGAGGGCATCTAACAAACTTCATGTGACCAGGAAAGCTGAGATGAGTAAGGAATGTGAGAACTTTCTGAAGAAAAACCCTTGCAAAACTAGTGGTGTAAAACTCATGTGCCAGTGCTAGAAGTTAATGAATGTCAGCAACAGTGTGTGAAACAAAAGATATCTAATAGCACTTTATGACTCTTTTTTTTTCTGTAGATGTAGACAAGTATAATGATTTTTTGTTTGTTTTTGCCCATCTCTTGTGACAGTACCAAAGATCTTGGGTACTTGCAAGGCAGAAATAGATGCCTTGGAATAGGTTTATGTAATGTGCTCCTTTTATGATAGTTCTGGGAAGCATGGTTAGGAAAGCCTTGTAAATTTATAAATATCAATCTTACAAAATGAAAAACGTTCACTTTGATAGGGTTGTGTTTCACTCACTTTCACTGCTGATCTGAAGTTTTAGGTAGAAGATAAAAAAAGATTTTTTTTTTCCTCTCTAATCACTGTTTCTGACAAATTCAGAACTGATGGAATATGCCATTAAAAAGAAAGAGAAGGAAAAAGAAGCAGAACCTCTTCTTTGTACTATTAAGGATTTTTTTTTTTGGTTGGGTGACATTTTGGGGATAGGCTGTAATTATTTATTGAATATTCTGCTTTTGAGCTGAAGGAAAAGATGTTCTCTTATTTCCTCTCTCCCTCCATATGTCAAGGACAACATTCTGTACATTTTCTTTTGTCTCTATGTTACAACTATTTATTTGTGTTCCTATTAAGGTCCTGTATCTACATAAACAACTTTTTGTAATATTGTCTATTCTGAAATTAAGGCAATTTTGCTAATTCTTATTTATTACCTCTGTCTTTCTATGTCTATTAGACTGTGTTTGCTTGTTACTTTTGGCTGTGGAGTATCTCTGCAACGAGATAAAGATGAATAAATGTTAGCTAGTTAACCTTCTTAGCCCTTCACCCAAATGCAATTAAGTACCTGTACTTCAAATTTGGAAATACTACAATATGTGTAATATACTATTTGTCTGAACTTCTACTGTAAGATCATTTTACCATGTATTGTTCTTTAAGAAAGAAGATGTCTATTTTCTCTTTCCATATATTAGTTGTGTTTGAGACAATAAGGCTTTTCTAGTGTAATGCATATTCCTGCCATATTGTATTGGTGCTATACATAGTAGGAAAAGAGAGAAAACAGTACTAAGAGGGAAGTATATAAAACCATCTTTCTCTTTACTTAAGGCTTTCTCCAGAACCAGTTAAAATCCAGGTAAATCACTGAAGTACGTGATACATGTTTAAAAACAGGAAAGATGATTGAAAATGGGTGAAATGAGCAAAACTTGAAACTACGTTTGCATTCTTTCATCAAACTGATACAATTTCAAGATGCCTGTGTCCACAGCTAGCTGGATCTTAGAGGTCCTAGATGATCTTAGAGCTCTTTTTCCAACCTTCATGACTTTATGAACTGCAGATAATGTCCAAGTCAGTCCCATGACTGGGGCAGAGGCTCATGATGCTCTGCCCTGCTTAAAGCACAGAACCATGTTTTCCTTTCAAGCAACTATCAGTCCCATACTACAATAATTCCTTTCAGCACTTGTTTTTCATTATAAGGACTGACATCATTGAGCTAAGTGCTTGAATACCATACGTACAACTTAGCAAATTCTAATATGTGAAGGAAAGAGTTTATTAAGTTCCTTTAATTCTTACACCAGAAAATCCACAATTTACAACTGCACTTTTTTTCACCTTTTGCTCCTTTCTATTTTATTCTTCTGCTTGGAAGCATAATTTTTTAATTTTATGATAAAATTTTGTAGACTACATTGCACTCATGCTTCTGTGGAAACTGTTATACTAGCAGCAATATGAGTTTATGGAAACATGTCTGAAAAAACAGGGCAAAACTCTTGCTACATTTTCTTACAGTGCTTAATGGGTTGGGTTTTTTTGCTCCTATTTTGCCCTTGAGCTGGGTGGTAACAGTGGAATGGTAGAAAGATATAATTTAATCTAAAAAAGCATTCTGTTGAAAGTAACTTCAAAGCTATCATTAAACATACTTACAATAATTAGTTTCAAAGCATTCTAATTCCTAGCAGTGTTTGAAGAATTCAGCATCTAATGAAGTAAAATAAATTACACACCACTTTGTTCATTGAATAACCAATTTTCTTCCCCTAACCACCGTTTATCAACAGAGCCTTTCACTGGAAAATGTCTCAGCTCTCCTTTAAAAATACTCAGACCCAAGCATGCTCCTCATTTCCTCTCCCTCCTACACACAATGAGCTTGATTATAACACCTTTGTTGAATTATAATTTAGAAAAAAAAAATAATAATAATAATAGTTCACTTTCGAGTAGCGTTGAATCAAGAGAATGGAAATGCTCAGAGCAAAAAAAAAAACAACCAAAAAACTGCTGTACTGCTTTACTTGGAAGAGCTTGTATTAGTGCTGATGAATGAGGAAATATTACATTTCCAAAAGTCTATGTCATGATAGCCTTAAATAATAATAATAAATTGAGAAAGTCCACACATTATGTAATTTGAGCTATATTTTCCTTTGGAGGAAACTTTTGAAACTCTATTTATCAAAACGGATTCATGCCTAATTATTAGGTTAATGATTTGTAATACTGAAGGAAAAAAAAACCAACGCAGCTATACTTCTGTACACAGAATTAGTCCCTCTGACATTAGTATCATGTGGTTTTCCTGTCAGCAACAAATTTTAGGAGAGAAATGAATTGAAACTGCAAAATTTCCATGTGAGATTGACTGCAGCAGGAAATGGGACTAGTTAGTAATCATGGGCATTCTTGTTTCTAATTTTGAGCAGATATGTTTACTTCAAATTACTTATGAACTATAAATGAATTGCAGTATAAGTGATGAGGCAGCTTAATTATCACTTTGGAAACACAGTGGGAGATGAAATTGGGCTCTTCATAGACGTGGGACAATCCAGTATATGTGAAATCCCTGGTACTTTTGGGGCACCAAAAAGTACCACCAGGAGCAGGAAAAAAAAGTAGTAGCAATATATGTTAAAGAATAATTTCCCTCCTTTTCTGGAAGGGAAAATCACAGCTCACTTTTTTTCTCTTCTCCCATTTGACTTTCTTTTCTTGCTGTGCAAATTGGACCACACATTTATTCTTTTATTCATTTACTCATTAAATTTTTAAATTTTAAATTATTATTATCTTTAGTCAGGCCCAATATGTAATGTGATTTAAATTTCTATTTTGTGTACTATCTGTACACAGATTTATGAGCAACAATGTCTCACCATTCCTAGGCCTATTAATTTGCATCACAAAAGTGAAAAGGACTGTGGTGTAAGGGAGATATTGTTTGAATGTTTATTGTATCAAGCAGTTTGCTGAGATTCTATAATAATGTTCAACATTACAAAATACCAGAAGGTTAATTTAATTGTAATTTTGAGATATGACTTGTTCATTGACAACTTCTCAAAAAGTTTCCTCATTATTTTTCTGTTTGTTGTGCCGAAGCAACTTAAAGCCCTAGGGGAATGGTCTCTCACAGATTAGTCTCTTTGTGACCTAATATTTCATTTAGGTAATACAGTGAATAAGTGAATAAATGTATGTATGTATATAAAAAAAACTCTAGATACAAATATCTTGCTAATCGTGTTTTTTCTACTCCATATAAGCAGTAAAGGTAAATAAAGGTAGCAAAGTGAACGTGGCCCAAACTAATGATTCTTTGGAGATTAAAAATTGAATGTAATTCTGTGTCCATATTCTCATAGTGCCATTCTGTATAGATTATTCAACGTGGATTATTCAGTGTGGACTATTGATTGAAGAAATCTCAGTGATAAAATGTATTGTTTATCCATTCTTCACAGGAGAAAAGAAGAAGCCACACTGGAGCTATGTTTTCTTATAAAATTGTAATAGGTGGTGATAGCAGACACAGCTGTTGATTTGCTACCATTATTATAATGCTTCTTGGACACCTAATGGAGATGAAAAGTACTCTGTAAAAGTTTTTCTTACTCAACTTTGGAAGCTTTGGTTTCTCTTCGTTACTATGCAGGAATTTTAGGACTATACTTGGTTATTCTGTGACTATATTGAACAGGTTTTAGTGTTGTTTTCATTTTGGACTTCATGTATTGAGAATACATTCTGTTCTGCTTGTCTGAATTACCAGAATTAAATATATACGTATATATTTCAGCTTTTGCACATGGAAGCTGCTGCCTCTGTATTCCCAGCTTGGAAAGAAGCCTCTGGGACTACACCCTTGCATTTGCCTTTTTTCTTTTTTCTTTTTTTTTTTTTGCTATCATTTAATATGCCGAACAAATGGCATAACTTCTTTGGAAAACATTTTCTAATAAAATTCCTGCAACTTTGTGAAAAAAATAGAACAGCAGAGGCAACAGGAGGTGCCTGGGAAAAAGATATATTAATAGAAGAAGTACGGAGTGACGGTTCCCTCAATGTTTTCCCAGCCTGTGCTAAATCACAGCTTGTAAAGTAAGAAGAGACTGAAAATGAAAAATGCATTTGTTGAAAAGTTGGTGGACAAGTTTTATTTCCAATAGTTCCTTCTGCAGATTTTATAAATATGTATCTCATATACATGGTTCTAAAGTGTTGTAGTTAAGTGGTTACTCTTTTTCTTGATTTTTTTTTTTTTTAAACTTGAATCAGGATGCATAAGAGACTGTTTTCATTATTTTATTTCTAAGGTACTTCCATACGAGTGTTTTTCAAAATGGGTGCATATATTCATGCTGTCTTAACATGTTATTTGGCAAGTTTGAGGAGGTTCAGATTTGTTGTTCATGAAATTTAAAGTTTACTGTTATCTTAGCCTTTCCTGCAGCAGAAAATATGCCATTATTGAAAGGTATAGGTCATAAAAATGCACAACTATGCAATGAAAAGCTTTTTTTTTTTTTTTTTTTTTGGCATATCTTTACTCCCTTTGGTTGCTTTAACATATGCAAATGTCTACTATCTTCAAGAGTCAATGGATTCTTTAATTTATCAATCAGCATCATAAAAAAAAAGCTATAAAGAACTTAAAAAGTTAAAAGAAAGGGAAAAAAACTTGTGTTCCTGAGTTTGTATCATAGATCACAGAAATGTACATAAAATTACTTATAGGAGTCATCTTATCCTAGAATAAATAAAATAATGCATATGTATGTACATGAAAATTACATTCTATGGTGTATGAGCATATAGTTTAGTATCACTAAGCTGACTGTCTTGTGTATACGATATCTTTGCCCTTGGGTCATTATTCAGTTTAACCTTTGGTGTTTGTATAATCACCGGGACTCAAGGTACTTTCAAGTAAAGCAGGATCTAGTGATAACAGCTTTGTCTATATCTGGAATACCATGTTATGGCTCCTGAAACTCCTTAAATAAGTAAGGGGGAAGATGTGGGAAATCTGAAAAAACAATGAGCCGTAAATGATAGAGGGACATTAATAATTAAATGCATTACAAGTGAAAAAAAAAATCCAGTGCAGCAATTCTTAATGATATTTTCCATGGACCATAGAAGTAAATGAATTTCAAGTTCAACCATTTATGCTAAACAAGGTTAAAATGGCTAAAAAGACTCACTGTATTTTAATGTGCTATAAAAGAATTAAAAGCTTCTAGCAGTCCATAAAATATCATCCTTCATTTCTGAATGCAATGCACATTACCAGAGAAAGATTTGGTCAATCACAGGGCAATAACTAACTCTGTAGGGCTGCTGTAATTGCTAATGTAATTGTAAAACGGAGGTTTACCCAATATTATTTCCACTTTTTCCTATTCTTTTAGTTAGAAATAAAGTTTGTCCTTCTTTTAAAGAGATATTGTATTTCATACTATTATGTTTACTTCATTTATTTAGTATACAGCTAAATTGTATTATTACTGGTGACACGTGACATCCAGTATTTAGCTTATTGAAAGTGAAATGCTACTTTCATTTACTTTACTTATCTAAACATTGACAAATAATTGACAATACAATGCATTTTCTGTTCTATGTTTTGTTCTAGGGTTACATTCTGTTAACCCCTCAGGCACAGGGCTTGGGTTTGAGGTGGTCCCATGTGGAGCTGGTGTTGGACTTGGTGATCACAGAATCACAGAATCACAGAATTGTAGGGGTTGGAAGGGACCTCTAGAGATCATCGAGACCAACCCCCCTGCCAAAGCAGGTTCCCTACACCAGGTCGCACAGGTAGGCGTCCAGGCGAGACTTGAATATCTCCAGAGAAGGAGACTCCACAACCTCCCTGGGCAGCCTGTTCCAGTGCTCCGTCACCCTCACCGTGAAGAAGTTCTTACGCACATTCGTGCGAAACTTCCTATGCTGCAGCTTATGTCCGTTTCCCCTCGTCCTGTCTCCACGTACCACTGAAAAGAGACTGGCCTCACCGCTATGGCCGCCACACCTCAGATATTTATAAACCTGGATCAGGTCCCCTCTCAGTCGTCTTTTCTCAAGGCTAAACAGACCCAGTTCACTTAGCCTTTCTTCATAGGGGAGATGCTCCAGGCCCTTCACCATCTTTGTGGCCCTTCGCTGGACTCTTTCCAAGAGACCCCTGTCTTTTTTGTACTGGGGAGCCCAGAACTGGACACAGTACTCCAGATGAGGCCTTACCAGGGCAGAGTAGAGGGGGAGGATCACCTCCCTCGACCTGCTGGCCACGCTCTTTTTAATGCACCCCAGAATGCCATTGGCCTTTTTGGCCACGAGGGCACACTGCTGGCTCATGGCCAACCTGTCGTCCACCAGGACGACACCACATCCTTGTGTGTCTTGTGTGATTCTGTGAAATGTGCACTAGTCTGGTATTTGTGGGAGGCCAGAAAGGACAAAATGTACTGTGATAGCAGGAAGAACATATTGGGTTTCGGGTTGGATATCAGGAAAAATTTCTTCTCAGAAAGAATGGTATTGCACTGGCACATGCTGCCCAGAGTGGTGGTAGAGTCACCATCCCTGGAGGTGTTCAAGAACCGTGGAGACTGAGGGACGTGGTCAGTGAGCGTGGTGGGATGGGTTGGGGTTGGACTTGGGGATCTTCGAAGCCTTTTCCACCTCAGTGATTCCATGATTCTGTGATAAAGCTGGAGCTCCCTTTTCTCCTGCAGCCCCTCTTTTTCCTCTCTTTTCTTTTATGCAGGATACCATGCTTGCTTTCTAGAATGAGGAAGGCTTTTCAATTCCAGTTCTTTCCAATTGTCTGTCTACATTATATAATCAGAAGCTGTCATACTAGACAAGCAGAAAAGCAAGGATTTGACTTGTAAGTTTGTTAGGTGCAACAGCAAGTGGGGAGGAGGCATTCTGAAAAAGTGAGAAAAGTTGCTTTTGTATTCCGTTGCGGTTTTCTTTTTTGTGTGTGTGGTTTTGTGTGGTGTTCTCTTTTTTTTCCTCACCGTGTGGCTGCTTGGCATCTCATTCTAAGCAACAGCAGAGGCACTGCAGCTGTCAGGCTGAGGAGGCAGCTATGGCATTGATATTCTTGCTTTCATATTTCAGCAGTTATCTTTACAACTCTAAATGACAGAACCTCTTTTTAATTCATTTAAAATAAAAGCTATACTTCTGTAGACGTTGATGGGAATCATGTGGGAAGTATTCCTACTTTCTATGAAGATATTGCTTTGTTAAGCTGAGGATAAGAAATGCATGAGATTCTTTGAACCAAAAAAAAAAAAAAAAAAAAAAAAGTTTATTTTCTTGTTTTCTTAACAAAAGTGATTTGGTAAACATATGGTCAGTTTTGCAGAGGCAGGTCCTATGCTCTTGATATAGCAAATAAAATCAAATATGCTAAAGAGAAATGTCATAATTGGGTGTTAGAACCTGTGGATCATGAAGCAGAGTGTGCAGCCCATACATTTTCCTGAATTGTGATAAGAGCTGGAACTGTGCCTTAAAAATATTCGAAAAAAAGTAAGAAGCAATGCTTGCTATACCAAAAGCAGCATGGCAAGGTTAAGAACTTTGCCAACTGATACTAAATGGAGGATTAATGACCATAAGGACTTCTCAAAGGTGAGAAAAACAAAAAAAAGAGAAAGACAGACTATGCGTTTTAGGATTGTAAATAAATAGAAGGGCTTTGTGAAAGCAGTTACCCATTTATTAGTCAAGTACAAAAGTAATGAATGAAATAAACGTTTATTACATGCAAAATATATGCTTTTATTTACTGAGAATGAAATGTGGAAGAATAAATTACAAATAAATGGAAACTAAAACAGATTTTTCCATAATATGAAAATAAAGTTACAGTTAAGCGCATCCTCCAAAAGAGAAGAGCAGAAGGAGAGTGGGAACAGAAGAACATGATTAATCTTTAACAGTAAACTTTTTTCCTGTCACTCTGAATGTCTTGAATCAAAGGCAACCATGCGTCAGATGTTGAGTTTGAATAAAATAAATTATAAAAATGCCTGATTTGATGAAGTCTAAGAAATTGTTGATTGCTTGTATCTGATTGTACGGAAACTCTCCCTTCAACTGTCTTTGACATAGAAGGGCTAAAAAAAACCCACCTGTTTGTTTATACTAACTTAATAACATATAATATATTTGCTTAGACTTAACAGGGAAAGTGAGAGTATATTTCAGATATTTTGCTACCTGTCTTTAGAAGTAAAATGAATTCCATGGACTAGTGTACATTATTCCTATCACTGTCTTTAGGGCTTTTGTGGGAGCAAACTTAGAGAAGCCATGCCTTTTAGTTCCTGTCTGAAAGCTGTAACATCAGTTGATAGTCACCTTTTAGCACAGGCAAAATTATTATTGCCATTGGCGAATGAAGAACAGCAAAGTCACTACAGAGATGTGTCATAAAAGTGCCAAGTCTTCAGTCCTCTATGTCAGTGATTTAGGAATTGATCAGCTTCCTGTATGAATGTCATTGTGTCTTCTTGGCCTACGCCATATGGCTACATTTTGCACTCTTCCCTTCTTAACAAAAAAATAAAAAGGAAAGTCAGCAAGGCATGAACCCATGCTGGTATATCTAAACTCTACTCACGGGAAGCACCGGGTTCCTTGGAGTCACCCTGTCCTCATTGCAATGGCTCAAGCCCTTCCTCACATCTGGCAGTGTTGTCAGATCAAATGCCAGGAAATACCCACACAACCAGGCAAACAAACCAGGAGAATACGGAGATACTCTGACCAGAAGGGAATCTGAGTGTGTCAATGCCAACAGGAGGTGAGGATCTCTGAGGCAGAAATGTGCATTTCTAAAACCTGAGGATTTTAGCTGCTGTGTTTAGCTGTTTTCCTGTGATCCAGGAAAAAATGTGAAGAAAAAAGAACAAGAGTGCCCACCAACAAAACCCTTCCTGCTGAGTCTGTGTAGAAAAGATGATACATAATTATATGTGGGAATTGAAAGAAACTGAACCTCGTACCGCATGTACACAGCTGAAGACCTTTTCAGGTGCAAGAGTAAATTAATCCCAGCTTCATTCTCTTTTTCTTTCTGCATTACTGGGCATTTCTGTCAGTTCTGAAAGCTATGCCAGCCCAATAAAATATTTTGTGTATTTACTTTGTGTGCTTCAACACCAGCACAAAAGTACACCACCTTTTTCTTTTCTCTAAATTCATGGAGATATCGTTAGAAATACTGTTTTGACTAAGAGGTTAGCTGAATGCTGTGGGAGACAATCTATCTTCTCGCTGAAGATGCCAGAAATTCATTCTGTAAGGAGACGTGCCACAGCACCTGCTCTTAGTTGTCTGCCTGTGGTCTTGTGGAGAGAAGGAAGTCACAATAAATCTTCTCACTTGCTTTCTGTTTCGTGAAAGAAAAACTTAAAATCATGGGTATCTCATGAAGTCAAAAACAAGTTTTGTGTGGCACGGTAAAAGGGCGTGGCTGTTGTGTGTATCTCTTAAATTGCTTTTGTAGGAGTTTTGTTGTTACCTTAATGGCTTGTACACAGGAAAATTTGCTTAATGAGTAACTGGCAGAGACTTGCCCTTTGGTTTTGGTGTAGCCTGAATCATATGCCACAATACAAACCTCAGCTAATACATTCTCCTCATGTTTTCTGCATTCTGAATTATTTATTCATGCTGACCTCATGGCAGCAGAATGGTAGGCATCTATTCTAATGACACTTTTGTAGGAGGTAACTGTTCTATCACTAAACAACAGCAGTGATGGCGAGCGGAGTCAAAAATACTATTATGAAATAATAGGGGATAGATAATTAATAAAATCGAAATTTTAAACTGTTTAAATGAATGAAAGTCATCATGACTCTAAAATGACAGATAAATTTATCCTTTTGATCTACATCATTTGAAGTAATAGAATTTCAATTCACCAGCCATGTGACTACCTGTAAATCCCACCGTGCCTGGCTCTGTGCAGTAATATGTTGATGTAGGTATTTGCTTGTGGGGCTCAGGCTGGGATTTTGGGACAGCGTCAGCTCCTGCTGCTTTGATACAGTGACACATCCATTGACAGAGAGCTGTTGGAGAGGGTCCAGAAGAGAGCCACAAAGATGATCAGGGCACTGGAGCACCTCATCTACAAAGACAAGCTGAGGGAGCTGGGCTTGTTCAGCCTGGAGAAAAGAAGGCTGTGGTGTGACCTCATTGCAGCCTTTCAGTACCTAAAGGGAGCCTACAGACAGGAGGGGAATCAACTCTTTGAAAGGGGAGATAACTGCAGGACAAGGGGAAATGGTTTGAAGTTGAGGGAGGGGAGATTTAGGTTGGATGTCAGGGGGAAGTTCTTTACAGAGAGTGGTGAGGTGCTGGAACAGCTGCCCAGAGAGGCTGTGGATGCCCCGTCCATCCCTGGAGGTGTTCAAGGCCAGGTTGGATGGGGCCCTGGGCAGCCGGGCTGGTATGAAATGTGGAGGTTGGTGGCCCTGCATGTGGCAGGGGGTTGGAGATTCATGATCCCTGAGGTCCCTTCCAACCCTGGCCATTCTGTGATTCTGTGATTCTGTGATCCAGTTCAGAGCCCTAGATCTCACATACTGGGAATGGGTGTGTTCTAATTCGCTATGTGCTGTAGTGATTTTTTTGAAGGTATTTATTTCCAGCTCTCTCCAGAACAATCAGCGAGGTTTCGATTTCTGTCATGGCTCTGATAAAATCGTCTGATCCTAGTTTCCTATCTGTGAAAAGATATAATGGTGTCTTGCTTATTAATTGGAGGTTTCTTTATTTTTGTGTGAAATAAGGTAAACCCCTGCTGCTTTCTCCACAATGGAAATATTTCTAATTCCCTTCAAAATTGTACGAATGATTCATATGCGGTGATATAGTTATGGTTGACTGGAGAAACTTAAAATCTTTTTGAGAGATGAAGAGAAATGAGGCATTTTTTCCATCATCACTTAAAGAAAAGCCATTAATGTCAAAATCTGAAACTGCAGTATTAGTGTGGTGTCTGTGGTGAGTTGGCTGCACCTTCAGCACTTGGGAAGCTGCCATTTGGAAAGAGAAATGATGTTCCACACTCTCAGTTGCACTTCATTCAGACTCTTAGCAGAAAGGGATGTGGATGCTGTGCTGCTTTCCTTCTGCTGCTGCCCTCTGAATTGGGATTTTTTTTTAGTCAGACCTCTCCTAGATCATAGTTTTTGCTGTTATCTTAATTGGATGAGTCTGCTTGTGAAAGGATAGAGCTGGCTGTAATGTTTCTACTCTTTGGCATAGAGCAGTACATGGGAAAAACATGTTTGTTAAGATGAGAAGTAGAATTCAAAATTATAATGCTCTCCCTTCCAAAAAGAATTTGGTATGTATATGCATACATGCAAAGGGATACATGAAGGTGTAGGGAAAAACAGGATGAAAAATCTGTTTTATGCTTTGGCACTTAATTAAATATCTATACTTAGCATACTTATTCTGGTAACTCTATACATCTCTAGAAAATAATCAGTGAATGAGGTTTTTAGTCTGTCTTTTAACTAGAGGTTGAGGGGAGACTGAGAAAATAAAAACAACACAACAAACCCACACCCAAGTATCTTCCAAGTGTTGAATTATTTGGAAAAATAAGAAGACAACAACTATCACGGCAAACTCCATACTTCATATGCATATTTCCTTTCTTTTCATAAGCAAGATAATTTTACTATTCTCTTTATTGTCTCCACCTTTTTTCCCACCTGCAAGACAAAAAACAAAAACAAAAACAAAAAAAAAAAAAACACCAAAAACTTTGTTTTGTCAGTTTGTTTTTCTTTTTCTATCTGTTTTAAGAATCTGTCAGCCAGCTTCTTTACACCTCCAGGTATATTTATTTCATGTTCCTTCAGCACCTCTGATCTTTTATAAAGCAAGGTGGTCATTAGTGATAATTGGAGAATGAACATAGCTGTGTAGTGGAAATGAGATGTTATCCATTGTTGCAATCAAGTGCTTTAGGGAAACCGAGGCAAAGTTTTCATGTGGATTTATTCCAATAATGCATAACACAGGAATTTGGATACGGCTCCACAAAGTTATTGGATGCTCGTGGAGGTAGAAGTAGATAAATAAGAATTAGCTGTACTGAAATTGCTTGTCAGATCTGGTCTCTTGTTCAGGACACTGGGCTGTTGCTAAAAGACATGAAAACTAATTGACATCAATATAATTTTATTTACCATTCTTGCTTGCAATTGTGATTTGATCGCACGCTTCTGGTGTCAGCATTCTCTGTCACATCGTGCGTGTTTGTGTCTGTTCCTTGTCTTTCAGATTGGAGGCAATTTAGGATAAAACCATGTTCCTCCCTGCGCATTTAACATATGAACTTTCTGGCAGGCAACTCTGTATTTTTTCTTCTTGGAGATATCAGTTGTCCACCCCAGGTTTTAGTGTTCCGTTTCCTATTCCTGAGATTTTTACTGCTAGATAGGTACTGCTAGCCTTCAAGACATAAGTGTAACCATTCATTGTGATACCAAAATAAGCGTGAATCAGAGAGATCCCTCTGCCCCATTTGCAGTCAGTAGGAGCAAGAGCTGGAATCTGATCAGCACACTGCAGGAAGTGGTGTCAAATTGTTATCAGCACTTTCCACCATGGAGCAGCAGAGCAGGCGGTTCACAGCTAAAGCAAACTAGGAGTTAAAGAAGGAAATATTGTTAGAAGCTGAATTTTCACACAAGGAGTGTCAAAGATCTAGATGAAAGGAAGGTTTGGTTTGAAAACCTGCAAGCCTTTGAATACTCCTTCTGCATTGTATTTGTCTACTTTATTTCTGCCTACAAACAGAAATACATCTTATGGGGTCTTTTGTTTCAGCAACTCAAAGTTCTCATTTCTAGCATCAATTCTTCTGCAGGAGACTCTTAAGTCCTGTGAGTCACCATGCTTTTGTTCTTGGTCTAAGAATCATTGCGCAACTTAAAAACATTTTATTTGTTCTCTGTAGTATAGTTATTTTCTCCCTCTCATACTTCTTTCTTATTCTCTCCATGTTCCTGATAAACTCTGCATAAGAGGTTTGGCCCCACCATCCACACAACACAAGGCACCACCTGCTGTGTGAAAGGGGGTTGCTGCAGAAAGTGTGAAAAGAAAGAGGACAGTGGATAAATAAAAACAGTGTAACTGTTATAATTAAATAAAATAAGGTGAAAAAAGGTGAGGATAGAGATTAAATGGGGGTAGGTGAGAAGAATGGCATGCACATTGTTTGTAAATCTTAAGCTCTGATAGACTTTATTTGAAGTATGGAGGAAATCAATACACAGAGTATTGCTTAGATCTAAGCTTATTAGTAAGCAGAGAAGAAAGATTCTGTGAAGAAAGGTCTTGGTAAGTACTGCTTTTCCACAGTAAGAAAGCATAAAGCCATGAAAAATATAGAAGAAGGCTAAGAGTAATATAATGTCCACAAGGTACCATAAGGCTGCATTAAGAACTGCACAAAAAGAAAGGAACCTCAAAAAATTGTACATCAGGTAGCATGAAACATTTCTACTTGCTTTCTAAAATAAACTTTTATTGATTTTTTTTTTTTTTTTAATTTATTAGGGGAGTATGCATGCAGCAGAAATTTGGAGCCTTTATTATTTTATGTGCAAGTTCAGTGGACATCATTAAGATATGAGATATCTTGTAACTATCAGGTCACCATACATTAACTGTATAATTTAGGTTGCCCCCTATTTTTGTCCTTATAACATGTCTTGTGACTGCGTTAGCTAATACACTGTTGCATATCACATCAAGTTAAAAGTGATTTTACCCTTTGCTATTGCAACAGGTAAGGATTTATGAACAATTTGAACTCATCTTTCAAACTTTAGGCTGCCTTAATTACTTCTAAGTAGTAGTAAATGTTGTTTAATCTTTGTATAATATTGCCTTAATGAAAAAAGTGTTACTTTGCTGTCACTGCTACAATAGTAAAATTTTCTAAAATTTTAATTAATTCCCATCATCCTGCATGGAAAAGATAAATGAAATTTCTAGTGAAAGACAGATGTAGATTTACAGATTATAAATCAAGGGGAGATAGTTTTGATTATGTGTTTTGACCTCTGCATAACACAGAGCAACGAATTTCCCTCATTTAAATCCCTTTCAAAGCAGACAGGATCTGCCAGAAATAAATCCTTCCTTTCTTTTATATTAGTCCATTGTGCAGAATCTAGCATAACCATTAGGAAACTTTTCTAATAGTTAATTATTTTCATTTTCTCAGAAGTATACCTGTTTTTTGCCTGAATTTGGTAGATTTGACATTTAGTAATTGTTAATTCTCATATTTTTTTCTGCCATTTTGCACACATTAAGCTATTTCTCTGAGGGCCAGAAATGGAGCTGGATTCTAGGGAGCAGTTGTTGACTACTGCTGGTGCAGTGATTTTGGAGACCTTCTATGGCCTCTGTAGATCAGGACAGAAACTGGAGGACTTCAAGGCACTCCTTTTTTTGTTTATCTCACAGGTTTTAGAGCTGAAAAAGCAGAATCTTAATTCAAGAGATGTTTAGAAAATGCCCTCGATGATGTCCTTAAACCTTTGGTTTACCTCTGATGTGGACAAGTGGCTGATCTTTGAAGGTCTCTCCCAACTGAACTATTCTGTTCCGTTCCCTTCCATTCCATTCCATCCTTCATTTCTTGATATTTTCTTTTAATCTGTTGTTTTTAGGAATGGGAAAATGTGTTATCTGCTGAAGGGTTCACGTGCAACTGCCAAATTTTGAATGCTTTGGAATAATAAACCAATGCTCAGTCAACTTTCATTTTCCTTTCTTTCAGCTATCTTGGAGGCTGATTCCAAACTCATTATCTGATGTGTTAGACAAGTTTACCCTGTATTTGCACTTTGACGAAGTCATTCTGTTTCCCTGTGCTGCTGATAGAAGCTATTCCTCAATTTCTGGTGTTTGCATCTCCAGATAGGCTTTTGTGAGTGCACTTGCAGCAGAGCTCTAAGTCAGAAGAGGAGAGTTATTGGCAATAAGAGAGCAATGGAGTGATTAGGGAATGCCTACTGCTTTGGCAGCAGAAAAGAACAAGGTTAGTTATCCTAAATGGAAAAAAAAAATGCTTGCTGATAGACCTGCTTAGTGTAGAAACTCATGTTTCTGTCACTTTTTTGGAATGATTCATACAGGCTGTAATTTTGTGTCATATCACATTGGGTCTGTGTGCAAGAATATAGGAAACAGACCGAAGAGTCGCCGATCAGAAAGGAAGGGGAATCCACACTCACACACAAAATAAAATAAAATAAAATAAAATAAGGACCAAAGTAGGTTTGTGTAGGTTTGTGTGTTGGGAATATTGTAGCAGATCTCAGTCCAATCGCAATTTTAAGATAACGTAGAAGATGTTCTTCTGAAAAACTGATGAGGTTTCTATACCCTCTGAAGAGTATAATTGGTGCACAGAACTGGACAAGAGCTGAGGCAAGAGATCAGTTCTGTGGGGCTGTAGAGGAATCTCTAACATTGTCTTTCCTGAAGTGGAAGCTGACAGTCTTGACCTTTTTAAAGAGCGTCAGCAGAACTTGATTGCCCACTCAGGTTTGTCTCTCTTTATTTCATGTTTTGTTCTTTCTCAAAAATGCATTCTGGATATTGACTTATGTAACAAAGAAAGTATGAAAAACATTAATATTCCTTAGTTCAAAAATAAGGGGTTTCAAGTCTAAGAAAACAACTGTCTGGTTGTCTTTCAAGGTATTGAGCAGTATGCAAAGGGTGTTTTGCAAGCTCAGTGGCAGCTGCTACTGGAAGGGGCAGATAGTGCTCACTTAATTTATAGGGTTTTATAAAGGGAAATCACAGGAAATCGCAGCTGTTGCGATTAAGCATAGAGTAAGAAAATGTGATTTGGGGTCAGTTGATCATTGCTATTACTAATGGATATAACAGTATGTGTTTATACGGCATATTTTCATCAGGAATATAGGAACTGCTACATTGGATTAGACTAATGGTCTTTCAGTTCTTCTGGATTCTTGACACTTGCATTACCTGTAGTTTTAAACATTGAAAAATACTACTATTTTTCTCCATTTTTTTTTTACTGTGTAGTAGCGGCCTGGGAAGATGATGATCACCTGAAAGTAGTGTCTCATTACTTGTTAGTTTGTGATCTGAAATTACAAATCATTTGCTAAAATCTCATTTCTTTTTACCAAGTTGTTGTATAGTTGAAGTTTAAAAATAATCAGATGATGCTTCAATGTCTCTGTGTGCTCCTGTCTAAACTGGTCGGAGAGATGCAAGAAACTGTAATTTCTCTAATGTATTTGTCAATCTGCAAAGGCATTTCAATTAATTAAATGAAGTAGGGCTTGATGATCTTTGAAGGTCCCTTCCAACTTGACTGTTCCATTCTATTTAGACCTGTGGCTTTATAAAGACGGTGCTCCCATATGTCACAGAGATACACATAAATGGAGTAAATGTTGCTGAAAGTAATCCGAAAACAAAACCATAAAATGAAGAACATGAGAAGTTCAGAAAGATGTAGGATTGATTTAGGCAGGAGAGATTCCTAAGTATTACTGTTAGTATCCAATTGTAGAAGCCATTTTCAGCTGGAAAAGGACACATTAAAAAACAGAGAAAAAAAAATTGTTTTATTCCTGTGCATAAAATCTTCAGAGCTTATTGTCGTTTGTTTGCGAGTCAGGATCTTTGGCTTGTGTTTTCACCATCATTTAAAGATTCCTTTACTTTGATAAGACGCTTAATCTCACTCTGCCTTTTTCCCAATAGTAAAACTGAAATAATAAACTTTAGCTGTCTAATTATAGGTGTTCTGTTAGGCTTAATTAATTTGTAAGGAATGTTAATGTGCCCATATGAAAATTGGTGTGTGGCATGAAGTCTGTGTGTATAATTACACTGAAGACACAGACACATGGACTTCTCAAAAGAGCACTGCTAGGGCTGCAAGGCCAAGCAATCAGAAGGAAATACGAGTTCTGCATATGGCTACTCCCTTGTGACTACTCATTATGGTAAATATTTAATTATACTATGATATGCTGTTATCCCAGCAGAAACACTGTCTCATCCATTTCACACTGGCTGCAAACATCCACCTCTTTTACCCAATGTATTTACTTCTGTTGTACTGCTTAGTTTTTCTGTTTAGTTGTGTTTCTTTCTCCTTTCTGATCTAATTTCCAGGTCCTTTCCCCTTCTCCATCATCCTAATGTCCTTGTGAAGTTCCTCAGAAAGTGTTTTTCTTGACATCTCTCAAGAACAGTTCCTGGAATTCAATAGATAAGTGCTCTAGTAAAAACAGTGGCACTGTCATCCTACTTGCTGTTATGTTTCATGGACCATTTCTAGCTTAACTTGCAGAAATCCAGGACTGCAGGTGGCTTTGGTCAGATTAGATGTGAGTTGGTACACTACAGCTTCGTGTACCTTAAATTCAATATTGTCATGTTCCATTGGCTCTGGAAGAGAACATGAACTGACCAATTGTGTGTAGCTCTTCAAAGAATAAGAATCCCATTTTGAAGAAAAAAATATTAAATTTTGGATCTGCACACCAATAATATTTGCAGGCCATCCAAGGTTTTTGACATCAACATTTAATGTTCCTGGGAATTATCCTTTTATACTCAAGAAATTGATGAGGAGGCAGTTGTTTCCTAAAACGAGGGATAGGGAAATTCATGGAAAATCACCATAGCCAGTAGCAAGGAATTGGAGGACATATTATTGTGGACCTTGTGTTGCATTTCACCCAGCTAAGGTGTTCACTGGCTGCTTTGAAATATTCTTCCTGAAGGCTAATTTTATTGTAAAGAACACTTGCTATTGAGGGGAGCAAATACAGCCGATCCATTATCTACTGAAGCTAGCTAAAATATATGCATTTGTACTGTTTAGATATGCAGCACTATGTCATTGCAGCAGTGCTACCTTATGGTGTTCAGATGTTTGAATTCATTGAGGTTCATTGAATAAAGCCTGTTTTAGTCAGCTGGGAGAAAGCGTTATGAAATTAGCGGAAGAGTCATCATTAAAACCCATTATTCACGTACTTCAATAGAAGACAACTGTGCTTATTGCTTTTTGGAAAATTGAGGTTTTTTTTGTTGTGTTTTTTTTTTGTTTTTTTTTTTCTGAGGCAGAAATTACAACTTCATTTTCTCTCTTTTTTAAAACTATTCATTATTTTGAAAGCAACAAGGAAAATGCGGTAGCATGAAATTGGTACTTCCCGTAGATTCAAACTTATCTGAGAGCCATGGTTTTTATAAAGGAAGAGAAATATTACATTGAATTGAAAATATTGTTAGATTTACAATCTAGCAATGCTCAATCTGTTCAATTAAAAAAATGCAGTCAAATTCAGTTACAGTGGTTCTGTGCTGGTAATCTAAATTTGTTGGCTTCCTGCTTTGTAGTAGCACAAATTACTTTCTGCACTCTTCATTTAAGTTACACGTGTTCGATAATAACAACAACCTCAACAACAAAAAAACAGCATAAACCATACTGATTTGGTAAAAACCAACACAAAACCATAGTGATTTGGGAACCTTATGTTTCTGTTTCTTAAATTGCTATGTACAAAAGTAGCACTGTTATGTAGATCACCCTTGTACAGAACACTAGTAATGGACTGCATCCTTCAGGCTTTAATTCTCATATGAAAAAAGACTACAAAATCTGCTCCATAGAAAAATAATGATAAACAACAGAGAAGACAGCATTTATTAACCTAGCAGGTGTGTCAGATCATTGTTTGGTTTGAAGTCAGATATAACTTCAAAAGCATTGTAGGAAAGAATATTGCTGAAATAACTTGCTGCGAACTTTGCAACGTTAATGAAAGCTGTAGAAGCATCTTTGAATGATGTGAAAAGTGAATTATACAGCACCTACTGTTTTAAGTATAAAGACTTTTTTAACTGCACTGCGTATCTCTCTGTGCAAATAGCTCTAGGTCTAAGATTTCAAATAATTGCTAAAAAAAGTCTGAAATTCCAAAACTGTAATGATCATTTTAAAACTGACCTTTAAATGATATTTCTACATAGTTTATACCCAGATTGTTTGCAAACAATCAAACTTCTATTTCAAATTCTACGTCTGTTATAAAGAGAAAGCAGGCACTGTGCTAATATGGAGATAAACAGACACTAAAATTTTGTTATGAAAATGTAAAATACATGAAAACCTTAACATCTGTATGCTAATGATCTATGAGTAATTTAAAAGTATAGTTCTCCCAGGTACCGAATAATTGCAAAGTAATATTAATGCATTTCTCTGACTCAGCTGAGCATCTCTCTCTCCGTAATGCTGTGAAGTAATTGTAGGTGCTTGGGATGTTGTTTGACTGATGGGAGAAATTTGTCAGAACCACTGAGCTGCAGGCTTATCTGCTGTGAGCTCCACCAGGGATTGTGTCTAATATTGAATGCGCAGATGGTGAGGATTAGGTGTGGAAGAATGTAAAAACAAAGTGCAGCTGGGAACAGCGAAGATCATTATCAATCTATTGAACATTTTTAACTGCTAGGTGACAGCTATGTAAAATATACAGCAAAAAATGGCATTTCATTTATTCAGTGCATGTATTATTAAAAATAAATAAATAATAAAATACCTTTCTTAAAAGCAAACAGATATTTCATGAGAATCCAAAGCATTATAATGCCTGAATGTATTTGTTAAAGCAATTGGATATACCATGTAACTGCTTCTTGATTTTTTCCAGATATTGGAAACTTAGAATGAAGAGTGGGAATAAAATAAGTCAGAACATCAGAAGAGTTAATTGTGAAAAAGAAAAGGAAATAGTATCTCTTTTCTGCTGTAGACTTATGAAAGATTAAATATTAATAACTCCATTTGGATGGAAATTTGAAGGACAGGAAGGTGGTGCAACTTGTACAGCATCATTCTAAGGCAAATAGCAGAGCTGGGTACAGGGTCCCTGCGCCTAGAGTTGCACTTCTGCAGATTTTGCATAGGGTAATCTGGTGTAACCAATTGCCTGTGACAGTGATGTACCTGAACAGGTCACTGAAAACACTAGGGTGAGGCTGGACAGGGCTCTGAGCACCCTGATCATATCTCTGTACCCTGTAGATGTCCTTGTACATTGTAGGGGCAATGGAGCAGATGACCTCTGAAGATCCCTTCCAGCTCTAACAATTCTATGATTCTATAACTCAGTGCTAACCGACTTGGTAAAGAAAGAAGGCAAAGAAGGTGGGTGGAGAGGAGGAAGGAAAACAAGGTTGGTACACAGGGAATGTAGTCAGAGATGATGTGGTGCACAATTTTTTTTCTGACATGGCTTTTCTCCTGTGAAAGGATTTTGTATTGCTGTAAGTCTTTGGGTTTTATGGGTTCTCACATTTTCAGCACAGCATTTCATTGGCACTAATAGTGAAGAGCCCTACTGGTCACTAAGGGAAAGATCATGGAAACAAATAGATATTTAAAAAAAAAAAAGAGAAGATGTCAAGTCTTAGGTCAAATCATGCCCTTGGAGCAAAACAGGGAAATCTTGCTACATGAAAATGTGTTTTATTTAACTCTTTAAATGTGTTCTTAAGGGAGCAGAAGGCTAGTATTTGGAGATTAAAAACCTCTTGGTATCTAAAAAGGTCAATTAAAAGAAAATATTTAGTTTTGTTTTCTTTTAAAACTCATTTTATCATGATATTTACTCCCTGTGGTATCTGGCAGCGCTCTCATGGTGGTAAAAATCTCTTCATCTTTTCCCTAATACCTGAATCTCTTAATGAACAGTAATGGAGAATATGCTTCTCATGAGAGTGTCAGCACCAAAACCAAAGCATACAGTGGAAGAGAGGTGGAGATGGTCTCTAGCAACATGAATATTCTGCCCTCCTTTCTTTGAGAAAGTTCTTTGTTAACAGACCACTCCTACAGCCACATTAACAAGCAGATATAGTCTACTTGGGGTAGCAAAATTGTCATTGATGTCATCTACAGTTTTGGATAGAAGAATGGAAGGGAAAGGACTTCCCTATTATGTTCATCAGGGTGTGTCTCTACAATGTGGGTGAGATACATCCCTGAGATGATTGTCATGATTCTCATTCTATTTTCACTCTCTAAAAAAAGGAGAATATAATTATTTTTAAGGAGGTAAATACTTTTAGTATTTATCTTAGAGATGCTATAGAGAGCCAAATGTGGTACCCTGAAAGTTTAGATTTTCTCCTACAGAGTTAGCTCTGATGTAGACAGTCAAGATAAAAGTGTAAGGCTGGCTAGAACCATGTAATAACTGCTTCTTGTTGGGGGACTAGAAGCTTTCTTTTCACCAAAGGCTTTTTTTATTTTTATTTTTTAATAGTGAAATACTAATTTAGAATATCTTAGCTCTCTAAAAAGTCAAGTAGAGAAGACTCAAAAATGAAGAGACTTGGAAATGTGTCTTCCTGTTTGCTGGATCCTTCCCCTGGCCCAGATTTCCTGTTCAGAAGCTAACAGGGATTTTTTGTTGTTTTTGTTGAATAAACCCAATACAGCTTTTTATGTATTCCTAAGAAAGGTATGTCAAAAAGGTATATTTTAGAAATATCACTGGTGTTTCTTTTATTAGTACACAGGCAGTTCAAATCAACACTGTTATTAGTGAACTTGCTTTTTTAGAAGCTTGTACTATTTCTTTAAAGGAAAACTTACAAAATTTTGACAAAACAAAAAAAAATCTTCCTCCTTATTACCTTGGGTTGGTAAAGGGGTAAAAATCAGACATGCTTGCCACTTTATTAAAAAATGAAAAAAAAAAAGACTTCTTAACTCTTTTGGATGCAAATACTTTGTCCTTGGCTAATTAGACCTCTCTTTTTTTTTTTTTTTTTTTTTTTTTTTTTAAGCAATGTATTGGACATTGAAGATGCCAGATTGACAGTCCTGCTAAATAACAATCTCCATTCATGGATGGTTATAGTAGATGCAATGAATTGTGATGCTAATTTTATTACTCTGAGCTTGAAAGTTTTTCAGGGCAAACTATTTAAGCACAAAAGAGTTTTCAGAGAGTGTTGACGCTATGAAATTTTTATTCCTTCCTCCTTTAGCTTGAAATGGCAAGTTCAAAATTGGATCCCTGACTACCTTCTCTTTGTAGATGTGACTCTAGTGAGGGTTCATACTGTGATTCTCATACATTATCTAAAGGCATTTATTATTCTATCTTCTCCAGTTTTATGTATTTTTATGCATAACTATTGACTTTAATGGAGCTGCTCCCAGTCTTTCCTGAATATCTAGTATTTATTTTATTTTTTGCTTTTGCTTAGGTGATATTAGGAATTGAGAATAAAACCACCAGTTTGTCCTTTGGAAATATCCACTTTTATTACTATTTATTAGGAGCACCATGAAAACTGAAATGGAGACTGACGTGAGAAGAAAAATTATTATTGTATTAATGCATAGAATATAGGCATTTAGGGAATGATGCTTCTCACCCTGGGTATCAGTTTGATTTTTTATAGATATATATGGAAATTGATTCAATTGTATTCCTTTCAGTATGTTAAGTATATACAGTCAAGGATAAAATTGTTTGTTTTTCTTTTGATGACTCTATGCTAAATTATAAAATTCGTGTTTCTTCTTCTCTAACTTGTGAAAGAAAACCAATAAAGAAAAACAAAAGCATATGAAGTAAAACCTTTTCCATATCTTTCATTTTTGAAGGAGAATGGTTTTATCTATGTAAATCCCACATTTAAAGACATAAAACCTCATACTGTGCCCTGAAAATAACCGGGAAATGTCTGAATCATTTGTTACAGATAGGCCCTGCACATCCTTTGTGTCAAGGATATAAATAAGCAGTTTATATTTTGTAAGCTGATCTCTATTCTAAACCATGAGGATGCACTGAAGAACTTTGAAGTCTCAGATCCCATTATTGTTGAGGTCAATGGAGAAGCACCAGAAATGAACTTGTTGGCAGCATGACAGCATGGTATCACTCAGATGTATCCCAGCTGCTATTTTAATTGAATGAGAACTTTAATGAGCAAAGTGAGGTTAATGTACAGTCCCAGCTTTCCAGCAGATTAGATTGACAGTGTTTCATTTTACTGTCAGAGTTATCAAAATCTGTTTTTTTCTTCCCCGTGATATTCCCTTATTATAAGCATTGCTGTAGTAGGGGAATGCAATTGATATGCAGTCAAATTGTTCCTGACAGAGAGATTTTAAAAGCTTTTAGAGGGGATGTAAAGGAAGAAATTCTGTCTTCGCAGAGTCTGCTTAGACTATCTATCCACATTAAGTGTCTAACAGTTACACTGAACAGAAATGACATCTTACAGAAGACTAAGTGCTGCTTAACTTTTTAATGTCATTCTTGGGAGATCTGAAGTTGAATGTGTTTTTTTTGCCTCTTCTTTTCCTAGCTGCTATATCACTCCATCATAGCATTTTATGAAAAATAAAACAGTACTTCTGTTCTCAGTAGTGGACTTTCTATTCTTTCTATTGCACCATGGAGATAGCAGTTTATGTCTTGGCATATGGAATGAAAGCCCCATACTGTTAAACAATTGATACTTGCCTATATATTGATCTGGGACAAAAGGAATACAAGCTGAAAATAAAGTTCCTGCATTTCTTGTAACCAGACATCCACTGTTGCAGACAGACCTTTTAATCTTGTGATTCTATGAAAGTTCTCAATATATTTAAGACTTATGTTTTTCTCTGTTCTTCCTGAAGACCTGTTTCAGAACCTCAATCTTGTTATTTTCAGAAACCTTATAATTTTCAGTTTGTATTTGGTCCCAGCCCATTCACACTCCATTAATTTTCCACCAACTCTATCCTTTATCCTTAATAAACCTTACTCTGGACAGTTGCTTTTCATGGTATCTTTCAACAGAACAGTCTCCTAGCAGCCTTCCTTTTGGTGGAACTTTATAATTCCAGCTTGTTACCCTTTTCCACCAATATCATCCTTGCAATCCTCCTAACACCGTTCTCTAATGATTTAAATTCCTCTTTCTTGAACGTAAATGACTGAAGTACACAGTGTTCCAGATGAAAACTTACCATTACCTTACACAATATAATTAATACTTCCTATCTGTGCTCACCTGACACTCATAATATTGCATTTGCCTTTTTACAAGTACTTTATATTAATACCATGAGATTATATTTATTTAGAATGATAGGTCTTCCATTACTATTTACACCTCATAATTCTCCAGCCAAAAACAAATAAGTATCAATAGTCTATAGTGTAAGAAGTTGAGCTTTGTACTTTTAATTTCTAACCCATTTCTAATATTTAACAGTCAAGATTCCTCACAGTTATCCATTTCTTCAAGTGTGGTATTTTCATCCAATTACATGTTAAAGATTCATTCCAATTTTCTTGCTTAATCAAATTTCATGACCGCCAGCATGAATATCAAAGGCTACTATTGGCTTTGTCTTATCCACATTAAAAAATAATAATTCTCCATAGTTATTTAGTTAAACGGCAATTATAAATACTTTAGGTCATATATTATCCGGGTCAACCATCTTTTTATCAAAGTAGTCATAGCAGCAGCATTGGTCAGAAGACAGAATATACTTTGTATGTCCATCCCATGCTAGTAACATTTGGCGAAGAATTCACTTTTCTCATAGGCTGGTTTTTATATTTCTCCCTTGCCTAAGCTTTGCCATTTCCTCTCCAGTGGCCACCTTTGGCCTAACCCTTCCATTAATATTTTGTCCTCATTTTTGCCTTTTTCTTGACCCTGTCACCTTTAGATAAGCAAGGTGAAGACCTGCTCATTCATAGCTCCAGAGGCACAGAACTATACTCTGAATGCAATGCACGTTTCCACCCTGGAATTTGACCTGTCAGGATACAAACACATGGGATGAGCACGAGGAGGCACTGTTCTCTGACAGCCAGCCCTGCCTTAAGTAGAAGATCAGGCCAGAAATTTCTTGAGGATTCTTCCAACCTCAGTGTTTTGATGATCTCTGTCCTGATTATTTTGAAGAATCCAAATTTATTTTTCTTCTTTTGCAAAGTGTTCTAATTCAAAAACTATTTTACGTTGTATTTCTACCTGGATTCAGGGTATTTGAACATGTGGATAACTTTCTGAACACTTTTCTCTATTGAAGTAACCCCAAAATGGAACATTTCTTAAAGTGTTTCTTTGTGTTTAATGCTACTTACACAGGCTTCATCTAAATTGACATTTCTGCTTCTCACTTACGCTTACAAGAAGTACAGAAAAGGTCTATGATCGCTTAATGTGCAGTAGATATTACAGCTAAGAATAGTCCAAGGAAGTTTTACTTTGGAGAAAGATTTATTTGAAGGAAAAAGTACTTAGCTATTCACACGAGCTAGGTCGTATACATATAAAAGTTATTTTCAACATTTTATCAAATTCAAGGTTAAAATCTCATTCAACTCTTTTTATTAAAGGTAATATTTATAGTATTGGTTACATTGGGTTGTACTGCTCAAGACATTTTAATATTAACAATGTAAATGGTACAACAATGGTACCTCTGAGAAATATGTAATATATGTATGTGCTGCTAATGCTATTCTTATTACCATTATCTACTTTATCTCATTTCCATTAAAGTGATGGATATTAAGCAATATGAAATAGAAATAGCCATTTTCTCTATTTTCTGCTTTGCTAGCTGGAAGTACATAAGTGATGAAAACTCTTATTTCAGAAAGCATATTTTATATTCCAAAACTGGACTGTATAAGTGAAAAGCAAAAAGAATACTAACAATGAATTGGATTATTAGTGTAGAGGGGCGTTTATGAGATGTACTAAGGATATTCAGTAACTTGCTTGAGGAACATGGTAATTCCTGTGGCCAAGCATAAATTACATGCTTTTTACATTTAAATTAAATGTAGTCATGTAATGAATATATAAGAAAACATGGTTTAAGTGACCTAGAAATGAAAGGTAATTGGCTTTTGTATATCTTAAAAATTTAAATGAACTAATTTAAGGCTTATTTCAGTTTCAGATTTGCCTTTTCATCTTCTTTTTAAAGCAGTCTAGAATTGTTTACAGGACACCCGAGGAAATCACCCTATTCCTTCTTCTCTATTAATGGCAGGATAAAATAGAGTTTGTCTCTAATAAATGTTCTTTTGGCCCATTTAATTTCTCTAGATCCCACCATTACTCATGCTGTAGTTGACTAAAGTGGAACAATCCATCTTTTCTTTTTCCCCCTTAGAATAAATAAAGAATCTTTTCTCCTACGGCACGTTCCCTGCATCTCTTCAAGGTGTTTGCAGTCTCCATTTGTACATTCTCAAACAAGATTGCAGTTATCTCAAAGCACAATGCCCTAATTGGACTCAGTGCTTTATCTGAGGATCTGTTCCCCAGCCAGTGTCACCTTTCCTTTGTCTTTCAGTTTAACTCTTTTCTTGACTCTTCTAACACTGAAAAATATTTTAGTCAACTTCTCCAGTTGTGTAAATGGCAGATATTTCCCTGCACTACAGCCTTCAAGCATGTAATGGTCAGGTGAACAGATGCGGGATTCCCTTTAAAGCAAAGAAGCAATTATTATTTTAAAATTCATAACTGCTTATTTGCAATAGCAACTAAAAAAGAATACTGCAATTTATGTAATTAGCATGTAGCACTGAAAACTTCCAGGAAAAAGAATGAATATGAGCCATTACTATGCAAAGCTGGAACTCAATACAGTAAAAAGAATTTATGGGCTTGTGATTACATTCAATACAGTTAATTGACTCACACTTCTTTATTACTTACAAACTGTGAATAAAATTTGAGAAAGGCACACAAACGCACCCTTTTTTTTATTAATCAGTAACTTTGTTTTGTATAGCAATTAAATCCTAAAATAAACAGACTTAGGAAATAAAAATATATATATCTGGTGACTCAGCTTTCTCTTACTGTCACAGACAAGAGCAAAAACTTTGGCTAGTCGAGAGCTCCAAAACAACCCTATATATTTTCTGAAGAAAATATGCAATTCTTTTTTCATTTTCTGTTTACCTACGAATTTCTTAACACCTTTTTCCTTTGAGTGAGTGCCACTGAAAATCACTTGCTTTTGATGTTATTTGTTGGCAAATAATGCTAAAGACAGAGGAGTTACAGCTCAGGATGCCTAACATTGCTTAATACAAAGCCTTAGGAAAGAGATAAATGAAAATTGTAGTTGTCTTCACATATCCTTCATTTTCAAAACATTATTATGTTAATCCTTAACCAGAGTTTGAAAGCTACTCTACCAGGTTGTTTGCTTGTTGTAAAGACTGAATATTTAAAAACTTTGTGTTGCTCTCTTGCCTGACTTCTGGAGATGAAACGGTACAAATATAATATGATATAATTCAGCCCTGAGCACTGCAGCCATTTTTCTACTTAAATTCTGAGTGTCTGCCAAACAAACTAAGAGAAAAACTTTTTCATATCATATTATTTTGAATACCTTGACAAAATACTGTAAAGTAACAGAAAATGTTAATTATCTATCTAACAATCTCTGAATCTCCTAGTGAAGCATTTTAACTCTGCTTAGCAAGAGTTTGCTCAGTTAAAATTGTGTCAAAATATATATCAACCTTGGCAGTGCTGGTGAGTGTCAACAATCTGGAAGCTGCTCCAGGATCATCAGTGACATAGAAAATTACTTATTTCTTAGTTCTACTGTTTTGCAGTCCTGTCACTTCCCAAGCTTTGGTAAAGACCTACATGGACAAATGCACCAAATGCTTAACTGAGGAGATATGAATACAAAACAATTCACATGGATGGATTCTTCCTTGGCTATTTTATCTTCCTTGTTCCCATTCTACTCTTCTCCTAGCAACTGATTCAAACTAAGATCCTGTGCAGTATTTGCTTTATGCTTCTTGAAAGCTGCATTTTTTGTTTTGTTTTTTAAATATCCTAACTTCTTTTATTTCCCCATTGGTCAAATGTGAAGAATTTCCTTACATTGCGTATTAACAAAGTCGAGGTCAAAACTGGGAGACTGGTTCTTAGGAAATTCATTCTGCGTCTCCTTGATCAGTAGAGAAGGTAATTGTGAGAAAGATGTAAAATCCCATGAAAGGCTTTATATGATACTTTTCTAAGCAGCTCTATAGACTTATGGCCAAGTCATGCTGTGTTCCTGCAGTGTGGTCACTGCTACAGGTGTGTTTTTAAGGCCAGTATGTCATTTTGTGAGAGGATAGGCCTTTGCCTATTAAGTGCTTCTCCACAGGAGCTTAAAAATGTTGTTAGGAGTTCTCAAACATTTCTCCAACACGTTTCCCAGGAGGGCAGACTCGGATTTCCAAATTTACCTGCTTCCCATTTCTCATGCTGAACTGTCCTCCTCTTGTAGGTAGACTGTCTGCTGGGAAAGAAAAAGCAATGCCAGCATTGCATTATAGCTTTCAGACTATAAAACTGTTTTACCTGTCTGTTGTCCATTTTGCTTACCTGCTTCAGTCCAATGGGGCTTGAGGCAAACAAGGACCTGGGCGTCCTGGTGGACGACAGGTTGGCCATGAGCCAGCAGTGTGCCCTCGTGGCCAAAAAGGCCAATGGCATTCTGGGGTGCATTAAGAAGAGCGTGTCCAGCAGGTCGAGGGAGGTGATCCTCCCCCTCTACTCTGCCCTGGTAAGACCTCATCTGGAGTACTGTGTCCAGTTCTGGGCTCCCCAGTACAAAAAAGACAGGGATCTCTTGGAAAGAGTCCAGCGGAGGGCCACAAAGTTGGTGAAGGGCCTGGAGCATCTCCCCTATGAAGAAAGGCTAAGTAAACTGGGTCTGTTTAGCCTTGAGAAAAGAAGACTGAGAGGGGACCTGATCCAGGTTTATAAATATCTGAGGTGTGGCGGCCATAGCGGTGAGGCCAGTCTCTTTTCAGTGGTACGTGGAGACAGGACGAGGGGAAACGGACATAAGCTGCAGCATAGGAAGTTTCGCACGAATGTGTGTAAGAACTTCTTCACGGTGAGGGTGACGGAGCACTGGAACAGGCTGCCCAGGGAGGTTGTGGAGTCTCCTTCTCTGGAGATATTCAAGTCTCGCCTGGACGCCTACCTGTGCGACCTGGTGTAGGGAACCTGCTTTGGCAGGGGGGTTGGTCTCGATGATCTCTAGAGGTCCCTTCCAACCCCTACAATTCTGTGATTCTGTGATTCTGTGATTCTGTGAAGGATGGGACAGTGTGTGGTCTGAAGTCCCGCATTTGCTGTGTTGTTTTAAGTGCCCTCTACAGTCTTGCCAATATGAGCTGGCAGACTTTCTGAGACTTTGGGTCAAGGCTTCCTTAGGGTTGCAGCAGAGTGCCAGGGCAGGGCAATGTCCTTGCTCCAGCTCTGTGCAGGGGTAGGAAATATTTGTGCTCAGCAATTACTCTCACTGTATACATGCTGAGACAGAAAGGGCTGCAATTTCTAAAAGGACTGGCATTGATCTGCAGTGCACCCAGACAGGAAGCTCATTTTCTTTCATTTACATTGGTCATATGGGGTTTTTAGCAGAGAGGGTGAAATACTTCCTTGCACTGAGACACAACTTCCATTCTCTGCAGCAGGGCGTACTTGAAAATCCTGCTCTGGGATTAAAGTGATGTGTGAGCAAATGTGAATGTTACTGTAGTGATAATTCCAAATGATGCTGGAAAGACCAATGACATTACCTTTGAGCTGATTCCTTTCGTGCCTCTTTGTAAATTTTTAGGGTGAAGAGCTCTTTTATTTCCTTGTTCCTATGCTTCCTCCATGCAAATATTCAAAATGTGTTTTCTGAACATGTACTAGAAGACGCTCAAATCCAAATCACTTTAATCACCAAAAGGGGGAAAGTTAGAAGTGCAAAGAATTCAGATGCAAAGAAAATATATTCAAATGCAAAGAAATAAATTCAAATGCAAGGAAAAAGAAGTTTCTAGTGATTGAGTTAAAAAATCCACATGTGTTTGAAAATCTCTACCTTGGGGAACACTTTCCTGCAATTTCATGAGGTCCTTGGTTCACTTATCATGATGTGAAAAACAGTGAAAAGATTAACAGCTCTACAAAATAATTGTGAAAGAATGTACAGAATTCTACTGGCAGTTGTATGTCTCCAGTTTTCTACATCAATATACTACAGGTAATTTAGAGAAGAATAGAAAAAAAAGATTTTAACAAAAATGCATGAGAAAGGATTGAATGCATGGATGGATGAAAGGATGGAAAGCATATCATGCTTTTAGGTAAGAATTAAAAGTTAGGATGGGTAGAATTAAAGGACTTTAGTTTTAAACATATCTGCAGGATACAAATACAAACACAGTAGTGGGCTTTCTCTTGCAGTCTCTATTGCATTTCACAGTTGGAGAGGCAGAGCACTCTGGCCTTGTGTAAAGACTTCAGGATTTTTCTGTCATAAGTGACACTTCAGTTGTTCCATACAAAGATACTGGCCCCTACTTATAAGCAAGAACTGAACAAAAAACTACTTTCATATATTTGCAGATGAGTTACACAATTCTTAAGATTGACTTGTGCATCCAGACTTCTATACACTCTTTTTTCTCTTTTTTTTTTCCTATACTGAGAAAAAAAAATATAAAAAAATCTAGAGTTAATTAGTTTTGTTTGGATTTTCAAAGCAACAGCTAGACAGCAGTGATGAATTTAATTAGCAGTAGTGAAGTTTCACCTGTCAGTGTATCCCACTGTCTGAAAACTAGGAGCTTGGAGACTCGTAGTCTTTCAGACTAGGAAATTGTCGTGATGATAGTAAATGGACCACTCATCTATAACATATAAAAAAAAGAAAAGGGAGGGAGGGGGGACATTAAAGAATTATTCTTATGGTACCTTTGTGTGGTGTGTGGGAGTTTTTGAGACTGACGTGCTTTTGTCTGCTTTGTCTAGTAGTGATTTGCAAAACTTGCTCCAGATTCAGCTACCTGCAGAGCAGTCTGACAGCTGTGATGAGCAGCGAGCTCTTACGGCTCTGTAGAAGCTTCTTCCAGTCAGCTCATCCACTGGTCATGGAACAGAGAGGAGTATTTAACCAAGTAAAGGAATTCCGCTCAAAATGCTGAATAAATGCTGTGGATTCATTTATTTTGATCAGCTGACTATGCAGCTTTGTAATGGCTAGGGAAAGGAATAGGTTGAATCACTGAATTAGAATAGATCATTTGGAAGGGACCCACAAAAATCACCAAGTCCAACTCCCTCACCACTTCCAGGCTAGCCAAAAATCGAAACACATTATCCAAATGTGTCTTGAACGCTGACAGGCTTGTGGTTCACTTAAGAAAGGTGTTAACTGAATCTCTTCTCTGTTCCCAGTGGCTCATTCTGCAGTCCTTCAAGTATGTTGAGATCCAGTTTACTACACAAGGATGCATTTAAAGAATAGTGATAAATAATGGCCAAAAACATACAGAGAAAACCAAGATGTAACCCTGAAATCTGCTGCAATATAGTCCAGATGTAGGAGATTGTCATTTTAATTTTCCTTTTGAGTAAGTACACTATGAGTTTATGAATAGGAGGAAGGGAACACCACTTAGCCTCATTATTGGTCAAAGGATATATTTCCTGGATTTCAGAAACTGCTTGGTTATCACTTAGAGTTTTCTATCCCATCTGTATTATTTATGAAGTGTACATCAATGGAACGTAAGTCTGACTGAGAGTGGGAAAGGAGGAAGTGATCCAGAGAGAGCAAATTTGCCAACCTGCTGAAAGACGTTGCTTCATCAACCACAGTAGTCAGTGCAAAGTTAGCAGAAAAACAAGACAGTGCCTCTGAGTTTCATACCTGGTTGTGCAGAGCATTTACTAAAAGGCTCTAGGGTATTGGGACATAATTTGAAATGAAAAACAAAATCTGACATTTAAGGAAAAGAAAACTATGTTATACTTAATAGAAATGATTGGAATTGCAATCTCTCTGAGACATGTTAATTAAAATAACACAACAAATGGTGCCTCAGTGCAGAGTTTGATATGCACCGTGGCTTTAAGTTGTTTTTAATAAACATAGTAGACAGTAATATCAATTTAGGAAAAAAGATAAGCAAGAATAAAATTCAAATTTAAATGCAAAGGTTAGACTAGAACAGATGACTCATGCTTTATCTATTTGAAGTAATTATACAGTGAGGGCTCAGAACACTGGCTTTGGAAAGAGCAAATCACCATAGTGAGATTTATCTTCTAGCTAATTTTATGGGTAATACAAAAGTTTCTAAAAATGACTGTTTGAAGGATGGGTAGGAAAGGTCATTGCTTCTTCCATTCCTTCTTTCTTCTATTGAAGGACTTTCCAATCAGTCATGTTTACAAAATCTTTCTTTTTTTTTCCCCCTGAAATTTCCTATTGAGGTTGTTGATTGCTTTTGCTTTGCATCTCTAAACTTTTCAAATTACATTCATGTCTTCGTATATGATCTGCTAGAAATGGTTGCCAATGCATTTGTAGTGTAAGAGTCTGTGGGCATGGTGATAAACACATTCTCCAAAGAGATTTGCTAGATTACTGTTCTTTTTATTGTGCCTTAACTCACCTGTGAGCATCCTGAATGCTTGCTGGGAGTGGTGGCTGTGTTTTCAGAAATGTTTGATCATAAAACAGAACAAAGACAGTTTAGTTATGAGGATTATACAGATCTTGATTGAAGTATTTTTAAAGTCTGATGCCAATAGATGTCAACCTGCAGTGCGTTAGGAAAGTCAAATCAGTGGGAGGCTATGAGGTGGTTTGCAGATGGCTGAAGTGCTGTATTGAAGCATTAGAAAAGATTATTTGTAGTGTTTATTTTCCCTTCAATTTCTTATTGTAAATGAATTTCAATTTTTTGGTCCCCTCAAAGTCAAGACTAAAAAAAAAAAATTACTCAGTTTTCTGTCTGTACTGATGAAAACGTAATTATTAAATACCATAATTAATTGCTTTGCAATTAAAATTCTTACTTCTCTGGAAAAAAACTAGTTTGTAGTCCTAGATAAGTTTTCATCATTCCAGGGAAACTTCAGAAGTGTCTCTGGGTACCATTGCCCTTCCTTGTTGTTTCTTTCCTCTTTTTTATTCTTTCTAAATGCAGACCTGAATGAATTGCAGCAAAATTCCTGTAGAACGAACAGAGGGAGTCAGTGGTGAGAGGTACAGGCTGAATTTTGATCCCTCTCCTTTCTTTCTTAACTGTAGGACCCTTATGAACACATAATCCCTAAAAAGTTACTCTGTTCATGCTCATTAATAAGCATTAATTCTACAGCCATTCATCTGCAACCTATTTGCTATATGCCATTTCCATTCTGGCTTCTCTCTTCAGGTGTCCCTCTCCTGTAGATACCCACAACCTGCATATTCCTCTTTCCTTAGAGCATGCCAGGATAGATTGATTAATTGATACTCCTCATAGAAGAGGACAGTGTTTGGGAGCTAGCAGTATGTCCTGCAGAATTTGGTTGTCCTTCTGAATTTGCAGAGATCCATCAGTCTGGAAAGAATACAACCAAACATAATACCTTATGTTGTACTTACTGGTTTGGAAATGATTGATTCCTTTGAACAGCATTAAGCATTAATTTAGTGCTCTCCATCTTAAGATTCCTAAGAAACATTTGTCAGTCTTTTCATCCGCTAACCGGACTGTTTCCTCCCTCTAGCCAGTCATGAAGTTGTGTCAGTTTTCTTTGTAAATTACCTTTCCTGTTAAATTTTCAGTTCACTCTTCTGTTTTTTAGAAAGATTAACAGCACAGACTTTTCTCAGTGGTATGCTGTGAACTGCAGTAGGTATCGTTTGTTCATAAACAGTTTCCATTTTCATTTTACCTGAGAGTCCATTTAGCATGCTGCAGTAGAAATACATGGGCAGTCTCTCTCTTTGTGAATGCTGACAATCCATCTTCTATTCAGTCTGCAACAAGTGGAGTAAAGCACCAGAAAACACAGTGTGTGGGCTAGGGGAGTTTTGGAATGATGTATTCACAGGATGTATCTGTAGGCATTGATATGTCTAAGAAATCAATTGATTTCTTCACCGTTTTGTGATATAAATTTCAGCTGTTCCTGTTACTTCTGTACTTCTTTTTGGCATTGTGGGAGTAATGGTGGGAGCCATTTTGAAACATTTCTCAGCTATTTCAATTTTCAGAATTTGTGCCGATAATTGAATTCATGAGGTTGTGTTTATAGAGAGAATCATCTAATGATTTAGTTCGGAAAAGACCTTCAGGATCATCAACCAACCATAAACCTGCCCTACTGAGTTCCAGCACTATATCATGTTCCTTAGTGCCACGTGTTCCTTAGTGCCACATCCACATGTCTCTTAATACCTCCAGAGATGGAAACTCAACCTCTTTCCTGGGCAGCCTGGTCCAACACTTGACCACCCTCTCTGTCAATAAATTCCTCCTGATATCCCATCTAAACCTCCACTGGTGCAACTTATTTCTTTGGTTTGTTTGTTTTTTCATCAAAACCCCTATCGATATTACTTGTAATTATGCAAATGAGCTCTTACGAAAGGGTCGCTCTTTCAGATGAAGGAGCAGCAGTTTTCCACCCCAAGCAAAGTGTGCCAGATTTTGCACTGGCTCAGACATTGTTGTACCGTGCTTTTATTCAATGCAGATACACAGCAGGTAATATTTTACGGTTACGCTGATCTGCTGTAACCAGTGAAGAAGGGCAGAGCTATCTTTCAGATAGTTTGGCTAGTACCTTAGGCAATGTCTTTCTTGTCAAGATGGTGGAAAAAAAGCAGGAAACAAAGTCTCCTGTGACTCTGAGTCTACTGTGATCAGCAGAAAAGTACTGGACAGAGGTATCTCTTGATTTATTGTATACCAGATAATAAACCATGCAGTGAGAGAAAGGCTGGAAGAAGTCCTTCGGATAGCACGATTTATTCCAAGAGTGAGGAAGCATAAGATAAACCTTCTTCCCTCTCACAGTCAAAATGCTGCTGTCTTGCATATCTTGTTCTAAGTAAAAAATAAATCTAACTTTTTCAAGAGCTTCGGCATGTAACATAAGCTTTCAGTGCTTGAAGATAAAAATTATAGAGATACTGAGGTTCTGATTTAACTCTGTGACTTTGAATGGAGAAATTACAGTAATAAACACATTTATTAAAGTTGAATAACTTCTGTTTTTTAAACAAATAGGTCAAAGCAGAAGCGGGACTTTTACTTTCTTCTGCACAATAGAATTTTGTCAGCTAATCTGGTAAAAAAAAATAAACCCAAGGAAATAAATAATTTTACAGTGCCCAAAGAATAATAGCCTGCAGGCGGCAAATATTTTCAAGACTACAGTGTGAAATGATGCTGGAGTCCCAAAGCAATTAAATGCTTATAATTACATGAAGGTGGTTTTGTAATATATGGAAACAAAAACAGTAACAAACAAACAAATCCCTTTTAGCTCTAAGGGAAAAAAGAAATACATGGAAAAGGAACAAACAAATCATCCAGCTCTGTAGTGGTTAACAGCATATTTAACCATGATAGCTATGTACATTTTGAATTCCCATATATTCCTAGAACAAATATAAATATCTATAGACATTTTAGATCTTTTTTTTCACCTTCTATATGACTTTGTCCAAGGAGTTTCAGTGTGAGTGTTCAGAAAATAACATTTTTAAATGATACAAGCTCTCATATTCAGTCTTGTTCTCTCTGAAGACTAACCAATGTAATTTTAGATGGACTTGTGACAGATGGGCTCTAACACGGATCCGTTTTGTGGAAGTTTTGGTAATTGCTATGACATCACAAAGCCTGAAATTTTGGTGAAAGGATAATTTTGGAGAAAAAAAAATGCTTTGGATGCATCACCTGTAATATGCCGTCAGTAGTCTTTTGAGAGATCTGACAGCAAAGTGAAAACTTGGAAAATTTTGTGAACAACAGGAAGGCAATTCTAAAATGTATCCCTCTACCAGTGTGGTTTTGGGTTCCTGTCTTGAGCAAGAAATCAGAGAAGTATCCAGTTTCACAGCACTTCTGCAAATGAATTTGGACTTGTGTTGAGTAGATAGCCCTCTCCCTTTCCCGTGCTTTAAAGATCATTTGGGAAAGTTTAGAAAGATATTTCCTGATAGATGGAGTGCCCCTTTGCATTACTTTTTCAAGAGAATCCACAAATCTTATTTGGAATCTTGTTTTATTATGCTAAATGTTTCTCTTGTGAAAGTTTGATTCTTATTTTTGGATACTGTTGGAAAGTATCTCTCCTTATGATTGTTTTTAATCCATTGACGTTTCTGGTATTGAAATTAGCTAAAATGAACCCGGCAGATACAAAGCATATGTTCCCTTAGAGCAAGGTATTAAAACAAGGCAGTGTGTGTAGATGAACCTATTAATTATAGGAAATATGTATCAAATTTTGGAATTAAACAATTTCTTCATGTTTGTGGAAGGACAATTTTTAAGGACATCCTTTGTGTAGTGCATTAGCGTTCAGCAAGAGGTAAGCAAATTTGGCAATGTCTATGCTCTGTTGTGTCCCTAGTTGAGGATAATCGTTTTTCTTGTAGGTACAACAGAGAAAAAATGTGAAAATGGGTTTGTATCAATATACACAAATGTCAGCTATGTTGGCCAAAGCTTGAATGCTCTTTGCAGAATTTCTAGGGGTGTAATATTTGGCGGAGGGACAGAATGAGCAGCTGCAGAACATCTTAAATTGCTACAGCTGTTTGCTTCCATGCAGCTGAGCCAGATTTTCAGTCAATTCCCCATTAACTTAAACTGTAACAAGATAAATGGAAATAAAGCAAGGTCGTGTTCAACTAAATCAAACTGTGGGCAGTTAAATTGAAACAGTATTCTCACGTAGATAAATCCTATTGCACATTAGAAAGAATTTAAAATAGAACTAACTGCAGGAGGACCTAATTTAGAAGTCTACATTAAGAAAAACAAGAGAAATAATCTTGAATGGGAATTTCTTATGCTGAAAAAAAATGAAAGAGTATGGTTTAGAAAACAGCTTCATCATCATTTATGCAGCTACTGAGAAAAACTGGAAAACGAGTATTTTCTCTGCTCTCAGTCACCTCTGACTAAGCTGCTAACAGAAGGTAAGTCTGTGATGGGCAGATAGAGTAAGCTATTGACTTCAGGTATGGCTGGTATGAAAAACATTGTTGTGTGCCAAAGAGAGGTGCAAAAGCAGCAATCTTTTGGGGAGATCTTGATGTTTCTTTTTGATTGTTGTGATTTACAATCTCTGGGTTCAGGCTCCTTTTAGTTTTTCTTCACAGATTTGTGAAATGGATATTCATTGCCATGTAAAGTATGATATAGGATTGCATCAGGTGGTTCCCAGACCATGGGAAGCTGTTGGAAGTCTCTTTGATACTAAGAATGGCAGTGTTCAATTCTCTTATCTACCTAAAAGTTTCCTTCCAACCATATTCTTCAATCTTTTTCAGATTAAAAATACTTTTGTCTGTAAGATAGGTATTACTTTATTAATGCCTAATATTCTTCATGTTCTTCTCAAAATGTTTCCTTATCTCCCTAAATCTGTGTTTCTCTTTCAATGTATCTATGTGTTTGTCTATTCTTTAGTCCTCTTCATATGTCTGTTGAGCATAGACATTCATGTTATTTTCTATGGTTGTTTTTCTCCCCATAGTTTCAAGGTAGGTAATAAAAAGTTGTCTCCACCAGTGCAGTTTTACCTTTGTCAAAGATGTAAAGGACAGGCTTGCTGATCTCTCTGCAGCCTGCATGGCTGAAAAATCAGCACTGTTTTCTGTATCATTTTCTCCTAGTGTGAGTTTCCAGTAGAGTGATGGCTTCTTGGCTAGCAGGAATGGGGAGAAAGTTACTTGCAGGCTTTCCAAAGGAAACATAACTGAGTTCCAGAGCTAATAACTAGTCATGAGTTTTAGGCTGTATAATTCTCAGAAAAAAATAAGTTTATTTATGTAAGTTTAATTAGATAAATTTTATGTTTATGGCTTTAAGCTTATCTTGATTTAGTTTCAATTCTATTTGAAAATTGCGATTCAAACCTTGTTGGATGTTAGGGAACTCGAATACTTTGAGATGTTTCAGTTGGTTAACATGGGCCGATTTACACATGATTTTATTTTCTTTTGGCCTAGAAGTTATTATGGTATAGGATCATTGCTTGCACCTAGCAAAAATCCATTCCCTAGTCACTATTTGCCATTATTAGATGAGGCTTACTGGGAAGTTATATGCATTATTAATCATAAAGTGTGATGTGTGCATTAAGGATCATAATCAGATGATTGAAATGAACTTAAGGAGATGATTTGGTGGGCTAAATGTACATTTCAGTATTAATCACAGAATCATAGAACGGCCTGGGTTGAAAAGGACCACAATGATCATCCAGTTTCAACCCCCCTGCTATGTGCAGGGTCCCCAACCACCAGACCAGGCTGCCCAGAGCCACATCCAGCCTGGCTTTGAATGCCTGTTAAGTACGCTGTTGTTTCTGTCTTTCACCAACACAGACTTCTTTTGAAGCATCTTGTGCATTTGTAATATCTTGGATAAGAAAAGATTTGTCTCATGGAGAAAGAATAGTTTAAAATTGAAGTGAATGTGAGTTCTTGTTTTTTTTTTTTTCTTGACTCAGTACAAATATCTCATTGACTTTTGAGGCAGTTAATCCAACCTTCAGGTAACTTACTATTAAAACTTCCAAAGCATCTCTGCTGCCATGAATGAGGTCAGTTTTTGACCCCTTTTGAATCAAGGGAAGATCAGCCCAAGGGAGAAGAGAAACTAATTAAAATGAAGTCTCCAGGCCTGATCATCTTTCTGTGGAAGGCAGCTGCAGAATTTGAAAAATGACTTTCTGCTGCCCAGCCAAATTCTGGCTATTTGCATGGCTGGGTGATAAAATCATCCATGACTTTAAGCAATGTAGAAGGTTGCAAATCTTTTGTGATAGAGGAAAAACTAGAAGCAGTAGGTAGATATGACAATTCCTACAATGGGATCTCACAAATCCTCTGTTATAACTATGTAAAAGAATTAAGAAAAATTAGACTGCAGGGAGTCATTGAAATATCTAAGACAGGTTTATGTTAAAAATGTAGTTAAAATATTTTAATAAGCTTAACATTTTCATTTCTAAAATATTTTAATTTGTGTTGATACATCGCCTTTTATGTGTTTAGGTTTTTGGGCAGTGTATTAGAAATGCAAAAGTGGAAATTATAGTAGTATTGAAACATATGGAGATAATTGACTGAAGACAGATAACGTGGAGTGTCTGGTAATTAAAATATGTTAATAAACCTATAAAAGTGCAAAGTTCTGATTTTTAAATAGCACTGGCGGGATTTGCTCGTCCTGTGATTAAGTTTATTTTGGTGTTCAAACTAAGTGGCAGATAATAATTGCCAAGGCAAGCAATGTCAAAAACTTCACCATAAAATAGAGTTGTGCAAATAACTCATAATTGTGTTAGTCAACATGATTCAGCTGTAGGGAACTGCAGTGTTTTCTTCTGAGAACTGTCCTTATTTATATATTTTGATGCAACATAGCTACATCTGCTTCTTCCTCATGAAGTGACTGTCCAGTCTCCCTCATTTTATGTCATCATCACCATCAGCAGAAAGGTATCCAAGTGTTTATAAATTCATTCTGTTTGGGTAATACTGCCATTAGTGCCAGTAGCAGTTGTGTCTACCTACATATTAAGTGCAGGCAGGCTAAGGAAAAGCCTTAGTGTGTGTCAGCAGTGCATCCGTTTAAGTGAAGTGTCAGAACAGAGGCCTGGGCAGGATCAGCAAGAGAGCAACCAGAAGATAAAGGAATATACTTATTGCACTGCACTCAGCACTCATTAGTTCACAAATGATGTAATGCTAAAATATTATGTTATGTATTCATATAATGACATTACATGCCACTGCTGCATTATACAGGCATAAAGTGATATCTGTGGTGCTGGTATATGACATCTAATACCTCTAGTGTGTGATTTCATCCTTTAGCTCTCTTCGTGTGTGCACTTATGATATATAGATTGCCAGTGCGTAGATTCACTCAGTGAAAGACTGAGTTGTCCTGAAGAGATGTGGTTAGAACAGCCAAGCCAGCAAGAGTGAATAACCACAAGAAGCAGAACACTGCTTGCAGAGCTGTTCTGGCTGCTCTGCAAAGATAGCCAGCATAGGGAAACAGAGCTCAGGTTCATCACAGCATCTTTGCAGTGCAGGCACTGGTTATAAACTCCATCAGTGATTACTTAAAACTCATCAGAAGTGCAGCCTTAGGGAACAGTGAGATGGGTGAGGAGTGGACGAGAACCTTTGTGCGTTGTTTGCTGAGCCCTGGGATGTTTATCCCTTGAGTTGTCACCTCCATGACTGTGTCAACTTGACTGTACCTCAGTGAAAGCTTCAGTAGGCTCACAGAATCACAGAATGGGCTGTGTTGGAAGGGACCTCAAGGATCATGAATCTCCAACCCCCCTGCCACAGGCAGGGCCACCAACCTTCACATTTAATACCAGACCAGGCTGCCCAGGGCCCCATCCAATCTAGACTTGAACACCTCCAGGGATGGGGCATCCACAGCCTCTCTGTGCAGCTGTTCCAGTGCCTCACCATTCTTTCTGTAAAGAACTTCCCCGTGACATCCAACCTAAATCTTCCCTCCTTCAACTTCAAACTATTTCCCCTTGTCTTGCTGTTATCTCCCATTTCACAGAGTTGATTCCCCTCCTGTTTGTAGGCTCCCTTTAGGTACTGGAAGGCTGCAATGAGGTCACACCGCAGCCTTCTTTTCTCCAGGCTGAACAAAACAAAGCATTTGGCTTTTTTCAGCCCCAAATACCTTCAATTTAACCATTTTAATTATAAATAATCAGTATTGTTTCCTTTACCCTTTTAGCAGAATTCATGTCTTTGAGTGTATGATAGGCGATAAGATCAGAATATAAATTTTGAATTAATTTTAAATCCTTTTTTTTTTTAATATAGAGATGTCTATAGCAGTTTAAAACAATTTTGTGAAGAAAACAATCTAAACTATTGCTGCAGAACAAATATTGGCTATAGCAATATTAGAAAGTTATTTTGAGTTGCTGGACTGTACACAGAGATATCAGTTTTTCAGGGAGATCTACTCTAAACAAGGAAAGTTAAGCTTATTTGTAGGTGAATTGGAAAGTATTGTGTATTTATAAAGGAGTTTGTGTTTATATTTGCATGTAGATTTTACATCCAGATTGTTCACTAGTTATTATTCTGAAGGAAGCTTATACTAAATAGTGAGGAATTTCGTCTGGGCATCCATGTGTCCAACTATACACATGTAAATTATAATTATTTTTTTAAGATTTTAAAGAGTTAAATAGTGGGGGGGAAAAGAGTGTTTAGGGATTGTGTTGTGTGGTCTCTTATTTAATTTCAAAACTTGATTTAAATGGGAAATTTTTCAGCCAGTTAAAATTCACTCCGAAATTATTGTATCAAGCTCACTTTGATTGCCCTGTTAAGGCAGTAAGGACTAACACCAATTCCACAGAAGACCCTTGAGCCGTGGCTCAGTAATCAGAAGCTCCTCAAGATAACTAAGAGAGAAATAATCCATGTCAAAATAGTCACAGAATTGTAGGGGTTGGAAGAGACCTCGAGAGATCCTCCAGTCCAACCCCTGCTAAAGCAATTTCCCTACAGTAGCTTGCACAGGAAAATGTCCAGATGGGTCTTGAATATCTCCAATGAAGCAGTCTCCACCACTTCCCTGGGCAGCCTGTTCCAGTGCTATGTCACCCAAATAAAGTTTTTCTTCATGTTTGCAATATTGGCAATAAATGCTGCAAACAAGCAGACTGAGACCACGCATCTATCTATCTACTGTTTTTATGCCTCTCCAATTAAAAATACATCAATAAAATCCAACTCCCCAGACTGTCATACTAATTAATTTGAAAAATCAAGAATGTTCATAGCTTACAACCAAAAGGTATAAGATGATGCCTCAAATCCTGACTTTCTGTGTGGATAGTGTTCTCAGCTAACTGCATCTGTGTAGTACTTAGGCACGTAATTTGAGATAATCGTAGTCAATGGAGTGAAACACAGAGTGGGGAAAGAAATCATAGACTATTTAAGGTACCTAGTTGCAATGGGATGAATTATCCCTCGGAACTGTCAAGTGTAATAATCTTTTATTCTTTCTTTTTCTAAAATAATATCACTTAGCATAATATAAAGTTTGATTTTTTTTTTTTTTTGAAACTCTCTCTATACCTGAGTGCTGAAATTTAAAAAAAAAAAAAAAGAAAAAAAAAAAGTCATAGAAAGTTATATGGATGAGGATAATTACATTCATCACAAATAAAGAATTTAATATTACTTATCTGCCTTTATGCCTTTTATCTAGAGATGTCAAAATACATGCCAAAGGATAAGAACTGTTGCTACTGAATTTTGAAGACAGGGAAGCTAAGTGCTGTCTGTGACTTTACTCAAAGTCACAGAAGACAACAGTAATATCCCAAGTCATTTTACCATGTCTAATTTTCCTGTCCATTGGAACTTGATGTTTCCAGGAAGATTTCAACCTAGACTGGATTTCCATTTCTATTCATAACTCATGGTTGAACCATATAAAATCTATATGTGTATAAAATCTATACCCCCATTGAAATAAATAAACCAAATAAGCAGTAAACTCTAAATGGTCAAATGGTCATCTCAGTCACAGGGGTCACAGGGTAACATTCAAACTGTCACTTCTCTGAATTACTTTCTTGCTTTTTCTTGGAGGGGGGGGAGGGGGGGAAACAAAACTTCTAGCCTCTTCTACTCCTGCCAAGAAAGCTGGGTATATTGCTGATCCTAGGAGAAAAGTTTATTCATATTTTTAGTAGGTTAAATTGATAAATAAATAAGGGTTTTTTTGTATAATGTCTGTACATTCCTTACTCTTTTTATGTTTTCTTTAAGTAAATACCCCTTGTGTGTGATATTTTTTTTCTCTTATCAACTCCTGCCCTTTCTTCTGTTACTTTGCAACTGAAAGGAAGAAAACTGCATTAAGCAGAACTTCTTTAAAAATAATTTGCAAAGGCATTTTGATATTAAAATGAGAAGATGCAGAAGGTGAATTTGTAGGCATCTTAATGGCTAGGATTTGTTGTGATCCTCATAGCATTTTCATATTTTGATATTTATTGCAGAAATTAACCTCCCTTCCTCCACGTTTTACATCTTTTGACCTTTTCCTGTTTATTTCTGAAATCTTCCAAGCTTATAGCTTTTATGCTATCAGAATCTTTATTTTGATTACTAAAAACTCTTTCTGAACTACTTTTACAAAACTTAGCATCACATTTTGACATCATGCCGCATACGTATCACCTAACTTTGCTATGAAATTATAGCATTCTTTATTTATGGAAAAGGTACATTCCCCCAGTCACAGTGGTAATCCAGCACTTTTTGAATTGTTAGAGACTATGCTACATCTGTAGAACTCAAATATTTGGTAGTTTTAAAAGATCAGTAGCTACAGTTTGGGGGAGGGCTGTAAGTTCATCAGTTGTTAGCAAAGATAACAGATTTTACAGGTCAAAAGACTCAGGTTGGATTTCATAGCTTACCTATCTTAGTTAGTGAGAGCAGGATCAGAGCTGCATCTAAAAAGCATCACCTGAAACAGCTGTGACTTTGTTTTCCACTTCATAGGGAGCTGCAGAGTGGGCAGGCAATCTGAGAACCTGCAGCCTAGATCGAGCTGATTGAGGGATTGTATGGAAAGATTTCCACAGACTTACACAGGTGCTGACTCTGTGCTCAAAATTAAGATCCTGTAATACTTCAATTAAAAATATATTTTTATTTTCGTAAGAGTCTCTTTTTTTATAATCACAACAAATAAAAATAGGGTTAAGTTTCAGAAGATGGGTAGATTTTTATTCATGGATGTATCTAGGTGTTGTATGTTGAAATTTATAGTTTATATATATATATATATATAAGCATAAATATATACACATAAAATAGGAAAACAGAGTGGTTGGCAGTGGAGCTGAGTATTTACTGCTTAGAGTATGTTTCAGCATTATCAGAAAGCAATGAAAATATTGCATCTGTTGTCTCTGAGAAATGCCAGAAAATATTTCTGATTTATTATGTAGGAGGAAGAAAGTGAAAAGAGATACGATGCTGAAAAATTGTACACAGTAGGAGAAAGAATTGACTGTACAATAATTTGTAAACTTTTACACTTGCTGTATAAAAATGCCCTCCACTGAGCTGGATTTCAAATTTGTAGATCATCCATCTTTCTTTCCTTTGTGCTTCATGGAAATAGACTGTTAGCTTTTTGTTGGGCTCTATGACATTTTTCTTCTCTTCCTAACAGAAAAGATGAAACTGTCAAGCTGGTATAGTTTGCTTCTAGAATAAACCAGTGTAAGATTGTAATACTCCATTTTCACTTTTAACACTGTTTTTGACATGATGTCTTTGCTTGTAATATCTGTCTGTTTTACGTTGTGGGTGAGTTTAGTACTTAAATGGAAGCTATCCATTCTCTTTTCCCTTTTACGGTGGCTTCAATTACATTTAATTTTCAATTCTGGCCAACTACCTGCTTACACTCGAATAATTTTTGTTAAATAGAATAAATTTTAAAAAACCAACAACAACAAAACACCACACTTTGGTTTTCAGTAATCACATAGTTCTGTTTTTCTGATTCCAAATCAGTGTCACACTTTTAATGTGATTATGTTGAACAAATAACATAAATTCAGTTCTTATAAAATACAAACTGAATGACCTCAGAAGGTTAAGTTGTTTTCTCTTCTACCCTGACAAAGTTGAGAAAGAAAGAACTGGTTGTACAAAACAGATATGATGCAGCTGAGGAAAAAAAGTAAATGAGTAAAAATAGTAAAAAGAAATTTGACATGAATTCTGAATACTGAGGGTGAGTTTTGGCTCTCAGGTTAAATGTCAATGTTAGCCAAAGCACAACATGTCCTACTATTAAATATTTATGCCTTTCATCATAACTACTCATCAGTGGCTCGTGTTGTGAGTGAAATCTGTGTTAGATAATGAGCAAGTGTTCTTAGTTGGAAGCAGAAATAGATTGCACAATGGCAAAAGAAAAAGACGAGGAAGCTTCAGGTGTGCAGCCTTTTCTGCACAGACTGGGGTTGCTGGCAACTGCTTTGGAAATAACTTACTTTTGATACTGATGTATGATCTGAAGGAATGATGACTTCTAGATCTGTCTCCCTTTTGGTTCATGGTGTAGCTGAGCCTGCTGAAGAGAGTAACTTGAATTGATTGGAAATTTCCTAATATAGCCCTTTCCATGGGCAATACTGAGATCTAAATTCTCACCCCAAAGAGTAAATTCTGGTGGCAAAATCATCTTTCCAAGCTCCCAGATCACTTTTTCACATCTTTCTTGTGCTGCAGGTATTCCAGATCTCTGGGAGACTGAAAATGTTTGGTAATTCTGTGGTTGCTTGAGTTTTCCAAAAAACTGTGACCTTGCTGTTCGAAGAGAAACTTGATTCTGTTTTATTTTAAATATTGTTCTCTGCATATCCAGATCCTATTTTTTTTTTTTTGTTTTGTTTTGTTTTTTTGTGAGAATTCCAGTTTCCATGCAATTTCTACAGCATCACTCTATTAGACTAATGGAGTGCTACTCCTATATTGGAAATATAGGTCTGTTTCCCATTCATGGCACCTTTGGGTTTTGGTACATCATTAACTATTTTGAAAAAGAAAGCCCACTCAAATCAAGTTAATAGAAGACAATGGACCTTATGATTTCCTTGTATGCAAGGTGGGCATAAACTTCCCTTTTACAGAGGGTTACGGTCACAAAAGAAAGCATAATTTTAGTATATGTCATATATGTGCTACTCTATGGGAGATCTCTGAGTAATTTTGGAGCTATTTCTCAGTATAGTTAGAAGCATGCTAGTAAAACTGTTTCTGACAAACTTTTAGTCACAGTAAAGAGTGCAAGTAATGCTTTTGTGAAACATAATTTGGCCAAGTGCAAACAGGCTTAGCTTAAGGGTATCAACTTGATAGCTGCTACCTCTTGGATAAAACTCAAAGTACCACGTAAATTATATAAGTATTAGGGTTATTAAGGAAAAACCTGGGGAAATAAATAGCACAGAAATTGTTCAATTGTACTAATAAAGGTATTGATATGGCTTCCTCTCATCTGCTGACAATTCTTAAGAAGGTTTGGGAAAGAACTTAGTCAAACTAAGGTTGAAATATTAAAGTTTGAGGACAGATTACAAAAAAAGAAAAGCATAGGATTTGAATAAATTTGGGTTGTGCCAGCAAATAGAAATAGAAACTAGAAGGAGGGGAGTAAAGAAGGGGGAAAGAAAAGGAACTGAGATAAGCTAGTCCAGCTCAGAACTGAGTGAGTATTATGTTGTTTTCAGAAGTTATTTGGAGATTTTTGTATTTTATTTCCATTTTCTGCCGCCTTCATGAAATTTATTTCATTTAACTTTCTCTTTCTCTTTTGTTATTGTCTTCCTCTCCTTTCCCCCTTTTTTGTGTCTTTCCCTCTCTCTTCTCTTCTTAGGTTTAAAACAGCAACAGAAGAATACATCCATGTGCCTCCTAAGATGTGCTTTTTCTTGAAATGAGTTGTATACATCCTTTTCCAAAGCATAGAAAACATTTTCACTGTTTTTGTTTGTTTGTTTTTAGTTATTGCCACTCTTTAAAAATTGTAACAAATTCAAAAAGTACAACAGCATTTAAAAATGTGGAAGTATTGACTGATATGAATATTAGGTAGACATGCAGATAGAGAAAAGTAACCTTACAAATTAGAATGTGGTGAATATAGGGATTCTCATTGGAAATACCAGAAGCATTTTGGAGGCACATTGCAGTAGATGTACTAAAGAAACTTTAGTACTACTAAATTCTACTCTGAAGAACGTAAATTCTAACTAGGCAATGCATAATGACTATTTTATCAGTCTAAATTTAATGAATTATGCTACAGGAAGGAAGAATTCCTGCTATGTCCCAGCAAATAATTTCTTACTCTAACTGTTGGGACTTCTGTAATAACAATCAACTTGAACAGCACCATCTTTGTCTGAGAAATCCAATGGCGTGTCCCAAGTCATGCAAGACATGCATTTTTAAGACCATGATTTGTCTTGTTTTCTTGCAACACTTGCAATGCTTCGTGACTAATACTTGCCAATTTTCACTGACATCAAGTTGATTTTATGTCATTTGATATCAGTACCCATAATAACTTTGTCTCGGTGAGCTGTGTGCTTGTGCTAAGTTTTTAGCCTGCTAGTAGCATGAAGAGAAGCAGGTCAGCTACAGTCTTGTGACATCACCACTGTTTCCTGCAAGACCCTTGATTGCTCTTGAAGGCTTTCTGTGTAAGTACTGAGCACTGCTAGGCTATCCACGCATGCACTAAATCCCACTGATACCTTTGTTGTTGGAAATAGCTGAAGAGGGCATGATAGTGTACCTTTCTATACACGCAGGCATTTAAATAATGTGGAGGTGCTGTTCTCTGTTGAATAGGAAAGTGAGGATGGAGAGGCATCTAAAGAGCTTGTATGTATCACTGCTACAATTAAAGTAAGCAAAGAGCTGAGCTCTGAAGCAATTTGAAAAGTCACACAGAGGTCTGAAATAGTCTTGAAAGAGTATTTTCAACTATGTTAAAAGGCTTTAAGTCCTACTTTTTATTTTTTAAGTATTTTTAAAATCTCCTTACCAAGAAGAGAAGATTGGGGTTCTTTCTCTATAAATATATTTTGATAAAGGAAATCCTACTAATCTCGAAAATATAGATAGATAGATAACACATCTGTTAGAACAGTGGTTGTTCTGGTAAGTCTAATAGTGGTGAATTTGCTCATAATAATAAAGTTGTTTCAGTCTCTGCAGAAGACAAGAGAGTCTTAGAGAGAGAGAGAATTGAGAGATATTCTCAAGACATGGACAGAGTTGGTAGATGTGGTAGAGAAACATTTAGTTAATCTCAGATCTCACGGTGGGACATGCTGACTCAGGGCAATTCCAGAGGCAGATGAGCTTGTGAAGCCACAAAAGGAGAGTGCAAAATAAAATATAAAAGGAAAGACTGTTACATAAGTCCAAGTTTAAGAAATGGAGGGAAAAGAAAAGCAGACAGGAGATTGAGCTTGAACAGGGAAAAATAATAAAACTAAAAACAGAAGTTCCAGAGTAGTAGTAGAAAATTGATGTGTAAGGGGAAAGGTAAAGCTCCCTGCCTTCTACAGCCCCAGGAAAGTATGTGTTTTTACAGATACTGTGTAGGCTGTGTGCGCTGGGGGCTTTTTCCTCCAGCCAAAAAAAGTTTTTCTTTTTTATTTATTTTTTTTTTAAATGTGTGTGTACCATGAGAACATCATTTAGCTCTTAGGACCTACTTAAGCCCTACTTAAGGCAATAGCACCTTTTTTTTTTTTTTTTTTTTTTCCCTTATAGAATCTACCTTTAAAAGTACTTGAAATACTTTTTAATAGATAACAATATCAGACACGTTTATTTGGGGATATTAAAGAAGTCTTTAGTCAGGGTATATATGGGAGACCTCTTCCATGATGCGTGGAAAGCTTTGGAGTAAAGAGAAGTTCTTGAAACAAGAATTTAGTTGCAGTCTTGGGTTGACTAGAGTAGTATTAGTGAGGGAAGAACAAGTCTGGAGGAAATTCTAACAAAAAGGAAAGTATAAAAAAATGTCAGTTTCTCTACTGCTCTTAAAAGATATACAAAGTCACTTAAAAAAACAAAAAACAAAAAAAACAAAAAAAACCAAACAACTCAATCATTTCTTATCCTTAGAGTTCTATTTTTTTTTTTTTTTAATTTTTTTCTGCTCCCCTTTTCCAGATTTTTGTCCTGGAACTTCACATTCAAGTTAAAATATGAAATTTGGGGTACTAGCAGTTAAATTCAAGTTCATAAACTTGTGGGGAGCTTGTATCTGTGACGTATGTTTTGCACCATGATGTATGAAATACCCCCTGTAGGTGCAGACAGTGCTGTGATGTCTCCCTGGTCAAGTTAAAGCTTGGAAGTGCCATCTTTGGTACTTGAGTTGACTATCAGTTTCATCAGAGACATCAGCTGTCTCTGTTGCAGAAAACATCAAAGACATACTAGAACAGTTTCACGAGGTTAAGGCACTCATGAAACTAATACCTTGGTGATTCTTCCTTAGTCATGCTGTGTAGGCTTAGGAAAATCACAGAGTGTAGTTCATCTCCAAACTCTAGCCATCCAAAGTACAAGGATCAAATCTAGTCTCATTCAGGATTCCCCTACCTTCAGCAGAATTACTTCCAGAAGAGATTTTGTCCCATTCGATCATGTTTGGCCAGGGTCTTCTGAAAAGCCCTTCACCTCTCCTGTGTTTGCAGGCAGCCGAGGCACCTAGCTCAGGTTGAATGTGTGTATTTTACACGACTAGGGATGGATGAAATTAATCCAGTTCTTAATCTGTCTGTGGTCTATTCATCACATGTAAATTAAGGATATTAATAGTTCATTTTCATCTGTTTCTTGTAGAAAAAATAATTTGTTATGACAGGGAACTGGTTGTGTTGGAGCATTACAAGTGCATAGCACTAAAGGAGAAATCAAGAAGAGGAGCAGGATAGGTGATCAGTATAACAGAAAACTAATATTTCTATGTAACTGTATTTTGCATTTCACTCAGAAATCACAGCGACATAAAGTACTCGATATAGTCTCCATCACTTCCTAAAACAAAGTTTTAATCAACAGTTTAGTTATTCTATTGGAACCTATTTCCTTGCAAGAAAAATTAAAGATTTTCATATTCTTGTGTTTTAAATCTCCTCCCCCAGCCTTCTGCTTGTTAGTCTTCCTTCTAGAGATTCCCATCTGCCTCGTATGTTAACAGTACTGTGGACTTTCTGGTGCAGAAGAATTTGAAAGAATCTATGTTTTGAATTAAGTTATTTATTTTGACAGTAAATTCCTATTAGTTGGGTGAATCATATCCTTTATTCACCATAGAGTGAATTTTTACAAACAGTCATGAAAGGATTACTCTAAATGGAAGCAGATTTCTGTATACATAATGCTGTATATTCTTTTTTTTTTTTTTTTAAGAGGGGAGTAGAAAAGAATAGACTACAGAAATATAATGAATTCTGAAAGAATATGAATGCATGTAAGTTTCCTCCTATTTAATTCCGTAGTTGCCATGATGATGAATCTATTTTGTACATTTACACAGATATCTTTAGTCTTGTGTAAGTTTTAAACAGGATAACTCATATCTATACAGATTCTTTTCAGAGTTACAGCTATAAAACCAATAGAACAAGTTTAATGCAGTCTTTATAAAAAGTAAGGAATGTACAGAAATATGAAGTCACCAGGATTAATAATTATATTATGCTCAGTAAAATACATCCAGCATGATAGTTATGCTGAATTAAGAGATTGTTTGTATTTACTTAGAACATGCCATTGGATATCATACTAGTAAGTGAATTAAAGAATAATATTTGTGTTATATAAATACATGTTTGGCAAAAAAAAAAAAAGTCGAGAGGACAAAGAGCATTTGTAACTGGATATTATTCTCTTAAAATATGAGTTTTACTTGCCTTTAACCACGTGCAATTGCATTTACTCAGAGGAAAGAGTTTTTTAAAGAAAGTATAACTGAATTATAAATACAGGGATCATTCAGGACAGAACCTGGATCTATTTGGCATTGACAGTTTTATTATTACTCTTAAGTTCTGTTGTTATGTTTTTGGTTTTCTTGTGATTGAGGTAAAGTTAATTTTGGTGCTTGTGTACATTGTGTACAAGCTGGTTTTGTTCTTACTACCTCCTAATACTTTTATTATACAAACAGAGAAAGAAACTGAACTTTTTTTTTTTTTTTTTTTTTTTTGCTACAGTCTTTGATTCATCAGTCTTGGTAAATTTTATCAAAACAAAATGAGGTTTCCATTTGCTTTTTCCAATTTCTGAGGGAGTAAGCATTTCAGAATCGATGCGAATACCTGACAAGGTATGGCACACTCAAGATCAGCAACACAGATAAAACAGTAAGGCATTCTGAGCTAGGAAGAAAAAGATGTTTTATTTAATGTAATTCAGATGATGAACCAAGTCTGTTTTCTTACCTCTGCTCAACATCAACATATCTTACAAACAAGTTTTTTGAATTTCCAAGGCATGTAGTGTGAGAGCTGCAATTCACGATAGCTTGTGTTTCATCCTTGACCTTTACAATTCAGCACTTCCACAGTGTGCTGGAGTCTGTTGTTAAATGCCAGCCTGGAGTTTTGAAGGCACAAAAGATTATCAGGTAGAAAAAGAATTGCCTTTCAAATGAAGATCAATACAAAATCCGCATATTGTGGCAAACAGAGCTACATGCATAAGCATTCAGGTGCAGAAAAACAGGAAAGTATTTGTAATTTTGACAGCACTAACAACGGCAGAGGGAAGGAGGGCACCTCTGCTGTGCCCGAGTCTGTCTGAACAGCATCCCAACCTGTTGGCAAGCTAGCTTATGGATAGGCAACATTCATCAGAATGCTGGTAGTTTCTAGCTGTAAAAACAGGAAAGGATTATTGGGATATGGTGATGATATGAGGTTGAGGGAGTTGGGTTTGTTTAGCTTGGTGATTAGAAGGCTTCAGGGAGACCTCCTTGTGGCCTTCCAATACCTGAAGGGATTTTAAAAGCAGGAGGGGGACTGACTCGTTTCATGATCTGATAGGGATAGGACAAAGGGGAATGGTTTTAAACTAAAAAGATGGGAAATTTAAGATAGAAGTTGGGCAGAAATTTGTTACCTCAGGGAGAGGTGAGGCTCTTGCACTGCTCCCCAGAGAAGTGTGGGTGCCTCATCCCTGGAGGTGCTCAAGGCCGGGTTGCATGGGGCCCTGGGCAGCCTGAGCTGATGGGCGGTAGCCAGCTCAAAGCTGAGATTTGGAGCTATAGATGATCTTCAAGATCCCTTCTAACTTAATCCATTCCACAGATCTATGATCTTGTGAGAATTTTATGCAATTACACAGGTGAAGTTTGCATATCAAGGCTTAGTAGATCCTCAACTCCAAATTCCGGCCTTCCAGAGAGCTGCAGCCAGCTGTCCTTTGCAGAAACAGTAGGAATCATCTCTTTCACCTTTCACTGTGTGAAAACCTGTATCTGAACTAACTATAATGTTCCAGTGGTTGATGAGATAAACAAATAATTTTTTAGTCAGTGATTCAGCTTTAAGCATGTATTTGAATATGAGTTTATAGTGTCCTCAGAGTGCTCTGTTCCTATTGACTGCATAGGGACTGTAGAAATCTGTCAGACTAGATGAATATGCTGGAGGTATCTCTCTATGCATAGATAAAAATGCTGTTTTGGTTTTAGTTACTAATTTCCACGTTCCCACATGGTTTTATTCCAGAACTTCTAGTATATTGGTCTTCAAACTGATGTTTCATGTGAGCAAAATGATTCTGCTAACAGACATACAATTCAGGTGTGAATTTATTTATGAGGAAAAGAGTTTGCACCACCCCTTAAAGTTTATAGCATACCATTTGTGCTGCAGGTCATCCTGTATACAAGAGTCCTTGCATTTGAAAATCTCGTTTTTACATTCCAAATAGAGCTAGGTGCAGCTCTGATCCAATTTACGCTGGAAAGAAAGGTGTTTGAAAAGTTTGGATTGCAGAAAACATCCTCTAGCTACTGGGAATTAATAAGTAATAATAATTTTTAGTATATAACAGTAAATTAATATTTCTTTAAAGCAATGAGAGTATAGGAAATTTGGAAGAGAGCCTTAAGAAAGCTTAAGATATCTTCCACAATGATGCTGACTCTCTAACTGGTTAAAATCTTCATCTAAAATGTGAAAAGTTTTGTTTTGTTTTTTGTTTTAAATTCTTAATCTACTTAATTTACTAATTTCATGATTTCCATATGCTAACAACAAAGAAAAAAAAGGTGTTTTCAGTGGAATCTCATCTTCTGGGGACAGAAGTATATGTGAATAAACTGAAAGCATAATTTGTGTTCATGTATCTTCTAAATAAGCTCGTCTGTGTATCATTTAATAAATTAAAAAAGATGGCATAATAGCTACTTTTTAAAATTGGAAAACTAAGTAATGCTTTAAAATAATTTTCACAAAGCTTTTCAGTGTTTGCAAGAAAATTATATCTAGGGTAGACTGTGTTTCTCAAGCATGTGAAATTTCATCTGCTTTAGCTGATCTTCATCTGTTCTTTGAAGAAATTTCAGGGTGGAAATGTGCAAACAAAAGGATACCATAAGAAGTCAGTATGAAAAAGTTAAGACTTTTTAGGAAATTAGTCAGTTTTTCTACTCTGACCTGCAAAGTACTGCTTGTTATAAAATACAGCAATAGAACAAAACATATGCAAGCACTTTTAATTATCTTTAAAACCGAGAGAAATAAAGGTTTCTTTTTGATGGCTGCCTGGTATTATTATTAATTTTTTTTTTTTAAGCACTTCAGAGAATTGCATCTGTGATGAGATAAAGGCAGTTGCAAACTTAAATTAAGATTATCTTTAGGCTAGTAATCTCATTTACTGTTAAGCAATTTTAATTCAAGTCAAGACAGTGCAATTAGTGTCATCATCCTGCTGATATTCCTCTTTGTTTTGTGGCTGTATTTACTGTTGTTACGACAAGACAACTCATATGAAGTATAAGTCAAGATAATTAATTATTAAAGGAAGAAAGTCAGTAAGTGCTGCTGCTGCAGTGTGACAAGCTGGGCTTGTGTTAGAATTGAAAAGAATGTCTCATTAAAACACTTGGCAAACTTTGTAATTTTCCTTTTTGACATGGAGATAAATTTATTTCAAATGGCATTCTGAAACCTGTTATACTTTTTCTTTTGTTTTACTGTACTCTTAATTGTCTTCTTAAAATTATATTTGTTTTGAATACTTATGTTGCAGGAATTAAAAAATGTAAAAAATATTCTCCATATGAAGAAGGGATTTTGCTGTCACCTATCTAGGCTGTGTTTAAGATGGTATTTTTCTTGAGCTGTATTTTGCTGCAGGTTGCATGGATATAAAAAAGTGGATGCATTTCAGGTATACAGGTTTTCAAGTAGTTCTGAACATACTTTGTGTTCCTAACTAGCATACATTTGAATGCTTTTTATTAATAGTGTCTTTTATTTTTATTTCCTACACTTGCATTAGAAGGTCCTAGAGGAAAATAGGGTTCCAAGGATGGGTTCTTCATGACTGCAACATTAAATCCATTTCTGAATTTTTAATCTTGATGGCCCCACTTTTTGTTTTTAATAAGTGTTATTTGTATGAGATCTGGCAAGATATGATGCTTGTTCTTTACTTCAGTGGCAGTGCATTCCTGAAGCCCCATTAATAATGATTCTTTTGCAAAGAACAGTTAAGTTGCTGCAAGAAGTTCTAACACTAATTTGTACTGAGAATGCTTCCCAGAATATATTGCTGTTATATTCAATAATTTCACTACAATAAAAGTGAGACTTCACCAATATATAATCTGCAATCAGATAAGGTGCAAGCAATGAGGGAGTTGTTTTTGGTTTTTGTTTCCTTTTACAAGGAAAAGGAAACATGAAGGGGTGAATCCAAAGCACAGGAAGGATACGTTAAACAAAACTTGGAGGCATTAAGTTATATTTGAGTACAACAGTCAGTGCACAGTTTAGTGTTGTAAGTGTACGTGTTGCTTAAAAAGACAAATACAGAAGAGCATGCCTGTATATATTGTTGTGTTGTAGACAATGTGAACTGTGCCAAGAATATGTTGTGCCAGAAGCTTTTTTCAGTTTGTTACTGCTCAGCAAGGTCTTTAATACATGCTTACCTTTAAACTTATGAGTAATGGGGTTGATTTGAGTGGTCTTTTCACGTCTACCTTTCTGCTACAAACTACTTTACTCTTTCTGGAAACTAAAACATATGGTGCTATTAAGACCTTGAAGTGTACTTAGAACCAAGTAATTGTGTGTAATGCACACACTGTATATGCTTCTCTTCACTTTTCACTTCTCTTTATGCATTTTATGTATGTTTCTGAACTAACAAAAAGATTATAGAAGGACTTTTCCTTTACATAGATTGTCCTCTGTGTTTGTGAATCAACCCTGCATAAAATGACTTTTATGCTGGCTAATAAATGTACTTTTGAAGATCAGTTTATTTTATGCTTTGTGTTTTCTTTTTTGGAATATGCACTTCTGGGGTTTAATGGAGACCATTTGGCAAGGGAAAGGGGGAATTGTAAAGAAAATGCCGTGGAGCATGGAGAATGCTACTATAGCAGAGTTGCTAGGAATTCCTTTCTTGGTGAAGTATTGAGTGAGTTTTGCACCATTCTTAAGTTCATTCACTGGATTCACAAATCTGATAATCCTGTCCTGCAGTAGCAAGTAAGAATGTTGGGAAGAGGCAGTATTTAACAGATTGAGCAGAAGTTCAAGGATAACTCAGTTCTTAATTGCTTAACTAGGAAAATTATAAGAAAAAAAATTAAACCAAGGCACCTGTTGGTTGTTGTTTCTGCAATATAATTCACTGGTTTACTTCTTATTGCCCTGGCTGTAAATCAAGCCACGTTAATTTTGGATATGTTCTTTGCTTAATTGATTTCAGCGATAATGCTTCAATGATCAACTTAGAGTCTCTTAAGACTGATCCAACATGTTTGGATCAGCAGAATTCACCCAGGAAAATAGATCCCAACCAAATTGAGGAATTAATTTAGGAATTTCTACTTATAAACAGTTCATCAGATAAAAGCAGCAGTTGCCAGAGCTGTGCAGAGGAATGAGAAGAATCGAGTTAAACTAGTCCTGCAAAATTGAGTGAAGCACAGGGAAAACCTACTTCTGATCTTAAAAGTTCATTCTTTCAGTATTATTTCAGTATTTAACCACTTTTTATAAAATCTTCAGTGACATGAGAAAAGACAAAAATGAGTTAATGAAAAGCTCAGTCATTAGTGTGTAGTCAAGAAACCATTATTTGATTTTCCATAAGGGAAACTAAATTGCCACAATCTCAGTTGACTTAAATGGGATTTGGACTGAGCCCAGTATTACTAGCTCAATTTTTGAGGTGAGCATCAGCATCATTGGACTGAAACAACTTCATTCCCAAATGGCAAATTTATGATCTAAGTTACATTTAAAAGTCTTTGGCCATCCTGGCTAAACTAACTAGAACTTAGGTTTTCTGTGCTTAGATTGAGTCTAGGAAAAAAAGAGAAGTTCTATGTGTAGTATATCCACTGAATTTGTCTTGTAAAGGTGCGTTCCTCATTGGGTTCTGGCAAATAGTAAGAGTTGAGTTTTTAGCTTTGTTTTTTATAAGGGGTAGAACAAGTAGGAAGCCTCTTTTCTACACTACTGAATATGTTTTCAAAAGTCTGGTGTCTTTGGAGATGCCGTCACCCTCCTATGTAGTTATACTGAAGGTAAGAGAGGAATTCGTGGATTCTCTCTGGAGAAAGGTTGGTAATGTTTAAGTTCATATACACAGGTGGAAGCCTGCAGTTAGATTCACAGTGCAACAAGTGCACAAACCTCAGTCTCAAATGAGACTGCAGACTCTGAACAGCTTAGAATTCATATTCATCAAATAAGGTTGTGCATTATTCTTTCACTTCAGTGGTACATGTTTTTCACAAACATGGTCTAGAATGAAGAGCATTCAGTAGATAGAACATATTTAGTTTATGCTATCCACACACAATGAAGTTCATACAAATCATGTGACTTGTATTGTGGTGGTTGTTGTTGTTATTTTCCTTTTAGCAGGCTGTATTAAGCACAAATCAATACTAAGTGACCACTTTGCAGCATTTTCATAATTCAGAAACATGATGCTTAGGCATCATAGTGCATAGTGTACAGATGCTTAGTTCACAGTGTAACAGTTGAGTTCAATTCATATCATAGTTAGGAAAACACAATGGAAGGCTTCTGTGTTTGTTTTCTGTGAGGATGGCTCATGGCAGGTAGGATGAATTGTGTGCCCAACCCATTTCACTTCCTTTGTAGTAGATATCTGGTTTTTGTGCATTCTTTTATGGGAACATCCACCACTTATTGATGTGGTTTCACCTGGCTAACGCTTCTTCTCTTGCAGGGAAGTCTTACTGATTTGGCTGATAATTTTGCTACATCTCCAGTCAGCGTTTTGTGTTTGATGAATGAAATGCCATTCTAGGTTATTCACTCAATTTGCCTACAAAATCAAGATTTTTCTCTTACCATCATGTTTTAAATTCTGATAATAAAATGTCTTCTGCCTCTCGCCTTGTGAGAATATTCCACCTCTGAACTTACTGAACTTGGCAGAGCTTGGAAAGTTTTGGCTTGCTTCTTGAATGGGTTTCAAGCAGTATTCTTATTATAGTAATAGCCAAAACTGGTGTTAAAAAACTGTGATTATCTACAGAGCATTCTTAAATGTATGAGAGGCAGTATGCTCATTGAAGCCCAAGACCAATGTCTTTAAAATGGTCTTTCCATGAAGTATATCTGTGATACTGGTTTCCATCCTGTGCTCTGATTGCATATGGTGTTGTGATTTTATTTGTCAATTACACTAGTTATATAAAATGTGGCCAGAAATCTGTTTTTTTTTTTTAAGTAGTAAGATTAGAAGCAGTAAAATTTTATTTCTGGCTCGGATGTGCAAGGTGTATTAATGCAGCTGTACTACATAGCTGTTGCTACTATGTATGTGTTAATATGTGTAGATAAATGTCATCTGCTATGGAAATTTACTTAAAGATTCTCCGTTATGGTGTAAAACTGACTTCAGTAGGGTGTTGAATCAGCCTGATATGCTGGCTCCTGGTCTTTCCTTCCCAACCATTTATGCCCACTTGATTCTAATCTGTGCTCTTTATCATAAAGCTTTGTTTATTGATACTTCCATGTTATTACATCGTTCAGAAAAGCCAATGTGCCAAATATTGCTGATATTGGATATAGAAAGAGCCTGGCTTTTCAAATGATCTTCCCTTAAACTGCTGTTGCTCTTACTCATTATTTACATCGTGATAATACCAGAATAATTTCTATTTGTATAACTTCATCAATTTAGTAGTCACCCCTCTTTTCTGCCTGCAAGTAAATAAATAAATAAATGAAGTAATTGCTAATGGAATTACTTGGTAACTTACACTTACTTGAAATTTATTCCCATTTTAAAACACCTTCCTTGCTTATAATTCTGTTGCTAGGTTAAGCACCCCTATACTTTTATGCCTGCCACCTAAGGAATAATTAAAGCATCATGCTAAGCTCAACAACAGAAAAAATGAATGGGTTTGGCATCTGAGGCAGGCATGGTTGTCTGAAAAACTGCATCAGCCTCTGTGTGGGTGGAGGAGCAGTAGCACTGCTCTTAAGATTGCTTCCAACATTCACATTGACACAGCTGGGGACAAATGACAGCCTTCCAACAAGTTTTAATCTCTCCATAAACTCGCTCTGTTTAAGAAGTTGCAGTATGGATTATTTCATGATTTTATTTTACATTTTGCATTAGGTAGAATCAGGTTCTTTTTCTGCCAGATTTGAGAGATTTATCAGTTTACATTGCAACTCGAGAAGTGGACGTAGCTGTGCCACTGGAACAATGTGCACCATCTTTAAGAGATGCTGTAAGCCTGGGCTGTTCCACAAAACTTAAAGCAAAATTCTTGGCATTTTTAATAATGACCACTACTTCTTCCATTAACATTTCTGGAAGTTTGTTTATGATGTGATAAAGCACTTAAAATTTATCTAAAGCTTATAGACGAGCTTTATGTGCATAATAAAGTGCTTTGTTAGATCTGGGCTAACCAGAACCTGATTGTTTCTGCTTTCTGTGGTGATTTACAGCATTTCTTCTTTGTGTTGTGCCTTGTTTTCTGTGAATTATAATAGCAGAAAAAATCAAAATCTGCAGTAAATACTGATATCAGTGACGTTAGATCAGTGCAGGGCATTAATATTCATTGCAAAAAAAACAACCAATTTTGGAAGATAAATTATTGGTGGAAGAAGAGGCATTTCAGAGGATATTATTGAAACACAAGAAATTAAAATATGATACAGTATTGGCAATAAAGTATGATTCCCTTTATTTAATTTGTTCAGTGGTATAATCAGTAATTTTTACACATTTGGTATATAATAGCCTTGATCAAATTAAGAGAGAAAACAAACGAATGGCAAGATAGATTCAGAAGTTTAAATCCTTTCTTACAAATCCTCTTGCACTGAAATACTTCTAATTCTGATATTAAGCATGGCACAATGTGGCATGCTGCCATGGTTGATCAAGCTGTGAGTTGCTCTCACATACAGGGGTTGCTGTAACCCATCACATTCTGTCCATGGGGCTTGGATTTCTCTGTGTTCACCAGCAACAAATATATAGCAGAGTAAACTTAATGGTAAGTCTAGGGGGATTTAGTAAACTGAGAATAAGCTAAAAATTTTTTCATTATATGTCTGTAAGGGAGTGAAGAGAAAGGTGGGTTGGGGAAAGGGCTATGCTTTGGATGTACTTCAACTTACTGTCTGCAGGCCCCCAGCATTTCTTCTTCTGTGAGCCCATATTCTATGAGGAATCCATCGCCAAAGGGACTCTCTTGGGTTATTGCAGTTTTTGGTGTATTTTATTCTGGAAAGAGGGAGCATTCTGTCTAGAAGACAGGGAAATGAAGCGAATCTCATTTAGAAAAGCTGTGCTGGTGCCTAATTTCTGTATTGTTAAAGTACAAAATTAAATTCTTGGTAGCTGTGCAGTTTTATATAATTACCACCATTTTTCACTGAGCAAAGGGGAAAAAAAGTGCTGTTTACATTAAGGACCATAGAATGACAGTGCAGGAGTATCTGGCCAATGTTCAGATGCTCTAGAAGTGCAAATATTAATGAGTTCGCACCCTCTTGCCCTTAATCTTTTATCCCTGCCATCTTTCATCTCTTGGACAACATCTCACTCTGAAATTCACCATGTCCTGCACTATTTCTCAAACCAGCCACTGCATCCCAATCCAGTAGTTACATCCAGTGTCCTGTAAGTAAATAAATGATATTCAGTTTGTGACCCTAGCTGACCTACCACTTGTGAGAGAATGAGATTTTGCCATCATTTCTGCTCTGAAAAAATTTCCTTGTATTCTATCATAATGTTTCTGTAGATGTATTGAATATTATGAACTTCCTCACTGGTTTTCCCCTGGCATACTTTATATGTGTGCAGTATAAAATCAGTAACTATCTCATGGAATATGCTTCATTTAGGACTCATATTTTAGTCTGCCAGGGGTTTGTGTTTGTGAATAAAGGTTTTCACTTTAAACCACACCTGCATTTATCAAAAGCATTTTTCTTACCTGTGATGCTGAACTTCTTCAAAGAACTTCAATGCTGTTGATTGGAATCCCCCCCTCCAGTCTGATTTAAGCAATGACATATGAAAAGAAAATTGATTGATTCCCATAAAGACAGAAGCATGTGTTTCCGTGTATATTTTGTTGGGAAGCTGAGAGTTCCATTGATTCACAAGAAATAAACATATTTGCAAATTGAATCAAACAAGAATAAGTAACACTATGAAGGTTTTTAAATATTTAGAACTGGAGAAAGGGGGTATGGGAGTTAAGGAGGAGGAGAAGAGATGAAATTGTTATTTAACTACCAGTTTTGGAAGGGAAATATGTTTAGGGAGTGCATTTTTGTCTTGATTGTATTGAAAAGGAGACAACATTATGAGAAGATTTTTACACCTACTGAGGTTTTTATGTTGTTATACACAGGAATAAAGGAGCAGAAATGATGCCCTGCATGTAGGAAGCGCATCCATCTCAAAATTTCCTTGGATATAGTAGTGTAAGCTATTGTTTCACCTTTAACATTTAAAATCTTTATTTTTGTTGGAATCCGTTGCAGGGCCAGTATAAGAAGACATTATAATACAAACCTTGGGCTTAGTCAAGGTATGATGTCAGTAGGAGCCTTTGGATGAGACTCATCTTTCTCCCAGCAATTATTTATTCAGGAAAGTAAAAAAAAAAAAAAAAAAAGCAAAACAGAACAAACAAAAAAACCACAACATTTTTAACAGAAAAGTCTAACCCGTCTACAGGCTTGTTGCATTCTTAAGGTTTTTTTTAAGCCTTTCTAAGAAGAGATACTGTTGTACAGAAATCATTGACTCTCAGTGTACTATTTTTTTTTTTTTAAAGCTGACAGAAAGGAAATCATTTTCTATTATATCCATTTTTAGACATTTGAATAAATTGCCTGATTGTTAAAGATACTAAGCATTCACACTTCAGAAGAGCATTTTGTGTTAGTAAATGACACAGGATGTTTTTCCCCCCAAATGGAGCACTGAAAAGAAAAGGAAATGTTCTGAAAATCAGTAAGCATAACCTCTTCTGCCTGGAAACAACTTATACCTGTTTTTCTCCTTTATATCCTCCTTTTTTTAGCTTCCAGATTTAAGTCAGTTTTTGATAACAGGTTTTTGCCTGAGGGTTTTTCTTGGTTTTTGATCTTATTCTGCGTAAATGCAATGGCTTTACTTCCCCAGGGATAGCAAAGGTTGTAGGAGAACTGAGCTTCAGAAAGTAGCCAATGTGCTGGTGGTTCTCAAAGGATGACTTCAAGCAAACCAGGCAGAAAGAGCCATAATAACTAATATGGGTTTTTCTTTGAGTTAAGGGTCATGAGACAGGAGCATGCAAAGAACTCATGGTTTCCTTGAGGTGGATGGGCTTCATCAGGCTGGGAGAGCTGGTTGAGAAGATATGTTTTGAATGACACAGAGTTTGGGGACATTATGGACTGGTGGACTTTTTGTGCAGGGCGATCTGCACAAAAGAGATGTTGGGATATGATGTTGGGATATGATGGGGGCCTGAAATAATTTAGGATTTAGGAGTGGGGAGCAGTTGAGTCGTTTAGATAAGGTTAAGAGCGCAGTTCTATCTGTAGTGGTAGAGATAAAAGATCTACCGTGGCAAAAACCCTTTTCTGAGAATAGGTGTTTACAGGTGCTTGGAGAACATAGCAGGACAAGTGCTAAATGATCCTTATCTTCTGGACAAGAGAAATTTTTTTAGATGGAAGTTGCATCTGGGATATCTTGTATAATAATTTTAGAAGTTGTTTTACTGCCTTTCCAGTTCTTATATATATTGCTTCAAGATATAGGTGACAAATGTTTATGTGAGAAACTATTTATTTTCTCTAGTCTAATCATTCTGTGCAGTCGTCCCCAAGGCCGTGTATAATGAGAAGAGTAATTAATTACCCTCTATTCACCTTTTCAATGAAGTTCATGAATGCATAGATCGTCCTCTGTTTTTTTCTCCAGTGAGCTCATTTTGAATGGAAAAAAATACATATGTCTATTAGTCATTTCTGTTAAATCTTACAGCAGTGCAGGCACAGGTGTAGTCCACATATCTATAGATTCATGGTGAAACTATCTTGTTCTGTAGCCCTTTCAGAATAGTTCTGCCACTGTATGATCATCCAAGAATATTGTAACTTTATTTCTAGAGAACAACTCAAACAATTTTTTTTTTCTCAATTAATTTTTGTGTATTGTAAATACACTGTTGAGGTGCTGCAAGCACTTTAATGCTGAATTTGATCTGATTTTTCATTTCTCAGCTCCTTGCATCTGTTCACATTGCCATTAGTTTTCATCATGCTGAGTATTTTGATACCATTAGCAGATTTTGCTACCTTACGCAGTCATAGATGAATTATATACATACAGATGAGCCAAGATCCACAACATATACCAGTGGGATTCTTCTTATAATTTTCTGTCATTAGGTAAATTGATCATCTTTGATCTTTTAACAGCAGGAAAATTCTAGAAAAGAATTTTCCCTTGTACTCAGTGCTTCCTCCTCGAGTTTTTATTGTCAATCACAAAGTCACTGTGATATGGTGGTGGTGTTCAAGTGCCTTAATTATACCTTACTCATTTACACTTGCCTGATGCCATATTTATACACAAACCACTCTGGTTTAAAATCTCTAACTTTATGCACTGATATGGAGAGGAACAGACTGAAAAGCATAATTCTTATAGTGAAGTAACAATTCTGTGAAAGCAAGTGAAAAAGAAACAGGGCCTAAATCCAAATAAATCTGAAGATTATGATAAAGTACTTTATTTACTTATTTTACTTGCAGTGTATATTATAAGAATGACTTCTTGTTTTCAGAGAACTTTTCACCTGAAAAGCCAAGCTTTTGATGCATCTAAGATATGAAATGCATTTATATTATATTCATCTCTTAATCCAAGTCTTTCGTGGTTGTTAAGATTTCGCACCTCTTCATTCTCTGGTTTCAGCATTTCTCTGACTCTTTTTGCCTACCTATAAGCTACTCAGCTCACACAGACATGTATTACAGATCAGATGCTCCTACTGGCATGAAATTCTGCTTCAGAAGGTTAAAGCCACCAGATTTAGAGTCAGTAGGTTGTTTTCTTGTTGTTTTTCTTTTTTGTAACAACAAATAAAAAAGAATTTTGGGGATTGAGTTTCTTGTTTAGTGTTGCCTCATTCAATGAAATTGAATTTGAATTGAATTGAAGGAAGCCAAGGCAGTAGTGATGGTTGTAAACTGCCATGTTGTCTTTTTGCTATCAGATTTAAATTAATTGTAAGGTGGGTTTTTTTTTTTTTGGAGTTTTCTGATCACTGAGGAAACTGTAACAGACTGTCTAGTTCAATTTTAAGTTTAAAACATCTTCTGAGAGTACAAGTGATTTTTATAATAACATCTTCGTAGTCTTCAGATATTCGAATTAAAGTATTGAGAATGGAAATAAAATAAATAACTCTTTAGAGAAAGTTGTATCTATGAGATCTGGTTTCTCCTATCCACAGAGCCTCTCTACCATTCACAGCTATCCTAAATAGTCATTTCTCTTGTTGTTTATAATTTTATTTCTTTTATGTCTATTAATAAAAATGTCAGTATTTTAATAAAGCATATCATTCTCTTCTATCAATAGAGAACTCTTAATGTTTTTTTTTTTTTAAGTAGTCGTCTTGTGTTACTGTCCTAACTGTGGAAAATAATCATATTTAAACATACATCATGAAGATACAAAAATATTAAGGGTTTATGGTACGTTTTTAAAGAAAAATCTGTTCTCTGGTTCTACCTTGATATACCTGTCTTACCAATAAGTTCCAGTCCTTACTACTACTATGTCTCTTTCCTGCTTACTTGAGTCCATGCATCTGGCAAGTCTGAATGCAGAAGCATTCAAACTGAATGGGATGAAATATTAGAAACTTGTCAGAAAATCTTTATTTAAAAGGGAGGCAAGTTTGAGGTCATTCAATTTCCCCCCGATGGTGTTACTGTGTTTATTAAAGCTCTTGTTTGCATTATTTGCAGACAAAAAATAAAGAAAGAAAAAGAAAACAACAATATCCCATGCAGATAAAATATATTGATTTCTCAGTAAATAGAAGAACTTAAATCATCTGTCTTTTAAGACAGTATTAATATTTATTAGGGTAAAAAAAAAAAGGGGGGGCATTTTTAAAGATGTCAGCAAGTATGGGTCAGCTTAGGATAAGTTTTCCTGATGCAATGTACAGGACCATGTTCTCAGCTTTATGTACCTGATAAATATTGTTCAGCTTTTGTCAATGTCATTGGAGCCATTAGCAGATCGCTTCAAAAAGTTCAGTCATTTAAAAATGAACTGAGCTGTTCTTTATGGACGTCCATTATTAAAAAGAAATATAACAGAGTTGTCATGAATGACTTTCATCTAACATCAGTTCCCCATCCATGTAACTGCATTGCCTTCAAGGGAGCTGTTCCTAATCTATAACCATTATAGATTTTTAAAGTCAGAGAGCCATTTTGAATTATGTGTAATCTGACCTTTGGCATAACATGTGACATAAAATTCCACCTGAATTAGGCTTTATGATTAAACCACCACTTCTTTGAAAGGTGATAAATAATGTCTCCAACCTAATTTCATCTTTCTAAAAAGCAGTCATATGTTTTCAGCTTTCTTAAGTAAATAGGAGCAGAGAAATAAAAAAGCACCTTTCAAGCCCACGGATTTCAGTTACTTAAAACATAGTGAATTGTATTCCCAGCTGAGGGTCTTCTTTATCTCCAGTGCCTTTGCTCTTGTTTAGGTTAGCCTTGCAATTTACATAGTTGAAATTAGTTGATGTTAACTTCACATGTAGCTCTGATCTTAGATTTCACTAGGTGTTGACCAGTTTTCTCTTGGGTTTATTGCTCTTATTTAAGAGTTTATTTGTATTCTGGGTTTGTTTAGCTGCAGCTTCTAAGTAATGAATGTAGTAAATGGATGTCTGTTGCTCATCACAGCCCATCAGAATCTTTCCCTCCTGTAGACAGTGGTAAAACTGAAGGTGAAAATGGACCAGAAAACAAACAAATTATTTGCATTTAATCTGAAGTTTGCAGGACCAGTGTTTAGAAGCAAGGCAATCCATATGCAAGTTTCTGCTTTTGTGTCATTTCATCACAATAAATATTTAAAATATCTCACCTGAAGATTGTAAAATGTCTCAGAAAAAGGAACTGGTTTCAGTTCTACCTGTAACTATTCAGTGGATATATCTTTTGGTTTGCATGTGGATGTATAAACTCTATTAATGTTAACCTTCCTCCCTCCAGAGATCATTAACGTAGTCTCTTAAGACAAAATTGAGAAGAAGAAAAACAAAAAGCATTGCAAGATTATTAGTCACTCTCTTCTTGGATGTACATTTGGCTCAGAATTGGTATTTTTAATATCATGTTGCATTGATGTTGAGGAGCAGGACTGAAATTTTTGTTAGCAAGCACTCTGTAACTGTAGTATCCTATGCAAGAGATATGCTGAAAATGGAGAGTAGCTATTATAGCTTGGGATGTTATATGTTATGCCTCTCATGCTGATCAGTGGAAAGAACGCACACCATCAGGGCTGCTCTTTTCAGATATTCTTGTATATTTATATTCTTGATACCCTCTCTGATGAGGGATAATGGATCCACAGAAGGTGCCTATTAGGAAAACAAAGAGTAAACCATATGAACCTGATACTCTTGAGATTCTTCCCAATTTCTAGTCTTTCTGTAGAGAAAACACTAGATGAGCTAGATGACCCCCTATATTCTGAATATAGGAGCTGGTTGCTGAAGAGAGCCAGCTGGCCTGGTGACACAGTTCCCCATCGATTCCTGGGATGTTTGCTGAGCAGTGCAGTGGGAAGAAAGTCAACAAGACCAGACAGAGTGGAAATATTGGATTATATTGGATATCCTACTGGATATAGGATTGCACTATGTCAATGGTCCATCAAGTGATCACTGAAATGAAGAAACGGGAAACACACACACAAAAAAACACCCTTAGCAAGGACAACCTGGCCATGTATTTTTTGGAGAACTACAGCAGTAATGTGACTTGTTTCTTTCATTGACTGTATCATGTGTTTTTACATATTAACCAGGAGTGAAATTTTGCTGTTAACTGAGTGTTTGCTATCAACAGTGACTGTAAGAGTTCTGGGCAGAGGGCAGACTAAACCCTGGATTGCTTTTATTATTTGCATCATTTGTAGTCAAGAGGAAGCTTTTCTTTTGCAAATGGTGTAAAAAATGATGTTTCTGCTCTTTTTAAAATTAGACTCATTAGTGAGATAGTCAGGAAATAGCTCCTGATACAATCCTGAAAGGTATAAGAGTGCAAGTTCTATCACCTATCGAATGAGAATTACTGAATTGCTGTCAAGCTACGATACGTTTCCAGGAAAGAGTTCCATAAACTGCCTGATTAACAAATATCAACCCTTGAAAGTCCAACAAAATTGTTACATGATATAATTTAATCAGGTACTTGAATACATTATGAGATTTTCTAACTATTGTTTTGTTCCCTATTGTAAATGCTTAAGCTGGCAATGAAAATCTAGGCCAAAATGTTTGGGGAGCAGTGCTGGAACCAAAATTACTCAGTCTGGAGAAGAGAAGGCTCAGGGGAGACCTTCTGGCTCTGTACAATGGCCTGAAATGAGGTTGTAGTGAGGAGGGGATTGGCATCTTGAACCAGGTAACAACGGTAGGATAAGAGTTAATGGCTTTAAGCTTTTCTCGTTAATAGGCCTGACCTTATTATTAGATATTCATGCAATATGACTTGTTAAATACTTGGTCACAGTGATGGAGCTCTCAAGGGACTGCACCACAGCTTTGTCAATGCTCTCAGTGTAGACCATCAGTTTGCACAAGTGCTGTGTTTTGCAGTCCAAGTATCTCACTGAGAAAGGGAAAGGAGGAAAGTATTTCATGAAGGTAGAAAGGGAACATGATATCGTCAGTTGTTCAGTTCTCTGTGAAGCTGTTAAATGTAACAATGTTTTAATGCTGCTTTATGTGTTTTTGGACCTGTCTACAGGTCACTTTTTAATTGAAGTTTCAAAGCATTCAGATAATACATGCTTTCTGGTAGCAGTTATATTGAAAATAATTCATTGAATTCAGGGAACATAAATGAGTCTGTGGAATTACATAGAAAGGATGCTGCTGCTCCCTGGCAGACAGACCAGAGAGGATAATGCAGGAGAAGGGAAATCACGATAGAAACTTTTTTATTGGTTTGTTTGATATGTCTGTATACTCAAAACCCAGTCTTGACTACTTTGTATCTCCTAATGAAGAATTATATTTAATCAACGTAGCTTCTGACTTGAAATCTGAGAGGTCACACATAAGATTTTGGTTCTCTAGGAGATGTTAGTCCTTTTTGTACTAAAGAAGAAAGGACTCCTAATGATGCCAATTAAGGGATGTGAAGGGCTTATTCCACTCTTTATGGTCTGATAGGTCAGTTAAAATGAGACAACAGAACATGCAGCACAGACAGAGCAATCTGAGCTATTTGTGGGAAGATGAATGTCTGTGGCTTAACTAGCAGAAGGAAGAATGAGCTTGCACAGCCCACCCAATTACAGTCTTTCTCTTGCAAGAAAGTGAAATCATTTGGAAACTTTGCAAATGTTGTCACTTGTTTATTTACCGAGATAAAACAGTCTTTATTGCGTGAGCAAGAGCTTGGTGGTCTGTGATCTCATTTTGTAACTTGTAACCCTTGTGGACCTTATCTGCCATTATCTAATCTAGCTCTAATGGCAAAAGTTAAGCCCCATAAGTAGTGACTGCTTGAACTATGAGATGGATGGAGCTGGCAGGGTTTGAGGAGGATAGTTACACTGCTGACAGAGCGTCTGTTCAGCACAAGGCAGACATCTTGCAATTTTAGCTGTGCAATTGAATATGGAAAGTGTTAATGAGTAATCAGAAACTCAATTAGATTCTCACTATAATTACATACCTGTGCTTTAACCTTGTAAAGACACACATTCTTAATTACAAAAACAACCATAATTTCTTTGCCTCTTGTTGTTAGTCTGTTGATCTAGCTGTCTGCTCAACTCTCACTGTTACCAATGAAGGATTTGGGTTTGAAGAGGAAGGAGGCATAAATAATTCTTACAGCTTGATAATTATATTGGTAGGAAGCGTACAGTGTGTCTGGAAATCCAACCACAAGCACATCTTCACCATGCAAGGTTAATGTCTCACACTGATACAATATTCTCTTCTTGTTCTTCCAGTCTGTGAACTCGGTGTTGCTTGTTAAAATATCATAGGACCTGTTTGATATGTTGTGAAAACATTTCTTCATTAAAACCATTGTTCAAATGGCACTTTCTTTTCCATTTTACAAGCAATCCATAGTGCTTTGTGCTAGGTGTGGATGAATATATTGGGACAAGCAACTTGTTCCAAAAATGCATGGTCTCCGTCTTAGATACAGTGCGAGTCCCTGCGTACCTGTGGGGCAAGGCTGCAAGCATAATCGATCTTTCCTTATGCTTTCATCTAGGAGAATTAGATTTATCTCATAATTTGAATTTCACCGGTTTGCTTGAATTCGTCGCAGCCTCTTGTTTGCTCTCACAGCCTCTTTTGAGACCTGCTGTGGTCTTCACACCTCAAACTTCCAACTGCCTCCCAAAGTCAGGGGAAAGCTCTGTACTTCATTGTTTTGCCTGGGAGGCAGCAAGATATGTAGTCTGTATTTTTGGTTAACACTAATAGTGAGCTGATTGAATGAGAAAAAGGGGAACGGTACAAGACCAGCTGTTATTTAGGATGCAGGTTCTCCATCCTGAGGAGTTTGTGCAGGGCTACTTTGGAAAACAGGATGTGGCTTTTTGGACTGACGCAACTAGTCCTACCAAAATCAAAGGAAACTGCTGTTTTGTTCAATGGTAAGTGCTTTCAACAGCCCAATTGCTGCATCTTTTGGAAAGCACTGCTTGTATGGAAATAATACAAGTGACTGTACATGGGAGGTGAGGGGAAGAGCTTTCCATAGTACTGGGAATTTAAGCTGATTCAGATACTTAATCTATGGGCTATATAAAGCTTTTCACTAAGGGACTATTGAGAGAAACCATTTGAAAACTCATTTGTGAGTTTAGCATATGAAACTTGAAGTTCAAATATATGGTGTGGCACTGTGTTATTTGTTCAATACGCCAATATTTTACGGGTATTCTTTATACAGAGACTGAAATGAAGAAAATTGGTGCTACGTGAAGGTGAAGAGAAACTGTAGAAATAGAGATACAATGAAGGCCTATTTATGCAGTATCCCAGGCTGCATCATCTATGCTGACAGTAAAGGAAATGTTCTCTATTGAACTAAACACTATCTGTTTACAAAAATAATAATAATAAATCTATACAGGAACAGCTTTTTTTTTTTTTTGTTTTTTTTTTTTTTTTTTTTTTTTCCAAATACAACTCCTTAAAGTCACCTTGAAGTAGAAAACTTTGGAAAAAAAAAAAAAAATGGCACAGGAGAAGTATGGCTGGAGATTGCACAATAGCAATAAACCATTCTGATCCAAGAGCATAACAGCAGTTGTGCTTGTATACCAGTAGTAGAAAGCAGGGTTCTGCCTTGTCCTGTCTGCATTGGTGTTACCTGCTAGGAACTACGTGCCTTGAAACCCCTCATGGCTTACTTTTATTTATTCTTCTTTATTGTCCATGTTTTCTTATTTACTGATGCTCAAATTTCAACCTGAGGATTTTTTGCCCATCATTTAATTCTACAATGTGTGCTAAGCATTGAGTCAGTGTGTAAGTTAATTGTGAAACAGACATATTGACTTAAATGTCCTTCAAATTCAGTGTCCAGTCTGTAGCATGAACCACGAGGAACAGAACAAACTTTGTGCAAAGAAGTTAGCTGTGAATTTTCTACTATTTTGTATCCGCATTTCAAAAACTGTAGCTTGTAGGTCTAATATTAGACCTACATAATTATACATACTAATATTTCAGTGCAATATTATTAGCATAGTATAACATATAAATTACAGTATAGTATGACATATAGAAGTATAAATAAATACCTTAAAAATGTGTTAGAATCCTGCTGTCTTTACAGTATAAAAATGTATTAGAGCTCACACTTCAGTTCCTAGCAAATAATGCAATGAAAAAGAATGGAAATTGTCCTTGACTAGGACCGTCTGGTTCCTTATCACAGATAAATGATTGCTACATAACAGTATATTGTTTCATTGAGGTAGAAAATGCATGAAATGTTTTGAGATGGTAAAATGTTTGAACATAGTAAACGAGCCAAAAGTAAAATTAAATCTGCAGTATGCATTTATTTTCATGGCTTATGTCAACAATGTCTATAAGAAGTTAATATTAGCTCATTTTCTTTAGGATATTGTGGTGGTGGGTTTTTTTTTTTGCTTTTTTTTTTTGTTTACCTCTTCCAACAGGAATCATGTTCTATAGCTTTGATAAACCGAGAAACGTCCCCCTTAAAAATAAGTTACTAGACCAGTTACTACTCCCAACTGAAGAGTGACTTCAAAATCACTAGCTTTTTAAGGATTATTCATCTTTTCTAAATTAAACCAAATTAATTGATTACCGGGATAAGTATATCTACTTATTCTTGGTCCAGAATTGCATTATAGCTCAAATCAGTCTTTGCTGCTCCTTGACGCTTCTCTTAGAGGTAGTGACAGCTCATAATACGATGCCCTTCTGGTTTGATTTGCTCATGTAAACATAGCAGTTTCCTCAGGGCTCCATTCCTTGCATAGGCAGCTCTGTGCTTCTGAGCACTTTGACAACCATTTGCTTTCAGTACTTATGTGTGGGGTTTAGAGATCTCGAACAGGATTGATATTTTTATCACGTTGCTGTATCAGTGCCTTCCACAGCAGTAATGATATCTGTCATTACTGGCTGATACATGAACCCCTTTGTACACCTGAAAAGCAGCTTTAACTTGCTGTTGCTTTCAAATCTCACCTGAACAGCTTATTTACTTTCATAATGACCAAAGTTAGAATCGTTACATGTTATAAACACTGTCTTAAAGTACATTTAGGAAGTCAGAATGCTAGAAGTAAATGCTTCAGTGTTTCTGGCCTGCTGTTGTTTTTACAGTCGCTTGCTCCAGCTACTTATGCAATGAATATCAGCCTCTCAGCAACACCATTTTGATGATGCTGTCAGTATGTGCAGAAATACACATCACTTTGTAAGCCCTAAGCACTACCTCGGGGGTAGAATTATTATAAAACGACAATTTCTGTCTCTCAGAAATGGTGCATTTGTCTAGAAATAGCACCTCAGGCATAAGGAATGTTGCAGAATAAGACATGGAACAGGTTTTGTTTTCCTCTGGAGTCAGTTTGGATGTGGAGACATAAATATGTTTTGTTGTTTTTTTGTTTTGTTTTGTTTTTCCTGAGAACACTGACAGCTTTCCATGCTTTGAGGAAAGTACATTTTCTTATGAAATTAGTTTAATTAAGAGTAGCGACAATGGTCATAATAACATATATGCACAATCATAGAGTCATAGACTCATAGAATGGCTTGGGTTGGAAGGGACCCCAAAGATCATCAAGTTCCAACCCTGCCACAGGCAGGGCCACCAATCTCCAGCGTAAGTAATGTATAGAATGGAAATTTATAGAGACCTTCTGAGAACGTCAGACAAGGAGTCACTAATATGTAGAAATATTAACGCGAGACGCTGTAGGAGACTACGCTCATCGTCCCTCTGGAAATGTAGTGGTAGGTGACACCTAGTGGCTTTCAGCATTCACTACAGCAGTGTGCCACAAAACTTTTCAGTAGTGGAGTTCAGTTGAAAGGGGAAAAAAATATTCCTGGAGCTGTTGAAAGTGATTGTCTATTTCTCTTCTTAAAGGCGTGAAAATTTTGCATCATACAGGAGTTCTTTTTTTCTTCTATTCAAAATGATCATCATGAGGGATTGTGGGAAGAGGGAGAGCTTTTCTACTGGGTATTTCCTTATTACTTCTTGAGGATGCAGGATGTAGAATTAGAAATACACCATTTGGGGCTATTTTTAATGCTAAACAAATCAGGTTTATTTTCCAGTGGGAATTCTTGTACCAAGCTATGTTAATGAAAAAAAAAAAAAAAAAAAAAAAAAAAGCAAAGCAGTGTTTTCTGACAAGGAAAAAGTATTTCTTGCAGTTGGCTGTTAGCATGGTCTTTGTCAAGGCAAAGTGTCATCACTGAAAATGATACAAAATTAATTATGTTAAGCTTCATCTCGCTGAACAAGTCAGTTGTTCTTCTGTGAGTCTCACATTTTTTGGGAAGCTGAGGCTTGTCTTTACTGATGCTTTCAAATGCCAGAAAAGAAAAATATGAAAGTTGCCTTCCTTCTTTTTTTGTGGTTAAACAAAGGTTAAGGAAACACATATCTTACAGTCAAGTTTTGTTCCCTAATAAAAGTACATTTTAGTTCTTAGCTTTACTGAAGAAAATGGAAATAATAAAATTCTGCAAGCTCCATTTGCAGCATCGGATGCTTATCAGAATGCTTGTGCTTGGCCAACAGCTTAGTGGATACATAATGGTTTGTGCTTATCAGATGACTTGTGTTCATGTTGGAAGTTATGCCTTTTAGGGCTGTTGTTTCCCTTTTTTATTTATTTTAAATCTAACTCAGAATACTTTTGTAAATTTCCTTGTGGGTCACATTGAAGAATTTATCAAAAACTCTTTGGAGTCTGATCTTAAAGTAAACAAGTGTTGTTCCAGTAAGTTTTGTGTTGATTTTGTGATAAATCTGCTTCTTACCAGGGTAGACATGAAAGCACGGTCATCTCAGTGAGTTATAACATATACAAGGATGTTTGTGGGGATGCTGGAGCAGGAAGGTTTGTCCTAGTGAGAAGCAGCTGAGGTACTGCTGTGCCTTTCAGACCTTTTCTACCTCTGGAGAAACATCATTTAATAACCCATTTCCCCTGAAAGTACTGGTGGTTGATGTTCCTCTATGGCAGATGTGCTCAATTGGCCAGAATCCATTTTAATCTCTCGTTTACTGGTTCTGATAATGAAGTCTTGACCTCTGAGCAGATGGGGTTTGCAAAGCAGTTCTGCTTACCACTAGCAGAATCTATGGGCCAATTTGTGCCTGAGAGTGTGGCTTTTACATGCAGTGGAGTGGCAGATTGGGTTCGGTGCTGTAGGATACTGAAGCTGGAATTACTCTTAGACTTATATTTATATACATCAAGATGATGCCTGGACTAATCTTTGCTTTGGTCTCACCATGTGTCCTTCTAGCTACTACATTCAGTCCATACATAATCTTCCAAAAATACTTAAAACCGTTTAAATCAGTTGACAACTCAAGAAGGCAGTCCAAATTGCCATGCTTAAGTTTCTGTCTATGTAGCTGCTATAGGAGTTCTGCAGCTTCAGTAGAATGACTTCTAACCAGTGCATTATTTGGATCGCTATGCAAATGGTAAATGTGGAAAGTAGTGTTGTTTGCACATCTGTATCTCACACTCAAGTTTTTTGATAAGATTGATGTAAATGCTTCTCTGAAAATAATAAAGTAATTCTGATGCAGTGTGCAGGAGAGAATTTGATATTGGCATTGATTTGCATTTATTAAATTGTGCTAAATTTACTCTAAAGAAGCTTGTGTTATCTTAATCAAAATGCAAACTAGACATTGTTACATATCTGAGAGTAAACTCCACTGAACATACAGACAGGGTGTGTCCCAGAGCAACTTCAGTGATGTTGTCTCTTGTGCCATACGTGATATCCATCCCCAGGAGCTAGTAGTGATGTGCTGGTATGCCACAGAACTGGGTTGGTACTCATCTCAGAGATGCAACCACATCACAGATATAGTTTGTTCAGTCCCCAAGTCAACAGAGTAGCTGGTGTGAGTGCAGAGCAGATGGGCTGCTTTGGGATTATAATAATATCCTTAGATGCTTGTGGAGGCTGATTATTTTACATTTGGTGGCAAAGAAGTGTTATGGCACAAAAGCATTCAAGAAGAACACCAAGGGGGTGGAAGGTTCAGAACACCAATTTCTGCTCCAAATGGCCTTTAGATGGTATCTACTTTCCCCCATAAGGAAAGTCCAATGTAAGTTAAAAGCTTGGACCTTTTTGACAAGTACCCTCTATGTAACATAGTAATACCAAACATACCTAGAATGGTTTGCATTAGAAGGGACCTTAAAGCCCATTCAGTTCCACCCTCTCTGCTATGATTGTCCAAAGCCTGGCTTTGAGCACCTCCAAGAATGGAGCTTCTGTAAATTCTCTGGGCAGCCTATTCAGTGTCTCACCACCACTATAAAAAATATATTCCCTATGTCTGATAAAAATGATAGCACTTTGGAATCATTACTGTTGCACAGTTTCTGGAACTTGCCTTATCTCTCCTGAAAAAGAGATAGCCATGGACATTATTTTTGTTATGATGTGGCTGACCTGGTCATTGCTCCATACTTAAAGCAGTCACATATACTGCAGTGCTATATAGATATCTTCATTTCTGTGCTGTTTTGTATTTGACTGGGTGTTTGTATGTGTGCCATATAGACAGCTTGAAGAGGAACAAGTTTGGTGTTGGATAGCAGATGCAGAAAGTGGCATCCAATCTAGAATTGTGAGGCTGCGGTCAATCTTCATAAGCCTTCCTAGATTCAGCAACACCGTCTTCATTTTCTACTTGAGGTTTTTATGTGGTCTTAGTGCCACATTACCATGCATGAGACACTGCAATCCCATGAGGTCACCCCACCAGCCCTAAGAACTGAGCATCTTAAATTCTGAACTCTCCGTACGCTGACTCAGCTGTTGCTGCCACGAGTAAATCTGAGCCTAATGTTGAGGTTCCTGATTATTTAGTGTGTGCTAAGGGCGGACTTTCCCTGAGTCAGCATTTCAGGGCTCAATGCATAGTGGATGTATATAAAAGCAGTAGGTGGAAATGTGAATTCTGCTGGTCCACCAGGCTCAAAAAGCCTCAATATTAAAAGAATAACTAGAGAAAATGTTTCTTCCGCTTGTGCTGGCTGTGATGCCTGGAGTGAAAATAAATTAAAGACTTTGTTACAATGTGAAAGACTTTCAAAAATTAATCTTACAGCAGCCCGCATAGCACTGAGGGCTTAAATGCTTTATTGACCAAATTGGTGTTCAGTCAGTTGCAAAAACCGGGAAGGACTTGCATCAATTTATCTTTCCCATGTAATATCCTCTCAGTCATAAATCTCTAGGCTGGGCTGGCTCTTTGAGCAGTAAGATTAGGCTGATGATTTGTGTTTATTTTTGTTTGATACAAGGGAGATGAAAAACAGGTTGGAATGTTTTTTGAAACCCATCAGTGGTCAGAAGTACAACCTTTGTTTTGTTATCCAGGTAATAACTACAATTTTGCTGCGTGCTGTACATTTTCTAAAATAAACCATGGAGTTCAGAGTTAAAATTTAGTCACATAAGAAGCTGCAATCTGTGGACCACAATGACCATTGTTTTCCACTTCAATCCAGGATGCTGGAGCACGCACTGCCAAAATCCCAGTAGATGAAGCAGGGATGCAGCAGCACTGTCTTGGTTGGACCATAGGGCAAAAGCACATGATTAGCTGTCAGGGGAGGAAAAGGGGAGAGAGGAGAAAGTGAAGTATAAATAGAAGCAAAGACGAAGCTTGAAAAATATTTATTTTATAGGTTAGCCAACTAGGAGATGTATAGTAGTACTGCAGAAAAGCAGTATGAAAACAGATGTCGGAATTTAGTTTAAAGCCCTAAATATGTTTAATTTTTTCGTCAGCCTTTATTTATCTGTGTTCTACTGAATCACAGAATCGTAGGGGTTGGAATGCCTTAGCAGTAAAGACTGAAACAAAGAAGGGTCTCAGTAAGTCCACCATTGCCAGGACACCCACTTCATTTGGCTGCTGGCCTACATTTCCCTAGTCATCCTTTCGCTACTGAATCATAGAATGGCTTGGGTAGAAGGAACCCCACAGATCATGAAGTTCCAATCTCCCTGCTACAGGCAGGGCCACCAGCTTCCAGACATATTCAAAGGAGCTTTTCTTTTTTTCCGTCTCCTCTCTCAGCAAATTTAATTTCAACTGAGTCTTAGCCTTCCTTGTGGCATCCCTGCATGCCCTGACAATGTTTCTATAGTCCTCTCATGTGGCCAGACCCCCCTTTCCACAGTTTTGCATAAATTTCCTCTGTTTTCATCATAATTGGTAATAAAAATGAGGTTTTTCTTTATTAAAAAATACATTTCTGTCTTGAGATTCTTACTTAAAGCTGGAGTATTCTCAGTAATTCATTTAAGTCAGAAATATACTGCAATCACAGTCATCATCATTTAATTTCAGTAGAGATAATTTCACTTTGACTACTCCAGAAATACTTAAATTACCTCATGAGAATAAGCTTCACTTTTATTGCTCTTTTCTGTTGTTTTGTTGTGTTTTTAATTTATTTTCTTGATGATGAAAGATAAACTAAGCTTTTGGTGGTGATAGTTCCACTGCTGCTGTCATATAATCTTATAAAATAATATTGTCTCACTCCTTACTTGTAAATGAACCCTAACTATAAGATAGTTAAATAGTGAAAATAGTAAACTCCATTTCAGAGTTTGTCTTCTTGATCATTTTGGAATATTAGGAAAATGCCCCCCAAATGTATCTACTCACTGATCTATTTATCTATATGAAAATGAAATGGGATAAATCAACAGGACGTTGTAACGGATTTTAAGTAAGATATACTTTTAACTTACAAATTATGAAATGTATCTTCCTCCAGCAATAAAATTATTACTCTTATGATAAGAAATACTTCAAGTCCCATAAAAATCAGTGAGACTCTTTTCAGACATAGGTAGGGTTTGGTGGTATTCCATGGTTCTGATCTCATTTCCCTTAGAGCATCACAAATGACATTGATTTCAGGAGTGCTCTGTATGACTCTGACTTTTGCCACTGCAGATACATGTGTTAATAAAAAAGTAGCTGGTAATCCACTGTGGTTTACATGTGAATTTTGTTTACATGGGAGTTCTTCGTTACTTCTTTTCTGATAACAGATGTGATTCCTGAATTTTGTCTCTCCTTTGTTGCTGATTTTAACCCTCACACTGTGAGAAGCTGCCCTTTCTTTGCACTTCACAGTGAAATAATTTAAATTAAATTTGAATCTAAAAAAAATAAAAATCAGTTAACGAAGATAGCCAAATTAAAAATAAGAACCCTTCCCAAAATAAGAGAGATTTTCTTACCAAATATTCTGAAGCTAAGCGTATTTGTGAATCTCAGCTCCCCAGCGTGCCCTGTCTGAGCTTTTTACATCTCTTAAATTATGCATGTACAGCAGTCTATGTTAAAACTGGAGAAATGATCAGATGTAGGAAATAAAAGTTTGGAGGAGGCAAAGGAAAAGTCACTCTGATAAGTTCTGAGATGGTGACCTTCTGTTGTAGCATCTCTGCTAGAGCTCTCTTACAAAGCACTGGCACAGAGGCTACTAAACAGTCTGTGGGGTGAATCCCAGAACAAGGCAGGAAGGGTGATCTATGAGCAAAGCCCATCACCACTGCTGCCAGGAGTCACTGGGCATGAAAGTTCTGAAATGTATGGAGGCAACAAAAAAGACAAGTTCAGAATTATGGATTTTCTACCTCATTTTTGGGGGGAGTGGAATAGGGTGAGAAAATAATGTAATAAGGAATTACGTGTTCTCATGATGCTCATAATAGGATGCTCAGGATAGAATGATTGCTCATAAGTGTTCTCTTGTATGGAATAAAAAAGCAGAAGAGTAGACACTGCACTGTTACAACTGTGGTGTCTGGGAACAGCCTTGGAAAATGTTAACAAGTCTCTAATTAGAAGCAGGACTTTGATGATATGTGAATCATACTCTGGGAAAAGCAGATCTGAGCAAATGAAATGCCTCCAAATATGAAGGACTGGGAGCTATACATGGAACTTGAATACAGAATGACTTAATCTCGACATCTACAATGCAACAAAAGTAGTAGATTGGGGAAAAAAAGCAAAAACAATCCATAGGTGAAACTTTGTTATGAGAGCAAGTAAGTCATGAAAATACAAAGCAAAGTCAGGTGCCACTGTGTGCTTCAGAGAGAACCCAGCACAGACATAGACTGGACAGCTCAGTCTTCTGCTTCCCATTTAGTTGTTCCCAGAAGCATAATGAGACTAAGTAGGTTGGAAAGGGTCTCTGAAGGACTTTGGTCTGATCCCTTGTTATCTTGGCTCTGAGTGCTTAGGGTCTTATCTGGGCAAGTTTTGAATGCTCTTGTGGATGGAATTCATGAGAGAAAGAGTAATACTAGAATTACAAAAATATAGAAAATAGAAGTTATAAAAAGAAAACAGAACCAGTTAAGAGATAACTATACAGCAAAGGAGACAAGAAACTGAGAAGGAATTGATGCCATCAAAAAGTCATACACACTGCGAAAAACAGCAGCCGAGACTGCGATGAGCCAGAAACCACATGTAGCAACTGGATAGCAAGGGTTCCAGAACAGATGAACCAAAGTATAGGAGAAACATACAGAAGCGTGGTACTGTGATAGTAATAGAAGGAGTGATGTTAGATTCCAGGCATGTGTGGAAAAGCTTAGTGCAAGTAAGTCAAATAAAGCTGGATAGAAGCAATAGGAAGACCAACTAGGTGGAGAAAAATCATCAAAGTGAAGTCAAGTCCCTTCCAACCACGAAAAAATAAACTAGAATTAATTCTTATTTGAGAACCGCTTGAATGCATTTGAAAACCAATGAATTAAAATATGATGGCAGTCAATAACATAGCTTTGTGCTGATAACCCCATAACCTTGCAGGTCAGGAAATGCTTGCATGGAAGGAATATTAACAGTACAAATGGATTACATCAAGTGCGGCAACATACCCAGGGCTACAGGGGATGAACATGAGTTTCAAGATATGGAGAACAGATAAAAAAAAAAGTCATTGGGATGTGTATATAATTGCAATTTAGCTGTAGATGCAGCATTTCATAGTGCATTATATATTCCCAGCATTTATGCCAGTGTTGATGTTGACAGTCTAGTTGTAGAAGCACAAAATTATCCAGCACAAGGTGTTCAATGAATGAATGAAAAATAACTCAACTTAGAGTAAAACAGGAGAAACAAAATTTGCAGTTTATTGCTATAAAGTGTAAATCTTGTGTCTGTCGAGCAAAGCTCACATTTGATGTCTGTGAAATGGCAGAGCTGACTGTGACATAATGAATCAACCCGGGGATCATAGCCAGCATTTTCAGTTGGAGCAGATGTTTTCAGCACCTTTCTTCTGATTCGATTTTCAATTTTTTGAGTTTCCATTTTCAGATAGCCTTAGTCATTTGGTACTATTGAGGTGCTCTGCATTTCCAGAAATCACAGGCAGCTTGCCTTAAACTTTACAATCAAGCATTTAAAGCATCTTGGAATTCATATATTCCTTTTGGCCTATGTGAGCTTAGGAAAGGCTCAGAGAAGGCAGCAGTGGGACGTGGCATTTCTCCTTGTCATTTTGCTCCTCTAGGGTTTTACCTTAAGGAGAGTTATGTCAATGCAAGCAGTCTCACTGAATCCTACAATTTAGATACATGACAATTCAAGCACACTCCAGCTCCTGTGAAACTACATGAGAAACGAATGAGAAAGAAGACGGATTACTATTACTAGTGTATACCCAATCTATTTCTATCTGGCATACATATGGATATATTACAGGCTGTTCTATTTGTTTGGGGCTTTTTTCTATTTTTTTTTTTCGTATTTTTTTTTTCTTTATTTTAATAGACCTACAGCAAATGGAAAATTAAAATGTGAACAAAAGATTTTCTACACCACTGATGTCTGAAAAATACTTTATTTCTCAGTTTCCCGGTGTGAATTCATTATCAGAGATCGTTTGTGTTTTGATAACTGTCATGCTTGATATAGAGAATAGCTTTTGCCACCTCTTTCCTTTAACTTGTTGTGAATGTTGAGCAGAAGATAGCTGACGTAAAGTTTTGATATTATCAGCATCATTTAATTTCTTGCACATAATTTACCTCATTAATATTTCTACTGCATTTTGATACTATTGCATATAGAAAAAAACATAGTGGTAGAGTAATCCAGTTCAAGTTAAGCATCCCTGTATGTCCCAGAGATTCAACACGCTCTCTTTTTAGTGTTAAACTGGATTAAATAGTTAAGTTTTCTGGCTATTCTAGTACCTCTCCAGCTAGCAAGGTGTAGAATAATTTATGACTCAGAGTTTTGCAGTTTTTAAGATCACATTTCTACAGTCTGACCAAATGATATGCTAGAAAGAAAAATGGTGTGTTGACCAGAGGACCGGTATTTGATTTCAAGCCTTGATGCACCAATACTTCAGTAGGAAATGATCTTGATAGGATGACATTTTGCAATTTATCCTCAGAGAGCATGAAGATTGTAAATTATCATACGTGGTGTTTACCATTGTTTCCCACTAATAAGCCTTGGGAATGAAGCACATTTATGATATTTTATTGATTGATTTACTGGAGGTAAATTTTTTTCTGCAATTGCATTGTAGATATCAATGAATGCTTTTAAAGATTACTGGCATAATATATATAATACTTATAAGCATGCTATACTATCATCCAAGTTTTTAGAGTTCCAAAAATCATGGATGTCAAATTCTTCTGCATTTCTTGTAAATGTTTTCAGTAAGTATGTATTTCATAAAATTGACACTGTCTGGATATCAGGAGTATGTAATTTCACTTAAACTTGCGTTAAGAGGTTAAGAACTGAAGGTCATTTGTTTGGAAATCTCTTTTTTCTTTTAATTTTCACCATGATCTTTGTAGTTTATGACCTGAATGTCATGGCTTTTTAACAATGATAAAAATTATGTAATTTAAAACAAAGTATGCATTTTTTCACTGAGTTTCTAACAGTCAGGAACTTTGTAGTAGGAAGTTCATTTTAACCCTTAAAACTGACTTTATTTGAAGAAGTGAGACCAGTTTCTTGGATTAGTCATCTCTGCTTAATTTATAAATACACCATTCCCTCTAAATAACTAGAAGAAAATCACATTCACTTTGTTTCCCTAATCATTATTAAAAAGACCTTTTAGAATATCAGGTTGGGTATAAGGAAAAATTTCTTCTCAGAAAGAGTGGCGATCCATTGGCACAGGCTGCCCACAGAGTGGTGGAGTCACCATCCCTGGAGGTTTTCATCAAGTTTGGAGAAGTGGCACTGAGGGACATGGTTAGTGGGCATGGTGGGGATGTGTTTGGGGTTGGGTTTGGTGATCTTAGAGGTCATTTATGAGGTCCTTAATGATTCTGTGATTCTAATATAGTTTTATTCTTAGGATTCTGAATGGAAGAGGTTTAGAGCACAATCTAAACCTTTAAATTCTTGCAGAGAGTTTTACTATTGAATTTTACAATTGTCTATTTAACTCATTTCTTAATTCAATTACATTCTTTTCAAATGGATCAGTGTTAATTGATTCGTTTCCTTCCAGATATACGTAAATATATATTTTATTTGCTAATAAAACAAAACCACTAGAAGACTGTTTGAGATGAAATTATACTTACAGTGAGCTATAGGCAGGGTCCTAATGTGCCGTGAAGCATTTAACAACTACTCTAGGTAAGTTGGGTGGGAAAAAAAGGCCTCCCTTCCAAACAAAGTACTCCCATTAGTATTTAGAGTGGTTAGCTTTCTTGGTTTTTCTTTATTTCTTTTTCACACTTTTGAAACATCTTCTGGGAAATATTTGTGTGGAATTACGGGGTGAGAAAAGATCCACTGAAGAGTGAGAATGGTAGTGAGAATGGAAAAGAAAACATGAGCGTGGGTGAAGTGTGGATGAGAATAAGTAACTGTGCATCTGGTTCAGTAACACTCAATGTTTATCAGCCCAATTAGTGATCATCTCTGTGGCATGCACCAGTAAATCACAGGGCGTGTAGCTTTATATTGAATTTTCTCTTCTGCTAATTGTTTATTGTGCTGTTTAACCTAAACATGGCTACTAGTGTCTCTGTTTTATCAGGGCTTTGTTAAACACTTTGGAACACCTTTGAGTATGGGCAAAGAACTTCTCTCTGTAGTCTTCAATACATTCCTCAGATTTCTGTAATTCCTTTAAAGAATGACATTGTTATCACTAGCATATCAGGATGGGCATCCTTCTTAGCAGCCTTCAAAATCAGTTTCCAGGTTAAATTTCCCTTAAGTCACTTTTTATTCATACAGAGGATATCTATTTCTCTGAGGATTTCATCCACATCTGGTTATCACTGCTATGCTTAAAATCAGACATTTGCTCATCCTAAATCAATTATTTCTAGTAGGTGTAAAACTGAAATCCCTTTGGTATCTGGCATCAGAGTTAAATGGAAAAGAGATGTGTGGGTTGGAGGACTGTTAAGAGCATTTTGAAACAGTTAAATTGGATTCTGGTCCGGTTATACATCTCATATATATCTCAGTTCAGTTACCATTTTGGCGGTTACCACCTGAGAAGCTCTCTTGGTTTTAAACTAAAAGAAAGGAAATTAGGTCAGATGCCAAGAGGAAATTTGTCACTCATAGGACGGTGAGGCCTTGGCACTGCCAGTCAAAGGGCTGTGACTGCCCCATCCCTGGAGGTGCTCAAAGCCAGGTTGGATGGGGCGCAGGGCAGCCTGATTTGGCAGGGAGCAACCAGCCCACAGCAAGGAGGTTGGGACTGGATGGCCTTAGAGGTCCCTTCCAACCTAATTCTAACCTCATTCTATGATTCTGAAAGTTTTTTTTTTTTTTCTCTTCTTTATACTGTTAAAAATGAGTGTGAAATGCGTACGGCGTATGAAGAAAACACTCAGCAAATGGTAGAAAGTTGCAAAGTACAGGAAACCCTTATTTTCCTCAGTTTGCACAGCTCTCTATTCTGCCTTTCCCAGAATATGCTCCCGCTGTGATCTTCTCCCTCTTTCCCAGAAGCTTAGATTCAGCTTTAAAAAAGCATAGGAGCTGAGAAGCCATTACTGTGGATAATTTACTGTCCCAACATCTTAGCCATGAGAACTTTCAGCATTGACAATCTGAAGAGTTTACTGAAAGTATCCAAGAATTTGCTGCCTGATTAGTCTAGTAATTAAGAATTGCAGTTATCTGGGCTTATATTAATATGAAGGAAGTGTTTTTTTTTCTAAGAATGGATATGATCTTTTTTCATCAAATCATAATTGAATACATTGCACTGTGGTGTGCCTCTCATTTGCATGTCACCTTTGTTATTCTGTCTACATGCATACGTGTGCATGTTTAGTCTGAAAACCAGAGAAACTGCAGGAAACTGAGGTTAAAAAGCCTGTTCTTAAGTCATGAAGGTTTCTTGTGTAAAAAAATATTTTGAAATGCAGACCCACACTACTCTTTTCATACAGAATAACTGTGGGATGTGGGAAACCCTGGCTTTGCTGTGGCAGAACTGATACATGAGTTTGAGCCTGGCAATTGAAATAATTGCACGGCTATAGGAGTGTGGAATTAGTGTTTCCCATTGCAACTTCTGGTATGTGTATGCAATTAAAGATTCAGTGGTTTACAAACAGGGGAACTATTTGTTCTGCCCTCTGTCTGAATGATTTTATGCCTGTCATCCTCCTTCCAGAGTCTTCTCTCAGGAGAGTGAAGACAATTCATGAGAAAAATGTCAAATACTGGTGAATCAGGATTCTCTAATTTACAAAATATAATAATCCCAGTCATTAACTCTGTGACTACCTACCGCCTTATTTTTCTGTTTCCAAATCTTTTGCAGAGACAAAGAATTTCCTTTTTCTGTTATGAAAGAATGTAGCTTCTTTTTAAGTTAACATTAGAAAAATACACAGGTGGAGAAGCTATTGAGTTCTTTGATTTATGTAGGAGTTCTTGGCGTTGTTGTTTATGTGTTTTTTGAGGGAGATGAGTATGGAAAAAGCATGCGTCTGTAGATCAATTTGTCTTCCTGGAAGAGCTCTGTTGTCACCTGCTAGTTCAGGAGACAGTATCATGGATGGATCTAGAAAAAGTAAATAATGGTGATGATGAGTAAGCAAAGAGTGATAGTTTTATGCTATAAATATCTTGCCCATTTTAATGAGTGAAGTCAACTCACTCATTTATCTGAATTTCAGATGGTTATTCCCTTTGTGCAGCTTCTGATTTCTAACTCTGAAATTGTCTTATGGAAGCTTTGAATCCAAGGAATATTTCACAAGACTGTAAAAAAAAAAGGTTGCAAAGGAGCCATCTCTTTATCCTCGTGTTCACAATCTCAATTGATCTTCAAAGGACATTATATTCCAACAACTTTTTTATCATATCTTCTGCTAGTTCCCACTCTAGGCTGATTTCAGCTGTAAATCCTGAGCTGCCTTATGCTTATTTTCTGCTTTTTTTTTTTTTTTTCCTAGTTTCATTTTGAGATTAGAACTATTTGTAACATAAAAAGTAAATAATTTTTTGACAAAAGCAATATGAGGAGTGTGAAAGTTTGTAGAAAATACGAGCACAGTGAAATGGGACTGCAGCAGATACAGTTCTGCAGTCTGAAGCGTAGCATTTCATGTTAAGCATACACTTCTACTGCTATTGGTAAGCACATTATATTGTGTCCTTTTCAGACGTTATCTACCAGTTTACAGCAATTCTTTCCTAAGTAGACCAAGTTATAACTCTAAAATGATACATTCAAATCACTTAATCAAGGATATTTATATATATATTTTAATCTGTTATGTCCACTTGTTAACAGGCACTATTAACAGCCATATTTATGTGTATGTGGGAATTCTTTCCTTAGCATTGTCCTTGTCTTGTGGCATGAAGGACGGGTAGAAGTGCCACGTTTTTAAATGATCTGGATGTCTTCAAAATTCAGGGCTGATCAGACCACAACTTATGTATCTGTAAATTGGACGTTCATTGGTTGATGATATTTCTGATCAATGCTGTCTCTTTGTATACTGTAATTGGCCGAAATTGTCTGGATAGATTTCCAGAGAAGGACCGGTAAAATTCTGTAGTGTTCCTTTTGCACTGATTTTTATGTGAGTGTTTTGAAGACAAAATCCACAGGCACAAAAACCTTCAGGCTTTTGATTATCAATACTGGCATTTTGATCTTGAAGTGACCCTCAGAACTGAAAACAAATTTATCTTTGCAAAATGTGAAAAGATAAATGTAAGGCTGCTGAAAGGCAATGGTAATAAGTGCCATTATGTAGAAATCCCGCTTACAGCCAAAGGGAAGATCTAAGCAGAAGAGTTAACTGAACTCTACTGTAGAATAATGCTTTATGTCTTCTATATTTTGTTGGATTTAAATAGATTTTATCACTGTTCCCAAAAATATGAAAAGAAAAGGAAAAAGTGGAGTACATGACTAACTAGCATTAGACTTCTGTATGAAAATCAGCAAAATCTGGCTCTGGTAGGTCATTTAGAAACCTAGATATTCTTTCTTTACTTCTCCTACTGATCAGTTTTTCATTATTCCAACATAGCGTCCAACACAGAATTGCCATCTCTTTTCTCTTTTTATTCAAAATTATCCACAGGAGAATTCATAGGACTCGTAGGACATAATACTTTTGAACACCCTCTAAGAAATTTTGGTTTAGTAGTGGAAGACCAAAAGCTACAGGTATGATGTTCTGTTAAAAATTGATCTATGGTCTTTGCAGTAAGAAAATGTTAGTTAAATGCAACTCCCAACCACCTGATCCAGCTTTAAGTGAGGGATTGTAAAGCAATGTGGCAGGACTGTTTAATCCGAGTAGTGACCAGTATTTGTGCTATGCTGTCTCCATTTGAATGAAAAATCAGCTGCAGTACAGGCTCTTATTGTTCTCCACTCTCAGTGCTATAGTGGATGCAGGAATGCTTGTTATGGTTTTGTTATGTAAGGTTGAAGCACAAAATGGAAGATAAAATAGCATTCATAAAACAAAACTGAATTGTTAGTCTGCATAGAGTAAGTACTTATCAAGCTGCTGCAAAAAGTTGACAATGGCTATGATTTTTCTCTGAAATTGTGGTGTTTTGGCTGAGATTAGATTATCCTTGCACTGACACAAGATCGTGGGTCATCAGCTCTATCACTAGCAAAATCATTAGGAAAATGTTTTCTTGCCAAGATGAGAAAAATCCTGGTTGACTGCCTATACATCTCTGCACCACTTTTATTTGGGCATCTTTTACTGTGAGTTGAGTGAGTCTACAAGCATTATACATACTATGTAAGAGCAGAGAGTGAATATTTATCATTTACAATATGCAGCAGATTTCTAAGATAAATGCTACTCAGCTAAGCATTAATACTGTTCTTATCCAGTGCTAGATATGAAATGGATCTCCTTCATTGCTCCTTGGAACAAGTCTCCAATTCTTTGTTGTTTTTGTTGTTGTTGCTGAGTTGATTGGTTGGTTTTGTTTGTTTGTTTTGTTTTGCCTGTATTAGGATTTTAGCTAGCTTCTCATAGCTTTTTTTTTTTTTTTTTCTGAATCTTAGGCTGTATCTTTGAGTCCAGGAAAGCAGATGTTGAATAAAGGGATTCATCTTGAACAAGTAACAGGGAGGGGAGCAGGTATGGAAGTTGAATAGCAGGACTGATGGAGATTTCAATGGGGGAAAGAGTGGATGTGGCCTCAAGAGAAGCTGAAATGGAAGCTGCAGTATTACTGTAATGGAAATTAACAGAGCTCTTTAGAAGTTAACGAAATTCAGCAGCTCACATTAAGCATGAATTTCACCCTCTACATCTGATCTTTGTATCCCTTGTTGACACCAACATACCTCTCTGGACTCAGTACTGTTAATCCTACCTGGGGCTTTAAGGACTTTAGTGCTTAATTTAAAAGGAAGTATTTCTTAAGGACATTAGTTCAGCTTCTACCTCTGGGAAGTCACTCTCGTCATTACAATAACTATTTAAAATTGTCAGATTTTAAAACTGGCAACTTTTTGTAAATACAGCACATACTCATCTCTTCTGTGCAGAAATAACAATATCAGTGGATCAGGGAGATGGGAAATTGGATAATTTTTGTCTCTTTAGTATTTTTAAACTGCTGGTTCATCCTCTGCAGCTGCCTTGCATTTTATAGGTGCACTAAATTTGATGACCGTGAAGGGTTGTTAAACAATATACTGTGATAAAAATAGTTCCCTGTGCTGACATTATGTGTTTTTTTCTAAACTAGCTCCATAAATTACATCAACATAAGCTATTTGTACTTTTTTATTTTATTCCAGAATTTCAGACAGGTAAATTAAATTGTCTCTGTAGGGCTGAGAATAAAAAGGAGCACATACAAATGATGGACTTGGACCCCCAGTAGTTATTCATTTAAAATATCCTTGTTCTTGCAAGTACTGCTATTTAAGGACAGTGGACTTTTCCATGACTCTGTTAATGGATAATGTACCTGAGATGGTGTTACATGATATTCTTGTTACCAGGTTTTTGTAGAGCTTGCCATCTAAATATAATTAGTTAATTCCTGTATGTATTTCAGATTAAATGAGGTAATATATTGTTTGACAAGTGAGTTGAAATCATTAAGTGGATTATATTTCTGAAGAGATTTCATATACTGGCAGGGTTATAGAAGCTTGCTCACATCATACATAGCATAAAATCAGACTGATATTAAAATGAGACTTTAAATAGTATTATTTAAATAAGAAATAAGCATTCAATTACTTTGATCTAGTGGGTCAAACTACTGAATGATAGTTGGTACTGTGGGAGATGTTGACAATTTCAACAGAAGAAAAATAAAGGAGAAAATGTATTCTCCTGACTCAAGGAAGGATTACAATAGAGAAAACAGTATTTAAAGGACAAGCAATGGAGGGAAACTGACAGTAAGCTATATCATAACAGGAGAGGTCATTTGAAGAAACAACAGCTTGATGATACAGCTAATCCAAAAATCAGGATGACACTTTTACTTGCTATTGTTTCTCAATTTCATACCAGGACATATACTATCTACTAATAAATGTATCATAATTACATGTCTACATGCTGTCTTCCAACTCTTATCCTTTCTATTGAAGATATGAGGTAAAAAAAATTTCATACGTTGTAGGAGATATGAAAGGACAGACAAGAACTGGATGATGAATATCAGTTTGAGTATTTTGAGAGGTTAAAGTCTGGGATTTTGAAACATAGATAAAGAAGTTCAGACATTCAGTAAAATTCCATGACCTAAAATGTAAGATTTAAAAAATTCCGGCTTGAAATTAAGCATATGGTACACAATTCCTCTTTCCATTTTTGTTTGGTTTAATTACTGAAATTCCACTGGTAGGGCCATTCTCTTTGTATCTTATGGTCACGAGCACTGACCATCCGGCTCTTTCAAGAGTGCATGCAGATCAATTAAACATTCTGATTTTTTATTTTTTTTTTTTACTTCAGTTGTTATTCAATATTTTACTTTTTACTGTAGTATGTGAAATATTTCATTAGCAGCTGACAATTTGTAAATATGGAAGATAGATACTTATAGAACACCTCTGTTTGGATTGATGTGATAATCTACGAGATGAATTACTGCCCATTTTATTATACATATGCTCAATAGTGATGTGCTGGTTAATGATCCAATCATTAATTTGCTTTTGCAAAAATCCTTTTGTTTAAATGTAAGAGGAATAAATTATTAGATTCCACCTGGGGGGGATGGGAGGGGGGAGAAGATTTTTTTTTTTTTTTTGGAAAAAAAGGGTACTGCATACCATGAAAAAGTTTTAGATTCACACGTACTCTTCCCACCTGTTGAGATTTAGAAGGTCCTACCAACCAGTCGTAATGAAGTTGTTCATGGTAAGAGGCGCTGTAAATTTTGGAGCAAGAAAAAGGAGAAAAGGGAAAGACATTTGTGATATTTGTACTCTTATGCTCAGTGCTCTGTTAGTTTTACTTTCTGAATATCTCCTCATATTTCAGTGGTTGAGCTAACACATCCAGCCAAAATCTATTTAATTTCAAAAGCTCATTGTGGATTTACACAATTTGTTAGTGTTTCTTAAGATGTTGGTATTTGTTCTGAGAGGAAAAATTTATCCCCAGCTTCTATAAATAACATGGGAAAGGGTAAAATGTTGACAAGATAAGCTCATAAATCAATGATAATGAAGAGAACTCTATCACCAGCTCAGTCGAATTACAGGTTGAAAATAGTATTTCACAGTTGACAAAAGAAAAAATTCTTGTGTCAGTTTTCCACTTGTGTGGCCTGGCTTGTTCAGTTTTGTTGTTTGTTGTTATATATACATATATATATATATATATATATATATATCCTATTTTCTCAAGATGTACATATAAAATCATTTGGCAATACACTGCAGCGATTTTAAAAATAAATCTACTTTATTTCCACAATTTTGTTTTCTTGTTCCTGTAATAGCATACATTTATGATTCATCCACCTGAGCAGTAGTTAAAGATCTAATTCTAAATTTAAAGAAAAATTGAAGAAAATTTGAATCTTCTATATTTTTCAGGAGCTCTTGAAAAGCTCCCATAAACTGCACCATCATATAATTTCCATTATGTTATTGAAGGAAATCCCTTAAGGCCTGCATTCCAGTCCTTATGAGGAGCTGCTGAAGAAGGTGGGATTGTTCAGTCTGTAGAAGAGGAGGCTCAGGGGAGACCTTATTGCTCTCTATAACTACATGTTCTTTACAGAGAGAGTGGTGAGGTGCAGGAACAGGCAGCTTAGAGAGGTTGTGGATGCCTCGTCCCCAGAGGTGTTGAAGGCCAGATTGGATGGGGGGCCCTGAGAGCCTGGTCTCATATTAAATGGGGAAGTTGGTGGCCCTGCCTGTGGCAGGAGGGTTGGAGATTCATGATCCTTGAGGTCCCTTCCAACCTAGCCATTCTGTGACTCTGTGATACCTGAAGGGAGGTTGTAGTGAGCTGGGGGTCGAGCTCTTCTCTTGTGTAACTAGTGATAGGACCAGAGGGAATGGCTTCAAGCTGCACCGGGGAAGATTCAGCTGGGCATTAGGAAATACTACTTCTCTGAAAGAGTGGTCAGGCATTGGATGGGCAGTCGAGGGAGGTGGTGGAGTCACTGACCCTGGAGGTGTTCAAGGAATGTTTGGACATTGTGTTGAGGGACATGGTTTAAGTGAGAGCTATTGGTGATTGGTAGATGGTTGGACTGGATGATCTGGTAGGTCTTTTCCAACCTTGGTGATTCTGTGATTCTGTGAAAGGGAAATTAGGCCACACATATTTGTCAAGAGGTTCTCTACTGTGCCTTGGTTTCTTAGCCTTTCCTGCTGCAATGAGGAAGGTAGTATCTAATTTTCATATAAGCCCTTATTGCAGATGCAAGTTTCAAAACAAAGAAGAAGAAACAAGCCTTACAGAAAAGAGAAAAAAAAGAGGTCTAAGGGCTATTTTCAGAAATTTAGATAAGTGCAGCTGTATCAATCCCTCTCCTCTGCTGTTTGCTATGTAATAATGGGGAAGATGCTTGAATATTACATTTGGCGATCTCTGATGCTGTTTGAGGCTCAGTAATCCTCAACACTAACATCCTGTCATGAAGAATTAGTTAAAACATTGAATCTAGAGCAACTAAGGGGGATGTGATATGTATGTAGGTGTTGAAAAGCATGGATATGAAAAAAAGAAGGAGATAAATTGTTGAGGTTGATTATGTAACTGTTAGTTCCAGTGATGAGAAACGAGATGAATCAAAGAAAGGTTAGAGCTGAAGATCAGCAACGTCTTGATTAAGAGGTCAAGACACATACAGAACGAGGACTCTCTGAAAGCAAAAGATATAATTACCTTGACCAGCTTAGTTATAGCTGAACATAATTTCCTGGTAATGGAATTAATAAACCTTACGCAGAAATCAATAGAAGCATATTGTTACCTTCTCTGGGAGTTGTGTAAGGGCTAGATGACTTTGCAGATATCTTCTGGTTCATTTTTTATGCATCTGTGAAAATTAACTCCCTCACAGAATGACATCTCTTGCTAAGTTAGTCTTTGACAAGACTTCTCTGCATTTCTGTTTATGTAGAACTTGTAACTGGAGCAAACTCTGAGATTCAGAGGGAAATAGTTCTCCAGTTGTCAGAGGGTCAGGAAAGAATGGGCAAACTAACTTGCCTCCAAAGGTCTTGTGTAGACCTATTCCATTTGACTTTGTCACTGTATCAACACATTAATGACATCTGTAGAGGTATGCTTTTTCCACACTTTTATTTCTTTCTTTCGAAGTTAAAAACATAGGTAATTTGTCTGTCCTACTGAATTAGAGAAACAGCACTTCAGAAATTTAAGACAATCTTGCCATTGTAGATTAGATATTTATTACAGTCTACATACGTCTCCTTCCTTCCCCAAAAGCAATCAAACAAAAAGACAAAAACACTCCAGAGGAATGAGATTCATTTCCAGACGTTGCTGTTGCATCATCACTTTCCTTGAAAGGCAATGTGTCTTTGTCTGATCCTTCAGACATAAAAATGAAAACTGTCCTAAAGAGCAAGTCAGGATCCTTTTCTGGAGGGTTAAGTATATCATTTGTCACCAATGTCTTGTTAGTTTGGCTGCTGACATGTCAAAAAGAAAAATGTTCTGGTTTATAAAGATCCCAGCAAAGGAGCACATGCTTGTTTTTAGGAGCTGGATTATTATCTGACAGGATGGCAAATCTGTTTGTGATATTGGCCGCATTTTGCCTAATAATCACTGTTAAGCTTTCACTAAGGTTCAATATTTGTATAGGCAAGAACCAAAAGGCAGAACAGTGCTATCAACTAAATAAAAATAGAGAAGTAATTAAGGAATTAAAACAAAGTGTAGTGTCTATATTTATCATACAGATTCTAATTTTAGTGTGGTGGGCAGACCCATAGTTTCACTGGTAAAATTAATTTTAAGAACTCCAAAGAATTCTGATAATACTAACTTGTAAAAACAGTGCAAGTCATCCAAGAGGCAGATCAAGTTTAGCCTGGCTAATAGGAAACAGCATAGCTAGAACAGAAATATTGATCAACAAGAAGATATATACCTTTTTAAAATTCTCTTTGTGTATATGCTTTTTTATATAAATACATATGCATGTATATACATCCATCTGTGCACACACACACACATATTTATAGGAGAATGATGGACTGGGAGGGATCATACTTACCTGTTTGTGCTAAATCAAATATTAAGATATCAAGGCCAAGCTGTGATAATTCAGCTGATGATTGCATCGAAACTAAGAGATGAACTGCTGCTGTTTTGGAGTGTCTATGTGAAATAGAAGCATGGTTTATAGAAATTACTCATGTGATCACCCAAATAAATTGATTGAATTCAATCCCTTGGCAGCCCTGGCTCTAAGCCCTGAAAATGAGGTAGTTAAAAAATAATGTTCGTAAAAAATATATTTAATCCTGAATATACAAAATAAAATTTCTAAAGTGTGGTAATCAGCATTTGTATCTGCTCCCATATAGTAATCATTTTTAGGAGTAACTGCAATGAAAAACTCAAGAATTCTCAGGCTGTGGTTACTCATACATGCATGTACAAAAATGAATATCTAGTATATATATGTGCATATGCTATGTAACTATTCTCATTTGTATGTCTGTAGATTAATTCTCTGGATTCATTTACATAATGGAAAACTTCCCGTGCTCACAGATATAAGTCTTATGTCAGTTTTGGTTCAATGAGAGATTTCATTAGTCCAGTGAAATTTTGCCTGAATTAGGAATGAAGAAAAACTTTCTAAAGACAAAAAAAAAAAAAAAAAAAAAAAAGTAACTGTAATAAATGTCCTGAAAACTGGTATTGCTGCTATAATTAGAAAGTTAATATATACACTGAGTAACAGGGAGCCTTGGGGATGCAAAACATTTGCAGGAAGTGCATGCAGCAGATTAGCAAAGGGAGAAGAGGAGGAGTTAGAGAAAAAGGAAGAAAACAAAACAACAAGGATGTTGATAGATATGAGGAGTTAATCTTAAAATGAGGTCTGCAGTAGAGGAAGATAGCAAGGGATCATTTCATGAGGAATCCTGTAAAGATGGTTTTGCTAATCGGGAAGAGGAGACATTGAAGATAAGTGAGAGCTGAGCAAGACATGTGGGTGCCAGGTGTTAAAATAAAATAAGATAGGGGAAAAAGTTTTCAGTCAAGGGAAATGTGGTGAAATGAAAGCAGTTTAAATGCTGTAAAAAAAAGGAAGAGTTCTTTCTTACAAACTTGGTGTGAGATGAAAGTACAGAAGAATGGTGAGGAGACCAAAGTCCTTAGTCTTTGAGACTTTGAGAAAAAGGCTATTTAAAACAAACAAGCAAACAAACAAGCAAAAATAAATAAATAAAGAAGGAGCAAGAGAGAGAGAGAGAGAGAGAAACACAGAGAATTAGTGACAAAACCAGAAAGTTTAAAAGATACCTTTGTGAGTATTTACCTTTGAGGCTGATCTTAGGCTTACTAATATGTGACGTCTTTCCATTTGTTGCAGTGGGCTTTGAATCATAGAATCATAGAGTGGTTTGGGTTGGAAGGGACCTTTAAGATCATTTAGTTCCCACCCCCCTGCTATAGGCAGGGACACCTTCCTCTAGACTAGGTTGCTCACAGTCCCATCCAGGCTGGCCTTGAGTGCTTCCAGGGAGGGGGCATCCACAACCCCACTGGGCAGCTTGTTCCAGTGTCTCACAACCCTCACAGTAAATAATTTCTTCCTAGTCTAAATCTACCCTCTTCCTGTTTAAAGCCACTTCCCCTCATCCTGTCGCTACCTGCCCTTATAAAAAGGTCCTCCCCAGCTTTCCTGTAGACCCCCTATCATGAAATGAAAACAACTGAGCCATCTCTTCCTCACAGTATTCAAATTCTCGTAAAATACATTACTGCCGGTCGTGTTCTAATTTGTTTAATTAAAATGGACATACAACAATGATTGGTGCTTAATATTTGGGGTATAATTTAACCCCATGTTCTACACAGTACAGAATTACGTGATTTTGCTTGACATATTCTGAAGACAGTTTTGACTTTCCATAATAATTAATATAGTTTCTTTCAGCTCTGTAATGTTCATCAAATGTCAGTGTATTTGGGTCCCATCCAGATACAGCACTCTGGTGCTGTCAGCAAAGCTGCCATTCTCTAGAAGAGATATGAAAATTAAACTCATCTTCAAGTAGCAAAAAAATAAAAAATAAAAAATTAATTTTCAATGTAGTTTTAAAACTGATGTTGTTTAGTACTGTCTTATCCAATATATCTTCATTTTGATGACTAAATTATTTTCTGAAACTAAATTGTCTTAAATTAATTTTAGAAAGTGCTTTCCAATGCATTATACTTCCAGCTGCATGAGTGGAAGAATTTATCAATTTATATTGCCTGACTATCTTATTCCTGGTCACTCTGATATATATCTCCAGTGAAAAGTGTCTAAGTGTCTTGCTGAAATAAGCAGATAAATTAACAACTGTACTTGTGCAAATGTGTTTATGTGTGACCAATCTGGGCAAATGAGTTGCTTCATTAAAAGAAAAGTGGTTTCTTAAAAGAAGGGAGTTTGATGCATATAAAGCATTGAGATAATTGAACTTGATGAATGCAATTGAGTTATTAATGAAACAGAACGCAGAATATGATGAGAAATTCTTTTTTAATATTTATAAACATATATGTATGCACTGTTACAATATTTACACACAAGAAAACAATGTTCTAAATACATTTCTTGATCTTCTACTTATCAACTCTTAGTCTTGCATGACAAAATATGCATCATCGTGTAAAAAAAAAAAAAAAAAGCTTTAGAAATTAGAGATTCTGTAGAAATAAGATATAGGTGAGTTGTGCATAATGACATGTTCACAGGTCAGCTATGTATAAACAGAATGTATTATCTACCTGCATTTGTAAGACCTCTGCTGAAGTACTGTGTCAATGTGGGCTACAAACTGCAAGAAAGATGGAGATGGATTGAAGAAAGAGGTAAAAATGAGGACAAAAACCTGGAATAAAGTGTGACTGATGAGAGAAGATTGAGTGAACTAGTTTTGTTTAGTCTGAGAAAGTGAAAATTGTTACTGTTTTTCCTCTATGAACTATGTGAGAGGCTGCTGCAAAGCAGAATGGAATAAGCAGATTTTAGTTTCCTTGTGGATAGGAAAAATAGTTCTGGAATAACATTGTAGCAGAAAAGTTCCAGATTGGAATTAAACAGTTAACAGCAGAGAGTTCAGCACTGAAGGTACTGAAAAGTCCTTATCAGCATAGGCTTTTGATAATACACTGGACAAACATTGTGAATGATACAAATGATTTTGCCTTGTTGTAAGAGAATGTGCTGAATAGCTTCTTCAGTTGCTCTCAATTATTTTCTTCTATCATTTTAGAGGCTAAATAACAAGTTATTAAACTTGGAGAATATAATATATTAGAAAGCAAAAATATAAAGACATTGTGTTCAGGCCTGGGACCCCCAGTGCAAGAAGGATGCAGAGATACTGGAGTGGGTCCAGAGGAAGGCCACAAGGATGATCAAAGGGCTAGAAAACCTCTCATATGAAGAAAGACTGAAAGGGCTGGGTTTGTTCATCTTGAAGAAAAGAAGACCCTGGGGAGACTTCATTGCAGCCCTCCAGTGCTTGAAGGGAACTTACAAGTGGACGGTAAAGTGACTTTTTGTGTGGTCTGATAGCAACAGAACAAAGGAGAATGGCTTTAAACTAAAAGACAGAAGACTTAGACATTAGGAGGATATTATTTACTTGGAGGGCAGTGAGACCCTGGCACAGGCTGCCCAGAGAGGCTGTGGATGCCTCATCCATGGAGGTGCTCATGGGTGGCAGCCAGCCCACTGCAGGGGTTGGAACTGGGTGTGCTTTGAGATCCCTTCCAACCCAAGCCATTCCATGATTCTATGATCTTCAAATTAAACTATACCTTATCCCATTTGAGGTTCCCATCTGAAAGTGTTAAATGATTAGTTCTGTTCTGAATACAAAAAATCTGAGTTAATGATACCCAGACTTTCTCCCAACAACTTTCTTTTATAAACTACCAGAAGAACAAAAAGTCTTGAAATGACAAGTAAATGAAAAATGCAGAGATCAAACACATCCAATTTATAAACCAGTGGGTGAACAAAATTAAACTAGTGTCTACCTTGTTCCTATGTCAAATTTTCTCTGACTTTCAACATCACTTAGTAATGGTCTGCCAGTGCTGTCAGTAATTCAGGAATTTGGCATGGAACAGGTGTTTGTACTATTCAAAGTATATGGACTTCCATGTTCCAGCTTTAAGGTTGTTCCCTGCAGATTACCTTAATCCAATGTAATGATTTCATTAAATGTCAGTATGCATGCTGTCAAAAACTTATGAATGTGCAAGCATGCATGTATATATTCCATTGCTCTCTATATGTCATTAGTTATTTGTGCATTTAAAAAGTTTAAGTAAATTGATAAGATGACAGTAAGTAAAAAAGATTTTAGTTTCACAATGTAAAATATAAAATGTGCTTGTTATTCCTAAAAAGCAGTATAATATGAACAGTTACTTGGAAGAGTTCTGATACAGTTCAGTTGCAATAATGGATTAAAATGCAAAAAAAAAATTTGGCACAAATAAAAAGTATTTCAACTTCTGTGTCAAATTGGACTTACAGTTAGAAATTGCTTTCTAATACATAAACCAAATGTCTCTTGCTGCAAATTGAGTTGATCACTTTTTGCCTTACCCTTTGTAGACACAAAGAATGCTTGAACAGTTTCCATTGCATTAGATTTGAAAACTACATGTTTCTTGTAAAGCTACTTTTGTCTAGAATACAGTTTCTGATCCTCTGATTATCACCTGATGCAATTCTACTGGCTGTTTAGATGAGCTGAAATTGTATTGTACTCAAAAAAGAATTCAGTGAAGTTTAGTTCAGTCATATAGCAATGGCAGTACCTTATTACAAGGAAGTATTTGGTCTTTTCTAACTTTAAGCAAATCCGTACTTTCAAAAGACATTGCTTACTTCATGAAGAAATTGCTCTGAAGTAGGGTATGAATTTAGAATGTAACAACTCCTGAGCCCTGATGTGGAACTTGTATTACAGTCACCCAGAGGTAAAGGACCTTGCTGGAGGTGATTTCAGTAATTCGAGTGAAATTTGCTGCTGAAATTATGGCTGCTTCTGGGAGTTCAAAGTCATTTTCAGCAAGCTTCTGTCCTATCTGATGGGATGTATGCATCCTTCCATGGCTTGGAAATATGGGTCCATGTATTTTCTAGGTGTGTGAGGATGTAGCTTGTCTGTAACCCTGGTCCTGCAAACCCAAGATTCGCTAGATCTCTTGGATACACTCATCCTCCTCTGCCATTCTGGAGAAGCCTCACTTTTAACAGTATTTAAAAATCTGAAATCAACCAACTGAATACAGAAATTGGAAGAAAATTCCAACAACAACAAAAAAAAAAGGAGTCTGTAACATCACTAGGGAAGTGAACATTTCTTGATTAATGTGACTACCTTTGATCAGAGAATCAAATCTTTTAGCTACTATAACTAAACCAGCCAAATTCGGGTTTTTGGTTTTTTTTTTCTTCTTCATTGATGGCTCTGATATAATATAAAATCTATTTCTGCTACAATCAACCTCTTCCATAGGTTTTCAGAAGAATGGTATAATCCTCTGTCTTTATTAGCTATCAACCACTTTCTAACATGGATAGCCACTGAAAGCAAAACTGGACAACAAAAAGGTTATTTAGGAGCCCTGTATTAGGATATGTTTGGCCTTGCATTTTACAAGTGCACCTGTGCTGAGGGTGCACTTGATCCCACTGTTGATGTTGCTGATAAAAATGTTAAAGAGCAGCAGTCCCAGCACTGATGCATGAGGGACACCACTTATCACCAATCTCCATCTGGCCATTGTTGAACACTCGTGTACATCTTGCAACCAGCTCCTCATCTATTGAACAGTCCATGCATCAAATCCACATCTTTCCAATTTGGAGAGAAGGATGTTAAGAGGGACTGTGTCAAAGACCTTACTGGCATTCAGATAGATGACATCAGTGGCTCTTCCCTTGTCCACTGATGCAGTTATGCCATCACAGAAGGCCACTGTGTTGGTCATGCAGGACTTGCCCTTGGTGAAGCCATGCTGGTTGTCTTGTATCATCTCCTTGTAAGGTTATGTTTTCTTTGTATTACTGGTATACTTTTCAATCTTTTAAAAATCAGACTTAGAAATTAACTTGGTTGAGGTACCAATTTCTCAGGACAGATATAGAAATAACCAGTTTGTTACCAAAAAAAAAAAAAAAACAAAAAAAAAACAAAAACAAACAAACAAACAAAAACTAAACAAAACAGGAGGAATTCTGAGTTCCTTCTATGCATAATTCACTTTTCTTCCTGCAAGGGTCCTGCAGTGAGGAGTTTAATCAACTAATCTACATACATATGATTTCAGAGGTTAATGGCACAGCATAACTAGGTCAACTTCCATTTTCTGTGAAAACACAGCAATTGATCCATGCTTGGAGAGGAAGTCATACAAAAAAATATGCTAAAAAGTCGTATTTGATCTAACAGTGACAGAATCAGTCCAGCAGTATCATCTACCGGACAGAATCAGTCCAGCAATATAATCATGCAAGCTCTAAATATCTGTGCCAAGTTCAAGGGTAGACAGTTTGCTTTATTAACCACCAATACTGTATTTTTAAAACTTGTGTCTAAAACTTGGTCCTTTGCCTGTGGATACTCCCACTTCTAGGCAAAGGAAAAGAGTCAAGGCTATGTATTTTGATGTAGGTTTGTCAGAAATGCTAGATGTGTTCCTGATTTTGTCATGTCAACTGTCATTTTGCCTGACGAATTACTGAGGAAATCAGGCAGATTCAGGTTGCAAAATACTGAAGTATTAACACTGTTATCATACCAGGTATGATATCATAAAATAAAGGATAAGGTAAGGTTATTTGAGATTTAAGATAACTAAGGAAAATACATTTTTGTTTCAAAGACGACATAGCTTTTTTTATATTCATTTGTTTGCCCATATGTATTAAAGTGTTTTCAGAAAAAGGCACTGAGCTTGTGCATAAACCTGCATTACAGTACATAGCATCTTCCATTTACCATTACCTGGCTTCTTGATTCATTTAGTCTTGTAGTGACTTGAGCTCTAGAAATCCAATGACATTTTCATTAACCATCTCAAATGGTCTGAAATTTTTGTGTAAAATTCTTTATCTGTTTTACCATCGGCATTTTTAGAAGCTTTCCAATGGTCTTTCTGGCTTCTGCTGGGCCTGCTTATATGAGGATTCCTAAGTCTGTCTAGGGATGTCAGACTTGACCAAGATATATTTTCTTGTCCCAGTTTCCTAGGAGATATTGTTTAATTGTTAGCCATGTTATTAAATCTACAAGAACACAACTGTCAGTAGTTGTTTTTACAGGAGTTCAATATTTTAGATCTTGTAATATGTGGTTTCCCTAATTTTGTGGGTTTTGTTGACATATCACTTCACACTTAACTAAAAATAATAAACTACTTAGATCATGCATATCAATAACAAAGTCAGTTAGAATTGAGAGATTGCTTGCTTAATACCAACAAGTACTTTGGAGAACATCAAATCCCCTGACAGATTAGTGTTGCCACAAGGATTTATTTTGTACAGCCTTTAACTAAAATAACTTCAGTTGCATTTTCCTATTTAAGAGTACTGAAGTAGAAGGTTATAGCAAAATGATTTATAGATAGAAATTGCATTCCACAGCTTACCTATTTCTGTAAATGAAATTACAGATTCAGTTTGTACTTGATCTTGAGCACAATGTCAATATTTGTATATTCATCAGTTTAACTAGAATGTCATCTTCTTTTCTTCCTCCTCAAAATATTTAGAAGTTTTAGAACACGTGATAGTGTTAATTTTCTTTTTCTCATCATCAGATACACAGAAACATGTTTCTATATTTGGAGCATTTTGATTGTTAATTATGACAGATGCTCTGAAAGTAATGCCTTCTATTTATTGTGTTGGCCCATGGCGTCAGAGGTGGATGTTGGTAGTATGGCAGTAACAGTTGAACCTTCCTATCAATATTCTCTTACATTTTGTTGCCATGTGACCAATGGCAGCATAGGTGTTGCCTGACAAAATGACATCTGACATGGAAGTGCCTATGAAGTAAAAGTATGTCATTGAATTCCTCCATAGGGTATCTGTTGTCGTTTCCATGGAAATAAACAGGGGATGACCTATGTAGAAGCAACCTATGTGAAATCATCTAAATTTTTAAGTGGTGAGGGAAACAAAGCAAAGTTTTCTTACACCATGTTTTGACCATTTAATCACCATCTTACAACAGTGGAATTAGAAAAAATACTGAGTCCTGTCCTGCATTTGCAAATTGAACCTTAACTCACTTTTAGTTTTAAAGATAGCATACAACCAAATCTCTTCTCTGACCATTTTGTTTACAAAAACCACAAAATCATCAAGGTTGGAAAAGACCTAGATCATCCAGTCCAACCATTCTCCTATCACCAATCATATCACCTATCACTTATTGTATTGTACTGAAGCAATGCTAACAGTCATATTTTGACCATTCACTGCAGAATAGATGGTCATAGTGAGTCACAGAACTCTGGTGTGAGATTTTCTGTGAGTGAAACGAAGAACTAGGAAATGAAGTGATTTAGGCAAGATCATATAGCTCCAGTCCAGGACAAGAAAATCATCAGGCAACTCGTAAAGCTAAACATGTACTTTAGCATAATCTATGCAAGTTTTCAGTTCTGTGCTATAGATAGATGGTTGTATGTTGCTTAAAATAATTGAGTTAGTTACTCCAAATAAAATGTTTCTTACGAAGACTGGGGCAAAGGAAGGAGTTAGTGTGGGAGTGCTATTTCCTAATAGGAGGCCTAAAACCTGCATTATTTTGCAGTGTAATCTTAGCTAGTGTCACTGACAAAAGAGCATTTTCCTAAATACTTTCCCCCCCTTTGCTTCAGTTCTCTTTTTGCTGTCTGAGTTGTTCCTCTGTTGGTTCCCTCAGTTGTCCATGATTGAAGTTGTAAGGAGACCAACAGACCAGTGCAAAAACTGATGGTTCATATGTTTGGTGTCACAGCTATTTAGACACTTGAAATATCTTGCAATTATCTGACCTTATTGGGATCTGCTACTGTGGTCTGTTAGCCAAAACAAGGACTTTACTAAAAATAAATAAATAAATAAATTACTGGTTACTACTATTTGCATGGTAATTGCTTTGCAGTGCTTATTAAATCAGTGTTTCTGGCACAGCTTTGTGATAGGAGAAATAGGGTTATTAATATAGTATGACAAAAAGCTTCTCTCATTTTGTGTGTTTGTTGTTCTTCTTTAATTAATTGCTATTTTCCCGTGGCAGAAGGGGAAATGGATTCATTGTTATTCTCAGCTTCAAGAGATTTTGTTGAGGGTCATTGCATGGGCTGGAAAATCAGTGACATTTGCAGATATTTAGGGAAATACTTAATGGGAGGAGATCAGCTCTACTGTAAACTACTTGTCCCTTTTAGTTTCAAGCATGAAAACGACTGATAACTTGTCACATTTGTCAATCTGAAATGCATCCTCAGCACACTTAATCTTATAAACTGGAAGCCCAATGCTTTGAGACTATGCTGGATTTACTGTTGCTGTATTCATTACCAGCTGACACAATCATACATGCATTAGGTCTGGTCACAACTACTGGTTGATTTTAGTAAGTTTTTTGGCGAGATTTGGGATTTGGAAAAACAGTCTTACAGGAATAATTTTAAATGTTCCTGTTTTAGGCATTTCTAAGACACTTGCCACAAAAACTCTATTGTCTGTACTGCATCTTTTCATACCATTATTTTTAGTCTCCCTGATTTCAAGATATTGCTGTAAAGACACCATCATACATTTTCTTTTCTCTTAAGTGTTCCAAGGACCCAATGCAATTTGTAGTTAGGGTTTAATTAATTATTAGGCATATGTAACTGTCAATCATTAATTTAGATACTTCTGGCTCACAGTATTTGGAATGGAGCTTGGTTTATGAAGAGTGAAAAAAATACACCATTCCATCTGTTAGCCAAAGCCACCTGGCACAAAGTCAGTTTGGGCATCATTATGTAGTTGGCAAGAGTTTCAAAAAATGTGATTTCTACAGTTTTAATTCCAATTGATGCTTTACTTTGTAGTGATGGGCCCGTTCTCTTTCTCTCAGCTCTAAGTAAAAAAAGCTTGTATTCACCTTGAAAAAGAAATGCCTAGCATCAACAAATACAGGAATCAAGAGACAGGCGTGAAATAATCCTAAGCTCACAATCAAATGAGTGGAACTGAAACTGGTCTGTTGTTATAGGCAGTTGAAAGCAGTCACGTAGGAGTTGTATCATTGTTCTTTTAATCTCTGTAGGAAGAGACTTAGGACAGTTTGGGGAATTATTCTTTTTCTTGATGATAGTGTGAAATTTTTTTTTCAGAATTCTGGGTTTTACAAGATTGCTACATCTGCAAATCTATTTTCTTTCTCTTTTGGCAGTGAAATTTCTTATTTAATCCTCTGGAAACAGAATACAGTCATAAAATACTTAACAAATTACTTTAGAAATATAAAGGAACTTTCTCCTTTTAACTCATCAAGGGGAAAGGCAGACTAATACACAGTTAGCTCTAGTTTAGATAAAACCTATGAAGTAGGATAAAAAAAAAGAGCATTTAAAAACAAAAGGAATTTTTTCCCAATGTTTATTGCTGATTGGAAACAGTTCGTTAAGTAGAGTCGAACATCTTGCAGAGTTTGCAAGGAAAACATGTATACCTTATGTATTTTAGAGCTGTAGCTGAGGCAAAGCTGATTTAATGATGTAAACAGAATAGTTTTTGTTAGGTACACTTGAAGCAGGTAGTTCACACAAAACTTGCTCTTTTTTTTTAATAAAATAAGTGAGAATATCAAATAGAATTGCAGTTTTACTGTTCAGAACACGTGGCCTGCCTGAAGATTGTGCTGTCATTCTGTGTCTGTAACAGACAGACAAAGGTAAAAGTTTGTAACTGAAATTATCAAGAGATGATCTTGTCACAGAGGAGTTGGTATACAAATGCCTGCTCAGAATAGCTTACTTTGTCAGGGTGGTTTCCCTGTGGCAAAACATTCCTTTGCCACATTTCAGCACCTGGGGAGAGCATCCTTCGTTTGAATTCTTAAAGTCATTCAGTTATCGTTCAGTTTAATTAAATGGCTTTTAATATTTAATTTTCATGAAGGGAAAAATGATCCATGATTGATTTTATTTTATTTTATTGCGGCAGACACTGGGAGAGAGCCTTTGAGATAAGTTTAGTAATAAAAACGCTTCTGGTAGTTTGTAAAATGTGTTATCTGTAATGCAAAAAGAATTGTTCATGTTATTAATTAAAAACCTATGAGTTAGTCTGGAACCTGGCATTTAATTTAGCCCGGTAATGTCATTCAAAGTAAATCACAGCATATATCAGGATGTCATTCTGAAGGACCCCTATTTCTTAAATCTGTAGGAACGTATGGCTCATTAGCTAAAGGTCAAGGATTGCCTTTTGTCTGTTGTGACAAGAAATCTAGGAAAATATATTTATGAATAGGCATATTATTACAGTTAAATAATAGGTAAAAAGTACCCACCCAATCTGATGTGCTCAACCAACTGCTCCAAGCCATTCACTTGCAATTAATTCTGCCTCACTTTCTGTAACATGCCTCTCTGTAAGTATTGGTGGAAAAGTCGATGTCCTTGGTGGGTCAGTGTGGATGCATTCTTCCCACATTCTGCAGATTGTCTTTAGATTTCTCTGTATGCTTTTACTCCTACCCTATGCCCATCCTAATGGTATTCAACTGCATTTTGTCTATTTTTTACTGTCTGCAAAGTTCCTTATATTCTTAACCCTGAAACTGTCTTGACAGTGAATATTAAAATACAACCGTTGTCAGAAGTTGCATCACTAAAGGAACACCATCAGATTTGCTCTTACTGTGGATAGTAATGAATTCACTTTGTGCTGGAAGAGCAAATTGCTCATGTGACTATGTACAGATCATTTGAATAATCTGTTTTCTAAATATTTTTAATTAGGTAAAATTATTAAGACACGTTGGAAATGGGTTCTTTTTTTTTTTTTTTTGTTAATTTAAGATGCGAGAAGTCAAACTGTGCCTTGTTTATTGTGTTATTCCTTAGTTTCAGTTGAACAAATTAGTAACAACGTATTCAAATTAACATGAAAATGCCAGCTGTGAGCTCCATCTAAACTAGAATTTGGTCTTCACCAAAAGCCACTGTAAGGTACAGAAAGGCACAGCCTACAATGGTTAATTGGTAATTTCAGAACAACCCAGAAAAAAAGCAGTGCAATAACATATAGTGTTAATTTATTTATTCAGTTATTTGCACGTGTGATTGGTGTGTTATGAGCTTTAATCAGAAACATGTTCTTGGGTAATTTCTTCACAAATCATTTGTAGAAAGGGTTACTTAATTTGTCTGTCTGTCCCATACACTAATTAATATATATTGGGAACAAAAGGACACTCCTAAGGATGATATTTAAAGCAGAGGTTGAAAAACTTAAGTGGTGGAAAGATTTTACAAGAGAAAAGCATAATCCCATGGTATTTCTTGCCTTTCCAATGAACCACAACCTTTATATGGAGATTATTAGCTTGAGGACATAGCAGGCTCCCTGAGAATGCAACCGAATAGTGCTCATTTCTGCTCCAAGCCACCAGGTTTCTTCTGTCTTATTTTTTGTGAAAGAGAGGAAATTAAAAAAGAAACACAAATAGTCCCAATGAGCAGTTTGGCATTATCTCTTCAAGAATCAGAGCACAGCTCTGATTTCATTCCTCCTCTTTGTTCATCCAGCTTAGCATCTCCTTTGGTCCACAGAAGTGCTTGGGTAGGACTGCTAAAAGATGGAAACAAAACATGGCCTTTTACACTGCATTATGCAGAGAAATGGGTAAAAAAAATGTCTCTTTTTTTAAATGATTTTAAATGATGTCCTATAGAAGATAGAGGAAGCTCTATCAGAGCAAGGACAACCTTTGTATATTGCAAACGTGGAGTTGGGTTGGTCTCCTCCAGCCTCAACTTCTTCATGTGCATATGGCCATGACTGGGAACTGAAAAAGGCCATGTCCACACCACAGTGTGCCTCATCCCAGCCACTGTTCCTAAATGAGCACCTTTTTTAATCCAAAAGATTTTAAAGGTAGATGGACTCAATTCGTTCCCTGTTCCCAATTCTATACAGCTGTTCCTTTTTTAATGCTTTTTTTTTTTTTGTAGGTGTCTTGTACAAGTAGTTCCAAAGCTTATTTTTCTTTACTTTATGAATATTTCTGTTGCTAAAGTGTACACAGGCCCCTGTCACACTCCATATCCTTCTCTTGGAGGTTAGTATGAGCGTATCACAAAATCCTACCTCTGCTGTAAACCAGCTTTGGCTCTGACTAATGACAACCAACAAGGAAGGAATACAGCAGGCAGTTTAATGAGGAGTAGCACAATAACAGTAATATAATTTGAAGTCACATAATGCTGTGAGTGGAAAAAGAGCAGGTATGTGTTTGCTTTAAAATCAATTACCTGTGTGTTGCCTTTCTCTTTGCAGTAACCCTGTGTGGACTGGCCACTAGAGGGGGAATGGATACAAGGTTTGCTGTTGTGCTTTAGCTGAATGCCCAGGTTCTTTGCACCTCTCCTTTTACAAAAACTTTCCCAAATCTTTCTTCCTTTTACTTGCCAGCAGCTTATCTTTATCACCCACTTATAGCCTTTCATAGCTTATGCTTAACAGAGCTAGGGACGATTTTCTAGCAGAAGGCAGAATAATATCAATCTATTTAATTTCTAAAGTGCTGTTCATTTGTGCATACATTTTAGATATTATTTAACCTTTCTTTTTTTTCTCTTTTTTTTTTTAATCCCCACACACTGAGCAGAGATTTTCAATGCAATATCCAGAATAATAGTTCTTTAAATATTGCATATAACTTACATTTTCATGGCATGCATGAACAGCTTTCCTTCTATTGCATCTTTTGCTTTGTATTTGACAATTGAGAATTTCATCCATCAAATCTTATGCAATCTTCAGGTTTTGGAAGTCCGTCTTCACATCTTCCTGATTTTCATTACTTTTTGCAGCATAAGTAATCTGTCATTTGAAAAGCATTGTCAAATATTTCCTGATTGTTGCCAGGATGATTCAGCAGCCCTGGCCTTGGGAGCAAGCTGCACTCCCTGTTTTGCTGTATTGAGTAAAAAGTCACTATAGCTTTGGGTCCCTAGCTATTTTTCTATGATCGTGGACCTTGTCTTGCTTACGGGAGACTGAATATCTTTCAGATGAGCTTGTTATAAAGATCTTTGGACATCCAGATAGAAAATTTTCTGCTTTTATGTCACTTAAGGCAGTCTCAAAGTTAAGGAATGCAAGAAATAATGGATAATAGAGAAGCTTGCCCTTATTGCACAAAAGCCCAGTCAATTCATCCCTTTTGTATGATATTACAGACTTTAACGGATCTTTAAACTAACTTAAAAGTTACTGCTTAAGATTTATCAGTCCATTAGGATAATCTCTTTTCAGGTTCAAGGTAGAGTAAGTATTTGGTGCAACAGCTACACTTACTAGAAATCTGCATGTTTAGCAGCTCCTCCACTTTATTTTTGCACTTTCTTTTTTGTTGTTTCGGTTTTTGGTGTTGTTTTTAATCTTGGTAAACACCATTTTGTCCTAACGATTTGCCAATTTAAATGCACTAGTTTGTTTCTTTAAAATCTCTAAGTTTTATTTCCCATTTACTAACGTCTCACTTACTTGAAAACAATAGGTTTGATGTAGATTTCAGTGTTTGTTTCAAGTTTGATTTTCCAGAACTTATTCATCAAATTCTCATTAAGAGTTGTCATTAACAGCCATAACTTGACTCCTTTGCTAATGAAAAATGACAGATTGGGGCTAGGTTGTGCTTCATAACAGGAAAACATATCTAGAGAAAAAAAAATAGGGAACTTTTCATCTCCCTTTTTTTATGAAAGACGTGAAATGTGACTTCAAAAAACAACTTAGGGGGACATTTTGGGGAAGGTCTTTTTTTCTGCTATCTAGAATAACTGTGCAATCCCTTACAGTTGCTGGAATCAGGGAACTATATGCATAAAACCAATAGAATAGAATTTAGTTCAACCTGCACATGCTGCCCATCAAAGAAGTACAACTATTAATTGGGCATATTTATACATAAAGCAAAAATCAAAGGTCTAGTTTTGTGCATAGCCATAGAATCGTAGAATGGCTTAGATTTAAAGGGATCTTAAAGCCCATGCAGTCCCAATCCTTGCCGTGGGCTGGGTGCCACCCAACAGATCAGGCTGCCCAGGCCCCATCCAATCTGGCCTTGGGCACCTCCAAGCGTGGGACATCCACAGCTTCTTGTTCAAGAAATGTTTGGATATTGTACTAAGGGACATTGTTTAGTAGGGAAATATTAGTAGTAGGTGGACAGTTGGATTGAATGATGTTGGAGGTATTTTCCAACCTTGGTTATTCTGTGACTCTCTGGGCAGCCTGTGCCTTTGTCTCACCACCCTCTCAGGAAATAATTTCTTCCTAACATCTAACCTAAATTTCCCTTCTTGTCCATATTAAACCTCATTTAGATCACATGGGCCTATTTTTCAAACCTATCCAGTCCCTCTGGATGGCATCCTTTCCTTTTATGATGTAAACTGCAGCACTTTTCTTGGTGTCATCTGCAAACTTTCTAAGGGTACACTTGATCCCACTGTCTATGTCATTGATAAAGATATCATTGATAAAGATAACAGATGACAAATAGTTAGATTTTTAAAAATATACCCCCCAAACAAACCACCACCACCACCAAAGCACAAAGACACAACAGTAGGGAAATAAGCTCAGGATCTGCTTTAATTGGACTTCATGAATTGCTGTTTGTTTGTTCTCAGTATGTCATTTAATATTGCCACAGGTATTTGCTATCCCCTGACGAGTGTCTCTTATGTTGGTTATAACCTCATTCTCTTCCTGATTCATCTGCTGTGGGCACCTGTCCCCTTTTCTTTGAGCACAGTTTTCCTATGTCTTTTGTAATTCACCTTTCTGCTGCTGATGCTCAATGCCTTTCGCCTTCTGCAGCCCTAAGCCTCACCATATGCAGTGTCTTTTGGTTTAGTGGGTTCCCCTTCTTCCTTCCCCAGAGTGAACTTCTGATGCATTTCTTCTACTCATTTATTGTCTCTATCATTTCTTTATGGTTAGGGCCATAGGACTCACAATCACTTTATTAGTTTACAGCAATTAGATGTTAAATTCATCACAAGCAGTTGTTTGGGGAATTCATCTGACAGCAGCAATGGGTGTGGAGATGAAGGCAGTTGCAAATGCAGGCAGAGAAATACTGAATGTCCAATATGGAGTGATATTTACATGAAATAAAGGTAAACATTTGGCATGTGGCTGCCTCTTTAATATGAAGATTGCAAACCTTCAAGCAGTAGCCACAAATTTCTGTTTGCTGTCGGAAAATTGCTTTGGGAAATAATCTGGATTAGAGAAGTCAGTTCTTTGTCAACATGAATTTTAGGATGGAGCGAAGTTTGAAAAAAGGGGGCAAAAAACCCCAAGGCTGTTTATCTCATTATTGTGAACGTTTTTTTGTTTTTTGTTTTTTTAGTATTTACCAGACCTCTTGGCAAGCCAAATTGTCAGCAGAGGCATTGGGTTAGAGGCAGGTTTGGGTTTATCCCAGGAGCATGATTTGCTCTCAGCTTGCAAACAGGTTTGATTGCAGATACGTTTCACAAGGCTGGCAGCTGATAAAGGAATCTGAATCTCTGGAATTCTGCAGCTGTGGGCTGTTCCTTGCAGTTTAGTTTGGGATTTTCAGGGCGTCCCTCCCACCAACCTTTGATTCACTCTGTCTGTGAAATTCTGGGAATGGAAAATGGGAGAATGGTTAATCTGGAATAAAAAATTAGAGGGAATTAATATATTTTAAAGGATACAGCAATCTGTTTTCATCCTGAGTCCCTCAGCTATTAGGATGCTTGCTCATACCTCTTCGTAACCACTAGGGTACAGAGGTGTGCTGCTTTACTGAGATTTATTATATATAAGCTGCATCACCTTCATTGGATAAGCCCTTTTAATCAGTTTGATATGTCCATGCATTTATTTTTTTTTTAAATCTCAGATTTTACTGAAAATACAATTTTAAGTCCTCTCTCCGGCGCCGTGCTCTGGTTTACAATTAGGACAAGAGTGCGTCTGAAAAAAAGGCCAGAGCAAATTTTGCAGATGAGCTTAGTTTCCAAGCATGCCAATCAGATAAATCTGCTGTGCTCAAAATGGTAATTCTGTGATGAAGTCGATTTTTATACTCACCTATTACCTTTGAAATCTCGGGTTTAGGCTTTGTTAGCTCAGTCACGGCACGGGATCGGTTGGGTTCCCATAGCACCCATGCTGAAGGACATCTCTGGCTGTAGTTACTGCGTGAGGATGTGAAGAACACGAGAGCAGCAAAATGGTTTAAAATAAAAAGTGCCTTAGCAGCATATTATGTGCTGTTTGCCAAGCACAGGCACACGCGATGCTGTTCTTTAGCCACTGCAGCCTGCTACATTTGCCTCTCTCACCCAACTGTCACACCAGCAAAGGCGAGTTGGAGCAGTAATTGGCTTAAAGGCTGAATAATTGCTTCTGAATGCCAACAAGTGACGTTATCTTTATAACAAAAACAATTGCCATGTTCTCACGGAAGTACAGATTTCATTGCGAATGGGTTTGCTTTAAAGCAGCCACACTGCAATAAAATTACAGTGCTCTGCAGCATTCAGCTTGGCTCTTCACAGCCACCCACCCGATTACAGGCTCTGTCATGCCAGCAGAAGATTGTTGCTTGGTTTCTGTAATATTTTTATAGCCTTGCTTCCCTCTAGATAACTTTAGAGATGGATTGCGCTCACTCCTTTCCTTTCATCAGATTTCTCTGCTGTAAAAAAGAAGTAAACTGGTGGATGGAAAGTCTTTTACATGGCCCTAAATATGCTTTTCTGTTGGCTTTCTTTTACGCAGATCCTAATAGCTTAATAGCTCTGGTTTATGTCAGTAATTCTGTAAAAGGTTAATCTCTAAATCACCAACGTTTCCTAAATTCCTAATCAACTTGGTGTTTGGAAAGGAACCTGTATAAATGCTCAATTTGTTAATATTAGAATGGGTCAAGGAGGTCAGGAAAAGTATAACCTCCATGAGTGAAGATAAATTGGATCCAGCAAAAATACCTCAGATATGTTTTGTCTTAATAGCTATGAATACAGAGGCTGAATATGAGGGAGAATGAGCATGGATGTATTTAGCAGCAGAATCTGCTGAAGCTCACCATCCCCTTCTCTATAAATGAGTTTTTCTTAAAGAATGGAAAAAAATGAGATAAGTTGGTTATAAAAGCCTTATTTTCTAGAAAGCGCATGGTGAGCTGGGCTGAGGGTAGATAGGAAGTCCAGCCAGCAAAAGTAGTGGAATAGGCAGTGGAAAAGCGAACAAACATAGAATCATAGTATCATTAAGGTTGGAAAAGACCTCTAAGATCAAGTCCAACCATCAACACATCCTCACTATGCCCACTAACCCATGTCAAAACATGTGTATTTTTGAGAAGACAGAAAGAGAGAGAGGGGCTGGGTGTCTTCTTCAAACCAATGCTGTTTGCCCTTGCCATGTGGGAGGTGAAGGCACTGAGAAATCTCATTTACCTGGCGTGTGTGGCAGTCCCCTCGCCTTCTCACCAGGTTTCATCTTCCCTTTCATCTGTGCCCTTGCCCCTTCCTTTTCTTTTTCTTGTTCAATGGAGCTGTTTGCTGCGGTGCCTTCCTCTCCAGGAGCTGTTTCATCCCTGCTTGCACAGATTTTAAAACTGCTTTCTTCACCCACATTTGGTCTTGGTTTTCATCTGTGCTGGTCCTTTAGATTTACCATCTTTCAAACGAAAAGGCAGAGGAAGCCAAACCACAGCTTCATTTCCTTTTCAGTTCTCCAGTCCTTTGTCTCATTTTTTGTCACCTCTTCATTTCTTTTATTATTATTATTATTATCAAGCACTACTAATAAGCTTCCTTATTAAATACTTATTTGCCATTCTGAATACCACTGGAGAAGCAGGAGGGAAGGGGTATTCAGAGCATCCTTTTGCTGTTAATGCAGAACCAGACATGTTCAAGAAACAAATTTAGTCCATTTCAAAAGCAAACGAGGGGCTTTTTACTGGAGCCAAAGAAAACAACCAACTAGATGCACTTCAAGTACCCCTCAACACCTTTGCCATAGAATCACAGAGCATCTACTACAGAATACAAAAATATCCTTAGGTATCAGTAATGATTTTTGCACCCATGTGCAAGGCAGTTAATACCCAAGCATGGAGCTGCATTTTCACACTGCCCTAGTCCCCTGCAGTACTCAGACAGCATGGTAAAGGATGGAATTTGCAGCTTTAACACAGAATTTCTTTGTATTTTTATATATTCAGGCCAGAAGCAGAATGTGATACATTAGCATTGATTCTGTGGTTTCATATCACTTTTTTTTTTTTTTTTTTTTTTAGTACAGAGCAAAAGGAAAAAAAGACAGAAAAGAAAAGAAATTATCCCTTACATACATTCATAGCATACACAGCAACAGTTCCTTCATCACTGGGTGCACTGTGAGTGTGTATTGATGTTAGCAGCAAGAGATTGCATATTAGAGATCTATAACACTGATAGTGTTACCATCCTCAAAAATGATGGCTCTTTCTCATGCCTTTCACCCTGTCTTGTATGTTAAGAAGACTAAAAAAAAATAGTAATAGAAATAATGTTAATTACCTAATTATAAAAGGCAGATTAGTCATGTTAAGAGGAACATTCAAAGGGGACTATTTAAAATATTTTATTTCCTTTGATATTTCCCAATAATCTGAAGAAGAGACTGTCAAAGCTAACCCCAAAACCCCAAAAGTACCTTTTTTTTTTTTTTTCCCCTTTTTCTTCTTCTTTTTTTTTTTTTTTTTTTTTTTTTTTTTTTTTTTTTTGGAGCCATAGAGTGAGCCAGGGTAAGGAGATCAAAAGAGGGAGGAATGACATATGTCTGGACAGCTGGTAAACATGAAATCTGAAAGAAATAGTGAGGGGAAAATGTATTCCTGCAGTTGCCATAAATACATTACAAATAGAAGACTTCTCATATCTACCAATGCAAGCAGCCAGTTGCAGGATGAATAACTGGGTTTGTAAGAGCTGAATTGAAATGAAATTCTTGCGTCCTTTTTATTATCCATGTTTTTGTCACATCAACTTTTAGAATAAATGTGGGCAGGCAACGGAGCACCTCTGTGCCATGGAACAGGTGGCAGTCTTTGCACCAGTAGATGAGTATCCAGATATCTGGAGATCATCAGGAGGCTGTCTCTAGAAGACATTACCGTTATAAAAGATTTTTGCATGAAGATTGTGAAACAGCTCATTTTTGGCAGTTTAATAAAGTGCTATCCTCTCCATGGAGGGTTCATCCATCATCCTGCTGGGGTGGCAAGCCGTTGGTGGTCATTACCTCCCTCCAGGAGAAATGGCAACAGGCAGTACTGAAATTTGCCCTCACTTCTGGAATTATGCCCCTTAAAAGCCAAATGTTCTGTTCAGTTTACTCAAGCTGTCACTCGAGCATGAAGCACGGGGTGAATAAATTGCAAAGGTGGAATTGCTCACATCTTGCAAACTTTGCTTGAGGTTGCTAACACCAATAAACAACAGGAATCATTCCTTGGGGGTGTGTTTAAAATACAACTCACAGCTATGCTAAAAAATACATAGAAATACAAGCACAGGATAATTATTTGTCAATATGAGATTTGCATCAGATTTACAGGGTCAAAAACATAACAGCACTAATACATTTCCTTTGAGTAACAAGGGGTCCTATGTAAAGAAAGATTTTGTTTGTTGTTTTTTCCTTTTTTTTTTTTTTTTTTTAACCATATGTAGAAAATATGTTAACCATCTTGGTTGGATTTGGAAGCTTTCTGGCATTTAGCTGTAATCAGTCCTTCTGATTGCAGTGCTGGATGTTGATTTGAGGAACGTATAACGTAGTCCAAAGTTAACCTTAGATCTGTGTTGATTTCAGAGAGGGATTTAAAGGGGAAAATACACATTTCTGGTCTCAGTCAGCATAATTTCTCCCATTAACTACAGTACCTATGCTCATAAGTTCCTCTATTGAGAGGTCCTATATTGAGAATTTGGGGATGGATCAGGCACCTGTGTGTTTGAGGCAAAGAAACAGAAATGTACAGTTGTTTAAGCAGATAAAGGGCCAGTTTGACAGCTTGTTTCAAACCTGGGGGTAATTTTTCTGTGGCTTTGATTTAAAAGGTCTATTTTTATTAAAATTCCCCTGAAGAATCCTCTCCCAATGCATATTCTCATTGATCTCATTGATAACATTATAGCCTCTTTAAATACAATTTTTTTTTTACTAGAAGGTTATCTCATATTTAATATTAAACAGAGTGATGTATATATGAAGTAGAGGAAGATATAAGTTTTGACCCTTAAAAATAGTGTCAGTTAGGAAAAATATAAAGCTCACTCTTTATGGTTAAAATTAGCAGCTAAAAAGCTGCTATGCAGTAAAAAAATTACATGAACTGTGCCTAATCTCTTCTTTGTAAGACTGCTGTAACCTTTTAAGAGTAGATAGCACTTGGATGCTATTAAAAAAAAAGAGAAAAAAAAGGAAAAAAAACCCTATGTTCTATTAAAATTTCTGTTAGATTTCTGGAGTTTTCCTCTCTTGCATCTTAGGAATAGGGAAATATGTACAAAGCATAAAAAAATGTTTCCTGGTTCTCTATCTGCAGCATTTTATTAGCATGTTATGCTATATAGAGAGAAATTCAAGATGCTCTGCCTGGTGTTATAAAACTGCCTCACCTTCATTAGTATGAGGGGAGTTGTTTGGTAGATCAAGCAGTAGGTTGTTCATGTACTAGAATGAAAAATCCAAAATACCAGGAAAGGAAGCCTTTATTTAAGGGCAATCAGAATAAAGCAGCCGTGTGATTCTACATTATCAAATCACAGTTCATACCCATAAATCCCATGGATCAGTCATTGGTAGGGAGGGTTCCTATGCTTTCAGCCTCCATGGGGGTTTCAGGCTGTTTTCTTGGTGAGGGCAGTGAGGGGCACAAGGCGAGCTTTGCTAGCATATGCCAAAGAATCCAGAAGTATGCTTGGGTAGTTCTGTCCCACTCACAGACACAGGTTGCACCGCTGAGCACTGATCTGCTCCTGCTTGCCTCTCAGTGTGGCTCTACAGTGCATAAAGCAAAGGTTTCTTTGCTCTGGTCATAACTCAGAGCAAGCATAGAAGTAGGAAATGCTAGCAAAAGCCCTTACACTTAGGGTTCTCTCATATTTTTGTTTTAAAAAAGACGATGACTAGCACTTTTTCAGCAGCATTTCACTTGTTCGTTTTCTTACAAGACTTTGCAATATGATCTGTTTTGATTTAAAAAAAAAATTACTTTTAGGGGTTACGATGCAGTTTTTATGGCTCTTACAGCAACATACAGGTGAGCTGTGCTTAAAAACCCCTTTGACACCCAGTCCTGGGGCATGGGCAGAACTTCAGCCCCTCTGGAGTGCAGAGGCTGCACTAACATCCAGTTACAGGTAGTGCAGGAACACAAATAGAATTCTGGTGTCATGCTTCATATCACCAGTAAAATGATGGAAGTGAATGTGCGCTAATTACAACAGGAAGCCATTGGGTTAATTTTTATCAGCCTATTTTACGTGGCTTCTTTGCTCCCAGGCTTTCGGTTCAACACTCAGCATGAAGAGAAAAAAAAGGTTAAACTGTTGCATTTTGTATACAGGGAACAATTCAGGTAATATACACCAGTCTGTAAAAACTGTAAATGCTATTTTTTTTTATTTTAAACATTTTCCTTAGTTTACAAAAGATCAAGAATCAGTACCTTTTTTACACTCTCAGTTTCCTGAATATTGACAGATCTTCAAAGGGAGTATTAGCATAGGAAATCTTAAGATTGGCTGTCCTGAAGATTTTAAGACATGATAAAGCTAAAATATCAAGTTCTGCCGACAGCTCCTCCTGTGATTTCAGCAGAGGAGTGCCCGCGAAATCCTCAGCAAAGCCCCACAAACCCCCCACTCTTCTCCCCGTCTGCGCGCCGCTATTTGGTTGCACACTGTGTAAATCCCCAAGGCAAATCACACCTCGCACTCCCTCGCTGGCTGCTGGTGACAGGAGCAAGATCCGTACTCATTAATGATCACCAGGGCTCCCTCGATGTGGTTGGGTTTGTAATCAACATAATACTCCTGGGCTGACATGGCAGCCATTTGATGCATGGTCTGTTTCTGCTTCTGCTTCCTGCGCTGTGTTACAAAGCACTGTCTTAGCTGCCTTATGCTGGCTGGAAAGCACTTCCAAGAGACGTACAACACTAAAACCACGATGAGGAAGCTAAAAATCAGTGCCATGGTCCCCGTCACCACCTTGTGAATCTGCACGGCGTTCTCCGCACCTTCGCCGGGCAGCGTCACGGTGATGGCGTACGTCGTCGGCTCCTCGTCGGCCTCCGGCACGTAGGCCGTGGCGGCGGCCGAGCCGTAGCCAAACATTTGGTCGCTGTTGTTGGTCACAGGGGACAGGGTGTTGACACTGGTGGGGTCGACTGTGTCCTCACACAGGTGGAAAGCATAGACTGCATCCAAAACGTCCTCGCCCTGCGCGTACTCGGGTGTAGCACAGAGCAGGTTGCTGTCGTAGCGGCCCTTGAAGTTGCTCAGCCATGAGGCCAGGGCACAGACGTTGCGGCCGCAGTCCCAGGTGTTGGCCGACAGGCTGATGCTCGTGAGAGACTTCCAGGAGTCCAGGATGCGCGAGTCGATGTAGGTCAGCCGGTTGGAGTCCAGCTGCAGGGACTTGAGGTGAGGCACGCTTTCGAAGACGTGAGGTTCGATGTATTCGATTTCGTTGCCAGAGAGATCCAGTTTTTCCAGTTGCCATATCCAGTCCAAAGTGTTGACGACGATGGTGACTTTATTCCGTCGCAAGCAGAGCGAGTGCAGGGAGATGAGCCTGGGGAAGTGGGCTAAATTCACCTTCACCAAGTCATTGTGCTCAAGGTGCAGCTCGGTGAGCTTAAACAAGCCCGCAAAAGAGTTTCGAGCCAGGCTCTTTAACTGATTGTATCCTATGTCTAGAAACTTCAGGCTGCGACAGTCCTGAAAAATTCTCACCGGCACAAACTTGATGGCATTTGACCGCATGTGCAAAGTCGTGAGTTTTCTCAGCCCGTGAAATAGGTCGGGCTCCAGCGACTGCAGGTTGTTGTACGATAAATCCACACTGCGCAAGTTTGGCATGGGTCGGAACGTGTTGTTGGGCAGTTGGGTGATTTTGTTGGAACTCAGGGTGAGCTCCTTAACTCGCCGCAATTTTTGAAAGGCATTCCCCTCCACTGAGCAAATGTGATTGTGATCCAGATAGAGCCACGTGAGCTGCATTAACCCTGTGAACTGTCCGTCATGCAGCTCTGAAAGGCTGTTGTACCGCAGAGACAAGCCCATCATGCCCGACAGGTTGCGAGGCATCTCTGTGAGATTCAGTGATTCACAGTACAAAAGCCTGCCCTCACACCGACATAGCTGTGGACACCCACTATTCACGGCTGGAAGCATTTTAGAAAAGATACCCAGCGTACACAATATCAACCCCGGGGGCTTCCTCAGCAGCCAGTTTAAACAGAGACCGATAAGAAGGAAATCCATTAGCAAGAATATTTCCAAATATGCTCGAGAATGTCCATTGAATCTTTTCAAATTCTACATCATATTTTATTTAAGAGGAAAAACAGCAACAAGAAAGAAAATAAACAACAACAACAACAACAACAAAAATGCCCAGACCAAAGCAAAACAGCAAACGGAACAAACACAGAGCCAAATATTTCACTTTACAGCATGCAGGAGCTGCGCAGCATTAAAGTTCACAGACATTCAAAGGTAAAATGATAGTGATTTTGTTCATGTTAAAGGCTGCAGCAAAGAAAAAAAAAATCTTTCTTCATGAAAGAATTTAATTAAAAAGTGTCTTACCCACCCTTTTCCAGAGAGTGACAACCTCCATTCAGTTGCTTCCTTTGTGTTTGGACTAATTATATGCAGAGCTAAAAAAGACCCCTCTGTGCTACAAATTCGGTCCCTTTCAGAGCTGTGCAAGGCTGGCAAGCTCACAATGTCTCACTTCGCTTCTGCTCAAAGAGCTCAAGGCTTGTCCAGCTAGCTTTTAGCTGACTCCTAGGACCTGCAAGTTTCAGAACTATGTGCATGAGCTTGATCTTCTCCTTCTCCCTCTGTCCTTTTCTCTGCAGTTAACACTGTGGCGTGAAAAAAACTCCAAACTCTTTACTAACGACTCCACAGGATTTGGCAATCTGTTTAATGTCCATCATTTGCAACGACCATTGACCGGCACAACCTTTACTCCATAGAGAGATTACCATGCATTCACTGACCGGCTAAGGGTAGCTTTATTTCCCATTCTTTGTTCGCTTTGCTTGTTAGGTGATGCTTAGAGCAGAGAGACAGCAAGAATCCTTTCCCTTCAGCCGAGCAGTATGTTGGTAGAGCATGCAGAGGCACCTAGTGTTCACTGAGTGTCGTAAGCTGCTCATGATTGTACGCCTGCACTGTGCATCTCAGACATGGGCAGATGGAAAAGGGGTGGGCATAAAACCAAACGCTGGAGCGAACCGGGAAAGTAATATATGCTCTTTGATGAAATGGAAAATACTTTAAGCCTATCTCTCCATTTCTCAAACACGCACGCACACACAGCTGCACAAATCATCAACAGCGAGGCAGTGCTAAGTAGGAAGCTTGAGAATTAGGATTCTTTATTATTATTATTATTATTTGCTTTTGTTTAAAGTCTGAATGTATAAACCATTAGCCGGGGACAGGGAGATACTTGATTTCTTGGTTTGGGAAGGAATATGTAAAGCAGTGTCATCGGATTGCTTTTTCTCTGTAAATCTGAAGATATTTGCCTTTCGGAGACTTTGGGGTTGAGGGGAAGGGTGGTGAGGGGAGGGGGGGTGGAATGTGTTTTTATTCTGACATTGTCTAAATAGAGGATGATTTGAAATTCTGTGCATTCTTTCTCATAGAAATGCAGCCAGAGCTCTGCAAATAGGAACGTCTGCTTTCCTATAAGCTTTAATTACATTTGGTCTTTTTCCATCCTGCATATTCTCTGTGTGTTCAGCACATGCCTTTCCTAAAGGCTTGCTTTTTTTTTTTTTTTTTTTTTTTTTTTTTTTCTGCAGTGTATGCTACGGCACACAAAACTATCTATTATTCTTGCAGCATAAAGAATACCGTGCGTTCAGAATCAGATCAGCATATAGGTTACTCTGACCATGTCAGCAGCATGCATGCAAAGAAGGGGTGGAAAACCCAATCACTTCCTAAGTTCTGCAGATTGTGTTGCTTTTTGTTCCGTGCACCAAAATAATTTTTGCCTGGTAATTTGCAGCCCTCATTATCAATGGGAAATGCATCGGCAATGAGCTCTCACTCCAATTTTTACCGACTGAAAAACGTACAATACTTACTTCTGTCAGGAAAACGCTGGCCATCTTCTTTTCCTGTTATGAAATAGAATCTAAAGGCTGTGTGTTGATGAATGCGATCAGAGCTGACAGCTCACGATCCTGCATGAATCCTCTGTGAAGAAGTTTCTCTCGGAAATACAAGTATTGCAGAAGATAGTGCTGATTTTCTCCTTAAGCCAAGATTGGTTGCAAAGTACTGGAGGCAGGGCAAAAGTGTTACATTTCCTTTCTTTTTCATAGCCATGTTAATATTTAAGTCTTCTTTTTTTGAAGTATTTCTTGCAGAGGTACGGAATGCTGGAGCTTTGCATGTATGTGAGCGTGACTGGCTGCTGTCTGTGTGTGTGCTGGTGTAGATCAAGGAATGCAGTAATTTGATGCAGTAGAAGTTGTTTTACAGAAGTCTTGGTAAACTTAGTCTCTCGTTCATAAAAAATCACTGAAAGAGATTCATTACGAATGTATTTGCTCAAACCACTCTTAAATAAATGACAAATGTTAACCAGTCAGTCTGCAGTCTCAGAACCCTGGAATCGATTCTCTTTAATGCTCCCAATCTGGTTTATTCATTCACATCCTTCTGTTTTTCACATTTCAGGGGTCTCAAAGAAAAATGTGATGCTTTAATATTGTATGAACCTCTTGTATGTTGTAGTAAGGCAAGAGAGCCAAATGTGTTCTCCCTCTCCCAAGATCGTTCAAAGCAGGCTGTTTATGCAAGTGTCCACTGGTTGCAGTACACCTTAATTCTGTTTCTCAATACACAGGAGCAGGAGGGAAAGCAATGACAGAACAGAGAGAAAGAGCATAGAAGCAGGAGAAGTGATTGAAAACACCTCTGTGCAAGAATAATGCATTCTAGCTTACATTTCCAAATATTTTGATGCAATTAGTAGGGGAAAAAAAAACAACACTATTTTTAAGTTCATAAATGCTGAACAAAGGTTCACAGCATGGAGGTTGTATCCCGTAAAAACTGCAACCCTGTAAGTCTTGTTGAGGTGGATCTTACTGCCCTCTCCCATTTAAAGGTTTGGGCATAGAACTCCCGAACTAGCCCTAAAAATTTCCATTCTGTATTCAAGGAAAGCTGACATTTTCTGCAAATCGGATGACGATAATGATCTCTTAGTTACCATCTAAATACTACGTATAAAATGAAGCATTTCACTTTAAGAGATGAAACTCCATGATACATCACTGTGAAGAACTGAATTCTTTTTTCTGTGATGGTTCTTGCAATCGCCTGGGATACATTTCGTGTCCTAACCAATCTGCCTATTGCCATGCTGGCATATAATCTATTATCATTTGGTTACCAGAGGTAGAAATTAGAACAGACAGTAGAAAACCTATCTAGCATTAGTTGGAAGGCTGACAACTAGAATTAGGAACCCAGAATTAATGGACCTAAGCAAAATCTCACAGCTCTGTAAGAGCTATATTGCATGAAAGACTTTGCTGTTATTTGTCCAAAAATGTATTTGTAGAAAACAATCCAGATGGTTTTTAAACTAGAGACCTCAGAGTATGTTGGGAGCTGTGATGCTGAGGCAGTGATGACCAAGTGCAAGAAATGGGGCATGGGAATCTGAACAGACAAACATGGGTGAATGTTCAGCTTAGCCCTGAAGTACCTTTGTAAACTTGGTTTTCTTCTGTATTTTCTGAACTTTTTGAAATGTACTTCTTCTTGTTATGGAACTGGGAATCCATTTTGAACTTGATTTAACACAAATGGCTTAATTTCCACTGTTTGAGCTGTTATCACAGCCAAACTGTCAAGTTTACACATTTTCTGAAGTTTCAAAGCCTCTGGCAAATCTCTATAAATTAGTGGATTTAAATTAACTTTATTAAATGTGCTATTATAAACCATTCTTAAGAAGCACAAACTAAGTTTCTAAGTACTTAAGAGAGATTGATTAAATCAATGTAAAGTAGGTTACAGAAGAGCAATTCAAGTTAAAGTTTTAGAAATTTTTACTGGTAAACCATTTATTGGAGTCATCCCAAGTTTAAGAGGGTTGGAACAGGGTGAGTAAAATCAGAATATTGACCCTAATGTCTAAATATATATGTACACTTTGTAATGTATTAACCACCACCGCCACCCATAAATCATCTTCTTTATTATACATATGTAGTAATGAGTATTCCTCTTCCTTCTGGTATTTTCTGAGTGGTTTCTATCAGTATAATAAAAAGTGGGGCTTTTAGTGATGATTTTAATTTCCTTTCATGAATGGACAGACTCAAAGCTTGATCTTACAAAGTAGTCTTTAATTTTCAGGTGCACTGAACCATAGTATTTCATATAAAGGAAACATTTAAAAACAGAAAAGAGAAGGAAGAGATGTGACTCCAAGTAAAGCAAATTAAAGCTGTTATTTCTCTTATGTTCATATCCTGGCCATCCCTGGCATTTGGTCAGCTCTCCCTTCTATATAGAATTCAGGGTTTCAGGTAATAAGAAGTTCATCACCTATACAACTTGTCTTTTTTAGGAATAGTAAAAACGAAGTGTATTAGACAAGTTCTTGACCAAAATAGTCCCGGACACTCACGATACCAAAGAAAGAGTCATAACTGCCATTCATTTCTTGCAGCGCAGAACAGACACGTTGGATTTGATACTGCATTTAAACAGCAGATATTCTTATGCAAATCATCTCATTGTTTTTGACAATGCAATAAACACTTTTTATCTCTCAGTACAGCCACTCTGTTATCATCATCAGCCATATTCAATAGCAGATATTCATGTATAGCTCTGTAAAGTCACTCATGGAAGAGACCTATCTGTAGAATTGCCAATGAAGTGCAGAAATGTCCATTCTCAGGAAAATACATCAGTGGTAAGATGAAGAGTCTCTCTCACCTTTTCATTGTTTGTAGAATACTTGAATAAGCCATAGAGTTACAGATTGTCTTAGGTATCAGTGAAAATTGCCTATGAATTTCTGAATGTGATGTCAAAGCATTGGGCAATGTTATTGGTTATAAATGTCTAGGTATAATGGAAAAAATGAGTTGTTATGAAAATAAAAGCACTATCTTTTTTCATTAGTCATCATATTCTTGAAGATCATTTTAGCATCCCTATCAAGCAAAGATTTGTGCTACAGTCAGGTTACCATCTAGCTGAAACTCTTGTTTCACATGTAAAGTGAATTATTTTACCTTTGTTTTCAATTAACTCTAATTTATACTTCCAAAAATGTCTTGGGAAGTTTAGGAGGAAGTATTTGTAGAGAACAATGATTAGCATTTCTGATGGTTTTAGTTAGTCATAGTTAATTGGAAATCAGTTAGTTCCACCATCAGAAACGTTAAGCTAGACACCCCAGAAAGGTTTGTTTCAAGAGCTTCCCAGGCATTTCTGGATGTGCCAGTGAATGAAATGCAATTGATTTCCAGTTAGCTTAAAAGGACAAAGAGCTTCACAGCTTATCCATACGCATGAATGTATCTGCTTTGTCCTCTTCCACTTTTCTTAGTTCATCTGTAAGGTTTTTTGTTTGTTTGTTTGTTTGTTTTTAATAAACTATGATGCTAACTGCTTTCTTATTTGTTTTTCAAGACTGATTTTCATTGAAATAATTCTGTTTTCTTACTTGAATGTAGCTAACCCAAGATGACTGTGGAAACCACCTTGTTTTGGTTGTTTGGTTGGTTATTTTATCGTTAGATTCAGCCACTCTGAGAGAGATTGAATAATCTTTCAGCTATGAAAACACACGAAGTGGCAGAATAGCAGAGTTGTGTAGGAGTATGAAAAATGTCCAGAGTAGCCAAGTTAGTTATGGCTTGAAAACATCTTGTGCCCATGACTTAGATTGATGCTACATTCCACTCCTCTGGAATGACTTGTGTCACTCAGGAAAAATGACAAGTCTCACTTGGGGACATAGATATAGCCATACCAACAAGCCTGAAGTCATATGTATTACATGGAGATTGCATCCTGATGCAAAACAGGTCACCATTTTTATCAAGGACATACCTTTGGTGGCAGTAAACGCTTTTTAAACTTTTAAGATGCAGGAAATAGAATCAAGAGGAATTTCTGGAATGAATTATTAAAAGTTAGGATGAACAAGTTAAAAGCTGTTCCTGGCAATCTCCTGGAAAGTCTTTTTACAAATGAATGAACTGCTCTTGGAAAATTTTCCCAGAGCAGAAAATCTGTTCTTTTCAGTAGTAGACAAATTTTTGTTCCTAATCTATTTCTTTTGCTTTTTTTCCAAAAGTATTTTTATGTACAATTATAAAAATAAGTAATCTTATGCTGGCCTCTGTAGGTGCCTTACTACAACAAATGTAGATTGGTGCCGAAGCTGCTACTAAAATAGTGTTTTGGAATCAAATAAAGACTTCTAGAATCATAGAATCTTATCACAGAGTCATAGAATGGCTTGAGTTGGAAGGGACGTCAACGATCACCTAGTTCTAATACCACCACCCCCAAGGCAGTTTTCTTCCATCACAGAGGGTATCATTCTAAAAGACTCTAAAGGAGTCATTGTGAGGAAACTGGGAAACTGTACTTTTGGATCCTGCTGCATGGAAGTTCTTAGGCCTGACTCTTGAAATTACTCAAGACCAGAACAATATGAGCTAAATATGGCATCATAGAAATGTTGGATTCACAGAGTCACAAAATCACCAAGGTTGGAAAAGACCTGCAAGATCATACAGTCCAACCATCCACCTATCACCAATAGTACTCACTAAACCACATCCCTAAACACAACATCCAAACGTTCCTTGAACACCTCCAGGGTCGGTGACTCCACCACCTCCCTGGGCAGCCATTCCAATGCCTGACCACTCTTTCAGAGAAGTAGTATTTGCTAAAATCCAGCCTGAATCTCCTCTGGCGCAGTTTGAAGCCATTCCCTCTGGTCCTATCACTAGTTACACGAGGATTATAGCAGAGTGCCTATAGCAAGCAGGCAGTCAGCTCCTTGGCAGACTGTATTATTATCAGTTATTCTCAGTGTGCTTGTTGGTATATCTTGGCAGCTAAAGAAGGCAGTATTTTTATGTTTCCCTCCTTCTGCTCTGATGAGATCCATAATCTGAAGGGAAAACTCAGGCTAAAATTTGTTGAAACTGCGGTTGGTTTTGTATGACATTTTATTGGGATATTGGAGGGAATCTGAATCATTACGCAGAATTCACAAAGCATTGAACAGGTTGAAAATTCACATTTCACATAGAAGTCATTGTAATTTTTGCAAACTTAAAGAAGACCTGAAATATTTATTGCTTAATTACGTATTATTTGCAACTGATGTAATGTCTAAGAGTAGTAATCATGGGTCATGAGTCTCAGAAGGACATATTTAAAGGCATAACAAAAGATGTCACGCCTTCTTAAAATAGAAGATAACCTGACCTGTTTTATAAACAACTTAAAAATTAAAAATGAGGCAATACCAAGCATATTTGTGGACAAAATGTGTGGTGTATATGTAATCTTACACACCTAGCTTTGCTCAACAGCTAATTCAATTTGTAGAGAACCAATGGCTGGCTTTTAATGGAGCCTTCCTGCCTCTTGTTCAGTTTCATTTCAATGTGTCTGTCTGTCTATTCTTAAGACTGATTACAATGTAATCAGAGCTTTGTGTTGATCGTTTGTTCTCACTAAATGTATAGAAAGATACACTTAACTTAATGAGCACACCTAAAGATCCTGAATTTATCTGAAAAGCTATAAAAGTAGTATGTAAACCATATAAGGAACAGATATACAATAATAAAGATGTACATTACCTACACTTTACATATGTTTTTGGAGTTGAAATGATGGATTTCTTGTACTGCTGATATATTAATTCTTTAATATTCATGTTATATGAAGAATTTATTGTTCCTTAAGACTCAATTTATGTTTTAAACAAGTGGAAAAACACAATCAGCTCAAAAAGACAGGAAATGATCTGCCTGTTTTTCAAGATATAGGATATTTTTCTGTGCTTGGAGACCATTTTTAAAGAACACTTGGCTTACTTCTGCTCTTTTTTTGTAGTGCAAATTAATTATAATTTGACAAGAGAGTGCTTGATTTTTTCTTCAGATTTGGTGTAGTGCCAAGCTTTATTAGTTAGAGCTTCTAAATCAAAATCAAAGGTCAGTATCTGTGAAATGCCTGTGGCTCAAGATATGTTGTAGATCTTTCCCTATTATTTAGAGATTTTTGTTTTTCGAAAGGTGTTTAATTGGATGCTGTATGTTGCACACATGGCTGTGGAAGAGTAAATGTCTCTTGTGATTATATCAGTAATATGGCAAAGAGCAATCCTAAAGATCTGACAAATGAATGATGTGAGATCCTTATGTCCTTCTTCAGCATAGTCTATAAATGCAGGCTGAGGGTTCACTTCCCACAGCGTGTTGTACCCAGTGAATCCCTTTCTCCCTCCAGCCATGTAGGTGTTGGGTGGAGATGCTGCTGTCAAATCGCCCCAGTATTGTCCTTCATCCACCTGGAACATATTCTGTCATCATCACACACACTGCTCAAGTGGGGCCATTTAGGGAAAGAGCAAGTAGAGGACTATAAGTGGTTAAGGGAGCTGTGGTAGTGTTCTGAATATGTTAGAATTCAGTTGCTGAGCAGTAAGAGGCACTTAAAGGTTGGGAGCTTTCAAAAAAATACCGTCCTGAAAACTATACTATGTGTCCTGATCCTCACTCTGCTACTTCTATTTGCATTGCATTTTTATGTGTTATTTTTTTCTTATTCTATGACCTTGCTCTTCCTACATCTAATGTGTTGTTTTTTCTGTTTCCAACTCTCGATCTCAAGGTTTGTCTCTTCCTTTATAACACCTAGCATAGCAGGAGTCTGTTTTTGCTATGTGCTAATGAATGTGACAATAATCAACACAGCATGGTTGTTCAAGGCAATAATAGCTAGATAAGTACAAGTGAATTACAGTTGTACCAGAGAAGCAGCCAGTAAAACTGAGGTTTGGTCATATCTTTCTTCAGCCTGTTTTGTTAGCTGAGCTTGGACCACACACTGACATGAGGTCAGCAGAAGACCCTTAAAGCTGTTTTTCTGGCCATGAGGACCATGAAGGCAGTGAGCTTCAGAAGTCTTTGATGATGGAATGGGATAAAGCTTCTGTAAGGCCAGAGGTAGCAAATGAGATTGGGTGGTATTTACTTCTTTACCTTCTGTCCAATTATATAGTATTGATAGCAGCTACAAAAGCAGTTATCACTCCATCGCATTTAATGAAACCCATGCACACAAAAACAAGCAAACAAAAAAGCACAAATAAAACAGCACCGTGCCTTTGATAGATGCTTCTTTTCCATGGTCCTCAGTCTGGTGGATCATGGATCCTGCTGGATGCTTCTGCAGCATCACAAAGTAATGCTGACCTTGGGAAACTTCCCTGAAGCACATTCAGCTGAGTCTTTTGAGATATGTTCTTTGACTTTCTGGATTTTCTGGCACCGTTGTGTCCATTAAATACTGATTAGATTTCAGAAATCCAAGAGACCAAATAATGCTATCATCTGTTCCCTACTTATCTTAATAATATTGCCAGTAATATTCCAATATATCAATTCCAGGATATTCTAGAGCTAACTTGATGCATAAAATATATGGACAGGATGCTTTTTTGTTTCAGAGACAGAACAGAACCAGCTTATGTATTGGATTTTGCTATATTGCCTAGAGACGATGATAAAAAGTGAATTAGCTGCTTTCAAGGACTGTTAGAAAAATACATCAGTTTTCATAATGTTTGATGAATTGCTTACAGTACTTGTTTTACTTAAAACTGCAATTAAGGATTGCCCTCTAGTCAAAAGAAAAATGTGATAAAAATGTGACTTGAAACCGGGCAGAAAATTTTCTGAAGCCCTTTGGGATTAATTCCAGTAATTATTCAATCTGACGTTTTCGAGAGAAATAACCCTTTATGTATGAACTCCATTAATCATAATAACATAGTTCACATGTCAGAGACTTCTGTCCTGTCACTTTGTATAAAATGTTTAATAAGAGACTAATAAACATCTTCACTATAGTTGAGAAAATATAGAACTGCTTTCAAAATGTCCCAGTGCATGTGAATTGGTGTTATGTAGGTTTTGGTCCTGTGAGGTGGGACACGTTGTGCTTGTGTCTACAAAAGTACTGAATTTCCAGACTGTTATTGTCATTGACATCATGTCTCCTGCTAATTTTGTGCAGTTTCATTCATAACACTTCAAGGACTTGTTTGCTTTCTTGTCTTCTCTGACTTGTTACAGAGACATCTATTTTGTCTACCTGTCCTGCTGTAAACATTTGGTTTATGAATTTCCATATATTAATAACAGGGGTATTTTTTTACGTGAGTTATATGTAGAAAACCACTTTACATCATCTACAAGCAGAAGAGTAAAAGCTATTTTTCTTGCATGTGAACTTATTGCATATTATTGCAACTGCACAGTGAATATTGAGTATCTGTCTCTGATGATAAGCAGCTCTAAGAAGATTGGCGTTATGTCTGTCATTGTTTCATCAACTGAGGATATTCTGTGATATTTTCTTGTATAAAGAAGTGGTGATTTCAAATTGTGGCTCTGATTAGATACTCCTATTTGAAGAATTTACCGTTCTCTGTGTTTCACATTCTAACATTGTTCTGTGCTTTTGAAGCAGGAAAGTGGAATTATCTGTGCTCTGATGAGAAGTGATAAGTATAATCTTTTGCTGAACGTGGATAAAAGACTTAGGCAAATGAGATTGTTTCAGCACTGCTTCCTCATGCATCTCCTGACTTATTCAGCAGCTAAAACTGGAGAATAATTCCTTGTCTTTGGAGGTCTCCTTTATTATTTTTTATTTAGGAGCATTACACAATGTATCTAAACTGTTACATTGACTAATGCCTTCAGTGCCGAATTTTTACATGTCAGTTGTCATTCTTTGCACACTCCAGTAGATGGCAACTCCAGTCTTCTTGACATTTAATCTCCATTCAAACTAGAAATATTTTCTGTGCCCCCCCTGCCACTGCGTCTCATCTATATAAACGGCCAAGAGTTTCAAAGAAAAGTGATTCAATTTTACTTGTATTGAAATCACTGCATAGTATCTGAACTCAAATAGTACCAAAAAGAAAAAGAAAAAAAAAAAGGGGGTGGGTGGGGAGGTGGGGGTGGAAAGAGGCCCATAAGCACCAATTCTCCTGGATCATAAAGCACACACTGATTCCTCCATAACTTTTAAAAATATTTTAGGAGTTTTCATAAAAAGGCTGAGTACCTATTCTATTTTTACTTCTCATGTGAAACAAATGGCAGAAAATACAACACGCTAGCTTGGAGTCTGATGACTTGACTAAACCAGATAGTCCATCCTACCCCATCCTTCCTGTCAAAGTATTTACTTTCCCTATACACACTAAATACTAGAGTAAACTTTTTAAAAGCTTAAATGATACTTGTTTATGAATACAGTGATGATGAGGACTGTCTTGGGTGAGGAATAGAGCAGGACCGTGGGTTTACAGTTGGAGATGAGGATTTTCTCATTTTCCCCTTTGTGCTTCAGTTCTGTCCCATCAATTTTATTATTAAAACATCCGCAGAGAGGAGGCTGTTTCTCCATTTTCCTCTGCTGACTTTCACAACATACTTGAGTGTATTTGAAGGCGTAAAACAAGGCATCTCTCTGTGAGTGAATGCCAGACATCAGCAGGCACAAAAGGTTGTGATTGCTCTGCCTGGGATAGAGACTAATGATCATAACAGTCACACAAAGGATCTTTTCTCTAACTCTCTGTATGAAGACCCTAGTTTAATTTTCTAATCACTTTCACTGTCTACCAAGGTTTTATTTTGCAGCTGATGGTTAAAAAGGGGCAGAGGGAGGAACGGTTAATAATATTTTAATTATTGTTTTAATGAAATGCAGGTCTAACTTGAAAAGAATGCATGCTGCATTGCAGTTCTGTTGTTGCTGTTGCTTTTGTTTACTTACTTCTTCCATAAAGCATTTCCAGTAATCGTGTAAGAAACTTTCCAGCTACCACAGTTTGTAGCATCAGTGATGCTATTTGGTATTAGCTCTTATGATCAGAAACAGATATAAACTTATTGCTTAAAATGAACTGCAAAAAAGTTCCAAGGCACAGAAGTGTTTAAGACCAGATTTAGATGTTCACACTTTTATTGGTTTAGTAAAATCCTCAGTTTTCAACCCAGACTTTATTACACTGTGGACATTTTTACTTCACAGAAACAGTATTAAAATAAATTATGCTCATATAAGACAAGCAGAATATTGGTCCATTTAAGCCTGACTGATTTTTATGTAACAAATTAGCCAGCAAGGTAATTAAATCTCTTTTGGATGTCTGTTTCATCTCTGGAAAGAATCCCAAGAACCTTAGAAAACTGGCTTTTGGGTTATATACAGGTCCTGGGTCTATTGCAGCTAAGTGGCTTGTTTCTCATTATCGCATTTAGTGCTACAGAAGCTACTCCACCAGAGTCTTTATTAAAACTTGCTTAAGGCTAGCATTTTCCCTTGGGTCAATAATGACTTTAGAGGAATGGATGTAGAAGCTGGATTTGTTCTAGCTACTGGAATGAATTATGTCTCATCAGGGCCCCCAGGCTAGTATTTCAAATTTGCCACCAGGCACTTGATCAAAAATTCCATTCCAGTATTGCAGAGACCTTGTGCACCTCTTTGTAAAAGCAGAGCATGCAGCTGAAGATCTTCCCCCCGCCCAAACTGTACGACAGCACGTTTTTCCCCGTTGACCTGCACATATCAGTGAAGGATCCAGTTTACAAATGTTAGGGAGATTGTTGCCCATGATTTCTGATTAAAGGAGAGAGCGAAACGGAGGAGCAGGATCAGTTAACTTGCAGCTAATAGCCATTAAAATCCAGCAGCTCATTCTGGTGGTATGAGCACAGTATTTATGAGAGGGGTACCATACGCATCTCCCTGCTGCACCGTACAGTTTTCCCACTGCAAGCCCTTGTTCAATAGTAATCCAGTCAAAGTCTGTGTCCATATCCTACTTGTGTGATCAAGTACTGCTTCAAGTACGCAGCTTCCTCATGAAATAAAATCAGCTATATTTTTTCTCTGGTCTGGAAAATCTGCTCATACTAACAGGAAGATAAAATATGAATGTAGATAAAGCTTTGGATTTATGATTCCCAAACAAATTGCTAGCTTTCCCATTACAGTCTCGTTCTAAAAATATATATATATATGATTGCATGAAATTTACAAAATGCAGTTGTATAGGGGCATTTGTTCTCTTTCGGTGTGTTTACAGACAGAAGTATCTGTTGAAGTGCAGCGGTGTTTGATATTAAAAAGATAGATAATGGATAAGAGGCAGACAGGTGTTTGGCTTTTCCTACTGCTTGTCAAGGACAAAGACTTTCAGCACGTTACTTGGATGGCTCGCAAGCACATTCACATTCACATCTTATTTTTTCTTGCTGACTGGATTTTCCCTAAGTGATCTGTTCAGACATTTCAAATGCAACATTACCGGGGATCTGCCATTGAAATCTGAATCAAATGGTGAACATTACGACAGATATAGCATTTCAAATGCCACAACTGTAGCTATATATTAAATACAAATAATTATTTTCATATATACAGTGAATTTTTCCCTATAACCATTTTCATGGTTTATTTCTAATCTATCAGTTGCAGGAATTGTAGAACATTCTTCTCCCTTCGCTCTCTAGCATATACTGCACTTCTTACTTTTCATCCTAGAGCAGGTTTCCCAGATGTTTACCTACAGAACATAGATTAGACCATTCTAGCAACTACAGGAGGCAGTAAAATTATATTTGCCTTCTTGCCTTGTGTTTATTTAATCTGTATTAGAATTCTAGAGAATAGCACTGTAACATCATGGCAAGGCTAACTGAGTATGGTTTGTCTATAGGTAAGCTTTTCTTGACGGTTTGTAAGGATGAAAAGTTATTTTACCTAGGAGAAACAATCATCATCATATGAAATTTGTAATCCAGTCAGCTCCATCAAAATATGGACTGTGTAGATACAGTAACATTAATCCATTTCTCTAAAGTGGTATTTAATTCCTACCTAGGAATTTTCTATCTGAAAATGCAGATTTTTGGTCAAGATGATAGAATACATATAAGAGACTTCAAATTTTCTATGATTTTTTCCCCATTTCATTTCTGTTTTAAACACTAGTAGTCTAATACAACAGTGAAGCTTATTTTAGATGCCCAACTTTGTCATTCTCTTGACATCTTTTAAATTGTATGTTTCATTTTGCTTTTAAAAAGTTATAATTTCCTGATGCTGCTTTAGAATATAGAGGAAAACCAGGAATTAAAGTCTTTTTTTTTTTTTTTTTTTTTGCTCTTCTAAAGATTTTCAGAAGCTGAAATTGATTCTCACTCCAATCATGGGATTTGGATTTCTCAAGAACTTTTGAATGTTTGAGTCTCAGTCCATGACTATTTTGGAGCTTCATCATAAATAATATTTTTTCTAGGAGGCTCCCGTCTAACCCAGTCTTCTTAAAAAATATAAAACATATTTATAAACTAAGTTGAAAGAAAACTCCATGCTTTCTTTCATGTGAAGCTTTCAGTTGGTCATGCATGGAAAAGTCATTGCAAAATAAACCTTCTTAGTTCATAGAAGTACAATGGATTTTAGAATTTCTGCAGTCTACCTTTCTGCCCTAAAGCAGATCAGTTTTGTTGTTCCTGACACATCAACTTCTCCTGAACTGAAGATTTCTCAAGAAAATCTATTCTAACATTTTGTTTCTCAAATTTTAAAAGTTTAATGAACACAGCATGTCCAAGTTTTAAGTTTGGTTTTAAGTTTGAAGTGATTCTAAGTTGAGAGAGGCAAGATTTAGGTTGGATATCAGGGGGAAGTTTTTTTCTATGAGAGTGGTGAGATGTTGAAACAGGCTGCCCAGAGAGGTTGTAGATGCCCCATCCCTGGAGTTGTTCAAGGCCAGGTTGTGCAGCCTGGTCTAGTATTAAATGTGAAGGTTGGTGACCCTGCCTGTGGCAGGGAGGATTGGAGCTTGGCGATCCTTGAGATCCCTTCCAACCCTGCCATTCTGTGATTCTATGATTCTGTGATTCTAAGCTTATGCTATTGATGGATTATTATTTTTTGTTTGCTTTTGTCGTTACAATTGTTTGATTGTTTTTTGTTTTCTGTAGATTATTTATTGACTGATTGATTACATTAATACTTGCCTTCGATCCTTGCATCCATTCTAAATAATGCCTATTTTATTGATACAGAATGCCAAAAAGACTGTGGTATTCAAACTAAGACCTTGCTCATTCTGAACGGAGTGTCTCCCTGGCTGCAGTTAGGTTTCTACGTCTGAAGACAGTGCTTGCCTTTTCCGCAGCTGGGTGACACTGATGATTCATGTTCAGTCCGTGATTCAGCCCCTGGAACTCTTTCTTTTTGCAGATTTTCTGCATAGCTACTACTCATTCTGTTTTATAGCTGGTTATTCCTGACTGACTGAACATCTTGCACATGACCCTGTTGGATAGCATCTTGCTTTTTTTTTTCCTTTTGAGGACATAAGTGCAATTTGTCAGGATCATGTTGAATTTTTATTCTGCCCTCCAGAGTACTTTCAGTGCTTCTCAGCTTGGTGTCACCTCCAAATTTAATAATTGTAGTCCATGTTCTATCACCTCGGTCATTAATGACAATATGAAACATTGATGGACCCAGAAAAGACCTTTCTGTGTCATTTCTAAGTGCGTCAAAGAATTGCTTTTAGGTAGCAAGCTCATCATGTGGCATGGATAATTACATTAGTGAATCTATATAACAGAAGGAAGTATCCACATTTAACAGTGACAGAAGGAGAAAAGCTTACCTACACCAAAATTTCCTTTTTTCTCTCAGTTTTTGCATGCTTAGAAGGACATCAGGGTAGAAATAAACTTCGTAATTTAAATAACAAAACCCTTCAAGAACTTAGAGTAACAGGGGTTTTCCTCCTGTTTTGAGATAGCTCTGTTTCCAGGGATACTTACTCAAATACAGTTTTAATATTTGCCATTTGAGTTGTGTAACAGCCTTCCCCATGGAGCTCAATGATGCCAAGTACTCACTTAAATGCACAAATTACTTTGTGCTGAATTATGTATTTTTGTAATTTTCATTTTAGTAACATTCTAAAAGGTATGTTTTACGTTCTACTATGGAAATAGACACTTATCCTCATTTATAGCTGTAAATACTCCATATGAAGACATACTACATTCATATATCATGTCTCTATCAGCTTGACATAACATTTGAATTTATAATTACCTGTACTGCATGTAAAAAATCATGTAGCTGGACAGTTATTTCTCTGAGGAATCTCAGAAGCATTAATTATTTCAGTGAAATCCTGAATATGATATATCCATTAAGCTGGATCTTTGTTTGCCCTCCTCAAACTGTTCTACCACGTTGTACCAGTTGTTCAGTGACCACACCAATTATTCTGTGCAGAATGAATTTGACTAGGACACTTTTATGGCTTTGGTTTTCTTTGTTGAAGCGAAGCGAAGTTATTTATTCAATAATATTATTTCCCCAGCAGTATACAAAGAGAGTGCTGGTTTGGTTTGTTGGGATGGTTATTTACAAGCCCAGGCTTGCACTATAAATGGCAAACTAATACAATTTTTGTTATCTTAACAGTATTTCCATGGACCTTTGGCTCATGTGGAATAATGTATCATATTATTACTTTCAATTTATTTGACACCTATCCAATATGCTAGGCACTTCTTTTTAAAGTACTAAGCTTACAGTACAATGATATTTCTGAAATTCCACTATTTTTTCTTTATGTTACTTATCTTCAGTATATCTATGTGAAATATTCCTGCATGTAAACAGATAGAGGAGGTATAAAGAGACTAATCTGACAAACACCATTGCTGAGGCAGAGAACTGGGGCTTCAGATATCAGGAGATAGAACCCCAACCATGCAACCCTTTTTTTCATGTAGCTTGGTGGATAAAACACATCGTTCTCAGCTCGTCCCCACATAGTGATTTTGTTTTCCTGCCTAGAAGACTGTAATACCTTAAGGAGGCTATTTAACAAAATAGTTTGTCCACACCTGGTTTCCTTTCGTTTTTTTTTCTTTCTTCAGATCAGGTTTTACTTCACTGTAAGCTGAATGCTGGAAGAAGTTTTGCTGTCACCCATGTTTCTCCTCCTCATCCCAACATGTAGGATCCCTTCAGCTCCCAGACCAGATCAGTCCCACTGGCTTCCAGCCATCGGGTTTCACTACAGGGTCTGCCAAGGGCTGGCAGCAGGTTGACTCAGAAATATTCTGTTCCATCCTTTCAAATCAAAGACTTAAAATCTCCACATAAGTATTCTGCTGAATCATGCTTAGCTTTTGAATGTTCTGTATAGAGTAAAATGACCCCCAGTGCTACCTCAATTCCCATCTCTCTTATTAAATGCATAAGGAACTTTGTTTTTTTTTTTTTTTTTCCTGTGTGGTAAAATCTATCAGCTCTATTACTAGTTATGACTTTCCTCTCATTTAATCTTGTTGCTCCTCATTCCTGTAGGACACAAGCCAATCCTACTGCTTCCATTTTGGGGAGTGCAGTAGGAGATGGCCACGTCTACTGAAGCAGTGTTTTTCCTGTGCTCCAGCATCACCTGTGCAGAAACTTGTAGGAGCTCTCAATAGCCATCCCATTGCCTTTGGGGTCTTCAAATCTATTGAATCAGATACTGCAGAGCATGTGTGTTCTGTATCATGTGTCCTGCTTGACTACCCTAGGAAAGGGAAATATGGGCCATACAGACCATTCCTGCATATAGTTGAATATTTTCAGACGCGTCGTGTCTTCCTTTATTCACAATTGAAGTGAATTCAGGTATTTACTGCCATGACTTACAGATGAAAGAGAAATTCTCAGCACCATCTTCAGTTTCTTCGGACTTACGTCTGCCACAAGAATGGGGAAAGCTTTTCTGAGAACAGTTTTGCCCCTGCAGCTTCTAAAAAGACCCCTATCCCCTTTAGATGAATGCATATTTTGAGCATGAACTTCCACCTTACTTGTTAAATGCCACTTTTCAGTACTCTCTCCAAGCTCCCTTTCCCATGCCTGTTTTTGTTCTTAAAACAAGCAATAACAGAGATGTTCCTCTTTCTCCCAGGCCAAAATGAAATCTCAGAGCTGGAACTTGACAAAACACCTATAAATTAGGAATTTTAAGGCAGCCACTACTGACAATTCTTGCAGCCCTTCCGCCTCTCCTGCAAATCTCAGACATTTGTGTGTCCAGAATAAACCCGAGCTGGTCAAATCTTTTCAGCTGTTTGTGAGAAACTGAATTAGTGCATGGTTTATGCATTGAGAGGGAAAAATTACAGTTGGCTGTGAAAGGCAGAAAAGTAGGGACCATCAATTTGTGAGGTCAAGATTGTGAGTAATGAGAAAAAGAGAGAAAATAGAGGCAGAATTGACTGAAAAGGATTTAGAACAGAAAAATATTGATATGGAAAAACACAATGTTAGACAAAGGGAAGAAAAACCATAAATTTACAAGTAATGATAGTATGATAAAATTGCAGGAATTTGATGGGACTGGTAGACAAGTTTACTTTTGGAGATAAAGGTTGTATGAATACATATCTAGAGGTCTAGTGTTTTTAATCCTAGGGGAAGAAATGCAGCAAATATGCCTGATGAACAAATTGTTCTGCTACTTCAAAATCTGCTGAAGCAGTTCAACATATAAAAATCCAAAGACCATATGTACTGCGTTTATTCACAACAGATAGGAATGTAGCATATGGGTGATATAGTTTGACTTGCTTAGCACATATAGAAAATAAAGTAACCCTGATTTGCTGCCACCTTGTAATGATGCCTAATAATTTTGGAATAGCTGAGAATGTAATTAATGTGAATCATGGAATCATTGAATGGCCTGGGTTGAATGATCATCTAGTTTCAACCCCCTCCTGCTATGTGCAGGGTCGCCAACCACCAGACCAGGCTACCCAGAGCTACATCCAGCCTGGCCTTGAATGCTTCCAGGGATGGGGTATCCACAACCTCTTTGGGCAACCTGTTCCAGTGAAAACGTGTGAACATAAATATTCTCAGTAGATTTTGAGTAAACAAAAAAAAAAGAGGGGGAGGGGTGGAAGGGGGAAGGGAAGAGAGTAATAATGAGGAAGTCAAATAATGGAAATATAAACTGGCATTCAAATTAAAACCTTGCTTCTATTTGCAAATGCAGCAGTGTTTAATGTGGTTTTGATCAGTGCAATATGCTATCCTTATATCGACGTAGAAATGAAATTTGTTCACTGAGCAGTCTGTATCAGGCTGCCGTGGGTGGGAGGGGATGTCCCTTCATAACAAGTGCTTGATTTAAGTGGGACAGATGAGTTAAATGTGGGTCCGTGTCTGCAGATACATAAAGCTGAACTAAATGTCCACATCTGCTCCTAGTGGAAAGGACTCAAAGAGTTGATGCAGTGCTTTCTCTGCGAAGTCCCCTGTATCTAGCAGAAAGGCATGCAAGCAGAAGAGGTCAAATATTGCCCCAAAGAAATTGCTCTAAATAGTGTAATCTATAGGAGGAATGAGGCAGATACAGATTTTTTGTTTTTTTATCCCTCCAGAAATTTAGCCTACATTTCTGCCTTGAACAGATGTCTCTTGATACAGTGTGTGGGAAATTTCCAGGAAAGTCCATACGTTTGGATTTTATTATCTTTCTCAAGGACGAGAACCATTCCAGAGATGACTGGTGATATTATTTTGTGTCTTTTGCAACATTTTGTGTGTCATTATTTTTTATTTCATGCACAAATGTTAATAGCACTCACATTAATGATCTAAATCTTGGGAAAAAAAAAAAAAAAATATATATATATATATATATATATATATATATACACATATAGGATCTCAGTTTATAAAGTAATGTTTTCCTAAGCTTGTAAAATCATTTTTTGTATTGTTCCCAGATTTAACTGATCTTCATATCTATCTGTGAAGGTAGTCATAACAGTCATTGAATAACATTGAAGCCTGCCATTCAAAATAAGTCTTTGTCTTTACTCTGTACGGTAGTAGAGACTGAAGGCTGAATGGTCAACTAGTCCAAAAACTCTGGGCACCACTAAAGTAAAAAACTGAAAACAGCAAGGCAGAAGGACGGGTTTTAACTGAGATATTTTGAGGGACTGCATTTCTAATAGAGTGCCTGAAGAAGTCAAAGCTCCAAATTGCAATTCCACAAACTGTTCCATGGGTGAAAGAGAATGCGTCGGATGAGCAAGCAGGTGTAAGAAATCATCCTGAACCATGATAGCATCTCAGACTGAAGCAGCACAAACACTTTTACATTTGTGTGAAAATAAAGAAAATACTTAAGCACCTAGACATAATGTTCCGGATAATTTTGAGTGTGCAGAAGACAGAGAGACAGAGCCCAGCTTGTTTAGTTCATATATAGAAAGAAGGAAATGAGCTCATCAAAAGGACCATGAGGATAATTTTGATTCTGTTGTAAGGAAAATTACTCATAGCTGTATCTACATGGTCAATTTGAGACTATTTATATGGAAAGAAAAGCAAACAATAAACAAAATGCTTCTAACACGAGCAAATTTGATCATCGTATTAATGTGGGCAAGGAAAAACAGAAAGGCTGTAAGAATCTAGGGTCTGGGGAGAAGAATGACAAAAGCATCAAGCTATTGTGATTGTAACTAGCCTGTATAAGATTATTGTAATTAATAATCTGACTTTAATATGTCCTTTTCACTCACCATAAGGCACTATTTAATGAAACTCTGGGCTTTTTGGGATGGACACTACCTGGCTCTTGTTCAAACCAAGGAGACTGACCTTGATGGAGGGGATTGAGTTTTATTCTGGAGGTGTGTCTATGTGCTTATACATATGGATAAGCATTTGCATATGTTTGTGTAACAGAAAATAAATGTTACATAGCATTTGCAGGCTTCAGCAAAGTGATTTAGAGGGAGTAGGTGGCTACTGCCCTACAACACAGAAAAGGTTTGATGATATGAGAGAGTAGGAGGTTAATTAAGATTGCAATTTTTTATTTTTATGTTTTGTAGCTGCTTTAGCTAACTCTTCTGTTTCTGTATCACCAAGTTTTCTCTGAGTTCTCATGTATTTGTTTCCTGGAAAAATGGTCTGAGTTTTGTTTTAATAAATGAAACTTCTAGCCGATGGGCATACAAAGAAATATTTGAAATGCAGTTCCATAAAGCCAACAGACAAATAAGCAGAACAGAAAACAACAATATTAGCTTTTAAAAAGCTTGTGCAATTTAAGGAGCATTCCTTTGCTTTCATATTCTGCATGACTTTAAATTCTTGAGACTTCCATTATAATGTTTAGGGATTTTACCTCTATCATGTTCAGTACAGTATGCTAATGCTGTCTGCAGGGAATATAAATATGGGAGTCATTCCACAAGGTTGCTTGGAAAGGAAATTTAAAATGATATATTAAAGATTGAAAGTTGAGGCGAATTTCCTGCTGAATTTATATGATGTATTCTAGCAGTCAGTAGGGGAGTTTGTAGCCCTTCCCTTGGCTTGCTAATTCAACACAGGTTCTACAACTGCATCAAATGGTGAACATTTAATAGATACGCTTTTACAGCTGTGGAGCATTTAACATGGCAAACTCTTTAAAGCGTCCTTTAGCTGTGAGATTGCTGTCTGATGCTATAGTAATTGACATTTAAAAATACTTGGGTAGATGAATGTTTAGGCTATAGGCTGTTTAAAATAAATATTTGCAGATCATATTTACAAAACAGACTCTTTCACCCTCTGTTTATGAAGCAGTAAACAGATCTGTTCATTTTCAGTGCATTCCTTAACAAAAATTATTGTATCTAAATTCTGATATTGCAGTTTTCAATTAGATACAATGCATTATTCCCAAAAGTAATGATTTTTACAGTGCATATCTGCACAAGAAATCACAAAGTGACTCTTCTTTTGATTTGCAGTATTGGTGGACGTGGGCCTCTTGTTTTGTGGTGGGAGGTTATCTATTCCCAAATTCTCTTAGCAGTTTTTTGAATTACCCAGATGATGCTACCACTGCTTTCTCCTTTTCCAAGCAGAGCACAACTGGACTCTCACAGCTACTACACAAATACACCATAGAGCACGTGGAAAGGCATAGAAGAAACGTGAAACATTTTCAGAATTTTAAATCTAGACTAATGGATTAATTTTTGATCTCATTATACAGCGAGCAGAAGTGTATGGAAAATACTGAATAAAAAATACACACTAAAATCCCACCAAACTTTGAAATTCCTAAAATAGTCACAAAAAAAAAAAAAAGAAAAACCTCTAAATTTCTGTGTTTTATTGTGTCATCGTAGCCATAAAACTCATGTAGTATAGAGGGGCACAAATGACAGTTGAAATATTTGTGTTATTTCTAGTGATGCTGTTTTTATTTATCATTTAATTTATATATTAACTAATATCTGTGCTGTATAAGATGGCATATAATCTCCTTTAATGGCTGCTGAAGTGTGCCTTTCTACTGACCATCCTAAACATGCTGACAGACACCAAGATTAGCAGCAACCATGGTTTCTAGTCCAAAAAATTGAAAATTAGTCTACATTCACAACTATGTTAAACAATGGGCTGATATAAATCCAATTGGATTATTGAGGTTCATTTTCTAAGGAAAAAATCACGGTCATACTTTATGCTAGATTCAAGGTTTGCACAAGTGACCCATTTTAATAACACTTTTCTTGTAAGAAAAAGATATCAGAAGTGATAGCAAAACTAGTTAACTCAGTAGAACGTAAAAGTCAATTTAAGTCACAAGTTGTGAGGATCCCAAACCAAAATCTTTTGTGATATTCTGTATTCAGAAAAAAAATATTTTTTCCACACCATGTGCTGCAGAATTTCTCTCCATAAAATAGAGTTTTTACTTTGTCATGAATTTATTTCAGTGAACTTTTGCATACTTTCCTGATCATTTCAGCACCACTACAGCTCTGCCCTCTGCCCATCGTTCCTGATGAATTTCTTTCTATCCTAAAGTGCAAACAGAGCTGCCTGAAGGTGCTAATTGGACATCTCCAAGACACTCTACATTGCTTTGTAAACCTCACATTCTTGCCAACTTAAACAATATCATTTTGCTTAGAAAAACATTCTAATATTTCAAAAGAAGTTGTTCTGCTCTGCCATACTCACAGTCTTGAAGTCTATATAAATTGTGGCTTTGGCTTATAGGAAACTAAATGTATCAAAATAGTGAGTTTTTAGATTACGATATTAATTCTGTGTTAATTTTGCAAACAACATATTTTAGCTATATAAGCAGCTGAGCAGCAAATGAGGCTCATCTACATTAGGAAAATTATCATGAAAATTTAGGATTTGATCACATGATTGAGGGTTATACAATAACATGTGGATAAATAAGGGGAAATACTAGCTGAGCAGACAGCTGTAATACTAATATTTTATTTTCTGGTGTGTGCTTCAGCACTTTCAACAATCTGTATACAAGTAGAGGAGACAGAAAAATAAGATGCTTAAATTAATTCCTAATACTGGTCATTGCCCTTCTTAGCTCTGAAAATATTAACCATATCAGTCAAAAAATCATGGGGTTTTTTTTTCTGTTTATTTGTTTTTTTTTTAAATTATTTTGGTTGTATAAAGGTAAAATATAGTAGAATGCTAAAAGCACTACAAATGCACATACAAAGGCATAAATATATGCTATTCAGCTTTCTTTTTTTTCTTGATACAATTTGAAGTTGTTTGGTATATTGGAAATAGTCTTCTGAGTCAACATGTCGTTCTTCTGCATGTTGTTACAATTTGTTTCTTATATGAAATAGTTGGCTTTTGGAGAGCAGAATGATATTAGATGTAGAAAATGTTACAAGGAGAGACTGTTTGTCATAGTAAGCTTATCTGATTTTCATCAGGCAAAGTGAATGCTGGCATAGACAGTCATTCTCCGAGCCTCATTTCTTTTAAAGAAAATAAATAAAAGCGCTGTATCTCAATATTTCTACACTTCAGCTAAATTAGTTGATAGATAGACATTCTGATGTTGATTTAAGAAGTTATCTACAAAATGAAATTTCATCCTTGAGGATGCGATTACCTGTTTTTATGTTCATAAAATTATGCTTGTAAGTCAGATTTTAAAATAATACATGTTTTTTTAAAGAAGCCAAAAGAGAAGCCCAGGAAATATTAATTTGGAAAAGACAGTTCCTTTTCTTTGCTTTTTACACACATGTGATGCCAGTAAAGCAGACTCACCAGAAATGTTTATAAATATATCACATGATTGTGATGGACTTGAGTTGTCCACTACCCATCTTTTCTGTGCTGATCAGGGCTATAACTGCAAGTTATAGTTTCGCTACTTTATGGGGAAGTTTCCAAAATCACTTGGCATTGGCCATTGTTTAACTCAAAATACAGATTAACCTCACCTTAAAATACCTTGGTTGGGAGTATGGCAGCATCAATGTCCTGTGTTGAAATTACTGTGTTTGATTCACTCCCCTGTAGCGTCTCCTGATCCTAGAGAACAAGCTATTAATATATAGATATTTCAGCAGAGAAGAGCTCACATGATATATATAGAGGCTTGTTCTGCATCATTACAAAGTGCTTTGCAACACTGACTTGTTAAGTACTTTCCTGAAGCCAACCCTAGTCAACCCATCAGTGCTATGCGAAATATTTCTGAAGGTCAAGCCTCAAAACTTGTTTCAGGACTGAGGCAAAAATGAGTTTACACTCTGTAGATACATCTTTGCTCTTTCTCGTGAGCAGCTCACTAAATGGTTGTGTGTGCTCAGGAGTCATGCCCTCACAAAGTATTATTCTAAAATCCATATGATATTTTATGTAAGATATCCAAAATTACAATAATTATAAATATCTTTATCTTTATATCATAAAATATAAATATTATAAATATCTTATAAAATATTATAAACAACCATTTCTGATCATTTGGAATGAATGTCTTCTTCACCTGAACAAAATAAAACAGAAGCCTCATACCTGCAGGCATTCAAGGCCAGGCTGGATGTGGCTCTGGGCAGCCTGGTCTGGTGGTTGAGGACCCTGCACATAGCAGGGGGGTTGAAACTAGATGACCATTGTGGTCCTTTTCAACCTAGACCATACTATGATTATGTGCTGTAGAAAGAAAGGATCAATGACAAATTCTTTCTTCAATTTGTGCTTGTCGGCTGTTAAACCCTGACCAGTGTCCTCTTAATCATTACTTTCTGGTTTTGATCTGGGACTGAATTTCACTTCTATGATGTACAAATATTGTAATGCAAATGTAGTTACTTCCTTAAATGTATTTTAGCCACCTCATATGCAGAATTCATTGCAACCAATTTATGTCACCTTTTGTCTCAGATAAAGTGTTTTTGATTCCTTTGCGGTTGTCTTCTTTCTCCTCCTCAATATCTGCATCTTTTCATAACAATTGCCCCAAAAAAACAACCATCCAAGAGAAAAAAATTTATTCTTGTTAAAATAGCCTCATTTATTTCTTTATGTTGAAATAGTATCTAAGTATTAATTAGTTGCAAGAATCCCCTCTGTTCTCTTAAAATCCTCATAAGGATATTTTCCTAACCCATGCTGTGATCGTAACTTTTCTATTTAAATGACCTCCATTTTTTCCTCTGGTTTTCAAGGCTGGGGAGTGCACGTTTGCAAAGCATACTTACAGGTTTTTCTTAACTATGATGCATTCCTTAACATTCCCAAAACAAAATAATGTCTCCAGTCTCAATCCATACCTTACCTGGGAGCATTAACTAAATATATTTAGAATATACTGAGCATCTCTTGAGATTTCTTGAAACTCCTTGAGTTTGTTCCAGAACCACTAGTCCACATAAAAGACCATTAGAAAAATAAAGTTTTCATTCCAGTGCTTCCTCCTTGCTCCTTGTTATACTTGAGAGGTAGTATGCATTATGGTGCTACTTTAAGATGAGAAACTTCCTACCTATTTCATGCTTTAGAAATAATTACTTATCACAGCGCAGCCCATTTATTCACAGTAACTTTTTTCTCTGTAATTTACTTAGTAGATTTGAAGTGAAAAACATCATGGAGTGTGTAAAGCCACAGAGCTTGTCCTGCCAGGCTTTGGTTTATTTTCTAAAATTTCTGCAGACATTTGATCATCGTGGAATTGACTCACTCTTAACACTAATTGCCATACTAAAGAAAATTTCACTAAAATGCTGCCTATTAGAAGCAGAGCTAGACTGGGAAACTGAAGTAAAGACTTGTTCCCGAAGACTGGATTCAGTTGCTTTCTTGTTGGTGTACATCATCAGCTTTTGTAACATAGAGAATTACTGTAATAGTTGTTTTATTGAAACTGTAGATTTTAAAGGAAATGTTTATTAAATTCTAACACTGTCACTAATATTAAGGAAATTATAAGGTATTGCACAGAACAGTAGGGAAATAAATAGGGAGTGTGGAATTCTTTGTTATATTACTACTGAAATTTCTATTTAAGTCACTGCAAAGCCAAATTATTATTTTAATACTTGATATTTTACATAGTTGATATCTATCTTTCTATCTATATACTTATATACATTAAAGAAAGGTTTCATTTTAAACATCACAGTTATGTTACTTAGGATATAAAGAGGAAAACCAGATGTAGAGGTCAGTTGTCACTTCCATCACTTGCAATTAGTTCCTAAATGTGTCTGCCATTAGAAGGTATTCTAAACTGCTGCGGATAACATTCTGAGCTACCACATATGCAAGTCTTGGAGCAAGTCGTGCACTGTCCCCCAGTACAAAATTTCCTGCAATGAATTAACTCCAGTTTGGTAGCTCACCTCAAAAAAAAATTAATGTTAATTGGTCGTGAAGGCACGTGCAGGATAATTTAAGATTTTAAATTCCATAGGCCTTCAACTCTTTTGATAACATAAAATTGTTAAGGTTGGAAAATGCCACTAAGATCACCCAGTCCATCACATCTGTCTCACTGGATGAATTTTCAAAGTGATATAAATATTAGAACAGGGTATAAATAACTTTGGGGCTGATAAACTAAATCCAAGCATGTTTTAATGTGTTTTGGACAGCTACTCTCCCATTGGCACCTTTGAAGGCTCATTCAATTTCATTTATGAACATCAGAACAGAGAAGATGCCAGCTAGCATCTATTTCAAAGTTATTTCAGGTCTTGCACTAGAACCACAGGTTTCAGTCTGCTCTGATTTCATTTAACATTCTTTAAAATTTTTTACACTTCATTTCCTACAAGAAGTCTTGGTGGCAGCCTACCAAAAGAACTATCTTACTTTTAACCCCTTTTGTGATAGTTTTGATATTTCAGCTGTTCCAGAAAATGAAGATGTTTCAAGCAATTTTTGAAAATAGGATTAACATTCTCTTTTTTTTTTTTTTATTTTCAGAGGACTGACAGAAAATAAATCGTACAGCAGTTTTGAATGTAGCGTATTCATCTAATTTCCTCCATTTCCATTAGCAATGAGATGGGCTGCAGTGTCACTTAGCTTAAGAGCTTCAACGTCATCATTATTAACATCACAAGAACGAGCCTATCACATTGCACATTCACACTCTTTTAATAATAATAATAAATAACTCTTTTGGAGGCGTTTGTGTGGCTGTGCAGAGCCAGTCATTCAATTACCCTATAGACCAGGTAGGGATGATCAAATTAATTACTGTCTCAAAGAAGATGAAGGGCCAAATGCAACAAAATGCTTCAGCATCTATGAGCTGGGAATTACAACATGAACATTTAAGGTGTTTTTCAATCCAGGGGGACTAGGACCTACATTATACATTGCAATTATACATTACAATTGTTGAAAAAAAGAAAATTAATGTCAAACCAGGAGATTAAGTGTGCTGAGTAGAGTCCAAGACCCCGTGCTTTCTGAAACTTAGAAAGAGAGCTGGAAGGAGGAGGCTTTTTCTAATGCAGGGCTTGTGCTCATCCTTTATGCTGTAGACATGTGTATGTATATATAGTTATTGTTTTGAAAAGATTATGTGAGATTCTTTTGTATCTAAAGCACATTGTTATTATTCTTCCTCTTGTATTTTATTTAATAACTGAGTTACCACCTGAGAAATGAGAGGCCTGATTTCCTGTTTTGGAGATTCACAAATTCTATTTCTTTTATACTGGATGTACATTTTGGCCTGAGCTGTGGTGCTTCTTGGGGTAAAAGTGTCAGAAGGACCACAGGGACCATAGCAGCATATTCTACCTGGGGACTTAAGGCAAGGCATCAGGGGCAGGTTTGTCTGTCCTGTCACATCTACTAGCCTTGCATCTCTGCCTTCAAGGGGAGGGGTCCCTTCCCTCCTCTGTTCCCATTTCATCCACGTAGTCCACCATCTATTTGAAGATTCTATAAATGCAGCTTACATTCAAGGAACTTTGGAGTAGCTAGGATTAGTGAATGTTTTAATCATAGAATCACAGAATAGCCTGGGTTGCGAAGGACCTCAAAGATCATGTAGTTTCAACCCCCCTACCATGCCAACCACTAGAGCAGGCTGCCCAGAGTCACATCCAGATTCAATCTTTAGAAATAATGTTAAAACTCATTATGACCTGAGAGGAGGCATGGAGAGATTTTATAAATGCACTAGTTATCCCTTCAGGAAAGGACTTTACATTTCTGCATTTAGGTTTTTTTTTTTTTTTTTTTTTTTTTTTCCTAAGAACAGAACAAGTGCTGAAAAAAATCTGAAATCAAAAAGGAGAAATAAAGACTCTAATCACTTTGTAGGTTCAAAGCATTATTTAATGCCTAATTAGTTTGTAATAGCATTTACAAAGGTGGTGTTTGGTGTGTTTTTCTGTAAAAAACAGTTTGATAAAAACTGTTGATGAAAATGTCACAGATTTATTTTCAACAGACTTTTGCTTCAGATATCCCACATGGACATTCTGTTATTTTGTGCAGGCTTTTACACTAATGCTCTGTAATTGTGTTTCACTTCCTCTGATTAAACTGACACATAATTTGAATGGATATCACTTAGCACATTGATCTGAGGATGTGACAGGAATAGGCTCAGCTTTGCCTCTTAAAAATAGAAAGAGTTGGTCCATTGAGCTTGCCTTCTTTTGAATATCTCTGTTTGGAGTTTAAACAGATCCAAATTGTTTATTTTTGTGTTACTTTGTTGTGGTTTTGGTTTGTTTGCTTGTTTGTTTTATTTCAACACTAGTGTCTCATGGTTATGGTGTTCTGCATCTCCTGGTTATGGTGTTATTTTTTTGTGGACACAAAGGATCCAGTACTCAAATTGACCAATTAATTACCATAGTCAGAACTAAGTTCTTTCCTTTTCCATGATTTTCCTGGGAAATCTCCACTACTTGAAAACAGAAAGTAAATTTATAATATATGTCCGATTAAATCTCAAGCACATCACTTGCTTGCAGGTGAGGTTTTTGCTGGAGGTGAAAGGCTGTGCTGTCAGACACGCAATCACTGTCCTGAGAAAGCCTGACATGTGCATTAACCTGGTATCATGTAGGCTGCACAGTACACTGCCAAGTAGGGTGTCAGATCTGTAAAGCATTAGTGTCTACAGGGGCTGCACGAAACTTCAGCCCAAATCATTTCAAGTATTGTTTTGATGGAGACTTTAATTGAAACCATTCAGAACGGACTGGCAGATAAATAGGGAAAAAAAGCCTGAGTGGTCTGGAGGGAACTCACAATAAGGGCAAAGAAAGTAACAATAAGCTTGAAAAAGCATTTAATTCTCTAAGTACAAATATTTAGTTTCTTCTCACATAGCATTGACTTCTAGTAGCATACATTGCTGAACACATTTTTGATAGGATATAAACAAGACCTTGTTTTCTCATGGATCATCCAAGGAGTGTAAGCATGACACAATTAAAAAGAAAGACAGACAGAAGGAGACAACCAACTTGTTTAAATCCTATTTTTCAGTGATATTTGAAATTCAAATAATTGTAAGTAAAGTTAAGCTAGTTCTGTGCCTCTTAAAGAAGGACCAGATTTGAGGGCTTTGAACTCTGAGGCTTTGTAATACCCAGTTCTATGCCATTAATAAAAATTCTGATGTAAATAGAAAGGTGTAGTTGGAACTTCAGTATGTTCACTAAAAAAAAAGGCAACATTTTTGAATACCTCTAAACATTGTGAACTCTGAGGTCCTTCCAATAGTCACATCATTCCTCAGAGGTGTCTAAAAAGTGTCTGCACTGAAAAAAAATACATGGAAGTGCACACTGCAAAGCCAGTGCTATGGTCCAATATTGTCTTGAATGAAACCTTTCTCTCAAATAGAGAAAGAAAAAAGAAAGTCTGCAGCCTTTTCTCAGAGCTTGTAGTAAAATTGCTACATTTTGACACTTAATTCGCATGGTTCTTCACTGTGGACCTCCATATCTGAAGGGAAAGACAAAATGTATGCTACCTCCTTTTCTTCCAGTTACTTTAGGTGATAAGAAACCACCTAGAAGTGAATTAAAAACAGATTGTAATTTACAGCTGGAAAGCAGTTGGTGGTTAAATGGGGAAATTGTTGGACCCTTTGCAAGTGGATGTCTGCAAAGAAATCAGAACAATTCAGAATTCTCAAGTAAACTGTTCTGACCTTCTAAATGGAAGCATCTGCAAGGTTTAATTTAACTGATGAGCGAGGAGGTTCTCAGCTTGTTTAAATTAGTGTGACATCATTGGAGCTGATGGTTTTATAATAGTTTATACCAACTACATTGCTGCTCTCTCCTATTTTTTAGTATGAATTTAACTGTAATAGCATGAATTTGTGTAAAGAATGTAATTTATTCTATGACAAACCTGATGTTTTCCTCTTTAGATTCTCTGACACTCAAAGAATCCATTTCTTTGCAAAAGAAAAGGCGTTATTTAACTAAAAGAAATATACTGCGAATCAATTTGTTACAAAGTCATTCCCCTTCAAACAAGCATGCTAAGACTTGTACCACTTGCATTTGCAGTGATATAAATCACATTCTGCATGTTTTGGAGAGATTTCTTCAGGATTTATCAGAAAACTTATCTCAGTTTATCAATCTTGGCTCCTCCAATATCATTCCTTTGGTTTCATTACCCATTGCCTTTTCTACAATTTTGATACCATATGATGCTGTAAAATTCGATTTTGGATAGTACCTAGAAGAAAAGGGCTGTATGTTCATCATAGTCATCTTGGAAGCACTAATTCAGAAATGCAAAGAAATATAAAAATATTCTGTCTGTGTCTACAAAAGAAAAATAAAAATAACCACTCTGCTGCCTTTGTTGTCAAGACTGAGAAAGGTTTGCATGGTAGGCAAATGCTAGTTTTCTCATAAATATAAATTTTTCAAGCAATTCCTTTTTAAGGAAGCTTGGATTCCGGTACCTGATTGTGAGTAAATATCAATTAATAACAGCAGTTATTCCTTGTCTGATCAAGTTCTAATCCTAACAGGTCTTTCAAATCAAATTGCTGTCATTTATAACATTTCTGAAAATCCTTGACCATAAAACGAGAAATAGGTGCAGTAGTGAATTATGCAAAACAGGCAAATCAATAGCCACAAAACAACCAAAATATAATATTCCACATAAATTCTTCATGTAGTGAGAGCATAAAAGAGCAAACCACATGGCTAGTATTAAACACACTGCTGAGTTCACCAGCTCAGGCTTGGGGTATTTGGATATTGTGATGATGAGGACTGCATGAAAATATAGATAAAATAGAAAGAGGCACTCTTCTTCATCCCTATACATACTCAATTGGGATTATTTATTTATTTTTAACTGTGTGCAGGTCTAGATGAAGCTTGTTTGGATCCAGGTGAATGCCAACATTTGTTCACCTGAGGTGTTCGGTTCAAGTTCTATTGCATTTATTTATTATCTGGGGCAGCAGGGAAGTGGCTTACTCAGTTTTCTCCATAGTTATGATATTTTATGCTGTGTTGGAACCTATTACACTCACTGTGATCTGGTCAGAATTTCACAAAGTAATTAAAAATTGCTGAAAGCAATTGTTTCATTTACGGAAAACTTTTTGTCCATAACTTACAGTTATGAGCAGGTTAATGAATGACATTCTAGAACTGGGTAGTACTGTGGAAGTGCCCTGAAGAAAGACTGTAATTCAGTGTTTTATTGCAAAGTGGCAAGATAATATACATAGTGGGATCTGTTTGTCTTATCCTTTCTCTGTGGAATACAAACCTCGCTCCTTTGCAACTGCTATTGCATAAACAGTAGTCAAAATACCTGAGTAGAGGAAGAATTTCTAAGCAACATTTTCTCCCCTCGTTTATGCAAAATTATTCTCCCTCCATACCTCCCCCACAAGAAAAAAAGGGGAATTATAACATTTCATTCCATGTGGGGTGATCCTCTAGGAAAAAAATGAATATGGAAAACAGGTAATTGCAGAACCTCCCATCTAGTTAGAATAAGTGTTAAAAAGAAAAAAATATCATTGATGGGTATAAAGAATGGATGAAATAATTGAGCTGAGTAGAACAGTGATTCACATTCACACCAGGTTCCTTAGAGCTTTTCTCACCATACCAATTTGAAAAAAATGTATGTATATATGTATTCTAAGATGTCTTGTTCAGTTCATCCATAGAGGATCACACAACTTTCCTAAAATATGTCATCCTGATCCAACTCCCTAGCTGATTGCAAAGGTTTTCAACTTTCAGTGAAATTTAACCTCTACTCACCTCTGCTGGGATATATGGGTTAGCCTTTTCCTGACCTGAAATTAGTCTTCTTAACCTGACAGAAAGAGACTGTGTTGTTGTTCTTAAACCTAGCTTTCTGCTTAAAAGCACCAAGGCAGCTTATGTCTGTTGTTCAAAATGTTTTTCTTCTTCCTAGTAAGCTTCTCTTCATCACCTTTAAAAGGACTACTGAACATGAGCATAGTTTTTAGAGAGTGATGTTGTTCAACATTTAAAATAAAATATTAGGACAGATATATTTTTGAGCAGCAGTTTACACCTTAATAAAACATTGTGATATTGAAGTTTTGAATAAACTGTAAAAAATTGAACCATTTACCGAGGGGATGATGAAAATATAAGAGTATATCAAGGTTTGGTAGCTCTTGGATCGATAGATAATCTTTCCACCTGTCTCCTACAGGCTAAATTACTCGATAAATGGCAATAAGGGTGTCTTGGACATGGAACATATAATATGCTAGGAGATTGAGGTAGCCCAGGCATTGGGCTTATATATAAAGCAGCAAAAAAGACTAGGGAATGTGTGAAAACAGTCATCCCATAACATCTGACACTGTTTAAGGCTTTTATTATTATTATTATTTGTGATAAATTCAAAGACTGACCTTCTAGATTATGCATTTTAAAGGAACAGAGCAAGAATTTCTCTAATGTCTCTCATTTGGTAGTTATGCACGTAGCTTTTTATCTGTGATATTATGCCGTAGGCCTGCAATTGCTATGCTTTTGTCTATTTCTTCTCAATTTTTTCCTGTCTTTAACAGGTTACAATTGTCAGACATGTTCATCTGCGTTGATTGTAAAAAAAATTAATAATGTACTCCAAATAATGGATTTCCATTTCACATGACTGTGCGTGTCATGTGTGATGACAGAATTTTTTGGTGAATGAAAGCATATGCATTAGCTCTCTTTATAAAAAAAATGGTAGCAGCAATTTTATCTATTTCATATGCTGAAATGTCACATTTCTGATTTTCTTTTTGGTTGTATTTGGAATTATTCAAAGGTGAAAACACAGTTCCAGTCTGAAGCATTCTCTTCCAGAGTTGACTGTGTCTCGTGTAAATTGCTCTGTCTCTAGGCTGTCTCTGGTTGACAGTGGTGGTGACTGTAGGCAGTTACCAAAAGGAAATGATAGTAACTAGATTTCTTCAGGTACTCAGTAACTGTAGATTGATTATATTGAAAAGCTGTTCAGCTTCTCAGGGCAGGCTTGAAAGTACTTGAAAAATATATTTGGGGGTTGCTTCTTACATTGGCTGATCTGGAAAGGGGACTGCATAACTTGGGGAGAACGGCAATGCAATATCCACTTGTGCATGGCACAGCCCATAGTTGAGAACTCATGGAAACTACCATAAATAGAGGTAATTGTGTCCAAAGGAACTCTGAATGCCAATTTTTTGACATTCCAAAGTTTCCACGCATTTCTGCTTGTTCTACTTTTAACTCAATTCCAGGAGCAGATTTTACATTCCTTGTATCCCATTTCCAAAGTACCTTTCTTCCCTGTGCACAAAAAGATTAACGCAGAAATGCTGTAAGTCTCAATACTAAGCTTTATGGTTTATCAGAAACACAGGAAACTGACAAATTCCTTTATATCCCTGCTAGGAGTGGAGGCCAAAAATTTATCAGCGAGGCAACTTTAATATAACAGTATTTAACGACTTAAATAAATAAACTTTAATAAACTTATATTTTCAGTGCAGAGCAGATGGTGTTTGACAGACCTGCCTGAAGCTATGTAACATCACATGCCATGCTATTTATTTTACAATAATGTGATTTACTAAACAAAATTATCTTCCTTTGAAATTGTACAGTGAAGAAGGGCTTTTCTATCTAGATTTAAAGGCAGAAGCCATTTCACATGTAACAGGTGAAGGACAGTTAAAATTCCTGGATAGTGATAAACTGTGCAAGACATGAAAAGTGTCTCTAGGATTTCATCTGCACTCCTATGCGTTGATAAAGTATTGCCATAGAGAGAGCTCAGTCAGGTCTCTGTCCACATGGTTTGATTGCTTGTTCTCCAGCACAAATCAGTTTATGCCGTTTAGCATCTCAGATAGCATGTAGGGCATGATTCAGATCACTGCACAGAGGACTTTTCCTGTAAGCAGTATAGATGAGACTTTTTGCTGTTTTGAGAGGAGAAGAGGCTGGCCATATGGACATTACTAGTTTGTGTTGTGTAGCCTAAGGGTCACAGAAGGGCTCCCAGTCGTCTTGGGTATCTCCATAGGATGTAACTTATGGGTCACTGTTTGTATAATTGAAAAATAGATTTAAAAGGTACAACAAAAAATTGAAAAGAGGATTAAGAGAAGCACTAGATACAGGTTACCATGGATCTATCCTCACAGAGTAATCCATCGTCTAAAGAGCAATGTCAAATATTCAAGTTAGGAGCATAAATCAAACTTTTCATAGAATTACAGATTCATATAGGTTGGAAAAGAGCAGTGAGAGCATCAAGTCCAACAATAAACCCATCCCCACCATGCCCACTGACCATGTGCCTCAGTGCCACATCTCCATGGTTCTGGAACACCTCCAGGGATGGTGACATCAACACTTACCTTGGAAGCCTGTGCCAATGCCATTTAAGTCAATCTGAGAATTTCTACTTTCCTCCAGTGATTATTTAGGGAATGTCAGGAGCTCTCGCACATAAGCTGTGCAGTTTATCAGGTGCCTGATTTATTTAGTGTCTCTGTATTCCCTGACTACTTTGTAGGAACTCCCAGGTTACTATTTTGGACAGTTTTATGGCCCCTTATATTAGTGCCAAGGGTTACGTGCTTGATTTCACATCAGTGGTGAATGCACAGTAGATCTGCCCTGTACGAAATCATAGAAGAAGAACTGCTAACTAGTTCTCTTGGTTGAGAGCACTAAAATACCACCCCAATGTAGGCTTCAGCATCATGATGTTTTTTAATTGTTCACATTGTGTTAATATTCACTGCAGTTTGCACCAAATAAGGAGAAAGAAGAGAAGAATTTAAATGATATAACAGAAATTTAATTATTTGACTGGGAAAATAATGCATCTCAAAATGCTAATGTCACCAAGGATATTTGAGGCAACTGGCAACAGCCCAAAGCTGGAGTAATTGAAAATCTTCTGGGAATCTTTGTAGTCTAATAGACCAGGAACCTGGCCGAGACCAGCTCATCTGGCAGACCCATTTCAGAGAAGCTACCAGGGGTTGAATACAGGTGGTCTGAAAATAAAAGCATGAGGCCATAATGACTATGGCTAAGAAGCCATGGCTCTTTAGCTGGGGATCAGCAAAACTCAACCAAAGAATGAATGTGAGATGAACAAGATGAAACTGACTGTAGTTACAGAGGTGCCTCCTTTTGTAAAACACCAAATTTTCTGATTTGTATTGTTAAGTCTGGAATTTGTAATGGATTCTTTTTAGAGACATAAGAGATAAACTTACATTTCGTATTAAATTATTGTAGCGGTTGATGTCATTATGTTTCAATTTCTAAATAAAATAAAGAAGATAGGTTTTACAGATTTCTAAATGATCATTAAAGGCATTGTCCTGACATCATAATTAGAATTACAGATAATAATGGAAAGCAGGCATTCCCTCCACTTAAACCAGAAGATTGGATTGGATTGCCAATGTGGCCATGTAGGGTTTATAACACAACACTGAACATGCAAGAGATCGTTATTAAAAGGGTATATTTAAAACTCATCCCACCCCAAAAGTGAATTCTCAACGGGTTCTGGAGACACATGCTATTAGGCTCAGTGGGAAATAGAAAACTGCTCTTAACTGTATGCAAGGAACAATTCTAAATAGGAGCATTTGAAAACAGCGTTGAGAATAAAAGAGTTCTGCCAGAGAGAAAGGAAGATCGTTTTGGTTCTCGATGAAAAGCTATCAAGCAGAGTTCAACGTGATGCGAGATGTGACAAATCTTGAGAGAAGCAGTATTCTCTTAAGAGAAAGGTACTACAGCTGACAAAGTCACTTAATGCTTTTTGTGCCATGGAACCTAAAAGAATATATATCTTTAAGTGTATTTTAGCCACAGAAAGCTATCCTTCCTTCCTCCCCTCCCCCCTTTCATCTTTCTTTGTAAGGATCTTTGCTTTGTTTTAAGTGGAAGTTTTCTTTCTATTGCACCTAGAGTCTGCCAATATGATTCCTGTTACAATCATAAGGACCGTTTTCATTCTGTCCTCAAGCTGTGTTTCTGCTTATTATCATGTTTAACATTCCCAGTGCCTAGCAGGATAGAGATTAGAAGCTCTTAATGTTTGCTTTATAGTGAAAGGTCTTGGAGATATTTGGAGCACGGGCTATAATATATGCACATAATTTATTGTTGGAAAAGTTCTGAACCCTCCAGTGAGTCACCTTAATCTTTCTTCTTATCATTTTAGGTTTGTTTTAAAATAATCTGCTGTGCCCCACACACATAAACATGTTTAAAACATTGTGTTGAAAATAACGCCTTAATTGGAAGCTAACAAAAAAGAAATGTTGCTTTTTTTATTTTTTTATTTTTTTTTATTTTTTTTTTTAATTAGCTTTAACTATTTCAATAAAAGATATATAAATTGTGAAGTGTTATTCTCTAATTCCAATATTTGATCTTTAACAGACTGGAAGGAAAGAGAAGGGGGACCCACTCAACATTGCTATTGACAAGATGACCAAGAAAACACGAGACCTTCGAAGACAGGTAATCTATGCTTTTTATACTACTTGATTTTCCTAGAAATTAAATGCTTTTGAACTTCAGATTGTTTTTGACACGTGTAAAAGCATAAGGAATTTGTGGCCTTATGTAGATATACCACTACTTTACAGCTGACACTAAAAAGAAATACTCGTGTTTTCTTAAATAAAAAAGGAATACTGGAACACATACCAAATGTAACACCTAATAGTCTTCATATGTGGGATCAAGGAAGACTGGCCAAACCTTCGCTGCCTTCACAGCATTGTCAGTCCTAAAAACACTACCAGTTGTGCTTATTAGTATTTATATGAATACTCTCAATGAAATATCAGTTAGCAGAATACAAAAATGTTCATAAGAATTTCAGTCAGAATTTTTAAGTTACTACATGCTGTGAAGATTCTATCTGGATAGGGAAAAGGCTGATAAATAACTGTAAAACCTAGTTTGAACACATTACTTTTAGCTCTGTGACTGGTAATAAGACTGAAAGATTTGTTTAAAAAAAAAAAAAAAGAAAAAGCTTGAGATGGAAAAGAATAGAAGGGAGATTGGAAAGCAGAAGAGAGAGAATCCTAAGTTTCTCTGTACATTTTTAATTTTCAGGGACAGACTTTTTACGTCTTTTTTTTTTTTTTTTTTTTAACTTTTGAGATGAAACAGTTCTGTACTTTCTGTTAAAAAATATCGCTACCTGACCAGTCAAATCTTGTTCCTAAGGAAATGATCTAAAATCTGCAAATCAGCAAGACCAAGGAAGGACTTAAAAGTAACTCCAGTTACCTATTTGCAACTAGATAGTTTCACAGAAAGAGGCACTTTAAAAACAGTACCCTTCTTTTTTCATTTTGCTCTGAATTTTCAGCAAATGTGTTTGAGGATAATATTCTCAGAGCTTATTTCTCTAAATAATAAAAATTTTGCAATGGACTTACAGACGTTAATCATCAAATCTGCATAAAGCTTAGCATCACATCTGTTGCTCAGCTAATGAGAGAAGAAAGATCTCCACTGTTCTGACCTCCAAATTTGTGGGATCCAAGGGATCCTAGGTTTTGCAGTGGAGTTTGTACCATGTGTTGCCTCCCACCTCTGTTCTTATTGCTTGAAGGAAGTAGCAGACTAACACATGAGTTACTGTTCTGTGTGAGGCTCTCAGCAGTTGTCTGAATTACTCATCTCTAATGCCAATTTTACTCTGAAACGTGATAAAAAAATGGCACCTTTCTCAATAAACTCTCTGTTTCTCATGTATATTCAACCCCATGGGTGTTAAATTCAATCACAAAAACGTTGAAACTCTGTATGTGGGTAAAGTGAAGCACATACATAAATAGATTCCTGCATAGAAATGAAGTATTTAGTATAGTTTTCTATATTTATGACTGTTAATCACATAGGTATAATGTTTATTGAATTGTGGCAGTCTCTAGTAAACTAATAAAGATTGGATCCTAACTGTGCTAGGAAGATATAGGAAGATAGAGTCTTTGCTTTCAACAGTGTGTATTTGGACTATGAATTGGTCTGCTTTAGAATCATAATCAATGTTGTGCTTTATCCTATGCATAATTAGTTCTATAGGAAACATGTGCACATCTATCCAGGTCTGCCTAGACATCCCCAGCTAAATTTTGCAAGACAAGGACTACTTTTAGTAGCTGGGGAGAAGGGATTAAAGATGTAGAAGAAATGAACCAAGGCTGAGCTTGCACCATTACATTCTTTCAGTCCTTCAATTTTGGGCTTAATCGTAGTAGAGACAACCTATTTTGAATACCATAATGCCTTTCACTTTCAATTAATGCATTTTGAAGCAGACTTGTTGATCTGATTTATGGAGCTTAATGATACATAGAACAGGACAATCTACAAAACGTGGGGTTTTTTAGTGAAGAAAATATATTATTTCACTTGCTAGTCAGGTTCCCTTGTGAGTTAGTCTTCAGCAGCCAACCATCTAAGACTGATTTTTCTTTCTCTCCCCAGGTTACTTAGCTCTTTATCTCCAATATTTTTTATTATTTTTTATTATTATTATTATCATACAGCGATGTGAAATGATGGTAGGTGGGACACACGGTGTTAAAATCCCATCTCACAATTTACAGGCACATCAGTACTTCCCATTCGGATGGAATTAGATCTTTTATCTTATCATTTAAACACTCCTGGGCATTGGAAAAGTATTGAGGAGAATCGAATTATATAACTTAATATAAACTGCAAGTAAGATTATCAACATTGGTCGGACTGCATAAGTTCTTGGAAGAAGACAGGTCTCACCAGCCCATAGCTTACTGCTGCCATTGCCTAGTTCATTTTGAACAGTTTGGAGAAATCACAGAGTTCTGTGTCTGATAAATAAATTGTGCCAGTTGGCAGGATTTGGGGTCTCTTTTTCTGGTACACAAGTCTGTAGTAAAAAAACAACCAACCAACCAAACAAACAAAAAGCAAAACCTAAAAGCTGAACAAAAACATCCTTCACTGTGTGGAACAGCAAGCTAGACCGAGAACAGCAGCAGGGTGCTTGTTGATGCCAGTTTTTATATGTGTTTGTATTTTTCCTTAGGTAAAAAATGATACTAATCCTATACTAATATTAATGCTAACACCTTAAATACTACATCTAATCATAAAGCAGCACGCACACACTGTTTTTCCAGCGCTGCTACAATGTGGTGACATTGACACCGCAGGGATAAGCAGGGATAAGCAGGAAGGACACCCCATAGAATTTGGCTAAGGCACAAACTGGATGTACAGCGAGGCCTACCACGGTCCATAGATCATCTGGAGATGTGTGAGCAGGGCACCAGCTGCTCTGCTGTCACCACCACTGGTGTCCCACCTGTCAGTGCCGCTGCCTCCCACCCTGCTGCTCTCATTCCTTTTCTGTATGTACCGTTCCAGTTCATCACCTGAGCTTGTTCAGCCTGTGTTAGCCAGTTGGTTTCCCCACAAGGTACAATAACCAAAACCATTAGTTTTCTCTTAAAGAGCAGGTATCGGTACTGCCATTAATTTTAACAGTGCAGCTTGTCTGCAGTACTCCATACAGTAAATTGAAATAAAATAATAATTCTTTTTTGTTCATTCGAGCCAGACTAATACTTTATATGCATCCAAGTGGAAGGAATCACAGAGAAAAGAGAGATTTTTTTTTACCAACAGTTCTCAGCTGAACTGGAAGTGTAGCTCTCATATAGCTATTCAGGACAATGCATCCCCTCCTGTGGAATCAGTTGTGTATTATTACTAAGTTTAGTTGGAAACACTTGATGAAATAAATAATCAGCAGAAAAAATTCTCTTTCTTTAAAATGGAAAAGGATGATAAAATCATGTTTGTTTATCGAGAAATATAATTTTGAAGATAATAAAAAGTCCAACTATTGAAAAGTCATATCTGTGTTTTTAACACTTTCAACTTTTCATTCTGAAAGTGAATATATATTTTACTATAGCTTTTTATTGCAAATATAAACATAAACATATAAATAAACATTGAAAATTAAAATTGAAAACAGCACTCCAGAATGTTCAAGGATGATTTCAGTTGCTTTAAGGTGTTTTGATTGTTTAGCATTTTGAAATTTCCAGGTTTCATTCCAAACTGGAACAAAGGAAAATTAAAATAGTAGTAAAATAGGATTTCTGGTTCCTGTTGCAGTTCTAGGCAACATAATTTTATAATAAAATATATGAATGAGAACTTTAAAGTGTAAAATCTAGAAATGAAAGCATTACCAGCTGCATTTTGATGAATAGATTTGATACTCTGAATGCTTAGACTGATATCCTTTGCTTTTGTTTTAATGTAATGGATATCTGAGAGAAGTCAGTGCAACTGTTTGATGTCCAAGTCTACATGTGCAATATCAAAAAAAAATTTTTTTTAATCAACTATCTATTACAACCTCTTAGTATCTGCATGGTGATTTCGTGCATGGAAAGCTATCGTTTCTGGACTGGAAATACCTATGTTTGCTTTCATGGTTATATGCATTCTTGGAAGCAGACAGGTCTCCCCTGTACATAGCTTAATGCTGCCGTTCTTCGCACCACTCCGAAGCAAAATATTCTAATCCAGCATTTATTTTTAGCAAAAATTTCTCTTCTCAGATTGTCTTTTTCAGACAGCATCCTCTGAGATATACATACTGTGTAAAAAGAGGACAAAAAAATTGACAACAACCAAATTAATGAAGACTTCTGCTTTCTGTAGAATTGTATTGTCTGTGTTGATCTTCCTACAAAATAATCTCCTGTCTTCCCTTTTGATCTTTGATTTTCATATTTTTTCTTATTTTCTTTTTTCGATACTTCCGTTCTGCATGGTGGTTGACTAGCTGGTATCTATGTAGGTACACTGATCAGCCAGCTACTGACTTCCCATTACAAATTTCCCTCCACAGAACTCAAATCTGGGTCACCTTTCTCCTACTAACAAACGTTTTTTTAATCAAATAATTGCTTAACATCCTCAAGACCTTTCCAGTATGCTGACATTAGTTTGAAATTGCACAGCAGATTGAAATGTATTAGAAAAAAAATAGAATTTTGAGCCTCATTTCCTCAGAAAATCAGTCTAAAACTGATAGCACCTTTGTCAAGTCTGCGGTCTTTTTTCGGTTACCATCTGCATCAGCACTCCAAATATTCAAAGGCAGATGTTATTTTAAGGCTACAGTTCTAGTCGTACTGGTATTGTGTAACTCCAATTATGTTATTATCTCCTCCATATGATTTCTGCAGAGACACATAGCTTGTGATTTTTCAAGAATGAATTTCATGTATGGCTTTAGTTTTTCATTTAGAAGTTGATTGGGTTATCTCAACTACTTTGTAAACTCCAAGCTAAAAGATTTCTGAATTTGATTCAGATGAGTTGTCTTCCTCTTTCTCACAAATAATAATGGAGGTTTGGATATTGATTGCTTCTTCCCAGTGTCTGCTTTTTTCTGATGGCCATTACTAGCATGCTGGCTGCTACGTAGCTACATATTTTTGGCTATTTGCGATTGAATTTAGTCATTTAGACATCAACTAATATTAGTAATTGACTGCATTGCGGTGTCCACTTTGCAGCCACACAGCCAGGCTTGTTCTGTCACAGATCTTGTAGAAGCCTAAATTCTGAAAAAATCCAGGTCATGTTTGCCCTTTGCATCCCTCTAATCAATTCATTAAGCGTCATGTAGTTTAGACATCCCTTTACATGACCATTGTGTATTATTGATTGTTCATTTACATTATCTTTGTCTTAGACTATGCTCTGAAGTATAACTTTGTGAGATATTTGGTGGTGGACCACAACACAACTTTCATTAGTTATCAGCCATAATCTCCAGCATGCTTTCATTCAATTGCACAGCTACGATTATTAAAATCGTTAACTTTTAGTCCTTGACAATACTGCTGTATTAGTCTACAGGTCACACCTTTGAAAAAGATTAAAGGTAGATGAGAAAAATACCTCGTGTAATTTATCCATGGAAATTCAGTAACAGATCTTTGTCATCATACTCAGTTCTTTCCTACTTTATAGGTCTCTGAAAGTACTCACAATTCTGTGTACTTTCTTTAATATGGGCACAATAATTTGAATTAGATAACAGGCTTCATAATGTTCTTAGCACTATTTGTTGTATCTTTATTTCCTAGCTCTTGAGAGGCAGTCTAATCTCCTTTTGCTCTTTATGTCGGTCATTTCCACTTAGATTAAGTTGTATCACTGCTGTTTATGAAAGCTATTTGTGGTTAAAAAAAAAAAAAAAAAAGCTTTAGCACTTTGGAATGTGCCAAAAATTGACGTAGACTCCGTAGAGACTCTCAGAATAAGAAAAATATGAGTATTAGTTAGTGCAATTGGACTAAAGGGACACCTAAAAATGAAAAACTGTGTTCTGTTGGAACAGATTTCTTCACATCTAACCCATACAATGCAAATTATGTTATGAATAAACATTTATATAACACTTTCAGTATGTGAACTTAAATCTCTCTCTTTTTCAAGTGCATGCATAGCTTGCTTCTTTACGGGATATAAAAGCTTTGAGGAAAACACAGAACCCCCACCAAAAGTGGAAATTGTATCATCACTGTTTTACAGGCAAGGTACTGCCTTATAATGAATTATCAAGTGCTACAGGGAGGACCAGCTCACCTAGAAAGGAAACCTCGAAACCTCGCTGTCCTGAATCATGACTTACTGATTTAAACTGTTTCTCCTCTTCCCCTTCTGAAATGCTCAGATAAAAGTCATGCAAGAGGTACTGTTAAGTTTTCAGAAGAACAATACAAAACACAGAAAAGTAAAGTTGCTTTTGAAGGTGAGGCTACTTCAATTTAGGTATTCCATGTTGTACCAGCTTTAAGGGTGTACAACATCTGCACGTGAAGATAAAGCCCCAGGCAAGTGTAAGCAGTTAGAATCATAGAATGGCCTGGGTTGGAAGGGACCTCAAAGATCATCCTGTTCTAACATCTCTGCCACAGACACCATTGCCACCCACTAAGTCAAGCACTACACCAGCCTTCCCAGGGCACCATCCAGCCTGGCCTTGAACACCTCCTCAAGATAAAAACAAAACTAGGAGCTTCAGAAGATGAAGTCAATTATAATTAAATTTGTTAGACAAACAATTTGTCTCAGATCTTTTAAGAAATTGAGCAGCACACCCTAATAAATAAAAACTCATTATGGAGAGGAGAAAAAATAGCCAACCAACCAAAAATCCCACCTGTGAATTCACACCAGCTGATATCAATTACGGAAGCTGTGTGATAATATAAGCAAGATGGCATTCCCTAACTCTTCTATTCAATGGGAGAGTTCACGTTCAGAGAGTAGTTTGTTGGAGGTGATTTTTTTTGGAAAAGGTCAATTATCTTTGTATGTTTTTGTGGAATAGCAAGAAAACTGTCTATTAGTTCCTTTACCAAAAAGAAACTTGAAGGTAGGTTGCATAAGTAGTTCTTTTACTTTCTTACTGTAGAGCTAGTCAACACTATATTAATAGGTTTGTGTCTAGGTGGCCTAAAGAATCAAGTTCTTGATCTTAGTATCATAAAAGTAGGCCTTGATGTGTTCTTTATTGTAGACAAGTAGGCATTGTCTAAGGTTATAAATCTTAGAGGTGGTTTTATTAATTCATTACCTGCGTGATTTAAGGGGTGTTAGAGAGAGGGTTATGGGCCTCACGTAGCTTATGTGATACAGTGAGACTTTGTTAGTAGAGAGTTTTGAAGATGCAAAACATAATGCAAGCGTTTAACAGCAACAGAAAATCCAAGAGAGTTTTAACTTCAAATTTAATATTGCATGAATGCTTACTGAAGATTTATTTTGTGAAGACAAAGTTGAGGCAAGGTTATGCTTAACCAGACAATACGCAGGAGCCTTGCAAGTTTGTGCTATATTACCAAAGATGAGATAGGAGTTGTTCCTAAGGGAGTGTGTGATGTGATGATATTGCCTCATTCTGTCACATGAAAACACTCCTTGATGAAATGTTGGCTTCTCTTTTTTAAAAGTGATCCCAGCATGTCAGTCTGAATGCCTTTGAACCTAAGGCCACCTGCAGCATCAAGCCTTTGCTCGTTAGAAATGTATCTCTTAACAGGTTATGTATTCACCTGTAGTCACTTTAGTGCTCTTGATTATGGGGATCTGGAAGCTGTCTTTCTGAAAGCCCACTATCAAATCTTAATACAGATTTTTTTCTGTGCCAAAGCTATGTTCAATTTTTTAATTCATTTATGTTGTTGCACTGTGTTGTGCTTATGTCAGAACTTTCTTTACTGGGTTTCTCTTTCAGCTTGTACTAGGGTATTAGACAGGAATCTTGTGTAATGCTCTGTTGTAAAGAAGAGATAATAACGCTCCATTTGATAAAGCACTCTGTTCTTTCGGCTTCCACTGAATTTATAACCAATCTTCAAAGCAATAGAAGTAGTCAAATAATTTGAATTTCACTAGTTTGGACTAAGAAAACTGTAAGCCCCCTGGCATGCTATTCAGCAGTGCATCTAAATTTTCTCTACTCCTAGTTCATAAACTCACTTCTCTACTTACTTTAGGAAGGGAGATTTAGAAAAATGTCTAAGAAAAAGAAATGTGGAAAAAATAAATTAGAGGTGATGAACCATCACTTAGTCATGATTTTGACTTTAATTTATTTGAATGTATGCCTTTTTGTCTATCTCAAAATATATTTCATCCCAATGTTTATCATAGTGACATTGAGGTTTTTATGGTGCTTTGAAGTGCTTCAGAGGAAATGGAGAGAGTTTTAATACTGCTGATTTACTCTTTCAGGTCTGTAGTAATTTCCTTACTGCCTAATTGTAAGTCTCAGTTTAATTTACTCTATACATAATGTTTACTGATGCACATATGGTGCCATATTTCAGGAAACTATACCTATATCAGGTAGTTTTGTGCAAATCTACAGTGTGCAATATTTCCATCAAGTGAAGAAAACCCTCACCTGCAATGTAATACATGTGATGGATTATTTTGGTCTAGCAAAATCCAAATATTGTAGTACCTATGGCTGTTCTTGCTTTTTGAATAAGGATCTAGTTTATTTTTAATCCAACTGAATGATGTTGCAAGTTGCATGAGGAATAATTCATTGACAAATATATTGTAAATTACTGTGCATAGTTTGTCAATTATTCCTCTAATAATTAATCTTCCTAAAATCTCCTATACTTCAACAAATCTTTCTATTCACTATGGGAACTTTGTAATCACTGCTTGCTTTTGTTTCAAATGTATCATCTCATTAAAATGAATTTTAAAAACAATATAAATGTCATCAGACATGTCTAATGTTCATATCAAAATAAGCGAAGAACAAAACTGTCCTACTGATGATGATTTATATGAAGTTTAGACTGCTTTGTAGTACCAGCCAAGAGAATGACCTGTAGTTGCATTAGCTTATGAAACTTGTAGAAGCTGGAGTTCATAAAGAGCTTCAAATTCTGATGTTCATTATCAATAATGTAGTAAAGGGAGGAACGGAGCAATTTAAATTGAAGAAAAGCACAGACTCTTCCCAAAGATGTCCTTAACACTCTCCTCCTAATGGATTTATGAGCAATGGCAAGGAGTATGTAGAATCTAATTTCTAAATGGGATTTCAATATTGCAGTTGTCTCTTAATTGCCATTAATTTTATTCATTTCTTAAGTAGTTTGTCTTTTGTGTTGCTTGCTAATATACAGCAAGTTTTGTTTTCAGTTTCTGCTCTACAGAAATTACGACAAGGGCGTTATAAAACAAACAAAAAAACAGATTGTAATCCCACTGCAGTAGGCTCTTTTTGTAAAGACATGGCTGGTAATTCACAGTATCAAATGTCTCTCATCACTGTCCATAGGGTAATATGAGTTCGTGACTCTTGGGAAGGATGATCTTACTTTTTCAGAACATAATCAATTTTTAATTTCTTCTGCCATTGTCTGTAATTTCAGTGGATTGGTCTACCACAGGCAGCTGTCGTAAGCTTTTGCTGTGGCTAAATCTCTAGATCTTAGAGATGCTTAATAGCTGGGGTAGATGGGAATGCAAGTGTTACAAATATAATGCTTGCTCCATTAGCCCTGAGTGAAGTCACGATGTATGTTTGTTTTAGTAAGCATTAACTTCATGAAGAATTTTTGTAGTCAAGGTCCTTAAAATTTGTGACCATGTATCTGTTTAACCCCTCTGGGCTGTTTTGATTTCACTGGTGCTTTCTGTTGTCTCTTTCATTTCTGCCTGTATTTCTTCTTGCTTTTCTTTTTTTTTTTTTTTGATGGTATCCTCTGTACAACCTCCTAATATGTTAATGCCTTGTCTCATTCCTTATTTTTATAAGTTGTAAATATTTGATACTACATGAACCCTCCAGTCAGAAGAAGGGTTTTATTGTTTTATCCAGACATGAAACAAGACCTAGCGCTCATAATGCTCATAAAATGGGTGAGGAGGGAAACGCATCCCTCATTCTTAGAAGAACTTCTATACTTTTGTATGACTATTCTAATACTGTTAGCGAGTACAAGGTTCTTTCTTGTCCAGAAATCATTATTTCTTATTAGATCTTACAATTTTTAAGCCGCTAAAATTGATACTCTTTTGAAGAGTTCTATAGCATGTGCATGTAAAATGAATAAAGCAAAAAAAAAAAAAAATCAATGTGGATTAACTATTTAAGTAGTTTAAGGTATAGCCAGTACTATGGTTCTGGCTATGTAATATATTGAGAATTCCTTTGTAGTGGCCAGTGACTAGGAAGAATTTTTTTTTTTTGTCTTGGTCCCTCTCAAATTTCTGGTCAAAGTTTGTTATTGCAAGTTGCTTTCCATCAGTAAATTGATCCCCAGTCCTCACATGACTGAAAAAGACTCTTTTGAAAGAGAAAATAGAAAAATACATAAAGTAGTGGAATCGATCTTTGTATTTCATGATTTTTTTTTCTCATAGACTGAAATCTTAAAACTTTTATGTATTATATTCCAGAAATCTGTAACTTAGATGTTTTTGTGAGATACATGCTTTCAATGTTAATCCTTTAGCTGCTTAGTCTATGAAGGTAGATTTAATGGGATGGATATCCACTACCCTTCCAGTTGCTGTTCTTTGGTTCAGTCTTCATGGCTTATATGTAGAATTGACTGAGACTTTATAGCATTATAGCAACAGCAAACTTTGCTGAAGACTGTCATCATCTCTTTTGTAACCTCCCGTTAGATACTGAAAGGCCACTCTTGGTTCTCTTCAGAGCCTTCTCTTCCTCAGGTGAAAAGCTCCAGCTCTCTTAGCCTCTCCTTGCAGGAGAGGTATTCAATCCCTTGGATCATTTTTCTGGCCCTTCACTAGTTCTCCAATAGGTCCACATCTGTCCTATACTGAGGATTTCACATCTGGCTGCAGTACTCCAGGTTAGGTGTCACCAGCACGTAGCAGAGGAGAAGGATCACCTCCCTCACCCTGAGGGAGGTTATGCCTGAGAAGTTATGCCTCTTTTGATGCAGCCCAGGATATGGTTGCCTTTCTGGGCTGTGAGGGCACATTTCTGGTTCATGTCCAGCTGCCATCCACCATTATTCCCAAGTCCTTTTTGGCAGGGCTGAGTTTCATCCTCCAGCTTGTATTGATAGTGGGGATTGCCGCAACCCAGGTGCAAAATCTTTGATGTGGATTTATTGAGCCTCATGAGGTTCTCCTGGACCCAGAGTTTGAGCCTGTCTACGCCTCCCTGGATTGGCATCCCATCCCTCAGGCAGTTGACTGTGCCACACAGTTTAGTGTTGTTCCACAAACTTGCTGAGGGTGCTCAACCCTACTGTCAATGTCACTGATAAAGATATTTAAAAGCACTGGTCTCAGTACTGACCAATCTCCATCCAGACACTGAGCCATTGACCACCATGCTCTGGGTATGGTCTTGCAACTGGTTCCTTGTCTGTTGAACATTCTGCCTGTCCAGTCCATGTATTTCTGATCTGGGGAGAAAGACATTATGAGGGGGACTGTGTCAAAGACATTCCAGGCTGCAATGGTGAATAAGATGCTCTTTGATTAACTTGACTTGCAGATACTTTTATACTGCTAATCTTTATAAAGTTAAAGAATATGTTAGTCATTAATCTCCTGTTACGATGTTCCCTTTCTGTGTCAGATTAGACATTTAATTCTCTACCAGACTGTAAATAATACTGAGATATTTTGGTTCTAAAATTGTTATGTAGCCATGGAAAACATCATTTCAGTGGGCAGGTTAACCTCTTTGAGCTCAGTTATAGCTGAGAGTTGACGATGATGGAACAGCCCTAAATAGTGCTTAGAACAGTAGAACACAATGCTATCAAAAACAGCAACTGACTCTGTGCACTGTAAACTGACTAAATTGACTGAACTGGAAAGACATAAAAGCTGTCTTCACTATTCATACTTTTAAAAGTATTTGCAGGTCTTGATGCTTCCCTTTTTATGTTTTTGTGCTCATATAGCCAATTTACTATTCTTTTAACTGTATGTTAATTAAGTTTTCTCCAAGACAAAATGAATTAAGTAGACCTTTAAGTCTTTCCTCCAACAAGTGGAGTTTAATGTAGTAGAAACTGTCTTCATTTTGAAGCCACCTCTAACTTAAAAATTCAGTTAGGGAATAAAAGTTAATCATTGCCGTATGAGTAATACTATGTGTCACAATATTTACATCAGAATATGGGGAAAACGAAGGAATAGCAAAGACATTGTTTAATTTACCGGTGTGCACGAGATCTCATGCTGTTTTTAGAGTAAAACTTGACCTTTTTCACTGCATGTTTTATGACCATTTAAATTCAGGTCACAGAATTTTCTCATTCCCTTCTGAGCTGATGTCAGTTGTATGAAACCATAAAATTTCTCAATGCATAAGCCATCACTTTAGCTGGACTTGGTTGCAGTGTACTGAGGAACATATAAGATTAGTTTTCGAGTAGTTATTTACCTTGATGAATTACCTTAATTGAATCAAATAGACTGGTAATGCTGAGCTAATACTTTTAAATGTCTTGTCTTGTGCTATTAATATTACCTTGTCATGTATCCATTTGAGCAATTGGATGAATGTCTTGTGTTCATACTCCTGTCACATCTAATAAATGATTTTGTCAAGTCATTCTTTATAGCCTGTAGTGATGGATAGTAAAATTTGTGTTCTCCTGTGTATATAAAAACCATTAAATATACCTTCCAACTTTGATGTGAGGGTATCCTAAAACTCAGAATATAATTTCTTTCTAAGATGGTCATGCCTGTTTACGAGAGAGGTTAGGAATGTACTATTTTATGAATAACAGGGAATATGAAAATAACATTCATTTATTTAGCAAACCCTGTGATGGTCAGAATTCAGGAATTTTTTAAACTGCTCGAAATATCTGCAGAAAGCCACATAGAGTTACCATAGGATATCCATTTTATTCATGAATTTTGATTCAAATACTATGTTGCTGCATATTTGCAGTGGAGAGCCCAAATTGTTGTTTACCTGATGCTCTTATTGTGTTTTTCTTTTACTGTCTTCTAACATGTGATTTTAATACTGATGTAAATAAACATCCTGAGACTTTTTGTAGGGTTCCATGAGGTGCATTCTTAAAATTATAGAATCATAGAATTATTTGAGTTGGAAGGATCTTTAAAGACCATCTAGTCCAATTCTTCTGCAATCAACAGGGACATCTACAGCTGCATAAGGGTGCTTAGAGCCATGCCCTCCTGATTTTGCATGTCTCCAATGATGAGGCATCTATCACATCTCTGGGCAGTCTCTTCCAGTACTTCACCATCCTGATGTGAAGAAACTTCTTCCTTATATGCAATCTAAATCTCTTACAGCCCCCCTCCCTCCAAATCAGGTTGTCTCTTCAGAGCTTTCTCTTCCTCAGGCTGAACAGCCCCAGTTCTCTCAGTCTGTCCTTATAGGGGAGTTGTTCCATCCCTTTGAGCATTTTTGTGGCCCTCCTTTGGATGTGCTGTAACAGGCCCATATCTCTCCCTTACTGAGGACTCCATATTTAGATGCAGTACTCCAGGTGAGATCTCATTAGCATGGAGCAGAGGGGCAGGATCACTTTTCTTACCTTGCTGGTCATACATCTTTTGATGCAGCCCAGGATATGGCTGGCTTTCTGATCTGCAAGTGTACACTTCCGGCCCTTCTGGTATAGCTTCCCATCCACCAGTACCCCCAACTCTTTTTTGGCAGGGCTGTGTTTCACCCTTACATCCCCCAGCTCATACTGATAGCAGGGGTTGTCATGATCCAGGTGTAGCACCTTGCACTTGGCTTTGTTGAACGTCATGAGGTTCTCCTGGACCGATTGCTGGAACCTGTTAAGGTCTCCCTACACAACATCTTGTTCCTAAGACGTGTCAACCACACTATATAGCTTGGAGTCATCTGCAAACTTGCTGAAGGTACATTTGATCCTGTTATTGATGCCACTGAATGATCAGATCTATAATACCATATTAATCTTGAATTAAAAAAATGAATTGTTTGTTCATTATTCTTAAGCTTCTGAAATATCATTCCCTAAGGAATAAACAGGAAAAAAAAAGTTCTAGTGTTCATTTAAGACTTACAGTAATTTTTCAGACAGTGAACTGAACAGTGTGTTTTATTGAGACTTGTATTGAACGAGAGCTAAGAGTTTTCCTGTAAGGATCTTCCCTGGAAATTAGATGGAGACCACCTGGGATTTTTTTAAACATTGTTTTTCTTTGGAAATACTACAGTCTGTCTTATTTCAACATGCTAGACTTCAGAATTCTAACTAAATGTCTAAAAGTGAGGCATGTATTTTAGGTGCAGGTTTTCTCAGTATGTGTGGAAGATGGATATCTGCAGTGGGCAATTATGTAAACTTGAGACGTATCCTTTCTGGCAGTATCTCTTCACATACATTGGCTATAGATTAAGTTCTTGAAGAGAAGATAGAGGGGAGGAGAAGAGAATAGGTGATGACAATGTCATAGGTAGTGGCCAGCACAATCCAGTTTCCTAGCCTGTGGTAAGCCTCTCATAGCAATTTATCCTTTTCATTCTTTTTTTTTTTTTTCCCTCCTTCTTCATGTATATTACTGTCTTAGCCATTCGGAGTGACTTAAATCATTTTGTAGGTGGAAAAATATTTTCTAGATGTAATCTGAGACGAATTAACTTTTTGTGGGAATTAAGGATTGCTAATTCCTAATTAGTTCCTAATGCACTGGTTTCTTTAACTGTAATTTATGTAAAAAGAACCACATGCAAGTACATATATGCTAAGAAGTTGCTTTGTTGCTTGCTTTTAGTGTACCACTATGGGATTGAATAGAAATATTCCAGGTTAGGTTTCTCTTTATTGAAATAGAGCTGTCACGTGCTGCTGTCAAACTCTATCTCAAATCATGTATTTATTATGCCTAATAATATAGCAGTTTCCAACATGATGTGGTGTTTAGGTAATACCTTGTCTAGTGAGAGCTTTCTAGTCTGGACTTTAAAATAGAAAAATTTACCTTGGCTGAACATTCATCTAACTGAATGATCGAAGGAGACTTGTGGCTAACCAGAGCTTCAGGGTGAATGGCTCCCAGCTTGCTGTCTCTGAATTCATGTTGTTAGTTTTCTTTTTCACTCTTAACAACCCAATAGCAGAATAAAATATGCTAAAAATGTTTCTGACCCATACTTCTATAGAGCAATGAAATTTCCAGGTAGAATTACTTAAGATTTCATCTTTCTGTCAGTCTTTCAAATTTTAGCAAAATTTAACGTGAATTAGTAGTTATTAGCAAAGTAGAGAAGTCATCAGTGACATAATTCTTAGAATAATATTGTCTCAAACAGGTGTTTATGAAATAACAGGTGTTTAATCTGTGAAAACTTGTACAGAATTTTTTTTCTTTGGAATAAATTGTAGCATGTTTACTAATCCTGCCTGGAAAGTCCTTAGGTTTTCTCTTCATACCTACTGGAGGTATTTGGAAGAGTGTGAAGCACAAAGCACATGCTAAAAGATAAACTCAAAATAATATTCAGTGCAGGAATTAGAGGAGATTTAGATACATTCTAACATTCATACTAATATTTTAATGGTTACTTGAAGTTAAGCTTCTTACTCCATATTTGGTTTTTAACTGAACTGAACTTTTTTTTTGTAAATAATGTGCAGCTTTCAATTCTCATCAATTTTCAGTGTATTATGTGAGAAATCATATACAGAGCCACTTGGTCCACTGGGGTTAGAGGCGTGAATCAGCATGAATCTCAGGCCTTTAGCAGTTGGATATCTGTATTCTTGCTGCAATGTATAGCTTGGAGTAAGGAAGGAAAGAAGTCTAAACTCCTGTACAATGCTGTGAGATGTTACACATCATTGCTTGAATATAATGAATGCGGTGGGACTGTATATTGATAATTCTCCTTTTATTTACTGCTCTGCTTTTTTATTTTTCATTGCAGCTCCGGAAGGCAGTAATGGACCATATATCGGATTCATTCCTGGAGACCAACGTGCCGTTGCTGGTTCTCATCGAGGCCGCCAAAAGCGGTAATGAGAAAGAAGTGAAGGAGTACGCGCAGGTCTTCCGTGAGCATGCCAACAAGCTCGTTGAGGTAAGCAATCTCATTGATGCCACTAGGCTTCCAAGTTGTCCCTCTAAGAGAAGCAAGGATAGCAGTCCATCAGCTGGAGTCTAGAGGAAGCAGTTATGTCGTACAGGCTTCAGCTGACCCTTTTGGGTCAACTTTGTGATGGCACAGCAAATATCTTGCTAGATGGCAGAGAAAACCACGTGCTATAATTTAGTAGCTTGTTAGAGCAATTCAGCACATTTAAAATATGTTTCTGGTATTTTGTCAAAAGTTGAGAGCGATGAGAAGTAAATTTCAGTTCAGCTTTACTGATATTATGTAAAGTTCCCATTTCAAAGTACAAAGCCAAACAAGTGCTTCAAAATATCTGCTACTGACCAATGCTGCTTTCAGCTAGCCAGAGCTAGTTGTACCAAAGAAAAACAGGAGAAAGGACATACAGAGAAGGTATAATCTAATGCCATGTTTATTTTTGAAAGGTATGTGTTCCATATATGTATTTAGTATTATGTGTTTCTGAAGAGACCTACGAATTCACAAGCAATAAATTCAAGGCTTCATGGGTGATACTGAAATAGCTCAGTTCTCCCACAGGGACAATAAAACATCATATTGAAAGCTGGATGCTCACTGAATAGACTTTTAGGAAAATGGTAATGTTTGTTGCCATTTGCCCTTTGAGAGTGTAAGAACTATGAAAAATGCTTGTATTTCTTGAAGACAAATGCAGTTCAATGATTTGTTTGGTATTATGTGGCATTATGAACTTCTCTGTACTAGCGTAATTTTGAAGAACATGTAGCAGCTTAATATCCTTTCTCTCTAGCTATACTATGTGTTCTTAAGCAGGGAGAAAAAAAAAAAGTTGTTAGGGAGCTACTAACTTGACAAGTATTGAGCTATGCTTCTGAAAGACTTTGATTCTTACAATGAACTCTGTCCTAAATCGCTAGCAGCCCAGCTCTTGAGAGGAGTAAAGGTTTCTTTGTTGCTCTTGACTAAAGTAGAAAGTTCTGACAAATGTGTGGGGTCTCTTCGGTGGTAGTAAGATGTTTGTCTGGAGCATACTCCTTACGAGTCTGAAGACCATGGAGCACACTACCAGTCTTGGCTGGGCTGTCCTAACATGCTGCTCTACCATACTGTCTGTATTTGGTACCTTCTGACTTCTAGCTGTTCAGGCTGATGAAAGATGAATTGCATGGGCAATATTTTCCTAGTGATAATGGTGTTGAGCAGCTATGAAACAGTGAGTATCTCCACTAGTGCACATTTTTATGACTGCAGCATTCAGGCTCTTGTTCATCACTGGTGAAAATGCACGGCTAATGGTGGTTGTTATTTTGAAGAGTGTTTTGCAGCTGAGAATTTGTTCCATCAAATAGTGTTATTAATGAACTTTTATTATTCTGTTTGGTAGAACTTTCTAGGTTTAACTCTTAGCTTGCTGAACTGTTTATTGTTATAACTTTACCCATTAAATTATTAAAATTCAATTAGTTTTTCTGGGAGATGAAATTCAACAGCAGTAGACTCTAAGAGTTATGAAAGCAAGCTTTTTGCTTTCTTTCAAGAGAATATGTTTGGCTTCTAACTAATAACGGTGTGAATTCATATTATAGGACCTTATAGCTGAAGCAGTGAGTCAAATCAGGCTTCCCATCTTTGCAAGATGGATGGGGGGTAGAAAAAACCACTAGTAGATCTCTACCAATTAAGTGTTTTTTATTACTTAGGTATTTTTATGCAAGGTCAGCTAGGACTTCACCAGTTAGTGAGGAGTTAAAGTCAGTTGCATTATTCTTCCTTGAAGTTTACTTCCAACAATTCTAATACCATAAAAAGGAATTCTTATTCTTGAAATGTTTCAGTACCAAGTTTGAAACTGCTAAAAACAATACTTTGAAAGTAAGTTGCCCTACCAATTTTATACAAATCCTTCTTTATGAAGGTTTTTATGGAGCATACATGTATTTATCAGTTTCATCTCATATGAGCTTAAAAATTTCCAGGGCTGTCCAAAACAATTCAAGTTATATACTAAGAACACTTGCTAGTGGAAGAGCTGTGTTAGGCAATGGTTTATGGTGATTAAAGTTTGATATAGTGCAAGCAAATCAATAGCATCACAAGGTTGGATAATAGCTGGTAGCTGGTGAAACCTAACGACAGCATTTCTGTTCCTGTTTGGTTTATAGTGCCTTTGCCTGTTTGGCTCACAGGAATCTTTATTAACTTCCTCTTGCTCATGCAGCTGTCATTTTGAAAAGGATCCTGGAATGACTTCAGGCAGTTGAGAGTTTTTTGATGTGGTGTGTTGTTTTTTTTTTTTTAATCACTGTTCTTGTTTGTTGTTTTTCTTTTCTTTTAAAATGTCAAGAAGAACAAAAGGTAGTGTTGGAACTCTTTCATAATGTACAATGCGGGCTACCCTTCATTTTTCAAGAAGTGTATTTGTAGCTCCTAAGTTCAGGCTGGTCATATGTTTTCTTATCATAAATACGGTAACAGGCTTGCACACTCAAGACAAGAAGGAAGAATAACTGCTAGCATGGACAGCATAGGAAATGAGCATTTGGACCTGCTCAGAGACCTCTACTTACTTGATTTAGGAAGGAGAGGAGGTATGGGTGGGAAGTGTAAAATGAAATTTTACTATGGTGTTCAAGACCGTATTTAGTCTTGATTTACAGCAGTAGTAACATCTAATATCTAACCCAATAGTTTGCTTTTTTTTTTTCCCCTCTGGAAACACCTTTCAGAATGGTTCTCAGGGCATTTAATCCATAAGGAGTGCAAAGCCAGGGTTTCTTTCGGGCAGTATTCAGATTCTGGACTTGCAGGTGAAGTTATTATTTGGTGTGAGTCTATAGTACCTGTAATACCAATGAAGTTTGTGGTGTGGCACGATATCTTCCTTTCAGATGCTACTAGTGATCTTCATAAGGAGCACACAACATCTACAACACCTTGTTTTAAGATCATGAACTGAATTGGAATTTAGGGCAGACTCAAGCTAGAGTAACAAGCCTAAGAAGAAAAAAAAATTGACTCATTATTTCTGAAACTTTAGTTCAAGGAACAAAGTGTATTCCTACATGAGAGATTTCATAAATACTATACTACTTGAAGTTTTCCATTCTTTTTGTTTAAGTTCACATCATTGCAGTATCAGAGTATACAGCTAGCTATTTGCTTCTGGTAATGAATAAAAGTGTCAATATTCTTTCATAGCTTCTGTATCCAACTTCCATCATGAAAAATGTATACCTCTCTGGATTTGCTCTTAGACACTGATGGGGTTTTATCCTGTTATTGTACTTGACATTAATTTAGCTAGATAAATAACATTTAGAAGATGACAAACCTTGGTTCTAATCAAGGAATATAAAGAAGGTCATAGATAAGATTAATTTAAGCCCTTCAAGTTGAGAGATTTGCTTTTGAAGCTGTGGCTGCTTCTGTAACCTAGTGTTTTGTATGCTCATGTTAGTTTGAATTTCCATCTCAGGTCTTTCTCCCCTCTGTGGGCAACAGATGTTCTTAATTCCTAGTAAGCATCATGAGTGTATTGAAGATTATTAAAACCACAAGCCCAATTATCTGAACTGAGCATATGAAAGGCTTGAGCTTCTTTACAGTTATTTCTTCTGGATGCCTGCTGCAGCCAGATCGAGGTAGTTCATCTCTTCACCTTGGATGGCTATATGTATTTAAGACAAAATGAACCAGAAGCCTTTCAAGACAAAACTTTCTGCTATGTTACTACTAAACTTAAATAAAAACCAAGTTAAAAAGCCAGAGCCTCTTTATTTTAACTTGTTAGCCACTATATAAGCTACATTTGTAGTGCACTGGGATTTGTACCAATTTTCTCTTCTAGTTCTTAGATCAACACAGCAGAAGTCATCTTACAAAAAAAGTGATGCATGGAAATAATTGCTCTTCCAAGGCTCTTGTGCACCTGTTCCTGAAGAAGACAGGGTATTAAAGGAGTTAAACAATCAATGTCTAAACTTTCAAGATTGCTTTCATGCAAAAGTCATTTCTACCTTCAGGCAGTATGGATCTGGCTCTGGAGCTTATGAAGTCCTCTGTAGGAGGAAGTATTTATGGAATCTTGCTGTGGTCTGCAGGCTGCACTATTAACACAAACATGGGTACAATTTGGGAATGGAATGATTGTCTACAGCAAATGATGAAAACAATCCCTCACCACCTGCCCTCATAAACTTTCTGATAAAATCCAGTCTGGCTAAAAGAGGAATAACTTTACTGGAGAGCTACTTTGTCAATATAGTGAAGTTTGTAGAACTTCCTAATAAAAAAACAAGCAGACTACAAGCTGTGATACTGACTGTTATCGCAATCATTTTCTATTAATTTTTTCCATTTTCTTTATTTTTAAATTGCTGAATTTATTTCATAGCATAGCACTTATTCATATATTCATAGCGAAGGAATCTAAGGGTAACTTTTGTTCACAATTCTTTCTGTGATATACAAAATAAGCATATGCTACATAAAGTAAGCAGCCTGTGAGCAATGATTTTTTGTTGTTGCTTTTATTCCTCCTTTCTAACTCCAAAAAGAGTAGAAGATTAAACAAAAGAAAGGAAGCGGTAGATTTGTGTGGCATCTTCATTTCAAATAGAATGCATCTCTGGCTTTGGGACTGCAGATAGAAAGCTATTATTGGTTCTGTTATCTGATTTCCAATAGATCCCTATTTGTTACCAAATGACTGAACATTTTCATTGTTTTCACTTATTGGAAATATGCACTTTTATGGGGAACTTTCTATAAATTAAAATGTACTTTGGCCACTTTGCTTTTCTTGCAGTTCTTTAATATTGCTTTTGTTTGCATACTCTTCTTGTGAAACATACTCTTAAATGTTTTCTCCTTGCAGAAAAATTTATTCCCAGTAATTGCCCAGTATTTTCCAGTTATCAGCCAAAATTGTCTATTTAACCTCATTTATATCTATACATTTTAAATAAAGTTTATATGTTTATAAACCACATTTATTTATTGTGTCTGTAAAAGAGATGAAGTCCAATTACTCCCTTTTTAATTACAGTATAATGTTTGAAAAATATTTTCCAGGGAATAACACCTGCTTAAGTAAAGGTTTACTACTCAAGTCTGATCTTGCTGCTCTGCTGTGTGACTGGTGTGGCACAGTATCATCCCAAAGTAAAAATCTTTCAAGTTCTATTACCTGTTTATGTCTATCTTGCACACTCCAATCAAATAGCAGTCTATGTGATTTAAAATTGTATAATAATACAAAAAGACCTCTTGGTATCTCTTTAATTAATCGATCCCATGTATTATGGAATTAATGACAGCTCCTAACCAGTTGTTTGAATGTATGACCTTAGTGCATTCACAGCATCTAGAGTGGGAGTCATCCTCCAAATCTTCCGTAGAAAAAAAAACTGCTTTGAAGTGATGTGGTATATAATCTTATTAGTGAAAGGGTTCCTTGGGAGCCTGAACTTTGAACTTAAAACAATTGCAGTAGATGTGGGTTTTTTTTTATTTCCACTAGGTAAGTGAAGGAATTAGGGAGAAGTTCCTTAATTATTCCCTCATCACTAAGAGAAATAAAACTAGTTACCAGAATCACTGCTTTCAGATTGTTAGCATGCATCCTTGGTATCTTTATCGTGATGTGGTGTTTAATTCTTAACTGTAAGGCTGCTCAGCCCCCTCTGTTTAGCAACAAGAAATCAGCACTGTGCAGGTATGTGGTGTACCTACCTTCAATTTGTTTTATGTTTTGTTTGGGGTTTTATTTTTTGATATATCTTTTCACTGGGCAGGAAATATGAAAGCCTCCTCACTTAGCAGCTGAGATTTATTACTAGCATTCGTGACTGAACAACCCATTAGTTTTCTGACAACACAGAAAAAGTTCTCTTAACACAGAAAATGGACTGTGATTGGAAGTGGAAAGTTCAGCAAGCGACAATAATCTTAGAGAGGTTGATAACAGAAGGTGCTATCTGCCTGTCCTTCTAATGGTTAGCAACATCATTTGCCTTCTATTTATTTGTGTTGCAGCTGGGTATTGCTTTTGACACTAGGTTTTCTCTGTCATTGACCATTGTTTCCAGCTGGAAGAAGGATGCGTTAGAGCAAGTAGAACAGTTTCTAAGAAGTATGTATCCTTCAACAAATATTAAGATATACCTAGTAGAAGGGCAGCTAATTTCTTATGTGACTTCTGTTGAGACTCTCATCTTTTTACTCACTTCCAATGTACTAAGGGCACTGGATATGTTCTCGAGGAATCTGGAAGAAGATTGATAGTCAGGCCTCTTCCTCCACTGTAGGTCACCTGCAACTCTGCTGTCGCATCTGTTATTCCTCTGCTAGCTAAGAAGAATAACTATAAAATCAGCACTGCATATAGCAATTTGGTTTTGGGTTTTTTTTTTCCTTATCATTCTTGTTTCTTTCAGTGCAAAACATTTTTGCCCTGATTGTTTCAAGATACTGCCTTTTCTTACTGTTTTCTTACTGTATTGCCTTCAAGATTTGTGTTATTTACTATTGAGAATGACTCCCATTTATTTTATGCCATTGCTCCCAATGTGTTGGAAGTACTGCATCCAGGCCTGGGGCCCCCAGCAAAGGAGTCATAAAATTGCCCAGGCTGGAAAAGACCTTAAATATCACCACAATCTAACCATACTACCCTAACCCTCTGCTATATCGTGTCCCTGAGCACCAAATCCAAATGGTTTTTTAACACATTCAGGGCTGGTGACTCAACTATCTCCCTAGGGAGTTTATTCCAGTGCTTAATCACCCTTTTTGTAAAGAAGTTTTTCCTGATGTCCAACCTAAACTTCTCCTTGTGCAATTTAAGGCCATTTATCCTCGTCTTGTCACTAGTGAGAAGAGACCAACCCTGCTCTCACTGTGATCTCCTTCCAGATAATCTCCTTTCAGATATTGGAAGATAGCAATAAGTCACGCCCTAATCTCCTTTTCCCCATACTAAACAGCCCCAGTTCCTTCAGTCTCTCCTCATAGGCCATATTCTCCAAGCCCTTCACAAGCCTTGTTGCCCTTCTTTGGACCTGTTCCAGCACCTCCATGTCCTTTCTCTACTGAGGTGCCCCAAACTGGACACAGTACGTAAGGTGAGGCCTCACCAATGCTGAGTACAGGGGCAGGGTGACTTTCCTAGTCCTGCTCAAAGGAAGGACATGAAGCTCTTGGAGTGGTCCAGAGGAGGGCCACTAAGATGATCAAAGGACTGGAGCACCTCTCCTGTGAGGAAAAGTGGAGGGAACTGGCTTGTTTAGCTTAGAGAATAGATGACTCTGGGGAGACCTCATTGTGGCCTTCCATACTTGAAAGGAGTATATAAACAGGAGGGGGAACGGCTGTTTATGAGGGTGGATGGTGATAGGACAAGGGGAAATTGTTTTAAACTGAGACAGAGGAGGTTTAGGTTGGATATTAGGAGGAAGTGTTCCACTCAGAGGGTGGTGACACACTGGAACAGGTTGCCCAAGGAGGTTGTGGATGCCCCATCCCTGGAGGCATTCAAAGCCAGGCTGGATGTGGCTCTGGGCTCCTGGTCTGGTGGTTGGTGACCCTGCTCAAGGCAGGGGGTTTGAAACTCGATGATCTTTGAGGTCCTTTTCAACCTCATTCTATGGTTCTGTGATGTCTAATTCAGACACCTTCCCCATTTCCAGTCTCTGATTGTGGAGATCTAGAGGTTAAGATTTTAAGGCATGGCAAATGAGATATACAACATGTTATTTATTCAGAGATGATATTTTTTAGACGGCTCCACCCAGCCATGCTCATTCTTTATTCATAGACTCACGTTTGATTTTTGAAAAGTGTATTAATTATATCTGTATTGGTAAGCCCTAACCATAACTGCTACTTTTCCTAGTGCTTCTTAAAAAAAAAAAAAAAAAAAAGGAAAAAAAAAAAGTAATTTTATTCTTATATTTTCTCAGTTTTATGTTTGGATTAATTTTTGCTGCTCTGGGTATTTTAGAATTATGCTAATGAATTCTTTAGCATCTTTCTCTTCTTGTTATGATGTATTAACATGGCTATATTTTAACCAGTGGATGATATGAACTACGCTCTCAGTTTTCATTGTAAGACAGAAGAGTTTAACCATAGCATCACGGAGTCATCTGAGTTGAAAGAGACCTTTAAAGGCCATCTGGTTTAATTCCTCTGCAGTGAACAGGAACACCTACAACTCCATTGCATGCCCAGAACCCCATCCAGTATACTTTGAATATCTCCAGAGATGGGGAATCCAGCATATTGCTGGGAAAAAAATTGATGAACACCTCTCTTAGACCATGAAACTTAGGATAGAAATCAGTGAGAAGCAAAGAGAAAGTTTAAATACATATTTAAATATGTTCATATTCCAAACTCATGACAAAATAGAAAGCACACCAACAGTTTACATTATTGTAGCAAAAGCGAGTTGATCACCTGAGCTTTTTTCAGCTTGCTGGACAGAAACAGAGGGTTTAGCACTTCTTAGGAAGTGAGAAAATTCAGTGCAAGCAGTAAGTGCTTCTGAGGAGACTGAAAAGAATATTTGTAAGAAAATGAGTCATAAATAAAACGCATTTTGTAATGCTTAAAAATCATAGGAGATGATTTTTGGATGGAAAAGCCATGTCAAAGGCCTGAAGACAAAACGACCTGATTAATGATGGGGCTTCTAGCTGAAACAGAAAAAGAAATTGTAATAAGAAAAAAAATCTCATGACTTCTAACAAAAGCTGTAGCAGCTTTGATTTATAAACAAATCAAAATGCAATCTCTCTACGTGAGTCAAAATTTCAGATGTGGACTCTTAAATAATATGCTTATTAATCTAGATCTAAACATGTAAATGTGAAAATATTATCTCCAAACCTCAATGTCATATGTTCATTGGACATTGTATAGGCTGTCAGTGTTGCTTGAGCTTACGCAATGTGTAGGGCACAGCTTACCCTATCCTGCTATGTCCCTGTATTCTGTTAGCTAGGTTCTAACAAGCATAGGGATTATGGTACTGTATGCATCCGTGCCAGTACTGTATCCATTTAGTTGATACTGCACAAGTGTCAAAATATTTCGCATTGCCAAAATGCGACTCGTTGGAATCCTTACTATGAGAAGGAGGATGCACTGGGAAACTTGCAATAAGCTATATTTGAGTGCTCACAGTAGCACCCAGATCAATTTACCCTCACTTCATTAATACCTTGTTGTATTAGTATTTAGGAAGACTAAAACTATGAATTAAATCTTCATGCCAAGTTTTTATTGGAAACTTTTCACTGATTCTTGGAATAACTGATTAAAGGTACAGTAACATCACAGTGATCTTCCCTTAGTGGTAAAGTTTATTACTCCACTTGTAATTTAAATATTGATATTTCATAATTTTTAGCACTTATATTTTTTTCCACATTTCATCTGTGCAACTGAAGATGCTTGTTATATTAATTCTATTCTTCGTGTAGATACTTACTTTATACGTACATCCAACAACTTCCCAAACTTTCTGACTTTTTCTTACCATTTAGTAGATGGAAGTAATACTTGTAAGCATGTGTTTTTCATTTTTAGTTGAATGAAAAGGTCATGTCACGTCAATGCTTTTGTGTCTTTTTCTGGGATTTTCTGTTGTTTTGAGTAAGGAAATGCAGCTTTTGCCATTCTGGATAAGTTCAATAACTGTTGTTACTGTGTTTTCCCACATACAATCTAAGTCTTCAATGGCCTGTGCTACTTTAAAATATGTTTCTGTGAAAATAGATTTTCAGGCAACCAGCAGAGACAGATGAACCATGCTTTTGTTTCCCTGAGGATAGTTGTTGTTTGGACAACTGCACGTCCTTTGCTGGAAGTTCTTTTCTATAGAAGCATATGAAGAAAATTTTAACAGAAATCAGTGTTGCTTGCAATACTGGTGCTGAAACTTAAGTATGTATGGGATTAGGTTTTTTTTAAGAGTTTAGTTATTATTATTACTACTACTTATTGACAATCCATGTATTATAAATATGAAAATCCAACATTGCAGATAGATATGAATCTAGTAAACTATTGTTCGTTATCTTTCTAGATATAAACTTGAGCTCAATGAAAACATATATAGCTGCAAATCTGACGTACGTCATTAGGGAAATACTACACTCATTCAGAAAATATCTAGGTGTTAGGAGTATGATGCTGTAATCTGAATAATAAGGCTCCTCAGTGTTTGAAATGCTTTTTACAAGCTAATCTGAAGATAGATTTCTAAACAAAAAAACCACACACCTTACTTTTCTGCTAGAATAACAGTGTAACAAAAGTGTGGATTGCGATTCAGTCGAAAATTGTTTTAGATCCCTTCTAATACAAGCCATTCTATGATAGTAAAAAGGATTGACTTCATGGCATAGCATGAAAAGTGTTTGGTCTTGTTGCTTTATTTTGAAGTTCAGAGCATCAAATAAAATTGTTAAGTGGATTTTCTTCAAAGCTCCAGAAACTTTTTCCTTTGGCCCTAGAGAAAGCATAAGGAATGTCACCTTGAAGACAATGTCTTGAGAAACTTGTAAGTAGCTGAGAAAAGGAGTTTAGAGTGGAAGTGTCATCTCCACAGTAAGTTTATTGGCACAATAGACAAGTTATAAAACTCCAGGTAAAAATGTATTCGGGTGATACTGAAGTGGTTTCAAGACTTCAAAAGTTCAAGAGAAGAGTTTCTGAAAGTCTTAATCTCCTTACAATACCTTATGTTTGAAGACACATGATAGAGAAGGGAGCTAAAGTCAAGATTTATGCTTATACTTCTTGTAGTCAAAAGATTTGTAGGACAAAGGCCCTGCTTCTAAAATCTAAGTGATTTACAGGGTAGTGATGTCACCTGAATATCTTTGCTATTGTAGCTAGGTGAGAAAGTCAAGTCACTGCTTTATAAGAGAACCTTTTATCACAGGCAAATAGTTGACGTGGTATTTTTCGCATAACACTGAAAATGTTACGTGTGTCTTCAAAGCCTGTGATTCTGCAATTGTACCCTTTGAAGTATCAATTAAATGCCTTCGGTTTTTTTCCTCTTATAGTCAAAATAAAACAAGTACTATTCTTACCCATTGACATGCAGAATGTATAGCAGATCAACTGTTACCATTCTGAGAAATAACTGTACCATTTAAAGGGATTTGTAAATTTTACTGTGCTCAAGGAAGCATTTAAGAGCCACAATAAGATCCTATCAAGATCCTAAACTAGCATTTGTTATGCTATTGAAAAGTCTTTTGAATATGTTTTTGTTGAAGAAAAAAGAAAAAAAAATGACAATGTCAGAAGAAAGGTGACGGTACTCAGCACCATACATTAAGAAGAAAATAAGGAAACGAACATATGGAAGTTTTTTGACGGATGTGGGGAAAATGCAAAAGAAGCAATGACAATATTTCATTTGATGTGCAGTATAACTTCCTTTGTAGGATAATTATTCCTATGGGAATGCTAGCGTAAGTGACTAGCGTTAATAAAAAAAGGAAAAGATCTGAGGCTTTGCATTATCCCTGTCAGACAATATCAAAGGACATCCCTTTTACAAAAGAATGTTTGGTAATTTTGTTAGCTTGTGTTATAAAAACTGAAGTGCAGCTACTGCCAACATTTCAGGTGTGCTGCTGACTTCCATACCTACAAAAGTCAACATCTAGTCATACACAAACTGTGGGGTTGGGGGAGCAAAACACCTCTCACTTTGAGAGGAGTAAGTTTGGGACTGCCTCACGAGACCGAATGTGCACAAATCTATGGGGCGAAAAGACATGCATCCCCAAGTCTTGAAGGAACTGGTTGATGTGGTTGCCAAGGCATTCTCCGTCATACCTGAAAAGTCACGGCTGTCAAGTGATGTCTGTGATGAGTTGAAAAAGGGAAATATCACTCCCAATTTTAAGAAAGAGAGAAAGGAATTCTCCTGGAAGACGTGTTAATACACATGCAAGGAAGTGATATGTGAGAATCAGCACAGCTTTGCCAAGAGTAGACTGTACCTCACCAATCTGTTGGCCTTCTGTGATGAAAATGAATGGAAAGGCAACTGATACTGTCTGCCTAGACTTGTGCAAGTCCTTTGATATGATCCCACACCACAGCCTTATCTCTAAATTGGGAAGTCATGGATTTGAAGGACAGGCTATTTGATGGATAAAGAATTGATAGAATGGTCACAGCCAGAGGATTGTGGCCAGCAGACTTTCTACACAGTCTCCTATAGATAGGATGGGAACAAATCACTCTATTATCTTGATGTATACTGTAAGTCAAACACTGTAACAGAAGTAGAAAGCTTTAATATTTCACTTAATCAGTCTAAGTAAGGAAAATCAAAGGACAATCAAATTCCACATGTCAGGATTCACACCTATATCATAAAATCATAGAATATCATATATTTCAGTTTTACTGTAATCCTTCATTGAATAATAATAAGTCTAAATAGCATGAATAGATCGCTGACAACCTTATACAAAAGGTTCTATATAAACATAAAATATTAATCATACTAATTTGAGACAAGTCATTTTTAAAACCTTTAATATATAAAAGTACTACAGACATAAATTATTCATTTCATTTGATTATTTTCAGTCAGTCTTTTTATTTACTGTCTGCTCATCTAGTCTTTCAAATGTGCTATAATATTCTTTTTACCCCAAGTAAAAACCTTTTATTTTTTTTCTCTTCATCCCTTTTTGATTAGAGAGCAAGTTCAGAGTCACACCATATATTTTCTTTTGTGAAAGTCCCTGATACCAGCTTTTCCATCTGAAAAGATGTGTAGAGAATGAGATGGCAAAAAGCCAGAAAACAGTAGGAGCTCTGGAGTGGAATGTACAAGTACACTTTTACCTTAGTTTTTCTGCAGAACCTCTGTTATCTCATCCACGTCATGGCCAACAATTATATTTTACTTTATTCTTCATTCTTATTTTTAATAAAACTCATCAATTTCTGTTGAGAAATCACTCCGTTTTTTAATTTACTTATTTGCACATGAAATAGGTGTCAGCTAAATATATTCAATTTTGGTGGCAGTTATTAGAATGATCCATAATTTTCTTTTATTAATGTCAGAAGACAAAAATGTTTCCAATATTACTGTTGACATCCCATTCTTTGCCTTTACCTGCCATTTCAGCAATACATAATTTTGTCTTCTAAGGAAGTATTGTTTCCCACACCTTCAAACTTTTCTTCCTTTTCATTTTATGATAATATTTAATATTCCAAAAAATGTTTGGCTTTTTGAGAGCCATAAGAAAGCATATAAAAGCAGATGCTTAGTGTAAGATGAGAAGAGTTTCTTCATCTTCACAGGAGCTGTAACAGCTTCTGTCAATCAGGTTTCAATCCATGGCTTCCACCTTGACTGCACTCAGTAGAAATACTGCAGCTCAGGTTATCTAAGGATTTGGGTTATACTTTCTGCCTCAAACATCTTTGCGTTGTGCATGTATCAAAAGTCTGTCTTTCTAGAAATTTTAAGGTTTTTTTGTTGAACTCACTGGGAAAACTTTTGAAACTTAATCATTATCATTATATTTGCAGTTAATATCCTATAAGGCAAAGTGATTTGCCCATAGAGTAGACCAGTGACAAATGTAGAAAAAGTCTAATTATCGTGATTCCTTTCAGCAGTTCATCACTCCTTTCACGCTCCTTGTTCTAGTTTCTAGATTTAAACCATACTATCTCTTGGATTTTGGTTGACTTGTTATTTACATATCACTTAAAATAGTAAACTAGATAGAAGTAGGCAAGAATCTTCAAGTGTTTAGAAGCCATTAAATACAGCCTACGCTTTGCTATATATAAACCAGTAAAAGTAAATATAGTAAACTTCCAGGATTAATTTTGAATAGCTAGGATCTTAATGATATACAATATGAGACTCACTGTCCCTGACTTTGACCTTAGACTTGTCAGTTATCCTTTAAGATGGCTACTGTCTATACCCTCTCTATTTCTTACTGACAAAAAACAAGGACTTCTTTACATTCTCAAATTAGCAGCCTTTAGCTAAAATAGGTGGCATGCATTCCTGCTGAAGAGACCTTCTCATGCAACTTTATAGAGAGCCTAACCTGTTAAGAGGCAATAGATGCCCTTTTAACTGCTGATGCTGAATTATGTACAGTGGTCTTAACCCTGTAATTACTAATGTCTGAATTAAAAGTTTTCTCCTGTAGAGATTGTTTTTGTTTCTCTAATTTTGTATTCAATTTCTTATAGTGAGGGCATTATGTTCCTGTAATTACCTTCTTATGAAAACCCAGAACGCTTCATTTACATCAGATTCTTTCCTTATTTTAACGTCATAATATAAAGTCTCTTTGAAAGTAAGAAAATCAAAGACTCATGTCCATAAACATCAACGTTTCCCACCTCATACAGGCTGGATATATGTTTCTCTAATATTTTCCTTTAAGCTGCAGAAAAAGAATAATCTGTTGCCACTGCCTGTGGTCAGTTGAATCTCAACCTGTTTGACTGAGGTCTCTGACGTTATTTTAGTCCACGGTGTCTGGTCAAAGATGTTCCTGTTTTCATCTTATTTGCACTGGAAACTATCTTGGCATGTGATTTTAACACGACAGATGGGACACAGATCAACTTGGCTGACCTCTACTTTAAGCATTTAAATAGCTAAAATGATTATATTACCATAAGATAAACTTCCAGGAAATTCTTACTCTGTAGAACAAGCTGAATACTTAACAAGTGCCAATTGCAACCCTGTAATTGCAGTAGATGAAGAGTTCAGTTTTCACAGCAGTTTCATGAAAGTGAAAGAAACTTCCACTGACTTTAATGAGAACCATAGGGATAAAATACTTAGAAAACTTACTCCTTTCACTAAGAAAACCAAAATAATACTGGTGCTAACAGGTTCCATTAAATAGGAAATAAAAAAAGAGCATCTGAAACTCTGCTTTCATCCTAATAAGAAACTTTATTACAAAGTTTTTATATATATATATATATAATATAGGTAATCACCTACAAGGAGATCTTTTGATAAATTCAGCTTTGTATTTGTACCTCATTATGCAATTTTGTCATACTTATGTGATAATTATCATTATTATGTCTTCATTTTGATATCTGCTTAAAAGAGCCTTTCATTGTGTTAGAAGACATTTAGGGTAAAATTTTCTTCTTAAGTTCCTCGTGTAGAATATAACTTTGCATATGGATTCAGGATGAATTCTGCACTTAAGAAGAAAGCAGAATATCTTACTACTTGCCATAAAGGTGCAGGAGACTTGCTGTAAAGGAAAGGAGCAATGGGGGAAAAAGGCCTCTATAGATGTAATTGAGAATCATGCAAATATATTCAGTGTTAGGGACATGCAAGAAACATTGTCAAGAATAGCAATTAGCCAAATCTAATTACTCAAATATTCTGTGAAGTAACTTCTTGTTTCAAGTTGATTTCTAATCTGCAAATTCCAGAGACTTTCAAACTCTCTTTTGGAATGAGATTCTTGCTTCCCAGTACCTATTTTGAAGTCACTGCCAGGATTTAACTGGCATAATGATCATAAATCTTCTAAATTTCATTTTGAAAATTACATGTATACAATTAAATTCACTCCAGAATGTTAAGAGCCTCCCTTGTAGTCATCTCAGATATATTTGTAACACATTATTGTAGCTCTCTCTGATGTCCTATTTCCCCATCCTGCCTAGAAACTCTATATTTGGTGTAGTTTTCAGTGTTCTTTTTGAGCATATTCTAAGTGAAGTTTTGCAAGTTTTTTTTCTAACAATAGAATTTATTTTCTTAAATTATCGCTACTGACTTCTCTTCAATCTTTTCAATATCAGCTTTGATCTCTTGGATGCTTTATCTCTGATCTCTTTTCTTTGGACTTTAAAATTGATTGTGCAAGTATGATGCTTATTACAGATGATCATCTGTGTATGTAACTTATCAGAACCATTATAATTCCTTATGACTTATCAGGTGATATAATTTCTATCTCTGCTTTATCTTTTTTTCTACTTTCTTTGTCTGATGATTATTGAGGTAATATATGATCCTTCCACTGATACTTCAAGTGCTAGCCCAAGTCTTTTTTTTTCCTAATAAGTGTATCTATATTTCTAAATAAAAGAGGATCAGAGAGCAAATGTAAGAACAGGTATTATTTAGTGGCTTTCTCTTAATTAAGAATATTGACATAGGATTATTTATTTATTTATTTATTTTTCTTAAGAAAACCTTCTTGAAGGAACCATTTGCATCCCTTGTTACACAAGGTACTTGCATTTTATGACAGGAAAGAATTGTAGGGAACATATATAGACCTAAAGTGACAGTGAGACAATGTTTAGTCATCTGAAGTAATCTGCTCTGTGCCTAGAGACTCTAGTGAGGGTATCCTTGTTTAAAATAAAGGCTTCTTCCTAGAATATTACTTGCTGATGTCCAGACAGACAGAATGATGATGATATGGGAAGCAACAAGTGAAAATTAATCTAGGCTTCTTTTTTTCTTTTTTAAGTTTTCCTTTTTTGGATATGCAGTTTCAACTACTTTACAATGTACTGACGTATATTTTGTTGGGTCAATACCCTGAAGTATCTCAGGAACACATAAAGTGTCTGTGAAGCTCAAATTCTCAGGTGATAGATTATAATTGTTTGATAAATATACTGACATCAGTATGTGACTGTGTAAGGCTGAAAAATGGCAGGATGGTGCAGGAAAATGTGAGTTGCATGAAAAATCAGTAGAAATTTTCAATGAAAATGCCTCTCAATTCAGATGTAAGATGGCTCATTAAATTGTGTTGGAGGCATCAGCCACTAATATAATCCCAAAGAGAATAGCCCTGACAGTAGTGGGTAAGGCTTGTAGGTGGTAGATAAATGTGGCCTGTTTGTTTGCATAACATGCAAAGCCGTTCTTTTGAAATGAATCTTGTGCTGATTATAGTCTTCAGAGCCCTCCAAACAAACAAATGCATTGGGTATTAAATCCAGAAATGCATTTCTGTGTAATTACAGGTTTGAATTATTCTAGAAAAGCCTAGAACTAAAGAGAAGCTCTGTAAAATTTCTCACGAGTGCTTTCCCAGTAAGAAATGCCATTTTAGGTCAACATAAACTGTTTGTGAATGTTTACTGAATTTGACCAGTAGAAAAGTCCTAGAAATTAATAGCAAAGGTTGGAAGGTTGCAGTGCTTTACTTTAAAATTGCAGAGAGGGTAGAATATATTGAAGAGGATATAAAATGTATTCAATGTCAACCTGAGGCAATTTTTTGAGATTATTTTTCATTGCAGACAATAAATAGAAAAAATGTATTATTTAAGCAGCTTTATTTTTGGCATGCATTTCATATACAGAGTCTGTTTAGCACTGTTTTAAATTTTTATTTTCTTATTATGAAGGAGTTTTCCTGAATCTGTCATATGTGTTTATAATAGAGCTCTACCCTCACCTATGTATATAGTCTGCTTGATAATAGTCTTGACGAAATATATGAGGATAAAATTAATTCACTAATAATATGAATTCTTGCATGTTAGAGAAGCTTGATCACCTTTCCTGCAGTAGTGTGTAATATCAAACATGATGCCACTACTGTTATTGAACTATTTTACTCAATCCCACTCATTTGATTCAGTTACTATACTCTTCATTTCCTTCCTTAAGCTAAAATACCAATGTGCTATATTTTTGGTGAACAGCCTATATATTCAGTATAACAACCATCAATCTTGTTTGGTGAGAGAAATAAATGTTAGCTGTGATTGTGGTGATAAACGTTAGTTATTAAAGAAAGTAAAATTTTTCTTCACAATATATAATGTTTATTTTAGAGGAGAAAAAGCAACCCTATAACAAGATCATATAATCTTGGTTATTTCCTGTTAAAAAATCTTGATTTTTTTTTTTTTTTAAGGTGCTCTGGAGCCACAGTTGGCCAGAAGCAAAGAAGCCATTAAAAGGAAACATTTCTATCTTGTTTCCTATGATTGTCTTTTTGCTTCTGAGTCAATACATTACATGAGATACAAGTTCTATAACTTGAGTTAGGAAGAAAATACTTCTTACTCTTCAAAAAACATACTGAATAAAGGGATTGTTTTACCTTGAAATGTGAGCTAATCTTATAATAATCAGAAAAAATATATATATGTTAATGTTTCTAAACTCAATATCTATTTAATATGGGTTCATACACTCTAGATATAAGATACGTGTAATTATTGTCTTTATTTCAACTCACTGTTTCTAACTCTAGAGAAATAAACTAATAAACAAGCAATGATATTTTTCCCATTTAAAGTGTAAACGAATGGGTAGAATTGATTTTTCCAGAACCAGAATTTTCTTCTGATGTTTAACTGCTTCATTCTGCATCCGACAAAAGGATGACTTTTTATTTGAAACTCTATTTGAAAGAGGTTCTGAATTACATGTAATTGACTGCATTTGGTTTCAGATCAAAACCTTACTTTTCACTACATATAGTACATAGCCTTAAACCTACATGCTGGGAAGGTGACAAGTGTAAGTGTTTTGTAGCCAGTTGGTTTGAGTGTTGTCTACAGTTTTTAAAGGTGTGGGCTTGAGCACCTTGAGGCAAAGAATGGAAATAGCCCTTGATGTCTAACAAGATTGTTGTGTCTTCTTCCCAATGTATTTTAAAGTCAAGAAGACTCTACTAGTGTTGGAGAAACAGAATGAAAATGGGAGAGGTCATAACATTTGCAGGAGGTGACAGAAGTTTTTGCCTTTGTTCGGTGTTCATCTGTGTTATGAAAGCAGAACCTGCCTGAGATTCTGTAAAGTTGTTTTATTACCAACTTCTCTGATCTTGAAGCTGGTTTTCATTGCTATAATGCTGCATGAAAACCCAAAGTATTGAGTTTTCAATGATAGCAATGATAGCCTAGCTGAAATTTGATAACTTAAGACAGATTTTCTAGATTTTGTGAAATAACTGAATAAAGCTAGATAAAAGCAAATAGATTTTTTGGTACACAAACGCTAAACCAGCTAAGTTTTCAAATTTTTAATATTTTTGACAGAACTTGAGCTCTTTCTGTCTTCCCATCAGAACTCAGTCACCATGACATGTTGAACTCATTTGGGAACAATAGTTACAGAAAAAAAAAAAAAAAAAAAGAAAGAAAGAAAAGAAAAAAAAAAAAATATTGTCTCTGGTTAATCTTTGTCAGTGCTTTATTTTCTCATGAACAAAAGATAAAATCTCTTTAAAGCAGAGTTAAGGCATCACTGATATGTTAAATTGTTCTCCAAATACAGACCAGTTAATTATACATTATCTACCTTTTACAGTGGACTTAAGGTTTTAGCTTATTAAAGAAGAGAATTTGTTGCTTGATAGCAGCAGCTGTGCTATAAATGAATGTTAAGGAAGATTATTATCTTAGTTAATTTGAAAGTAGTCTGTATGCCAGCAATCTAACAAAGAAAAGTTTAGTCCCGCAAATTGTTCACAATTTTGATAAAATAATTATTATTTGGATTTGGTATAAATTCTTTTTTTTTAATTGACTTATCCATTTCATAAAGTGTAAAATTCCTTCCCAATTAAAGTAGAGAAATTAAAGAATTTGTGTAGCTATTCAATAAATAAAGAGCTTAAATTTCAGTTTGAACAAGTAAACTGTAGGCAGCTTATAAAAGACTTTCTCTCAGTGATCTGCTTGAAGCTTGTGACTTCAGTATCCATTCTGTCCACATCCAAGTCTAGGGAACTTTTTGGGATCCTGCAATCTGAGATACTCTTTTCTGGGAAGTATATTCATTGCTCTGTGTAAGCTAGCTAGATTGGTTTGGAGAGTAGTTTTCTTTTCTTTTCTTCACTTTAATACCAATGTGAAAGGAATATACTGCTGGCTGGCTGACCTGGACATTCAAGGAGCCATAAGGACATTGTGAAGTTGGGAGCAGAAAACTATGAGTAATGATCGTCAGTTTTTATCATTATATGGCCCCTTTCTGCATACTGAGGTGAATAGATAGAGATCTGGAAATGACATATTGCCATACTTTAAAAAAACAAAGCCTTTTTTTTTTATTTATTTATTTTTTTTTTAACAAAAAAGCAAAGAGTCCTTCTGCGTAGGCCATTTGGTAATGTAAGTATGAAGTTCAAATGTAAAGAGCAGCTCACTAAAGGTCAACACTTTATTATATAAATGCATAAAAATGGTTCAAAATACTTTGAAATCTTTCATAATATAGTGCAAACTTGCATTGGCATGCTCTGGTATCTTTTCTTAATTCCAGTTTGAATCATGTTTCTTAGGAGGAAAGAAAAACATCACTTGAGAGCTCTCCAATTGGCATTTGTCTGAAGGGCAAACTTCAATTGCATTGCATAAATCCAAAGTAATAACATGAATTCAGTCCAGTATGTCTAATTATACCAGTATAGAAGAATGCAGTATCTGTCCTATTTTATATTTAGGATTTTTTCTAAAGATTTTATTCTTAGCTGGAATGTTAGTTTGAATGTCAGTGTCAAATGTCAGCTGGGGTGTTAAATGTTAGTTTGTTGTTTGCATCTTTGTTCCTTGAGCCCGTGTAGATTAAACTAGCATTCCTCAGCTTGTTGACACAGTATAGGTTGTTTTTCCCTCCCATAAATCATGTGAATTCAAGTAGAACGTTAAGACTTTCGACTTGACTGTGTTTTCTTTTAAGCCATTCTCTAGAAATGAGATCAATTTATTTGAAGTTAATCACTTCTGTGCTCCTTTCTGAAATTGAGTGCTTTCCTAAACTGGGAATAGCACAACGTAAAAATCACCTGTTCTTCTATTCTTATCTTCTATTCTAAAAAGAATAAAGCTGATCTGAAGTATACCAGTGTTTTCTCAACATAATTTCTGCTCAAATATCCTCGATTAATGTTCATTTACTATCATTTATATTATTTTTTTTTACTTCTAAGAAAAAACAATCTAGGAATTTTGACTAATAAATAATTTCCTTTTTTTTTTTTCCTAATCAAAAAATCCCTAAATGTGTAAGAGTATTGGCTTGTCTGTGTGCATATTTGTATGATGCTATATTATCTCATTTTAACCAAACAGGTAAATAAGCATTGCAGCAACATACTTGTAACCTAATTTCAATGGCACTTTGTGCCACTACACAATTATCTATGATTTTACAGTGTTTTGTGGTGTTTCTGAAGATTACAACGTAAAATTAGTATAACAGGTAGCAAGCAAGAGCTTGCTGACTGTTGACTGTCATTGAGAGTAGTTTCTCCAACTGGAACAGCCTAGGGTAGGTTATATTTCCATTGACTCATAAATGAAATTGGTTTCCCTGTGTTTATGCAAATAAACACTTCACCATCCATTATGCTCAGACTTCTGAGCTCATTTCTCCTATCATTCGCACTGATGTATATCAGGATTAATTCTACTGAAGATGATGACGAAGTTGTCCTAAATACATGAGAAAAGGTGATGTTGTGGTAGTGCTGATTTCATAGCAAGCTGTAATTTTTGAAGAAAGAATAAAATTAGTAGCAAAAAACTCTAGCAATGTGAATCCAAGTTGCAGCATGTTGTATTGCCATTTGGGAATTGCTGTCTTTGGGACAAAACTCTGTTGCATGTTTGGTTCTGAGACACACTGTCAGAGCACTTGTGCCAGTCCTTCCCCTGTCCTTTTAACTGGCAGTAAGCTGTCATCATGGAAGTTGCCAAGGGGTTTAGAGAGCTAAAAAATATTGCAATGGAAAAAAATAGCAAGGATTTAGAAAATGAAATGTTTTTGAAAAGCATCGGTTCTCTGACATTGGAAAGAAATACGTGCATATAATAGCTGGAACAAAATATACTCACTGGCTCTTTGGTTTCTTGTTATTCTGGCTTCATTCTGATGCAGTTTCTTCTGTTTAATATCAATTTATAAAACTGTGTTACATGTTCACTGACCCCTGATAACTAAACAAATCCCAGTGTGCAGCTAGATGAATAAATCCCGGTTTAATATATGCTGATGATGGTTCAGTGAATTTATAATAAATTAACCATTAAAAAAGCAGGTTAGAAGAAAAAGCAATAGGAACAATCTGGGTTTGTGATACAGCATTCATTTCTAGAGATAGTGTACTATAGATATATTTGTATACAGACTACAGCATATTCTTCAGTCAACCAATACTGCGGTGAACTTTTTTTTTTTTTTTCCCCAAAGAAAGACATGCTTTCATAATCAATTGCCATGATTAGAAAATCCTATTTTGTTTATTTCTTTCTATACTAGATTGGTTATAGGATTCATTTCTACTTTGGTTTATCAAAGAATATGTTCCATGAGTCAAAGCTGGTGCAAATCGCTAAGGCTTTGCAGAAGAGGAACAAAGCTGCAGTATATCATCTGAGGATCTTCAGCTTTGTCTTGCTGGGCTAATTCTTAATTAATTAAGAGTTTTGGCTGTTTTGGTTTAGCGTTGGTAAGATCCGTATTTCTACTTTAGAATTGTCATTGACTGAAATGTCGAAGGTGATCTACAGTTCTTTACTCTGCAAGTGCTTAAATGTTTTTTAGAGATACATTTGAACCTCCTTTGCCTCCTTCTTACACATGCAATTTTAAGATTATATATATATAAATTCCTGACACATTTTAATCAGTTCAGGGTTTCTGTTAACATTTCTCATTGTTAGAACAAGGATTGGCTTTCAAATACACAGAATTGTTGAGCTTACAGCGTTAACTTTTAAATAACATAAGTAGTGCTCAAAAATAACATTAGATTTGCATTATTTGGGGTGTCTAAGACATTACAGACATCTGAGAAGAGACAGCAATAGCAATGCATTAAGCAGATCAGAGAGACCAGCGTGTCACCTCTTCTGAAGATAACTCGCTAGAAAAATAAAAATCCTTCAAAGATATATTTTAACATTTTTCCTTTGGTCTTCCAAGCTTGTGAAGGTAGCGTAGGAACGTAGGTAATATGTGGAAATTTAATCTACAAGATGAAAATGCTTAGGTTCAAACACTGATCCATTGTGATGTTGTTTCAAGTGAAGAAAAGTACATGCAGAATAGAAATTTTGAAGGGAGATCAAAATTTCTTTTAGATACAAATGTTTTGTTTGTATTTTTTCAAGTACTGAAGTTTGGTGAAATTATGATCACATAAAAGTTGTTTAATGGATGAGAATAGCCTGACTACTGTGCAGTGAGTGAGTATTTTCTTGTTCTTTTCACTCAAAATCTAATAGCTGAGATTCAGATTTTAGTGAACAAAATTCAGTAAAAGATGCATGTCATTTTTCTTGATGCTGTTACTCAATATTAACATCACAAAAGTGTGTGGGCCCTAGTTCTGGTTAGTGCTTGCTCATTGCAGTTGGTCTGGTACATCTGACCCTCACTACATGCTGTTACAAGTTTTCCCCTCTTTGCAGGTTTCATGTAGAGCAGTAGAAATTCATACAGCTATCATCTGTGTAGATTTGTGAGACTGGGTTTAACAAACATCTCTCACACATGGATTTGTTAGAGCTTATCCTGTCTTCAGAGGGGCATCATCTGTCAAATTTGCTTTCGGTTCTAATTTCCCCAACTTCTAGTAATATTATATTGTTATGCAGTAGAAAAGATGCTTCAGATGAAAGTAATCTAACTTCACCAGAATATTCCCAAAATTAAAAGAAGCTTGATTTGTCTGTCTTAATGAAGGATATAGGGATATCTTACCGTCTGCATGCTCCACAGACAAGCAGTTCATGGGTTAAAGAAAAATATTTGGATGTTATCATGGGTGAAATCATTGCTTCTTAAAACAGCATGTGATGGGCCTGATCAGAGACTTAATAATGATCTATTTTATTAGATATGTGCTTGTATTTCCTATATTTTGGGGTTGTTTTTTTTTCCTTTCTGAGAATATATGAGGAAACTTTTCATTTAGAGATGGATCTTGGAAAGCTGAATGATGACCTCTTATTTGACAAAGGATACCTTTCTGATCAACATAGGGAAGAAATAGACCCTTCTAGTCCCATAATTCTAGTCCATGATTTTAAAGGTGATTTAATGAAAAGGTCATGTAGAAGCCAGAAACCAAAGTACTAAAGGAACTCCTTGGCCTCCCCTAGTATTTCACATATCCAGAAAGGTATCAAAGGTGTTGTTTTCAACACGCCACTAAAAAGTTCCTATAAAAAGCGTGATAAAACATCCTGTTACTACAAACCTGTTTTCTCATAACCACCACATAACCCCACAGAAACAGGAAATGTAATGTTCCCTAGTTGTGTTTTTTTCAGATGTATAGTTCTTGTAGTTTGTAGGAAGAAATATCTTTTATTAGACAAGCAGCTCTGTGAACACCAGGTGTTATGAATATTGGTTACTTAGAGATTTGTATTTCTGGCCAAATGTCAGATCCAGCTGAAGATTTTTCCACAGAATTTATGAAGCCTCTCACCTATTCAGATTCCTCAGTGTGGGTAGTAGGTATACTCATTCCTCAGTGACACATTAAGGGACTAATAAGGTGTGTCCTTAAAACAATAACCTATTTTCCTTTATTATTTAGGAATATTATTACCACTGAGGTCTTCATCTGCTAATTTGCATTAATTAATCAAAAGCTTTAAAAAAATGATTCAGGTGGACTCTGTCATGGACTCATCAACCTTTTGAACTAGCAGTTCATAAAGGAGCCCAAGATATTATTCACATTCTTATTAAGTCTAATAGCAGAGAGAATGGACTTATTATACTGGTCTCTGAACATCAAGATGACAATAAATTGCAGCACAGTGAATTGAAGATCTGTGTGCAGTCCTGTCTAGAATTTTGATGTCAGTTTTGATTTCTTGGATAGATATTTGTTCCCATTGAATGTTTAATGCTAAAAGTTGCACAAAGAGCTCCTGATATCAAAACTCATCATTAAAAACTATTTGCTTGTGAGCTGCATTTATATGACAAGTGCCTCTTTTTTGGATAAGTCAAAGGAAAAGCCTGAAAAAGCCTAAAACAGCACTTTGTAAAACATAGGAAATAATCTTGGTTTTGTTAAATGATTTTGAGTATTTATGAGCTGATGATGATCCTCTGTAAACGTAATCAGCTTTCATGCATAGAACTGTAAATGTGTGAGAACAGGGATATAATGTAAGACTGAGTCAGAAATATTGTTTCTGTAACAGTTTTTAATCAAATAAACAATATGGTTGAATTTACAGCTAAGACAAGTATTTCCATGTTTATATCAGTACCAAGGTACAAATAAAATTATAAGAAAAAAATGCAGTCTTAAATTAAGGGAAAATATAATTTGAATTCCAGCACATGGAACAATGAATAATACTTCTTTTCTTTTTTCCTTTTAATAATATAGATTTGGTGAAATGCCTCTAATTTCTGTATACTACTTTTCCATGAAATGATCTGGATTTCTTAATATCACGTGCTTGTATTTCAAAAATTGTGATCATAAATATGACTTTTGCAAGAAAGAAGAAACTGTGATTGCAGGAAAATGGGCAATTCAGGCGATAAGTAAATGATATTTTGATCAAATATGATCTCTCTCCATGCCAGGGCATATTGATAGGATAAATAGAAGATGAGTCATCTAATATTGACACTTAGTCAACACATTCTTGCTTTGGGCAGATGATAACATGGTGCACTAATGTTGAACTATTTCTAAATGATTGTAAAACTCTTTTATAGAATTTTATAGAATCACTGCACAAAAATTACAGGCAAAATCTTTCTCTGAATGTGGCTTATAAAGTCTTTAATATATTATTCTAACAAAAATATCTTTGTTCACCCCTATGAAGGCAATCAGACTCTTTCACAAGCTTTTGTTTGTGAGCATGGAACTAATCAGTTGTGATCTCTTTAAAAAATTTGCATTTTACATCCTCTCTACCATGATAATCTCAGATTTCTTTCACTCTAGCAACCTTTCTTCTCATGCAATGCCGCCAGCTTTTCTCCAGTCCTTGTGATGGTTACAGTTGCTGTTGTTGTATGGTTATACATATATAATTTGAAGATGTCTCTACAAGTGATATCAATCACAAGCAGCTGTAATAGATTGTTACACAACTCTTTCTAAATGTGCTTAACTTCAGCTCTAAAGTTTGTTCTATCTAGCTCAAAAATTGCATTTCTTTAGGGTTCAGTAATTGTAATTTGTGATTATCCCCTGAGGTCTCTGACAACACACTATGTTAATATCTTCAAAGCTTCTGTTTCTGTCTTGGGCTTTTTTTGTGTTCTTACTACAATCCCTTTTTTTTTTTTTCTCCAACAACGTTTAAAATATAGCTCCCTGATAATGTAGCTAATGTTTAATTATCATAGCCTAGTCAGGCATGCATCCCTGTTCCAGGGTCACTGAATAGTTTGCCAAACTAGTGGACTGTTATTAGAAAGATGGATTACTTTGGTAACTACACGCTATTAATATTTATTAATTATAGCATTGCCAGTGGTATGTTGTCAAAACAGCTTTACGGGATCAACTCATACACATTGCAGTCTTTTAAATCTTGTTTCCGTAGGACACCAATTGCTCCCTTGTCCCTTGGGTATTTCAGTATACACTGTTCACAGTTCATTATGTTTTTTAATAACAGTGGCCTTCCTAACAACTGGACAGAAAAGATTTATATAAAAAAGCTGAATTTCTACCTTTTTTTGTTGAAATGCAAACCAGGAAGTTCATTTCACATTTTTGCATGCTTTGAGGCATAAAAGATACTGTTGATTAAGGTTTTCATTGCTTGGCACTACAGAAATGTTGCTGTCATTTTTTCTGTTCCTCTGTATTCCTTGTTTATTGTTTGTTCTTCTTTTTTTTTTTTTTTTTTTTTTTAGTATGAATAGCAAAATGTGGAAGAATAGTTCTAAAAAAGCCTTTACCTACTATCAAATTAAACAGAAAAGTAACCTGATCATACTAACAAAGGTAAAGGAATATCAAGGTGGGTTATTGTCTCTGACCTCTATATAAGGAATTCTTGTCGCAGGTTTTACCTTCACTTTCTGTGACGGGAAGAAAATACCTGTATCATTGCAATATAAAATGCATGTATGCCTCTAACTCAGAAAATCAGTAAAACACATTAATTCCACCTATCCTGCGGCACCTACACCTGTCAGCAGCTGTGTTAGCTGTGTGGTTTAGAGCAGGATATCTGCTACATGGCTGCCTGAATAGATAGACCATAGAAAAGAGATAACTACCAGCTCCAACAGCTGCTTTCTCATAGGAGAATGACTGCTTTTCATCAGTGCAGTGTTTTGTTTCTCAAGTAGACCAGTTAAAGGTGTAATATGGTTTTAGCAGTATTTTTTTTTTAGGCTAACTGCTGCTCTTAGTTCCTTCATGGGTCGCCACAGTTGTTTGCTGGTTATAAATTTGTCAAGCGATGCACAGAAACAGTATAAGAATATGGAAAAAGAATTCAGAAATGGCTCCAATCTAAGGAGTAAATCTTTGAAAGGAGATATCCACATCCATCACCCGAAGATGAGAACCCACTGCATTTCCTACCCTTGAGGCAGGGAGTCCAGGAGAGAAGCCCTTTTCTTCTATCTCCATCTTATACCAAGCCAGCCACGGTGTAGGTGTGTAGGTTCCCCATTATAACTGGCTATCAATTAATTGTATTTCATCTGGATGACTTGGAAGCATTCTTAAGTTCAAGAAAGAGGATCATGTGTAATTCCCAAGGAAGTTTGCCACCAAAGCAAGAAGCATTTCTATTGATTTCAACTCAAGGCAATAACATCTCCACCCACTTTTCTAAATTCCTCAACTTCTGATTATTTTAAGAGATTGTTGGACACAGAACCCATACCAGATGTGAGTTCTAATTGTGGGAATGTGTCTTCATGTACGGTAAGTGGGAAAGCTACAAACCTGTTCACTCCATTTGAGGATGGGGCTTGATAGTTCTGGAAGTGGTCCAATATACGTACCCAGCAGCATTGATTAAATAAATCAGTGATTCCAGAATCCTTTTTTTCAGTTTCAAATTGGAAAATTGCTCAGAAACAATCACCTGTATTTTCTATAACCAGTTTGCTTTCCCCTGTTTTCCATGGAGAAGGTTTGAGCTTACCCTTCTGAGAAATAGCTGTTGTCTGGAATATCAGTCTGAAACTACACATATACATTAGCATCACCAACACATCTAGTGATTACCCCTCTTGTTTTAGGAGGCCTTTGAACCAATCAGGAGTGTTTATCACAATTGGACCTCATCAATGATATGTAGATACTTAATCTGTTCTAGGAAGAAACAGTTGTATGCTCAAATTCCATGTTAGAAAAGAAAAAATATAGAAAGGTCATCACGTCTAAAATCATTATTCTTGTGTTATTTTAAGATAGTCAGACATAATACAATATCCATTTTGTGTATTCTTTACTGTCAGCTCTGTAATTGAACATTAACTTTATTATTTCTTAACTGTGAAAATAGTGAAGTAGAATCATTTTTCAAAGTGCTTCATTTTTTATCTCACCTCCATTCTGTCCTGTAGACAATAATCATGGCATGTACCAGAACTGACCTGGAAAATGGAAGAGAAGCAAATCACTTTAATAGTATGTTACAGAAATTATCTAAAGCTGGCGTTTTTGCATTTTGAATTGGCCTTCCATATGGCTTAGGCATCTAATGCTCTTATGTTTCTTTAAAAGGTCTCTGTCCAAGACACAATGAATTTCTTGAAGTCAAAGGCAATTTGAACTTTACTAAAAGCCTCTTAAGGCTCTTCCCATTAAATCTGATGTAGAAGTCACGTGAGAATTTGTATATGTGGTAAAGCCTTATTGCTATAACGTATATGAATGAATATACCATTGACCTTTTGAGAAGTGAAAGGAGTTTTCTGTAGGTTCTGCGGGCAGTGTAGGTAATATGAAATAAAATATTCAACTGTTGCGCTGAAAATTATCTGAAGCTTTCCAATGTCCTTCTCTACCAACCTGCTTAGATATGAACAGACCATTGTAAATGTATGAGCAGTTTACATATGCTGAGGGTTTGATGGTAAAAAAAAAAAAAAATCAGAGCAGACATCAAACTCAGATCATATGTAATTTACAAAAGAAATTCCATTTTTTTCTGCTGTTCATTCAGTTAGATTTTTAATACTTATGAATTAATATCATAAAAATGCATCTCTTATTTAAGTATGACTGTGTGGCTGAGGTTCCCAAGTGAAATAGGTCCTGAGTAAGATACCACGATACAGAATTTTTGATGCAGTACAAATTGGCATTGAAGTCCACGAAGAGAAAGAAACTGTACTCTGTGACATTGTGACTTTTGGCACATCTTTTTGTATGTATGAAAGCATCCTGTCTAGTGATGAATAGGGTTTTGCTTGTAATATAATGCTTGAGTGAATACAGTCAGGATAGTTTGAAGGTCTTGGATAACTCGGCTCTAAATTTTTGTTTAGTAAATCTTAGTTGTGGCTCCAAGAATATCACTCAATATTGCTGGCTGTTTCCAGCAATACCACCAACATTAATATATGTCAAAATTTTGAAGGATTCAAAGATTAAAACAGTATCTGAATTAACTACTACATGGATGGAGAGATAATTAAAACTAATAAAGATGCTGTTGTTCAGCAAATCACCTTTTCTCAGCTGAAACCTGGTAGCTCATTATTTACTTAACTTTAGTCCACTGTGAATAAAAGAGTTTTACTTAACTCAAGCTGAATAAGTCAGAAAATTTCTCAAATGTGTGGAGTAGACACATAAGTTTGCTTGTGTCCTGAACCTTATTTAAATTATTCTATTTTAAGGAAATATAGATTGACTTACTTTTTCTATTTTCTAATATGTCCATCAGTTATTTATAATAATTTGAATAGGAAAGGCATGCATTATGAAAGTTACACTTGTATAGATGCATTTCTAAAGAATGTACAAAAGACATAGACTAATCTTTGCTTTGGATGGTTAATTGGTTGAGGAAGATGAATAGAGCTTTTATCCTGTTCTTTCTAAGCAACCTGTGGTGTAAAAAAATAGTAAAATAATAAGTAAAAACTTAGCTGCAATAAGAATCTTTTAAGTTTTGATTGAAGGACATTATAAATTGATAGTCATAACACTTAATTACCTATAATAATACAACAAGCTTAAGTCAAAAGTTGAAATAGAGTAGTTTAAAAACACAACTAAAGATAGCTATACGAAATTCTCATCAGTGTTAAAATAGCACGAGTTGGGATAAAATTTCCTTGATTACTTTAATAATGTAGAGTGCAATGTTATAGCAAAAGTTTTCTTGTCCTGTAGTAGACAGTAGAGGTAGATGTGGCAAATCCAGCTGAAGTGCATTAATCCAAATTTTGATGGACTACGTGAGGCTGTGAGAAGTAGCAGCCTGCACTGCTACTTTGTGCTGCCTGTCTTCACTGGTTATTACCCATACCAGCTAGAGAAAAAGTAGTGTAGGCATTGTCTGCCCATGAGGTAGTTAAACTTCCAGCTGCCATGTATCTCTGCTGTTTTAATAAATCCAGTCCTTGATGTATACTTTCAACCACTGTAGTAAAAATTCACATTAGAAACCTTTTCCATCACACCTGTATCTGCACTTAGTGCAGGGGCTGCCTGAGGCTGAAATACAATCAAGTACATGCAAATAATTTTTATTGGGACTGATTCTGCATATGTTTTGAATAATTTAAACATGATTAAAGATACCTAGCAAAATGCAGTGTTGCATCCTGGGCTATCAATACTAGTGACAGGGAAATAAATAGGAAGGAGCTGGTATGCACTTTTCCACCTCCCCAGTTCTAGGATTGGTTCGGTGGCTTTGTCGATTTCAGAAAAATACAACATCACTGGAGCTGCAGGGTTTATTTTCTTGTTCATTACTTTTCAGTACTCTTGAAGGAAAGGTTTAAGGTGTTTAGTAATTGTTTCGATGGTGTAAAAGTAGCTTAGCAGACCTGAAATTTAGGACAGTAGTGTTTTTCCACACAGCAGGCTCGCTGTTATTAAGTTCCCCCACGCATTTAGAGGATGATTCATGGTTCATCAATGCTGGTGTTTAAAATGTGTTCATTCATAGATGTACTTTTCAGACAGTTCACAATAATCTAGTTACAAAGTTAAGTTTTCTTTAGGCAATCAATGAATTCCAGGAACATCGTAAACAGTAATGAGTAAATAAATAAATAACATTACCTGATTACTTCCACAGCCTCTCATAAATTCTTTTCTTCAGTGATTCAGTAGCAACAGAGTACTTGAAGCATAAAGGTAAAGGCTGTCAAATCAAAGTTTTGGCACATTGGCAGCTGTGGTAATATGCACCCTTCTTACTTTCCTTTCCAAGCTATCCACTCCGTCCAATGTTAGATCTTCGGAGTGGAATAATACATGAATTCCCAATCATGAAGTGTTTGAATTCTTCACAGTGCGTGCTATATTTAATATGTACATGCGAAACTGCTGGTCAAACTGAGAGAAAAGGAAAAAAGTAGAGGTAGAGGTGGCTTGAGAAGAATCCAGGGATGCAGTCTAGTCATGCATGGGTGGGATCAGGAAATCCAAGGCAGAGATGAAACTAAACATGGCTAAGGATGTGAAAAACAGAAAGAGATTTTATAGATACATGAGTCAGAAGAGAAAGGCAAAGGATAGTGTACCTCCTCTGATAAATAAGAAGGGAGAATCATAGAATCATAGAATGGCCTGTGTTGAAAAGAACCAAATGATTATCTAGTTTCAACCCCCTTGCTGTGTGCATGGACACCTGATGTGTCAGCTAAACGGGGTAGAATTGAGTCTGAACTTCTTTTTTGTTTGGTTGGTATTTTTGTTTGTTTGCTTGTTTGTTTGTTTGTTTCGTGTTTTTTTAATATAAGCAGGAAAAATATTGGAGTTATTAAATTTATAGTAGGCTAAAGTATGTTGAATTACTTCATGGACTCTATGGATGCATTTAGACCTTATCTTGCCAGGAATATTAACTGATGGTGTCATGCTTATGTACTTGATAACAAAGGCAATCAAAATAATTAAATAGCATGGTATTTTGTGATTGACTGCACCTAAGATTTGAATGGCTTCACAGATCTATACTTAAATAGTACCACTAAAATGTAAGTTTTAGAAAGTAGTGTCTATTTCTTGCTGTTTCAAAAATAAGTTTTGTGTGTAGTCATAGTACTTCTCATTTGTAGTGCTAAATTCAATTTTATCCAGGTTGCATCTACCTTTGTAGAATTTCCTTATCTCTTCGCTTATTTGGCGTAATCAGATCTTCCCATGGATCAGGCCAGCATACTCCCAGCTGAATTTCTGACTGATGATGATATGGGACTATACTTAAAAAAGACTTAAAATATACCACAAAACTATTTAGATTAGGATTATACATACATATCAATGTGTATTTCTTTAAGTAGATAACTAATGCTCTTTTGATGCATATTTAAGGTTGCCTTGGATTATATTTGTACTACTACTGTACTGGTAGCAAGACCCAAAACACTATTCAGAACTCTAAATTATTTTATCAAAAGAAAGAAAAGGCTTTCTCTAATTATCTCTGTATCCTTTCCTGGAAAAGCAGAACACTTTACAGTATCTAAATGCTATCTCACTAGATCCTGCTGTAAGAATAATTAACAGAGACAGGGAAGAAATAAGCTTCGTTTTCACAGAATTTGTTCTGCAAAGTCCTTCTCCAAGGGAACTCGAAAGATCTGCTTAATCACTTGATTGCCATTTCATGACACCCAGTCTCTTTCAGTCTCATATCTCACTGCTGTCTGAGAAGAAGTAAGATGTACAGTGCATCTGGAGCCTTAGGACAGATTTTCATCATGATAATCACAAAATGAAAGGGCAATCTCAAAAGCACTTATTTTAAATACAGGAAGCTGGCTTTTGCTGAACCTAATACCATTTTGTGGCTTTTAAGGTCTGTAATTTCTACTCATGTTACTGCATTCTAACTATTATCCTGCTTAGCTTTTGTTTCTCATGAAGATTAAAGTGATCTGTTTGATGTGCGCAAAGAAGGGAGTCAAAAGTAGACAAATGGTAAATTAATTGGAAGTTGTCAGCTTCAGAGAACATTTTTGACATGAGCACTATAAGACGGTTAACAAACAGACTAACTCATTTGTCTCATCACGAAATGAAAATAAAAATCACAACATTATGATAAAATCTTGACTAGGAAATGCCTGTAAGACTTAGAAGCCTTAGGTTCTTTTCCTCCCTGGGCTTTGGCACTGTGATATATGCAAACCACGTTCTACATAACTGTGAAGTGAAATAGGTTCTATGAAGAACAGATGGACCAGGGCTAATGTTGCAGTGTGCACTGGAGACGAGAATAGATTAATACCACAAGGGGAAGCTGGAGGAAAAATTGGAAAGATGGGGGTATTTGAACTAATTCATGAATCATTTCCAACTGATAGTTATGCCTTCAGGCACAGTGAATAATATCAAGGAAGCATATTTAAAATTTTATAAGTTTATCTTAATGCGGATTAGAATTAAGAGCCATACTTTCAGATGATTAAAAGAAAAATCATGTATTCCCCTGCCCAGAATATACCTTTGTGATTTAAATATTGCTGATGAGCACAATTATGTGCCTTGTGGCATGAATTGTTCTTTTGAAAACATATAGTAGCTTCATGGAATTGGCACACAGCTTTTGAGGATGGATTTATTTTTTTTGCACAGAGCCCTGTAGGAGTCACAAGAACATGTTCTACAGCTTGTATCCAAACCACAGCTATGCAGGTCTGTGCTGCTTGGAGGCATGTGTTGATTGCTAGATCTCATTTGCGATTAACCTGAGAACTCAGCTAATTTTGACATGCTTAAGATTATCAGGATCTGAAATAATTAAGGTACTCAAAAAATACGTATTTTCTGAGTATCAGTGTCAAAATTTTGTTTATGGGTGGCAAAGCCACCCATATGTCATATGTCATGTTTTAGGATTCTTCATCTTCACAAAAACTCAGTAGTGTATGGATGAGCCCAATTACTATTTTTAATGGTTAATAAAAATAAAAAACCTGTAAAGAAAAGCAAATACACAGATAATTGTTTGGATGCTCTACGTTCTCCATTTGACATCTTGGGAGATTATTCTCAAGCTATAGAGGGGAGTGCAAAATGACAGCAGGGTAAGATTTTGGGAAATAACTAACAAAGAAAATGGCTAGTTCTGTTTGTGTTTTGTCTTTAGTTAGGAAATAATCTACGTAAGTTTATCTTCATCAGCAAAGAAGATCCTGGATCATGCCTCTTTTGTTTGATTCTTTCATTCTAGGCAAGGCTCAATAGGAGAAAAAGGCATGAATCACTTGCCTAAAACTTGATTCTGCTGATTTCTTTATAGGTTGCAAATCTGGCCTGTTCTATCTCAAATAATGAAGAAGGTGTGAAGCTAGTGCGTATGGCAGCAACACAGATTGATAGTCTGTGCCCACAGGTAAGCATTATTTGTGCTGGAAAGTAACTGAGAACTCTTTCAGCATTAGAGAGCATCTGACAGAACAGACACCCTGGTTGAAAATTTTAGCCTTGCCTTTATCATTAAACTGTCTTCTGTGTCTTGCACAAAATGATAAATACATTCATATCTTGGGTATTGAATGGGGTGTAATGCTTTTTTTTTAATAGTCTTTGTTCCTTAGCTTGTGAAAATTGTTGCCACTCCTTGTAAAAACTGATTTTGAATAACAGGTAATAAATGCTGCGCTGACGTTGGCTGCCAGACCTCAGAGCAAAGTAGCACAGGACAACATGGATGTCTTTAAGGATCAGTGGGAGAAACAAGTGCGAGTTCTCACTGAAGCAGTTGATGACATCACTTCAGTGGATGATTTCCTCTCTGTTTCAGGTACTGGGATTACTAAATCAAAGCAATGGGCCACAGCTGAAAAAAGCTATAATTATTAAAGCATCTTTCTTACTGGAAATCTTCTGCTCTCAGTGGGAGCATCCAAGCCATGCCAATTAATCCCTGGTAACAATGGTTGTTCTTTTGTCTTCCAGAAAACAGCATCCTATATGTGCTTCTATTTCTAAAGAGAAATTTTGTTTTAACTCAGGCATATACAGTGTATGAGTCTCATTTAGATGCATTGTTAGTACATGACCAGTATGTGCATTTCCAGAGAGATGGAATGTGCCTCTGGGTCTCGTTTATTGGTGTAGCAATGCATCCAAACAGAAAAAATGAAAATAGTAGTAGAAATAACATTTTATTTTTTTTTTTCACCTTTAACCTCTCTAGAAAGGACTATAATACAAAGCAAAACCTTATATAGAAAAGGAACTGACAAGGGAGGAACACTGAGTCATTGTCTTTTCTCCATTCTCCTTGTACAATGCTGCAACTTGTAGCAACTTTGTTATGATATAGTCATGTGCAATTTATGATAAAATTATATAGTATGTATGCAATATACTATAATTGCCTGAATTATGATTATTGATTAATTATGATTATTAGTGCAGAAAAATCATTTTTCTATTATAGTTAGAAAGAGGTGAATTTAGTTTTTGTGAATAAGGATGAACAGGCTGCCAAGGCTAGCTTGCAGAAAGCTAACCTCACAGAATAGCCAAGCTTCAGAAGATAGCTTAGCCTTGATTTTCTTTTCTTCTTTATACTTTTCTTGACACTTCCTTAATTTCCTGGTAAAAGTTAAATATCTTTAGACCTTTATTTTATTTTTCACTTTTTTCACTTTGCTCTTCAAATTTTTTTGGTGTTGTATCCCATATCCCACTATAATCAGTAACAAGAAAGTGGTTTGGTGAACTGCAAGCATAATTACACTCCACTATTCAGCACCACTGCTAGAGTGTTTACTATGAGCCATGACAAAAAAAAAAAAGAAAGAAAGAAAAAAGAACTCTCAGAATACAAGGGTACTTGAGAATTGTGGGGGTTTATCTGAGGATGCAAACACTTTTCAGCAGAAATAGTTCTGCAAGGAGAGGGCAGAACATGATGTCAAGTGCAGACCCAGCCCACAAGCTGAATGTTGGGAAACATGCTCTAAATGGCCATTTTGTTATTTGTTTAGAGACGGTTGCTCACTCCAAACACTTGTATCCATAAAATCAGAGGCTATTTAATCAGATGACATTTTTCTTTTTTCTCAAATCACATTTTATCATAACATAATATTGAGAAGCTTTGATGTGGAATAATTGGCTTTATTTCCAAACTTCTCAAGGCAACTGAAAAGTTAGCATAAGTATTGTTTTCAGATTTCTTTCTAATACTGCTGACAGACATATCCATCATATAAAAATAAGTAAACATCTAATGCATCCAGAAAGCCTGTCACTACTAGCTCTGAGCTTGGGAGCCTCGGATTACACAGAGCAGCTTTCTTTTCAGCTGTTAAACCAGTGAAGCATCAAAAATGGCCTGGTGTCTGATTAAACGTATCTTATAAAATGACACTTCCTCCTCTTCATATTGAGTGTCACAACTGAAGGCATGATTTATTAATACAGTGCCTACCAAAGGAAGGCACATCCTAATTTTAATCAGTTACTTTCTATTCCAACCAGAGTACCTGCTGCTGCTCAGGAAGAACTTCTTGTGGGGTAAAATTTGACCATGACAGAGTAAAGAAAATGGTTTGGAGGAAATAGTGAGGAAATATTTTAGCAAGGCAATGTTTTTAAAATACGGACATAGAGTTTTGACTTTCAAATGACTCTGAGTGACAGCATAGGAACCTTACAGTTTTCATTCTGCATTTAAAATTCAGCATCATGTAAACCATTTCATGAGCTCTCAACTTGTCCAGCACTGGGTTTCTAACAGTGGAGCTTAGTATGTCACTCTATTTTTGTGGCAAAGGAGAATTAATAAAAAGCTGCTGATGAACTGATTGGTTTAGTTTTACTTACTCTGAACAAACTATTTTTTTTTTTAGCTTACTTTGGCTGTGACAGAGAAGTAAATTGCTGTTTAGAGTTGATGAGTTTCTCAGAGCAAGTTAGCTCAAATAAGAAATTCCATAATGGTTTTGTTATTGAAATGATTTTTATCTGTAGTGGCTGGAGGAAAATGATGCCCAAGCTAGTCAAAGTCTGCTTTATCCTTTCACATTATCTGTATGTGAGGGTACCACATATACTATGATGCTGCAACATGTGAGAGTGAATGGCTCAATTCTGAGCCAAGAAAAATTAATGGAACTCCCGGGATTTCCATAAACCTACTTGATATTCCATCATCAGAGCAGACTCACTGTAGTTGACTGTTACTTCAGAATATGCTGTCATATATGATTATATTGTGTGTCATGAAATATTCACATCTTAATAATTTGTGCAGATGGAATGGATGGAGCAAGGGAGATGAACTGCTCATGCACAGACTCCCTGCTATTAGCAAAGACCATTTGCTGTTATCTTTTCAAAATGGTTCATTTTCTTTTCTAACTTACTTAGGCACAAATGAAATATACATATTAAACGTTTATAGAAATGGGTAAATTAATCTTCAGGAAATTGCCCAACTGTTTATTAGAGTATCTGCATAATATCTGTCCATATTCTTTTTTGCAGTGAATTTTATTACGTTATCCTTATCATAGAACTTACTGTGATACTTGAAATTAGTGTCACTGTTTTTCAAACAACTGCAGATTGGCACTCTCAGCATAGGTGAGAGTGCCCACTACATTTTAAAGATAAATATTGCATAAGATAAATAACAATTTTTAATGTATTTATGGTTTTCTTTTACCAAAATCAGTAAGCTTTGCTACGATGGAGAGTAAAATGAAATGAGCCTTATATCTGTGCATTTCTCCCTGTTTTCCAGAAAATCATATTCTGGAAGATGTGAATAAATGTGTGATTGCACTGCAAGAAGGAGATGTTGATACCCTGGATAGAACTGCTGGGGCCATCCGAGGCCGTGCAGCCAGAGTCATTCACATCATTAATGCAGAGATGGAAAACTATGAAACTGGAGTTTATACCGAGAAGGTACTGGAAGCAACCAAACTGCTCTCTGAAACAGGTAAGCTTGTGTGAAATATTGCTCAATATTAACTCATTTAAAATCTCCAGTTAGTTTTCCCAAGTCTACAACTCAGAGGGGAATCAGTGAATGAAAACAAAATCTAAGCAGACAAATTAATGACAATATATGCTTTTTGGTTTTCTACTCAGTGCTACTGCAAAAGTCACATTAACAGGAGCTGTGTAAGAGAAGAGATTCAATGATCCATCAAAGATTGTGTACTTCATCAGAGTTCCAGTGTATTTGAAAAAATAGCACATGGTTTGTTTTGGATCTCAAGCTGTTGGTTATGTATTTTGTGTCCCTATCAAATGGTAGTGAGGCACTGGAACAGGTAGCCTAGTGATGTGGTTGATGCTCCATCCCTGGAGAATTTGAAGGTGAGGCTGGATCAGGCCCTGTCTAGCTGTGCTGTCCCTGTTCATTGCAGGATAGTTGAACTAGATGGCCCTCAGAGATCCCTTCCAACTCTAAGGATTCTATGATTCTATGATAAAATCATTACAGACATTATTCTGTGGTCTGTGCAGGTGACTTAAGTGTTTCTAATCAAAAACAAATTTTCATTGGAGATTCATTCGAGCAACTGAAAGTATATTATCTGAAAAAAGTATGTATTATCTGAGAGGCTGTGAAGTATGCTAGATTGAATGGAAAGGAAAAAAAAATGTGGATTGTTTTTAACTTGTTTTTGCCTTCGCTGACAAAGAGCATGATTCATCTGACTAACTGTGGTAGCAGAGGTAATGAGAAGACGGTTGAACTAGATGATCTTAGAGGTCGTTTCCAACCTTGTGATTCTATGATTCTAACTGTATGCAACTACACTTTAGGCTCTTTTTTGCTCAGTATTACCTGTTGCTATATGTACACCTGAATTGTTCAGTCTGGGCAGTACTATCAAACACTCTCAAAGCAGAGATCTGCATTTGATCAGATGCATCATACTTTGAATGACATGTAGTTTACAGAGTAGGTCTCCACTCACTGTACAAACGACCAGATATTATGTAGATGCACACAGGGGTAGATAGCTGAAAATCATAGAATTACAGAATGGCTTGGGTTAGAAGGGACTTTAAAGCCCATCCAGTTCCAGTCCCACTGCTGTGGGCTGGTTTCCCACTACCAGCTCAGGCTGCTCAGAGCCCCATCCAACCCAGCCTTGAACACCCCCAGGAATGGGGCAGCCACACTCTCTGGGCAGCAGTACAGGGCCTCACCACCCTCCGAGTGAAAAATTTCTTCCTAACATCTAATAATAATAAATAAACAAACAAATAAGATAATAAGCTAGATCTTTTCAGATTTAATGAGATAATGTTTATCATCTAATGTAAAAATTTTACTACTAATTTTTCAAAGGAGTACCTGTCAATTATAAAGCACAATTAAATAAACAAGTAACGGGCACAGTGAATGCTTACGTTCTGTACTTAATGTACTTTTTGATATAATTTGATTTATAACTAAGTGCTATAGGCTCTGGACTAAGTGCTTCTTGACAACATCGATTTATTAATGCTGGACTCAGTGCTTAAAACTGATCCCCTGTTCCTCAAAGTCAAACATAATTACTTACTTTGTACTAAGTAAAATTTAAGAAAACTTGTGAGTAATAAACCAGGAAGAGAGAAAAGCTACATTACACTACACACTGCAACACAATTTCTTGTCTATGGCCTTTTAAGCCACTTACAAAGTGGTTGAGTTTTATTTCTTGATGGCTGATGATTAACAAAACAGTAAGTGTTATTGGCTCATTTTGTAACCCTAGAGTAAAATGTTGGTATTTAGATGACACTGCTCCATTCTGTGCCCTGCTAATTTATGCTGTGTCCTCTACCCTAGAACTGGTCTCTATCTATGTATGCATCTGTATAGCTATGCACATAGATATGCATCTATCTATGAATGCATTCTTATATATTCCTTATATATAAGTCTTCAGCTTGAGATCTAGTACAGAATAAATCAATGATGAGTTGTTTATTCAGTCAGGCTCCACCCACAGACGTATATATCAAAATCTGTGAGCAACACAACTATAACCATCTCATCTTCTTCATTTTTGTTTCTCTTTATTTTTACTTGAACTTTTATTTGTTTCTAGATGAAATACTTTTGAAAGCTGGAGAAAATTTAGTTGAATTACAATAGAAGGGAAATAAGCAGAGCACCCTTCTTTTATAACTGTTATTAAATTTAACTATCAGCTCAGAAAAGGAAATCTTCTCTTAACATGTAAGACTCCTTCTCTCAGGATTTCATGGGGTTATGTGAGTATGGGATTTGATCAGAAATACAGACACAATATTTTGGAAAGAGAAACACTAATGCACGTGCTAATGTATACTGGAGGAAGAAAGTTAAATCTTTGCTGTAAGTGATATTGATAGTTTTTGAGAAAATGCAATCGTGCAAGCCTTACTTTAATAACTTTTGACCTTAAAGTTTTGTTTGTTGGTTTAATTTACAGCCTAAATCTCCTTTTAAATATATGGTTTTTTTTTTCCCACTGTTTCAGTACTTTCTCAGTTGTGCTTGACTAACCCACTGACTTAATAGCCGAGCGTTTGTTTGAGGCTAGATTGTTGTCTGAGAGCAGTATTACATCAGGATGTATTGGCTAATGTCTCTTTTTAATTGGGTACTTTTATTTTCCTTTAAAAACAAGCTAAAAGCTTGACTCTCATTTGCTGAGATTCTTATAAATCTAAGATGAAAACTATAAAACCACTGAATCTATGGGTCTTACTCAGAACAAAGACAAAACACAGATTTCAGTGGATGTTAAGTGTGTGCTGGAGTATGCTAAAGCTTCAGGGCTTAATTTTCATTTGTGTCCTTGTTTTTTTGGGGGACAGTTGAGAAAACAATGAAGTATTCCTACATCTTTAACTTGGTTTCCTAAAGAAAAAGGACCATTGGCTTCCTTGTCAGGCCATTGCTGGGGGTCAGGATTAGGAGCAGTGGGCAGAACCAGGGCCAGACACAGCCCAGAGATTGGCAGACAGGGATTTCTGTAGGGTCCTGTTGAATTTCTCCTTGTTGTTTACCACTGGCGTTTGCTTAGTGTTTTTAGAGAAACAAATGTAATTTTAAAAGTCAGAAAAATACATAACATATAATTCCACTGTATATGGTAAAAGAAAGGAAGGACGGAAGGATGGGGAAAAAAGAGAGAGGAGAAAGAGAAGGTGAGAAACAAGGAAAAGGGCAAAATGCAGGGCAAGGGAATAAGAAGAGGCAGAACACAATTTCTATATGAATCTTGAGATCTTTCATAATGCTGAGCACCTCAGAAACCTGTTGAAAAGGGCCCATTGCCTCTAATAAGGAGGTGTTCGCGGTCTACTCAGCAATTTCTTGAGAAGCTGTAACAGCTGAAGGGTAAAAAGCATTAGTTTCCAAACAAACAGAACCAGAACTGGCTGGAAAGGGCTGTGGTTGTTTTCGTTCGTTTGCATTGGGATATCTGGAAAACAAGTGGGAATAACCAGTACTCTAATACTGTGGTTTACATGCTCCTGCAAAAGAAACTGCAAACTTTGGAATCATCTACTGTATGATTCAGATCAGAAATTGGAGTTTCAGCTTTTAGCATGTTTTAGAAATACCCTAATAACCTGATAACTGGTTTGTTTTTGTTTTTGTTTTTGTTTTTTTCCTGTTAGCTTTTCTTTTTAAGTATGTCTCTCTCTCTGACTTCTATTTTGACTCAAATTCTATATTTTGTCATTATTTGAATGGACTAAAGTTCAAAACAAGCACTCCTGGCAATTCAGCAAAAAGACTGGGAGTTTTATCAGTGACAGTAAGACAAGCTTTGAAGATATTTATCACTAGGCAAAAGCAGCTAAATGATGTTATCAAAGCTAATAGTAAAATGTTGTAGAGATGGATTTTTCAGCAATGATATGAAATGGAAAAAATGTAGAAGCAAGAAGATAAATTTAAGCATATCAGTAATCAAAAAGGCATATTTACTCTGAAGGAGAGCTAAAAATTCTAAAATGGAAACTATTTTTAAAATGAATGATGTTAAATTCATGTTTTATGTGAGTTCCAGGTGGTTACAGTATAACTTATGGATACCATCATCCTTACAATGAGATCCTATATCCAAGGACGTTTATGAAATTATGGCTTTTATTCTGCAAAGCACTGCCACACTTTAGAGTTTTGCTAAACTGAAATGCAGAGATAAAGGTATCACCAAGAAAAAGCTTTTAATACATTTTTTAGGAAAAAAAAAAAGAAAGTCATTTTATATCAAAGAGCCAGTGAAGACTCAACATTACATTCATATTTCAAGGAAATGCTTGGTTTGATTCAAAGAATTTTTAGCCAGAATACAATGAGAAAATATGCAAAATATATTATAAAATAATTACATGAGACATGTAAGAGATGATTAAATCAACGCAGTGTCTAAAACATTCAATACTGTTTCTTTTTCTGTCCATTTTCACAGCTTTAAACTGGAATGAAATATTAAAGGAGAATATAATGTAATTGATTTAGATTTTTCAAAGTTTTTGTTTTATAAAATCCTTCACTCTTAGGTGATTGGAAAATGAGAAACCATAGAGTGAATTTTAAAGTCTTTGATGGATTAAGAAATGGATACAGTTCAGAAGAAAAGTATAAATGACCATTTCTCAGCAGGTTAAAAAAAAAAAAAGAAAGCATCCTGTATTACTTCAGGGGCAGCGCTGTGGTTGATACCATGTGACATATTAATCAACAGGTGAATAGAAAGAAGCAAAATTTGCCAAAAGAAAAATGCTAGTTTGACACATGAGAGTACAAGAGCTTCATTATCAGAAAGATGACAATTAAAGATAATTTTATTTAATTTTTCAATGTAAGAGAAACATTTATCTAAACTGAGAACATTATATTCACTGACAGTTAACACTAAGTTAATGCATCCTCTCAGAAAAAAAAAAATGCGTCAGCAACATGAACAGCGAGGCACAGATACCTTTTACATGCACAACATACCTCAAATTAGTGCATAAGACTAATGTCTGATGGGGAAATGGTTTCAAGCTTAAAGAGCGTAGATTTAGGTTGGATATAAGGAAAAAATCTTACAGTGAGGATAATGAGGCACTGGCACAGGTTGCCCAATGCTGTTGTGGATTCCCTGTCTCTGGAGACTTTCAGGGTGAGGCTGGATTAGGCCCTGGACAACCTGATCTAGTTGTGAATGTCTACATTCATTGCAGGGGAGTTGGACTGGATTATTACCTTATAATACCCATCAAAGGCCCCTTCCAACTCTAAGGATTATGTGATTCTATGTCCAGAAAATATAGGTAGAGAAATGCAGTAAAGATTCACTGGCTCCAACAGAATGTTTTGTGAATATGAATGTGATTTGTACATTAATCTTTTAAAATAAAATCACTGGTATCCCTTTCATCCTCTTGCCTACACACATCTACGTGCAGATATACACAAACTTATAGCTAATGCCAGAAATGGCATTTCGTTCTGGTTTGTGTTATATGATCCATTTTGCATCCAACAACCCACGACTACTTTCTGGATTTAAATTTTTGAAGAGCTAAAGCTAGCTTTTATTTGGAGTATTAACCTGAAGGTAGTTCTGTTTAGTAGTAATAAAAGTTGAGGGCTATACACTGCATGTGGTTTTTATTTGCACAAGTGGGCAGGAGAATGAGTGAGACATCTGAAATTGATGAGACACATATGTCCCTACAGCCTTCTTTTACAATCCTTGTTTGCATGCTTTTTGATGTACCCTTTCATTACATGATTGCCTATGTTTGCCACAAGGCACTTCCCTCTAATAATGTTTACCTTAGTTTTCCCCTGACATTTCCTGTTAAAGACAATTCAATCAGGTCAAAATTTGAAGGGCTTTTCCTTTTACATGTATCATATATCACAGTACTTGGTAGCATAACCACATAATAGAATCATAGAATCATAAAATTGCTCAGGTTGGAGAAGACCTTCAAGATCATCAAATCCACTGCAAATATTCCATATTTCTACCGAGGCTGTATTTCTTTCCTATGCTGGAGTAGGTATATTCATTAACCATTTCAACAAGGAAAAGGTGAGTCAGTGAATAAAAGAAGAAAAAAGGTGGTCTTGTGCTTGGGCCAGCTGAGTACTAGTAATACTTCATCATTTTCTCTGCCGTAGCACTATAAATACCATACTGCCAGTTTTTCCTCACTTTTGCTTTTGTTCTTTCCTGAAACGTAGAATTTAATATCCTGAAGTAATAAGCATTTACTTTTGTATTGCTGGGTATTTAGCTACAACAGATATCAGTGACCACATCTCTGAGCACGGAACAGCAAAGTCTGAAAAACCAACTTAGTGACATAAAGCATAAACATAATTATATGCTAGCACTTCTTCATATGTGACAACCAAAACAATATTAATATATATGTGTCCACATGTCTCTGCTCAATATGCAACAAGCAACAAAATATTTATATCAAATCTGTTCTTCTTGACAGTTAGTCTAATGCTGTCATATGTGGTAAACTGCTTTAATAGACAGGTATAAAGCTTTTTCATTTTAATTAGCAATATGATAATCATGATTTAAATGTTGAGTACTACACTATAATCTAGGGCTACAATTTAGTGAACCACTTATGAAGTATTTAGAATTTTCTGATAAAAATTTTACAGTTCTTATCGTACCCAATTTTACCAAACTCTTGAGACTAAATCAGGTGACATGTACATTTCCTACTTCACCCTCCAAATCCAATTGAGATACCGTGTCATCTTGGATATGTCAAATAAATATCTCATAAGAACTATCTTTAAAATACCTGTTTAAAATCCTTAAATATCCTGGGGGAGGGTGCCCCTTCCTCAGATAAATAAGTTACCGTTAAATCCATTCGTAAATCCATTTTAGGAGTAAAAAAATGAAAAACAAAACAACAACAAAAAAAGGAACCTGAAAGAAGTTTCATCCAGAAGTCTAAATTTGTTTATATTATATTTCCTTTAATAAAACCTATTAAATCTGAATAATGAATTGTTTCTGTAACAGAGCACCATTTTTTCTTGTGAATTGGGTCATTCATGGATTTTTTTTGCTATCTTAACCTCCTCTGGTAACTCTTAATTTACAGTAGTGCCAATCATCCTTGATGGTTCTGCCAATTTATGTGATGTAACTGATCTTTAGTAGAAGCGTAGATTATGTGTGTGGGATTATCAGGGACCCTTCAGCTTCCAACAGTGTGGCAGTCAAAATCTTTAGTATGGCATATGCTTTCTGAATAATTTTAATCAAGTCTCTTTGGCCAGCTTTTTACAGTCACTTGCAAAGTATTTTGACCAATGCTTAGCACACAAATAAATAAATGAATGCAGCTCTACCAAGAGCTTGCCAGGGTACAAAGCTGACTATGCCAGTATGTCTGAGAACAATCATTTCTTAGAAGCTCAAGTATCTAGTTTATCTGAGAACAGTTTAGCTTCAGAGAACAACTTCTGGTCTTAAGGTGATTGATTCCCTTAGATTTAAAACCCTGGATATCAAAAATTGAGAATTTCTCAACTTGTCTCTTTAGACTGAAACTTCCAAGAGGTAGCTATAATGATGCTGTTAAAAGAAAATTATTTATACATATATATATATATGTATGTCTAGTCCTCTGGATAGAAAAATTGCCTGAAAACTGAGGCCAATTTTTTTTTTTTTCCCCTAAAGTACTGATTTATCTCTGAAGTTCAAATTCATAGCCAATGTCTCTCTACATGGTAAATAAATTGTCATCTGTCATTGAAGACCTTCAACTCCTGATACAGATTTGTTATCTTTGTCTGAATTCTTCTCAGCTTAAGAATATCCCTTTTTGTACAATATACGACAGATAAGAAAAACAGGAGTTTTTACGGGTACAACTGAATTGGATATTTACCATACGTCGCTGTCATGAAGCTCCTCAAGTGTGTCCCAATAACCTTTACAGCTCTTAACTCAGTTTTCAAAAACTTTACTGTGTTAAATGGTAACTTAGAAAAAACTTTAGGAACTAACATTTAATTAGTTTAATGTTTTTTCATGCTTATCTAATCAAAACTAAGCACTGATGTAAAAATACAGTTGGCAAGCAAGTAAACAATTCATAACGTAGTTTATTTTCATTTTTAAAAACAGATAATTTTCAAATGTAATAATGTAAATTAAGGACTAATCTGTGGCTAGATTGGCAAGGTTTAAATTGTTGAAGCTTTTATATGCAATGGTCTTGTGTAACTCTGTCAAAAGCCTTACCAAAGTCTTAACTGTATTACAGTTAGCAGAACAGTTTGCCCAGTGAAATTGTGAATGCCCCCTTCCTGGAAGCATTCAAGGTCAGGCTGGATGGGGCTTTGAGCAACCTGGTGTAGTGGGAGGTTTCCCTGTAACAGCCTGTTGGAACTAGATGATCTTAAGATCCCTTCCTACCCAAACCATTCTATGATTCTATGACAGTGTTTCTCTCTCCCCGTTATTTAGCTACTCTGTCAAGGAAAATGTTGAAATGTTTTGATACACCCAATTTATGACAAATCTTTTGTCTGTCCAACACCTGCTCATTATTTACAAAATCATAAAGCATTATTGCTTTTACGTTACATTTCACTTCTCTCTCGGTATGAAAATAGATTGAATGTTCTATAACTCTTCTTTCCTTTACCTTTCTAAAAAAAGATGCTTTTTTCTCTAAAATCTCTAAATCTAAATATAAACATTTACTGTTATTGCTTTTTAACTTCTTAAGTACTGTAGATTAAATTCTGTATACTTGAAAATATATTTGATATTTATATATTTATGTATGTTTATATAGATAAACTGCCCCTTCCTAATTCAGGTCTGCTGCATTTACTATTAACTGTCTTAAATACCTGATCACATCTGCTGTTTAGGAAATTCTTGACAGAAATTCAAGAATCCTAAATATTAGGATCCTTTGCTTCCTTTTCTGCTGCCATTTTTGCATTTCTAACTTTGCTTGTTTTATCCTAGTGACCCTAAATATATTTATTTTGATTCTTAGTTAACTTGTTTTCATTATATTTTTAAGTATTTTTTTAATTATTATTATTATTATTATTTTTAGGTTAGAGTTCATTATGCAATCACATTAGTCTCCTAATATACTTTCAAGTGTTCCATTAATTAAGATAATTTGGTATATGTATTTACTTCCATCTCTCTCCAACTCCTCTTCTACTTAAAATGTTTCCGCTCTGCTTAGCAATGTTTTATTAATGTTTACTTTTTTGAAGTCTATTGTCAATATCACTTTTTCCTGTTTGCCCCAATATATTCCAAGCACTTTCGCGCTTACTGAACATTATCTGCATGAAAGATACAATTCAGTTCTTTCATCTTCGTGCATGAACAAATATATACAAAGTCAGCATAAACAAGATTTAAATAGATTAATCCCTTTAAAGTTTTCTCTTTTAAGAAAAAGCGTTCAGTGAGTATTACTGAAATGCCAGAAACTGAAGACAACAGTAAGTGCTTCCAGTTGTTCTTCAAAATGTAAACTAGTCTTGAGTCATGTTTTTTGTGTTGTTTTTTTTTTTTTTTTATTATTATTATTGCTTTAAAACAGATGTTAAGTGAGATGCATAAAATATACTGTTTTCAGTATGAGTAAGAACAAATTTAAGGGCATTCATTTAAGAAGAAAATGGGGGTTTCTGCCACAGTGAAACTTTACTTCCTAGAGAAATTATTATTTTTGTTATTACAGTTACTTTAAGGAAAGCTGTTAAGGTATTTACATAAACACATAATTGCTTTAAGATATGTTTCATAAAGCACTTGCTACACTTGATAATACCATTACCTTATAACTATGACTATTTTTTCTAATATATACAAGATGATAATGAAGAATGTCTTTTTATATGCCTTCACAGAGGTTGCTTGCTAACTTTTGCATTCCATGGGTGTTTTGTCCCTTTTAATATTCTATATGAGCCAGACTAGATTAACCCAATATAAATTAGTAGGTGAAATAGCTATATTTTCCTTTGATCATTTGATATAAATATTATACTATGTTCATTCCAAGTTAAAGGTCTTAAAAGAATTTTCCTGATAGCTCAGATAATGAGCTATTGATGTCATATAAAAGTTAGTAAAGAACCAATTAAAAGGAAATTTTTATATTCTTTATTATTCAGTTGGTGGCAAGACTACGAGGATGGCTCTTTTGTCTCTAGTAGAGCTCTGTACATAAAGCATGCGTGTAAAACTGCCCTGTGAGCCTGCCTAGGTCTTGAAGTTGTGACAACAACATGTACCATGCCTATTGAAAAGTGTTTATGCCCAAGGGCAGGGAGAGAATGTTCACGGAAGGAGGTGTCTAATCTTGTTGCCTTTCATTTTGTTTAATCTAGTTATGCCACGTTTTGCTGAACAAGTTGAGGTTGCCATTGAAGCGTTGAGTGCGAATGTCCCACAGCCATTTGAAGAGAACGAGTTCATAGATGCCTCCCGCTTGGTTTATGATGGAGTTCGTGACATCAGGAAAGCTGTTCTGATGATAAGGGTATGTAAGGCACACGGGAAATAAAAGTTGGAGCTTGAAGCAAAGTGTCACACACTGGATAAGAGAAATAGAAAAACTACTTGGACTCAGCCTTGTTTCATAATTTGCCAGAAAAGCTTGACATCGAAACAAGCATAAAATAAAAATTTGTGCAAAGTATTCTTAAGAAAAGAGGTGAAGAGATGAGCAAGAAAATATTATTTAACTACTTAGGAGATTATTTAATCACAACTGCCCACAGATGGAAGCTCAGTATTAAGTAGAACCGCTTCCATAGCAGTAGCAATATATTACTAAGATTTTCAAACTTTGTGTAGAATGTTTTTTTAATGTATGTGTGCTGCCTAGGATATGAGGTAAGTCTGGTTAAAATCTAAATGAATAAATAAATTATGTTGCAGCTCCAGTGAACTTCTGCAGGGATGGTTTTGAATGTTTACTGAGCTGAAGAATGTGTCATTTCGTTGTTGACTAACCAGTTGATTCAATTTGCTCAGGCATATATAGACTTTTATTTATTTATTTTTACATATCAAAATAGTTGTGAGTATATCTGTATCTTACTTTTCAATCTAGTCCAAAGTCAAATATTTAAAAATAAAAAATTGTTTTGGACTTCTCAATTTAAATTTTCGTATGAAAAACAATTTACCTGTCCTGATGAAAGCCACATACAAATGAACTCATAGTGAAGATCTCAAAGAAAACTGTCTCCCGTGAAGCAACAGTGGTAAAGCAACAACTCACTAGTCTGAGTAAACATATAACATACACTTTTGCATGTGAATCTACTATAGCACTGACTAAAGCCTTCAGGCAGTTGGAGCACTCCAAAATTGCTTCGTTTTAGTCATTATACATGTCACAATGCATTACATTAACATCTACACAGAAAGCTTTTGACAGTCTTGATTTTCTAACTGCAAAATATAAATCATGTTCCTGTACCCTGTACAACCCTCGGGTAGCCTAAAATATAGGCATTGTTGGAGCAAACATATCCTTTTTGGAAACGTGCTACATTGGAATATTTGCAAGACTTCTAGACTGGAATGGAAAAAGAAGATCTGTTCTTCCTTTGACTGTACAGTTTCTTAGTCTGTAACAGATGTTTCCAAACATTTCTTTTGGACAAGAGAACCTCAGGGAAGGTTCTGGTTGGATATCAAGAAAAGGTTCTTCCCCAGAGGGTGGCTGGACCCTAGAACAGTCTCCCCAGGGCAGTGGTTAAGGCCACAAGCTGCCCGAGGTCAAGAAGAGTCTAGACAGTGCTCCCAGGCATATGGTCTGACTTTTGGGTGGTTCTATGTGGAGCAAAGAGTGAGACTCAATGATCCTTAAGGGTCCCTTCCTACTTGGGATATCCTATGATTCTAGAAGCCACTTCTAAGTACATTTCAGTTTTCAACAGTCAGACATTTAAACTGCTTCATAAGATGCAATCATGGCATGGGTACTTCTACAGATCTATTTTCTTCTGTCCCCTACTCAGAATTTTGGCTCCCAGGACCCACTTGCACATCTGTCCCACAGAGGTTGCTATGAGACTTTCCATCCTGAATGAGATTTTTGGCTTAAGCAAAAAAGCACCATTTTAAGTTCACTTATTTCAGTGCCATTTTGCTGTTATGTTAATCATTAGCTTGCAAAGCTGATCAGCATGCAGGCTTCACAGTCTCCTTAGAAACATCCCAGGTTACTTTTGCAATTGTATCACTACCACTCTTCACTCCGAATGTGATACGAGCTAATGAATTCTGCTTACTCAGATTAGGAAGATGCATTTTTGCATTCAAACAATTAACTTATTTATGGAACTAAATGTAGTGCTCCTTACCCAGGCAGAGAACTAAAGCAAATAAATGGTCTCATTATCCTTGTGAATTAACTGGGAAAATTCACATCTATAAATTTACATAAACCAGAGTTTGCTGACTCAGAACCTTATTTTCTGTAAAACACAATTTAGTTTAAGTTTGAGATACTTTCTAGTATTCCCATCTGGACATCTCATGTTGAAATAGAAAATGCAATTAAGGGGTAGATATTATGCTATAAAAAACAAAGTATAGAATATTTGTATCTAATAATTTCTTAATTCCTGAACACTCAGGCTGCAAAACTTCTTGTAGAATTATATATATGTATATATATATATATATAAAAATATTGCAAACTTTTTAGAGCATCTGCCTCAAACAATTATTTTCAGGCAGTAATTGTTTGAGAGTATGCTATGGAAGATTAAAATTTGTCTGAGATGATTCTCTCATTCCACTGAGGAAATAAAGCCACATTTTAAATTATTTTTTTGTTGGTATTATTATTTTAGTAATCTGAAGGAAAGGGGGAAAGATATCTTGGGAAGGGTAGAATTTAATGTCTGTTTGGAGGAGGAAGGAGACTCATTTTGCACTGGGGACTGTTGTTATAATCTGTACAGATGAACAGATCTCTTTCACAACTGAAGAAGTAGTATAAATAAATTTAGGAGTATAATTACAGAATCTAAAAATAAGAAAATAATAGCTTTGTTCCAACCTCTTTTTAAATTACAGCATAGGGAACAAATTACACTTTTTTTTTTCCTCATAAATACTTGTGAAATTCACTCAGTTGTTAGATGGAAACCTGCTCTACAGCTAGGAACAATCAAACAGCACCTTTCCACATTCTTTTGCATCTATGAGACCACTCTCTTCACATATGGCCTTTACTACTAGCAGCCTTGCTATTAGCAAAGCTTTTTTTTTTTTTTTTTAAATCAAGAGTGCACTTCTGAATCCAAACTCCAGTCTTTACCACTTGCTGTAGTTTGGTTGTAGTCTTGGAGGACGTTAACTTGACTGTTCTTGGTAACTGGGGAAGATGTGCACATTAAATGCACTCCTGACAGTGTGGGAATTTCATCCCATGGGAGCAGACCGCACCGAGCCTGAATAAAAATGAGATTAGTGTGAGTGTGGGGTCTTGAAGAGTTTGGATGTATGAATCCTCTCCAACTTTTTTACACTTTTTAATATGGGCTTAACCTTGATAACCTATGGGATTAGCACTGGGGTGAAATCCAAGATCCTGCTACATCCCATGCTCTCTGGAAAACTAGACTTAGTACAGAACCACATCAGCTTTTTAAACAGTCTGTCTCCAAAGGGCACTACAGCAGAGTCCATTGTCTGTATTGAGGGCCTTTTGCTTTTCAAGTGTTTGTACAGTTAGTTTTTACTTTAATCATTAAACAGCTGAAGACGTGCTGTGAGAGAGGTTCTTTGTCTTTGCCACTCAGATGGTGCTTGAAGCACCTGAGTCACTGTGGTTGCAGCTGCCTTTGTACAAAAAAAAAAAAAGCCCAGAATAGCATGGAGTGAAATATAAAAGCATATTATAAAGTCTTTTTTTCTCCTTAGCTTTTAGAAGTAGAGAGTATTTTAGTAGTAGAAAATAGGGAAATATTTTTATTTTTACTCATTACAAGGTTAACTTGACTTGATGTTTACAGTGCTGAATTTCTTACAATTGCATCTTTTTAAGCACGTAGCCTAGGGAGTCTCTTTATCTTCATTAAGTATTTTTGAATTGGTGAAATATTAAACAAATAGCTTTTATAATTTTATATATCGACACCACTTTACATCTAATTCATGCATAAATGGGTTGATGGTTGACTAGATGATCTTGATCTTTTCCAATGTTTATGATTCTATGATAAATCACATATTCATACTGGCATTACAAAATCAATGACTTTTTAAAATCTATTAGTTTTGAAAATGGCTCTGGCTCCTTCTTACACAGGTAGTTCTAAGAGTTTTGCCTAGAAACTGTCCCTGATCTCAGATCCATGTTTCCTTAGTTTTTATGGCCATAGATTCAGATTTCTGCAGGAACAAATCAGTCCTTCTGTCATCCAACTCAGATAAATTAAGTATCAGACTGTTGTCTTGGAAACTGGGTTTTAAATACCATGGTCTTGTTGTGCACAAAAATTGGAGCTCTTCTGATATGTTTGGAAGACTCGGCTAAGGAATAAAAATGCCTTAAGTAAAGGTACCTTCCTATATATTTTTTTTCTTTTTTCTTTTTTTCCTTGTTCTCTAAGCAAATCAAGGAGATTAAAATTGAGGCTGCATCTCCAAGATATCAGATATAGCAAAGCAGCAGCACAACAGTGAAAAAAACATACCTTGTGTTTGAAATGGCAGCCTACAGTTAGGCTGCAATTCTTCATCCTAATAAAAAACGTAGCTGTTTTTGCAAGAAAATGAGAGTGTTGAATTCTCCACGCTTGAAAACCTTAAGAAAGTGAATCTGAAAGTTAATACTGGATTAGATCTCACTTGCAGATAGGGAAAATACTGGAATTTCTTGAATTGGTAATATATTATAACTGTCCCATTACCTTGTCCTTTTGTTTGACACTGCTTTTCTCCAAGTTCCAGACCAATACTGATTGAGTTTCCATGTTTTAAAGACCAGGATATTAAGATTGTGAATGTTATGCAGTAAGTGACAGCAATGTGTTGTTTTCTGAATGTTTCTTTAAGGATAATTAACTTGAACATGGAAATTTGAGAATGTTTTATCTCTTTAAATAAGAGTCCTCCTGTGCTTAGTGTGCTTACACTGTTGGGATGTAATATTTTGAATATTCCACCTGGCTGATCTGTTTAGGTTAAACTATCATAGCCCTTACTCTGCTGCAAGTCGGACTACAAAAAGCTGGGAAGAGGCCGCTTGTTATCTTTTATAGTCTTATATATATAAAAGTGTGCAGACAAAAGAAAAAAAAGTGTACCTGAAGAAGGGTGCTGGTTTTACAATGACCAGTGTAACTGACTGGCTGATTGGACTTGGAAGATGGGGAACAGTGAGCTGATTTGCAATGAAGGATCTGAAACATTCCACCCTGTTCCTGCTACAGGCTAGCAGTGGGCCCTATAACAGGAAATACTCTGTCTTGCTTAGGGAGGTATGTCCTCTTTGTTAGTAGCTGATTTGCTTACAACAGATTTTAAAGTCACATCCTGCCCTCAGGCTGTTCAGCAGGGAGAATATATTAAGTGATTAAAGATGCTTGGACAGAAGGGCCATTGGACATTACAACAATGGTTGCAATCATTCCTTTGTTTGCTATGCCAGAGGAGAAAAGACATTTTTTCTAACCTAGATTTCATCTTCTCTCCAACTTGCTAAGCATATTATTTGGGCATGAGTCTCTTCAGAGATGCTGCCAGTTTCTTTACCACATTGTCATACGTGGTTATTTCTTCCTCCAGTGCTCAGCATCAAAATATGTGTCTAATTCATTTCAGCCATATGAAGATGGCTGTGTTTTTTCTTCTCATCATGTGCACTTTACCATGTAGTTAGCAAAGCAGCTGATTTTTCTGCTACAGTGATGTGCACTTCATGTTGGAAACCAGGCTGTGATATAAATATCAACAAAAGACTTCTCTACATTACGTTAGAGGGTTTGGACCAGTTCCTGGTGACTGCTAATCTTCAAGATAGAGCTGTAATGACAACTGGCAATGATTAGCACCTCTGCTAGGAAACTTGACAGTGCCTCCAAGCAGGAAATTACAGCGTGACTGACTTTTTCAGTGTTGGTTGCTCCTCTAGGTTAACACTAAAGCATGTGGGTAGCCAGTAGGGTGAGGATCTCTCTGTAATTATTATGATCTCCTTTTTCTTTTACTACATCTATCGTACCAACCAAAGTTACTTGTGGACAGACTGCTTTTATTAGATGCTGTTCAAATGACAAAAGCAATATAATCTTCCATTCTGAAGCCTGTATCTGTTCTTTCACCATCCATATAGAATATAATACTAAACACTGGTTTAAAGTAGGCTGTTTTTCTCTCTGCATGCATACATATTTGGAAGATTACAACAGTTGCAGTATCCATTTGTAAATGAAATAGGATTGTTTTGAAATACTGCATTCTGGTTGTTAATGTTTCCATAAGATGTTTGTTCGTGGAACTACATTTGTCACGTTAACAGAATTAAGAAAAGTTGCAGCAAGGTAGTGATAAATGCCATCTGTAAAGGAAACTCAAGTTGAAACAACTTAATTTTTAAGACAATTCAATTTCAATTCTTGACTGAGAGGGCACACAAGTTAATTTAAAACAAAAGGGAAACAGTATTTTTTGGGCAGGTAGTCAATGAAATAAGAGCTTACTGTACACAGGATTTGTATCCTTTATAAGCTTGTCATCTCTTCTCTTGCTTTCTTTCCCTGTCTCTCTCTCTAGACCCCTGAAGAGCTGGAGGATGATTCAGACTTTGAGCAGGAAGATTATGACGTTCGCAGCCGAACAAGCGTTCAGACTGAAGATGACCAGCTTATTGCTGGCCAGAGTGCAAGGGTGAGTGTAAAACCCATGTATGCTAAGTGTTGGTATAGCTGCAAATGAAAAACTATGCCTTAGAAGGCAAATGCAGTGATTTCAGGTCTTCAGGTCATGTAAGACACAGGAGCAGTATCTCAAAAGCACTGAGTTTATTGAATAATCTTGTATTGTGTTGTATGAGCTGTTTGCTCTGGAAGGCCTTACAGGTTTAGAATGTACTGTAATTATAGGAGTATTCAGCAAATTAAAAATAAATAAATAAGTGTTGCCAAGGCATCAAATGAGAAATCTTACATTAGTCATGTTTCCCAGTGTGCAAACTTGTCAAGTACAGCTGAGCAGTCCCTGTAATTTAATTGTAATTGAAGACACTTGTTACTGAGTCAATGTAATTTTACCAAGGTAATTATATCATGATGAACTAGACTCATTGTGATTTGTGACCTTAGCTTGTGCGTGGGGATTGCAAATTAAGCTGATGAGTGCTTCAGGGGTCACAGGTGCTGGAAAAGTGGAATTTGTTGACACACAGGATTACATAACCCTCTGATGTATATTTATTTTTCACTAACCAGACTGGTCAACTCAGATTAAAAACAATAATAACAGCATATAATTTGGGGGACAAACAACATGGTAAAGAAAGACAGTCAAAAAAATAACAGAAAAAATAATAATAATAACACCAGAATTTTCTAGCAGAGAACCACCAGGGAACTGAGAGCTGCTTGAATTATTTGCATGGCTGTTTTACATGTCTACATGTTTCTTTTGATAGTGGAACTTGCTGAAGTGAAATAAAGGATGAGATGAGAAGCATCTCCACATGCACATGCAAGCACTATAGCAAAAGCTAGTAGGAGGGAAAGTGACTTCTTACTATTAATTCTGGAAGAGGTCTTACAAGGCTGAGAACTTTGAAGGCCAAAAGGCAATGATAGTGTGAAAGATTTTAAAGGACATGAACTGAGAGGTTATCAGCTGTTGTATAAATAACAGTATGCTAGGGCTTGAAGTATACATTTTAGACACTGAAAAGGTAATGTCAGCCTAAATTAACTTTATGTAGAGGTATGGGAGGAATGCAAGACAGATGGAATGAAATCTGTAGAAGTCTCGTCTTTGATTCATTTCTATGAATACTGAATACGGAGAGGAGAGGAGAGGAGAGGAGAGGAGAGGAGAGGAGAGGAGAGGAGAGGAGAGGAGAGGAGAGGAGAGGAGAGGAGAGGAGAGGAGAGGAGAGGAGGGGAGAGGAGAGGAGAGGAGAGGAGAGGAGAGGAGAGGAGAGGAGAGGAGAGGAGAGGAGAGGAGAGGAGAGGAGAGGAGAGGAGAGGAGAGGAGAGGAGAGGAGAGGAGAGGAGAGGAGAGGGGAGGGGAGGGGAGGGGAGGGGAGGGGAGGGGGGAAAAAGCCATGGCAGATATCAGAAAAGCTGTTTCTTTATCATTACATCCCAAGAACAAAAACTTAGTGTCTACTATTGGGTCTCCTGATATAATATAATGACTAGTAGCCTCATCACCTAGAGGAAGATGTGATTTGGATTGTAGATCCCATGCCTGCCAGTTCAGTGATGTTGTGGATGTAGGTGAATATCTTTGAGGAATTATTATATGTTAGAAAGCATAACATATTGTTTGAAATATTTAAATGATTATCTAAGTAAGTCTCAAATACAAAAGTATTGAAAGGTAAACCTAGAATTTCATGGTTTGGTTGTGTGTGTTTTTGGTATTTGTTTGTTTACATATAGGATTAGGTATCACATAATCCTTTTTTGGTCTGAAAACCAACTACGGATTGCAATAATAGTTTTGCTAAGAATCTAGTTCACCTAGGGACTTAGGAGTCTTAAATTGTATTACATTTATTGCGGTTATTATCACTGCTGCACTTCAAACCTGCTTTGATCAGCTGCATGCTGTATAAACATAATATACTATAAAGACAGTCCCATTACTGAATAACTTATAATACAGTATATCACAGGATGCAACAAACGGATGAAAACACAAAATGAAAGCACACTGTGCAGAAGGCACACAGTCCACAGTCTTGAGTGACTCACTGAAGTGAGTCTGCAAAGCATGGTGGTAACTTATTTAAACCTTTTCCTTAGAAAAGCTAGATTTTTAGTTGTGACTGTAATGGATTTTTTTAATATGCTTACTCTGTAAAGCTATTAGCATTACAGTAGAAATGCTTATGTTGGTATTCAGTAGCCAAAAAACTTTATAAGATCTGCAGTTCTACAGGATATAGCTTCTTTGGAAGCATATTAGCAGCTGGAATTGAAATGTTAAAGCACTGTATACCAGTTTAAAGGCTGTACAAATGAAGCTGCCCACAGAGAAGACCCATGTGCATGACATACAAACCAGCTCCTATCTCCTATTCTCCTATCACATTCTCTTCGTTTCAGTTAATGTATCAGTTTTAGTGTATGTGCTTCATGTGTATTCTTATATATTTATTAGCTTGACTTAAAGTGCATTTTTCTTGGGAAAGACTAATATGGTAACGTTTACAGCTGCTGAGTTACATTGATAAGGCCTAATTAAACGTCGTGTGTTGAATTTTAATTTGATTAACTTGCAAATTTATCATTTTTTGATCTACTGTTTATAACCTTTCTTAATTTCAGTTTTGGAAAAGGTCAATTATTAATTTTTAAAAGCCAAGAGCATTTTAAGAATATGTAGAGAAAGACTTCAGCTGATTGAAAGTGACATAAACAAGAAAAAATGCTACAACACTTAAATATATGTCACACCCCATTAAATGCATAATGTGGTCTTAAGAACCCTAAAGCCAAATGGTAGCTCAGCTTGGAAATCATTACTGGAAGTGTCCATTTGATCTTCAAAAATAATTATTATAATTTTGTAGGCTTTTCTTTTCTTTTTTAAGGAAGTGGGGGAATTTTCTGCTTTGTTTATAATGTCGAAGCAAATTAGTATCAACTTGTGCAATAGCTTTTTGCATATCTTCCATGATACAATCAGACTACTAAAAGTTATTGAAAGGTACATTCATTACAACTCACTTCAAATGTATTATCTTGCATGTCATAGCTTATTTAAGCAGAAAGCCTCTGTACTTCTGACAGAGAACAAGACTAAGGGAGATGCTAGAAATTCAGTTTTTTTCCATAGATATCCTTCATTTTCAAAAGGTTAAAGATAATTTCTGTTAAATCTTAATCTTCTTGTATGTGTCAGTGAATAATCTGCATATCACATCTTTTTAAAAATTTTACAAGTAAAAGAAAACTTGTAAACATCCTACATACTTTCTTTCTGTCCATCCTAACAGAAGTCAAATGTTTAAGGGATTTTGTTTGGTGTCTTCCACTGCCATAAAAAGCAACTAGAATGCAATTTGAATCAATGTATATGTTTCTCACATCCTTTTTTCATGTCCAGCTTCTCCCATATTTTTTCTTCAGGCTATCATGGCTCAGCTCCCCCAGGAGGAAAAGGCTAAGATTGCTGAGCAGGTAGAGATATTTCACCAAGAAAAGAGCAAACTGGATGCGGAGGTGGCCAAGTGGGACGACAGTGGTAATGACATCATTGTGTTGGCAAAGCAGATGTGCATGATTATGATGGAAATGACAGACTTCACTAGGTAAGGACAAAATGGTCTGTGCTGAGGATTTCTTCAGACATCTTTTCTTTTTGTTGCACTTTATAGCCTCTTGATGTGATGTTTTGAGGGATACACAGCTTGATAACACACTTTGCCCTTAAGGAGATGGAGGTTCTCAGTGCGTGGCTGCTCTAGACATTTCACCATATTTGATAAAATATGAAGTTTTTGTATTGTTTGCAAATCAGTTTTATTTGCAGATCATCTTGAACTTCAGCAGTAAAGACAGTCTGCAACCCTATTACATTCAAGTGACATTTTGTTTAGTACCAATGTAAAAGCATGTGCCTATACGAACTTTCAATATTTCAACATAATTTGTGTTAATCAAAAATAACAGCAAAACTCTTTGTATCATTTTGAAGACTGAACCTCTTTCAAAAAAAATAAGTAAAAAGAAATAATTTAAATATGAAACCTTCTTGATCTAATACTTCATTGGAGTCTGTCAGTAATGATTTTAATTTTTTTTTGCTTTCATTTCATTTTTTCCATTGATGTCTTGTTTTTTTCTAATGGCAAATCATCAAAAGATCATTCACTAATGATATCAGATAAACATAATTATTTTGTTTAAATGTGGTTATATTGTTAATGACACCAGGGAGAACTTTTTATAAGATTCTTTTAATTACAGATCACCATATTGAGTTACAGCTATTTCAGTGTTAACTCTTAATGGGAGTCCAAGATATAAATGATATTTATCAAAATATGATTCGATAAAACTAGGCAAAAATCCTTGTGTTTTTTTGAGGATTGAAGTAAAACATCTATTTATTCAATCTACTGAGATGCTCAAATAGATTTCTTTATCCAGCCTTGTGTCTGAAGCATTCAGCCTATTTCATGGGAAACAGTGTCTGCATTGATAATACAGTGTTTGCACGTACCTGACATACATATGGATGTTAATTAATTTGCACAGATAGGTAATTGGTATAGCAATTAGCAAACATTTTTGTGCATTTTAAATATGTATATAGAAAGTTTATCTGCATTTTAATAGATGACTACTGTATTTCTTTCTGAACAATTGTTCTCTCAGCTTGTACTTTCACAACTATTCTTTTGGCAGCAGACTCACAACTCCTGTATACAAATGACCTGTATACAAAGCCTCCCATGAAAGGTTATATATTTGAGAAGTCCTAGTTACCTTTGTATTATTCTTCTCTTTGGCTCTCTATTCCTTCTCTTCAAAAAACAGAGTGAAAAACCGCCCAAGCAGTGCGGTCATTTCACATAATGAAGAAATAGCATTCTAAAGCAACATCCCAGAATATGAATGCTTTCTGCAACCTCCTGGACAATCTTTGATACATTAAGCATCAAACTGAAAGTTTTGAATTGCATTTTCTACCATCAGAAGAACAGAAATAATATGAGAGAAAAACCACTGTCACAATTGAAGTAAATGAAAAAAAAATCAAAGTGCATCCCAATTTGCATCAGATTTAATAAAAATTGGTTTAATATATTCCATTAAAACAGAAGAAAGCCTTTCACATATTTCGATTGGCTGTAACCACTGCAATGTTAAAGCAGGAAAAAAATTCAAGTGTATGGAATTTGAGATGGTCAGATCTGCTGATGGAATGAATGTAAAAGCACTATGAGGTCACTATGAAGGAGTTCTGCTCTAGTTTAAGTTCAGCAGAAACTTGAAGATGATAATTTTCCATCTGTCTTGTCTGAAGCGGCATTTCTCCACATATGATCAAAAATAAATAAATAAATGAGGAAAAACAGCTTGCTTCTAGTGGAGGCATTATTAGGAACAGTAGCAAATGTTATTATAAACAGGATAAAAGTTTTGGGTCTGAAACAAACTCAGAAAAGTCTGCAATTATTTTTTTTTTCCTGTACAATTCGTAACTGTAGTGATTAAAAATCAGACTTTTGTGCATCATCTTAAAAGTATAAGATCAGTCTTAAAGCAAATTATACATGTCTTAAATGTAACAGAATTATACTTTGAGAATCTTTGTTTTATGGTGTATCTAAAAGAAAAGCTTTCTAAAACATGGCAGCCTTGCTCTAGAATTGATAGGCTAAACATTAACGGTTGGCATGGGAATGGCATCGTTTTTAATAGTTGTGTACTGCAGGAAGAACATTGGTTTAATAAGCACTTAAAAATGCATATACTATTAAGTGTAGCTTGTGCTTAAGGCACCATCAAACTAAATTGCTACAGAGGCATTTCATAAGAGGGAGGAAATATAGCAGACCAACATTTTAATCAGTCTCTACTATACAAGGTAATTACAGGGAGAATTTGTAATAAATTAAGAAGTCATCCCTGTTACTGTTTTAAAATCAAGTACTAAACAAGGTCATTAAAACTGTTTCCTTTCATAATTTATCTATATTGTTCATCATTTCTTTGTATTTCACAGAGGTAAAGGACCACTGAAGAATACATCTGATGTCATTAATGCAGCCAAGAAGATTGCAGAGGCAGGTTCAAGGATGGACAAACTAGCACGGGCAGTAGCTGATCAGGTAATAGCAAAAATAATCAGAGATACAACACAATAACACAATTTCTATCAATGAGTCACATTGTACAGTTGTGCAGAAAAAAGAAAAATCTTCTGTAGCAATCAACTTACAGTTGCTTTTCTTTTTTTTTTTTTCTTGTTTAGGCGTTGTTTTTTTTTTAGGGGAGTGTTGTTTTGTTTTGTTTTGTTTTTCTGCAGTATAGGAAAGTAATAAATGAATTTTGAAATCTCAGAAAGTCCTCAGGTATTCCATAACCTCATATTCTGGACTGGGAAACCCTATTATGATTAGATTAATATCTTTGCTGACATGAAAGCAATTGGATGCTCTGTTACCCTTGATGAACGTGCGTGACTCCTTATATTCTTTCAGCTCCCTCTTCCAGCAGTTTCCCTTGACATTGCATGTCTTCTTTGCATTGCAGTATTGTGCTCTGCATCTTACAGCCTCCTACTCTAGGCTGTAAAATCTGTGTCCACAGTCCCACTACTAACTTCATTTCACAACTGTGAAGATTAACTTCAGCTCTTTTCCTTCAGACTGGATTATATATCCATCTGAAGAACAAGAGAAAACATCAAATAAGAAGTCAAAAGCCAGATTTCAAATCCAAGTTCTTGGTTCAAGATACCTTATTTTAGATTTATGATTTATTTTTTTTTTCCTCACAAATGATTATCTTTTCCCCAACAATCCCCTGAAATAACCTGTAGGAAACACGAGAGGGTGTAGGGGAATTAATAAATAAAACGTTGTAATTTTTTTTTTTTTTTTTTTTACTTTATTTTGCTCAATTTCCTTTGTCTTTTTGTCATTTGTCATTTTTGTCATTTTGCATATTCACCTAATGCTAGTTTAAATGTCCAATTAGCTGGCATACATTGAGCAAACAAGCCTTTGGCAACCAAATCATTGAATTGGAAGGGATCTTAAAGATCATTTTTTTCCAAATCCCCTGTTGTGGTCAGGAGTGCCCTCAACCAGATCAGGCTGCCCATCCAGCCTGGCCTTGAAGGCCTCCAGGGATTGGGCATCCACAGCTTCTCTGGGCAACCTGTTTCAGTGCCTCACCATGCTCTGAGTAAAAAATTTCCTCTTGATAACAAATTTAAGTCCCTTATCTTTTAGTTTAGTGTCCTATCACTATTGTATTCTTTAAAAAGTTGATCTCTCTTCTGTTTATAAGCCCACTTTAAGACAAAAAGACTGCAGTGAGATCTCCCCAAAACCTTCTCTTCTCCAAGTTGAACATGTTCAGCTCCCTCAACCTGTCTTCATAGGTTAGGTGCTCCAGCCTTCTGACCATATTTCTAACCCAATGTGCACCTAGTGGTTGAGAGCAAAGAATATCAATAACAGTATCAGTGATTATATTTCATAATTTCATAAATTCACATGAAAACCTTAAAGTACCACTTAATTACAATGGTAATTATAGTGGATGCCTCACTTCAGATATTTATTGTAGAAATTCTTCTCTAAGTATTTCTTATGCGGATTTTGAAGGAGTTGAATCTTCTGTCACTGTTAGTGAAATGTTGTATAATTCTTTCTTTGAAGAGTTTTTCTATTATATATTTATTGACTTTTTTTTTGTAGTTTTCCCCGTGGTTTCTTTCTTTTCACTGCTACCAGGAGAAACTTAGCTGATAGTGAGAACTACAACTTCCTTGTCTCTAGTCTTTCTCTTCAAAATAAATATTTCTTTTTCTTTCTTCATGGAGGCATGCAATACTTACTACTCATGGAATATCGTCCAAAGTGGCAAGAAACATGAATCTGCCTATTATCCTATAACTTCTGAAAGTTTGGTTTTGAGATTTTCTTCATTATCAACAACCATTTTTTCCTGCACAAAACCCATTCCTATCCTTCATATGCAGCAACTATTTATTTTAGCTTAAGAGTGAGAAATCCATCTGTTAGCTGATGAAGTCTTTAACCTACATTATCCGAAGAGATGGAATACTATCAAGAAACGTGATGTTAAAAAAAAAAAAAAAAAAAAAAATCATGCTGCTCTTGGAGTGCATTGTCCTGAGTTACGTTTTCAGTTTTAGGAGACTAACATGCACACTTAAATTATAAGCAGGGAAATCATTGTGAGACATTGTGAGAAATGTTTGTTTTCATGTTCACACTTTAATGATGTTTTACATAACTTACATAACTTCAAAGACATTTGTGATCTAAACCTTTTATGCACAGTTGCACTTCTACTTACTGTTCCAGTGAGAGAGGCTTTACTTTTTTGTTGTTGTTGTTCCAAAGTCCTTGTATTTAAAGCCTTATCAGCTCTCTACTGGTATTGCTTTTTCAAGTTCACTTTTTTCAGTTCATGGACTTCAGGAGTAGGGTAAATATTTCTGTATTAAATTGCCACCAGTAGGGAGAACAGTTCTCTTAGGGATTCATGCCTGAAAGATGTGGCAACTGCATGAGAAAGAGAGGCATTATAGCTTTGTCGTAAATACAGAAGATTCAACTGAACAGCCACAATGAACCTCCAGCTTTGTTTACTGTTAGTTTCAAAGGGAGAGGAAAAACTAAGTGACTGCTTTCAGGGCTATAGATGACAGTGCATGCATCTATTTCACCACAGATTTGTTCCCTGCTGGCTGCTGGGGACAGAACACTTATCTCTAGTCAAATCCTGTGATGATGTTGACCCATATGTGCTTAATTCTATCAATATTTGTGAATATTTCACCCTACCTATGGGGGGAAGAAAAAAAAAAAAAAAAAAAAAAAAAGGAATATAAACATTTTAAGATGCTGAAAAAATGTATTTGGAAATTTTTGATCCCCAAGATCCCCAAGCAGATCCCCAAAGGTCCTTGTCAGTGTAACATTTTTGGGTAGCCACGATGAGTATTTGTTGGAGACATGCTGGAAACAAAGGACAATTTTAGCTCTCTTTCATCAGAGTGAATTACTGACTTCTGTTCTCGTGAGGCAAGACTACGAATATTAATTGCTAGAGAGTTATTTATTATGGTGGTGTTATTGTGGAGGATGAAGCAGTTTCTACTAAGAGTCCCAAAGATTATAAACAAATTACATTTGGACCTTTTCTAGTTATATTTTTAATGAAACCTTCACTAAGTCAAATTACATTTGACCTAATGTAATTTGTATTAACACATCATTGACACAATGTTCAAAATGGTACAGGACTGTAGATAGCCTTCTCTTGAGTATGAAAAGCTATCCCAAAGACATGCAGAGGGATGAACTTGTGTCATTGTATTCTTAAGAAGGGCTGCAAGACAGATGGCATCTGCTGAGACACTGTGTAATATCTCACATTTTAGTAAATTATTTCCTTCTGGCACAGACTAAGGTATTTAGACATTAACAGTAATTTTGCCAAGTCTGTCAATACCCAAGCCAGGCAACCTCACCTCTTAAGTCCTTAATGTGTCAGAAAGGCTTCCATAAAGTCTGATGCAGAGCTGTGTGCCCTGAAAGTCTGCATAAATGCCAGGAAAGCTGGCAAGACAGTCAGGAATGGATGTCATCAGTTGGAAATAGTCCCTGTGTCATCTTAACCTAGCAGACACCCTGATACTTGGAGTTTATGATGAAACTTTGGTTACACAACAGATTCCTCCATTCTGTACAAGCTGATATCCCAAAGAGACTTCCTTCAAAACATGACAATTTTATTATTTCCATTGTGTTTCATTAGTATCTGACTGAGAGGATTTTTCCTTTTGCAAAAAAACTTACAGCGCATCTTCAAGCTACTACTGATAAGCTTTGACTTACATGAAAGGTAGAGTTTAGTTTTCATGTTTCAGCGAGTATTTCAAGGAAAGACAAAGTGAAATGGAGCCACATAATGTCATACATGTTGCCAATCTCTCCTCTGATTACCTCTCCATAACAGCCATGTGAATTCAGCTACATCTAATCAAGCATTTATTTCATCTGCAGTGCCCTGACTCAGCCTGCAAACAGGATCTGCTAGCCTACCTACAGCGCATTGCCCTCTACTGCCACCAGCTCAACATCTGCAGCAAAGTGAAGGCGGAAGTTCAGAACTTGGGAGGAGAGCTTATTGTATCAGGGGTAAGCTGGTATTTGTATTTAGCCATTTATGTTTCTCACTGCAGTGCTTAAAAAAGGAGCATTTTTTTAATGACAGTAATATATAGCACACAAAAAAAGTGATTCATAAGTAGTTTTTTTAAAAACTTTATCACCATTATTCCAGACCTTACAATAATTTGAGTAGAGCAATTTGATTTTTCCAATTACCCTTTGTTTATAGTAACCTTGTAAAATCTTCATTCTTCCTAAAGAAAAGTAATTTCGTAGCCTAGAAAGTAATTGCCAAGCTGTGAATATTATAATTATTTGGAGCTTTTGTATATTTGCTCATTATAAATCTTCTTTCCTTTGTTAGTACTGGTAATTTCCTTCTTCTCTGCAGAAGCCAGCTCTGTATGAACTGCATATTGTTAAGATGGTGATGACTAATGGGATTTCATTCACTCAGGTTCCAATGCACACTAGGTTCAGCAAAAGCTCTTGGAAGGCCAGCAAAATATTTCAATTTTCGATGCACGTGCTGTTTTTAAATACATTGCCTAGCCTGATGATTATATACTAATTATCATTCGGTTATTTCAGTTATTTTTAACAAACAACACGAACAGTTTACTCATAAGCTTTTTTTTTTAGAAATAAAGACAGGAGTGTACAGCAGAGCTCAATGTAATCAATGAGTTTTCTGCATTTTTTCATTTTCTTCTCCTATTGCTGAATGTGTACCTCTGGGAGATTACTAGAGCCAAGTAGTAGCAATTGTTGCTCTTCATAATTTTTTTTTTTTTTTTTCATTCTTTTAACTGATTAACCTAGTATTAGCCTCAAGAAGCCTTTGTAACTCAACTCATCTAACTCAAATACAGACCATATATATATTAACACATAATACATTTGACTCTACTGAGTGTGGACTTAAAATGACAGTGTTTTTAAATCCTGACATACTCAAAATAAGATTGTTTTCAAATGCTGTTTTGAAAAAGCACCCTCTCATTGTTTAAGCCCAATCAAGTACGAAGATTGTTAGGACAACTTGTGCCCTACATTTCATCCATAAAATTCTCCAGTGAAATCACTGGCCTTCCTCAAACATATCAAAAGTCAGAACAAACATTCTCAATTATATAACTATTTGATTTATTGCAAAGCACTGGAGAAGGTCTTAAACATTTGTTAAGATTTCTTGGATCCACCATTCTGAAAGCCTAGAAGGAGCTGCTTCAGTGTTCCTGTATCTGTCCTGCAATCGGTCTTCACTTCTTGACGTACGTACATATCTAATTGTAATACCTTGATCTTCCCACAGCAATGGAAAATCCTCTTTCATTTTGCTAGTATTAATGGAGTGATCTGTCCTTACATCGCTGACAGCTGTGTTACATAGTAAATGCTTTGATCTTTTCTTACCTACTGCCATCTGGGTCCAGCTTTTCATACCCATTGAATTTTCATATTCATCTATTTATAACAGTTACCCAAATCAGTGCTTCTACCAGCTTGGCTTTTGTGGTGTGTGTGTTTCTTTTTCAAGTCTCTTTATTCAGTGTATGTGGATGCTGAAAAAGCCATCGTGATCTCTAGCATCTATTTGTTATTGGAACATCATCATCCGTTGTGAAATTTAAGTGGCCGAACTGCTTGACTTCATCATTTCCAGTCTGGCATTGTTAGCATCTGCTGCTTACCAGGCTTCATCACCATTGTGTTTCTGTTTGGTTGGGTTTTTATACTCACTAGTAGACAAAGGCAAAACTAGATTCAACCACGAATTATTTGGGACTATTACAAAGACTCAGTAATGCTGACATGTAGAAAAGTTTAAGCTTGCCCAACTTCTTCTCCTGCTGCTCTAAACAGGAGTTGATGTAGAAAGTTGATGCTGTGCATCCCTTTTAGAGACTGTTGTCTTGTTACCTACTGTAACACAGTCAGTACACTGCTTCTCTGAGAGTGTTTTCCAAGCTGTTTATCTTCAAGCTGCTGGGTACTGTATGCTCCTTTGCTATCCAGATAGCTGGTATCCAAGTGCACATCTACATCTGCTTGTCTACTTGCCGCTTCTGCTTCCATCTTCTTCATTTTCTCTTGGATAGCCAATTACAAATAAACAGTATTTTATTTGCATTAAAATGAAATACCATTATTTGGCGGCTTGCATACAGTACAGTGCTGGAAGTAAAATAGAAATCCAGAATTCAAGCTTCTTAAGCTATGACCATTGGAGTTTATGTGAATGTATTATATTTAATTGTTTTGATGTAATTATCATAGATGATTATTCAAGTCTTATAATTGACTACTGTGTTTACAAAGAATGACAGTAAAATTCAGGTTGATCCAGAAGATCAGAATAATTATGAGCAGTATAATCTTTGCTTGAATTTTTGCACTATTAAGCATATTAATATATATAAATGAAAATAACATGTTGATATGCATGAATTAATTCTATGGGCATATTTATGCAAAAAGGAAAGAGACATAAAACCAATTAAAGCTAAACAGATGAAAACCACTTCACACCTATTACAGGTCTAGTCTGTTAGGGAGAACGTGTTGCAACAAATTCAAAAATACCATGTATAATGTATACAATGTGATATATCTCTTTAGGTTAAACTTCTACTTATTTATTTTTTTTTCACACAAGTCAGTAGTTCCGTATGGTTTATCTCTGAAAATAAACATACAGCTGATCCTCTTTGCTTTTTCCTCTGTAGATTGATTTGAGACTAGCATAGCATATGAAGGGGTTCTTTTTGGCATCATTGACTTTGCTGCAAATAGAAAAACTGATCAAAAAGTAAGCAAATGTCAAACTCCTGAAGTGGAAATTACTTCAGTAAAGAACCCAGTGTTGCTTTTTCCTTTTCTGTCTCCCATTCCTTTTCCCCTAGCTCTTTCTTTCCTTTAATCTTTCCCTTCAAATACTTTGCATGCACTTAGCAAACTTATTTTCCCCAGATAACTTAGATCTGGCAATTGAGAGTTAGCATAAATCAGCTTAACCTCATTAATATCGATAGAGGAAGGGCAATTTAGACTATCTGCTGGCTTAACCTCATTAATGTCAATGGAGGAAGACCAATTTATGCTATCTGTTGATTTGGCCCTCTGTGTTGAGTGTTGAAAAATAAAATACTAAATAAGGAAAAACTATGTGATGTCTTTCTTCAGTGAGGAGCCTTGTAAACTGGAAGAGGATTATAGGGAAGAAAGTACAGAAAATGGAGAGGAGGGAATTAGATGAAATGAAGAGTAATTAGATGAAATAAAGAGTAATTAATATTTAAAAAAAATCAAAAGATTTAAAAAAAATCTGTTTAGTATCTTTGTTCATTGTAAATTTCTCTGACCTTGGTCAATAAACAGATACATGTTTCTGTAATTTTAACTTTGAATATTCAATTCCTAATTCTCTTCCAACACTAAACAACCACAGTTAATATAAGCATAGAAGAAAAGTACATCAAGGTCATTTTTTTCTGTCTTTTACCTTTGTTTATTTAATGCAATGTGCATTTGCTTTATAATCAGTTTCACCATTGTTGTAGAATGAATTCTCTGAGGTACTGAGCATATGCTGCTCTCAATGAAGTAAATACTATTTACATAAATTTAGCTTATGCTAATAGACACACTTTTGTAGAAATTACTTTTGTTGAATAGAGTTGGTTTGAACCACTATTTTTGCATGTGGATGAAGATTTTGACTTATTCTAATTCCAGAGCTGCTTTATTTTTTAGTATTCCTGTCTGACACGTGTAAGCTAGACTGTTACAGTAAAACAGATCTATATGTTCATTTCTTACCCCAGGATAAATATCCTCTTATGTCTTTACTGCTGCTCTGGAGCTGATCTCCTCATTTACTTACTATATGTTTTAAGTTATGAGCTTGGATTTTTTATCTCTTGTTTATGTTAGCAGTTTTGCTATGGTGTTTCCTAAAGTAATGTGTTGAAGAGTATCTAAAAGATGGATCTAAAGAATGCCTCTGTTTTCTCTTTTTTTCAGTTTTGTTTTAGAACTCTACAGACATAGTCAGCTATGTTATGAGAAAATGAATCCAAAGAGTCCTAAAATTCTAAGCCAGATAGAAATGCAGTGTCATACAGAGTAACAGCCACGTACCTTTGAACACAGTCCAAAAACACTGAATCAATAGCCAGAGTGCAATTTAAACTTATATTTTAGCCGGGTCCGATTTCCAATTATTTTCAAGATCCCATTAATCTTAGCATAATAGGCTTAGCTGTGATGATAAAAGAAGGAATCTTATAAGGTTTTGAAGATACAAAGCAATTCAGTTAAGGTTATGATTTTATCTGGGAGTTCTGACTTAGTGAACTAAGTGAGGACTTTGGGAGAAGAAGGAAGGTGAAAAGGCTGGACCCACTCATTACCTTCGTCTGAGATGGCACAAGTTGGGGTGTGAGGGTGTGACAGTACAAAAATCCCATAACACCTGATCTGGGATGTTGGACGCATGAGAATATGAACAGATGAGAAATTTCAAAATAATTGTCCCTATGTTTTTCTCTTCAATGGTGATGGAAATAGGTAGTTCTCATCAACAAATGAGCAAGACTTGCTATTTATCACAGAATAACTGTGTGCTTCCATCAATTACATCATGTAAGCTATCAGAAAGCTTGTCCACCAGTTCTGTCTATGGTTCCTATATCTGGGAACGCAAAGTAGCTTAAATGACATCTTTTTCTTTCATTTAAGTCTGAATTTCCCTCAACTACACTGAGCTGTAAAAACAGGTTGATGTGCAGATGGGCAGTGAGCTATCAAATAGCTCCTTACAAACCCTGTAGATAGAAAAGTCAGGTACTTGACTTCATCTGCTATTAAAAGCGAGTAAGCTCATCTCTCATAGAATTTGGAGTAAGAGTCTGTGGATATGTATTTACTGAAGCCACTGAAGTAGTATTTCATTTCTGTGCACAGTAAACTTTTCTGTTTTATTATTCTTGTATTGTTACTTTTATTTTGTCTTTGCTTGCAAGTAGGCAATCATAGAGAATCTTGGCATTTAAAATTTGTAAGAGTGTGTGTGTGTATATATGTATATAAGTTGGAGACTGGTAGTCATTTTATTCTTCCTGAATCGGGTAAGAGTTTGGCTTTCATGTAAAAGAAAGTTTGCTGAGAACAGAGTTGCAAATTGACAAAAGTGTCAGGTTCTTTTTCTTTGAGCCTCTCAGAAGCAGAAAATAGTCACTCTGGTTATTTAGCTAGCAACAAAATAGGTTTTACTGTTGAGTTGTAGCAGAAGAAAGATACATGAGGTAAAATCACAGAAACTGACAAAACCTGGCTTTTAGATGTTTTGGGGCTGGGCTGCTTGCCCTGACAGGCTCTCAATGTTGTCAGTAGAAAATCTGAGATAAGGCATGCCTTTTTTTCCAAAAATGTATTTTGAAAAGCAATACATATATTATCAACATTTTAAACTACACTTTTCCTAGCTGTACTTAAAGATTAATAGATGTCAGCAATAGAAGTTTTATGTTTTATCTGTTAGTGATTAAATTTACTTGAAGCTGAGGGTTAAGAGCAGCTACTTCTGAATAATTGCTGATAACAAGTGCTCAGAGTCACACACCACAGAGAGAAGATGTAGTCCTGTCAAAAACTCACATCACTGTACAACTGGGGCTTGGGTTAGCAATAAATGACAGATAGATACACCTCAATTGGTAAAGGAAAGTCAGAGAGGGACTCAATAGATAATTATTAAGTTGCTTAAGAATATTATTTGATTTTACTTTTTTTTTTTTATGTTAGGCTTTTTCTTCCTTTCTTTTTTTTTCTCTTTTCTTTTTTTTTTTTGCTAGTTTTTTTTTTTTTTTTTTTTTTTTCACTTTTAACCATTCTTTCATCCACAAGAAGTAGGAATAGCACAAAAATGACCTAACAAATAAGAACAGTATTATTTACCTGCAGCAGTAGTTTTCCATTAACTGCCAGAACTGATTAATTTTATTCTCAGTATTTTGCTTGGAGCTTATTTAACATGGAACATAAGAAACTTCTTGTGTGTATACACATAATCACATAAATGCACTCGTGGGATGAAAACAAACTTATATGAGATTAAACCAACAGGAAATGATTTGTTCAGGAGGAACAAATCATGGTGGAAAGTAGTTCTGTTTTCAGACCTGGAATGGAAACAATGGGTAAAGGAAATGACTTCAAAGAGAATAAGGAAATAAGCCCAGGAACCATGAAATAGGTGATACAAAAGGGTCGAAGTAACAACAAGACTAAAAGAAATATAGGAATATGAAATGAAGGAATTTCAGTGGTGGGGAAGGACTGATGTAAAGTCAGGAAACTAAAGCTGTCTGGACTCTGCAGTAATCTTCATGCTCCTATTTCTCCAAGTAGAACATGCAAGGAGAGAAAAAATGTTCGTATGTAATCTTATAAGTTACCACTGTGGAAGGATAGCTTCCAGGACAGAAAGGCTGAGGATAGGGAAAATGGGGGGTGGGGAATAGAATGGAGAAATGGGGGAAATGAGGGATCTTGATTTACACTGTGTGTTACACTGTAGCTCATGTTATCTTCTGTGAAAGAAACGTAAGAGCAAAATACAGGGAGACAATTCAGCTGTACTTTCTGGGATAAATACGTATAATTAACCTCTACACATGATTTTTTTTTTTTGAATTTTTGCAGATTTACTGATATATGAGAAGGTGAAATAAAACTGTATTAAGTGTACCCTGTTTCAAAATGTATTGCTGTATGAAGCACATTACAGGCTTTAATTATCCTTTATTTGAGACAAATTCTTTGGAGCTTTACTACTTGTGACTAATACTGGAGTCTCCAACTCGTGCTGTTTAAGGCTGTGCCCGCCAGTGCACTGTGCAAGAAAGATACTACTGCTGATGTGGTAACATAAAAAATGTATCATCCTGACACCGAGTCAAGTTACTACCCTTAAAGGACAAAGGCATCACTGTGTTATGCTGATTAATCAAAATGAGTGTTGATAAAATTCCTCATGGTTATATATTCATTATATATGATGTATTTTATAGATACACTACTTTAAGGCTTTCTAATAGTTCAAACAATGAAGATTTCCTAATTATCCTCTGCAGCTCAAAGATGAAGAGAATAAAAAAAGACATAAATAGATTTATATAGTTGCTTTAAATCCAGCTGACAATACCTCTTCCAAATATATAACAATAACAAAGATTACCTTTCAATTCTCAATAAAGACTGCTCAGACCACCAACTCAGAGAATTTGTTTAAATGCTATCTTTGGAGGTTTCCAAGCCTCAGGCAGACTCTGCAGCAGCTGAGCAGATCTAATGTTGGCAATCAATTAATTTCAAGTGGGAAGTTGTGCAAGAGATCTCCAGAGGTCTCCCTTAAGTGAAATTTGAGTGGTGCTGTGATTCAGCTAAGTGAAAGATCCCGTAGGATCTTACTTAGATCTTTGAGTTCATGTGGTTTCACCTTGATAATTGTTGCTGGATTATGGACTTGTAGAAAGCCTGAGCTTTGGGCATCTAGGGAATCATAGATAACATCCACATGCAAAGTGGCACAGAAGACTTTGGTAAAACTATTTTTCTTTTTTTATTAGTAGTATTATTGCTGTTTCTTCAAAGCATCTGAGTAAAGTTGGCTTGGTGGTGGGCAGAGTGTATGCAGAGGAAAAGTATAATGTAGGGAAAAGTAGATGAATGAAGCTTAAGACAAGTATGTAAAAATGAGCCATTTACTGAAATTCCACATTAGATGATTTTTTTTTGCAGATAAAAGTATTTCTAATATCGGAATGTTAAACCACTTAATTTGATGAGAGCAAATCAAAGTATTGAAAATTAAATATTTAGACTTGAAAAACATATTATCATAGAAAGGGATTTTAGATTTGAACCTCAATATATAATTCAGTACTTACTATATTTATTTTTAAAGTAGTAGCCACTCAGAAATCCAAAGCCTTTCTGCTATTGTAGCATCTGTGGTTTCAGTCCTGCTAGTTTCCCTATTCTATGTCACATTAAATGATGGAGGTATAAACTGGGAATATGAAGAAGCTATCTTTCTGAGATACAAACTGCATCAGCCCTTCAATAATTAGCAAGGCCTAGAGACCACTCTTACATTCCATGGACTATGCCTGTAAAAATTGATGTAAGAGAAGATTTCTGTGCTATTTCATATCCACTTATTTTCCCATCTTCCTTCCTTTAAAGGAGGTGACATGAGATCAAGTTTCACTATTTTGTATTAAATAAGAATGCCTTTCCCCCATGGCATTCTCAGTTGGCCTTCTTAGCGCACAGCACAGTTGTGTAACCTTAAATAAAAATCACATTTGTTTCTCCAGCGTGGGAATATGGAGAATTGAATTCGTATATCATGGCTTTAACACACAATAGGAGAATTTGAACTGTTTCTTATACAGAAGTACATCTTTTAAATCTCACAATTATTTCACTTCCTCATTTGGATAGTGGTGAGACCATCTCATTTCTGAAGTACAATCTGATGATGCATTTGAAGATAATGAAAGAGCAACTTCAGTTCAAACTCATGAATTTCTTTCACTTTAATTATAATTCTTGACAGCCTGAGTTGCAGATGAGCAACGCACACATAGAAAGATTCTCAGACAAAAATACCCCTAAGGAAAAAAAACAACAGGTTATCCCAGGCTTAGAAAAATTAGTTTCAAATACTATACAAACAAACTTACATATGTTTCAAACCCATTGTTTTTGTGTTTTGGTTGCCCTCCTTTATATATATATATATTTTTTTTTTTAAATAAAAAATATGTAAAAAAATAAAGTTTTATTACTTATATACATTAATACATAATACATTATATTATATATTTCTTTTGAGGCCTAAGACAATTCCTCTTCACTCATTGCAGTCCAGCCAGAAGGTTGGACACCCATGGAAAGAAATTAATAAAATATAAAGTATAAACATATTTACGTTGAATGCATTTCTAGGAAAAGATCAAACCAAGCTAGGAATGTTAACTATTGCCTTGTATCTTTACTTCTGAAGTGCTGTAATAATAACATACTGTTATTATTATTATTGCTATTACTAATGAAAAAATTACCTGTTCTCACATCACATCTTTAATCTTATGAAGCAGATAAGCAGCTTCATCAACAAATAGGTTTTATTTTATACGATGTATTTAAGACATTGGCATGAAGTCAAAGTGAAAAACCAACCATTATCAGGAAAGTCAGCCCTAACTTCTTACGGTTTGATATTCTCAAGTTATTTTTCTGATTCTGATTACTTTGTCAAAATAGTGTATAAACTATGCTGCTAGATAACTAAATGTATCATCAGAAACTGAAGCAAAGTATACAAGTAGTTTGTCCTGAATCTCATCAAAAACCAATTTGAATTCTATAGAGTTAAAATACTAATTTCTGATCCAAAATTATACAGAAATATTTTCATACTTTCTCATACCTGCATTCTCAGTGTCGAAAAATTAGAAAACTTAAACATCTACCTGGAGGTCCCTGGAAGTGTTCAAAGCCAGGCTGGATGTTGTCCTGGGCAGCCTGGTCAAGTATTAAATGTGGAGATTGGTGGCCCTGCCTATGGCATGGGGGTTCAAGCTTGATCATCCCTGAGGTCCCTTTCAATCCGGGCCATTCTATGATTCTACGATTGGAGTCAGATGTGATGTTAGATTAGACTGGTTTTAAGGAGGATTTTTTTGACAGTAAGGGTGGAGAGGCACTGACAGAGGTTGCCCAGGGAGGTGGTGGATGCCTCAACCCTGGAGACACGTGAGAGTGGATTGAATGGGACTCTGAGCAAACTGATGGATCTGTAAGTCTTTCTGTTCATTGCAGGGGAGTTGGACTCAATGACCTGTTCCTTCCTTCCAATTCAAAAGATTCTAGGATTCTACAAAATGTCTTTTACTATTCTTTGACTGTGGCAGTAAATGAGCAAAAAAGATTTTGCAATCTATCCATCAAGTTGATCTACTACAGCAACAAGACATCTTTGGGTCAGGTGTGTGTCTGTGTTAGGATCTCAATCTTTTATGGTGTGTGTCAGGTTGGTATTTTGGAATGTTCTTTTCAAGTTGTTTCAATTTCTTAAGATACATCCATTTTTACTTTCTGTAGGTATACCAATAAAACGTAGAATGTTTCAATACAGTAGATACTCCTCCCTGTCTTCAACTACCTTACTGTTTTCAAACTTCATAGATGGTATCTACTGGTACCTTAATAGTTCCTGCTTATTCCTAACGATCTGTTCATCTTCTTAAGCAAGAAAGAAAATGTTTTGGTGTTTGTTCCAACAGATCTTTGATGTCAAAATGAATACGGAACCATTTTTTCCCTGTGTTTGCTAGTGCCTGGTTGCAAGTTATCAAATCAATCACCTAGTGTGAGTTTGCTTAGCTTTCTTATGCAGTTGAGCTTCACTTAAGAAAGATTTTAAAGTCTTCATTTGCTGTCTCTTTGCTCTTACATGTATTCATTTAATTAATCTTAATGATATTCCTTTGAACACTTGGAAGATTTCCCTCATTTTAAGTACATTTTAAAAATATTTTCACTTAAGTATATTAATACTCTGCTTTTGCTCACTGTTTAGGCAAGTTATCTGTCTTTTTTCCTCTTTAATTATCATCTTATCAACTATAGATATCATACTAAACAGATCAAAACAAGGTTTCAGATTGGAGCAGTGCTAGGCCAAAATACCATCTGGGTATGATCTGCTACCTAATCTATTGAACTGTTTATACCACATTATCGTGATGAAATCGACCACATTTCTTGTTTTGTTCCTTGAGAATATCCTTGTCCAACCTCATTTTCCCAGAAGCTAATTGTGCTACATTCATATGTTTCTATTCCAATTTAAAATATATATATATATCTTTTTAGGAGCTCTTAAAACTGCTGCTATAAATGTAATTTTTAAGAATATAGTCTCTGAAGATCCTTCTTTTAATCAGAATTACCACACTTGATTAGAGGCTTCTGAAGGTCTGCTGGTCACAAGAGTTCCAAATTTATTCCTACTTTATTTGGCAAAAACAACTGTGGTGCAATGATCAGGTCATAGGATACCTAACTTGTGAATCAACATGGTTTATTTTACCATAAAAGCCTTTAAAAGTTCAAAATTTCTTTTCTTTCTGGTGGACTAGTAGAATTACATACTAGAAATTGGAAATCAGGCCCTATAGTGAAAAGCCTTTTGACAATAGGTCATGATGTTTAGAATGGCATATCGTAATCTACTCCTTTATAAAAGGATGTGTTTTTCATCTCCCCTATCTTCATATACGCAAATGGCTTGAAATTAAGATTATGCAACAAGAAATTGGTTAGACATATGTTTAACTCAATTCTGAACTGAAATTCACAGCACTATCATCACTTTGCATTAATCAGCTGCAGCCTAGCTTTGCATTGTGTTCCTGAGGTTATATATCATCTCTAACAATCAAAGTAAATCTTCATTTAGTTGGCTGGACTAGCTAATGTGTTGAGTTTTAAAATCCACTGCTTTAAACTAGCTGCTGTAGGTACTACAGGTCTAGGCTGTGATAAAAGCTTTGAAGATTGAGAAGAAAAGTACCTGACCTCTGTTATTGGGTGAAGTGACTGGTACGAGACAGTAGTCAGGCACTCGGTTTTTTTTAGCAGGAAAATAGAGAAAAACAGAGAGCACACAAAACAGAGCAGTGTGTACACATTAATCATGACTAAGACAATAATCAGGATTAGGTTACAGTTTACATGATCATTGTAACAACAAAATACCTAGGGGAAAATGTCAGTGTTAACTGTGGACTTTTAATACATGTTCTTAAGATAGATTTCAGAAGCATTCATTTTTTCATCTTCCAATAAGCAGGTTCTTATGCTAGTACTCTTTACTGATACTGAATAGTCACCCATTCTTGGAGCAGGTTTATTTAATGGAGTTATTTTAACAGCATATACTATTTTTTTTCTTCCATTTCAATACACAGCTGGGTTATATACAAGCAATTATGTTTACTCTCAAACTTGCTTTTCCAGAATTTGAATGGTAAAAATTCCATTTGCAATAAATTAGAATGAATATCCCCTTTTAAGCCTTTCAGTTTCAGTTCTGGGGTTGTTTGAAAAAATGTGCTGCAGCATGTAATGGTTTCATTGTCTAAAAATGTGCAGTCTTTAAAAGCATCACCTCCTTGCAATTTTGTTGATATTTTCTGGAACTTAAAGTGTGCTCTGTAAATAAATATATGCCCAGACTTTTTATACTTCCCTCACTTGTTCTCTCAGCACAGTTTGTCTATTCTCAATTTCAGTGTGAGAAGAAAATAATTCTTTCCCATCCTTCTTTAAATACTGCTGAAGGTGGCCTTCCCTCTGGCTGACTCTGTTCAGTGATGATTCCAGAGAGCTGCACTGTTGAAGTTTATTGATCATGGTGGACATGAGCGTAATTGCAGTTGGAGTCACTACCTCAGTGTTCCTGTTTTGACGTGCTTTTCCAAACCATTCCTAAAATAATGGTACTCTAAAGAAGGTCAATAAAAATCTTATAAAACTTTCTATCCTTTCTGATTTTCATCCAAAAGTGACAAAATGTTTCTTCTTTCCCAATCAGCAATCCCACTTGGGATTGCATGCCTAATCTGTGCTATGGGAGCAAGTGAGAGGAACCACCAGACAGCGGGGTTACTCAGCGTGGAAGAGTCCCTGTTTCCTTGACCAGGCATAGCTCCTTCAGCACACGTTTTCCTCTCTCCTCACCTCTACGCTACGGCGCAGTATTTCTCTTGCTCTCTCTCTCACTCTCTCTTTTCTGTATCTCTCGGAAATCAGACTGGAGTTCAGAGCACTTTCACTACCTTTTATGAGGTAGAGTGCGATGGCATAGATGGGAGTAGGGCTAGTCAACTTTCTACCCACCCACCTACCTGTGCTGAGGGAGCTACGCTTGAGGCCGGAAGCGGTGACACCTCAACGGTGAGTAACCTCCTCTCTCATCTCTATCTTTAACTCTCTCTATAGGACTGTGGGTGGAGGGAAAAGAAAATGTGTTTGAGTGTTTGGTTGTTTTTTGTTTGTTTGTTTTTTTTTTTCCCCCACTTGTTTTTTATTTTTTTATTAACTACTGGGTCACAGAATGAACTGCATGTATTGTTTTAGTCACCAGTGAAAAATCATTTCCTGCCCATTCTGAATTCCTGATGTCATGTATAAAACGAGGATGATGTTTGTTTGCAGAGGTGATCAATTTACAGGTGTTTAATCCTTCTGACTTGTTTATTTTACATTGTAAAAAGGTATTCTCTTATCACCTTAAATTCAGTTGCAAATTTTCCATTAATTTAATTGCAGTAGTGTTAAGCAATCACTTTGTGATTAAAGATAAATGGTGGTGTTTATATGTTTATCATCACTTACTATGGATAATGATGATTTCTACAGGACAGGATTTTTATTTTCTGTATTTTCTATTACTGATTTTAATTTTATTGACAATGGGCCAATTACAGGAGTTGTCTTATAGATAAAATTCATAAGTAAACTGTAAGCAGAAAATCAAACCCCAGGAGATCAATTCTTAATGTTTGAAATTATAAATCCAAGCTTTTGATTTTTTTATGTGATGTGAACTTGAGATTGACAGGGTTGTCGCTGTCTGGATTTCTTGGTGTTTTTCTTGTGTCACTGCCTATACATGACTATTTTATTTTAAAGTCTTGCGTTTTTACCTGTTTTTCTTTGCCCCAAGTATTACTGCTTCACTGTTTTAATATTCCTCAGCATTTAAAAAAGGATGAGATGGACTATGAAGATCTTCCTTTCTTGTTCTGCCTCTTGGGTATCTACTCAAGCTGTCAAGATGTCAGACCACTCATACTAAAGGGCAGAAGAAGGGTCATATGAAGATTTTGGCCCCTGGGGATACACAAATCCTACTGTTCATGTTCATTTAATGCTCTTTATCATCTCCATGTGGGGCCATGTCATATCACAGTGAAAGGCACTAAAAGGCAGTAATGCATTGTCTATAAATCAGAGAGTGCAATCACAGCCTTTGCAGCAGAGGTGGTCTTTAGTCTGATTGATGAAATACTTCTATTTTCAGGTGACTAGGTGGCTTTGAGGAATTGGGAATAGGATGCAGAGCCTTCCATCTTCTGGTCACTGACATATATTGGGAATTGGTCACTAGTGATGGATAGGTATTCACTCTGATGACTCAGTGATGCTTTTTGCATGAATGCACAGGAGATCCTAGTGAAATTCTAGAAGGATGAATATCTTGTTAAGCAAGCTGCCAGAATTTCACTAATAACTGTTTCTGCTAGAGAGAAAAATAAGAGCCACAAATAAATAATTGGCTCCTCTAGCTTTGAATAACATTTGCAATGAGTTTTATTATTACTGCTTATTCCTTTTAGTAAAAGCAATGAAGTCTCCAGATCTTCCTATGCATAGCCAAAAACGTGTCTAGAAAATTTAGCTTCCCTGGCAAACTTTGATCTTTTGAGTAGAAAAGAAAAAGCAGGTTAGTCAATTTGTAATGTTTCATTGGGAAATCTTTGTAGGAATTTCAACTGTTAAAGAAGGTTTGAGGTTTACACTACTGAGAGGCAAATGCTTTGAGGGAAAATTTAATCAATATCCGAAGCACGTCTTCTGCTGATGAGTTTACAAAATTGTTTTTTTTTTTTTTCCTACATATAATTATTCTTGTTTAATGTAGGAGACTTTGAGTTTTGCACAGAATTGGCAAAGCGTGAAGACCAACTGAACAGTGCTCCTAATCTCACTGCAATTATATGAAAGCATATTGGTAGCATAGAGAAAGAAATTCTTTTTAAAAGAGATATAAGGATTGGGAATGGGAGATCAGAATTGGTATCATTCAGTAATTAAGGTGAATTAGAGATACTGTGGGGGATATTATGAAACAGAGATGTCAGTGGATTACTTTAAATCCAAAGAAAATTGCTCTCGGCATTTATCTTGTAAGATGAGTAAATCAGAAGTTGGCATATTTATCTATAAAGGGGTGTTTGCATAGGCAGTGATATGCAAAATACCGTAAACTATTTTGATAATTAATCTGGAATCTTCCTATACCAAATCTAATACTAAATTTTAGTCATGCAACCCCAGGCTGTGGATTTGCCTGAGTAACCTCACTGGGAGAATAAATAGCTTAATTTTACATTTACTGTGCTAATTGTCCTCTGAAATTTTTTTTTTTAAGTATAAAAATTAAAATGTCTAAAGTGCATAGCTTCTTGTATTTTACAACATTAGCTTATTCTGACACAATGTTTCTTTTAGTCTTATATTATTTACATATACATAAATTAAAGTGAAATATAATAAGACAGTTTTCAGATAATTTTGCTTATTGAAAACTTTTGAAAGCAAATATCTGAGCAAATTATTTCAATCTAAATTTGTTAAATCTTATACATTCTGAAAACCTCAATATACTTTACATTATTTGCTTATAAAGCATTCTTTAAAACTGTGTTGGTTTAGATTGCCATCCACAAGCTGTGTTAGTGACTCCAACCCAAACCAGAAATTAGTAAATTTATACCTTTGTATTAAGCAGGTCAGCCTTGAAATTACAGCCTTGTTTCTCAGTCATAGTGGTAGAGATTGAATAATACTTTAACTTTAGGTCATATATGAAGATCAAATGTTTTCTCAGTATGATTAAGATGGTTAATTATAATTCCCAAATTTTCCGTATTTTCCAGGCTGATTTCTCTCACAAGCTGAATTAAACCTTTGTGGGTTGGTTCTTACCTTCTTCTTTTTCTGTATAAGAAGTGAGGGAGAGCTGTGAAATGCACCATCTGTTTGCAAACGGTGTCAGCTGGCATATAGATGCTCATCACCCTGCCCTCTCTTATTGCAGTTTTAGGCAGGTGTAATACCATTGACTCAACAGGGATTACTTTTGATTTAATCTTGTTTAAGCAAAAGAGGTGAAGATGATAGTGCGCAAGCATTGTAGGGGACTCTGTGTTGATTTCAATTGCAGTCCTCTTAAACACTGACCTCAGCACATCTGAATTGTCAACAAAGCATTTGGACTGAGTATACAGTCTCAGAGGAGAGTAGGGCTACCCTAACACCCCAGACATTTATTCCTGGGACAGTTCAAACTCAAGTAATTAAACATGATTCTGTTTTATCAAAATCCTTTGAATTTTTATCCATCCCATCTGAGCACATCCAAGCAAGCACACTAATGTACCCTTGATCTGTACAATCATGATGAGTTTCAAACACCATATGCTCCTCCAAGACTCAGGAAGTTTTCAAGATGAGGAGAAAGAGATCACTGTAAAGCAGCACATTTTGCAAATGATAAAGTGGGAAAGAGACCTTGCAGTAACAAATGGAGGCTATCCTACTCAAGTCAAAAAAAAAAAAAAAAAAAGAGTAAAAAATTAAGAATGGGCCAGTAGTGAGTAGTGTGAGGAAAATTGAGTATTTTATTATTCAGAAACATTTTACCTGAATTATGAAGAGTTTTTGACTATTATGTCCATTGTTAAGTGGAGAGAGATTAATCTATCCAAGTGTAAACATCTCTATCTGAGTTGCTCACTCTAGACTTCCTTTACCATTGATGGAGAACAATAGGCTTTTCTACTCAGATTAGTAACAAGATGTTGGCAGATGAACAGAATGCAGAGAAATGTAGAGTCAGAGGATTTAGTGTTGGAGTCTTTGAGGAGTGTGTATTCATAGGTAACTGATGTCAACTTTTTATGAACATAGCTGTGGCAGAAAGGAAGCTACCTATTTTTTGCTGGACAGACATATTTAAATTGTTCTGTAAGAATATTTACCTAAATAAAAGAGCTTCTGAGGATGTTCCAAGCTCATTAGTTTCTTAGGCTGCAGCTTAATCATTTCCAACATTTGACAATTCTGGGGATGAAAAGGAAAATAATCTCAAAACTATGCATTATGTTTAAATTCTTGAACACTTGAGTCAAAATTCAAATACAGTTTTTCAGAAATGCTGAGCACCCAGGCCTAGGTTCACTATATTGTCTTTAGGATTCTAGTGCATTTTAATATGTTTAGGTATAATCAAAGATGAGAGGTACTTACAGAAAATGAGCTCATTAAAGATCTCAGGTACTCCCTGGCTCTTGGTCTTCTCCACCACAGATGGAAACTGAAATGCTTTGGTCCAACACCTGAAGCTACATAGGATGAGCACAGGATAAGAATTCATTTATGGAAATGGACCTTGCATAGGTCTCTAAACACATTGTCTGATTTTTTTATAAGCAGACCTACTTTTCATGCCTACATTATTAGAAAAATTGATCAGTTGTAGACATCTGAAAAACTGCTACTTAGTATTCTACTGCCATAAACAGTTCTTGGATCCTGATAAATATTAGAAGATTCAGTCACAGTTTCTGACATCAAGTAAGTACAGACAACTAATGCATGATATTTAGGTTAAGCAAGAACCATGTAAGAGAAGAAGCTGTGTGAGAATGCTATTTTATTTCACCATTTTTTCAAATCACTGATGAAATTATCCCTTTGTCTTCTCTCCATAAATTTTGATTTGGAGGTAAGATTTTTGGAGACGGGGTTGAATTAATTTGTGTGGGAATGATTGTCCTCGGGTTAAAAGCACAGAAACTGTTTGGGGTATGGATCACTGAGGTTATAACTACTTCTGTATTGCTGTTCAAGCAAAATGCTATATAAAACACTGACTCTCAAAAGAAAACATAGGCAAAGTAAATTAGAATTTCCTAAGATAACCAGAATATTTCCTGAAGAAATTGGTATTGTACTTAAACAACTTGATGGTCTATTAAACATACCAACGTTAATTTTTTTCTCAGTTTTATAGTTAATCATTTTTTTTCCTTTGGATAAAAGACATCTTCTTATAGCAGTGAAACTGATCATCAGCATCATCTACACTACTTCTGTAGATATGTTTACATGAATACAGAGGAGAAGACAAAGGCAAGATATTGTTGTCTAACACAATACTGTAGTAGAAAGATACAGAAGAGCCAGCCTTCTGATGGGTACATGGGTGACAGGACAAGAGGCAATGGACAGAAGTTTGAATGAATTGATTCCAGATAGATATAGTAAAAAACATTTTACCATGAGGGTAGTCAAATTCAAGCCCAGGAGAGGGGAGGGGGGGTTGGTTTAGATTGGCTGAAGATTGTCTGTGTTTGAAGATACTAGAGTCCTGAACAACACAAATATTCATCATGTCTAGAGGAGTAAGTTAATCACAGTAAAAAACAAAAATGAATAGCTAGGAAAATGGGAGCATAATTCTATTTTTCTGTATATCCACAAATCCCTTTTTATCCCCACTGCAACAACTTTGCTTTCCAAATAATGACTTTTTGCTTGTTAGAGAAATTCAAATGGACTCACAATAGCTGAGCATCTAGGAAAATCCGGATGCATATTCTTAAGTCACTGATGGAAATACAGCTTCAGGCGTTGCGTAGTAATGCTGAAAAATAGCAGATGCCTCCCACCATAGGGATGAGTGCATCTGAATAGTGAATAGGCCATTCTTGCATTGGCTGTCAGTAATAGTATCATGTTTATGCATGCAAAGTGCTACAGAAGCATAAGACACAAGTATTATGAATATAACCTTTTTTTAATATATATGTTTATCTTAAATATATAGTGCTATTTTTACTATTAGGCACAGTTGAGAGGAAAATCTTATTTTGTGTAAGAGGTTAACCTGGGAAAATATTACTTCTGATTCACGCTCCCGATTCATAATTGCTTCATGTAAACTTTTTTGCAAAAGAGGGTGTTAATTGACTTTTGGTTTGTTGTAACAAACATACTTCAAAAAGGAGGAGAAGTGGGGAACGCATCCAGAATTCAGGAGTTGGATAGCCTTAATGGCTTGACAATGCATAAATTATCTGCTAATGGCTTATATCAAGTTCTAGCCAAGAATATTCAAAGAGTCCCACATTCTTTTCCAATGCAGAATCGTGGATCTAGGTAAGAGAATACTGTGAAGATCACCAAGTACAACCAACAACCAGACCTCCTAAGTTCCATGACTAAACCGTGTCCCTCAGTGCCACATCCACACATCTTAAATATCTCAAGGGATAGGGAGACCTAGGCAGCCCATTCCAACACTTAATCACCCTCTCCTTGAAGAAAGTCTTCCTAATGTCCAAGATAACTTCCTCTGGTGCAACATATTAAATAGAAGTTGCTCAATTTATACCAAGTAAACAGACTAAACTTTATTCATCAATAATTATGAATACTATTTTTTGCACTCATATGTTTCAAGGTCAGTGTGGGCCATTGTTATCATTAAGCTGCCTAAATGACAGATGGGCTCCCTGAAATCATGTAATTTAAACATCTCCAAGAGTTATGATAAACTTAAGTAGACATATTAAGCAAAAGCTTCCAATATTGATTTCACAATTTCTACAGATAGAATCATTATCCTTCGTGATTTTGTGATTAATTACTATCACTATTAAAATTTTTCAGCTAATTAATATCTAAAATTGTATGCTTTACCTTCCAGCCATTACGTTCTGTTGTCTTTGTCTAATCTGAAGGGAGCATATAAACAGGAGGGAGAACGGCTGTTTACAAGGGTGGATAGTGATAGGACAAGGGGGAATGGTTTTAAACTGAGACAGGAGAGATTTAGATTAGATATTAGGAGGAAGTTTTTCACACAGAGGATGGTGAAGCACTGGAAAAGGTTGCCCAAGGAGGTTGTGGATGCTCCATCCCTGAAAGGCATTCAAGGCCAGGCTGGATGTGGCTCTGGCAGCCTGGTCTGGTGGTTGCTGACCCTGCACATAGCAGAGGGTTGGAACTGGATAATCATTGTGGTCCTTTTCAACCCAGGCCATTCTATGATTCTATGATATGATATGAATCTGTTAAACCTGAAATATTGTCACTTATCTGTTACCATCAATTGCTGGCATGTCAATTCATTTTCAGTCATTTCCTTATTAGTGGAAAACAGAACTGCCTGAATCTTTACTATGAAACATATTTTTTATTAAGGTTTGTTATGTTCTCTCCAGTTCCTCAGTGTTCTTCTTGCATTGAGGTATTCAACATCTGGGGCATGTGATATACTGAATATGATTATGTAGCCTATTTCATCAGTTTCCTTGTTTTTATACACTCAAAGTTCATATTAGTCCTTTTCCACAGCATTGGTTGGAAAAGGCTATTTACCTAAGCATCTACAGTGATAAGATGAGATATTGGCTTGCTTCTGTCTAGAAAAGTGTTTCTTATCCTATAAATAGGTATTACCTGTTAGCAAATTAGCCAAACTGAAAACTACATTCCTGGTTTTTACCAGCTTATCAGGTAATTGTCCTCTTTTATGATTTATCACATTTCCAGCTGTTAACTGCAAGTCTTATCGTTTATAAATGACATTTTTTCCAGGATGTTTTTTTCAGCATTTTTGGTTTTTGGTTTGTTTTTTCTTTTTTTTTTTTTTCCCAGAAATAATGTAAAGCCAAAAACTGGTTTCTCCAAGAGCCCACTGAAAAGTCACAGTGTAACAATGACATCAATGCCTGTACATACTTCTGAAAATGTAGTTATTAGAAAATTTAGCAATCATTCTGTACGTAATTTTGAATCAACTGTGTTTTTAATCAAACTGTCATGTTGTACCAATTGTTATCTATTCAAAGGGCTACAGTTTTACCAAGAGCATTTTTTCAAGCAAGCCTAAGTTTAATCACATCAAAATATGATATAGGTTACTTTGAAAATATTTTTATGGACAAAACCATTTGGTTATAGTTAATTGCTTTTCATCCCCCCCCCCCTTTATTTATAGAATCATAGAATCACCAAGGTTGGAAAAGACCTCTAAGATCATCCAGTCCAACCATCCACCTGTCATTGAATGTGTTGTAGAATTTGCATTATTTTAATTGAGAATGCTCTCGGCTGAGCTGGCCTATAATTTCAGAGGTCATTTTGTTTCCCCAGATGAAATATTTCCAGACTAACAAGAATGTACAATTCTTTCCCTGCTTCCCAAAGTTTATAAAAACTACCAATAACATTCTTCAACTGGTTCACTTAAAACTAGCTATACTACTTTCTTACTCTCTGGAAGTCTCTTTTCTCTTGGTTTTTGCAGTATGTTCTCAATTCTAAATGTGAGGATAAATTTTCTCCTTTTTTCTTTTTTTCCCTAAGTGGATTTGCAGGCAGATCTATGTAGCAGAACACTATCACTCTGTGACCCCAATCAAGAACTAGCTTTCATTATATTCATCCCTAACCATTGCTAGGTGGTGAAGTTTGTCTTCTGCACTATGCAGCTTATGCACAGCTTAAACTGATGTAACACAGCAGTGTATTAAGATCTGAATGTTAATTAGAGTAATGATGTTCATTCAGTTAAATTCTTCTTTACTGAGCCAGAATACAAACATGGAGCTGTAGGCAATACAAAAATCACTAGAAGTGCTTAGGTAGCTAAACTGAATATGTGGGATGGTTACCAGAAGATCTTGGAGAACAATCGTATCAGAATACACTTGTGGGATTTTTATGTCTCTTTTCTGTTTCCAAAACTTGAAAGCAATACTATACAAATAAACATTAAGACAAGATATAAGTACCTCGTTAAAATTAGATTAATAATGGTGAAAATAGGGTGCTCTTATGTGTTATAACAGAAGATTGGAACTAAAGGTAATTAAAACAGCATAAGAATATGTAAAAGACATCATTACAGTCCTCAACTGATCTTGCAGAATTATATATGCTCCTGCACAACCTTAGCAATAAACTCCATAAAATTATTAATGTATTTAAAGATGTAGATCGCATTCTATGTATGGATTTCAGCATCTTATTTATGTGCTTCCTCATTTCAGCTTGCTTTTTTCCATCGTTCTGTTCGTTAGCATATGCTAAGGAACATTTAAAACTGCTACCAGAACTTTTTTTTTTTTTTTTTGCAAAGAAATCGTGGAAAATGTGAGACTATTAGAAATCTTCAACAAATGGAATTGATGGGAATGTACATTACAGACTTGATCCAGTCAGTTTACCCACACTGATTACAAAGTAAATACTATTTGGTGGCATCACTTTACATTCAGAATCAATCCACTGGTATTTCAAAAAGAATCATTTAACAATGAATAATGTTTAACTGTAGATCTCAGCAGTAAATTAGAATATCCTAATTTAATAGAGTATGATCTGTTATTTGCCAACAAACATAGATTGCCTTATAAATCATGCAATAGTGTGGTTATAGAATAACACTATACTAAATTATATTTAATTACTGCCTATTGAACAGTCATGTTTCTGCCATATAATATAATTTTCCATCTTTTAACTTAGTTTCTTTTACTAACAGAAAATGCAAATTAGTTCTGAAGAAAAATACTTACTGGGCACAGGTAATTAACTGTGTATTTCAGGAAATGGCACCAACTACGTGAGAATCATCAAAATGCTTTTCTGTTTTGCGCCTCTCTGTATACAACTGTTTATGTATTTAATGAATTATATTGAATATAGGCCACAGCTGAGGAATTCAAAATAATAGGTAAGTCTATAGATGAATGTGCTTCCCGGTGCAGGCTTCCTATAATGTCTATTCTTGTTTCACATCAGTCACTGATACTTTTCAGAAAGAAGTTTCTCCTGCATTTATATTCTGAACTCTCTTCTTCTGTTAATGATCCAGTGTGTTTGAGATGAATTATGTTGGTGTTTTTTTTAATTGCCTTATGAGTATTTGACCCAATTACCTTGTTTAAAATTCACGTTAAGTAATTGTATGGTCCCAAAAGAGTGGGAAAAGTTTGGAGGGAGGACAGGTTTTTCATTCCAGTTAAAAACACCTAAGAACTTTCTGTGGGGTGGAATTAAAGAACTAGAATAGCACTGGATCCTTAATAGTTGCTAAAAACTAAGGGAAACTTCTAAAACTTTAAGCCAGCTTCCATGATAGAAATGAAAAGCTTCATCACAAAAAGTAAATACCATTTTTTTTGCATTTTGAGACAGAGATAATTGAACATCCTGAATAGTAAACTTCTTTGCTATGCTGCTTAAGTCCATATATTTTAGCGCCTAATGATTCGAGGATGCCTAGCTGGATTTGGCAAGCACCTAGTATGTATTTTGGAACACTGAGATATTGCTTTGGAAGCCCCACTTTCTGCTTTAATTCTTTTGAAATATTTGGCCAGGGGCAGGTACTTGATCTCAGTACACGGAAGTTTGTTGATTGAAAGCCCCAGTGGTTTGAAGTTTAACAACTTCTTGAGGCCTCCTACATCCAGAGTATCCATACACCTGAGGCAGATTTGAGGATAAGAGAAATATGGGGGTGTGTGTACAAAGTTACTTTGCTTATCACAAAGTACTACTACTTGCGAACACGAGTAGTAAATATTACAGTTATAAAACCAAAACATATGTGGTTAAATGTTTCAAATTTTTAATTCTCTAGGAGTTTTTGGATCTCTTCTTGTCTTTTCATGTGGGATTCTCGAACAAGCTCAGCACTGGCCTCACAGTACTCCTGCAGATATCACTGTGGATGTTATCCTGGGATTCATAGGAATAATTAGGGAAAAAAAAAAAAAAAAAAAGATCACTTGGGAAAATGTCTGCTGACCTATTTTGTTGTTTCTGACATTTAAAAGTAAATTTGGAAAGGCTTAAGTGAGAAGTCTTGTTTTGTTTTTTTTTTTAGTGGTTGTTTTGCTTTGTTTTGTTTGTTTTTGGTTTTTTTTTTTTTTTTGAGAGAGAGAGAGAGAGAAGGGAACTGAATCTTGACCCATATAAAAAGAATCAGCAAAATCAGCCAGCACAAGCTTTCCCTCTGAATTACTAAAAAATGTTCGTGTGAGGTACCACAGTCTCCCCCTAATATGGTGCATATTGCTTCTGGTGCTTGTTACTGCAAGCCTGTTGATTAATCCTCAAAGGACTCATTATATTTTTAGTGGAATCTCAGAGCATCCAGACTTCAACAAGGGAGTGATCCAGTGATCCAGACACTGAGTAACCCTGCTATATTTCATTTTGTTTTCTCTTCATAGCTGGACAGTGCCACTTCACTCATCCAGGCAGCTAAAAATCTGATGAACGCTGTGGTCCTTACAGTGAAGGCATCATATGTAGCTTCTACTAAGTATCAGAAGGTCTATGGTACTGCTGCAGTGAACTCCCCAGTTGTATCTTGGAAGATGAAGGCACCTGAGAAGAAACCTCTAGTAAAGAGAGAAAAACCAGAAGAATATCAGACAAGAGTGAGAAGAGGGTCCCAGAAGAAACATATTTCCCCTGTACAGGCCTTAAGTGAATTTAAAGCTATGGATTCATTCTAAAGCACTAAGCTTTACCAGCAGGGTTTTATATTCTTTTTGTATGCATACCTGCCGACTTGTATGCGTCTGGCATGGGGTGGGGGGGAAACAATGTCAATTTGCATGCAACCTGAGGCTCTATCGAAGTAACTACTTTCTGCAATGCCAAAATTTAAGGGCGTTCTCTTCCAATGTTCAGTGGACTTGGTCCAAGCTTATTTTTTAAAATAAACTATTGCATTAAATTGGCCAAAGAATTTGCTTCACAGGAGTATTTGCTTGGGGTACATAACAAATTCAAGATTAAACCCAGAAATTTTTATGCATGCAAGAAACATTAGGTTGGCAGGTATATTAAGTGAAAAAAAAAAAAAATGGAATTGTAATGGTAGACCATAAAGCTTGTATTGCTTCTGTTCCAGTGCAAAAATGTACTAGCCAATATGCTTAAATGTGTGGCCCAATAATTAAATGATATAACTTTTAAGTCATTTTCATTATAGTATGTGAATTTTTAAAACAGATACAAAGAAATTCATCTTAAAATTGCTTCTTTTAAACAATATTTTGTTCTTTATATTCTAGTAGTGTTATGATTGCTCACGTTTCAATTTTACCCATTAATATGAACAGAGGTTTACTTTTGCCAATTGAATTCCTTATGGTGGAGTATGAAGCACAATATGGTGATTGACATTGCCTTTTATATTATGATTATTATGATGATGATTATTATTATATTAGTAATAGAAGACCTGATGGTGGAATGTTTAGAGACATGGAAATTGACAATGTGAGAATTTAGAGGCAAATATGTAGGTGTAGCTTGGATTACAGGTATCTGACATACCATTGTAACCACTAACTCAATAAACTCATTTAACCTTGGAATCCTCAATTTGTATGGCTTGTCTGTTTTAATGCAGAGATGCACAGATGCCTTCTGCAACACAGTTGAGGTAGGCCAATTGATTTTGTCTTGTGTTTCCTTTTATTTTTGGGGGAAGAAGAAGTAACATTACACTATTTTTTTTTTTCTATTACTAAATATGAGCAATGGGTCAAAACCATAGTTTAAATCTTCAACAAAGAAGAACATATGTCAAGTGGGTGATGAAATTCTGTTTAAACGTATCACTTCAAAAACAGCATGAAAATGGTTCAATTTAATAAGTCAATAAGTTTGACATCTCAGAACCTTGGAAATCATGATTATTCCACTCTTTGTAGATCTGTATAAAGTCTACTACAGAATGAAATGCAACATCTGCTTTTACTCTCTTTTAGTTGGCTCAACAGATTACATTATATATATATATATATATATAAAAATTAAAAGAACCTTCATGACATCATAAGGGATTTGAAAAAGTGTAAGAAATGGGATATACCATAAGTGGCTATCTATCCCTTAAAGTGTTTTTGAGATAGTGTTTTGATGCTTTTGTTACATATGTTCATCATTCCTCAGAACAGCAATGTACAGAATTTTATTCTCCAACACAGTCTGTATAAAGAAATATACTCTCAGAAGCTTTCCAGTAAATTATGATTTTTCCTTTTTTCAGTTGTTCTGTAAAATAAAAAGACTCCCCAATAAAAACCAGAGACTGTGCATATGATTAAAATACAAAGACATGAGTAAGTCCTTAAACAATTTTCCTCACAGTGCACTGTGGTCTGACATGGATTGGAAAAACTTGTGATATCAATAAATTATCTAAAAATAATTGGAATACTAACACAAGAAATTACAGAGACAAAAGATGGATCTTGAATTTACAGGGAAAAAAAAAAAAAAGCCAAATAACAGACAAATAAAAACGTCACAGTCAAGGATGGCACATTCAAGAAATATATATATATATATATACATACACAATTGGCCACAATGATTAACCCACTGCCAGTCACTCAGGCAGAATATTGACTGTGTCTGCAAAATGCTAAGGAAAATTAGATTTTGTGAAGGTAAAATCCATAATGATTCTGGGCAACTTAGTTCTCTTGAATTAAAGCCCTACTTTAAGAGGAATTATTTGTCTCCGGATGGGGCCCATCTCTGCTCAAAATGTCATTGTGGTAACATGGTAACATTTACCACTGAGAAATGAAGAGTGATGCATGTGAAAACATAAATAAATAAATAAAGCACCCAGAACATATCAGTTCAGTGGTTGACTCAGTAAAGTCAACGGAATGGAAAGATCCATGAAGAAACAGAAAGAAGACATTACTAGTTGATACTACACACAAGATACACACCTATATATACTTCAAGCAGTTTTTATCTACTCATCTGAAGGAAGTGTTACAGCATGGAAACATACACGACAACATGAATTCCTAGAATCAGTTTAATGTAAGGAGAGACTTGAGTAAGGTAAAAATCTCTGGTTTCTTCAGGGCAATAAACAGGCTAAAAGATGAATAAATAAGTTACAAGAATTAGTGATGACAAAATGAATTATCAAAAGCAAGTTTGATATAATAACAATGAATTCATTTGATAAGTAAATTCAGAGTTCACTGTCAGAATGACACACTTGTCACAGTGATAACAACTCTGTTCACTGCACTAACTACGAGTGCAGTGGTTTCCACCTTGAGATCTTGCATGTTTTCAATATCACACAGAATCACACAATTGCAGAATCACAGAATGGCCCGGGTTGGAAGGGACCTCAAGGATCATGAATCTCCCACTCCCTCGCCACATGCAGGGCCACCAACCTCCACATTTAATACCAGACCAGGCTGCCCAGGGCCCCATCCAATCTGACCTTGAACATCTCCAGGGATGGGGCATCCACAGCCTCTCTGGGCAGCTGTTCCAGCACCTCACCACTCTCTCTGTAAAGAACTTCCCCTGACATCCAACCTAAATCTTCCCTCCCTCAACTTAAAACCATTTCCCCTTGTCCTGCCGTTATCTACCCTTTCACAGGGTAGATTCCCCTGCTGTCTGTAGGCTCCCTTTAGGTACTGAAAGGCTGCAATGAGGTCACCCCGCAGCCTTCTTTTCTCCAAGCTGAACAAGCCTAGCTCCTTCAGCCTGTCTTCGTAATATCTTTGACATAAAACATAGGAGTAAACTAATGGATGAAGATTTTGGAAATGTCCAGTACAGTCAGTCCTCCACTAGCATAAGGGAACCTGTATCACTAGAATAGTGTAATGAAAAACTGTGCTGGACCTTGGATCAGGAAGCTGTGTTTCATTTGACAGTCACCTTGGTTCACGAACTAAATGTAAACAATCTGTCCATATTCTTGAACACATAGAACCTTGAAAATGTTACCTTCTGACTGTTTTTCTAATGCAAGAGAAGCAGTTCTATTCCTGCCTCTAGCAATTACAATTGTAATTTTCTTAAACATCTATTTAAGTTATTTTTAAATAAAGATTTACTTCTAGCAGATACATGTACACAAAATAACTGGTTTGATAATCAGTGTGGATGTCAGCCTGGCATCCCTGAACTAGAGGCATTTTTCATCCTAGCATGGTCTTCCATGCTGTCGTCACTGTTCATATTATTCAAATGCCAGTAACTTCTCTATGAGCAACAACAAACCCAAATTACAAATGACTTACATGTTTATCCAAGGATACATGGCTGTATCTATTGGTATGAAGCCATGAGATGTCTAGAGAAAGGAGTTTGGCCCTAACCCTACTTCCCACCCTAACAAGCTATGGAAGAAGGTCTAGAAGAATATTTAATTTTTATAAGTTAATTCTCCAGGAGGAACAGCAGCCAATTTCTGAATTAAGACATCAGAATACAAAAAGCCTGAAAACTTTTAGTTAACTTTCAGAATAATTTTCCTATGATTACTTTTCCTCGTTGGTTTATTTATTAAATTAAGAATTTGAAAGTGAGAAGAAGAGTTAAAACAGCTAAGTACATAATTTACATCAAGGAGCTACTGAACAAAGCATGGTAATACAAAGGAGTGGAAGTTTTGGATGGGGCAAACAAATGAAACCTGAGCCTAGTAAAATAAATCAGTAGATTACTCATATATAGCATTTCTTATCCTTAATTCCCAGTGATCTTTAAATTTATACATGAACTTAAGTGCTTGGCTGCATATAAATGGCAGTATTGATATGCTTAAAGTTGAACAAATGCTTTGATAATAAGGAAGTAGAGGATAAAGCTCAGTGCAGGTTCACTTTGATCCCATATTTTCTTCCTACTCTGTGTAGAAGAATGTGAAATGCCAATCGATGTTTCAGTTCTTTTGCATTTTAAAAAGAGGTGGACCAAAGAGTGGAAACACAGTGCTGGAAATAATCCCACACAGGCAAAATACTGGTTAGCTGTTTTTATCTATCACATTATTTTACAGCTCCACATGAAAGCTGGCCAAAACAAGTTTCCTTTCTCTCTAGAAAACTCACATTTAATAAATAAGATGTATATTTATAGGCTCAAAATGAGTCTGCATATAAAATTTTATATTTGAATGGAGGAAAAAAAAACAGAAGTACATTGCTGTTTTTTTTTCAAACCAGTCATCCAATCTAAACCAATTATTATAACTGAAATAAAGCAATGTCGTGTAGCTCATTTCACTCTATTTTTCATTATGCCTTCAAACAATCTTTGTTGTTCAACTACTTTTGCAAGGCAGAGAAAGAATACATATGAAAAAGACAGGAGGTTGGAAGAGAGAAAGGGAAGATTTTTGTTAGATCTTCATCAATAGTTTGTCCAGAAAAGGAGTCATAGCTGAAGCTTTGTCCAAGGAAGGATACAGTTACATATGTCATCTTGTAATGAAAGAAGTTAACTTCAGCATTCATTTATTTGAACATACTGACCTTGATGCAGATTTGCAACTACAAAGATCAGTAATAGTTTCAAGGATTTTTCTGTTTTCTCACTGAATGACCACGTGCACCCTCAGGCAAGAGTTCACACCTTTCTCCTGCTTTCGATATTTTTCTCTTTATGGCTCAGTTAACACCAAATTACGGAGAACTTGACAGCTTGATAAAAGCTGTGGGAGGTAGGAATGTTGTATTTTCCTACTCTAGTTATAGTTTTAAAGTAATAAATATTTTAATTACTTGAGAAATAGTTTTTCCTTTTGTTAATGTCTGGTGGGATGTCATGGGTGATTAGCTACTACTAATATAGGCATATTAGCTCTGGGTAAAATTTCAAAGGTCTGGTGGTGTTTGGTCATTCCTGTGGAATAATAGAGAACAAGCAGAATGTGAAATTTTTATACCTACCTGCTTTGTCCCTTGCTAAGAATTAAATATAAGGAAGAAAGAAAAATAAAGCAATGTTTCCAAAGCCTCCCATAACATTCAGAGATAACGAGTTTGCTAGAAGAATGTATTTGATCCAGGTCTTTTTTTGTTGTTTTTTTTTGTTTGTTTGTTTTGTTTTTGTTTTTGTCTTCCCCTGAAAGTGTAGAAATTATTAAAGAATGATTATTTGGCCTGCATTTCCAGTCGGTCGTATTAAGTTGTCTTAATGGCTCCATCCCCCCACTGAACTGTAAATCTGGATTCTAAAAGGAATATAATTTCAAAAAAGAAAAGAAAAAAACAACCCTTATTTGTCTTAAGCTATTTGATGATTTTTCATTAATTACGTGTATGTATTTGTGTATATTTTATGTGAGTGCATGTATACACATGGGAGCATTCAGGACACAAGTATATTTAGGTGGCCAAAATTCTAGCAGATAGCAAACTACTCCCCAGAAAGCAGTTTGCTTTTATTTAGCTAGAATATCTTTAAGGTTCACAAGACCTTCTGTGTGAGCTGTACTGACTTTGTAGGATCTCTGAAGACCTTGATGACCATATGTATGGATTTCATATGGTCTAATGTCATGCCTCCTTTTTACTTCCATGGAAACTACAATCAATGCAAAGTACACAATAACACTGTTTGATAGAGCAAATTCTCAGATGCAAAGCAATGTTTTTCAACATAGTCATTGCCATTAGCTATGCATTTCCAACAGTGATGAACAGGAGCCTGCATGTCACACTCATAAACATCAGCACCAGTGTAGGTGACTCACACAGTCACTGTCACCACTTCTGAAATGCACCACCCACCACTTCACTGTGCTCACATCCACTATTTGGTCTCCATAAATGTTCAGCAAGCATTAATGAATGTCATTGGTTACCAATTTTTTTCTGCATGAAGGAATACAATTCCACACCTTTGTTCCATATGCACTTCACTGTCATTTTGTCAGACTGCTTCTTTGCTGCCATCTGTCACACAGCAAGAGAATGTAATGGAATGCTTGTGAGAAGGTTCAAACTCTATTGCCATACCACCAACATCCACGTTGTGGGCCCACAAAATAATGGAGGAGGCAATATTTTTGGAGCAGCTCATGTAGAATCAAAGAACAGCTCAAGGTCGAACGTGACCTTGAAAGATTATCAGGTTCAACCTTTTGTGATAAAAGGGAGGTGAGATGAGATCTAGAACCCTATTTAATCACACCTTGTGTTCACATATATACATATATACACTTATATATTTGGCTACATGGAAACCAAGCCTGGTTCAACTAAAACACAGGCTCACAGGCTCTTCATTCTCATTAGCCTGCCTTCAATGGTACTGCCCAGCATTAGTATTACACAACCTGGTGTCAGGAACCCTCAGGTGCTAACAGAGACCCTGCTAGCTGTCATGTATAATTTTTATTATCAATTAGATCCTGGTCTACAACTGAGACTTTAAGGAATATCTATTATTGGAGACATATTTGTGGAGTAAATTAAGGTCTAGTGACCTTAATTTATTATGTTATAGAGCTATATTAAAGTCTACAGGTTCTTTGTTTCATTTATCCCTCAAGACAGAGTTTTAAATCTGCAGTATGAACAGTTAACAGGTTGGAGAAGCTCAGTGGTATTTCAGAGAGCCATTTATTTACTCACCCTGGGAAGAAGAGCTCCACCCATTTTCCCAAGTGCCATTATCTAAACTGACTTTCACCCTCTCGTGTGTACGTGGGTAGTTTATTAGTCTCTTTTCCCTTTACTGACAATGGTATCAAGAAATCACAATACCTGGATCTCAAATACTAAGGGAAATCTCTTTCACTGGAAGCAGTTTAAATTGCAGATTTATGTTAGTGTGGCTTGGTGGAAACATTTTCTGCATGAGATCATGGAGCGTGCTCCATGTGTCTTATATATTAGCTATATCGCATGTTGAACATTGGTCACCACTCTACTGGAAAAAAATTCAGCTTTTCCCAATGTGTACATTCAGATGGTTCTGTTGCTCCCAGAAATCATCCTTGTTTTTCATTTAGATACAGCACTGACTTCTTAAATGAGTAAGTGAAAGCATGACAACTTACATCCCAGTACCTGTCTTAAAGTATCTATGGGAGTGGGGAAAGGAGAAATTTAAGCTCACAACTCATAGGCATTTTCTCAACCATCAAAAATTGTATTAGGTAACTTAGCTGGTTGCCTTTCCTCTTTCTTTTTCCTCTTTCTTTCTTTATGGTTTTCTTCCCAGCTTTGACTGATCCTTATTACCTGCTCTTTCTCTTTTATAGGTACTATCTGGCTTTAGTTGGAAAGCTTTTATTTTAGCATGAAGAAACTGTAGTGTGTTATGGATTGCACAGCTTATCTGAATGATTGAAACAATGGAAAATCTCATCACAGGGGTGGGCTTCTGTAAATGTTTCACCTATTAACGTTTTAGGGCTGCTATTTGAGACTTTAGCAATCAAAGCAAGTAGTTCTCTAACTTCTTTCCTTTTAAAAACGTCACAAGTTCTGTATTCCATTGCTGAAGGACAGTGGTTGTGTAAAAGGAATTATATTTTGTACCTTAATAGCTTTCAGATGAGTAACTTTGGGAAGAGGAGGAGAAAAAAAGCACTGAGCTCCAGCATCCTTGAAAGTATACCCTGCTATGAAGGCTGAACAACCAAGCCCTGTACGTTGAGACTCATTTTGGCAAAGCCACAGTCTACATTAGGCTGCAATAAAAGCTCTTTATTTGTGGTCCCATACCATAGCGTTATGCATCACCAGTCAGAAGGAGTTCTAAATTCTTTCCTTCAGCTACAGAAAGATAAAGCAGAAAGCTGCTTCCAGACTCAAATACAGCTGCAAAAGAGAGACATTTCAGAAGATACTGTTCTGGTTTTAACAAAGATGCAAAGAAATCACTCCCTCCAATTTTTTAATCTCCTTCTCAAATACTTTTCAGATGTTAAAAGAAATAGGTTTTTAAGGCAGTTCCAAAGCCTGTTAATTTATGCTGTTCTTGCTAACAAAAACATCTGACTGAGAGAACGGTTTGTTAATTGACCTTATGATTGACTTGTAGAGAACCATGTGTTGGGCATTAGAAGTTATCTCACTATAATGCCCTTCCCATCACGGCTCTCTGATTTAGTGAGCTCATTAGGAAATGAAGGCATAAATTAAACTTGCAAAGAGGAAGTCGGTAGGGAAAAGCCTTGAAGTGTTTTGTATGCTGTAGAGGGTAAGTAGCAATTTTCTTTGTTTTGTTTTGTATAAGTGATGTATTTATTTAGAAGCTGCAAGTATCACTGCTTTTAATTGTTTCCCCTGAGACTTCTGTGATAAAAACCTGTTTCTTCTAGTGAGAGGTGACTCTTATCTGAGACTATGATGTAAAGGTATCCTTAATGGTAAGGGGAGATTTTTAACATGAAGTACTACTTTACGTAGGTTTCTTTAGTCTAAGTGTGTAGTAACAGCTTCAAAGGCTCATGCTCAGGTTGCCTTTTGTGTTATTACAGAGATTACTCATGATAGGTAACCTGTATTCACAATGCTTCTATAGTAAGCACTGAGCTCACCTGCATGAACTAATTCAAAAGTAGCTTTCATTGGTTATTGATGAACTATTTTAGATAGCATAGAAGTTCTATTTTTCCTTTCAGGACTGGTGTTTCTTATCCAGGCAGTCTTTTCTATGTTACTAATTCAACCATACAGAGTACCTTGCTCCTTAATTTATTGCTTTCAGATTCTTCCCAAAAATGGTTGGGTTTCAGGTTTGTAGTAAAGCTACTGAAAGATCTGTTCTTGTTTAAATAAATACTTTATTATTGTCTTGACAGTTCTGAGACTCTTCGACATTATGCCTTAAGTACTGAGTGGTGAGGTATTGCAACAGATTGCCTAAGGAGGTGGTGGAGTCCCTGGAGGTGTTGAAGAAACATGTAGATGTGGCACTGAGGGCCATGGTCTAGTGAGCATGGGTTGATAGTTGGACTTGATGGTCTTAGCAGTCTCTTACAATGTTATTGTTGTGAAGATTCTACTGTTAATTTCACTTTCCTCCCCAGTGTTCAAGAAGTTATCATTAGTTAAGTTATCTTAATTGTGTAGTATCTTATGTTACCTCCCCATTTGTGCATCAGAATGCCTTTTTAGGAGTTGATGAAGCAGGCAGTATTGCTGCCAAACACCTCTATCCTTCTGCAAGAGAGAGGCTGGACTAAGTGCCTCTATAGCATAGAGATTTAAATGACAAAGGAAATTCCGATGGACCTTTGTCTCCTGCTATTTAGATGACTCCAGCCTACTTTATTGTCTGTGTGTTTTTCTGAGTCAGTGTCTATCATGTGCCATAGGGCATGACTTGGAGATGTAGACTGATCACATCAAAGTTGTGTGTGAAACCGTAAGCAGCATAGCTGCATCGTAGCTGTCCTCTGTCCAAGTAGAATCCTGATGTGAAAAAGCTCAGATCATTCAGGTTTTGATGCAAAAATGCCATATCTTTTTCCCTGTAGTAATCTTTACAAAAGAAATCAAAATAACTGTAAAACACGTACTACCTGCACAGGTGTCCTCCTTTGAGCTCCCCACTCACTTCTCTCTTCCTTTTTTTTTTTTTTTTTTATTTTGGTCCCATTCTTAATTGGTGATTTCCCTTTTCTCCAGGAGGATCTACTCTACCACTTCTCCCATTATCTCTCTGGTTAGAGCTGCTTTGAGATTCTTTGCCTTATCTGCTTGTTGCAGGATGAAGAATGCCTGTTGTCTGAGATGTCTGAATGACATTTGCCCAAAGCAGGGTTATCACAGGCTGTTTATCAGAAGAAAAGTGTTCCTCATGAATTATGCTCTTTGTGCTGACTGCAGTGATATGAGGGACAGTAGCTTTCCTGGTATTACCTTATTAAAGCATACTCTTGGCAGTGAACTTGACGTGAGTCTAAGTCACCTCTTTCAGTTTTCCGCTCAGTACCTGAGAGCTTTCAATTGGAATTCCTCAGGAAAACATCTAAAGGGCTCTCAACTGCATGGTCAGGGAAGAATATTTCTTATGGCAGTTCCATGTGCTCTTGGAGTACCCTTTGTTTCCCAGCTACTACAAACTTGAAACTGGACTGTGTTTTTTCTTTCGTTACATTTTTTTGTTGTTCCCTTCCCCAAGGCAAACCTGGAAAATAGTAGTGCTGGGAAACAAAACCGGAGCACCTCTGAAAGGTATGATGAATATTTAGATGTGATCAGACAAACTTCAGTGTCTAAACAGAGAAGATTTGGGTTGCTTTTTGTGGTCAAGGTAGTGTTGAAGCTATCCTTTCTGGCTGGTCACTGAATTCCAAACAAAGCCATGACTCCAGTGGTAGGGTTGGCAAAGGAAATCCCAGGAGCAGTCTGTGTACAATAGCATGAATTCTAGTGAAGATCTGTTTAACCCATTTGCTTTGTTTTACTTCTCACTTCTGTCTGCCTGTCTCATGATTCTATGTGCTCTTACTGTACGTTTGCATGAGGCTCAAGCTTTCTGCCTGAGGTAGCTTTAAAAATTAGCTAACATTTGACAAAAGACACACTTCTAAAGTAATGCATACATATAGCAAAGTAAAATAATAAAATGAATAGGAACTTCAGAAATACGCTGTGTAAAATCTACCCACAATTAATTCTACATAAAAATCCATGCATTGGCAGATTGGCTGCCAGTAAAGAATGGTTAACGCTAAAGCAATGAGTCATATCACCACTGCTGTACCTCCTTATGAAGAACTTTAACAGGAAATCATATTAATCTTATTTAAAACTGTCACAAATATCCTTTATTCTAATTATATTTGCCTGAGTTTCTGTTAAGAAACCGTGTACAATTTAATAATATAAAGTGGATTCTTATAGTGTGCAGTACATAAATGATTTTTTTTTTCTTCCTCATGTATGCAAATAAAGCAGAAGAAAATTGAGTATGCTCCCTTGCTTGTTAGTATTTTGTCATGGTAACCCTTTAGTTTTTATGCTAGCTGAGTTTATAATATGCTCATGCTGAATAAAGAGCTGGTTTTTATAAGTCTCTTTGCTCTACCAGTTGTTGTTTCACTCATTTTTTTCGCTAGCAAACATATCTTTTCCAAGAATACTTACTGTTTTTAAGGTGGGGGGAAAAAAATTACTTTCACTATTTTAATCAATGGCAGCTCACTACCTTTGAATCTTGTGTTAGTTCTAGCTCATCTTGTGGAAAACAGCTTGAGAAGTGATTTGGTTCTGCTGTGAAGCCCCTCTCCTTTACCAGTACACAAGGCTGATTATTGATACTAGACTAATGCAGGCTCAGACCCAGATTTGTCTATACAGTTTTGTACAGCTGTGTACAGTTTTGAAATATGTACAGCTGTACAAATATGTGAGATTGGCTCAGTGCAGGCAAGAATGTGATCTTAATTATTTTTAGACAGTTCTGGCCTTGCTAGAAGGGAAGGCTATCTGAATCAGGGAGTTCAGATGACCTAAAACCATTAAGCTACTTAAATTTTCTGGTGAGCTTCTAAGAAATTCAAGCTGCAGGAAACATTATTTCTTAAAGTCTCATCAAGAATTTCAAATAATAGGATCCTATCAAATGATGTTACTGAAGCACAAGGAGAGCATTACATCAATTGTGTAGTAGCTGAGAGTTTAATGTTGACTACAGTTGTCCTTATGCATGTATCCTTTTATTATTGCTCTGGAACTCCACCATAACTTCAGATTTTACTCAAAGAAGTCTTAAAAACCCTACTACCAGTGAATGCATGCATGTTATTGTGGGAGTATTTAAGGTTGTCTTGAAACATAGTGATGTATGTCAAAAATTACAAAAATGTGAAGTAGGGGAAATCTAAATATTGGTAAGAAAATCAAGTTTGGAAAAAATAGGGCCTTGGTTTTATAACATTTCAGAGCAAAATAAAGAGTATCTTGCTACCCTTTATGACTCCAGGGCAGTAAGAGAACTCTTCTGATGCTCTATACAAGAAACAGCCATTGGCAGTTCTCTAACAAGCTGGGCAGAATTTAGGAATTACTGGTGATAGGTAGATGGTTGGACTGGATGGTCTTAGAGGTCTTTTAAAACCTTGATGATTCTATTTATTTTTCTGGAGGACAACAAGAAATAGAGTTTTAATCAAATGATATGTTCTACCAATAATTCTGCCATAGAAAGGAAGTGTGGTTTTTCAATAGCATTTTAAGAGCAATAAAAATTTTAGTTGATCAAGTGCATCCAAAGCTTGGAAGTGTTCTGTACACTATAGCTACCTAGAAGGAGAAGCAATGCAACAATTGGCAGGAAAGCTATTTTGATGTTGCATCCTTAAGTAAAATCCTCCTTTTTCTGCTCTCAGTTCTATCAAAAAAATAAACATAGGAAGATACAAACATTTAAAAACAACAACAAAAAAGAAAAAAAAAAAACAACAAAAAAACCCCACAAAAAACAGAAAAACAGTATTTGATTTTAACTGCATCCTTTCAAAGCAGACCAAGCTAGGAAACTGCCAGTATTTGTACAGAGAGGGGAAAAAAAATAGCCTTATATTAATTTATAAATATTTTTTGAGCACTTAGTTGAGAGAAAATTAAAGCTGATAATTATTTTTTTTCCCAAAATACCAAATGTATTTCAATACAGAGTACTTCTGTACTGAAGAAGTGACAGCTTACAGTTAACTACTGATTTTCTCTGTGTTCAAATTTTAATTTGGATATACCTTTCAATGGAAAAAGGAACTTTTTCTGTTGAAGAAAAATTTAAGACTGTTTCCAACTTGTTCTGTTTTGAAGTGGAACAGAGGCTTTCCCATAGAATGGTGCTGGATCTGCTTTAAATCAGAATATTTGCACTGATATCAGAAATGAATTTCTTCAAGCTGTTGTAATGAGCCACTGTCCATTGTGTCTCTTCAACATATAGATGGAGGACTGGAAAATTTCAGTGGTGTCATGAACTCAAACAGCTTCTAGGAGAGTTTGCATGGCATAGCTCAGCTTTCTGAGAGATATATGCAGTGACTTTGAAACTAGAATGATTAACAGAGGAAAAAAACTATTTTCAGTGCAGCTTTGTACACTGAACATAACTTCACACTGACAATTCTTCACTTAAGTTTGCATTTCAGTACAGATGTAGTGTATAGCCTAGCTAGTTTTCAACTTATTAAATATTCTATCTTTGAGTTAGGTATTATTCTGATTTGTTTAAACCAAATGGTACATGTTCCCATGGAAAAGTTGCCTTGTAGAAATCTCAGGTATTCAAAACCGACACCATAAACTTTCATAATCAATGAAATGTGTAATTATATGAAAAAAGGTATCAAAATAATTTGAAATCCTTTTTTTTTTTTTTTTTCAGAAGAAAATGTGAATTGTTTCCCTCCTTTACGTCTTTATTTGTCATATCCTGTGTCAAACATTATTTTCCTTGGAACCACTGTCAGGCTGATGTGCCTGTAATTACTTTGTTTATCTAAATACCAACAAAGTCAAGTCTGTGTTTGAAGAATGTGGATGCAGGGCATACAGAATTATTTTTAGTCCAAGACTGGAAACTGCGGACAGTAATCAGAGATAATGTGGGTATATTTATTTTGCAGTCAAAGATGAGGCTGCAAGGTACAGCTGAGCTCTAGTTCATTATATCCTAACATCTAATTACAAAACAAATAGGAAGAGTTAGAGGCCCCTATGCTACTAGAAAACCTTGAGGTAGTTGCCAAAGATCAGCAACATCAGGATTGTAGGCTGTCTGGGCTGTAGTGCCCATGCAGTGGTAGAGTTCACAAACCTGAGGGATATTAAACAGGCAAGGAATAAAATTACTTAATTTTTGGAAAGCCAGCTTCCAGTTCTTCAGGAAGTTAGTCAACAAGACCTCTTGTGAATCTGTCTTCAAGGATAAGGGAATGAAGCAGAGAAGGCAGATCTTTAAGGAGGCTTTCCTTAGGATTCAAAGACTCTCCATCCCCAGGTGCAAGAGGTTAGAAAAGGAAGGCAGGAGACTGGCATGGTTGAACTGGGACCTGCTGTCAAACTGGAGAACAAGAAGAAAATGCACAGGCAGTGGAAACAAGGACAACTTCCATGGGAGAAAATATTGTTCAAAGAATGTAAATTAGACAATATAAGAAAGCCAAAGTTTGTCAGATAAACAGTATTTCTTAAGGAAGTAGAGGAGGATTAGCCATTATCAAGGTACAAACATCACTAATATTGCAAAGTTAGGTACTTCTAGTTAGTTTGTCGTCTTCCTGTTAGATTGTGTTCTTTCTGTGCTTCCCAAATTCTCTTCCCTGATGGGTCTACACTATGATCCAGTCTTTAATTACATAAGCACAGACAACTTTTTTGCATAAGAGCCTCTTTTATTCCTTCTTGTGTATGATGGGCTTCTGGGGATACATCCTGACTGTGTAGGAGAGGAGTATGCAGTCTCTGACAGACTTCACCCTCACTTTCTTTTGGGAACGGTGGTGACAAAGTATTGTGAAAAGAAGAGAGAGCCTCATGGTTAGGTAACTACATGCTGCTCCAGGGAGTTATTTATATTCCAGCCCTTGCCTTTGACTTGTGTAATATCCAGGAAGTCACTTCAATCCATACTTTGCACAAATGCTTATTAATTGTCTGTCCCTCTTCTTCTAGTCTCTCACATCAAGACTCTGGATGATGACTGGCTGCAGCCTGATCTTGTGAAGTTGCACCCTAGTTGCTGTGTACTGTGCTTGCAAAAATGTGATATAGAGGGATAAGTGCCCTGAAAGAAGCTATGTTCCAAGGGTTTCAGGCTGGATGTTCCCATTTAGTGTGCGTAGTTGATCTTAATCTTTGTGTGTCTGCACCTTGTTGATAGAATAGAGATGTTACCTCTCAGAATAGATTAACTCAAATTAATATTTATGAAGTACTTGGTTTCTACAGCGATGAACACACCAGAAGATTCAGGAAGAAATGAAGAATTATGTTTTTAATAGTAGAGTTGGCTAAAGCAGAGTAAATAAGGGAAGGACTAATAAACTAAATGAGAGTATCAAGTGTTTTCTGATTGAGCGTTGTCCTTCCTGTTCACTGAAAGAGCTGTAGAACAAAAGCAATTAGCTTTCTACCTGTCATTTGTAATCAGATTTATACAAAATTGGGTGTTTTCTGGTAAGAATCTTTAACCCGAAAGGTTTATTTAGAGTGTTCATTGCCGTGGGGGGGGGGGGGGAAGGGGATGGAGGGAATTATTGGAAAAGACAAAGTAAAAAAAAATATATTTTCTCCATATTAAAATCATTGGGAAATATTCCAAATTGCTGTCTTTCAACAAAGCATTTCACTCACAAAATAAGTTTCAAATTCTGAGATGTTATAATTCCAAGTCTGTCTATATCTTACTTTGTGGACTTCTATGAATTATTCTCAAAGCAGGACATCAGTGTAGATACATGACTTAGGTATTAGAGCAAATGTGTAAAGCTGACCACTTGACTTTCTGTCCCTAAGAAACGAAAGGTTCTTTGTCATGTTATGATGTGTCAAGTGGCAAGATTTAGTCAGTCACCTAGGTATAGGATTTACTTGTTTGGTCAGTGGCAGCATGAAAGCTAGAAGTAGCAGAATTACAAGAACTTACACTGAAGCATGTTAGGAAAGACAGTTTATATTCCTGACATTTCACATATTCATTGTTCTTGTGAAAATAATCCTGCAGCCACACTTGTGAATTCTTTCAGCAGAGTCATTTGAGATCTGTAATGATGGAGGTTTGGGGAAAGCAGCAAAGAGAATAAAGAACAAATAAGATAATTGATTCTCTTATAATATTCTCAGCAGTGGAGATCTCATTTACAAAAATAAAAAATGGTGGTGGGGAGAAAAAGAACAGAAAAATGATGAACAGAAAAAGAAGTGTAACTGCTGTTCCTGTTTTACATGCAGAAAATTGAGGTCAGCTATATTACAGGCTGTGAAAGTGTGGTATTGTAAAACATCACTTCCACGGTACTTTATATCATGCAGGTAGAATAAATAAATGTTTGCTGCTATATTAAACACCCAAAGAACTGTTATAATATGCAGCAGATCAGACATTCTTCTTGTGATGGATAAATCCTCCTTCAGTGAGTTATCAGTCTGCAGAAAAAGAAAACTGAATATCACTGTTATATCTGATAGAGCAGTTTGAAGCTGTTCTATTGAATGTTTTTTAAGTTACTTGTCAGCAATCTAACAAAGTCTAATAGACTTTTAAAGTGAGAGTTTAAATTTTTCTTCTGTTTTCACAAGAAAATATGCATATGGGAAAAGTCACATTTAAACTTGCTAATGTGGAAAAGACTTTTTTTTTTAATCTTGGATACTGACAAAAATGTTTGCTGTATCAAATTTAGATCAGACATAATTTTCCTATTGATTATACAGAGTATCATATGCAAGAGTAATCTTTTTTTAGTTTGACTCTCAGACTGAGTGAATGACTTGTATAGTCCAAAGTGCTGATGGCACATCCAACTAACTTTACCTTGAGAAACACGAGGCATTATTTGAGGAGGTAAAAATATTACTTGGTATGAGCAAAGCTGGAAGAATCCACTCACTAGTAGCGAAACCCATGAAATCATGAAATGCCACGACTAGTTGGTAAAGCTACTCTGAAATTAGCATTTGCTGAAAGATTTAATAAAATCAGTGTGTCATGGAAAAAATAATAGCAATTACAGTCTTATGTAACACCCAGGAAACATGTATCAGACATAGCACACTATCTGAAGAAGTATGATTTAGCATTCCCCTTCCTTGGAACTGCTTGTTCTTGCTCAAGATGATTTCTTTCCATCCTATTCCCCCATCTGCTCCACCCCCGCTTCCTATCCTATCTGCTTGTACGCTTTTTATTATTATTATTACTGGTCTTCATTTCAATGAATCAATATCAGTTCTGGGTCTAAAGCTGTTGAAGGTCTCGACAATTTAAAAAGAGATTTCAACTCCCATTACCTTCAACTCGCTAGTTTCAATTTAATCTGTCAGATTATCTAGGTTCTGGTATTACTGTTTACCAATATGGATGCTCTTTAGGTTACAGCTGAGTGTTGGCAGTGGAATCCCTTCTCAGTAGTGCTGCTCTAAGTTTCCTGTGTGTGGTGATCATGGGTGTAGAATATTCTGAAACTCTGAATGAGAATGGCTAGGAGACAGCAGTTTTCTCAGGTTAGAGTTATCCCAATGCAGATTAATTTCTGATATATGTCATATATTTTACTATTGTTTAATTATTATAAGAACCTGAGCATGTTTTGATACAACCCGAAAGAGAACTTATGAAGACTTCACTAAGGTTTCAGCCCACTGGGTCAAAAGAACTCTCAGTAATGTGCCCCTTAACACAAGTAGTCATAAACACTCTGACTCCCCTTATCCTTTGGTAATTTTCCAGTTTGTCTGCACCTTAACACTCCTGGCTTTACCTCTGCATTTTACAGGTCATCTGACTGTTTAAAAAAAAAAAAAAAAAAAAAAAACTGCCCGAAGAGATTTAATTTCAAGGAATGGTGCTTACAAAGATGTGTAAATCACCTAAGATAGAATGAAAAATTGGTAATAGCTTTGCGGGCTTAAAAATCAGATGGATCTTGGAGATGAGATTTTGATAGAATAATTTGATGCATTTAGATACTTTTAAATGTTTTCAGATTTTTTTTGTAATGGTGACTGACAGTTTGTAATCATATAAAAAATAAATCTCCTTTTTTCACAGCCTCAATGGTCTGTTACTAGTATCTCTGACTTGAAAATACCTCTCCTAGACGACAGCCTCTTTAAATGTCAGTAACTCACCAATTTCCAGCTATTATAGGGAAGAATACCTTTCGCTGTGCATGGATACAGCGTGTAGTAAAGCAGACAGAAGCTTAAACATGCTTGTTTTTATTTTATTGGCCTTTCTGATGTGTGTAAGATTACTGTAATATAAAGTGAGTTAACCATAGTCTTTAGATAGAAAAGTGCTAAAACAATGACTGAAAAGGATTGGCTCTTTAATAATTGCAGACAATTAAAAATAAGATAGTAGGGATCTTGTTTACCTAAGAAATAGGTCACTAGAGAAAAGACAATAAGAGGAAAAAATTAATGACTGCAACATAAGTGGAAAGGTAAAAATCACAGAGGACTAAATTTTCAGACCTTCTCTGACAACATCATTTTCTATGATGGTGTCTTAACTGTGATTTTGTATGACAACTAAATTCCAGTTATATTGAAATAAATGTTATGAACTGCTATTGTAGCTTTAAGTTTCCATTAAATGATCATTCTGAATTCTGCAATTTGTAGCTCATGCTTTTGACTGAAGAAGGGGCTGCTTTTGTCTTCTGTTCACCTTCTACTCAATCACAAACACAGTTTTCAGTAGCAATGAAACAGGATTCAGCCTTAAGGAAAATAAATTGTTCTGCTCCGCTTTTTTGTGACACAAAACACAGAAAATATGAATTGTTGAAGAATATCATAGAGGAGAAACACAGAATATTGGAAGGGACCCACAAAGATCATTGAGTCCAACTCCTGGCTCTGCACAGTACCACTCAAAATTCAAACCCTATGGCTGAAAATAATGTCCAAATGCTCCCTGAACTCCAGTGGCTCAGGGCCATGCTCACTGCTCTGGGCAGCCTGTTCCATGCCCATCACCTTCTGGTGCAGAACCTTGTCCTAACTCCCATCTGCCCCCTCTCTGACAGAGCTCCATGCTTTTCTTGAGCCCTGTTTCTATCACCAAAGGGAAGAGTTGTTACATTCTGGGTATCATACAATACAGATTTGTTTGACTTGTGTTTAACAGTAAGTCTTCATGATCCTAGAGGAAGTTTAAGTGACCAGAAAGGATTAGATGCACAGGGTTTAACTGACTAAAATTTTATTTTATGATTTTCATTCAGGGTAAGATTTTTTCTAAACACAGATACACCTCTATGGTGCAGCTATTCAATTTATTCCAGCTAGTCACTAAAGAACCCTTTAAAAGAAAACAACCAAGAAACTGTAAGGCTTTGTTAGCTGCATTCTGAAGTAGACATAAATATCTCTAAGGGTTTTATGTCTGACCAAATATGAATTTTTCTTGTTTAATTAAAAAGAGGATTTGAGATGACTTGATCAGGTGTGGAAGTATGAAGATTTAAGAAAGATTAATTCCAACCTATCTGCTCTAGAATACATAGCATTAGGGGATGTATAGGCAGGTGGGAGACTCATACTATTTTGTTAATAAAAAATGAAGAGAAAATAAGCATGTCTCACCTTAAACAAAAACTAGAAGAATTCCAAAAATTGCTTTATTGTGATTCTTCCTGACTGACAGGGTTGCTTTGAGATGGAAATAAGCTTTGTATCAACTTTTCAACTGAAACATGTTGAGGGCATAGATTGGTACAGTATGTGCCAATTTTGTGTGAAGAATCCAGTCTTTTCAAGCTTTCCTACATCTCAAGATTAACAGTACTGCAATATAATTTTAAGGAAATCTGTCACTTCCTAATGAGATATTTTATAAATTAAAAAGAAGAGATCTCTGAAAGCTTTAAAGAGCTGATTGACCACTGGGAACAAGGCAATAATTCTCATGTGTTCCTGTTTCTTACAGAACAAGTACGTCTCAGCCTGCAGTCTTAAGTTGGTATAGCTTTATTTTTCTGAGTTAGACCTTCTTCATTGTTAAAGAATAATAGATACAGGTTTCATGTAATATATAGGAAATATATTAAAAAACCTTCTTCTTCTGTCCATCCCATTACTTAGTTGTATAAGAAGAGTCAGCTGAAAGACATAACAGTCAGGTGGATGTCACTGGAAGATGTGTTATTTGTTAGGGTTGTTGTTAGTGAAAGATTATTGTGGTCATGTGGAAGAGAGCAGGCTGTGTATTAACAAATTATCCTCTATCAGATAGGAAGATATTCTAAATTAGTGATAACAGGAGATACAGAGTTTTGCATTATCCATATAATAAAATGGATGCTGAAATTCCATTAGTCACAAAAATTACAAATTTTTACTATGTATGTTATAGAGAAAATATTAATGTGAGAGAGTAGGGGTAAAATTAAGAGGAGGAAATTATCTATATTGGACTGCTGTATTTAAATAACTTCCTGTTTCTGACACTATTAAACATACCAAAAACTGTTTTCTTGATGAAACAGTTACTGAAAAAGTCTTTGGAGCAGAAAGCACAAATCAGAATATTACCAAATGAAGCCACCAATCACAAAGCTTGAGGTTTTAAATGCACTCTCTCCCTTTTTTTCTAACCTAATGAATCTTCAGTTGTGTTGTATGGAATGAAACTAGCCCCTACCCTTTCAAGTCTATGATTTTCTTCCCTCTTCTCACACTAGAATGGTTGTAGTTGTGGTCAGTATACTCTTCTTGAAAAAATTATGGTTTCCCCCAAGGGAAAGAGTAAACCAGATGTGTATACCACATCTTGGCTGAGCATGCAGTAAGAATAAACTAGATGTATCCCACATCCTGGCTGTGTGTGCACTAAGTTCTGAACTGCTAAAGAAAATGGAGATGACCATCTTTTCAGGGGATGTAGAGCTGAAAAATAAACTAGAATCCAAGTCTCAGAGTCATGAAGGCTGAAAAGGAGGTCACTGAGACTTGCCTTCTCCTTGAGCAAGGCCATTGGTATTGGATCTAAGGCTTATGTTAGATCAGTTGCTCCTGGTATGGTCCAGGGATTTCTTCAGAGGTGAAAGAAGTTGCTCTGGGCAATTTGTTCCAGTGTTTGAATTTCTTATTTATTTTTATTTTTATTTTCCCAGTATCTGACTGAATTTCCCTTTCTGTAGTTTGTGATCATCACCCTTGTTGAGGTAGATTTCAACATTCCTATAATGACACATAGGATGACTTCTAAATTGTAGGTTTAGATACAGAATCAGAAGCAAGCTCCCAAATCTCTCTTGGGGGCTGTGATCTGATGAGCATATAACTTTTTGGGCCTGAAAAGATGTAAGCAGTCACTACCTGAAAAAGTAATATAATGAAAATGTGCTTCCCCATAAAGCCATTCCTTACTCAGAAATACAAGGATTGATTGATTTACACCATCTGAATCCAGCAGTGTCTTCTCTTCCTCCTCATATTTCTAACATGAATTTAGATATCTTTACATTTCATCTGCATACATTTGTCTTCCAGAGGGTCACAGAATTTTTTTTTCAATATTTTCTGTTTCCAAATAGTACTATCAAGATACCTGAAAATAATATACACTTTATGTTATGCATATTTGGGGGATAATCTCTGCCGGGGGAAGCCTTTTTTAAAAACAAAACAAAAAAACTTCAAAAAAATATTAAGAATAGAATAGACTCATCAGATCCACCTCCTTGGAATATAGTAGAGGTTGAAGATTTCCCTTGAACTATAGAATTGTATGGAGAATCTTGGTAAGAATTTTCTAAATTGGGTAAGATTAAATATGTGTCCGAGTTTTTGAGCTTCATTTGTGCTAGACTTAGTCATAAAAATGGGATATGTTGATATGCTGCTTACCTTTAATCTCATTTGAAGATTCGGAAGAGTCATTTTTATTTATCTTTCTCCAGACTTTACTTTAAAAAAAAATAATAATAACAATTAAACAACATTGTTGAGACTACTGGAAGGGCAAGTTTCTGAGGTAAATTAATTACCAGTGTCTTTTTCAGATCATATATTATCAGAGCATCTAACATGTCAGTTTTCTAGAACATGTACTAAATCATTTAACTCATGGTACGTAAGAGGAGAGGAGAAAAGCAAACAAGCCAAAACATAACCTTGAACAATCTATCTCCATATATCAGAAAACAAATGAATACAACTACTTTCTGCACAGAAGAAATGTAAGAGCTAGAATCACATTGTATTTGCCATTTAACTTGATTCATTTATTTCTTAATTTGCAAGGTTTTATCAGTACCAGTCATCTCACAGTCTTTAGAAGTTTGTCACACAACTGCATATGGCTAATAATATATCAGGCATAAACTGAGTATGGCTGGAAAAAGTTAGAAGAGCTGGGATGCATTATTAGATCTGATGCGTAATTGTGAGAAATGTTTTTTATCTCTCTGTTACACTTACTATGCCTTTATGGAAAGCTGTTTGAATAGTAACAGTCTCCACAATCTGTGCAGTACCTGTCATCAGTGCTTCCCTGGTCTTGATTAAGGACTCCAGATGTGACTACAACACAATGAGTAACATAAAAGTAACATAAGAAAATGGAACAAGAGCAGAAACTGATTTTACAATGTCCAAAATATTTCAGAATAAAAGAAGAAAACAACAACAACAACAAAAAATGCAGCACAAATGCTCCTTGGAAGGGAAATATAATAATCTTGCTTAATCCTGAGTCATTGTTGCGATCAATTCAATTTTGTAGGTAGGCTCCCATGACACATCTATTCCAGAGTAAACAAGAGTCAGAGCTGAAATATCAACAACTCCAACAGGAGACCAAATTTTCTCTTATGATGAAAATCTATGCATGGAGAGGCTTCAGATCTGTGTGATCTGTGTGAAATTGAAATTACTCAAAATGATTTTGATGAGTGACTGTCTTCACAGATGAACTGTTTTACATTAATGCAAGAAAGGAAACAGTGATAGGAGAGCAAATGAAAGCTCTGAAGGAGGAAAAAAATGGAAGAGGTCTGATTTTATTTATTTATTTATTTATTTATTTTTGAGTAAGCACTGTAAATATGTGATGGAATGAAAAAAAACCACAGAAATAGAATTAAAAAGGTGATCAGAGTTGGACTGATATAAGATTTATTATTTGCACAACAAAAGAAGAAATGAAGTAGAGCAGAACATAACAGTCAACAGTATTTCAGTAGTTGAAATATGCATGTGTCAACTGTACTTCTCACGTTGAATTAAAGGAGAGTTACACTGAAATAAAAGGGATCTCGTGATTTCTGTAACTTGTAATCAAGTTTTTGCCTTTAGCAGAAATTAGACCTTTTAATCTTAAGGTGGCAATCATTCTGACAAATGAACCCAAGTACATTAGCCAATTTGATCATTTCCTTACTAACTTGTGTCACTAGCAGCTCTGATTGAAATTGGGCCATCCTGAATTCAAGAGCTGGTGCTGTTCAAGGTGACATATAATCCTACTTTCTTTTTGCTGCAGATAATACTTATTACTCTATAATTAACCCTTCAATCTCTCCCACAAGTAATCTCACTTCCCATTATGGTTCTTGACATAAAACAGTGTATTTGACACATGAGGAAACCGATCTCAGTCTCTGAAAGTAGGATATGCTGGGTAGCTTTTTAATATCAGACCTGAGCTTCCACAGGACTGAAGCATTTTGCTTTTCAGATATTGTTTATCAGCATAGAACATTGCATTGTCCCCACTCTTTGTATTGTAAGGTCACAGCATATTGGAAACATGAAATAAATCTTCTGGTGTTTTTGTATCATTTTCGTCTTACTTAGATGACACAATATATATTCGTTCTCTAAGACAGAATTGCCTGCTGGGTTGTGAAAGTACAAAATACCTTTAAATACTGCTAATCAAACTCCAGGGGCAGCTAATGAAAGTAATCTTAGCCATTACTAAGAGTCAGTGCCTAGTTTGGTTGCCTACTGTGGAGAAATGCATCCAAACTGTGAACTTAAAAGACTTGGTCCTTGCTCTAGAGGATAAGAAAGTATGCCAGTGCTCTGCTTGGCATGGCTTAGTTCTACTTACATGCTCACTCAGTCTGGCTCAGCTTCACTAGCTGTTATATTGAGAGGATGGAATCAATACTTGCTGCTTTTTATTTTATGGAATATTTTTGTTGTCCAATCTCTGTAAAAGCTAGCATCCCAGTACTTCAGATGACTGACATAGACACAAGCAATACAAGGCTACATAATACCCTTCATTTCCTGTGTGTAGGTGACTCAGAAAAAGCCCTTTCTTGTTTTTGTGGGACACTAAAACTTATTTATTTTACAGAAATATGTGTGTGTAATAGTGGATGACCAGGACAACTAGGTAAGAAAAAACGTACTTCTGCTTGCAGGAAAATCTTTAGGTCTGATTCACAGGGACATAGGTCTTGATTAATTTGTTTAAAAACTGCTTATTCTTCAACATTACTTGCATTTAATTTAACATATTGTACAAATGTGAAAGAATGATGGGTTTTTTTTTTTCTGCTTTAAAAATAATTTGATTTTTATTTTTGCTTTGATCTGGAAAGCATGATATTTATGTCATAGACTTTATGCCCTGCTTTCTATTGGTCAAGTTAAAATCAGACTGAATGGTGGTTATATCTGTGGATAATATTGAGACAGTTAAAGCATGCAGTGGTATTATCTATCGTACCATTTTCTTTTTGCACTAGCAAAGGACCTGAACTTTTAGCATTTTTGAGTACAAAAATATACAGGCAAAGAACTAGAAAGATGACCAAGAGCAGCCAGGTGTCCATGTTAGTCAAGTACTTCAATAGTATTCCTTGGATCAAGTCATGCAGCTGGATGCAGACACTTCTGAAAAATCTCTTTAAGTATGTTTGCTTCTTATTAGATCACTGCCTTTAAAAAAATCTGGTAAAAGCTCACAACAGTGAGCTTCAGGCATTGCAAAGGTAAGGAAGTAAAGAATTAATGGACTCTTATGAAACTGGCAGTATGGAATAAGTATTATTAACTGATGGAGAACTTCGTGAAGTACACTACAGCAGGCTCAATTTTCAGATGTCTCCAGCTTGAAGGCACCATGGTTCCTCTTTGCTTTGTATCTTTATGACATTTGTTAGTGTAATGAATGCCATAATAGGTGGATGCTATTATTTTCCAGTAAGGCATAGTAGGGACAGTACATCTTTTCTAGATTTCCCTTTAGTGTTAGGTTGTCTACAGAGTAGATCTGGAATATTAAAGGAACTTAGAAAAGAGAAAACCAAAGGATAGATATCACTTGAAAAATACTGAGTACTTGTACCCTTCTGTGTCCTGTAGATGAATAATCTGTTTTTGACTTTTTCTCTCATTTGATTTTTTCTAGAAAAAACAGTAGCCATCTGACCTTCCTAAAATATGTTGTGTAAACCAGGGAAAATCTGAATGAGTAAATCTGTCCTTAAATGTTGCTTCTGAATTGAGATTTGTTCAATGTGGAGAAACTTCCAGGAGTGCATTATCTTCAGGATAGTACCCATAAATACTGGTAAAATTTAGAAGAAGGATGAATGGCACATACTGAATGAATGCTCTTAATGAATCCCTGGTTTCTACTTAGTGGTCTCTATAGTGGTAATGGAATCAAGAAGTTATTGAAATAAATTACTGAATCAGTACACACTGAGTCACTGGCTGGCTTTTTTACCCAGGGTAAATCTAATCACCCTTCTGTCTGCTGCAAAGATCGCAGCATTTGGAAAAAAAAACAAACAGCCATATTATGCTTTTCTTTCCCTCAGATGTACTTATAGGGCCACCTAGCTAAACTTGTGAATGGCTGAGTCAGTCCAGGATACTTTGGCTGTACGTACCTTATCATTTTCTGTTGGGCTATTAGTTTCATCAGTAGACAATCCTGTTGCTAAAAGCACAATCCAAACCTCTTTGAAATAACTGGAAAAGCTGCCATAGGTTTCGGATCAGACCCCCTAATGCAAGCGGGATGCAAGAAAGGCTGCTAAATTCAGCTGATATTCTTTTCATCCAGATAAAAGATAAGCTCTTACTCAAGCTGTGAACTCCCAGGGAGAGAAAAATGAATAGAAGAGTTGTTCAAACACAACAAGCTTGATTGTGCCTGACCCTGTGTGGGTGCTAGAGAAATGGGAGCCAAGTGCAAATAAGCTTACCCAGCTCCCTCCTGAGAGTCTACCCCAGGCGAGACACAGTTCTGCTTCCCAAGCTCAGGGAGCCTGGGGTCTAGTACAGAAACTGATGCCTGGAGCAGGGAAAGAGATGTCAGGATGCTGAGCCATTTACCCCCCATTAGCTCACCGTGAATCCTTTGAAGCAGGGCAGCTGCTGCCATGCATAGGATCAGACACTGGCATCAATAAATCTAATAAATCTGTTCTCATGGGCATATGTTTGGAGTTTCACATAAAGTAATCTGCTTAACTTTTGTTTCTGTGCTCCCAGAAATCCTTGTTGGGATGGTTTGCATTGTAACTGTGCTTTCAGTGCATAGTTAGCATGGCTCGGATCAAGCAGTTGAGTACAGAGTAGAAAAAAATATTTAGCTGCTACACATTCTGTTGTTCTTCTCCAGTAATATGCCCTTGCAGCCCAGAAACCTAGCCATGCTGGGCTGCATTATTCACACCTTGTCTCATGAAAGACATGTGGGACCATTACAGCTGTTCAGAAAGGATCTAGGGAACCTTTCTGCAGCTTTCTGTTGCTGCATTTCTGTACTGTTGTATGGAGAAAAGCTGCAGAGGTTTTACTGATCCAACAGATCAACTTAATGCTGTCTAATTTGGAATTGTAATTGTAGCAAGAGAAGAGTCAGTATCACTATTGTTAATGTTATTGGGTAAACAGGGCCAAAGAGAAGAGTCAGTGAACCTTGTTGAGAATGTCAGCACAAACTAAAGTGGAGGTTTAGAGTCAGTGATGGTTCACAGGCTGTCTAGCAAATATAGTTGGTGGTTTTTTTTGTTGTTTTTTTTTTCCTGTCAATTTGCAATACGTTTTTTTTAATCTTTATAATCAACAGCAAAAGGTTGACAATTCTGCCTACTACTGAAAGAAAATTTTCCTTTGTCACTGAAAGGAAGAAGTCAGTGGGCCATTTCTTTCTGAGCTGGCATGGTTCCACTGACCAATATTTTTCTGGTGAATTCAGTATCTGTGTTGACTGGTTTACCCATTCAGTGACAGAGCAGGTAAGTACTGCAAGCAAAATGGCAGTAAAATCTCCTCTGTGCTTCAGGATTGATCTGGAAGGACTATGATGAGAAGGCTGTTGCTTCATTTTCCATTGTAATTCCTTTATTCTGCTGAGTGTACCACTCAGCACCATCTGAATATGCAACTGAGGCCTGGAGCTGTGCAAAAAAAACAACAAAAAAAACAACAAAAAAAAGTTTCAGTTTGATTTCAGCTGGCCCTGAACAAAGTCTACTTGGATGTCACCTTTTTGAAATCATTTTATGCTGTGTGCATATAGTGAAAAGGAATATTGTTTCAACATGTAACATTGAATATAACAAAAAATGTGCTTTTTTTTTTTTTTTTAAGTAGTATTTGAGTAGTAAGTATTTGAGAAACGTAATATGTTTTCCAACCTTCAGAGTTGAGCAAAACCAGCGTGTTTTGGATGCCAATGCCACTGGACTTAAAGCTTATTTATGCAAAATCATTGAAAATCGTTGGAAAAAAATCACTGAGCTTCAAAGAATTGACACCCATATTCTGATAAGTAGGCAAACATTGTCATGGATTGACCCACTCCCTTCTCTGCCTAATATTCCATGTTATGAAATAGTTGCCAGTGCTATCAGATTCCAAATGGGCACTGACATGGTAATACAGGAATGATGGTATGCAGTCTTTATTAACCCCCTTCTCATCTTTTAACCTCTTTTTCTCTGTTCTTTTGCATTCCTTTTTCCATGATGCCAGAGCTCAGTAAGCAATGTTAGTCATTTGCCCTTGGTGCAAACACAAGGAAGAAATCTTGGCTCTGTTTAAACACCCTACAAAATTCCTTCTGACTTCAGTACGGCCAGATTTTAACTCTAATTTTGGATCTTTATTCAACTAGCAGACTCGGTGACATTTTGCTGCGTCACTAAACACATGCAAGAAGTTACTTTTGCCAAAGTGAAGAACATGAGGCTGTTACACACAGTTAAGCTTTAAGGGTAACGCCAGAAGAATTTCTTGAGTCTTTTTAAATCCAGCTGAAGGTGGCATCAAATTTATCTTCATAAGTCTTATGCAGGAGGGTGAGACTGACATATCAAATCTGTCTCTGAAGCAAGTCTTTATTTAGTAACCTATACTTGGACTATCTATAAGAGGTGTTTTCTATGTATCTATATATATTTCTTCCTTGAAGTTTGTGGGTGTTTTGTGATTTATTTCACCACGTATAGATGCATTATGTATCACAGGTTATTCAATATATTTTTCAGTGTACATACTTCATTTCCAAGGCTAAAATTCACGTCAAAGATTAGGTGTTTTAAAACAAAGTATAACATGTTCAGTGGTCACATCTTGACTAATTTAGGCTATAGTTCTATAATTTAATAACAGGAAGATAAGATGTGCTTGCTGTTACTAGTTTTCTGTTCCTCCAGATACATACACTCATAAAGATGGTTCATTTTAATTCCCCCTTTACAATATTCTTTCAGAACAAATTTTAGGTTCATTGATTGTGTCTATGTGCTCTATGTCAAGTATTTTTACAAAAATAGCAAAATAATTTTGTATTAATTGTTTTTTCATTATTTTCTCTCATAACACTAGATTTTCAAGTTCTTACACTATTTGTGGAATCTTTAGGAAATATATTTTTACATATGCTTACCTCTCAATATGCAATCGCTATGCTCACAGTAAATTTGCTTTTTCTGTATGGGAATGGCATCTTGTTCAAGAAATATTTAGATGTTGTACTAAGGGACATTGTTTAGTGTGGAAAAATTGGTGGTAGTGTGGTAATATTGGTAGTGGATGATCTCAGAGGTCTTTTCCAACCTGGGTGTCTGTATGATTCTAAAATAAAACCAGTTAGCTAAAACCTTTGAAGAGGATCACAGTCTATTGGATGTTTCTTATGCTGTCCCATTTTGGTTTCTCACACCTTCTCATCTTTCACGAGGCTCGTCACAAGACAAGCCTACCCTATTCACTCCACTCCTTAAGTGATGTAGGAACATTGCAGGAGAACTCTCTACCTAAGGTCAATTTGAGTGTCTTTATTTGCGGCATTTCCTTTTCATTCATAATTGGTAGCTGCGGTTTTGAGATCTCACATTTCACTTCATCTCTGCACAAAGGTACCTTTTAATGTCAGCTAAGTGTTGCTATCACAGGAAATTTCCAATTCTAATTAAATTAATGTGATCATTTATCTCACTGTAACTCAATTTGGTAAACTATAATCTCTTTCTATGTGTGATTTGTAAGCTTTGGTTTAGTTCAGCTGCTAAGAGATTCTGGCTGAGGTTGTGAAAATGCCAATGCTGTTTTTGACTCATTTGCAGTGAACTGCTTTAGAGTATTGGAAGTGACAATATATTAAGCAAAAAAATGTACTGGGGAGGTCTCTGAGGCTACCTTGTTTCCTCATTACTGCAATTTTTATATTTCCCCCATCAGACAATGTCAAGTGGCTACACAGACTGGTTTCTCATCTTGGAGGAGCAGATTTTACCTCCAGACCTCCAGACCTTTGAGCTTCTAATGCCTCATCTTAGATAGAAATCTATTTCCATATCCTAACCTGTTACAGAGTTTGTGTGTGTATGCTATACTTCTTTGCCCAAGAAATTAACATTTGTCACATTCACTCAGTGGTTTGCAGTAGATATTTTCATAAAGTTTACACTTGGGGTTGTTTTGCTGGATTTGACTTATCAATACCTGATGCAGACGTCTGAATAAATAAAACATAGCCTGGTACTACTTAATATCATTTCATACAATTGGTGAAAACTAATTTGATGATTCTGTACAGGGACTTCTTATTTCCCCAAGGAGCCAGTAGATGACATCTACCTAATTTGCCAGTTAAGATTTGTACATGTAGCTTATCTGAGAAAATTGATTGGAACTCATTTGACTACTGAGCAAGATTCACATCAGTAAATATAGTGACTGCATTAGTATTAGCTCAACTTCTGAACCACAAAATACGTTTCTTCTCATTTTAGTTGTAGAAGAATGGCACAACTATTTTGTGAATAAACAATCTATTCATAATTACATCCTGTTATAACAATTAAAATCACACCTTTCAATTTACATTATTTGACTAGAATAATGACTTTTTAGCTTAAGATTTAACTACATTTTTTTCCCTCTTAACCTTCAAACACCAACATTATTTTAAGATCATCTGTTGGCTGTGTGCTTCTGTTTGGTCTTCCTCTGGTTTAGCCCACAGGGTCAGAATGTGGACACTTTCAAAAATTCAAAACTTTGATTAAAAAATTCTATTATTTGGGTTGCTTATGGCTTAAACTTTGTTTAAGGAATCCTCCCCGGAGAAAGTTACTATTTACTTCTTCAGCATCATATGTTTGTTGGTGTCTGGTAGACAGTGCAAAATACTGTACAGTATGCAGTCATTTTATGCATGGCATCAAGGAAAGCTCCTTAGGAAATATGGAGGATTTATATATATTCTCTAATCCCTATCTCTATTCACTATTTAAAACTCTTAACTCTAAAGATTTAGATATTTACTTTCTGTTTTAAAATGCTCTTTGATCCACTTAGGAATTTAGATACTTAACTGCTGTGTTGGTCCTACATCGTATGTCTCAGTAGCAAATGAGGTCTGAGGAATATTTGCCCAGCTGAAGACCTAATGAAATATACTTTCCCTGTGTCCCTAGATGGAATGAGGATGGATATCCTCCACTTTTCAGCACAAAAACAGGGCAAAACGTAGAGATTACACACATTCATCTGGTCTTCTTCGGTTTTGGCTATTTTCTTCCTTTATCCCATGAGCATATTTGCTTTCTGCCAAACCTCAGAGCTGATATTTCACCTGTGTGCAAACAAGGAGCAGGCTCTCTGCCAGGCCATGTCCATCACAAAGCTTTTTAAATATATCACATAAGTGCTGACAAGTATGATGTTTTCTTCTACCATCACTTTTCACATCAGCAACAGAACAAGAGGATTGCCTCAAACTTTCTAGTTTCAGCTTGCACATTTATTCAAGAGATTGCCTTGCCGAAAATAATGTAGTGGATAAACTAATATTATACTAAGATTTGTTTGGAAATGTTAATATTTGAGTATAGATGAAGTAATTTAAGGTGCACGCTGGAAGTCAGCAAGAGATCAAGTAATCTGAATGGTCCCCTTTTTGCTTTAGACATAGCTCTGAGCACTGCACAAAGCATCAAATGAGAGTTGTCTTTCATGATTTGTAACACAGCTGTGCACACACTTTGTGTAAGAAAAGAATATCACTTTGGAAAGGATGAATGCCTGCTATCTGGTAAAAGATGTATACTGAATTATTAAAAGGAAAAACAACAGACCTACCTTGAGAATGTGCTGCTTTCTGCATCACTAATCTCAATGCCTGTCTAGGTGCAATCCACAGTAATCAAAAAGCTGCAGGGTACGTTAGGATTCCTTAGAGATCCTTTTTACATTCTCATATATTATATTTCTGGACATATGTTTACAGAATTAAGTATCTTAGAAAAACATGTTAGAAAAGAAAGAAAATATATTATTGTCCTTATCTTTACCTAATGAAACTGCAGAAGAAAACATAACAGCTAAGGCATTAAGTATTCTTATATTTTCTTTACACCTGCTCATACATTTTACAGAAGATTGAAATTTAGAACGTAAAGCATCCAAACATCTGTAGCACATCAGAAATAGCACCCAGCAGTACTGAATAATCTATTAGCACTTCTGAAAAATGCAATTTGTATTTGAAGCACAGTCTTGTGGTTTGAACAATACTATCATGTTAATTTTTGACCTTACTGCAGGTTTCAAATATGACAGTAGGTTTTTTCACATATATAACTTCAGTGCAGTGTAATCACATTCTCTTGATTCACTGTATTATTATATATAATATATAATATCATTATATTTAACTAGTGCATCAGTGTATGCTCAGTTTCCAAGTCATTTAAGTTGTCTTCTCCTTTCAGAGAAGTTTAGAGTCTCAAGCCTGCAAAGCCTCAGGAATTTGCAGTACTGCTACATATTTCTGTGGCATTCAAAAAAAGCAAACAGGGTTAGTCTGGACTTATCCATACTCTAACTTTCCACAGTAAAAGAAACAGTATTTTATGAGATCATGGAGAGTCCAAAAAATGGAAATAATAAAGGATCTCACTGTGCAAATTTACTGTTGCCATAGATTCCATGTTTAATTTCTTTTCAAGATCTAACAAACCTGAAGACTTTTCTTCTAGGGTTTGTTTCCAATTACTCTTTTAATGGCCTGTCCATTTTTCTAATTTTGTCACATATGTAACTGATATTAAAAATGTGGCATGCAGTGCTGAATTTTATGTAAATGTAAAGGCCCTGACCAAACTAGCACTGAAGAGTTAGCACCAAAATAAACACAGTGGGGAGGGGATATGGGACCTACCACTTGGATGAGCAGAGAAAATAGTAAAGGGCATATCAAAGCTCTTGCTATGATAAATAATAAAGGCATAAGGTGCAGCAGTGATATTTATTGAAGGGATATAACTTGGACAAAAAGGAAACTGCAGATTGAGCATGATTCCATAAGGATTATAAGAAAGACAGGCATGGATTGGCCGTGATGTCAATGGACTGTGAGGCAGCACAGTAGGCAGTCAGTGTGGAAGACAGAAAATTCAGTTAAAACTGTAGGTAGAACGCTGTAAAGGAATAAAGTATTAGGTTGCTTTGATCTACTTTCATTCTGATTTTCCTACCAGGTGCAAGATCTCCTCTTCATGTTTTTGCTGGCTGGTGACAATATAGAGAGAAAAGATGCTTTAGATGTTCTGCTATCAATAATGCACATTTTCCACACAGTTTGAGATAGAAAAACCCAGAAGCTGATTTTTACACTATATTTCTCTCCTCCCACCGCAACAATATCCATTTTATTTGGTCCTGCTTCTTAGAGTCTCATCAGCATTTAATTTGTCTGCTGGCATTATCACTCAAAACTACGAGCTTTTCATCAGCACTTTGGGAAAATATTGATGATCTCATCAGCTTTGAATGCTGTTTCTGCTTTGGTTGCTGAATGCTACCAGGTTTTTTGCATAGCCATTGCCCGCCTGACCTAGCGTCATGCTTTATGTGAGGTATTAAAGATGATAAAATTGTTCTTCATATCTCACTGTGGTTGGAGGGATTGGAAGAGTAATACTGAGTAAAGGGTTGTGGCTTTTGCTGTAGTGGTTTTTTATTATTATTTTAATTTGTTTTGGAGTAATAGGATATTTTCCCTAGGCACAACTTGAGTCTTGAGATGATGGAGAAATAGAAAGCTGGTATGTTCTTACCTATGTTAGGGAAATTCCACAGTGGAAAGTCTCAATGAAGTGCTGAGGTATCATATGAGATGGTGATGTTTCCTTCAGCTCATTCAAAAGAAATTAGAAAGCTAAAGACTAAACTTGCTGTAAAATCAGTTGATTTTGAGAAAGCTGAGTAAGGTGCTTATGGAGTTGATACGTGACAGAGAGCATGTGGTAGGGAGTAAGGTTTTCCACTGTGAATGTGTGGTGACCTGTCACTGCATCACATTGGTGCATTGAATAGCTCCCAGGAAGTTACTGGAAAAATCTGGAAGGTAAAGTAGAAAACAGAACAGGAAAACAAATGAATAAACAGAAAAACTCCTGTTTACTGGAAGTGTAAGTTCAATCTGGAATCAGCATAAATATGGAAATATGTATTTTGGAAAAGACATTCTAATGTTCTTTTCAGAAGCTTCTAGGAGCACAATCATTTGCTGCTGTTGTTGCAATAAATAATGAAGCTGGGAGTTTGCAATAGTTATCTCTTGCTGTTTTGGAGGGTTTCTTCAATGATTTCAACTCAACAGATTTAATGAAGTAGTTTGCTGTCTACCAAATGACTGGGATTCAGCTACCTGCAAAGCTTTTTCTAAATAGAGAAAGTCACTGCAGCAGTGAATTTTGCTTTACGGAGCAACTGAGTTTGTCATTCTAACCCTAGCCTAAAAGCCTGGCTTTGAAAGGAGTCTACCACAGCCCCTGATTGTCTTAGTGTAATCCTGACAGTTTTTATTTCATCTGCAATGTCAAGCAAGGCAAAGTTCCTCAGCCACTATAATTTCACATAGAGAATCAAGCTTTAGGAAGAAGCTCCTACTGGAATTCTTCTTTTTAGCCTCAAAGCTCAGCTGGTACAAGATCTCATCCTAATTTGCAGTAGTTGTAAAATAACTGAAGAGCAGATTGCTATGATGTTGTAGTAGCTAACTACCTGTGAGTGGAACTTCTGACTGTACTGAACCCTGATTTATAGACATCTACTTCATAGGTTTTTTTACTCCTCTTTAAAAAACTCTTATGCGTTTTTGGCCTTTCTTCTTCCTGGCGGCTGAGTGTACAACCTCCAATTCCAACGTGAGAGATTGCTGTGACAGGTTGAAATCCTGGTGCTAGTATATCTGGCAACTAATTGCCATGTTTCTTCACTTGGGAATCAAAAATCTGCACAAGAGAGGGAAGTGAAGAAACTTTTTTTAATTATTATTTCACTGTAGGATTTATGATTTTAGCACTGGGTTTCTGTGATGCAGGTTTAATAAGGAATTTACTTCAATATACAAAGAAGGAAAAAATTGGCTTAGTGATGTGAAGAGGGCACCACAAAACCCTCTTCAAATTTGATAAGTGCATTGTTTATGCTCACTAAATAAAGAAGGTATTTAGAAAAAGTGGTATTGAAATGGCTTGATTTTTTTCTGACTATTCTTGTTGTAAGGTTGTGTTTTAAGTTGTTTATAACTCTACAAGATTTTCTTTGTGTACGATCTCAGTAAGATCATTCTTGGTGACAGCTCTGTGTTGATTTTTGGGGGTGAGATTTTGTTTTTCCCTACAGTGAATAGAAAATGTGGGCATGCAGATTTAAAGCAGGAAGAAAACTATCTTTTGAAAGCACCTTAATAGGTATACAGCCTAATGTGTAGCATCAGTAAGCTAGGAAGAGCATACTGGGAATAAGACAGCTGGTAAGAAAAATAAAATATCTGCAGTTTATTAGGTTTAGGATTGGGGACTGACTGTCTTGACTAAGAATGGGTATCTGCTGAATGGTTAAAGTGAAAGCAAGAGCTGACTTGAGAAAGGGAAGATAATCAGTCAAGTAAGATAAACGAAAATTAAATGGGAAAAAAGGAAATGAGCGGTCTTGTTACTGAACAAGGTGTTAAGAAATATGATAGATCAATACCAGTATTCCAGAGGGGAGAGAATGTAGAAGAAAAACTCAGAGGGAATAAAACTATCTGCATCCAGGGCTGTGATGCATCTTGGGCTTGGTTTCAGGCCTCATGTGGGAAAAGAGTTCTATTTTCAGCAAATATCTGAGAAATGCACTGCTTCCTATTCTGTTCTTCTATTGATTCCTATTAAGGATGATTACCCACTAGGGTTATCAGTAACTTTGTTAATTTACTTAACAGAGAACCGTGTGATTGAAATGAGTCACCAGGCCCACTCATGAACCACGTGGTTGTCGGTATATTTTCTTATACTGGAATTGGATTCATTTTCTATTTACAGTAAGATGGTCTGAAAACAAAACAAAACACCTATTGTCTTGCAAATGTTATTTATTATTCTAAGACACATATATTGTATCTTCATTCAAGAACTAAAATTGGCAAACTGTGAGAAAAAGGGTTCCCTCTGTAACTTTTAGTTTCTGTACATTTATAAATATCATAGTTTGAAGCAAATGTAAGATATAGTTTCACTCCCTTTGCACCTTCTATGGGTTATTATTTTGTTCACTCTACTGCATAGAAAAATCTTATCTAGGATATGTAAAAATAACTCAAATCTGTTCTTGGACAGACTTAAAAACTGAAAAATTGAGCTTGCAATAGGTTTTCATTGTTTAAAAAAAAAAAAAAAAAAAAAGTTCAAGTATTTCTTGGAAATGGATTTTCCCCAGGAAAATCTTCAGGATTGTTCATGTAACATTAGGATAGGTTACAAGCTTCTGCCACCTCTGTGAATGCTTGAGGCCCTCAGTTCTTCGGTACTCAAGGATAAACTCTATATCTCATCTGCAGAAACATTGAGCTAAACATTGTAAGGGAGATTCAAATAGATTCCCAGAATTGTAGGGGTTGGAAGGAACCTCAAGAGGTCATTGAGTCCAATCCCCTGCTAAAGCAGTACCCTACAATAGGTCGCACAGGTAAACATCCAGGTGGGCCTTGAATATCTCCATAGAAGGAGACTCCACAACCTCTCTGGACAACCTGTTCCAGTGCTCTGTCACCCTTACCTTAAACAAGAGCAGTCCTAATCATTCCCTACCTCAATATTCTTCTAGCAAAATAAGGGCAATACTATTTTTTCATGCCAGATAAAAGTTTTGAAACTTAATTAATTTTTATGGAGCACTTGGTTACTATAGCAATGAGTATCACTGAGCAGTTCAGGAGGAAACTGAACACTATGCAGTCTGTGCAACAATAACAAAAAGCAGAATTAGCATGAGCTCGTGTACCTAGAAAATATTGCACACATTGGAGTATATTGGCTGACTTCTGTCATTTTGATTCTATAACCTTACTAACCTTTTGGTCTAATTTCTGAGGTTTTGGATTATAAATGTTACAATGGCCTGGACATCTAATGCTGACTGTAAAATATTTTGGTTATTACACTGATGCTTAAGTAGCTCATATTAAGGCTTTGTGAGAGTTCTTATTGGGGTTATGCATAAATAGCAGACACTGATACACTGCTTTCCCTGACATCCTATTTGTTATGTTTGTAGCATAAGTATTGGTCAAGTGAATCAATAGGTACTGAATGTATTAACTCTTGTATGAAGAATATGAATCTGGTAACCATTCAAGCCATATTATCTGTGATTTCAGTCACTTTGACTGATTTCCTTTCTGTTTTGTTTGGCTATATTTTCTTGTGACAGCAGATGAACTTTGTCCTGAATGTGTAGTGGGGAAGTGTTTAAGTCCAAAAAATACACTTCATCCTACTTTTCTTCAATTTTGATAGCTTCCTTTCAGTCTGTGAAAAAATTATTTATCTGCTATTATAGCCATGTTATGTGAATGAACCTAAGGAAACAAATAACACTTCCTGATCCTTCTTTGTGTTAAAATGAGGACATTAAAAATAATCTTTCTTGCACCTGACACTTTTGCCCATGGCTCTTGCTTGCTGCTTCTAATGGATCCAGAACTTGTTGATCTGGATTTTTACATCCTCGCCTCCACTATATCCCTTTAGGAAATAATGATCCAATTTCTATTTTCTGATCCTAAACTGAATTTTTAATAAGATATAATGATTTCCTACTCCCAAGGGAATGTATTGTCTGTTTTATCTTGCATTAGGCACTTATAGGGTTTAGTAGGCCATATTGTTACACTGGCTTTAACATTTTCAAGCACGATTAAAAAGTTAAAACAAATAAGATGATATCCAGAAACATTTTTTGACACGTCTTCCAATTTACTACCTTTTCAGGAGCTTTTGCAGGAATAGTTTGGTGGATTAGGAATGTGGGAAAGGAAAGAGGAAGATATATATTTTTAATTTTTTTTTTTTTTTTTTTTTTTGCGGCTTATAGGAACTGAGTGGCAAAGTGACAATCACAGGTATAGAGGGAATGACAGTTTAATGTGTAGGTGACATATTTGATTCCTGCGTGAGAATTTCAATTTTTTTTTATATACCAAGGGTGCCATCAGATTGCACTTGATCTCTGTCATTACATCAAGGCAAGGTACATGTCTCTATTAAGAGGCTACATTTTCTTACCTTCTAACTAGCAGTGTAATGGTAACAAACAGGCTAATAGTGCAGATGGATGGTTACTTAACAGGAATTCCAAAGTAAACAGAAAATTGAGGGGGTCTAGGTTAATTTACAGTCTTTTTCTGGGCACTGATGCAGTCAAAATAAGAGTTGAAGACTCTCAAGGTCACATTTTCTTCATGCAACTTTAAGGTCTTAAATGACCAGAATAGTAACTCTCTGTGATATTCTAAAAACTCTGTCTTTAGCTTCTGCTCAGCAGTCATCCATCTGGGAGACTCACAACCCACATCACCACAATATCTAAATGCCTCTCATCTTTAATGAGAGAAATCTGAGAGGCAGAAAAATGCTATTATTCCTCTTTTAGAAATACAAAACTGAGGCAGAAAGAGAGATAAGGGCTTAAACAAAGTCGTTGAACAAGTGTAAGGAGAAATAGAGAACTTAACCTGTTTTCTGTGTTGTGACATGTTGCCCTAACCATCTTTCACGTATCCTAGACAAGCATACAACCTCTACTACAGAAAAGGCTCAGCAGTGCTTCTCAATATTATCTATTCTTCATGAAGATTTTTAGAATTTACTTGTTTTCTCTGCTATAAAAGCAAACTCGAAAATCTTGTATGTTCCTTTACAAACTTTTTGATTATTATTTTGTGTGTGTGTATTACTTCAGAACTGCTTCACAAATTAACTTTCATTGATAGAGTTTAGCAGTTCACCATTTTCAAAACAGACAAAATCTTGATAATGTATACGCAATCAAAACTTTTTAATATTAATTTGATACTCCTTGTTAAGACTGCATTCATTCAAAGTAGTAAGTAACATCAGAGGGCTGGAGCACCTCTCCTATGAGGAAAGGTAGGGGGAACTGGGATTGTTTGGAGAAGAGAAGGCTCCAGGGAGACCTCATTGTGGCCTTCCAGTACTTGAAGGGAGCATATAAACAGGAGGGGGGATGGCTGTTTAAGAGGGTGGATGGTGATAGGACAAGAGGGAGTGGTTTTAAACTGAGACAGGGGAGGTTTAGGTTAGATATAAGGAGGAAGTTGTTCACACAGAGGGTGGTGACACACTGGAACAGGTTGCCCAAGGAGGCTGTGGATGCCCCATCCCTGGAGGCATTCAAGGCCAGGCTGGACGTGGCTCTGGGCTCCTGGTCTGGTGGTTGGTGACCCTGCACATAGCAGGGGGGTTGAAACTAGATGATTATTGTGGTCCTTTTCAACCCAGGCCATTCTATGATTTTTCATCATATTGCACTTATTAAGTGACCTTAACACATTTTACTTCATTCTTATCTCCTCTTTATTATATCCTGTTATTTGGACACATACATAAATTAGCACTCTACTAGACAGTAAGTTCTTCATGTGATCTGAAGTTTGTAGAGACTTACTATGAGTCTTGTTTTATAAGACAGGCTTATCATGCTACAGAAGGGTGATACTGTCCACGGTGATTCTATCTTGATAATGATTGTCAGTTAATTTGAGGATAAATTTAGAGGAATTTTTTGTTTGTTTGTTTTGTTTGTTTGTTTTAAAGCTATGCTAGGCAATAACTAATTAAAACTTGGATTTTCACTAGATTAATTTTTTGCTCTGAGTGGCTCAATTCAGAGTTTCTGATTAAGTAGTTGAGGTGTTTTAGACATGAACTGGTGTATGTGAGGGCTGGATGTAATTTTTGAAATGAAAGACTTAGGTTTTTTTAATTATAGTTTTTGTAACTGATGTTCCTAATTAGGAATCTCCTTTATTTTTGACACTGATTGAGAATTCTCATACAGTAGTTCTCCATTCCTAAGAAAGCCCTCTGTGACAAGCATGTCAATAGGGTAATTAATGTCAACTCATTTTTTTCTCCTCTCTATTCTGAATCATAGGTTACTGGATCATTTACATGAGGCTATATGTTACCTTAGGTGGAAAGTGCTCAGGCTAAATAGCTTTATATTCTAATCCTTACTCAGAAAGCATTCCTATTCTGGAAAATACTTGAGGCTGGCTAGCTTCAGTGAGAGTAGCACCAGATAGAAAGCAAACAAATAATGTGCCTTATTGAGTTAGGACCATTATCATTTTCCACTAATGCAATTGCATTGAGTTAAACTGATTTCTGACAATTCGAGGGAGAGGAAAATCAGTTGAGGTCCCTCAATGCTCTCCACAACAGGTAAATTAAGGGGGAATATGAGTAGTGATACAAAATATCCAGACACCATTAAGCACTTTTGAGGTTATAGTCTAAAAATGGAACTTCCCATAGGGGACTGATGTGTGTAGTTTATGAAATTAAATCTTGTGAAGGAATTAATGTATGTTAGTGAATAGAAGCTTTTCTGGATGTGACCATCCTGGGAAAGATTGAGCCAGGTTGTATCATTTGTTGGTTGTTTATTCAAAATGATTTATAAAAAAGACCTAAAAGGTTAAGGAGCTGTTAAAAAAAAAAAAAAAAAAAAAAAAAAAAAAGTTTAGTAAACACGATCTTTTGTTTTCTGGGGAAGATGCTAAAATATTGAGATATTTCTGTCATTTGTTTGTAGGAAAAAAGCTGTAAAAGGAGTCCCAGAAAGCAAGAAAGTATCCATGGAGCAGGAGTTTGTCATCATATAGAAAGGATAGGTGGACAAATTAAGGAGGATTTCTAAAATAAACTAACACTGATTAAAAAAATAAAAAATTGGAAATTGCTGAACTTTTAGGCAAAGTTAGAACTAGCATATGTTGGTAGCTTGAAGATAATAAGGCAACAAGAACATAAAGAAAATTCACTAGTACAATATGCTTCCCTGAATATATTTAAATAAATAAATATAAAAAGACAAAACTCACCTTTAATTTAACTGATTCATCTGAAGAAAAGGTGTTATCAGGAATAGGAATGGCTACAGCTCAGTAATTTCTTCAGTCTTTAATGTCATTAGTTACCCAAATCATCCTTCAAGTGGTTGCTTTTCACTTTCTTTTCCTTAACTAGACTAGACTTGCAAGCAATTGGAGTTGTTATTCTGTCCTGGAGTTGTTGAAAAAGTCAGCTAAATTTGTTTGAAGCTAAAGAAAAGAGTGTAATATGAATAGGCCCTGAGATCTCAAGCTGCCGTTCGTCATGTCACAGCAATTCAAAAATGGCCTAAGTCATGACACACTGGTCATGATATAAATTATTATAAAAGAACTTGGAAAAAATAATCTCTTACTCTGTGATACAAAGGTGGGGGAGGAAAGATCTAAGTGCTTCTCAGATGTTCTAAAATTGTTTTGTTTGTGCCTTGCTGGATGTTTTCAGCCCGTCTTAAATTTGATATTCTTCAATTGTATTGACAAACAGGTTTTGCTTTGTTTTGTTTTCTTTCTCCCTTCTTCCTTTGAGATCAAGGGAAAAGAGGGAAAAAACCACACCAATTATAAAAATGTTTTCTTACCATCCTCTCTTTCTGAAATTTGGAAATTTTCTGAGCTCTTTAAGTAGCTAAAGGCAAAACAAAGGAGAAAAAAACTATGAAAGTATCATCAAATTCTTTCCAGCTTACTGAAAAGACTGATTTTCACAATTAGGTTTCATTAGCATTTGAAAATCTTGAGTAGTTGTAAGGCTTTGGCTAATCTTGGTTATTAGAGTATTATGTTAGAGACTACAGATACATTTCTCTTTAACATAGCCGCCACCTTCTGTCAGGTCACATGGCATGGATGCTGGTATATCGACTTTAAACATGAAGTATTAGAAAAAACTTTCTTTTTTATAAATTCTGGTAGAAAGCAAAAAATACAAAAATATGGATCTGTCTTTGCATGTTCATACCAGGATCATAACTTATTCTTCTTTCCTTTTTCTGATCAATAGTTCTTCACAGATGATCACTTAGAAAAATATACGTCGGTTACTCTAGAAGAGAGAGACTATAATCATCATTTGTAGCACTGATGGAGACCTGTTGTAGACCTCCCTGTGAGAAAACCCAAAGCAAAAAACAGGTTCCCATTGCTGAGTTTGAGTATAGCAGCATGTCAAAGAAAATCTGTGTTACCTAATAACACCAGTATTGTTTCCCAGGGGTCAGTGCTGGGTCTGGTCCTGTTCAACATCTTCATCAGTGGCCTGGATGAAGGGATACAGTCCATCCTCAGCAAGTTTGCTAATGAAATAAATAAAGCTGAGAGGAGTGGCAGACACACTGGAAGGCTATGCTACCATTCAATGAGACTTGGACAGACTGAAGAGTTAGACAGCAAAGAACCACATCAGGTTTAACAAGAGCAAGTGTGAAGTCTTGCACCTGGGGAGGAATAACTGCATGTGTTAGTACAGCTGAGGGGATGACCTGCTGGAGAGGAGCCTTGCAGAGAATCAGCTGCCTGCCAAGAGAGGGGATGGGGGTGGAACTTGATGATCCTTGAGGTTCCTTCCAACCCAAGCCATTCTATGATTCTATAATTCTACCTGGGAGTCCTGGTGGGCAACAGCTTGGCCATGAACCAGCAGCATGCCCTTGTGGCCAAGCAGGCCAATGACATCCTTGGATGCATTAGAAAGAGCGTGGCCAGCAGGTCGAGTGAGGTGATCCTCCTTCTCTACTTTGCCCTGATGAGGCCACATTTAGAATACTGTGTCCAGTTGTGGGCTCCCCAGTTCCAAAAGGACAGGGATCTCATAGAAGGAGTCCAGCGGAGGGCCACAAAGATGATGAAGGGCCTGGAACATCTCCCATATGAGGAAAGACTGAGTAACCTGGGTCTGTTCAGCCTGGAGAGGAGAAGACTGAGAGGGAATGTGTTAAATATTTATAAATATCTAAAGGAAGGTGGGAGGCAAATGGATGAGGCCAGGCTCTTCTTGGTTGTACTTAGCAGTAGGGCAAGGAGCAATAGCCTAAGACTTGGACATGGGAATTTCCATATTAATACATGAAAGAAATTATTTACAGTAAGAGTGATGGAGCACTGGAACTGGTTGCCCAGAGAGGTTGTGGAGTCTCCTATGGAGATATTCAGGATCTGTCTGGAGGCCTACCTGTGTGACTCATTGTACAGTACCTGCTTTAGCAGGAGGGTTGGACTCAGTGATCTCTTGAGGTCCCTTTCAACCCCTCCAATTCTGTGATCCTGTGAAATGTTTGAATCTCACTAATTTTGAATGAGAAGATGGTAGCTTCAAGGTTGTTTCTGATAATCCATTTCATTTCTGTTTTCCTTATGTCCTTCTTCAAGAAACATTTTTTGTGGATTTGTTCTCTGGAGTCTGATCGTTTGTACTGACTTTGTTACAGTGGCTACAAAGTGTCACACTGAAGGTAGTATTGATGGGAATATAATAAGCTTTTTAAAAGAACTGTCAGGGGCATTAGAGGGGGAGAGCCTTGAGACAAATGAGATAAGGACAAAAAGTCACTGGAGAGACTTCATAGGAAAGAAAAAGGAATCCCAGAGTGTTGTAGAAAGATTTTCCTTATTATGGAAGTGGAGATAAGTAGGTTAAGGATGAGTGAAGAGGTTTTCTTTTTGAGAGAGACAAATGTAAACAAATCAAGCAGTAACTGATAGGATGAGATAGGGAGTGAAGTTACCCACAGCACAGGAACCTTACACTAAGCTCTTCTGATGCAGCTGTAGCTTAGTCCACTGTGAAATACATACCCTCATCTCTGATTAAGAACTTCCGGATTCAAGTTGTAAAATGCTTAATTGGAATGATGATTTAATGATCATTGCTATCAGGGAAAGCTCATTTTGTGCACCTTCATGTAGGGCAGCAATTGGTTATCTTGCGAGTACACAGCAACTGCAGAATGTCTGACTTGGTATTCCTGAGGATCAGACATTTTTTGGTACTTTCATTTTTGTTGTCTCTTTTATGAATCTATTACCCCACAGAGAGGAGGCAGAAGAGATTGTACAAAATTGCTGGAAGTTTGGAAAGTTATTTAGGTTGTAACACCAAGTGTGATATATTGCTCATAACTGCAGTATGTAACACCCACCTGGTAGCCAGGAGAAAATAGCTACTCAAGCAATCATCATAGGCAGAGCTGTAAACGGTTTATTCAGTCCCTTAATAAAAGGAAGGGGGAAGAGAAGTCAACTTTGTGGGTGTTATGCTGAGAAAGGTATATGCAAGGGAAGAAGAGAGGTAGGTTATGTTATTCAACTGCAAAATCGAAGATATAGGCAATTAAAGTTTAATAGTTCTGTTTTTTGAACTGTTTGTTGAAAAAATACTCCATGTTTGTAGTTAAACTGTGAAACTCACTTCTATAATTAAGACGATAGATGAAAGGTTGGATCTCAGAAGTTTTCAGAAGTTGCTCAGAGCTCTATTGCCAGAAATAAAAACCTGTGCAGCAAGTGGAAGGTCTAATTGCAGAGAAGTTTGAGTTCTTCTTTCCCTTAGGTGTCCTTGCATATGTTCAAGTTATTTCTGCTCACTTACTGGCTATGTATGTGCCTCTGTGGTTGACTCTCTGTAAAGGTGTTTCTGTATGCAGAGAATATATATAACATCATTCTGATCAGTGCAAAATGTCAGAATGGAAAGCTATGACTTGAAGCAGGAGATATGATTTTTGAAGTGATGGTTATTAAAGATTTTTATCTCAGTGCTGTTCAGTTTGATTGCCCACTCTGACATTGCCATAAGCCCTTTACTTCCCTGTAATTAGTGTCTGAGGTGCTTCTCTAACAACTGGTGCAGACCCAGTACAGGTGGAAAACGTGCAGCTTAGATGTCTTCTATCAAAGTAACTACTTATAAAGTCTTAAAGGTGTTACTCCTATCTAGGCACCACTTATGCCTTATGTTTTCAATGTACCCCAGCCTTTTAGCCCTAAAATCCAATGGGGGATGAGTAGCTGGATATCTTAATTTGAATTTTCTGTGGTAAAATTCCCCCAAAGTGAAATCAAAAGAGACTTCCCAGTGACCAGAGACTACATAAGAAAAGTGCAGGTTTGAATTTGTGTCAAGATTTGTGTAAGATCTGGAGAGGGGAGTTGGTGGGGTGGGTGAGGAAGAAACAGCATCGATATATCACTGTACTGCTCGTGATAGAGCTTCATTTCAAAGGCTGTAAGGAAAGCAATATATCATGAGCTGACTTTTGAATTTTTGGTGTGTCTCTTGTGTTATATTGCCTGACCCCCAAAGCTGCTGATGTATGCTCTCCTGTGATGCTGTTTTCTTCCCCAGTTGACCTGCTTCCCACAGGCAGTTTAAAAGTTGAGGAGTAGTTCAGATTTAATCAGGCTTTGAAATTCAAGCAGAGAGAGATTTAGAAGCCTGAGTTAACAATACTATGGTTTATTTCTATTAAGCTTTTGTCTAAAGGTTGTTTGTGTAACAACATAGGTGGCAAATAGAAATGTCATATAAACCTGATTCAAACAAAATTACATTTCAGTCACAATCGTAGTTCTACAGGTTACAGTTTACATTTCAACAAGTGAAGCCAAATCTAAATATAACAACAAATAAAATTATTATTCTCTGATTTAAAAAAAAATAATCTTATTAGTCTCTATTTAAAGATATAATCTTCTAGGAGGCATTTAAATAAAAAGAAACTATCACTCCAGAGACATTAAAAGAGAAGGTCTTATATGTAAAAAAGAAAATAATATCAGTAATTACTGTGGAGGGATTGGGGGGAAAGAAATCTACATGAAGAAATTGGGAGTTTCAGTAACAGTAAGATTAGAGAAGCTACAAATATCAGCACTGAAAATCCATCAAGAAAGAGGAGTGTTATTCTCTTAAATCTTTTCCCTATACTTGTCACTAGCAGCAAGATCTGGGATGCTGAGGAATACGTCTTTGTATAGCAGCCGTTGGAGTTTTTGCTATTACTAGATTAAGAAAATGAAGGAGAGACAGGTCCTGTATCTTATACATCTTGTATGACCTGGTCATATATCTTTGATCTCTATGGATCTTGGAGACACAGCAGATCTTGCAGAGGGCAATTCACTTTCTTTTAGGTGGCTTTCTGAAGGCATTGACTATAACTTAGCTTTTTATGAATCTTACTTTAAATGATGCTTTCAAGGACATGTAAACCTATGGCTATCTTGAGAATGAAATGCAAATCTTCCTTATGCAACTTGGAAAAACGTCATTTTTTATAATGGTGCCATCGATATCAGAAAGTGCTAACACCAACTTCTGAAAACCATCAAAAGCTTCAATGGAAATGAGGAAAAGGGATGCAAAGCTTGTGAATGCCTGTGCAGTTTACAGAGACTCAAAATGCTGGTAGTTGAGTACGGGGACAGAAACTATGACAACATGGTGAATAAATTTTCAGAAATTGGAAAAATAAAAGCAATTTTATTCATCTAAAGAACTCTGTCTCTACGTTAAATGCGTGTATTTAATCTGATTTATTTTTATTCCACTGACTAAAACAAAAATCTGGTATTTGTTTCTTTTAGTTCCATTCTATCTTTAAAAATAAAGTTAAAATAAAAGACAGTTGTCACTATTCTATGATCCTGGGTAATCCTATTCCTTAGGACTTAAAATGCTGTAAGAACCAAACTAAACAGCTCAGGATCAGTAGCTGTTTCCTGACATAGTCATCTCTTCTCATGAAACCTTTGCTCTGTATTGTAATTAATCAAAGCTTTCTCATAATAGAAGAACTGCAGACTGTCTATGCTGCACCTAAATAAGGGAAGCAGTTTGTGCAGTCATTTCCTTGGCACACCAGAAATCATCTGACCGTTTGTTTCTTCACCTTGTCTCCAAATGATGTTCCCACTAGACATTGTTTCCCCCTGTTTAGTGTTTAGAGAGAAAATGAAATACTGAAGTGTTGAATTGCTAGGGGAAATGACCTTGGTGGAAAGATGAAATCTGAAAACGAACCACCTTGTCACTTGTGAGTGCAAAGAACAAAACCAGCTATTTGTGAGGCTCTCAGAATAAGAAGTGCTTCAGTGGGAACAGCTTTAGCAGGCTACAGTGATCCTTAAGAAAAGAGGAAAAGTCACTGTGCTGTTCAGGTGGCTTGTTTTTCTGTGGTGCATTTGGCTCAGCAGTCCATTTTACATTAATAAATTTAATGCAAGTGAACTTTTGTCTTGAAGTGTTCTTCAAAGCAGGTGATGGGTTAAATCTGTCAGAGGATCAGTAATATATACCTGACAGATGTCCTCCACCTGAAACTGTGTCAGCCACTAACCACTCGACAGATCTCCATTGTAGAGTTTGGGGACTGGAGTGAGGAAAAATCAAATTAGATGAAAGCTAGTAATAAAACTTCATTGAATTTGGCAGGAAATACTATTTTAACATGTATGCTTCAAGATGTTTCAGTTTCAGCCCTTGATGGTATTTTTGTAATTGTTCTAACTTTCTTTGAGCTCTATCTATGATGGTTGTCGCCTTCTATGAATATTGGGACCCAGTTGGTTCTGCTCTGTCGTAGCACAGCAACTACACATCTGGAGACAACCTCTGTGTTTGAAGGATGATCCCAAATTGTTAGTCACAGGTAGATGTTACAGGATTGCCATTATGGTACTTAGCAGCCAGATTAGGTGAGTGCTACTGGAACATGCTGGAGGATGTTCTCTGATTTACATCACAGAGAGTTTTCCATAACAGGTGGCTCTGGTCAAAACTGGGTTAGGTGGATTTGATTCAACCCAGGGAAGTGATGCTGGACTGGGCATTATTTTATCCCTTTCTGAAACCCTATTATTTTCAATATGTCTTTTAAAGCTGAGCTCTCATAGCAAAGCTAAGCAAAAGAGATCATTCCAAACAGTTCTGAAGTTGAAATGGATTTGGAATCACTTTAAATCAGATCTGTATCTCATCTGTACTGGAGTTAATGCAATAATCTTCCCTTAAGACCTTCATAAAATGTGCTTTTTTTCTATTTCTGGCTGCTGATTTTGATGTTTTCAGCTTGCATAGCTGCACATACAGGAAAGCTGTTCAGATATATCTTACTTTTACGTTTCTCTCTCTTACCAATGTACTCATGAACATAGATGGAAAATAAAAAATCTGAAGTATAATGTTATATTCTATACAATAATGTGATCACAGAGACAGGTTTTCAAATAACAGTACTGGACTATATTTTTAATGTTTTTGGCATTTATTTCCATTATGCTGTTCGGTGCAAGTCTGATAAAACTTCATGGGACCTATTGAGACTTTAAGATACTGTGAAATATTCGCCTCACTCTGAAATCCACACAACTCGCATGTGTGCTATATATTGGCAATAATAATTAGCAGTAAATATCAATGTGGGTGTGGAAGTGTCTGAAATCATTAGTTACAGCATCAAAAAAGACTTTATGCTGTTTAAATTGCCTGAACATGACATATATATAGAATTTACAGCACAGAGATGAGACTCAGTGTGGATAAGAGCTGTAGGGTTGTTGTTGTTTGTTTTTTTTTTTTTTTTTTTTTTTGGTAAGTGAAGACAAATTGCTACTGTTTATGTACCAGTCTTAAAATAAATCTCTTAAGGAATGTGAAAACAGGAATAGAATACATTAAATCACACTGTAGTTTATTAATTACTGAATTTTGGAATAACTGTGTTGTTTTGTTTTGTTTTTAAATAAACAGTCATTACGTAAGTCACTATTTAAGTCTTCACTTAAAATTAAGTGGTTTGGATTCTGAATTTCTTGCATGGAAGTTACTGACTGATGGCTGAAGGATGTAGGACCCGTTATACAATTATTTTCCCAAATACTACTCCCTCTTCCCCCATTCCATAAGCCCCCGAAAGCAACCCATGACAGTCTACATATGCATGCTTTCTGACCTGAAAGATATTGAGCAAAGTTGCTGCTTTTCTGCAGATTAAAATAAAAATATCTTAGGTTCTATGGAAAGTAAATAACTAGTGAATATGGAAGCAACAATGCAATATTATAAAATCTGTTTCTTGCACACCATTAACAGTGCCATTTTGTATACAGCTATGAATTCCACTTTCTCAGTACAAAGAGACTGTTCTCATACCACTGCAGTTACTGGGGGAAAAAAAAAATAAATCAAATCCATTTAAATTAAAAATGAAAGCAAAAAACATACCAATTCTTTTATTTATTAGCAGAAGTTCATTAGGTACAGTTCACATTGCTCTTTGTTTTCTCTGCCTTTCCAGACTATCAGCAGCAACACTCAAATTTTTGAAAGAGAATATACACAAATGATTAATACTAATACTATGCAAACTCTTCCTGCAACCAAACTACAGATAATTCCTACTTTCTACCCACAGTCATTAAAATACTTTTACTGTGTGTGAGGTAGTTGTGATGGAAGCTGAAGGATTTGCAAACAGCAGTGTGTGAGATGATGAGACTATATCAACTACTATTGGTGATTTTCTGCTCTTTCTGTGTGGTCAGAGATGCTGATTTGTCATGGTGGATATCAACACTCTCAGCTGCAGAGCTAAAAAGTGAAAGCTCCATGGACAGTTTACTGACAAAGCAGCTGTTTTGTGATTGTAGAATCTGCTTTAACTTCACTCATCTAGTTACGGTATAGTATAGACAAATATAGTGCAAACAAATATAGTAGAGACAAAAGTTGTGCAACCTTATTTGACTTCTAGAACAGACTAAATTAGCAGGAATAGGGGAGAATTCAGTTTGCCTAAATTTAGCTACATATATAATCAGAAAAGAAGTGGAGAAAGCGTTATGCTGTGGGTAAAATAATAAGTGAATGAAAGTAGGCATAGTCCTTTTGAAATACACTCTGGGCAGAGCATCTACCCAGCAACAAGCACTCCCTAACAACACAACTTTCCTACTCCTCAGACCATTATTTTTCTTGCATTTAGACTACATAATTATTTTTTTTTTTAAAAAAAAACTTCAGTAGAAAAAATGTTTACAAGTCATTCTCAGAAATTCTATAAGTCCAAAGCATACCTTTGGCAGTGTGGTGGAGAGTTGACTGATTAAAAACACATACCCCTGAGTCACTTAGAGCAGTGTGAAAACTGCTTTAAAACTTTTCTGGTTGGTTGATATGCAATCTGCAATATATCATTCAGTTCTTTTTTGGAATTGTTTTTCACTCTTGTTTCTTTAAGCTACCACTGGACACGATATACCAAAATAGATGAATACTGTGTCCTCGTAGTCATTTGGAATATGACCAGATTCATTACTGTATCTTGAAGTGAGAAGGGGAGAAGAAAGAGTATATCCTCTGTGTGACCATAAGGAAATAAGGAACTTGGTTAGGAGCATGCTAGGACTTGTGGCTTTTACCAAATTGAATTGTCAGGATTGAGCAAGTGGAAACTATATGATGCATTCCCTTATCTTGATGTAACAGGACTGCAGTGTTAACAAATTCCTTGTGGTGGACTTTGTCTTGTATTTCGCTGCTTAGTTTTCGCTGTACAGCCTACTCACTGAGGACACAAAGACATTTTGCTTTAGGCATAAATTTGATGTTTTCTGTCTGTTCAGGTCTCATAGCATCTTTAAAAGATCATCTAGATTCTTCAGAATCACTTGAGTACAACATTCCTTCAGTTCCAGGAGTCATGGTTTACAGGAAATCAATCCAGGCGCTGACTGAGACCTTGTCATGTTAAAGGAAGATACCTGAATGGAAATCTTTCTAAACTTTCTATAGCAGAAGTGTTGCTTCTCTCTGTGCTGTCTGCCAGGTGCCAGAAGTTTCTGGGTGTTTTCTCAATGGCAAATACTTACCTTGAAAGACATTATGGGAACCAATATAACAAACATCTATTCTTGCCTTCCCACCAGGGATTTCAAGGTCCGAATGGCCATTTCTGGGTGACAACATCATGGCTCCAGAAATGGTCTCTCTAATTTATGGTTTAGTGCCTTACAAGCATTAAGAAAGTCTACATTACCTTTTTTGTGCTTATTGTTTTTAATTTAATTATTATTTAATAATTTTTCACAGATCACTGGGGAAGTTTTACATAGCTTTTTCATGATATGATATCAATCAGAGATTGATACAAAGATAAGGTGTAAAAGGTTTGTTCTTTCAATATAATTGTTGGTGTATCAGCTCATGTGATAATCACCATGCCTTTGTTGATGATCTGGTGCAAAGAATTAAGTAAAGTTCAAACTTTAGCTTTTACTGTCAGAAGAAGTTGAGTCCTGGAATTTTAAATTGTAAGTGGTATAGTTTTAAATGTTATTGAATACATCAGCTACCACCAATATCATATGTTGCATCTTGAAAATAGTTCTACATCTTATTTTCTGTCTCTGAGAAAATGAGCGAGGAAATCAATATTCCTCTTGAAATTATTTGGATATTTAAAAAAAAAAATCTGAAAAGTTTTGTTTATTTATCTTCTCCACAGTGACAGGAGACTTGGAGCATTTTAAGACCATTTTAATCTGTTGAAACAGCAAAGAAACAGGCTCTTGTTTTTTTGTCAGTCTCTGAGACTACAGTCTTTTCTCTCTGTAACATAGCTTATGGCTTTCACTCAAATGGTTGTATTATTTTTATTTTTTTCCTTCCCTTTTTTCTTGCTCCAAAGCACAAATTGTTTCCTGCCACTCCACAGAATTTTTCTCCCTTAATGATATGGAGTGAGATAACTACTTATAGTGCTGACAGAGGTAAGACTACCAGAATAAGTAATACTTCAGAAACAGAATGATATACTGCTGCTGGGAGTAAACTCAACAAAGATTCATATCCCAAAACACTAGTTAGTCTATCAGCACTTCTGTCATTATCTCTTAGGCCGCAAATCTGAGAGAGTTTCAAGGTCAGCTGTAACTATCTTGAAAGTATGTAGGCCTAAAAAAAGTCCAGTGAATTAGAAATAAAAATCCAGAGGCAGAGGTTGCTAAAGTGAATTCACTCAGGTGCTTCCATTTGGCTGTGTGAGTGCAACAGGGTAAACAATAATTTAAAAAAAGCCTATGCAGATACATACATCTGTGGAGTGATGAAGATAACGTTTTATGGAAACACCAGGTATTTTAATCCACCGAAATTATGAAGTCAGAAATTTTTATGCTAAAGTTTATGTAATTACTGGTGTAAATAAGCATTCTATGTTTATTTTGTTAGTAGTAGTCTAAATTACCCTTAATTACAACTGGTTCTAATGCGAGTCTTTAAACTGTTTTTAAGTGTTTCAGTGTCTCTTTAGGAAAAAAGAAGTCAAAAGCTAAAAAAAAAAAAAAAAAGATGTAAATCTTGACCACTATCCTATAAAGAATACTTTTTTTTTTTTCCTGTTTTCAAATGATTAAACTAGTCTAATTTTTTTACTAAAAAAAGGAGTGTTCTATAGTGTTCACTTTTAGTCCATTAATAATGTTTTTCATGGAATGCTGTGAAATATTCAATATCCTGATCCTTAGTGGAAGATTCTCCCTCCATTCTTCACCTTCAGATTTTGGCATTGGCCATATTACAGACATAAGAATATGCTTCCAAAAAAGAGGAAGGAAAATAATACAGCAGAGGTTAACATAAATCAAGAAGCTAAGACAGAGCTCATATATCTTATTAGGAGAGAAAACAAAATAGAAAAATAAATGGAAGCTAGACTTGGTTATTCAAAACAGGTTCAAAGAGTAAATGTAGAAAAGCTCAAGCCTTCCATCCTTAGATCAGTTACTATCTGTAACAGACAGTAAGTTCTCTTCCTATGAAAAGGATATGAAGGTAAAAAAAAATAATAATAAAATTGGATTGGCTGGAGTTGATGAGCTTTGGCTTCTGAATAACTGTATTTTACCGTTCATTGTCAGAAATTGTTTTCCATTTTAGACTAAGTATCAAGAGGAAAAAATAATATTTAATATCATCTCCATATGTAAGCTTGATTCAGGTTACTACCAGAATTGCTGCCAAATGCCAGAACAATTCTTTCTACTATTCACCTCTACCCATACTTGTACCTGAGGAAAATAATAATGATTAAACACGCTGTGAATCCCTGGTAATTGGACACATAGCATTACAATTGAGGATTGCAAAATATCTGTTTTGGAGAGTATTTAAAATGAGTCACAAACAGAAAAGTAAGCATGAATCAAAGGATGAATTTCAGAGATATGTCCTATTGTGTTGCTATTAAATGCTTTCAGTAGAATCCAGATGATGGAATAGAAATTTTAATTATCGAATTTCAGGATGCACCAAGCTGGGAGAAACTGCAAGCACATGAGAAGACAAGGTAAGAATCCAGAATGATCTTGATAAATTGAAGATAGGGTGTGAAAAACTGAGCTCAGATTCATCAGGGATAAGTTCAAAAGTCTATACTTACATTGAAATAATCAATTGTTATGTGGATCAACTGAAGACAAAAGCTGTAAGAGTCATAAAGGATCTAGAAATATTGCCCTTGAGGTAAAACAGAAGAACTTGGGTTGCTACTTGTGAAAAAATAAGAGAAACGGCATACAAGAGAATTGCTGTCACAAATAAGACAAGAAAAAAGGGCATGAATAAGGAAATGTTTAAACTCCTTCAGCAAAGAACCGACTTAGATGCTGAAAGTAACAAGTCAGGAAATAACTGGTTATTGCCTGAGCTCATGATATATCCAACTTTTAAGTATTGATTACAGAATTATGCTATATGATACAAATAAGTCTAGGAAACCACTGGCAAATATAAGGTTGCAGTTAGTTTGTTGGCCAAATATTCTTTGAGGGCTTGCTCTTGGACAATCTTTCAAAGTCAAGGCATTGACTCTATGGTGTACGACTGTCTGAAACCAACTTCCCACTGGTATCGAATCCTGAGATTTTCAGAGAAGCAGAACCCTCTTTCTCTGAAATCTATTACCATGAAGTTGAAAAAGAAGTATTTTTGTCCTACATATGAGACCAGGATCTGTAAAGCTATTGTGGGTGTAATCTGTTCTTTCCTATTGTCTGTTTGAAAGCAGAAATACTTATATGCATCAATGACTTTGAAATCAAGGCATGCATATTCACAGTAAGCTTTTGCCTTCATCTTACCTGTTAGAGTAGCTTCTTACATTAACATTCTGTAGCTGCCTCATAGCCTAATGTTGATATCTGAATTTAAGACTGAATGTGCATCTAACTTCAGCAATTGCTTGTCACTCACGTGTTGAAATCTGAATTTATATTGCTAATTACAGTGAGCAATTTCTTTTCCTTAGCACTATGCCCACTAGACTACAACCACTTACCTGCATTCTTGGAAACCACTTTCTATAATAGACCAAGAGAACTCCAGAATAATATGGTCTCTGTTAACGTAAAAAGTATTTTCCTCTTTAAAGGACAAGTAGTTTTAGCACTTTCTCACCTTTGTATTCGTTTATGCCCCCTGGAGTCTGGTTTTAAAAGAAACAGAAGGATGTTAGATGGATGCCTTCCATCTCATGACCTGAAATTGGCTTTAAACAGCCATTTAGGAGAAATTCTTGCTTATCCTTATGAAACTTTAAAGACTGCACTTGATTATGTGGTTGTGTAACTTAGACTAATCATCTATACAACAGATTATCCATTTCAAATGCAGGCCTTTGAACATATTGTCATTGGCACCAGTCTTGATACTGTGTTCTCTTAAAGATATTCTGTCAGGTATTGTATAATTATGATGAAAACACCATGTTACCTTTTAAATTATAGAAATTATGCTCCTGTCCATGGGATGCTTCTAGGGGAGAGTTAAATGGATCTGTCATTATTTATATGGTGAGGGATGTTTTTGGATACTTTTTTTTTGGTGGTAATTGAAGAAGAATTAAGGAGAAAGAAAAATTTGACTTACTTTTAAATCCCCATTAAAAAAAAAAAAAATAATTGTAGAGCAAATGGGGAAGGATATCTGGAAGATTCATTGGTTGAATGATCTCAGATTAATTTGGGATTTTGTATACTGAGCATTGTCTTTCAAAAATTACTAAAGTGTCACTCTGCATAAGAGCAGGTATTGTTTTGCTCTCCTGTTTTTAAAGCTGCATTTAACAGTGTGGAAGAATCACATATTGCATCTCCAAACAGACTGTTACATTTAGCATACACGAAGTGGGGATAACCTTGATCCTGAGTTGAGCTCTCCATTTTTGATAAATTTTGAATGACTGAAGCAGTGCCTGTGAAAGGCATGGGTTTGCTGTTGGCTCCAGGGATGAGGGTGTGATCTATCAGTTCTCTGACAGTCCTTGGAAGCAGTAGAGTGACCCTAGAACTGTGGGTAGAGATGGACATCACTTAATGCAGTTTGCAAAATCCAGTGTTTTCTCTGTGTGCCTAAAGATCAGAGATGAGAAAAGAAGTTATTTTAATTTTCTTTCCTTGTAACTCCAAGTAGTGCGTTGCGATAGCAGCTGACATATGGAAAGCTGGAATAAAAATGCATTGAAATGTAAGTCATGTTTGTCAAAAATAGAAACCATGTCATGATCTGACAATAACCAAAATAGTTTGCATGGCCCCTTAACTGTGTTATTTATTTTGATCCAACTACAATAGAAAGCACTCATGCATTCTGCCTGGCGTGTCAGTTATTTGAAATCACAAACTCTAAATCAAAGACTTCAGCTCCTTCTTTCTGCTGAACAGCACCACAATCAAATACTACCACCTGCAGACCTTGGTCTGAATCTCTGCCCATCTTCCTATGAAAGCCAATGAATAACAACCTACAAAATTAAGAAAGAAGCTGTTCTATGCAATTGTGAATTTAATTTGTGCATGTGTAGTCCGCTTTTAGCTGACATCTTTTTATAGTCATGTACTGTGATCATAAAGATAGATTTTGGTGAGGTCTCTGGAGATCTGCAGTTTGATCTACTGCTCAAGAGAGCTAACTTCAAAGCCAGAGATTTTGTCCATCTGAATCTTGAAAATTTGCAAGGATAAAGATTCAGATCACTCCTTTAGAATCCTCTTCTGGCATTTATGCAGTCCTATAGTCCTATGGTTAAAACCTATTGTTTTTTTCTTTCTTGTACCTCCTTTCCTTTACACAGACACCTCCTCCCCCCTCCCCCCCCATCCCCCAGTGTATGGTGCTGCTGAATCACGGCCTGAATCTCTGATTAATCACCTGAGGTGAGCAATGAGTCAGCCACGGGAGCACAGGTGAAGGCAATTCACCTGTGTTGCAGGAAGGGGTGGAGCCTGGCTCCACCTCTCCTAGACCCATTTAAGAGCTGACTGCCAGTAGAGAAGGATTTCTCTGGAGATTCCCTCCATCGGAGTTCATCTTGTGAGCCCAGGATAGGGTGAGTGACTTTCTCTCATTACACCAATATAAATTATATTTGCCAAGCTCTGGATACATATATATACCATCTGTATATTCATTGATTATACACCTAGGCTAAATAAGGCATTTCCTCACCCTTCTGTGTATATCTTTCTAGTTTCTTGATTGTTCTTGTGCTCTGGGTACAGGGGCACAAAACTACACATGGTTCTGCAGGTACATTCTTACGAATGCTGGGGAGAGAACAATAATCAAATCCTCATGACTGATTGGAGATGCTCAAGTTCAGGCTGGGTGAAACTCTGAGCACCGTGATCAAGCGTCCATGTTCATTGCAGGGAGGTTGGACTAGAGCGCCTCTAAAGGTCCATTCCAGTTTAAATGATTCTATAATGGGTTGTACTCTTTCAAATACAGTCAGCTATGCAGTCACTATCACTGTTATTAAAGACACACATCAACTCATGTTCAACTTCCCTATCACAATGCCCAAGTTCTTCAGAACTCCCAGGCTAGCCAGCATCCAGTCTGTGGTGTTTATTTTGTCCAAAGCTCACATCATTTGTCCTTCTGCAAGTATTCAGGTATTTCTTGATCCTGTTAACATGCCATTTAGCTAACCATGCTTTTCTGTTTCAACCCAGAACTTGATGGGAACTTGTGGTTGCTCCATCCCTGAAGATGTTCAGGGCCAGGTTGCATAGGTTCCTGAGCAAGATGATATGGTGCTTGATTTAGCAGTTGCAACCCACACTACAGCAGGGAGTTGAAACTAAATGATCTTTGAGGTCTCTTCATACCCAAGCCATTCTATGATTCTGTGACTCTGTGAGAGTTGTTACAGTCACTCATAGCATGAAATGAAACTTCCCCCCAGCTTCTCTATCTCTGGGATAAACAGGGAATAGAACAGAAAGGAGAAGCATCTAACAAATTTTAATTCCTGTAATGGCAACTGGAAGGCGTGTGCCAGAGATTGGGGGTGAAATCTAAACATCGCATCGATACCAGACTGATAATGAAAGCCATGTCAAAGAAAAGATAGCATCTAAATGTATTCCACGGATAACTGTGGAATGATTGAAAACTGTCTGGAGGTGATGCCCATGGAAATGATTAAAAGAACATCTGTAAAGGAAAACAAACTGCCTTGGAATGGAAGCTGTACACACAGTCATCAAGTTGCTGCAAGGCGAATTGTGATTCTCTCTGCTCCAGATTCAAGCATCTGAGGGTCTGAACTACAACAGAAGCTGCATTCACTGCGGAGGGAATAAAACATATTAAAAAAAAAAAAAAAAAAAGAAAGGAAATGTGTTTAACATGAGATATGCATTTGGAATGAATTTCTCTGTGAAGCTGGGAAATAAATGGCTTAGCCTGATAGCTCCTCCCAAAGGGACTACAGCTCAGACTAGTATTGTATTTGTCTTCATCTTCACAGTGAAGCAATTCTGGAAGCAGATAAAGTATTCTGAGTGAATGCAAAGAAAGATATAAGTTTGCCAGTGAACATTAGCATTCATTCAAAGCCAGAGAGCTGTTTCAAGAGGTGTTCTTTGCTTTATTTTGTTAAACTTCAGTCTGATTGTAGGTTGAGCTCAACAGCATTTTAAATGCTATGACAGCACAAAGCCAGTAATCTTGTTGCCTACCTGAAGTCAGCTTACTTTGATAAAATGCAAGGGTTGGAGCCAGGCCTTGGTGCTGTTCTATGAAGTATGTAGATGCAGTTTAGTGCTCAGCTCTCCTCTACTATTACCAGACTCAATAAAACTAGCAAAAGGGAAGGAAAAACAAAACTCCTTTCCATTTGCTTTGTGAATCTATGTGGTTTCAGAGGCAAAAACACACAGTACTCATGATGGTACATTTTGATTTCTCTAAGAAAACATCTCCCTTTTGCACTGATCAGACAGTAGAAATAAAGCACGGATTTTATTTTTAGATACAAAGCAAGTGTCTCACAGAGAACTCATTTAATGAGTTTCTATTATATCCTGCAACAAGGGCAAGACCTCAGGTGCAGGACTGTAAATAAAGAGCTCTCCCAGCTGAGGAAATTATACTGTCACTGCAGTCTTCATGTAGGTTAATTCCTTAACCGAAATCACTGAGGTGTCCTTGCAAGTGGCATATCCACAGGTTTTCAAAGGCTGCTTAAGTGTCAAGAGCTGCAGGTAACTCCCTTTTCACTTTCCAGTGCACCAAAGCAGGTTTTCTAACTGCAAGACTTAAAACATAAGTTACAGCCACATGGTGGATAGAACCTGGACACTAACACAGCAGCAAGCTCCCTGTGAAGCAAATTCAGAGCATGAGTTAGGAATCAGGACTCTGCTGAGGTTATTTCCAACATTTGCAATGAACTATTGTTTTTCACACCTCGTGGCAGCATCTTTCCCACTGAAGTTAGCTTTGGAGGCTGCAAGTGTTAGCAGGAAAATTGAATCTAGTGAGTAGCTATTGCTGTAGTCTCTATGACAAGCTCTGTGGCTCCCTAGAAGTCACGGAATCATAAAGGTTGGAAAAGACCTCTACGATCATTTAGCCCAACCATCCACGTACCACAGATGTTGCCCGCTAGTCCATGTCCCTAAGCACAACATCTACCCTTTCTTTTATCACCTTCAGGGATGGTGACTCCAGCACTGCCCTGGGCAACCTGTTCCAATGCATGACCACTCCTTCTGACAAGAAATTCTTCTTAATATGGATAAGTCTTATAAGTCTTCTTAATTGGATAAGTTTGTAATTGTTAGATACACCAGAGTTATTGAATGAGATTCAGGCTATTATGTGTTTCTGTCAGATGGATGATTTGAAATCTAAGAAATAGAAATAGTACCTGGTTATTTGAAGGCACAAAGTAATGAACACACTTCTGAAAGAAACAGGAGGTCAGAAAATACTTACTTAAATCTGATGCTTTTTATTTGCAAAACTGTGGACAATACAGAACTAATTTCTTTGGAAAGTGAGGTAAGCATCAAGGAAAGAAGAGCAACTTCGAAGTGAAAAGCAAGTTTTGAAATAAGGAAATAGGAATGTTCTTTTGCTTTTTTTTTTTTTTTTTAATATACTTAACGTTGTAGAAAACTACAGGTATGAAATACAAATTCTTTCTGATTAAAAGCTCACTCTTTGTAAGGCTAAAATGTTGCTTGCAGAGTTACCCACAGAAAGTTAACTTTGTCCTCCTGCACCTGCATTGCAATGGAAACTTAACTTGCATTTCATTGTGAGCCTTGGTTATAGGATATATTGTACTTACATATAGGATATGAAGTACTTTTTTTTTTTTTTTTTTTTTTTTAATGAAATAATGATAAGCTTCACTTTCAGCAGGGAGCAGAAGTCTATATAAGTACTTTGTATAATCTCCTCTATTTGACTAAACCTTAAATTCCATAGGTATAATAACAAAGGAAGAAAATAAAGATTGCCTGTTCCTGGTTGTTTGATCCCATGATCAATATAATCTCTGATATAAAATTCAGCAGTACAATGTTAGTCCAGAACAGATAGCTATTTTCTTCTTTTTTTTTTTAATTAAGAGTCATGTCAGAGAAGACGTATTTCTTAGATTGTTTATGTTATTTACATCTGATAGGGATAGAAATCATGACCAATTACATGCTCCAGTATGAGGCAATTTAAATGGAATCTCTGATTTCAGCACTGGCTAGAATTCAGTTCTTGCTGTGCATACTTACTGTATGGGATTTTCTGGGATATACGCTATTGTTGTAAGGATTGGACATTTACAGTGGGCACGTTCTCTAGATTTAGAATCGCAGAATGGTTTGGATTGGAAGGGACCTTGAATTCCATCTGGTTCCAACTCCTTTTTGATGCAGGTCCCCATCAAATCTGTCCTTGAACACCTCCAGGAATGGGACATCCACGGCTTCTCTGGGCAGCCTGTTCCAATGCCTCACCATTCTCTGAGAGAAATTTCCTGCCCTAGCCCCTAATCTAAATCATCTCCCTTCTCTTAGTTTAAAACTGTTTCCCCTTGTCACATACCCTGACAAAATTCTTTCTCCAGTTTTCCTATAAGCTTCCTTTAAACAGTGGAGGGCTGTTACAGGATCTTCTCTAGGCTAAATAACATCGTCTCTCAGCTTGTCAGATGTGCTCCAGCCCTCTGATCATCTTTATGACCCTCCTCTAGACCTCCTCCAACAGCTCCACGTCTTTCTTGTGCTAGGAGCCCAGAGCTGAACACAGTGCTCCGGGTGCAGTTGATGTCTGTTTTGATCATCCCTGTCTGAAATACTTCAAAGTCCGGTGCCCTTGTCTTTACACAGCCTTTAAGGAAGGTCTCGGTTATAAAAAAAATAAGGTTGGTAATTGTATGAGAAGTTTATTATTCAAAACTTACAGGTTATTGGTAGCAGAATACCAATATGTGGTAGCATTAACTGCTGCCTAGGGGTCTATGGAAATTCTTGGAGAGTCCTCTGATGCTGAGAAACTTGTCAAGTCCAGCAGAACTGAATGGGATGAGAGAGTTGGGAGAACAGAAGGTGCAAGGGGAATTGTAACAGCTTTCTACTGCCTAAAGTAAGATACTGGGAAGACAGAAACAGACTTTTCTGAGGGTGCATGATGAAAAGTCATGATGCAAAGGTTACAAGATTCAGTGATGTTTCCATTGATTAAATTTGATATTTTCAATATATTTGATATTTTTCCTTTGTAGCACTGTTCTTTTTTCCTCCATAGCAGTGTTTACATGCAGAGGCAGATGTGGCTGCAAAGTGGTGGTTTCCAGTATCCAGTATTTTTCCAGTACTTCCTAAGGAATTTGATTGATCTTTGAGGTTGCTCACAGTATGTAGAAGTGGAGATCCCATGAGGACAAAACTGTTGCCCAGTTCTTTGATTCTAATTGAATGTAATCACTCCTGGGGAAAAGGAGACCCCCTCTGAAATAAATAATAGAACTGAAGAAGCAGTGATTACAATGCTTTTTAATTATGAGGATGAGCTCAAAGGGCTTATGTCAGCTCAGTTCAGAGAAGTTATACATGATATAGTACAAAAGTCAGGAAAACAAAAGTTGCAGAGATCTATAAATACTTCAGAGATCTGAAGGGGCTATCCAAAGTATATATATCATCTGTTAATAAACCAAGCATTTCTAATTAGTGTAAGTGACCGAAAACTCAAACCAAAGAGCACAAATTAGAGAGAGCATAGCTTAATTTAATGACTCTAGAAGTTATTACCTGCCTACATGAAGTCTGACATAAGGCAAGTATTGACTGAATTACGTGGATTGGATGAGAATTCTGGTCGTTTTCTGCCAAGTGGAGGCATAGAAAGGGGGGTAAGGGGGTGGAAGAGAGGGAAAGCTTTGGCTTGTGATGGAGAAGCTCATTTACCCCAGATCTGAAATCCATATGCTTGTTAACTAGGAACTGGCTACATCCCAACATGAAAAATGAAGTTTACATTGTGTGTGTGAACCAGCAATTTGCATTGATTTGCACATGATTTGTGCCTAATTTGCTAATCGTTAAACTCCATGTGATATGTAAATAGGTAGAAAGTTAAAAGTGAGGTTTTAAATTCATTCACTTCGACAATTTAATCTTGTTGGCAGGAGCTGCCTTCTCTCACACAATCTGACTGCAATGAAGTTTACCCTACGCGAAAGGCTTGCAAAGAGATCTTTCACTCATTCTGTTTTCTTCCACTGCAAGTATCCAGAGGTTGATTTAACTTGTTTAGCAGAGACAAGTTGTTCAAAGTGTTTGAGATACCTGGATTATTTCACAACCATTTATATGCCTTGTGGTCCATCTACAGGTCAGACTGACCAGTACAGCTAATTATCACTTTCAGATACATGAAATATAGATGGGCTGTACAGCAGCAAATGTAGAAGTGGCAGAAGTGAAAATAGCTGACTGTAAGAAACTGAAAAGATACTGAAAGACTGGTTTTAATGTGAGCAAGATAATGTAATGTTTCAGAAAAATATGTTATTTTTAAATGGAGAAAGACAATCAGTGTAATGCAAGATATAAAACAAAACACAGAGAAGGTATAGAAAAATCTTCCTCTTTTTACATGAAGGATATCAACTCAAGACAGCTCTTCTGTTGTTCAGTGTGGGAATGCTAAAGACTGGGGCCCTAGACATTTTAGAAACATCAAAGTTCATTCGTGACGTATGAGCAGATACTGAACAGATTGCAATGCAAGGGAAACATCTATTCCATATTGACTATAGTCATATTTTACAGGGGCTTATACTCAATATGTAGCACATACATGTCTTCAGACTAAAAAAGATTAACTTTACTCTTTTTATCTATAGCCATCTGTAGGTTTTCAGGTTTTTCTCTGAAATGCTGATTCAGAGAAGGGTGTAGAAAGTACACAGCACCTCTTTTATCACTGTCATACTTCCAGTGACATATATACTACCATGGACAATAGATTATTTGCTAAGATGGCACCCAGTGGAAAAGGTTTTGGCTCATCTTTAATTGCCTTCTGCTTTAAAACTCAAAAATATAGATCCAATAAAATCAAATCATGTAGGAATAAGTATGAATGGCTAATCAGACTATCTTCACCAATATTACAAAATTTGGCATGCTCCCATCCATACAAGCCAGACATTTTTTCGTAGCTGTAAATACTGCAGTAAACATCTGCCATAAGATTGCAATCACAACGAGCAACGGTTCTGGTTTCTTTCAATGTCTTTGAAAATCAGACTGAATTATGCATGCACCCATAACATTCTCAAGTGCACTAATTTAAGCCAAAAGGAAATACTTCTCAGTTAGGTGTAGATTTTTTTTTCCGTAGGGAAACAGGTATTTTATTGCCATGCATTCATATTAACTTCACCACATAAATTTCATATCTTTAGTTGAGGCCTAAAAGGTAATTCAAAATTGTTACAGCCTTTCTGTGCAAATTAGAGAATCTACTTTGCACAGAAAAATTATGCATCTAACTCCACTTGAAATCAAGGAAGCCAAGAGTATGCTTTTAAAAATCCTTTCTCAGTGACAATTTTGGTAAATACAGTCAGCATAGTTTCTCTTATGTAGGGCAGGAGTAGTCACAGAAAAACATGATTTTGTAAATATATCAGCACAGAGGGGAAGGGATTACTGATTTATATTGGATTTGGTCATATCTTTACTTTCCTCTGTCAATGTCAACCACTTTCAGTGCGCTCAAGTAATCACCTTTATTTTCATAATGGAATAAGGAAAAGTACAGGTCAGTTTTCGTAACAGAGAAGTCTTTTTCAAAGCTATTCTTTCTCTTCCTGATATGCTTTGCTTATATATATATATTTAAGGCATCATTACTTTTCAGTAAGAATAGTTATTTTAGTTATTTTGACTATTGTTACCAATCACGTGTAGATTGAAGTATATTTTCTTTTTATTTTTCTCCCGAACAGTGCAGAAAGATTTTAGTTTGACTATCACTCCTGAAGGAGACCTTCCTCCCCCAGATATGATCATCTGATCATCACAAATGTGATTACTGCCAGTCTGGGCAAGATCCAAAAATGAAAAAAAAAAAATGAAGCAAGAAATAGAAAAAAAAAAAAAAAAAAGTAAAAACAACAACAACAAAAAACCACAACAGTTACCTGTGAAACTGCCAATTATTAATAACATTTTTCCTGTCTGTAATAACAAATTGTCAATTTAACTTCACAGTTCTCCGGTTACCCAGAAATATCATAATGTCAAGTGTAGTAGAAAGGTAAAGAAACATGAATGAAGAATGCTGCCTCAGCCAAATATGTAGTGAATTAGAGCTTAATTTACATCGATATACTCTAGTGTTGTTTCAAGTGTTTTTCAAATCTGTATATTGGACCTCCTATAGTAAGTATTTCTGAGGTCATTTGAAATGCAGAGTCAGTAGTTTCTGTTTCTAAAGGAACAGAATGGGATTTTCAGTGCTATGCCTTCACATTAAAAAACAACTGGTTGTGATTTCTACAAAGCCAAGGGGAAAACGATTACCTCCTTGTATATATACTGGTGCTGTGTGACATAAAGAACTACTAAGCAAGAGAAAAAGAATATATCATGCTGAGTTGTTCTCATTTGTCTCCAGGGTAGAGGATTTGACAGTTGATCCAAAGAAAGGGGAAAAAAAAACCAAACAAATAAAAAACACCTTTTCTACATCAAATTTCAGATACAGGTACAGGATTTTGTTCAACGAGATGAAACTTATGTGCAAAATTTGTCCTTATGCCAAACTCTACAACCAACAAGAGTTTTTCAATTGTTTTGAAAGGAGTCAAGAACGCATCTTACATTTATCTGTTTATAAATGGCATTGCAATTATGAACATGAAGTTGAGATGTGAAAAATTGAGGTTTTTAAGTGGACTCTGCGTAGCTAATTAGCATCAGACAACAGATTACATGCCAGTGACTTTAGTCTTCTACCAGTGAAGTCAAGGCAAGCGTTTGTTTTAGACAGACACAATGCCAGACTTGGATCCTGCCAGCAATCCCTTATGAATGTCTTAGGTTGAAAGGCACCTTGAAACCCATCCAGCCCCAGCCCTTCTGCTATGGGCTGGTTACCCTCCATGAGATCAAGCTACCTAGGGCCCCATCCAACCTGGCCTTGAGCACCTCCAGGGATGGTGCATCTTAACCTTCTCTGGGCAGCAGTGCCAGTGTCTCACCATCCTCCTAGTGAAAAATGTCCTCCTAGCATCTAATCTAAATCTCTCCTCTTTTAGATTAAAGCCATTCCCCTTGTCCTATCACTATCAGGTCGGGTAAAAAGTTGGTCTTTCTCCTGCTTGTAAGTTCCTTTAAGTATTAGAAGACAGCAATGAGTTCTCTACAAGCATTCTCTTCTCCAAGCTGAACAAAATCAGAGTCTGCAACCTTTCTTCAGCCCTCTGATCATCTTTGTGGCCTTTCTCTGGACCTGCTCTAACAGCTCCACATCCTTCTTGTGCTGGGGTCCCCAGTCCTGGACACAGTGCTCCAAATGGAGCTTCATGAGGGCAAAGCAGAGTAAGACAGTCACTTCACTTTACCTGCTGACCACCCCTCTTTTGATGCAGCCCAGAAGAGTGTTGGCCTTCTATGCTGCAAGTGAACACTGTGCAAAAAATGTCCTATTTCTGTCCTTACACTGCACTGCCTTGTGCCTTGTAGCCATTAAATATTGAACTATTTAATTGGTTTACAACCATTTGTAGTTCCTGGACAGATTTTGATAGTCTTACAATGCAATTGCTGACCTTGATAAGGGAAGGCTTTTACTTTTTCCTCTTTTTTTTTTTTTTTTTTTTTTTTTGCTGTTCTCAGCATAGCAATTAATACATACTTAATAGAATCCAAAATTAGTCACTTCTGAAAGTAATTACATGCTAATTATGCAATTATTTTATTATATAGGCAACAAAAAAATTGAAGTACTTCAATTATTGTTTTTTGTGAAAAATCAAATCAACTACTACTTGACTTAAATATTCATTTATGAAATAATTTGTCACTTGACATTTTAAGTCTTCAGGTATTTTTACAGAATTGTTACTGCGTACCTAACAAAACTCCTTTTTGTTATCTGAGACTGTTTTACAGTGTTGGAAAATTGACATGATTTTATTATATGTATTTGTTTGAAATTATGACTCAGTTCTTTTAGATGAGCTTGAAATAACTCTAAAATTTAAATGAGGAGCTTGAGTTGGGGATGGAACCAGATTTATTTATTGTGTAAGAGAGTCTGGTCAGATCAAAATCTTCGTATAATTGTTGTTTTATTTACTCTTTATATAGTTTCAAATCTACTGACCATTGCTGCTACATCTGCCAGAAGTGACTTCATCTCCATGTAAACATAATTGTTCTGTTTTGTGAGAGTATAGTGTGTACCCAAACTACTGCTTCCAATCAAAGAGAAACTATCTAAGGTATGTTCTGTTTGGCCAGCCAGTGTGTCAATCAGCACACACTTTGTGCTTTCTGATTGGCATATAGATAGACTGAAACCAGTTACAGAATGAGCAGCTCCCTTAGGATCCATTGCAAGGTAAATGAAGCATTGCAGTGGCTTGCTTGAGCTAACTATTACAATGGAGAAAGGGTTACAGGAAGAGATGATAAGGGAGAGCAGTAGGAGATAGGGCACAAATCCACAGGAAAGCAGGCTGCCTTGGTTCAGATGCTTATGAGTTATTATAATTCTTCTCTAAAAGATGTCTCTACAGTGCTTTATCTCCATAACAATATTGTTCAAGACAGTATCTGCTGTGCTCAGAGGGAAACTCTCATTTGCGTACAGGAAACAAATAGCGTCAATCAAATAACACTTATGACTCTTTCTGTATAATACTACAATAATATGGTTCTGATTTACGATTACTCTGACTACATTGGTAATTAGGAGCTCAAATGAATTTGAAGCCTTATTATTGTAAACAATATAGGAAGACATTCATAGTAGATTTATAAAATAATATTATGCTGTTTGATAGCTGGGAGTCTAAGATGGAGAGGGGTGTGTAATAAAACTGAGGTTAAATGTTTACTGACTTTAGCACTTACTAGGTCTTGCTTGATACTAAGTGAACTTCTATCAGTATCAAAAATTGAGCAATATTAAGGAGCTCACATTTATTAAAAAAGATTTTGGCAAAACCATTTGTAGTTCCTGGACAGAAAAGCAGGACTGATGCTCCAGTCCTGAACAGCCAAGAATGCTGGCTGTTGACAATGAAAGGCTTAGTAACCAGGGTCCGTTCTTCCTGAGGAAAAAAAGACTGAGAGGGAAATCTGATAAATGTTTATAAACATCTTAAGGGAGGTGGGAGACAAATGGATGAGGCCAGGCTCTTCTTGGTGGTGTGTAGCTATAGGGCAAGGAGTAATGAGCTAAAACTTAGGAAGTTCTGTACTAACATATGGAGGAACTCCTTTATGGTAACGGTGATAGAGCACTGGAACAGGTTGCCCAGAGTGGCTGTGGAGTCTCCTTCTGTGGAGATATTCAAGACCCGTATGGATGCCTACCTATGTGACTTATGGTAGGATACCTGCTTTGGCAGAGAGTCTGGCTCGATGACCTTGAAGTCCCTTCCAACCCAAGAGTTTAACCATCCACTTGGGGCCCAGCTAATCACAGGCTACTGTTTCCTCTGATTGTGGCCATAATGGTGCTTTTTCAGATATTTTTGCATGAAAAAGATTATGCCAATTCTATGGTTAAGTATATTCCTAGGAAGAAAAGGGAGGTTTGCCAGGAGTCCCTGATTCCATCCAACAGCAATGTTTTAACTGTGGTCCCTGAGGGTTTCTTTTCTGTAACCCAGGAAAACATCTTGCTATTTCCTGAGATAGAGAGATGGGGGGGGGGCAGGGAAGGGAGCAGGTTGGAGGGCTCATCTGAGCTTTGTGTAGAAAGAAATAAGCTACAAGCGTTGGATTTTTATCAGCTGCTACATAAGGAATTATAACACAGAGAGTTTGATGATACTGCTAAATACAGAAATATTCTCTGCCACCCATCTTTTCCTTCAGTGCTTTCTGTAATCAGCTTCCTTATTCTGTTTTACCTCACTAGCTTACACTGCTGTGATTGATTGGCAGATAGAGACCACAGTATTTCCAATTTACATTTGCAATCAATAGAGCACTTAGATTTCCAACGACATTATTAACATACATTTAATAAACAACAAAGTGAACTTTCAGCTGACATTTATGACTGTGTACCAAAGCAGAAACACTTAAAATGTGCTTACGCAGAACTCTTCATGCATACAACTGCCTCACATACCTCTACTTACCATTTTCCTTCTCAGATGCCACTTACAGAGCTCCTGCTGAAAAGATACACAATATTTTGCCTTCTAGCATCAGCAAATATATATACACTATTTTTATTGAGAGCTAGGTAACAAAGAATTGAGGAGTTCCAATAGGCACAGACATCAGGCTGTGACACAGTTACCTTATTTTACATTGTTTGATATGTTTATTTTGTTCTAAGACATGTTTGCTTTACAAAATCACAGCCCAATGCTGAGCACGATGTCACATCACTGGGTTACATACAAGGAATTTATTCTTCTTTTGTTAAGCCATAGTGATGAGTTGAACTCTCCTCTTCACTCTGTTGAGTCAAGAAGTGAAGGACAAACTTTTATGCAAATCTAAGTGATGACACTGTCATTTTCTAGAGTTCCTTTGCGTGTATCACCCTGTCTGAAGATGAATCAGGTGACAGTACATCTGATCTTGAAATTAGATGGAGAAAATAGAAAGAGACAAGTGGAGAGCTGTCAGTACAAAGGATTAATTTCCCCTAATTTTCAGAGTGGGTATTTTACTGCTTTGAGCTTTAATAAGCTGTCTTGAAGCCAAGCCCATAGCTAGGCCAAGTCTATGAAGTCACAAATGTAGGCTGAAGGCTGTGTTTGATGGATGGAGTTGAAGACCAGTGAATGGATGAGATTGAGACTCAAAATACATGCAGATGTTCCAGAAAGCTGCAGTGAAAATATAGCTTTACTCTAACATGAATGGAAACTGAAGAAAGAACAAAAGAAAAGCCAACAGGCAAAATATCAAAGGATGAATGTCTCCTTTCCCAGTGAAGTAACTGGGAGAAACAATGGACTGGGAAGTCAGCACAGAGTTCATAGAAGTACAGCAGTGAATTGCATAGTAACTATTGTACTTTCATAGCTTCACACATTTCTTATATAAAGACTCATTTCAGTGATACTCTGCCACTATGCAGAATTAATCGCTATACTGTTTGGGCTAGAAAGACAGTAAAAATATTGTTTAAGCAGCTGAAAGCTAAGGGGATTTATAGCAGGTGAACTGGTACTAAAGTAGGTTTTTTTGTTAGTTGTGGTTGTTTTTTATGGGAACACTATTAACAAAAGATGAAAACTTGGAGTTTTTAACAACAGCACCTCAAAAATTGCTTACTTATGGAAGATGTTAGAAGCAAGAATGAGATGCAATACACTTACTGGCTCTTGTTAAAATATGACCAAAACAAAAACCAACTAAGGCGTTAATATCACTGTCATATTTATTTATTTATTTATTAAGTTAATGATTTACTTCTGATTCATACGACTGCAGTCGTTAATATTGGAAGGGATGATTGATGGAAACCTTAAAACTTACTGGGCAACACATCCCATGTGTTCAATTAGCTTCACAATAACAAAGAGCTTTTTTTTCTAATGTCTAAGTGGAATCTCATGTGTTTCAAATAGTACCCACTGTCTCTTCTCCATTGACTGATGATCACTGAGAAGTATGTGGCTCTCTTCACTTCATTATCCCCGTAAAGTGATTACATGCAATGATAAGTTCCCTCCAACCATTCTCCAGGTTGCAAAACTGCAACTCTGTCTCTTCTTGTGTGATAGATGCACTAATTCCAGAGTCATCTTTGTGATCCTTTATTGAACTCATTCCTGTATGTTCATGGATCTCACCGGTGCTGAGTAAAGGGGAAGCATCACGTATCTCATCACTAGTTCCTCCTACCTTTGTTTCCTTCAGGGAAAGCAACTTCATATCTCTCTTACTTCAGTTCTCTCTTATTTCAGGATTTGCACTTTTTCTTTTTCTTTTGAAAGCTGAAGGTCTGGTGGCTGCCTGGTCTGGTGGTTGGTGACCTTGCACATAGCAGGGGGGTTGAAACTAGGTGATCATTGTGGTCCTTTTCAACCCAGGCCATGCTATGATTCTATGATTCTATGAAAAAAATAGTACATATATAATTGGCAGTGGAAGCAAAAACATAGTACTCCCCATAGTATAACAAAACGGAGTAAATACAGTGACCTACATTCTGTGAAGAGCTTGCTATAATCTCACCTTTGCTGAATGTTTATTGAGTTTCCAAGCTGCAAGTCACCTTTTGTTTCAAGAAAAAAAGAAATTGTTTATTTCCAGGGAGAGAAAAAAATGTCATATTCAAGAATATGAGGGAAAAGAAACTCCTTTGTTTCTATAAAAATAGATATACGCCCTTTGATTAACTGATCTTTGAACCTTGCTGTTTGTTTGTTTATTTTTTAACCCAATCTATTTTCAAATTTTAATGTAGGCTTATTTAAAATTTACTGAAATATAAGGGCTTATTTTTCCAGTGAACAAGAAGAGTAAACAGGGTCTGGTCCTTAGAAACTGCTCTCTCTCAAGAGATAAAATGACCTCATGCTTTCATGATGAATTCTAATCCTTAAGGTATACACGTCTGTTCTGTTGAGTGACTTCTGATTTCTTTAGTCTCTTAATCTGTTTTTTTTTTTTTTTTAAATGAATATTGATTTCAGTTCACTGCTTTACTGGAAGTACTGTACCAAAGATTATCTTTCAACAGTCTCCAAGCATGGGAAGCTTAGTAGAAGTCCCTCATCTTATTAGAGGTTTATATTCTTAGAGCATCTTTTCTTTTTCTCCTAATATGTAGGCTAGCACTATGGACAGTTGTACCTGCAAATACTTTCTTAACTCTTTAGATAACTGGTAGCAATTACAGTTAAACCCTGATTATAATTTCTTTATCTTCACATTTTGCTTCATGTTTCTTATTCAAGTTTTCATTAAGATGATTTTTATTAGGATAGTTTTGGAAAGGATTTTAATGCAATTCTTGTTTGAAATCCACTGTTTTTTTTTGTTTTGTTTTGTTTTTCAGAATAAAGTGAGGGCAGTGGACAGTGAAAAATTAATTAGGTGGACTCAGTTAAGTAATCAGATGAGTGATTAATGAGTTAAGTAATCTGATGAGTGATTAAACAATAAGTGTCTAAAAAAGTTTTCTAATTATAACAAGGTATTTCTTTAATCTTAGGTAAATGAAATTAATTTTATTTCATGTCATATTTCTCTCTGATGTCATATTTCAGATTTGTGTTAGAGTGTCTATGATAACAATTCCTAGACTGGGACTCTACTCAATATCTCTAATCAATTGAAGAGAGGTAAGAATTTAAAGTAGCTGTGAGGAAAAAAATCCACTCGCTGGAGAATTAAGGTATTCGTTGTGGATTTTGCTGCCTACATCTAATTGTGATCTTCAAAACTTGTAACTAATTTGCCAGGTTATGTCTACAAGGCAGAGTGCAGTACTACTGAGATGTCTGAGCTATCTGTGAATGAATTAATGCCAGGACTAGAAGAAATATGTGTGCAGTTCAGCACTTTTCTTTGTCTATTATAGAGTAGACTTGAATAATTTTCATCAATCTACACAGCTTTGCATTATGCCATGTCCATAGGTGCCTAGCACTGTTTTTATGTATGCCACCGCCAATCTTTCTTAGTATGATAAGTGATCTTAATGCTTTAGCATCCATGAGTCTGCTTTAGGGTCTGACCTTGCACCACTGAGCAGGAGGAAACCAGAATTGACACTCTTCTAGGAATGTTTTCACTGTGCTTATAGAAAAGGTTGTCACTGGGTTTCCTGTACCACAATTTGGTGCAAAGATACTTCTCTCTGGCTCTCAAGTGATTTTGATAATTCTGTATTTTGGCCGTGCAAGCATGAAGGCTGGGATCTGTGAGCTGCAACCTTTTCATTGCTGAACTGTCAAGATTGAAGGAAACAGGACAACTGAAGGAACATCACTGTGAGACAGAATTTCTGAGAACATTGCCCAGATTGTAGGTTTCAATGTCTACCACATGGGCATCTGAATCATAGAGACAGACAAGATTAGACATATTAATTGTCATATCTGGCTCTCTGCTCAACCTGGAAGCTAATAAAAATGCTGTAGAGAAGCAATTTATAATTAGAAGACAGTGGGAGTGTGATAACACATCCTCACTATTATTACTCTGAGTAAGTAGCCTGCATTTATAGATGTGCATGCAGCATTTACATTACCCTTATTTCCACTTAGAAAATTTTGTTAGAGCAGATTTGAGGATTTCCAGCCTCACTTGAAGTATTTGGAAGTAAGGAAGAGAAAAGAAGCTGTGGACACGTGAAGAAAGATGGACGTACATGCTAAACAAATTTTCTGCACATCTGCTGCATATGATGTCTTTGGCAAGAATTTCTTTTCTAGAAATCCTAGGAGTTTTGTACAAAAAGAAAAAGATGTCAAATGCCTCTGATGCCTGTGCTGAAAGACCTTAGAAGACACCAAGTCAGAGTAAATGTAGTCAGTTTGGCCTATCAGCTTCTTTTTGTGCCAGAGACTGAACTCTGGTAATAATTGCAACTGCACAGTACCAAATCTCTATGACAGTGCAACCACCTTAAAAGCCTTTTGGAATAGCTTATTAAGAAGAAAAAATATGAATTTATTGGGAAGGACTTAATGTCCTTGAAAATTCAGCTGCTAAAAATAAATAAACATTACAAGAGAAAAAAAATAGAAAACCTGAGGGTTGATGCAGAATTCATGCAGAATCCTAAATTGATTTGATCAAAGAAATAGCAGTTACTCTTCCTTCTCACAGACCTCCTCCTCCATAGAGTGAAAATAATGAAGAGGAAAATCCTCTTCTCTAATTTGAACTTGATAAAGCCTTGACAGATCCATCTGTTTCATTCTTTGTGGGAGATAATACATGCTAGTAATTCTGACTTCATTTATCATTAAAAAACAAGTGATCTGAGCTCTTCATCATATAATATTATAGAATATTGTCCTTCCTCCCCTTTGTTACTGTTTCTATCTTTTTAGAATTATACTAATCAGCATTTTTTTCCTTCTTTTGCCACCTATCTTATTTTACAATTTCTTTGTCACGTTAGAGTTCATTTTCTTTAGCTTGTTTGTGTTTTTTTTTTTTCATTTGTTTACTTGTTTGTACTTATACATTCTCAATATAAACTTCAGATGCTTTTAAACTGTCACTTTTAGTGTGGCTGTGTCTATTAAAACCAGACAAACATCACCAGGTTGAAGTGTATCTATTATGAATTGTGAAATGTATCTATTATATGAATTGGGATTCTATATGATTACATGAATTCTCATTTGAAAAGGAATAATTCTAGTTTCAATGTTTCATATTTATTAGTACCACAGGCAAAACTGAATGGCTGTATTGTAAAGCAGGATATGCATGAGGAAGTAATCTTTCCCAGCATCAGATAAATATTTGTTACTTTAGATTATTATTTTTTTTAAGATATTTTGTAATTAATTCTCAAGTCAGGACTTTTCTGAGTCTTTACTCTTTGAGTAAAGTAGTTGGATTTGTTTTGTGGTTGAGTGGTTTTGAGTTTTGTCTTGTTTGTTTTTCACCAGCTTTCTGACTGGAAATGGACCTTACAGTAAGGAACTGAAGCAGATGATTTATTTTAGCCCCGTCCCTAAGCTTATTGAACTAGAAAAGAAAAAATAAATACAGGCTTAGCATACAAGAGAACGTGCTTGCACATTTCATGGCTTATGTTCTCCATGCAGATAACAGCATTTGTGTTAGATCTGTTTGCAGTTTGCAAGCAGTATTAACAAAGTTCACTATCTTTATTACTTCAGCTTCTTCTTTTCAGGCCCTTGACAGCTGCCATTTTGCCCCTTTTATTTACTTAAAGGCTCCTGGAAGATATTCTTCCTAGCTCAATGCTCTGATCATATCATCCATTTTTCCCAGATGTCAATGACTTTTACATAGCTAATACAATTCCAGTCTAACTCAGTTTCTTATTTCTCCTGTTTTAGTTCCTACACACTGACAGTTTGCAAATAGAAATCCAAATGAGCAGAGGAAATGTACTCTGAACTGTTCGCTCAGCTCTAAATCATCTCCAGGTTAATCCATGTACATTGGATTCATGTTCATACCAGTTCATTTTTCATCAGCTAACTCTTATTTAGTGAATATAATATTCTAAAAGTTCATTTGTTAAAAAAAGTTCAGATATTTTATGTTCTTGATTATGTTCCATATTCTCTGTCTTTTGGATTGCTCATAAATTTAGGCTGGTTTGTTGTCAGTGTTTCACTCCAGGACTTCCTGTAGCCTCTGTGGGATAAAACTGGATAGTTCATCACATTTCCAATCCAGCTGAATATAACATCTCTCACAAAACATAACTGTTTACTGTCCTCAGCTAAATAAGACATTCATAATGCGGGGGAAAAGAGATTTCTTGAAGCTGAAAAAGTTTTCGTTTTGCTGGGTTTTTTTAGTTAATCAAACTAATCATAGACTTGATTTTGATTTCTCGATGGACTGAGCCTGCCTTGGGTGTATCAGCAGCAGATATTTGGCCTTTACTTCTGCTCTTCGGAGGGAGAAGGCAGGAGGGAAATAACAGCATTAAGTCATGCCTATCTGTAACAATACTCAGAGAATGGGAAAAAGAAATGTTGAATGAAAATACCTTATTGCCCCCAGTTAAGAGAACAGAGTGTTTACTGAAGCACAAATCCAACTCTTCTCCATGCTGCCCAGCTGTACTTGGGGTTGCATATGCTGCATCCAAGAAAAGATAGTTGATTATTTTCAACACCTATTGCTTTTGAGGATTTGTTTATGAAGAGCTTTCTTCATTTCATATCTGTGGTATATAGGGCAGGTAGAGATTTCCTGGGCCTTTGTGCCAACCTCCTTTCTTTCACAGGTAAACATAAAGCTCTGATCTGACAGAAGTGAAATACATCAAATTAGCCAAATGTTTTTCCATCTGTGCTCCTAACTATTATCTTTTAGATTTAACTTTAACACAAATGTTTTTTTATACACAGTCATACATTCTTCTGCTATAGCTGTAGCAGCATTAACAGAAGGATGTTACGAGTGCCCAGGTGATCATAATTGCTGTTTAAAATTTGTTTTAAATATTTTCATTTCTAAACTATTTACTAATTAAAATGATGTCAACATTGTCTTTGAGAAAATCTAAAATACACATAACAGATAAATTACATCCACGTGAGAGTAACAGGAGGAAATAATCTCAGTACCTGATCACAAACCTTTGTCCTGCAACAGCTGTCCACTGTGGATAAAGCATACTGAGGCAATCTGGCTTTCACACCCAACAAATAGCCCAAACAAATTATTTGAGTTCTTCTCAAATAATTTTTCTTTCATCGTTGCACCATCACTTTGAAGAGTTCACACTGCAGTCTAATAAATATTTGTTATTCAGACCATAATTGCCTTTACTGAATTTTCAGGCCTTATTGTCGTTAATTACTATTATTCTATTTTTTTAATATGGTTTGTTTCCTTCCCCCCTTGGTTGCCTTAAAATTTAAAATTACTTTTTTTTTCTTGGTACTTAGTTTTCAAATACAGAGTGATAGTTATCTTATCTTCCCTGGCCCTCGTTCAGCCATGCTGTACTTAATTAGTTCTTTTAATCTTTGTTAATAATACTTGTCTTGAGTAAAAGCTAATAAGGCATTTATTGTAAAGTGCACTTGCATTTTAAGTCATCAGAGCTATGTCCTAGAAAAGCCCAGGGCAGAGTCGCCTTACTGTTCTCCTTGCCAATTTTCAAATGGTCAGGAGTGCCTTCAGGTAATAGAAGATTATAATTTAAGCTGGAATCACTATTTTCCTTCAGTTTAGATGTCTTCCCTGCTTTGTTCCATATCTGGATAGAGACCATAGGCAAAGGCTCTGAATATCAGTAAGGTGCTCAGTCACCTTTATTTTTCAGCGGAACTGATGTATGTGAGCAGATTTTGTGTCATATTATAACACGAAGAACACTAAATTATTTTTAAACATGAATTTTCTTCTATAATACATACAGATATTGTTAACTTAGTTCTTGTTTTGTTTGAGATCAAAATATAAGCAACCTCAGTGACTCAGTGTAAGACCACTAAAGAAAAACAATATGACAAGTGGCAATACGCTCGTACAGCTTGTATTCCTGAAGCAGTCACTTTTCCTTATTGCTGAGGTTTTGTTTTAGCAGATAGCCTCTCAGTGGTGCACGCACCTTAAAGACAAAAGGGACTATGATACGGTGGATCTTCTCACTCCCCTGCAAATATTTTTAAAAGCAAAGAGATTCAATTGTGCCTTAACAATACCTCTGATCTACCTTTCTCATCTATTGGCAAAGCTGCTCAGTGGCACTCGCTGCTTGGGGAAATTCCAATTATACTATATGTTAATTTTTCCAGATTCTATTTCTAGTGTTCCTCACTATGTTTTCTTCAGTTTTTTTGATGTTTATTTGTTTGTTCTCTCTTCGTTATAGGCATCCACATATGAATAACTTGTCCTCTTCTTTGCATTCATAAAAGCTTTTACAGAACCTGTGTCATTTTCGTTTCCTTCTTTAATTCTTCTTTGCCTTTATTTCAGTTTCTTTCTCAAAATTCAACAGTGGAATTGAAGTTGCCGTTCAAGTCTTGGGAAAAAAAAAAACAAAAAAAAAACCAAAAAAACATTTCACTTCTACTAATGTTCCCTCTGCTGAACCTTCTCGAATTTCATTAATCTTTTTGCCACAGTCCTGTGTGGAGTATTATATTGTAGAGTGCACATTGAGATGATTATTACTTATGATAACCCTTAATTTCTATGCTGATTCACTATTTTCTGAGCCAATGTTTTCATGCTTTCAAGAATTAACTGAATATTTGATTTCCAAGTGCCTTATTTTGTATCGTCTTGTACTATTACTCATTTTGTTGAATTGCGAGTGACTAATCAAGTTATATTCCTTGTTACCTCTGTTCTTATAAATCTGAATTTCAGTTGAAGCTCCATCAGCAGAGATTTTTCTAACATTTACATTTCACTTACAAAATACTGCAAGCAGTGCAAGAACAGATAATGGGAAGACACTCTTCAAATTAGTCTCAATCACTGGAACCTCAGCAACATTCCCGTAGTGATGTAAATGCTAATTGATTTTAAGTAGGTTAAAATCTTTTAAACTAAGTGTCCTCTGGTTGGGAGAAATCTGTGTTGACATACCTATCTCTGTTAATAGAATTGCAACTGTGTCAAAAGCCAGTAGTCCTAGCAGTTGTTCCAACATGTTCTGCTACTTTCCAGAGACAGTAGTGGCTTTCATTGATTTCCTCTTGCCTTTCATTCTGACACTATGCAATGAACTGTTTCTCAGCCCAGTCACACTAAAAACTGGTTTCTGTTTCTGTATGTGAAAAGAATATAAAGGAAAACGGTATTGAAGAGCTATTAAGATCTATTTGCTAAAATGATTTTTAAGATACTTTCTTCCTTCAGCATCATTAATTCATGTTTTACGTTCTTACTGTGTTTTAGTATTTAAATATAAAACTTGTGTGTTGGATTCCTTGAAACTTGTTTGCCCTCAGGGAGCTACCTGGTCAGTGTGTTTTTTCTAGCCTGCTGCTAAGTGGAATATAAGACTGTAAAATCTCTGTGCAAAGTTTGCCTTGTTTATTATTCATTATTCTTGCCACAGCTGACAGTGACAAATGTCATTACCTTAATGACCATCGTTATCTATTGTCATAATTACAGGAGATCATTTAATGAAGCTGTATATAATGTTGCTTAATATATCAAATTAAGAAAAAGATGTTGTGAATGGGTACACAACATCACCCAGATACATTTTGCGGATGAATCAATAAATTAAACAATGCTTCCTTATTAGTATGACAACATGGTCTTGCAAAAGATTCACAAGGGCAATGAAAAAGGGAACCAGATGGTATTTTTCCCTTATTCCCTCCCAGTTCAGTGATGACGTGGGAAGCTGGATTCCTTTGCCATTTTCTGGGGCTTAACCAAGAATATTTTGTGATTGCCGTAATTATGCCTTGCTTGTGTATGGCTGCACCTCTTTGAATTGTCCATTAGGCACATCAGCATCAAGTAGCTGCAGCTTAATATTGCTATCACTAGCAAATGTCTCCTTAGTATAAGTGACAAGCATCTGCGTCGCTGCAACAGATGGCCATGAGCTCTGTACCATGGATTATTGTGGGTGGTCTGGCATACGTTACAGAGGGCTGAAGCAATCTCACTACCACATTTGTGCAGTAGCCATGCTGTATGAGATGCCAATGTTCTGTAATAAGAATGGCAACAGTTCTGTACAACCAGGGAAAGCTATTGAGCCACGGTGTCAGTTTCTTCCTCTTCAGCCAGTAGATCCACTGCTGAGAAAGCTATTCCATCTTTGCTGGGTAGATGTATCTTTTAAGAAGGATCAGCATGAGTGATGCTCAGTTACCTGCTATGAAGTGAATGTTGCAAAGCAAATCTGACAGGTTGGAATATGGACACTGAATGGAACAAGCTTCTGACAGCTTCTTTGGCTCTGAGTGACTTCAAAACAACACAGTATTTGTGGTTACATCCGACACTCAGAAGATTTTGATATGGGTCAGAAACTTATGTTCATCTCCTTCTGAATGACATGTGCTTCTCCCTAATGTAGTTTCTCTTCAGAGATCTAAGTACATAGAGGTATTTTATTATGTAGTGGAAGATCATCTGTATTTTGTGTAGTTATAAGCTAACAGAGAAGTGAAACAGCAACATGATATGTATTTAAGTTGCTAACTAGTCCATTAAATCTACATGTCTCTGATATGAAGTAATGAGAAAGCAGATGCCAGCAAATACAGAGTTAATTCCTTCATTTCCTAGTGGTAGAACAGTAGTCATAATTTTGTAGTATGCCCATAAGCAATTAAAAAAAAATAGTATAAATTCCTTTCACATTCAGCTAGTGATATTTAATCCATTAACTCTGCTGCATTTTACAGTCCTGTGAGGATATCTCGCTGTGTAAAAGTGTTTGATTTGGCACAACAGATAAATTTTACTTACCGCTGTGGTGGCTTTGGCAAATAGATACTATCCATATGCATAGGAAACTCTTACTGCTGTGAATCGATTACATAAAATCTCTGCCTTTTTCTGTAGGACAATAAGTTGTGTGGGTGCTAATGGTCTAGCCAGTATTTGAGATCCTGTAGTCTGTCTGTGCTGACGCAGCAAAGAATATGTGCTGATGGATGGAGTCTGGATTTTGGTTTGATAGTAATATACGGAAGAACAGAGCATATGGTAAGTGGGCGCAGAGGAAGAGAGAATTTTACAGAAAAGGAACAGGAGAAAAAGCAGAAAGAAATCAAGAGGGAAGGAAAAGGTCCATGCAGGCTGGGTCAACAAGTGAGGAAAATATCTGGCAGGTATGTGGGAAGGAGGCTTAGTCACAGATGGTTGTAGCTTTGGAGCACAGTAAGGAGCTTTAGAGTCACTTCTGTGATCTACAGTTTGAGTGATTAAAGGCAAGTCACACTCCTTTCTTGAAGGGTTTGAGGTTCAGCCAGAAATGAATATATGATATGCAGATATCATACATTCAGATATCAGATATCACATTCTCATAGACTTAGAAACAGCAGAAGAAGAATGGATGGCAGAGAGCATTTAGGAATGTGTTATATTCTACTGTATTCTCGTTGGTGGAATCCTTTACCTCGGAACTAAAATAATGATTACAACAGCAGTATTGTATGCAACGCATGCAGATATGCTTATGTTTACAACTTGGAAGTGTTCTGTCTAAATAATGTCAAATACTGACATTGTTTAGCATGACATTTTGTGAATCCAATGAAATCAGGCTACCAGCTAGCTAGCTACTTTGTAATTATATTTCCTGATAGAAGAAAATATACCTGCAGCTCTACAGTTCTGATTTAAGACTGAGGCTTAGTTCTGACAGTGAGAAGTACATCAGAGTCTGGAGTACTCAAAATCATGCCCTTCAGGACTCCTTTTCCCTTTCTCCCTCCTCCTTTCCTTTTTTTATTTCCCTAAGACACAAAGTCTATAAAAAATGTAAAGCGTTAGTTAGCCCCACTGATTGGGATTGATAAACTGTAAGAAGCTACATGGTCCTCAAGGTATTTATTTATTTATTATTTGGCCTTAATAATAGGTACAGCTATTTGAGAACACTTTCACCCTCGAGGACAGAATACATAATTGTACTCATGAGGTACATCCATCACAGTAGTGAATGAATTCCCTCATAAGCAATAAATGTGAGACTTAGGGAAAAAAAAAAAAAAAAAAACTAAAAAAAAAAAAGAAAAAAAAAAGAAAAAAAAGCTTAAAGCCATCCTGCCCTCCCCTCGTAACTTTTAGAGATCTATGTTCTCTATAACTTAACTATAACAGAAAGCTGCATAGCGGATAAGCTGTGTCCAGCCATTTTACGCATCTCATTGATTCCTGGCCCATGTTAAAGTATGATATAGTATTTGCATTTCTGGCAGCGAATAAGAAGGTATGAATCTCATTTGGAAAAAAAAAGAAATATATATATATATATATATATATATAAGAAAATATGAATAAGAAACAAAAGCAACACCCCTCAAAATATTTACTTCTCAAGATACCTATCTTTCATTTTCACTCTCTCCTTTCTAAAACTTGAAGAGCAGACATATAATTTATTTAGCCTTAGCTTTAGTTTTGTTTATGCATTGTTTACTCCTCTAATATCACAAGAAAGCCATAAGCACTAGATCAATCCTATTTAAAGAGGAATTCCACTGATACTGTCCATAATTCTTCCTTAGTGGGTTTCAGTTCTCAGTACCTCACAGTTAATGCAAGGTTTTCACTTAAATTTTGCAGCATTAGGCTGAGACAGTACAAACTAATTTCTCTCAAATCAGTGGAGATATTGAGAATTATCTTACTTTAATTCCATTTCAGTAAATTTAATCATTTCATTTACTCATTTTGTTCTAGATATTCTTTGATATTAAAGAAAATACCATCCCATGACATAGAACATTAAGTTAACCTCTGCTCTAAAGTGAGAGTTAAAATCAATTGGATTTACAAGAGCAGATCAGCAGCAAATCTGGGCCATTAAATGATTCTGAGTAATTGTTTTTCAGTAAGAATCTCACAGTTACTTGAGTATAATTTCACAGTATACTCTAATTATTTCTATGAATGTACAAGGACTTCTCTGAAAGTAATGCCTCCTACTTTATTATGTTGGCCACAACATCAGAGGCAAATATTGGTAGTATGACTGTAGAGATAGAACCTTTTGACCAGTATTCTATTACATTCTGTTGCTCTGTGACAGAAAGCAGCAGAGGGGCAGCGTAACAGAATGGTGTCTGACGTGGAGGTGTACATGAAGCAAAGGTGTGCCACTGAATTCCTCCATGCAGAACAAGTGGCACCCACTGACATTCATCAACACTTGCTGAACATTAATAGAGACCAGGCGGTGGATATGAATACAGTGAAGCCGTGGGTTGTGTGTTTTAACAGTGACATAAAATATAAGCCATGTTCTGAATGGCCAGGTAGTTTTTTACTAGCTGGCACATGGGCTCTTGTTCATCACTGGTGAAAATGCATAGTTAACTGTGGTGATTGTGTAGAAAATTAGTGTTTTGGAGCTGAGAATTTGCTCCATCAAATACTGTTATTGTACCCTTTGTATCTTCTGTAGTTTCCATGGAAATAAATAGGAGTCACTATTTTAAGAGCCATTACATATACTGAAAAATGCTAAGTTAGATGACATTTGTTAGGATGGGAAATGTAGCTACCTAGTTCTGAGAACTACATCACTAAATTGATTGTTTGAATAGAGAAAGGCACGACAACATAGTCACCATCATTAGCTATGCATTTTTACTGGCAACGAACAAGAGTCTGCATGCCACGCTTGTAAAAATCTACATGGGCATTCAGAACATGACTTGTCTTTCATGTCATTGTCGCTACTGTTGAAGAAGGAAAATCAATTAATGCAAAAAATATATTTTTCTCATTTAATAGGTAACAAAAATGTGTTTCCTCAGAACTTTCAGGGTGTCTGTGAGCAGTTAGTGTTATATGCAACTTAAGGCATTTTATTCAGAACTGAAGGAAAGGTGTTGCATGTGTGAATTTCTTTTCCTTGCTCTATTGCTGAATTGGCTTTTAATTTCAGTGTACCACTGTTTAAAGTGGCAACTCATGATAATTTACTTCTCAGGTGCACTGTAAGATTTCATAAATATTTGAGATTCTTGGATGAAGTGTGTGATATAGTGAAAATAAACAAACAAAAATGTATGGGTTTTTTTGGTTAATTTTTTTTTTTAAATTCTGTTTATCTATTATTATTATTAATATTATTATTATTATTTACTATTGCTTATCTGGTATTATTGCTGATCTGTGCTGTTGAATCCACAGACACTCTGTTCTTACCTTTCCAAGACAATGAAGAACAAGTATAAGAATAATATTTTTATGTTTTGTGCAGAATTCCTCAACAGCTAAGGAAAAGGGTGAACAATATGAGCAGAGGGGATCTAAGTGAAAATACTTTTGTCTCCTATGAATGACTCTGGACTAGAGGAATAGTTCAACCAGCAGGTTTTGTAAGTTGGATGTTCTATGTATTGAAGTAGCACAGAATTTAGATGTGTGTCATCATAGTATACAGTGCCTCTGTAGAAAACAGAAAAAATGGAAATTCACTTGTTTCCTGGATAAGGAAAAAGAATATCTATACCATACACCATAGCACAAGTTGTAAATTGCATTTCCTTGTTTCTACTTTCATCTCTATCATTTCACATAAGATGCTTAGGGGCCACTCAATGTCAGCGCACTTGTGCCTAGAGTGAGGTAGGACACAGGAAAGTGGGCTCCCTTATTTGTACTCACTACACAGATGCTACTTTTACCACTGTCTAATCAAAGTAGGCTTGGAAATGGACTTCATAGTTTATTCATTCATTTACTTGTGCATTTAGATGCCTAAGCATTATGTTCATAGAATCATAGAATCAGACTATCCTGATTTGGGAGGGACCCATAAGGAACATTGAATCCAATATATGGCTTCTCACAGGCCCACTTGAAAATAAGACCATCTTCCCAAACAATGTTTTTCATGATGAATTAGTGATCTTCCGGACATCAGACTGCTGCTTCAAGAAAGAAAAATTCTCCATGTCTTTCCTGGTTCCATCATTACAGATGTGGGAAAGAGTTAATTAATTAACACAGATTATAGGAAAAAATTGTCCACTAAACTGTAACATTTCTTTTGGTTCTAAGAAATGTTCCAAATATGATATATACATCTGCTCACACTATGGATCATAGCACTGTGTAATTTTTAATGCAGGAGGGCTCAGATTCATTGTCTCAATTTGTCTATTTGGGTATTTTCAGTTTGTGAGTGTCAGGAATCTTCCTGGGAATGTACTTCTGATGTTTGTATTTGATAGATATTCTGTGATAGAGTTCCCTGCAAATGTGTGGATGCTGCTATGAAGATTTTGCCTGTCTTTTTTTATTCTTTTTTTTTTTTCTTTTTTTTTTTTTTCCCCACCTGCTTGAATAATTTACCTTGATGCCAGCTTGGTGAGATAATTTATCTTGAACTCCAGATAAATTTATTCTTGAGTGCTGAGTGTGATCTTTGAACACTCTGAATGACAGACCTGAGAAATACAGCTAGATTGCATCTGTCACTAAAAATGAAATTGTGAATAAGAGATTGCTCTTACCACTAAAAAGCAAGATACATGTCCAATGATATTTATGTTTGAAGAGTGACAGTGAACTGATAATTAGAAAGCTGGTTTTCTCTCAAAGGAGACACTTTATAATGACATTTATAACCTGATATTCTCTTTCTGAGAGTTCTGAATTTCAAGAGTGATAAGCTGCATTAGATGAAATATATTTTGGAGGGTACAAGCTTCATTATTATCCTAGTTCTATAAAATACTCTTCAGTTTCCTTCCACACAGTTATTTAGTTCTTTCTCAGAGAATAGAACAGTTTAAAAAAAAATTAAATTGGTGATACTTAAGACAATTCAATTCTGTGTGGTGTGAAATGTCTTAAAATTTGTCTTAACACTGAATCAAAAAAAGTAAGATTAAAGAAAATGATGTATTACCGTATATTACTGAGGGTCTGGTGATTGCATTCCTTCAATGACTAGTAATAAATCCAGTTTTATTCATGGCTTTACTGGTAATGTAATCTGATATTTTTAAGTTTTGTGGTACCTGTATGTGATGTAAGAATTAGCTCGGAGATCTCCTGAAAAAGAAAAAGTTGTTCAAAACCTTGAAGAGTTATATAAAAAGTAGTATAATTAGTTCTGTAAGATATAACACAAATGAACGTTCATAATGCTGGTGGGGCCTTAGGACTAGCAACTGAAACATCTTAATATCCCACAGCTCAAAGGCAGAAACTGGACACGCCACAGAAAGGTCATGATACAGCTCTTGAATTGGTGGAGAAATGTAGCATAAGAGCTAATTCACGGCCAGAACCAGTGATTGAGCACCTGGTGAGAAGGCAGGTTCCACCCAGCGGAGTTCAGGTGCAAGCAATGCTCCTCAGTGACTGGAAGGGGTGGAGCCAGCATCCAGCCCTTCCCAAATCTCACTTAAAGATTGGCAGTGGAGGAAAAAGTATCTTGTTGGAGATCCCTGAATACTTGAGGCCTTCTGAAGGTAAGTAGTTTCTTTCTTTTGTTTCTGTGTTCACAGCTGTTGTGTTTGAGCAAATCCTCGCTTGCTGCAGCCTATGACCTTGCTGCTCTGCTGTCGTTGCTGTGTTTTCCATTGTGTTACAGAGAAGAAAATAAGCTAATTACACTACATGTTCATTTGAATCATGAACAAGTGACTTTCTTAGAAGAAAATCTATACTTCAGCTGTTGTTTACTGATGTTGGTGCTGAAAACAATTGTATTCTAGACCCTGTACTACCCATGTTTGTGGTGGTGGTTGACTGCCTAGGGGAAACTCCTCCATAAGGAAGATCAAAAGACTATCTAGTGAGTTCATAAAATATCAATTAATTTTTAGTAGGCTTATATTAGCATACATTCTTCAGTCTTATACACACATTTGGCGCTCTCCAAGATTTAGATAACTTCTTTCTTGGTTAGGAAGTTTCCCTAAATTTAGATTCTTTTTGGCACATTCTGTTAATGAACCAACTTCAGGTATGAGTTGCAACAATTAAAAACAACTCATCTGTTACAGTTTGGTGATTCATTGTAGGTGGATGATTTTGATTCTTATGATTCTTATGTACATGTGGGTGTGCATAGGATTCTATTATTTTATGGAACCTTACCAAGAATCTGCAGCACAGCAGTGCTCTGTATTGTATTCAGAGGCACTCAGATTTTGCAGGAATGAAAGCATGTTTTAGAACCCTGCTTTCCCTCTGGATTTGTGGGAGGATTGAGGAAAATGCCAGAAACAATCCTTTCTTCATACAGAACCACATTGTACTGATCCTATAGAGTAAATCTCTTGTATCTGTTTCTTATATGACTTTACTTCACTCATGGTCTGGAATTTTGATAAAACACTGATTTTCTTCCTGTTCTAAAAGTCATTTAAGATCTCAATGTTTTAAAGTGTTATGATGATAAATGGAACTGCATGAGAAACTAATGATTGATCTTTTTAACTGTATTTCATGGTTTCTTTGTGTTTATACAGCTTATTCAAACTGGTGGGGTTGAAAATAAACTGTCAGGAGTTCTGTGTCCTGACAAATTTTGCCATTCCAGTTTTCTGATTATTACCAAATCAACATCTTGTTCACAGAGGTTTGTGATATTCTGTGGAAGTCTGAACCTGAGGAGGTACTAGCAGGTGCAATGTTACTGTTCTGCTGTGTGCCAGTAATGACTCACATAAGGTCTAGTTACACATTCATTGTGACTTAATGCTCAGAGTTTGAAGGAAATGCATGTCATCAGGTCACGGGCACTGATCCGATTGCTCAAATATCTGAGCAAACAAAGAAAGGTTCAAAAATACCACAGTGTATATGATAACAAGCTGAGAAACCTGTTGGTTAGCCATGGTAAAATCCTATCTTTTTTTATTCCCTCCAGATTTTTGTAACTTTAACACTTTCTTCACTAAAACATACTTTAAAAACCTAAAGTAGTCTCTATTTTTCTCAGTTCAATATAAAGACACATTATATCTTGCATATGAAGGAGGTCAGGACTGATTTCACATGGAACTTTGTTCCAGTTGCATGTATCGAATGTAGAAAGTGAATTTTAGAAAAGCAAAGTTCACTGGCAACTTCCAGCTTGATGGATTATATCCAAATCTGAAACAGAAGTTCCTTGTAACAGACATGAGAAATAATGCTGCCTATGAAGACTTGAGTAGTTTCAAAAGGGAAAATAAGGACACTATGGTCCATATGTTATATCATATAGCATATACTACCAGGCAGAAAAAGAAATTGTTAAGATAATGTCTAGTGCTCATGATATTTTCAAATACAACTTCTCTAGATGCTTTTAACTGTGAAGTGGCAGGGAAATAGTTCTTTTTCTACCATGTCATTTGTAAATCACAACTTAGCCTTTTCTGGGGGGGTTCATCTTCAAGATTTCCAACTATTCTTCACACATTCATTAAAAGGATGGGTCAGAAGGTGGGGGCTGGAGGAACCAGTGTCCTTCCCACTGTAGATGAAAATAGGTTTGCAACCACCTGAGGAGCCTGAATATCCACGTGTCTGTGCGTCCCAGGGTCCTGAGGGAATTGGCTGATGTAGTTGCCAAGTTACTCTCCATGAAATTTGAGAAGTCATGGCAGTCAGCTGAAGTCTCTGGCAAACAGAAAAAAGGCAATATAGCACTAAGTGTTTCAGGAAGTAATCATTAAAATAGTTATTACAAAATCAAGGCAACATTCACCAGTAATACAGAAGTGTTATTACTAACAGATAGTGTTAAACTATGAACACTGCTGAATTCAAAAGATTCAGAAAAAGGAGGGCTACAGCTGTTCTATGAAATCAGTGTAACTAAAATAATAAATAGATAAAATGTTTGAGTATTTAACTTAGCAAATAATAGTTAAAGGATGTACTATTATTCCATATAAATTTGTCCACATGAAGAGCAGAGTTCTGAAAGTAAAGAGCACTTCAGTCTTAAATAAATGTGTATTTAACAGCTTTATATGTTAACAACTAGGACAATTATTCATTAAAAGAACTATCACTTATCATTTTTGAACTGAAAATAATGACTTTCTAAAAGACATCCTATGTCAAATGCAAGTTTTACATTTTGTTGTAGCAGTAGCTTGGAGAAATTTTCGAGTAAAATATTCAAAACATTGAGTTAATGAAGTGGCTACATTGTGATAATTTAAAGAGGAAGAAACAGTGGTTTTTATTATCAAATAGTTAAATGATCCCTTCTGTCAGGACCAATATATGACAGACATAAGCAGAGATACAGTATTTTGCGGACTAGATAAGACTTGATTCTTGAAGAGATCTACATCTTCCTTGCTTTTCTGAGAATGAGGTTTTTTGATTATTTGTGTAAAGAGAATGTCTGCCTTCTACAAATAATTTGAATTTGCTTGGAAAAGTAATCTAAGTGATAGTATACCCATTTGGTATTTCAGCTTAAAATTGAGGATCAATGGTAAGCAATTTCTTATCCACTTATTGGTCCTGGAATTGAAGGTATAGTTTATAATTATGCATATTTGTGACTTTGGAATAATTTTGTGTTTAAAAGCAATAGAGGAAAAGATAAACTATAGCACCTTATTTTCACTATTTGTATATGCATAAACACATTGATTATAAATTAGCAATTATATTTTTGCTAATTTACTCTTTTAACTTATTGTTTCCCATATTCATTTTGTACTTAGGTTTTTTTTTTTTTAAGACTTCACTGAGTTTACATGTATTAGAATATTATTCTTACTGCTGTATTCTGTACTTTAGTATAGGAAAATATGCAAGGAGAAAAGAATTGAGTAATGAATTTTGATTGTCCATTTTATTGTAGATCCCACGTAGAATAAATCGTATATAGAGAAGCTTCATACTTAATAGATAATTAAAATTGAAATTAAGAAGTATGAGGTGCCACTTTGGCACCTCAACACCCTTTTCTTACAGGAGACTTATAAGAAAGCATCTACTGATGGTGGGACAGATAGAATTTGCTTTCCCTGTTGTAATTTTTAAATGCCATATGCACATATAAATACTATATACTTAATTTTCCTCTTCCTAACTTTCCTTTAGTCATAAGCTCTCACCCACCACCAGTTCTGGATGTTTGAAATTGGAATTGAAATCTTTGAAACCATTCCGTTCATCTGTTACACTTCACCCTAGATACTGTTAAGCTCTAGTTTACAGCATTATTTTTCCAAGCATCTGGAGTTGTTATTCTTGGCATGACCAGTCTCTCAAATCTCTTGTGTCATATACACTGTTTTCCATTTTGTGTCTTAAAGAAAAACATTGAGTTAATGGTCATGAAGTTCTTTTCAATACTGGCAGCAGAGAATATAATCATTTTTTTCCTTTTTTTTTTTTTTTTTTTTTTTTTTTTGTAAAACCTGTAGTTGATACTGTCTTTCTTATCTGTTTGTTTTTGTTCAGTCTCTCACTGATCAGGATATATCTAAACTTTATCAGGAGCTACAAATTAGATGTTCATTCATATGACCACAGGTTGGCCAAGTCTGTGGTTGACAGAGGAAATGCACATTCATCACTTAGCAATGATAACTTTTGTTTCTCTGAAGCCGAGCCTAGAGATGAAGTTTTCCTTCCACAGGGATGAATATCTGAAACTCACACAGGCAATTACCTTAACAGCAGCATGAAGAGAAAACCTGCTCAGGCAGTTCACTCAGACTTGACTTTGTGAGGTGGGATAACTTCAACAAAGAGGAATAGGAAGGTTCTCCATCCCCTGTACAAGCTGCTCACCAAAGTTTTATTTAAAATATTTCCTTCCCCCTTCCTAATTCTATTTCATTTATTTTTTACTTTTCAATTTTTTATATTTTATATTGTTTTATTGAAAAATAAAATAAACACACACACACAAACAAAAAAAAAACAAACAAAAAACAACCAAACCAACGTTTCTGCTGCTATGGTATTGAAAGAAAGATCACCTTTACCTTTAGTAAAAAACTTGGTTGATGATCAGTTAATTAAAGTAAATAAATAAATTCTTGTTTGAAGGTTTGAGTTCTGGAGAGGATATAAACTTAGAAGGCATCCCATATCCAATAGAGGATCTAAAGTATCACAATCGTAGAACTAGCAAGCTGGTAGCTAAACAGAAAAGCTTGCATCATAATAAAGTGTTCTTTGTATTCAGTCGGACTGTTTACAGAGTGTGTACAGAGTACAGCTTTTTGGAAACTGGAGAAAATGAAAAACAAATCAAGAAATAGGAGCAGTTGATAGGACAGTCAAATACACAAATGAAAAAAGTTGATACATGTGAAGTTGAAAGTGCCTCTGTTCCAACGAAGAAATTTGTTCCACAGACACAAGTAGGAGTGTATTTCAAATTGATAATTAGAGAGGAAAAAGAAGAAGGAAGGAAGAGAAAGCAGATTCTGATCTAATAACATCAAGAAATAACACAAGGACCCACAGTCTCCTGTGGTGATGCCTAACACTTCAAGTGTCTCTCAGTTATAGTTCTGCTAATTTGTAGTAGTTGCTAAATAAATGTGTTGTATCCTGTAGTCTTTGATAATGAAATACAGGTGACATGCTGCATTACCCTATTTGTGCTTTAGATTCTCAAAGTAAACTGGAACAAGTATCTGACATTGAGAATGCCTTGTTTGCTTTTCTTTATGCACTGCTTGGTGAATATATTTAAAGTGTTCTCTCAATTGGCAGCCTAAATATATTCCTTACGTGGGTAATGGAGCTGAATTCCCTTAAAATTAGTGTTTTAATATTGAGTATGGTGGTACATATATCTTTGTCTGCAATTGAGATACACCAAGACAAAAAACATCCAGCTTTGTATGTTAATTTTGGGGTCATTTTGGGTGCTCCTTGAAGCTCCTTGTTTTTAGCAGAATTTGATTGCCAGTAGCATAGACTTAATTGTAGAAGTTACGCATGTGGAAGTGTTGTTGGGTTGTAGAACACAATTGTTCCCACTGGTCTCTCCTCACTTAAAATAAAATGGTTTTATGCTGAAAATATGCCTTCTTGATCTTCAGATAGTCTCAAGGGGGTCTGGTAGCTGGACTAAGTAGAAATTCATCCTGTTGGCAACGTAGTGATCAAGACGCTCTGAAATGGTTGCATATTTACTCAACTTATTTCTCTAAAGCTTTCTCTGTGTACTTTATAACCAGAGTAAATGTGCTGGTGATTGAAATCTGGAAGTCTGTTATTGGAAATTATTTTTGCAAATTGTAGTTATCTAATGGCAATAACCCACTTTAACATCTGCTGTTACCTTGCTGAACCGTATGGATTTAGCCATTACTACGAATTTAATAAGCCCGGTGCCTTCATCAGCTGCTTTCCAAATCATTGTATCCTATGAAGAATTCTTCAGAGAATCAAAGCTGTGGTGTGTCATAATGCATTTAGAAAAATGATAAATGCAAACACATTGAAATATACATGAAGGAAAGGGAAAAAAAAATACCTCCTGGGTTGGAAACTTACTAAATTGTGGAAAAAGAATCATCTAAAAATCAAATGAAGATCTACGCAGTCTATGATATATCTCTATAAAAACAGATGGACTAGATGATGGTTATAAAATATCTAGAGAAATGGGCTAGACTCATCAATACACTCCAGCTGTTTTACTATAATGGTAAAAAGCAGCAATAACAGTTAAATTGCGTTTATGGCAGATTTGCATTGTTTGACTGACTCAAAGCATCTGAAGCAGAATAATCTTCCTAATAGTTTGTGTCCTTGCAAATAATAGCTTGTTTCTTGCATTGTACTGTCCATCATAGAAGTTGCATAGTTTTGCTTTTTCATAAATTATGCCCAGTACCAGAGGACAAAGGCAAGCAAATCTCACTTATTTCTTATTTTGCACTGGAACAAGTTGCTCAAGGAGGATGTGGATGCCTCATCCCTGGATGCTTTCAAGGCCAGGCTGGATGTGCAGGCAATACTGCTTGTGGCAGGGGGTTCAAACTAGATTATCTGTAACGCCATTTTCAACCCAGGCCATTAGAATCATAGAATTGCTCAGATCATTCTATGATTTTTTTAGGCTAATAGTTGCAGCCCTTATATAAACTGAGAGCCAAATGCTTTTATTGGCTGCTGCACTTTAAGATCACATGAAGATCAGTCTTGGTAGAAACAAGCAAAACTATAGTACATCAAGACTGAAGAAGCACAGAATCATTAAGCTCATAATAGACCACTAATGACATCTGGTTCAACCACAAGTCTATCCCCACCATGCCCACTAACCCATGTAACAATGCCACATCTACACTTTACACACCTCCAGGGACAATGATTCCAGCACCTTCCTGGGCTGACATGTTGTTGTAAGAATCTTTTATTTTCTTCCTTTTGCATTTAAATGTTGTCTTGATAGTGTGCTGTTTGTTACTTTTTTTTAGGTCAAAACCATCTTTCCTTTGCTGTTTTTTCAGCTCGGCTATGCTTCATTACTCATTTTTTTAAGAGCTATATTAATAATAAGCACAGTTAATTTCATCCAGTGACTTTATCACATCCTCCATGGAGAATTAGCCCTTGTTTTAAGTTTGCTCCTCTTGCTGCAGGCTTCAATATAGTTATTACCAAACTACATAAATACAGCTGACATCCTTTGTTATAAAGCCATCATGTACTTGCGTCCTAGCTTGCAGCACACTGCATGGACTCTTTGGGGGCCTGCAAACTAACAAAGACTCCTCGCAGTGATTATATAACAACCATTTGCAGTGCTTTTGAGGAATTTAATCTGCAACACCTGTGACAAACAAGTCAGGTATGGTGTAGAATTCACACAAACTTTTTTTCATCCTTTGCATGTCTGTCTTGTGTTAACTTGCAACTTTAGCTTTCAAATCTTGAAGTTGTAGCTGCTTAGTACAGGGTCTATTTAGGAGGGCTTTTACAGCAGAGAATCTGATCTCTTTTCTAAAAACTTTGAATGTATCTTATACCTGAACAATATTGTCTTAGCACTTCTCAGCTCGCTGCAGCAGTTATTATATCCTACAGATATATTATATCCTGCAGTTACAGACAGATGCTTTGGAGGCTTTTTCAAGAACGAAGGAATACTGTTGTCTGAACTTTGAGTGGTTCAGTTACTGCTTTCATTGTCAATCCTGGTGAAGAAAGTAATCAAAGGGATACAAAGTCCAAAGGGGAGTAGTGGTTTGCTCCAACTGACTTACTTTGTTCAGTGTTTTTGGTCTGGACTAAATTGGATAGGCATCTTCTGAACTACACTAGGAGAAAAGTCTATGACAGGCGTGACCATGGGAGGTTAGATATTAGGAAAAATTTCCTCTCAAAAATAGTGCCCAGGAAGGTGCTGGAATCATTGTCCCTGGAGGTGTGTAAAGTGTAGATGTGGCATTGTTACATGGGTTAGTGGGCATGGTGGGGATAGACTTGTGGTTGAACCAGATGTCATTAGTGGTCTATTATGAGCTTAATGATTCTGTGCTTCTATGCTGAGATATATATTAATCTGGGCAGAACAAATGAGTTTCGTTACAGGAATTCCTGGAAAGCACCGGATAGAAGATTGTATGTTGCTATTTTATAATTCTTATGCAATATAGTAAGATTACAACTGCAAGCATGAAATACTTACTGTAGCATATTATGCACACTCTCTTATAGAAGTCAAATGTGGCTGTGACTACAAATACAGGGTGAAGTTTGTAAGTATTTAACAGTGCTTACAAGTCTGTCTGTGGTAGCAATTTGTAAAAAGAGAATGGTGTTGTCCTCTTAAAGCATGCAGCTAATAATGTTTTTTTTTTTTTCTGAATTTTAATTTCATGAAAAGTCACGGTTGCTCTTTACTTACGAATTTGGATTTGACTTCCTTTGAGTAAGTAATTAACAAACACTGTCAAAAGTATAAATTCAGTAATCTAGACAGTTAATATTTTAAATATCACTATCCTTCAAGAAAAAAAGGTTGTAACTGTCTAAGATTTAGTATATAAAACAGAAGAGTTGAATGTTCCAGGAAACAGATACAGTGCAAAGCTCTCTGTACAATTTGTTAAACTCCAATGAACCTCAATTCATTCTTGCTAGCTTTTAAGTTGAAATAGGCAAATGAATGTAAAATCACCTGAAATTAAAGCCTTTCTGAATATCCCTTTTCAACATTGTAATTTTTTGAGGTCATAGGCTCTAGCAAAGGAAATTGAATTCTATAAATCGTTATTAAAGAAAGAAAGAAAGGAATTTTAATGAAACTGTACTTCTAGCAAGTGGTGATTACTATCAGATCACAGTCGGTTTTACAAATCAGTTCTTGGAGACATCAGAGAAGTAAAACTTTGACAAAGAAAGGCACAATTGCCTTGATAGAGTAATAGATTTAATTTAATTAAGAATGGACATTCTCATCTTAGCAATGAGAATTAATTTCACGTTGCGAAGAGCCACGGTGAGATATGATACTTCACATAACTGAGGAACTGAAGGCTGTCTCACAGCTCTGTGCCTTGTACAAAAAGAGTTTTGGTGCTGACCTTTATTTTGTGAAAGAAGATCCAGGAAATTGAAGCTTTGAAAACATGCAAAAAGTATTTCCTTGCTCCTTCAGATTGTTTTGTGAGGGTTGTTTTTAACATTGCTCACACAGCTGCCTGTTCCTCAGTGTATGGATGGAGATCTGCTCCTCCCTTCCCCTTTCCTTTTGCTAGATGTATAAGGTGATCACGTTTTGCAGAAATGCCTGTGAGATTATGCAAGTTGATTACTTCCTCCTCTCTTTTGTCCCATGACATTAACGTATTAAGGAATATCCATGTCCATGAATTTTAAGCCTGTGGATCCATGAACCTGATCACCTGGATTATCCTCAAGGTTTTATGCTATATTATCACCTCAGGCATTGATTGAATTTGTCTTTGTTTCGTGATATATCTTTGTGTGATTCCTGAGTATCACGTGAGCGTGTGTGTCGACAGTTCCTAAAATATTCAAATTTACCATATGATAATATAAGCTAAATTTTGAGGACCAGAGTTTACTTTTGATTGCCTTTAAAAAAAAAAACAAAAAAAAAGCCCAAATGTCTCACACTTCCATGCTTTCTCAGCAATGCTTACTCCACATTTCAAACCGCTCATATCTGCATTCATGCCCCAGTGCAAACTGTGCTCCCTGCTCTCAGTGCAATGGAACTTTGACCTGAAAGCGCGTTTCTGTGATTAGTCCTCTCATAATATTAGTCCCAAAGATGCCGATTTCAGTACTAACATATGTCAGGGAAAGGAATAATTAATGAACTCTACGTGAATCGTTATTGCAGGTTTTCCCAGCTGATATAAGATATATTGTGATCCTTTGTCACAGATGATGAATAGACTAGAAATTTGATACATCTTCATGTATGTTTAATTCAGAGTGACAAGTGGCTATTGCGAAGAGAACAATGCATTACTTTTCTGAACACCTCTTTATCTAGGTAATAGTACTTAAGTTAGAAATATAAATACTTTAATTCCTGATATAGATTGTTCATTGTCTGGAAGCACTGACTTTTGAAGAGAAGGTTCAAATCAAATTGGAAGGTAAAATGTCTGTTAGCGCAATACTAATAGCATGAAGTGGTTATTGTAACAATTGGCAGTGGTGTCAATAAATATATATGAGAAAGCAACCTGTGCTTTGACACTTTTAAAAAGTGTTTCTGTGATTTAGGGAACCAAATATTTTGCTCTGTAATTACCTAATATTTTAGTAGTTTTGATTAGTAGATTTTAATATACAAGTTTGGATTTTGGGTCTCGGGCCACATTGTGAGCAAGCAAATAAAAGAGAACTCATCGAGTAAAAAGGCAGAACAAATACCATGGAAGAGCTTTTGACTAGATGATCAATAGGCATCTAATTAACCTGATGAGAATCTGAGTACCAGAGACAAACGTTTGCTCTTTTTTACCTACTTAAATTTTTTTTTTTTTTTGCTTGGTAAGAGTAAAAAAAGGAGCAATATTAAATAGAATTATACCACAATGAATATTATAGAGAAAGAAAGACAAGATGGATTAATATACTTTTGCAGGTATGTCAGAAATGCATTTTACAGAAGCTTCTAATTCATCAAATGATAAATTTATAGTTTACAGACACAGTCATATATATCTCCCTCTTCTTGACTGTCCATGATTAAGATTACAAATATTACGGTTTTTTGGTGCAATTATACCGTCAATGAAGACCATAATTAAGAAGATTAGAAAACTTTTTACTAATGGTTTAATTTAATGAATGGACAAATGTATTCACACTGTTGAATGTGGTCCAGATAATTAATGGATTTTTTTCAAATAATCTGGTACCTTCTGAATTTGATGTAAATTCTTAAATCTCAAAGCCAATGCAAGAAAAAGTTTATTTCATCCTCTTCACCTACATAATAGATGCAAATTTAAAAAAGAGGTGAAAAAATGAGCATAAAAATAAGCACAGTGAGATATCAGTTGTTGACTTGGATACATTGTGTTCCAGTCAAAAATAAAACAAAAACAAACTGCAAGGGAAACCTCTATTGACTTCTACATGATAAAAAATTTTTGAGAGCTAACAGCTGAAGAACCTTGCTACAGTGCTGCTTTTCACAAGGACATCGTAGGTACTGCCTCTCAGTACATTTTGGCATTAAACTCCCATTCAGAACCAGTGTAGATGGCCTCTTCCCTAACTAAACATCCTTGACAAAATTCTTCTGACAATATTTCTGATAAAAAAGCAAATTTTCCAAAAACTGTTTCACCCCATTCAATGTGATGCAAATGATAAGATGAATAGAACTCTGTTACTATTTACTGCTTCTGCTGAAAATCCCCTTCTTCACACGTAAACTTGATTATCAGTATTTTGTCTATGCCTCTTGTAACTTTATGATGAGAATGGCTGTGTGCGTGCACATTTTACATACATACAGCTAGTTATCCACCATGCTTATATAGTTGGACAGGTAGACTAGCAGCCAGAACAGATTGCCTCCACTTTCTGAGATTTTTCTCTTGCAATTTTAATGTAACTCTTGGCTGGTCTGTTCTGTTTGCTCATGCCATGCTTCATCCTCTAAAATGGGAACTGTATAGCTTGCGTTTCTTTACTCTTTTTACATCTTGCCTATTTGAAATGTGTTATTTACAACACTTGTTGTGGTGGAGCTCCAGTCTCACTTTCTATTACAGCAAGATAAATGACAAATACTGTTTATTTGGCATTGTAAATATGATATAGAACAATGAATTAGGTATGATTTCAAACCACTGCGTTGTAGTTACGACTATTCTCTCACCTTTGTTTCCACTTCCAAATGCATAAGAAGGTTTACCTATGGAACCGACAGGATGAATAATATTGAGAATGGTCTAATAGATAGAGCTTCAAATTAGGAATAGCACTAAGCATATTAAATTCTTTCTCTCATAGGAGCACATTAGTAAAGAGTCAATTATTAACTCTATTTGATTTATTCCAGCATTTTGAAATGTATTAGAGGTCAATGTATTTAACAATGTTTTTTTTTTTTTTTTTTTTTAAATATTATTTCAAGTGGAAATTAGGTTCTCAGAGGGTAAGTAGATTATAATAGGTCTCAGCTCCTGGGCCCATGCAGTCGTAGGTTTGTAGGATTTATTATAACATGTACATTCAGAGAATAAGAATTACATGTAATTTCACCCTCTTAATTAATGAGATTACGTATAGTTCAGTAAGTATTTTCAGTGTGATTTGATGGTGAATTCTTACTGGGAAATCCAGTCCTTAGTTTCATCAGTATGGTTTCTTAATTTATGATCAAATTTTTTTTTGCCATTCTAATTTACAGTCATATGCAGTTAAAAATATGCAAATTTATCACCAGGTTCACCCACATTGTATCATTTATGAGAATATTAAGCTTTGCAGGTCCAGTGAAAGCTCACTGAACAGTTAAATGAAGAGTTTGCAAAATCTGAGTTTTATTAAAAGTTAAGGAGGTGAATGAAAAGACATAAATGGGAGAAGAATGGGAGACCTGCTAAAACAGGAGCTCAAAGTGTAAGTAATCCTGATGTATATCGTCGTTAAAGAATCTGATTTCATCGAGGTGCTATTAAGAAGAAAGATAATTTGATTTATTAACTGATTTCCTATTTATTTCAGAACTGAACTGCTTACTTATTGAAATGTTCATAGGTGGATTGGTCTTTCTTAAGTTAAGCAAGCACAAATCAATAGAGTTGCAGGCTTTATTTTATTTGCTGTCATAAAATTATGACTGTTGTAGGCACAAGAAGAAATCAGATTGTTTCTCTGTCTCATCTGGGCATCAAGTGAGGAAAATGCAAGAGCAGAGAAAAAATTAAGGTTTTCACGTCTGTAAGTTGGGAAGAAATTTAATTTTTTCTTTCAACATGACTGAAGTGCATATTATTCTTATTGATGTTGAAAGTGCCCAAAGAGCTGTTCTCTAACGTAGGTGCAAATTATTTTTTGAGAATGCCTCTCTGAATACAAGTAGTAAATCTTACCCTTTTTATATTAAGAAACAACTGACTTGTAAAAGATTTCTGGGTTACTATTTAGGCAGCTTATTGGAGCAGGGGATACAGAGAGAGACAAGTTAAAAGCTTTTGATATTTCTATTTAGTTACAGTGAGAGGTTTTTTCTGACAATTTTCCCAGATACAAGTACTCTATCAAGAATGTACTCCGCATATTCTTGCAGAGGCGTGTAGATATTCACTATGAAAGTAAGAACTAGATATGCTTTCCCTTTGATTTTTGTTCTAATGCTAACTTGGTCAGTGTCTAAAAATCTTATTGTTCCAAGGAACTGCAGTATTAGAAGTTTTCAAGATTTTCTACCTACTGATGGCTCTCAATGTAGAAAAGAAGTAGATTTTCCTTTGCATTCTTCTGTCTATAATTGAGACAAAAACTATGACATTAAATGAGATCTTCCTTCAGAATTTCAGATTATGCATTTGCAATTTAAGTTTAGCCATAGTAGACTTTAAATTTAACTCTAATTAAACTTTAAATTTCATGTAACAGAATTACATGAAATTTAGGAATCTCAAGTCCACTTTCCTTCTGAGATTAAACTGTAAAGATCCTACGCCTGCTTGAGGTAATGTACTTTTCTGTGGCAATAATTCACTGCAGAAAAACAAAGGAGTGTGTTGACACTGACAAAATAGTTAGATTTATGTTGTTTGAGCTGTGCTAAAAGTTCAGTGCTAGATTCTCATTTAGTGCTGTCTAGTATCAACTTCAGAGTAGAAAAAAAAATCTTAAATTGCAGCAAGTAAGGATTTCAGGATAAAAATAGTATCTTGAAAGAATACAAAACCTCTATTCACGTTTTATAATGTGTTGCAAAGGGAAATTTCATTGTGTAAGTAGGATCTAAAAAAGGGTCGTATTGGTTGACAGTGTTGCAAATAATTTAGATAATTATTTATTGCTGGACAAGCTAATGTCAAGATTGTTGGTGAATTAAGTGGTTTCTTGTGTTGTTAGCAGCTTATGTCACAGAGTTTTTATCTCAAGTGCTGGTATGATGGTGGTGTCCTTATTATCAATACTTATTATTTATTGAGACTGTCAGTGCAAATGGTGCATAACAAGTATAAGTCAAGGCAGATTTTCCCTGGTGAACCTTGGATAAACTCATTAGGCAAACGCTACCCTAGTAAGAAACTGGGAAGAATAAAAAGGAGAAAAAGAAAATGGGAAAAGATTGGGGAGGCATAGTCTGTTCATTCAGATTTCAACTATCATGTATGTGGACAGGTGAAGAAATCATGCCTGGGTGTGAACTGGGACTGAAGTCACAGGTAATGAATCACAGAATGGCCTGGTCTGAGAAGGATCATGATGATCATTTAGTTTCAATCCTCCTGCGATGTGCAAGATTGCTAACCGCAATCACAAATGAGAAGGAGAGATGAAGGAGCAAAGAAGAGAAATCAGAGAAGTCATACTTCTTCACTATGTTCTGAATTGACTGATGTGTTCCAACGCAATTTCCATGTTAGTTATAAATAAAATGAAGTATTGGTTCAATTCATAGGAACGGTCTGATAGAAGAAAGAGAGATAGCCATAATTCAACTGAGTACTGATGGTGATATAGTTTTAATGCACTGTTTTCTAGAGGTAATGTTCGAAGTGAACTTTTGGATTCATCTGCTTAGAGTACTCGAGTAATCATCAGAGCCTATCAGAATCCATAAAGATCTAGTATCCTCCATATAATTTTGAATTGATTTGTATGCAGAAATTATTCTTGAAAAAGTGAATGAAATGAAATATTCTGAAATAACTTCAGAATGATGGTGACTTTATGAAATAGACTTAGTGGAAATTAAATAAAAAGGAGTTTCTGAATTTGCATGACCATGTGTTGTATATACAATTACCAAATAACATAGCTTATTTTATTATTTGATATCCTGTGTACAGGAGTAAGAAGACCGTCAGAACCACTACAGAGATGTTTTTATTCAATATTTGGGGGGGAAAAAGCTGCCTCAGAATAGTATTACTTTTAAATGCTTACTGATCTGAAGAATTACAGAATTAGACTGCACTTCCTCCATAAGACTGAGTAGGTGCTGCCAGAATTCATAGTGTTTAAGAAAAAGTGGATTTTTATTTTATTTTATTTTTATTTTTATTTTTAAAGGAAGGACCATCCACGGCATATTTGAGGGTGAGTTTCAGGTTTTTTTCAAAAGGCCCCAGGGAAGCCAGCAAAGGATTTTTAAATAATTCACATGGCAAAATGCATCCAGAGAGCTTAAAGTCAATAAAGCCTCTAGCTCTTTATAGTACTTTTTGGCTGAAGTCTCAGTATATTAATTCAAAGCCCTCAGAGGCAGGGACTCCATATTTTCAATCTGCTTGGGTGCAAATATGAGATACCATATGGGACTTAGCCCCAAGAGGGAGGACACAATAAGCCCACAGTCAGAAAGCTTAAATAAGAAGTGGAATTGGTTTCTTTAGCATAAATAATATTTTTTCTATCCAGTATTCCATGAGTCTACATTTCTGATGTGAATAGCTTTGAGTAGGAAAAGTGTGATGGAGTAGAAGTCCATGTGGGTTGGAAGATAAATTTAGGTCTGTAATGGGGGACAGTTTGAATTATATACCTGTTGTATCAGTTGTTCAATACATATTTTTTTTAGGTGCTAAAAATGCATAAGTTTCAAAATGTTTTCCTATGGATGTTGTAGGTTTTTAAAAGAAAAAAATCTGCACATAATGCAAAAAGCTTTAAGCAGAGCTCATGACTCTCATTCTGCAGACTATACTCAAAGGAAATGAATTCCAGTGCTGATCACATACTCGTTTTATATAAAATAACATAGCCCTTCAGGAGATGTGAAAAAATGCACAAGTCAGATTTATTAGAGTCACTGAAAACAATTAGTTTGGAGATAAAGTTAATATTCTATTTTTTTAATTTGAGCATGTTTTCTTTCGAATTCACTAAGGAAAATGCAACTTTCTGACTTATTTGGAAGACAATCAAGTTGTGGATCTTATGATTATTCTTATCTTTAAAGTCTGGATAAATGAGAAGCACTGGATCTTTGAACAAAGCTACAAGGATTTTATGTTACCTCTGCTGGTGGCAGTCATTTGGTTCCCACCAAATTTTAGGAGAAAAAAGGAAACTAAGATTGCAAGAAGAGCTTAAGTGGGAAAATGTGCAATTGCAGTGTGCTGATTCAAACTCAAGAAACTTGTCATTGCAGAAAGTGACCCAGATAGTCTTTTGGGTGACTCTTACCCACCATGCTCTTCATAATCAGTTCCAGTAATTTTCCCTTTCAATAACAGGAGAATGTCATATGCTTTCTATGTGGTTTTGCTGTCCTACTGTCTGCTATGCCCATTCATGCTGATGTGGGAGGGGAGGGGAGATAAAGTCTGAGAATGAGTTATGTAATTTCTTTTAATTTTCCCTTGAGCAGTGTTGGGAGGTTGTTAAAAGCAAAGGAATTATGAATACCAGAAGCCTCACAGTGCTGTTCTTCATCTGTTCTTAAACTTCAAGGCCAGGCTGGATGTGGCTCTAGGCAGCCTGGTCTGGTGGTTGGGGACCCTGCACATAGCAAGGGATTGAAACTAGATGATCATTGTGGTCCTTTTCAATCCAGGCCATTCTATGATTCACCATAAATGTAATATATTGGTGGATCAGATCCTCCATTCAGATGCCAACAGAGGGTATGAAAGCTGAAAAGTAACACCTTCAGAAGTTTTCAGTGGAGCCAAAAGACTCCCTTGTTTGTTGCATTTGAAAATCTGTGTCTGACTGTTCACCCACTTATTCATCCATTCAGACCTCCTGGTGTCAGCAGATGTTGAAATAGTCACATCCTGTTTCCAACTCTAAAGATATAGTTATGTTACTGAAGTAATTCAGGGAGGTCTTTAATGGTTGAAGCAGACAAAACAGCTTAGCTCAAACCAGAACGAAGTGCAGATTTTACTAACAGCATTTCTGTAACTTGCAACTGTGATAAAGGAAAGAATGCTAAGAGGAGCAGACAAGGCTCGAGTGTAAAGCTGGGAGGATAGTAAATCAGTTTGTTCCCTTTTGAGAATAAAAGCAAAGAACCTGGCTTAGGGATCAGCAAGACTGTAGAAGTGGTAGAAAATTGAGACTGACTTTGGCTCCATCTGTGTTGGACTCAGTGACATAGCATCTGGCATTTTGCCTCAGTCTGTACAGCTTGAATGTTCTGACTAGAAAGCTGAAAGATAATATCCAGACTATCCATGAATTTCCCAGAAAACCTTCTATCCTGTAGTATAGGGAGGAAAGGAATCACATGATACCAAAATGAAGTTTTCTTAATGACACAAGACTGATAGTTTTGACTGAATAATATTGGGTCAAGTATAGAACAAGTAGTTTTCAAGAATGTGATGGCTTTCATCTAAATCTCTTCATAGTCGAGAGAGCTTTAAACAAGAAAGAGAGGGTTAAAAATGAACCTATGAACTCAGGCATGAAATCTGAGCTAGAAATCCTTTACCCTTAACAAACTCAAACCTCAACTTGCCTGTTGAAAACAATATGTATGAGCTGTTTCCAACATTGTGCTCAGAAAGATGGGTGGTTCTGAAGAATCAGAATATAAATGGAATTCCTGGAGTCAATATTAAATGTCTATAATCAGAGACTGCTGAGAATTACAGTACTTTAAATATAAATTGTTACATATAGTGAAAGTATATGAAGTTATATATAATGAAATTTCTGATCAGGAATTTATCATACCTAATGTCACTGAAGAATGACCTATACTGCATCAAAACCTCTTCATTCTCAAAAATGCTAGAAATACAGCAGAGTCCTTTCTTGTAATAAGGTATAGATTTGATATTCGTGATAAAAAGTTCAGCACATTCATTAAAAAAAAAAAAAAAGCAACTCTACCACCAGTCAGTGAATTATGGTTAGGGCAGCTGTGTTTTATGCAAGTAATTCATAGCTAACAAGTGGGAATGTGGCAAATGAAACCAAAGGAAGTGGTGAACAAAAACACGTGCTATGAGTCAGGACACCTTAAGAACATATTTGCTTTCCCCCAAGTCTGGTGATAATAAGAAAGTGTGGACTAATTGTGCTTGTTAGAAGGTAAAGGCAGCAGCTTATGTTAAATGTAAGTGATCTGCAAATGATGATGGGAAGCACAGAGTGAGGCTGTTGTTCTCTGCTTGGGAAAGAGTAGAGTTGACAGTAACGACAAAGGCATATACTGATACTACCCTAAATAGCAGGATGAGGTAAAATGGACTCTGTACTCTTGAGCTGCAGAATTCAGGTCTCTCTGATGTTGCTGCAAAAATGATCAGATGTGCTCAATGATACTGTAGGTGGAATATAAAACTTTCAAAGCTTAATGATTTGGTTGGTCAGCGTTAAGGGAGTTGGCCAAGGAATTCCCTGAATCATGAATGTTTGTATGAATTCCTACATTTTGGAAGTTTGCTGCTACTTTCTAGTATTGAAAGACTCTCAAGTAAAAGCATCAGGGAAATTAACAAAATAAAAGTAACATAAACACTAAAGACTTGGAAGTAGACTCAAGTAGCAAAGGGCTAGAAGGTAAAAACACAAGATAAAAGTCAGTCAGCTTAACTTCAAAGGAAGAATTTTTTGTATAACAAGTGTATGATTTGTTTCATAGAATTTCAGATCTAGCTGAAGAGTTCTGTTCATGATAGAGAAACTTATCTTTTTCTAAAGCATTTAATATATTATTGTATGACATTTGAATAAAGAAAATCTCTGTGCATAGAGCAAAGAATAGCTTGATAAGGAATTTTATAGTAGACAGATCTCAAGTTCTTGATGGGTAGATGTCATTAAATTGTTCCTCATGGGTTTCAGTCCTTTATACAATGATCTTTATCAAATCCTATATGTGGCAGCCATTGCTAGTATATAAATAATACTGACGTGATCTGAGATGCTGTGACAAATGGCCTCAATTCATCAAAACATGTTCTGATTCACTAGGGAATATGAAACTCGTTTTTTTTTTTTTTTTTTTTGTGAAGAATAAGGGACTTTCTTGAAGAGCAAGAACCTAAAGAGTCACTTCAGCAGCCACTTCAGTTTTCATTCATTGAATTTTAGATGCCAGACTGCAACAAATCTATTGTTGTTTATTTATGTTTGTTCTTTCTTTGTTTATGATACCTTTGAATCATGTAATTATTAAGTTTGGAAAAGACCTCTAAGATAATCAAGTCCAGCCATCCACCTACTACCAATATTGCCTATAAAACATGTCCCTAAGCATCACATCCACCCTTTCCTTAAACACCTCCAGTGGCTCAACCACTTTCCTGGGGCTATCTGTTCCAGCGAGTATATTTAATTACTCAGCCAATACTTAAAACAAAAGTTATGCACTGAATCTCTATATTTTCTCAGCACTTAAAAGTTTTCAAAAAGAATGTTGTTTCAAAATGAGTCCAACATATGTCCCCTGCCATTCTGTTCTATTGTGCTTTGTAGCATTATATTATTTGTAAGAGAGAGGAGGGTAGGACTTGCAAATATTTTATAGCTGAAACTGAGCCACTCTGAATTACCTTCCTGTGCTATTCTTTATGCAAAATGGGGCTAATGGAGGAATAGCAATTTGGCTGCCTGCTATAACAGCCTATATGATACATGTTGAAGTAATGACTAGTCAAATTGCATGAATTGTGCTTTTCTTTTTACAGACAGGTGACTGTATTATTCCTAAAATAACAGCCTACATACTCATTTGAATGAACAAGAATAAAAAAGAAGAAAGAAAGAAAGAAAAGGAGGGCTTATGTATCATGAAAGGAGAAATAATTCTAACTGTCAGAAAAATCAGAGGAGATAGCAACCATAGATAAATCCTGGCCAGGTGTATGAACATTTTGGCTGGCATGTGACTTTGACTCATATCTACTGACTAATGGAAATAGTATTTATACTCCATCGGTCTCTTCAGGTGTTCTGGTAGACTTAGTCCAATTATTCTACCATTATAATAAATTTGGTGGAATCCTATTGTGTTCCATCTTTTTTTGCTGAGAGATGTAGAATGGAATAGATATTGCTGACTGTTGAGCTACCAACTGCATCTCTATTATCATTATGAATGTTTTTATTCTCTCTTCCTATACCTTTCTATTAAGACTGATACCTTCAAAAGAATGTGACAGGTATTCAGCTTGCAAAGCTGTGGGAGTGAAAAGAGATCATTTATGCTTTTAAATATTTGTCTTTTTAGGATATCTAAATGAGTATCCCACTGGGAATGTTATTAAGATTTCCTAAAAAGCCTAGTACCTCCGAAGATGTTTTATAGCTATAATCTGCCAGCACTATTTTTAATTGCTTCTAGTGTAAGATCTGTAGATCCTTTTACACTTGTACATCCAGTAAAAATACATCAAACCCATAGATATGGCTTTTCTTCAACCTATGCATATGCACCTAATAAAGCTGTGTGGTTTTCTCTCATGCAGGCGCGCATTTGATTTGCCTTTATTGATTGTGAGTGCTCCAAATTTAAACATAACTAACTAATTCTCATTCAACTATTACCAGAACAATATGCTCTAGATTCTTGTCTGACTTAACATTTTCTGCTTTCCTGGTGGATTTCGGTAATGGTGATTTGCCTTGCAGAGAAGGCAAGAGATATCAGTACTAAAGCAGAACCAATACAAACCACTGGAGCTTTGGTTTCAGGTTGGCATCGGGCACTGTTGCTGTCAGGTCTGTGAACACAGAAGCTATAACACACTAGAAAATATTAAGAAAGCAAACTTTTAACATTTGTTGATGTCTCTGAACAAAATCGTAGAGTGGGAAGCTTCAATACTGTGTACAATTTCATGAGATTTTTCCAAAGTCTTGAGCTTAATTCAGTGTGTAACTCATTTCTTTGACAGTACAATTCTGTAGAAAATAATGAGATTGCAACAAGCAGAGCTGGAGGTACAATCACTTCTATCTTCTTCCTGTCTTTCAAAATGACCAGTGTCAACTTGTGGAAAATGTTTAGCATTTGGGCATTGAGTAGCTTAGACAAGGGTACTGACTTATCTGTTCCCAACTATCTCATTTTAAAGCATTTAGAGTAGTCATAATTAGCCTGGCTATATAAAAACAACAGTCTCCAGGTGGTGTACAGTTACAGTTCAATTTGTTCCCTATACAAAGGTCTCCTCCTTCTCTTCTTTGTAGTGCATGCATGTGCGTATGCATGCAGTTTTTCTTCTAGATAATTGTCCTACTGGTAGAAGTGTTTGGTTTGATAATTACCACAGTTTATTTCTACTCCCTAGTGTACACAGCTCTGTTTGGACTGCCCAAGCACGGCAGTGTGGGTGTATGCCTGATATATATGTCCAAAGGATTTAGTGGTTTTTTTTTTTTTTTTTTTTTTTTTCTTTTTAGAACTCAACATTTTTCTATTTAGGGAGATCCCGTTGGTTCAGTTTTTTATTTAGCTTCTTGCCAGAGGCAGCTTAGGGCTGGAAAGCATTTCTGAATGCTTGCCCTGAGAATCCTATTTTCAATAGCCATGAGTAACTGTGAAAACTGAACATGCTGAAGAAATGTTTCTTCCTCCCTACTCTTCACTTAGTAAAGAGAGTCTGGTTTAATTTATTCTTCAGAAAATAAGCTGTTGTATGTGTCTGAGCCAGCTACAGAACTGATAGGTGTGGTAGGCTGAGATGCAGAGATGATCTTTGAGCACTGAAGTTAGCCTCAGATGCAGCTTGGGAATAGGAGATGAATCCAGATATGGACTCCTCAGTATAGGGGAGGCATGGACCTGTTAGAGAGCATCAGAGAAAGACCATAAAAATGATCCGAGGGTTTAAACACTTCTCTACAAGAACAAGCTGAGAGAGCTGGGGCTGTAAAGCCTGGAGAAGAGAAGGCTCCAGGGCGACCTGATAATGGCCTTTCAGTATTTATAGAGAAGCTATAAGAAAGAAGGGGACAAACTCTTTAGCAGGTCTGTTGTGATAGGGCAAGAGGAAATGGTTTCAAACTAAGAGGGATAATTTAGTTTGGTTATAAGGAAGAAGTTTTCTGCAAGAAGGGTAGTTTTTCTCAACAGAGGTGGTGAGTTGCCCAGAGATGTGTTGGATGCCCCTTCCTGGAGACATTCAAGGCCAGGCTAGTCAGAGCTCTCAGCATCTGATCAAGCTGTGGGTGTTCTTTTTACTTCAGGGAACTAGATTATCTTTAAAAATCACTTCTAACTCAAACAATTCTATGATTCTATGAAGAACAGAGCAATCTAATAGTGTAGAAGATGCAGAAGAACATTAAGAACAAGAAGAATGTTTTCCTGTAACCTTAGTCTCCTTCTGGAGGTACTTCCTCTTTCCTCTGGTGATAAAGGCTCCAGGTTAGATAGCTGAGTTGTTAGTTCAAGTAGTTGACCATGGCTTCTCTTTTGACTTCTCTTTTTAGTTGAAAGCATGATGCAAAACTCAATCCTAAGCTCTCCACTGTACTCCATGTTACTAAGCAGTAGAGAGCGCAGTGCTTCTCTCCATGAAAGCAGGAAAATGAAGGTAGTAGAGCATCAGTGAAGCAGTCCTGGTGAGACTAGCCGAGAGCTGACCCAGATTGTACCTCATTTCCATACTGGAGCATGGAATAATAAAATTACAAAAGCATGAAGGTTGGAAAAGACCTCTAAGATCATCTGGTCCAACCATTAACCCTATACCACTACATCTGCTGAACTACATGGATCCCAAAAGCCAGAATATCTTCTGAGGATTGGTATCCTTTGGGGATACTCAGAATTGGCAACCATGTAGTGAGTTACCAAAGTAGTGAGTCGTGTATCATACTAAATGAGAGACTTCATTGTAAGGACTTTAATTTGCAAGATCATTTTAATAGAGGTTTGGTAGTCAGTATTTGGTAGTCTGCAGTCTTTTCGTTACTAATATGTTTAATACTCTTGCATATGTATTTAAGTGTCAGATGTAATACTCTTTCATCTTTTCCTCCTACTTTGTAGTTTTATTGACCAAACTGAACATTTTGGTTTAAATCTTACTTATTTTACTCATTTTCTCACTACAAATAAAGCAATTCAGAACTTTTTTTTATATTATCATTCAGTATATGCAAGCTGCTGTACTAATTCCAGCTTCTGGCAACATTCTGCGTTTATAGAGGCCTTTTCTTCACCTATCTAACACTGCAGTTTAATTAGTTTCCAGCTCACTGCACATCTCTGCCTCCCATGCACACATACAGGCTCCAACACACGCACAACACTTCCCTTCCTACTCAGGATGCAGCCTGTACACAAGAAATCAAAACCAGCAACAAGGCTGAGCCTGTTGGAACCATTGGGTGCAGAACTGATGGATATATTGATTTTCTAAAACTTCTAGGGAAGTAGCAACAAACATTTTATCATCGACTGTACAACGTGCTGCTCTTAAGACACTTCTGAATGCTGTAGCCAAGATATGCTCTTTGCTCAGTATGGTGCTGTATGCTGTGTTTTCATTATTAAAGTTCAGTATCTTACCCGGAGTCTGAAGTATAATGTCTGCTTCTGCTGGAAATACAATGGAAAGGTAGTTAAAATGTATTTTTTCAGCATTCTTACTTCAAATGATTTGCTATATTACGTTATTTTATTTATAGTCTTTACTGTAGTTAACCTCAGAATTTATGTGACATACATTCTATTCTCCAGTTTATTATTAAAAAACAAAAGCCCATATCTTCAAAGTTACAATGCTTTAACTCCACTGAGAATTAACAGGACTAAATGGGTTTTAAGGTATGGGATTAAACAATATGTTCAAGGTCAAAATTGTAGCCTTTAGCTATAAACTATAGCTAACAGGTCCTATTCTGAATGTTGTGTCTTGTTAATGTTTTAAGGCTGCATTTCTATAAAACTGATAATTTATGAAAAATTATACATTAAAACTATTTATAATATTACAATGCTAAATTTCTCACTGATGTTGGGTCCCCACAAACATCAGTGAAATTGCTGTTGAAATGCTTTTAATGTTAGAAGTAAGGGATCATGGGAATCAACACTACGGGAAGAGTGCTTTGTTCATTTGCAGTACTATCATTTTTGCCTACATCCCTGTAGTGGCTACCTCTCATTTTTTCTCCTGTGTGTAATTGCTTCTGGAGCACACACAGCTTGGCATTTCCCTTCCTGTTGCTCATTTTATCTTATATTTATTTATCCTGTGGTTCTAACTGTGACTAATTCCATAGTGACAATTCTGTATTATTCTGCAGGCCCTGGGTGCTAGTCTATCATACCTTCAGACGTGCAGTGCCGTGGCTGAGATTCACAGGCTGCTATGCAGCCCTTCTTTGAGCATACTAGATGCTAGAGGTGTCCCCTTTCACTTGAACTCAGTCCCTTGTTTGAAGGCTGTGATATTTTTCTTTTCTATTCCAGTATTCTGTTCTATCACATTTGGAGCATTTTGGTTCTGTTCAGCATTATTCCTTTATCAGACTGGCTTTCATTTAGTGGACGTGTGAGTATATTTTATCATCTTGGGAGTTACACTAGTCATAGTTCTGCTGGCATCACGTCTCCCAGCCTAGACAGCTTGATGGCTGGGGTTGGTGTAGGGAGCAAAGCAGTTCTTCTCCAGACTGAGCATGAGCCAAGTACCTCTGTTCTCTTAGAAAAGGTACGACGCACATCTTTTATATATCAACAGTGAAAACCTCAGTATTGTTTGAATGGCAGGGCTGAAAAGCTTTGTCAATACCCTTCCTTGTCTGTTTTGCACGGTTTTGATTCCTTTTCCTGTTTTACCTCAAAATAGGGCTGAAGCTGCTTGTATCAGGTACTTCTCCTTACATGCTGACAAAATATCAGACTTGCTTTATTTGTTTTATTTTCTGCAGATGTAACCCTGGTTGTTAGTTGGCAGATGAACTAGATTGATCAGATGCTGCAGGACAGAGAGGCTTTTTCTTCTTATCCATGTGTGTAATTTCTGTTTGCTGCTTTCAAGTTTGGCTTCATGAATATACAGCCATAATCCCTAATTTTCTCTGTTATTGAGGTGGGTGGGTCTGCATTCATAACTGTTTTGAATGAGGGATTTCAATCAAGCATGGATGATCTGAAATCAGTAGCAAGAAGATTTGGGTACTGGCCTATATCTGTAATAAATACATGCAAAGGCAGAAACAAAGGAAAAGGAACCAAGTTTTCTTGTCTATGTTGAATTTTCTTCCTGCTGGAGGGTATTATCTTTCTGCTGACATATGCAGAGGTGAAGGTGGCCCAATACATATTAACAAATGAATCAGCTTTTCCCTCTAATGGGCAGTTTGGGGCAGCTTGTAGGGGGGAAGAAAGCTGGAAGTTGGTAAAACAAGTTTGGAGACTTTAACCTTCCAGTTTTGTATTGCTCAGTCACTCAGGGAGAGTCACAAGGTGGCTGATTTAGAAACAAGATTGTCAAAGGATATGTGGGCTAAAGGAGAGCAGTTGTTTCTGCCAAGTACTTGGTCAGGAAACAGTAACAATTAGAAACAAATGCTTTACTTTTACATTTATTACTTTCCAAAATTATTATGAAAAGGCTGCAATAATAGTTATTAATCAATCCATTAAAAGTAATGGGGCATAATACCTATTACCAAAATAATGAATGTTAGTATCAGAGAGTCCATTCTTATTGCTTTTATGTGTTGAACTCCACATCCTCACTCAGCAAGTATAGACTGGAAGTGAAATCCTCTGCCAGGTGATGCATATGTATTCTCTCTGAGAGGGGACTGCATTAGCCTTAATTTATGTGAATGAATACAAGGAACAAGATCTGAGAACAAACTTTTTTTTTTTTTTTTTTGGTAGCAAATATAATTACCCAACAAAGCTTGTCACGGAGAGTAGTTGCCTTTATTGATGGCGAAGTGAAAACAAGGGAACTTTCATGATGGATTTTCTTAAAGGTTGAGGTGTCTGTGTGTAAATACAGAGAAACAGGAAGAGGAGAGATGGCCAAGGTGTTATGTTAGAGCTCAAGGGCACCCAAATCCTTCCTCTGTGCTTTGGGCTAGGGGTGTTCCTGCTTTCCCTTTGGCTCATTGAGTTCTTTGTCTGTAAAACTGGGGAGTAAGGATGCTGCTGTATCACTGGCATGTGAGGTTTGTAATTCTTTGAGACCTGTTCTGAGATCTCATACACTGGTATGGAAAAAAGGGCACCTAATTGGATTGTTCTACAGTGTTGTTATATTTTGAGTGTAAGTTTTCCTCTGTTGGCACACGTTTCCATTCCACTTAGATGTTTTCAGAGCAATAATGCTAGGAATGGTTGATGCAACTTGTGATGCAAGTTTTCTGAGTGTTTATTTTTATAGAAGGAGTATTTCCACTTTCAAAAGTGCTATTAAACAGGTGTCTAGACTTCTACCAAGTGATAGCCAAGAGACAGGTTTTCATAATTGTGGGATTATGATGTCTTATGGGCCAAGTAAAGTCTGCAAGAATTGCAGATGGCTCATAAACTCCTTTAGGATAATGGTATGATGTGCCTTGTATGTTCAGGAGGTATAATTTCATAAAAAGACACATCAGATTGCTAAGTGAATGTTGTAGTTGTACATAGGTATTGGTCCTGATGTAAAGAACTAAGAGAGCTTGTTTGTTTTTTGAGTAAACTTCAAAAAAACCTATTTTATTTTCGCCTCTTTCTCAACCAGGCCTCAGTAATGAGCTACAAGCATCAATTTCATTGATGTGTGATTAGGAGTTAATGTGAAACATAGGGTTTTGTGTGTAGAAAAAGAGATTTGCTCATTGTCCAAGTGGAGGAGAGCTGTTAATATTTCTCAAAGATCTACTCGAGTGCAATAGCAAGCACCTATATTTCTGAAGGGCTATTATCATTTCCAAGGCAGTAAGTGCAGTCAATACCTTGAAGATGGAGTACTGAAACTGCCTCCTAAATAAATTAAGTATCAATAATGTTTGGTGGGAGGAAGGAGGGCTTTAATCTAAATGGAGCCCCAGGGAGATTTAGGAAAAGGATCGAACAGAAGAACTGACACACTCTTCCTAAAGAAGCCTCCTTCCTGGTATAGCAACCTGAGCACAGAATGGGCAAGACAACAATTCAGTGCCTGTGAGGTGAAAGCAAACATCAAGAGTATGTCAGGTCACCAAAGAGAGAGCCTCAGGACTTGACCTTTGCATTTAGATGAAGTTTTCTTGGTTGTCCTGGTTTCCTTCTGCCCCCTTCCACACCATATCTACATCATAACCCTTGTTTCTGTGTTATTGATTTGATCCTGGAAGTAAATGTTAATTGCCTTCACCAAAAATGGCTTTGGGTGTATTGTTCAAAAGGAGATGTTCATGATCAGAAAAGGAAAGGATCTGCTCTCTCACAAAAGGACACCGGCCCTTCTCTAGCTGTTACCTGGTGTTCAAGAACCTAACGAATGCCAGCTACAAAGAGACCATTAGTGTCGGAGTTGGAGATGTCCATGTCTTCCTGTGACCAGCGTTATTAAAAAAAAACACAACATTGCTTTGGCAATGCAATAGGGGGTATAGTTTGTAACATTACATGGGAAAACCAGGAAGGTTTGTATGTATGTATGTATATGCTCCCACCTTTCTGCAGAATGAAATACCTTGAAATATAAGGCACTTTTTTCACCTTCCTCATGAGTAGGGATACTGCTGAGGTGAATGTAAACCCAGCAGGGAAAAAGAAGTCACTAGAGCAAACCCTTCTTGTATTTTGCTGCCTATACTCTTAATTGTGAATACTGAAATTTCCCTGCTGTTCCATGGGTTGGACTGACCAAAATCCTCAAATAAATACCATGTAATTTAAAATCTTGGAATACATTTTACCAGCAGTTGAACTGAACTTGTACATGTTTTAATGAATTGGGATTGTGTATTCATACTTCCTTGAATTTGATGTTTTGAGTCTATTAAAATGAAAATCAAAGACTGTCACTTTTGTACTTGGATTACGAACCACTTTCCTTGCAAGGTTTCTGTAAAATCATTTAATCTTTACCTATTTTAATGTGTCTAAACTGAGAAAGTAGTATTTTGACCTGCATTTTTGTCTGAAAAAAAAAAAAAAAAACAACAACGCAAACATTTGGAAACAGTTTTGTTCATAACTAACATGATTTAAAATATTACTGGCTACCAACGGGAACTGTGCTGTGAAGAGATTTTTTTTTAAGTTTATTTAGTTGGTAAATCAATATTTAAAAATATATATATTAATACATTTAATTAAAGACAAATTTTTATAGATAGTTTTAAAAACTATTTTTTTTTTATTTTAACCAAAAAATAGTAATTTGTAATCAGGCAAAATGAGACAAACATGCAAAGAGAGGAATGTTTGTTTAGTATTCAGAATTGAACTTTTGAGAGTCAACAGAAGTTGATTTACTTAAACACCTCATCAGTAACTCTGATTTCAGCTAGTTCAAACTTATATTTTCTCAGGAAAAACATGTCCAGAGAGTTATATCTAACTTTATCAGAGTTGCTCTCAATTTTTAATCTCATCCTTTGATTGGTCTAGAGAGCAGATTAAACATTCAATGTAAAACAGATTTTGTTACAAAGAAAGCACCAGAATCCAAACTTCTAAACTATCCAAAATCCAAACTATTATTCTGTAGCATATTCTCAACCTGAAAATATGTTGTCTGTGCTCATGTAAATAACCCAGTGGTGAAATAAATTGCTACAGATATTGTAGACTGATATTTGTTTCTAAGACTTTTACATCTGTTTGTGGAAGAATAAGTCACAAAGATGCATTCCAATCCATATTATAATGACAAGTCAAAAACTCTCTTGTTTTCTCACTACTTGCAGTGTAAAGTCTTTCTATACATTTGAGTTTAGAATGCTCCTGAAATGACTACTTCCTAGTGTGAGGTAGGACAGATAACTGTCCTAACTATTTGAAATGTGAGATAGGAAACATTATCTTGTGAATCTTCTAAGTTGCGTGAAAAATGATAGCAATAAAAACTGATTAATTTTGAATTTGTGTCAGATACAATAAAACTTCCAATGACACATCTGTGTTTACCTTCAGAAGTGCCCTATGAGAAATAAGGTGAACTAGGAGTTATGACTTAAAATTAAAATTAAGCCATTGTAATTATTATAATTCAATGTACCTTTGAAATCAAAGGTAGTTAATAAAAAAAAATTACTTCAAATAAAAGGTAGGTCATTACTGATGGGTCGTTTTTCAATTATGAATGGTAGTAAAAAATCTTTTTGTTTCTGTGTTCATAAGAAAAGAGGCAGGGATATGTATTGAATGTAATGTTTGAGAAGTAGGGAGGAAAAATACGTAAGATTTTTTTGTTAGATATTGACCAACAAAAGTGAATTTCTTTTTAATTCTCAAAAAGATCCTGCTTCTGTTTAAGAGATATTACATTAAAAAGAAAAAAAAAAAAAAAAAAAAGAGAGATCTTGCTAAATCCCAATCTAATACTTACAACCCTCAACGTGAATCCTAATGCCAGATCCCATCTATCACGGATCTGTCGGAAATAGTAATTCATTACAGATAGAATTTACTTCTAATAGTTCTAGCATATAGAGATCAATTGTACATGAGATTCTTCTAACATCATTGTGAAAATTTTTTTTGTTTGTTTGTTTTTTCATTCTTTCCAATTAACAATGGAAAATGAATTCCCCTGATGTAAAAACCTGTCCAGTTTGCTTTAATAATTAGTTGAGACTTTCAATAGTCTGCATTCTAACCAAAACCAGAATTAAAATTTCATTGTAAATCTTGGTCATAACCCTCACTGTATCATTACTCTCATTCGCTTGACTAAGGAATGGTTCCATGAGAAATCTCAGTAGCCTTGAATAAAGATGTGTAGTTTCAGCTTTACTGTTGTTAAACTGATGCTGAGGTAGTATTGATTTCCTTCACAAATCTACTTCTGTTTGCAACTAATGAGAGCTCTCATTAGTTGGTTTATTTCTTACATCCCTGTTCGAGTTGATTATCTCCTACCAATAAAGTGGCATAAATACATTATACAACTAGTATTTTGAATTCTATGTTGTTAATTTGAGCTACTATATTTCAGTTTACAAACTCTCATATTGTGGTTCTGCTGAGCTTAAATTAACTTAATGAAATGGAAGTTTTAATCTTTGTACCAGTAAAACTTCTGTGGAAATAACAGCTTTGTTGTAATGCAGTGCATTAGTGTTAAAATACTGACATGATATTTTTGGAAAAAAATCCAAGTCATGCTTTTGTCCCACTCAACAATTTACAAAACAAGCTGGTTCATCCTGGTGGACGACAGGTTGGCCATGAGCCAGCAGTGTGCCCTCGTGGCCAAAAAGGCCAATGGCATTCTGCGGTGCATTAAGAAGAGTGTGTCCAGCAGATCGAGGGAGGTGATCCTCCCCCTCTACTCTGCCCTGGTAAGGCGTCATCTGGAGTACTGTGTCCAGTTCTGGGCTCCCCAGTACAAAAAAGACAGGGATCTCTTGGAAAGAGTCCAGCGGAGGGCCACAGAGATGGTGAAGGGCCTGGAGCATCTCCCCTATGAAGAAAGGCTAAGTGAACTGGGTCTGTTTAGCCTTGAGAAAAGACGACTGAGAGGGGACCTGATCCAGGTTTATAAATATCTGAGGTGTGGTGGCCATAGTGGTGAGGCCAGTCTCTTTTCAGTGGTACGTGGAGACAGGACGAGGGGAAACGGACATAAGCTGCAGCATAGGAAGTTTCGCACAAATGTGCGTAAGAACTTCTTCACGGTGAGGGTGACGGAGCACTGGAACAGGCTGCCCAGGGAGGTTGTGGAGTCTCCTTCTCTGGAGATATTCAAGTCTCGCCTGGACGCCTACCTGTGCGACCTGGTGTAGGGAACCTGCTTTGGCAGGGGGGTTGGTCTCGATGATCTCTAGAGGTCCCTTCCAATCCCTACAATTCTGTGATTCTGTGATTCTGGCTTGATTACACTTTGACAAAACACATATCTTTCAGTGTAATCATTAGCATGGAAAAGCAGGAACAGCACTATTTGAATCCAGGAACAATTAATTACTTTGTATTATGTTGCTTCCTGTGTTCAAGTATGTGCAGAATTTTAAGAAATCAGTAGTTCTTTCTTTCTCTTTAATTATTAAGTGACATATTTTTTTATTCCAAGTAGAGCTATTAGATTTATACTTTTTTTTTTCCGTCAAGTTGATAAACAGCTTTTCTGCACCGACCCAGCAAAATCACAGCACTAATTAAATAGAATTGTTTTGATTCATCCCCACCTACAAAAACAATCTAAAGTATTTTCTCTTACTAATAAGAACGTCTAAACAAAGTCATCTTTTTAAAATTCAGAACAAGAAAAAAAAGAACTTAAAATGCATCCTCAGAAATCTTCAGTAATTGCCTAAGCATATTAGAGAAAACTGGAGAATGAAGAGACAGGTCTGTTATTTAAAGTTGGTGTGAACTGGCAATCACAGTTTGTATTCGTGTTTCTATCAGAACCTGTCTTGTGACCTTGGACAACTTATTCCTTTCTGTATTTCAGTTTCCTGATCAGCTTTACGAGCTGAATTCTGCCACGTAGCAGGAACTCAAAGAAATCTACTAGGACTTAAGGTGTCAATGCATTGACTTGAAATTGGTTTCTCCAGGATTCCTGTCAATGGAAACAAGGCTCAGCAGTCCATCCATTCCAAATTCAGGGGTTGTTTCTCCATCTTTATTAGTAGACTGTCTTAAAAGATATAACACATTCCCTAAGAAATGAAGTAGCATATATTCTTCCTGAAGAGATAGCGGTTTTTTATGGGTATCGGGTTTCTTTTATTGTAGAAAGCGGGATATTTAGCAACGTGTTCAGAGTATACAACTAGGATTTCCAGGCATTTGTGATAGCCCCAAATATTAACAGTGATAACAATAGCACCTTATGCAGAACACAGGTTTTTATGTCCAAAGTCACTCCACATTATCATTTGTTTCTTTATCCTGTCCTTACACCTTGGCACTCAGCCACATTATCAGCACTACTAGAAAGCAACTAGAATTAAGTGCTGAATTGACTCACAGCCAGGTGAAATGGAGCCAAACTTCTTCAGCTTCAAGCACAATGAAGGGTCTGCACTGACAGGCTGGAGGGCTGCTTTCAGGCAATTCTCTATGGCCTTAGATTGAATCCTCTTGGATTCAATGATCAAAAAAAAAAAATCATTGTAAATTATCGCTTTCCCACAATCTCTCCTGAACTTTCACACTATCTGAGGATTGAAGAATTCATAGCAGATGAAGAGATTTTACTCCTTACCAATTTACTATCTCTCCATGATCTTATATTGATCATATTGATCATATAGAGATCAATCTCCATATCTCCTACATCTTTCTAGGAGTGCTCTCTTACAGATTGGGATAGCTCTAAAAGTAAAAAAATTCTGCATCATGTGGTACCAGGGTGTGACTCTATCACTTTCTTTAATTTCTCTGTCATTGTAAATTTTATTATCCCACAGATAACACTTGGTTAGGTTGCTCAGATCCTCCAAAGTACAAAGAAGGCTTCCCCTTGCTCTTGTCCAGAGCAGCTACACAGGCACTAAAGAATAAAGAAGAGGCTTAAGTATTCCGTATACAGAATAATAGTGGACCTATGAAAAGAAATTTTTTCATGAATTTCGTAGAAGTTGAAGACTACCCTGATATGCTAACCAAGGTATCTTTGGTATAAATGAATTTTTTTTTAGAAATGGGCATTAACTTGAGACCAGCCAAAGAGCTAAAGACCTCTCTGGCATGTCAAGATTATTGCTATGTTGCTGTATTATTTCGATACGAAGACAATACAAATCTATGGGGAAATCAGCATTTTGTAGCAACATTTAACAAATTTAACTTGATGCTCTAAATATGCAAGGTAAGACAAATTAGAAGTTGACTGTGACTTCAGAAAACTATTTAGATATTTGCAGTACTCCAATGACCTGTTTACATCTTTAAGAATCTTGTATACCCAACCCAATATGTTGATCAATTATGTTGTTTCTTATCTCTCTAATCCAGTATTTTAAATTGTGCACCTATGTGGTCAAATTTACTATTCCACATCTCTTCATTAGAATGCAGTGAATTGCAGAAAAAATTATTTGTCAAAAAAGAAAAAGAAATTCAATTTCAGAGTAAGTGAAGCTTATCACAAATTCCTAGTGATTTAATCTAATATTTCCATCTTGGAAGCAGGGGAGGGGGTGGAGATGAAGAAATCAAATTGTTTTATGCTACCATTTCTGAAATTAGAAGTTTTGAAACACAATGCTTGTGTCAGGAATTTTACCCAGATTTACTTTACTTAAGAGTCTATATAGTCTATAAAACATGGAAGATTTCACTGCCTGGCTATGGAATATATATATATTTTTTTCTCATCTTCATGTTTCTTTCAGTTTCTGCTGTGAATATCAACGTGACTGTGTTTCCAGAGGTCAATTCAAATGGAAGCTGCTACCTTGCCTTGCCCAAGATTATTCAACTTTAGTTTTGTACTCCATCTACTTGTGTGAGCTAGCTTTGCTTAGCTTTTGAGATCTGATCTCATCTCTACTTGACTCATTAATTTTTTGTTTCATAGTGATTTGCTGTTGTTGGATTTGTTTGGGTTTTTTTATTATTACTTTTTTGTTTGAATTTATTTCTGAGAAAAGACCTTGGATAAGAATTTCACTGCACATTTTCCAATTTGTTCTTCCCTTAAGTAACTATTTCATTGTGTACAACACTTCTGGACTTAACTGCTTTTCAAAATGTCTCATGAAGAAGTTGTCTTCCCTTTAATTTTATGGGTAGCTGTATAACAGGTCAAAAACATAAGGCATGAGGAACAAGCAGAAAAAGGAATTGAATTTCTGATTACTCTTATTCCCAGTCTTAAAAATATGGTAATGAATGTTGATGAAGTAAGGGATTTTTGTGCATTAGATATTTGTTGGTTTGTTTTTGGTTTGCGTTTGTTGTTTTTGTTGTTTTTGTTTTTGCGTGTGGGTTTTTTTTTATTTTTATTTATTTATTTTTTTAATGAAGGAAATAATTCCTTATAGACCATAAATACCTTTCTCTTCCATTTAAAATTATCTAAGCAAAGGTTTGTTCAGAACTTTACTCTTTTTATATACATAATTAAATTAAACTAGAGACATGCATGCACAGAAATAAAACATTACTTCAGTAAATGTTTATTATAACTATTGCTAACCTGGACTAAAAATGAATTCTAGAAGCTTCTGTACGTGAGCTTATGGGTATGGGATTGATAATTATGCATGAGGTAGAGCACACTGCATTGTATGCAAGTTTTCAGAAGCTGCTTTTCTCTGAAAATTACAGTCCTACCATGGAGCAGTCACATAAATGACAATCTGTACTTGGCAGATATTAAAAAAGCAATGGAAGTAGAAAGGAAAGAGAATTGAGTAAGTGAACGATGACACTTTAATTGAGTAATTGTCTATCCATGAACCTCTTTAACAGGACTTGCTGTTAACAAATGGTCCTGCTGGCCTTGTCCAATGAAAAACATTTTATCTGCTGGAAGTAAGCATTTAGAAAGAAGTTCAATAACAAGCTATTTTCTTGGCACTTTGGTATGGTTAATTAACACCATTGCAGAAAGTGCCTTTCCAAAGATGTTTGGATCTGATGTACTACGCATAGTGGTAGTCTTCTACCTCTGGAAGCCCACAGAGGTGCATTTTAAAAGAAAAAAAAAAAAAACAGAGAATTGGATAACTAAAAAAATGTGATAGATTTTGAGTTCTTTTATAACTTTCCCACTAAACTTGTACTCTGAAAGTAATGCCTTCTGTTTATTTCCATTGAAAGTACAAGATAGTAAAAGGAAATTCTCAGCTACAGAAAATTATTTTTCAACATAGTCATCACCTTTGCACAGATGAGCTGATCATGATGCTCTTCATTTTGTGGTGTGAGAGCTGTTCAGAATGTGGCTTGTCTTTCATATTGTTGTTGCTAATGCTGAAACTCTCTGTACTAGCATCCAGTGTTTGGTCTCCAGAAGTGTTCAACAAGTGCTGATGAATGTCAGTAGGTGTATTTTTATTTATTTTATTTCTGCTTGGAGGATTTCCATGGCACACCTTTGCTTCAAATGCACTTCCATGTGAGATGCCTCTTTACTTCCATCTGTTATGTGGCAGCAAAATGCACTGAAGGCTTTCAACCTCTACTGCCATAAGACCAGCATCTACCTCTGTTGTCATGGGTCAATAGAATAAAATAAAAAGCATTATTTTCAGAGCAGCTCTCATAGAAACACCCATTGCAAGTCCGCATCTCATTTTCTCTATCCGTAGTATGAGAAATGCGATGCAACAAACTCCACAAAAAAATGCTTAAAGCACACAGGTACTTTCATTTGGTACTGAATACATGAAATACCTACATATGTTTGAGCCATCAAGTGGTATCTTGTAGTAATTTATGACCGTGAACACAAGAGTTCTTAGTCTAGATTAGAAAACAGAAGGCCTGTTTACTACTGGGTTATTGAGTATATATAATTTCCATCACATTTTCCTACATTCCCCCTTGATAGGGGCAGACGATACTCAGGAGGAAAAAAAACAAAACAAAGCAGAACAAAAAACCATAGAATTAAAGGGCAGAACATACACTGAGATTCTCTTTGAAATATAATGTTTTAAAATGAATGGTTTTCTTTCCTATAGATCTACTTGTCACAAAGATAAGTACATGAAATAAAACATACACAGCTTCCTTAAAGCTGTACCTGTTTTCCAAGCAGAAGAAAATGAATTTATCTATCATAAAACATTATGGAGAACAGAGGAAAGAAAATCTACTTTGTGTAAATGGTATTTCTTGTTTATGAGAATAAACTTACTGTTTAACATTAGGAGAAAGTTGCTTTCCCTCTTATCATGTGACACGTGGCACCCGATTCACATGGGAAAAACATGACAGGTTATTCAGTGCATTGTCAATGGACTTATGCTGATTTGGTATTCAAATTTCTTTTGAACCAAGTGATACTTTTCCATTAGTATTTAAGGGATTTCTCTTAAAGCACCAACAGTGAAACTGAGAAATAACTTCAGTGAAGTAAATTTAGAGTACAAAACTCCCAAAGTTAACTCTTACTGCATGCTTTCTTTTCTTCACTTCCTATTTTGTCACCTGCATTTATCTCCACGTTTGTGGTCAGAAGAAAAATTGTTCTCTCTCTCGTTTGATTATTTTATTTTATTTTTTTACTAGCAAATCTCTTGTCTTCGGTAATGACAAACAGCCATACAAATGATAAGTAACATTACTCAAAAAAAAAAAAAAAAAAAAAAAAAAAGTCTAATAGAAATCTAAGTAGGTAGTGTTGGGTTTTTTTCTCTTTCATTTTCCTTTTTTTATTCTACCTTCGGATCATGTTCAAAATGGCATATCTGAAAACAAAGAGAGCCCATTCTTTCCTTGTTGTCTCAGCATGTATTTCACTATTTAGTGGAATGTATGATGTGCTATGGTTTGTCATTCAAGAGTCTGTTTCAGGAGTAGACTGTAAGGCTGGAGCTGTGATTTGTACTCGCATGCAGGGTTGTGTTTGCAGTTCAAATGGCAGCAAGTGGAAAATCCAACTTCGCCAAGTGAATTTCACTTTGTGTATAAAATAAGAAAAAAAAAAAAAAGAGAGAGAGATACAGAGCCTGCTCTGACTCTTTAAACTGTACAATCTTACATGGATGCAAAGCAGTGGAAGTCACTCTTGGTGAGACTGCTTACACAGAGTGACATAGTAGTAAAGATGTTTCATTCAAACTCTGGAGAGGAACTAGTCATCTGCATGTTGTCTAAAGTACTCCATTTTCTCAGTGAAAATGGAAGAGATCCAATTAAGAGTAGTGGAGGCTGTGCTGAGTTTTCTTTAATATCTTTATAGTAGAAGGAAGCAACATATGGAGTTGGAGTATACTGCCAAAGAAGAAAAATTCTGATGTATCTAAGATCTTAGAAAATCTACTGAAATATAACCTTCAGAAACTCGTTTTGTGGGTTAAAGCCAGCACAGAATTTTGCCTGGGGATGGATAAGATTAACTGATCACCTGAGGTTCAGTTCAGCATTATTTTTTTCCTGGTGACAAGTCTTCAAGTCATTGGTGATTAGCTGTAGAGATGCCATTCAAGGAAATAAATGCTCCATTGCCTCTACAGTATTTGGGTGGCTTTGTCAAGTTTTATCATGCTTCTGGGTGAAAGGGAAATAACATGCCTTGTTTTACTCCATTATAGTGAGGAGGCAGTGACTCAGAAGCTTTAAAAGATGTTTTCCTGGGCAGGTGGCCTCCAGCTTTAGGGGAGAGTTCCAGAGATTTGCTTAAAACAGCTTATTGGGATGCAGGCTTTATTGCCAGAGTATTGGACTGAATTGAAACTGAAACAATAATGTGGATATCTTCCTGCCCTAAGGCTGGTGCACCTGTGATCAGGTGGAGATATATTATAAGGAGGCAAGGAAAGAGCAGCATATGGTAAGGAGTAATTGTATTATCATCAAATATTGGTATTAAACATTGGCTTTGTGCCCTTCCACTCCCGCATAATAGAGCCTGGGCTCCAGTGACACCTATACCAGCTGTACAGGGAGGGACAAACCATGCAGTCTCTGCCTCAGATTTTCTTTCAGTAAGGTAGGGATTAAATTATTTTTCTTAAGCATCCTTTTGCCAGAAAATTAACCTTTAAATGTGTTATTAAAAAAAAAATAATGAATAGCTTTCCAGTAAGCTAAAGCTGCACAGATTTATTATGTCTAAAAAACTTGACAGTTGAAACTAAAGAAAAAACTAACAAAATAATGTTATTAATGGGGCTTCTCAAAGTATATTTATCTGGCAATATAGGTATGCCAATAAAGTTTAATTAAAATAGCAGGTACTCATGATCAGATTCAATGGTGTGTATACTAATCTCATGCACTTGCATGAGAACCTAAAAAGCATATGACTTAAGGATGACAACTGAAAACAGTATTTTAAGCTAGAATCAATAGAACTTTCTTCCACTCAATTAATTTCTGCATAATATTATGAAGCATTTGCTTTTCTTCCCATCATCTCAGTAGCAGGAATGAAGCTTGATAACATTTTTTGGCACAAAAATGCATGTATGTGAAACTATTTCAGGGAAGAAAATGCACATCTGAAAGCTACGGGAAAGTTTTAGTCATTCTTTCAAGTTTTCTTTCCAGTTTTCCTTGTGCCAGATATACTATATGTATCTATATATCTTTCTGTAAACATGTATACATACGTGGCACTGAAGAACACAGTTAGTGGGCATTGTGGTGATGAGTTGATAGTTGGACTTGTGGTCTCTTGATAGGTGATCTTAATGGTCTTTTCCAACCTTTAAGATCCTATGGTTTAAATATATGTGTAGACAGACACACTCATACTTCTTTTCAGGAAAGGAGAAGAAAAGCACATGAGAAAGAAGTCTGCAATTATTCTATAACAGGCAATATCATGATGTATTCTGGACTTCTGCACAACAATAAAAATAAGACAACAATTGCTGTTTAAATGTTACTGAATGTTACAGAAATTATACGATGATATATGGATTAAATAATCTTGTGTTATGAAGACCATCTATAATATGCATGTTCTTAGGTGGAAGAAATATGCTTTACCAAGCACAGATCTGCCTGTAGAGCAGACGATCCTTGTAACTGTATACATTACTAATCTAATAGAATCTAATATCTAATAGAACAGATATTCTATTAGATAGCTGAACAAAAGTTCTAGCAACAGAAAGTGGAGGATGATATCCTTCTGTCTTTGAAGCCAGGGATAGCTTAAATGAACAACTTAGTTTATAGCACTACTTTTAGACACTTGGATGTCCTCACACAGTTTTAAGGATGCAGGATTATCTCTGCCATCTTTCAACGTACAAGGTCTTGGTCATCTGCAGGTATCTATTTTAGCAAGAAAGTGCTCAGACTCTAAGGAGAGCAAAGGGAGATGCAGAATAAAGACCTAGATTTAATAGGCTGTGAAGAGCTAGTCCTGGTCTATGGGTACCCTGGGCAAAAGTGACTTTACTTATGCTTTGAAGCTAAGAGTTTTTTGAATATGGCTGGTAGAGTTATAAGCACATATGCATTTAGGTGAAGTGTATCTGCACATTGTGTTGTTGGTCATAATGGGTCACTACGAGTTTCTCCAATGGTCTATGTCAGCATATTTTAAATAAAGTCACCCCACTTCCACCTGAATCTGAATGGTGTAAGATGAAAGGAAATACTTTCCATGACCTAGGTACTGATACAACAAAACACCTAGGATGTTTAGTAAATGCAAATAATCTACTATGAAAACTGTGGTTTGCTCACATTAAGTTAAAGCATTATAAAGATGTAGCTTTGCTTAACATAAAATATGTTGTGTTTTGTTTTTTTTTTACCTTATACACTTCTTTTCACCCATTGCCCTATATCCCTAAGGAGCATAAAGCAAAATATAAACAGAAAACACAACATGAATAAAATATATCTTGACTTCATTTGTGTCAAAATCTCAGTAAAATGAGGAAATATAATCAGCTCAGGTGCTGTTTTCCTTTTATTTATAAAGGTTAGATTTTCAATCTAGCAATTATCATTGTAGTGGCTGGTAAGTGTGAAAGAACAGAGAAGGCTCTGTCCCACCTTGACAGACAGATTAACATCTAGTTCTAAATTAGATACACTTTAGAACAGTTCTAGAAGTAATTCCCCAAGTCAATGTTTTTATATCTTCACTCCATCGATATTTTTTAACAAGTGCATTTTCATTTAATTTCATGCTTCTTAGTGGACAATTCTTTACAGCTGGATGAAAGGAACTGAAAATTTCATGTATAATGAAGTGTAAGGGCAGCCAGTTTATCTTCTGTATTAGAGGCGTATGGAACTGGAGCAGAGCAAAATTCTTGAACCAAGACTCAATTGTAAAAAAAACCAGCAACATTCTAGGTGTAGAATGGGAAAATAGAGGCAATATCAGAAAGCACTCAAAACAATGCTGATATTTTTATCAGTGCAGTCCATCTGAGACTTTCACAATTTATTTTTCAAATCAGAAACAAACAAACTGAAGTCTTTCCGTATTGGAATTGCTCTTTTTGTAAGTCTCTTAAGGAGCGTACAAATCTTTTTACAAAGTTGATAGAATGGCCTTAGTTTGCTGCATTGTAATCTGCTCAGAGTTTTACATTATGTGGTTTATTGCTTCTCACTGCGTTCCTGTGAATCAATGTCCAGCAATCAAAAATACATCGCATGCTAATAAATTCTCTCTGAAGAAAGTAAATAGCACATTGAGGCTTCTACTGCTACACAATACAAAGCATTTTGTGATAGGGTCACAGTTGCAGCCTCTCTGAGAAAGGTGGTTTTGTTGTTGCTGTTTTAAAGAATGAAAGTTACAAAAATCAATTTCATGGTTTTAATTAATAAACCCACTCTTGTGGTACGTCGGGATGGTGGCAGAAAAAGCTCTGTTGTATTTTTATTGGTTGAATGGATAAATTATGGATGCATTAATAATGGATATTGCCATCATACATATTGATTTTGATCTTCCATAGCTTAAACCAATGGAGTCTACTAAATCTGTGGGTTTCTTTGTTTATATGTTGATTGTTTTGTGTTTTTTATTAATTGTTGCAAGTGAATGCCTCCTTTTGGTACCCAACTTAACACTGTTCTCTTCCTTTTAATATGCTAACTGGTTCATTACAGTGTTATTTCATAAGCACAGAAAAATTCAATCAATTTTTCAGGGAATAAGATAATGCCTTGATCACAAAAGTCTGTTGTGCTATAAGTGCAGTAAACACAATGATACCCAAATGATGTTTACAAGACACTTATGAAATGCATGGTCTTTTTTTGCAGGTCATTAGACATAAGAAAGAGAAGGGAAATGATCCCAGATAATTTAACAAGATAGAGTGATAGCCTACAGAATTCTGGGAATGTCTTTATTACAGTTCCTCTACTTCTCTTGGAAGTGCTGAGTGAAAGTGCCGAAAGGAAACAACACAGATCTTTCCTTAGTCCCATGTGCAGCAGAGAGAGCATGCTCTGCAATACACCAAACAGATAAGTTCAGGTATGTCAAGACATGCAACTTGCCCAGATTGGGTTTAAAGGGTGAGCAGTATGGGTGAATTTAATTAAGCAGGTCCAGAGGAGGGCCATGAAGATAATCAGGGGACTGGAGCACCTCCCCTATGAAGACAGGCTGAAGGAGTTGGAGTTGTTCAGCATGGAAAAAAGAAGGCTGTGGGGTGACCTCATTGCAGCATTTCAGTAGCTAAAGGGAGCCTACAAACAGGAGGGGAATCAACTCTTTGATAGGGTACATAACTGCAGGACTTTAAGTCGAGGGAGGGAAGATTTAGGTTGGATGCCAGGGGGAAATTCTTTACAGAGAGTGGTGAGGTGCTGGAACAGCTGCCTAGAGAGGCTGTGGATGCCCTGTCCCTGGAGGTGTTCAAGGCCAGGTTGGATGGGACCCTGGGCAGCCTGGTCTGGTATTAAATGTGGAGGTTGGTGGCCCTGCATGTGGCAGGAGGTTGGAGATTCATGATCCTCGAGGTCCCTTCCAACCCTAGCCATTCTGTGATTCTGTGAATTATAATAATTTTCCAATGTTTTAAGTCACGTATTGCTGACCTGTATTATTTTGGAAAACATATCTTTTTTTAGTCTTTTAACAGATGCAGTGTTGATCTGGGAATAATAAACTTTGTTCTAAGTGTCATGTGATAGACAACACAAAATTCCTAATGAATTATCTTCATAAATCATCAAGCAGAAAGGAGGATAAGTCTTTCATTCATTCACATAAACATCAGGAAGTTTGCTTAACAGAATGCTTTCCCTTCCTTGCACTGTATTTATATTCAGTGAATGACAGAATATAACTATTTGTGCTGCTGATTTAGGGGATTTCAGCTCTACCGCAAAAGGAGTCTTTTTCACCACAATGAATCAACTGTTTCACAACAACAAAAGTCCTGACTGGCTTAGACTGGTCAGATAAATAATGAAACATCTAAACTTTGCCCAGCAGTTTATTAGATACGTAAATTTATAATTTTATTTAATTTTATTTTTTTTTTGTAAGAAATAAGTTCCCTGTTCAGTGACCTAAAATGACCTATGGGATTTGCAGAAATGTATGACAGCTTACAGGCTTGCTTCCTTTTGAATTACTTTGTCTTGTTTTAATAAAGAGCATCAGAATTCTCTGAGTGAACAGTGTAAACCTAATACTGACATTTATCAGTCTGTCTTTAATCAAAGGATGACTTAGTGCTTAGGAAAGGCCTAGTGAACAACCTCAGATCTCAGCTGGGATGCACATAAGGGATTGCAGGACATTTTTAGAGGATTTCAAATATGCTTAGAACCATTAAAAGACAAATGCATATGATCCTCTGTCAACACGTGCTCATGGTTGTTGAATCTTTTTAAATTTGTTTCACATATCGTCCTCTGATCTTTTATGGACAAGAAATGAATAATAATCCTTTGTGCTGTAAAACTCATTTCACATCTCTATCAGCTATGTTTTTGCCATAGATTCACCTGGGGTCCTATCCTTGCTTACCAGAGCAGATTATCAAATGGCTGAAACATGGAGCAGAATGATAGAACTGAAGGCTTTCATAACCAGGAATTTGCTATGGTTTTTTTTTTCAGTCACAGCCCAAGTAGTGAGAGCATAAAAACAGAGAAAAGGATGACAAATGAACATTGAAGTCTATACTTCTGTATCACAAAATTTCAGCAGATCTAAACACTGGATTGTAGGTGTGTTTTGCAAAAGGGTAAGTTCTTTCTTTTTTCTTTTTTTCTTTTTTTTTTTTTTTAATGTTTCTAACGATGGTTTTTAAACAGTAATATAAACAATATGACTACAGTTGTCTTTATTTTTTTCCTGACACTATTTATACTCCCTATGTAAACAATGTGATATTGTTTCAATGTGTTTGAAACAAGTTAAATCTCCCATCTTGAAAAAACCTTTTTTTCTCAAGCTAAAAATAAGGTCATAAAATCTAGAACTAACTTCCCAGAGAAACAGACCAGGCTTTCTTCAAGAAAATATTAAATAATTTGTTTAGAAGACTCCAAAATCAAGTGAAAATATTTTCATTGTTAGGATGTACGTGATTGTCAAGGACTTGGGATAGCAAAGTCTCTGCCCCCCAAAAAGGGATTCATGGCTTTTCTGCAAAGAAAAAATGTAATGGAAAAATGACAAACACAAAATCAGTTGTTGCTCGTCAACCTTTTGACCCAGATCATTTCCAAGGAAGTAGTCATTTTTTAAGTGAGTAGGAGAATACTTGTTGTGAGTGGTTTTCAGTGTAAGTATACCTTTCTCCTGAATTCTGCCTAAAAATAAATTATTAATTGTTGGAAAATAAGAGAGATCCTGACAGCCTGTATTTCCTAAGTTCTATTTCTCTATCAACCACTAAGGACACAGAATAGCTTTGTGATGCCACCAGTTTAGCTAGTTTATATCTCTAAGCCCAAAATTTAAATATGCAGAAGACACTTCTTACACTTGGAAGTCAGTAGACACCTGTGTTTCCTAAATTAAATGTGCCTATGTGCCTATAGATCTAGATGTCAATCTCTTTGTGAGAGCATTCGTCTTTGTAGGAGATGCTTTCCAGAGCTAACAAAGAATGGGATCGTTTCTGTCTCAACTATAGGACTTAATTCAATAGATATTCTCAAAACCACTTGCCAGATAGAGCACTTACAAAATCAAAGCTTAAAAAACACTGTCCTAAAGTATCTGAAAATTAAATTATTTAACTAGAAAATGCAATATAAAAGTCTGGCAAGAACCAGTATCTATTTGGTTGCCAAGTGCTCTCAACACTAAGGCATAGATTGCTTTTTCACAGATGTTCTCTGTTATCCTTCCTGAGGTGATTTCAGTTGTATTGGTTAAGGGGCGTGTAAGATAATGGCTATTATGATCTATCATAGAATCATAGAATCATTAAGGTTGTAAAAAACCTCTATGATATGATGGTTCAACCATCAACCCACCCCCCCTATGCTCACTAATCATGTTTCTCAGTGCCACATCTCCACAGTTCTTGAACACCTGCAACGCATTATCACTCTTGACAATTTTTTTTTTTCCTAAGATCCAGCCTGAATCTTCCCTGGTATTGAGTCCACTCCTTCTCATCCTATCGCTGTTACCTGGGAGAAAGACTGATTCTCACCTCACTCTAACATCCTTTCGGGGAGCTGTAGAGAGTAATAATGGCTGCAGTCTTGAGCTTGAAGGGTCAAAGTTAAAAAAGAACCCCTGGGCTTGATTTTTTTCAAGAATTTATAGCCTTCCATTTACGAAGCACTTTTGAATGTCTGTCCCTAGTTGTTGGTAATAAAGCACTTTTAGAATGTGTCATTTAAGGGATGTAGCTATAGGAATGTGGCCAGCTTTTAATAATGAGGAAAGTGAAGATAAGTCTCTAAGTTCCTTCCTGTAGTCTTATATGGAATAGCATCCTTTTACCTTTCCCTTCCCTTCCTTTCCCTTCCCTTTCCTTTTTTTCCACCAAATTAAAACTTTTGCTTGACCCTGGAAATATACCCATGGACAGGGGATCAAAGATGAACAGTAAGAAGGACACAGTGTTTGTTCATTTGATTTAATTCTACATCTGCATGCCAATTTCAAAACAATGTAAAAGCATTTATTGATAATATCTGTTTGATGAGAGAAATAAATAATTTAAAGGATATAGAGAAAAGACCTATATATCAAGAAGCTGATGAGTTTCCATGGGGAACTCCTTCATTTCTAAAATTGAAAAGTAAGGAGAGAAACTGCTATTGATGGAGATTGCATTAAATGATTTAATGTTCTTAATCATTTTGCAGATATGAATTTTACTAGCCCAAGGAGACACTGGAAGCTCAAATTATTTCTGTAATACTTAAACATAGCACTTAGTTGCATGTATATAATGTTATTCAAATGAAGATTGTCAGAACTTTAAGCCTCATTATTCTCTGTTATTATGGGACCGGTAAAGCAAATATTTCTGAACCTTTCCTTAAATCGTTTGTGTGTATGAGCTGATCAAATAATTCTGCAGTACATTTGCAGTTTTGAAAATCTTCATGCTTTTTCCCATTTTCCCAAATCTCATGGGGAATTGCATTGCCCCAGATGATGGTTTATTTTTCAATGTTTATAATATGTTGTAATAATGTCAAGAAGCCCTGCTGGGGTAAAGTCCCCCTAAAAGCAATGATTTGTATGTAATGCCATGTTCCCTGCTCTGCTGAGTATTTTCACAAGATGCCAGGATCACTCATTTGGAGACCTCTCTCAGTGTGTACCTTAATTGACATTTAATGGATCCTAATAAAAAATCAAAGCCTAGGAAGATTTAGTTTACAGTGATATGTTTAGTTTACTCCCTGTGAAGTACCTTGAGATTTTTGCACTCTACCATGCTTCCTTTAAAACTGAACATGCACCTTGGTAGCAACAGCCCACTCTCTGACACTGCAGGAATTCTTCATGTGGAAAAAGCACAGGAGTGTTACTGCATATTTTCCAGTTCTATTTGAACCTCTGTTTCACTGAATATTATATTGACTTGAAAATATAGATTTATTGTTTTCTTTACCTTTTTCCATTTAGAAAATAATTTATTTTTACTACTAGTTAAATGCTCCTTGTTTTCCTCGTGTTGTTTTTGTGTGATTTTTTTATTTTTATTTTTTAATATAGCCTATTTCCCTTTTGTTTCCCAGAGGAAAATCTAAAGTAAATATACTGTAAAAAAAAATGTATGTAAAGCACCACTCCTCGCCATTGGCTGAAGCAGAAACATAATAATATAAAGAAAAATGGTAAGAAGAATACATGAAGGAGGAAAGGATCAATGTTTTCTATGTTGTTCAGTAACACAGCACTATATGTCAACATATTACTCAATAGTATAGTTGGGAAAGATCTTTTTCTTTCCCATGAGAATAGGCGCTATCTTAAAAATGAAAAAAAACCTTTAAGCATTGAGATAAATAATAATAGTGGTCTAACTAAGGAAATAAGAAAGCATACATAGGTTAATTTATTAAAAAATATTTATTCCAGGTTAATTCGTCCCTCTCCTGGCTATCTGTCCTGGAATCATAGAATAATTTGAGTTTGAGGGGACACGAAAGACCATCTGGTCCCAATCTCCTGCAACCAACAGGGACACCTACATCTCCATCAAGTGCTCAGAGCCCTGTCCGGCCTGACCTTGAGTGTCTCCAGGGATGGGCACCCACCACCTCTTTGGGCAACCTGTGCCAGTGCCTTACCACTGTTATTATAAAAAACTTCTGCCTTATATCCAATCTAAATCTCCTGTCTTTTAGTTTGATACCATTTGCCCTTGTTGTATCACAAGAGTCTATGTCCCCTTCTTTCTTATAGCCCCCTTTTAGAGACTGAAAGACAACTATATAAAGGGCATAGAGGACTAAAAAACAGTTATTTATTCAAATACCCAAAATACATCCAGTCTCTTGGAATGTATGTAGAGAAGTCACACAGAACCATGACTCATTCCAAATATTTCTTCTGAGGTTAGTCTAAGTGGTTTGCTTTTTCAGCCAGAATTCATTATGTCCCTTAAACTTGTTGTTGTCCATAGATTCTTCTTGCTACATTGTTTTACTGTTCAAGAATGATAATTGTCTTGATTTGCATTTGGATCAGTTGATTGAACACTCCTTGTTGTTTCCATTCGTAATAGTTGCTTTTTTCACTACTTTTTTTTGTCATTGTAGCTCGTTATTTGTGTTTCATTCAGAGCCTATTGTGCTTTATTTTAAAACCATTTCACGTATTTCTCCTCACTTCTTTTTTCTATTGTCACTGTTAATTGCGATAAAAATGTTAATTTTATTTTTTTCTCCTTCATTTAAAATCTCAGCCTTTAAAATCTCTAACATACATCTTCTGACAGAGACCAGATTAAATGTTGTCTGCATTTAGAAAATTATACTATGCAGTATCTATGTTAAACTGGCATTTCAGGGAAAAAAATAAAAATAAAAAGCGGAGAAACATACATTTATATCAAATGATCTTCTAAGCTAAATTTGCAGTGATACCATTACACTAATCTGTGTAGGAGATTTCAGAAAAAAAACTGTTCTTGTTTTTTGTGAAAAACATTTCTTCCCTCCCTTATGCTGACCTCTTTGGAGACCAGTGAAATTATTTTGATATATACTATTTAGAAATAACACACATTTTGATAAAACATTTGTCATCTCTATTGTTCTTTATATATTACACATTTCACTGTATTAACTTGTTGAAATAAGAGTTACTAAGTGTTTTAAGGTCCTTTCAGCCACATACGTACACACTTTATAGACATACATGTTTTATACCAGAAGAATGAAATTTCATCCCAAGCTAAGATGTCTGAAGTAAGACATCTCTAGGCAACTTGCCAATGTGATCTGGTGTATTTTTACTCTTGGAGATGTTAACTACTGCCTGCTCCTACCAATAATTCCACCTCTGAAAAGTAAGCCATGTATGTAAGTGCTTAACCTAAATATAATTATAGATTTTTGTGCCCCCTCAGTGTAACTACTGGGGATTTATAAACAGGTTTCTATCCAGTCTACCTCACCTGAACATAAGTGATAAACAAGGAGCCTCACTATTCTAAACTGTCTCTACAATCACAGAACTTAAAAACTGTCAGCAAACCAGTCACATCATAAGTGATCTGACTTATGCTAGATGGCACTTCTCCAACACCCAACATCTACAAATAGCCTGGGATGACTAACATTCTAACACAGTCTATACAGTTAGGGATGGAGGAGAGTTCAGGATCATGTGGTTATAGAATCATAGGATCATGTTGAAGGTGTTGAAGAGAAAATTAAAGGTCATCGAGTCTGACTCCACTGCAATGAGAAGGGACATCTACAGCTCTATCAGGTACTCAGTGCCCCATCCAGCCTGACCAGGAGTGTCTCCAAGGATGGGACATCTACCTTGCCTCCCTGGGCAATCTGTTCCAATGCTTCACCACCCTAACTGTAAAAATTGTATTTTCTTATATCTAATTAAAACTCATGCTGACTTCATATGACACAGTCCTGGAGCATGGAATCAATTTGCAGAGCTGATCAAAGCAGTTTATTCTGATTTAGACCATACCTCAAACCAATATAGTCACAGTCAGGTGATGCTGTGCTGTATAAAACTTGACAATCCTTTGTTCTGGCTGTTATTAACATCAGTAATTTGTCATTAAATAAATTCTAAATGTAAAAATCACTGCTGAAAGTACAACTTACTCTAACTGTTCTATCATTTAGTGAGATTGCAAAGCAAGAGGAAAGATAAATGATTGTCAGCAGCTTATATGTCAGAGACACGAGGCCTTGTATAAAAATTATGGTGAATGTACATTTGATTGATTAGAGCATGCTGCTTTTGTATTGTATTTGGAAATGAAAATGTAGGAAGGAGGAAATTTCAATAGCAATGTGGAAATGGCTGTCATTAGGATTAATGTTAAATGATCATTCATGTCTGCATTATCTCACACTGAGTTTTCTTTAGTGGAATTTTAATAATGTAGACGTTATTGTGCATTACAGTGATAAGATCCTGCTTATGTTTAGTTGAGCTGGTTAATTTACAGCACCTAATTTAAGAGGCACCTATTGTATAAGGAATCTGTCCTGTTGGATTGATAGCCTAGCTTTTAGAATTTTATTTCCTCAGGAATCTGATCTTCAACTTTCCTCCTCATCTGTGCCCTTGCTCTCAAGATTCCAATTAATCAAGTGTGAATGAAATTTCCTTCATTTGTAGGCACAAACTTATTCTCCACACAATTTATGAGGTCATCTGTAAAGTATTTTTTTGGCTAAAAAAGTATCTCCACAGAACTTTATAATATATAATATATGCATATAACCTCTATCAGATATAATCACATCTTAGAGAAAAGATTTTTCTGCTGCAAATATTTGAAGTATTTGCTCACAAGTTTTACCATCTATTGTGGTCTTTATGCATAGAACTCGTCTTACAATATTTCACACACATCTCACCACTGAAAATGAACCACTGGAGCTGATTGTTGCAGCTATTTAACCATTCTTATCTGTTCAGTGTAAGAATTTAATCTGCAAATGGCCTTACTACTTCCTAAACTTTAATGCATATTCAAACATTTTCAGTCAATTGTTACTTAGTTTTATCAATTCATTTAATTTGCCTGAGGTGCTGACCACTATCTCTTTTGTCAAGCTCTAGTATCTTCTTGAAAGGTTTTGTTCAACACTGGCCTTTGTGTACTTTATAGCACTCCAGTATTTAGGGAAATTTCAAATAATCCATTAGAAAATGTGACTGACAACTTAAAACGAACTTCTCAAGCTTCTATTCCTGCAGCCAACTGTCATCTCTTCATCAGCCACAGCAAAAGGTGTAAAAAACATTTAGCAGTAAGGGGGTTCATGTACTCAGTGCTTTTTTCATACTCACTTTTTGCACATATTCAGACAATAAAGTTTTATTGGCACAAATGTTCGCTGCAAATGAAACTTAAAGTCTCATACAAGCATCTGCAGAAGGTGAGATTTAAATCAGCACAGGAAGGCATCTGGTGGGATGACTTTCTGTGTTCATCCATTCAAAGTACAGGAAGATAGGGAACATGGCATATTTTCTAATTTATAGTGATGAGTAACACATGTCGAATCTCAAACACTCACACTCGGTCCCCAGGGTGAAATACTGGTATAAGACAATGGTGAAATAAATTCATACAGCATCCAATCTAATACTCATTAAAGTAAATGAAAAGACAGTCTGAAATTAGATGGGGTCCATAGTCCCAGTGTAGTCCCTACTCAAGCATATGAGAAATCTCATTGTCTTTAAGGAGACTAAGCATGTGTTCAAAGTTATGCACATCTTTAAATGCCAAGTTGCTTTGGAGCCAGAATAAATTCAGTTAAGGAGATTGTAACTTGCCCTCTGGGCTGAAGGGAAGCTAAATTTGCTTAATACATTTTAGATGTTTTACAAAACATACACTTCAGCTTAACAGCTTTTCAAATAAAGTTTTCTACAAAGTTTGCACTGACAGAATGTTAAATGGCTCATCCTTTGAAGTGGAAAAGTACTGGATGCCATCAGATAATTTCTCAGAGTTCTTTGTTATTGTTGCTTGTTTGTTTGTTGTCTTTCAGCATTTTTTGTTATTGTTTCTTGTTTGTTAGTTTTGAAAATGACTGTTCTCTATCACTCAAACACACTTTTGTGAAAAGATGAAAATTATAAACCTTTTTCTCCTTCTCCTTATAGACTAAAGCACTTTGTGTACAAAAATCCTATCTGAACAAATAGACCAACCTTTTATTACACAACTCCAAGAACTTCTTTGAAGATAAAGACCTTTAAGATCTGTCCAACCCAAACCATTTTAAGATTCTGTGATTCTCTATACATAAAAAACAGCAGATGCAAAACCAATGGGAAATGGATCTTTGTAGGTATGATCAGGTAATGACTATAACATAAGGAATGGAGAGAGACAATGAACTATATTAATATTGCAGTTTTAAGTTCTAGTCTTCTCTGATTCCATTGATCACTTTAACATTTACATAAAATATATCAATTACCAAGTAACTCATCAAATAATCACTTTTATTCTAGGGAATGTGGAACGTGCATTATTTGCATATTTCATTTCACTTTGTTACTGACTTCGTCATGGAATGAAAGAGATTCAGGTTCAAATTATTTTTTTTAACAGAATTTATTGATACTTCTTTAGATTCAATATTTCCCCTTTTTTATGCTAACAGAATGCTGGAATCAATGGCTTTACACTGGTGTAAATATCCAGTGATGAGCCTCTGGACTCTGATCCTGCTTGTTTTCCTCTCTTGGGAAATAAGAAAGGAAGACACAGACAAGTAAAACATCAAGAAGAAGATCAAATGTGAGACAACATAAATGGCCTGAAATTGATTCTTTTTACTTTGGAGACATTTCATTAACTTCAGTGAAGTTTTGGAGATTTTTATAGAAAGGCAAGTGGGAAGAGAATAGGGAGTAAGGAAAGAAAGACTTTTCTTGCAGACCACAATACCTTGATTTGCTGAACTGTGATTTTATATAGGGAAGAGCAGTACTCTTCTTGCAGATCTCCAAAGCAACCTTTTCCCTCATTTCTATTCACGTGACATTGCAGGTCATTTGTACCAAGAATTTCTGAGGAAGATCTTAGCTGTGCAGTAGTCCAGAAAAAAGACTTGTGAACCAAACTGTTAATCACAACTCTGGTGATTTCTAAATTAAAGCTCATTTCTGTCTTCTTTCTAGTCACAGTAACAGGCTGTAGCTACTTGAATATTCAGAAATTTTCCAGGACTCTTGCTCACCCAAAGAACCCGAATTTTTGTGTTTTCTATATACATAGGTCCATTTAAGTTACTTCAGCCACAGAACACTTCAGTTCACAGAACAAAATATGAAGGTACACAGCCACAGTGAGATGGAGCTTCTTTATTAAGAAACATATAGCAGTCTCTATTTGATCCCTGTTCCAAATATTCTTTGGTGTAGGAAAAATATGAACAGTTGGGGTGGGAGTCAGCTTGCAGATTCAGATACACCTAAACGTAAATGTCTATATGTGAGAGAGCTGACATGAGTCACTTGCTGAAAGCCATCCATCTGAAGTCAATTGAGACACTTTAGTAGATCTGAAGCTTTTCCAGAAGTTTGGAAGTTGCGACGCAACTGTGAAGTACACAAATGCACTGAACTAGCAGTTACAATCCACCTGGGGTGTCCTACCCTGTCTCAAATGAACTTAGATGCTCTTGGAAAATGAATAGAATCCCAAGCTCCCATGGTAGCTATTGGAGCTCACACTGATAAAAAGCGGTTCAGCAGACATCCTCACCAAATAGCTCTTAAGGTTGTGTTAAGTTCACAGCTAGGGCAGATCTAATCAGAACAGTAATCACTTGCATGTTCAGAGGTAAATTAATGTCTCCCAGTGTGAGTGTAGGTCATCCTTTTACTGGACAAACTAGTGTCTTGGCAGTCTGGAGAACCAAATTCACTGTAGCACATTTAGAATTGTTCTGTGATTGTAAAGTAGCTGATAACAAACATGAATAAATCACTCTGTCTTGAAAACAAACCAATAAAATACCCAGTAACCCAGGCTTTGTAATGTGTACTGCATTTAAAAGTTGTTTGATATCAATACTTATGTGCAGCTAGTGCTCCTGTTCTTTAAAATCTGTCAATTTAATTTTCTCTTGAAAATAAATTAAACAAACTCCTTCATGGCACCTATTCAGTTGGAATTTGTCTGAAAACAAATTTTATGGCCAACTTAAATCCATGAAAATATGTAGTCCTTTTAGAAACACTGATGTAGCTGCTGGTGCAAACAGCAGTGCCCTAAGGTATGCCTGTATTATTTTGCGATTGATGCATGCAGTGAAGTGGTTGAGCACAAGGCTGACAGATGCTCTCTGTGACTTGCATATTTGTAGGTCATTTGTGCATTCTGATGGCTGGAGGTGTAAACAACAAAACTCTGGAACAAAAATCCATCTGTATCAGGCCTGAAATTTGCCTTGTGATTGGATTGCAATAATGCAGTGTTAGAAAAACATTTCATGCAACTAAATTTAATTCAGAAGAAGTAGGTTGTGTCACGATTCCACCTGTTGTCTCTTGCTGATAATGCAGTTTTCTGTCCTAGGCTTTCAAAGGTTGCAATTTTAAAGCAAATGGACTTATCTTTAACTATGAATCTCAAGGATAACTTCAGATTTATTCATCCAAGGATCTTGATTTGCTTTGTTAGAAGAATAGTATGGGGAAAGGACCAAATTCTTCTGTCTTTATAAACACACAAATTTTAAGTTAGCAATGATTGTGGTGTCATCTAGAGACCTATACAAATGCTTAGCTTCTTGTACTACTCTTCTGTCACCAAGATTACAAGTATGTAGGTTGCTCTGAAAGTAATGCCTCCTATTTATTTCCGTGGAAAGTACAAAAGATACAAAGACCACAATAGCACTATTTGATAGAGCAAATTCTCAGCTACAACATAGTAGTCACCACCATTAACTATGCATTTATGCCAGTTATTAACAAGTGCATGCATGCCATGCTCATCAAAATCTGTCGCCATTGCTGAAAAGCTGCTTCACTGTGCTCACATCCACTGTTTGGTCTCCAGAAACCTTCATCAAATGTTGATGAATGTCAGTGGGTGCCATTTTTTTCCTCATGGGAGATTTCAGTGACACACTTTTGCTTCATATGCACTTCCATGTTAGGTACCATTCTGTCAGTCTGCCCCTCTGCTGCCATCTGTCACACAGCAACAACATGTAATGGAATATTCTAATGACAGGTTCAGCATCTACTGCCATATCACCACCATCTGCCTCTGATTTTATGGGCCAACAGAATAAAATAGGAGGCATTACTTTCAGAGCAGCCCTTGTAATGTGCTGATTAGTCATCTGGAGACAGAACTGAAAATCCTTCTGAAAGAATTTAGAGATTACCTGAGAAAATGTGTTGCACTAATCACTGGTAGAATTTCGTTTTACTTCTTTATAATAAAGCACTAGAGATCATGGATAGGTGAAAGGCAGTCATGCAGAATGTAAGACTACATACTGGAAATATATGATTTATAAGGATTTTAAAGTTATAGTAGTCAAGAAAATGAAGCTTTTGTGCAGTGATGTAACTGTAATGTAAGTGTAAAGAAGGAAGTAGTTAGTTGAAGATAGAAGTTAATAGCAGCTTTGCATGTGGCATCTGTGAGCCCAGTAATGGAATACTGTGTGCTCAGTGATTTCAGTAGGATATTAAAAAACAGAAAAATGCATAGACAAGAGCCACAAATAAAGGCATTCAGAGACTAGATAAATGCCATAGAATGATAAATATATTAAGTTTAATCTGTTTCCTTTTCTGCAAGGAGACTGAGACATGACTTCATTGAAGCACATAGATACTCTTGCTGAAGGAAATGCTATGTATTAAAGGAACTTTAATCAGGAATAATGGCTGGAATTTAGAAATAGATTAAAATGCGTAACAGATCTTTAACATGGAAAATAATGGCCACATACAACATACTTTTTATGATATCCTCAAAATTGGAGAAGTTTTTGGATTAAAAGTGACTGCTGTCAGTCAAAGGATAATTCAGTGACATTAGGGGGTCTGTGGAATATAGGAATCTGGGTGATCTAATAACTCAAACTTTTAAAGCTACAGAAGATGTTTAGTTTGGCTCTTCTGGATATTACAAAATGGAAAACCATGAAGTCTGAAAAATGTGGCATATTTTACTTAGAAATATGGAAGAGGCCAGATTGAACAGCAGAGAATACTGGTAGTAAAATGTTGTAGTAAAGTCTTGAGGCAAGCTGAAACAAGAATGTTGGGAAGGTGGGGAGGGACTCTGGGAAGTGTAATGATAGAACGAGGAGGAATGGCTACAAAGCAAAAAAGAGAAGATTTAGATTAGACATTAGGAAGACATTTGTTATTCAGAATGTAGTGAGGTACTGACACAGACTCCCAAGAAACTGGATGCCCCATTCCTGCAGGTCCTGAAGGACATGTTGGGTGATGCTGTGGGCAACCTGGCCTGGTAGGAGGAGACCTAGCCCAGGTCAGGGCAATGGGGCCTTTGATCTTTAAGATCCCAAAGTCAAAATAAATATATATTAGAAAATACTGTTGACTATTCATGAACATCTTATGGCTAGTATGACTGACCTTATATTTCTTCTCTTGCTTTGAATGTATCAATTCTATCAGCTTTAATTTTTCTTTCAAGAGCTATGATATGCTGAAGAAACCAGAATAGATGGTCTTGTGAGACTGAGATGATATTTATTTAGCTTTGCATCATGCATATGTAATAAAACCAGAAAGTTTTTAGGTACAAGTTTATCAGTCTGTTAGTACATGCCATGGTTTAACCTGGAAGGTGACTTAGCACCAGACAGTCATTTATTCACTCTCTCCTGTCCCCAGTGAGATGGAGGACAGAATCAGGGAAAAGAAGTGTTGAGAGAAAGACAATTTAATAGTTCTCTAACTCTAAATCAGCCAGAAGCAGGATGGTATATATCAGAAAAAAATACTTTCTGAGGGCACTAAAAAATAAAACACATGAAAAATATTTCAAATATTAAGCATGGAATATTAAATCAGAAATGGCAAAATATACTAGGAAACTGAAATCTTGAATTCAATTAGATCACTTGTTTACAGTGCTTCCAACTCAACTTCTGGATAAAATAGGTAAGGATAAGTTCAATTAGGCTCCAATGTTTTTATAAGCTTATATCTGTAAACACTGGAATCTTGTCAGATTCATTTATAACATTAATCATAGTTAGGGATAGGCAAGCATGAAATTTTACAGCCTACTCATTCTGTCTGAGTGTATTCAGATTTGCATCCAGATAAATTTTTGGTTAATTTATCTTGATTTCTATAGCTTGAAATTACTTGTTTATGAATTCCAAAAGATAACATAGTGAGGAGATATTAATGCAGTCCAGGAAAAAGACACCATTTAGGCAAATATTTGGCAAGAGCTCCATAATATTTTATACTTTAAATTCGCTTTTGAGGTCATCTTCTGTATCAGTAGGAGTCTTGTTTGAGAAATCATCCACTACAGTTATGCCTTTTTGCTTTCACTTGTACACCCTAAGCAAGAATGTTCTGTTTATAAGATTTTATCCAGCGATTCTTGTATTATTTCCTTTAAAGCCTATTATTCAACTAATTATTATCACTTAAAAATTCTTCCAGTCTGAAGGAACCTCTTGTGATTTTTTGTAAACTCTTGAAATGGTTAATTAACCTTCTTAAGATGTGCAACTAATTTTTTAGGTAAACATGTCTATCTTTGGGCCTCATAAATATTTGTCTTTTTTTTTGTTGTTTTTCAGTGGTTTCTATTGTTAATGCAGATACTTAATTTTCATTCTGTTGGTGTATATACATAAAACAGACTGAGGTCATTCAATGCAACCCTGAAGGTATTTATGTGTAGATGATAACCCTGAATATGACAGGTATGGGTTGGTTCTTACCTTCAGGCCAACTTTTTTTGCACAGAGGCTTCTACAGTTCTGCTGTTCACTATGGTAACTGGCATAATAATGGACTCTTATAAAGAAAATTTTGCTTTAAAATCTCTGACTTCATAAACTTTCCTGCAAAGTTGATGCAATTTCTCATGAATCATAAAGAGAAAAATAGAAAAGAGCTCAACTGCTGGAATGTAGCCATTTTTCTTTTGCATATGAGCATAAAGTTGTATGAAGTAGATATAGAGATTGCCTTAACTACAACACCTTATTTCAGTGCTCTCAATTTTTCCATTCAGTCCAGGCTCCCCGATTATATATATATATATTTTTTTTTTCTCCTCACCTTCAACTCTCAGAACCACAACAGAGCTCAAAATCTATTAATTTTATCCCTCTGGTCAATAAACTATCTGTGTTATTACATTTTGGGTACAAACAGCTGAGGTCTTACTTTCTCAGTGTAACTAATACTATTTGGAAAACAAGTTCTTAGTTATTAGGTAAGCTGTTCAAAGTTAGAGGAACCTGAAATTTTATCTGCATTAGAAATTCTTGTTTCAATGAGATATTTTGGTTGCATGTGTAATGGGAGAAGGACGTTTCCTTCTGTCCTTCCTGAAGATAAAGCGATAGGTTTGGCATTTATTCCAGAGTAGGTGAAGGAACATGAATAAACATGCTTTTGAACTTGCGAATGTTACCTATGTTTGTCAGTATCTTAAAATGCATTCTTCATTTCCAATTTTCTCTTCTTCTTGGGCAAATCTAAGTGCAATCTAAGATATCTTAGTTCTAGCTTCAATTAATGCTTCCACCTGCAGAACAGAGAGCAGTTATCATGAGTGATAACTCATGCATTTATTTCAGGGTGACAACGATAAGAAATATTGTAATTCTCTTCTGGTGTCAATTTCTTCCTTCTGATTGTTTTGACACAAGCAATAGTTAATAATTAATACAATACCTGTTTACAACAGAAATGAATTTTCTGCAGTTCCTTACTACAAGATATGTTTAATTCTAGGATTGAAAGTAATGTTGGTGATTATGTAAATATAGAATTAATTTGCATTTTAAATGGTTTCCTTTTCCTACAAAAACTGAAAGGAATAAAATAGAACAAACAAATATGAACAGTACCTTATAATTACATTAACGGATATTTACAAACTACAGCATTATGCCACATCTCACTGAAAGACTGTTCTTTTCATAATTCAAATAAAATGAAAGAAGTCATTTGCTTTAAGCTTTGTAAAATAAGTAATGCTTACATGAATTTTGGTTCTGGTCTTTTGTTGCACAATTTATTGCACATATTTACTGCAACATTATGGAATCACTTTCCTTTAGCATAGCCAAGACTATTAAGGAATTTGGACTTTGTTACTTTTCAGTTTTTATAATAGTTAGAATTTATCTATGTTACCTGAAGGAAGGAATGAGGACAACAAAAATTTATAGAAAATATATTTTAATCTCAGTTTATTCTGTCAGTTTCTCTGCTCCCAGGGTGAAAAGAGTGAAAGCAGAAAGCTATAGATAGGAAAAAGAGGAAAACATTTACTGCATAGGTTGAAAATCAACATCAGTCAGTGTTCTAAAAAAACCTGTAGCAAATATGTTGTTGGAAACAAACTTGTTTCTTGGAACTAGGGACAAGATTTTGGTGTTATATGTATTCCTTCAGCTTCTCTGTTTTATGATTTTGTCAGTAGAGTAATCAGTTGCACAGAGCTGTGGTCCAGGAGGTCTAAGGAAGGGAATGCTTTTTAGGTCTCATGCACAAAATTGTCTTGTCAATCAGTGATTGAAATGTTTGCTCAGATTAACACAGTTAACACTAAACTAGTTTAAGTTACACTGGAAGAGACAACTACGCCAGAAAGGCAGAGGAAGCTATCTCACCCTGTGCATGATAGCAACTTAATTTGTTTCAATTTAATTCAAAATCAAAATCAATCCTAAGATACTTGTGAAAATCAATTTACTATTAGAAACATTTGTTTTATTATTTCATAAATTTCAAAATTATGTTTATTAAGGGATGAATCTGTTGGCTATTAATGCCCGAAGTCAAGTGCGGGACAATCAAGGGAGGTTCATTTTGGATGTAAAGAAAAATGTATTCTCCAAAAGAGTGGTAATGCATTGGCACAGGCTGCCCGTGGAAACAGTGGACTCACTGTCCCTGGAGGTATTCCAGAACCATAGAGATGTGACACTGAGGGACATGGTCAGTGGGCATGATGGGGGTAGATTGGCATTGAGCTTGCGAATCTTAGTTGTCTTTTCCACCCTTCACAATTCTATTATTCTATTTCCCGACACAATATTTCAGTCAGTGAAATTTCAAAATATAAATACATTCTAAAAAGACTAAATGTTCTTTTTTTCAGGAAATTTTATAAATTATATTTATTTGTAGCTTTTTTGCAATCAGTTTCCATGGTGTCGTGTAACATAATAAGACCAACAATTTTGTAAATTTAGTCAAAATTACCCAGAGTTTCAAACTGTAAAAATACAGGCATCTTCATTATTTTACTTCACTTTTGTATTTTTACAGACAGAAAGTTATTTTAATAGTAGGATTTTTTTGTCTTCTGGATTAAGGCTTTTTTTTTTATGTTATTGTGGTGAAATAAATCTGAAGCATTATCATTCCTTTGAAATATTTTTCACAAATCAAAATAATGTCAGGGCTGTGTTTTTCTGACATTTATCACTGAGAAGCTGTTCTTCAGAGATACTCTTAAAGTTATATGTTGTTATTATTAATACCATTCGAATTATTAATTATCATTGTCTTTTCTTATTTCTGTGTACCTGCACAAAAGATTAGCATTCTCAAGGAACGAAGAGTCTTTACAGCGAGATGCAAATAACCATCACTTCTTACAATCTGAAAGTGACATTAGAAAAAATACAGCGATCCTTTCAGATTAATGTTCAATAGATCAAAATCAGCAAGAAAAATTCTGAATGCAAGTACAAAACTGCCTGCATGCTTTGCTCTTTCTAAGACTTCACTAGATCAGATCTAATGGCCAGTGCTGGAGTAAAGCTTGCACTTCTTTAGTCTTTGCATTCTCTCCACAGCCACCTTACTTCTTCGTAACTGTCAATCTAGTAGTTTTGACCAGAATTCAGCTCATTTAGAAGAAACACATATACTCACATTTAATTCATTATCCTACATTCCAGCTTTGAGCTTTTAGATGGCTTCATTGTACTTAGATTACTTCTTTTCCCTTCTAATATCTTGCTTTCCCAGCTATTCACCACTGCCAGTTTCACTTCTTTATAATGCCATAGGTGAGCTGTTTTCATCTACAGCATTCTTAAAAACATTATTTTGCAAAAGGCTCCTTGCAAGACAGAATTATGCAGACAACAAAGAAGTCAGAAGCACTTACAGGAAGAAGATATTACACTAGATGTCTTTATTCTGACACTTAAATGGAGTGTGACATTCTTAAAATGTTAGTAGAGCATGGGACGTCAAGAAAATAGTAAAATATTTGTGCTCTATTAACACAAGAAAGAGGTGTAGATGCATAAAGGAAGATTCAAAGACAAACAGGGTGGCTTAGGAAAAAAATCTAGTAAGGCAGTAATCCTATCATGTCAAAAAAGAGCATTGTACTTTATAACAGATGAAAGCTTCTGTCTATTGTATGAAAGAGATAAAATAGAAAAGCAGTAAGTACTGCATAATCTGAACTCTTTGTTCAAGCCACACTCTGCTTATTCTTATGGCAAGAGTCCAAGGATAAAAACCAGTATATATTTAAACACTTCTTTCATAATTACTGAAAAAAAATCTATACTGAGTGGGTGTAGTAAATAAAACGTTTTATTCAAATAAATAGAATATGTAAAATAAGGTCACATCCTATTGGAAAGAATAAAGACATCAGTCTAATCCTGCTCAAACCTAAGATCAGCAGACTCAGTTTTATCCCACTCGAAGAAAACTTAACTGAAATGTTTAAAGAGAAAACAGTTCAAGATTGTGGTAATCTGAACTTCTTCTTCTGGTTCAATAACATTTCAGTACGACAGCTGAGAAACAATGCAAAGCATAACAAAAAATCCTTCCCAAATCAAGCTGTTCTACATATGAATCTAATCTGTTTTTGTCATATTTAAGAATACTGAAAACTTAGATTTCTCTGTAATGCATGAAAATCTTACCAGATATGTAACAAAAGGAAATAGAATGTATTGTTTGTCTGTTGTGATACTCAAACAGGACACAGCAGTTTTTGATGTTATCTTACCCTGCATACGGCCTTGTCCACAGAAAAATCTTTTACAGATAGGGTTAAGTGGTCCTTTTCTTTTTGTGTTTGCTAGTATCTCAGTGCAGCAGTATAGGGAACATGAAAAAGAATAAACATGGAAATAAATATTTTATTTGTTTCATGTTAATTTCCTTCTATGCATACCTTCACAGACTGCAAATGACAATGCTGCATACTAAGATTATTCAGATGTGCCATAGAAAGATAAACAGAGGGTCTTCTGAGCAAGACAATTTCACCAATCAACTCTTCTTTGAGAAAAAATTTCCAATTTTGCAAAGTGTTTCTGCTGCAATGATGTCTACTCTCCTTTAATTACTGCAGATGACATTTATTGTATTTACTAATGTCCCTACTTCCCAAATTTGTTCTAAAAGCTAGTTACTCTCTTCTGGAAACAAAAAGTAGCTCTGAGTTGCTATTTTTATTGTCATTGCACAGTACCTACATTGAACTTTATCCTTTAGCCCTTCTTCCATTGCTCTGTTAACTATGGAGAATAAGGGCAACACAAAATGCAGATAAGCAGAAAATAATAAGCAGAACATACAGGGAAAAATGAAGGCAGGTGATAAGTTACAGAATATACAATAGACTTGTAACTCCGCATCTGTCTATTCTTTTTTCATTCCCAGCAGGTTGATTCCTGCAACATGCTCTTAACAATTCGTAAGAGCACTAATGTGTTTCCTTTAGAAAAGAACTGAATCCAAAGTGTTAAGTAAGAAAAAATTCACAGTATGCATAAATCTAATGTTCCAATGATTAATTATATTTGCCATTAAACATGTTTCCCTTATTTCTGTTCTGAACATGTCTACCTTCAGCTTCCAGCCATGGCACCTCATTACGGTTTTGTCTGCTAGATCAAAGTAGTTTCTCTTTCAGAAATCTTTTTGTGTTAATACTGATCATCCATAATTCTATAAGTTGAATTTGGATGTTATTGAAGTTGATTTGACTTTTTCAAAAGTTTCTTGACTCTCAAGATAAATTAGCATAAAATTGAAATACCTAATGTATTTCATGTGGCTTTATTTTATTCTTTGCATTGCTTTGGCAACCTGAAGGATTACTGAAAAGTTTGGGGGTTGTGAGCGTCTTTGCCAGGATAGTTACTATTCTAATATGTTTTTCAAGATCTGGAAGACTCTGGAGGTTGTATTTTTCTGTTGCCATCACCAATGATCTTGTCATGGAATAATGTATAAAATTATCCTTTTTCAGCCTGAAGTGGTATTACACTCTGAGTAAGGGATGCACTTCCAAAAAAAAAAAAAAAAAAGCCAACCCCTGAGACTCTGTATTTAACAGGATATGGATATGGAATATATCTCAAACTTAAATCACATTATATATAAGCAGTGACATTTACACAGTTGGGATAATTTTAATTTTAAGGTACTGCTTTAAAGCAACCTCGCACTGACCTACTTTTTTTTGTTGTCATTTCTTTAACAAAAACTTGATAACACGTTCTTGCCCTTGCAGAATTGCTGTACTGACAGAGGAAATTTAACTCTGTGCATGATTAATGACTAAGGTAGGGCTCTATCAAATGTGCAGCATGCACTGGGATGCTTGATGCATATGACAGCCCCAGAGTGATTGTTCTTCGGAGGAATGGAAAGCAGACAAAAAGAAATGGAAAGGTGACAAAATTATGATTGGGTGCATCCTGCTGCATCGATAAAATGGCACATGACAACAAATGGGACTCTTGACCTCATCTCTTACAGTGGTCCATATCATTTGTATAAACAAGTTATTCAGGTGTTTAGGCAGTTTTCTTTCCTGCACTTTGTGGTTGATTAATAAGGCATTTTACACAAGAGCTGTCAGAGAACAGTTGAGAAGGGGTAGAATCAAAGCATAGCCTTGGAGATGAAGCAATTCACTGGAAAATTTGATTCAACACAGAGGTTTTTTTTACAGATCTTTAGTTCCAAATTGGGCAAATGACATATTTGTTAATGGTTCTTATGAACAATGTAATGCATGTGAGTTTGTCTTTATGTACTGTGTATAAATGTAAAAATACCCACAAATGCTATCTCCATTTTTTTTAGAGCAGACTTATGTTACAATATCAAGATATCATTCTGATATTCAAGAAGGCATGTTTTTTGTCTAAATACAGATATGTGTTAACTTAGTAGACATACAATACATACATTTTATCAGACTTTATAATATATAGTTCTCTTTCTCTTTTCTGAATCTTATTTTGGAATTTGAAAACAAAGGAGAGAACAGTTTCAGTTAGGACCACGGAGCTTATCTGAAACATAAAGCTGTGTATATTCATTAAAAAAAAAAAAAAAGTAGATAATGAGGATCTACTATAAATGCAATGTTTTAGTGAAGTATTGATTTAAATCAATGTGGTTTTGTTTTTTTGTTTTTTGTTTTTTAAATAAGAAATTTTCTCCATATCCTTAAATTACTGCAAATGAGTTTTCAAAGGTCATTCCAGGTATCCCAGTATTTCAAGTTATCATTGGTTTCTGAACTAATACAAGGGAATTATATAGCTGCCTGGTTTCTAAATTATTTTCGTTATGCAAGGAGCTAATATTTTTTAATCAATTTAATATTTCTGATTTTGTCTACATAAATTGAGCATTAATGAGGTAAATAAGACTCTTTATACAACTTAGAATCTTTTGCCATTTTCTTTGTTCTTTGATTTCAGGAAATCTGGTTAACTTTCTTTGTCTTTCTCATTGTTTCTTTGTCACCTTTGACAATTGCTGAACAAAACAATAAAGGCTGTTTTTAAACTTCAGATCCAGCTACAGTGAGACAGATCTTAGAAATGTCAGGAATGTCAGGCCACAAAGATGATGAGTTTCCCTTATGAGGAAAGGCTGAGAGCCCTGGGACTCTTCAGTTCTGGAGGAGAGAAGGCTGAGACGGGATCTTATCGCTGTTTATAAATATCTAAAGGATGGGGGTCAAGTAGATAGGGCCAGGCTCATTTTGGTGGTATCCAGCATCAGGATGAGGGCCAACGGACACAAAGTGCAACACAGGAAGTTCCATACAAACAGGGGGAAGAACTTCTCTACTTGAGGGTGATGGAGCTCTGGAACAGACTGCCCAGTGAGGTGTTAGTGTCTCCTCCTCCAGAGGTATTCAAAGCTTTCCTGTGCAACCTGCTGTAGGAAACCTGTTTTGGAAGGCAGTTGGACTAAAGGATCTCCAGAGGTCTCTTCCTACTCCAAGGGTTCTGTGATTCTGTGATCATTTGTTTGGTACAGTTCTTTGCTTTTCCTGATAGTAAGGATTCCTCACTTCTTTCAGCTAAGTCATGACGGAATCAAAATATTATGATTATTTTGTCTGAAAAATATTAATTTGCACAGTCAATATTGTTTGCACTCTTGGAATCACAAGTCAGTCCTGTGGTTCCTGTCTTACGCAGCCATAAGAACAGGAAGGCCACTGCTTTCTTTGAACTGACATTGTTCTTCTTTGTAATTTTCTTCTCATCATGGAACTGCTTCATATCTCATACTGGTGATGCAGGTAGAGAGGAGCTCAGAACAAAATCTAGATGGAAGCACAGTTTGACTTTACAATGAAAACTATGACTAGATCTGAAACCAGAAGGCTATATTCACTTTAAGCCATAATCTCAGTTGAGTTTATTACTATCTGAGTGAATGTGTGAATGCACTTGCTACAGGCAGCAGCACAGATGAGTATAACAGCACCCAGACATTTCAACTAATATATCAAATAATATTTCTGATAAAATATTTCTGTAATTTTTGTTGACAAATGCTGTCTCCTTTGTGGTAACTATCATAATGTCGCCCTCACAAAAAATATTAGCTGACTAAGCAGGTATCTAGGAAATATAATTTCACTATATGGATTTAGTTTAGTTATGACTAACTCATTAAAACTACAGGTAAATGAGAGAGAGCTATCAATCCTACCCTATAAGAAATTGAATGTAAATTATAGTGTTCTTGCTTTTCTCAAAGCCAGAGAGCAGTAAGTTTATAGTACAGTCATAAACATTTGTTGGTGACATCGTGTGTTTTGGTACAGCAGAGCTTTCTGCTGTACTGGTACCACTTGGATAGCCAAAAATATACAGGATTTTTTATTATTATTATTTTTCCTGGTGGAGAAGAACTAGAATTTGTTCAAAATCCTATGGTGGAATGTCAGCTGCCAGGCGCCCTAACAGGTTGCTGCTCATTGACATAGAGTTCCTTCTTAGTGAAATCATTCCTAAAGATGGGGTGAAATGTCGTTTCTGTGCTGAGATACATGACTGCATGTTTCCTGCCCTGGGGAACTTGCAGCTCTTTCTCTGCTGTGGAGGAATGATTGATGCATGTTTAAGTGTGAAGTGTCATAGCCATATCACCTTAAACCTCAAAAGTTAAGTGATAAAACTTGTGTCTTCATTATGACCCTGTATTTGTGGCAATTTCCTTTGCTAAACCTTCATGTCTCCCAGAGATGACGACATGTAGGGTCATGACCACCAAATGCAATGATTGCATTTTCTTTCTGGTCTATTTCTGCGTTTGATTTCATCAATCTGATAATGAGGGGAAGAAGTAAAGCAACTTTTATTATACACCAGCAAGATTCAGGGTAAGGCAAGCAATTCTATTTCTAAACCGTTCCTACTCCCTTGTTGCATCCTGCATTACAGAGCTTATTTGACTAGAGTCACATGGAAGAGCACATATCATGCGCTGTAGATGAAGTATTAGAAAGGCAAATAAAGCAATAAACGAATGAATAAATAAATAAATAAAATAAATTGGAACAAAACTGGATAATTCATTCTATGAACACTTTCTGTTCCACTTGCTTTTACAGAGTATGTGAGCAAAAAATCTTTACCTTAAAGAAAAAAAAAAAAAAAGAAAAAAGTTAAGCATGAGGAATGAATGCACAAACTGGCGTTTTTGCTCTGTATTCATATAGAAAGTATTCAAAGACACTTTGAATATTCACAACACTTTGGAAATTAGCAGCAGCAATAGCAGGGAAGAAGAGACTTAACAAATGATGAGGAGAAAGAAAAATTAAAGTAAACTTGGAGAAATGAAGTGAGAATTGTGGTAATTTAAAACCCAAGTGAGCAGATATTTAAGAATCACACACAATGTATTTTTCATGGTGACTAAGAGGCTTATGTTATGATGGCAGTTTTGTCATCTCAATGCCAAAGAAATCATGAAGTGGTGTTCCTCAAATATGCAGAAAATAAAAAGCATTTCCCTGGTCTTTGGTCTGTCTGGATATACACATTAGGGATTTACAGTACTTATTCATAGTCCAGTGTTGCTCATAGACTACAGGCATCATGACCATCCCTGAGGCTAATTCAGTAAAGAAAGAAAATAATTTTATCTGTCTTCTTAAATGATAGGACAAGAGTAGTGTGTTTAAATTATAGAAAGGAAGATTCAGGTTAAATATTAAGAGCCAAAAGATTGTCAATACTGAAACACACAGAGATATATTGACTAGGTAGGCTTTGGAGTTGCCAATGTGGAAGATCATTAGGAACAGCTTATACAAACACCTTTTGGAAATGATGTGAATAACTGATTCTGCTTAAAAACAGGCAGAAAAACTGTGATTTTTGGTCACCCAGCCATATAGTAGTGTTTCTCTAGGTGATCTGGGAGAAAATATGGAAACACCTGGGAAAGAGAAAAAGGATGGAAAAAAAAATTTTAAAAAGGTCAGAAAATCAATATAATTTATTGTCAATCCCTTTCCTTCCCTGTGTCTTGTATTTATCCTCTACAGTGAGCCAAACCCTCTGACAGTCCAGGACTTCTTTACCAGTCCATCTCCTTGAAGAGCCTCCCTGCCTCGTTGCCAATTGAGGAGGACACTGAAAGAGATCTTCATAACTTTTCAGGACTTCCTTCAAGGAAAACACACAATCCATACAAGTAAGAGGCTTCTAGCAATCTCCCACCACCATGATTTTCAGACAATTCTACTTTTCTTAAATTAGAAGTATGTCGTTTTTTTTTCTTTACTTCCTATTCAGTTTTAAAGATATAGTCCCCATATCATGCATTTATTTAATAGTCATTTTCTTTTAGCACTGTATCTTCACTTTTGTGAGGATATCTCTTTTTAAGGTACTTTTTGCATCTTGGTTACTACACTTATTCTTATAAGCAATTCTTATTTATTCTGTCTTACAGTATTCATGTAGTGGCTTCTCTCTCATGATTAAAAAGAAAGTGGGATGTAGGAGCTCAATTTAGGTATTTTGCAAGGTATTAAAACCTGTGATCTATATTATATGGTGTGATCATTAATTTGGGTAGGTTTATGTCAGAGAACTAGCTGAAATAATTATATATATACGTATAAATATATATATATGAATATATATATACAAGTTTTAGCTATTTGTTAATGCACCACTGTGAAAGCAAGTACTTTAAAATGACTGCTTTTAGTATAGCTCTACATTTGCCAACTCAACATCCATATGTCCCTGAAATCTCTCCTCATGTGAGCATGTTCTGTGTCTGAGATGATATTCAGCCATATCATCAGCCTTCACAGCTTTCAAATTGCTCTCTTGGCAGAATTGCTGGACTGCTGCACTATTTCTGCACTGAATGTTTTCAAAGGGAAAAAGACTTGAGCAATGAATTGGTAGTTCTAGATTCTCAAACCATCTCTACCTCATTCTTTTACATTATAGAATAGCTTGGGTTGCAATGGACCTTAAATATGGCCCAGTTCCAACATCCTGTAGTGAGCTGGTTGTGCCTTACCAAGTCAGGCTGCCCAGGTCCCCATCCAACCTGGCCTTGAACACCTTCAGGGAAGGGGCAGCAACAGTTTCTCTGGCAGCAGTGCCAGGGCACTCTCTGAATAAATAATTTCTTCCTAACTTCTAACATAACTCTCCCTTTTTTAGTCTAAAGCCATGTAAAGCCAATTTTCAGTGGCTTCAGGAAGGATTTGCTTTTTGGTTTCTACATTTATGCAACAGTGATAATAGTGTTGCTGATGCCCAGTACTCTAACTTGCTGTTCAAAGGTAAACAGGAAGGTGGAGACTGGTTTCATGTAAGCTGTTTTTTATTGAAATTCACTCTGTTCATTGGGTGTATGAATGGAGGAGAAATGTAAGCTTCCATCCAGAAATGTTAAAAAAATATATATTATTTTCTCCAAAGAGAAAATTTGAGGGTTTCTACCTTTATTGATCCAGATTTACTGCAATGGTTAGAAGTAGTGCAGAAACTTTAAAAAACACTCTGTTCACAAATTGGCTGAGTGTAGGTATGTTTGAGTGTATGGTATAACATATCAAATACTCTTTTACTGCATCTCTTTAAGGGCAGGACCTACCTATATGTCAGAGGCATAAAAAAGGCGTGTACTTTCATCATTCTCCAAGTAATATGGTAGTACTGCAATACTCATAGGGGGAATATTGACTTGGTACTTACTGGTATTCAGCCCTTCAATCACTACCTGTATGACTGATAAGGGAACAATACCTGTGGGCTGTATTGCAAAGAAATGGAACACTTGACTGCACATCACTGAACGTATGAACTCAATGTATTAAGTCTGGAGATTTTATCACTAATTCAGAAAGACAACAATCTACAGAAAGAGCTAAGGCTTGAATGTTCAGGGCAGCTCCCTCATCTGTTCACATAAGATATCACATAGGAATCACACAGGATTATTTGAGGATATTTGTTTATTTGTTTTCTTTCTACTTCTCTTAATTGCCAGCAAATCTGTCCTGATTGCATTTTGCCTATTAAGATATTCTTCCCTACAAATGCTTTCTGTCTGACTACTTGCAGATTTTTTGTGAACAATTCATCAAGGAAAAAATGTCAAATGAATGTGACTTTGTGGCTGAAGTTGTGTGAAAGTCAGCAGGTATTGTTCAATGGGATGTCTGCATGAGCTGTGTTTTCGTTTGGGGTTTGGCTTGTATACGTTGAAGTCTCCAGAGCTATAGGTTCAAACAAATAATCAAAACCCACTCCAGAGCTCCCTGTTTATTCTGGCTTCATGCTGAAACCACAGAAAACACTCAGCTTCTATGTGTGAGAATAAAAAAGCATGACTCATCTCTAACTTTCTTCCAGCTTTATGCCATTTCTAAGTCTACTGATTTCAGCATTGGCCTGATTTCAGAGAAGTTAAACTGACATAAACTTAAAATGATACAACATTGAATCAAGTCCCTCAGGCTTAAAAGACGAGTATTACAATGATATCTGTTCACTGACCTTTGTGAAATGAATATGGAGATTTCAGTTCAGTTCCTATTTGCAGAGCAGTCAGCACTGAAACCACCACCATTAATACGTCTCTTCTCTGCAGTACAAGAGCTCCTTGGAAATAAAGTCTTTTACTCCATTAGAACAAGGATAAGGGACAATCTCATATATCTTAGGATAAGAGGTCATTTCTGGGGTCATCAAACTCTGCATACTGCATCCATATCACACACACACACACACAAAATCTCTTTCATGCACTGAAAACCTCTCTCTTAAAGAGGTGCTTTGGCATGACAACAATCCTCTTCAGCTACCAGACTGACTAGGGAAATAGCTTCTGCCAAAGCTTAGTGAATGACTTTGTTTTGAGCTTTTCAGCTCTTTCACATGCAATATTAAAATATTCCATTTTTATGCAAGGAAACAGTATTTCACAATTTGCAGGATAACCTTGCCTCTAGAGCTGTTCATCTGGGCATGCCAGATCTTCTCTTATATTAATCACTGTGATCAGCAGTCCAATACTTCTCGATATAAAGCCCCTATGTGAAATCATATAATGAATTACACTAATTTAAATGGATTATTTTGATTAGAATTGATTACTGATGACTTTAAAACTAAACTCTTTCCATAAAAATGATTGGAAGAATAGTACTTCTAAAAGAAGTAGTAAGAAAATTGCAAATTCCTTCATGAATTCCAGCAGTTCCAGCAGTTGCAGTGTCTGAGCCAACACAAAGCACTGAAAAATAAAAAACTCAGATGTACTTTTCACATCCTATGAAAAATCTATCTGATCTCTCAGAAACTTGATGGAAATCAAATTGCTTCATTTCTCCTTCCTATGCAAAAGCAGATGAAAACATGTTTTAGCTGAGCTTTTCCAAAGCTTTTCAAAGATTACCTGCTTTGATAAATACTTGGAAGTTTACTGATGAAAATCACACTAGGTAGTAGCTGAATATTATTATAAACAGACCAGAGGGGAGATCTGAAAATCTTTTATTATTGTTTCCTGATTTATGGTTAAAAACTTGAAAGATTTCTATTTTCATCAATCTGCTATCACTTGAAAATGTCAAATCTCTGTTAATAGTGACAATGTGCAGTTTGATCATTTTCTTGCCTAGGTATTTATCTTGGCAAACCATAGAGAAGCTTTATTACATGTACTATCTCTAGCCCATGAAAATTGTTGCCTTTTTTCCTTGACTTACACATAAAGCTCTATTCAAAAAACGTCTAAAACCAAAAATTTGTGAGACAGACTGACAGAGCTTTAGGAAAGTGTTCGTCATAATTCAGCAGTTGTTCCAGAAGTCATTTCCAAAAACTTAATTTTGTTGGCCTTAAAGATATTTGCACTCTAAAACTTAAATATTAACTATGTATCCATGCTATCCAGGGGAAAAAGAAAGCATAGTATATCTTTTCTGTAATGAACTTTATTTTTATGTAATGAAAATGAACCGAACTGCAATTTACTTGAGTAGATTGGGATTATTTACTCAAAAAGAGATTGTGGATAAGAAATACTAACTTTCTTGTCTAAAATTATATTATCAATAGATAATTTAAAAATCACCAATATAATATATATGTACATATATAAATATATATAATATAAATGTACATATATGTATACGAGTAGTGTATGTATTTAGATACAGCTATTTCACAAAACTAGCCTTTATCCTGACAGCTACAAAGACAATTCTTTCATAACTATTTTGAAGAATCCATATTATGCCATAATAATGCAACTAAAGCACTTTTCATATAGTTTACACAAGAATTTGTTTTCCCTTGAAGATATTCATTCACTGAGCATTGAGAATTGAGAAAACTTTTTGTTGTGAAACTGTATAACCTCAAAGTTGCAAATTTTCTTCACAAGTATGTTCCCTCTTATACTACAGTTATTTTCTGACTCTTCTCTGTGTGATTTTTCTTTTAAAATTTCTGTAGACACATCCAAGACTCAGTCTTACCTGAGACATTTTTGAAATGGATTCAAGAGGTATCAGATCCATGTATTCTTAATTTTGCTGTTATTTTTTGCAAATAGGGGGGTTTGTTTTCAGAAATCTCAAAGAAGTTCTACAGATAGTAGAGTTTATTTGATATAAATTAAAATTGTATAAGCTATGTATTTCTGCTTTTAAAGTAGCTGATGAGTTTTTAGTCTTCAATAAAACAATGAATTGATAGAATAATTGCTACCTTCATGCTGTAAATAAATATTGAGACGAATAAGCCTGCATTTTAGGAAATGCTAGATTTATGCCACTTGGTAATTGAAAGAGAATCTAAATCTAAATCTTCTCTTCCAGACTAAAGCTTAGGGAACAATAGGAGTAATTAAATATTGACTAAGTATAAGATGGAAAGAGTATACGTAGTTGCAAAACTTGAATTATTGAAGTAAATTCTTTCTTCGGTAAATGTTCATCGAAATTTCTTTCCATACAGAGAATGAGACAATGTAAACAAGTGAGATGGGAACTACCTAATTTCTAAAATGAAAAAGATGGACCTCATTTTTTAATGTAAAATTAATAGATAGCCTGGTTTGTAAGGCATGAGACTCGACTCTGAGACTCACAAAATAATGTCTTTTGGAAGATATCTTTCATCTGCCTGGATATGGCTTCCAAGAGTTTTTATTCAAGAATGATTTTCTCCTTTACAAATGTCTAGCTTTCTTGGCTGACATATAGTGAATCAATAAAACATTTTGTCAAATTTAAAATTGAAATTTCCTAAGACTGAGGTTTGCAACTGCAAACTTTTGGAGACTTTCTTCACTGGATAGTGAAGGCCTGAGAGAATTTATCTAGTTAATCCTGACTGATTATGCAAAGACTCTGAAGTCCATGTAACTTCCACCTATTCAAAGCAGCACACAAATTACTATTGCACAACCATCATATCAGTGTATATGTATATATATATATACACATATACATACATACATACATATGTATGTATGTGTATATATATATATATATACACATATATACACATACAACTTACTGAAGTAGCACAATTTCATTGTGGGTGATGCATTTTCAGAGTCCATGTTCAATTTTTCAGGTATTAGGTAGAATTTAAACAGAAGATTAACAGTTTTATTGTTCGTTTGTTTTTTTCCTATATCCACATGTGCCTATCTTTTATAGACACAGAGCATGGGTGCATGTTCTGCGATCTCTTCTCTCCAGTGATCTTCCATAGGGAGCTCTGAATATTATCTCAGAGTAAGCTTTTGGGAAAATGAGGCTAGGCTTCAGTGTGCTTATTTTTACAGATTTAATTGGTGATCCTGTGTTTTTGTACAGTGTTTCAGAATTCCACAGAAAATTAGTTGTTCACAGTTTTATGGATGGGCCACTAACTGAGGTTTAAAAAGCCAAAATTTACATTCTGCCAGAGATTCATTGTGTGACAACTGAAAATACAATTAATTTCTGACCTTGAGAGGAATAAAACCTGTACATCACTCTTGGTTGAGTTATTTCTTTTTAAAATAGATGAATGGAATTGTGTTTGTTCAAAATTTAACACCGTGGATTTCAAATCCTCACGTCCTTAAAGCATCATCATGGTGCTACCAATGAACTGCATGTTCAAGTTCACTCTAGCATTGTGTCACAAGCTGTCGCATCTGTATCTCTTTTTGAGACCAACTTGGAAATATCCAAAGTAGTTTTACTTTGTCACTTTTCTCGGAATTAAATCCCAATTCAATCCCAGAATATTAAACAGCTGACTTCTACAAATCAACATAAATTTCCTCTATAGTTCACTCTGATAGTTTTGCACTTAGAGGGAGCATGTGTGAAGATCTAGAGAGCAAACATCTCTAACAACAGGCTTGAATAATGGCATGATGAAAACAAAAATATTTCAGAGTGATTATATATCAGAAGGAAATGCATATAGAAGAAGCACATCTGACTGCTGGCAACATGCAACTTATGTCACCCACCCAGTGTACTAAGAAGTTGTCACAGTGCTTGTCCTGTCTTGCATTAACTTTTTCTCAGCCTCAGGTCAGGACTGGCATTTGAAATAGTTGCAAAACCTTTGTCCTTTTACTTTCCTCAGCAGCTGAATCAGATGTACAGCCACTAACCAGATTAGAGAAATATATATCCTGTTTAAAACATCAATAATCTCTGAAGACAGCAGTATTTCATAGACTTTGTCACATGAATCCTAAGTCTTTGCAGATTTGTTACACTTTCAGTTGCTGGTGTTCTAATTAATAATCCTTTCTTCTATACCCCTTCCTATCCCCCCCCCAAAAAAAATTAAAAAAAAATCCATTCACTATAAGTGGGCTAAGTGCTATTTATCTAAAAGCCTCTGGCAGCTAAAGGCTAGATTAATCTTCCAGCTCAAATCAAATCATGTCAAATCAAATCAGTTTCCTTGTATAATCTGATTTCTGAGGGAAAGTCAGCTTCTTTCCCTTTATGTGACCTATGATAACAATGTGAAGAGGGAAACTTGGCGTCTCTGTGTGATGCAGATCCTGAAATGGTCGAAATCATGACAGATTCTTCTTTTTCCTAAAACAATTTCAGTCAGCTGAAGATAAAGCTGACCTCTTTAATGCATTTCGTAAAACATAAATTTGGAAAGGAAGAAGCCAAAAAATTATCTTCCTATTTTATTGTTTTTTCTTATGGTAAGGTTTGTAGCTGGCCTGCATGATTTTAAGAATGGCAAAGTCTTATGTCTCTAAATCTATAATCTTGTATTTAGTTTCTATACTGTTTTATAGCTTTCATTTCATAAACTTTATGCATAAGAGAACCCATGCAAATCTTCATTTTTAAATGGAAAATCAGTAAGAGGCCTGTGGAAATTACAATAAATAAATTTGCCTATAGATATATACTGACTTTATGGCATGATTAAATTATATAAATCACCTTTCTATCTTTCATGCTTTTGAATCAGTCTTCAGTCACTTTGGTTTAAATTTCCATTTCCAGAATAATGGTTTTTAGCAGTGACAGTTGCCAATGATATTTTTGTGCTTAAGCAGGTTAATTCATTTTTCCTAAGCAAGTCACCAAGTACAAGCCTTCCAGTGATAATTTACATTCTGATTCTAGTGTGGTTTCTGTGGTATAAAAATGTGTTAATAATAATTCTGTTATTCTGAACACAGAGTTGCTGATCCAATCTATACTCTGTTCTTCAGTATTACTGACCTTGAGCCAGTGATATTAGAATGTCATTAGAGTAAATTACAGTCACAGAAAAGAGTGTGTGACAAAACATCAATTTAATAAAAATGAGAGAACCACAGAACATTTTGCTTAGGTAGTTATTCATATAGTATATTAGTTTTCCTTCCTTTTCCTTTCCTCATTTCTCTTTTTTCTTTTTTCTCATTTTTCTCATTTTTCTTCTCTTTTTCTAATTTAGCTTTTTTATTATTATTATTATTATTTTTTATTATTCTTAAGGATGTTTTTAATTCTAAATCAGTAACAAACTACCCCTAAGTTGCTTCACTCTCAGCATTAATTTCATGTCATATGTTATAGCCTTTCTGGCAGGAAGCTAAATTGGCTATTTCATTCTAAGTGAACTTTTTTTTTTTTTTTTTTTTTAATGTATTCACTACCTTTGACAAGGAGTGATAGTCCAGTCAGTAGATTACTGTCTGTATGCTTTGTCAAATTCACTGTTTTGCAGCATGACTTCTGTGAGCAGAACAGCTTAATCATAAAAGCAAGTTATTTAGGGTTGAATCTATAAAGGAAATTAAAGTGTCAAGTCTGACTCCAGCATTCAAGGCATAATACCAAAAATGAAATATCCAGTCCTCCTTATGACATTCCCCTCCTATGTTTCCTAAACTGATTATCTGTAGACAATATAACCTGTGATGCAGAGGTTCTCCGGGAGACTAGGATGTACTTTGAAGTACCTACAAGTTATTATTCTTTATAAAACTAATATTTGCATCTGACATATGCCCAATCCCTGTCAGAATCATAAACTGAGATTTTTTTTATCCCTCTGTCATTAGTTCCAGGAGTGATGGGAATGAAATTTCACTCATGATGTGAATTTACTGATTTTTTTACTGCCAAAGGTTTTCAATGTCCTAACACACACCACCGTCAGGTTTCTTTTTATCATCAGTAAGCTATTCCTGTGTGTTGGGAAGTAGATAAGTTTGAATTTCCCTTTATGAAATCCTTTAACTTTGTACATAATAATTGAAGTTTCTTTAAGTTATCAAGTGAATAGTACTAGTATGACTGTGTAGTCTAATGGTTGGGGTATCTAGCTTGGAAAGGAAGATGAGGGATGCACCACATTTCAGTGCATACTGAATTACTTTATCTATCTAAACTATGTTGTAAGAGTTGCTCTCTGCATGGTTTAGACAACACTTAACAACTAATAATTTTACTGGAAAGATATCTCTTGACTGAGTTATTATCTCTGTATTCTTAAGTGCCAGTCAGTGATCATGAACAAAATCTCCATTATTTTAAAAAATATCAGTTATAAAAATAGGACTTAAAATGTCAAGAACAGTGTGATTTCAGTTTTGCTGATAGATGGGCCTTTGGACAGCAGCATTAGAACATATGTGACTGCCATTCAGCATTTTCCTCTGCCCTCCAAAAATTGTTAATTTGATTTCTAAACTTGCACAATACAATTTTCAAACAAAATTACTTAATTTAAAATATGAAATCCTACATATTGAAGCATCAAATTCTTTAGATTATTCTACCATAAGACAGGTGAGCTGGCAGAGCTGGAAATCACACTAACATGTGGCACTGAAATACCACTGAACGCATCTAAACTTTTCTATTCTGGCTGACTTGTCCTCTGGGATATTTCAGCTGGAGCCACGAATCTATGAGAATAATGTCTCCACCTCAGAGAACAGTCTGTACATACTCCGTTTAGCCATTAGTTTCCCTGGAAACTTAGTAGAGACACCAGAGCAAAGTGCTTCCACTATGAAGTACTGCACAGGGGCTGAAATCCTGCTGTCTGCACAGTACTTGCCATCTGTAGGTTAGTACTAGGTTTCATTTGGAAGTTCCATCTGCTTTCCTGCTTTTGATGACTCACATCTACGCATTGCTCTGTATTTTTAACAGTAAGGTTTCCAGCTGGAGATCACCAACTGAAAAAAAAGAAATAAGAAAAAAGATAGAATACATGGCTGATATATACATTCTGATTTATAAGAGCAACCATTGCAAAGGGACTGATGAGCTACCTGGAGAGCAAAAGCAGTCACTACATTGCTCAGACATTTCTGTTCCGCCATCATTCCCAGCTTCTCTACCTTCCAACTGTACGACTGAATCTATGACTGAATCATAGAATTGTTTGAGTTGGAATCTCCATCTCTTTCTGAAGCAATTGTTAACCACTTTCCCCCTTCCTGCAAGGCTTTTAGCTTTGCATTTTATGTATCTTCTACTGCGTTACTTTATCTGATGGACTTACAACACGACTCTTAGTGTCGCCTCATAGAAAACACTTTTATAATAATTTCTGTTGTTTCTTTTCTAACCTTTCTATTGTTGATCTATCTAGCTTTAATTTTGATCTTATTTCAGTATGATCAATTATTAATATCAGGAAAATTCCTATGTAACACTGAGATAATGATGAAAAGAGTAATAAAGGTGATTCAAAATGAAGGTACCAAGAGTAATCCTGTTTCAGTTTTCACTTTTAAAAGTACCTATGGACTTACATGAGAATGTGCTCTGAATCATATAACACAAAGGCCCACAAGAAATCCTGGAACATTAGCTTAGATTTTTTTCTTACACATTTGCAAAAAAGAGAATAGTTCCCATCTATTCTCTACAGGGAAAATACCTGCACTTAATAATAATAACAATAATATTTTTTAAGAAATCAAGAAAGCCAGGTAACAGTAATTGCTTAAGCTTTTCCAGGTTTCTATTGTTCATTTTTATTTCATGTACAGATGGAAACAAGTGGATTCTCTTCCTATTAGTTATAATAATTATTCACCTCTTCAAACCTGGTAGAGCATCTGTTGAAGCAGCACATACTCGATACAGATGTGAAGTGACTAGCACGAATAGGTCTGGCTGGGACCTAGTGAGAAATGTGATCCCAAAAAAGCCCCCCAGTCTAGATAAATTAACACAATTAAGGCTCATCTAACACTCCTCAGGACCCAATGTCAAAGCAGATAAGCAGCATTCCAGCAGTGTGAATGTGTAATCAAATAGAGAGATGTGGTTATGCTTTGGACGCAATGTCAGAATCAGTATTTTGCCTTAGATGCTTAGATTTCTTATACCTCTGCCTCCAGCTCAATAATTTATCCATCACATATTTAGAAGAACACAAAATAAGCAGTGAAAAGTAGTGCATAGAAACTAGCACAGCTTTACACTGTGAATTTAAACACCAATGGGAATTTAAACACCAAAATAAAACAAACTGTATTTAAAGGCTGCTAAGAAATATAATTGTAATTCACTTAGACAGATGTTATTAACTTGATGAAATATTAATAGGATACTCCATTTGTATCTCCTGTTCTGTCCCAAAGGCTCATGAAATGTTTTCCAGAGAGTTTTTTAATGATATTATAAAATGCAGCTACTCAGATAAATATCCATCAGAAATTAATAACAAATTAATCACATAGAAGCTCAATAGGAAGAATCTGCCACCTAACATCGTGTATGGGAACTGCTGAATCACGGCCTGAACCTCTGATTGATCACATGAGGCAAGCAATGAGTCAGCTCTGGGAGCACAGGTGAAGGCAATTCACCTGTGCTGCTTAGCTCCACCTCTCCTAGACCCCATTTAAGTGCTGACTACCAGTGGGAAAGGATCTTTTTCTGAAGATTCCTTTGTTTGGAGTTTTTCCACTGAGCCCAGGATAAGGGTAAGCACTTTACCTATTCTTTTTGGTGTAAAAACCTGCTTAGCCAAACTCTCTTGCATATTTCTTAATTATAACACCTGTGTATTCATTGATTATCCACATCATAAAATGGAAAATGACAAGAACACCCAGGATGTTTCTAAACCTTTCTCATGTAATCATTAAGATCCACCAAAAATGTGTGTATTATGGTAAAAGTCCAAGATCGTATAATTATTACATCTTGTTTTCTTCTTATTATTCTTTGTATGATGCCGACTTAAACTCATAAGAAAGAATTATAGTTTCAACTAGACCTTTTGAGTCCTTCAAGGTGAGCTTTTCAATGTAGTTCTACAGGACATAAATTTAAGCATGTAATACTTTATGCTCTTGCATTTGCTTGGTAAACATCATTTCAGATCTTTCAGTAAAATATATTTCTTTATCACTTCTAAATCAAAGATGAGTCAAACAATTTTTTAGCTGAAACATTGGAGCTTAATTTTCCTTTCCTTTCATCTCTTCCACTCTAAAAGTCTTTGAAAAGTTTTGAACTACATAAAGCAAGCTCAAGAAGCAAGGAGAGAAGGGCCTGATGTTCATTTGGTTGGCTGATTGGTTGGTTGAATTTTGTGTTTTTTTTTGTTGGCCTTTATTGTTGTGGTGGTAGTTCAGTCTTGTTTTTCTAGTTGCAATAAATACTGCTTTTTAACAGCTCCAGTCTGGGGTCCTAATAGTGCCAAGTATTTTTCCTAATTTGGACTTACTAGAACAGCACAGAGAACCTTATCAAGTGTGTCAGTAAATACAATGATAAGCACTGAAGTAACCATAAAAATTGGTAAGTATTAGAGTCTGTTTGTGAAAGGCAGCTTGCTTTATACTCAGAGCATATGAAGATGCTCCATTTACAATAGGGGAGAGGTGCAAGCATTTAAAATGGATTTCAGGAGGAGCAGGATGGGAAAAAAGAGCATGCATTTCTTATTGACAAGAAGGATGATGCCAAAGAAATAATAGCAAAGAGACCTAAATTCTTTTAGGTAATTCTAAGTAGTATTCACTGAAAAAAGAGAATGAAAACTACATGCAATAGGAAAATATGCAAAAAATAAGAATATAACTAACTTCCATCAATCACCCTGCCATTGCCTTTAGCTTTAAAATATCAAGGGATGTTTTAGTCCCGACAAATTTAATAGAAAAATTCTCGCTACTTATTTTCGAAGAAGGCATTTTATGCCATGTATCAGTGCCCACCATTGCCTGTCCTTTATATAAATTAACAAATTGGATTTACAGGTGTCAAAGTTTGTTGTTGTTTTTTAAATCTATAGCTGGTTTGAAAAAAAAAAAAAAAACCTCACTGAAACCTACTCAGGGAGAGGCTTGAAGTTTCCATAAAGATTCCCTGAGATAAGCTGCAGAAAGCGTGTGTAAAAGAACAAAGCTTTAAATCAATAATTTAAATTGCTATTAATGTCATTGATGATGGATCATCATTATGTGCATCTATTTTGTTGTTTCAGGTTTCATTTTAACAAATCTGTGGGCTTTCTCCATTTTAAAGGGCATTCTGTTAGCTGTATGGTCTGAAGAAAGTAGTGTTTCTTAAATAGCTCTGCATTTTAAAAATTTAAATTCTATTTATAAAGCATTTGCAGAACACTGAACAGCAATAGATATTTAACTAAGGGTGCCTCAGCAGTCCCAGAACTGAAGACAGAGAGCTGTAAAAATTAGGAATTACAATTAAATCAGATCCAGATGTTGAATTGTCTGATGTACCCCTTTAATGAAATAGTCATTGCAAAAGTAGATGACATAACATCTTAAAATGTGGCTCTTTAGTGACCTAAGGCTTCCTGGTTATGTGCCATATGATTTTAAAGGGGGTACATATGAATAATGTATACTGTAAAACAGAGTTCTCTTTATAACAGATACCATTTACCAGAGTTATCACTTAACCGCTGAGATTTAGTGCCATAATAACAATAATCCTCCAATCCTGCAGAAAAATTAATTTTCACACTTTTATTTCATACTTTTAAGTTAAATTACCATATTTAAAATGAAACTACCTTGTTTTTAGAGGATCAGATAACTCCAGAATGAAAAAAGAAATTAATGCTACAGAGAAAGTGGGTATGTGATGTTTGACCAGGTTTTTCATGTCTTGGTGTATATGATTACTCAGTCTTTCTCTACTGGAATGGGGGGGGAGGGGAGGGGGAAGAAAAAAAAGAAAAGGAAAAAAAATTAAAAAAAAATCTAAGTAGTAAGAATTTGTATACAACATTAACAATGTTACTGCAGGAAAAAAAATTCTCTGAATCATAAAATTATACAATCATTAAGGTTGGGAAAAATCTCTAAGATTATCTAGTTCAACCATCATCTCATCACAAAAGCATGTCCCTCGGAGCCACAATGCTATAGGATTAGAAAAAAAAAAAATGTCAGGAATGAAATATTATTTTTTCTTTTCCTCCTTCCTAAGTGCATTTCTGACCACTTTCAAAAAATATCTTTTAAAACTTACACATATTATTCCATGCCTCACCATAATTTCCCCTGGCAGACTGCAGTATCCCTGTCACTGTATTCCTCAGTTAATGCAGCACTCAGGTTGGCTGGAGTGTCACGCAATTGCACTAGCTCTTAGCAGGTCAGTTTGCAATAGATTTGTGCAATAGACCACTAAGAGCTTTAATTCTGCTTTCAGTGAGATTCCTACAGAAATCTGTAAAGAAGACAGGAGTGAATACTAGGTAGTAGCACAATTCTCAAAAGTAAATAATGTTTGCAGGTCACTTAACTTTTGCAATGACTGTCTTCAGAGAGCTTTAACATAGCAACTTAGTTTTTTCAGAATGTTTGTCTTTTTTTTTTAATTTATTTAGAAATCTGAGATTTTGAACTTATGTACCCAAAACTCGTGAGTTGTTTGACAGCTTGTCTAAGATTTGAGATTTGCATAATGTCATGATCTCTCAGTACCAGAGAAGGGTTAATGTACAAGAATTCTGATATATTCTGAAATTAGAAGTTAGGTATAAATATAGAAATGAAAAATACTGGCAAATATGTAAGCAATAAGAAGCATAACACTGCATCCCAACAAAGCCTTGCATTCTGCATCTGATCAAAGTGATCTCTTCTTGGAATGAATTCAGGAAACAAATGTGGGGGGGAGAGGGGAAAAAACAAAAACCAAGCAACACCAAAAAATGAAAGTTCCAGGAGGAAAAGATACACTCTGCAATATTTAATATCTTTTTGAGACACACATTCATATATCACTTACTCTGATGTCAATTAGGTGTAAGTAATTGAAATCTGCGAGGAACAGATTTCTTCAAACAAGTCTGTGCCCCTACACTTAATATTGTGTTAGGCTGAGAATCCACACTGATTCCTGTTGAAAGCCATCTAGTGAACTGCTTGTGAACATCCAGTGAACTTGGTATCTTCTAGAACATAAACTTTAATTTGATTAAACTCATTTTGGCATCTAGGCTTGGTGAGATCAAGTCATTATTCGTATATTGAAAGGATCTGAAGGGTCAGGAAAAGAGCCCTGAAGTTAAACTTTTTGGTGTATTCCAGGTGATAGGATGAGGGAAAATAACCTCAAGTTGCTCCAGGTAAGGTTAGGTTTGGTATCAGGAAAAACTCTACAGAAAGGATTGTTAAGCACTGGAATAGGATCCTCAGGGAGGTGATTGAGTCACCATCCCTGAATGTGTTTAAAAACCATTTGGATGTGGTGCTCAGGGACATGATTTAGCTGAGGGTTGTTAGATTAGTATGGTTAGGTTGCAGTTGGACTTGATGATCTTTGAGGTCTTTTCCCATCTGAGCAATTCTATGATTCCAGAGGCTTGCAATTCAACATAAAAAGTCTGGAAACTTCCTGTAATTCAGTGGAGATTATGGGGTCAGCTTTTAAAGCAGACACACATTATGTCCTTCTGGAATTTCATGACAAATTCTGAGTACAGAGTGCTGTATTCAGTAAACAATGAGATAAACCCAGAGAAAGATCTCCCCTTCAATTCAGAAAATATAAAAATATCAAAACTTAGTATTTCATGTGTTAAGCTATTTTGATGATGTCAAGGGAAGTGAGTGTGTTCAGCTTTGCTGAGAAGAAGAAACAAGGAGAAATTCTGAGAAGAAATGAGATGTTAAATAGTTACTCATCATTGCTCGCAGGGAGGTTTGGATAGTGAATGGGACAGCTACAATTCACAGCACAGAATTTACGTCAATGGAAGTTGGTGGAAGCTGGAACAGATAAAACATGGGTAACTAACTTAAATCTATTAAACTGGGTCATAAAACAATGTTATGCTTTGAGAAATTGAGTCTGAAGCTTGTATGGCTTTGCAGGAGGTTAAGGATGCTTGGATCTCAAAACTCAAATGTTAAGTCTTGAATCTCAAGATATCTGAGAGAACTCAGCTTGCGTGCATCAAAAGTGACAATTCACTTAACGTTTAAGAATTATGGTGCTTTTTGTACCAAGGATTAGTTCTTTGCATTCCTACCTAATTCTCCCATGACTCCGTCCCCTGGGAAGTTATGGCCATGTCCAAGAGTGATGGGTTCGCTTCCCACTCTCTGTTTCTCAGATCATGTCTGCCAGTATCTCTCTTTCTTTTCATGCTTGCCACTAGCCACAGGCAAATTGATTCTTTGACTTAAATGAGAAAAATACCTCTGTTCTTAAGATATGAAAGTGAATTGGAGAGTGATTGTCTGCAGTGCTGATTCATTTGAAGTTTTTGCCTTAACAGAAGTTCTGTACTGCGTGTGAAATGCACCTGACTCCTCTTTAAACATTGTGTAAGTTTAAATAGCTTTTACTGAAAAGAGGAAAGATAAGTTTTGTTTATAAACTTGGAAACATTTACATAAGAAGCACATATAAACAAATATTTGTGTATATTGATATGAAAGAGTGCTTAAAGCTGTGATTTTAGATTTTTTTTACACTATCTAGCTGTAAAGCTATTACTAGGTAGGTCTTTACTATCAAGTGAAAAGCACACTGTCTTTATTTTTAATCTCTGAGTTTCTATCTCTGAGTTTTGTTCCATATTTGTACTTTGATCTTGGCTGCTGCTGAATGTAAATTAAATTTCAGAGCATGTCTCTCATTTTTCCATTAATACCAGGAACCTTTCTTATTGTGATATTGCTGTTGTTATCTTGTAGTGCCTAATGGAATAATAAGCAAAAACTCTAGAACGTATTTGCAAATTAATCTTTCTCAGAAGTTCAGAGAGACTTCAAAGCATTTACTTTTGTACACTTCAGTTCACTCTACTCTCAGAGCAAGAAGCTGACTTGTATTGTTGCTGCCTTTAATGCCTATTTGTGTAAACAAGTCAGTTTTGTACGCTATATTTGGTAAAAAAAAAAAAAATCATGTTGAGTAACAGTTTGTATTTACTGTAACAGAAACTCATAAGATTTTCCCAGGTAACTTGTGATAGGACAAGAAGTAATGGCTTTATATTGCACTAGGGGAGTTTCAGGTTAGATATTAGGAAGCATTTCTTCTCCCAAAGTGTGGTCAGGCATCAGCACAGGCTGTACAGGGAGATGGTAGTGTCACCATCCCTGGAGGTGTTCAAGAAGAGGGTAGATGTGGCACTAAGGGGCACAGTGGATATGGTGAGGATGGATTGGAGTAGACCTTAGAGATCTTTTCCAACCTTAACAATTATATGATTCTATGATTATGATTCTTGAAGTGAATGGCTTCAAGATGCTCTGGGGAGATTCAGGCTGGATGTTAGGAAATCCTACTTCTCTGAAAGAGTGGTCAGGCACTGGAACGGGTTGCCCAGGGAGGTGTTGGAGTCACCGGCCTTGGAGGTGTTCAAGGTATGTTTGGATGTTGTGTTTAGGGACGTGGTTTAGTGAGACCTCTACCATCAGCGGATGGTTGGACTGGGTGATCCTGTGGGTCTTCTCCAACCTTGGTGTTTCTGTGATTCTATGATTATATATGCCACGTGCTAGACATTTTCAATTTCACTCATTCATAGAGCAGAACTGAGGCCAGCTTCTCTTAAAATACACACATACCTGCTATCAGTTATTTATATATATCAGTACATCTCTTTTAATGCGCTCATGTATATACTTGAACTTGGCGCACAGCAGGGAAACTTCAGGTTGTTGCAGTTGATGCTTATAGGCTAGGTACTTGGATGTTACCAAAATGGAATTAGCAACTGTAGGTAGTAATTGAACAAATTATACTCAGTGATGTTAGTGAGGAAATCTAGAAAGTACTGATCACAATTCAAATGAAAGTCCATGTTTCAAACAATATGTTGTTTAATTAACTCCCAAATTGCTGAATATAATCATTAAGTGCTGAATCTGAAATATTTCATCAGATTTTCTTGATCTTTTAACTGTAGATATGTATTCAGCCAACAAACTTGTAATCCTTACAATCATCCTGGACTGTACTTTTCTTTGCCACTATTGCTGTGAGTGACTGTAAAAGGAGGAATATCAGAGAGTGGTGCTGGTGCCTAAACCAGCACCACAGTAGTCTAGTGCCATTCTAGATTTCCCTGAGGACACGAAATCAACTTGGGGCTGGTCATACAGCACAGAATCTGTGGGAGAACCAGGATACCTGGATTTATTCCTCCATATTCATATGCAGTAGTGTTTGCATGGAGATTGTAGCAAGGTATGCCTCAGACACATCAAGGGAATCAATCTGGAGAAAAGGAGGGAACTGGCACTGGGAGATGAAGTTGATGAAGTCCCATTCATTGGGACTACCTGCTGGGATTTAGTGCTCTAAGGGGAGTAAACAGCAATATTAGTCTGAGGAACTGCACTTGCGAACTTGCTGAGGATAAGCTGTCAAAACATAACTCACATTACTTTTTTTTTTTTATCCTCACTGAATCTCTTTTGTGTGATAAGGTGAGGGCAAATTTGCATTTTTCATTAGTTCATTTTCATGTAGCATCATGCACTTAGGAATGACTTTCAAGTACAATATTCTGTATCCAAGTAATTTCACTAAGACATAAAAAAAAAAATTGCAGGCAGCGAGCATGAGCAGTATAAATTGTGGATATGGTGTCTTTTATCTTAAGAATAATTCCACTGCACCTGTTTTAGAACTGACAGCACATGCAGGAAAGCCCTCGTGATATTAGGAACTCTGAACTTATTTTCCTCTACATGAGTCCTCTGTGCTCAAGTTTTAGAACATTTCTTTCAGATCTATTACTTATATCTATTTCTTTAAGTACAGTTAGTAGAACATAGCTGCAAGAAACCTAGAAACAGTGGCTTCTGTGTCTGTGACCACCAAGATTGTGAAGATATGGTGTTGGATACTTGTACTAATATCCTTGAAGTTTTTAGCCAAGCTTCTCAGCACAGGCCTAAGCTTGGAGTTTGTTTCACTGCTATTGAAATGAATGGTAGTCTGAATACAAAGATCTTTTATTGGCGTATAATGATTCCAACGTCAAGGACACAGCGTTAAAGATATTCTTTCATGGAGGAAGAGTGCTGGTAAATCAGTAAGTCTCAGGATCATTAATTTGGCTAAGGGATTGTTTTAAGCTCCATGTTCCTGCAGTGTAAAGAGTTCCAGTTGTGCAAGACAGACTTGAAACAGAGCTAATGTAAAACTATGGAAAAAGTGAAGAAATACATTACAAACAGGGCAACTGTTTTTCTTTACTCACCCACAACTCATTACAATTAAAAAAAAAAAAAAACATATCTGGGAAAGCATTTTAGATGGGAAATAAAATGTGTAGCCAACAATGCCTTGTATTATTACTTACAAACTTTTCCTGATAATGAGCATTTCTCTTGCCATACTACAGGATAAAAATATTTTCACATGGAATACTGTCAATGTCAAAACACTATTATCACCTAAGTATGCAATTTAATTAACATCTCAAAAAAAAAAAGTTGCCATTTTAAATACACTGCTCCTAGGTGTGTGTTTTTTTTTTTTTTTTACTTCAAAGGCTTTATAATACTTTAAATGCAACCTTCCCTCCATAATATTTATAGTGAGACAATCTACACATTAGGCTGATGTGGATTCTGTTTACTACAGTGGAGGAAAACCACTATTTTCAGAGAAAACTAGTGTTTCCAGTTCGGTTTTAAGCTGACTGCAACCGATCTCAATAGGCTATGGGTGAAGACCTAAAAGAAACCCAGGGCACTTAGACTTTAGTAATTCATAATCCTACTAAAACTAGACCATTATCTTGCACGTGTCCCCTCCCTTCCCCCTGGCTTCTAGCTTTTTTAATATTGCGTATGACTTAGAGGAAAAATGTCATGGAAATATTTAATTCTAAATCTTGCTATTTCTCAGAGGGCTTAAATCAGTAGGCTATAAAGCAAAAGCTGAAAATTGCCCTGTATACCATCAAAGGAGGAGTATAGGACTGCAAAAATCCCCTTGGGTTGTTAACTTCAATCCCTTCCTATCGTATTCAATTAACTATGTCTCTAAGACCTTGCATTCAAAGTACAGGACAAGAGAAACAAACAACAAATGGAAATCAGAAATTATTTATTTATCATAAATAAACAATGGATGTTCATCAGAGTATTCAGATGTTATATCAGTGCACTGCTGGTGTACTCACAGTCTTCACTTTGTAGTTAAAACAGCAAACTATTTCTCATTCTCCATTCAAAGGAGGAATGCACTGTTTATCTATTATATCAACACTGACATTGTTTTTCATATACTTTGAACCTATTACAATGAAATTTTATCAGTTGCAAATGCCAAGACCTGGGACAGTATGTTATGTATTCCAAAGGTTCAGACCAAATGAGGCCAACAAGATCCTGAGTATATTAGTAACAAACCTACCACCAAAAATCCCATTTGCATCGTTATAAAATCATCCTTCAAGCTGCCTCATTCAACTTTTAATAGGCAGAACAGAGCCTAGCAATTAATGTCACTACTTGTTATTTTCTCTGTAAATGATGTGGGTTGCTTTGTTTTGTTTTTGTTTGTTTCCAAAGCGTTTTTGCTTTGCAATAATCTGTTTCATTAATATCTAGACCCCTTATCATGGGAGAAAGTTGAACTAAATTCCTCCTAATGTTAAGAGATGTTGTGATCATGTCCTGCATCTTCTAAGAAAAATACACCAAGAAATTCCCATTACCACTTTGCCTAAAACTAGAGCCATGCATGTAAACAAAGCCGACAGCCTTTTTAAAAAGGCATTGGATGCTCCGATGGATCATATTCATTTTTTTTTTTTTTGTCTCAAGGGTAGTCTAATTTCTTTCTCTAAGCTGCACCTACTATCAGTGGGTACCTCCACACAGCTGCAGCCCCAACTGCTTTTCTTCTCCCTTGCCTAGCAAAATAAAAGAAACATTGTCTATCTGTGCCACAATTTTTGAATGTGATTTTGAGTTGTTTATGGCATGCATAGCTTAGCTAAGTCACCATGTATTAATATGCAGGGTGAACTGCACTCAATGAGACTGTTTGCAGTTTGAAAGTTCAAAAATACTTAGACATATCTACTCATTATTTCTTTCCTCCTTACTACTTCATTCTGTGATGAGAATCTGTGATTCTCTGGTAATATCATTATAGTAAAAACTTGATTTTCAACTTTTAGTATGAGCAGTAAGATATTAACTAAGTGTCATTTCCTCACTTTATGAGGTTTCTGCCTTGGTGATTTACCTGAGCATTATTATCATTTTAAAAGTTGCCTCTTTAAAAAATTCATTAGTCTCTGAGCTTTATCACCACAATATAGCTTTTATATTACAGAAGTACTTATACTTATAGAACCTGTTGTCTTTATCTAAGTACATTCTCACACACACAAAAATACACTTCCATCCTGGAAGAGAGGTGTAGAAAATTGACAAGGTTTGTTGCTCAGCAGGAGTGAGGGCACTCTACTTCTTTGTTGTCTCACAGCAACTACAGTCTTAATACTGCATGCTCTCTGAGCTGATGCTCCTTCTGGTTGCATTTGAATAAGCACCAGGAGATCAGCACAGATGTTTGGAATGTATGTTAAAATTGCTAAGTGAAACATTTACCCAAATGAAATGGATGATTTATTTAGGGTGACAGTTATTTCTAATACTGTGAAAATGCATTTGCATATGCTAAGAAATATATATGTATACATAGCCTGCAATTTTTATGATTATTACTATTGTATTATTTTATTCTTATATTAGTAACATGGAAGAAAAATCTGCCAGATTCTTTGCAGTAGAAAAAGCAACCGTATATAACTCCATGCGTGTTCTCTTAAGAATAAATGCAATATTCTTGTACTTTCTGTTTCTCTTTCAAAGGGAAGAAGTAGTCAAGCAGAAGTATCAACTCTTCACAGCTTACTTTCATATGCACAGCCTAATGGTAATTAGACACTCTAGATACAGAAAGTTATGTATGAAAACCTACTTAAGTTCAGAGAGACACTAATGTTATGTGCTTTCCTTTCCCCTTGCAGGGTGAGCTTCAAAGCTTGGGCTCATTCATTCCTCTCCATGGAAGCACAGTGTGCTGCAGAAGACAACTAGAAAACTGTGGCTGTGTTGGAACAGAGGTGGTATAGCACCCTCTTTGAGGACTGAGGTTGGTTGACAAGAGATGATCAACAGAGTACAGCAGGTCAAGGTGATGTTTGCCAACAGGCTGCCTAGCCTAGAGAGATGAGGTTTAGACACAAATGTGAGGTACGCTCACTGTAGTGAGAAGTAGAGGATTGAGAGAGGTTGAAGCAACAAAAACCTCAAGAACGACAGGGTATAAAGAGCCCAAAGAGTTTTCCACAAGTGTTTATACAGTAAAAAGAAGGAAAATCCAGAGCTCTACGAGTGGTTTCTGAGATCTGATACTGTTCATATAATTCAAATGTGGGATGTCTTCTGCATATGTTTGGATTAATATGAGCTCTTCAGAAACAAAACAAAAAACAGGCAAGGAAGAAAAAAAATAATGCTTATGTGGCACCAAAAAGATTGCCTTTGGGACAGATGACAGTTTGGTTGAGAATTGGTGGAGAAAACCAAAAGCCTTCTTTAAACAACATGAGGAAGGTTTTTTACATCACAGATCCTTGTTCCTGGGAGATTCTAGTGTCCCTAACTTCTGCTGCAAAGACAACAACAACAAAGGACACAAGAAGTTATGAAGATTTCTGGGAGAAGTTAGGGATAACTTAAAGTACAGTGTGTGCCAGCCAGGGAAGAGTCGTAGCTGGGTCACAAATAATTGTCTGAGAATGTGATAGCTTTGGAGCGTATCAGTCTTATAGCTTTGGTAAAAAATAAGCCTGATGAAAACAAGACAATTTGGCCCAGTGAACCTGGAGAAGATAAGGGTCATGGGATTGTTATCTAACCCATTACTGGCCTTCCAGTTCCAGTGAATATGAGTATTTCAAGAACATATGGTGGGACAATGGGATATTATGGATATAAAGTGAAACAAAAAAGGCTAAAGCTGGAGAAGAAGATTGTTTTTAAATCAAATGATCCTGCAGTGAGGGACAAGAAGTAGGAGATTATGGCATGACAGGATTAAGAAGCAGATTTTGTTTTCAGCGAAATGACTTTAATATTCCAACATTGAGTTTATTCTGCAACTGAACCCAAATATTCTTAAGGTTGTCCAAAGAGACAGTTAACAAGAGACACAGTCTTTACAGGTGTTAGATTTTAACTTTCATAATTGAGTTTCCAGGATTATCCATGACTTCAGAAGTAGACAACTACCTCTATATTGGCTTGCTTAGGATTTGTCTGCTGAGTGTGCTGAATTCCTTATTTAGATGATCTCCATATCCATAAATGGATAATTTAACTCACGGTGATTAAGATCTAGGATTTAATCAAAACCTGAGCTATGTCTATTTGATCTGATTATGTGGTGAAGACAGTTAAAACCTTAGAAAATCTGAAAATAATACAAGCAAATCAGAGGGAAAATAAAAGAAAGTGAGGATTTAATCTATTTCTGTACAGAAGTAGGAATAAGTAAGTGCTGTCTCCTGCCTGCACTGAAGTTTGAATTGTGTTCATCTAGTGGCTGGGAGAGCTGTTTTATTTTTCATTTTTAAACTTGATTGTGACAATGTTCTTCTACTTGAAAGACTGCTGTTTGTAGGATGTTCCACATGCAATGGATCAGAACTCAAATCATTTTAGAAACTGAAACTATAGCAGACAATGAGTCAACTTCCTTCCTAAAGGTCTCACAGGGCCTGCTCATTTCAGAAACTCCTTTTATCTGTCATTGCACAATTAGCAAAGCAGCTCATTATGGAATCTTTCATTGTTATAAATATAAGGAGTAAAAGGTGTTTTGTATATCTCTGCTGCAATCCAATACCTCTTATTTCATCCTATCATTACTCAGATCTCTGGCCAAGAAACACGATGATTGGGGTTTTGAAGGCTATGATGTATGGTTCAAATCCTCTCAGCATTCTCTTAAGACATACCTTTATTACTGACTTTCTGTATCAATTATCTTGACTTCTTTGATATAACTAATGCACTGAAAGCCTCTGGCTGACATTTTGTTAGTATTTTTTTTTTTTTTTTTTAATAGCAAAAAGGCCCAGGATAGTTATCTAATCTGACATCCTGTGCAGCACTGATTCTTTCACACCATTATTCTAGCATTAAGAGTACACCTAGAAGTATTTGCAAATTTAAGTGAACTATGAGTAAGCTTAGAAGATAGCTACATTAGTAAATCCCCCTGGTTTTGGACTGCATGGCCACTATGATCTGTTACACATCTAGAGAGTTGTGCATACATAAACATCTTAAAAAAAAAAAAAAACACCTTCATGATGTATGGGGAAATCACAAAGCTGGGTAGATTTTGAAGGTAAGATAGCAAGTGTGATTCACAGCTTTTGCAGGAATCTCTGGGCTATGAGTGAGGACAGTCCCAGACAGATATTGAAGTTAAGTTCATTCCCTGTTGTATGCTGATTCTAGGACATGAACTATGTATCTGCTGTCCTGTCCCAGGGCAGAAACTGAAAGATGTTACTCTATACCTTAATTACTAATATTGCAGGTTACAATTCTCAGACTACAAAAGGTAGTTCGTTTCCTGTTCTTGCCCTACTAGAGCCGCCTTTAAAGACTTTTTACCTAGCCTGCTTTAAATTTCAAGCTACAAATGAGTCTCTTCATTTGCTCCTTATTTTGCAAATGCTGGGGAATACATTGCAAGTTAAGTTACTTTTAGGCTGTTGTGCAGGCTCTAATCTGCCACTGTGAAAGTGAGGAAGAGGGGGCATGGCTAGAAACAATTAAAGCATCACTCCATAAATACATGGCAAATCAGTCGTTAAACACCTCCTCACACATGCTTCTCCCAACCTCTAAGCACAGTCAGCACCAGCTGTAACCCAATTAAACTCAACAGTTCACAGGTGTTCTGTGGAATGATTGTAACACAAAACAGTGCTCTCTTTAGACTTCCTTAACATTTTTTACTGCTATTTAAATGTCACACATGGAAAAAAAAAAAAAAAATCCTAGTGACTAAAGCCTGAAGTTCTACAAAAGGAGGAAGTGCTTCCAGACACACTTAGAGGATAATTCAAAAAAATCTGTAGAATGTTGCACTACCCCGTGACTCTTTGTTTAAGAAGATTGACTGCATAGTGTCTGCAATAGCAGAGCACAAAAGAATCATAGCATTTAGCTGAACAAGTACTTCAAGAGATTCCTTTATCAAATGCTGTTTTTTCCTTCTGATAGCCACTCTGTGCCAGACATCGAAGATGCTGGAGTCCATTTCCTGCTTCTCTACTCTTACAGCTGTTCAAGCAAATTCAGACTGGTATTATTTGGGAAGGATAGTTTTAATCATGAACTCATGCCATAGCTCCAGATCCTGGACTGCACATAGAAAGGAAGCGAGAAGATTTTGCCTGGTTGCTGGTAGTCCATTAGGTTGGCAAATGTTTGTCTCACTGCAAAGCAGTAGCTTGACTTTTTTATCTCTGTGTCAGGCCACACATTGAGACTATTACAACTGCATGCTGGTATGCCACCTTTCAAAGTTTAAAGTTGTGTTGGAGAGTGAAGGAAGGAAAATCTAGGTTTCCTTTCCAGCTCTGACAAAGCTTCCACTTGTAATCTTCAGAGGGTATTTAAATGAGGATGGGAGAAACTTTCTACCCTGTCTTAGGAACCAGGTTATTCTTTGGAAATTCACCAGTCAGTGGAAGGATAATCAGTTACCTTACAATTTATGCAGAGGATAAAGACCTAAAAATCCACAGTTGGAGATAGCATTTAACTCAATTTATATAAAAAGGTCAGTCTACATAGTCGAGATAAACTCCTTCAGCTCTAAGTTTTATGAGACGATTTAGATGTATCTGCCCTTTGTATCTGTCTCAGAACAGCAGCTAAGTCACTGACCATCATAATTCTAAAAAACATCACAGTAAAGAGAACGCATGGCTTTACTGTCAAAGTTACTTTGCTTACAACTAAAATCTACATATTTCACAATTACTGCAAGAACTCTTCTAAAAAAATACAAAATACCCAAATATCTAAGCTTTCAAATAAACTGCAAATCTATGTTATATGTGAACAAAGAGTGCTCTTTTGTCTTACATTTGTGCTGCACCTTGCACAATGACAATCCTGAATGGTACCAAAACTCATAGTAAGTACAGATAATAAGATATGGACAGAATCAATTTTTCAACCCTTGACATCCTTGTACAACAGCACTCCAAATCAGGTATATAAATCTAATATATTATCATATTGATTCTGACTCTGTAACCTTGTTTCATACTTTCCTGTCATGTGGTATAGTATTGTGCTATTTATCTTTCTTCATTATTACTAGAAAAGGAAAATTACACTTCTAAGTTTCTGAAAATATACAATTTTTAAGAATAGCACAGAATCATAGAAACTTCAGTTGAAAGGGACTCTTAAAGGTCATCTAATCCAATGCCCCTACAATGAACAGGGACAACTCCCCAAAGAGCTGGAAGTTAAGTTTTCTTAAAATTTAGCATCCTGATTTTACTCTTTGCCTGACAGTCTAACAAAACGGAGGAAGAAGTAACAAGAAAAAAAATCATGATAAATTGATGGGAGAGCTAAGTACTAACTTTTCAGTGTAGACATCAAACAAGAACCTTATTCAAGAAAAAAAGTTATTTCAGGTGCTAGTGTTCTTCTACGTAATGATCCAGAACCATTTATAAATTCAATATGAAACCTTATCAAAAAGTGATAAAATCACCTCAAGCAGAGATTCACTAGCAGGAGAGTTGATCCTTCCTTTTTACTGAATACCAGTGAGATATACATCAGGAGGACCGTGTCCAGTGCTGAGCTCCCCATTATAAGAAATATATAAATATATTGGAGAGAGTCCAGTGAGGGCTCCCAAAGACGAGGAAATGATGGTAAGTCTCACCACTCAGGAAAACCCAGGAAAACCTACCTAAAACATTTATGTAAGAGTAATCTGAATGGTTGTCTGAAGAATTTTTGACCATTACAGTATTATTTTCAGGTTTTAATAAATCTTTCATTGTTAAAACTTTTTCATTGTTTTCAGATTTCTTAGTGGTCTTTTCCAACCTTAACATGGTGATATGATATGGTGATTACACGATTTTACAGTGTATGCACTGCTTCCAACAAACACACTCTTTCTTCAATGAAGTAACTACAACTTTTATTTGGAATGAAGAACAAATCACAAAATCAAACAAAAACATCCTCACTCTTTTATACCTAACATACTCAGTTCTTTGCAAGATTACTTGATACAAGGAATGAAAGCAGCTCTGTTTAGTAGCTGAAGGCATGGCTAGCAGGCATCACTGTTTAAATAACTGTATCCTTTATTCTGGTTTTGTATTAGCTAAGGAATTACCCTTTCTTTTGCTTTCTCTAGGTTCAAAGAATTCTGAATGGTGGTGTGCAGAGATTTTTTGCAAGGTGCTCTATTTATTACAATGTGGAATGCTGTGCAGGAGAGAGTGCAGGTCTACAAACACTCCATAAACACCAGGTGTTGGATTTATAGCTTTTGTTGCAATACTTAAAATCTGATTTTCTCCAGGTGAAAATAAAGCAACAGCAAATCACATAGAGTATAAACTACCACTGATGATAGCAGTTTAACAAGTGCAAAAAGAGCATTATCATCAGAATCAGTGATGAAGGTCACTGTTATAGAGAAGTGAGGGAAAATCCTAAGAATCTGGTTGCAAAGGTGTTTCTCCTCATTTTTCAACTAAGTTTAAACCTCATTTAGCTAATGACACTTAATCCTGCCTTTGTAAGATCCTTCTCCACAGTACTTTTCATTGCTTCGTTTTGTATTCTAAACTCCTAGTCTAATTACCTCTTCTTACATAGAAACTCCTGTATGCCTGCACTTGATTCTCTCTTTTCTACATCTTTCCCATTTCTACATTATGGGTTTTTTGTTTGTTTGTTTGTTTTTGATTAGGGAGAAGTGATATTCAAGACAAGAACACTCCTAAGAAGGTACACAGTAGTTAAACAGTAACATATTGATATTTTCTTTTTTGTTTCTATTTCTTTCAGGTGAGCTACAGAACTTAAAATATTTATTCTCAGTTATCTCAAATAACTTTAAAATGTCTGAGTGCTAATAAAAATGTATCAATTGTGTAATTTACCCTGCTGTTTTTGTTTTCTTTTTTATCTTACATTTCAATTATCAACTTCTAATTTCATTTTCTATTTTATTATCCAGTATCATATCCTCCCTCTCTCACTCTTACAGATATCTTTCCTGTTGTAGTATTTTGCTGAAGGTTAAGTCAGAATAATGAGTAACTTCTGCCAGCCCACTATAACTTTTTCTAAATCACCTGTGAACACATGTAAAGGCACAGGTTTTAGCAGACATTGTTAAATATTCTGTTAGTAACTTCCATTCGTTGTGAAACGGGTAATTATTTTCTACCTTTTATTCCTACTCATTAACCATTTGTTAATCCTATGACAACTTCATTTCCTTTGAAGAGAAGCCTTTTCAAAAGCTCTTTGAAATTCCAAGTATACTATTTATACAGGAGTTTGAGGAGTATATTCTTAAGGGATGTTTTTAATAGGAGACAAATGTGACTTTCACATCTGATTTTTTTGTGGCTGTGATTATTTCTTTATGCTTTGACAATTTGCTAATATTTTATCCTGGCTTTGGTTGAGATAGAGTTAATTTTGGTCATAGTGCCTGTTATGATGCCATGTTTTCAACTTAAAAAAAATATATATTAAAAAAAAAAAACAGTGTTGATAACACACCAGTGTTAAAGTCCTTGTTGAGCAGTGCTTACATTTTCACCGTCTTTTCAGCTTTTCATACTGCCCTGCCAACAAGGAGCTGGGAGGGGACAGAATCAGGACAGTTGACCCAAAGGGTTATTCCATACCATATGACATCACAGTGATAAAACATGGGGTGTTAGCTAAGGTGGCACCTGCTGAAGGACTGGCTGGTCATTAGTCAGTGGGTAGTAAGCAGTTGCATTATCCATCACTTGTTTTGTATATATATAAAATATCACAGACTTGAAAATAGAGCTATCACAAAAAAATGAGGCAGTAACCACACAATCTCTATCCCTGAGAGAACTGCAAGACATGTGAAAGGATTTCAGCCATCTTCCAGTTGAGTGCATTGTCACCCAGATGCTCTGACACTGGGATAACGAGTTCAGTAGCCTGAAAATAGAGGGCTGAGAAAGGAAGGGGAAAAGGAGCACGAGGCTTCAGCCTCTGGAAGTGACTCTTCTCAGGTGTGAAGGAAAGGGATCCCTTCAATGTTGATGCTATATGTCACTTCAACAGGTAAATAGAGCCAATCTGAAGAAGTTAAGGCCATTCAGCTAGCTTTACATAATGCTGAATGAGAAAAGTAGTCAGGCTCTATCTCTATACTGGCTCCTGGATGGTGGCAAACGCCCTTTGAGAGGGTGGTTACAGCAACGGAACCAGAACAGCCAACAGCACAGAGGCAAACCCATCTGGGCTGTCTCACTGGGGAAAGATACTGCTGCCCAGGTAGAGAACACAGTTGTAAAGGTACAACACATAGATACCCATGTATCCAAACTGTGCCACTGAGGAACACCAAAACAACCAGCAGGTAGATCAGGCAGCTAGGATCAAGTAGATCTGGGCTGACAACATTAGGGTGAATTATTTCTGGCTCAGTGGACCCTTGACACCTCAGGCCAGCGAGGAAGAGATGCATTGCACAGATGGGCTAGGGATCAGGGGGTGGACCTGACATATTACACAAGTTAACCCTAAATGCAAAATATTCTGTGATTAAGCAAGCCAGATAAAGCCACTCTAGTATGGTGGATAATGGCTGAAATATGAATATGGAAAGGTCTGGCAGTTTGATTTAAAAAGGGAAGCTACCGGCCCATATGGGAATGATTCCTATGAAACTTCATGAATATTGCAATGTTTGAGGAATAAAATTTCATTAATATTCTATGCAATATAATGAAATAGTTCATGTCATATTTTAAGCTATTTTCATAGGGACCATTTTTGTGATCTTAATCTTATATTTTATTAAACTTAGAGTTGGAATATTTTCTTTAATCTTTATGTAATATTTCATCAAAGCTTAAGAATATATTTCCTGAGTACTTCATCAGCTATTTCATAGTTATTTTTATGCTTTTTTTTTTTTTTTTTTTGCTCTAAGGAACTCCACTATTATGCTTGGAATTATATTATGCTTGTCTGTATAACACACTTCATTTGAAGCATTCATAAAAATACAGTTGATCACATTTCAGCATAATCACTATTTATTTTTAAGTGAATATGTGCAAATATGTAAAGCTAATTACTTTCTATTTCTAGTTCTATCTTTAGCTCTAATTTATCTTTCCATTAAAAACAGAAGTTTTAAACTATACAGCAGCTAATCTAACAACAGAATTTCAGAGACATCTATTTTCATTTGTGCAGTTCTAGCCCTTCAGCAGTTTATCTTCTAGCAAATTGTTGAAATACAGTAAAAGGTCACAACTTAAACTTGAAGACTTTTTAGTATGGTTTTTAAACTTGTCTATCTGCTTACGTTGCGGGTTTGGGCTCTGTGCAGGAATGAAGCTTAGAGAGCCAAGGACAGACTTCTGGAAAACTGAGTGTTCCTGTTGGCTGAGTTCTCATCAGTTCTGCTGCTAGACATTGCCTAAAGACAGTACATTTCAGAACTTAGAATGGCACTGATTATCAAGAAAATCAGCAAATGAAAGTGTGATTTTTTTCTCCATCAGTTTTCAGATGCCACTTTATTATTTTTGACATGGAAAAATGGGTGGAATGGAACTACAAAGCTGCTTTGCATAACAAATTGTCCTTCTGGAATTTACAGCAGCTACTTGCAGGAGAAAATAAAGCTTTGGTGGCAGAACAAATCTCTGATCAACAGGACTAAAAACCACTTATGTTTAAAGGAAGCTGGGGGGGAATGACTAAAAGTTACCTGGCTTGCCAGCAACTAAAATGGTCCCTTAGGGATACTGCTGTATGGCTTGCCTGTGCAGGAAAAGTAGTCAAGGCATTTGTTATTTGTAGTTCTTGTAATGGAATACCCACTGTAAAGAACTGATACGTCTTTTATTGTACTTCATATTTCCCACGGACAAATATCTGTGATACATTTACTCAGAAGGAGAAGGCTTAGCAGATTCCTTCCTCATTCATGATCTACTACGTTTTTGTTCTTTCACTTGTGTTCAAACTTATACTGACATATTTCCCCCAGAGTTCACCCCCTGCTAAAAAAGCTGTGCTTTTTACCTGATTAAATGATGATGTGCATATGTTGAATTATATGATAAAATGTTATCAAATATACCCCACACGGTGATATGATACCATAGTCTGAAACACACCTTATCATATGCAAAGATAAAATAGTCCAGAATATATCTCTCACAGTTCTGTGATACAATGCTTTGAACAGCATCTCAAAAAGAAATTCTATGAAACCTGTTTCTTCAAGTAAAGCATTTATCAAATAAGGAAGATTAATTTGAATGGCGCCTAGCTTTTGCAGTATGCAGTTAGCATACGTGTTTCCAGTTAAGATTTTATCACTGAAATTTGCAGTGTTTCAGAGAAGTTGGGGGACAGGGCATAGTAGACTGAAGTTTGGATGTATGTGTAATAGGGTGGCTCAACACGCAGAAGGACTCATCATAATCTAATATTAGCTATGCCTAACAAAATTAACGTTAGCTATGTCTGTAAATTTAAAAAGTAATTTGGTAAATTCTTGTAGTGGCCACATGAAAAATACATTCTTTTTGTAGTGACTTGCACAGAACTTCCACTGTGGGTATCAAACTGATATCTTCAACTCAGTGTCCTCAACTATTTGCCCTTCCATTGTGTTTCAAAGAATCCAGAATTGCAGAATCATTAAGCTTGGAAAAGACCTGTAAATTCATCCAGTCCAGCCATCCACCTACCACCAAAGTTGCCTAAAAAGCATGTCCCTAAGTCCCACAGCTAAATGATTCTTGAACAGCTCCAGGGACAGCGAGTTCACTACCTCTCTGCACAGACTGTTCCAACGCACAGCCACTCTTTGGGAGAATAAGTTTTTCCTAACATCCAACCTGAACCTCCCCTGATGCAACTAGAGGCCATTCCCTCTCCTTCTATCTTGTCCTGAGAGATGTCCTCAGAATGAGAATCATAGAAGTCTCATATCTTCATTGCTTTTGGCATTATCTTCCATGAAATGCAGTTTGAATGTGGCATCTCAAACAGAATCTCATCTAATTTTTTATTATAAGGATAGCTGGCAGAGGCACTGCCAGAAGTTTGTTTAAAAAAAAAAAAAACTTTAGTCACTGATTTTCTCTTAATCCACTTTCAGCTCCTTAACCTAGGTCTCTGTTTCCAGTCCTGTATTCTCAGTTGGTCTGTTAGAAATAGACTTATATATTGCTATATTCCAATGCTTCTTTCCAAGATACTCTTATGCTTCCACCTCTCCTCCGGGAGCAGTGACCTCTTCACATTCTTGGTCCAGTTCACTAAGCATGAAATAACACTACTGGATTGAAGGCAAGCCTTTAAATACTGATTTAAGAACAATATAATGCAGACCAGTGAATAGATTTGTGATTTACACACAGGAATGCACACAGGTAGAAGAAAATCAAATTAATGCAAAGTAGAGTAGCAACTACACAAATCTTACCCTGTTTAACTCAACAGAAAGTCTGCTTAATGAAGTTAGATAGAGCGATGGCTAGCTATGGATAGAACAGTGAATCCAACCACATCGTATCAAGACTATCATGTCATATCAGTATTTTCCATAGTGATAAATAAGGTTAGTATGAATGAGAGATGTTCAAAGGGTACCATAGAAATGAGAACTTTGAAGTCTATGCCATTCACAGAATGACAGAACAAATGAATTTAGATGTTTTTGAGAAATCTACCCCTAAATCAGTGTCCTGTATCCAAGTAGGAGTTGAAAGTACTGTCTTGAAAGCATAGAATAATTACTCCTTGGAATGTCCTTTCTGCTTCTCTGTTTCAAGGAGGCTGCAGTAAGCCTCTTCTATGGAAGTACCATTAATGAACTATTGTATTTTTTGGTGTTTATACCATTTCAAATGTAGTCTTTTGCAACATTCGGAGGTATTACTAGTAAACAAAGCATAATTCTAAAAATTCTTAATATTAATTTGTACCTGACTCTCCTTATAGTCTCCTGAACTGAATTTCACTTTTTTTTTTTTTTCTGATACTGGAAGAAAAAGAATATCTTATTTTGTAGGTTTACCTGGGCTAAAACAGATTATTAACTGAAGTCAAAGCTATATTCTGATCCCATTGTCTTCAGTAATCATTATTTTCACTCATACGTGATTTGATACATGTTACAGATGAAGACCTAATGAAGATATCAAAACTCTGATTTTCTTTTTAGCCTGGATTCTAACAAGAAGTTGTATTTGTTATAAAGTTCACCAGCCTGAGAAACCACCTCATAAACACTGATCTCTTAGCAATTTTATGGAGCCCCCTCGTCAGCTTAGCCACTGATATGCAGAGAGAAACTCATTTGACTGGATGAATGGAGAAATCTACTTCAAGTCTCTACCACCCTCTGAGTGTACTACCAAGATCCAACAAACATAGTAATCACCCTATCCACATGTTGTACCCACATGTAAATTCCTACATTCTGAATTTCTTTCATAAAGTTGTCATGTAACACAGCTGCCTAAAAATATATTTAATTCCAATTAATTTACCTTATACCCATCTGTGTAGAGTTGACCGATAACACTGGCATTCAAAGGGATTTAGCAACTGCTAGAAGTTCCTAAAGTTAATAGAAATCTTAAATTTAAATTCAGCTGCTGGCTGTTATGGTAACTGTATGCATGTAATTTCATTTAATCTGAGATTTTCATGTTGGGTTGATTGGTGTGAGCTGACATGATTACTCTGTCTTTCTCATGCAACAGCTGGAGATCATACAGAGTCTGATTTTAAATTTAAAAAAAAAACAACAGAAAATGTTTCTGAATGAGTATGGCAAGCATCCTACAAAGTCAAAGGCATCAGATGGGGAGGGTCCATAAATATCTATAGTAATTAGTTCCCAAATTACATTGATTTCTGAAACTCTCTACCTCATCCTGGGATAGTGTGTGTAGAGCAATGGGAAAAAATATTGTCATGCAGTAGTATTTGTATTCCCTCCAGATAATATTGATAAGACAGCAGGTGACTGTGTGAGCTATGTTACTGCACACCTGGCCTCAAGTCTGTTACTACTCTACTCTTCAGGTGAAACCCGGGATGCTCAATGAGTGCCAAGGTCATCCAGGTTATTTGCATCAGAGTAGGAAGCCGGTGAGGCTCCACAAATCCAGACTCTCCTTTTCAATCAACATCCAGAAAGCTTAAGAGCACCAACACTTGTGCAGTGATGTACAGAAACTTGTTTTTATATTTCCCTTGTTTTCCTATAGAGAAGAGTTATCTGTTTGGGAGAAATCGACATGCTGCTTACATATGGCATTGCATTTGCTACTAATCAATACTAATATAGTACTAATTTCTGTGGAAAGAACTATCATCTGTTACAATAGTTTTAAAAATGAGTCTGTGGATGCATAAAAAGCACAAACCATCCAGAAAACATACATCAGGGAAAAAAATACTTAAATTTTTGAAACAGTTACAGTTAAAGTCTGCCTATAGCTGTTGCTATTTGAACAAATCAATAATTTTCTGAAGCAAACCAGGAAAATATTTTGTCTTCCCCTTAGCATACTCAATGCAGACATGGGTGAAAATAAAATCAAATCCACACCTCCTCAGATCTAGGCATTTATAAAATGAGGATGAGAGAGGTGTGTTTAATCCTAAGGCTGTTATTACCCCAGTATCTGTCTTTTTATCTTGCAAGACTGAATCAAAATCAACAGCCTAGCACCTTCCTCACAGAGTGACAATACCATCACCTTTCAGCACATTAGTGTGATTTTTGGCATAAAAGATTCCTAAATTATATTTAAGGTAAAGCATCTTTGTTTTAAATTTCTATATCAGAATAGCATCACAGTATTGACTGCTTAGGCCCATTTTTGAATAAAGAGGTGAGCTTTCATTATCCAGTATCTTGGACTTTTCTTTAGTGCCTGTTCTTTAATAAAGCAGCATGCTTTAATTTTGAAATGAGCTGGTGAGACAGACTCATTTCAGTATACATATTTATAGTCTTCCACCCATCTATTTTCTGTGAATCACTGCTGCAAAAGAGAAAACTGTTTAGAAATAACAGTTGCTTCACACATAAATAGAAATGCTGGTTTTGTAGTGAACTCAGATATCACCATCTCATGGTCCTTAGGCCAATGCTGTTCATAATCACAAGAAAGTCAAAGACATTTTTGTAAAGGACACAGAGAGACGTTGTGCTGTGTTGCTTCCCAGACAGTTCCCATTGGCCCACGGATGTTGGGCACCATTGACAGAGGGGTTTCCTGAAGTTTCAGGAAGCTTCATGGCAGCGTCTGTATTTGAAAATGCTTCAATGAGCTTCAAAGTCAATTCATCCTAACTGTGTTCAAAATTTACCAAAAAGGTCCTCTTCCACATTGCTGTTCTGGCAGTTGCCTCAAGGACTCTTCACTCTGGGATGCACTCAGTATCTTTTTTTTTTTTTCTTTGTCATGGAAATTTGATTTTACTCCTGTTGCTTATAAAACCCTACGTTCTGCCTCTTGCTCATAGGGCCAAGGAGAAACAGGCAAGCATTGGGATGCTGGGAATTAAATTAGAATTGAAGCAGGTTTGAAGTCAGAAAAGGCAACACTCCCTATATATATACGAAAGTGTTTCCACAGAGACTGTGACTTGGGGATTTTAAAGAAGCACCAGCAGCAGAGGTGAACTAAGTGCTGTACTTCTGTACTTTCGCAAAAGTTTTCATTGACTCCCTGACGTATAATTGATTTCATGTCCTGTAAACTTTCCCAGTTTAATGTTGAGTTTTGTTCTGAATACTTCCAAAGCAATTTCACAAACTCTCCTGGCAGCTTTCAGTGTCTAAACAGAAATCATAGAATGGCTCAGGTCATAAGAGACCTCAAAGATCACCCAGTTCCAGTCCCTCTGCCATGGGCTGAGTTGCCATCCACTAGGCCCGACTGCCCAGGTCCCCATGCAGCATATAAATGACAAACTTAAAGAAAGTTTTCCTCAACTTTCAGGTAACAAAAAAAAAAAATCTGTCTTCTAAACTGAAATCACAGTATCACCTAAAGGAGCTGAAACATTCAGAACCACAGAGTGAAATGGATACACAACAAAAATGCAACAAAATCATTCCTCTCAAATAACATCTGTCATGTATCATATTTTTTGGATGCAGGAAATGTACATACATGAGAAAAGTACCAAATATTCAAAGATTGTATTAACATAAATAGGTATACACATACATATAATATAAATAATGGCTGGGAAGAAAAAAAACTTGTTAAGAGAATATGTTATATATTTGCCTCTTGCAGTGCAGCAGTTATGAACAAAGAGCAAAAGCAATACTATTCTCTCTCTTTCATAGCTATGGACAAGAAAAAAAGGCAAATGCAAATTGAATTGAATAAGCTCTCGCTTAATTTATTGTATTAATTTTAAAATACACCTCATAATGACTTTATCCTCTGAGAAATTTCAGGAGCTTTTAATGCTTGAAAGGCCAGATGCTGTACCATTGCATGTGTGTATTTTCAAGGATAGCAGGTCTTACCAGATGAAGAAATAACATCCTTAAAAGGTTTTTGTGCTTCAGAAATGCACACATGGGTAATTTGCCTGACATTTTAAAAATTTAATTTAGGTTTCTTAGGCAAAAGGCATAATCATCAAATAACAGCTCACTTTCCATCCATAGAAGTTTCTTAATGGTTCTAAATATGATGCACACTCTGAAAAATTACTTGACTCACAAGCATGAACTTTTAACACAATTAATTTAATTTGTAAAGTGAACAATATGCATCATTAATGACTCACAATTTCCAATTTACAGAATGGTTTCTGCCTCATGTCTCAGTCATTCCCTTCAAGCCGTTTTCTGCAGCTTTATATTACCTTTAGGTTTTGTTCAGCTTTCCTACCTTAACTGCATAATGTCCACCTTTTGTTTCACAGCTAACTACTATCAGTGAGACATCACTCTCATTCAAGATAACACAGCCACATCCAGTATTCTTCTCTCTCCTTCCACATGGGTTACGGTCTTAACTGGCAAGTTCACAGAATCACACAGAATCATTAAGGCTGGAAAGACCATTAAGATCACCTAATCCCACCATCAACCTATCACCATCATACCGCTAAACAATGTCACTCAGTGCCACACCTTCACATCTCCTGAACACCTCCAGTGATGGCGTACAATCAATGAATGTACAGATGTATTAGTTACGAGGTATACTAAAGAGCTTGGCTGCATAGTTATTACACCAAAGCAGAAAAGATAAGACACTTACCCGTATCCTAAGCTCACTTGTGAAACTCCAGCAGAGCAGATCTCCAGAGGAGATCCATTGCCACTGGGAGTCAGCTCTTAAATGCGTCCAGGAGAGGTGGAGCCAGGCTCCACCACTTCCAGCAGCACAGGTGAATTGCCTTCACCTGTGCTCCCATGGCTGACTCATTGCTCACCTCAGGTGATTAATCAGAGGTTCAGGCCGTGATTCAGCAGATCGCATACAGATGATGACTCCACTGCTTCCCTGGGCAGCCTGTGCTAGTACCTTACCACTCCTGAGAATGCTTTTTTTTCCTAACATACAACCAGAATTTCCCCTGATGTGACTTACAGCCACTACTAAGTTGTTCTTGGGCTTCAGAAACTGGCTATGCAAACTACACTAAGGTTAATGAAAACTTTCATGGTCAAGCAATACATGCAGATTGCTGGTCTGCTCCACCCCTGAATGATCACCACATTTGGGATCACTGTTTGAAGGTTGCCTCAGAACAGAAAGTAAAACAGACTTGAAGAGATTCTGAATAGATTTCTGTGAATCCAAAGAGCCTATGAAATAAAGGTATGAAACAGTATCAGGTTTCCTTAATTTTTTTGGTGTTAAGTCAAAATGGCCTTAAACTGCCATAAATTCTGATAAGCTGAGCAAAGACATGGAGTTTGTGGAACAATTATGGTGTAATAACTGCTGAACAAGCACAATGAATATAATTTCTCAGTTACTTCTTTGCCCCAGAAGGTAATCACTGATACTCAAGTTGTTATATTTGGGACATGATTACAAGTTTAGGGCCCAGCTGCTCTTGAAAAGAGAGCAGATGCTCCACAAAGCTTGAATGGAAACAGAAGGCTATTTGTGAATGTCTTACTCTTAAATGGTTGTGCCAAACCATGAAAATGATTAAAAAAAAAAAATAATAAGTTATAAGACAATAAGTTCTGGCTACCTTTAAGAATGGCATAGCACAAAGCTGTGCAAAATTTTGAGGTTTTGAGTAGGTGCTGGAGTCCTTTAAACATACCATGGTATGAGTTGCTTTCAGTAAGGTTGGGCAGATGGTGTGACATGCCTGAGTATTTCTCTTATCTCAGATTCTTTATTCATGAGGCACCAGGTGCCCATCCTTAAGCCCAGAAGAAGATGAACAGAAAAGGTTTCCATTCAACATTGATGTGAGTGATCCAATAGTTCAGCTCTACAGCACTACAGGATGATGTACCAACAGGATAAATTATCTCTGGAGTTTTAAAAGTTGTGGGGTTTGTTTGTTTGTTTTTCCAGAGATTGTTAAACTAAGTACAAATAGTATCAGAAGGGTGAGGTTTATTTGTATATTTATGTAGGTGTAATATGACTAAGCACAGCCCCAAAATAGAGTTATTTTTGTCTCAAATCAACAAATATAAAATGCAAATTATTAAGTACTTTGTAGGATGAAGGTATCTGAAGGTATGCAGTGACATCTGAGCTACGTACTTGGCCACTGTAATACAGCCCTTATAATATTTATTTTTTTTTATATTACACAATCAGAGAAAGTATGAGAAGGACAAATTCAGTAGAGTGAGGACAGCAAAGAGTAGGACTTAAGCACTGCTGAAGATAACTGCTTATGACTGTGAGGTAAATCAACTCATCCTCTCATAAAGAGCCCACACTTAAAACTTGACTGTAGTTGATGACCATCAAAAGTTCTTTGCTAATGACAGATTGGTGTTGCTGTGTGCTGTTTAATTTTGTTTAATGATTCATTAACACAGTAAAATACAATGAGGGACTGTGTAGAGAAATTAATAGGGCAATCAATGATATTAATAGGTAATTAATGATATCAGTTGATCAGCTAGATTTTTTTTGACTTACTGTTAGGTTTAATTTACTGATCAGATAAGAGTGCTTTTATTCTTAAATATAAACTAGATTTTGAATATGACTTCTATAGGAAAGTACTTTATGAAAAAAGTTAATTGAGGACACACTGATATTGACATAAAGAACACTTGTTGGCACCTGCACAGAAATAATTACAATGATCTTTGTTAAACACAATCAGATGTAGGCTGAACTAAGGAACGTGGAGTATTCTGTATTATGTCAGGGTGCAATTTGTGAAGAGTAGTAAGGAAATCAATTGGCAAATCTCTATCAGCAAACAGCACCCTGTTGTATAGGATACTTCCTTGTCACTTTCACAGCAGTGTTAATTACAGCTCTCTGGCTTTAGAAGTTGTGAAAATGAAGGCAGCCAGCTGAACTTAGAGCTGAATTTTAATTCATTTAAATATTGTCCTTGTTTGTATAAAATCAACTCATTTTGTAATTATCCTGCCCTGATGAGTCAAAATGATAATGTCACTAAATACTAGTGAAAAGGTCAGAGGAAATAAATAATTACAACTGGTATTACATTTGGCATTAGAAGAGAAAAAACTCAATGAAAAACAAATAATATAATATTTTCTTATATTTTTTAGTGAGAGGATTGTACATTTTTGTTTTCTTTGGACAACAATCTGTGGCCCATTACCTCTCTTTTATTTTTTATTATTTTGTCTGAACATATTAAGATGTTGTTGGGGAAAAAAATAAATGGCCCCATTCAAATGTTAGCTGGCTCTGAAAAACATACTTTAAAAACTACAAGTGTAATTTCTTTAAAAAAAAAAAAGTTTAGATTTTTAGGGCAGAAATTTAAGTGCCATTAGCATATTCTATGGAGTGGTCAGTGTAAGAAAGGTAATCAGTTTTGCTACATTCAATTGTATATAGATACAGTATAGACATGTATGTACATTATGGAAAGATATAGAGAAGTGTGTGTGTATGCGTGTCTATATGTTAACCAAATTTGGGGTAACTGCAGCATTTAAGACTTCTGCACAAATCACAGATATTTTACGTTCATTCTTTAAAGATTTGAAATTCTTCTTGCCTATGAATTCCGTGCACATTGCACTTCTGAAAGGTTATTCAGTCCAGAGTACTTCTGTTAAGATTTGAATATCTTATACAGCAGTAAGGCAATATCTTATACAGCAGTAAGGCAAAGTAGATTGTATTATTTATTTTTTACTAAATGCCATTTCAACTCACTAAGCATATACTTCAACATATAAGTTCTGTTGAAAACTGTATTTTATTTTCAAATATAATGAAGTATATTGAATATTTAAAGTATATTCATGTTAATAAATGTTGGTAAATACAAATGGCCCATCTTTGCCTTCTCCTTTACAGTTATAAAAAGTGTTGAAAACAGACAAATTTCTGAAAGATTTTTAAGTTCTTCTCCTTCGGTCATATACATAAATAAGAACTATATACTGAATATATATGGCCATTCTCTTAAATAATGAGCACAATTTGCATTTGAGTTCTAAGATCTATATTAAGAAAGAACCTGTTAATACAACTGCATTTTCCATACCTTGTGCAAAGGAAGGGCTTTCCTCATACCTCATGAGGATTTCTACTGAATGGACTGTGCAAAAATTACATCAGGGAGAGGAAAAAAACCTGAAACCTATGATGTTGAACTTGACTAATAACAGAGAAAAAAATCATTGTCAGACTATATTATCATCAAAGTTTTATCTTCTTTGCATGACTTTTTAACACTCTTTATCAAATCTGGTCTAAATTTCAACTGAATACATCTATTTTCTGCAATTTCTGCTTCGTGATGAAAGCTTCCACATTTCAACATAGATAGAAAAAAATTGGTCTTACTTTCCCTACCTGCAAAAAGAAACCAACTAGTTTTGAGATAAATTGCTATCTAGGCCTAGTTTAAATTCTGAGGACACCAATTGGCTATATCTAAGGAAGGAACATTTCCTATATTTTATCCAATAATCCATTGTTTCAGGTAACCAAGAGTTAGGGCAGGTAATTCCATTTTCTTCTCTACCTGTGGTGATTCAATCCCATATCTCTCGTTACTCACAAGTGTATCCCAGTTAACTTGCAATGTGCAATTATGCCATGCCTTTCTTTGAAGTTATCCCAATTATGATTCTCCACTTGCTTTCATTCATGGTGCTTACATATTCATTGAAATTAGGATTTAAATCCTGGCATTCTAGATTAGTTTCTAATCCCTGATTTGTGGAGTTATTTTCACTTTTTCTCTCACATTGTCTTAATAAACATTACTGCTTGGAAAGGCTGCAAGTTCTCTTCTCTAAAATATGCAGAACACTCTCAGCAGATGAGAATATTAAACCTTGAGCTTCCATTCCCAAGTGAGAGCTTGAATGATGGAGCTATGCAGTAAAGGGTAGTTAGACAGTATTAACTCATATTCCACTTTGGATCAAATGGCTGCATCTATCCCTTCAGTGCTTTGACAGAGAGCTACAGATATCCAAGCATGACAAAAATCCTTTACCTTTTTACTGTGAAAATAGCTTACCACTAGAAAAATTTAACTAATTATATGGTTGGTTTTCTATCACATATATCATTTTCTGTAAAGTTCTTAAATAATGCCTGGATAGACTTTGAAGACATATGTCTTATCTGAACCACTGGTTGTCAGCTCTGTGCAAGAATCAGTAGGCAAAATCTAATGACATCTTAAGTTGCAGAGCAGCTGAGATGTTGATATAGGTGTCACTGGTACCTAAAATCTATGAATGTATGAAAAATGCTGCCTTGTAGTTTATCTATGTCATTGTTTATTGCACAGTATTTTTTTCCTCCCTGCTTCATAATTCTGGGGGAAAAAAACCCTACATTTTTATTTAGTGAAATATATATTTAAGGTCTGTGTCATATAATGTATTCCTCTAATTTCAATATTTGTTAACATAGTAGCACTTAAAGTATTGGAAAATGCACACTATTGATCTTAAGAGTTATACAAGCTTCTGTATTTGATTAAAACATTCTGTAAAGTGCTTTGGCACAACATTAAACAAGAAAATGAAAAGATTAAAAAAAAAAAGATTTTACTGATTTGCTCATTTGTAAGCTGGTTCAGTAACATTAAAATAGGTACTCTTTCAATACAATGTATTGTAGGGAAATTAAAATTCTATAAAGTTGTTTTGCTGCAGTAGATTAGTCCATTTTAACCAAATTCTGCATATTAAAGAGCAATGCGAACATTACATTTTACATTCAGATTTGTAGCTAACATCCAGTCTGAAGTAGGTATATACCAGTTTACAGCATACTGAAGGCTATCTAGGCATGAACTGGGACCTATGACTAGCTCATGAGTAGTTAAAGAAAACATTAGTGCCCTATATTGAAAAAAACGAGTGCAAAAAAACATTATCACAGAATAATTTAGGTTGGAAGGAGTCCATTAAGGTATGTAGTTCAATCTGAGAATCATAGAATACTTTGAGCTCTAGCTCAAAAGCTATCTGGTCTAATTCCCCTGCAATGAACAGGGACACCACAGCTAGATCAGGTTGCCCAAGGCCTGATGCAGCCTTGCCTTGAAAGTCTCCAGGGATGGGGCATCCACTACATCACTGGGCAACCTGTTCCAGTGCTTCACCATCCTCACTATAGAAGATTTTTTCCTTATGTCCAACCTAAATCTACCCTCTTTAAACTTGAAGCCATTTCCCTTCATTCTATCACCACAGACCCCGCTAAAGAATCTGTCCCCTTCTTTCCTATAGCCTCTCTTTAGATATTGAAAGGCTGAATCTTCTTGAAAGTAGATCCAACTGCTGTGCACGACCTCTTTCAATCAAGCTTTAAATATCCTTAAGGATGGAGATTTGACATGCTGTTATGGAGAAAAAAAATTCCTCATGTTTCTTTCGATTTTTTTTATTTTTATTTATTTTAATCTTAGTGTGATTATTGAAGAATAATTGGCCTATCTCCTGTGCTCATACAAGAAGTGTTTGGCTTCATCATGTCTGCATTCTCCCATCAGGCAGTTGCAGACAGCAAAATGATCTTTTGTTAATCATATCCTCTTAAGGAAAAATAAACATAGTTCTGTCTGTTTCAGTTTGTTCTTGAAAGCAAAGAGATGTAGAACTTAAATCTACAAGTTACTGCAGATAAAAAGCTGAGACAAGATTTTTAAGAGAGTTTGAATAGCTGGTAAAATCTTGGATGTATTCACACAACTGTGTCATACAACAAGGAGAAAGTTCCCATTTCTGCTCACCCCAATGATGAACTGAGTGTTCTAACCACCCACGAATGAATTCTGGTCAATCTTCTGATGCTCCTAGTATAAGCCTATTATAATCTTGGATAATCTATGTGAGTATGTGCCAAATACTGCTAGCAAAGACTGTGTTATGTTAACGTCAAAGTAGTGGCAATAGCTGATCACTAAATCTTAACTGGTCATTTATTCCAGCAGGAACAAGCTAAGAATGCTAAATATTTTCTACCTTCCTGAAAAGAAAGGTCTAAAGATCCAGAAATGCTGCAAGTAGGGCAGAGGGACTGAAGTGAGAAGTGAAGATTTTGAGGGTTCAAAGAAGATATAAAAAGGAAAAAGATTTAAAAGGCTCCACAGGGAGCTCTAGACAGGAGGTGAGAAGATAGATAGTCTTCTGTAGTGGGAAAGTCTGCTGCAGTGGTTGGGCCATCTGAGGTTTGAAAATACACTAGAAAAATTCCTCAGTGAAAAAGGAAACAATGACCTTGCTGCATCTCTGCCTTTAAGTATGGCACATGGGCTAAAAGAATTTTATATCGCAAGCTGTAGATTAAAACTCCACACAACCTTAGAGGAATTAACTGCCAGATGAAACTTAACCAGATCTGTTACAATATAACCTGCTACTGCCAATGGGCATTAATCAATATCTGTAAGGTAGGAGGAAGGAAACTAATGCACTGTTTCACCTGTCTGTTCCTACATAGCTCTCTAATCCTTTAGATAAAGGAATCTCAGGATTAAGTGGGTGCAAACTAGAGTTAGCCAAACTAAGCAAAAGCACGCATTCTTAACAATGAAGGTTAACTAATGACTAGAACAGTTTATCAAGGGTTGGGATAGATGCTCTGTCATTTAAAATCTACACATCAAGATTGAGCATCTTTATAATTTTTTTTTTTAATTCCATACACAACTGATGTGGAATCCATGGGTAAAATTACATGGTATATCTGAGGTCAAATTAGATTCTGGCAATGGGTATTTGTGGTCTGAACACTTGAATTTCTCTTCTGGTTTAAATTAGAATGACTTTTTTTTCTTTCAGGTTAGAATTTCACCAAATTTCTGGGGGGGTTTTCCTCTTTTTTTTTTTTTTTTTCTAATTTGTTTATTTCTGAAAATGCTGGACTGATCTTTTTCACAAACAAAAACTTATGAAAGTATGTCCTCACCAAAGAAAATGACTTTACTTTTGAATGTTTATTCAGAAAACTTTGTAGAAAACAGAACAGTAAGACATACATTGGAAGGAAAGTCACAGAACAGGAAACAAGAATTATACTGCAAAATGTGTCAGAAGAGAGCTGCATAAATCTGAGACACAATCCTGAAAGGTGTTTTTTCCACTAATAGATCTTACATTGCTATTACATAATTTTTTTCAGCTTTATTGACAAAAAAGCTGCTAGCCAACTGTAGTTCATATTTCCTGCAAAATCACATTATCTTTATTAACGAAAAAAAAAATAATTGATTTTGAGTAGTCTGTTAATTTGATTCAAATTCAACTCAACAAAATTATGTAAGCCAAACGTCAGAACCCGATGCTTTCTAATCATATGGATATCTTTTTTAAGGAAAAAATTCTTTTTTTTTTTTCTCTCTTTCTTTCTTCAGTCTGCGTATATACCTAGAATTAGTGTATGAGTAGAAATTTAGAAAGAATAATTTAATTCTTCATTGTAGTTGCTAAACTTTGCCACCCATTTGAGAATTCTTGAGCTGACTTGAAATCAAAGATTAATTTACTGGTTCAGAAGCAATGTTCTCTAAATACATATCATATTATAACAGACCTCAGAAGGCTTTATTTATTGCCTTTTTTTTTTTTTTTTTTTTTTTGCTTGCTATGCTGCCTCTGCATTCTGTATTCCGAGACCAAAAAGTATAAAAGATTCTTAGCAGTATAATCTGAACTTCTGGTTCATTACATACTGCAGAACGTGATCATTAAAAAAAAAAAAAAAAAATCAAACAATATCTATGTGAAGGATAACTCCTCATTCTGATATCACTGGATGCAAAAAGAAATTGAAAGACAATCTAAATATGACTGGAGTGTCAATATTGACAAATAACCAAGGCATTTGTTTCCTGAAAAATGGAAAGAATACAATAAATCCAAGTTTGATGCCCCGCATGATCAACTGGAAAGTAGCTTTATTTTGTATCTATTTATTTAATCATGGCTTCAGAGATACCCAACAGATAAAAATCTGTACTGTGTAAAAATCAGTAACCAATTTCTTAGTGTCAGAAGCACAAGAGTCTTTAGAAAATAATGTTGATCATCAATGAATTACTTTTGCATATTCCAGCTCAATTAGCATAGATAAAATAGCAGTAATTTCTTTGAGTCTCTTTTTGTTCTGTATCCAAGCATATGCCAAAATGTAGATGACTGACGGATTCCTACATAAAATAAACTGGTCTGTTGACCAGTTTGATCTGTGAGCAGGAAATCTCAAAGAACAAAAAACTTCTGAGATATAGCTGAAAAAACATGTCCTTTAGTGTATTCATTATCTCCCTAGCCTTCTGCTTTCGTTCAGCCTTTAGCATATATATGCATTTCCCTAGGGTTAATCTAATGTGTTTCTCAATTCCTAGATTGCTTTAACAAGAATCGAAGATGATAACAAAATGAATTCCCAGGCCTCTTCTGAAGCACATGGGTTTTGAATTTTAAGTAATTTGTTGCTTTAAGGTAAGAGCTATAGAGATTATCTGCTGGATCAAATAGAAAAGCTGAGCATTTTGAAATGCCAACAAGTTGCCTTCTCAACTGCCAGTCAAATAAAATTATTTTATACATATGTCACAAAAGTGAAAGTTCAAGATGATACCTTTCATAAAATTAATCAAAGCAAAGAACTCTGAGAGATCACTATTTTAGATAGGGCAAAACATTAAGGAGATTTAAATTTTAAACTACGAAAAACTCTTTGAAGAACACCAGTGGGAACGTGTATTTATGTCTCCTGCTGTCAGATATCAAGCCCTCTTGTGATATTTCAAAAAACTGAAATTGGAAAGCAAATAGTAAATAGCTGACTCATTTGTCATGTTAATGTCATTAAGGCTTGATGTCTTGGTAATATAGATGATATTATAGCTTTTCATATTTTGAAATCTCATTTACCAAAGAAGATCTAGTGCCATATATGAATGTACAGATAGGAGGCTTGATTTTCTTCATAACTTGTCTCAAATCCTGTAAAAGCTTGCGTGTTTCATGGACAACAAAGTGAAAAACAGAAATTTGCTCCAAAAGCTACATGAATTGAAATGAATGGTCTGTCTTGGTTGACCACCGAATTCCTCTCACTTAGAGATGGTAGACAAAATTTGGAATGTACGTTAGTCATTTATGATTCTTCCAGCATCAAGAAATGGATATCATAAGATATATGGAATTAAATATTCTTTTTCATGTTTCTTTCCAAAACCTGAGATTAGGTTGTGCTAAGATGCCAAAAAATTCAGATGGCTAAAGCAGATGAAGAAAATTTCATTGATAATACTCTACACAAAACAGTTCAAGAGGTACAAAGTAAGTTTGAACTCATAGTATCGTTCAAAGCTTTGTGTACAAGTAAAGGCTTTAAACTGCTTCAAATTTGATGTCTTTAGAAAACAGAAATTGCTTCATGTGGTTGTAGAGTATTCTTTGTTTTGGGAAAACCTCTCAAAGCACACAGCTTCTGGTAGCTGAGAGAAGTACTTAAATTTTTGATAGCTCATAAAATGACTAGAAGAGACCCCAGTTTGTACTTTGAACAAAGCCATACGCATTTTTGATGAAGTAAATGTAAACACACACAACTATTGTTGCACGTAAAAGACTTCTCTATTCTTTAAAGCCTTTCCATTCTGGAAAAACAAGGATTTGTTGATTTATATCAAATGGTACAAAACAGTTCTCAATTCTTAGAGCTGGAGTGTCTTTGTGCTTACTGGAGACAGACTGTCTTACAGAGAGAACATGCAAGGATGGATTCATACCCATCTATTCTACTAGCAACACTGAGCCGTTCTTCAAGAGTAGAAGCACAATATGTTAGGCAGAAAAATAACTTCTTGCTTGACAGTACTGGATCTGGCTGGGAAGCCCAAATGGTCCAATAGGATGAAAACCAGGATTCCATTCCTATATTATATCCATCTTTTCAGTCAGTTCCCAATGATTTTTAAGACACTACAAAGCAATAAAACGATGAGAAAAACATTACTGTGGAGATATATTCTGGAACACCTTCATTAACTGCTGGAAAACAGAATTTTTAATCTTTAATTCTGCTCTACAGAAATCAAAACTCAGATTTGTAAAGATTCATCAAAAGTTATAAAAAAAAAATCTACACAGGACTAAAAGAGATCTTTGGCTTCATCAAGACTGACATTTTTTTCTGTTTTTATCAGAGATAACTGCACAATGAAATTTCTATCTTAAATTTACCTAATTTTATGTTAATGAATTACGGTACTTCCCCTGTATATGTCTCAGTGAAAGGCAGAGACTTACTCTGTTGATAGAAACATTTCTGCTTGTAGTACATTGTTTACAGTAAGTTTATATTGTGCCAATACTGTGCAACTGCTGATAGGTCTGTACAATCAGCTCAGTTATTTTGGCTCTGAATTGCGTCTGAAGATTTGATTTCTTAAGGTAAAACTCTAATTCTAATGGAGTTTGAAAGATGAACAGTGTATTTTAGTAAGGTTGGGGACTTTAGAACATTAGATATACTATGCTTTTTTGTATAAAAGATCAGTTACTGAAGAAACATACTTAACATAGTATGATCTACTGTCAAAACTGGAAGTTGAACTTGTTTTTCTGTTTGCCCAAATTCATTTAATGGAAACAACTAAAATAAGTACTAAAAGCTTCATAATAAGTAGGTACATGTCTAAAAGTGTTATTACTGAGGGAAGTACTCTTTGTTCAAACTTCTGGGCATTCAGGTCAGACAGCTATGCTACAGAGCTGCACCAACAACCCAGTAAAAATTTCAGACTTTTTTTCCTCATCTTTTTGTAGACACTGCATGCTTGTCTTAACCTGTTCTTCATAATAGCCTGAAACATTACAACAGACAGGCAGATGCTCTAAAGCAACTGAAATCTTTCTAAATGAGTTAGGAGACCTTATCAGCTGAGCACAGATCATAAATCATTAGCAGCATACTAAGCTTATACAATCTTTAGGAGCCACTATGAAAATGCATTTTTGTTTTTTGAATGCATTTGGTAAACTAGAAAAGGCTGTCTGTTGAGTTAACATTGCTTAGGTGACTTAGAGTGACTAATTAAGTCACAGGAACACAACCACTTGCAATTGTTTCTCCTTATCCATACTGATGGATATGGTCGACTTGGAAAAGGGGTAGGGAAAAATGGAAGGAAAGACAGATGTCAAATAAAGTGAATCAATCTTTATCAGAATGAATGACAATGATGATTGTTGGGAAGCTTATTATTTCTGTAGACATTTTGGAAGTAAGAACTTGCATATCACACACTAAAGGATGAGTTAAAAAATACAAAACAATCTGAGTAGCAACTTCTTTTCAGGTTTTGATCTAATGGAAGCAAATGTCTTGTAGGAAAAATGTCACGGAATTTTGCTGGGAGGCTACCATAATGCAAACATTCCAACAGAGTAGATGCAAAGGCAGCTGTCAGTTTTGGCATTCAGTAAGTTTTGATTGCCTGAATTTGCAGACCTGGAGAGTATCTTGTAGAACAGATTTCATCATAAACTATCTGAAGAGTGTTTTTGTATGTTATTGGATCACATGGTTTCAGTTTGGGTCATTGGACAGATTTGAGAACTCAATTCCATAGAACAAACATCTGTCACTTCAACTGCCTCAGTGACAGGCAGCTGTAGGAGGTCATTTTCCATCACATGGCCAATGAATAGGAAAAGAAGAAAAATATAGCTTGGTGGTGGGATTTACTGATGCTGTCAGACAAAAAAAATAAAATAATAGTAAGACTAAGAAAAATAAATCTGAGATTTCTCACAAAAAAATGTTACTTTCCAGATACGGTTCAAGTTTTCTCTGTCAATCTACCATTATATTGTACACCATTGTACCCCTTTGACAGGACAAGATGTAATGACATTAAGCTGGACAAGAAGTAATGGTTTTAAGTTGCATGAGGGGAGGTTTAGATTGGATATCAGGAAAAAGTTATTCTCAGAAAGGGTGGATTAGACCAGGCTGCCCAGAGAAGTGGTGGAGTCACTGTCCCTAGAGGTGTTAAATAAAAGGGTAGATGTTGCACTGAGTGACATGATTTAGTGGTATAGTGGTGATGGATTGGTGATTGGACTAGATGAACTTAGTGGTCTTTCCAACCTTAATGACTCCATGATTCTATGATTCTAACAGAAGCTGCTGAGAAGTAAATGCTGTTGACAGATTTGATGCTGAAAATGTCAGCAACAATCACATTTTGATGGCAATCTGAAGTGAAAAAGAGGCGGGTTTGAGGAAAAAAATCCACAGAACCCCATTATCTCTCCTTAAGAAGAATTTGAGAGAGATTACATGTAGTACAAGCATGCAAAATACTTCCTCTTGAAAATTAATGAGAAGCTTCTCCATCATTCTTCTTAGCTTTGCTAACAATGCTCGACAAAAGCTCCTGAATTAACAATGTGGTATCAAAGGGTGTGATAAGAAAAAAAATTGTGAAAAATATGCAGCCTCTGCTTAGCTTGGTTCAGGGTATATACCCCAGTAAAAGCTTTTAAAAACTAAAACCTACTAAGATTTAATCAGAATTGTGACCTTTTCAAGGGAAAGGATTGATTGGCCATTTTAAATGGTTGAAACCCAACTGATTATGCATGTATACAATCAATTGCACAATGATCAGCAGCAAATCAAGCAAACCAATGATCCGATAAACCAAAGAACCAATAAATCTCATATGCTTAGGAACAAATGACTTGTAAAGACTCTAACTCATACATGTCAGGTAATTTAATCATAAGGAGTACAAAGTGTGACATCTGAGTGGGATGTGAGAATCAGGAAGTCAAGAAAGCAGCATAGGATGATGCATCCATCTTTAAGATTTCAGCAAACCTCTCTATTGTCTACTTATCATCCCAAGCAGAATCCATAAGCATACATATCATATTGTATCATAATATCCCCACAAAACCCAGCAAGTTTTCTCTTATTCACTCCTTATTTTCCTGTCACTTCCTTACAAAAAAATATGCCTGAACCTTTCCCAGCAATTAAGCACCATTTCAATTCTCAGAATGCAATCTGAGTGAAGTTAAAAAGCCTGGAAGGATAGTGGGATATGAAGACTGGGAAGAACTTCCCCTTTTACATGCCAAGCTAAAAATAATTTTCCTCCCAGTAATAATTAAAAGCAATAGAAATTAGATAGTTTCATTTTCTGGATGCTCACTGTTTTTCTTCTCATTAAGTTTTCCAGAAATAATCAGAGACATTTCTGAAACAAAAAGAAATGCCAAACACTTTCTTTTCAGCTCAGTAGAGGAGCAATCAAATCCTTTTCACCATAAAAACTCTGCAGACATTGGACACTGCTGCTTGTGGTGCCTAAGCAACATGACAGGCTGAGGCTAAACCTGGGGTGTTGGCATTCACATCACTTCCTATATATGTCCAATAGAAGTACTTCAATAACCATAGTCTGAAGCCAACACAGGCAACAAAGTGCTGTCTTTTATACTAAGGCCTGTCAGTCTTTGGCTTCCTGCATGTTCTGTGAAGGGAAGCAGCCAAGATAACTGAGCTGGTGACTGCTGTAGGTAATATACCAACTTACTGCAGGAATTTGTTTCCATATAGACAGGTAGCATGCATTACTGGCAGCCTGGTCTGGTGGTTGGCAACCCTACACATAGCAAAGGTATTGAAACTAGATGATCATTGTGATCCTTTTGAACCTAGACCATTCTATGATTCTGTGATTCTACTTAAAAACCATATATGGTTTGAAATGTTAATTTTTCTCTTGCTATTAGAACCTACAGTAGATCTGATGACTGTGCTGTGGGTGAATGTTGCACAACAGGTCTGTTTTGTGACATAGAAGCCAGGTTTTGGGTGAAGGCTGTGACTGTTGGACTCAACATTCAAGAAATCCTGGCGTGATTTTGGAAGGAAATAAAAGGATGCTTCAATTTGGCACTGACTTTGCTGAAGTAACAGATTTGGACATTTCTAAGTGACAAAATTTTGTGATGCTTTCATATACATATATGTATATGTGTGTATATCTATATAAAATATATAGAGATTATAGAGATTATGGTTCATATGTACCGATAAGAAAAGATTTTTATTGGCTACTCATTTTGTTCATTTCTGGTCAGTAGCTTTTAGACCTTACTAATAAAACTAACCAATACAACCGCAGCAAATGAAGATAAGATTAATGACACCCATTGACCTTTACATTTTTGGCCATCAAAGTTTTATGAGAGTATTTCTTAGTCATAAAATTTAACACTGTTTTCCATTACAGATTTCTTCTGCATGACTTATCAGCTACAATAAATAAGGCTTTGATGGATTAATATTGGTATGTTTGTGTGCAGCAACCATGTCAAGTCATGTTTGAACTTAAATTTTCTCTACTTTCACCAGAAGAGTGAAATCCAAGAACTATGAAGATACTTATTGAGAAAAGCAATCAAATAAAATGTATGACTAATATTGTCTGTTCCTTATACCAAGCATCTTTGCTCTAATCATTTAGAAATTGAAAATTTTTCAGATTTCTTTAAAATTAAAACATTTTCTTCCTCTGATTTATGTCAGCTCTGGATTAGTTATTGCATTCAGCTAGAGCCTAACAGCAATGTAGCATTGAGCAGAAACAATGTCTTTCTGTATTTTGTGACTACAAAAGTTAATTGCTCTTTTTAAATTAAATATATTACTTTACATTAAATACACTGGGAAGCAAAGATAGTTAAATACAATACATATCAAGCATGAAATATCAGCTACATTTTAGGAAGCCACCACTTTGTCATTTGGTAATACCCCATATTCATTTTCTCCTGGAGGTCCCTCAACTAAAATTTGAATAATGTATTTTCTTTTGCACCAAAAGGCACCAAACCAAAAGTTTACCAGAGCAATTAATTGCTAGTTACATAAGAAAGTGAAGCTGAGTGGAGCTTAAAATTGGTTAAAATGTGTCAGATGTTTTGCTAGAAGAACCAGCATGTGATTATTATGCTGGAAATATAAGGCTTAATGATCAAAAATGTAAAGGATGGGTGTAATCAATCTTTTCTATTTTGTCCAGACTCCAAATATTAAGAGTAATTGAATTTGGTTTTCATATAGCACATTTCATATATTGATCTTGATGTTACTGTAAGTGAAGATCCAGATGGCCATGTCTATACTAAGAGAGCAGTCATGTTCCTTAAGGCTTTGTTCAGGGCAAAGAGATTAAAGCACAGATATCAACTATGCTTAGGATGTTAAGTCCTAAAAAAATGGCCCATATTAATAGTGTTTTGCATATGGGAGATGAGGCAAAGCAAATGAAGGGATTTGCCTTGGGATAGTTAGAGGTCAGAAATTGGAACTACTGTTAAGCAATGTGTCTGTCTGTCACAAGATTTTATTTTTTTTAAGAGTTTTTTATAGCAATTGAACCTACATCTGTGGTTCATGTCTCTCTGTTGAGGTTTCTATTTTTTTGTTTTGTTGATTTTTTGTTTAGTTGATTGGTTGGCTGGAAGAACACTGATTATTTGCAATTTTGATGAATTAATCATTTGTCTTGGTTATTGATTTCTTCATGTTAATTGTCTTTTTGCAGAGCAACCAGAATATATTGAACGTGTTCCTAAGTGCTTCCACCTTTTTTACCAGCATGTAATATTAATTAACACAGAAAAAGTTCATTCAAAACATAATGCTGATGCTGATTATCCTGAAATTTGGAGCTTTGTATATAACTTCAAAAGCGCATATCTGCATTAAAAAGTTCTACCACATGACATTGGAAAACTATTTATTCATAGTTAAATTTGGCATGATTTTTACTTTATCTACTTTAAGCTACGTAGGTGCCTTTCAGAAGACCCAAGTTCTTTGAATAGTTAATGGAAAAAGATAAGCTTAAAGCCACCTAAAACAGCTTTCATGAATAATTCTCCCTGACCTCAACCCATAGGGGATAAAACATGAGCATATACTGAATAATATTTGCATGCAGAACTGGATTTTCCATGGAAATGGATAGCAGTGTTTGTGTGCATCAATACTGTGAGAAAAATTGCACCCTTTGTTGAGTTGAAAAGGACAATGTCTGTAAATTTAAGGAAGATGTTTTGAAAAATTGATCATCTTAATTATTAGAGGTTGTGAAGTTTAAAGCAATCTACTAATTTTCAGAAGTTGTGAGCCTGAGGGATGCAACCTAAAATTTCCTTTCCTTACCTGACCTCAGGTTGCCTTGCTGACTTCATATATCCCTGCAAGTTATATTAAGTTTCAGACCACATTATAAAGATAAATACTGGACCTTTCAACACATGGCATTATCGGTAAGTGGATAAATCCTGGAAATCCTTTATGAAACCTTTTTTAATAAGACACATAATGAAGTCCTTCCTGTCTCCATCATCTCCATTTTGACAGGTTGTAAACATAAGACAAAACAGAGTCATTACAGACATACCCATGAAATCTGGCTGCAGGAGTTACAGAATTCTGTTTCAGACCTGGATGCCTATCAAATGAAATCAGTATTAACATAATAAGATAGTTATTGCTGGTATTAAAAAAAAAAAAAAGTGTATAATAGACAAAGTACAGTAGGAGCTCAACAACTGCAGACTAGCACTGACTGAAAGAGCAATAGTGGCCTGCAGCAAGAATCAAAGTAATTACATCTCTCATAGGAAGCGGTGAGCAACAGTTAGATTAATTATATGAAAGGAACCATAACCAGTTCACTTTGCCTAGCAAGACAGATGCTTTCTTGTAAAGCAAACCACTTCAGTTTCATATCGTCATTGGCAATCACAACCCTTCCCCTCCATCCCAAACACCACTTCTAGGTAGGAAGAGTTCAAATAGTGGTTTTATTGCAACACAACAAGTAAAATGCAAATGTATGCTAGGCACTGAATGCTGCATAACCATCTCCATGCATTAGCTAAATCCTGTAGAGAAGCATAAATGTTAGCATGCTGTGCTCGTGTGAATGTGTTGGGGGAGGGGGGGACTTCAGTAATTCTGTACAGATAAGGCTTCACTGCTTATGAATAAGGGCATCAATATAAAACTAATTAGTAAATCAGGAATTCCATTCAGCTCTTCACAGCCCAGATGCAATCTGTTCAATACACTTACTAATATTTTGTGCCATCTCAGCTAAAGCATCTTTGCTGAACTGAGTGCTATGTGTGATGTGAGTGCAAGAACTGAAAGGATAACCGCAGGAGTGGGGAAGGGAGTAGGATGTATCTGCAGAAAACATTAGTTAGCCATTACTGGAACACTATCTCCAGTTCTGATGTCTAATCTTTTAAAAAATAGGAGGCATTTCTGAAAAGTTGTATAAAGCTATAGTGTATTCTTCAACATACGCCTCATAAAAATCATGCAAGCTCTATTTACTTAATCTTCTTCAGAAAAAAAGCAGGAAGACAATTTACAGCTATCAAATACAGTGGCTGAAAATTAAAATTGGACTTAATCTAATACTAGTTTGCAAGAGCTGGGAGACATAGTTGGGGGGGCTGCTTTAGGAGCAGCTGTTGTCTCTGCACCTGGCAAAACTCAGCTTCTTCAGCATAAATATAGTTCACAACACAAATATATTGAACTCATGCAGGTATTTCACCACAGCCAATGTAACTATGTGAAAAAAAAAAAAAAAAAACCCTACAGATCATCTGGCTCAACTCCCATGCTCAAGCAGGGTCACCCTAGAACACTTTGCACAGGATCATGTTCAGGTAGGTTTTGAATGTCTCTAAACAAGACTCCACAATCTCTCTGGAAACTTGGGCCAGTGCTCTGTCAATATCACAATAAAGAAATTTATCCTCATATTCTGAGGGAATTTCCTGTTCTTTAGTTAGACCCATTGCCTCTTGTTTTGTCAACTGCCACTATTGGAAAGAGCCTTGCTTTATCATCATTGCACCCTCCCTTAGGATGTTGGTATACACTGATAAGATCCCCTTAGTCTTCTCTTCTTCAGGCTAAACTGAAGAAGGCCCAGCTCTCTCAGCCTTTCCTCATAAAAAAAGATGCTTAGAGATTACATTCAGATTGATTTGTTCCATCATCTTTTCAGGGATGGAGGTAAAGATGACTGGCCTGTTGTTCCCCGGTCCTCCTTCTTGCCCATTTTGCAGTCTGGAATGATATCATCTTTCTTCTAGTCCTCAGGCATGTCTCCTGTTCTCCATAATCTTTCAAAGTTGATGGAGACTGGCCTAGCAATAACATCCATCAGCTCCCTCAACACTCATAGGCACATTCCACTGGGGCCCATGGATTGCATAGCGTCAAGTTTGCCTAAATGATCTCTATCCCAATCCTCCTCGATTAATTCCAACTCTTCCATCCCCTAGACTTTCCTTGTTGTCTCCAGGGTCTGGGATTCCTGAGGACTTGACTTAGCAGTAAAGGCCAGTGTTTGTCTTTTCAGCGTGTATCAGAATGATTGATATCCCCCAAGAGAACCTGGGCCTGAGACCATGAGGCTACTTCAACTCTTTTTAGAACGCCTCACTAAATTCCTACTCCTGATCAGGTGTCCTGTGTAGTAAACAGCCACAACAGTGTCATCCAGTTAGCCTGATATTTAATCCTCACCCACCAGCTCTTAACTTGCTTTTCATCCAGCCCCAGGCGGAGCATTCCAGATTCTCTCTCACATAAAGTGCAACTCCACCACCTTGCCTTCTCTTAAAAAGCACATGCCCTTCCATGACAGCATTACAGTCATGTGAGCTACCCCAGCATGTCTCTGTGACTGCAATGAGATAATGGTCCTGCAACTGCACACAAATCTCTAATTCTTCCCTTATCCCATATGTTCCTATCTCACTCTCAGAGGTACCTCAATGGCTCAAACAGCGCTTATCTCTTCTGTGTGGATGTGATAAGATTCAGCTCACTACGTTTTTAAAGCTCCTTGTGAAGTCTAATTTTTGCTGCTGCAGGCTTTGATTGTGACTTTCCACAGTCCCAGCTCTCCAAAGGTCAATAACAGCACAAGTCACTGCTTTGCTTTGGGCATCCCTGCATGACTGCCTTTGTTTAAGGCAATCCTATCCCTGAGGGAACTTGTGTTGAGAGAACAAGAAGGAATTTCTCATTGACCAGTTCTTCCAGTTGTGCTAGAAAGAATATCTACTGAATGGGCTCAGAAGAAAAATAGTGAAACACTCTGCTGTGGAAGAGTTAGAAATGACTTAGAGATTTCCATGACGTTATTAACAGGACAGGAGGAAACAAACAGTTTCTGTAAAACTGATGTCTAACATCCTGATCTTATCTCCTGCACCTTGTGCCTTCCAGCTGTGAAGAGAGGGATAGTGGTAAAAATGGGATTATCAGTGTAGTAAGAAAATAATGGCAGAAATGTGCAGGTTTCAGGTGCTGTACAGTCACTGAGGGAGCCATAGCCTCTAGCATAGTTTAGATCATAGAATAATAGAATGGTCTGGGTTGGATGGGACCTTTTTGATCATCTAGTTCCAACTCCACTGTGAGAGGCAAGCTGCTCAAAGCCCCATCCAGCCTGGCCTTGAATGCTTCCAGGGAGGAGGCATTCACAACCTCACCAGGCAACCTGTTCCAGTGCTTCACCACCCTCACAGTAAAGAATTTCTTCTTAATACCTATTCTACATCTACTCTCTTACAGTTTAAAGCCATTTCCCCTCATCATGTTGCTACCTGCCCTTATCAATAGCTCCTCCCCAAATCTTACCCAATGGCTGCAATAATGATTTCCTCAGCTCCAGCAATTGGTCAAAACATAATTTTTAAAGTTAGTAATTTACTGCTGCTCCTTGTTTGCCTTCTCTCTCTACCTACCTGTAAGAATAGAGTCTGTACAAAATGTCATAACCTGGGTAGGTAGTACATCCACATGTTGGAAGACTATGGTTGTTTCAGGGAAATAATGAACTAAAAATTTTGTAGGGAATATAATATTAGGAAGTAAGGGAGTTATCATAGCAAAATATAAATCTATATTCTTTCCAGTGAATACATCCTATAATAGGGTTAAATTAATAACAGAAGGTGGTTAAATTTTTTAAATACATTCCTTATATGTTTTCCAAAGAAGTTGGCATGAACTGTAGGTGGAGAAGTTAAGACAGAATTACAACTGGTGTGTATGTTATTAATGTTATCTTATGGGAAATGTATTTCTTAATTTGTCTTGAACAGTCTTCTCCCCTTACATGCATTCATCTCATGAAGACATGGTGCAAATAAGACCCCTTTATAAATTAACACTATTCCCACAGTGAACTCCAACTCAGGTGCATGAGAAACAGAGATTTGTCTCCAGTCCTTCAGACAATGGAAAGGTGATCCCTCATTCACTATCTTCTTTCTCACTAAGAATTTATATGGAATACAAGATTTCAATACTTTTTAGATCTATCGAGGTTCATTTATTTGAAGCTATTCTGTTTTCTTTGAAATAGATGTTTATTTTTTTCTTTCATCTCTACAGTTAAGTAGAGGTTACCACTCATCTCCTAAAAGTAACACAATTTCTTTGTATTTAACCTTTTAACATGCCTTTTCTTATTTTATTTACTTAGCTTTTTTGCTGTTTTGCTGTTGTTTTTTTTGGACAGACTCTATTCTTACAGGTAGGTAGAGAGAAAAGGCAGACAAGGAGCCAGCTGTAAATCACTGACTTTAAAACCAAATAAAAACCTTTTTCAGGAATGATACTCCTTAAAAAACTTATTATTAATATAATATATACATATATATATATAAACACGATGTATATGTAATTCTTGTGGAGGTTGATGGAAATTCTAGAATAAGACAAAAGTGCAGGAAAAGAATTCAAGAAAAACACTTAACATTTCACCACACAAAAATAAATGAAGAAAAAAGCCATTAAGTCACAAACTTATGCAACCACCTGCACGATGGAATTTTAAAATCTTAACTGCCATCAGTAATGTAATTTTAGTTACACGTTGAAATAATTTATTTCTAGTCTGCCTTTAGAAATATTGTTTGTAGGTTAATGAGAGTCTGAAATGAGCCATTTACATTGCAATAACAGATAGGTAAAATCTATTTGCACATGAAAGACAAGATTGTTTTGCATCTAACATTAGGCCAAGGACTAGGAAACAGGAAGGTTATCGTCTAGCTGCTGCTGGGTACATGCTTTCATTATGAAATGAGAACCAAATTCAGCTGATTCACAGATGGTACGTGGGCGCTTACAAGGATGAAAGCTTTAATAACTGAGCAAGAATATGTAATAAGAATGCAATCACAGAATATAAGTAGATGGCAGATACATGAGAAATACATGATAAATAAATAAATTGTAGGATAATGAGATGCAACATATAGGAAATGGACAAATACATAGATACAGAAAAATCCACAATTTATTCTGGAGCCAGCTACCAAAAATCTGGACTTCATTTTGCTTGTTGATTAACCATATCTTTTTACACTTGTTACTGGAGGAGTAAAGGTTTCTGAGTAATGAAGCTAACACAAAGTGAAGTTCTATCTCAGCAAGATAGAGTAAATAAGCCCCTAGAAGAGATGAAGTCATAAACAGTGCATGAAGCAAAGAATTATTATTAATGAAAAAGACAACAGAAGTAAATTCCTGGAATGGTATCTGTGGCCATTCAAGGAAGAAGATGATGGAGAACAGAAGACAATGCTTGGGCTTTTGTTTGATAACTCCGTCTATGAGGTTGCAGTTGGCTGCCAGAAAGAGAAATGTGAAGAGATGGAATACAATATATAGGTAACTTAAACTGAACTACATAACTGACATTTAATGAGAGAAGAATATCATCCTTAAGGAGGGCACTGGGACAGAACAGTTAAGTGATTCTATATGACCAGAACACTTTCCACAGTCAGGCTTTTCTTATAGAGCCTATCACTTTATGATTTTTTAATTAGGCTGTTTTAACTTATTCATGATTGTTATTAAATTTACAATACTTTTCAGTTCTTAAATTATTCCTGTATCTTATCCTGAGGTAAAATCTCTTTAGCCTCTGGCACTTAAGCTCAAAGACTTCTCATTCATTTCCAATAACTATCTGACTTGGAATAAAAGGATAAATATATGGAACCACACAGAGCAGGAATTCAACAGTGTTATAATTTAACATGCTGACCACTCACCTCAGGAAAATTAGATAGCAGTTTGTGTCATTTGTCTGTGAGGAAGTTTTCCTTCATGCTGAACATGTCACTGGGTCATCTGCATACGATCCAGTGACCCATCTAAAGTAGATACCCATATCTTTGTCTTTATGTCAATCGAGGTAGGCTCTTTTACAGGGCAGTTCAAAACAAAAATCTGCTGTAAGTGCTTGGAATCATGAACCTAAAGAGCCTTTCTTTGTTCTCTGATTTGACAGGAGTCCTTAATGAGTGTAGAAGGGCATTTGGTAGGAATTAGCCTACTTAAATGGGTTATCAGTTTTTTTCCTTTTTTTTCTTTTTTGCTTTCTACAGTAGCAATGGTCTGGATAAAACCTTGGATTAAGACTCAAGCATTAGCAAAATGAATAAAACACATCATTAGTGATTCATCTTTATTCTCCTCAAAAAATAATGTATATGTATTGTGGAATGTTTTGCCTCCTAGTATCTGTAGATATTTCTTTCAATTTATTATTTTTCTTGAAAATATTTACTCTGTTTTGCTGGTGAAAGCAGTCAAAGCTGTTAGCTTGATGTAAAGCACAATGAGATAATGACTTTGATGACCCTTTGCTTGCAGAGAATCTCTGCATCCTACCTAAATAAAGGTTATTGGTGAGAGAAAGCATGTTTTCATTACAAAAGCAGTTATAGATCACAGCTCTCCTTCTATGGCTTTAGGTGTTAATTTTGTTATTGTAGATCCAGCACACTAACACCACAATAATTTTTTCTTTCTAAGCTAGCGAAGAACAGAAAAGGACGCAAATTTTCTCATTATGAGATCTTCAGTGTTTCAGGGGAAAACAAGGACAATTACAGCCTGGAGCAGTTCAAATGTTTATGACAAAACTTCTCCACGAACAGTGGCCATGGAGCAGAAGTAAAGGCTTATATATGCACAGAGACTACGCAGGGACTCCTGTTAAGAGTGCAGAGTGGTTTGCCATCATATCACTGAAAACGAATGCTCTACAAAAGAGAGTGTCTGAGTAGAATTCAGCTCCAAATTAATGTTGAAATGTAACTACCTGCATGCAAATATCTGTGGGCGTTCTAGCTGTCTAAGCTCTCGTTTATAGTCCATGGAGATCTAATCAATATAGTCAGTAGCTTATTGAATGCTATTCAGCTTACCCTGAGCAAGTTACCTTAATTCAATCAGTTGAATTACCCTCCTGATTTCAATCACTATATTGCATAGATCTTATTTGACTATGGTCCTAAACAATTTCTGCTAAAAAGAGAGTGTATTTCTATTTTTCCAATTCATATACTTTAAAATAATGTGAAAGTTGTGCCACAGTCTGCCAAATGGTTGATGCCCTGTAATTATATATAAAATAATGAGTATTCTACTTAAGAACTGCATCCAGCTTTCAACTCATAAGGAACTGGCTAGCTCATAGCAAAACAAATTCCAGTAAGAAAATAAAACATTTTGTGTGGACAGTCAGGGGACCTGACATTTATGTTACTTGACTCTGATCAGATAGAGGCCAACAATGGCTTTTCAGGAAAACAAACAAAAGGAAAATTGTTAGTCATACTTCCATGAATATTAAATTACTTTATCTTCTATCTTCTGTTTTTCTTCTTTCGTACTTGCAGTTTACTTATTCCCACACTTTGTCCATTGATACATAACTTGTACAGCAATCCTCTAACAATAAAATCAAAACAGGATTTTTGCCATTGCTGTTGCTTTATTTCATAGAAAATGAAGAACCATGAATACAGCCCTTCTGCAAGGTATCATGCCTTCGTAAACAATGAGAATAGAAGGAACAGTCCATTCTTTTTTCACCCTTCTTTGGCAGTTACTATTTCAACTCATGCCCTCCACTGAAATCAGAAGCATCTTTCTATACCTTTATTTATTTATTTATTTATTAACAAATTCTTCCCATGGAAAACAATTAGATAAATGTTGTTGTAGCCTTAGGATAAATACTTATTTTCTCTGCAACACATACAAGCAGAAGACAGTTCTGTTACTATCAGAAGCTTGGGTTAGAGTAAGGTTTGAGCGAGCCAGTTTACTTAGGCTTCTTGGATGCGACTGCACTACCTATTTCAGATCAGATCTTCAAAATGGCTTAAAATGACTAAAGTTTTCTGGGGTGGGATTGAAATACCTGGGTTATTAATTTAGGGTTTTTACCCTGCATCTGGGAAAAAGTGGGCACCTTTGGGGAATAATGAGTTCATTAATATCTATTACATTCAAACTATAGAGTTGTCTAATTTACGGTATAGGACTCACTAGAATATCAGATGATTCTTTTACATTATTCTTTCCCAAAATTCACATTTATCTACAATCCTAAATTTCAGTATCAAGTAATCAGAGCTCACATCTGTAGAACTTCCTGTAGAAAGCAAGCTTCTAAGACACCCTTTTAAACAAAAGCGTCTCATTCACTTTTTTTAACAGACAGACGGCATGAAGCTGTGACAGGGAATGTTCAGGTCAGACATTCAGAGAAAGTTCTTCACCAGAGGGTAGTCAGACTAGTCAGACTCAGAACAGGCTCTTCAGGGAAGTGGTCATGGCACAGGCTTGCCTGAATTCAAGACGTATCTGGACAGCACTCTCAGTCATATGGTCTGGTTCTAAGGCAGTCTTGTGTGGAGCCAGGAGTTGCACTCAATGATTCTAATGGAACTCTTCCAACTTGGGGTATTCTATGATTCTGTGATTATTTGGTGTCTCTTAGAGGATGAATTACTAAGCCAAAAACAGAAGACATTTACTCAATCTCTTCTTCAGTTGCAGAGTTTTTTTAAATTTCCAACTTCCACTCTCCATATAAGCACTCTCATGAGAAGGCTTGAGCTGCTTTCACCATTTACTTTGAATTAACTGGAAAGAATCTTTCTCTCTTGGGAAATTTGATCCCAAAAAACATGATTTGAAAATATTAATAAATTATAATACCATTTTGTAATATAAAACTATTTCCGAGCTATTCTACCAGTGACTTTATTAGCTGAATGCTTTATGACCTTTAATGAATTTTATCCTCACACGATCTTCGTGATGTGAAATATTCACAACTAGTTTTTCTGTTGAACCATTACATGAGACAGGCAAAATGTTTTACTTAGGATCACACAGAATGTCACTGTCCACATGCAGATCCTTCCCTTTTATATACTCTTGAAACAATATTCACAACATTCAGACAGGATCAAGAGATCAGAGAAGAGAAGAGATGAACAGGTTTCAAGAACGTCAAGCCAGATTAAATGTTTTGTCTATACTCTTTGATTGAATTCCTTTACATGTGCTATTGGAAGCAGTGTGTTAACATCAATATAACTTTTCATTTGCTTTCCAAGGGTTCTCCATTAGTCATTTGTCAATCAGATTTTTACCTCGTTCAAACATTCTTTCTTTTCCATTTTTTTCTTCTTTTCCTTTTTCATCTTCCTCTTCATTTTCCTTATTTTTTTTTCTTACTCTTTTTGTCTGTCTTGTTTTTCTTTCTTTTTTTTTTTTTTTTTTTTTTTCCCCACTCTTGCAGAAGCACTTATTAGAATTCAGAAAGAGAAATTTCCACCAGTAGAAAATAAGCAAACTCCTGTGGACAATGTCACTGCTAATATGAGATGTCCAAAAGCATATGTTGCTTCCTTCAGGCTGCCTAATGATATTCCTTTAATCCTTAACAGTGCATGATGGACACTGGGTAAACTATTCATGCAGATATATTTTGTGAAGATTTGAAATTGGTAACAATATCGTTGCAAAATTCATGCTCTCCTGAATAAACTGCACAGTAATAGTCTTACCCTATGCACAAAGCTTTCAACAGGGCTTCAGCTGAATGAGCCATCTAATTCAGAACAGACGAAGCATAAAGAAGCATAAATATTGTACAATGGTTTCAAAAAAGGCTATGCATGACTGCATGTTTCCTGATTGTCATTTGTTTATATGTAGATTTATCAGTGCAACTACTAGTGCTGTACCATTAGCACTACCAGTATACATCTATAAGCTAACTTCAGGAAACAGTGTAGGAAAAAAGACACTTGATCATTAATGCATGATTTAGACCCAGAAAGAACTGTTGGAAAGTGTTTGTCTGACAACCCAGCAGGCTCATTATCTGTATTAAAGAAATTATTTATGTAAAAAAAAAGATAAAAGAAAAAAAAAAAAAGTAACCAGCCAGACAAGAAAGCAAGGTGTTTAAAAGGAGGAGGTAAAGAAAACACGTGCAGCGCATATTCAGTGCAGAAGAGGCTGCACTACAGTGAGAGTTGCCATGGAGACTGCTGGATATTAGCAAAGGCAGGCAAGGAGCTGAGAGCACTCCCTACAAACCCTCAGCACCCAATGAAGTTGAGACAAGTCTGGATCTGTCCCTCTTTATTGCCAAAGCAGTCTAGCACTTGGGAAGAGGAGACTTAGATGGGCAGCGGTAGTTAGTAGCATAGGAGCTAGCAGGAGGGGTTACTGCATAGGAAAAAATCCCCAATAAACTACTGTCCCAGGAAGAAAAGAAGGATTTAATTAATGCTTAGCATGAATGCTGTCTATGCGATAGCTCTGCTTTTTCAGAGTGAGAAATAAATTACTTAGCCTTTAAGAAAAATATCTTACCTCAGCTGTCCTGGCTGGTGAATCATGAAGACTATCTCCTCCTATTCCCCACTCTCATAAAACCTTCCCTTTCCACAATGGGGAGTATTAAATAACTAGCTGCATCCTTTCTTATAACTATGGTTACAACTGGAGTAGGGAGAAACATAAAGGTGAGGCTTAGGCTGTGGGTACCTGCCCCACTCTGAGTTCCACACAGCCATCCTAGAAGACATACTTGTGCTCTCATATTCAGAATTACTCACCAAAAAAAGTTGTCATACTGGGTTTAAGTATCCATCTCAAAATACAGAACTGAAATCCTGGGTTCCCTGATATGCCTTGAAAGCCCTTCACAACATGGCAGGCCCAGGTTGCTTTCAAAAAATATTAACTATAATAGGAAGAGGTGCTTTCTGCATGATTGTCAGTCTCTTAGGACTGATGCTACCCCATGCATTTTTTCCTGATGCACATTTGTGGGGGGTTGGTCTCGATGATTTCTAGAGGTCCCTTCCAGCCCCTACAATTCTGTGATTCTGTGATTTGTATTCACCATCACCAAATATCACTCTGCACCTATGCAGAAAGCCATTGATGAAACAGTAGTCTCCAAGGAAGCTGGATTGCATGGAGAATTTCTCTTTCCTAAGCAAAGCAAAATCTCTCCTCTCTAGTTATGTCAATGGGAAGAGATATTCTTTTGCCACTTGTTTTTTTTTTTTTTTATAATTTCCTTTTTTTTTCTTTTTTTTTTTTTTTTAAGGGAATCAAATATAATGGATATTTTTGCACAAGTCAGTTATCCTCAGTGATGTAGTGCTCTGTACTTCATGGCATAGGCACTCTTCCTTTTGCCCTCAGATTGCCTAACCATTGTGCAAAAATTCTTGCCATACACAGATGTCGTGAGAATCAATAGATTTGAATCTTAAATTCTGCATACTAGCTAGACTTGGAATCATGATGGCACCCTGCAAAGAAACACGTATTTTTAAACAAGTGAATAATTTATGGGTTAGAAAATTCACACATTTCCTATTCATTAGGTTGTCATTCTTGTGTCAGTCTTTGACAAATTTTGCTTGCATATGACTACTATATCATCACTGAGAGTTAAAAATAAATACACAGAAAGTGTGATGCTTGTTCACCTTGATACTAATCAACTGTTCCACCCACTTGGGATCTCAATCCATGCAGACATCACCGTTCAGATTGTTGGGCTTGGCACCTTACTTTGATTGCATCACTCTCTCCATGATGTACAGCTTGACTCTCAGCATATCTAAAGAAAGCTTTCTGTGCTTGCCTTTAAAAAGTCATTTATTTTACCTTAGTTCTGTAAGGTTTGCAATTTCAACAAACTAGAAGCCATTAGCTTTGCACTGCTATTGATCATCTGCTTTCCCTATCTACACTTCCGTAATTCTGAATATCTTTATATCCTGTGCTGAAAAAGTCAATCAGAACATTTGTGAAGGAATTATATTATCAGTTTTAAATCTTTCCTTAAAAACTGCTTTGTCTCAGGCTATTCAGCCAAATACAGTTTTGTACTGTCTGCAAAGAAAGTTTTTTTACTCTGCTTCCTCAATTTCTTTTTAAATTCAGCATCTCACCTCCTGTGTCTTATTGTTAGATAGCTCACCAGATATTCCATGTTGATCTAAGGACTACAAATGCTAAAGACAGAAAATACACTTTTTCTCCCTTGTAAAACTCCTTCCTGATCTTTGACTACATCTCTTAAGGCTACACAACCAATCAAGGATTGCATAATGCAATTAAAACTAATAACATTGATGTAGTGATTTCAAACTGTTTTGGTAGAGGATCTATTATCTCAAATATTTAAATCTTGGCCACTTTGAGTAGTGGAACAGCTATACTATCAAGTAACGCAGTTGATGATGAATAGACTAAGTCTCTTGCTAGATATGCTTTTTTTTCCTTTCTATAATCTATGAAAATATAGCACCACTTCGTATAGCTCCATAATCATTTTAATGTAAAACCTGAGTAGCAGTATGCATATTGGCATTTGTCCTCTGGAGGGCTTGGCACTACTTGCCTCACTACGAAAGGGAGTGTATTCTTGAGTTTCAGTCTAGCAATCTCTACTTGAGTAGCTGCACTGCTAGAAATTGTCATGGGAACCTGTGATGTGATCAGCAGGGTATGACAGAAGATGGCAACTGGAAGAAGAAAAGAAGAAATGGACGAAAGCAAGCTTGGAACTGTCATCAAAAAGTACTCTGGCAGTAATGGAAACTGTCGTGGGATCCCTAGTGAAGCTGAGGGACATAAAGCAGACAGGTTTGGGTTGTTTGCTTTAGCCAATAAATAATGAAAAAGATAGGTGCATAAGTAAAAGCACTGGGGAAGCTTTCTAAGGATGTGTAGATCAAAAACTGCTTCAGAAGCAGAGCCACATACAGATCCACAGGATCTGTCTGTCAGATAACAAAAGATTGCTGTTCATTTCATGTTAGGGAAAATATGTGTTTCCTTCTGTAATTTAAACAAATGCAAAACAACTGTAGCTACCAGAAAGCTGAAGCCAGATCAGTGACAACTGCCAGATGGTCACTTGGGATGCAGGTAAATTCCGTGAGCAACTACTTCAGGCAAATGTCTCATGTTAAGTGCCAGTAATTAATGTTGGAGCATGTATGTGGTTATTCAGATTTACATTTTTTTAAATGCTCTATAGGAAAATAATATACTTTTACAATAATTATTCTGTTGTTTTTTTTTGTTTGTTTGTTTGTTTGTTTTTCTGAGGTGAAGGAAAAAGAAAAGGATGTATATAAAGCTCTTTATATATCACAAAGCTTAAAATGTGCCTGTTCAATACGGGCATGACTTAACACAACATAGAACTCACTTTCTTAGGCTTATCTTAAGCTGCTCCAGGGCACTCCCAGGCTGCCTGGTGAAATTCAAAAGTGTAGCATACAGAAAGCAGAACCACATTTCCCCTACAGCTTTCATCGCCTACATGCTCCACAGAGGTCGAAAGAAACAAGAGAAAGAAGTGACATATCACTGAAGAATTTTTTAGTGATTTCTGTATTGTTCCATTTCCAGAGTTAATCCACTTCTGCCAGATCATGTGCAGAGCCGGTCATCTGAAGATACTAAAGGTATGTCTAAAACACAGTGTTGCATCTTCTGTAGACTATAGTTATGCCTGTGCTAGCTTTAAATTAGAATCATAGAATCTTTTGAGTTGAAAGAGACCTTTAAAGACCATCTAGTCCAACTTCCCCACAATGAACAGGGACACCTGCAGCTCTATCAGGTGCTCAGAGCCCCATCCAGCCTGACCTCAGGTGTCTCCAGGGATGGGGCATCTACCAGATCTCTGGGCAACCCGTGTCAGTGCTTTACTGCCCTTATTGTAAAAAAACTTCTTTATGTTCAATGTAAATCTCCTCTCTTTTAGTTTGAAATCATTTCCTCTTGTCCTATCACAACAGACTCTGTTAGAGTCTGTTCCCTTCTTTCTTACAGCCCCTTTTTACATATTGAAGGGTTACCCTCAGGTCTCCATGGAGCCACCTCTTCTCCAGTCTGAACAGCTCCATCTCTCAGCCTGTCCATGTAGGGAGGGTATTCCATCCCTTGGATCATTTTTGTGGCCCTCCTCTGGACACAATCCAACAGGAGTGAAAGAAAAGAAAGTGAGATTACAGCACAAAATAACTAAAGAGTTTATAGGAATGCATGTTTTTGTGGGGGATTTAAAAAAAAAAAAAAGGCAACATTTTTTTCCTGATTGAATAGCTTCACCTATAGGATAAGATATTTCATATTTTTCTTGATTGGGACAAAACTACAGGAAAAGCAGCATAAGTGTAGCTCAGCAGAGAAGGGAGGAAGGTAATGGCCAAAGTTGGGAGCACGACTGTTCATTTAAATGCCTACGTTTTTTGAGATTCTGTGTCCTGTGCCAAACAGCTGTTTTTATTGATCCTTCCACCTTTGTCCCTACCATTATTTTCACCATGGAATCGTTCCTTCTCAGCACTCTATTTTATGTTTTTCTGTTGTTGTTTTTTTTTTTCATACTTCACAATATTTCCACTCCTTGTTCACTCTCTATTCCATTCCCATCTCCTTCTTATTTTCTCCTGCCATTAACAGGACATTAGCTGTCACCAGGCTGTTATCTTTACTTTCTTTATCATCCCATGTTTACCTCCCCTCAGTCTGTAAACTCTCTTGGGAAGAGACTGTTCTGCTTTGCAATGCAAGGCATAGTCCCATTCTGCCCCTTTGCCGTGATACTAATAAAGAGGATTCATAAGACAGACAATTAATCTCAATATGCATTACAAAAATGGATTAGCATTAGTTTTAATAAAAATTTTGAAATCGTTAAACAACAAATTACTACCGCCATTGGCTATAGACCTTGAATAGCATTGGAATAAAAGTTTGATGACCAAAAAGTTGCATTTGCTTTGCTGTCTTGTACTAGCACATTTGTGCCTTTGGCAGCCTCCGGAGTAACTAAATCAATATCTTCTATTGACTGCACCCACCGTAGACATTGCTGCCTTGGTCATTTTATCACTCTCATCCCCATGCTTGCCCCCATTTCTCCTCTAACTCTTTCACACCCTTCCAACTGTGTTGCAGGTTCCGTTTCCTGATTGTGGCAGGGTATATGTCTATTCTGCTTCTAAACACATTTGTTTCAGAAACTAATTATATTTATTGATTAATTCTAAGTTTTCCTTCCAGCCCTTTAATTTAAATGCTAAGCATAGTAAACGTTAGAGCATCTGGTTGTGCATCCTTATTTGTAATGGAAACATGAGCTTTGGAATGGGATCCTCTTATATTGGATCTATGGATGTACCAATTATATAGAACACAAGTTCTTTATAATCTCAACAAAAGAATGCAGCCACAGTAAATCATGTTTTTCATTCAGAATATGCCTGGCTATATTCTAATTTTGCCAATTAAGGTGGCGTTGGTCTTTAACCTGACTTCAGCTTTGGTGTATAAATTGAAATTCTTTTCTGACAAGAAGCAGATAATCCTCTTCCAACTGTAGAAAGTACAATACTGAACAGGGAAAAGGTTTTGTTTGCAAACAGAACAATCAGAATATCAATTTTTTTAGTTTCATCTTCTCTGAATAATTCTATGATTTTGCTCAAAATTTGTAACAAACAAGTTTTTTGTTTTTTGTTTTTTTTTACCTCACAGCTGCAAAATTAAGATGGATATGTGCAAATATAGGATAATAATGATGCCATTTATTTTTAAAACTGTTATTTGTATTACTACTTATATATATCAGCAGTGTCCATTGCATTAAATGGTATGATTCTCAGATCACAAGATGTGATCTTTGATCCAAAGTCAAAGAGATTTCTTCAGGTAGTTTGATAGAAAGCAGAGAAGTTATAAATATAAAGGCAAAGGGCCAGAACAACATGTCATACACTTTTTATGCTGCAATGGACAGCGATCACAAAGCATAAGCCCTTTTGATACTTAAAGATTCCCAGACTGATATAATTTATAAGATTTAAGGTTTGTGCTTTTGTAATTGGAATTATGATCTACTGTAAAGATGGTATTTTGACAATTTTTGCAGAGGTACATTAGAGTGAAGTAATTACTACCCAGGCTTAGTGTTAGAGACATATAAGACTTACTCTATGACAATGTCTTTTCCAGTATAGCCTTCCTCCATGTCCAGCTCAGTTAAACTGCAGAGCTATCAACCAAAAAAGATGGCTTGCCAAAAATGCCTCACAGACAGGTATTTTCAGAAAGCTTTTCAATAAAGTATATTGGGGCACATTCACTTTTCAGGCCCATAAAGTCTCAACCAGCCATATGCTACATATGCAAGCTAAAAAAAAAAAAAAAAAACAGAGCAAAACTTAGCCCATTATCTTTAGAATTAATGCCCAAATGACACAGCTACAATAGATCTGACAGGTTTTCCTGCTAATGTAATTGTATTGCATTGTATTATGAATATTATTAATTGACACTCAATTTGCAGGTGATCTAATCACATTTTCCTTTAAAAGGCATAATATTGCCTTGCTGCAAATGGGGTATTTAAGCTGACTTGAGAAATCTATTTCTGTCCCTTTTCACTCCAATATTCCTATTTCTAACTTTGTTGCTTCAACATTTGGCAGGGAGCACTTAAGACTGTGTGAAGCATCCCGTGATCAGTATCCGTGAGCTAAAAATGCTGGTAGAAATCAGTGTGAAAACGGCAGGGTTTTCTCTGAAAGTACTTGATCTCTGTTTTATCTCTCTGTAAAGCAACGTCTCTGACCACACACACACACACACACACACACACACAAAAGAAATCAACGGTTTCACTAAAATGCAGTCATGTCAGCATTGAGCTCTCATACATTTTGATGGGACATGTATGTAGATGTGAATCAGGAAATAAAATGAATGGAAAGTGCAACATAATCCATTTAGGAAGAGTTCTTCATTTATGCAAGAATAATAATGAATCTCAAATTCGCGGTTAATCGTAAAAATTATAAGAGACCTTTCTCCTCCTCTTTCAGTATTTCCACACTTTTTGCTTTGTGCTAAGCCATAATTTGTTGATTAAATTAACATTTTCTATAGGCATGTTCATGGAATGAGCAGCAAGGGTTATTACGGTCTTAAAGCAGTTTCCTTGGCATTTTACAAGGCAAGCATAAATCGCATTTTGTATTTCAGAGTTTCCACTTCCCTTGAGGGCCTTCAATGAGAAAAGTGCTAACTTAAGCAAAAGAAAATGAAATGCCTGCATTTCTGGTGCTTTCTTGCAAGAGGAAAATAACTATGGGTGGAAGGAACATTTGGGAAAAAACAGCATGGACACTTTCACCACAGCTGTTTGGCCTTAGGCTTTGTATAGAAACATTGCAAAAGTATTTATTGATTTACCAAGGTTTTTTTCCTGGATGCCATAGACATTTAGAAAGCAGGTTGAATCATGTATAATTAATGTTAGAGAAATGAATAAAATAACTGCCTATGTAGAGAACTAATTTATCAGCCCACATACAGTTAGGACTAGTCAACAGAACGTCAGATTATCAGCTAAATATCACAGCATCTTTCCTAGATCATTACATATTCACATGCAGAAAGCTGCATAATGCAAACTTTTTGCTTACTAGAAAATTAGGGATAAAGTGACCAATGACAAAGAATCGTCATTATGAGTAGTAAACGTAAATACTGATCAGAAACTTTGCATTTTAGACCCGGGCATCTTAATGGGTAAATAACCTATAGATAAAATACATTTTGCATTTCCATCATGAGGAAAGCAATGTCTGTGTGAGAACACAATTTTATGCATCTGAATTTTCCCAGTTATAAATGTGCAGGGCATGTTATAGATATAGATGACTTTAGGTGGTTGGCTGAAACTTTATAGTATAGTACAGTATCACAAAGAGAAACTAATTAGCATCCCAAAGGACTTAATATCAACTTGTGTTTGAGGTAGCCAGTGCCTTTCCTCAGCATCCATTAAAATAAAGCCACAGCATGCAGATGCAACTGTACTTCTACATCAGCTTACATTTTCTTGGCTAATGTAGCTCATTTTGTATAGCATGCAGTAGATACAGCTACAGATGCTTGTCTTACTTGGCATTATATTTTCTTGCCAGTCACATCCTAATTTATTATTCTGCTTTAGTATAGCTGTCCTCCATGTGGAGCACATCTGAGATCATCTTTAAGAGTTGGACTTACCACGCATGCAGGCAGATGATCTGCATCAGCAAAACTAGATTTGGAATAGGACTTTAATGATTTATCCATAAGGCTAAGTAAGATTGTAAGTTTAAACCTACTGCAACAGCTTGCTTGTTTCCACTGTGGGATAAACAGCAGCACAGAAGAAAAAAAAAGTGCTCCCAGACCAAGATGCTCTCATCCCAGAACAGTCAGTCCTGGTTATTACTACACTTCTAGAGCATGATATCTTCCAGAATACAAGTGAAATTTATAGGTACTTTGAGCATCTTCTTGCAAAAAGAGAGGAAAATGTGTCTACTGGGGCACAGATTTGCCTTGCATAACCTGGTGATTTTTCAAGTGTAATATAAAATCTGGGATACACTGCTTACACAATGCTACCAGGTTAATAAGAGTCAGAGCTGTTCTGGAAAAAAAAAAAAAAAGAAGAAGAAGAAGAAGAAGAATATAAGAAGAAGAATGAAAACTGTGCTAAAAGAGAAGAGAAGGTAGAGTTTGTCCTCAAAAGGGCAAATCTCACATTAGCAGTCAGCATAGCAAATAAAAATGTGGTACCAGCTACATACACACCTAGTTCTGATGAAGAAAATCTTTCAGACTCCTAGCATGTATCTTGCTAACATAGCTGCTCTTCATTTATTTTAGCTTCATTGGGCCAAATTCCAGTTACCTGGAGAGGGGAAGTTGGATGGGAGTTTAAGAGCAGTTGTAGAAATAGAACTTAAACCCTGCTGGATCTAATGACAGCTGTGGCAGTTTAACTCCTATAACATATTATTACTGATGTGTTCTCATTCTAAGGTAAACAAATTTGACATGCATTGACTGGGATTAGCGTGGCAAATGCCTATGAATCCCACCTAGTTGTATACAAGTAGATGTAACTGGGAAGCTTCAGTTTGGTCTTTTTTTAGAGATAAAAGAAACTTTCTTCATGTCAATTTTGATCTTGTCTAAGAGAATTAGTTGTAAATTTAGGAAAAATTGCTTTGCCTGATGTTAATTTCTTCATTATTGGAATAGATTTCGAGTACTCAAAAAAAGGCTTTCACAAAGTGACTGCTTGAATGAGTGAAATAAAATAGAAACAATACGAAAATAACTAAATAAAAGCAAGAGAGATTATAAATGTCTCACTAAATTGATGACAAAAGCTCACTCTCTCTCATCAACATACAAATCCTTAAAACCACACTGGAATAGGACATTAAATAAACAAACCTTCCTTAGAAGTAATGCACTACCAAACTGTTACTTCTATGCCAATGTGACTAGAAAGGCCCAACTATTGCAGAATAATCCAGCCTCATTGTTTGTTCACTAGGAATTAGAACTGGTTTATATCAGTGCATATGCGAGGTAGGTCAAGACTGACAGATGAGCTTTCCCATTATATTAACAACAAACAAACAAAAAGTTCTCTGCATAATGTTCTCCACTTTTCAACTTCAGTAACAATTTCAAGTAGTATAATTTTGCTAAGTGGTAACTAAGAGAATTGTCACAGTCTGCAAAGGGTGTTAGAACAGAGGTGAGCAAAATTGTAGGTCCTTCAGGAGTGCATCACTAAAAGTAGGAGAATTAAATTAAAACTAGAAATATCACTGGCCTGATCATTTAAGCACACACCAGCTAATATCACAATTCCTATTTCAAGAGTCCCTAATTAGTTCTTATTTCTGTTTTTTTATAACACTCGTCAAATCGTTACAGAATATCATCTCTTCATTGCTCATTGGTAAGCAAATCAATATTAAGGACCAAGTTTCAATAGCAAATATGACTGAGTACTACTATGTTTACAGAAGTAAGATATTAGGCTATCTAACAATTCAGTAGGAACTGAGTTTGAAATGTGTCATTTTGAGGATCAATCTTCTAAGTGAAATGTGAAAGCCCTAGAACTGAGGCTTTTTGAAAGCACTTGCAGTAGAAAAAGCTTGATGTAGTTGTTTTAAAAAGCCTTTAGTTTGAATACTTTTCTGTACATCCTGCAGGCTGTTTGCAGACTAAGAGGACTGATCAACCAATTTCCAGTGCATTATTACAGCCCTTTCTCCTGAGTGCAACATAGGAACAGACAGATGATTACATTAATTTTTCCAGCAATGACAACAGACCATTTTGTGGGCTTTCTGAGCTGCCCCACTAGGTGATAGATATTTATGGGGAAATCAGAATCATAGAGTATCCTGAGATGGAAGGGACACACAACAATCATCAAGTCCAATTCCTGGATCAAAAATGACTGAGCTTGAAATATAAGTCCCTCTGGTAGTCACTCTAGTCATTCTACCATTGCTGGATGGTATTTATCCAAACTCTTTTCAGATACAAAGAAGGAATGAGGAGAACGACACAAGTTTTGTGCAGTCAGTATTTGATTTACACTGGTCATCTGTATTGGCTATGTGCAGGAGAAGCATGCTTGTGGGTTGTAGTGTCATCTTCTCATATTATAAGGGTGAACAAGACTGAACTGTGGCCTGTTTGAAATCAGCTGTTTGAAATCAGCTGGAGCCAAATAAAGAAGTCTTATCATTTCTATCTTTCTGTGGAAACAGCAGATCATAAAATTCATCCATATTACAGAAATCAGAGAATGGATGTTAAACACGTCTCTGCCTTTTAATGAATTTTCAGGCCTTTGATTTTAGTACTCCTCAAAAATAGCATGCTTTTAAAAGAAAAAAAAATCTAAATGATTACAATTTGAGGTAGGCATAGAGTTCTCAGCTGCAGAAAACTGGGAACTACTTGTTTACTTTTGGGAAATTTTTACTTTCTCTTTTCAGTTGTACTTTGTCTTTTTCTTGTACATTGGCTTCTACCTAAATCCTTCACACTGCATTTAGAACCAAATAAAGCATTAATATGTTCATTTGTGTGAAATGTTCTCTTAACTATTACCTCAGGCAGTCTTTAGTTGGATCTGATAGGGAAATGCATTGACATTGTTAAGGTTAATGACCCAATGATTAACAATACACATTTTGCAGCTCAATGCTTCCAGTCATTGTTTCACAGAGTAACGTGAACAATGACATGTATATTATGCTACAATATCTGGAATGGTGTCTTTCTTTCTCCATAATAGGTGATATAAAAGAAGTCACTCCATGCTCAAATTAGTACTTCTGAAAGATGGACAAAGTTTTATACTTATCAAGAACGTGAGGAATTTCACTGAGCTCACAGACAATACTATATTAATCCTGATTAGCTCATAAAGTCGGTCAGCTTATAATTTGTATCCCACTGCATTTAGCTAAATCATCCACAATTTAAAAAAGATACTTTTTATACTCATAATTACATCTAACTAAAGCTGTAGTGCTATATTGGGTCATCTATAGCACAGATCTGATGTGAAATGATGATCCACATGATTGCATTTCTATCCAGAGCACACAATATGACTTTTATGCTGTATTTATGCTGACTGTGGCACTTATATTTGGCATAAAGTTACACCAGTATGGAAGAGCAACTCTCAGTCTCGCATAAAGTCACTCAAATCAAATTTAGCTTTTCAAAATTTTTGTAAAAAAACCCTGAGTTGGTGATGTGAATTTGTACTATTTTAGTTTCTGACTGTGGTGTCTTAGATTAGTACAATATATATGTACCATCCTCTGGAATTGGGATCCAGCTTTCAGTACAGTGTCTGCAATGGTATTGCTTCTCTTGTATATCATATTCAGTGGATATTTTCACAGTCAATGTTTACGTAGCTCACAAATGTAATTCATCTAGTTAAACATTTAAAACAGATTTTCATTTCTTAGGAAAGAATGGTTTTGAGAGCGTTAATATCAAAATGGAATGACTGTAAAGAACATTTTTCTATTGTTTCATCAATGTCATTTGAATATTACAGAATAATTTATAAATATTAAGTAATTCATTGAGCTTTGCAGCATGCCCTTGTTTATAAGCATTGAATTAGCATTTTAATGTATTTTACAGGACTTGCTTATACTAAATTATTTTCAGGTTAATATAGCATAACGAGCTAAAAGACTAAATAGGACAGTAGCAAGTTTCACTAAGTAAGGACGAAAAAAAGTCATATAGTTAGTTATATCTGTCTTGAAGGCATTACAGATTACAAATTAATGACATTTATTTTATGTATTATACATAAAGAAATGAGATATAACACGTTAGTTATATCTGGATTAAACCTGTAATTAAATGAATGTTCAGATTTTCAAAAGACCATAGAATGACATTATAGAATCACAGAATGGCTTGGGCTGGAGGGGGACCTTAAAGATCTTGTAGATAGGAACCCCCTGCCATGGGCTAGTTGCTCCCTACCAGATCAGGCTGCTTAGGGCCCCATCCAACCCACCCTTGAGCACCTCCAGGAAGGGGTTTTCCACAACCTCTTTGGGCAGCCTGTTCCATTACCTCAGCACTATGTCAGTATAGAATTTCTTCCAAGCATATAACCTAAATCTCCCCTCTTTTAGTTCAAAGCCATCCCCCCCTTGTCCTATGACACACTATCAGAGTGTCATTAAAGGCTGTACTCCCTCCTGTTTGTAAGCTCTGGAAGGCTGCAACAAGGTCTCCCCTGAGCTTTCTATCCTCCAAGCCAAACTCCCAACAAGCCCAATTCCCCCAGCCTTTCTTCATAGGAGAGGTGATCCAGCCCTCTAAGCATCTTTGTGGCCCTCCTCCAGACTAGCTCCAACAGCTCTGTATAGTGAAACACATTCTGTTTAATACTGGAAAAGGCAAGTCTTCACTGCCCTTGAAACTTTAATAGTTATATTGGTGATTAAGCATGGACTGAAGCAATCTTCTTAATTGTTTAAATTAAATATATATACATACTATGGCCCAGATCCTCATTCTCATTTACTGATTAGATCCTTGCAGGAAAATATATAAACTACAAAATTCACACCTGTTCAAATGATTAGTCCTGAGAAATGATTTTCAAAGAGAAAATTTGATCTCAGAGGGACATCACATGGAAAAAGATTAGTCTGTTTCTCAACTATCCACATGAACATGTGTCATGTAATACCTTTCAGTCACATTTGGTCATGCAGTACAGCCTTTGAGAGGCTTAAGAGCAGATTTGTGAACTGAAACTTCAGCTATTACCATTCTCCTACATCCCCATTAGGTACAACATTTAAGTAATATTCGGGCAATGTACTGAAGCATTCAAAAGCCATCAACACCAAAATGCATTGAAGTGCTGCTAAAGATAGTTTGCTGTAGAAACAAAGATGCCAAAGGTATGTGCCATGTAGAAGACAAAAGTATGTGTTAATCCATGCCAGTCTCTCATATCAAGATAGTTTCATGAAACGATGCTGCTCTCTTTCGTAAGGCACAGAAAATGAGTTCCATAGACTATGTAATTCAAAGATAAGAAAAGTGACAGCAGAAATTAACTATGAGCATTTAATTAGTAAAGAAAGAAAGGAGAGAAAATTAAAATAATTTTGGGTACCAAAAATGCATAAGAATTATAAAAGTTAAATTTTTTGTAAAATATTCTGTGGAAAGTGAACAAGTTTCATCTGTAAGAGATGATTATTCTGGAAAGGTATGAATGTAACTTTTCTCAGACTTCCAATCTTGTTGCAGACATAAAAGCTAAATATGTAACAGATTTAGCTGGATTTTATGATTTAGTAAAATACGCGACTAGATATAAATTGTTAAATGTTTGCAGGACTGGAGACTAGCTAACTCCTTATCTAACAGAGTATTGACAGAATGATGTGGAAAGTGAGGATCACATAGAGCAATGTATTCATCAGACATGGCTGGAGACACCTATTTAAACAAGAAGTCAGTCTTCCATCACATACTTCACTTTGCCTATGGAAAGAATTTCACTGTCTTAAATATTATGTACCGTGTATCTTGATAGTTAATTCTGAATTTTGTTTAAAAATCTGTTTGTGGTACAGAAAATATATCATATGAGACATCACTGTTCTGCAGTCTCCAGAGATTTATACTAGTAAGTCAAAGGTTGTTAATCAATTTAATCAAAGACTCTTTGATTAAGGTTTACCTGCATCCTGATCATGTTTTTAGCCTTTGTAATATCATGTAAATAGCCTTTGGTTTCCCTGCATCCTCACCAGAATCCATCTGTAGCTGAATAAAATTAAACAAACATATAAACCCCTGCTCTAAGATCCCTTGGATACTCCAATATTAACTATTTTCTCCAAGGGTTGAAATTTTCCAGCAAAGTTCTTGCTGTCAACAGGTAAGTTGAAGAAAAGATATCAAAAGACACAAGGCATAGGTGACTTGACAGTGAAGACAGTAAAATTAGATGAGAAAAATCTCTACAACTTCTGTCCAAAGTTTATTCTGATGGCCCATAGCTGCTTCTCATTTGAAAAATCAGAGAATAGCACATCAGCCACACCAATTACTGAAACAAAAATTAAAATAAGTCCCTCAAAGCAGAAGATCAAGAACTCAATATTTGGAAGCACTATCATGTCAGTAGAACGGGCCTTTATTCTTAATTATTTTTTAAAATGATACACCATCACAGGAAAAAAAAAGCTGAACACCAGCAAATATCTCTAAGAAGCAGAAATGCTAATCATAGGGAAATTAATTCTGTGCAAGTAAAATGTACTTTTACTTTAACAAGACTGCATAAACAAATTAATTCTAAATGAGACAGCATCATCCTGCCAGTTCTCTCATCGGGCTCAGTTCCACCTTCTCCTGCTTTTGTTGCTATGTTAGAAAATTTGCTTTCCACAGGGAGGGAAGATTTCCATAGTGTGGAAATAAGAGCTGAAACCTCGAGTTGAATGCACCTTATTCATCTTTAGAGAACTAACTCAGGTATCCAGGTTTGGCACCCATTTACTTTATCCTTGTGCTAGAATGAGCCATTCAAAGCAAAGCAAAATGGATATCTCTGAAGAATAAATTAGAGAAGCATATCACTAAGTATACTGGGTTTGCAAGGTACATAAACAGAATTGTTTTCCTGCTAAGGCCAAGAGTTAAAGGGGATGAAGCTAGGCCCTCCTGCATTTGATGCAAAGCCTGGAGAATGAGATGGAAAGAGAATGTGGTGCATAGACAACACCAAAAGCAGATGAATCTTTACCATTATGACAATCTTTACTATTATTTTCTATGCTATTATCATAGCAAAAAAGAGATCCCAGGATCTCACTGGGGTGCTGTGTCAGAGTTTCCTAAGAAGCTTTTATTGCCTAATCTGACAAGGCAGAAATCAGAGGCTTTATCCCCGTTTGAGAAGCATAAAATTGTGACAGGGAGAGATTAACCACCTCACTCTGGGTGATCCAGAAAAGCAATAGGTGAGCAGATAGTACCTGACAGACCTCTCAGATCCCAGTCAGACACCTCAGCTGTATAATCACATCTTTCTGAAACTGTTCAGTCACCTGGTCATGACTACAAACTGGATAGGATTTGGCAAGTACAGGAAGAGGAGTGGAGGGCAAAGGAGGATATTTCCTCCATTTTTCCTCTTACCTTTTCATGACAAAGGAAAAAGGAAAAGCTTTTCCTATCTTTGATTTTCAAATCAGAGTCTACAAATCCTTTCTTTTTTATCTCAACATCTTTCTTTTTTTATCTTCTCACCTTCATCTTTCCCCTTTTTTTGTGTGGTTCATTCGTAGTTGCGTAGCAACAGCATGCTTCTCAAAAAAGACACTTGCTGGATAGAAAAGACTGAATGAAAAATCAAGTTGTACAGGGCCCTATTGAGACCATAAAACAACCATATTTTCTGACTGGCTCTTCCCAAAGCTGTAACTATGTAGGTGTGTGAGTTGAGGGAAGGTACAAGTCAAAAAGAATCAGAATTTCCAACTGCCCTTTTCTAGAACCTATGCAGGGACTTCTGTAGTTCCTTTGGAAAGACCAAAGAAAAATGTATGATAAAAGAAGGAATGGAAGTATGAAGCCCAAATAACCAACAAGAAATCCATACCAATATGTTCCTGTGACAAGGAAATAAACCTGATATTTTTACTTAACTCCCGAAAAAGCCCTAACTGTTCTGATAGGTCTTTAATTATGAAGGAATCTTCCACAAAGAATGTGAGCAAGAGCAACTCTTGAACTCAAAAGTTAATAATTCTTCTCAATGTATAAAATAGTGGAAATCCCACTGTCCATTGCAGTTAAGCTGTATTTACCATAGATAAAACCGAGTCAAGCAGAATACTCCAACAAATGCCGGGCTTAAGGAAGTCAAGCAACATACACAGATAAAATGGAAGACGGATATTTGATAGTATGTTGTTGCAGTGCAGTAGAGGAAGATCAATATTATACAGAAGGTTAGTGGTGAGAATCAAAACAGTTTTCTGTGATCTTAAAATAACATTTTTCTAAGACTAAAACCTAGTGTTATAGAATCATAGAATGCCTCATGTTGGAGGGGAACTACAAGGATCACTGAATCCAACTGCAGGCATGGCGTGTCAAATTGTCACAAACAGAAGCCTATCATACAAAAGTTGATTAAATTTCTTCAGTCCATAGACAATTTATTGTACAATAACCTTCAACATGTGAAATGCTTTATCTTCCATTTAAATCCATCCTTTCTTTCATTCATTTAATCTGGAAGAAAAATAGATGGTGCAGAGAGTCAGACAAAGGCCAGATTTCTGAGTAGGTAGATACCTTTAGATAGGTCTGACTTTTCTGTGAATTGTCAATCAGTCAGTATCCATACTCAGCCTAGATCATTGCTCATTTTCTCAGCATGCAAGGGAGGACATTTATGCACAATGGCAAAAGTAATTAAATGAATTTTGTGCCAGGAAAAGTTTCAAAACCAACTCTTTAATGCCATCAGTAAAAGCAGCCACTATTAAATAATAGCTGCACTTAGATTTAAATTCTGTTCCAACATGGTCTGTCTTGGCCATAAAACTAGAACAGAAATAGTTAAACACTGAGAGGGACTTGAAATCTGATCAATCTGATTTTTTCATCTTAATCTACTCATATAACTTCCCTGCTGAATCCTTTCCTGTAAACAAAAATAATTTATTTTTATTTTAGAAAAGTTGTGTGATGTACACTTACAAAAATCTATTAAGGTAAAAGCTAAATTTAAAGGGTAAGTATTAAATGAATGAAATGAATTAAGATAAACTCTAGAGAGAAATCCATGCATCCTCCTACTACTGTGAAGTTTGCTCATATTTTCATTTGCATTTGCAATGCTCAGCAGTTCAATATTAAAGTTGAGATATAGACTAGGAAATTTTTTCCTTTTTTTTTTTTTTTTAAGAAGAAAAACTTTAAGAAGAAAAGTTTGGTTTCTGTTTTATGTTTTATAGAAAAAGAATAAAAATAATTGAATATTTAAAGAATGAAATAATTTTAAATGCATGTCAGAAGATAGGACTTGGAGTCACAATGGGATGAAATGCACGAAACACAGGTCAAAAAGCTGTGTGGGAAGAAATGAAGGACTCAAATGGAGTCTGTGTCACATGCAGTGTTTGTCTACTAAAACAGTTGAAAATCTCAAAAGTATAGACAGGGCAAAAAAAGAATCATAGCTGATAAGTTCCAGCTGCTATGCTGTTCTGATATACAAAAAGAGTCAAAATTGTAAAATATATATATATATATATTTATAGTATTTGTACAGAACACACTTTTTTTCTGAAATGTAGTTCAGTCATTAGATAGCCACATTTGCCAGCTTCCAGTAACTACTCTGTTAAATAAAGTCCTTCAGATATTGCTTTTTGTGGGTAAATGTGATGCTGGTGCAAGGTGGGAAAATGACAACACTAATAAATTAATCTCTTTACCTAACATGAACACTGATTAACCTGCCTACACTACCCTGGCAAGAACTAGGACTGTAGTTCTCTTTTAAGAGCAAGAGGAACTAATCTCTCCTGATCTATATCTCCTAGCAGTAGTGAAATATTTCATTTGTTCACTATACCCCGTCTTTTCATCTAATCTAAGGCTGTCAGCAAATGCTGTGTTGGTTTGTGAATATAGAATATGTATGAGCTCAGACTGAAGCCACTAAATTCATATCAGTTGACTACTGAATAACCTTAAGATAGGAAAACTAATTTTAGGATGTCATTCACCTTCTGGGACAAATTCATTCATTCTCAATATCATTGATGGGTTAGATGAATTACTCTCTGGAGGTGACTAGTGCTCCTTTTTCACTGCAAACATAGTCCACAAAACTAATATAAACTATATACCAAAACTGTACTTGGCTTAAGTACAATCTGACTGACTTCCTATTCAGTCTGTGATTTCACAGTGATTAACTCATCCCGTCACCAACCCTGTGAGACAACTAATATGTTTCCACATTAATTATTTGCTGCATTCAACATGAAAGTCAACAATTTTTTAACATTTCCAATCAGAAAGTATCATCCTGAAAGTTGATAACTCATGAGTAAATAGCAATAATAAATTGCAATAAATTTGGTGTCATTTTTGTTTTCTCTGTCCTGATATATAAGAATCCAACTTTAATGCAACATTTAACTTTTACTTTGGTATTTGATTTACTGAATCATGTTTATTCTCAGAGATAAGGTCTCCAGATAAGCTCTGGAGAACCTTCTGTGTCAGTTTAACAGGTAAGAGCCCTCAGCTGTCTAGATCATCCAACTATTAGAGATTATCAAACCTTTAATATAGTCTAAAAAAATGCATCCTATGTGCTGCTATAATTAATTGTTCAGTAATTCTGCTTAAAATCACAATGAAAATAAGTTTACACTAATGTGATGTTTTATAAACAACTGGAACAACTATCATAGTGCAGATAAATGAGATCTAGGTGAAAAAAATTCAGAGCATACATGACAAGACATCTGGGCTAATATCCATCTCTAGTTATGCAGAGATTTTTAGTTAAAAGAATGAGCAAATTAACATAGCCAGAGGAAATATGAATTATAACAAATAGAAGCAGTAGTGAGACATATAATATGTGCACATGGGGCTTAATTAGCAGTTGCCTGAAAGAGGAATGACCTATGAACTTTCCAGTGGGCAGCTAGAACCCTGGATCCCAGTACTGGGAGACGCAGGTTGGAAAGGGCAAGTCCCAGGAAAGTTGCAAAAAACTGGTTATGTTTTCCATGTGTCTGTTGTTTTTTTGTCCTTCCATCCTCAGTAAAGTCATTGCTTCATGTGTGAGAGTATTTGTAATTTTAGCGTTGCCACTAAAGAAGCCATTTCTTTCAAGATCATCTGGATATTCTAGATAGTGGCCACAGCGCACAATCAGATCTAGATAGTTTGAATGGGAAAGAATTCATATCTGCCTGTAGGCCATGTAGGCCATGCACATCACAAGGTCAAAGGAGCAGAGACTAAATCATAAGTCAGACAGTGACAAATGCAAGATGTCTTCATGGCTTTTCATGGACGTCGTAGTTTAATATGTGAGAATTCTCATGTGAAGTGAAATCAATTAATTCTAACACCTGATTCCTTTGGAATAATCATAATAAGTGGAGAGGCTAGAATGGAATGGAATGAAATGGAACCATAGACTCATTTCTGTTTCAAGCACCTGCCAAAATACCTATTTACCACTGAGACCAGAACAACTCTGAAGCAGCTGTTGTGCTCTTCTGGGTAAATAATATGTGTTAAAAAATGTATAAACATTTATACATGTTTACCTTTGAGACACCGGCTTCTCTGAAGTAGACATTTCCCTTGCTGCATACATAATACATGCTTTGTTTGAAAAACTGCCTAAATTCATAAAGAGAGAAAAACCTATAGGGCACTATATATGTACAGTGCTGTTATCTCCTGTAAATACAGAGGTAGTGGAGGCTCTGCATATTATACAGCATTATATATCACTGGAGCAGGCTTCCCAGAGAGATGGTGGAGCCTCTTTCTCTGATGATATACAAAACCTGGCTGGACACTTTCCTGTGCAACTTGCTTTACGGAATCTGCTTTAGCAGAGGGTTGGACTAGATGAGATCCCTTCCAACCCCTACAATTCTGTGGTTCCCTGATTTTTTGTCTTCAAAGTATTCTGCAATATGCAGAAGTTTGACAAAGACTATTATCTGTCAATTTCTGCAAAAGGTCAGGGTTCTGAATACTGTTCATTTCATTCACATAAGTCCAGTGTGTGCCACAGAGAAGAAAAAGCTAAAATCTCAAGTGGTGATGTTGCATAAGCATTTCATGTCTTTTTTCATCCCCATTAGCACTGAATATATAGTTTCAGCTAGAGGTTGAGGTTCCCTCCACAGTTGATGAAGAGTGAGGGAGATGCTGTGTGAGCTCTATAGTAATAATGCACAATTATTCCAAGTGATCAGCTGATCTACCAGAGGAAAATTATGCTAAGCCACAGACGTGTTCAGTCACTCCTTGTATACAAGAATTTGCATGAAATTATCTGTTCCAGATGATGACACACCTTGACTCAGAAATATCTCTGTCCTATTGTGATCAAGCTTAAGATTGACAAATGTAAACAGTTGCTTTGTAAATCTTACATGGGGAGATACAATTCACAATTCCTTGGGACCATCTTAAACACCCTCCCAACTCTAATTAGTAAATATTTGTAAAATTAGTTATGTTTACTGTAAGTGTCTATGAATTGCTTAGAGGAAGGTAATGCAACATCATCTCCGATAAATTAGTAAAAAATAAAAAACTTGATAATATTTTATATGGGATGCTATCTCTGGTAAGAAATTGGGGAGTTGGCCTAGATGATCTTTAAGGGTCCCTTCCAATTCAAAAGGTTCTGTGATTCTATGATCCTAAATTCTACCTATTGATCTACTTATTTCCCCATTTGTCTTTTTTCAGACGTCTAATAATAATCATTTTATATTCTCAAATTTCATATTTAAAGATAACCCTTTTCCTTCTGAATCAAAATAAATTAGCTTGATTGCCTGCATTAAGAACAGCCCAGTCTTTAGCTGGTATTTCATAAGCCAAATTGCAGTAGCAGCATTTTGTAAATACTGGGTGCAGAACAGCACAAAGGCTAGATAGTTTACAAGATGAGTTTCTTACATCTTGTCTTCTGATTCTAATCAACTTTCATAACTTCAAAAATTTGATTAAGCGTTTTTCCCCATCCTGCATTCCTCACAGTGCCAATATGTTATTACACTCTTTAAACAAATCTGAGTTTCTGATTAATAGAGTTTTAATTAATAAATCTTATTTTATTGACAGAATCATTAGGAAAGGTCATGGCCTTTTTACCATTAACAGGAGGCAATCCTATAGTGGATATATACACATTACTTCACTATCTGGGTGGTTTTTTTCTTTCCTACCAGTAGTTAAATAAGAAGAGCAGAGCAAGCCATGCAGGAAATTATTTGAAACTACAGATTCTCATCATCTCTACAAATCAGTGAGTGAGTCCTTGTTTGCTTGTTGTAACTTCAGGTTCTGCAGAAGCTCTGTAATCTAAAAGGAAGATCAGAACGGAGCCCAGCAGTAGAATCAATGAGTATAGCTCTATTTTCTATCATAGAAAAGACATTCTGGATGATCTAATGATCTTCTCTGGCCTTAGTCACTGTGCTTTTACAACAGCCTTTCACAGAAGGCAGCCATGTGTCAAACTTTTATATGGCAGGTATTCAAGAACAACATGAATCCACCAAACCTGACGGATATAGTTTTGTCTGATCAGAAATGAAAGCTTAGGAAGAAGCGCACCAGAGTAGCTACAGTAGGTTTGAATATGACATATCAGCTAAAAATATGAAAACGTTTTTTAAGGAAAAAAAAAAAATTGTCATTGTTCCAAAAATTACATCTGTTTTTGAAGAACGTTGGTAATAGTCTAATTCCAAAATCATCAAGGGAAAGATCAATTTAACTGATCAAACAAGAATAGAAATGATACAGAAGGTCAAGAACATGAAATTAAAAAATGAAGCAAATATTAGATTAACTCCAAACAAAGCAGTAAAAAAAAAAAAAAAGAGCAACCTTCTAATTAAAGAAGATGTACTCAACCAATTTTCCGTAAAGTTAATAAGAAATAAAGAATGATTACAGTACTGAAATGGATTTAGTACATTGCTAAAGTGCTTTTATTGGCTAAGATCCTTGTTTATTTCAGAAGTTGATATAAAAATGTCATTCTGTGCTCAAGTTTTGGACAACTCCAATCTCTGAAGAAATAAAAACTCTGAAATCTTTTTACATATGATGCCATTTCTTGCAAGTTTTATTTGTACTCAGCAACTTCATTGGCCTTTCATTGGCAGTTCCTGAGATTTTTGTTCAACGTCAGATGGGATCAAGAAACCTTGGAGACACTCAAGGTCAGGCTGGATCTGGCTCTGAGCATCCTGATTGAGCTGTAGGCATCTCTGTTCACTGCAGGGGAGTTGCATGGGATGGCCTTTAAGGGTCCCTTCTAACTCAGAAAATTCTATGATTCTGTGATTCAAACCTGCATGGGCAGCAGCCCTATTCTCACAGTGGTCAGACAAATAATGGGAAACCTCCATGCTGTTGAGAAGCTGGCTGAAATTTTTCATTTAGCAGTCACTGCTTCCAATGGTCAAAACGTCAGCTGCATGTGGAAGGAGAGGAAGGAAATGATTCATCCTAGAATTATGGGAAGGAAGACTTTCCTAATGATAAATATTGACAGCTTATCTTCTCATTCTGTACCAGACTTATTCCTCAGTGTTCTTTGCTAATAATCCTTCCTTAAATCTCTCTCTCTTATGTTCAGGAACAGAAATATGACTGTTTTCTTCTGGTAGCTCAACTCTGATATTGCATAGTGCCAACAGAGAGGCATTTAAATTCATGCTTGGCATTGTGGTTGAGAGAGAGAATATTAATAGGATATTCAGGCCAAAGGGAATGCAAATAACCATTCCCATCAAGTATTCTGTTATTGCAGTCACATATAATATTTCCCCAGAGGAAAGCCAGGCTCGTGAGAGCAAGGGTAGGACAAGAGAAGGTGAAGTAGAGGAGCTGACAATTAGCCAGGTACCATGCACTGTCTGGAGAAACTGGGGAATGCACAACTTTGTGTTTTATTGAGGCAGCTACGTGTGTATGCCCCTTACATTTTAGAAAGCTGCTTTTCACCTCCAGAATAAATATTTGCCTTAAGGGATTCTGTCCCTGAAGACAAAATCCCCCGTACTGATGTAGATTATTACACTGACCTCTACCACAGACTGTAAAGTTTACTGAGAAGATCCAAGATGCTAAACATGCTAAGAAGTAGACACAAACATTGAAAGAGTTATCATACAGTCTTTGAAGAAATTGTATACTCTCTGAATGAAATCTATAGACATCTTCCATAATTAGTACATAATCTTTTAATCTACTTACATATAGAACATCTTTAGTATAGACAAGAATTTGATTGGACATAGATCATTTAGCTGGAGGCAATAAGAACACTTTCATAAGAAGCAAATATTTGTTCTTTTTCCAGTCATATTCTGTGGGTCTTTAGCACTGGAATTGCCCTCTTGTATTAATTAAGGAGATAATTGGAAGTGCATTTAATAAGATTCATTACCCTTAAGCAGAACATTACTTGTTATCACTAATAAATAATCTAAAGACAAAAAAAAAAGAACTCAAAGAATCTATCCTCTTTTCTTAAATGAAAATTTTATTAGTGTAATTGAAGATAGCATAAAATGCATAATACAAGACAGCTCTGGATGTACAAATTTGGACTTCTGGTTTGTCTTTAATATGCCCAGAAGAACATTGCAAGTATAAGCACAAATTTCACCCTATATAATTTAAAATGTGAATCACGCTGATGGAGTTGAGTATCTCTGCAATGCAGGCTGAGTGTGTTTAAGCTTTTGGGAGCAGTTACATTATGTCTGGCGTCATGGTATTGCTTCTTCTCCACTCTTTCAGAGCGTAGGAGTGAAAAAGATGTCTGTACTATATCAGGTGTTATTTTCCTACCTATTATTTTAGGTACAAAACACTCTCAGCATCTGATGATGAGACATTTACTGGCTTCCAAAAACATCAGAGGCATCCATCTATAACAAACCTAAAAGAGGCAACAAATCTCTGTAGCATATGCCACTAGAGGTGGTGATCTTTTTTGTAGAAGTTTTGTTTTCTCTTGGTAAAAGAAAATCTAGCTATCCTCCTTCTCTTCCATCAGATAACGCTTGGATCCTCCAATCACCAGCAGGATATGCAGCCTCAATTTAATTGCTTTGTGTATAGATACATGTTATTCCCTAGCTGCTTTATTTCTACCCAAGACTTTCCTCCATCACTTCTATGCTAATCTCCCCTCTCAATATCTCTTCATAGCATTTTGTTTTCTAATTAGTTTCCTCTCTGTATAATACATCAATATCAATCTCTTCCTTTCCCTTTCAGGACTTTTTGTCCCTCAGTGACCTGTCCCGCGAGGGCTGTTCATCATGAATCATAAGCTCAGCATATGAACAGTTTTCATTTTAGAGGTGCAAAAATTTTTCCTTGGAAGGACTCACCAAGCAAGTTTAATACAGAATCTGCATTTTGCATGGAGAAGCACAAGAGACTTTTTCGACAAGCCACTACAGAAGCTGCAGAGGTAACATCAGAGCAAAAGAAAGCAAAGAGGCCAGAAAAGAAATTAAAAGGCGTTTGCCAGAAAGAATAAGATGTCAAATAGCTCCATTAGTTCTTAAGAATTATTTGCAATCGTGGGCTGGTTGCCTTCCACCAGATCAGGCTGCCCAGGGCCCTACCCAACCTGGCTTTGAGCATCTCCAGCAATGAAGTATTCACAACATCTATTTGCATCTCTAAATGAAAAATGTCCTCCTAATATCTAATCGACATCTCCTCTCTTTTAGTTTAAAGCCATTCCCCTTTGTCCTATCACTATCAGATCACGTAAAAAGTCTTCTCTCCTGATTGTAAGCTCTATTTAAGTATTAGAAGGAGAACTGTACTCAGATGTTCCCTCAAAACCACACATGCCTTCACCATAAAATCCTTAATCTATGTGTAGATATTTTTCTTTTTTTAAAACTTAATTTTGAAGTATTTTCTAAAAATTGGAACAAACTCAAGAAAAAGTGTTATACTTTTCACTTCTGCCAGGTACCTCTCACTTCTTGAGAGGTAAATGGTTTCAAATAACCTGCGCCATAAGGACTTTTGAACCTAGAGCATCTACAGTTTTTTTGTGGATCTTCCTGAAAGAAAGAGATCCATATATGATGCTGTTCCTTCCTTCTGTACTTCTCTTTTTTTGAAATGCTCTACAGCTGCACAATTTCCACTAGGGATGTCTAAAGCCGTTTCTTTCAGTTAAGTTGTGATATAGTTCACTGAAAGATCAACACAAGAAAACTTTTCAAGGGTCGGAGTTTTGTTTTCTTCCAACATAACTTAGAGCCATAAATCAAGGCTATTAGTACTATATTATTTTACAGGACATTATAAAGATGACTGCATTAAAAATCATTGTGCGCTCCACAACTCCAATGGCAGAAACATAATATGTTATTAATAAAGGTTCAGTGCTGTGGATTCCGCCAGAAAACACAAGTTTATGAAGGTAAGGTGTAGCTGCACTTCGGAAATCCAAGAACTGTGTCATAAACTGCCTTAAGACACTGTAAAAGAATATGCATTTATAAAAAGAATGATGAATCCCAAAAATTTTATCAGTTACAGTGTCCTCATTTATATTAGCAACTAATATATATAGCAGCCTATATTTAACAGACAAGTTTCAGGTGAAAAACAGATTGTGCAGCTGTTGATGTATTCTTTTTGGCACTGTTTTCTGATAGACACCTGAGGTGAAAAATGAAATGCAGTTTCAAAGACATGAATAAATTCTCGCTGTGAATTATTCCATTTAGTTGCAGAGAGGAAATAGTCAGGTGAAGAGGGTGTTTGTTAAAACTCTGTCTCGTTGGTTTTCTTGCAACAGATAGATATATTTTTATAAATTTTTTATTATAAGATCTAGTTCTGCAATTGTTCGATTTTTTCACATTTAATTAAGAAATTCCCCAGTTAAACTTTGATTGGATTGCTTCAGGTAAAAAAAAAAAAAAAAAAAAAAAAAAAAAAAAAGTTGAACTTCCAAATGTAATTTATTTGAGACTTTTCTTGCCTCTTTTCCAGAGTTAAGAGTACTGTTCAGAGGAATTATTCATCTGTTCTTCTGGTTATAAATCTTTTAAACTAATACGGTCAAGAAAATAATTCCTTCCTTTTTCATACTAGAAAAGACTCACACTCATTCTTCCCTGACACAACCAAGGGAAAACCAAATATTAAAGTATGAAGAATATATTTGTGCAAATAACAGAACAGAAACTAATTTATTGTAGAGAGGCTTTAGGAAGTAAGAGAGTTTTCTTCATTGGCAATTCTGACATTTGCAGTTTTTGGCTAATAGCTGTTCAGTTGCAGTTATTTTAACACTACTTCACAGAGAAAAACTGCAAGAACCGATACTGTGAGCCCCTAAGTACCCAGAATTGCTATGAGCAGGATTGTAATACATTCTGCAGTGGAGGATGCTCAGCTTGTTGAAAATTCAGGGACATTAGTACTTTAGCCTTTGGCTTTATACATGGAGAGAGGAATAGCAGAAGTGCTTATTAGGTTTAAAAAATCAAACTAAGCAAAGAGCAGTCCTTGACTGAGTGACTGAGAATACAGGAGAGCATGAAAAGTATGATGCAATTAAAACAAACAAACAAACAAATAAAAACGACAGAAATAAAAATACTTGACTAAAGGACATGAGAAGCACTGAGTTGTGTAAGCTGATCTCAGGAGCATGCTGGCAGAGTGCCACACGACTCAAACCCACTTTTCCCTGAAGTGCATTAGTTGTATTCACTGTCAGGGCATGAGCCACTCTCCCCTCTAGCCTGTGCTGTATTAATCCACTTTGCCCTTCTTTACGGTCTGAATTAGCTTAATTTTTTGTGTATTTGAAGTCAGAAGCTGCTATTAGAGCCCAGTGGAGGGTAAAGCTGGCACTGTGCAACTGAAGGCTCACAGTGTTTGTGTAACAAAGAGCAGGTGCCAAGGTCCATCCAAGGATGGATGCATCCATGGAATTAAATCATATTCTTATAACAAGGTAGTTTCAGGGACAAAGCTACAGGGTACTTCACAAGCCAGGAGAGAGCAAGGGTTAAGATTGTCATGGAACAAGACAACTAAATGTGCTTCACGCTAAATTCCCAGAAAGACAGCAGAAAGGATACATAGCTTGGTCTTGTTTCATTACTGAGATTTTTAGAAGCCAGTGGAATGCTTGGAAAAAGTGAGGAGATATGAGTCTTTTTAGCAAACAAGTAAGTGGTTAACAAACCAATCCCTTCATATGTCAAATACAAGAATGGAACTTTCTTCTCTGGAAGAAATATCTATCACCTTGCTCCAGAGATACAAAACCAACAGTTACAGAATTTACAAAAGGAAATACACTTCAATTCCCTGGAGCAGTGCAGAAGTTACGCCTACACACTCTACAAGCTAAAGGAAAGAATATAAAATAAAATTTCTTTTATGAAAACAAGTAGAAATGAGCATATTCAGAGACCAGTATTAGTCTTTGTAAGGATATTCCCAAGAAACAGAGTAGTGATTTTAATAAACCAATGCAGAAGCAAATATTTGAATACTTAAGAACGGGTTTGCATATGATACTTAAACAAAATATAGAGACAAAAAGAAAACACTATATTTAAATTACAAAAATATTATTGTATGACTATGCAGGGGAAGATTTTATATCATCGACGGGTTCATAACTGTTTCTTTCCATGCACAAAACTTTGCATGCCAAGCATCTCTAATTTTGACGACTGACATTTCTTATGCTGTTCTAAATTGAAATGCATATTGTTCTATGTACTTCAGAATATCACATGTTTTTTGAATGCTTATTTATATTACTTATTATTAAAAATAACCCCCTAGGCAGTTTAATTTTAAAAGGAATTAAGGCTGGAATAACTCACTGATAATATTAACTGATAGATTCATTAAGAAAATTGAGAACTTTCTTCCCCTAGCATGTTAAAATATGTTGTCTCTTTAAATCAAGAATTTGAAACATTTTCAGATGTTTCAAAGCTGTCTTCGCTGATACATCTTCTCATCCAGTTCACAGAATTAAATCTACATTGGATTCTGAACTTGGATTAGGTTTGATCAGTTCTCATGATGCTTTTATGCGCTGCTCCTTCAGAGCAGCAGAGGGATGGAGGGGAGGACATCCCTCTGTTTTCAACCCATACTTTCACTGTAAATTACTGTTTGCTCTAAACTGCAGCAAGAAGTGGTAGTGCTTCATTCCTTTGAAGAAATGCCTTTGCGTTCATCACAAGTAGGAGTTCTGACAAAGAGCACCTGAAGATTTTTAAAGAGGAAAAAAAACATAAGTGTTCAGAATGTGTTTTATGTGGAAAAAATAAGAAAATAAGTGTCTTCTCCCATTTATGCACACTGGATCATTGTAGCCAAATTTAAATTGTAGGATTTTGCTCTGTCAGTACCTCCTGGTTTTAAGTTTGCACCCTTTGCTTTACCTCCTCTTTGCTAAGGAGACAGCGTGGCTTATGATATGACTACTAAAAAAATCCAACAACATTTTCAGCAAATAGTACCCATGCATAAGAGGTGTTAATATAAGGCCCATATAAGGTCTTCAATGAAGAATTTAGGAATATCACATCTTGCAAGTACTGACATTAATTATATGAAGACATGGGAATCTGACAACTAAGAAAGTATCGTAAGGTCAATATAAATTGATAAATAATCAGCTCCAATATTGTATGGGTGTCCTTCCTGGAAAAAGTAAGCTGTTGCCCTGTGCTGCCAAGGTCTGTCAGGTAGCTCTGTAAGATTAATGATATTAGCAACTGAATCAGGAGGGCAGTAGGTTGTTTGAATTGTCTTGTTTGCTTCTTTTCATTCCAGGCTATATTTTTCACTGCTGTTTACTTAGTTTTGAACCTTCCTAGCCAAACTGTGCAAACTGCTGTACTCTTGCTATGCCCTTATTTGTATCCTTGCCTCACTTCAGGATTTTAGAAAGCAGCTCTGCTGAAGGCTCAAAAGATTAAAAATGCTTTCATTCCATAATCCCAATGTCAGATATCTGAAGTCAGCTTGTGTTCACTACTGTGGCAATCAATTTTCTGGAATTTCATCCCCTTGACTCTTTCCTCACTATTCAATAAATAAATTTGATTGAAATTGATTGACAGAGTATGATTACTGTCAGGTCAATATTAACATATGTCTGCTTGGGCATCTTCCTCAAAAGTCTGTCCTTCAATCTGAATTTCTGCTTGACAAAGACCTTCCACAAGAATATTTGCTGTGACATTCAACGATGAAAAGAAAGCACCATTTACGTTTGAAATCTATGAATATAAAATGAAAGGTCATCTGTCAAATTTGAACCTAATATTGGTAGAAGATGATTTCGTCTGTTTTGGTGTTATAAAACAAGCAAAGTACATAACAACAAGGCCTTCTAAAACACTGCGTGGCTTTCTGAGCAGCATACCCACATAAACATATTATATATTTTTTAATTCCTTTGTAATATTGATATGAATACAATGTGATATGTTTTAATGTATTTTATTTTGTTTTCTCTAGACAAGTTCTTCTTAATCAGCAAGTATATATACCAAACAATATTAAATAGCACAGATTTTATCTGCTCCTTTACACAGGAGAATCATAGAGTCACTGAGGTTGAAAATGACCTCTTTAAAACATCAAGTCCAACCCCAACCCAACTCCACCCTGCTCATTAATTGTGTCTCTCAGTGCCACATATCTATGGTTCTTGAACACCTCCAGGGATGGTGACTCCACCGCCTCCCTGGGCAGCCTGTGCCAATGCATCACCACTCTTCCTGAGAAGAAATTCTTCCAGTATCCTAGCTGATAGTAGCCTCATTCAAAGCAAGAGGCCAACTTGCTGAAAGTATCTGGAAATTCTCCATGCTAGATATTATTTCTGTCAAAAAACAACACAGCTTATGCATGGCAAAGGATGCTAAGCAACCCTGGCACCATCTGAGATTTATTTTTCAGAAATTTTGTGTTGCTAGTGATGCTGATGGGAAGCCAGCTGAAACAGTACCTTCCAAATATAAAGATGAATCCAGTTAATGTTTAGATACTTTCATGAAAGAGACAGAGAGGAAAAGGAGAAACACATCCAAGGTACATAAATTTGAGAATATTTGGCTGATGGTAGACAAGAAGACTGGTGGTGATTTGGTTATATTTTATTATTGTTTTTTTTTTTTCATTTTTGTGTGTTTGTGTTTGTTTATATTCCTCTACATAAATATGAAATTTTGTCCAGTGAGCTATAGGATGCTATTCCTTGTAAGGGCTGAAGTACTTCTATCCTGCAAATACCTCTCATGTATCCAATTCTCTTTTATTTCTATTCAACCTTCTCTAGCAAGAAAATTCAAGTTGCAGACTACTGTAAGAATTGCTGATGTCACAGATTTAATTTTATGTTCTCTTGGCAACATTTCTATTCCCATAAAGAAATGTGGCTACATCTCTTCTGCAATTTGTCTAGTGATGCATTCTCAGCCTTGTTTAGCTGTCCACCTACTGGGAAAGCATTAGTCTTTGCATTATATTTTTTCAAGGACTGCATTTTTCTCCAGTTCATCTGGATACTGACTCTTTTCTAATGATAAAACTCCTCCACTCATTATTATTGTTCAGGGAAATTAGCTTGTTGTTGAACAATGCTCTGATGTAACCTGTATTCTCTCCTGCTAAACAGTTGTCAATTGTAGTTTCAGTTCTTCTACATCTTCCACAGATTTTCCATCAACCCACCTTAATGAAATTTTTGGTCTTTCAATTCTTAGTGCTGTAAATTCAATAGAACTCTTTCCTTATTTGTGCCTTCATTCTTTATTCAATCAATATTGTCTGTGATTATCTTCCTTCTTCAAACAAAGAAGTTGTATTGTTACTTTTTGAATATTTTGTGCTGGAGCTTCTAATAGAGTGAGATCTAGATGTAACTAGATCTAGTTGCATCACAATTTAGTGGTAATAAATCAGGGTTTCTGGCTCCAGAAATTACTTTCATCCTTATTAGGACTGCTGGGATGTTGTGAGGCTTTTGATATTGTTTCTCACACCTCCTCCTGGAGAAGCTGGCAGCTCATGGCTTGGCCTGATGTAGTGTTCACTGGGTAAAAAACTGTCTGAGCCTAGAGGGTTGTTGTGAATGGGATTATATCCAGCCAAGTTATTCTTGGGCTGTTCCCCTTTAAGCAGAAGCCTTTGTCTATCTAACATGTTTGAATTCAGTAATATATAAGCCCTAAGACACAGTCCTATGAATCAGCCTTTGTGAGCTCCCAACTTACTGTATCTTTCCCATATGATATATTCTAGCCATTCATTAGAAATTTTCTTGCCTTTCAGTGACAAGCTTTCCCTTTTTTTTTTCCCCTCCAAGATATCTTGTCCTACTTAATTTTTTTCATAGCAGGAAAATATCACTAACTTTACAAAAAATTATCATGAGAGTAAAAGTCACCATTTCTTTCTTGTACTCATACTACATAATCACACAGGAACTAATAATTTAATCAATTGCAAAAATATTAGATCATTAGGTAAAGCAAAGAACCCTTTGGAAAACTGTAGAAGCATATATCTCATTTCAGTGACCACACAGACAAACTCTGCCACTGATTTCTGATGACTGGTTTCCTTCCTTTGTTCTCCACTAGTATTTAATCATATCCACATCTACCTTAGTTTTCTAAAATAATTATCCTGGCTCAGAGTCTTTGTTCATTTATACATTTACTGGCTGAAATGGAATTTCAGGAAGTATTTAATCAATTCCTCTACCTCTAGTGGTGGGTTCAATCTGTGACAACTCAATATGGCTTTACTTCAAGGAGCAGCACAAACGCTTGGGATGGTTTTGGCTGGACAGCTAAAAATCAAATCTTAAAAACAATCTAACTAGAAGTCTACTCTAAGTTCCTTTTATGTTTTGGACTACTTGTACAATACATATTTGATCATTTTCTATTCCAAACAAACAAACAAACAAACAACAAAAAAAAAAGCATAGTTTGATCATATATATAGAAGTAGGTATTCTGAATCTATAGTAATATGGTTACTTTAACATCTGAAGAAAGATTTATTTTTTTTCTCATATGCAGATATATACTTCTGTATACTCTACGTGATATGTGATCTGTCATTAAAAGGAAAGATACACTGCCTTTTGTCCGAAATGGTATATTGTAATATGCTGTATATTTTTTTATGTGCATTTTCATAGTTTTTATTGCATACTTGTGGAAGCAATAAAGTCTTCACCTTATTTTTCCTTCCATAAATCACTCTCATCCCTTCCCTTCTCTTCCCCTCCTTTTTTTAGACAGTGATTTTTCTAATTCTTGATCTTGAGTCCTTAAGTATGCTGATATGGAAATTCACTGCCTTTATCTTCCAAATACCTACTTACAAAATCTCAATTTCTCCATTGGCAAATGTAACCAATAAAGGCTACCTGCATGGGCAGTTGTTACTTTTTCTTCTATTTTATTATTTTTCTCCATTTTCTATGTATTCATTCTGTACATATACGGCCCAGATGCTTTGTATGCTGAACATAGTGTGTTAGGTTCACAATCATGTACTAGACCAGAAACATTTAGATTGAATCCCCATTTTGCTGCCTGTAATTTAGGGGTTTGCTAACAGGATCTCATTTCAGCACTCTAATTAGAAATGGTCTGGAAAAATAAAGTACTCCAGTGCTAATCGTGAGATAGCTTGTTCTTCTACTGATAATGTCATAATTCACCTACTCCTTTGATGCTTGTAAAATGTTAACCTGTCATGCTTGTTAATTTTACTTTTTATTTTTAATGTACTATAAAATTATATCTTCCTCAATATTTTATGCTTTTAGTTATATTTTACGGCAGCAAATAATGCTTGTGAAGCATTACAGGAAGCAGATTTCTATTTACCTGGCGGGGAAGTGCACTGCAAATGCAATAACAACCACAAAGTGTTTCAGAGAAAAGGAGTGCAAAGTTTGTGAAGCTCAAAGATGGTGTTGGTAGTGTCTGTTGCCTGTTTCACTTTCTGCTCTTGGTGCTGACATCTCAGCTTCTGTAATGCCGGCATAAAAGCTCATATCATAGAATGGCTTAAATTGGATGGGATCTTAAAGATCACGTAGATCCAACCCTCCTGCTTTACCAGCATTGCCAGAAATCAGATCAAGCTGCTCAGAGCCCCATCCAATGTGGCTTATAATGTCTCCGGGGTGAGATATCTGCAATCTCTCTGGGCAGCCTGTGCCAGCATCTCACTGCTCTCTGAATAAAAAATTTCTTCCTAACATCTAACCTAAATCTCTCCTCTTTTAGTTTAAAGCCATTCCCACTTGTCCCATCACTATTAGACTGTAAAAAGTTGCTTCCCACCCTGCTTGTAAGATCCCTTCAAGTACTGAAAAGCTGAAATGAGGTCTCCCTGGAGCCTTCTCCAAGAGAAAGAATTCCAACTGCCTCAGCCTCTCACAGAATCACAGGGGTGGAAGGGGCCTCAAAAGACCATCAAGTCCAACCCCGCTGCTAAAGCAGGTACCCTACAATAGGTCACACAGGTGAGTATCCAGATGGGTCTTGAACATCTCCATAGGCAGAGACACCACAACCTCTCTGGGCAGCCTGTTCCAGTGCTCTGTCACCCTTACTGTAAATAAGTTCTTTCACATGTTAGTACAGAACCTCCTATGTTCAAGTTTTAGGCCATTGCTCCTTGTCCTGTCGCTACACACCACTGAGAACAGGATGACCTCATCCATTTGCCTCACCTCCCTTTAGATATTTACAAACATTTATCACATCCCCTCTCAGTCTTCTTTTCCCCAGACTGAACAGAGCCATGTTACTCAGCTTTTCCTCATATGGGAGATGCTCAGGGCGCTTTATCACCTTGGTGGCTTTCCGCTGGACTCCTTCTAGGAGATCTATATTTCTGAACTGGAAAACTCAGAACTGGACACGGTGTTCTAAACGTGGCCCCACAAGGGCAAAGTAGAGGGAGAGGATAGCTTCCATTGATCTGATCTGCTGGGCATACTCTTTGTAATGCACCCCAGGATGCCACTGGCCTTCTTGGCCACAAGGGCGCACTACTGGTTCAAGGCCAACCTGTTGTCCACCAGGACCCCCAGGTCCCTCTCCACAGAGCTCCTCTCAGCAAGTCATCCCCTTACCTGTACTGATGCATGTGTTAATTCATCCCTAGCAGCAAGACTCTACACTTGCTCTTGTTAAACCTCATCAGGTTCCTCCCTGCCCAGTTCTCCAGTCTGTCCAAGTCTCATTGAACAGTAGCACAGCCTTCTGGTGCTTCAGCTCTCTGATCATCTTCATGGCCCTCTTCTCATCATTACTTATTAACAAGAAATCAATGAAAATATGTATGGCCTTATTTTGTTTACCTCTTCCCAACTCTCTCAGTCTGTCTAACACTCAGGAAAGCAACTGGACGTGGGTGTATAAATATCATTACAAACTGAGTCCCAGACACTGCTGCTAAGACTCAGATATACAGAATGGAAACAAAGCATCCTAGCCAAGGTTATCAAGCTAATTAACAAATTTTCTTCTGAAATCAGAAAACAGCTCTCAGTAAATATATAGAGTCATAGAACAGTTTGGGTTGGAAGGACCTCAAAGGTCATTAGTTCTAATCCCCTACTGTGGGCTGCTTGCCCTCCACTAGATCAAGCTGCCCTTGACAATCTTTTAGATGAATTCTTTTAACTCTTTTAGTAGAATTTGGATTATTTACTTCCATTCATCCTTATCTGGACTTAAAGGATCTGGCTTATTATATTGCAGAAAATCATTTAAAGCAACAACAACAAAAAAAGCATTCAATTTGAATGAAAAGGCTTCATATAACAGAAAGACTAAATGCTGAATCCATTTACATATACAGGAAACTATATATATATATAATATAATATATATATATATATTTTTTTTTTTAATAAACATAATGCAAAGAGAAAGGAAAAGTTCATGCTTAAACGCAGTTGTATTCCCGCAGGAGCTGACAAAACTGATGAGCTAAATACTGCAAGTTACATGAGGACACTGAATTTGCCACTGTAAAAGCTTAGCTAACTTTAGGAACAGAGCTGTTGCTATTAGCAACGGGCCAGTCATTTATAGAGGGAATGATGTTTATCACTCAGCGTCACTCTGAATTTTTAGTGCTCTGCCCATATTGGGGAAAGAAAAAAAAAAAAAAAAAAGGATGCTGCTGTGTTTATGTTGCATTACCTCTGGTCTTGCACTGGTTGGGAACTAATTTACTGTCTGGTGCAAAGTGTAGCTCACATAGAGCCCCACAGCTGTATTTGTTTGTGGAAGTATTTACTTTGCTAGTATTTTATTTCAAAGCCTGGGGAGATGGAGGAGGAAGTTTACTCTGATACTGCACTGTTTTGCACATACCTTTATACTTGTTTCTCCCCATACAGTCTCAGAAAGCCATTTCTCAAACCCCAATATGTGGAAAAATTTAGATGAACAATGTTATAATTGTTTTCCTTGGTTTACTTTGCCAATAAATATTCTTCTCCCTGCTTTTGTTTTCATCATGCTATGAAGCTTGCCCTAGTTCCCTCAGTACAGCTCTCTTCTCTCAGTGTATACCAAATTTCATCTTCCTCTGCCTTTACATGTGAAGGATCGTGGTTATGTCCCCATCCCTTTCCTTCTGGATGCTGACTTTCTGGATTTGCTAGAATAATGGAAATATTATCCCACCACTTGTTGCAGTGTAGCCGCCTCCTTTATCACCAAAAAGCATCTTGATGGTTAGACCTATATTGTGGGTGTTATAATCCGTTATTATTTTCACACATAATTTTCTACAGTTCTCAACATGTTTCTGTGCAGCTCCTGTATTGATGTATAATATTTTATCCCATTTAATACCTTCTGACTTAAATCTGTCTACTGGTATAAATATGGACAGAAACAGCTAGATGATCCTGAAATGGAGTTTGAGGTGGAGATACAAACAGAATTTGGTTTGTTTACTTTAGCAAAACATTTTTTCTGTAAATCTTGATTTATAAATCCTCAAACTTAAAGAAATAAGCAAAAAAAAAAAAAAGTTAATTGGCAGTGTTTGTACACAAATGAATAAACAACCTATGACTGCATCCAGTTTGAAACAAAAAGACTTCTGAACACTGAAGCTATGAAGTTGAAGAAAATTCCCCCAGAAGAATTATTTGATTGTAAAACACAAATATTTTACAAGGAAGGTTCCTCTACTCATTAACAAGATCATGTAAAAAGGTTATATGCAACTGGGTATAGAGATACAGGAAGTTTGTTTCAAGCAGTGCAGAAGGATTTCTCTTCAGTGCTGTAGGATATCCTCATGCTTGAGGATTAAACTGAATGTAAGGATGTGTACACTGCCCAACAGAAAAGGTGTTAGTTGACTGCTGCTGCACATGAGCCAGCACTGTGCCCAGGTGGCCAAGAAGACCAATGGCATTTTGGCGTGTATCAGCAATAGCATGGCCAGCAGCATCAGGGAAGGGATTGTCACCTTGTACCTAGCTTTGGTGAGATCACACCTCAAATATCATGCTCAATTTTGGGCCTCTCACTGCAAGAACTAATTAATATTATTATGGATGAAGTGCATAAAGGCACAACTTCTCTTTCTCTGAGCTCGTTGCGGTCATTTTAAGCCAGAAAGAACGAGGCTTTTACACTGCTAAAAAATCTTTCTGCTGTCAATTTTAATAGTTCCTTACTTTTCTAGGATACCACTCATCTTATTGGAATTCTGATCTCTGGAGATTAACTTCTTAGTGATTTTGTGTTTATTCATTTCTTCTATTTTAAGGTAGAGATGAAGAATCAACACAGGAAAAGATCTGTGAGTGTTTCTCTCTCCTACTTAACCTTTGCAACCATAGAGATTATCCACCTTCTCCTCTGATTTTGACTGACAGTCTGAAAATGATGATTTTAAAGCATTAATGCAACATCAAGCACACTTAAGGTCAAGTATTTAACTTATATTTCATAGAAATCTTTGTAAACAGTCTTTTTTCCCATCAGCTTGCCTTGAGAGAAACTCTGATATGTCTATATTTAGAACATTTTTCATAGAGAAGCTAAACAATTCCTATGAGTGTGCTCTGTATGTGTAAAAGTGAAGTGTCCTGAATGTGTTAACCAGATAATTTACCTCTCAGAAAGAAACTCACATTATAGAAAAGTATATCCATATTGTTTAACCTTATATCATTGAGGCTTTATAATTTCGATCAAAAATAATAAAAAATAAATTAGTTTTTTTTTAAAAAAAAAAAGAAACAAAGTATTTTTTTTTTTTTTTTTTCCTTTCAGGCTTATCAGCATGGTGCAGCTAGAAAACAGGAAGACTTCTGACACAGATAGGCTCCACAACAAATAATGCACATTTATGGATAGTGATGATCTGCCTTTTCTTTTTTTTTCTGAAGTTCCTTTAGATACTGCTCATTATCTGGAAAAAAAAAAAAAAACAAACAAAATAGCTCTAATGATTTAAGGCATCTATCATTGTATACTGAATATTTAATACATACAGTATGAGTGATCTATAGTGAATAGCTTGTTTTCTCTGCTACCATAGAAATTCATGCCTTGTTTGAAGAGTACGCATCGTCTGAAAGATCTTGGGGAAAAGGGAGATAAAAAATGAGGTCTCATGTTATCAGCTATAGCTATATTAGTAACCAAAGCAGGTCATGGATCTTTATACATGTTCCCTGGCCTTAGCAGAAAGAGGCTTAGTATTCACATAGCCAAAGACTCTCTCCCTGCAGAACAGCTTGCTTCAGCTACAAGGATTGCTTGAGAGCAGGTCTGTGCCGCCTGCCAGGCTATCATCATGTGCTCTCATCAGTCTGGGAGATTCAGACATCTAAATGTAGATATTTTAACTTTCAGATAGAATCTAGCCCAAGATGATACTCCTGTGCATGATCTGACCAACACAAGAAAAAAAGCAATCAGAATCTCTAGTTTTAACTTGAGATTTTCCAATACGTTTTCTTCTGTTACCTCCAAAAATATTTATCCAAAGAGAGCTGGGAAAATTTTCAATGAGACCTGACAAAATTTATGTGTCCATAACATACACATGCATCACCTCTAGGCACCAACTGCAGCAGGTGTTACACACAGCAAGTGTAAGACTTCTTGTACATGAACATAGTACCTATGCTCACATGTTTCTGTCTATTCTGTCCCATTGATCTACTGACCCTCAGAGTCTGAATTAGTGTCCTGTAAATGCAGTAGTCTTTTCTGAAATACATATTGAACTGTTCTTTTTCTATATACAGATGAATTGGCTGCCATAGGAGAGGGCATGACCTAGCCATAGTTTGATAGTCCATTTCTACTCATGCGAATGGTACATGTGTATGGACAGTGATAATTCCTAACACATAGCAATTGATATAGTTTCTCCTCTCAAGAAAAAAAAGTTTCTTTCTGTATTCAATTTGGATCCCACAGACTTTGGGATGGAAGATGAATGTGCTGTGATCACACAGGAAAAGACAACATCAAGGTTGTAAATGGTTTGTGTTTATTTATATTTAAGGCTTTGACTGAGGAAAAAAAAAATGAGGTCAGAGTGTGAGACTTACTAATATCCATATCTCAGATAGTGAGCTATCATGGATTGACAACTAGCAGTGACAGAATAGGAATTACTAGATTTCTATTTTGACACTTCACTAGATTCCACACATTTTATACTAGAATGTGTTTTTATATAAAGATACATATTAAGAAACATAAAGGGGTGCAGACTCTTACAAACGTGACCTTGTATGAAGAACATAAATATCTACTGAAGAGAGCAGTAATTGAAAAACATTTTGTACTTAGAAGGGAAGACTGGATTTTCTTTAGTCTGTTTTAACGCTCCATGAAACAAGCCTTTCATTGGATTAGCAAAGCCTGATTTTGCCCACACAGTATTAATTATGATGTGTTCCAACATACGATGGTAATTTTTTTTTTTTTTTTGGCAAAGAATGATCAAAATTATCAGTTTAGTAAAACATGGCTTTAAAAAATTGAATAGAGAGTAAATGCCATGAATAAGACATTTTTCCCCACTACAAAAATTTAAATACATGTGTTTTAGTTGCTAGCCTACTTAGCAAATAGAGACAGCATAAGAGATAAGGTTTGCAATTGTAAAAAATGCAGTCAATTAAGACTGCCTGTAAGTATAATTGTTTGATTTGTTTTTACAAGGATCATTTCTATTGCCATTCCAGGTGTAGTCTCAGCCTGAGCATTTAACTTATGTTCTTTTCTGTGTTTTCATTTTCATAATCTATAATTGAAGTTTTTCCTTACAAAAGCATATTGTGCATATATGGAAAACCCACCTTGCAGAAGTGGAGATATTTCTATACTGGGATAATTCCTTACTACTAATGAGTTTGAAAGTTACTCTATTATGTTGCAAAGTGGAAAACCTCAGACTTCCAAGAGGTGGAAATTTACATAGAAATGAGTTTAAGACCTTTATTTTGCAACAATCAGCTTTATCAGTAACAGCTACCTTTAAAAGCAGTGGTCACAGAGCATGTCAGCATTCAGTGTACAGGGACTAGATCTGCAATCAACGTACTTTTAAAACTTGAAAACGTGGGACTTCACAGAACCTTTTATCCCTACTGTCATGCCCTACATGTGAAGGCAAGGAGGGGTGACCAGATTTGCATATCCCCTCTGGTTAGGTTACGGTGAACTGACCCTCAAGATTCATAAGAGGAAAAACATCATGTTTAATAGGAGATTAACAGTTATCCTATTTGTGTTGGCCCTACCACAGTTATACCTTCCTAACCCGTGCAGTTTTAACATGGCCTAACCACTTTAAGAGAGAAAAAGAGATAGAAAGAGAGAGATCCACAGTCCAGGGCCTAGCGTAAGGTCTGCTAATGTGGGTGTTCCACATGGCATAGAATGAAGAAAAGAAGCAGCAGCAGCAACAAGTGATAATTTGCAGTAAAAAGCAACTTCTAATAGTAGATATTAAATTCCCCCAAATAATCCAAGAATTAAAAAAAAAAAAGGAAAAGAAAAAGAAAAAAATCAAATTACTATGTAACATTCCCAATACATTCCACAATTCATCAGCATACATAAAGTAAAAAGCGATCTTGGTGTTATTATTTTATCCCGTGCTCTCCATCTATGTTTTATGTGATGCAATTCCATGTGTGGATGGCAGTAGGAGCATTAATTATGTCCTGCATATGCCTATATCTCTCCATCACCTCTAGAAAGAGCTAACAGTAAATCATATAAATGAGTCATCAGGTCAGACTCTGACTCCTGACTTCATATTTGAACTGTAAACTAAATGATCATCTCTTTGTTTTGTGTGTATTCAAAGCCTAACACTGCAAATGTACAAGCAACATAAATTCCATGCATGAGCACTAGATTTAAAACTGATAACTGAAAAGAAAGTCTTTACCTTTGGGATTTATTTTCTCAGCTCAGAAATCTTCAGGTTTCTTTCACTATTCGTCAGAAATGATCAGAAAAATAACACAGAAACTTATATCACTAGATATTACAGTATCCAGTATACTTCTTACAATGAGCTCTCCACCAATAAAGCTAATTGTAATTCTTGTTGCTTAGCACAGAATTTTTTTTACCTTATATCTATGAAGGCAATTACATGAAGAATAGTTAATCCCCTAGACATCAGCTTTACCTGCATTATTTTAAGTACCGTAGCTATTGCACAACACACACAACCTGCTTAGGTATGGAAAGCAGTAGACAGGTGGGTAAATATATGCATAGGAGCATACATAATATAGGAAACAGTGTTTTCTGTTGTTATCAGTAGTGGAAAAGCAGTTTAGGTAGCTCTATTCAAACTATGACACCCTACATGCTACCATTCTCCATAGTACTGTTAAACATGAAAACTCAAAGGCATACAGAGATCCAGAGTCTCATTAGAGATGAGATGAGATGATAGCATAGAGAAGAGAAACTTAAAAATGCTTTGATTTGAGGAACTTTATGTACAGGAAAGATGGGTTATATTTAATCCAAGCGGATTCATGTGAAGTCACAGAAATAATTAAACTAGGAAATAGAGGAAGGCAAGAGGCACAGAAGGCATGGACCTCATAAAGCAGAGTGAATAATGGAAAAAGATAGCAGAAAAGCTTTTACATAGTTTGAAGCAAAGCAATACATCTACACAGTAATAGTTCAAACAATATATATAAGATGCCTAACTCTGAACTGAACATTTCTGAAACAGGTAAATCAGTGAACAAAGACAGCCAAAAAGGCCAATATAATGTGCTGAATTACCAGGAAGAGTATTAAAAATTAGACAGAAGTAACATTTTTCGGGAAGCAAATAAAAGGCAGAATTTTATTTCATCTTCATGTTTTGAAATAATTGCCTACAGGTTTATAAACTGTTCCTCCATATACGTGAAAGCATAAACAAAATAACAAAGATTCTCCCATACAATTCATCTTGCTTGACTGTAGCCTGTGCAAATATATAAAGATGGAGATAAAAGCAGTTCAAAGTGTACATAGTGGAAGATGCACGCTGCTTTCCCTAATGAAAACAGTCCTTCCTAGTCTAGAAGTTATTCTTCATCTTTTCTTACTACGATTCTGCTGCCAGGTTCCTCAAGTCATGACAACATAAGAAGAAAGTGAGTATGCCCATCAACTTGCAGAAGAAGCTTGCTTAAACGCTTCTCCAAACATCATTAGTTTAAGAATGTTACTTTAATAATACAAGAGGAGGACCCAGAACTTTGGAAATATTAATCAAACAAAGCTTTTGTGTCTAGGAGTTGAGCCCTGCATGAATTTGTTCCAGAAATGATGAAGGCTATCAGTTCCATTTATTGAAATGAAACATTACAGACTGTTTTATCTAAATAATGAATGAGTGGACAGGGCTATGATGTGAGTTTGAAGCTTTATCTTAGAACATCCTAAGCTGGATTCCAATTCTCACTTAAAGAGTAGTTAGTGTCACAGTTTGCTTGGCATTGGCATAAAGTCTAAAGGTGACAAATATATATAATATACTATAGACAGCAATTCTCTGTTGGTAGGAGTTTGAAAAGCATAGCAACTATTTTATTAAATTTAAGCATTATTTCTATAGCTTATCCTTTAAAAATAATGATAATAAAAATCCTTATGTCTTTTAAGAGTAGCAGAGAAAAATACTTATCCCAAAGGCTGAACTCAGGATGCTGGGCTGGGTTAAGAGCTGTAGGGTATCTGAAAGTTAAGCATTTGTTCAAGAGCAGAATTCATAATCTTGAATAAGTACTAGAAGTGAAATGCTGTTTTAAATTTTAAATCTTTCCTTGAATTTTGGCCTAACATTTCAAAGGAGCAAAGTCTGTCATGTTCAGATAAACCACTGCAATAAAAATCAGAAATAGCCAATCCAGGTTCTAAAACCATCACATGTAAGTAACAATGTGAATGTTGTTGGATGATCAGCCTATACTGAGACATCTGGACTTTGTATTTTGTATTTTGTATCTTGAACTAAAGGTGGTGCTACTGATAAATTTGATCTACTCAGGTACCATTTTGCCCAAATATTTCCCTCCTCAGTGGCCATCAGTTCTGTGGGCTGTGGTTCATATTTCCATTTTGTTACTTGAAGTAGTTATCAACCCTAACAAACACTGAAGTCGGAGCAAGGCAGGAGATAGGGTTGGGAGATAAGCAGAGAATTACAAACTGAGTAAGGAAGATCAAGGGCATGGGAGATATCACCCTCTCCTGGTGAAAGCACTATCAGAAAGATGAAGCTATCTTTGAAATTGCATCCCAGTGTTACAAATTAAACAAAGCCCAGTGACCCAAGAATGGCCGTACCTTCATTTCAAACATTTACATTTCAACTTCACTGCAGCTGCTGAGATCACTAGCTGTCTACCTTTGAAAAAAGAAAACCAGCTTGGTAGTATGCATACTGTTACAGTACTGCAGATGTTTGCTCCTCATTGTCTTTCGATATCTTGTCAGACAATTAGCCCTCACAACTCTGCATGAAACAGGCATCACTATATTCAAGCGCTGGAACTATATCTAGACGCAGTGGGTAACATTAGAGGAATCTAAGCTGCCATAATTTGCACTTCCTCGAAGGGCTCGTTAAAACAGAAGTTATACCAACTTGTGCTCCCTGAGGCTACTCATGAAATAAAGATCTCTCTGTATGTGTCTCTATCAATCTGCCAATGCTATTTTCAATGTATAGCTCTGCTTCTTCTGCAAGTCTGAAATTTTCAAGGTTGCATGAGGACTGACAGATAAGGTTTGTTAAATCAGGATGATCCTCTAAACCACAAAGAAAATATTAAAACTGAGTACAGAATCCTAAAGCTAGAGCCAGGTTTGCCAAAACAGGGGTAATTCTGACTACAAACTGATTTACTAGGTATCACTGATACTGAGGGTCCTGACTCAGAATTGATTTCCCTGTTTTTCATCACCCACTCTCAGCAGCCCAAATTGATTAATTTGATGAAGACCTGGCTGCCTTTGACACATTTTGGTAGGGATCAGAAAAGCATTCATTAAAGATTCAAACACATCGCATTCATTTTTAAAAACTCTCTTTCTTGGGCTATTGAAGAAAAAAGCAGGTTTTGTTCCTGCGTACCACAGTTTCTAACAACTGTATATAATCCTCTAGCAAATCTGCCCTGGGAGAGTTAAACTATAGCAAAAGTCAGGGGCTGCTCAAGGAGTTGGAGTTCAGGGGTTAAGCACTGCAGCTACTTAAGAGATGACCCAGCTGAACTGTAAATTCTCAGGTCATAGATGGCAGTGACGAGAAAAATATGATGACAATGACTACAAAGTATGATTGGTACCTATACTGTATCCAGCAGTGCCAGTGACATTCTCAAACTGGGCTCAACCCATGATGGGAATATATTTAACCTGTTTACTAGATTCTCCATTAAGGTGGGCAGGGGAATCTCTTTTACAGGGACTGTGTAAAATTAGCACCCCCCATTCCACTTCAAAGTATGCAATTAGTGACAGATTGTGCCATTTAAGGTGTGATACTATTATCAAAGCTTCTAGATCATGCCAGATTGACTCTACATCTTTTACAAATGAGCTTTGTTACAGTTAAGAGAATTTCAATCATGTATGTATCTTCATGCAAGAGTTTCAGTTCTGGTAGTTCTTGGGAATTTATGGTATCTTTACTGATATTAAATGGAAAATTATTTTTCAGTCTTTTCCTTCTCAGAATTTACCCTTCATAAGCTCATCTGTATTAGACAAAAAAAAAATTTTTCTGCTTTTTCAGACACTTCATCATATTTGCCAGAATCCCACCAATTTTGTTTTGGTATTTTTAATATAATAATTTCTATCAATATCTATATCTTAGAGTCTATACCTAGCCTGAAGAGATTAAAAGACAACAAGGCCTGTAAATCAGGGCTCAACATTCATGCTGAGCAACATGATTGATCCTCTCAAATCAAGAGAACAAGGAAAATCCACGAAGGAAAAACATTAGCAACCAGTTATGAAACATATATTTGATACTGATTTGATTTTATTATGGCTTTCTAGTTTTTATTGATTTGTTTTTTTTTATAGCATTTATATTAGTGATTGAAATTTTTATGTCTATTTTTTTGCTTGATTGGGGAATAAGCAGAGATGAAATCTAAAACATAAGCTCATAAACAGTTACAAGTAAAACAGGTGGAACAGAAATAATAATAAAAACCTACAAATTACTGATATACATATAGTTTAAAGCACAGCGATTAATTTATTATGAATGCACTGTTTCTCTGGAATAATTTCTTAAGCCTGTGATGCTTCTATTTTCTGACAAAACTTGATTATTTACTGCTACCTCCCATAGGGTGAGAAGGAAGAACAGACATTATTAATACATGAATTCTTAAGGCACAGTCAGTGGAAAGACATAAAGAACAATGTAAAAAAACACTTTAGACTCTTTAACAACTTTAATTTAAAGATCTTGTGGAAAGCTTTATGCCAATGAGATTTAAGCTTAGTTTAGGTGGAATAGCATTAACATTTTAGTTTACATTTACATACTAAAGACTAAATAAACTGCTTTTCACTGTGCCTCAATTAAGATCTGTAGTAAAACTAATATTTGGTCTACACTTTTTTTTTTTTTTTTTTTTGCTTTTAAAATCCAGCATTAACATGATATTAAATTTGAAATGCTAAGTGATAAATCTTAGACTAGTCACATCTTTTTTCTGAAGTCATTCCTCCAGTATTACCCATTAAAAGCTTGAAAGAAAAAGATCTACAGTTTTCTAAAATAACCTTCTTTGAAGACCAGTTAAACACAATCTAGCTGGATGTCTTGGCACCTGGAGTGAGAGGAGTGAGAAATAGACCCATTCTAAGATGTTATTCAGCACAGATAAAACACATTGCCTTCTGGAATTATTTATTTGTTTCCATTCCCTTGACAGCATATCTAGACAGTTACTTTAGATGAGATGCCTAACTCTCAGATAGCTGAATTTTAAGGATAATGAATTACCCTCTTAGTCTGCACCCTTAACTCTTTTTACATCAAGCTATGAAAAAAAAAAAAAAAATAGTCTCCAAGTCCTTGTTTCTATGAATATGAAGGAAGCAGGGTTGGAAATTTTTCTGACCAACCTAGAAAATGAAAGTTTTTCATCAGAACAATTTGTAGCATGGACTTCCTATCACTTTAGAATTGCAAATTCCGGGAAAAGAAGTGGCAACAAAAATGCATGTTTGAAGAAATAATCAGCTGTAATAGTGCTAATGAAAGTAATTGCATGTTCATTCTCTTCAAGGATAAGAGGCTGGAATGGGTACATGAAAATTAATCAAGTCATTTATACCCTTCTTATAATGCGTACCAAAATTTATTTAAGACTCAATCAGTCAAAAAAACTCTTAGATCTCACACAGCAGAGAATAAACAACCCTCATCCTTATGTAATATTATATTCTTCAGAAAAAAAAAATATATATATATAGATTTATGCATTTTTTTATTTTATTTTCAAATTGAAGCAAAATAAATATAAAAAAAGAAGCTCTCCTAGGTTGAGAGAATTCTTCTCACCCTATTTTTTTCAGCACAAAATTCTTAAAATCAACATGCATTTAGCTAACAGCTCTGGATGAATGCCTCTAGTAGCTGAAGTGCACCATAAAACATATGTTTTATATTGTATTTTGTATAATGTGACAACTCTAGTTTTGTAAGTCATTTTAAGATGATCTCAAATATATAATATATGATATATCTGCAGAGAAGGGCAACGAAACTGATGAGGGGCCTGGAGCATGAGTCTCATGGGGAATGGCTGAGGGAGCTGGGATTGTTTAGTCTGGAAAAGAGGAGGCTCAGAGGAGACCTTATTGCACTCTACGAGTCCCTGAAGAGAGATTGCGATGAGGAAGAATTTGGCCTCTTCTCCCAGGGAACAAAAAGAACCCAAGGAAATGGCCACAATTTGTACCAAAGAAGGTTTAGGTTAGACTTAAGGAAGAACTTTTTCTCTCAGAGTGGTCAGGCACTGGAATGGCTGCCCAGGGAGGTGGTGGAGTCACCGTCCCTGGCAGTGTCCAAGTGGCATCTGGATGAGGAGCTACGGTTGATGAGGAGATATGGTTTAGTTCTTGTGATAGCAATGGTAATGGAAGGACGGTTGGACTAGATGATCTTGTAGGTCCTTTCCAACCTTGTGATTCTATGATTCGTAGGATATTGTTTATTGTTGCATCAACCAAAAGCAGAACACTAAACACACAGTGTTACACAAAAGTCTGAGCCATAAATCAAGTGTCAGATTGAGAGATCTTTTCCATGTGCTCTGGAGACCACAATTTTACCATCTCAATAACCACTCATAAGAAACTTGTATGGATGCCAGCGAATAGCTATTTTACCAGCTTGTCACTCTGGAAATTTATCCCAGTGTACATTTCTTGGTATCTTACTCTATTGTTAGAGTGAATTATTCTTTAGAAAGTTGTGGAGATTCTCTTTTTATGGAGAACCTGAACAAAGCTTTTAAACTAGCTACAAAGACTCCCATCCTCATTGCCTCAAGCCCCGTGTTGCTTTGCACAAGAAGAAGCAGTCCACAGGTTCAGAATATTTGTGTTCTCAATGTGATGTAGAGAATACAAAAAAGCAAATGATGTCCTATCCATTATAAGTGTAGTTGCCCCATTATTTTACAGGATAATGTAGTTCAGTTTCAGTTCATAAAAATTCACTTCTTTGCCATAAAGAACTTGATGTATTACAGCTCATATAAAAAGGGGATTTTGAAGTGAGCATCTGATTTATTCACCATAAAATACTAAATAACACAATGACCTCTAACTGATCTATGGTGCACCAATCATTCCAGAGGAATTTCAATTTTCCTTCAATCTATACAATCCACGTTCAGGTGAATACCACAAGAAGACTAATGGAAACCACACAGTATTGCAAATAATATATGAAGATGTCAATGGCTTAAGTTATTTACACCAAGGATTCCATGATTTTACTTAACATAATCTCACTTAGCTTCAAAAGAGATTTAACTTTTCTGGCAGTTGAAAATAGAAATTGCCAGTAAAAAGAAAGAATTATGTATGATTTGCAAGACAATGAAGGAGGAAATATTAACATATAGATAAAAGGTTAGAGTAAAACGTGTTTCTAAGTAAAAACACTTTATTCTTCTTTTACATGCATAGCAATTCTTCTGTTCAACATGAATACAACAATGCCCTTACATGTTCAGCCAATAAACACAGATGCCTGAAGTCTGGTCCTTGTAATGACTTGTAGAGCAGAAAATTGAAATGACTGTTATTGAAATCGCTAATTTTCTATCATTATTTAAATGAATGATTAGAAAATAAATCCAAATGACAAACTGAAGATGACTTACTGGGACAGAAAATAAAATAGGACACCTGCAGAAATATTTTCATTGACTATCTTCCCAGATCTTCCTTTCAGTCTAAGGTTTTAATTGTAAGATTTAATTTTGCTTTACATTTTTACTGTTATATTACTATTCTAAAGAGAGATTATCAACCATCAGTTTCTTTAGTTTGAGACATCTTACTGTACTCGGAGGTATTTTGAGACATACATAGATACAAAAATGGGTGCATGTTTATATACATAATTACTAAATTATAGGATTTATGGGACATTTATGTGGACATTTATTTTCATGTATATGATGTCATAAAAAGATTATTTGTAACTTACTTATTTACATGATACTTATTATTACTGACAACCTGTAATTGATAGGATGTACTGGACACCCATCTGGAATTTTGTAATTAACAAGAGCAGAACAAACTTAAAAAAGCCAGATATATATGAAAAAATAAGTAGATTTATAGATGTATGTTTTATACTTAAAGCTAATTTATTAAGGAAAGGAAGTTCTTTCTTTGTTAATAATTTGCAAGCATTTGTGTGTCATTATCATCTTTGTGCCAGAGGCTGGAACCATGAACTCAGTGCCACTTGAACAGTCAAAGAGCTTTCAGGGTTTACTATTCTGGACAGAATTAAAAGGTGATTGAGAAATACTCAGATAAATTAATAGGCTTAATTCCAATCAGATTTATATCCAGTTTGCAAAAACTGAGATGTTTTGAGAAAAATACATGAGTTGAATGAAACAGTAATTTTTTTAAAAAAAGTTTTGTTTCAGCAAAAATACATTCCAATCAGGTTTATTGACTAATGATAAGAGGACTGATTAATGATGGGAAGAACGCCTTCCTATAAAAAGCAAGGCATACAAACACAAAACAAAAAATTAGAAGTGTTTAAGTTAATAACATTTCAATGGGAAATAAGACTATATATTTTATGAAAGTTTTTTTTGTTGTTGTTTTGGGTTTTTTTTTGTGGTGGTGGTGATAGCGGTGTTCTTTTTCTAGAGGATAAAATGAAAAACAACAGCAAATATAACTCCATCTGGAGTTCTCCACTGGGGAATACTGTGACCGCCAAGATACATGAAAAGAATTTTTCCATTTATCCCCAGTTGTCAAAACAGTCAAAGAGTGTGAGCTATGAAATGGTTATAGGACTTGTGCGGTTCTCTGAACTCCAGTAGTCTCACAGAATGGAAAAAAAATAGAAGAGTATCATCATGTATTCCCATAGTTGTTGGGTGAGACCAACAGAAAGTTTGTAATCTGATTATACTGGAATAGCTTATGGACTGCAACCATTAATTGGAAGTTCAAAGAGACAAACATTGGATTAAAACCTGACAAAACAGCAATATAACAAAAAGTACATTCAGTAGAATTGTATACAAATAGGCTTTTCTTACATAATTTCTATATTAACTGTAATTTCAACAGGAATGTATGTCTTTGACAAAGTGGTTTTACACTCTCACTTTGGCAGTCCATAGAACATTTAGTAATGATTCAAAATCTTGCCCAAGATGAGCAAAAGAACTAAATGCTTTTCAAGTGATTATTGTGGCAGAACCATGTCCTTGATAGACTGTGCACAGACAAGGTTATCAATCAACCATCTTGTAGTTATCATGTAAGCTGACCCTGACATTTAGAGTTCAAGGCCTAGAACAAACAGAAGCATTCAGCTCTAAACATAACCATGTTTTGGTCTGTCCTTCCTTCTGGGCTTGCATAGCTTCTACGACCTCCACAGCATAGATTACACAGCAAAACTACAACCTACTCACATAGATTTATATTGCTTTTAGTTTCCTTTTCATGTGAATCCAAATCTCCAAGGACCGAAAAATACCCTGCCTAATTTCACGCCACAATCAATCAAAGAAAGTAAACTTCCTCAACTTTCAACGTAAGAGCTTATCATAGAATCATAGAATTGTTTGAGTTGAAAGAGTCTCATGAAGTTCAACTCCCCTGCAATGAACAGGGACACCTACAGCTTGATCAGGTGCTCAGAGCCAGATCCAGCCTGATCTTATACCTCACTTTTTGCTGCTTATGAAAGGATGGTTTCTCATGGCAGATGCAAGAAGACTTTTATAATTCTGTAGGCTTCTCAAATGCAAAATAAACTTCTTTCTCTTCCTCAGACAGGCATACAGTGCAGACAAATGCATTCAGGTTGCAGCTAATAGCTAATTCTCACCCTCTGTTTCTCAGTGCATTCAGCATAGCTACCTGTGTTCCTACCAGATATCTTAGGCTAAACTAGATGTAAACGTTTATCAGAATGACAGCACCAGTCTTTTTCATATATCTTTTCCACACGTGCACAAACATCACTTTGCTCCAATTAAAGAGTCAGATTTTTTTTATTTTTTTATTTTTTCCCCCTGCAGTGAGAGTATAGTCCTTTTTTAAGTTACTGCACAGGTAATGAAATAAGGATCATCATCTTTTGATTTCAGCTCCTTGGAAACTTTTCCCTGGTTGTTAGATGCTCTTTCTTTTCCTCCCAAGTCTTTGTGTTGCTATCCATGTTTAAATTGCACAGTAAGATGCTCACTTCAAGGGCTAGCAGTTAATTATTATTTCTCTGTAAATGTTTGGGATGTGCTGCAAAAATGGAATTGGAACTAATGTAAACCTGTCAAGGCTTTTCATAGAAGAAGGCTACCAGTCAGGGAGCCATTGTTGCTGAGGACAAGAGACTGCTTAAAAGCCCATGCAGCTCTAAGAAACTTCCAAATGATAGGTCTTTCAGAAAAAGAAAAAGCATATTTAACGGCTTTAGAAACTAGAAATTATGCAGTGATTAGGGGAAGGTTTGTGCTGTTCTAAAGAGCTAGCTCAACCGAGAAGAGCTGGGTCTCCTCAGGCACATTAATATTAGTGTGCCCACATGAGGAGTGTGGAGAATGAGTTTTGATAGAAAAAACACTGATTGGAGAAGAGAAAAAGAACATTTTCTTCTCAGTATAACTGAAGAGATACCTCTATATTGTTCAGCTCATATATGCCAAAACCCAGCAAAAGTACACTTGTGCTCATTGCTTCATTTCATGCTATTCTGTCCACTATATCTGTCCATTTACCCAAGCAGCATTATGCTGGTGCATGTTGCAGTGTTGCAGCTACTTTATTTGCTATCAACCATAGCTCAGAGTGAGTCATTTCTGTGACATCAACTACTGGTGAAAGCAAAACAAAATACAACCAAGGTAAGGCAACTTACATTTAAGCCATGCTGAAGAATTACCCCTGGGGAGGAAATCCCAGCCACAAAGCTAAGGGGGAAAAGAGGGAAAAAAGAAAAAGAAAGAAAGAAAAAGAAAGCAAAGAAAAATGTAATAAGGCTTAGAGTCAATGCTGCTCTTTTACAGGGCTTTCCCATTGTGCATCTCCTTTCAACAGAAAGCCGCAGTGAACAATGGGGCTCTGTTGTCAGATTGATTGTGCTTTATTGCTCTGAAGCATACAACTGATTGCTGGTCTTGCCTTCATCACATAAGTGCTCTTTGTATTCACATCCCTCACTCTATTAAATGCAGCTGCAAGTCTTCTCTGCTGCTGGAATCAGATTTTTCCACTGCCGGTTCATGGATATGTTATAATTGAGTGCTCTTCAAGTATCTCCCGTGTACACCATTGATATTTAGAACTTCACTTGGATTAGTTTTAAATTCCTGCACTCTGAGATTTTATCTAGTGGCTTTTTACAGAGTTCTCCTGGTTAAGGACTAGATAAGTCCAGCTATTGTACTCTTCAGGGGAAAGAAGCAGAACAGTGTGCTCGATGTGTATTGAGACTGCATTTTCTAGCAATTGAAGTTCCAAACCATGGGGTTTGTCCCCGAGAAAAGCAAGCCATAGCACATTTTGCTTTTAGTGCATTGGAACTGAGTCTTCATCTGCTTACAGCACTTTAGTCCTATTGGCCTCCCAGAATGCAACAGGGCTGTCCCCTGGCACCGTGAGGGAATTTAAGAGGATTTCAGCATTTGAAATGAAGAAGATCTCCAACACTCTTGGTGTTAAGCAATTGTATTCCCAGTAAAAGAGGCTGAATGGTTAATGCGGTGCAACAGAGACAGCTGAGCTCACTGCAACGACTGCGGAGCACAACCAGGCAGACAGTCATAACTACCAATATGAAGTCTGCTGGTGAGGGTGAGAAAAGTCCCAAAAGGTCCATTAGAGCAAATCCCCAGCTGGTAGCACTTGGCCTCCAGCAGAGCTCCAGGGCTCACAGAGAGCAATGCTGAAAGATTTTACAGTAGCAGTATGTGTTAAAGACTGGAAGGGAAGAGAAAAAAATTAGCACTGAGAGGTGGGAATGGGAAGATCCAGGGTGCCTAACAGCACCCTGATGAAACATTTTAAGTGTTAAAACAAACTGAAACTAATTTTTCTGCATGATCCCAGGGATGTATCATCAGGTTACTTCAGCACCTATTTGGAATCTGTCTATTCCATTATGCGTGGTTGTCCTGGGGTCCTTTGTGACCCTTAGTAGCTGTTTGGAGAATGCTCCCCTCACTCTACTTATTCATATATGGTCACATGTCCCCTAATAACAAGCTGGATGGTTCTCTTCCTGCCAGCTTTCCAAGGAGAACAATTGTTCTTAATTAATCAGTTAACATCAATTGCCAAGACATCCATGCTTTAATATAAACACTACTTGATCAAAGGATTCTATGTTCCTGTTGATCAAACGCAGACAATTCACCCTTCTTATGCAAGGGAAGATTATTGTTTCCATTACATGCATCTCCCTGATTTGAAAGTTTCAAATATCTATGTGGTATTGAGATAAATAAAGAGATAAATAAATAGATAAATCAACTAACAGCAATATAATTACTCCCCTTACTTTGAAGGGGAAAAAATCATGTCTACATTTGGGAGTAGAATTTTTGGGAAGTTCCGGTACCTTGATTGTACACTAGGAGAGTGCATAAAAATTTCTTTGCTGACTGTATAGCCACATTTCCTTCCAAATCAAAGATGCCTCATAAAACGGTGTATAATCTGGTTTTACCTCAGTACAGTGTAAGGAAAAAAACAAGGGACCAGGACTGGAGGATGTAACTCAGAACATACCTGTTCTGTAGTAGTAAACAAAGATGGTGGCAAGCCATTTAACAGACATATGCATTTTTTAGAACAGAGAATGATTCTCACAGAAAACTCTAAATATGGCTCAAATGAATGAAAGATTTCCTGATATTTTTGTGGAAAATTGTGTTTTATTTTTTTTCTAGAAAACAGCCTGACCTGTTTCCAAAAGAATCTCCTTACGTAACTCAAAATAAACATGAGAACAGCGTCTCATGCACAGTTTTACATAGAATCAGTTTTACGTAGAATCAGAAACCTGAAGATAACAGTATTATGCTAATGGCTCATTACAGCAGTGGGATCAGTCCAAGCGTGTAGATTTGGTACATTACACAAAGTATAAGAGCTAAAGAGTTGACACAGATGTCTGAAGTCCAGAAGAGTTCAAAAATGGTGAGAAGTAATGTTATGTAAATATAATATGCTAATTCTGTGCATTCCTTAGGCTCTTGGAAAATTGTTAATGAAGCCGTCAGTATGGTGAGGCTTGGGCTTCTCCACTGTTGATTAAGAAGTTTTCATGATAGATCTATAAATATGGAACATTAGTCTGATGAATGTGATAATTTGCTATCGCAGAAGAGTGTATAAATGCAAATTGATATTGTTATTGTTTTGCCTGACACTGTGTGAGCAAAGAGGAGAAAAAAATGAAATAAATATTGTCTTTCCCTCTATACTGAGAATTCAGCATTTGAATGTTGGGTCCTTCACAGCTATAAACAAGAAAGGCAAAGTTTGGAGCCAGATTTCGATAGGGAAGATAACCCTAGGTGCAGTTTTGATGTAGCAGATATCCATCACTGGTTCTTTGCTGTGTGACATTGTAGATAGTCTAATTGCTATGGAAGAAGGAAGGGGAAACAAAGTAAATAATAATAATAAAAAAACCAACATCATATGAATCCCACGAACAAAATACAAAGGAAAGACTGTGGCACACTCTATTTATCTTTCTTTACTGGAGTTAGAGGTCCCTTTATCAGTCAGCAACAGTTTTAAGATGATTCGCATGAAACCTAGCAATTTCCCAGTACTTCTTGGTACCTTGGTTCCAACCTGACCGTTTGTTAATTAACCACAGATAAATTATGACTTGCAAATAGGAATTTAATCACTTAGTCACCTCTCCCATATAAAATCTACCAAACTAAATGTTGAGGTCTTAGAAAAATAAATACATAAAAATCCTACTCCTTTAGTGCAGATAACTTGTTTTTAAATAACCCATCACTAAAGGAATTAATATCTGTAAAAAACTTTGAATTAAATGATGTTATAATGTGTTTGTGCGGTTTTCTTAGTGCCAGTTATAGCTGAATGACTCTGTTTATAAATACTGATAGGGAAAAAGTTATAAAACTTGTGATTTATTCTGGATTCGTTAAAAAAAATATCAGAATATAAAAATATTGCAAGAAACCAATTTACTTTTTCAATGTTTCATTTTATTCTTCTCTCGGGATCTACACAGGAACTATTTGTCTCTACAAACTATCCCAGATGAAAATGTACTTATCTGTTCTCACATGGGCAAGATGCAATCTAGTGTGTCAGTAGCATTAGTAAATTGCATGCAACTTTGATGACATTTTAGAAAAAATAAATTGGGGGTGCTAAAGATTGAGAAATGGTTTGCAATAATTCAAGAGAAATGTATATGAATTCTCACCACCCATCTAGCTAGCAAATATATCCCTCACGTTTTAATTAGAATTTGTACAAAGGCCCTTACATTGGTATCTATAAAGGAATAGAAGATGGAAAAGAGCACTTAAGAAAATGGGCAATGTGGTTGAGGATAAATATAAATCAAAGGTGTCAGTCTGCTGCTAGAAAGAAAAATATTGTCTTAGGCTTTACTATCATGACTGTCCTCTGTATGACAGGTGAATAACCCTTTCAGCCTTCCAGTAATGTTAAAATCTCATTTTGAGTAAGATGAAGTTCAATTCTGGTAATCGACTGCGCTTCAAAGAACTTCAAAAAGACTAGCTGAAGAACTAGAAAACATGACCTAGGATAGCATTTATGGAATTTCTAAAAGAGAAAAGACTTTGAGGACACATGTTAGTTAGCTTCAAATACACACAAAGAAGAGCTGCAAAGATTAAAGGAATGAAATTATTTTATATATTCACTGTTAATAGAATAAAGTGTCATAGACTCTTTTTTCCTTTTTTTTTCTTGGTCTCTTGATAAGGATAGTGAATGACTGGTCTAACAAGGTTTCTAACCTTCTAGAAGGGTGTAGAATCTCTTCATATTTTGATTCTTGTAGGTTTAGACATTTGCCAGAGGCAGCACAAGCAGTATAAATCCTGATTTGGACAAAGTAATTAGAAGTCCTTGCAAATTCTTTTCCATCTCTTTTTTCTCTCATTTTTTGCAGAAAATTCGGTAATCAATAAGCAACACTGGATATAAAGTCTGACAGACAACATCCAACAAGGCTTTGGAATATTTGTTGCTAAATGTGATGCCCATGCAGCAGTTTAATATTAAGACACAACAAAATTATATCTATAAGTATAAAATAAAACTATTTCTAAGTGATTAAGCACTCTCTGATTTGGGGCACTTATTCTGCATTACCAATGTTACATTATGAAACAGTATGTACAGTAATTTTTTTCTTCCTCTGGAATAGCCTCTTTTCTGATGAGGGTTAAAAATAGGGCAAAACACAAAAAGACATAAAAACATGTTTCCTTAAAGGAAAAAAATATATATATATAAACAAATAAAGGAAAATAGATACAAACAAGAAATTCTTGCACTGTTCATTTCCATGGTGGATTTTATGTGGCGAGAATTCTGCAGACTTTGTTAAAATGCTGACAAGAAGAGAAGGGGGCAATATTCTTCCTTTTTTTTTTTTTTTTTTACCTTGGTGTAAATCAAGAATAACCCCATTGACATCAGTGGAATTACACAGATGTAAAACTGGTGTATATGGGGGGGAGGGGAGAAAGCCATCCAGAGGAATACACTTCATTGGTTTCAATAAACTCTCTCTCTTTTAAACACAAGCTGTATAAAAACCTCCAATAAAATTTTATGTGCTAGGTCTGGTGCTGAAATGACCAAGCTCCAGATATAGACTCTTTTCAGTAACATAAAATTGCAGTAAGCAATTAGAATGTTTCTATTTAAATATGTTCCAATTTGTTTTGTTTCTCATTCTGGAATAATTCTCCCACATCATCTAGTATCTCCTGTATCATCAGCACAGTTTTCTCCAAGATAAAGGGGAAAATTATATTGAAGTTTGTATTTATATACTACCTCTTGAATATGCATTTTCCTCAGAAGTTACATTCCAAGGAATTTCTTCTGTAGCTTAGCTGTTACCTTGCTAGCAATTATATTCAAAATTCTGTTTTGTATTACTTTATTTCCACTATGAGAGTACCAAACCATCCCCAGCACAGACAGCATGCAATCTTGAAGCATGAATCCATCAAGCATGCATGAACACAATGGAGTGTTACAAATTAAAATATTATAGTGCATGTTATTTAACATTACAGTCTCGTATGAACTCATTTAGGTTTCAATTTACCATCATATTTTGCATTTAAATAGCAGCATATGAAAATACTAGTATTCAAGATCAGACTTCCAAAGTAATTTGGCCAGTATCTGGATGAAGTTAAAAGATTATTTCAGCATAAATTACTGGTCTTAGATCACCACATTTCCCCCTTAAGTTAATGAATACATCTATTTTAGTGAAATTCTGTAAATGTCGAATCTATGGTCAGTCACAGGTTGCAATTCTGTTGCTGTGAGTAATCAATTGAAAAGTCAGGACTGACTTTTTTCCTACAACTACTATGGTTATTATATTGAGGATAAATAAGTATTTGAAATGTTTCACTATTGATTAGTGTAGGTAGTTTGTTTAAATTCTACAACATGAGTCAAAACTTTAGATGTCTTTGACATGTAAACCTGCAATACTTACTACCAAATGATAATCTAGTTAGAACATAGCAGAGAGAGAGACATTTCAGGGATGAACTGTAGAAATAAGTCTGGCATGGTAAGGAGATCAGATGAGAATCACAGAATGGCCCAGTTTGGAAGGGACTTCAAGGAATCTCCAACCCCCCTGCCACATGCAGGGCCACCAACCTCCCCATTTAATATTAGTCCAGGCTGCCCAGGGCCCCATCCAACCTGGCCTTGAACATCTCCAGGGATGGACGGGGCATCCACAGCTTCTCTGGGCAGCTGTTCCAGCACCTCACCACTCTCGTAGTAATGAACTTCCCCCTGACATTCTACCTCAATCTTCCCTTCCCTCAATTTAAAACCATTTCCTGTTGTCTTGCTGTTATCTCCCATTTCACAGAGTTGATTCCCCTCCTGTTTGTAGGCTCCCTTTAGGTACTGAAAGGCTGCAATGAGGTCACCCCACAGCCTTCTTTTCTCCAGGTTGAACAAGCCCAGCTCCCTCAGCCTGTTTTCATAGGGGAGGTGCTCTATGATCATCGTCATGGCTCTCCTCTGACCCCTTTCCAACAGCTTTCTGTCTTTCTTGTACTGGAGGCTCCAGACCTGGACACAGTACTCCAGATGGGCCTCACAAGAGCAGAGAAGAGGGGGATGATCACCTCTCTGTCCCTGCTTGCCATCCCTCTTCTGATGGAGATTGGTTGAGAAGGACTCCTATTTAAGTTTGTTGAAAAATTTTATCTAAGAAAATAAATTATTGAACTCAAACATCATTTCTATCCTTCAATAATCCAAATTATTAGATGATATCAAACAGATGAGATTATTTTGAACTCTTTCCATCACATGTTCATGATTAAACAAATTTTGTTTTTCCTCACCCTTTAAAATACAGAATCACAGAATCATTAAGGATGGAAAAGACCTTTAAGATCACTTAGTACAATCCCAACTCATTCCCACTAAGCATGTCCCTCGGTGACACACCTCCATGATTCTTGAATACACCCAAGGATGGAGACTCCACCATCTCCCTGAACAGTCCATTACAATGTTTTACTATTCATTCTTAAGAAATTAAGAAATTTTTCTTAATATCCAACCCGAACCTCCCCTCGTGCAACTTAGGGCCATTACCTCTTGTCCTGTCAACATACATGTTTAAATCAAATCTACCTTTTAAAACAGAATTAACATACTTCTTTGTGAAAATTTTCACAATGCCACTATTATTTTTGAATTAGCTATAGTATCTCTATTTAGTCTTACCTACACAGACTTTGGTGTAGTAGACTGTAAACATCCAAGACCTCTGACCTTAATAAGTGTCAGATTACTTTAAGGATATGAGGAGAGAATTTTCATGAATTAGAATGAGTATATTTTAAAGCACTTGTTCTACTATGAAGTGGAATATTGCTGGAGGAGAAATGTTAAAATTTGAATAAAAAAATTATACAGTATAAACAAAATACATTTAATAAAGTAGTATTTAGGCCCAGAGTACTTGAACTAGGAAAGTGAAGAAGTCAGTATGAAATATGAAGAATTCCTGAAGCACAGTTCCAACAGTTGCTGCTTTCTGCCAAATTAAAAAACTAGTTTCTAGCAAAAACTCACTAAGCTTAACAATCTCAAAAACACCTTCCATTTATTGTACTTGTATGTATAAGTATGTATTGTTTCAACTCAAGTTAAAAGCATCTCTTCAAAAGTCTTTCTAAATCCTAAGGCTTTCAAAGGAAATATGAATTAGGTGTCTCTAAAAGCATCAACTGATGTTGCCCAAATCCTCTTACCAACTAAGAACAAAAAAGCAAACAAAAATTTTGTATCATGTGTAGAATGGATACAACATATTTGTTGTAATTACAGTTGGTTTTGTGGTTACAGAACCCCAAATGCATGCATAGTTCAGTGTTTCTAAGACTGACAGTGGACAGCAATATATCATTAATTGCAATAAGCCTGATTTTAATTAGCCTACGGCTTCACATTTCAGATATGGGGTGCCTTCAGATATACTTAGCGTGAATGCTCTGTAATCCTTACTGTCTTCACTTGGTGAATTTTTTTCGTGATAAATATTATGGGCATCTTTTCAGTTTCTCACCACTATAATGAATGTTTCCTCTGCCTTGGATGAAAACTTACACAATAATTTTTGCCCATTTTGTTTATTACGAAGATGACAAGTTTTCATTTTTACAGTTCTGTGTATTTTCAAATATATTGAAAAATATCCCATAACTAATTTTATTCTCCTACATATGCGGTAAATTTTATTATCTTATTTGCACATAAAGACAAATTGAGAAAGCAACAGGTAAAATTAACTTGTTTGAGGACATGCAGTAAATAATCGATAGCAGAAAGTCTCAGTTTCTGACCTTCAATTCCGCAGTTAAACAAAAATAAGTATATCTCTAAATTTACTTTAACTTAAACTGGCTCATTATTGATAAGGAAAATGACAACTTTGCCTTTTTTTTTTTTTTTTTTTTTTTTACTGTGCCTAGGTATGTAAATGGTATAAAAAAGGACAAGTTATCTCACTGAAATAGTTGAAGTAGTAGTATTAAATAAATACATCTATAAAAAAAAGAGTCTGAAAAATAAGGAATTCTATAAACATCAAGATATGGTTTCAGGACACAGAGAACCTCACACTATGTAACTGGATGCTCTGGGGAAGCCTGATAGTAGCCTTTCAGTATTTAAAGGGAAGCTATATGAAAGAAGGGGACTCTTCAGCAGGCTAAGGGGAAATAATTTCAAACCAAAAGAGTGAAGTTTGAGATTGGAAATTGAAAGGAAGAAACTTTTACGATAAAGGTAGTGAGGCACTGAAACAGGTTACCAAGAAAGGTAGTGAATCCAAGGTCAGTCTGGATGGGGCTCTGAGCACCTGACTGAGTTGTAGGTTGTCCCTGTTCATTGCAGGGGAGCTGGATGAGATGACCTTTAAAGGTTTCTTCCAATTCAAACAATTCTAAATCCTTTATCAAAAACAAGGAAAATACACCTCCACTCTCAAGAATATTGAATGAAAAGTGGTGATGGAGCTTGAACAAAACAAGTCAAAACAAAAGCAAAAGGAAATAACAAATTATCATACTCAGTAGAGCAATATCACACAAAGGCAAAGTGCAGGACTCTCTAATTATATCAGATGTTTTTCGGTACTCTCAGAAGATTTAGGAAGCATTCTGGAAGTCAGTCCTAACTTAATCCTTTGTTGTATGCAAACATAAGTTCAAGGATTATCAAATTGCTAACTAAAACTGACTACTACCCTTGTAATTTAGTTTGATTTCTTTCAAGGAATAAAGTTTCAAACAATATATATCATAATTGTCAGTTGCAATGTATGAGTTTCATTAAAGTACAAATGAATACAAATCATGTGAGATAAGAAAAAAATAATTATATTTCTCCTTCTCAAAGCAGAAAAGATGGGTATAGCACCCAGGCACATATCCAGTGCTCATTTTCCTAGTTCTTTGAGTTTAACATGCCAGAATTTTCTACATCTAGCCATACTTTCATCCTGTTAAGGAATCCATAATTATGACCAGCTTGTTCAGATGTGTTCATGCTCTGTGTGACCAAATACTAAAAGGTAACCATTCAACATCTCTGCTCATGCAGTTATGGCAAACTTAAGATCTTCCTGCCTGCCTGGAAAGAGAAAGTAACATGTCTGTTTCAGCTCCACGCGTGGCTGTTAAAGGTTTAGCCTGCTTGAAATGACAATATTTGGAATCAGAATATAAATGTATTGGGAGTTTTGGGCTCTGCACCTGAAGTTAAATTCTTTGATATTGAATCTTTCTAAAGATGCTAGATGGTGCCTTTGTGAACTGAATTCATATTCATATATTCAAAGACAGCTTTTATATTTGATATCTATAAACTAGGAAAGATTAGAGTCCTAGTATATCCATCTTTTCGCACTCCTTATATCTTCGTTCAATCTCATGCATGCTTCAGTTATCAATGTGGTATCTGCATGATTTCTGTGTCTTAACGCTGCGGTTAGAATAAATTCTGTGTCCCTCAGACATGGCACTGAATATTTTACAGTGATCTTCTGTAGAGCTTTGTCAAGAAGAAAATGGGAAACAATATATAAACAAAAACAGACAAAAATAAGTCAGTTTTCAAGCATAAGAAAAAATACATTGAGGGTAGTATAGCCACATTGGTGTTTTTGTCAATCACAAATCAGCTACTAAAACAGGACTGGAGCCCTCCCTATAGGCTCAAAACCATTCTAGGTGGAAAACTGTGCAAGACACATACAAAAGGGTGTTGAGGTGCTGCATTAGGCTTCTCAGAGAAGCTATAGATAGCCCATCTCTGGAGGCATTCAAAGTCAGGATGGGATCCTGGGCAGTCTTCCCTATTTAGTTGGCAACCCCACCAATGGCAGGGGGCTGGTACTACATGATCTTTAAGGTCCCCTCCAACCTAAGCCACTCTGTGATTTCCATCAAGATAATTTCCAAATACTAACCAATTTGGTTAATTTGATTACCTCTCTTTCTCGAATTTAATTTTGATTTCTCAAATACAAGCTAAATGTAATTTCAACAATCAAAATAATATGCTTCCTACCTGTGCTACAAGAGAAAATATTTTAGACTAGTAATTTTTTTATTTTATTTTATTTTTTTACAAAACACAAATTAGAATGTCTAAGATAAGAAATACATAGCAAAATCTAGAATATTAACTTACATTTACGCTTGCTGCAAACAAACTTGAGTTGCTATGGCACAGTAAAGTCTTTCAGTCACAGATTGTACAGCATATATCAGATTAAAAATTGTGAATATAGATGAGTGACAAGGATGAACCCATTAAGTTCTAAAATATGAAGAGACTGTAAAATGTATGAAAAAAAATTGGTCAGTGAAGCAGATCCTTTGAAAATATAATCAATCTTGGTTAAATAGAAGGCAGAAACTGTATAAACAAGCTATTACTGATCAAAGAAATTACTTTGAATTTAAGAGTAAGTAGTGCAAAAAACATCTTATGCTTTGATGCAAAACACATATGGAAGCATATTCTGAGGAAGATGGAAAGACTTCATGGATGATTAATGCCTAAGCAAAAAAAAAAAAAAAAAAAAAAGGGAGAGTATGGCTTCATTTAATGCAAACATGATTGTGATCCTCATTCTGCATGAAATTCAAGTTCATGCTCATCTATTTCTGGTCTTTTTGAGAGCTTAAAGTTCAACCCATTGCTGAACTGTGGAGATGTGATGAATATCAATAGGAGTATGTGATTAAATAAATAATAAAATACATTTAAAATATCTCACATCAGAATTAAGTTTTCAGTGCTTAGTTTGTTACAAAATCAGTTTCTGTGGAGAATGACAAGGAATCAGAGCACAAAGTTGAATAATGCAAAAGGAATCAACAGGAGACTAGAATGATTTTTTTTTTTTTTTTTTTTACCAATTTATAACCATAAATGGAAGGAATTTATTCCTTATGGAAATATTTGGAATAGATACTGACAGCAGTTCCTGTAGTTCCAGGGACACACAGTCCATAGGAAATTATTTGATAATTTATTTTGATTACCTATGTGTTACAAACACTTGTGCTTTACTGTCGTGCCTGTATTGAACACAAAGAAGAAACATGCTTAGGTGTGTCTAAAATGCATCCCTAACGCAATGGAGTCTTAATATAAAGATTATCAGGATATAGAGAAACTTCTGTTTAATGTGGTGTTTTTGTTCCAGTGATTAAGTATCTTCACATTTTAAACTAAATTCATTTCCCATTTGAAATTTTCATTCTGTCAGATAGCAAGGATAGTGAATGATAGAAAAGTAATGTATAATACACAAAGCTTATTAAGACAACAAAAATATCAACAAGCAAAGCCAAGTTACCAATAAAACAATATTTTTCACAGCAGAGGAAAATATTATCAACTGGCTTTCTATTAGAAAATTAATCTCAATTTCAAGCATAGTACAAGACTTCTAGTCCTGTTACTGTTGGTGCAGGTAACAAGAAAAATAAATGGAACTTCATGGTACCTACTTGACTTGGGCTTAGGATTTTTTCACTCGCTATTTCAGTCACAAGTCTTTGTGCTTAGAAAACTGACTTATTTCATGGCATTTCTTCTTCTGGCATTACTATAAAACCAATGTCTTTCCCATGTCTAGAAGCGTATATAGAAAACTGCACTTTTACATTTATTACACAATAGCATTTTGAATGTTATGGTATTTTTTAGTTTCTCATACCATAGAAGATCTACTATCAGAGGATACACCATCAGCAATTTGATGAACAATATTGACAAGTATTGAAACTGTTGAAATTTTCTTGGTAGCTAACAGTTCATGGTATCATTTAAATAGTATCTTTTCACGTGGCCAAGATAAATAAGCAAAATGTGGAACTTTCTGTGCTTGTTTTTGTTCCTCCTTTCATCTTTGTTACAATCTGCAAACAGAAGTTGCTGTCATCTTTTTTCAGAGCCTTGCACACCAAATCAACCTGGAAGAGACTGCAAGGACACTGAGCATTCACATGTTCACCATCCATAGTTAGATATGGAGGGCAAGAATACACCACAAAAAAAAAAAAAAAAAAAAAAAAAAAAGGCAATTGACCCACAGAATGGCTCGGATTGGAAGAGACCTCAAAGATCATGAATTTCCAACTCTCCCTGCCACATGCAGGGCCACCAACCTCCACATTTAATACCAGACCAGGATGCCCCAGGGCCCCATCCAACCTGGCCTTGAATACCTCCGGGGTCGGAGCATCCACAGCCTCTCTGGGCAGCTGTTGCAGCACCTCACCACTCTCATAGTTATGAACTTCCCCCTGACATCCTACCTCAATCTTCCCTCCCTCAACTTAAAACCATTTCCCCTTGTCATGCTATTATCTACCCTTCTGATGGAGCCTAGGATATCATCGGAGCTGCAAGAGCACACTGCTGGCTCATATTTTCAACCACCAGGACACCCAGCTCCTTCTCTGCAGGGCTGCTCTCAAGGACTTCTCCTTCCAGTCCGTATAAAAGCCTAGGATTCCTCCAGCCCAAGTGCAAAACCTTGCACTTTGCTGTGTTAAACCTCATTAGACTCCTTTCAAGCCTGTTGAGGTCCCTCTGAATGGCATCCCTTCCTTCTACCATGTCAGCTGCACCACTCAAGTTGGTATCATCAAAGAAGACCCAAGGAAATCTGCCTGGAACACTTCTTCATTTTACAAGACTTTGAATTTAGTACTGAGAAATAAATACACACTAAGTCATGTTTCACTGAGTGGGATTCAGCCCCACAGCACACTTGAATTTGGTGACAGTGCTTCACATCACTGTTTTCAACTGCTTGAGAATCATTGTTTCTCAGGATGCTCCTCTCAGTAGTTATTAGCAAATCTGTGTATGTGTAGAAGGCAAGAGTAAAAAATGGCTATATCAAAATTAACAATTTAACTAAGTTTAACTTCAGATATCAAAGTAATGTTACCATTGTGAATTCTTTGCTCTTATGGTTGCAGCTTGAAGTACAACCACAAAAGCTACCACAATTAAAAAAAAAATTAAAAAAAATCCTTTTGTATCACTGACATTCTTCCATCTTTCACTAGGTGAGCACAGAGAATTTCAATCTATTTATGCTTTGTATTTGTATGTTGCTATTCATCTACTATTCATTTACTACTTGGAAGTTCCAGGGGACCTGCAGAAGCATCAAGATTTGTCAAAAAATAAATACTGTACAGCTATGTACATTAACACTACATAAAAGGAGGAAGAGATATTTGAATGGGGCTAAAATGTTGCTTAGAAAGGTATTGGACAGGAAACTGAAGCAGCACGTTTGTTCTTCCATCCTACAGACTCTCTCAGCAGGACAGCTTAGGACATACATTGTAAATTAAAATTTCCACAGAGGGTTTCTCTCTCAGAACCATTATCTGACACACCTGAAGCAGAACAGCATATATCCTGGCAGAAGGCAGTTTCTAGAGGAAGCCTCCTGCATTCAGAAGGTGCACTATTCATGTTGACTGAAACTATTTTGTTTTGAAACTATTCAACTGAAATTCCCAAGCTTCCAAATCCTCAAACTGGTATTTTCATAAAGTATATAACAGCAACGTGCAATTTCAGTCTGCTATTTATAATCCACATTAACAGGATAAGGTACCTGGCACTTAGTTTCTTCTGTACCCTGAATCTGGTGTGATGTTGCAAATATAGGTATTTCACAGAAATTTACACATATCCACATTGTGGCTGCTGAAGCCACCTAATCTGATGTCAGCACACGATTTGGTATTTCAGCATCTCTGCTTCTATTGTATGAAGTAATCTTTCTCAATGTAGCTGTGATAATCCTTCAAGATGTACTGCTTTTAGGAAGAAAGAACCCAAGATATTGGCTCCAGGACACAGAGAAGACCATTCTTGGCGAGCTTCCACAGTAAGCAAAAATCTGGTATGCAAACAGAAAAAGGAGATTCCTGTGTTCTATACTTCGTTCATTTTAGGCTTTATCTGAGTTAGAAGCAATTGTGCAGTGAGGCTGCCCAGGGAGGTGTTCGAGAAGCATGTACACATAGCACTGAGGAACATGGATTAATTGATGTGGATTGATGATTGATTTAGGTGACCTCAGAGAACTTTTCCAACTTTAATGATTCTATATGGGCATAAGCAGATTTACAAAACCTTAGGCCAGCACTAGTTACTTTACACTGATTACTACTATTGTAACTAGGGATAAACAAAACCCAAGAGGAGATACGTTCACATAAGATGACACTTATTTTCTTCTTTTCAGCAATGTACTAGTTATTTTATCTTCATGAACAGCCTACAAATGATAAAGTCAATAAAAATGGGAACCATTCACCTGTGGTGCATCATCTGCCTAGGAGCAACACAATTGTCCCAAGCATTTTGGCTAGGAATGTTTTCACAAATTCTCAAGGCATCTGCCATGCTGTTACTGTGACCTGGAATTCCCAAAGGAACACTGACAACTCAGAAACAGAAGGTGAAGAGGGCTCTGACAATGCGAACATTGAAGAACAACATGCAGATTGAACCCTGGGGAATATCTCACAAACTATTTCTGCTCAGCTGAGTGGAGGAGAGAAAAGCAAATCCAATAGCTGTAATAAAGAACAGACAGACAAAGGGGAAGCAAAGAAAAACAGAAACAAAATAAATTTGTGAAATAGTAAGTGATGCTGGCAAAGCAGGTGAGGAAATGGTACTTCTGATCAGATCCCCAGTCAGAAGACATTAACAGCTCTGAGTATCCTAGGACCTTTCTATAGAGGAGGATTCTGAAAGACTTGTGACAGGAGAATCAGGGTAGGCAGTTAACATGGTAACCCAGGGTATTAAGAAATTTGTAAGGAATGAGATTTTTTTTTAAGGTAGAGAAGGTGAACTGGGAGGTGATCACTGCTGTATAACTGAAAGAACAGCATGAAAATATTTGGTTTGGCATGCACTGAGCTTTTCTTTCTCCCACAGCAGCAAAAAAGCAAGCTTATATAAGACTGCATTTACAATGGAGCTGCCATTAGCCAGACCCCAACATCTCTGCTGAAATAACAAGGATACTTTAAAATCCTGAAGCACTTCCCAGTTAAGCTCCATTTCTCAGGCTGACGGATACGCAAATAACAGCAAAGTCAAGGATTTACAGAGCTCCTGCAGTCTCATCACATTGTCTTCTAGGATTATTGTCCAGAAACCCCAGAAAATATACAAAATCTATAAATTCTGCCTGGATCAAATTTGTGGAGGGAAAATGGAATGTATTATATCTTACTTTCACGTTTAGCACTTAGAAGATAAAAACCATCTATATATTGCTTTAATATGAAGGTGGGATTCTTCTCAATAGACATTTACCCTTTAAAAAGAGTGTTGGCTATGCTACTTATTGGTCCATATGTATGTGATTCTGACATAAAAGTCAACATATAGAATTATTTCTATCAAGCTGCAGGCATCAAATTAGCCAGCTACCTACTTCATACATCTATTTAGAACAGAATTAGTTCACATTTTTAATTCAAATAATCCCACCTCTATAAACAGCTACAAGAAGAGTCTAGATTGCTTTCCTGCAATTAGATATCAACCTGTACGTGGAGAAGTTCTGCATAATGAATTATGTTGTGATGATATGTGATGAAAAGGGAAATAGAAGGATAGAAGACTGTATTTTGTACCATTTTATTACAATGCATCAATACAATAATATAACCTGTTAGACACTGGTGTAAGTAGATGAGAATATCTGAAATGACTGAAGATGTACGTTCAGATGAACAGAATAAAAATATTTGTTAATGCATATGGCTGTAGTGCATAAATATAGAACACTACCGTATAGCATGGTTTAAAATAATGACTATATACATAGTGCATCCTATTGAGTAAAGAATAGGGTTCAAGAGAACTGAAATGATTTCCCCCTCCCTCCTCCACTATGAACAAATGTTGCTAGACTTTTGGCACCTCTTTTTCATTAATCAGAAATTAAGGATTATGTTTCTTGTTTGCTATGCACAGCACTGCGAGGTCTCTTAAGGAAATTATTATGTCACTGTATCAAAATAGTCTAGTTTCTCTACTGATGCCAGTGAATGCTACTTATTTTCTTTGCTAAGGATCCAGAAAATTTGAATACATTCTGTAGCAGAGCAAAGACCATGTAGATAACTTTCAAAATAGAAGCAGCAGTAAGGAAGGAAGTGAGCCAAAAGAGGAAACAAGCCAAAAAAAGGCAGAAACTTACAATAAGGTTACATTAAGTGCACTTCACTCTGGTCCCACAGGCTACACTGACTGCAGTCACACCTGTGGTTAAGTTCAGTTAAATAAAAACATGATCAAGACTCAAAATATGCCAAGTCACAGTTCTTAGCACACTGCATGGGATCCCCAGCCATAGCATTAAATTAACTGATATAACTCAAAAACAAACTGAAGTAACTTGAAACTCAGTTTCACATACACATCCAGATTTGCATCTTCTTTTGACCATTTGCAGTGGATTTTACTTTGTACTACTGTGACAGCAATAAAGCATTCTGCCTTTAAGGGATTTGACAAGAACATGGCGTAAGAGACACAACTTGAGAGCACATGGCTATGCTGCAATACAGGTTCCAGTATGTTAATGCTATTTAACTACCTTAATATCTTTTCAGTAAACTTCAAGTTGGAATTTTATGATGCTATATTTACCTATTTTTCTGCCTTAAAATGACCTCACACTGTATGAAAACCTCTACGACCCATACACAAGCACTGAGCTGCTGAACTGCAATGCAGAACTCATTACTTTGAGCACTTTGAATCAGGCTTCTCACAGAAGCAACCATGATATGTTAGAGTCCGTGGGGTACCGTATGAAGCCTATAGGAATCTCAGGCCAATGCAGCACAGTTAAGGATGTAGTCAGTCCTCTTTATAAATGCTGACCTTCAGCAGTGGGAATAGGAATCATTCTCCTCCGAGTGGAACAAAGGCTAATGATTATTTCTAGGGTCAGATAGCACTTGGCAGGTTAAATAAGACCATGTTATGGCAACCTACACTACTGTACTCATCGGCTGTTGACACTCTATGGTACATGTGTGCTGTCAGTGCTGCCATCCTAAAGACATTTGTGTCAGTACATGTGGTATTCAAACATGATAGTTACAATCATATAATAAAAAAAACATTGCCACTAGTTTACTTTGGAGGCAAAAATTCAAACTATTTGTTTATATCTTATGGTATTAATGTACTCATACAAAAAAAGTATATATATATAAAATATACAGATAGATACATCTAAGAACTCTCCGGTACAAAACTGTCTACTAGATCAACTTAGAGTACATTTATGTACAGTATTTAGTACAATTCTATATTAATATTGCATTTGTAACTGGTCTGGGATGTTCACAAATATCTATCTCATAGCACAGAACACCTTATGTCCCATGTCTTATTTTCTTCTTGTAGATTTGCTAGTACTCTCCTTGCTCTGTTAATATACTTATCTCAGTCAGTTCAAGTGTTGGTCACTATTGCCATAGAGTATACTTTGATTAATGCTTTATAGCAAAGACTTAATAGAAGTAAACATACTAATAAAAACTCCAGACAGGCCTAAGGCAACAAGAACACTAAATATTTTAATGTGAAAAAGCCTTTAAAGGTAACTTAAAATTGTCATGACAATGCTTTATCCAGCATGTGTCTTCATAGTCATCCAAGTTATATAGGGCTACACATACCTAGTGTTAAAATACATGTTTACACATGCATATATACATATATTCACAATTGCCTTATAATGTATAAAATATTTATTTACATTAAAATAAGTAACAATATAGATAAGTTTTGTTTTATAACTACTTTAGTACAATGGCATGTAATTGCTGCAAACATATTATTTATAAGTAGTAGATTTTGTTACCATATTGCTGTTAGTTTTTTTTTTTTTTTTTTTTTTAATAAAATCAACTTATGCTGGATTTACAAAAGTATAATTTTCTTCATATTCTCCAGATGATCAATTAACTGGCTGAGAAAGTTGAAACAGAATTATTGAACTCTCTACAAGTACCTTGACTGTCATTCACATAGATTTATACCATTTGTTTTCAAAGATATCAGAGCTTGACTTTGATAGAAAATCATTGATGTTTTACTGCTGAAATTATGCCTTGATGGTAAAATCTTTATTTATTTTACAAGGAGCAAGATTACAGCTACCCAGCCTGTGTTAAAGCCAGTTCAGGAAGTCTTTCTGTCTTATTCTACTTCCTGCTAGTAATGGTTTTATTGATGAACTCGTAGAAATGCATTACTAAGGTTTTAGATGTTATACATATGAAATACATTCAATGATATATGTATAAAAATTACTATAAAGTTCCCTTTTCAGAACAAATGAGCACCACTTCATTACTATTATATAAAGTATGATTTATATTACTATTATAAGAAATGTAGCCATTTTTGTTTTTGCTGATAACTTCCTGATTTCATGATGTTGTAATAGTGGTCAAAGTATTATCAAGACATCTGCACGAAGTCTTAGCCAACCCCCATGAATTGCAACATGGAAAACTCCAATCAGATATAAAGGAAAACCTAGTCCGCATGAGGGCTGTCAAACACTGACAGAAAGGCCCAGAAGGATTATGTAATCCTCATCCAAGGGAGAAAAAAAACAACAAAAAACCCAGCTGGACATAGATGTGAATAAACTGATCTAACTGGATCTACTCTGTGCTGGTTACTAGGATCCTGTATATCCTATACAAATTATATTTTATCATCATTAATGATAATTATTTATTATTAAGTTATTCTACATACCTAAACCCTCCCTTGAAAAATTGCTTTTGGTAATGGCCAGGTTGCCACACTTAGGTTTTGGGTATTGGTCTTTTTTTTTTTTTTTTTTTTTTGGCAGCAAAATTAGTTTAATGTTTAAGGTTTTCTCTTCACCAGCTGTCATACCTAGTCCTGATCCCTAGTACAAAACTCTCTCAAAGTAGCATTATATCTGTGGTTTAGTCCCATGAAATGAACTTAAGAGAAAACATAAAACCAGGAGACAGAAGGTGTTAGGAGTACCTTCAGAGTTTCATATCATTAAAATGCTACAATAACATTGATAGGAAAGGACTGATGAAGATCTCTTGACTAGCCTTCTGCTTGAAGTGAGATTACAGCCAACACTGGTCATGGTTTTATCTAGCCATACCTCGAAGACTTTCAAGAGCAGATTCCACAATCTTGGGCCAACCCTTTCTAACGCTGTAATGCTCACTAGTGACAAAGCTTTTTGTAACTACTAGCATGAATCTCTCAAGCCTAAATTATTTGCTATGAAATATTTGTTGTATTTGTTCTCTAATTCCCCCACCTATTTGTTGCCAGCTACCATTTGATTCCCCTTTAGCAGTAAGGTTTCTCATGAGATTTCTGTTGGCCCAGTGATCAGGTTTATTCAGATTGTTCTGAACTGTAGCTCTGCCATTTTTTTGAAGCAGCCACATATCCTGCAATCATCCACAAGTTGTTGGAGGTATTTTGTCTCATTATCTGTTTTTTGAAAATGATACTGAGCAATAGTGGCCCCTTTGGTGCTCTACTTGTAAGATGCTAACTGCCAATCAGATGTTGAGAATTACCATCTGGTTCCCCAGTGCTGTTCCTTCTTTCAAACCACCGAACAATCTATTCTTCCAGTCCATTCTTCTACTCCACTCTTCCTTGTATTTCAAATAGGAATGCTGTGGGAGGTACTGCCCAAAGATTTACTTACGTTAGGATACATCCACCACTCTGTTCTAGTCAACATTACCAGCCATTTCAACACAGAAAGGCAAGTTGGACCCACCCTTGAACCCATATTCTCCCTGAGTTGTTACCGTCCCTGAACAACTACTATGAATCTCCATCTCACCACCATGAAGACTCAAACAAAACTGAACAAGATAGAAAACCTTCAGAAACGAAAGCAAAGGAAGAGTCTGCATTTCTATTCTTGTCTTGTTTGAGATGGTAAAATTATCTCAGACTCTGGAGGAGTCTCCAGATAACAATTTCTGATCAAGGCTTATCATTAAGTAGATTCAGGTGATGTTGTGCTATAACATTATAGTATTGTTTCACAGTCACAGAAAAAAGAACTTGCCTTCTGTGCAGAAAATGGAGTTTCTTTTCTGTGTACATGAAATCAATTGTTGTCTGCAGAAGGAGGCCTTTGTTTTCATAAGTGGAAATTTTGGCACAGTGGAGAGGAAGATAACAGAATAAACACAGTTTAAAGGTAGAAGGGCAAAGAAGGTGGTGAGTAAATATAGGGAAATAGATAATATTTGAGATGAAGACAATGAAGAGGGAAAAGGGAGAGGAACCAGAAGTACACACACACAAAAAAAAAGCAATCAAAAAGTAGAGAAATGAGATGCTGAAGATAAAACCAATTAAGGCCTGTAATAAAATCTCACTGTGCCAAACAGGGAAAAACACTGACTCATGAAACTCATTTAGTGGAAGAACACAATAAGGTAAGGAGAAAACATGAACCATAGAGCAAAACAGACTGAGTTTATCAGTCCAAATTAGATTCTGGACTTGGATCTTGTGATTTTCATAGATGTCTCTTAAATTGCCATGACTACATCACTTTGTCAGCAACCACAGAGACTTTTAAAGAGGAATAGCTGTGAGCTGCATAGCAGAGGAAAAGCAGTGTGTTCTACTCAGTCTCTTAACCTGAGTACGGAGATAATAATGAACAGAAAAAAAATTCTATATGACTCCGATTTTTGCACTTTTAGGAATTGGAAATGATCTGTGCTGCCTAGACTGAGTCATGCCTGTCTCAAAACCTCAGAGCTTGTTCTACGACTGTTGAACACATTCTGTGTGTTCTGACTAAGACGACATCTCTCCCTAACCTCAGAAACTCTGCTGTTTTTCCTGAGTTGCCTGTCTTTGTTCAAGGCAGAGAAACCTTTTATGTAACTAACAAGAGCATCAACATCATCCTATCAGATCTAGAGGGGACTTTTTGTATTTGCCTATTGAATGCTTCTTCTCAAGAATGAAGATCTCCTAGAGAGCTCCTAACAGAACACTGTACAGTGATAAAAAGAAAGTGCACAATATTGTTTACCAGTGAGCGTATATTATAGCACTACTGTATAGAGTACTGGTAGGACTTTTCTGTAATGTTTAAAGAGATTCCTAACTCTGTATGTACAAAAGGTATAATTAACAGAAAGTATGGATTTGCTGAGCATAAATTAAGGCTTTAGTGAGATTGAGAGGTTATAATCTTCTGTTTGCAGGTAGTATAGTTCACTCTATTTCAAATATTCATAGTTAAATTCACATCAGAGACCATTTTTCATTCAGAAACCGAGAAGAAAAAGAAGATTTTTATAAGTGCCATTTATGAACAAAAATTCCTTCCTTCTAATCAACTTTGTAATTAAAGTCTCAAGAAAAAGTGTTATGGAAAAAAAAGTATTCTGCTAAAGTCCTTTTCTTGTCACAGATTCTTTTCACTCATTTTCTAAGTAAAGCTGCCTTCATCTAACACCACTTTTAAGGTTTTCAATGCCTTTTTCTAAAGTGTCTCTATTTTCTTTCCTCTTTTCCTGTTCTTATGGCTTGATTGTAGTTACACCAATGAAAATTACCAATGTTTCTGAAAAATGTCAATTAAGATCGCTTCCAGAAAATTATGGTGGATGTGTTTATTAATTTGTACTTGCTTTACAGAAGTGCTTGAAGGACTTGTTGTGATATCTAAGGTACAAACACTTCTGAAACTAAGTCCTTCTCTGATGTTTTTCTTTTAATTTAAAAAGAGAGAAGAATCACTGATGTGAGGATTATTATTTCCAACTGCAAACGGATACTTGAAGTGTAGACGAATGAATTACCCCTTCTGAGAATTGCAAAGGAGATCTATGCCAGCATTGAAAATGCATCAGGTTGGGAAGTCAGGAGACCTGGGTTTCTTCCATGAAATAATTCACATCTTTCCATATTTTTCCCCCTTCTGCTGTCTCCCAACATTTACACTTTGACAACATCTGAAATCTTGGACAATAAAAATCAAAGATGTTCTCAACCATATTCCAAAACTGCTGGAAAATATTATGAGTAGCAATAAAAGTTACAGGAGTAACTTTATCAAGCTGATATTATATCTGTCAGAATTTAACATGCAAATAAAACTAGATCTCATATACAATGCCTTAATCCTATTGGGAGTGTTCTGTATTGCACCAGACACTAAATGTTTCCTTTGCTCTTCTTATTCCATATAGCTATGCTGCTTCCACCATTAATAATAGCAGGGAATACTGCAGAGCCAAAGGAACCCAAGATGGACCTCAAAGCATGGCATTAATTTCCTAGGAAATGAACTGAACTAATTTTTGTGCTTAAATCTACCTAGCAGACTTGAGGCACTTTCTGAAAGAGGGGTATTAAGAGCAGTTCCAGGCTAGTTGTAGTTAAACAGATCTACATGAGCAAAGAGTGATAATAGTAGTTCCTTTCTTTAAGAAAACATCTCCCTCTAAAAAATAAAGAAAGAAAAAATTAAGAGTTTTGTGGAGGTCATCATGTGTCTTTTAAGAGTAAATTGAGGTCAAATGGTACTGACATTTCCCAACTATTGCTGGCATGCAATTGTTACAGGAGAAATAAAGTCTCCCATACACTACTTTTTTGCCTATCCACTCTACTCTTATCATTATTCTATAATGTTAATTATTGTAATAAATTTTATTAAATTTAGAAATAATATTTTCAAATCAAAACTTTTAACAGTAATACTAATAATATGCATTCTCAATACTGAACTTATTTAAATCAAAGTTTTCTCTGTTTCTTTGGTTGGTAAACCTTCCAATAGCAAGTTGATTTTGCTTGGGCTGATGGTGAGATTTGAGTATATTTAGCCAGAGTAAACAATATTATTAAAATGAAGTATTACTGCTTACATGTCTAAAACCTCAAAGTGGTAGCTGCAGGAGACTCTCCAATTTCTCACTAGCCACTAAGCAAGCAAGAGGAAGACCAGTGTTTTTTTATTATTACCTCTGGAGCTGAAAAATTATGCCTGAACTGTTAAATTCATGATTTGATATCATTCATTGAATTTAAGAACAGAAGAGTCTACTAGGTAAACAAATATAGTTTTCTGTACAATAAAGAAGAAATACATATTTCTGATTATACCTGTGAAGCTCCCAATAACTTGTATTTATTTATCTTTTTTGAAAGCATCAAGATATAAGTACAGGAGCTTTAAAGCTGTTTAACTGGAAGCCATCATTGCAGAGGTTTCAGGCAACTTCACAGATGAGAACTTCATTATAGATGGCAAGATGAAAAAAAAGCAGCTTACTTATTTGAAGAGATCTGTTTCATGTATAGTAAGTTATGTTGTCATCTTCTTGTATAATTACAGACAGCATTGAGAAGTTTAGCATCAGTTATTCACTTATTTTTAAAGAAGGACATCATAATTACTTATAATAATTTGGATTAAAAATGAAAAAAAGCCATAATTATAGAAAAGAAATAAAAATAGTTTGAAAAAATATTTCTCCACTGTTTGGAAAGTACAGAAGATAAGTAAGCAAATATAAATTGAGGAAACGATACTGATATAAGATCGAGGATATAAGACATAGGACAAGTAAGGAAAGAAGCTAAATTTATGGAGTCTGGAAGAGCAAAAGCTCAGGGGCAACACGATCTCAGTCTATAAATATCTGCAAGGTATGGAAATAAATGAAAAGAGGGAATTATTTAGTCTCAGACTCTGAGCACTGGAAGAAAAGCCCTGAAGCTAAGAAGGAAGAAGTTTAGGGAAAAGTTTTTAGCTATAAAAGGAGATGAAACATTGAGTAGGCTGAAAATGTGACATTTGAAGTATTGGACCTGAAATGGAGTGTTCACACCAATAGATCTGTTTCACTTGTATATTTTCACCTAGCAAATTTCCTGATACTGCAGGAACCTGAGCTGCCCTGGGTTTCTCTTTATCTCCTCACAAGCAACCTCTAAGTTTCTGACATTTCAGCTTATTGGGATACTGGTTTTAGGTTTCTTGCAGGTTATCAGAGAAGAGAAAGCTATTTGATGGCCCCAGATGGGCATTTTTGAATGAGGTAGAACAGTGGAGGTAAAAGAACGATTTTTATAGTTCCTTCCAGAGGTGTGGTATAGATAGAATCTTCTGTGATGATGGGAATGCTCTTTTCGAAATATCACATCTATCCTCATTCTTGCTGCAGACACTTCATTTAACAGATGCTCCTTTTTCATTTCTAAGCCTCTTATCTTGCTTCATTCAAATACCTCCTTGAAAATACTTCTGTAACATTATTCAAATGGCCTCAGACATCCTCTTTTTCTGCCACTCCTGATTCTGCTATGATCTTAGTCTCAGTCTAAGCCTTAATCACAATCACAATCTTGCAAGAAAATCTGAGCACACCTTCACAAACTGAGAGAGTTGTAAAGCAGGAACATCCAAAACTTTCATTCCCCCACCATTCCCCACCTCTTTCGCCTCTTGTAGCACTATTTAAAGTATCACATAAATATTTCTAAGATGACATACACCTTATTTCCAAAGATGTGCCTGTTCTTTGCCAGGTAATATATGATCATAAAGTGCAAGTGTAGCATATCTTGGGAAGTACTACATTCAAATGACAAAAATATTGAGGGCTGCCTTGTGAGTCTCTTTATTAACCTTGCCAGAGATTTATGGTACTTCTAAGACACCATAAGTTTTGACCACTGAGGTATCTGCCTGTTGATTTTAGTTAAGAATACAGCATTTGTTTCCAAAAATTTGATGGGAACTTGGTTTAAACTTTGCTTCTTCTGTAGAAGAAATGTTTCAGACCTGCAAAATCAAAGTACATCCCCAAGAACCTGGATATTATTTCTCTCCATGATTGCCCTCAGCACATTCCACTTTTCAGGGAATAAAACTGAATTCAGGTCTTTGAGAACTAGATTGCACCTAAGTGCATCCAATGAACTTTACAGGACAGCATATTTTGTCATTTTGACTAATGAAGTCAATCAAAGGCTAATATTAGCACTGAATGTATTTTAAAAAAAAAAAGAGTCTTATTCAACTGGATATAATATAATTAGGTCTGCTGACTTCCTTCGGTATTGGGAATACGGCAATATTTCAAAGATGACCAGAATCATGATAAAATAAAAATCTCATAAAAATTTGTAGTAACAAGGAATTTAACTCTAGCAAATAAGAGCTGCTTATTGCAGGACGAAGAACAGGTGCATAGTCTTCAAATACAGGAGACTGAGGGGAGAAAAATAATTTGTTTTCGTTCTTCATGCTAGATGGAAAAAGTAATAAGCAGCTTATATTTCTGCAACAGAGATTAAGTTAGTCTTCAGGAAAAATCTTCCTGAAGATAAGTACTTGAATAGATTTACTGAGAAGATTATGAAATCTGCATCATTTGATTATCTTAAGAACAATTTAGACAAACTCCCGTTACTAATCATTTAGACAGTGTCAACCCTGACTTGAGGAATGGTCATCTTTTTGATTCTGCCAAGAAACAAAAGGATTGACCAAGAGGCCTTGAAACTACCTTCCAACACATGTCCTATTGTAAACTTTGAACAAAAATTCTAGTTGAATTTACTTGGGCTATAGATAATGTGTATTTTTAATAAGGAAGATAATTTAATAGTGAGCAGTTGAAAAATCTAGTCAGCACTATGGTGGATTCTCCATCCATTTAAAACAATATTTAAAATAAGACTGAATGTAGGAATATAAGGATCAATTCTACTCTTAGATAATTGCTTAGAAAAAGAAATTATTTCAGAAGTCCTATGGCCTACAATATGCTGGATGTCACAATGATTTAGTAGTCTATTAATTTTATTTATTTTTATTTACTTAATTTACTTTTATTTACTTGATTGTTTGCTTTTCCACTGGCCATGCTCATTTATCAAACTGTTCCCTGGCTCTTGGTCTCTGACACCACATAAAATATTGAAAAAAATTCAGAAGGGATAACTTATCCCATATACCCTTTAAAGTTATTAATGCTTTTACACTTAGTGGTTTACCCACGAAGGGTAAAGGAAACAATCCCCCTTTAATCATTGTAGATAGTAGGACAAAAATTTCACTAATGAGTTTGAGGCAAACATCCTTATAGTAGTTAAGTTAATGAGGATGTGATTAATGGATGTGCAGATGAAATGCATTCTCTAAGTCAATGGAAATATCCTTAATTGAGATAGATTTAAGTGCTAGGCATTAGATTGCAAATGGGAGCATGAACAATGAAAGTACTCAGAACAGAGCATTTCCTTTCACGCAGCTTTTTAACATATGTAAAGAATTGCTTGATTTACTCTGTAGAACGCAGATATGGGGATACTGCCTAAGCAAAACAAGAAACCATACATTAGACAAAGAGTTGTATTCATCCCCCTGTCCCATTTCCTTCCCTAAAAGACAGAGGTGCCTATAGTGCAGACTCGAGGCCAATTTGCCTTGATTAGTTTAAGTGCAGCACCAGGGCAGCTGGTCCATACAACAGTAGGAGTATAGAGGAAAAAGTTAGCTCCAAAGGAATTTGAGTCACTGGAGAACTCAAATAGCAAACTTAATATTTCTGAAACATACTCCAGTTTTTGCTGAAAAAAAAAAAAAAATATCTAAGTTTACATGGGCAGTACATCTTCTGAGAAAAGAAGTGTGGCTAAGTGAATTTAAATTTTCATTTAAAGTGTTTGCGTAGCTATAGAGAAATTAGAATTGGGATATGGGCTCTTGAGATCTGTTCAAAGGAATTCTTTATCTCACAAAGTTCACTACATTATTCTAAGACCTCCTACACAACTCTATTGATAATTTCTCTTGGAGAAAGACATCTCAGTTTTTCTTTATCCTCCTGCTTGCAGTCTGTAAAGAACAGTAAGGCAGTAATGATGAAAAATAGGAGGCATAAGAAAGGCCCCAGCAGGCATGTCCCAGCACTGCCAAGTACCTGTTTACTCACATTTGTTACGCACCAACAGTTACATGCATCTCTGTGCTAAGGGCTAAACCAAGAGCAAGAAATTCATTTAGCCCATCTCTGGTCTTCTTCTGAGGGTTTCAGTCAGTGCAGATCCACTCTGCTGCTTCTTTGCAGGGTGACTTTAACCACAGGAGAGATAAATAATGTACAGCAGAAATCTATTTCCCGTGCACTGTGAGCTACGAATTTAGTTAGTCTCAGCATTACTTCTTTGGGCAGATTTTATTCAAGATGCAAACAAGGGCAAAGGTATTACCATTGACTGACAGGCATTTCAGTTCCATCTGCAGTAGTAGTTAGAGGGGTAGTTTACAGACAATGGGAAACAGGGTAAAAAGCTCACTGACAATTTTTGATACTGACTATTCGTATTTCAAGTGCTAGCAAAGCAAAGCAAGATGAATATTTGAGTTGCTTGCAAAAACAAATCATGTTGAACAGAGTAAGTGCATCTGCATTTATTATGCAGGGCGCTCAGGAAAGCAGAATATATTTGTTGTTAATAGAATATTCCCTTCAAGCTATTCCAATACTTTTGTTTTCATAAAACATGTCCTTGGGGAGCCACACACAAATTTCTGAGCTGGGATGATACATTTTCTGGTTAGCTCAATATGGGTCTGACTTGCCAGATGACTTTTATTCTGAAGGTGATGCTGCACCTTCACAAAGGAGGGAGAAAACTCTTAAGTTAGGAATAGAAGATTCCTACCTTATTCTTCCATCCCTATAAAAGATGCAAGACAAGAAGTTACAGGCAGTACTGCTTTTTGTCCCTCAGGCAGTACTTCTTTTTGCCCCTCCTGCTGGTGAAAACTTCTAAATTAAAAATGTTTCATCACAAGAAATTCAAACAAATTCAAGTAACTGGCAAGCAATGAGTTAAACTGATCGGTAAAATTAGAAATAAATTTCATCGCAAGAAATCCAAGCAAATGCAAGCACTGGATGACTTTAAACTAAAAGAGGGGAGATTCAGTTTAGATGTTAGGAAGAAGTTCTTTACTCAGAGGGCACTTCTGCCCAAGAGGTTGTGGATGCTTCATCCCTGGAGGTGCTTAAGGCCAGGTTGGATGGGGCCCTTGGCAGCCTGATCTACTGGGGGTCAACCAGCCTACAGCAGGAGATTGGAACTAGATGATCTTTAAAGTCCCTTCTAACCTAAGCCATTCTATGTTTCTATGAAATAAACAACTGGTAGATCCAGATCATACAATTACAAGATAAATTTTGAAGTTATCTTGGTACAAGAGAAATGAGGTCCATACTTTCTACTCTAGAAAGCAAAAAGATCTCTTTGACCTAAAGTCAGTTATGTAGGAACAGAACTGGATAAATCTACTTAGTTCAGATCTATGTATCTATATAAATATATTTACACACAAAAACATATACGTTTTTTTCTCTTCTTATATTAAGCTTATTAACCAACATCATGTATAGCACAGAAGGCAGACTTGATGGAAGAGGAAGATAAAGGACAAAAAATTACTGTTAGTTTTAATGAATAGCACAAACTCAATATTAGAGATAAGAAGAAAAATACAGTTTGCCACATTCCAGAGGTCACAGGGAATTCGAAAGGATAAGTCAAGGATATAAAAATGAAAGCATCCGTGATTCTACTGAGATATGCATAAAGCCCATTTAATAGCTCTAGCAAAACAAGTTGGGGAGGATGAACTATATCATTCTAAAGCAAAGTGAATGGATGAACAAACAAAATGACCACCTAGAATCACCTTAAATTGTCTTTATTACTGCCATAGCAACAATAATACTATTAAATGAATACAAAATCTTCTATGGATACTCATATTTAAAAGAGTCAATGTCCAGCTCCTTTAACTTGCTTCATATCCCTTTATTGCTGTGCTAGCAGGAGAAAATGATATTAAAAATTGACTCATATTCAGCTGACCAATTTCAGATAGTTATGAGCAACACAAATGAGAGAGCCATGGCTAGGGAGCAACTTAGCAGGAATAGAGAGAAGAAAATGTTATTCCCTATTGCTTGTTCACTTTAACAGCTGATAAATTTACTTTTTTTTTTCCCAGGACTACAAAATGAAGTCCCTAGATAAGATTTCATAGAACTCAAAGGGGACAGTGAAGTTTTTTAATGTAGAGGAAGAACATGAAATAAACAAAGAAATACACCTTAAAAATAACTGTAAGTAATGAAAGAAACTCCGGGTAGTGCAATTTGTTTTTATATTCAGAGATGACACTAGGAGGATAGCAGCAGTAATAGGAGGTTTCAGAAACAGATGCAGTCCAATCTCATTCTACCTGAACTTCACATGCTTCAGTGGGCAGAAACAAAAATACTTTAGGATGAGACCGTGCATCCACCATATTATTTTCAGTTAGACCATTTATGTTGCTAATAGTTTTGCATTCAGGACCGACCAAGTGGAGAATCAGTACAATGTCTCCCAAGTTCCCAAAGGCAGCAGCCCCAAATGATCAGGATACTATTTACTTCAGGTTAAATGAACTAAAAAAAAATACAAAATTAATTGACAACTGTTCACCTTTGTATTACTACGCCTCTACATATAAATGAGTCCTTGTGTTGCGTTCTTTGCCTGACAAATTATACAAATGGCTTCTCCTTGGTATACATAGGTTACTCCGAAAGTAATGCCTCTTATTTATTTCCATGGAAACTACAACTGACATAAAAAACACAATGACACTGTTTGATTGAGAAAACTATCAGCCACAAAAAAAAAACTTTTTCCCAACATATTCACCACCATTAGCAATGCATTTTCACCGGCAACTAACAAGAGCCTACATGCCACACACTGTTGTCACTGCTGAATATCACCACCCTCCACTACTTTACTGTGCTCATATTCTCTGTTTGGTCTCCAGAAACATTCAGCAAGCATTGATGAATGTCAATAGGTGCCATTTTTTCTTCATGAAGGAATTCAGTGAAAAACACCTTGGGTGCAAAATTGTAGGAAATATTCTATTGAAACACTGCCTTTCCTATAAATACGTTTTAAAAAGTAATTTTGCAAATAAAGATTTTCAGGTTTACATATACAAGTTTTATTTCTACAAAGCATAGCGATAACAATACTAGCCTCTAAACAGGTAAGTTCACATCACAGAAGTTACATCTCTGCCTGCATATGAACTGCTTTGAATCCCAAATGCAAATTCAAAGCAGTGCTAATCATTCCCTTACCATGATGTAGCTCTGTCAGTACCTTCTATTTCTGTGATATTTACCCCACTGCAGTCCAAACCACGGCACAACATGCACTTTTCTTTATATATTCATACATGTTTATACTTTCCCATAATTGGTAGAGGGTTAATGAAGGAAAAGCCTCCACTAATAAGTTAATTGCTACGGAGCACAATGCAGGGCGCATGCTTCCTCCTGTTCATTTAGCAAAAATTTTCAAAAGTATTCATTACACATGAACTGTTTAGAAAATTCATTATCAAGCATCAAATAAAATAAGAAATTTGTCAGGGCAGAAATACAAACAGCACCTCTAGCTATTTCCGGACTTAAAAGAAAAATCAAGAAAATATGGGAATGCATATGGGGTGGGCATACAGAGGCAGGGCAGGATGGTATGAAGTAGCACCAAATCTGAAGGGTTCACAGAATCACACAACTGTAGGGGTTGGAAGGGACCTCAGGAGAACCCCCAGTCCAATACTCCCCAAAGCAGGTTCCCTGGACTGAACAGGAATGCATCCAGGTAAGTTTTGAATCTCTCTGGAGAAGGAGACTTTACCACCTCACTGGCCAAACCTGTTACTGGGCACCACCGAAAAGAACCTGGACCCATGCACTTGACTCCTACCCTTGAGATATCTACAAATATTGATGAGATCCCCTCTCATTTCTCCTTTTAATTTCTCAGAACCCCAGAACATCCCCAGGGCTCAGTCTTTCTTCACAGAGGAGATGCTCCTGACCCTTCATCAACTTTGTGGCCTAGTAGTTCCTGGTTGCATTAGGATCTACAAGCTGTACCATCTAAGGTTCTCCTTGCTTCCATCTGCCCTTTTGCTCCTCTTCTCATGGGAACAGGAAAATATCACTACTCAAAATATCACTACTCTGCTGGAGATTTGATGATTGACTCACAGATAAAATTCTTGCTAGTCTAGTCTGACAAAGCTACTTCCCTCTAAAACAAAGCATAAAGTATCACACATAATCGTACACAACAATGTATTCACATATACAAACTTCTTGAAATTTTTGCTCATTCCATGAAGAATTTCTGAAATTCATAAGCAGTAAAGCAGAAACACCTTTTCTCCAAGCAAGATTTCTGAACAGTTTTATCCATAAAATAAGAATTATCTTGTCATCAGAAAAATAATGTGGCAATAGTCCATCTAAGTATTTGAAAATGCAACAAATTCTTGCAAATACCACATTTAAAAAGCACATCCACTAACTCATGTTGGTTATTTTTCTTTTCCTTTCATTCTTGCATTATGACATTAAAGTAGTATTATTCATAAGACTTTGAAAAAGCATAAAATCTATTAAAATATGAATAATAATAGGTATAATGCTTTGTCACTAATTCTTGTAGTATATAGAATAGCACCTCTTTCAAAAGATGTGACTCAAAGTACCCTTTCTCACAAACAGTAATTTGGGGGTAACTTCAGATTAGTTTGCAGAGATATGGTATATAGTTTTGAATTATGTATGCAGCAACTTAGTACTTCAACTTGGTTGAGCATTACAGTACAGTAATCCTATAGTCACTGTTTTACAGAGAAAAAACACTTTTTATTACTGAAGAAAGTCACATCGTGAACTCACTAGCAGCTAAAGGATATATGCTGAGAAATTATAAGTCATAAGTAGGGACAGAACTTGAGGCACAGACAGAAAATTCTCTCAAGATTCCTTCATTTTCGTAGAGAAGCGATTTGACTTGCTTTGATAAATTCCTAATGTAGTGTGGAAATAGGCTTACAGACACGCAGTGCATCATCTGGTTACCTGCTAAGGAACTTGAAACTCACTGGGAATCCTATTTGATGTTGATTTTGAAGTCCCAGGAAAACTAAATGCCTGTTAGCTTAAAGGGTCAAACAAATGAACGGTGTCAAGAGGATTTCACTTATTTTCATCACTGTATCCATTATTAAATTCTTTTTGTTCTGTGTGCACGCGTGCAGGCCTGAGCACATGCACAGGTATTAGTTAATTCCTGTTGATAGTATTATGAACTATCAAGCAAACAGCAAAGATTGTTAGTAGGATAAGAGGTCCTTAACCTTCAGTTCATAGAACGGCCCGTGTTGATAAGGACCATAATGATCATCTAGTTTCAACCCCCCTGCTATGTGCAGGGTTGACACCACCAGAACAGGCTGCCCAGAGCCACCTCCAGTCACTGGGAATAAGGGTTTTCAGAGGCCTCCCTGTTGTGGATACTGAGAAAAAAATTCTTCTCAGAATGAGTAGTAATGCACTGGAGCAGGCTGCCCAGGGAAATGATGGAGTCTCCATCCTTGGAGGTATTCAAGGAAAGGGTATATGTGGCATTGAGGGACATGAGTTGGTAGGCATGGGTCAGTGCTTGGACTAGATGACTTTAAGGGTCTTTTCCGATCTTTATGATTCTATGATACAAGAAGGCTAAAGGCAAAACTTACATGGGACCAGTGCTGAAATTCAGAAAAGCAAACTGAAATTTCACTCTAGTTGGGTATTGCAGGACTGATATCTTTCCCACATACCAAATGAATTTATCTTTTATATGTCATAAATTATATAGATTTCACAACAGAATATGAAGCCAGCAATACAACTTGGAAGAGAAAAACAGTGTAAGAATATTCAGAGGAATAAAAAAGAAAAAGATTCATATCAAGTAAGTACAAAAGCTGGTGTTGGAACATTATTTTTACTATTTGCATAGTGGTAATTCATCTTCTGTTATGCTTAATAGCAAATCATTTCATTCAATCTGATTTTGCCAGTGGCACTTATAGGACACACAGCTGTTAACTGGACTCTATGTCTGAGAAAATCACAGACAGGTGAGTCAACCATCTCCAGCATCTCTCTTCTCATCTCCACCAGTACAATTAACATCAAGGAATAGCACAAGCGGAGAACAAAGTGACAATAGAATGAGGTCAAAATGTTGCCTAGTCCCTCTCTATTGAGTAGTTCTTTAGAAAGTAGTGGTTGTGGCCAACATCTGATCTCAAAGGACTGATTCCTGTCAATAAGATGGCAACAGGTATTGAACAATGAACTTTGAGTTAGAAATGTCAAAAGAGGTCAAGAGTTGAATATAGAGTGAGTTAGGTTTTTTTATTTGTTTATCACTAGAACTATGTGGGGACTCCTATAATACAGATGCATGTCCTGTAACTGAGCTGTGAATCCCAACATCTAAGAATAACAACATTTAACTCCTTTCCTGATGGCAAATCTGGAGCAGATTCTAATGCCATGTGACCTAAACATTAACCTGTGTATTATCCCATAGATTCCTTTAGGTAAGAAGTTGTCCTTATTAGAGTTACATAAGAAACAAAAAAGTTTATCCTACGATCAATTTACAAGAATTTTCATTTGATGCTGCATATATTTGATGTGGTAAAAAGAAGTAGACCTGTTATTCATGCATCTGATGCTTAGATATGGTAGATGACTTGGAATTCTTTAATACTGTTTTCTACGTGACATTTTCTGAAGGAAATACATGCATGTACTGGGAGAAATGACAGAGAGCAAAATACACTTGAATTTCTGTTTTGATTTATGAACCTTTGTCTAGCAGAGCAACCCCACCTGCACTTACTTATCCATGAATAATGTGAGAAATCTAATAATGTGTAGGCACGAGCAAGATGGGAATTTATGGTGATTTTTAGCTGTACACAAATATGCATTTCATTAGTCCCTCTCTGCATTTGTTTTGTGAGAGGAAGGAAAATCCAATTTATCTCCTCTAGTTACCACTTTTACTTTCAGAAAACTTGTTGATGGGAAAAAAAATCACAGATTTACAGGAAGAAAAAAAAAAACTATAACATGATTCCCAATTACATTTGTCTCTGCAGAGGGAAAAAATGATAAATTCATAGTTGATTTATACTAGATTTTAAATTCCGCATTAAACTTCTCATCTAGATAGACTGTAGCACTGCTACTCATCACTAGATATGAAAGGAAATTCAATGTATATCCACTGCAATACCGTATGATGAGTAGATGACTGGACTTCTCTCCTGCAAAGATTCATCCTTTCAGGAAAAGAAAAAAAAAAACCAGTAAAGTTCTGACATACAACCATATCCCTTTTCTGACATATCTTATGGGAAAGCAGCCATTATCTGAAGAGAGTTGTTATAATCTTTCTTTCTGAAAAGATATTCACAGCATTGATTGCAACAATTTGCAGGTTTTCTCAGTTTTAATGGCAGTGGTAAATGTACACCAAGACGATGTACCTATTTCCTACAGATGTAGAGGCTTGCCTCCTTCAGTGGAAAACAGTCAATTCCGAAATCAGATTTAATTTACCTCCTTGTTACTTTGAAGTAGTAGCCTCTAGAAAGAGAGTGTGTCTTGGAGCTTAGGGTTGACTGGTCTTTAAACTCTATCCCTTGTGTCTGAGAGTAGCCTTTGTTTTGCTTTTGTAACACTGTCAGCAGAGCACCTATAAGCATAAGGTCAATACAATATACAAAACATTTTAGAAGATTCCAATTCCTGTTTTCCAGTGACAATGCAACTTTTTATTGCCACTGTATTCTGCAGCCATCTTGAGTGGGCTTTCTTATCAACACCAGAGAAATATTTTTATAACCCATTCTTCCCTCTGATGAACAAAGCTTACCACAACCTCTCCTCCTAAACATTATCGTCAGAGGATTAAATAACTGTTAGCCCACTACAATCAGAGTCCTTATAGTTGGAAGGGACCTTTAAAGGACATCTAGTCCAACTCCCCAAACACAGAAAAACTCCAAAAACATTAAGAAACAATATATTTTAGGATAACTATTCAAATACACTGTTCCACTAGTTCAGAAGTCTATGCTGATCACTGAATTCCCACGTAATCCAGAACTGGTAGAAGTTCCACTGCTTGAAAATCTTTTAAATTAACAGAAAAACTAAAGCCACACACTATGATTCTACTGGTTTTAAACTAGAAGAGAGTAGGTTTAAATTAGACATTAGAAAGAAATTTGTTCCATAGAGAGAAGCAAGAAACTGAAACAGCCTGCTCAGAGAAGCTGTGGGTGCTTCATCCCTGAAAACATTCAAGACTTCACTGGATGGATCTTTGGGCCTGGTGGAAGTTGTCCCTGCCATTAACAGAGGGCTGAAACCCTCTTTAAAGGTGCTTTCCAACTCAAACCATTTTATGTATGCTTGGAATTGCTCCTTACAGTACTACAGCCCATTAAGTATGTAATTCCTGCTCTAAATTCAGTCACAGCTTTGCTTATTCTAAAATCCTTTATAACGAAAATCAGATTTATCGATACCTGTGTGACACTGAAGGGGTTTTTAACATGGATAAAGGAAAGTTTCTTTTTGAAAAGGATTCCTACATAAAAGCCTACAAGTCATAAAAAAACCCATGCTGTTAATAAGAAGATCTTCAGGGTAAAAAAAAAAAAATCACAGTTTCTTTTTAAACTGTTCATTATTTAACATGAGGTATCATAAAACTGAAAGGCAGCTTTAAGATATACAAGTTTAAGTACCTTGAAGCCAATGAGCTGAAAACATTTTATGCAGTGGCCTCAAAAGTATTAACTCAGGCATATAAATTGTCTAAAACATACATTAAACAAGTGCTTTAAGTAGCCATATCCAGAGCAAGAAATGCAAGTTGGCTGAATCCAGGCAGAATGTGTAAGATTATGGATGAAGTACTTTGTAAAGTGCAAGAACCAATGAGTTAAGCAGTTAATGTACTGTTGGCTTCATGAATACCAAGTCTAGTCTGAAGAGGAGACTGGAAAAGAGGTGGATTTAATAGACATGATCGAGAAAGAAATTCACTAGGAAATATATACTCAGATATATTGAACCGTGCAAATCAATAATGTAGTAGCCTGGCAATGAAGGCAACTGAGAGTACTAGCAAAAAAAAAAAAAATCTAAACCAAACTGGTTTAATTGAGTAGGCATTAAAAAAAGGCTTGTTGGAGAGAAATGGATAGCAAGATATAATAAGCAGCAAAGAAATAAAAAGCTTAGGGAACAGTAAGGAAGTACAAAGCATTATTCTGAGCTGATTGTGAAACATGGCTGAGTGATAAAAGGGTCATCTGACATGCTGAGAAGGCAAAAAGTGATCTGAGAATAGGAAGCTAATGAGTACCGCAGATCACACACGATAAGAAGATAAATGGAGGGGTGATAATCCAGGCAGCAAGGGAGAGTATTAGCATAAAGAGGTGATAATAGTATGCAATTGGGAAAGGAGACTGTAAAAACCTGAAGATAAATCTAATAATAAACAAGTACCAATATACTTGACTGCAAAGAAAAAGAACGAAAAGTCTTTGCATGTGCACAGATTTCAAATAACTCGAGTATCTTGAGAAGATCACAAAAGTTCAATATGGTAAACAGGCAACAGGTCTTGTTTTAAGCACAAATGAGACCTGCTATGAGCAGCCTGTCTGTGACAAGCCACAGTGTCAGAGAAAAGCCACAGCTGGCTGGTGGCTTGGAATATTAAGACTCTTTTGCAGGTCAGGTGTGATCTCATCTGCTCTGCAGAGTATGTAACCCTGGTTCATTCTGTTCTGACCACAGTAGCTGAAGACAAAATTGCATGCTAAAAAAACTAGTCGGTTAACGTTCAAAATATAACAGTTTTAAGTCACTACAGTAATTTATTTTTGTTTTCCTTATGATTCAATAAGTAACACGCCTTACAGAAGAAACCCAGAGAAAAAAATCACAACCCAGTCATCTTTGCATTCTAATAAACAGACGTTGAATACAGCTTATGAATCACTTAAAATTAGAACCACTGGAAATATCACTTAAATATGAATCAAATTTAAGAATGTTTAAAAAACTGCCTTGCAGAGCCAAGTTTTATTTTCTCACATTGACATGACAGCTGAGATTAAGATTAAGGGATAAAATGAAACTCTTAGCTCCCACTAGTTTGTGCCTCACAAAATCTGCACTGAATAAGCCTCTTAAAACTGGGCTTCTAAGAAACAAGGTAACACCTTTGGATGTATTAGCATTATTGGTATTTGGTTGGCTTTTTTAGATTAGGGTAACACATACAGCTAGTGCTAGTTATCCTTTCTGCATCAGCACTGTTGCTCGTGGTGTTTAGATGAGAACAGTGATTGAAATTCAAGCATCCCTCCTAACACTCAATCCATTCCAGATGATTACATTCACAAAGGCTGATAGCGAAAGATAAGGTACCTTAGTTGGTTGATGAAGAGATTATATGATTTTCTTGCTATGTCTGGCCACCTATTTCTTTACTCTAACCCCAGTATTGAATGTAGAATGGACTGTATACCTGAAAAAAAAAACCAACCACCTGGTCTTGATTGCATCTGGAGGTGCTCAAGGGAGCAGAGGGAACATGCACATCGTCTTCAGCAATTGCTTCACACTAGGCATGTTCAAGCCACAGTCTGAAGGCCACATACCACCCCATGTGATTGCAAACTTATACCATTATTATTAAACTTGAGCTTTAGGTTTTTTCATGAAATAATTTATTTCATGAAATAATTTAATAAATTAAGTACATTAGTTCTGGAAAACAAACAAACAAAAGAAAACCAACCAAACAAAAAAAAAACCATCCAGAATACTTTTGAGGTGTGACAAATTTCAAAATTTTCAGCATCATGCAGGTGGAGAAAGATCAACTCATCTGTGCTACGTTTCAAGTGTTCTCAGGATTTCCAAAAGCATTCAGATGAGATGGTGTTATGTGAAAGTGAGCTCCCTCAAGTTGCTCCCTTAGCTACAAGTAAGTAGCACAGGCTACTACAGCTCATAACCGATTACCTCACTACACTAGCAGGTTATTTCTCACCCTCAAATAGATCAATTTCACTGAAGATGCTCAAATAATTTTCTGTAGAAACACAGATTTTGAATGAGGACGTCAGCATACTTAATTTTACTTTACCAAATCAGTATTTAGTGCTAGAAAAATAACAGTTGCTGATGCATGCTGGCTAATACACAGGATCATTTCTGTTTGAGTGTTTGATCAGGTATTTCCTGACAAAGTTATCAAAATATCATTGCTATCGCTATAATCAGTGTTCAGGGTTAGAAACAAGTCTGAAGCAGTGGTGAATAAGTAAGGCTTAAGGAACACATTTCAAATTATGTTTTGGGGGTTCTAGTGAAAGATGTTGTGATGATGAATATCAGTCTGATTCCACTATACAAATCTGCTGATAAAGAAGCAACAATGCATGGAAAAGGGGGGAAATAGAAGGATTTGAGAATGACTTTATTGGTCATTGATATGAAAACTACAGGCTCTGAGAGCAATCTGCTATGTGTTGATGGATATTTTCCCATTTTCCGGCTAGACAGATTTTATAGATTTGTTTTTTTTTTAATTGGAAATTGGGTATATTTTTCTAGTCTTACAGTATATACCAACATGTGTCAGGCAAGGCAGAAGAGGTAAAATGATAATGACCTTGAAGGCAGAATTTCAATTTAGAGGTAGCTCTTTTCCACTTTAATGACTTCTAGAGGAAGTGCAGACAATAGGATTTAATCATTCAGCACTGCTACCCATATAAAGTGATGGCGACTTCCAAAGCAGTTCACTTTATAATGAAGCATCAGGAAAGTATTTGTATGCAAGAGAAGACAGAGAAGCTGATCTAGCGCTGCAGTAAGAAGTCTTTTACTCTCCAGAGGTAAATTCATAAAGATTGCCCTTCAGTAAACAGAGTAGGAAAGTGCTCTAACTCTGCCAACTTTTCACGTTTGTGCTGTGAGTGACAGAAAATGATGAGATGTATTTGGTAATTAGGGATGCAATTTAAATTTTAGTAAGTTTATGAGCATTTGATGTTAAATGCACTAAACCCTAGCAATAGACCGTCCTTCTGTGTGATTATTTCTTGAGTATGACAGACTCTAAATCATCCAATATTCATGTATCACCTGGCCATATTTCACACGTTTTCTCCACTAGTGAAAGGCACATACTTCATAAGAGCCAAGGGACTGTGAAAATATTCCAGGCTCCCAGTTATTGTGATTACTAAGCTGCTTTTTAAAACTGTATAGTCAGAGCTATAGTCTGTTCATGTAGTGTGCCAAGACTTCTGATTTCAACAGGAGGAGAAAGAGAAAAGAAAAAAGAAGGATTTGCAAACACGCTAAGTAAGGTGCCAACCTTTTCAGTATGGAGATTTTCATATTCAGTGCCTCTAGCTATTGTAAGAGGATTTTTTTTTTTTTTTTTTAGTTCAGACAGATGTAAGAAGAAAGCTGTTTCAGGCAAACAGAGGTGAGCACAATAAATGTATTCAAATCCATTTTCCATCTGTAAGTGATAGGAGAAGGACCTGACACCCCTGCCCTTCCAACCGCTAGTACTTGTCAACTTGTAGCTGTGGAAGCAGACTTAAGTTGACACACACAGTTAATTGCTTTAAAGCACAAAACGGATAATTACTTATTACAGCAGTAGTCAATCATTAAGAAAAATCATTAAGTGGCAGTTGCTTTCTTAATTTAATTTGTTATCCATGGAAAGTCAAGTTCTACTTTCTACTGGTGGGTGGGGAGCAGAGAAGGAAAAGAAAAAACAAACCTGTTTTTGTGAACAAGATTGTAACCAAAACTTCTTAGTAGTAGCAACTCCAAAGAAGGGCAATCCTTTCACAAGCAAAACCCCAGTCTAAGCCAGTAACAATTCTGAGATCTGCAGACAGCGCGACTTCCCTCAAACGCTGCCAAAGAGCACTGAATACAAGCCTTCTAGCATGCATCTAATAAGCTAAACAAGCAACTCCCATGATTGATGCTATAAGTACATTGAAAAAAATACTACCTATACATAAGCAGCACAGGGATCCAGACAGACTCCTGCTTAGGAAGACCTACCTTCCTCACTGCTGAAAGGTATTTCATGGTTATATTACTCTTGTCACTGTTAACATTGCTAGAAACTCTAATCCTAAGCAGGAGGCAAAGTCTTCAAACAGACTGGGAGAAAAACTCCTTAAGAGGAGCCCTGTGAAGAAGGACTTGGGTGACATGACAGATGAAAAGATAGGCATGAGCCAGTAGTGAACACTTGTAGACCCAGAAGACCAACGGTATCCTAAGCTGCATCAGAGGGGTGGCAACAGGGTGAGAGAAGGGATCATCTCCCTCTACTCTGTCCTAGAGAAACTTCGTTTGGAGTATTGTGGCCAGGCCTTGGGCTTCCAGTACAAGAATGATGTGGAGTTGTCAGAGCAGATTCAGAAAAGGGCCAGAAAGGTGGAGCACCCCTGCTATGAAGAGGTTGAGGCAATTGAGCTTGTTTAGCTTGGAGAAGAGAAGGTTCTGAGGAGACCTCAATGTGGCTTTTCAGTACCTGAAGTGAGTTTACAAGGAGGAAGGAGACTAAATTTTTACATGCGTAAGTATTGATAGGACAAAGGAGAATGGCTTTAAACTAGAAGAAAGGAGATTTAAGATTTCAGAAGAAATTCCTTACTCCGTGTGGTGTGGCACAGATGCTCAGAGAAGCTGAAGATGCCCCATCATCAGAGGTGCCCCTGGACCAGGGCTGGATGGGGCCCTGGACAGCTTTTTCTAGTGTCTGGGAACTCTGCCCATGGCAGAGGGGTTGAATCATCTTTCAACCCAAGCCATTATCAAATTCTATGATTTTTATGTGAATTCAATTTGCATTTATAAAAGTGTTCACAACAGGTGAATAGACAATTCAGTGACAAAGTATTCTGTTGCAGCTGTTGGCTCAATGTCAGGTCAGCTATTAAACTGTGAGGAGCTAATCAATACAGTTCTGCATTACAATTAAAAGGTGATATCTGCTACAAATTTGCATTTATATGATCCCAGTGAGATGAAACAAATTTAACTAAGGGTTAATCTTGATGCTTTAATCTTCTTTCAACATTTTAAATACTCAAAAATACTAAACAATAAGTCTCTTCTAAGTCCAAGGGCAGAGATGACTCCCAGAAGTTGGCCTCTATTTGTCTGTCATTTTATAAAACTTTAGAACACTAACTATTACATCACCATCTTTCCACTTCCTTTTCCACATGTACTTGATATCCTATTACATCACTGCTGGAAGACATTTGTAATGTCATTATTCTAATAAATTCTAAGGATTTTTTTTTTTTTTCCCTTTGAGATGTATGAATTCTGCACTAGGCTGATGCAAGTTACCTCGTAACGTTAATCTTCCCAAAACCACTAACCTGACAGCTTCTGCCCCTCCACAGAAAGTATATAGTTAAGATGACACCTTTCAGACACCCTACAGCAACCTCTAGTTATTAGACTTATGTGGTTTGCCTTTTTGTTCCTGCTTTTCCTTCCTGGATGTGTCTGGACATATCAACTGCCCAAAGATTTGGGTTGGGTTGTCATAGTCATAGGCCTAATTCCCACTTATCTGTCAAAAATAAATAAAGGGGATACATTCTGGCAACCAATCCTCTGAGGAAGCTCTGCTGACAATGGGCTCATGATTCTGCACGTTGAGAGGAAAAAAGAACATTGTCAACACACTACTGGCAACTGCTCTGCAGGGAACAGTCCTGCAGTGTAGGAATGAGCATGCTCTTATGTCTGTAGGCCTTTGTACTCTCCATTACTAACGCTTATGTCCCTCCTCCCACAGTGCATGGTTGTAGTCATTTATAAGTGGTTTCACAAAAAAAATATATATATCATATGCATATATATGAATATATACACTTTAAAATGTTTTCTAATGGGTGTGAGAGCATTACAGAAGAAATCCTCCTTCTTGCAGAGATGAAAATGACAGGCTACATCTACACTTCAGTTTTTCTTCCTCCTACCCCATTCATATTTTCATATTAATTCTCAGCAATAAAAGACATAATAAACCACTTTCAGGTACATTATCTCCTACACTAACTTGGTTTTTTTTATGCAGAGACTTGTTAGCAAAAGGCTTGCTTTCCTCATTCTTTACTGCTGTAAGAACTTCTCATTAACTCAAAGCCAAACTTAAAATCTTTTTCTCTCATGAAATACTTTGCTCACCCTCTTGATTGTTTTACTAGGTTGTGTTTTCTGCTTCACATTCCTTTGCATGAAGCAACTTGCTCCTTCATTGACTCTTGTACATTTTACAGTTCTCCCTAGAAAGGACCTTTTAACAAGATGACATCAGTGAGTTATAAGTGAGGGAATGCTGCATAATAAAAGAACACTGACAGATAAAGGAAACCAAATTTTAAACAAAGCTTTAAAGAAAACAGTCCAGATGAGACAGACAACTTTTCTATCCTTTATTTCTAGCAGAAATTCTCACCCCACTGAATCACTGAATTGTACAGGCTAGAAGGATCTTCTGGAGATCCCCCAGTCCAACCACTCCCTGCTAAATAAGTTGCATGGGAAAATGTCCAGGTGGTTTTTGAATATATCCAGAGACTGTGATTCCACAACCCCTCTGGCAACCTGATCCAGTGCCCCACTGCACTCAAAGCAAAGTTCTTCCTTGTGTTCAAGAGAAACTTCCTGTATTCCAATTTGTACCCATTACCCCTTGTCCTGTCACTGCACACTACTGAAAAGAGCTCTGCCTTGTGTTTATAAGCATAGATAAGATCCCCACTCAGCTTTCTCTTCTCTAGGCTGAACAGCCCCAGGGTTCTCAGTCTTTCTTCATAAGGGAGATGCTCCAGGCCCCTTATAATCTTTGTGAGCCTCTGATGGACTGACTAGAAGTTCCCTGTCTTTCTTGAACTGAGGATCCCAGAACTGAACCCAGTACTCCAGATGTTCCTTCCCCTTGATCTTCCCTGGTGAGGCAATACTTCCCTCAATCTACTGGCCATGCCCTCTTTAACGTACCCCAAGTTACCATTGGCCTTCTTGGCCACAAGGGCACGCTGTTGACTCACGGCCAACCTGCTGTTCACCAGAACCCCCAGGTCCTTCTCTGTACAGAGCTCTTCTCTGGCAACTCAACCACTAACCCGTACTAATGCATGCAGTTATTCCTCCCTAGGTGTAGGGCTCTACACTTGCTCTTGTTGACCCTCATCAGGTTCCTTTCCACCCAATTCTCTAATCTGTCCAGGTGAATGGTAGCACAACCTTCTGGTTTGTTAGCCATTCCTTCCAGTTTTGTATCATCAGCAACATCCCAGGTCTTCAGCACAATTCTGGGAAGGGAAATGCCGTTGGGGCACTAGATAATTTTAACCTTTTTCAAAGTTTTGTTTATTCACCTTGTTACATGGTCCTCTATTTGGCATGAGTAGTCTTAAGTTTCTACACACAGTCCCTCTGGAAAGTAGCATAACTGGCAGCACCAGCTATCAAATGGATGCAGAATAAGAACTTATTCTCATCTTATAAACTACAGATAAAACTTACTTCAGCCATCTAAAATGTACTGTCAGACCTACCACTATTATCAGACATTTGGCAAGCAGGATTATTGCAGTTTAAAGAGCTACTCAATCAGCTGTGGGTCAGTATCTCACTTCAGGGTTTGTACTCTCTGAACTCTACATTATCAATACTGTTGACTTGATCTCCAGTGGCTATAATGTGAGATTTGATACCACACTACAGATGCCCTCTGTTGGACTCCAATCTATAAAACAAATTCAGATCCATGCCTGAGCTGCAATTCATATGCTATTCATACAACATCATAACTTAGGGTCTTTATTCTATTGCTATGAAGTGAATTGCATCAGCAGTAGATACGATTCAAGTAGTGGTATTTTCTTCCAAAGCTATACTAAAATCCAGATTGCTGTGTACCACTGAGTTTTAGGGTTTTCTATTTTCCTGTATAGACTAGTACAGATTTTGCAAACTATGCTTATGAAATGCAAACTAAATAAGATACATACGAAGATTGAGAAATGCACTGAATATATTTCATGCATTTCCATTACTAAAATAAAATTAATAAAAATACAAAGGAAGCACAAAAATCTCGTAAATGCATCCAAATACTAGGATGAGACTAATGCCTAAGAGACAACGTACTAAGCACAGTACATTGTAAATGCATAGCCTGGTGTTGGAAATACTGAAGCATCCATCTGAATAATAACATAAGTGCAGAAGCTAAGTTATCAGTTGATGGTATGCATACTGACAAAATATGAACAAAATGTAGAGTGAGGAATAAACACAGGAGGTACAAAGATCAAGAATCAACATGAAATTTATGATTATTTTACTTATGTTGGTAGAAAAATGCTATTCCTTGTAAAGAAAAGACTGTCTCCTACTATAGAAATGCTGATTATTTTTCAGTTACATATGCATACAGATAGTGTGATGCAGCCTAACATTCATAGTTAAATGGTAAAGCGGCAGTGGAAATCATTTAGGTTACCACAGGATTCCAGATCAAATAAGGATTCCAGGCAGATATTTGCCTACTATTCATGAATAACTCATTTTGACAGTACTTCCTGATGTATTGGATCAAGCTCACCATGCCAATCCATTGCTATGTACAATCAATGGGTAAACAGGACAGACAGCTCCTCTTTAATAATTTACAACACCACATATTTTGATTCTGGATTCCCTTGCTACTAATATTTCTCACAGTGGGGTAGAAAGGTTGTTCTCAGTTTGCTGAACTGTAAAATCAAATCATCATCTGCAAACATGAAAAGCTAGGGATATCCAAATTTTAACTTTTGCACAACACAGAATCTCATTACATTTTAGCATACTTAGTTGTATTATTTACCCCATTTATTTATTTTCAAGGCATTTTACAGGAGGTTAGGATATTGTGAATTAACATTATTACAGTAAGAGGAAAGGGGATGGTGCAGAAAAGATCTCTTAATTCCCCTCACTCTCCCAATAAAGTCTCAACTCTTTTCAAATCTTTCAACAACATATACACACTCTACAGTTCCATTTCCACAGGTAACATTTACATTGAGTAGATTAAAAAACCTGCTATTTCTGTAGTACATCATCATTTAAGCAGAATTATAACTTTATTGTCCAAGGAACTAGAAAGTATATGGTTAAAGAAAGTATTTCTATTCCTTAGGTATCTAAAAGACAGAGAGAATAAATTAAGTGACACAGTTAGCCCAGCAAGGAGAAAGGAGAACAATGCGTCTTCTCTTACAACTATTTTATATTTTTACCAGATCAGGAACATCCTCAAATATTGTTTTGACTGTGGTCAAGAGTTTGTCAGAGTTACAGGTTCATTTATATAAATCATTATCAGATATCTCCAGGAAAGCTTAGTGTCTCAAAACAAATGAGAGATTGCAACATTAACAGAAAGCTGCCTATTGCTTCCAGTACAGCTAAATGTTCAGAGTCAGATTACTATTACTACAGATTTCCCCTTCTCAATGCTTTAAGATTACATTTTCAAGCAAATTTAAACAGTTTTGTTGTAGAATTTTTGTCATTATTTACAGATCTTACACATCATTAGGAGAATATGTATATTTCAGTCTAATATTAACTCATAGCCTTACTTATCTACAGTTAAATTAGAAAACGCGTTTCAATCCCTTATATACCAGGCAGTATGGTTTGTTCCCAGAACTAAAATAGCCTAACAGTAGAATAGATTTGAAATAACTTTTTCAGTATAGAATTATACTGAGGACACCAGGAGCTGGACGACAAGGTTCACATTTGCCTTGTCTCCATGCTATCATCATGAAATGAAACCACTACAGTGTTTTTATATTCCAGTCAAAATATAGGAGATTAAAAACAACTCAGTTTGGCATAAGAAATAGTCACAAAATCATGTGTCTGACTCCTGTCATACTGAGCTACCCTGCTGACAAAAACAATTAAAAGAAAAATAAAATCATTGTTTGTAGTGTGCACTGTAAAATCCTTTATCCAGCAAGAGGCAAACGGAGACTAACAAAAGATTTTACATAGTTCACAGTTGACTTATAACTGGTCTATTTTAGTGTTTTGTACTTCTATCACCTGTACGTTCTCTATGATCCACTAAACAGCACTAAATTGCATCCCATAATTTTTATGAAGAAGCTCTCTCGAACAGAGTGAAATAGAATCACGTTCATCCTTCTTAAAGGATACAAAAAAGAAACAAACACACATAGTAAAATCAAGCTGAATAGTTTTATGCAAAATGAGGTGTTCACATAGCACTCCTCAATGAATACAAGCAGCTATGTATTAGAGGACTGTGGGGAGCTGTTGGAGAGGGTCCAGAGGAGAGCCACGAAGATGATCAGGGGACTGGAGCACCTCCTCTACAAAGACAGGCTGAAGGAGCTGGGCTTGTTCAGCCTGAAGAAAAGAAGGCTGCAGGGTGACCTCATTGCAGCTTTTCAGTACCTAAAGGGAGCCTACAAACAGGAGGGGTGTCAACTTTCTGAAAGGATAGATAACAGCAGGACAAGGGGAAATAGTTTTAAGTTGAGGGAGGGAAGATTTAGGTTGGATGTCAGAGGGAAGTTCTTTACAGAGAGAGTGGTGAGGTGCTGGAACAGCTGCCCAGAGAGGCTGTGGATGCCCTGCCCCTGGAGGTGTTCAAGGCCATGTTGGATGGGGCCCTGGGCAGCCTGGTATTAAATGTGGAGGTTGGCAGCCCTACATGTGGCAGGGGGGTTGGAGATTCATCCTTGAGGTCCCTTCCAACCCTGGCCATTCTGTGATTCTGTGACAGTAAAGAGAAACTAGAATTGTGAAAACGCTCCCTCTAACCCCTCATGCCTCGATGCAGAAGAATTGTAAAGTTATTCAGGAAGTTGAGAATTTTAGAGGAAGACCTTAAAAACTACACAGTTTGAAACTTACTGTCTTTGCTGAGATACTTTGATGTATCTGCAACAGCTCCAAGACAGTAATAGATATATATTTCTAGCATTGGCAGAATCAGAGATACAGACCTCTGCATGCAGGTCAATACACAATTCATAGAGATGCTACACAAGCATAAAATCATAGAATCCTTAGAGTTGGAAGAGACTTCCAATGGCCATCTCGTTCAACTCCCCTGCAATGAACAAGGACACCACAGCTAGATCAGGTTGCCGAGGGCCTTATCCAGCCTCATCTTGGAAGTCTCTGGGGACAGGCATCAAGCACATCTCTGGGCAACCTGTTGCAGTGCCTCACCACCACCCTCACCACCTGTAAAAGATTTTTTCCTTATATCTAACTTAAATTTCCTTTCCCTGAGCTTGAAATCATTTCCCTTTGTTCTATCACCGCAGACCTCGTATACAGATAGTCACTTGTTTGCTAATATGCTTTGTAAACAATTAACTTTTATGAGCTGACAGGACTACTATTATTATTATTATTTTTTTTTTTCCCAATGTCAATGACGATTACCCAAATCAGGGATGTTTGTATAAGCTGTAAGACATGTATCAGTTGTATGAGCAAACAACAGCCTCACTGAAAAAGGAGGAAAAAAAGACCAACAGAAGGACTTAGAAGTGACAGTAACAAAAAAGTTATTATGAGTAATGCTCTAAATTAATGAGTTTTACTGCTTCCTGATGTAGGAATCTAAAACATTTTCAGTGATCCTGTTGCTTTCTCATCTTCTTGATAGTCAGCAAATTCCTTTGCCATGTTACTGCATCTAAATGATACTCAAAAAGAGACTGAAAATATGCATCCACCTTCTGGTTATTGATTTGCTTTCTTCTGCACAGTTTAAAGATGCTACTCTTAAGGAAGAAAGTGATACTAGATTATAGAATGGATGGAAGTGGAAGGCACCTTAAAGACCATCAGGCTTGCCAACCACCAGATCAGGTTTGCCTAGCATCCCATTCAACTGGGCCAAGGAAGCCTCCAGGGATGGGGCATTAAGATAGGTATTTGGAACTGGTTGAACATCAGCTTAGATGAAAAAACTTACATCTCTACAGTGTTTGTTGCCTCTTTCCAAGAATACTTTTGAGAAAATTCCCAATAGAAACCTGTAGATTTATACAGATTAAGAAATTTAAAGTTTGTATCATAAACTCGTGGGAACTCCCGCAGCAGCACAGACAGGAGTATTGAAGTCCTGCAGACTATAAAGTGTACTTGTGAAATGCTAAATTCTGCCACATTCATTACAGAAAATGAAACAACCAGTGTGGAATATCTTGATGATCACATCCAAAATGTCACTATGTGGGCAATTGACCTGTAATAAATCACTTTTCTGTTTAGTCAGAAAGTGATAAAGAAGGGCACAGGAAAATAATAGATGAGAAGCTTCATTTTTTAACACTTCATTAGGGAGAAAAAGAAGCTGGAAGGCCCTTCAAGCCATCTGTTATCTGCACAAGTCAGATCACTGAAGATCTGTTGCAGAGTAACAGTTTACTTTTTAATACCAGAGGAAGTTTATAGGAATTCTGAGCAAAGTTCAGCTGAAAACATATGGTAGTTCCCATAACGCACCTGTTTTAACATTCAGTACTCATTACTCAGTGGATTTAATAGTTTGTTCATTATTAGTCTTTTTCGCCTCAAGCATAAGCATCAGATGTGTTTTAACTAAAGCTGTGCAAGTCAAAATGATTCAATTTTGAATGAAAACAAATTATACATTTTACTTAAATAAATGAAAACTTAATACATGAGGTTTTTGAATAATATTTCCTAATAGTACAATTTTCTTCAAGTAGCACACCATTCATTCTGAAAAGGAAAACACTTCTTTATATGTAAATAATACAACTATATTATTTATTCAGCAAAGCTAATACATTCAGCTTCTCTAATCCATTAACAAAAGCACATTATTGCATACTTGCGTCCAGAGTAGAATAAGATGTTTGTAAACTGTAAAACAAATTTGAAATACTGTCAAGTTGAAATTAATATTAACAACTTTCAGACTAATTTTCTTTTTTGTAATTAATAGGTAATTTGTTGAGTTTGGTTGCATCTAGTTTATAATCACTTTTTTTTTTTATGTCTGACTCCCAAAGAAGACATAAATATCAATTAAGGGTTTTTTTAATATGGATAACTAAAACGCCTCCAAAATTATTGGTCTTTGTTACCAAAGGGAAAACAAATTTGACCATGGAGAGATCTCATTCCCAGCCCAAGGGAGACAAACTGGTGGAGCTGGAGAGCCAGAAGATTCCTCCCCTCCCTGCTCGGTACATGGGGTTACTGCACTTCCCACTTGCAGGTCTAGACAACAAATCTGAGCGCACACTCTAAAGATGTGAAAATAAATACCTAAAATACTGAAGGCCAGCCACACACTGAGGCCAAGAGTACTGCTTTTATTGGCATTCATATTACCATAAAGTACAACCACATACACCTGACAAACTCATCCTGGTCCTGTTTCTCCTCTGCAAGAAAACTCCAGTCCTGACTACCTGCAAAGCATACACAACATCCTTCATCCCAACATAAACTCTCTCATTCTTGGATGCTTCAAATGGTATCATGAAGTCTATGCAAGTTCTCCTGGACCCAGAGGGCACAGATCCAGCCCATCTGAGACATAAGGAATTTTTAGATGTGGGTCTTCTTAGCTAATCCAGCTTGAAGCTTGCTATGAAAACATACTCAAACACACACAACCCAGCCCTCGTTAGCTGCTGGATTTACCTGCAATCACTAGTACTCACTGATTACAAGTAAATAGTACCTACTATTACCCACATTACGTCCAGATCTGTCATCCTACTACCTGGCTAACCAGATTTGATTAGTATATCAGGCACATATACACACACTCAAGCACATTTGCACAAAAAAATACTTAGCAATAATCAATTATTATTTCAGTAAGCAGACAGGAGAGAGCTGTGGTCATCAGGTGCAGATAATCTGTCCAGAAAAGAACAGTGACCAGTGAGTTGCCTCAGGCAGCCAACCCCTTTTATCCATGTTCTATTTCTGCTTGTACTTCAACCAGACTTCTTTGCCTCTGTTCTCCAAAATAAAAATCCTATAATTGATTTCCTCCTACTGGTCCAATTTTTGCTACAGCAGTAGACAAATTTTAGATATTCTTCCCTTAGATGATCCTGATACTAAATGGTATTATGGTTATCTTCATACTGATCCCTTAAAATTTCTGATTGTCTGTGAAGTTTGACCATTTATTTCAAAAAGCTCCTTTAAAATGCCTCTATTCCTCGTAGCACTATCTGCAACTTCTATCATCTTCTCCCACTTCGATACAGTATCCACGCTCATAAAAGTTGATGTACAACCTTCCCAATATCAATTCAGTACTTTTATATAACATAGTTTCATACTTGTATTTCTCATCTCTTCACAACATTACTTCAACAAGAAACACCAAGTAGTGTTAGATTTGGTCATTGATTGGAATCAATCTAAAGGTTTCCAGTTTTAAATGTCATTAAATTAGAAGTTGTCTTTACAACTTAGATTAATGGGATTCCTGAAAGCATTAAAACTGAAATCAGGTTAACAATATAAATACTTTAAATGAAATGCAACATTCGGCATGGATATCACTGTTAAGAAAAAAGCTTGTAATTAAAATATCACTGTGATGCTAACAGACTTTATTATCAATCACAATCTCAAGCTATTCTTGTTTCAACATGTAGTGAGCTATCTAATGATTGAAGAGAGCCTGGTCTTTAAACCTGTAGGGAGTTGTTCTAACGTGTGGTAAGATTGTCATTCTTGGAATAGGAGAGGATGGCTCTGTACCTACCTTATCTATTCATACCATCCTCTTCAAACATTTTTCAAGTGTTTTTCCATTCCTCATTTTTAATTATTTTGTCTTCAAGCATCTTTCTGACATTAACCACTACTAAACTCCCTTTTCTCCAGAAAACTCCCCTAAACCTTTAAAAATCTACTACTCATAAAATATCTTTAGAAGTTTTAACACCTTTCAAGTAAATAAGTCATTTTTAAGGGACCATCAGATGACATTTGTTCATATGCTCATTCAAATGAGAGTCAATTTGAAAGGGTCAAAATTACAGGTTTACTCAAGATATTTAAGAGACATTGACTAATAGCAAAGTTTTACCTCCAGGGATGGAAATAATCAAGAAATATTTAGATGTTGTACTAAAGGATGTGGTTTAGTGAGGAAATATTGGTGGTAGTGAACAGTAGAACTAGATGATCTTGGAAGTGTTTTCTATCCTTGGTGATTCTGTAAAAGTTCTTAGAGACTAATAGAATCTCTTAATAACAATATGAGTTAAAAACTCCAAGTCTCTTCAGCCGATTCCTATTTCTTACTGCAAAATACTGTTAACATCTACAATAATGCTAGACAGTGCATCTCATTGATTCAACAGGGGCACAAATGAATCTTCTCCAGTCTCAGTGGTATTCTAGAAAGACAGAAAATTTTTTAGCTGCCTTAGACAAATTGTCTGACTGATCTTTGTCCATTCATGTATCATTCCACCATATGAGACTGGAATCAGGTAGCAAGGTGAACATTTTGCAGAATATTTGACATCAAAACTTTAATTAAACACTGCCAGATGAATTTCCTGTTTTGATTTTTATCCACATGTGGAAGAAAATGCTATATTCAAGTTCATTTTTTGCATTAGAACTTCATTAGAAAAATAAAAAAATTGCAGAAAATCATGAAGAAGTTGTCAGAGCTATATAAAACAGGTCTAGAGGTACACAGTGGGAAATTAGCAATACAATAACACCTCTAAAACCATTATGTTCCTGCTCAAGAATGCTCACTGTGCTTAAAAAAGAATAATGAAATAATGCTGTCCTTCTGTTAAAAAGGAAAAAGAGCAACTATGAATGGTTCATTTTCAGCATCAGACCTGATGTTTTCCATTTTGCTTACATTGTTATTGCTCTCAGGAGATGCATACTGGTGGTCTAATTAGTTAGGCAATGCCTTAAATAATTACTTATTAAGCAGAAAATATGCCAATAGTAATTCTATGCCCACAAAAGTAATTTGAATGTATTAACAAAACAATAACTGTCTCAAAGTTGCCATCATTAGTTATTCCCATTAAAAAAAAAAAAAAAACAGTTCTTTCATGTAAAAACCCAAAAAATTGGTTTCATCTCAACCTGCTGACTGTTAGTGACAGCAGAACGTCTGGCAGAGGAGCATTAAGGGGTGAAGGAACATCACTACCCAGATTTCTCCTGCGCTGCAGGTTTCCACTGGCATCTCTGGTAAGTCATAAGAATGCCTATGTGGCCCAACACAGCACTTTCCAGAAATACTGAACTAGCTCAAACATAATAAGATTTATGGCTATGACAGGACATTGTTCTTTACTGACTATTTAAACTCTGTGTCATGATAGTGGTATATCAGGGTACTCTATTAATGAAGTTATGTTGCTTGTAACACCTTAGCCCATCCAGGAATAAGCACACCTGAGAACACAGACACTTTGTGTTTTAGACTTCATTCTCTAAAAGGTAATCAACAGTTTTGTTGTTTGTGTTCCCCCTCTTTCCCACAGGAGATGAATGACAATGCAACAACAAACAAAAAAGAACTCTGCACTATACAGTGAGTAACAGAGTGAATGTATCTGTATTGACTACATAGTCCTTCTAAACATAAAAACATATTACAACATTAAGACCATATATTTTGTGGAAAAAGTAGCCTCTCCTGATAACTTCACTAGTGAGCTACGTAAAATTTTATTGAAATACTACAATATTCATTTATTTTTTCCCCACTGTAAGAGTATCTTAAAAGGTCTCTCTCCCATTTGGATTTTCTTGCCTCAGTTTCAAGTTAATAGATTGGTTCCTTTTCCTGTTAAAGGACTCTGACATTTAAACATAAATTACACAAGGCGCTGGATGATTTTTAATGCATTTTCATCAAGGCTAATAGAATTATGATATATGTAGACTGTCTGAATGATTCTTGCCGACCTTGCTTTTAAGTAGCGGCTACACAATGAAATGTCATGTTATGTAAATTTATTGTTTTTTTTTTTTTTTCTTTTTTTCTTTTTGGGGGGAAGGAGAGGGTGTGTGGAAGCATCTTTTAGGGTAGGAAAGATTGTCAAAATCAACAAGAATGATTTCATAATTATGAAATATCCTGCTGACAGGTAGGAGTTATCTACTTTTAGAAGTGTTGCAGCACTTCATACTTGAGTATCTTCCCTGTCATACAGTATTAGAGATTACTCTATGATTACACATTTGTAAAGACTAATATCTCAAGGAAAGTTCACAGTTATCCCAGATAATGAAAGACTGCACTTGGAAATTAGTCCTTTGCAGTACAGAGATGTTAACCTCAATCCTATATTCTATGAAACACAGAGCAGTCTGTTAGAAATCAAGGTAGTTATCATATCATGTAACATAACCATTACCTGAGCTGCAACTACAGTCATAGAATCATTAAGACTGGAAAAGATCACTAAGATCAATTTGCCCAATCATCAACCATCCCAGCCCATGATAACATACTAAGTAATCAGGGATAAACATATCACTTCTTTAAGATAGAATCTTTTAATAAATGATCATTCTCTCTAAATATCAAACTTAACAGTCATTAATTGCGTTGAATTCTGTAACACATAGGAGGGAAAGAGAGAACTGAGGGATTAACCGTGCAAAATACATTTCAAAACATACACGTACATATGTGGACCAAACATGAGACATCTAAACAGCTAAGTAGTACAGAGAAGCATCTAAGTGCTGCTCATCTGTAATTTTTGTATTTAAGATAACAGATCCAGTAGTAGAGTTCTTAAATAAAAAAAGTTGAGCAATCTGTTATCCATTTAGTCTGTGCTAGTATTATCACTGGTAGGTAAGATTCACTTTTACATGACTTTAAGTGAGCATAAGCAAATTATAAATCACAATTAATGATAATATGGAACAGGGCACGAAAAAACATTGAGGCAGCTGCATACATACCTGCTTTGTACAGACAAATTTGGCAGAAAAAGTAGACAATCAACAGTGAGACATTTTCCTAAACTGCATCTTTATGATGAATCTCCTACCAAGTCCATAGAAATCCCAAAGTAGTTGACTAAGAAAGTTACTAAAATGCAAACAACTTTTTGCACAATCAACAAAAGCTTTTGCCTTGGCTTTCATGAGAAACAGAGCAGCCCCTAGGTGAATATTTCTATGTTTATTTCCCCTGTAGGTTCTATAATAAAATCTCCACCTTCCAAAATGTAAAAATATTATTTAATCTTAGAGGGCATTAAAATTCAAAGCAAACACTACATTCACATTTGCACAGTAAAGAACCTAGAGAACTAATTTGAAGTATTCTCCTGCTGACACTCCTATTCTGTGAGATTCTAAAATGCACTGAAGTGGATATTTTCGTACACTAATTGTTAACACAGACTGTTGTCATTGGTTCACACCTACTTTGGCCTTACTTACTGTTTGCCTTTGGCTCAGCTGAAATAAAAATATAGAAAAAAATCCTCAGAAAAATGAGGAGATATTTAAGTGTCTTTTTTAAAAAAAATCATTAAGTGATGCGCATTTTGGAATAAAATAGGAAATTTTGATTAGTCTTATTACCTGTATTACTTTAAGAGCGAGGTAAAGCAATTTCCAACTTTTTTTTTTTTTAAGCATTTCAAGGAGAATTGAAAGTTATTTTAGGTCAGCAAGTCGGATACTTCACACCTGACTATGAAATTGCTTAGCCCAAAACAGTTCTCATTTTGAAACTGAAGCTATCAAAGAGCTTGGTATCAAGCAGCTCTACACCTCTGAAAAATCCAGTTATCCATTTCGGAGTCAAAGAAGGAAACTGAGCTCTTTGCCAATACTGTTATTGAGAAGCATGCTGACCAAAGACAGATTTCACGACTTATCATTTCACTTAAAATCTCCTGAATTTTGAGGTTTTGATTACACTGTGACCTGCTCTCTCTGTGAACAAGAGGGAGAAATGCATCAAAGATTGATTGGATTGAAGGGACTCAAGAGATCTTGCTGTTTATCCCCTTCAAGAACAGAATCTGTCAAGAATGCAGGTCTACTTGATATTAATCTAAACCATTCTTAAAAGCCTCCAATGTTGGAGAAGTGTTTCCTGACTAGGCTGCTTTTTTTAAGCATTTCCTTATACTAATTCTTCATTTTTAGTGCTTTCCCCCCAACTCATCTTTACTTATCAGAAGGTGAAAACTACTATAATATCACTGCTGTTTCAGTCACTTCCTTCTCTGTAGTACTTGTTAGCATGCTGTAGAAAGAAACGGATGTAACTGACCTCAATTCATAACTGCCATTCATCTCTTTTTTTTCTTTATGATGAGTAACATACTCATTCTAGCTTTAGTTGGATTTTTTTTTGAGAACTGAACTGTATTTGGCCCATCTACAACTCGCATAATTTCCTTCCCCCCCAACCTTTATTTATTGTTTTAAATATCAACTCTAATTTTACTCTTCACCTGTTCTCTAGTACCTCATCTATTCCCCAAAACGTCAGTATCTGCTTCAGAGATCCCTGTTACCTCATAAGTACCTAGAATGAAGTTTATTGAGCACAGATGCTTAAAAGCCTCTAAATTACAATTAGAAAGTGCTAATGTATTCTCTGCCTAGGGCTTCAGTGTTTCTCAGTGGCTGGCTATGTATAATAGCCCAATGATGATTTCCCTCCCTTCCCACCATCAGAATTAAGACAGATGAGGAAAAAAGTGAGAAAATGCTCAGCCACATCAGCATATCCATCTGCTATTTTTCCCCTCTCCTGAGTATTATCTGTATTTTCTATTAGTACCAATCTACTGCTCTTCATAATGGGTCCCAGTCACTACATATCAGTTTATACTTTGACTTTTCTCACTAGCTATTAAACTTTTATGCTTTCTCCTGTCACTTATCCAAAATTACTGTGCGTGTAGACAAAAAAAAAACCAACAAAAGCTCTTCAGACTTTGCTGCATTCCTAGATATCAAATACAGAACGAGATATAATTTAACAATATACTGATACATTAGAAGCTTAAGCAAAACATCTCATCATCAAAACGTGTTTTATTTTTGAAGTCACAAACACAAAAATTCATACTTGTCCAGAAACATAAGTTATAGATCTTCTCTGATACTAAATGACAGATTGCAATGGCTGAATGAAGATATAAGCACTTGGGCAATAGAGAACTTTTGGAAGCTAAGAACATTCCTGCTTGCTCCCTCCATCCCATAGGTTCAAATAGAACTGAGGAAAACAGTAAAGCTTAAGGAAAATTAAAATGAGCTTTGATACAAGCTTCTTTTTTTGTGAAAAATGAATTCTTAAATTTAAGATCAAAGCATTTTTAGCATCTACAGAACCATATGAAAATAACAAGGAAATAGCATTATACTATTGTACAAGTTCAGATCTTTTGTTTTCAAAACCTACATGGTTCTGGTCTCCCATCCCAGGAGCAATGTCAGATGACTGAGTAAGGGGAAAAGATAATGAAAGAGTTGTATCAGAGTTAAGATGTCCTTATTAGACTGTCATGTATTGACAAAAAGACAAGGAATTGGTAAGATAGAAAATCATGAGTGACAAGGAGAAGATTGATAGGGAAAGACTGATGTTGATTGCTCCATGCAAGAGCTAAGGACTCCAGATTAGCCAAGCTTAAATCAAGGAAGATTAACAAAAAAGGACGAGGTGATCTTAAACCCCAAGCCATTGTGTGATTTAAGGGAGAAGTACAAGTCTCACGGTTTGCCAACTGAAAAAGAGGACACAAATGTGAATATTTCTTGTCTGGGTGCCATATTTGTTCTTGCTATGACCTATGATCAAAAGATTAATAACAGATCCAGTTCAAATACCAGATATCATGCATTTGCTGGACTTCATAAAACCAGAGTTCCTTTTACAGATGACCTTGGCTGAATACCTGATTTTATGGGAAGACAACTTGACCAATTTCAAGTGGATTGATAGCAACGTGCCTCAGAGCATGAGAGCAGTATCTCTCTCTTCATGCAACAGAACTCCCTTCATCTGCAGACCCCAATTTAGAAACAGTGATGTCAGCTCATGACAATTACCAGTGCATGTTTGTTACTGAGATTTTGATTTGCTGACTCAGAAAATAAGGCACTTAACAGCTTGTACAAACAAGCAACAGATCTCCTGAAAGATTTGTCAGCACCAACACCTTCCATTTATCTGAGCTGTGGAATGCTTTCCAGAGAAGGCTCAAGAATTAAGAAGTTTATGAATACTCGTAAGCTATATGAAGTTATGAAGAAGTTCAGTGAGGATTGCTACAGATACAGAAAACACTAGTTTCTCAGGAAGAAATACAATGCTGAGTAAAACAGAAACTACATTTTAAACAGATGTATGAAGTGAAGCATTTCCCCCAAGTTACCATATTACAGGACTACAAAACTATACACTCTGGACTTTAGTTTACTACCATTATTTATTTCATTACATTTATACATCTGACACAAATACCTTTCATATTTCAAGATTCTCTCTTCCTCTGAAGACTCAGCTTTATTAAGCACCACTGTAACATTTAATGCCTTACATATTGGCTTCATGTGATAACTTGCCATTAAGTCCCCAATATTGGCTCCATATTCAGTACACACTTTCAAAGATATTAATGGTCAAGGAGTAGACCTGCAAAGCTTGTTTTTCTAGGTTTTCTTATGATTAATAACTTACAAGGTCTAATTTAAGCCTTACTCATGACTGGGACAGTAATAACATCTTCCCTAGCACACTTCCTGACTTTAATACAGTGATTAGCTAATATGTGACCTTACTCCTAGTGAAGACATGGGTATATTAGCTATTTGCTACATGGTTGCCTAGTTACATAAAGTCTATGGGAATATCTTGCCTTTAACTCTTCCACTAAACTTTGTGGAAATAGAAAAATCCAAGAGTTATTAATCTAAAACAAGCATACAGGCATGTATTATTCCTTTAGAAAACCAAACAAAAAACCATATTAATTACCTGGAGTACAATGCAAAGATTTATTTTCAACATTGGGAAAGCGGTTAAAAATAATGTTGAAAGATCTTATGCTTAACTGTCACTGTTTCATAAAATTAATACTCCATGTATGGTTGGGTAAAGGACAAGTTTTTACTTTTTTATTAACTTCTTAGTAAACAGAACATTTCTTATAATATATACACACACACACACACACACACACACTCTCAATAAGCTAGCAAGTTCTTTCATAACTTTTTCTTTAAATTCCTGATGAATTGCCTGTTGAAGCAAGAGAACAAAAAACCTATAAACTAATGTTATTCCCATGCCTCCAGCACTTTCAGGAACTTTACATCTCAAGTTGATGCAAAGAGGAAAAAAAAAATCACTGCTCTACTAAAATACATTGCAAATGCAAATCTTCCATCTAGACAGGTTTCTTCAACATCTACAGGGAGATGTTTATGATAAGAATAAAAAACTTTATCCATTTGCTTTTTGTCTGTGCATGCCAAAGGAAATAAATCATTTCTTTTCTCATAAATAATCCCCCAGAAAAAAAAAACATTCCATCCTCCAGCCCCCCCCAGAAAACAGCCTACCCCTCTATTAATGTACTACAGTATGAAATATGTAAAGAGGTGTTGATTATTTCCCCCCCTCATGACTGCAGTGGAACAGACTATTATGAATGAATCTTCAAAATATACATCAGATGGCAGGGCTTTACTTGCACAGCAAGAAAGCCATAGGCCCATCTCTAACAGCAGGGCTTTATTCTACCACATATTGCCACAACCTTAAATTTCTTCTTAGCAATCTTAATAGATATTCTTATCCACTGTTTATGTAAATAGGAGGCAGCAAGGATGAACAGAACATTTCCTCCATAAGAGAAAATAATCTTCTTCCTAATACCTATCTTTAAAGGTCATTCTCCCCAGTTACTGCTCATTAAGAATTAGATTTTATGCAAGTACTGCTACATTACAATACAACTCTACATTGACACCCATGAAAACCATAGAGTCAGAATCATTTGAGTTGGAAGGGACCTTTAAAGGCCATCTAGTCCAACTTCCCTACAATGAACAAGGACATTTACAGATAGAACAATTAGGGAAATACATCCAAGGGGTAGGCAGGACCCAATTGAGCAATGGTAAAACATTTCAAGGCATACACTGCAACATTCCTTGAATTGAAACCCCAGAAGAAATCCTCAGTAGAAAACACCAGCTCTGAAGTCAGGATTAATCTAAATGGCAAATGCATTAGGAGACTACAGAAACTAAGAGGAAAAATGCTTTTCTGAAGCTATAATCCTTCAAACCTGAAGTCACTATAAGAGAAAGTTTCATGAGCAGTAAAAATGAGATATTATGCACAAAATGCATCGTCGCCAATTTATCCCTGTGCAATACCCAATGGAATTTCTGCATGCTTTTAGCAAACTCACTTTGTATGAACAAATCCTTTCCCCCACTCTCTACACTTCCCCAATACAGCTGTTTACTCTCCATTTTTAAAAAGGGGAAGAGTTTTGTGTACTGCAATATAGGTGATAAGTGATCCATACTATTTGTTCAGTGGTATTTCTCTTCAGAGGATTTGCAGAGAGTTTTGTTGTTTTTTTTTTTTTTAAATTCACACTTCTCAGTGCTGGCAGTAGCAAGCCAAAAACCTGAATACATGGGCAGACATACATTCAAACACAATGTATAGAAGTATTACACTCAATTTCATTAGGTTATTAGCAAAGTGCAAGCCACTGCATTTAATGTTAGAACACTAGTTCACTGAGTAAAAACCATTTTGCAGTTTAAAACAGCAAAAACATACCTGCATTCACATAGCACAATTAGTTTTGCCCCCTTTTTTTCCTCTAGTCAAACTTGTCTTGGATTGATTTAAAAAGCAGCTTTGACTTAATTGTCTGCTGACCTTCTATTTAAAAAATAATTATCTGGAAAAAAAGCATTAATACCTACTTATATCACTAAGAGTTTGACTTCATTGGATTTCAATGGAATAACATGACAACATGAAAGCATTTTTTAATTTAGGTCTTTTTTGGTTTCAATTTATATTGGTTCTATCCTACATAGAATAGTCCTTTTACTTTTTAATCCACTTGATTAATGGAACGGTTTCCATCCAGCATCTGTTTTGTCAGTAATTCAAATTATTTACATGCTTACTTGAACTGGAACCGTGCTCTCTCTCACCTCCCACAGCTCTTGGAAATCCCTTTGACTATGATGCTCACAAAGTGTGTTCACAAAGAAGCCTTTCAATTCCTATTCTCATTGTGGTATGCATTTAAAAATTGAACATCTTGAAATAAGATTCTGGAATATAATCTACTCTTTCTTTTGACTGCTATCTAGATACCTCTTACTTTAAAGAATTCTAGTACGTGCAACAGTATACAGAGAGGATTTAAGATCTCAAGTCAGGTATTACACAGTTGATGCTGATTTTTGCACTTAAGATGTTCAGTCTTAAGTTTCTGCAGCTGAACATCCACTAAGAGATTAGTGGGATTGTGCTGAGTATGTTTTCGTTTACATAACTTTCATTTCAGGGGTGAAGATGAAAGCTTTTATTTTCCTGGATGTATGCAAAATCCTAAAGCCCTTCACATATCTTTTGATTGGACAGGTTAAAAAAAGCGAGTTTCTCACAAATTAACATTTACTATTACAAATAATTTTACAGGACAGCTTGATAAGCACTATTTCATTCTCTGTCCATTCTCCTAAATACGCTCATCAGAAGATATACAAATGGAGAGAGACTTCTTTAGTTTGAGACTGAACAGGTCTCAAACTTGCTGAATGCTTTCCACTTCAGCTGTTTTCAAAGAGATGAGAAGGAAGTAAATATTCTGTTTATAGTACAATTTGTTTAAAATAACTCTAAGAAATTGATATCTATACAGAATGCATTTCAAAACTTCTGATACTTTTCTCAATTTTCAGACTTTTAAAAGGTGTGATTTGTGAATTTTTTGCCACTCAGATAAAAGCATTACACAATCATGGGACGGGTACACTTTCTCATTACTTGTTGGTTTAGCACCTATTGAGCAAAAGGTGATCCTGCTTCAGAGCTGGTACTTTCATATTTACAGTTCCATTTCCTACTCATCTTACATAGTTTTGGGGAAGTAATTTAGGTTTTCACTTATTTCCCACGTGTAAAATCATAACAAATCTGTTCTTGTGCCAAAGACAGCGTTAACAAAGTTAGAAATGTAAGGTTTGCAAACATTCTCATTGTGCCTTTAAAAAAAATCCAACAATACCATAGCATATCATCAGAAAAATTTCTTTAAATATTTGGGCAGATTTGTAGTCTTTGGAGTTCAATTATCCTTGCACTTAACCCTTGGCAAGTCTGCAAAAGCTGGTGGCATAAGAATTATTGTAGAAAATACTTCATGATACTAGGGAAAAATTTTAATTCCAACTAATTGCAACTAGAAAAAGTTTCAGCATCATTGCTAGTCTAAAACATATTTGATTCTACTTAGAAAAAAGTAAGAATGAGGAGGGAGTTATTCATCTGACTTTTTATAAAGGGTGCCATTGGGGATAAGCACTGAGAAAACAGATTTCCATACTGAAATGGAATTTAAGGCATAGGGCTTCACTCTGTCCTGGCTTACTTCTGTGCTATTTAATCTAGAAACCAAATATCATTTAAAAAAAGATGTTTGAGCTATGATAGTTTTTTCCTGTGTTTTCTTTCTTGACACCTCTTCTTCTAATGAGACCATTTAACACTAGGTAATGGAAGCTGGTGGAGTCCTGCCACTTGGAATATTTAACAGTGAAGACAAGAAAAAACTACAGTAGTTGCTAAATGGATGTGCTATTTGTCTTCTTGCCACTTGAGAATTCTTTCCTGTTTTCACCCTTATAAGAGTGTAAGCTCAACCATAACTGTTCTTCCAAGCACAAAGAGCTCACTCCCTTGAATTCATGTTCAAGGGTTGCTTATGAGAAGATGCACTTATAACAATACCTTAAACAGATGAAACAATGCTATTAACACAGTAAATTCAGGATTCCTGCTAGACAAAAAAATAGTAAGCTATTCAACTCTAGGCTGTGGACATTTTCTTCCTCCAAAGAGATTAAATTAAGGTTTTCTGAGCTCAAAATAAATGCCTATTTCAGAGGAGGCACACTGCATTTACTACAATGCAGGGGACGCTATTAAAGACCCTTCTCTGTCTCATTTACTGTAGAGGCTTGAACTGATCTTCCTTATCCCAAGTGAGCACTGTAACCATTGGGACACCAGCAAACCTTTCATAGCTGAGGCAGGTAGCATATGAGAATGAAATTTCTTGTCAAAACTAGTACATACACATTCTATTCAGCTATTTATCAAAAGATGTCTGAAAGAACATTTACACTTGCTCCATTTATGGCCAATACTTCAGAGCACTCAGTTGCTTAGTGATGAGAATACACTGGATTTTCAATACTGAATATGTAATCTTTGGTCCAAATCAGCTACAAAACAGACTTCAGCATGAAGAAATCTGCACATATCAAACTATGTACATTCTTTCCAGATGTTCTAGAAATCTCTAACTTGTTATTCCAATAAAGAATATCCCTTATTATCCTACATCTGAATCATCTTGCTGCTTATATTCTTTCCTCCTCTTTTTTCATTCTCTCCCTGCCCCAACTCCCCATCCTTTTTTTCCTGGTATATACTCATCTATACAAAGGGAGATTTTCATCTATTTAAATTATGTTCTGGGATGGTATAAAATGAAGTTGATATCATATTATCAGACTAATCTACACAACAGTAAGTTGAACTGTTCTAGGCTCTGTCCCAAGTAACATCCAGTACCCAAAGGAAGGCTACATAAAGATAAAAGAAAAGAAATAATTACTAAACCAAAAGTATCTTATCTAAATTAAGGCAGAAATCAGTACTGTCTTATTCCTATTTCAGTAACAGTGTAAGAGACATTTGAATGAACAGCAAAGGAAAAGTGAATACTAACGTGCAGACCAGAAGATAGTGCATGTAAATGGACATATCTAGGAGTCAAGAGCCAAAAAGCATTTCTTGCAGCTGTTGATGACAGAACATGAACATATGGAGCAAGCAAAGAGAAAAATGCAGGTGGAATAAAGAACATTTGGAAAGCTAAATTGTATCACAAGAAGTAATTGATCAAATTTTCAACCAGTATGCCCTTCCCGAAATGACTTGTGGATGAGACTCTTGAAAAAGTATTAGAAAAAACGGAAGAACAAAAAAAAAGTTACTAGAGACTGAGAAGTAAAAGAAAACAGGAATAGTGCTTTCTGTCCAGCCTAGGAGTAAGTCACTATTTTCCTGACCATCATGAATTTTCATAACTTAAAAGGCAAAAGCCCCAAACTATTGCTTGTGCTGTCTGAGAAAGAGATTCTCTTTACTGGACAAGTCAGAATCCTGTAACACCAAACCCATCACATACACTATTAAAAAGATTCAGAACGCCATTCAAAAGATAAATGATACATTATAGACATATCTAGATTGTTTATAATTGATTTTGCAATAAAATTAAATGAATATTATGTCCTAATTTTAAACCAGACACAGCAAGTAAACTATCTTTCAGGAATTAATAAGACAGACAATACAAAAGGGCAAAACTAATTAATTAGGACTGATACATCTAGAAAAAGTACCAAGCATGAAACACATAGATTATATACAGACAAAGAACAGTTCAGAGTTTGATCACTTCTGCTAATGTTGAGGAAGAATACGATCTCTGCCAGAGTGGCTCCCTGAGGTTCTTGTACCTATCAAATATAAAGCAAGGTCAGCACTATCCAACGAAGATTAAGTGGAAGGTCCTAAATTATACAGAGCAGGTAAGAATATGCAAGCATCAGTTACAAACCAGCTGATGTAAGGTAATTTGTTGGAGGAGATAGCTGTTTCTGACAGGAACCCCTGGAGTAAGAGGACCCAAGCAATCATTTGGCTAGCTTGGCTACATTTATTTTTAACACTGGCTAGTCCTAGTACTTCAAGGACTTAGCTGCAGAATTAACATGAGTTTGAAATGAGTTAAGCACTCAGTGCTCACAGATCTCAGTGGGAACCACTGGAATGAAATCCAATCTACTGTTGGAGAGAGGAAGGCTAAGGATTAATTTCCATGTTGGTTACTTATTTCCTAGATGGGTTACCATGAGATGCATTCCACTACTCACGTTTATCACCTTTTTTTTTTTCCTTTTCAAATATATTTTCTAGATAGAGTACAAAGTTCTAGAGGTGAATCTGCCAAAGACCACAAAAACATTTTTACATAGCATAGTGATAAACTGTAATTTAACCCTTCTATCATTTACCGCAATTCCTAGATCACTGTGGCAGGTAGCAAAACAATGACTGCAAAGGAGGAAAATCTCAAGTCCAGCACCATTTTTTTAATGAGCCATCTGGAGTTTGTTGTCACTGAACTTCCATAGACAATTTTTTTGTTAAAAATTATATATGCCCACTAATTATTAATCAAGAGTAACATTCTACTGCTATGTCATTGGAATAATTCATAAATTGAAGTGGAAAAAAAAAAAGGGACCTAGGGGTTAAATGGAAAGACAAGCAGACCTAGCAGCAGAATTAACCTATTCAGCCCCAAGCAAATTTGAAAGTCTTACTGATTTGTGATATAACACCTGATTAAATACCTAGAACTTTCAGGCTAAAAGGACTAAAGAAATAGGTGATATTTATGCTGGAAGTTCCATAATGAAGGAAATATACATATATCCATTTGGCACAGGGACACCTGGAGTCCAATAACTCTTGTTAGGAAATAACTATTCTAAAGAATCACAGAATACATTAGGTCAGTTTGCTGTAGTTGGTTGACATCTAGCAAAGAGGGTGGAAATCTTTATGAGATAACTAGCAAATACTGCAAAACAAAGGGAATCATTAACAATGGTATTCCCTTATCCTTAGAGATTTATATTTCTACTTGCAAAATGTATGTAGACATTTACAGATCTATTGGGAAACACCAGAATATACATTTAAATGTAGCACTAGTTAGATGGTAGCTGGATTTAAAGACAGCAAAGATTTGCTCTTTATAGCTTCTTAATTCCTTTTAGTTCTGCAGATATGAAATATTATGAGAAGTTAACATTTCACAGTCATGCTTTAATACTTTGAAATTGATCACTAAATATCATCTCCCTTCTCCACCAAAAAAATACATATTTAGAAGGCAATAAAATGAAAAAAATTAAACAAGATTCAAGATATTCATTATAAATACAAGTTTATTAAGCACAGCAAATTGTCTATTATAAGCATAAAAATCGATTTCTATTCATTATGAGACAAATCCATAAAATTATTGAAAAAGCCTTTCATGCAACTTTAAACATTTATTGGCTAGGTTAACCTTAAAAATGTTTTCATTAGAGATAAAGAAAGGACTATCACTTTGTTAGACATCAACATAACCTACTTGTTAATCATGTACTGATTTTTATAGCAAAGAGTGGTCAAAGCTATTGCCCATAGTAAAACAAGCACAACACATCCAAACTGCACAGTGAAAAACCACTGGGCTCTAAACTGTTGCAAAACACACTTAATCCCACCCTGTAAGATCACATACGACAAGAACAGTGACTTCTGAGAAAAATCTTTTCTACTTGAAAAGGAACAAAATACGCTGAATCAATCTATAGTTCTAAGATTTATTAGAAAAAGTGAACTAAAGTCAAAGCTTTTAGTGATCCTCTTTTTCTGATTGGCCAATCTAATGACAAGGTACCTTTCTAAAGGCAATAATATTGATCTGGGCAATGCAACGCCAGTAAATTAAAATCAGCTTTTAAAATTTTTCTTCATGCCAGCTATATATGAGGTATATGCAACAAAAGACCAGAGGCCAGATATTTAAAGGGAAATTCAGAATCAGCAATGTAGAGAATGTAATACAAAGGAACATGGCAAAAATTCAAAAAGCTTACAGATGCTACTTGTTTCAAGAGAAATCATGCCTCAAAGTTCATGACCAAGCATTTAGAATTTATTAGGGGGTGTTGCTGGTCTACACCACTAAGTAGTTGTGGGCTATAGGGTTTTCCTGTAGAAGAAGCTGGCAAAAAAGTTTATTTCTTTAGTTAGTAGTCTTTCATGATAAAAACTGTGCAATTCTTAATCAGTTCTGTGCTCTCTCCCTTTTAGCATTCACGATAAGCAAATCAACAAGTTTTCAGAATTTAGGCATTCCAGCTTTAAACAGTTTCCACCTCTTCCCCTCATAACTCAATCTAGCTTTCTTACTCTTCAGATTCCTTAGAAGGATCACACATGTTTAGAACACAATGTTAAGTATACAGATTTTGGAAGGTCCTATGGGTAACTATCATTTCTATTGCCACTTTGCTCTTTCTTAACCTGAACTTCTTCATTAATTAACAAAACAGATAAGAGAACATGGAGAACATAGGACTAACAAAATCATATATTCATAGTTGTTTTTTTTTTTTTTTTTTTCCCAAATGGGCACAACACACAAAAAAGCAAAATCAAGCAACTTCACAGACAGACCTACAGAATCATTTTCTATATTTTATTCCCAGAAAAGGGGCAACTAAAAAAAAAGCAGATGTGGACTTGCTACCCTCTACTAGTTGCATACCAGAAGGAGTTAATCAGTGACAAATTGAAAATAACAGCAATATCTGCTCTGCCAAAGGAAAAAAAAGACTGACTCCATGTTAGTTTTAGCCACTATTTCATGTATTTTCCAAACTAAGTCACATTAGAGCTACTTGCCAGTGCTTGTAGGACCATCTCCCAGTTCACCTGAAAGCAACAGCACATCTCATGGTATCCTACACACCTGTAGACATTTGATAAGCACTCAATTTGCACCACTTTCTACTCAAGGTATAAAGTATTTATCACCAAAACTGCATACTTAAAACTATACTAAAATGTGACACTTTGTTTCAAGAATTTTTCCTCTGTGTGAGAAGAGGAAACACCTAAGAGGAAACAACAGGTACAGTCAATGTTAAATTTTGTTCTTAAAGTGTAAGAATTAGATAAAAGCTATTTTAACAGTCCATAGAAAGAGAACTGAGATACAGAGATATATAGAAAAAGAGATAGAAAATAAACATTATAAAACAAGTTTTTGCATTTTAACACAGATCTAAAATGTTGTAGTAAAAGGAAGTCTAGCAGGCAGTACATCCTTACTGAAACATTATCAGCAGGCAGATGTATTTTGACACAATGTGGTAAGTTTAGAATACAAATTGCACAACTTGAAGTTGTGTCTTCAAAGACTATTCGGTATTAATTTGACCAACTTTGAAGCAGACTCAACCTAAGGAACACATGTGCATACCCATCTGTGTCCCAGAGGTCCTCTCTGACAGAGCTCTGCTCTGCAGAAACAAAACAAGATTTGCTACCTCTGCTGTTCTCACTCCTTTCTGCAGCTCTGAAGACGACAATGCAGTTATCCCCAAGGATTTGACACTGTTGAAGTGTGAAGCTACTTTTATACTCTAGATCAGCATATTCACTAGTTACCTATTGCTTTTGTAATGCAAAGGGGAGAGCATTACAAGATGACAACACCCTGAGTCAGGTATGCACAAAAAATATGTTTGATTTTTCCCTTTCATACCATGAAATGGGTGGAGGCCTTTATAACTGATTCTGCCTCTGTCAATTTTTAGGTTCCTTTCCAGATTTCCACCCCCCAGTCCCATCCCCCTCCAGTTCCCCCATCCCTTCTAAGACTTTTCTTGAAGATGAAGCAGCAAGGGAAGACTGAAATCATCAGCTGAAATAAGCACTCAGAAGCCCCGCATGTTTATGTAAAAGACAGGAAACAACCACAGTGTTCCAGATCTTGATTCCAAAACCCAGCTTGCTCATTTTTCTGATGTTAGGCTTTGGTCCAGGTTCATCTTTAATCCAAACACTTTGGGGAGTGAGAAGCAGGAGGGAGTCAGTCTGATACAGGCAATTTTTAAATTAGTGAATAGTTTATAGTAGAAAGGCTCAGTGGTGGAACTCTTTGCCACAAGATATTATTAGGTTTAACTGGATTAAGAAAAATGATCGGGCATTTAAAGAGATAACAGGAATAAGAGGAGTATTCAGAGTCATAAATATTAAAGAGATGACGGGAGCACTGAGAAGATTATGAACTGCCGTGCTTTTCAGTTTAAGCTCATTCTAATGGGGATTAAGCAGAAACTACCTCTGTGAACAAGTCATCTCATGAAACCTTTCCAAAGGTTTTTCTTGTACCTTATGAAAGCAGCTTGTAAGTCATAACAGGGACTACTATTTCATAGAACTTGCTGATTTTATTACCAGATGGAAAGCTTTGTGCACCACAAAGAATGCTTTAGTCTATATAATGTGTTGATGGTTACTTAACAGCAGACCATAAACAAGGGAGACTTGTACAAACAAAATTGGGTAATATGAATTTAGAAGTCTCTGCAGTTGTAGAATTTGTTAGAAAACCAACATAGGAGTAATAATTTGGGTGGGGAAAATGAGTTAATAAGTCTGTAAGTTTTTGGTGGTTTTTTCTTTTTTTTTTTTTTTAAACAAGATGACAGTGAAATGCCATCTTTTGTTAATGAGCCAGGAGCCAAAGAAGTGATAAGGCCTATATCACAAGAATTAGATAGAAAAAAATTCAATTCCTGCAGCAATTCTGGTAATTGCAACTTCTGCCTTACCCAGAATTGCTAACAGGATTTAACTGCATGGATGGATGCAGAAGAAAAGAATGCAAGTTAGCAGGAAAGCCCAGGTTAGCTGTCCATTTTTCTTTCTACCTCAGTCCTGCTGATTTTGATTGTGCTACTTCATTCCCACTCTTTTAGATGGGAAGGTAACCCAGCAGGCAATCTGACAGTAGCAGCATTTCAGAGGCTCAGCCATGCATCTCAAAATTCTCTCAGTCATCTCATTTTCCCCTTCTCTACTTTAGGCAAGCACAACAGCAATTGCAAGGAAGCCAAACCAGTCACCAGTGGCAATAAGAAGATCAGCTCAGTAGAAGTATGACAGCCAAAACAATAGATGGGCATGAAAACACAGCAAACAGCCATTAAAGTTTCTTTTTCAATCAAAGTTACAAAGATATTTGTCTTTCATGGATCTTTTTCTACTTCAACCTAAAGTAGAAGACTCCCCTATTTATTTCAGTTTTCTGTACATCGAAATAAGATCTATTACAAGGCACTTGAACTAGGACCCTTTACATAACTCTGGCGCCAAGGGTAAAGACCAGCTATTTACTCTTAATGACCACAGTCGTACAGGGAAGAGTATAATACAAATACAGAAACATAATACATTTTATTTTCCCTTTAGTTGCATTTAATCATCCTATCTTCCAAGTCACAGTCCCAATTCCTAGCTTCTTTCCTTCCATATATTTGCACTACTCCAAAGAAACTAATCACTATTTTTAAAGGCCTGAATTCCTCACTACAGTTACCACTGAGTGTCCCAACTTTCTATCTTAGAAAAATACCTATAATATACAAAATAAGTATTTTTATAAAGAATATCCAGACATCCCTACCATCTATATCACTCAGTAGATATCAGTGGTTAGTGAAGGCCATAATTTTTTAAATTTATTTTTGTCATCATTACAGACTTATAAAACATTTTACCAAAGAACGTTGCCAGATAGTTGATGCAACACGCTTCTTACTCTTATTTTTATGTGATTGAATCATATCTAGCAGAGCCACATCCCATATCTGGGGACTAACAACCACTGCCACAGTACTGATCAGTGATAGTCAACAATTCTTCCAATATAATAATGATACATTCTTCAAACCTATCTGGATTATAACATGTATTTAACAGATAGATCTTTCATGGTCAAAATAAAGATCAGTTCATGTAGGTGTAAAAATTTTTACCGTGTAAATATGAGAAGCTTCAGAACAAAAAAAAAAAAGAGGCTTATATCATGAAAAAGTTAATAAAATTCATTAAAAAGTGAAAAACTTCTAGTCAAGAGACTGATATTGAGAGGTTAAATACTTCTCTCTGACATACAAGTTACTTTTCATCACCTTGAAGTTGCAGTTTTCTGCATAGTATTTTCAGTTGAGAAGTTCAGCCTAGGTGTAACAGTTGACTAATTTAACAATGAGAAAGGCCTGATTCATATCTTGGCTAATTGTTTATTGTACATTAGTCACTGTAATGACTATACAACCTTACTTACACATCCACAGCACAGTCAGTACACAGTTTTCTTCTCTCTGCCTATGCCACAGTGCAAAATAGGAAGGAAGAGATTTCTGAACATAGTCACAAGGAGACTTGCATTAACACTGATAAGAAATATACTGTGTATGCATCATTGGAAGACTTGGTTAAGAGTTCAAACATGAGAATAATGTTTTTTCTTCTGAAATGAAAACTGGAACATGTTTGCCCTGTGAGTGAACTCACAGTCCATCTCCCCTGCTCAGTGGAGGGTCATCTAGAGCAAATAGCTCAGTGCTATGTCAAACAGGGTTTTGAATATCTCAATGGAAGGAGATTCCACAATCTCTAGCCTTCCAAACTCAGCTATTCCATGATTCTCTTTGCTACATAGGTTTGTATTATAAGAAATAAAATGCAAGACATTAAAAATATCAGGTTCTCTCTTCCCAGGGAATTTAATAGTCTTTAGACTACAGAGAAAGAGATGCTAGATAGCACACTGTCATCCTCACAAATGAACAGTTTAATTCCTATATCAAAGAATCATTACCTTGCTTTTCAGTACCTTGGTCCAGTAGTGAAAAGAGCTGAAAGAAATGAAATCTAAGTGCTTCACAACTGAAAGCCTCCTTCCCTCCCCAGTTAAAAGCCCAAAAGGCTTCATGTGTTTTCTGCCTCCTTCATTGACTTGGGCAGAAGTGTGAGCTCACTCGATTCCCATCACTGACATTATAAAATCTAGAAGATTTTGTTAGGATAGAATGAAAAATGTTTGCCAAATAAGACATTTGCACTATAATTAAAGTGAAAAGATTTGTCATACTATAATGTATTGACAGAAATTTCCAGCATTCATAAACAATACCTTAACAACCACTGACTATTTATCTTCCAATCAGAAACATTCAGACTCATAGATTACATGTTTCTAGGTTCTAATTCCTCATGAACAAATCTAACCGAAATACAAACTAAAATATAAATGTTCTCTCATCAAATAGCAAACTAATGCTTTACTCAATTACCTGTTTAATTATTGAAATTCCTTACCCTTGAAAGTTTCCTTCGCAACATTCCTAATATATCTTCAACTACCAAGTGGGAAGTGATATACTAAAACAACTACATTTTTAACTAGTGAATCATTATGTTAAAAAAAAAAAAAGCACAATTAAGTCAAGTAGAGCAACAGTTTGTAACTTCAGTAAGCCAGCATGCTACACTCACTGCACCTTATAACAGCGTAGCTTCATGTAAACCGGGGATGTCAACTGCTGAGAGTGAGTTCTTACTTCATCATGCTTAGCCCTTCGTTAACTTTGCTTCATCAATAAGCCAAAATTAATATGTATTTATTTGCTCATTATTTATGCACAAGGTTCTCAAGTCAGTTGCTGTGACTGTTCTGGTACCAGACTAATCAATTCACTGTGCTCTTGATTCTTGCATTCTCAGTAAAAGAAAAAGATATAGTGACCTGGAAAATGTTGTTGTTCAAATATGCAAATGAAGTCTGACACAGTAGCAAAATAACAGCCAAATAAGCAATGAGCAGTCAATTTGCAAGTCATGTTTAGTCCATTAAAAGATTAAACGATGACAGAAAGTAATGCCAATTGCTTATGCTGGATATTGGTCAGAGTAAATTCTTGAAGTAGAAAATACTTTGTTTTGTGTTTTCTTTACTAGTTTGCCCTTCTAATTGCTCCATTATATCAGAAACTTCAGAAATTAATGATATTAAACAACTAAAAGAGTAAAGGCGAGGCTGTGTCCAAAACTCAAGGACCCAGATAAGCTTCAGATAGGCAGGCAGTACAAAACACTGCTCTACACTGTGGAGTGTCTCTACTTCCACCATCCATTTTTGGTTTAACTCTCACAAGCTGGTGATAAAAGCTAGTTCAAGAAGAAGGTACATTAAGAAAAGCTATCAAACTGCAATACTGTTCCCTTTAAGGATTGAAATACACCCCTCTAACACTCTTAATACTTTGAATATCATGAAACTATTCTTGAAAATTCATGCTTTCCTTTCTGTTCCCATAATTTAAGCATGTGGAAGGAAACCAGGCTAGTATAACCTTTTAGGCCTTTGTCATTTATAGTCTGAACCTTTAGCAACTCTGTGGACTGTAATGACATTTGAGATCTGAATTTTCTACAAGCTATTAAGCTATTGAGGCTTCTCTCTTTCTATTGCACAAATCTGCTCTGACTTCTGTGACCCGTCTGTCCCTTAGCTCATCTTTCTCTAATTTGGACAGAAAAGCCTCATTTGTAACATGAAACTTAATGCTTTTCTATAACATTCTCAAACAGTTCCTGTCTGTATGTCCTTAAGATGCTTTTTCCTGTAAGTAACATATTGTCTGTGGAGAAATATCAGTGGCTAAAGGTACTCCACACTGTTCTGTGCAGCTCTTTCTGTTTGAAGCTTAGAACCTTAGCCAGAATACCAATTTTCAGATTACTTCGATGAAATAATTCTTTCTACTTCACTGGTAAGCTGGGCTTTCCTTAAATTATCCTATTGCTGCCTGGCAGACTGCAGGTCATGGTGGAGGAAACAAGAACTTCTACAGGAAATAGATGAAAAAAACTTCGAGTCAAAAGAAAAAAAAGTAACCTCTGAACTCATGGCATTAAGAGCCAAGTGAAAATCCTGACAAAGATTTCCTGCAAGTTCAGCAGCTCTCTGAAATCCTTTCATTTATAAAGAGCAGAGCAATCCCCCAGCTTACTCCTTTGGATACAGTAGGGAGCAAGCAAGATAGAACATGGTCATTGTTTATTTAATGGACTAGGCTCAGATAGTCTAGAGATAAGGGCATAAAGGTGGATGGATTCTCTGAGAGGCTGTCAGCCTTAATCCATCAGCTATGACAGAGTTATTGCTCAGAAAACAGTACAGAAAGCACAGTGTGCTCCGGTAGGGTGAAGTCATGACTTCAGCCTTTCCCTCTCTCCTTCCCAGAGCTCAGCACTGGTTTTGATGCACTTCCTCACACTGTGTTAGACTGCAACTATCTTGGGGCTGGGTGTGTTGGCACTTCAACAGATCAGAACTACTGCTAATATTTCTAACCACTACTATGTAGAAATGGTTCTTCGCTCTCCCTCTTCCCTCTCTAGATCACTGTAACTATTTGCTGGTCATCCTCACAGCAACAGGGTAAATTTATTAAACGTTATATACAAGACTGAAGGTCTGATTATTCTAGATTGAGTACCTTTGTACTCACCTACAATGTAGATTAACTGGTTAAAGATTTGCTGATGCTGCTTCTACACCAGTAATTAGTCTTGGACACATTCTCATTCCAACAATTCTCATTCTCAAACATGCAATTTATGTCTGCCCTGGAAAGTAAACTAGTAGCTCCACTAAGCTAAAATTATTTGAGAATTAGAGAGTCAAAAATCATAAGCTGAAAAATCAAGTATGTAATAGAACTCATTGGCCAGAAACTTCAAGAGAGTTCATCTCAATCCTGGCAACTTTTTGAAAGGCAAAACAATTGTTTCACTCTGTCCACGCGTGGAAATAGCTTTCACTGTAACTTGCCCATGACCATGGCAAGACTTTTTGGTGTTGAGTATGTTCAATTGGTATAAAGTCTCAATACAAACTGCAAGGTACATTAATATTTTCCATAAACAAACATCTAGAATGACTACTCACGGCTACCAAAACAGATGGAAAGAATCTTAACAAGAATTCTGAATAATAAAAGGCCTTCGAAAATGCCAAGGGATTAGGTGGAATCCAAGATTTTACTCAAGATTGGAGCCATGTTTTTTCAGACATACCAACTGTGCACATTTCAAAACTGACATTTCACAGAATCACAGAAACACCAAGGTTGGAAAAGACCTACAAGATCACCATCCACCGACCATCACCAATAGTTTTCACTAAACCATATCCCTCAACACAAAATCCAAACATTCCTTGAACATACTCTAATGATACTACACAAAAGGTGGAAGACCAAGGAGTTTTAATTTGGGGGGGGGGGGGGGGCAGAACACAACAAATGAAATGCATGTGTATTCTTCCTTTGTCACTTCTAAGACCAAAACGTTGTTAAAGTACTTTCTGTCTTGTTGAAAAGCTTGAGTAATAACTTAGATTCAGTTGTTTCCCTTATCCCCAACTCCTCTGGAAGCAAAATGGAATCTTGCATTTTTTGAGGGGTAAAAATAAAATAAAATTGGCATTCAGAAGAAAATAGTACTGGGCTACTCTTCATTAGAAAGGCAAGTGTTTCTTGACATCCTGATCCTAGCATCATAACTATTGCAGTAAAAAGAAAACTGAAACCATACAGAAATGCAGTATTCTGCATGATTAAAAGATAAATTGACAAGTCAATGAAACACTGTGTTCAATGTTTTATCTAAAAAACTGTTTGCAGTACATACTGCTTTCCACCAAGAATAATTACAAGTTCCCCTCTGTTAAACAGGAACGTCCCATACCACACTGATGACAAACATCAGTAATAAGTATGATGGGCTTCCACAGGTAAGAGTATATGTAAATAATCCCACGCCCACTATTGCAGACAGCATTAGACCATTAACTTCAATGGATATTGGATTAAACTTGTGTTTAGACTTCCTCACTGAAGCCTTCAGCTCTGTTATTTCTCTAGAGAGTTTGTTGATTTTTTTTTAAACCCCAAGAAGGTTAGAAAATTATGAATCCTTTCACATACAAACTTGGAATATAGGCAGTTCAACAATCCTGCATTATCTTGTAAGAAAGCCCAAAGCATTAACTTTAGCTCTTGAAGCTTGTAGCTGAATCTGAACCTCAAACATCCAACACAACTGCTGCTCTCCAAGTTTATGCTTATGCTTTTTCTCATTAGTACTCCTAAGTTTCATGCCTGTAGAAATCTTATATTCATATCATGTTGTAGCTTTCAGTCACTCTAGTAACTACACTGACAGTATACCACATCTGAGAACCACAACACACTAGCTTTAGAAATAAGAACTGAAAATCTAAATATATAGCAGAATTTGACTTATAAAAGGTAATAGTTTTTAAGTAAAAAAAATTGTATCTTAAAAAAACATCACCCTGACAGGGTGACAGATGAACCAGTATTACTCAGCTCCAACAGAAAAGACTGAACAAAGCAGGCTGTGGAACAGGCACAAATAAAATAAATGCAATAAAATATCCTCCTCACACTGGCTCACAGTAGGGATTAAAAGTAAGTTTTCTGCTTGAAACTATAAATGAATCTAAGTGTAATCTTAGTACTTCTTTGTACTTATCACAGAAACAGCACAGGACCAATCAGAAGAGAATCCCACAAGCTTCATAGGGATAATCATATAAACCACACAGGCATATAGAGTTCTATCCTAGGACACTCCTTTTGTTAGATGATTGAGTAGGACCACCACTTCAGTAAAACATTTGCTTGGATTCTCAGAGATAGACTCCATAGAGTTCTGAACCTACTCCAGATTATCATTATTTAAGAAATTTTTAAAGAAAAACTTTCTAGTAAATCCACTTTAACTTCCATAGGGATATGGAGCAAACATAGAACATACAAAACTGTACAGATGTTTAATGGAATTCAGGAAAAAATCTGTAGTAGGATTTCTGTGATAAGGTTTATTGAATAAACACACACTATACATCTTTTTGATGATAAGAGAGACATTTAGGCTGGTATATTTACATACAATCTGCATATTAGCCTATGTTAAAAAATCAGTTTCCAGATATCCTAGGAAAAAAAAATTATTTTAGAAATCAAACCTCTTCGCAACCTTTCCCCCCTTCCCCCCCATAAAGCTAGTAAAATGGAATTTGTAGATCTATAGTTATAAATAATGTTTATGACTGCAATGATTGCAACTACATAGTACATACTTTAGACATCTGTTTCATGTAAGATATTTATTCAAGATATTATTGAGAAAAATATGGAAAAATTTGAGAAAAATATATGGAAGAGATACATGTTTCTGCATGCCGAAGATAATTTATCTAAATGATATAGTAATATATATTTTATATTTGTCATAACAAAGAAAGCTGACTTGTGATTTTTTAGTTTTAACTTCCATGTCAGAAGATTTGACATTTGCTCATTACTTTCTTCACGCTGCCAATGTTTTGAAAGTTAACTCAAAATTCAGATTACTATTTACATGATCTTCTTTTATATTTTCTAACAATCACATTGTTATTTCTGAAAGCATAACAATACTAATTGCTTAATGGGGAATACAAAGGGTTTAGCTCTGTTTTCTGGTGATGATATAATTACAGAACATGAACTTCAGAAAGTTTAAAAAGACTCAGTTTCTTTTGTGAAAAGGCCTTTCCAGGTATCCTCTCCCTGTTCCAAGGGAAAACTAAAACACTCTTTGTGTAATATTTTCGATGATATGCATCTATTTGCATCCTGGAGCTTTTCTGAGTTCCAGAACTAAAAATTAAGATATTCTCTAATGACTTAGTCTTGAAACAAAATATTACCATTACACCTTATTTCTGTTTATCTGAGCAGCAACAAAATTCTTAAATTGTTTTCCCATATAAAACATCAAGTTTTTCTTACTTTCATTTAAGCCAGATAAACAAGCTAGAGTAAATGTCTTCAATACACACACACACTTTCTCCTCACCTCCTAACTCAGTTCTGTAGCCTTCAAAAAACTGAAAGCATTTTCCAGTATGTGTGTGTGTGTATATATATATATATATAAATATATATTTGTATATATGAAACATTCCCTCATGACCATCTTATTGCATTACATAATTATAAGGCAGCTATTTTCTACCAATAATAAAAGGATAACACTGTAAAACATCTTTCAAATTCATAAATTGTTACATGATCCATCACAGAAATACTATGACAACTCAAGAATCAAATTGTTTCAGGTAGTACAAAGCAGGAAAAATGTTCAGTTTGTCATAAAACAAGTTTCACTGTATCACCTACAACCTCTCTGAACCTCCTCTATCTAGTGTAAATTATGAGTTACTTTTGCACAAATAAGAATGACAATCTTTGAGCTCTACTACATCCCATACAGAACTTAGTTTCCCACGTATAAAAAAATTTACTCAGTAAGTTTTGAAATGAGTTGAAAGAAAAGATAGTATTTTAGATATTAATTACCCAAGAAGAAAGCTGTAAGCATAAAGGTTACAATATGTTAAATTTAGTATGCTAAGTTTAGCAGCGTTTCTCTCCACTTTCAAAAAATCCAACACTGGTTCTGCATTTCATATCAAATGACCACTCTAGACTTTGTAATCAAATCACACTACTGCAGTGTCACATCAAAGATCACCTCACACTAAACAACTAGAATTAGAGCTTCTTTAACTCCACCACAAGCCCACAGCTTCATCAGGTGTTGCCCACATCCTCCATCAGTGTGCACCACAGTCCCAAGCCAGTGCATTTCAATTACATTACTCCTAATTAACAGAAGCTTTTGATAATAAGTAAGGTAGGAAAATAACTAAACCACTTCAGCAAGCATCTTTCCTTCACCTTCCTCCAGCTTAACTTCAACACCTCTGCTCATCACTTCTTACAGACTCTATTTACCTTGCTTTCAGTAGGAAAACACACCGTACTTCTCAATCCCCTCTAAGGCAACAGGCAACACAAGATAGCAGGGACAGCAAATAATCATTTCTTTCTACAGGCTCTTACTCTTTTCTGCCACTGCTCCTTGACCCTTTCTGCTCCTCTACACCAGCACAGATTGCAGCATCACAAGGTGTTCTCAATCCAGAGAAGATCAATCACCTGCAGGCACCAGTACCTCAGGAGTGCTCCAAACCCTGGAGAGAGTCCACTACAACCACAAGCCTTCATTGTCTTCCCACCCTGAGGAAAGAGACCTGCAGGCGTCAGGGTAGTCAAAGACAGGCCTTTCCTCTTACACACAAAACCTCCTTAAGTCCCACTTCTTTATCATCTTCTCCCTCAAAGACTTAACACAATTTCTTCTAGTTACTGTCACTGGGGAAGAAAAAAAAAAAAACAAACTTTTTTTAATGTTTGGCATCTAATAGAGTGCTTCAACATTTTTCAGACCTGAGTAAAACCAACACAGGGTGTTTCTTGGTCTTTTCCCCACACAAAGCAGCCACACAGCTCCCCCTCACAAAATACTGGCACTTAGGCTCAATACACTTTCAAGCAACCTAATGCAATGCTTTCACACATAACATAACACTTTTTTGGAAGATGAAAACAGAACAAGAAACATTTACACTTACCAGTCAAGAAACAAGACTTGCATGATATCACCACCAGCTCCCATATAGCCTCCCTGTCAAACTATCAATCCTCCCTGGGACTCTAATTAATAAATAACTGGGTTGGGTCACAGCTGCAACAAATTCTCTTATCAGGGAGGAAGGAAGCTGAAAGACTGCAGTTTGCTATAGCAATGGCATGAGTAGGAATTAAGGATCTAGTTTCTTTGTTCTAGGCTCACTATACAAAGAAAAGAGTAACAAGCCTGTGTAACTATGAATACTTAAACCAGAGTCCCAGGGGGCAGTGCATAAGATGATCCTGGTGAGGTTTTGGCAGCTGATGTGCCTTAGTGATAAAAGGCTAAAGCTTCACTGTGATGCAACTTTTTTTTTCTGCCAGTTGCCGATGATTCTCAGCAGCACAATGCAGGATACAGCTGGTCCTCTGAGTGAGGCTGGTGAGACCTCTAACAAAAAGTGTGTTTAAGAAATGGCTGAAAACACTGGATGGAGCAAAGGAAAGGAAAAAAGTGAAAAGAAATAGGAAAAAAAAGTAAGAGAAAGAGAATTTGGGTTGTTGTGGTAAAGCAGGTAATCCCACGAAGAAGGAACCTTTTCTAGAGCAGATGGCTATTGCCTGAATAAATGGTGGCCTGTAGAGAGCTCACACTGGAGCAGGGAAAAAGCATGAGAGGAAAGGAGCAGCAGAGAGGAGATTCTGTGGTCTGACCATTCCTGCTTTGCTGCTTGAAAGGTAGAGAAGTCTGGGGCGAAAATGATCTTGGGGAAAAATTGCAGAAAAGCTGTTGGCTTTTGGAGGGCCATGAACTAAATTCAATTTCCCCAAGTTGATCCTTTCATATCCATTACTGATAAGTAGTCTCCCTGTCCTTGTCTTCTTTTTTTTCCCCTTTAAATTCTCATGCTAATTTCTTATGTTGAGGGAGGGAGAAGTTGTATGTGAGTATGGCCCTCAGCCAAAGTTAGCCCATCAGAGGAGGACTTACAGAATCTGGAACAAGAACTATCCACATTAAGGGGATTTATTGCACCCAAACACACCAAATAAATATAGGAAATTAAAACAAAAATGTAGTGCTACATTAATTATTGATTGTTCAGTAAACAGAGAATATTTTCTTGCATGAGAAAATATTCCTTGCATGAATGAGGTATCAATTTGTGCTTAAATCTATAAAGCGCATCTATTCTATTTTATACTAAATACAACAAAATATTACAGCTAATCTGTTCAATTTAGAACATGTAGATAGCTTTTCTTGCTTCTGTTGTCCTACTATTAAAGCATATGAGTACAATAAAATAATATCTTTGGGGGTTAATATTCACTACAGAAATATCATTGCTTCACAACTTGAAAGTAGAAAACATGTTGAAACTGCATGATATTTAAATGCCAGCTCCTCAAATTAAATTTGGTCTTTATTAATAAATAAAAGAGGAGAAAATCAAACAGTGCAAAAATGTTTGCTTAGGCTTCTCTGCAGGGAGCAGATGTATAATGTGAGAGCAAATATGGTCAAGTTGATGGGATAAAGGCTGGGCTAGGAAAATATGTGTTTAAGTATGCTGTGAGCTCTTTCTGTGGTGTTTTTTTTTTTTTTTTTTTTTTTGTGGAATTCCTTTATATCTATCTGACTAATCCCCCTTAAGATTGTAAGATGAGAACCTAGCCACTCTCAGCTCTTTCCAGGTGGCATGTCACTGTCATGGGCACAAGTGACAAGGTTAAATGCGGGGGCTGCGTTGGTGCTTGGGGGACAGAGTGTAATTTGCAGAAAAATAAGGAAGTCTGAAAGTTGGAAGTTGCAAGAATAGGTGTCCATTTTAATTTTTCTTAAAACATTTGTCGTCCTTTTTCTCAGTATACAAATCAATGATCAGATGTGTCCTGGTTAGTAATACATTAAGTAAAATTGCATGCACTGAGGTCAATCTGCCTGAAAAATAACTCTATATAGAGACCTGAGTTAGTTCGTTATCTGCCAGTTCTGCTCAGTAAAAGAAATGGGGAAAGCATTACGAAAATGGAGGTAGATTTTAGGCCCTTCAGGAACAGACTGACTTTTACATCATATCAGGAGTGTTTGTACTCCATCTAAGGGAGGGCAGTGCAAATCCAATTCCACTGACTCAGTCTGCCCTATAGAGCAGAACAAAGGAATTCCTTTAATCATCTTTTAACTGTTTCCACAGAAAATGAGTGGATTCAGGTGTTTTTGTACTGTAATAAATGCTTAACTATGCCTTAAATCATCAGCGTTTCCTAGCACCTAAAATGGCAATTTGTTTCTGTGTCTTATTTAGGGTAGAGGAGGGGAAGAACATGGAAGCCAGGCTAGAATAACAATTTAGGAAACAAGACTGAAATCTTCAGGCAGGGACTCAACTGCTGAAGTTTTATTAATATGAGGAAAAATATTGCTTTATAGTCCTTTCCCATAAACTTACAGACAAAGACAATGCCTGTCTCAATCTACTAGTAAAAAAAAAGCTATGCTCAGCAGACTGTGGCCATCTAAAGTCTGCAGAATGACTTCTATTCTTCGCTGCTTTGCAGAATAGCTCCTAGCAAGAAGCTGTGTCTAAGCCACTGACATTCAGAGACAAAACACTGTGTGAAAGACAGGCAATTCTGAAAGAATTCTTTTTATTGACTTCCAAATTATTGCGCCCCTGTCAAAATCTGTTCATAGACAAGAAATAGTTGCTGTTCAATTTTGGTGTTGCTAGGAGAACGGACTGTTAGTCCAAGTATTGAGAAAGCTGGCCTGGTGGGAGCAATAAAGGGCACTGACCACAAGCATGCTTCTCAGCTATTTGTCTTTGGACCCCATGCTTTCCTAGTAATTGTCTCCAAGCCACAAGCTTTGGGCTCAGTCAGACCTTGATCCCTGTTGGAGCTGGCTTTGGAGAATATCCAAAGCTATTTTGGTAAAGTCTTTCTCAGACATATGTCTGTACTGAATACATAAATCATGACAAGCATCTCCCTGAACTTCTTTTATTCCAGACAGGGGGAATGGAACCCTGATTTTTCTGAAACTAGATTAGAATAGAGTAGTTGGGTTGGAAAGGACCAACAGAGATCATAAAGCACAATGCCTGACCACTTCAGTATATTAATAACAGCATTATCTGAATGCTTCTTTCAAAAGTGTCAGGCTTGGGGAATCAACCACCTCTCTAGGAAGCCTGCTAAGCATTTGATCACCCTCACAGTAAAGAAATACATGGAACTTGTGAAAGAGTAGGTTGAAATTGGCCATTCCTTAGGTATTTGTTTACCAAGTCCAGTTCTCTGAACAACACAATGAAAGAACAGAGTAAACCCCAGCTACCCTCACATCTACTGGTCTTTCATGTAATGCAGTTTTATAAATTATGTGCTCCTGAAATCCCTGCACGTGTTACCTTGTGTTATTTCTTGAAACATTCTGATCTGTAGTTTGCACTTAGTTTGCAGTTATAAGTGGGATACCAAGCTGAGTCCAGGGCCAGAAAGGTGAAGGATGCATTATCACTAGCGGTCAGAGTTTTCGGGGTCCCACTGTGCAGATGTTTTTTAGATGTTTCATCCCATCCTCACAAACTAAATGTACTAGGAATTCTGGTTATCCCACCTATATATCCTTGTCATTAGAGCATCCTGGGCTCCTCCAGTCAGGGATGAAAATCGTACACAAATATAGTTGGAACAGTTAGCTGTCCTTCTCCAAACTAATCCTATTTAGTCATCAGATGGACATGGGAGCTGATGATGCATATGCAAAAAGAGCTTTATTCAAATACCAAGTGCAGTCTTCCAGGTTGAGCAGCAGGAAGGAAGTCTTGTGTTATTCTTGTCAGAGGAACTTTATTCAACCTTTGCTTTACTCTCTTTCTTCTTATTTATTCCATTGTTATCTTTAGCATAGATCGCTTAACATTTGAGTTTTTTTTTTTTTAATCTGCACTAAGAAACTAATAGCCAAATACTAAGATTACTAATTACCAGGGTCTGATCCAAACCCCTTATAAATGAAGAGACATCTAAATCTGTCACTGCTCTCTGATGACATAACATTCTTTCTTTCAACCTCAATCCACTTGGAATTTCTGTTCTTTGAACCCTCCTTTTTTTTCTTCTTTTTTTTCTTTTTTTTTCTCTCGAAGTTGTTTTCAAAACAAATAAACAAACAGAACAGAAAGTGTAAAAGCAAGGCACCCAGATCATTTTCACTGAGTTTTTTTTTTGGACAAAGCTCAGATTACTGGATGGCAGAAGGTGCTGAAATGCAAAAGTACAAGAGATGTTACTCTGTATGTGTGCAAGTGGGTGTGTGAAAGGGCTAGGTGTGTCATTTAGAACATGATTTTGAAAAAGCTCTTCAAATCAGAACCGAAGTCTGAAATATCATAACATTACATCGATTATATTCCTAGGTAGACAAAGATGAAAAGTGCTACAAAATTTGCAAAATTTTTGTTTTCTGTTCTGTTTTCAATAGAATACTAAACCTAAATTCAATTAACAAAACCAATTTAAATTTCAAGAATTTGGGACAGTACAAAAAAGGTGTTCATTTCTGTTGCAGCATATTTAAAACAATGCAAAAATGTCCATCTTTTCACCTTTTATCTCTTAATGCAAACCATGTTATTGCATTCTAAAGATGAAGTTCTTAGTGTTTGATGAATAGGCTCTGAACTTAGTTTACTGGCTTTTCATAGAGAGCCACCTTACAGATGTAAGGTTGTGTTTGACCTCCAGTCATGAATTTCCAGTATTTTTTTCAACGAGTCCTTTATTCTGTGTCCTAACGTGAAATGAAGCATATAAATATTTGGGCTCTGATTTTTAGAAGAAATATACACAGAAGAAATCTTAAAGATTGTGCATTTGTGTTGATCATAGCAGAAAAAATAAAATACTTCTTTTGGATACAAGACACTGAACTCAGAGCTCTATCAGCTTCTCGTCACATACTATGTGGCAGACTTCTTTCCTTAGAGAATGGCAAAATTGCTGAGGCTATAAGCTAGTTAGTTGAATTGCTCTAATAGCACAGCAGATGGTCAGAATTTTCTTAAATACTGGCAATTTTTTAAACAACAAAAGCAAAAAAAAAAAAAATTGTGAAAAATACAAATCTGATAAATAGAACTGAAGTGCCATTAAAATTTCATTAGTTCATTCAGCCACACACTTCAAACTCTATTCCTTCCCTTCTTAGGCTAAATCAGATGTTAATGCATATATATTTTTGACATATTTTGATAATTTCTCTGCTTTTTAAAGATTAAATCTGACAAGCCAGCAGAACCATTCTATGGACAGAAATATGGAGATGGCAATAACAGAAATTATTTTAGGCAGGAGAAGCTTTATTAATAATAAAGAACAGTTTTCAAATAAGGCAGAGATTAGTGAACTGCATTAAGAAATTCTTTGAAGTCTGAAAACATTGTCTGTTTTCAATTTCAATAAAATCATTTATGAAGTTAGTGACAGAACCAATTGCTGTTGCAATAGATGTAAAGAAAACTGACTTAGTGAGCAGTAAGTCATAATGAAAAGCTGAAACATATAGTTGTTAACATAAAAGCCTGTTTTTCACAAACCAGGGAACGTAAAATTTGTTTACTAACATTAGGATTTATAAATTCTTACTCAACCCTATTAGAAATAAATAATTACATTGAAAAACTGTTCCATTAATTTCCTGAAATAAGGTTACAAAGTTTAGTATGTGAAAGCTAGGAAATATTAAAATTAACATATTCTTAGGTTTTATTCCTTTTATTTTCCTAGAGCTTTCTTTCCTTTAAGTAAACTGAAAAGAATAATTGCATTCTGTGGAGATACACTAATGCTGTCATGCATGGTCAGTAGGACTAGAAACTTTCTCTCTGCTATACCTGAAGCCATCACTGAGCCTTGAAGCAGTGTTCTCTAAAGCATGCTTCATCCTCTCTCAAGCTTCACCTGAGGTTTGTTCCTGAACCAAGGTTACCTCTTTCTCATGATCAGCTGCTCATTTTAGTCTCTTTATATCTAAGTAACCAAGTATTTGCTATTCCTTTGGCCACTTGTTAAAAAGTCTTAAATTTTCCTTTCCTTCAGATTTTCTTCCCAGGGCTCCCAAATACTGTCTCTAAATATGTTATCTTTTTTTTTTTTTTTCTCCTTCCCACATCCCACGATATAGTTTCCAATCATTTTGATTAATTAACTTTATTTCTTCTTCTGACTCTTCTCCTTACCTTGTACTTAAAATGTTGATCCTTCATAGAGACATAACTCTTTATCAGCCTGTTTCTTTCTGTCCCTGAAGTCCTAGACTTACACAGGTATTGTTTTTGCCCAGCATCTGTCTCAAACTCCTCCTCACCTGCGTCTGTTTCCACTGCCAGTTTATTTTAAGGAGAAAAATGATCTGTCCTCCCAGTCTCAAACAATTTAACTCACTTCTTCATGCATGACAAAAACATGAAAATCCAAGACTAGCTTTTCCAATTATTAATGTTTTGGGTTTTTTAGTTTGTTTTTTTTTGTTTGTTTGTTTGTTTGTTTTCCATTTACTCCAAGCCCCTCTTCTCTGCACCTTCCTTTTACTTAGTCTAAGTGTGAGATTACCAAGATGTAGGTGTATTAACACGGGAGCCTTTTCTGAATTGTTCTGTTGGTCTCCACCCCGTGTAAGTTACTAGTGTGTTAGTTATCCCACCCAGTTCTGATAAATATAAGATGAAATATGCTTCGAAAGTCTTTCTCTTCGCTGATCTAAGAAACCTTAAAAACAGAATTAGACTAGATACTTAGTTTTCAAGTTAATAATAATAAAGTGAGATAATTTCTGAGTTTTCTTTCATCCCAGTTCAGTCTTACAATTCTGTCTCTAAGAAGGATTTAAAAAAAAAAAAAAAAAAAAAACATAGTTCTGGTTTAAAACTCCACAGTTATTATTCCTTACTTAACATAAGAAATATTTTCCCCCCTTGTGTTTTTTTTTAGAAACACAGAATGATTTTCACTGAACATTTCCAAAATGTTCAGGCCAGTGTAGATATCCAGCATGTAAAAATATCAGTTTGAACATTATAGGTTCAACCAGATTTCTATGTGGCCATATTTCACATCTTTTTTATAGGAGATAACACTGATAATACTACAATTATGACAGCTCCAAACAAGTCAGATAGCAGAAGTTAGCAATGAACACGGACAAACCTCATTTCCTTACCCAATGTTCAGCAGCTGTTAAAACTGCAACCTTTGATGCCATTCGTTAATATTGAAAAGAAGAATTTATTACTAGCTAAGAGCTCTTTTATACACTTTTTAGAAGGTCTGATTGAAAGCACATTCAATTTTACAGGAAAGCTTGAAATTACTTTGTTACACATTTCCGGGGAAAGAAAAGACATGTGTCTCTGTACAGCCTGAAGAGAACTTAAAATTCCTTAGCATAGGTTAGTAATTAGAGAAGAAATTACTTTATATTCCTGGTAAAATATCTTCTCCTGCCTAATCCCACTTAGTTATAGACTCATTTAGCAAGAAAAGCTGGATGTTTCCTGAAGCTTCTCAGTTACCTGAATTGCAGGTTCATAAAATCCCAAGTTGGATTCAGTGCTAGAACCCAAACTCACAGCCACAGACCATCACCAAAGAAGAAATTTATTTGCTGTTTCTTCCTCATTTCTTCTTGTTGCTACACTAGTGCATGCCATGGAGGGTACATGCAAAATTATTTTTTCTCTACCTACTTGTGGATATTGCTTAAGGAAAGGGTATAGTTCTTGAGGATCAGATTTCTGTGCTTTATTTGTGGCAGTCTTGCTGTCTTTGCTCTATTGAGAGAGCGATTTATTTCTCAGTTTGGCTTTTCACAGCTGGCCTGTATTTTAACCCGGATTAACTGGTCCTATACAAAGACAACAGCCAGAGGTAAAAAAAATTCTCCACTGGCTCTTCCCCAGATGTTCAGCTTCCCGCTGCCTATGATCTCTGAATTGGTTTTGATTCACAACAAGCAGTATTGGCAGTAATCTGTCACAAGAACATTACTTCATATCAGACATTTGCAGCATACAGATCCTGTACTCCAAGGAAAATACATTTGGTTTTCTGCTCACTAAAGTCAGAAACACCACATCCAATACATATCTTTCTTTCATAAAAATTTGATAAAACAAGACCATGAAGCCATAACGTGCTTCTGTCAATGTGTGCAAATACATTTTGCATATCACTGAGGGTATGAGAAGATAGAAGGAGCTCTTGCAATAACAGCAAAAATCACACCAACTTATCCCCTTGTGGAATTGATAGATTTTAATATTTTTTTTTCTCCAGATTTTCTATAATCAGTGTTGTCTGTCCAGGAAGTTAGTTGTGTCTCAGCAGGAGTTTGGTATGTTATTTATTAAGTCACTTCTGTAAATTCTTTGGCTACTCAGTGGATACCTTAAATTGAGCTCTCTGAGACTGCTATAGCACGTGGACTAGACAACTGCAGAAAGAGAAACTGCAGTGAATCAGGGAGGAAAAGGAGGAAGAAGTATCACTGACTAAATTAGCTGTTCATATCTGTAGATGGTCAATGAACTGATGATGAATGGGTGTTTTTCTATTACACTGGTCTTTTAATTTCAGACTTCTGTTATACATATTAAAACATCTGGGAGATATTTTTAGAGGAAGGGACAATATTTTTACAGACACTGTGCATTAAAAATGATTAACACATATGAATACATATTCATAAATGCACTTGACTTGAGAGACTATAGCTAATACTTTGAAAGAAAATATGTAAAAATATTTTACAGGTTGATAATCACAAGTGTTTTGTTTTTTCTATGTGGAGAATAAACAAAGGAAATTAGTAACAATTGAACTTTGGATTTTAAGAAAATATACTTAGATCGCATGGGAGAGCTGAAGGAAAACTTCCTAAAAGGAGGCATACTCTGTAATTCCTTCAGTCTAAAGTTTGGACATCTTCCTTTTTGCAGGAAGTTATTTACTCAGCTATGTTCACTTACACAGGTCTTCTGTAACTAAATATTAGCCTCAATCTTTAATTGAAATGTGAGTGCCTGCATTCTATCTAATATCTGCTCTCATGTTTTCTTAAGCTTTTGAGAGTTCTTAGATTAACAAAAACCACACTTGCCTCTGTATTGGCTCCTGAGATCAGTATGCAGAACAGCATCTCTACTAAGCAGAGCTGAACACAAAAATAACATACTCTGATCACCAGTTCATTGGAAGAACAAACAGGAGATCTGTGTTTTATTTCTGGATTTGTCAGTAACAGAATATGTGGTTGCTTGTTCTGTTTTCTTACCTGTAGGACAGGGAACTAAATAAATCCTCAAAGATAAGACAGCTTATTTTAGTAACATCTGTGAATTTAATACATTGAAAACAATGAATAAAAGCTAAATATGACCAAAGGTTTGGAAGGTCATTTGAATTTCTCTTGTCACTAATGGCAGAAAAAGATCTGAATTAAATGGGAAAGGAGTTAGGATTCACTACTGAAAGAAAAATTTATGGACTTTCCTCTTTTTGTATAGTTCGGAAGAGATGAAAATAAGCTCTTTTGTATCCGATAATTTTTTACCTAAACTTAATTTCTAAAGTGATCTGTTATTGTGGATGACAAATATCTTTGAATCATCATTTTAGCAAGAGATCTGATTAAAAAAAAAAAAAAAACAAAAACAAATAACACACGTAAATACATTTAGTAGAAAATTCAAACTAGAGATGAAAGTTAACTATTTAATTTTAAGGTAGGGGTGTTTTTGACAAGAAAACCAAGGGCTGTGTTATAATTATACCTAACTTTATTTAATTTGGCTACCTTCCTAAATGATGTCCTGAATTTCAGAAATTTGAATGCTTGTGGTTAATGCAGGATTCCATTGGCAGAATTCTCCAGCTGATGTTATGCAAAAAGTTAGGCTAGATACCTTCTATTGAAATGATACAGGGTTTTGTTTTTGTTTGGTTTTTGTTTTTTGGGCTTTTGTGTGTGTGTGTTGTAACTATTGTCAGGTATGTGAATTGCAGGAATAGAGGTATTCCTCTATGCATCTGAAGAAGAGAAGAAGCAAAGGGGCTGCAAGGGAAAGCAGGCCTCTGGATCAAGGAGCAACAGTCACGAAAAGTAAAACATCAGGTAGATTTTGACTATATGAGAACTGAGTCTGATCCTAACTCTTCTCTGACCAAACCAGATTAATTTTTCTCTTGCGAGGTACTAATTCTTGAGAAACTTTTGCACTCAGAATAAATCAGAATTAAAAGATTGACTCTGATGAATGTCAAGGTAGCTAAGTGATCTTCAGAAAAAAATGGGGATGTCTCCATAGATAAATCATTGTTTATTGCATCCCTCAAAAGAGTAGAGATATTTCACATTTACTGTTTTATAAAGAGTGAAGTTTAGAAGTAGCAAGAAAGCACATGTGAAAATGTGAGAGCTCAGTAAATGGGGCCATAAGTGTAGGAGTACTAAATGATGTAATGAGTGGCATGGCTGAGTTGAGTGCACAAATAACCAGTGAATCTCATTAAAACCACAGAATCTAGGCATGTTTAAAAAAAGATAACGAAGAATGAAGCCTACATGTTCCATTCCTCTCTTGAGATTTGCATGGGAAGGGATCTGCTTGAGCCACAGTCTGCTGTGACCCCATGTTAACTTTTAGAAATTACATAAATATCTCAGTCTAGCCTGTTCTGTCTATGCTGTAGTTTGAAAGTAACAAGTATTGTTAATTACCTAAATTGACTGACCAAATTATCTTTCTATGTTTAGATCACAGAACACAATTAATTAAGGGAGTATATTAATTTGTCAGACCTCTTGGTGAAATGTTGTAAATGGCATCTCTTGACTGCTTGTAAAGACAGGTCTGCTCTTTGCAGTTCACAAAATTTGAGACTGTACACTGTTTTGGCCAGTAATCTTGAACTCAGTAGCTACCGTACTCCAATTTTCCATATCCCAGTATTTTTTCTGCTTTAGTTTCAGCATTTTCTTATTCATATAGAAATATAGTTCATTCTGACCATTTGGGATAGATTTCTTATGTTGCTGTCAGCTTTTCTGAAAAGATGTCAATCTTAGTGATTATATTATTCAAAGCAAATAAAATACATAGTTCTCTCTTCTGCTCCAAAGACTTCACAATATAAAGTATATTGTCATAAGATACAAAGGATGAAAATGCTTTCAATATTTTACCTGCTAAAACCTTGTGTGACAGCAGATGAGAACTTAGTGAATGGAATTGTCTAATTATTTTCAAGACTGATCAGTATTCTGAACGCAGAGTTTATTTTTCCTTCTTCTGTACTGGTGTATTTCTTGAATTACACTGCGGTGAATTCTTTGTCTTCACTGGAGTTACATTTCTTTGTTGGCTGACAACGTGCTTCTTTTTCCTCAATGCCATTCAAAAAGGAGTTTCGAACTCTTTCAGTTCTCCTAAACAGATGGCTTTCTAAGGGTAAAGCAATAGTAACAAAAATAAATATTAGATGATTTACATTCCATATATGTGCGTGGCTCTTGAGTCAATATTTCTTAAGGTTTAGAATGAACAATTGCTTTATCCTAGATAGAGAACACTAAATTAAAATAGATCTGCACTTTAATTTTTTGTGTATCATTCAGTTTTACTTCATCCACGCCTACGTATTTCCTAATCCTTCTTCTGAATACATTGATCTGAGGCATTGTTGAAGAAATTCTTGCACAGAACTAAAGCTAGTGTTACTTGTCACTGCTCTGTGCAACCAGGACAGTAATGATCCTACATGCAGGTATGCAGCAGACATAAGGTCTGCTACCTTATATTCTATTTAAACTTTTCAAGGAACCTTTGGTCAGGTGCTTTGTGACATGCACAATTAAAAACACTCTTGTCAGCTAAGCAGGAGTTCATTCCAGTCAACACTCCTTATCTATTCCTGTCTATTGAGTTATAGACCAATAAATTCTCAGTTGGATTTTAAAAATCTCTGTAGAATCGGATGGGATTAAATTCCATTCCAGATGCTAAAAAAAAAGTAAAAATATACTGCCAAATTTATTAATTGGTATTTGGAAAACTATTCCAAGTTTCTGCTACACCTCCTAGATTATCTCAGAGCAAAAGCCTTCTGATTCTTACTGGAATCTTCTTTCACTTTGGATATTTGTTAAGGAAGTGAGATAAGTAAGGGAGATCAAAAAGTAGAGGGTTCTTTCCATAGCACAGCTGCTGTTTACTGGTGCCCATCTGCAAATAATGCCAGTCAAGAATGGGAGAAATAAGGTGAGATGTTTACTGGGAAGCTAGCACACTGGTCTGTATTACAGGCAAAAGTACATTAGTGATATGGAGCTGTTTGAATTCCAGCCTTCTTCCCTGTTTCAGTATTTCTGCAAATAGTTTCTAGATTACTGAATTATTGTAGGGGAGATGGTAAAAAGTTGTCCTTGATGGTGTTACGTGGCTTTAATACAGCTTGGTATGTTTGTGACTCATTTCATAGGGAAAATAGGTTTTTGTATTGTGTAAAATAATCTACTCCTCAGTGGACTCTGGAAAGTATTTGAAGAGTAAACCCTGAAAATTTTCTTTGAAAAAGGAAGAAGACTGCTTCCTATTTCATGTGTTGAAAGATCAGTAATATTGTATGTCTTGTATTCTTGCTGGAGAAAACAAAGAATGTGTGCCCAACCCTTTGGATATTAAAAATACAATGCACGTATACATTCCTGTCAGGAAAATTTTCAAAATATTTCTGCCTTTTTCTCAATCCATTTTCTAGAGAGCCGAAAGAAAAGTATTAAAGTGGAACATCACTTGGCTACGAAAAATGTGGACAAATTCTACCGCAAATGAATGCACCAATATCAACAGAGTAGGAACTTGAAAGTTAGGGGAAGGAAAGGCATCTTTCAGAATTCTTGTTAAACGTGATGGTTCCAAACAGTTGTAGTCTTGCATCAGTGTTCTCCGTGCATCCTCATAATGTGAACATGTGGAACAAAAAATATGATTTAATATAAAGGAAAGTCCATGCAGGACTCTTGCTTTCATTTGCTCACATCAGTGAAAAGGGAAAGTACTTTACATCTCATAAAATATTTTTTTATGTTTTTTTTTTTTTTTCCCCCACAGGATATGATTGTACAAGTGTTTCAGAATCCACAATCCAAAAAAAAAGTATAGTAGGAAGCAATACTTTAAGCCACATCAGTAAGAATGATAATCTTCTCCAAATCTTACCTGTCTTCTTATCACTGAATTTATTACACTGATGGATGTATGAAGGATGATATCATCTTCATAAACTTCTGCAGGTTGCTATAAGCTCAGGCCCACGGTAATAGTTTTTTCATCCTTCATGGACATATATCCAAGAGAGATGTCATAGGCAATAGTCATGTTTGTGTACTCTCCTTTAGTTTGTTCTCAGTCCATGATTTTTCTTAAAGAACTCTTAATATGTTATATTTTACTCTGCCTTCTATGAAGCCCTTCTAGATCATCTTTGTGATTTGATATGCTATTATCAGGTCAGATGCACTTAGCTTTGCAATGTGAAAATTGTACATTATGATTCTCATTTTCTATATATTTTTTTTCTTTTCACTTAGAGAGAGAAAGATTAACTTCATCATAGAGGAGAAATTAGAGCTTTTGTACCCTACACATCATGCCAGAAAAGTCTAGTCTTGGGACAGTATTATTGCACGTTCAGTGGTAGGAATTACCACTGCATGCTTATGCTTATTTGTAAATCTGTGACATCTTTTCTTGAATTAACAAGATTTTGCTTTTTCTTGAAAGGAAAATGATTGTCCTTATTTCACAGAAAGGCCACTGGCATGAAAAAGCAATAATTTAAGAAATAAGGTATACTGTGGTGAAAAAATAACATAATGTTCTACGCTTTTTCTGTGGAGACTGCTGGCAGATGGCAGGAAGTCTCAGTATTCAGTGAAGATGCTGAAATAAGAGTGATTTCTGTGGAATGCTTGGATGCAGAGCTCTCAATAAGAAATTTTAATTTGGGATTTGGCTCATACACAGCAGCCAAGAAGCTGTTCCACATTCTCCAACAGTATTTGTGAACTATACCCAACTTTTTCTTTAGCATTCCCTATATCAGTATTAGAGGATTCATTTGATCTTAGACCAACCCTCAGGATGAAGCCACAGTCACAGAAGATATCCAGTTGCTGAGCACTACCACTATTTGTATGCTTTTCTGCACAATACTTCCATTTGTTCCAGAACTCTGTTACTAGATCAGTATTCTCTTGGCATGCTGCAGAGCTTTTTGCTTGAAAATTTTACTTCATAGACAGCTGAAAAACATCTCAAAACAATGATATATGCTTTGCAAAAATTAGCACTATATTTTCCTCTCAGGAAAAAATTTATTGGATTCTTAAAGTAACTCAATGCAATCAAATGCTGCTTGAAAGATATCTTTGAGGCAACTCACATTCATCTGTAAGGATCATGAAATGTGGAGAGAATACCTTCTTTTTTTTCTCTTTGGTTTTGTGATGCTTGTAGTCTGTGTAACTGTGGATGCTACTAAACAGAACAGTATAAAAATATGTGCCCCAGTTCCTCAAATATATATTCTATCCTATTTTTGCACAAACGATTCTCAAACAGTGGAAATTTGACAGTGAATCTGTGGTGTAGCTCAGTGTATCTGTCCAGGCTTAGCTAAAACAGTGCAGCTGAAGTCCAGGACACAGGTTTTTTTATCTCTACTATTTTATAAGACAGTGACCATTTGGAAAGCACATTATACAGTCTACATTTGTACAGATAAAAAAATCTTAACCTGTCTGCTCCTTATTCCTTACTTCATATAAACATTTTATTGCTAATCACAGAATTGCAGGGCTTGGAAAGGACTTCAAGAGATCACTGAGTCCAACTCCCTGCTAAGTATGCTCTCTTCAATAGGTTGCACAGGTAGGTGTCCAGACAGGTCTTGAGTATCTGCACAGTAGGGGACTCCACAAGCTCTCTGGGCAGTCTGCTCCAATGCTCTATCACTCTCATTGTAGAGAAGAGAGAACTGTACTGGAGATGATAGACTAGCTGCTAGAGAATGTATGGGAAAATGAGGGAAATCGTAGTTGTTACTATCACAAATTGTCAGCTGTGCGTTGAATAAATACTAGTTTCATATTCATGTTTGATGGAAGCCTTGCTAACATCACTATGCAGCAGACACTGTCCATATGATAACAAATGCTAGAAAAAGGTTTTCCACATAAGTCCATTGAATCACAGTTTCTTGATTCCAGTCTTTTAACATATATAATACATGCCACATCATTGAGCCTCATCATCCACTTCTTCCTTTCCATCCTTCAGATGTGCAGTACTACATACTGAATGATAGTTTTCCTCATGGCCAGCCATAATGGGTTTATATTACAATACATATTTTATACATTAAAATCTATCCTGGATTAAAAATGACTAGAAATTAAACACACAGGAGTAATCCAGATGGAAAATGGAACACATTTTTCTCAGTACTCTTGAAGATACTGAAGAGAACTTGTGAAGAAAAAGTTTTTATTTTCACTTCCAGCATTTCTGCATCCTAGAGTAATATTGGAATGAGGTATCTACAGCTTTTTTGTATGCGGCCAATGCTATTCCTGTAAACATTAGATGTTCTGTTGTTATTTGCAATTAATCCAACAACAACTGCTGAAATTTAGTCAAACTCTTCCAGGCTTAAACAAGTACCTTCCATAAAGATGAAACAGTTTAGACCAATATTTTATAACACAGCTTATTTTATGAGCATGGAGTTGATGTTAAGCAATCATCTGTTTGGTGTTGAATTGATTACAATCTTAATTAAAAGCTGCACTAAAGGAGCCACTAAATTTAGTAATTCTTATTTTACTGTGAAGAATTCCTGTCGTGAACTGCAGTAGCAACCACATCAACTGACCTAGGACATTTTTGTTTGTTTTATTAGTTTTCTTTTGTTGTTGTTTATTGAGATTCAAGAGAGACTTTATCACGACTCAGAGTCAGAACCAAACTTGGTATTTCAGGAAGGTCAGTTGGCTGAGAAATACCCAGTAATCATTTATAAACCTATTATTGTATCGCTGAATGAGAATGTGGAGTTTGTTCAAATCTAATGCATACGTTTGTATTAGCACTGAATGAAACTACTTTGAATACAACCTGTCCACAGTATACACATGATATTCTGGATTGTTAATTACTTCCCATGTTAATAGTTTTACAACTGAAGTAAATATTATTCGTCCACTTATCTCTCCGCATTTTCTTTAAATACTTTCCTTATCATGAATACTATTCTCTGCAACTCAAAAAAATGTGCCCTATTGTCAAGAACAATAGATTTCTTCAGTACTGTCACAAACATTATAAATTGCACCTCTAAGCTCATCTAAGCCTGAATGGAAAGGCCATTGATATTACTGTCAGCTTTACCCCTTTTTTGATAAAATAAGTCTCACAATTCCAGAACAAACTCATTCATTTCCTCTATTATCTCTGTCTTTCCTGTCATTGGCTCTTCCGGAGTCCAAGGGGAAAGGTTTTAAATGGCAGGTGAGAGCATGTTATTTAAAGTCATCTGTGGTTGCTCATAGCTGCTGTTCAAGGATCTTCCTAAAGAAACTGTGGATCCTCGTGGTTTGTCCTTAGCATCTATTATTATACACAGAGATATTCTTGAGTCATTCTATAACCTGTATTACACAAGTTTTCTATCGCTGTCCTGACTTCTGAATCTCTCCCAGACATTGCAGACAAGGAACCTTTGTTCAATTTGTTCTGAGTTTCCTGACAGTACTGTCAGAAGCTTGATGTCACTTCTGCCTCCATGAGACGGCTAAACATTTAAAGATATTTCTGCACTTCCTCAGATTTACTGAGTTTATCTCAAACAAAACAAAGTTTACTAGTAACGTGTTTTTGTACTCTTGTAACTTCTGAATTGTTGAACTGGATTTTGGAGGGAAGAATGGGAAAATGTCTCTGGTTGTCGCTGTTTCTGCTTGTTAGCTGTAAAATGTATGACGACTCCAGAAAGCAACTGAATAATCATGACACGTTATGGATAGATAAAGCATTTTCTCTTCAGCTTTTTTGTTGTTGTTGTTTTAAAGACTGAAGATAGTATACTCCATTTGTAATCAATTTTTAGCCTTTAGCACTTTATGTTAGAGCTCAATTCACATGCTGGCTGTGTGGACAGTCAACATATGAAGATGGTGGAACATTGCTCTCAGATGGAATAATGTTACACATCTGGCTTCCTTTGCCTCAATTTCACATAATCATTCCTGTTTCAACAGCCACATCACATCTTCATACCCTGCCATGTCATCTAGTCACTATATAGGTCTGCTCTAGAAAGAGGAAATAGCCCTTTATCGGCGTTATCTAGAAGTGTGAGAACACACATAAGCACTGATAAGATCCCTTCTCTGCCTTCTCTTCTTCGGCTCTCAATCTTTCCTCAAAAGGGAGATACTTCAGTCCCCTCAGGATTCTCTTCAGCAGGTCCCTTTCAGCCTCAAACCAAGGAGCCCAGAATTGGACAGAGTACTCCAAGTGCAGCCTCACCGGGGCAGAATAGAGAGAGATGACCTCCCTCAACCTGCTGGCTATGCTCTTTTTAACACACCCAGGATCCCGCTGGCGTTCTTGGCTACCTGGGCACACGGCTGGTTCACGGCCAACCTGTTGACCACCAGGACTCCCTACATTGTTCTCTGCACAGCTCATCTCTAGCAGGTCATCCCCCATCCTGTACTGATGCATACAGTTTTTCCTCCCCAGACATAGAGTTCTACACTTTCTGCTTTTGAATCTCATAAGGTTCCTCTCTGCCCAGCTCTCAGCCTGCCCCTGAGTGGGTTCAAAGAAGGTTGACAAAGCTGGTGAGGGGTCTGGAGCACAGGCTTTATGAGGAGTGGCTGAAGGAGCTGGGATTGTTCAGTCTGGAGAAGAGGAGACTCAGAAGAGACCTTATTGCTCTCTATAACTACCTGAAGGGAGATTGTAGTGAGCTGGGGGTCGGCCTCTTCTCTCGTGTAACTGGTGATAGAATTAGAGGGAATGGCTTCAAGCTGCACCAGAAGAGATTTAGGCTGGACGTTTAGGAAATACTACTTTTCTGAAAGAGTGATCAAGCACTGGAACTGGCTGCCCAGGGAGGTGATGGAGTCACCAACCCTGGAGGTGTTCAAGGAACGTTTGGATTTTGTGTTGAGGGACATGGTGTAGTGAGCACTGTTGGTGATAGCTGGATGGTTGGACAGAATGATCTTGAAGGTCTCTTCCAACCTGCCCTTCTGCCCTGTCTCACTGAATGGCAGTACAGGTTTCTGGTGCATCAGCCACTTTTCCCAGCTTTATATCACCAGCCAACTAGCCGAGCATGCACTCTATCCCTTCATCGAGTTCATTGATGAAGATATTGAATTATTCCTCACAGACCTCATTTAACTTGTAAGCAGAAAAATATGTCTAATTTCTATCCAGTGGCAATGCAGACGTAGCTTGAAGAATGCTCGGTAATTATATCAAGTAGGATTATATGACTGGATGGCTTGTACATAGTTGCCAATCCCTCTAGATATCCCAAACTCTTTTACTTTGCCTCCACTATCCTCACCTGAAAAATGAATTGCTAATATTGCAGCAGCTTCATAACTCTACACATCAAGCTGAAAATAAATATAGAACTTACTCTCAGAAACAACTGTAAGAACTCTTGTGCTCTTTGAAAATGTACACTACAAAGCTGCTGCTGCAAGGATTGCAACCGTTATTATTATTATTATTTTAAACTGTGACTTCTTTCATATGACCTGATCTTACTTCTTGACACTGGCACTAGGCATTGAGAAAAAAATCTTCAGAAAGTCTACCCAACCACATAAAACGTACTTAGACATGGACAAGCCAAAGAAAGGATTTAGTCCCAGAGCAGGATATAAGAAGAAAGAGGAGCTTGAGATGGACAGTTATGAGTGATTTAGTGTGCATACTCACATGCGGTATCCTTGGAATTATATGACTGAGACAATGCTGTTAATTCATTACAGTAAACACCTTATGTTTGGTCAGCCAAATATGCATTTGAACTATGGGACTCTAGACCCCATTGACTTTCTTAATTTGGACCTAAGTTGCCCATAGTTTCTGCAGCATAAGTGGAAGTACATGAGATTGGTAGAAGGCAATAGAATAATTGGCTGGCTGTCAGTTTGGTTAAAGCATGGCTGTGCTGGACATGTGCACTTTAAAACAAACCCACCATCAATAACAACAAAAAACAAAAATATCAAATTGTAGACATTTTTGGCAATAAAATGCAATAGAGCTAAAATTTAAATAACTTCTTACAGAACACAATTTATTTTTTTTCTGCTAATGAAATCATGGAAAGCAGAAGTCACATGAGTTTGAGAAAAAGGAAGGAATAATTCAAGTTTATTGGCATCTACACAACCTTGCTCAAAATGTGTAGACACTTCTGAACAGAATGCACATGAAAGATGAACCAGGGTCTAGGAGTGAAACAAAAGCATCTGACCCCATGTAATTCCATGTCAGACAACTCTTCAAGTAAGTCAGAGGAGTTCTTGAGCAATATTAAGATGTTCAGCTGGTATATAGTTTTCACTGTCTTTAAAATAAACGAACAAGCTCTATGAAATTTTGGAGGATTTACAGAAATACTACTTTTGTGTAAACTGGAGAAGCAGTGTAAGTTTTGTTTAAACTTGGAAAACGTAAAGTAGAGAGATGAAGAATCACTTTTTGTGTGCTTTCGCTTAGCCAATTCATTTCAAATTTTTTTCTTTTAGATATTCATTTAGCAGATGTAAGTCATAAATCAGTAAGAAAGTGGCGTATTACTAGAGATAAAAGTTCAAGATGGATACATTTCTAAGAGCACATGAAGTCTGCTAAACCATGAGATCACCAGGTGATAAAAAAAGAGAAAAAAAAAAAGACTGTAGATTATGAAAATGGTTTCATATGAACCACTACAAATAAGCGTAAAAAAAAAATCCATGATCACAAAAAACATGCAGGTAAATTTACTTCCTTAGTAAAAATGCTATTAATGATGGAAGGCTACTGACAGATGTCAGATTTTTTTTTTAAAATATTCTTGACCTTAACAGCCATAAGAAACAGCACAGAAGTGATCAAAACATTATTTTACATCTTACAGCAGTCAGACTCTCTACAGAATTTCTGAGACTTGTAATTCTCAGAAAAGGTCCAGTTAGATTTCTCAAGCCTTTTCACAGCCAGAATTAAAACATCTCTGTAGGATCAGGTGATATTACAATTTGTTCTCAGTTCCAAACAAAGCACATTTTATCACCTCCAAATTACTTCATCACCATTTGGAAACTCATCCCCATGTTCAAGGTCTCTTGCATCTCTCAGAGCAAAATCCTACCAGTTCTTACTGGAAGGACCTTTGTTTCCTTTCTCTGTTAAGGCAGCAGAGTAGGCACGCTTTCATATTAAGCGCTTGAAGATATCTAGAACTCTCACAAGATAATCCCATTTATTCTTTAAAATAATAATTAATTTCTCAAGAAATTAATAATTTCTCAAGAAAATAGCTTCCTTGAAAACCCTACTTTTCATAAGTACTCAAAAGTAAGGAATTCAGAAAATAGATTTATTTGAATATTCTGATCCATACAGGGACTTCCTCCCTAATTTACAGAGTATTTCATAATCACTTCATATCACCCATAGTAGTAAAACTAATATTTTTACATCTCTTAACACAGTGCAAAACAAGTATTATTAATTTTTTTTTGCTAGGTTTGTTTTCTCCATCCACTTATCTCACACCACAAAGGAAGCTACTAGAGTAAACATGAAGGGAAAAAAAGAATCACAGCATTTATTTACTGATTTCTTTTCTCTATCATTTCCTTTTATCTAGGAGATGCTTTTATAGTTTAGTATCTGCTTTGTTTTTACTTAGCTTTTAATGAAAGATTGTTGCAATGAGTAGTACTCTTCGGGTATGCCTGAATTAAAGATATGTTGAGGCATATTTACCTTTTGAATTTGACTTGATTAACGCTAACTATAGATTAAGGAGCTATAAGTTGTTTCAACACTACACTGCTTTACTCTTCACACACAAGATTTACACTTCAAATAGATTTGCTTAACTACATATTTGAACTTTTGTTTGATTATCTGTACTTCAAGTAGCAGTAAACTGATCTCAAGCTCTCAAGTCAAATCACATTTAAATTTCCCATAGAAATATGATCTGTGAACCTGAAGCCTCCCCTCTGTTTAAAAAGGCATACAGAAAGTAAAGACACAAAGTGTTATTTAGGGAGCCTAAGATTACTTCCCCAAGACTTTTTGTATCTGTTGAAAAAAAAAAAAAAAATGAACAATATAAAATCAAAGGTATTCTCCTTCCTCCCCTTTCTTTATGGCTAAAAGTAATATTAAAAAAGGCTTTACAGTACCCCTGATCATAGGACTACAACAGCATTACACACAAATTGCAAGACATAACAGAGAATTTAGAATATTTAAAACAATAACAGATAACTACATTGTTTCACCTATTTGTTGGGCACATCTAGCCCATCTGAAGCCAAAGCTGCATGCGAGCACCTGAACAAAAAGAGCAAACCAAGCATTAACAACCAGGGCTTACCAACAAACTAAAAATCTTCAAATGTGCAAGAACAAAAGCAGTGCACAAGCAATACAATACAAACAAAATTCAAGCCAAGTGACTGAACTTAAATACAGTTTGTAAGCTGAAGGGAACTTGTAAATAGCTGGAGATCCCAGGTGAGGCTGCTAAGGGCAATTAGAGCTTGTAGGTGTACTCAGGGTCTTGGCAACACTGTTTAATGATATCAGTAGAAGGGGCTTATCTTTTAGGAAGGGGCTGATGTAATGTATGGCTTTTTCTGATTTAGTTTCATTTAGGTGCTGAAACAATTTCAGAGTAGCATTAAAATCAATGGTAAGATTTTAGAATTATTGCCTTTTTTTGTAATGGTGTTTCAAGTAGTAGTGTAGGGTCTCACCTTTATTGTAGGCATTCTTAATCACTACCCTTTCTTTTTCAGAATTATTCTGTACTTGAATACATTTAATCTTTCAACTCACAGCCTAGTTTTCTTGGGAAGGTGAGAAATGCAATCTATAATTGTCAGTAGATAGACATTTCTAAACTGCAAGTAGCTTGGGGTAATGATGTGCCTTCCTCTAGGGAAAGCCTGCTGTAGCTGCTGTATGAATGACTGGTATGAGGTGAGCAGAAGTAGATCCCTGGCTGTGTCCACCAGTTTCTTTTGGGACTTCATGGAGACAACAGATTCAGAAAAAGAGGGTTGCAAACAAGTGGTAGAAGTAGAAAGCTTAGTAATTTACGTTCTTCATCTTTAAGGCTGCAGGTGCTATTCCTCAAATGTTTTACTTTTGTGCAAATGGCTCAGTGAAGATCTGTATCTAAGTGCTATATCAGTTTATCTAAAGAGTCATCTGAGCATCTTTTATGTCAATTGTGACGATATCAGGATTTAAAACTTGAGAGTAGTCTCTCTGAAAGGTGGATCTAAGCTCCCTGTCATAAAATTTAAAAGGACTGTGCTTAGTGTACAAGTCTCCATCTGCATTAATTCCTTGGGTTATGTATTTAAATTAGATTTAGCTAAATACAACTTCATGTAAAGTTCTATCTGCTTTAGATAGTGTCTGTCAGTTCCGCTGGTTTTAACTGATACGAGTAGGGCTTATCTGTGATGTTAAGGATACAGTTCTCTAAGCTTTTTAGTCTAGGACCTTGGGCATTTGAAGATGCAGAGGATTCTGTACTGCTTTGCAAGGAATTAAGGTATGAACATTGCTTAACATCTTTATTATTTCTAAAAAGGCTAATTGAAGGAGGTGATCCTTGTTGCTTGTTTCTCTGTTCTCTATTGCTCTGTTTCTGTTAAATCATTCTATTTATTCTACTAAATAATATAGCACTAAAAACACTTATTATTCTAAATTATTTTCAAGGCAAATTCTCATCCATTGTAATAGTGTAAATCCCTGTTAGAAGCAAGTTAAATTCTCAGCTTACCTAATTGAAACCAGAAGGCTTTATACTGGTACTGTGAGGAACAAGGGACTTTTAGGTGCTCTGTACAGAGGGGTATGTTTGCTAAATGTGACAAGGAAAGATGTAATGTTATAAAGCTCCAATTTCGTGGGTTTTTTTAAGATTATCCATGACAAATTGTGTATCTGCTTAACTTTTTCACAATTGCTGTTTATATATTTTGCTCTCCGAAATGGGTACGGCTGAGTGCCAGTGTGGTAGTTTTGACCATTTACATTGTGCTTGTTAGCCTGCTTCCCAGGGGTACAATCTTCTGGAGAAAGGCTGAGATTAATCCTTCCCAGAAAGCAGCAGGCTAAAATTAGAGGAGGAGATTTGTGGGATGTAGAGTCAGGCATGTGAACAGCAAGACATACTTAAACTATAGCACAGAAAAGATCAGAAAATGCTGAGAACGTTGGAATTGACACATAAATAGACCTTGTGTAAAAATTGAAAATAGTTTTTCATACTGACCAGAGGTGACTTTTATTGCAATTTTTGAAACCATTGAAAAGAGTTTGGACTGAGATCAAGTGTAAATGAAAAACAATGCATCTGCAAGGCCAAGGAGGAATTCATGCTTTTTATTTTTGTTCTGCCTTCTCTTGTTTCTTCCACTTCTTTTTTTGTGCTCCCAAAATCTATTTAATTTTTATTTTTCTATTTCTCTATTGTGGTTTTGTTATATGTTCTAGAAGAAATTCTCTGGTTAATTTTACATTAAGGTCTTGGCAGTCCAATGATTCAATGACATTAAAAATTCCAGTTTGGCCTTGTAGATTCACTGCAAGGGATCAGCATCTGTATCTTGTTAGAAAATTTTAGAAATAGTGGCTGTGTGGGATAAATCTGACTTGGAATTGAAACAGGTAAAATAACTATCTATTCTGTAACACATATTCAGTAACTGTTCTTCACAGGGAAAAAAAATCCCCGTCTCTTAGATATTAGTCTTTTTTACTTACCTTGGGAAATTGATTATCTCTTAGATTGGCTTGCTAATGTCTCCTGTCCTAAGGATATGAGTGTTTTGGAATAGTACTCAATAGTGGAGAAATGAGAACTTGTACACTTTCTTGTGGGCGTCTTGTATCACCCTCAGGGGTTTTACTGGATGGCATTTATACAGGAAATAAAGTAGAACAAACATACAAACAACACAAAACTCACATTTTGCCTGTTCTATCTGCTTTTGTTTTTCCTGCTTTCTGTTTTTTTCCTTTGGGTACAGGAGTTCTCTACTTACAAAAAACAAATTCAATTTAACTCCAAGAGATGCTTTTGTAGATGGAAGACATGATTTGAAGAAGAAATAATTTTTATGTAAAGAGGAACTTAACATCAGAAATTCAAAATTGAAAATGAAACTCATGAGGTATAGGAGGCCATCAAAAGCAGGACAGCTGCTTATTTTGCTGTTTTGTATTCTTTCTTTCAATTCTTTGTCATTAACAGATAATATATATGTATTTACTCAGCACGTCAGCATTTTGGTCACGTTGCAATACAATCTTTACCTCCCAAAATTAGAACAAACTTCTTTAGCTACATCCAAACTGAAAGTGAAATTCCATCACTATGTAATTCTGTCCCTCCCTTTCTGTGTCTGTTTATAAATGATAGATAAATATTTATTTCTTCCCTCCTTCTGCTGGCATTGTGAACTTTTCTTCCTTCTCTGTACAATACTGTCCCTGAGGAAAGGATTAATTGCACAGTCTGACTATTGCAAGATATTATGCTACATTCTTCAGAACTGCACTGACATAAAGATGAGCAGGTACAAAATAAAGGCCATGAACTTTGAGGAGCACAGGAAAATATCAGTTTTGTTGTAGGCAAGATATGTTTGGTCATTGTCATGGATGTACATGGTGTTAACTGTATGTATGCGTACAGTCACTGACTCTCAGTTGCTGGAAGAGTTTTAATCTGTGTTCCTTAAATCTGTCAGAGGAAGAAGATGTTAGCTCAACTTTTCAAAGCAATATCTGGACTGGTAGACTCATTTATGCAATATTACACTTCTGAAATCTCCTTTATCACACCCTCTCTCAGGAGATGTTATGTATCCTTCTATATGGTACTTTTGTTTTTTCTCTCAGAAAACCTAGTTGTTAGTTCTTCAAAGAGTATATGTCTGCTTTCAGGTTAAAAAAAAAAAGAAAAATCATGCTGGCTACACTTTTTAAAAAGATAGTAGACTGATTCTTTGTTCTCTCAAGATTCCGACTTGTTTAACTACTTGCCTTAAGTGGCTCCTGTGTACTTTTACAGCTCCTGAATGCCCAAGAAGTGGAACTCCTTCATTCCTCCCAGAGTATCTCATATCTACACCTTCTGTACTCAATTTATTGTCATTCAAAGAAGCAGATTATAGTTCTCTTCTTTTTTCCTTTGAGATATGCAGTATTATTGCTGTTGTGCTTCAGAACTTGCAATATTATCCATCTACAATGTAGTTTGTCTTACTGTCAAGAGAAATATAAATATTGTTCTGAATTTTCATTTGTTTCAAGCTTAGAGATGGTGCAAATCAAGCGTAATCATACATAAGATGTAAAGCAATATCCATAGATATATGCTAAATTATGTACTGTGTTTCATTCACAAGGTGATAGAAAAAAGAGAAAAGTGAAAATAAAGTGAAATTCTGTCTGAATTATTGCTGTCTTATCATATCCTTTTTCTTATCTTGATATTTTAACAAAATATCTTTGCTTAATCCAAGTGGAAGTGCTCGAATTCACGTTGTCATGAAATGTAGTGCAGGAGGAATTACAGTAAAGCCTATCAATTCCCTAAATCTTCTAGATCAGATAAAAGGAAATATCATTATGATTGATGATTAAGTGAAAGATTTATTTTTCCTCTTGTTTTTATGACAAAATTGAAGAGGAAAAACACTTAAATTCCTGATCTTATAGGGTGAAATAGTATGATCCTTTGTAAGTGGCAAATTGCAGAAATAAATGGAAGTACAGGAAGTAGGTTTTGTGTCATCTCAATTCAGACATTCAAATTGAGATGTCTGGAAGTAACCTAGTTAATTTCATAGTCAATGGAGAGAAATAGACACTTTTTAGAAGTTTCAGGGTGCCCTTCTCTTCTGGAAAATTTACAGTGTTAGAAAGACCTTGTTTTCATGCAGTTTGCCTTCTATGCAGGCTAATGCATGACGGGAGATCATGTCTTGGAGGCAGGATGCTGATCTCACTTTGGAGGTATTAAAAGGATAGAATCATTGAAAGAAGGAATCTTAAGTGAACTGCCTTTTCACAGAAAGCCTGAAGAATTCTTTTCAAACCCATTCATAATTTCAGATAGCATCCAACTCAAATGAAGAATGGTAATTAATCTAATATTACTGTTTAGTAATACTTCAGCAAGAAGATGAGTGTAGAATAAGCTGAAATAGTCTTGTTTTTTTCTTGCTATTATTTTGATCAGAACCATGAGCACTTGGAACACTATCCTGAAAATCCCACCAATTCTTTCCTCCCATTCTCCAATTTGTTTCTCATCAGTCTGAATTATAAGACAACTATTTAAATGAAGATAAATTAATTATAAGTTAAGTAATGCAAGTGTACTTGAACTCAGAAGATTCATAGTGATGTTTTGTCTTTTAAGCCTCATTCAGTAGTAGCTGACAAGTGTGCAGGCTGTAATTGCAGCAGTGATCACAGCCAGATTACAAAGGTGTGTTGGGTGCGAAATTGCACTCAATGTACAGAATCACTTTTCATAGTTGACAGTCCACTGAATTAGTTATGTAATACTCTTTGATCATTATTATAAAAATTACTGATCTTACAAATAGTCTTCAGATTCACTGAAAATTATAGCTGTAGCTACATCTTTTGATATCTTTTTGAATTAGGTGACCTTTATATGTGATCACTCCAGACGAATTTTCAGGTCATTATCCATGACAGTGGTGTTTCTCTGACCTTATTAAATTTCTCTATATTAGCGAGGGTAACTAAAGTGTTTTACTTCTGTATTTAAAGTCCTTCTCTGGCTGTTCTACATAGGAGTCTTAGTTTTCTGCTGATAACAGATTTAAACTCTCAAAGTTGTGAATTTTTGATGTTGTTCTTCTGGTCAGAATTGTCAGAAAATGACCACCTACCAACTGTGATATTGTTATCAAAACATTTCACAGCTGTGGACAGTTTATCACATCTTTGTTTTATAGAACCTAGACAAAATATTGTCAGTCTGAAGAATATTCACATGGACAGATATTTGTCCTAGGTATAGGATATAGAAGCTTTGTGAAGAACAAATATTTATATTCAATAGTCAATTCTTTTAAAGTGTGGTTGCTATTTGACTACTTCTGTATTTCCCCTTCTTTTTCTACTCATTCTTATTGAGTAAAATTAATGAAGTCAATTAAATGTTGATTATAACTGACTTGTGATGAGTTGGACCTTCAATTCAGATGGCACTAAAAGTTTATAAGTGATATTTCCTGTTAGGGATAAGAACCAGGTATGTAGTTTGGACACAGTTCAAGAGACAAAGACATTCAAATCTGTAGGCTTAGTTTGTTTGTCTATCATCATTCTAAATTTAGAGATGTCTCTCTAAAACATATTTTCTCTTTTGTAAATTGCATCCAATTTTTGTCCCCCTCTATTCTCTTCCTGTACAATTAACTGTATTTTAATCTAGTTGTGTATTGCATTCTTCTCTGAACAGGGACCATCATTTATTATAGTCATTTTCTGCAGCGTCTGTAAATTAGATAATTATTCTTACTAAGCTTTCTGAAGGAAAGAATCAAGTCGGTTTTTTTGCTCAGCAATGTGTGCACTGTGATTAATTCAACAGTGTCCAAATAATTATCTCTTTTTAGTGTTTTGAGGCAGTAGAACAATGGCTAAAACAAACACTATCTTATTTTCCCAGGAAGGCATTACACAGATGTAGTCAAAAATCTGTTTTCCTGCTAGGTTTTGTCATCTAAGTAGACTCTGGGTGCAAGTCAAAGGAGGAAGATCCCTAACCCAGGATCCCAATTCTCTGAAAAACTTTGGAGTTAGTGAACTGAGACCTGACACTGATTCATAAGCTATTAGAAATCGTAAAATTAGATTTTGCTACATAAACTGAATTGCTGTTGGTGATTCCACTCTCTAGATGAGAAGACGTTATTCATAACCAGCAGTTATTTCTAGTCTGATGTAAAACTTCATTTTGGGATAAATCATGTATATTTCCTGAATTCCTTGTTTTCTGTGTCAGCAATTTCTTGCGTGAGTAGTTCCAGCAATATTTTTTTTAGCGTCTCCCTCATGGAAAAAAAAAAAAACTTCAACTTTTTTTCTATATGGATAATGAATATCCTATCCATGCGTTTTCATTTGCTTATTTTGCTATTTCTCTTTTTTTAAAGTGGACAGTAGTACCACTGTAATAATTTTGAGTACGGAAGCTGTTGCCCTCAGATTAAGCATGACTTCAGATTTCATTTCCCATTTCTTGTGTAGTCCATGTCTTTCTAATATCTCACAAAATCAGTTAAGAATATCAGAGTTTGTTTAGGATTGTGAAAGTGTATTATATGATACAGACTTAGAATGATTGTCTAGAGATAGAACTGCTTTCTGTAACCATCCAACATCTTGGGACATCTTTTCCCAGATATTTCTTACTGTGTTGATCTCCATTGGGAATGATGTCTTGGGAAATTTGACCTTATTACAGTCCCATAAAACTATGTCCAACAAGATTGCAGATCAAAGATTAATACCTGTATTTCTGATGGACTGTTTTTTCAAGCTTTTGGAAAATCCAAACAGTACTTTTTAACAGTCCTACTTGGAGTCTCTGGAAACCATCTTAATGTTGAAGAAGGATAGGTATAATTTGGCATCATTGCATTTTTGAAAACACCTATATGCACAGGAAAAAATTGTTTTAGTGGGCATAATAGGACTAGAGGCAATGGTGTCAAGTTGTGCCAGGGGAGGTTCAGGTTAGATATTAGAAACATTTTTTCTCCAAAGAGTGGTCAGGTGCTGCAGTGTTCTGCCCACGGAGGTGGTGAATCTGTTGTCCTGGAAAAGTTCAAGAAGCATTTACTTGTTGTACTAAGTGATATGGTTTACTAGGGAAATATTGTTGGTAGATGGACGGTTGGACAAGATGATTGTGGGGGTCTTTTCCAGCTTGGGTGATTCTAGGCTTCTATGATTCTTGATAAGCCAGTACAACTGCTGAGATTCCAAATGACAAATAAGATATGCTCTCAAAAATATAATTTCTCTTACGACTTTTGGTCCAAGAAAAGTATTTTATTATCCTGAAGACTTATAAAGAAAAGCTGGTGCAAATCCATAAGGCCTGCATAAATTCATATGCTGCCTTGCTAACAGATGATGATGCAACAGGATCTCAAAACAGATGCTTGACTATTTTTAGGGGATGAGAGCTTGGTTTGACTCCTAATTTACTTTTAGTACTATATGGAACTTTTATTTTGAAAACAATAGTTTTCTTTTTATTCCTTGCTGTTTTAGCTTGGTGGAGAGGCTGAATAGGAGGTAATTTATTCTGTGGAGGTTGGAATCCACTGAACAGCTCAGACCAGTGCCTAATTGTGTCGAAAAGCATCAGTATGTTTCTTTTGCAGAAGCCTAATTAACAAGCTATGAGGACCCTATATTGGACGATTATAGTGAATGCTTCTGGCCTTAATCCTTTAAGAGTATGAGAATGCAGCAAACTCTAACAACTCTTAATCTTGCTGCCAAGTTACTTTTACCTCTCATTAAATATCATCTATGGTTTGCTAATTCAGGTGCTTTAAACAACCATGATTGCACGGAAAATTTTATAGTCTTTTTTTCTTGCCTAGAAAAATGTGATGTTATTTATGAGTCAAAGTATACTGCATTTAATTGTCACAGAGTTTGATCTGTTTGGCAGGATTACTGGATTTTACTGATTTATCTGTTTGGTTTTTTTTTTGCTCCTGTCATATAGCGTCCTTTACTTACTGATGAGCTAATAGGTTTGTTTTTGTTTGCTTGTTTTTTCCTCATTAGTAAACAGCTGCAGATTCTCTTAATTTGCTTAAGCCATATGCTTTTCAGGGGTCTTGGCCATTCATCTAAGAAGATGAGAGGCATGACACACAGTAGGCTATGCAGAGCTTACCTCGTGCAATTCCAAGTGTATCAAATATAATGGAGACCTCTTTTCTTATAACTACTCCTATTAATTTTGTTGTATGCAAAGTCTATCAACAACTGAATCAGAAGTTGCTGATCAGCAATGTATGGCTGACAAAGCCTATCAAATATTTTGACTTTTAAATGCAGATTTTATGATACCACCAATTGCATTGTGTTTTTTTTGTTTTTGTTTTTTAAAGTTCTTCCAAATTTAAAAACATTCAAAATAAAGATCCTTCTGGAAAAGCCTCATGTATTTAGTAAAACAAAGTACTACAGAAATGCAGAGCAACATAAATTACAGAAAAGGAAATATCAAATTCCATAGAATTGACTCTAAAATACTATAGAATTTAGTAAAAGGTGAAAGTCTCTCTAAAATTGCTTTTTTAACTATCCTATAAATTGTTAAAATGAGGAATCATTGTCTATTAAACTCGTTAAGGAGGCTGTGAGTGTCTAGCACTATATTCAGTTTCAAAGGAGCAATCCCTCTTTTGCAGTCTTTCTCACACAGATTCACTGACATCAGTGAGTTTGTTCACAAAATGCAAAATGAGCTGCACATCATGCCACTTGATGGAAATTTATGTAACATAAGGCATTCTCTTAATTTATAGTGCCAACCATTCTCAGTGCAAATTTTGATATTGCTAGGGCAAAATCTATGTTATCTTGGTTGGCGGCTAACACAGCCTGTACAGCTGAGTTTGTGTCAAGCACTAAAGAAATAGGTTTAGAGTTGATTTAATTACTTTAACAGTGCAACAAAAAGTAGTCCAAGGGAGCAATATGTCCAGTTGTTCACCAAACTGCTGGAGGTATTTGTACCTGTAAACTTCAAAATGCTGCAGAGGGACCCCTCCAGCCAAGAGCTGGGATCTTCCTTGTTCACATATAATCACCTAAAAGGAGGATCATAGAATCCTGAAGTTTGAACAGACCACTAAAATCATTTAGGGACATGGTTTAGATCAGTCAACAGTAGGACTAAGTCCCACACATTTTTTTCTTCAGCATCTCTAGGAACAGTAACTCCAGTACTTCCCTGGTTAGCCTGTTCCAATGCCTCACAACTCTTTCAGAGAAGAAATGTTTCCTATTATTCTACCTCAAGCCTTCAAATAAAGGCAGGTATAGCTATAATCATTCCTGTTCATAATGATGGGGCAAGAAGATTTTATCATAGAATCACAGAACCAGTTGAGTTGGAAGGGAGCCTTAAAGGCCATCTAGTTCAACTCTCTGCAATGAACAGGAACATCTACAGCTCCATCAGGTGCTCAGAGCCCTGTCCAGCCTGACCATGAATATGAGAAAGAAAGTCCTAGCCAATTGCCCTCCTTGCTACTTACTTCACTATGAAGTAATGTACTTTACATTAGAATTGTTAATGGAGGACTAAATGGAGGCCTTTTGTTTTCCATTTTGACCTATGATTAGTTTTGAATCCGAGTGATATACAATAATAATCTCATTTCCTTAAGCTATGACAGGTATTTCAATTGCATTTCCTGAGATCAACAGCATCCTGACTTATTTAAATCTTATTTGTAATGATGCTTTTTATCCCACCTTCTTTCTACCGCTCTCCTTTAAATTCTGATCCAAACCCTTTATTCATCAGGGCTGGATTACTGTTAATTTCCCTTCTTATTTTGAATGGAAGGTTAGTACAGAAACAATACTTGTTTTTCTTTCCACTTGGGTAACTAACTTTCTTCTCCTCTAAGCAAGAATACAGTGCACATTTGATTTTAAAGCACTCATGTGGGCTCTTTCCATTCCTTTCTTTTTAGTCTCTCTATAAATAACAGTACTCCTGCAAGCCTTATGTTTTGCAGAAGGTGAAAGCAAGAAAACAGGTATAACCAGCAATCTCTGTGTTCTAACACAAAGAATAGAAATTACTTTGAGATTACATTGTAATTTCAGGCTCAAAAAATGAAATCAATTTCATCCAGAAAGAAAGGGGGAAAAACGGAGAAGAAAAAGAACTGCTATTCAAAATGTTTTCTTTCTGTCTTCTTTGGCTGTAGTTACTTCTCTCAGTTTGGGCTTGATGGCAAGTTAAAGTGAAGTTTTAATATTGAAATGAGGAAAGTACAAGCTATTTACCTGAAATAAGTTGTATTTAAAAGTGAGCTGTCATCTTTCTTCCCCCTTACCTTCATGCCTTCCCATGTTCCTGTGAGCCTCTGGATAAATCAGACAGAAGAAATTATATGCTAGGAACAGATTTTCACTAATGATGTTGCTTATGGTGGTAACTGGCATTAAATAAAGGTATTTTGAAAGATTGCCACAGAATGGGCATAGTTTATTACTTTGCTCACTGTTACTGATCTTTTGTATGCTCTTAAATTACCTCAATTATGAAGTAAAGCACATAAACTTAACCTCCATTCACCAAAGTGTCTTAATATATTTATTTTCTCCACATGGGGCTGTATTCATTATGCTACCTAAAGAAATGATGGAGAAACTTTCTACTTCCTAGCAAGGGTCAATTTGAAATAGCACAGTGCCCCACCTAAGTATCATGTGTGCATTACTGCAGTCTGTGTGCTGCCAGATGAGTGCAATGTAATGAAGCCATCAGCACTCAGCAGCCATTGTGTTGGGTGTCACCAGGCAATCCACTGCTGATTCTCTTCTTCCTGCTTCATGAAGATAATTGGGATTCTGGTATTTAAAAACTATGGTATGAGTACTGTTAAACTGTTTCAAAGAATTTTCATTGTGCACAACCAAAAATAAAAACAACCACAAAACAAATCTTCCAAACAAAAGTAATGCTTCAAATTTCACCCATTTGTGATAAAGATAATATCAGATATACATTTTTTTTTCAAATCTTTCTTTATTACAACAGCACATAGTGTTGTATTTATCTTGCTTTAATTTAAAGGAAAAATAAAATTTGTCTATGAACAGCAATTCTATAGACATTCTAAGCTGACCTTATTATTTCAAATAAGAATGAGTAAAGCATTTTAAGGCTATCAGATTGGCATTAATAAAATCCATTCAGCTGACTGAAAACAAACAAACAAACAACAAAAAAAAAAAACCCACACCAAAACAAAATAGTTGAAAATAGTTAAAAGCAGTGAAAGCATTTAGAGTATATTTGCTTTCTTTTTCACGTTTTTAACAAAGTTAAAATATCCCATTTTTTTGCTTAAGAATGTTTGCTGTTATAAAATGGCAAACAAGGTAAAATGAAAACATGGTAGCAGTATTAAAATACGTAGAAATATTGCAGTACACTGGTAAATGAACTATTGACCACAGAATTTAAGGCCATCAATTTTTAATCCATCTGTGAAGATTGATGATGAACTGTAGGAAAACCCTTCTCATGATAGAGATCATGAGGTAGCTTATAGATAATTTGAAGCCACTGCATACTTTTCATCACTGTAAATATTTAAGGACAGTGTCAGAAAGGGTGAAGTTTTAATTGACCTGGGTTTAGTCACAGACCTGGTAAGTAACCACCTGATGCTGCTTTCAATCTTTTTTTAATTGAACTACTTTGCTCAATTCTTGTGTACAGGTGACTATGGATTTCATCAATTAATTAGCATGACAGGCCCAACAAAAGGTACCTCAAGTACAGCTGGTCTGTCTCAGAAGTGGTCTACAGTACTCTTTTTGGTTTTATGTCATTGCAGATAATTAATTCCCTGGGAATTATTTTCTTAAATAGAGCAGATGAAATGAAGACATGAGACCCTATTTATTCCTGACAATGGAAAACTCCTTTTGACAAGCTCAGAGGCAAACACTGATGCTGCCAATACCTAAATTTAGCTGAAATGTATCCTTCTCTTATTCTGCCTAAATTTGAGGCTTTTCGCTAAGTTTGCTTAAAGATTATCTAACACACATGAGAAATGCAAAGCTCTTCCCAATATGAAATGCTGGACATTCTCTTTACTAATAATACTGTGTGAGTAGTGTGGCTATCTGTAAAAATGATAGGTTTGATTGGATTCTCACCTCTTTTCTGGAAGATTTTAAAACGTAGCTCAGTCTCTTCTCAGCAAAGAACTCTACTCACTAGAAAGCAGAATAAACTTCCTCCACAACACAAATTTCAAGCCCTGTGAAGTCTGTACCTTTTAGTAAGTGTCAGATATGTAAGTATATACGGCTGGATCTTGTGTTGAGGGACATGCTTTAATGGGTACTATTGGTGATAGGTGGATGGTTGGACTGGATGATCTTGAAGGTTTTCCAACCTTAGTGATTCTGTGATTTTGTGAGATTCTGCTATATCATGAATTTTCTGAAAATCCTGCCTCATGTCTTTAAGGTTTTTAAGAAGAACACTAAGCAAACAAAAACAACAACAAAACACTGAACAAAAGATTAAAAAAATAATCAAAATAATTAACGTATCTTTATGCTTCCTGGAATGACACTAAGATCAATTGTTTTGCTCTACTATTTACTTTTAATAAAGCCACATTCGTTTATTTTGGGTCTAATTGGGAGGGGTTCGAATGTTTCCTTAATTAGCTAATAACATGCATTCATAACAGTTTGTGTGATTTTAATTTGACTTTAATTGTCTGTATAGTGCCCTCGATCACTTGGCAAGATCTACAAACATAACTCATTATATTGTTGTCATGATTTTGTAATTTTTCATTTTCCTTTTAGAAATGCAATATTAGTATATTTCAAGGAATGAACTGTGAAGACAATGGATGGTGCATCTATTTAACTAGCTGCCCAGAAAGAGAGCAATCCCCTAGAAAATTGCCCCACTTTGATTTTTTTTTTTATTTTTTTTCTCTAGGGACTTCAGTGGATGCTTATCAGAGGTAGTAACAATATTTACCAACACACAGTTGTCTTTTAAAATCACCTTATGCTCTTCAGAGAAATCCTCAAACATATGCTGCAGTGATTACTTAGATGCCACTATTTGTTGATAATTTGAATTGTTTGATTGTTTTCTTGTGCTGCTGTTCTTCTCTGTTCTATCCAGTTCTGTTCAGGTTACATCTGTTCTGCATCTGCAGCCACTTTAACTAGTTTGAATGAGTGAAATAGCATAGATAATGTATGAGTGTAGCCAAGCTGAAACCACTTACTGAATTTTCTATCTGTTTGCTCAGTTTCCTGGGTGAGTTTTGAAGACAAAGCTAATTGCACACAGTTCAAGCTAGGCTGATATTTATGTCCAAGATGGCTCATTTTCAGGTTTTGCTTTGATTTCATTGCATGTAATGAAGTTCAGTTTGCATCTTCAGGTATAGAGAACTATTATGTTTATTATGATTATTATGATCTTTTTCGTTGTTGTTTCATTGCGTTTATTATGTTTTATTATTATATACCATTATTATGTTTATTGCATACTATTATGTATTAATAACTTGGAACTGAAATTAATACTTTCAAGCAGTATCAGAATGCATCTAGTAAATAATGCATTTTGTAAACCTTGAAGGTTAATTAATGGGAGCTGGTGTAGGTGGACATAGTTATTACTTTTTTCTCTGTACCATACCTAACCAAAGTTGTTTTTTCTGAACTAATTTTAGACCTCCCATAAACGCAGTAGAAAACTGGGACACTACAATAGACAGCCAAGTTTGTGATTCAGGTGAGTTTTGCTTTGCAATTCTACATTTATTTAAATACAGCCTTTGGTAGTGAAACAGAGAAATACTAAACATAGATACCTTCAGACAACAGGCATATTGAGAAAGTCCTTATTTACAAAACTCCAGGAGATCCTACAGTTAGTGGACAAGATATGCACATTAATGATTTCTATATTGAATACTAAATTCTAAATTTGACTTCTAAAATGCATCACATTAAAGGAGCTCCTTTTTTTTTCTATACCAGCATAAACTAACGTTTGAAAATAAAATTTTTCTGATACATAGAATGAGTCTTAGCGTGCCCTTCTTCCCCCCTCAAGCCTCCCTCCCCCCCAAAAAGCTTTTCTAAAGCAGAATCCTGTTTGCAATAGTGTCTAGAAAGTAGTGTTTGATAAGAGCAATAGAAAAGGACAAGTACGCACTAAATGTTCTACGAGTGTCCTTCCAGCCTTATGTTCTTACATAGAAAACACCTCTAGCTTTTCACTTAAGAATTTTCAAGGTACTTCTCTTCCATGAACTATTTCTAGACTCTAGACGTAAAGACGTAAATGTTTATGTTTATGTTCCACAGAAACCTCAGTTTGCTACCAAAAAAAAAAAAAAAAAAAGAAGTTCTGCAGGAATTTTTAAATGCTTCTTCCATAAAATGGATTGTGTTGTATCAGTGCATTAGTAGGCCTTTTTTTTTTTTTTTTTTTTTTTTAAAGCACATTTATTCACTTTGGAAAAAAATCCTCTAAAAACATGAGTGTTTTCTCCTGCTTTTAGTGAGCGTCAACAGCTTTAACTGTTCTTTTGGTACAATGAGAAGGGAGTGTACAAAGATGTGTGTTTTGCTACCAACGTGATACTGGGAGTGTATAAACTAATAAAGGTAAGAAATACATAGAGCATAAGTGGGTATTTCTATATCCCCATAATTTACATTAGTTATCTGTTGAGTATTCAATAAAATTGCATCCATTTAACCAAAAAGATCTTTTCTCTAATAAAAATAGCCTCCATGATTTTCTTTGCTGCAGCGTTAACTACATGTGATTCAGCAGATTTGGAGCCAGGTTACATCACTTAGCATCTGTGTCTGTATCTCACTGGCAAGGTCAATTTGTTTCTGCAAATAGATTTTCCTCTATTGCAAGGGGCAATCAGTTCATGAATTCCCAGTGGTTTGGTTCTTCTTGCTCTCCATTCTTTCTGACACAATTGCAATTGGGGATGCTATTAAGCATTTTAAAGTTAACCTGGTGTGTGCTGCTAGCAGCACTCAATTTTTATCCATCTTTTAGGTTCTTTGGAGCTGAAGTATTTGTTATATCAGATTGTCTACTTGGTGTTGAGCCCTTGGATGAGTTACAGCCTTTATTACTGCAGAGAGTTAATGAAGGAAAGGCTGAATAATATTTAAGCCAGCTTGAGAATATTCACATGTAGATGTTACAGCTGTGAGATGGTTATCTTCACTGCAGTTCAAGTCCTCTATCCATTTATTTTGGAGGAGCTCAAGATTGACTGCCATTTCTTCTTTGTACTGCTGCTTGCTTCTTTTCTGTTCTGAGTTCTTCCTGAAGCAGACATCACTCCTGTACTCATCAAGATGGTGCCATTCAAGAATTATCTGCTTTTTATCTTCTCTGATTGTTATAACTGTAGATTGACTGTTTTAACATGTTCAGACAGTATCAACCTAACAACCATGGTACTAAATTAGTTATTTCATGGTTTCAGCACTGTTGTATTGAACAGGAGTTTGCTAGTAGTCTGTATTAGGAGATATATTGCTTATTTTATCTCAGCTCTGTGGCTTCACAAAGAATATAACTTTGAAAAGTGACAACACTGAAAGATGAGACTACCTTTGGGTTTATTTACACAGTGCAGCAAAATGGAAGGTGAAAGTCCCCAAGCTAATGCCAAAACCCTTATCCATTAATTCCTTCTTTCCTTCCAGCATTCTTACCTAACTGCTTTGGGGAAAAAAAAGTAATTGCTATTTCCTTATATCTTACACATCAGTATTGTGTGCAGTATATGTCAGCCTCTTGTGCAGGTGGTGTTTTGGGATTTTGTAAATGACAAAGAAATCAAACATTTTAAACAAAAAATTCTCTCTACTGACATTGACTTTGTATTAACATTTTTTTTCTGTACTCTTAATATTGAAGCAGAAGTGCTAAATTGTGTGCTTCAGAGTATTATTTTCTGTGACAGACACTAGTAATTACAAAAGGAGTTTAAAAAGTCTAGTCTAGTTTACTGGTTCAGTGTTTGCTCATTTTTCCCTCAGGTGAAGTGCATAATGTACATATTAAAAAAACTATTTTTAAAAAGTAATAATTTAGTATTGCAGCTTTCAAAAAACTATCTAGGACAGGTCTATCATGCCAAAGTAATGAATAGATTCCTTTTTTTTTGAAACGGAACAATGTAAGTCAGTACCATCCCAAATTAAAAATAGTATGTTTAGCAGGAATATTTCACAAAAACAGACATCTGAGTTTTAAGAAACATAAAGGAGAAAAGCTAGGTAACATTAATTGAATTCAGTGTCATTTGCTTTATCCTTTTTTAAAGTTTATTCAAAATGAATTTGTATAAAAATAGATTATTTCATATATATTTATAGGAATTGCTCTTCACTCTTTTTCCTCCAAGGAAATAAATAGAAGGTATGTTTTTAGAAAAGCAATATTTGCAATCACTGAACCGTAGGGATTGGAAAGGACCCCTGGAGCTACTTGAGTCTAACCCCCCAAAGCAAGTTCCCTACAGTAGATTACACAGGAAAGCATCCAGGCAGATTTTGAATATCTCCAGATAAGGATACTCTGCAACCTCTCTGGGCAGCCTGTTCCAGTTCTCTGTAATCCTCAAAGCAAGGAAGTTCATATGGAAGTTTGTGACTGTTCTCCCTTGACCTTTTGCTGAACACCATCAAAAAGAGGCTGGCTTGTAAAATATTAACTTGAAATCAGAATTGAGTTCTATGAAACAAGTACTTGGTATTTAATCTTCTTCTTTGCATCCTGCCTTCCTAACACAACTTCACTGACTTCAGTGAAACTACATCAAATTATAACAGTTGGCTCCAGGCAGCTGAACATAAAGTCCTTTCATAGTAGGACAATGGAAGCTCTTCCTTTCCAAAACATCAAACATCCAGTAAAACACAAGGAATAAATCTCCCACTGCTTGGGTCCCATAACTCATAGTGACAACTCAGGTCAAGAAACAGCTCGGTTGCATTAATGCAACAGTAATAAATCTTTTGAGAATGAAGAGCTAGGCTATTCAGTATAGAGGGAAAAAATCTTACAGATCTGTGCAGAGCTAGCTCAGGTCTGCCAGGGTCAGCTTTAGGTGGAGTTAACAAATCTCTTCTAATCCTGAGAGAATGGTGTAGAGACATCCAAGATTAGGTCTGGAAACAATAAGGCCATTTCTACAACTGAGCTAATAAGCTTTGCCAGATTTCAGTTATCTTCCCTGCATCTGCAATGTTTTGTTAGTGCCAGCCGGATAACCCACCCATGGCTAACAGAAACTTGACAGCACTTGCTTCTTCTCAGAGCTTACTTTAACCTTCTTGTCTCTTGGCAGTGATCAGAACAGACATAATAAGAAAAACCAAGAGCATATGGATAGGAGGTAATGCATTTAATTGGGAGCTTGCATGCAGCTCCAAAAAATTAATTAAAATCCTGCTAATTCTGCAATAAAAATCCCTGCTACAAGGTAAAGAATTGAGGCAAGAATATAGGAAGTTTAAGGTAGGATAGCAATGGAAATGTTTCTGTCATTCTTCTCTTTTGAAAATGGGCTCCTTTGTCCTGAGTATCTCTGTGTAATTTCTGTGAAATCCCTTGAGCAGTTTTTTGATCACGGAAGTAAATATTTTTGTTTATTCACTCATCTTGACCCCAAAATGAATTTTTAATTTTAACATTCATGGAAGGTAGATGGTGTCTCTCTCTTTACATCCCTTCAAAATGAGGAATGTAGGGAGTAAGAATGAAGACACTATTCAAATAGTATGTTTACGCTATTTGTATGTTCAAATAAGCAAAAAGCCTTGGGACAACCTTGTACAGTGTGGAAACCTCCATCTAAATTCATTTTATCAGTTATTCTTCTGGAAAGTCACAGTCTACCACATTTCGTGAATTTCCAAATAGATCCAAGAAAAAGAACAAATTTGGTAGGTAGTATTGCCAATGTGGAATGCAGAATTTAGATTTACATCAATTGAAGTCTTCTGGGTAGATGAACTTTGTAAAGCTTCTTTTCTATGAGGGGTTTGTGTTTTGGCTTCTTCTTTATTTCCTCAGGGCTTGAAAATCTCTGCCAAGTAAATTTTCAAAAGTTTTAAAAATAAAATTTTGTCAAAAAGTTTACAAACACAAATCCTCTCCAGATTTCATATTCCAGACCTATAGATTATGAGAAATCTATAAAGTGAGAACATTTTTCATTAACTATTAGCATTTCTCTTTCTGTTTTGCTACTGATCTTTCTTATAGTTGTGTACCCTAGAGTGGGTAGGAATATGGTCAGGGGACCTCTGAAAGACCTGCTTGGAACTCCTGAAGATATTTCCTTCCCTAGATGTCTGCTCCTCCCCTCTACTGCAGGCTGCTGCTTGCCAAGCAGAGAAGGCCTCTGTGTGTGACTCAGAGCAAAGTCAAGCAAGTTCAGTTTAAATTCAACATCACCCTAGTCCTTTAATCTATGTCAGTAGTCTTCACTAAAACAATGCAAAATGCATATGTTTTTGTTAAAGGAGCTGTTTCTGTGAAGGCTGGAACAACAAAAACAGGAGAGGTAGTGGAGAATAAAGTAAGTAATGCATGGAAGTCTGGCAAGTCTTTCTGCTTTGCATGATTCTCATAATGTCAGACTCCTTTCAGCATGTCCATAGTTCATTAAGTTGTCACAGCATACTCAGTCTCCTACCTTGCTAAGGAACAAAGATTATTTCATCCTTTTCCTCACAGGTCACAATACAAGTGCTATAATATTTGGAGTTTCCCTAGTCCTATTTTTTTCTGAGCATCCCTGTCTGAAAAGTTTTGTTCATGGAAAACTGCAAATTGTGGTGAAGCTCAGATAACGGAAATCATGAACCAGTCTCTAGCACGGATTTTTAACAGAGGTACAGATCTCAATCCTGTTACCCACAGGATGTCTCAGAGCATTATTTAACATGATGATGTATGGACTAATGTGTGTTGTAATGGGAGCCCAGGTGGTTAGTTAAAAAAAAAAAAAAACAATAGATTGGAAAGAAGTTCCTGGGCTGACTAAAGGTATGCCCATTTAAGTATGGCCTTAACCCACACACTGTGATGAAGACTTCAAGATCACGCCTCCAGAACTTTCTGTTTTGTCATCTCCACTCCAAATTTTTCTTGACTAAGTAAATGACAGGATCAAAAACCTCTTTAGTATGTGTCACAGCCACCCTGGATTTCAGAAACTGAAAAATGCTGAAGTCACAAGGAGAAGAAATATATAGGAAATACAGAGATGAAACGGATAATGAATATAAGGCATTGAAAGAATCTGTAACGTCCCTTATGGATGAAGGAAAATCTGATTTAAAATTGAACACTGGCTAAAAACATTGCACTTTCCTGATGTGGATCCTGCATTTTTCCTTATCATATTTTCACCAATCTGTAGTATTCCTGAAATTCTCTCTTATCCATCAATTTATCCTGCTTTGGATTTCATTTGCATATCCTTTCATTACTGATCCTGTCACTTTGCTTTCAATCTGTATTCTCATTGTTCTGAGGAAAGTATTTATATTCTAGCCCTTGGTTTCACTTCAGTCCATGACTTATTTCTGAATTAGTTACAATCCTAGACACATTACTCAGTCTACTTCTTTCTTTTCTCAGCATCTTCTCTCTTTATCAGAATTCATCCTCCCACTTAGTTTTCTATCATGTAGTTCAAGAATGGCTGTTCTTCACTTGCAGTACACCATCAAAAAATGGGTAATAACATTTTTTTTCTTCCTCAGATATTATTAACTGTTTAATGTTTTGTTCCATGAATTCTTTCTGAATTAGACACTGCTAGTGCATTAACAAAATACTGTAGATAATTATGAGACTAGGCTGGTATCAGTCAGCTATACCTTCAATAGTTCTTCTTGCTGTTGCTCAAAATATATGCAGAGATGTGTTTCAAGGATATATGCTGGGTAGTTATTCCACTGATTCTGCACCTCAGCAACAGATACTGGTTTACTAAGTTATTCTGATAAATGTAGGCAAACGATTTTATTTCACCTACTCTATTTTGTTAAGACAGACCGAAAAGAATATGGGATAAACTGTATTCAGGTGGCACTAATGGATGTAAGTAGAGAGTCAAAACAACATATTTTTCACATTTTCTTGAAAGAACACTCCTGAAATGAGATTTGAAAGATTATTGCAAGATCAGATTCAACATCTGATCATATTTAAAGCGGAGACAATTAAGAATGACATACTGAGATTAATAAGCATTAGAACAGTCCTAAAGAAGACAAAATTAGGAATGATTTTAATACTGCATTTTGTAGCAATTGGCATGTAATCAGATTTTGTTTTGTGTGTTTCCCTTTACCTGACCTTTGCATCTGTTTTTCAAGACATTGTTTACATGGTCTGCATTATGCTGTCTGGCTTTATAAATGGATCTGTATGGTAAACTATCAGGTTGTTGCAATGTTTTTTTTTTCCCCTGAAATCTAGACAAATTATGCCCAATGCTTTCACCTTCAATGGGTTCAATGAAATCAATTCAGTTATATTGGTAATGTACTTTACAACACTCAAGGAGCCATCTAGGCCTGAATTTTAATGAAACCAACACACTGTGCACAGGCTGCTGCATGAGTAGTAATAACACTTTGCACTTATATAATAATTCTATTTACTAGGCAAGATACAAATGAAAAGCTCAGAATATAATACAAAAAATAAAAATAAAAGAAGTCAAGATATCTTTTCAAGCACCACTGCACCTAAAAATACAATGAGCTGTAATGCTTTGTGTTTTTTTCCCTCCCCAGACCCTCTTAATTAGGAAGCTCCAATAAGTTCAGTTTATCAGTACTGAAAGTAGCTCACTGAAAGCATGATAATGTATAATCAAGAGAATGTCTAGATACACTCCGCACTGTTGTGCGCTCTGAATAGCACATGAAAGAAAGGAAATTTGGAATTATTAGCCAGCCAGAAATGAAAATTTGAAATCTAGAGCCTTTTCTTAGTACCTGTGATAATACAGAAGCAATAGTTCCTGTTTGGTCTTTCAAGCATGATTCCTTTGCCTCCTGTTCTTTATTCTGACTCCAAGAATGCTGGAATTAAGCAGGATTCACCCAGTGTCAGCAGATCTCATTTTAGAGTCATAGAATCATAGAATCACAAGGTTGGAATGGACCTGCAAGATGATTTTGTCCAACTGTCCTCCTATCACCACTACTACCACTAAGCTACTAAACCATGTCTCATAGCACCTCATCTGTGATGGAATCCTTTCCCTTCAAAATTCCATCTATCTTAAGACATTATATGTTATTTTCTTTAATTTCTTCCTTTCAGGTAGAATTTGAGTGGATCATACTTTTTTTTTTTCCCAAAGTTTACTCAAAAACATGCCTACTCAGGGCTGGCTCAAAAAAGCCTAAGCCTATTTATCAGTTCCAATAGTCCCCATCCCTGCAGGATGATCAGGGATTTGGTCACAGGACCTCTGGCCTGCTCCATAAATGATGCGGTTCTTTTTCTTAGCCAGCATAGCAAATTCTTCTGGTGGCTGCTAACAGCTAAGGTCACAGATCACACTGCTTAGAGAATCATGGAATGAATTATCCACTGCAATCTACCCAGCAGATTTGTCTTCTCTCAAGATGTGGACATTTCAGTGTAAGTCACCTCCTGTAAATATTCTGCAACTGTATCTAAGGAAACACTACCAAATAAACAGTAATTCTAAAGAACATTTCATTCTAATTTCCTAATTTAATGAGGTTTCCACACACCAACATTTCCCATGATACGAAATTCTGAGTGAGTTTTACAGATTTTGATCTTGAAAACAGCACCACAATATCAATGTATGCATTGTTTTCCTTCTGTTGGTGATCTTAGTGCTCTGATTCTATTCCCACTCTCACTAGAGCGAATACAGAGTGAATTTATGTGAATTGTCATAATTTCAGTTGAATGAATCTATTTTATATGTTTATATATACATATAAATTATACATGTATATATATACATACACATTGTTTATATATATATTTTTATATATATTATTTTTTTGTTATTATTTTTTTTCCCTGAGAGTTTGGTCAAGCAACTATATTAATACTGTGTGAAAGCATCAAAAACAAATTGAAGATGAGTGCTCTTTCATCAACTACACTTTCTTCTTTATTTGTACAGTAAATGCTATAAGTGTGAAGAAAAAAAGAATCTGCCCATTGTTACAGAAGAGCTTGGTTAATACTGTATTATGAGATATGCAAATAATTTTGTTGAAATAGAACAAAAATGCACCTGGTAATTCTTTAAGTTCATTCTGTGGGCAGCCAATTCAGGATCCTTGAAGTCTGATTTCAAGGAACCAGAGCACAAAAGCATTGGTAGTTGTAGCTGCATGTAGCCCAGGAAATAAGAGTTTAAGAATTTAACAATTATATTCCCGAAGATGGAACACTGCAATTATACAATAGCTAAACTATGCAGCTTATATCCGGAATTTGGGACTAATAAAGCCTGATGTCATATCTGCTTCATGTCTTTACTGCCCAGTAAGCTTCAAAGTCTAGATAAAGCTTCTTTCAGGCATAATGTCTCCCATGAAAGTACACACTTAGTTCTTTATTAAGGGTTGCATTCAACTTTATCCTTACAGGAGAAATCAGTAGAGTTGTTACACTTTATCTAACTTCCTATTTTGTTAGGGAGGATAAAAAGAACAGATGTATAGAGCACCTTCCTATCCCTGGAGGTGTTCAAGGCCAGACTAGATGGGGCCCTGGGCAACCTGATATAGTGTTTTTTCTTTCAAAAGTTACTGAAGAACGTCAGATATGCACTTCTGCAAGACAATATATTTAACTGCTTGCAAAACCACACTAAAAATTTGGAAATTATTCTTCAAAGACTGTATATTATTATGCTGCTTTTTTTTTTTTTTTTTGGTAGTTTAGATCTGAGACCTTTGATAATTTCTGTTAGAAATACCCATCTTATTGGATTTGTTGTACCTTAATCAACATCCAGTTTTTCTTACATTCTTTTGGGCAATATGGAGAAGGAAAACAGGAAAGTAAATAAAACATAGTTTGTACAGTACTCCTAGAGAACTTTAAAAGAAGGCTTAGGCTGATTTTTTTGTTATTGAGTAGCATCAAAGAAAAGATTTATCATCCTTCAAGGTGGTGAACAAAAATGTTCTCAAAGTTCTGAAATCACAGTAATATTTGGGGCTTTAAATGCAATGAAAATTACTTGTTACATGTAAGGATCAAGGGATAAAGGGGGAAAATACTGTGTTCAAGACATGCCATAAAGACTGCAATAAAGGAATTGACTTTTAGATACTGTTTAAGAAACAGTTATTATTAAATGCTGTTTCAAATTTCAGTTGTTGGATAGCACTTTGCCTAGAAAATCAGGTCAATTAAATTTTTTAAAATTGCATTTAATGCCATCAACCGAGCAATAACTGAGATAAATTGGAAGTGCTTATTAGAAAGAGCAAATGTTGATGAAATTAACTAAACATCTAGGAGATGACAGAGCAAGTTTGGAAGGAGAATATGCCATTATGCAAAATCAAGCTGTACACTACAGTGTTGATGACTGATATGTCTTTTAAGTTAAATGAAAGCAAAACAGACTTTTAAAAATGATAGGAAAGAAAAGATCTGCAGTACTGTTAGAATTTTATGTGAGGAAACAGAAGGACTATAAAGATGACATTGAAAGCATAAATGGGAATAATGAAGCAGCACTGCTGAAGAATACTAAGATAAACATAAGAAGTTCTTTAAATATATTAGAAGACAAAAATATGGAAAAAAAATATGAAGAAATTGAAAGGGAAAACAGATCATGTTGGCGTATGCAGCTGAAAATGAGTACGTTTACAATATCTTTGTTGGGAGATTATCAATTCAGCTGTAGAGATGCTGGATTTCCACCTACTTTTGTAAATCAGATGAAATAATTAGAGCAGTTGAATGAGAGAAGAAGATGAACTCTCATGAAGGCTCTGTTTGCAAAAGAAAGCATCAAAAAATGAAGAAAATAATATTTAGAGATTTTATAGATCAAGCCAGTAAGGAACTGGATGGGCCATTATCTTTGTAGATCACCACTTCTTGATTCACAGATGTAGAAAATGCTGCAGAAGGAAGCAGAATGGAAAAAAACAGGAAGTTTATAGCTCTGGGAGCTAGTTGGAGGTGGTCTAATTGAAATCTAATTGAAGTATTTCTTATGAATGTCAAGAAAGATGCTTTGCTTAATTCAGTCTCTTGAAACTTATTTATTTATTTTATCTCCAGCATTTCTTTTTGAAGAAGCTAATATAAGCTACTGGTGCATATTCATCCTGTGCTAGATTAAAAATGTATGAAAGCTGCTCTGAAAGTAATGCCTCCTATTTATTACATTGTCTCACAGTGTCTGAGGCAGATGTTGGAGGTGTGGCAGTAGAGGCTGAACCTTCCTGCCAACGTTCCATTCCATTTTGTTGCCATGTGACAGACGGCGGCAGGGGGGCAGTCTGACAAAACGGAGTCTGACATGGAAGTGTGTATGAAGCAAAGCTGTGTCACTGAATCCTTCCATGAGAAAAAAAACAGCACCTCACCTGCTAACATTTGTCGACTCTTGAGGAACATTTACATGGACCAAACAAAGGACGTGAGCACAGTGGGGAAGTGAGTGTTGAATTTCAGCGGTGGTGACAGTGGTCCCCTCCACTGGTGCAGATTTTTGAGTGTGGTATGCAGGCTCTTGTTCATTGCTAGTGAAAATGCATAGTGAATGGTGGTGAGTATGCTGAAAAACAGTGTTTTGTAGCTGAGAATCTGTTCTATTAAATAGTGTTATTGTGTTATTTCTATTAGTCGTAATTTCCATGGAAATAAATAGGAAGCATTATTTTCGGAGCAACCTACTTACAAGTTTTTTTTTCTTGACTGTGAAGAGAACTAAAATCAGACTTTAACTCCCAAGATATAAAAACTCTTCTATGGTAGACAGGACTTGTAAAATTTTTATTCTTTGATTATATGTGTCTAATTGCCAAATACAGGACATTGCTTCTTTCTTAATGTCCTGATTTTCCTGGGTGCTAGGAGGGGAAGAAGGCATGACATTTACAGTTTATAATTATGCATACCTGAATCCTTTCATTCTAATAACACTGAGTGATGAAACCCAAGCACGTTCTTTTCTCTTGGTGCCTATTTTGTACATAATGCATCTGCATTATGTGATAATCAGCACATCTCCCACTTCATTATAATATATATAGCCAGGAGTTGCAGGAGTTCACAGACTCCATTATATTCAATTTATCGTCTTGTGGAGCCCTCAGAAGTGTTGCAAAGTTTGGCCACTAGCACTCTTTGGAATATATATTACCATGAGATGGGGATGTGCTGACTATTCAGGAAAGAATCAAAATATATTTAAAGGAAGCAAATATCACAGAAAAGAGTAATGAAATAATTTAAGCTTTTGATTAGGAAATTCTAAAGCTAAGGAACATTAGAAAAAGCAGCAAGGGCAGCTAATAACCTAATTCAATACTATCCTGGCAAAGGTTAGCAATATACTTGATACTAAGGGAAATATGGTAGAATATTGCTGAATGAGCAAGCATGCTAATAGAGATACATAAACTATATTCACTGATAATATTGTGGAATGTAAGCCTGGCAAAGTTTTTAATGTACCGACTCTATTAGTTACAAGATTTAATGAAAAAAAATGAAGTATTAAATAATTCATTTTATTTTCCTATCTCTTTTCCTAGCTTTAATGGGAGGAGAGGATAACTTAGGATCTGGTGTTACATTCAGATAGGGATCAAAAACAGGTTTGAGTATTCCTCTGAACTGTTTTCAGAGAAATCAAGGGCTTTGTTTTTGCAACACTTACAGTAACAGAGCTTAGGATTGTTAAGCATTTCAGGAGGCAGAGATCTCTCACAAGGCATAGTACAGTGCAGTGCAGCAGCAAACAAGGAAAGGAAACCTAGATTCTGAGTCAGTATTGGCACATTACTTTGACTGCTCTGCCAGTATTCAGGATAGAGTGGTTCTTATTTTATATTGTGTGTATTGTCAGCTTTGGGTATTGCCTGTGATTTTACTTCTGCAACATTAGCAAACTGCATAAAACCAAACATTTGTTAGAATACCATTATTATTATTATTACATCTATTGATATATTATTATTATTCATAATAATCATGGTCATGCTAGTATATACCCTGTGATTAGATATGTTGGTAACTTATTTTGAATGACTGATACAATGCAAGTGGTCTCATTGATGAAATCAATCGATCTTATCAATTAACCAACTTGTTTACCATGAATAAAGCTATCAGCATCTGATCTACTACGTGCCTATAAGAAGAATAGAATCTTTAAATCTCAGATTAATTATGTCTTGTATGTCAACATTACTCTTCCAAATAAATGTGTAAATTAAATAATTTATAGGAGAAAAAAAAAATGCAATTCACAGATGCCAAGAAACATGGTAGCCAAAAGTTTTTAGCCTTGAAATAAATATTTTGTCACAAATATCATATAAAACTGAGACAGTAACGAAGGACCCTGTATGGGACTTTCTCTTACCAATAATAATCCTCTGCATCTGTGATGGTTTCACACCAGTAGAAACACAACCACGCTGCTCTCCACAGAAGGATAGGAGGAGAAAATATGATGAGAAAAAGCTCTTGGGTTGAGATAAGGACATGGAGATTGCTTACCAATTACCATCACAGGCAAAACAGACTCAGCATAAGAGAGATTAGTGTAATTTATTGCCAACTACTAGCAGTCTAGAGCATGAGAATTAAAAGTAAATTAAAACACCTCCTCCTCCATCCACCTTCTGCTACTTTCTTCCCTCCAAGCAGTGCAGGTGAATGGGGGCTGTGGTCTGTCCACAATACTTAATTTTTGCTACTCCTCCATGGTCCATCTCTACCCCTCCTCTACATGCGGACATCCCACAGAGTGCCATCCTCCTCAAACTCATCCCACGTGGGCCACAGCTCTTCAAGTACCGCTCCTCATGGCTACATGGAGCCTGAAGCTGCTCCAGGATGAGGCCCAATGGGTTGTCTGGAGACAGCCTGCTCCACTACGGGTCTCTCCTAGGCTGCAGAGAGCATCTGCTTTGTGTCTGGAGCACCTCCTGCAGTATAATCACCCAGAAGCACAACCATCATCATTCCTGTCCCAGCTCTGGTCAACAGTGTGTCCCTTTTGGAGCTGCTGGAGTTGGATCTGACCTGACATGGGCCAGCTGCTGGGATAGTCTCACAGAGGACATCCATCCATGCTGCTCACTGATACCAAGACCTTTCCAAACAAGCCCAATACAGCAGATAAATGGAAGAAAGGATCACATAAAACAGTTAGATCAACAACTCTAATAAACCAAAGGATCACAGAATCACAGGATGGCCAGGGTTGGAAGGGATCTCAAGGATCATGAAACTCCCACTCCCCCACCCCATGCAGGGCCACCAACCTCCACATTTAATACCAGACCAGGCTGCCCAGGGTTCCATCCAATCTGGCCTTGAACACCTCCAGGGACAGGACATGCACAACCTCTCTGGGCAGCTGTTCCAGCACCTCACCACTCTCTCTGTAAAGAACTTCCCCCTGACATCCAACCTAAATCTTCCCTCCCTCAACTTAAAACCATTTCTTGTTGTCCTGCTTTTATTTACCTTTTCAAAGAGTTGATTCCCCTCCTGTTTGTAGGCTCCCTTTAGGTACTGAAAGGCTGCAATGAGGTCACCCCACAGCCTTCTTTTCTCCAAGCTGAACAAGCCCAACTCCCTCAGCCTGTCTTTGCAGGGGAGGTGCTCCAGTCCTCTGATAATCTTCATGGCTCTCCTCTGGACCCTCTCCAACAGCTCCCTGTCTTTCTTGTACTGGGGGCTCCAATCCTGGACACAGTACTCCAGATGGGCCTCACAAGAGCAGAGTAGAGGGGGACAATCACCTCCCTGTCCCTGCTGGCCACCTCTCTTCTGACAGAGCCCAGGATACCATTTGATTACCAGGATTTGAGGAAAGTGCATATAATTCTACAGTGAGCATGACAATGACAAGAAAAATGGGAAGGAGACTCACCATATCTAGGAACAATATTTTTATTCTAATGTATATTAGACTGTACAATGTAGGGATTTGGGGAATGGGATGTCAGTCTGGAGGAGACTTGGTAACCCATCAAGAAGCCAGAGAAACACCATGCAAATTAATTACAATACTGATGCAATGATGCTACAGAAATGCAAGATGAGACAGGTCAGAGCAGATACTCACCATCTTGGGAAGGACAGGATGTTGCTTCTCTGCTGGGCAAATGAAAAACCAATCATATTCAGAGGGCTGTAACAAGGTGATGGATTTGCTTAATGACGGAGTTGAAAACTACACAGTCATAGTGATGCTTATCTCAAGGAGTTTTTGTGGCTTTCAAATAGCAGAGTCATACTCAAGTCTTTGAGGACATCTCTTCTGCAGAAAAAAGTGAGTTCTCCAGAAAGACTCACTTTTCCATTCACTGCTACAGAGGGGCAGCTTGGGTTACAGGGAATCAAGAGAAGAAAATCATCTCTTTCACTCCTAAAACTGTAAGGCTGTAAATATTATGCTTGGTAGTTGTGTCCCATCTCTAAGGAAAGAGGCTGCAGAGCATGGAAGGAAACTGAATTTTTGGTTTATTCACCCTGCTGATACTTCTGGCATCAGGTCTATCTTTAAAAACTGGAGCAAAGCACAGAGGTCCTAGCAGCAACCGACCAGGATGCAGATATTATCGGCACCATAAATAAATTCTGTGCCTCTTCATGCTCACCATTAAATCATGCAGCTTCAGTTTACTGCAAATTACAAGAGCTGTGCTATAAAGCCCACCTTTTACAAAACCACTTTATAGTCATGCTAACAGCATCCGTAGCTGGGGTTAAATATCACTCCCAAACCATTTCAGATCATTTCCTTCTTAGTATGCAATAATGTTTCTTCAGATGCCTGAGATCTTATCTGAAATTAAATGTTGGATATTCAGTAACAGCCTCATGGGGGATTTTTTTTTTCCCATGAAAATCTGTGCTTATCAGTCAGAGACATATTTTATCCTTAACATGTTGTGTCATTGGATGCATCCCAAAATTACAGAGTAGTGGCAAGAAGCAGATTTATTTATTTATTTATTTATTTACTTATTTATTTTATGCAACGATGCAAGAAATATCTGACCAGCTAAGGTGTACAGCATAGAAAAACAGCAATTCAAGATGAAAGCTTCAGCTCCATGGGGGGACAGAGAAATATTAAGCAGCATCTTGTGAAGCACATAGTGAAAGCAAGAAAAAAAAAAAAAAAAGTGTGATGAGATGAGTCATTCTGGACATTGATATTGCAAACTGTGGGGAATTGCTTTGCAATTAAAGAGTGAAGGAACAGATAGGGTGATAGATTCTATCAGGCAGGAAGGGTGCTTTGCTACCAAAGATTCAATCCTAATGTTAAAAGACTTCTGAAATACTGTGATCATTTGTACATATCTGCAGAAGAACTAATATATGAAAATAGGAAAATGCACAAAAGCAAGAGAAGCAAGAGAAGCAATGTATGAAAATAGGAAGAGTCATAGAAGAAATAACAATGACAAAATTTCCTCTACTGTACCTTGTATAGCTGATAACATCTTAATAAAACAAAAAAACCTCTCAATTCAGTGAATCCCACACCATAGTTGATTCTACCATTACAGCAGTAAAAATGAGACTTTACTTTTTTTTTCTCCTTCATTTTTTGACAAAATAGAGAATTCCTCATTGAGAATACTTACAGAAAATATTGCTAAGTGAAATGTCATATATTTGAGATCGTTCCTAGGGACAATTACTAAGGAAGATATCCATGGAAGATAATGAGTACTTACATTAAACAAGTAAAAAAAATATGATTTGTAATAGAATACATTTTTTTTAATTGTTGATAAGGTAGGAAAGGAATCAGATGCTGGGTGGTGGAGAGAGTTTCTAGTTACTACAGGAGTCAAAGAGGCTTATTTGCAATTGGAAGAAGGGGAGTTTTCCTGTATAATAAGGAGTAGTGCCATGGGAAAAATCCCAATGTTACCCTTTCATAGAATCTTACCTTATCTCAATATTTGTAACAGATTAATAGGCAAGCTGTCTAATCTCATGTTCCTTTCTATTGTCTTTGATTATCCAGACATATTCAGTGTCACAGAGGTGGTTCTGTGATAATTGAAATTCTGTACTGGCATCTGAACTTTATACGATCAAGTTGTATTGCTTGCCACCATCTCTTAATAAATCAGCAAATACTAAGATCTTTTATGGACTAAGAATAAGAGGGATTGTGTTCATCCTCCCCCAGCTTTATTTTGCATTTCTGTTGCTGAAAAATCCACCCTGCACTGTGTGGCAAAGTATTGGTGTCTAATTGTCAAGGAGTGGGTGTGATTGTGGGCGTTGGTGTGAAACACAATGATTCTCACACTCTGACACCCTAAAGGTTATCTCCCCTCTTCTGCTTTTCAGTGCTCGTTATCATGTTTATGAAATAATATGGGCTCCCTCTGGTGACTAATTGAACACCTGCAAATTCCCAAATCTGCTCATCAAAAAGCCTGAAGGATCAAAGTGTCTGTGTGAAGGGGGATGTAATGTCCTTGTACATTTCCATATGCATATAAATTCCCCAAAAACCTGTGTAAGCATCAGATCCAAGAGCAGGCACCTATTTTGTTTAAGACTCCAGGCATACACTCTCTGTTCTAATCTTTAACCATTAAAGGCCACTCGCTGTAGCAAAGCAATGCTGGAATTACAGATTTATTATTTACAATGATTTTTGCAAACCCGTTTTCCATCACAGAGAGCCAGAGATGGACAAAGGAGCTGTTGCTGGCATGCAAAAATATCATATGGTAGAATAGAATGTTCTATAGGTTCGATATAGCTTATATCAGAAGCAAAACAAAGCCTATATTTTAAGATACATCTGTTTTTAAGGAAGCAGGGCTAGTTTTAGGGACTTTGAAATGATTTACTATTTGAGGCAGGATGAGAGAGGGTGCAGAAATCTCCACTGATGCTGGTCATGTCCTTCACTGTGGGCTGAAGATCATTTCCAATAGGCAGTTTGGGTGGAGCACTCAAATTTGGATTAACAGTCTGAATTTAGAATGCCCTTTGTCAGATGGCTCTAGTGAGTGAAAGCCACCATAGCCATGATTTTATTTATAACTATGGAAATAGTAAGTCATAAGAGTTTTTACATATTGGATTTAAGTAGCATTACACCAAAATAAACAAAACAAAACAAAAAGTTAATTTGGAGGAATAGAAAATTGATTTTGTTTAATATAATGCCCATTCAGTGATATAGCTTTCTCAATCCTGAAAGTGTTTAAGTGATTTTTTCTTGTTACAGGAGGAGATAGCTGAGGTTAAAACAGAGACTGTTCTTTAGAAGAATCTAAGTCTTATCAGAAGGAGTATCCCAGCACCTGAGATCACTGACAGTTCTGTGTCTTTCTGATAGACAAGAATGCAATCACAGACCAAAAAAATGCTAACAATTTGTTTTGAGTGTCATTCTAGAGAAACATTTCTTCTTACTGTATCAGCATTGTTATAATATTAATGCATTGTTCAAATGGTAATGTCTGCCCACTGTAATGGATTTTCATTATACTTTTTCTTAGAAATTCTTAGAAATAAAACTCTTTAAAGGCACAATAAGAGTTAACTTTATTTGGGGTTTCACTATGTAGCATCACTCTCCAATATGTTTTGTTTGTTTGTTTGGTCACATTAACATATTTTTTGTACCATTGCATTTAACATTGCAACAGTACAGTAAATTCTACATCTCTCACACTACCACAACAGGTGCTCTATTCAAGCACCTGTTCAAGTTAGACTGCTCAATATGGCCATAATTCCCTCTAAAGGCGATGTATTTTTCTTCAAATGGGTGACTCAGTTTATTCTAATCTAATTTGTAAACAGAAATAAAAAGTCATTTCCTAATTCTTTCTATTTTCCTTCTCTTTTTATATAAGATATGCTTCTCAGACTGTGTATGACTTTAATCTTCAATGAAGTTATACTGATTGCATCCAATGTAACGTGAAACTATTCAAATGCTAAGGCTGTGTTACTGAGTTTCAGTATACTGAAAAAAAGAGATACAAAACAAATCCCTGCCTGTTAATTTTTGTCATCTTTAAAGGACAGGAAAATCCTTCTTGATGTACAGAATAATTCTTAGAACCTGAGCAGCCATGTTCCTCAATGTCTATAATTGCTAGAATAAACAATTTGTTGTGTCACGTTTCAATGTTAGTGATATTTGGAGTTTACAAATTCTGATATCATTCTAGCAAAAGCAAAAATGGAAAAAATTCTATTATTGTGTTCAAGATTAAATGATAATTATTTATTTTGCTCTTTTGATCTCTTAAAATGTGGTGTTTTTTTCCTAAATTTCTATGTTAAAATATCAAAGATTATCAAAATAATTATTTTGATTGGCCACAAGTTTTTTTCTTTAGAGTATTTTAATACCTGTGAATTTTGATACATTGTCAACAGTTATCTTCTTTTTCTTTCCTGAAAGTTAAAAAATTTCTTTATGTAAATTCACCAGATCTGGAGGTTGGCAGCCCTGCCTATGGCAGAGGGGTTGGAGCTTGAAGATCCTTGGGGTCCCTTTCAACCCAAGCCATTCTATGATTCCATTATTGGTCTCTTAAAAATAACGAATCAGGAAATGGAATATTCCCATATTCATCGTGTTAAAGTGAAAAATTAACAGAAGTCTTTTGATATTTCTGTAATTTGAGACATCTGTGGCCAAGAGAAAAAAATCTCAGGAAAAAAAGTTCTGTATTTTCTCATTTAAAAAAGAATGTAATATAAAGCAATTCTGTAAAGATTTTTTTTCTTCATTTTAAAAAGTACCGTTTTAATACTGGGCACCTCTTGAAAAATAATGTTACTTAAATATTTTGTAATAATCAACTGATGTACAAGCATGACTATGAACAACACACTGGTATGTTCCTATTGCTTCTGCAGCTTCTGCCTTGTTCTTTAATTTGCTTAGCAACAGAAATAAATTGATTTTTTTCATAGAAATACTAGAAGCATTTTATGATCCGTCCCATTTTCTTACTTGCTTACATCTCACAGTCCATCTTGAGCAACTGAGAAAAAGTGTGTGCATAAAATACAGGAAGCTTTACAGAAATAATTGCTATCTTTGCTATTTCAAGAAAAAATCTGTCTCATTCTGAACAATGCAACAGCTCATCTTTGGAGAGAACAGATTGAACTGGGAAACGGCTGTTTCCAATACAGTCCTTATTACTGCATGAAAAGGTGTCACTCAGTTATTTAAACTGAAATGTTAGATTTAGTCATGGACTATGAAGTCTCTTTCTTCTCTACATCTTCATTCTGGTGGTTCGATAGATCTCAGGCGTTTTCTTCCATCTAAATGCTCTTCAGTTAAATATGTTTGAATTGCAAATTATTTTAAGGAGTAGGAATTACTTATTGTATGGAATAAAAATTAAATAGAATACCCTTTGGTAAGGTTTTTCTTTTAAGATAGATTAAAAGTTTTGCTTGTCTTCAGAAACATTCCAAACTCGGCATTTTACATTTCAAAGGGGATTGATGTCATTTCTATATAAAATTTGTAAGAAAAATCAGTTAGGATCCTTAAGAAGCAAAAATATGGTAGAACTAAAACGAACTATACATTAAGGTCATTAAATGTGTCTAGATCTTAGTGTAATAATGAGTGACTTGGCCAAAACTTCATTGAAAAAGGTGCAGGTTCAGTCACATACAAGGTGTACCCTAATATTTCTTTTTATTTTATCCTAATATTTCAGTTTTTAATGTTAATGGCAGTGTGATATCTCAGAGGTTCTGCACCCTGTTTTTAGGGGAAAGTACTCAAGCTAAGATTTTCTCTTACCACCTCCTTGCCCTCAGCATGAGCTTATTTTGCTTCCTGGCCCCAGTGCATGAGGGGAAGCCTTGCTCCCTACAGTCTCTTCAGCATCTCGAAACTCACCAGCAGTGCAGTATAATGATGTCCTATGTGAACTCCTTTGTTTTTTGACAAAGCACTGAACCTGTAAGAAAATTTCCAGATGTAATTGATAAGGCAAATGGGTAATAAATATTAGATCCCTTCAGAGGAACTAGCTTGATCCTTACATCAAAGTCTATTATTCATATGACACCTACACAGGGCAAGGATTATTCCAATAACCATTAACTAGTCTTTCCAGACTTTTTTCAGTTTTACATTCCACTTTCTCACTGGCTTTAAAAAAACAGTAGCAAAACTTTTGAATAAAGCTTTTAAGCTTTCTAGAGGCAAAATTCTAATACAATCACTACTTCTGGTATGCAGTCCACTGCAGTTTTAAGACATTAACAGTTTTGGATGAACTTTTGTAGTTAATTTGAATTGCTAGTTACTTTGAGCTGTGAAAGCAGCGTTGTTTCTGCAGTAGTGTTGTTGAGTGATTAAGTCCTGATGTAATAAATGATGAAAATAAAAAATCTGAATGACACACTGAAGGTGTGTCAAGGTTCAGAGAAACCTTGGATATCACCTTGAAAACAAGATAGAGCAGGGTTTTTCCTGAGGCAAATGGGGAACGTGCAAGCTTGATAATTCCTGAGATATTGTTCTTTCGATGTGGGTTCTCCACCCTACATTAAACAGAAGTATAATTAGGAGGAAGTGGAGCAATAAGAACACTACTAAAACCGCATCTTAGTAAAGAAAAAGGAAAAGAAAAAAAAAACACTATGAGAACAGTTTGCATCTGTTGCCATATTTTCCTGTTCTACTCTCAAATGCAGATAATCTTCATATTCAGTTCAAGAATTTGAAGAGTTTAACTGTTCTTTCCTAATTAAAGATGAAAGTATTGCTTTCAAAATGAACACAATTTTAGGCCATCACAAATAATTGATACTGCATACCCTTCTGGGAATTATTTCTATTAATGGCTAGAACTGATATTAACGTTAAAATGGTGGTGATGCTGCTACATACATTTATTTGTATCATAAAATCAGAGAAAAAGTGTGAATTCATTTACTACACAGAAGCCCTTCAAAAAACTGTCTTGAGGCACAGAATCTATCAAATAGTCTGAGTGTAAACATTTCTCATTTCAGCAAGATTAGTATATATATCTTTTTTCTGTAGGAATGTATGTTCAAGATCATTTTGATATTTAATAAGAAAGGTTTTCCTGTCTAGAACTAGAAAAATCTTTTCAAGATCCAATTAAAATCAAACAAAATTGAATTAATTTGGGCAGCTTTTTAGGGTGGGGATTTAAAAAAAAATCCTCATGTCTTTATCTGTCTTGTCTTTGATATTGCAACTTTACTGTTAAAAAAAAAAAAAAAAAGAAAAAAAAAGAAAAAAAATGATACTCTGCTTTGTGGCTGTTTTCTCTTTGGTGCCACTTTGAGGATCCATCATTCATTGTATCCTGGTCATTACTTCCTTCCTTAAATAAAAGAGATGATTGGGTGAATAGGCTAAGAAATAATGAGAATAATATTGAAGTTTGGAGACAGAACTTGGCTTTAGAGTCTGTACAGAATAAAAAAAAATTACCTGCTTTCATCTTTTGTGTACCAGATCTCTTTTACGGATGGTGTTAGTCTCATTAGCTTAAGAAATTTGTTAATACTGGTGCCACTGTGCGGTAGCTGACTTTATTCTTTTGAACGGAAGCCTTGAAACATCTTTAAAATTCCGAATTTCTTGTTCTGTGAACATGTTCTGAGATTTCTTTAAATCTAAAAAAAAAAACTGGCAGGAGTTAAAAAAGTTTCTTAGATGTCCAAACAAGCTTGTTTTTTAATATGCACCTTTTACAAGTTCTAGGATAAACTTTTAAGGTTGACTGCAAGCAGCTCTGGTTGTTTTTAAAACATTGGAATTCTTACCAGTTCTTGTAGAGTTCACCTGTTTTTTTCTGGTACCTTGTTAAATTTTATAAACTGTGCTCTGAGAAGAATTCCCCTCAAAATTAAATTCACATAGGTGAATATTTTTATTATCATTACAACTTTACTTTATTGTACTTAAACAAACTACTGTTTAGACAACTCTGCTCCGTGTAATCAGTTCTAGCTTCTAAACATTTTCTTCAAAGTCACATTTAAACCTCTAGCTCCATATGAAAGGGATTTGCTGGTGAAAATGTTCTGAAGGTCTTATCACTATCTTCAAATTGAAAAGGATTTTCGCTGTTATTTGGTAAGAAAAAAAAATAGAAAAATTCTGTTTCAGCAGAGGTGGCAGGCTTGGATAAGCTAGTCCATGTTTATATACACCTCTTATTTTCTAGTGAAAGCATGGAAAACAGTATTTTCATACTCATTATCGTCTTATTTGAGAAGATATAACCTACTGATTTTTCTCTTGCAGAAAAGCTTGCTTCTCTGATGACAGCAGGAGTTACACGCACAGTTATACAAGAAAACATCTGTTTAACCCCATGCAACTTCAAAACACCCTTGGTCTGGTCTAGGTGAGGCTGCCATATATGAGTACATGAGCTCACAGCCAAAGGCTAATGTTCCCTCACATCCTTTTTCTCTTTCCTTAAAAGATAAATCAATCAAAATGCTTTGTTTTGTAGACTTTTTCCCATCCTTTACTAAGGAAAAGCACGTTTAATTAATCTGAGAATTAAGAAGCAGTAAGAACAAATATGAATTCTATTGCAATCATTACATGTATAAAAATGCTTAAGATTTCTTCTGCCTTTGAAATTCTGTCTGGATAAATATGCTTGCAGCAGTCCTGCAGAATAAGTACACCTTTTTCCACATCCATTCATTTTTGAATGAATATTTTTCTTTAAACCCAGCATTTTTTGAACTGGATTAGAATTGATGCAGGTACAGAAGGAAATTGATTTAAAATGATGTTTGGGAAGAAGCACAGGAATTTCTGTAACTTTCAGGCTTGTTTTTTACTGTGGAAATTAATAGAGTGTATCACTCTTGGTTGTTACATACAGGTAAGCATTTCAATGCATGCTGCATTCTGTGTCAGGATTTGGAGTGTTAAGGCTCATGACCAGGGACCTGAATCACTGCAAGAAATGCATGCTAATAAAACAGGGGAAACAAACAAACAAACAAACAAAAAAAACCAACCACAAACCACTGCATTCTCATACTTTATTTTTGGCTGTGCATGGCTCAAATCTCATTATGTGATGTTTTAGAAACTGTAGCCTTGCAAAGCAATTAGACTTAGTGTCTTAGTATCACACCGTGAACTTGCTTCTTACATTTCAGATCTAAGTAAATGTAGGAAAGATATCTTCCAGGAAAACATAATGAAAGTCAGCATCATAAATTGATAAAAATCACTAATCACTAGCTGAGCAGCCATGTAGTATACTGTCCCTACAATCCCTACAAATTTCCTCCTTGCTTTGCCTCTTGATAATATGCATTCATTTTCATTTCCTATGGTGTGCACATACACTACACATTCACAGGTAGTCTGGAACATTTAGTAAGGGAGAACGGTGAACAGAGTAGCTGCTTTGACATTGTTTTTGTTTTTCTGGCAAAGGAAAAAAACAGTGTTATATTTATTCTTGGAATTATTAATATCTAAAGAGGGACTAAACACAGTTATGCATTAATTTGGGAGTTCTTTCATACTTCTCCTTTTCTTAATCAAAGATTTCTTTCTTCCTTCTAAATCCATCTCAAAATTTTAAAGCTGAGCTGGTGTCATTCTTTCATTATGGAAGTTGGGGGCCCTGCATATGGTGGGGGAGTTAGAGCTTGAGGATCCTTGAGATCCCTTGCAACCCAAGCCATTCTATGATTCTATGAGTCTGTGATTATTTCAGCAACATGAGAGATTTATAAGGCGACAGCAGAGTTACTGTATTCAGAATTCTGTTTTTTTTTTCTTCCAGCAGAATAAGATGGGATTTTGACCCTGCTTAATTTCAGCCATCTAACTCCCAACAGTAAATTAGAAATTGGGAACCTAAAGCCCTTCTTCTCAGCTGTCAGTGAAGAATTATTAGTATTTAATTTAAATATGCACAGTTACTGTCTAAATGCCCCAGTAACGATATAGGAAGTCTAGTCTTTCAATTAAGGTATTTCAGGCAAATTAGAAGATCAGGAATTTCTGCTGCTGTGGCTTGACAGTTTACACTGATGTTGGTGTCTTTGAGAATGCTTAGCAGTCCTTAAATAGTTTTGAAAAAAAGTCTAGAAGGATGCAGCTTGGAATTTCTCTCCTACTTATCAGGATGATTGCAGAATTTGATATTTTTGTCTTTTGACAGTTACTCTACAGAAACACCTCTCTTTCTTGGCTCTCCTGAAATGCAACAGGAAAAGCCTTTGGGAAGAGGACACAGTTTGAGACACAGGCTATTCAGGCAAAGTTCAGGATGGAGAATCATTTCACCTATAACCTGCTACAAATGTAAAAGTCAACAAATGGGTCATCTCAACTCTTTAGAAGTATTTAGGAGTAATAGACACTTATGACATAATTCTGTGTTACAGTTCTGTGTCTGTGTTAGAGTGACAAAATATGCAATGTTTGTTTTCTCTCTATGGACTTCTTTTGAGTAATGTCACTCCCTTTTTCTATATCTTGGCTTAGAATAAGCTTTTATTCCCCTGGGTTTTATCCTTATGTTGTTTGTTTGGTTTTCATTTTGTTTTGTTTTTGTCTCTTACACATGTAGATTTCAGTTTTGTTGCCCATTTTTTGACGTATTTTTTTCTATTTCAAATAGCGGTTCTCTATAGTATAAACAATGGAGATGAAAGACCTTCCTTTTTGCTGCAAGGTAAAAATAGTTTTGAACATCATAAACCTCTGCTGTTGACTGTACAGAATAATTGCTTTTTTTTTTTTTTCTTTTTCAAGTATATTTTGAATATTATGAGAATGTCTCATAATAATAATTCCAAATGGAAGATTTTGAAGGAAAAGCTGGATAGGAATACTATTTCTATCTTTAAAAACATCTGTATGTATACCCAGATGTATACAAATGTTAGACTCAGTGTGCTGGTGCAGAATACATTTAAATATGTGATTATAGTTATGATTCTGAAATGAAGCCTTTAGTCATAAATTGATACTCTGAAGCTTGTTGTTAGTACAGTGCTTGGTTGGATCTTTGTTCTGTTAGAGAAGATCTTTATTGAACACTCATCATTCAAAGAAGATTTAAGAAAAGCAGATTTGTCTCTCGACTGCTCCCTTTTATCAAGTGGAATGAAAAATACTTTTACAAGCTATTCCATAAAAGCAAGGTAATTAGAACTTAAACGAATCTATAGTGGTTGGAATTATGCAGTCCAAGGAATTTATCCTTTTTTCTTGAGGTTGAGGGAGGCTTTGGATGATGTCTTTTCAGTATTCTTCCTCCCTTAAACAGAAAATAAACATTGGCCTATTGAATCCAAAAGCAAAAAAATAATTATATTATTTCAACCTAACTTGAATCTAATAAGCAAAAGCATAAGTTCTTCACTCATTACTGCGGCTTCCAGTTTTATATATATAATAGTTTTCTGGAAATTACCTGAGACTACATCCAACATTCTGGAGGAAAATTCTCATCCATAAAATTAGATAGTGATGTCACCTTCATTATCACAGCTCTGCTGAAGACTATTGAACATTACAAACCAGGTAGTTGTGAACCTATCATTGGAGGGCATTTTTGGCTTTGATGGAGTGAGATATCTCCCTTAAATCCTGATTGGTGCCTCAGAACAGGACTGAGACTTTTTCACAAGGTTGTTTATGTTTAACATTTGTATTAGAATTACAGAATTATACAATGTCTTAGATTGGAAGGGACCTTAAATATCATCAAGTGTTAACTCCTGCTGTGGGCTGGCTGCCCCCCACCTGATCGGGCTGCCTATGGCCTCATCCAAACTGGCCTTGAACACCTCCAGGGATGGGGCATCCACAGTTTCTCTGGGTAATTTGTTCCAGTGTTTTGTATGTCTTTCCACTTACAGGGTGCATTGTTAGGCAGTCCTTCAGGGATTTGGAATCTGTGCCGGGTACCAGAAAGGTGTAATTGCACACTTCAAACATCCAAACCATTTTGTATGTGTGATCCCTAAGTCACTTTTGGACTAATCATCATTTTAAAAGAAAGATTAATTGATGAAGCAATTTCAATGTTCTTGTTCAAAATGCATGTTTCTGACAGAATTGGGGAATTGAACCCCTTGTGCTAGGCTCCAGCCACCAGTTACAAATTATTGTTTCTCCTGCCTGTTAATGGATAATTATTTTACTATCTACTTGTCAGAAGAATAAAAGCTAAACATACTAGAAGAAATCCAACATACCAAAAAAGAAAACAACCTGCTCAGGAGTTGCAGCTCTCTCTTAAAATGAGAGCTGATAGGAGAAATATAGGAATGGTACCTCCTCTTCAAACCTGCAAGATCTAAATGCTTTTAGATATGTGGTTGTAGAATTCCTCCTGTTGATTCTCTGATTCTCTGCCAGTTTTAAACCTCACAATCTCTGTCTTTGCTTCCCAAGCTTTTCTTCTTTATGAGAGTGTTAACTTTCTTCTTCCTTTTTTTTTTTCTATTGAAATCTGTGGGAGAGTAAGTGCAGGATCTGGTTCCTAAAGCTGCTCCATCACGTTGCCAAGTAACCAGAGAAGGAATATGTTTTGTTTTCCATGGAGGGCAGGAAGGATCAGAGTGCTTGTGTGAAAGATCACAGGTAAGAATTTAAATGTGCATATTTAAAGCAAAAATAGCTACTAGAAGTGAATGTTAAGGAGATTGAAACTTCCAAGGAACTGACTTTAAGAAATATAACATGAGGGAGTTCCTTTTAATTTCTAGCTTTTAACCCTTCTATGTTGCCATAAATGAAATATGTTCTTAAATGGATCTATATGCATCATCTCACAAAAATTAATGCTTTTAGCATTTGTGTGCATCATTTGTAGTAGTGTGATCTACCTGAACTTCAGTGAGGAGAAACAGTAACATCTTCCATACCAAAGGAAATCACAAGAGCAAATGACTTTATTTGCCAACAGTTGTATCTGCTTGAGATCTTACACCCATTTTTGCTGTTTCTTATGTGTTGCCTTGCATCTGAAATCCAGATGTGATGATGATTTCAGTCTTAAGTAAATGTTTCTGGTATTAAAAAAGAGCACTATTAGTGTAAATGAATCATAATTGAATGTTCCTGTGGTTATTTTTCTCATTTCTTCTGCATAGGAAATCTGGAATTATTTCTGGTAACAGAATAACAAAATCCATTATATACATACATTTAACAGATAATTTCTTATTAATGATTAAGACAGTATAAGATATATACAAGAAACAATAGTAACCAACTGTAGAGACACAGTTCCTTTATCTGGAAGCCCACAAAGAATATCTGAGTCCTGTCCTTTGAATGACTCCTGTTTTTTGTTGGCATTGCAGAGCCTAAGGAAATCTGTGATCAGTGAGGAGAGTGAATCCAGCATGATCTTTCCACTTAGAGATATTCTGTACCGTAAGGTAATTTTTCTCATATTTGCAAGCTTTAGAGCAACTAGAGCTGTAAACTCAAGCCCTTATTCAGTTTGACTGACATTGGCTGATCAAGTTACCTCCTGTACATCCCCTTGACAATAAAACAGTGCTAAGGTACCAGCTCTGGTTGGCTTGTAGTAAGACTATATAAAAAGGAAAAGGACCTAATGCTCTAGCTTGTGTTTTGGTGGTGCTCAGTTTACTAAGGCAAATGTGAGGGGACCCTGACTCATTCACATCTAATTTCAAGGCCAAAGAAATTATTTCTTTATAGAGACATTCTCTGTAATGTCTCACTTAATTTATTTTTATTTTACAGTTAAGTACTAACAACATGAACAAGTCTGCAATCAAAAACAAAGCAAAAAAAGCCCTGCAGCATTCCTGGTATTAGCAAATGGCATCATAATTTCATCATCATGAACTGTATTTGCTATAGTCTGAGCTTATTCTGGGATGTTTGACAGCAAAACTTGATAGAGATCTGTGAAGGTCAACAAACTGGCATCAGTTTAAATCAGATGATAATCTGCTCATTTATTTGTATGAATGTAAAATGATGATTACAGGGAAAGGATAACCAAGAAAAGGGCTTTCATCAGAAGGAGAAATTTGAATAGAAGGTTCCTTGGGGTTTGGGATGGTTTGAGAGGAGTTTCTATGTTCAGTTTTAGACTGCCCAAAAGAAGGCAACTTTAAGAGTTTAGGCACTTTAAGTGCTTAGGCACTTTTCTCAAACGCTTGCTCTGTACTACATTTATTTATAATTCTTTTACATTTACTGTAATTAAGTCTTTATTGATTTGACATAAACCAACAGCTGCATTTCACTATGGAAATCAACTGAAAAATAAATGTCATCTACTAAGCATGGACAATACACTTGAGAATGCAGATGACATGTATTAAATTCTCTTGTCATTTTTGCACCTCTTCAAGCACAGTATCAATTATATACATACTTGTAGCCAGAGCTTCTACATGGTAAGCTGCCTATAAAGTCTTTGCTGTATAATAAACTATAAACAACCTGCTCCACTTAGGTCAGTTTTAAATAGAGTTTTGTATTAAGAGAAATCTTTGATGTGGAAATTATTTTTTCACTTGAAATTCATCCTCTTAACATGATTGGCTTGGCCTTTGGAGGCAATATTTTTGTACTTTATTTAGAAGATATATTCACTGAAATTCATAAATGGCAAAATAACTACTTCTGAGCAGTACTATGTTTTACTAATACAGATGCTGGAGCTGCAGAAGGCCCAAGAACACTCTCAAAATTATCTCACTTTCAGGTACAGGGCTAACTATGCTATCTGCCCCCTTGGGCTTTGGATGCAAGCAAGCATAGACCAATACCTTCAAGAAAGGGATCAGCGAATATAAGGACAATGGTTATGACCAAATAACAGAATAGCTGACATTTGAAGAGACCTCTGGAGATATCTACTCCAACTCCCTACTCAAGTAAGGATGCCTGCAGCATGTTGCCAAGGATCACATCCTGTTGGCTCTTGAAGAAATACAAGGAAAGAGACTCCAACAACCTCTATGGGCACCAGAACCTCTATGGGCAAATCAAATTATCAGTGACCTAGGAAGGGAAAACTAAGGAAAAATTGGGTTGTTGGTCAGATGTGACCCAGGGCACAATGATTTTATGACATTCTATGTACTGTTCCATTTAAGTGGGTGAGGAAGTGTTTTATACATGAGTAAAGGGAAACCCTTTTCACACGAGCAGGGTCGGAAACTGGTGGTTCCTGAGGCTGGAGTTCCCAAGGTTATTTTTCAGATGACATAATGTATTTATCAAGTCAGTTATTTGTCAGATGGTTAAAAGAGTTATCTGGATGCCATATAATAGATATTACTTGAATAATGTGAAAGTTCAGTCTTTAATTTTATGTTTTAAAGAAAAGTTAATAAAAAAATCTTGAAGTACATAACAGAGGCTGTGAGCCCTGCTTTTAACCCACATCCTTCAGAAAATCTGACACAGTAAAGTTATTTATTTGTCTTCCCTTGTTTTTGAGATTCTATTCACTGACCAATACGGCCATGCACAGATCAAGACCTGATTAAGCTGCAGTTATCACAACGACACATAAACACATAATGAATTGATTTTCCAGTGTAAATTCTTCACACTGGAATCTCTGACATACTTAACCAATTTACAATCAATGAATATACAGATGGTACAGTATATCCAGGAGCTTGACTGATCTAATTATTATATTGGAGTAGGAAGACACTCACTCTACCCTGGGCTCACAAAATAGACTCCAGTGAAGCAGATCTCCAGAAGAGATCCTTCTGCCACTGGCAGTCAGCTCTTAAATGGGTCTAGGAGAGGTGGAGCCAGGCTCCACCCCTTCCTGCAGGTGAATTGCCTTCACCTATGCTCCCATGGCTGACTCATTGCTCACCTCAGGTGATTAATTAGAGGTTCAGGCTGTGATTCAGCAGCCCCATACATTCAGGTACACGAATAATGTGCAGTCATCACATCACATCTACTGAGCCCTAGTAGTCTGCAAAGGTATGAAACCTCATTAATTTATTTTGTATAGAATATTGGTTGCTATGTTTTCATTTTTAAGCTTGCCAAAATGTAGTTGAATATATTCACATTCCGATTTTTTTTTAATTATTTTCTAGCAGATTGTTTGCAAATACTCCAATTCTTTTCCAATCATGTTCATGCTTTGTGACAGCAAACTCACTAACATTTTAAGGCAAGATGGAGAGGAGGCCTGTATATGGCAACAAAAGGAAAATAACTAGAGAAATCGTTTTCCTTGTGTCAGGAAGTACTTCTGCTGGATTTTACATCATTAAACCAAACATCACTTATCACTGTGGAAACGTGACAGAAATACTTCTCTTTCCTCCATACTCCTTTTGTCCCACTCTAACTCATTCAGAGTGAATTTTGCTATTCATAGAATTCGTGTCCTGTACCTGAATGCTCTTGCTGAATAGAATAATTAGTTTCATAGATGCTGTTGATTTAGTTAAATACTTATGTTTATAACACTTTGCATAATATCTAGACATAGAAAAGAGAAAATTAACAGTGAACTTCTTTCTATGAGTTCAGTTGTTTTACATGATCCAGCTAATAATAAGAATGTTTAAATGCAGTTGCCATAGCAACAGGGCAATATAACTTTTATGAAATGCAACTACTATATTATAATGATGGAACAATTTTCATGCCATTTGATTTTTTTTTTCCAGGTTTTTCTTGCACTAAATCTCACGCCAGCAAGAAGCAAGATGCATTATGTTTATATGTGGGTTTTGTGTTCTGACACTAGCTGGTTTTGTTTGTTTATTTGTTTTGTTTTGTTTCTAAAGGACAAATTCAGAGTATTTAATTCAGACACCCAGAATAGCAGATCCATAACCAGCTGCCAATGAATCATGTGTAAATCAGTGAGGTACCAGAGCTCTCTATATAATCCATGCTCAGCACCTCTCAAGAGTGATGCTTTGCTTCTTCTGCTCAGTTGAGAGCCACCTGCAGAAAGGGAAATTCCAATCAGAAGTAAAAATTTGAGCTCTCACCTCTTTGAGGAAGTATACCCAAGCATACAATGCTGCATTAATCACTGAGAAATGCAAGTATTTAACAGAAGGAAAACATTAAAAGCTAAGAAAGTCCATTATCGTTAGAGAGTCAAGAAAGTACTTACGAAGAGTGAAATAACATTCCATGTCTGTGCTGACTCACCCATATCATAGAATCAGAGAATGATTTGGACTGGAAGAGTACTGAAAGACCACCTAATTCCAATCCCCTGCCATGGGCAGGGCATCCATGCTTGATCAAAGCCTCATCAAACCTGGCTTTGAGTGCTTTCAGGGATAGGGCGTCCATGCATTCTCTACCCAAACTGTGCCAGTACCTTACCATCCCCTGATTGTTTTCATCCCAACATCTGATCTAAATCTTCCCTCTTTTAGTTTAAAACTAGTCTTTCTTGTCTGTCACCATCTTCAGAACTCCAGAGCATGTGAGCTTCCCCTTGGTGTAGCTGCCTAGATCAAGAAAGCTGGATTTAGTTGAAAAGAAGCAAAAATTAGTTTCATGGCAAGTACTAACTCCAGTTATTCCCTGCTGCATAGAGAGGTGTAATGAAACATTGGGAGAAGGTAGGCAGAAAGGAGATGTACTGGAGCACATCTATTGGTTGTAGAAACAAGGTGACTGATAAGACAGTGCTGGTGAGGAAAGTATGGATACAACATACACTTATGCACACATAGTCTGAATGGCAGCATTTAGGCACCATGAAGCTGGATCTCCAGAGACATTTAACTCATTTCATTGCACTGATCAGGACAAGTCTGTGCATTCATTCAGCTGTAAATACAGCTCAGCTTTCGTAGAAGGTCATAGAGGAGCCATAATTATCTCATTAAGCAAATTGTTCCACTATCTGATCAAGTTGTGGCTTCAGTATTTCCATTACCTCCTTTAATATTGAAATGGAAGGTGCAAAAGTATCTACTGATATCAATAAAGAACCTGCTACTGTAGTCAACTAAACTACAGAAACTTAAAAATAAATTAGGTTCTGACCTATTCACTATATATTTTATGTTGTTTCCTCCTCACTTGTTTATGTTATTGAAAATATAGTTTTCTCTATGATGCAGGAAAGAAATTATAGATATCTATATTCATCCTGTGGTTAAACAAAATACACTTTACCAGCACAGGAGAAAAACATGATTAGAAGAGGAGAAAACATCTAGGAACAAATAAGGGAAGAGAAGATCTAAATTTATATGGTAGCTTCTGTTATATGCCTTTGATTTCCAGCTCCATGCCATTTAGATGGCAGATTTCTACTTAGAATCTTAGAATAGAGTTGGAAGGGACATTTAAGGGCCATCTAGTCCAACTCCCCTGCAATGTACAGGAACACCACAGCTAGATCAGGTTGCCCAGGGTCTGATGCAGCCTCACCTTGAAAGTCTCCAGGGACAGGGCATGAACCACATCTCTAGGCAACCTGTTCCAGTGCCTCATCATCCTCACTGTAAAAGACCTTTTCCTTATATCCAACCTAAATCTACCTTCTTTAATCTTGAATTTAACTTTGCAATTGAATTTTCAATTGTTTCAATTGTTTCAACTTTGTGAACCACCCTTCTTCTTTTTTTCTTTTTACTTGTCAGATAAGTTAGAACTTGATTTAGAGATAAATTAAAAGACTTTCTTTGATTATGATGAATGCCAGTGCCTCCAGAGGATTTATGCTGCAGCTGGTATTCACTAGTTGCTTAGCCACTGAGGTAGCATGCCAGGAAATATGGGTACAGGGATACTCATAGGACAGATGACGCCAGCAAAATGTTCTTGTGAAATCCCCATATGCTGAATGATCCTCCCGTGGCAAGTTATTTTGGATTTAAGGCCAGCTTACGAAATGAATGTGACAGAAGCAACAAGGAGCAAGAAATAAAATGCCTCATAATATAATTGGATCAAAACTAACAAATAATAAGGGACAGTCTTTAAAAAAATATACTTACCTTGTGTTTGCTCCCATAATAAACAGTAGTTAGTATAGATATCGACACCCTGTGAGATCTTAAAGAACTTCCCTGCTACAGTTATTTTATACTGCAATATCACCTGTCATTTGCACAAAGGTTAACAGTTTTTGACCCCAAGCTTCATGGTAAAGAGGAGAAATCAGCATCTTAACTGCTAGATAAGCATATGAGATGGGATATATTGCTTGTAACCACGAGTGGCATGACATTACAAGGGCATTTAGATAATTAACTCTTGCTGTTGAGAATATTTAACTAGTATGGATTTGGGCCTTATTATAAGATTTCAACTGTAGAGTTGGGCCCAAAGAGTGTAACACACAGAGCCTCAGAAAATGTCATCATTATATCATTATTAACCATTCTATTATTTTGAAGAGGGGTCAGAAGAAAACATTGGTCAACAAAGGCAAAGTTCATACATTCCACTATCTTGCTTCTTACATTGGCCAGTAAAAATAATTAAAGACTTACAATTATATGTTTAAATACAAGACCACTCTATTCATAGGCTGTAGACAAATTCCATGGGACTGTCAGATGCAACTTAGGACCTATATGGAGACCCATTCTCTCCAGAAGGAATAGCTAGATGGCAGCCACTATTGATAGGACATCTAAGGCACCCGTAATCTATTCTTAGATGACAGACTTACTGCCTCCAGAATTTAGGGAGGTATTTAGCTCCAGAAATACACGGAAACTAATTGTCCTAGAGAACAAGAGAAGCTGTGGATGCACCATCTTTAGAGTGTTCAAGGCCAAGCTGAATGGGGTCAAACTGGTCTGGTGGGTATCCCTGTCCACAGCAAGGAGGTATGGAAGCAATGAATTTTAAGATATTTGCAACACAAAACGTTCTATGGCTCTGTGATTTTATGATTCTATGATGCTGAGATTAGTTCATACGCTCGAAGTGTCTATAACGTTCCCCTCCATATTTCAGTCACGGTATTGATTATATCTGCACTGGATATAATGAAAATGTAGACACATATGTCAACACTTTTACTTATTTTCTTATTTTTCAAAACCAGCCCCATTCTGAAAAACATTTAGGAAGATGTTAAAAAGTAAAATATATATATGTATATATATATGCACACACACACACAGACATATTCCTCACACACTACAATCCCTTGATAATAAATACCAATAAAATAAAAATAATAATAATTTAAAAAAAATTCAGCAGGGATTTTTTGATACAGAAGTCGAATCCAAATATTCTGTTTAACATGCCTTGAGGGACTTTTCTTTTTGGTATTTTGTTATTTTGTTTTAAAAATCCATCTATATTTTTGGCCTCTACACAGTCCTGTGGCAATTATTTCTATAGTTCATTAATTTTACTTTATTTTAAATTTGCTGCCTGTAATGTCTTTGTATCCTCGTTGTCTTTGTAAATTAATAGATTTTCCCTGTTCATTTTCTTTCATGCTTTCAAAATTTCTCCTTTAAGTCCTTTATTTCCAGGCTGACGAGTTCTAGTCTGTTTAATTTCCTATCTTGACAGGCAATTATAGATCTTGAGGCATCTTATTGCTTTTCTCTTTGTCTCATGTGGACCACAGAGGTAGAGAAATAAATTGGTCATGTTGGATATGTATGATATGTAAATAATGAGTATACCATTGGTTGAACTCCCCCTCAAAGAACTTCTGAGAGGCCTAATTCTCTAACAGTGTTTCATGTAGGGGTCCTAGTCAGATCACTGAGGATAGTGGCATAAATTGGAGTGGTGTGGAGTAGAATGGAGTAGAGTAGAATAGAGTAGAGTAGAGTAGATCAGTTGGTAGAGACCTTCAAAGATCGTTGTCCAACTGCCTGATCACTTCAGCAATAACCAAAAGTTAAGTCATATTACTGAGGTGATTATCCAAATTCCTCTTAAACACTGCCTTTCATGGGACATCAGCCACCTCTCTAGGAAGTCTGTTCCAGGGTTTGGCCACACTCATGGTAAATAATTTTTTTCTAACATCCAGTCTGAACCTCCTCTAGTACAGATTTGTGCCATTCCAGATTTATTAACTGGGAGCAAGCTTATAAATTGGGAACATCAACCTTCTTAACAACAGACAAGCTTGTTTCAGTAAGATGTTACTTGATGTAAAAGTATGATACACAAATTCTTGCTCTGGATTTGTGTCTCTCTGATCTTTTTATGATTTTGTGGTCCAAGTCACAAGTGTTAAATGATATGACAAGGGCTAGATGGCCTCATCATTTAGATTAGTGTCATTGTGTTCTTGACCTTAAGCAACAGATTTAGATCACAGACCCTTCCAAGTTCTCACTGCCTCCCTCCACTAGGGAAGCAAAAAGTGAAAGATCAGTAATCTTTACCTATTTACAGTATTTGAAAACAATAAAATAAATAAATAAAAAGAACCTCAACGTGGTTCATAGTTTTCTGGAAGGGCCATTTAAAAGGATAAAAGTTTTAAGGGAAATGTCACACTGGCACCATCAGCCAGGACAACTGCTTAGCAGGCTGGAGAATCTCCAAGCATGTGTATCCATGGCATAAAAGCAAGGAGTAAATAATCAATTGGGTGCTTTATCAGTGCAGTATTCAATTAAATTTCAATTAAAAAGGAAAATAATGCAGCAAACATTATCTAGGCTGTGTCCAGTTCCTTACAGGAAATGTCACAATACCCTTGTCAATCTGCAAACAGTTTAGATAAGGATGAAATTCTCTGGCCTGTTTACTATTTGGGAGGCTATTGTAGGCATTCATAGTGAAATCCCTTCATAGCCATGGAAACATTTCTAGTTTCCAATTTACGAAAGTTAATGCCTTTTTTGAAAGATAATTCAATAAAACATTTTTAATAGAAGTACAAAAAAAAAAAAAAAAAAAAGAAAAAAAAGAAAAAAAGAAAAGAAAGAGAGAGGAAGAAAAATGAGACATTATCAGGAATATGTGATTTCCAAACAAGCAGAGTCTGTCTTTATCATGTTAATTGTTTCTCCATTGGAATTATTTATAAGTGCTAAATAAACACTTTCTTTCTGTTTGGTGATTTATCCACCTTTTGCACAACGATAGGAGAAAAAGACGATCACTGATGCTATTTTGCTTGACTTAAATGTAGAATTAAGAGTTCCTGAATCTCAAACTTGGATAACAAACTATAGTACCTGTTACACTACATTAGTAGAGTGACAATTTTTCTTCATCTCTTCCTGGTGACAGTAGTAGATCAATGAAAACTGAAAACTGATCTCAGTCTGTCATAAACATGGGAACATGGAGATAATACATGGTATATTGTGTGGGAAAACAAAACTGAGAAAAGAGATATTCCAACTACTGGTGATATCTGAAACACGGAATTAAAACAGATTTTAACTCAGTTGCATAGATAAAATCAGTTTGGCTTTCCATTAGCTAGCAGAACTTTTGATCTTTGGCTGACTTTGGCCCTTCAAATTGCTATGTTTGAAGTTGTTGACAGTTCTTGGCGTGCTATAGATGTCAGTTTGCATCACTTATGTGCTTCTCTCTCAATTCTAGTGCAGTTAAAAACCTATTTTGCTTTACTTTTTTGAAGTCATCTTTTCAAAAATGTGTGTTCTGAAGCAAAGCTGAGTCAAGTATGCTTTTTGCATTCTGTTATTCCTGTATTTAGAAACATGCTCATAGTTGAAAAAATTGCTCACAATAACGTGCTTTTCTCTAGTATGATGCCTCCTGAATTGTTGTCCTGCTGAAAGCTGGAAGGATGCCGCAGTTACTTGAATTTTTATGTTGTATTTTTTCTTGCATATATTTCTGTACCTTTATCAGATATGCTTTTCTCCCTCTTTTTCTTGTCCTAACTTTTCATGATTGTCATTACCTTTTTACTTGCAAAGGGACATGTCCTTTCTCGGCTTTGTTTTCTTTTCTTTCATCACTTTCCTTGTGTGATTACAATCTTCTCATGCCCTTGGCTTATTATCATGTGTTAGGCTATGACATATTAGAGACTGTTAAATGTACAGAATTTAAACATAAGCTTACTGGATATTGTGATATATGCCATTGTTCTGTTCCACATGCCCTAAGGATGGTGAACAATTGTTACTGTCTTATGTTTTTCAGTCCCTTTTTTGGAAGTTGCAGGTAACCCCTTACAGACTATATACTAATTTTTACCATTGTTCACTGCCAAGCTTTGTATGTATACTTATATATACAACATATATAAAAATGTTTTTCCTTTCCTTTTTTTTTTCTTTCTTTTTTTTTTCCCCCAGGAAATGAGTTCATTGTCTCACTGAAGTTACAGAACTAAATCCAGACAGACTCGCACTGCTTCAGATACAGAGAGTTCCATAGCTGTTGGAAGCACCATTATTTTTTGTAACTCTCAAGATTTTCCACTACAGAGTATAAACATCACCACTGACAGGGAACAAAGGAAGGCTCCATTATAGTCTGCTTCAACTGGAGACATATTTTTTTATTATTATAGTCCTATTGGATGTTTAAGAAACACTAAGAAAGCAAAACTAATGTAGAAGTATTTTGCCAGGACATATTCCCACATTTCAGACATTTCTGCACCAGGGATTTTGTGACTCAAAAGACCTGTCTTTTTATTTAATAACTCAAGACAGATTTTTTTTTTTTCACTGATGCATCCATTAATATTTTAATTTGTAGGGTTTTTTTGTGTTTTTTTTTGGGGGGGGAAGGAAGTAGAAGGGTGATGGGATGACTATTTACTGTCACTTCAATTCAGCAGCAAAGAATTCCACAGGATGACTAAAATGTCATGTTGTTATATTTTTTCCATTTTCAGCCGGGCTGTTTTTCATCTCACTACATGAAACTGTTTTAGTTTACGGGAAAAGAAGAAGAAAAATTTGTTACTTACTTATTATCTTTTAGTTTTCCACTGGCTTTCAGAACTGACTGGCTTTCAGAAGCAATGTGCAAGACCTGTTGCTTAGAACTATAGCTTTTTCTTCATCATAACATACATCTCATTCAATAAATTTATAACTTCAGAATCTCATAAGACATAGATGAAAGACTGTTTTGAAAGTGGCTGATAAATTGTCAACAGAGTAACAAAAACAAAAACTAATGGAGTTAGATCTGACTTCAAACATAGGGATGTTTGTAGAATAGAAGGTGAAGCGGTGACATGGAAGGGAATAAAAAGAAGTGGATAAGGGAGAACACCTAGGAAACATATTTTGCAATTGTTTTGTTCCAAAAAGTGGAGAACTGGTTCAAAACTGCAGCTCTGAACTCCCCTGAACTTTGCTTTGCTGGATTGTCAAATGCATGTGGATTCAAACATGGTTGTTAAGGCTTCCTTCTATTAGTATTCCTACCAACATTTGGCACGGAAATTATAGCCCTCATCCAAGGATCCTCATGTTCTTCTCTAATGCCAATTATTCTGGACATTGCCCCTGCAGGGCAGGTGTGACACCTAATTTATAATCGGAAAGTTCATTGTGATTTGCTTGACTTTACTCAGTAAATTAAGATAGGAGCTCAGAATAGGTCCTGTAAACCTTATTCACTGTCACTTTCTAGGCATGAAGTCTGTTTCGTCTGTTATGGTGAAGAAGCAGTAGCACTCAGGAAAGTTCTAAGTGAACCTATGAACATCATCTTTTATCCTTACCTTAGAAAGCAACAAAATAACTTCAGGATAACTCTCAACAACCATACAGTGACTCTGCCAGAGCCCCACTGAGCTCATTGTTTTGTTAAGTGTGGCCTCATATATCAAAAACTACTTTTTCTTCTTGAAAAAATATAGACCTTTTTTCATCCTTCCCAAGGTCTTTTTTGTGCACTAACATAAAGCTAAATCATACACAAGTGGGAGATAGCACGATATCTGGGTTTCTCTTGTGGAAATAATCAGCCAATGGCCAGAATTTCTTGGGTACTCTCTGTACCCAATGGTCACTATTGAGAGTAAACAATAAGATTTGACTGTTTCAGGCCTAAGGCAAATATCTGAAACTAGGAAAAGACTGCAGAATCCATCTGGAATAATAGAGCGCAAACTGCTATTTAATATTTTCTCTTTTATTCATATAGAGTTATTTTTTTTTAATCTCGATTTCTTTACTGGAACAGAGTGTATTGGTTTTACTGAACTTGATAAACTACCACAGACACAGAATGACTCCAATCTCTGACCCTGAAAACATTTTTCAAAAATTATTTTCAGGAGCATATGTTGGAAACTGAGAAGTGCTCTGAAGGAAGGGAGTGAGAGAATAAGAGTTCAGAAAATAGAAATGGGTTGTGGAAGTACTGTGAAGCACACTTCACTTTTTGTTTGTTCATTTGCATGGGGTATTTCTCAATGTTGAAAAATTCCCCAAAAAAAGACTAAAAGTAATGGGTACTATTAATAGCTGCTAAGTTCTGTGTATTTTTGAAGGTTGAGTGAATCATTTAGTTATTTAAATATAAGATTAAAGATACAATTTAGTGTGATACAAATCTAATGCAAGATCTTTTGTTTTGTTATTAATCTTTGTAAGAAGGATCCCTCCTAAAAATAATCATTTGGGATTATTAAATATCCATTTGTTATCCACACATTATTTATGCTTCACTGATCTCACTTAATGTGTCTCATGTCTACTTCCTCCTGCTCTTTCTATGGGTGACCTGGAAGAATAATAGCTCACTATAGTTCTCATGTGATAACTGAATGTGGACTACTAGAGAGCTGAAAATACACTTCCATACCTTATGAGAAGGTGTAGATGAGTAATTATTGCAATTGTATATTTCATTTGCTACATGCACATTTTTGCTTGGAACTGTAGAAAAGAGATCTTCACAAACTGGAGGGCTAGGCAGTCACCAGCCATGACTGTGATCGACCAGATCTTCCTCAACATTTTTTTATGTGATGTGTGGTATCTTCTTTATTTCTTATTTCCAAAGCATGAGAACAGAGTTTCATTCTTAAATCTAAACAAGTCTTGTGTTTTGTTCCTTTTATGTAGTTCACCTGGTCTGGCTATATGGATTTGATGACTGGAGTGAAAGCTTTTCTCCTAGACATATAAATATGATAGAAGATAGGATGGAATAGGCAAACAGATCTAGCTTCCTACTGTCTGGAACCTGTGTAACAGATGAATGTTTCCCAAACTATGGCACACATACCAGTTTGTGATATATGAACCTCCTGAAATTGAAGGACTCAGCTTAAGAAAGGATGTACTGGGACTGTTTCTTAAAATACAGAGACTCAGCAGGAACTTTTCCTACACCAATTACTCTTTCCTCTCCTTCATTCTCTCCACTGCCACACAGACTGATCACTGCCTATCTCCTCAGGCACAATAACAAACCAAATGTCTTAAGGACAAAAGTTTTCAAACCTCCAAGAGTGGAAGAGGTTAAATACATCACTAATCTCTTAGTCTTGATGTGCCTTCAGGTTTAGAGAGCTTCCAGCCAACTGTAAATCACTGCCAAACAGAAAACTATGTAACACCCAGTGCTCATAGACTATATGCTCCCGGCATAGCCTTTCCTTTTCTATTGTTCTGAAAGGTGAGCAATTCAGCTCAGGTCAGATACAAGAAATCACAAAGCACATCCCATCTGGATAAATCATTCTTTACCCATGTGGCTTAAAAAAAAAAAAAAAAAAAAAAAAAAAAAAAAAAAAAAAGGTTTTGCAGTGAAGGAATCTCTTGGCTTGTTTCCCGTCTGCGTTATGGAAATTTCTTTCGACCTTGCTAAGCAGTCCTGCTATCCATCATGTCAGAACTGAGCTAGCTATGAGCTGAGCAATGGGGACTGTCACCTCACCTGGCTGTACCAATGACAGCAGAAACTCTGCCTCAGCTACCCCCATGACAGATATGTTCCTTTCCTTGCTATACCATAGATTTCCCCTTCACTTTTTCCCTATTGCTGATGCCTAATGGTTCAGTGGAAAAATGAAAGCAAGCACACACACAAGACCTTATTTACCTTTCGGTAAATCTCTATAGCATCAATCTTGGTAGTAACGAAAATTGCAATTCTCTGACTTTTCCCTATTCTACTACAGTGTACTTGTTTCATATTTCTTCAGACTTAAAGAGAGGCTGATTTGCTCGTTCCTACAAGCTTTCCCTTCCTAAGATATTTCACATCAACAGTAACTATCAGGCAACTAGAAGGAACGGGTTCATGATGACTACTTAATTCAGCATCTGTTGAAGTCTATGGCCATCTTTCCTTTAGATCACAATTCTATTCCTAACTGCAGTTTCAACTCCTAATCCTTGGAGGAAAGAAAAGAAAGAGGATAGACAACTACAACAAAACTATGGCATTTTTTTATTTGAAGGTAACATCAACCTGACAACAAAAGTGCTGCTGGCCTGTGCAATGTCTTTCCAAGGAAATGGTTACAGTCATGACAAAGAAAGTAGAAGAAATCTCATCATCATGTCAGAGAGTTAAACTGAGTTTGGATGAAGGTGGAAAATGTACCAAGACTCAGGGGAAATACAGCAATGTCAGAGGGATGACCTATTAGTCCCCTTTCTTCTGACATACTCATAATAGCTCTAATGTTTTTCAACTGCCTTAAGAGTTCAACGTGATGCTGCGGACAACTGCTGTGACAGTTGACGATCTTTTTAGGTCCCTTCCAAATGAACTATTCTAAAATAGAAAAGGCCTCTTATTTTGTTTGCAGAGTGGCACTTCAATCTACCTGTTTCAAGTGACCGGTGTGTCTATTGCCTACATGAAACTGGAAATTCAGCTTGCAGCTGCAGATGGTTTCACAGCAGTGTTTGGTGTAGGAGGTCATTAGTGCAGAAAAAAATATCACTTTATAACAAAGATCACATACAGTAAAAAACATCTTTATGACTCATTGGACTCATTGCTAGGACAGGAGACAAGCTGGCAGTGTTCCCTACACATCTAACCTACAAGGTCAACCCTCTGTGTGCCTGCTGAGATACTCTGAGTTTGGCAGGAATTTTGCATGAATGCAGATATTTACAGAAATGATTGTGTTGGCAGGATCGTGAGCTTTTGAATAATTCTGAAATAGATAATGGAGCTGGAGTGAATATCTTGACATATATCCTGTGCCTACGAACAGGTCATTGATTGATTTTGGTTTAATGCAAAATAGAAATGACTTAGGATATTCTCTACAACTCACACATTGTATATGGCAATTTATAATACAGTAGAATAATGCAATAGAATAGAATAGATAATACTGTAGAATAGTATAGTAGTCTATAGAATAGTATAGTGTAGAATAATACAGTAGAAATTACCTTTTACTTTTTATTGACTCCCTAATTTCCAGAGTCATTTTAATAGACAAGATTATCTGCCTTTTTTATTTCAAAGCTTCCAGGAAGAAATTGAAAACATGAACATTAAAGCTTGAAAAACACAGAAAGTATAAGATCGTTTCCCACATTCCATGAACACCAAAGCTTGAAACACACAGAAAGTATAAGAACATTTCTTACTTTTCATAAACTTCCAGTGAATGTCTGTGTAATTTACTGTTTCTTTTTAGTACCGCAGTACTTAGTCTAAGCTGATAACCTTGATACACCTGGGGTCAGCAATATTAGAACTAGCCTCACCTCATGTGGAAGTTCACCACTTTCCCCAAGTTGTCACTTGAAATAACTCATCTCATTTAATAAAACTCATACAAAAGTAAGATGTCCAGATTAAGAGAGTCATCTAAACCTTCACTCCTGTTATTTTAGGCTTGCAGCTCAGCTGGGATGAATTGTATCCTGCAAACATGTGTTGCTGTCCTTCGAAGACAGTGTTTAAACAAGCTGCTTACACCAGACACTGGTATTTGTATGGATGAACAGTTTCCATATACAGAGCGTGACTACACTGTAAAATAATGTAAAAATTATAAGCTACATTTGAACAAATGGGATTTATCTGTAGTATTTTAGCTGATTGTGTTTACCAGGAAGACAGTATAAATTACCCCATGTTTTTGTATGCACGTACCTTCTTCTGGTATCCCAGCTAACCCAGCTCCTTCTGTGGGTAGCTGATAAGAGTAAGGAGACCTGGAAATGTTCCTTGGTTGCTTCAGCCTTGTCACTGTCCCTTCTTCACACAGCAAGCATCTGTGGGGAAGAGCGAGCTGGAGGAACCCGCCCTAGGGAATCTGCATCATGTCTGAGTGCAAGACTGGATAGGACTTGCAAGCCATGAGTAGACCATTTGTCTTTGATCCCCAGAGATCATGAATGCCTGAAATGGTGCTGCAGACACTAAGAATGCAAGAAAGAACTTTCAAATCCAGAATTTCAGGAGGAAAGGTAAAAGTTTTTGGACTTTTCATTGAAGGTACAGTTCATTCATGCTTTCCATTGTTGTCTATATTCCTTGCTCTTTAGTACAGGATACTTTCCTACTTGACAGTAAAAAAAAGAAGAGACAGTTGACATCTTCCAACCAAAAAAAAAATAACACAGCTAGTTTAGATGAGTATTCAATGGAGATGTAGAGATGTAGATACAGAGATCAACCTCTTGTTTTACAGTTGTGCTGTCTGTAAAACATTGGATTCCTAGTCCATCATCAATTACAGGTAATATCACAGTAACAATGTACAGTCAGGGTATTTATTTCCCTATGTATAATAAATTAACATGGTTCGCATAAATGCCTGAATGGTAATTATGTCCATCTCTGATGCTGGATACATGGAATAAGGGAAGCCATTTCTCTCTGCATTGGTTTTGCTTTGTTTTTAACATTCACTTCAGCTGGAAAATGATTTTTTTTGTTCTCTATTAGAAAAACGTGATATAAATCTAATCTTGAGAATCTTAAAATCTGTAGGAAACAGCTGAATAAATGGAGTTTATTAAATGTGACTCCTACAGTTTTACTGAGGACTTCTCTAACAATTAAAGCCAGACTTCTCAAATGGCAGAAGCTTCTTTTCTGTCTGTCCATTCTCAGAAGTTATTCATCCTCTTAGCTTAGTCCAGGAACGTGCACAGAAATGCATCTCCCCCATTATTCAGATGGTGTTAATTGAGGGCTTTCTGCTTTCCTAACAAAAGAGGTGATAAATGTCTCTCCTTTTTCGTTTAAAATCTTCACCTCCTACAGTAGTTTCTGTGTATTTGAGTAGATATAATAAGTAGACTGCATAAATTAATTAATTATATGTGCTAACTTTTCACTTTTCGCCTTTGTTGAATTTTTTTTTTCCCTCGGCCTTGACTTTTGTAAAATTAAAGTTGTCTCCCAGGGTGTATAGCTTTTAATTTGACTCTATACTGTATTTAGCTGCTGCAGCGCGTCAAGCATGTGGAACATTTTAACAAGGAGTTTTTAATGAATCCCTGGGAAGAAAGTGCCCTCGAAAACAATACTTCAGTACATAAGTACTTATATACTCTACAGCAATAAAAACACAACACATGAAAACCGTTTTCCTGCCTCTCTGTGTTTTAAACAAACTTCAGCCACAATCAAGATCATAGACATTCGCTGAGAGGTACATTTGATTAAAGGTTTCTTTCTCCAAGGTTGCAAGTAAATTATTTCAGCCCATTTGATGATTTGCTAGAAAGATGTGTTAAATTGCTGGTAATTTGAACACCAGCAAGCAGTTTGCACATTCCTTGCATGTTTCCATAAATTCCAGCACCACTTCTGTATTGCCGTTGGCTTTTTGCACTTGTGTCAGAAGGAAATGAACGATTTTAACACAGCCATAAGTTCAATACAAAGTGGAGAGGGGCAGAATTTCCCTCAGGTCTTAATCCCAGTGAAGGTTCAGGGCATTGAGCAGTTATAATCAGTCACTTGTCTTTCTGAATTACTCTATCCAAAGACACAGGCAGTTCTGAAATGTCCTCTTATTTTTTTCTACCATCTAATGAATTTCGTGTGAGATGAAAAGAAAATGGGCAAGGAAAATCAGGACATAGGATTAAGACAGAGAGTTTTGGCATGTTGACCATAGTGCTCAGTTTATGCAGTCAAACTTTTGATGTTTGTTGTTTTTTGACCATCTCTGCATCCTTTGCTGGAGCGCTATAAGAATTAGGTGAGTTTGTGTTTCAGTTTTCTTCTGGAAAAAAAAAAGAAGAAGAAGAAGAAGGAAACCAACCAACCAACAAACAAACAAACCACAACATTGCCAGTACTGTGGAGTACTGAAGACTGCATGTGAGTTCCTGCTGAAAAACCAAATATTTCTCCTCCTAAACCTATCGAGTCGCAGTATGTCCAGAAGCAATGGCTCAACCGCCCTTACCCTGGGAGATGCGCCATCTCCCTCTCATGGTGGCTTGATCAGAGAGCTGTTGAGGAAAATTCTACTATAACTTCAGATAACAGGCTTCAAGCTTTCAATGTGAAGATTCACGATTGCAGGCGCAGTGGTCAAAATCCTAGATAATCAGTCTGGGCGGCAGACAGGCACTGTTTGTATTTCAGAATTTTTTTTGCAGTGTTCAAGATGAACTGGAAAGCCTTAAAAAAGAAGAGTTGTAATTTCCAAACCTTGAAAGAAAAAAAAAACTAACAAACTAAAAAACTGAAAAACTTTCACCATTTTTGGAAGGCTCTTTCAGCACTTCATTTTAACTGCACAAAAAAACCAGGGCAGAAATAAAGAGTAATCTACAGAACAAACAAGCAACACAAGATGAGTTTTCTAAAGAAAAGTACTATTATTACTTGAATTTAGAATAATACTTAAGTCACTAAATCCACTGAAAATAAAAAGAAAATACTACTAGTTTCCAAAAAAAAGTCCAGAAAGGCAAATTTTCTTACATGGCCAAATGGATTTTCCACTCTAGTCCATTTTTCTCAAACGATAAGTCTCAAATCCACTCACTACAGAATAATATCGAATAATATGTACCCTCAGTTTCATCTGTATGAGTTTTTATGTATGTGCACGCACGCTACTATGCATTCACTAAATCCAGACCTTGAGACAGTTTATAAGACAACACATATTCTCTGAAGATCATTAAAAATAATCACTCTGGTCAAGAATAAAACCCCAATCTGTTCTTGTGTTCAGACTTTCTCAATAAATGATAGAATAACATGGAATATGTTTCTTACAAGAGATTCAGAGTGAGCTAGTTCAGACTACCAGAATAAACTATGATCATCAAGGTTATTCTTTAGGAAAATATGATTAAAAAAAACTGTCCTGGAAAGGGTTTAAACACAGATGTCCTATATTCTGCTTTATTTTTCCTCTATCGGGATAGCAAACATTTAGCTTCCTGGTTTATTAAACTCGATTAAAGATGTTAAGGGTTTTTTTTTTCTTTTTTCTTTTTTTCTTTTTTTTTTTTTTTTTTTTCTTTTTGGCTTAAGTGATTTAGCATACTCAAGTTACACATTTGAAAATAGCTTTGAATTAGCAAGGACTGCAATTTTAGGAAGTAGATTATTTGAATGATCTTGACTAGCACTCCAGCAGACACATGAACCTGAGTCTCAGGTAATGTTATAGATAAATTTATTTCCTCAGGATTCAGAAGGTCTTTGACAGAGTTTTTATGGCTAGAGTCACTGCAGATTTAAGATACTGTCCAGCATCTATTAAATCAAAACTTACTTTAATTCAGAAAGTACTAACTCATGTATCCATTTTGTCTTATTTGGATCTAACATTAACACAACTTCTATGGTTCTGAACCTGAACTATACATAATACAGACTAATATCCATTTATTCAAAGTACAACAGGGAGATGAAAAGAGTGGGATTATCATCTGGAAAAGGCATTTATGACATATTTTTTGCAGCTTTGCTTTTATTCCCAAAGGTCTGCAGTTATATGGATTAAGGTAGCTTCAAGCTCCTTGAAGTCAAGTTAAAGGCACAGAATATTTGCAACAGTTGCCCCTCTTGGTGACTGTAGCAAGATACAGATGTAATGGGAAAGAATAGATATTTAACAAATTGCTCTGCTTATTTCATTTATATAACCTATCTTGACTTTTTTTGTAAAGTAGCTTCTGAGCTTCTGTTACTGCTAAAGACAGATAAAATTTATTTCTTCCACTGGGTTCCCTTTCAGTGCTGCAGCTACACAGTGTGCTGTATGACTGCCACCTCAATCTCTTTTCCAAGCAAAGTCTTTCCAGGTGAAATTGAAGACATCCTCTGGGTGGCACTTGTTGGCTCAAGATGACATTGAATATATCCTTACTCCATATTGTAGAATAGGACATTGATGTCCTCTGTACTCACCAATACCCTCACTGCACAGCTGCAAGTAGCATAAAGGAGAATCACCTTGAGATCACCTTGAGATGCTCAACACCAGCTTGAAACACAAATGGCTTGATAAGATATAGGGAAGTATGTAAGGAATACTGGGTCTTCAGTTATGGGGAAACAGAGGGGAACACATGCCACACAATGCTTAGGTTTCTAGCTGTCTGCTGCTCTTTTGATATTCTTCTGTTTCTTCCCTGATTTCCCAGGAACATTTCTAGCCTCCTCATAAAGTAGTGTAAATATCAACATGCAGTGTCCTTAGCTGTAAGTCAATTTTGCTTTCCATTTCCATCAGTCATTGCAAGATGTTATCCAGGAGACATCAATCACTGCTCAAAGGTCAACATGTCTTATTATAGAGGTCTGTTTTCACCATTCATTGAATTTTTATTTCTTCTGCATGTACTTGGCTATATCTTTCTATTAAGTGTAGCAACTGTTCATGCAACATAGCACCGTTTTGGTGTCCTGAATACTGAATGGCGTAGTGCAGCAAGAGCAGCTTTCAAGTGAATCAAAACCAGCAACAACAAACTCTGTTCTGGAATACAGTTTTTCTTGAAAACGGTAAAGATGTTTCAGAACATCACAATTTAACAAAAAGTCATCTTTACCAGTAGAACAAAATCAAAGAACTTAGAGAATTGACACATGATGTCACATTAAGTGGTTCTGGGAAGAAAGGGTTGGAAGAATACCACAGAATTTACTGTGAGTTGTAAAGACAGTGGAGGGGGGGGAAAAAAAAAAAAAATATTGTGTAGGAAGTTCTATTACTTTGACAGTTATTTTTATCTTAAAACTTTTCAGAGAATAACTTAAAAATTGTTTGGCTATATCCTAGGGTTTAACAACGTCATAAAAGGGAGAAATAACAGTTTGTCAGGGAAAGTGCTGTGCAGTAGGGGAACAGAAGTCAAAGTGTGAGGTATGAAAATTCCAAAATTATTATTCTCACAAAATATGGCAGAACTGAGGTAGAAAAAAAGATTAAATATCGAATACAAACGTAGTTCTGTTGAGACATTTCACCAATATATTGCTTGTCAGTAGATAAAATATTTCAAATGATATTGTTTGACCAGCCTATTGGTTTAGAGAAACATTTTTCATCTTTCTAAGAATTTCTAAATGTATTCTGTGAGTTCTGATCTATATTTGGTAATGTAGGAATTGACATTATACACACTTTACACAAGACAAGGTAAGATACTGAAATTTAGCACTGATCAAATTTGTAGATTAAATTTGTCAGAGAAGAATATGATAAAGGGTAAATCTGAATGTAAGACATAGTCTGACTGTTCCTTATTATATTTTTGTCAGTTGGTTGAATACTATCTTCTTTGTTGCCCAGATGTTAAAAAAAAAACAACTTGAAATGTTAGGTGGCATACCTCAGTTTAAAAATATTTTAAGGAACAGGGTTATGTGATGTTTTATTTTTCATAACACCTGGAAGTAAAAGAATGGGTGACAAGGCTTAATATAGGCAGAGGAGAAATCAGTTCTATCTTCTGCATGGAACAGAAATATTAATTTTGTTATGAAAATGCAAAATATCCTGTTGTGTAGACAGAGATATTCCATTTTTTTCGTGCTGCTTTTACTCTACATTTCTATGTAGAAATGGGTTTCCAGGTGGGGTATATGAAACATCTTTATTCTTTCAGAGGTCAATGGGAGGAAGGTTGAGCTTATTTCCTTGAGCTCTTTCAGTCTTTGTCACAAACCAACTTCTTATGAAAGCAATCCTCCTATCGCATGACTCGACGGAGAAGAAAAGCATGTGCTTATAAGTGAGATCACAGTAATTTGTCTTACTATCTTAGTTTCACCTGGGATGGTATTTTTTCTTCAGTGTCTGGTATAATGCTATGTTTTCATTCTAGGAGAAAAACAATGTTGATAACACACTGATGTTTCTAGTTTCTGCTAAGCAATGCTGTATAAAGCCAAGGCCATTCTCAGCAAAGAGCCCAAAAGCTGGAAGGCAATAGAATTAAGATCAGGTTTATTCCTGAAGAAGAGCCAAGTAATGTATAATTATCATCTGTCTTTGTGGAAAGTTCCAGAAGGAGGAGATAAAATGACATAAGCCTTATAAAAAATGATAGGCTCATAGGATATCTTAGATTGGAAGAGATTTCAGGTTTTATCAAGAGGTGGCTGTTAACACTGAATCTGCAGCAACTGCTGCTGCAATGGCATTCGTCAATCAGATAAGTAGAGAATATAATTTTGTAACAGTGTTTTAATGTTTACAGTGTATATGGTCTTAAAATAAAAGCTTTGGAGTTCTTTTGTCTTTTCTGTTTGTTTTTTTTTGTTGTTGTTTTGTTTTGTTTTGTTTTGTTTTCATTTGTTTTCTTCCAAATGATTTGAGTTTGGAAGGCTGTTTAGCACCTAGGTGTAAAAAAAAAAAATAAATTTCTTTCACACTTCATGAAGATGTGATCCGGAGCAGGAATCTTCTTTCTTTGAAATGTTAATTAAACAAAACAATGAATTTTAATAAGTAACTGCATCTACAAGTTTCTGCCCTCAGGGAAGTGTCACCACAATATTTATTGTTTGCATGAATGAGTTTCTCACATAAACACTTTTCCTTATTAAAAGTAACAAAGTTTCTATTTCAAATTATAATATCTATGGCAGAGAAAAATGATGGGGGGGGGGGGGGAAGGGGAGAGGAATCTGTTTTTCAGATGAGGTCTGAAAGTAGATGGAGAGTCAATGAAATGGAAAGAGACAAGAAGATAGATGTTGTCTGAGAAGGATGTAGAGCTGAAGGTATCTGTTGATTGGAATTAGGAAAACCAAGATTTCTGATTGAGAAATTGCTTCCACAATCATGGCTCATTAAGTATCTTTTCAACTTTGTACTGTTACCAGGGCAGCTACAGATGAAGTTAATAGCAAAAAGGAATTTAGAAACGTTCTGTATCTATATTATAATTCCAAGCTGTCTACTTGAGTTATAGTTAGCTTTGGTGATCTTTGATGTAACTGAACAGCAATCCAAAATATAAGCATATAAAGATATGAAAGAATATGAAGATATGAAATTTAAATATCCCTATCAAGTGGATATTGATTCCAAGATTAACACATATTTTTCTTCCAAAATGAAAAGCAGATAAAATAAAACCAGAAGGTTAAGTTGAACAAAAATATACTTGTAAGCAAATGGAAATAGAGAAGAGGAGGCATGAAAGATAAATTGAGAAAGTGGAAGAAAAGACTGACAAAAATATTTTAAAGAAATAATTTGAAGGTGAAAATCATAGACTTATAAAATCATACAATCGTGGAAGTGATTTAGGTTGGAAGGGACATCAAAGACCATCCAGTTCCAACCCTACTGCCACAGTCTGGTTGCTGCCTAGATGAAGCTGTCCAGGATTGCATCCAACACATCTTTGAGCACCTCCAGGGATGCAGAAATGACAACCTCTCTGGACAACCTGTGCCAGGCCTCAACACCCTCTGAGTAAAAAAAAATCTTAATATCTAATCTAAATTTCCCCTCTTCTAGTTTAAAACCATTTCCCCTTATCCTATTACTTCTGCCTATGTAAAAAGTCGGACCCCTTCTTGCTTACAAGCTCCCTGTAAGTGCTGGAAGGACACAATGAAGTCTCCCTGGAGCCTTCTGTTCTCCAAGCTGAAGAAGCCTAAGTCCTCCAACCTTCCTTCATAGGAGAGGTGATCTGATCACCTTCATGGTCCTCCCTGGGACTTGTTCCAGCAGCTCCACATCCTTCCTGTGCTGGGGGTCCCACGCCAGGGCGTAGTACTCTGGCGGCACCTTACAAGGACAGAGTAGAAGAGACAAAGGACCTCCCTCAATCTGCTAGCCACAAAGTACAGAAATATGGAAATGTGTTTTTTAGGTCCTTTCCAAGGAGGCTAGGAAGGTAAGGTAAGAGCTGAAAAGTTCTCAAAACTTTACTGTCATAATTCGACTGATGTCACAGGCTTTAGTAGGAGATTATGCATCCTGCATCTGTATCTCAGTGCTCTTGGATTCCTTCAGCTAGCTCTACTGACAGTATCTTTCCACCTGATCAAACACCCCAAAGATCTCTGTCATGTTACTATCTACTGTTACTATACCACTGTAAAGGACCTCTGAAGGGGCTCATCTTACGCTATCATGGGGATCCAGTCACAGAAATTCCTTTAAAAATATAAGATATCATCTTAAAATGAACTGTTGCTATCTCTGCTCTTAATCTGCCCTCATTAAACATATACTAATTTAGGTATTTTCTCTATACATTTCAACAGTATTTATTTTATTTTATCCTCTATAAAAACAAAAATAAATGTAAACTGTTCTTTATATTGACTATATTTGTACATAGGGGAAGATATACTTTAAGAGACAGAGGAAAACACTATTATTATTTTTTTTAAATTAAAATCTGCACTCACTCCCATTCTGATCCTTTATTATCTCATTTCAATAGTACCATGCACTCTATTGTATTGTATTATAGTCATAAAAGCTTATATACATCCATTAATACTTTGTAAAAAAACAAGAAAATACTATAGACAGCACATGGTCTCTAAGGCACAGATTATTTTTTTTTACTTTCCTGATGGTTCAAAAACTCAGGAGGGAAACTGAATATATGGCTATGCCTCAGTGTGACAAAGGATAGATTCTTTACAATGTTAAAGAGAAATACTATCGCAGTTCTGGTAATAAATTGCTCTGATTTGAACTTATCAGAAGAAGATTCTCTAAGTGATAATGGAGAATATGTACAGTTGATGTATGATCCATATGCAGGGCTGATAGAGCCTGACCTCACTTGGCTTGGTAATAAGAGAGTCTTTCACTTCTAGCACTAGAAGAGCTCTAACTTGTCAGTAGTGACTACAGATCACTAACGACAGATGGCTGCTTGGTGACCTATACAGTATGGGTATTGGACTCAGTTCAGAGTCTAGTGAGAAGGTATCTGTGTTACAGCTAGCACTGACTGGCATCTTTGTTCATAGTTTCAACAAGAAAGCAAAAATCAAAAGGCCTGCAGAGATGAAGTTGTCCTCCGACCTTTTCATGACAAGGTTGAAACTTATTGGCAAGCAGATCATCCCTTATGCTATTGAATATACTCTGTGTTTCCAGTATCTTCCCTGAGTAGCAAACAGTTCAGAAAATATTATTAATTTTTCATTCATGCAAAAAATTTGCATTTAGGTAAAGTGTATGTGCATTTTTATTAAAGAAGCAGCCATAAATGATCCATAGCTTTAGCTGGTTGAATTCTACGATTGTCTCTCAATTCCACTTTTTTATGTACAAAAAGGAAAACCCAACACATCCTCCTTATTGTATTGACATAGCAGGGGAAAAAAAATCATTATTTTATATTGAAAACTTAGAATTAAATTTACCTTAATTCACCTGATTATGAGAGAAAGTGGATTTATGATGTAATTTCATATTAAATGTCAGACTTATTTTGGTGCAAACAAAATCAGTAGTGAAAAAGCATAAATTATTCTTCCTGCCTCTGTAGCAGAATAATGAGTAGGAGATGAATAGCAGCCAGCATAGGTTTGTTAGGACTGAATCATGTCAAATCAATCTAAACTCCCTTTGTGACAAGGTAACAGACCTTGTGAATAGGGAGAAGCAGTGGATGTAATGCATCTTGGCTTTGGAAAGGCTTTTGACATGGTCTCAGATGGCATTCCCATAAGCAAACTAGTCTAGATAAAACTACACCAGGTACAAGAAAGAGTAACTACACCTATGGCATAGATTTTAATTTGTTCATCAGCAGCAGCTTGAAAAACTCATCTAGATAACCTATTAAGATCATTTTCATTTCTACTTTTCTGTAAGTCTATAGATGAACCAGGTTGATTTGAATTTTTCTGCGTTTACATTTATCTCATTTCCAATAATTTCTAAAATTTCCCCATAAAATTTGGTCCAGGACTTTTCTTTATGGAGAATGGTCAGTTATTTTAATTCATAAACGTACTTCTATATTTGCACTGTCATATTTTCTTCCCTTCTAATTCCTGTGAATTCTGAATTGATATCAGCCATCATCAGAGCTATGTGCTGTCAATGACTAAAGCCTTAGTGCTGGATAAAACTTCCCTTTGAAAGCACGTTGACAATATCTGACCATTTCACATTGTAATCTGGCTACTAATAGACAACTTTTTCTAGGTTTTATCTTGGGACATATTTCTTCAGAAGGTCAGATAACATTGTGACTATTGATTTGGAGAAGAAGAGGCTCCAGGGAGACTTCCTTGCAGCCTTCTCACACTTGAAAGGAACTTACAAGCAAGAAAGGTACCAACTTTTTACATGGTCTGATAATGATAGGACAAGGGGGAATGACTTTAAATTAAAAGAAAGGAGATTTAGGTTAGAAGTTAGGAAGAAAGGAAGAAATCTTCTATTCAGAAGGAGGTGAGGCCCTGGCACTGCTGCCCAGAGAGCTGTGGGTGCCCCATCCCTGGGGCCGTTCAAGGCCAGGTTGGTTGGGTCCCTGAGCAGCCTGAGATAGTGGGGGGCAGCCAACCCTGGGCAAGGGGTGTGGAATTAGATAATATTTAAGATTCCCTCCAATCTAAGTCATTCTGTGATTCTATGATTTCAAACTAATTTCTTTTGACCTGAGTTGCCTTAGAGCTCAGATGCCTGAAGTACCTTTGCATGCTAAGGCTGAGAAGTTTAGTTTGTTTTTTTTCTTCTTTTCCTTCCACTGAACGGAAGAGGACAAAAACATCATAGTGACCCTGACTATAATTGTAACTACAGACGTTGAAAATTATGGAGTTAAATTAAAAATTATATTCAGTCAGTATTTTCTTGTCTTAACTACCCTTCTTTCCCCTTGAAAACAGTTTGTACTATATAGAAATGAAAAAAAAAAAAAAAAGTATGTTTACTGTTTGTGTCTCTATGGTTTATTCATATTCCTTTTAGCAGAGTTGGGAAAATGTCTTTTCCTATTAATTCTCCACACTGAACCCTGTAAATATTGTTAAATTCCAAAACAACTGCTGAGGGCTCTGCAGTTCTGTGCAATTTGCTATATATTGCAACTGCACTTCGCACTTCCTAAGGCCTAAAGCATCTCCAAACTTACAATTGTTTCTTCCATATGAGTTGCTGGTATGAACTGAAGACAGGTCTAAAACATGCATTTAGTCTCCTGGTATTGTTATTTATTTCATAGCCATGTCTCTCTTTACACCTTAGCTGCTTGAAATACAATGTTTATTCTTTAAATGATCACTGACTACAATGATAGTCAATTGCAAGGAGGTGGTAATACCATAACATTCTCAGTTTGGGCTTTTTTTCCCTGTTTTGGGGGAGAAAGGCAGAAAATCAATGTAAGATAGATATGTTTTGAAGTCTGTTCTCACTACGAGCCTTTACCCTTTGAGATTTAGGAAATATTACTGAAAGAATGCCAGAAATAAAACTGATAGGAAAATTGCTATTTTTTATCTGGTTCTAAATTTTTTGCCTACTTAGAAATAAATAGCTCTGCTTCAGAACAAAAGTAACTCTCATTAAAACAGCAAAAATGTAGAGATCATTTTTCATTCTTAAAATGTATTTGAGAGAAACAGCACATTAAAATGTTATTTTGATAATTGCTCTTCTGACAGGGTATTCTTAAAATAGCCACGAAGGTCTATCACCATTATTATTAGAGCCTTGGAAATAAAAGTTCAGCTTTTTTTCAGTATACTTACATTACCTAGGAGCCCTTTTAAACAAAAGTTCCTTATGTGTAGTAAACAACATCCAAGGTAATCATGAAAACAGGTACCCAAATCTCTTTTACAATTTCTAAGGGAAAAATTAATATTTTGCTAGAAATAGATACAGAAACAACGTTCTGGTCACATATTAGCTATTATTTCATTAATTGCTTTTTGAATTAATTTTTATGTTGCTGATTGCTTGATCATTTCCACTGGTACTATAAGTATCAAACCTTGCTTACTGTAGTACATTGACACCCATGTTTGTTGCTGAAAGAGCAGAGTGGAATATAAGATGAAAAACAACAAAAGTCTTGTCTGGGTCTGGGGCTGTGCATGAAGCTGTCTTGTTGACAAAAGGACTACTCTGAGAAGTCCAAAAATACTACAGGCTGAGCATTTCTATTTGGTAGACCTGCTGGCCAAAACCTTCTAACCTTTCATCTTTCTCTCTTTTAGTCAGTTGGAATTTCATAGCAGTTATATATATTCTCAAGGAGGCCATAAGTTCCATCGGAAGCATCACGCATGGGAATGATTTCTTGCATCTTTTACTTTTCTTGTCCTAAAATGGCCATAGCATGGCCTGAAAGAAGTATAACAAGCAGGAGAGCCTGGGAGAACTGCCTGCAGAAGTGGCAAAGCTACAGGGAATACAGTATGGTCTATTTATTCAATTAATTATGGGAAAGGCCAGACAGCAATTTAACGAGCATAGTCCCACTGTGGCACACTGACATATGTGTGTGTGTAGCTGATCTGTTTCCTGGTAGCTTTGTAGTAAAGATAACTTGCAGTTTACAGCTCTATAAAGAGTTGTCATTTATAGTCCTATCTGTTATAGCAAGTAGCAGAGTGCTCTACACTATTGGCATGGAAATATGAATACTTTTTTCCATCTGGGGATATTCATATCACTTATCCTTAGGACTTAATTTAAGCCCAAGATGCTCATTACCTTAATCAACCCAAACATTAAGGTTCTTGTGAAATGTCATTCTAACCTGAAGCTCTGTATTCATACATCTGCACTCAATTTTTACGCAATTTATCTTGTCTCTCATTCATTCTCTTATGCAGGAAGCCAACCCCTAAGTGTATTGGCTAAGACTAAACCTATCCTGTTTTCCACTTCTCTCCTTTGAAAATTTGGGCTCACAAAATTTATTTCCTTTTATTCTGAACTTTATGTCTTTTCCCTTCTACAACTGCCTGATCGGGGCCTGCTATCATGCACGCAGGTATGAAGACAAATTTGTCCAAAGAATGTCAGTCTGAACAGAGATAGTGTAAGCTCTGTTTTATAGGCTTGTTTTCATTTTTCAATGCCTTTCATCCTTTATCATATAGATTTTAAAAGAATAGCTACAAAACATATAAGAGAATAAATCTGCCACCATCTCACCAGTAGCAAAACTTCCCAGATATCTGGAGATTTTTAATCTGGGATTTTCCTGCTTTCCCCTACCTCTATGACAGAAATAAGTAAGCCTAGTTTCAAGTCAGTCATTGAAAGGTGTTTGGATGCAAGTTTCTGCACTGATCTTTTACATACGAGAGAAGCTAGAATTTGCCTCCTACATGTCTGCTTATAGAAAGCAGGAGAAATCTCTGTAGAGTCACTTTTAGCTCCTTTCCAAGACATAAAGCATATTAGGGATTTGCTGCAAGGAGATGGAAATTCACTCCTGGTAAGAAAACAGAAATCAATATTTGTTAAATACTGGGGTGGTGGAACTAGGTGATCTTTAAGGTCCCTTCCAACCTAAGCCATTCTATGATTCTATGACTGTATGAAACAAAGAACACACCAGACAAATACATTTAAAAACTTCTGAATACTGTACAGATACAGATTGTTATTCTGTAGAATAAAATAAATCTAAGATAATCAAAGACTCACCAGAAGCAAGTACCATTTTGAGCCCCTGCTAGCACTAAAACAACTTTCAGTCTTCCTGAAAGCAGGTAAGAGAATGTACTCCAAGTAAATCTTGGAAGGATTTCCTTGCTATACAAAATTTTCTTGTTTGAAGAAACTAGTGTAATAGTGAATGTTTATTTGCATTCTGGTGACCCAGTTGAGTAGCCTCTATGAATCTCAGTTTGGCTTTTCATAGAATCATAGAATCACCTGGGTTGAAGAGGACCATAATGATCATCTCGTTTCAATCCCCTGCTATGTGCAGGGTCGCCAACCAGCAGACCAGGCTGCCCAGAGCCACATCCAGCCTGACCTTGAATGCCTCCAGGGATGGGGCATCCACAACCTCCTTGGGCAACCTGTTTCAAACCGTCCTCTGTGTCAAAAACTTCTTCCTAATATCTAACTTAAACCTCTCCTGTCTCGGTTTAAAACCATTTCCCCTTCTATTACTATCAACACATTTAGAGAGCTGTTACCCATCCTGTTTATATGCTCCCTGCAAATAGCGGAAGGTCTCCCCGGAGTCTACTCTTCTCCCAGTTAAACAAGTCCACCTCCCTCAACCTTTCCTTACAGGAGAGGTGCTCCAGCCCTCTTTTCCTTTTGAAGCCTCTCAGCGTCTGTAAGCCTTATCAGTGATATTTTTATAAGGTAAACAAACCTACATAGCAGATCAAAAACCCAAGACAGATCTTAAACCGACTGGAAAATTCCACTTATAGTTTTTGGGTCGTGAAATTACTAGGTTGTTCATACCATTCAGAAGTGAGGGCAGATTCTTCCTTGACATACAGAAATAAAAATATATTTTCATTTTTTAAGTCAAATATGAGCCAATTTATATGTCACAGCTTTCAGGGATCAGGTTTGTAATTGAGTTGATAATGAAGATTCGCTTACTTCCAATGTGTCTACTTCACTGGTCGTATTTGTGTATCCATGTTATGAGTATATTAAAAAGTCTGCCTTTGTGAATAAAATACCTTGGTGGCCTTGAAGTAGTGAAGAATGGAGAAAGAGAAATCTAAAATTCCCTGCAGAGAGAAAAGGAGATAGTCAAAGCAAGGATTTAGATAGGAAAAGATCTAGTGAGAGGGGTCATCATAAGGCTCTGTCTGGATATCTTCAAATACTTAACATCCAGACTGACTTTTAAAGGAGAATTCCTATTCTACAGAAATGGATTCTCCAATTGTGATAGAAAATTAATGGGAAAATAATAACAGAAGTAGACAATATGAATCTTGGTCTGGTCCATATAGCTCATAGGTATTTCTTATGCTGAACCTTACCTTAGTCAACACTAAAAAGGGAGACCTGTTATCACTTCTCGTTGTTATTAATACATATGGAGCAGATACTCCAGTTTACAGTGTAGATAAGCAGGTCCTGTGCTTTCCTCATTTCCCTCACGGTGTTACTTCCAGGAGTGCGGAGGCTGTCTGCTTGCTCTCATTAGACGACAAATTTGATTAGACATGTGGAAAGTCATGTTTTAGCAGACAGCCAAGCATGCACAGCCATTCACTCACTCCACTACCACAATGATATGAAGGAGAGTATCAGAAAAAAAGGTAAAACTCATGAGTTGAGATAAAGACAGCTTAAAAGGACAGGAAAGGAAGATAAAATAGGAATAACAATAATGATAAAATGATATGCAAAATGAATGATGCAAAACACAATTGTACACCATCCACTGACTGATGTCCAACCAGTCCCTGGGGAGCAGTCACTCCCTTGACCACCTTCTCCAGTTTTATTGTTCATCATAATGCTATACGGTATAGAATATCCCTTTGGCCTTTCTGGGTCAGTTGAGCTGAGTCTGTCCCCTCCCAGTTCCTTGTGCATCCCCACCTCCTTCCTGGCAAGGCATCACCAGAAGCTGAAAATTCCTCAGCTCTGTGCAGAACTACTCAGCGACAACTAAAATAGTGGTGTGTTATCAACATTACACACAACCTAAATCCAAGACACAACACCATACCAGTTTGTAGGAAGAAAATTAACTTTATCCTAGACAAAACTAGGTCAAAATGTCTGAACAGTTACTTCTATTTTTTGCAAACATACAGTTATGCAGTAGCTCAGCTGTATGTATAAAAAGATAGAGTTAGAGCCCCATCCCCCATGGAGGGTAAAAATTCATTATAGTTAGAATAAATTTTACATTTTTGGGGAAATAGTGGAACCTTTGTTCTGTTGTAAAATATAAAGTTACCTCTTCTAATCATATTCTGAATTTCATGTACAGAAGTACCATCTCCTTTTATGTACTACAATATTATTTACAAAAAGCAGAAGATCCTGTTATTTTTATTATATGCACAAACTGTTGGATATTGTGTGTCAGTACTGAGAAGTAAAAATTATCAATGATCACTCAACTGAAAATGTTTAATAAATGATAGTTGCCTGGGGGCTGAGCTTTTTAAATAAATATATAAAATAAAACAAACTTGCAGTGCTTAAACAGAAAATGACATATTGGAGTTCTAATTAAAATTTCTACTTAGATTCTATGGAACATAAATAAAATTTGGACATTCCTTAGGCCATCATAAAGGCTCCATTTCAGCATATTAAATCCAGCTAATATGGTTTTCTTTAAAGAAGAAAGCTCTTATGCTGCCTTGTCACTTTAGATTATTAACAACACACATTGTGTCCAAGTGCAGTGCAACTTGATGACCTGCATTAAGTGGCTGGATTGCTGCTGGAAAGACTTGAATGAAGCACCTGCATAGAATAATCATGAAACATTGCTCTGACAGCAGAGTGAAAATGGGAGGAGTGTTTATTACATTTCTATGTCAACCATGCAAACCAGTTTATTTTTATTATGCCCTAAAGGTCTTCCTTTTGCTACCAGATTATGATTTAAGCAGAGCAAGGAAAACATGTAAATAGCTTAAGACTCTCCTTAGAAGTAACCCATAAAGCCATTCTGGATCTCAAATGTAATTAATGTTCTTTCATTTTTCTCTTTCATTTCTCTCATTCAAGTTGAATGTTAGGAAAAATTTCTTCTCAGAAAGAGCAATGAGGTATTGGAACAGGCTGCCCAGGGAGGTGGTGGAGTCACTGTCTCTGGAAATTTTCAAGAAAAGGATTGATATTGCACTAAGTGACATGGTTTACAGTGGTCATAGTGATCTTAGTGGTCTTTCCAACCTTTAATGATTCTATGATTCCAAAACCTCTTTGGCTATCTCTACACTGAACCATTAATCTGTATGAATGATATCCTCTCTTGAACATAATCTAGTGTATGTGGAACCTTGCCCCCTGACTATTTGTGCCACAATAATATGATTTTCCTTCACATTTGGTGGCTTAAAGAATGGGAGAAATCAATTGTCTTACTTGAGGGGGTTACAGGATATCCCTACTGGAAAAAAAATAGCTGCTACAGTAAGATAACATGCACTGTCACCATGAAATAAACGAGATCCTAGGAGAGCAACAATTGACCACTGGAATCCGATCAAAATCTTTGTCTTCTTCGTGTTAGAAAGATAGGAACAGGAAGGGTGGCTTACATGATAATCTATTATAGACCTGATGGGTCTATACCACTAGGAAATTATGAATTCTTCTTTCCTTAGTACTAAGTATGTTAAATATCCTTTGCCATCCACATAGAGAGAAAGGAAGGCAAGCAAAATTCTGAGCTCTAGGTAGAACACACCCATGAGGTAACATCAAATCCCCTTCAAGGGCATGTGAACCTCAACAAATCATTAACCACTGAGCAGCCTGACCCCACATACTACCGAGGCATGTTCACACGTCACAGCTGCTGTGATCCATCATGTTCCTTCTCTCTTCACACTTCTGCAGTCTAAGAGGATGCATAAATGGCCTTCTAAGTAGCTTAAAGCATAAGTATTCATGGAAAAATAAGCAGGTACTATGCCAAGGTTATTCTTCTTTATAATTGCAGGAGCCAAGGACGGCAAAATAGATTTTTCTTGATTGGAGATTAAATTAAACTGCATTCAACCATTAATAATTAAGGAAGGATTATGCAATGGTAAACAAATATTTTTTGCACACGAGTGACCTTTCAATGAGAAGTAACAGTTGAAAATTAATTCTGTTCACTAAATGTAGACCTCAGATGTCTGGTGAGTTTTAGATGATCCTTGGTTTTATTAAACAGGATCTTGCCCCTCTCTCTGCAACAGAAACATGCACAGTATTCATGAAAAGGAAACCATTCTTTCAGGGTTTCTCTGCTTCATTTTTCCTCTGGCAGTGAAACAGCTGCTCTGTGGGTGAAGTGTTCTGGTAAATGCTTGTGACCATGAGATTTAGTGAAGCACAAGAGAAGGCCAAAGTAGAGCACACTTTTATAGTGGAAAAAAGGAAGGGAAGGGAGCACTGAAGGAAATAAAGAATTTGAAGGAAATAATTACGTTGCCAAGTCATATAAGCTGTTTCATAACATTAGCGTGCTCTTCCCCTGTCACAAATTCAAATTCCTTACACCACTTAGTATAAAATGCTTCTATTTTTACAATCTCCATTCCTTTATGAACATTTAATATCCACTAGCCCGTATTCTAACATTGCCCTTACATTTAAGTAATTTCACACACCCTCTTCTTTATACCTGCCTTACTTAAGTGTATACACTTACAGGAAATTTGTATTTGAAAGTAAACAAATCAGGTAGTAAGGAAGTAAGTTATTCTTGATTATTTGAGTCTCTTGTCCTTTTCTAGTTTGATCTTTTTTATACTTGTGATCATAATTTATGTAGTTTACTAGTTCTTTGTATATTCACACTGATACTGCTTTGTATCAAACCAAGCTTTTCTTCTGTTTTCACTGTATCTCTTCTTCTATATTCACTTAGTAGGTACCAGCAACTTTCTGATCAGTTGTTTCATTTTCTGTTACTTTCAAACATAGGGGTCCCAGTCTATCCCAGACATATTCTCAGTTCAAGCATGCCTACCATTTTGTGGAATTAAACTTTTTCCCGGAACAGTTAATATTGTTTTCAAAGTCATCTTACTCTCCCATACACTACTATGACTTATTTCTGTTAATGATCCTTTGAACTTTGTACAGAAGTAATTTCACTGAAATTTACATATCTAAAAGGCAACTAATAAATAGGTTGTCTGTTACTGGAATTCCAAGGTACTCCAAAACTGTTAGTTTATCACTTTTTCACATTAGAGTCTGAGACTGCAGAAAGAAATAAACTCTTTATTTATTGTAGAGAGAATAAAGATGATAATTAGTTTAGACATAATAACTAATATATAGGTGTCTGGATTTGCAGAGGTGAATTCACCTCTCATTTCAGTAATAAACTGTGGGGACAAATAAGCTCAGGGAGTTTGAAAACATCCATTGTGAGAATTGTAGAATAACTTATTTTACAAGGAGACTCTAGAGTACTCAGTCTCTCCAGACTCAGAGTTTAATAAAGCGTGTCATTCTTGCGTATTTTTTTCTCAGATAATATTAATGAGAATTCCACCCAACAAAACATTCAACCTTCAACATTCCCTAAATTGACTAAAGTTGATTTCAGATAGCTTCGTGCAAAATATGCATTTCCTGCTGTGTTGTTTTGCTATATAAATCAAACTGCTAAGGAAGAGAAACAATACTTCATGAAAACAAATCTCATCAAAAAGAAGAAAATGACAAATATCTGTTATGAACTATTTGCAAAGCATCTGCAACAAACAAACAAACAAACAAATACATTCACTAAAGACATTTGTGAAATAATTTCAAATAATGAATAAGTGCTCACAGAACACCAGCAGGAACAGCAAAATTCATCAAATAAAATTATTTGCCACATATGACACATACAACTGCCGTGTTCATCTAAAACTCCAAATGCAGTTACTTTACTGTACATTATTCAAGAAGTTTTAATAGTTGTTGATTACATTCTAAGTGAGGCATTCTTAAAATGTTTCTTGAAAATTTTATGCAAAATATAATAAACATCTGTTCTAAACATCACCTTTAGTTTTCATTATTGTCCAGATTTATTTTGATGCCCAAATACTTTAAAAATTTTGCTGATTTATTTTGATAATCTCAAAGGAATGTAAAGCTGAATGTTAAGGCTGAAAAAAAATGGAAAACAGGAAATACTTTGTGGAAAACCAACAGGGGGAACAAGACCTAGATTCATCATGTGTAAACTAAGATACTTAATCAAAAGCATTTTTACCTTGTCCTCTCAGCAGTGAGGAGAGTTTGAATCAGATACTGCTGCATATTGTTCTTTATATTTTTTCATTAAAATATAACATTAGGTACTTAGTCTGCTAACTAAAACTGGGTACCTGCCTGCAGAGGAACAAAGCTTATAGATTATTTAGAGCACAAAAAATTCTTCAGATAGGATTCCGTATTCAGCAAAACATTTTTGTAATCGGAGTATGACAGTATGATCCCTTTCCAGCTCCCCCAGCTTCCTCCTTTAGCCTAGTTTTATTGCCTAAGGCCTTGCTTATACTATGAGATGCAAAATATCTTGCCCTTAGCTCAGGGCTGATATCAATCAAGGTTATTACAGACAATTGATGAGCAAAACACTGGCTCAAACTGTCTGGTAAAAGAACAAGTATCACACTTGGTATACAAATGCAAATTAATATGCCAGTCATATTACCCCATAAATAGGAAGCAGCCAAAGAGATCATTTAACTTCTTCTTGCAAGCAGGTGGTCGCATATCAGGATCTTGCCTTGAGTAGGGATACCTCTTGAGATTACTTACATTTGTGTAGAGACCCCCCCCCTTGATGTGGTGGTGCCAGCTTGCCAATACAGACTTTTGTTAAGTGATTTAAGTTGTACTAGCTTTGCTAAGGTTTGATTGTATAACTCTACCTTCTATGTAGCAAGTATTCAAGGATACCGAGCCATTCAGAATCTCATGTTGCTGCCTCCGTTGTTTAAATTACTAATATTATAGTTTTGTATTTACAAGTAACTGTCTGCCTCTTTCTTATAAGTCTATATCACTGTAGTTTACATCTATGATACAGAGTGCAGCATTTTGGAGTCTGCACAGACAGAGCCTGAATGGATCGCAGGATGACATTCCTTTCATTCCATTCATGCCTAAGATATAGCAGCAAAACTCTTCTTCTTTGCCTGGAAACATAAATTTGGCCACAATACTAATCAAGCTAAACTAGCCTCAAAGTTTATTGACCATGGAGCAAGTTTGAAGAAATCTGTATGACCTACACAGGCTTCATGTAAAGCTTAGGCATATAGCTTCAGTAGTAGTGTCAAGAGAATTTTGATGATTCTCCACAGCAGACATGAGTTTGTCCCTACCAATAACTTAAAACCATTCCAGTAGTGTTATCCTCCTGTGAGGGAACTGTTATGTCATGGCCTGAACTGATGATTGAGCACCTGGTGAAGGGGGTGGCTGTCTGGCCAAGTAAGCACAGGTGCAAGCAATTTGCCTGTGGTTCCCATGTGATTGGTAGGGGTAGACCCTGGGTGGGATCATTCTCTGGGCTCATTTAAGGGTTTGTTTCCAAAAGGAGAATGTTTTCTGGATGAAGGTTACTTTCTGAGAAGGAGTGTTTTATGGACAGAGATCTTATCACTAGTTGTGTAAGTCAATAATTTTTTTTTTTTTTTTTTTTTTTTTTTTTCTTCCCCCTATATACTTGTCTAATGACACTTTGCCTGGTACTGTAAAGAATGTATCAGAAACATTTTCACTGTTTCTAAGGCCCAACACCTACCAATGCTATTCTGGGGCTAACAATCTTCCTGGGAATTGACAAAGACTAAACTTGTATCTCACTTGAAGGTAAGCTTAAAAAGCTTTAATACTCTTTCATGGCTTAATAACACAAGATAATTTGGTGGAGGGGAAAAAAAAAAAAAAAAAAAAAAAAAAAAAAAAAAGTAGTGTTGTTAATTCTGGTGAAAATAAGCTAATACAAGCATGTTCAGATATTCTGATTGAGCTTGCCTCTATTTCATCTTTTCAGAGCTGTTTAAAACACACTGAGAAGGCTAAACAAAGAAATCTGTAGAGATTCCTGGAGTAGAAATCCTTCTTTAGAAGCAGCCTGAACACAACCTTTGTTTCAGTGAATATAAGTTGAGTGTGTCTGTGAGGAAAGATATTTAAACACCACCATTATTGTGGTTAAACTGTTCTTACTATATTTTCACACCAATTTTATTGAGTAAAAGTATAAGCTTGAGTATTGTCACAGTGACATCTCAGTGAAATAACTGCTCACATTAAACTTTCTTCTAAAAAAAAAAAAAAGTTAGATGGGAAAGAGGAAAGGAAGAATAGCTCAAGAAGAAGGGATAGAGGCTGGGAAAATGTACTTGGGGGGCAAAGGGAAGTAAGAAAAGTAAAAAGGGAAAAGAAGATACAATTAAGTAAGAGATATCTGACAGGAGTTCTGTTAGAAAATGCCTCAAGATCAGAGGAGAAAATGCTTGAAAGTTTCAAAAATCATGACGATAATGATATGGTTAGCATGTAGTTCAATCATTAGTGCAAATGCACTGCTTGCTGGACTACATCCTTCCTTCAGCAGGTCATTTCTGCATTGCCACTGAGTTTAGTTAGACCGAGGATTTTGTTACTGGGTAAGTGGAAAACTTTTATCTGAAAAATTGTTGCAAAGTTATTTTCTTAATATCTTCAGTCAGTATTTTCTGTGTGATATCTTCCTCTCAGATTCTCAGTTAGCCATGAAAGCTTTTAACTCTTCAGTATTCTAAAAACTGTAATTCTCAAGAAGATTCAGCTTTAGATTAATAGTTTCACATAGCCCACTTCTATATTTTATCTGCTTGAGGATAGGAAGGCTATGAAGAGGGATCTGGGTAGGCTAAATAAATAGGATGTCGATCACAAAACTTGTCAAGACTAAATGCTGGGTGCTGTATATTGTCAGAACTATTTCATGCATTGGTATAGTCTTGAGGAAGAGTGGCTGGAAAACTGCACAGAAAATGATCTAGGGTTGCTCTTTGAAAGCTGGCTGAACATGAGCAAGTATCATGCCTAGATAGCCACCAAGATCCATAGCGTTCTAATCTGCGTCCTTCAAAAGATGTTCAGCAGGACCTGAGAAGCTATTGTCTCAGCAGTAGATTGTACTAATCTTGAGTATTTTGTTCAGTTTTGAGTTCCTGCAGACCTCTTGCTGAAGGGAGGCCTCACAAGTCTCTTCCCCCACCTGAAAGGGGGCTGCAGTGAGGAGGTGTCAGTCATTTTTCTCAGCTGTGAAGTGAAAAGATGCAAGGAAATAGTTTTAAGTTGCACTGGGGTGGTTTAGTTTGGACATTAGGAAGAACTTATCAACAAAGAAGGCAGTGAAGCATTGGAAGTGACTTTTCAGGGAGGTGGTGGAGTCCCTATCCATGGAGATATTTGAGACATGTGGATGTAGTGCTTACAGACATAGACATGATTTAGTCATGGGATTTAGTAGGTCATTTCAATGGTTGGATTTAGTCATCCTAAAGGTTTTTTTCCAGAGTAAATGATTCTGTGATTCTGACTCAATTATAGCATTGAGAGTCCAACTAGGCATACTCTTGGTAACATTGGGTATTAAGATCAGATTTTAAAGTCAAGAAGATACTTTATGTGAAGGCTATGTAACTTCAATTACCTCATGATTTGGCCATAGTTGCTAAGGGTATTGACTGACTGCTTCAAGTGAACAGTCAATACTTTTCATTCTGAAAGTTGTATGCCTCGCCCCTAATTTTGAAAGACAAACTTTCTCAGAAACATATTTATTTTCTGCACTTCAGAAAAATAGACTTAAGAATAAGAAGCAAAGCCTAGAAAAAAATAAAGCTAGAGTATATGTAACTGAAGTTTGAAGTATAGAACATCATTGGAATGCAGCTCCAGATCTCAGGTGAAAAGTAATTATTTAACTTGAAAGAAAGTATCTTATGTTCATTGAAACATTTCATGGAAAGGAAAAATTCTAACAAAATAGCATCTAATCACAATGAGGGAGGGATTAGCTGGAGAAAGGGAGAGAAGAAGCTTGAAGGGATGAAAAGAGCCATTAAGTGAATTGTGTGTGTTCACTGTCTCGCCTGTGAGCTGGAAAACTGTAGCCAATGCATGATGAATTATACTAAAGTACACCAATTAAATGGGTATTTTTGAATCAAAGCATCCTGACAGCTCAGCTTCTTTCCCATCCCATGCCATTCCTCACTGCCACATTGCACAGCCTAATATTGTGTGACCTACTCCCTTCTGCTTTTAGCTTTGCTGGATCTTAAATTGACATATTCTTCACAAACAAAAAAAAAAAAAGCTTTACTTCTTAAAACAGCCCTTGGCTGACAGCTTTCTTACAGATGGATGGATATTTAATACAAAAAACATGTTTCATAATGAAGCGCAATATCAGTCTTAGTTTCTGTGCAGTCTCTACAGTCTTAGTGTTTTCAACTCATCTGTATGATTTCTTTCTTCCCACCTACATCTCCTGAACAATGTGCAAGTCTTGTAATATTTCTTCCCTAAGTTTTCAAAACCATTTCCACATTTACGTGTTAGTATCTTCACCTTGTTCTTACTTTGTAGCCTTGGAAGCATAATTCAAAATATCATTCCTGTGTTGACTTGGTTTACATTAGAGAAGATCCCCACAGTCAGGGTAAGTTAAAGGTCTGTTATTATTACCATTCCTATATTTGTGGATTTCTTCAACTTGCATGATCTTTTCATAGTACCTACTGCATTAAACAGTCAGAGGAAGTTCCAGAAGGAGTTCTAAAATGCTATTCCATCTTTGATTAACCTACTTCTCTTTTCACTCCACCAGCTCATAGTATTGCTGCCTCTCTTTATCCAGGAGCGTGGGCAGCACCTCCTACCCTATGTAATTTTCCACCGTATGGGGACCACACAAGCACCACTTGTAGGACATGCCTGAGCATCTCTTCTGAGGCATCTCCCAGTGGAGTAGTGCCTGTCCGAAGTACCAGAGAAAACCAAAGGAGTCTGGAGATGCTTTGTTTCCCACTTGCTAACAGCATTAGGATACATCATAGCCATCCCACTTGGAACTGACATGTTTATCCATGAGTGGAGTAACATGTTTTCTGCAGGTAAAGTGATGTAGTTGTCATCACCAGAAGGCTGCTTTTCCTCCAACATTGTTTCTCTTATAAGAGGATGATATGGAAAGCCTTTTGGGATCTCAGTTGTAACATTCCTTACCTGTGTCTTCAGCATTTAACATGTGCTTTCACAATCAGATTATATATCACTTATCGTAGTAGTCTTTACTTTTGAGCCATTCACTTCAATCTTTGTCATCTGTTTTTTGTTTTTTTTTTTGTTTTTTTTTTTAACTGCATTAGACCTGCCTTATTCCTCCTGTTTGTTTACAGTTTCAGGATACCGTGGACAGCTTGATGCACACTGATATAATAGAACAGTGTGTGGAAAGTTCCATTATTTTGGCTTTTTTTTGGTAATGAGCTTTTATCTTCCAACCACCTAATTTCTTAAGAGCCCAGTGCTTTTAACTTTTTTTTTTTTTTTACATTACAGAGTGAAGCCTAATGTCTTCATTTCTAAACCAGTAGCCACATAGCTCACTTTCCCTTTACTGACTCTGCTAATGATATTGCTGTAAGCAAATATTTTCCCATATTCTTTCATGGGACTGTAGTCTGTTTATGCCTCAGTGTCAATTTTGGATTGTGTAAGTAATTGATCTGCGTATAGACGATTACACAGAAGTAAGCACTATTATTTCATTACTCTGCTTTAATGCCTAGAAAGGAGGTTGCAATATCCTTGACGAACTCCTCTCCTTCAAGGCATCTGTAAGTGTTTCTCTCCTACTAGAATATGATTTGGAGTTTGAATGTGTCTTTTGCCACTGCATTGATAACCCCTCTGGCCTTATGAGATGCAAAATCTTATTGCCCACAACACATGTAATCAATTTCTTGGAGAGTTAAAGGGATAGAGATCATCCAGACGTGCTCACAGGTAGAATACAAGGCATTTCTAGAATTCTCATCTTTAAGAACAGGGCTGTATAACAGTAGCTGTCCTTGAATCTTCCTGCCCTTGTTTCATCTCAGTGAATGCACTCTGAGTCTTACGGTCTTCTACCTATGTCAGATACCTGGGTTGTCTCAGGACTTGCACTCATTTCCACTTGGGCTTGCTCATTGAAATGTGTATGTTTTAAAGCCTATCAGTAGCACACTTCTGGACTATTTTTCATGAAAGTCATATTTTGCTTTTACTTCAGCTGCTGTTTATTATTTGAGACTCTTCACAGGATAAGAGATCCATGTAGATATGTTTTGTTGCATTTCATCATTATTTTAATAGGCTTGCACTATAAAATTAATATTTGCATGTCCAGAGTTGTTCGTATCTGCAGCTTGGCTGGGTTTGTTTGGCTGTGTGAGCTTCCAGACACGTGAAAATCCCAGAAGATCAACCAAAATAGTCACATTTCAAGGGAGGAAAAGACATACGGGTCTTACTGCCCCTATGTTGGGTAAAATACATGAGCTTGCTATTAACAAACCATTATTAGGAAGACTGTTCTCATATGCTCTGGTAACTAAAGCACAGCCAGAATCAGTTTCTAAATTAACTTTTTTTAAGGGATTGTATCTTTCACGTTTTAGCCACCATATGTTTGATTTTTCTACTGAGCTCTGTTGTCATTTGTGACGTTTCTTGACATCCAACTCCCTGGTTTCTCATGCTACTTGTGCTTCTGCCTTTTCTAAAAAAAAGAAACCTGGCAAGAATTTTAACTGAAAGTTAAATATGGGTATTAACTAAAAGCAAAGGGTACACTGATGCCCAGTTCTAAAACTGATACCTGTTCCAAAATTACTGCTACTTGAATCAAATTTAGTGAATGTCCTCAAACACTGAACTGTACTGAAGAAGTGAATGAGCAGGATCCTCTGGCAGTCTGGGAGGATGAGTGCAGATCACTCAGAATGGTCTCCCCAGTGTTCTTCCTTGCTGTTGCTCATATTCACATGTAACAGAACTATCCCCTGTGCATCTATGTCAGAGTTGCCATGGTTACTTTGAACACAGTTTATTTCCTAATGTGAACACAGTTTGGTACAGAGTGCACAGAGGGAACTGCGGTATCCTCTGAGGTGCACAAATGTCACAAATATCACCTCCATTGCATTCATGGCTGTGCCAAGGTCCTAATCTTTAGGTGTCAGCCAGTTTTAGAATTGCTGGGTAAGGTCACAACCTCTTTCTTTCCCTCAAGTATCAGTCGCATTGTAACTCTGTTAAGTTCTCCTGCACTTTCACACATGGGATACACGAAGTGTCTCTTTATAAAGAGGTGCAAAACAATGTAAACGTAGGGCAGTTTTGTTGTCCTGAAAGTAACAATAGAACCTAATTCACAGAATTCTGTCAATGCTCTCCACAATTTTGAGGAAATACTACTTTCTTCCAAGAAGATGTGCAACGTTGTAATGGAGGCTGTAAGTTTGGGAACTTTTTTTTTTGTCATCCTCTGTTTCTCAACTTATCTAGTATGTAATATCAGAACTAGGCCAATTTTATGTCACTTCAAGGACAATTGTGAACTTCTATATGCATTTTTTTTTTAATGGATGGAGTGTTAATTTTGCTTTTATCTACTTTAAAGAAAGCAGTTCCATGTCTGCCTTTCCTGCTTAGAAATGTAGAGCACAAGTCAGTCAAGCCCTGTGCATATTCAACTGCGTGTGTGCCTTTTGTAGCTTTACCAGTGCTAATGCTGCGAATGGAGCAGAAAAAGTAAAGGACTGGTGATTGGCCACAGGGCAAAGAATGGAAGATCAAGAACAACATTCTAAATAGATACAGTTGTTTTTTTTTATTTCCAACTACAAAAATGCATCCAACTAAAGCCCAAGAACATAGTGACTTCTCACCCTTTCCCCTATAAGTAGACTTTTCTGTATTGCTTTTTTTTTTTTTTATTCAGTCATTAGACCTGTTGGGATATTACAAGCCTATTGGCCTATAAAGCCCTAAAGGATTTTAGTTGAATCTTAGGACAGGTTCAATTTAATGAAATGTCTTTGACATGCGCTTAAGGGGGCTTCTTCAGATTTGCCTGAATACTTGGTGAGATACCTTGTGATTTATTTCCATTAATTATCAAGATAGGTGGTATAGGATGTCTTTATCAACTGGAGATTTTTACAGTGTAATCATAAGAGTTAGACTGAGTTTGTTCTTACCTAGCTAGACTGAAAGGTTAGCTGGGTTCCAGCCTGAATGACTGAAAATAGTACATAGATCTGAGGATATATTCCCACTTAGCACACACTGGGGGGGAGGGGGGAACTAAAAAATGACTGACCCATGAAGCGTCTCTCTGCCAACTGTTACATATTAAATCAATCCTTAAATATCAAAGGGGAAGATGCTTTTTCAAGAGGGTTTGGAAATACGTAAGAACATCATTTCACCACCTGCTTCCACCCAGAAGAATGTGGAATGAAAGTTCTGCCCAGGAGAACCTATAGCATTAGAGGATATGGGAAACATGCTTAAAATGGATAATAAAATATTCCCTTTTCCCAAAAATTAATAAAATTAGAATGAGAGAGGTTGATATAAACTTCAAGAGAGAGAGAACAGCAGCACAATTTCAGAGAATAGCTGTTGCTAATCAGCAGTTGGGAGAGTCATAGGTGCTACTAAGCCTATTTAAGAGCATTTTCATCTGATAGGATAAAAGATTTTTTGCCACCAGTGATAACTTCTCACCTGTACCATTTTTTTTTTTTCTCAGAAACTTCTTTGAACTTTAACTACAAACTAATTCTCCAATCACATGGTACACAACAGAAAGGTTTTAGCAGAGGCCTCTTGTGAAACATAATTAGGAAGTGGATATTGAAAGAGTGAATGGATAAATCTAGGTATTTCTTTGGCATCAGGAAATAAATTGTAAGCTTCTACTTTAGTGATTAAGTGCAACATCATTATGAAAGTTTCTCCCCATCTCTTGATTAAAACATAAATATTGTGTATTTTATTAAATGTCTCTTCTGTAAGTTTCTGACACAATAAAAGCAAAAGTTTATTGGTTTTGCAAAACTGGTAATAAGTATCAAACAACTTCTGATCTGTTTAAAACAACCTAAATACCTACAGTAATGCTAGTAAAAATGAAGGTTCTTTAGACCATGGTGATCTAATATATTTAGTACATTGCTGTTAAATTATGTTTTCATTATTTTATACACAGAAGTTAGTTTTTAAATTTGAAAATTTCTGGTTTAATACTTTTTTTTTTCTGTTAAATTCTCCTTTGAAATGAGAGAAATGCGAGAAAAGGAATTGAGATCACTGAAGTATGTCAAATTAGAATTTTGGTAAAATTACTATCCCAAATTCAAAATTGAATTGAGAGAGGGAATATTAAATAGTGACAGTTAGGAGATAGCTAGAGATCTCATATAACAAAAGATATCTATGAAGGTTATAAAAATGCATGCCAAAAATTCCTTAGGAAAAAAACGTGCTATCAAAATTCTAGCTGCAGTTCTTAGAATACATTTGATAAAAGCAGGGCAAAAAGGTTGAGCGAAAAAGACTACAGAGCTGTAAGAAAATAGAAGTGTGGGAAATGGAAAATGGACATGATCCATACAGTAATATGAATTTTAGTGGTTGCTTTGGATCAAAAGAGAAAAGATGTCCTGTAAGTCAGTGAAAATGAAATGGGAGCATAATAACTCCCTAGAAATCAATGGGAGGAGGAGACTATTCTTAGTTATCAAAGACCAAAGCAAGGCTTAGATCTAAATGCTGTTGGACAGGAAAAAATATATATGAGAATAACTCTGTGTGAGGTCTGAGGGATTGAAAGATTGGAGATGTTTTCTAGGTAACCTGCTTGAGCAACAAAATTTATTTAAAAATTATCAGAGATGATGGAAAGAGGCTGATTGGCAGAAAAATGTGATGTGTTTGAGTGTTCGGTTTTATTAAAACAGAGGAAATGCAGTGTATGAAAAGCAACGCCAGCGAGAATGTCCAGGGACTTGCTGCTGTAACAGTGTGCATGCACGTGCATCATACCCCATAATTCTTAAAAATAACATATGCAACCTATTAATTCATACAGCAAGGCTATGTTTTTCTTTTGCTTGTTTCACTGCACCAGCTTAATTCTTTCTAAAACTCACATTTCTAATACTTTATATCTGCAAGATCCTTTTGGAATTTATATATTCTCACTGATCACCTGATGTAAGGCTGATTTCTAACAGTCTGTCTCTCCCAGTAACTCAATAGTAACTGAAATGTGTGGACCTCAAGAGAAAAACTGAAATTTGTGTTTATCTATTTGGATGTACTCAGGAGGGAATTCTAAAATTACTGGAGGAAGAAGTTAGTGAACTGTTGAAGCCTTCAAGATATTTATAAGCCTGTTTTCCACCATATGGAGCAATATAAGAATCATGGTTAAGCAGGACTTCTAAAGTGAAGCGAGAAGGTAAAACCCACGTATCTTGATTCAAAGGAATACAAAATCCTATTGCTGTGGTAAGCTTCAAAACCTTACAAACAGAAAAACAAAGTGCTGCTAAGTTGTCTGCATTATAAATATTAAACATGAACCTAACTAATTTTGTTGGCTTTATGCCACTATAATTAGAGTCTCTTCTTGGGGTCAGAAGTAGATTTTGCAGTGGAAATGTGCAATTTGCATAGAAATAATGTGTGGTTTTTTTTCCCTGTATGTACAGAACCAATTGGTATCTTCTAATTTTGAGGTGCTAACAGATGTCTGGGCAATTGATTCATTTTCTGGGGAATGGATGCAAGATCCAATCAACTTGTGTTGCAAGACTGATCAGGATAACAAAACTGAATCAGAGAACGATCAGTCGTTGCTGGTTTCTTTCTCTAATATGAGGAAATAGAATAGATTCTGTAAATGCAGCTCTTCACAAAGATTTCTTCCATGGTTATTGTAGGAGTTGAATCACAGAATTATAAAATTGCTCAGGTTGGAAAAGACCTTAAAGATCATCAAATCCAATCTCAACCTAACTATACTACCCTAAAATGGGTAAAAAAAAAAAAGTCCTAAAATGGACCATAACATTGTGTGCGTGTATTCATCAATGGAGGAGGATCCCATTTTTTTTGCATGTATGGTATTGCATGTATGGAATTACACAAAGATAAGAGCTCAGTATAGTGATTCAAAAAGCAAATAACACCAAACGAAATAAAAATTCTTTGGTGCCAGGATTGGTAATCACTGAATGTGATTAGCAGCATGAGGGACGTTTTGTACCATGCTTTGTATCAGTCTGTATGCTGTGCTTTGCTCTTTGTATTTCTTTCATATTTTTAGTGTCCTCACACTGAAAAAGTAAAGCGGAAGAAAATTATGCTTCTATTCTTCCATTGTCTTAGAGGTAGACTTATTCTCTACAACATGGGTGCTGGTGTAGTTGGACAGAGACTGTGGGACCACAGGAGCAAGGGGAGAAGTGAGGTTAGAATAGGATGATCTATACATCAAAAGAAACAATAAAAAATAAAACAGCTCGCTGTTTCTGCAGCTTCTACCAGTGGTGATGCCTTGCAAAAACACCTAACTTCAGTAATTATTGTGTGGAAAGCATCCTTTTGGATATGCAAAGAATTTGTAGCCTCCTGAATACTCACTTTTTTTAAAGTGTTACTTAAAGTATTTGTGATATTTTTCACAGTGTTTTCATGGAGAAGGGAAAAATGTTATGCCCTATGAATGATGAGACCAGACACAGCACATCCAGAATATAATTGTTCTGTGCAAGTATGATAAATATGTTCTTTCAGCCAGTCTAAGCTTGTGACACAATTGCTTCAAGACAACACTAAATTCTTCCTAAGAATCTCAACTTGCTTATATCCTGGATAAAAAATGAAAAGATGATGATGAAAATTAGATGTAATGTAGCATGGCACTGGCAAAAGAGGAGGAAAAATTAAAACTGAGTTTCCCACCTAATTGCTCAGAAAAAAATCACGAAGATTTTAAGGCTCTCATTAGATATCCTGAGATATCTAGGATGACATGTATAGTTGACATGGTGAAGTGACTAAGTCATATCAAATGATGTTCACATTTTCTTTGACTGCTAATTCATCTACTTTGCATAAGAAAAAATAAAATCTTTTCCTGTAAAGAATTAGGCACTATCAAAATTTGGCTATTTGTTTGTGGATTCTTCTGAACATACTGAATTATGTTTAACTTCATTACAAATCTCCAAAGACTCTGTTAGCTTCTAATCAGACCCAACTATAAACAGCATAAAAAAAACATGAGTAAGTATTCCGGCATGCTTTCTAATTACAACATTTCTAACCCTCAGAGCAATATTTGAGGGCTTTGATTTCATCATATCTTAAGCAAAAACCTATCTGGGCTAGTTTTCTAGTTTCCTAGAAGGAGGGGACAGTCGAGCCTGTTAGCAGCTCATTATGCAGCAGTCTACTCTCTGTCTCACTACTGACCATGGTAGAATGGAGTAATGTTTCTTGGATGACAGATAAAATTATGTTTCTAATCAGTCATTATCAAAGTACGTATAGCATGTTTGGCAAAAGAAAGATGATTAGCTTTGTTGTCCTTGCTAGTTTTCAGTTTTAAAAAGCTCTGTTCAACAAAATGCACATCTATCAGATAGTTTTGAGGATAGTTCCTTCTCCTCTTACACGTCACGTACTGTGGTTCTATGAGTTATTGAACAGCTACCATATTCCTCCTTGGGTTTAAATATAAAGAATCATTTAAAGACTTGGGGGATTTAGAAAAAAAGAAGTGTTAAATTGATAATATTTTTAGATTGTAGGGTGGAGAGGGAAGATTTGTTATCTTTTTTCCTACCATCAAGAAGGGAATAAGAAGAACTAAAGAAATGTTCAGTAGTGCTACAGATTCTGTATTTTTTTAAAATTAGATTAATTGTTAAATATCCAGAAGTCATCCATAAACACTATATTCATCTGACGCACAATCTTACTAATATTTTTAAATCAAATCTTGAAAGGGAAAATCCCTGTTTCTTTTACTGCTCTGAGTCTGTGTTTAAGACAAAATTGAGAATTTGTCTACCACAAACAAAGTAGAATTTTGGAAAGACCCAGGATTGTGGAAAAAGTATGAATTGGAGAGTTCTATGTGAAAAGCACTTCTTAGAAACAGGATTTATCCAAGATGAATGGCAGAATATGCAGTTTTGATTCTGCAACCCAAGTGCCCAGATCAGTTCAATAAGGTTGTGGTTTTTTTTTTTTTTTTTTTTTCATCTCTATATTTCATATATCTGGACCACAGGTAGCAGTGAAGTGATCTTCCCAACTTCAGGTTTTTCTAAGCCAATGCAATTCACATTTTCAATCCTTAGAACAGTTGTAGCAATGATTAAAACCAAGGTATTGACACACATTTGTTCTGTTCACAGAACTGTGAGGGGGTGAGGCAGCTACTGTTTATGCTCATGACAGTAACTTAGATGGGATCATGTGATCCCAATTGTAGGAGCCTAAAAAGCAAGATGCAAATGACTCAAACTATAAGTTTGTTTCATTTTGCAGATTATTTTAAAGATTAAGGAAAATATTATTGGAATGAGATATATTCGTGTCAGTATTTTTACTCTTTGATTTTTGATACTTTCTGCCTTTTTGTTGGAAGTTATTTACTGAGTAAGCATAAGTAATTGTTTCTGTATGTAACAAAAGAGTATGAGGAAATTCACTTACTCTAAGCTTTCAATCCAAGCACAAACATACTGCCCAAACAAACACTTTAATGGACACATGATTTATGAGAGCTGCTCTGAAGTAAATGCCTCCTATTTTATGATGTTGGCCTCAAAATCAGAGGTAGGTGTTGGTAGTATGGCAATACGTGTTGAACTTTCTTATCAGTTTTCCCTTACATTTTGTTGCTGTGTGACAGATAGCAGCAGAGGAACAGTCTGACAGAATGGTACCTCACATGGGAGTGTGTATGGAGCAAAGGTGTGTCACTGTGTTTCTCCACGCAGATAAAATGGTACCCATTGATGTTCATTGACAGTTGAAGATTTATGGAGACCAAAGAGAGGTTGTGAGCATAGCGAGGTGGTAAGCTGAGTGTTTTAATAGTGGTAACAGTGACAGTGGATCACTTCTGTTGGTGCAGACTTTTACAAGTGCAGCGTGCAGGCTCCTGTTCATCATTGGTGAAAATACATAGCTAATGCTAGTGACTGTGTTGAAAAACAATATTTTGTAGCAGAGAATTTGCTTTCTCAAATAGCGTTATTGTGGTCTTTGTTTCTGTTGTATTTTCCATGGGAAGAAAAAAAAAAAAAGTCAGAGACATTATTTTTGGAACAACCTATGCATATTATAATAGGCATTACTCAGTGAAGTAAGAGTTTCCGAAATTCTCAATGAATTTAATTGGTACAATTAACAAAAAACAAATAGCAGGTCACTGGCAATGATGTGAGTATATTCAACCAATGAACATTAATTCAAGCAGAGAGTATGCTGCTAGGAAAATAATTACTTTTAATCATATTAAAGTTTTATTTCTGAGAAGTGGATTGTTACTGAAATAGGATGCTTGCTTTTTTTTTTTTTTTAACGTCGTTTCACCCCTATACTTCTAAGCATCTACTGTATTCATCTCACAGTGTCAGCATCTGAAGAATGCTTGTTTGGACTCTGGAGGAAGGTGTCCCTGACTGTAGCGGATGGGTTGGATTTAGATGATCTTAAAGGTCCCTTCCAACTGAAACCATTCTACAATTCTAAAGAGTACTGATAGAATGCATAAGGATCACGGAAAGTTACAAAGTGTCAGTGTTATTTTTCAAAGTAGATAATTAAAGGAATAGCAATAGATGTAGATGTAAATTGTAGATGTAGATGTAAATGTTCTAGGTATTTTTTGTTGTTGTTGGTTTCTGAGCAAGAAATGTCAAAGAAGAACACTTTTGCTGAGAATTGGAGAGAGTTATTTGGTACGTACAACCAGTATAGTAAGCTTGGCTCAAGAAGAGTAATTTAAGATAGGTATTAATAACTTAATTTGAGGAATTAGGATTAACTGATGAAAAAGCATTGCTGTAAACTTCATATTAAATAAATATATAGCTTATCGTTCCTAACTGTCCTGTGACCTTGTATCCTCTGTCAGATTCTCTATTTGATATGTATGAAAATCATTTTCAGTAACAATTCTTCATCACTGGAAGTAAGGGAAATAGATAGAAAAAGAAACATAACAACCTTAATATATATATATTTAGTTACCTGGATCATACTGAATGATAGATGATAAGCTTCATGCTTTATTTTATGAACAATTAGCTTCAGTAAATAAGGTCCTTGTATGGACTAGTTCTGACAGAACTTTATTTTTTTCACCTGTGTGGAATCATCATGATTTTAAGTGGACTTGTAGGGCCAGCTGTGATTTAAGGTAGGGGCTGCTTACTATTCTAGGCTTGTGCCCCCTCTGAACTCCCACGTTTGCAACTCTCAGCATTTACATGACTAGAAGAAACAATTTCGTAGTATTTTACTTAGCAGATATAAACTACTGGTGTTTATTCAGTCCTTCATCTCCCCTCAAAAATACTTAACACAAAGCTACCAGTTAAATCTATTGAAGTTGCATTATAAAAATACATGTACATTACTGAAAATGATACAGAACATGTTTTCTTATATATAAGATGAGTGTATAAGGGGTGGAGAAAGAAGATTACGTATTCTTTTTCCAAATCTTGGCATTTCACTGTTTCTTTTGAAATGGAAATTTAATGCAAGCAAGAAATTTGTGGCTGGCAGGAAAACTCCTCAGTTTGCATTTTGCTTCACAGAATGCATCTATCAGAACTAGTACTTAGCATTATATTGCCATAGTTTTGCTTTGCAAATCCTACTTGCAAGTGTGAAATGGTGCTCCTTTTTTAACGCCTGCCTTTGACCTCTTTTCTGAGAAGGTAGTTTCCTAGAACTAGTTTACAAAAAAAAAATTCCTTGAAAATGAATGGTTTCTCCACTGATACAAAGCAATCTGGGATGGTACATGTTGCCCTGACCTGGGCTGAGCAGGGACTTTGAACCAAATATCTAATGTAGCATGGAATTCTCATCTACTTATTGCCTACCTCATAAATGCATGTACTCTTTTGAATCAAAGTGCTCACCTTTTCCACTGGGAAATAATTATTCCCTATGCCTGAAATCATTATGAAGATTTGGTGTTTTCTTAGAGGGCAGCTTAAAAGACCTTTTGAAAGTTTCTATGAAAAAGAGTTTTTTTCTTGTGAAGTGGACTCCTCTATTTTGCAGTTGTCAGCCATCTAAAAGCTATCCGGGAGATTTCAACCATCTAAGCTGTATTTATCACCTCTTTTATCATTGTAACTCTAAACAGTGACTCATTCTGTCCTGAGACAGCTGAGATGAATGGAACAAACTGGCCTCTGGAACTCTTCTTTGACTGCAGAAGACATCTAGACAATTAGCTGTATTATCTGAAGTTAGATGGGATGAAGCACACTCTTGTCCTCTTATCCTTTTGAAATGTTATGTTTTTAAAGAAGATATGACTTAAAAAAAAAAAAAAAAAAAAAAAAAGCAGGAAGCTTAGGTTTTATATTCTCCCATTGATCTTCTATTTGGTCTTGGGTAAATATATTCCACTTCATATACCAGTATTTCACTGTTTGTTTATTTAGCTTATCCTACAAATGTGTTGGAGGTGGGAAGAGTGTTAAGTATAATCAGGACTTGCTCTTCACAATCATGCATTTTAAAGAACAAGAAAATTAATTCAGAGGGATTCATAATGTTCATTTAAAAGTTTAGCAGTCTTTACGGTACTGGCCAAGAACCCTTCTGTTGTCCATACAGAGAGATGCAGATTATGAAGGCAATGCAATGCATGAAATCTATTGTACATAGAAAAAATGCTAGATGAATTGAATTCAATACTAAAAGACAAAATATTGAATTTCTTGATTTTTGTTTTCCCACATGTAAATGTTTTCTTTGCTACCACTCATTTGAACTACTATGACTTTAGTTTACTACTTCTCCAATACACTGAAGTTACTGTTAGTAATCCAAGAGATTAAAAATACTTGTAAAATTATAAGAATTTACTGTTTCATTTGGGATATAAAAAGAATGAAATCAAAGTATCTTTTTCCTACTGAACAACAGCTTTTCTTCATAATGTGAATAAAAGCTTGGAAGATGTGTGCAAGGTAGACTGTATCATCCCTTGGGTCTGATGAAAGTAGAGAGAACAGTCAAGATGAATGTGGCTAAGGTGAACATATCAGAACTAGCAAACAACCTTCTTCTGTCTGTGATACAAGTGTGCAAAGTTCTCACGTCAGTAAAATACAGGCTTTGCTATGGTACCATAAGGAATTCATGTCCTTTGTCATGTCAGAGACTCCCAAGTGCTCACTGTGGAGAAGTTCATCTGAGCACAGTTTTTCTATGAGCTTGCCAGTTCACGTAAGGGAACAGTAACATTCAGAGCACAATGGTGGCCCAATGAGCTGACAGGAAGAAAAAAGATTATTTCCCACTGGAAATGAAAATGAACACAAACTTCATCATTGCCTATCATTGTCCAGTCCAAATGCAAAAGACGTTCTTTGTGTTCTGGCATAACAGGGATACATTAAAAACCACACTCATTAAACTTCAGAAAACTAAGGAGAATGAAAAAATCTTTATGTTAGAAGGTCCATAAAAGTGTTTTGAGATCTTTCATTCTTCACATACACTGATTTTTCTTAAAGATCAACTTTCAAGGGAAACAGAAAACATTGTTTTCCTAGATGTATCAAAGGCAGAGAAGATATTGTATTTGAGTTACCTACAAAGCAGCTTATTAAAGAGAACTGTGATTCTCTACAGGAGTCAAGAAAAGAACTGCAGGTGAGGAAATTGTTAAAAGTAAATAGTATCAGCAATTTTTTAAATTTCATGTCATTTGAAGAGTAGGATCTAAAGCATTCATACAATGAGGTACTACTTATCTGCACCGGAATGGAAAATGAGGTTTATGGAATGGAATCTCAATGGAAATCAGAGGCTCTGTGAAATTGTAGATGTGAGTCTAGATTTTGTATCAATGTGTACATTTACATTAGCTGTTTCACTGGTATCTCTAAGAAAACCCTGAAAAAATCTCTTAGTTCCCACATTTCCATAGTTTATTTTTCTTATTGATTTTTGATATTGTAAGATCCACATCTCTTTCTGGATACAGACCAGAACATGTCATAAAATGTTTTGTAATTCATATTTTGTAGACACAACTGAATTTGAATTTCTGTATTATGCATGATTGGTATATATGCATTAATGAAAGTCCAAGTTTTGGTTAAATGTCAGCTCCATGTTTTGGTACGAATACCATCAACCATAGAGACAGTTGTTCCTTCTTTACTGCAGTATTTTCATAGTGTGCCTGGTTTTGGGATGTATGGCTTTAATTCCATCCTTTGGTGGTCAGGATTGAAACTGAAATAGAGAATATTTCAAAACCTATGTTTAAGTATTCAAGAAAAGCATCTCTAAGCCTCCTGCTGAAATTGCTCAACTTTATAGAACAACTAAATATTCATTGGACAAAAGTGTCCAAGATAATAGTGATTAAGGTATTCATGTGACAAGGGAGACATGAGTTCCTGACGTATTCTAATGAATATTTACATAATTTTATATGAAGTATTCACTGGAGCAGAAATGCTAAGTTGCCTAATAGCTTACCTATAGAATCATAACTTTCTTGACTTTCAGCTCAATTAATTTTTAATTGTTACTCACAAAGAAGAACAGCCTGAAGAATAGGAACTCTCTTCCCAGAACATTCCAGCATTTTGAGCATTTACCTAACATCAGTGTTTAAAGTCCCTCAAACACTGTAGATATTTGAAGTTTTTGCTTATGCTTCCTCAGGATCCTTGACAAAGAAAGAACATTGCTGCATCTCCTCATTTTTTCTAGGCTCATAATTTTTGGAAAGAGTTGTACTTCATTGGTGTTTTTATTGGAAGTTTCATCATTTTGGTCTCTTTGATTTGTGATTCAAAATAACCTCTGATCCCAGTCTTGATTATGTCTTGCTATGCTAAAGCATTTGTTCTGGACTAATATGATTTCCGATCTTGGTAGTTACTAGCATTTCTGTTTTCATGTCCATTTCTGTGGAATACAAAAGCTGTGCTTATGTATATAGTGTTTTTTACTCCCAGGAAATCCAGAGGTACATAAAGATAAATTACCATAAATGTCATAAATATCAGACCTGAAGCAACCACTTGTACTCCATGTGTCAGGAAATGAAAGTGCAATGGTTTGTGCACATTGATTTTGCAGTGTGCAGGACAAACCCACTGACATATGGGTAGAAAATATTTTTTCCACTATTAATAAAATAAAATACAACACTATTTTAAAATAAGGTAAAGATGCAATAGAAATATTTATCCTTTCTCATCTTCCAGTTTTTGAGCATGTCTTTTACTCATCTTTGCCCATTTTATCCAGAAGGCATTTTAGATTATTTAGGAATCTGGGGAAATGGGAGCATCTCAAGATTTTTAAGTGACAACACTGCTCTGGATGGTACAAGTCTAATGCATCCTTCTGTTCTTTGATCTGTTTCATTCTGACAGTTCTGCTTGCCATTATGAGGCATCTTCCAGCAATGGTAGCAAAAGAAATGGAAAGCTTTCTGTTGGTGGTTCTGGTGTAGCGAAATTACTGTGGAAGTTCAGAAGCTTTCTTACTACAGAGAGACTGCTCATGGGACTGTTGATGTGTTTTTACCTATTTTGTTTTTGCCTGCTAAATGCTACTATAGATAATCTGTAATCTAGATGCGTCTATCTGCTCATTGCAGTGATGTCCAGGCAGCTTCCTTCTCAGTGGTGAGAACCCTGAGAATTATGAGCTTGTTTACCATGATTTTTCATTATATTTAATCACAAATAAATTTATTTAGTACTCCCTAATGTATCTAGTGTTTATTTCCAACTTTACCATTTCACTGTTGAAGTAGAATATTGTCTATAAAGTTGTGGAAAGATGTGCCAGTATAGGAACAGGAGAGAAAAGGAAAATCTGTTTGTCATTACAAACAGCATGCGTATCTATTTTACCTCATGATAAAATGCCATAATAAGTGTTTATTTCTGAATAGAAAAAGAGCAGTGAGAACAGTATTTTTACATGAATGATTTTTGGAAAGTCTTTCTTCAAAGATAAGAAATTTGGCCACTCTTCTGCTCCCATTGTTCCAATAAGAGGTTAGTCTTCAATGGTGGTAAATATAAGACATAAATGGAACAGAGAAAGTAAATAAAAGGTTGCATGTGGGACTTTGGGGAGAAAAAGTTCAGTAACTAGAATTCAACTTGCTCCTGGATTCTCTTTACTTGTGAAACACTATACAAGGCATCTGAAGCATGTCTAAAAAGGCTACAGTCCCAGAAAAGGAGATTGACTGGGCTTTGGCCCATAATTTCAAAAGTCCTGAAAATTACCGCTCTCATTCAGGCTTAATTTAAGCACGTTTTACATTTTAAGTTTATCTTTTCAATTTGTTCACTTACTGGTGAAAGGAGAGAGCAGCTCAACACCTCATTTGTGCCCAAGCCTATGCCGAGTTGACAAAGAAATCTGTCTTCTCCCTCTGTTGCTTGAGGAACTCCATGTTGGAAGTTTTCTTAGCTCATGTACAAAATGCACTTGCTGGTTCCCCAGGGTCCCAGAAAATATAGCAATAGTTGATTTTTTTTTTTTTTTCAATGCAAAGTCCCTCACAAGAATAATAGGAATATTTTTATGCAGCAGATTAACAGCTATCAGAACTTCAGATGATCTGTATTCAGCTCTCTCCTCTATTTATTGGGTTAATGGGACTTAACTCCCCGCCTCTTGCATTTTTGGCAGTCTGCTTAGCCAATACACTGGAGGCTGCTTGGAGGGAGGGCAGAATGCCTCAACAATGCCAGCTGAAAAGTCTTGCAGTGTGCAGAAAAAACATCCAGGCTTCATTGGGCTGGAAAAATAAGATGGTAACAAGGCCAGATCCAGCAGCAAGGCTAGAGACCTCCTCTAGGAGGACATGGATGTCTAGGCTCCTGTTCCAAGGGTTGTTTATCTGTTTTTCCCAATTGTGATTTCATGTAAAATGCATAACGTCCTAGCATCAGTGACTGGGACCTCAGTCTATTTCTACCCACAGCTACTGACAAGTGTTATAAACACTAGATTGCTCTATGAAGCAGGAATTAAAATGTCCCTTGAGGCAGCTAGGGCAATCCTCCCTCTTCAAAGTTAAATTAGGTTAACTAACTTCTTCCACTTATTGAAATGAAGGCCATCAGCAAAAGTTATGTCCTCTATCTTTGCTATCTTTGTTCTTCCCCTTAAAACATACTCCCTTTAATCAAGTCCTGGCAACACTATTATTGAACATATTTATCATCCCTAGACTTTCTATTTGCAAGTCACTCCAGCAGGATCTACAGAAGGTTCATTGAGAATACACAGCTGGTATCTCAGCTGCCTGATTCCTAAATGGACTGAGCCAACAGCAGCCTGCCAGCTCAATGTAACCAGCACTAGCTTGCTGTTCACAATCAAATTTACACAATTCTCTTGTCACTGGCCTAGGAATGCCTGGATTTACTCAGGGAAGGCAGTAGAACTTGCTCTCTCATTTCATTATATCCCTGCATCATGTGTTATAACTAGAACCACTGTTAAACTCCTGGGTATAGATGTGTCTTCTGTTGGAAAGGGAAAGGAAGGTAATAATTTCACCCATTGCTGATTGCTCATAAATGTACTCTGAGCTTATGACTGCTGTCAGATGAGAGGGATCAATGAACTGATACAAAGTAGGAAGAATACAACATTTGTTTCCTGTGCGATAGTCAATAGCACTGGAGTGAAATACAGAGAGATGTCCAGAAACTGAGCTGAGTCTCCTAGGAGATGAATGACTCGCTGTATCTCTAGTTAGACATAAATAATTTTGTTAAATACACTGATTATTAGATTTAATTTATTAGTTACACAAGGGATTAGACTGAAATATTGCTGTATATCTTTAGTATTTTTTGTTGATAGTCTGTAGATAAACATGAAAACTGTTCCATATGATAACACATGGGGCTATGTTGATCATTATATAAGCTCTCTGTTACTTGCCAAGTTGGTCTGTGTGCATTGCATGTTCATCTGCAAGTTATTAGTCTTTTGCTGATTTTACGGTATAGAAATTATAAGACTTGCATCAGATACTGATGTTTTAATGTTAAATAAAATTATGACATTTCTTTTTGGCCAAAGTAGTAACATTATGTTTAACTTCCCTCATCTCCATTAGAAAGCAAACAGATTGCATACCTTGATATTAGGAGAAAACAAGATTATTTCCCTCTCACCAGCATCCAAGAGTGAGGAAGAACACTGTCCCTTCCTTGCTGACCAGCTTATTAGTGAAATGAGCAATGGACAACAATACAAGCAGCTTCCCCAGAATAATTATGAACCAGAAGTATAATGTTCATTTTATCAAAATTCACTGGAGATGCTGATCTCCTGCTATTTAAAACATTTAAAAATCAAAGAATTATTCATAAACCACACTATTTTAGGAGGTTGTGGAAAGTGTCATCTTTTTATTGAGTGCATAATTAGTCATTAGATCTAAAACTTATACTGAAGATTCAATCATCCACACAAAATATCTTTATTTCACATATCATGATCAGCCTGAATTTTAATAATTACCCCATGGCAGGTATGGGAGGAGCAGTGAAATTTAAGGGTAGCCACCAATCTCTGTTCACAGTCACACTGAGCATGAACTCTGTGACATCTTTCACACAGATTAAGGGAAAAGCTCTACTTCTAAAAGATTTCCTCTCCCTAAATTTCAATGCTGTTGTAACAGTGTAGTGAGGTAATTCACAAGCTCCATTTTATTTGCCAAATGGCATATTTGACTCTTGTTATTTTAAAAAACTTCAGTGCAAGTTTAAATAAACAAATAAGTTAAATAGGCACCTGTTTTTGCCGGCACTCACCTAAAAATATTCATTTTTGTCCTGAAAGCGATTTTTCATACCAATACCAAAACAATATCATTTCTGTACCACAGATTTTAGTCATTGCCCTGGAATGGGTCTGTTGGGACCATTTGCGTAATCATCTACATTTTCTTGGCTAGATACAGCATAGGAACCAGCATGCCTTTCTGTAAAATATATTGAAGTCTTTCCTGCTGTTCTATCAAGTAGTTTATTATTGCTAGAGCACCATAAGTGAACAGAAAGCCTTAGTAACACATACAGAGGCATAGTGCCTGCTGAGATATATTTACAGTGCAGCCAGTCAAGTGATAAGAAATCAGGTATAAGAACTCAAGTTGCATACACCAAGCAAAACTCAGCACTTCAGTTCTCTTTTCCCTTTACTTCCCTTCCCTTCTCTTTTTTTCTGGCATACTGCAGCCAGTATTTGCTTACTACTTCTTAGTATTGTTTGATTTTTCTTTAACTTTCTTGAAGTTTCTTGAAAAGGAGAAAGACATTAAACGTAATATGAATGTGTAAATATAAATGTATAAATAAAACGTACTTCCTGACTCATCCCATGTAGGTTCTGAGATTTCTTCAGAGGAAAGGACTGTGAAAAGATACTTTGAAATGCATTTGCCTGATCCCTATGAGCAAATGTTTCTGAACATGTCATTTTACAAGTTTCACAGCATCAGGCTCTGCACATTCTTTGTCTTGTCATCTGTCCTCTTTTTGTTGTGTACGTGAATTCCCCAGATCAAAGGAGATTAACAAAATTTATAAGAAAGAGATGGGTTGTAGAACAATCTCCTAAATGCTGGGAGAGAGATGTAAGACTGCTTTTCTCATTACACAGCTTTGGTGTTTAGTATCTGTGTAGGATTAGTTATGCTCTCTTTATATGTTTTAGCTTTAAGGAGAATCAAGCAATACAGCCTGCAACACTAAATCCTCAGAAAAATGCCTTATCCAATATTTCTCTTTGGGACCTATGCCTCAGTCTCAACCAAAACATGAGGCCTAAAGGTTCACCTTCACTTGAGGTGAAATTAGCTAAACTGTAGAGTATAAATTGTGGAGCAATTGGGCTTATAAAGCTGAGGATAGTATCAATTTCTTTTTCAAGAACAGAATACTTGACTTACAGGCATTCGGAGTTAAACACCTGAAAAAGCAGGCTGTGTTGGCTAACTGCAGGACTTCTGGCTTGGTGTGTAAGGTCTCCAAATCTTTTCCCAGTTTCATATTTTTATTAGTCAATAACTTCAATTAATTCACTGAATCCTGAGACATATCTTGCAGAATCGCCCTTGTAAAATTCACAAGTAAGATCTGATGATATGGACTGAAAATATTTGCAATACACATTCTATGGTAGAACCAAAGTGTCTAAGTGCAGTATTTTCCACTCAGATTCATTAAATCTTTTAGAGTCACTTGGGGCATATCGCTTGAACAAGAGATGGCAGCAGAACCGTGGCAGTATAGACTGCTCCAGTAGGAAACTCTTCTAAAAGTCTTTTTGGCTATCTGCATATATTTTATTTATGGGAAACTCTAAGCTAGTATGGCACCCACAGTTCATCTTTGTTCTTTGAGGCATTTTGAGGTGTGCATAAAAGAAGGGGCTTATGCTTTCAAGAAGATAAGATTGGGCTTTCTTTTCACAACTATTTTTGAATGTGTAATTAAAGTTATTTCAGTGGAGTAGTTCCTGGCTGATTTCTGAGTAAGCAAAAGAGAGAAGCATCTTTGCCAAATGCTAAGAACAATGAAAATTTGCAGGAAGTGTATTGTATTCTTGCCTGATTGAACTGACTGCTGAGCACTCTTGTACAATTCTTATCTTCTTTCAATTTTACAGAAAGGAATATCAACATCTCTTTGTAATGTACTTTGAGACATACTTATGAAAACAGCTCTTTAGGAGATAAGTGGCATTGCTATGATATTACAAGTGGACCACATGCAGCAACAAATCCTATTTTCCTGGATGTTAAAGGATATATTCATCACTTTGTTTTTATTTCTTATTTTACTACTGACTTTCTAAGGTTTGTTTATTGCAACAGTAGAGTCATACAGAAATCTTCGTCTGTTTAGAATACATCTGTGATATTTAAAGATTTGCAAGTAACTATCTTTATCTTTATGTATAGGAATAACTACCTAAACAGGTGATTACACAGTGACAAATGACATACCTGTGACACAAAGGGCATTGACATTTATCTTTGTTTTGATAGGGAAAATAAAGACAAATATAATTTGTGATATCTTTAAATACCTCCACTTAATTGACCTAAATTTTATAACATGCTCTACATAGATGACTTAGCATAATAGACTACTTTGCTCTAGAACCCCAAACTGCGATGATTGGTTCACTTCTCTTCATTATGAGAAGCATCATTCTAAGCATCTACAGTGTCATATTTCCTTCCATTAAAAAATCAGCAATTCTTTTCTGGGTGGGTCAAACATAAAAGGTTGCGAGTCTGAGCTTAGTGTTAACTGATAGATCTCAGGATCTAGAGTTTTATATTTAATCATGGAAGGTTCAAGGCCAGAAGATAACTTTTGATAGAGTAAAAAAAAATTTCAATTCACATTGTGCATCTCTATGTGTACAGAGCCCAAGAAACTGTTTTCTGTAATGCTTAGTCTGCTTCTTTTTTCCTTTATGGCTGTTCATTGGAAAAGACATACTTCACTTATTACAGTATATGTATATACATCAAAGATACTAGAGTAAATAAAATCAAAGAAGAGATATATCTTTTTCTGGTTTCTCTCTCTTTTTTGTTTCCCTTTTTAAATAATTTATTAAGAATTGATTCATTTCACAGGAAGAAAAAACAAAAAACAAAAAACAAGGTAAGAAAACTACTTGGGAATTCAAATAACTTTCTATTTCAGTTTAAATGACCAATAGTCTACAGTTGATTCTAGCTGTTCAGCAATGTTTCATATCGTTTTCTTGGGATCTATGAGGCCAGTCTTCAAATAAATTTCCTTATCTGATTTATTGCATGTCACATCTATTTTTAGTAATGTAAAATGTTTACATAAAACGTTATACCATAATTTATTGTATATTCTGTGGACAGAGGTAGATTTCATACTTAAGATGTTTTAGACAGAAAACATTACTTTCAAATAGGTCAAGCTGCTTTCTCCACCTCTTAGTAAAGTAATTTTACTTCCTTGGATTCTTGTCTGGAAGAAATGTAAAATGTTGATTAATCTGCTTTGCTGAACAATCTGAAATCCATGAAGAAACAAGGAATTATGTCCACCCATGGTTAATTTATTGTTGGTTATCTGCATCACCTTGTCAAGAAATACACAAGTATCTCATTTTATCAAGGTGTAAATCAATATTTGTATTTAGCAATTTTGAGAATGAAAGATAAAGAACATCTGTCTGTAGATAAGGACATTCAAATGTATTCTTTGCTCCTATTGAAAATGAAAACAGGTACAATACAGAGAAAGGGTGCATCCTGATTTTAAAAAGCCGATAAAAAGGGAAGGCAGGACAGGCACAAAAGTAAACCCTCCTGACAGTTTAGAGAAGGCACAAAAAAGTGTCAGCCCCCAGAAACCAATTAATTGAAAACTGAGTGACCTTTAGATTCCCTGCAGAGTGTTAAGAGGTTCTGGCTAAATGCCATCGTTATGAGTCACTCCAGTCCTATTGGTATAATTACTGCTACCACCAGGCAAATCTTCTCAACCTTTTGCTGATCTCTTGTTTAAAACAAGCTGCCCACCAACAGCAGATTTTGAGATGTGTATCACCAGTTTTTTTGTCTAAATTAGCAGAACGAGGGGAACTGGCCTCAAGTTGCACTAGATGAGTTTTAGGTTGGATATCAGGAATAACTTCTTTGCAGAAAGGATTGTTAAGCACTGGAATAGGCTCCCAAAGGAGGTGGTTAAGTCACCATCCTTGGGTGTGTTTAAAAACCGTTTGGATGTGGTGCTCAGGGACATGATTTAGTGGAGGACTGTTAGAGTTAGGGTAGTGTGGTTAGGTTGTGGTTGGACTCGATGATCTTTAAGGTCTTTTCCAACCTGACCAATTCTGTGATTCTATGTAGTTTGACATCTAACTGCAACATTCTCACCATCGCAATAGGTAATTAAAACCCAAGCAAATAAATTAGATTGGATGAATAACTATTACATTCATCCTCATGGAAGCCATTTGCTAGCCATCCCTGCCTATAGGCAGAAATACACACTGTGACCAGGTCTGTAGCTGGACGATTTGTAGACTATGGAAATGCTTGCTACTTCCAGGAACAGAAAACAATTTGTCTATACCAGTAGATTGAAAAAAAAAAAAAAAAAGGAAGTACTTTAGCTGACTGCTCTATCCAATGATTACTCATCTGAATCATAAGTTCCCCTAAAAGTCATGTTGTGGATACAATTAGTGTTAAAACAGTTGTATAGCAGTATTTAATGGTTCATCTCTTAAACTGGACTATTTGTCATAGACATGATACTTGTCCATTGTTTCTGAAATGCATCTTTTGTGAACAAGAGAAGCAGGGGCACAAGAGGTGTCTCATCCTTCCTCCTTTCATCTCTCAGGAAAAATATGCCCCAATGTGAGAATCTCCAAGATGTCGGACTGCTTTACTGCTATTATTAACTGGCTTCTTGTTTCAGGAGGAATGATCATGCCACTCGAATATGATACAAACATTACAATCAATTCAACCACTTGTTCCCATTGTTCCCATGATTTTTATATCTGACTTACTTTATTTCTGAACTATTCCTAGCCATACTGGCAAAAGGGGACCACAGTGATCAGAAGTAGTCCGTAGCATATATATATCATCCAGAGCAAATGGGGCTCTTCCCATCCTAGAATACTTTCTTTCCTATGACAATTCTATTGTACTTTTCCATCCTATAACATCAGTGGGTTTTCAATGATTTCAATTTCAGCATGCTTCTGATCTTTGTATAGGTGTCTTCTTATCTGCAGCCTAAAAATAATAATCTTAAAAATATTTTCCTCCTTTCAGGATTTTGCATAACAGGGTGAAAATCTTACTTATTCGAGAACTAGAGATAAATCTTAGTCCCAGACAGTGAATCATTACCCCAGGTTCTTGTAAACAAATCACAGAGCAAGTAAAACCTGACTATTTAGATTAATGAAAATGGTTTCCTTTTTTTTTTTCCCCTTTTTCTTTTTTTTTAAATTTTAAGAGAGAAGCTGACAAAATCAGAGCAAACACAGCTTGCTGCTTTTTATTTTTGTTTGCTTATTCTATGGTTTGTTAGAGCCTCTTGAATTCAGAAACAAACCCAAAGCTCTCAAGGCTGAGACATGTGCAATTTATTCTGCTTCTTCAACCACAAAGGGATCTTTTTCTGCCTTCCGGCTTGAAAACCTTCTGGTCATGAGTCTCGGCACATCTTCTTCTTCAGTCTTGACATTTTCTGTTTTTGCCTGAGGAACTAAAGCACGGCGAAGTCATTTAGGGTTTGCACTAGAGAGCCAGGTAAATGGTAGTTTCATTTGTTTTATTCTAAACTGACAGAGACTGCAGGCACTTTAAAGCAGGCAGTGCTGTTGCCTGGTCTTCACTTCTGATGTTCTGGTTTTACCTGCTTATTATTTACTTCTTTTCCTCTAGCAATGTCACTTACTTTAGGCTGTAAATCAAATTCAGACTTGTTCCAATTTTTTAAGATAGAAGGAGAGTAGTCAGGGAAAAGAAAGGGAAGGAATCACATCCTCTGAGTGGGATACTCTTACTAATATATGCAGAAACACATTCACACACACCCACATGCATGCGTATTCACATTTAATCTAAAACAAGAATTGGAAATACAAATTGCTAATCTTTACATAATTTAAAACTAGACCACCTAATTATCCATGGCAAGCATTGTCTGGAAATTACACATAGAGTGAAGCACGTGTCTAAAATGAAGTGCCTATATAGATTCATTTTTACATTTCTCCGGAAGAAACTGAAAAAAAGGCCCCTTTTCTAATACTGCAATATACATACAACATTAAACTCAGAACCCTTGGCTTTCTGTATTCAGTTATTTCACTGTAAGCCAGAACTAATTTCACCAAATCTAGTTTCTCCTTATTTTTCAGGCATGTAAGCAATATATACCAAAATACAAAGTAAAAATATTGGAAGTAGAGCATCTGTTTTGCTGCTGGATTTCTTCTGATAATGTCAACAATGCTGTTTGCAAATACCACTGCCTGTCTTCTTTTCTGAAGCGGGTGAGATTCAAAAGCAAATGTATTATACAGGAACAGAGAGTGAATTCACACACTCCCCCATCTGCTGATGGGCCTGTATAATGAAAGTTGGTGAGACAGGAGCTTTTATGACCAAGACACTCAAAACTATCTGAGATTTTTGTCCCCAAATAATGAAACCTGATAGGGAAAAGAATCATCAATCAGAGTGAACAGAAATTAAGAGACAATCACAAAGATGATTTTTAAAAAGAAGTCAGCCTGAAAAGAGGAACTGAAGCAATCTGTCCTAGTTTGCAGGATGCAATGCATAGGAACACTGTTTTGTTATGCAAATGTGATCCTATAGAATCTTGCTCACCATTTAGAAATGTGTAGATATTTCTAATATTTTGTGTGTGCCTGGTGTTGCGCTTTATCTGATGTGTTGTTGATATCAATGCCAGATATATAATTCACTGATTGCTGATTGTACATACAGTACAATGTAGTCAAAAAGCTACTAACTCTTATTGATAACTCTAGTTTAGTAGAGGCAGTCTGTATGTGTGAGTGATAAAGATTTGTGCATTATTTGTTTTTTTGCTTAAAAGAGCTCTTAAAATATGTATCAGAGTATCAGAGAGGTTGGAAGGGACCTCAAAAGATCATCAGGTCCAAACCCCCTGCTAAAGCAGGTAGCCTACAATAGGTTGTAGGCAGCCAGCTGGGTCTTGAATATCTCCATAGAAGCAGACACCTCAACCTCTCTGGGCAGCCTGTTCCAGTGTTCCATCACCCTTACCGTAAATAAGTTCCACATGTCATTTCAGAACTTCCTATGTACACCCATCTCATTTAGTAGGGAACCCACATTTTTCCTAGTCTTCCTTTTACTGTTGACATAGTTAAAGAAAACTTTCTTGTTATCCTTTACCTCCTTCGCAAGGTTTAATTCCAAGAGGGCCTTAGCCTTTCTCATTACATCCCTACCAGGCCCTGACAACATTTCTCTATTCTTCCCACTTGGATAGGCCCTTTTTCCACATTTCATGGACCTTCTTCTTTCCTTTCTGTTTATCCATGAGTTCCTTGCTCATCTATGCAGGCCTCTGGCCATCTTTCCCCAATTTCTTTCTCTTAGAGATGCATCGATCTTGAGCTTCGAAGAAGTGGTGTTTAAACACCAACTAGCTCTCATAGGCCCCCTTATCTTATAACACTCTAGCTCATGGGATACTTCCAAGTAGGTTTTTGAAGAATTCAAGGATGGATCTCCTGAAGTCCATAGTAGCAATTCTACTTATTGCTTTGCTTCTTCCACACAAGACCTTTAATTCCACCATCTCATAATCCCAAGAATCCCACAACCATCACATCCTTGACCAACCATTCTTTGTTAGTAAAACCAGGGTCAATTAGCACACTCCTCCTCGATGGATACTACTCCAGAAGGTTATCACCAATGCATTAGAGGAACTTCCTGGACCTTGTGTGTCTGGCCATGTTGCTTATCCAACAAATACCAGGATTGGTTGAAGTCCCCAAAAAGAACCAGTGCCAGGGATCATGAGGCTACTTCCAGCTGTTTGTAGGCCTCATCTGCTTCCTCCTCCTGATCCAGTGGCTTGAAGTACACATCCACAAGCTCTCCACTTCATCATTCCCCCCCAAGTGGAGCTCAATACATTCTAGGTGTTCTCTCACATAAATAAAGAGCAACTCCACCACTTTAACTTGCCAGCCTGTCTTCCCTAAAGAAGACATTGCCATTCATGACAGCATTCCAGTCGTGTAAGCTGTCCCACCATATCTTAGTGATTGCAATGATATCATGGCCCTTTGACCACACACAGATCTCTAGTCCTTCCTGTTTATTTCTCATGGTGTATGCACTGGTATACAGGAACTTTAGGGAAGCAGCAGGTTCAGGTATCTCTAGATAGATGCAAGAAGGTTTAAGCCTGGTTACTGACAATGTTATCTTCTCTTAGGAGTCCTCCAAGATCCAGTTAGACAACAGTGTCTTTTCTCCACAGTTTACTAAACAGGCAGCATGACCAGACCTCTCTTTTTCACAAGGAACTCCATCGCCTTCTCCCGTAGAATCTAGTTTAAAGATCTGGTAGTCAATCCAGTGAGATTGCTCCCCAGAACACTTTTGCTCAGCCAAATTCCATCCAACGCCCACAAACGTGATCTCTCAAAGGCCTGCCCAAGATCACAGTGCCCAAAACCTTGATCCCAACACCATCCCCTCAACACGTAATTTACCTTGCAGTTTGGCACTTTGTAAACATGTAGGTGGAGTCACTCCTACTGTGGAGATTTCCCAAGAGACAAAAACGTAAAGGAACTGGAAGACTGCAAATCAACTGGATATAAATCAGTGAGATGATAGCCTGTGAATAGCATAGCAGCAGTAGGGCTTTTGAATTGAGAATTAAACTCAAGGATATCCACACCCTCCAAAAAAGTCAGCAGCACATTTAATGTTAACTGGCAATCCCAAAGACATTTTACTGACCCCCTGTTGGGACCACAGATGATGAGAACTGAATGTACACAATGACTGAACAATCTTTTTTCTTCTGGCAAGTCAGCGGGGGACCGAAAAGGATATTTGCCTACTGTTTGCTATTCTCTGTGGATAAATCCAGGATTTCTCCTGCTGCCTCCCACTGTGAACATAAATTCATTTGAAAAACAAAATAGAGGAGGGAAAAATAAGTTCCTAATGCAAATTGCCTAGTACTATGCAAATAAGAAGCTAATAATAAGTGATAGCAATATAGTCTCATATTAAGAAAAATGAGAGAGAGTCATTTAGTGTCAATCACATTTACAAATTAAAGATGGAGGAATTTCTTTTGTGTGACTACTGTTTATAAATCTTCACCCTTTCTCTTCATTTTCAGATCAGCAATTTCTTTCATCTTATTTGATTATCATATAATAAGTCACTTACTGACTCAGGTTTTTTTTCCCCTTCTTCCCTCAACGTAAGTTTCTTTTACCAATTAACAAAGCTTACGCCAAGTGTTAATAATGTAGGGAAAATTTCCTTTTAGTGTAAAGAAAGAAGTGAGCTGCCCAGAGAAGTGGCAGAGTCACTTTCCCTGGAGGTTTTCAAGAAAAGGGTAGGTGTTGCACAAAGGAACAAAGCTTTGTGGGCATAGTGATCGTGGGTTGGTGGTTGGACTACATGATGTTAGTGGTCTTTTTTGATTTAATGATTTGCCATTGTAACAGAACCTGTAATACAGATTCTAATGTATTTCTGAGAGTTTCTGTGCTGGTGAACCATGGTGCTATTAATCACAAGACACAAAATGCTTCTGTCTCACAAGCATGAGAATGAGCTAAAAGTAGGCTTAGAGAGATGCCAAATTGCAGCTGTCTAGTAAGTTATTATTCATTGGCTGGGCTATAGTAAATGACTATTTGTACACGTATTCTTAGGCCATGGCAAATGTGAGATAACACTTCTGATTTTAGGACATAAAAGCACCTTCAGAGTAGGTCACAGTAGCTCAGATGAATTATGATAACTCATTGACGACCACTAATTAATGGTTACTACTAATCTTGTTTAGAGAGCTTAGAAATTGCAAAGGCTTACCTTGAAGAACAAGGGGATTCATGCAAGAGTAGTTGGCACCATATATTGAAATTTAATAAAAGTGTTCTCTGTTAGACTTCGGGACAAACAGGGTGTAAACCTAATAAATTGCCACACTGAGTCTATATATTTCCTGTGCTAGGTACAGTGCATTTGTATGTTAACCAGATGATTTTCTATCACTGTGAATAATACATAATCTTGTATATACTGTTTGAGAAGTAGTAAATCCTCCCATATCTTTCTGTGCAAAGACATAAAAGTTACTGGATAGAACTTCATTTTGCTCAGATCAGATTCTTTGCTGATAGACATGAGGATAGAGGTAGGAGTGAGTAAAACTAGCATTTGAAATCTCTGTTTTGCCAAAACTGCAATTCCTATACAGTTTCATTAACTATTTCCTTTTGTTTTTCTATGAATAGACACACTAGAGTCAAATTGATCAGGTTATATTTTGGCCTCATTCCACATGGGGGAGAGAAAGTATTTCTGGCTGAGGAAATAATCTTTGCTGTGATTTGTCTGCAATAGTATTTTACCCAAAATTAAAAAAAAAAAAAAAAAAAAAGAAAGAAAGACAGAAAAAGGAAAAAAACCACAAACCCACAACTCATGGGTTCCACAAAACAGCATTCCCTTTTTCAAAAATAGCTTAATTTAACACAATTTAAAAAATTCAGCTGATTGTAAACAATCTAGAATTGCATAGGAAGGTGTTCTGTCGCAAGTCTATTGTAAGTTAAAACCATAGAAGAAAATATCTGGAACCTATAAGACCACTTGTAGCAGAAGTATCTTCTGATGTCCTGAATTTCAGTGTTCAGACAAACTAGCTTTGAAGCAGTCAGACATCTTGCAAAAATCCAGTATTCAGATGGATACCACTTTGGCAAGTACAAGCAGAAAAAGAAATACAAAATCTAATTTACTATACCAATCCATAAAAGGCACTATGAAGATTTCAGGGAAACAGGAACAATTCTGAGTCTTTGGCCTTGGATACACTGGTTACCGCAACTAATATATAGTCTGAAACCAGATCAAATAGAATTAAAGAAACAGACTGTAAACTTCGGTAATACAGGATGTGTGGCTTCCAATATCAGTCACATCTAAAGTAGTGGTAAGTGCTGGATTCCTCTGAGGGGAAGAAAATGCCTCCTTGAATGCAATTGGCACATCACCCACTCAGCACAGGGAGCACTCACTGTCTCCATCGAGAGTGGCTGACTGCAAAAAATGAAACACTTCTCAACACTAAAAGGAAGAAAATAACCCAGAGGTATCCTGAGTGGAGAACTGCCTTTCAGGGAAGAAGAGCTATTTCTGAAAGATTATTCCATCAGTACTTTCTCAAGGTCTTGTTGACTTTGAATTTCTTTTCATAGATACTCCTACATGTAGAACAGGATGAGGTTGAGTCCTTATACCTTTCACAAATGGAGAGTTAAAAGTTTGTTAGCAATTCATTCTATCAAAATTTTATTTTGCTGTTGTGCAGTCCATGCTTTGTAAGTAAATTCCTCATGCCATGTAAACTAACCTCTGAAAAGAAATAAAAACTCTTGTGACCATAATGATCTACTATTTGCAATGTTCACCTTTGAAATTCAAAGCTTGTTTTCTTTCCTTTTTGAAAACACAGATTTGAAGATACCTCAGTGTAAGGATTAAATTTAAACTATTTAAGTTTAAATAGTGAGAAATTATTAATAATCCAATTCACTTTTTAACAAGAGTAAGAAATTAATGCTACCCGTCAATAATTTCCAATTTACCTGCTTAAAAGAAATCTTGCAGCTGTTATGGATTTTAATCTGAAACAAAATAGGCAGATTTTGATGAGGCATTTCCTTCAGTAATAGCTATTCATCCAAAATATATTAAAGTAAGTAATTAAGTAACATAATTAAATTAATTTCCTTTTTAAAATTTAATTGAGATTAAGAATACCTTTCTCCCATAGTCCACTGAAACTTCAGAAAACTGATATCTCTAACCTATGTCAAGGCAAACAAAATCTGCAGGCTTGGGGACTGGATAATTAACAAAACATCACAGCAACTTTATTTCCTATAATATAAATAACTAATTTTAGTTGCACTGAAGCCAGTGGCAACTCTCTAAGTGTGTAATTCTTGGCTAGTAATTATCAAGCAATTAAGAAAAGATCTCCTGTAATGCAGATTTTGCAGCACGCTCGTGCAAATTGCTCTTAGGTCCCAGTAACGATATAAGTAGAAAATTTTATCCTAACAATAAAGTATCCTTTCTTTTCATATAGCACAATTACTTATTGCACAATCAACAACAGTTATGGAGAGCATATATTTTCTTTCTTCTTTTTTTTTCCTTTCCCAGACCACTTTCCACATTTTCACACTTAGAATCATAGAATCCTTAGAGTTGGAAGGGATCTCTGAAGGCCATGTAGTCCAAGTCCCCTGCAATGAACAGGAACACCACAGCTAGAGTAGGTTGCTCAGTGCCTTATCCAGCATCACCTTGAAAGTTTTCAGGGATGGGGCACTTGCCTTATTTTCTCCTGAGTTATCTCTTTTCTCAAGCTTCACAAACTGCAGTTTTGCAGTTTATTTCAGTCTTTCTTGTGAGTGATATTTCTTAAATTTCTAGAATTTTGTTTAATCCTCCTCTCTGGGTACTTTCCATCTGCTCACAACTACTATAAAGTATGCTGTGCAACACCGAGGAGAGAATTTCAGCTAAAGCCTCTGAGGAGATCAGAAGGATTACTGAAATTATTCCATATGTCTTACAAGATACAATTTTTCCTTTCATCTGACCTAAATTCCATTCATCCCTTCATTTTTATTTTACAGATGGAAAACTCACATAGAGGTAGACTAAGTAAATTACCCTGTTCCATGCAGGAAATTTTGTTATCTGGGAACTGAGTGCACATCTGAGAGGTCTGGAATTCAATTCAGAGAGAAATTTTATATATTATACCGCATCTCCATGGTTTCACACAATATTGTTTCTCCCTTGCTATCTTTCTCCTTCAATAGTTTCACTACTCTTTTAAGCCTTTTCACTACTGTCAGATACTTTCTCCTTGAATTCACTTCAGCTAGAAAAATCTCCCTTTTTCTTGTATTAAAATTCTCAGAAAGATCAAATTCTTTCACTAGTTACAATGACCTTATGTATTACTTCTTTCTTGTCTTTCTTTTGCCTATTTGGAGTCATTCTGCACGGAGACTGTCCATTCAGGTAGCTGAGAAGTGACTTTTATACACTGAAAATCACACCAAAAAGCATAAGCCATCTTTCCTTTTCATTCCCACTGTCTGCTATTGTAAAGCACTGGATCAACTGGAGGCATTTTTACTTGACATCAGTACGAGAAAAGTCTAAGAAAGTTTATGGCTATCAAATGAGAGCATCTGAAGAACAATTTGCAATACAAATTGGATATGAAAAACTGAGTTATCATTTGCTATTAATCTAGTTATTACAGCACAAATAGCAAACAAACAATCAAGTTTAATTTGGGGAACATTTGCATCTTCGGAAATGTTTTCAGAAAATTAACCAATGATGTAATTTCACAGCAATAAAATGTCTAGGGAAACCATGAGAAAAATGTAGTTTGGAAAACCAGAAAATTTTAATAATAAGTCTAAGTCATAATAAAAGTCCTTCAATACAATACCAGCCCAGAATGTGAGATATGAAAAGTTTGTTGTAATACAGCTATGTAAGTTAGAAGAGCACATCTCTACTTGTTAATACATACAAAAACATGGCAGCACGTTTAACAAGTCAGTGATCTGAAGCTGTTTTTTCCTGAGCTGTTGCTTCAGGAAAAGTCTTTCCTTCTGCTCTAAAGTCTAATCCTCCAGCATGCAGGTTACTCTACTCTTTATCCAATTTAATTTGAATTGCGGAGTGTCTTGAAACCTATTAATGTCATTTGATTTCCTCCTAATTTTTCTTATTCTAAGCATGTTAAATTGTTCTTTCCAGAGCATTGACTTCCTGGCAAGACTGTTGCTTAACTGATCACGTGATTCTCACCTACCTGAGATTTTCAGAGAATATATCATAGAGAAAACTATCAAATATCTCACATACTTAGGTTTTTATTTTGTTTTGTTTTGGGAAATATTTACAAATCCAGATGAAGTGCCAAAACATTAAATCTATTTGTCATTTTCAATTTAAATCACAATAATCACAATAATTAAATCTTCTGTTATTAAGTATTTACCTAGGCTGCAGGCCAATTTAGGATTCTAGAAAGGCTCATGAGATGGATCACCTACACTAGTATGGAGGCAGTGTTGATGAAGTGCCTTGAATTTTCCCCATAATGTTCTCACAGAAGACTGATGAATAAGATCCTCAGAAACAATTACAAAAAACAGATATCCATCAGCAGTCAAAGCTAACTTTTTTTCCTCCTCTTTTTTCTTTTTCATTTTTTATCCCCAGAAGTTTTTTCCTGGGTTGGATTGACTTTATTTCTAGAGTTTTAAATGTCTTTTCTTAGAGAGACCTATTCATAGAAGCTCCAGTGAGACCAAATGATTCAAGACAGATAATTTTGAAGGCAGTATTTAACATGGCATAAAAAACGTCAAATCCTATTTGATGATTCCCTACATTAGCCTTCTCTTGATTGTTAAAAATGGGTAAACCCTTCTTATTTTACTAGAACAGAGCTTATGTGACGAAAAGAAAAGAAAAGAAAAGAAAAGAAAAGAAAAGAAAAGAAAAGAAAAGAAAAGAAAAGAAAAGAAAGAAAAGAAAAGAAAAGAAGAAAGAAAAAGAAAAGAAAAGAAAAGAAAGAAAAGAAAAGAAGAAAAGAAAAGAAAGAAAAAAAAAAAGAAAAGAAAAGAAAAGAAAAGAAAAGAAAAGAAAAGAAAAGTTAAGTTTGGAATTTCTTATTTATTTACTTATTTATTCTGGAAGGATAATTTTAAATTGTCTGCTCTCTAAGAAATATCTTACATTTTGGCAAACCGCATTACACATCTTTGAACACAATACTGTGCACCAGAAAGGAGTGTATATTACAGAACCTGTACTACAAAGCTGCATGTATTTCTAATTCTAATTGTTATTATTATTGTTATTACTATTATTTTGAGTATATTGTTTTGTTCCTGACTGCTTTCAATGTGTAAATAAGACCAGGATTTTTTTTAGTTCAGTTTCAATGTTATGCGGAACACCAAAATATCATATCACAGTATTCCTCTATTTGCATGTCCCTTGTTACATGTTAGTGTAACAAAAGGGTATTGCTATGATAATTATTATCAAATCTCTTCATTTCTAAGATTTTTTGGAAAAAAAAAAATAAAGCATTTATATCACGTGGAAGTTACTCAGATTCTGCTTTGGCAGGCTGGCAGATGGAAGGTGATAATTCCTGGAAATGCAGAGACATAATGTAAAGAAGTAAGTCAACAAGGCTTATTTTTCTTTTTCTTCATCCCTGTAATGAATCATTTATTCAAATTCAAGATAAATCTGGATTTCTTAGTCCATGAACTTGAAAAAACAGCTAATGTTGCAGTTAATGTATTTTCCAAGTTTAGGGCTGCAGGCAATCGAACTAGAATACATAGAAAATGTTAATACAGCTCAAATCTTCCTGAATATCAATAGGAACTGAAGAAAAAAACTATTATTTCATTTTGCCTGAGTTACAGGATAAAAACAAATTATGCCATTACTAGTGACTTCTGTCTTTGGCCAAAACAATTATATTGTCTTCAAAATACTTGCCACTAAAGGGCAAGATTAGTATTTTCTCTAGCTGTTTATAGCAAGCATTTTCTTAGTGCATAGCGGATTGTGATGAATCTAAGTAGAGAACTGCCAAAAGCCTTAGCAATTTCAGGAAAATGAATCATTATCAGCACTGTAAATATAAAAATGTATGTATGTACATAGATAGATTCACACAAATGGTCAATTTTGGGACTCTCATCATAGTAAGAAGAAGTAAGCTGATCCGTGGTACAGATTGGAAACTGGTCAAATAATTAATAAATATTATATTTTCTATGAGGGAAAAAGAACATTGTGCATAGTGTGCAGAAAGGCAGCTTGGTATCCTTAATAGGTGAAATGAATGCATCCAATTATCTTTCAGTGACATGAATGGGATAAACTCAAATATACAGATATGGGTAATACTGTATTTAACCGACACTACTAATCTGAATGGATTTCATGACTGCATAACTGCGTGATAATAGGAAGGCACAGAAGAAAAGCTTTGGGTTGAATGTGAAGTATGTGGTTTCAAATTGCACCAGGGAAAGTTTAGATCACATGTTAGGAAGAACTTACTCATGGTGATCAAGCATTGGAAAAGACTGCTTAAGGAAAAAGTAGAGTCCCCATTTCTGAAGGCATTTAAGAGACAGTGTGGACATACAACTAAGGAACATGGTTTGTGGATAGAACTTGGTAGATCAGGTTGTTGGTCTGACTTGGTGACTTTGAAAGTCTTTTCCAGCCTAGATGATTCTCTGATTCTACAGTATCAGAAATAGGATTGATACCAGTGATACAACATCTTGCCATGCACTCAGGGTTATCTGGGATAAGTTAAGCTGGGAGGTGTTCTTTCCTAAGCGATATCAATTGCCTTTTTGGCATAAGTTAAGGCAATTACTTCTATTAGTAAATGCCTCCAAAAAAATGGTACAGATTTACATTAAGTAATATTTTAATCTGTAAGACCTTAACCTCCTTTAAAAAGAAGTCAATTGGTAGCCTTCTTTCTACTTCAGACATCTATAATGATATCCCAGATACTTTTCAAGAGGATGTTTATAGGAAATAAAGGAAAATGTGTCAAGGTAGGATGTGATAACCTCTCTTCATTTGCCTTTATTAGAAGGAAATTAAAGTATTAAATGCTGTTCTTTAGTTACTGATTAGAAAGAGAATCTAAATGAATATTTCAGAGAGGGATGTCTACATGTCAGATACCTAAAGCCAAGAACAGCAGATACCATCCAGTGTTACAGTTCTCTTCACAGAGGTATGAATTCCAGATACATTTAATTCACAGCTGTATCTCTCTGGTCTGACTGAGGTCATTTCATTTGCTCCTTAGGGATGATGAATGAGAGTCTAACATCACATAGGAATAACAAGAAAGTCTCAGCAGGAGCACCTGTTTTCTCTGCCGAGGTCCTTAGAGTATTGAAATAGATCCTATTTTCTTTTCACTCTCTTCTAACCTTGATAAAGTTAGGAAATAAAATATGAGCAATTCCTAGATAATGCTGGAACTATTGTTTCTGTGGTAACATCTGTCATCCTGACCACTCAAGGATATGTCCATATTTCAATTTTATTTTATAATCTATATCTATAAATGTGCTTTTACTTCTCTACCATATATCTAAAAATGTTCATAATCATTTTAGTCTTTGTATGGTGATCTAATTAAACCTCAAACCATAGCTTTGTACACAATGCAACTTGAATAATCATTAAATACCCATCCCCTCACACTCTATAACAAGTCATTTAATAGAACAATCACGAAAAGTACCCTTTTAATAGTAAGTTATTAAAAGATAAATCCATGAATCTCCTGGGCAAGTAGAGATTAACACCGATAGGAATTTTGAGCAGAAATTTTTAACCATGACAAATGTTATTTCAATCTGTTGGATTAACTTTGTATCATCAGCATAAAACAATCACTATGGATATTGATTGCGGCACATAGAAGGTATGTGGTCTCATATGAAGGTGACTGATTTTGTGTTTAAACGCAAAAAAAGCAGCAGGCAACACTGTAGAAAGGGCATGGGCACTGCTGGCATAATCTTCGGGTTACATTAACATAATCTCTTGAAAACTAAGGGTATTAAGTTAAGGTTTTGCAACAAGTATTCATTGGCCTCCTGAAAATCCATGTCTCTACATTTCTCTGTATAGGATATTGATGTTCAGATATTTCTGTATAAAATGAATTACTGCATTGCATATGTTCTCATGGGATATGAAGGAACAGATGTTAAATAAGGGGCACAACAGCTCTCAGGAGAACTCAGTAGTAACTCCAATGCTAGAGGGAAGAACTGGCACTGTCTTCAGAGCCCCAGTAATGAATCTTCAGGGAACCTTCCTTTACCAAAGAGTGTTCCCATACCCTTTAATTAAGTACCTCTAAACTCAGATCTAGGAAAAAAATGCCTTCCAAGGTTCCTTGTATTTTCAAGAAAATAGGTTAGCACATAGTACTCCCATATACACAACGGAAAGTCTCTACCTGCAATTTGTAACTTGTATTTTCTTGGAGGCGCAGAAACAGAGCAGGTAGAGAATGAACACAGAAACAAGATTACTTTGATGTACACATTTCATCAGTTAATTATTTCCGAAAAGAGCATACTAGGTGCAAACAGTGGGGAGGAACACTGCTTCTGTAGTGTGACTGAACTACAGGACTGCATTTGTTCCTCATAAACAAGGAATTTGTCCAGGGGCTATGAGAAGAATGGAGGGATGAGCTCAGCTCATGTAAAATAACTGAGCACGCAGCTAATGGTGGCTCCATTACAGTGCTTGATTTGTGTCAGTGATCTTTCATCCAAGCATGGATGTTATTCAGCCATGGCTGGTTAGCTCTGTAATTGACAAAATCCTCTGCTCGAAGCAATCTCTTATCTGTTCTTGCAGTCCTTCATTTGTTTTGATATATAGACAGATTTTAATCTGTGTTCATTTGCCTTTTATTTGTATACTCTGGCTTTCTTGTATCCATAATTATACTATATAGCCATTATCTTATTTTAATATATTTATCCTTTAATTTCAAAATATCTGATTTTTCAAATCAGACCCTATTTTTTTGAATATTCTATACATGTGCTTGCATTTTTTACACTCCTAGTTGTTAGTTTTCACATCAATTCTAGTATCTCCAGTCCTCAAAGTGACAGCATGAAGACAATAATGATTCAAACCTTTTTTTTTGACTAAACATATTATGATATTTTAAACTGACTTTAGTTTGAATTAATAAAATGAATGTTGCCTTAGAGATTTCTACGAATATCATTGAGATGACAAGAGAATTATTACCCTCTGAAACACTGTAATTCCTTTGTGAATTCTGTTCGATAAGTAGCCTTTATTTTATTTTGTTTTGTTTTATTTTATTTTTTATTTTTTATTTTTATTTTTATTTTTATTTTTATTGAAGCTGCATTATTTGCAAATCTCAAAGAGGAATGTGTGAAATTTCCTATACATAGTAAAATTGCTTCATGATTCTTTTTGGCATGGATGAAACAGAAACAGAAGTGAGAAATGACTGCTGTAAGCATTCCAGAGCAGATGTTCTCAGCCTTTTCAGAATGACCACTGTGTCTGGGAAACAGCAGACACGAAAATGTACTTTCAGCTCTCTTTCATGCCAAAAAAGTCAAATAACAGACTCAATTATAAGCTTATATGACTTTTTCAGGAGAATGGTGGATAGTGGTTTATCTTGAGAAAAATTAGTCAACCTAGACTATATTTAGGCTGTCTTGTAAAAAATTTCCTGATAACCAGAACAGTGTGAGTATGTGAGGGTGAGGGTGTTCCCATGAGAACTACGGAATGCTGGGGAACACCACAATTGTTTCTAACAGAAACTCTAAGTTTCTGAATGGATTTTATAAAATGGTAGAATACTTCAATGAGGGGTTGGATTTAATGGCTCAGAAACATTTTTGTGAAGCAGCAAAATGAGCTGGGAGAACAAATCTCCCCGCCTGAGCCGGGTGCTCATTTATAGCTCCTCAGATAACACAGCTGATCTGCATAGGTACACATATCTCTAGTGATAAAAGGCTTTTAGTCATGGGTAGCTTCCAAGACTGGATTCACCTTAGCTATGTTGCAGCTGCTGTGGATATTTTAATATATGTTTATGTCACAATTCACTTGCTTTATGACACCAAGCCTGAAGTAGTGTCCCTCCATACCCCTTCCTCGTTCTTCAAAAGGTCTGGAACACTCAGGGTACGATTACTGCTGTCTATCTTTTGCCTAAGACCAAACCCAGCTGTAGAGCTGTTGCTGACATGGGCTGTTCTCAGGAGAATTACTTATATCATTCTGGTTCATATTTCCTTGTTTGTGATTATGGTATGATCAAGATGCATCAAACATACCGCTGAATGTGTTTGAATTATTTGAATTATTATCTTAATTTGTATTGAGATTGAGCTCCTGAAATGAATTTCTCAGTTTTTCCCATTCAATCCTCCATTGGATTTGTCTCATAGAGCACAACATATGTTCCTTCTATCAGATGAAAATAAACTAGAGAATCAGCTCTGTAACTACATTTGATGTGGTCCATATGATAGTGGTTGTTCTGTCAATGACACCAGATTATAGTTATTCCTATAACGATTCCTGAAGTGCTTGTCTGGATCTTCAGTGTTAGTCTGCAGATGCACTCCTTCTGGTCTGTGTCGTTTTCTTGTACAATTACGTCCAGCACTGGCAGAGATATGACCAAGCTGCATAGGGCCAGAGCTTCATCAAGAATCATGCACTTCCAATGACATCAATACTGATGTAGAAAAGCTGAATGGCTGATATGGAAATGGGACAAAGAAGATTATCCGTATTAGAAATATGGCTGAATTCACAGAAGTGCAATTTTAAATATTAGTCAGGCTCTCGAGTGGATAGAATTAGATCTAAATGAAGCCAAATCTTTCCCTCTGTGTACTTAATTACAAAGTATAAATTTTTTGCTGCCTAAATTAAATATCTGTCTTAGTATACTGTTGCCCATATATTTCAAGATAATACCTCGTGCATATTCCTCTCACACTTTCGTATTGGCATATCTCTACTTCCAGGCAGGTTTATCCAAAGTCTAATATTTCTCAGCATAGTTTTATTCTAAACAAATCAGTCCATGCTCATGCATGGACTAAGGTGCAGACACATGCACCTAGACTAATTTACATTGCTGAGTTGGTGCCTCAATTATCCAATGGTTGATGAAAATTAGGTTTTTCAGGAGAGTTTACAACACTGACACACAGAGCTACTTACAGGAAAGAATTGGGAGGAGAGTATGTTTTATGAATTGTATTAGAGATATGGTTGTCGACCTGCAAAATGAAGTAAGGTAACTAAAACCAGGAGCGAAAGACTTAATAGTTTATCTCTCTTAAGCACACAACACATTCCTTTTTTTTTTTTTTTTTTTAAGTGAGACAGTGGATCTGCCAATAAAAGTGGCTTGAAGAAGATGTGGTAAAGTGTTGTTCAGTTTTTGTGTATCAGCACAAAGATGGGGAAACCTGCTTACGAGATCAAAACCCCAGGTGATAAAAAGAGAAATCAAAGAAATTATTAACAAAATAGTAATCACTTCCTAGGAACTGGCTGGGCCCTGGAAAGACATTTTGTTTCAGAAGAGCAGGTACAGAAAGCATAATTTGAAATGATGCCTTCTTGAGAAATATATACTCCTGGAATAAGGAAGTCTCAGGTTTGGGACATTTCCCAAGAGTGTTTCTATATTGATCATGTTATTTCTCAATGTATGGCCCAATGAATCTTGCAGACTTATTATTTATTCCTTCTGCCACTATCTTCTCATAGAACTAATAAGCAGGTCTTGAAATATATTAGTAACTGTCATTCACAAATGCATCAACAAACACAGATTTGATGCAGGTTTTTCAGTTGAATGTTGTCACCTGGGTCTGGCCAGTTAGATCAAGGAGATGTTTGAGACTCCTGGATGTCAGAAAATAAAAGCAGGAAGCAGAATAATTAAATAAAAACAAAATTCTACCAGTTTTTAGAAACTTTCTACATTAAAAACAAGTATTGGTCTGCATTTAGCTGACAATGTTTACTGTTAAAATATGACTTTTTGTGGTTCCCATTAATAATTGCGTTAGTGTATTTCTGAAGTGAAAATCACATAGGCTTCACGGGAAGAACAATTGCTCTTTGTAGATGAAGGTTAAACTACCAGTGTAGAATTGCTTCCTACACAATGGGAGAAGTGAACTATAAAATATGCTTCCTGTCAACAAGACAGCTTTAAAGCTTCTTGGCTTTGTATGAATCCCTTGAATTGATAGTTTGGGAGGATGGCTTGTGCTTCCTAGGACTCAGCTCAGTTATAAAACAAGCAGATCCCACTTATTTATGCAGAAAATCTGGAGATAGTAATTTTTCAATGTATTTCAGAATAAATGATTCTCACACAGTAGTAACTAGTCATCCCAAAAGAGCATCCTTGTTTGGGTTTGTTTATTTGTTGGAGAATGTGGAAGGAGGGAAATTAAGAGAAAAAAAACCCAAACCTTAGAGTAACATGTAAATCAAAATGGAAAAAGCTAAGGATTTGTAGACATCTAAATTTTATCATCTGCAGTAAACAGACTGATTTTTATTAAATGCCAGCATTTTTGCAGACGTTACTGGAATGTGTTCTCATTTACATTGATCTTACATTACTGGTAGTTAGAAAAAAGGAAAGAAACAAAAGAAAATGATATTTCTTAAGGAATTTTTAAAATAAATCTGGTCCTTGTAGTTTCAAATGAGGCCGTTAAGTGTAAGTATTTTTAAATGAAACCATTAATGAAGCCAATATGATGTGTTTCTGAGCATTTATTTTCAATTATTTTTTATTATCAGCTCCTTTTCATCTGATGAAATTTAAATCAACAGACCCAGCAATGTAGCCAAGCACCAGAGTATCTAATCCCTCAATTTTTGATCAATGTCACAGCCTGATGAGCACTAGATGGAAGGCCTGCATTTGGTCTGAAAAACACTGGAATTGTTACTAATTTTGATTACGTAGTGAGTGGGTTCTAAGATTTCGTGCTTTTGTCTCTTTCTGCAGTGATCCTGTAAAGTTATACTTACTGTTATTATTATTTCAATTACAGTAAATATTCTGCTGAGTAGACACAATTTTAAATAAGAAACCTCTCTACTAGGCATGTACATTGGCATGGTTCAGTGCTGGGACTCAGTAGGTCAGGCTGAGGGTTGGACTTGGTGATCTTGAAGGTCTTTTTTGACCCAGATGATTCTGAGATAGTATGAACATAAAACACAGTGTTTGCTCTGATGATTTTTTTCTGAACAGATAGAAGAAATCAGCAGAGAAAGTGATACATGCGTTATTGAGTTCATTTGCAGAAGATTGCACCTTATTGATGGAAATGCCATATTTTCCTTAAGGTTGAATCATAAAATTGTAGAATGGTTTGGGTTGGAAGGGACCTTTCAGTTCCAACTCTCTTGCTATATGTAGGGACACCTCCCTCTAGACCAGATTGCTCAAAGTCCCATCCAGCCTGACTTTGAATTCTTCCAGGGATGGGGCATTTACAACCTGACTTGGCAACCTGTTTCAGTGTCTCACCACCCTCACAGTAAAGAATTTCTTCCTAATATCTACTCTAAATCTTGCAGTTTAAAACTATTTCCCCTTACCCTGTCACTACCTGCCCTTATGAAAATTCCTTCCCCAGCTTCCTGTAGCCCCCCTTCAGGTACTGAAAATCCACCATTAAATCCCCCCAGTGCCTTCTCTTCTCCAGGCTGACGGGTTCCAAATCTCAGTCTATCCCTACAGGGGAGGTGCTCCAGCCCTCTGACCATCTTTGTAGTCCTCCTCTGGACCCATTCCAACAATTCCATGTCTTTGCGTTGAGGGCACCAGAATTGGCTGCAGTACTCCAGGTGGGGTCTCAGAAGAGCAGAGTAGAGGGGCAGAATCATCTGCCTCAACCAGCTGGTCAGACTTCTCCTGATGCAACCCAGGATATGGTTGGCCTTCTGGGCTGCAAGCATACATTGCCAGCTTATGTTGAATCTTGAGCCAACAATGTGTACTTGCAGCCCAGAGGGGAAACCAAGGGGAAAAATATATGGGAGACAAAAAAAATAAATATTTAATAAACCTCTCCCCTATCAGTTTCGAAAAAATTTCCATCACCACTGATATGTCTTTGCAAGAACTTTGGCTCAGATAGCAGATTGCCATTTTATTCTCCCCATGTGTGCTGTGCTAAACAGAATGAGTCTGAAGCTGTTAAGTCAAATCATGTAAGTAATATATAGTATGAGTAATCGGGAGTGGATATAACCCTACTCTATACTGAAGTGGGGGTTTTGTCTTACTGGTCCCAGCATTAAAAAACAAGCTGAAGTCTCATACTCTGCAAGATTCCCTGCACAATAAATCCCAGGATGCTCAGTGTAACAGAAATTCTCCATATCCTAAGCCACAATGAAACTGAGAGAAGAAAACATCATTCAAAAAGGCTTGTTCATAAAAAAGAATAATCAAATAGCAGAGAAAATATTGTGCAATATGAGTTCATAGAGTTCTAGAATGAGATGCCATAAAAAGATCTGTATCAGTGAATCCCTACTGCCAGATAATTGGTGGATGGGTGTGGGGGGTATATAATATTGAATTATGCTCCAGAATGTGCTTAATATATAATATTGCAACTTCTTTTTTCTTTAAAAAAGCAATTCTTGCTTGCTTCCCCCTAGCTAAGTTTTATTTTTCCTTTTCTGTTTATCTGCATTCATTCTTTTTAACTTGTACTTGAGTTTGAAAGTTTTGCGGTTGCTCAGTGCTTGTTATATAAGTTTCTGTTTAGGAAAAAAAAAAAAAAAAAGAAACAAAAAAGCCACCACCATTACTGATGTTTTAAAATGTTCATTAGTACATGCACAGAAAAGTCCTTGGCTTGATTCTTATACTAAATTACTACATTACGTCTACAGACTTCAATTAAGCTCTTTCTGATCTGTTTTAGGGGAGGAGTGTTAAAATCAGGCCCAGTATATTTAATAGTCAATGCATAGCCTTTATTCACAGCAGAATATGAAGAGAAATCAGAGCAAGTTCTGACGGAGAGAGCACGATAAAAGCAGTGCTGTGTGCAGACATTCGCTGCCTTTAGCTATCACAGTGATTCCTTTCTTCTAGACTGGATTGAAAACACACATGTTTGGCAGGCTTACTCTGACTCTTTTTTCCATGAGTCCCAGCTGTGATTTCACTTTGGGTAATGGAATAAAAAAATAAATAAAACAGATAGTGATATTAGATAAGGAGCATTTGCCAATAGATGAAACAAGGAAAGGAAATTTGGAAGCATGGCCCATATGTAGCTGTAATTTTTGGTCTTCATGAGACAGAAAATGAGTTTCTTTATGTCTGCATCTGCTCATCTACTCCTGCATAAGGCTGTGAGCTCAGGGTCAAGTTTAGACTTCAAAACCTACACTGTTTTGAAATTCAGAAAATTGAAGTCTTGCAACCAAGCATCAACATGCTGTTGTGACATTTGTTTGTTTGTTTGTCAAGGAAGGATCAAAAGCTTCCTAGAATGAGAAATATCAGGGTATTGTCTGTTGAAAGGATAGATGAGACGTGTAAGATGCTCTGTTTGGGAAACCTGTAGGACAGCATGGACCCCTGTACACATCCAGCAGAGAACAAACATGAATGAATGGAGATAGGTTGGAGCATATGTGGAGCTTTTTGGCTTACTTCCATTAGCAAGCCAGCCAAGAGCATCGATTCCCTCTATATATATTTAGTACAGCCTCACTCTGAATACTGTGCATAGTTCTGAGCTCCACAATACAAAAATGACTTGAAAATTCTTCAGTATGTCCAGTGGATGCACCAAAGCTGATAATAAGGCTGGAGGTATGTCCTGTGAGGAGAGGTTGAGGGTACCTGGGCTGTCCAGTCTGGAGAAGACCAAGAGTGGACCTCACTTCTCCCTGCAGCTCCCTAAAGAGGGAAAGCAGAGAGAGGTGCCGAGTTCTGCTCCTTCCTGGGAACTGGTAGCAGAAGGGGAATGGTACAGAGCTACGCCAGGGGAAGGCTGAGATGGGTACTGGGAAACATTTCTGTACCGTGAGAGAGGTCAAACACTGGAACAGGCTTCCTAGATTGGTGGCTGTTGCCCCATACCCACTAATATTTAAGAGGCATTTAGACAATGCCTTCAGTATCGTGCGTTAACTTTTTGTTAGCTCCAAAGTGCTCAGGCAGTTGGATTCAATGATCTTTGAAAGTCTTTTCCAACTTCCTACTCTATCTTTCCTAGTCTAGTCTGGTCTAGTTTATTCTGGAAATGTCAAGTTAGAAATTTTTTTCTTATTGGCTTACAAAAGAGTGGAATTTTCTGCAGAAAGTATAGGATTTTTTCACTGTCCTTTAGGCTTTCTTTCCATTATACTTCCCAGCAATTGAATGAAATTATTTTGGGATACAATTACTATCAATTAAAAAAAGACATCTATAGTCCAGTTAAGCTTTGAATTATCCTTTAAATGTAAATTTCTCTCTTTTTTAATATTTTCAATGGCAATAAAAAAGACAAATGATAAAAATATAGATATGAAGAACAGACAAGCAAAACAATTAATTTTACTAATTAAAAATTGAAGGCAAGCTTCAACTATAGTTCTGTGCTGTGTTCATGCCAAAGTGGTGATCAAAAGTGTTCGGGAAAGCTTTTCTTTGCCTTAATCCATGAAAGTAAACTGCAATGGCAATTAGGCTTCAGTTACAGTGAGACCAATGACTGTTATGATATCTAGTGTCAGCATTACAATCTTTTCAGTTCTAGATTCCCAGTATTTGGGACATACAGAGTTCAAAAGAGAGCTATGAATACTATCAAGGAATTAGAGCAGCTCTGCTGTGAAGAGAGGTAAGACTTCAGCCCGAAGGAGGCTCAAGGGGATCTCATCAGTGTCTATAAATGCCTGAAGGGAGGGTACGAAGAGAATAGAGCCATGCTCTTATCACTTAAAATGGCCAGCAAATGAATAAGAGTCTTCAGATGATTTTCCTATTTCAAATGCAGCATCTCTGTCTTAAACTGACTGGATTTTCAAGAATGGAGATTGAGGACCTACATCTTTATGTTTTGAGAAATGTGGCAAACTGAAAAAGAAAACAGGATAATAAGGATTAATTTGGTTTTCAAACACATATCAACAGTTTTCCTATTAGTTGTTTCTTCTGACCTTCTCAAGTTAGCAACCAACAACACAGTTCCTTTCAGCCTGGCATTACTTTGCAAATAAGCCATTCTGGGGAACTGTAGTGCTAAGATTCAGTGTGATTAATTTCTAGACCTGCTGAGGTGTTCACACTCCTCAGTGTTTTGTTCTTACCTGCAATCTAAGAAAATCAAGTGATAACTGATGGATAAAGTGCCACTAATCCTCAATATGTGCCAGTATGGAAGGCAAAAATTATCATCCCAGATGACATTTAGAATAACGAATACAGAAGAAAATAAATGTTCACAGCATCTCTAACCCCCTCTGTGACAGTTACTACTCAAACTAATCCAGCAACAAAATCAATTTACAAGACAATACTGACTGAAATAACAAACCAATGTTGCAAACGCTTGTCATACCTTACCATACGACTGCCACAAGTTTGACAATAGTTCAGTACTGTCACCTGTTTTATAGTAATGCTTGCATAATTCTGCATTTTGTTATAGAATTTTTAGTCACTATAAAGAAAGTTTGATTTGGATCAGGTAGATAGGTAGATTAACAGATATTGAGGATAGCAGGGTTACAAAATGCAATAATATATATTATGTATATATAAAAAACTAATATGGGTTTACTTAAATGAAAAAAAGAAAGAACAGCAATCCGTCATGAATTATAGCTAAATTGTTCAGATTTTTAGTTTGAATATTGAAAGCTCAGTTAGTTTATGAGAAATCACATTTCCCTCTTACCCAAAGGAAATCATAAAGGAAACTATCAGGTTATCTTCTGCTGCTAAATAACTGTCCCACGAGTAAATGGGGAAAGAAAGAATCCAGGATAGTGGGATTTTTTACTACATTACATTTTCTGATTTTTTTTTTTTTTTTTTTTTGTCTAGATGCATTCAATATGCATAAATATTTAAATATGAAATTAAAAGATGTATGAGAAAAGAGGTAGCATATTTGAAACAACTGAGGAAATGTGATTTTCTTTAAATTTAAATAATTGAACAAAGTCTTTAACTACAAGTGAAAACAGAGAAAAGATGAATACATTTGCCTTCCTCTGTACAAAAGAGTTAACTTTGTCAAAGTTAATTTTCTGCTTCTCAGATTGCAGGGATGCAAGCCAGAGCTGGAAGGACAGATAATTTTTATGCCAAATTAAGGATGACTCTAAAACCTAGTGACCTTTAAATGGGATGTGAAAATCAAGGATAATTGAGTGGCATGTCTGCTAATTATTTAAAGAAATTAATAATTCAGAAATAGGGAACTAGCTCTGACCTAGTCTACAACTTGAGGGGCATATATCCAATTTTCAGAATCCATCATCTGCCTTGTGACCTCTACTTGAGGCTTTCTGAGTTCAGTCTAAGACGTATGGGATAAATTAGAGTACTGGAAATTATGGCAAAGGTCAACTTGTAGTTGTTGTTCCCCATGAGATAGAGAAGCTGAGAGCTGAGTTGCAGCCCCAGCAACTATCAAATAACTGGAGATAGGGAAATACCAGTTCAGCTGTATTCTCACCACAGTCGATGGGACAGGTCTGGGGGGGGTGGCAACTAAGCATTGTTTTTTGTTGATGTACTACGATTCATCTAGATTTCTGCCTATGTGCCTACATACGAGTAGGGATTTATCTAAGCAGATGTCTTGATCACATATACGTTTATCTGAATGCAGCACCCACTGCTTCCTTTAGAGACAGTAGAGGAAAATGGCTTCTTCAGTGCACAATTAACCAGATCTTCATGTAGATTCAGAAATACTTCAGATTATTGATCCAAAATAGTGCAAATTTGTTTTTATATAAAAATAAAAAAGACATTTGAGGCAATCAGTGCTTCAATGGTATTTAACTGTGGGTGGAAATAATCTTACCAGATCAATTTAAAGACCTTGCTAACTTGCATAGAGTAAAATCCATTAACTCTTCATTTAATTTTCTATCTCAAGTTTGCAGTCCTTTTTTCGTCTTCTATAAGTTCGTGTGAGGATTGATTGAATAAAATAGTTTGGGAATTTCAAAGAAAGTTCTCTCCTTTTACTTTTAACTAATCTTCTTGAATGAAATATTATGTCTTGTTCTGTTTTAATTCTCCCAGTGATCTAAGTATTCTTGGGAAAATTCCACCAAGATATAACACGTAACTTAGCACATAACACTAAGCATGAACCCTCAAATTCTTTTTACAATTATATATGATGTCTTAAAAATAAGATGTGGGTATGTTGGTTTTTTTGTTTTGTTTTGTTTTGTTTTGTCCCTTACAATTCTTTATGGAATTAGATTGTTTTCCATCTGTAGCAAGAAAGAGGTTTAACTTGCATTATGATCCACCTGGACTGAATAGTGGAATTAGTGTATCTATGCTACTGAGCTCTTTAGGCTAATTAATGGTGGTGTCTCTAGAAATCTTTGCCACATGCCATGAGCGTATATCCTGTGGTCCATGCTATATGGTGGAATTCCACTCACAGAAAGTCTCTAAAAGTAGATACTTATACCTGTATATAAACAATGTACTTAAGATGTCATTACACTGGTGAAGATCTGGTCAATACAGTGTAATTTGGAGGATTATTTTAGACAGTAGAATCTTCCTTTTCTTTAGCTAAGCAGTTTGTAACAGTTCAGCACATTCAGCTCTCTTTACTGTCTATGTGGGCAGGGACTGGAATGACAGTTTTAGTCATTTAGATTACATGCAAACATATGCATCTGGACATCTACATTTGGATGTTTTAATATGCAAGTTGAAATCCATCCTTGATGTGGCTATGCCTTAATTCACAAATCTGGAAAAGTAATCAACACAATTGTTCATCCTTACAAACACACATGAAAGGAGTTTGCTAAGAAGGGATGTGTTCAACAGTAATGTTTACAAACACAAAATCCCACTGTATAGAATCATAGAATGATTTGGGATAGAAGGAACCTTAAAGATCATCTAGTTACAACCCCCTGACATGTGCAGGGACAACTCCCACCAGGCCAGGTTGCCTAAAGCCCAGTTCAACCTGGTCTTGAAAGGCATTACTTTCATCATAGTCCTCAAATATTCATTTAAACTTCAAAAACCTGTTTAAAAATATCCACAGGACACACACATTACACAAATTCTGAAGAATAATGTGCTTGTGTTTCTCAACAGAATTTCCCATTCCTGTTAACACAATGGATCCTGCTGAGCTCAGTAAGAATCAGCTTGTATACTCCAAAAAGGTGATAGGTTACAGAGAAGCAACAGGGCATGAATCAGTGTGAAAAATTCAATATTGTGATTTGATTCCTGTATCTAAAGCACCAAGAATCAATATGAACGCTGCATAAGAGAATTACAAGTCTGTTTCATCTACTGCTAGTAAACCTTTCTCTGTAAAATAGCGAAAGAACACTCAACACCAGAGAGCTCTAGTGAATATCTATAGAGTGTGGATCTGTCTTTTGTTATCAGCTACTGTCACAGAGGACTGTATTTTTTTTCTCTTTCCATGGCTCAGAATTCATATTTCAGTTTTCATTTTCTTTTATCTTTAAGTTTCCAAGCTGATATATGTGATTCATAAATTCATTCAGGAATGACTTTTGTTGGCTCAGTCTTTAGTAGTAGTATTTGTGTTATTTGTAAGAACAAATAGTTCTCATAGACTCAGATTCAATAACTCTCCGTAAGGATTGTAAAGAAAAAATATTGAAGATAGATTGAGGAATTTCTGGATCTGAGGTGAGATTAGTTTGCCACTGTTCATATACAGAACTTCATTTCTCTGAATATTACACACATGTAGTAGATACGAAATAGGCAAAAGAAGTCTAAAGCAAAGAAGTCTGGCAGAAATACATCTGTTGTGGTGAGATTCACACCTGTTGTGGCTATACTACTGGGGACATATTGCTTTTCTATTGCTGCCTTCTCTCCTCTCTCTGATTTTGAACAAGAGATCAGCTATGTTGTCAGTGACAGGTTTACTGAAAAGCCTCTCTGCTTTGGCCTTAATTAGTGGGTTAAACTACTTAATATCTGTTGCATGTAGGCAAGCATGAGGAATAGGTTGTGCAAGGTGAATTCTTTGATTTGGTTGCATCAAGTAAGACAAAGGCATTTATATGCTTTGGTTTTTTGCCCTGTTGGACACATCCCTTAGCTTCCCTATCTTAAAATTCCTCCTGGAATATAGAAATCAAGTGCATATTGAGCAGTTAAATATCAATACATCAATCATTCTTCTGTTTGAAACAACAGAAGCACATGGTCTTGAGTAAGGATAAATCAGACAGCTACTTCAGTCTAATAGCAACAAATTGCTCTCTGGGAGAAATGTGCTGACTTCACCACTAAAGAAGCATGGTTAGATAGTGGGAACAGCTCTCAAATAGTTTTACCTATCCTGAGTGGGCATAGGAAACTATGTACTCATTCTCCACTATAGTTTTTGAATTGCATACCCTGACTTTCCCTAGCCTACCCACTCTTAAATTAACTTTTTCTCTCTTTCCAAATAACTCTTATTTCTTTCCCAGTTTCCTTTGGACATAATGTATTACGGTCTTAAAATTATTACTGTGAGCATTAATGTATACCCAGAAAGTGCATATATATCAAAGGTTTATGTTTTCCCCTCCAAGGGGGAAGCAATTAAGTAATTTTTTTTTAAGTTTTTTTTTTTTAGAACATTGATTATTTAGTGATTGATTATTTTTCACACAAGCAATGAAGAGGAAAATTTTTACAATGCTATATAGCCAAACATGCTTTAGGAGTATGTATTCCCTTTGAATTTCTACCTGGTTCTTCACACACAGACACAGAGAACTGCACTACGCATTGCGACACGACTACAATGATCTACAGAATATGGACCTTTCTAATATGTGTATTTCCCAAAGTGTCATTAATATTAATGGACCAAGAAGGTAGAACTAAAATGTCCTGCAAATCAAGGAAATGCTTGCTGCACTGGTTACACTTACTTCCCAATCTGCATAGTGGCAATTATTACATTGTTTTCACTATAATTAAGGGTTGTACCATGAGGAAAAGAAAAGAAAAAAAATAAAGAAAAAAGCAATACATTAATATTAAAGATGATAATTTGTATTTTGGTAGGTGATATATGTACAGTATTTATTTTGTTTTGTCATTTACCATACAGTAAAATGAAAAAATTACATAAATCTTTGCTTTAAATGGAAACTGCAGTTTGGGACAGAAATTGAGAGACCTGTCCAATCTACTGACATAAACATTTTTTATTCTCGAACATATCCTTAAGTATCTATCTTTTTAATCATGGGGAGAAGAGAAAATGGCTTACATATTAACAATAATGAAATTCTTAACAGGAAAAAATATTGTTTTTTCACTGAATTCACTGAATGAGGATGGGAGTCTCTCTAAATCCAGGATATTCGTATAAGGCTTGAGAAAACAGCTGCTGATTAGTTTATTGCATAAAAGTTGCAGAAAGTTTAGGTTTTAATTACTACTTTGAATTGCTAATATCAGTAACAGATTTTTTTTGTTCTTATATTAAATCCAGCTGAATTCTGGAGAAGTGATAGCTGAGGAAGGTGATCTTAAAGGACTGTATTTTGCAGTTAATTGTATGTGTTGCAATATTAAAATTGTCACAATGGTAATTAACATGATAAAACGTTTTAATGAAGAGGGAAATATGAATTGCTGTGTTACAAAATAATGCTGCAACAAGATGGATATTGCTGATATTGTCAAAGATTTATTTGATAATACTGATCTATGTGCCTTCCACCATTATAACAAAATAAACACTAACTTAAAATGGCAGATGGTCTCCAACAGTGTTTCATATAAGGGAGCATTAAGCTAAAAGGTAAAAATTTGTTTTAAATCTAATTTCTTGATGCAGACTGGAAAAGGGCACAGGTGTAGTTAAAACCCCAGAAACAAATTCTTAGAGGTTGTTTCAAAGTGCAGATCTCACGTTTTTCATGTAACACTGGGAAATCTTTTTCTTTTGGTATATGTTTTCTTACTGCATTGAAATATCAAGTGAAAAGAATACTTTTTCCCACACTGCCTGTCCATATGTGCCCTAATTTTATTGAAACTATCTCTCACCAAATTCCAATATTTAAGATAATAGGGTTAATAACTAAGCCATACACACACATTCAACAGGAACGTTTATTAAAATTGTGAATACCAGAATTCAAAGTTAAAGTTTGCTAGAATAATTTTGTCTTTTATGTATGTATGTATGCTTGTCTTTAGCATATGATCATTCTTTTGCAGAGATCATCTTTAAATGATCTGAAACTTCAAGTTTTCATGGCAAAAAATCCTGCAGAAAATGCATTTAAAAACAATTCTGTGATTTTGGTCCTGGAGAACTATAAGATGGTGAAATAAGAGTGGACTGAATGGATTTTATCTGACAATATTAGCTTTGGGTCTAAATTACATTAAGTATATCCTAGGATGCATTTGCCATAAATGGAGGGAAACAGATGCTCTTAGGGTGCAAAACGTCCTTTCTAAAAATAGATGATTGTAACAGAAGTCCTAAAAGCATCTATCTTTCTCTTCTCAAAACAAAACAAAACAAAACCCTTGAGAGAGGAGGTCAAATACGTATGTGGGTAATATATGCTTTTCAGCTGGTGAGTACTATCCCAAATGGCAGCTTCAACAGTAGACAAAGTAAAAAATGTTCTGAGTTCTAATGTGATTATCAGTCTTCCCACGTCAACAGCATGAAAGAAAAATGCAAACACTCATTTCACTCTAATTTGCTTCGGATCATGCTTTATTTTTTAAGAGAGTGAAATGTGGTCTTGGGATGGAACTGATCCTTATTAAGACAAGGTAATACAGCTTTTAAATGTAAAGTCCATGAAAAACTGCATATAAGTACAGCTATGCAGCATGCTGAAAGCTAAAGGTGCTATCTTGGGTAGAGGAATACAAAAAGTACCCATTGCAATGCAGGTTATTAACAAAACAAATTGGGTGCAAGCTTTTGACATAAATAGATTTTAGCAACAAGAATTAAAACACATGTATTTTCTAGAGCTTAGATTTCACCCTGTGTACCGAACGAGATTTTTTAAAAATCTTTTTTGGAAAAGCTAAATGCATAATTGAAGTTCAGCATAGATAACTGTAAGCCAGAACTAAACTGGAAAACTAGAAATAGTCATAAACAACTGCATTTAATATGAAATTTAAATTAAGTTTGGGCAAATCGTAACACATATGGAAAAAATATCGAAAGAAAAGTATAACTAAAAAAGAACGTATTACTCAAGAAAAAATAAAATGACTTCAGTAGCAGATGATATTTAGATCATAATATTAATCTAGCCAATGCAGAATTTTAAAAGTTAAAAGAGGAACCTTGAATGTGATCTGTACTTAGTTTGAAACCACTGAAGCAAGAGAAGAGTATGAGTAACGTAGCAGTAATGATGTCTGGAATGTGCAAAGACACTAATTGCAGTATTCTTTGCTAATTAAAGAACCTATAATTATAGCACTAGTGTGTTGAAAACTGTCTTGTACAGCACTGAGACAATGTCATGTGAATTACTTCTTCCATGAACACAAAGCTGGACTTTCACTTCCACATGCACAAATAATTGATGTCACACCCTTTTCTGATTAAATAGATATATATGCTAGTGATCAAATGATTTTATATAAAAGGAACATACTTTGCACTTTTCTATTCCTTCATGATCAGTGTGCCTTTTGGCCTAAAAGAGCAACCTTGCACGTATAAAGTATTTTTTTTCCTCCTTCTTTTCTTTTTTCCCCCGACAGAATCATAGAGAAAAAACTATGTTTTGGGGAAATACAGTTTTCATATTTCCACATGAGGCTGTGTTTAGATCAGTATATTGAATCTATGTGATTGACATGGAATATGCCCAGAATCCTTCTAATTACTTGATAGAGGCCAGGTGACATAAAGGTTACTTGTGGGACAGAGCATTAATGTCATTCATTTCCTTGGACTGAGTGACAAACAATTACCTCCATGCTAGGATTTAACTGGATTGATATCCAGTGTTCTAGCACTGACAGCTGCCCCTGGGATGAATATTTTTTGATATATGCAATTACATGCTATCATGAGATTGTTGGTGATTAATGTCAGCCCTTCAGAGCTGTCACCCAGAAAAGGAAATAAAGGCAGAGACTAGTGTTCAGCCTGAAAGGATAATGATGACCCTGGAACCTTCATTGTGGCTCTTTGATAAAAACATAGATGCCTAAAATTTAAAGTATTAGAGCTTTAAAGAAAGCCTGCTAGTCAGAGTTTGAGCAGGCCTCCATTTGTTGTATTAGTAACCTCAGTATGAAACACCTAACTCATTTTGAAAAAGGTGTCAGAGGAATTAAAATGAAGCAAATGAGAAGCTGTTTGGACGCATGAGAGTCATGTAAAGGTTTAGCAATAAGAGAAAGATAAGTGTATCCAGCATGAGAAATGCTGCATGTCTCCAGAGTTTGCAGGAGTTAGACTATAGCAGTAGTGTGTATCATTTACTAATGGTGTGCAACATACATTGCTGCGAGCAGCTGATTGTTCAGGAAAATAATCTGTGTCACAGAACAACCAGCTTCAATCTTTTAAAGGAATCAATCTGGGTACTTCATTTTAGAAAAATCTCAGTGGTGGTCTTGGAAAAAATTTGTCTATGTGATGTGTACAGATCAGATTGAGATTTTTTTTTTTTTTTTCTTTTTTTCTTTTTCTGGTCTTAAAAGAATCTAGCTTGTCTTTTCAGGCACTTAATGAGTGCAAATTCTCATGTGGAAAAATAAGATATGTCCCAATAAACTGCTGTGTGTAACTTCTTATCCCATTCTAGTCTCTTTTTCCTTTTGTCTGTCAGAGAACAGCAGACCTCTGCCAAATTTTCTCCAGATTCAGGAGAACATGTCTAGCTTTATGAGTCGCATTTAGTGCTGATATTTACATTTTCTTCTCTATAGAAAAGTTAGAAGCATTCCAAGAATCTGATTTGGCTTTGCAGTTACCATATAGATGTAAAGTCTCAAAGTCTTTTATTTTCACATTCCAAGTTTACACTCCAGTTCTCTGAGACTGTATTTATGCAATAGTTCATTTTTTTCATAAGATAAATATATAGACTTACTGAAATTCTTCACTGTAATCTTTAATCCTTTTGCATGTTCTCAAAGCTATTCTCTAGGCTCACTCTCTTTTTCAGCAGTTTTTCAGCCGTTGATTGAAGAATGGAAGCCAGATTTCTAGAAACTTTCTTCTTTACGGGAGCTGTATATAGTGTATACAGTATATATAGTATCATATTTCTCTTTTCCTCTTAATAAGCCCTTTCTATATCCAAAATATATATTATATCTCTTGATTACTAATACCCTGAGAGTTCATTCTGAGGATTTGCAAATGTTCTTAATTATTTATTTTTCAGAACTGATTTTCCAAGAGATGAATTTGCTTACCCCGTATCAATGGCTAACAACCATGGCACAAGTGACTTTACACTTCATAAAATGCACTTGCTTAATCACAGACACAAGCGTATCCGTAGAAGTGACCTGTCTCTATTTATATAGTATTTATAAAATTAATTGTATTTTTATAAATTATTTGCCATCTGAGTTAACAATTTACTATTAGTGATCCTAGAAACACAGTTTTAGATCATTGGCTTAGGTCACATAATGGTTTGATATACAGGGAATATGTGGTTTGGGACCAAGTGAATGTGGCAACTATGGACAAGTTTTCTTTCATAATTATTTGATGAAACTTGAGGGCTAGAGAATTTGTAGTATTTTTGTTGTTGTTGTTTTAATTGTGTATTAAAAATTCAGCAGTCTGTTACAGTGGTGAGATTGATTTCACCAGCCAAATTTTTTAATCTCACTCAAGATACAAAGTTAGTTTGACAAGATCTGTTTTCTTTGTTGATTGACAGTGATTATTTTATTCTTTTAATTTTTCATTAATTTAATCACTTGTCAGCTGTTCTGTTATTTTGATCTGGATCTACTGATCAGGCTGACAAGAATATAATTACCTGAGTAGTTCTGTTATCCCTTTTAAAAATGTTGGTACCTACGGTTCTTTTGAGTCTCCATCTTAGGAAAAAGATCTATCTCCTAACAATATTTCTTCACATTGCTACTTAATACATCATGTAAGAGATGCTCTAAAGAGAATTTCACTGCAACGGCTGTATGGGAATTGCTAAGTCACATCCTGAACCAATGATTGAGTACCTGGTGAAGGGACACACAGTCAGCCCTGGGAGCATAGGTGAAAGCAATCCACTTGCGTGACCTGAACAGATGGAATATGGTTCCACTCCTCTGTAAACCTCATTTATGGGCTAGATGCTGCAAAAGGAGGATCTAAAAAGATCCTTCCTTTTGGAGTATTCAGTAAGGTCTGATTCTTGGCACAGTTAACTAAATCTTTTTTTTTTTTTTCTTTAACGGGATTGAGAAAATCACTTTTTTTTTTTTTTTTTAAATTTAGAACTGGTTTTGTCCTTCCATACAAGGGTTCAGCAAATTACATTTCAAAAAAAAAAAAAAAAAAAAAGCTTTTTGGAAAATCCATGGGAGTAATGAAAAAAAAAAATGAACCAAAATACAGAAGTTTATTTTGCACTAACAGTTTCTGTTATGTCAAGTGGGATCATTGAGAAGAGAATCTTTATATGAATTCAAGAAGTTTCAGTATGTTTTACTTTCAAATGTCCAAAAGATCATTGTACAATGTAAACAATGAATAACAGTCAATGAATTAAGTAAGGAAAACCACTCAGAAACTACTTGACTGAATTATGGTATAATTAAATGTTTGAGCACTTTCCAACCACACATATGTATGAAAAGATATCTGCCATTTGTGCACCATTTACAAATTAAAAAGAAAAACAGAATTTCTGAATTTTATAACAAGCAGTTTTCTCCACTTCAGGCAAACTTTCCATTATTCTGATGAACTCTCATTTAAATTATTCATTAAACACGCCCTCTGTGCCAAGGAAGTTGAGAAATATGCCTCATTGATTGTCTATGTTCTAATTAATCGTTGTTGTGTGACATAATGCTATTGGCATGACACTACATCTGGTACTATTCAACTTCTTGATCCTCTTGAAGGTATCAGATTTCACAGGAATGACTTCAGTAAGCTTTCACTCAATCTAAGATTGGGGATTAGCATCTATTGGCATTATGAAGTATCTCAGGACAGTGAAGGTATTGATGGTTTTATCTCTGCTGCAAAGACAATGTTGATTTCAATGCCTATCACTATTGTTTCTTTACGTATTGGATTATCTTTTTTTTTTTTTTTTTTGCCAAGGATTGCTACATTTTCAGTGTATTTAAAATACTTATTGTACAATATTCTAGAAATCAGCATGTCTAAATCATGTTGCAGATTTTCTAGAAAAACTGCAACTGCCGTTTCATTTTCTACACATCTATTCAGCATTCTGCTGTCCAGAACATTGAAGCAACAGATTTTATATTCTCTGATTTAAATAACAAGCAAACAAACAAACAAACAAAAAAAAACCCCACAAAAACAGACAAAACATAAAAACCAAACTGGTTTACTTCCATATGAAGCCACAGTTCAGTACAGTTTCTGAATTTCTAGAGAAAGCATGGCTATTCAAATCTGAAATGTCAACACTTCATTTTAAAGATTAGTTAGGCTTTTGATTTGTATTCAAGAATGAGACAGACACAACAAATATAAGGATGATAGTCTGGAGTAAATAATCTAATTAGTAATTATATTTGTAGATGCATCCAGTATAATAAATATGGTCAGCAAGCAATTTGACTGCATAGATGTTTATAAGTAAAGTCAGCATAGCTGCCTTGTAAATATACAGTCTAGTGGTTCCTCTTTTAATGCTGTGTTACTTGGATTATATATCACTATGTAAGCAACACTGCATGCAATTTGTTTAGTTCTGTCAGCAGCTTTACTGCTGCATATCTATATCACAGTGACTCACTGTAGATCGAGATGTGGAAGAAAAGAAGCATGTGGGGAGAAATGCAATGTAAAGATGTGAGCTTTGCCTCTTCTGCCAAAAAGTATTCATGGCAGGAGATGTGCTATGCTGTGTCTGGCAATACTGAGGAAAAGATTGCCATATTTCAGCCACAGGATAAAAAAAGCAAGGAAGCTTCCCTGCTGCCTAGTCTGGACTACAAATCCAGACTCATGAGCTGGGGTTGGTCAGAATTTCCCAGCTGTAATGGATCTTGTTAGCCCACAGTAGGAAAAATAAATGGGATCTACAGCAGATGGTACCGCCCTTATCCCAAAATGTGGCAGGAAGGGAAAAATAATATCTGAAATCTCAGGGGGGATAAGTCTGTAGCAAACAAAGGAATAAAGGCGATCACAGAATCATGGAAACATAGAATGGCTGAGGCTGAATAAGATTATCCAGTTTCAAACTCCCTGCATGAGTGGTCCTGCAACCCATTGGATTAGGGTGATTGCTGTTTCTCAGATGATCTATAATTTTTCCCCCCGCTCATTCTGGTAATGCTAAGAATGTACTGATGCTTAAGGATTTAGGGTTTCTTTTCAGCTTGGTGTTAATTTTAATATGTAACCAAGTTATTACTTTTCCACTCAGATTTATCTTAAGGTATATATCAACGCTGCTCGGGAAATGAATGGGAACTGTGCTGTTATAGTTAGAGACAAGGCAGAAGCCCATCTTTTGTAAATTACTTGCAGATAAAGAATTCTTCTGGGATTACTGCTGCATATATGTGTGTAGCCCCCAGCAGTTATTTACATTAAGGTCTTGTGCATATGTGATGAGAAAATGTAGAAAATAGAAAAAACTTTTCTTTCCAGAACACTGTTCTTCCCAACATATTCAATCAAAGAATTCAGCCTACTAGTAATGACATCCATGTGCACAAGGTACCTGTTTTGCCTTGAATATTTATAATGAAACAAGATGTTCTCATCCTTTTTTAGATATTGGGAGAATAAAATTAATCTCTCAAGGGGAAAAGAAAGAATTATGAACTGAAGTGGTGTAATTATACCTAATCATTTTGACTTCTAGTTAGACACGTTGATTCATGCCAGTTCAGGATCTATCAACTAATTTTTATGCTAACTTGTCTAGTTTACACCCCCAAAGAGTTTTTTGTAGTTTTTGTCCTTATTTCAAAGTGTTTGCATGAATTTTAATGCTTATTAAAATCAGGTATTAATAACAGGTAGAGCTAGCTTCACTGTGGGAGGTACCTTTGATACTTTTCATGCACAGTTCTGCTAATGCACATCAGTCACTTGAAGTTACCACTTTGTCAATATTTCTCGTATTCTTGACAATAGAAAGACAGATTTATTGACAGTGATTATTTGAGGCTTTCAGTCATCTTCAGGTAGTGTGCTCACTGTCTGCTCCCTTATTTCTCACAACTTTTCAAGTCTGTGTGTAAGAGGGGGAAATGTTTCACGTGCTTGTAAAACACACTGTTAGTCACTGGTGTAAATTATGATGTCAAAAAAACAACTTTGCATATTAACAAGCTAACTTGAAGCCTTATCAAGAAACTTACCGTGTATTTACTCTTAATATTCCTTGTAGTCATTCCTTTATTTAAGCTTCCTTCATTCTCATGCTGGCTCCATGTTTTTCCTCATTCTACATCCCCAGTCCCTGCAGTGGAAGGACTTGCTGTCACTTGGAGCTTTTCCTCTTCAAAACAATACAATATGAAAAATGAATCTGAGATTATCTCAAGAAATAATATTAACTTAATAGTTCATCATAAAATGTCATATTTTTTTTTCTCTTTGGAAGAAAAAAAACCCCAAACTTAACTATGTTAAAGAACTGGAGATTCAAGTAACATCAACAATGACTGGAAAATGGATGAAGTTTGAGTGCCTCTTTGAATGCAAGAAAATAAATTTTAGTTACCTTCTCTCAGGCACTCAGTTTTATACCTCTGTGTTCAACATGAAGGTTTTTTGTGTTGCTGTTCTCTTCTTTCCTATGTTCTGTAAGTTTAATTCTATTTACGACGGATCTGTCTAATCTATGGCAGCAGATGAAATGAGGCATGCTGAAATAACAGTCTCAGTCTGTAGCTTGTTTCTGAGATATCTTGAGGGAAGAATCAACTAAATGGAATGATGGCCAGAAATAAACTGTTCTAGTGTACCTGTATCCACTGTCCACTATTATCAGCCAGGACCATGATTTGTGCACCTAGTCTAACTGTGGGAATTTTGATTGTCCAAAACCAGTGCAGTGAGATGTGAATTGTATATGTGGCAAGATTTTGGTTTAAGGCTGGTATCTTTGAGAAGAATCCAGGGGATCGTTATTTCTAGATGTGATTCTGAAGTGATCCATCACTACAGGGGCCTGGTCAAGACTGTTGAATTACAAGGGTGTCCACAACTCTCCAGTTGTCTTTGGGGAAGGAGGGATACTACCTGTTTCAGGAATTGGCTTTGCTTAAAAAACCATGTAGTTCTGCACGATAATTTGCCATGCATATACATATGCACTGTGCATAAATAGAGTTTCATGACTCACTGGGTCATTGGCCACTTGGTTTCCTGTGAGCATCTGTCTTGAAGGGTATACTTGTGGAAAGGCTTTGTCAACTATATAGGTATTTTGTATTTGAGTAAGCTGTGAAGAAATTCATTATTATCTCTAAAGCATTCCCGAATTAACATGCAATTTGTGATCACAAATCCAGATAAAAGTAGCACATAAAAATAGCACTGAAATTTCAAACATAAATTCTACTTCAGAGGGGATCTGGGAAGAAAATAAGAAAGTAAATAAAAGTCAGAATTTGCATGTACTTATTTGTAATTAGTATGACTTATAAAAAGGACAGCTATAGTAATAGTTATATAGGATAAGATCCAGCTTTTGTCAGAGCTACTGTAGAGGCAAGATGAGTCTTTGGAATATCAGGATTGGGTATGTTTTTATAGTATCAAGAATCTCCTGAAGAATATTCAAAGAAGTGTTCTCTTTCCTTGTTGGTTTGTTTTTACTTGCTTCCATTACCCACGTGGAAAAGTACAACCATTTGGCGTACCTGTAAGTCCCTGTGTTGAAGCCATATTACTGGTGAATCCAGTTTTTCCTTTGCTTATTTCACCATCTGCCATTCACTGTATCATGCAAGACTGATGGTAAATACTTCCTGTATTATTCGGTCCATCTGGAAGTGCTTCAGAGTTCTTACAAGATGATTAAATTTCCTTACCTTTTTTGGTGCATTAGGGGCTACACAAATGAGTTTTCCCATCAGGACTTCTAGAAAAACAAAGAAATTGTGCAATGATTTTGAAATGAATAAGTATATTATAATGAAAGATTATGACAGTGCTTTAAGGAAGAATTTGTCCAGGAGCCAGAGCACAACAGTAGAAGAACTATAGCATAAGGTACAGGTAAAATGATCACCAACTCAAATAATGATTCTTGGCCTTTCTTCGCCAATGATAGTGAAAGATGTCTCTCTACATACTGCTTATTTACCAAGTCAGTCTGCAAAAACAAAGTAGACTGAAATAGTAGTGGAGAGTGGGTTTTCCATTTTGAATGTGAATTGAGAATTCGTATTACGTATCTTGTGCTTACATTTTTATTAATCAAAACAGGAATCTAAAATTTATTACTATTTGACTCTCTTAAGTACACTAGTGTAGATGAAATTGATTTTCAGTGATTTCAAATTTAAATCCTTTAGTCGTCTTGTGGATACAGAAATGAAGACATACTCTCTCCTTGCTTATTCTAGTTTTCAAACTGCTGACTGGCTGAAGATAAAACCATTGCTCAGGTAGCTTTCTAACTAGTGAACACAGATAGCCAAATCTCAATGTGGGAAATCTAAAAATTATAAAATAACTTGAAGCTATAAAATATTCAATAAATACATTGGTAGCATTTTTTCAGGGATGGGCTTTAATTTTGTTTTTATTTTGATTTTGTTTAGTTTTTCTTTTCACTTTTCTTCTATTCACTTTCATTTTTGTTCCCTCCACAATGAATGTGAAAAAAATCTGTAATTAAAACTATATGAATGCAAGGATCCCTTGTATTTGTATTCTTTTACACACTTTAATATCCATACCTTTAAAATGAGCATTTTTAATTTTTTTTTTTTGAGTCTCATGGCAATGTTGCAAGATGAGTGATGTGATCATGAAAATGATATACAGGTTAAAAAGAAGTAAAGAATGAACGTACTAGCTCCTTTGTATCAAAAGTACTCCTCTTTTTTTGTTTGAGTGAACATCAAGTTAAGCTGAGCAGTACTGCCTGACGCAGGACCACTAAGTTACCTGTGATCCATCCAGCTCTGAATCAAGAAGCAATATATTTGTGTTACTGCCAAAGACAAATTAATTATTCCTGCTGAAAGGGAAAAACAATTAGCTCAAGCAGAGCAATATTGCTGTGATTATACTCTTTTGAGAACATAATGCCTATGGCAGTCCATAGAAAAAGCGCACTTAGTCCAGTACCCTGTATCCAACAGAGGATGGTAGTAGATGTCTGGGGAAGATATAGAACAGGAAAGCATGTAATGTTACTAGAATGTTCTCCTCTGCCTGTGGCTCAGGGATTTTCTAATCTGCAAGTTACATCTTCATCATTCAGATCCTGAGATGTACCAAGTCATGAGCTCAATGAAACACCCAGGGGTAACCTGAAGATCTCCTCTCCAAAACAAATGCATGACATATACATATCCAATGCCTTAACTATACTCAAACAGAAAACCAAGCCTACTTAAAATAATTACTAAAATAAAAAATTATAGTAGCTTAAGTTTGTTAAATGTAAATAGTGCTCAAAAAATTCCATGGAAAATGAGATTTGACTTTACAGGGAAGTGTTTGGATTAATTGGCTATACTGAAAAAGCTTGTTCATGTTTCTAATTGTATAATATATATTAATCAGAGGTGATTGTTTTCTGAGTTGCCATAAGCATAATTCCATGCAAATAGAAAAAAATTGAGATGAATTAATCAGCCTGTCCTCTCTTTCTTTTTTTAATAGAGTGTTAATTTAATGAAGGAAGTAAGACAAACTTACTAACTGCTAACATCCTTTCATGAGGTCTGGATGGATTCATGGCACTATCATGATTCTTTCTGATACTGATAAGAAAAAGTGGATCTGGCTATCTTTGACCACTGTGACACTGTGAGTAGCAAACAAGCATAAGCCCAAACAACAGAGGATGACAAATGATGTTGGCTGCGAACTTTGTACTGGACACTAAAAATAAATAAATAAATAGTAAAGACAAGGGGAAAAAAATGGAGTTGAATCCTAAATAATGATGATCTCCAAACTTATGAAGGACCAATAGTATACTTACCCTTATGTGTTATCTGGAAGGCAGAGTGCACATCATCTCATAGATAAACTGGCCAAGATATTTGGTGATGTCTACGAGAGATGTAGTCGCAAAATATATTTATACTAATAAATAGGCTCAAAGATTGGAATCAAACAGACTCATTAAGACTGTTCGATTCTTACTTTGTATCCTCTTTATGTCCAGTTCGCATCCTACTTATGGCTGCATTTATCAGACAGTGTCTGCAAAGGATGTGAGTGGAAGTAAATATTAAAAATATCAGGTAATTTGGATATGACCATCACAATTTGAGGAAAAGAGGGCTAAATAAGGAGTGTGAATATGAATTGTACTTCTTGGCCCCTAAATTAAAAAAATTGAAGTGGGACCTGATCTCTCTCATAATGTTCTGTGATTTAGTTTGCTTGCCTTTTTCTTTTTCCTGCCAAATTTTTGTACCACTTGTTTGAATAATTCAAGCTAATTTGATACAACTTTCCCTCTGTCAGCAGAACTGTGCCTACAAAAGGTCTTTCTGGCATAAAAGTCAACTGGTGATGTGACTTTGTTCTGCTCTGAAATGACAAAGCTTTGTTAGCAGAACTTTTCAGTGTAGATGTAGCAATTAGTGTTCTGATTATGTTTTGGCACCTTCTGAAAAACAGAGTACAGTGAGCACTTTTAAAGAGTTTGCAGACTCGTTAGAAGGGCTATTATGGTATTGTTGTATACAGCAATTAGTCTATTAAAAAAAACCTGACAGAGTCCTTCTCTAGATACACAACAGCAAAGTGCTGTAGTTTATTGTGTGCTCATACAAAGTCAACAGCTGTAGAAATATAATGAAATTTGGCAACCTGGAAATTCTGGAGAATCAAAGATCTCTGGAAAAAGGACTGTTTGTACTCTGTGGTATTGTATTGCAGGATAATCTCTGCGCTCGAAAATGTCAAGATCATTACTGCATTGCTGTTCCCTGTTGTCTTCCTGCCCAGAGCATATCCAAAACAAAATGTGACCATTTCAGATGCAATGCTGTCTCCACCACAAGCAAGTATACTTTTTTTTTTTTTAGAAAGCAAAAAAATATTCCACAGATATGTAGCTGAGAGTATAATTGATGGACTAATCACTTCTGTCTGAACATCACTTCTGATTAAATTCTCTAAAGGTACTTCTTCTGTAGAGTTTAAATCATTTTTATTGGCTAAAGACACGTTGTCATAAATCTGGAAAAAAATAATTAAAATGTGCAAAGTTGTTGGAAAACAACAAAATTGAGGCTATATTTTTAAGAAAATTGATTCTTTCTAGTAGTTATTTGTATGAGGCTCAAAATGTAAAAGCATGTTATGTTAGACCACTTCAAAGTGAAATACCTTTATTTTGTTTGAGATTTGTACAGATTTTGGATTTGCAAAACAATTACTGTGAAAAAAGTTTGCATACCTGTGTGGATGAACTCAGGATGAGCATCTGAATCAGTGATTATATGATCCATAGCTCATCTGTCTTCTGACAAAGTTGTTGCCTCCTGAACAGACTGCAGATTACCTATTTGAGTTTGTCTGGCATGTCCTAAATCATTTAGCAGCTTGCTAAGGCATCAGGGGTGCTGAGATGCACACTGACTTCAGTGTCAAACAGACATATCTAACCACATATTTCCAGTTTTACTGTCTGTGTGAGCAGCATGAGCAGTCTGGAGAACATCGCTGTGGTGGGTCTCAAGGTGCAGGGTAGAGATATGGGTTGATGATCTCTATAATGGTTACTCTGCTCTATGGAAGATAAGCTATCATTATTCTAAATTAGCTCTCAGGTAAAGATAAAGAGATTCAGAGATATCCAGGGTGAGAGGTGAGTTGGAGATATGCTTTAAAAAGGGCCACAGCAATAAAACTACAGGATGAACTCTGCTGTGTGAGTTTTTTTCCAAGGAAAGGAAGAACAGTGGCAGCTGAATTCTGTTTGGACAGACATGGTGTAGCATAATTTCTGAACAATAGGATAGAAAATTAATCTTGCACTCTTTTATTCCTGATCGTAGCCGTCTATCTAATACTGTTAAGAATTTAATCCCCTTTATGTGTACTCCTGTACCAGATCAAACTATCTAAACTATTCCAACACAACTTCCCCATGTATTATATGCATGATTTCTGACTTACTAATACAATGAGAAGAGAGATCTGCAATTTTTTCATAAGAAGCCCACCAGTGAAGGGAACTGAATCTGTTTTGTCCATGTCCATTATAGGTTCTTTGAGTATGGCCATGGAGATTTCCAAAGAATTTATACAACTGAAGTGTGACTTCTTTTCACAAGACACAAATCTATCATGTTTCCTGGCTTCTTTGCAAGAGCTTTATAACTGCACAGGAAGATATATTTTTCAGTATTTCCTATATAGAACATGACAAGTGCTAATAAGCTTGTCTATTCACAACGTCTTAGATTACTTGGAAGTGGACTTTATTTAGAGAATACACCAAACAGACACTATGATGGGAAAGCAAATTCTACTGACAGATGGTGGGATGGCTTTTGCTGCTTTTCACCCTCCTTTCAGGCTCTGTATTGACCATATTTCAGGTATTCAGATATTTCAAGGCCAAAACCCTATAGTTTAACAAGCATTAAATAGAATTTAGCAGGAACTAGACAAAACTTGGCCCGGATCTGCTATCATTGGCCTAACTCTCCTCAATTTCAGGAGGGCTTCGATCTGGAAGGTGGTCATTGAAACCTCAGCATTACTGATAAGTTTCTGTACCAAGCAAGTCTGGTTTCTGTGAACATTTTTTGGAGTTCTCAGAGCTAATTTGGGTAGGAATTCCTTCTCCATTAAGTTCTGGGCTGAAATCCACAGAAAAATAAATACAAGAGCAATTTCCTCCCTCCCCACACTGCTGTTGCATTTGGCCTAATACACTGTATGGAAATTGCACCTGCTTAGACCAGATTTAAACCTGGCCACAGCCTTGCTGTGAGTCTTGTACCATCTGTATCTGTGTGGACTTCTACTGACATCGACATGGCTCTGTCAAGGCTACCTGGAGCCACAGGACTCTGAAATGTCTTTCCAAGCCCTAGGGAATGCTGCTGGAATTAAAAGGTTATATCAGGGATGCATTTACTTGTCTCCTCTCCCTTCTCAATATGCACAATGTCAGAAAAAGGCTGACTTCCATCTAGCTGTTATAGAGCTGTGCTCTCCATCAGTCTATTTTCTTCTCATATTTAAAGATTTAATCTGTTTCATTTTCTAAACCACTTCTTGTGTACAGATCATAACAATAAATAAGCTCTTTGGTTTTGCCTAATCGGAACTGGCTTGATCGCATTTGGAGAACCACGGTTTACTGTGCTTTTGAAGAGCCTATTTTTATCTTTGGAGATGGATAAAGCAAAGAAAAAATGGATGTGAATGGTGAATGGCAAAGTGCCTTGTCTTATTAAGACAGACCAAATGCAGAGAAATTGCCCTGGCAAAACAGAGCCAAGAGGTTCACAATTCAGTGGAGCAAGGGACTATGAAAGCTGTTAACACTCAATGCAGTAGAAAGCAATTGCTCTTTGCCGACACAAACACTTGATTGAGCCACTAGAATATTCACAGACAAGGGTTTCTTTATTCTGTTTTTCAATTTAAAGAACGTATAATCTTTAATAATATAACAATTCCTTAGTAATTATCAATATCTCGCCTAATAGTTTTACAAGTGGAAATAATGTGATAGAGAATTCAAGAATAATGAGGAAAAGAAAATGAAAAAAAAATCAAACTGACCGAAGATGTCTGGGACATTCTTTAGAAATAGGGTGTGCACAGTCCTTTTATAACAAACGTTCTTCCTATCTTTTTCATTTCTTATCTTTGCGTGGCTGTCCTATGAAAACTTTCCTTTTCTATTTTGTCTTTTTGAAATTGTCCCTTTACCTTTGTAATTGTAGCTTAAAATGAGTTGTTTTTAATCACTTGCATTCTTTGTTTTTGTGACTGGTGAATTTTCTTCTACAGTCTCCTTACCCATGGGGTTTGGTTGTTTTGTGTGGCCTGAATTTGTTGGGGTTTTCTTTGCCTTTCAGGATTAAAATATCGTGGTGGTTAGTGCTTCCTCTAATCTCAGTAGTCTATGGATGGAAAGGCTCTTAAAGAATGAGTGGGCAACATTTCTTTATGATAAACATTTCCAAGGGCAATCATATTGTCTTTCTGAGAGAGCCAGATCCATTCACAGTGTGGTTTTGCCAGCAAGAATTTCTCTATGTATCTTAATAAACTTGAGATCCCACCTCATGTCTATGCAAAGTTTTCAAAAAATTGTAAGTATGGATCAATGTAAACTAGTTACACCAGTCTGACAGTGAATCTCATGCACCCTGAATTAAGGTAGTGATTAAATTTAAAGAAAACCAAAACAAAATATTCCTGCTGTAACAGTGATAATCTTCAGTATTTTTGGTCTTCAAAATGTTTTGTGCATATTGGCTGTTTCATTTTTTTTTTTCAAAATGAACATAGAAGATGCAGAAGATTGCCATTGTGTTTTAGGTGACTTGGAGAAAATATTACCAATGAGACAGTGGGAGAGCAAAAATAATTTCAAATTCCTAACTTCCTCGGTTTCATGAAACTATGCTGCTTCAGCAACATACTTTTAGCATTCAAACTACAATACAAAGGAAACATTTTAGGCACAAAACAGTAATGTAATGGAACGGTTGCCTGCATTCAAGAGAGATTGCATACTGTGTAGAGCAGACAATGAGAGGCCATGTTAATTTGCCAGCTAGAGTTAATGATTTCATTACGTGCAAAAAGAGAAATTCTAAGCCCTAATGGGATAAAAAAGCTCAATAGATTATTGTGAAGAAAAATGTTTGTGAAGAAGCAGGCTTAGGTTTTCTTCCATCAATCAGCATTTGCTAATTTGAAGCCTTGTTGTCTTCCAAGGCCTGAGTATGCACACCACCTATGCAAATTTTTAAAAAGGTATATGTGATTAGGTGTTATTATCTCATTGATGAAGGCCCCCCGTTTGTTTTATTTGAGTTCCTGGAATTTGCAAATGGGATCAGATTTATAACCATCACTTATCATTTGACAAATTATATACTAAGCTACTTTAGAAAGACAAATGCTCACTAATTATGGCAAGAGCCTGCCAAATAGCAAGTGGAAGAATTGTTCTTAATTTTAAGGGGTTTGGCTTAATTGATCCACCAAAAAAGTAAAGCTTTGAGGAAAAACGTATAAAGTTTTTTCAATCTTTATGATGTGTTTTGAGAGCTTTTGGAAAGGGACCAAGATGCCTCTGTGGATGTATTCAAGGTTATATTTTCACATCTGAGTGCGTGAAGCCAGTAGCACTGCTGCTTCTTTCTCTACACAACTCTTCTCCCCCATTGTTTTCCTGCCTGACATCCCTATTGGCCTGAAGTAAATAGTCAGTCAGGAGACCACAAATGGGCAGTGAGAATACAAGGAATTGAGGTTAAAAGTGGCCCAAGGCTATCTGTATTCTGGACATGAACATGGAAAGATACATACATTAATGCTATGAATGTACATGATACCATCTAAGTCCATACTCCCAGCATTTGACATGGATAAAGTTAATGTTATTCTATAGAAAACGCATTATAATCTTAGAGATCTGAGAAAGGTGAAGTCTTCTCTCTAGAGAATTTAGGAAGTATTCTAGAGTAAAGAAATGTTTTTATGGCCTTGTTATGAGTGAGATTAGAAACTGATCTACTGTAAACTCCTCCCATCCCGTATACCTCAATAATGCTTAATTGTCAAAGTCCAGCTCTTGCTCCTCAGTCTGTGGAGGGTTTCTTAATGGTGCATAATTAGAGTGGAGTGGTCTGAAAAACCTTGAAGAGGTCTATCCTTTCAAGAAGCTCAGGTATTTAGAGTTTTAGAATGGTTTGGTTTGGAAGGAACCTTTAAGATCATTTAGTTCCAATCCCCCTGCTCCAGGCAGGGACACATTTTAGTAGACCAGGTTGCCCAGTCCAGCCTGGCCTTGAACACTCCCAGGGTAGGAGCATCCACAACAACTCGGGGCAATGTGTTTCATTGTCTCACCACCCTCACAATGAAGAATTTCTTCCTAGACAAGTTTATAGAGAAGTGATTATGGAATAACATTTTTGGATTCCCTAAATATTTTTTAATTATATATTGTCTTTTTTTTCTAGTAATGTTGTGAAGTAGAGGTATCTGCATAGTAACATCAGAAGTGTGGATGTTCCCCTTCTCTAAAAACTTGCAGTGCTACTTTTGGAGAAAATCTTTTGTGGAGAAGAGAAAAATCTAAAATACTGCTAAGGTTAGCAATATGTAATAATGTTTTGATTCAGTTTGAAACAGAAAAAATCAGTTGTTTCACAAAATCAACAGCCTACAAAGTCAGGTTCATTCTGTTATTGAAAAGCTGGCTTTTGGAAAAATAAAAATATCTAGTGATTTCACTAACTTTGTATTTTGATGCTGTGCTTAAAAAATTTGGCTCTAAAAACAGCAGGAAAATAAAACCTCAGTGAAAAGTGAGGGATTTACATGAAATATTTTATAAAAAATGGGATTATTGCTTATAAATTTTAACTAATCATTTAATAAATTTACCAGAGAGTAAATAATCGTGAAAAACCTAACTGAATGAAATGAGCACTAATAAATAGGTATTTTATCAAGAAAGTAGAAGAAAACTCCTGATTTAGGTTTCTGAAAAACTAGAAGATAATGATATTGAATCCTGTCTACAGAATTTTCTACTGATGACTCCCTACAGGTCATATTTTTAGTGTCATATCACTACTTTTGTATTTGTTATTGTAGTTAGGGATGCCACAGCAGCACTTCATGCTGTATAGCTACGCTCAGGAAACTACTGAAACAGAAGCAATATTTAGATCCTGGTATAGATGGTACCAGGCTTTAGGACACAGCGGTGGTGGTGGTGATGACAGTCAAAGGCATAAGTATTCAGACTGCTATCTCTCTAATCCACTGTCATGTTTTCAGTGGTTCTAGAACTCAGAGTCTTCTGAAAAACATGTAAGAAATTCTTGGACTGATCAAGATGGAATAAGGAACTGGGTTAAGTCTTACCTTAACTGCTCTCAGTAGTGAACTATAAGAAAAAAATGCATGATTCCATTCAGCAAGTGCTTTGTTGTAGATACTCTTCTCAACTCAAAGCAACAACTGCTACTGGGGCTTCAGCCTCATAGAATGCTAGAGGGGTCAAGGCCTCATGAGATGCAATTTGGTTACTGAAAATATGATTATCGCTTAAGAAATGTAAAGAAGTTCTGGCACAAGCTATAGAATAGCTGAATGACTATGAGTTTCTTACTCTCATGGTCAGCTTGAAAAACTATTTTAATAATCTCTCTATAACTTTTTACTGCAGACATAGAATATAAAAGTAGTATTAATGAAGTTAACTTTTTTTTTATGCTCAAGAAAGAAGTACAGGGGAAGATTTTAGCCTGAATTACATTTTTTATCAATTTGAAATTAAGGATCTCTTCTTGTTTCTCTCTTAGCAATGTAACATAGGACTTCTGGTCTTAAAAAGTATGGTTATTTTTCACTGATAAAAATCTATATAATAGCATGATTGTTAGAAAGCTGATATAGCTTAAAATTTGGGAAGAGGGGTTTTAAATAAATGAACTCCAAAAAATAGCAGAGGAAGAGGAAAGTGAAGGAAAAAGCATGAAGTTATCTCACAAAAGAGCTAAGCAATGATTTATTGAATTTCTATTTTCTAGAAACCATAGACGTCTGCTGTCCAGCAGAGTACCTTTAAGAAATATTGGCCCAAATTGTTGCTAATCCTCCTTACTTCCACTGTTAGATTTGATGTCTCTCTTAAGAAATATTAGAGGAAGAAGAGGGATAGTTCGTATTAGAGTTTATGAACATAGAATTGCTTATCCACTATCAGACCCAGTTTGCCTTGCCAAGTTTGTATGCTGTCCGCAAGAAGTACATATTGCCTGACTGAAATATGGATTTTATATCCAAATAAATTATACAAACAGCTATTCATAAAAATAGAACATATTTTTTATTATTGATCTATTTCTTGGAGGGATAACAAAAAATGGTGCTGCATACTATTTGTTTCTGCTGTTTGCTATGTGACGGAAAACATAGTTTCTGCTTCTTTCATTTTTTCTTAAACTTACAGAGCTTTATATCATGTGAAGTATACATAACATTTCATTTTGATGTAACATGGGGGACTGCGAAACTAAAAACGTCTAGCATTCATCTAGCATTCAAAAATTATTTAGCATTTTACTGCTATCTTAGAGATTTCAGTGATGCTGCGGTGAAATGGGATGTCTAGAAGGTGACAGATGTAGGGGTTTCTATCAGATGATATATTTGAAGGTCCTAGGCATGCTGCTGTTTCCTGGCAGAGAAAAATGAGGAAAGGTATGCAAGTGAAGGAAATCATCTGCTGTTGAAAATAGAGAATAAATCCTGAATGGGTCCTTTAAAAAAAAGAATATTATTGACACCACTGATTAACAGTTGTCTGCCATAAAATATTTTGTCTGAAACCCCAGAAACTGTTCATGGCAGAAATGTTGTATGCAGGAGTACTTTCAACAAGCATATTTTGGATAGGGGTGACTAGGGATTCCTTCTCTGCTCGTTCACCGACACTGAGAGGAAGACTTCTGTTTCCATTTTTACAGCTGGTCTAGAATATTTATGATTCTTTCCTTATCTGACCTAACTCAACTTGTGTAACCCTTGGAATATCCTGTTCACAAGAAAATCTGGTTGCAGAATCAAGAGCTTAGTTCTGTGAAGCATATCTTACTATTGCCAAGCACACTCAACTTCTATTATCTCAGTGGCAAAATATAGCATTCAGTATTTGGATGAATCTCTCTGTACTTGGAAAGGCTGAGTGCTGATTTAGTTTTGTTGTAACATCAGCTTGCAGTCTAAAAGAACTTAAAATGTGGTACAGTTTAATTGGAGACATGGATTCAACATACATTGAAATCAATAGTGAGTCACTGGCCATTAGATCAGCCTTTTTGTATTAGGACTGATAATGCTAAAGCAATTTTTTTCTCATCTCCTGGAATTCGACAGACCTACGTGAAAGGAAACATAGAGAGCAATCAGTGCATGAAACCAGGATTACAGAAAACACTGCTGCTTCCCTTTGAGCACTGAATTTGCAGTTCCATCGTGTGTTTATTTGTATCTATGCAGCAAATCAGTTGTTGATAAAATAACTACTAAAGATGGATGAATGAGAATAAAACAAATTCCCCAGTGAAAATATGTAAGATGTTTAGAAAGAACTGTGGGCTAAGACTAAAGTTTCAGATGAAAGCTAAGTATTTATCATATGAAACAAACAAACAGAAAACAGCAACAAAACAACAGATGGAACAAGAGAGAATGCACACAAATTTCTTTATGAAATGCATGTATTTTCTGAAATATTCTTCAGAGCAACACACATATCAAACACGAACAGTTTTCCTGAAAGATTGCATGGAAATTAGTGTGAATAACAAGACATTGAAACCTGCAGTCTAGACATGCATCTTAAATCCTGGTTTACAGTTTTTTTGTGCTAAGTCTGATCTGTTATGCACTGCTACTTCAAGGACCTAGAAATAGCGAGAGCTAATGTAAAAAGAAAAACAAACAAAATAAACAGCGTGGTCTATGAACTCTTCTCTTACCACCAACATTTTTAAACAGTCTGTGCCATCTTAGTTGATTTTAGACTCTGTGAATACCTACTTTTCCTGTACGTTGAACTTCTAGTTACTTCATTTATGTTTTGGCTGATTTTCATGAACGTGCATTGAGTATAATGAAGATTTCCTCTCAAAAGGAATGTACAAGCACAGTAATTTCTTAGTGATGCTGCTTTTTCTTATTCTGATGAACTGCCACTGCAAGGAAGAACAAAGAATGAAACTGGAACAAAGCATTTTGTTTTTCAAAGCCTAATTTTTGTTCTTTATCGTAGTTCATCAATATTTTTTTTCAGTATTTTTATTAGAATGTAATTGAAATGAAATTATTTATTTAACTTTCAGGTTGGGCAAATTACTGCTTTTTAACTAAGACATTCAATTACTAATATTAAATAATATTAATTCTGTAATATTTAGAAATTCATAAAATTTTCTATTAGCACAAAAAAATATTGGCAATGTATGCTTCAGCAGGGAAAATACGTCCTGTAGAAAAATACTGCCTTTAGTAGGAATCTTTTCCTCAGGTCCAAGAAACTATGGATATCTAAATGCATCAGGAATTTTTTTTTTTTCTTTTCTTGCCATATTTTGCAATATACACCCAGAAAGAAAAAAGAATTATGTCCCATGTAAACATTATTTAAGAGTGTCTGTTTATATTTGAGAATAAATCAATATGCTTAATACAGTCACTAGAATTATGCCTACAAGCACACGTGCACCAGACTTGTGTTTGCTCTGATACTTCTCTTTATTTCTGGGATGAATTAACCCTGTCAGGTTCTCCAATTCTACCATGGCCCCATATTTATTAATATATCCTTCTGGAGAGAATCCCAAGGGACAGTTTGAGTCTGTTCAAGAGAGAGACAATTTGTAAAGGCCGTTTCCTCTTCTGTCACTACATGCACTTATAAAAAGTTCCTTCCCACATTGGCCTCTAACTAATAGGACACACATGGGCAGTCACTGTGGCTCACCTAGCCTAGAAACTGGTTAAACTGGGATAATTTGCTCATCTCTTTGAGCTCTGGGAAGAAAACTGCAATCTTGGTGCTCCTTCAAATTAGACAGGGCTTAAATGTATTCAGAGAGTGATCCTGCGCTTTCAGGTTAACAAGCTGGATGTTTCAATTTGACTTTCATTTCATAGGACTGCTTTGACTTTCTGGGAATGGCTTCCCACCAGCCACCATCCTAAATCAACACGAGAATGCAGTCCTAGAAAATAACTCAGAAGGGCTTTCCAGCCCACACACAACAATCTGAGCAAGTGTCTTTTCTGTCATAGTAGCCAGCTACTGCAGCATCCAAGTGTTTTGCATGCCTCACTGGTAGAACTGATAAACAGACAGAGGATGACTCAAAAGAAGAGACAGATTGAAAGCCAGAGGCTTCTGTGCATTATTTAGCAATGCCTCTTACATCTGTGATGGGCCTGTGTTGAACCACTTATTCTGATCAGAAGAACCGAAACACATATTTGTTTAGGATAAATATTCTTTTTAAGAAAAGAAAATGCTTATTACTGGAAAAAGTCAGAAGCTTGCCAGGGATCCTCTGGCTCCTGGATTTACTGGTATTTTGTGACACGCACACTGACACTCTTCTGATAAGCAGTTTTCTGAGAAGTCTCTCAGAGGCTGACTGAGTGCATAGGGGACTGCTATTGTCACACTGGAATGTCAGAGTGAAAACATTTCTTGGCTCAGAGGATAATGCTGCCTGTAATATCAGGAAATCATGTTGTATGGCCATCACTTTTCCAGACATCCGTGTAAAAATAGGTTAGACTTTTGCTCCCCCCATCCTGATTCAATGTCTCTAGAGATTCCTTCTTGTAATGACTTGGATGTCAAGTTTTCAGTTGCAAATTCTTCTTTATTCGTTGATTGCTTTTATTCTTCCCCCTGCACTGCTGCTTGGTAATCCAAAAGACAATTTTATAGAGTGCATCTAGAGATATATGTGCTCTTAAACATCCTGATTTATAGAGTATTATATAAAATTATGAGTTTAATACACCTGGAGGATTTGCTTTGGTACTGAGGAGACAATATAAATGTTAAGGATTGGTTACAAAACTATTTTCTATCATCATGATTTTCTTCTTATGGATAGTAACTTCTTAAAGAGTTATAGACTCAGAAGTAATGAAATGCTTTTAAATTATTGAAAGTATTTTGAAAAATCTATTGAAAAGAATATCATAAGAAAATCTCAGTTACAGAAAGAATTTCAACATCACTCATCACATCTTAGATTTTCAAGGGTCTGCAATGGTTTGCATTATTTTCATACAACCTCTGGTCTCTGACCTCAATACAGAGGTTCCCTAAAAATTAGGCAATCTAGGGGAAAGAGTTAATACTTGTCTGTATTAGTCTGTCCTAGATGTCAGGTTTTGGATTGTACGTAGCTGTTGCTGATGTCCTTAGCTTTCAGTTTCCTTGGGAACACTCATATATCAAGAGGGTGGCTTAGATCCTGGAAGATTTTTATTTTCCATGAGTCCCTTCTTAGGTAATATATTATTACATGGGAAGTATGAGTGGGAAATATCATCCTGCATGTTTTGCCTGAGAGCAATGAAAAGAAACTTATTCCATGGCTCAAAGTTCTACTAGAGAGGAAACAAACAAACAAAAAAACCCAACCTCTCTTATTATATTGCACACAGCTTATCAGTAGGAAACCCCTGAGTAAGACTTTTACGTCCCTCTGTTGGAAATTTGCCACCAATCTGCTCTAGCATTGCAATCCTGTGCTAGAATTATCTCCTCATTTTGATTTTTTTCTTTTGTTTCAACCTACCTGTATCAAAGGAAAAAAACACCTGTGATGGACTACAGTGGGGAAAAAAAGGTTTTACTTTAATTATTCAAAAGATAATTTCAAGGCAACTATATCATGTGTTAGATAACTTGATAACTTTTGACTTCTCTTAAAATGATGTAAAATTGAGATGAGGATATTACAGGTGCATGTGCTGCTGGCATCTCTGTGAACAAACAGGAACTGGGAGGGGTTGGCTGGATCTCTGTTACAGAAAATAATTGCTTCATTACTGAGAGCATTACACTGAGCTCAGCTGATGAGCTCCTCCATCTGTTTCTGTTAATTTATTGAACAAGCACCACCTGACAGTTAAATAAGAGCTTTATGTTGTCAATCTAAGAAACACAAGGAAGTCAGAGTTTGAAAGTCTTTTTTGGGGAAAAAAAAACCCACTGTAACTTCTTCAGTTTCACCAAAGCAAATTTAACAGACAAAGCATGAATGTTATATTCTAAGTATGTGAGCTCCATTTTCAGCACTGTGTGACACCTACTATACAGCTTCAGGTATGGTGCAGCTGTGCTGGACTATCAAACCTCAGGTGTAAAATGGTGGCCATAGAGATGGCTGATTCTCAATATTTCATTTCAATCTGATTTAGTTTCTGAGATAAAGAATTCTCAGAAATGTAGACTAGTGTAGACCTACATACAACATCTTGCCCAAGGAAAGACTTGTACATCTGGGTACTTGCAGGTAATGTTTATTTCACTATAAGTAAGGTTACCTTTGTATGTTAAGGAAGCCAAATGGGTCTTCAGAAACATCTCTGTTTCAGGGTCTCATAAATACAAGTGTATTTTGAGAGACCTCTTCTACTTGAAGCTTCTCCAGGTTGCAACTACTCTCACTCTACCATGTTTTGTCTGCATATCATGTGGTTCTGCAATTCCTGGAACACTGAAATAAACGTTGCAAGTTTTTTTTGGCTGTATTCTGGTATAAATGCTGTGCCTCTTTAGATTGTTTTTTTATTATTATTTTATTTTTTTCCCCTTGCAATTAGAATTTTTATGCATAACTTAGGCACAATTATTGCTGTCAGGCCTTTTCAGATCAATAATTCCTCTTTAGCTTTTCAAAATTTTCATGTCATCTCTTCTCTGAAATCAAACAAAATTTTTCCTAGCAAAACTTCCAAACACACGAGTAGATTGCTAAACTGCAAATCTGAAGGAAAGTGTCATAGTTGTACTACAGAGTTGTTGTGATTGCCAAACTCTAAATGATCCAGTAGAGAACAGAACTTAAAATACTGAACTATATCAGTTTCAGTGATGAAATGGATTAAGTAATGTGCTCAACACCCATATCTTTCATACAACCTTATCTCCATAGGTAAAAGACAGAGAAAGCCAGTGTATTTGGCATGTTTCAGGGCTATCAAGGTGTAGCTCAGCTTCAGAGTATAAGTATACCAATGTGGTACTGTGCCCAGACCAATAACAACAGCATGTATTTGCTGTTCCTTATCACTCTTCTGGAACTGGCTTGCACTGGAAGTGGTCCTATCATGATCATTGTCTGTGTTCATCCACAGAGAATGCAGCCTATACAATTAATGAACGTACTAATGTTATGGTATAGCAGTATACAATCAATGAATATACAGATGGTATAGTATATCCAGGAGCTTAGCTGATCTAATTATTCTATTCGAGTAGGAAAAGAAAAACACTCACCCTATCCTGGGCTCACAAAACTGACTCCAGTAGAGCAGATCTCCAGAAGAGATCCTTCTTCACTGGCAGTCAGCTCTTAAATGGGTCTAGGAGAGGTGGAGCCAGGCTGCATCCTGCAGCACAGGTGAATTGCCTTCACCTGCGCTCCTGTGGCTGACTCATTGCTCACCTCAGGTGATTAATCAGAGGTTCAGGTTGTGATTCAGCAGCCCCACACACAGCCTTACACTGTAGTTTGTGTGCACCACTATCAACATTGCTGTTCAGACCTGATTTTCTTTGCAGAGACAAAACTGTGCTAATGGTTGTCTGAAAGTGAAGAAACTCAAGACAAAAAAGAGCTTCTTCTAAAGAATTTACCACATCCTAAAAAAGACAAATGAGAAATACACAGAGCTACTAAGCATCAGTCTAGTGGCATATTCTCAGCTATTGGCATAATTATGGGGCCAAAAAGAAGGTTGAAGATATCCAGTTTTTATACTAGTAGAACAACAACAGGAGTACTGCTACAGTGAGTGACAAAACTGATCTCATTAATATTCTGTACTGATGAGATGAAGAGAAGAAAAGAACTAAGAAAGGTGTAAAAATGTGAAAGTGACACCAGACCAGAGTTGGTTTAATGTTGGTTGGAGAATGATACCACGAGGGTTGATCAATAAGGCATGAAGCTGGATCATGGAGGATCTTAAAAGTTGCAGTGGATTTTTCCAAATGACTGAATGTTTTCTGGGAATAGGAAAGGATACACGAACCCTGGAGAGCCCAGTAGCTCCATGAAATCTAGCTAATTACATCATTAAGATATTTTTAATGCAAAGTGAAAGCTTTAAAATATCGGTCGTATAAACAATCATATTAAAAATAAGATATATCTGCGTGATAACGCGTTACTGCTTGAAAATCATTGTCATGAATGGCTGGAGGAAAACAAGTGAGAGAATGAAATATATGGGGAAAAATCAAAATTGAGGGTGTCAGGTAAAAGAACATTAGAATGGAGAACCAGAATCTGCAAGCTCTGATGTTGATTCCCTAGTGGACTCTGGCTTTCTTTCTCTCTGACCTGAAGTGCTTAATCATTTGTCTTATAAGACTTGCTTTGCCTTAATTAGTACTCTTTACGAACTTTGTAGATTAGGGAAAGAAAAAAAAAATAAGACAAACAACCCTCTCAGTGTAGTTGGTAATAGGTAGAAATTTAACATGTCTGAACAATATAAATTGAAGTGAAAAAAAAAAACAAAACCAACATGAATTCAATATGAGATCTCCAATTGGCATGGAAATCCTCAACCCAAACAATTCTAGTCATTGTTAGTTTTGTTCTTTTTTCCTGTTGTTTGTTCTTTCATTCCAAAAAGCAGGTAAGAACCACCTGCATATAATATTTGGATAAAGCTGGCCATAAGATAATTCCATTTTGAAATAGCTTCCAGATATACACATTTATAATTGGTTTGCAGTGGAATAAAGCATAATGCTCTGGTGTGTTTTTGCAAAGTGAATTTGGTTTGGAACATTCGCTTTTGGATCAATGTTGTCAAAGTTAAAACTGTAAATGAAGGTTAAAATACATCTCATTTTAGACATATTTCTTGGTGGGCAATATCTTAACAGCAATCTTAAAAGAAACTTCTTGGGGTTTCAGGATATCTCAGGATATTCATATCTGCAAAAAGTCACTACAACTACTTAAAAGTGACATCTGGAATCACTTGCTGAATTTGGAGCTCCCAGAAATCATGGTTTTCAGGGTTTTCTTTTGTCTTTGTCCACAAATAAGATGAGGCATTTGGAGTTTGTTTTTTTTCCTCTTCTTCAAGGAAAACAGAACCATTCCTACATACATAGGACACCAGTGTTGGTGTGTGTCCAGAGGAGGGCCACAGAAATAATCCAAGGGATGAGACACCTTCCTGCAAGGAAGGCTGAGAGAGCTGGGGATTTTCAGCATGGAGAAGAGATGAGATGCAACCTGATAGCAACCTGTCAGTATCTAAGGAGAAGCCACAAGAAGGAAGGGGAGAGAGTCTTTAGCAGGGTCTTTGGTGATAGGACAAGGGGAAATGGTTTCAAACTTAAAGAGGGTAAATTTAGGTTCAATATAAAGAAAAAGTCTTTTATAGTGAGGGTGGTGAGGCACTTTCACAGGTTGCCCAGAGATGTGATGAATGTCCCATTCCTTGAGACTTTCAAAGCCAAGCCAGACCAGGCTCTGAGCAACCTCATCTAACTGTACATGTCCCTGTTCATTGCAGGGAAGATGGACTGGATGACCTTTAAAGATCTCTTCCAACTCTGAGGATTCTACAATTCTAAAAAGGACAAATAACATAGATGTTGGAAAACACAGACAGCCTGAAAAAAATAGTCAGTGCAGACTGCTTTGATTTGCACAGGCTTCGGATTTGGCCTCTAATAAACCCTTTTGTGTTCAAAGTTAATATTTATATGCTTAATATTTCCTTAAAGGTCTAGCAGTCTACATAAGGCAGAGCAAAGTAAATCCAGGTATCGAATACCTGTGGCTGGATCGAAAATGCCACATCCCATAACACAAAATCACAAGCCAACAGAAACACAGGCTACTAAACCTGCTCAAAAGATCAGATGGACATCTATATTTCTATGAAATGAGCTTTAACCAGTACTAATGTATCTCTTCACTGCACTGTAACTACATGTCCCATATCTAGTTGATAATTTTCCCCCCTTTTTTTTTTTCTTTTTCTTTTTCTTTTTTTAATATCTATCATGCCTTTCCCTCTCTCACTCCCTGGACTTAGTTTTCTGCTGGATGTGATTATTTTTTATGCTTCTGCACTTATTTTACTGCTTGAATATTCAGAATAGTCCTGCTTTGTAAAAAATATCAATTTTTTTCACAGATTTGGGAAGTGAGTGACTGCCTAGTAATACTGAGATATCTTTCCAGAGATTACATCTGATCTCAGAAATGGGATGGCTCTTGCCTACTCAAAGAATCTATGCTTGTCTAGAAATAACAATAATCATAATAATGATATGAAGCCAATACTTTATTTTTAAGAAAGAAGGTATAGACCAGCTGATATGGACAGATGTTTGGACAGTGGCTCTACCTTCAGAATGTGGATGCTAATATAAGCCAAAATCCATGCCAGCAATGTACTACTCCAAATGCTTCAAAATACTAGTGGTTTTTAAATTATTAACCTGATGAAAAGTAACCTGATGTCTAAGCCCTTTTCACTCGGATTTCTTGCAAAGGTGCAGATCAGTACAGCACTAATTTACAAATATGAAGTCACAATGTTGTAATCAAGTACTCAGGATGGAAAAATGTTTCAAATTCATTTCAAAGATATCATTGTGATATTTTTCTATTGTAACTATGATATACAGAGTGAGGTTCTGGGTAAATAAGTCAATTTGTCTGGACACAGTTTTCTCCCACATTTGGCTGCTGTAATCACCTAAATTCTCTTGCAGCTCACGCCAAGGATGCGTATCACCCTTGTATGAATACAACCACCACACTCTGATCGTGGCATGGTTGTTGTTTTAAGGGTTATTCCTTTAAATCCTTACCACATTACATTTGCTAAAATTCATATTTGGCACTGAATGTTAGAGCTTCTGCTCAGGGAGTCCATCTTTGTATTTCCTCTGCTGGTGAGCTTTTCTTAGATCAATTGTTGCTGTGAGTCTTATTGCAAATGTACTCTCTCATTTTTCCGTGGCCAGTTCATTGCTGTTATTCTTTATCATTCATTCACAGTAAAACATTTGAAATTTTATCTTAATTGGTGCTTTCCATATGGCCTCAACTGAACAGCTTAGGGAAGTTTGCCATTTATTGCTTGGGAACTGGCTGGGTATCAGTCAGCACATGGGAGGTGGTAAATAATTGCCTTTGGTTTGGTTGATTTTCCTTCTCTTCTTCCACTTATTAAATATTCTTTGTCTCAACCCATGTGTTTTCTTTACTGCCTTTTTTTTTAATTTTCTTTATTCTTTTCATTAACTTTTTTGCTCTCTTCTTCCCCTTTTTCCTTGTCTACTATCCTACAGTGAAAGGGGGAGAAAAACATTACCAAATTCACATATTAATATATCTTCTACAGTCCTATAGTACATGGTATGTTTATAAATAGAAGAAACTAGAAACAATGAATGAACCTAGAATGCTTGCCTTCAAGAAAAGAACAAAAATACCCCAAATTTCAAATATATAATACAGCTTGTGTTGATTAGAGTAAGAAACAGAGCTAATTTATTTTTGTACAAACTAAAATGGTGCTGAAGTTTAAGGATTATTGCTTTCAAATCACTGGATAAAGTGGTGTTCTAAGAGAATTCTCTGAAACAGCAACCCCTGATTATAGGGCTCTGTAAATTTTCCCAAGTCATTAACCAAATTTAAGTTTAAGGACAAAGCAAGCACTGCAGAGCATTTCTTCCCTACTGCTGATTTAAAGTCTTTTCATCCCAAAATCTCCACTGGAAATCAGGAGAGAAGGCTGTCACAGAGCAATGACATAGGTAATATCCTGATCCTCTGATACCAATGGGAGGTTTTTCATGTACTTCACCTCGTGGGTTCAGCATCTTTTCCCTCTCCTCTTTGCTGAGTTATTAAAAGATAAAGAAGAGCAGCTGCTGTAGCAGTCATAAAAATTGACAAACTTACAATAGGTGATGCCACCTGTGCCTGCCTAATTTAATCACAGCCCAAACAATCTGCTGTCCATTTACAGTGGAGATAATGTTCAAGTACATCTGAAAGTGACTCAGAAGCAGGAGGGCAAGGAGAGAAGAAGCAGCATGGGGGCAGTTTGCTCCAACATCCTCTTGATTACAAAGAAAGTTTATAGATTATTGCTGCTGGCCATGAAAAAAAACCTTCCCTGCTTTTATGTGCGAAGGGAAAAAAAATCTGGTAAGCAGAAAGCAAAGATCATTTCAACTGTTTCCACCATACCAGCTGTACGGTATTATATCAGCTATTGATGATCCATCTGTAGTGAATGCTCCTTGCCAGTTGCTTGGCTTAAAGTGTGTTTAGGAGGACATGCCAAGGGAGGAAGATGCCTGTTTATTGTGCAGGCATAATTGTCTTTTCTGCTTGATGATCTCATGATCTACTCTCCTACAGTGGTCTCCATTTCTTTTACATAATTACGTTAGTATAATTTTCCATATTACACCAGTGAAGCTATTTAATCATTTCAGATAGTTGACTTCTTAAAAGGTAGAAAACCAGTGGGAATGTGAATTAACTATAAGATCTCAAAAAAGTTGGTATGGCTTGGTGGTACGGATAGTAAGTCTTATTTTTATGTAAAGCTCTCTGCCATCTGATGTGTCTCCAGATGAAATGAGTATGCTCGTAAAGTCCTTAGTCCAATGGGCAGGAGCATGTGTGGCCAACTTCTGAGAAGTTCGGTTCAGTGTTGAGTGTGTTGATAAATATGTTAGCAGTCATAAAAAAGTCTCACGCACAACACAGCAAGGTCTAACCTTTTGTGAAAGCTTGTTTTAAATAACAGTCTCTACTGCATTTTCAATTGTAACAGAAGAAAAAAACTTCCTTCTGTGTCTTTACCTCACAGATGGAAGTTTCACGGCTACAAACTGATTTCTGCACCATCCAGAGATATTTAATTCAGAATTTGTGCCTCCAACATCACTGGAATCAGTGGATCTTCATAATATAAAATAAGTGTGCTTTAAAATCGTCAATAAAGAGCATGCGTTTTAAAGTCTTCTCCTGTTTACCAGAAACATATCTACACTTTTTGTCCTGATTTTTCTCTGAACTCTCCTAGTCTGTTCCTCTGTTCTCTGTGCCATCATTACTGCTCAGTCTCATCAGTAGGAACTTTCCCTATACTTCATGACCAGCATGTATATATTTACATATAAACATGAATAACTTGCTTGTATTATATACAAACATTTGGGATGTCATGAAACACACCTACTTCCTTTAGATAATACAGAATGAACAAAGTAATCACGTATTTTATGCAGTTGGAAAGATTTCATAAACTTACTTAATATACTGTGAGATACAGGACATTTCTTGCAGGATATTTATGTGATATTTATGTCTTAGGATATCAGGAGTTTTAAGATACATGTATTTCAGAGTATCTCCTTCAACTCCTACAAACTATATTAATTCCTTCGAATGTTCTGCATGGAAGCACTATTTTTTTCATCTTACAAAAGATTATCATTTTATTTTAATATATTCTTTTTAATAGACAAATCCAAGATACAGAGATTGGAGTCAGCTGATCATTAATAAAACCAAATTTTGGTGTCTGAATGCACTTAAAGATTGTCTTCTAGTCAAGAGCAATGCAACTGGTGCAGCTGACTGAATTAGGAGAATGATTTGACTGACCTATGTTAGACATGCTGTTGCCTAATAAGATGAGCCTACTGCCATTTAGATGCCTTGGTTATTTGAGAGACAAATCACAAATTGTGTATTGGATCTGTGACAGGATGCCAAGTGAATATTTATCTTGACAGGCAAAACTCTTTACATCAGTGTAAAAGTATTTCAAGAACCAATAAAAATTTATTTTCTTTTCTCAAAATATAGCCAGGAAGTGAAATAGATTTCTGAATTTCTATTGTTTACTTGAAATGATTAAATAAATGAATTCATCAATTTTATGTAACATTCAAAGTATTTTAAGTTTGATTTGCCAGATTCTGGTTACCTTTGTAGCATCATTTTTGATAAAATAATATTTTTTGCATTTAAAATTCTTTAAAAAATCTAAGATACTAAAAATATTTGAGGGAAAATGCATCAGTCAATTCTATGCATATTTTTACCTGTCTTATAAAGTATCTCACCCCCTAAGCAAAGTATAAAGTTTTCTTTTATTTTCCTTTTTGTTTAGTTTGTTTTCCAGTGAACCGTAACTCATATCTCACCATAAAGCAAAAGAAGAAAATTTGTTTCCCTCAGAGGAAATAATTCATCTTCACAGCTGAAAGTTTTTTATTTACTTAGTCACAAAAAAAAACAAACAAACAACAAAAAAAAAACCACATATCTACCTGATCCTACTTTAAATTTGGATAGAACTTCACTAAAACTGATTCCAGTTACTGCGAGTTTTGTCATTCTTCTTTGTAAGCAGAAATAAATATCTTTTAAATAGATATAAGAGATGTTGATTAACTTTTAACATGCAATTATTTTCAGAATCTCAATTTTAATAAGTTTTTGTGGTGAATAGTTTAGGAGTATAATGTTTTCTCAGTTAAACATGTTTCTGGATTTGTTATTGTCATTGTTGGTGGCTATTTTATTATCTTTGATATTGTTTGTACTTTTTATGTACACGGTTCATGAGATCAACATGATCATTCATTCGAATTATTTAAATTTCTAGTGCTCTTCTGTAGGAAGTCTTAAATCAGGATTTAAGCTTTAACTCGTGATTCTCATATGACTTGAGAGGTAAAGAAATATAAAAAATAGTTTTAGAATATTTTATGATCATTACTAGCTTTTCAGACATTGTAGAGTGTTGTGAAACTGGGGACAGATTTTTCATTGATTTAAGTGAAACTGTATCTGTTCAGGACAAGAAAATTTATCATTATATTTTTGAATCATATTTTAAAATTATTCACATAAGGGTAAATTCATAAAGTGTTTTTTCAATTAAAAAATAAGTAAGGCAAAATATACATCACCTAAATTAATCTTTAAATAATATTTTACTTTTCTGCATCATTTCAATATGTTCCTTTGATAATCTGGTTCTAATGCATCATATTTTTCATGCAATTATTGCTACATCTGGGTTATGTTGCAGAAGAAGCCTTCATCTTTGAAACTCTTTTAGTACTTCAGCTACTCTCTGGCCCAGAAGTGCATTCCTAATGAATGAATAAACTAATTGAAGCAGGTTCTTAATTCATTCCCTACTGTCTTTCTTTAGGGGACATGACTGTAAATGAACAGAGCCAATTCTAAGAAAAAGAAAAGAATCACTGAAGTTAGACTTCAAAGGCCATTTACATACCCCTGTGTATTTTTATGTTAATATTTCTTCTCTTTCCCTGCTTCTGTTTCCACTGAAAGTTTAAAAATAAATAAATAAGTAAACCTTTTGAAAATCTTAGCAGGGGAAATGTGTCAAAACATCAAAAACCTTTGAAAAGTTTTTTGAAATCCGAAAAAAGCAAGCAAAAATTAAAGCTTCGTTTTCTTTGAGATGTCACTGTATCATTTAGTGACAGTAAGGTGTATGTACAGAAAGTATGTATAGTGAAGTTATGCTTTTTGTATATATGTGTATGTATGTACATGTATACACTTTGTGGTGATTTCACCTGATGGACAGCTGAATACCACTATAACTGTTCTCTATTACATATCCTCAGAGAAAGAAAGGGATAAAATACAATGAGAAAAGGCTCAGGGGCTGAGATAAGGACAGGGAGATCATACTCCAATTACTGTCACAGGCAAAACAGACTCAGCATAAGGGACATTAATGTATTTTACTGCCAACTACTAGCAGACTACAGCAGTGAAAACTCTGTTTTGCAAATGCAAAACAGCCTATAACGCTCCATGTCTGTGTGGTCAGGTCTGCTCCAAGTGGTACCTATGGGCTATAGGGGGACAATCTGTTCCATCATGGGTCTCTTATGGGCTGCAGGAAACTTCTGCACTGTGGCTGGAGCACTTTCTGCCCTACTTCTGCACTGCCCTTGGTGGCTGCAGGGCAGTTTTTCTCCCATTTCTTACCTCTCTCTTCCAGTGTTGTTGCACAGCAGTTTTTCTCTTCCTTAGAGTACAACTGGTGTTGTTCACATCAAAGAATCATAGAATCATTAAGGTTGGAAAGACCACAAACATCACGTAGTTCAACCATCAACCCATGCCTATGACCACTCTAGACCATATCACTCAATGCAACATCTGCTCTTTTCTTGAAAACCTTTTTGGATGGTGGTTCCACCAATCTCATTGGGCAACCTGTTACAATGCCTCACCATTCATTTTGAGAAAAAGTTTTCCTAATATCTAGTGATGTCTAGTGCTGCGTCCCTTTAGGAGCAACTGGAGCCAGCTCTGATCTCACATGGGGCTGCTGCCGGGCCACCTCAGCAGCATCCCACTAACAAAACCTTGGCATGTAAACAAAAATGCAGGACATCAAACTTGGCATTACATGAAGATGAGGCACCAAGTCTTGTAGAATCTGTAGAGGAAAAATGCAGCGCCTATGTGCAAAGTCAGATATTAAAAAAATACATTCTAGAGTTTTGAATTAAAACATGATGGTGACAGTCTGAAGCTTAGTGAGGCTTCTTGTACACTTTATTCTGTAAATATGCAAAAAGAATGCATCCCAAACAGTCTGTAAATCAGCAAACAGTTCAGAGACTTGTTAAAAGGAAAAGAGAGGGAAATTTTAAAAAGGATCATTGCTTCTTTAAAATTAAAGAAATTGTAATAATTCACTCTGAATATTTGCAGGCTGAATTTGACTGAAATTTCTTCCCCCCGCCCCTCAAAAAACCCCAACAATGCCACCATCAAAAAACTGCAAACAGAAAGAAGGAAAAAGATCATTTTGGGATTGCAAAATTTTATTTTGTATAATTTACATTGTGTGCTTTTGTCAATTTCTAAAAATTAAAATAACTTTCTAGTTTAATCTGCTTTTTTTCACTACCAAATTAAATTCAAATACTGTATCAGCATTTTGTTTGAGGTTTTATTCTCTTTGATCACGAGCAGGTCACAGCCTTCCATCCAGTCAATAGCCTCATGAACTGGATCTTTGTCAAGCAATGTTATTTTCTAAATTGCTGTGGAGTGAAAGATAAAAGAGGAGTTTGGGGTTATAACCTCTGATACACAATTTTTATGCATCCCCATTTCCACACACACAGAAGAGTTATCTGCATGAAAAGTTTTTCAAGCAGCAACAACATTGTTCAAATGAATGAAATATGATTTAGTGTGTGCTGTTTAAAATGCACACCTCAGATGTCTGGAGTTCAGATATGTGGCAGAGGGAAGATAAATCTTGTTAAAACCTCAGAAACTCATTGTTTTTTTCAGAGTGTGATACCTCCTTAACTTCCAAGTCAGTCACAGACATTACTTAAATGGTAGGAGCAAGGGAAAATCCTTAAATTCATCCTAAGCATATCTATCATTAATTTAGTTTGGAAGGATACAGTACACATGATGAGATGGACTAAAAGGAGAAAGATTACTTTCAATTTTAGGTGCAGCTGAAGATGCGCTGAAATTTGGATTTACATTTTTAAATCCTTTAAGAAACATACAAGCTGTGCAGCTCCCCTGATTAAGTGTAGCAATAAGCTGGAACTCTAAAGCCTTCTTTGCACAATCCAGCTCTTGGCATATTGCACAGGCTAATGAGAAAAATAACAGAAACTTCACAGTGATTTTCTTCCTGCCTCAGATGCTGGCTGGAAACAAAGTTAATTGTTATTCTTTCTCTAGGGTAACTGTCAGGCCTTAACACGGTGCTCTTGTTGCTGTTCGCTGAGATAATGGAAACAAGAAAGTACTAGAATACATAGAAATTCATATTTGTCAAGTGTTTGCAGGCATTTTGGCCAGTATTTGCTGGGGACAGAAAGATGGGGGAAGAGGCTGTTATGTTAATTGCGTCTTCTCTGCCGATGGATTGTTAAGCATATGTTTTAAAATTAAAGAGCTGTCAAGCTTTCAGTACTTGTGTATCTATAACATAGTTACCATGAGGTCTTCCTGCTCTTCTACATATGTATTTTACTAGCTACTGTCAGATTATTCCACAAAGTTAGGCAGAGTTCTCTGATCAGTGCTACGCAGGATGTCAGATCAGAGAGACTTTAAAATTCAAGAGTCTGTCCAAATACATTTTAGATTTGTTTGCTTCTCTAGGATAAATAACAGCTAAACTTTTCCAAACTGAGTCCTGGATTAATCCCATCTAACCCAAGGCTTGTAACCTGATTACCTAGTTGCATTTAGCTTTCTTTGTAGGAAAAAAAAAAAAAAAAAAAAAAAAAAGGAACAGAAAATGCCCTGTAGGACAAAAATATTATGTTGACTTCTCTCATTCTCTCCTATAGCATTGCTTCTCCTTGCATTAACAGTTAAACTAATATCACAGAGAAACTAGAATACTGAATTTTATCAATGAAGGATTTATTTTGCAGTTCTATTCTTAAATTCTGAAGAACCATGACCACCATTTCCAAGGTCTATAAAAACACTCTCACTTTGGAGAATCTGAACTATGTACTCACCTCATGTACAGAAAATAACCTACAGTACATGCATGTAAACATAAACACACCATTTTCTTATCAGCTACTTAAAATAGATTTCATTTTATCATCAAATTTTGACAAAAAAAAAAAAAAACAATTTTAACACTTACGTTTGTGGTATTGTTTCATAGTATTGTCAAGCCAAATTCTATTTCTCCCAGTAACTTCAGCAATATCTTCCTAATTGTGTCTATTTGAAGATCTGCAAAAAAGATTTTAAGGGTTAGAAAGCAGCTCAATTATATAATTTACATTGGGTAAAAATAATGAAAATAATGTTTATGTGCAAATAGGTTTCCAAGAACTCAGGTTCTTTTTTTCACTACTCTAAGTTTGTTTCATTGTTTCATTGACTTTATTTCCAGCAGTGTAATTTTTCCTTCATCTTTTTACTCTTTCTTTTTACATCAGGAAATATTCTGCTGAAATTATTCTTGAGGTATTGTACGGATATGAATGAACATTTTTATCCTCTTATCTGATGTGGGAAAGGGAAATCTTGAAGGTTTTGACAGAAGTAGATGGAGAGATTTTGTCTTTCTCTGTGGACTCAAAGACATGCCTAGAGGGTTAGCACTGACCAGATGCCTTATTTTGGAATGAGATAATGAGGAATCCAAGTCATAATAATGGGAAACTGGGTACAATATGCCTCTGGGGACTGAATCATAGATTCACGATTCATTAGTTACATTTTTTCATATTTGTCTCTTAATTCAATTTATCATTCTATCTAAATAATTCTTTTACTTTGAAAAGTAGAGTTTATTACTGAAGAAATGAGGGTTATTTATTATTGCTATAATTTATAGCAGAGTTTATCTTCAATCATCTTTTAAGTGTGGAGGAATTGTACATACTTCCCCATATGCAACTGACATGCTTCATATCCTAAACTGATTTAACATTAAATTATTGGTTTGAGAAGAATATTAGATTGGCTTATGTGTCTATACAAAAGACACAAACAACAGCTACCTCCAAATTTACAAGATCTGCTTACAGTGTACTGTCACAGTCTGGATAGTGCCTTCTGAGAGAACAGCAAGGAAGCGACAAATAAAGGCTCCTAAAATAGCGACACTGATTTTCTCATTCCTATACACTCTTCTATAGAGTTCTTTCTTTTTTAAGCCTTCTTATTATTCTTATTCTGAATCCCTTCTCCATTTCTCCATCCCCATAAGGGAGAAAGGTATGTTCTAAAGAATTCCTGCTATTTATAGGAAATGCTCTCAGTGAACTTAGGTATATCTGTTTTTTGTTGTTGTTGTTCTTGTTTTTCTTTTTCTTTTTCCACAGAATCACAGAATTGTAGGGATTGTAAGGGACCTGTGGATATTGTCTAGTCCAACCTTCCCGCTAAAGTACATTCCATAGAGTAGGTTGCACATGAATGCAACCAGATTTTGAATATCTCCAGAGAAGAAGTCTCCACAACCTCCCTGCTTTTCCAGTGCTCTGTCACCCTCTGTCACCCTGATTTATGTTTTTCCATTCCATATATAGTATGATAGCAGTTTTATGGCTGAATCCTAAAGCACAGTTCTTGCTGGATGTCGTAATAGGTTGAATAATCCAGATAACAATCAAGCCAAAGAATAATGCACTCTCAAATTTGATACTTTGGACAGTATTCTTGGAGCTAATAACAAAGCAGAATTTCAGATTTCTGTAGTTGTACCAGTAAGAATTATTCTGTATGCTAAGCTAAGAATAATTAAAATCCTGTCTATAGGAATACTGTTCTCGCACTATGCAGAAGTTTGGCCTTAAGAAATCTTTATCTCTGTTCTCAGTGTATTTTACTTTCAATATAAATACTAATTAAATACAAAGTAGATTTATGGACTGCAGGGAGAGAATCAAAATGATGGCACACCGTCTTACTTAAAATAACTTTTCCAGCAGACCAAAGTCTTTTAGCTTCATATTTACTGACTATGATTTTGCATTCCAGTGTAGGATGATCTTCCATAACAGATCAAATTCTTGAACAATTTCTGTGAAAATAAAAAAAATAGTGATAATAATTTATGACAAATAATACATATTATCCCTCAGCAATGGCAGATAAAAAACAAAATAAAATAAAACAACAACAATAACAAACAGAATGATCTCATTATTTAGTACAGTAAACTCTTTTAAAACTCTTTATTCTGTTGCTTTTCATCCAGCATTCTCCTATCTGAATGACATAATTTGGCATTAATGAAGTGGGAATTATTCCTTTTGTTTATTTGTTTGCTTAAAGGTTTCCTCCATCTATAACAGACTGTGCTGGCAAATGTCAGATACCATTACATTTGCCAAGTGCCCAACTTACATGATTGTTTTGTGGATATGTAACATGTCAGAAAATGCTACTTCCTCTTCATAAACACAGAAATTCCTTTAGCTGCAGGCTCTCAAATCTTTATTTGTATGACTGAGGGAAATATAAGAGAAGTTTGCACTGGTTCAGAGTGAAAGTCTTGGAGCTGGTGTGTTGGTTTGAGATCAGTTAGATTATTATACTAGTTTGATATGTTTGGTCAGCATTGGAAGTTGACAGAGACACATGGATTGAAGATCATGTAGGAAGGAAAGTTGCAACTATCAGCACAAAATATATCTGAAGAAACATTTAAAGACAGTATCTCATTTCTGTATAGTTTCTTTATAATTTTTAACAGTCAGACAAAGGACTCACACAAACAGTAAGTCCCATAACATGCTTTTATCCCATGTCAAATGCATGACAAGCAATTTTATATTATCCTCTTTAAGCTTATCCTTGCAAATTTAAAGTAACTCAGAGTTATAGCGTACAGCTAACTGATACAAATTAATAACATTTGTGAGACTGTTTTGCATGAGCTAAAACATAAAACACAGATTGAACCTGTGTTCCAGTTTGCCTCTTGTTCTTTCTCTGGACACTGCTGAATAAAGCCCGTCACCACCGTCTGTGTACTCACCTTGCAGGTTTATATGATGAGATCCCCTGAGATTCCCCTCTTCTGGAGGTTGAACAGTCCTAACTCTCCCAGCCTTTTCTCATAGGAGAGGTGCTTCAGTCCCTTCATTACCTTTGTGGACTTTAAAACTCAACTCGACTCTATCACACCAATACCAGATAACTTTCCCTGTGGCAATGCTCTGGTACACCAGCTTATGAAATGAAGCCTAATTATTTCCTTGAGTCGTTTCGTTTGTGCAATCACACAGAAATCAACTAGTTTTAAGAGGAAGAAGATTTAGTCAGCTCCTGAGAATTGTGTCAGGCAGATTTCCAACTTGTTGGGTATTACACGGTCAATGTTCTCTACCTGCCACTGCATACTCTTTGTAAGATCATTGTTTCGTAATGATATTTTAGCTTTCTTTGCAGATGTGCCACCTCCCCTACTTAACAGAGCAGCCTTACACTATTTATGAACAAAGCAAATGTTATTAGGTGCATTCTGTACATGATCCGTGAATCTTATAACTATAGGTCTTCAGTACACAAATTTTGATTGGCTTATACTGCCTGTCATTGCCGAGAACTTTTGGAAGATAAAAATACAACTTATGTATTTTTTCTTTAGCTCTCAAATGTAGAAGTAATATTTCAGTGTAATGTTTAGAGTCTAAAACCCAAGCAAATAAAATGTTACCATAAAATTTTAAAAGAGTCACATCTGCACATCTATTTATTATTACTATGATATTTTAGTTATTCTTTTTAACTATATGCTGCCTAAAAAATACAAAAGAAAATAGGAGAGAAAAAGGTATAAATTAAAGATGAAAAAGGCAATAATAAATGGTATGTAAAACAAAATAAATGACAAACGTCAAAAAAATAACAAGTCAATTATAAAATAAAACCATTTTTTTTTTCTAATTATGCTATAAAGAAAAAAAAGTAGTGGATTTCCACAAGAAAATGCACACATTAGCATTTCCAAAGGGAAAATGCTTAAAAGGATTAGATATTCATATTCACAGGTGGATTAACTGCTGTGAATAGAAAATGTCAACTCTGTTCCAAGTCTGTAACACCAAGAACCATGAACAATACATATTCTCCCTTAACACAGAAAGAAACATGAAAGCATCAATTTTAGCAAGAACCTAAGCAGCAAATACATCTCAGAGAGTAATTAATTATAGAAAAAGGGTCACCCTCTGTAATTCTTTCATGGAAAGATGACAGAATAATTTTCATAGGCTATGTCCAATTCAAAAAACAACCTCTCAGGGAAACAGAAAGGTCTACTTCATTTTAGCAGTCTGTAGAGTCCCAATTATACGGAAATAATATTCCAGAGCAAGAAACTTTGACCAAACAACATTATTATAATTTCTCTTGAGATTCACTGGCTAAGTTCTTCGCTGGGTAACTTTGGCTGGGCAATCAGAGACTGGCTGAGGACTGGCAGGGAGGTAAAGCATAAAGCAAAATAGAAAAAAATGAATTCACAGATTGAGTTACATAGATGAAGGTGAGATACATAGATGAAGGCAATGAGATACATAACCTGGCAAAATTTTGCATCACTTCTTTTTGGAGTTAAAGTGGAGATTTTTACATACGTGTTTGCCTTTGTCTTTTCTTTGAGAGGTGACACAAAGCTTTGGAGAAAAACTCACTTTCTTAAGATTCTTTTAAAGATTCCAAAAGCTCTGAGAATGAACCATTCAATCCACCGCATAAAGTTTTATAAAGAGAATAACATCAAAAGTTCATATTTTATATGAGTAATTTATGAAGAGACAATTCAGTAAAAATGTCCCGTTTTCCTTAAGGAGATTTAGACAAAATACAGCAAATAGAATATCCTAGTTCAATTTTTTACCATTAAATATATAGTATACTCTTTGATTATGTGTGTTTGCCCTTCTTGTTCTCCTAATAGCTGGCTCTTCCAGTGTTGTAATACAATCATCTGATATTTCTAATCTGATTTATGGACCATATTGTTTTGAGGCAGTCATTGGAACTTAGGAAGAAAGGAGAGAGGGGACTTAAACATTGCTGTTCCTGTCAGGAGGCAGACCCTGAAAAAACAGCAAGGAACTTAAAATGAAAAATGATATATTACTTTCCTGGTTTGTTTCTGGTTTCTTGATCAGTAAGGGATCACACTTTGAACTGCTTAACTACATTATTCCAGAAGCTTTTAATCGTCAGAATCCCAATAAAAATGATGAAACACAATAACCTTAGAACTAGATTCATTTTCCCCCCACGAATTTGTGTGGTGCAATGGAGGTTAGGCAGGAAAAAAAAATTCATTTCAAGTGTGAAAATAAGCTGAAACTGTTAGAGAATGCACAAAACAAACATTTCCAAAGTATAAAGGATAAATTTTCTATAATAGTTGCCGTACATCACACGCTTTGTTTCAGCAGACAGCAATCTGGTCATGTAAGGCACTCAAGGTGACAAGAGCAGTAATAATGTCAGTCGTGATGAATTGGTAACTGGAATACAATATTGGCTGTACTGTAGCAGACAGATTGCAGAAGTTAAAACAGTAATGTATGTAAAGATATTAGATGTAATATTAGTGTTGCTTTCATTTACATAGCTATCTGAATCACGGGAGTCTCTCTGACAATTCTGTATTCAGTTGAATACAGAAACAGAAAAATAATGAATAGAATAAATTCCTGAAATCCCACTTTAGTACTTAATCACACCAATTTCCATTGATTCAATAAGAGAAAAGTCATTTAAGATTTCTGGACTGAACAGAGTGGGGCCCTTCAAGGCAGTATGCAGTGGAGCGTTAGTGAAGGGCAGTGTCTGTGGACTAGTGTAACCTCATTTGCATTTTGTGAGACATGCAGGTTCACTTTGAGGTGTAGGCTCTAAGTGTTTCTCCAAATGTTTCATTACATTGGCAAATAATTTAGTTTTTTGGTTTGCTTCCAGGATCTAAGTCCTTGACCTTTAATTCACTGCATGTTATTTCATCCAGTTCTGAGGAAACCAATTAGTTTCCTTGGTACTAAACATGTGTGCTCTTGACAATAACTGTAATTGTAAAATCTGAAATATTGTAAGGACCTCAGGAGTTCCAACCTGCTGCTAGAGAAAGACTGACTGCAAGTTGGATAATTTACTGAGTTTTACCTCGTAGAATTCTGAAAATCTCTACAGATTGAAATTTCACATCACTTGTAACTGCTCTCATGCAGATTTTTCTCCTAAATCTAGTAAGCATGTTTATTGCAGATTGTGACTGTTGCCTCTTGTTTCTCTTGTCTACTAAGAGTCTGGATCTGCCTTCTCTAGGCACCATCAATACTGGGAGGCTATTTCTATGCCACGTGCTTCATTGCTCCGTCCATCCTAGTGATAGTGATTTACACCAGTTTGCCATTTTTTGTCCTAGAGGTGGAGACTGTAGATCACTGCACGCTCACAAGTTCTAAACAGAGAGAAATAACTACTTTACATGCTGGCTGTGCTTTTGCTAATGTAGCCCATGATGTAGTTAGCCTTGATAACTACAGGGGTACATAGTCAACATGATCAATTTGTCCATCAAAACCTCCTATCCCTCTTAATTTCCAGTCAGTGAAACTGCATTACAACTACTTGAAAAAGAGAGAGGAAGAGAAAAACGTGCTCTCTCTTTCATGTTCTCTAACATATTAAGGAAATTAAAGATCTTGAAAAGAGGAGAAGAAATTGCTGTGCGGTTAGGGCTGGTGGCTCTCTGGGGCTGTGTGCCAGTGACATCAGGGGCTCCTCAGGCCACTAGGGTAGGAACTCATCAGCCCTTGACCAATCCCATTGCCTTCAGGACATGCTTCAGAGAATTTTATTCATTTCTATACTGACTCCAGGATCCAACAGCTGGCAATTTTGTCTAAGAGACAATGGGACCAAACCCTCTCCATATAAGGATCATTATTATTCCAAAGGACAATGAATAATTACTCTTGTTATTCTGTCATATAATGACCAGCTCACACTAAGCAATATGGTTAGCACAGCAATATAATTTAACTTACAATAGAACATAAGAGATTTAGGTCCAGATGATCACTGTTAAAGAGAAGCTTTGAAGTATAACAAGCAAAAGCCCAAGCTTCCTGGCATAAGAAGGTCATTTAGGTGGCTAGTTTCTGAAAAAATGGAATGGAAAAAAGAACAAAACACTGAGAATATCCATATCATTTGTCATTAGTAGCAAGAAGCTAATAATCAGTGTTCTGCTAAAGAATATATCCTATAATTATTGTAATTCTTATGGTGGGACTTACTAGCTGCAGAAAAGTATTGTTGCCCTTAGAGACAGCTAATCAAAAATATGCAGCTAACAAACATAGCGGTCCACAAGCTAATGGCTACAAAAAAAAAAACATTTTGATTTTAACTGAGAAAGTGAAGAGAAGTTTTACATTTCAAAAAATAAGCTCCAGAAGTCATGCTGTCTCTACTCACATTGCTTTTAAGAATTAGTAGTGAAGTTAGTTGCTGTGAAGTCAAGATGATCAGTAGCTATTTAGAAAGCCAGTCTGGGAAGATTCAAGCATCGCTACTTCAGTTAAATAATATTTCCATAATTGCCAGTTGTTAATAATGTAAAATATCTTTTTTTTTTTTTTTTTTTTAATATTCAGGATCAGCTTAGAGAATTATCATGATAAATTACAGAAGTTGTAGGAAGAAACAGTCTTTATTTGGCTTGGTATTATAGTGGTTCAAATGGCAAGCTAGTATGTGCATTTTTCCTCATGGAGTCTGAAGGCACATAAATATTAAAGTGCAATTTGAAAGTTTTGGCCAGGTCCCAGAACAGTATTGTTTATGCAGTGTTTGACAGTGCTATTCAAATAAATCAAGTAACAAATGTGTCATGATTACTGTTAAAGTGGAAACTGCAGCACTAACAACTAATAAGATAAATGATACCATGGATGGAAAAAAATGAAAATATTTTATGGGTGCTCTGTCTCAATGTGTATGAGTATACGTGCATGCACAATCAGCTGTCTCTTAGGAAAATTAAAACTGCATCCAGGGATGAATATTGCAAACATTCAGCTCTGTAAACAACCAGCAACGACAGCATATTCACTTGCTGTGTATGGGATAAAATAGACTTCTCCATCGATTTTTCACTAAATCTTTGGTAGATTTTGGATAAGCTTATTCTTTTTTTTTTTTTTTTTTTTTTCCCTGAAAGATTTTTGGCAGCAATCAAAGAAATACAAGAACTTCCTTGTTTTCCTATAGTCAGCTGTCTGTTTCTTTTTCTAACAGCATGTTGCTGAGGGATATTAAATTGTAATCAAAAACATAGTAGATGCTCAAGCAAAATTAAGACTAGAATTAGAGGTTTAGCAAGGGACCTTAGTCACCACATTTGTATGGTGCAGACATCTACTGTTAAGCAAAGTTATTCAGTTCTCTATATTGTAAAGGGAGAGAAACAGACATTTTTTGAGTCATCTGATCAATTTAGGATGGTAAATTTTGTTGGCGTCACTGTGACATAAACACTGAGCAACGCTGAGCATCCAAAGCTGTAAAGGACAGAAGGCAAAGTTTGCAATGATGTCACGTATTTCTTCATACAGGATCCAGATCATTACACTTTGTCCTATTGTCTGAGGCTGCATGAAGCCAGCAGTGTGTAGGAAGATATTTATATCATTGGTTGCACAGGGAGAATAAAATTTCTGGTTAGTTGCCATCTGATGTCAGAAGAAGCGTGTTTAGAACCAAATGAAGTCTTTAGACCCACCATCAATTGGTGAAAACACTAAAATGGTAGTGGGAATCATGTGATGGATTGCTATATCTCTGATGTGAAGAAAAATAAAAATTTAATGTTGATCATAAAAATTTAATGTTGATCATAGAGTATTAAACATCTTTACTCTTTTTTTTTTTTTTTTTTTTCCATTTCTAGCCTTATTTTTATCTGAGAGTGCAGAGTCTCAGGAGTTCATCATAGAAACATGGAATGGCCTTAGTTGAAAAGGACTACAGTGATCATCTAGTTTCAACCCCCACCAACACCATGTGGCTCTGGCAGACCAGGCTGCCGAGAGTCACATCCAGCCTGGCCTTGAATGCCTCCAGGGATGGGGCATCCACATCCTCCTTGGGCAATCTGTCACAGTGTGTCACCACTCTCTGAGTGAAAAACTTTCTCCTAATAACTAACTGAAACCTCCCGTGTCTCAGTTTAAAACCATTTCCCCATGCCCTATCACTAACAAGCCATTCAGACACTTGTTCTTTCTCCTATTAATATGTTCCCTTCAAGAACTGGAAGGAGATGACTGAGCTTGTCTTAGTTTATTCTGAATTGAGGTTCTTTGTCTGACGTAACAACAGTTTAGTCATAGAGTGATGATTAACAAACCGTGTTTTGATTTAGTTTTAGTTTATAACAATAGCAAGTACAATCAAGATTAGAAAACCGAGCAAAACCTCGTAAGAAAGAGGTAATACAGATGAAAGTCTCTGTATAACATTTTTAACTGTACTATTAATTAAACTTTCCTGTAATTTTGTATTTAATTAAGTAATTGGTATTAGATAAACTGTTAAGTCTTTAATTGTACTAATACTATATCCTTAGTTCCATATATATGGTGAACTCTGTTTGCCCTTAACAAGACTTTTAGTATAACAGGATACTAATGAGCTTGAATAATTAGGTATCAGCAAAGGGAAAAAATTTGCAACTTGTCTTGGTCTATCTCTGCACTCACCATGTAAATAATAATTAAAAGAGCATCCTCATAAAAAAAGTTAATTAGAGTGTATGAAGTACATTTGCAAATTCTGTCACTGGAACATCTATGATGCAGTAAGCAGATCCAAGAGTGCTCTGTGAACTTCTCACAGATCTAGTTAGTCCTAGTAAAGTTTTTTGGCTAGATAGGTATTCTACAATGCTTGCTTTTGTCTTTGAATTAAAATAAATAAATAAATAATCAAACAGAAAAAAATCAGTTACAATTTCAATCTGATTTCAAATTCTAAGAGATCAAGACCATATCTGGGGGGAAAAGACATTGTCATCAGAGCCAACAGAAAACTGTATATAACAGTTGGGATATACTGTGAGAAAAACATCATCCTTGTACTTCCAGAAGAATTTTTGGTTAAAGGAATGCTTTTCTAAGAGAAGAAAAGACAACAAAACACAGAGGTCTTCCTCATTGCTTAATCCATTACCATGGATCTACTCACACAGAAAAAAACTCATAATCATCCTTCATGGAATTACCATGCACTCCATCAGCTGAACCAAACAAATAAAAGACAAAATGGTGGAGTATGTTTAAAAAAAAAAGAGAAATCTCATATAATCACTCTAGAAGGTTGCCTACTGGAATGTAGGACAACTTTACAGCTATATGCAGCTATTAAGAATTTATTTAAAGTTGATGGAACATGTATTAAAAAAAAAAAAAAAGAAGAAGAAGAAGAAGAAGAAGAAGAAAGAAAAGAAAATTAGGACTGCTAGATAAATTCAAAAATTTAAGCAGGAATCTGAGACCAGATGACAGGTGGCAGCCCACTGCCAATAGCCCTCAAAGTCTAAAAGAAATAGTAAAAAGCTGATATTTGCCTTCCCAAATTTCCCAAAGCATGAATTCTGCACTGGGGGGAGACTGAAACCCGTTGTGCCTTAAGATGCCACAGGCCTAAGCATGCATTTCCTCTGCATCGTGCAGTGGGTAAGTCTGGAAATGTTGCTTTGTGATCTTTGTTTGCTTTAGCTAATGAAATGTTATGTTCAATTTTAGATATGTACCCCGATTCACACTGAAATGTTTTCAAGACATTTGTTTGTGATTGAAAGGATTCAATGTGGAATTTTCATTCTGTTAAGAATATTATTCTTTTCTGTGTGTGTGCTTCAAGAGGAAGTACTTGTTATATGTGGAACTTGTAAAAAAATAAAGACAAAAGTATAAATGCATATCTATTTCCAAGGAGTTATTTATACTAAAAAGCCAATGATATCTCAAGTAATTTGGAATATGTGGCTCCTAGGTATCCATTTGAGGGGAAAATCAGCAAGCTTCATAAAAAAACCCTAAAGTCTCTTCTAATATTACTTTAAAACAGACTAAAGTTAAATACACGTTACATTGATGTGACAGAAACAAATCTGGAACAGGTCAAACAAGCATCCTGAACAGGAAAGACTGACATTTACATTTTATTTTTGAGTCACTCATGAACCTAAAGAAGAAAAAAGATTGATTTTAAACATATTTATGTAATTTTTGATCTCTGAAATCTGTTCCTTGGGTCACTTCATTCAGAACACATTAAAAGACATGTGAATAACTTACTGTTTATAGCCAACTCCATTCTTTGCCCCATTGTACAGCTTCTAGCAGTGGGACTCTTGATTATTCATTGCACTTGACTACTGAAAATCAGAATTACTGTAGGTTATCAATTACCTAATCAGCAAAAAATTAGGAATCAAGTAAATCCATACAGAGGCTAAATTTCATTATGAGATAAAAATTTATTTTCCTCTTAGTTGATTGCTAATTTTATGTGTATGCATAAACAAAACAGAAAATTAGACACAATATTGTGTCATATTCTCTGTTACTGTGAACGTTTTCATTTTTATGGTATAGCATAACTAAAATTAGTGTAATATTTTCCTTTATGCCTATTCAACTTCAATTTTGTGCTCCTATAAGTCATCCCTCTTCCTCTCATTCATGATTCAGCATAGCAGAATTATTTGTAAATCTTACTCAATTTTCTTTTCATATCTGTCTACTCTAAAGCTTCACATCTGTTCATTATAACTTCTTGCCTTCCACGTTTACTGTTTCTGACATCAGAATTTAATATGCACTTATGTCATTTTACCAGTCATTATACCAAGTAAACAATTACAGTTTGGGTCTGGATATTTTCATGTGAAGCTCTTAACTTTTTAAATCTTTTTATGTTTGATTGGGTTTTTTAAAAATATAAGCTGTTAAGTTTCCACTTTTTTGTGAGGAGAAAGCTATTCTGTCATCTACTTTTGCCAGTGGATATCTCTGAAATACTATAGCCACAAAATATCTCTACAGAAAGAAGTGATTTTGAGTTCACTTACACCCTGAGGATAAACAGAATTTTCTCATTTGTGAAAAAAAATTGCAATGGTTTATGTGCTTTCTTCTAATGCCTGCTGTTACAGAGCCAGATATCTGTACACTAAAACTTTTTGAGCGCAGGTTTAAAATGTGTTTTCCTGAATTATTAATTAACCTATCTATGAGCTGCTATGATAGGAACATAGGAAAAATCAGAGAGCCACAGCAAAAGGGGTTCAACGAAAAAGATGACATTATGGAACTGTACTCAGCTGAATAGCAGCCAGTACCCACTGAAAATATTTCTGACCTATTGTATTAACATGCCTATATATATATATATATATATTTTACAAAATCTCTGATATCATGTTATCATTAAAAAAAAATGTCCATTTCCAATCTCTGATTAGATTTTATCAGCACACGTACAGAACACACGGAAGTTGCTACTGTTTCTTAGAAACACAGCTAGAGGAGATGCTTCTCTTTTTAGTGGCTATCTGCAACTCTCTTCATGTTTCAAAACCACTTTTGTCCAAATTGGGTGAGGAATTCCAATTTCTTTGTTTCCAATCAGTCACATAAAACTAAGCTGTTGGATTTTCTGAAGTATGAAAACTTTCCATGTTTGTCCTCCATACTTAGAATCACAGACAACTAGGACTTTCATGTTAGATAGGTTTGGGATTTTTCCAGGGACTCATAAGTAGTAAAAGCAATTAAGAGCACTTTTAATTCTTGCACATCAAACATACTGTTGCATTCTCCTTCTTATGGTATACCAGTCAAATAGATGAAGGAATCCGCTCAGACAGAGCATTTCTTCTGCATGAAGACAAAATATGCATGCAGACAAAGTTTTAACTATTCATTTTTATTGCTCTTTAAATTTTACCCATGCTTTGAATTTAATATAGATATGGCATGGGAAACAGGCTATTGGATTTGCCCAACTGCTTGAGTAGGTAAAGTTAATATCAGCTGCCACCTGCATATAGCTGAACTGTATTTAAAGCAGTACAGTTTCTGTACACAGATTAAATTTTTCAGTTTCTCAGTCTGAAAAAAGGTGGTCACAGGAGCTGTAGAAAAGACAAATTCTCAACACTTTGGAGCACAGAATAAGAAATTCCAGTATAAACATCATGCCTATGCAAAGAATAGACTTTGCTTGACTCTCTTAATAACTTTAAATAACACTTGAAAACATTGATTATAATCTTTAAATGCTTGAGTTTGGAAGGAAATAAATGATATTGTCATGGAAAACCATAACTTTTTTGGCAGAACAAGTAATTTGGGGTTATATGTCCTGTAGAAGAATCTATTGCGATTCTTATAGCAGCATATGCATTCTGTACTTTACATTAGTAGCTTTGTTCAGTTAATTCAGCAAAGATCAAATTGGTACATTGCAGATGACAAACAATCATTAAATGAAATATTGCTAACAGGTAAAGGCTAAAGACAATTACATAGTTTGCCAATATTATAAATGTAGGAAAACTATAGATTGAAAACCTTAAAGCATTGTGTTGAAGGTTAATGATATACCTCAATGAAATATTTTGAAGTTTATGACTGAAAAAATCCAGATGGTAAAACAACAGTTCAGGTGAGAGAATGTGCCCACCCCACATCCTGTAATTTGGGTGATGCCTGATTTAAAATGGCACACAAATGGGTTTCCATTTCCAGATTTGTCATAATTCTACATAATTGAAGGTTTGGTAATGTATAAAAGCTATTAAATGAAATGCTGAAATCCTCAGAGAGTCATCTTTTTACTATGATATTTGAAAAAAAAAATCTGTGCTATACTATGTAAGGATTTGTAAATGATATGCATTTTTCATAGATGCTTTCATTAGCAATTTTCTTCTTCTAATGGCTGTATAATTAAACCATAATGGGATTTTTAGGCTTATGTATATTCATGGAGAAGTAGTTACAACAAAACAAACTATAATTAACTATGACCCCCCCAAAATTTTAATTCATGCACATTTTTTTCCCCAGAATCTTTGGTTGTTTGTTTTTTCTCCTGCAGAGAATAGTACTGACAAGAAGTACTGAATATGGATTTTAAAACTCACATGAGGTCCTTTTGTTTGTTTTTAACATGTTCATCTTCTACTCTGGTTAGTGTAGTACCATGGACTTTTACAATATTTCAATGAATTCAATACATATTATTGCCTAGTTGAAATATACATAATGAAAAAACTCAAAGTAACGTAGTTTACTTAGCCTGTGGTGCAAAATTTTCCTCTTTTGTATTTTTTTAGTATGTCAAATTTAAAATCCTATCCACTTAAATATTACAGCACCTTCTCGTGTTAATATTTTGTTGTCTACCATCCTTGTAACTTCAATATCTGTGGGAAATGGGACACTTCACTTTTGCATGAAGTGATCTCTGTATATAAGCAAGAATTCATGGCCTCTTGGCTTTTCTGCATGCAAAATTTGAGTTCACTAAACAGAGGAGGGAGAACATTTGCCACAGGCTTTGGAACTCCCTCTGACTTCTGTGTTGCCAGGATTTAACCCTCTCTCATTTTCATTAAATATTTCCTGCACATTTGTATCCAAGATTTTGGATGCCACCTTGGATTTCAAACTCATTCCGATATCAAGTCATTACACTGAGATTTTCAATATTAGCAGGACAACTAACAAACTCACTAATTAATTTAATTTATTCATTGGCAATTGCCTTTTTACCTTGACACAACAATTTCTGGAGTGTATTTTCTAGAACAGAAAACTTGCTCTATGGGAAAGATACAGTTCCTTGAAATCTCTGCAATATTTCTTCTCCAACTTGAAGTTTGCCTTGACGGATTAGAACTTTTGAACTGAGAAAAGGACACACAAGACATGGCAAGGAAATGATACACAGGTGATGTAAACAATAATATGGCATATGACCAAAGTTATAATGAGAGACATAAAGAGAATATAAAATTGTTCACTGCTTTTTTGAAAGAATGAGAAGAGCAACAAATAAATGTTGGATATAGGAAGTACAGACCAGACAAGAGCAGTTACTATCGAGTAGTTATTATCCTAATTCTACTTGTGTCTAAAGCTGTAGAATTCACTGCTGCTATTTGCTATAGATGTTTACATGGACTAAACTGTGAACTAAAAACTTTCATAGAAATGCAGAAATTTCACAGTTCTCTAATGAAATTACATTTCACTTCCATAATATTACAGTTTGGGCTATTCTTGTATTCTAAATTGCTTGTGAACCCTACCTACAGGCTGAGAAAGTGGCTGAGGACAGAAGTTTCTGTTTGCTCATTGATATTTCACAACACGTGAAAGTATTTTTGCATATTATATTTTTAAAAAGTAAGACTGGATATTCATTTATTTAAACACAGGGAAACTAGGCTATTTTAGTCCTTAAATTAGTCTCCAGTATCTCACAGGACTTGCAGGGAGTCTGAATTCTGAACTTTTGCTTCTAGAGTCAAGAGCCCTCAGGCTGCCTTATGTTATCATGCATATTAGACCTCTGGCTGTCATGATAAATTATTTCCTTGAACTTAGAGGTGAGACTGTAGTGAACTTTGGAATAGATAGTTCAGTGAGGATCTTGTTTAGAAGAGAAAGAGTTATGAAGTATCCACATTACAACTCTAAGTTAGCTTCATAGATTCTGAACACAAAATATCTGGATATCAATTGAGATTTGCCCAAAGATTTATGTTTAATTTACAAGATTTTTATTATTAGGACTTTTGGGGTGTTTTTTTTTGTTGCTGTTGTTTGTTTTTTTCTTTTGTTTTGTTTTTTGTTTTGTTGTTTGTTTGCTTGGTGGTGTTGTTTTGTTTTGTTTTGTTTTTTGCTTCACAGTATTCAGGAATAAAAAGCAAGTAAGTTCCAAAAGGTCCAGGTAATCCTCAGATCTCACATAGTCTTTCTTCAGAATTTGTCAGTCTGTCCTTTAAATGTAGAGATTTCATGCACAGATTGTGATTCCCTAAAAGCACCAGATATAATCACAACAGTACCATGTCCTACCACATTTAATTCAGTAGATAGAATAGAATTGAGAAACAGAAGTTATTACTGGTTCTTTAGCCAACTTTCTGTTCTGGTAAGGAGATTCTTTTTTTCTCTTTTTCTCTCTTTCCTAATACTGACACTATAAGAATCTGAGGTTTATTTAAGGTGAAAGAAACACTGGGAGCCTGAGAAACCATAACAACATATAAAAGCATATGCAATAAATCACCATGAAATAGCTACGTTAGTAGTCTCTAACTCAGGAAAACTGAATTCTCTGTAAAGACAATGCAAACTAAGTTGTATCCATTGTACAAACCTGGAAAACTAGAGGTAGGGATCACATATGAAAAATGTATGTTCCCAAAAAAAAAACACAAATTAGTTAATTTAGAATTATATAACCACCATAAAGTGTGCTGCGGCATATACACATGATAGCTAATATGGAAGTATGTATGAATGCATTTTTCATACATAAATATCTTTTTGAAGTTGGAGATGTGCTTATCTTCTCTTTTGAATGAGTTCTACATAGCAGAACTCCTTTAAGTAAATGATTATTTATTCAAATAACTTATAAAAATGCTAATAAATAAAAGTAGTAAATAAAGCATCAATTTTCACAGAGACAATATTCATAATCTGTCTCCAATTATAATTTAAAATGACTGCTGTCTGTGGATGAAATATAATGCTTATTTACAGAGAAATTCCTCTTGACTTCAGAAACGTGGTAAAAATTGCATTTTAAGTCAATGGAGAATTTTCTCAGCATATTTATCAAGAGGTAAATGATATCCAAGACACTGGCTGGAATTTAGGAAACAGGATTTGGTATTGATCCACTGAAAAGAGAAATTCTTGACTTGGAAGAATCATGTAACAAACTTAGTTTTATTGTTTCCAGAGTATTTAAATACATTAGCCAACTGTTAATTCACATATTTCCAGAAACATCAGGATATCTACTGATAGGAATAGTGATTAGTGCAATAAAAATTTTCCTCTTTTAACTTCAACAGGAAGCAAATTTGCAGTTAGCTTCTGAATTATGTTCAGTAAGACACTTCTGAGTCTTCATCTGGAGAATATCGTCATGTTTTCAGTACTGCAACACTTGAGTGAGTCTGGTAGAGGAATACTAAGATACCTAGTGGAATAAGCAAGAGGAAATACACAGGGAAAACAAATATTGTGCTTTTTTTTTCTCAGATTATGGAATAGAAAAGTCTAAGCAAAAGATCTAATTACTGTTTTCCTTTATCTACTCTGAATCTCTGAGAAGGGATAAGATACTGCAAAAAGTGTTTGAATCCCCATCTGCATAAATAGTAAGAAATAGATTGAGCAAGGCCCTGTATAACCTTCAGTACCTTTAAAATTATAGTTGCTCTGAGCAGAAATTGAATTCAGTGATATTCAAAGGTCCTTTTCAACCCTGTTTATACTTTGATTCTGAGTAGAATGCCATGTACATTCTAAACTTTAGTCCATATATTCAATCAAATATTTCATATTCCCTTCAGTAAAACATACCTATCAATGGATATGTGAAAAAAAAAATATTTTCAAGTACATTTTGGGCTTACATTTCACTGCAAACTTAACTTACTTTAGGATCTGTAAACAACTTTCTATACAGACATAAAAAATCTTTTCTAAAATATTACTATATTTATATAGTAATATATAAATACAGTATATCTATAAATATATAAATATATATACTGTAAAGATTGAAACATGAATAAATGTAGTAGAAAGTCCTAGTAGAAAGATCAGCCTTCAACAACACGTAATCTATGCTATTTTACACTTCTTTCACACTTTGAAAACAAATGTCTGTATTGGAGAACTTGGAAACTAACTTTCAATAATCATCTTATTCTGGTCTGGCATTTGAGAACACTTCAGTCTCAAAATTTGCTCAGAGATTTTATAGATGGGGAAAATGGTGCAACTCTATGAATAACGATTTACTGATTCTTCATTTTACTCTGCTGGAATCTTAATAAGTAGATATTTTGGATTCTCACTTTATGAGTGTTAAAATAACTATGTCAACTTGACATTCCAACTGAGACTTGTAAGACTTTGTCAGTGAGGTGCTCTCAGCTAATATATGCACACATATTTACATGTTTCATATTCACGTGGTACAATATGTGTTAAATGGATTGAAACTAAGGACTTTGCTCAGTTTTATCTTTTGCAGGCTGTCTGCTTTGTCAGAAAATAAAAGGCAAACAATATTATCATCGATAATCGTATCCAAAAGAATTCTCTTTTCTACTAGGAAGCAAAAACAGAAGAATCAGGATGTGTGGGGTTCCTTTTTAATTAAGAACAGTGTTACAAAGAGGAATTTTGCGAGCAACTACAAACTGCTGTTACAAGACTGTTGATTACTGTCACAGATGAATCTTTAATGTTGAGGAGGTGGCAAACATGAAAGAGTAAGGCGGAACAGGTAATGGGGGGGTGCAGATTCCTGACAGTTCCAAACACATTAACCTTATCTGAGTATTTACTAAGTAGCTACCATAACCAAAAGTCCAGCATTTTTGAAGCAATTAATCCCAGTATAGATAGTTTATCTCTCTTCCACAAACTAAACCTAGCTAATTCTGTTCTGAAACACAGAGACTGTACAAAATCATGTATTCATGCAGTGCGAGAAGTTGCTTTAAAATTGAGATTAAAAACTCAAGGTTTTCACAGGATCACAGAATCACAGAATCACCGAGGTTGGAAAAGATCCTCCAGTCCAACCATTCACCTATCACCAATAGTACTCACTACACCATGTCCCTCAAAACAAAATCCAAATGTTCCTTGAACACCTCCAGGGTCGGTGACTCCACCACCTCCCTGGGCAGCCCCATTCCACTGCCTGACCACTCCTTCAGAAAAGTAGTATTTCCTAACGTCCAGCCTAAATCTCCCCTGGTGCAGCTTGAAGCCATTCTCTCTAATACTATCAATAGTTACACGAGAGAAGAGGCCAGCCCCCAGCTCACTACAATCTCCCTTCAGGTATTTATAGAGAGCAGTAAGGTCTCCCCTGAGTCTCCTCTTCTCCACACTGAACAATCCCAGCTCCTTCAGCCGCTCCTCACAAGGCCTGTGCTCCAGACCCCTCACCAGCTTTGTCACCCTTCTTTGAACCTGCTCCAAGGCCCCAATGTCTTTCTTGCAGCGAGGGGCCCAAAACTGGACACAGTACTTGAGGTGCAGCCTCACCAGAGCTGAGTAGAGGGGGACAAACACTTCCCTGTTCTACTGGCAGCACCGTTCCTGATGCAAGCCAAGATGCCATAGGTCTTCTTGGCCAATTTTCATAGCTATCTGATCAGTTTTGATTCTGATTAGGAAGATAATGTTGCACCAGTAATATTTGGTTTTTAACAGCATGTTGAATAAGCAGTTTTGCAAAGAAGCTAAGTCACTTTCATTCTAAAATTACAGTAATGTAGATGGTTCAGGAAAAAAAAAAGACTTCAGAGAAATTTACAATCAGAATAGTATTATCTACAGATGTTTCACTATCAAAATCATCTGCAGTCTGAAAGCTATTGAAGATGTCTGCTATAGGTAAAAATTGCCAGTGGAATAAGTTAGTATCAAAACTGTTATTATGAGGAACAAGAAATTGGAATTATTGCAGCCCAGATAAAGATAGAAAAATTGTGTTCTGCAGAAAACCAGTTCATCCTTAAAGAAGCAATAAAGATTTTAGTATTACTGTTTTGTTCTCTATTTTGTTGAGAAATTTTATCTCTGTATGTAGCAATATAAACTATATGCACATACAGCTGAGAACGCAGATAAATAGTTACACAGTCTACATTTCTACACTAACGCACATTACGTGCTCATCTCTTACTGCACTCTTCTATGATATCTTCTTTTCTCTCTTCTATATTTTTATATTTCTTGACATACACTTTTTTTCTCTCTTTTGAGTTATTTCTATTAGAGGCATATCTGTTCAGGAAAAATTCAAAAGGAATAATTATCTGTATGGTATGAGATAATCACATTTTGATAGTGCCTGAGATCACTCTGGACAAATTTATCACTGTGTAGAATTGTTACAGAAACAGATGGATCAAATAATTTCACATGCTAACAAAAACTTTTTTTTTGTTATCTTGTATCAGCCCCATTCCCAGTCCTCCAAAATAAGTCACAAGTGGTCAACAACACACAATATATAATGTATACTCACGATAAATTTGAGTTTCATTATGAGGAAGATGATAGTGATGATTGTAGTTGGTATGTTAGCTTTTTTTTTCTCTATTTTTCAATATGATGCTGAAAATTTACCATAGATTAGCAATGTACATAAAACCTCCAAGAAGAGTAACCTTTGCTGTAGCATTCTTAGAGAAATTTCTTAGAGAAAACATTTCCATAGTGGTATTCTCATACAAATTTAGAAATGATTTGTATTTTTAGAAATGGTAATAATTTCCTGTAAAGAGAAGGCTAAACTCAAATTCTTGAGGATTTTCCCAACGAACTACTGAAAATATAGATCAGCTGGTTCTTCTTTCACACAGTGGTGACACACATCAAATTGTGCATGGAGCTATAAAACTAGCGTACTGCATCAAACAGTAGTTACCAATGTCACATAGATAAGAACCTCATCAATCTGAGTTTGAAAAGTAAAGAAGTTTCATGAGCGATACATCACTTAGACTGTTTCAACACTGTGAAGAACATGAAAATATGACTGGCAGAAGAAGTGAAGGTTAAATAAGCACTCAAATGAGCAACTAGAGATGGAGTGAACTATTCAAGGAGTAAAGAATTATGGTGCTGAGGAAAATTAACCAACCAAAGTCAGATGGGACATTAGAGGTTCATAGCTCTGTTTTTGGCTCAGCCACCTCATATGGTGGGACAAGGGACAAGTAACTTCTCTGTACCACCCTCTCTTCACCTATAGCACAGAGCTATTGAAATAGCTTTCCTACTGGGGCTGTCTAGAGAAATGTTAGCAGAACAGTATTTCAGTAAAGTCAAATCACTGTGGATGTTGAATTTTCTATAAATTCATTTTAAGGCAAGCAAAGGAAAAGCATTGTTAGAAAGTTTAAAAAAAAAACTGATAATATGTTGATTTTTTTATTTTTTTATTTTTGTATTTGGATGAAATGTTTGCATTTTTAAAATATTTTTATTTATGTCTTAAGTGGTAACAAAATACAAAAGATAGTTGTTCTGCACTTTTTTATTTTTTATCCCCTTACAATCACAGGATAAGATAGATTGATCCCATTCATTAAACTTCCATGACCACTCTCAAATAATTTCCATTAAAGATTTTTTTAATCTGGAAACGACACTTCTTAGCAACACCATATGAAAAGACATAGTGCTTATTTATTATTAGAACAATGGAATAAAAACCTATAATTTAGTGAAATTGAAGTATTTCTCTATGTCACCAAACTTTTTATATTGTAGAGATCTAGGAGAAGAAAGACTTTGGTCACTTTTCTTCAATGTACTAAGTAGCCCTGTATCCAGCTATATGTACAGCTGTATCCAGCTGTAGTATAAGATCCTTGGTACCATCCAATAATAATCTTAGTACCAAATACCTGGAAACCTGAGCAGAGGAGTAAGAGATAGAAACTTTTTATTTCTCCAGCAAGATTAAAAACTCAAACCTTAGTTTTAAGTTGAATAAATATGGTAGTTAATATTTTTATTCCGTTTTCCATTTTTTTTTTTCCAGTGTTACCCTTTTTAAATTTTGAGCTGAACTCTATGTTACTTATAGAATTTTCATGCTTGAGGTGTGCACACATGTTCAGTGTACTGATATCTCATGTGCAAGTAACGATTGTAAAATTTAAGATTATTAGTATATCTACATTATTGTTTATTAAGTGAATTTCTTCAACAGAGTATGAAGTAAAATGTTCTTCTGGAAGAGAATTTCACACGTGTTATTTACAGGTAAGTTATAAAGGTCTCAATTTGTTTACAAAGGCAGGAAATACAGTTAAGGATAAGCATCAAGAAAACGTAGTCAACTAATGGAGTGGTTTTCAGACCACCAAATGATCTTTATGCAGAATCACAGAATCGTAGAGGTTGGAAGGGACCTCCAGATATCATCGAGTCCAATCTCCCTGCCAAAGCAGGTTCCCTACGCCAGGTTGCACAAGTAGGTGTCCAGCTGGGTCTTGAATACCTCCAAAGAAGGAGACTCCACAACCTCCCTGGGCAGCCTGTTCCAGTGCTCCATCACCCTCACTATAAAGAAGTTCTTGCGCACATTTGTGTAGAACTTCCTATGCTGCATTTTCTGGCTGTTTCCCCTCGTCCTGTCTCCACATACTGCTGAAAAGAGTCTGGCCTCACCACTCTGTCCCCACACCTTATATATTTATAGACCTGGATAAGGTCCCCTCTCAGTTTTCTTTTCTCAAGGCTAAACAGACCCAGTTCACTTAGCCTTTCTTCATAGGGGAGATGCTCCAGGCCCTTCACCTTTGTGGCCCTCCGCTGGACTCTTTCCAAGAGATCCCTGTCTTTTTTGTACTGGGGAGCCCAGAACTGGACACATTACTTCAGATGAGGCCTTACCAGGGCAGAGTAGAGGGGGAGGATCACCTCCCTCGACCTGCTGGACACGCTCTTCTTAATGCACCGCAGAATGCCATTGGCCTTTTTGGCCACGAGGGCACACTGCTGGCTCATGGCCAACCTGTCGTCCACCAGGATGCCCAGGTCCCTCTCTGCAGAGCTCCACTCCAACAGCTCATCCCCCAAACTGTACTGGTGCAGCAATTATTCTTCCCTAGGTGTAAGACCCTACGCTTGCTTTTGTTGAACCTCATCCGGTTTCTTACTGCCCAGCTCTCCAGCCTGTCCAGGTCTCGCTGAATGGCAGCACAGCCTTCAGGCGTGTCAGCCAGTCCTCCCAACTTTGTATCATCAGCAAACTTGCTGAGGGTGGCCACTATCCCCTCATCAAGGTCACTGATGAAGATATTGAACAAGACTGGACCCAGCACAGACCCCTGAGGAACACAGTAGTTACAGGGTTAGTTACTTTAGAAGTTGTTGGAAAACTGAGGGGTTCTGTATGGAGTAGTAATTGCAAGTCAACTGTATGGCCCTTTAAATCCAAGGGTCTACACTTGTTGAAATATACGTTTAGAAAATTAGGGGACAAAAAATTGAAAAATATTGAAAACCTGTGATTCAAATGTAAATAAATAATATGAAGGCATTAGTAAAAATAATTTAGGTCTGTCCTATGGTCGTATAAGATCACAGATGCACAAGTTATACTGTGAATTTCCAGTGTGTCACTTAATTTGACAATGTATATTAATGAACGTTTCTTTCCAGGTCCAGCATCTCTGCCTCTGCATGGTGACTCAGTGCTTCTCTGTATTTCCTTCTCAGAATACTGGGAGCCAGAAATGAGTTCATCATTAACTGTGACTATTTGCTTTTTAAAAAACAGAGAGTTTCACTTATAATTTTTGTGTGTGGCTGTTTGTTTTTGCGTTTTTGTTTTGTTTTGTTTTGTTTTAACTTAGATGAAATTATTAAACACGGAGTATATTACAGTAGAACTGTCTTTAAAGGTCTGGCACAAATACAACTTGGGCCACACATCAGAACTGAATTATCTGACAAACTGCATTCCCTAAGAGTTTATAGTCCAGAAGAGCGTGCAATATCACTTTTTTTAAGTAAATAAATGTTATGCTTTAATTTCATACTAATATTTACTGTATTTCAAGTCAGAATGATGAGTGCTGCTGGAAAGAGATATCTGATTGCCTTGCAAATTAATTCAGAAACACTTAATGTGTTTTTTTATTGGTCCTGGGAATACTACTACATTTAGTTTAGTAGAATTATTATCTTTCCAGTGGTAAGAGAAACAACTTTTAAAGTCTACTCAAAGACAAACTTTTAAATGATTATTGAACACATCACAATGTTTTCTTTTCCAGTTGCAGTATCACAGTTCCCATCGCCACTACTGAATGCTTCAAATGGACTGACAGAACAGTTGTCCATCTAATAAAAATTCTGAAGTTGTGTTAGGACAAAGGTACATCTAAAGTAAAGATGGTCTAAGAACTTCAAACTTAAGTAATTCTCCACCAACCAAAAGACAGTCAAGTACCTGGAAAACTGAGGATAAGTAGGACCTAAAGCTCAGGATATTTCCATCTAAATTCTGTGCAAGCCCAACTCTGAGTTCTCAAGGTGCAAATATGTGCAATGTCATCATATGCTACTGATATGATACGTTCTGTTTGAGCAAAAGAAAGAATGAGATGGTAAAATAATGAAAGTAATGACCTTCAAAAGATAGCTAGTCCATTCCTCTTCTAAGCTTGACCTTTGCACTGTACACTCTCTAGACTTATCCTCTCCTTAAAATGAGATGATTTTATATTCAGTCAGACCAGCTGAGAAATTCAAGATAATCCATGTTAAATTACCATCAATATTTAAAAGTCATGTTGCCATTTCATCATATTTTTATACCTTTGTGTTCTCTTCCATTTTCCATCCCTACATTCTGATTTAGTATCATAGAATGAGAATATCCCAAGTTGGAAGGGACACAATAAGGATCATTGTGTCCAACTCCTGACTCCACACAAGATCAAGACATATACAGGTGAACACTCACTTTGGCAGCTCATTTTCTATATCTAAAACATAGGTCTTTTGTACATGCCAGATACTTTCAGAAAGGTGGGTCTCTCCAATGGATATCCTAAACCAGGTTTCCCAAACTACCATAGGTTCTGGAGTTGTCTCCCATTTACTTTTGTCTGTGATTAAGACTTTGTCATCTATCTTAAATTAAAGCTTTGTTTTAGGAATCTGAAGTTAGCTGACATAACCCTTGGTTAATTGATAAGATGATTTATCTCCATTTTGTTTAGCAATATGTATGTAAAAAGATCATCTCCACATTCCCAGATTCTGTCAGTTTTGGCTCTTGTAAAAAAATATATCAACTTTGTAAGAAATTTTAAGGAACTAAATAAAAGGTTCTCCTCATATCTACACTCCTGAAGGACAGGAAATCTAAAAATCTTATGCTTAAGAGCTAAAGGCTTTTTGTGATAGAAATCATTTTGTCTTAATTTAGAAGCTTACAGTGCAGAGATCTATTTGAGTTAGCTGTCTGCATTCCCATTGTAGTTAACACATCTGAGAAAATCTGGTTAATTCAAGTTGTGTGAGATGAATCCTCCTCTTAATGTAGCTAAGTTTACATTTCTAATACACTTGTGGAGCTGCCTTATGGAAAACAAGAGTGTTATTGATTCTCGTATGTGCTTAGGTGAGGAGCCAAAGGTTTGGCCATGGCCATGATGAAAGCCTTTCTTCACCTTGCATGCCCTCAGGATATCATGGGCCACACTGAAAGGCCATGTGGAATATTTTTCATCCTTAAAAAGTCTTCAGGAAGAAAATCTCATTTTCTCTTCCAGCAACTTAAGATCTGCTATACTAACAGTTCTTTCTAATCCAATATACTGACAGCACACTGCAGGAGATGCTTGAAATACAAGCAATAGGGATATACAGATTGATGGATTCCAACTGACATGTCGTTGCCTTCTTAAAAAAAAAAAACAACAAAACACTTTTTTTTTCAGTTTGGTATGGAATAACTTAGAAATTTCAGAAATACCCATTAGAGAAAGTTCAGTGGTGTATTCCTATCTTGAATTCTCCTAATGCCCACTGAAAAGAATTCATTTAATTTACTCATTTTTGACAGAGCTTATCATTTTAAATTACCATACTGTTCTCAAGCTGCTCATTAAACAGGAGATATGACGATAAGGTAGATGCATCTAATTAGCAATGAATATATTATTTATGGCTTCTTAGAAATATGAGTGACCTGTAAGTTAACATGGTTGAGAAATTAATTTTTAATTGGATTTGGTCTTCCTATTCTTTGCCTTTCACCTGAAAATTTTAAATAGGCACTTCTTAGTTCAAAGATCTGAAACTTCATGTGTCAAGTTGTAAAAAAGAGCAAAATAAAGGTAGACTCCAATAAACTGTCTGTGCTGTCATCCCTGGAATCTGTTAGAGTTCTGCAATAAATCATTTGCAGAATTATTTCCAGAAGCACCAAATCAGCAAATAATTTAATCACATGTTCAACCTTAAGTTCAGAACAGATTTGCAAACTCAGTAAAGTGCTGAAGTACATAAATTCTCTTTTCTTTCAATAGCATCAATGAATTGACATACTGAGTCAGACTAAAAGTTGTTTGTAACCTGATATATTGGCAGTTGACAATAGAAGGATTGTATGAAATAGGGATTTGCTGGTTGTTCTCTGGGGAGATTCTCCTAGCTATCTACAGCTTAAGAACCTTCTGAGATACAGGTTTATCCATATGATTGTGTTTAACAAAAAAAATGAAAGACCAATCTCATATGAATTTGTACAATCCCCTTTTGAATCACTTTAAATATTTATGGGACCTTTCTGTCGATTTGCTATTTGTTTTTCTATGCTCATTTTAGTCCAAAAATCAACAGACCGCTAGCTAAGTAAAACATACGGCTCATAGTCTGTTAAAGAAATATGAAGATATCCCTTGATTTCTTGAGTAGTAACTAACAATGTCTAATGACTTTTGGATTTTATTCCCTGCTGTGACTTTAACATCTTTCTATTTCTTTTGCATCTTCAGATGCTGTGTTGAAATTTATAATATATTAGAAACAATACTTAACATTCACAACATCTACTTCAACATTTTGTAACACAAGCACACAACTTCTATGTACAGATCCATTCACAAAAGCATGCATATATAGGCATATGTATTAGAGCTGCTTACCAAACTTAATATTTTTATTACTTCTTTAGCTGTTTATTCCAGTAATGTCACAAAATAACACCAAATATCAGGAAATCAATTTCACTGACATATCTTTGAGCATGCTCAGTCATTCATACCTTCTGTGGTATGTGATAACACTGCCATGAGTTTTAAATACACTTTTAAATCAGTATATAAAAGTTCTGTATAGGAAATATAATATGAGAACCATGCAATTCATCAATAACTTCAATGTTTTGATTAAATCAGGTCTGCATCACACACAAAAAAATGAGCATACTATAAATATGTTTACTTTTCATTTGAATTAAGCTACTCTTCCTATTAATATGTAAGATATCTCATAAATATTTTAGGAAGTAAGATTTTCTTTATGTTTACAGAATATGGCAGATGATGCATAATTTAAGAGAAAAGAAAATATATGTAAATATACAGGTATTTATCAAAAGTACATAGTCTTCATCGTAGAAAATGTTAATTTCCATGAGTATTTTCTGTGAAGATTTTTCTATCTGAAGTTTATCTTTTCTCCCTTACTCCCTTACCTTACATGATTTAATAATTTAAGCTGATGGAAAAAATCTTTTGCAAATCTGAGCCCTGAAATATTTATTAGAGGGGAGAGAAAACATCAAGAGAACACAAATGAAACAGAGAGACCATCTTATTCACTGGAGTAATGTTTGCGGAATTCTTTACAATAGAAGGAATCTTTGCTTTTCAAATGTATGTTTTTTTCCTAGAATGAATTATCTTTCTAATGGGATTTCTCAAATTACATGGTTTTTTTTCCTTTTTTGTTTTTTTTCCCCGATGTTACCTTCCCTCTAATTCCAAATAATTACGAAAGGCCAATTCTTTGTGAAATAAATTATTTTTTTACTCCAACAAGAAAACAATCTCCTGATATTTTATTTATTATTCACTCTTCAGCTGTCCTCTCTAAAGAGTGTCAAACTACACCTTTCAATTCTGTTAAACAGATATTCAAATGCTTTTTAAATATTGTTCACATTGATTTCTTGTAGTCAGAAAATTATTGTTCTTACTTCCAAATCTCACTTAAAACATAAAAATCTAAAGCATTTGAAGATGGATAAATGTTCCTGTTCAGCTGCTAAAGTTGTGCTGTTATAAATGTTATGTATGTGTAATGTTGTGTGCTGTTACAAATATTATGCCACATACAATAAAAACAAAAATATTTTCAAGGCAAGACTTCATGTACACAGAAAAATCAATGCTTTCTTCTGGTATAATTCCACATATTTTAGAATGACTCAACATAAGGAACTCACCCAAGCTACTTTCTGCAGCAGACTTTTAGAGGGATTTTCTTTCCATAGTTCCTTCATGCAATAAAAATTATGTGCATAAAAATGTATATAAAAATACATAACGCCTCTTCATTTTCCCGTTGTTTCATTTTTCATTGCATTACTAAAAAGTTTTCACCTCTGGCCACTTAATCTTATCATTTTCTGAAATGATTCTTCGTTGTCATTTCTCTTCAGGACCATTTATAGAAGAACAAAATGAGGCTAAACTTACTGTAGCTGTGGGGCAGTCTTAAAGCATGATTTTTACAACACTAGATTTCTACCAGTAAACTTTCTAGAAAAAAAATATATTTTCCTTTAAGAATTTTTTATTTCATTTACCTATTAGCTATTCAAATCCTAATAATTTATTTTAACATCTTATTTCATTCTCTTGCAATGAGAAGTTTAATCAGCTGCTTGGATTAAACACATCTTGCACATGGTGTTGTTTTTTTGTTTTTTTTTTTTCCAAAAGTGCTGACTTCAATTCAAAGTTATTCTTCTGTGTTTCCATTAAGTGGCCAGATTCCCATGTCTTCTTCCTTCTGTCGTACTCTTCAGACAGAGAGACCTTGAAAAAAATTAAAACTTATTTATTTCTTAGAAGACTTTTGTTTACTATCAGCATTCACGATGAACTTCTCCTGGAAGGACTCATTTTGAAGAAAGAGAAGGTGCTGTCTTTGCTTGAGGATGGCTGCTAAATCTTCGGCAAGAAATTCCACTGTAGCTTGGCAGATTCTGTCACAAATGACTGCATTTGTCTGCAGTGAAAGAAAATTCTCTGTGAGGGAAAATGAACAGAACACGCTGATGTGATCAATTTTAAAATGTGTGGCAAGAGGTAAAATCAACAATTGTCTGTTTTGTTGACTGCACGCAGAGCATTCAATATAAGCCAACATAACTAACTTTGGAGGATACTATTTAAAGTGTTTCACTGAATTTTTCATGAGTATCTGTAGGTTCACATGGGAAAAAAAAAAAGAAAAGAAAGAGATTATAGGGATACACTATCCCTATAGTTATTATCCACACACAACAGGAATTTGACAGATTTGGGCAGTGTCTCTAAGAAAGATCCAGGATTCCATTTGTGAGGATCTCTCAAATTGTGAAAGATATTTGACTGTAATGGGAACAAAGAAATAAACAAACACAATGGCAGAAGCAAACTGCTAGTAGATGGATATTTAAGGACTTTTTTCACTTCAGTCTCAAAAAAAAAATGCAGTATGAGAAAGAGGGTGTATAGAAATAAGTCACCACAACTGATGAACAAGGGATAAAAGCTGGTATTTTGTAGATTAAAAAGTAGATGAGAAATGTCATCTGCATGTCAAATGCTAAAGTGTATTATGTTTACATTGAAAACTAATTGAAAACAAAGGTGATTTTTGATTCTGCCTCATGAAACTCTCTACAAGATATATCTCATCTGAACACTTTCCTTTACTTACAGTTTCCCTAAATTAGGTAAGATGATGGAGATGGAAATTTACATGAGGTAGAATGCTTGTATCATTTTTTTTTTTATTTATTTATTTTGTTTAGGATGCAATCATGCATATTTAAATTTTCACTGAGGTATTTCTGATTTGGTCCAACAATGTTTGCACTAGGACTTTGATCTTTATTACTTTGGCCCTTACTTTGCCTTCCTCCTTCTGGGTTACATATATATTTACAGTAGTTCACCTTCACCTACACAAAACAAAACAAAACCAAAACAAAAACTGTTATGAAGAATAGCCATTCCACTGGAATTAATAATTAAATATTCTGATCCGTATCAGAATTTCTTTCTGGACGAGGTAAGAAGGAAGTACCAAGGCAGGTAGAAGATATAACTTCATTTCCACCTAATTAACAATTTTTTATGAATTATTATTTCCTACTATATACTTATTTCCTACTATCTACTTGTAATAGCTGGATAATTTTGATATTTTCAAAATGAAGAATGTTTTCTTCCACTTCTTTCTCCTTTTTTTTTTTTTTTGCCCTGAAATGATGTCATTCTTTTTCATTCTAATACTGAGTATGAACCATTTAGTGTAATGGAATGTAAGCATTTCAATCATTTATTTTGAATTTTAGTTTTAATGTGAAGGGAGGGAGGAAATCAACCCAAAATGTTTATCTTTTGATGAACAGAGAAATATATGTTGTTGCATGACATAAAATCTTGTTACCTCTAGAAATAGAATCAGAATATATATCCAGATACTCCGAAGTCTGAAATCAAATTCTTCTTAAAATTATTGGAATGGCACTAAGTCCACTGTGATTAGCGTGCACTTTATATATACCTTGCTAAAGTTGAAGTTATTACAGTGTGTGATCGTGACATAAAGTCCTGCTTGGCCGTAGGTCTTACATGTTTTTGCAAGCCAAAAATTGAAGTCAAGGGAACATAATATCTTATTCAGCACCAGTAAAGAAAATGGACAGTGAGGTAAATGGCTCATCAACAGTTTCCACTTTGCACAGACTATTGTCAGGAGAAGCTTGAAACCAATGCAGAATGCTTATTAATTTGTTGCTATTATACATGGTACCAGAGGTTCCCTTCTGACTTTTTTAAGCTTGCAGATTAAAGTTGAGATGTTTATAATCCTTCTGATGACACTGGGGAGTCTGCCCAGACCATTTCTCTCTCACAAAAAAAAATGGTACTTAGGTATGTTTGTAATTATCTTTTGCTGCATGCTCCACATGCAAGAACCATCCTTTCAGACCTAATAGCAGCTAAGTCAGCCATGCTGTCATTATATTGAAAAGTTTTTTATACTACATGACACTTACAATCTACTCTTCTAGAGAGAATAAGAAAACCTATATTTCTCTTCATCTTTTTCCTCTCATGCTGCATGGATTGAATTCCATTATGGGATGTATGTAAGTGGGAAATGATTCTCACTTCTTAAATACAAGTAGATCATGACTTCAAGTTGCTCTCTCAGAATTACACAAACACATCCACATACTTATTTTTTCTCTTATTTTCCCTCAGTTAATTTTTTCTTTAGCATAAAATTACAGTCAAAGATATACTTGTCTGGTAGAGCAATCATTTCAAAGCATTACCTGGAGAACTTAGTGTATTTTCTGGCTTGTATCAGATTAACTTTTGGGAGGATGAGTCAGGAATACGATGAGAAAGAGAGTCCAACAAAATGAGGTTTGTTCAGTTGACATGCATTCAGAAGCATGGTTAGATGCAACTGCACAGACTGTTAATATGCTGGCCAGCCTTTTTATCCCTGCAGAAACATATAACTTCAGGTTATAAATCTCAGTTTGAGACTGAGATCTTTAGCCTCATCCTTTGTGGATATTTGTCCTCATCACAAAAAAAAAAAAAAAAAAAAAAAAAAAAGGAATTTAATGGAAAGGCAAGCCTTTGACTCAGTTCTTGTTCTTATGGAGTAACAGATACTATAAGCCTCAGCTAAAGAGCATTGGCAGCAGTAGAGCAGTAGATGGGAATCATCTAAGACATCTGCACTGTTCTTTAACAAGCTTTTATTATCAACCTTTCAGTCTCTTCAGAGCCCTCATCAAATCAACAACTGAAATAATTTTCTAACTTAAGAAAAAAAAAGGAACGTTGCATGCAAGAATATATCCTAAAGTGCAAAGAGCAACTGAAGGGAAAAAAAAACAACAAGAAAAAAGATATTCTTGAAATTATGTACGTATACACATAGAGAAGGCTGAGGGATGCAGGCAAAGGGGCAAGTAAAACTAAAGAAATGATAAATAAGCTCTCAAGAAAAGCATCCAGACCATACTGTTTTGTGGGAATTTTCATTAGTTCTGAAATTAGAAACTGGGCATTAGGGTTGGGGAGAGGAGAGTGTCTCAAACCAGCTGCATCTCATTTTAATTAAGGTCTAATTAGCAAGTAAAGCTTGCTGGAAGCAGGAGAAGTCCATGTCTACATAATACAGATCAGCTCACTGTAGCAATTTTTGAGACTGAAGGGGTGGCAGGATGTTACTGATAAGGAAGAAAAGAAAAATGAATAAATTTAAAAGTTCTTGTGATCTTCCATCGGTAGGGTTTTTTTTCTGAAATGTATGTCTGCATAGAATTTTCTTGGGTTTCTTTGTTTTATGTTAAAAATAATTTAGAAATGAAGGCGTATAGACACTAGGTATGGATGTTTAAACTTCTAAATTTATTATGAGCTTGTGGGATTTCCCTTTTCCTTCTCTCTGTTATTTTTTTTGTTTCTATGTTGTTTTTTTTGTTTGTTTGTTTGTTTGTTTAGGTAGTTGGCTGTGGAGTACGTTGTAAGACCCATTTTTGTGCAATAACTAAAAATGATACCAGTTTTATCCTGGTGTTGAGATATGTTATTGGCTATCTGTGATCACTATCTCTATGTAGATAATATGATAGTTGTTGCATTTAGAAGATCTTAGTAATCTTGTTTTATTTAAATCTAGTCTTTTTTACAATCAGTTACCCTTACTGAAAAATACTACTGAAAAATACTGAAAAATACAGGGATTTCCTTTGTGGAAAAGACAATATGTCTTGAGTGGTTCTATATATATGTGCTTAGAGGAAATATACTCATTTGGATCTAGATATTCTTTACTGCTACTACAACTCTATTAATCTAAGGATGTTGTACAACAGGGAAGGCTGTGTTATGAAATAATGTGAGAAGGTGAATTAAAAATTTTGATCTTGATTATAATGTTATTTGTAGACCAAACATGTTGAGGGGTGTCACTTGAAAGGGAAGATAATAATGCATGAAGTTTCAACTCCTCATAATTCTGCTATGTTGTTTTATTTAAGTGTTCAATAATATTGGGAAGCCATGGTTTTGGATGACGAGTTGGCAAGCCTTTCTAATGACAAAAATATGGCAGATGTTGCCCACAACTTGTTGGAAAATGGGAAGGTCAATAAAGGACATGAGAGAAAATAAATATTTCTAAATTTCAGTTCCTGGGCAAAAAGCATAGAAAATGTTATTGGAAGCCATTCTCAGGCATCTGAGGGACAGGATATTGACTGCCAATGGATAGCATGTGTTTACACAGTGTGAGCTGTACCTGATAAAGATTTTTCTTTTCTAGGGTGGAAATGATTTGTTCTCTTCATGGTGGGAAAGCAGAAGATATTGTTTACCTTGATTTCAGCAAGATTTCATAGCATGTTTTTTGTCAAGTCAGAGATGAGTGGGATATGAGTTGAGTAGAAAAACAGCTGATCTGCAAGACTAAATTTTGAATTTTAACTGGATATTGATTGAGTGCTCTTTTCTGAGGGTCAGTACTAGAATTGGTGTTTAGCATCTTTGTGTGTGACATGAATAATAGTCTTGTAGCAGTGCTTGCTCTTGGTGTGATCCTACCTCAGGAGATCTGTGGGTGAGACTCCTACTGCAAGAGGTGAGGTTACTTAAAATTGTGCGAGGTGAGTCTGTGCTGCTTTTCTGACTCTCAAGTGACATTTCTGTGCTCCTCGGGCATCCTTCTCTATACCAGCTACTGTATTAACTGACCAGTCCCTCTTTACTTGTCTTGGACTATTTTGACCCTGGAGTAAGGAATCTGTTTTCCCATGGAAGTTGGGCTTGATGATGTCTAGAGGTCCCTTCTAACCTCCATGGTTCTGTGAAGTCTCGTTTGGAGTAACATGGTTCTTAATGTTATACCTTCAAGAAAAATGAATCTGAGATCCTAGTCTAATTCTGCTGAAGTTATCTGGTAGTCCTGTTTTGAAAGTTATATGTAGGTCATAGCAGGACATCAAAACTTAGAAAATGACTTTTATTGTTTGCTTGCCTAGAAGGAAAAACGGTTGTTATTTAAAGTTGTGAAACTGTTTCAGAAGATGTGCCTTCTCATTAACATAAAATTTCTGCTATGCTGTAGTGAAGTGTTGGCTTCTGGCTATGTTAAACTTAATTATTTTCCTCCTAACACCTTTTGTATTCATGATTCTTGACTTATCAAATCTGATAGCAGTTGCAAAAATAAAAGGGAAAGTGCAAATAATGTTTATTTCATTGTAACTTGTCCATGTTTTATGATCTGAGTAAAATACCCCACATGATATATTTGATTCATCTTTTTTTCTTCTGCTGGTTTAATGTATTTCTTATAAAAACATAAAATAATTACAAAACCAATTTAGATGCAGCTTAATCCTATGAGTATTTTTTAAATTGAATTGTTAGCTTAAGCAACAAAACTGAAAAGAAACCTAGTATTGCAAGCAACAGTCAAATATGTGGTATGTCCTAGTTTTTCTCTATAAGAGATATTTGGAGATACTACTTATTCTCTCCTAGAAAGAGAAACTGAAAAGGAATCATCATCATGGGACATTAATGTTAAAGCTGGCGTTAAGCTAGCTATTAATCAACCTTATGTGACTTTTTTTTTTATTGTAGCCTAACGTTTAGGGCAATGCCATTATCTCCTTTAAAGTTGCATACAAGTATATATTATTATCAGCGTTCATAAATTTTGAATTATCAGCTGATGGGTAGTATGGTAAGGATTTAAAGAAGCCCCTAGATCTTTCAGAATTCAGTCTGGAGTACTGAAGTAGAATTCAGAAACAAAAAAAGGCACATCAGTATAAAGAAAAAAAAAAAAAAAAAGGAAAACACAAAACACAAATCTTTTCTGTTCATTGCAACTTTTTTTATTTTAGAATATTTTTGGACTTAATCAAAACTACAGAAATGAGAGCCCCAGTTCCCTGCTTTGTTGTCGGTATGGCTAATCTTGTCTTTTTACAGCATCTTGAAATTTAGCATATCTAGCTGGTTTAAAAGATAGGTTAGTCCCATTGTTAACTAACCAAACTTGTGAATGGGAGAGGTGTGGTTGAGATCTCATGACTGCTGCAGACCCTTCTCCAAGCTCAAAGGCACAGTGTACCCAAATGCATTACAGGATGTGCCTTTGTTCTGCTGGTGCACGCAGTTAGGTGGTAAGTTCCCCTCATGCATCCAGCATCCCTGCTTCTACGTTGATCTTAAGAACTATTATTTGGGTTGGGCTTTGTCAGGCAACATGATATATAGTGCATTAAAATGCTGTGTAAAACGTACTGCTGTTTCTTCAGTCCTGCTTGCATGCCTTGATAGGATTTCATTTCTTCATAGTTCAGGAAATAATTTCCAAAATTTTCTCCAAGCAATTATACCAACATAATACAGAAAAAGTATATATATCATTACCAGACTTTAATATTTGAAAAGCAGTACAGAACTCCCAGGTTCCTGTAGACCAATGATAGCTGGAAGTTACGTAAAATATTTGCAATGTTCATCCCGTGTTTAACAATCTTTGTAGCATCTGTCAGAGATGGGTGTTGCCTTTCTTCCTCTGGACGGAGGGACAAAGATCTTCAAAAGCACCCAACCAACTCTACATTTAATTCATTGTTATGCTAGTCGGTAGCTTCATAGTACAGAGCTTTCCAGTAGGAAAAACACTTTGTTGTGCTATTGAGAAAGTTTGCTTCCTCGCTTCATCATTTTCTTTAGGATGCTGCTTCCAGCACTTCAGATCAGTGTAACTGTTAAAATAGCTGCAACTGCATGTATTTGGTCTATAGGGACAGTAAAGAGAAAGATCTCTGCCCCATGGGAGTTGTTCTTGGCTTTCTTAAAATTGAAGGAAGTGCTGGCCTCTGGAAGTTTATCATGGCACATGAGACAATGATCACCTGGCCTGTTTAATTTGTGAACAGTTAAGATTCAAAACTTTTACTTTATACTTTCAATCTATCAAAATGAGGACACTTTGAATGCATTACTATTGAAGATGTTTTCATTTCAAGGTTTCTAAGACTTACTAAGCTGGAGTCTTAAATCCAATGACATCTTTCTATTTGGAATGACTGTAGTATAACTGTCTAAGCTATGACTCCTGCTCTCAAATGGTCCAGGTTACTTTCTAAAGTGACTTCAAAATCTAATTAGATCTGAAGGCAAACTTCTGGCTGAATTGCAATGACTGTCAAAGTACTTCAAACAGTTAGAAAACCTTGATTTTGAACAATTATTTTTTTATTTCACTGCAAATGATACTCAAGGCAAGAGAATCCAGCTAACATTGGAGTTTCTATTTCCTAATCTCTTTCTTGAGGCCTTAACAGTTTACCTTTAACATCTATGCACATTTTGGACTCCTAGGGTTTGAGGCTGCTTAGACTCTGTTTCTGCCTACATCTTACCACATATTTCTTCTGGGTTATTTCCCTGTCCTTCATCTATTAAGAATCATTATTTGTGAGCTCTTCTGTACTCAAAAGTCCGCTGAAATTTGAGTAATGTGGAATATTTAGAGTGATTGGAAAGGAAGAGAGAGATTGCAGTTTTTCAAGGTACTCTGGGGAGTGTGCACCGCTCTTCTCATGAAGTATAAATATATTGGTCTATCTGTAGTAGGTGCATACTATAACATTTTTGACAACAAAACTATACTAGAATTTACTTTACAGCCACAAGCATGTTCTCAGGCACATTTTTAGTGCATTTGAAATCAAGTAACTGCAAGTATAGTTTGACATTTATGAAAACTGGGTTTTGAAACTGAGATTCCAAGTAGTATAATGTAAATCTGAGCTTAATAAATGAGATTTGTTGTAATTCGGAATTTTGTACCATCAAGTGAAACAGAATTTGATCACAACTATGTTGAAAACTTAATTGTAGAGTAGTAAAGGGTTATGTTCAAAATATATATGAAATAGGTTTGTCTCAAAGCAGAATCAGTTTGAAAATATTTCAGTGAAAGACCAAGCAGAATGTTTTAGTCAGGTAAGAATAATGAATGCTGTCGAGGATTTGTATATTAGTTCATTCTTCTTCCCTGCTGTCTGCCGCAGTGTCAGTTGCTCATATTTTCAACTATTAAAACACAAGCTAAAGTTACAGGTTGCTAAATATAGCTAGCTTGCTAACATCTGTTAGTTTGATAGTTTATTTGTAATGAAGACCCCAGAGCAAAATCCAAAATGCTGAGATAGAAGTAAAACCTTTCTATAATTTTTAGTTGCAGCTTAAAATAATGGAAAGTAAACATGATGATAAAGCCCAGCAATAAACAAAATATGGAAGGGGGTAACTAAGAGTAAGGTTTCTCTCATTGCATTCCCTTTAAGAGGAAAAGAATCATTGCTTTGCAATCTATCATCACCTTTGAAACTGTCATAGACCAAATCAGATCTTCACCAGCTGGAGGTGACTGTAGCATTCTTTTGGAGATGATTTTTAGTGCTATATTCTACTTCTGAAATGAAACCAGACATGAGTAGGAAAAGAGGATGGGTGCTGAAGAGAGGTGGGGTTATGTCCCTGGGCAGATTACTGAGGAATATCAGCATACTAAAAGGGAAAGTTTGTTTAAATACCTATAAAACTGAGGATAGTAGGCTGCTTCTTCACAGGACATACATGTCTTATGCTTAATATTTCTAACATTTCAAGGAGCAAGTAGGAGTGCTTACGAGTTTATAAGTACAAAAAAATTTGAGACAATAGAATGCTTTGAAATTGTTTATTTGTGTTTCATAAAACTTAGAATGACAAGCTTGTCTCCTTCCTTGCCTTCTATTCACTGTGTCAATTCTCAAAATCTGAATCATAACTGTGACAGCTTTTCCAAGCTTTGCCTTTGTCAACTGTACCTTGCAGACTAACTTTTTAGAGAAAGGTGAATAGAACCTCCTGTACAGAAAAGCCTTCGCAAGTATAGATAAATGATTTTACTTTCCTCAACTGAAGAGGTGCTTTGAATGGTGTAACCTGGCTCTGAGCACAGTTTTGAAACTCTGTCCACCAAGGAACTGTCACTTAGTTCCATCTGTCTGAGATCTTGTCCATAAACACTATTTTTTCTGTGACAAGAGTTGGTGGCCTTTTGAGGAAAGGCTGTTGTCTGTAGGCCAGTGCCTGTTTTATGCATAATTTTGTTTAGTAAGAAGTAATGACACGTGTGATTTTCTACTGGGATCTAATAGGAACCGTAATGCTCTATCATTCGGTAACACTTTCCTCTTATAACATATATATCAGTGTAGAACAAGGCTATAATGAGCTGAAAGATACTCTGACCTACAAATAGGCTTTAAGATCCCAAAATGAAGGAAAATCTTGCGGAAGGAAGCTGTTCTTATAAAATGCAGTTTTGGGATTGTCTTGATGCAATGCATAATGAAAATTTTGAGTGAAGATTTAAGCAGAAGTTTGAGGGAGAGTACTTTTACACACAGTTCCTCAAAATTGCAATTCTTTTTTTTTTTTTTTTGGCATTTAAAACCTCTTTATTATACTTCATAAATATTTCCATGCTTATCTTATGGTCTTATGCTATGTACATTGAATTATCTCTGGGAACTTTGGCTGAACTTGAGGGCTGTGGCGACAGTTATCCTGCTGGAGATAATCAGAATCACATCACTGAACTAAGATGCTGTAGTGATTTGTTTATTTCTTTTGGTTTACACTAAAGCGTAACTCAGATTCAGAAAGCAACTAAAAACATGCAGTTAAACTTTTTTCAGATACTTTCCTAATGTTTGTTTTTTGGGAAGTGATCCACCGCAGGACTGGATTAAAGAAGTACAAGGTAGATTCAGCTGACAACTGCAAGAGTACCCCTTAAACCAGAAATTAAAAACAATGATAGATTGACATGGTAACTAAACAAGATATGATGATTATATACTTCCTAAACACCTTCAAAAACTTGGTCTTCAGTCACTTGCATATGACAGAGCATGCTTGATCAAAGTGTAGGTGTTTGTCCATGTTTGCATTCCATCATTGTTCTCACTGCCTTCATCTCCCACTTAACAGAAATTGTTCATTATTGTAGTAAACTGTCCAAGTCAATGTTCCCATAGAAACTTAAACTTTCAGAATTGTTTTTCTTCTCAGATTGTTCATTTTTTGTTTTTGTCACTGATACTAGCTTTGCATTTAATAATTGGCTTCTGTTAGTAAGTGAATAAACAAGGATGTATAGGTTCCATGTGGAATGTGATTATTTGCTTCTGGCTCCCTGGACTTCTAAAAGTACTGTATTGAACATGCCAGCCAGCATATGAATGAGCCAACAGTATATACCAAAACACCGTTAAGCTCAAATTTTCTACAGATCTTTGATTTAACCTGTCAGGGAACGTGGTAAATGGCAGGTATTTTCTGAAGCTTTAGTCCTTAGGAGATTTATAGCAAAAATCCCACCTCTTCTTATAACTAGCTGCCTACACTCAGCCTTCTTCACAACGCATCTGATAGAAGAATAACCTCAGAACAAAGATAGAACAAAGATCCTCAGAATGATGCATCAAATAATCACTCAGTACCCTTCAAACTTGCATGAGTTATTTTATAATAAAACTGAATTATTTTTCTGCTGGTAGTGTGAATCTACCTGGACAAAGATTTTTGTATACAGCCAGCTCATGGGTTCATTTCCTCAGGACAAGATCTGAACTGGTAGTTACGAACTGAAGTTCTTATAATCATTCCTATTGATCACTGCTGCTATTATGTACAGATACAAACTTCTCAGAGAAAAGCCAATAGAAAGCTATGAATTATTTATGTTTTCAAAATAACTCAGATTCTCTCAAATAAGATTTCAGTTTAGTTGTGATAGTTTCTTGTGAGAGGGGAAAGAAAACAAATACAGAACATTTCAGTTATTCTCAAACCAAATTTTTCAAGTGAGAACTTAACCTGATATTATAACACTTCTAATGTCTTGGTTATTTACCAAGAAAGTCAAAAATAATATCAAATAAATCAGACCATCAAAAGTAGTTCAGCTATTCACAACCTCTTCATCAAAGATGGTATAATAGCTTTTGTCTTGAACAAAAATTCTTCCTGTTACTACACAGGTAAATCACTCCAGTCATATTGAATACAATGGTAAGCCATATCAAGAGAAGTTGGACTATTTCTGTTATAACCCTTGAGAAAACTCAGAGGAAGAGTAGAGTGGCAACATTAAGTCAAACATTTTAAGAAGTGTAATGTCCTAGATACTCCTGTTAGATTGTGGATCTTAAACCAGCATTTCAACACAAAAAAAAAAAACAAACAAGCTTCTGTTAACTTCTGATTTGAGAGAGCTGGGGTGAGTTTTCCATTTAAAAGCATAGAATTCAAATACATATTGTAATTCCAATACATACTGTGAAACAGAGCTCACTATTGAAGCCAGTTTTCCTTGATGCCTTACTATAGAAAAAATTCAGGATTGCTGCACAAACTTCATAAACATTTTTTTTAATGTTTGTCCAACTTGTAAACGAATACATTGGAACTTCTATATTACTTTGAGGTTGGAATTTTTGAGGTGTTAGGTGCTCAAACAAAATATCAGTAAGTCTTCTGATGTCTGACAGCATTCAAAGAAGCTGTGAATTTTTCACTTGTTGATTTGTGGAGGAAGTTGCTTTTTGTGATAATTGACTAAGGATAACAGAAAAGCTATAGCTAACTGAAAAATACCTATTGAAAAATTATCATATTGATTTCATAATTGAAATTGTGGGCTTGGTTTATAAAGTATAAAGGAATTTTTGGCAGTGTAATGAAATGGTTATTTTTAATTAGAGCTAATAGAAATACTAGTAGGAAAATGTAATTTTGGCAGATCCAGCAATATGCATCTTTTCCCTGAAGCATCTTCTCTATTTTGTTTGCTTAAATGATAATATGGAATTTTGGATGCAATTCTTACAGTCCTAGATAGGAATAACAGGACTGTCTATCAAGACTGGTTACTTACCTCTCTGTGATGTTTTTCATATCTGTTTGAGGTGTTTAAATACCAAAGATGGTGTGAGATACTACAAGTAGTTATGCAGAAGTGTTAGTCATAGTAGTTATTAGCTGTGGGAATATAATGCTGCTGATAGAGTGCTGTTGGTAGCTGAGAAATCAACAGATGTGGCTCCCGTAAGCAGGAAATCTGTCTCTCTGGGCTAGCAGATGTCTGAAATGACCACTTAAATGGATTTGATGACAGAGCATAGATTAGACAAATTTGTATTAAAACATAAAATGTGTTTGTGTAATTAATTGCTCAAGCTCCAGGTATGACTAGGAAAACACAAGGAGTAGGGAAGAAGTAAATTGAGACAAATTTCATTCATGTGGTTGCTCTTAGAAAATAGAAAGTTCTGTCCAAAATAGAGAACATCTTCCTATGGAGTTTTTAGTCCTAACGTTGATTTGTTCACTTCTTGAAAGGAAGCTGTTCATTAGAGATAGTCCACTGAAATCAAACTATCTGCAGGAAACCACCAAGTCATGAAATCTGTTAGAGATGGTGCACTACAGATCTTTCCTTGTCTTGCTGTTAGCAGAGGCATAAGAGAGGTCAATGTCACCAGAAATGGGAGCAATTTCTCCAAATAGTAGGTTTTATGTCTGCCATAAAGATATTTTCTCTAAGAACAAAAGTGATCTGGAACTGATAAAATGTGTGTCCTGGTAGCAAGTTTTATATAAAGAGTTCAAAGTTTTCAATATCTTCTGAGATTAGAATGTAATACTTTTATTAGAAATTAATCAACTTTATTAGGATTTTAAACTGTGATTTCTAACATCCTTCCTTTTTTTATGTTTATCTGAAGTTTACAATGAGAAATCATTTAAACATTTTTCCCTTAAGTTAAAATGGAATTCATAATATCATAGGTTGAGTTTGACAGCCCATTTTTTAAGGCCTGTTATCAAGTGGAAATTGTTATTTCAAAGTGTTACGGACTGGAAATCAGAATGCAAGGGGTAGAATGAGATAATTTACTCAGGATGATTATGCTGACTCTACTGAAAGTGTCTGTAGTTTTTTGATTAATACTATAAAATGATTATTCCTCTAATTCTTATATTAGTGAGGATAACTGAATAGCTCAGTTTAAGAAGGGTAAGGATGTGCTGTGGAAATGAAATGTGAATAGTCCTTTCCCAAATATTACAGCTTAAAACTAGATCTACTGAACTCTGAAACTAAAGGTGCTACAGTGGAAGGCAGAAACTTCCCAAGGTTAGGAATCCTCATTATCTCAACAACTTTCCAAATGCCCCCTAAAATAAACAAAAAACACAAGTGTAATGCAAAATAAAGAAGCAAACTACAGTGCCGTGTTGCTCTCTTAAGAGTGTACTTGAACCTCATGAAAGAAAGGTTTGAACAACTCTAATCTAGAAAGGATAATGTGCCAAAAGCTGATCATTGAGTTTCATTCATAAAAGCACCATTATATTCAATCTTTTACATAACAAGGACATGTCCTAAGTAGACAGGAAGGTACTGTATATGGTACCAAATACAGCTTAAGTGGGGAAAAAAAAAAAAACAACAACAACTTAATGTTTTCCTATGCCATGTTTGTGTCTTTTTCCTCAACACGTGTATTTAGATGAGGGACATAGGTGATTCCTGTATTATAACTTGAATTTTTCAGTCAGTCTGGACCTACAAAAGTTCATTCAATATTGCTTTACTTGATAAAAGTCCTTTTAAGCACTAAAATTCTGTGCTTTTGGACTGTCTCTCTGTCAGTGGCTGAAAAACTCCCACCAGCTTCAAGTTTGAGCCATGACATGCATAGCTTCTTGTGGTGCCTGTGTAGCTATGAAATTTTTTAATCTCTTTATTTTTTTAATTCCCTTCAGAGCTCACATAGTGTCCTCAACCACTAAGCAAAAATAAGGGCAGAAGAATGGAGTAGCCAGATGTGTTCAGTTAAATCAAGCTGAGTGACAGAACCCTTATGCCTGAAATTAGTTGAGATGAATGTGCTTTCAAAGGAACAGTCTAAATTATACCTGTTGACAGAGACATAAACAGATTACCATGATCACAGTCTCATGCCTAATGTGAAAAGCACTGAGCAAGAACTCCAGACCAATCGCCTTTAACTGTATCTCTGTAAAGTTTTCTAGTTCATCTCCATACAAAATAAAAGCTGTCAATAAAAGTGTCAATAAAAAATGAAATCACCTTCTGTATTGGAATGCTTTTGAGAGAATTTTGCATTCGTTTTTTTGTTAGTTTTCTGCAATACAGTGTCTAAGAATGGTTTACAATGAGAAAAACCATCCCTATGAGGATTTTAGATCTGATTACTGCCTGGTGTAGATACACATTGATTTCTTCTAGTGAGGGATTTCATGCAGTATATAGGTCTGCTGAGAATATGCCTTTCCCACACCCATGTTTCTCAGCCCAGAGGGAGCACATGGATATTCTTTAGGGCTCCCTTGAGGTGATGGCTTGATCGTTTAGATTCTTCTTGGATCTGTGTTTATAGTTGTTGTCCTAAAATAATAATTGAAGACATCTGATTTACAGGATGCCTATGCATGCCTGAGATTTTTCCATTTGGAGAGTGCACTTTATCACTTTCTACCTGATAAAAAGCCAACAATCATGAAGAACATATACTCTCTTTTTTTTTTTTTTTTTTTTCCCCCCCAAAAAAATAAGTGTGATTATTCATTGTCTTGGCTCTTCTTTGGTAGGATGCTGGTCAGAGTGGTTAATGAAATGCACACTACAGATGAAGGTAACAGAAAACCCAGTATAAGATATCTCCTAGGTATCTATGTAAAAAGATATTGGCTTTTCCTAGTGTGCTTAGTAGTCCTGAGGATAAAGAGGGCATAAATATCATTATTTCCTGTTAGGTCTGTCTGCTTCAAATTACTGCAGAAGTCTCAAACACCAAATATCAAATTCTATTTCATTTTTTAATCACCATAAACTATAATGTAGCTCATATCTGCAAACACTTATTGCTTTGTATAGCAAGAATATTTTTAGCAACTCTGAAGGATGTTACTGTGAGAAAATAATTTCTACAAGAGGAAAATGATAGTTGCTTTTAAATTACATGTTAATCTGGGAGCAGTATTTAAGCTAAACAATATAATAAAGGTAAATTTTCTGGGCATTTAAAGTAAAAGCCTGGGATGTGCAATTAAAGCAAAGTGTCAGGTACTCAGGGTTTTATTTCTGCTTTTGTCATTTGCTCACAGATATGTGAATTTTGAAAGAGAACCATTGTGAGAGCTGATTACCTGAGAAGTCCAGCTGGATAATTCATCACGAAGGCAATAGCCTCCTGGGTAAAGAAGCGTATAATATGGAGAAGTAGTAATAAATGCTATGCTGAACATGAAATTGTCCCATACAAGTAGAAAAATGGATTAGCAGGATGAAAATTTAAAAAAGAATGTGTGAATTTACTTCAGCATCCAATCTTTTTAGCAGATGTAATAACAGCTTTTTCGTTGGTAAGTTGAACAGGTTTGTAAAAGAGACTTTTTCCACTGAGCACTGTCTCATCTACTACAGTACACTAGCCATAGTATTCCTTGGGGGGAAAAGGCAATACATTTCTTTGAAAAAGGATATTTAGATTCTAATTTGGAAAATCCTCTGGGTGACAATAACAGACAGCAAAGAAGCTGTGCTGACCCTCAGGTAGTTTGTACTGATGGTTATCTATCTACTTTGTTTGTGAGAACAGAGAACTTCTATGCTGAGTGGGTCTGATTTCTAACTCCAAATTGTGTACTTCTGATGAATCTCTCTGTACATGGGGTTGGTTTTACTTTTAGTTTCTCCTTGTGTTGAGCTAGATGCCAAAATAAAAAATAAAAAACCCACAATTTATTGATAAACTGAAGCATTTGGGAATCACTGACAAATATTCACTGATTGACCAGTTCATCATCCATTTCTCCATTTACATTCAAAAATTAAAAAGATTTAATCCTTCTTGTTTCCGCTTGTAACATTTTGCTACACCAGAGCAGAAAGGAACTTTTTGATTTCCATATGACATTTTGGAACCCCAAATGGCAATATATTCTAAAAGATGTGAAATAGAAAAAGAAAGACATAGTCATGTTTTTTTCCTCTGTTTAAGGAGCAGAAAATTTAATATTTGTTTTAGAAGAAAAATTTTTCTATATTCCTTTTCCATATAACATTTTGAGGAGTTTTATCATAGAAATATAGAATGGGTTGAAAAGAACCACAATGATCATCTAGTTTCAACCCTCTGCTATGTGCGGGATCACCAATGACCAGACCACACTGCCCAGAGCCACATCCAGCCTGATTTCAGGGACGGGGCATCCACAACATCCTTGGGCAACCTGTTCTGAATCTGTTATGAATAATCCTTTCTATGGAAAGAATAACTTGTTTTATATACGTATATTGCATTAATCTATGCTAATGCATACTTGGAACATTCAATTTCATACACTTCTATACGTTGCCAAAATTTTCAACAGAATTGGAGGTTGTATAAATATAATGCATGTGTATTTTTCTTTGGCATGATTTCATCATTATTTCTATGGCCATCACAGTCATAGAATGAGAGAACTTTTTGAGTTGGAAGAGAACTTTAAAGACTGTCCACTTCAAATCCCCTGCAATGAAGAAGGGCACCTACAGCTCCATCAGGTGCTCAGATCCCCATCCAGCCTGACCTTCAACGTCTTTAGGGACAAATTTCTGGTCAGCCTGTGTCACTGCTTCACCACAAAAAAAAAAAAAAAAAAAAAACTTATTTCACGAGAAACCTTTTTCTTATATCGAATCTAAAATTCCCCTCTTTTAGTTTGAAACCATTTCCCCTCCACAACAAATCATTCTAAAGATTCTATCTCTTCTTTCTTACAGCCTATCTTTAGATACTGAAAGGCCACTATCAGATCTCCTGAGAACACACGCTTCTCCAGACTGAGCGTACTCTGCTCTCTTGGCCTGTCCTCATAGGGAAGCTGCTCCATCCCTTGGATAATTCTGACTGTTACTACTATAGAATCATAGAAAATAATTCATGTATATATTATATCCTTCTAGATGTGTAGATCTATCTTCAGGATCATGGCTTTGATATAGTTGTCTGAACAACAAAATTAAAAAGGATGATATCTGGGTGAAAATACGATGCTACCAATGTTGGGTAATTTGCAAATGACACAACTTGCTCAGTTGTCTCTGTCTCCTGAGCATTTTTTGAAAGGTATAGGAAGTATTCAATTGGTGATTGAGAGACCTCCCTACAGACAAACTAAACAAAAGGTAACAATTTATCCCAATGTTTTGGTTCACTGCTGATGAATTTTCTTAGCATCTGCTTAAGTGTTTGATTAAACTATTCTATAAGCCCATCTGTTTCTGGCTGATAGGAAACTGTGTGTGAAGGGGGAATTTTAAAAGCTTGCATACCTCATTTAACAGAGAAGACATAAAATTAGTGCCCCGATCTGTTGAATTTTCTAAGGGTAAACCTACTCTGATAACAGCATTAATCAAATCATTAGTTTCATGTTTTGTCAGCTAAGATTTTATGGCACTATTGTAAGGTTTGTGACGTGCCAGCATCCTTTCCACCTTTTGCTATGTTCCTCAGTCAAGAAATGTGACTAATGAGAATTAAGTTTCAAATTAAATATTCTTAGCATGGCTGTGTAACATATTGCTATATATAAAATAGTAAGAACATTGAAGATGTTAAACAGTCATCTTTTTTTTTCTGATCTCATACTTGAGGGCCATACTGTTGCAGTCGTATTATAGGATTCATAGCTAACTTGATTTCCATGCTTGACCTATCTCACTCATCTTTACAACATATAGTCATACCATGAGTTGAGTTTGTCTTCTCACTGTTTTATATTTCAGAAATTGTTTTATGATCTGTCTGTGTTGTCTCAGTCCTCAGTTAGTGATATTTGGCACAAAGGAGGAATCTTAGTAGCAAGACTGTGCATATATTTACTGCTATTGAACATAGCAGAATTAGAATGGTACTTTTGCAGAAATACAAACAGTTTGAAAGGACTAGCCAAAAAGCAGTGTGAAGCTTTAACTAAATGCAAAAACTGAAATATGTCTGATACCCAACAACAGGTGACCAAGTTAAGTCTAGTTTAGAAAATCTTAATGGATAGCAATTCTGTCACATACTAGGTTCCTTGTCCAAATGTAAGAAGTTTTAATTACAGTATCTTATACGAATTTCTTTTACTGTGTCTGATACCTATTGACTCTTGACCTTTGAGTGTGTTTCTGCCTCCATCTTGTGTATACCCTCTCAGCTGGATGGCTGAAAGAGTAGCTCATGCTAATATATATATTTTTTTTTTAACTATAATCTTCTTCAACTGCAGCTTTAACCACAAAAATGTGTTCACTGTTACTGATCATTGCACAAAAATATTGGCTTTCCTGATAATTCCTCCCTGGCATGGTATTGACTTAGGCTATCTAGCATGCTTCCAGAGAGTGGCTGAACACAGCTGTATAACAGCATCCAAGGGCTGTTCTCTATAGCTATACTGAAGCAGGACCTGTTCCCTAAGAGAAAAGAGTTCAGCCACCATTATTTTCACTGTGCTTTTTACCCACAGGGCCAGAGAATGAGTTTTGTTCTATTTTATGTTCTGTTGTAAATTGACACCTGGAACTCTGTTCCTTTACTTTGCACTTACTCTGCAGCTTCAAGTGAATTAATAAATCTTCCAGTTTCCTATCTGCAATGTCAGTGCTGTGGTACTACCACCTTTGTAAGATTTCAGATGTGAGATATTCAGAAAAGTGTTTTTTCCTTGGCAAGAGTGGATTTTCAGGAGGTTTAAAAGGTGACTGCTATCACTGAGATTATCAGGACCCCAAACCAGTAAGTATTTCATGCCGTGCAGATGTGTTCCTGTGCTGGTCTCTGTATCAGCAGGAGAGCTTTGTTCATCTCTCCGATTTGAATGGGCTCTACACAGGGGGCTCCATATATCACCTGGAGCCTCAGGTAAGGTTTTAATGTGAAGATGAGGAATAATCATCTTTGACAGGAGGTTCCTGTTTTTTGCTCCCAGTCAGAATATGCTAGAAGAAGGAAACTGAGGAAGACTCTCTCATTCTTTTCTTAAAAAAAAAAAAAAAAAAAAAAAAAAAAAAAAAAAAAAAACTAAAATGGATTCCTTGTGTCAGCAGTTCCGTCCCTTTAGTGCATAGGTATGGGCAGCTCCACAACCTTGGGATAATTTTTTCTGCCTGTTAACATAGGATATGAATAGTGTAGAAAAAAAGTCAGGTTATTGTGTTTTATCTTAGGGAACTGTGTGGTAAAACTTTTCTAGCACAGGAAAATTAGAGGTGAATTAGGGATGAGTTTACAGTACTATTTCCTGATGCTGGATTGAAACATGAGGATCAGGGGGAGCTGAGAAGTGGATCTTTTTTTTCCAGAGGCCTTCTTTGAGTGCAAATGGAGGCATCCAGACCCACTTGCTTATTACCAATGTTTCCATACTTAGATTTTATTCCCTGTTTCTTAATGACTGTAAAGGACAATGATAACTGAGAAATAGACATTTTTTTTTTCTCTCCTTGTTTCCAGTTACAAAGCCTATATTACACACACAACTTTTGAGCTCCCTTTTTCTTTTTGATGTGCACACCGATATTTCCTGCAGTAGCACATCATTTTGTATATCTCCCACTCACGTTGTGGCTTGCATGATTTCTTCTGTGCAGCCTTAATTTCCCTTCATTTACAAGCTAAAGTTCCTTTCTCTGTGAAGGAATAGAATCATGGAATGGTATGGATTAGAAGGGACCTTTAAGATCATCTAGTTCCAATCCCCTGCTATAGGCAGGGGCACCTCCCTGTAGATCAGGTTGCTTAAAGCCCCATCCAGGCTGGCCTTGGGTGCTTCTGGGGAGGGGGGACATTCACAACCACTCTGGGCAACCTGTTCCAGTGTCTCATCACCCTCACAGTAAAGAATTTCTTCCAAATATCTAGTCTAAATATACCCTCTTCCAGTTTAAAACTAGTTCCCATCAGCTTGCTGCTACATGCCCTTACAAACCGTCCCACCACAGTTTTTCTGTAAGGCCCTATTCAGGTACTGGAATTAATCTAAGATTAAAGAGCAAGATATGTTTATTTTTCTTGGTTTGTCTTTTTTAGTATTATTATTTTATTCCATCCTAGCAAAAGTTGAGTTTCTACTAATGAAAACATTCTTTTTTTTTTCCCTTTTTGTAATTTTAAAAGAATAAGAAAGGAAAAGCAAAATAGTTCCTACATTAAAATGATGTATCTTTTAAAAATATTAAAACTACCATTGAATCTTTATTTTCTGAAGTTCAGAGGTTTATCTAATGCATAAGAGAACATGTGGTTAATATTAGCTTGAATAAAACTAATAAGACCCTTATTTCTTCTTCTTCATTATATGTGAATTTTTCATATTTCTTGTAATTATGAAAAATAAATAAAAAAGTATCTAAAACCCAGATCAAGACTTGAGCTGTTGGAAATCTTTGTGTATTCTGTTGTGTAACTGCAAGTAAGCATTAATTTATCATCTTGAATCAACTTAAGCTCTGAAGCCTTGAACAGCTAAAGCATATTTCCAGGCTGCTACGTTTTTCAGTTCATTGTAATCCTCCTGAATACATATCTTTTATCAATTTTCTTTAACTTTCTCAGAAACTTAAGACATCTTTCTTTTCCCCTGTCAAGAAACCCTGGAAGCAAAAATTTGAAGATATTATCCAAACAGTTTTTTTTTTTCTTTTTCCCTTCTGTCTTTACCTTACGTAACACTGTCCATCCTTGGTTATCTTACCTCCAAAATATACAGCAGAAATTGAAGGGATCCAGAGATTCTAAGGATAAATCATTAGAATTTCAGGATTTGAAAGGGAAAAAAAAAAAAAAAAAAGGCCATCAAACTTGAAGAGGGTGGATTTAAGTTGGATGTAAGGAGAAAGTATTTTACAATGGAGTTGTGAGGCACTGGAAGAGGTTGCCCAGAGATGTGGTTGATGCCCTGTCCCTGGAGACTTTCAAGGCCAGGGTGAACTGGACTCAGTGCTCTTGGTCTTCTCTGAGAGAGCGGTCAGGCTCTGGCACAGGCTGCCCAGGGAGATGGTGAAGTCACCTTCTCTGGAGGTGTTCAAGAAATGCTTAGATGTTGTACTGACAGACCTGATTTATGTGAATGGTTGGACTGGATAATATTAGAGGTCTTTTCCAACCTTGATGATTCTATGAATGCTATATTCAGGCTTGAATGTCATAATGTCAGTCCTTACCAGATATCACAATCAAATTTGTTCTGTCCTAGGTAAATTTGAATTTACTTCATTGTGTATTTGACCTTCTATAGTTGCTTCAAAGTAGCAATAAACGTTTTTTGAGTCAGCAGTTTTTTTCTAATGTATATGTACATATTCTGCCACTCAGTGATAAAGTATACGGTCTTCAGATTATGTGACTAGTAACTGGCAACATTTTTCAGCAAGCAGGATCTTATAGGACACTAAAAAATGAAAACTGCAGAGCCAGCTGCTAGAAGTATTCTCTTGGAAACACAGAAATAGGAGGAAAGGCATTGGTCGTTTCCCAAAATGGGCTGTTCTGCTTGTAAAGCTACGTTTTCAGCTTAAAGGCATTCTTTTGTAACTACTATTTTAGATGATTGAAAATGAAATATTCAGCAGACTTCCAGCAAGACCTCTTAATATATATTTCAGAAATTTTGCAACTTCGCTTTTTGATGGATGAAAGAACACCTGAATGTGCACTAAAATCTTGTAGTTTGTAAATTTATAGCTGGCAAGTTTTTTTGAGTCTTGAATTGTAGTTGAGAATTGTATCACCACCATCTGCTGATTGACACGCAGACATTGAATTCCAGGAAGATGACACTGCCTTTTATTAAGTTTGCTGATCATTTTACATTACAAGATTGTCTTTTTGTTACTCTTAATGTCAGCTGGACCAAAGAGGCTTTTGTTCTTTGTTGTTGACAGCCTCTTGCCTTGTGTCATGGGCTTTCTTTACGGAAACAGAGTTTTAACCACACGTTTGTTTCAGTTGTTCACAACTAAAAGCTTTGGGGGAAAATGCTTTATTTTTTCACAGTTAAAAATAATTTTTTGTCTAAAACAGGTGCTCCTGAAAGACAGGTCATCTAACATCTAATACTTGAGGAAGGGAGGAATCACCCTGTGGAGATGTCTGTCTCATCTTTGAACATAGAGGAAAACTATTTAACTAAAGATTTCCCAGTTTTATTGACTGCATGTCTGGTGAAAAGACTTCAGGTTTGACAGTAATGCACCTCATGTCATTGAGGTAGTTGTTGATCCTGATGACTTTGACTCCAACTTGGCCACAAGTTTGGTCTCAAGAATCAGTTCATACATTTTCAACAGTTAAGCAGTCTTAGAGAGCCAATTATATGTTTGCAGAGGTGCTGGTATGTGTCCCACTGTGTACACAAAATCAACTGAAAATAAGATTTATAGGAACCTCTTCCTTCAGCAGCCCGGCAGCTATGGACTGCTATTGCTGTGCATGGTCAATAGCTGCATTTTTGGGAGGTGTGAGAATAGTCTAATAGCAAGAAAAGTGTTATTTATTTGGACTAAAAGTTCAGATTAAGTATTTCTAAATATTAAAGGTCTATAGCAAGGCTTAGAATCTGTGGAAACAACTCCCTGAATGAGGTGCAGTACACCAGAGAAAACTGGGAATTCAGTTCTGTTCCTTTTCCTTATCCCTTGTGAATGTCCTTAAGTGATTTAAGAGGTCCCTACATTGAAAAATGTATTTCATTGATCTTGAAAACTAATATACTTTCAATGTTGTTTATGATTTTTTTTTTTTTGTGATTTTGTTACTAAATTGAAAGAAAACATTCTGAAATATATCTAATTCAACAATCTTCAAATAAAAAGAAAGTATGGATACAAATGTATACAAATGAAAAAAAAAATAGTTAACTATTACAAGAATGCAATATGGTCATCTTCAGTTCTACATAATTCAGACGTGTTAGAAAGAAGTATTATAAAAAAGTATACAATTTTATAATTAAAGACATTCTTGCAATGAAAAAACATCAGGGTGCCAATCTCTAGTTTCTAGGGCAGAATTGTTTTCTATATTTCATTGTATATAAGGAGAATATTTTGCAGCCTATACCTTTGGTCTGCATGTTAAATGAGCATGAATAACGCATCTGTATTAGTGGGATTTCATAGATAGGTACTATAGGTAGGTCACATAGGTAGATTTTTGTACTTCAGTAGAAGATATTTCACTGGAAGATGTTAATACTTTGTATTCTACAGAAATCTGGTGAGACCCCACAAGCTTTTGGAATTGGTCTGTAGGAGCCATGAGGCTAGTGAAAGGGCTGGAGCACCTCTCCTACAAAGACAGGATGAGAACTGGGAGTGTTCAGCCTGGAGAAAGGAAGGCTCCAGGGAGACTTCTTTGTGGTCTTTTAGTGCCAAAAGTCTCTACAAATAAGCTGGGAAGGGGCGCTTTGTCAGGAAGCGCAGTGGTAATACAAGAGGTCGTGACTTTATACTAAAAGAAGAGAGATTTAGGTTGAATGTTAGGAGGAAATTCTTCACATTGAGAGTGGTGGGACACTGGCACTGCTGCCCAGAGAGCTGTAGGTGATACATCCCTGGAGGTGCTCAAAGCTGTGTTGGAATGTGTCCTGGACAGCCTGATCTGGTGGGGACCACCTAGCACACCACGGGGGGTTGGAATTGCACGGGCTTTAAGGTCACTTAAAACACAAACCATTCTGTGATAATATGATGGCTAAAGAAATTTCTGGTTTAAGAAAACAAACAACAACAAAAGAGATGCAAACTCAAGTTTCCGTTGTTTAAGACTGATCAATAAAAACAGGATTTTTTTTTTCTTTTGGATAAGCATATGTTTTTACCCATGGGAACTCTTCGTGTTTTTTTCAGTCATACTTTCACCTCCTATTTATCAGTTGCTGCTTATTCTGGCTTCTAATATCATCAGTATTTTTAGTCATCTTTTTTTCCCACCTTTTGGGATGCTTCTCTTATCTTTAGCAGATAGTTCTCAGTGCCTTGCCAGTTGTCTTGGAATATGAAAGCAGCCACTGTCAGAATAACTAGTTCTGTGGTTTCTGTTTTATTTTTTTTCTCTTCTCTTTCATTTCTTGTATCCCCAGCAATGAGTTATCTGACATTTTCTTCCAGCTCTTCCCTTGGTACTGTATTTCCTTCCAAGTAATGTATGTTATGGGGATAACTGTCACCTTTCTGTATGGTATTTGCCAAGAGGTATATAACCCATGCCATGTACAAATAAGGATGTACAACACATTGTAGCTAGCTTTTGGATAAGTTTAATATATCCAGAAGCCAGAACTGTGTGCTCAGACTGGATATATCAAGACAAGTGGCAAAAAAATGCATAACCGGTACAAACTGGCAATGTAAATTTTATAGTAGTTACTTCTTCCAGCACTGATCATCATGTCAAGGATCTTACCAAGGGTATTAGAGATTCCAGTTTGGAAACTCACTTTCTGGAGCTCTGAAGCAGAACAATTTCTCATCTCTTACTATTTCTAGTTGCACGAGATCCTGAATTTCATTCATTAAGACTGAGATGAATACTCCAACAGTTTAACTGTGGAGAAATTCTCTTAACAACTTTTGCAGAGCAAATGAATTTGTTGTTTGAGGCAGTCCCATTTGTGTTTTCCAGCTTTAAAAATTGCTTTTTTCTTTCAGAGTATTTTCTCTGTCAAAAGCTTAAGGAGATTCATAGTGGAGAGAGAAATAAGTGGAATTTCTCAGCTATTGTCTGTAAACAGTATTCCAGTAACTTTAGGGCATCACTGAGAGCTGTCAGCAATGTCGTGTGATCTTCTTATGAGCTTAACAACTCCAAAGATTTCTTTCTGGCTCAAGAGCTGTCTGATTTGATCAAGGAAATTTCTATGTTAAGACTGGTTTTACTGGCTCAGATAATCCCTATTTCAGAGTCATAGAATCATAGAATGGTTTGGGTTGGAAGGGACCTTTAAGAACATCTAGTTGCAACCCCCTGCCATAGGCAGAGGCACCTCCCTCTAGACCAGGTTGCTCATAGCCCCATCCAGCCTGGCCTTGAATGCTTTCAGGGAGTCCCCTACTTCTCCTCCTTCTCTATGTAAAGAAACTTAGGCTCACACTCAAAGGATATTCATTGCAGGAGTACATTTTAAAGTTACCAACTACTGATGGCAATTTATTCTGTTTGTGTATCTTATCAATAAATGGATGGGAGGAGCTTAACTTTCAAAGGCTTTTTTTTTTTTTTTTTTTTTTTGCTTTCCCTGTCAATCCAAGCATCACAAAAACAGCACTGACACATTTTGGAGTAAAATGTCCAGGCTGTCAGTTAATCATGGTGAGTCTATAGATCCATGCCTGAATTTCAAGTGGCTTTTTACTGTTCAAATATTGGTATAAATAGGTAGTGTTGACTGCTCAGTTCTCCTTATGAAGCATCTGGTTGGAGTGAATTTCTTTCACTAAATCTTTCTACTGGGATATTTAAATGTGTGATAATTTACAGTTTAATCAGGTTTTCTGATATGTGAATATTTGAGATTCTTGCTATGGTATACTGTCTGAATAATACTAAGCTCATTTTTGATTTAGAGGACCAGTGTAATTAAATTTTACACACACACACACAATACAACCAACAACAACAAACCCAGATCACCACCACAAATAAATATATAAATAAAATCCCATGAGACTGAAGCAAAAAAGAATTCTTTAAGTTTTGTAAAACTCTACTTTCTGACAAAGATGAATCACTGATACTAACCTAAATTAAATTAACTTTATGCCACCTAAACATAACCAAATAGTAATGCCTAAAAAAGAAACTGGAAGTTACTCTCCAAGCCCCAAAACATACTTCATGAAGAAGAATGTTTTTAAACATTATTAAGAAATAGCTTACAAATGTATGCAATATTTTTCATATTCTTTGCATAATCAGAGTTCTTAAAAATTTAATCAAACCACCACCTGCCTCAAAAAATTCATCATGAAAGTATTTAAAGTTTAAAACACAATTATCTGTCAGAAAACTTGAGCACTTGCAAATTTGTAATAAGGAATTCTTCAAAAAGTGCTGAATGTGGTCCCATTAATAAACTTACTTGGCAAATGAACAAATGGGTAATACCTACCTAGTTCTTACTTCTTTTAGGAAAAAAAAATATAGTATTATTAACAGTTTTTGAGACATACATTTATACTTTGTTTGAACATAGACCTATTTTGAGGCTCGGTGTCACAGTGTATTTTAAGGATCTCCTTGGCAACAAAACTACATATCTTAAAATGTTTGAAATGCCTTCCCTAGCTATGATTCCTGCAGCTATTCCTGCAGTATCATTTTTAACTCTAAAGATTGAATGCTTTTCAGCTAAAACCAAATTTTACAGTGGAGTTTTGTTGTCAATATGTCTGTTTGAAATGGTGAATCCTGCTCAAAAGGATCAAATGCATCAACTGGCATTTTCTCAAGGTGACAGCCCATTTTGCTCCTATGTTAACTATTCAAGGTAACCACTAAGACACAAATGAACCATATCGAACTCTAATCCTGTTTGATGGGAAGACTGTCAAATAAAAGATGAGTAACAGCCTCAGCTGGTGAGGGCATACAACTCTTCTGGTTCTTTACTTATACAGGTTACACCATTGACATCCCAATAGTTCCTCATATACGTTGTTGTGAAACCCTGCCGAAATAGAAAAGAAACTTCAGTGAAGCCAGGGGAACATGACTTTCTCATAGTTTTCAGGATCTGACCTAACAGAGATGCTGAAAGAATATTCTCCTACGTAACACATTTAAATGAGGGGCATTATTGGTGCCTATTACTTATTTTGTGTAGCCAAAAAAACTGGATGTCCTCTTTGCCACTAATTTACAACATGATGATGCAGAGATCAACATATTGCTTAAAGTTTTAGCTAAATTTTAATTTAAGAAGCTGCTACTTTCTGTCTGTGTAAGCCCTCTTTGCTTTTAATACAGTATGTATTAACATTTGCTTCTTTTTTGATAGACGTGATTATGCTAAGTGTTCATTGATCAAATTTGATGATTTGATCACATAAAAATAGAAATAAATATACTTAAAGGGATACAATAAAAATGCATGCTATAGCTATATTCATAAGCATATATAGGCTGCCAAGTAATTTATATAACATAATTAAGACACTTCTTGGGAAATCAGAAATCTTTATTCAGTTTGAAACTGAGGGTATAAACATTTTAAAGGACAATAAAACAAAACAGTGTAAAACAAAAATATACACACATATATAATCCAAAAAAATATATGTTCAGTGTAAATGTTTTATCTCATTTTCTGTTTCTATCGATAGGAATTGAGAGGCAAATCCACTTGCAAGAATAAGAGGAGGAAATGAACTATGGAAAATTACTAATTGACATGGAGGTACTCACGGAAAAATCTGAATACTGAGCACAGGGATTTTGCCTCTGTCAGCAGCATGGCACCACGTTAATTTCAAGCACACTGTAGAAGTGTTCTAGTTAACCTAGCAGTGCTATTAGACCAAAGAAAAAATACATTAATATGTCATAAAGGACAGAGCATTTGAATGAGCTAAAATGTTGTCTATGCATATATATATATATACGCATGTGCAAAGATAACAAAAACTATAAAGATAAAACTATAAAGATAACAAAAAATATAAAATTGCTGCTTTAATAAGCACATGATACCTAGTGTTTTTATCCTTCAAGCCAATAAATATACATTAAATCCAAAATATAATGTTAATTGATGTATTACTTTACAAATAGTCACTATATTAATATGGTAGCCCCTGAACAAAGTGATAGAACATTGTACATATGTATTATGCCTTGTTATTGAGTACTGAGATAGGAGGATGCGATGTTCAGTCTACTGTGGTGCTGGCTACAGCTTTGCCCTAACTCTCCTGAAATGCTCCCAGGACTTCAGCCAGAATTTAGTGTGTAAAAATAGATACAAATCTTTTTAATATGGGCAATCATAATGATATTTTTATTATATTTTACACAAATGATATCATTCACATTAGGTCATTTGAAACTTCAACATACAGAGCAGTCCATTGGAAATTTGTATGTCTATTCTACTTCTGTGTCCTTGATAATCCTGCTGTGATGGCATATAAAGAATTTGCTTTTAATTATCCAGCTGCTTTCTACAGGCTGCCTAATTCTGCATAGAGAAAGCCTTAATGGCTGCATTAGGGATAAGCTGACAAACTCTGTCTTAGCAGAGTTATATTTGGGCATAGGCAGTTTGTAGTAATCATGCAGCTCTGCAACAGCACAGCCCACCAAGATAGATGTGTGAGAGTTGGTAATAGCACAAGTTTTCACATACTGTAGGCTCCAGATTCTAACTCATCTCTCCACAATTATATTTTTAGGGACTCCTGAGTAAAATCGAGGCTCTGGGCTTCTAATACAATTTCTGCAGCAGCATTACAGAATAGAATATTTTGTCTACGAAGATGGAGTTAGAGGTCTCTTTGATTGTCACTCTCATTTCAGATTTAGTGTTGGAAATGCGGGCTGTCAGCATCATCTCATTCTCCCTGGCTTTAAATTATTAACATTTAGAAGAATATATCTTTGAATCCATCAGACCTAAGCAGAACTCAACAAAGACTTATCAATTTTTTTTTTCAGAAGTATCCCTTCCACACTCCAAAGAGGTATACTTGCTGCATACATGTCAATACTTAATTCTTCCAGCCCATCTTCAATATGAATTAAAATTATGGATCTTTAAAGAAAGAGAGAAGAAAGTCTGTACATTTTTTTGAATTGCCTAAAGCTGAGAACTACTCCAATTACAAAACATTTTCTTTCCACACCACTGAAATGAATTTATTTTTTCTTAATTTTTTTCTGTAATTTAAGATTTCTTAGATGAAATTCAATAAGAATTAATTTTTACCTATAAATGATTCTATGTGAATACAGAACCAGTGACGTGAGTTTTCTTAGATATCACAAATATGTAAACTGAATGTAAAACCAATATGCAATAACTACAGAAAAAATGACAAATATGAAGAATCTTAACATTTCATGTCAAAACTATATCCATATTACTGACAACTGATCTGTCTAGAATGGAACAGAATAAGAGAGCTCTGTATTTCTAGCAGACAGGGAAAGTACATATCTGGGAGAAATATTAAGTTCTGCTAAGTTATTAATGGAGTCACCCCTGTCATCTGAATTTTGTTCCTAGGAAATAAACATTGTCAGCTCCAATTAGAGTCTCACTTTCAGAAGTATTCACTTTGCTCACTGCTGAGCACAGCAATGGATGCCCAGCATTCTAGTCAATCCCTAGTCTTGATTTACTCCCTGTGGGTCCCCTTTTGGGAAAGCAGGGTTATTCCCCTGAGGCAAGGAGCCCTTATTAAGTAGGAATGATAGAATTACTGAAGCAGTGATTTATATAAACTAGCCATGACAAAAATGCAAACTGAGAGGAAAGACTGGCGACCTCAGTATCTAAGAAGCAATTTTGCTCTTTTTTTTTTTTTTTTTTTTTTATCATTCTTGGATTTTCTTCTCAAGGTACTTACGTAGGCCTATTTTTACTGTCTATGAGAAAACCTGCAAAAAACTGCTCTTAATGCATACCTCCTTGTGTTACAAAATTCCCTTGAGATGTCAGGAAAATCAACCAAGCTGCCCTGCTTTTGCAAAAAGAACTTGTGCCTGCATACCAAGGAATGTGTCGATCAAGCTGGATATTATAGCTGGAGATAAACTGAAAACTTTCCCATTGAGAACAGTGAATTAAATATTCATATAGACAAAGGCAGACCCTAATCAGCTAATCTGGAGGTCAGGTACCTGACCCGAGCATCAAATAAGACAGCTCACTAGAGAGGAAGTTGTCTCCTATCCACAAGGACAGGACCTTAACCATGACACTATAATCTCTGCAGGTCACTGCCTTTTAAACAAAGCTTCATTAGCAGGATAAGAAGTTATACCCTTGGCAACAGTATTTAATAATGCAAAATAGGTATAGTTGTTGTGGGAAATATCCTAGTATGCTGGAGAGAGAATGAGCTGGGCTTCTTTTAGCAGGGTAGGATGTATGTTCAGAAGGGTCAGGGGTGGCCTTATTGCTCTGCAGCTACCTGAAAGGAGATTGTGATGAGGTGCGGGTCAGCTTCTTTTCCCAGCTAACAGCAATAGGATGAGAGGTGATGGCCTCAAGTTGTGTCAGGGGAAGTCTGAGTTGGACATTAGGAAAAATTTATTCTCCCAAAGAATGGTCAGGCATTGGAATAGGCCAGGGAGGTAGAGGAGTCATAGTCCATGGAGGTGTTAAAAAATGCAGAGATGTGGCACACAGGGGCATGATTTAGTGGTGCAATATTGTTATTAGGTGGGTGGTTGGACTTGATGACTCTTAGAGGTCTTTTCCAATGTTAATGATTTTATGACCAAACTATCTGTCACAGTGTCAGTGTGCTGCTTTTTTTTTTCCTTAAATTCTTTTCAGCTAGAATCTCAGTCTTTATCAGAGTCACTGTTCTAACAAAGTAAAAACTGTCAGAAAAATATAAAAAATGGAAATAATAAAAATCCTAGTGAATAATTGTTTAGAAAGTAAGTTAGAAAATCAAACAAATCACTTACTAAAGGAGAAAATGAAAGATTATAGATGGTTGGAAATCATAACCTGGCTGAAATCTTATTTCCACATCATCGGTAACTCTGGTCTTCATTCTGTTTGTGAATCTGTAAGGTGATAGGTCACATCTGCACTAGAACCAAAGTCTAGCAACAAGTAATCACCTGGGTACTTTGGGGAGTTGGAACTAGATGATCTTAGAGGTCTCTTCAAACCCAAGCAACATTATGATCCTATGATTCTTTCACAGTAAGCTAAGAGAGAGAAAGTTCATAGTTCTGATCTTGAGGACCTCCAGGGATGGAGAGCCCACAGCTTCTCTGGGCCATCTGTGTCAATGCCTCATCACTCTTTGCATAAAAAATATCTTCCTAACATCTAATCTAAATCTCCCATTTTTAGTTTAAAGACATCCCCCCTTGTCCTGTTAATATCAGCCCACGTACAAAGTCAGATTCAGCCCTGCTTGTAAGCTCCCTTCAAGCACTGGTAGCCACAATGAGGTCTTTCCAGAGTCTTCTCTTGTCCAAGCTAAACAAGCCCAAGTTTATCAGCCTTTGTTCATAGAAGATACATTAAACAGAAATGACAAAAGAATGTACAAAAGAAATACTTGGATGATGGTTCTACATTCAGGAAGAAAACAATTTTTGGAGAGAAAATATTACTCCATCCTGCTATGATACATACCATATAACAGGCTGCCTTACAAGTGACCCAGGCATGGTTTCAGCAACAATTTCCAAATCACTTCAGTAATTCCAGCTGCTGATGTTCTGGTGCCAGTGCTAACATGCTCTAACTAATTCACAAGTTTTACAAGACCTTGAGCCTGGTTCAGCTGCTTCTTAGCCTTTTCAAAGGGAAGTAGCTGGGCTTCCTGAAATGTTTCTTGGGCCGGGAGAAAGGCATGGAGATCTATGGGATCTATTACCTGCAGCAACGAGAATCTCTCAATGTCCCAAATTACATTAGGTTTTCAGGCTAGATTCTAGGCTCATGTAAGGAATTCATCCAAAGAGACATAAGCAGAAAGGTAGACTACAAGTCCTTTTTCTGATTTAAAAAGATTACGTGCCAGTTGATATGATTGGTTTTGCAAGTTGCTACTTTGTTTTGTAGCTTTCCTTTTCAGCTTTATTTCATGCAGAGCATAAAAACAAACAGGTATATGCAAATGAAATCCTCTGGCTTCTGAGAACCCCAGATCACGATGGACTTTCCATTTGAAGCAAACTATTAGAGGGAAAAAACTTTTTTGCTTGAAAGATAATTTGCTGTATTTTAGATTTACTGAATCATGCCATGATTCAGACAAGCTCTGTTCCCCAAAATTTTAAATTTAATAAACAATTTGAAACAAGGAAAACCAGGAGTGTTTATCTTTCCTCTACAAAATAACTCCAGATTTATCCTGTTAGTGAAAAAAAGAAAACAAAAAAAACAAAAACAAAAAAAAGAAAAATTAATCATAATGATCATTTTATTAAGGTACTCCAAATAAATATATGGAATTGGTTATCTTTTAAAGTGGTTAATGTATGTTTTCAATTCTTCTCGTGCTCTCACAGCTGTTATGCAACCAGTATGCTAAGATGGGTACACTAGTTACTCCAAAGCATCATTATGCAAGAAAGTTTGCAAGAAGCTTTACTTAAGAACTCTGTATTTTGCTAGGACATAATTAAGCTGATTCGAAATATTGTTGTGAAACTCAGGCCCTCTGAGGTGCAGCTTTGTGGCTTGTTAAATTTGCACCTCAAAAACATGTTTTTCGATGAACTCATTTATTCTTTAAAAAAGAAAAAAAAAATTATGTATCGCCTCCTGAGAATGTTTGGGAGAATGTGAAAGGACAGGTTAAAGAGTTTTTTAAACATGAAAAACAAAAATAAGTTTTGACTTGAATAATGAGCAGTTGAATGAAGCAAAAGTCTAGAAATAAACAAGTGTTTTGAGCAGCACAAAGCAGAGAACTATGTCTTTGTGGGAGCTAATTTAACAACTTAGTTCTCGGTAGCACATAAAATAGGAAGACATTTCTCACCTCCTCCACTGCTGAAAGGCTACTAGAACTTGGGTAGACGTTCGATGCAAATTAAGTCACCGCTTTCTAAAGGCCCTCTCAAACAAGATTCAGCAAATTGTCATTTAAATGTTACCTTTTCTTTGTCATTAAAAATGGATATTTAGAGGAAGATATAAAAGTAAATATTTCATCTTCACTCTGTCCCATGAGCATATAGAACATCAGAGATAGGTGCTAAAGGCAACTTTCGGATATTCCCAAAGTTCACTTTTTGCTCCCTGCTATCTCTACTGCGATTTCAACTCAAATTTTTGATCCTATGTGACGTGGTTACTCACTACATGCCATTCAGTCCCAAACCTGTGTTTCACTGGAGGAGCAGTGAAGTTCCACACTAGCATTTCTGTTGTTGCTGACTGTGATGATGTGCTTCTTTCTTCACCTGAAAGTCACACCCAAGACCTTGATCATGCAGATAACGAGCAGACTGATAACAATCAAGCTATTGCCAAGTCAAACAATCACCATAACAGGGTCTCTAACTGGGTGCTGAAAGAACTGATAGCAGACACCTGGTTCAACAGCTGAGGGCCAACTGAACACTTGGGGAACCTGTAACTCTGAGTCAACCAATTGACAGCGAGCAGCTCAACAGACCTTGGAGTACATCTGCATAGCACCTGGCTGTATGACAGCGTTGCCCCTTGAGGTTATGCCTGTTAGATCTTGATGTCAAAAGCTGACCTGATAATGCAGGTACTCGGTAAGTAAGTAATAGTTTGCTTAAGCTTTGTCTGTTTTGTGGAAATTATATTTTAGATTGATTGTGTATATATAATCACTTAGACATACTTTGTTAACAAAGTGTGGGAGTGGATTTAGCTGCTTTCAGACACCTATGAGAAGCAAGTGGGACCTCTCTTAACCTTGTGACCTCAATGAGAGGTGTTTAACACTATTCTCCATGTAGTAAATAATCAAGTGTACCGTGTCATCTAGAATCTTATTGTCTTGCTTATGATTAATCTGTGTTAAATTACTATATTCAGTAAACTTATTACTGCTTCTCTCTTACGAGTGAAGCTTCTATATTGTACCTGTGACACTGACACAATCAAGTGTTGTGTATATTGCATCGTATTTCCACTTTTGAGTGGTTTAGGTACCGTAACTTTTAATTCTGTATTAATAGTATTTCTGTTTAATTTTTTTTGCTGTTGTTGTTTCTGTGAAGGATAGCACATGTAAATAGCTACAAAACCTTTTAACTTGCCTGTCCTATTTAACACAAATGACCACGGAGATCAACTGTTAATCTGAAAGGCTCAATCCTTTATACTACTTCATCTGTAACAATGCTTATGTTCATTATATCAACAACCCTGTGTAAATTTTAGTTCCTTCAGTGGGACTATCTATTTGAAGTTTTCATGGTTAGGATTCCTGAGATGTACTCAGTGGATTAAACCACTTGGTGACTTAGGACCATAATGATCTTCCACTGTAGTGTATATGTTAATGGAATATGATTACATATGGGAGCAGGAAGCTCTAGAGAAATAAGATCTTCCTCTTGCACTCAGTTTCCCCAGATGATTAAATTACACTCCAATGCATTTTCACTATCATTGGTAAAAATATGAAGTTGAGGACTATTGAACAATTTTAATTTCCCCTGTGTACCCTAATGGCTGAAGCATCTGTTCTAAAACTTTGTCAATACCTGGAATGGAGTATTTCATATTCACTATTTGTATTAGCAATCCCTGGTAGGATGATTTGCCACTACCTATGGGAAAAATGGAGTGATAAATTGTTGCAGTAGATTAAGACCATTTTTCTTCTGTGGAATTAATCACGTGTGAACAATTTGCAATGATTTTTCAACATATGTTCATCAACAACTCTTTCATATAGACATGGTGTAGGCTATGAACTCATAAGCTCCTCACAGAAAGAATTGAGCAAGGGTGGTTTTCACATTAGACCAGTGCTTAGCTTTTGACCTAAATCACTTGGTAACATTCATCCTTCTCTGACTAGAATATATCTTAACTGCAATTGTTGTCTCTAGGTAACATAGATATTTAAGAGTAAAAGTCATTAATAAACACATCTACATTTGTGCTGAAGTATGATTTTTTTCCTTACAGAAGATGTTTCTTAGTTGTTTATATATATAAGAAACATCTACGAAACATAGATGTGTGTGTATATATATATATATATATATATGTGTGTGTGTGTGTGTGTATATATGTGTGTGTGTGTGTGTGTGTATATATATATATATATATATATATAAACATTAACCAATAGAGTTTTAGTTGAAAGAGCATGTATTTTGTTCACTTTGCCTTTTTCTCCTCTGTTCTGAAACTCAGACATGTGGTTATCTTAGCCTGGAGACTCATCAAAAAGTATTGATGTATGGAGGGCAGTTTGGGATCAGACATGAAAATAATATCAGATTTTTCTAATATTGTTCTAAATGTTATAAGACTAAATTGTTGGAAGACAGGTTCAAATTGGGCTATGTACAGTTGCCCATGGAAGACATTGTAATTGGAGAAATATAATCTAAAACACTTATCTGTTTTATTTATAAAAAGAAGTGTTAAAAGAGAAAAGATGTTAGTGGATGTTATGGCTGGAGTTCTGTCAACTATTTACTAAAGGTAAATTCCTTATCAAATTACAAACAAATTTTAAATAAAAATAAATTACAAATACATTACAGACTGTTTCCATTCATCATCACATGTATTCTTATGTTCAGCAAAAGATAATTTTTATGCAACATCCTTGCAATAGTGAATATGCCATTTAGTTCAACACCATAAAGTTATTTACGCTATTTTTAAACAGGGAAATATCAAGATGCAGAAGAGAACAATCATTGTTTTACTGTGAACATTGTTCTGGCTTAAAAGAAGTGTAGGTGAAAAGTCAACAATATGACTTCTTAAAAACATTATCTGACATGGAATCTTTTGGCAGCTGAGAAGAGCATGTTGATGTGTAGACATCAAATAAGATAGTGTGGCAATCCTGTTTGCCACAAGCTTAAACAAGATGATCCCTAATTCAATTTCCTTTGGGGAGAAGTGAAGCTGTTTTGGTCTTGTTTTTCTATTTCATTTCAAAAAGTTCTTTCTGTACAAAGATTCCACAGCGTTTTAAGAATCCAAAAGGAATTATGGGAAATACTACATATCTCTTTAATTATTGTTTCCAAAAGACTGAAATGTAGTGCTAACAAATCTGTTTGTGTTATAAATAATGCTTTTAAGTCAAACTGATGTATTTTGATCAATTCACTGGAAAGCATTCAACCATCTTAGACACACTATACTGCAGCCCATTAGTTTTTAATGATATTTGCGATTAAAATAGTTTCTTCATAAAACTTTCAGTAGTTAACCATTTAAGTAGAAAATTCTCTTATTCAGAACATTTCCTTGAGCAAATTTCTTTAAAAAAAATAAAAAATACTGATCAGTTCCAGAGATAACATCTGGAAATTGTGGCAATTGTAGCTGTAGAAACAAAGAGGCTACCTTTACAGTCATGCACAGAAAAGTTTGAACTAATCTGTGTTTTTCAGGATGTCAATAATAAGTTCCAAAGTGTCACAAATTTAAGAGATTGAATGCAGTCCAGGTCATGAGTGATTAAAAAGTTGTTGCCATCAGATAGCTGTTTGATTGCCTATGTGAATTGAGTTGATGTGATCAATCTAAAACATAGCATGGGTAGTGCTAAGATACTCTACAATTACTAAAAAGGATTTCTTGAGGCAAGTGAGGAAGACTCCCAGAGGGAGGGCTGGAGAAAAGAGAGAGTGGGGAAGTCCCTGAAACAGCTTAGAAGAAAAGATGTGGAAAAGCAACAAGTACTCTGAATAACTGATGTGATCATTATGACTACTCTCAGTCCTAGATATTTTGCTGTGGTTCCTGGGCAGAGCTATACTGTTGGGAAAGGCACTCTGGAGAATCCAAGTTAATGCCCAATATAGGAAACAGACATCACAATTACTATTCTGGATTTAAATGGTATTGCCTGCTCTAATTCTCCACTGTGAAACCAAACCCAAACAAATTTCAGTGACATCAAGATACGGTGAATTAAGTCACAGCAGCATCTTTCACAAAATCTCTGAGGTCCACTACTAAAAGAAAGAAAGGGAACAAATATTCATTTATGCACGTCTGCGTAAATAATTGAGAAATAGAAAGTAAAAAAAATCATCTGACTGCGAATGTGACATATCTTTATAATTATGGTAAGGTAGCCTTAAAGCATAGTATTGATACTGTTCTGCAGATGCCTTCTGATGTGCTTTGCAGAAGCACAATTCAGTAAAAACATCCTTGAATCAATAATAATTTCAGAACTCTGCAATATATTCAGTGAACTCATTCTAAAGCTTTCCTTGGAATATAAACTTATTACATTATGCCATGGACAATTAAACACAGAATGATAGACTTGTCCCTTCATCTATTCATATTATCTGACTGGAAATGTTTTCTTATCTAATTGCGCAAGGAAGATAAGCATCTATTGTTTGTCTTATAAGCTTTATGAATGTTTTCTTTTCTTGCCACTATGCTCTGAGTTTCTTTGCTAAGGTGAACGACATCTTTATATCTCTAATCTGTAACCAACAGCCTGTAAACATCAAAAAAGAGGCTTTTAATTTGTATTCACAACAGTGGAAGATAATTACAAATAGGTCTAGATCAGAATACAACACTTTCTTCACTTAAGGGTAAATGAATAACTGAGATCCTGGATAATAGAGAATTAAACCTTTGAACTACTATTTTCAAAACTTGCACAGCTGAGTTAAATGCTAGAAAATACGTAAACAAGTAAATAGACAAATCCTGTATAATTTAGTCTCTGGCAGTAAAATTCAGCTGACAAACATGAGTAAAAGGCCATGAAGCATTTTTATCTCTGTCTGCCACTGATTTCAGCTTTCTATAAGGATGTAAGCAAGTTGGTTTGCATGATGGCAAATCATCAATTACTTCCCAGAATCACCTGTGATGGACATAGACATTTTCTTGCAACTGTCACTATAACCATAGTAAAGAGCTTCTTTACCATAAGCCATGTTTCCGTATACGCTCTAATTTAGGGGCTGTAGGCTGAGTGATAGGGAAAGTGGAAAGAAAGCAGAGACTTCCATATGAGATTAACTTGGGAGTTAAGAGCTTGATAAAATACAGTAATATCGATGTCATTGCAGACAATGAAAAGTTTGAAGGAATGAAAATACTCAAATGAAAGTAATCTTTTTTCCAGAAAACAACAGTTGAATATGTCAATTAGTTATAGTATTCTAGATGATCTTTTATATGTAATTCCAGTTCAAACTGATCTAGATTAGAGATAGATTGCCTACTGGGTACAATTTAGGGTTTGCAGACAGGTTCAGCTCTTAGAGCAGGCTGTCCTGGAAAATTGACTCAGTTTGTGGCTCTTAAGTGAGTTTGCCAGGTGGAATATCTCTGGAAAATTTGGGCATCAGAGGCTTTCAGTGTATGTAGTGCCAAGGAAACAGATGATAACAAAGCTTCCAGGCTTTTCCTCATTGTTGGGAGCCTTGGAGCCCAATGTTCTGTTCCTATTTGGACTCCTATGATTATTTGGGTTAGAAGGGACAATTAAATACCGTCTTGTCCAACTCTTCTGAAATGAACAGGGACAACTACATCTCCATCAGGTTTTCAGAGCCCCATCCAGTCTGAATGACTTCTGGTGATTCCAGCTGTTCTCTCTTTCTGAATGCTGCAGACACCAAAGCAGGAATGTGATTGTCCCTGTGTGCTCTATATGGGAAAGCTTTAATCATTCTTTACTCTCCAAGAGTGCAGTCACATTCCAAGTTATCAGTTTGGAACTTTGTAGAGACACATTTTGCAACTGTTAGATTTTAGATCAGCCTGCTTGTAGATGCAGCTGCAATCTGGATAATACGTCTGTGCAGGCTCTCCTGGAGCTCATGACTATTCCAGGAATGTAAATGGTGATGAACAGAGTATTGCTATCATCTGGTCAGTGCATTTGTGCCTAGGACTGTCAGAACAGGATTTTCCACTTTGCCAGTGAGTCTAATCTTGTTAAAAACTAGTGTTTGATGCCCACAGGTTCTCTACCTGCCTTTTGGCAACTTTGTTTATTTGATGTGAGATCACTCTGTGATCTGTCAACAGTAATCTCTCAAAAGTAGTTTTACTTCAATTGTGGGTGTAATTCTAAATGTGCAATGCTGTTTCTTTCACTCCCTCAACTATATCCATACATATATATGGAAATGTATATATTTCACTAGAAAAAAAATTTGCAAAGCCATGAAATGCTGGCCTTGTCAGATCTTGGGGGAGAAACAAAGAAAACAAATCCTGGAATTTCTGAAGTTATTTTCAGCTACTTTAAACAAATATATCTATTCTGTTTTTCTTTGCATGCTGTCAGGGCAAGTGGAAGCTACCAGTAATTCTGTATCCTGCCTTTTGGAGTATTGAGACTTATTCTCTCTGTATATAAAGTAGTAATTTTCAGTATTCATATACACAAAAAGATGATTTCTTCTCTTGACAGCAGAAATTCAGAAAAAAATAATACAGCACATTTTACCTGAATGTGACAAACATAACACTGACCTTTGTCATTTAAAATGAAAATGTAGCATTGCCCTGTCAGCAAATAGCAACCTATGATTTTTATACCTCAGCTGAATAACTAGATAGGAAGAGTTTTCAAAGGGAAGTGTTTACTTTGAAAATTGGGCAATAAATGATTAAATCTTGTATCGCTGCTCAGAGATTAATCATGAGTACATATTTGCTATAAGAACAAGTGTTCTTTAAACAGCGCTTCAGAATCACTGATAGATTATAATCTCCAGGAACAACCAATAACTCAGAAGAATCTTCCTTTATGATTATAGCAGTCAACTACAGTTGTGCAACACTTGCAGAGATTAGAGAAATATCTCATGGAGCTCTGTTCAATCCATATTTAACCCTTTATCTACTCCTTTTCCTGGCAGTTAAGCTCATATAAAGCAGGCATAAATTAATTTTAGAAGTGCATTTACCAAATTTAAGAGTTCTGGAATAAAGAGAGTGCTTTGCAGTGTCAAGACTGCATGTGACCACATAAGGAAATAGAAGAAGAGCAAAGACAGCTTCCACAGTACATATTGTGTCTCTATAAGATCTTCACCTTTGCTGTCCAGATTTTCAACAGTGCAAAAACTGTTCCCTTTTCCACACTTAATGGTTTTCTGGGATCATACTGATGAGTGAAGTGTGGCTGTGTTTAGGATACCTGATGAGTATTTGGAGAAATAATTTAGTGTTTTGAATGTGGGCTATACCCTAAAATCAGATAACAAGCTTTAGTGGTTCTACTCTGTTCTTATTGCAGATATAAGATAACATAACAGTAAGAAGTTTCCAAACAGTCCTTCTGACCAGAGGTCAGATGCCAGTAGTAGGAAAAGCTTTGCCACACCTGGACTATTTTACATTAAATTAAAACTTTGTTGTGCCATTGGCTCTATGCTGTCAAGTCAGATGGTAAAATCTCTTTATTAATGTACCATACTGCCCTCTGGCAGTACTTTTCTATGGTATCATACTGCATCTATTGCTGAAACATAACCTAATGCAGATTCAGATGACGTGAATTGCTGGATTCTACTCATGCCTAAGATGGAATTCAGTAGTGAAATGTTATTCTCTGCATGTGACTCTGAACCATTTTTAAGCAAAGAATAAATTGCTCAAAGAGAAAATGTCCTTGCAAGGTTCAAAGGCCATAAATGTTTTTTTGCTTCCCCAGCCTTAAATAGTTTTAAATGGCTTATGAACTCCTGAAAAGCTCAGCTGGAAGACAACTCATATACATATATATTTGCTGATGATTTATGAAAGAAACATGAGGGAGAATAACTTAGTTTCATTACCATATAACCTCCTTAAGAGAGAGCTCTCAGTGACTTTATAGCAGTAACTGTGATTAATTATAGCTATTGAGAAGATCAATCTGTCAGTTAAAATAATGTTTATTTTCCATCCCTTAATATTTCCTTGTGAAGAAACCATTATAAATAAGAGAGCAATGACATATATGTGTTCTACTCTTTGAGATGACTGTGAAGGTCCACAGCTCTTTGATTTTTATTCATTTAATACTTTAAAACAAAACAAAAACTTTCCCACATGTAAAAAGTAACAAGGTCTTTCAGTTTTCCTTGATACATACATATTTATCTTAAATGGAATTCAAGTTGTCTGACAGACTGTGGGTGTTCTTTTCAAGTGTTACTCCTTCCTTTGAGCACAAATGAGAATGAGTTAAAACTAAATAAAAGAAGGGCGAGTAGATCAGTTTCACTGTGACTTGAAAACGCTGAACCCCCTAGGGAAACTTTCCAAAATGTGAGCACCCACAGGTCTGCAGATTTGTTATTGCTGAAAGTCCTTGGCACTAAAGCAATTGCAGCTATGTCTATAATGTCAGTACTGAAGTTCATCAAAAAGAATTTCTGTCATTGCAATGTGATGAAGCCAAATAACTCTTTCACAAAGTGGAAATGTGAGAAGAGAAAATAATTCTGTGACAATTTATTCTGGCATTGAAAAATGTCAATGTATTCCATAGAAGGCCTGTTTAGGTCATTCAGTTGGAAGCTTAACACCTTTGTTGTCCTCTCCATTTTACTCCTTCATTGTGCAGCTTTTCACCCAGATCCACAATTTATTGCAAGTCCCTATCCCTAGGAGTATTTAACGTGTGTAAGTGAAACCAAGAGAAATGGTTTAATCACAGGACTTGGTAGATCAGGTTGATGGTTGGACATGGTGATGTTGAAAGTCTTATCCAACCTAGAGGATTCCATGACAGCTACAATTTGTTCTGCACTTTGGGTAGGAAACCTGAAAGCACAACTCAAGTCTGATAGCCACAAGTGACAAGGAAGGAGGAAATAGACACCAGTCTTCTCTTGCAAGGATGTAACTGGATGCACTTGTTACAGTGCAATTGAAGAATGGCACAGAGTAAGGAGAAATGGGAACAGCAAATTCTATGTGGGAGTTAATGGGTATCTGTTTTGGTCATTAGCACGTTTCTCCTTTGGTGTGAAGGTCTTCCTTGAAGGAGGGAAAGAATTTTTCTAGCCTTAAATGTTTCATTATACCAATCTCAGATCTAACAGAAACTTACAGGTTAAATATACTGCATATACAGGCAGACTGTGAGGGACAGCAAGCAGGAAATAAATTTCAAAAGATTTTCCACAGCATCATGGATAGGAGGGTTCATAATTTTGTCATCTGACCTTGGAAAGTTTGAAAGAGCCTGGAGGAGTGTTTGTTTGCAGTTCAACGGGGAAGTCTGAAATTCCTCAAATAAGTAAAATGAGAGAAAAAATCATTTATTTTTCCAAGTGTAGTATTAATAATTCTTAGTATCTTTGTCAGAAGGAGATTTCTAAATGCGAGAAGTTTTAAAAAGAAACTTTAGCCAAAGTGAAACTGGGCCATGCTTTTTCTAGTTGAAAAACATAATACATCCTTGCTTCTACTAGGTTTTAGACAGTGTGACTCTAGTCATTAAAGTGCTGAGAGTTGGACTAAGCTGTAATGAGAGAATAAATGAGTGTGATGCTCTTTTGTGTTTGGATGTCAGAAGTTAGAACTCAAATTTCAGTTTTAGTACCTGTCTTTTCCTGCTACTTCTTGTTACTTGGTCCTTATTTGTCTAAAGCAATGTACTTCAACTCTTCTGCATTCAGAGTAAAAAGATTTAAAGGAAATTTCACTGAAATAAAATCAATTGTGCAACTGTGGTTTAAGCATGGCAGGCAGCTATGAAGCACATGGCTGCTTGCTCTTTCTTCTCATTTGGAATGGTGTAGAGAATCGAGAAGATAAAAATGTGAGAACTCTGGATTTAGATAAGGACTGTTTACCAGGTAAAGCAAAAGATGAATCTGCAAGCAAAGCCAAACAACAAATTCATTTGCTACTTCCCATCAGCAGGTCAGCATGAGAATCTGAAACATCCTTGACTCCAAGCAGCACAGCTCTGCAGCAACTAAAACACCAGTGCCTCTATTTTCATCAAAAATCAAAACCGTGCATTTTATAAATAAAGTAAAATCAATCCCTGCTAAAATCACAAGGTGTTAATTTTTGTACGTATTTGGCAGTAGCTGAGCATAAGCTGGCTCCAGCACATGGGCTATTCACTGCAGTAAGCTATATACTACAGAACAGAGTTCATATTAATGTTGCCAAGAAAGCATTGGGATTCAAGATGGAAAGTCTTCACATCTTCATCTTGTGATAAGACTGAAGTTGCTGCTGGGCATGTAGATTAACAACATCAGCATGAAGGTAGTTTTGTGCTAGGAGATCACTGGGAATTCTGTCAGTCATGGACCTGTACAGGGATATACAGAATCTCAGTGAAGGCAAAATGATAAAACATCTAGAAAAATATTAGTGGATAACCAGTGTGTTTCCAGATCTAGATACAGAATGCACTCTTAAAATCAAGTGACTAGACTGACAACTATCAGCTCCATGAAAACTTACTTGAAATTTTTAACACTGATTCTTGCATGTAAATCTCTTCTCCTTTTTGTGGGTTCTTTGCAGATAAGTGATAGAATAACTATATATATGGACTTCAAAGGAGGTGCTATGGGGGGAGCAGCTCTTTTAGAACGAGAACCCGTGTGCAAAATCCTGTTATGTCTGAAAGGCAGTTAAAGAAGCCACTCACCAATGTGCAAAAATCCAAATAATCTGTGGGTGTAAGTTATAAGATGAAAACTTTTAAGATGAGTAGTTGACTTAAGGCATTTTAATGAAACTTTCTACAGAATAATTTGTTAATTTGTAGTGATAAAGTGAATGATGTTTTTTCTATTAGACAAAAACAGTACTATAATTCTTTTTAATAGATTTTTGATGCATCTGTTATGATACCACAACAGGTACTAAATCTTAAATGACATGATATTTTCCATTTAGAATGTAGTCTGCAAAATGAATACTAATCTCTCAGCAAAGAATATGCCACCTTTACCTTCTTTATTGTAAACATATTGGCATTGATCTTATCAGATATGCTGAATCATCCCACCATGGGAGCCTGCTTGTGTACGAAATAATCAAAGTGTATTTCTTTGGATCACTACAACATTTTTAAGTAAACAACAGCTCTGAAAGCAATCTGTATCTCTTTATAGATCCGTGGATATAAGAAACTACTATCTCTTTCTTACTCATTTCTGTTGAGTGAAGATATTCTTACATAATGATTTTGTTTTTTTTTTTCTATTCTGTGAATTACAGAGGACTGAAAAAAAATCCTGAAAGCACAGTGCTAGCAGGTATTAACTGGGGCATTATTTGGTTTGTGAAGACAGTCTACGTTAGCTGTTAAGATTTTTAAAATGGCTCCATGGGAAGCTAGTGAAGGTTCAGTTCAACTTACTAGTCTACTCCCAATATCACTAGATCTCACTTTGTATGCTCACATAAAAAGCAATTTAACAGACCACAGTTGAAAACCAACTTATCTGACGATAGGTAGTCTGAAAATAAAATTAGATTTATGCTACATTTCCCCCCCTCCCAGTATTCAGAGAATATCCATCTTCTACTGTATAATTTATTGAGAAGTTGAGGATTGTTCAGAACTAAAATCCTGAACCTCTCTTTGATTGCACTGGAAAATGTGAGCCTTCCAATCTCCCTCTCTGGCTGACTTCTGAGTCTTCAGCAAATATTTATACAAAGACTCAGGGTACTGTGTCAGTGTTTTTTCAGACTATCTCGGCCACCTTTTAAAGCAGGATACATTAAATTCAATCTAATACTTGCATCTAATTCCCAGTGCTTTGGGAATAGTACATTTGCAGTAAATGAATGAGACCAGACCTGATTCCTCTTATGTTCAGCTTTTATATATCTGCAACTCCACTGGGTGTAACTCCTCTCTCTGAGTAGAGCAATTCTACTTTAGTGGAGCTTTAGTACCACTTTATCTACTGTATAGAAACACCAAATAACATCAAGTGTAGTCAGAGCCTCTCTTCCTTTCTTTCTCCATTCTACTTGTATGAGCTCATGAAGGTTAATGACCTCTGTGTCAGGTGATAGCTAACAGACCACATTTCTTCCAATTGTTTACTTTTTCTAAAGGCCAATTGATACATATCTTCAAATAAGGTCTCAGTTATTCTAATTATTTTGTTTGTGGGAAACAAAATTTTTTCAGGTGATGTAACATGAAACTGATAAAAAGATCAGGACTCTTCAGCTTCCGAATTCTGGAAAGATCCATTGTATTCAATCCAAAATATCTGCATAAGAAAGTATATGTTCATGTTCCCCTTCCAATGGCATGAAAATCCACAATATCCTTTCACCATTTTCCTTTCCTAGTGCAAAAAAAAATTGAAAACAAGCCTAAACAAGTAATATCTTTCCCTTCATCATAACATCCCTTTTGATTTTCAAGGCTAATTATTTTCTTTCCACTCAACAGTACCAGGGTCCACATCAACACATTATTTTGAGGAGAATAAGACATTTTGTGACTTACATTTTAAAACTTCTAGCCTTCCCTGACATGCATGTTGTATCCTTATTCAGCAGTATTGCATTAACTATTTACTTGTGGGTACGAAATGTGATTTAAATATCTTTACCTCAACTAGGGAATAGATTCTGGTCAGTGATTGAGGACTTTTCCATGTCAGTCAGAATACTGATGCAGAATCAGGAAAATGGCTGCTCCTATCCCATATAGTTGCTCTCACAGAAAATAACCACTTAGTAATACTTTCCAAGAAGGACACATTTACACAACCATGTCAAAATTGTACTGAAGTTTGTTTTTGAAAATTAGACTGTTTGTCAGAGTCAGAAAGAAGAAAGATTAATCAGTTTCTATATAAGTGGATGAATTTGATGTCTTCCCTCTGCACAAACAGTGATTTGAGAGATGAGAAGAATTAGCAATGATCCTGGAGAGTTAAAAACTGTAGACGTGGAAGCTCTCTAGTCATATTCTGGAAAAATACAGAAGAGAAAAGAAAAAAAAAATGGTACTTTCAATTAAAATAATAATTATAAGGGGCACCACCTCACTAAATATGCTAAATATCCACTGTTTGATCTCCAATGAATGTTAAATTTAGGCATAGGTATGGTGTTTTGGGTGGCGTTTTGTTTATCAACTTGAAACACAGGAAAAGAAGTCTGTAAGGTTCAGTCATATAGACAATTGCTTACCATAGGAATTGCAAGCTCTTGACAAGTGTTAGCTTGGTAGGTGGAGTATGTGTTTGTAATTCAAGTAAAAACTATTGCACGTGCAATTGGGTTAGTAGTTCACCTGTCCCAGTCTACCCATCATCTTCAGTTTGTTTTTTGTAAGAACAAGTTGTCAGCACAACAGGAGTCTGTCTGGCAAATGAGTTTCTGACATTCTATCACTAATTGGATAGTAAAAGTCTAACTGAGTAATCTGTCCCCAGCTCCAGTGCTGTATCTCCCATTGTATCCTTTTTCAGTTAGGAAGTTGAATTGCAAGAAATGATTGCCCAGACAAATCTAGGCTGGCTTGAACTTAAGGAAACAGTTGAAAGATCAATTTCAAACACTATTTCAAGTTCTCAAAGGTAATGGACTTCCCTTATATTATGTACAAACACAGTACTCTAACTTCTGTATTGATGGATGAATCTTTATATCTGTCACAGTGTCAACTAAATAATCTAGAAGTACAATTTTATAGTATCTTCTGAAAAGTTATTGGAAACTAAGGATGTAAAAGAGTTTTAAACATCAGATGTTGATGGAAATAACTGAGAATGGATTGGAAAGATCAATCTATACAACTGTTTACAAATGTATTTACAAAATACTGTAACTATTTTATTTGTATTGCTGTTGTAAAGATGGGGAAAGTACAGTCTTGGGGATTTCCAGTACCAAAAATTGAATTTTGTTTTATCTTTGTCCTGACTGGAAGTTTCCACTTTCATGAAGTAGGAAAAGGAAGGCGGTAAAAAGTCATCTACTTTCTTGACCTAGTAGAGAAATACACATCAGTTCCATGGGCAGCTGACAAAATAAAATACCAGTAGATATTGTCCTCCAAATTACTGACTACTAATAAAATGGCCAGCAAAACAAACTTTTGTGCCAGAGGGTTCTTTCCAGTACTGTAAGCATCAACAGTAAATTCCCTACATGCTGTTTAGTTAAGTTCAAAACATCTGAATTATTGAATATGACAGAGAAAACCATCCTCATCTTAAAAAGAGCTGCACGCTCCTAGGGCTGTTGAATCCAGAGAACAGAAGTAGTGCCAGATTCTTCTGATGCCATCCTAGTGATGCTACTAGACTTCTGTCGGTGAGGCTGACAGCATAATTTAACTCCTAATTTTTATATAGAAGAAGCCTTTTTAGTGATAATAAGAAGTCAGGGCATTACATGCTGAAGTTGAAAATGTCTGCCACCTAAGAACTCACTGTAGACAAAGGAAGCCTTAAATTTGTTTTAAAACATTTAAAAAACGTGTTATGTTTAGCTATGATTGTCCAACAAGATACTTGCATTTTAGTAAGAAAGTGGAAAAATCTCTTAAGACAGCTGTATCCTTAAAAGTCTAAATGTCTAAACAACAAGGATAATGATTCTACATGTGCCTTTCAAATAAATAAAAAATAATGCTGAATATTTCTAGTAATTCTACAATATTTACTGTGTTAGGAAAACATAATTTTATGGCATTAAGTGACTAACGCTGTGCTCTGATTCTTTATCTGAGATTAGGAACTTATAACAATTATCACTAATTATGTAAGTCACTCCAAAACTAACGCTTCCTATTTTTCAACATAGTCACCACCATTAACTATGCTTTTTCATGTATGCATGTTCACTAGGGATGAATAAGATTCTGCATGCTGCAGTCATAAAAATCTGCATGGGTATTCAGAATGAGGCTTGTCTTTCGTGTCACTGTTGCCACTGCTGAAACCCACCACCTCACTGTGCTGTCATCTACTGCTTGGTCTCCATGAATATTGAGCAAGTGTCAATGTATGTCAATAAGTGCCTTTTTTTTCTGCATGGGGGAATTCGGTTCCACGCTTTTGCTTCATACGCACTTTCATGTTGAATGCCATTTTGTTAGACAGCCCTCCTGCCCCACTGCTGCCATCTGTCCCACAGCAACAAAATGAAACAAAATATTGGGTGGAAGGTTCAACCTCTACTGCCATTCCACCAATATTTGCCTCTGACATCTTGGGCCAACACAATAAAACAGGAGGCATTACTTTTGGAACAGCCCTCATAATCATGCAGTCTATATTAGGCAGACAGGACCACCTTTGTTCATTCTTTGAATTACTAAGAGAAATACATGGTATTATCTGTTGCAAAATGAAGAATGTATGCAGATTCTCATGGTAGAACAACGTATAAATGTCAGTTTGATGCAAATGATGGTCAGTCATGTACAGCTTTTGGGATAATCCTAGGGAAATGGCAGGATATATCAACGATGTCCCCATTTCAAGAAGCTTGTCTAGGCAATAATTAGCAGTTATGCTATGCATTAACCATCACGCTTACAGGCTCCAGTGTATCTTGATAGGTCAGAACAAGGTCAGAACAAAGATTATAAAGCTGCAGAACTGAAATGCTTAGGAAAACACAAAGGTGACGAACAAAGCAGGAAGTTAATCATGGGAACATATTCATGTGCCAAGAGCAGGGAGTCAGAAACAACTGGAGTGAAATGGCTGTGGATCAATTGAAGGTCACTGCTGAAATTACTGTAGTGAAATATGCAACAATAGTGTAGAGGAATACTTAATAATTTCACGGGTTGTTAAGGCTTATTTTCAAAGATACATAATCCAGTTGTAACAGATCACTTTAAATGAATAAAATACAATCTGGTATTACCATTCTTTGTAATTTTCCACAATACTTCTTGTTCTTAGATAACTATTTTTTATGATTGCTCTGTAGCCTCAAATGAATAGAATGTATTCAATCAGCTGATCAATTTTAATTAAAATAGCATATGGGAATTAAAAATGTCTAGGTCTAATTCAATAATTTAAACGTGAAAGTGCTAAGAAGAATAAATGTATCCAGTTGAGGGAGGGTAGATTAAAGACGGGAAAACATCTGACCTGCAGATACACAGTGTTTGGCCTTTCCAGTCCTTATGATCAAGCAGTGAGTACATCCACAAGATCCATGTTCTTATTGTAGGAAACTATGTAATTTCATGACATCAAGGGCTAGATATGAAATGTAGATCAGGATTACTTTTTTTTTTTTCATTAAAAAAATGAATTCACTGAGGTTCCTAATCCTGAAATTGTTCATAAACTTAACATTTAGGTAATATTTACCTACAAGTCCCTTGGATGGAGAGCAGAGAATCATTAGTCAGGCCAAGTAGTTATTAATGACAGAGATCTATGGAAGTCAGGAGTTTTGAGTCTTAGACTCCAAGAAAATGCAGAAGATTTAAGATGATATAATGTTAATTGAAAGAGTACTAAATTTCTTATGGTGATATATTTACCTTTCATTAAGAAGGTCCCCTGGAAAATCTGTGGTCCTGCCATAGTTATCAAATTAATGTGTATATATTAACCCTTCTTGTCCAAAGTTAATAAATAACAAAGCCAAAAAGAAACTTGGAATAGGGTGTTCCAATTCAACCCTATAAATTTACTAAAACTTTTGTTTGAGTTTTCGGACTTGATTGATTTTTAAGTGGAACATTTTTCTGCTGGAAGCATGAGATTTATTCAGATACAACACCAAAATGTTAGTCACTTTTAGTCATTAAAAATCTACCAGTCTCGAAAGAAGAAGAATTTCTGCTTTTTATCTATTAAAACTTTCATTGTGATTAATTTATACCCTAACCATGTTGTCAGCAAGGTATGGTATTTATACTTGATTCCTGCTTCTAGCAATTTTTCAGCTTTCTTATGCATTTTTAAGGAGCAGCAGAATCCTACTCTACTAGCCTCTTAAAAAAAAAAAGAAAAAAAGATGAACTTTAACAGTGTTGATATGTGTCTCGCTCCGATTTATAGAAGGGAGATAAGGTTCTTTTAATATTATATACCCGGCGTGAGATTAAGAAACAACAGTTCAAATGTTGGTCCGACCAGTTTATTATAAATCTTAATTAGGGAGATGGGGAAAGGGAGGACGGACATTATTATGAATTAGGGTAGTGGGGAAGGGAAGGAGGGCGATAGAAAAGATAGAAAAGAAGAAGCAAGGAGTCTTTGTAGGCAGCAAGAGGGAGATAGTCACCACCATGGATCCAGCGTGGTTCGTAGTTCAATCTTTGATCATCAGTAGTGGTGGGTCGTCGGGCATTGTTGTTCTGTTGACGACAACTACGGCAACGACAAGAAAGACTATGACGATGATGGCCCCTTTTCAATGCTTTCAAAGTGGTCGAGTCAGCTATCTTTGGAGTGGCAGCTTCTGGCTCTGGGATCTCAGCAGGAAACTCCTTTGTTCCTATCTTCCTGGCCTTGCCAGCAGATAAGAGGGAGCAGGGAGATGCCAACTTGTATCTTGCCTTCACAGGATACAATGGTATTAACCCCCCAGTCTCCCATAGCAAACAGGAGTTATTTGGTCACAGGCTAGATCTTCCACCAGTAAACTGTCCTGAGCACTACTATCTTCCAAAGGCAAACAGCTAAAATTGTCTGCACATGGCAACACCCATCACTCATCTTCTAGACAAATCAGTCTTATCACAAGAAATACCTCAGGAAGCAAGCTTTGAGCCAAAAAACAAAGAAGGATTCTCACAATACGCAACTTACCTAATCAATGAGCATATACTGCAGATTAATTAATTAATGTTTGTCAAGTCCCATAAGATATCTGACTATTGATCAGTTTCATATGAGGAATGAAGAAGATTGTACTTAATAACGTTAAAAAGGTACAGAATATCTCTAGACAGAAAAATTAATGCTTAATACAAAGTTATCAAGAACATGGAGAAGGGGATTACAATAATTAAGGTCATGAGTAGGAACAAATTACTAAAATTACTGAATTTGAAACTTTTTCTACTTTTTTTCATTTTGTGTTTAGACTCATCAGTTAATTTCCTAACATAATGAAAATATGTAAATGCTGTCCTGAAGGAACATTTAGGATTCAGGTAGGCGCATCTTCACATCTTCACCACATTATGGAGCTTCTAGATTTGGTACAAGAAAAATATCTAACTGTAGTCAGTCCTTTTACAAACAAGGGTCAAAAGGAATGCAGAGGCCATTCATTCATCTGGTTTACATTTTTGCAAGGAAGAATAGTTCAAGGGATCTGGTTGTGCAATATATTCTCTCTTTTCTTGCTAATAGCAAACATTCATAGAATCATAGAACAATAGAATGGTTTGGGTTGGAAGGGACCCTGTCGATCATCTAGTTCCAACCCCCCTGCTACAGTCAGGGACACCTCCCACTAGACCAGGTTGCTCAAAGAATTCTCAGGCTAGTTCTTCAGAAGAATCCTTTACCACAAAGAGTTAATTATTGTGAAATGAAGACTTAATTATCCTGTTAATTACTGTGACACGTCAACTATATTTGAGATAGCTGTAGGAAAAAGTTATCTTTTTTCTCTGTCAAGGCAGGATTGTCTTTTGTTCTTCACTTAGTGTAGTACCTGGAGCTGCTAAGCCTACTGCAGAAGTAGGTGTTTGAGTGATTTTACAATTAAAATGACACAATTTCAGCAGCTGTAAATTAGTGTAGGGTCATGACTGCACTGTAAGTATCCTGAGATATCAGTTGTAGATATTCAACTATATAACTATTCTTGATGAAATTAGAAATATACAGAAGTAAAAATAATATCAATATTTTAAATAATGAAAGCATCAGCTAGAGAGATGAAATGACATTAGTTTTTTAGTATACACAAAATTATAATAAATAATCAGATTTGGAGACCAAGAATTTTGTCCAAAAATGGAAAAATTTGATACTATTAAACTGAAAACAGGTGGCTTTCACATTTAAAGAAGTGTGAGAAAGTTTCCCTGCCTACTGCATCCAACTGTGACAGAGAAAACAATTATAACTGTTATCTTCTTATGAATGATCTGAAACATACTAGGTTTAAGGGTTACTCTAAAAAAAAAAAGTATTTTTCTATCATGCTTTATTAGGAATTTAATTTTTAATCACAGTGTTAAAGAGAATGTCAGTCCTCTGGCAATGTTTTTGTTCGATATTTTGGGTGTTGAGTTCTTTGGAAAATAAGTTATGGTAGGTAACTGACATTCAGTAATCTGATGTACCAGTTTTAGACAAGGTTCTTGAACAAAATTCATTTAAACCTCATTTCTTTCTTGCATCTGTGCTTGCTAGAAATGTAAATAATATACTTATAAAAATTTTCAGCTACAGTTTTATTTCAGAATGAGTATGTACTGTCTTGCAAAAATGAAAATTCTGCAAAAGATGCAATGTAAGAGTAATACTTAGAAGCAAAATATTTTTGTTTTGGATTGTGTTCATGCTACTAACTTATTTGTGTTGTATATGATTGATAAAATCTTCTCTTGTGCTACACTACAAAAAATCTACGTTTATTAATCTACATTATTAAGGTAATAGTTATTTTTTCATCACAAAACAACATAGTGATTCAGTTGAACACAAAACTCTTTAGGAAATCAAAATCTCTTCTTTTTCATGCAATAAATCAGTTTTGCTTTTATATCAAGGTTTCTTTATCTATAGTTCCAACTCTGAGGATCTCTTTCTTCTGTCATGTCTCATGCCCCACCTGATTTTTATTTTCAGATTTTTATTTTCAGTTTAGCAGTCATGATTCTAATTCAGGGGCAAGTTCTGGAAAAAATGGTAGGCAATCTTCTGGAGAAACCACAGGAACAGCATTTCTCTTTTTTTTTTCTTTCTTTTTTTTTTCCCCCTCAAAGAATCATAGGAGCATAGATTAATTTATGTTGAAGGGAATCTCAAGAGTTCTTGAGTTCAGTCTCTTGCTTTAAGTGAGGTCAACTCTGAGATCAAACCAAATTTATCGCAGTTTTATCCAGCCGTGGTTTGAAAACCTCCAAGGACGAAAATTGCACAACTTCCCTGGGCAACCTCACCTTGTATGAGGTTGTCCTCAGTTGATTTTTTTTCCTATACCCAGCCTTAGCCCATAGTTTCAGTTTAGGTTCAGTTTATTATCCCATTCTCCTACCAGACACCCCTGTGAAATCCGACGTCTTCTCATAGACTCAGCTGCTGGCAGATCTACCCAAAGCCATCTCTTCCCAAACTGAACAAACACTGTTTCCTCATTTTCCCTTCATGGCACCTATGCTTCAACCTCAGCCATTTCTGTGGCATTCTGGTGAGGTCTAACAAGGTCTTAAAACATCTTTCTTAGTTCAATGCTTCCAAAGAAGAAATCTCTTCAGGGGTTGTTCTCATTGTAAAGTGTTTTGGAATAGAAAGTTGCATAGTTGTACCCACAGATGATATTGCTGTGAATAATTCAAAGATAATAATTCTCAATCATGGCCACAATCTATGTGTGTTATTCAACCCACAGATGTGTAAAGATCTCAGCTGGGATTTTGTGCCATTCTGAAATAGACAAGGACGTGGAAAATTTGTTTCCATGAGTTTCTTTTCTACTACAAATAATTACAAGTGAAAGAAAACTACTATAAAATTTGTACCATTAAAACAAATATATATTGCTAGAATAAAGCAACTATTTACTACAAATAACTACAGAAAATTCTCTATTCGTAGATAAGCCATATCAAGGAGTCAGCCAAGCTTTCCCAGCAGGGATACAGTCTGTCCAGAATGTCTCATGCAGGGAAGTTCATACCATGAAGAACATTTTGGATAAAAAGTCAGCTTTTATACCTCGTTGTTGTAGAAACATGAGTGCAGGAGACCAGTCGCAGATCAGCAGTTGCTGACTCCTGTGTTCCTGGAAAAATAGCTTTTTATCATGGTTTCTTTCTTCTGAACCCATCAAGGTTTCTTTGTCCTGCTATCTACACCTCATTATTGAGGTTTTATCTGAGCTTGTGGAAAAGTCTTAGGGCTCCAATCTAGTAAATGCCTTTCTTTGTTAGTAAATGTACTCGGTGACCTTTGTAGTGGCTCCATCACCACCTCCTCTTGTATATGTTAGAATGTATGTCATTCATGGACTCTAAGCTGGATGAATCAGGTCCTTTTCCACAAATGTTTCTAATTTTCTTTGAGACGGTAAGTTCAGTGCACAAATAGTAAATTTTCTAAAATGTCATTTATGGAGAAAAGTGTTCTCATGTTCTTAGCAATGATAGCAATTATGCTCTGCTTAGCCTCAGTTCCATGAAAAACCCTCACATATTTTCTATGTCCTCTAAACTGACTAGTCCTTTCCAAAACAGTTCTAAAGGGAACCATGAGCAAATAATGGGTTCCCTTTGTCCTTTACTGGGCTCAGTAGAGCGTTCTGACCACCGTGGTGAAGAAATGTTAGGTGTAGCTCTGACTTATCTGCTCACTCTGGTTTTTTTCGATGGTAAAATATTAGCAGCACACATTGCTCTCTTTGTACACCTTGAACACACAGGAAGTACATGGAAAAACTCACCCACTGATCCAATGAATCGATTCTGTCATTCAGAGAGCCAATATAATTGCATTGAATGCTATGGTTAGATGTTTTCAATTATTGCCTCAGAATTTATTGGCTTGTCTGCCTGCTAGGGACCTTGAGAGTTAGACAAGAATTCTATCAGTGAAGGAAACTGTTCCAGTATGTAATCTTAGTTATGTTTTAATAATTAATATAATTATAGTTAAGAGAATACCTTGGGCTATTTCCATTTCTGAGAGGCAGATGCAGAAATAGTCAGGAGGGATATTCCACAAGCCTTAAAATGACAAGAGATGACTATATGTAAGCTATTTGCTTTCACTATCAATAAACAAAGTCTATTAAGACTAGAAATCTATTCTTCAAGCCCTAAGATTGGATACCTCATGATGTGTCTTGCTTCTAGAGGTCATAATTGCCATGGAATATATATATGTATATATTAAAAAAAAAAAAAAGAGAGAGAGACAAGAGGAAAGTAGCAGCAGGGCAATTTCAGGGAGTTTGTATAGTATACGTAGTACAGAAATTGGTTTTGCATAAAGAGTGTGTCTCTGATTTTGGCACACTCGAAGGAATCTAGCTATATACCCCTGCTAGCCTTTGTGGTCACATTTTGGTACCGATTGCTGCAGAATTAACTAGAGCTCAGAACAAGTCAGTACCTCAATGCAATCTAAGAGTAGAAAGAGGATTTTCTAGCCTCAACTGCACAGCCCATTATCTATGATGTGTAGGGGATTTAAGCCAGCTAATTTAAAGCTAGCCAGGGCATCCTGCAAAACCCAGTCCTAGAGAGACAGATTTTGTACTGAAACTACCTGTTCTGAATTTCTTTTGTTGTTGATGGTGAGACTAGAGGAGAAATCCATTCTGCACATCCAGAGCAGACTGTGACCTTCAATGAGAAGTTGTGAGGGAAGCAGGGTGTGAAATTGGAGTTACCTGCCGTAATTTTGCAAAATTATAATGAGATGAGCAGACAGTGTTCCCAGTCAGCTTCTTGCAGATCAAAGATAGGCTGCTCTGTTCCAGCAGCTAACAGGCATTTTGGTAATGAAGCAGACTCACAAGCTGACATTGCTTTTCCTGTGAAACACCATCCCCTTGCAAAGCTGTTGCCCTTGATAAAAAGGGATCAGAGGGTCGTATTCTCCTCCCTGCTGGAATTTTATTACACAGGTAGATGCTCAAGCTAAACTTATTAAGGGGATTGCTTCATCTTGCTTCCATCTCTGGCCAGATGTCCATTTTGATGTGCCATCTGAACTGGCACATGTTGAAGCCAAGACTGTCTGTTTTCTTTTTTTTGCTCTTTTGACTACTTAGTGAGCTCTCCTTTAATGATTGCATTTTAATCTCCTTGATGCTTTTGACTCCTACAAGCCCACTTCGATAGAATCACACATAGAATCACAGAATGGCCAGGGTTGGAAGGGACCTCAAGGATCATGAGTCTCCAACTCCCCTGCCACATGCAGGGCCACCAACCTCCCCATTTAATACTAGACCAGGTTGCCCAGGGCCCCATCCAACCTGGCCTTGAACACCTCCAGGGACGGGGCATCCACAACCTCTGGGCAGCTGTTCCAGACCCTCACCACTCCCTCTGTAAAGAATTTCCCCCTGACATCCAACCTAAATCTTCCCTCCCTCAACTTAAAACCATTTCCCCTTGTCCTGTAGTTATCTATCCTTTTGAAGAGTTGATTCCCCTCCTGTTTGTAGGCTCCCTTTAGGTACTGAAAGGCTATAATGAAGGTCACCCCACAGCCTTCTTTTCTGCATGATGAACAAGTCCAGCTCCCTCAGCCTGTCTTCACAGGGGAGGTGCTCCATTTCTCACCAGCATCCTGACATTCAGAGTGTACAGTGACTTAAAAGCAAAGCACTGTTCCTATGATATTATTTCTATGAATGTGCTTAAATCTGCATAAAGAACTACATTCCCACCTAAATCCTAAGTGGACTAAAAGGCACAAGGGAAGCTACAGTGCTGACCACCAAACTTTCAATGAGATTGTCTATTTTAATACTATTACAATGTGTCTTAATGCATAAATAGGTGGCAGGAAGGCCCTGGGTGGTTTATATTGAATTTACTTAGTCATTCTTTGCACTCTTCGCTGACCTGCTGTAATCTGATTTTGGCGCTGTGTGCTGCTGTGGGGAAAGTGAGTAATATTCAGAAGTGCTCAACAGTATCGATCAATTATAAACAATGATTTTGTAATGTGTGATGGTACAAATCCATTTGGATTTAAATCTTCGTGTAGCTAGTGGGGCAAATTTATTCGAGTTAGTGGTCCAAGAATCCCATTGTTCTACCAGAGGTACACAATTAATTATGGTCTAACGAGTAATAGTGATTTCTGACTTACCACATGAAGATATATCCCTAATTGAAATATAGATTTTAATTCTGTTTTACATAGTAATACATTCAAGTTTTTCACCCGTGTATTTGTAGCTAAAAATTTTATTTCATCATGTCATATGGGTGTAATCTATAATATACGTATATATGTGAAAATAGGGACAAAATTCACACTAGGTAATATTTTCTTTTACCCTAAGCAAGCAATGCATTCTATTTTCCAGTTTGCTTCTTGTGGAAAACCAATCCAAATAAGTGATGGCTAAGAATCATTAGTAGTCTATACGTAATTATAAATTAGTATTATTAGTAGCAATATTATTTGATTGCAATCCAGTGGGAATCTATCTGGCAGAAACATATGTAATCTTACAGCTGATAGAACCTTCTGTAGCCCAGTTAATTAGGAATAAACATTCACAAAACACTAAAGGCATTTAACTTGTTTGAACTCCAGCTACAGGTAGGCAATGCAGAAAAAGTCATCAAAGCTGGTTTTCCATGACTGTGATGCAGTAAAGATTTTCCTTGTGATATGTTGAAATCAAACCCTACAGCCAGATTAAGGATATAGAGCAGGTATTTTTATTAGCAATGCACATAATGCCTAGGTGCAAGAGGGATAGCTCCACCTAACTTACACACTGAAGGGCAAAAGCTTGGTACAGATATAGGCCAAACTAATACATAATCAATGATTTTCCTGGAATTCACATACATATTCATTTACATTTCCAAGGACCCATCAGCATATGGTCCCTCCCTCTTGTGCATGTGCTGTGAGCAGTGGGAGTCTCCTCCTCGTGGTTGTGGGATGAGGGCTCATCATCTTCCTCGCAAAGGCTCGTAGTCTTCCTCACTATAAACTCTTGATCCTGTGAGAGGAGTAGCCTCCAATCCAGTTCTAACTTGCCTTGTGGACATCTTAACACTTACTTACCAAATGTCCTTGATCTGTTCTCAAAACTTTTATCTTTGACCTCCACCCCCACGTTGTTCTAATCCAAGTTTGTTGCAATCCTCATCCTTTTACATCCTCCGCACATTTGCTTCTGTAAACCATCTTTTACTATTTGTTTCTGTGAACCATCTTTTACAGATGGTTCCTTATTTGTTTCTGAGAAAGCCTCATCTTCACAGCAGTTTTGAATTCTGCTAAAGACCTGCCTACGCTCCCAGTTTGCCATCATTCCCCTTCTCTTCATCTTCAGAATTTGATTCAGAGGGAAGATTTGTAGGATGTTAATGTACAGGACCTTGGCCAAAACCAAGGTGTGCTGCAATGTCAGCAGTTAAATGAGGAAATTTTTTATGAATACTGAAGAAATTCAGACTCAGTTTTGTCCTCGCCTGCAGGACAAACTACACATCACACATGAATAGTGCAACCAATCCAGACTAGGAGTAAATCTCATCACTTATTTTCTGAGCATTGATGTTTTTCAAGGAATTGCATCATCCTTCCTCATTCAGCATGTACCCTAACCACTTGACAGAGTGATGATTCTTTTTGCTCTTTCTCTGTGGCCTGATGAATCTTTAATTCTTTCATTAAAACTGGATCAGCTTCAGCAAAATGTCTTGCTACAGTTTCTCATTTTGGTGCCTATATTTATTGCCATTAATTTATTGCTAGAAGATTTTTACTGCTTTTGGGTTTCTTTCTTGAAAAAGTTTTGCTGGCATGATTGTGTTGGATGTTCATTTGCCAATTATTAGCTTAGCTAGTAACTTCTGCATCTGTTGACCAGCTTCACCAAGCTTGAAAGAATGATAGAAATTTAAAAAAATCAGAAAAAAGATATGGAGGATTTGGAAACATTATGCACTTATGGTGGGAAGTGCCCTTAACAATATTTTGAAGAAAATAATAAAATATCCAAAGTTCACACTTGACCCCCAGGGGTAGAATATGAGAGGAAGAAAGGCAGACAAGAAATAAGTAAGGTAAACATTGCTGCGATAGAAATATGAAATATGTCTTGATGTACCCCACTGAGATTTTTTTTATCTTTTGTCATTGTTATCATTTCTTGTCATCTTTCCAGGATGGGAAAAAAAAGTCCTCCCCAGTTTTGGGAGGGAAGGTTGGTTATTTCCATTGAAATTTTGGTCATGTTTTCCCACATTTCTTGAAATGCATAATGATTTCATTTTCTCTTTTCTTTCTTTGTTTCTCAACTAAGGAGTCGGGATTTGACATCTCATTTTCTTCCTTACTGATGGTCAACCCATTAGATTCTTCATTTCAGTTAGCTTAATTCTCCTTTACTCTTCTTAGGTGTGCTATTTCATAGATTTTATTTTTTCATTTTTAAGTGCCATAGCTGTCTTGCTTTTTTGATGCCTGAATTATCCTAAATATATATGCACTCTGCTCCAAAAATAGCTTAATTTTCTTGTTAATCAAATTTGGAATAACAGGATCAATAGTCATCTCAAATGTGTGATTATTTCTAATTTGTTGGCTCAGTCACTTGGGAAGGTGGATAAAACCTGTTGTGAATGTCTCCTGGACTACTCCATCGTTTCAAAAGAAAATTCATCTTTAACGTAGACAATAGTCTCCATCTGAGATACAAGCTAATTGAAAAAGAAAGAGGAAGTACAAAATTCTCCTCCCAGAGTAGTTTCTACAAATATGGCAAAGTTATGACAAGGTTACCCACACAGACGACAAAGAGGTCAGTTGATGTAATCCTTCAAGATTTCAACAAAGCTTTTGATACTGTTTCTCACATTATCCTTCTGGACAAAATGTCTGGCATATAGCTAAACAAATACACAATGCAATGGGTGACCAATTGGTTGATGGCTCAGACTCAAAAAATGATAGCATGTGGGGTTACATCAGGCTGGCAGCCAATTACCCCTGTGATATTCCACAGCGCTTCATTTTAGGACCAGTTCTATTTAATGTTTTCATTAATGATTTGGTTGTAGAACATAAAGGTATGCTAAGTAGGTTTGAGGTCAACACTGACATGGAAGGAGCTGTTGACTCCCCTAAGAGTAGAGATGCCTTGCAGAGAAATCTTGACGAAACAGAGGCAATCACCAAATGCATGAAATTTAACAAGTTTAACAAGAGCAAGTGCCAAATTCTGTGTCTGGGATGAGACAACCCTGGATATATATACAGACTGGAGGATGAGAAGCTGGAGAGCAGCCTGACAGAAAGAGATCTGGAAGTTCTGTCTGACAACAAGTTAAATGTGAGTCAACAGTGTGCTCTGGTAGCCAAAAAGACCTCCTGTACCCTGGGGTGCACCAGACCCAGCACTGGCACTGTGCATGAGGGGTTGTCCCACTCTGCTCTGCACTTTGCAACCTCACATCAAGAACTGGGCACCACATCATAAGAAGGACATAAAACTATTAGCATACAAAGAAGGGCTACAGAAATTATGATTGGTCTAGATGGCAATTGTTTTGTGGGGTCCAGAGCAGAGGAGCTGAGGGGAGGCCTCATGGTGGCTACAGCTCTTCACAAAGAGCAGAAGGGCAGCACTGAGCTCTGCTCTCTGTGAGAGCAACAGGGCCTGAAGGCATAGCATGGAGCTGTTTCAGGAGAGGAGCAGCTGGGATTAGGGGAATGTCTACCCCAGAGGGCAGAGAGCATGGAACAGGCTGCCCAGGGCAGTGGGCATAGCCCCGAGCTGCTGGAGTTCAGGAAATGTTTTTACACATTGGATTTGGGTGGTCCTGTGTGGAATCAGGAGTTAGACTTGATGATCCTTGTTGGGTTCCTTCCAACTAGGGATATTCTATGATTCAATGAACGATCCATGTCATTCACATATTTTTTTCACGTATGAGATCTGCACTTACTATAACCGTCTCATTTAGTAACAAAAAAAAAAAAAAAAACAACCCACTTCATAATGAGTATTTCATCCCAGTAGGAATCCTCATTTTCAAATGAAAGTAATGGTTCTTGACATTTGTGAACTTTGTCTTTTACATTTCCATACTGATGATGTCCACAGTGAACCTAATCTCAGTGAATGATTTCATCTGTATTATCTTGACACAGAGAATTAAACAAAAAACAAAAACGCAATCTTTGAAGAGATCAAGAAGTAATCTTGAAGAGTACTTTTTTTCTGAGATAAGGCACAATTAAGACTATAAATACTAGAATTTCCAGCTGCTCAAGATCAATTTAATTCCTACATAAATGTAATGTTTTGCTATTCTCTACAGTGCTGGATAGATTCTATTCCTTCCTTATACTAACATGACTATATAGAGCAATATACGGATTCACCTTCTCTCTTAGTGGAACAAAATATTATTCAACATGAGGATGTTTTCCTAAAATTCCAAAATTTGTTGGTGGATATAAAATAAAAGGTTGTAGGGAAGGAAAGTAATCGATACTCTTTTTGGAATGAAAATATTTCAAAGTTCTTTGGACCCAAGAGCTGGATAATGGCAGTGAGCTGGGAGATGCACAAACTGTGTAATGACAAAGAGAAAAGAAAACTAATGAAGAAAAATCAAAGATACACCACTTCACAATTATTATTATTATTATTATTATTATTTTTGTTCTTGTTGTAGAAGAAAGCTTAGTTCACTGCATATATAAAAATAATTAAGAAAATGCACAATGCATTAAATTGATTCTACTCTGTAAAAGATGTAGACAAGCAGAAGGGCCAGCCCACAGAATAACAGAATCTTCTCTGGCAGTACTGAGGGCAGCTGCTGAACTGCTGGCAGCAGCTGTTGTAGAAGAAGCACCTCCTTCAGCTCCTGACTTGTCTTGATTCCTTGTAGATTTCACTATCAGCTACTCAGCTGACACTCAGCAACATATGTGCGTGCAAAGAGCACTGTTCCCACAGAACCTATTGAGCATATCATTATTAGCTTATCTCTTTGATCAAGGAAAAAATCCTAGCACGCATTTAGACTTTCAGAGCCAGTGGCTGTAGATGTAACACCAGAGTGTGAGCAAGAAAGTGGGTAATTACACCAGGTGGAGGAGCAATGCCAAGCTGTGGAATGAGATGGGTTCTGTAATTTCAAAAAGCAAACAGGTTATCATGGAGTAAATATTGGAAGAAGCAAAAGACATATATTGAGTTCCTAATAAGTAGAAATATTTTGTCTGTATAACTAGTTAGAGCATGCCAGAGAGTTATTCTTGCATTAGATCTTTGAATCATTAGGAGAGGCCAAAAAGACCATCAAAGAAAAGGGTGTTGGAAAAAGTAGAATATTAGCAAGACCATGGATTTGTAAGTGTGCAATTTATATTATTATATGTTAAAGTATCAGTTGGGTGAATTGTTAAAAATGCATCATAAAGAGTGGAATTAATGGGAATTAGCCTAACTATGCTATTGTGGTAAAGAGTTAAAAGATTCAGTACAGATTATTTCTCATACCTCTGTTAGTATTCAACAAGTATAAAAAAAAAGTCCCTATCCAATGTTTACTTGAAGCTCTTAAAAACAAAAATGTTAGAAATAAGAGAGAAAAAGGAATAACAGATTCAAGAGTTGAGAAAAAAAAAAAAAAAAAGCCCATTATTCATAGCTGTCACCAAAGGAATCAGTGCAAGATTTGTGTTGTCTGAAATATTCATAAGTGATCCACAAAAGGGAATAAGGGAACGAGTAGTGAAGTGACAAAATTTGCAGATGACAGAGAATGATTCACAGGACATTCCAGTCTGAAATACATAGTAAAAAGTTGCAATGCTGAGTGACAAGAAGATACCATGGCAGATGGAAGGCAATTCTGCTTAAATGTAAAGCAAACACATGGGAAAGAAATTTTAACTGCACATAAACAGAGGCAACCTCTAAATTAGATTTTGCCACTCTGGAAAGTGATCTAAGAGTCACTGTTCACAATCTTTTTAGAATTTCCACTCAGCTGTTAAGAGCTGTCATAAAGGTAAATAGAACATTACTTTTAAAACCAGCAGCGAATGAAACATGAAAAGCATTAAGCCGAAGTAAAAAGAATAATAATCTGCAGCATATTTTGTGCTTGTGTAGAATTCCACTTCTTAATCTGAAAAAAAAAAAAAAGGAAAAAGAAAAAGAGATACTACAAAAGAAAAAAAAAAAAAAAAAAAAAAAGACAGATATGAGAAAATGAAATATCTTCTCTATAAAGAGCCAGAAAGTTGTTTAGGACTTTTTAAATGAGAAAAGGCAAGCAGAGTTTCATTATGAGCTGCATGGAAAAGGAGAATGAGGAATGATCAGAGGGAATTTCTTGTATTATTCTTTCTTAGAAGAAAATAAAACCAAACGAAACCAAATCAAAGCAACAAGAATAAGAAGGTCTGAAGCTAATAAAATGAAGTATATTATTACTTTGCAGAATTCCATGCCACAGGATTTTTAGAGGGTCAGCTGCATAGATGGGTTCAAAATCAGTCACGTTTGTGAAATGGAGTTCCCCCAATAGCTATAAAAACACAATGCTATAAATGCAACCCTGCAGCACAGATTGTAGCAGATGAGAGAAGGTGGACAGGTTTGGGGGAATGTACAACACCAAGCACTGCTCTGGTCTTTCGGCAGGCATTTTATATATTGTTTTTAGGGCTACAGGCATAACCACACAGCCATTTGCAAACCCTGTGACTCTTTCATCGCTTATAAAATTGACTTAGGTGCTGGTGGCATAGAATTTCTGAAATAGTGTGCTGTGCCTTTAAAGTGTCTGCTCCTTGCAGAATTATTCATGGGTGGTTCATTTACTTATTTCAGGTGGGTGAAGATGGTCTTTAACTGGCAAAGGGACACAACAGATGCTTTTCAATTCTGTTAAACTCCATGCATCAAATCCTGCTTCTCAATGTGGTGCCAATAGCCTGGAACTGAAAGTAAACCATTTTGTTGTAAGTTGTATCCTTTCTATTTCAATTGACTGATTAGATGGGCTAAATACTGGCAAACGACTTTCTCTGATTTCACTCTCTGCTGCTATCTTATTTATCTATTTGATTATATACTGAAAAATTTTATTTCATGTATGTCTGAAGAGCTTTAAAAATGATAGTAGCAAGTACTCTTGGTTTCCCTAGCATGCCTTTTCTGGCTGCTCACGTAGACCTTTGCTTATATTTTAATACAATCAGAAGGTAAGTTCACAAAAGTAGTTCCCCATGCATTCTGCAATATAAAAACGCAATATCTAGTACCTCATATTCCTCGTAAGTACTTGTAAACAGTGATTTAATATCCTCTTAACTGCCTTTTCAGGAAATGAATCGTGTTCAGCTCTTGAATCCCTTCCTTGTAAGATTTCTCCTATTCAGAGAAAACTGGGACACCATTTAGATAAGCAGCCAAATGCTCACAATGTTGTCTCAGCAAACTTTCTATCAGTATTTGGAAAGTTCCCAGTTACCAATTTAAACTAAAGAACGTCAGAATGAACTGAGAGGGGCAGAGGAGAGAATTGAAAAGACTAATTCAGCTGTAACCACAGCTGTAGATCTGACCCACGATTTATCTTTGGCGGACTCTTCAAATAGACTTCCCTTAAACAAGACATACATACACAAGTGACAAAGTATCTAAGGTTAGTTATTATATTTACTAGGCATACAGGAACACTGATTTAGTAGATGTGTCATGGAATGTCTTGTGTGTGATGCACTATTGGTACACACTCTAATACTTTTTAATACTGCAATAAATTTTACCTACAGCAAATGTTCCCAATCAGCTTTTTTTTTTTTTTTTTTTTTTTTTTTTGGTTCCTTCCCCTTACTGCTAGCCCATATAATCCTAGGAATAAATATTTACTTATTTCTTTAGCAAGCTAAAGCAGGTGTCTCTTTTATGTGTGTGTGTGGTATATTCATCCTAAATCCACTTTCTTAACATTTAAATTTACAACAAATCAACACTTGGCTTCAGACTACATCATAAAGCCTTAAAGACATACACAACTGGTTATATCAAACCATAAATTCCATGTTTTCTAACAGCAAAGGTCTTGGCTAACCTTTTTTTCAACTCCTTTCTAAAGTGCCTATTAATTTAGATGATTCAGATCTCTAGTTTCCATTCTCCTTGGAAATAGTATAACTGTTTTCTAAACTGTAGCCAAATTGCTTTCAATATTACCTATGGTTCTTTTTAGCAATACTAGGAATTGGTGTTCCAAGAAAAAAACTCCCAAATATCACTGAAACAAATATGCATGATCCTGTTCTCAGCAAAGACATTGAGAATTTGCAAAGTGTTTCCAATGCTGTAAATTAGAGGTACTCAGAAGATCAAGAGCAGTGAGTTTTGGCCTCTAGTTTGGTGTGACCTTCTTTCAGCTCTTCTATGAACTGAGTCTTCAATAGTAATTATGGAATGGCTCAGTTCTTCTATTTTTATTTTTCTCTCCTGTTTTGCAAATGGAATTGATTGTTGCCAAATGCTGCAGAGCTGTTTGGATTAAGAGTCTTGGCATTTACAATCCTGGCAGCCCTGTTAGATTTGCTTAGTTTCCATTGTAATCTTCCTACCCAATTCCAACTCCAAAATCTGCCAATCCAGAAGCTTTAAAAAGGCAAAGCATCATTACTGAAATGGTTTGATTTCTTAAATCTGATACAAAGCTCTTCATTTTGGCTCATTCCCTAATTTATTTTTTTTTTTCCTCCTGAAAGCATTAAATCAGCTGTTTGCCTATGCTTCCCCTACCTCATGTATCTTACTTCACAAAGTTATGTGAAACTAATGGCTCCAGGTGAGAGTTTAGCTGCTCTGACATCTTACTCTAAAAAGAATTAATACTGAGATTAAAGCTGTGGTAGCTACCATTTTCTGATGACCCTCAGCAGAACAGTTGCAGGAGAAAACAGGTAAGTTGGAAGCCCAGGCAAGAGCAAACATAAATCCTGCAGAGTTCTCCATACAAGCTGGATAATGTTTGAGATTTTATCTCTTTTATGGAGGTGTCATATGTTTTAATTATATCAAAAGCAAAATTCTACTTTATATTCTTTTTTTAATTAAATGAATATTTTTTGATAAGCTTGTAGGTAACTGGGGAGTATATGAATTTATGCGGGCTGCTCAGAAAGTAATGCCTCTTATGTTATTATGTTGGTCCATGATGCCAGAAATGGATGTTGGTGGGATGGTGGTAGAGAGTGAACCATTCCACTAGTATTCTTTTACATGTTGTTGCCTTGTGACAGATGGCAGCAGATAGGCAGTCTACAAAATAATATCTGATATGATATATGAAGTAAAGGTGTGTCACTTAATTCCTCCATGCAGAAAAAATGATACCCGTTGACATTCATAAACACTTGTTGAGTGTTTCTGGAGACCAAGCAGTGAATACGAGCACAGTTAGGCAGTGGGTGGTGTGTTTCAGCAGTGGTGACAGTGACAATTCGTCGTCTCCACCGGTGCAAATTTTTACAAGCATGGCTTGCAGGCTTTTTATCACTGCTGGTGAAAATGCACAGCTGATGGTGGTGACTGTGTTGAAAAATAGTGTTTTGTAACTGAGAATTTTCTCTATCAAGTAGTGTTATTGTGTTCTTTGTGTCTGCTGTTGTTTCTGTGGAAATAAACAGGAGGCATTACTTTCAGAGCAACCTTGTATATAGGTATATAATTATTTAAATTCATATCATTTTCCTCCAGGCAGAAAAAGTATAGTCATCAGATAGTTATTCTTTGTGTAATACTTTTTGATTTAAACATTAGGAGATTTAGGGATAGTTCCAAGAGATTTTTTAATGTTAGTTTCAATGTATCTGGATAGATATTCATTCCTGTGGAAATCTGTGCAAGATTCCGTTGGCTCTTAGATACAGCAGAGTTAAACTCTTTTCAAGCCAATACTATTTTAAATTGTTAGATCCTTCTTGCTTCTCAAGTGTTGTCAATAACTTTAGTAGAAGATCTGGGATAGGATTTGATTTCTGGATTCAGTTCAGTTGTCTTCTTTGGTCCTTCATGGCATCAGGTATACTGCGTGTGTTTGACTCAGTCTTTTGATATTTCATTTGTTTATAATATTTTCTTATTTTACCACAGTACCCACCTAAATATTATTCTTTCGTTTATCTGAATGCTTATTGGCAGGAGTTTGAAATATGAAGAAGAAAATAACACAGAAAAACAATTTACAGGTTATTGAATTGCTACACAATTAACCTGAAAGATCTTCTATGCAATTGTGACACTTCTTTTCACCAATTCTATCTAAGTAATATTCAGTATAGATTGATTTCTTTTATTACACAAACCACCCAGCATTAGAGTATGATACTTCTGTTCAGAAACAAGTTCAGTGTTATTTTAGAATTGGAGAGGACCTTAAAGTTTCAACTGCCTGCCATGGCTTGAGATGCCAGTGGTGAGTAGAAGGGAGGATCACTTCTTGATTTGTCAGTGACATGCAAGTAAATATATTTGGGATAAAAGCTATGGTATATGTGCTTATGAACTGCAACAAAGTAAAAAGAATGAGGATAGGCAATTAAATAAATAGCTTAAGAAGGGAATCAACTTTAATGGGTAACATTTGAAATCTTTGTAATTTCTTTTTATTGAAATTAGTATTTTTAAAGATGCACACAAAGTTGAGGTCCACATTAAGAGATGCTAGATCTGATTACCTTCCCCCATTTCATTACTTTAAAGCATGTTTTTATGATGTTGGGTCAAACTTCATATAAGTGTTTGGTGAAATTAGTCCACAGTTCTGCAATGATTTCTTTTCTTTGAGTCATGTCACCAAGTGAAGATGATAATAAATATGTAAAGGGGATTTGATTAAAAATGGCATGAGAAAAAGTAAAACCTGGAGTTATATGAATAATTTCACACTCTATACAAGATTGTCAAATTTTATCCGCTGGCCTTGTGCAAAATAAAAATAACATCTTATGACAAGTCAAGTAGCATTCATAGGCTAAGAGGACAATTTGTCCATTCTATTGCATAAATACACTTGGGAAGCAAAATGATGGGGAAGAATATTATACGAAACTTCATGGAAAATTTTAATCCAAAGCAGGTTTTCTACTCTGTTATTATTGCTTACAAGATAGAAGTCTGAGTCCAAACTGGGAAGTGAGTTCCTCCAAAGCATGGTCTATCTCAATATAACATGGAACATTTTAGTTTGTTTTGTTTTGTTTTGTTTTTATGGGCACTGGTTGAATTTCTATCTGCGGTTCCTTTAGTTTTTCCCAGTGGTTTTAAAGGAAACCCAGATTACCTAGCTCAGATACATGTATCTAAATTCTAGGTGGCTTAAGGTTAGATTAATTTCCCCATTTGTTCTTTAAATCTGCTATTAGGTAACTCAGAGTAATTATAACTGTCTTTGAAATCTGACAAAAAGGATACTTATTGACAAATAGAGAAAAAACACCACACAATTGCTTGCTCTTGCTACTTTGTTGATATCTGCTTTTGATCTCCAAATATGAAGGCTTCTGTAAATCTGAAGCCACAGTGAGTTGCTGAAGGGCTAACTACTGTGTTATGGAAAATATCCCAATTTGTATCCATCTTTCCTAAGATTATTTTGTGGACATGTTATTTCTGTATATATCCCAGAATCCTTACTTGGTTTATCCTGTCATCCTGGTGTGGAGAGAAAACCCTTTTATTGCTCAGGGTATATGTGATTCTGAATCACTAAGTACCTCCCATTTATGCAAGTGGTTTATACTGTACATGAACGAAAGATAGATGGTACTTGTTTGGACTCCCTAGAATAACTAGGGAGAGACTGACAGGCTGGAGTGAAATCTAAGTTGGACAGTAGTAAAGAGATGTTTCAGACAGTTCCCAATGTCATTGTTTTGTACTGTAATTTGCACAGAGTCCAAGCCTGAAAAAGCAGCTGAGCCATGGCTGTGGAATCTCATTTGACACTATGGTCATCACTGAGATGGGATGGGAATGTGCCTCACCCCATGCAAGACTTCTGATTTTCTCCAGGAATTACATTCATTACAATTTTTGCTCAAATCATAGAATGACTTGGGTTGGAAGGGATCTTTAAGACCATCTAGCTCCAGCCCTCTGCTATAGGCAGGGCTGTCACTCACTAGGCCCAGTTACTGATTGTCCCATCCAACACAGAGGCAGTTTGTTGTTTCTAAAATTTTGTAGATGTTTAGATGTTGATGTTAACAGATCTTTTAACCAAAATGTTTGTTTTTGTTCTGGAAAGAACCAGTATCAGTCCACCATTTGTGGGATAAAGAGACTATCTAACACAGTATTCTTTGGCTCACGAAAGACCAAAACACTCTCAAAAAAATACCCCATATGTCTACAATGTACATCACAGGATTCTTGACAGTCCTAACTTCACTTGTGGATTTTTCAGAATCCATTTTGTGATTCTCTGTTAAAATAGACAGTCTGACGTACAGTCCAACTGCATTTGCAGTTTGGCTCTTATTAAAGGTTAATGTTTTATTAACATTTAATTTTTATCCTGAAATGCACAGAAGGATTAAATATTGATGTGTACTATTTAAATGCAGATTTTTTTTACTTTATTTCAGAGATGGAAAGAAGTATGGCAAAGATTGAGAATGATTAGAAACAAGGCAAAACATTTTCTCTTGAGCAAGAATAAATTAGAGGCTTTGCTTTACTTTCTACAAAGAAAAAAGTATCAACTTGAGTATTTTCCTTTTATATTATATATATAAAAAAGGCTTTTTAGCAACAAAAAAAAGTGAGGGAGAAATGCAGAGAGTAAAAAGCCACGTTCATAAAGAAGACTTGTTGAAGTATAAAAGGCAATTTGCCAAAAGAATTATGCTTATGAATGAGGCAATGCATGCCAAATTTCAGTCCCAAAGAAAATGTCTTAACTTCTGGAACAAGGGAATTGTGTGCTACATAATGCTTGTAAAACAAGTCACTAATCCATGCATATGCCTGTGTTAGAAAGGAACAGAACACTCCTTTCTATAAAACACTTCTGTTTTATAAATGAATTATATGGAGTCCTGAACATTTTTAATTGCTTTGTTCAATTCTAGTACAAGGAGACCAGAAAAGGAGCAAGAATGACATTGTAAACTGAAGGAAAGCTCCAAATTCTTTTGTAACTGGAGAAGCCTGAGATTATGTCATCCCTAGACCTGTGTAGGTATGAATCTTTCACACGTGGGTACTTTTTGAGAGCATAACGGAACCAGACTGAAATGGACTTGCAATCACTGTCCAAGCACAGAGAGCTAAGGCAGGAAAAGCTGTTTTGCACATCTTTGCACTGCTGTCTCAGATGTAGGTAGATGTGGCTTGCCGTAGAAGACTTTAGTTTTACAGTCTGGTCAACAACCAACATAAGGAGCAGATAATATTATTTATGAAACAGAATAAATAATTAAGAAGCTAGAGTAAATGTATCCTAATTACATAATGAAGTAAGTTGAGAAGTCTCTTGTTTTCTGTAAGGGCATTGAGATTTTCGCATCAGATAGCTTTAGAGCAAATTTCAGCTGTTTCATCAAGGTAGTGATGGGGAATAGTGTACTGTTTATACTGCTTATTTCTCAGTATTTCTGCTCCAAGCAGAATTAGAGGTGGGTACTCACTGTATGTGCTTAGATACATTTACACTGCTATTAAAAGTACCATGACTAGGAAGAAGTGCTGCAGACCCCAGTTCACATTGATGGCATTAGAGATCCTCTGTAGTGGATATCTGGCAACCTTTGTGTCTCCTTTAATCCATACTCATGACGGCATTCTGACATCTTCACGTATGCTTCCACATGAACTCTGCTAAGCATTCAGTATTAAGCTGTAACTCTTAGTTGTTCATGATGATCACTAACAGTCATAAAACCAATGTCTCCCATTAGCTACAGGTGGCAATTAGCAATTTGGTGGTAATAGAAGCATATGACCCTTGAGATACGGCACATTTGCCTGTGAGTTGCTGTTTTAGTAGTATGTGGTCACATTTCTGATCCAGTGTGACAATCAGACTGCAGTAGGTTTGCAGACTCATTATCCTTCTGAATAATTCTCAGACACTGGGATGTTGGTCAGAACACACTCCTACTCTCTGATGACCGACCAGTTTGGTAGAAAGAAATCTCCTTAGTTAGCACTATGGATGCTAATTACAGCATCCCGGTGTTAATCAGTTTACTTTAGGTGTAGGGCTGAAGCCTACTTTCTATCCCTGGTCCACTGTGTATGAAAATTATAGAAGCACAGAATATCAAGTGGAAAGGGACCCCACACAGATGAAGAAATCCAATCCTTGGCTCCTCACAGGGAAAAGAAGAAATCAGCTGAGTCCTTACATCCTACAGATGGGTTAAGTGTCAATTTAACGTGGTGTGATGTCAGCACAGGGATTTAGTCTGAGGTTGTGAGAATGTAAAATGAGTCACTTGGCTCCCTAGAGCATCTCTTGAAGAATTTGAAATTATTCAGTATTATCTACACTAGATTCAAGAGGATGTGCCAAACTATAAGATATATACCCTTCATTACTTTTAAACCCAAGAACACATCTGAAGATTCTCTAGTGCAACCTTCGAGATGCTCTTAAATCTGCTGAGTAAATTGTGTAGGCACAAACCCTGCAGTTGGTGTGAAAAGATCTCTTCAGTGACCTAAAATGCTTTTCTTTTCCATATGTGGGGACTTTTTTTTTTTTTTTTTTTTTTTATTCTGATGAAAAACTTAAGACCTACTTTTGTCTTTCTGCAGAAAGCAGCCCGAACTGGTTCAAGTCCTTCAGGGTATTCATTTTGCCAGCAGCAATGTAATAAAGAGACTTGACTTATCTTCTCTTCACCTCCACAGTGTAAACTGTTGCCAGTCTGCAGATAAACTGAGCTTTGCTCAGACTGCACGTGAGATGTGAGAAAAGAATTAGAAAACACTTTTTGAGGGCTATATGTGATTAATCACTGGCTGATATTTCCTCCACTTTGTTTTAGGTTTATTGCATGAGGATCCTGACTAATCCCCCTAGAGGGCTGTAGTTTGTAACAAAGTTGAAGTAAAGGATATTATTTTCAAGCAAAACAACGTAGCATAAAAGAACACAAACAAGGAAATACACACAGGGCAGATCCTTTGGAAGTAAATAGATAAAAATTCAATTTAATGTGGTTAATTGCACTCGGAAGGGCTTTCCCTGCCTTAAAGAAAATCTGCTTCGGTTCCCTATAGATATGGATAATGTTTAATGGGAGACCTGTGGGTAACAAAGCAGTTTCTTCATGGATATGCATTGCATGCTTGTCAGTGGCCTATGTGTGTTTGTATATATACATTGTGTGTGTATATATATGTATGTGTGTATAATTATATAAATGAAGTCCTGAAGTAGAACAAAATTCAAATTTTACTACTTCTAACTCATAAATTTTCTGCAGCACCTATCTCTCATTTTCAAAAATGGAAGGAAAAAAAAAAGTCAATCTATAAATACCATATTGTTATATTCCTGGCATGTATAACTGCTATACTACAGGGCAACTGCATAATACATGGTAAATCAGATGAAAGTTTTGTACTCTATATTCTGGTGGAAAAATACATTTCTTTTTTACTAAAAATTTCTTGTTAAGGTAAAAAAAAAACTGGATCAATACACTTTTTATGACTGGTCAGAATTCAGCTTTGTAAAAGTAGCTGTGTTCTAATGGCCATGCCTTGCTATAACAAATTGGACAGGTGGTAAGTATTCACAGTTTCTTGTACATGATGTATGCATGTGAAGAAATATAGATAAGAAAATAGTTCATGCACTTTTGTGAGCTTGGATATTCTAAAGATTTTCCAATTGTCATGCATTTGCAGACAGTGATAACAAGCTTTTGAAACTCAAGGTATGGTCTCTGTTTTTATGAAGAGATCCATTTATTTGAGGAAAAAGAAACAACAAAACAAGTCAGAGCTACATGCAATGTCAGCTATGAAGTGTCTTCTGTTACTCGTTTTAGCACAGTTTTGCATTCAACCTGATTTTGAACAAGAAATTAAACATCTCAAATGTGAGGACCTATAATGTATTATTGTTGTTTTCCACAGAAATCTGAATAAATCAGAATCTCTTTCATTGCCCCATTCCCAATATGTGTAATGTCTACTTTCAAATAAGAGATCACACCACTCTATTGGTACTTCTGTAAGGTAAAAATGGCTTTCCTAGCACAATTATTTCCTTTTCAGCCATTACAGGAATTGGCCACATCCTTTCTAGAAAAAAAGTAGTTCTAAAAGAAGAATATTATCAGTCTACAACAGGATATGCATTCATGTTTTATTTTGCTTTTTAACGTGCTTGACAGCCTTTAAAACTTCCCTGAAAAACGTATTATCCTGTAAAATGCATATGGATCAAGGCATAGTTCAACCTTGCTGACATAGACAAAAGCAATTCATAGACTTAAAAATGATACAGAAATTTTTTACTTTTTTTTTTTTCCCCAGACGTCACCATCTCATCTAGAAGGATGTTTGAAATCTCTTATGTATCCCACATGTTCTTCATCTTAAATTCTTCACTGGCAGTTGTTCTTGAATCCACACTATGATTCTGTTTTAATAATTCTCCTCTTCAAATCTTATTAGCAAAAACTCTGTTCCTTAACAACCTTTACTTTAAAACTGAATCTTTATTTCCATTGATTACACAGGTTAATGATTTCCCTGTTCCTATTTATATTTAACCTTTTTGAATGCAGGTAACTAGAACTATATGCAGTATTTCCATAAACTTGCAAATGCTTAGTACAAAGAATAGTAGTGCTTTGCTAATACTGATGAAGGTATCTCAATAAGTCTTCAAATTTCACTACACTGACCACTGATCATCTTATGATCACCTTGTATCTATCCAGGCTATCTTTCTTCCCTTTCTATTTATTATTTCCAACTGAATTTGCACCTTATAGTAGGGGCCTTATGAAACTAATGGACTTCTAATATCTACAGTTAAATTATATCTCCTTTATTCTCTATTTGAAACAATAATTTCCCATGAGAGACTGTCTTCACAATCTTGTGGGAATGAGACTCAGCTCTTGTACATCTTGACATTATTCATAAGCTGTGCTCTCTTAAATAAAGCAGCAGATACAAGTACCTCTTTGTGTAGAGTTCTAGTTCTTGTTAACGTGGTCAGTAAATGGAAGATGTTTTATCTCTTTCAGCTGGATGCTAAATTAGGTCCTGCAGGATATGCTAGAGGAAATATTCCAAAAGGCTGGTCCTCATAACAAGGATTGGATGTGCTTGTTTGTAATATATATACATTCTTCAGAGACCTATATTTTTCAGACAGAAGGGAACAAAAACAAAGCATTTGTAAGCCTTTCTATCTGCTTTAAATACTATTCTATCCCTTTAAATACACTTATTTGCTATTGTGAACTTGACTGTCATAGGTATATTTCCTATATACTAGGCTGCCATTTTTTTTCCATAGAAGTCATTTGTTCAAAAAATAGAACTGCAAAGTTATTTGCACAGAAAGAGTGACTTAGTGCTTTTGAAGTCCATTCAATGCCTTTGACTGAGACTTGCAGCAAGGCAGAAACAGGAGCTATCTTTTTTGATTTGTGTTCTGATGCCTGTCAGACAGGCATCAGAACACTTCTGTGGGGAAACCAAATATAGTAGATGAACAAACAGATGAGAAAATGGGAAGGATGAGAAAAATATAGTTTAGAAAAAAATGTGAATTGGGGACCTTCCAAATAATTAGAAGTGTACCTATAAGATAAGAACCTGAGAATACCTGTAAGGTATAATACCACAGAATCAATCAGAGTCATTTGAGTTGGGAGGAACTTTAAAGGCCATCTGGTCCAACTTCCCCACAGTGAACAGGGACACCTACAGCTCAGTCAGGTGCTCAGAGTCCCATCCATCCTGACCTTGAATGTCTCCCGGGTTGGGTCATCCACCTCAGATATCATGAGATCAGATCTCTATCTTGTTCTCCTAGCTTAGGAATAACAACTAATACCATCCAAGAGCAAATCCAAACTCATCTGTGTGCTTAGTCTTGCTTTTTTCAACTTCAGGTTATGCTGAAATGAGAGTGAGGAGGTCGTCTCCAACATATCTATTGTGGTTTGTTGTATAAAATTCTGTAGCAATTATAAAACAGAATGTTCCTATTCTAAATGGACATCCCTGTCTAAGTTAAACTGAAATAAGTACAGCATAGGTGAAAAGAACTGGAAATATCATTGAGACTATTCATATGCAGAGACTAGCTGTAAGTATAAATGAAATAACTTCTAAATAAGACTCAAGCTGATGAGTAGCAACCTCTTTTTGTATTTCTTTGCTTAGCTGTAACAAATGAAAGTAATTAACATCTTGATGAATAAGAATGGCTTCATGACAGTTCAAGTCTAAAAGATCATGCACAACAGTAAGTGATTGTTAAAAACTACTGGAGTATTATTTTTCTGTTTCTACCATTCAAATGTGCAAGAGACAAAATATTCAAGCTTTTCTCAGAGACTTTGACACATGGCTGAAGACTTTGCGGATGACCCAAAGAGACTTTGCACTTGCAAGTGACGCAGGTCAAAATGATCCTTCCTCAAAGAGTGTGTTTTTGCCATCGTAAGTCTCTTTCTGCATCTTCTGTATCTCCTTTGTCCGTATTGGGTATCAGGTAACCCAACACACATCAGGGCTGCTGTCACAATAGTGACCATAGTCTTTACTCTTCCCTGGGCAAAGTAGGAAAGCAAACAAGGGTGCTCTTTACACTTCATGCTTTTCTTTGGCATGCATTGGATCTTTTTCCCCCTTCATGTACTTTCTATTATTAATACTGCATATTTTCATTATATTTTTCTATCTTGTGCTGATCGTTCATTAAAGAAATGCATTTAACATACTACCAATTAAAATCAGTATTTTAATGTGTTTTTAAGAGCCATAATTCTTACAAGTCTACATACACTGCATTTGCACTTGTGAGGGAATGGTACCTCGTAAATCATCTGCAGCTTTGGATAGTTTTTGTGCTTGCTGTCAATACCTGGCCATAAATCCTATACTGCTGTTCATTAGCATCAGTTCAACTCTTTAAGGGATTTCTTTCATTGCACGAAGACAAGCCTAACATAGTGACAAATGGCTAGAAATCAGTCTATTTCCCAGGGTAATTTGCTCTCTTCATTTTTATGTGTTCACATGAAGGAAAGAAAACCTGTTCAATGTTTAGTTGACTTTGCAATGAATTTTGCAAGCTCACATTCATTTGAGGGAAGAAGAAATGGAACATCTCAAAACAGTTGCAACATTTGTGAAGCGTTGTTCTCGCAGCATGGCAAAGATTACAAAAACAGCTTGTTTTACTTATCTGATCTACTGAGTAATCTGAAATGAAGCTATAAAGGCAACGTGGGAACATTCAGATGTAATGGTGGCTGTCCAGGAACTCTTTTCCTTCTGTTACATGCAGTTTACTCTAGAGGTTGCTGCTGGGTGTTCTGGGTTAAGTTTTTCTTTGTATATCTCTCTTTTTACTAGTCATAACAGCGCTGAGAAAGGAGATGCAAACTAAATCATGTGCTAGGGATTTGTTCTAATTCTCCTGACTGGAGTATTTGTTTATCTCTGCACACCCCCAAAAGATACACTAATTCAGAGCTCAAGGCTGTAAAATGCTCATAATTCTGACTTTAATCCAGAGAAAAGCAAACAAGCGAAAAAACAACAAAGGCTCCTTTGGGACTATTCACTTGCATAAAGTTAAGTGCACGTTTAGCATTCAAAGTTCTTCATGGCAGAAAATTGTAGGATCAGCTTCCTTGATAATAGCAAAACCCTTGGAGTCTCCTATGTTTTATTAAAAATTATATATATTCTGCTTTTTTTTCTGTTCTGTGGAAATTAATAACTTGTATAAGAAAATGATTGCTTGCTTTTTTTTTTCTTCCTCTATCCATTGTGCTTTTACATAGCCGTATTATTCAGGGGAACATATGAATAAAGGGAAGTCAAGTTGGAAAGCTGAGTGTCCAGAGGTTAAAAATTTTAAGAAATTTCAATATTGGTGTTAAAATCATGATATCTTAAGAAATATATAACATTATAGTACCTACAGTATATCTTCTATTTTAATTTATCCTCTGACAAAATATATGCTACATACTTATGCTATAATTTTAAGATAGGTTTCCAAGGAAAAAATAGTGGCAAAAAAAGTTCACTTCCAGTGAGTTTCTTATTGTGATGTTTAAATGTATTCTCCCAATTCCCAATAATTCTTCTTCCAAGTTGATACATGGTTTGGAAAATTTAATGTGGAAATTGAGCTAACTCCTCTGTTGAGAGAGAAGCAATCTGTTACACTGACTTACAACGTAGGACCAGCTGGAATTATGAACTCACTGACACCTTTCCTTTACTTCACAGCTTTTTCTCTAGAAGTTGTCCAAAGGACCATTGCAGTCCACAGGACAGATCAAGGAAGAGCTGAGGGCAAGTACAGGGGTTGTTAGAGTCTGGAGAGTGTGACAAGGAGGTGGAGTTGAGCTGGGGGTCTCTGTAGATACAGAAGTCAAAGGAACACTAAGCTTTGTCAGTCCTATGGTTCATGGGGCAACAGCTTCTCAAAAAGGAATTAGAAGTGTTCTCCTATCCTGACCCTTAGGTCTTGCCACCAAATTTCTGGCTCCACGATGTCATTCTAACCTCCTTTTGTTTTGCTTCCATGAGATTGCTGGTTTTTAGCCCAGCAGATAACTTTTGCACACACCTTAAAATTCACATCAACTTCATTCCTCTTCCCAGGCTGTTCACTGGGAATGTAAGTGAAAATCTGCTTGGTCTGAACTGTATTAAATCAGGTGAAAACTATTTATGTTCTGGGGAAAACTGAAACATGTACAGAGTAGGAAGAGTCTTACGCATCAAAAGACTTTATTTAATGTATCAGATTTTTCCCTTTTCCAAAGATCTGTAGGTTGACCAAATTTGTCAAGAGGCACAATGTTGCATTTAAAGTTTTGCTACTGACAGATTTTTCTCAAGAGATACACCTCATATTTTCCATATTTTATACCTCTCTGTGATTTGGTGATTTTTGGTTTCAATATTGTAGTGCCATGTTTGCAAATTCTTTGCATCTAGAGCCTGAGATAGAAAAATTCAGCTTCAGTGGCTAAAGTTGAATAGTACTGTAGATATCCGAAAGCAGGATTTTATAATAGATAGTGCCAGGTAACGTTATGAATACCCATCCCATGAACACATGAATACATCCCATGAAGCTTATGCAATGAAAGCAATTCAGGTGACTTGACATAGGTGTCGGTGGACATCTGAGATGTCCTGGGGCTTCTGGGATGTACTTCTGACAGAGATAATTCAGGACTTATAGGAAGTCTCTAAAATGACAAATGGAAGCCAGGCTGATTGTTTGAGTGTGTTAATTCCCTGTAAACAAATTTTGTTTAGGTTGCCTGAATTTTAACATTTGCAATGCAGATCGTGTGAATTAAGACTGATGATTTCTCATTTTTGTGTTTGACATGGTGAATTTAACATTTTAATGCACATTGTCACTCATTGATTTCTGGGTACTTAGAAATTAGGAGTGTCTCTGAAGAGTGACAGTGAATAGGTATACGTTTTTTTCAGGTAGGATAAATTTTACCACACGTGTATATCTTGACACATATATGTAGTTTGCAAAGAAAGTAATGCCTCCTATTTATTTCCATAAGAACTACAAAAGATACAAAGAGCACAATAACACTATTTCACAGAGCACATTCTCAGCTACAGAATACTATTTTATTTATTTATTTTTTTAACATAACTACCAGCATTCAGTGTGCATTTTCACCAGCCATTAATAGGAACCTTCATGCTGCACTCAGGAATAACAGAAGCAGAGGTGACACATTGTTCAACAGTGTTTCATCACTCACCACCTCACTGTGCTCACATCCTCTGTTTGGTCTCCATCAACATTCATTAAGCATTGACAAATGCCAGTGGATGCCATTTTGTCCATATGGAGGAATTTGATGACACACCTTTGCTTCATATCCGCTTCCATGCCAGACTCCATTTTTTTAGTGATGCTCTCTGTTGCACAGCAACTACGTGGAATGGAATGTTGTCAGGAAGGTTCAGCCTCTACTACCATATCACCAACATCTGCCTCTGCTGCTGCGGGCCAACGAAATAAAATAGGAGACGTTACTTTTGGGCATCCCTTGTTTAACTCTATATGGAAGAAGCTGATAAGGAGGAAATGCTCCACTACATGTTCCTGGTATTGAAGATACATCTTTGAGACAGCTCTTGTAAGTGTCTTGTTTCCCTATTGGGTTCAGCCAATGAAAGGGAATAGGAAACTGTCAAAAGATTTTCAACTTCAGTCAAAATCTAGCATATTGATGACTATTTTCTCTCCACACCATAAGTTCCAGAATGGTCTTTGCAGTTTCCTACTCATCAAAAATAAATAATAATAAAGCATTTCAAACATTTGTATGCATCTTTTTTATAGAATTACAAATAGTTGTAGTTCAGTATGTGGTTGGTTTGAGGCATTTCAAAATTCCAATCAATACACAATTCCAGTAACAGTAAAAGCAAAATGCAGCAGCAGCAGTGCTACTAGATCATTAAATTATTCACAGAATATATTTCTTTATTTTTTTTTTCTCAAAAGTGTTTGTCCTCTAATCTTTCCTGGAATTAAAGCATGTGTGTATTTTTCTTTTAAGAAAAAAATCCAACAGCAAAAAAACTTCTATTTTATAACTTTCCATTGTTATATATGAGCTTTAAGCTATTAAACAGACTTTATAGTTAGCATAGTAATACATTCCAGAATTTGCTGCCAACTTGATAACATTTTTAATATAGTGCAGCCACACTGTAATACAACAGTGTCCCTAAAGTAAAATCAGTGCCATTATTTTTCTGGTGTTAAATTCCTCTAATGAAATAAATTTCAATTTGTGTTGCTTTTGTTATAATATATAACTTGCTTTAAAGTGTAAATATCCTAGATGTCTGCTATAATGATATTCCAAGTTTCTGCTCGCAAGAGCAATCAGTGCTTATGGGATTCATAACTGATTGGAGCCTATCAGCAGAAGGCTCTGGTGCTAAAATATTTGGGAGAGGGTGATAATTATTTGAGAGTACCTAAGCACTAATATATTTGATAATTAAAAGAAAAAGAACAACACATTATGAGTCTAGCTATGATTATGAATTAAAGAAACATTGATGTCAGAGGAATAACAGAGAATTGGTGAACCTCTTGTGTTTTGTTTATATGCAGATGCCATTCACCTTACACGAACTGCTTCATCTGTTTTTGGTTTAGAGGCAAGATTTAATCCAACAAGGAGTATTTACTATTATATATTCTGTGAGATAACATTGTGTAAAAGGAGGAGCTTTTTAAATTATGTTACAAATTACATCATCTATAAAATGTTGGATTACGATGAGCTGGAACAGAAAAATCCATATGGTTATTCATATGGAGAATTATGTTCTCCTTTCTTTTTTTTGTTGCTTGTTTAGATGTAGGTTTATTTCAATAAGTTTTCCTTGCCAGCCATCATCCTGACTTTGCAGTGAGATAACACAATGCTGGCCTTTGAGCCCGGCATATTCAAACCAGATAGAACAACTCTCCCTTCCTGTTGGTTACAGTTTTACTGTAACTGTAGAATGCTAAATTGTTTACAGAGATTCAATTCAAATAAATGTGCATGTGTGTATTCAGAAGCTTTTTTCCTTGGAGTGAAGAATAAGAAGTGGTTAAAGCAATCTCACACTACATAGGTTGCTCTGAATGTAACGCCTCCTATTTATTTCCATGGAATCGACAACTCAGAGTCAGATGCTCAGTAATACTGCTTCATAGAACAGCTGCAAATTGCTTTTTTCAACAGTCACCATCATTCGCTGTGCATTTCTGCCAGCCACAAACAAGAACCTGCAGCTTGTGGTTGTGAAAACCTGCACAAATGGAGGTGATCCACACTGAAATGTGCTGAAATGCACCACTCACTGCCTTGCTGGGCTCACATCCACTGTTTGGTCTCTGACAATATTTAGCAAGTGTCAATGAATGTCTTTTTTTTTTTTTTTTTTTTTTTTTTTACATAGAGAAATTCAGTGATGCATGTTTTCTTTATACAGACTTCCATGTCTGACACCATTTTGTCAGACTTCTCCTCTGCTGCCATCTGTCACACAGCAATAAAGTGCAGTGGAATGTTTGTGGGAAGGCTCAACCTCAATTGCTGTCCCACCAACATCTGCCTCCTGACATCAAGGGTTAAGATAATAAAATAGGTGGCATTACTTTCAGAGCAACCCTTATTTATGAATTCCTGAAATATTTTTTTTATAATTTCTAGTTACTAGTTAAGGTTATTTTCTAGATAAATTCAATTTTGAGTTAATTTTCTACCCTTCAAGCAATCAGCTATAAATATTTTGTGAAATTCCTTGTACCAGGACACCTTAACGTATTCTGTGATGGATTTCTCAAGAAATAGAGAACAACTTACTTTCCTTTTCTGGCCTTAGTTTCTGATATCACTTTTAGTCAATAGAACTGCAGGAAAAATCAATGCTGTTTAAAAAATAAAATAAAATAAAATAAAATAAAATTACTCCCCTTAAGTCTTTCTACACGTTCCTAGATCTCCTCTCTTGAACTGAACAATTCAGGGTGTAATTACTGAGAGCTTGTGCTAATCCTTTCCTCCTCTGCATCCATTATTTGCAGTGGCTTGGGAGAGGGAAAAAAAAATCTCAACCCACCTTATTACTTCCCAAGTGGTTGCGAGGGAATAGATCCACCTGCTTCTTGTCAGGGAGTGAGAGGAAATAGGGATATTTTGAACTTCTGGGTCTTAATAGATTCTTCTTTCTTATCATGAGAATGGTTTTGGTTGTATAACACATGTTGTTCTCTGTTGTTCTTCTCACCACTGTGGTGAAAGAGCTCAAGCAGCTGGTCAGGCAAGACTGTGCTTGATTGTTGTAACTGCTGAAATTTTTGGAGAAGATCTTAGTAGTACATAATTAGGTGGAATTCATCCCTGAATGAAGACCCAGAAATAAAGGACTAAACTGGGCAGGATTAAAGGAAAGTTCTGTACTTCAGAATCCAACCAGAGGAGATCTCACCAGTGATTCACAGGAGAAGCTAAAGATCTCATTGAAGATCTTCCATGTTACTCTGACCAGTCTCATGAAGTGAATGGATATTTTTTAATTTCTGATTTAAAGTACATTTAATTTTGCTTGTTGTGTTTTGGAGCTGGCTGGAGCTGGCTGTGGTCTAACATGGGGCAGCTCTAGGGCTCTGCTCACAGAGATGGTTCCTGTAGCCCCCCTGCTGCCAAAGCACAGCCACATAAACCCAATACAATGGTGAAATTAAGAGTATGCAGAACATTAAGGACATATCTAATCTTTCAGCTCCATATTTTTTTTCCCTTTTTCTTTTTTTCCTGTCAGCCATAAAAAGTAAAAAGTTATTTTAAATGTTAACTGCTTCATATATATTGTGACAAATACAGTACAACCTTCAAAATAAGTGACTTATTTTAAAGGTCATATACGTCTTGGAATATCCAAAGAATAAAAAACTGCAAGGACATCAGTAATAATAATAAAAATTTGTAGTGAAGGAGGACAGATCAGATGTGAGAGAGAGAAGCAACAAATCATTACTGAAAAATTTGTATTTCAAATGCACTCTACAAGGATTTCCCTCATCCAGATGTTTTTCTATGATTCCAGAAATGACTATATATATGTTATGCTGTGCATTTCTCGTACAAGTGCATATTAAATTATACATGTCTTATCAATATCAGCACAAATGAAATTGTTTAATTTTCTTGGTTTTCTTAAATGATTTTTCATATTTTTCCTTAATTTGAAGAACAGTTTTTAATCAGAAGTTGGACGCAAGTTTGTAGTTTTAGTTTTCTGATATTCACTGTTTTCCAATTTTATTTAAAAAAATTTCTAACTCTTCTAGTTGCAAAATGTGTATCACATTTCAATTATCAGAATAATTGTTTATCGTATAAATCTATGCAACCAAGAATAAAATTTGATACAAAAGCCAGACAGAATGTATACGCTGGTTATATTCAGGATTCACTAAGATGGGAAACTGGCAATTTCTGTAAACAGAGTTAAGAACTATATGGGGCAGAAAAATATTAATGTGTTCTGATATATTACTGGATCAGTTTTAGACTCTATGGTAAAAACAACAAAATCTTTTGTGTTAAGACCTTATCCTTTCTGGTTAGAAAGAAGCTTAAAGCCATTGAGAGTTCTCAGTTTTTCCCATTTATCTAAGATGAAGACCTGAGCTTCTGCTCCACAAAATGCAAAAAAATGTCACGTATAAGTGGTTTGGAATCAAAACCTGCTGTTAATTGGATAATGGAAAGAGATGGCAAAGCCAAACATAGCTGGCATTTTAAAAGTCTGGAGATTGTAGTGCAAGATTAATGAATTTATAAAGTATGAGAAAATATAATTTAATTCTAAAGAATTTGAGACAGGCTCAGTGATTATATAAAAATTATATAATTGGTTGCTCGTAAGACATCAATTGACTGTGATCACTAAATGGAAAAGAAGCTTAAAGCATGTATTAATCACGACTTTTTTTTTTTTTTACATATATTTCTTTATTGTATTTGTCATTTGGGTTTTAATTTTTTTTAAAAAGGTCTTTTAACATTAAAAGCATAAAGTTCAGTATATTTAGATATGTAACAGTAGATCATTATTTCCCAGACTATATCTGACCATCTGTTACTAAGTGATTTCTTGTATCTTTTTGATGCCTGCTCTTAAATGATAGGAGTATGGGCTAATCATCATATGGAAAAGTTTTGGAAAAGTGGAATAATAGCTGGAAGAACCCTGTTTCCTAACCAGAGCAAAAGGAGGATGGCTACCAGAGTAGTGATAAAAGGAAGAGGTGGGGAAAACAGAGAGGACAATATAGGTTGGAAAGATACAAGCATGTGAAAAAAACAGATAAAACGAGCCAACTGGATGTAAAGCAGTATCTACACCAAGGCTTGTACTGTGTTCCTATTAGGGGCCCCATTAACTTGGCTAGAGTTTGGTAACCAAAAATATAGCACAGTACTGTCCCATAAGGAGGTTTCATCAAAATGTGAATGCTTCAGTGCAGTCAGTCAATGAGCTATCTCTGATAGGGAAAAAGAGTTAAAACACCCTGTTTAAACACTGTCAAAATATTTGGCAGTTCTGTTGTGAGTCCTATCAATTTGGCTCCTGTGTCTTGTTCAAAAGTTAGCTGAACATCACATTTCATATTTCATCATCATAATAATGTGTTTCAGAGTATGGTATCTAACACTACATTACAAAAAGCACTGAAGTGCAATCTAATGTCTCGAGTACAGTGAAATGTTTTGTACAGGAGAAAAGTTTGTAATGGTTCTGAATTACCCTTTTCAAACACATCTTAAGAGACTAATGGCTTTTTTGTACATATCATGAGAATCAGAGAATGCCCATCCTCATCCAAATCAAAGATTATTCAAGCCTAATATTCTCTTAGGGACAGTGGTCATAAGTATCTACAAAAGTCTGAGATACCCAGGAGTATCTTATTTTACTATTTACTTGGTCACTTCCAATTAATATTCCTCCATTGCATAGTGTTCCCAGTTCTAGGACAAATAGGAAAAGCTGTTCTTCCACTAAATGATTGCTTTCATAATGTTTTAAGGATTATTACAGTGTCTCTGATCAGCTCTTTTCAGCAACCCAAACTGGCTGGGACAGATCTCGAAAATCAGTTCCCAATTTCTTTCTGTTCACTGAATTTATTCTACAACTGAGGATAAATCCTTGAATCCTTGGGACATTTCAAGGGGTTTCATTTCTTACACTTTGAAATAAACTGAGATATGCATATAACACTATTTCCAGATATTATTGTGAGATACAAAGTATTTATGGGCCTCTTTGCATCACAGAGCTACAGCAAATCAAGGGACCCAGCCTTGCGTGGGCAGCCCTAGGTTACTGACTGACAAAACATGACAAAACTTATTTACACCAGTTGGTGTCAGCTCCCTAGCATTGGAGGAAGATGGAGTGTGGCAGTTATCAGAGTGACTTTTAACCCTAATGACTTTTTATCTCTGTTAAAGCCAATAATTTCTTTCTTCATTTAGCCAAAAGGCAAAGAATTTGAAGCCAGGGAAAAGTAAAGAGGAAAAGACTGTTTTCGTCTGCAGAATACAATAGAATCTGGAGTGTGTTCCCCAGTATCTTACTCAGAAATGCTTTGAAATATTTAAAATCTATTTGCCTCATTCTGCCACAGAGTCAGGAAATTTATCAGGCTACAAAGGTATTTGTGGTCTACTGGGAATTGTACAAAATGGATGGTCACCATTACCTATGAGTAACTTATTTGTCACATTAGAGTCATAACATTTCAAAGCCTAATAGAGATAAATATACAGTTTTATATGTTTAATTTACATATGTAAATTACATATGAGTGTTTCTATGTGTGCTATAGTAGCATAAATAGCAGTAGATTCATGATAACAGCATTAGCTGCAATAGATTCATGAATTACTGTGTAATACATCCCTTTGCCATTTCATCTCAGCCCATATTTCTTCTCCGTCCTTGCTGCTACTCTGCTATATCTGGGAAGCTGGAGACTAAATATAGTATTCGCTATGTCTTCAAGTGGGATGGATGGATAGACTGAAGATAGCTTTCAGGAATTTTTTATCCATCACGGCATGAATATTCATATTTGTCTCAAAGGAAATTTGTCCTTGGTCATAATAACTTTTGTTAAACTTGGGTCACTGTGTAGGAAGGAAAGGAATGCTTGAAGGATCGGAAAGAGAGTAAGAAGATGTTTAATGCTCTCTTCTTTTCTGCCCATAAGTGCTTTCTCTGTATCTTAAATTATTTTTCTACCATCCAGACTGTGCAGTATAGTAAATATATAGTATGTGTGTGTGTATATTTATTTATTTATTTATTTATTTGTTTATTTATTTATTTATTTTGATCCAGAATAATTTACAAATAGGTGAAGGAATGAAATTTGAAATCATTTGTCCTAGATGAGTTCTCTACCACTGGGCTGAGAGAATGGAAGCTTGATTCTATTACATTCTCAGTACATCAAAATCTATAATGACAAATAGATACCAGACTTGGGAATCACGTAATGAATACATTGATAGTTTGATTTTTGTTCAGTGTTTCTCTCTAGTCATATCCAAGATATTCACCATTTTTCTGGTCTTATCAGGATTTTATTTTTCTTATCAGTTTTGGTTGTTCTTCTACTGAGGCGCATCTCTTTCTTCCTCAGTGTTATATTCATTACTTATACTATTAGATTTTTAATTGTACTCTGATTGCTTCCCATTTGTAGTTGAAAGTCTGTCTTTTGCCCTTATACATATATATATTCTATATATAATCAGTATAAGAGAATGTATAGATTTGTATTCCATTGTTAAGCACTCACACTGCAGACAAACTTATGGCATGGGGTGAATATTTATTTTAAAGACTTGCAGCATTGCCTGGGAAAAACAGCAGGGAGCACAGAAAAGTTTGGGAATTCAGTAGGAACTTGGATATGCTTATTCAGCATACCATAAGAGAGAGCTGTATTTTTTCCTCTGGATTAACATCTTGAATTTAACATATTCAGGGAATAGAACTAATTGACATTATTTCATTAAAGCATATCTGCATTTGGTACAAATCTGTTAGAGCTGTTTCAGATTTGATGAGCTGCTACTAAGAATGTTTTAAATCTGTCTTTCTGAAAATCTATGGGGGAAGCAGGATGCAGATAGACTACTGCTTTCATGAAGGCTTTACATGTAAACTGCTAGGTCTTACATCTGTACAGCTCAGCTATTTCCTCTTATGGTCAGAAATCAGGAGACTGGGACGTCAGCTTATTGGTGAATTCAGATGATATGTGTTTGTATGGAGAATAAATATTCAGACATGTAGTAGTTAAAATTGTCAGAAAATTATAGAAAGAAAACAAAATTATTTGTGTGCTTCAAGGTTTAAACCAAATCCCTTGGGATTAGAAGGAGACTTGATGCGGACAGATTATTGCAAATCTGTTGACTGGGTATGGGAAGACTTATGTATTTTTCTGCAACATCTGGTACTTACAAACATCAGGAAGGATGACTGTCTTATAGGTCTGACCTAGTATAACAATTTCATTTCTACATGAGATCTGGACAATTATATTAATCCTTTTTTTTTTTTTCTTTCCAAAGCAATGATTCTGAATTGAAGTTTGAAAACATGAAAGAATAGCAATTGCAATATTGTTTTAATGCAAACTGATAACAAGAACACCTACTAGTAGAAATATGAAGATACGTATCTATGTTCTCCGTCAATTATGATAAAAAATTCACTAAGCAATTAAGTTTGAATTATGTCCATTTTAATATTTTATGCATAATCTGATTAAAAGTCATGTTTAGACTGGAACCGAAGTATTTCAAAGCAGAAGTAAGTTACCAACCAACCCACTTCTAAAGTGTCAATTAGCACAATTTAGTTCCCTTAGTATTGATATTCAAATGGTTTATGAAATGTCAGGAAAATGTTTTAAAATAACAAGATGCTTGATAAATTAATAAAAACCTGTTTCTTTTCAATGTCTGATTTTTGATTAGTTACACTATATCTAATCTTTTTTCAAGCAGAAATCATCTTGTTTTTAATTACCTTATAAAAGAAAATTTGCCATATTAAGTCTATAATTAATATTTTCACAGAGGCAGGAAGTTATAACAATTAAAATATTGTTGAAAAGAGCATTTATTTTTATCTCATTTTGTAATCCTTATGTACTCTTTAAAATAGAATACATATTATTCACGAAATTCTAAGCTCATTTTCTTTATAGTTAATAGGATGTACTACATATGAATCTACTTTGATTCTGCCAAGAATATATATACTGCTTCTATATACTAAACAAAAATTCCTGGCTTCAAAAAAACTTAATGATCACATGCCTTTAACACACAGCACCACTGGAGTTTTGGATAGCCTGATTTTTAGTTTTGTAGGTCAAACTAGAATTCTTTTTGTGATTCATGGATGGAATCTGTTCTCCAGCTATTGGCTAAAGAGTGAACAATCCAAGATGAGTATTTTCATTATGTTCCCTCTTCTGTCATGACAGATCTCCAGGCCATTATCTGGCTGTGCATTTCTTGTCACAGGCTGAGATTTTTTCAAACCCCTCTGAAGAGCAAATACTACTAGAGATAAATACTGTGAATCTGAAAAAGCCAGACAAAAAGAGGACTGTAGATTAGCCCAAAGAGAAATTTACTTAAAGGGAGTGCGGGGAAGGAGCATCTGGAGGAGATAGCGTGCTAGTGGAACAATAAATTTTCCTTGAGAAGACAGCATTGGGACCAAGCAGGAGGAGGGTTTAAAGGTGTGTTTGGAGCAACAGATATGTAGCTCACTGGGATTCTTGCCAGAGCCCTCTTCTAGGCAGAAAAGGTTTTTTTAGGAAAAACAGGCAAAAAAGGTTAACAAAGGGGGGTTGCATGCACAATTCTGCCAAACAGGTCATGAGATCCTATGGTCAGTTAACAGGGATATCCTAATAGCAGAATGACATTTAGATAACTATGCCTTAAATTTCCCATTTGGTTCTTTGTTTTGAGATGAACAACGACAAGGCAATTCTTTGAGTAAGTTATCTGTAAAAAGAAATATAAAATCATCCTCTGGAGAAGTCAGTAAAGAAATAATATCACTACAGTTTGTTTTTTTTTAATGTAGATTCCTTTGCGCTCAGTAGCACAAAGTAATTTTCAAGGGAATGATAGGGAAGAATAGAAATGGAACATTTTCTTTTTACCCACCAAATAAAATAAAATAAAATAAAATAATTGATCTGCGTGCATTAGACCTAGATAATTCACAACTAGTGGAAGAGAAAAGGTCCATAGCCTTCAAGGGAGAGAACTCGTCCTCAACTCAGAACATAAACGTGCAGTGCAACAATGCAAGGACAAGGAACTATCACTGTTATCAAAATTAAGTGCGAATGCCGCCACAATAAGGAAGCAAGAATGCTTTCTTTGAAACACAAAATTGAACTCTACTGAGACAACTTGGAGTTATCTAACTCTTTATTTGCCACATATGCATCTTATCTACACACGTATGCATCTTATCTACACAAAATAGGACAGAAAGTAATACCAGAGCCACAAAACTGAAAGGTTCCATCCTGTCTCAACTTTTGTAGAGGGCAAATATGGTTTTGACACTGAAGACTGTAGGGATATTATGATGCTAGCTTGAGACTTACTTTAAAAATTTAGAACAGCTTGTATAAACTACTTGTATTTAACTCATTACTGAAGTATCTACATTTGAAAGATTGGAAAATATGAAATAGAAATAATTACTAATAACTTTTTTTTCTGTTTGTGTTTGAGGTACTCTTTAGTGTTTAATTTCAATGCCTTATTGTCATCCTTTCTCCTTTTCCCTCTGATTTTAGTTCATGCAGCTAATTTCACAAAGAATCACAGAATGGCCAGGGTTGGAAGGGACCTCAAGGATCATGAAGCTCCAACACCCTCCCCCCCCAGGCTGGGCCACCAACTTCCACATTTAATGCTAGACCAGGCTGCCCAGGGCCCCATCCAACCTGGCCTTGAACACCTCCAGGGATGAGGAATCCAGTCTCTCTGAGCAGCTGTTCCAGCACCTCACCACTCTCTGTGTAAAAAACTTCCCCCTGACATCCAACCTAAATCTCCCCTCCCTCAACTTCAAACCATGTCCCCTTGCCCTGCTGTTATCTACCCTTTCAAAGAGTTGATTCCCCTCCTGTCTGTAGGCTCCCTTTAGGTACTGAAAGGCTGCAATGAGGTCACCCTGCAGCCTTCTTTTCTCCAGGCTGAACAAGCCCAGCTTCCTCAGCCTGTCTTCATAGGGGAGGTGCTCCAGCCCCCTGACCATTCTTGTGGCTCTCCTCTGGACCCTCTCCAACAGTTCTCTGTCTTCCTAGTACTTGGGACTCCTGGAAGCAGTACTCCAAAAGGGGCCTCACAAGGGCAGAGTAGAGAGGGAAAAAAAGAGAAATATTCACTCAACTGAATGACCTGAGTATTGGGTAATTAAATTAAGCAATATCACATAATAGCCTGTGTATACAAATCTGTGCAATTACAGATTATTATGCAATGGCTTTCGCAAATCAAGGGACATAGCACAATGATTTGCTTTAATCATACCAGAATGCTTTGAATTCCTGTTGTGTATGACAGCTTTCAAATCTGGACATTATAGATTAATTTCTGACTGCTTCCTAATGAGGGAGTTTTCTGTTTTCACTCTTCCTTTGGGTAAAACAAAGAAACATAATTACTTTTGATTAGATTTTGATAATTTGGGGTTTACTGGAAAGCATAAAATTACATACATACAGGACAAGTAATTTTCTTCTTCTCTACAATTCAGTAATGCATTAATTAAAAACAATAGTGGGTGATAGGATAAATTATTTTCCTTATGTTCATATTCCTTTTCATTACTGTGGCTGTATGAGCCTATACTGTAGAACAAAATCAAAGAGACAGTGATCAGTATAGGTCTGTCAAAGAATTATCTAAGTTCTTCTGTACAGTCTGTGCTTTCAATCCCCCCTTGATACCATTTTACAAACATTTACACAGTTTCCTGAACTGTAGGTAATATTTGACATCCACCTCCTTAAGAGTGGACATCAGGGTCATGTCAACCCTGATGTCAATGAAAACAGATGACATTTTGTGAATACTAAGTGAAGACATGCTAGATTCTTCCCTGCTTCTTTTTCAAGCTATACTGCAAGAAAGAAGCATATTTGCAAATGTTCCCAGGCCTCTCTAAAGTAAAAGGACCACTTTTATTGATAGGCTATTGATGAAAGCCTTTCAATTTCTTCACCTTTGATAGGTACTATGTAATTATATCAGGCACTGTGGTCAAATATTCTGGGAAATATCATCACCTTCCCCAAAAAATAAGAATTTTTGAATTACTTTATCTGGTGTAATAGCATGGTTTACAGTGATCCAGAATGGGAACAAGGAGACCTGAATTTATTATAGGTCAGTAGTTGATTCAGTTCTCAACTATCATTACAATGCATTTTGCTGGCAGTTCAGTGAGCTCTTAATTGCCTTGGCTCAATCTTTACTTATGATTCAAAGTCTGATGTGAGTTGTGATCCATCAGAGCAGGTAGATCAGCTCTTCTGAGAAGGAAATGTACTTCTTGCAGCACTCCCTTAACACACCCTGTAATTCTGAAATCGGTAATTAGAGGTGAATGGACAATTGAATTGTATAGATTTTTCTGAAAAAATAAGTCTTTCTGATATATTTGATACTCACTTCCTCGTGGCCATGCATTATGAAACTGGATCAGAAATAAAGTACATTCATCTTATTTTTTTTTTTTTTAATTATGAGCAAATGCATGAATAAATCATTACTTCTAGCATGATAATAAATAATTTTTCCATGGTTATTGAAGTTTTAAGACTGTGACAATGTAAGTTATTTCCTTTTATATTTTCATAATTACTGATAGGTTATAAAAGTGTTCTCTCAGTAAAGTTAGTTGAAGTAAGTGAAATATTCTACTTATGCTTTAAACTCTCCAACTCAACGATTCTATGATATGTGTTTGGAATGTCAAATATCTCCTGTATATGATGGTTAAGAATAAGTTTCTTCAAAATTGAAAAAAATATATCAACACACACAAGAAATTTTTCTCTTAACATGTGTGTTGAACCTCCCCTGGCACAGTTTGTTGCCATTTACACTTTTTCTACCTCTGTTGACCAGGGAAAAGAAACTGGCATCTCACTCTCCACGTCACCTTCTCAGGAAGTCTTCGGAGCAGTGACGTCACTTCTTAGCTTCCTTTTCTCCCAGCTACACAATCCCAGTGTTCTTACCTCTCCTCATAGGACATGACCTCTAGCTCTTTGAAGACCTTAGTTGTTTGTTTGTTTGTTTGTTTGTTTTTGCATTGCACAGCCCAGAACTTCATGCAGTGTTCAAGATGAGCCCAAATTAATGCTAAATAGAACTGGAGAATCACCTACTTTGAGCAACTGGGCATGGTGTGTTTAATGCAGCTCAAAATATGGTTTGCTTTCTTGGCTGCCAGCATGCACTGTTGTCTCATGCTGAGCCTGCTGCCAACTAGCATCCCAGATCCTTTCCTGAAGAGCTGCTCTCAAGACATCCTTTCCCTGGACAGTATTGTGACTGGATAAGTTGACTTCACTGCATACATGAAGACATTAACATAACTCAAAATTGTATAGTACATTGCTTTCTAATAATAATTTGTCACATAAATTTTACTATAATAAGAAATTGATATTTCCCTTATCTATACTTTAAATAACTTTTAAAATAAATGTTTTAGAGTTTGTCTGCTTTTATTCTCTATCAAAAGTTGTGATTTCTCTCAAACAAGACTTTTTGAGAGGTTTTATCTTCGAGAGTTCTCTTACCTCTTTCTGAACTACAGTTCACCAGTGTCTCCAGTAACACACTGAGATACATTCAGAGAGATACTCTGCTTACTAAATTTGTTACTATATTATTTGTTGTTGCCATTTAGCAAAGATTCCCTAAAATTCTGTAAAGCAATGAGTATTTTTAGGCTGTATTGTTAAAATGTAGATTGGAAATGCTCCAATTTTTGTTTTCTACCTGGTGTATATCTTCATATAGTAACCAGAGAATATCTTATTCAGATAGCATGACCTTTGATCGAGATTGTATGTTAATGAAAATTCAACTAAGGGGCAGCAAAATTATGAAAAAGAAATGATAGGTAAGATAACTATAAAACACAGAGTCAGCATGTATTGTAATTTTGTAAATTGAATTATTAAGTTTATCACTCCTTTTAATTTCGTACGTGGCATGTGATTTATGTACTTTTTCTGAGATTCAAAACAGTTGGATTCAACTCACAGATTGCAAGACTAATATTTAGTTGTTCAGGAGAGTTGTGCATTTCTGGAGCAGCAACTGGACATCATGTGGGTACTCCATGGCATTTCAAGGGTGGGCAAGCAAACATACTCCTCAAACTGTATTGACTTGATCTACATTAAATAGAATGTGTATTATAACTCATATTTTATATGAGTTTTTTTCAGATGGTTCAGTCTGCAATTTGAATACCTTGAGAATGATGAGGAAAATTTTGCAAAAGATTGGTACATGATTCAATAAAAGAGTAAGACAGCACTCAGAAGGTGAAAATAATTCTTTTTTTCCACTCTGTCCTTCTTCAGTAAGATCAGCTGTCGTCAGATCATGAGCACAATCAATAATGGTGTCAAGCAGAAATAAGAGGGTGAAAGAACAAGACAAATACTAGTAAAGTAGGTGTGACTTTTTTTTTTCCCGTTGGTTGGATATGATGAATTTCAGTCTATACTCTTTGAGAAAACAGTAGAATTGATCTTAAAGCAGCTAATAATTATTTTGTAGGTTCACTGAGCCCTGGTGAAGTCCCAAACCAGGAGAAAAGCAAGTGAGGAAGTCAACTTCAGGAAAAAAAGTAATCATCATAATATGATGAAGAAGTCAGAATTTCTTGTAAGAATCATAAAATAAATCTTTTGCATTTCGAGAAAAATGTGCATGAATTGCAATAGGATGATTAGAATGATTAGAAGACTATAAAATATAGAGAAATATGGAAAAAATTGAATAGCATGCTCTTAAAGAACATGCAAGAGAGAGGCTAATATATTAATTATATTTGCCAGAGTAAAGTTTACTTGAATAAATCAAGAGCATTCGAAGCACAGTAAAACAATCAGAAACTACAGTTTGTGTTTAAATATTTGGAGCTAGATCCATAGGTGATATGTTGGCTGCTGTACCCCATGGGCTGCTTTCACTGGAAATCTACCACTTCATGTTCTCTAAAGATTAAGATTTTCATATCAACGGATAGTACACTTGTTGAAATAGATCTGTAGTTTCATCTTCTCTTTTATACACAAATCTATTTAAATAAGTTTTAACTTACTCTCTTAAAATACTTCTAAAACTTTCTTTGATCCTATTTTATTTTATACATCTAACCTCATTGATGGCATTTTTTTCACGATTCCCTTTGTCTGTGCAATAGGATGTGTCTTTCAAGCCTTTCTTCCAGGAGCCTCTCAAAGAAATTAAAAACACGTTACAGATATGTCAAATATTCTGGCAAATTTGTCAGGCGACAGTCCAAATATTTGTATTCTAATACCTTCACAGTGAGATAAAATACATATATATATGTAAAGAAAAATAGTATTATTGGGAAATTCTGGAAGAGTTGTTAGTGGGCAACTTCCTTTCCAGTGTCATTTTAAGCAGAACATTTATATGTGTTATTTTGAGTTCACATCAATAAATGCAAAAATTCTTGGTCATAGAATCATAGAATGGCCTCGGTTGAAAAGGACCATTGTAAAAGGTCATTAGATTAAATTTTCTTTTGTAATTCTGTCTTAAGACAGGAATGATTTGCATGTAACTTTAGGATGTAAAGTTACTAGAAGTCTGAATAAGATACAAATTAGACCAGTTTGGAGCTCTTTGTCAGTCAAAATCTTGGAGTTTTTCTGTATTTGATTTTGAAGCAGAAAAAAAAACAATTCTCTCTGCACCACACATTACATTTATTGAATCCTTTAAATTCTAACTGATAGTTTGATTTTAATAGCAGACAATATTGGCATAATGTCTCAATTCCTTTGGTCATTTGCATATTTATTTTAACTAAAATATAGCTGATTTTTGATAGCATGGAGAATAAAGCTATTTTTATTAAAATGCATTCTTTGGGAAAAATAAACCTCATTTTATGAGTCTTATATGGTAGTATATTATTCTTCATCAGTTCAAAGAAAGAATAAATGCATGGTGTGTTTAACCATATAGCTTAAATTCTGTGGAAACAAATAAACAAAAAGCAAGAGAAAAAAGAAATAAAAGCTTATTATATTCTACTTAAAAATGTGTTGACTGTTTGCAGACATTACTAAGTTACTGAAATTCATCATTATTATATGCAAAAGCATCTATCTGAAATGTTATAAGCATTTGTGTTTATACAATCATTAAAGACAGAGAAATTTTAGTTGAGGTGAGATGCGCTGTTCATTTTATGTCTTGATTCAATAAGGATTTTATGATTCTATGACCATTAGTGACCATGCCAGTGATGGAGAGGATGCTTTCAGAATGCTCTTCTGTTGGCTCTTTGAAGAAGTGTATATCCCATATGATAGTGCATGTTGTACTGGACCAAATGGGCTACCACTGCCTAGGCTCTATGCATAGCTTTTGCAGTTCCTCCCATCTGTAATGGGATTTACCTGAGATAAGAAGAAATGAGCAGTACGTCAGGCAGCTTTGAGGACTCTAGTTATTTCCATCTGTTTTCATTGTTGACATGAGTCTGATGTCCACATTTAAAGTGGCGGATGTCATCTTGTTGTGTCATATCTGTATTCTTTCATTACATGACACATTTCAGAGAAAAAAAAATCCTATAAACAGGATTCCAAATGTAAGAATTTAGGTAAGGAAAGGTTTCCAACTTATTCTTGAGTGGAGGAAGCCAAGTGACCATACCCAATCAATCAAATTAATGAGCAAGAATACGAAAGAAGTCTCTTTCAGTATGAATAAAGCTGCACAGAATGATTATGAACAGTTGATGTTACAAGCTGTTAAGCAAAACTGCTGCTGCCACCTTCTGGGGTTGTCAGTCTGGTATCTCTCCTATCAGTTTAAACTTTTGAAAGCAAGCTATTTAGAAGGAGCAAGAAGTATCCTTGGGTTAAGTGGCCAAATGACACTTGCAGATAGCAAGTAATCCCGCCCATATGATCTGAATATATGAATCTGCTGTGTTTAATAAATAATTATGGGCTTTTAGATATACAATCTTAGAGCTCTGGGATATTTATAAATGATCTGAGTGGCATTTATTACAGAGATCTAAATATGCAAGAGCGTACAGGCAATTTTTGTTGTTTCTATCTTCCTGTTTTTGGTGGACCTCACTAATATGACTCCACTTGGACTGTAGGAAATCCAAACACCTGAATAGAATCACCCAGTTGGAAAGTTCCCCCTGAAGTTACTATTATTGCAGTAACACTGCCTTCCAGAATGCAGTGTTGGCTTCTGCCATCTGAAATACCACTTCCATCTAGTTTACTACAAAATCTTGAGGCCAAGTTTGACCCCATAATTCTCTATACAGAAATAGGAGATTTTTCTTTTTCTTTCCATGAACTGAACAAGGCTGATGGTAGATTATGTGTTGTGATGAGGAGTGAGGCTATGGTATAAAGCAGGAAGAAGCAGATGTGGAGATGTTTAAAGCTATACATATGTCTATAAGAAACTCCAAGACAAATGTAATTAGCCATTGACAGAATTTGACATCTATTTTATTTAGATTTGTAAAAATGAGATAGAAGCACGTGAGATTATGTGAGGCAAATGTAACAACAGAGAGAAGTGAAGTCATGGGGCTAAAACCAACATTGGGTATGGAATTTTGATCACAGTAGAGGTTCTCAGCAGCTATAGGTAATGACAAAGTATACGCATTGCAGCATGCTGTGATTTATAGCCTGGATAAGTGTCTTTAATCATAGTAAGTAACTAAAATAGACTATAAACATAAAAATTCCTTTTGAAATCTGAGCATCCAAAATTTTTCTATCTCATATGAATGTTTGATCTCAAGTGCTTTGATTCATATGTAATATTTTCAAAAGGAGAAAAGAATAAGAATTAACTGCATTCCCCAAAGCTCACCCACTAGTTAATTCTACAACAAAGCCATCCAACACGAGTGATCAAGTTCACTGGTTATCTCATCAAAACCCACAGTATCAGGAGACTATTCCATTCCTTAATTATAGCATCAGTGAAGAAGTTAAGCCAATAAAATATTTAGCTCATTCCATTTTATCAGTTCCCCGGAATTAGAAAAAAATTATCTTCCTAACTGGCTGCTTAGAACGTGAAAGGGATCAACTTACCAAAGATACCTGAACATGCTTATTTCATTTAAGTCCCAAAAAGATGGTAATTTTACAAATTTGCACTTATGCTTCATCATCATCTTTCTCTTGTTCATGTCTCCTGACCGATAGATGGAGGCTTTCTAAACGTCACATGTACTTCATTCTGCATGTTCACCTGTTTTCAGTGTCTGCATTTCAAAGAGGTTTGTGGTCAGTGTCTCCCCTCTGTGACCCCCCCCTTCCATTCTATTCATTGTGAACTGAAGTGCCTCACTTGGCAGTATAATTAACTGTGAAGGCAGATGTATTGGCCACAGTAGATGTGAATCAGCTTCTGCTATGCAATTTCAACACCTTTCATGAGTCATTCAGCTGTCACTTTCTTAGGTCAACAGCTATGTATTGAGGCTAATGTTCAAGGTTTTGCTCTAGAATAAGTAGGAGTAAGATCTGAGAACAGTTCTACAATTTTCTATGTTAATACTTGCCAAAAGATGGATGCTTTCAAACAAAACCAAAAAGCAATTCAAATGAGCTCTAAAACATAAGACTGTCAGTACAATCAATGGACGTTTACAAGCCATGAAGCTTTCCTGGCACAGTAATGTCTTTGTATACAGAGTTAGGGAGCAGCTGGGTATGATTGAATTGACTAAATTTCTGTGAATTAAACTCATGGGCTGGGTAATTCTCCTGTTTCCATATTTTTAACGAACTTCTACTGAATTACCTGTACCATTCAGAAGTTTCTTCTGAGGATATTAGGAGGTAAGGAGTGGAATGGCCACTACTAGCTCATGTTGCACAGACACAGGCACTGTCTTACACAATGATAAAAAGGCACTAAATTCTCTTCTCTGCATATTCTCCCTCCACTGTCTTCCAAATTTTTGCTAGGAAAATTAATGGTTGTCTTCAAAACTGAGCCTGAATCTTCAGCCAGTCCCTGGAACTAACAGACCATAAATCGTTTTATAACCTTGAGACTCTCAGGTGGCAGATTCTATATGAGGGCAAACTCACCACTGTATATTTTGCTTTTAATCTGATGTGCTCTGACAGACTCTGATAGTATAATGGATCAAGCTCCCTGGATCAGTAAAGCTGCACAAATTTACACACCTATGGTAAATTCAATCTGGCATGAAAAACTCTACTTTCAATACTGGGATGAAGTTGTTGTTAGTGCTACAAAAAGTGAAACTGAATTAGATCAAGTAAAGAGTAGAATGTGAATAGGAGAAAAATGTACTTTTTTAATTGTTGGGCAAAAAAAAAAAAAAAAAAAAAGAAGAAGAAGAACAATGAGAACAATGTCTGACAAGGCCCCTTGCACTGGAATGGGGAGAATCAACTATTTGGCAAGAGATGGAGAGAAAAAAAAAGAAGAGAAGGTTAAGTAGGAACTAGGACAGCCACTCTCTCTCTACCGTGACTGAAATGTGGTCTCTAATGACTTCAGTGATACCTGATCAATTTATAAGCTTTGTTACACTGAATTCAGCAGAAAATGCAGATGTCAACTTTTCTGTTTCCCAAGAGAATGGGCAAGTTTTAAATTTCATTCACTTAAGAGTGCAAATACCAAAAAAGTTTGGCAAACCTATTAATAAGAAATTCACTTTTCATAGTCCTACCTAGATAATTTTATCTATCCGTTGTGAAATGTCTCTTTCTCTGACTTTTTGCAGTCTCTTGAGAATCAGATTTTGCAGACTTTTAAGTTCAGTTACCTCTGATCAGTTTTCCCTGGCCCATTTCAGCTTTCTCCCTAAATTTCTCGATAGTCTGAGAAAACAAAAATTAAAAGAATCTGTAATCCCTGCTATTGCACAGCCCACATTTACCTCCATAGCTACATATTTGCCCTGCTAATATCTCTTCTGACACCACTGAAATTTCAACAGAATATCCCATAATGGGCAACTATGTTTCTTCCTCTTAGGGTAAGAAAAGGCTGAGAATAAATAAGTAATTAAATAAACACATATGTATTTGGTGCCTAATTTCCAGAATTCATGAAAGCATGTATTTTTTAAAGACTCCAGCAAGCCATAGATAGCAATTTTTTCATCAGCCAAGAAGGTAAATTACAAATTTCACAGATAATGGATTGCAAGAGTCTAAACTCCTGATCAATACCCTGTTGTCAGTCATCTCTATTCCTGATCAGTTTAATGTTGTTAACCTCATCCTTTCTTAACTGAATTTGTTGTAAGGGATTAGGATTTATATTGTATTAAAGATGATATAAAACTTTGAGATAGTGGGGGGTAAGTAATGTACCTGAATGACAATGCTTATTGATTTCTAAGACAATCCTGAAGGGCAAAGAGGTCCTGAAAGTCTGTAGGTTCCTCAAGAAGGAAATTCTAAAGGTGTAGGAGCAGATTTTCCTGGTGTGCCATGAGATGAGCTGGCAGGGAAGATGGGCCTAGCTGAACACGGAGATTTTGCTGAGACTCTGATCCAAAAAAAAAAAAAAAAAAAGGGGTTACCACCTTTGGAAGAAGGGGCAAGCAACTCAAGAGTGGTACAAAGATATTGCCAGGATGTGCAGAGAGAAAATTAAAAAAAGTAAAATGCCCAGCTAGAACTTAATCTGACCAGAACAGTGAAAAGGATTATGCGTGCTCCTGAAGCAGAATTTGAGGTGAATATTTGTACATATGTTACTTGAGGAAGCAAGGGTAGTGATTGCTTTTATTAAATTATGTGGAATTTAAATGAATGAAAACAGTCTAATTTTGAGTGATTATTATTCAATTAGGCAATTGAGATATCTCATGTTTCTCAGATAAACAATTGCTGACTTCTCTGTGGCGGAGAGTGAGGACCTTTTGGAAAAGTTTAAGGCATTAATCATAGAATCATAGAATGATTTGTGTTGGAGAAGACCTTAAAGATTATCTAGTTCCAATCCTCCTACTATAGCCAGGCACTTCCACTAGAACAGGATGCTCAAAGCAACTATCTGTCCTTGTAGAAGTGGGACATTCACCACTTCTCTCTGCAACCTGTTCCAGTGCCTCAGCACCTGCTTGCAAAAGAATTTCTTCTTCATACCTAATCTAAATCTCCTCTCTTACAAAGCTATTACCTTTTTTCTTGTAATACATTCCCTGACAAACAGTCCCTCTCCAGCTTTCCTGTAGGCCTCTTTAGGTACTGGAAAGACCTTGTGAGGCCTCTTCAGAACCTTCTCATCTCCAATCTAAACAAGCCCAATTCCCTCAGCCTTTCTTTTGTAGGATAGGTGTTCCAGCCCTCTGCTCAACATCAAGGCCCTCTTCTGGACTAGCTCCAACAGCTCCATGCCTTTCTGATTTTGGGGTTCTTGAAAGCAGTACTGCAAGTTGGGCCTCACAAAGATAGAACAGAGGGGTACAATCACCTCCCTTGCCCTTCTGTCCACCCCTCTTGAGGCAGTCAAGGATACAGTTGGCAAGATAACAAACACTGGAACATTCAAGTATTTGAAACACATTCTTCCTGCATTCATGAAAAAAAATTTATTAATTTGCATGCTCTTCAAAAGAAAATTTCTTAGAAGTGCTTCCTATTTCTTTTTAAGAAATGGAATTTAAAATATAATTCTTAGAAATTTTAATTAAAAGACACATAAAGGGTGGTGTGTTTTTTTTTTCTCAATATATGTGAATTTTTACTTTATTATGAATTTTAATATATTTTTAGAGCACAAAAGTAATTTACTATATCACAAGTTCAGAATCTGGCTAAAAGTACAGCTTATTGACTCAAGTAATGACAAGTAATAGGGGGGAAAAAAAAAAAAGGGAAAGGGAAGGGAAAGGGAAGTTAATTTGGCTAACATGAATTAGCAGTGGTAGATTATGTGACAGAGGTCTTGATAAAGTGGCCACCTTAATGTGTAGAAAAAGTCCAGGATCTGAAGGACCACTGTACTAACTTCAACAGGATGAATATGGACATAACCTCAATATAAGTGATGGTAAAGAAAAATTCATCTAGCAGTTAAATATTGCTCCAAAGTATTGACATGCAATCAGTGGTATTAATGGACTTATTTATGTACAAATCTACAGCTAGTTAAGTAGAAGACTGTTGTACAGATCACCTACAATAAGATGGTGATCCTTAGCTGAGTATAACATTATCATGATAGATTAAACCATGTAGACTTGACTTTCTGCACTTCTGAAAGACCCAGAATAAAGCACTTCTTGGATGACAGTTTCTCTGGTCACCACGATACATACGATCCACTTGTGAGAGCAGGATCTGCTTTTCCTCAGAAGAATCTCATTGAACTCTGACTTAGCAAAGTCGAGAGGTGGAACTCAGCCTCTTCGTTTTGAAAAACTGGCCCCATGGGTTTTTATTCATATTTTAAGATTCACACAACTGTTTGAAGAAGGAAGAGGTGAGAAGGGCAGAAAATCTTCTATTTCTAAAAGGTTCTTGTAGTTATTTCCAAGACTTCAACAATAGAAAAGATGAGAGATAGAATGCCCCTGACTGATAAGGCTCTTCCTTTCCTTTAGATACTTTCCAAATCATGTAACGATGAGACCCATAGATGCTTAATTCTTTGGGGCACCTTTTGAACTTGTGACTTTTAGACATTGAACTCTCAGGAGAGATGGTCTACGTGCTGAAAATTATATTATAGTGATATTTCAATACAGTTCTTTAACCATGCCTCATAATATGAATGTATTGTTCATTATCTTCCTCATCTTAAATTCCTTCCATGGTCTTTTATTTATTTATTTTAATTTCTTCTTTGATACTTTCAGATACCTTGTTTGTGGAGCTGTATATGTATTACATGGTAGATAATGCATAAGGGCTTTGCTTTTAATTTTGTCCTGAACTCCAAAAATAAAATTTAAAGCAGTCTTCCTCAACAGCAATCACTGTCTCTGATTTCTCTAACTTCTATATTTTCTGGGAGGAAGTAGAGGACTGCATTGACCCAACAGTATAGGACAGGTCTAACCTCCAAAATTCTTCCATAAATGCTATGCAGACTTATATAGATGTGAAGGGACAAGAACAGCCCATTCAGTTACAATGGGAAATTCCAATTATGAAAACAACCAGGGTGAGGGAAGAATCTTATAATTTCTGATCTATGCCATGGGTAAGACATCAGAACTGCACAAGCAGTAAAATTGCTTGCTAACTTATGGAGGTTGGTGGCTCTGCCTGTGGCAGAGGGTAGGGTCCCTTCCAACCCAAGCCATTCTAAGATTCTATAAACTCGATATCTTGATCTAGATCAATCAAACTGACATACATACAAGGAGGCAATCTTATTACCTCGCCCCAGAACTGGAATAACTCTCACTGCTGTTTTATCTATGCTGCTGTGGTCAGAGAAAAGGAGAGAAATGGTGGATGTGTAGGTTCATGCAACAGATAAATAGTGGTGGGCAGTTTCACAAGTTTATCTCTCTGTTATGCCTTCTGAAATAGCCATTTGCTGCAACAGAATATTGAAGATCCCATAATTCCAAACCAGCTGGACTGGCATGTTATCCACATGCAATTTAGCATACTATTACAAAGTTCAAGTGGCAACTGTTCGAGTCACACTTTTATGGTTAGCCTGTTTACTTGCTTTTGTTGGAGTCAACCTGCTTTCTCTTACTGGTCTCAGGCAGTCTCATAGGTCTCAGTACAAGATCTGTTAGCTAGGTGTTCTGGAAAACAGACATAGATTTTAGGATCTGACTTGTACAGTAGCTTTTTACCTTTTCCCACCTGTGGAGAAATCAACATACATTTCATTTAACTTACAGAACATCTGAACAGCAACAAGTTGCATTAGTAATGCTGGGAGCTGGAATTAGTTAGCATATCTGTCAACTAATATGTTTTGAAGTAGAAAGAACATATGGTTTTAGAAGGCAATTTACAAAAGCCTCTGGATACTCAGAAACTTAAAAGAAAAATCCTGAACCATCTTGCAGTCATCTTGTTGACTCATCTGTTTTCATGGAATTGGGATTTCAGATAATTTTGAATAAAACTTGGTTTAAATTAATTACAAAGCAAGACTGACACGGTAGTATCAATCTGATTTAAATTGCTACTGGTATTCCATTTTCCTTGTTAGAAGTGTTCAGACACTTTCCTGTATATTCCACTAATTAAATGCTTCTCAGACTTTTTATTCATGTGAGCTTTACAAATGAAGCAACATCAAGTTGATTTCTTCCAAGAAGTGTTGAAACTAAGAATAATGCCAATATCACAATGTTGGTGAAAGATATTTAATATTAAATGCTTATAATATATAATTCTCATGGTGAAGTCGATGCACAGATATCAACTAACCAGAAGAAGAAACCCGAACTTCTCAATATTCATTTAAAATATGTTCTGAAACTCTTTCCTGGAATTCTTAAAGAGCTTCGGTCAAAGCTCTTTCTGTTTTGGTCTATATTTTTAAGAAAAATAATATAATTTTAGATAAGAAAAGGTGGCTTCAGTGCATTCTAAATTAAAAATTTTATTTGAAGTAAGAGTTCATTATAAAGCAAACAAGTCCTAGGGTCGGGAAGCTCTCTAAGTGATGTTCTTGAATTTGCATTTTTGCTTAAAGCTTGAATAAGTAATGTTTTCCTGGCTTTATAGAATGGATACAGTGAAGGCAATGATTTGCACTTGAATGAAGAGTATATACAATAGTTAAAAAACTAGCTTCATATTAAACTTTTGGTGCAATTAATTGCTTAGGTCTGAATCCAGTAAAGGACTTTGATGCCTAAAAGGTGTGTATTGGAACATCCAACTGCTAAATGTCTGGCCCTCACAATGAAATCCTGGATGTCTTACTGAATATATAGGAGGATATTTTGCACAGTGTTTGTAAAGATTCTGCATGTGTACGCTGTAAAATGTGTCCTGGTGCAAAACATTCGAGTAACATCAGCCCAGTTTTGCACAGCTGCAGTAATGTGATGCTGAACCCAGAGATAGCAAAGTGATGTCCTTTTCAAAAGAGAGCAGTAAATATGGTTTTTAAAATCTTGGATCAGTTCAATCTCTGTTGGTTTGAGAATCTGTGCAGTGCAGCCTGCCTTATACTGGTGCTGTCTGTTTTGGGATGGACAATTCACAGCTGCAGATGCCTTGCAAGTGTTATTTTTTTCTACAGGTTTCATGACATGAAAGCATAACAAGGCTTTCTGGCATAGAGCCTCCTGAACAGCCTTTTCTAGCTTAGGTACCTAATAATTCCTGCAGGCCCCAAGTCACTTTTGGTCCAAAATACATTTAAGTTTTAAAAGCATTTAATGGAGAGTTTCGATTCAGGAACATTATTAGGGAGTTGTAAGGCTTGCACATCTCCTTAATTAAAAGAAAGGAACTTATTCTGTCTTTGATCTACTGATTGGTTCTGTAACAATTAAGTGTTCTTCTAATACACTATTTCCTTTTAATCACTGCTCTTGCAAAAGCACTGCTAGTCTTTAATGGAAAGAAATCTATGCTGGACAAAAATTGATGTGATGACTGTCATCCATGAAAAGAAATTGTTTTTTTGCATTCTTTATAACATTAGTTGATTCAGCTGTAAGTGACAACTCTGGGGTACTATAGAGTCTACCGTAGCCAGCTGTAATACCTAGCACAATTTCTTTTAATGAGCATAGCTCAGCACTGTACTATACACAGGTTTTGGAGACTTTTAGATGCTTATCGTGACTGAGATATAAAAAATAAATAATTACTTTAAAATTGGAGATAATTATGGAAATTACTAACTTGTGATCCTGGAGGAAAAAAAAAAAAAAGCCTTTCCAAACTAAACTCTTTGAAAGAACAAAATCAAGGCATTTTCACAAAAAAAAAAAATTACAGTTAACAGGCTCACCAATTAATTCTGTGATACCTTCATTATTTCTAATCAGTCTCACAAGATAAACTCTTCTGTTTTACATAGTGTTGGGTGTCAGTGGTAAGATCCTTACTTCTAGTATGGCATTAACAATAAAGAATTGATACTTAAAATATATTTTTACTACATCAGTAGACTATATTCCAGCTAAACAAATTCACTGTCTCTAGAATCTACTGCTGGATTTCTGTGCTGATAGTAGTAGATAAAAACAACATCACTAGAATGATTGAGTCCAAAGCCATCACTAATGCATTATTACCTTGTGTCAGGCTTAACAGCAAATGTTAATGTAAGCTCTCTGAAAACAGCAGCTCATTCTGCATTGCCCTTCCTAAACTGGATAAAATTCACCTCTCAAAATGTCCAGAAGATATCCAGTATTCCTGTGTGCGTTCTCTCTCGATGTGTTGTATTTAAATGGAAATCTTACAGCTGAGAGGAGAGAGTAGGGATGATTTTATTGCATTCCCAAGAGGACAGGCTTCTGTTCTGTAGCTGTTGTATCACCTTTGCACTGATTTAAAACCTATATTCCAAATTTCACTTCAGTACTGCATACAAGTTAATTCTACTCTTATTATTTTTCTATAAAATGAGTTGATCTCTGCTGTTGTTAGTATATGTAATACTTAGTTGATATGTCACTAAAGTTAACCTTCCAAATCCATAGACTTTCATATGAAGACCTCACAATAATACCCTCACCTCCTTACAATTAAAGTCTATAGTACTTGTCTAAAATAGTAACTTCTAAAAGACAGAATCACCTGTGGTCCACTGCTTTCCACTGCAGAATTTTCTTTGGGATGTTTTATTTAAATCTGCAGGAGAACAGCTCAGCATGTATAGGGTCACAGCAATGTTGACCTCTTGATTGAGGGCAGGAATAGTAGAGAAAATTCTCTGTAGGTATAGCAAAAAGGGAGTTCTTCAGCAGAAAGATTAGTCCTCTGTCCTCACTTCTTTAGTTCTCTGGCTAGAAAGCTTATGTTATCTCTCCAGCTGGCTAAAAATGTGTGAGAGTTAGGACTTGATGTACTGTAACAATAATGGCCTTAGAAAGGCATTTTTGTACTGATAGGCTGAGATAGACTAAGCTCAAGCAAGATGAGCACCAGCCACCTTTGAGCTGGAAAAAAGTTATTCACACCAGTGCAATTCTGGCTGAGATAACATGCTGGTTTTCCTTGCCTCCTGTTAACCAGCTGTACTCTGGAGTAGGATGAGTTCAAGCAAACCATTAGAACGAGGTAGCTCTCAGTTTTGGAGATTGTTTGCAGCTGGACAGGCCAGGTATTGGAGGAGAGTTAAATATTTTGGCACTGTAGAGATACTTGAATTTTTTGACATTTGGAGTGTACAATGTCAATTGGGTGTTGTAAGATACGATCCATGTTCCCATGTTGGTTGATGGGAAAATACTTAGATTAGTTAATCATAACTGGAAAAGAGAAGAATTTAGATGCTATACTCTGCACTCCAGAAGTGCATGTAGCTCTTCCTGTTTCATATTTGCTGCGATAGTCCTCTAAAGATAAATATAAATATGCTTTAGATGTAAAGGGTATCTTTTTTTTTTAAAGACTGATGAACAGTGCTGGCCTTTCCTCTTTAAATACAATTAGAGTGAAGACTCCTTTCTCCCACCAGTCCATGGCAGATTTTTTTCATCCCATATTTCCCTGTGAAAAATTTCATTATTGAACAACGGAAAAGGATTGAGAGAACAATATATGTTGTTATTTCAGGCTTGCTTTCAACATACTTCAAACCACAGGCAACCTGACTTAGTGCTTCTTTATTAGAGCAGCCACCTGGTGGGAAGAGATTCCTCTCAAGTCAGTTGTCTCTTGTCCAGGTATGAGTGCTTCAGAGCAAAACAGCAGGAAAGGGAATATTCCAGGACCCAAAGGTTTATCAACTGCCTACAATGCAATTATTTTTAGCTTCAATTTCTACCTTTAAAACTATACCCGCTTGTCAAAAACAAAGAAGCTTGCTTGTCAAAGTGAGGCTCACATCAGCTCCTGAAAAATCAACAGTGACTTAAGGAACTTAGCTTTACAAGTCAAGACTTATGAAACATGGATATCTCATTTGTAAAAGTTTGGAATGTCATTTAAAATACATTCTCTAGAATGCATTCACTACGTTTATATATTCAGAATATTTAATAGGATGATGTGTAAGTATTTATTTCTCACTTGCAGTGAGCTACATTATTCAACTATACAGACTTAATACAAGCTTTCATTGACTGAAATGCATACCATCTAATGTATTCTACATGCAAGATCTCAAAAGCAATGACAGCTTTTAATGCATCTGGCAGATCGTTTGACTTAAAGGAAAAGTCTGAGACAATAAGAGGAAAGCTGCTCAGGCATATATTGTCAAAATAAGCTTCCAGCTGAAGAAGACTTCAAACTACTGTATATGAATACAATAGAGTCAAAATGTTGGAATTTAGTTCTACAAAAATGAGTGGAAGAGTGAAAGGTGAGGATACAGGGGAGAGGAACAATTACAGATATTCCAAGTTGACCCTGACTTCTTTTGCATTACACTAGGCAAACAGGTAAAGGAATCAGTCAACTACAGAGTCTTTAAAGTTATTCTTCTCAGTTTCACTGAAGTAATCTGGCAAACTTAAGCAATGAAACAAACTCAGTCTGGAAGCAAATTCTGTATTTTTTCCAAAATCTTTAAAATCTGTTTTATTTACTTAAACTTATTTGCCCTAAGCACAGAGCAGAAGCCTTGGGTAACCACATTCATGCTGAATACTTAAGGTTTTCAGAGTTTCGTCAACACAGTTTTTGGTCTCATAACCATCCCTTTTGCTTTGAAAACCTCATTTTGACATTGTCTTCCTAACCATCACATTGCTATTTTTGAGCATGCACATCAAATGTAACAGGAAGACTAGAAGCTTTGATCTTTGAAATGAATTTAAAATAGGATGAATTTAGGTGTTCCTCTCTGCCCACATTACTTTCAGTTCTCCACTTTACTCAGCTTTTTATCTAGTGCATTAAATTGAACTATGAATGTCATTAGGAGGAATCCTTGCTCCTATTTCTCTATAAAAAACACACAATATATATATAAACTTTAAGTCAAGAAGAATTAGTATTGCACACATACAGGCATGTGCAGCCTGAAGTGTTGATTTTGTTAATATCACATTGTTCTAGGCAGGCATCTGACTTTGCAGTGGAAATTAATGTTCTAGCTGTGCAGGTTTGGAGGTATGGCAGAGAAAAAATGCAATCAATGTAGCTTATGAATATTGAAGTGCAACCGTATGAAACAACAAAAAGTACTAAAATCATAAGAACAAGTAGAGAAAAAAATGATAACACACCAAAGTTTTCACTGTTTTTGAGCAGTGCTGTACAGAACCAAAGGCATTTCAGCTTCTGACATTGCTCTGCCAGAGCGGAGCATGGGATACACAAGGAGGGGGGCAGAACCAGGACAGCCAATTCAAACTGGCCAGAAGGATATCCTATTGTGTATGGCATCATGTGAAGCTATAAGACTGGGTTAGTTGGCCAGGGAGACTTCAGAAGACCTCTTCAGAATGCCCAAGCATAGACATAATCCACTACTGTATATGAAAGTCATCAAAACAGTGATACCAGAAACCTCCTTCTGTCTGTCCATGCATACTCTTAGCTAGGACCCTGCCTGTAAAGCAGGTTTGGTTTACCTCTGGACAGCCTCATTAATATGATTTCCTACCTTATTTCCCTTTTTTTTTCCTTCTTTCTTGGGCTTCATTTTTTCTGCCCTTGTAACCTTCCTTTCTGTACCCATCTCTACCCAAATAACCAACCTTCCCGTATTACATTTTTCATTATTGGTATTGGTTTTGCTAATTCTATAATTAGATTTTGTATTTTTGCAGGATTTAACTAGGAAGACTGAAATTCATGGTATTTATGGCATCATTACCAAAGTTTTCTTACAATGTATTACTCCTCTAAATGTCCCACATAATCCCTTCATCTGTTATCTGTGAAGTTTGCTCATTTATTGACATAAATCCTTCTCAATCACCTCTAAAATCCAGCCATCTCTCATTGCCCTGTCTGTAACTTCTGTCAGTTTCTCATATTATTTGTCACATTCAGCAATTTCTCATGTCATGTCCAGTAGTTTTCTATGTCCACCTCTGTTAGCTTAACCTCAAGCCAATGCTGAGCCATTTACTCACAGGCCTGACAATGTACAGAAATGAAAAGAAGCAAAGCAATTTGCTCCTGACAACATGAAAGATCTACAGCCTCCTGAGACTCAGCTTAAGGGCTGGTTCTGTTACTCTTTTCCTAGCATATAAGCATGGTTTATTCTGTTCTTTACAAATCTGCGGTACTGTGGAACCTTCCACTCATTCTTCTTGCCCTTCATGTGAAAAGCAGGACTCTCACAAAGCCAGTATAAGAACAGAACTTCAACCAGGCAGCTACTTCCAGGCTTTTTAGAGATAATATCTAGATGTTCCCAGCACTGAATGGGAAAATTTCCGCTGTTTGTTCAGAAGGAAGGGTATAAATCCTCCTAATACAAAGAGAAATATCTTTTAAGACTGATTCATGACGTTATTTCTTCCCGAATGTAGGACTCTAAACTTGCTCTTCTTGAACATCACCAGTTCCTCTCTGCCCACCTCTCAGCCTATCTCTTTGAATGGCAGCACAGCCTTCTGGTGGCTGGAAGAGCTTTGCATCTGTTTTTAGCAGTGAAAGTGGAGGTTGGAAATGGAAATGGAGCCCAGCTTTTGTGCATCACCAGGGACTAAGGTGTCTCCTCCTTAGTGTTGTCCACTACTGGAATATAATTATTAAACCACTTGTCTTTCTCAGCTTCTCTAATACTACTAAGCCTTTGAACTGCTTCTTGTAGCTCAGCCACTTGCCATGAAAGATAATCCACTTTTTTGCAACTTACGCAAGTTCTGACCTTTTCACTAGTTCAAGGCACTTCAGTGCACCTGAACCAAAGTCTCCTTTCTTACCAGTTCTGTATGGTTGAAAGCATCAGATATTGCTGGGAATTTCCCTGAAGGGGCACTAGTTTCAGCCCTCAGGTGGGTGCCCACCACCATACTACTTGCATAGGTGAAAAATACCTCCTCAGATTGTGAACTATCAGACAGCGTACTGTCTGTGCTAACTGCTGTACAGAGTGCTGCTCCCAGATGAGAAGAAACTTTGAACTTTTTTCTTTCTTATGTCTTATATGCACATCATGAAACACGAAAAAGCCTCTGGGCTTTTTTAAAAGCATGCACAAAATGCAATGACTGATTAATGACTCTACAAACTGATTTCTGCACAGCTACAGAGAACTGCCATTCACTCTCTTGAAAAGCTTGCCATGAAGAAGCTGGCTTTGACTTGCTAGTTTACAGAGCAGGTGGTATACTACCAAAAGATGTTGAAGCTTCCTTCTACAAGATGTAGGTCTGTTGTAAGTTGGGAGAAAAGAGATAAGCATGTTGAGAGCACTATGCCCCAAGATAAAATATTATCAGAAAAATTTTCACAGTTTGCATTGAAATCAGTGTGCCAGCCTGTAGGCATAAAATTTAGCATACGCTTAACTTCTCTGGTAAATTACAGTAGATCAACAGTTCTGTGATCACTGAAGTCAGAAGAGATCTTCAAGTTTGCTATTTCCTTCCTCCTTTAGCCCATTGTTAAATTGAACTTCATAATTGGAAGATTTTGGGCTGTGATTTAAAACTAGTCACAATCCGTCATTGTACCTTCCTCTGACCAACACTGATCAACTCCATTTTCAGGCATTGAACCCCTTAAAACAGAGGGTTAGCAACTTTGGGGCATTGTATGAAAGTTTTATTTATTTATCTCACAAAAATTGCTCTGTTTTGCACAGGCCTCATCTACTGCTATAGAAGGTGAACAATTCAGCAGAGATTTTTTTAGCTTATTTTCCAGATGAAGATATTGCAGCTGTAAACTGAAGACTGCTATTTTCTTATTTACATACTGCCATTTTGCAGAAATGATTTGTTTACATTTACATTTACGTGATATTGAAAAATATCAAATAATATATTTCCTAAAGTTGTTCTATTCTTTTCAGTTAGAAATAAGTAGTAATTGCACTGCCAGCAAACTTTCAAGGGATTGATGCCAATAATTTAAGCAGCTGTATTTTTACATTTTGTTTAAAAAAAAATAAAAGAAAAAAGCTTTTATGTAAAGGTCTGCTATTAAATATTTGATTGCTTCTCACAAAAAAATAAGTCTCTGGTATGGAAAAGCAATTATAATTTGAAGAATTATTCCTATAAACTTTAATGTTTTTCAATTTCAATCTATTGTAAAGCAAGAATCTCACTAGAGCAATTGCATTCAATGTTTCATCATAAAAAAGAGTAATGGAGTAAAAAATATTGTGTGATGTATGGAATTTAATGACTAAAAGGCAAAAGATTTCGTAGCTTTCCCTCTGTAGTCATCTCTACCTTCACTCAAATTAGTTGCCAAGCAAATTATCTCAAAAAAATGCCTGTAAGCCCAAATGATGGTTTACCTAGTTGCATAACTTGCTGATAGAAGCAGAATGTCTAAACATTTTTTATGCCTTGGCCTTGCAGCTAATTCATCTTGTCTAGATTTCTGAGTCTTATCTAAACTTTCTCTTTAGACACCAGAGAGGGGCATGTTCAGAAGGAGATTTATTCCATTCTTCTCTTTTGGCATTAGATAATCAGGTAAAGGCAGTTTTGTTTCACTCCTGGGTGGCTAAGATTAAGGGAGGTTTTTTTTCTGGGTGACTAGATTCAAAGAGAATTAGGCCATCAGTGATCTTGACATTATTGGTATCACTCATTCAATAGAAGATAAGGTTCAATTTAGGATAAGGCAGTAGTTCAATAAGAAAAAGGGTCTGAGTCACTAGCTAGCACTCAGATGACTTTGGGATGCAGAGGAGGAAGGTGGTCTCTGGTTGCTTTGATCCCTCCCAAGGCATCCAGAGCTTCATCCTATAATCACTGAAGGACAAGGGTGGACTTAACATGCAAGCATCTCCTTACCTATTCTGAAGGCATTAAGGCATTACTGCAGAATGAAAGTTCCCCCATTGATGCCACTATACACAGGACACAGTCAGATTTAAAGCTTTGGTGGTAGGCACTGAGCTCAAGATAATCTCCTTCACCTCTTTTTTTACTTGCTGAAAAAAAGAGCAGCCGTTGACTCCATGAAAGCCCCTGCTGGCCTAGAAATTGCTGTCTCAGGCAGTCAGAAAGTTTGCAAAACCTTATTACTGTTGTTCAAATGCTAAAGGTAAGTGACTGTCTCAGATGGTCGCAGGGTCAGCTTACTTCCGATGACGGATTGTGACTGGCTTTAAATCACAGCCCAAAACCTTCCAGTTATGAAGTTCAATTTAACAGTGGGCTGAAAAGAGGAAAGAAATAGCAAACTTGAGGACCTCTCCTGACTTCAGTGATCATAAAACTGTTGATCTACAGTAATTTACCAGAGTAGTCAAGCATATGCTTAATTTTATGCCCACAGGCTGGCACACTGATTTCAATGGAAGATGAATTTTATTAAGTTCACCAATTTAAGTGCTTTGCTGGCTCCAAGCTTAACACAAATACTTCTTGAAATGATTGTCAGCATACTTCTGTAACAGAAAGGAGTGACTAAAAAGTGTTGGAAGTGAGCCTAAATAAGTCATATTAACTTTGAAGTCTTTGGGATAAAATAAGATTTAGAATAACCATGAATATTGTTATCTCAGCACAGAATTTGTCTTCAAGCCTCAAGAAAGGGGAAACTATCTTCTGAACTAGTAGTTTGAAGATCTTCTTTTGAATTCAAAATAGCTATTTTCAGGAAAATAATAATTTAGTGAAGCCCTGGCATAGATTACTCAGAGAGGTGGTAGATGCACCACCCCTGGAGACATCTGAGGTCATGTTGAACCCTGATGGAGCTGTAGTTGTGCCTGTTCATTGCACAGAAATTGGACTAGATGTCCTTTCCAATTCAAACATTTCTGTGATTCTATAACATATGAAATACAGTAAAATCACATTATTTGGCAGTTGTATTTTTACATTTAGAGCATCACAATCACTGCCTTTGGACAAAGATATTTTTTTAAAGAGGTTTTTTATGTTATATATTTCCTTCCAAGATGCACTGCTTTCCTGTTATGCAAATATGGATGACATTGTGTTAACTGTTCATTTCAGTGTTATAAACTAGCTAAATTCTTTGGAGAGGCAAAGTTATTCCAGCTATTTGGGAAGAAGGAATTTTTTTTGTGAGACATGTTAACTATGTTGCAGTGCTTTATGTTGGCATTGTAAAAAAAAAAAAAAAAGTTTTAAAACATCAAATGTATTTAAAAATATAAAGTCAAAAGAGGGATTAGTGCAAGCTGAAATTTGAAATTAAATCTTCGGTTTGGGACTGACTAGCAATTTCTATTTTATGAGTAATTAACCTGGGAATGCTTGTTGTAAGCAAATCCATTTCACTATCCTCTGTCTCCATGCAGAAAAAAAGTAATTCCTTTCTTCTGTCTTGTATTTCATTTTTATGTCAGGGAAGCCATGTTCCAAGTTCTGTAACTAAACACAATGTCGGAGAGCAGGTGCAAATGAGACAAGAAAATAGGATGGTGATTTGTCTAATAATCCTAAAAGAAAGTCTATTTTGGAGAGTAATGTAGGTAAAATTGCTTCTTGAAAATCTCAGAGCAGTGATTATGCTACCTAAGGGTCCAATGGTGCATGTATCTTAGTGACTACTGTCTTTAACTGCAGAGATTAAGTGATTTTTCTGGCTCTATTGGAGAGAGGTTTTTTTTTGCTTAACCATCTTCTTTCCAATTTGAAACATAAGGATTTTCATGGGTATTGGTCACAATGAGTGCTGGGTTTAAAAAGAGTGGGCAAACAAAGCATCAAGAAAGTGATTACCCAGTCTTTTCAGACATAAATTCCAGTGCATTTTCTAAAGAAGAATTCTCCCTGCAGGAGGGAGGAATGGTTACTCACTGGTTATTCTGTACATCTGGGCTAGTGAGTAGATAACTAAATTGCACTTTGTAAATGTGCTTCTGATCCTTCCTTCCTAGATTAGGTACTAATGCTAAAACTGGTTTTAGAAGACCTCACAATTGATGATTGACACTATCTTGCATCTCTAAATAAACAAGGAAGTTTTTTAACAAGGGATCAATCTTTTCTGTTAGTAAGGTTAGCATGGCAGAAGGAAGCGGATAGATGTATATATCTGGTAATTTTTACTTTATTGCTATTGGGTTTTAGTAATGTAATTTATGTTTTTAAAATTTGATCTACACTTATCTTCCCAGTGGAATGATAATCACATTCTGCTCCATGCACGGTTACTGCTACATGGGTGATAAGTTTCTGTGAAGAAAAGTATACACTCTCTAGGTCATTCTGCCAGCAGAAAAGTCATTCTAGCAACTTACTAAAATTTGAAAAGGTGGATATAAAAGCAGAATAAAACAACTAGCCCATTTTCAGATGTCAGATTCTCTTGGCAAAAATAACAACACTTTTACCTTAAAACTATATATTTGTAAATGTGATCTGTGGTTCACTATAGCTCCAACAGCATCTAAAAGTAAAATGTAACTACTTCATTTCTTTCTTCTGTAATGAATATTTGAATTCCAAGAGTGGAATTCTTTTCACTCAACCACATATTGAAAAGGGATCTTGTTCAACCAGGAAGATTGAAGGAGACACAGAATCACAATAGTTTGGTAGGACTGCTTTCACACTTTTATAAAACAAAACCTGATTATCTTTAATTGTTGTTTGCCACATCCCTGGTGTGACGACTGCTTGGCAGGCTTTGAAATGTGGGTCCTTAGTAGGTGAATCCCTTTTTCATCTGTCGTACTAAACAGACTCTTTTCTAGTTGTATTCTCTTATTCCCTCTCTCTGCGTTCAAGCAACGTATCCTTGGTTGAGCTACTAGCAGGATACAATGTTATTCTGTAATATACTTGGCCAAGTTTAGTTGATTAGATAATGATTTTTACACTTTGGCCAGGTTCAATTTGGTGACACGTCATACAATACTGCTCATGCTTAATATCAGCTGAGAACAAGACCCTGCTCTACATCAGTGATTCAGCCTGTCACCACAGTAGTACTTCAATAGATTTTTTTTTTATTAAAAATGTTGCTGTTTATATGCAGCTCTGCGACTTCAATCTCAAGTGCTAGTCACAGTTATAGCATTTTGTAGCATTCAGCAGAGTTGCGTAAAATTCAAATCGATAAAAACTGGCATGGTGTGATACATGTGGTGTTTAGTAAACAAAGCAGATGAGGCTGACCTGACTGAAAGCTGTGATCAGCATGAAACATACTGAATACAAAATGCAGTGCTAATGCTTGGCAGAGATGGGTTTTATACGCATGCATTTATTCAGCTACTTTGGAAAAGCGATTGCTTTTTTCCTTTTAGTTTACATGCCACTATTTCAGGTGCAAAACCCAGTACTCACAGGTTTATAAAGCCTTCACATCTGTTTTCATATTTGAAAAATGAGTATATCTCAGATCCATTTGAATTCTAAGATCAGAACAGATACTACCACTGTGCTCCAAAATTATAGAATTTGCTATTTAGGAATAACCTAAAAAAAAAAAAAAAAGAACAGGACAGGTTTTAAAAAGCTTATAAGTTCCAAGGTGTCCTCTTAACTTAACAAATCCTGTTTAGTAGCCTTGTTTGGTGAAAATCTTTGGTACAAGAAATAGATAACTTCACTAATTAAAAGCCCGTCTCCCTTAGTATTAAATTCTAATGCTATTCATTTAGGACAAAACATCTACAGAAAAGGGAATGAGAATGCAACACCAGCTTGCACAGGTTGGAAGCCTAACTCCTGAACTTTCAAGAGTCCATGGATGGCACTGTTTATTTCCCACCCACAGCCACCGTTTTGAGGCTGAAGGGTTTAATTATAGAATCATAGAATGGTTTGGGTTAGAAGGAGCCTTCAAGACCCTCTAGTTCCAATTCCCTTGCAAAGGGCAGGGACATTTCCCTCTAGACCAGGCTGCTCAGAGCCCCATCCTGCCTGGTCTTGAATGCTTCCATGGTTAATGTTAATGAAGTGTCTGGCAGGAAGATGTGTGTCATTATATTGGTTTTATATGGGGGGACCTGAAAAAGAGCAGCCAGGTGCTGTGCATAAGTTCTTATATTAGGCTAGTGGGTAGAAAGTTGCAGTCTTTGTAATCTTTGTCTTGCTTGACTTCTATTATTCCATTCCTGTAAATTATCCAAATTCTACTAATAAATATATTATTAACTAAAACAAAATATTTACTAACTCTCCAGGGCATTTGCTATGAAATGGTATTTTAGCCTTTGCTAAATCTGGAAGATTATCATGTGCCATACAGATAAGATGGAATTTTACTCTGAGTTCTGAGAAATATATGTCAAACTGTTCTTGAGATATTGTGGCTAAATATTAGTCCAGTTTGATTTGTTTGCCATACTTTGCTTTTGTTTTTTGTTTCTTACTGAAAGGAAAATCAGCTCCCCTGATATTACAATTTAAAGGTCATATCCAGATAAATATTTAACTTGCATACTGGCAGCAAAGGTAGGAAATGACATAGAAATAGATATATTTTCTTCTAAAGCTTCAGGAAAGCTGCAGAAAACAAAACCAAGTTCTCATGCTGATCCAAAAAAGGACTCTGTTGAGTTTCTGTGTGATCCAGGCAATTAACTCTAAAAAATCTGTGATCCACAACTCTCAGGAAATTTTTAAATCCTATATTTTCTGAATGATAGTTTCATTCTGCGTACAAACAGAAATCCCTTAATCTTGTAAATACTAAATACTCCTCAAATGGTCCTGGCTTAAAAAATATATATATATATTATAAATTACATATATAAACTCAGGAGATTTAAGTTAACAGCGTACTTAATTGTTCCAAATAAAGGCAATATATTTTTATTGTCAGGATAGCTTTACCAAAGAAAACATGCATATCACCTTTCAACTCACAACCCTACTGGTTCGACAGACATGAAATATGGAAGACTCTACTGTCACCATAGTATGTATGATATTAAATGATGGAGATACACAGTAAAATCTGAAAAGTGTTCCCACCCTAAAAGGAAGAAAACCTCTTCAATGTGTAATTTGCATAAATGTAGGTAGAGAATATCAGAAATAGAAACAGACCATAAGGGGAGCCAAGTTACATGGGTTGTGAAACATCACTACCATCAGAGAATAGTTTTGAGACTGTGGACTATTATTTTTATTGTTTTTCATCCATTTTTACTTGTTCAAATAACTAATTCCTTCCAGTTTCTTGGCTTACAGGTACAAATCAATACTGAGTCATCTTCATTTCCACATCACCCGCGATTTCCCAGAGTTTTCTAGAATAACAGCAAGAAAAAGATGTGTTCATTTTTAAAGAACAAAAAAGAAAAAAAGTCAACTAACTCAATCCATTCAGCAACTGGATGTTTTGTGGATAGCTGCATGCCATCTGCAATCTGCTTTTACCCAATCCCTTGGAAGTGGAAAGTGAAAGTATCTCTAATCAGGTCAGCAAAATGGAAGAAAGGTTCATTAAAAGTTAATGTGGTGGGATGGAGCTAACAGAAAACAAGGACAGAAGTCATGTTGTCAGATATTATCTTATGAGACATGGGAGGTTTTAACAAAACAGTCTGTGTTAAGATATTCTTGCAGCATTTATTTTTATCTCGATGCTTCTGAAATCAAGCTCCATTAAGTTTTCATGAATCTTAGGACATGTGTTATGTTCTGTTAGGAACTGTTACATAGCAAATGGTGTGTAAAAAACAACAGTAGAAAAATCTGGACAAGGATAACTTCTTACTGTCGCTCTCCACAGTTTGTTAATTTACGAGGGTTTTCTGGTGCTCTCTCCAGAATAAAATCTCTTCTCCAATATGAAGGGTTGAGTACAGACCTTTGCAAGAATGCAGTCTACCAGTTTTTTAGAAATAAATATGATGACCACCTTCAAAATCCATTGTGCTTAGAACATCACTGTGTGAAAAATAGTAAAGGGAACTCACTTTTGCTAGTCTGATTGTACAGTTTCGTAAGGCTTCTGCTTAGATGAAGTTATGCCTCTGAAAAAGGTTTTGCTTGAAGTCCTGAAACTGGTAACAGCTAGAAGAGGGAAACTTCTCAAGAAGTTACAGGAAAAAAGCAGGACTTGCATATTAGGTGTGCTGTGAAATATTTCAAATATTCAGATTACTAACAGCAGAAAGATTCTTATTGTGTTAGTTCTAAGAATCTGCCCTTATTTTAGCTGGGACAAAACATTTTTTTTTCCTTCATAGTGTCTGGTATGATGCTGTGTTTTGGCTTTAGGAGAAAAAAACATATTGGTAACACACCAGTGTTTTAGTTGCCATTGAGCAGTACTGCACAGAGACAAGAATGTTTCAGCTTCTCATCCTGTACCACCAGTGAGGTGGGCTGAAGGGGCATAAGGAACTGAGAGGGGACAGAACCAGGACCTCTAACCTAAGATGGTCAAAGAAATGTCCCATACTATATGACATGAAACTTGAAAATGAGAGGGGTTAGCCAGGTTTGCAGCCACTAATTGGGGTCTGGCTGGGCATCAATTGGTAGATGATAATTGACTGCTTGTGCATCACTTGTGTTATATATATAATGTAATAGTAATGATTGTTACTATTACCTTTCTTTTCTTTCTTCCTTTCTGTCTTAGTAAATAGTTTTATCTCAACCCATGAGTTCTACTTTGTTGTTTTTTTATCTGATTCTCTCCCCAGTCACACTGGGAGGGGAGAGGAGTGAACAAATGATGGCATGATGCTTAGCTACCTGCTGTATTCAAGCACAACAAACCTAAGCTATTTAAAACAGCATTGAAAACAATTTTAACAGCGTGTAGCACGCTGTCCACAAAATGCAGGGACTACGGGCTCATTCTTCAAACCAAATTGTGACTATATTTTTGTTGTCACCAGCAGGTAAAAATTTACAAATAAGCTCCCACCAGAATTGTTAATCTCTAAAATTTGAACATAACTGAAGAAAAAAATATACATTTTTTTTGTTGTTATTTTGTTTTTACTTCAGGTAGATATAGCTGAAACCCCCATTACGGTATTTTTACAGCAGAATTGTGGTTTTCTTCTATTTTTTGAACTTATTTTCCATATAGAACATGAGAACAGAGGTATAATTAGAAAATTATAAGGTTGGAATGTTTTCACTGACCAACTTGTCAATTGAAAGACAATTGAAAGACAATTATGAAAAGGAAACTTTCAAATTCTACACACTCTTGCCCCACTGATCTTTGTAGGATTTCTCATTCTGTTAACAGATTTGGACCAGGACTTGCTAAATGAGTTAGAAGGAAATGAGGTAAAAATACAACAACAAAAACAACAACAGATTGAAGACAATTTGAATAGACATAGTGGTTTCCTGGTCTGGATATGTAACTAAGCTGTTGTGTAACATTCTGGATCTACACTGATACAAATAAAATATAAGACAACGGAAATCAGATTCAATATTTCACTTTTCCATATCCTCAGGGCTTATCTTTCTGTAGCTTGAAAAATGATTTTATTCTCTTCTCATGAGTCAGATGCATGGAGATGTACACCTGTGCATCAGAAAGTATCTCTGAATCTTGCTGCCAACATCAGAAAAGAAACTCATTGTCCTCTGCTTAAAAGCAAATCAGCTCATGCAGATGAGAAAGTTCTGTAGTCACATGTAGATATGCTTTCAGGACAGAAGCCTCTGGCATTGCTTAGAAAACTTCATCCAAATTCAAACAAAAACCAAAATAAACGAGAAGATGAAGACCTTCATTTCCCTCATCCTGAAGTATTCCATGATAAAGGCAGGAGTGAGTAGAACTCTAGTATGTTTGGAGATATGAATTAGTACAATATTTCTTATTGAAGAGGTATATGAGTTCAGAGATATAGATTGTCATAGATATATGTGTATGGGTTTGAGAAGATTAGAGGAATAATTAAAATTCACAAAGATTTACAATGATTCTCTCCAGCTACCCTCATCAACTGGCAAGACTAAAAAAGGTATTTTGTTCTACTTGAGACAAGAGGGAAATACAACCTGTAATGTTTGTGTTTGCTGTGTGTATATTTTCTTCTCTCTCAGAGAAAAATCACCATGCATCAAGTTTGACATGTAAAGTGTCCAGACTGGTGATTTCAGTGTAGATTTCTGGGGTAAAAAATATGCCAAACATCTTTTTTTCTTCATCAAATATTTAAACTTATAATTCAGTTTTCATTTGAAATAGAGCAAAAATGAATAAATTTAAATAAATAATAATCCCACAAACCTTATAGGAAGAAGACACATATAGTTTCACAATACTTACTATGTTATGACTTGTGCAAGAGTCAGATGAGAATGATATCAAACTTCAAATGAATATCAGCTCAGAGCTGGTAAAGAGATCTGAACAGTTTGTGATATCTGCTGGAAAGCAGGAAGGGTCACAAACCCGAATATTTCTGCTGATTTGCTCCATGCGAAGGAGAATGCAGTCTGTGGTCAGTAAATATGAGATAAAAACAAAAACAAATCTCTTTAAACTAACAATGATAATTTCTGTTCAGTTTCCACCTAAATTAATTATATTTAAGCACTCTTCTCTTGGTTCCAAAGGGAAGTTTAAAAACTATGTGCTCAGTTTGACTAAAGATTGAATGCAACAACTTCCATCTAATCTTACCAAATCCAGTCATGGGAGAACACCTTTTTACTTTGGTACCTCTGAGACTCTGCATCCTTTCCTCCACTTGGGCACCCATTTCTGGTATTATTTCCAGAATTGTAGGCAGTATGCCATGGTTATGAAAAGATGAAGTCTTGCTGTACCTTCTTTAGTATCATTCAAATGATACTGAATTTCTAACCAAATGCAGACTTTATTTTGAAAGCAGTTACATTATTCAAAGTTTTTCTTCCATCCCTTCATTGTACAAAACGTTAAATAATGAAAAAGAATAATCTTTGAGGTATTTCCTGGGAGACGTGTTCTTTCTTAAGCATTTTTTAAGACTTCGTTGCTGATGTTTTCTCATAGTCCAGATACAATAGACATTTAAAGGATGCTTCAATTTAGTTACAGTGTTGTAGGTTGTGTTTTTTGTTTTGTTTTGTTTTGTTTTGTTTTGTTTTGTTTGTTTGTTTGTTTGTTTTTACTAGTTTTAAGTTTCTTCTGAAGGTTTAAGGAATAGGCTCCTGTCACTATATCGGCTTTCACATCATCTAATAATGGAAATCAGAAATTTCTTATCTGTGATGATTATTATCTGACTATGATGATGGGAGTATAAGAATATGGTTTTTGCTTTAACTAAAAACAAGTTCTCAAAGCTTGTGGAACAAAGAGCCACATATGCAATGTACAGTGTTACATCTAAAACTTCTTTGAGACCTTCTTTGGGAATACTTATAGCTGGACTAGATCCAGAAATGTGTAGGTTGAACCGTAGTCCTTCCCAACATGCTTGAAAGCTTCTGTTCTATGTATGTCATTTTGATTTTCAAAATGGTCACCACAGCAGTTCTCAGTTAAAGCACCTTTGTTTCATCTAACAAATTCCCATGGAATGGCGAAATCCTCTTCTAGCCTTTACTCCTATAACTCAGACCAATACTAAACACGTTGATACCCAAGCCATTTGAATTCACATTTTGGAAGTTCTTCAAGTTCTCTCACTTCCCTTTGTGTCCTGAAGAAACTCGTTAAATCCCAGCTTAGATCTCTCCAGCTGTCTTAAGAGTCTAAAAATATAGTATTTCCCTGCCACCTTGATAGGATTGGCATACTTGTGTTAATGTTTGGCAAAGTACTCAGAATTGATATATTATAACAACAACAAAAAAAATAATATATAATAAGCTAGTACCAAGATCACTATTAAGAGACAAACACTGGCAATTCACTGCTTTGATTGCTATCACTTCCTCTTGTCTCTTCTAACCTGTAATTTTTATGTTTATACACGTGGCTTTGCATGTTTCTTCCATGGCTCTCTCAACATTTTTTTTTCAAATGCTTTGTACTCTTCTTTACATGCTGATATGCTTCTTCATGCAAAGATCAGAAAGGAGCAAAGAGAACAACAATGGGAATAAAAATAATAAAACAGGAAGTTTCCTTGCCTCTCCTCCTCTTGGGAATAATGTTGTGTTTCTCTTCCTGTTTTCTAACGTTTGCAAAGGACTTCACAACTTTTGCAATAGATTTCATATACAGAAGGAAGCAGTACTTTAATAGTGAGGCACTCTATTAGAAATTGGCATTACAAATGATATAGAAACTGGAAGATTTTTCCACTCATTCAAATATAACATGAAGCATGTTTCTCTGAAGCAAATGTAGTTAATCATTGGAACAACTTACCTGAATCCTTCAGCCTTGATCTTTCTAATAATTAGAGCTGACAAACGATAGAGATATGAGTTGAATCTTACGTCCAATGTTGAGTGGTGTTTCTCCAGATGTCGGAATTGGGACCATTGCTGTATAACATCTTTATTGGTGACATGAGCAGTGGAACTGAGAGAATTCTCAGTAAGTTTGTGGATGATACAGAGCTGTGTGGTGCGGTCAACATGCTGGAACAATGATCACTGTTAAAATTATCTGCTGCCAACCCACACAATTTTCCTATGAGTCTCTACACCTGTTTTCCTGAAAAGCTCCAGCTCTTGAAAATAAAATTGAATAACAGTAAAAATAAAAGAACCTCAGCTTCCATTCAAAGCAGAGAGTAATTTTCTGTCCCTCTGCTGTAGTAGAAAGCTTCAAATGCCAAATGAGTGTAATCCAGAAATCGAAAGCCAAATGGACTGATTTTTGCTTTCCATATTAAATATATAAGACCTTTGAGCCTAATAACCCTAGGTAGTTGCCAGAAAATTATTTTCTAGTCCTAGCCAGGCTAGTTTGGAAGAACTTCCAAATATTCATTAACATGTGTGCATTTTTGTCATTTTCTATCATTTTACTACAGTCATATTTAGCAGAGCAGGCATAATACCTGTTTTCATTCTATTTCTGCAGAAAGGGAATTTTAATCTTCATTCCTCCAACAAGGAAAAAGACTACCGAAGGTTAGTACAACAGTTTGCTGGTATCTTTAACTGCGTAGATTTTATCTCCCACCTTACAGTTTGGCATAGAGCAAACAAGAAAGAACTTGGTGTGCATTTCACTCACAAATACAGCTAAATCAGAGGATCAGAGAATGGCTTGGGTTGGAAGGGACCTCAAGTATCATGAAGCTCCAATCCCCCTACCACAGACATGGCCACGAACCTTCACATTTAACACCAGACCAGGCTGTCCAGGGTCCCACCCAGTCCAGCCTTGAACACCTCCAGGGACAGGGCATCCACAATCTCTCTGGGCAGCTGTTCCAGCACCTCACCACTCTCTCTGTAAAGAACTTCCCCGATTTCCAAGTAAAATTTTCCCTCCTTCTCTTTATAGATATATTTGGTAATCTTATCTTAAAATCAAGGGCAGGTTGAACAGGACCCTGAAAGCTTGATTTAGTAGTTGGCAACCTCTCCCCATGGCAGTGTGGTTGGAACTAAATGATCTCTGAGCTTCCTTCCAACTCAAGCTGTTCTGTGATTCAGAGATCTATATTTAGCATTGTTAATCGTCTTAGTGTTATGGTTCTTAATACACATCTGTGCCCACCTATAAGTCTTCAGCCAGCAGATGTAAATAGTATCAGGCACTCTTCTATGCATGGCCATTGTACAGGAGTATAGGTAAGGAAAGTGGAATGGGAAGAGTGGTTTTGTTCCAAACAAGAAAGAAAAATACGAGGCTCCAGGATGCAGACATACAGAACCTCTGGTTTCTGTATTATGACTGGCACTCAGGTGCAAAACTTGTTTTCTAGCTTACATTTGAAATACCCTACAAAGCTACTGGAAAAGAATGAGTGTCTCTATCCAGCACTTGGAAAAGAAAAAAATATATATAGTAACTAAAAAGTTCAAATTCAAGTCAGGGCAGCTAGAAAAGCAGCTTTTCACCTAATTAGTTCCCCTTTCAAAAGCAGGAAGAGGGCTTGCACTGAAGATTTCCAAACACCCAGAAATAACAAAGTTCTTCCAGCCTCTCAAGTGTTGAATCTCCATTACCCATTTTTTTCTGACCTTGACAGTTTCAGTCATGCTTTGTTCACCTCACCTTTTCATTTTAGCCTTTGCACACTTTTCTATAAACCTGTCCTTGTCTATCTGGTGAATCTGGCAAGTCCTTTATCTCAAATTCTTTCATTATCACCATTCTACTGCCCTGTATTATTGGGCTTTCAGAAATTGATCCTTGCTTTCGTCCAACCCATGACACAATCATCTATTTCCAACCTATTCAATTTGTAGATAGGTATGTTCATTCTTTTTCCATGGGGAGATGCTACTTCCCATGTGCTGGGAAGAAATTGCCCTTTCTTTTCATTACCTCAGGTCAAAACCTTCTTGAGTCCTATGTTTGCCTCGACCCTTCTAAAAAATCTTGATAGAGATGTATGAGAATTTCTGTCTCCTTTACAGAATAGTACATTGTTAATATTTCTCTGTACTTTCATATCGGTGTTATAGCTATTTCTTGGCTCTACACTCCTACTGAAATTAAAATCTTTTTAAGATGGAGATATTTATCTGTTCCATATTTAAAATGTTCTCAAAGTCAGGCCCTAGATTATATGAAAGTTCACAAGTGTCACCACAGAATGATGGGGATGGATGGAATGATATTGTTATATTCATACAGTTACTTGAGGCAGACAGCAAGTAACACAGCCTTTCCAGAAGCTTTTCAGAGCTTCCAACATCCCAAGAGTCCCAATCTGCTGATGTGAAAGCAGCCCTTCTTGCTTGCTTAAATATACTTTGAAACTGTGCACTCTCTCTTAATGCTACGTGTGTGAATAACCCAGAGTCACATTGCTAGACTTCCATTGCTATTTCTTCTGTCAATGAAGAGGTCTTTTAATTTAATTCACTACCCATGCTACATTTAAGCAAATAGCATTGTTCTGCCACTTTTCAGAGCACCAAATTTATCATTCCAGGAGGGAAAAGCAAAAATAAACAGCTTATTCATTCAGTCAACATGATGGCCAATTTTCTCTCTATATATCCCCCTTTGCTTTCCCTGTTGTCCTTTCTACCCTCTCAGAAATGCCTAACTTCTAGGAATTTTTTTTACCCATTTTGATATTCATTTTCCTGCACCCTCACTTCTTTGCTTATGACAAAGACAGATGTGTGTTGATTTTTATATTGTTCACTTTCTTGTGTAGTGTCTAACATATTTATTTTTTTACTTGCAGCTATTAATGTCTAAATATAGCCAATATCATCTCATATTGGCTGTCTTCTTTGAACATTACAGTACCTTACCAAGCTAAACATTTTTTTACATCTTAACAGCTTCTAAACAGCTAATTTGCTAAGGTGATTTGAAGAAAAGCGTATTTGAATTTCATATTATTATCATTATTAATATGCATACAGTAGTATAAAGTCAGCAAATAGCAAATATTTCAGCTAAAAGACCTATGCAGATGTTAAAGTAAAACCTGCCTTAAAAATATGAAACATCTAGAATGAATGATTTTTTTTTTTACATGTTTTTAAGAACACAGTGGATTAAGGTGGGAGATGACCAAGGCAATGTTTCTTGATGTACATTCTGAGCCATTTCTGTGTTCCCTGAGACCTTACTACCTGGTTTATCCTTGAAATCATTCGCAGTACCTATGCTCCACGGAGACTTATACGCATAGAGAAAACCATACTGCTGATTTAAAGGTCTGAAAATGCATTTGGATATCTACCTTCAGGCACTGAATGTTTTTGAGAACAACATGTTCTTTGCAAGCTGTGTTTCGATGCCCAGGACGTCACATCACACTGACACTCGGTGTAAACTGGAAGGGGCTATTAACTTCCCAGTAGGGAGTATGGCATTACTGAAGTGTGACCTCTTAGAAATGATGCAGTCTGGGAGAACTGTCCATGTGAGTGTGCAAGGCACTCAAAAACACATCTTTTTTTTTTTTTTTTTTTAATAGCAAGAGTGCTAGCAATTCAGAACTGCCAATTTTAAACTCAGATGATTGTATCTCACCTTGTCTGTCTGCCCTAGCTATAACTGATTGTAATCATCACCCTCAGTTTTCTTGGCACTGAACTGCCATGTAAAGAGCTGCACTGTTTTGTAGTTACTCAAACCTGCCTGCATCTTTTCCATCTATGGGAGGTTGCTACCTGTGGTGATAGTGCATGGCCCTCTGGAGTTTGAAATCAAACAGCACTGCTAGAGCTGTATGCTATGACAGACGTATTTCAACCATCACAAGTTAACTTCATTTTGTTTGGAGATAGCTTGCTAAGTAATGACTAATTTCTCTGTCAGATCACATGCCTATGTAGGACATACAGATTGATGCCCCCATCCATGGAGACTTTCAAAGCAAGGCTGGATCAGGCCCTGAGCAAACCTGAACCACCTGTGTATATTCCAGTTCACTGCAGGGGAGTTGGACTGGATGACTTTTAAAGGTCCCTTCCAACTCTAAGGATTCTATGATTCTATGATTCTCTGAAATAGATAGCTATAACAGTAGTTTGGGGTGAGGACTTCATTTACAGATCTGTACATCTTAAAAACATTAAGTAAGATGACTCCCATGGTAGGTAACTACAGGTTTGGCACCTAAGTTGCCACTACAGTCAGTAGACACTTCCGTGGGACTCACTTACAAGATACTTCTCAGAATTTATTTTAAAATGGATTAAAAGGCATCAGTGGGAAAAGCAAAACCTACTTGTCTTACTTGCAGTGGTGTTTTCTTTTTCCTTGTCTTTTTTTTTTCTTTCTTTTTTTTTTCTCCTAAGACAAATATATCCTTTCATAAACTTTATACAACTTCATTTCACTGCTAGAAGTCCATAGAGCCAGACTCAAGCTGCAGTATAACTGGAATTGGGATGCTGGTTATGAATCAGAAAGAATTTGGTTCAACTAGTAATTATAATGACTCAATTTTCCTTATTTTTTAATGAGATTTTTAAATCCCATATAAGCTGAATGTAATATCTTGCGCAGCTAAGTTTTTCTAGAACCATATTCTGACCATTTTTTTCTTGTTTTAAGTTTCAGTAACCATAATAACAGATACTTTATTACACATTGCTCTTAAAGGCTCCTGTTCTTACATTGTAGCTAATAACCCTTGGGTACACCTTGGGTAGATTATTTGCATAATTTAAAAGTGGACAGTACAGCTGAAAAATCTTTCTTGCAGAGTCCTCATCAATAATTTCAGCTAAATAATATATGTATTATGATAATAGAAAATTATACAAAAATATCAAATATCTCCTGAACAAATTTAGTGAAAAGTGACAGGAACTATTCTTCTTTTATGTAAGGTGATGTTTTTCTTGTCTTCATGGTAGGATGATGAGATCTGCCGTAAGCTCAGAGGGATATAGATAATTGCAATTAGTTATAAATTGAATACAAGTCAGCAATGGGGGGAATTATGAGAGAGTACAAGTGGGAGAGCAGCTGTTGGTGAATACAAATTTGAACGCCTTGTGTATCAATCTGGCTTCTGCTGAATTAATTACAAATGGTCCATACTGATATTACTGAACAGAATGGAGTTTCATTCAGACAAATCCACTTTGCTTGCAGTCTAAAACAAGTTTCTGCAGCTAAATAACAAATGTTCAGATGTTACATCTTCTTCTTTACATTATTTAAGGTTCAAGGAGTAAGACTGACACCTTGGAAACACTGGAGCCATAAACTGTAAGTAGTTTGAGAGCCCTTCTGTTGGGTTCTAATAAGGTTAATTTCAGCCAACATACAAATGGAGATTTGGTACATAAAGAAATACAGCTAAAATACAGTTAACAATAACTGTAACCTAAAAAATATGCTACTCAGAAAGATAAGAATGTGATGGTGGATCTCAGAGCTTATGATTAACTCACAACAGTCTTTAGGTGGTGCTATGTAAATTGTAGTTAATGTAAACATGCCAGCAGTCATGGATACAACACGGGCCCATTGAGGTCCACATTGGTTATTTCCTTATCACTGGTCTATACTCCACAAGAAAACATACCCAACATAACCTCCATCATCCATACTGTTTAACTGTTAGTCTGCAAAAATTAGTAAATGAGAAAATGGCCATGAAGGTCTTGGGACTGAGGAGGACAAAGACCATTCCCAGCTGAGAATATGTACAAACCTGTAAGAGACTTTGTTTTATCTACAATCTTGCAATGCCCTTAAGCCGCTTCCAAGGTATACATCATGAACTCCTGTACGGAAATTTAGTAAAGTTTATTAATTATAACATAAGCTCACATGAACACCACTTGGAGCCCAGAGGGAATATGAATTCAAATGCTATGAATTTGAAAAAATATATCTCAATCTGCACTTGGAATTATGCTTTCTACAGACTTTATTGCTCAGATTTCAAACCTGAATTTGAAGAGATCTCTTCAAAATATAATATAGAAATTGAGTGTCTTGATAAAAGACAAGAAACAAAAGGTTTCCTAGCTCATTGACAGCAGATTCTCAAAATTTTCAAGGTCCCTATCTGTTTTTTTAAATAGAAATCTTTGTGCAAGGTCAGTTCTCTTTCCCAGCATAAATCTTCATGCAGGATGCCACCAAGTTGAAGCACTTATTTTCAAATACTATTTTCATTTATATTTCTAAATGAAAAATAAGACAACTTTGAGAATTCTTTTTTTTTTTTTAAATACGATTCAAATAATACAGCTGCTGAATATGATCACATTTTGACTTGCCACAACTGAGAAACATGCCTGCTTGTAGAACATCAAGAGACAATAGAGAAAGACAAAATTTTATTATTATTTTTCTAATTTTTACAATTGTTACTATTGTTGATGATCATTTTATGATGGTGGAAGCTGATCGTTAATTTGATTCTACTGTGCTACCAGTTCTGTGTAAGCATACAGACACATAGAATTAGATGTTCAGTGCCCTACCTTTTTTTTTATTTTTGTCCTTAGAAAATACAAATATCCTAAGGTAAATAGCTCAAAAGTAGACAGCTTTGCTACTGATTTTTAGAGACAGCCAGACACATGCAGTACATTGCCTCCTGTTGTCAATCTTATTTGAGTGAAACATTCCACAAAAGAACATATGTATTTAATTCCCTGTTGTTAGGTTCCTAACCATCACTGATGACTTTGCAAGAAAGGCACAAAAATTAAACCATGAGCTTTATGGTTTTTGTGGGCAGAATGGAGGTGGTAATGGATTTAAAGGGGATCAAAAAGACATTGGGATAAGCAAAAAATGCATTAAACCTCAGATCAATGTGCTCGTGCTTAGAAACTAGAAATATAAAGAAAATCTATTTATTAAAGAAAATACTATCAGCCACTTTTATCTGCATGTGAAAACTCATGTCTGGCAAAGACATTTTGTAGAAACTATCCTTGAGTCCACTAGTACAGATATATCCACTCAAGATATCCTGTTTCTGGGGAGAAAGTTTTTGCATGGAGTGTAGTAACAGGAGAAGGGACAACAGTTTCAAATAAAAAAAAAAATAAAAATGTAGTTTTAGATTAGATATAGGGAAGAAGTTCTTCATGATGAGTATAATAAGGCACTAGAACTAATTGCCCAGAGAAGCTGCAGATGCCCTATCCCTGGAAGCACACAATGTGTGGCTGGATGAGTCCTTGGGCAACCTGATCTAGTAGAAGGTACCCCTTCCCAGAGCAGGAGTTTGGAAGTAGATGATCAGATGATATTTAAGGTCTCTTCCAACCCAATCTGTTCTATGATTCAGGAAACTTCCTATCCTGCTAAGGCTTATAGGTCTTATAACACAATCAGAAAAATTATTTTTTCCCACTATATTTTTAGACTTTATTTCACGCAAGTAGGTAAAGTATTGATGTGCTTCACATCTTACTTTCTTGAGGAAAATGCGTTCCTCCTAAACATTTAACTATTGTCCTATCGCAAATTTGATGAAGAATAGTCATAGTCTTCTGGTTGGCTACACGTTGAACACTGAAAACCACAGTTTACAAGTTCTGAAGTTGCCGTAAGCTAGAGATAAAACTTCTGTTGCTATTGCAACATCTAGCAAAATGTCAAGGAAAAATCATGTTTTTGTACTACTGTATGTGTAAAATTGCACATTATCCTCAGAAGAACTTAATGAATATAAAGGACTTAAAGTTTGGCAATCTCCTCAAGGACATAGTCTACAAAAGTCTTTGTAAGAATGAATGCGTATGAATACATAAAGTTCCACCTGCAGGAACTTCATCATAGTTATTTGTCCATGATCCTGTGGGTGAATTTTCAGTTTTCAATAAAGCAAAGATTTTAAGCATGTGACTGCTTCCATAGCTTCAAAGTAATTACTCTTATATTTCAAGCTATATATAAGTGCTTGAAAGCTTTTGTAGTTTTGATTTTATCTCTGTTAGAGTTACAACTGTACTGTGTTTCTCTCTTGAGATTGTTCTCACAGACATTAGAATAAGTTATAATTTATTTCTTTAGTCCTACTTAAGCAGCTAGTGAAGAAGTGAAATGTATGCTTAAAAGTCTTTCTAAAACAAGAATTGCTCTAGCATAATATAGGAACAGTTCAGAATGCTTTAAATTATGACATACAGACCTCAGACATGCCTTTGTGTGTGTGTATGTGTGTGGAAGCCAAATGCATGTCCGTAATTGGATCCTATTTATGGTTTAGAATGTGTTTTCACACCTTTCTATGACTTAGAGTCACTGCCCATGTCTAACACCCTTCTGTTGCTTCAAGACTTGTATATGTTTCAGAGGACAAATACTTTGACCTCCTTTACAAATATTTTTATGGCAAGATATAAAAGTCTGGTGCACAATTCTAGGAGTGCATAGAGGTCACTTATACACATTTAAGAAAGCAAGTTTAAGTAGTGCTCGTCCTTGTGCCACTGCAGTGCACTCTCAGTTTCTCTGACACATTGTATCTCTAAAAGCATCACATATAAGGTTCCTATCTCTTTTATTTGCTAGATTGCTCTGCCACACACAAGCTGTCAGGACCAAGGTCCCAAGTAGCACAGATGAATCCCATGCCAGACTGTTGGTTGGGTGAGATTATGTATATGTCTGTAATTTTGATTAAGCTCCATCCCAGACCCAACAAGAGATGACTGGAAAATTCAATGCAATCTCAACTTCCAGAAGCTTTGTTTTTTCCTTGACAGGTGCCTATTGACTCTTATAATCAAACACTCCCTGCTGAGAATCCATGTACCAACAATTCTGGCTGACAGTAGAGATTTTGATTGCCAAAGAATTAAAATTTTTTTGAGAAGCCAAAATGTCAGAGCCAAATCAGGCAGCTGGTCAGTGCTGGTCAATAGACATGGACAAGCCTCTCATATGTCATTAAGTCTCCCAGGCTTAGTGTTAAAAATGAGAAGTATGATGAAACTCAAATTTGTCCTGAGTTATGGAGGCTACAGGAAGATACCAACACTGTGCCTGAGGTCCAAGCTTGACCTCCTAAATTGATAATCCCTGAGTTGTTCTGAAGCTCCCATCTACACAGGGGACACAGAAACCTCACCTGTGACAGGGTGGTTGACAGAACTTCCAGACATTCACACTCCAAAGCATTTATCTACTTCAAACACAGAAACGCTCCAGATTAAAATTTTCAGCTGTCCAGAAGATTTCCTCAAGCAGTTCCTGTTGCCAACCACCAGACCAGGCTGCCCAGAGCCACATCCAGCCTGGCCTTGAATGCCTCCAGGTATGGGGCATCCACAGCTTCCTTGGGCAGAATATATGTGCCTAGTTAGTTACAATGGAAAGAAAGGGAGGAAGGGAGGAAGGAAGGAATTATCTAAATTAGAAAATGTGAACACAAAGTCCTAAATTCCTTGAATCAGGATTAAATTTCCTTCAGGCTTGTCCATTAACACAGTAAATTTTGCAAAGAGAAAACAGTGCAGATTACTGCATAGACTACATTGAGACTGACAATTGTGGACAAGTTAAAAACAAAATTGAAGTACATAAATGACTTCCTGTGAACTGCATCCATAGGTCATGACTTGCTCATTCCATGCTGGGAATGGACTACCTCTGAAATAAAAGTGCATCTATCAGCTTATTTAGACATAGAAGCTCAGTGATACCATGTTACACTACATTTCAGTGGCACTGTCTGATTTATGCCTTTTAAAATATTTCTTTACTGCAAAGTTTTCAATAATTCTGTCAGTAAATAAAATGTCAGTCAGGAACTAAAATGTCAATATAATCATATTCGTGTAGCAGGCCTTTAGATCCTCATAAACCACTCCTTAGCTTCCATATGTGCTATCTACAAGATGATGATATAATTTTTCATTTTAAGAACTCAAAAAAAAAAAAAAAAAACCTACTAAAAAAAAACAAAAAAACCCCAAACCAAACCAATAACAGGTGTTTCCAAATTATAAATCCAGAAATCTCAGGAAACATTTTACATACACTGGTGTAAGTATATTTGCTTAGACACACAAGAGACTTTGGTCTTTGTATGGGGTTGCTGAATCACGGCCTGAACCTTTGATTGATCACCTGAGGCGAGCAATGAGTCAGCCACGGGAGCACAGGTGAAGGCAATTCACCTGTGCTGCAGGAACGGGTAGAGCCTGGCTCCACCTCTCCTAGACCCATTTAAGAGCTGACTGCCAGTGGGGAAGGATCTCTCTCTGGAGATCCGCTCCATCAGGAGTTCATCTCATGAGCCCAGGGCAGGATGAGTGACTTTCTCTCATTTTCTCCAATATAAATTATATTAGCCAAGCTCCTGGATATACACACCTATATACACGCCATCTGTATATCCATTGATTAAACAGTCTTAAATTTGGCTGAGCTAATAGAACCTCTTTTATTAATTACGAAATGTTTCTAATTTTCCTAGACTCAGCCTGACTGAACTTGTAAGCTAGGTAGCTGGCCTTCAGAACCAACTTTAATACGGTAGGCTCCATAGGCAACTATTCTGTATGATAAGATAGTGCCAACAAAAAGGTGATTCAGTTCAATGGGAGCCCCTGGAATAATTCTAAACATGATTCATGAGTGAGAAGTGCGGATTATGAAGATACGCAAAGGGAATTGAATACAACTATAAAGTAGAAAGGAGCTGGAATGGAAGTGTAGTGGAAATGCTAAGTCACAGCTTGAACTAGTGATTGAACACCTGGTGGGAAGGCCAACCCAGGGGAGCTCAGGTGCAAGTAATGCCCTGAGTGACCAGAAGGGGTGGAGCCAGGACCCACATCTTTCCAGAACTCATTTAAGGGTAGGGAGCGGCAGTGAGAGTTCCTTATTGGTGGTAGCTGCATGCCTGACTTCTTCTGAAGGTAAGCAGCTTCTTTCCTGTATTCCTGTGCCTATGGTTGTTGCATTTGAGCAAATCCTCACCTGCTGCAGTCTAGGACCTTACTGCTCCACTGTCATTGCTGTGCTTTCCATCATGCTACAGGATGAAATTGACAAGTATTTGTTAGATTGTTTTCTATGAACGTTCACAAGCCAAAATACCACAGTAGTGACTGGAATGTGGAAGTAAAGACTTTGCTTATTAAATTAAAGCTGGAAAAGTAAATAACTAATCTTAAATATTTAAGATGTGTAACTTGCCTTGGTAATGACCTGTAGTCACTGTTGGAAACACTTTTGGAAAAAACTGGATAAATATGTTGAAACAGATTATGTGCTTCCTAGGGAGGAGAGAAGATGCTGAGGGAATGATTTCAGATAATGATCTGACTGATGAAAATCAAAGCTGTTAAGAGAATGAGATTATGTATTTCTTAAATATCACAGTAGGTAGATGAAACAAAAATGTATTGCAGCATATTATGAATGGACTCTAATTTCCTGAAATGATGGAAGTGCATCTGTTGGACAAATGTAGATAAATTAATAAGGGAAAGCATACTACACCAGAAAAATAACAGTAAGTTAGAAAGTAAAATAGGAGCACAATGTGAAACTTACCAAAGTGACTCCTTGTCACTTTTGTAATTTGTTACAGCCTTGTTTCTGCTGTATGTCATGACAGAAAGATATTTGGTGATCAAGAAGGGTGGTGATTTCACAACATCTTAATACAGAAGACCTGAAATTGTATGGTTAGAATGAGGTGCGGATTAACTATTTGAATATATACTCTGAGACATAAAGCAGGAGCCTGATGGGAAGATCAGGAGGAAGTTAGCAGCACACATTGTATGGCTTTTTGTTTTTATTAGATTATTACACTTTAAATTAGATAATTTACACTTGTAAATATTTTGAGTTGGGTGGTTTGAATCTCCTTTTGTTAACTTTGTTTAATGTGATGTGTGAGAATAATCATCACCAGATATTAATGTAAGGTTATTGGCAAGGAAAAGGATCTTGAATTATGATAGATAGCCAGACCCAAACAGTAATGTGCCATTTCAAGATTTGGGATAATATCAGATGACAGCGTTGAGCATGACCAAGAAGGAAGTGTTTTCTCGTAAGGTATGGACCTCAAGCAGAAAATAACTGCTAGAAAAGTGTTATGGAAATGTTGATGTAAAAGAAAAAATATGGTCTGAAAAATTTTTCAAACATCAGTTCAGTTTTTTAATGAAATGTGTGTTGGATGATGATGTATGTGGGACACATTTGGAAAAAAAAAACAAAAAAACAAACACAACAGTAAGTGTACTTCATCTGACTTCATTTTGGTGGAAATGTTCATTTGATCACTTATGTCAATACTAGGAAAATGTATTGATTTCTTCAGTAAGAGCAGAAAAACAGCTGGGTAATTAAAAATTTGAAGCATTTGAGAACAAATTTTTTGAGCTTCTGGGTTCTAATGATAGGTACCATGTCAAAATTGTATAAAGTGGATGGGGGTGGAGATGTACTAGATTTCTTTTCACAGCATCATTCCTATTCATCACCATAGAATACTCACAGAAAGATGATCAGAGCAACAGCATCTATGATGGTAATGTTATCCACACCACTACTAATAATTAGAATTTTACATGTGGAATGTCTTCACAATAAGCACACTTGTCTTTCTGTTGATTCAAAGGATACACAGATTAGACACTGGATTAAAAAAAGAGAATCTCTACTGAAAGGAAAAATATTAACTTTTTTAAAATCAGAAGGTTGTAAGTAAATATATATATCATAAAGAGTTGTAAGATTTCAAGTGAATTTAGGAGCTGAAGTTTTTTAACAATTAAAGGAAACATGTTTGAAAACACAAGTCTTGTTTTCATTGTGAGAAAATTTACCTGAAGATCTTCTCTAAATTCTTATTCATCAGCCATCTGCTATAGCACAACTTGTAAGCTGAATGAACTTCATTTGAATTTGTTTTTTCTTCTTGGTCCAACCTTGTCCACATCCTCATGGGAAGTTCCTTAGAGGATACATATTAAGTACAGGAAATCCACAAATAGCTGAAATGCAGCTTCCTTTGCCCATCTTTTTGTTTTCATTTCTATCTTCTCTCCTCCTGCTTCTCTCTGCTTTCAAGAATTAAACAACTAATAAGAGAGGCAAGCAGCCTGTCAGTGAAAGTGACAGTCACAGTAAAATATGCAGTCACACTCTTTATTATTATTCATATAATTATTTAGAAAAATTATTGATGTATGTACTTTTTCCATAAGAAAGTTTTCTTGGTATTGCATTCCATCAGATTTAGAGAACAGTTAAAACAGGGCTTAACACCTTGCAAACAGAACTGAAGAAAATAAACTGAATGTGCCTTTGGAATGCTCTTCCCCTGGTAATGAGAAGGATTTGGTGCTGTAGTAAATAAAGTCAGTTAATTTTTTTTTTAGATAGCTTTTATTGTAAATGTCTTTTCTTGTTTTGATAGGTAGTAGCTGACAATTGGTTTCAATATGTACATTGCATTTATTATTCATAAGAATTTTCCAGACAGAATTTTCCAGACAAATGGATTTTTAAGTTATTTTCAAGTTCTGAATCATTTGGTAACTGCTTTCTAATATGCCATGCTACAGGTACAGGCTGTCACATACAGGTTATTAACAGAATTTATTCTATGCTGAACTTAGGGTCAAGTCATATTCACTAGTATGTTTGCATTTTATTATATTGTTCTCATGCATTTTTCTATGACTTGATTAGATGGAAGATATTAAAAACAAACTATAAAAGGAATAAGATCACTTTTCAAAAGCAAAAGGACACATTGGACTTACTAACATTTCAGTATTCGAGAACCTTCTTACAACTGAAAAGCACATATTCAAATATAGACAAATAACTAACAATACCCCATGAATCAAGATGAATTGAAGTATGTGTTCTCTTTCCTGCAATAGATTCAGTTATTATGGACAACAGGAGCACTATTCTGCTTTGGTCTGGGCATGTATATGGTAGAAGAACATAACATGTGTCTTTAAAAATAAAACATACAAAGAGAGGGATGTAAAATGCAAGTGAAAGGAGTGATGATGTGTTCCTTGACTTGGGCTGGCAGGGTTCCTTTCGAGGATAAGACAGATTTTGTTATGGAAGAATTTATATTTAAAGGCAAAACAGGAGACAAAGAAACTGAAATGAGGTGGGTTAAACAAGGAGAGGGAAAATATTATGAGAAGCAGAAAGAAAATGCAGTGTGATGACAGCAGTATAAGAGAAATGCTGGAAGTAGGTCACCTGGACAGCCAGAGATGAATGTGGCAGAAAGGATATACAGCCTGCCAATGAAAAACAACCAGCTATTTCTGGAGAGCCAAACTAGAGGTCCTGTCTCTTGATTGCCTCAGGTCTCACTGGAGCAACAGCACCTTTTTTTTTTTTTTTCTCCTATGGATATGCTTACAAACCACTGGTTTCCTGAAGCTCATTCACTTCTAACTTCTTTCAGTAAATATATTCTGTCAAAGGAGTTAAAGAGAAGGTAGTGGTAGTGATACAGTGTTCAGATCAATAACAAATGTCATGAAATGACAACTGATCACATAGTGGCAGAGTGACCCTGAAAACTGTAAGAATGCAAATAAACTTTCAAGACATTTTTGAAATTCACTTTGTTTTGTTTCACTGGCAAAGAAGGAGAATAATAAGGTCTTGAGAGATAAAAACAGTTTATCCAACTTCTTTCTGATAAACTTTATCTTGCTTAGATGGTATTTTTGAATCCATGTATTTATACGGATAGACAAAAATGCATGGATATATGGGCCATCTGACTGTATTCTCTTCATCACAACCACCCTGAAGCAAGAAAAGAAAAGCTAATGGGTCATGTATAATGAAACAGCAAAGTCACATAAATGCAACCAACATTTCTGTCTCTTTTAAGACATTAATGTTGAATACCATAATGTGTCACTTCATATTTTTGCTTCAATACTTTCATAATCAAATCTTCCTCTGCTTGCTTTGAATCAAATGAAGCTGTTTTGCTTTTCAGGACACTAATGAAATAGGATCCAGAGAAGAATAAAAAAAGGTTTGCAGAAAAAAAATGTAGTGAATTATAAGCTCTATATTTTGACCTAAATAATAAAGATCTTATATTAAGTCTTTGGTTCTAATCTGTGAATTGCAATTACAGGTGTTTTGGAGTACAATGGCAGGTAAATAACTCTGTATTTTATTGATGCACACAAATAAATGCAGCAGGGCTACATGCACAGGAACTCTGAATATCCATGTTCATGTTTCAAGAAGTGATTGCAGGAAAAATTACATTTTTATTTTCATACCAGGTATTATTTTATCCACTATGTAGAGATATGCATACCAATTAGTGCAAACATAACATTATTTAATGAAAGCTTTTTGTTAGCATTCCATTTTTAATGATATGCCTAGTTTCGAATTCATTGAATTAAGATCTATACAATTTGTTTAGAAATGGAATTTCAACTTGCAGGTAAATATCTTGTATTTAAGAGATGGGGGTGGGGTAGGAGGGAAGTTTTCAAAAAATGTTGTTGGTATAGCCATAATCCAAGTTCAACCATCAAAAATTCATTCTAAAATTTTCTTCTCTACCTCTCAACTTTTGTAGGTGCAAAATGGCCTCTTGTAACTGACTGTATTTTACAGTGGAAACCTCTTATGCCACTGAAGTATGATTCATTGGGCAAAATATAGACAACTGTATAACCAGTCTTCATTCCAACTTCATGGAATACTTCATAGTTGTTTCAGCAAGCTGGGTCCTTTTAGAGAGTTTGAATGATTTCAGATACCTATTTTAGGAAGAACTGACTGCAAAAGGAGACTGGTTTGCTGTCATAAATGATTATGCTGTTGTCATCTAAAGTAAGTTGAGTTGTGTTGTCTGCTGCTAAATAGGCTTTCACAAACCATAGCAATTAGAATGAAATAACCTTTTTCTGTAACATGGATATGCAAGTTTAAATCCTGGAAGAAGTATAAGCAGCTTATTAGTGCATTAGAATAGAAAGGTACTCAGATAACCTCAAAAAATGAAGGAATACAATCAGTTGTATTTTCCCCCATTTACATAACTCATATGAAAGATATAATCCATAGTGGAAACTACCACAGATTTCATATCATCTTGGACAAGTCAATCACTTGTTCTGGGACTCAATGGCATGCAGAAACAAACCATTTCTACCATTATGTTTATTCCCATTTAGGAGTCCTTAAAATGAGACTAGTCTTAGTTATTTCAGAACAGATGCTAAGAAAACATGTAACAGTCTTCACATAAGTCTATGGAAAGGTACAAACCCATCAAAAACAACCAAAATAAGTATATGGGATTTTTAAAATCAAAACTACCAGCAGCAGGTGTACATATACCTTAAACTTGCTCAGAAACCATATCAGTGTTCTCAGACGCTTCATCATTTTATGATAAAAATAGAAGTCTCATTCAGCTCAAGGACTGAAAGGGAGAATATTACATGACAGAATACCAAAGGAGAATGTTAAACTTTGCATTGTGAGATGTAAGCAAACCGACTGCTTGCTAAAATGGTATCAGTGGTACAGGAAGCCTCCAGGGTCCCTTCGAACTCCAACAGCCACAAAAGGGGCTTTAAAAAGACTGCAGTAATTGCCTGTAAGGAACTGTGTGATCATTAACTGTTAACCTGAAACTTCAGTAATGTTTTATTTTACCCATGAGTGCTTTTTCACTTTCAGAGTGAGCTCTAGTATGCTGTCAATCTTCCCACAAAAAATCCCCTTGACTTTGGTAGTGCTTTGGTACAAAACTCTGATGGAATGTTGCCTGGTGTGTTGCCGGCAAAACAGAAAGTAGTATAAAATTGCTTATGCAATGTAACTGGAAGAATTGTCAAGAATAAGAGTTTTGTTGTTGATGTTATTGAAAAAAAGAAGCCAATATGGGGGGAGAAAAATTTCTATCAGTGGAGAAAAAGTACTGCCTTTACCCTAAATTCCAGGGATATTGTTCAAGGTATCTTTTGAATTTTCACAATACTTTTTCTTGATCTTGATCACTATACCGATCAAATAATGCAATACTTTTGCTTGTAATGTATAATCTCTATTATGAAAACAGACCAGAATCCCACTGAGCCTGAGAAGTTTATTTGTTTGTATCAGTTATTCAGTCCTGACACAAATTCTTACTTTTCCTCAATGTTTTTACCAGTTCCTCCTCATCTTACTGTATTCTTTATTTTTGAAGCTTTCAATGTGTCTTGACAAATATCTCTGAATGTTCATTAATATTACAAAATCAGATACAAGAGAAACTAGTTTCAGCTTTACTTTAGCCTACCCCTAAAGATGAATCACTCTTAAAAGAACATTATGTGAACAGCAGATCAATATTAAATCCATAATTTCTTCGTACTTTCCTATTGTATTATTTATTTTCTACCTGACCATAATGAAGAAAAGAAGGCGTAGAGGGGTTAGGGTTTTATCAATGTGTAAGAAAAACCTGAAAGGAGGGTGCAGAGAGCACAGAGTCAAGCTGTTCTGAGTGGTGCCAAGGCCTACTTCCAGTGGCACCAGACGTAGCCCAGAGCCCAGGAGCTCTCCCTGCCCTTCAGGCAGCCATGTTGTGATGTGCACTGCTGGAGTGCTGAGATGTGGGCTGTCCCAAAGATGCCCCGATGTGAGCTGGTGTGCCCTTGCTGGGACAGGACTGGTCTAGAGGAATCCAGAGGTCTCTTCAAACCTCAGCCATACTGTGATTGTGATTCTGTAATTTCTATGGCATATGTTTATTTTCTCCACTGTTTCCTTAGCAGTCTGCTGTTCTTTGTGTGTACTTTCACACATTGAATTTTAGCATTGGACTTATTTAGAGATATCTAATTTGAGCATGTAATTAAAAGAACCTCTGCTAAGCTCCGTCTGTCTAGTAAAGAGCATATTGGAGCATTTCCATTTTCAAGATATGGTAACTAAAAATATATTACCAGAAACTTAATATGAAATGTCAGTTAATGTGTGATAGCAGCCTAAGCATAGTATCTCTCTGATGAATAGAAGCCAGAATAGTACCTTTTGAAGCTTATTAATTCACAAAAATATAATTAAACAAGCAGATGAGATGTTCAACTATTGTTCTTCCACATTAAGGTCAGAAAATGCATGAAATAATGTGAAAAGTAAACTAGGCTACCATTAGAGTATTTTTTTTCTTTATTACTTTGACTGTTTGTTCATGGAGCCTCAGAGGGAACCAGACAACGGGAGGGGTGTGGAGGGGGAAGAACAGGAAAAATAGTAATAGAATAGTAATTGATTTAAAGTAGATTCAAATGAGTAAGATGAATCCAGAAGCTTCTATATGCTCTATGAACATTGTGGTTCAAAGGCAAAAAAAAAAATTGTTTTGGCTATGTACTGTCCCACATTGTTTCAGTCAAAATATTACTGAGAATTAGGATGGATAAATAAACACAAGAAATCTTATGAATATGCATGTCAACATTTATAGTTACTTCAGATTTTCAAGTAGAAGAAATGCTTACACCTCATGATCCTTACTATTACGGAAGAATAATATATATCACATGTGTATATATAGATATAAAAAAGCACATATTTAAACCAAAATTTATTTCCATTTTCTAATACCAACAAGAAAATGAGCAGATGTTTTCTAATTAAAGAAAGAACTTTAGCCTTTTTTCTTTTCTGCAAATATAAAGCTGCAAGCTTAAGTGAACTTCTACTAACAGAACTTAAAGGAAATAAGCTACAGGTTATGTTAAGCAGTACATCTTAAAGAAAACCAAAAGCAAAAAGTGAAAATAGAAAAAAAAAACAAAAAAAAATAAAACAAAAAAACAACCTTATTTCTTCTTAAACTATCCATCTAGTTAGTGATGAAGCCTTGGAATAATAATCTGAAAGAAACACAAATAATGCTGTCTTTGTATTATTTAATATTGGATTAAACCTGCTTAAAATACATCATAGAGAACAATTCCACACTAATGGCACACGAATTTAACAATCTCAGGTTATCTTTTTCCAAAGCTGATTCTTACAGGACTTCCTTTTTTCCTCTGATGTATCCTTTAATGGATTATAAAGGAGAAGTTAAAGTAAATGCAGAAGGTTATGATTTTTAAAAATTCCCCCTAGCTGGATAAGGAATCTTTTTAAAAGATAACATCATTACAGTCCCTGGTACCATGTAATGTATGTTGTTCTATATTTTCCTTAAAGTAATTGATTTATTCTTTCATGTGTGTTGGCACATGTCACTGTGTTAGAATGAATGCTTGGCAAACTTCCATAAGCGTTTAATTTTTTGTATATTTTAATGTAAGATTTTTTTTTTTTAAATTGCTTTGCCTCTTTGGTGTAGTATGTTTTATTGTGTGATCAGCAAAGCAAGTTTGGAGTTACACCCATGTGTAGTATAGGAAGGAGGGAGCACAAGCGTGCAGCTGGTATCACACTCATAACATTAACACACTCATAAGCAAGAGGATCTGGGCTCTGTATCTACTACTACACTAAAACAGGAGACTGCAAAAGTATAAAAAGTAGTTCCAGTTGTTGGATTCTACAGTCATTTGGACCTTTATAATATAGAATAGTATCATAGTGTGTTTGAAATTTAAAATGTTAGAATAAATCACAATGTGACACCCATCTTATGACCCCTCTTCCCCCCCCCCCCAAAAAAAAATAATTAAAAAAAAAAAGAGCCTCTGTGCAATCTTATATACACTTGCTCACTATTTCATATGGATAATGCCTTATATCTAAAGAATATAGTTTCTGGAGTATTTCTCTTGTAGCCATAGTCTTTGAGGCCTATTAAACACTAGTGCTCTTACGACTCCTGAAAACTTTTCTCTATAGTCCTTGGAAAGTGCTCCCCTGTACTCATCAATAAATCAAATCATAATGAAATTTAATGAAAGCATAGTCTCTGTTCAGTAAAATATTAATGCTACTTTTTGTTATCCAGTAGAGGTATGGTTGGTTACACATGGCAGATGACAATTCAAGTAGAGTCTGCCAGGAGGGTAAAGCCATCATCATTTCTTCCCAGTGGGACATTTCCCAGTTCATTCTGAGGCTGATAAATACTTCCACAACTATTCAACTCCCTGTGAAGTGAGCGAGCAGCAAAATCAGTTAAGACAAAACAAATGTGATCTTAAGGACTCAAAAAGCTGTTAAAAAATGCAGATTCTGCTTTTCCACTGTCTGTACTGTCACCAGTTTTAATTTAGCTTAAGACAGCATGGAATTCAGATCCCTTCCATACACTAAAGGATTTTCATGCTTCATTCCTGCTATGATTGTTTTCATTCTCATCTACCTAACAATGAATGCAGGAGTCTGCTCAAATAACTGGGCCACTCTCAGCTCTCACAGTCTGATCAAGGACCAGAAGTTGAGAGAGCAATGTTTTCTTGCTGTATGACAGCTGGTCCTTGCCATAGATTCTTCCATCTTTACTTGTATTCAGGTATTCAGGAGTAGATGACATGACAACACAACTTCTTACGTAGTAACATCCTGAGGTAAAGATGATAGTCCCACTGTCACTCCCTTTTTATCTCTCTGGGGCATCAAAATGACAAACTCTGTCATTCTGCAGAGGGAATGGAGACAACTCTCATCTGACTAAGCCAACAGGAAGCCTCCACTGAAGAGTACACAATTCACTCAGTGCTGTGCAGCAAAGCATGTTTCTGTAAACTGCTTTTGCAGTCATAAACAATAATAGCAAAACCTGAAGGAAATAAGTTATACTTGAATTCCATCATTTGTGACTTGTACAAGCTGACAAAAAGATGTCAGGAAAGTGGTATATTTCTATTCTGAGTTTTATTTGCACAATGTTCACCAATGAGAGGACCTCAAAGTGTGTATGTGTATATATATATATATATATATGTGTGTGTATAAAAGAGTAGATAATTTTCCTCTGTATTTGTACTACTAAAGATAGAAGAATTTCTGAGATGGTGAACTATGAATTTTCATTTACTTTTCAGCGATGAGAGTCACACTTGCTAGCCGTGGAGCTTTTTGCATATAGATCTTTGAAAATTATGCTATCATTAATTCACTGGAGAAGCTGAAAGTGGTAAAGTAATTTGAGTCATTTTATTCTAAGTGGCAAATGGAGTTGCATACTTTCAGGAAACAAAATTGAATAAATTATAGAATTGTAGAATGACAAAATGGTTTTGGTTGGAAGGGACTTTAAAGGGCATTTAGTTCTAACTCCACAGCCATGGGCTGGTTGTCCCTCACCAGATCAGGCTGCCCAGAGTCCCCTCCAACCTTGCATTCCAGAGATGGGGCATCCACAACTTCTGTGAGCAGCCTCTGCCAGTGCCTCACCACCCTCTGAGTAAAGATTGTCCTCTTAAAATCTAACTTTAATTTCACCTCTTTAAACTAAAAGTCAAACCCCCTTGTCATATCATTGTCTACCATGTATAAAGCTGGTCGTCATCTTGCCTATAAGCTCCCTTCAAGTATTGGAATGCCACAATGAGAGGCTCTTGAGAGCCTATTCTTCTCCAACTAAACAAGACCAACTCCTACAGTTTCCTCATAGGCTTCTTAGCTCTAGTCTTCTGATCATCTTCATGGCTCTCTTCTGGATCCTTTCCAACAGCTCCGTGTGCTGGAGGCCCCAGGCCTGGATGTAGTACTCCAGAATGGACAAAGCAGAAGGGGACAATCCTCTCTCTGCTTACTGCCACCCCTGTTTAGTTGTGGCTGAGGATACTGTTGGCCTTCCAGGCTGCAAGAGCACCCTATTGGCTCATGTCCACCTTTTTGTGCATCAGGACTCTCAAGTCCTTCTCCACAGTACTGTTCTATGAGTTCTTCTCCCAGACTGTACACATGTCTGGATTGCTCCAACATAAGTGCAAAATATTGCATTTGGCCCACTAGGTTCACACGAGCCCACTTTTCAACTCCGTCCAGGTCCTTCCAGATGGCATCCCTTCTTTCTGTTGTATCAACTGTACCATTCAGCTTGGTGTCAGCAAACTTTCTGAGGGTACATTTGATTCCACTAAGAACAATAAGAATAAATCTAATGCTGTGAGGCTTCTGGAAATGTTATTTGCACTGAGAATAACAATGCCACACCTGGTTTTCCCAGTGATTTTTCTGGGGAAGTGAGTGTCATTGGTTTGCGTTAACTGATTTAAAATGTTATTTTCTAACTAATTTTCAGGTTCAATTTCTAGATATTAAATGCTACAATATAAAAAGCATCAAATAAAATTATATTTTTTGTCACCTGAGATTTTATTATACAGCTTCTGAATTTACTTTTACACCTTGCATAAGGTGATAAATGAGTATTTTCCAATAAGAGCATCTATTTATTCACGTACATTATAGCCTCATGTTTTCAGAATGCTAATTTCAACTACTGGTTTTAAAGTGTCAAATCTCAGGTAATTATTTTCTCTATGTTCATTTTTTGGAACACTGTTTTCAAACATCATGGAATTTAAATATAATTATGTCAGCAGCTCAGCACAAACTACGTTAGAACACCATTTATCTTTGCTTGTTGAAATAGTTTTTGCACATAGCAATTCATGTTCTTTTTCTTAAGGATTCATTTTTTATGCATCCACTTCATCTGTAGACAGTGAAGTATACCCATAATGGAAAAAAATGTTGCATAATTTCTCTAAAGCAGTAGTCTATTTGAAATGGGTTTTGTCATACCTAGATGCCACCATTTATGTTCTTCAACAGGGAAAAGTGCAAAATAGTACGTAAACAGGGCATGTGTAAAAGTTGTGAAGTTCCATTTTTTGCTCCGCTAGAGAATGTTTTTCTGTCTTCATAAGCATCTTGTTAGAGGATCAGCTGAAAAAAATGTTTTCATACATGTCTGTTTAAAACAAGTGTGAGGCAAATCCTGATTTGAATGCCCCTGCAGTATGGATGTTTATGTGATATATCAGGCCTACACTACAATTAATTTTAAAATGACTGGTTATTTCTCACAGCCCTCAGTGAAGTCCCAGTGAATCTCACACTGCTCCTGTGACCTTCCACTCATTCTTCATATGAGCAAAAAGAAATTTTTTTCTTCCATTTCTTTCCAATCTTACATTTGTTTTAAGATATGCAGTTGCAGACCTGATTTATTTGATGTCTGGCATTTCTGATCAGTATTTTTGAGGAAAGTAAATAGATCTAACCCTAAATGCTAAACCGGGGCATGTTCTTTCTCTTGACTTTACTTATAATCTCTGAAAGGTAAAATATAAACCTTAACAGGCTGTCTGGCATTAGACCAACTCTTGAAACTGCTCAAGAAGCTCATAGACACATATGTTTATCTATTTATTCAAAGTAAATTTTAAATCATTTCTTCTAAAAATGTTCTTTTGCTGTGCATTTGAAGAGTTAAGGGTGTGTTGCAGTTCTATATGAACATTACTGAATATTACTATCTTTAATATCTTGGGTTTATCTTTTCCTCTAAATGTAGAGCAGGTGAGTCAACTGGGCTAGGTATAATACTTCATACATTGATACTCCAGAAGACATGTTTTAATGGCATGAAATGTTGGTTCTAAATCATCACCAGGAGTCTCGTTCTTCCCTATAGTTGCATTAACACCTATCACAAACAACAGCCATCACACATGCGAAGATTAGCTAAACTTCATGTAAGACATTACAGAGAACCGAAAGAGCATTACTGAGCGCCATTCTGTATAGTCCATGAAGTCCATATTGATGGGCAAAACAGCTGTGACACATTGCTCTCTCCTGCATCCTAAAGCAATATTCTCAATTCAAGTCAATGGGCATGAAGTCACAGCAAGAATGAAGTAACAATCCAGATCCAAGTCTAAGGTCTTTCTAAGTGTTTCAGAAAGTGTTAGTATCAATGGGTGCAATTTTTCTGCATGGAAGAATTCACACCTTTGCATCACAGGCACTTCCACATTTTTTCAGATGCCCCTCTGCTGTCATCTGTCACATGACAACAAAATGTAATTGAAGATTGGTGGAAAAATACAACTTCTACCCTCATATCACTGACATCCACCTCTGATGCTGGCCCAACAAAATAAACTAGGAGGAACTACTTTTGAATATTAGAATGCAAGATACTGGAACAGAGCAGAACATGATTACTTAGGCATTTTTTATTGACACTCTTAACATTATAGAAGTTTCAAAGATTTGTAGAGATTTTCATTATCTTTTAGATGAACCAGCTTTCTGTTTTCTAGGGGAAGGGTTTGAGGTTTTTTTTTTCTATTTTATTTTTTTGTTTGTATTTCTAATATCCTTCAGATATACCATGAACAGCTTAAAGTTGAAAGAGCATATTTATGGAATTTAAATGTAGTTAAAATGCATTGCTTTGTTGAAACTGAAACACTTCAGATGAGTGAATACTCTTCAAATCATTTTCTTTGCTGCACTGAAGAGCAAAACCAAATTTCTAAACATTAAATGTGTTGCAAATCAGATGGTTTGTCTTCAAAACAACTTTAGCTCTGCTTATGGTATCTTGAGCAAGAATGCCTTAAAACATTACCAGTATTTTTTGAGCAAGGAAGGCTATGATGCATTAGAGATTCACGCAAATACTATTAGCACACACCCATCATCTTTCTAGAAAACATGGGCAGTTTTCTTCTTATATCCTCTTCAAAAATGTGTGGGAAGTAGAGAAAATAGCTCTTAAATGATAGAGAATTGTCATCCGGATAGATTAAAGATTTTGACTAAATTAATTATCTTGCTGGAATGAGCTTCAAACTGTATATCATCAAAATCATTTATTTGACACTCGAAGTCATTACATTTGTCAAGGTGTGGCTATACAGGATACATATAGCTATTTCCACAAAATCCCTTCCCTTTACAGAAAAATGTTTTGTTTGACAGCTGAAGCTCTGAGATGAAGAACTGAGTGAAGATGCATGATTATACAGAACAGTGTAGATGCTCAGAAATAGGACAAAAGGATGTGTTCTGCCCTACCAAAGAGAAAGCGTGGCAGACTTCTCTTTAGATATTTGAAGTCATGCCAGCACCTTGTCACCCATGACCTTGACATTCTCATACCAGTTTAAACTGAATCATTCAAGAAAATGTCATGTTGATAACAATGAAAACTGAAATTCATTATATACTCACAGATTACACGGGAGAAATCAGAGAAATGGAAATTGGAAGGAAATATGAAGAGAGCTTAAATCATAGCTCCTGTGTATCCTAGATTCTTCAAAGTCAATTGGAAAAAAAATCTAAACTCAGTAACTTTGTTCAAATAACAAACTTTATGCTCAGTCTTTGGTTCAGCAATGCAGAGCTGAGTACTAGCCTGTTTTCTTGTTTTGCAAAGAGATTAATTCACATGCAGCATCTGTACCAAAATGAATGAAGTAATTCCTTTAAAAAAAAGAATCTGGCTATCACAAGGCTCTAGACTTATATGTAGTGAGTAGACAGTGGTCTACACCATATCTCTTCAAGAGTCTGGAGCATATTATGCAACTCGTTTGAAAGATAACATTGACATAGCCTCATAGCAGTGTGGATAGAGAGGAGAAAGCCTCAAATTTCTAGCAGTTTCTGCTAAAATTGTAAACAGTCTAAGATACGCACATTAGAAAATATTTTCTAGACAGGGAGGAGACTAAATAAATGCTGAAGGAAACTGACTGGTGTTAAGGAAACTTATACTGTAGATTTATATGCTAAGAGACTTCTTAAGTAGTGTTCAACTTTTACATCTCTACAGGAGCATACAGGTTGTATAATCAATGGACATACAGATGGTGTGTGTATGTGTGTGTGTGTATATATATATATATATATATATATATAATATATATATATATATATCCAGGAGCTTGGCTAATATAATTTATATTGGAGGAAATGAGAGAAAGTCACTTACCCTGTCCCAGGCTCACAAGATGAACTCCTGATGGAGCAGATCTCCAGAGAGATCCTTCCTCACTGGCAGTCAGCTCTTAAATGGGTCTAGGAGAGGTGGAGCCAGGCTCCACCCCTTCCTGCAGCACAGGTGAACTGCCTTCACCTGTGCTCCTGTGGCTGACTCATTGCTTGCCTCAGGTGATCAATCAAAGGTTCAGGCGTGATTCAGCAGCCCAATACACAGGTGATGCTAGAAAACAGCACACAGCCTGCAGAGATTCATCTTTGTATCACCAGTTCAAACTGCCCCATAGAACACGTAGAGCATACATAATATGTAATGAATTGCATTATTATAAAGATATCTGGACACAGATCCAAAAGAATCTGAAAGTCTCTTAATGTTGAGTCATGTACTTGAAAGGACAAATTTTTAGCTTCTGAAAATGACTGCTTCTCCCTAAACTCAGGGAAGTACATTCACAGCCATCCACACAAATTTCATCACAATGAGTAACCAATTAGAGTTCACTGTGTCGTCTGAACGACTGTCATCCTAAGATAGTGCCATTGCATAAATGAGACTTATAGAGGGCTGGATACCTCATTCTGCCATTTTCCTCTGACTTTTAATAAGTTACTTCCAATCCTTCCTTCTTGACTTTTGTATATCCCATTTTGTTACACTGAGAATTGTCCATGATCATCTCCTTTTGTGATGCTTTTTAAAGTTGTACTGAAGCACAATAGGCCCAATTTATGTTCAGCCCTTCCAAGGAATTGCAGACGTCAGCTACTTGCAGGCATTCCATGGGCATAAGGTGATAACTTTCCCTCAAGTATCTGCATTTATGATAGATTTCTTTCAGACTAGGCTCCTTTCCAAGTATCTGCATTTATGATAGATTTCTTTCAGACTAGCTCCTTTCCTTTCTAGTTACAAAGGAGAGTGCCTCAAAAGGAAGAAAATAAATGTTCAGGCATTTACTCCCAGAACTAAGTCTTTTACATTTTTACAATGGTTTTGATTGAAAGAAAGACTAAATCCAGGCTTGGCTTTACAGTAAATGCCCTCAAGACTAGGCTGGAAAGTAAAATTTCTTCTGGTCTCTCTCTCTCTCGATCAGACACACCCCTCACACACAGAATAGGAGACAGGTAAAGTTCTTTATCCAGGTTAGTTTTCTGTCATTGCTCTCTAGATTGGATTTGGATCCAAAATACCAAACAGCACAGAAACTAATTCTTCCACTTACACAACTGCTCTCCCTCCTGAACATTTTAAGAAAACAAATGCTAAAGTTATCCATGCTCATCTTAAATAAAAGTGGCAGAATGTCTTCCATCCTTACAAGAGGGTCCCATAAGCCAAATGTTAGGTGAAATATTCATGGTCATTTTAGAAACCATTTATTTTCATCCTTAGGTTCATTTATTTGAAGACAACTCAAAGAGAAAAAGCATCAGAGAAGCCTTTGGTATCAGAGCAAAAATAACACAGAATAGGAAAAGTCCTAATTCTTTTTTGCTGCCTCTTAGAAAAGAGAGGAAAGCAGGGAAAGTCAGCTCAGTGTGAAAAGAATCATATGATCATAGAATTATTACAGACCACTAAGATCATCGAGTCTACCATCAACTCCTACTGACCACTATACCTACTGACCATGTCCTTCTGGATTAATGGTTCACAGTTGTACATAAGTCCTAATAGCTGGGACTTGGGAAATCATACAGTTTGAAAAAATCACTGCTCTTTCAATTGGTGATATATTTGATTACTTTTTTTCTGTATTTGTAGTCTTCTCAATAACATATGGGCCCAAATATGCATGGCTGTGATGAAGGGAGAGCTGATGAAGAAGTTAAAAAATATTTCATGATTATAGAGACATAATATACTTCTTTTTGGAGAGAAAATACATACAGAGAAAATAAGCGTTTGATTCTTCATACTAATTCATACTGGACTAGTTCCAAATGAGAAAAGGAAACTTCAAGTATTACTTGAAGTAGCAGAAATTAGGGGGACAGATAGAAAAACAGTTTAGGAAATAATTTAATGCTTTCTTTTGATAGATATTGTTTAATTTAATTCAGTATATGATCATGTGTGTTGTAACCACATATATCAGAGAAAAAAAAAATTAAAAAGCAGTCTATCAACAGCAACAAAACAAAAATTAAACTTGTTGATTAGACCTTGGTTTAACTTTCCAAATGCTTGAAATTTTATTACGATATTCAGTATTGGAGATTTGACATGAGGTGTCAGATTTGACTTATAACTTTAATTTCAGAAGATGTTAATGATCTCAATACTGGAAATATATAACCAAACAAATGTGACAATTTTTAATTATTTTTAGAATTTAATAATTTACCAGAAGAACTCAATTAGTAGAACTCAATTATTTCTGTAAAAAATTAAGTTCTGTCTGGACTCATTGCTAAAGATTTGTCACTACTATTTATTTTTATTATTAATATTTTCCTTCTGATTTAGGAACCTTTCAAAATGTAGCAGTTCATGTCTATTTTAAAGCGTGAATACTGAAGAAAAGATAATGGGATGAACATCAACATGTTTTTGTTATTTGTGCATGTAAATGTTTTTTACTGTGTATGCTTATTGCCTCTGTTCCATTCTCTTGCTTTTACAATATTTAGAAGAAAAAACAAAAAAGACTTTGTTGTAAAATGTATTTAGTTCATTCATTTTGTCCTTTTAATACATAGAACACATTTGCAGCATGTAGGAGACACCAGAATTTCTGCACTGAGCCGTCTGATGTTTGTATATTGCTGGTGAAACTGCATGAGGCAAACACATATTAATTTTTATTCAGACCTTGGAAATGTGGTTCATGGACTGAAAACTCATTTGAATAGAGGAAAGTATCCCTGCGTAGAAATAAGCCATTCAATCACTTCCACAGCATACAACTCACAAATATGTGTGGGTCATATGGATAATAGGAAGATCCTGCTTAAATGCTTAGTGCCAATAGAGAGAAAAAATAAAGCAGCCAGGCTAAACCATTATTAAGATATAAATAGGCTTGTAAACAATTTAATTGCATAAAAGAGTTGGTTTTCTTGGGACTACAGCAATTTGCATAATGAACTGCAGCAGTAGCCCTAACAACATTCTGTGTTAACTGACGTCAAGTGAGATTGTCAACTTTTGCAATGCCAGACAGCATTTGCTTGCAGTCATTTCTTTACAGAGAAGGAACTCTGAGAAGGAAAACTGTGACAGAGCATTTTTTCTGCTTGTTTGCTTTTAGGTTTGCGTTTGACCAGCATTTTTTTATTATTTATCAATGTTGCTAAACTACACACTTTTTTTTTTTTTTTTTTTTTAAATAATGTCCTAATGATTTTCTTTCCTATTAGAACTCCAATTTCATAAAAAAGCTATCCATCTACTATATCTTGCTATCTGTACCTGAAGTAAGGATTTAGATCTGAATGTTTCAAGTTTCAGGACAGCTGTTATTTTAAATCAATATTCTTTTTACACATATAATTTTGAGACTTGACACCATAGAACCCCAGGACTGGAAGGAACCATAGGAGTCCTCTAGCCCAATAGTGTTTCAGATCAGGTCAGCCATTAATTCAGACTAGGTCGTTTAAGGCTTTATCCAGTCTGATCTAGAAACCCTCCAAAGATTCAGATTCCACAGCCTGTCTGGGCAGTGTGTTACATTTCTTCATTATGGCTTAGATCTGCACATCATGTTGAAGGAGCAGCTGCAATTTAGGCAAATTATACCCTAGAGATATTATAAAGCCATGAGACATACTAAAATATCTCACATCACATACACAGAAGTAACAAAAGTGATGCTTTTTGAAATTTCATCTAACAATAAAGAAGGAATTAAGTCCTGGTGTGATAAAGTGTAAAGTACAGTGAATAATCAGAACACTACCTGAATATCTTTTTTGGTTGAGTTTCAGTTGTGTTTTGAAAACAAAAAGGCCTGACAGTGTTTTGAACTCACTCATTCTCATGCCTGGGAAGATACCTATACCTCCCATATCTAATGTTGTACTCCTTGTAACAAAGTCCAGTATGCAACTTGCCTTATTCATATTGAGAGTAAAATGCTGGTTCGTACCCTGCCACACATCCACCATCAACCTCCCAGGACCTCTTCTGCAGGATAGTGTTCAGCCAGCCACATCCATTCAGTGCTGATACTTGGGTCACAAAGTAAAGAGCTTTGGGCTTCTCTTGGGTGAATTTCTCATGAACTGAATTCACAGCACTTTCAGTGGTGTCATGTCATGTATGCCTTTTTATATCCTATGTAATGTACCATCCATGCTTGCTTGCTGGTTTGGAATTGAAACTTTTTATGATGCACCAAAACATCATACCAACACTATGGTTGGCAAGGCAAGATTTGCACAAAAGAATTATATTTAGTAATCATGGAATTATTAAACTAATGTTATTCATAGCTACAGGCAGACATTGTTAAGCCAACATAAAACTATGCACAGATGTTCTTTTCCACACGTAGTTATGGCAGTTCAGCTTATCTCTCTAGCAGAGTTACTTGCAAAATGAGTATCTCCCAAAATATGAGAGTTTTTGATAATTCTAGGTTATATTCATGAAATAATGATGAATAAACAAAAAAGAATATACTTTTACAAAAGTAAAAATACATATATATATGTTGATATTAAATTAAGAAAACCACAACTGCACAGCTATATTAATACAACATACATTGTAAATTTAAATTAGGCAGAAAAAAAATCAATATTTGAGATAGAATATTTTAATATCTAAAACTGAAATAAAGTGACAGAAAAAAAATCCTATCAAATTAGAACATTTTACAAATAAAAGTGCTCACAAGACTTAGATAATATTTTTTTAGCTGGATTTCAACATACATCACTGTGCAAAAGAACGTGATTTGATTAATAGAAATTCTCTGAGATTCAGCATGCAGCAATATTGTTATAGAAAATCAAAAAATATATTAGACATAATATTTTTTTCTCTCTTTGGACATCACCGTGAACCCTATATTCCTGTATTCCTAACACAGCTGTCTTTCTGACAGAAAGGGTTTTCTGAGGGAAGATTACAAAGAGGCCCAGTCTTTTATGCATACATTTTAAAATACGGCCTTGGGAGACTCATCTAAGAAAAAAAATATTCCTCACTGGCAAAAGCTTTTAGTTACCCCTTCCTCATCACTTTTCCTTTGGTTCAGAAACATTAACTTTGCTTTAATGCTTAATCTGTGAAATGTTTATCAAATATGGTAAACGTTGAACTGAAATTACCTAGATGTAAAAAGCCAAAATCTTTGGCTATGGAAAATAATTCCATAAGCCAGCAATTTTCTGACAGAGCACATATATAAAATTGTTTTATCAGTTTTGAGGCCATCAGCAGCTGGTGAAGATTTAAGGTTGATGAATATATTAGCACTGCATTCACTGATGCCTTTGGATTTTACTGTTGTTGTGATTCATTTTATTCAATTTCTCAGAGTGAATAATATCATTAAAACTGAATTCTTACAAAGGGAACAACAGAAACATATCAACTAAATTCATTTTGAATCCATTTCCCTTCCCTCTTTCAGCCAGTGCTCTTGGTCAGACACTTTGGAAGATTGTTTCCTGGACAGAAAAAGAAAGAGAAATGCTATTCTAACTAAAATTATGCTGCATATAATATTTCTGGAGAATTATAAAAGTCGTGTTCACAATAGTGGCTGATTGCTCCCTGTATTTTCATTACTCTTCTCTATTTTAGTCTATTCATGGTGGCACTGGAAGGACAATCAAAAATTTCACTTCTGTGTGTCTCTGGGTAGTTAGATAACTTATTTTTTTCAGCATGCAGAAAACTGTTTCCTAGTTTTATAGTCTTCATAAATGGGAAATATCCATTCACACACAATGATTTCAGCCGTGAAAAACATGAGTAAAGTTCATGAGATTAAAATTTCACACTACAGTCATGTTGCACTTTTTAGCTGAAGCTGAATTAGGTGAAGAAGTTATTACTTTAATTTAACCCCAGCTGCCATTATCTATCTCAAAAATGGGCATTTCACTGCTTTAAGTCTTCCAGCATAACCACTTCTGTGACATCTGCCTAGGCAGTTTCAAGCCACTTAATCACAAAGATATATACACCTCCAATACAGACGTATTCTAATTTTTCTTTTATCTAACCAATTTAAAAAATTATTACATGTGCAGGTATGATGGCATATCCAAAGGGTCAGTAATCTTTGAGGGAAGATGAGGAGGAAGTTGATCAGTCATGTGAAACAAGGCTGAAGAGAAACTAAAACAGCAAAACACAACAGCTTGGTCTAATGCCTTATGGTTTCTCCCATTAGAGGATATAAAAGCACCAGAGGTGAAAAGTAGAAGTGTGCTGACAGATGAGCTAGGAATAGCTACAAGGAAATGCTAACTGTTCTCTATATGAGAGATGGAAGAAAACGAGTACCTACTTTCAGGTTCAAAGTCTCCCTTTGTAGGAGGCATGAACCTTTTCCTTCTGTTGTTTCATTAAATAACTACTGATGATGCATTATTTTCTTTCTCAGACATTGCAAAGGATAATGGTGATGACAACAAAATTCTTCTTTGGATGACTACTGTCTTATTAAAAGACAGATTTATTTATTTATTTATTTATTTCAAATTAAGGTAATTCAAACCTGTTGTATTATAAAGAAACTGATGGCAGTAGGAAAGACTCTCTCCCTTCTCTGTTCTTATTGAGTAAACACAGGTCTTAAAAATTGTACCTTCTTTATACAAATTTACTATTAACTTGTACAATGTCCTGCTCTCTGATTCCACAGCAATTGGCATGGCAGATGTTACATGAAACATGTGAACTTTCCAAGAACACTGTCTAAAGTCCAAATAATACACCCAGGAGTTGATGTTGGAGTGCTGGTAGCATGGCACTTGTAACATCTTACCAGTGTGGACAACAGAGAAACATGCTTGGGACCATAACCTGAAAGGACTGATTTTGGTAGTGCAAATGTTATAAATATTTACAACATTTAAATGCTGTTTAAGCACAGCATCATTTACTAACCACTTTCTGGATATCTCTGAAGGAAAACAAACAAGTGGAAAAAAGCCCTCAGTGCTTTGTAGGGATATTTCTGATATGCTCATTGGCATCATGTTAAAATCAGCCAGGCCTCAACTTCTTTAAAGTAAGAAGAAACATATTTTAAAATGCATTTAACTGTGTTAACTAAGCAAAACAAACAAACAAAAACAAAAAAAAAAAAAACAAAAAAACAAAAGCACAAAGACAGGCATCAAACAGAGAGAAGAACTGAAGGAAGAATTAAGAGGAACTCCTTACATTCTAAAAGGAAGCTGTGAATCAATTATAAATTCAGAAGCAGATTCTGAATAGATTGACTTTCAGGTACTGTGGAATCCAAAAGAACTGGCAACATTTTTTCTCCTGCTTTCATAGCAGAAAATAATCTCAGTTGCTCTTTAATTACGATTATGCCATTCGGATACACAGTTGAGAAAATATTCCTGTGGAGTTCATTTTGGGGAGTATATAAATGTTAGTTTTCATAAAAGATTAGACAGAATCCTGTATCTGAGAATCTTCTGAATGTTAGAAATTTCATGTTTGGTTGAAACTTTTAACAGTATCAACTAATTGTACTTTTATTTGTTGCTGATTTGCTCCTTTGGTTTTCTGAGCTCAAATACACCAAATTACATAACAAATTATAAATATGGTTTCAAAAGTGGTTTGGACTCTTGCAGATGTGAAATTTATGGTGCAATTTTTTAGTATAAACACTGATACAGATGTTCTCTCTACAATGAAGTCAGTACTTACTCATTCATGTCAGTGTCAACTCATTATACTGTAAGTAGCTGCATGCAGCTCTGCTGCCTTTCTGTGCAATAAAAACTATGTGAGCAGATGGCTGAAACATCAACCTTTGGTTAAGGAAGCCTAATTGGAGGAAATATATACCATATTACACACTCAGTATAATTCTAAAAAATCCACACTGCTTTTGGATTGAAGTTTTTTCCAGTATCACCAACTTGGTCTGTCAACATCAGAGCATGGAATCATAGGACATGCCAAGTTGGAAAAGACCATTGAGTCCAACTTCTGGCTCCATGTAGCACCACTCAAATTTCAGTTCTTATATCAGAGAGTGCTGCCCAAATGCTTCTTGAAGTCTGATATCTTGGGGTTGTGACCACTTCCCTGTTCCATTAACTGACCATCCTTGGTAAGAGCTTTTTCCTAACACCCATCCTGACCCTCCCTGGATGCAGCTCCATCCCATTCCCTTCTTTCTACCACTATCCATGTAGATGAAGTCACTGACTGCAGATTCTGCAGTGCAGATAGTAGGTTGAAGTCTAAAAGTGAACATAGAAGTAAACTTTCTTTGCGTTTTAAACACTTGTACTTATATGACTGTTTCAGAAAATTGAACATTGATGAAAAGTCTGTTGTGGTTTTTTTTCTTATCATTTTCTGTGCAATATATCATCAAGGCATGATTTTCACAACTTCTTTTCTAGTACAGCACTCTATACTTGGCAAGAAGATGTGCTTTTCAGATATTTTATTTTATTACCTTAGCAAACCAGCTAAGTCATTTTCACTGTAAGATGTGTATGTGCAATATTTTGCAGTATCTTGTGTGTTACAGACAGAACACATCAAATTAGAAGTACAATGAAAAAGCCTAAGCAGCAGAGAGTCATGACAGACCTCAGAGGCATTACTTGGTATTTACACTGTGGAGAAGGATCTATAAAGTCTCTACTAAGATAAATTGCTAGGTTTTCCTAAGTACTGTGTACTGCCCTGAAATTGTTTCAGCATTTGCTGTTGATAATTAAATAATATTGTTTCATTATTAGATTCTGAAATACAGTCCATTAAAAATTAATTCACTTGCCTGTAGCCAAGAAATCTAGTTACAGCATTGCACTGAATAAAGATTCTGGCAATAAGTAATTAATTAACAGTGAAACAACTTTCTCCTGTTACTGCTAAAAATTGATAAGCATTTAAGGATAACCACATGGAAAAGTCAGTAATGCAACATTTCCTCATTCAGGAAGTAATCAGTATGAATTCAGACCAAATTTTTGAGTGCCAAGTCCAAACTCTTATAATCCGATTAAAAAAAATAAAATAAAATGACCTCCTTTTATTGGGCCAGAACATCAAATCAGGTTATTCCTCCATTTAGAGGCAGTATTCAAGAAATATATTCTTTGTTTTCTATCTATAGCTATGAATACTCCTTCAAGTGTCACTAGAATATTCTGTAGATCTATTTATAATCTTAGAGAAGAGTTCACAGAAATAGCTTGAACTCACAGCTCTACATGATGTCTACAAATTAAATGTTATGTTTTTAATATTTGTTCTACAAAAATCTGCTGTGATTTACTCATTGATCATTTTATTTTAGTCAAAAGGTGTTTGTTACTAGATATTAGCTGCTTATGCAGGACTGGAATGAAAGTGGATCAGATAACTACTTTCCACAAGAAAACGTAGAGATATCAAGATGACAGATTTTCAAGTATATTTTTTGTGTGCTTTTTTTTTTTTAATACTAGCTTGTAAATTTACAAGAATAAGTAATCAAATTCTCTTAGTGTCTTTCTGAGAACTCATGAAATTAATGTGAGACAGTAGCTGAATGTATTCCGTCCCTTTAGAATAAAGTAATCCTTAGGTTAAATACCCACAGTGCAAGCAAAAGTTTGAGAAAAACTGGCCACATCATTAGTGAAGAGTTACCTCATGCATGAACTAGTGATAGATATCTGATGCATCAAAGATGAAGAATGCTTTCAACCCATGGAAAATCAAAATATTTCAAACTGGAATTATAACATGTATTTAAAAATTAATAATAATATGCACATTAGAACACATAAACTCTAATGAGATAATAATAATAATAATAGAATACCTTTAATGAAAGCTTATTCCAAAGTATAATGCTATGTATTCCTTGCCTTTGCAAAGTGAAATTTTTCTGTAACCAGAGAACTAGACTAAGAAAAAATTACTTCAAAACTGGACCAGAGAGGTAATACCACTCACAATCCTCTTGCTTGGAATGAGAGATGAGTTTTTGTCAGACAATAAGCAAGAACATAAGCAGAGAATCAGAGCAAGCTCTAACAGGTGTCAAGTTGATAAAGATCTGAAATATTGTGATGGTGATAGAGAGAATCATAAGATTATTGGACATTGACCATTTTAAATCTCTCAGATTAGTCAATCAGTCCCATTTCATGTGTTCTTAAAATATAATAATTTCCTTCAATATATACTAAACACAATTTAAAACAAATTTGGTCATCACAGTTTCTGTATTTGTACTGTAAAACTGTGAAACATCTTCAAATGTCAATGTGATTTCTTGAAACTAGACTTCTTTAATATTCCATTAACTTAATAACAAAATTACATCTTCATACTTTTTTTTTCTGATAAGAAATAAGATTGCTGAGGTAATGTAAGTGTTCTGTCTCAGCATAAAAAAAATGAATTTTTGTACTGTGAAATTGAGAATATGCACTGTGTACCTTGGGACAGAAAGAGGGCATACAGGATATTTGCTTAAGCAAGTAAACCCCATGTTAGTTTTGAACTGCCTAAATCATAAATATCTGCACTTAGTGTTGTCTTGATGCTGATGGTTCATGAGATAGGTCCTTGGGGTGAATAATCTTCATAACTGCCTACACAATTTGTTCTGTTGTTTGCTGTAAGAACATCCAGGATGGAAATAACGATTATGCAATCTGAATGATAAAAACATCACTATCCAGCTCTTGGAAACTTGACCCTGTTTGTTTACACAGACCAGGTCTTCCATGGACAAATGCATACGTTTGTTTGCAGGAGATATTCTCATCCTGAGGCAAATAACTCAAAAATCCTCTTTTATAAGGTTAAAGCAGCAAAACTACCTCAAGGAAGTCGAAGGGAACTGTGATTATGAAGGCCATCACAGACAGTGGCCTATTTCTATGTTTAATATCAAGTGCCTTTCTCAAATCCTGTCCCCATGTTTGGGGACATTGGCTCTAGGACAGATCCATTTGACAATTATTTTCAAACTCTCTTTTTTTTTTTATATCGCTGTTTTGGCTTAGAAAACAACAGCCAACTTCAGCCTCGTTGTTTTTGCAGTTATTACTGGACAATCACAAAGCAAATATTAATCATATTAATGACAACATGCATCAATGAAACTTTAACCTTCAAACCAATAACTCAGATTCTATGGATCATTTCAGTCCAGGCCTCTGAATTTGAAATGACCTTCTCCTGTCTGAGAAAAATTAACAACGTCCCATTTAAGTCAGTTTGTCAGTCCTGATGCTCATACACAATCACTCAATGCAATTTGGACTGGCATTTATGAAGGCAAAAAAAAAAAACAAATAACTCCCTCAAGAGTTCAAACAAAGCACAGTATAACAGAGCACACAGTATAACAGAGCACACAATATAACAGAGCAGGGCAAGGACCACCAAAAGGAGAAGACTACTGCTGAAATGAATATAATCTACACAAACAGCCAGAATTTTGTTGGTGAAAATTTCAAGGCTCTTAAATATTTAGAAGATTAGAAGATTAAAACAAACAAACAAACAAACAAACAAACAAACAAAAAACTTCCCATCTTCACTGACCCATATTTACCTAAACTGACAATAGTAAGGCTGGATGTATACTAAACCATCTTTGACTAAAATTTTTCCCCATCTGAGGAAGGAGAAAAGCAGAAGGAAGCTTAAGCTGTTTCATATTGTCTGCTTTCTCTTTTCTTTTTCACTTTTTTTTCTTCTCAACAATACTGGGATAGAGAATCGAATATGGAGAGTGTAATCATATGCATGGCATTACTGAGATTCCAGCAGTGTCAGTGATAAATCTGTTTTGTAGAAGTCACCAGATAAGTATATCTCTAAATATCACTGGCAGCATATAATAAATCAATCTTTTTGTATATTAGCTTTACCACTAGGCAGTCTTAAGTTGTTGGGTTGTGTTTGGTCTTGGGGCTTAGCGTATAATCCTGCAGCGCCTTTCATTGTGGCAGAGAGCAATGAGGAAATAAGGAAGAATATTACAGAGCCCACAAAGAAGTCAATTTTTTTCGTATAGCTCCTATAGCCTTGGCTTTTCAGATATCTTTTGCCTTGGTAAAGAAGAAAAGCAATCACTTTTGCTCATTCTTACCAAGATCTGTCTGAGCAAAGGACCTTGAACATTCAAAGAAAAGGAAGATAGTTAATCAAATCTGAGTTGGATGGTTGGTTGGTTGGTTGTATATGTCACACTTACATTTTGCTTCCATTCATTTTGAATCTGATCATGATGTATGTTCTATTTTCTCATGCAGGACATTTGGTCAAGTGTTTCAGACAGATTATTTTATGTTTGCAGATACAACCCATTTGAGTAGTACATGCTTTGGAATAGAACTATCAACTTGTTCCTCTTTCACACAATGAGGTTTCAATCTCAACCTGTAAATATCCTGGTTAGTAATTTTAGATATGTAAATAAATATTATGTTTCAAGCATTCAGCATTAATAATTTCCAGGGAGAAGGCTGATATACAGAAAAATTTATTTGGGATATCAATGAGGAGAAAGAAAAAAGAAAGCAAAGGATATTTTTCCAATATACATTTAAAATTTTAATCAGTGACCTTGTATCATTAGAAAATACAGTAAAATTTTCAAAGAAAAAGAGACAGATCAGATGAATTTTCATTTTTTATTGCAAGATTTAAAACAAAATCATGATCTTATTATCATAAGTAAAATTCATTATCTCTGTTCTCACATATCAAAGAACCATTGAACTATTTTGATCTCAACAGTGCAAAAGCTTAAATTTCAGAGATAGAACTGGAAAACTTACAAAAGATTTGAGGCAGTTTTCTGCTTTTCTTGTATGAATATAGGAGGTGGTTGCATATGCAAAGAGGAAACAGTAATACAGACTGTGTCTCTGTCATATAGACAAGCTCTATATTGTACCAGCAGGAGACAGATTAAGAACTACAGACCTATAAAATCCTTTTAATCCATGGAAATTATGAAAGCTGAGGCCAGATTTAACACAGATCCCTTACTCTGTTGCATACAACTCAATTCAAGCAAGATTTTCTTTCCAATCTGGCTTGAAGTATCTGATGGGAGTTACAAGTTCATCTTAAATGCTATTGTTTGGTGTGATAGATTTCATTCCAGCAAGTAGTTATTTCATTATATCATTAATTCAATAAGTAATGCAAAATATGTTTCATTTATCTAGACAACTGTCTTTGTCATAGAGCCAGGCCATGCGGGGAAATGGTGACTGCAGCTCCACCAGTGGACAAATCATCCAAGCAGGTTGTTGTAATTGTATGACATTTTGAATTCCGCTGCCAGGGTTGTTGTTAGCTTGTGCTATCTTTTAACTATCTTTGCACTGTTTCTAGACCTTCTAAGAAAAAGGATAATGTTGAGCTCACAGCACTAGTTTTCAGATCTCATTACAGAATTAAAAGAAAAAATTTCAACTAACCTATGAGGAAAAATAAAAGAATGAGAGCAAGTAAACTATTGTTCTGACTTTTGGAAGAAAAGAAGGAAGGGAGGGTGTGACTATTTGAAATGTGAGTATAGTATATTCGTTTCAGGCTTGTTTTCAAGAACTGCACTTCCCAGCTTTAGTAGCCTGTGTTAGTAGCCTGTGTTAGAGGTGTCACAGTGTTGGTGATACTCCCCATTTACCTCTTTGACCTGGCAGTTTGCCATGGTTCCTGATGACTCTATGAGTTCAAGGTGAGCATCTCAGCCAGATACTGCCAGGTCCCTATTTCTGTGAAAGGAAAAAATGTATATCCTCGATCCTTTTATTTCAAACCTAGAAGCAGGTCAGGTGTTCAGTTCAGAGCATGCTCTAACGTAAAAGGCAAAGAATTTCATTACTTCTTATGGCTGAACTGAAACTTTGTTCTTTTGTGCCTGTTCCCAGGAGTTGAATTCCCAGGATAAGCAGGGGACTAGGGCTTTGTTTGTTTGTTTTGTCCCGAGACAATAATCTTCCATTAAAAAAAAAAAAAAAAAAAAGCTCTCATTAGATCATTTAAAAATAATAATAATAATAATAAAATAAAACAAAGCAAAAAAAAAAACCTCCAAACCTTCTAAATGTTAAATTCCTACTATCACTTTATTCTGGAAGTATTTACCTGTGGTGCTTCTTAAAGTGCTGACTCTTCTTTCAGGGTAAAGAAAAGAATCTCATGATCCTTTGGGAAAGCTAGCAATTGAGACTGCTACTCATTTTACCAAAATCAATAATTAATTTGAAAGGAAAAAAAGTCTCAATAGTACATCAGCTAGTTCTATATCTCTGTCAACTGTGTTTTTCTTAGGATTTCCAAATACATTCTCCCTCATATGCATTCCTTCTGTACCTCATATTTGGACTTGTAGAAAGCATATCCTGAGCATCTTGTTTGGCTATTGCAGTCACCAGCCATTGTGGCTATAGCAAGGTCAAGGTAAGCAGGAAACAGCCTATCTTAGCATGATTGTCAAGGTCACCCATTTATTCTCAAGCCAAGCAAAGATATCGTTCCACTTTGCAAAGAGCTAAGTAGAGCTACGAGTCTATTAAAGTGCAAAGTTTACATAAAGAAGGAGACCTTGTTCTGAACCACTCTCTACACTGCTAAAGCACATTTGAGCTTGATGATGTACTGGTTCCAGGGAGGATAACTGATGATAGATAATACAATATTCTATTAAGTGCAGCAGAACACACATCACCTGCAGATAATAAACTCCTAAAGAAAAGGGAGGATTAGACTATAACTTACATTAAATTAGATCAGAGGAGCTATTCTTTGTCTACTCTCTTAATAAGATGGAGATGTCTCAGGCTTTATTTTTTATAAAACTTTCATTAAATAAAAAAAAACTGCATTTCATCAAAGTATACAAATCTCATTTGCTGTTGAAGTTTTGACCTTTCAATTTCAACACATTTTGATCTTATGTTATGTTCTGTTCTGTAGGCATGAGGACACTGGATAAACACCATGGACCTAATCACAATTTTTTTATGTTGGGACTTTTGAAGAAATATGATCATTATGCAGAATTTTAGATTGAGTTCCAGACTTTAAACATTCAACTAATCAATGTAGTTTTTTGTTATTGTTGTATGAAATTGGGCTCTTCTGTAAGTACAAATTCTAGCTGCAAAATTTGGAAACTAATATATGAAATTGTTACACTCCAAATTCAGCTCCAGCATTTGAGATCCATCTTTTTTATCAACACTTATACTTCCTCTGAAAATTCTGATCTTCCAAGCTCCAAAATTTGGAGATGACCAATTTTGTGTTTTTTGACAGGGCTTAGAAATGTGTTTGTCTAAATCACTCTCTGTTTCTTTTGTTTTTGTCACAACCTCAATTCTAGATTTTTCATCCAAGGTTCCTGTGCTGTGACCTCAGACATCTTTCATGATGGAGCAGAAAGCCTATACATATTCATTTTTAAGTGGAATTTATATTAATGAACTTGCGTTACTTGTGTGTCCTTCTACAGGCAATGGAGAGATGTATCCAGTGGTTGTATTCAGCAGTGGGAAGATACTCAGTGCAATCAATACACACAAATGTGGCACAGTCTTCATCTCGGAAGCAAATGATTGATGTGACACTGTCAGGGCCATTCAGAAGCAGCATACAATGACCAGGAAGAGTTTTTCTTTTCCTGGGAGCACACATAAGTGAAAGCTTATGGGAGTCATCCTCCTGGACACCTATCCACTGACAGTGCTTTCATTTGTTCCAAAAAGTATTCAAAGAGACATCTAGTCAGCATAGATCATGAGGAGAAATCCTCAGATCACAGCAAATAGCAGTGTACAAAAGCCATGAGGCATTTAAGATACAAAAATTTGACCTTGAGGTCCCAGTAGCTGAAAAGTTTCCAGTGCTAATCTGGTCGTTTTTTTCACCACTGTGTGAATCATCTTGATGTCTGACTTCATTAGGATTGAGACATGACTATAAGCCTGAAAGCAAGAGTACAACCTTTTAGTGGAACTCCTTAGATGTTGTTAATAAGTACAACAATGCTCAAAATTCAGTATTTGTTTAATGGAGTTTGCAGGACCACAAACTTATCTAAAGTCAATCATTTGTATGACACGGGGACTGAGAGCCTGGGAATCAGAGGCTGACAGGAGCTGGGTGTCCTGGTGGACAACAAGTTGGCCATGAGCCAGCAGTGTGCACTTGTGGCCATGAAGGCCAGTGTTATCCTGAGGTGCATTAAAAAGAATGTGACCAGCTTGGGGGATGTGAAGTTGAGGGAGGTGATCCTTCCTCTCTAATCTGACCAGGTGAGGCCATATCTGCGTACTGGGTCTAATTCCAGGTTCCCCAGTTAAAAAAAAATAAAAAATAAAAAATAAAATAAATTAAAAAAAAAGACAGATAACTCTTTGAGAGATACCACTGGAGGGCTGCAAAGATGATGAAGGACCTGGAGCATCTCCTTCAAGAGGAATAGCTGAAAGCCCTGGGACTCTTTAACATGGAGAAGAGAAGGCTGAGAGGGGATCTTATCAAAGCTTACAAATATCTAAAGGGTGGGAGTCAGGTGGATGGGGATAGGCTCTTTTCAGTGATGCCTAGTGACAGGACAAGGGGTAACAGGAACAAACTGGAATACAGAAAACTCCATATGAACATGAGGAAAAAAATTCTTTACTTTGAGGGTGACAGAGCACTGGAACAGACTGCCCAGGGAAGATGTGGAGTCCCCTCCTCTGGAGATACTCAAAACCTGCCTGGATGCTTTCCTGTGTAATCTACAGTAGGGAACCTGCTTTAACAGGGGGTTAGACTGGGGGATCTCCAGAGGTTCCTTCCAACCCCTATGGTTCTGTGATTCTGTGCGACTCTGTGAAAACTGCCTGATGAATTTAAAAATTTCAGTTGAACAAATGTTAACTAAATATTCTCACAACCAGAGAAGCCTCTCTGTTGACCATATTAACAACCATTCCAGTTTTCTCTTCCTCTTCTGATGAAACCGGGCCACTATGCATCAATAAATGAACAACTGAAAAACTTAAAGATTAAAAAAAAAAGATTAATGAAAAGTTGAACAAGAGTACAAATGCAAAATGGAACATTTATTGAAACAGGAATCCTAGATCCTTTTCTTTCAGATTTTTTAAGCATTTAATATTAAATAGTCATTCACTAGAAAGAATCAGAATTCCTTGCAGGTTCTTGTTCATTGCTTGTGAAAATGCACAGCTAATGGTGGCAGCTGTGTTAACAGTGTTCGGTAGCTGAGAATTTACTCTAACAAACAGTGTTACTGTGCTCCTTACATCTGTTGTAGTTTCCACAGACATAAATAGGAGGCATTACTTTTGGAGCAACCAACATATCTTTCTGAATCATTCTTTTTCCTTAGGCTTTCAGGTACACAAGCGCTCTGCTTGTTGTATACCAGGCCATTTTTAATTCAGAAGAAAAGTCAGTGTTCACTACCAGATGGTTCTCATGACACAGAGACCTTTCAGGAAGACACAGTGATAAAAAAGGGAGAAAAGGGAATTTGTTTTTACCAGCTTTCATACAAGCTTTTCACAAATCAAGACATGCACAAAGATGCTTCCACACTATTCCATGGGGGGGGGGACAGAAAAGCACATTCATTACCTGAAGAAGTTCCACATCTGACATGAGTCACTTGGCTTACAAGCAGACTAACGCTGAAGTTGTGCAGGATGTTGTCTACATATCCAGGACTGCTTATATTAGTATGGGCCTAATGAATCAGGTTGTTTACTCAGGTAGATGCAGTAGAAATGACCAATAACATTCACACTGTGATTTAGGCAGTAAACAAATCCACGTGGTAGAAGACATCTTAGTGTGGTGAGTTGAATGAAATGTTTTAATCAATGCTTTTAAGTGAGAAGTATAAAATAGGCATTATAGAGTGCCAAGATAAGAAATTACTGAATAGAAACAGCTTTCAGGGCTCTCTTAAATGCATAGTGCATCTTTCAGTCTCATGTGTTATGTGTAGCCTTTCTACCATGGAAAGTTCACTTGTCCATGATTATGATGAAGAAATATAAATCAACTGCTTGATTAACATACAATAAATTCAGTGTTTATAATCAAGCAAGCAAGCATGACTTAAATTCCACTTCATTCTAGAACATCCTCTGCACACCAGACAGATTTTTCAGAAATGATATTTACATTATCTGAGCTCAGACCTTTAGAAGCAATGAGCTTTTAACCTTTGAAACATAACTTATTAGAAATAAGGTGTTTTTGAGAATATGGTCTTGATTTCAGATAAAGGCAAGTTCTTCATCATAAGATTGGTTAAATATGACAACAAAGACCAGAGGTTTGGATGAAACTTCAGCCTTGCAGCTTCTCCAAACTTGCCTAGACAAAATACTAAAAAACTGATGCTCACAAATGTGTATCATACACATTCACTAAAATCTGTGCATGTATATAAATAAAATGCATATCAAATTTCAAGTACAACTGGAAGCTTCCTTAATTTCAAGTACATTTGGAAATTTCCTCACGTCACAGATACCTGCTACAAAGGACATAAGACACAAGTCTTAGAAAGGAACGACACTATAAATTTTTATCAGTTGGATCAGAAATATTTTCATGCTGTGGGCAGTGTCAGTTTATAAGAAGTACAGATTACTACCTGCTATAACAAGGAGCATTAACTATGATTAAAGACCTGACTTTGAAAGTCAGACTAACTCCATAATACAATCTTTTCTCCTCTAAGGCAATTTTTAAAAGAAACTTTAAAATATTTAAGCAGTTTAGCAGCCTACTGAAGCTAGGGCTATCTGGATACATTTGGCAATAGGTTTTACTCTTAATTTTATTTTTTTTTTTAAATAAGGTACAGCTGATGTTTTATGATAAGGGAACAGGAATATAATTTGGTATGATAATTAATTACATATTGGGTAAACTTTAGTTTGGTAAAAACATCTGTGGTCTTACTAACTTTATTAGAGATGAACTGAAACAGGAAAGTTTGATCTGTTCACTTTTTTTACTGCTGAAAAGGAGAGTGCCACGGTGTATATTTCTTTAAAACAGGATTGCTGATATTGTGATTAAGGCGTAGCTGAAAGATCAAACCAGTGTGAAAAGAACTGCACTGCTCATTAATACAGCAAATTTTGGCATCCTATTTGATCACCTGATCATCATATCTGATGTCAGGTATCTTATTAACAAGGCAGGACTTTAAGCTTCAATAAGCTCATGTAGTTTGATTTCAGAATGGATGAATGAGAAGGGGTCAATCGTGTGGTTGATTTGGGTCTTATAATGCCATTTTCAGAAGTGCCTTTTGACGCTGTGATGTAGCTCCTGAAAACTATTCCAGTACCTACGGTCCCTGATAAATCTGAACTGAAAAAGACATTGTGTTAAATAGTCATTGGTTTGTAGTATCATTACATCAAACTGCCTCTGGATATAATACATATCAGATTCTATAATGGTGATTAAAACACTGTTGCCTTCACTTAAAGTGTGGACATCCAAGCAAATAAATATCAGATTCCTGTCACATACAGTGTTCTTAGGATAAGATGGGAAAATAACTCAAATATATTGTACTCTCACTGAATGCTCTAATGTTTTAATTACTCTCTCTGTATATACACTATATATATATAAATATATAAAATTGAACAACATCTAGATAGATATATACATGACAGCAATTATTTTCAAGGAGATATTTTCCTTTGTAGACGTGTGATAGTTGAAATAATTTATGTGAAGTCCATCAGGGCATCCAATGAAATCTGATCTGTGTTGTACACAGACAATGCATATTTTTGTGAACTCATCTACATTAAACTTCCTCATATGTTGCATTTCCTATAATGGCTAAGATAGGTTTGCTGACATGCAGTGATTGTCATTTGTTTCAGGTTGCAGTTGAACTCTGAGTTCTGCATTTTGGGTGTGAACAGATAATTATCAATGTCTGATTTACCATCTTCGAGGGACTCAAAAAAAGCCCACAGTTTGTTTTGAACGTGCAGTGTGCTGTGAAGGCATATAGAAACACTGTCTTCCAATTCAGGTTGCTTCTATGGAACACACTGTTAAGCTGCAGTCTTTACATTTCTTGCAATTCTATGTTGGCTCACATAAAATCATTTCCTTCTCACTGTAGGAAGTTAATCAATTACTTAAATAATTAGGGCATGGTGCACGGAGTTACCCAGACTTACAAAACATTTTGTTTCATGATTTGGATTTGATGACCTCTTGAGATCCCTTCTGACCCCTGCAATTCTGTGATTTTGTGATTTATGTCCAAAAATATACTGGAGTTTTACTGGGTGCTATTGATTTGGTGTTTCAGGGTAAACCCAAGCAATACAACAGAATTTTTCTAATTGAGAATTTGAGTTACATAATAATTTTAATGGGAAAAAATGCTAAAAATGTACCAAATAAATATGGGCGACTGTAGTTAGCATTTTACATTTTCTTACATGCTCTTTGTTAACTTTGCCAGCTCGTCTGGTGAACTCTTCTTCAGCCATCCCATTTTGCAAAGCAGAGTTAAACATAAAAAAAGACTATATCAGGCCTTTTTAACATTACACATTCATCAGAGGAGCAGAAAAACAAGGGTGGGCACAAGCGGAAATGTGCAAATCACTGTATTTTATTTTCTCAAACTTATTTAGTTTTTAAATGAAAACCAACAAATGTTATCAAAATGTAATACACTATATGACTTATTTTGTCAATAAAAACCTATGGGATTTACACTGTCATGCAAGGGAGGCCATTTACATGTTAAGAAGCCATTTATGATACCAATAAAAGTCTACGGGATTTACTTTACAGTGTGAGAGAACTCATTTATGATGTTAAGAGTCAATTTACAATGTCAACAATTGTGTTAGCAGTAAAAATGCAAAGCAGGTATATAATGCTGATTTTTTTCTTTCCCTTTTATTGTTGATATTTCGTTGGCAGTAAGCCATTCCTCAAACACATAGATTTTCTGGTTTATGTTTAAGTGAGAGAGAGTTGCATAAATTGTTGCTTTCCCTAAATGACTTTTTCTCAGGGAAGAACTTTTAACACAGATGCATTCTGGATACCTCACAGTGTGATAAGGCAGAGATTTCTGACTCTGCCAGGCAGCCTTTTGCCTTTGTAACCTGGCTACAGCACTAAAATTTGTCCAGTTCTACCACTTTTATTCATGATTTGTACATTCATCCAAAAGCAACTTTTATTCTCATCTTAATTCTCCATTTTTTTTTCCTTCTGTTTCTTGCATAGAATATAGCAAAGACTTGGCGATACCTTTCCACTCTCCAAATGAAAAAATACATAATTTCTTAAACTGATCAAAAATGTTCTAAGTCAACATTCCCCCTCCTTTATTTTCCTTCAGAAAACAATGCTTAATTAAAAAAAAAATCCTCGCATTGGGCCAGATAAGCCTATTAATACAGTGCCTAATTACAATAAGTTCTTTAATTGATGCTTATCATGGGACCAACTGCAACTGTCTACCATTGGATTAATCTGATCAAATGTGAGAGAAGGTCTCGGTTGCATAAACATAAATGTTTTGGTCTGTTTTAGATGCCTTGTATTCTGAAACTTCTGTATAGAACCTACAGAGATAACAGAATGCTTACAGGAGTTGTCCTTCTGAAAAACCAGCTGGGGGACAGGCAGGTTGTCCCCAGGGCATGGCATATGGCACTTGACATCTGTGTGTGAGCAACTGAATAATGTTGAGGATTGCCTAAAAAAAAAAAAATAGAATTTCATCTACTCATCTAGATGAAAACACTTAGAGGCAATCTGTGGTATCAGTTATGTTTGATTGATTTAAAACCAACATATATCAAGAGAACTGCAAAAGATCCTTAGAGTTTTTAAAAAAACACATTAAAAAAAAAATGGAAATAACTGTCCACTGGGTATCAGTGGAATTTTAGTGTGAAGACAGTGATTTTTCATTTGCATCTGCAGGGGCTCTTCCTTCCTCTCTCTCTTTTTTGTGACCACATGCCCTATTTCTGTTAATTTAACATGACCTGCACAATAATCTTTTTGGCTATGGATCTGGAAGAACAATATTTCTGTAATCGTAGAGGCTGGAATGAAATTGGTTGATGTGCAAAATCTTACCTTGAAACACAGGGCATTTCTGAGTCCTTGCAAATTCTGCACAAAGCTTATGTCACATCAATATTGCAAGCAAACTTACAAGCAAAATTATTATTAAACTCCTTAGCTCAAGAAAAATAACATCACAGAAATGTGGCTATTGCTAAAAGTATGCAAAATAATCCTTATTTTATTAAATCATTAGAGACTTCTAAACTTTTTATTCATTTTCAGAGAATATTGCAATTCTGTTATTGTTTGTACTTGGAAACAGAACAGCGTTGTTTGATTCCTTATTTTGATAAAGCATTTATTTCAACTAAAAGCACAACAGTAATTTTCTGATTTCTGTCATAAACAACAGGTTTCAAATTCCAAATGCACTGAACAGTGAACAGTGTTATGTTCATACTTGAAAATACAGTTCTTCAGACTTCTATCTTCCTTAGATGTTCTTTATTCTCTTGCTCTTAACTAAGTTCTCAAACATTGCGAAGGAGAAAGAATAACAATTTATTTAATGACCATACTTACAAATTTTAAGAATCAAGATTTTAGAAGTCTATCATGAGGCCAGGAAGACACATAAAAAATGAAGATGTTCAGATTTATTTGAAATAGAACCTCAGCTCTGGTGAAACTCAATGGACAGCTTACAGTGTTACATCATACAGTGTTTAATTTTTAAAAAACATAGCTATTTCCCTGCCATAAGAATCATAGAATTACTAAGGTTGGAAGAGACCTCCAAGATCATCTAGTTCAACCGTCCACCTACCACCAACTTTTCCCCACTAAATCATGTCCCTCAGTACAACATCTAAACATTTCTTGAACACCTCTGTGGACACTGACTCCACTATCTCTGTGGGCAGCCCATTCCAGGGCCTGACCACTCTTCCAGGGAAGAAATTTTTCCTAATATCCAACCTGAACCTCCCCTGGTACAACTTGAGACCATTTCTTCTAGTCCTCTTGCTACTTAAATGAACATCATCAATTAATCTTGTTGGTTATACTGGAAGCTAAATGTTTACGAAGATATTCCCAAGGCCAACTCATAAATGCAGAAACTGAAACTAGTATTATGAAATACACGTAAGAGAGGAAGAATCATCTTTTCATATGGAAAATTAACTTGTGGAAAACAAAGATACTGAAATACTTTGAATCAAATTGTCAGAAAAAAAGTAGTTGAATTTATCTGCTGGGTTTTCAAGGCCAAGTAGGGAAAAGCTGTCATCTCAAGTCTACTTGGAATCAAATTATCAATATCCTTTCCCTGTGCTCCCATTTTCAATTTTATGATGTTTGTTATATTCAAACCTGCTCACTTCATCAGGAAAACAGCAAGCAAGCAACTGAGAAAAACAAAACAAAACAAAACAAAACAAAACAAAATGTAGTGACAGTAGAACTTTGAGTGAAAACAGCAATCCAGATGACAGCATGATTGAGATTCTGAAATGTGATGGCAAAATAAAGCTACAAGTGATCAGATTTGTATTTTTTTCCTATGGATTTTAGCAGAATAACAAAAAGTTATTGACATTTCTACTTCTACTTGCTATTTCAGTTAAACAGCAAATTTCCTGGCATCTTGAGTTCACAGTCCAAAATCACAAATTATTTTTAGTCAGTACTTTTTTGCTTATACCAAGAAATTTACCTGTAGAGAGTTCCAAGGCTATATGTCTGTATTAGAAACCAGTCAGAAGCTGAGTAAATACGTCAGTACAGCACCAAGTCCTACTTAATAAGTCGTGCCTCTAAATAGGAGTTATGTGTGCAATAGAGCCATGTTGATGTGGCTAAAATCCAGCTCAATCTATCCAGCTCTGAGAAAGGATGGAGAAGGGACTTAAATTATGCACCTGACAGAGAGCCTGATTGGAAATAGATTAGAACACATTCTCCTTCCTGAGGTTGACTGGTACAACACTATTTATTTCCAAACAGCTGAAGTTTCTTATTTTCCTAAAGCAGGGTAGCTATGGAAAAATTGTGTGGTGGGAACATTTTCTGGCTTGTACTAGCCTCTGAGATGTGCTGATTCTTGGGCTAACCCAACAAATACAAAACCCACAAAGATTACATCAGTGTCATGCTAAGGACTGAACTGTTATGGATGACTGTAAGAGGCCAGCATGGCCCTGTTTTAGACATAGTCAAGGACCAAGTAATGAATGAAGAGCACTGCAGAACACTATTGAATGTTCAAAGTCTTCAAATACTAATAACATTCTGTAGAAGTTGTCATGAGTATTTGAGGAATTTAATCTGGAATAATTTCTTCTTCTTCACTTTAAGAGAATAAATCTGTGGATTTCCTGACTGAAAGGATTAAATCTATTTTATATCCATAATCTTTGAATGAATCTTTTGACAAAGGAGTTGGTTTTATCTTACCACAAACCATCAGAAACAACAATGGCCACAATCCCTTCATGCTTTGCCTACACCAGCTCTGTGAAAGGTGTGACACCCACTCCTGTCAATCCTGACAAGCATTTGCAGTAATGACAGTTACTAGGAGAAATAAAATGGAATCTTTCAAAATTATTGGTAATTCTGTGAACTCTTCCCATTCGTCCACAGCAACAGGAAGAAGGAGACTTAAACCACTCCTCTCTCACCTCACCTCAGCCCTTCATTGTACCCTAAATCTTCTCTCTTGACCTGCACTCTCTCATCTTCTGACCAAGAAAATTCAGTGTTACCTATCTTGCTCAGAGCTGTCCACATGCTATATGCTGTTTCACTTGTTCACATCCACAGAACACAACACAAAGGTAACACTAAAGCACTTCTCTCCAAAAAGGAAACATTTTATCCCATTGCAATTAATCTGTCATTTTTTTAAGATTGTGTCTTTTTTTTCCCTCTAATCTGATAACGTAATTACTCTTTTCCAGTTCTTAATCCTGTGGGTTTGATTCTGATAATACCTGTTACACTTACAATATCATAGGAGATTGAAAGTTCGAGGGAGAAATATTCACTTCCTTTATAAGAAGGAAATATAGCATAATCACTCATGTCTTTCAAAGCCATTTTCTGAATTTGTGCTAAGCATCAAACATAATTTCAAAGGTGTTAGTAAGGTTATATCATAAGAACTATACATTAATTAAGCTTCATGGAAGAACTGTAGCAGTCTGCATTGCTGTAGATTTGCCCAAACTGTTAGATTTTATTGTGATGGAGGTCATATATGAAAGTTAAGGCAAGATAAAGAGAGATATATTAATTCAGACTTTTGTGCTGCCTCCTAATTTTTTTCTCTACTGTATTTTGCCAACTCAGATGTAACTGCATTCAGATCCTCAGTCCCAGATGCTTTCCAAAAAACTTGGAAAACCATCCATTGATAAATTTTTAGCCATTAAATATTTTATACCTTTTCATGTCTTCTTTTTTCTAGTCTCTAAATTTGTGTTATGAACAATTTTACACAAACATGAAATTCACTTTTGAACACCTCACATATCCCTGCTACGTTTCCCTCACCTGTGGTTACAACTATCCCTAATTCCATTCCTGTAAATGAGATGCCACAAACCCAAACATAATATCAGATGATGGAGAAACAGCAGAAATGAGCTGCTAAGTCAGACATAATCCTCTTCCTTCAACTAAGTACTGGAACAGGTGTCGAGGTGTTGATGATACTAGTGTGTGTGCTTAAGATCACAAGAGTCATCAAAATAATCATAAAAGACACATGAGAACTTTAAAATGTTTTTAACGTGGAGAAGTCAAACACTTTTCAAAAATCTACATTTTCTCACATTAAATTTGACTACCGCACTTCTAATTCAAAAGATGACAATGAGAATACTTCCACTTGTTTTTTAGTTTAAGTTTTCTCACCATGCTGATTATCTTTCCCTGCATGCCCCTGGGCAACCTAGTCTAGTGCTTGGTCTGGCAGTTGGCAACCCTGCCTATAGCTGGGGCTTGGAACTAGATGATCTGTGAACTCCTTTCCAATCAAAGCCATTCTACAATTCTGATTGTTTCTGAAAATACGAAAGCATAGTTCTAAGAAAGAAAAGTCATGACCTTGAGATATTCCAAAGAACTAAACATCATTCTATTTCTTTTCAATTTGTTAAATTTTCTTAATCACATCTTGCCACACCTGCACTTTTTCCCCCCGCAGTGACTCTCAGGTCAGTGCCTGAACCCCAGAGGGTCAATGATTTACCTAGTCTTCAACTCTCACTGTAGAGCACTGCGAAAAACTGCACCAGCAGCAACTCTGTTTAGTGCAGCAGTACTAAGTGGCACTTCAGGCACTGCAGGAACATTTGGGTAGTCTCCCTAAAGTCTCTGAATTGTCACTTCTGAAGTAACATCAAAGACAAATGAAGCATTACAATTACAATTTCCAAGTAATGAAGCTGCAATGAAGCGAGATTCTAGTGGACCATGTCCTGTTCAAGACAATCTGTTACATATTAGCACAAGGAGTGATACAATTAGGGAAGGAGTCAGTCAATAATGAAAATGAGACAAAGTGTGTTTAAGCCATCACTTTATTTCCTCCCACTCTGGACCATTCCAGGTACCAGCCAAAAAAGTAGATTGAACTTGAGAAGCATTAGTTCACTTCTTGGCTTTCTCTCAGATTCTGCGTGACACTGGGAAGTTCTCTAAATACTCCATTCTTAGACTATCAAAGCTCTGAGAGTATTTTCTTGTCTCACAAGGATAAATTCCATTATTTATAGCAAAGTGCTTAGCTATTATATTCAAGGGGATTGTACACAATGGGCACAAAGAGCAGGGCTTTTGAAAATACCTGAAGAAATTGAGGTGCTTAAATATGCAGAACAATTTATTTGGAAGCCAGGCAATTCTGAAAGTTCTTTTGAAAATCCTTAAATCTGCCTCTACACTTGAGAGAACACAGACAATGTAAAAATCATGCAGATAATCTTGGAATTTACTTTCTGAGGATAAGCCTTCCAGGAGCCCAGTAGATGATGTACGAGTAGGAATCTGTCTTTTTTCAAGCTGCTATATTCGAGATTTTAAAACCTCTCGCATATGCTTATGCATGACAGTCACAATTTTGGATATGACACTTCTGGAAAATAATATTCAAGGCTTAAGGTTCACTTGCAGCAAGAGAGTTGTGCTTTGCAGGACTAACCACTCCAACCTGATGCTGAAACACTGGTCTGCTCCTTACAAATTTAAGCCATTTACAATCTAAAGAGCATGAACTACATATGCTTTATTTGATTTATAACACAAACACTACATTGACTCATTTGAAGAATCAAAATATAAAACTCTGCAAAAAAATACATTGTGATTGAGAAGAATCTCACAGTCTTTGAGAATGGCCATGAAAGAATGACAAATAATACTGACCATAATAATTGCAGGCCTGGATTTATTACTTTTGCTTTATTATAATGTACCATATAATTTACTTGTACAGTATAACTGTTTGGTTGAAATAAATATATTGTATTCAGTGCACGGCAGTCATATTATAATGGCATATTTTGGATTCTCGATGATCCCGTTATTCATGCATCCATTTCTGTGACATTAGAGTAGATTTAATGGTTAGAGGAAATGCTCTTTTCTATTTCTACTGTAAGTTGTATGCATAAATTTATGAGTTCATTTTCTAGCAATATTCTGATCTCAAAACTCCTCATACTATTTTTAATAGCTTTTAAAATATTTTCTCTATTTCTGATCAACAACATATTTTACACGTTTCTGAAGAAGTGTTGTTTCGGCATGACAGATAACTCAAGATCCACTCATATACCAAACCTTATTCTGCTTTTGCATTTTAAGTGTTGGGACTTAGAGATGTTGAGCAGTGAGAAAACAGTCTCATCACCTTAAAAAGTATTAACTCAGCTCATATCCCAGTCCTTGATAGGTGTTCTGTACCTCATCAGCATTAGCTGATGTAACAGCAAATTTAGTGTGTAAAGAATTCCAACCTTTTAATTTAATTTAGATATGCATTGGTGAAATGAAGAACCTAATTCTATCCTAACTTGAACAAGAGGATGCCAATGAATTAAATTAAATAAAATCATGCTGCTTACTATAAACTAAAAAATCTTATCTAATCTTATATAACTGCAGAAGGGCTACTTCAATATACATATATATATATATTTTTTTTCTTTTCAATTTTTTTGGCTAACTGAAAATAACTCAAAAATATTCCATTTCCACCTTCACTTTTTACTTTTCATATAAAACTTTCTATTTTGGGGGCTGCTGTAGAGAAAAAATTCTGTGAGAATCAGATGTTTTAGCTTAAATTTGTCATGGGCCATTTTCTTTGTATTATTAACATGAACATGATTTAAATAAAGCCTGTCAGACCTGTACAATCTAAGTGAGGATGACAAAGGAAACAAAAAAATCTCAAAAGGTAAAAGAACTTTTCAAAATCTGTTCTATGACAAAAGAAGTTTTCTTAATCCTCCACTGATAAATTGTTTTACACACTTCCAAATCTTAAATATGCCCTAGAATAAATATAATAAGTTTAACAATATCTGAATGTAATGAATTCAATTTGCTCATTGCTCTTTGGAGTACTTCTTTATTTTCTCTGCTATTTTGAGTACTGTGAAGATCTTCATTTGTGTCACAGTGAAACTGCATATATTGGTGGTAGTGTTAGTGCTCATACCACTATTAATAATATTCTTATTACTATTGTTATTATTATTTATAAATTTACTCCCCAAAATCAGCTTTCTGTTATCTTACAGCTTAATGAACTGCACATCAATTCATCACAAATTTTCAGTCGTGTTTTTGTTTAATTTTTTAGAAGTAAAAAATCAGGCAGAGATATCTTTGCTACAGAGTGTTGGTGGTCAAGAACCAAGGAAAGATGCAAGTTTCATTCTTCCATCCATCAGAAATGAGTTAAGCTCCCATTGCTTCTGTTCAAGTTACCAGTTCATTTATCAGAAAGTACTCCGACATGGCAGCATCAGGTCTTGACCTACAGCACTTGTACCCATAATAAAAATGTAGCCTCTGCCTGATAGAGATTTGTTTTCAGAACACTGTTAGGTTGAAGTTCTATCACTATTTCACATCATTTGCTTCACCTTGTTCTACTGCAATTATATAAAATATTTCTATAAAGACACTGTAATGTTATGCTTGGGACATAGTAGGTAACAAATCCATGCTCTGATCCCCTTGAATATTTATTTAAACAGAGTAAAACAAGAATAAAAGGCAATCAGAAGACTTAACCATGAAATTCTGCCATTTCAACTAGGAGGAGCTCTGCCATAAATAACTGGGAATTGAATCCAGGACTCTTGCATAAGAAAATGGTTAGTTGTTGATTTCATAAGGTGAGTAGCAGATCTGTTTTTTCTGCTTTCTCTGTTTTTGTTTTTATTTTAATCTTGTTAAAATTAAGCTCCTTGCAATTGAGAGAGTCGCTTTTTAAACGCTATCTTTTTATACAATGTTAGTGTCAATAGATCATTTAAATGCAAAATTGAAAAGATAACCTGGTTACTTGGGCTTTTTAAAGCAGTTTTAAATGTACTTCTTTTCACCATGTAGAAAAATGCTTGACCTCAAAACACAAGTGCCCCAAATTCTTCAAGTCATTAAAATATAGGGCATTTTAATTTTTTTCTCATTTATACTGCTTTACTGCAAATATGCTCTATTGGATTACTCATAGACTGTTCAGCAACATCTTTGAACATCCTGCTAATGCCTACAGTTCATTATTAATTCAGCATATACACTTTGAGATTTGCTGAATAATCAAAAGTAATATTAGTAATTGGCAAACTGGGATTGCCTCTGGACAAAGAACACTGCACACAAATTAGTATTTACTTAACTTCTGAGGCCATTCTTGATGACTCTCTTCATTCTGATTTTTGGTTGGTTTGTTTTCACACTAGATCAGTCGTACCTAGCAAGTCCACACGTAAATCTAGAATGGGAAATATCTTCAGAAACTCTTTACTTTCTTTTCTAATAGGGTGGTGAGGAATTGGCACAGGCTGCCCAGATTGCTGCGGGTGCCCCATCCCTGGAGGTGCTTAATGCTGAGTTGGATGGGGCCCTGAGCAGCCCAAGCTGGTGGTTGGCAACCAACCCATGGCAGGGGGCTGGAACTGGATGGGCTTTAAGGTCCTTCCAACCCAACCATTCTGTCATTCTATGAAATTTGTAAAAGAGAGCAGACTATAAGCTGTGCAAAGCAAAAATCTTTAATGTGCTGCTTTTCACTTAATGCTCTGATATTTTGTTCTCTTAAGTGCCTGCTATCCAGAAGCATTGCTGCCATACATTAAAGGGCTGGCTTGAGACTCAGGAAAGTTGATTTCAGCTCATAGCTTTTCCATTGCTCTGTGGAGTGACCTTGAACAAATTATTTTCTTTACTCCCTGGTTTCACTATCCATTAAAGGAGCCAAAGACATAATAATAGTGACCTTTTTATAAAAGGTTGTAAGCTATGAAGTTTCTAACTACAATGTGATCCTATCTATATTGTCATCATAGTACTCATTTTTATAAAACTGCTATCATTCTTCATCATTATTATCATCACATATATTGTATAGTGATATGTCGCCTGGACCTGAAATGAAACTTAGATACAAGACTAAGCAGATTGCCATTTATGTGAAAACAGCCAATCAATAATTATTTCAACATTCTCTTTTCCCATCGTCCTCTTCGGCAGTGTTTTAACAAATGCTTTGAGAAAGCATTTCAGGCTGACGGAGCCAGAAAAATCAGAGCAGAAAGAAGAATAAACATTTTGACTACAAGGAGACAAGGAATGCTTTATATACTGCAAAATGCAACATTCCCATCCTACTCTTCCCGCCTCCAAAATCAAATAAATAAATAAATGAAAATATTTTCAAGGATTACAGTAAAACCTCCTCCTACCTCTTACTGTTAAAAAATATCACTGTCATAATCACTGTCTCAATATTAGCAGTCTTAAAGGCACATTGGCAGTGTCATGCCTGTGATTTCTCTGGTGTGCTCCTTATCCCTAAGGTTGAGTGAGTGAGCAAATAGTGAAAGGAAGGGATATTTTGCATCTAAACTGAGAAATAGCTGCTAAAGCAAGCCATGCCTATATAATTTTTGAACAACAGCTTGAATGATTCCCAAAAATACATTTCAGTGATTACAAGCATCTATAAATATTTCAGATCTGCAAGATTAGAAAGCTTTAAAATCAAGGAGAAATGCATGCAACCGATGAACAAAAACCACGTATCTGTGGGGTGTCCCACAAGCTACTGTAAAGACTCCCACAGAAATGAATGAGACTAACTGTCATCATGGTCAATAAAACACTGTGGTAGAATATACCCATTAAAACTTATAAGAATCTGCTCTAGTGTTCAGCATTTAACAAAGTGATAGTATTCACTCTCCATAAAGTCTGACATTGAATTTCCTAATTAAGAAGACCACTGCCCCTAAATTCCTTCTCCAGTAATATATTCTCAAGAAAACACTCAGTTTTTGGCTGATTACATCACCAACTGCTGGCACCTGTCCATTGGATATCAAGAGAACATACAGAGGTTGAGAGTCCTCCACGCAGTGTGGCTGATGTACAGCAGTGCTCCTGAATTGGTTTTGATTGCTCCTATTCCAGATCTGTGTTCTGATATAAGAGCTCTGCAGACTTTTTTGCATAACATAGCCATAAAGGTTTAGAATGAGGGAAGATGACTTAATTTACATGGCATCAGGATGCATCCATGAACAAGGATTTGCAATTTAAGCATTGTAGTTTCAGGTAAGAATCTGAAAACAGATGGCTTTGTCACACATCTATTTCACCCATGTTTTAAGCTGGTTGCTTGAAATTAACACCTGGAAAACATCACTTTAACATGACTCTGGGACAAAGGTATCTACCAAGACATAACAATGAAGTGTAAGTAATAAATCCTCAAAACTTCAGTGACTAATTTTGGAAGAAGAAAAAGAACTGGGAGTGAACTTAAGCCTGGGAAGAAAGCAAGATGGTGAGGGAAAGGGGAAAGTATTTTTAATTTTGTATTGGTTTCTCCCTACTCTACTCTATGTTTTTAATTGGTAATAAATTAAAATTCATCTTCTCAAAGTTGAGTCTGTTTTGACTGTGGTGATAATCGGTAACTAATCTCCTTATCATTATCTTAATCCATTATTTTTTTTTTAATCCTGTTTGTCTCCCTGTCCTGTTGAGGAGGAGTGAAGACCTGCGTGGTGGATAGCTTGCAGTCACCCAAGGTTAACCCACCATAGATATTAACATTTCTAGTGCATGACAGAAGAAATCTGGAACTTTGAATGTCCTATTTTGGTCATAGAACTGTAAAAAATGCAGGAATCTGAGAGCCAATTAAAATTTCCAGAAAGGCTCACCAAGGAGTTCAAAACTTTATAAAATGGATAAGAAAAGGTTAAATTGAAATGAAAAACTTCTTAGCAGACCAGATCTTTCCTGTGATATTCTAGGAAAGTCTCCTGTAGAAGCTGTTTAAATTGTCGCAACTTTTGTGTATGTCCATGGACTGCAGCACAACTACCTGCATTAGCTCAAGGAGGAACATAAAGCTTTCATCTTGACATAGAACTGTTTTGGGAAAAGCTGTCTTTTGGTGACAGGCTGCATTTGCATCTGGCAGCAGTGATTGATACGGTGCTGGCCAGCAAGTAACATCAGTAAGCTGCAAATGTCACATCTTTTAAGCTCACTAATCACCTGAGGTAAAGCCACACAGATGGGTGCATCAGAAATATGAAATATCTCTACTAAGAATACCAGTTGGAGTCATGAACACCTGCTCTTGCTTGTTATCTCCTTTTTTTCTTTTAAATCCACCTTGAATAAACTTACTACTAAAATAATAACTGCATAATAGAGAGGTCAGATTTTGACTGTAAAGAATGTTGATTGACATAAAAATAAGACAATATTATAAGAATGATGACAAGAATGATGATTTTCCTTTTATTCTGTCTGTTTCATGAATATGAATTTCTGCTCGGTTTCCTGAAACTTGTGGGCTACTCAAGCAATTGGCAAAAGAAGAGATGATCTTTATAACCTTATTTTGCACTTTAAAGTTAGATGTCATAGAATCATAGAATCACCTTGGTTGGAAAAGGTCCTGAAGATCACTAATAGGCTTAGTCTTGAAAAGCAGAGTAGGTGAGTCTGAATATGATCAACTAATCTTGTGCAACGAACAAAAATGTGGGTATCTAGGGAAGTAAAAGTGCGAAGACCAAAGAGATCCCAAAGATAGAGTCATCTCAGACAAAAGAAGCTGTAAAAGGGAAGGTCTGCCTATTCTCTGCTTTTTGACTCCTCCAGTAGAGTTCAGGAGATCCTTCTTACTGTCTTTTGTCACGCCTATAAGGCCAACAGGAGCAGTAAACCCTGTAGATGCAAGATTTTATGTGTGTGTGAAGAAGTCGGAGGGAGGAATTGCTTGGTTTGCATTTTCTCACTTTTCACCCTCCAGCAGATGTGAAGGATAAGCAGCATGTTAGAAAAGACATCAAGAATTTTGGCTCAGAACTAGTCCAGATGTCTGATTCCTTACTTACTTTGCTACCAATTGCATCTTTAAATAAAGAAAACAATGCCTCATCTACTTTGGGTACACTTTGATTGGAAAAAAAATAACAGAAAAAGTATTTGCCAGCACTGAGTTAATGATGTTATCATTAAGTCAAATGGTTCTTAAAAGCCTCTGAGACCACGGGTTTTATTTTGCTATACAGCTTCAAATCCAATATAGTTGTCATTGGAATCACAGTTTTGAAGGCAATTGTTCCAGGATGACTGGATAGACATTTTGCCTTTCAAACATATGTGTCTGAAATGGTGCTTGCCACCTGGCATGCTGTTTCAGCAAGGGGTGGAAAAATTATGATTTTTTTTTTTTCTTGGATCAGAAATGGGGAAAGTATAATTCACCCTTAACAGGATTTTACTGCTGACAAGCAGATTTTCTATCAGTTGTGGAGTCCTGGTTCAAAGTTTATAAGAATGGGATAAAAATCAGATCAAAGGAGACTCCTGCATGAAAAACTTATTTGTGGATAATATAAAACACACAGACATACAATGAATCCCCTAAAGAGACACTGGTATTTACTGTTAAATTGGCTTTCATCATACTTAACTACTCAAAGATTATGAGCTGCTTCCCAGATGGTGCAGTTGAAGATGAATTTGCTATCATATAGTTTCTTTAAATCAAATGCATAGGAATCAGACCTTAAAAATTAAAAAGGCAAAACTTTTTAACTACTGGATATTCAGGGTAAAGTTGGTGAAAGCCAGTATGCCTGACTTTCCTTCTGTCTTCCAGCATTTCTAGAGAGTTCAAGTGCTACCAGACTTTTATATTCATCATAAAATATAGTCAGGTATCAAAAACATTAGAACATGAATGGAAAGGATCAGAAGACATTACCTCATATTTTGATGCTACCTTCTGGCTATCCAGGGAAGAGAACCATTACATATACGAGGAAGTCAGACCATACTTTGGAAATGAATAAGTTGGGCAGAAACCCATGCCAGGCAATAAGGAAGAGTCTTAAATCTGTTTAGGATTCTCATCTGAAAAAATGACAAATGACTTACAGTGGAGAGGTGTCTAAGCAGTCATCCTCACAACAGAAAAATAGGGAGTATTTTGCACAAAAGATCAGAGGTCTGGTCACATAGGACCAAAGTCTCTTTCAATAATCACATTGCAAAGTATATGGATAATATGTGCCTGTCACAAATAATTCCCAATGCTGAAACTGTAACACAGCATTCTTCAGAAAAAAAGTCTTTATAGTATGGTGCTGAATCTAATTTTGACAAATTTCAGATTAGTGCTACACTTCTTCACTGCTTCCAGTAATATCTTCTTTCATCTCTTTTCAGGGGTTCAGTAATGATCCAAGCTGTCAGAGATACTGTGTATTTAAAACGGAATAGTTCCATTAACTTTGATTGAACTTTTTCTCTACCATGTTATTCTTTTCTTGTCTGTAAAAGAAGCCATCAATGTCACTGGAAGCTTTCTGAACTTTCATAACTCAAGAACTTGCAGGAATTTTTAATATATATCTTTTCCATGAAAATAGTAGGAAATGTGAAAATGAAACATCATCATGCATAAAGGTTGTCTTTACTGTTTTCTTTCTTCAAATATTGGGGAATTAATTTTAAAAGATGATTCAATATTCTAATTTCTTTCATAGCTGCTAGTTGTTCTCATATGACCTCTAAAGACACCAGTAGAGTTTGTCATTACCTATTTTTATTAGAAGATCTAACTCAATTCAATGAAAACAGCAATCAGGTTGACCACATGTAAATCTCACCCATTCTGAGGTGATGACTGCTGTACTATAGAGCCAAAGTTCATAAAGTCAGTAGAAGGAAACAGAGACCTTAAGCATAGATTACTCTAGATTGATTCAGGTTGCAGTAAATCATTGTAGAAGCATCAAAGTAGATATACTCCTTTCATCAGATTAATTCCATTCCTCTTCTCCATCTATAAATAATGAAGATAGTTGGACAAGTGATTCATCCTATGTTAAACATCTTTTAGGGATGGAACAAACTGTTTTCTGAAAGCACCCCTTTGTTATCACTAATTGTAGGAAGAGAATGAACAGCTCTATCATTTTATATTTGGTCTGATGATTCCTACCTCAGAGTTGTTCTCAAAATCACAGTACATTTATAGAAAAAATTGAGCTAGGAAGTGGGGTTAGTTAGCAGCTTGGTGTGTTCATCATACTGTTATGGAAGTTATGCCATTTCTTCACCTGAAGTAGTAACAATCTTATTATTCCCTCCACAACCATCATTTCTTTTGGAAATAAGAATACCAAATCCATTAGAAAATTGAAACATCTTGCTGACAACATACTTATAAGTGATCAATCAAACACTTTCAAGATGATAAAACCATTTTTAGCATTCTTATTTGTGTAACAGCTTCAAAAGGTCAGGTTATTTCTCTCCTTTTTTTTTCAAGGACATTTTATGGAGTCAATCAATTCTAGTCAAGCACCAGATCTTCCACTTCTGTTTCCACCTCCAAGATTAACTAGCATAACTGAAGCTCGGTTGCTAAGCAAAATACTGATTACATTTTTGACTGGTAGAAAGCTCCATCTGGTCACAACTTTTATTCATTTTACACAACAAATTTATTTGTTTTTAGATAGTAAAAAAAAATATTTTACATTCATACAGCATGCATTAATTAATTAAATTCCTGTAAATCCCCAGAGCTTTTCAGTGTTTAGCACTAGAAGGAAGGGAAAGGGAAATTAATTAGTTTAAAAAGACCAATGTAAATCAACAAAATATTATTAAGATTTTCAAAATATATTTAAACAGTTTAGTCAAACCAAGTTCTGTGGTGGATATTTAAAAAACCATTAAATATTGACCTATGCCTGAAAATAATATCACAGAATCACAGAATGGCCAGGGTTGGAAGGGTCATGAATCTCCAACCCCCTGCCACATGCAGGGTCACCAACCTCCACATTTAATACCAGACCAGGCTGCCCAGGGCCCCATCCAACCTGGCCTTCAACACCTCCAGGGATGGGGCATCCACAACCTCTCTGGGCAGCCTGTTCCAGCACCTCACTACTCTCTGTGTAAAGAACTTCCCCCTGACATCCAACATCCAACCTAAATCTCCCCTCCCTCAACTTAAAACCATGTCCCCTTGCCCTGCTGTTATCTACCCTTTCAAAGAGTTGATTCCCCTCCTGTCTGTAGGCTCCCTTTAGGTACTGAAAGGCTGCAATGAGGTCACTCCACAGCCTTCTTTTTTCCATGCTGAACAAGCCCAGCTCCCTCAGCCTGTCTCCATAGGGGAGGTGCTTCAATCCCCTGATCATCTTTGTGGCTCTCCTTTGGACCCTCTCCAACAGCTCCCTGTCTTTCTTGTACTGGGGGCTCCAGACCTGGATGCAGTACTCCAGATGGGACCTCACAATAGCAGAGAAGAGGGGGACAATCACCTCCCTGTCCCTGCTGGCCACCCCTCTTCTGATGGAGCACAGGATACCATTTGCTTTCTGAGCTGCACAATATCACAGTTTTACATTTGGAAAAAGCAAACCACAAGTTGCATGGAGCTATGAAAGAAAACAAAGCCAATTACAGAATTTAGAGGGAGAATTCAGTAGCAATATCTAGGGAATGTTAGGATTTTTATTGCTAGATTAAATGGAGAGCCTTCAGTTAATAGCAATCATCATATTAAAACGACTCTACAACTGGTTATGACAATGGATCTATTCCATGTATATCTATAGTGGCCAATATTTCTGGAAAATATCAAGAAATACTGTATAAATGAAAAGTTTTCATACCACGAAAGTTTTGACATTAGCTTACGGACAGCATAATGTCTGAAAATAAATTATTAGATGATGACATTTGGCTTTCCACTCTGATGATGAACAGGGAAGGAAATAAAATTTCTTAAATAATGGGAATTTACTTTTTCAGAAAGTCTTTCTATAACATGATTCATTGATTTAAAATACAGTAAAATCATAAATAGGGAGTGTGAGGGTGTCTTCTCCCTGACAGCACAGCCTTTGTCACTATCTCTATGTTACCCAGTCACATCTGGTTGACTCGCACACAATTTATGCAGACTTAATCAAATCTGCTTTCTTTGCATTCACTGTGTCTGGTTCTCTCTGCCAACCAAAAGCTACCAAAAATTTCTAAACCAAGACGTGTTTCTTTATGGAACAGTTTTCTTTCCCTTGGATTTATTACCAATCCATAATCACTTAAGGATGAAAGTTTACACTTTCTGTATCAGTCTGCCAGCAATCCAATTGCCTGGTGAAAATGTATTCTCCTGGGCACAGGAATGCAATTCTTACAGAGATACATTTATCCACATGCCTTAAACATAAATAATTTGTACATCATCAGGACTCAAACAGATGTTTATCTGTACATTATTAATAGAAAACAACTGTGCATTTGAATAAATGGGAATCATTTACCTGTTCCTTTAGCAGTTATTTACCTTTTTTTTTCTTTTTTTTTCTAAGATGGAGGTACTATATTTTCTTGGCCAACATTTCAATACCAATTTGACACTTAGGTGAAAGACTAGTTAAGAATGATGCATTTCACACAGTTTTTCTGTGTAGCATCAAATTATTATGATGTTGAATTTCTCATCCTCACCATTGTTCTTTTAAGTACATTGCTAAACGTGCTGCCACTCATCAAACAAAAATATGAACCCTCTTCTTCATGTTTTATAGGCCAAATTAAAAGGAAAATGAGAGGTTTTTTTGTGAGTGGTTTATTACTTGCGTAACTATAATTTATTTTTCTCAAGGAAAATCTGATGAATGTTTAACTGGAAGCACATTTTGGGATCCATATGAATCCTTAAGAACACATAGATATGGTAATGTAAAACAGAAGCTTTGTACAGAGACTTTTCAAAGACAGTAATGGGAATTAGGTTCTAAATTGCCATTGAATGTCAAACAATATGGGTACTTGATTGTTCCTTTGTTCTTCAAAGTACCTATGTTAATCTGTATAGAGTTGAACAGACATCTCTTGTTTTAGTAGCAACATGAAGCTGGTTTCCCAGTTGACACAAATCAACATAACTCTGACAAATCTCTGATTTATACCAGCTGAAATGTTGGGACTCCACAAAGACATTTATCTTTCAGCTGTTGAATGATTAATATTCACATCCTTCTTTAGCTTTCTACCTTCGTTTTGTTGATATTTCACATCCCTTGGGTGTTTCTTGAAAAGGTATTTTGTACTAATTTATTTCTCCTATGTATAGTTATAGGATTGTATAAAAAGGCAGTGAACATTTCCTGAAACTGTTAGGGCTGAAAAGGTTTACTGAATGAAACAAAAACATTCTCTATTCTTTTTTTCTCACTTTGTGAATACTACATATGTTCCTTTGGAAGCAGGGCAATGTATTGCCTGCCAACAAGGATGAAAAACATTTATTGCTAATAGAACCCTAATGCATCCATTTTACTGTATTCTTCTAATTTACTTTAAAGGAACTATATTTACACTCATTACAGAGTAAACTGTTCCTTGTATGTGATGAGCAACATGAGACAGGATGGCATAACTATAAGCATACTGGCAAAGACCCCTAAAATAAGAGCAGGATAGGACTGGAGGAGGAATAAATTCATTGACAAATTTTGTAATAAATATTAGAATCAGTTAGAACCTTGCAGCTGACTTTGATTGCATATGTTTCTTATCCATGCACCTGTATACTAGAGGGTTAGATGTGTTGTAGTAAGCTATTGGAAACATCCTTCTCTTGTTTTCTATTGGCTATAGAAATTAAACTTTCTTAAATCTGCTAGGCTCATAGCCTGTTGAGACTTCTGAATTAATAGTAATTAAAAATAGTAATTAAAAGCAGTGATGACATGGTGTGAAACCATAGGTGCAACCTGCCATGCTGAGAAGCTAACATATACCATTAAAAACTTCAAAAGGGCTGTAGCTCAGCTAAATTCCCTTTGAGGTGCTCCAATAAAACATCGGGGTCTATGTGGACCTAAGGAGAATTTCCTTCCAGATAAACTTTAGATAAATCTATTTACTTAAATATGTACTAGATCAATGTAAGTATTGTACATATTTCTACCAAAATCAAATGCAAGGCACTGATTACTTTCTTGCTTCATTTTCTTCAGTCTCCCTCCAGTGACTGATTTATAAAGTAAAGTCTCTGAGAAGCAAGAGTAATTCCTCTGGGCGTAAATATAACATCTGTTGATCAATGTGATTGATAGCATGGTGGAAATAATTTAATGTTTATTTATGCCCAGGTGAAATTCAATTTAATATTGGCTAGATTTTGTTGTCATTCTTTGTATTTTTTTGCATACAGAAATGTAGGTAATTTCAGAACATGCATACATTCTTCCAAAAGAGCTAAAGGAGAGATCTGGTATGTTTTATTACCTTAACTTTTATTGGGATGATTAAACATTTTTAATGCCTCCCATTCTGATTTTTCTTAGATTTTGTTGACTTGAAGAAAATCAATAAACAAGAAATTTACTTATGCATAAGCTGAAACTTGCTCCTGTACCCATGCTTACTCACTCTCACAAGGTGTTTTTAATTATCTGAAGCCTTATTTCAGAATTCTTTAATAGGGTTCAGGTGTGATTTTGGTCCATTGTTTAGGAAGTTTCAGAAAATTCTGAAAGCCACTGTAGGCATTTATTGCTTTCATTCCTGTCTGATGAATGGAAAAGAGTAAAACCTGGTAGAGTTCACATATAAGGTATCCTTCAGGAGTCACGGGTTTGGCTACCTGTTGCCTATCTGCACAGGAGTATTACTTTGCAACAATGCAATCAATCAGTCTGTCTGTGTTGACTGATAGGATCAAGTTGTTTCCCTTATCAGAAAGATAAACATTATCTAGGTAGAGCGGAGCGTGCTCGGACTATAAGCACATGCCTTTGCTACTTAATAGTCTGTCTCTTAAAAAGTAGATTAATATCTTATGCAATATATAATTCACTTTTTGATTGCTTGATTGACATACTGATGGTGGAAGAAAAACATCTAATGTTGAAAAATATCTTCAGAGTACTCCTAAGCAGAACAACAGTTACAGAAGGATGGCTGATGGAATTTTATATCAAGCAAAATTTGTCAGCTGCACACTCAAATCTGCAATTGAAAGTACTACAAAGAAGAGAATGGAACTGCTGCTATTGTAAATATAAAAAGCAGCTGGATGGCTATTGGGGCATCCCTTCAGTTATCAGGACAAAAGCAACATCCATGCAAAGCTTTTGAAGGATTGTTACTATACTGGAGAACCCAAGAGCTAAAATGATTCAAGGGCCACCCAGCAATCAGGGAATATTAAGTGAAAGTGTACAAACTGAATGCAGGTTCATATTACACAAATGAAGTCAAAATTCGGCTGAAAGCTATCTAATTTATACCAAAAAAATGCATTCAGACTTATTACTCCTAACAAAATAGTTGGAGGAAGGAGGGGAGAAAAGAAAGAAGAGGGAAAAAAACAACATATTGTTAGAATTCTTCCTAATATTCTGAACAACAGCAGACTATTTTGAAAATTTTCAGCATAATCAGATATTCCAATGGCTGACTGACTACCATATCATAGAATCATTGAATGGTTTGGGTTGGAAGTGATTTTAAGATCATCCAGTTTCAAACCCCTGCTATAGGCAGGAACACCATCCACTAGTTCAGGTTGCTCAAAGCCTGACCCTGTATGTGTCCAGGGATCCACAGCCATTCTGGGTTGCAGATTAGGTTATCAGATTATCTCTATTATTCTGTCCTGTACTGTTTTGCACCCTTTCTGTATCTATAAAAGATAAACTTGAGAAGTGTTCCTCACATTTCTCTAGTCTTCACTTAGATGCTTTTTAACTTCTGTAGGAGCTTGAAGATTCTGTAGCTCAAACACAACAATCTGATTTTTCCCATTAATTTCAAATGACATTTTTGCTGTCTTCAGTATTCTCTTGAAATTTCAAAACCTTTTCCTGTTAGAGGGCTGCAAAGTTTGCTGGTCTCTGCAAGTTGTTAATAAGGAGTACATTAAACCAATCCATCAACCCTGGCACTCAATCACAGTAAGTGAAACAGATGTTCTACCTGCAACGTCTCCCTAGAAACAGTTACAAAGGAGCATATTTCCACTGACTTTTACATTTGCACATTTATCTTTTTTCCATCATGGCTTTTTTGCAATTCTTGATTACCGACTGGCCATAGTATATTTGGAAAGCAAAAAACTTCTGATTAACTGTTTTGAACAGAATAAGCTATCCATTTAAAATGGATTTAAAATGCTGACACATTCAGAAGGAAATAGAACTCTTCATGTCCCCTTTAGGTCACATCTTTAATTTAGAAGTGAATTCCTTATTCAAAAATCACGGTCTTTCAGACATGAACGTGTGTATAAATCATGACTGACCAATGTGGTGGTTTAAAGCCATTAGCCCTTGTCCTATCACTACAGTCTCTGACAAAGAGTCTTTTTCCAGCTATTCTTTAGGCCCTTTGAGGTACTGGAAGGTCATAATGAGGTGCCCTCAGAGCCTTCTCTCCAGTTAAACACCCCCAGCTCTTTTGGTCTTTGCTTATAAGAGAGGTGTGAGCATCCTGTTGGCCTCCTCTGGAACTGCTCCAACAGCTCCATATCCTTCCTATGCTTGGGGCCCAAGAGCTGAATAGAACTATGATGTTACAAGTGTGGAAAGATGAAGTCAAAAAATGAGTGATTCTGTCTGAGTACTGAGATAAAAAAAAAAAAAAAAAAAAAAAAAAAAACAACCAAACAAACAAACAAACAAAAAAAAAAAAACAGAAAGATTGAGTAACCCGAAGAAGGCAGCACAGTTTCAAGCTAGGCAAAAATGATGAGGATCTTAGCCTAAATTTTGCTTCCATCAAGATAAAAACCTGTGTTTATTCTGGCGGATTATTGAGAATTATATTAGCAACAATATGGCTAACAGAAGGAAAGTAACTAAAGCTGCAATCATATCAGCCATCACCTTGCTCACAGTGGCAGAAGACTTCCTCCTTTTTCCAAGAGACTCACAAAGGCAAATCAAGCAGACTATATTGCCTCCCACTATATTTTTGCTTTCCGCTGCAGCACACAGCTGTCTGTTTTGCCCGACCCAGGAGCTAACCATCTCAATGAAATAAACTGATGAAAGAGAAGCAACCTACCTGCCAGGTAGTCCTGTCTGCTACTAATTGGACCACTGTGCAACTTATACATAAACCTAATATGCCCATACTTTCCCCATGGTCTGGAGGTCAAATATGGCGTAAACTAGATTAAATTAAAGGGATCCCATTTATGTCAGCTGAAAATAAAGACCATTCAATCTGTCTAAGAGCTGTAAACTATAAACAACAACAAACACTTCAAAGACTTGAATGTCTTACCTTGTATTAAGCTCCAAAGCTTGTCTATGTTGATAATAGTTACACTTTCCTCACTCCCCTCGCTGGTTGGTTGACCTACTTTTCTAACACTTTCCCTAAAGGTAGCACAAAACCTTTCTGAGTTTCTCGTACTACTTTTTGATCATATTTAATAACCAGGACCTCTTTTTGAAATCTGTGTACAGCTATTCACACCGGGAGAAATCCCAATAGTCTTTTGTCATCCAAGGGATTATTTGCATACTAGGTCAGGCAACAAATTTTAGTGGCTCTGTCTCTTTCAGTTAAATATATTTGACACGGACAAAAAAGATTTCTGTGTAGGTAGCGTTGTTTTGTTTTTTCCTCCCTGAATAATAGTCCATTCTGTGAGCACAGAGAGCCATGGACATCTGATAAGCTCCAGAGTATCTAATACATAAGAAAAGGGCTGACAGATATGAGAGGACTTAAGAAAGGTCCAGGAACTTTTGGAGTACGTCTAGAGAACAGAAATTTAATTTGTGGCATCTGAGACGGCAGTACATGCTTCCTTTAGACAGCTGAACCCCACCCAATAATTTCCAATCCCATTTTTCTGGAAAAAGGAAATAACCATTCATGTTTAAAAATGCAGATGCCAACTCACGGTTGCTCTACTGTATTAAGGGAGGCTGTAAGAAAAAAAGGGGACAGACACTTCAGTGGGGTCTGGTGAGACAGGACAAAGTGAAATGGTTTTGAACTAAAAAGGGAGATTTAGTTTGGATGTAAGGAAAAGGGTTTTTTTTTGTACATTAAGGGTAGTGAGACATTGGCACAGGTTGCCCAGAGTGGTGGTGGATGCCCCATCCCTGAGGATACCCAAGGTAAGGCTGGATGGGGCTCTGAGCACCTGATGGAGCTGTGGGTGTCCCTGTTCCTTGCAGGAGGGGGTTGGACCAGATGATTTTTAAAGCTCTCTTCCAACTCAAATGATTCCAGGATTTTATTTCAAGTGATCTGACATTTCTTAATCCCATTTTGTGGCTGCAGACCAAAGTAGAATGCTGTTTCTACTATTAAGAAAAAAGATTCTGGTCCCAGCACAGACCTTGCTTCCAATACTTCAGTACATGAGACTCCACTGAACAGCAGGAATGCCAAAGCAGACAAAAGCAACACTGGGGAGTCTCAGAGTGCCCTTCTGTTAAATGTCTACCCCCTGCTTTTCGTGTTTGCACTTTCTATATGTGTCTCCAGTATTTCCACATCAAAAATCCTGGCAATCATGAGCTTGTCTTCTATGTCAATTCTATCATACTTCAGCAGAGAAAGGCAGTAACTGTCCAATATACAATCTGTCTGAAATTTGGAGTAAGACATAAAACTTCAAGTTATGTTTTTCAGCTTATCTAACATTCCCAGGGTAACCATTTGCCTAGTACTATTAGTCACTGGTCACTGGGATTGCCTGGACAGCTCTGCTGAACTTCTAGAAAACCCTCTGCAAATTTTCATGCTTTTCCTTGTCCATCTCAAAATGCATGAATACTCCCATGCATAAGTCTGTATAGGAGACTTATTAGGAATTGTGAAAATATGAGTCTATTGGAAACAGTTCTAATCTACAGTCAATAACTTAGTACCTGTACTTTAGACATTTAATCTGGAATTGCTTTTGCATCGAAAATTGCCTTTGAAGCCCAGTTCATCTTTTAATTATGCAATTGATCATTATTATGTAATGAATGTTGATAATGTACTGTTACATTTATATATGTGTGTGTTATGACTCTGTCCTGTTAAGTAATTGCTGTAATAAAACCCTTCTGAATAGGTTTACAGCTACAAAGGTGTAAGTGATGTGGTAGTGATGGAAAAGCAAAGCAAAAGCAAGCAAACAGCACTGGGAAGTGTAACTTCAAAAGAAATGAAAGAAATGAGGAATGTCTGTATTTAGGATGGGTTTTTGTGAGTGCAAGTGCTGTCATCCATTGCAAATAAAAATTAGATTTGTTAATCTCATTAATATAGTTTGTATTCGAGCAATTATTACCTGAAGAATGATGCAGTTTCTTGGAAAGAATTTAAGCAATGTGCTTCATCTGGAACAGAAACAGGAGTTTTTTCTTGCATGATGTAAAACACAGTAAAGAATGCTGAAAGTTAGAGGTTTTATGAGGTTTTGATTGCCTACAACAAAAGGAGCATAGCTATTGTATTTTGAAAGGTTATTACACTAGCCCATTGACTTTCAAGTCTAATAGCAGAGGACAATTCACAGATAAAAGTATTATCTTCATCTGAACTGAGAGCTAATAACAGATGTAGTTCTTGCCAACCAGATCCTTTCAGTGCATTGAATGAAGCACAGAATTGATTGAATGCATCCAGCAAATTAAGTGGACATCTTGCAATGGCTGAATTAATTGTAGGATATGTTTTTGTGTATTATTTCTGAGTGAAAATTCAGTGGCTCTCAGTAAATGCATGGATGGATGGATGGATGGATGGATGGATGGGTAGATGAATGATTGATGGTGCAGCAATCAAACATGGCCAATTAGTTTTCCATTCTTCTAGTCAGATTGCTCTATTAAGAGTCAGGAATACACTAATAACAATGAAGCTTAGTAAACTCACCCTTATTTGCTGCTCAGGGTGAAATTCATCCCTGTGAATATGCATAGCAAACACCCTTTCACATTTCTCCTTCCTCTCTGCAAAGAAAACTCTTGCATTCATTAAGAATTTTTTTTTTGACATTTGCAATCAGGACAGATTTTCAAAAGTGTTTACTTTTAGAACTGAAAAATAAGTAATCACTTGTTCATGTTGGTCATTCATTCACAGTAAATGCTAACCTCTTCTGAAGAACCAGCCCAGCTGCCCACTCATACTTAAGAGGAACTTCCTGGAATCAACAATAGGAGGAAATAGAAGAATAATTTCATTATTTCGCTTCAAATCCTTCCTTAAACTCAGTGATGTAAAAATGAATAGATAAAAATAGTGCATAAATACGTCTGTTCACTAACCAGAAAAAGGCAATCTGAGTAGTTGGTGTCCTAGTGAGGTTCATCAGCGACAAGCGGAGCAATTCATACAGAGTGCATCAAGGCTGTTTTCTTGTATTCACCACTGAGTACAGTACTGGTTGAAAGGTACATTACAGTTTAGTTAAACCAGAAAAAAACTTCTAGATAGAGAAGGTAATTGCTGGGTTGGGAGTATACCCTCATCCTAGTTAGTATATATTTTCTCATATTCTGTTTCCCCTTCTCTCTGTTTATTCCCATCCTTCACCTTACACTCAAAGGGTTATTTTTGTACACCAAAGACTACTTTTGACCTTGTTTTGCACTGCACTGACACAGAAGAGTCATGATTGATTAATTCATTCTCTTCATCCTAATCATGGCAACTGTAAATCTGTTACTGACCAGATTTTGCATCCTGGACCATTTTCATGTGTCTAGATTGGAATTCAGTTGAAAATTTGGTAACTGCTGCTGAAAATGCAATTTCAGTCTTAACTTTGCCTTTTAAATATTTTTTTTTAATTAAACCTGACAACTATTTCTAGTCCTTAAAGTGCCCTTTAGCTTTGTACTCAACCACCCAACAAAGGCAAGCCTTCCCTGACTTCAAATAGACTTGTCCTGACAAAAGCTTTCCTTTCTCCCAATAGTCCCCACCTTCTGCCCAATAATTAGCCACTATCACGCTTCTTTGAGGACACAGAAGTGTACAGGTTCCTAGAAAACTCCTTCTGCCTAAATTTTTCACACTTTAAAAAAAGCAAACATATGTACATTAGGGCTAGTAGTCATTATTTACATAACTTTTTTTTCTTTTTAATTCTTTTGTGTTCTCCCATTCTTAAATTGATTGTGAGATTTACTTTAATTCAGCTTACGTCTAGCTGCATGAGAGAGTATAGAAAGAGTTGTTCTGAACCTGTTACCCCTAAGTTATGCATACACTATTTTGTTCACATTTTAAAGATTCCAAGAGCATAGCACATATATATAGCACCAGCTTAGGCTACGATTCTGTTTTCATACAGCCATGTGAGCAAGAACTCCATCATACTGGTGTAAAACCAATTAATTAGAAGGAATAACATGAGAAGCATGCTACTTTCTCAGAAGCTAGGCCTAGAAAGATGCAGCCCGTATAAGCCAAGCTACATATTCATTTCTGCATTGAATTCATTAGACAAAACATTTCTTTTGCAAGTAATTTATGTTTGATTCAGTCCATTCTGACAGTCCTGAATTGATCCCAAAAATCTTGAAAGAAATAAGTGGATTATAAACATCTAATAATTAAAACAATGAATAGTCAGCTGTTGCATTGAGAGCATTTTTTCTTGTGCTGGTCACTTATGACTTCTAAATCTATTGTCAATGATTCACACTGCATTACTTTTTGCTGGCCAAATAACCAATGGAAACATTTTTGGGTGGGAGACTAGACATTATCATGGAAATCCTCTTTGATCATGGTCATCTTAAACAGATTTCATCAAATGAGTGTTGCACTTAAAAATCTGTGAAACTTTTGTGATGAATGAACATACCCCCTGACTTTCTAAATATTTAAATCTATAACTATTGTTGTTCAGAGATAACAAAAGCCAATTTTAACTGCACCTACCTGGGATTGCTAAGTTTTAGCTCTAGTGCAAAGAACTAATTGCAGCCTAAATATAAGGGTATCCAGCTTGTGTCTTCGTGTAAGTACAGCCATACAAAGGGTTTATTTGTGTTAGAACTTCTCCCACATGCAATGTGAGCATGTGACTGAATCTGAAATCTGCGCCCAATCAACACAAAAATAGAATATGTTTGACACACAGTTAAGGAACCTCTTCTGGTCCCTCTTCTGGACCCGAAGTTCTGTAATCTGCCACTGCTTCCTTTATTATTACATATCCAGATAACATACATAACATCAAATTCCTTTTAAAACATAATCAAAGCCTTCTTTTGATTAAAAGATAGTAAAATCCCTTTTGGATTAAGAAGGCAACCTGTCATCTGTGAAATGCAAAGTCTGTGGGGAAAAAATACTGTAGCCTGTGCATAAGAGAGTTACACATATGAAGGTAGAGAGAAATCAGCTGTGAAATAGGAATCTTGAGACTCACACGCATCCTCTGTCTCAGATGCTGCCTTTTCTAGTAGGTATGCTTTACTGAATGCCATTGGTGGGCTTCACTTTCCAACAAATGAAAATTTAACAGAAAATTTTCCTGACGGCTGAAAGGAGCAATATTATCTTCATTTGAAGAATGCAAATCTTTAAAGCTATGATTCCTCATTCTACAGAGATGCTGTACGACTTTTTATACAGACAGTGAAGTCTGGTCACAGTAGAGAATGACTCTGATTTGGGTCAGGCTGAATCATATTTTGTTATTTTCTGTTTTTCTCTGTTGTCCATATAGAATAATAGAATCATAAATTGGTGTAGGTTGGAAGGAACCTTAAAGATCATCTAGTTCCAACTCCTGTGCCATGGACACAGGTGAGCCATGGACACAGGTGACCATTTGGTGAGCCTCAAACAGAGGCTCTGGCGCAGCACACCAGAATTAGGTAAATAGAAGGAAGCTGGTTTTTATTCAGAAATGAACAAAGAAAAACAGTCACAACAATGTAACTATGCTTAATTTCTGGGCATGTTTAGAGAAGATACAGGAAAAAACAAGCCAATTAATTTCTGTTATAACAATATAGAAAGGAACTTTTTTTAACTCAGTTCTAATTCTTACAAAAATAACATTAGTGTGTGAAAAGGGTAAATAGATATTGACTTGATCTACTTAGGTTTGTTTACAAAAAATAACTTCCAGTGATCAATGTCTGTGCCCTCTAGAAGTGCAGTATCAATTCTGACCTTGAATCATAGATCAAACACTCTTGATTTTTATCAGGAAAGAAAGAAAAGAATAAATTTGTGATTTAGCTAGTAACAATTTTCTCACTGACATGTAAACATAACACAGTGATAATGCAAGGGTTAGTAGCTGCAGTACTTCATCATCTTTTATTTGGAAAACAATAGAAGAAAAGAGGGAAAATTGGACACAGGGTGTAGAAATGCCAAATATCTGCCATTTATTTACTGCCTCAAGTATTCTCAAGGAACAAGAATTCCTCACCCATTCTTACCTCCTCTACTGTTCGAGTTTTAGCTCCAACCAATATTCTTTTTCTCAACCACAGATTATGAGCTTAATATTTGCACTGAAGTACCACATTGAAATAGATTATGGCATGTGTGTTGCATAAAAACAAAATAAATTCAGTCCATGCTCCAGAATTACATACAAAATATAGGGTCACCTATTAGCTTCAAAATCATTCACTTTTGCTGAAACAATCAGCCAACCATAGAAGCATCTGTGTGAAAAATTCACATGCTACAAAACTACATGACAATCTCTAATAGGAATCCATATCCTTCTAAAGCTCGAGCCAGATTATTGCTAACCAGCAATTAATTAACCAGAAATTAATTGCAAAGCCTTCGAAAGTTGTTTATAATTCATCTTAAATATACTTGTGAATCTGTCATCTTTAGGTAATTTACTTTTTGTATGATTCAGTGCTTGCATAAAATAGTCTAACCTCTTATCTCAGTACAAGGCAATGGTCTTTGCATATGATGGGCACAAAACTCATCCACAGCCACTAAGAAAAGGAATAGGAAAAGTAAAACAAAAGATGCCATGAAGTTAGGAGGTAAACATTGTGGAAAGAAAGACTAAAACAGAATTGTGAGAGGTAGACAAGAAGCAGAAACTTAACTGTGGCACACCAAAAATCTGCCTGGAGTTATCTGGTTTGAACCAGTAGGACACATAGGTCACATCAGAGAACTTATCTTGTGGAAAGATTAAGTGCCAGTACATTTAAAAAAAGGAGTATGTGAACAAGGATTCAAGCTCCACCACTGTGTAAACCTGAGCAAATTTCCTGATAACCTTAAAACGTATTTCAGCTCAGAGATTATTTTTTTTTTATTTCCCTACCCCAGCAAAACATTGCTATTTTACCTCCTGTGGGACAGATAAGAGATGTACTGCTAGATTCAACTAGTGAAATAGCAGCGGATCTTACGTGTCCTCCCTTTTGGTCCCACCTTGACTGTTGTATGCCTGATTGCTCCTCGGCAGGGAAGTCTGATGATCTTGTTTCTTTGAAGAACATTAATGCATGGAGTGCCAGTGAGTACACCTACCCTGCAGAGAGCACTGCTGTGTAAAGGCACACCTGCTGGTTATAAACTCGATAGTGTGTATGCCACTGCGTAGCATTCAGCCCAGTACAAAGCATGGTGTGAGAGACAGTAAATCTTCCTGCACTGAGCTATGTGCTCAAGCATGGGAATGGGGAGCAACAACAAAGCAGAATCTCCCCACATGCCCTCCTGCCTCTGACTGATGTATGTCTCCTTTGTCTGAAGCACCCTAGAGCTTCCACCTGTATGCCTAGATGTCTTCTTTCACTGTATGCCAGGTATATTTTTGCAATATGGCTACTGAGAATACATAGATTTTCTACATATCTCACAGTCTCCAGGGAACTACTCTCTCTGCTTGGCCTGAGATTATCAGGGCTTTGTCTCCCACCAAAGCTGCAAATCATTTCAGCGAATTCATGTGCCTAAAAGTCAGGTATCTCAACCCAGCTATTTTATGGGTTCCCTCTCCATAGAAGGAACTGCTCTCAATAGGGAGAGCAGTTCAGGACTTGACTGAAGGTAGAGTAAATCAGTCTTTGAGATGTGGAACTTTTGGAACAGGTTGCCCAGAGAGATGGTGGATGCCTGTCCCTGGAGACACTCAAGGTCAGGCTGGATGGGGCTTTGAGAAACTTAATCAAGCTGTAGGTGTCCCTGTTCATTATAGGAGAGTTGGACTAGATAATCTTTAAGGGCCCCTTGTAACTGAAACAATTCTATGATTCTGTTTGTCTCTCTTAACGTGTGCTTAACAACTGACATAATCTGAACACTCAGCCCATAGACAGCAAAAATTAGATAGGATATTTCATATGGATGTGACAATCAAAATATTTCTGATGTTTATCTCCACGAAACCATGCTCACATCAATGAAGTTTACAAGTTCAAAGGAGAACAGCAGCTCATATTTTTGTGAGCTACCACTTTGCTAAGGGGGTTCTGTCTTGTCTCCTACTGCAAACAAGCTTTGACTGATTTACACAGTTGAAAAAGAAAAGGCTTCAACATAATTTAACTGGACATAGTTAGACAAACACAGATGCAACCCTAGGTATAATTGTTTTTTTTTCCCCTAGCTGATAACACCAAAATAAGAAGTTATTGTATCCAGTCCAAAAGATGTGTGTAAATTGCTACACTGAACTAATGCAGGCTGACATAATCCTAGGGAACTGGGTGGAAAATTTCTTTGTTATCTAAGTAACATTTATCTACAGCATATTTTTTTTTTTTTTTTGATAAATTGTTCTCAAATTGATTCTTTGGTAGAAATCACTGAATCACAGAGCTACCAAGCAACATCACTTTGCATTAGTCAATGTGTTAGCCCCGTGTGTTTTGTTGGTAAACAAACTGCAATTGACTATGGAAATCTTCCTAATGCTACTTTCTACTCTTACCTTTCTCCATGCTTGAGGTACAAAAAAAACTGGTGTAACTTTTCTAAATCTGGTTTGTTGTTTTTTTCTGACCTTAATCATTTCTGTTGTTTGGAGCACCAGTTTAAACTGTTCTTATGTCATCTAAAAAGGCATGAAAGCAAACACCTGTTCTCGTTCCTCTAAGACAACATTCTATAATATTCTTTGGAAGATAGATTTCAAACACTGACAGTCCAGAACATTGGCAAATTTTTTATTTGTTTGTTTTGGTTTTGCTATTTTCATATTAAATGTTACTATCTAAAGTCTTTGGGGATTACTGCAATAAAAGTGCTTTATTTCTCCCTACAGGTTTTGCTACAATTATTATTGTATTAATTGTATGAACTGATGATACCTGCTTAAGATACCATTTTTAAAGAACACATGTAGATCAGTATGATTTTGCAAGGGAGAGGCTATTATTTTTTATTTCAATTGACAATGCTAAGTAGAGAATTTTTATCTTTATAGACCTCACTGACAATTGACTCTTGGAAGCAAATATCTCTGCATGAATTAATTATGTTTTTCTGTCAGTGGGCATTAGATATATTACCTGATGTTTGAAACTAAGAAGGCACAAATAGACATCACAAGTATGCAAAATGAAAATTCCTCTGTAAAGTAGCTTTACTTTCTGATAAGTTGGTTTCCATAACAACTTGAAGTCACATTATCATTTGATCAGCTCTTGGTAAGAAAACACGAAACTATTTTGGTCCAGAAAAAGAAACAATTAATATATTCAGTAACACATGCCATATCTTTGGTAATATGGCCATCAAAACTGAAAAAATCAGTCATGCTGCTGCAGTTTTGAAATAAGTGCAAGGGAAGAAAAGGAAGGTTAAGAACTAGAAAAAAAGACTTTTATCAAATGTAAAAAGCTGAATTGAGGTGTTGCGGCCAACAGGAAGAGGGACAGATGTCTCTATGTCTTCAGGTGCTATAAAAGAAAGTATGAGAATAAGATAAGAGTGGGAGCATTGTTATGGAAGATCAGAAATGTACTGTTCAAAAAATAGCTTCCGTTTTCAGCTTTCAGGTGAACTAACTGTCCTTTTTTTGAAGTAAGAGACTTTGGATCAGGTCTATTGAAAATAAGACACACATGTCTTGGATAAGCTAAAAGAATGTATTTCTTTTATAAGTAAATTTAATTTACGAAAGGCATAAAAATCAACAAAATATGTCATATGATCATCTTTTTTCCACTTCCTGCTCATTCATTTTTGATAGGTCCTCAAGAATCAGATTAATATGATACAAAGTACTGTGTTAGTAAAATCCCTTGAAATATCCTTGGAAAACCATCAGAGTGAGGTTCTGTAAATACTGCATCAAAGCAAGATTCTTGTGCAAACTTCGTAGTGAAAAAGATGATTTAAATTCAGGAAGCAAGATTCAACAGCAAATAGTTAATTGTGCAGAATATTTTGTTACCATGTTTCTTATTTCCCAACCTACATCACTTGAAACAACTAGTCCCAGAACTTGCTGAACTATTCCTACCAGGTGTAATCTTGGCAGACAATGCAAAATCTTAATCTTCAAAACAATTCAGACAATGAAGTTGATTTTATTTCACCAGAAATTGTCATTATACCAGGTAATAATTATATCTACATTTTTCAACCATCTACCAAGGAAGGAAAAATTCCTGGAAAATCACTACTGTGTGCTCTGTCTCTCACTCTATTCTCTCTGTCTCTTTCTCTCTCTCCTTCTATCCCCATCTCTTTTCCTTCTAAATGTTGACAAAGCCCAATTGATGGAAGAGAGAATTTTTGGAACTTTACTAAATACATGACAGTTGTAATGATTATTTTGAACATTTTACTTCTGAATTTAAATGATCAGTGCTAGAGCGAATATCTGAAATGTTTTTTTATTCATCATGAACTGCTGTTTCCTATGTATTCACTGGAAATGTGATCTACATACAGAATGATTTTTTATCAGTGATAAACTTCTGTGTCATTGGAATTCTTTCTCTAGAACTGTGAATAGACATAATGTACTTTGGAAGAGTGATTGCAACTCTAAAGCCAACACTAACCAACAAAAAAGATCAATTTTTCCATGCTCAGAGAATTATATCTTCACATATAATAATACAATCATTGTGATTTTCATTTTTTTTTTTATTTTGGTGGTCTATCTAAGTAAAAAATAAGATGAATTCAGAAAAATTCACAAAATATCTATGCTGTATTTCACAAAACTCAGTATTCGAGCATGATACAAGGCTCAGTGAAATACCCTGTCAGGCTAACAGAACATCTTTCATTGAGTGAGCTTTGGATTGAACCCAGTGGGACAATATGGCCCCAAGCCAAACTTATTTTCTCCTTTCCCTTCCCAACTCCTTCCCACCCTGCTATGTAGAACTAGTGCTTTATTCACTTGGCACTGAGGGTATTAACCCTGGACATGAAAGGAGTAAGACAAAACCATGCTACCTAAAAATACAGCTAATTTTAGTACGCTTACAGCCAATCTTTCACAACCATCCTTTCTTCCTTTAGATCAGGCAACAGACAGACTTGTGTACCCAAAGAGCCTTTTGCTGCCCTCCCCTTTATCTCAGTTTCTTTCAAGCAGTGTCTTGAAACATCTAACACTCCAAAAGAAGGTTCTTACCCTGACCTTCTCTTAACAGAGCCAAGAAAATGTTAAACAAACCAATATCTATAATTTCAGTGTATGCAGTCAGCAAGCAGGACTTTTAATCAGTGTTTAAGTAATAAAAGACAGCAACATCACCACACAGCCACGAGTCATCTGAGTGAGCCGAGTAAACAAAACTGATAACAATCATATTGTCTTCAGCATTCTTGAAAGATAAAGCATCACTCAGACTTTAATAAACGGGATAAAGTAATCCTTTTTGCCAGTTTATACGACCTGAAGCCATTAAGAATAAATTACTTTTTTTAATTAAAGATTTTTTATTGCCTAATGAATGAATTTAAAATGTAAACTGCTGATTGAAAAAGGAAAATGGGCTTCAGCCAAGACAGTGAAAAATTCCAGCATGTAAGAAAAAATTAATGAGATCCAGTCACACACTGCATTGACCTACTGCAATTTGAACAGGTAGTTAGCATGTTTAAAGAGAACAGTACATTAACATAATCTGAATTATCATTATTAAAATGCTGCTTCAGGTATAATTAGTATTTCATTATCATTAATGTCATGATTTAATTTCCATCCTGGACAGATTTCTTCTACAGTTGCTTCTTTCCTGCCTCCATGAAGTGTGGTAAATAACAGAACAAATCTTCACAGTTTCTTCATAAATTAATAGAACTTAAAGTCAGAGGGAGCTTTCCTAACTCTGTGCTTTTTGACTGTCTTGCTATGCCATCCTGAGCAAAACCCTCTCAATTGTTTCTCTAAGATCTGTCTCTCCCAGCAGTCACAATCATCTCTAGCAAACCTAACTCTCGTAACTTCAATATTTATGACCTTAGAACACAGATGGTAAGAGGTAAAATATTGGGGTTCCAGTCCCATGAGCCTCCATATTCCTGCATCCTGTGGTCTACAGTGAGTAATGGTTCACCTTAGATAGAAGAAGCCTGGTCTTACATTTTGGTTTTGCTCACAATCTGTTTGTTTGTTTGTTTGTTTGTTTGTTTATTAAAGCACTTTCTAACTGCTGGTATCTGTAATTAATATTTGTCATACTACCTTACCTCAAGCGTTAGACCCGCAAAACCACATAGCAAATGGTGTAAGCGGGTCAGCCTTAGGCTCATGATGTGTGGTATCACCCAGAGCCCGTCAGCACTTAACAACATGAGCTTCCTGTATTTGTGCTTTGAGTGATAATTAAAGCCATCACGTTCTTGAGGATCTGTATTCATTTTTGTTTTCCTGTTAAGCCTCCATAGAACTTTAGTTATACCCAGCAGTCACATTACTGCATCCTTCAGGTTAGCTTTGGCTTTCAAACACTGAGCTGTACAATGAGCTAGAGGTCTGTGAACCAAGCTCTGAGCACCTTATTGAGCTGCAGATGTCCCTGTTTACTGCAGGGGAATTGGATCAGATGGCCTTTAGAGGTCCTTTCCACCACAAGCAATTCTGTGACTTAATTATCTTCTCCATTTAAATTTTGTCCCTATTTCTGCTTATCTTTTGCTTTCCACTACTAGATGATGTGATTGGATTATTTTGTTTGATGTGCTGTGAGCTTCTGCTAGATTAAAACTCTCTCTTTCAGTTGGAGCCACTGATAAACTGTGACTTTATCATCTTTTTATCTTCTCTTTTATATTATATAAATTGAGTTTAATAAACTAGAAGGAAAAAAGAAGAAAAGAAGTATATAGACTTGAAACTTTTGACAATTTTCCAAATTGTGCCTTTCTTCTTTGAACCATTTCCAGTTTATTTGGCCTCTTTTTTGAGTTATGTAACTGATGCGACTTACCAAGAGAAGTCTCATAAAAGTGATGTGCCTGACACATCTTTATTTGATTATGTTTTCCCAAGCATATCAGGCAAAACATTACTTGAACCTGTTCTTTAAGCTCTAGAGAATGCGCTCATCCCACTGAGGTTAGAGCTTATGATGTGAAATCATTAAGAATTCATAAAGTTTTCTATAATAATATTTAGGTTAGTGTCACCAAGATCTTTCTAAAACTTTCCAAAATTTTCCAAGTTTAATCTCTGCTTTATGTTTTTCTCCTTATAATTTGGGGGCAAACCAAATTATTTTTCTCTCCTTGAGCAAGAACAACTGAAACAGGGAATTCTCTCCCACTTAAAAACTAAAAGTCATCAGAACTTGTTTTGAAGAACCACATAGGCAGCAGATTTTGGATTAAAAAAACAGTTTGGCACAGAGAAAATTTAAAACTTCCTTCTTCCAGAATAGTCTAAAATATGTTTCTGGTCCCGGAACTTACCACACTCTGGAATTAAACTTTTGGGATGTTTTTTTTTTTTATTATTTTCTCCCTTCTTTTGGTTAACTTATTTCAGTGAACACACATCAATTTGAAGTTTCTTTAAAAACCAAATTAATAAATTACATAGAAAAGAACTACAAAGATACTTGAGCAGCTGACTCTTAAAAGTCAGATGTCATCTTGAGCATCTCAGTGTTTTAAAATCTGAAATTTAGGAATCAAGACAATGTGATGTACCTGGATTTGCCACACAACAAGACCAGATGATTGTAACAGTTCCATCAGCATTCAGTATACAAAGCAAGATCTACAAACATTTGCTTTGTAGAGTCTTATGTCCCTTTGGCATTTGGTGCTGAGGCTCCAGACATTCCTGTAAAAGGCAATTCACAGACTTGCTCTGGATCCTGTGCCAGAGATTCCTCCCTTCTTCCATGACTCCAGAGGAAGCACCAGAGATGGAAAGGACAAGGGAAACATTAACTGCATCACTGTGCACAAGACCACCTCCCCCCAGAAAAAACCTTTGCATCCATCAGCTTTCCTTTTATGAACATCCTGAGCAACTGAGGATTCTTATAACCACTGATTATAAAAAAATCCTTTTGGTATGATTCTTCCATTAAGTCAACCAATCTCCTCTAGATCCTTGAACACTATTATTAGGCACAGAATTTCATGACAGAAGTTTCTAGATCTTAGACAATTCACATGGAGAATCAGCTTCCCTATGCCTTAGGTAATCTTGTTAACTCTCCTTTTTCCCATGACATTCAACCCACGTTCCCAGCCTCTTGCCCACATGCCCACACAAGTATCAGTTTATAAAGTGGCTGTAGAAACCCGTATTAACAACCCATAGCTTTCAGCCCACAGCTGTCAGTCTATTCCTTTCTGTGTAGAAGCCTTTCTGTCTAAAGGTTTTAGCCTTTAGAGCCAACAACCCAACAGACCGTGACTGATGAGGCCTGCATCCATGCCAGGAACTAGAGGTGTCACTTATTCAAGGATGGCTTTGGACTCTCTTACTGATCCTGCACCTTAGGGCTGTTGTTTTATCCAGCCACACCAGCTAAGATTCTGCCCCTGCATAGAAAAGGCATTCCATAAAAGTCACATATCATTAAAATTTATCTATTAAAATCTATTCTCATGACCCAGTGCAACCTCAGTATTCAGAGCAACTTGCAGAATGGCTTATCACTTTCTGTACAAACATCCTAATTGTATTTTACATCGTGAGACATAGTGATCAAACATTCAATTAATTCTGGGTGTGGTGCCTCATTTTATTTTATTTTATTTTATTTTATTTTTCTGGGAGGAGCAATAGATTAAGGTTGGACATAAAGAAAAACTGTTTTACAGTGAAGGTGGTGAGGCACTGGCACAGACTGCTTTGAGAGCTGGTGGATGCCCCATCCTTGCAGACATTCAAGGTCAGGCTGGATGGAGCTCTGAGCACCCTGATCTGGCTGTAGATCTCCTTGTTCAATGCATGGGAATTGGATTATATGACTTTTAAAGGTCTCTTCCACCTTTAAGGGTTCTATGATTCTATTTCTATGTGACTGTATTTTTAGTTTACAGCAGAAACTTGTAGAGTTCAGGAAATGTACTTTCTTATATAAGTATTATAAATCAAAGTAATAATAAATAAATATTACATGTACCAGGCAAGAAGCAAGTCTGCAAATCGTGTACTATAAACCTTATCTTGGCAAGACTGTACAGGTGAAGCGCCACAGAGATTTGCAGGAAAAAAAAGTGTGCTGGTATACACAGAATTTTAGATGTAAATTTCCATGTTACAGAGCTCTCATCATCTAATTTTGCAGTGCCCTCTCACTGTGAATAAGGCAAACAACCATCATCTACGTTACAAGGAGTGGAGCTTTCCGAACAGAGGTAGTTGAGAAGCTGTACCTGGAATATCAGGTGAATTTTTGGCCTCCTTAGTTCAAGAGGGACACGGAGGGAGAAGTTCAGGAAGGTGGTGAAGGGGCTGGGGCATCTGATCTATCTGGATACGCTGGGCAACATGGGGTCTGGTGAAGAGAAAATGGGGAGGTGATTTATACTTGAAATGTACTTACAAAAACAAAACAAACAAATAAATAATTTTTAAAAATCAATGATTTCTTAGCAGTTATGTGATCATGCAGCCACATTGAGTTTAGTATGAAGCTGGTACTTCCACTCAGTGCTTTGCTGTAATGCATGAAAGCAGGTGGTATTGTGAGACCCATTCAAAGGTCTCTTTATCGCACTGTGCTTTAGTGGAAATGCAAAGTGGAAAATGATACTTTTTTCTGTCTTCAGATTCAGACCATTCCTGAGGATCAGTAGACTGATCTGCCTCTTTCAGTTCTTTGGAAATGGCCTTGTAGGCTATTGACACTTCTGCAAACACATAATGTGCGGAAGTCTCCTTTAGGGGACATAACAGTTATTGCTAATAATCACCTCAGAAGCAATTGAGTGAAAACTCACATAAAATGCACACAATTTAACAGACAAAATAAATAGAATTTGCAGATGTAGTTTAATTTACTGACAGTAAATAAAATATCACACTCAAATAATTTCTATACTAGCAAGAAAAGGAAAGTTAAAAAAATGACAAGGATACACAGCCATTAAGCTATTTCTCTGCATCTCTCTTCATCTGGGAGAGCATAACAACTAAATAATATTATTTTTGTGGGAGTTCAGTAGCCCACACTTACACTGAAATAGATCTAAGATCATATGATACTTTTCAGGTGAAATTAGTTCACTTTCAGGTGTTCCCAGATGATATAGTTAATTATGTGCTCGGAGAGGCATGCTGTAGCCCCTTGTGACTTAGAGTCTTTTATTTCTTCTCATGGGGACTGAGGTACAAGCATATAACTCAGAATATGTATATATAGTTATATATGTATGTGTACACATATATAAGTCAGAAAAAGTTACTGGAAAATGCTCCCACTTCCTCTAGTTTGTATGTACTTATGGATTACAAATATTTTTGGAGCAGAGATTTTATCTCTCTCTGAACCAGCTGATGCATATATTTGGGGCTGTGCTGTAATAGAGTGAAATGAGTACCTCTGGAAAGAGCAGAAGTTGCTGATGATTTTCAGAACTAACTGAAAAAGCTTCACTGTTTGCTCCCTGATGAAAATCAGGAAAAAGACCTTCACCCTCTACTCAATTTAAATTGCAAAATTTCTTCTGCTCAAAATATTGCAGGTTTTTTTTTTGTTTTTTTTTTTAATAGTGTTTACACTGTTTGTATAGGAGAAGTGAATTTTCCTTGGAGATACAAGTGGATCACAGGAGAAAGAAAAAGAAAACAAACCCAACACATTTTGAACATGCAGATGGAAACTATTACTATACAGCCTACTTTTTATAAAAGAGAGACATGCAATAAAGAAGCTGAAATAAGGCACTGCTGAATGGCTTGAATAATTTCAGTAACATTTATTTTAATGAAAACAGTTAAATATGTCAGTGTGCCATAAATATACATCTTGCATTTAAATATGCACAGGATGGAAAACAGGAACAATTATTTCATGAGAAATAAGACTTATTTTAGACTGATATTCTCATTACTGCAGGCCACAAAAAAAAAAAAGACTTGCAGATTTGCCTAGTTCTGGATTTCTTGCCCACAAAACGAAGGGAAATTCCTTCCACCTCTTTCAGACCAACCTCACACCAAAAATTTTTGATTAGAGATTTGATTATCCATTACCATGCTTTAGATTTTTTCTCTGTTTTAAATAGAGGTGTTGAAAATATTCATGAACAATAGGGTTTACAAAAACTGTCTCCAAATAATATCTCAGTTCCAGAGATTATCTGGGCACAGCCCCCCATCAAGTTTGCTATGGACAAAGGTATATGGTCTGTTCTTGGCTTGTTTGTTAGCCATTCATCAAAATCTTTCTAACTCAGTGATTGATGACCCTCAGAAAACAAGTCTCAGTGCAACTCTCAACCTTCAACCACCCTTTTATAACCAACATATGACCTGCTCAGTTGCACCAAGCAGATGAGAAGAACAATACAAATGGAGATGTTCAGCTCTAAGCTGTACCTACCAATGCTTGTTGCCATGGCATAAAATTTGAGTCCATTAGCAATACTGCAGAGCGATGCTCCTGGAATTTTTTATGCCAAGTGTTTTAACATTGCTGAAATGTTTTAATAAAGGGACAGTGTGATTTCAGAGGGCTTTTAGGCTATGAGAAGTATTCTCTGCTCTTGCTAATTCTTGCTCTCCAAGCAATTTTGAATTTCCAAGTGGGTTTCACTCCCATGGTACTAGCTGTAAAAGAAGATGGCACTGACATTACTATTCACTTTTTTAACTCTTCAGACCCCTTCAGCAGCACATCTACAACACTCATTTCATCTCCCAGGATACGTTATATAAAGCATACTTGAAACATATCAGCATGTAGCTGAGGACAGTGAGCAGCACTATTGGTTGCATAGAAAGGAAATGGACATTGTCCAATTCCACATTATAATATATCTTCCACTGGTCCCAGATTGGTAGTCATGGTGAAAATTAGGGCAGAATGCACTGCAGATGGAGCGTCAAACATAAATGCCTCTCTGAATGTCCTAGTTATTGGCTTGGGCTCTGCACCACATTAACTACTGAGCTGGCTCACATCTAGGCAATTTGGACAACAGGTCAAGCAAGATCTGGACAATTATGAAAATATTACCTATATTTTCCCTTGATAAAATGAGTCTACTCTTCATTTAACATTCATATTATGGAGTACTCAATATAGGATTATCTGAGGAGAGCAATTCTTTTCTGAGAGGTGGTCACCATCTCCCCACCATCTGTCCCCAGAGACAGAAACAACAGCAATGATGTTATAGCTGTAATACCATTGAGTGTGTCAAATTTACATGGCATGATTTTGGTAGTAGGGAGTGCTTTAAGGGCAGCCTTGGCGAGAAGAGCCCAGTAGCTTCCCCATGTTGTATCAGCCACTCCAGACAGTTTCAAAAAGGATCCACCAATGACCAGAGCTGAGCCCATCAGTGGTACCTCTTGAGAGGAAATGTAAGTAAATTGAAGGACGGGGAGCAAGAGAGTGCTATGGTGGAGCAGAGTTAGCTATCAGTATGAGACTACCACAATTTGTCATCCATGCATTTTCTTTGACTTCAATAGGGCAGGCATGGATCACTACATCTGCAAATTTTGATACAACTACATCAAAAAAAGGTTTGCAACCACTAGGGAGCAGTTTGAAGGAATTCGAACTTGGCTGGCATTACAAGTTTCATGTTTTCTCCTTCAGATCATCCAGGCTATTCATTTCATTAGTCATTCAGGTGAAAGAATAGAAGAATGTGCTACACTGACATGCTCTCACATTTTGTGTTTCAGCCATCTAACCATCCCTTTCCTATATCTAGTAATAAAAGACATTAAAGGTTTTGTATTATCCATTTAACTGACAGACTTCTTAATCTTCTGATGTCCCTCCTGCCAGAATGGAGATTGTCCCCTCTGAAACAGATGGACATTTTATTGTAGCTTGCATTTGACATACAGTGGCTCTTCCACCCACCTCTCCTGAATGTGACATGACTTCACTTTGCTTTACCAGAAACCCATCATTGGAGAATTCCATGCAGGTTGGAACAGGACAGTAAGTAGCAAAGTATGACCCTGAACAAATGACTTTCAAGGGCACAAATTCTTTCCTTCTGCCTCGTTTAACATCACCCATGATTTCCCTCCTTTAAATACAAGAATCAAATGATTTGTCATTTCAGAAGAGAGCAACAGTCCATCCAATGTATCCCCATAATCCCAACACTAACCAACACTGAATGCTTCAAGAGGGCATATAAAATCTCATAATGCATCTAATTGGACAACAATACACCATGGGGGGAAATTTCTAACTGACTTCAGATGGTGATCAGATCATTATCTGAAATATGAGAATTGACAGCCCTTGTAATTTTTCACTGCAGCCAGTGTTACTGCAGCTGCTGTTCTTGGTCATGAAAACATCTATTATTGCTTTCAGCGGGACAAAGTCAGTTTCCTCTTCTGCATTCATGGTTTAAAAACAGCTACCTAGTGTCACATTAAGTTTCTCTCCAGGTTCCTATTATGCTGTTTTGTGACTGTGTTTCATAATCATTTGAAATGCAGGGTTAAAGATTTGTGGCAATGATAGCCTAAGTTGTTTGCTGCCTTCAGAATCCTTCCAAATAGGAGAGAAATCCCTGCTTCATGAAAAAAAGCAAAAGAAAGAGATTTTTTTTTAATAAAAAAAAAAAGCTTGAAGAAATGCAAAACTTTCCACACATAATGCTAAAGAAATCATACTACAAAACACACACTCTGTATATGACCAAACATTTGCTCACAACAAGATGTGGAATTATACAGCCATTTCAGTTGGAGTCACACTTCTGTGTTATCTGCTCCATCCTATGCATTAAGTTGGAACTGATGTTACTATCTTTTTTCACACTGCTAACAGATGCCTGTCCAATCTGTTTGACTGCCTCCACTTTCAATTCCATAAAATCTACAAGGAGACTCTTATTCCCTAAGCTTCATCTGAAGTCATAACACAAGCACAAAACAATACATTTTCCATGATTTATCAGGCTTTTGATCAGACTTCAGGCTAAATTCTTGTAACAAGCCATCTCAGCAGATGAGACATCAGTGCTGCTAATACATCAAGTCAAAAGAATTTAATACATTCTGTACACTCATGATGTCCTTATCACTGGGACATCAACTTATCCCCACCTTGAATCCAACAGCTCTGGAAATAAACAGTTTTCCTAAAACGTTTCACACCATCAATGGATTCCTCTCCAAATGCTGTTTAAACTTTCCAGTGTTGTAAAAATGTTGGTTATGGAAAGCAAAATAAAATCAGCTAAAGAATATAAAATCATAGAATTATTCAGGCTGGAAAAGACCTGAAAATCTGAAAATCTCTATAGCTTGGATTATGCCTGTATCTACATCTGTATCTGTCTCTGTATCTGACTCTACCTGTATCTGCATCTGTATCTGTCTCTGTATCATGTATTGCATTTTACAGTATCGATTCCATTAATATAGTCAGGGTCTAAAATGTTGAATTATTTTTTTTTACTTTTCAATTTTTTATTTTTTTTATTTTATTTTTATTTTTTACAATCCCTCATCAGAATGTGATTAATGGGTAAAATAAGTAAAGATCTTAAAGGTTCTTTTACAGACTTTATCAGAATGCCAAGATATAAGGCAGCAAACTTTTTTGGGCTTAATTTCAGAAATCAATATGTAAACACCAAAATTAACTGGACTTTTAAAAACATCAAATTACATTAGGAAAGATAATTCAGTCCCACATTTATGTTTAGTAGTTTCTCCTCTACTATTCATTTTTTAGTCCAGACATCAAGACCAATAACTCCTTCTGGACTGTGACCTCACAAAGATCATGTTTTCCAAGCTGAATTCATATCTTATTTTTCCTTTTTTTTTTTTTTTTTTTAATTTTCCTGAAAAGTGGTAACACTGTCTCTGAAATCAACTTAGACTTTGAAAAATGATTTTTTTAACCACTTTTACCCCTTTTGTTTATTTATCAACAACTACTACACAGCCGTCTCTCGCCTTATGAGACCTGCAGGATCTTTCTCTTTACTTTCGTTTTTATGAAACCTCACACATTTTTTCTGCTTTAAATTAGTCCAGATGGAGAGCTGTCCCTTCACAACACCTTCTGGCAACTTGACTTGATTGGAGCAGACAGCAACCTCCCAGCTTGCTTCTGAGTGACCTGGAAGTTGTCCAGGCTGCATACTTGAGGGCTAGTATTGCCATCCATATACCCCCCAAAATGGGACTGTTTCCCAATTTAGGGCAAATATGGGAGAAAATACTGAAGACCAGAATGGCGTCAATGGTAGCCAAGTGCTTGGCACACACCAGTGCTTGCTGCAGTAGACAGTCAGCTACGTTCATTTTACTGAGTGTGTCAGCAAAGACAGTATATAGTGCAGAGATTAGTCAACCTAGAAAACTTGAAATCTTACAAACATACAATTAACATTCTTCTTACTAATACAATAACTTTAATGCTCAGTCTCTATTTGTCTTTGCTACCAAACTAAACAAGCTAGTGATTTTTCCATGGTCCTGGGGACAAGTGACAGTGCAGAAATAACATCCTATTTCTCCTAAAACATCCATTTATCCTAAAAGAGAGTCCAGATCAGCTATTAGAAAGTGTGTCTGAAGTATACTTTCCTCTAAGCTGGGCTAAAGTGGGGCTAGAATGAAGGTTGGCATGAGTGAAAACTATGCTGCAGGTTTTCTAACAATGAAACAACTTGGATAGAATGAAGCCAATGCCCAAATGTCTTCCTCAATCTGTTACATTTATCAGCATGAGTGTACCTCCAGATCACCCATTCAAATCAATTTAGCACAATTAAAAATTGATTGCAAACCTGATACTTCTGTGTTCTTCTACACCCAACCAACTTTCCAGCAAGATTAAGGAAACAAGCCACTTTCTGTCATCTTTGTCCTAGAAGGTGCATTGGGACCACAAAATAAGAAAGAAAAAAATCATAGAATCATTCAGGTTGGAAAAGACCAGCAAGATTATCAAGTACAAACATCAACCCAATCCCACCATGCCCATTAACCCATGACCCTCAGAAAGATAGATATGGTGAGATGTTGTTATATACTGTTGGCACTAAATCTTTGGAACTGAGCACTAAAGTTGTTATTCTTTGCAAGCTTCCCTGCTTACACAACTACATCAGAGTGAAGCTGTATCAGAAACTAGATGCCCCCAGTGAGGCACTGGGCACACGTTTCATTGTCTGATCACGCAAGTATGTCATTTCTGAGGTCCGAGAACTGGAAGGGACAATATCAATAATCTGTTCTGACATCCTTCATTATAGAGAAAATCAAACATTGCCCTTTACTCTGGCATTGTTGCTTTAAGGAACTTCTGCTCAAACTAGAACATAATACTAGGAAATACTTCCTGTTAAAGACATGGCCAAAAGGTCTTTTATGCACTAGCATTCTATTGGTTGCAATTGAATTTTGCCTAGCTCTGGCTGAAATTAATTAGAAACATTTTTCAGGTTTGTATTTACATATTTTTTTCCACAAAATTAATCTTTCTCAAGAAGAATAAGAAATAATCCAGACACACAAGTCTCCCCCACTGGAGCTTAGAGAGGCTCCTGAGGTTTCACAAATCCAGGTCCCCACAGATTCTTCTATTCTAAGTGATTTTTAAATAAAGAAGATCTTTTGGAATTACTGAGCTATTCCCATTGCAACAGCAATGGAAATCACTTAAAAAGCTGCCGTGCCACAAACAGATTTATGTTATGAGAAGGATTACTATCTCAGTGGGAATAGCTAGGCAAATAAAAATATTGATTAGTTCTTCTCTCTGAAATACCATTATACATAATTTTTCCACCATTTTTGTTTATTGAAATAAATAGCGATAACTACAACAAGAATTACACTTTCACTTTGCAAAGCTGTCTACAGAATAACTTCACAAATAACTCTTGATATGATAATGGTGTGATTAAAGCCAAAGCCACAACAAAATCGAAATAATTAAAATATTCTCCTCACTTACAGAATTTCACAGCTAACAAAAAGTCCTCAAAGAAGTGGAGGCGCCACGTCCCTTTGATATCAATGAAGTTACTTGTCAAAATAATTTTGGGCACTGAATCTGAGTAACTCAGGAGGTTCCATTGCTTCTAATAAGATTTGTTCCCCTCAGTTAGGCATTTATAAAAGTAATTCCACCTCAAATCATCCAAAAATGCAGCGTTTGACCTACTTTGATACTGATGAGGGCACGAATGTTTCCATTTTTAAAGTACCAAATTTGACACACGACCATCAGCAGGATCGTACTCTTGCTTCATAGATAATCCGCTGCTCACACCGCTGACACTTCCCCCTGCTTATCTAAAAAGCCACTGACAATTTGTCAATTTCAGTCTACAACACCCGTATTGTATTCTGGGTGCTTTCATTCCCACACTAAGTTGTTTCCAAAACAATTGCAAAATTGTGAAATAACTGTTGAACTACTGACTGTCTTCATGATGTCTGTGATTATATCAAGGCTTGTGAAGGGCTTGGAGAATATGCCCTACGAGGAAAGAATGAAGGAACTGGAGCTGTTTAGTCTGGGGAAGAGGAGACTGTGGGGAGACCTTATTGCTCTCTTCAAATACCTGAAAGGTGATTGCAGCAAGAGTGGGGTTGGTCTCTTCTCACTGGCGACATTTGACAGGATGAGGGCAAATGGCCTCAAATTGGGCCAGGGGATGTTTAGTTTGGATATCAGGAAACTTCTTTACAGAAAGGGTTGTTAAGCACTGGAATAGGCTCCCCAGGGAGGTGGTTGAGTCACCATCTCTGGATGTGTTTAAAACCTGTTTGGATGTGGTGCTCAGGGACGTGATTTAGCAGAGGATTGTTAGAGTTAGGGTAGTATGGTTAGGTTGTGGTTGGACTTGATGATCTTTAAGGTCTTTTTCCAACATGAGCAATTCTATGATTCTATTCTATGATTCATTTTTTGAGATTTTAAATGAATTTTAGTCTATCTCAGAAGTTACTTCTTTTCTAGTTAAAAAAAAAAAGAAAAAAAAAAGATGCATTTGGATTACTTAGTAAAGTGTTAAGAGCATTACTAATTGTTATTCCAGGTAAAGTGCAATTTTTCTGAAGATCTACAAGCAGGTTCTTAGGCACTTCTCTGCTGTGCCATATCTCTGCAAAAACATCCAAATCCACAGTGTCTCCTAGTGATTACATTGGTGCTGACTGCCCTGCTTCCAGCTGAGATAGAGTTAATTTTCATGGATACACATCCCAAAGTATTTCTGATTCATGGGTAGGTACACAAGGATTTGTTGGGCTTGAAATCATAGATTCTTAGGAAGACATTCATCTTCTGCAGAGCTCATTAAAGCACATCCTACCCCATATTAACAACAGCAGATGGTTTTAAAAATAGGTTCCTGAAGAACAGAAAAGAAAGAAGGGATGAATAGACTGCATTTCAGTTATATCACAGTCATTAGCGTTACAATGTATAAAGGTGGATGTGAGAGTGGAGAACACTGATTTGTTTGAGTTAGAAAGTGTCTGCTAATAGCAGAAGCATTTGATTGTGACCGTTTTGTAGGATGAAGTCGGTTCAAACATTAAGACAATCACACCAATCTCTATTTCTTTTATATATACAAGAGCTAAACAACAAGGCTGAATTTCTCTTTGCAGAAGACAGCACGACTTGATGCTGTCATTCAAGTTTCAAGCTGATTCCTGTAACAGTTCCTACTACTGACATCTAATTATTAGCTTTCTTTCACAGAAACAAAATTAGCCTGAAATACTTATTGTTACAGCAATGTCTTGCTGTCATTTTTATTTCTGAACATCCTTATAACTCATTAAGTGCTTGCTAGATCATCACAGAGATTTTCTCTCTGATACTTATATGTTAATTCCAAAGTGCTGATATACAGTGATGACTTCTGCTTTGGTGTATCTACAACAGCCTTGCTTTGTTTGCATTTCAGTAATACTTTATTGTCCCATGTCAGTAGGCACTGCACAAGCATACAGCAAAATACTGCAGTCTTTTATTTCTTAAATTAAAAAAAAAAAAAAGTATAATAAACAAAACAAACTGAAACAAAAATCTCTCTTACGTAACTATTGAATTTACCTGAATATACTCTATTGTCACTTTCAAAACAATCCTTAGAAAGAGACCTTGTGTGGAGTGGAGAAGAAAGCATGGAAACAAAATGCTTGATTCATGCTATTTTATTTTGAATGAAGCTTGTGTTGGATTTGACAAAAACTGCTGAATCCAGATGATGTAATGAATTATTTGTTAATGTTTCTTTTGCTACTTCCAGCCAAATGTCAGAAAATGTCTGGTCAGCTTTCCTTTATATGTTCTCTTGCTGGGGAGAGTGGTGGCCTTGTAAGGAACTTGGATCCTTTATTTAATATTTGGATCCCTGGATCCATAAAGTCTCTGCTTTTGGTAGGCATTGTCATTTCTCAAGTTTATTCACCATTAGAGCATCTGTAGCAGAGAAGAGTGTACAGCTAACTGGAGGCAGCAGCATGAAATTCACTGCAAAGCAAACAGTAAGAAATAAAGACAAGTATTATTTCATATTTTAAATAAATTAATATATTCATAGAAATGTACGAAAAGAATGCCACAGATTCATAACGGCAGAAGAAATCACTTCTTGGAATTTATACTTTCTTAAGGGACTGTGTCTGGCTCAACTCAGTCCCAGGTTGATTGGTATAATAACGTACTCTGACTTTTCAGATTTAAAGCAGAGCAGAGAGAAGTAGATCAGTTTTCATCTGAATTCGTTAGAAGTCAGTTTGTGCTTCCTCTTCCAAACTGCTTTGTGTGTGTGCGTGTGTGTGTGAGGAAAAGACAGGTACATCAGATCTGTGAAAAGTAGAAGAAACCAACACAGCATTGAAGTGAAAATCTTATTTACATGCATTATTTAGATAAAACTGGGTCCAATTTTTGATGTTTTGAGGTGAAAAGAATAAAAATGACATCTGAAAGAACCATGTCCATGAACAGACACCCAGCCACCTGCTGAACTTGCGCTATTGCCAGGAAAGAAAGAAGCCACTTTTGTGCCAACAAAACTGTTATCCATCAGGGGCCAGGTAATGTTGGCTGAGAGATCTCTTTCTGAGATGGGATTGCTTTGTGTGCACTGACTTTGCCATGATAATGCTGCTAGGTATGGATGCAGCTTCATGTCAGAGAGAATAAATTTAATGTGCATCCATCCTGAATTATCCTCCTGTCTTTCTACCTTGCTTACACAATGTTTCTGCTTCGCAGCTCATGTTAAGACCAGAATGGCCATAACTGTTTCTTCTCACACCTCCACATTCTTATACAGATGCTTTATCTCCTAAGGCATGACTTCACCTAGGAATAAAGACTTTCATCAGCTAAATGAAACTACAGATAGGAAAGAGCCATCAGCAAATCCCTGATTCTACATGAGATCTTTACTCTGAGTGAGGCCCTGGCACAGGCTGCCAGAGAGCTGTGGGTGCCCCATCTCCGGAGGTGCTCAAGGCCAGGCAATGGAAACCTGGGCAACTGAGGCTGGAGCTTAATGATATTTGAGTTCCCTTCCAACCTAAGCCATTCTATGGTTCTATGATCTTCAGAAGTGATCCAAAACAGCATTCAGCCCAAACACTACATAAAGATTGGACTCATGTTTTATCTTCATGGTGCTGAATAAGTCCTACCTGAGGCTGCAGACAGTAGGAGATGGTCTGCATACATCCCAAACTGAGAATATTCAACACCTACTGATACTAGGTCATGAGAAAGTTTCCTTCATTTTCACTGATTGTGTTAGAAATGGCTACAAATAATTCTACATTACCAAGGTGCAAGAAATTAAATCAATGAAAACTGTACATATTCACAAGCAGACATGCAGACGCATAGACTTGAAAATACAAACATAAAAGTGTTTCTATTAAAAAAAAAAAGTCAAAAGGGATTTGTAGGCCAATTTTAAAAATTCCCAAGAACTTTATCTTTTCATGTCAATTAAGAACAATACCAAGTTTTCTTGATTACAATGTTTTGTCTGTGAGATACTTATGAAAATGCAAATGCATTCTTTACTGTGTTTTGTTTTCAGTTTTAGTGTTGGGATTTCATTTGATGTTTTCTTTTTTTTCTGATGTTGATGGTACATCATGAAACACATTACCAAATGTCTTTGACTGCTGGAATGTGTGATTTCCTTCCTTGTTTTTTTTTTTAATACAAATCTATATAGCTCTCAATTTTAAGGTTGACAGATATTGTAGATATCTATCTTTATTTTTTATGGGAATTTAAAGCAAATAATTAGAATAAATCTTTGGAGAGGACTATTTCTGCAAAGATAGCTCCTTGATATACACATAATTACAGTTTCCTTTAAAAACAAATCTTTCAAGTTATTCCAGAAAGAGTCCCACTTTGCAAGAATAGAGGAAAGGCTATTTAGCAGCAAAATATAACTGTAAAGCTCTCAGTTTACACACTGGCATTACAATTAATGAAAGTATTTCCCTCCAAATGACCTCGGGACTATAGTAAACTATGATGTCTGGAAAACTTTTTGAGAAAAATATTGATTCTTTTTTTTTTTACATTCCTGTTCATAAACGTCGTTGGTGGTGCAGAGTCTGGCTGGAGACCTGTAACCAGTGGTGTCCCCCAGGGGTCTGTGCTGGGTCCGGTCTTGTTCAACATCTTCATCAATGACCTTGATGAGGGGATAGTGGCCACCCTCAGCAAGTTTGCTGATGATACGAAGTTGGGAGGATTGGCTGACACGCCTGAAGGCTGTGCTGCCTTTCAGCGAGACCTGGACAGGCTGGAGAGCTGGGCAGTAAGAAACCGGATGAGGTTCAACAAAAGCAAGTGTAGAGTCTTACACCTAGGGAGGAATAATTGCATGCACCAATACAGGCTGGGGGATGAGCTGCTGGAGAGGAGCTCTGCAGAGAGGGACCTGGGCGTCCTGGTGGACGACAGGTTGGCCATGAGCCAGCAGTGTGCCCTCGTGGCCAAAAAGGCCAATGGCATTCTGGGGTGCATTAAGAAGAGCGTGTCCAGCAGGTCGAGGGAGGTGATTCTCCCCCTCTACTCTGCCCTGGTAAGGCCTCATCTGGAGTACTGTGTCCAGTTCTGGGCTCCCCAGTACAAAAAAGACAGGGATCTCTTGGAAAGAGTCCAGCGGAGGGCCACAAAGATGGTGAAGGGCCTGGAGCATCTCCCCTGTGAAGAAAGGCTAAGTAAACTGGGTCTGTTTAGCCTTGAGAAAAGATGACTGAGAGGGGACCTGATCCAGGTTTATAAATATCTGAGGTGTGGCGGCCATAGCGGTGAGGCCAGTCTCTTTTCAGTGGTACGTGGAGACAGGACGAGGGGAAACGGACATCAGCTGCAGCATAGGAAGTTTTGCACGAATGTGCATAAGAACTTCTTTGTGGTGAGGGTGACGGAGCACTGGAACAGGCTGCCCAGGGAGGTTGTGGAGTCTCCTTCTCTGGAGATATTCAAGTCTCGCCTGGACGCCTACCTGGTGTAGGGAACCTGCTTTGGCAGGGGGGTTGGTCTCGATGATCTCTAGAGGTCCCTTCCAACCCCTACAATTCTGTGATTCTGTGATTCTGTGACACACTTGAGATTTAGACATATGCACATACAAGAACATACATAAACGTGTTTGCATGTGTATTAAGGCATTTAGATGTATACTTATTTGTTTTTATGCCACAAACATTAATATATAAACTGAGCAATGCTTCATGCATGTGTACAACATGAAATCTTGACAGCTTGATTACCAGTATAAGAAATCAATTGAACAGGAAATATTTAATAAATTTAACCAGAAACTTCTGTGTTGAAGTCAAAGCCAAAAGCTACTTCTGCAAATGTTGATAAAAAAGGAAATGAGGCCAAGAAAATGACTTCTTGAATAGCTGCTTAATGAAGTTTAAAGAAACCCTTTTTAAAATACAGAAATATCCAATAAAGTATTAGAGTATTTGGACTTACTTTAACTTTAATGTCGTTTTTTTTTTTTAAGCTTGGAATAAAAATAAACATCGATCTTAAAAAATCATACAATCATAGAATCATTAAGGTTGAAAAAGGCCAATTGTTTAGTCCAACCCCAATTCACCCCCACCGTGTCACTGACCATGTCCCTCAGTATCACATCTTCATAGAACACCTCCCAGGACAAACTCCACCACCTTCCTGGGCATCCTGACCACTCTTTCAGAGAAGAAATTTTTCCCTCAGATCCAACATGGAACTTCTCTAGCACAAATTAAGGATTTTGTCCTATAAAATAACCTGGATTAATGGAGGAGCTGGATCTGTAACTCTAAAAAGGCTCCAGAACCACTTATCACAAGGAAAAAGAAAAGCAGGATAAGTATTAGGCCACGGAAGGGAAATTCTCAGTAATTCTGGGGGAAAGGCAAAAAAAAAAATAAAGGCAATCTATTCCAGATAGAAAAAAAAGAAGGCTTAATATTGACAAAAGAATTTTTTACTTCCTCTGCTTGTCCTACAGAAAAAAATGGCACAATATAAAAAAAAAAACTAAAATAAAAGTAAAAAAAAACACCCCCATTTTTCATTTTTTGCCTACAGCAGGACAGTATCTAAAACTGGGTCAAACAGGGCCCTTCTCCATGTGAGCCTGCTCAGGAGTTGCACACATGAAGGTGCTGAGCTAACACAAAGAAAAAGCATGCTGATCTAAAATACATCTGAATATACAAGATTTGTGCTGTTTTCCATCTCTGGGGATGGTGCTTACAGCACCTCCTGCTTTCCACAGTTCTTCAGCTTCATAGCTCTCAGCATCTCATTCCAGCAAGCAAGTGGCAGACAGTAAAGGAGCAAAGACCAAAAGATGTTAGAAACAATATTAATAAGAAATGGTTGTTAGTTCATTATTCATTCTACACTCAATATGACAACACCACTGAGACTAAATCAGTGCAGTCTCAGCTGAGAGGATCTTATGAAGCTCACAACAACAACAAAAGGATTACATTATTATTTTTATTGTTTTCAGGAGGAAATTATAATTATTTTGTTATACGAGAAGTTAACAGCTTCTCCTATTAAATACAGTATTAATGAGAAAGATCAAGAATGCCTTGTGAGAATAGCAAAGTAAAGGGCGAGACATGCTAGGATTTAAATTAGATTTCTAATTCCTTCTTTTCACTGATTTGCCTGTTTCAAGACAAATCCATTTAAGTAAATATTGCCTTGTCTTTCACAGTACTAGAGCTCAGTTTCATAATCAAGCAACAGTGCCTAATCAGATTATAGCAGATCATCAGAGCTGTAAAAGCTACCCATGCCCTGCCCTGCCCATTCTCAGCCCTTCACACACAAGGCAGTGGGACCAGTTTCAGGTTAGGGTTAAGCTAAGTCCAGTTATCTCATACTTGCTTCAGCTAAAAATTTGAAATGGGAGGTTATCACCACCTCTCGATAATCTGCTGATGCAGTCAGAACACCAAAACTTTATTAAATGTTTTCTTCCATTCTCTCACTTACAAAATGGTTAAGATAAATCAAATGGTATTTATAAATTCTGAAACATAGTTATAAGGCTTGTTTATAAACTATTCCCATTTCCTACCCAATGACCAGACTGGATTCACCCCTTGGCCAGTGTCAGGACTCCCCTGGAGTTCACCACATGGGTTAAGAGGATAAGTCCAGGGATCAGAGCAGTGCAGAATGGGGTGCAGCTTTTTCAGCCCAGGAAAACAATTTCTGGAAAGAGACAGGATCCACCTAAGTGAGGCAAAAGCATCTTGGCCAACAGGATGGTCAACCAGGAGTGGAGAGCTCTGAACCAGGAAAGACCAGGAAAGAGGTGATGGTCCACAGTTAGGCTGTTAGAGTAGTACAGACCACTTGGTCACATATATAGAAAAAGCCTTAAATTTGTAGGCTCTCATCCTTATAGGGCAATAAATCACTCTAATATCTACGGGAGGAAGTGCACAGCAGAGTACGGACAACTTAGGAGGTTTCTGGAGTGCACTGATGGGCATTTCCTTGGTTTCTTGATCAGGAAAACAAAGAGGAGAAAAGCTCTGCTGGACTTCATGCTTACGAACAAGGAAGAACAGGTTTAGGATGTGCAGACTTTGCTGCAGTGAATGTGAGATAGCTGAGTTTAGCATCCTGGAAGGAAAGAGAGATGTAAAAAGAAGGATCACAGTCATGAAGCTCAAGAACTATTCATTGTGATGAGCAAGAAATCAAGTAAAGGAAATGTACAAGAGGTGGAAGCAGGGCCAGGTGACCTGGGAAGAATATAACGATGATTAAAGTGATAGGGTTAGGAAAGCCAAAGCCCATTTGAAATGGAATCTTACAAGGTACTTAAAGGGAAAGAGTTCCTATAGGAATATTAAGAGCAAAAGGAAGACAAGGGAAAATGCGTGCCAGGAGAGTACATGCTGAAAAGGAACATGGTGAAGGCCAAGGTACTGCCTTCCAGGAATCCCAGGCCTCTGACAAGAGAGAAAGTCAGGATCAAGGAAGAGAAGGCTCTTATTAAGGAACTTTAATAAAGCTGGACACATGTAATTCCACAGGCCCTCACAGGATGCATCCATGAATGCTGAGGGAGCTGGCTGACATCACTGTGAGGCTACTCTTAATTGTTGTAGCAATCAGGAGAGGATACTTAGGACTGGAGAAAACTAGATGACTCTCCTCCATTCAAGAACAAGAAGAAGGACCCAGGGAACTACAGACAGGTTGGCTGTAGTTGCCTAAGTTGCCTAAGAACAGGATGGAGTGAGTCCTCCTGGTTTTCCTGGATTTCCAGACATATGAAGACATCTGGATATAAGAGCATGGATCTCTGCCATCATGCTGATTGATGCAAAAGTTTTGTCCAATGGATAGATGTTGTTTATTTTAAATTTAAAAAGGTCCCTACCAACTTCAGCAATTATGTGATTCTGATTCACAGTGAACCTTCAGGGAGAGAAGAGACGGTCTTTAATTATATTAGGTGAAGTGCTTGAGAAAAAAGGAAAAAAAAAAAAAATGTCTGGCACACTTTTTTTGTAAACCAGAAATGAAAGCAGGAAATTTCAAAGCTTTCCATAATTTGAGAACTATTTGCAAAAGCAGACAATCTTTTGCAGGATGTCATTGAAGATTTTGTTATGACCATTCTTCACAGATTCCTACCTGAAAAGTTTAGCTTGCTTTATGATACACTGAATTACAGACAGGATGTGTTTGAGTGCAGATCAAAGTCTAGCTAGAAGCACAGTCACAGCAGGTAGCTGCCATGGGCAGTAAAACACCTAAGACTCTGCAAGTTACTTTTCTTATAGCAGTGCCCTGGAGTGTCTTTTCTGACAGCTGTTGTTACCATCCCTCGGACAGAAGTTATAATAGGTTGGAAAGTGCTTTTGTGGACAGATGATCCTTCAAGAAATCTCTATCTTCACTCCACTCCTGCTCTGTCAACCACAGGAGCACGAGCCTAGGGCATCCTCCAAAGCTTTTTTCTCTTCTTCTCCTCTTCTATTCTGCTGTTTTCTTCCGCTTTTCCTGATTCAAGCCCTCACCACTGGGCAGCTTTGGAAGAAAGGAAGATTTTCTCTTCTGCTATACCTCAACTAATTGAAAAATAAATTCAGCGTTGGTACACGTACACGACTCTGGCTGAAATGTTTAGGCACTGCCTTAAGTTCTGATCTGTTGTTACTCTTAAGAAGAAAGGCCAATATTTTTCTTTACCCAGGCCTTAATTCCAGTCTGTCATGGATTTCAACTACTGTAAGAAATTTTAAGCATCTTGTTCTGGAATGAAAAGGATTCTGAGATTTCTCAGAAAACTTTCATGCCATTCTTTGTCATTTTTGGTAGTAATTATGTTATCCATGGCACATATTCTTACCAAATGACTATAAGCCACTGCGTATGCATGTATTTTATATTTTAAGAAACATCCAAATCTTTTATTTCCTGTTTCCTAGGAAACAATCACCCAATCTCTTTCAGTTAAACAGTGAACAGCTTAGTTTCCATTATGCTGATCATTACTTTAGAAAGCTAAAGTGATCAACACAGTTCAAAGAGCCCTCCATGGAAAGACTAAATCACTTCAGATAACAATATATTGAAAAGTATGATGATAATAGTTTTTTTCAGAAATAAAATGCTCTTTTTTTTGTTGTTGTTCATTTTATTTTGTTTCATCAGCTCAGGAATAGAACAGTCCAGAAGATTTTCAGCAAAACATGTTGGCCTGTTGAAACTAACATGTTCCAGTGTTCTGTGGTAGCTCTGATGAAATTTTAAGGGGCAGAGATATAAAGGAAACTTCTGATATTTCATGACATTCCCAACAGATCATGTACTGGAAATAAAGCCATCAAAGTCTGACTAATGTGGATTTTCACCCAACATTTCCATTACCATATCCAACCTCAAAAAACAATTTATGCATCCCTGGACAAAACAAGTTTTAGAAGCAAAAAATAAACCACATGACTTGTCAGACCCCGATACAGTGAGAAAAGAAATTCTGGTAGTATAAATTTTCACAATAGTGAGGCATTCAATTCTCATATTTAACATAATTGTTTTCCAAGTTCTGAGGTGGACTTGAAACCTATTCCTTTCTGAAAAGGAAAGAGTCAGATTAAGAAAGCTTCTCCCTGACTTCCAAATACATCATCTTTCACTGAAGATAAAGCTTCTCTTTGTCCCATTTACATACTTTCATTTGGTGCTATTTCTCTCTTTAATATATTACAATGACATAAAATTTCCAGTTGCTGCATGACTTCAAAGTAAAATGAAGGTAATACTCACTATTTTACAGCACTCTAGTCCCCTTCTATTCCCAGACAGCATATGTCAAGTGTCCAGGAAACCAATATTCTGAATAACCTTTGCTCCGTGAAGAGTCATAAATGATATATTAATCAAGCATATATGAAAGTGAGAGAGATTAATGTTTTTCCATATACTTCTCTGTCTCAATTCCAAAAGAACTTAATTTTGTAGACCTTTTCCTCTATTATTTGTCATCACTTCTTACTCTCTCTTCCTCTGTTCCTGTTTCAGATTACCTTAACTCCTCTCAGCAGGTTTGCAGGTGACACCAAACTGAGTGATGCACTTGATACAACAGAAGGAAGAGATGATATCCAAAGGGACCTGGACAAGCTTGAACAGCAGGCCCATGTGAACCTACTCAGGTTCAACAAGGGCAAGTGTTGCACTTAGGATGGGGCAATCCCAGAAAATCTCTTTACAAGCAGCCTTGTGAAGAAGGACTTGTGGGACATGGTGGATAAATAGATGGACACGAGCCAGCAGTGTTCTCTTGCAGCCCAGAAGTCCAACAGTATGCTGGGCTGCATCAAAAGTGAGGAGAGAGGAAAGCGGAGCAGGGAGGGGATTGTACCCATCTACTCTGCCCTTGTAAGATCTCACCTGGAGTACTATATCTAGGCCTGGGGCCTCAAACACAAGGACATGGAGTGAGTCCAGAGGAGGACCACAAAGATGATTAGAGCATTGGAGCACCTCTCCTACAAATAAAGATTGAGAGAGTCAGGCTTGTTCAGTCTGAAGAAGTGGAAGATAGAGGAAGACCCTGTACTTAAAAAGGAGATTATAAACTAAAGTTTACATGATTTGAGTGATAGGACAAGGGCAAATGCTTTTAAAGCATAAGAGTGAAGATCTAGTTTTGATATTAGGAGGCAGGTGTTGTTTTTTTGTTTGTTTGTTTGTTTGTTTTTTACTCAGAGGGTGGTGAGGCCCTAGCACAAGTTACCCAGAGAGCTGTGGGTGCTTCATCCCTGGAGATGCTCAAGGCCAGGTTGGATGGAGTCCTGGACATCCTGATCTACTGGGTGACATAGCCCATGGCAGGGGGATCGAGCAAGATGGCATTTGAAGTTCCCTCCAACCCAAGCCATTCTACAGTTCTATGATTCTGTGACATCACTTTTGGCCATACTGCACCCTACATGCAGAAATCGCCCTTCTCTGTCTTTAGGGTCTCCAGTAAGACTGACTTTAACCACAAAAAGAATTAGCATGAAAATAGCTGATTCTTTCAGAATGAGACATATTGCCCCACATCTTTCCAATTTCATTTGCACAGTGATTGCAAAGGTTGACAGTGTATCAATTGATAGCCCAACCACCTAGATAAATAGCTGTCTTGGTAAGCTTCTACTGATAATTTAGGTGTTTGGGGTATGTTTTCATACTGTCCTCTAAATAAGTTAATGTGGCTTCCTTCACTGCTTCTGCTGAGTTATCTGTAAGTCTCTGAAATGTTAGAAAAATTAGCAAAAAGCTATGAAAAAACTGTGCAAATTATGGCTAAGGGCTGTCTGGGTGCCAGCTAGTGGACAGAACTTGAGCTGTGTGGAGGATTGAGATTCAGTATTTTACGAATTACAGTATTTTAACATTGACAATTCTTAATAAAAGTGGGAAATATCATCTAGATTTGAAACATTCACCAGCTGAATCAACAAAGACCATTAATAGAAATAAGGAGGAAAATAGTATTACACTTTTACTCAGTGTCTACTTCATTCCCTAGTCCTTGTGATCTTTTATATATTAAATTACTGCCTTGAAAGAAGAGAGAGTAAGTCAGCATTAATAATGATTAGACATCACTGTGTAAAGGTTAGAAAAATCAGCCTGGCCAGGAGAACAAATAATATTTTTTTTCTGGAAGAGGCCACTTACTCTATCAGAATGTCATCCAATTAATACAAGAAAAGGCGGATTCACCCCAGTCAGGCTGGAATAGTAATTACAGAAAAAAAAAACCACCTCAAGGTGATTTTTTTGTTTTTTTTTTTGTTTTTTTTTGTTTGGTTGGTTGGCTGGTTGTTTTTTTGTTTGTTTGTTTTTACTTAGAGAATAAACAAAGGAAAAGTTTTAAAGAATTCTGTTTTAAGAAATTTTACATCCATCAACCTACCTAAGAAAATTGATACTGTGTTAGCAAAAAACAAAGTAGAAGTATTTGAATAGCGAGAGGAGAAGAGAGAAGAGGGAAAATACAAGAGTTGTTTTTGCAGTTAATTTAACTCAAATTATTTTGGTGAACAGAGCTGGCTAGAAGTGGAATTCTCTCAGGTGCAAAGCAACTACATCCATTCTGAGGCATCATCTATGGAACAAACTACAATGGCATGCTGAATCAAATTTCATTGCAAAGACCAAGAAGAATGAGAAAGAAAACTTGTCCTAGCTTTTCAATGAGCTACTTGCTAATTTTTGCATTGTGCAGAGTCCAAACATCTCTGTGATCACAGTTCTCAAACAAAAATGTGCTACAGGTGAGAAGTAATTCACAGACTGAGTGAATTTACAGTTGGCCAAAACTGACAGGCTGTGTCTGCCAGCAATGCTTTTAGGGAAGTTTTTTGTAAAAATCATCAGGAAAAAAAAGGTCACTTTCACTGTGAAATTCTATCTTGCTCATAAAAATTATCAAAACTGCTGAACCTGTGTCAATTTGAGATTCTCCATGTTGAAAAGAGCCACATTAATCAACAGAAGCACTTGCAAAGTAAGATGCAAATATTAGTTGGGATAAAATTAATGAGGTTAATGCAAAAAATACTTTTTCTTGAAACAACTGAGATCAAAGAAATGGTGCCAAGGGTTGTTTAAGACAATAAGATCAAGTCCAACCCCCCTGCCAAAGCAGGCCTTTACAGCAGGTTGCACAAATAGGCATCCAGGCAGGTCTTGAATATCTCCAGAGAAAGAGAATCCAGAATCTCCCTGATCAGCCTGTTCCAGTGCTCAGTTACCCTCACCATTAAGAAGTTCTTTCACAAATTGGTACAGAACTTCCTATGCTGCAGGGCCATTTCCCCTTGTCCTGCCCCCACAGACCACAGAAAAGAGGTTGGCCATGTCCCTTTCTCTCCCAAGATGTCATTTTTTAGGACAGAGCATCCAGTTTGCTGGTGTCACAAGCAGCTACGTGAAACAGAACTCAGTCAGTTACTGATGTTCTGCCTTCAATTGAGGAATCTATTTCTGAGATCATTATTCCTACCAACAGGCTTTAAAAGTCTCATTTCATTTGACATTTGGAAACTTTCTTCTATTCTCCAGTTTTAAAGCAAGTCTCCAGGGAGTTTGCATCCACTTCAATGTTATCCATTGATTTAAATAAGTAGCACTTTGCTTTATTTTATAACCTGATATTTATTCACATAAAACAGAAAATGTCTGTGCCATATGATTGCCGATGCATTTACATCTCTTTCTGGCCAAAATTCAGGATAGAAAAGTTAGATATATATACCTAAACTGAGCTCATGGTAATTATATCATATTTATTTACCAAATAAAGATCATGCCTTTCTAAAAGCAAATGTTATCAGAATTGCTACTGACTTCAGTGTCTACCATATCTGTTGAATTAAGGTCATTTCTGTGTATTATTTCAGTGGCAGAGGGGAAATGGATTTTCAAGAAATCTGGTCATCTTAACAACAAACAAAAATGCTACATACAAAATAAAATACATTTTATGTGTTTAATGCCTAAATTACTTCAGGTGTTTGTTTTTTTTTTTCTGTACGTGAATACAACTCTTAATCAGCCACTCATTCATCTTAACTATTTCTGTATGTCACCTCCATGAACCATAAACAGATAAATTGCAATGTAATGGATTTAGGTTTCATCTAAGATTATATAAAAAATTGATCTAGAGTGCCAGTTCACACATGAGGATATAAGTGTGCATAGAGGATAAGGAGCTTCCATAAAAGTGTTATAACTAAAATCTGTTTGATAGCTGCCAAACTTTTGAATATGCCTAAATTTACAAATATGCTGTAATATCTCTGTCATTATTTAGAGCTGAGCAACTGTTGCTCTGTTAAATTCTTGAATTTTGCATCAGCCAATTCTATCTGTGGATCTGAAGCATCTTTCATGGAATCACTAAGGTTAGAAAAATCACTGAGATCAACTGGTCCAACCCACCCACCCCCCCCATATCTACTAATCACATCCCTCAGTGTCACATCTACACAGTTCTTGAACACCTCCAGGGATGGTGACTTTACCACCCTGGGCAGCCTGTGCCAATGTATTACCACTCTTTCTGGGAAGAAATTCTTTCTATCATCCAACCTGTATTTTTTGCAGCCTCTGGGTTCAGACCCACAGAGAGCTCCCTTAGATTTTTGGATAGTCAAAAAGCAAAGTGAAAAATAACCCATGTCCTTGCTCCCTCTTGTGGTACAACTGCTATAATTATGAGGGGAAAACTGTAATAGTGGAGATACAGCAATAAATGTAAAGCGTTTCTTTATCAGTAAGTGCCATGGACGTACAGTTCCCTGATCCTTTGCCTCTCGAGTGTCTTAGGCTGGAACTCTGCTCTTTTCTATACACAATCACATGTCCCAGGGTTTCAAGCTCTTCAGCAATGGTTTTTGTAAAATAAGCTGTGAGTCACAGGGGCACGAGAGCTCTGGCAATCGAAGGAGTGTATTCAAGAGAGAAGCAAATACAGCTGTAACACACAGCCATAGGATAAAAAAGAAAAAAAAAATCAAGGAGAAATTACACTGGTTTAAAATGAGAAGGATTAAAAAAAAAAAAAAGGATTTAAAATTAGAAGTGTTAACTAGAAAATCCATCTGGACTTAAATCTTTGAAAGTCTATGACAGGCGTTCTTTTTCACTGCACAACTTTACTTAGCTGTTGTGCAATTTCCTTGGAGCCTGTGCTGTCAGTGGACCTATTTCTCCTTTGCAACATGAGATCCCAGCCTGCCATCCACACAGACACACAGAGGAAAGGCTTCCCCTTCCACCACTGTCAGCTCCTATCTTCATACATTCACTCCTCACACACAACACTGTAAAAACTGGCTCTGTACCTTATTTGGATTAAATCAGTAAAGTATCAGTTATATACAGAAGCCAGTGTATCTGCTCACAAAGCAAGAAGGGACTGAAATGAACATTTCATCCAGCTGCTAATTGTAGCTGTCAACCTTCCTAGGGTGTACATTATAAACAGACCACCTGGAATCTCACTTTGAAAGCAAAAACAGAGATTAAAATTCAGAGGTAAACCCCTTGAGTGAGTATATCAAAAGGATTTAAATTATTTCCATTTTAGTTTGCAACTTTCGATATATAACCTTTGGGAAATACATGTAAATCCGTTAATATTTAAAAAGTTAAAAATGGTATACTGTACAGCTTGAAAGCTAAAAAAAAAAAAAAAAAAAAAATCACACCCACTGTAGCAATCTAATTTTTATCAGTCACTTACCATTGCCAAATAATGAAAGTAAAAAAGCTAACGGTGAAAATATCTCACATGACTGTTCTCATGATAATTAAACATCTTTTAGATACGGAATTGGAGGATGGTTGCTTGGTAAGTAAATTGGTTTGCTGTTTCAGAGAAACAGATGAGAAAGAGGCAGAAGAATCCACTAAACAGCGTGAAAAATGTTTATTTCCCAGAGGAAAGGAAGAAAAAAGTCACTGTTAATAAAATGATTAGCTCAAACACCTTGAAACAGAGCTGTTCTGACCCTTCTTCTGCAGAAGTGCTGTATCAGGTTAGCAAGACCAAGGAAGTGCCTTTCTGATTGAATTAAAATTACATCTGCATTATAGTGGCAAACCAGTTAAGGTAAATGATTTTCAGAATTTTCTAATGCACTCAATTTTCTGACACATAAGATCAGATTGATTTTTTCATGAAATACAGCAAATGAAAATGATTTTTAACTACAACACTTACAATACACATTTGTACACTTTTCTCCTTGCCAGCTGAGTGCTTGTATCATCCTCAGCTCTAAATATCCTGGGCCATACTCTGAACTTAATGGTCTATGGGGCAGATCTTGGTCTTCTTGATGCCAAAGGAAAAAACTTTCTTAGGGAAGTCTAATAAAATTGTAGCCTACGTTCTTGAAGCCAACAGGAGTCATAGCATTCACTTCTGTAAAAGTGCAGCAGATTTAGATATGCACAGGTTTTCTTTTCACAACAGATTATTTAGGATGGCCATGCAGTCATTTAATCTGCTGGGTGTCAGCCACTTCAGCACATGAAACTCCACTGGCTTAAATACATCTCAACACTCAGTCCCCTAAAAATCACAGCCACAAACAGACAGCATACTGTTGGGCACATCTGCCCTATGTGGGGCTGGCAAAGTCTACAGGACGTTTGTGAACACCTTTTCAGGCACAACAGTGAGCAGTCAGGGTATACTCATGAGCACATCCCCAAAACTGTTCTGGTATCATTGAACAGAACCAAAAATGGGGTTCCTGTTTGTTGGAGCAATAATCATCATATGGACAAATGTCTTTTGATTAGCAGTTGTTCTTCATCTGGGAACACAGTGGCAATTTCTTGTAAGGCACAAATATATGCTCATGTTTTGCCACTGGAAAAAAGCATATGTTTTTAATATATCTGAATTTGATCTGAAAAATTCATTTCCCTGTTTATTACTCTCTTTTCCTCTCCCGAGTGTTTATGAAAAATCCTGGTGAGACCACTAAGCATTTCAAATAAATATAGTCATTCAGGAAAAATGTATTTATTATTATTAGAATATTAACCATATTTATTCGGTTACTTGACCTTGCATTGACAGTAATGACAATACACTCTACTATGACATTGTTAATGAAATTTAAAATGCTGTGATTTTTCAAGTTTGCCATTTCGACTTCAATATTACAATTTTTTATCTTTAATATCACAGAATGATTGTGTCATTTTCATTCAGCTAAAGGAGGTCATTCTAAGTCATATCCCATGTTTATACTGTGATCATCAGCGCATCAAGGGGGAAACATTTTACTGTGTTCAGTTCCACAGCTTTGGTCCACACATAAGAGCTGAAGTTTATAGTGTGCTAAGACTGATTAGGACTGAAGGGAACAGCAGGGAAAAATCATGTGTACATCTTCATATCTCCATATTTTATATGAAAAGTCATTGCACTCCTACATAAGAATATAACAGAAAGGTTTGTATAAATCTTCTTCCACCTGATTTTGTACCACTTCCACAGCCAAAGAACTCTTGAAAATTATACGGGCATTCTTGAATAGCCTGTTCCTCGTATCTTCATGGGGATTAAGGAGATTGAATCAGGGCTGACCCCAAGCTGTATCTGTGCACTAAATTAACAGAGCAGTCTGTGTAAGCAATGTCATGAAAGAATTGGCATGACTCAGGTGGCTTTTTATCTTCCAATTTGTTCACAAATCAACTCACTGTCCAGACTGGGTAACCAGGAATCCAGCACAACTGTTCATATTTTATTCTTCCAGCTATACAAAAACATGCTCTTTTCCTACAGTTTTTCCACAGCTAGCAGTGCTTAAGATCTCAGTAAGATACAACCCTCTGTCTCCAGACAGAATTATCTTAGAGACTCCAAACTTCAGTTACACAGAGGTTATCTCAATTTTGCTCTCCATGAGGGTTATTAGCTTTCATAGCCTGGATTTGTACCCAGTACAGAAAATAAGAAACTTTCACAGTTGTTTCCCTGAAGAGCCACTTACTAGGCTAATAGAAACAACATTAGAAGTAATTATGTCAGATGACAATTGTCATAAAAGCAGTGGAAATACACTAACATATACAACTTACTTCCAGGTTATTTTAAAAGGATCCCAGTCTTGCCTCATGATCCCTTAAGTACCTAAGGAGAGTAATGCACAACATCACATTGAAGTGATGACACTAAAAATTAAAAAAAAAAAAATCAAGCTGGAAGCTGGAAGCAAGGGGTTTCCATTTGTCCTTGTGTTAACTTTTTTACAGAAAAACAAGCTCAACCAAACCGATGTAAGCTGTTATAGACTAGATGATGGAAAAAGTACAGGCTTGCACAAACGCTCCTCACCAGCTCTGAAAAAGTACCTGGCAACATTTTGGAGATATTCAAGCAATGATGTTCACACAGATCCCTGCAATCAAACACTTTCACAGAGAGAAACTTTATCTCTAAAGTTCCCCTCTTTCAGACATTCAGAATTCATGGGCATTGCTTTCCCCACCTGTACTTTATAAACCTGATGTCTTAAAATCTGTGTCAGTATTTGGTCTAAGAGTAAACATGTGGAAAGCATGTAGGAAAACTGCTGAAAACAGGCAAAGAAAGTGTACTGTGGATTACTTTCGCTTTACTGCTGGACAGAAATGACTTAACAGCATTGAAAATATCCTTAAATACCTTAAGGTTGTTTCAGTTATAATTTTGTAAAATGTGATTTTCTCAGTTAAGAGTTTGTTTTCCACATACACATTAGAATTACTTAATTTTACTACTTTACTTCAAAAAAGAGGAAAACAGTTTCTTGGAAAAAGCAGCACAAAGTACAAGAGAAAAAGCTCAGTTCAAGCTGTTCTTTTCTCCTTGAAGTTATTCAAAATGGTGAAATATGTCTATGAACTTCCTCTAATCAGGAGGTTATAGAAATAAGAGCAGCAAAATTTGTGTTATACAGTCCTTTTGTACTTGTATTCTTAGCAGCAATATTTACCTACTCACCACAGAAGTAACCTTAACACTGACTCAAAAAAAAAAAAAAAAAAAAGATTCATGATTGAAATAACAGGAGTTCTCAGCACTGAGAAGTACTAAGACCATTTCAATGACATTTAACCGAGTTGCTTTGATGCTGACTAATGTAAATCTCCATATGTTGGTCTGCAAAGCAGTAACAGCAAATATGTTTTTAAATGGTAAGTGCTATTCAGAAGTCTTTAAAGCTTCAAATCAGTTATCTGATGATGGTCAAACCATACATCAGCTCTATGTTGTATTACTGCACATTAAGATCCTATGGAGAGTTGGAAATTTACAGAACGTAGAACATTTTCAGCTCAAAAGGGATTACTTTGGTTTGACTCAGTCTGTGGACACCTGCAACCAGGAGAATAACATACTACATAGGTTGCTCTGAAAGTAATGCCTCCTATTTATTTCCATGGAAACCACCACAACAGATACAAAGAGCAAAAAAACACTCTTTGATGAAGCAAATTCTCAACTACAAAACAACTATTTCTCAACACAATTACTACCACCACCTATCCTTTCTCATAAGCAATGAACAAGAGGCTGCATGCCATGCTTGTAGAAATCCTCACCAGCAGAGGCAACCCATTGTCATTATCACCACTACTGAAACGTACCTCTCACCACTTCACTGTACTCACATCCACTCTTTGGTCTCCATAAACATTCAACAAGCATCAGTGAATGTTAATGTGGACATTTTTTTCCACATGGAGGAAGGAATTCAATGACGCACCTTTGTTTCATATGCACTTCCTTGTCAAATATCATTCTGTCCAACTGCCCCTCTGTTGCTATCTGTTGCACAGCAACAAAACGAAATGGAATATTAGTGGGAAGGTTCAACTCATACTGCCAGAGCACCAACATCCACCTCTCACATTGTTGACTAAAGTAATAAAATAGGAGGCATTGCTTTCAGAGCAGTACATCTCAGTATCACAGACCAGTTACTCAAATTGACAATACCTAAGTGAAATTTTCACAAGATAGTGGTCTTTTCCAGGTGTTCTGACAAATAAGACATCTTCCTAATTTGTGTTTCTCTTCCATGCTGGAAAAGCTGTAGCTGTTCATTGTTTGACATGCTATTCTGAAAGCACTGATCTAGTGTCTCCTGAGACCAAGCTAAGTCACAGCTAATAAAAATTTTTTATCACAGAAAACACTGACTTTGTAATACTCCTGAAAGACCATAAGGAAAACCTTCCACCCCTGGGTATTTCCTCAACATGTTTAGCTGTCCTTCCTCTAGTAACTTGTCTCTGTGAATGGTTAGGCTTTTAAGATATCGACAGGTACCTTTTGGAGTCCTTTCATGAACTTTTACAACTACTAACTGCAGGAGGCCTTATGTCACTGCCCAGTGGTAAATTAACATACATCAAGGTGAAAAAACAAACTACTTGATCATCCAGCTGCTCCTGAGTCACAAGAATATATGCTTTCTCAAGAGTTCCATTTCAAAGAAAAATATAAGAAAAAGTTCACTCATGTACTGAATAAAGAATCAAATTCAAAGAAATATTTAACTTCTATTCAAACTGGATCAGTCTTAAAATAAATAACAGTAAGGAACAGTGCTGTTCCATTCATCATCATCTTTAGACATACCTTCTGTCAGCAGGCAACACATTTTATCACATGCTATAAATAGTGAGAAACATTTACCACCAGTACGATCCTAGCTAATATTGCAATAGACTCAGCTCAGGTTTCTGTATTTATTTTTCACTAAGTCTATAAGGTATCTTTTAAGAAAAGCTGTTATATCTGCTACATTTGGAGAGTTAAAAAATAAAGTATGTGTCATTAGTGGAAAAGCAAAACGTATATTGCATGTAATAACACCAATGGTTTTACTCTTAGCCTCCCAAAAAGAAACTAAAAGCTGCAATCTAAATAAGTGATGTAACTTCATGACATCATTTCAATGCACTGCCAAAAGTGGAAGACAAATCATAAGACAGGTAGTCCAAGTGTGGATCTTTGATACTAGATGGGGCTGCCCATGGCCACATCCAGATGGCCTTGAGCATCTCCAAGGATGGGGAACCCACCACTCTCTGGGCAGCTGGGTCTGTCCAGAGGATACTGCACAATATCATAAAAGGACAGTAGCTCTGAAGATGCTGGCAGAGGCAACTTTACCTGTGTTAGAGTGATCCTGGCTAATAATTCCTGATCTTTTATTTCAGCTTTCACTGGGTTTACAGTGTATTGATCTGCCTTTTTAGGGAAAGTGATTGATCTGTTCTTCTGCTCAAGCTCACAGCATAACTTCACCTTTGTATTCAGCTCAGGTTTTCCAAACCATGCTCTCTTCTCCTGTTGTTTTTCATTCTGCGTAGTTTTGAGCACTTTCTTACAACTGTAACCAGAATGCTTTGTTACTCTTAGTTACAGCCACATGACTGCAGAAGTTGTTTTATTTATTCTCTTTGTATCAATAGCTTACTAACATTTCTAGGCAAATATTTATTTTATAGAATTTAGAGGAATATATAAATCTGAGAATTGTGTTATTCTTTATTACACTTTAAGCAAGAAAGTTTTGAAAACTAAGAAAAATAATGAAGTTTTGCAACTCAGTAAATCATTGTATTTTGCTATGTGATATTGTTTTAAGTATAGCCAGTGAAAAAAAAAATTAGTACCACTTGGTTGCTAACCTAGTTCATCTTAAAAAATAATACCTTTTATTCAATTGAGAGACTTCTGCTGAAGCCAGAACTACTTGACTGAAATGAAATGTTGTCCGAGTCACCAAATATTTCAAGTATTTCAGTTTTAACTCTGCTATACTGAAAACTTGAATTTAAAAATATATTTTAAACCACAATAGTAAATTATTATTTGTACTGTGGAAAACAAATGTACTTTCTATGAGCTATAGTTTATTTCTATGAGAGGTAATTTTGGGAGCTAAGGTTTTTAATATTTTCAAGTCAGGATTTCTTCGATTACTTTTGATTTCTCTGATTAATTCTCTACAACAAAAAAAAAATAAGTGATGAAATACATGAAAACCTCCTGTTACTTCCTTAAATAAAAACTGCTAGCAACTTTGTCTCTTAATTTGATCTTGTGGGCCATTTTGATTAAAAATTACTCTTAGTTAATAATTTCAGTTCCCCACATTTTCAGTCTTGAAAAGTGCACTGACTCTCAAATTCCATTCATGCTGTAGAGTTTTTCCTCTGAATAATAATGCTTTGGTGCTAAACCTTTCAGGTATAGCAACAGGATTCATCACTGGTTCAATAAAAGAGAGTCCCTGGTACCAGTTCCCAGTAGCCTTCACAAAGAAAAGTGCATTTATACAGTGACATTGAGGATGATTATAATCTTTTACTATTAAGGACCCTTTCCCATTTTCATTAAATACTATGCAGAGATGGGATCCCCTGATCAACATCCTTGATGTTTGGATGTACCAAGCCAAGTGAATTCTCCTTGCTCTTAGTAATAAGATACACCTCAAATGATGTCAGCAGGCAAAATGCTGCGTTATTTTGTGCCATGGCACAGCATTTTAGTTTCTGGCTCACCCAGTGTCATGCTGCATGAGTTCTGCAGATGGAGCTTAGATGTATTCTTTGCTACAGTTCCCACTAACAGGAAGTAGATAAAGCCTTGTAAACACAGGAATGTGAATCTCCTACTAGCAGAAGAGCTATTCCTTTCTGGATTTTTAATATCTGAATATGATGGCTTTTATATTTCTGAACCCAAAAATGGCTCTTATATTTCTAAAACTGAAAATGAATTAATCTGAAAGGAAAAGTGGGGAAAACAAGCAGGAAGGAATAAGAAAAGGCAGCAGGAACCTGAAATCAGACAAAGCTGCAAGCGTGCAATGGTAGTTATCCAGCATTTTTGTTAGACTAGAATAACCTTAGCAGTATTTTTATTTCTTTAAGAAAAAGTTTATTTCTTAAAAATCACCTACCACTCTACTAAACTGAACCGAAGCCAAGGTGTTACAAAAACATGGTAAATCTAGGACAGTTGTAAAAATCAGTTGCTAGATTTTATCAATATACATCTGGTTCTGACAGTGGCATAAAAACAGATTTCTCAGTGAAGCTCAGTGAAAGGATAAGAAGAAATGAGCACAAAATAAAACAAGTATTTTGTTCAAGCATATAAAAATCATTCTTCCTATAAAGGTGATTGAAAATCTAGTTTATTCTAGAGAGGCTCTGATCTTTCCAGATCAAACTGTACTGAATGAGCCAGCTAAGAACATGTAAATAGGGCTGGAGATCTCCAGAAGTTCCTACCGACCTGAACAATTCTATGCTTCTCTGCATCAGAGGTAGCCAAGATTAGCTGAAATGTCCTTGCTCTCTCAGTATGAGCTGTTTCCCCAAACAGTTGCTATGATTTGTACAAGTTTTAATTATTTCTAAAATCATTATTGCTCTGTCTTCTTTCTATCCAGAAGTTAGAAGAGCAACTGCAAGTCTTAGACTAGCAACAGCTTTCTAGATTCTGACAATTTCTGAAGTAAAGTGGGTGAAAGCATCTGTTTTGTAAGTATTTGCCCTTCTAAAAAAAAGTAGTAATGTATCCCTTTCAAAAATAATTAGCTATTTGGGAAATTGATGGTTTCTATATTTACGTTGTTGAATCAAATCCATTGTGTTTTGTAGAGAGCAGAACATTATGTGTTCTGGGAGCTGGATAATAGGATCAGTACTCCAGGGACTTTTTGTCTGTCCCCATGCACAGATGTTCTCATGACAGGAATCACCAGGGGATAAAAATCATCTGTTTCGTAGGGACACCAGAGAATGAATGGGCATAAAGACCTGAAAAACAATGTTCCCAGATCAAGATAATGACTCACTGACAGAATGGTATTTGGGGAAGAAAAGAATGATAACTTGAGTATTTCTGTCCAGGGATTACAATGTCCTTGGTTCTGTTCCCAAAGCTGACATTAGCTTTGCAGATGACTGTCAGTCACTCCACAATTCTATATGTCCCAGTTTTCTATTTTACAAATGATTCTAATTCTTCGTGGCACAGTTATTGAGATCTGCTGATAGAGCTCTTTTATTTTTACTAATAATTGCAGATCTAATACTTGTGCATGCTCAAAATTCCCATGCCTCATGAATGACAAGTTTTTGTCTGGCAGTACGTGTAGTAACTTAGTCTAAACATTTTTCATATATTTCAGGTTCTACCTTGTCTTTATCCCATTGTTTTAATACGTAGCAGCCAGTAAAACAATAGAAAGCATAACAAAGAGGCAGAGGAGCAAGGTCTTTGACTACCAACAGAGAGAACATGCTTAAATGAAACATCAGTAGGTGCAAAAAATTAGACCAAAAAAAAAAAAAAAAAAAAAAAAAAAAAAAAAAAAAAAAAAAAAAAAACAGCTTACCTTCAAAAGGCCTGTAAGGTCCACAGATAAGCATGATATCTAGAGAAAAAACCCTTATCTCCACTGCCAACCTTTGAATAAGGTCTGGGAAGGGGTAGATCTTGGCTCCGCCCCTGGCAGTCACTCAGGTGCATTGCATGCAGCTGAGCTTCCCTGGGTTGGCCCTGCCTTCATACCAGGTGGTCCATCACTGTTTCAAGCTGTGACTCAGCATTTCTACTACATAGCCTAACTATGAAACCTTTCTTTTCAGTTTATGAGGAAAAGAGTTGCTTTATCTGATGATGGAGATCCTGAATTGTTTCTACTTTTAATTCCAGAATTTTTGAGAGTCATAAAGGTTCTTTAAAGAGGTTAGTATTAGAGAAATGCCAACATATTTATTCTAGTTAGTTCTTCTGTATCTTTCAAAATCACTGTCTGCCTCTTCTGATATTCCGACTCTTGAGATTTATTTGTCCTGTTTTTGCCACAAGGCTATGTAACGTGACCAAGAGAAACAAAATTATATACTTTATATAAATATAAATTTACCTAAATGTGTAACAGAGTCTCCGGATTCCTAAAGAGTCTTCAACAATCAGCAACTATACATGATCTTGCAGCACTGTTCTCAAAGGTGTGCTTTCCTACAATCTCCCCATATGATGCACTATAGTAGAAATTACATCATTGATATTGCAGTTCAGAAGTCCCGATCTGTAAAGCAACACCCATATTCAAGTTTTCCAAGAATGTCTTTTCATTCATCTTGTTTTCTAAGGAAGATTTTTTTAGCTTAATCTACCAGGAAAAGTTCCATAGCTTTAAAGGATGTGATGAATATTTGCACAAGAATTGACACGGCTATATCAGGTCTGACAGTAAATGTCACACCCAGACCTTACTTTCATACACTCAGATAAACAAGATGGTAAAGATTATTTCCAAATCTCCCACTTAGCTAACTTGCCAGCATTTGAATTAGTGCTATAGATTTTGTTTGCTTTACATTAGGCTGTCAGCTAAGAATTATATAAATCAGTACAGGATATTGTAATTTCTTCTTATCTAATTAGTGTGAATGTGGACACTATGAATCTGTTCTGTTAGCAGCAAACTGAGATCCAAACTCTTAATCATCGAATCATAGAATCCTTAAGTTTGGAAAACTGCTCTAAGATCACCTAGTCCAATCATCCACCTACCACAACTAAATCATGTCCCTTGGTGTCATAACTCCACGTTTTTTGAACACCTCCAGCGACAGTGACTCCACCACTTCCCTGTGCCAATGCCTGAGCCGCTTTTGGAGAAGAAGTTTTTCCTGATATCCTACCTGAACTTCCCCTGGAGCAACTTGAGGCCATTCGCTCTCAACCTATCACAGTTACCTGGGAGAAGAGGCCAACTCTCACCTCACCACAACCTCCTTTCAGGCAATTGTAGAGAGCAATGAATCAACCCTGAGGCTCCTCTTCTCCAGACTGAACAATCCCAGCTCCCTCAGCTGCTCACCCTAAGACTTGTGATTCAGACCCTTCACAGCTCTGTTGCCCTTCTCTGGACAAGCTCCAGGGCCTCAATGTCTTTCTTGTAGTGAGGAGACAATATAGATTGTGCTTGCTTTACTTTACGAAGTCAGCTAAGGATTATATGCATTATACTGCAAGGTATTTTAATTTCTTCTTATCTAATTAGGGCAGATGTTGATACTATGAATCAGAGCTGTTACATTAGCAGAAAACCAATCCTCAAACTCCTAATGACGTGCTTACAAATGTATTTTCTTATTATCAGATCTTCTTTCTCTGGTAGACAATTTTCATTAAGGTAGTCTACTTAAGTCTACACTGTCATTTTTGGAACAGACTTCATTTATCCAGCATTTTGCCTCTGGAAGACAAATTATATGCCTTCCATCCATAGCTGGTGGAGACACAGGAACACTCTTCAGTCTGAACTATTTATTTATTGTAAATAAACTGAATCAATGCATGAATCTCTCTCTCCCTGAGATTAGAAAACTCAGGGAGAATCTTATCAGGGGATATGATCTCTCTGATAGCCCAGGACACCACATTTGAGTCAAGTATGCTTTCTTTTCTGTCTGAATTGCAGCTGAAGGCAAAGAGCTGCACATGGAGCAGGGACAGTGGAGGTTAGTACCATATCTGCCGGTAAGATTTACAAGAAGACATCATAAATATCCCTTATTATATGTGCTAAGTTCTGAGGAGAAGAGGCTAGCCCTTCTTAATTTGTGGGTGGGAAGTTTGCCTATTTTGTAATATAAGTGCATCAGTGCATCTGATACACAGCATTATGTTTATGATGCAGGTCATCAGACTGCAAAACACTTCCATTGCTACAAAGCTGTTTCCTTTTTTACCCAAGTTACTCTATCAGACAGCTTCTGCCCTCATAAAACTTCATAAGTAGAGATAGAAGAAGGAGACAGTAATTAAACAATGTTTTCAGTGAAGTAGTGTAATTGAGTCTGCAGTTTGAATCCTGACATAACTTGAATTTTGTGTTTGGCTTTATGGCCTCATTTATGCCTCTGCTGAACTATTAACACAATCTTTACAATTAAGAGGGAAAGGCATTTGTGTTATACTGTAAAAAGTGTAACAAGGTGAAGAAGAACCTCAAATACCTTTTAGGTTTTGGAAGCTGATCTAAAATGTAATCCATTAAGTTTATCTTTTATTTCTACCTATTTTATAACTATCAAATGCACAGACTGCTTCTGATGGAAATGCTTCAAGCTTCCTTCAAAAATTTTCCAGAGTGCATATAATTTTATTTTTACATAAATAGTTACAACAGCTTTCCATCTTAGTTACAAGAGATGCTCAGTTTCAAAGCCACCATCCAACAAAGTTAATAACCCATGCTAGCGTGTACTTTGAAGCCATGTTCTTGACTTTCAGAGAAATGGTAGAGGAAAGGGGAAAGAAAGGCACTTCATTTTCTTTGAAGTGGCCATAAAACATGTATTTGTTATGCAGGTAAGCAGTAAGATTAAGTTATTGAGAGGAAAGTGCTACCTTTTCTACTCTTATGAAAATCTTTCAAACATATCTCAACTTCAATCCACTACCAAAGGAAATGGCACATTTGAAATGCCATTGAAATGGGGAACAAGAAAACCAGTCATTCATATCTTGATTACATCTATAAAACCAGAGGCAGATTTCTGAGGTTCTTCAATGATTTTCCTTTTTATTTTTTTCCTCTGTTGGCCAACTTAATTGGATATCCTCAGGTTTGAGGAAAATGAGATGTCTCAAAGGACTTTTCCTTTAAAGTAAAGAACAAAACAAAACGAAAACCACACACAAATAATAATTAAAAACAAAACAAAACAAAAACACCAATATTTCATTTCTGTTTTCTGTATTTACCACATTCTACTTACTTGTGTTCAAAGATTGTACTGTGCATTCTGGCAAACCAACATCACAGGTAGTTAAGCAGGTAAGCAGTTCAACAGTAGGGTGTATTTCTTTAATCATCAGACCATAAAGAACTTCAATTTTCTCCTTCAGTACTTATGCTATTATTAAAAAAAAAAAAAGTGTACAAAGTAGTATTTCAAATACTGTTTAAGAAGTAGAGGATCAGTAAAATACATTGTTCTGGAGAACAGTACAGAAGACATATTCACATAGGATTTTAAAAATAATTGTACAGATTTCCCAATGATATCTCACAAGTGTTAAAACTATTAGCAATTAATAATAATAAAAAAAAATGTAGTTATGCCTCTCCCTAATCTGGTATCCTTTATTTTGTGTTCTTGTCGCCTGAAAAGCACCAGAAGGGATAGAAGCCCTGTTGTGCTGAGCACAACAGCGGTACATAATAGAACAATACTTTGTCTTAAATACCAGTGCAGGGCTTAATACAATAAGACATCTGGTTAAGAGCTCTTGAATCAGTATTTAATCAGCCAAGGAAGGTAATGGCAGGGAGAAAAGAAATATTGTTACCTCCATCTCAGACAAGGGTCTAGGAAAAAGAAGCGTTGTGCCTATACTCTGCCTGCAGTCTCCAGCAGTATTTAGATGTCCTATGGATCAGACCAGAGCCTCAGTTAGAAAACTCTTTGACTGCGATGAAAGGGTACAGAAAAAGCCATTTCCTTCAAGATCTTCTGGAAATGATCTTGTGCAAATTTCATTTTGGGGTTTAGTCAGTAAAACCTGATCTTTTCCAACCTTGGTGATTCTATGATTCTATAATTAATGAGTGTTCAAAAGAGAGCTCCGCTAAAGCTGGCTTTACTATAATCATTTTAAGACAGAACATTTTAAAATATGAGAAGTTTCTGTAGCAATTAGTCTGACTTTTTGTCTCATTTCATGTATCCAACAGACTGTACAATCAAAGGTTTGTTTTTTTTTCCTCACAATGGATTATGTTTGGCTGAAATAAATAATTAAGCAATACACTTCATCTTCACCTGAAGTAATCAAGAGATGCAAATTGAAAGCTTTGATGCTTAACTTGAACTTTTAATCATCCTCACTTCTAACACATTGTTCCTTATTTATAAGCTTATGTTCTATTTATAATTTCAGTGTACAATCCGTAATTGAAGCTGCTGCTTCCTGATACACCTCTCTCTGCTTTATTTGAAATGAAGAAATGAAAAATAAGGTAAAGGAAAACCCCATCAGAGTTTACAACCTTTTTTATAAAGGTATTTAATTATGCATTATAGTTAATTCAGCTCTTGATCTTTTATAAGCTAAATAAATTGAAAGTTGAGCTTTCTAGCTTAAGACCCATTTCTTATTTTTAAATAATTTTAACTGTGGTAGATTTTGGTTTTGTTTGTATTTTTCTACACCTGTATAGACTTTTCAAATTATTTAAACTATGATGGAAGTCCAGGTTCGTATCTGCATTAGTGACAGTATGTGCAGAGGAGAATCAACTTATAGTTACTGACTGCTTCAGTAATATAACATATTCCTCAAACATGACAGTAAAGCAGTTCATAACCCCATGCTGAACAGAACATAAACACTGCTGAAGTTACAATGGAAACTCTGTTAATTTCATGGACAAAGCAATAAGAGCCCCATGGTCTATGTCTCAATACAGTTCGCTGATTTAACAGTTAATAATGGATGTCCACCTCATCTTGCTAAATGGATTGTATATATCTCAATTATTAGCTTTGAATACATTAATAAATGCACAATATCAAGAGCAGAGACATAGATATATATGTAAGCTAACCTTTTTATTTTTTTTTTAAAGAAACTTTTAAGTTGACAGCTTCAGATGCTTTTATTGGTATACAAAAAGATCTGTATGCAAGAGCAGCAGTGCTGTATCAGAGATTAAATCAGCCATATCCAGTATGCTCCAAAAGCAGGAATCTGCTGAATAATTTTAGAGTGACTGGTGATGCAAATATTCTTTCAGATCTGCAATGATTTGCTTCCTAAAACTTCCCAAATTAAATTGTTAAAAGGCTTTCATTGTACTGTTTGGAGATACTTGCAACAGACCCAGGATGAAATGTGTCAAACATGGCAGTATAAGAAAATACAGTTGTCTTCTAAGCCTGCATAGGATTTTTTCATCAAGGTCACTTGACAAATACTAAACCAAATCTGGATATTGTTGCACACCACAGTATCACTGAATCACAGAATGGCCAGGCTTGGAAGGGACCTCAAGGATCATGAAGCTCCAATCCCCTGCAACACGCAGAGCTGCCAACCTCCCCATTTAATACCAGCCCAGGCTGCCCAGGGCCCCATATAACCTGGCCTTCAACACCTCCAGGGATGGACGGGGCATCCACAACCTTTCTGGGCAGCTGTTCCAGCACCTCACCACTCTCTCTGCAAAGAACTTCCCCCTGACATCCAGCCTAAATCTTCCCTCCCTCAACTTCAAACCATTTCCCCTTGTCCTGCAATTATCTACCCTTTCAAAGAGTTGACACCAAATATAGCAACTGGCCTGAAGAGCAGTGAGAGGAACTGTTCCCTCCTAAATTCAGCCACAGTTGCTCATGACTTGTAGTCATTCATGTAACATGGCCCTGCTGTATTTACCATACCACTGGTTACAGCAGTCAGTATTCTGGAGGATGGCGTTGCTTTTCAGAAAGACTTCAAAAAGATAAAAAAAAATGAGCTGACAGAAACCTCATGAAAAAGGAAAAGACAAAGAAAACTGGAGAATAATTCATTCCAATGATCCTGGCTGGAGTTTGGAAAAAACAGAATCAAAAAACAGACCTTGGAACTCAGGACAGATGAAAAGAAGCTGTGAGCTTTATCAGCTCAGAGTGGAGGGAAGGTTTCATGGACCATCTTACTGCTATCTACAATGTGTAATGGGAAGACAGCTTGTGGTGTATGGTGGAAGAATGGGGCAATGCGTACAGGATGGAGCACAAGATATTGGGTAAATTCTTCTGCTATATGGATCATCAAATATCCGCACAGATACCCATAGAAGATGGATATCCTGTACTCCATCTCCTATTTGAGACATTCAAAACTGAACTGGACATGGTCCTGAGAAAATTGTTTTGAGTGCGGATTGGACTTATTTTCTTTTTTGTCCAGAAGCCTGGTCTTGTGGAATTTCAAGATTTTCACCAAGTTTAACTGGCTTGCAGATGTCCCAAGGCCCTGGACAAGACGGTGCTAAGCCTATGAAGATGTATTTCAGTATATATTTAGGACTGTGCCCTGATTTTAAATCAACACCATATGACTTAGAAGGTTTATGTATAGATTCTATACAGAAATTTGATCGGTTTGCTTCAAAACTTTGCAGTCCATAGAGTAAAATGTAGAGATGATGGCTTAAGGATAGTTATCCAGAAATGCACCCTAATAAGAGCCTTTCAAAAAGAAAAACTCGTATTTTAAAACACTGCTTGTTTTGTTCACAGTCTTTAGGTTGGAGCCCATCAATCTCCACTGATGACTCCATCTCTAAGAGAGACCAAGTTCAAGGGATGAAAACTGATGGACTTCTCTCTTCAGAGCTTCTGTAGCTGTTACTAAAGAGACCAACTTAACTGACTGATTGAGTGTTGCAATCATTTAATCACTTTTGCTTTTCATGCTGTTGTCACTCAATAATCCTTGTTTAATGTAAAATTTTACCAAGTAAGACCTGGGATAGTAAGTTTGTTTGCTTCTCTTATAAGTTACAAGTTATAAAGGTCCTGCATGAAAATATCATAAGGCAAAGGCAACAGCCTTTCAGCATGGTCATCCCCTGAGATGGCAAGAGGTCACAAAATATTCTCCTCTGAATAAAACATATGAATGTATCAGAAACTTCCTTGTAAATAAAAAAGGGAAAGTTAGGGAGGGAATATCCAGAGAAGTGATTGTGTAAAAATGTCAATAGATTATGTAAAACCTGTAGGAAGTGTGAGCAACCTGTCAGAATAAAACCCATTAAAACTGCAAAGGGATTAAAGTAGTTTTTGGCTGTTGTATCCTTTCAATGCATGATGAAAGATGCTTCTATTTTTACTGAAATTGATAAACATCCCTGCTGCTAAAATAAGATCATTAATAAAATATTTACAGGATCTTTCTTAGGATGGAAAATATTTCATTCAAAAGCTTCAAAGTTTCTAATGAAGCATTGTTCCACAAAAGATATCTTTTCAAATAGAAAAAAAAAAAAAAAAAAAAAAAAAAAAGTAGACTCAATGACAATCAGGGCATTTCCCAGCATTTATGGGAATTAGTCTGAGACCATCAGAGCTCACACTTCACATCTGAGGACTGTCATACTGCCATGGACTGCAACACAACAAAAGCACAAACCAAGAGCAAATTGTAATACTGATTACCCTGATAAAATATCTCAATACTAGGGCATACACACGAGTCAAATCTCTGCAGAAACTGCTAATCCTTTTGAAAAGAGTGGCACATTTTTAGCCTTAGGACTCATACACTATTAATGAACAAGAGAACCAATTAAATGGGTAAAGGGTACTATTAAAACAACACTTAATTCTGACAACATGATTAAATATCTCACTAACTAATCAATACTGTTTCTAGGAGTCTAACAGGCTTTATCAATGATAGTGATGTCAGTATATTTACTAGCTTAAAATTTGTATGCTACATCAAGAGTGCCTGGGGAGAAGTTTTGTCTTATAAGTGAGATGAGAGAAAGAAGAACAGAGTGTACAAGAATTTTCTGAGGGACAGATTTTTTTCAGGATCATTTGCATTATCCTGCTTTTGTTCCTATTAAGTTTTTACCCTTCTTTTTTGATTACAGGGAAAAAAGAGATGAATCAAAGCTCAACGGGTGTTTTACTCTGTAATTTATTCATTTGTACGTAAAATGATACTATTAAGCAAGCAAAATTACAACAAATGAAACTACATGTTGGCCACATATATTCATATATTCATAGAACCTAAGTAATAATCCAATGGTATTCAATAAAAACCCATAGAATTGCTGCTGTTCTGTGTACTTTGACACCTTCACTGTCCATGACAAATCATCTCTCATTTCTGCCACTTACTTCCACGTTACCAGGGACACTGAAGTTGTCATTTACTAGAATTACAAAGCAATTACTCTATTAAGCCATGCTCAGTTGTACTTTATTAGATTTGGATCTTCACCAGTTTTGCATAAATTACTCTGGCTATTTTGACAGACCAGTTCAATGCTAGAAATGCTCACTACAGGTGAGCAGTGGATATACTTAATAAGATAGGATGTGATGGTCTATTTACCCAGTAGCAAGACTGAAGTGGACATTACATCAGACCTGTGAACATGCCGTATTTTCTTACGTATGAGATGTTAGGGCAAAACAAACAGATTTTTATACGTCAGTAACATTTTACCCATGTTTTCTGAACATAACCTGTAACTATTTAAAAATTATAACTTTTCTGTAAAAGCACAGGAATGGTTATGAAGCTCATTAGTTATAATTTTATTATCGTATAAAAGTAGAAAACATGTTTTAATATTACATATTATTTGTGAATACTGCAAAAATACAGTTTCACAAATCTTCATCTTTATCTGTAGTCACTTCCTAAGATGCCTTAAACTGACCTCAGGATCAGAGAATTTTTCAACTTGAGTCTTCTTATAATGTTTTCCATAGGGTCTCCAAATGTAAATGTAAATGTTCTGCTTGGTTGTAAACCTAAGAGAAGGATATAATTTATGTCTGGTCCAAAAATGCCACAAGTCACAGTTCTCCAGTTTTCACTAAAAGAAATATTGATGACAGCAAAATAAATTCTACAGAATTTCTGTAGTAGAGTTCTCCAAGCTCTGATTTTATTGTATATTAATCATAATTTGTCTGGATGAGGAGCTGCAAGATATGGTTTAGTAGGTTATGGTAGCAGTGGTAATGAGAAGACAGTTGGACTAGATGATCTTATAGGTCGTTTCCAACCTTGTGATTCTATGATTCTATGATTCTAATCACTATTTTTCTCACTCTGTCATCTGAGTAGAAGCTAAGTTTTTTCCCCTCTGCTACACAGGTGCTAAATTATCCCTGTCCCATGAGACCTTATAACATGAGCATCTCTCAGATTGTTAATATCTTCCCTGCTCCACAGCAGGGAAATTGACTTAAATTGTCTAAGTATGCTAATTAAGTTAAACAAGAACAATCTTTTCCAATTTGTACTTCGCTTGACATTTGCTTCTGTTCCCAAGAAGAAAAAAAAAAGACTTGTATAAGACTTGTATGCTCAATAGCTCTTTTTTTTTTTCAGTTTTATGAAAAGATATGACTTCTCTTTACAAATCACATATTCCTGGTTTAAATTTAATTGAATGTAAGACTTTGTAGAACAAACGCACACAGAATCAATTTTGAAAGCTGTCCTGATTTTAGTTAGGTTAGAGTCAATTTTCTCCATTGAGTTTATTAATAGAGTTGCATGAAAATTCTTAAAGAACACAACAGATTACCAAATGTCGTATACAGACAAAGCTAGTGTTTCACTTGCTAAGAACTGATAGGTTAAATCTGCTTTCACTTAGAGCTCTTTCCCAATCCTAATGATGATTCCACGTAAGACTTTCTAAAAGGTATTTGATGTCACCTCTTTAAGACCTGTTTCCAGATGAAAGCTGATGAATTTATTTCAGTGCATATCTTTATTGTGTACCTTGATGGATTTTAGTGCAGATTTGGAATGCAGGTGGAGATGCATTTCAAAAGTACTGGAAGATTTGGTGATTGTTAACACTGAGGTAAAAGAAAGAAAATACACTGACAGAACTCAAAAGAGAGATTCTTCTGATGGTCATCACCAAAGATACTTTCTTAAAAAGTCTTCTAAAGAAGGAATAAATAAATAGTTTCATAAAAAGCAAAATCCTGTCATGGGATTTAAGTTACTCCACACTGCTGCAGATCTGGAGTATTGATGTGTAATCCCGACCAAACATCTGTCAGTAATGCTCAGTGAGTTGGCTGAGCTGATCTAACACATCCCTGCTGTGGTCCCATTTCCCTGCCCTTCTCTCATTCCCTCCTTTTGATTACATTCTCTTGCAACTTCTTTTGTATCAGCCCAGGCTCTCATCTGACCTTCACTGAACATTTTCAGTTCACTAGCTGGGCAGAAAACTAGGCCACCAAGAGGAAAAAAAAAAAAAAGGAATGGTTTAAAAACTTCACATTGTATAGATTTCAGGAGTTCAAGTTACCTAGCTGTTCTGACTTCTGCATGTGTTGATATCTAGCTTGAAAATGGGGGAGGATGGAGAAGGGAAACAAATGGAAGGCAAGGCAAGGCAAAAGGCAAAGCAAGGCAAAGACAAGGAAAAAAAAGATGAAAAAGTGAGGTGAAAGAAGAAGACACAGCATGCCTAGTCTTAAAACGAAATGCTACAGAAATCCTTGTTGTCATACAGTTCCTGACATGTGCACTATGATGCTAGAAGTGCATGAGTTTCAGAAGGGAAGGCAAGAGGTCTAATTTACAATGTAGCATTTAACAAAAAACAGAGAAAACTGGATTTCTTTTTTTTTTTTAGCAGTCTGACAGTTTTTTCCATCAGTGTTTGTACCATACTCTGAGTTTTTTTGCTTTTGTTTTTCTTTCTCTTTTTAAGAGATAAATTACAGCCCAGAACCAGAAAGAACAGTGGCCTGTTTGTTTTGGCTGATTAAAAAAATAGATTATTAAACAAACAGTAAGAATATATTTGACATATTTTCATGGCAGCATGCTGACAAGCATTACAAACATCCTGTTTTCTGTGAAATCCTTTATTTTTGCTTTGGTCTAAACTTCCTACTTTGTTGACCTCCCTCATTCCCATCACAATGGATTTCCAGGGTTATATATACTTGAAATGAGTGGTTAAATTGAATCAGCTATTTTTACAACACTTGTGGGCACATGTTACTTCAAACAATTGATTCAGGAAACATAAAGCTTTATTCTATGACAACTTGCATCTTCTGCATTTCCAATAGAGAAATATCTATTCAATTTATCAGATGGACTTAAAGCACCTTCCAGTGTTACTCTAGATATTGAACAGAAATTTGTTTTGCCTTTCCTTTTCCATTCCTACTTTTGCTTGATAATAATGTAGGACATTAAAACCTACAATGCAGACTTTTCTACTGTCATTTGTTTTCAAGTGAATCTTTTAATTTTCATATATTACCTGTATGGGCAAGGTTGTAATTTGTATTCACTTTTGTTACCTTCATATTTTCCATTTTCATTAAACTTTACATGTAAACATGCATTAAATTGCATATACTCATATGCACATGTGCTCACTTATTTCTATTAATTTTTTCCTACTTCTTATTAAAAAAAGAGGGTTTAGGCTGGATTTTGGAGGGGATTTCCTCTAGGAATCCACCTGTCTGCTGGCTTATAACACCTTTCCTTCTCACCTTCCATGCTGGCAATTGTATTGAGCTTTGGGAAATGATTGTTTTCAAGTTCCAAGCACATTTGAGGCTACTGGGGATGCTACAGCTTATTTGCACTGACACAAGTAGCACCAACTGGACAGACAAAGGAATTATTTTATTTTCCTTTAGGAGTTCAAATCAAGCATTTTCTTTCTAGAATGTATTCCCCAGAAGTAAAATACTGTTTTACTGTCCGTTAGGAGGGGAGCAATGTCAATTTTCCCCATCTCACTACTTGCTCAAGACTATCTCTTCTTTGCAAAGTTTCCCTGATTAAAAACAAACAAACAAACAAACAAAAAAAAAAAAAAAAAAAAAACCAACCCACTTTGGTTTGCTCAGTTTTCAGAATGCTCTGCTCTGCTCTTATGTCTCAGGAGCTCCAGACAAGGATAGACCAGAACATATACTGGGACCACACAGGCCATTAAGCCATTTTTACTGTTTCTTTTCTGGAGCCCTGAGTCTATGTGGTTACCTCTGAACTTTCCAGTGGCACAAGGCAAACGGCAAGGTTTTAATGCCAGCCTCTTAGATAAGACAGGAGGGAGACAGACACTTATCAGGGTCTGACATGATAGGACGAGGGGAAATTTTTCCAAATCGAACGAGAGGAGATTTATTGGCTTCTTTATTGGATATAAGAAAAAAGATTTTATATTTTTTTAAGCTTTTAAGGGTAGTTAAGCACCAACTTCCCAGAGAGGCTTCCAGGAAGGAGGTGGATGCCCCATCCTCAGAGAAATTCGGGTCAGGCTGGATGGGGCTCTGAGCACATGACTGAGCTGTAGATGTTACTATTCACTGCAGGAGAGTTGATCCAGTTGGTCTTTAAAGGCTTCTTCCAACTCAAACAACTCTGTGATTCTATGTATTTTCATAGAAAATGCCTGATGAGGCTCAGTACAAAAAGGGCTGGAGGTTATCCTCAGCACTAAGAGTAAGGCTACATCATTCTAGGAGGAGGGCAGCGGCTCTAGGAAAACAGTGTTTTATTTACTAAGACAGATGCAGTCCACTGTTCTCCAGACATGGATTTCTCTCACACTTTCAATTTTCGTTTCAGTAGCTAATGTCCCAGTTAGAAACTCACTGCTATCCATGATGTTATAAGCAGCACAGGCAGGCCTGCTTTGTCTAATTTTCAGCTGTACAGCTGAAGCTGTACCTTGAGTCTGAGCTGAATCCTGACAGAGTTTCCTTGTACACTTCTAATAAAATCACTAACTGATCAGTTAAAAGCCTGTAATAAGGTGAGAGTCCCTGCAGGTTTTTTCTCTTCCCCTCATGGATGCTCTTTGAAAGCTAACATCAGACACTTTGATTGAGAAATCAGTTCCCCATAAATAAAATAAAAGATTGTATTATGTCAAGTAGCTCCCCTGATGCTCCTTACTTCATTAACACTCTCTCCTGGGCTTCAGCGGATGTTCAAGTTCTCCCTGGGGAAAATAAACACATCTCCAATCTGTTTTTCCCCTCCTCTCCATTTATTTATTTATTTACTAAATTCTGATGAGCCTAAAACAAGTTATCAAGATTCAGAAGCTTTTATGTTACATTTAATTTCCTTCTCAGCTATTCTTCTCTGCTGGATCCTCTGCAACACTGTAAGGATGTTGTTTTAAGATTAGTAATTCATTAGCTATACAGATTCCTTTTTGGGTAAAACAAAATAGTCTTTCCATCAGTAGTCTTTCTAGGAATGAGTAGTATGGTGGTGTTAGCCAAGCCCTACCTGCCCTCTCATTTTCCCTCATTTTCTATTGGCTTGACACAATTTCCATTGTATTAGGAGCCCTAGGTAGACAAGGAGGACAAAGAAATTAGAGATTTGTTCTGTTAAAAGCACAACAAAGCATGACAGTAGCTGTACCTGTGAACTCACAGTCAAAAATAAGGAATACTACAGATGCATCTGACAATTTTAGCACAACCTAGGTGTGTAGGCAATTCCAAAACCACACAGCAGCAATAACATAGCTCATCTCCTGCTCCATGTGTTTCAAATGACAGTTTTCTATGAGCACTATGGTGATCTTTAAAGATGGGAAAGTGATGTCAGAGGTGATTTTAAAGGATGTAAAAGAAGTTCAAAGAGCATTTGGACAACACTCTCAGAAGTATGGTTTTAATCCTCAGGAGGTGTGGTCTTGTTTGGAGGTAGGAGCTGGACACAATGATTTTTGTGGGTCCTTTCCAAGTTGGAATATTCTATAATTCTATGAAAACTCACTTATGGAGAGAGTTTAAGTGATAGTAACTCAAAAGCTTTTGCAGCCTGAGCTGAACAGTCACATACAAATCAAACTTCATCTTGGGCCAAGGATGCTGTAACCAAATGGAGAGCACTCAAAACTTAAAAAATGCATTAGAAATAGAATTAGGGATAAGTCAAAGCACACTTTCTTCTACAGTTACAAAAAAGCAACCCTCCTGAAGTCTATTATATGCCATATATGCTCTATAGTATCCATTGTTATGGCCTTGTAGAATTGCTCAGGTTGGAAAAGACCTTAAAGATCATCAAGTCCAGCTGCTACCTAACCATACTACCCTAACTCTAACAACCTTCTACAAAATCATGTCCCTGGGCACCACTTCCCCATATGGATTATTTTTACAATTGAAATATTAAACATACATTTAACATACAGTGCAAATGTATCTTTAACAACTCAATGGAAATTTAATTCAGGTGGAGAGATGCTGATCAAGTGAAGAAAAGCAATTCTCTTTTTCAGGGAGAACAGAATAACCTTTTCTCCATTAGCTGCATTGACTACAATATCTGTAACACATTCTCAAGGCTGGAAGACATTAAGAGCCTATAGAAGAAAAACACCTTTCTGGAGTGCAGGGAGAGCCATGTGGCATGTTCTGGGGTACAAAATTGTAACCAGACAATAATTGCAATTGAGGAAATAAACTTGTGTGTCCTTGGCTTACTTAGAAAAAAATCTTCACCACAAATTCAATTAGTATATTAACATGCATGAAAACCCTATATTTACATGAAGTAAGCCAATTTTTCAGCATAGAAGCAACAATGCCTTCCTTCAGAAGTTCTTTTCACCAAGGACTTCAAAGCAATTAATCAAAACCTATTTTGTTTGTTTGCATTACATAGTGGATCACACTGCAGAAATGCCCAAATTTAGTAAGCACTTAGGCTGACATAGCCTCAAAATTAAACATCTTGCGTAGGGCTTATTATTCCAAATATGTTATATCTGTTTCTGAGTTAACATGAGTTGGGCTGTCTGCATACTTTTGGAAGCGACAGCAAAATGCTGCAAACATTACCACAGTATCTTGCTAAACAGGTAAATGATAGTGCTGGAATTTACATTTATTCATATCCATAGCATAGAATCAAACAGAAAGAATTCTGACACCTGCATTATTTTGCCTCTTTTGTTACAATTTTGTAGCAAATTTTGCCCAATATATATTTGTGTGAGGCAGTTCTTGGTTAACTCATATATTCTGATTAGAGATCAGCATAAGCCATTTGGATGTGGTGCTCAGGGACATTATTTAGCAGAGGGTTAGGGTTAGAGTTAGGGTAGTATGGTTAGGTTGCAGTTAGACTTGATAATCTTCAAGTTCTTTTCTAATCTGAGCAATTCTATATATCTGAGGAAGATCTCCTATTGCACCTAATTTTTTTCTCAAGTCTTTTTGCCAGTTTGGTTGGATTCAGCTAACAGGTTTGGATGTATACATCTAACTGTATAAACACAATCACCTGTAATGCCCCTAAGTTGTAAAAGGCAATGAAGATTTTGCTGGGATTCAGCTGTTTATGCATAGAAATTTAATCACATTTGACATTCCCCAGGGTACCCAACGCATCCCCAGAGGACTCACATATTTGACACGAGATCTGAAGAAGATGCCAACAGTGCATTACTGTGACAAATTCTTCAGCTTTGGAGTTATAGCTGTCACAGGCAGTGACAGATAATCTCATCTCACTTGCAACAGCAGTTTGGATGCAGAGCATGTATGTGTACATGAGCACAAGCACGTGTACATAGGGTCAGGAACACCAGTGCCTTGTCTGACAACCCACTTTTTTGTTTCAAATGTTTTAAACCTAATTTTCTCAATCATTAGAATCAAAAGAACTCAAACATCTTATGGTTTGGGTTGCTGTAGTTGAAACGTTACATTTGCTATCGGGAGCAACTTCTTATGTAAGTGTAAATACCAAGTGACTCTCCTTACTTGGAAATTAGCCCTTAGCACTCCACTGGAATTATTTTAAGTGGCTCAGGTCTAAAAAAATCTCCTGTACATAATGCTGGTCTGCTAAAGACATGTCACTCTTAAGCTTGCTCAATCACAGCCCAAAGCCTGTATGAAAACCAAATCTGATCCTTTCCTCTTTCAATCAGATCTGCTGTGATTATTTACTGCAATAATGTAATTCAGAATAAATTCAAGGGAAAGATATAAATTTTTATTGGCCATATTAAATAGAACAATGCAGATACTTTGTTTGGTTTTAGATTTCATTACAAAACAAACTGAATTATAAAAGACTGCCATTTGATTTTTATGGATATGTCTGCCCCCTAAGCTTCTTTATATGCTTACATGCATATATTTGCAGGGACATATGTGCATGCACACACACACACGGAGAAATGTTCTACAATTAAGAGGAAGAAAACCTCATGATTTCCATTTACTGGCTGGGTTTTGTGTGGATTTTTTTTCCCTAGGTTTTTAGTTTTTTACAGTTTTTCATTATATTCCAGTCAAATTCTTGGAGGTAGAAGGGGAGGGAAAAGGAGGAAGGAAATAAATGAAAATATACGCTCAGATTCTTAATTAAGATTTATTTACTCAAGCTACAAAACTGTATTTAGCATCCTGATGGCAGCATATTGCTTTCACATTTTATGTTATTTCTCATTTTTAAATGAGAAAAGTGGCGCTGTATTAGACCTGAATTATTGCTTGGATGCTGAGTTGTTTGTGCTTTCAAAGCATGTACTTTCTTCAATGGCAATCTCACCACAAATCCACAGGAAACAGCCCAGCAAAGCTTGCCCTTTGCTGCAGAGCTCCCTGTGCTTAAATCAGAGGAAAAACCTGCAGAAGAGAGAACACAATAACCAAAGGATGCTTTCACCTGTTGCATGGATCTTTTCACAGCATGACCTTGAAGGTTCATGGTATGCAATAAATTGACAAATGGAACTTACTGCTTCAGGTTATAACGTTGAAAAAGGCAACCCATGCAAATAGGAGTCAGGTGGTTTTTTCTGTGCATCCAACTCCCACTGAAGAGGATGGTGCTTTGCTTCCAAATTATTTTTGAAACTATTCGTATTTGGTAACAGATACATAAATGGTTTTGAAAGTTTGGTCCTCAATACCAACAAAAAATCATGACAGTGAGAAGTAATATATGACCGAAATCACCTACAACACTATGGCTGTAACTACATAAATAAACAAAAGTGGAACTATTCGTGGAGTTTAGCAATGGCTTGGGCCAGGCTCTCTAAATGTAGACATCCTCCCCTGTGTGTTCATGTGTCCTGCCAGGTATTTTGGGGACAGTGCAGAAGAGACTTCAGGCCATATAGAGTTGTGTTCTAGTGTAGCATCCATAGCTTCTGTGGGTAGCCTCACCACCCCCTCAGTAATGAATTTCCTCCTAATACCTAATATAAACCTCCCCTCTTCAATTTAAAGCCATTCCCTCTTGTCCTACCACTATACTTCCTGACAAAAAGGCCCTCCCCAGCTTTCTTATAGGCCATGTTAGGTACAGAAAGGCTGCAACGAGGTCTCCCCAGAGCTTTACCTCCTTCAAGCTAAACAAGTCCACCTCCCTCAACCATTCCTCAAAAGAGAGGAGCTCCAGCCCTCTGATCTTCATGGCCTTCCTCAGGATCTGCTCCAACAGCTCTGCATCCCTCTTGTGCTGGGGGCCGCAAACCAAACTTGGACACAGTACCCTGTAGACAGAAAAGCTGCATTCAGGCACTGTCATGAGTGTACAATTGCACCTTAGTAGATGAAAACGTTAAGCATTGCTTTAGTAAAATCTGCGCTGAGAATAACCACAGACTCCCTGTATAGAGCAAACAGCCAATCTCTGCAAACATGGGGGGGGAAATGTTTTGTTTATCTCGAGACAATTTCATATACTCAGTCCTAAAGCTTACAAAGAGAATGAACACCCTTACTTTCCACAGTACTAATTTCCATCCTCTCTGATTCTATATGCTCTCCTCTTAAACCAGGCAGATTGATCTAAAGATACATTAACTAGGGAACTTTTAATACATTTTTGACAAGACTCTGCAGAAATATTACCACCAATACCAAGAAATGAAACATGAAACATAAAGATGCTGGTTAAAATGTCAAAGAACTCTAGGTTAAAAATATAACCATAAAACCTCATTCAGGGTCTTTGGAACTGAATAGAAAGTGTCTTGATGAATTTAGTAATTTGGAATAAGGCCCAAGAAGAGCAAAGCACCATCATGTGTTAAGCGGCAGTTCAGCCTTCTAAATATGAATTGATTCCTAGTGAGGCCACTTAGCAAGCAGCTCTTGGGTCACATCACCCCAAGAGCAGAAGTCACCTGGGGTGTCTGTCCATTTGACCTTTGAGACAAAACAACATCAGGAGGCCTCTGGGGCTTCACAGACAAGTGCTTCAGGATGGAAATGGTTCTGCTGGACCATATGAGGCAGCTAGCAAGAGCCCGTAGGCTTGCGTATGGCAAGCATGATGGAGCAGGGGCATGAGAAGAGCATCCTGCCCAGAAGTCCCCAGGCAGCACCAAGCTGTCTCACAGAATGTCACAGCATGTCCCCAGCTCAGATCTGGTCACGTTTGCTGAAATGTGAGCTAACTCCACTATGAAACCCTGTGCACAGCAGAGAAAGCCCTAGTTCCAAAGGAAATCTGCCATAAAGCAACCAAGCAATTACAAAGAGAAATATCAAACTGTTTTCATTTACAGGGAGCAGCACAATAATCCAATAGCTAGTAGCATTCGCCTAGTGTAATTTTTCTATAATAAAGTCTACCATCGTGTATAAAATATTTAGAAATTGCTTTTGCTTTTCTAGACTGAAGTCTTCAAAAATATCCTCCCAATCCTTTTTATAGGGCATGTAGGCTTATTAAAATAATTTAATCAGCAGCAATACAAATAGCTTTACGATCATATAATGGGTATTTCAAAAAGCTTACTGCCAATTCCCATTCTCTCTGCTTCCTCCTCCTCCACACCCTCTCAAGCAACAATTTTATATTTTAAGGAAAAAACAAAACAAAACAAAACACTGCAAACCAAAAAAGAGAGTGTTTCCTATTTTCAGTGTATTTGGTCTCAAGCTGCTGTTTTTTCCATGAGCTGTCTGAGCTTGCTCATCCATTACTGGTAGATTGCCCAGTTGTCCTTGACCCACTACTGTGCTTACTCCCTGCTGTGGCTCATGGCATTCTGCTTAATGCTCAGCAGAGCTGAATCTCTATACGTATTTCCTCTAAACCTACCTCTGTGCATGAAGCTTACCAAAGATTCCTATGTGACGTAAGATGCAGTTTAACTCTGTTTCTTTTACAGTTAACTTTCTACCAATTTTATCTTCATTTTACAACATCCAGGACATTCAGGAACACAGGCCATTCTATTTCTGCCTTAAAAAAAAAAAATTGCTAAACTTTTTAAAATGAAAAGAAAAAAAAGAAAGAAAAGAGAAAAGAGAAAAGAGAAAAGAGAAAAGAGAAAAGAGAAAGAAGAGAAAAAGGGAAGGAAGGGAAGGGAAGGGAAGGGAAGGGAAGGGAAGGGAAGGGAAGGGAAGGGAAGGGAAGGGAAGGGAAGGGAAGGGAAGGGGAAGGGGAAGGGGAAGGGGAAGGGGAAGGGGAAGGGGAAAGGGAAAGGGAAAGGGAAAGGGAAAGGGAAAGAAAGAAAAATGCCTTTATGTCAGATAAATTTCTACACAAATATCCTTTCTTGGTTGCACTTCAGCTTTTTTGTTGATATCAAAAACTTTATTGTCCCCTCTCCCCTTCCCCCAAATAATAACAGCTAACATCCTAGAGTGATTTATTTCTTTTTCATTTGAGTTTACCAGAAGAAATACAAGTAATAATAATAATAATAAAGGAAAGTACTGACCTCCTTTTCTTTCTCACTTTTTAGGTTTTGAAAAATGTTTATGACAACAATGACAACATTTTTCTTCAGGCTGAAAGGTCCCATGAGCAACAAACCTACTTAGAAACATCTTCATCCTCTGAGGATTTACCAGTGTCAAACATCTGTTTTTTCTGTGAGTGATGAGAACTAAAGAAGGAAGAGATAGAGTGTCACAGAGGAGATGCCAGCACCTCGGGGAGGAGAAGACAAGAGGATGCTCTTTCTGTTATTCTTCATAAATCATTGCAAAATTCAGCAGGCTTTACAATTTCTGGATGCAGGGAGGTCTGTATTCCTAAATGAGCACCTGTTCTAATATTTGAGGATACATCCTTCCTTGTGCAAATAATCTGTATTAGTCTGTAGAACACCCCTTTATTACTTCAGTATACATTTAATTCCTGCCACATTCCTATTTTCCATGCACAAGACCTGTAGGAATCAGATTATAAATTTGTTTTTCCCTTCTGGCAAATGGAATTCAGAAAGACTGGAAGACAGGAGCAAGAAATTTGGAAATTAACAGTCTTAGTGTACTCGTGATCAGTGTGCTATCTGTTCAAGTCCAACATTGCTCCTATAAGTTTGTGTACTAAAAAAGCCCTTGTACTTGGTACTCTTCCCCCAAGTTCATTTTTAATAAACTGCCGACTTTCAAGGTCACATAGATCATGGATGATCACTCACAAAGTCATCAGCTTCTCCAGTTATCAGTGCCAATAACTGAAAACCACTACTGCAAAAACATGACTACTTGTTTTAGCAGACTGAGCTAATGAAAAAGGTCTAAGGCATATATACACATAGCTCTGAAATAATTTACAAGTCCTGTCAAGTGGTAGACTTCAGCATTTTTAAACAATTCTTAAACAGCACCTCTTTTCTATAGGTGTTTCCAAAATGCCTCTACTTTACCTGTTTTTGCTCTAATTCTAAAATAACATTTTCAAACAGCTGGTAGTTTTCCTATCAATAGCTCTTGCCTTATAATAATACCTATTGAGCTAGCAAGATACATACTGCATTCCCTCTAGCTATAGTACACAAAGAGGCAGAGTTTTCAAAGTTATTTTTATTTAACTTACATTTCAAGCACAAAACATAGTAAGGTTTTTCAATGGTATTTATGCTCAGAAAAGGGGAGAACATACAAAGTCCTACCTAGATGAAAAAAAAAACTCCATCCAGCCCTCATCTACCACATACAAGGAAATGATACCTGCAGGTGAGTTGAGGTTTCCTCCTTCACAATCAATGATAAAGTATTAGCCAGCTGTTAAACGATTCTGCAGTATGAAGGGTGGGGAAAAAAAAAAAAAAAAGAAAAAAAAAAAGGCTTTTATGCATGATGAGGGATGTTTAATTTCAGCGTAATTTATTTAAATGCTTCAAAGCCACATTTAGTGATTTAGTGTCATGGAAATTTCAAAGGTTATGCACTTCTACTCTAGAAGTATGCTATTTTGCAAGTAGGTCCATGGAAATTAATAGCAGTGTTAAAAGTGCACATCTATTTTTAATGCCAGAGTTGTAAAATTAGACTCAAAAGAAGTCAGTCCAGTCTGCACCCCAGAGCAGCAGAAAGATTTGACATCTGCTCACACTCAGTAACCCTGAGCTTTCAGGGTGAAGAATATGGTCCTGTTCTACGTCAGACAAAATGCAGAAATGTGACCCTAAGAGACTGATATAAAGAACTAGCCTCCAGAAGAGAGAATACTTCAGGAGAGCAGAAAGGTACATGGCGTTACTGGTTTGGAATTTATGGCAGCAGCAAAACAAATGCTAAAACAGACCTCAGTACGAAGCTTTCCCCCCCAGGGGAGCTGGAGCTGTAGAGGATTCTCAGAAGCAATTCAGACTCTCAGTAGTCAGAATTGTAACCAAATCCTCCAAATGCATTGAGATGCCTGAGAGCATTTAATTTCATGCATATTAAAGCTGCCAGACTCTTCCTAGTCTGTTGTGTAACTCCTTTCAGCACAACTTAAAAGGCACCAGAGGACTATATGGAAGAAAGTTGGTACAATAGCAGCATGCTCAATGTCAAGAGTTCTTGAATTAATGTTGAAAAACTATTACATAGATTCTTCACCTGGCACTTAGGGATGCCATGTCCTTTCTCTAGCTCATGAGAGGATGTGAGAAGACTCATGTCCTCTCCACATCACAAAAGATCTTTCCCATGCTAGAGAATACAGACCACAGCTATTTAGAACCATTGACAACAACCCTCCTTCCTACAGCTTTTTTAATTTGTGGCTGTCTTGTCATCATGGAGGAGTTCAGGCAAGAACACAGCTTCGCTCACGCAAATACTATTTTATGCTTAGTATTGTGAAAGGAAATTGAAGACAATGTATATAATGGGTGAAAATACTAGAGCTGTAAGATGTGAGATACTTTAAGTAACAGCTTAAATAGCTTGGAAAAACAAACGACTCATGGATATTTTAAGGATGCTGTGCTGAAATAAGCCCATCACTTACTGATAGTATGATGAAAATGTGCTTTCAGTACCTGTTTGAACTTGCATTTTTTCAAGAAGAAGGGTCTGGATGCTAGGATGTAGGCTTCATGAACATTTGCCAATCTCAGAATAAGTTATTCCCAATAATCATTATTCACTCTGTCTGAAGATCAAACAATATTGATGTCTCTCTTCATAGTCAAATTACTTAGATCCTATTCCTGGCTGTCTGCTGTCTACCAAAAATGCTAAGCAGGATTCTACTGACAAAGAGTTGGGGGGGGAAATCTATATTCTAAACCACAAACTCCATAGTCAAACCTCTGAACTTTACAAGTTTGTCTTTATCTTACTCTTTAAAAAGATCATACAAGAAGCTGTAGCTCCTTACCATAACCTGGCAGCCAAACAAACTAAAGCCTTATGCCATTAAAAGAAGCTGGTGGCGAAATACTTGGAAAGCTGTGGAATGGCTCGAAGAGTGGATTCAATTTTGAAAGGTTTCCTATTTTATGTTTCCAAGCTATTAAGTTTACATTAGGACATTAGGTTTTTGTTGTTGTGGTGGTTTTCCCTAATGAAATGACAGAATAAAACAAATTTAACGTTAAGATTTACAGTAAGTTACCAGGCTATATTTGCAGTAATAATTGGGCTATTTTGGCATGGTATTTTATGTAACACTAAATCCAGAATAAAGAAATATGTTAAGGGAGAATGTTAGTTAAATCATATACAAGTGGCTCCTGAATAATATGCTCATTTCAATTTGAAGACATGCTCTTTGATAACACTAGGTCCAGTGTAAACCACGGTATCCACGCCTTTGGCCTGGATGGCAGCAGGAATCAATATAAACACAAACCAGTATCACACAGCGTAACAATACCATACTCTTTATGAAAGATGAATTTGTATAGCACTGAAAAATGTCACCCACTTTGGGCTACTGCCTTCTGATGTGCTAGCTGTAGACAGTTTGCTGCTAAATAGTTTTGATGCATAGTATGTGCATGGAGGGCAATGGGTTCAACCTTTCTTCTCCTGTGAAAGAGAAGGCACTGCAATGCTCAGGAATAACAACGAAATTCCACCTCAGTTTCTGTCTTTGCTGGGTAAACTTCTGCAAAACATAATTTTCTGAACAAATGGAAAGCCTGTGTTCTGGAAGAAGTGACAGAGAGGATATGAGATGATGTGAGAGATATTTAATTGCATCTGAGCATTAGACAGAAATTAGTTCTCTAACCTAGTTTCCAGGCTTGCCCTGGTTATTAATAGTATGCACCTTCACAACTTTTCAGTTATTGGGTAGTAACTAACTGTGATTTACAATAACTTTGTACTCTTTTTCCTTTTCCTTCCTTTAAAACTGAAAGACAAGCAGAGCTGTTTTCTCACTAGTCCTTGTTTTATAAAATGTAATCAATTACATCATAATCATATGACATCATCATATGATCATAATCAATGACATCAATTTGACAATTCTCTGGTATTTCTAAAATATTTTGTTGACAGTATTCACTTTATGACTTCTTGATTAAGCCATGCACATTAAAACTGTGTTGACTTGGGACAATTTTCAAAATTGAAATAATAACTAAAAAGTACCGATTTCATTCAATATTGAAGAAATAAAAAATTGGTCTTTTTCCCTCCCTGATAGATTAGGGTCTACTCTGAAATTAGCAGCTGTCATAGAAATAACTGCTCATTACCTGTTAATTATGTATCATTGAAGTGGCATAGCACATTTCAGAATCATAATAAGTTTTAGGTCTGTTTTGGGTTCGAAGGTCCTTTTTTCCCCCATTAGTGTGACTGTAACTAGTGTTTAGCAGCTGAAAATATCTACTGCTGGAAACTTGCTTGGAAAACTGACAGAAAATCTGACTGAAGCTATTTTAATCTATCCAAGGATACTTTCCCCACAGTGAACATCTGGGAAGTGTTGGGACATATGCTTTGCTTGATAGTGAATTATCTGAAACATCTTAAGGGAGGAATTGTTTAAATTCTCCTTTCTTATCCCTTCACAACAGTTTGCATACTTCACCAAAATATATTATTTGTATAGGACAGCTATACCTTCTTTTCTAAAGTCTCATCTACATTTTTAAGAAAGGGAGAAAGGAAGACCCAGGGAACTATAGGCCAGAGACCCTCATGTCTGTGCCTGAAAGATCATGGAGCATGGTTGAATGGTCATAGCCAGAGGACTGTGATAAATGGCTTTGTGTCTGGGTGGAGGCTGATGATGAATGGTGTCCCCCATCTTGGGACCAGTGTTCTTCAACAATTTTATTTAAACTAAAGGAAAGGAGATTTAGATTAGATGTCAGGGGGAAGTTCTTTACTGATCAAGCAGTGAGATGCTGGAACAGACTGCCTAGAGAGGCTGTGGATGCCTTATCCATGGAAGTATTTAAGGCCAGGTTGGATGGGGCTCTGGGTGATGTGATCTAGTACTTAACCTAGAAGCAGGCAGCCCTGCCTGTGGCAGAGGGTTTGAAACTTGATGATTGTTGAGGTCCTTTCCAACCCAAGCCAATTCTATGATTCTAAGATTTAGATTAGATATTAGGAGGAAATTTTTCACTCAGTGTGGTGAGGCACTGGCACAGGCTGCCCAGAAAAGCTGTGGATGCCCCATCCCTGGAGGTGTCAGTGCCAGGCTGGATGAGTCCCTGGACAGCCTGATTCAGTGAGTGACAACTAGGTGATCCTTAAGGTCCCTTCCAACCCAAGCCATTCTATGATTCTAAACATAGAATGCTGTATAATGTAATTTCATAAGCCATTCCACTCCTTGGTTTTGTTCTTACATTGTTAGCAGAAATATTCTCTTTTTCACTGCAGGATAGTGTTTGGCTCTTAGGCCTCCCTGTTTTCACTGCACTTGTGGGTTACTTGTTGATGTAAGTACAATCATTACCATGCCTAGACATTGACGGTGTTTGAGACTAGAGACCGATTCCCATAGGCACAAATAACAAGTTTGGATCAAGTCTGTAACTTGATAATTCATTGGCATGACTCTCACAAATGTATGTCTTTATGGCTGTCTTAAAATTCTTGCTGTCTGCTGCTGTATGGATTTCTGCTGACCTCACTTTGGACCTCCTAAAGAAAAACATCCTACAGAGCACAGCATAGGATATTGGTATTCACTGTGTTCTTCTCTTTTCTCTAGACAGTTCAATCTCTAGCTGACAGACAACTGCAGCATGACAGCCATTCAAAAGAAATTTGGGGTGATTGGAGACTAGCATCTTTTCCAGCAATAGAAAAGGTTTCAGTTTGAATGCTAACCTCCACTAAAATCTTTCCCATTCAGAGTAATTTGATTTCCACTGTTGAAATCAAGAGCAGAATTATAGCCAGAATTATGGCTAGTAAAGAACAGGATGCAATAAAGGCTGGATTTACTTTACAAATCCTCTTATGGTACTGCTTCAGAATAGATAAAATAATAATTTAATTTCATGAACAGCTCAACAGTTGTAAAATCCCATGTGAGGAAGCAGAAAGGAGGCTTTTGGAGAAGGGCTTCCTTGGAATGACCGACTGCCACTGTGCCTCAGAGCAACTCACCGAAGTCCAATAAGCAGACACATTTCAAACCATTGTTGTAGCTACTATGCTGTTTTGAAATTTACCATGCTCTTCTTTTGACAAAATTGCCACGTTGAGAAATTACTCTTTCTCTTTTTTACATCAAATCAAATACTATTTTTGTTTCATATATTTTTTCCATTTTCCATCATCTAAACCTATAAATTGCAGATAAAGAATGTCATCTTGCTTCCCCTTCCCCCATGCCCTCCCCTCCCCCTCCATATATCTATTGAAGTATGTACTAAATTGCTAAAACAAACTTTACTTTCATTTCAAGACTGCTTTTGTATTCTTGGACCTACTCAATTAACTTTCTGCTTTAAGGTGTTTTAAATGTCTTTTAAAATTAGACAAAAGACAGTGAAAATGAACCCCAAATGCCTCATTTAAAAACAATTTGAGCTAGTATAATGAGCATAAATCATTCTAATAGAGCAATTTTACATCAATTATGACACCATTATTTTTGAGCTCATTACTGATTTTATAAATAAAACAGTAACCTTTCATCACTGTACCACATAGATGACTATGCTGCATTGTGTCATAACACAAAATGGGTGTCATCTTGCTCTCTCAAGGCTGCACAATTTTAAGTATCTGACAGTCTTCTGTTAAGTGCAATGCAGAATGACACCATGGGAAGTGTGCATCATTTCTCAAACTATACAAACCTCAAACTTTTAGAGGACAGTTTCTTTAACATTCTCCATTAAGTCAGTCTAGTGAACTAATTAGTTGTGGACTAATTTGTCTAATCTGAACTGTTCATTTTCTTTCATTAAATTTATGATGTATGATGAAAATATACATAGTGTGCTACAGACCCTCCCAAAGATGTAGAAAAAGCAGAGAATGGTGAAAGAATTATTTAAATGTCCTTTTTATACTACTCTGAATAAATCATTTTTTCTATCCCTTTTCTACCTTTATTCACACAAAAGTGCTGATTGCTACTCTGATTACCTACTGGTTATTGCAATATACTGGTTTTACACACCAAAATATGGATTCAGACTGCCATTGGAAATGAGAAGATTACTTAAGCAGGGGTGATGCTGTGTTGCTAAAGCAGACTATCATGGGAAGGAAAGGTTAGAGATGAGGAGACAGAAGCTGCTAGATGAGTAGCCTGTCATGCAAGGGGAAGTTTCCTGTGGTGATCCTTCTGACTGCTGAAATGGGTGCAGATGTGGTGACTCTGCCATATTCTTCACCTCATATTACCTATGGAGCATACAGATGCACCTCTGTTCAAAGCAGGTTATGAAAGAACTAATAAAATCAGGAGGCTGTAAACATGACAGTGCAGCATTTCTAGAGCTCTGTGGTACTTATCTGAAGCTATATCTATGCTTTTAAATATAACAGCCTGTTCTCTGTCCTTGAAATACCATGCTATGTGATGATGTCCTCCTGTGGCTTAAAATGTCATCCCTCCTTTGAAAACAGAGTTGCTGTATATATGCTGTCTACCAAGAAACCTCTCCTGGAAACCATGTTTGGGTACGTCTGGGGAATGTATATTAATGAAGGCCAAACTGGTAGTCTTCTATGATTGTGTGACTGTATCTATGGGAAGAAGAGCGACTGATATCATCTGTCTGGACTTCAGTAAGGCCTTTGACATGGTTTCCCATATCATCCTTCTCTCCAAATTGGAAATATATGAATTTGATGGGTGTTCAATAGAAAAGGAACTGGATGTGAGTTTGTACACAGAGGGTGATAGTCAAAGAATCAACATCTGGAGGGAGATCAGCAGTGAGTCATGTCTGTACTGGGACTGATGCTCTTTAATATCTTCATCAAAGAAATTGACAGTGCAATTGAATGCACCCTTAGCAAGTTTGTGGATGACATCAAGCTGTGTGGTGCAGGGACAGGATGTCATTAAGAGAGACTTAGACTAGCTCAAGAAGTGGGCACAGGTGAATCCTCAAGAGGTTCAACAAATCTGAGTGCAAGGCCTTGTACGTGAGTTGCTGCAATCCCCTCTATCAGTACAAGTTGGAGGGCAAAAAGACAGAAGTCAGCCCTGTCGAAAAGGACTTGGGCTTACTGGGGGATGGAAGCTGGACATGAGCCAGTAGTGTGTGCTCACAGCCCAGAAAGCCAACCATATCCTGGGCTGCAGGTCAAGGGAGGTGATTCATCCAGAAAGGTGGTCGATGCCCTGTCCCTGGAGACATTCAAGGCCAGGCTGGATGGGGCTCCGAGCACCCTGATCTAGCTGTAAGTGTCCCTGTTCATTGCAGGGGTGTTGTACTAGATGATCTTTAAAGGTCTCAACTCAAATGATTCTACGTTTCTATGAAAAAAACAAATCATTACAGGTAGCATGCAAGCAACAGAGCAGTATGAGCCATCATGGGCTGGGTTGGAAGGCAGCTCCCTGGCGCTGATTATTTCACTAGTGAAACTGCTAAAAGTCTAAGGAGATCAAGGGAAACACACAAGAAGCCATGTCTGAACACAAGATCATTAATAAAAAAAGTGCTGGAGGCTTCTGTTTGGCCCTGTTTCAGCAACCAACAGAAGGCAGCCAAAAGAAGTGGCTGCTTATGAAAACACCAAAGGGAAAGCAAAGCACAGAACAGAAGAGTGTGGGCTGGAAACCCCCAGGCAGCTCTCTGCACATCCATAGAGGCAAGCTGTTGACCTAGGAAAACACCCAGCTTTCAGCATTACATTAATGTCATGTTGACAGCACCACTAAAACAGCAACTCCTCTTTGGAATTCTAGTGCCAGTGAGGACAACGGCAAGAAACTAGCTGTGTATGTTGCCTATGCTTTGAGGCATGTGGACTCAGCCAGATCTGCCTCAGAAATGACATGCTGGTGTAATGCATTTAGCAGGGGTTGTGCCACCTTAACCTTTATTGCATCTGTCTTCTCTGCTCAACATTTCTCTTTACAGCTGTCTAAATCATAAGGAGCAGAAATCCCATAACAGAGGGATTTTGCACTCCTAACATTTTAGACTTAAGACATGGAAGCAAGAAGAGTTCAGCCTCTTTTATTTTCTTTCTTTCAAAGAGGTGTTCATCTGAACTGAATCTGATTTCCAGACCAAACTCTTCCAACAAGATCCTAATGAAGTATCCTCCTTCTCTGACAGATTAACCCTGACTGGGGCCAGGAGGTTGGGATTGGGTCAGGAAGGTGAGTTGCTTTCCAGAACTGTGATTTACCACCTCTTTATAACAGTATTTCTGCACTCTACTGAGCTGGAGGGATGAAGCTCAGTAGGGATTTTGATCATGCTCTTGCACGAGGATCACATATAAAACACTGCACTGCCACCACACTGCCAGTTTTCCTAGTGGTAGACTTATCTTCCGATTGCCATTTTATTCTGAAACATAATAATTTATTTCTAGCTGTGCCACACTTCTTTTTCACCATTTTCAATGCTAGACATGATATTAGCCTCATGAAACAGAGACTCTCAATTGCCAGGTGTTTGACAAAGTACTGTGATACTGAATATCAGTGGTAAGGTTATTTAGATTGATGGAAAGGCTTAATTGAGGGACTGGTGCGAGCAGGTAGGAGACTTGCACTCTATGAAAGGAACCAATTGTTCAGAAATAGTATCTAACAGGAAATGACAGATACCACTTTAAAGTTGCTTTTAAGTTTCAAATCAAGGTTAGAAACCTTAAAATTTCTGCCCAGTGTGGCTACCAGATAATAAAAAAAGAGATATCAAAAGCAGAGGATGTGCTACTTGAACTGAATTACATGAGTAATGTGAGAGGTTGAGAAAAGGTGAGCCCTCTATAATGACTTGTATGACTTGGCATGAGCTGGAGAAAGGCAAAGACAGAGTCACCAAGACACCAGAAAGCAGTACTGTGCCACCTTCCAAATAATATATCTGACAATTATTTTCAGATTTGAATCATGCTTTCCAGCTGATCTCTGTCTTGGGCTCATCTTGACCTCTCCAATATGTGTTATCCACAGAGATACATTTTTGGCTTCTTCCACAGAAACATCACCGCATCTTTATCACATTTGCAAAAAATGCTCAAAGATACAATAGGAAACCACAATGAGCATTTGCAGGTAAGACAAATAAAATGAATAAACTTCAAAGAAGATATAAACCACAAATCATATTTACATCTCCTCATTGCTTTGTGTACACCTTGGAAGCAGTTATAGGGAAGCAGGGAAAGTAGGATTTACGGTGGTTGCAAGCTACACCTGTACTTTTGAGTAGCTGCCTTGTTAAGTCTTATCCTTCCTTTAGACATATTCTCATCAAGGTATTTTTTCGTTAGTTCCGTGAACTATGCTACAGGTAACTCAAAAAATATACAACACTTTCATGGATATTTTTGGCAAATTCATAAAGCCCATATTTAGAAAATACTTCAGATCAAAAGCATGGGAAAGACTGTAACTCATTCTCTATGCAAGATGTACTTTCAAGACTATAGCCTGGGTAGAATTAAACAGATTTTACACTAGGTTGTTTTAGAAGTATACTGACTTAGACATGCTTTTAATGTTCTACTATTTGCATATATGGGATATTGTGCTCCATCCATTTACATAGCATCAAATGTAGATTGATAATATAGGAACCATGATTACTTCACCTCTGTGGGTTTACTGAAATCTAGGATTTAACGGATTACATCTTGGATCATAGTATGACAATAGATTAGTTGATTACATCTGGTCTCAAGTCTCCACTGATGAAAGATGTCAAACTCATACAGTAGGTGCAAAAATGCACATAAAGGTCTCTCATCATGTTTGATATCTGTTTCTATTACCAACATATAAAATAGTGTTTTCCAGCAAGGCAAGGCAAGGTAAGGCATGTTAAAAAGAAAGGAATAAGGAAAGGAAAAAGGAATGGAAAAAGGAAGAAAAAGGAAAGGTAAAAGGAGAATTATCTAAGCTTTATTATAACATGTCAGTGTCTGAAGTTAATAATTATTTGAATAGAGCTTGTTCATACTACTTTTTCTCGAGTAGTCCACATCTACAAGGTATAACTCAAGAGAATCACTGTGATCCTTTTCAACCCCCCCCCAGAAAATTCAAGAAAAGAAACAAAATCAAGAGATTTTAGGATGTTTAAGTGTTTGAGTTTTGATTCTTTTAACAGATGACAAGAGGGGCTTCAATTTCAAAGATAATTTTTATAATTATAAATAAGTAAATAATTATAATAACTAAAAAAAAAACAAAAACCCTCAAGACTGTTCAACCACAGGCGTAAGTATTCTTTTTTCATCTAAAGGAATTTTCTGCTATGATAGGTGAAGAATGGAATAGATGATATTAAGCTGTAATTCTACTGAAGGTCCATCTCCATATCTTTATGTTTAGAGTTCTCTGTAAATGGAGAATGTCCTAATTTATCTTGATTTTTGTGTGTAGAAAATACAATATATGTATCTGAAGCACCTATGTGTACTAACATTGCATACGAATCCTTTCCAAATAGTCTGTTTGTATATGTTTAACAGTCTCATGCTGAAGGAGAGAGCATACTTGATGCTGAGAGCACCAGCTTTCTGCTACACTTCAAAATATTTTCATACATGCAAGAATTATGACACATAAGGCACAAAATCAAAACCAAAAAGCCACAGTTAAACTATTTGCAAAGTTACTACTACAGTGATACAGATCCAGATCTTCCACAGGCACAAACTGATGGAGCTCTTACGACTTCAAAGGAGCAACAATCTCACCCACATGCAGCAAATTATCCATTTCTTGTTTCAAGGGCAGGGTAGTAGAGAATAATCTAGGCAGCCAAGGCTGCCTAAAATGTGAGATCTTTGTTCAAAGTGAAGTTGCAGAGTTTCTGAGTGTGGCTGCACATGGAGTGCCCTAACCTCCCTCACAAAACTATTCAAGCCATCTGAAGCTTTACAGAGGGTGCAAAGAAAGTAACTGAAAGGATTGAATGCAGTAAGTTTAGGGAGGAAAGAGAAAATTTTTAGATTTTTTTTTTTTTAAACTTTCATCCACAGCTCCTTAGTGAGTTCCTAACAGACAAAGCACTTTCAAGTCTTACATTCTTCATCTCTGTCTCCTCCTCCTCCTCCTTTTATGTACATAGCAGGGTCCGACTCTGAGGTACAATGTCAGATGCCTTTTAGTGCTTTGCAACCAAAGGAGAAGGAAGTTTTTCCTCACCCTTCTGTTATGCTTGAAGCATTCTCCAGCTGTCCCATTTCTTTTTAAGACTTTTAATAATCAGAAAAAAAAGAGCATTCTGCGTTTGATGTAGGCACAAAATGGGTTATTTCAATAGCAGGAAGGCACATTTCACTCGAAGGCTGACTTCAAAAGGCACAGAGCCTTCTGCGAATGCATTGGGCTCAACAGGCATGTGGAGACATTCAGTGTGTTTTTGATTATAGATTTGGCAGTTGTTTTACTGTAACTCTTTGAAGATGTTTTTAATTAATGTTTCTGGGCACCCCATAAATATTATTATTGCAACACTGATTACTGCTTATTTGTTGGTTGTATAGTGAAGCTTCCATATACCAAGATCAAGCAAAAACCCAATCCTGTTTTCTGCACTTGCCTTGAAGATGGAACTACATAAAGTCCACGTTGGCAATAAGTAATCTGATGGTAACAACAGCTTGTGGTTCTTGGATCCCGTCTCTTTCCCATTTCCTTAAGAAGAGAAACATCCCATGGCAAATTAAAAAAAAGTAATTCTTCAATTAGTAAAAAAAAAACAATTAGAATTTCTGTCTTCAACCCACTTCTGTGGTTGCTCATTCATGTGGGGCTGCTGGGAAATGCTTGGGCACAACTTGGGTGGCAGATGTGTGTTCACTGAGCACCAAAGACCCTGCTGTTTCCTGTCCAACAGTCTGTGTGTTGTTGAATGCCAAAACCCAGGCCTTGCTTCTTTTGTTGTATAATTCTGGATCTGTGTTTACCTGATCGCACTGAAATCAGGCTGTGGATTTGGTACAAGTAGGGCATACTTAACCAACTACTTACTAGTCAGTAAACACAAGTGAGTTGAAGCCTTAATGGTGAGGATTTAAAGGCTCTCTTCTGAGAGATTTACTTAGAGTCCTGAGAGGTTTTAAATAGTTTGTACTAAATGCTTCTTTTTCGGTCATGTTTACACGGTGGCAGCTATGTTAAAGCTAACATGAGGAGCTCAGTACAGATGGCCATCACATCTGTGAATGGAGTGGAAGCAAATCCACAGAAGATGGATATTTAATCAGAGCAAATGGTGGGATTATTATTTTGCTGCTATTCAGGCTCCCAGTGCAGAGGCCTTGGCACAGACTGCCACTGTTGTGAAGAGAGGGCTAAAGGAAATGTGGTGAAAGCTTCTGAGCTTGAAATAATGGGAAATGAAAATTAAAGTATGGAACAACTGACAGCCTTTTCAGTTGAGGCTTTTATCACAGAATTTTAAAATGCCACAGGAAAGAGTAAAAATTAGATATATAAATTCAGAACCTACTTCACATATTTTCACTTTTCCACTTTGCCTTTAATTAGCTAATTAAAGCTATAATATACAAGTTCAGCTACAGTGGCAGCCTGTCACCCTAAAAATAATAAAAAATAAAATAATCCCAAACTCTGAAGGCAATTAAAAAAAAGTTTTAAAAGAGTCAAAGATGTCAAAGAAATTAATTACGCATTGACAGAATTTCAACTAATGAAGATTTGCTTTACTACTGTAATTGTGTGGACCAAACTTCTGTCATGAGTATGACGACATTGGTGCTGGAGTCAAACTGTTACATGAACAGATAAAGGGGCAGCTGCCATTTCAATGCTAAACAGATAGGGTAAAATATGGAAACGATATAATATGTGGAACACTTTATTCACTGGCAAATCCAAGAGAAGAATTCAAATCTCATGAGCTCAGACTGCCCAGATATTTTCTGTCTTTGCCCAGTGCTGAATCTAGTACATTTTCCCTTAGAAGTTCAGCTCACAAAAACAGTTGTCACATCCACTTTCAGGTGTTCTTTTACTTTAATCCAAATGCCTTCATTACATGCCTTACACCTAATTCTGCTCTTTTCTACTTTTCGAAAACACTCTCATAATCTTTATATCTAACAAGACTCTTTCGATGGGATGATATTCACTGAAGAATTGTGAGTTACTTCACTTAACAATTATCTTAATACACTTTGTCAGTGCAGCAGGTTTATGGGCAGCAACATTTGAAAGCTATTTATTAGTAAGATCTATCCTTGGCTTCACCCTTTACTTACTGTTTATTACATGAAAAGATGCATTACAGTGAGTCCTTCCGTAGTGCAAAGTCTCAGGAACAACTGAAGTACGTGCATTAATGCAATCTATGCAATTCTTTATTTTTCATTCTTTTTCTCTCTTCTTTCCTTTATTGCTGCCATTTGACCACTAACAAAAGCATCATCCCACAGTACCCCACATGTGTCAGATGAAAATTGACATACCGGAATTGAAATCCTGCTTTAAAAAGCTTTTCTGAGAAGGTGAGGGGGATGGAGGAGGTTTACCTACTTCATTTAATTGACTTATATAGCTATGTAAATCAAGCACAGTGATGTAAAATGCTGACTGGATAACAGACAGATAAAACTGTCTCAGACATTTAACTATAACCTCAGAGTAGATCTAAAAACACACTGAGAAAAAGATTGGGAACTTTCTTCCTGCGTTTCTCATGGGCACAACATTTACATACATTCACTCCTTCCTATTCATACCTTGGAAATAAAAGGAGGAGGGAGGGAAGGGAGCAGAGGAAGGAGTGGGGAGAGGAAAGTTGCAACCACCTCTGTGATGCAGCAACAGAAAGCTGTGCTGTACTGCAGGCTGAGCCAGTTCTGCTGAGCTACTCTTTCTTCTGAGCCCTGGAGAAGGTTGAATATATTCAGCCATTCAGATTCCTTCTGTGTTGGGAACAGATTCAACAGACACAAGTGCTAGTTTAGATCAGTTATTTTTTATAGGTCACTCACAGAGCATTGCAAAAAATATTTGCATATTAGCAAAAACAATAATTGTTCTTTTTTTTTTTTCAGATGATGGAAAGCTGAATATCAAAATTAAAGAGCTGGATTGTTAGATACTTAAAATTTCTCGGATAACTGTTTTGATAGCATTAGGGTGATATATAGCAGTGCTGAATTTACTGTCTTGGAGATTATAACGTCCTGACAGATGTGTTTTGCAGTACATATGCTAGGGGCATAAAAGGTGAACATCAAAGATTTTACTAAAAAAAAGTTAGTCTCTGAGGTGAGAAGGGGTGTTGTAAGAAGGTAGAACGAAATGGAAAAGAAGAAAGGAAATATCTTTATTAGAGCTTTAAATGTTTTCCATCATATATATATATTTTACATATATATATATATATATATATAAACAAACAACTGGTAATTTTAGTGTTAAAAAAATGTTAAAAAAATGTTAAAAAAAAAGTTTTAAAATGTTGCAGATACTCCTACTTAAATATAACATATACCCTTTAAACTCAAGTTATTAAGTTTTTAAAAAGAATTTCAGACAATTATAGAAAAGGTTAATTTTGTAGCTGTTCTCTCAATAGCTTTCTTTTATTACTGGAATTGTGGTAGATTGTAAACTACTAAAATAATCATGCTCTTCAGTGTCAAGTCCCAGGCTGAACATGGAGTTTAAAGCTGGTACTTTGCAACTCTGCTGAGTGCCTGTCACTGACATACAGAATCAATCTTCCAAAAATTGCTTATATATTTTACCCTTCTGATGCCAGAAGCTGAGGGTGGCACCTTTAATGAACACAGATCAGCATGGCATGACCAAAGCTCAATAAAGAAACCTAGACTTAGCTTTCTGGAGATACAGCCTAACACTGAATTAGAAAAAGATAAAGCATAGTTCAATCTCTGAAAACGTTTGATTTTGTTGCAAAAATGACACCTGCAAAGGAACACTTTGCTGTATTAAACCAAAGACGGGGAAGGACACTGCATCAAGAGCTGGCATTTGGTGAGACTGGTGTAGTTAACTCCTTAACACTGTTTTTGTTTCTATGCTTTAACCTGAATTTATTTCACAACTTGAAATGCATAACTGATGATCTCAGTGAGTCACTTCAAGAGTTTTGCAGCTATGGTCACCTAGCAATGCCTTCAAGAGGACATTCCTGAATACTGCCCAGGAGCAATCACTTCTCAAAGCCCCAAGAAGTGCAGCTAAGGTGATTTGCTTTCAGTGGTGGATTTGGTGACAGTTGCTTATACACAAGGAAAATCAAGATCAAAGTGACAGTTTCAAAGCACAACTGCTTCCACAGGAGGCTGGAGATCAACTGCCATCAGCTTGTCTTGTGAATTTATCAAGTGGAGAGGGATTTGTGTTATGTCTTTATAATTCTTCACTTCTGTTCCTCTAAAAGTGAAATGAAAAGGTACTAAGGGGAGGCTTTATCACGTTGTACTTGCCACTCTCCTTTTATCAGGGTCCCAGGATCCCACTTGAATCAAAGGATGTGAAGGTAAATCACAGAAGAATTTCCATGCAGTTTGTCCTCAATTCTTTACAAGAGCTAACTTTAGAGATCTCTGCAGGAATCCATCCTCCACTACACGAATGAGTTGGTTGAGGTACAGAAGGAAGAGAAAGTAAATAAATCAGTATGGACAGAACCACAGCAAAGCTCATGTCTGGTTGGGACTTAAGGCTGTTGGGAGTAGAGTGACATTAAAAAACACTTTAATCCACCCTGAGCAACCCTTGAATCTTTGAACAGAGAATGTGCATTTTAATTCCACTGTTTCTTAAGCTACAGCAAAAGAATTCTGAAGGACATTTTTTAATCAAAAGAAGACCTCTGCTACCATCCTTTTTTCATGCTCCATTGCAGCACTGGAGAAATTCTAGTAAATATCTGTAAACTTAGCTTGTGCTCTGTACAAATTTCTGCCACGTGGGCTGCAGTATAGTTCTCCATCTGGATCCTTGGGTACCTGTTCGTTGTCCAAGTCACTACAAATCATCTCCAGAATGGCTGATTTCCTCAGGTACCGAATACCTGCTTCCATGGTGGTCCAGTTTCTTTGGAAATTAACAATATCTTCCTTGGAAGGATAACTTTCCTTTACATTCAATAGGAGTCACTTCCAGAGTCTGAGAACTTGTAATCATTTCCCAATCACTTTGCCAATGTTTTTTTCCTTAGAAAGGGATCACAACTGCTTGGCTTGCTTGCCCTCCATTTCCTTACTGTTGGCTCCAGTCTCAGTTGATGACATGTTTGTCTGGGTAATGACTGAAATGCTTTTGCCTATCTCACAGCTCACTCAAGGATAGGAATTGGTTGGTTTCTGAATCTTTTATGACTTTTGTCTCATCCACTTCCTATTCTTCAGCACTGCTGCCAAACAGCAGTTCTGTCTTCCTACAATAGTCATATACTTCTTGTTAACTCTCAGTGAGCAATTCCCTGTAGTCTCCAAAGACTACAATCTGCTGAACACTTGAATGAATCAGACTGAATCTTATCTTGTTTGCATGGGAGAGAACCTCTGCATCAGTGAAAGCAATTCACTTATTTTCATTACAATTCATTGAGTTTTCAGTGGAGAGAGAAACAAAATTTTGTCAGCCTTCTCAGATAATATCTGTTTATTAGAGTAACCTGCTTACTTCAATCAAATGCTAGTAACAGATGCTGGATTAAAAAGTAAAAAAGACAGTAAAAAAAGGAAAACAGTTCCAGTCAAATGAAAAGAAGGCAAAATCTCAAGTTTTGAAGGAAAGAACAACTTCTCAGTGGCAGATACATTACCTCTCACCCTATCACTATTCTGAGTTAACAGCTGGACTACACGATGTTAGAGATCTCTTCCAGCCTTAAATGATTCCATAGTTCTATGATACTCTAACTGTAAACAGAATGATCTTTACAGTGCTATCAGATCAGAATTCTGACCTATAAATTGTACGTAAAGATTATGACTCAGCAACACAAGGAGAAAGGTCTAGAAATGGCTTTGAACAACCAAGCAGGTATTCCAGCAACAAGTGTTCTCAAAAACTTATGCTTATTTTTATTAAGCATAAATAGAGCAGAATCAGCAAGCAATGAATGAATAAATGAGATAATCCGTGAAAGAAGTGGAGAAAGTATTACAAAAATATGTTTACCTGCTAGGCATTCCTATAAGCTCAGGGCAAAGAAGACCCATGACCTACATATCACAGAATAACAAAACAGGTGAGATGGGAAAGTGAATTTACATCTCTCAATGCTCTTTCCCATGAACTTCTGTGATAATAGGCATGCAGTGGATGTTAAAAAAACTGAAACCAATTACGTTGCTGAGCAAAAGTTAAGATTCCCTTCCCCTTGCCCTTGTCCTCATCCTCTCTTTCACACATAAAGCTAATTTCCATGATTTTCCAACAAAATCCTAGCACTATGTTTTATTTCATGGAACAGTTGATGAGTTAAGACTGTAGTTGTTTGATTCTACAAAGTTGCTCAGGAAAATGAAAGAGAAGGATGGAGAGGAAAGAAGGAAGGAAAAAAAAGAAGAAAGAGAGAGGGGAGAACTGTACAAACTCAATTGGGAAAAATCTGTTTATTTTTTCACATATTTTCATTCCTTCCTCTGAACCTTTGACATGAGAATTGAGATTTTCTGAGTATATAACTATACATCTCTACCTGTATGTCATCTACAAGAAGAATAACAAATTACTGACTTCTTGAAATAATATGACTAATAACTGCAGAAAACAAATCTGAATTGCAACAGGTTATAAACAAATGAGAGGACTGGATGAATCCAATCAAACCACAATGAGGTTAATACAGAAAAATTTGGAGTATTTTTCTTTTAAAAGAGAATACACAGAAAATACAAAGAAAATTTTGAATTATTAAGGAAGGATTGGATATAAAATTCTAAAGAGTCCATAGCATTTTAACTAGAATAAAAATGACTAACTAGGATAGATGACTAAGCTAGGACAAAAACTCCCTTCTTTGGAATCCTTAAACGTCTTCAGCCTATGTTCCATCTATTTTGCGAGTGGATGGAAAGTTTTAGTGAGCTGAAAAGTTGTACTGGGAAAGAGCTAGTGTTCATTACTTAATCTTGAAAAAACATCTAAGGATCCCTCAGTGCTCTGCTACAGTAAGAATTTATCGTTGTCAAGATGCATAAAATGCACAGCAATGTGGCCTCCCAAAACACAAAAGAGGTATTATTCACCAGTCTGAATGTACCTGGAGACTGTGATGGTATCTTTTGTGTTAGAATTCACTTGCAATCAATTTATGTCTGTACAATAAGGTATTGTTGTCCTCTGAGTGGCAATAATTTTCTTTCTGCTCTCTTAAACCCTCAGAAGAGGTGAGGTAATATAATATAGTTAACTCTGTAATGAAAGATAGCTGTACTAAATCATGGGACTTGACTTTTGCGTCCATATAAAAAGTCCATAATGATACAGTGGCTCAGATAACCCCGAAGTACAACAGTTTGTCTTTAAGAACATAAGAAATGTGTTTCTGGATCAGACAAATCGTCTGTTTGGCCCAGGACAATGTAATGTGACAGACATTTAAGAGTACAGTCTAGTTACTTCCTTCTCAAAGTGACTAGGGATGCTATAATTTACATCCACATTTGCTCTTTTAGGCTCTTTATGGACCTGCCTGTGAAATTATCTGATCTTTTCATGAACCTGAAAAGGCTGTCTTCACAACTTCCTGTGGCAAAATATTTCACAAGTTCACTACCTGCTGAGTAGAGAAGTTTTTTCTTGAAATCAATATTCCCACTGGTTTCACAGAGAGGAACTCTGTCTTCACACTGTAGGATTTGCTGAATATCAGCAATCTGACTACCACAGAAAGTCAGCATCACCTGCATACTGGCAGAATTCTCTAAGCAATTCCTTCCCTGTGTCACTTATGTTGGGTAGAATGGTGCCAGCTGCATTTTCCAGGCAATCTCAATGCTGATGTGTTCCCATCCTGAAAAGCTTCCTATTTTTTTTTTTTACTAATTTCCAGCCTATAAAAGTATTTTCCTTCCAGTTTAGTAACAAGCAAATTCAATTACAATCTTTTGATCTGATATCTTGTCCAATTTGCATAACTTGACCAATAATACTTTAGGAAACATGGAAATTGTAATCTAGAATTAACTAATTAGAGTACTGCAATCTTCTATATTCAGAAGTATTTTAAAATTCTGATCATCTTCTGGACGAAAATTTCATACCCCTCCTGGGGCCGTGAGACTAACTATAGAATGATATTTTAAAAATCCACTTTAGTTCTAGAAATGTTGCTGGTTACATAAGTCTGTATTCCTATACACATGGATTGATTCCTTAAATTTTCTCCAGAGAAGGTAGCACATATTGTTGATTATCATTTGCTATCTATTATTCTTCCAAATAAATATTTTCTGAGCACATAAAACAGCTAATCAAAGATGTTTTGCCTCCAGAATTCTAAATTTCTGTGCGTCTCATGGTTCTTGACCTAGAGAAGAAAATGAAGGCCAACTTATCAACCCATCTTGGTAAGTGCATCTACTGACTTCATTTACTTCCAAAGATAAGGAAGAATATATGAATGATTATTCATTTTCATATAGTCTGCAATTATACAATGAGTAATTTATTGTAGCACAGAAGCATTTCTTACTCATGGAATAAATGCCTATTCACTTCTTATATTACATTAATCCCTAATGAAAGTAGCAGGAGTTGGGAGTTTTATTCTCTACTGTCCCAAAAAATACAAGGAAGGCACCAGTCACTCCTGACAGCACATCAGCAGGTCCTATCCTCAGAGGCTGTAAGATGACACATATCATTGACACTATGCCAACATCATTTACAAATCCAAACATGCATTAAGGAAAGCTTGGAACCAAGATAAGACACAAGCATGTACTAAATGAACTCAGCAACTGATTTTCAAAAGTGTTATGCACTATAAGTCATAGTCTGAGGCAAAATAAGAGTTCTGTTCTAATTCCCAAAACAACTAATATCTTGAAAAATCTGTCTTAAATTAGGTATTCTAAATTAACATACAGCATCATTTTTACTTCTCTGTCTCTTAGTACTTAATCTCTATGTTGGGAAAAAGTTCATTATTCACTACTCAGAGAAGTCATGAAGATACCTTTCTTCACAATTTAGAAACATGGATGGAAGATGAGTAAAAAAAAAGGCTAGTGAGTAATTAATAGTTCTGCCTTTAAAGCCAGGTAGGCAAATAAGGAGGAACAGAAACACACCTGACTAATGAAGACAGATGATGCATCTGAAATAGTCCTTTTCTTTTTCGTACCCTCAAAAAGACAGGAATTCTTAGGGAAAAAGAAGAACAACTAACTGAAAACCAGAAACCCAAACAAAATCAGTGTGTGATCATATTAAAAGGCTGCTTCATAACATGGTTTCTAACTTTAAATGATTGATATAGCAATAGTGTGAAAAAATTGTTGACTGAACCATTTGCTTTTTGAAACAGTAATTCTATCAAAAGGGAAATGTTCTCTAAAAAGTGTTAATTTTCCTGACATTTTGAGTTTGAAGAGGGGAGGGAAAAATATTTAATCCCATGTTCACTTTTTAAAAGCTAGATTTTTCACCAATTATTTTTATCACATACGATAATATACAATATGAAGTATGAATGACCAATCAAACAGTAAACATGATTTCATTAACATTTGAAAATTACAGAGAACAGAATAATTGCATTTCAAAATCAGGAGATCATTCACAAAAGAAAATATATATGCTTTACAATATTCTTGAACTCCTATACATGTATATTTATGTATGTAAACGTGATAGGAAAAGTAGAAAAAGAGTTTAAAGCACAACAAGGTCTTGGTTGGGATTTTTTAATATTTTTTTTTTTAGAAATTCCATTATGTGCTGTGAGAAGGTTGAATCATTTAGAGATATCACCCAGGGAAATTTATTTCAATTTTTTATAAGCTCAGTATAACCTGATGCTGAGGTTAAAGAGAAAATACATCACCCTGAATACAGGAGCTTCCATAGGTTTGATTCAGTTAATTTATGTTCAACATTATGTCAAAAAACTACTTTTCTCTGCAGTACATGTGAATTGCAGTAACAGGCTACTTTACTGTTATGCTGGCTGTTATTTGATGTTATTTGATGCTGAACTTATTTCATAGAAAATTACCTAAGATTCAGTCATATTTATCACCTACAAGACACAGCCCTGACATTTATTCCAAAATGTGTGAGCACGATGTGTAGCATGACCTTTCCACAAAACTGCAATCCCAAAGCCAATGTAAAGCTTCTCTATTTCCTGACTTACTGTTTATAAAGTGGTCAAAACAATGGTGCAAAACAAGGATAAACTTCATACAATCTGTAAGGACTTATTCTATCACTGGCACAGAGCCACAGATATATAAATCTACTTTGCAGTTCATAAACTTTTCCCTTTCATTCCCTCTGTGTACCAAAATCCACCTTGTACCTGCTACCAGAATTCATTATCGTATTCTTTCTAGGAAGGTTCATCTGCCAGTGATGCATCTATGAAATCAACTTTGGCAAATGCTTTTGCAAAGATTTAATATTAATATTAATAATACTAATCAAAGCTCCAAATGCACCTATGGATATCTGTCTCAAAAGGAAATGTCTCATCATCTGCTAGTTTTTCTTGATCACCATTAACTCTAAATGAAACTTATATGACTAGTTTAGAGTTCTGACTACTCAAAATTACATGTTAACTCTGAATGGAAAAAAACTATGGGATATTACACTCAACCTTCTCAAGATTTTTAAAGACATCTATTTTAGACAGGTTTGTGGCATACTTGCTGAGGAGGAATACAGTCCATTATAAAACCAATTCTGCATTCTACTACACAAAACTACATGTACTCTCATTAGCTGTCAGTCCTCCCTTCCAATTCATCTAAGTGGATACAATAGCTAAAGAATCACTGCAGTATTTTACACATGTATGTGTGCATGTGTGTGTTATATTTCATTGCTTTGTTTCATTTAGTGTTATCAAATATCACTCTGTGTGTTGCCTTGCACAGATCAATTATTTCTTGAATTTTTGCAAAATATATATCCAAATACACCTTGCTAAAAGGTAAGAAGCAATGGTCAACTACTTGATTATATGCCTTGACATCATTTAGAAATCAGAGATGCTGATTGTTCTATAATAGAAACAGGACTTGTGTGCATATCTCTTTTTAATGTTAGCATTTCAGCTCATTCATCTGTCTCATCTCTATTCTGCATATATCACCAATTTTAACGACCACACATGATGACACATCTGTTGTGGCCTCCCTCTTGCTCCCCACTGACCTCATTTCTGCCACTGAGAAAACTAATTTACTTGTATAGCAGCTGCTGAATCCGCTAGAGTTTGGATTTTAAACACAATCAAGTGCTGGTTTATCCATACATTTGAGGCAGCAATTTCAAGCAATGGCTTCACAAATAGCTGCCTCATCTCTGCAGGGAAGACAGCTGGAAATGGAAACCATCAGTACTGTAGAAAGAAAGGTGAGCTATTCACAGTTATGATACAGAGCCCTTTGAATTTCAACCCTTTGACAAAGACCCTGACCATTGACTTCGACCTTTCTTCCTGGGAGTCCAGCCCCAGTTGGGTATGATAGGAACCAGTAAAAACCTTGACTGCTGATTTTTAACAGCTGCAATGTTCCTGATTTATTTCAATTAGCAAACAGTTCTTTAAAGACATTATCTAAGTCATGCACACAAACATAATGAGAAGTAAGTCTTTGATCTCTCTTTGATTGTTGTTTTGTACTGAATCTTGAAGACATTTCATGATAAGGACAAAAAGAAAAAAAAAAAGAGGAAACATAAAATGGAATAGAGGTAAATTGAAGATGCTATGGTTTTAATAGTCAAGAATAAACAGTTTGCAAAAGAAAGAAAATTAATGCATAAGCAGATGAAGGCAGCATGTGGAAATATCATTCTCTTGTGGCCACACATGTATGAGTGGTACTGCATACGCTTTTCTGGTTTCTGAAGGCCATTCCAGCAGCCAACTGTGCTTTCTGCACAGTACTTGAACCTAGGTTCTTTTTGTCAGTGCTCACACTGCCTCCCACACAACACCTCAGGTTCCTGAATGAATCAATTTACTGACTTATAAATATGTGAGTGATCTTCTGGGTATGATGGCTCCCAGGTGAAAACACAAAGCCAAGACAGTAAAGAGAGAAGGAAATGAAGGAATGGTGTGAAAAATAAAGTAAGTTTGAGTCTTGCTGGGAGCAGATTTGAGTAAGGGTAGTTTCGGTGATCAAGTTTATATTTTCGTCTCTGTTACTCACTCTTGAAAAACCACTCTGACTTACACGATGCCTTTTAAAACCATGGTTAATTTTTTGAGTTAACACTTTTCAGCTAGCCAGTAAGAGCTGGAGAAAGAAACTCATATTTTGGAAACTGTGAAGCTGTTGTATATGTAGGGAGAAAGGAAAACATCACAGTTCTGTCCCCACCAGGAAACAGATACAGGCAGAGAAGTACTGCAGTGCATGGGAACTTGCAATCTCATAGCAGTCTCCCTCAGCAATATTTCCATTTCTCCTCTTCTCTCTCCTTTGTCTGCAGTGACTACAGGGCTGCCTGTTCTCAGGATGCTCATTTCTCCTCTGCCACTTGAAGCATAATTCTGCTGGCTGATAGATATCTCACCCACTGTCTCTAAGCTGGGACTGCCTTTTGTAACCTAACTGTCATGGTGCCTTCTTCTCCTTGCTAACATTTGCTGGCCCAGTTATAAAGGTCAGTGAACAAATAGAGGTTTTCCTTATGTCAGGCAGGGGAGGTCATGCATTAAGATCCATACTGAGGTGCAACGTCTGCTGTCTGGCAGTTCAGCCACAGGCATATTAAAACACCCAAAGTCTTCCTTTGCTGAGATGACTTTAAATGGAGATACATTCTCATCTTGAAAGCCTCAAGGTTCTTAAATTCAGTGTCAAAGATCCTATTGATTTGAACGGATTGGTTTTCTGCCTTTGCACTAGAAATGTATGACTTTAAGGACGAGCAGAAATATAGGCCAGGATAGAAACAGGGAGGGGAAGGGTCACAGATTTCAGTCATTCACCTTGGTTGTTTCAATGTCAGAGAAACGTGCTATATTCCTTAAGGTGCAACCTCCCTCAAGGTGAAATGCTAGCACATATATACATTCATTAGTTCTGTTGAGTATAAGAATCTTCTTCATATTTTATCTTTTTCTTTAATATTAAAAAAAAATGAAATAAAATGACAGCAGTATTAGATTCACAAGGCATACGTTTGTTGGTTGTGCTTCAAACCCTTGTTTAGGGTTTTAGGGTTGCTGGATTTTAAACTGAGAGAGTGCCATGAAATAAAAAAAATAGAGCCATTTTGAAACAGAATATTCAAAAATTGCTTATATGTTTAAATATAAAGATGAATTTTATCACTGAATTCAATGGACTGCTTGAATCAGTAAATTCAGAAAGCATGATTTCACAGAATCAGATTCTCAAACTGAACACTGTGAAGCAAGGATTTCTCTTCACCGTACTTGTCTACAAAGAAACTATCAGTTTTTGATCATTCTATAAATAAAATGTATTATAAAAATTAACCTACTTCTTAAAGAACTCATAAATAACCTACTATTCAACAGGAAAATGAAGAAGTGGGGAACTTAAAGCACTTGAGATAAGATCAATTTGCTTCTAGTAAAATGATATATCATAGTGCCCCTCAGAAAGATCTAATAAATTCTTGTAATGTGATCATCTCCACAGATGAGGTTCAGGTTTTTCAGTCTGATCACAATAGCTATTCCATAAAGAGTGTTTGAGTAGGTAATGAAACAAATACATGACCTCTAACTCCAGTCTTCTGTTTGTTCATGTAAACACGCATTGCATATTTGGTAAGAATACCGAGGCAGGGGAGAATGAGATGTCAAAAAGATGGAATGAGTGAAATGATCCTCATGCTAGAGATTAAGTACATAGGAAGACAAGTCTCTTAATTGCAGTAAAGAACTCATCTCTTTTCTTATAATACTTGCAAATGATGGTCTGCAATTAAAGATGCACAGTAACTGATCAGTCTGAATGTAAGAGCAATCAGAGGGGTTTGCTTTGTTTTTGTGTTAGTTAGGTGCAAGCCACTTGGTAAAAAGAAAAATTAGAGAGAATCCCAAAATCTGATGTAGGTGTATGCGTGAGGCAGAAAATATGATTATATTAATTCCACCTTCATGTTGACGGACTGGCATTTATTGCCGATCTCCAGTCTTACAGTGACAGTTTTGCTTTGTCCAGAGAAGAAATTTCCATCTTTAATGAGCGTCTCAAAAATCAGTCCAAATCAATATTATGTTTTGTAGCAGAGGAAAATGTGCTAAATATCGTATTTTTGTGACTCGATGAGTAGATAATCTACTTATACGGACAGCAATGTATAAACCTTCTGGATTTTCACCTTAAGGAGTAACAGGCTACCACTCCAGATCACAGGAAAAATAAACCATAAGAATCAGTATGGCATATCTACACCATACTTCAAGATATATGCACTATATTTTATGACCTTCTATAGAGAAGGTATATATCCCTTTCTGTGATGATCTATTTTTCTACATCCACCTTTGATAAAATGTATATGTTGGTGAACATTTACTATACAGCCATCTGTTTAAAACAATTATTATCTAAAAATTATGTTTAGCTTTACATTATGTCACGTTAGCATCTCTTAATTGCTGGTAAGCACTTTGATAGAGTTTGTGAGAAAATGTGCTCTATAAATACAATATTTAAGAAAAGTCACCACTGAATATTTCTTAACTAGCTAAATTAATTATTTAGCATTTAAATTACCAAAAAGTCTATTCTTTTTTTTTTTTTTTTGCCTTCAATATTTTTTTCCTCTGAATAATTTCCCAGAACACAGACTGGAGAATGAAACACATTGTCTTGTGCATCATTCATCAGCAAAATTGCCAGTAGAACTCTAATTTCGTATTCTTTATTACTGATGATGATACAAAACACAGAACAAAACAGCTTGATTTTCAGATAGTAAAGTTTGAAGCAGTAACAGTTACAGCAAGTTGGCTAAATTTGAAACAGCCATATATGGAAGAGAATAAATGTAGGACACCACAGTGTCAGTCTTACTAAAATCCTATCCTTGTACTTGAATTGCAATAATGTTTTAAAGTAAAAGAACTGAGAATTACCATTTAATTTTTTTTTTCTTCGCAAGGGACAAAAAAGCGAATGGGTTTGCTTATTGTATTCCTTTGTGAGATTTCAGAAGCAGTGTATATAAAGTAATTTTCCATGTCAGAAGGTATTGGTAGGCCTGAAAATGTTCAATCGAAATCACAAGCTTTCCAAAAAGGATCTGTATGTTAGCCCTCTGGAAAAAAAGGAAGGTTAATTCCAGACCACTTTTCAGTACTACTCCAGGTGTAATTTATACATCTATAGTTCTCCCCTAAAAGATTTATCTGTTTCTAAGATTTGTCTCCTAAGTGTCCCAGACACCAAATTACAGAAGAAAAATTATTTTCCCTGGAAAAAGTTGTCTAGTGTTTTAAATCTACCATGAAGCAAGTCAGAAAAATAGCTTCTAGAATCTTTCATGTTTTTCTTTGGAGGACAAAATCACTTTTCTAAATAGCAAAGATTATCTCCATCTGCCTCTTTTCCCCATTCATGCACACTCACCTATATACACACGCATGCATGCATGCACACATACATAGATAAAAACAGAATAAGAAATGGTGCCATGTTCTTAAAATCTTACCATATTTTAAACGTGTGGGTTTAGTGGCTTTCCTCTTCCTATCATTTACTCTTAACCCAAACCCTTCCATCTTTCTGTAAATATTTGCTTTCTATGCAGCTTGACTGAATGTTGGAGTATTTCATTTTCTTCTTTTGAGGCTGTTATACACTGCTGCAGATACGTGAAGTATAAAATATCTCGTCAAAGTTATTCAGTAATACAACATAGGTGCTATGCCACGACCTAAAGATAGACAGAAATTGATCGTGTATGATTACACACAGTGTTCTGACACAAGTGTTTCAAATGCTGCACCAAGAAGGACGAGCTGGGAAGAGGAGGATAATTACGTTCTTTCTTTAGTAAGAGTACATTTCTGCAGTGACAGAGCAATTGCAGTCCTACTGCACTATGTAAAAACTTCCTCAGAAAGCAGAAAAAAGGACCTGGAAATTGAAGCCATTCAATAAATCACTGGATCTCTATTTTTGCTGAAGATTTACAAACATAAGCAAATATAAGATATAGGAAGATTTAGATAATACAAGCATGCACGAATTAATTTCATCTCCAATATTTGGAAACATTGCGTGGGTCAAAGTGAATTTTTCTTTTTTTTTTTTAAATCAAGAAGTTGTATAGTATTAAGCCTTACGTTTGTACACAAACCTTGTTGATTCTTCAACTCAAGTCTTTCATTTCCAATATATGATTCTTGCATGCTAGCAATCACTAAGAGGTTTCTTCCTTAAAGTTTATATGGGAACAGAAACAAACCCAAAGTGTCTGAAATTAATATGCGTAAATCCTTTAGATTCAGTTGAAGTTAAGTATCTGTACACTTATGTGGACCTGGACACTAAGGGTTTTCTATAGCTTACAAAAGTTTAGTTAGCTAAACATTAGAGATAAAATCTAAGTTACTCATCCGGAGCTTTCTCAGAAGCGAGTTTAGGAATGAAGAGATGAGATTCCCAACAGGAACAGCTTTTTTTCCCCGCCAATTGCTGAGAGATACAACATTTCTAACTTTCTGATTTTAGCCTACAGTTACTTACTTTGAACTAAGTTAAAAAAAAAAAAAAAAAAAAAAAAAAAAAAAAAAAAAAAAAAAAAAGATTTTGGCCTAGAATTGCTCTGGTCAAGATTTAAAAACGTGTTCCAGTCTTATGAATAAAAAAAAGGAGATTCTCAAAGGGAGAGTATTGAACACATTCCATCATTTCGTGTCTGGTACTTACAGATGTCACAGCTATAACTGGGGAATCCAATTGTGACTTCAGATTGCATCTCTAACAAGATAACAGCCCAGGCCTGGACCTAATTCTTAAGTCATGTGCTTGGATATAAGAAAAGGAATGAGCAATGGAGTTATTTGAATTCTGTGAGATCAAAATTAAACTCTGAATCTTCATTGAATGATTCTAAAAAGATCTATGTTGAAAATCAACCTGGCAGACAAAACAGGCTTGAAACAAGGCCCTGGAACTAAACAAATGTGGCTTCTGTGTACTTATTAGTATAATTTTATGCTTCATTTCTAATATGGATTTTATCACAATATTTCACACAAAATATAGGTCAATTTTCACGTACATGCTGCCCAAAAGGTGTATGAAATTACATTAAAAGGGGAAGTTCACATCCTACTTGGAATGAGAAGTGAACAGAAAAATATTTAATAACTTCAAGCTTCAAATGTGGTGGCGGGTTTCATAATGCAGTACAAATGTGTCAACAGAATGCATGAGCAGTAACTAGAAGGGTTTTCATTATTCTTATCTCCTCAAGACCTTCTATGAATGTTGATGCAAGTACCTGCCTTCCTGGGGAAGACATAGTCCCCCTATACTTTCATTTGCTAAAAAACTAACACACCCCAAAACACTATTTTCTAGGATGCTCCCCTTGACCATGTAGATTTTTCTCATCAATGTACAATCTTAGAGGGGATTGTAGTTCACTCCCTTTCTTGAGGTATGACCGAGCTAACTGGCCAAAACAGAAAGCCATGAAGCCTAGATCAGGCTGTATCACTGGACTGCTGGCCCATGAAGCTGATGGCCATGTCAATGTTCCCTCTGATGCCCAAATGTACATATGATCTAAATTCCTCTGCTCAGTGTCCCTTATCAACTGTTTCCAGGTTTCCAGATGGACGTAATCAACAAAAAACATTAGTCCCAAAGACTGATGTGGAATTAAGACTGGATAACTTTCAGTTTTTGACCCAGAGCTTATATTTATGGGCAGTTTAACTATATTCTTAGTTTTTATATTCTATTTTTCAAGAAAACTCCCTTTACACTTACACACTATGCTTCACATGGTCTCCAAAGCTCTGTTTAAGTAAAGCAGTAAACAGAGATCAGAGAATGAAGCAGGTGAAATTCCTAGTTTTGCAGCCATTTGAATTTTTCTTTCTCACCTGTTTTTAATGTAACTCAGTTTTCTATCTAATAAAAATCTAAATTTTGAAGGAACTGAACTCCTTGCATTCTCTGGAGAGCAATCTGGACATTATTCAACTGTGACAATAGTAAAAGAAAAATTATGATTGCCTACACAGTCCCAAAGAAATGAGAAATATGTAATTTTGTTCAAAAAGTAATTGTCTGATCTAAACAGTCTTCCTGAGAATACAACATGTCCACCCCACCCCACACTCTGAAATTTGTTTTTCCAAAATCAATTGGATTGCAAATCACAAGCAAGTCTGGCTAAGATATTTAATGTCCTCAGATAACATTTGCATGAAAATAGTAGATCATTATCTTAATAGCATCAGATAGAAAGAATGTGGATTTACAGATTATATTAGCTTCCATTTCTTTCCCAATGGTGCTAGCATTCCAAAATTAAAGAACACATAATTTAATGATTTTATCAATTAGAAGAACATGGAAGACATGACTTATATGTACCTTTACTTTCTTAGCTAGACTGAAATCAATTTTTAATATGCTGGGTGATTGGCTCTGAACTGGGATTGGATGGTTCACTGCTGTGAGATGTGTTACAAAAGAAATATCTCTCCTTAGAATACCAACAGTCTTTTTTTCATTGGCATTTCATTCCAATTATTTATGTTAACCTTTTCTCCACATCTCTTTGAGAAACACTTGTTTACCCCTATACCTTGAGTTTCGGAAAACAATCGTTTTCTGCTGAATGCTAAGTAGGTCACTGACAAAAGAACATGAATGAAGGAATTCATGCATCAGTGTTTGAAACCTCATTAACATCTTCCCTTCTCCAAAGAGCAAGTGTACCTGGTGCAGAACAAGCTATGCAACAGTCTGATGGCTCACGGTAAAAAAAATGTTACATGCATTTTCTGTCACTGGACTTGTAAAATCCTTGGGTTACAGAAACAAACGTCTTTTTCTTCCTCATGAATATTATGAAAGGAATCTCAGTTAATTTCACAGCGGGCTTTATGCTTAATGCTTTCCAAAACAATGCCTCATTCCTTTGCATTACAATAAAGAAAACTATAAATCAATTCTTTTAATTTTTTTCTAATTAATTGTTTTTTTAAACTGCCTGGGAGCTAGCAGACCTGGTTCACAACACAAGAACAAATCCACAAGACAAGCTGGATGCATTCTTTTATGTGCAGACGCATATTTTATTGCACAGCAGAAGTTCCTGTTGCTTTAAGTTAGGCCACAAAACTAGGAATTTGGACCTTGTGACTGCTAAGGTTGAGTACTTTATCTTCTACTGATAGATAAATAAAAACGTCCTTCATTTTGACTTGTATCACATTTCTTGTAATTGAATCCCATTAATTGTTTTCTGACTGTAGTGATCAAAAACATATCCTCCTCTTTGCACCAAGGCTTTCTCTTTTACAACGTACTAGCAACAAAAAGATTTCATGAATATCCCACTTTTCTCTTATTGGAGTTATGACTTTTAGTTTTTATTTGTTTGTTTGTAATTTTCCTCTCTTTTTATTTATATGCATTCTAATATTTGTGTGGGTGATGTTCTGGGACAATCATGGAATGACATGGGTACAGATTTTTAATGAAGAAAGTATTCCAGCATGTTTGCAAGAATCATCATGTTAAAATTACAGAAAATTAAAAAATGGTTTGTATAAATAACAGGAAGGAAAAAAAAAAAAACAGAGCTGAAGTGGCTATGTAAGCAGCATGATAGAAATGAATGGATTTTTATCTTGATTCAGTAGATGCTAGCAGTTTAGCAGTTGTCTTAGCTTACAATTGCTTTGCTGAAATGAAGCCATAATATCATTTCAACTGCTCTTTGCAAGCTGGCTGGGGAATTTTGGTCCAACAGTGTTCAACCACAAGCAGTTCTAAGGGAAAGGTGAATAAATAAATGGTTTTGTCTTTCCTGTCCTTGAGCATGTTATTTTCTGTTCTACACAAAACTTCTGGCTCATATTAGTTCCAGTGATTTCATAATATGAACCACATCATATAAGCCTGTAGAAATACTGCGTTTGACAAGTGATGGACTTAGACTTCTTGTTGAGGCTATTTTGGGCTTGACCAGAGCAATGGATATTGGAAATCTGTCAGCTGTGATTTGTTTCAGGAGATTTCCTGCCCACTATTCCAAAACCTACATTGTGACTTTTACAGCAGAATTTCCCCAGACATTTGGATCTCTCCAGAAAAGCAACTGGCTCCCCAAGAAGCCACAGTACTTGAGTGTGTCAGCCTGCAATTCCAAGGGATATGTCGGTGTGCAAGAGCTATCAATAGATGTCAACCTCCTGACTCACCCTGGGAAGTCTGAGTCTTACTTATTCTTCAGAATGGATGAAATTGCACATGCTAATTCACCGTTTCTCAGAGACAAGCAATAAATGCCCCATGGACATGACTTTAGCTAGTGCAGCTGAGACACAACTGTATTCTGATGGCACAGCAAATGTCTGCTGATCAACACAGGGGAAGGTCTGTAGTGATCACTCACTGCATGCACACGTGTTAAACTCACTGTTCATTTCCTAGGATCTCCATACTAATGCATGAAGCAAACATTTACAGATGATTTTTCTTTAATTGGGTTATTGCCTCTGTATTGGTAAGATCAGCTAAACTTCTCATAAATTTAGGTACTTAAGAGACTGAAGCTAGCAGTGAACACATCATTATCCAAGGAGACAGAACTCCATTTTCAAGAACTGTAGTAAAATCCCAGCTAATACTTGACTAGTGGTGTATTTAGATGGTGAGCATGTTAATGCAAATATAAACTTTGTATACTTGTTCAGCACATGACACAAATGATTTGTCTTGGCCTATGGAAGTCACTGACACAAATATTCTACCAAAATTCTTGCCCTTACCAAAGAAAAAGAATTACATAAATAAATTTTGTTAATTTTATTTTGTTTTGTTTTCAAAGATCAACAGCATATTGCAAAGACAGGAAACACACATTTGTACCTTTTTCTTGAGGAACAGCTCATAAAAGTGTATGTCAAAAAGCTCTTGAAATCCCAGTTGATAAACTTGGAATAAATGCTCGAAGTAATTTAAGATTTTTAAGCTTTTCTTGTATGAGTCGTTTTTAAATGGATTCTTTTCTATCATGATCAATAACTGAACTAGCTAGCAGAAAATGAAGCAGCAGAATCTAAAGAGGAGATGTAGAGAGGAGGAAGATGACGAGACCAATTTTGAAATGTACAGTTTCAAATACTCAGTGCATTTTGTATCACTACAATAGTTACATCATATCAATAATTACCTCAGCACAGTGCTATTTTTCTTGTATTCTCTCTCTGCAAGCTCAATAAAAATATTTTCCCATCCCCCTGAGCACATTATGAGATGTATTTCAGTAAATTTGTAGTTTTATTATGTCAAAACCATAAAAGAAGATACAAATATTTTGTAATGGTACAGGAGTTTCAATGGGATATTTTAAATGAATCAAGAAAAAGACACTCTATGACATTTTTCACACATTTGTATCCTTGCTCCCATCAGCCCCCCAGAAAATGTAAATTACATCCAATGAAGCACTTTCCTCATTTGTTTTGTTGATTACGACTATACTAATAAAAAGGGAGGAGGAAACAGCCTGACTGTAGCAATAGCTGGCTTACATCTATATACTCTTTTGCAAGCTGCAATATAATTTGTTTGGGAGATATCTGGAGAGGTGTAAAACAGAAAAATAGAATGAGTCAACAGCTGAAGAGTTTATAAACTCTTCAAGCCCTGGGCAATCTGATCTCGCTGGGCATGTCCCTGTTCACAGCAGGGGAGCTGGACTAAATGACCTTTAAAAGTCCCTTCCACCTCTAAGGATTCTTCGACTCTATGATTCTGAAATCAGAGGCCAAGTGATGAGCTCACTTCTAGGCTCTCTTTTACTGACTTGTACTCATTAACAACCACACAAATATTCAGCTATTTGAAGAATATTCATCCCATTATACTTGTTAGGTTGGATGCAGATACATGACCATGTGTATAAATAATTTGGTGGGAGTTTTTGTTTGTTTTTGCATTCAAACTGTTTGCTCGCTCAGACCTTACTGATCTTATTCATCTCTTACAGCCACAAAGACTGAAAATGCAATATAGAGAGATGTGTTCTGCTTGTTCGTAGGCTCAAACAAGAATTATCAGCATCCAACAGGAGAAATTACACCAATCTCACCTAAGCATTTTGTAGCATTCATGGGAAAGCATTGCTAATTCAAAGGGAGGTCTGCAGGTTTTATATTTGGTTTTTAAACCTACTGCAGTCTCAAAACTGCTTAAAGTCAATATAATGGCATTTTCTCTGATCATGTCTGAAATACAGATCAAGGATCTTAAATAGATAGATTACACTGATTATGGTGGTAATTTTTACTATGGCAAGAGATAGCTTTATTACTTATGTGTGAGAAAGGGGCCATTGGTTTATTGTCATCTACCATTCATCTACATTATCCATGTCAAAATGGCTGAATCCAAAATGTTCAGGTGGGTATCTAAATAGAGTAACTTGCTCCTAGTTTTGACCAGGCTTTCCTTCATGATTTATCAACTCTGTCCAGACTCTTCAACTTCAGAGTAATGAGCATGCTCCCTGTCACAGCTTTATCCCATTTAGATTCCAGTTATAAATACAGGCCGTATTAGTCCCTGAGACACAAAAACCCTACGGTTTCCAGAAGGTGGCATTCTGTGGCATGTATTTCCTCCAGATTCAGCACTGTTAAAAATTCACCCTCATTTATATTTTGATGTTTAATACAACACGTTTATATTTTGATGTTTTCCCTGTAGTCTCCACAAAATGCAAAACTTGTTCCATTTTCTATTTTTATTTGGTATATATAGGTGTACATACAATATATAAATGTATTCGTAAAATTGAATTTTGTTTACCTGTTCTCCTTCTACCCTCCCTGCCTCTACTCTTCCCTCCCCACATACAGATGTATTGCATTTACTTTACCAGTCAGGCTTGAATTCTAGTGTGGCACCAAAGGAGGAATCTATTTAATCAGTAAAGGAAAGCAATAATGCTTCTAAAGAAGGGTTTTTTTTTCCTATTAAGAAAAGGTATTTCCCTGGTAAATGCTTCCTCTGGGATCTTCCCAAATAAAGGCCTTTTCCTGAGGCCCAAGTTTCAGTTGCTGAGCACATCTGGCCAGCATTGCTGGTGACATTTACTGGGACATTTTATAGTTTCAGTGGGGAGGGATTTATATCTGTCTATTTAAAAAGATATAATTGAATGTGTTTTTTTCTATAAACACACTAAAAGAACTGTATGACACCTATGTGGTTTTATATTAAGGTAACTGTCAGGACTCCAACGAGATAAATTTATAAGATATAAAAATGAAGAAGCAATTTGTCTGACAGCAAATATAAGCAAGTGTAAAGGTAGGCAAGAGGACTTGCCTTGTAATCTCTTTTACACTTTCACTGGTTTGCCTACTACAATCCTTTCCATTTGGAAGAAATTAGAGTTAAGGATACGGTAGCATATCACTGCAAGTGTGAAATTAGGCATTGACCTGAACTTTGAAGCCTATCCATAGAAAATGGGAGACTTGTGAATAAGTTAGTTATCCAAGTGCCAGTGGACATGGGAGAAGCTCTCCTGGCTTTTATACACTGAGGATCTAGACTTGAAGGTGATATTTCTAAGTGCCTTTACCTTCAGCCTTAATCCACCCATGTTTTATACTTCTGAGATTGCCCAAGTTATGATGCATTAGAAATACATTGTCTCAAATACATAAATAAATTTGCTGGAAAAAAAAGTTAGTGGACAATTAATATATAAAGAAGAATCAGAAAATATAAAGTTCCAAACTCTGGCTCTTAACCTCTAAGACTGCAAAAAAAAGAGAGTTCTTGAAGTGTTAAAAAATTGACTAAAGTCAGCTACTATAGCACTACAAAAACATTCCCTTCGTATTCAGAACTGGATATCTTGTTTGACTGCTAAAGCTCTGTCCTCTCGGTGTAACTACTGCTGCTCTTCAGTGGGTTGTTCCTTGTACCTGACTTTACACTGCCCGTCAAGACTTCATCTCTTATTATTCCTTCTCTCCTAGTTTTGCATAAGGATCAGCCTGCATGTCTTTCTCTAAAAGCACTGTTAAAAAAGTTGCAGTGGGAGGCTGGCCTCATAAATTTATTTTGTACATCTCTAGAACAATTCTGAGTTGGACCAAAAAAACCCACCACCACCAACAAAAAAAAACCTTGTATTTAATACCACATCCATTTATTTCCATTTTCTCAACTCTAAAAACAGACTTTTCTATTTTAATCTAGCCCTGGATATTTCATCATCATATTTGCTATGTGTTTAGGCCAGAATTTCATCATGTTCTTTTATATGCAAAGAGGATGTGCCAACCTGTAGCAGCTCTGGAAAATTTGGGTTATCTTATTGTCAGATGAAAATAGTTTTATCTGTGCTGTCACTTCAGTTCAGCTTGAGTTCACGCCCATGGCCAGTAGAAAAATGCGTTTTTTTCTTTTTGAATTTAAAAAAAATTTAAAAAGTTTCACAGAGTGAGCTAATCTGCTTTTGAAAATGTATCTTCTTCCCCACTTATTCTTGTATCATTTTATTTACCTATTTATTCTTTCATCTTCTTTCCATTATTTCTTTAATCAAAAACCAGAATTATTATTTTGCTGTTGTTGTTATTGCATGTGTTCTCCACTCTTCTGTGTGACAGAAATTAATTTGTTTAAAATCTTATACTACATTCATGATTGCAATTTAACTAAACTTCAAAAAAGATGTCAGAAAATTCCATGCTCAAATCAACACAGTTCTCTAATTCTTCACAACATCTTCCTACAGTAGTAACAAGGAAGGAACAATTCAACAGTAAATAACATTTACTCAGTGTCTTTCAAGACATAGAGGTCATGAAACCTCCCTAAGATTTTGAATCAACGTCTTAGAGAAAAAGTTTGTGATTCATGAATGCAAAGGGTAAGCAGGAATGGGAATTAACAGACTTGTGAATATAGGGATGTTCCCCTGTGGAAAGCTTAGAAATTCTTCAAAAAAGTTTTACTTTCTGAAGCTCAGAGGAAGAAATATTCCCATCAGTTATCAATCGTTATGTTTCTTCTTCCACTCCTTCCTATATTCTGCTCACAATTTTTAGAGAATTATTACATTTTCTCATTTTCATGTATACCTCTTGCTTCAGTACACATGCCTTTCAACTTTCAACTTTTCATAGGAATTAAATTACATATGTAAATTTCTTACATTTGTGTACTTTGGCTCATAAAACTCTTTGTGGAACTGGTGTCCCCACCAGAGACACACAATAATTGCATAATATTGATGTTATTCCTGTATTTTTCAATTCTATTGCTCTTATGCCGTGCTTCAAAACAGTAATTTGTTTCTTAACATCTACAGTAAGTCTATACCATTAGCTGAACTGTCCAAAGTAATTTGATCTTTTCCAGGTATGTTTGCTGTTTTAATTAGTTTATTTCCTTACAGTGGATACTAACTATATACATATATTTTTAAAGTCTACAGTTTCTCTATTTACCAGATCCATTTTGCCAAAAGATCCAAAAGTTCTTTATGTGTTTTTAAACTGAATCAGTCCCCATTTGTTCATGATGGCTTTGCGTGTTGTAGTTGTCATTTTCAGTGTATCAGCCCTCACCTACAACAGGACTGAGAATGACACTGCTTTGAAATCAAAGTTAAATTAAGATGACAAATTTATCTGGACAGGTTGTTTGAAAAGATACATTCAGAATAACTGGTGTTAAATCACGTTTGTGGAGAATGGAAATTCGAAGACAATGCCTTGTTGGAACAGTGAATAGAGAAAAGAGGAGAGGAGAGGAGAGGAGAGGAGAGGAGAGGAGAGGAGAGGAGAGGAAGGAGAGGAGAGGAGAGGAGAGGAGAGGAGAGGAGAGGAGAGGAGAGGAGAGGAGAGGAGAGGAGAGGAGAGGAGAGGAGAGGAGAGGAGAGGAGAGGAGTCTACTATAAAGGTAGGTCCAACTCCCTGACGCAACTCAATTGTTCTTTCCACCCTCATGAAAAATCACTGTTAGAAAGCATCCAAACAGTATTTCCATTAAACAATTTGACTGATTAAAAATGAGGGGGAAAAAAAAAAAAAAAAAAAGAGGGAAAGGTAAGGGAAAATAACAATCAACGTTTAAAGACCAATTTAGCTGATTGTGAAGATTTCTTCCCTCCAAGTATTTCAAAGAAAGTGGTTAAAATTTGCACCTTCAGTGCATAAATATTTATTTTAGTCTTAATAGATTTCATGCATACTAGAAAATAAAAATAAATGCTGATTCCTGTCCTTGCAACATGGCTCATTTTATTTATTATTATTTTAACAAAATTTTGATTTTGAGTCAGCATACAAAACCAGTACTCTTTGAAGCCATGTTCAGTCTGAAGATTCTGATCTCAAACTCACCATTTTTCTTTATTAAAAGAAAACTCACCTAGGGAATTGTAAAAAAAAGTCTCACAATTTATAATATTATTTTCACATAATTCTGAACAGAAAAACTCAGTCCTATTGTTATTACAAAGAATTGCTGTACAAACTGCAGAGGAACAAGCTGAACCAAAGTCCAACTGAGGAAATCAGGTTTTAGCGTGGTGAGGCTTGGCCATTATTTAGCCCCTTTTCTGCATTTTTCCTTTTCACATTTAATAAGCTCCTAATTACCAACACAAGAAGTCCTGGTTGACTGAGATATACGGTGTCAGTTGGAAAGATAGACACCCAATAAAACAATGCCACTTAAGTAAGCCAAGGACAAGGGGCTTTGTGAGAATAATCCTGATTCTCAGATGTTGCCATACTTCATTTCAGAACAACAGTAAGCAAGAACTACAGACCAGTAGAGAGCACAGATATAAATCACCTGTGAAATTCACTGTCATGTTTCAGAAAGCAGTGAACCACTGAAGCTATGTTTACTTGCATCTGCTGAGGATTTTATCTCATATGACCTTAATTCATGTGCTAGCAAAGAGAACAGCTTAGAAAGCATTCCTATATTCTGCATGTAACTGTAAAACCCATCTCAATGTTGCATTAGCAAAGACATTTATAACAAGTACTTATTCCATTTAGCTTTCATTTATCCTCACTTTCACGAATAATTTCACTTTTTTCAATACTCTGAAATGAAAACTTACATAGATATATAGATACATACATAGATACATTAAATAAGATTTACTCCCCCAAAAGCACAGGAGTTAGTTCCTAAAAATACCTGCTTGCTGTTTTTCACCTTTCTTTGAAACTATAATTAGAAGAAATGTGAAGTATTACATTTGGCCAGCCAGTCTTTCTATGGAGTCTGCAGAGTTGATGAAGTGAGGACAGTGGCTTTACAGGCTTCCCCATTAACTTAGCCTTTCCCATTAACCTACCTTTAAAAAAATAGGAGTTTCTTCCTTCCTAAGATTATTTCCCAAGTTGTTATTTTTCTATCTAACACCTATTAGTGAGTAGCAACATTCATTTCACACTAAATCAAGAGCTGATTTTCTATTTAATTGATGTCTTTTTCTAAGACTTTTCCCATTTGTCCTCAATTATTTTTTTAGTAGACCCTGGAGTTTGTCTTTATTCCATTAGAAAGCAAACATCTTTGTTCCTTTATGGAAGTTAATAGCACAAGTAATTCAGCAGTGTCTGGGGTCTTATTTATCTACCATGTGATTCAGATGCAGCCACACCACTGCAAGTTAGCGAGGCCACATAAATTTATGTCAGCTGAGTGTTTCTTTAACTCAAAATGTAACCTGAGTGCCTTTTAGGGCTGGAGAATGCAAGGTAAACAGAAGCAAAACAGCTCTATTACAGGTTTGTGTCACCGAAGCAAAATTACTTCTCAGACAGATACATAAATGGAGAGATATTCTGGTGACAATTTGCAAAGTTACTTTTACGTTCACAGTGGAACGAGCTAATAGAGTCTTTAATGTAGTTACTGCCTAAAATGCATTTGAATTTTACACTCACTGAAATAGATTTGTTTTTGTTTTGTTTTGCTTTTTTGTTGCTGTTGTTGTTGTTCTTATTGTCTAATTCAGAATGCTGAATTACTGAATAGTAATTTATATGCCTTTGAAGTTGTTGAGATGAAGAACTGCTAAGTTTGTTTAAAATAAGACAAGGTAAAGACGAGAATTGTAATAGCTCAAAGGGAATAAAGTGCCTCACTGTAGCGTGCTTACACATCATGCACTGCATCTGGGCTCCAACTCAGTCCTGCTGCTGAATTGTGCAGCTTCACTGACTGCCAGCAGAGCAGCAGCCGAGAAGGGAAAAAGGATTGCAGAGGTGGGCACTGTGTTAGCTGGGAGCGTGGGACTGTGCTCAGTTACAATTAGCCTCATTGTGGCCTTCCAGTACTCGAAGAGAGTGTACAAGCAGGAGAGGGACCGACTTTCTACATGGTCTGATAGCGATAGGACAATGGGGAATGGCTTTAAGTTAGAAGAGAGTAGATTTAGGTTACATGTGGGGAAAAAAATCCTTTACTCAGACACTGGTTATGCCCTGGCACTGCTGTCCAGAGAGCTTTGGGTGCCCCACATCTGGAGGTGTTGGCCAGGTTGGATGGGGCCCTGGGCAGCTTGAGCTGGTTTGGAACACCCAGCCCATAGCAGGGGAATGGAACTGGACAATCTTTAAAGTCCCCTTCAACCTAAGCCATTTTCAGGACACTGAATCAAGCAATTCTCTGTTCTCCAAGGCTGTAGATATTCAAATGCACATCTACTAATGCAGAGAATGCACTAATTACAGGCATAGTCTGGATCAAAAGCACATTCCATTCCTCTTGCACTATGCTGCTACCAAAAAGGAAAGAAAAAAAAAAAAAAAAAAAAAAAAAAAGGCAAAAAAACAGGAAAGACAGAGTTTCTCCAAACAATAAAAAGCAGCGTAATGCTGGAACATCACGGCTAGTCTTTCCTTTCTGGGACTGGCAATGTCAAACTATGTTACCAGGACTGAATTAAACAGACTTTGAATAAAACATACAAACAACATCAGGAACATAGACTAAACCCTCATGTGAATGACTGTATCATTGGGCTACAAAATCAAGCTGCTTTTCCCCCATGTCTCTCTGGTCTCATGAATCTTGCATTACTGAACACACCAGCTCAGCTTCTGCAATATAGACATTATTTGGGACAAATTTCAGTAGAGAGGAAAATAATGATTCCTTACAGAAATTGGTGAGCTGCTGGAACAGGCTGCCCAGAGAGGTTGTGGATGCCCCGTCCATCCCTAGAGGTGTACAAGGCCAAGCGATGGGGCCCTGGGCAGTCTGGTCTGGTATTAAATGGGGAGGTTGGTGGCCCTGCCTGCAGCAGAAGGTTGGAGCTTAATGATCCTTGAGGTCTCTTCCAAACCATGCCATTCTACGATTCTGTGATCCTATGAAATGCAGTTGTCTATTCTGATCTACAATAAGCCTTCATGCAGGAACCCAGAGTTTTCCAAACTTTCCTTTGTTATGTTTATTTCCTTTTCACAGGAACAGTGAAGGGCAAAATTCATCCTTTGCACTTTTTTTCCTATCTTTGCTTAAATGTTATGTAATAATTATTTTTAACTGGCACTTCCAATTAATCTATTTATAACAAGCTTCATTCTCTTTGCACATGGCTCATCTGAATGCTTGATACTGACACATGATCTAAATAAATCCATCTAACCTCATGTTGATCTGACAGCAATAGGTGGATCTTTTAAGTTCATTTTTGTGCAAGCATTTCTTACAAAAAGAAATTACAGGATGTGAACCATCAACAGATAATGTTTAAACGAGTGTGATATTCTATTTGGATTATTCTGTTCCATGTTGTACTGTTCTATCAAACCAACAGACCTAGGAAACTACCCTTCCCTGTACCTTCAGTCTGGTTACATACTGATGGGTTTTCAACCACCTCATTCCTTTGTAATCCTAATAAGAAACAACCTAATTATTTATTTATTTTATAGTGCCACTTGGAACATTTCACATTTGTCTTTGACTTCAGTGGCATTGGAATGAAATCTCCCATTTGTAAAACTTAAGTATGTTGTGCTGGTGAAAATGTATATGATCTAGTTGTTTCTTTCTTTCTTTCTTTCTTTCTTTATGTAGAAAAATTATATATTAATACACATATATACAAATTTCCATCAATAAATTAACAAATTGACTGTTGATAACTTAGAATTACTGGCTGAAAAGTATAAATAATCTCAGCATGAACAAGCACTGAAAACCTCAAAATATGACAATAGTTCACCTCAAAATTCTGTTCCCAGCACGAAATCTAAACATACAGGCATTGCCATTTTCCAAATATTGCACTGTAGTTCTCTTGTTCTGTTTTCTTCTTTGTTGGCCAATAGATTTCTACAAGGTAAGCAAATCTTAGATCTTATGTATTGTCAGTATTGGGAAATATATGGATGGTCATAGAACATACATGGGATAGTCCATAAGTAAGAATAGTCTTTAAATACTCCTTTTATCATTGCCTCTTGCCCTCCTGTTCTTCTCCTGTCCATTTCAAAACAGTTTGTTGAGAATCTTGAATCATTAGAATTGCCAAAGCTAAGACAGAGAAACTGTCAGTGACTATAAGGTAATAAGGGGTCTGGAAATGTAAACTCTCACATTCCAGTTTGCAAACAATCTTCTACTTAACAAGTATGGGGAGGGACAATTCCCTTTGGCCACATTTCATTTTTATTTTGCTTTCCCATGAGCATCAGGGATTGGACACAGTCATCAGGATTGCACCAACGCATATCATAGGAGCCATCTATCAAGGCACGTCCTACAGGTCTCATGATATGAAATTATCACATGAAGAGCAGTTAAAGTGCATGTATTTTTCTTCTTTGCAGTATAATATGCAGTAAAATATTCTCATATATCTGATGAGACCAATTTGGAAACTTCTGAAAGATGGATCATCTCTAATTTCCGAGAGCTCCAGAACCACTCCTGTTTTTCACTAATAACAAAGACTGTGTAACTAAAAAAAAATATCACTTAGAAAGGAACCTATCTGTTTCTGTTGCCATTTCCTATAGCCAGGTCGTTCTGTTCTAGTCCCTTCTGCTGCAGACACTAAAAGAAGAGGCTGCTCTTCTGGCAGTTCTATCTGTTCCATCAGATTTCAGCCTGTGTGCAGCTTTGGCATGCTGTAAAACAGCATGAGGCCAGGCAAAGAAGCCTACTGCTGCAACAAACCTCAGCTGCCAAAACATCCAAGTGATAACATCCTGTAGAGCATGCAGACATTAGTAATGCCAGCAGTGTGGTAACTGGGTCCCTGCAAGTCATATCCCTAAGTTCTATAAGGGACCATAGCAGTAAGAGGAGGCTGTGAGCACGAATAAGTTAAAGACAGCTCTGTAAAAAAAAAAAAAACAGAACTTGGTTCTTTGAGCATGAATGGGTGCCTGAATTACTGTGGAAGCAGCTGGGATGGGATGGGATGGGATGGGATGGGATGGGATGGGATGGGATGGGATGGGATGGGATGGGATGGTAGGAGCAGCAGTGGTAACTTCAGCCTAGGAAGACATTCAGTGTTACAGTTCTGATTATATAATATCAGGAGAACACGTCACAACTTCCCTGCACTATTTTCCAATCATTTTCCAAGAGCACATCTCCCTACCCTTTAAAAAAGCCCCAGTATGGCCTTTCTATCCTACAGCTATGACAACACAGATCTTCTCTAGGATCCTTAGAAGAAAATGACAGACTGAAGTAATGGCTTTAAATATAACCGTTGAAAACAGTCAAGCAATTCGACCTTCATTCTTTCAATTAATTCAGTGTACTTCCCTGGAAGTGTGAGCTATGGCTCAGATGTAGAGATTAGCTATTGTGGCTTAATGAGTGGTTGCTTCACAAGCGAGCTGTAGTATCTCATTTTTATGTGCATTTCTGTCCTTTCACAAACAAAAATTTAAACCTCTGCCATTAACTCTTGGGGTTAAGGTATTCTATTTGTTTCCTCTGCGTTAAGATCATGCACTCAATTACCAAAGTCTGGCTGATGAGCTGTAACTCATTAAGCCACACTATTCCAATTGTGTTGAAGCTGATGATGACTTGTGAGGCTTGCAAGCATAAAAGAATGGTGTCACAGTTTTTCTGAGACCTCTAGAGAACACTGAGGAGTAATGAATGAAATGTTTTTATATGTGGTTTCCATCAGATCTGACTCCAGTTGCATACTCTGTGGGGGTCCACATCTGAACCAGATGTTTAAGCACCTCACTGCAGTCAAGGAAGATCACAGTAGGGTTAAAAGATCTTGGTGTCTCAGCTCAATTCCTATACACAGATATCTATAGCACTGATATCTGTGCATCTCACTGAATTAAGAGATCTGTTTTTCCTACACATCCACCACACTCTGCCACCAGACACAGGACAATTGGCAAAGTGGATCTTCAGTTGGACAAGGTGCATTTTCCTTTGTGCTACTCCCCTGTAACAATATGTTTATTGGGAAAGGTGTCTCAGGCAAGGATTTACTGTTCAGAATAAGACCATGCCAGGAGCAGAGACTAAAACAGCAGATCAGTAGGGTTTAGGTTGTGGACTGGACTGTGGTGGAAATGACTGATGGACGTTTCTGATTAGGAAAATTTAGGTGGTGCTGGATGCAGGTCTAAATTCTGGTACTCCAGAAGGATCAAGTTATGCAAGACCAATGCAGGAATCAATTGTAAGTTCAAAATCATAGAACGGTGTTGGAAAGGACCTTAAAGATTATCCAATCTCCCTGCTGTAGTCAGGGTCACCTCCCTCTAGATCAGGTTGCTGTCTGGAAGTAGGTGTTTCTTTCCGACTCCCTTTGAGTTACTAACAGAACAACTAGAATTAGTGAAATTCTAGAGACTTTAACTATCCCATTTGGAAGTGAATTTAGAATAAATCCAAAACAATTCAGCTGGTCAGCTGGTAGCTGTTTTCTGCATGACAGAGAATATAATGGACTCAACAATGCAATATGGTAAATTTTCTCCACAAAAGTAATTTGTGTAGCTTTTTAACAAAGTAAGCTGATTATTAAGTTATGTCAGCTCAGGTATCTTGGTGAAAGAAAAATATGAAAAGGTAATGTAGTAGATTATCTCAGAGGAGATTGTGATGAGCTACAGAGAGCAGGCACAGCTCATGAAAGACAAAAGTTTTTCTTGATGTTCAAGTATAATAGAAGTGTGGATAACACTTTTTTTTTTTTCTAGCTGCTTTGAAAAATTAAGCAAAATGTGATTTAATCCATTGACTTTTTGTTTTCTTAGCAAAATAGAAAGTAAGCTTGAACACATTCTTTTTCTAATTGAAGTTAAATATTTTCTTTTGATATAATTTAAAAGCAATGTCAATAAACTTTCAGAGAAAACTATTTTGAAATACTACTGAAAATATTTCTGTTAAAAATGTCAAAACAAAGACATTTTTTATTCCTTCACTGATGACAGTTGAAGGAAAAAGAAAACTGGCGAGGGAACCCTGCTTTTTTAGTAATTATATTACTGGCCAACACAAGAGTTGACTAACAAAAACAACCCTCCATTGACTACCTGCATCCTTACAAAACTTAAGTTAGAGCATCCTCACCTGGTAAGATGGGTCAAGTTCTTCCTGAACAAATACTAAAAGTCTGTAGAACAGACACCTTCTTTCTGAGAAGGCCACACAATCCTAGAATGGTTTGGGAAGACACTCAAAGATCATCTATTTCCAAGCCCTTGCTATAAAAGGAGGGACACCTCCAACTAAGTGACCAATTTGCTCAAAGGTTGCCATCTTAAACTGCCTTTCTAATCAATGGAGGAAAGCAGAGAAGAATTAATTCAACAAATTTTCAGAGTCTATCTCAGAAGATCTTTAACCTGAAACACATTTAAAGAACGAGAAGGAAATAATTTCCTATTTATTTAGGTTTTTTATTTATCCATCTATGAGGCAGCGTCATCATTTGAGATACTTTATGGAAACTCACACAGCGTCAATGTCATTTTAACTAAAAGAAGGAAAATTTAGATTAAGTAAGAAATTCTTCACTCTGAGGATGTTGAGACACTGCAACATGTTATCCAGAGAAGATATGGGTGCCCCATCCCTGGAAGCGTTCAGCACCAGGTTTGATGGAGCCTAGGGCAATCTGGTATAGTGGGAGGTGTCCCTGCCCAACACAGGGGGCTGGAACTGGATGGTCTTTAAGGCCACTTCTAACTGAAGCAATTCTGTGATTCTATGAATCCCTAAGCAAATAAAGTCTCAGTAGCTTTAGTTATTTGTTTTCTGGTGAGTTGATCTATGGCTTAATATTGTCAACATATTTTCTGTTCTCAAAGGCAATGTTAAGGTGAAATGCATATCTTTGTAAACTGATATTTAGATTTGAAGAAAGTGTGACAGCGAAAAACAGAAATGAAAGCTTCAATGTAAAAAAAAACAAAACAGCTTGTTTCCAAAAATATTGACTGATGCACTGCCTTTTGAAATCAGCTTGGTCTAGTCAGCTAGGTGACTTGATGAGCTGAAGGAGCACATACTGTTTTGACAGAAAGGTGAATAGATTTATCAGTTTAAATTTAGCAATCCCTCTTCTCGAGTTGTCATTCCAAAGCTTTTTTATGCCAATAACCTGACGTAAGATCAATAACATTATGACATTTTAAGGCACGTCAGTTACGTATCAAAAAATATTGAGTAAAACCCCTTTGGATAATGTCAAAGAGAATACATTAAATGATTTTATTTTATTTTATTTTTTTCTTCCCACCCACCCCTCTCCTTTTTTTGAGTGATGGCTTCTTGCAAATTAAAGATACTAACTTGCTTCCTATTTGCCACATCACTTTATTTAGAGAGACCTGAATGAACTGGAAAGAGTCCAGCAAAGGGCCACCAAGGCGCTGAAGTAACTCTCTACTGTTGAGGAGAGGCTGAGAGAGCTGGGGCTGCTCACCCTGAAGCAGAGGGAGCCTGGGGGGGATCTCATCTGTGTCCATAAATCCCTGCAGAGAGATGTAAGAGGACAGAGCTAGGCTCTGCTCAGTGGTGCTCAGAGCCAGGCATAGAGGCTCTGGGCACAGACTGCAGCCCAGGAGCTCCCCTTGCTCATCAGGCAGCACTGCTGTGCTGGGCGATGTTGGAGAGCTGGCACAGGGACCAGATGGCTGCGAGGTCTCCTCCATGGGGATGTCCAAAATCTGCTTGGACATGCACCTGGGCACCCAGCTTGAGGTGTCCCTGCTGGTAGAGAATTTGGACCGAATGATGTCCAGAAGTCACTTCCAATTCTAGCTATTCTGTCATTTAGATTTGTATCATTTTTCCCTGAAGAAGTGCAGGCTGACTCTAAAGGCCAGTTGGTTGAAATCATTTCTTTTTGTCTCAATATACTCATTGAAATATATTTGTTCTGCTTGATTGTTTCTAATTCAATCCCATTTTCATCTTTCTATCGTTTCTGCATGGCAAAAATTATTATAATTCTCCTTGAAGTGTAGCTGGATACAAATTCTATGCATAAAATTAAACCTTTATGAACAATAACCAAATATATGTTAAAATGTTATATTTTAACAGTACTCTCGAAGTCTAAGAGGAGAACAAATAACTTCATTTGAAGTGTGACTGTAAAATATCCTCTGCTCAAGGCAGGCTATGCTAATACAAATTTAGAGAAGTATAAAAAATAAACTTCGTAAGATACAACAGCTGGTACAATATAACTGAAGTGCAGAAAAGCATTGTTTTGATGTTGAGAATGCACAAGATTATATTTGTTGGGCTGGATACATATATTTCTACTACCACAGACTTCTCAATCTGCCCTGAATACATAAAAATTAACTGGAGTAGAGATAATAATGTAATATCTAGATTAGATATTAGGAGGAAGTTTTTCACACAGAGGTTGGTGACACACTGGAACAGGTTGCCCAAGGAGGTTGTGGATGCCCCATCCCTGGAGGCATTCAAGGCCAGGCTGGATGTGGCTCTGGGCAGCCTGGTCTGCTGGTTGGTGCACATAGCAGGGGGGTTGCAACTAGATGATCATAGGCCATTCTATGATTCTGTGATGATAAGAAAAAAGTGTTCTGTATTCTGATTTTGCTTATCTACCTGGGCATCATTTCTCCTACAAGGACCACACTGACCAACGGCCAAGAGTTAGTGCCAACCTCAGTATGCATATAATGGGTTCCCTTCTGCACTGCAGATGTTCCCTAAGCATCTGGCCCTTTCCTCAGCTGATTTAAAACAGTTAGACTCAAATTTTAGGGAGTCTTGGCTGACCTACAGTAGTGCCTGGGGTAGTAAGCGTTGTACAACTTCTTCTAATTAAAATGGAAAACAAAATAAAACAACTAACAGCTTGATTCAGAAGTTCACACACGTATTTCATGCCATTTTGGATGACACTGTGCTTAGTCTGCAACTGCTGCTCCTAGAATGCATGGATATCTGCTGTAAATCACCTGTTATATCTGCCAACCCCACGCGAGTGACCGATTCTACGGCACCCCACAGAAAAGCTGTGTTTGTAGCTGCAGTTGGTTAATTTCTGCTTAATCCTTCCTTTTTTTTTTTTTTTTTTTTTGCTTTTAACTCTGAAACATGCTGCGTTCAAATCCCAATGGTTTAACTAAAAAGTTAAGTTTGGATAGTAAACAAACCATTTCATCAACCGGTCTAATCAGATTAGCTTCATTGGCTTCCTTGGAACAATGTTAAATTGCACTGAGGATCTGATCCATTGGCAACTGATATATTGGGAATTTCTATAAAGCAACAGATACCACTGTGTCACTGCTTGTCACTGACAAGATGAAAAGAGATGGGCTCTCATCAAACATGTACCCACCTCAGAAAGAAGAACACACAACCTTTGACTATGCGTAACGTTTTTCTTTCTGAATGGAAGATTTTCTCAATGCACCACTAAATTTAAAGTAATCCAATCTCACATCACAGTCAAATCCATTCAACAATTCCAGTAACAGAACTGTGGACAAGTTCAAAATCCCATGAGACATTTAGAATAGATACAGAATGAATCTGTACACTCCGCCAGAGGTTTTCAAGATAGTAAATGCCTATAAGAGAAGCAAATGTGTAATTAAAACATACTTCATTCCTCTCTGCTACCATTTGGCATCTCCAGTGTAGACATCACACAGAACTATTTGCAAAACCACTAAAAATGTTACATCTCTGTCTAGCCCGAAATTACTGATGCTGGATGCTAAAAGGAGGATCAGATAAGTCAGAAAAAATGTTTGAATCATAGATGCATTCACTGTGTTTCTGAACGCTTGCATATGATCATATCCTTACAGTTGACTAGACGCAATGAATACAAATATTAAAGTTTCTTGTACTAAGAAAAGACTGAGTCACCGTCACTTGAAGGAACTCAACCTGAAGGAACCTTTACTATCTCAGGAAACTAAGCTCACCATCCAAGGAAACTGGCAAGAAATTAGGATCTTCTGCAGTTATATAGTGAAAAATCATACATATGCATATTGTGGCATCTCAGAAAAAAGATTATTGGCAGCTTGTGTTTTTTAATCCACCATTTCCACATTCTTTCCTACTCTGTAACTTAAAGGAACCATTACCACAACTAAGCATTGCAGTCATTGGTGTCCAGAAGCCAGTGAAACGAACACAGGAACAACAGAGTAACATTAGAATTACTGAAGCAGTAATGCAGGAAGGTTTTTACAAGAATTGATTTAGCTTTCCTTGTCTCTTGAACTAGTATCTTCTTTCATATTTCTTTTTTATGATACATTACTCTTTCGCAAATAAAACATCATTCTCAAATTATCAGGAAGGGATTAGCTTGCTGATTAATGAGCTGATACTTCTCACAAGAGTAGTTCTCAGGTGATTCTTTTTATTTTTTTCTTTTTCGAAAAGATAATATTGAAATTTTGTAAGATTTATTAAGCTAGAGGAGATGTTTCACAGATGTTTTTCGATAGTCATAATTCAGTTGAGCTTCTGACTTTTCTACCTGTGTGCATAGAACACAGTAGGGAAAATGCAATGCTCAGAAAACAAAAAAACACTGTAATACAAATATTAAAAGGTTTCATTGTTTTTGGGGTAGGACTCCTGCTGGTAAAACTCAGTAACTCCATTAAATAAGCCTCTCCTTTCAGTGATCCTCACTACTACACGATGCTCTCTAATTGGTTCTGGAATAGCCAAGCTGGCTGTGTTCATGTCAGCATTCTTGTTTGATGGATTTTTCATTCCAGTAACAATCTCTACATTCGTTCTGCTGCTACTGGAGGTTTGGTTTTCCTTTGTAGCTCTGTCTCTCCCAGTCTATCACATCAACTCTTTTTGGGTTTGGTAGTCTGACACAGAAAATAATGCCAGGATTGCAATTAAATAAAATCCATGTATAATGGAACAAGTGATTGGGTCTAGCTACAAAGAAAAAAAAAAGCTGAAATCACAAAGATAAGATGGAAATTCTGCATTGCAGAATTCTCAGAGTTTCTAATGAAGAAATGTGATGCTGACTCCTAGGCTGAAAGGAGACACGGTCTAACATGCAGGTCATGTCACAGGGGAAACACCACACTGCACAAACGGATAGCTGAACACAGACCTAATGAGTGCCAGTGGAAGTTACTGTTATATGGAAACTAGTCTTCATTTTTTTTGTATATAGATGAAGACCTGGGTTAGAAGGCTGAAAAATAATGCTGATTACCAAAGATAATTTAAAAAATTTCTGCGTTGCTGCCTAAGTAGCCAGACTTTTTTCTGTAGTGACATTGCCTGCCGTTTGCTTTTGCATATTTGACTTCTCCCTCTTACACGTCTTGCTTTTCTCTGTGTTTGGTTGAATTTTACTTGCTTTGTCTCCTGTCTGCAAGTTCTACCAGTGACACTGGTCTGACAACATTCAGAACACATTCAGCAAATGAGCAAGTGATTAGTAAGTTCTGAGCAAGGATGGGAGGAATTACACCATGCAACAGATTTGTAGTGCAACCGATGAAATCTGAGTGTGGGCACTGTAGAGCTGAATCAGACCTTTTTTAGGATCAACAGATGCATTGTTACTGACCCCATGGAGCACAGTAGATGATATTGTTTCCAGTTACCAATTCAATTTCATTTGAAAATCTTGATATACCCTTGGGGCTGTTGGAACATCAGGAAAACATAGGTAATTAGCTGATGCAAAGAAATGTCACTTAAAATACAAGGTCTGTTATTACTGCATAGCTCCATTTAACACACAACATAAAGCAAACTAAACATATAACATGTTCTCTAGTTGCTTTTCTAATTTAAGGTACCATTTCATAACTGTCCTCTCCCTGACTGCCTAAATCATAGAACTCCTTAGACCCTTTCAGTGACAGAGCAATTTGTCAAATTGTATTTGTATAGTTATTATACACAGGAGCATGCTCAATTTCTGTTCAGTGCTAGGAACACTCAACACCAAACACTGCGACACATCAGACTGGGTGCCAGTGAGCTTGGAGAGTAGAGATCCTCTGCTCCTTGGATTCCAAGTTTTGCTCTGCTGAACTCAGACCATGCATAATTAACAAAAGCCTAAAAATTATATACCAAGCAATAAGAACAAGATGTAGACATGAGCTCTGTGAAGAATAGGGAGTGAAATTCAAACAGTCTTTAGGGTTAGTAATGAAACTCCCATTGACTCCTCTAGATTACAGAATAGAATTGCTCAGGTTAGAAAAGACCTTAAAGATCATTAAGTCCAACCACAACCTAACCATACTACCCTAACTCTAACAACTCTCCACTAATCACCTAACCCTCCACTAGATCACTGAGGAGTCTTCCTTGAACTTCTCTGCTTTATTCCCTGAACTTCACTGAGGACAAATTGGGCAGAACATCACCACCCTGCTTACAACCAGACAAATTTTGGCTGCTGCCAGCAGCTACTTCTCTTGATCATCAAGCATAGGGCAGATAGAGGAGTTTGTGGACTCAGAGGAAATGACCCATGTCTCATCCTCGCCCCTGTAAGTGAGCAGAGAGCAATCAGATGCAACTCAGTTCCCAGTCCATTTCAATGGATCATATGGATAACTTTTCATAAACTATGTGACTGAAAGAGTAATGAGGGGATTTTGAAGACCAGGATATTCAAACTACAGTAGTGACCATGTGAGGCTTCCACCTTTACCAAACTCAGACCAGAAAGATACTTAAAGCACTCGATTTACTCTCAGACAGCAAAACATTATACAGTAACACAAAATTTCCTGGTTATACCTTTCCTTTGCAATCTGATTTTGACCACCACGAGATACAGAACACAGATCCTAAAACAGACCTTGTGTCTATTTCATTAGTAAAGCCATTATTTTTTTCTAAAAATACAGTCTCCAGTTTTTTTATGGCAGCTGGGTGCCTGCCACTAACAAGCAGTTGCTTATGACAATTATTTCTCCACATATTCTTATAATAGAACAAGAATCACAGGCCTGTGCAACATAGTACAGCAGCTGATTCCTTTGCTATATTCCATTTGAACAGAGACACCAATGCTGAGTTTAGGGAGAGTGAACCAATATTCACGACTAATTCAGAGCTTCTATTTAGAGTGGTTATAGTCTTCCTGGCCCTCAGCCTGGCACAGTCTTCATAATTTATTTTATTAAGTTTTAGACACGGTGGAATTGGTTGATTCCTTAGGCACAAGACTAATAAATATGATTAATAATAATTAATGCTCATAGAGCCTTTTACAAAAAGATAGTTGCTGTAGAAACATTAAGCTGTTTATATACACAACCATTATTGAAGCTTATTTAATTTGAGAGCTGAAAATAAGAAAATCCGTACATGACAAAGGTTAACCGTGAGTGTTTTTCTTATAAAACAGTTGCAGGTAACTTGCCAGTGAGTTATTCCAGTCTCATATGGCTATGATATCAACCTGGGTTTGCAGCAGACTAAGGTTAAAGCAACACAGAAGTGAATCACACCCATAATTCTCACAAGTGCTTAAGGAAACACGGCCACATTGCAATGCTCTGTTTGCATCTGGAACAAGGTGAGGCTATTAACAATGCACAGCTGCTAGGGATTATTAAGCATTTTGCTAGTCAATGCTTCTATCTAATAGCCTATTAATTGATCATTTTATGTAGAAAATCCATTTCTGAAAAGCTTCATAAGTGGTTTATATGTTTTTTGTAGTCCTCTATTTTCATAAAATGGCTACTATGTACAAGTGCTGGAAGATCTGAAAGTAAAAATAAGTACGCATGAGAAATTCAATGAAAAATACATCCCTTCTTCTTCCTCTGTATTTGAATCAAAAATTCCAGACCAGCATAACAAACAAACAAACAAATAAATACTTCAAGTCCTTCTACAGCGGAATAGAGCTTCCTTAGGGCTGTTGCCATGGGGAACACTGAATCTTCAGGTGACCAATATCTACATGGTTGTAGATATTACGTTGAAAGAAATGGGTTAAAGACATGATTTCCTCTACCTTAATTATTCAAATGACAAGAAATCAAGTTTTAGTAAAATGCCTAAGTTAGCCAGAATTCAAACATTTGGGAATCCTGAGCATGGAAGGGGGATTGGAACAAATGATTTGTAGGGTCCCCTCCAACCTAAGCCATTCTGTGATTTTCCCAGATGTAAATGGCTCTTAATATCTGTCTTCACAAAGATTTTACATCTGAGGACATCTAAACCCATCTCAAGGTCAGCTCTGGCAGTGTTTCCACAATTCACAGTGTCTTTGGAAAGACTTCTTTTTGGGCTGTACAAATCATAATTTGTCATCTCAAGTTTTAAGAGCCATCTGTTTGAAGAAATCATTAAAGCTACACTATTTTTATCCAGCAACCACAGCATCTATTTTTGATATGTTCCAGAAGAGCTCTTTTGTTAGCTTTTTTTAATCTCTTCTCGAGAGGCTTTTGCTTCTTGTCTTTTTGTCTTTAACTTTCTGAACTGCTACCTGTTACTGTATTTACCTGTATTTTACTTATTACAAGGAAACTCAACATGTCCTAGCTGTGAGATTTCCTTAAATTTTATAGGTGACCCCTTTTGATACATATTTATGACTGTATTTAGATATAATGTTTGAAATGAAAATTTAGAAAGAAAAAATATTTTTCTCTCTTCAGGCTCTCTTTTAGCTGCCAGAGTGCTAACAGATGCATTGAAATACTGGTATGTCATCCAGTACATACCAATCTGTTTTAACCCTATGGGCATACATTAAGAAACATGGAATGTACGTTTTCTTTCTCTACAGTTATTTTTTTTAATGAAGTAAACATGAGAAGAGACCACTTCTTTCAGGGAAATAGATGTCTGAACCAACAGCAGAGCTGGCCTGGTATGTTAGAGAGCTTTGGGAGGAGGATTTTGATAGCCTTATCTGAAGGAAAAAAAAAAAAAAAAGTAACAGGGAAACAAGTAAATAAATGCAAAATTAATCTGGACAGATGTTACAACAACTAAGCCCTAGGTATATACTCTTAAGTACTTTCTTCTATTCCTTCCCCGGCTTACCTTGTCTGGGTAAATACTTCTCCATGTTTTAAATGGGTTATCCTCAAGATCTAAACCTCTTGAAAGAATAATCCGTTCTCTAAGAATGGATTATCTTTAAGATAATATTTAAGAAGACAAGATTCTATGACAGTAAAATGCTAAAGCGTACTGGTGTTCAACACCTCCAGGGAGGGAGCTTTTCCGCATAGCCTGTTCCAGTGCCTCACTGAAAAGGATTTCTTTCTAATATGCAACCTAAATCTCCCCTTTGTTAGTTTAAAGCCATTCCTTGTCCTATTACTGAGCCCCCTGACGAAGGGCTCCTCCCCAGCCTTCCTGCAGGTCGCTCTAAGCGATGCAAGGATGCAAAGAGGTCTCCTCAGACCCTTCTCTTCTCCAAGCTAAACAAGCCCTGCTCCCTTAACCTTTCTTCTTAACAGATGTGCTCCAGCCCTCTGATCTTCTTCATGGCTTTCCTCAGGACGCTCTCCAACAGCTCTGCTTCCTTTTTGTGCTGGCATCTCCAGACCTCAGTGCAGTATTGCAGGCCTTACAACAGGAGAGTAGAGGTGGACAATCAATCCCTCACCTTGCTGGCCATCCCTCTTCTGATACAGACCAGGATATTGTTGATTTTCTGGGCTGCTAGCTTATGTTGAGCTTTTCATCCACTAGTACTCCCAGGGGACAAATAGCTCATCTTCAAGTACACATATTTTGCAAAGTAATTTTCAGAGCATATTATGAATTCAAACGAGAAGCCTCTCGTTTGAATTCAGACTCTGTCAAAACAGACCTACAGTTGAACTAAATAATTCAGATTTGAGTTGTAACATTTTTCTTTCTAGACAATTACAAATGAGAAAAGGGTAATATAAATTATGTAAGGGTTATGAGCCTGGGTTTTCGGTAATGAAATGTTGAGTCTGAATTATTCTACTAAGTTGCTAGTCTTAAATTTTTTTCTAAACGAAGGAATTAATTTTGATTAGGCTAAACGTGAAATTAAACAGAGATAGATCTTTCACATTAAATCCCTGGGCCGGATGGTCCTTTCATTTTTCAGGCCACTGCCTAATTTCTTGGTAATAAAGTCTGCTGAGCAGTGTGATCTTTTCTAGAACAGTGTCAAGTTCTAGAGATCAGCTAGGATCAGTACCTCCTGGGGAACATGAAGATACAGATAAATCATTGGCATGGAAAAAGTTTAGACTAGAAAAAAAAATTCTAAAATAAATTGTATTCTTTTGTAGTCTAGTGATCCCCTTGATGCTCCTTCTTTATTTAAAGTTATGCTTACTATTCTAGGAGCTTGATGATCCTTGAGGTCCTTTCCAACCAAAGCCATTATATGATTCTTTATATATATACTACTTTTCGCCAGCTAGGATGTGTGTGGGTCTCTATCTGCACCCTGTACACCATGCAAAACCTGCCAGGAGAAGTGAGGGGCTGTGACCATCAGGTGGTGAATCTCTTTAGTGGGGTGTGAAGTAACGAAGCCGCTTTGACAATTAATTTTTTATTAATTTAAATTTTGCAGAGATTTCTGTATGCAGTTTCTGATTTTTTTTCTTTTGTCTCCTGTCCTCAATTTTTCCAATCATTTTCTTTGTGACTGGAAGCTGACTAAACATAGATCTTGTATTTTATATGTTCAATTACCCAAGTTTAATTTGAGATTTCCATTTCCCTTAGCTATCATCAGATAATTCGGAGAGCTGTGACATAAAAAAAAAAAAAAAAAAAAAAAAGGGGGAGAAGTGGATTTTCCCTGGTGAAAGCTGTTTTGATTCCTGGCATCAAGATTTCAATAGGAAGAAAAATAATTTTTAGGACTTACATTATTCTTGCAACCATTATTGCTTACTCTCATTTCTTTAGCAGGTGTTTCAACTTAACATGAGGAGTTACTGAGGAAATAATTTGTCAAAAATATTTTTCAAGGAGGAAGAAAAGAATCTGAGATTCTGACTTCTCTGCCAAGGAATGTTTTTGGATTGTGCTAAGTCTTTCTTGTCATCAGGACATTGGCCACATCAGATTATGGTTTAACTAGAATTATGCATTTGCAGATAAAATTACCAATTATCAAAAGAGAAACCTGAACAAAATTCTGCTGCTATATCCTATTTATGGAATCTTCCGTCCATTCTATAAAGCTGATGGAAAGAAATTTAAATATATAATCCTTAGAGCTTACATTGTAGTATGTTACTCTTTAAAATATCCAGAACTTCAAGGGAGTTGGACTTGATAACTCTTGTGGGTCCCTTCCAACTCAGGATATTCTGTGATCTGTAGTTTGGATGGGAAAAAAAAGTCACACTGAAAACTCTCATCTAAATAATTATTCTGTTAATACTGGCATATCAGCAAAGATTCTGTCACTATCTTGATTGCAAACCTTCCTGAACACTGTACTATAAAAGAATAAAAAGGGAAAAAAAAAAAAAAGATAATTCTATTTCAGGTTGGAAAAAAAAAGTTATTTCCTCTCCCTTTGAACCCTTAAGACTCAGAGTTTTTTCTTCTTCAACGCAAATAAAGAAAAAGATTCCAGAAACACAAGATTCTGCTCTATCCCAAGAGAAGCAACAGCAAGGGACAATGCAGGCCAGAGGTAAGTTAGAGGATAGGAAGTAAGAGGTTACAGCACAGCTTTGGCCACGGACAATAAGAATTTCTAAAAAGAGACTGCATGCTGAAATAACAAGATAAAGCACAGTATGTCAAAAATAGGAGCTGATATAAGCTAAGATTTCTCTTGCAGGCCTAAAGCATAGGTGAGAAAAGTAACTTGAACCAGTGAAGCATGAGTACGGTAGTAGGAGGCATCCTTAGAGTTATGTTTTTTGATAAAGCAGTTGAATAGACTGAAAAGAAAATCAACTTTGGTTTCCAAATGCTTATGGATAGCTGATAGCTTTAGCAGTTGCTTCCATTACTGCCATTTCATGCAAACAATGCATGTGAATCATTATCATAATCACCTAGTTTGGAAAACAATCATTTATGTGGTGTTCCATATGAGAAATATTAATTCTGTTTGCTTGCCTCTACCAGTCGAGCCAGATGAGAAACTCCACAGTATTTTTTTTTTTTATGTGTAATAATAAAATCAATTGGATTCCACAATTGTTCAGAAATAGGGAACGTAAATATTTTAAGAGAAGTTGGTCTAAAAGGATAGGAAAACAATTCTCTCCAACTGTAATTTCTTGCTTGACTGCACAACAATTTTCTACGAACTATCTTCTACCGTAGATTCAGCTGGAATTCAGCCAGGATGGGTCCTATTAGAAAACCACTTACATTCATCTTTAAAAGTCTTGACATCAGCCCTATTCTCACTTCCTTTGCTTTGTCTACCCACAAAGTTAAACTGGGTTTACCTGTCTCTGAGTAGTTGAATGGGAATGCCCCCACTGATGGTCCCCAATGTATGGCTGTGCCTGTTTTCTAATTGCACTTCTTACTTTGTGTTTTCTAAATAAAACACATCAGTAGGTATAAACTGTTCATAGCCCTTGTGAAGGGCTATGCATGTATCTGGACAGCAAAATACACGACAAAGCTTTTCCCTCTAAATTCTGTTACAGTGTTTGCATATACAGTAAATCACTTCCATATTGAAGTAAGCAGTTGTGCTTGGGCTTTAATCATCCAATAGTTTACAACTATCTAAGAGTTTACAATTCAATTTCCAGTTGGAATATAGTTTTTACACCTCATTAGATTCTTCAAAATAAAAAGAGCATTGAATATCTTCAGAAAAGATGATTGTTTATATAAGTGATTTCTGTAAGCATGCACATTTTCAATGTATTTAAATTTGGTGTTTGTTTTTTATCATGAAAAACTGTGGGTTTTTTTTCTTTGACATCTTTAATTAAAAAATGATTACAATATCTATTTTATAATCACAGAGTAGATGGTCTACTTGATTGAATTACTTGGCGAGTGCTTCATGAAGAGAACTTCCATAAAAGTTCCTGAACTTCACACAGCCCTTCCCTTCCTGCAGCACAAGCAGAGGTAACTGCAGAAGATATAGCTGTTATGCTCACAGACAAAACGTTCTCTAGTCAAGTTTGGGAATTAGCAAAGAGAGCAAATAGGAATTTCAAATTCTGACTGTTCAGACAAATGGAGGAGCAACCAGAATTGTTGAAATATATTTCAAAAATAATCAAGTGCATTAAAAAAAAAAAAAAAAAAAACACAATCAAAAGGGCTACTGCTTACTGTTTTTCCCACTTATCCTTGGATATTTTCTTGGTGTCCATCTGTAGTCTTTAATGAATATGAATTCCAGAAAGAACAAGATCATAAAGGAATGAAAACTGAATAATTGTCTTGTGTTTTAATTTTGACTATTAAAATTAACAATGCTGTATATCTTAAAAAGCAAAAGATAGCTTGGATCTGATTATAAAAATTCAATTTGGGACACATTTGGTACTCTTTGACTTTCTGAACTTTCGCAGCCCCCAACACCTTCATTATCATGAAGACAATGGCAGCTGCCCACCCCAAAATTGCCTCATGAGTGTCAACATATGGAAATATTGAGGTTGTTTGAGAACTATGGTGATAGAGTACAGGACAGTATGGGATATGAGATTATGTCTTACACATCTCCTCTGTAGTAGATTGGAAATAATGCCCTGAGAAAGCAATTTGCTCCTTGCAGGAAATTCCAATCTGAAAAACAAGTTTTGCACTGTTTGCTTCCACTTCCAGCAAAAGTGCCTTCTATCCTCAATTCTCCTGGTCTGGCAATCCATCTCTTCCTCCTCTCATGGTAGCTATGGCTGATACATAATGCAGAGTGAAGGTGATTATGGGAAACTTCAGTGCACAGTCCCCAGCTTTTTGGAAGTGTAGTGTTTGTACATTTATTACTATGTGACCTTCTACTAATGCCATTCTATTCCCATCATTTTAAAGGTCAAAATAGAGTTTTTTAAAAGTCAATAGATGATTCTGACTTCCTTTTATTTCTTTTTATTATTATTATTTGGGAATTATTTCTTGCTGTTGTTGAAGGCAGCTGAAATCTGATAGCAGCAGTGTAAAGACAGAATGAGGGTTGGTGCTCATAAAACACAAAGCTCTATATGGCACACAGCATCTGCTTGAGTCAAATAAAACCTGAAGCTGCGTAATGTTTCTCACAAGGCAGTAAGATGCCATAACTACTCATATCAAAGCTGTATTTTGGTCAAAGAGAAGCATTCACCATTTATCACGAGTTAAACTTAGCAGATTATTTGCCACTTTTACCAGTGCTCCCCAAGCACTGTCAACATTCCATAGTTTGACCATTTTAAAGCCCCTTTCTTTATTAAATGACATTTGAAAAGGTAGTAAAAGAAGCATTTTTTTCAAGATTTATATTTTTCTTTTTGTTAATATTTGGTACATCAGTCTAGACAGTTCATTACTTTCATCCTACTTCACGCTAAAGAATCATTTCAACACAGTTTCAGTGAAATCAGTACACTCTAAAGTCCTTTTATCAAAAAGCTTCTCAGCTGGCAGACAAGGGGAATCAGAAGAGCTGTTGCTTTCAAAGTCACAAACTCTACACAGGGCTAAACACCTCCTACTTCAATTAACTACATTCTCTACCAATTCCAGCTGCAAAACATGCTGTTAAAGGAACCACTCTGTGGACGGAATGTCAATTTCTGAGGCAAGCATTACTTTTCTTACACAATACAGAGTTTTCTGTTGTCATTAAGATTGTGTCTTACATGACTATTACTTCCAGTGGATTATAAATTGAGTTTCTTCAGAACCCTGTTACAATAGACTTAATGATGAATTTGGGGGAAATCCATAAGTTCTACAATTGTAAAGCACATAATAAAGTATAGCTGAAAGCCGTAACTGAATTGTTTCCCCGTCTGGTGCTGTTGGACTATCTTTTCTATTGAGAATCCAGCAACAGACTAAAAGTGTGGGTTTTTTTCCTTTTTGAGAACAGTGAAGCACAGCCGATCTTACTGGCCCATAAACAACTCCTCATGAACTGATCATCATATAAAAATTTATAATATGTACTCTGTAGATAGCTACTCCTGAGCCAGTCACTCTACTTTTCTTATGGCTCTGCTAAGAACCAGAGAAAGAGACATTTCAAGAGCGTAGTTCAGATGGCCTGTTTCACATGTATATTTCCAACTGAGATGACAGTTTCCTTTACCTTTACTGACTACCACATTTCTGCTGCCTGTAAGGGGAACTTCAGCTAATTGTTCAGATGCTGTCACCTACCGACAAGACAAAGCCAGCTACATATAACTCTGAAAAGAATCCCTATGAATACCTGAATCATACTGTGGAGAACAGGTCATAAAGAGAGGCTGAAAGGATGCAACAATCAAAATGATAGAATCCATAGAGTTGGAAAGGACCTCTGAAGGTCATCCAATCCAACTTTCCTGCAGCAAACAGGGACACCACAGCTAGATCAGGTTGCCCAGGGCCTTATCCAGTCTTGCCCTGAAAGTCTCCAGGAATAGGGCACCCACTACATCTCTGGGCAACCTGTTCCAGTACCTCACTACCCTCAATGTAAGAGATTTTTTCCTTATATCTAACCAAGATCTATCCTCTTTGAGCTTGAAACCACTTCCACTTGTTCTATCACCACAGACTCTGCTAAAGAATCTTGCCAGAATTTCACTCCACAGACACTGAGGGCCTCATACATCCAAATGACTAAGATGAGACATCTGTATCACAGAATGGCCTGGGTTGGAAGGGACCTCAAGGATCACGGATCTCCAACCTCCCCTGCTGCAGGCAGGGCCACCAACCTCCACATTAACAGGCTGCCCAGGGCCCCATCCAACTTGGCCTTGAACACCTCCAGGGATGGACGGGGCATCCACAGCCTCTCTGGGCAGCCTGTTCCAGCACCTCACCACTCTCATAGTAAAGAATGTATGTTGTCCATCAGCAATGAAGTGACCTCTCTCAAGAGCAAGTGCTAGCCAAAGCTGCTGTGGAGATATCAGGATAGCAAGCAGAGAGCACGGGATTTGAGGATCTGTATAGAATTGCACTAATGAGTTTTAATCAAATCTAACAGTCATAAATGGTATGTGTGTATGCTTTCACTGAAAATGAAGTATTAATGAAATATAACACAGTTTTTCTATACAAGAAGAAATTACAATGCATATGGATGAGAGAATAAATTTAACTCACTGGATTACATATATGTTGCTAAGAAAGTAGAATTTGTTTAAAAGACTTATTTGTTATATATGATACACACATAGTTTTAAGAGAAGAGGAATCCTTAGAAATAATTAGACCACAAAAGTAAGTGATCTCCAAGGGCCTGTCTGCAATTAACTAGGTGATCATATCACATTGATAATGTACCTCTAATATTGATGACTTCTATCCTGATAGAACAACCAAAGGGTTTATGTGCTAGATAAAAAACCTAACCAAGGAAGATGATCAGGAAGGCATTTATTTTTCAAAGCACATAACATAATTAACAGTGTTAAAAATGCTAGCTTCACACAGGACCTACATCTTCAAAAGGAAATTAGAGGAAAGTCAAAATGTAATTTAAATGAGGACAGATTCAGATTTCAAGGGTGTTAAGGGTGATAAATAATGAGATATTCATGTGAAAGAGAAAAGTAATAAGACAAAAACAAACCATATGTGCTTATGAGTGATTTGAAGAGCTAAGCAATGCAAGGGGCTACATGAAGGGAATAAACCAGGAGCATGACCATGAATTCTGTACAAAAATTGACTGAATCAGACCATAAACACGATCAGAGAAAGAGGAAGCTGAGAAAATCTTGTTTGTAGTGGGAGAATTGAATGGATTATAATCTTAAATACTGAAGTCCCTTATGCCACAACACTTTAAATTCAACATATAACAGCCAGGGACTAAGAAAATTGTTGTATAGAAACAGAAAAGCTGATCTGCTCAATTTGGAGACATTCTGACATCAGTTGAATCAGTGAGTAAAAGTAGGAGAAGAAATGAAGGCTTCTGAGACATGAATTTACACACACACACAAACACACACACACACACACACACACACACCCCTCTCCACAGTGCAAGTAAGTGGGTAACACAAATATTTTATGCAGAGTTATTAACTCTTTAAGGAGTGAAAAGACCCTATTCAATAGATATAAAGATATACATATTTCCAACAGCCTGTGTCCTTCTAATGAAAAAGGGAGCCTGCACTGAACTGTGTAGAAACTGGCTTTTGTTATGGAGACTGTCATGTCTTGATGATGCCCATGCATCTTCCTATCCAAAGGGCAGGGAGGACACGTAGATAGCTCAGACTCAGGACAAAGTTACAGTGCTCCTAAATATGTTGTGGATATAAGCTGCTCACAGGGCAATGCATTAATCTTGGTACCAGCCAAACAAGGCAGACTACAAACACAGCTGTGACTCTGAGTCTGTTTCCATCTAATTCTTGGACCACATATATGCCTGTGGATCTGCAACAGCAAAGAAGACTCATCTACGTCAGGCAATACCAAGCATGTAATATACAAACACAAACTCCTGTTTTTAATCTACTTGTTGATTAATCCAGGATATAACACCTATAAAGCAGCTACAAAATCCAAAAAGAAAAAAATTATTATTATTTTTATTTGTTATTTTTGGAGAGCTAGTTGACTCCAGCTTCACCTAATTGTGTACAGAACTTGTATCGGATCATAGGCAGCCCTACTGCAATCAGGCACTACTACATGTGAAGAAAATATCTACAAGGCCATCTATCAGGGTTTTATAAATTTTTGATAGTTGACAAAACGTAGCCTTTTACAACATAGATGTGTTACTCTTTTATTCTATTAGCCCATCATTATCCCATAAAGAAAAAAGAGGAAATAGAAGAGTAGAGGAGGGGAAGAGGAAAGCCTAGTCTTTAGTTACTTTCATTATATTTGCACCTCTTTGCAATGCTAGTGAATTTCACAGACATTCTGAGATTTCTCAGAAAAAAGCCACTATATTATGTTCCCAAAGAAAATTGACTCCGAGATGGATTTTTCTGTACTACCCTCCCATTGGGAAATAGGATGACATTGTAATATACCTCATGCACCTTATCTGTGCTAGTAGCTGGAAGAAAAAAAAAAAAAAAAAAAAGGCAAAAAAAAAAAAAAAAGCAGTTTTCTCTTCAGCTTCTCATTTTAGTTCCATTCACTACTAACTTGCAATTTCATCAGATCTTGTCCACATGCTCTCTCCACTGTGCTTCATTTAGACTTGGAGCCCAAACTTTCTATTTCACTGACAGTAGATCTTGCTCCTTCTTCTATTTATAATGACACTGTGGCCGTTTTTCTTCTAATAAAAATAAATAACTATAGCCATTTTTCTATCAGCACAAATAAATAACTAATTAAAATGTAGACAACAAATCACTGGACCCAAATGATCACAGAGGCCAAGCGTTTCCCATCTTGGAGAAAGAAGGAGAGGAAGAGCATTCTTTAATTCAAACTTTACGATACTCAGCTAGATTCAAGCTGTGAGGCAGATGTTCCCTGATGAGCAATTAACAAAAAATCTGCAACTTGAAATTATAAATCAGTACTTGCCTCTGATCTACAGGGTTGAGAAGCATGTCAGGGCATAGGAGGCTTCAGACATCACCTTAATGAGATCTGCTAGTCAGCTGTAAAATTTCTTTGAACAAAGAGTTTGATCCCAGGGTGTGCTGGCAGCCTCCTGAGTAGGCTCCATTCCCATCAAGTGAGCACTCTCCAAGTATCTTCAAGCCCTTTTCATGGAGTCAGAAGTCTCCTGAAAGGTCATTTCTTTACCCAAAGAAAGGATCAAACATGTTTGTTAGATTGTTGTTTAATCTGTTCTACAAAGCTCAAGTGATGGGAGTTTCTGAGACTCTCCAGGTAATCTACAACAGTGTTTCATCATATTTGTCATTAGCATAAATCTCCTTTGAACTGCAGTATTCACTGGGGCAACGAGCTTAAGCCTATTATTCCTTATTAATTCCCACTCTCTCTGCAACAGTTTTTGTTATGTGTAGTATTACACAATAAACAGAACAAACACTTAAGGAGTTACACCACACGGAAGGCCTGAGAAAGAAAAAGGTGAAGACTGTAAGTACACTTCATCATCTATCGAAGAACAAGTGGAGAACCCTGGATAACAAACAAAAACAGTTGACTGCAGAAAGGCTAAGACATTAGCCCAAGCAAGTGATGACAGCATGAAACTAAGGACACAGTTTTCTGCTAAGCATTCCTTTCTGAACAGGAAATAACCAAGTCAAAAGAAGTGTGCACCCAAACGATACCATTAGGCTAGATGTAACAGAAGAAATTTGAATGAGAAGATTACAGAGGAATTTCAGGATGCCTGAAAGACCACTGAGGTATATGTGCTGTCTTTACATTATTGACAAATTGGTTTTAAAAAGCTCTAAACACAGTGTTGCACTTAGAAAACACAGCCGCTTGTGTAACATCTACCGTATTAAAAAGTTTTCCAAAGACTTACACAGCTATAGCCAAACAAATTCACTAACAGATTGGATTCTGAACCATAATTGATGACTCGTGTCATTTAGATGTTAGAGGTGGGTAAAAAACAGTGTACACAGATCAAAGCACTCCAGCAATGTTTCTCCATATTACAGGTTAGGATTTCTCAAAGCAGCTTCCTCACCAGACAGCAACTAAAAATAGAATGAAAAGTCAAATTATGCAGCCTTTTCTTTTAAATGCATCTCATACATGTTTTCTTTTTTAGGAAGAAAACAACCAAGGAATCAATGTTATACTGATTTAAAAGTACAACTTGCATTGATTGCAGAGTACAAATATCCATATTGATTATTCTACCACCTTCTCCTCCCTGCATTTCAAACGTACTGTGTCCCTATGTACCTTTCAAACTTGAATACATATCACCTAATAAGTTGGCCACAGAAATAAGGTGCATCTGATCAAGATTTCATGTGACCTTTGGCGGGTATTTCATCCTTCTTCCATGCCATTTCACTTTCAAAGTCTGTTGGAGGTTGTTAAGGATGTTGAGCAGCCATCTGAAGTCAGTGTCTGACTGCATTCTAATGCTTCCCAGTCCATAGGGAAGGAGCAGGGTGGAGTCTGAGTGAAGCGTGACATTTCAAATCGCCTTCAAGAACTTGAATGCAATCAGAAACTCTGCTTTTTCAAATAAGGAAAGCCGAGTGAAAAGGAAAAAAAAAAAGAAAAAAAGACTCTAAACATCAAATAAAACTCTGAAATACCATACAATACAAGATAACAATCTTTCTACTTATACCATTATTCTGATGGATGCAGTAGTAGACTGCCTGAAGATCACAAAACACAAGCACTTTTAGGGGAATATAAAATTGTTCCCACTGACTACACACTGTAAATTCAATCTGCTAAACTAATGAAGAGATGAAGTAAAAATTCTGTTCTGTTTAGGGTTCACATCATGATAAAGAGACCATTTGTTGCATCTACTTTTTTTTGTTTGTTTGTTTTCTCCGGATGGACACAAAGAAAGAAGTATTAAACAAGGAAATAGGTAACAAACAAACAGAGCTAAATTCTGGGTGAAAACATTGTTCATTTTCAGAGTGGTTAAATTACCTTAAGTCTGTGGAGAAACTGCATAAGGACACAAAATGAAGATACATTCCTTAGTACAAAACCAGCAGTATGTATCTGGGGAGATAATTCTAAACCTATTTTTGTTTGTTTCGCCTTATCATCAAATTATGTCGTATTATCAGATACTCCTTATTCCATTATGGAGGAAAAAAAAATTAAAAAACATAGCTCATTCACTCAAATATGTATACTTCACAGTTAAGTAAATTGCTTTTAGGCTCCATCAGCTCTACTGACGACCCTTCAGTTTCATGATAAAGGAAGCCCATGCTATCTAGCTGGGAAAAAGATGCCTTCTTTGATACCAGTCTGATGAACCTCATCTTATCAGTTCTGACTTTGCTGAGGACTGACACCAGTATAGATGTTCAGATGTTTAGAGCAACACCATAATTATACTATGCTTGAAAGAAATTCATACATTTTCCACAGACTTCCAGGTGACTGTGTAGTGATATAGGTGAAGACCCATCAATTTAATAAAGCTATTTTGTGGTGTGGAAGTGTTAACATTATCCCCTAAAAACCATGCAATCGAAGAAGCAGCTACTTTTATTGCTGCACACTGAATCTACATAAGGCACCTCCAACATAGCTCTGTTGAAGTAGCTGTGCTATGGGGACAACAAGGCCTATAAGCACGTGAAGAAAAGATTGGATAGAATAAAGCCATTGAGTGGAAAGTGGATTTTTGCTGTTTTATCTTTTCCACCTCTGCTGGCTCAAATATTTGAACGTTTCTTCACTCCATTGGCTAAAATGCAGGTTGACCAGGAAATATAGTAGCTATGAGTTAGAATTCAATGCCTATATAAACAGAATGTTGCCTAATATAAACATATGCAAAAGAGGCGGGGGAACAGTCAGGATTGTACAGATTTAGAAACTAGCAAGGAATAAAGTACTAATTCCTGTAGAAGTGGGGACCTGAAAAGGAACTGTGAGCTGCTTTGGCATTCTCCCATGCTAGCTCCGCCATTCCATACTTTCTACAAATTCTCTCACTGCAGCACAATCATCTCCTCATGCAGTGTGTATAATTGAATTTCATTACAATCTGGTTTAACTCCCACAAAAAGGCACTTCTTTAATTGGGTTCAGTTGCAAACACTGGGAAAAGTGTTTTTCTTTCTGCAATTTTTTTCCCCCCCGAAGTCCCATTGCAACATTGGCCCAGATTTTATCTGAATGCCAAGGTACTAATGATTCCTCCAATCAAATAATGCAGGCACAGCGTATTGCAATATATCTCAGTTCACAACTAAAGTGAATTTGTTAGCAGGGGAATGTAAAGATCCATTCTGAACTCCATATTGATTTTTTTTTAATCACATCTAATCTAATTTATGTATCTCAAATCCTTTCATTTGTTTTCACTGTTCTTCATTACTTCTCTTTTATAATAACCTCTTGACAGTATATCCTGCTACAACCATGCTGTATCCTTTTCTGTTTTCCCATACCCATTAAAATTTCAATATGGATTAAGCATTTACTACATCTACAGAGAGAAGGGTGGGAAATAGCAACATAGATTATCTTTTTCTTTTTATTGCACTCTCCCATTATTGGATTCTAGGCAGCAGCAGAGAGAAGAAGGTGATTGTACACATATGCTCTGCTCTTGTAAGGCCCTATGAGGAGTACAGCATCCAAGCCTGGGGCCCCAGCACAAGGAGGATGCAGAGTTGCTGGAGTGGGTCCCAAGGAGAGCCATGAAGATCAGAGGGCTGGAGCACCTCTCATGAATAAAGGCTGAGGGCACTGGGCTTGTTCTGCTTGGAGAAGGGTTTAGGGAGATGTTATTGCTACCTTCCAGTACTTGAAGGAAGTTTATAAAGAAGAGGGAGATTGACTTTTTACACTCTCTGATAGTCATAAGACAAAGAAGAATAGCTTTAAACTGAAAGAGGGGAAATTTAGGCTAGGAAAATTTAAATGTTAGGAAGAAATTCTTTACTCGGACGGTGGTGAGGTACTGGCACAGGCTGCCCAGAGAAATTGTGGATGCCCCATCTCTGAAGGCATTCAAGGCCAGGCTGAATGGGGCCCTGGGCTGCCTTATCTGGTAGGAGGCAAACCTGTCTATAGCAAGGGGGTTGGAGCACAATGATCTTTAAGGTCTCTTCCAATCTAAGCCATTCTGTAAAATGCCTACGTTTACTGTTCAGTGTCCATCACTGTAACAGTTTCTCTCTTACCTCCATTTTACGTAAAGAAACTGCTGATTTTTATCCTACTCTGCATGCTGTTTTTTGCAGCATCTCAACTTTCATTATTATATATATATATATATTAAACTAAGTTATTTACTGTACAGTTTTCGTCTAAGAATGTGCTCATCTGGTTTTCAAAATTGAGCAGAACTTTGTAATGATATGTTAACAGTAGGATATTGCCAGCATTTTAGACATGGTGTTATCCCTCGTGCCTCTAGCAGTCTGCCAGCCCAGAAGGACATCGGCTTCTGCAAGACTTGAAATATCCATCAAACTTGTGTGGATGTCTTGTATAGCCTAAGGTGTCTCAGATAGTACAAGACAGCTACGTTCAGGCATTTGAATTAAGCCCTACAACAATATCCATTTGGTCAGGTACAGACATCTCCCTAGGGAAAGGTCAGTTGCTCGCTGGGTTCGAATGGCTGTGACAGCACACTTATCAATGCCTACTTCACATGCAGACACACGCACAGAAATGTATTAATTATGTTTTATCCTGGGGACAGAATCCCCACTTCTGTGTGAGCATCCTCCTTCTCTACTAGTGGATGAAAGCATACATCCAGAAGCTGATTTATTGCATCCAAAGGCACGTGAGGTGGCATAAACTGATTTTCTACTGCTACTGGGGAAGACGTCCTATACTACTAGGTTAGACCATTAGGTGACTGAGCTTGGCTGAGTCTTTTTGAAACATAAGGAGAAAAAGGGGAGGAAAAAATAAATAAATAAAGGAAAAAAAAATCAGCCATGTAGTGTTATAAGTTTAGGGAGAATGTGGGCAAGTCCACAGAATCACAGGGGCTGAAAGGGACCTCTGGAGATTATCTAGTCCCACCTCCTGCTAAAGCAGGTTCCCTGAAGCTGATTGTAAAGGAAAACATCCAGGCAGGTCTGAGTACTTCCAGAGGAGATTCCACCATCTCTCAGCAGCCCGTTCTAGTGCTGTGTCTCTCACAGTAAGTAAGTTTTTTCTCATGATCCAGTCTGTACACAGTGCCCCTTTATCCTTTCTTTTCTTGAACTGAGGAGTCCAGAGCTGGACAAAGTACTCCAGATGTGGCCTCACCAGTGCTGTGTGGATGGAGATCTGCTGGCCACACTCTTTAATGCACCCCAGAATACCATTGGCCTTGTTAGGCACAAGGAAATGCTGTTTATAGTCCATAGAAGATAAATGCATCTCAGATTTTGAATATGTAGAAACTATACCCATCTCAGGAAATTCCTGAAGAGAAAATGCCTGAATGCTGGAAGAGCACCAGAAGAAAGACTAATATGCTCTGGAGCTGCTATTCTGCTTTCCTAAGCATCTACGTCAAGTCACTGCTATAGACTGGGTCGGATGCACTCAGCCTATTCCAACACAAACATTCCTGTCTTTTAAGGTTAATTGTCCCCAATTCCACTTGAGCCAGTGGAATTAGCTTTATAGGGAGTGAAGAAAAGTGGAAATTTGTAGAGCATACCTCAGTTCACTCTAAAGTAGATGCCTAAAGTAAGTCAAACAGACTGTGCTCTCTGGAGTTGATTTCTCTCTACTGGTTATTAAGGCAACCCTGGATAATGAGATCAAGTGTAGATGTTTGTATCTCAGCTACCTGAAGTTAGATTCCATTCAAATGAGCTTTAAGGTACATGCAGGACTTGTCTAGTGACATATTTTTTACACTTGGAAAAAAAATGAAAAAATTAAAATAAAAATGGAAAAGCAGTTAACTATATCCACAAGAAATGCAGATCAGAAGGGGAAACAGTTCACAGCTGCCAAAAGGACGTCAGAAGAATGACAGATATTCTGTACTCACTGGGTTGTATCTAAGGGAGGAAAGTGCTGTGCTCTCAGCCTACTCTCCTTCCTGATGCCTCTTCACCACCCTTCCTTCACATCCACAATTTAGGTACAAGCTTACAAGCTCATTCCTTTTTCTATTTGTTCTTAATGGCAACAATGCAGATTCTATTGAAGTTCTCTGCTAAATTTGGATGTTTTTTTTAAAGGATATCGCTTCGGGACATCAAGGGAGAGAAGGGCTTTAAATAACTAATGTGTTTATTTAGTTAATTAATCTATTAACAATCAAATGCAGGTATTGATTGTTCTAGGGATTGCTGACTATCTGCTAATACACTAAAAGACTGATTTTCCAGAAATGCACAACATCAGCAAGATTCAAAACAAAAGTATATCCATTTTTTTGTTGAATAATAGACCTTAAAAACAGAATTAAGTGCATAAATAAAAAATTTAGAGAAGGCATTTTACACTGCCCTTACCTTTGAGTCCAGCAGTTTGAGTCTGGGGTGGGGGTGAAAGACTGTTGTGAGTTGCCACCATTCAGAGGCCTTCAGCAAGAGGATTACGGTGCTCAAGGCAAACAAAGCTCAAAGAAAACTGAAGCAAGCCTGGACAAAATCCTGACCAGCTCAGGTGTCTCTAGTTAGCTTCATTCAGAGCTAGGAGGAGCGGTGGTCATCTGCACTGATTGGGCTGTGGGGCTGCAAGCTGCTTCTGCTATCAAACAGAAAGAAACCTCTACGCTGCATCGAGTTTTGAAAGAGACTGACAAACTGAATAGTGACTTTTGCATAAACAGTGTCTGAATTTCACCACTGGCACCTCTGAAAACATACATTCACTTCATGTTTTGGAAGATAAGAGATGACTCAAGCATTTATCTTTTTCACTGTTTCTGTCCCAGTTTGGTTTTCTTTACCCAAATGCAAGTGGCCATCAGAAATAAAGAATATCAGGCTGACTGGCTCTTCCTTTCTTTTTTTTTTCAGTATAGCTTGCTAAATGAAGCTGAGTCATACTATTATTGCAAATTTCCTGATTCATACATTTGAATATATAATCAGGTATTTTTTTCTTCTTCTATTTATGTAAATAAAATCATTATTAATTGTTTGCATTGGAAAGAAGTAGTAAAATTCCACTGTATTTCAATCATTCTGTGCTTAAGTGGCACACTGAGTTTCCCAATTATTCATTATATTGTTTTGCCTATACATTATAGCAGTTAACTGAGCTATCAATTATAGCATAGCTATTTGTCCTTTGTTGTCCTTGGGATTCTGACAGAGAAAACTGTCTGTTATTTATGGGGGAGGGGAGGTGGGTAGGAGGATGAAGAGAAAAAAATTATTTTTCTAAGGAGAAATAAGAGGTTTTTGCTTGGGCACAGGTACCAGCAAGCCCTAAATACAGGGTTCTCACATAAGTGCCAAGCAGTGAATAATATTTTAACAAAGAATCTGCTGGATGTTGCTCAGCTCCTTAAACAAACATCACTCACATACACAGTGATACCAACATTTTGGATATATCCCTTTTCAACATTCCAACCACCTAGACATTAGATGTGTCAGTACAGCTTCCTGCCCAACTGGAACCTGGCTAATAGGGAATACATCAGCCCACATATCCCATGTTCCAAGCATGGTCAGCAGCTTAAAAGGTCACCAGTTCATCATCATAAAGCTTGGAGACTTCTTGCCAACCCAGAATAATTTATAAGTTTTCAGCATGACAGAAACGAAGCAAGTGGGTGACCTAGTTCTGCTTTTGTCTGTCTTCTCCTGACTCATACAGACACAGCCCACAGCCACGTTTTGAGAAAAAGACTAAATGCCAACGTCAAAGGGTGTGAGTGAAATAGCTTAACAGGGTTTGCATCACACAGATCAGCCAAGCAACTAAGTACAGAATTTATTCCTCAATAGACATAGTTCCATTTGTTGGACTTTGAGGCAAAAGAAGACACACTGACAAAACTATCTAATCTTATGCATGCGGCAACACAAGTCTTCACCCTTTCCTGTCATCTAAACCTGTAAATTACGGTCTTAATGTAAATTGTAGGACACGGAAACTTTTATTAAGAAAATGTAATGGCTGTAAACAAAGATGCTTTGTACTGAAACAAAACATAACACCAGTAATACGGATACATGTTTAAGTTATTGGAAAGGAGTTCTCGATGTTCTGAATATTCATGTCATCCATCTAACTACCTCTATTTCTTGAATTACTGTGGGGATCAGTTGGGTAGAATCAAAGAATCATAGAACCATCAAGGTTAGAAAAGACCTCCAAGATCATCCAGTCCAACCATCCACCAATCACCAGTATTTCCCCACTAAAACATGGCCATTGGGACAACATTTTGTTTTGTGTACACCTCCACGGTCAATGACTCCACTATGTCCCCAGGCAGCCCAATTCCAGCATCTGGCTACTCTTTTGGAGAAGAATTATTTCCTAACATCCAACCTGAATCTCTCCTGGCGCAACTTGAAGCCATTCCCTCTAGGGTACAGGTGGTTGGGTCTCAAAAAAGTATCAGAGATTGCTGAATATGGAATACTGAATATGGAATATGCCTGAATAGTTTTTTTGTTTCCAAAAAATACAATTTGTAAAGTCATTTTCTGCTGTAAGAATTCGATTTGACAGAATTAACAAGTTAAACAGTAAAGAAAATTTATAGCCGATTTACATCTGTCCCTTTGGTTTAAAGAAGTTTTTATTTTTATTTTTTTTGTATTGAAATTTGTTAGTTTGCAGTTGTCGGAAGCAGGATCAAATGTATTCAGTCTAATAGAGATGAAAACAAGGAGATTGACTATGTATGTGCTATGTAAAGGTTTTAATTTCCTCAATCCATATTTGAAATGATTTTCTAGAGGGCTACTTTATGATCATGAGGAATAAGCAAGCAGTACATTAGTCAGCTCAGTGAAGGACTTGACTGTCTTTATAGCCTCCATTTTCTTTATCCTGTACCAGAAAAGGTTACTTATGCAGTCTCAATGGTAATGACTCTCCCTGACATTTCAAAGCACATCTAACAAATATCAGCATAGGGAAACAACATTCTCAGCACAGTTTCAGGCAATTAATTTCTCTTGATTCACAGTAACTAATTTCAATGTCACAACGATTAATTAGTTGATGCTGGTAAACTGGTCTGAGGATGAAACTCCATTGGATGGTTTCTCTGAATTTGGTTTATACCTACGCCTGTTTTTTTATGTGTTCTTTGTTAAAAGCATAATTGCCTTTCTATGTGAAATAAAAAAGGGAGTGGGGGCTGGTTCTTTTCTGGCACTGTAAAAATCAGTGGAACAGCTGCCTTATCTGGGCAGAAGTCTTCTTAGAACCCATCTTGAAGTAAAAAAATTCAGATATATGATGGTACAGTTGGCCATTATGACACGAAACAGTACTGAGCTAATAGAAGCAAAATCTTCCCCAGCACTGACCTCTGAAAGGCTGTTCCTCAACTTTATGGGGAAAAAAAATAATAATTCCAAATGTAAGTATATTGTAGGTGGCAAAGTTCTCATGGATATCTGAAACTGATTCTTTAAACAGAAGGATGAATACACCCAATTTACAGTGCACCTTTCTGTGACATTTTGAAGTTGGTCACTATCTCAACCTTGGCAACTAAACCAGGAGAATATTAGACCACAACAAGAGTCTGTTTCTTCCAGTCAGGCAAACATGTCATGTTTCGTGCCCTTGCTTACCTCTGCAATGCAATATATATGACAAGAGGTATGAAGTGCTACTGGTAGGAGAAAGGGAGAATTTTCTATTTTGTACTGTCTGTAGAAATGTGTTTAGGACAAGAATCAACTTCAGCAGAAGTTCAGCAGAAAGAGATCACTAAATCCATTCCCCCGAATGCTCTGAAAAAGGGAGAGAGAGTGAAAGAGAGAGAAACTAATGTTTTCAGGCTTTGTTGTAAAAGATTGTGGGAAAATAAATACAATAAATTCAATTCTAGCCCTCAGAACACCAGCGTGTTTCCATTCAATTCAGTCCAGTCAAAAATGTACCTAGTGCCCTCTAAAATCCACTGCTGAAACTTCTGTCAGAAGATATGTTCTTGTAGGTTCATCAAAGAAAGTTACAGAGAATAACTTCTGCAGCAAGAAGAAGCATCCAGATGAAAAGGTAAAGCTGTTATGCATTTCTGAAGAGCCCCACCATTTCCTTCACTTTGTGCCAAAACTACAAATGAAAACCAAGGAGAAAATAGAAAAGAAACTCTTGAAGGGAAAGAAGCTTTATCACCTTTAGACAAAGACAACAGCAACAGCAAACTTGTATTCTGAAGTGTGAACAACTAAGGGATCCACTTCCATACTTTCAGATCATTTGTAACTGTTGTGTCACCTACCCCTGAAGGAGAGGCTGTGAGAAAGAAGGGAACACTCTTTAGCAAGATCTGTTGTGATAGGACAATGGTAAATGGTTTCAAACTAAAAGAGAGGAGATTTAAATTGGATATAAAAAGAAGTTTTTTTTACAACAATGGTTGTGAGGCAATGGCACAGGTTGTCCAGAGATGTGGTGGATGCCCCATCCCTGGAGACGCTCAAGGTCAGGCTGGACAAGACTCTGTGCACCTGATGGAGCTGTAGGTGTCCCTGTTCATTGCAGGGAGGTTGGACCAGATGGCTTTAAATGCCCCTTCCAACTCAAACCATTCTATGATTCTACCCAACAATGCTGCCTGCAATTCAGTTCAGACCAACAGTAGCTGTTTACAAAACTGTATGTAACTCAAACCAAAAGGTAGTGTAAATTTTCTGGAAATGGACATCTTCAACTGAAAGTTTAAAGATATGGAAATGGATATCTTAAACTGAAAGGGTATGCTGTAGGCAGCACTATGAGCAGAGGGTTACACAATTCTCAATCAATTTAGCTTAATTTAAATTTAATTCAGAATCAAGATCACCATTTCTTTTTACTGTTTCTTCTATTAAAACACAATATCTGAATTTTGCTATCCTGAATTTGTTGGATCCTGTCCTTGGAATTACTGTGTAAGAAAGGCTTTTTTTACCTTCTGAATATGAAGGAGAACATTCCTATATATGATCATGTTTTTCTCTTTCAGTTTTGACTTAACTTTCTGGCTCTTTGTAGCATAAACAAGAAAACAGTAGAAATTTCTTTGTAAACCTCTAGTGAAACAGTTTTACTCCCATGTCAAATCCATATAAAGTCTTCACTGTCTACTTTCTGTCTTCTTCCTGACTTTTATCTAGGGAATGTACTCAGTATGAATCAATATAATCTCAGAGGATTAGCCTGTCTTGTTCTTCGTATGATTATAGTTTGCTAAGGTTTATTTAGTAATCTATGACAGCTTTTTCTCCCACTGAGGAGTAAGTAAAACATGCTCATAAACCATTTAAGCAGTGAAACTGTCACAACCTTCCTCCATGATGGCTTTATCCTAATTTAAAATAAGAATTTCCCTTAAAAATCCTTTTCAGACAGAAGAATGAGGACTTGAAAGATTGCTGTTGATACAGCTTGCTTGCTTGAAGAACCACATCAATATTCTTATAAATCACAGTAACTCCGTAATGCAGAGAAGAAAATGGATATAGTACGGATTCATGGTTTTATATTCTATGAATCTAAAGCATTTTTATTTGTCTACCTTTGTTAGCTATGTTCTTCCCTCTCTCATTTTCAGGAAGAGAAGTGAATCTTCCATCACAGTTTCACGTAGTCTGGTGGATAGGGCAGTGTGAGGGCAGACATCAGCTTAAACATGCTCTCACTGATCCAGGTCTTCTAAAGACAAATTAGGCAAGCTATCAAGTCCTGATTTCAGTTTTTTGGGGGACTGTGAGTCTTCATTAGCTCAGCTATTCTCTCCATCTGCTCCTCTGTAGGAGGAAATTGCGGAGCTGGTCATGAAATCTAAGCCTGAGTGTAAAGTAAAATGAACAACAAAAGTCTGCGTATGTGTTGGGATCGACACAGAATAATTGCCTATGGAATTAATCTTTGTCTCTAACCTCTGTTTTATTATTTTTTTAATGCTACTGACTTTTCAACCCTTGATTCTTTCTGAGCACAAAATCTGATTTGAGGTTTATTAAAAAAAAAAAAAAAGTAAAAATCTCAAAAGTGGGTAAAAACATAAAATTGGATCCAGAGAGGCTGAGAATCAAACATACTTACCTTAGTACAAATTGGTTAACTATTGAATCAAGCACAAGACAAAAATCCAGAGCAAAGCAGGTTGCATTAGTTCTGATGCCCACAGGACTACTTGTTAGTTACTGTGATGCTTAACTCTAATCAACTTTTTTGGATATACTTCTAATTGGATTGTTCAGTAGCAAAACTAATCCACAAAGCAGAGTCGGGAACAAAACCCTGAATCACACCTCAGGTACAAGGATATATTTTCCCCTTATGCATTAATGTTTCAGCTTCTGTACTTTTTCTATTGAAATCACACCATACACTGAGGCCAGATAATGAACAGCATCCCAGCAGTGATCCTTTTTTTACTGGTGACATTATGTACACTAGCACCATTTCCAGTCTCTAATGTTCTTCCAAATTACATCCAAAGTTCACTGGAGTCAATAGAAAAGATGGAAAAAAAGTGAAATTTCCGTCTCTGAGGGAAAAAAAAAAAAAAAAAGCAACTAATTCTAATTATTTTTTTATTTCAAGTGGTAATATCTTCCCTGAAAAGAGATTTTTAAAAATCAATTTCAAGATTCTTCCATTTCAACCAAAGACTTATCTTCCAACCTGCCCATCTAGAAGAAAATTGCTTTTTTTTTTTCTTTTTTTCCCTATGGTAGCAGAAATTGAAGAGAAGAAGATTTTCCTAGGCTGGTAGACGATTTGTTTTCAGTGTATTTTTCATTAAAAAAAAAAAAAAACTCATGCTAAATTCCCAATCAAGTCTCAGAGATATCTTTCAGCGGGAGTTAGATCCATTCTAGTAAAATATATAAAGAGAAGGAATGACGTTATACTGTTAGGAAAGTTTATCACTCAGGAGAATAAGCCTGTAGGACATGTTTTTCTTCTTATCTAACATCTGGAGATCTTATGTAGTTTCCATATGCAACAAGGGAGAACCAGAAGTACAGAAGGTCTCAAACAGTTTTTCCTATGGAAATAACCTACCAAGTAATTTCAAATCTCTTTACTTTGCACCACTTCCTCCCATCAAAGATGTTAAATAACCTCTTCTTGTAGAAAAAATACTAATAAATGTTTCAATATGGTCATAATTTTATGGAGTTACCAGAGAATGCTATCAAAACTTAAGCCATTTCCAAATTCACATTTCAAAAGTGCAATAAGTTGATACTGAAAACTCTTGGACCATATAAGATGACTTCATTCTCTTAATTGGAAGATAGTTTTCATAGTCACCTGCACCTGAAGGCATGAGGCAAATATTAATGAAAATAAGCATAACTGTAAGAGAATAAAACTAAAAAGACACTGTTTGAGATATAGTCTTTTTTGCTTGATTTGCTTTTGTTCAGTGATTTGAAAATCAGCAAGATTGCACTGAAGACCAGAGAAGTTGAAAAATTCAGTGTTTTGTTCTGAAAACATTTTGATTTGGTTTGAAATATGTATAGATTATTTAAAATATGAAGCTATTTATAGTATAAATCATATGTTCTATATATCAAGCTGATCAGGGTTTTATTAAACATATCTCTTTATTAGAACAATTTCAAACATTTGTTCAGAAACATTTCCACAGGACCATGAAAACTGCATTGTCTCTCTGTGATTTCAGCCACAATATCTTACTTCTGAGTAGGTTATTTTTTCAATGGTGGATCTATCTAGAATTGTTAGGTTGCAAAGCAACCAGAATATAAATATTTACTAGCAGGCAATTACAATTTCTTAATTAGACTACAAGTGTGAAAAATATCTTTATGGACAAATTTAAAAGGTAAGACTTTTTGAAGCACATGAAAATAATCAAGGTCCCAGTTCAGCTGTTTTCAGGGAGTGATTCATATAGGGTATCTATACAGTCTATTTCTTAAGACAGGGCAGCTGGCTCATGCCCCAGGCTTACCAGTGCTCAAGAGACATTTGAAAAATGCTCTCAATGACATACTTTAAATTTGGTTAGTCCTGGAGTGGTCAGGCTGTTGGATTTGATCTTTGTGAGTCTTTTCCAACCACACTCTTCTATTTGATTTCTTGTGTCTGCAGACAGTTCTAAAATGTCAGATGAATGTGCTCCTTCAGTTTAGATAATATTCTACCTTTCCCTTCACCTTCTAAAGGAAAAGAGAACAATGCTGTTGACAAGTGCAACAAAAAGCTTTGTGGATGTAGTTTAAAAGTTTGGGGAAAGTTGATGGGTCATAAAACCACAAAATTTGGCATAATTTATTCCCTAGGAGGAAAATTTCAGGAACATCATCTACTCAAAAAATGAATTAAAATAAGCTGATGAAAAACTGTCTCCAGGTGTGCGGTTCTGCTGTATTAGGACACATAAAATAAGCAAGACCATATAAGTACACAATGCTAAGTAGAAATAGATAGATGAGTCAACTCTACATGTATACATAATTCTATGAAAATGCTGGAAAAGAGGATGGGGGAACAGAATGTTGACTTGTAATATCTTGCAAGACATCTCAGAATTTCAGTAGAACATACAAAATCAGTAAGATACTTTGATAACTCAGTACAAATTAGTATCAACCACATAGGTGGTACCAAAAGGGAAGACAGGTTATGAGGACATCACATGAATAAGTTACCTGTACCAACAAGTACTGAATCTTCTGGGACAAAAATTCCCTGACTAAACATGAACATAATTGCAGGTCAATATTATCATAGAATCATAAAATCATAAAATGGCCTGAGTTGAAAAAGACCTCAAAGATCATTTATTTATATTAGCAGCAAGACTACGGCAGTGACTGAGAAAGACTTAGGGAGATTTGAAAGATAGAGCAGACAGAAAACCAAGTGACTTGCTGGCTCCTTCATTGAAGTCTTGAAACATGACATTTATCTGAAACTGTCCCATTAATGTTGATTTGTAGGTGCCATAATTTTTTTATATAAAAATTAATTCAGATTCCCAACTTCCAAGCTCAGAAGAGACTGCTGTGCTAAAGCACTCTGAGCCTTTGTCTCCTCAAAGCTAGAATCTCTTGAGAGAACAAACCAAAAGGTTCATCACATCTAACAATACAATGTCATCTTTGTTAAAGGGATCACAGCAGTTCTGAGTCCGGTATCTCAGTGAGCTTTTGCAGAGTTTCATTCTGAGAATTATTTTCTTTTGGTCCCCTATTGGAAAATAAATCTAATTTATACCCTCAACTTCATAATTTATGGAACATCATCTCTAATGCAGACTGAGACCATTATGCAGCATCAGTTCCTGTAGCATAAGACCCAAAGGAAAAATTTCCATATCTGGACATCTGGATTTGATATATTTTTACACATATAAGGACTGGATTAGCATGTTTATTTTTATTATTAACTCTTAGTTCAGTCTGAGAGATTTTTTTCACAAGACCATAGCTCTTTCTCCAAATTAGTTTTCTAAGGCAGAGTGGTGGTCAATGAGCTTGAAAGGTGTTATTACAGAGAACCTGTAGCCCATGCAGGAAAAATCCATGAACTCTTTTAATATATCTTTTACTGAACCAGATCACCTGTTCTGTCAGAACTAAAAGGGCATTATCTTCCTTTGTGTGTTTATTTCTTTCTTTTTCCATGCATGGATTTTCTTCCCCAAGGGCAAAGGGGCATTTCTTTGGCTCTCTTCTATTACAGCTTGTAAAAATCAAAATAAATAAATCATAAACCTCTTTCATCTTTAATTTCTGTTCTCTGGTCATTTACAGTTCTTGGTGACATGATGGATGATATCACTGTTGGAAAATGGCAAGAAAACTTATGCTTCTCTTTAGCTCCATGGATAGCTCATTAAACTCAAGAGGACTTGGACAACACCTGGATTTCTTGACATAAAAAAAAAACTTTTTATACACCAGTTCAGTTGAGACTTTAATTTGTAAAAAAAATCCTTGAGTTGCTGAGGTTACCCTGGTAGGCAGCTCAGCACCCCACAGTCACTCACTCCCTCTCCACCAATGGGATGGGTGAGAGGAGAGAACAGGAAAAGTGAAAGTGATACAACTTGTGGTTTGAGATAAAAACAATTAAATAGGTAAATGAAAGGTTAAACATACATACAAGCAAAGCACAATGAAGAATCCATCCAGTACTTCCCAGCAGCAAGAAAACGTTTGGCCAATTCCAGGAAACCAGGGCTCCCAGGCTCTGGAAGGACAAATGCTGTAATGCCAGATGTCTTGCCTTCCTACTTTTCCCTCTCAGCCTTTATTGCTCCACAGGAATGACATCATGTTTTATGGGATATTCCTTTGGCTAGCTATCCTTGTTCTGTCACTTCCCACCTCCTTGTGCACCCCCAGCCCCTTGCTGAAAGGGCAGCATAAGAAGCTGAAACATCCTTGGCTCTGTGTAGCAACTAAAATACAGGTCTGTTATTACCACTATTTTCAGCACAGATCTAAAATAAAGCATCTTACCAGGCACTACAAAGAAAATTAACTCTATTCCAGCCAAAACCAGGAATGCTATTGCAGATTTTCTGGGCAAAACCAGAAATGCGTCTAAGATGTTGAAGACTCAGTTTGAAAAACATACAGAATAAAGATCTAAACTTGAATCTCTCACACCTCCAGGAATGCCGTGATCATGACATAGAAGAAACAGTCTTTGAACTGATATAAAACCTGAAAAATCAGACATAAAGGGAGAACTATTCATAACTGCCCAAATTATCCACCTGGAGCACAGGGGAGATGTTAGTGTGGACAGTAGGAAGGGACATGAGTTTGGATGTATGAGTACAGGAGGAAGAAAGACAAAAAGAAAGTTCTTACTTTCATTCTTTCCAACTTTATAAACTTCAGAGTTTATAAGGACTAAAGTGAAAGCATTTTACGAATGGAAATAAATATCCAGCTGGCATCTTATGACCAAAACCAAATAGTCAAAAACTACCAGGAGGAAAATCTGTTTTAACGAAGTAATTTTTCAAGTTCACCAGTGTGAGTTAGTTACCACTGTTTTCTATAAGGACAGATAAGAACCTGTAAAAATAATTAAACCTTTTATGGAGCAAATAATAAAGGCAAAAAGATACAGGGGCTAAAATTTGATTGCCTTCCCCAGCATTTTTCTCTGAGAAAGTTTCAGGAATGCAGAAAGGGGGAAAATGAAATGCAGTTCTCCAATTCTGCTGTGGGCTAAGAGTGACAGAGTACCAAAATAAAACTTTTCTGAGGAGTCTGACTGCAGCAGAATATGTTAGTCATGAAAGCCTTGATGTCTGTGGCACATCTTGGTGTGATTTCTGTCACAAAGGCTACATGCAATCTGACAGAGAAGATATTGAATATGAAACTCCTGCATTGCAGAATTAAAGGTGAGGATGTAAATGTCACAGTGGATGCTTTAATGTAGTTCAAACCTGCTCTGAAAAAGCACAGCAGTTAATATGGAGTCTCATTATGCATCATGGGTGCTACAGAATGTACAAAGTGCTGCTACAGAGCTTGCAAACTGCTGAAGGCAGGCAGATATGCTCGTGCTCTTTGATGGGTTGTGTTTGCACATTTTATATCTCATTGGCATTGGAGGTAATATGTGCAAGGCACACACTTCACCATGAGAGAGAAAAAAAAAAAAATTTCCAAATGTTATCAAATCTCCCAGCAGCTTGGAAAAGGAATCAGACATGGACTTGCTGACTGTCACATAACGATGGCACAGAGCTGGCAGAGAGATCATTCCAGGTCCAGTTTTAACAACAGGAACATATGAGTCTGGATTTATTTTTATTTTTCCATTCCTATCAGCATACTGTACCACAATCCAGGATTTTCATAGAATGATATAATTGTTTGAATTGGAAAGGACATTTAAAGGTCATCTAGTCCAACTCCCCTCCAATGAACAGGGACACCTACAGCTCTATCAGGTACCCAGAGCCCCATTCAGCCTGACCTTGAATGTCTCCAGGGCCACAGCATCCACATGTTTTTTCAGTTCACATGGACACACAAATGTTCAGGATGGTGTTTGTGTTCTACAACTGTTGCATCAAGGCTTTCTTTTGATTTTTTCTTTTTTTGCCCATAGGAACTGAAATCTAGTTTTCATTTTCATAATGTTATTTTCATACCTCACCATATGTACATAGATCACTCCAAAAGTAATGCCTCCTATTTATTTCCATGGAAAATACAATAGATACAGAGAGCACAATAATACTGTCTGATAAAGTATATTATCAGCTACGAAAAACTATTTTTCAACATAGTCACCACTATTAGCTATGCATTTTTGCCAACAATGAATAAGAGCCTGCATGCATGATCACTGTCACCACTGCTGAAATGCACCATCCACCACCTCACTGTGCTCTCATCCACTGCTTGATCTCCACAAATGTTAAGCATGTGTCAGTGAATGTCAATGAGTGCAATTTTTTCTGCATGGGTGGGTCCAGTGAAACACCTTTGCTTCATAACACTCCCATGTCAGATGCCATTTAATCAGACTGCCCCTCTGCTGCCATCATGCAGCAACATGTAATGGAATACTGGTGGGAAACTTCAACCATTACCATCATATCACTAGCATCTTCCTCTGACATTGTGGGCCAACTGAATAAAATAGGAGTCATTACTTTCAGAGCAGCCCTCATAAGACTGATAGATTTGTGGCCTGGAGAAGTTGTCACATTATCCAGTGAATATTCTTTAGTTTTCCAATTCAAAATAGCACTTTAACTTTTCAGTTGGCAAATTAACAGTGAACTAAACGGGTAAATGAATTCACAAGTGAAACTTTTCACTTGAGGTGGAACAAATCACTTCAAGCTTATTTCAAATTTTCACTTGTTGCAGTCTCCATTTCATCCTTCCTACTGCTAAAATATCTTCCAGTTAAGACCAAATCATATCACATCCCTTCTCACTGGTCATCATTCTTCTATACATCAAGTGAATCAGAAGCTGTAGTCTAGAATGGGTTATGATTACTGTTACATCTGAAAATTGGCAAGTTTTATCTAGAATTGGATTTCTGAGACTGTGATAAAACCTATGAGAAATCAAAGTGGATCAAATCCATAATGACGCTTTTTCAAGCAAGTAGTTTAGCATGATTCTGTAAAGTATAGCAGTGTTTGTTTTTTAGTTCTTTACAGAATTCTTTGCATGGCTTTTTTTAGGTGAAAGATCATTAAAGAATTTGAAAATGCCCTTATTTGTAAAAGAAGAGAAAAAAAAAAATACAAGCAAAACAAACAAAACCAAGCAAACAAACACAAACAAATACAAAAAGTCTGTTCTGTGCTCTACCTCAGCAATGGTAGGTAATTCCAATCATTTAGATTGGCATGAAGTTTCTCACTCATTTGCAGATTAAATGATGCTTGTAAAGTATTAGATTAAATTAATTTTAAAGGAAATATCAGAATGAAGATTCAGAAGTTTTTGAAGCGAGAGAAATGTACCAAAACTTCAGCCTACAGAAAAGCACCACAAAAATATGAGTGATTTGCAATCTGATCCCGGAGTCACAACAGTTCTATGAATTGAAAATACGAGTTGTTTCCATTTCACTGGAAGTTTATGAGATAGAAGAGAACATTGGGGACACAACAAAATAGAGTTTGAGCCATTTAGTGATATAAACCACAGACACAAATATAAGGAAGTGATTTTTGTGGTGTTTGGGAAGATGTAGTTCATCTTCATAACATACTAAATTATGGTTTGTTCTCTGCATCTTTGGCTACATTGTCTATTTCTATAGTCTGGATTCAAAAAACCTAATTTACTTACATAACAATGCAATTTCATTGGTGTTAAACAGTTTTCAGGTTTTTCTAACACACATTATTAGGACAAAAACGTTAGCAAAATGATTATAAAACTCTACTTTTGTACTGGTATTTGAGGTTTGTGCTAATTATTGTTGATTTCTACTGAAGAAAGAAATTCTTCTGATATCAGGATGAAGGATATAAAGGGTGTAAAGTGGTCCTAGCCAAGTTCTAGACCAGTATGGTCACAGAGCTGAGACAATACCAGCCTTCTTTCCCATCTTCACCTTGGCACCCAAATAAACCTTGGATGGTAGCTAAAGAATTGCTGTACTCTGAGCTCTTGTGCTTGGCTGCCCAGAGCCAAAAGATACAGCTGTGTGGTGTCAAAGCTTTACCCTTTTCCACCTCCTATTTCCTTTACCCATATTGGTCTCTGTCCCTTATTCATGGGCAGCAGAAACTATTTTGCCTCTGATACTGGTCTCAGCACACCTCCCAGAGTGAACATTTTCAGACTTAGCATAGCAGTGTTCTGGATTTTTTTCTCCCATACCAAGAAATAACTTGATTTCAGTATAGTTAATGGTACTTTTGGAGTCTCAAGAAGTTAAAGCCTCAGTGAGATTTGTCAGATGATAAATCATTGCAATAATTAAAGCCGCAGCCTCCATGTTCAAGGAAGATCAGGTGAAGTACACCTCTATGATGTGTTATCTCAAAAAACTCTAGGGAGGATATTTGGTATAAAATACTGCTTGAAGGACCTGACTATTTTAGAGTGGTGGTTTGCAAGTGATTATGAAGGAACAGGTTTATTATTAGCCTTCTTCTATACCAGACACATGTGCCCGGGTGGCCAAGAAGGCCAATGGCATCCTGACTTCTATCAGAAATAGCGGTCAGCACGGAGGTGGTTCTCCCTCTGTACTCAGCTATCTTCTGAGGGTGCACCTGGAGTACTGTGCTCAGTTTTTGGCCCCTCATTGCAAGAAAGACATTGAGGCCCTGGAGCCTGTTCAGAGAAGGGCAATGAAGCTGTGAGGGGTCTGGAGCACAAATCTTATGGGGAGCAGCTGAGGGAGCTGGGATTGGTCAGTGTGGAGAAGAGGAGGCTCGGGTGACATCACTGTTCTCTGGAACTGCCTGAAAGGAGGTTATGGTGAGGTGGGAGTTGGCCTCTTCTCCCATGTAACAGTGATAGGATGGGAGGGCATGGCCTCAAGTTGCACCAGGGGAGATTCAGGTTGGATGTTAGGAAAAGCTTTTTCTCTGGAAGGGTGGTAAGGCACTGGAATGGGCTGGTTCTCCCCAGTAATACATTCAATTGCTAGGTGTATGTCAGTTCTTTCCCTTACTGATGCCTATTTCAAATTTAGCTGCAGTGAATTACTCAGTGGTTAACACACTGTGGACAAGATTATGCTGGCCTGGCTTCACACTCCCCTCCCCGCTGATGCTGAATTTAGGTAGCCTGGTTTTATTTCTTGATAGCAGTTGTGGAGAGAAGTAATTTTCATTTACTAAATTGGCAGACCAGAGTAGGAATATTGCCTTAATCTAGGATATCATTTTCCAGAATATCTTATTCTGAAGCAATTCAAAAAAGTCTAAGAAGGTAGGTTTGCATTTGGTCAGTTTCTGAAGAAAACAAATCAAACTGTACAAATATGTAGAGAAAATACGTTAAAATGAAATTGATGATGATCAGAACACTGTGTTTCGAAGCTAGGAATGATGAAGATTGAATACTGGGTTTAGAGGAATAATGGCTGAAGGAGATGAAGCTTCAGAACGGATTTTATCTAAGGATGTAAGAGAAGCTCAAGGAGCTAGAGAAAGATCTCTAGTTGACTACCACTCAAAATGTGACAGAATTGACAGACATGACTGCTGGATTTTCAGAAAAAAAAAAGAAATCCAACAAATCTGGGACACTGGCTACACTTTAGCAGATACACTATTTTTATTTATAAAAAGGAAGAAAAATGAATCCAACCAGTGTAGAACAATTAAGCTGACCTCAATAATATCTTAGGGATGTAGAACACATTTTCAGGTGAAAAATTAATGAAAGATATGAAGCAAAATGGATTATAGGATAAAATGAAACATGAATTTACCAAAAGTAGACTAAGTTGAACTAACTCACTGTGCTTTTATTCTTGTGACAGGAATAATTTTTTGCAGACAAGAAGTACTCAGGTCTCTTTGGACCTAAGTAAAGCATTTCTTATAATGGACCACATAGAGAATATTTAGAGAATCAGGTCAAGATGGGTTGGCTAGAAAGCTGTCAGGTCTGAGAGACTCTGCAAAATGATATATGGAAATAAATCATACAACAGGGAGACTTTCCTATCTGAAACCATAGTTTAAATACATTTCTCAAGGATCGGCCTCGTGACTAATTTTGATATTTTCATCTGTGACCCCGACACAAAAAGTAGGAAATCGATCATTTGGTTTGGCACCAAATTAGGAAGCGTTGTCAATAGTAAAGGAGAAAGATGTCAGACAGGAAGAAACAAATTGGCTCAAACAAATGTTGAGAAAACTTTAAGTGGGAGGGAAGGAGAGGGAATCTGAGACACAAAGAATAAGGTATCTTTAAGGGTTGGGATACAGGGCACAGAGCAAAGGTTGGAGCTGGGCATGGACAAAGTGGGCAGATGATGTTAGGGCAACAGAGTATCCATTGTTCCTTCACCAACAGCAAGTGGTTGTATAAACAGGCTGGGGTTAGAAAGCAAAATAATAGAAATTCATCCTGCTGAGAAACCTTGAGCCGCTTCTGCCAGTGCTCAGCAAGGTTCTGTACTCCAGCTCTAACAGCCCTTGCCCCATCCTTCCAAACTGATGCTAACATTCCTGGAGACTGGGTTACTCAGTGCTGGCTGGGGCTCGCAGGTCCCCAGTGTTTATGACTCATTTTCTTTCCACTCTTGATCACTCTGCCATACTCAGCATACTCTAGCTGAACTGAGCACATATCCCCTTAAGTGCACCTAGTGAAGGACAGCACAGGTCACATTCAAACCTTTGGAGATGCCTTCTGAAAGCACAGGCATTGATTTCTTGAGCAAAGGCTTTCAGTGGAAAAAGCCAGATGGAGTTGAAGTTGAATCCCCCCACTGGAAATCCATTTATTATTATGGATAAAAATTTTTGCTCAATACCATTTTATGGTTAAAAAAAATAAATCCATGGAAAGCTAAACATAAAGCCTTGTGAAAATGACTATGCCAAATGCTTCTCTGACACATTTAACATCTCTCTAATAATACTTTTTTATAATTGTTTCAGAATGAAAATGTGCAACATAACAACCTGCAAATGGTTCATGCATATTCATGCCTTCCATGTTTTAACTGCTAGGGAAAGATCTCAGATTGCTTCCTATTATAAATTGTTACTTATTTACCATGCCAGTTGGTGACTCTGAGGTAGCATATGTGAAATGAATTTGCAGTTTCTATTAGAGCTTGTTGAAATTTTCCATTGAAACACTTTTACAATTAAATAAACAAATAAACCTCCTACCTGTTAATCAAGATGAATATACTTTGTGGAAATGCATTTGTTCATATGATATGACAAAATACGGATAGGTTTTCATCAAGAATAGTTTCCAGGTATACAGACAGATCTCATGGGTGGTTTCTAGGTGCTCCACTATGGTAACAGCCCCCACAAGTCCTCAATCTGACAAAATCTTATTTGGGGATGTTTTTCAGAATAATCATTGTCGTGCTTTCACAGTGTACAACTCCAGGTCAGCTTTTAAGCAACTATTTCTGCACTGAGTTTCCAAAATCACCACTATGGAAAAAGAACTTCAAATATTTGGGAAGTACAACTCTTGTGAAAGGCCACCTAGCCGCACAGCCATAGCCTGCTGCCATTATTCTTCACCTTGCATCTCAAAGCTGTTGAATCGATAGCCAGGGCCTTGCAGCTCTAGCTTCAAAGCTATCAAGTTGCCATCTGCAGACCCTCCTCACCTAAATCATGGTATGCAAAATTAATAATAACACATAGAATCATTGGTTCATTAATGTTGGAAAAGACCACTAAGATCTTTTAGTCTAAACATCAGCCCATCTCCATCACATCACTAACCTGTATTCCCCAGTGCCACATCTCCACATTTCCTGAAAACCTCCAAGGATGGTGACTCCACCACTCCCCTGGGCTGGAAAGATTTTATGAGCTTGTAGTAATTTCTAACTTACAAAAGTAGAAAAACTTTTAATTCCTTTCTATATTCAAGGGGAAAAAAGCTTTTGACTCAGCCATAGTGCGTAAATTTTGTCTGATATAGTTAAAAATCATTAATGTTTTCCAAAAGCAGACTTTGAAGTTTTCAAACACAGACACAAAGAAAAGCTGCTACAAATATTTTTAGTAGAAATGCAAAAGGATCAGATCTTTTGGTTCATTCTTCAAGTACTGTGTTACTGAATTCCTAGAAAGAAAACCAGATTAGTTAGAGGACCCAGAACCCTTTGAGAACAATGCAAGAACTTCCCCATGTTTTGAATGAATGCCCTCTATCAGCAGACGCTGCACATCTTTGTATATGGAGAAAGTGGGCACGAATGTAATAGGACTATGGAGATGATGTTTAAACCATCTCCTTGCAGTCTCTCCGTGTGCCTTCTTGCCATGCAGAATATTCAGCACATGAAAATCAACTTTCTGCACTGTTTTCTCAGGTCACCTTTCCACTTACAGGGAAAACTGAAAGTTTCTTTTTTCTCTAGTCATGTTCCATCTATCACACTGCTCGTTTAGAGAGGCAGAAGCAGACATCAGATACAGAAAATGAGAGACAGAACAAAGAGAAATAGGGCCCTGAAGGAAAGAAAGAGGAAAGGATCTGAAAGCAGAAACAAAAGAAACTAGAGAGGTAAGGAACTTTAAAATAGAGATAAATCAACAGAGAATCAAGTCCCTTGAAAGAGAGGGTGAAAAAATTCCCCCAAAGAGAAAAAAAGCAGGAAGGGACAACATCAGAAGAACCTACAATTCCCCAAGAATTGTTCATATGGTTCAAGGTGAAAGCTCATCTGTATCATTAATGGACATCTTACAAATCAGCACTGTATTTCAAAAAGAATGCTTAATGCCAGTTACAGGACTAAGAATCAGTTCTTCCCATCTCATCAGCTCTTTGGTTCCTTGCCCTTTTAGGAAAAGAGGAAGATGGATTCAATGTGAGCTGCATAAAGACATGGTGAACAAGTCATCCAAGGCATCTGAAAGTGAAAAAGCAAATGGTGGATGACTGTGCACTAAAGAAGAGGCCCTTCTTAATTACATATCCAAGTTCACCTGGTGTTTGACCATCTCCAACACCAAAGCTTGGAAGTGTATTTTGGGTGACAGCAGTTTCTTTAAAACCCATTCTACCCGAAATTCTTGCCACAGTTTTTTGTCTGGTATTAACTGTCTCCTGCTTTTTCAGACCTAATCACATCATTTGCTTATGTAGCTGTTTGAAAAGTAGAAAATGGAGAAAGAGGAAGTGAAGAGGGTATTCTTGAATCTGGAGCATTACTTGTCTGCTGGAGCTGAGCACTGTAAGCAGCTCACAGGGGGCATATAATCATAACAAAGTCAAAGAATCGCTCTGGCTGCTTCCATGCTGGTGTCCAATTAAGAAAGTCCACATTCAGTCTCTTTAGCTGATCATTTAGTTTTGAAAATTAAGTGAATAATCTGGAACTTAGTGAAAATAATTGGTTTTAGAGACTCTAGCATTGAGATCTTACCTAAGAAGAGAAAAGTTCTGTTAAAAAGTATATAAATATCAACTTCTATGTCAGAGCAGCATTCAGGTGAGAGGCAGCAGATTTACTGTTGCAGTACAGTACAGTCTAATCACTACGATGACTGAGACACGAAGACCTGCCCTTCAGAGGTTTAAAGTAAGTGGAGCATGGGCTGCCTATATCCTTGTTAACTACTCTGAAAAACAGGGAACAGCTGTAAAATATTTCCAGTATTCCTGTATTTCCAGTCACATTTATGTTTGAGCTCTGTGTCTTTCCTTGTCCCTCTTTGGAAAGTATCCTCTAGTTCTGCATGTTGCAATATAACAATTACAAAATCTGATGTAATACAATTCTTAAATGGCTTAGAAAATGGCTCATCAATTTTTATACAACAAACTTGTGCACAGATCTAGCAAGTGTTAGTAATTAGCACATTATAAACTATGGAGAAAAAAAAAAAGAAATTAATCCCAAAATAGAAGTGAACTCGATTATTTATCAACTCTGGCAAACTGAACCTAAATGATAGAAAATTATCCAAAATGAATGTCCTTGAAAGAGTTTATATTCTTTAGGATTTTATATGCTAGGCTTTGGTATCCTACGGAGGAGAGAGAAAAAAAGGTCACTTTCAAACTGTTTTTTATTCATAACACTCAACTAGAAGACCTGGCCAACTTGGCTATGACGAGCTGTTAAATGGATTGGCCTAGGGCAAGAAAATGAAACTAAGCATACTCTAAAAGTTTGGGGAATTTGGATCAGGGACTGTTCCATCTGTTAACTGCAGGACAGGCACAGTGTGGCTGATGAATGATGGAAGTACTCTTTATCACTGTGGTGTTAATGACATAATGAAGGTCTTCTAAGAGTGCAAATGTGGTGTCCTATAAATCTACTTCTATACATTTTCCTTCATTTATCAAACATTAAGGGGATTTTCACCTTGTGTTCTGGAAATTGCTGCAGAGCTGCTACATTGATTTAGGAGGCCTTTTAGCTGCTTTGATGTCTATTATATTTTACCACACTGGTGAGTGGGGTTTATTTCATCACATATTCAGTTTAAAAGTTTTCAATATTGATAAAATCTGTGAAGATATGTGTGTTATAAATTTTCTCCATTTAATAGGATTATTTCAGAGAACAAAGTGTGAGGAAAGGACTCGTACTGGGCTTATACTGGGATAATCACTTTAACTTTTTTGACGATCCACCTCCTTGAAGTCTCTTTGTCAGACAGGTGTGAAATAGACCCTTACCTCCACTGTTTCCAAATATTATTTCTGCCTGTCTCACCTTCCAGTTGTTAGAAGTAATTCTTTGAGAAATTTTGGCAATTTGGACAATCTATGATACATACTTTTTTCATCTGTTCTGTCACATATAAGAAGAAAGTGACAAAGATGGGTTACTCTCTTTTTCACACTGGAGATTATTTTTTTTCTTTTTTGGGGTATGTGTTTATCTTATCTTTTCCTTCCTAGTTGCATTTACTTTTTTTCTATTTTACCATGTACTACTTTCTTCTTTTACCAATTCCTAAGCAGTATTTAATAAGTGATGATAAATCTGTCCTAAGTGTTCTATGAGGAGAAGATTAGATTTGACGTTTAGAAAAAGTTACGAAAAACGGTTATACTGGTTTTTATGGAAATATAGATCTAAAAAGCACAATGCAATTGCTCAAAATTGTCTATTGCTCAGATCCTGAAGTGCCATTCAGAAGACACGTGCTCTTTAGCCGCCAAAATACTCAGGATTCCTGTATGTCCCACATCACATCTTGGTGTCTCAAGAAGCATAGAGCAACTCAAACAGCACTGGAAATCTATGGCTGAGCATGTGAACTCAGCCCAAAAGAGGAGGTTTATTCACAATTAGACAGAGACCATCAACAACTGCAAATGACCCAGTTATCTAATCTCTCATTACACTCAGAAGAGAGTGGGTAGGAGTTCTGCAAGTCTGGAGCCTCAGAAACTGTTAAGGTGACAAGGTGTGCGTACATACTGAGGATAAGCTAACCAGCTCCAAAACTTCATTTGTTTTATTTCCTAAATCTCACTGACAAGAAAAGGAATTTAAGCATCTGTCTTACAGTGTAGATACTGACATTTAAATGACGACCTTCTCAATCTGAATGTCAGACGCAATATCCTAGAAATTATAGCAAGGTTTGAAGAATTTAAAGCACCAGTTTAGATGATGATAATTAAATTCTTCTTATCAGGTAGATAGTGCCTTTGTTGCCTAACCTGTGTTGCTCTCCCAAGAAGCAATAAGATGAAAGAATCCAGATAGTCACTGACTAAGGATGAGGGTGTTACTTTCTTCACTGAATGGCAATGTCACATTTGGTACCAATGAATTCTGGAATCCAGAGAAAAGTGGACCATGTGAATTCCTCAGAAAGACAACTCTCCTGTCCCTCATATATCACAGCAAGTGTGCTTGCTTCATCTAACCCCCACTCAGAACATTTTGTGTACAATGTACAATAAAGAGAATATTTATCTTGTTTCCCTTTTTCAGAATGAAAATGGATATAGATGTGAGCCTAACTTTGCAGCTAGCAGACACTGACATTTTGAGCAATCCAGTTTTAGAATCAAGATAAAGCCTACTTGAGCAGATTTCAAGAAATATCATGGGATGGAAAACTTCTGTGTTATTTTCTCACTCAATTCCAGGGCACAAGAAGGGAAATGATGAATATAATAATATAGGAATTTTGTTCTCTGTTATGAACAAGGCCTCCCTCTTCCTTCAGGCTATGTGAAGGCCTCCTGGTAATATGAGAAACAGATCTTCTCTTTATGCCTCTAAAACTTGATATCATCAGAACTCTTCTCATCCTAGAGGAATCTCATTGAACATAAATAAACAGCATGTCAGTTTACACTGAGGTAAAAAAAATATATGCAGGCTCCTTCCCTGTGCTTTGCAGAACAACAAAATAAATGATTTACAAACCACTCAGCAAATTGCATCAGGAACTTAGGTGGATGTGACTGGACAAAAGAAAAACTAAGAGCAATTCAAAATCATCTAGTATGGAACTGAATCCAAACGTTAATACAATGCAACTGAATCAGGGAAAGGAGAGGAAGAAGAGAAGGGAAGAAAACTGGAAATCAGGAATGTCCAAACAGAAAACAATTTAGGTATTTAAAAATTGATCTTTAGCAGATCTCTGGCACCAGATCATCCAGATTCTAAAACTATTCAGGTACATGGTGTCATCACATGGCACAGAAAGGGAATTTAGTTAAGAGTGCTGAATGACAATCGATTTCAAATTAATAATGCACAATTACTGCTTTAAAACCATTTTTAAACCATTCCTTTTGCAGTCCTTCAGATAGATTGATTACTACCATGTAAAAGCGCAGGAAGTTGTAATAAAGAAAGTCATCCTTATAAAAGCCATACTACTTTTTCCCAGTTTTCTATCAACTACATTCAGTAAACGAAAAGTTCTGATCCAAGTTCTGAATTTTCCTGCAGTGCCCTCCACTAAGCCCAAATCCAGCAGCTGTATTTATGGTTGAAAAATCAGTGCAGGAATCAGATACTGCAATTGGACAGCTGAGGTAATGGTTCTGGTACAAATAAATAAATAAATAAATAGGTTATAGGCAATGTCCTAAATAATTGCTATAAGTTTGAGATAAGAAGTCAGATGATATCATTCAAATCAAACCACAGCAAACAATTCCCTTGGTGATTGATTTAAATCTTTCCAGTCTTCAAACACGTTCCTATAACTCATTACTTTATTGAGCTTTTGAGACTTTCACATGTCTCAGCCCTTCCTGCAAACAGAAGCCATCTGATTTTCTTACTGCAGTTTCACTAAAGCCATTATCAGGCATGTGGCCCACGGGATTCAGGCCCCAAAACAGAGGAACAAAAATAATGGAGAAGTAATTTCCATATTACCAATGGACAGAAAGGAAGGCAAACTGCTATAAAAAGAGATGTTCTGATGTGATTTACAATTGAGTTTGCAGATTGGGTTCATACACTTTGGATAAGTTCCACACAAACTATTCCATTTTGAAAGCTTATCTGAAACGAACCAGATAGTTTTGTTCTCTATTGCTAATTAAGATAATACAAGGCTGTTCCTTCAGTTGTCTTGCACACTTGAGCAATTTCGTACGTAGACAATAAGGTGTGAACCTCCATTAAACATGTCTTAATACACTAATGCACTCACAGATGTCAGTCTTAAAATGACACTACAGGGCTGTCAGTCTTCAAAAAGACCACACATTACAGCAGATCAGAGAGGTTAAGCAGATCTGCCTACCAGAGACATCTCACTCTTGCTGTGGTCATTGAGAGTTCTATAGATGTCCTGCAGGATGCATGAAACTAGGGAAAAAGACTGCAGTCAGCAAAGCAGCCTGTCTGAAAGTCTCTGAACTGGATACACAAAATAGCCTTCTTTAGCAAATTGTAGAATCATAGAATCATTAAGGTTGGAAAAGACCACCAAGATCATCTAGTCCAAATGCCAGTGGGACTGAGACAAATAAGTTCCCCAACATAATCATTGTGTTCTTTAAAGAAGATAAGATACTTCCAGAAAGTCCAGCATCAACACTGAACAATTGTTCCTTGGTAAAAAAGAGTGGCATGTACTAAGTGCCTAACAACTCCATTTCCACAGTGAATATTTAGGGAAGCTGTCTCCCCATGATTCGCAGGTAGGGCATGGATCCTTAATTACAATTTTTGTGCTGCAATGAAAGGTAAGTGCATACACTAATCTGGAACAAGTAGTGGAAGTTCAGTTTCTTACAGGGTTTTTCTGATCAGCAATCAGGCCTTCCTTATGAGATAACCTTTGTTCTGTGGTTGTGTTCATTTTTGTTAGTTTAGTGTTCATTGGTTGTTCAAATTTTTTTTTTTTTTTTTCATTAAAAGGCCTAAAAATCACTGGATTTTTGGGCATTAGGAGCACAGATTCTTATTCTGAAAGGCTGAGGTACAAGGAAGTGTATGTGGAAATTTTGGCTGATGTGCCATAATAGCTAATATGGGTAGGACAGAGCATAAAGAGGTGACTGAGATGGGTAAAAATTATGTTTTTACAGAAATATCCTATAATTATTAAATTGGACTGGAAGGCTGGATCAAAAAATAATAGGGAAAATACTCCAGTTAGCAAAACATATCAAAAATAAGAACACGTACTATCTTCTCAGTGTGCCCAAACACATAATGGGAGAAGGACAGAAAGGGAACAGGGACATTATTTGTTCATTGTTATCACTTTTGTGGAGGTACATTAATGTATGTCTATATACTTAGACCCCGTGGTTTTACTGCTTGGGAACAGCTGCAAGATATGGCTAAGTTTTGAAACAGACTCCTGGAAACGATCCGCCCCTGGCAGTAGAACAACCTGCTTCCAGAAGAAGTTCAAAGAGGCAGTCATTAAGGAAAATGTCAATTCTAAATGTATTTTCCTTCTTTCTTTCTTCTTTGTCAACTGCTAGAAAATGGCCCTCAGCGGCTTTGCCATTTAATTCACCTGGAATCAAATGTGAGCAACAAGCCTTTCAGACTGCTGCGAGGGCATGAACTTCTCTGTCCATTCAGATCTGGGTAACAAATACTACATAATTCCAGCCATAAGTGGGCTTTTGTATCCAGGTAAGTGTTTTCTTTACACAAAGGTGTGCAGCATGTGAAGAAATAAATGCAGTCAAATACAGTGGTTTACATAGCACTGCAGCCAGCCACTAAGTGGAACATCAGATTAAGGTGCATCATTAATCCATGCACATCACAAGGAAGGAGTCCCCACCTGAGGTTACATTGCATACATCTTTGTGTCAATGCATCTGGGTTCAATGCTGTTTCTTTGAACGGGCTTTCAGGCAACGATACCTAGACTACAGCTGGATACAGCTGAAGACTGCACTTTCAATTCAGTAGTAGCCTCGTGTTCTGCTTCATTTAATTATTAAACACTTTCAGATATGCAGTCTAGTTCCTCTTTGTCTCACTTTCTCATCTGCTATGAAAATAATTCTTTATCTCTCTGCCAGAAGGATTTTTTTGCTGAGTGACCACACCTGCAGGACCACATAACCTTCTAAATGTTGCATTATTCAGTATATCCCTTCAGGCTGGATCTGGTTTTCTTGAAAATGTGCAAAGAGCTGATTTTTTCCACAGAGCATCAAGAGGCAAGAAATGACTGCCAGTGCAAGAAGCAGCAGACAAGCTTTTTTCTGTTTCTGATACTGTGACAATGTAGACTGTAAATGGCAACTTATACATTAAAAATGTATAAGAGAGAGCACGTTGCCTGTTGAGGTGTATGAACTCTATTTATTCCTGCCTCTGCAAAAACACTGATATGTATTTTCATATCTCTATATATTTGTATAGAGGTCACAGGCATGGGTTGATGGTTGGACTAGATGATCTTAGTGATCTTTTCAACCTTAATGATTCTTGATAGTTCTATGATTCTTTTTCATATGTATTGATAAACACATTTAACTGTGGTCCGACATCTATGATTATCCAAGCACTGTTCAAAGAATCATCAAGGCTCCCTTATGCCATAATTAGAAATATTTTTCCAGTTCTTGGTGAGCCTTAAATAAAAAATCCAGAGCATCAAAACCACAGAACTTAAGAGCCTCTTTATTTTGGGATGTTTCACAACTAAAACTTCATCCAAAAGTTCTTAGAATTTACATACATTAAAACTGAAGATCCAAATGTGTCTAAATGTTTAGCCATCTTCCATCATTGCTTGTAATCTGTATTTTAGATAGAATGACACAAAATATTACGTAAAGCATTCATAAGGGGAAAAAAAAAAAAAGCAATGAAACAACAATCTCTTATGAAAAAAAAATTCTTCCATCAATGTGGCAATCAGTTTCAGTCACTAGGACTTCTAAGGGTCACATTAATCTTCATCTATTTCTCTGCCACTGCGATTCTACAGTTATGGTTCACTTCCAACACATCACAGCAAAGTACCACATTCCTGGCCACTCTTTTTTCATGAACAAAACTAAATCAAACATCATCCTGCTGAGCCGTCCAGGACATCACTGGGAATCCTGGTACATAAATTTCAGTTCTTGAGCATATTGTTAGCAAACAGTGACTGAATGTCACTTCAGCTCTCCCTGAAGTCAACAGTGGATTGCATGTAGAAATGATCATACTAGAAATTCATTTTTCTATTTCCAAGGATGGCTCAAAATGGCATCCCAGATTTCATTTCAGGAATCATTTAGATAACTTGGATTTATAGGGCTGAGCAATAATGATTATGATAATGAACAAAGATCTGGGAGTCTCAGTGTTACCTTAGTTTTGATCTAAATAATCAATGAAACACTTTTTTTTGGTCCAAGAACACAGAAGCTACTGGTGGGAAAGGGGTAAATAAAAGAAATCAGAGTCAGCAGTGTTGCACCTCTTGATTCCAGAGAGGTGTGAAACAAATTAGACTGTTGGTTTTCTTCAGCAAAAAAAAAAATATATATATTGCTTTGAATTTTTCAAACTGATTACCAGTTATGCAAATAAACAAAGAGGGTTCATTGCTCTCTCAGAAAACAATGAGCAGATAGAAATGAAATTAAGGTAAATCTCTAGTTTCAGTCTTTTAAATGCCTCATTTTTAAGGCTACAGTAACTGTTATAAACAAGTCACCTTTCTATTAATTAACTTTTACCCTGAGCCAACAAGTAGACTGCTACTTCTGTTCTCTTCTGAACAGCTTGCAGATATCTAAAACTAAGTACTAGCTTCAATAAAAGACAAATGTCTGCAAAAGAAAAATAATGCTTACATATCTTTTCTGTTCTGCTGCACACTAATAAAGTCACCATGGAGGTAAACTATATAGGAAGATTTGATTACATTTGAGCAAATTGAATAGCTTCAGGCTTCAGTGAGTAGGAAAGATGAAGAAAGTATCTGCTTTATTAACACTCAGTTGCAAATGATTTCATGTGCACAAATAATAATTGATCTGAATTAATAATAAATGCTTTACCATCTATTACCTTATTTCATTTTCAATTCTTTTTAGTTTCTTCTTTCACCCATCTTTTCTAGTCCGTCAGTTAATTCTTAAATGTGGTTTACTGGACAATCCATAGATTTTCAAATCAGAAGAAACTCTTAGCAGCAGTTGGTCTGTTCTCCTGAATGTCTGCTTACTTCAGAGGATCTCAACCAGTAGTTTAATCATCAAATTTATTGATCAATTCAGTATTAACCCAACAATTTGAATTAACTTTGTAGTGTGCTAAAAGGCCAAGATTTTTTCTGCCATATCAAGGGAAAGGCTATAACTCTTTTTCTTGCAGGAAATGTAAGAGGAGATACTTGAGAGTTGGTGTATTTCTGTACCAGTGGGTTTTGTTTTGTTTGTCTTAGCTTTGAAATGATTTTTAAAATCTCCACTTAATGGATTCACACCTTCCATGGTAACATTTTAATCAATACACCTTTTAATTTTTGGTTATAAAGTAACTCAGTAACTGTCAGTATAGTTATCTTCCACACAGGCACATGGAAGTTGTTTGACTCCTTCTGGGTTAAACAATTAATGTATTTCCTCATCACTGTGAGGAACTGAACTCAGAAATCACTGTGGCCTTCTCCAGCCTTATGTTCTTAAAAGAATGTGGCTCTATTTTATTCTGCTATTATAGGATAAAATCTGCAGGAAAAAGGAAAACATTAGCATGTGTGCTTTGCAAAGTAGAAACAAGTTTAAATTTAGAGTTTTAAAGACATATTGGCTCTGATATAGGACTTGGATTGCTGGTAAGGGTCATTTAAAACACTTCCTAAACAATAGTAGTTTAAAATAAGAATTCAGGTTTCCATGCCCAACAGGGTACAATACAATATAGGGTTTTTATTACTACAAACCAAGACTAATCCAAACTCTGATCGTACTTCTGCCCCAACCCATTTTATTTGTCTTTTTCTGTAGAATTTTGAGTTCAGAAATCCTTGCATAATGGACCAATGAGAAATGCATAGATAGATGCTGGATCACAAGGTCATCATAGCCTAAGAGAGACACACTGGGGCACTTTTTGAAGCCGTGTTTGTCCCTCAGCCATCAATAAAAGAAGCCAAGGCAATTATTTAGATCATACAGTTAGACTACACCATTAGCTTTTACACTACATATCTAACTTTAATGTTAGGTGACATTAATTCTGCTCTTGATAGCATACCTCCTTGTGTTCATGAGATTTACAGAAATGTCAATCATCAGACTGGCTATTGATCCATGACATGAATGCAGCAGATATTGAAGATTAATTTGTTGACCACAGAATGAAGTTCCTGAGGGAGCCACCCCACGTGTCATCTTCCAATCAACCAGACAAAACATGTCATTTAAGATCCAGAAGTTTCATGGGATTGTTTCAGGCTACCGTAAATATTGATACTATCCAGAAAGCTGAGCTATTATGGCACACTGCTAACAGTGTTGGATAGAGAGTTTGTAGCCCCCACCTCAATATTTTGCAGTTCTCCTAATGAAGATGAACAGCCCTGTACAAAGCCAAAGTAGAGTAATAGTTTCATGAGGACAGTACCTTAGAAAAATAAAGAAGTCCATGAATGTTTTCCACAGCCCTTCATGCATTTCTAATGCAACAAGCTGAAAAGGGCTGATAATCATGAAACTGTAGTAAATGTGCCATGAGATAAGTCAAACAGCTTTCCAAAATTCTAATAAATTCTTTTCACAAAACATTAGCATACTCTGCCCCGTGGATCTCATTTTTACCTATTAGAGAACTTGTCTGAGATCAGACAAAAGAACTTTTCTGTTCTAGTGGCATGCTGAGCAGAATTCATTATTAAACATTGTGCTAGGTTCATCTGATTTGATAAGAAACCTGTAGATACAGAGGGATCCTTTTATAAAGACAACATTTTCTGAGTTATATGATAGCTGGAGGAAAATAGCCACCAGAAGAAAATTGAAGCTTAAAGATTTTTCTTTTTTCTTTTTCCCCAAAATTCTTCTAAGAAGGCAGGACAGATTTGGTTGATTGAACTGTATAAGTGAGTGTAATGAACTATGTAGTGTGTGATACATTTCTTCATCTCCCATATGAAAATAAAAAGGTGCTATGGAGTTCTCTTCAGAGAAGACCTTTCAAGTTTCTGGTAAAGATTCTCATGCAGAAGAAAGAATGGGACACTGTTCATAAAAATGAAGATCTATTTGTATCTTTGGGCTGTGTTGTGCTCTTGCAGTTCTGTCGCTAAGGACCTCAGACACAGTGAGAGACCACCTAAGCTCAACAACTTCCTTCCATTTGTTAAATATTTTGGTACCCTTCTTCTGAGATGAACTCCAGATTCACTGAAATTTGACATTTAACTATTTTTCCCATCTTCCTAACCTTGCTACCAAGCTAAAATACTTGAAATATTTAAAGAGAGAGCAAGGTAAATCCAAAATCTGCTCCCTCCATTCAGCCATATTTTCCCAGCAAGATTCTATTTAACCGCAGTTACTCCCATGTGATGCTGAGTATTAAGATCTCTCTAGACTGGCTTGACTCAGTATTATGGTCAGGGCTCTGTAGCTCTGTAGATTTCTCTGTCCCTTTTCTGATTGTTACTTGAAGTTCTGTTGCATTGTTGGGTGAGCAAGAGAACATTTGTTTCCTGAATTCATTCCATGGAAGGTTGTCTGCATCCAAGGGATGGGTAGCTTGGAGGACTGGTTTTGAAGATGGAGAGAAAGGAGTCATTTTCAGGGACATGTGGAAGTTATCCCATAGCTTAGCAATAGGCAAAGATTTTTTTATTATGTACAGAAGGAACAAAATTCAGGCATCAAAGCCTGCTGGCTGGTTCTCTTAATAGTACAAAAGGTCATTTTTCCAAATGCTTAAACTGCACCCTCAGGCTTTCAGGATTATGTGCTGTGTCGTTATCTAGCAAAATCCCATTGCATTAAGAAACAGCCTATGCTTTTAAAAAGACACTCAATTTGCCAGGCACATTATGGCTGCTAAAACAAAAACAAGAAAGCCTCATCACATAAACAGTGAGAAGTGTGAATGTGAAAATAAAGTTTGTAATTAAAATTGACATTTCTCTGACTCCTGCTTCTACTGGCAGCTATCCTACTGAGGTCTGACAAGTATTTGCAGGGCTGCCAAACCCCCAGGTTAATTCTGTACATAAATAACAGCGAGAATAAATTATTCCTGTAAGAGGAGTTCTGAAAATTAATTGAAAAGGTGAACCACTCTCACAAAATAAAAATAAAAATTGCACGCCTCTGACACCCTTAAGTATGGAAAACTGGACAGAGAATGCCCTAAGCCTCAGCTAAATGTTAATTGGAGTATTAGAGACCTCAGACTTCCCTCGAGGCAAAGTCAAATGGGAGGGTCTATACCAGCAGCCATGCACTAACTCTGCACAGAAAGTCGTGCATGAGCAGCCACATTTTCATGGCACAGCAGCAACTTTGCTCAGTATAACAGTAAGTCTAGAGAGCCATAAGTGAACTATGGTATAGCATAATATTTTACTAAATTTATTCAAGTTCAGCAACTGCAGGATCTAGATTTTATGACATCCTTGCAGATCAGCTTCATCCTTTTTCAAAAGCAGTTTTGATGTGTTTTTTTTTTTTTTTCTGAGTCCACAGATGGGACTGTCAGATTTTACATTTGCAATGGGATAATGTGCCCAGAGTATCAGCATTACATTGATCTGATAAGAAGAAATGTGATCACTTGTCATGATGATCTCTGTATAACCCAATTGGTGGCTATGCAGTACTAGAGCAGAGCTAGCAGAAAGTATAACCTCTCAAAACTCATTGTGTGGTCACTGTCTGGCCTGCACAATAGTTTCACTCTGCAGATCTGTTCCCACTTAGCTGCAGTATTTGCTAAGGTACTGACAACCTCAGCCTTGAATAGAGAGATTTCATCTCCCTTATTGTCCTGACTTTACTTGCAGCACAGAAACAAGGCAAAACCATCCACAACAGAGTCACACCCTGCCAACCTAGCAAGAATTTTTTGTCTGCAGGAGACGAATCAGCTGTACTATCACATGCAGTACTCATGTCACATCCTCTTTTCTTCCATAAACTGTTGTGTCTCCACTTGTGTATTGTTGTCCCTGATACTTCTGTACTCATTCATATGTTTTTCTTTCTGCGAGCTATTCTATTAATCCCATCTCTCAGTGACAACTGACAGCACATGATGCATGTCTATAACTGTGTTATACACTTGGTCAAAGAAATCCCATCCAGGCTCCAGATTCAACAAGCTAGGATCTTCCACTCTGTTGTGCCAGGACAGTCAGGATCTGTAACCAACCTCCTAGTTAAAGGTCAGTTCCCAGAAAATCAATTTAAGCCTTCTTGGGTCTCCCCAGTTTCTTTTTCTTATTGATCATCTCTTCATCTCCAGTCCATAGATCAGAACTTTAAATAGATCCTGATGGCTGGGAGACTGGCTGTTTCATAAGTCCTCTCTCTCTCCTTTCCTCTTTCCCCACCCTTGCTGACTACAGAGTTAGCTATTGGTGTGGTCCTCTTCAGGTTCCCTAAAGAAGCTGCAGGTGCCCCATCCCATGCTCAAGGCCAGGATACAGCTAAGGGTAGTGATGGGGGGAAACCAGCCCATGGTATGTGGTTGGAATTTGATGATCTTGAAGGTCCCTTCCAACCATTCTATGATTCTTGCCCTGTTTCTCCCTTCCTCTACTCCTGATCAAACAATTTTAGCATTCAACCATTTGTGTTGCCTCTGGCACTTGTCAGACCTTCTATTAAATTAATGTTACTCACTAAAAAGGCAGAAAAACATTCTCTATTTCTCTAGATTTGCGGACTTTTGTTTCAGTGAGACGTTTCAGAAAAGAGTCCCTTCAGGAGGCAGAGGCCAGGCCCTGGGACAGAAGATGAGCGTGTGGACTGGGAAGGTGAGAATGTGCAACGAAACCTTTCTCTGGCAAAATGAAAGCTTGTTAATTTGTTTCACCATGTCCTGAGAAACCATGTCTTCAGACTCAATTTGTACTTGACAGTAAAAGGAAATCAGCAGAGGTACAGAGCCAGGAATAGAAGAGGGGAAGAACTGTGCTGGTCCTCATACATCTCAACATAGAATCAGAAAATAGAATCATAGAATCGTTTGAGCTGGAAGGGATCTTCAAAAGCCATCTAGTCCCACTCCCCTGAAATGAACACGGACAGCTACAGCTCCATCAGGTGCTCAGATCCCCATTCAACCTGACCTTGAATGTCTCCAGGGACAAAACAACCATCATCTCTCAGGGAAACCTGTTTTGAAAACACTACTTTAAAAGATAGAAAAATGGATGGACAATGTGAAACGTATCTTTTATGACATATCTAAACTTGCCATACATTGTTTCTGGCTTCCTGACTTTCACAACAGCCTCTGAATTTGCTCTCATATCAGTCTGATTGCTTCTTGGCTTCACTAATTCCCTTTGCTCCAGGTCCTGAACAGCTTCTTGCTTAGACCTAGCAAGGTTTACAGCAGAACAAGGCTGTTTTCTGCTTAATTCCATACTCAGATATAGGCTTTAGTCCATGTGCTTGCTTTTAGCCTGCCCCTAGGCAGTCAGTACGCATACTCCCAACAAGGTTAAGTCTCTCTAGTAATCAGCTGTCAGTCCCTCTGTTTTGGTCCTCAGTGGACTGGAACACAGCACCTTGGAAGCTGTCATTCTGACTCAATTAAGACCCGCTACTATTACACTATATATTTCACTTAAATTTCTGTGTGATCCAACCATATATTGTGAGCACAGTTATAGTCCTTCTGTACCCCAGGGTCAAATTAGAAACCATTCCTTCTTTGTTGTACCTATTTTCCTTTCCACTCAAAATGTTGTCTGTCTCATCCTGCGCAGTTTTTCTGATACCCTTTGTTGTTGTTTTTTAATAATGACACATCTTTACCCCCTTTCCTTCTATGTAACTCACAGTGGGTTCTTATAGCTCTTCATTATAAGAGATGTCAGACTGCAGTTTTTTCTTCATCCAAGACAAGTGAATATCCTAAGGGAAAGACAGTCTCCTAATATTCAGGCTCACAAGGAGGTGATACGACATGCTGTATTTTAGAGACAGCTTCTTCCCCTTCCTGCTGTGAGAGAAGAAGTTGTGTTGCGAACCTTGTTGCTTACTTACACTAAAACGATCAGGGGAAAAAAAGAAGTGAAGCAGCAAGACTCTAGGCTGTGGCACCAGTCCCCTGTAAAACAAGTTTTCAGCTAAAAATATCTGTGATATTTTGAACTAAAAGTAGGATTTTGTGTGAAGAAAGCTTGAACTCACTATTCTCACCTCTTCTGCTAGGTGTTTGCTGCTCAGCAGAGAATTTTTTATTTGAGATCATCACTGTGGTACTTATAACATCCTGGTCAGCAGAGACCCAAAAACAGTAGATGCTTTTTTCTCTTGTATCAGGTATTTTAAAATGTTCACTGAAGAATTAAGGGATGGTATTCTATGACACAATTACCTATATGGTAAGGGAAGATTTGATGATCTTAGAGATCCCTTTCAAATCTGCAAAACTTCTGTATCAGTGACAGATGGGTGACAAAGAATTGGTAAATATGGAGCTACAATATAGCTGTAAACTTTTGGTTTTATCCCTTAGTACCAAGTTTCTGCATCACTTTTAAGCTTTATCTAAGCTTAATCAACCTGTGAGCCCACCAAAAAGAGGGAACAGAAGGGGTGAACAAAAGCCAACCCCTATGACAGACTATTTTTCTGCAAATTTGCACAAGCATTAATCAGTACACTGCTTTGCTGCAAGACAGAACAAATAAGAGCATTGTGTTCCTTTGAAAGATCAGTTTAAAGGTTTTTGAACTGACTCAGGCATACATATCCCTTAGGGACATCTTTGATTTCTGCATTGTTCTCCTGATCACACAGTGTGTTGACAGAACGAGATTTTTCACTGTTTGTCTTTGTTTTCTTATTGGGCACAGTATTCAGGCAGAAAATCTGTCAGGAAGGAATGGCTGCATATAAATGTTATTTTTAGTAAGGCTTCTGATATTATAGCTCAGCATGTTTGGAATATTGATCACAGCACTTTAATTTGCAATTAAAATGGTAATTTCTCTTTCCACTGATTTTGGGACTAATTTTATGCAAAATACAGCCTAGGATTGACATAAGGGCAATAAAAATTGCACAGGAAAATCTGTACTGTGTTGATGGTTAAACATATGGTCACATGCCATGAAAAGGGGCAGGCAATACAAACCAAGAAAGGAACGGGGACACTTAGCAGCTTTCATTACTGCTACAACTTGTCTTTTCATTCTTCTCAACTTCATTTTTCACACACTCTTTTTCTGTTCTTTCATATTAGCGATGATCAACCTGCATCTCAGCCGACAGTGTTCCTAAGAGCTGACTTCAACAGAGGGAACAAGAATGAGGAGGGCAAGAACTGTGACCCTTGGGATGCTGGAATCTCATTTTTATGACAAATAAACAAAAATAACGATATGAAATTCCAAGAGGTCACATGCAGTGATGGCAAAGTGTGGGGTATGGTGTGATCATCACAAATTGTTTGCTATATAGCTGGTAATAATTGGGTACATGTATGTTACTTTCTTACTAGGATTAACTAGAAGGTTTCTTTAATGTCTTCAGATGAACTCCTTTGTAATGTTGGGTGCATAGCAAAATTTTACCTACTAATATGCAGCACATATCAAATTCACAACCAAACAATCTAGTTTATTTTTTACTGGAGATTCTCCAGCATGCTCTCAGTTCTTCTTAATTCAGTCTATAAGAGCACCACTCTCCGATCTTAGTACTTATTCAGCCATGAACCAAGTTGGTGATGAAGTCCAGCAACTACAACCCCACCATGAGGTTTAACACCTCTTTTCCAGTCTGAGCTGCAGATCACCTTATTAGAACAATTTCATAATTCTTACAAAAAGAGTTTTGCTAAAAGCATCTTCATCATTCTTCCCCTTAGTTTGTTCAGTCTATCCCATAATTAACCAATAATGTTACTAATATTTTGCACAGTTCCATATACCAGAATTTTAGTTCTTCTCACAATTACTTATCATCTTGTTTCCTAATTTTTATTAATATCTTACTTCAGATCATTATTTTTTTCCTTCTTATGTAAAAAGTATATTTGAGATGCTCTTCATTTAAAAGTCATACACTTTTGTAATGTGACACAATAAGGCCAGTTAACAAATGACATGGTATTAATACTGAAACAATGCAGTAAGCTCATACTTGGTAAACATTTACACAGTAGATGGGATTTTTGTTTTTCCTCTTTTGTTCCCCCAATAACAGCCAACAAAATCAACAGATTAGAACAATTAGAAAATATGAACAATGTTTTCTTTATCAAGGAGAAAAGAAAAATAATAATTAAAAAACCCTTGTACCATTATTATAGTGACTAACACATAACTGGCAACTACGCTAAGAAGATTTGAAATCACTCATTTTTATGATAAAAAATTGTTTTTAATATTTTTCAATACTTTCTATTAACAAGAGACCTCATTATGTTATTTAGATTATTACAGCATATACTCCAAATGCATTCACTCATTATAAATGCTCCACTCATATCAGTCAAATGACTGGAATTTCATTACTCTCCTCATTTTTCCTAACTATCTTAATATTTTGTTTAGCTTCAGTATTTCCCCAGCTGACCTCACTTTGGGAAATGTTAAGGAACATAATAACAATACAGAAATGATCACCTACTGTTTTTTATTGATCTTATGTTTAGAGAATACCTACTTCCTCTATCTAATAAAAACAATAATCACTGGTACTGTGCTGTAGGATGCCTGGATGAAGTTAGGAATGTGAATGAGTGGAGGGAAGAAGAGCCAATAAAGTAAATAACTGGATGAACTTAAATCATTCCTGATTGACTGTTTTTATCTCAAACCAAGCCTGCTGATGGAATGCAACTCCTAGCTGCCAGGTCTGTCAGGATGATAACATGGAATACGGTGCAATCATTTAATGATTTAAATCTAGTTCAGTGAAGCCAAAACCATCTGGTACAAAGGACACTTTGGCAGATTGAGTAGAGTGAAAATACTGTTCTTGTTGCTGTTATGGTCTGATAACAAAGGAAAAATACACAACCAAAGCTATTAAAAAATCATTTGCAGTCTATCTTGCAACCAAAGTTAGAATAATAAGAGACAGAACACTAATTATAATTGTATGGAGTTTCCCAGCAGAGACATTGCAAAACAATTGCCACTTGTCTCTTCTCAAGTATTTTCGGTATGCAGATCATCTGTAAATGCATTCATTTGTGGGATTTTTTCATTTCTGTGAAAGCATTTTTACTCTTCTGTTTTCCCTGGCAATCGTTTTATTGCCATTTGAGAGTGATCAGAGAAACACTTCAGAGCAAGTAAGATAATCTCTGAATCTGCCCCCGACTTTAAGGTTAGGTTAAAATGGACTTTTAATAAAAATAAGATAAGCAATCTATGTTACCCATTTCACAGCTGTTTGGAAACAGAAATTACCTCATCCTCTCAACATACACACAGACACACACACACACACACACACAAGAATTGTGTTTCCTGATTCTTTCATTCATTCTTGAATGTCAGAGATATTATAAAGATGTAAGTATGGGACAATTCCTTAAGTAAACACTTTACATTGAATCATATTGTTTGACTTGAGTGAATAGAAATTACTGAGACTACTAAGGCAAATATCACATTTAGAAATAAATGAATAAACTAAAATAAAAAAATCCCAGCCCCCCCAAATATGACAGTATTAGAACTGGATGCAATATTCCATTTTCATTCTCCGTAATGCTATTTACAAAGGTAAGACTTATTACTTATATTTTTTCTCTCTTTAAACAGTCAAGGATGTTTTTATGGTCCTTTTCTGACACAACAGTTTGTTGATGGCTTGACCACTTCATCTCCTAAGTCAATTTTCCAGCTGTCTGTTTTCCTGAAAATGCTTTTCATCCCCTCTTCCAAAAGACATGACTTTGATTGGATATTAAAATTCATTTTCTTTGAGCAAGTACCTAATATGAAGTGACTACAGGCTATGCCACTTTGTCACCCACTGAATTCATACCATTCACTAATGAAAAAAAACTTGAACCCGTCAAACTAATAAGCACTCTTCATAAAAATGCCAGACAAACACTCCAACGATAAAAATGCCATCTCTTGTTTAGCTATTAATTAATTGGTTGGTAAACATAAGCTCTATCAAGATTTTGACATGATAAAATTTAATAAGGAGGACATGGAACACTGATTCTGAAGACCAGCAGAAGTCCAGTAGATCCATGGCCAATTTACACCATCTCAAAGGCTGAGAAGTGACTAGAATGAAAGAGAGGTGCTAATGCCTGTAGAGGTAATAGTAAATAACCATCATTTTTCAAATAATTTTCTGGATACGCTTAGACTGTAGTGTTGCAACTCATCAATGAATTGCTTTATTTCATTCACCCCCAACAATATTCAGATAGCATCATAAATCCTGGAAAGCTGCTATCATCCAACCTGAGGTGCTAACAGCAGAGGTGACAAAGATGTAACTAACAGAGAATTTGGAGGAAATGAGACAGAAAGAAGAAAGAAAAACAGGATGATATAAGGAAGGGAAAACCGGGAAAATAATTTGTCATTACTGAACCTGGCAATATGCACAGTTGTCTTCCTTGATGCTGATCCGTTTCTCATCTTGCACCAAGTTTCTCCCATCCCTTTACTTCCACAGAAAAATTGCACAATAATGCAGAGATAATCGGATAGCAGTTCAGTAATTTATTCATCTTCATAATCCTTCTGCCATTGAGAGTGACCTTTCCACCTGCCTACATGTCATGGCCTGCATTCTGACACTACTGATTCATTAATTAATTTACCAAGATCATTAGTTCCACTGAAAACAAATCATGGCAACCCACAAGCCTAAAGATATTTCTTCACACCACATTTTGCAGGTTGGACTTTGGTGTGGAGGAAGGACCAAAGGCATTGATGAATATACTACCTAGTGATTTCAGAATCAGGCCTTCAAAATACTGCTGTATCTCCAAGAGGATTTCAACTCAGAACAATAATCAGCACAAAAGTGCAAAACAAGAAAAGAAAAACAAACAGCAGCACCACCAGCAGAAATACCTCCTGATGCAAACTGCATTGCATTGGCAATTTCATTTTATTTTGGTAATATGTCTCTAGAAAAAATAAAAAATTAAGCTGCTGGTAATGTCAGCCTGATTAGTATGACTGAAAATAATAGTAGTATAAAGGGAGTAAATTGTATAATAATGAAGCTGAAAGGTCATCTATATTTCATATCTCACTAAAGTTGATGCATCCCGTATCAGGCAAGAGTGGTAAATATCTGTATGTAGATTTATAAGAGATGAAAGTGACAAGTAAAATGGTTGCACCATTTTGTAAGAGGCTTTTTGGAAAAAATAGTTTTCTTGAATATTATCAGATAAAAATAACAATTTACATAAGGGCAAAATAAAACATATGGTTTGCAGGTAAGAATTTCTTTTAGAATTATCCTACAGCATGTGTGACTTTATGGCAAAATTACAGATAGAGGTGAATGAATTGTACACTCTGCATTTCTCTACAAATTTATAAAACAAGAATTAACTTTGTTGCACTCTAACTTTTTCTAGAAAGGAAATTACTCAATTTCCCAGCATGAATAAACAAACAACTTTTATATATTTAGAGAAAGTTAAAAAAAGGATAAATTAGCTCCACCAATTACAGTGTTGCAAACATTCTCTTCATTTGATGAATTTACAAGGATGCAGAATACCTGTGTGAACAAACAAACATTGCCTGTATTCAATTAAACCATTGCTTCCCTCGTGTTTTAATTACATAATTAATGTGATAAATTAAACTGTCTCTCAATGAACCATTCAGTTTAAGTACAGAATTGATATTAGTGTACTTTGCTATTTGTGAGCAAAAAGTAATTTGGAGCATGAAATTATCTCTCAGGTACTACTCTGTTTTCCACTTTAAAGAGAAAAAAGATAGACCATAGGCACTAAAGCATAAGTTTTACCTAGCAATATTTTACAGCCATGGATTATGCAGAAGAATCAAGATTTTTTTTTTTTTTCCCATTCCTGGCCAGTACATTTTCCCCATAAAGTCTGGGCATATTTACAAAGGGGATCAGAACAAGACATCCTAGCTGTGCTAAATCCCATCTTTTTCCATACATGGTTCCATAAAGTGCCCTTCAGCAAAGGCATCAAAATGGTTTGCCTGCAGGATCTTTTCTTGTATTCATGAGCACATGTACTATATGTTTTCAGCCTATTTCTCCATCATCCCATGAAAAGGCAAAACTCAGTGCTTCACAAGGTGATCCAATTCCTAATTAAGAAAGTTAAAAAACGAATAGACATACTCATGGAAGAAAAGATTACAGAAGATCAAGTCACAGACTGCTGAAAGCTGAGAGGTAGGATGCCCAAAGGAAAAGTTGTGTGCTCACTTTTTTCTTACAATATGCCCCAGATTTCTTTATCTGACCCTGTTAGAAAAAGGGTGTTAGCTCCCAGTTGGGAGTTAGATACAACACTTTTAGCTCCAGCAGAGAGAGAATTACAGCCTGCTTCACAAGGCAGATGCATTATTTAGCACAACAAGCATGGGCTCTAGGCAATGAAAATCAATCACAGTCGTCTGAAGGATTATCCTCCTTGATTGAAAGTCCTCTCAGACAGAAAGCTGGTGTCTCTGTGGTTCCATGACTACAGCCCATGTAAAGCTTCTACTTTATTTATGGGTTATATTGCTGTTACAAATATTAACCGTTAGTTAGACATCCAATTGAAAATTCATTCCAGGTAATGTTCTACTTCATTGCTCGCCAAACTGATGCTATTAGTAGTCTGCTAATCATATGGCCGACCAAAAGGTGTGACCATCTAACCATTTGGGCTTCCACTCTGACTTAGCAGGCCAATTCTTAGGATTATCTAGTTTGAAGCAACAAGCCCAGTTCTCTTATCTTGTCATTGTAGAGTAATGCTTTACTCTTGGCTGATTCGTGCTTTTGACAAGGAGCCAGAAAAACAGGGTAGAAAATGGGTAAGTAGAGCAACACTATAAAGAAGGATGTGTCCTCCCCAACTTCATCAGATTTGCCTGTCCCATGTTTTCTGCCATTTAATAGCACATAGGAAAATTCTCCTGAGGACAAGACTCAACTAGATCAGCTGCAGGTTTGGCATCTGGATGCTGACAGAGAAGGTACAGCTGCTAGGAGTGGAGAGTGAATAAAGCCATGCAAGAGTGCCTTACAGCATCATTTAATGTTCAAATTTACACTCTCGGAATACCATCTGTTGATTCATCCCACTGGATTAAATTACCAGCCCATGCCTCGTCTCCCAGATGTTGGATAACAAGAAGTCACAGTTTCTGTAATCTCAGAAGGAAGCACCATCCCAGGAGTTCGTTAGAACTAACCAAATATTCCATTACTTTTAATTGTGTTTGAAAATTGAGTGATTCATAGAGAGACTGAGACATAATAACTGCTAAAGGACTCTTTTCTTTCTGCCTAGTGTGGCACAAAGATACTGTACAAGTGGTTTTTCTGCTAATAAAACTGAGCCTATATGAAGCTTGGAATGAGAAGATGCAGTGAAGCTTTAAAAGTTTTGAACAGTTTTCACTGTTCTCTGGTGCATTTGAGTAAATCAGTGCAAATTGTATCAAAGCCAAGAAGTTGTCCCCGTACAGCACTTTCCTAAAACATCAGAGATAACATTTCAACCATTTGAAATGAATTATTAACTTTGCACGACCAAACATGGGAGAAAATAAAAAGCAGAAAACAAAAACAAAAGCAAAAGATTTTTAAAAAGTTGCAGAATCTTCTCAGACACTGAAGACTCAGTTCCACTGAGGCTGAATACATATGAAGGATGGTTGCTAGACATCATATAATATGATCGTATAATAATATATATAACAATCATATAACAGTGTTCATATTTAAGATAATTTATCACGAGACTTGTGTCCTTTGGGAAGGAAGACTACGGTGCAAACGTGGTGCATTTTGCCCATGTCAGAAGCTAAAGAGAAGATTACCAAAAAACTCTAAAGAAGTTGCATTTATAATCTTAAAAGCATCGGGAAACTCACATGCCATCTCAGAGACTCTAAGCACAGGTAAGCCAAATTAACACCTCTGGCAAGAGGGGAAAAAAGACAAAATGAGTGCTATGGTGCTAAAAACACATTGGTTTTCCATGAAGAAAAGGAATGGAAACTAGGAGACAATCTTCACTCCATATTCAAACTTCAAATCTCATAATATTTTTTTTTTTAAATAAATGGATATTGTATTTTTACTCATTGCTCAAGACCATCTTGACATGCTTGACATGTATCCTTTGGGTGCTGAAACATTTTCTTTCCTCATAACACACTGTGTTGATGACATTAACCTCTTGATAACCCAATAAATGATACACCTTAAACTTTCCTAACATCTCAAGTGACACCAAACTTTTGCCCTAATTCACAAAGAGTTAGGGCAGAAGGTGTTTTAAAAATACAATTTATTTTAACTCTGGAACAGCAGAAAAAAAATACTAAAATACAAAAAATATATTGATTTTTTTTTTTTCCACCAGGATTCTTGAGCCTAGTTGAAATAGTGGTTTGGTTTGGTTTCATATTATTTATGTCCTTAAGTCACTGCAGTATTTTAATGGCAGCTGACTGTATATAATTCCTAATTCTGTAGACAAAGTTAGGTACTCCGTTAATGTGAACCACTCTTTTGTTCCTCAGAGAGTGCCAGAAATGTATTTATATCAAATGCTTCTTGCACATGATGTAAAGGTTTTCTTTCTGTGTATTTTTGATCCTGAAGGCAAGAGAATTTTTTTCATTTCCTTTCTATTCAGCTATTACAAGGCAAGAAGAAATACTTGACACAGACTGAAAGCTTTTTTTATTTGCATTCCTGTATAACCTTCTCTTTTATCAATTTGTCATTTTGCTGATATGCTTCTCATGCACCAAGGCATTTATTAGAGTCATTATCAGAGAGCTCTCAGATTACTTTGTTGTCATGACAAACTGAGTTTTGCTATGCCAGGCTTGATGGATGGGGTGGATATTTTTATACTCTTCTGGAAGACAGATCCAAATATTTTTGACACTCAGAGTCCTTCCTTGGTATGTAAAATCAAGGCTGAGTATGAGTAAATTGTGAGAAACAATAAGTTCATTGTCATCAAAGGAAAAACATAAACCTCCCAGTACTGAAGTATGAACTACTGAAAATAGATATAAACCTAAGACTTTTTTTAACATCTCTTCAGCTGAAGCTGAAGGCAGGATAAATCACCCCTACATTTAACCATCTGATAGCTCAACATTCAGTCCCTACAAAGCAAGATTCATCTCATCTTAAAACAAGTATCTAAGAGCAAAGATCACTGTTTAATCATTGGCTCTCTTAACTGCTAAAGAGCACAAACAGCTGCTTGAACTTCACACCAAGGCTTAACTTCATCCTGAGAAAGGTAAGATCAACGCCTGAGCAGTTCACCCTGAACTCCCTTTTGAGTTCATGAAGATTTTATTAGCACATTCAATAGAATCAAGCAAGTAATCCATCTCATGCTCACGGAGACACCTACATTTATTTGATCAGATGAATCTCACCCCAAACTCTATTAACTATATTGATTAAATGCCCTCTGATTCTAATAAAAGCCTACATGACTAGTTCAGTTATAGATACTGAGAGAGTAGACTTTAAAAGTTAGGTTAGGAGAATACTATTTCTAACTTCCATATTGCTGAATTCAGTTAGCTAGATCTCAGGCTGTGATCATCAAAGTTGCAAACTTTGGGGGTTGGTTGGCTGTTTATTTTGTCTCCCCATTCCTCTCCAGAACAATTGGCAAGCAAAGCCTACAGGCAGGAATAATTTGCATTTCCAAGCCTTAATTCTACAACCTGTAAATACAGAAAGATTTAATAGTGATTCTGTGCTGTTTCTTCAACATCATATATTTCACTTTACAAGACTTTCTCCCAGCCCTACATCAGTGCTTTGGCTACACCAACTTGTATGGCATGGTGTAAGCAAAAGTAACAACCCTACCCTGCCACCTATACTACAACCTGAAAGTGAGCAGTCCCTAAAGGAAAGGAAAATTACACTGTTCCTTCACTTTTCAAGGAAGCATACAGAACACCTTAACTTCTTTGATAGAAATGAAAGGCATTAATTCTCATTCCTATTCTCTGCTAAGTACTTTGTAACTTAAAGGAAAAGTTCTCTGAGTGTTTCTGCTTTTCTTCTCTTTGTGAAAGATACTTTGGAAGGAATATCTGGATATAAACTGAGGTGTTACCTGTTTTTGTGTTATTGTAGTCTTTCTAAGGCTCTTTTATGCCTCTGTAAAGCTGTGAACCAATGGATATGTACTGGATTTATGTCTTTGACAGCATTTCATTGGTTTAGGAGCCACTCTGATCATAAGTCTATGCATTTAAATTACAAAGCAGTTGGGCCAAATTCTATAAAAGACAGGTGATAAAATAAATTTTGTGCTTCAGGGCCGTTATTGCTGTCTGTAAAGTTATAGTCAGCATTGGACAAGCATCAGTATCTACTTTCAGTTTCCACTCAAGGCACCATAATGCTGCTGTACAGATGCTAAACGAAGCAGTCAGCAAACACAAGCTGATTGGCAGCTGTCAATGTACAATGTCTTCCTTTTTTCAAAAATGATCCTGGCTTGCTGGAAAACCATAAATAAAAGCTGGGAAATGAGTAGATTGAAAGCAGCCCAGTGGAGAAGGACTTGGCGGGGGTCGGTGGATGAATAATGAACATAAGCTGGCAGTGTGTACTTGCAGTCTGCAAAACTGTTGAAGTGAGTCCAGAGGAGGCCATGAGGATGCTCAGGGGCTGGAGCACCTCACCTACTAAGATAGTCTGAGGAAGCTGGTGTTATCCATCCTGGAGAAAACAAGGGTTTAAGGAGGCTTTGTTGTGGCATTCCAGTACCTAAAGAGAGCTACAGAAAAGATGGAGAGGGATAGCAGATGATAGCAGAAAGGCTAATGATTCTTAACAAGAAGAGTGTAGATTTGTACTAGATATTAGGAAGAAATTCTTAAGGAATTCTCCCTTAAATTATGGTAAACTATTAAGTGTAAGCTATTTAAATCAGCTAACATCTGATAAGCATCATCTGATTGATTTAGTCTTACAGTTAATTTTCAGTACAGCTAATGAATTAGCCTTTACTGAAGTATGGAGGAACTCTATGCTTACTGATGAGCTGAGTCCAATAATTCTAAACAAATTACAGTGTATCAAATGCATAGAGAAAATTCATCACAGTATAGTATATGTATAGTACGTTAAAATGCTCATTCCTTGGTGACTTCTACTAACTATATTTCTCATTTAGGTTAGAAAAGTTACGGGGATCAAATCTATGTAGAAAAAAATATTACAAACATTTTTTTTGTATAATTACCAGAGAAATTTATTTACAACTTGAGTTATGGTTGCAAACAAGGAGATCTGTCAGGATTTCAGAGTGCTGGACAACAGATGAACAAGCAAAATGCAGTCTCAGTCCCAAAGAGATTACTAATGAATAACATAAAACATAAAAACATTCTCATCAGTCACCATTAGATTTAGGAATTCTTGTTAATATGCAACAGATGCTTCAATTAATCTAAATTACAGCCAATTTTCTATGTGGAAAAGCCATCACTAGAATTGTTTCTACTGTCAGTAATGATAATACTTTCATAGCAATTTTGAGCCTTAAAGTGCTTTACAAACATTAGGTAACAAGCTTCCTAACACATCATAAAATTAATTTTAGGCAGGTGAATGTACGTTTCACTCATTATTTTAAAAAAAGACTGGCATTTATGGGTTCATGTAGCAAGAAGGCATTACAAGAAATTACAATAAAATATCATGACTCTTAAACTGTACTTCAACTGTTACATCATGCCTCAAAAGTGCAGGACACCAGTGTGCCCTTTAGAAGGATAAGTGATATCTGAATATGCATCCCTTCTTCTTCTTTTTAGCAATGTCTTGCTTGCTGAGAAAGAGCTGGTGTGTCAGAAAGCTTTTCTGTTTTGGTTTTGGTTGTGGTTTTGCTTTTCTCACATGTGTAACTTAGTCTAGTAAGGCCTCTTAACTCTCCTTATAAATGTGACTTAATGCAGTGGTACTTTCTGATCCTTCCATAAAAAAAGATTGGTCTGTATGCCCACATAGAAGAATAAAATAGCATGTGTGTGTAGACAGATGTAAGAAACAAAAATCGAAGTTCAGTCAGAGAACTGAATCAGGCCTGTTAAAATACCTGGCTTATATTGCATGAGACACAGGAAAAAGAATGGCAGAATTATTTACAACTAAAATCATGAAACTGAACCCATACAACCTGTTCAATTTCTACACATGGGGGAAAAAAAAAAAGAAGAAAGAAAAAAAAAAAGTAATTTGGTAGAAAGAACAAAGGGACAGATCACAAAATAAGTTTTCTATTACTCACAAACTGTATCATTCAGATGAATATCAGTTGTTTCTATACTTCCCTTTGGAATGATTCTCTCTGCAATCCTGCCATGCCCTGACATAATATAACAAAGTTTCCCCTGCAGGGAAATACTGTTCCTTTTCAGTTTTGCTTGAGATCTTTTGATGTTTCCAAAGTCCATGTGCTTTTTGATTCATAAAAACAGATGTGGTTTGGGACTCTACAACAAAGGCCAGGTTTTTACCTGCCAAGAGTATGTTTTAAAAGCTAATATATATGGCCCAGATCCTCAGTTGCTGTGGATTGAAGTCGTTTCATTAGTTTCATTCACACTTCAAGATGAACTTCTTCTATAAAACAAGATGAATAGATCACAAACATGGGCAGAGTATCCTTAAGCTTTTTATGATGAGTCTCAGCCAAGGTCTTGAGGAGGATTTGTTATACCTTTTCTTTGGAGTCACAAAATGTTTATCTCTGAGCCTACTATAGAAATATAAAAACTGTGACTTGTTGGCTTGGGCAAATTAAAACAGAGGTTATGAAGACACTCAGCTTCTCCCAAACCACCAAGTCCTTGAAGAGTAAATCCAGTATTTCCCCTCTGAAATCTTCCCCAACAGCTTTCCTAGGCTCCAAAGTGTGGATAAAATTCAACATATTTCCCCTCAGACCACAGAAAATGCTTTCTGTCTAAACTGTCCAGGGCTCTGCTCAGGACTATACTTTGCAGGGAGTCTTCCCTTGCTTTTTTGGGATTCCCCTTAACCTTCCATGTGCTACAGTCTTTCCATGTTTACACCTCTTGGGATATTTTTATTTTTATTTTTTCCTTTTTTAAGTGCATTGTAGCATCTTATATATTAGATGTAGAATACAAATTAAGTTTTATTTTGGGCATTAAAAAATGAAATCAGTTTGGGTTCTTGTGTCCTTAACTTTCATTTATGCAAACTGTTTGCCATTGAAGAATGCTTTTGAAAGACAATCTGAAAACAAGACAATTTGAAAACCATCTTGTGGTTTGTCCGGGAAGCTGTTTGCAAAACAGTATGAGAAGAAAAAAAAAAAAAAAAGCAGTTAGCAAAAATAATTTTTGATTTTACTTAATTCCAGTATTTCACAAGAAAAATACTCTTGGGATTTTGAATCTTAGTTTCACTGGTATCTAACATAAAACAAGGTGCAAGAAGCCTTCAAAGTCCAAAAAGACAGATGTATCTGAGGTAGAATTATATTTTCCTTGCTGTAAGTTGCAGCAGTTGCTGCTCAAGACTGTGGTCTAGAAATATGTGACATACAGGTGTATGATACAGGTGTAACATAGGTTGGAAGATTAACACATTGTTTTCTTAATGTTAACTGAAGAAGTTCACACAATCCGTATCTCCACTCTGTTCAGGAAACCTGCTATTGACTGGTCAGCCAAATCTGGATGTGAAAGGTTCGGGTCAGAATAATTAACAAACATCTTGAATTAGCATACTGGACAGAGATGTTGAGGATTTACATATAAAGGGATATAAAAGGTATTAGTTGCCCCAGAGAAACTACTAAGCCTGCCAGCTTGCCACATGCTCCTCACGGAGAGCTGAAGTACCATCACATGGTTTTGACACTAATGGGCAAACAACAGTGTGATGTTATGTAAGGTCTTATGCCATACTTAAAATAAAATTGCTTGTTTGGTGATGGATGTCTGTCCCTTCATTTGCCCAGTGGTTGAGGTACCTTTATCTCACAAACAAAATTGCAGCTTGTAAAATGTAATTTACAGAGGGAGGTTTTTAGAATTATATTGTATCTGACGATTTCAGATTTTCCAAGCAAATTACAAGAAAGACAAGGGAAGCAGTATTCACAAAACATAGTTGAGACGGTGCGTTAATTTTGAGAACAATAAAATAAAAAATCAGTCTTGTAAAGAGCAAGCATTATTTGAGAACATACATTGGATTCAGTAAATGAACAGGAAAAAAAAGTGTGAAAGCTTTTTTTTTTTTTTAACTAAAATGGCGATTAACTTTTTCTGAAATAAGACTTTCTGCTCTGTAAATGCTGAAGCAAAACCTTACACTTCAGAAATACTGAAATGTCTTGCATTAACACTACCCAAACAAGCCTTTTGAATTCTGAATTCACTGTGGAATTTTTTCATTTAACAAAGATGTCTAATTTTAGTAACTTATGTAAGTTATGGGAGTCCAAGTAAAAGGCTAAAGAGAGGTAATCATCTGAAATGAAAATAAACATTTCCTTTCGGGTTGAACAGTCTAGACCAAGAAATCCACTAGTTGTTTAATGCAGTCATAGGAATATTTTATATTCTCTGGCTTATAAAACAAGCTCTGTATCATATGTGTGATAATAAAGGAACCTTCGGTGCTTTTCTGAAAAGTCTTAGGTTCTGTTTTTTTTTCAGACATATTGTGCCCTGGAATTTTTAAGAACTGACAAGAGGAATGTAAATATTATACGCAGAAAGAATTTATGTCTCTTTAGGTACCTGCACTCTGTGAAAGGATAAGCATGGATATTTTTAAGAGAAGAAAAAGTCAATGAGAATTTTAAGCAGGCTAAGCTCTTTCTCAGCGGAAGTTTATCTACTGAACAGGACAGTAAGAGGAGAGACTAGCTAAAGCAAATGACCTGGCACAACTCCTTCTGTGCAACTCTGGCCTACTAAGCTCAAGAACAACCTCTGTATGTTCTTAGAGGGAGGTAATGACAATTTTCCCTGAAAACTGCCTGATAGTGTAGACATGGAATTAGCTATCCCAAGCAGGAGTTGTAGAAGATGTTAGGAGAAACAGCTGGAGGAGAGGAGAGGAGAGGAGAGGAGAGGAGAGGAGAGGAGAGGAGAGGAGAGGAGAGGAGAGGAGAGGAGAGGAGAGGAGAGGAGGAGGAGAGGAGAGGAGAGGAGAGGAGGAGAGGAGAGGAGAGGAGAGGAGAGGAGAGGAGAGGAGAGGAGAGTTCAATCAGAAGGGATCCATAACTTCCCTGTTCCTGCTGGCCATGTACTTTTTAACGCATCCCAGGATACCAGCAGCCTTCTTGGCCACAAGGGCACCCTGCTGGCTCATGGCCACCCTGTTGGCCACCAGGACACTCAAATCCTTCTCTGAGCTCCCTTACAGCAGCTCAGACCCTAACCTGTACAGATGCATGGAGTTATTCCCCCGTTGGTATAGGAGTCTGCACTTGCCCTTGCTGAACCTCATACGGTTCCTCTCCTACCAACTAGGAAGCCTGTTCCAGAGTTTGACCTTCCTCATGGTACAGAAATGTTTCCCAGTGCCCACACCAGCTCTCCCCTGGTGCAGCTCTGCACCATTCCCTTCCTTCCATCCGTTCCAAGGAGCAGAGACAGGCACCTCCCTCCACTACCCCTCCTCAGAGAGCTGCAGGAAGCAGTCAAATTGCCTTTCAGCCTCCACTTCTCCAGACTGCACAACCACAGTTCCCTCAGCTTCTCCTCACGGGACATGCCTCTAGGCTGGTACTAGCTTTGGTGCTTCCTCTGAATGCTTTCAATATCATTTTTGTATTGTACCTTTCTGGTTAACTCTGGGTATGTCTGCATAGCACAGCACAGAACAGGGCAAGATTCTTTTAAGCCAAGCAGAGAATTCAGTAATGTGGCATATTGCCTCCAATACCTGAGCTTTAGTTTGGTTTTGCATCTCTTTGTGTAGTCATGTCCTTAGCACAGCATACAAGAGCAGGCTGCTTACCCACAAAGCATGTGATGGAAGTACCTAAAAATAAAGAAGGGGTGTGCATCAAAATTTATGTCCTTTTGCTTAGTCTGAAAGTCTTCCACAAAGCCTAATCAGTGGTTTACTGAACCTGATTGAGAGATTCCCAACAGCATCACTTCAGAATCCTCTCAACCCAATAACAGAGATAAAGGGCTGTTATAAATAAGAGGAAGAAGTGAGAACTGTAGTTCAAAGGATGTTTCAAGAGGGATGTGAGCTCTGTGATGTTTAAACAGCATTTAGCAGATAAATTAAATGTCATTATTAAGAGCATACAGTATGCTCAGGGCTCACTTGCTCTCCAAAATCTCATGATCTAGTTGTCAGAATCAGGGAAAGAAAAATAATGTGGATAAAGAGAAAAGTTGCCATCTTTTCCAAAAGGATATCCGAAATACTGGAGAGTGAGATGTAAAAGGCAACTAGTAGTTTGGGCTTCTCACATACAAAAAGGAAAGTCCCAAGTGTCCCAGCTGGCAGTTGCACAGACGGTGGAAAAGAAAATGCCTGTGCTTTGAATGGAGTGAATGCTACCTAATAAACTTCACACTGGGGGAGTCACAGATCGCTTTTAGAGGATATGGGGGATGAGGCACTGGTGCTGCTGTTCTCAGTGTTCATCATCAAAGTAAGCTTCACTCCCTGAAATTATCAGAATTCACTCTGTAGCTGTCCACCCAACCAGATATTTTTTGTCTTCAGTCTTTGGCTGCACTGTGAGCTGGCAGCGTTGTTTCTGTAGGCACCATTCTCTTTCATTAGCACCTCTGCAGGTTTCTTCTGTCAATCTCCCAGCCCCTTTCTCAGACCTTGCCTTGCTTGCTGCCACCAAAGTGACAGAATCACCTTGAATTCAGTTCTCGTATGTGTAAATTGTCAACATCCTCTTCATAGTGCTTGCATCTAATTGCATGTCAGAAGAAGACATAGGGCAAAACATCTGCAGGCAAAAGCACATTCTGCTCAACTACTAAAATATATTATTTGCCTACATTTTTAATCTCAACTAGTTGTACGTACAGGGGGAATATAGGAACAAAGGTGCTCACCAAGATCAGTAGATTATCAGGGACTTACAAAATGCAAAATTGCATACCTATCTTCCCCTTTGCAGGCTGACTACAGCTCTTCTTGCTGCTCCTATGGGGGAATGCTGGGATGTATGGAGAGGTTATACTTCATGTAGGGATGTCAGTTCTCCACAACAGCACAAGGAAGCCTAACCCCACAGCACTTTTATCTTCAACTGCAACTCTGACATCCTCTACCCAAATGGTGAAACAAATGATACAATCACAAAATTTGATCATCCTCAAAAAGAATTTTATATTACAGCTCCCCCGGATAACGTGTCAGGATATTTGGTACAAAAGGAATGGATCTTAAACTCTTAATGATCCCGCTGCTATAATCTTCACTCTATGTGGTTCAGGAGAGCTATTTCAGAACAAATTTAATCCGGTTCCATAGAGAAAAAGCCTCTGCTATGCTCGTGGCTCAAAGATTGAGATTTCTGTGGTCAAACAACAGTCAGAGTATTCGCACTTCCCAGAAAGTTATGGCCAGTGAGCATAATTAGTTAAGAAAACTGCCCCACCAGAAAACTAAGCAGTGACCATCAGTGGACTTTCAATACTGCACCACTGTTCTGTATCAATCTGTTAATGCAGAAGCAGCCTGAAGAAGCTTTACAATGAGGCTGTTACATGGTTTGAGTGATCCAATGGCATGAACACAGCTGACTGGCAGAGATGAAGTTAGTTCAAGCATCCATCTTCCGTAAGGGCTGGGTTGAACTGCTGCCCATACAATTTCCTCTTCAACTACCTTTTGCCTCAAGTATTAGGAGACTCTTTCCTCCATTGCAAATTGCTTTATAATCTGAACTTTTATAACAAGTAAATCCCATTAGATTATCTCCTTATTCTCTCCACAATGCAACACGTATCTATTCTTGTCTGTCCCAATGATTCAGTAAGTTCAAAGTCTGACTTTTTTTTTTCTTAAGCACATACGCTCGATGTAATGAAATATCTTGTTCTGTAATAACCAGCTGTTATCTTAGTCTCCCTCCCAGTAGAGGTTGTTTTTAATACCAACGAGGGATTTTCCACCAGCTTAATTATTTGATCTCCTGGTTCTGAAAGTGTTTGGAAGAAAAGCAAAGGGAAAAGGAAGTTGGTTTGTTTATTTTAATAGAAGGAATAGTTTGGAAAACAAGCTCTGGTGAATTTCTAATTCATTTAATTTTCTGGATGATAGGGTCTCTTTAATTTGACCATCTGTTTATTAGTGTTTGAATATGGATGAAGTTGGGAAATATATGTATTTTCAAACAAGGAAGTAAAAGTATATCATAAGATCATTAAGATTGGAAAAGACCTCTAAGATCAACTAGTCCAACCATCCACCTACTACCAATGCTGCCCACTAAATCATGGTTGTACCACATCTACACATTTCTCCTCAAAGTTCAGAGATTCCTTACCCACAACAGATTCTATGTAAATGACTAATAGCTAGCTGAAACTTTGAAAACTTTGGTAATAATCAGGTGTACCTTGTTATTGAATCTTGTTAAACCACTGTCTTATTTACAACTAAACCATGTTAAATCACTACTTTATATCAATAAGCATATCATTGCTTTGTACTTAAAACTTCTGGTTCTTGACAATAACACACAGACATTTTAGTTGTTACTGAACAGTGCAATGTAACGTGGCATTCAAAGTCCAGCCATGTCTACAAAAGAAACATCCTCAAACAATATTTCAGATGTAGTTTGACACTCAGCTCATGGAAGTTCAGTGTCATATTAGCTTTAAGATGCACCAAATACCCAAAAATATCTGTAAAAATCTGTAATAAACTGATTTTCTGATGAATGAGAAACAGGATTCTATAATGCTTTCAGATAAATTCCTGTCTCCAAGCAGCTACAGATGACAGTTACAGTATGAGTTAGATAATTAAATTGCAGACATAGTCTTATTTTTTTTTCTGAAGTTATTGGCAGTAAAACGACTGAATGAAACTATTATTTGATTTGGAAAACTAAATAAAACAAACATTAACCAAATACATAGACAAGAAAGACAAATCAGATTAACAGTTCAGCTGTTTTAACTAATTAAGAATTAATAATTTTGTAAGCAAATTGTTACAATTGGAGGAAGAGTTTGAATAAGTAAAATAATTTCTATATTTTCTTTAATTTTACTAATTCCTGTAATGATTATATTCCGGTAAAGAGAAGAAAACAAAACATTTCTATAAAAGAAATATGTTTAATAACCTGAACAATGTTAGTTAACTTCTTTGAATTCTCAGAATTATCAGTACATGAGTACATTGTCCATAATAAAGCAAGTGCTTTATTCTAGTCTTGCCTACACTGACCTGCTCATTGTTCATTTCAGACTTAATGCTTTAAGAACAAAGCCCTCACGCATGTTTTTATTTTCTTGGATCCAGCTAGTCTTAAGAGCTTAAAGGAAGACAACAGGGTGCAGAGAACAATGTAAAAGGGGAGGAGGGCTTAAAAGCTTCATTTAGAACTTATTCACCATTGAGAATTCAGAATAGTATTAATAGTAAATATAAAAGTATTGAACCAGCTGCACTCATCTGTTGTATTCTCATCCTTTTACTATCTCAGAAGGTTTTTGCTTCCTATCAATATATTTTTGGGGGGAAACTTTGGCAATCCTGAAGAGAACTTGCATTTCCAGACTGTCTATTTGCAATATCTGAGTTTCTTTTTAAAACTTACAGTGAGAAAGAATGGTAAATTCTGCACATCAGATACCAGGAAAACCTACCACTGAATAGATTTTTCCTGACGTAAGTTCCAGTAAGATTTATTATAATTGGAAGCATTAAAAAGTCCCTTTGTGTATGACCTTCTTATTGTAATAATTGAGCTGGACATCATCCCAATACCCTGCACAAGTATTTATGCAGATAGAGCTTGGCTACATATACATATTGAAAGACATTTGCCCACAAAGTAACCTCTAGATTCCAGGTAAGTCCTGGTGCAGAATAGCTCACATATTTTTAGGTTTAGCCCTCTCTAGAGCAATCTGGTCATGTGCAGAAATTTGCCCGAGTTTCCTCTAATCTTCTGTGTTGCAGCCCTGCAATTGTTAAGAAAGTCTCACTTTCTGCCTATATTTTTTCTGATCCCAGAATCCAGAATAAGGTGAGATGGATGGGAGCCCATGGGCATTCCAGGTCTTTATGTTGCCTCTGATACTCAACACTGACCACAGTTTGCTGTCCTCCTTCATCCCTCTGTCCTTACTGCTCAAGCTCTGTAGGCTCCTATCTTCAACAAAGAACCAACTTTCTCAGTCCAAACAGAGTCTTGGCCACATTTAACATGACATTAGTCCTTACACATTCCCTCTGGTGATGTTAACCATCACACTGCTTGCTCAATTGCTTTGTTTTTTTTTTTTTCAAAATAATTTAGCCTGCTATATGTCAACATTCAAACAGGTGTTTTTGATTTGGTATTTTAAAGTCTGCTTTTCTTCTCTGAGTTTTGTCAAGTAATTATTAAGACAGTCTATTTGGGACTTACATATTAACTTCAGCATTTGAGTCCCCTTTTCTATTTCAGGTATTAAGATAGAGGATGCAGCATTATTTAGCAATATAGCTTTACAAAATTACAACTCTTGTCTCCTTCATTAACCTATACTACATACGTTGTAGTTCTTTCTCTTTAAATCAGGGGATGTATGGTCTATATGATACCCATAAAGAGTTAGTTTTATAACAAAGCCAGGAATAGGGCTAGTGCTACTTCCAGGCAGGTTCGTCGATAATAACGTCCTCTTTTTTATTGTGGTGTCTCCCCAGATGGATTGCTATATTAGCAGCTAAAGTTACCATTGGAGTCTACCTGTTTTTACATGGAATCCATATAGCCCTTAACTTGGATAAGAGGGATTTTCATAGTATTTATGGCTTCTACTCTAACCTTACACAACATGCAATCTTGTGGAAGTGTGATCAGTGCTGCCTTCAAGGCTGTCTAAACAAATAATGATTGACTTAAGGTAAATTAAAATTTATTACATAAGAGATGAGAGGGATTTATTTGAGGCAAGGCAACTTTTTTTCTAGTAATAAAAAAGTTCACTATCTGTGGTAATTATTTCTCTCTCTGAGCATCCAAGCTATTGTTCCCTTTTTCTGTTGCAGACTATGAGCAAGTGACCGATTTCTCTGAGATCAGATTGAAGATGCCAGCAACCAGAACAACCAGATTCCCTTTTGCGGGGCTGCTCGCCAGCCTCTCATTCCCAAGTCTATACATTCAGCCACAGCTGCCCCATCCCAGGTGCAGAACCCAGCACATGCTCTTCTTCATGCAAATAGGGACCACCCTCAAATTTGCCCAGAACTTGGTGCAGGGCCTCTCTACCCTCAAGGAAATTAATGCTACTACCAGCTTAGTATCATGCAAAAACTTACTTAACACAACTTCCAGAACATTATTGGAAACAAGAGAGAAAACAAAGAGAAATGGCCTTAAAATGGAGCCCCGTAGACTGCCACCAGTCACAAGTAAGGCAACTGTCAGGACATAGCATCCCTCAGCACAACACAGACATGTTTTGGTTGTCATGAGACATTCTTAGGGTCACAACACCATGACCTTATGAAGTCACGAGCCATCTCTCTGACAACTGCAATGAATAGGGGGACCCTGCCATCAGAACATCAGTTGTGACACAAGCCAGCCAGGTAACAAAGGCAGGCAGGTAGGGACTGCGACGCCAGCCAGCCAGCCACGGGAAGAAGGCAGAGACTGTGATGCCAACCAGCCATGGGAGGAAGGTAGGGGCCATGAAGCCAGCCAAGGCAGGCAGGCAGAGGCTGTGACATCAGGCAGCCAGCCAAGGCAAGACGGGCAGGAGCCGCGATACCAGCTAGTCAGCAAAGGCTAGGCAGGCAGGGGCCACGACACCAACCAGCAAAGGCAAGGCAGGCAGGCTGGGGCTGTGACACTAGCCAGTCAGCCAGCCAAGACAAGGAAAGGCTGGGGCCATGACACCAGCCAGAAAAGGCAAGGCAAGGCAGGTAGGGGTCATGACGCCAGCCAGCCAGCCAAAGCAAGGTAGGCTGGGGCTGCGATGCCAGTCAGACAGCCAAGGCTAGGCAGGCAGAGACTGTGATGCCAGCCAGGCACAGCAAGGCTAGGCAGGCAGGGGCTACAACAGCAGCCAGACATCTAGCCCAGGTTAGGCAGGCAGAGGCTGCGATGCCAGCCAGCAAAGGCAAGGCAGGCAGGCAAGGGCCACAACTCCAGTCAGCCAGCCATGGAAGGCAGGCATGGGCCATGACGCCAGCCAGCCAGCCATGCAGGTCTGTTTTGGCAGGCCAAAATTTTAAAAATCAAGTATTCTTTCCTCCACTACATACAGATTTTTTGTATTTTTTTCTATGCCAAGGAGTAAATTTTGCAATACAGCTATACGCTGCACTGAGCAGAACACGGTTACATTTAAATGCCCGTTTTTATTTAGTTTCATTTTTAAGCATGCTTCCAACCTAGAAAAAGACTCCTGTAGAATACAGATAAACTCAGTGTCAGGTGGGCCTTATCTGTGCTCTGGACAGACCATGCTGGGGCTCTGAAGTGCCTCTTTTGGAATGCAAAGCAGACAGTCACACCCACATAAGGTAAGAGTGCCTTCAGAGCTCAGAGACCTTCAGCACTTCACTCCTGAAATAATAACTCCATCTGCAAGTTAAAACCATGGCTAAATGCTGGATTTTTCTGAGGAAAGGGGCTGAACTTGTGTTAATGGAGGTGAAGCCTGAACCAGCAGTTTTTCCTTACTGGTGGAGGTCACATATCTTCCTGAAAAACAGATAATCTCATTGCACCTACTTCAAAAAAACATTTAGACACAAACTTCCTTATACTTCGACACTGTTTACAAGGATCTTTTGAAGGAAAAAAAATGGCTTCTTCTACAGTTAGACAAAATAGGGGCTTCTGTGAAAGGGTAACAGCATGCAGACACTCTGCAAGCCCTTTGTCGTATTTCTGCTGGAGCAAGTAGGCACTGACTGTATAGCTTGTGAAGGCTACCACTGCTCAGATAACAACCAAGAGGGTGAGAAAATGCATCTGTTGGAGCAATACTTTCATAGTGTAGCAACAAACACCAGAGCGCTGCTGAGACAGGTAGCAGAGTGCTTCCATTAGCGATGAGAATATTAACCCCATCCAATCAACACTGAACAAAACAGGGACAAAAGATAGACTCCACAAACAAAAGATAATATGTTCTGCTGGCTTTGCTATAATCATTTCTTCAGGTATTTCTTTTTTGTTTGGTTGGTTTTGGTGAGATGCTAATAATTCTTGCAAACTCCCCTACCAATCCCTATCAGATGATAAAATAAAGGCTGAAATAAGCCCTTCTTCTAGCTATATAATTAAAAAACAAGAAAATAAATCTTGAAGAGATTTTGTGAAGCAGATAGATATGAACAATGAAAGCAGAGGTAGAGAAAAGAAGAGCTGGCTTGCATGGCAGCAGGTAGACAATGGACCCAGGAAAAACACTTGTCTGTAAGGTTCACACCCATATCTCATCCTGCATGAGACCCAGAACACCACAACTTTAAAGTAAAACTAGCTGACCTGTACTAGATTGAGCCTCTAAGCTTCTCTGCTTCTGTAATGCAAGTTTGTCTTTCTACTTAATAGGCAAACCTCATCATAAGAAGAAGACAATATGGGTGGGTACGTATGTAGCCAAATTCATACATTTAGAGTCAGTGTTGTGCATGTAAGGAAGGAAACCTCAGGAGCACATGAAAGTATAAGTGCCATTCTTTTCTCACTTGTACTCCAGATGATTCCTTCTGCTTTGTAAAGCAGGCATCATGGGAATCTCTTGATCATGAGCACTCTCCCTAGTCTTTATGTCCAAACAGATGTGAAAAGAGAAAGACTCTTCTCTGGACAAGATCTGTGTGCCCAGTATACAGCAGAAGTAGAAGCAAGACAGTGTTAAGTAGCATATTGCTTTCAATATATGAATATTTTTAGTATTTCAGAAAAACACTTCCAGCATCAAAAGGACAAACAACACTGTTAGGGTGATGCCTAACTATAGGATGCTACCTTACCACCTGACTGCAGAAGGCTTGGTTTTCTACACTGATGAGTCCCACCCATGCGACTCAGAATCACAGTGGCATTGAAGTTTGGGGATACTTCCTCAAGCAAAATGAACTAATACATCATCATAAAGTTCTTGGAGATACATCACTGCTTGTTGTAGAAGGAATGAGACCATAAGATGTGTTCAGATACCTGACTTTGCTGCTGTGGATCTAATAACAAATGATGCAAAAGCAAATGATGGAGAGGGAAGTTCCCTCAGAAGTATTACAGCAGTTCTGCTCAATCAGGTTATATTACTCTAGCTCTCTGCCCTCTTCCTTAAATTGCATAGAGGAAAATTCCTAAAAGGTTTTCAACACTTCAAAAAATCACAAATGAACAGAATTAGTGAAGAGGCGTTGTTATTCAGACCATACTGAAATTATCTGTTGTACAGAGAAAGTGTTAAATGACTAACACAATTTACTGATACTGTAAACTATAACTTCTGATGCTCATAGATTTGCAAGTGGCAGATTTTTCACAGGACAGAACAGGATAGAATATTCTGAGATCTAATCATTGGGCTTATAAAGAGAATTTTTTGAGGAAGGCAACTGGAGAGGAGCCCTGGCCCAGCAGCATAGAGGAACAGTACCAGAACCCAGAAACAGTTCTAACACAAGGACTCAAACGATGCAACATGTTAAATGCGATCAAAGTCCACTTAAACAGCAGCTTTTTTTCACCAGTAACAGACAACAAAATAATTCAACACAGCTTATAATTTTTCATATTAAATGCATACTGTGGATGAAGCAGTGTATGAAGCATTTATGCTCTGAAGTGGCATGGTAGTTTATGTTAGTTATTCATCTACATTGCAATAAACTTTTAAGAACCTCTATCATAACCTTGCCTTAACAACCAGCCAGTAAATGGTCATAAGTATGCACATACTCCACTAGTTGCCTTAGGTGGTGAATTGACATGAGGATCTTCATCCATCTCCTGGCCCATTAATGGCATGGAACCTGAGACTCAAATCATGGTTACAAAGTCTTTAATTGCTTTGGAGCTTCAGTTCCTGGAGATTTTCTTGATTTAAATGACAGCCAAAGGTGCATTTCTATCTGGAGGACGCTTCCATAAACAGAAATGTGCTTTTTGTCTTCACTGCACAAGTTTTGTTTTCTCCTTTTTTGGCATGCAAGGAAAAAAACATGGACACACAGAAAAGCTTCTTGGAATGGGAATTGGACATCTTTCTTCCTACTTTCCTCATGAGCTACTTAAGAAATCTGAGTATAATTTAAGAAGTGCTAAACATCAGCTAGACAGGAAGAATAACAATGTGGCAAGTCTATCCTATTTTTACTTTAATGACTTTATTTTCACACCTAATTGTAGATTAAAAGAGTAATAAATATAAATATAAATATAAATCTACCAACCTCACCTGACATGTTCATTTTTGCTTTTTTAATCAGAAAATGGAATGAAAAGGGAGGCTTAGGTTGGATATCAGGAAAAAACTTCTTTACAGAAAGGGTTGTTAAGCAAACTGGAATAGAGTCCCCAGGGAGGTGGTTGAGTCACCATCCCTGGGTGTGTTTAAAAACCATTTGGATGTGGTGCTCAGGGACATGATTTAGCAGAGGGTTGTTAGAGTTAGGGTAGTACGGTTAGGTCATGGTTGGACTTGAAGACCTTTAAGGTCTTTTCCAAGCTGAGCAATTCTATAATTCTACTATTTTAAAATCTCATTTTTCAGTATTAACTTACAATATTGAAAACAAAATAGGAACAAATGTGAAATATTACTATCAAAAGCTGAAATCGAAGCTCTGTCTTCTTGGGAAGTGAAAATGTAGAAAAAGAAAGGTAAGCAACTATCTTGTAAGTAGAATCCTTAACAACAACAAAAAAAAAGCAGTAGGGAAGTTATTTAGGAATATATTCTTGCTGTCTTGTTTTGACAGTAAAATGACAAGTTTTCTTTCACATTCCCTGCAGTCTCTGCCAGTTCCACATTCCTGCAGTTCATTCACAGCCAGTGATTATGTTTCACGGTCTTAAGTGTCATGACTGAAATCTGAGCCAGTCATGCAGTTAATTTAAAAACCAACAGATTGCACAAACTTTATTAAACAAAAAATAAGATTTACAACAGCAATGCAGGACAGTTTGTCACTATGTACAACTCATGTTGAAACACCTGAGAATTTTATGTTCTGTCCGCTCACCGCTTATTTGATTAGAATTTTCTTTCTTCTTCCTACCCCACAATTGATCTCATAAATTCATAACATTGCAAAAACGAAGCAAAACAGATTGATGGTTAGATAGCAAGGACACTAGAGTCTGTTTCAAACAAGTTCTGCTGCAAGACTTCTTTTCTTTCAAGTGTTTATTTTCCATTTGCATGTTTGGTGTGCAAGTTTCTTGTTTTGACTGGCAGATCAGAATTAAAAATCCTTTGACACTTGAGATTAATTTCTTTTGCCGTTTTTCAATCGCAAGACAGTGTGACCTGAAGATTTAGCAAACCTGGGTTCTAGCATTGATCTAGTTACTAAATTTTGCATCAGTTTGGGTAAATCACTTCTCTGAGTCTGATTTTCTGCTTTCTTGCTTCATCTGTCTTATGCAATCCATTGAAGCCATTTTTTTTTCATTGAACAGTGCTTGTTTAGAACACATTGTAGAAGTGAATGTACACAACTAAGCACTTTCCCCTTTCATCTAGAGAGTCTTACAGATCTTTTGCTCAACCTGCCATGACACCTTTACCACACCAGCCTTCATCTTGCACTACAGTAAAATGAAATTGAACATGTAGATCTCATTATGGCTCTTCTCAATATGCACATTTGTGTGCATGCACATCCACGGATCTATACAAATGCACAAATCAGATTTTTAAACAGCATAGTCTTTTCCTTGCCTCGTCCAAAAGCCAGAATTTCACTACTGATACATTGCCCTTTCAGCCTGTGCTGTTATCATGCCTCACTATGTGATCAGCGCAGGTTTTCTCTCCCTACCTACACATAAAATCATCCTAACAAAAAAAATTAATGCAAGTCAACACTGCATAAAAGGTGACCATTTTGTGGATTTTGATTTTGCATGAAATCTGATCTAAACCAACAGATGGTTTAAATTCAAACATTAAATTGCATTGACCTGGCTCTTGCTAAGAGTGTAATGGGAAGAGCCATAAATGAAATCAAGTCTGATGATATTGTTACGGTATGCTGCAAGACACTGCTTATCTGAAGACATCTAGATCTAAGGATACTACATGACTGTTCTTTCACTGTGAGCTAAGGTTGAGTCAAAACTCTTCACTTATGTTGAGTTCTATTTAACCTACAAAGGACCACATGTAAAACTTCAAAGAAATCAGTTTTTTTCTTGAGGTAAGTATTAGCCATATCTAAATGTGCAGGAATATTCATTTCACATCTCCTACACATGCCTATACTTGGACAACATATTAGAAAGAGAAAACGGGGTAAGTGATACAGATTAAACTGTTACAGTAATAGGAACACAAAACTATTTAGATATTTGGCTATCAGTAAGAAGTTTTCTGGGTATGAAACAGCCTCTCCAGGGCTGTGGTCACAGAACCAAGCTTGCTGGAGTTCAAGAAGCATTTGGACAACACTTTAAGACATATTGTGTGATTTTTGGGTGGTCCTGGGTAGAACCAGGAGTTGGACTTGATGATCCTTATGGGTTCCTTCCAACTCAGAATGTTCAGTGACTCTATATGTTACAACACGGATGTGCACTTCTCTGAGCAAACCACAACTTTCCTGAAATGCTGCTGCAAATAAAACCCTCTTACTATTTTCACATACATTTTTTTTTAGCAATATACCACCATAATATTCAGCACCATAAACATTTTTAATGCTCAGCATACTGGTGAAATCTATGATAACAAAGCCCTTTTTATTGCACTTGGACCCCATGTATTATGGAATTGTTGCCTCTATTGGTCATAAAATAGAGTTCTGGCCACAGAATATATACCAACAGCCATTTTAGTCTTAGTCTGCTGCATCTTTTTATGCAGCATCATGCAGCATTACCACAATTTATCCTCACTGTTCAAAGTTCTATTAAAATCAATAGTGCAAGTACTTTACCCACAAAAAGGAGTTTGTATCATAAAGACAGACTGCAAAAACCTTCTTTATTATTACTCGGTAAGTTACCACTATGGAATATATATGTGACCAAATTGCACGTTTAAAGTTTTGTGTGCATTTATCTTCTGTTCACATACACACACACAAAAAAAAAAAAGGGGGAGACCTCCTGCCTACCTACCAAAAGTTGGAACTCCAGAATAATATTGGACTACAAAGGAAACGAATAGAAGAGGAATATCAGACAAAAAGCCTCTAGGGACATGTTCAATCTTTGGCCCACATTTTATAATAAAAGAATCTATCTGTGGAACTGTGGAAATAACTGATGGTGACAATCTCTGGTGACTAGGAAGATCAAACCACAACTTAGGATGGAAGATTCTAAGAACTCATCCAGATCACTTAGATACACATGCATATGCTTTCCTTAGAACCGAATAAGTTGACTTATTCCATAACTGACACAGTTTTCTAGTCTATGTTTTCAGATCTGTTGATACATGGTCTCTCTGATGCTTTTCAAAGGGTAGAGTTATAAAGGCTTTTCTAAACATACAGACTGAATATCCCTTGCTTAACTTAAACTTGTTAAAACTTGGACTGTGCGGAATGCGCACGGAGAATTCATGAACTCCTGCTTTGCAGCAACCTCTCATGTACCACAAAATAATTACCAGATTTCTCTTTAGACTTCCGATTTGGTTACACAAATCTTTCAAGCTAGCAATGAGGGAAAACAGGTAGTTAAGGATTCGTACATCTGAGGCAGTTCTTTGCAGAAATGCCTGTAGATTTAGCTGCATTAATTTTCAAGTGGAACGAGTGGAAAGCAAGAGTAACACAGTGTATTCATCACTCTGAAAAGATGATGGTGGAAGGGTTTTGAACAAAGTGAGCAAAATGTGCGTAGCAAAGACCGAAAAGACACTGATGCTGCTGCCATCATATAAATGAGAATGTTATCTTTGTAGAATCAAGGGGGAAAAGAAAAAAAGAAAAAAAAAAAAAGCAGTGATCTTTGGATGTAGTTTGCCCTTCTCCCTCAGCTTTACTCCACACCAGGATTTTGCTCTCCAGCAGATCTGTAAGTATTCCCGGCAACACAAGCTCACATACAGATCTCTGTAGCAACTGCCCTGTTCCCAGCTTTCTTCTTTTCAAACATTTCAGACCAGAAGTGTAGGAAACCAGGGGACTTCCCTGCTAAACGCAGTTGTAAAATGCAGCCAAGTGAAGGCATTTGCAGTGCTTAGCAAGACGTTTTCTTCCTCCCTAAAACCACAGAAGTTAGCTCCACATCCTTGAGCACCATCTACTGGATTCTCATCTGCTGGCGATTTACATCTAAAGGTCTAGAGATCTATCTGTCCCACCAGCACATCACAGTAGCTCGGAATGGTGAATAACAAACGACTTGAGACCAGTCCAAAAGTCAGACTCAGTTTCTATAAAATGTTTGTCGAATAGTTCTGAGTAATTAACAATTTCATGATAATCGAAGTCTGTTTCTGGATAGTTTTCAGTGAGATAATAAGGCTTAACTGAGCCAGTGAATTCTCTACTGTGAACAGTTCAACCAGCTGTATGCTGTGTATTGCAGATTGTACCCTTTCAGTTTCTTCAACTCAAGCGACAGTTGTTATGTTAAAAAGATGAAATAAAGCCTAAATCTCTAAAAATAATAATTAAGCACTAGGGAGAAGTAAACAAGCATAATAAAGTTATTAGCAAGTAGTTTCTAGCTTTGCAAAAAAAAAAAAAAAAAAAAGTAGCTTATTTTCCAGGTTTTTTTTTTTCCATAATTTGTTTTCATTGGATAGCTTCCAGATTCTCTGTATTCTTCTTCCAGATAATCACTGACAAGCCAGAGATCATGGCTTATTTTTACTGAGCTTGTTCTATATATTCCGCAAGTGAAGGATCATATAGAAGCAACACAAAGATCCAAGCCAGAAACAAACACATGGGATTCAGTGAGCTCTGAGATTTTTTTTTATTTTTTTTTTTATAATTAGACTCTCCTCATCAAGTCCATAATCCCATAGTTTTTCCTATTTGTCTGGCTTTCCATTTCCATGAAGGACACTGTTACCTTCTGTGTGGAACCCATGGCAGAAACAGAGCAGGATTTTTAAATGACATGGAGAGGTGAGGTTAATTCCATAAGCAGCAATAGCAACTTTGTCTGCAGTGACATGTCCATGGTCTGACTCTATAGTCGGATTCAGATACAGATTTTCCTTCTCCATTCTCTAGAGAACTATCCTTAAGCTTTACTAATTTCTATTGCTTAAGTTTACTTCCAAATTAAAGATCTAAGAAGGTAAGAAGTAGTTCACAAAGCATTCGTGTCATTTTATACTTCAGCAAAGGCAAACTATCATAAGAAATATGAATAAAGTTAAGCAATTGATCCACCTCAGATATCTGGTTTGGCAGTTTGACTCATGAACTTTGCACAAAGCAGATTTTTTTAATTATGTAGTGATTTAAGATGTTTGAGTACTCAAATGTTCAACTATTTGATACTGAATGAATTAGAATCGATACATGCTTACATACATGTGTGTATATTCATGGACTAGTTCTTCTCTGCGTTTAATGTGAAGGAAAAACAAGAGAGGAAAGAGACAATCCTTCTAGGACATCATGTATTTTCTTTATTTGAATCTTGGGAAAAAAAGGTTTCTAGTGTGTTAGCAAATTTCTTTCTAATACTGATGGGTCTCAGATCTTGAGGATTTGTTTTCTGTTCCATTAACCTGATTTAACATGGGTAGCTTTGATCCCAATGACTGTGCCTCTCAAATGTGAGATCAGGGCACCCCAATAAGCTTAACTGTCACTGTTCTGTAATGGAGGATCCAAAGAGACACTCTTTCAGCCTACAAGAGCCTTCATGCATCACAACTCTTTCAACCATATAAACAAAAAAATTCATTAGAATTAGCACTTGCACAACTTTGCTCTTACTGTCTTGGGCAGGACCTGTGTGATATTTTTTTTTAATTAAGCAGCAAATGAAGCCTGACAGAACCTTCAACTCAGTTGGAGAACAAGGCACATGGAAGCTTACATTCCTGACAATGTGTTTTGAGTACTCCTCATTATCTCTTGTTTTAGAGCAACTTTTTCACAGAACTCGTGTTGAAACATTGGAGAGTTTCAACAAGCACTAGGAAGGTCAAAAATGAGAGCACTGATTTGGTCCCAGCATGTTTAGCTATGTATTCTTAAACACTGGAATTCATAAGGCTCTCCAGTGTTAAGGCCAATAACCAAAGCTGGTTAAAAATCTCCAGTTGTGAGATGACTCTTATGAAAAAAAAAAAAAAAAAACAACCATAAAAGCCTTAACTGGGACAGCTAAGTAGAAGAAAGCCATGCAGCTTAAAAGCCCTCCTATCATTTCAGGCTTTCAGTACCATGCCTACTGCCTTTCAGACAACAGCCAACTTTTACATTACCTGGCTGTTGAAACTTGAACACACAGACCTGCAAGCTCAGCCTGTGAGAACATATAATTAGCTCAGTTTCACTGAAGGGATAACATGAGAAATATATTAGGTGAGTTGTTTTTAAAGGTCGGTGTTATTTAGAGATAAGAGACATCTCCTACCCCTCACCTAAACAAAAGGAAAATTAGACCTGTACACACCAAGAGCAGAAAACAGATCTGCAGAAACAAAGATAAAATTGCTTTGCATCAGCTTTATTTTTCCCTAGCACTAATGGATGAGACTTGAATTCTCAGCCCTCCAAACAGAAAAATAAATAAATAAATAAATAAAATCAATTTTCACTAAGCAACGTATTTAAAAATTGTTAGGTGTAATACCCTTTTCTCTACAGAATTTCATTTGTGAAACCAAACAACCCATGAAGCAGAATGCTGGGGTGCAAACATTGCTTCTGCCAAAAAATGTTTGGCACTCTTTACCAACTCTTCAGAAAAAATGTTCAAATACCACAGAGTAGCCTAAGGCTGGTATCTACCATTGCAAGAATGCTTTCATTCTTGCTTACTGCAGCTTATTCAAGCACTTGACAATTCTTTGCTGGGTTTTGTTTCTCCTATAAGCAAGACTGAGCATAAATTAATGCTAGTAGTTGAGTCACACACAAAAATACTCCAAAGTGATTATGTTGAGCTAAACGTAACTTTGAGGAGGTTTTTTGCCCACGCTTTCCTAGAACTATTTTGGAAGAGGACAAGGACAGAACCTTAAAACATTTCAGTTCAGATGCTGGTCCAGGACATGAAGTTTCTGTGGATTTTTTCTTGTTTTTTTATTTATTTATTTTTTATTACAACAAACTTCCAAAAATATGCCTTCTACTATACTCCAAAATAGAACACAAAAGTAGATTCCTTAACTGGAATAAAAGACATCATAAAAAAACATACAAGGAAGGAGGAGTCCAATTGGAAAATACAAAAAGGAATGGAAAATTTTTATTATCTCACTGAAAGCAGCTTTTCCTCTATGTATGTTTAAAATCCCAATCTTTTTATTTCCCCTGGGTGTTCAGTTGGACAGATCCACATTTATAAGCCACAACAAAAAGACCATCACAGAAGTCATGGTGAATATCCTCGATACAGTCTGCTCTCTGACCCAGAGGAAAAGGATGCTTAGCCACATTTAATCTATGTTTCTGTAGAACAGATACTGGCATCTGAGCCAGTTCTTCAGGTTTTCTTTCTTCGTAGTCAATTATACCATTTCCCTGACCTATTTTAGAGGAATCACATCTAAGGAAGAGATGAATCACCCACAAATGTCTCTCTGCAACTATGAAGAGATAATTAAGATAATTAGATGAGTTCTAGATAGTTAAATTTGGTCAGACAAATTCCACCCAAGAGGTCTACCATGCATATGAACAAACAAAGCAAAAAGAAAACAAAAATCAAATAATCACAGCATGTGCAAGTGAATGCCAGTCCTCAGTATCATCTGTGTCTGCAGGCTCACAGAGTCATATCTGAGCCATCACACCGCCCTTCATTATTCTGCTCAAGACTAATTCTCATGTGTAGAACCTGTATAGTTGTATCTCTCTACTCAATGGCATTCACATTAGGCTAGAGAGACTTTGCAGACTTTTGCCTCTCTCCATAAGAATTTGTACTTGACTGTTTTAGTACATGGAATATGTTTATTGAATACATTTTTCTGTACATAACACTGAGGAACAGTAAGAAGCAGAAGTAAAAAAAACAGGGGTATTTGACTATGGGATACACCAGTTTACCTTCAGAGCCAGGAAGAGGTTAAGTGGTGTTGCATTAAAAGGTTAATATCAACTTCAGTGCTACAAGCCCAGTTGTTTTCAAATTGGATTTGTATGACCAACCTTAGGGAAGTTGGCCACTCCCAATAAGCACTCTTACGAACAAAACTGGTGAAGGGTCTGGAACACAAGTCCTACAGGCAGCAGCTGAGGGAACTGGGATTTTTCAGTTTGGAGAACAGGAGGCTCAGGGGAGACCTTACAGCTCTCTACAACTTCCTACAGGAGGCTGTGGTGAGGTGGGCCTCTTCTCCTGGGTAACAGTGATAGGACAAGAAGTAACAGTCTCAAGTCATGCCAGGGAAGGTTCAGGTTAGATATTAGAAAGAATTTCTTCCCAGAAAGAGTGGCAAGGCATTGGAACAGGCTGCCCAAGGAAATGGTTGAGTCACCGCCCCTGAATGTGCTTAAGTAAAGGCAGTTGTAGATATAGTACTTAGGAACGTGGTTTAGGGGGTAAGCATCAGTATAACTGAGTGCACGAACCTTACCCAATAGTTGTCGCTATAATGGGAAGGGAAGCAAGGCTCAGCTCACTGACTGGTTCCTGAAGCTACTTGACTTGTCTCCAATGGTACCTTCCCCAAAATCCCTTCTCTCAAGCCATTTTTATATTAATTTTTTTTTTTAAACTTTCAGGTGGAGCTTGTGTAACTATAATCATACCTGCTTTGTTGTTATTGATGAATATCCCAATAACTTATTTCCAATAATTACTCTACGTAATCCACCCTGACTATAGTCACTCAAGCTTCTCAGTATTTAGAAGGAACTGGGGAGATCAGATGCAGTCATAGAACAAAAAGAAAAAATAATGGAATCTTAGAACGGCTTCGGTTATAAGGGACTTCAAAGATCATCTAGGTCTAACATCCCTGCCATGGGTAGAGTTGTCAACTACTAGATCGAGCACAAGAACAGGCTTCCCAGGGCCCCATCCAACCTGGCCTTGAATGCCTCCAGAGATGGGACATCCACAACTTCTCTGGGCAGCCTATTCTAGTCCCTAACCACCCCTCAGTGAAAAATTTCACCCTGACATTTAATCTGTATCTCCTCTTTTTTAGTTCAATACCACTCCCCCTTACCCAGTCTTGTTAAGAAAATCAGAGTTTAAGGGCTCTCAGGTTGTTCACCATTTATGGGGTAAAATGATTGGCTCACGGTCATATTATTTAGCAGGACTGTATTACCAGTTTTGAGCAAGGTCTCAAGCATCATGTCCATACTAAAATAGAAGGTTGAGGGGAGCACACTGCCATAGGTGAAGGAAAGGGACTAACAATTGTCCCACGCCTCCACTTTCTATATCTGTCTGTAATAGTCCTCTTAAAGAGAGATACTAACAACATCTGAGAGAGGTCAGGGAAAGGTAAACCAACAAAACAGGGAGGGCCAGGAGACGAAAGTAAAATGTTTTGCTCACAATAGCAGCCTATTAGATGTTCTCAACTTCCATTACTGCTTTTGTACCTTTTTTTTTTTTCCTTTTTCCTTCTCCACAAGTATCTTGGCAAAAATAACAGGCTTTGACAGTTGTAACAATAAAACCTACCTTCCCAAAGGGGAAAAAAAAAGCTAACAAGTAAAAAATTTGCTACTCTTGAAAAATATGTTGTCAAAATCCATAGAAGACATTTAAGACACAAAAAGGAAGGTGCATCCCTTTGTGATAGGCATTTTCTATAAAAAAAGATACACATCACTCCTTCAGATTGTAAAGAGGTGACTTTTTTATCTCAAGAATGCCAGGAAAATAAAGCCCAGCAGAAAATTCTGGTCAGGCTCTGTTCTCAGATATGCCTACTAGAGATCACAACCTAAAGGTATCAGCAAACTGATGTTGTTTCCATTCCCAAAAGCCAAGCTAACCAAGAAGAATAAGTGCACTTTGCTTAATGAATGCACATTGCATCTATGTGCTGCGTTTACAACATAGAACACAAGTGTCCACCAGCTCCTAACCCTCACTGATACTTTGCTGTATTCTCAAGCCACATCTCATCCTTTACATGGGCCGTAACCTCCTTAGGGTATCTTTCTCTATTGCATTATATAAGCAAACAGTGCTTCTGAAAGCCCATCGTTGGCTTGCCAGATATCATATTGAGATTAATCACAGAGACACTGTGACTGTAATATGCAACTACATTTCAGAAAATAAAGGGCAGTTAGGCTATTTGTCTCTAACACTTTTGTATCGAATGAAGAGAGAAGCATCTCCAGAGGTAATTCATCCCACAGTAACTTGGGGCTGGATTCAGCTTCGCACACTTTGACATTGTAAGATATTCTGTTAACATCAGTGTCTCAAAGGCTTGCTGGGGACATAGATGGACTTGTCCGAGTCCAGGCAAGTCCTGGGCAAAGGTTGTGAAATCCTTTCTCTGGAGAACTTTGATGGACAAGGTCAGGGGCAAGGAGAGGAAGATAAGTTGCAGTTAAATAGTTGTGAAGCGGTCTTCTGTGTGGACTTATCTCAGGATGATGGCCATCTTGGGGGATACTCACATGACTCTTGCTCAAGCGCCCAGGGATGTCACGTAGGCAGCAGGAAAAGGAGGATAAAAGGAGGAACCGAAAACCATGAGGGTAGGTGTCTGCCATCAGATCCCTCACCACGGAATTCCTGCGTACTGGCGGACTCCCCTGGGCCTGCTACCTGAGTCCTGCTGCTTCCTCCTGGATCGGCTCCGCGACTTCCTTCTGCCACCTGCTTGCTGCCCAAGGCCGGCCACGCTGCTTCTCTCTCTCCTCCCCTGCTGCTTCTACTTCGGACCATCGAAACGTCGTGCACTGGGACCGCTGCTGGATCCTGGTGGTGATTATCCCCGCTTTACGCAATTCTTGCTTCTTTCCTCTCTTTTCTATCGCCCTCCTTCCCTTCCCCATCTCCCTGATTAGGATTATAATAAACTGGTCGGACCAACATATGAACCGTTGTTTCTTAATCTCACGCCGGGTATATAATATTAAAAGAACCTCATCTCCCTCCTATAAATCGGAGCAAGACAGACATCTAATGACCTCTAATGCCTGGAGTATTCCAAACATCTGCACAAAGCTGAGAGACACAGCAGAAATAATAAAAAGGTCCCACGCACTCCTGAGTGCTGGAAGGCAGCCAAGATACCCTATGACATCCCAAACGCGCTAAAATCCATCACTGCTGCTTTGAAATGCTCAAGGGAGGCAGGAAAAAGCAACAGTTGTATTCTCTCAGAACTTTAATGGGCACTCAGCAGATACCTCTTACAACACCAGATTTTCTGACAGCTCTTGGACGAAAATGGTCAAAACTCAACAGTCTTTCCTTCTCAGACAGACTGTCCAGTTAAACCCCGAGCTTAGTTTAAGAATCAAACAATGTGCAAAACCCACCTGCAATGCTTTATTACAAGCAGTGCTTGTAAAGTGTGTCTGAAAAAACAAGGGGACACAATACATGAGGGTTTTCTTTTTTTCCTTCTATTTTAATGATACAGATCCCATTTCTCACTTTCAGTTTCCTGAGAGAGAGCAACAACAGCAAAATTAATCACTTTACTATTGGCTCTGGTCTATTGTGATACCAGAAAATAAAAGTTGCTTTGAACTTACTAGAAATCAAACCAAGAAATAGAGGCATTCTTCCCTGTTAAGGAGGTCCAACAATTGTAGAGTGAGATGTTATGGTGCTTTGCATACAAGGCAACTAGGTGCTGTCTCCCACAATGGATGTGGATCTACCTTTTCATGGCTCAGTGTCTCTGGCCATGAACTTCATCTACAGAGCAGACGTCTGGAATTGACTCATGGGTCTCCCATTACAAACTCAAAGAACTGAAGGTGACAGGACCCTGAGTTACAGGGTAGGCATATCGTGAATTTAGTATCAAGCCAATACAGATCTTTTAGACACTTCAGTTCATTAATAGAAGAACAGAATAACCATGATTATTTCAGTTTTCTCATTTCTTAAAAATGTTTAATAACTTTTTCCAACTAAGAACAAAAAGTGTAATGGCAGCTTCCAGTTTGTCTCTTGCTATGGAAATAGTGTTTTTAAAATCACATCTAAGACAAATACCCAGATGTATAATCATTTTTAAAAATGCACTCAAATTCACACTGCTGTAGTTGGATGACCTAGGCCTATAAAACTGCTAATTAAAATGAGAGAGCTTTTACAGTACAGTCATTTTAAAATATGGATAGAGTAGTTCTTTGTCTCATGTTTGATATATGACTTACCTTTAGCTTGCATCCTGACTTTTTTTTTTTTTTAATCAACAAATGATGGATAGTGTTATACACACTGTGTTTTTGATGAAGGTCATCATGAGTCAACGTTAAGTGAGAGAAGATTTAGATCTGCACATTACAGACTATTGGAGATACGTGTTTGCAATAATACAAACGTATTAAACTAAATATGGTTAAACAAAGTCCAGTTCTGAAAGAGCATTCTGTTTGCTGTTGAACAAAAGCAGTAACTAAGCATTCTGAACATCAGTTGCTAAAATGAGACCGTCATATCCATGATACTTCTATGGGAGCATAGGTTCACCTCCAATCTGAGAAGTCCCATCTGTAGCTGCTTCATGTTCCTCACAGGATAACAGTGTCTAGTAAATACTACGTGGCACTAAATAGAGTTATGTCTGTTTGATTTTGAGCTCAGAGGAGGTTAAGAACTTAAAGAAATAGGGTGATTTATAGTAAATACATCTCGCTTACAAAGCAAGGGTCGTTGTCTTTTAAAACATCGCACTATTTCGTTCCTATTTCTGTCTCCAGCTCCTTTACTTCTGTTTTTCCCTGCCTCTCTGCCCTTTCACATGAAAATAAATCCTCCTCAAGTCTCAGCTTTGCAAACAATTTCACACATCTTTAACTTCACACAGATGACCAGATCCTTTTTACCCAAAAGAGCAGAGCTAAGCCCAGGCATTAGCATTCAGAGCGCAGAGACTCAGCATGGGAACTTTTGTTGTTCCAGAACTGGAATTCCACCCATTTGGGTCAGCCATCCTGCTCTGCCCCTCCCAGCCCCTCACTTAAAAGGGAACATGAGAAGCAGAAAAGACCTTGACTCCACCCAGTGTTTTCACCACTGTTTTCATCAGCAATCCAAAATACACATCATACAAGCCTCTACAAAGAAAATCAACTTGATTTCATTTCTTACCTCCCTCAGAAAGTTGTTTCTATGTTTAAATTCCCTGAGTTCTGGTAAAAATGAATCTTATTTCCAGGCTGAATGCATCTCACCTCACGTGCCAATGCACATACACATTACACAACTTTTTGCAAGAACAGAGAGTCTTCTACCATCAGATTCCTTTCGTATGCATCAGTACTTAAGCAATAAAGTTGCCTTTCCACTTGGATAACAGTTTGGAATAATATTTGTATTTGTCAACATCATGGTTTTTAATGCTGGAGTACATAGATGTTTACATTTCTGCATGCTTTCCAGCATTATCAAATTGATAAGGAGATTATATTAATCCCATATGAATATCACATTGCTTCAACTTCTTTAAAAATAAAGGTGAAATTTGAGGTAAATTTGTTTGTCCTTTGTTCCAAAAATCTCATTGCAACCTGCAGCTGAACTGCTCCTCTTTCAGTACTATTAGTGACCACCAGGCAGTACAATATGCTGGCAATGTATAATCTCAAAGCTATATGTGTAATTATCTACTAGACATACAATCGAGAAAAATACTTTTGCTGAAAATAATAGGTTTATTTTCTAGTAAGTGCTGCCTTGTACATGGACAATAATACTTTTGATCTTTAGATCTCTTGATAATTGCATGTGCACTTAAAATACATTTATTAAAGCTGTCTTCAGTCTTGTAACATTATTTTTTCATAATAGTAAGTTCAATGTCTCTGTGTTAGAAAATAAATTAACAATCCATGCAAAGAGGTACAAATGTATCCTGGTGGAGTTGATCAGTTTTGCCTTATCAGCAGTTACATGGCCCATCTGTGCACTGCTTTGTCATGTGATACTCCAACATCATGGTCTCTAAATCCCAAATAACATGTCACTCATGCTCCCTTTTTGTAATAACACACATGGACAGCTGGGACACTTCAGAGATCTACAGTGTGATGTATTCAAAGGTGATCCATCAGGTACTTTGTAGTATTTTCATAGATTTCCATCTATATGTCAGCAATGTACACTGATAGCACACCTATGTGAAATTTCACTGGACTGATATTTAAAAAATAGACATCATCCCAAAGTTAATCAAGCAACGTGGAAATTAGTTGCTCTTTGACACCCTAAAAATCAGGGTATAGTCACAGCAATAAAGCAAAAAAAAAAAAAAAAAACAACTCTACCTATAATCAGAAGCATACAATACCATAGAATCGTGAACAACAGTGCAACAGAATAGCACAAACTTCAATCATGAAATCAACACAAAAATCAACCACCGTACAACAACTTGGGTTGAAAAGGACTTTAGAGCCCATCCAGCTCCAATATCCTGCCAAGGGCTGGGTGACCTGTACCAGATCAGGCTGCCCATCCAACCTAACACTGAACACCTCCTGGGATGGAGCATCCACAGCCTCCTGGGCAGCCTGTGCCAGTGCCTTACTGCCCTCTGAGCGCAGAATTTCTTCCTAACATCTATTCTAAATCACACATCTTTTAGTTTAAAGCCATTCCCTTTTGTCATACCACAGACAGTTTAAAAAGCTGGTCTCCCTTCTATAAATATTTATCTGTTAAACAGAAAAGGAAATAAATGAGTAAGCACAAATACATGCAGTGTGGAAAAAAAATGCCACCTACCTTATCTGTGTTCAGACACGTTTTTAGAGAATGTCTGAGGAACACTGAGGATGGGTATATCTTCATAAATTAAACTGTAGAGACAGAAAAATCTCTCCATCAGAGAACTATCCTTTATTATATTATTAATCAAAAATCATATACTAATATATATCAGATACTCATAAACAAACTTATCGACCCTATCTAGTTGCCTAAGCATATTCCATAAGCAATTTTGCAAATATATGTGTGGGTGTACAAATACACACACACACACATATATATATATATTCACATGCACATATACCAATGTATCCACAGTACTTGTCAAGTCTGTTTTCTGACTTCTGCCCATGAAAAGGCACAGTTTATTTTCACTTCTCATTCTTCTTTTTGTTCATCTTTTCTAATCACATTGTTTCTTATATTGGAGATTAACTTCTTTATCCTGTTCTAAAATCTAAATTTTTAACTCATACTTTATGAAGGTGCTTGTGCTCTGCTATTAGGCTTTTTAACAAAACAAAATTCATTAAGGCCGAAGAATAGATTTGTACTGTTTCAAAGCTTGTGATGATTGCTGCTTTCAGATCTCAGCACTGTCTGTAATCCCATAGGTCTAAAAAGTCATTGTCTGGTGTAGATTCAATGCAAGCTATGCAATGCGTGAGCTATTACTGCATGAGCCGGAGTCCAGCTCTTCTAATCAGCAACTCTGCAGTATCTGTATTTCCTATCACTACAGTGATTAACACCACAATCATACAAGAGCAAATAAACTTGGCTGGCTGAAGCAGTGCAAAGTTTACGTCTGCTCAGCCAGTTTAAGAAATACACCCAGAATTTGTGCATTTAAATTGCTTATAACATGTATTGGTTTGTTTTCCTTTTTAGAGGTAGCACTCAAGTCAGCAAGCACGTGTTTTGTTTTGTTTTTTTTGCCAAAGGCTTCCCATTTGTTAGGCCTTCAGTGACCTTTATGTTTTCAAATTAAGTCTCCTTGTAGCTTTTCCTGAACTTATGATGGCACTCAGCTTAAAGCAAAAGAGTCTGCAAAATATCAGTTTCCACCTCACATGTCCCTGTCTCTTCCCTGGTAAGAAGTGAACTATGTCCAGCAGTTTCAGCTCTTGTAAAAGTAAACATTTATGTGAAAAATCTGAGGTACTTAGAGCTTCAGGTTAGTAATGGCCAATAGAAAATGTTACTATTTGAGATGTTACAGAATGCATGCTTTGTTTCCAGCCCTGAAAATAGATCTCTTTAGAAGGCAAAAACACATTATCTAATCTATAAAGGCTGTAGGAACCAAGAGGGAAATGGCAGATTTAAAGCTTTTATGAGTTATCTGTATGAGTTTTTCCACATTGTATATAGTCATCATCCGTGACACAGATAATAGAATGTTTTTTGCTTGTTTTCAAACTCATATATGTGGTGTAGTTTTGTAATATCAGAAGAAATTGCTAATAGGAGAATGGTAAAAAAAGATTGTAGCTTTTTTTTTTCCTCCTTCATCTTTTGGAGGAGGATTTATCCATCCTCAGTGAGCTGGATTGCTGTAGTCCAGAATCTATTCTGCTTTGTCTATTAGTAGAAAATCTGCAGGATTTCAGTAGCAGAGGTGATCAGTATGTGAGAAGGCCAAGAGCTGCTCTGGGTGACGCACAGCTGCTTCCATGCATCTCTGACAGCCAAAATCTCAGCCCAAGGAGCACATGGCCACTCAAACATGTTTTAGAAAGAGTGGCAGCTGCCTGGGGGAGAAGTGGGAGTTAGGAATACAAGAGGCATATTAAAGGAGAAGCTCAAAGTTCCTTACTCCGAGTGAGTGCCTCACTCCGAGCAGGGATATGCTCATGGGAGACTTACACTGGAATAGGGATGGTCCAAAAGAGACTATAATCTGTGGATGGTTCACACATCAGGGCAGGGACACCTCTGAAGAATCTGTGTCCTGTGAATATCTCACAGTGGGTCAAGGATGATTCAAAATAGATAACAACTTGTGGGTAACCCATATCAGAGCAGAGGAAAACAAGTAAAAAAGTAAGAATGATAAACTGAAACCATTATATGCACAACCCCAAACTCCCGTGCTGCTCCCTTACTGAAGGGATTGAGACAGGCTGAGTATAACTCACAGTGAAAGCAATTAAAGTTGAGACTAAGTGGAGAGGAGAGAAACTGGGTTGGAGCTGAGCATGGGTAGGGGGAGAGATGTGTCCCTGTCAGTTTGCTTAACTGTTTATCTGTTCTTCTGGCCAAATCAGTAAGTAAAATTTTAAGTGACAATAAAATAATAAAAAATTGCAAGTTGAGACTCTTTTGAGTGCAATAATACTAAATAGTGTTTGTGTAGCAGCAGGGAAGATATGGATTCAAGGTCCTGCCTTTTTGGTTGCCTGATACCAGGAACATTTTATAGCTCTTCACTACCACTGCTGCCTTTACAATGGATGGGTTTTATTCCTGGCATGCATTCAGAATAAAGCCAGGCTGTGTGTTCTAAAGATAGAAGATCCAAAGCACTCTTGGCACCCACAGCTTAAACATAAACTAAGAATGATGAGCACTTCCAGCAGGTAGTCAAACTAACTGCACAAGGAAGTGTGGACAGCACAAATTAAAATAGTCAGTAACTACAGGATAATCCGCCAAAAATCAATCCCCAGATGATTAAAAATGGGAAATACCAACACGTGTATAAATCTCGCAGTAAAAGTTCTCACGTTAGTTTATGTTTAGGTGTTAAGCCAACATAATACTGTACCTCTTCTCCATAATTAAAACAATATATTTAATCTTATACTCCCATTTCCCTGCAACTATTGATAATGCAACCTGTATTTTAACAGATTATGAGTGTTTCACATAGAAAACAAACTCCTGTGTCAGAAGTTCTTCCTTCTCTTCTGATCACTGTGTTTCAAACAACCGAGGCTGCTTTTCATCATTATACTTTGACTACAGGTTCTCATAGGGTGCAGCAGTCCACTGATAATCAGTAGAGCTACACCACAGCCTTGCACATCAGTTAAGGCATATCCATGTAGGAAAAAAAAAAAAAAAAGCTTGTTTTAAAATAATGATAACACTTTTTAAGCATACAGAGAATATATATATATTTTTATGAACTTAAAAGATATATTCCTCAATTTGTGTTTTTTGTTTTGTTTTGTTTTGATCCTAGGTGTGGATTAAAAGATTTTTCTGGTAAAATGCCAGATAAGCAAAGAGTGTCACAGTTTCCCACATGATGCTCAGGCTGATCCTACTTGGTTTAACTTGCTGAATAATACAACCACTGGTTCAAGCTGTGGCTTATCTACACCTCAACACAGAGAACATTTGTAAAAGAAGAACAAGAGACAGGAAGGGAAATACCTACTTGTTCTTTAATGAGAATTAGCCACCAGGACAGCATCCAGCTACGATTGTGACAACTATTTTGTTCTAAACTAGGAAAATTGCTTTAAACAGTGCTGTGAACAGATGTCCACAAGAAATACAGGATAGAAATGAGCAGTTCACAGGGTGCACAGCTTGTAGCGTGAGGGTGTTCACATTGGGAAAAGCTGATGTGTCAAGATCCGTCTCAGAAACACAGTTCCTGTGCTCTTATGTTCAGAACATTATATGCCTCAAGAAAGTTTACAGCCTAAGGGATATTTTTCAGGTTGGATATCAGGAAAAATTTCTTCTCTGAAGGATGGTATTGCATTGACACAGGCTGCCCAGGGAGGTAGTGGAATCACCGTTCCTGGGGGTGATCAGAGATGTGGCACTGAGGGACATGATTATCAGGCATGATGGGGATGAGCTGATGGTAGGACTTCACGGTGTTCAGAGTCATTTCCAATTTTAATGATTTCTATTCTTATATCAAAAAGCAAAACTACTAAAAAAATTTTATATATTGCTATTGGTTTGCATTCTGTTGGGTTGAAAATCAGCCTAAGCATAAACATTCTGGTGCAGTCCACTCTGAGATGAGCCTGGCAGAAACGTATCAAGAGTACCAATCTCAAAGCTCTTAAAATGTAGGAATCCAGCCACTGCCAAAAAGGACCTGGGAGTACTGGTGGACGGCAAGCAGGACATGAGCCAGCAGTGTCCCTCATAGCCCAGAAAGCCAAATCTACGCTGAGCTGCATCAAAAAAAGCACAGCCAGCAGGGCGAGGGAGGTGATCCTGCCCCTCTGCTCTGTGCTGGTGAGGCCTCACCTGGAGTACCGCGTCCCTGTATACATTAAAAATCAGGCTGGACAACAAGCTGATGGAGCTGTAGGTGTCCCTGTTCATTATAGGGGAGTTGGACTAGATGGCGTTTACCGTCCCTTCCAACTCAAAAACTCTATGCTTAGAATCTCAGAAAGTCAACAGATGTAGCAGGTGAAGCACAAATGGTGCTACTGGGTTTTCCTATGGGACCTGTGGCTGTTAGCATCCATTCAACAGTTTTGTCTTTATTCACATTTCATATCTCTTCTTAACAATAGAAAGTCATAAACACAAATACAAATGACACTGCCCTCATGAGAAATAGATGGGTGGTTGCCTTCTCCCTCAGGTAACATATAAATTGCCTACTCTGAAGAAAGGTGTTTAAGGTGCACTGGTTTCATCGTTTCTTACCACTTGCCACTATTACACACCTCTTTTCATTTGAAAGCTATAAAGACATCCAGTTTTTATACATTTTAGACAAAACACCTCACAGATAGAGCTAGCTGAAAGAAACCATGTTTCAGTATGACAGTGTAATAGTGTCTATTCGTCTCAAACAAACAGCTTCTGCTGTAGAATAGTTGAGAATTCATAATAATTCCTCCATACAGAATGGAGTCCTTTCATTCAGTACATCACTGTTGCTTGAACGGTAGATTCTTCTGTGTCACAATTTAGAAAGTAACTCATAGATACACCTGTACAATAAATGTGATCAATTCATTTCTTCTGTACATTTTTCCCTTGAGTGTGTTGTTTCCTTTTTTTTTTTTTTTTTAAACAATGCAACAAGTTGGATGGCTGAGCTGGCAAACACACATGTCGATTTTAGTACTTGTAAACAAAAAAAAATTCTGGTGGCTATGCAGATTTCCAATAGTAAATGTGTGTCATCAGCAACACAAAACTTGTCAAATGTACAATATAACCGAACAGCATTTCAAGTAAGACTCCCATCTAAAATCAGCTTAGAACTCTCTTACCTATTGGATAGACTAAACCTTCTGGGAATCCTACACTGATTTCTGTAGACCTTCAGTTAAAACCAAGATTAGGAGATACTTCCTTTGCAACCATTTGCAGAAGCAGCTGAGATTAAACGCCTGTCTCTCCTTGAGGATCTTGTGCTTCTATGATGAAAAGTATGGTCTCATAATGACTAATACAGACTTGTTCCTTAATGAATCACCCAGCAGGTGATTCATTCACAGGGTTGGTCTGTTGGTTTTGCATCTCTGACAAATTGCATACATAACAGAATATTCAACAGCTCTTATTTCAACATCAGTTTTATACTGAAAAGGACAGAGATGATATTAACTTATGATCAAAAGAACAGCATACCTGTACTAATGAAGTCCAAAGGGAAAAGTCCACTTTTTAAATTCCACTCACTGCATTGGAGCCAGAACAGCAGCTCTACACCAGCTCAGTTCTCTGCAGCATGTGGCCATAGCAGATTAGCCCTAAGAGTCACACCCTAAAACTGAAATTATCCATTCACAGCCCAACTCATTTCACCTGAGACTATTCTAAGATTTCAACCAAGAAGCAGCTTCCATGGCTGGAAACATGCAAGGAACCAAATAGTATAAACAGCCTCCTAAAGTCATATTTCCTCCTCCTTTATCCAAACAGAATTTTTCTTTCTTTCAGCTACAAAGTGAGTTTAGCCCAAGACTTAGTCTTCCACCAGTGAAAATTTGCTGATTTTCTGTACATACTGTTGTAAAGAATGCTGTCTTCCATTGTACACGGGTAGAAACAAAGCCTCTATCCACCTGAGAAAGAATTTTCTGAGCTCTGTAATGGGACCCAGATTTGTACCCATTGTAAAAGGTCTTAAACTAATTGAGTGCATAAAGAACCCATTCTGTACACCTAGCCTGATTTTTGAGCTTTAAAGCCATGCGTAACATCTCCAAGACATTTAAGTGCATTAAAAAATACATCCTTTCATCATCCTAGCTTTGTGCTCACCTCTGTGTCTCTCTCTGTCCCTTTCCTGCCATGCTCTCTCTGATCTGTGCAGCTGGAACACGCAGTGCTTTTTAGGCACCTGAAGCACAGATGTCCCCACCTGAACAGTCTGTCACCCATTTTAGGATCTTTTTTCAGTTAGCTGAATTGTGCCCTAAAATAGCACCCTTTTCTAATCATGCAACTAGCTCCAGTACAGGTACCTGACTGATAAAAATTAAGTGGGGTGAACGAGTCATATGGTCACAGATACACACTAGGACAATTTCAATCCCAATTTGGAATAGGAGGAAAAACTGCCTAAATAACAAAGCAACACGTCTATCAAGCCACCAGGATTGAACCAACCACAAAGCAAGATTAGTGAATGGTATATTGCTGCAATTCCTTTATCACACAACCACAGAGTGATAAATGAAAAACATTCCTTGCTATTTTTCAAATCAGGTAACTGAAAGTTAGAATGCAGTTTCTCCAGTTTCTCTTTAAGACACTCCAATTAGTTACTGCTGTGAACCACCAACATCAAACATTGGAAGGGCAAGAGTTTCAAAGATTTCAAAAATGTCACTGCTTGGATTTGCTATAGAAGGAGAATTGCACTGTGTTGTGCTATGGAGTGAAAAATGATAACTTCTTCCTGAGGATCCTGCAAGATGAGAACATCATGCAATCCATGTTTTTTTTGTTGCTTCTTTTTCCTCCTTTTTCTCCCCTGCAGGAATTAAATGGAGGATTTTCATTTCTTATGATTGTTTTTCTCAGCTGTGTTGATTCTGTGCCATTATGTATTTATTTCATAGAATTTAGGGATGAATTTTGCAAGGTCCTAGAGACGTACTTCATTTTAAACACTGTCACTTGTGCTATTAGCTTTGAAATCACGTGCAAAGTTAACCATATCCATAAACATCTTCAGGATTGTAGAACCTGAAATTGCGTACAGCAAATCTCCCAATTACAAGTAAATACATTATGTGTATCTAAACAAGGATGTATTTTTAGAGGGTTAGAACATTCAGAGTTTTACTGTTAGTGCAAAACTTTGCCCTCATTAGCGCGTCTGGAAGACTTGCAATGGAAGCAGTCTAGAGTTTCTTGTTGTCAGCACTTCTGGATATTCAGCATTTCTGAATATCCAGCTCTTACTCTAAACACGGACAATAAAAAGCATGTTCCACAGTCACAGAGAAAAACATGTAACAGACACTTCAGCAAAAGAACAGAAATGGCCACACTCCAATAATCTCACTGTAATTACTCATCCATAGTTATCTGCATGGAGCTGGAATACACCATTATCTCTATTTCCCTCATTTGCAGTAGCTCTTGCCTTTTTTATCTCATGATTATACTGCAGTTGTATTCCTTCCTAATGCATGGGTGATTAGTTATTTCAGTGGAGCAGTAAATTTCTAATTGTTTTCCTTCATGTGTTGGGTCAGTAAACTTCCGACCCAGACACAGATATGAAATACTCATTCTGGGTTGATTATGAAATGGTTTGGAATGGGTCTGTGTTATGAACAAAGAGTCTGATACTCTTACTTTGTCTGGAACAATTATCCTACACTGTTCAATTTGGTAAGGAATGACTGCAAAACAAGAGATGGAGAAGAATCGGAAATATGGTCCAAAAAATGTTCCAGCATCTTTTAATCAAAAACAGAATGATGAGCATGACATTCTTAAAACAATTGAAAAACCAGAAGTGTTAGAGTTTGATTTGTCCTAAACATTAGCTTTAGTGGCTTGCTGCTCTCTCCCCTGCAACATATATCTCAAACTTTCAATCATTCCTTTGTGCACTGCTCCACTGACTCCATTTTCTCGTTTTCATGATGGGAATGTGCTTTAAAAATAGCACAGTTTAGCCTTTAGCTAAGACAGCTTCAGATCACCACAACAGATGCTTTCCTGAGCCGATGAGGTGAATTCCCATCACATATTTCAGCTGATGGCATTGTATTTCAGCTTCATTAAATGAAGTTTAAGTGGCACGAGAAAAGCCGTTCCTGGGCCATTTCATGCTCCATATAATCCTCAGTGTGCTGTTTTTCACCAGTATTGAGAGAGAAGGTGAGGGAGAAAGCTACCATGACCACAGGTAGCAGAGAACAGGGCTGCTGGCTGCCAGCAACATGTAGCAGTGCTAATAAGCCTGAGGAAAAAGGCAAAGAAAGACAGGTCCAAATAAATGAATGAATGAGTGACTTAGCGGTGGCCTAAAACAGAAAAAGTGTGCATGCATGCCTGGCACGAAGGTTGCAGTGTAGTGAGAGGTCGTGAAAACAGGCACAGCAATGGAAAAATGTATTTAGAGGAAGAACAAAATCTGTGATTGGAAAGAAAGAGAAAAGGAAGTAACCTATACGAGTCCCCTGATATTGTTGCTGCTGATATTGCTTTAACTTTCCTTCTAGATTTATGGAACACTGACCTTACGAGACCTGCCAGCGATTCAGTATTATCTCAGAAAAAGAATCTGCTATGAAATATCCACACGCTTGTATTGTTAGAACAGCAAGTATCTAACATGACTGATTTTGAATAGGAAATATCATCAATGAATGAGAAAAAACAAACAAAAAACCCTGTTTCATTCTGTAAAAAAACATGGAAGCCATGTAGTGCATCATGGTTTCCTTCAGGATTCTAACTGTTGGATTTTCAGTCTAAGATAAAGGCATTAGGTGGCATCCAACAGTAACTGTTCAGTATTACACAGCTGCTTGCATGATATTCTTCTATCAGAGATGGGCATTCATTCTTTTACCTAAAGACTGCCTACTAGAACGCATCTGTAAGGATGAAGTACTAAGATTAATTAAAACTAGGTGAAAAGTTAAGACATTACTCTGCAGAGCATGCTCTCTCTTAAAATAAAAAAAAAAAAAAAAAAAAAGTTAGTGCTCCAAATCCATACCAGATCTATGAAACATAATTGTTTCCTTTGGAAAACTGTACCTTGAAAACCTGTACATTTCATTTTGAGAGTGCAGTACTTTCCCTTCACAATCCCTTGATTTTAGTTACACAATTTAATGAATTACTTTGGCTGTAAGTAGAGATTAATATGTAGTATTACTAATACTACACAACATTCTGTAGTGCTGTCCTCATAAAATCACTAAGAATAGATTGATACTTAATATTCCATAGAACTCTACTGATAATTCCACGACAGTAAACTGAACAATGCAGCAAACTATATCAACACCAATAGTGTCAGTCAGGCAGCATTTCTAAAGTCAGAAGGGGAAAGCCTAGACATATTTTGGAGACAGATGAAATTTGCAAAGTGATCAATCTTCTAATCTTCATTTTATGACTTCAAGTCACCAGATGATAAGTTTTTATCTTGGCTTTAACTGAACTTGACCTTTGGGAAAAAGATCAGCTTAGAATGGGTTGGGTTGGAAGGGACCTCGAAGAACCAACATCCAGCTTCATTAAATATAACTGACCATTAGATCTTTACATTTTGATTTAAAATGTGCTTGAATGCATTATCCCTCTCAATCTCTAGGATCTATCAGCACACTCACAGCACCACAATGGCTGCATCCGATTCCCTATTGACTTTCCATTCAAATATCAATTTTAGAACTGTCAGGTCAGTGGGAATTGGCAGTCAGTTTGTGCCTAGAGAAGCCTTACAGTGTGGGTGGTATGAAGATGCCAACAAACATCTATCTTTCCAAGCATCCAATCGGCTTCTAAGTAAACAACCATTACATTTGGAGGAGAAACTTCTATCCCATAGAAAGATCAACACTTAAATAGCAACATTCATTTTAGATCTAAGTGGGATATCTTTTTTGTAACTAGGAAAAGTTTTTTCCTAGTAAGGTACCTGATATCACACAAACTCATCACTTCTCCACATTAAGTCATATGCATTAAGTGCTACAATTTTATACCACATTTAAATTAGGAAAAGCAAACTTATGCAAGTAAGGGAAATTCAGGCTCTGTTGCAGAAAGAACAGTGTGAATTCAAACATAAGCAAAATGAGTAATCTGAGAGAATATCCTTTGGGAACCGGAGAGAAAGCGTTGCCATGTAAGTTTGACAGGATTTTGAATTTTAACCACTGTTCAACATATATTTGACATTTTTCTGGCTCTTTGTATACTTAGACCTAACAGAAAAGTGAGAAAATTGTGTCAATCTCTTGCCCTCAAAAGAATATGCCCTGGGCAACATTCTTGTTGCCTATTTAATCAGAACTTGATTTTATCTACAGTCTTCACATGCAACACAGTAAACAATAATCTAATTTTAGCATGAAGTCACTTCTCGAGCTTGTTTCATCTTCTGTCCCTCTCACCTGGGAGGAGCTCAGCACGTTGTAGCTCACTACAATTTCACAAACCTTATCCAGGGACGGATACCAGAGGGAACTCTTACTTTTTTACAGAGAATCACAGAACGGTTTGGGTTAGAAGGAACATTTAAAGACCATGTAGCCCGACCATTCTGCCATGAGCAGGAATACCTCTCACAAGATTAGACTGCCATGTTCTCCTAAGTCAAGAAAGATACGCTCTGTAGCACTTTTTCCAAATTTCTTTTAGGGAAAGAAGTAAAAATACTATCTTGCAAAACAAATTGAAATGAATAGTTCCAGGTACCTGCTCTTACAAGGTGAAGCCACTAGCTTATGATTTATCTTGGGAAAACTGAAGTAGTTCATCACACTCTGCACACAAGGACACAAAGAAGCAACACATTACACGAAGGCTGAGGGAAAAGTGTTCACTGGAACATTCCCTGGCAGCTCCTGCATTTGCAAAGTTCTGTAATTCATTTTTTCAAGCAATTCTACACCTATTGTCTATAATTTGTTCTGTAATAACACAGGCTTTAGGCAGAAGGTATTCTTGCACCCCATACATTATTCATTACGGTCCAGTCACTACCACGTTTGAGCTGCCTGCTTCAATATGCTCCACTTATGATATGCACCTGTAAGTGTTAAAGTTTCAGCTTTCATGACATCTGCTTTTCCCATGTTGACTCATGTCATACAAGAAACTCTTGACTTCAAATTTAGTAACTTGTTAAGAATAATTCATCATTTTTTTTACCATCATTCCTATTCTCTTCTACTCTTATATTTTTTTGCTAAAAGTAATATTCTTTATTATATGGCTTAAGGTACCTTTTCACTAGTACAAATTAACAGCAATGTATATTTTCTATTATTCTTTCTTCAAGAGAACTTTCCTTCTTCTCAGCTTTTTACCTTGTTTGTCTTCAACTATTGTTTTCATAGATCCAGTTACACCATTGCAGCTTAGCAAATCCTAGCCCTTATTTAACAGTCTGAAGAGAAATTTAAAATCCTACCCTGAAATTAAGTTATAAAGTAGAGAAGGAAACTGTAGTCAATTAATAATGAAGCAGAGAATTGCTTACTGGGCACTGAGCAGTTTTATCCTCGGAGCAAGTAATGCATATTCCACTACAAAAAGCAGTTTCTGGTATAAAACATTTGTTACAAGCATTCATACAGTTTAAATAACAAACCACAGAAAGTGCAATACGAGCTCGTGAATGCTGAAATAATGAAACATAGTTACCCTATTAAAATTGTTAGCAGCACCAGCAGAATACAACAGTAATCTCAATTGGAAGAAAACAGAACCTGATTAAAATCTTGTCGCTTTGTCTTTTTAATTGCAAAATGGAATAGGTTAATTACATCATCATCTCCTAATATCAACAACACTCTGGCCTGTGAACGGGATAGACTGTGAAAAAAAAATAATCTAGACTGAAAACTAGACTGAGTGCCATCTGTGACAAAGGTTTCTTATGTGGTAACTATATGAGATCTTTTTCTTACAAATTATTTGCATTATGTTAGCACTATAGATATACAGACTCTTAGAAGCTTGTTATACTGAATAGAGAGACAACTCCAGGCTCTTACCTATTTCATTCCACCTGATGAGTTCAAATGCCATTGGGAATGTCTTTACAAGACTAACCCCAGGTTATTCTACATATGCTTCAAGTACTAATATGATAACATTTTTTAATTAGTTTCATTTTTTCATTTTCAAAATAGGCAAAAAAAAAAAAAGATTACAAATTTTCATCAAAATGTGCTTTGTCAAATGCTTAGGAGAAAAATACTAATGAAATATTAAAGAAATCAACAGCTGATATCTACTTAAACTTAGTAATTTCCCAATGTATTTATATCTACACAGCCGCATCCTAACACGGCATAAGAGAGTTAAGTCCTATGAAAATTAATAGGACTACTCTGGCTTTTATAATCAGGACGATTAGCTTTGTGAAGTTATGTATTTTTCCTCTTTTTTTTTTTTTTAATAAAATCTATGTATCATAGAATCATAGAATCGCTTAGATTGGAAACGTCCTTAAAGATCATCTTCCCACTCTGTTTAAAACACATCAATCTCTGAAAAATGACTCCAAATGTATCAGTATATGAGTCTTTATTTACTATTATTTCACTTTCCAACCACTAAATTATGTATATGAAAGTGTTTTTAACAGTTCCCAGCCTTGCTTCCTATCAGAAAGTCAAGTTCTGTACTTTCATGTTTATGTATAATCTTCAATAACAAATATTCTTCTGGAAAAATTTCATTCCTACTTTCATCCAGGCAGCCATCCTGCCCACAACAGATTTAAAAGGGAATAACACTAAGCAGAAGTTGTCTAGGAGATTGGAATTGAGTAATTGTACTGATGTTTCACGAGACAGAAAATGATCTCAATTCAATCTCATTGCTGTGCTGCCCAAGTAGGTCTGACAGGAGAAAAAGAAAGAGATAAAACTAATTTTTCTCACTAACATAAGCAAACCAAAAGGGATTTCCCAGGTCACTATCATCTGTCAATCGGGCCTGCTTATCATTTTTGTGTAGCTTCTTCTGAGGTAAGAAGCAAATACTTCCTGGCATCATTATTATTTTTTTTTTTTTGTCAGAGATTTCAAACGTAAGAAGTACTTGTATTTTTACTGATTTTTTTTTTTAGGCTTTTCAGAAAAGCGAGTACAACTGTGCTTGCAAAATTTAATCAAGTAACAGGATTTTAAAAATAATAAGAAAAATAAAAAATAATAATAATCAAACATTGGAAATGTTTATAAGGAAAAAAAAGGCAAATCAAAACTATCTCGACTCATTCAATTAAGTCTGTAGACCTTTTAAGAAAAAAAACATCACTCTTAATTACACATTAAGCTCTTGGGCGTGGTGCAGAAATACCTGAGGAGAAGACTGACTTTTAATATTCTAGGTCCACAGAAATTATTACTCTCCTTCTTTTTGGCCTTAGAATCTGCAGTATTTTACATAACAGGGTGTTACATATTTTATGTATTACAAGGGAATCTGATTAGTTTAAGTTTCCTCATGAACTGTGACACAGCTCAGCTTTATTGTAATTCATGTTGAAGCATCTGGGAGTAGATCTTTTAAGTAGGACCAGACAGCATTTCACAGAACATAGCCAGAGGCAAATCTTGAAGACTGCTCAATGCTATTACTTCAAGTATAACTCACTAACAATGTTGGACCACAGTGGAAATACAATGGAGTCAAGCAAGAACTCTATGATTTAGAGGACTATAAATGTGGAAAGGTCCATGTGATTGTGATTATTATGTTTTACTCTAATATGTTTGCCCCTAATTTTTCTATCCAAGGAATCATAACTCAGGAGCAGGCACAATAAAAGCAAAGATAAATCCAAAATTTTCTCTGTCTGTCTTGGACATTAGATACTATTAGCCAGATCCCTCTCCTCCAACCAACCTTAAACATCTATATTGTTCATGCAGAATGAAAGCAATCTTCCTGTATTTGTCCAGTTCTTTTGTGAGGACACAAGACTGTATAAATGATGTATAAATGATAATGCCTCCCTGTCTCTCTGCTTGCAGCCAGAGTGCCTCTTCTCCTGCTACGTAAACTTTAGATACCACCCTCTTATGCTCACTATATTTCTGTGCATATCAAGGAGAATTTAAATGAACAGACATATACTACAAAAGTATAAAACAGTTAAACTGGTTGTAATCTCAACATAGAGCATACAGAGAGGTTTACTAGTGCATTTGAGAAGGCTTAGCTGACAGAATCACATGCATAGATGTTTGGTGAAGGAAAGGACAAACGCAAAGGCAACAAAACCTTACTCTCACACAATACTGACCAGTCCTACAAAACAAAATAAATCTTTTCAAATAGTCTTCACAGAATTCAAAGCGACTGGAAATAAGGTTTCTCAACCCAAGAAATAAAGAACATCCCCAATTTTTATCAGAGATCATAACCAATCTTTTCGAGAGTATCTAATTGTTTGTGTCCAGGATTTGATTCAATAATTTTGGAGGCCTGAAGGGAATTCCTAGTGTTAGCAAATTAAGAGCTTAGTAATTAGCTGTGACTAAGGATACCAACCTAAGTGATCACCGAGAACATCTTCTAAAACAGCCTGGTCCTTCCCAGCAAACAAGGAAAGGAGAAAATACGGTTAAATTGCATCTTGTCATCGGATTGCTTTGTTACATAAAATCTAAAGCCTTGAGTAGTCCCAAAACATATGGAGCTGAGGACCTTCGTAGAGTTTCATCTCCCCCTGATACCCAGATCCTTGATAACAGCAGCTGTCAGTCTGGCCTGGGTCCAGTAAGTCCAGGGCAGCCATTTCCCAGGCTGAATCAATGGCAAGGTTCACATCAAAATCCCAGCACTGAACACAATCTCTAGCCAGGATCCTCCGTTTATTCTGAAATTTTCTTAGGCAAGTCATGCAGCTTTTTAAGAAGTAATGCCAGTACAGATGGAAATTACTGGACTTCTCAAGATTTTCCACATGCAATCTGGCCTAGTGATGAAGGAACTCATGAAAATAGGCCAGATTAACCTGGCTCTGTGGTAACATTGTCAAACATATCATTATGGGAAATAAGACTGCTTTGCTGTGCTGTGGCTCTGGGCAGTCTAGTCTAGTGGTTGGCAAGCTTGCCCATGGCAGAGGGGGTTGAAACTAGACCATCACTATGGTCCTTTTCAAGCCAGGCCATTCTATGAATCTATGAAAATGTAGGGATAATGTAATACAAGACATAGAGGCCCCATCTACTTTCTAAAAAGAAAACTATAAAGTCTTTCTTGTTCAATCCCCATAGTACAATTCATATTAATTAATGGAGTCGACCCTGAGTAATGTAAAAATCTTTATCAGACAGATGGAAATTTGAAGCTCCAAAGCATAAAGACAATTAATTCAAAATCACCTGAAGTACAAATCTTCTCAATAATCACAAATCATATTTCAACCCATCAAAGGAACTGTGGAAAAGTACTTTAATCACTGTTAATCAAAATTCTTGTTATTTCTGTATGGTACCCTTGTTAGTTCAAAACAGTATTTTACACATGAAACATTTATATATATGTTTATGTGTATTATTATTATAGGTGCTTGTGGTTTTTGTTTTTTTTTTAAATGTATCCTGTATGTTCATGTGACTACCAATCTATCTGTCTCATAAAAACACCTCCTTTCACTTCTTAGTTCCATGATTCCTATTTTATCCTACTTCCAGGGAAATTTGACAAGGAGAGAGTCAAAATTTTAACATCCTGATGTCGCACCATCTTTCTCAGGAATTATAGAGTCCCTTTTTGACATGCAAAGACATGTTTTTGGTTTAGGAATGGAACTTGGGTTAAGGGAGGCAGTGTACACCTCTTTGCACTTTGGCTACCCTCTGTAAATCACTCAGGATAACTCTTTGGAGTACTCTGAGGTGCATAAGCATTTCACAAGTTTACAGACCATATTGTAGTATGAGTTTGGCTGCATTTGTAGAACACAGAATAAAATGCTTGTTTTATCATATAGTCAATCTGCAAACATATTTTATGGCAAGAATCAGGGACAGGTCTTCCAGAAATACACTAAAGGTAAAATATGCCACACTCTACCTTGTCAATTTACTTATCCAAGATCACCTGACATGGCTGCAATGGCACAGCACTCCCCTGCTTGTTATAACTATGATTTGGGGGATCTGTCTCTAGTGTCCACCACTAGAGTTTGTCTTTTACTCTTCGCCGTTATGGCACTCTATTGCATTATAGGGCATATTGCATTACGAACAATAAGCAATAAATAACTGTCAACATCTTTTTATTCTTTTTTCTTTCTCTGGGTGCCCCTGTTTTTTAAGCCTCCTTCTGAATAGTTCTGACTACAACAAAGTGAAAAGATTTTTAGGTCTTATGTAAAGTTCAGAAACAGAACTGGAAACAGCCCGTTAAAATGAATGACTTATGATAAATGGAAGAATGTGGCAAATGAACCATTTTATCAGCTTCCAATGTAGTCAAGTCTGCTAGGATCTTCAAAGGCATTTGGAAGAATTGCTCACTGTCGTGTGAAATTTCTCTAATGAAATATCTCTCGTACTGTCTGCCCTCCATTACTCATACAGGGTGTATACAGACAGTCCATCAAAATACATGTATTCTGGAAACGAGTAAGATGAGTTCTCTCTGGACTCATAAACCAAATTAGAACTGCACCTGTATTGACATAAAGCAGAAAAGCAGAAAGGAATAAAAAAAAAAAACCACGTCTTTTGAGGCATTATGCATGGGATAGATTGTCAAGCTGGAATTATTCAATATAGTGACACACAGATTAAGAGAAGTTTGCATTTTAACCCTAAAACAGACTGTGTTTCCTTACGCTGGAAACAGGAAATATTTTTAGTGCATACAAAATCCAGAGTTACATATTGGTTGTAACGGTTGTCTTTACATCTGAGGGAGAGATAGCATTTCTCACCTGAAAGACTTACCTCCAAACTTAAAGTCTGTTTGAAGAACATCATCTAGACCCCTGTGTACAGCTGGCCTGCAGATTCTTCATACGGATCTACATCCCTTTAAGATCTCTGTCTATATCCATTCCATGAGTCACCCCTACAGAGTGAACTAGGGTGATAAACTCAGAGAAGACAATCAGCTGCATATGGGACACTGAAGTTAGATAAGGCGGGATCATCCTCATTCAGTATTTACCACATATGGAATGGTTTCACTCTGACCTGGTCCCTCTGAGCTCTATAGTCAAGAGAGCTCACCTGGGCCCTTCATTCTACTTCAAAGCAAACAGAATTATTTGGATGACTCACACTAATGTTACCTTCTACTGATAATAAGTAGAGTTGAGGGTAGCTAGGTCAGATGTAGACACCACACATTCGAAGAACCTGAGATAAATCTCCACACTGCTAGTCAAAAATAAAACTCTGAAATGTCCAGCACAACTTCTACAATAAAATTCAAGGATCTGCATCTGACCACACAACTGTTTTATGAAGCAGAAGCAATATGTGGTGATGCATACACTCAGCGTTTCTTTAATGACTTTCTCCATCAGTTTAATGACTGTTCTGAACTAAAGAACTTCACAAAGATCGCAAATGCAATGAGGCAATTAACACTTCACACTGAACAACTGTCTACAGAATTTGATTCCTTCCAAATCTTTTATTTCTGGTCCTGTACTTACATCTGAACTTTATGAATCCAAAGGGAAATCTGGGATTACTGAAGATAAAGGCACCAATATCACTGATCTCAGCAGGTAAATATGCAGGAGTTCTCATTAGCCTGTTTTATTGATGCACAGTCCAAGTTCCAGTAGTAGACAGGTGCCTTGCTGCCTGGACTGTGTCAACCCACAGCAGTTTTTTAACTCCATACTTCGCTCTTCTAACAACAAATTATTTCAAGAATAATGAAAACAGTCAAGTCCATCACAGGCAATTCATATACCAGACTGACCAGTGACAGAATCTTCATGCTTGTTTGGAATTATTTACACAGAGCTCTCAGAATGAGTCCAGAGGAGGGCACTAAGATTATCAGAGGGAAGCACCTCTACTGTGAAGGAAGATTGAGAAAACTGGGATTGTTTAGCTTGGAGAAGAAAAGGCTTCAGGGAGACCTCATTGTACCTTCCAGTACTTGAAGGGAGAGTATAAACAGGAGGGGAAATGGCTGTTTATGAGGGTGGACGAGGGGGAATGGTTTTAAACTGAGACAGGGGAGGTTTAGGTCAGATATTAGGAGGAAGTTTTTCACAGAGGGTGGTGACACACTAGAACAGGTTGCCCAAGGAGATTGTGGATGCCCCATCCCTGGAAGCATTCAAGGCCAGGCTCTATGTGGCTCTGTGCAGCCTGGTCTGGTGATTGGTGACCCTGCACATAGCAGGGGGTTGAAACTGGATGATCATTGTGGTCCTTTTCAACCCAGACTATTCTATGATAAGAAAAGCTGACAACACAAGCGTTAGTTCTCTTTATGCCAGAGCGTTAGAAGGTTCACAATGTTGCTCCATCTCAGAAACCACAGCATCTTCAGCTGAGGATCTCTGCATCTCATCTAAATACTTCTTCATCCCCAGCTGGATGTGCAAGTGCTGGAATACAAAGTCCACCTACCTAGGACAACGAGTACCTGACTATTGTCAACAGCCCCCACTTCTCTGCTTATAGCCAGACCCTGGTAATTTGCCTCACACTGTAAAGAACCGTTTTCTGAAGTACCGTCTTAAAATCAGGCATTACTCAGGCAGTATGAGTAATGCCATAGAAACTGAATGAGCACGCTGGTATCACAGTCACTGCATGGGCACATGTCCTGCTGTCTATAGGCTTCCCACACTAAAGCTGATGCCAAAGGTCATTCGTTATTCCATGACATAAATATTGAGCAACTACATTCAAAGATGAAAAGGAATAACAAAAAGCAAAAAATTCCAAGTTCTTTTTTCCTGCATTATTCATTATTATACTCTTTTCCAAGCCCTTTCCTGTTTCAGCTCTATAACAAACAAATCCCACCTGTTACATATCTCTTTCTATTAGTTATTATAGAGTTTGTGCTGTTTAACTTCCTAGGATAAATGTCTTTGCTTCTTCTGTCTGGGAGAGGAATCTCAGCCCTACATCCAGCAGAAAAGAATGATTCAAATAAATCATTCTACTGGTACCTTAAAATGAAGGGATTGATTCAGAGTGAAGAACACTAGAGGAGCCAATAAGAAGCCTTTATCATTTGAAACATGGACTAATGCCTTGAACCTAAATATCAACCTTCCAAATATTCTGAACAGAATGGGAATATTCTCTGAAAACACTGGAAAGAAAAACTTCCTTCTTGAGTCAGTTTCTATCTGACCTGAAACCCTCAAGCACTGAAAGTAGCCAACTCCTTCTGGGCCCTTCATGCAACTTCAAAGCAAACAGAATTATTTGGCGGACTCAACTTAATACTGCTACCTTCTACTAATAATAAGTAGAATTGAGGGTCACTATATCAGATGCAATCACTATAGAAGAACCCAAGATAAATCTCAACACAACACAAGAATTTACACATCTTTACTTGGACGCTAGTTTAAAAATACAGAAAATCTTCAGTTCCCAGATCAATGTGACCAACACTGGACATGTTCCTCACTGGAGTGGCACACCCATTTGAAAACCTAAAACATGGCTTTCATTATCAAAGATGCTTTTGTAAACTATATTTAAATCCAAGACTTTCATGCTCTTTTTCCATTTAACAAAGCATATACCAATTAAGCTGATCTAACATCATAAAAATGTTTCTCATCTTTGGATATTTTACACAGCTGAATGTCTTCAAGCAAAGTTGAGGGAAATAGAAAATCAGAATATAGAAGAGAATAGAATAGGACAAGTTTTTGGTATGTATAAATCTATGAGACAAAATAAAATTGCTTGTTGCTTCATGTATCTGCATTTGGAGTTTTGAAATGCAAAAGTGTAAGGGGAGAATGTGGCTTTCCCTGAACATTGCAGAGAAGAAAAATCTGCTACTCCTGGACAACATTCACCAACTAATCAGAAGATTTCTTCACTCCAATAAGCAGTATAAATGTAGTATTTATTATTTAATGCACCTATTTATTCTCTATGTGTGCACATACATATCTTTTTTCCAAGTAAATCCGATTTATCCATAAGTGCAAAATGCAACTGCTTCAAATTAGTTTGATTGAAGATCAGACATTCATTGCTGAGTAATGGAAACTAGTCTAATAAAAATTCCATGGCTTCTGGCTGAGAAAGGAGGACGATAATTTTCTCCAAAACCAACTCCTTGCAGCCTTTTGTAGGGCCATTTACATGTAAAGAAGGCATTTTCAAGTTCATAGCGGTGTTAGGAGAGGTTGAATTTGGAATATTGTTCTCAAATAAATAGTAGCATTTTTTTTTTTTCTGCATCAAGTTCTTTCAGGCTATTTAATATCGCTATTACTTGCACTGTACCCCCAGCTGAGATCGATATCTCTTTTGCGCTTACATACTGAACAATCATTCAAACAAAGGCAACCTTATTATACAGTATTTATAATGGATATATAATGTAAATAGCAAACATCCAAGCCATTACTGAGTAGCAAAAAAGGACAAAATGCTTTTTACTCCCTAGTGAAATATTGAAAGGTTCTTGCTGATGATTGATACGCATTTCTGGACTGGCTCAGCTGCTATTCCCAAATTCCTGCTAGCAATAGTAGATATTTGCTTTGTTTATCCATAAAACTGTAACTTCATAAAAATAGAAAATATTTGAGGGGAAATAAAGGAAAGAATAGAGATTCATGTGGATTCAGCATAAAAATGGTGAAGTCAGGAAAAGAACCTAAAGCTACAAATTCCCAACCAGTGCTGTACCCAACAGAACTTCCTATCTGGTTCTAACATCAACTGCTCATGGTCGAGTAGAACTCTCATATAATACAAAAATTTCTACATAGGTTAGATTATTTTATCTGGATGGAGTATTAAGGAACAAATATTTAACAGTCTCTAGAAAGGTCTCTTCCTCACACGTGTTTAACTCTTAGATACCTCGTTTCATCAGCAGAATTTCATCAGATAGAATAAAACTTGATGTCATTTGATGCTCTAGCAATGAAGAGGAACACAGAGGAGTTTCATATGAGTCCAACGTGGAATTTAAAGATGGTCCCAGTTCCTTAGGGGGCCTTCTGCCTGTGTCCTAGGCTAATGGAAATATTACTGACACATCCCCAGAAAAATAAACAATTACACTAATTTAAAATACATAATAAACCTAAAACAAACAAACAAACAAACAAACAGTAAACTTTGCACTTAAAGTATATGATTAAAAAGAATAAATTAAAAAATCATTCTAGAGACTTTGTTTACTGCCTACTTTATTTTTCACCTACCACAAGGATCTATCTTTCTCCATTTGGACACCAGTTTAAAAGCACAGGAAATCTTTAGTTTCCACATTAATGTGACCAACACAGTGAACATTACACACAGCTCAAGCCTTGTAAAACTTATTTCTACCTATATAATAAATACAACGTGGCTTCCAAAACAAAATTTTATGAATATCACAGCAAAAACGACCAATTTTCCAAATGGCTTTGGGCTACCTTACAGTTCAGCCCACATCATTTTCCTCAGGGTCTTGCAGTAAGTTCAGATTGCCACCCTTATGGCATCATAAAAATAGTTTAAGTGCTCCCAGATAACTAATAAAGACAGCAAGGACAGATAGCTCTTAAAGTCTGTTAGGATTTCAAATTCTCTGTACAGATGCTTATAAACTGTTAAACAACTGCCTTCCTCAGATGTTGGCTTTGACTTTCACCCTACGCACCATTTTATTTTTGCCACTTGCAAAAGATGACTTCAGGATGATTATAAATGCACCAAGCTTCCAAAAACCCAGGTTGTATTACTGTCCCTAACCCATCTCTGGGCAAGACAGGCAAATACAGGTTTGTAGTTGATAAACTCATTGAAAGACATCAAAGTTCCTAAATGCAATTGGAATCAGAAGAATCAGCAATATGAATTTTTTTAAGGTTCTGAGTCCAAAGAACACAGAAAATAGAAGGGATGTGGGGAATGTCTTTTCTTGCATTCTCCTCCCAAAATAAACTAAGCAAGTGGAAGCATTAAGTTTCAGGAAACACATTATTAAGTTTTTTTTTCTGAAGAAAGGAAGTTACTGGTCTCTCTTTCTTACATGTCAATCTTTACAGGAATTTCCACACACATGAATAAAAAACAAAAATGGACAAAGATTCCAACAAGATTTAAGTACTTAATACCTTTAAGAACTCTGGTTTCAGATTTTATAATTAATACTTATACACCAGCCTCTCTGGTCTCAGTCTGCATCAGTAAAACAAGTTAACTTTACTGTGCTCTGTGTAGAAAGACCATTCTTCCAGACAAGGAACCTTATCACATCTTCAACCATGGGACCCAGCTGACACACTGGGAATTCTGCAGTTATGTGCCTTTTCTGCCTTTGACAATATGCAGCTGTATCATGAATTATATATTCTATATTGTTTTGAGGCTAGTTGTTAAAATCTCACCTGAATAACTCAGAACTTTGTAAGATGTATGAATATGTAGTTATATTTTTAAAGTTAAGAAATGGGTGGAAAAAATGATTTTCAATAAACTTGTCTTTGCAACTGAACAAATGATTATGGTACAACAAAGCAGCCTGACTGTTGTTTCTTCCATACATGTCCCCATCTCCTTTTCAAGATGTAATACAGCATTCTGAATCTTCCAGCTTGTGTTTCTAAATAATCAATGCTAAATGTATGCTGTTAGTATTTTGGACACTTTTATTGAAATAGAAGTTAAGACAAAAGTTCTCTACTCAGAGGAAGAGCCTCAAGGTTGGGGGAGGAGAAGGACAGAAAGAAAGGTGTTACACAATTTGATTTTTTTTTTTTTTTTTTTTTTTTGTATGATCACCAGAATGGGAATAGAAAGGCTGTTTTTCAGCTCATTAATATATACCTGAGAAGCAGTACCAACCTCCTATGATGTTTCTTCTCTTCTTATTTTCGCTTTGCATCTTAATGACATAGATAAATGGATATCTTTGAGGAAAAACTACCTCCATTTTTTTTTTTCTTCTTTCCCTTCTCTTTCTTCTCCTCTTAAATTTATTTTTTAATTTCAAGGTGCACACTGAAGCATGACGGCACAGTGTATCAAATTGCAAATGTGTCCTGAGAACCAAGTGCAAAACTCAATGCTTACCACTGTGAAAGAAGATAGATGAGCACATGAGGATTTATCAATACACACAAATTGGCATCACATTTCCATCCAGAAAGAGACCAAGTTCCCAATTCTTTCTGCTCCACCTTTTCCTAGAACTAATCTCAGAATTTTTTCAATAAACAGTGAGGAAACTTCAATAGAATAAATCATTTGAATCATAAACTTCCAATGTGAATCTTATCTGAGTTTTGGCAACTGATTTTTTGGCAGATTTTACAAATTAAGTTCACAGCCAAGGACAGATGTCCTTGGGACTAACTCTAGGCACCAGGTTAGCACTGCCTTTTTGCTGTCCTTTGTTGTTCAAGCTATCTCCTATTTTACACTTTTCTTTTAACCTTTTTCTTTTCCCATCTGTCTTTGGAAGGAAATGAACATGATGTAAATCCTCTCCTGTAAACACAACACAGTATCCAAACAGAAGCATCCAGAGACGATATGGCAATTGTGAAATTCATCATTTCCTCTGCATTGCTCTTTTCAAATCAGCATTTGCCAAACACTGCCATGTCTTTTTATAACACATTTACATATCAGCCCATCTAAAATGATCAGAATATTTCTACAGGTGTGCAAGATGAGGAAGGCAGCCTAAAAGCCCTAAAGGACACGCTATCTTCAGCTCAGACTATTCTTAGCACAGCCAACAGTAACCTTTTTGAGACTAAAGTGCTCCCAGCCATCTCGCTCTCTGCTTTTAGAGCTGTCAGTAGTTCTGTCTGTGCTTTTCAAAAGGACAGCCAGCAGATCCAATGTATGGGCCACCTGTACATTATCATTGAAAAAAATGATGGGTGCAGAGAAGGCCAGCTTGATTTTCTAGCTCTGGAAAGAGGTAATTGACCTGCAATTCCATATGAAGGCAATTCACAATAGCTAAAGGCTATGTAATAAAGTAATAATATATGAGGAAGTCTAACAAAAAAATTACTTTTATTGATACCTTGGTATGCCCTCTAATTCCAGCTTTTTCTCTAGCATCTCCCATGGTATATGACCATGACTGTTCAGAAGAAATGTCCATCTAGCTCAGTAACCTGCCTCAAACAGGCTCTTACTATTGGTCACTAGCAAAAAATATATAATCATGGCACATATGATATCCTCCCATCACTCCTACTCTCAGTCTGCAGTTCATAGCTTGGAGCCAATATTTATTTTATGTAAATAATCATTCTCAGTGGGTTTCCTTTTAAATAACAAAGTCTCCCCTTTGTCAGTTTGAGTCTCCACATTTTCTAGTGCGGAGTTCTACAACTTACTTTCACAATATAACTTATTAATTTCCTCTTACTCCCTTAGAATATCTTAATGCTATATAGTTTTCCATCAGCATAAAACACATCTCAAATAAACTCAGAATTAGGTGCTATATTCTCCAGCTGAATATACAGGGTCAATAAAGTCCCTAGTTTCTGCGCATGAAGGCAACAACAGAAGTTGAGCTCACATGCATTAGCTTGATGCAGCAGCAAATTTTTACTATATCCATCATCTAGACAAGATGACCACCTTTTTTAAAGAGTACTTGTAAGCTCATGTGCCAACTGTATTTCCTACTGCTGGTCACAGCAGATGAACTGGGTGAATCTGAGGGCACAGGCAGGTATAAGAGCAACTACATGAGGAATTCCAGTGAATAGTTTTACCTTCAATCCAATGAAATCTGCCTGCTTCAGAAGGGAACAAGAGGCAAACAGGCTCCTAGAGGAATCATGCCAATGTTATCAGACTGAAGGAGCAAGCCTGAAGGGCCAACAGAAAGAAAACAACCACAGTGTGTGTTCTCCAAAGTGGAAAATGGCTGCATTTTCTTGTACCTCTAAAAAATCCTTCTGGAAACATGTATGTAGGTAATTGTAGCTGAATTAACCATCAGCCATATGAACAGCTGGATTTTTTTTTTTTTTTATCTTGAGAAGGATCATATGATTTTGGAATCGAGCAGACATCCACTAGAGTAAAGAGAGATGCTACAAAAGTGACAAATCACCACAATCAAAGGAACCAAAGTGTTGGCATTTAAAGAGCTCTGCATGACCTGTTAGAGTGCATGGGGGACATAAAAAGGTGCCAGAGTGTGCACATTCGTAATGACAGCACCACAGTGGATGAAAATTTGGAAATTCTGTATTTCCAAATAAATAGTAGATCACAGACTGGAAATAGCTGCATAAATGCCTTTCTCTATTTTCCTTTTCCTAACTAGGATGAGGAGAAGGTGACCAGACCCATAGGTCACAGTCTTTTAGTATTTTTGTAGGATCACAAGAAAAAAAAAAAAAAAGGAAGAATGAGTTGCTGGAGAGCCTCTTTTTTTTTCATTTAAATTTTTTGCAACAATTTCTTTTTACATTACAACAAATCCACAAGAGTTACACTTGGCTTCAAAAACTGGAGCTACAGAAATGAAGAAGCCCTTAAAAAGCAGTTCAAGCTGTATAAGAGAATAACCTTACAGTTGACAATAGGCAGGGTGAATAAGGGATAACAGAAAATAACCTGGCAACTTAAACAGGATATGAAGTGTGATCACAGGTTTGAAGTAGTTTCTATATCAAGGAATTAAGATTCATAAAGAATAAACTAGGATTCTTCAATGACATAAAACTGAAGTGAAAAACAAAAACATTCAAGTTTAAAAGAATTTCAGGCCTTTAATAATCTATTCTTGTCATCCCAAAGGTAGACACCAAGCTGAACATGACACAGCAGCGTATCCTTACTCACAACAAGGGTAACATCCTTCTTGTCTGCACTAGGCAAAATACCACCAGCAAGTTGAGGGAGGTGACCTTTCCTCTCTAATAAGCATTGGTGAGGCCATGCGTGGAGTTCTGGGTCCAGTACTGGGCTCCCAGTAGAAGAGACCCCAGATACACTGGAAAGAGCCCAAAGGAGGACACCGAGGTGCTGTGGGGCCTGGGGCACATAACCTTAGTGGTCTTTTCCAACCTTAATGATTCTATGATTAGCAAATTACCAGTATCTTTCTAATTAATATTTATTACTAAAACTAGAGAAGTAGACTGAGACAGAACTTTTGACAAGGATATTGCAGCTTAAGAGTAAACAGCAAGCATGTGGCTGAACTCTATTAGCAATGAGTTCCAGACAACAGGTGCTGCTGTTTAGAACACAAAAATTAACAGGCAGCAGCATTAGTAGGTGTAATTGCAAGCACACCGTGGTCAGAACAGTGCTGCTTGGTACAATATCAAGTTTTGTGTTTTCTATCCCTCTGCCAGCCTATGCAACTGTCTTCCACAAAACATAAAGCGCTAGAATTTACAGAGTGTGCCAAACAGGGGAAAAACAGTTTTTGCATAACAACAGCAGCTTGTAGCAAGGACTCTGGGGTCTAAATTATACTCAGAATTCTATTAAAACTCACCTTATTAATTCTAGACTGATGGCATGGCACTTTCTTTTAGGCAGTAATAATGGTTTTACTTGTCATTAACATAAACATACAAACCAGCCTCTGCACATTCGCAGGGGACTTCTCATTATTTAATGGAAATTGAGAGAAGTAGAATTATGTAGTGTTTCCATTTTGGCCTCTAAAAAAACCAGGCTGGGTGTTGAGTTTTCAGAACCATAACACACTTGACCTTGAAGAGCATGCAGATTCGTTTCAAGGCACTGAACTTTCTTCCTTCTCCTGCTCTTTGACAGCCAGCTAATGTCTGTCAGGAGAAGGAATGTTGGTACTTAGCACCCAAACATCCAAGGCAATTAGCAGGGAATGAAAAAAAGTTGTCTTGCATGAAGTTCAGTGAAAACACTGGCTCTCTGTTAAGGATGAGATTAGCTCACGTTACATCATGGAAGGAGTATGTGTCAGAAACACAGGGTCCATATCTACTTGCACCTTCCTCTCTGCTACCTGTCTCACCTCTCCAATAGTTTAATGTAGTTTAATGTAGTTAACACGTTTGCTACACGTTTTGCAGGTTTCACACATCTTGCAAATACTTCAGCTTCTCATCCAAGATATTGCTGTTGTTCCGCTGTGTTGGTACTCTGTGTGAACAGTAAAAATTATTCCCACTTCTGATGTGCTATAAAACTTCTCCTTCCCTTTAAAATACTTGCATTTCTATTCCCATTTCTCTTAGAGCACTTTAATGTACTTGTCAAAGTAGACCGATATCAGGCCGCATTTGAACAAGTTACAAGATCCAATTACCTTTAAAACATAATTTCCTGATGACATCAGAGTGGTGGCTGTACTGATGTTACATTATCTGGTAGTCATAAAAAAGTGTTGTCCTGTAGATGGAAAGAACAAACCTACAGGAAGATGCAGCCAAAACAATAGATAAAGTCAGATCGATTTATTACAAAAGCAAGATTGTTGAACAGCATAAGGCAAGTCTAACAAATTCCTCTTAAAGATCAAAGTCTCATACCTGAACAGTAGCAAACACAGGTCATCCAGTTAAAAAATATAAAAATGAAATCTTCAAAATGCTTTCAGTACCTAAGAATGCACCAACTATGCCAAACAACTAAGCTGTCACCGAAGTGAACTGTATGTGTGAGCGAAGGAATGAAGAACTAGGGCTCCCCACCTCAAACAGGGATGCATCTGTAAGAACAAGGAGGATCTGGCAGTTAATGGCCCAGGAGCTATCCTGGGAGGGAGAAATCACAGCTAGTCCACATCATTAATAACCATTCCCTGGCAGCAGATAAGAAACAAGGAATTAACTGTGATTCTACTCCTTGTCTGGCTACTTGCAAATAGTCCAGCTCACACACCCCTTGAGCAGCCTCTATTTAGCACTGCCTTAAATAAGAGAGCCTGCCTATCTCCACCTTTAGTCAAGCTGAGTGGAATCCAACTCTGTAAATCATCTTGGGAACGACTGCTGGAAGAAAGGGGTTGCAAATCATTCTGCTTGTAGTTCTGTAGGGAGCATCTTCTTGTCTTTATGAATGATGAGCAACAGCAGAGCCACAGCCAGGCTCAGAGGAGAGAGAACTGCTTGAAATGAGCAGAGGGGACCACATCTAAATTCTTTATGTGCCACTGCTTAGACGCTGGCTGGAGCAGGCAATAAGAGAAGCTTTAATAAGAGTGAAGGGACAGAGAGAAGTGGTGGTAACAGCTTCATTACCACTTCAGATTAAAAAAAACAACAGGATGATATAGAAGTCGTGGAGTACAAGGCTACCCAGGACGTGAGACTAGTAAACCAGCACACAGCAGCTTGTTGCAGCACTTTTGATATGGAAGGACAGAACAAACGGAACTGTCTTACAACTTTCAGGTATTAGCTAACAACATTTATTTTTGTATTTGCATAAAGAAACAGCTTTCATATCAAAAGAAGGAAATACAAAAAATATCCTGTTAAAATCCAACCTATTTGGCCTAGGAAGAAAACTGTACCCCAAGAACCACAGAATTAAGGAGTTGCTTTAGTGTGTGTGAATGAGTAACGAATGTATTCTGAGAGCACAGATCCTTGTTGGGCACACATTAATTTTCCAAGTATGGACTATAGTATAAGTGAGAAGACATTCAAACAGGGAAAATGGGCAAAGAAGGGAGCTAAGCCGGGAGTTCTAAATTGTCCCAACACATTTTTTCAGCTACAGCAGTAAATAACATATACCTAGAGCAGATAATCTAAGAACTCTTACAAGAAACGTAACACTTCTGTCACTGAAATCAGCAGGGAAAATTCAAGTGTAGATGAAACTCTATTCTAAATTCTGCTCAAATAAATGATTTATCTTTCAGCTTCTCCTTGTCAAAACTATTAGCACTTTGGCTAATGCCTTGCTCTTGTAATATCAGGTCTCAGTTAGAGGACTAGGAGTAGAAAAACTCTAGAAATAGCACTTGAAATTCAGTCAATGTTTATTATATTCGTAGTATCAGAGAATCATAGAATGGCCTGGGTTGAAAAGGACCACAATGATCACCCAGTTTCAACCCCCTGCTATGTGCAGGGTCACCAACCAGCAGACCAGGCTGCCCAGAGCCACATCCTGCCTGGCCTTGAATGCCTCCAGGGATGGGGCATCCACAGCCTCCTTGGGCAACCTGTTCCAGTGTGTCACCACCCTCTGGGTGGAAAAACACACTGAGAAAGTTAGAGATCAGCCAGAAGGCTCTTATTGAAACCACCCCAAGGATTTCCTTCTGTAATAAGAACTAAACTGGGGAAGTTTGGCTTCAGTGAGTAACTGAATACTCTGAGAACTATGAAACCTATTTGACATTTATTATAAAAATCCTAGTGTCAGTAGGGAGCACATCACGATCATAAAAAAAGAGAATGAACGAAGTCAAAGTCATCAGCCTCAGGACAACAAAATCTCTCCCAAATTAAACATTTTCTTTGCAACTTCCACACACCAATCCAAAGAACCAACAAACTGCAAGGCAGAGAGCTGCTATGGGTGTTATATGTGAATAGCACCAATGTACATTAACAGATGCATACAGTCTTCCAATCTAATCAGGATTGAAAGCAAAGCTTTACCTGATGAAAACCAATTGTGTGCTTCTTACATTTCAAAACATACAAAACCAGAATTCTGTAGCCCTCAAACATCACTGACTTCTAGAATAACTGTCCCACAATAAACAGTAATTTTATTTAATCCGTAGCACAGACAGACAACAGCCTATTTATTGCCTTCGAGAGTTTTGAAAGATTCGTTACAAAATCCCATCAGCATTAAAAAAATTAACCAAGTCAAAATGTCAAATAACAGCAAGAGAGATCTCTTCACTGTCTGATCTTTAGCAAGTCACAACCTTATCCATTATTGCAGGAGAATTTTGCTCAGAAGGAGGTCACCTGCACAGCAGATGACATAGAGGAAACCTGAGCAAAGCAAGGGGGGATACCTTTTAATCTCTTTTTCTATTACAAGGATGTATATTAACATAACTGCTTTAATTGTGCAGCCTTTACACTGACAAAGTCGCAGACTTTTTCCTGATTTCACCTACACAGTACACTGACAGTTGTTAATGATGATTTAAGGACAAATCTGTAAGTGGTCACAGTGCGACACACCACTGAAAGAAAATTCTTTGATTTCCCCTCAGGTACCAGCAATTGCAAACCTGTCTGCTCTTCAGAGCGTAGGAAACCCAAACACCAAATGAAAAAAAACATCACTACAGAAGCTAGCACTCCTTCAGTGAGTATTGGTATGTAGTCATGGATTTCAAAAAAGAAAAAAGGTCAGTGATTTTGGATCCTTATGTATCGTTTTCCCTTTTATTGAAATTATTCTATTAAATATTTCAGTGTTTCATAATAATTCCAATGTTACATTTCCAAGGGATGGAAATGTATGATATGACCAGTTTTCTGGGTATGAAAATAATAACTTTTACTCATCTGGTCAAATAGTGTTAGGAAATCCTGCTTAAATCTACAGCATTGCATGTCCAATGTTCCTTGGAAAACATATGCTTTACAAATATTGGAGTTAAAAGAGCTAAAGAGTAGGGGGGGAATCAGGAAGAGAATGGTCTCCGAAATACTCAGACAAATTTACACACCAAACAGATTTGTTCGAAGCTATTTTGACACTGAACAAGAATAAAAACAAGAATTTTCATTTGGTAATTTATTTGTGACTTGTTATTTATCTACTCTTAACATTAATCTCATCATTTTGACTATTTTCTCCTTTAATGACAAATTAATAACTTTTGTCAGGAATGATGTGCTACAGTAAAATTTGTAAGGAGGAATGAAGAACCAATACCTATGGATGTTTGACAATATGCTGTCATCTGCATATTAAATGACAGTCACAGAGAAACCCTCAAGGACATTTAAATTTCAGTGTCACTTCTTGACACAAGGAGCTTGTTTCATCCATGTAAAAATTCTACTCTCTGACATTAGATAAGAAAATCCAAAATAAAAATAATCTATTCCTCTCTGCATTACTTACTGGCAAGTAGTAAAGAAATATTTCCTATCTTCAAGAACCACAGCTTGTCCAGTTATTTCTCCACTCAAATGTCACCAGATCTGGCAGAAGCAAATCATCACCATGAAAACCAATCTTTTTAAACTTTCAGATGACCTTAAAAAGTGGCCTCATATGAGAGGTAAAGATACAGCAAACCCAGACCTGGAAACTCCACATAATTAACTTTTTCCACCAGTAGCTTCTCTGAAGCAATCAGGTTTCTAGAGAAAACAAAAATGTTGATGGCTGCTGTGCTTCTTAACCAATTGAAAAAGGTAACAAAGCAAAATGGCACTTCATACTATACGTAGAGGAAAATAGGATGTTCTTATCTGAAGTGAATAGAGACAAGCCATTCTGCTCAGATGTCTGAGCACTTGTCCTTGTCCAGTTTTGTGTGAACTGAGTATCTCGCCTCAGTGTCTTAACTCTATCACAGAACTGAATCAGAACAGGGACATTTTGAGCATGTTAACTTCTTATCTGACAGTGGTTTTGGATGGAATTTATCTGACCAAATGCATTTCAGTCTATTCCAACTGGAGACCCAGGGGGCATAATAAAAAGCCATGTCAGAAGCAAGCCCTGAACAAATGGGATGAAGTAGTTCTTCATACAAAATAGAGATGGTCTCAGAAACTGCTACCTATCAACCATTATGGATGCTTTCATTGCTTTTTTGGTTGAAGTTTATAGAAAATAAATGTATTGAGGATTACATAGAAACTACATCCAAGCTATTAAGTCTATAAACTGCAAAAGCATGCAAGCAGGGGAGATACTGGAGAGTATTAGATATATTTGCTTGTTCTTATACTTTTCCATCATTTCCTGTTGTTGGACACTATCAGGATTTCCTTCTTTTGAGAGTACACACATGTACAAAGCTAACATAACTAAATTTAGTTTTCTGTTTGATATTTATTTATTCCCTTTCTTGTGTCTGTTTCACGCACACATTTCTTTTGGCTTAAGTACCTGTGTGTGAGAGATTTTACCCTCTGTTTACCCTCTGCTCGGACCAGTCACTTTCAATTGCATAACTGAAAGTTCCTATTGATCGGGCTTCTCCACTGCTAATATTTCTAGATCATTTTAAAGCACAGTTAAAAAGTATTTCTGACACAAGACCACCAGGTAAACAAGAGAAAGAGAAAGATCAGAGAAAAAACTCTTAACCAACCCTGGCAAAAAAGAAAGCAATTGATCTGATTCTCTTTCTTCAAAAACCATTTGTCTTATGTCTTTTCTTGCCCTGGTATCACAACTGAAATCAATATTGCTTCAGGATTCTGAATGGTTTTGAAGAGTTAAAAGTCCTTCTTTTATGTTAGAAAAGTTTTACTTTGCAATACGCTGTGTCATGTCTACACAGGTTGCTCTTAAAAAAAGCAGTGGCAAATATAGGAATTAAAAGATTTCTGTTGCATTCATTTCAAGCTATCTGGTGTCTTCAGTTATGTTTAAAAAGTGTATATATATATCACAAATTCAAATGGCAATTTTGCTGCCTAAACATGTTTTCAAGTTCTGGACTATTCCCAATTAGGGAAAGTTCTCAGTGAGCTGGGAGATGCAGTACTTTTACCATAGCAGAAAGCAGATTTTGTCCTGCAGTGACTCCAATCATATATCTTGTTTCCTGTGCTTCATAACTTTGACCAGATGCCCTGAAATTCATAGTTGATTCTGATTCCTACCCATTAGTCTCCAGGTAGCCACAAGCTTAGAAACAATGAACTCCAGAATAAAGGAATGGTGAGTCTACAAGAGGACTGAACTGCTCGTTGTAGGGATAATGAAGGTCTTTAGGAAACAAATAACAACAACGAAAGAATGGGCATATAATAATAACAGAACATAACTACAGACCATAATATGATCATCACTACAATTCTGCAACAGACTGTACTGTGATGAATACCTAAGAACACATCTATACTGTACAATGAAGTGAAATATATGGCTTTACATGGCCTCAGCAAGATTTGCAACACAATTAAGTCTATGGTAACTGGCTTCAATGGAAAGATGTCACTAACACAACCTTGCTGAACACAATTCAGATGAATGTGTACTTTCAAGTATTACAAGATTGGTGATCAGCTCTGGTTAAGTCTTTGCTTTGAGGTTCTCAGCAGGAGGAAGGCACAACACAGACCACGTAAACTTCAGAGTAAAAAAAAAATGCATGATGGTGCACAAGTTGTTTCAGGAGTCTCAGTTGTTCTTAGACCCACATCAACATGCCTTTCCTTCTGTATTTGATGAAGAGAATGAGATGTAGTTAGGGTGATTCTCTTACTTTTGGATTCCTGTACACAGAACAATTTTGGTCTATTTTAGAAGTTATTACCCAATTTCATTCTAAGGCATATTATCATCTCTTACCCTCATCTTTCACATACTGTCAGCATTCTAATGGCACAGAGACTTCTGTAACATTTTCCTTTTGAAGATATGAAATCCTACACAAATCATTAAAGTGCACCTACAGCGATTTTGGCACTGATAAGCCTAACAAAAGGAGCTTAAGTCATTTGTCCAAGGACAGGCCATTTAACACTTCTCCCTAAAAACAAGATGAAAACTGTGTTATATCATTAGCCTGTCTTCTTTCAAGTGAAATCCTTTCCACCAATACATGATCTCTGAAGTTTCATTTCATTGATAACAGATAATAATTTTCTTTAGTTTTTAACAAAATACATAATGCTACTGTTTACATCCTTTCATCCTACTCCATGCAAGACAACTAGGAAGGAATAATACTCAAAGCCTAACCACTACGTATCTTCAACAGGCTTTTCTTCTAGAACATTGCACAAAAGATATTTAGGATGAGATCTTTTCAAAGGCCCCCTAAAACTTCTAGAAAGTAAAATGCCATTTAAGACAAGAACCTAACTTCTACATGCTCCTTTTATGTGGAAAGAATGGTTATTTCTATAATCCTGGTCTTTCCTGAATCCCAAACATGCAAATATGTCTTCAAATATGTACTATTTAAAATGAAAAAGTTATTCCGAATCATTTCATTCTAGACACAGAACACCACTCTGGTTTTTTTAGCAGTATGATCTGATAAGCTTCTTCATAAAGCTAATATATTGCACCCTTCACACATCACTTCTTCATTTGCAATCACATGCTGCACCTTGTTTAGAAATCTGCCTGAAAGAATAAGCTATCTGCACTCTCAAGATGAATGGTTCCAGTATTAAAATATCAAAACGCTTTTAACTCAGAGACAAGAGAATTAGTATTGACTTAAAATGAGGACTCCTGCACAGATTTCTATCTTGCATCATTTTGTTTTCTAATGCAGAATCTTTGAGCCAGTCAGTTCTACTTTGTTTCTGTCAGATGAGGAACAACATCTGACTATCATCTGCATAGAAATTAAACTCTTGCTCTCAAGTCACATTTTTATTGGTTCTGTGCTTTACTGAGTTAATATGACAGACATATTACAGCTGAAGTATTCTAATGAATTGTGTGAGTTTCTATTAGTTTGAAAGCATTTTTTTTTTCCCCACTAAGTTTTGAACTCAAATCATTTGCAGTTCAATACAAAAGGGAATATACCAAGGAAGCTACTGTATTGTACACCATACTGGTCTGTCTCATTAGTGTCACAAAGTAACTGCAGCATGCACAAACATTTTTTTCTATGCAGCAACAACCAAATCAAATGCTAACTTTAGTAATTGATGCTAAATGTGACATGGATCTTCCTAAACAGTAAGTATTGTTAAGTGTGTAAGTTAGTTGCCAGTACACAAATGAGAATTTGAGATTCTCGCATTCAATTCTGTCAGAATGGCTACAAATCTGTGGTATAATCAAATTCTTCATGCCACAATTAAAACTTTTCCTATTAAAATCACTAATCTTTGCTAATTTTTTTGGCACTTCCATATTCTATTAACTTCAGAAAAAATATATATATTCATTGTATTGTCTATACTGCATTTCTACATAAGCTGATGTTTAGTGACTATGTAATTAATCTACCATTCCATAGATGGCTTTCCCTTGAAGGTAGTGACAAAGTGACAGAGGGACTTGCCAGACTTTTCTAAATTCAACATGAATTGATGTTTAAATCTACATATTTAAGTTTGGTTAGACAACTCTCAGAACACAGAAGCTGCCACAGCAATTTGGCAGTTTTTAGGACAACTTTCTCATTACTTTACCTGGGATGTCTCACTCTCTGTGTGGTCATACGAACTCTCCCATAGTAAGGGTGAGAACAGGATAATGGGAACAGAGCAACAGAAGGAAGAAATAGTTCTGATGCTTCTACTTAGTCCAGTTAACCAACTCGGATGGAAAGGCCTTAGTTTTCATAACGTGCACATTCTGATTCATGTTTTAAAAATAATAGATAATGATATTAGGACAGACAGATGTACAATAGATGTGATAGACAAATAAATGCTGAAAATATAAAATACAACCTTGGCTTCTTCCACTCATTTGAGATTTTTTGCCTTCATGTTAGTATCAGTATGTATCAACAGCTCCAAACCATTTCTACTCCTTCAATTCCCTGGCACCCCAAATGTTTTAATCTTTAATTTAACTTGAGAAGTTTCCAACACTTAAATTTCCTTACTGCGTTAAATGCTTTCTGCCAGGAAAAGGAGATGAAGGACATTTCTAAATTTCAAAGAAAGTTATGGGGTTTTGATTATAACTGCATACGTTTTTGATCAGGCTTTTATGAAAAATACCAAGTTTTAATAGTGACTGACTTCATAGAGATAAATTTCAGATCCTACGCTCCAAACATAAAAGCATATTTGCCATGAACATGACAAGGTTCTGCTAATGCCCATCTTTATATACCCAAATATACACACACACATGCACACACACATACCTGTCTCTATATTGCAAAAATTAAAAATATATGTATTCACCAAAACAGCATTCATCTGTTTAGCTCAATTAGCATTCTAGTGATGACAACTCATTTTGTTTCCCTCTTATTTTGTTTGCAGGGCCTGGAAAGAGTCCCAGTCAGAAGTACTTCTAGCATGGCTACTGCTCTGTGGTTGATAAGGACAAGGCTGCGTTTGAGTGTTTCTAGTCAGGCTGGGGTGCATTGAGTGAGCTCTCCAGGTACCAGAGATGCAGCTGGCAGCAGACATCTTGGCACCAGCTGCAGATCAGCTATGCTACTGGATGGAGCTCTTCACCATTGCTCACAACATTCAGCATTATCCTCCTGACAACCACATAACACACAGAGATCAATGCCATTTTACTGCTAGCCTTCTGCTCCTGTATTTTACTTGATTTATTGTGTCTGTAATACGGGAAGGGGGTGCAGATGTCTTTTAATCAGTTGGAGGGCAGAGATGGAGTGCCTCCACTACACAAAGCTGTGCTGCTTTATAAAACAAAGTATGTCAAGCTCCAGAGGACATGACATTAAATACCGAAGGTGCAAGTAGGAAAGCTTCTGGTGTCAAAACAAAAATTAAACATATGGCTCACAGTTAAGCAGTAAAACCCCTTGCCACAGTCCACTATTACTGCTACGCTCTACTTCAGGTCAGACAGTAACGTGAGAAATTCACGGTGAGGCAGCGAACATCCATCAAACGCCTTTATACACACAGTGAACTCCCACTAAATTCAGAACCACACATGCCAGCAGACTAGAAACATACAGTGGGATCTCCAGTGAAGACTTGGCTTCCTATGTTCTTTCTAAGCACTCAATAATTCTTTGGGCTTGAGGCAAGGCTTGCTGGGACAGATTGCCTCCTCATCCTCCCCAGATCAGCTCCTCACATCCCACTTACCTGCCAGTTCAGAACCCACAGGCAGGGCCAAAACACAAATCTTTTTCAGCATCCAGTGGCAAGAGCTACTGGAAGAGCCCAGTGTGATGATGGGAGCCTCACCCAACCACCTCCAGGTGCCATTCTGAGTTGCCTGCGAAGAACACAGCTACAAAGATGGCGAAGATAGTAGATGAGAATATATACAAGAAGTAGCTGACATCCCTGGGGTTGGTAAGTCCAGAGCAAATGAGGGGAGACCTCACGGCAGCCCAGGGGAACGGCATGGAGTTATGTCAGGGGAGGGTTAAGGAAAGGGCCTGGAGCAGAGGATGGTGGGCATGGAACAGGCTGCCAAGGGCAGTGGGCACAGCCCCAAGCTGCCAGAGCTCAAGAAGAATTTGGATAACAGTCTTAGACGTAGGGCTTGGGTTTTGGGTCGTCCTGTACAGAACAAAGAGTTGGCGTTGATGACCCTCACAGGTCCCTTCCAGCTGAGGATATTCTACAGCTATATTACTTCAGATGGGAGAGCAGCCTTTTGTGGAGCAGTCATGTTTGAAATTTACCACAGCTTCTATAGTTCTTCCATTTGGTCTTTCACTTTTTTTCAGTTCATAAAATACCAATGGAAGGTATTTGGAGCACAAGCACAATACGTTTTTATGCCAGAAGCAGCCACGTTTCCAAAGTTTTCCAAGCCTACTCTGCAGTACAGCAACTTCAGGAGCAATATAAAGGTGATGTAAGACTAACTAGGCCTGATGTATTTTAAAGTGACAAACTGTGAGTTGTAGAGTTCTCAGAATACTTTGTTATTATTATTTATTTTTTTTTATAATGCACTAAGAATAAGTCAGAAGTGCCAGCTGCTTGTTATACATCTCTCAGGAAGCATTTGAATTAAACTGTTCCAGGATACAACTATAAGAGAATGGAATACCCTCATAATTTGCTTCCTTTTTTCAAGGAACATTTATTGCTTTCTTTCTTAAGAGATTTTGGTTCTTACAAGCCAGGCTGGAGTTCTGTCATGCCTTTTGAACTGCCCAGCTTTTACACTGTTTTTCTGCACAGCAGGAAGAGGTTAAGTCCATTCTAGAAAAGCTGGACCTGAAGATAGTACTCTGAAGCATCTTCCCAAGAGCTTACAAGTGCAGCTAGAAGCATGTGCATGCAAGAGAATGTTTTACTCACTTCACTTTGACTTGTGGGCTGATGCAGCCACGAGAAACAGCTGTCTGGGGACAACACACTTCTCAGCACCCCTCCAGCCTCTCCCTATTCACATGTCAAAGGGAAGCTTTAATTCTGTGGAAGCAGCGTTTACTTCACTGACAAGCAGTTGGAATACAGCAGTGACTTAGTTTGGGATTCTCCTTGCTTAACCTAGCAGTCTTACAACCAACCTTTCTCCCCACCGATTGGAAAGCAAGTTCAGAAAGCAATTGGTAGCCATTTACCTGACTCATTTCAGACATCTGAAACCTAGAAGCACCCATTTCTGTCCATTAAGAAAGAGAAAATGGATAAGCAAATATCAGGATCATAATCTAAAGCTGAAAGCAGTAAACTTCTGTTTTTCATTTCTCTGCACAGCTGTGCCACTCTCTGATCATAAGCAAATGCACGAGGAAAACTTTTACAAGCAGTGGAAAACTTTAATTAGAGAACATAAGGATAACTCAACTTCTCTGGCTTCTTTCAGTTAGACATGATCCATTTTCAAACTCTTATTTCCCTCCTGCCCACTCATTAGAGAAGTTTTTACTGTCCTTAAAGCCCCAATGTTATTTCTTTGCAGAAATGTGGTCACTGTAATTGCATTCTGCACAGCAAACGGATGCCTCTGTAAATGAAAAAAGTACAGAAACAACTGGAAAGAGGTTAGACCTTTCACTTGCTTGTGAATAAGTAATTATTTAAACTACAGCAGTGGGCAGCTTAAAAAGCAGGAGAACTTTAGTTTTGTATACTACATCCTATATGATGTGGGCTATTTCTCATAGCTGTGCAAAGTTGCTTCACAGAATGTTGAACTTGCAAGAACACGAGGACTATGATTGACCGTAGAGCAGCTCAATCATTTGCCTTTCAGTAAGCTTCTAATTAAGCAGCATTGTTAGATGAGATACTACTTTGAATGTGTATGGTAAAGATATTCAATTTATGCCTGAAGCTCAGCTTACTGTCAGTCTCGTTCTCCATATGCACACTATGTTTGCAGTGAGACTCTTTACAGGTAGTTGCTCCTTCATGCCCTGAATCAGTGTATATATGTCGATCTGTTTCTAGATCCAGCACGAACTGCAAGACCACTGAGACATCCTAGGAGCAATAAATAGAGTCACAGAATATCCTGAATTGGAAGGGACCCAAAAGGATCATCAAGTCCAAGTCCTAAATGATGAATAAAAAAAATAAAAGAATATCAGGAAGGGTAATGTAAGCATTTAAATGAAATTACAAATTGTGTAAAAGAAATTATGGGAAGTATAAGCTGGAATCCTTTGGTGAGACTGAAGAACACAAAGCACTTCGCTGCTGCAGCAGAGATCATTATTATATCTGCTCTCAGTGTCTTGCTCATTCAGGAAAAGCTTTAGGATTTCATTACAAATTGCAACGTAGGATGCACTTTAAAAAAAATATCTTCCACAGAAATGCATAGTTTTAGTCTACTCAGTTCTTGCAGTTATCCAAAATGGAAGCTGCCACAGACATTTATTTATTTACATTTCAGCTATGGAAGCAGTAAAGGTATGATAAATAAACACTACCACCCAACATAAAGCTCCATTAGGTCAAAAGGGCTTCATAAGACAATAATCACAAACATTACGCTAATCCTATCCTCACAATCTTTCCCTTAAATCCTTTTATACTTCAGAATCCCCCTAGAAAATACTCCCAACCCATAGATTAACTCCAAATCACCACACATTTGAAATACTCTCCCCCCCCCCCCCCCCCCCTTTTCTACACCGTTTCAACTTCTCTTCAGTAGCCAAAGACATATTTCATGGATTTTGGTGTGCCCTTGAGTCAGAATTGGAATATAACAGTGAAGAAGTTTGCAAAGCAAATGAAGGAACATTATCATGGATTTCAGATATGAAAGACAACTGGTATGTTCAGAGCATTCTAGTCTCCAGGCAGCTCTCTATGTTGAAAGGAGTCAGGATTGCAGAACTTAATTTAGAGGCCTTTTCTTTCATATGTATGGATGAGCTTCCATTTGAAACAGGTTGTGAAGTTACCTAACTATGCATGATTGTTCTCTTCTTTCCTAGTATAAGAGAAGGGAAACTGAGGTAGCTCACTTTTCATACTACTTACTTTAGTGAAAGAATCATTTTGGTTGCTGAAAAACTCTTGTTGCTATGGGCACTGTAAAAGCAGAAACGTTTCTGTGGGCTTAGATAAGGAAAATCTTTGGAGAAAGTGATAATAGAAAAATTCACAGTGTGAGAAGTACACAATAATTCTGTGTCACCTCTGAAATAACCTTGTTTTACTACTGGCAGAAGAGAAGCTTTAGCAAAAACTTATAAACTGAGGAATCAGCTTTCCTTAGCACTACCCTAGGAAAGATACGGAGACAGACAGATGCCTTCTGTCCTATGTGCTTATTAATGCTGAATTTATTCCTTAGTGTAAGGTTTTGCTATGTAGTACAGAATCTCTATCCACAACAGAGGCAGATGTGAATACTAAATACAAATACACTTTTTTTTTTTTCCTCCCCCCCCCCCTCAATCAGGCACAGTTACTTCCATATAGCAGCTGCATTTACTTTATTAGCCTTCTGGCCAGAATACTACTCAGGAGCAATGCCTATTGGTGATTAGAAGGCTGCATATTCTTAAAGCACTACTCATCACCAGCCAAAACCAGTTTTCATTTGAATGACATAATAAATTCCTAATAGAAGTTTCCAAACAATAACTCTTCTTCAGTAAAGACTCATAGCCCCAAGTAGCTGTAGTACAGCAGCACTGAGGTTACCACAACATACTGCTATGAGAGGTTTGCAACTGTGGCTTCAGTAAAGTTCAAGGCCTATAATGCTTGAGATGCAATATGGAAAACTGTGATGGATTTAAGCAAAAAATATTTTCTGTGAGGACAGTAGATTACTGCAAATGGAGCCTTTGTGGAATCTCCATCCCTGCAGATTATAGAACTGACCAAGACTAATTTCACAGAATGGCTTAGGTTGGAAGGGACCTCAAGGATCATGAATCTCCAACCCCTCTGCCACATGCAGGGCCACCAACCTCCCCATTTAATACCAGACCAGGCTGCCCAGGGCCCTCCAATCTGGCCTTGAACACCTCCAGGGATGGGGCACCCACAACCTCTCTGGGCAGCTGTTCCAGCACCTCACCACTCTCATTGTAAGGAGCTTCCCCCTGAAATCCAACCTAAAATCTTCCCTTCTTCAACTTAAAACCATGTCCCCTTGTCCTGCTGTTATCTACCCTTTCAAACAGTTAACTCCTCTCCTGTTTATAGGCTCCATTAAGGCACTGAAAGGCTGCAATTAGGTCAAACATTGCCTTGTTTTGCATAAGACTGCAACAAAACCAAGAAGTTGCACCTTCTGTTATAATCAGGTATACAGAACTTATCACTCTTGCAGCCAGTGCTGATGCATAATTATTTTTATTATCAATAAATGAAAATAGAGTTATGTTTTTTTTCTTTGATCTAACATCTGTATTACTTAGTTCTGATCGACTCTTAGTCCCAGACTTAGTCAACAGTTTATACCTAAAAGGTATAATAGAAATAGAAAACTCTAACAAAGCTTAAACTAAGTCACTTACTGAGAATCATATTCAGCAAGGCATCACAACATCACATCACAACATCGTGCAAGGAAACTCTGCACAGATATAAGTTCAGGAGACATCATGCTCAAAAAGCAATTCTATCACACGGTCAACTGACATGCAGAAAAACTCAAGGAGCGCTTGACTTCTCAATGTTTATGAGGGAGTAAGATGGCTAACCGGCTGTTTTTAGGTCAGTGCTCAATTGGCCTCAGCTGTTAAACCAGGTGTCTGCTAACAGTTCTTTCAATCCTCTGCACTGAGACAGATCTGTAGTTGTTAACAAGGTCTGGTGAGAGATGGTGTTATAAGTACAGTTGCTCATTGTTTGCTTGTGCGAGGCCCTGTGTGTTTAATTGTATGATGCATTATATATTTTGCACCTGTTTTGGAGTTTGATTGTAGTATTTTCTGTATTTCCTTCCACATAAGGCATTTAAATTCAGTCTTCTGAATTGCCTGTTCTATCCTCTCACTGCGTAAGAACCAGAGAATCCTCCACCTGATTAGATGCCAAAAACAAACTAACAACTTTATAGTGGCACTAGCCATTACTTACTGCATAGATTTGACGGTGTGTGCTTTAGTAATTTTGTACTTTTTTTTTTCTTCCTTGAAAATTCTCAAACATTTTCCTTTCAGAAAGCTGATTTTGACAGCCAATAAGTGTATGATGCTCCTGCCAAAGTACACTTACGGAGTAAGTGCCTCTATTTGCTAAATGTTACTCTTAAATCCAAGTATATTTAATAAATATATTGGGCTGTGTTTTCTGTCTGGACTGTTCACCTCTATGTAGTTACAGGGTTGCCTGACAGAAACAAATGGCTTTGGAGACCTCATTCCCTCAGGTGGAAACCAAAGAACACAAAGATGTCAGGAAAAGGGGAAGAAAATAAAAAAAATAAAGAGTCTGTGGAAATACAGAAGGGGAAAATGTCTGTGAAATTTCCCAGGGTCTTTCGATCGCTCATGTTTTTCCTATTGACATCAATCAATTTTTGTTTTTTATGTATTAACTTCAGAAGAAAGAAAAGGTGGGTTCTTCCTCTGTGTTGTTCTGGTAAGTTAAAAAAAAGTAATCCTAGGTGGTATACGGAGAAAAGAAAAAGTGGAGGAATACAAAATCGTATGGGGTTGATAAACAGAGGCAGGAAGAAATTAAGAAAATAATTGGAAAGACAAAAATAAACCTGAAAATCAGTATTGTATAGAAATACAGTGGTAGACAGCTAAGTACTTTTTCTGACTTTCATATTGTTCATTAAACCCATATTTCAAAAGCTTCCTGAAATACTTCAGAAAAATATTCCTCATCAAGCAAGTTAATCAAGTGTCTGATTCAGTTAATGAAGCTGTTTGAGACTCAACTGTCTTGCCATTCTTCTGATTGTTTTTCTTATGTAAAAAAAGGGGGAAGAAAAACAAACGTGTAGAAATGAAAAATATTCCACAAATTGCACAGGAAGGAGGAAAGAGAGACACTGAGCTAAGAATTTAGAAAAAGAACAGAGAGAAAGTAAGAATAGTTGGATAGCTGGATCAGGTCTATGGTCCACCATCCCAAGATTATGCATAGCGTATATCTACAGAAAAGTATCAGAAAATGGAAGCATGCCATTTCCTTTTAGGTCTTTACCATTTATCAGTCATCTTGAAGTTAGGGTCTTCCTAACTCAGATGTAATTTCGATGTATTTAATCTCACTCTGCATTTCTTTATCACAGTTTTTTTCTTTTTTTTCAGTTTTAATGCATTAAGGACATACTTTAGTGTGGGCAACAGTGACAATCAGAATTGTAAAATGACTATAATTACTGTTAAATCTAAAAAAAATGTGCTTAGAGTGCATAAAAGCAAATAACATAATAACAAAATAATCTCCCTATTCCCTTATGACATGTTCAGTTACACTCCCACATGTTGTCATAGTGGCCAACAATATGACAGTTTAAGAAATGATTACTAAAGAGAGTGGAATATGATTAAGTGTTTAATACAGTGATCTGAATGCAACTTCCAGCCAAAGAAATCCTTAAAACACAATTATCACTATGCAATAAGGTATCAAGAAGAAACCACGTGTTCAGTTTCTAGTATTAACTTCACGTGCATCTAAAACTCTGTAAGTAACTAGCTCTGAAAATCAATCATGACAACTTTGGTTATAAACCCAACATGTGAGAATCCCTATTACACAGAGCAAAGATGGAGAGGAAAAGCAGGTGAGAAACAGAGGGACAAAAGATGTAACACACACCGCCTTCCTAAAGAATGTTCACCATGCCTCAGTTAGTGCCAATATGTAGTAAATTATCTGTGTAATGTTTATATAACAAATGCAAATAGAATCATAGAATGGCTTGAGTTAGAAAGGACCTCAAAGTTTATCTACTTACAACACCCCTGCCATGGGCAGGGTTGCTGACCACTAGATCAATCACAAATCAGGTTGCCCATGGCCCCATTCAACCTGACCTTGAACACCTCCAGGGACAGAGCATTCACAACCTCCGTATGTGATGGTTGAAAACACAAACTGCTCCATTAGTCCCATGGATTACTCAGCCAGCAAGACAATGTGTTCACTGAATCAACCAGTCCAAATATTAGGAGCTAAATAGTCAGGATTATATTGATGAGCGTATTGATTTAATAGCCTGTCTCGAGAATAAAGAGTCCAAAAACTGTCAGAGGCATATTTTCTGATTCAGTTATGTCTCATGGAATCTTTATTACTATGTTGTATTTAACACTGCGTAATGTCTATCGTGATCATATTTCCATTATCAGAAGAGTTGACATACATGAAGACTTTGTGACTTACTGGAGAATCTTCCAGCCAGCCTTTCAAAGAATAAATGAATGTGGAACTAAGTGTCACTCTAGCATCTTAATCACTGAACTCTTCTTTCTTTATAGCTAAGTCTAATACATAGCCTGCTGAAGTCTTTATCAGATCTCTCTCCATCATGAAAGTAATGTACAGCTGCAGACCATTTAGGCTGAAAAGTTCCTATATGTTAACCAAAAAGAAATCACTCCCAATCACTGAACAAATCCTACAACTTAAGAACTCCCAGGATCTTAGCTTCAAAGCATCTGCATCTAGGGATCTCTTCAAACACATTAAATCAGAGATCTTTAAATACCACATATCTCTTTCAAATGTCAGACATTTTTCTATCAGCTGTAAATACTTCAGCTGAAGTTCAGCTGCCCAACTTCACCAACAACTGCCTCTGATCAGCCATAATGTGAAACAGACTTATATCTCACTTCATTGGATAGTTACTCGATATTGATATCACTACAATAAGTGAAGACAAGTCAGTACATTCATCACAGATATTCTAAATAATGTAATGTCTCAACACCTCAGCACATTTTCATTCTTTCTGCAGCAAGTTGAATGAAAGCTGTTCATTTTGCAAACACACTTTTCTTGTCTGAAACTGAAGGTTGAAATACAGTGAGCCTCACCACTTGGTATTGTCTTTTTTCTTATCAGAAGTTTCAATGTTTTGAGGCCAGGTGTGTGGAATCATGCTTCAACGGAAAGGTACATGGACATCATCAACTGCTTTGATCAAATCCAAGTTCTGAGTTGCAGGAAAACAGTGAAACAAATTGCTTATCACCAACCGTGTACAGAATGCAAGTAGATTGAAGAGAAAGTGGCTGCATGAAGCCCAGTGCCCTTCAAATGGCAATGTGAATACCAGTATTTGTTGCTTCAAAGCCACAACTTGGGACTAGAAATTCATCAGACTGTATAACAGTTGCAGAATTAGAGGTGTTTTTTGCTTTCTTTGGCTAAATGTGCAGTGCCATGGATGTCAGTGACATTCTTAGGGCACATTCGTGCCTGTTGGATTCAGTCTATGACCAGATGTCCTTTCCCAACAGACATAGGTGATGCACAGCTTTCCTTGCTTCCTGTGACTCATACTCAGTTTCTCTATGTGGTCCATAGCTAACAGGGCATAATGGCCTCCAAACCCTCTGTAACAGTTATTAATAAAGATTTATTCTCATTTATAATGCACTATCCTTTAATAAATAGCATGGCAGTTATGATGGAAGAATCTAGACCACCCTAGCAAAAAACAGTAATGAGTCTCCATTGTCTGTCATTTATTGCTCACACAGGAAATCAGTCCTTCTTTCTTTCTTGCCCTTGGAGTGATGGGAAATATGCTGAAGCAGTTGTACAGTAGCCTAATTACTTATCACAAATCTCTTAAATGAGTTTATATTCATTAATGTGGCACCTGGGAACAGGGTATTAAATCACCAACAACCTTTTGGCTAATAAAAGGCCTCTAAGCTTGTTATTTGGAGTATACTTCCCAAACAGTGCTTTACCTCCATGCAAGGCTAATCAGACAGGTCAGTTTTTCTTGCAGAACATTAAAACACTGGATATAAGCCTGTAGAGATTGATGTTTAAAAGATAGGTAGACATACAGACAGGGCTGTTTCTTTATTCTGCTGGTATACTTTACCATAAATAAGCTCCATCTACTACATTTGGGAATATCTATGATGCTACTTAAGGAGTAAGTAGGCATACCTGAGCTACCTGTAATCCAGGTGGAAGGAATAATGATACTGTAGGGGGACTCAAGGCACAAGCTTCATTTCAGTGTAGCTGCTGAGGTATGCATATAGGATTACAAATGTTGCTAAAGGCCTTGTGTTCAGTTATTGCTTACGACATAGCTCTGTTCTAGCTAGCTCAGGTATGCCTAAACATTCTACAGCATTGTAGACCTCAGTTGCTGTGTGGGTCTAGCTTGGCTCTCAGTTTGCTCAAACAATCAAATTCCATCACATCTTACAGTTTCTGCTTGTTAAAGTAACTAGCATATTTATATGTTGCTTGCCACCCAATAGAAAATCAAGATGAATTTTCTTCAATAATTTCCCCAATGACAATATGAATATATTTAATTTCACATTTCCAGTAACATTCCAGAACTCTCACCATAAGTTTCCATAATTAATATCATGCTATAATTTCAGCTCTAAACTACATCTGTACCCAGGAATGATTCCAGCTTCCAAGGGTGGTCAAGCATTTTGCCATGTCTCAAGCATGGTTGTTATTACAGTCTTTGAGAGACTGAATTCATTCTTATAGATCTATATAGAATCTTCTTATACTGGAGAACTTCAATGACTGTTTTCTAAAGATATGTAGCAATTTCACTGCACTGAAATGACGTCACTTCTGTTATTCTGCAGTTCCTGATAATCTACTTCTGTGGATATTAAAATACATTCTGAGTTAAGGATTTGTCTTCCTTATCAAATGTTTATTAGCATGAACGGATGTGCCAGACTGGTTTGTGGCAATGCACTGTCTATCTATATAATGATGTCTTCTTTACTTCAGTTATCTGTGATTCAAAAGCTACAGTGAGGAAAAGAGTAGATATCCTAAAATGTCTGGAACTTCTGTGTGTTAATTCAGTTTCTGATGGCACCAAGGGATGCAAGGGGGAGTAAAAACAGAAGTTAGAATCGTGTGTTCATGTTGTGGCTATCCTTAACAGGACGCTCTTCAAAAAGACTTACCAAAAGGTAAGACCCCGAATGTCAGCTTGTAGTTCATTGTGCAAGACAAGCCTGGATGTCTAGGAAGCTCCAGTAATCTAAAACTGGCTAAAAAAAAATGAGCCTGTATGACAGGCCTGCTTCAATGGCTAAATTGAAAGAAAATTATTAAGAAATGGGACTTTTAAAAAATACTCTAGTGGGTTTTTCAATTCCTTGGCAGAATCCTTGGCTATTTAGAATCATAGAATCATAGAATCATAGAATCACCAAGGTTGGAAAAGACCTAAAAGATCAGCCAGTCCAACCGTCCACCGGTCACCAATAGTTCTCACTACACCATATCCCTCAACACAACATCCAAACATTCTTTGAACACCCCCAGGGTCGGTGACTCCACCACCTCCCTGGGCAGTCCATTCCAGTGCCTGACCACCCTTTCTGAAAAGTAATACTTCCTAATGTCCAGCTTGAATTTCCCCTGCCGTAGCTTGAAACCATTCCCTCTGGTCCTATCACTAATGACACGAGAGAAGAGGCCGACCCCCAGCTCACTACAACCTCCCTTCAGGAAGTTATAGAGAGCAATGAGGTCTCTCCTGAGCCTCCTTCTAAAGCCATTTTAATGGCTTTAGATAATTCTTGTGCTCTTGGAGGTGAAGTAGCTTCATGCAGAAGGAGGAAAGGACTGTAAATGAATATCAAAATGTTAAAATGTTGATTGTTATTACTGGTGCATTATATATTATGGAAATTAAGTTCAAGGAATTCACAGCTAACAAGGAAGCACAGTCTTAATGAAATCCTGACAGTGTCCTACCTGTTCCCCAAATATTCATCCTTTGCCATGAATATATAAACCCATAGAGACATTTTGAAGTAAGTGGCTTCCCCTGACTAAGATTTTTAGTTTACCCAGAATTATGTGATCATCTCACAGACTGAGGCAAAAGTCCATTGAAATGCAAGTAGTGGAAAGAAGACTGTTTCTGCGTCACTGTTAGAAAAGTACAAGCCTAGGATACAGAACTGCTATCTTGCAATTCTTACCCTGAAGGCTCTCCAACGTTGTTTGTTTGATTTGTTTTGTTTTGTTTTGTTTTTTTGTTTTGGTTTGGTTTTGCTGTGAGTGGTTTGCATCCTAATCTATACTCATCAAATTAGTGAACAGACTAAACACAGCACTCACATTAACACATGGCATCAGTAATGGTTTTATTTTGACAATATTTGATTGGATATCAACCTAGAAACAAACACCAAACACAGGAAATGGAACATGCATCTTAAATTGAGCAATAATGGAGATGGGGCCTTTTTGTAAAAACACAGTACAACAAATCCACAACTGCCAGCATGTTTCACACCTGTTACTTTGCTGCAGGCCATAATATCTGAAACTTCCTGGGCTTAAGCTGAAGGAGAAATGCTATTAGTTGTTCCTAGCTTAGAGCTCTTGGTGCCCATCTAAGCAATTCCAATAGACTTGTCCTTGCAAGTGTAGGCTGCCTTGTGTTCACACTGACTGATGGGTGAAACAGGATGTTTACTGTCCTTTATTTATCGTGACATTTCCTCACCATTGCTTTGTTCATTTTGAAGCTGGCGCACATAGACTATCCCAAGTTATAAAGATCATTGAGTCCAGCTCCTGGCTCCACGTGGGACCATGCAAAATTTATACTTCTGAAAGGATTATGCCAATGCTCCTTGAGCAGCTCAAGGCCATGCCCACTGCCCTATGGTGCAGACCCTTTCTCTAACCCCCAGCTGCCCCTCTCCTGACACAGCTCCACGCCGTTCCCTTGGGCCCTGTTGCTGTCACCAAAGAGCAGAGTTCAGCGCTGCATCTCTGCTCCTTGTGAGGAGCTGTAGCCACCATGAGGGCTCCCTTCTGCTCTGGGCCCAACAAACAGAGCAGATAAACAAAGAAAAAGCAGATAAACAAAGGCTTCATCCCACCCACAGAGAAGGATGCACAGCACATCTCACTGCTCAGAGTAGCACTGAAAGACCATTTCCTTCTGATCTTCCCCATTTGAAAAAGCAGACCTTTCATTTCTCAAAACACTGTAGCCACACTGTCAGTAGTAGACATGCTATTCCTCTACACAAAACTACAGAAACCTTCCTGATCTCATGTCCTTCCCTACCCTTCCTCAATCTCTGGAGTTACTGAATTCAGCATTTCACAGCAGGACCTTAGTTGGAATTGTGTAATTCTGTCCATGATCAGAATGCAAGTTTCCCTGCCCCTTCTCTTTCTCCTTACCTTCCCTTCTTTCTTTCCCTTTTCTTTCCCTTTTCTTCCTTCTTTCTCTTTTCTTTCTTTCTTTCATTCCCTTTCCTTTCTTTCTTTTTTTCCTTTTCCTTTCTCTTTTTCAGTGTTGGATGTCAGGTCCATTGATTCCCTCCCATACCTGTGTTCTTTCCCATTAATTGAAAGGCTTATTTTAAACTGGGTACTTTAATATCTATGTCTTGATTACTAAATTCCCTTATTTGATTTGCTTGCAACTCTCCAACTTCAGATTTTTAATCATTTTTATTGTGTCTTCCTTCCTTCCTTCCTTCCTTCCTTCCTTCCTTCCTTCCTTCCTTCCTTCCTTCCTTCCTTCCTTCCTTCCTTCCTTCCTTCCTTCCTTCCTTCCTTCCTTCCTTCTTCCTTCCTTCCTTCCTTCCTTTTTCCATTGATTATGTGCATTGTATAACTGTGATGGCCTCTATCAGATCTTTCTCAGTATGCATTGTCTTCTGAGACAACCATCCAAAAAATGAGGAGAAATGACAGAAAGCAATACTGTATTTCCACTGGGATGTATAAATGTGACACATACATCTGCACATATATTTGTATTATTTTATAACATCAATACAACACTTAAAGATTTGCTGCACCCACTCTAGTTACCTGCAATTCCAGTGTGAATTAATGATCCTTGTATACAGTTTATGCATCTGCTTTATACTGCACATCAATAAAGGTACATCAAATTCAAACCCTTCTCTATTATGGATGGAAACACTGAAGCAAAGCAGTACAGCAGTTACCTTGTAATGAGTTATAGGTTGATCCTTTATTCAGGTCAAAGAAAATACTGCTGTACTTCTAGCTATGCAAAATAAGTACAGAATGTGACCCCATACTGCACCAACTTCCTGGCCTAAAAGTAGGTATTAAATATCCACCCAATGACAAGATTATCCATCCCATAGGGGGCAATCTGAAAACTGTCACATCTGGTGCGGCTCTCCAGCCCCAGAAGAGTAAAAGCTTTGTTAACGGGAGATAAAAATCCAAAGCACATTTACCAGCATACTGACTGGCCAAGACAGACGTGGTGCTGTCAGAGATATGTAAAAACATATCGAAAAGCCTTCTGCAGTGCAACATGTTTTACAGGGGGAAAAAAAAGGAGGATAAGGAGGATATTGTCTCTCTTCTCCCTTACCCTCCTCAAATCATAAAATTGACATTCTCTTGACAAAATAAGGGATTTTAGCCTTTTGAATATAGCACATTGAAATTCTGCACAGTGCCATACAGAGACTGATTTAATTGAACCTAACATTTAGAGGAAGGGCATTCCACAGACAGGAGGTATGTATTGAATCACAGTGTAGAGGACACAGAAAATGTATTGCAGTAACTCTACTTCTATTCCTGCTATAGTGCTATAGGCATTCTGTGAGACCTGGCTCATATGATCTGGGCTTATCCCCTTCCTCTGCAAGAAATTTCTGTGCCTCGGCTTCCCACTTTTTAAAAAAAGGATAGCAATGTTTCACTATTTTACCTTTCTGTCTCTCTTTTCTACTCTTTCTCCCACATCCCTTTCTGTCTTCAAGCATCAAAGACCTTTTTTTTATAGAGACAATCTAATTTCAGCATACCTATCTGGACTATGAACAAAGAAATTTCAGATTGCTTTTAGATTTGAAGCCTGTTGCTTCTATCTTAAATACGAAGAGGAGTTTATCATGGTAAAAGTTTGCTTAATTTTTCAACTATACTATGTATATATTCTCTTCCCTGCTTTACTTTTGAGAGCCTCTTCCAGTCCTTTTGAGCCACAGTCTGAAAGGGAATGATGCAGGCTAGAGGGCATGGAGATCTGGCAATCACCACAAACGTAAGTCCCTTAGCAGACTTTGAGCAGTATGGGAATGAAATGAGAAAGTCATTTAGGCACAGAAAACCACCATACTCCCTCTTTCCTCTGCACTGCATTCCACAGAAGCTAGAGTAACTACCCTGTTCCATACTGTAAAGTTTTGGATGCAAATCTCTTCAGAATTCACTCTGCATGTCACTGAGCCCACCTCCATCACTAGGTTGAAAAATGGATTCTGTGATTGGGAAGTTTCCCATTCCTGAGACCTGCTGTCTGCATCAGTTCCCAGGGTGATCAAATAGATTGCCTTTGCGCTTGGAAGCTCAGCACTTTGCAGGATTGATATAGCTTGGTGCTGCACAGTCAAGGGGAAGTAGTTTGGTATGGACATTCAGTTGATACGACTATGAAGGATTTTATGTAGTCCAGCTGCTTGTTAATGCAAACACAAATAGTATAGAGTGGTAGGAGAGTGGGAAAAAAGTGGAAAGAAAGTCCAGCAACATGGGAAAAATGAAGCAGTATAGCAGGGGAGAACAGAAGATGGGAACAAGGAGGGAAGATCAAATCCTGGTACTTACCAAATTAATCGAAAAGGAAGCATTTAAGCCTCTGATAAAAGTAAGTTTTTGACACCTTCAACACTCACATTTTTCCTTTACAGCCTCAAATGAGCAATAGACTGGAAAAATAAGGAGAGTCAGTGAAGCTAAAACTCATCTGCATTCAGCTCCACTCTCTTCTATTTATTCTTCCTAATCATCTAACTTCATAATTTGTAACAAATATAGCTTATATATAGATTGTTAGATTACATTTTATTTAACCGAAACATTCAACTATGTTTGCTGGGCAAAACTAAATCCAAAACTAAAACAACTCCAGAGTTAACCTCAAATAAAAGATCTGCTCCTGGTCTTATTAACCCCAGGGACTGACTTTTCATTGATTTTCTGCAAGCAGGGTCAAGCTCGAATAACCTTCCTGGTGTGAGCAACCTGAATAAAAGCAGTGGAGTTCAGCAGGAGTTAGACACTTGACTACAATCCCATACAAAGCCTGATTTGTTCTGTCTTACATGGAGGTTAATTAACGTTAGTTTCTTCACATTGAAGTCAGGAGACTCCATGTCTTTCAGTGGGTTTGAAAATCTCAGTCAAAACACAATGCTATGGGTATTACATGTACCCAGTCATAGGGGAATTCGCACTGCAATGGGGTGCATTCCTTAATTAGTCTACCAGGTTAACAGAGAGAGGCTCTTGCAAAAGGTGGGCTCAGCAGAAGCCCAACTTAGGTGCAAATGAAGACCCCTATGGAAACTATCTCTCTAATCCATTTTTAGAGGCTTTAGGGAGATTGTTCCTGGAGAACCAACAGCAAATGTTGGTATATCAACAGTTTTTCTGTGCATTGACTGCAATACCATCAACGTTCCTGCTGCTCATGTCCTGGAGGACTTACAGGCTTGGGCAATGATATCTCAAGCAAATAACACCCTGTAGACTTGAGCTCTTAGTCCCCATGACTTATACTGCATTTAACAGATGTGTGAAAAATTTTGCCCTGTAAAATGAAATAAAATTAAATGAACAAACAAAATTTTAAAAATGCAATTGGAATAGCAGTAAAGACTAAAAGAAAATCTAGCCCTTCAAGGCTTCAAAGTGCTTTGCAAATGTTATCTCATTAACATTAAGGTAAATGCACAGTGTTCTTATGCTTATTTAATAGGAAGGGTGGCTCTTTTTCCCCCCTGTCTAGCAATTAACATAATTTTACAAATGCACTTTAATTATACTTAAAAAAATAAAATAAATATTTTTCCAACATTTTGATTTAAACAAGCATTTAATCTAGCCCTATTAAGACCTACCATATGTTTTGCATACCATAGGCTATTACAAGAGCTGCTCCTCTGGAGGTTTTCAGTGTTGGAGGAAATTAAGTTATTTGACATGGGCAGCCTTGTTTGTAATTTACTCAAAATTATAGACACAATAAATAATTATTATTAAAGTGCATTAACAGTGTAATAACTGGGTAGTCATTTTGATGGCCCTTAATAAACCACTATAGCTCAAAGTGCATCAAGCAGCATTCGTAAAGTACGGAAGATCTGGCAGCACTGCAGCTTCAGTGGTAGTTGAAATGTGTTATGCAAGTTACTGCCAATTTTGGTGGCAAGGGTACAGTTACTCGTTTCACTCAGTGCCAGCTGTCATGATGTAATCTGAATTAGTTATGCGTTACCTTAGAATCACACAAGCCTAAAACATTTTAAGTTACAGGGCCAAGAAGTGTAGTTGCCCTTATGGTTGTAGGCACCAGCATAGCATTCACTGTGTTCACTCTATAGCAGAGGAGCTGTTAAAGCACTACCTCATTCTGAGATAAAGGGACAAACACCATTTCAAATCCAGCAGTGATACTGTAAAGAAGAATTTCCCCTATCTACGACTGTTTGCAAGGGTGGAAAGCAATAGGACAAGGGGGAATGGTTTTAACCTGAGATGGGGAGGCTTAGGTTAGGTATTAGGAGGACATTTTTCATACAGAGGGTGGTGACGCACTGGAACAGGTTGCCCAAGGAGGCTGTGGATGCCCCATCCCTGGAGGCATTTAAGGCCAGGCTGGATGTGGCTCTGGGCAGCCTGGTCTGCTGGTTGGCGACCCTGCACATAGCAGGGGGTTGAAACTGGATGATCATTGTGGTCCTTTTCAACCCAGGCCATTCTATGATTCTATGATACCTGGTAATGATCCTGTCTCTTTGTATGAGTTCATATCCAATTTGTATTAAGCAATGTCAATTTTGTATTTGATCTGTTCAAAAAACAGTACTTCCCAAGGAAGCTCCAAAAAAAATCTGCTGATGTTGACCTGCTCATAAGTGGGTTTGCTGTTGTTCTTGAATTTGGGGGGTTGATTTTGTTATTTTTTAACCAGCATCAATTTTACTCAGTGAATGCAGCTGTTCCATGCTTATTTCTGTTTCTGGAATTCACAGGTGCTGGGGGCCCTGCAGAATCAGCTGGAACCTTCTCAAAATAATGCATATTTTTACTGACTAAGGGAGCACAATGCTTTAAAGTTTATACAGCTTGCTAGGAGGTAAGTTGGTGTTGCCTCAGGACTATTTCCCGTATCGCTGCATGATTCTGAGTTATAATACTCAGGAGAAAAATTCAGCTTAATGAGCACTAATGAATCACCAAAACTCATGTTATTATGAAGAAAAAGCTGACCTAGCAGCATTTTGTTTATTTATTTGAAGATGAAGATAGTAAATACTTGCCAGTCATGTCCCTAGAGGTGTTCAAGAACCGTGTGGCACTGAGGGACATGAATAGTGGCATGGTAGGGATGGGCTGGTGGTTGGACTTGGTGATCTTAGAGGTCTTTTCCAAGCTTATTCTATGATTTCATGTGTGAGCAAACTAAATTTTACACAGCAAGGCAAACTGAGGCATTTGCATATGAGAAGTATTACTGGGCTATTCTTCCCACATCCAAAGCAGTTTTTCCTTTCACCTCTGCTCATAGGATGGTGACTGTATCCCTTGCTTTCCAGCATTACAAAATATGACTGCACATCTGCTGCCCTTGTCTGCAACTAGAGATACAACCTCTGGATACAGTTCATCTGCTTTTATCTGACCTACAGGGAAAGCTGACTTCAAGATAAGTTAATTTTCTGAGTTTCTTTTATTGCAACTGACGAGAGGCAGACACCTCAGAGCATAGGTGCTACCATCTGTAGACACCTGACTTAAACAAGGTGATTTTCCACTGTGAAGACACTTGTGACTGTCTAGTGATCGTGTGGAAAAACCCAGACAACTAGCTGAGATAAAGGATTTTAAACTGTCTAAAAAGATTTAACACAGTTCCTCCCTTCTGTCTTTATGAGCTCTTATTGGTGTTTTTCTTATATATGGTAGAGCAGCTTAGCCAGTGTTCCAGTAAAAAGATGATACTGTTAGCCTAAATTACAAATTAAAGTCAATTAACTATTAATGTCAAAACTTATGTTCTCTCCTGCCTTTTGCCACTTGTCTCATCTGCTCTTTCTGCTGGATTTCAGTCTTTGTACTCACTGTTCCCTTTTTGTTCTGGTCTCTCTTTGTAATGCTTTGACTTTAAGCTAAAGTGAATCTGTACAGCCACTCTATTTATCTGATCACATCCTCTCTTCTGCCTTAATCTGCTTTTTTCCACACCCTGTTATGGAACAAGCAGGTGCAGAGAGTAACCTGGCTGAAAATTGAAAAGAGAGGAGAGGAAAATAAATTGTTTCCTGCAGAACAAGTTTATTAAATTGGCTCGTCGTGTGGCTCAAAGGCAAGGCATAGAAGGAACATGATTGTCCACAAGGCAGGGAAGACAAAGCTTGTACTCAAGAGTACAGATTTAAGCCAAATAAATGTGAGCATATAACCCAGCCTTAGTGATTCGCCTTCTCTGCTTCTCAATGGAATTAACTACTTTCTATTATTCGGAATGTGTATTCCTCTGCTAATATCCAGATTCTGGTTTGGACAGGCTGATCAGTGCAGTAGCAATTTGTTGATACTATTTTTCATTTCTCCCCTGCTAATGACTTTTATTTAATTAAATCCAAGATACTGATAGGTATCCATGAATCTATGAGATTCAGTTTCCCACTGTTTATTGTCTTTCCTTGCACTGGTTTGTCTGGATGTATATGCTGCAAAATAACTTAGCTTACTGATACATTTCCAGGTCGTGACACTCCAATCATCCAAACTGCATGTACACCATTGCAGCAGTAAGGCTTTGGTCTGGAGTGAACCAGCTAGGTATGGTAAAACAAAATTAAAGTTTAATGATGGGGATTGTTTATACCAGAGACTACTCCACACAAACAATATAGACAAAACCATGCTACGTCTGTTTTCCATGTAGGAACTACCCTGTGTGACTTTGACCTCTCAAACATTTCCAGCTCAACTCCTCTAACAGGCCAGGATGTTAGAAGCATGTTATAAAACAGGTAACTTTTGTAGGCTAAGATACAGCCTTTAAGATCATTTCAAGCATTTGAAAAAATAAATGCAAGCACGCTCACCAAATAAATGTATTTACTGGATTTGAAGAGACAAGGATTAAATGTAATGTAATGAGGATATAGTCCTACTAGAGGCTAGCCAAGAACCTGACCTGTGCTTTTGGGATACTTGCTATTGTATAGCCAGTGTAACTTAGGAATTTTTTTTTTTTTTTAGTTATTTTCTCTATAGAAACTCTGTATGCTTTCAGTGTAGTATATAGGGTATCAAGAACAGTGTATTATAAACTGAGCTGCTAGGACACATTTGGCAGCATTCACATATAGTAAAGCCAGATTCAAGGGGAGACATATAAGGAGCCAGGTATTTTTGCAAGTAAAGAGAGCATTGAGGTTCTCACAACTGTCAGTGTATCAGATGTATTGAGGGACAGAGGTTTTCTATGGTTATTTATTACTCATGAATGATGCCATGCAAAAAAATATTGAGAAATGCAAGTTGTGTATTTCCACGCATAGAAACAGATGCTGGAAGTTGTAGGATTTCTGTTTTCATAGTAAAGAAAAATGAATGTTTCAGGTTTTTAATGACCTGGAATTTCTGAAACAAGGGTACTTTCAAAACACCTATGTAAGTCCCAAGTTAACAAGCTGACTCATAGCAATGTTGATTGATTATTTCTGCCCCAAAATCTGAAATATTGAAGGTGTTATATTTATTGAAATTATCAGTATGATTAATATAAATCATTTGAACTACTCTGATATAGATGTAAGTTGTGTATTAATACATTCTGTGTAACATAGTCTAGTGCATCTTTAATAAAAGTTGTGAGTACTTCAATAAGAGAGGATACTTCATTTTACATGTGCTTTCATGCATGAATCTTTGATTTCTACACATAAAGCTTTATGAGATCTTTAATGTACGTACATCACTCCAAAAGTAATGCCTCATATTTATTTCCTATTTGATAGAGTAAATTCTCAGCTACAAAATACTCTTTTACAATATATTCACTACCATCAACTATGCATTTTCAGCAGCAATAAACAAGAGCCCTCATGCCATGCTCATAAAAATCTGTGTCAGTGGAAGTGACCCACTGTTGCTATCACCACTGCTGAAATGTGGCACCCACCACCTCATTTTGCTCTACTTTTGGTGTCCATAAGCGTTCAGCAAGAATTGATGAATGTCAATAGATGTGATTTTTTTTCAGCATCGTGGAATTCAGTGACACACCTCTGTTTCATTCACACTTCCATGTCAGACACCATTTCGTCAGACTGCCCCTCTGCTGCCATCTGCCACACAACAACAACATGTAACAGGATATTGGTTGGAAGGTTCAACCTCTACTGCCTTACCACCAGCATCTGCCTCTGACATAATGGCCTAACAGAACAAAATAAGAGATTACTTTTGGAGCAAACTTTGTGTAGGAACAAGAGCAGAGAAGGACGTTTCATATATTTAAGAGCCATAATGTTATTTCTATGCTATTCTAAAGAAACATGAGTAGTTTTTTATGAGACTACACTCAGTACGTATTTTCCCAAAACAATGCCATGAAGACATTAAATGTAGCTTTGTTTTGAAAATGTCATTTAATATTTTTTCCTTAGAAGAAATAAAAACAAGAAACTACTATATCTTCTGTAAGGCTGTACAGAAGAGCTCGGTGAATCAGAAAACTTCGGACTTGCTGCCAACTAATTACTGTGCCTCACGTCCAAGTCACACAAAAGAGAAACGTTTCTGAAGAACACTATTTTTTGACATTATGTCTACAGACATGCCACCACATCATTCATTCAACAAGCAGAATTGATTTTTGCAGCAAAGTTTCACATGTAAAGGAAAGCGAAGAAGAAAGAATCCCTGAGCTTTTAGATGTGGAAAAAAACCAAACAAACAAAAAACCAAAAAAACCCACAAAACCCCATTAGAGAAATTCTTTTAAAAGATTGTATTAGTGACAGTAGGGATTCGAGTTGTACATTTGGCCACTGTAAGATAAAGTGGTCATTGCCCGAATACACTGCAGGAGGAATGCTCCCAGCTCACACTTACTTTCAAACAAAATTCACTGAATGTGGTTATAGGCTGACACATGCTCTAATCTCCCGTGATGTGGAAAGGGTCAGTTATGTGCTGGTTGTGGATTGTGTGCTTATAATGGAGAATCATCCAAGCACTTGAAGTGGGGGAAATTTAATGGAATTACTTCATTGTATACTTTTAGGCAGACTCAAACAGTGGAATTTTTTAAGTATTTGCTTCTCAACAGCAAAGTTGATGTACCTTTATAGATCCTTCCTGATTTGACTCAGATTTGTTTTTTCTAAATGTCCTATTAGACTTGATATCTTGTGAAAGCATATTTGATATGCTTTTAGAAACTTTCAAACTCCTCCTCTGACTCTGATGTTCCCTCTGCTGCTTCCCTCCAACTCTCTCCTCTCTCTAGCCTTTTCTGCATTCTCTTAAATGTGTTTTCCCAGCGATGGGACCAGGCTTGGCTAATGGGCTCACCTGTGTCCGTTGCAGAGGCAACTGGAACAGCTGTGTCATCTGATCTCACAGAGGCTGAGACATGCTCATAATTATGCTGGATTAAATTTTCATCAGTGGCAGGACTCACTGGCATTCCCTTTGGAAGCCACCTGTACTCAAAATCCAGGAGAGGGTTCATGATATTGTGCAAAGACCTTTTTTTACAGCCTTTCATGAGTCGAAAGATAAAGGTGTCTTAAAAGTGGTGGATGAGAGAGAATAGGGAAAGGGGACTTTCACCCTTTGTATCATTTTGTTTCAGGAATTAGTGGAAGGAGATGCAGCTTTGCTTGTCACTGTGGCCTCTTTTTCTCCTGATCTCTTTCCACATTTCACATCCCTTGAATGCTTTTGGAAGCATTCAATGCCAGGCTGGATGGGACTTTGAGCAACCTGGTGTCCCTGCCTATAGCAGTGAGTTGAAACTAGATGATCTTAAAGGTCCCTTCCAACACAAATCATTCTGTGATTCTGTGATTCTGTGATCTCTGCTACACGAAATAAGACTTTGGGGTGGATATCTGCACTGAACTAGAGAAGAAGCACTGAACTAGAAATAGGACAAGCTCAGGGCCACAGTGAGAAAACTCAATTTGGGAACTGGTGGAAACAACCAATGCCTGCTGGACTCTTGCATCTAGTAAATCTACTGAACCTACTAAAGTTGTTGTAATGATCGGTGCACTTAGGAAGCAGGCACGCATTTTCAAAATGCACTGAATTTTTTCTGCTCAAAATTTGTAATTTCGTTAGACATTATACAACAATGCTCTATGGCTGCTTGTAGTTATAATAGATGAGGAATGACCAAACTGTCAGTTCTTCCCATTGACATCATTGAACTGGAAGAGAATCAGAAGAATGTTATGACACAGGACTGGACAAAATGAAGATAATATCGCTTGTATAAATTAATATACTGCTTGAAAACTTACTTTATTGTTATTAATTCCAAAGCTTCATTAACATAAAGGGGAAAAACAGTGGGTGGTAGATGATTTTTTTTAGGTTAATCTGCCACTGAATGGAAAGGGCATATGATTTTCCTTTCATTAGAGTTATATCACCAAAGTGTTCCTGAATGCTTAGGCAAAAGTGATGTTGCATGAAAAATGAGCTGGGGCGTGTTGGACTTTAATTGGCAATTTATTTCATATGGGGTAACAACACTGAATCAACAGGATTCCCTCCCTCATATAGGTACTCTTTTGAAGTAATGAAAATTTGAGGTCATGATGAAAACATCATATTCTGCAATTACATTCCTCCTAGGTGTATTCATGTGGTTTTCCTTGTTACAGAATCCAAGTGTTTCATAACTGTTCTAAGAGTTTACTCCCACAGCAGGTCTAGCAATAACAAACTGAACCATGGGTCAATTAATCTGTGATTTACCCAAGGTCACTCAAGGAGCACCTGCTCAGTAATCAAACTTAAGTCTTTTAATTTCCTGTCTAGTCTATTGACTATTTAATTCATTATGTAGTAGCAGTTTTGGCAGAAGAGCAAAAGCAAACCCAACTGTGTTTTCAGAGGACTCGCACAGAGTGAAATTATAACAGCTTTACAAGCTGCCATGTGTCAACTGAGCTGTGCTAATTGTTTGTCTGAATATTTATTATCTGCACCAAGTCTGATATTGGACTTAGTTTAGCCTATAATGAAAAAGAATTATACTGCATCACTGCCATCGGATGAGAGTGTAGATAGCAGCCATTACCACTGCTTACCTAATCTGTGCCGACTTCTTTCCAAGTGTCCTGGACACCTGGGGTCCACGTGTCCTAAGGGTCACTCTGAATGTGACAGTCAGCAGAAGCCAGGCTTCAAGCCCCAGCTGCACACAGCAAGGGATTCTCCATGCCTGAATTAGCGCCCACAAGATCAGGCTAGGTGCAGGTGAGAGCAATCACACAAGCAACACTAGCAAGGATTTTAAATCACAAGTAAGCTGTAGGGTATTGATGTGAGGAGTTCAAATTTATTTCTGTAATTTTGGTTATTTTCAGTTATTAGCTAAAACTTGTGTTTATTTAGCATGTGATTTGCAACATGTGCTTCAAGCGCAGCAAGGATGTGAGAGGTGGAAGAAGAGATTAAGTAAAGAGAAGGATGGGAATTATATTAAATGAGGCAGAGTATGGAGGAGAAACAATAGCTGGGAAGAGCATAACGGGCAGTTAGAATTAGAATAACATGAGGACAAAGTGAGAAGTAGACCAGTAAGCTTTCACTAACAGTGGTACCAGCAATCAGTTCCAAGGTCTCACTCACCTTTGCCTGGTTATATCCCACTTCAGATGTTAATTCCCAAACGATGTAGCTGTTGGCAGAGGTGAAGAGGAAGTAGTAGGAGCTGAAGAATCACTCCAGACTCTCAGATGTTTAACTAGGAGAGACTCCTGGAGACCTTGTTACTGCTGAGATCTTTGTATGAATGGATGAAGAGAGGCATGATGTCAAATCAGAGCACAGAAGACCATCTGAGGAAACATTCCTTCATTCGCTGACTACAGGGGGAGACTAGAGCAATTATGCTGCTAAAATAGATGAATGGATTTAATGCCTTAAAGTATTTGTGCAAATGCAGAGTTCAGTTTTCCGAATTTCTTTTCTCTGAACATATATCAGAAAAAATTCTTGCAAGTGGCATGGGTGAGAATGACTGTGTTATCTGCTGCACTTCACATTGCCACCTGCTGAGCTTGATGTACCCTAAGGAGAAAGAATAGAATTTTGCTTCTAGGAATCTCTTTCTATATTGTCACTAAAAAAAGAAGAGATTCGAGGTTACCCTCACTTTTGTAACAAACAAACCTCTGAAGCACAAGTTGACAGTGACTTTTTTCTTTGCAAAAAGAAGAGAAAGTCTGCATTTACTAGCTCAAATCAAAGGGTTTTTCCTTCTTTTTAAGGTATTGAACAAACATTTCAAAATGTGAAATCTTGTCTCTTTTTTATCTGAGACATACAAAGCCGAACAAGATAACAGGGACTTTGAAAGCAAGGTGAGAGTACTTATTCATCCTGCAGTACTACTCTGTCTAAGGTTTGAAGGATGCTGACTTTATATCCTTTCTGGAAGAATACTTAGTTACAACACGTATAGTTCAGAAGTTGGCATAGTAGGTTATATCTGATGACTTCTACATTTATCAAGGTTAAGTGGAAGATGAAAATCACTAATGTTCTCTTTCCTCCAGATCTAAAGATGGATGTCAAAGCAGAGAATCTTAACAGAACAAGAAGAAAAACAAAGTTTTGTTGAAAGGAATAAATGAGATTGAAGTTCGTAGAGAGGAGAAGGAATAAAAGAGATGGAAAGAAGCGGTTGTCTTTTGTGCTAAAATGCATAAATGGGATGACAGATTTTGTGTAATAAAGCATTGACAAGGTGTTAATTTTATTTACCTACTTTTGAAGTTATATAAAAGTTCCCTGAATTAAAGATCTTAACACATGAACGGGAATAAACAATGAGAAAGCAATAGGAAGAGAAATGTTACCCTGAACAAAAAACCTTAATGTTAGTATCATTTTTCCCTCATGTGGTGCCCAAATATATGCATCAGTCTTATCGTAGTGTTATCCAAACATATCTTCTCTATTTTATTCTGGCTTATTGGGGATAAAATTATTTCAGTAATTAAAGTCCTGTTTCTTTGCTCTGTCTTCACGTATTCCCTTCATATTTCAAAACAGTGTGTTTTAGAAAGAATTGGCTTTCTTTTCTGCTCACTTGAAATTGTTTTCTGAAATGTAATAATACCATAATAATTTTCTCATTAAAGATTTTGATACTTCCTTTTCAAAGAGCAGGAAAAAGAAACATCTTGTTCATGGTTTTGACAAGATGCAGCTTCCTAGCAGAAGGATTGTGAAAATAGTATTCTGCTCTCATTTCAGTTCACCCCTTCCCTCATACGCTCCGTTTAAAACATGCCATGTGCTGATTTACCCTCAGCATTTGCTGTCAGCTCTGTCGTCAGTCAGCCAGGGCTGATCAGAAGGCAGGAGCTGGTGATTTGCCACTTGGCTTCCATGAGGCTAACACAAGCCATGGAGTGATCCGTGCCTTCCAGTTCTTTGTACAAGCTGCAAATGTGGAGACGTGGGGAGGGACAAGTCATCTATGTGTTGAAAGCCAAAATTATTTACAATTTAGGGCTGATATCTCCATGTCGTTTTGAATAAAATAGAAATGACAGTGTGTTTCAAATATGTCAAAACAGTTCGCTTACCAAATCAAAAATGCCAGTGATTCATACAGCTCATATCTGTAACATTTCAAATATCTGGTGTGTTTTCACTCAGCGCATTCCAGCTCTCTGATGGTACATCAGGATGACTGCACAATTAGACTTATCACTTTGCCGGGTGTGACAAAATGAAGTCTTTTCTTTTATTCTTTTCCCTCTCTATTAGTGCTGACAAGTTACAAAGAAGACAAAAAGTCAAATTATCGGAGTGAGATTTTTAAAAGCATACAGCGTTTTTCTGAGTCATCACCCATTGAATTCCTTGATTTAACTCTTGCTAATTCCCATGGCAGCAGAATTATGCTAATTCTTACTACTCCTGGACATGTCATGCTCTGTTCATCTAGGGTCATTTACACTGACTAATTTAACGGCTGTTTACAAGGGTGGATAGTGATAGGACAAGGGGGAATGGTCTTAACCTGAGACAGGAGATATTTAGGTTAGATATTAGGAGGAAATTTTCATACAGAGGCTGGTGACGCACTGGAACAGGTTGCCCAAGGAGGTTGTGGATGCCCCATCCCTGGAGGCATTCAAGGCCAGGCTGGATGTGGCTCTGGGCAGCCTGGTCTGCTGGTTGGCGACCCTGCACATAGCAGGGGGTTGAAATGAGATGATAATTATGGTCCTCTTCAAACCAGGTCATTCTATGATTCTGTGACCCTCCCTTTTCCTGTTCTCTGGTCTGGTTTTCAAGCACGTAAGTCAGCTGGATATCTCAGTATAACAGTTCCTGATCAAAGTGCTCCAGGAAACAGCAGCAATTCTTCCATTCATTAAAAAAAAATATCTAAAAACAACTGCCAGTAGCACTCTGCAGGAAAATATTATATAGTTTGCTAACAGCACATTGATTGTTAAACAAGGTTCATACCAATAATAGCTTCCAGCTTGCCATTCATTACATGGTAGAACTTTTTATTTTTGTTTTTGTTTTGTGGTTTCTTTGTTCTTTCTTAAGCTGTAATAGAGTTGAATGGATTGATTTTATTTAGCAAGATGTATTTTGGGGATTGTTTGTTTTTTATAATGCAATCTATTTATAAGCGAGGTAGGGATACAAATGTACCCATAAGAGCAGACTTATCAATTTATCATTCTTTCTATTTTCTCTAGGTCTGTTGGAAAGGTGGTGCAATAAAATAATTTTAAAAGAAAGAAAATTGTTTTACATTTTTGGAATGTGAGAATGACTAATTATAAAGCATTAAGTTTTAGAGCCTTGAATCATGGCAGAATTAAGAGCGGAAACAAAATATTTTGGTATTCAGATATGGGGCATAGTTTCCATGTAATTTAGAGCAAATGGTTGCTTATGAGCCTGCAGAGACTGTCTACAAGAATCTTGGTAGCTCCAAGCATTCTATGCTTTCCAAAGTGTGCTTTTGCTCTCAAAATTTGCTATCAAATTCTAATACTAACATATTTTGCATTAGACATGATAATTCAGATATATGTAAACAGCCACAAGGAACTAGAATTCCCTTCTTACCAGTGTTCTGTAGCACCTAATGGTCTCTTTTTCTTCTTTCCCTCATCTTCCATGAAAAGAGCTAGTCTTTTTTATTATATATATAGTGGCAGGCTGCTTCTGCCTCATAAGAGTTATACGAGGGTAAGTAAATGGCTGCGGAAAAATTGACTTGGGAAAGTGAAAGGCATTAATAGAATGGACACTGGCACATGTGAATGAGACAAAGATGCAAGGTACGCCTGCATACAAGGAACTTGGATCGGTGCTTAGAATCACAGAATCACTGAGGTTGGAAATGACCACTAAGATCATCTAGTCCAATCAGTTGGATGCCCTAAGTGGGCACTTAGGTGACAATTATTGCCTAAAATTCAGTGTCTCCTTTATCTCCAAAGGGTTTGGTCTTAAGAATTCAGTAGAGCCAAGAAGCTTCTCTAGAGAGGTAATAGCCTGGGATGAAATGCACGGAAATACTCAGGTCTCCATCACAAAGCATGAATAGACTGTTCCCACAAAATCACAAGGGTTTCAATAGGATCCCTATACTGGAAAATGTGACTGCTGATAGACCACATGCACTAGTTGGTGATTTTCTCCCATCCGAGAGAAGATGTGGATGCCCCATCCCTGGAGGAGTTCAAGACCAGCTTGGATGGAGTCCTAGGCAACCAGGTCTAGCGCCTGATTTAGTGGTTGGCATTGCTGCCCAAGGCAGAGGAGGTTGGAACTGGATGACCTTCGAGTTCCCTTCCACCCAAACCATGATTCTATGATTCTGTGATTCTTCTATCACTGAAATGAGGACCTGAGAAAAATAAATAATAAAGGAAGTTTCTCACATTCTCTAAAAAGCTTGACTAATTAAGTATGCTCTGTATATATACATAATACAACTTTAAATTCAGCAAAGAGGTCACAGCCCCAGCATTTGAACATGACTGCAAGAGAAAGAACTATCTTTAGCATATCTTTAAGAGGGACCAAATTCACTGCATTCCTGATCCTGGGTAGATACCAGTCCACACATCCAACCTCCAAATGCCATCTGTAACCACCAAGTGACCAATTTTCATACCTCCAGGACAAAATATCTATGGTAGCGTAGACACCAGGAATTAGCATTCAGCTTCACTTCACTACAAAGCAGACCAACATCTATATGTCTTTAAAAATTAGAATCTAAGTCACTTCACAGGATATCTGTCTTCCTCTTAAGACTACATTCCACAAATCAAATAAATTTCCAAACCTGCTCAAACTTTTGTAGCCCTATTTTTCTCTTTTGTCAAGCATGCTGAGCCAAAGGGACCATATTTCTGTCTACATTGTAATTCACCAGAGCAGTGCAATAAAATATGTAGGTATGAATTGTCATATCTCTAGAATATATGAATTCTCGTAAACTCACCAGATGTTTTGAAGCAACCACTAGGTTTTAATTGGGATATTTAAACTTGGAAAGGCCAATCTGCAATGACACTGTGCTTCTTATTTATTTCAGGCTATTTACATTTTAGAAAGAAAGGATCAGAAACTTTCTTGTCCCATTTTCTAGAAAACAAAAAAAAAAGAGGAAGAATAAGATAAAAGAAACAAAGCAATCGTTCCATTAATACTTTAGCAATAGAAAGGTGAAAGTAATAAAAAACGAAAGGATTTCAGAGCAACTTGGCCCTAAGAAGAGAAAATTCCAAGAGAAATCCTAAGTATTCTCAATGATTCATGCCCAGGGAGTAAGGACATGATCTCTTTCCTAGACAAAGGAGCTATTCTTGGCACAAATTATTTGTAATTTGAAAGCACGAGGATAAAGTCCTCTGCTGAATGGGCTGGATTGACTATTACTGTATTACCCATCTTTTTGCACAGAAGTATCTCATGATCTGAGGGCAGAGCAATTTATGGTGTCCTTTTATACTCAAATTTGGCAGAAAGCAGAGAGGGGAGGTTGCAGGAACAGGTGCTATGTTTGTCAGGTCACAGCACCTCTGTAGAAGTGGATCAAGACCATGTAGGACCAAGGCAAGATAATTTAAATACTTGCCATCATGCTGTATCACTTGGCCTGGAAAGTGGAATGAGGTCCATTTCAATGTGTGCATAGTTATCCATCTGATCTCATTGTTTGCCGAGAAACATGGTGGAAGGCCCATCATTGGAGACATTCAGGTTCAGCGTGGACAGGGTTTTGAACAGCCTGGTGGAGCTGTAGGTGTCCCTGTTCATTGCAGGGGACTAGATGGCCTTTAAAAGTCCCTTCCAACTCAAATGATCCTATGATTCTATGGCAAAGTACTTATAGATAGAAAAGACCTCCCAGCAAACTTTGGGCAACTCTTATGCAGGATGGATGAGTTACTGCTCTAGAGTAAAAAGAAAAAAAAAGCAAACAAAGCAAAAGTGTCCCTATTTCACTAGGAATAAAACATAGTATTTTTTCCTTGCTTTATTCTTGAGAAAAAAATCTGAAGTTGACAAAATTTTTACACAGATTTAATTCAGGGTCAGACACCTGGCATGAGATATTTCAGTCCAAGCAGTTCACATTTGTCAGCAGTACGAGTGCCTGAATACAGGTTCTTGTAATGGAAAGTGTCAGGCAACCTTAAATACACAAACCTATTGGCCTGCCTGCAGTGCAGTTTTTAAATGAAATAACCATTTCATCACACAGATTAAAAAATGCAGCCTGCGTTCACTCCAAAACTTCCTTTCAATCTCTCAGACAGCTTTTTTCGCCATAGTTACTGCTATAAACAGAGGTTCTGTTTTTCAACCTTCTATGTCTCACTGTTGCCAAATTGCAAAGTATTAGTGGACTAAAATAAACAGATGCAGGTGTATTCCTTGGCAATAGCTTTGTCCAGAGCAAGAGAAATCTTGAGTGTGTCTTTTCTATTTGTTGGAGCTATACATTGAATTAAAAGGTTTTTTTTCCCTTTCCTGCTGTCAAGGTTGACCTACTCAATAAAGACTGAAAGTGAAATCTCATGCTACATAAACGCTGTATAATGCGTATATTTACAACTTGTTCTCTGTCTTCAGACTTAGAAAATAACATTTTTCAAAGGCTCTTACTCTATTTGAGGGGGACATTGTTCACCTTCTGCAGAAATGAGAACAGTTTTAGCATTTGGAAATGTGCTCTAAGTTAAAGCTAAGAATATTATAGCATGCTATACCAGGCACCAAATTGTAGCATTATTTCAGGGGTGAGATCTCCTGTACTGACTCGGTCTTGCTCCAGGTGAGCTGCCTTTTCCCTAACAGAGGGCTCAGAAGCCACTATCTCACCCAGCTGTGCCTTGCAGAGGATAGTGCACTGCCAGTGCTCACTGACACTGCTCTGCCATAGATGTGGGGTGCATCTGATGGTTTCAGCAGCATGGTTTTAGCCAAGTCACTTCAGCGTTTATAAAAATCACTACAAGTCTTTTAATGAACTTCTGATCAGGATACTTACCCTAACTCCTATTCACATTCATTTCAGGCTGTGGACCTCGTATGTATAAGAGTCACAACCCCAAACCTTAACATAAGCAATTCATTTTCTGCTGTGCTAATGACCTTAACTGCCGAAGCTCTTGATTACCATCTCTGCCATTCAAGCAGCAAATGGCTTTTCCAAAGTACTGACTCCTCAAAAGAACATAATCCTTACTGTACCCATTACACCATTTCTTCCTTTTTCTTTCCTATTCTTTTGAGGAGTCACATCCAAACTGCATCCTGGCATAACCTTGTTCTACCCTATCAGTATGGCAGAGGCATAGCACTGTGATCTATGTAGGTCAGCATTTATATGTTCTGCTTCTCAGAGCAGGGTTTGTATATCTGAACTTTCTGTGGGCATATAAATCTTTGCCCTCATATAAGTCTGTGAAGCGACTGTCATAGGAAAGGGGGAAAAGCATACAGTAACAAAGAAACAGGAGCTATCACAGTTTTCATGTTTCATCTTTAAAGCAGAAATGATGCACAGCAATCATTAGAAAATATCAATTGGTGCTATCTAGAGACTGAAAACAGTTATCTCAGTCAATTTATGCACAACTTAATCCTGCTGTAAAGTACGTGTGAGCTTGCTTGAAATATTTATGTTTCAAATAGCACTCTCAGACCTTCTTTTAATTTTTCTTGTTTTCTTTTGTTTTTCATTTATTTTTTGAAACAACGCTTACTGAAATTTATGTTGACAAGTTGCAGACAGAGTGATGGAGTGCTCCTTCTCTGATCTGCAGTTAGAAGTCATTTGCATCCCTCCACCTCACTTTGGTTTTTTCCACAAAGGGAAGTTTCTTTAACTCAGTTATCAATCAACAAAAGCTCTGAAAGGCTGTTTCATACAACAATTTGTTAAAGTGACGACAGTGGTATCAACCACGCAGCTCCTCAGTAATAGCCTGAAAAGATCCATGTCACCGGGTTATTAATTATATAAGGAAAAGAATTTAAAGCCATTAGTACTGACTGCCTTTGCTTCCAAAGTGAATTTTTTTTCCCCTCTGAAATTAGCACTTTTTTTCTTATTCTACTGCTGTTCCAAAAGCTGACAGTGAAACAATAACGATCTGCATTATCAAAACTCATTTCTGCCAATGATCACTATTATCTTAATACAAAATTTCAAAACAAGACATCAAACAACAGAAAACAAATGAAAGAAACATTTAAAGTAGAAAAACATGTCCACTCAGTGACTAGTCAGTATTGTTTTGTATTTACTATGTGATATATGGCACAGGCTGCACAGGGAGTCACAGTGGAGTCACTGTCCCTGGAGGTGTTCAAGAGCTGTGGAGTTGTGGCACTGAGGGACGTGGTCAGTGGGCATGGTGGGGATGGGTTGGGGTTGGACTGGATGATCGTGGAGGCCTTTTCCAACCTTAATGATTCTCTGATTCTATAAATAAGAACTAGAAGATAATGTATGTAACAGACGAATGGAGCAATTCAGGGCAGAATATTATAGGCATTGTGAATGTCTATCATGAGCTGATTTGTTTAGTGTCTAATAAGAACTGATTGAGACATATCCTGAATCCAGGTGGGCATTTCTGAAATCTTCACCCAAATGAATGGTAGTGGTACAATTGCTATGCCAGTAACGGAGGTCATAAGCAAACCAAACTGACCCATTCCTACCCCAGAATATCCAAGTATACATATACTGATTTTGCCATATACTGATTTTGCCATATTCTTAGAAATCTGCTCCATTCCAGAAAACTCACAATTGTATTCCTCTTGGTTTTTAAATGTACTAAGCATGTGCTTTAGCTTACAAAACAACAAAATAGACTCTTCTTGCCACTGCTATGCTACTATACACCCATAAAGGCAGCTACTGCCCAGTGTGCATCTAGCTCTCCAGATGCTTATAGCTGGGCTTAGTTCTTTACATATCACATCTATTCCAGTGCTCTGATTGGGATCTTTCCAACTAAGCCAAAGTCTTTATATTTTAATTGCACAGTAGAAGTAGTCTTGGTCACTGGAACAGGTTGCCCAAGGAGGCTGTGGATGCCCCATCCCTGGAGGCATTCAAGGCCAGGCTGGATGTGGCTCTGGGCAGCCTGGTCTGGTCCCTGCACAGCAAGGGGTTGAAACTAGGTGATCATTGTGGTCTTTTTCAACCCAGGCCATTCTATGATTTCTGGTTCTATGATTTTCCCATAATTCTAGAGACAAATGGTCATAAGAGCTCCCTTCTTTCTCCCTGAACACTGCAGGGTATTCCTTTATTAAGGGAATAGACAAGAAACTCCATTCAAATTTCTTTAAATGTCGTTTGAATGTGAAAATTGGATTTGCCTTTGTTGTGGAAGAGCAGGCTTGCTCTTTGAAGGTGTGTTGCATCACAGTGTGACTGACGTGCAAACTTTTCTAAACTTTAAAGTAGCGTTTGGGTGCAGCTTTTTTTACAGCTAAGAAATCATGAACAGAAAGGTGAGAGCTGCAGATTAAGAAAAAGAAATATAGAGGCAGACATGCTATGTTATGAGGAATTCATGCTATTTAAAATAACAAACAGCCCTTCACCTGCTGTTAAGATGACTAATAGCCCAGATGGAAAACAGGATTTGGTTGCATAAACTAGATTTAAACAGACTTCATCTGCTTATTTCCAAAATTTCTAAAGCATCATTCGGGTGTTTTCCTGATGTTCTGCAAGTTCTTATCTTTTACTTCCCCTCCCACTAACAGGGATCCCATATGCCTGGCTAGTTCTTCATTTTATATCAACAGACAGTATTCAAAACCAGGGGTGGTTTAGCCTTGTCTCAGTTGGCTTTCTCAGTCTGAGTCTGCAAAGTTTATTCAGAGGCGACACTGAATTTATGCTCAATTAGTGTTGAAGGCATCTCACTGGGGCTTTGGGATGATATTTCCCTCCTCTTGCTTCTTCTCCCTCTTTCCCATGCACATCCATTCTCTTTCCAAACACTCTCACAAGACTTGATTCAAAGCCTATTAGATTCAGTTGGGTATTAGGTGAAGAAACTGATGATAATAGCCTTCCCTCTTGAACTATTAATTTTTACAACACAGAAAAATGTTTATCTTTGCTTTTGTATGCAGACATATAATCTGTTTCATATTACAATATATGCAGCAGCAACTGTGAAACCTTTGTTGAATACAGCAACATTTGTTTCCATGCTTTTTCATTTCTCTCCGCTGTTATTTCTCATTGTACTGTGCAAGCCAGTAGCAGAGATCCTTACTGAATTTTCGGATGCAGAACAACCACAAAACAGTTTTTGCTCTGGGTCAAACGACTGGATCTAAGAAGCTTCAAACTGAAGATACATCACACATGCAAATGGCGTGTTTTCAATGCTTTAAATTAATATTAGCACTCAGTCATGCTGAGTTTATTACTGCAACAATGTAGACGACAGTAAATAAAGCCTGGTGTAAAACTTTATGCAGTTTTTTTTTTTCTTCCAGCTGAAAGAATTATATAAATCAAGACTTTGTGTTAAATGACTGGTGAAGTGAGGTTAGGTAACATCTGAATAATTCTTGTGTGCATCAGATTCCCTCAGCTGGAATATTATGATCTGATGAGCTACAGTTTATTATATATTTTCCTATTGAAGACGATGAAAAGCAACTGGAATCATGTTTGATTTTTTTAATTTATTGTTGTTGTTGTTTTTCAGGGGAGTATATCTGCTGAAAGCATCACAGAATCACAGATTCATAGACTGGCTTAGCTTGAAAGGGTCCTTAAAGATCATCCAGCTCCAACCCTCTACGGTGGGCTGGGTGCCCTCCACCAATTAAGGCTGCCCAGGACCCCCATCCAACTCAGCCTGTGCACCTCTGGCTATGGGGCACCCACAGTTCTTTGGACAGCAGTGCCAGGGCCTCACCACCCTCTGAGTAAAGAGTTTCTTCCTAACGTCTGACTTAAATCTCCCCTTTTAGTATAAAACCAGTCCCTTTGTCCCATCACTATCAGAACATGTTAAAAATCAGTCTCCTTCCTGTTTATGAGTTCCTTTCAAACACTGGAATGCAGCAGTGAGATCTCCCTGAAGCCTCCTTTTCTCCAAGCTTAACAAGCCCCTCTCCCTCAGTCTATCTTCACAGGAGAGGTGGTCCTATGAGCATCTTTGTGACCCTCCTTAGGATCCACTCCAAAAGCTCCACTCTTTTTCCTGGGCTGCATCCAGGCTGGATGCAGTTACTCCAGAAGGGGCCTCACAAAGGCAGAGTAGAGGGGAACAATCCCCTGCCTGCCCTGCTGCTGCTGCTCTTTTGTTGCAGCCCAGGATACTGTTGGCCTTCCAGTCTGTAAGTTCACACTGCTGGATCACATCCAGCTTTTCATTCACCAGGACCCCCAAGTCCTTCTCCACAGGCTTGCTCTCAATGAATTCTTCTCTCAGTCTGTACTCATATCTGGGATTGCCCCGACCCAAGTGCAGTATCTTGCACTTGTCCTTGTTGAACATCTTTAGGTTCACATAGGTCCACTTTCTAAAGCTCTGGTCAGAAATGCCTGCACTGCTGCTCGGTCCAGAAACCCAGCAGCTGGGAAGTGGCACTGATGCTCTGAGCAGGACCTTGGGCAGGATTTTCCTGCTCTGTACAGCAGGTTGCTAGGTGGGAGAGGGGAGGGCTTGTCCCCTCTGCACCTCGTTGCTGCAGCTGCTACTGCGACACTGCGACGTGCACAGAGCTCCCAAACTGGTTGTCACAATCAGGGATAAACAGACAACCTGCCTGCAATCAGCTGAATAACACTGTTTCTCTTGCAACCATGAAGCTCTGATGCAACAATTTAATACACTCTCTTTTTAAAGTAGATGAAAGTAATATCTTTTGCTATTGTGCACTCAAATGAAATAAAACATTGCTAGCTGGAGCTAGTCAAATCAGTCCTTTCATGAATTTTGATTGGTTTCCATGGAAACGCTGACATACTCCATTTAGCACCAGGATCCACGCCTGAACAAAGGAACTGCTGAATGAAGTCGCAGAATCTTCCTATCCATATGCATGGCAGAGAGCAGCATTTTCAAGTAACGCTGGTGATTAAGTGTTTGTATAAACATGCACAGCGATGTGAGCGCAGTGGAGATCAAAATCAGTTGGGCAAGAAGCATTCGTCAGCTCTAATTAAGAGTTAGGGAAAGATGAAGCATGCAGGGAGTAAAGTGTGCTCATTGCTATTGGGAATAGAGCTGTACTTTTATTTAATATGGGGATTAAAAACTAGGTTTATTTGCAGCATAGAGTAGAAATCCAGAGAATCTCTGAGCTCTTCCATGGAAGCTGGGAAGCTTTGCATCTCACTGAACTTGTCTGGTTTTATCACTGGCCAGGGTGATAATGATCACCCGCACTCTTCCATCTCAAGATGTCATAGAATGATAGACTCATAGAACGGCTTGGGTTGGAGGGGACCTTAAAGATCATTGAGTTCCAACCCCCTGCCATGGGCAGGGCTGACAACCACTAGATCAGGCTGCCCAGGGCCCCATTCTGCCTGCCCTTCCATGCCTCCACGGTTTCGCTTGATAAAATTCAGTTCTTTTGTTGCTCGCCCTTGTGTAATTTGTGAGTAACATTGCTGAAATTGATGGAGTTTTATTGCCGTAAGATAACATAAAGAAGAAAGTAAATCATGCCTCTCTCCAAGACTTGCTTCACAGCCTAGTGGGTTAATATATCAGAACTAATTAACAGTCTGATGAGAGCCCCATGCAACAGCATGGAGTATGGGTGTGTGCTGAATGTAGAAGACCTTATAATATTGCTCATAGGTGAAGGTGAAAGAAAAGCTATTAAAGTGGAACTTTTTAAATTATGAAGACCCTTTATTAAATATCTTGGAACCACATCTCAACCTGCTTGTAAAATGCTAAGTCTGGCCAACAGCAATGCAAGCAACATTCCTGAATACCCTATTACACCCTAATACTGTGTGTAATAGAAATGATCTTTTAAAACTCCTTTCCTCCATAATCAGATTTTACCAGCTTTCTTAGATTGGAATTTGATTTTGCCTTTTCTAGATTCATTGCCATCTACACAATCTGATCAGTTTGGAGCCCACGTGATTGATTTGCCCACACGGAGCTATTGCTGTTCACTGTCATAGTCAGAGTCAATACTGGTGTTACTCATTAGCATCCATCGTGTTCAGAGTTTGGAAAGCTGAAAACAAGCAAGACCTGCCCTTTCTGCCCTAAATTTAAATCCATTGATTGTCTTAGGTATTACTCTGTTTTTCAAAATGTTTTAAATAAGCTTTAGTTTTAGCATTTATTTAAAAGTAAAATTACAGTAAAAGTGATTATTCCAGGCTTTTTTAGTAATGTAGATTCCCTTTCTCAGAAAAGGCATTCAGGTGCGTGAGAACAGTAAAGGTTTCAAACCAGGAAAACACAAAGCTGTCTGCTCACCACAAAAGGGATGAAATTCCATGTACTTTGTTGTTTTTCTTTAATTTTCCTGGAGATTGATTAAGGTAACCCCTTATTTCTCTCCTGGAGTCTTTGATTTCTATTATTAGAAACCCAAATTTTCACAGTTTGCATCTGGAGAACCCTGTGCACTCCTAGAACACAGACTTGCACTGCTCTCTAGAGGCAGCCAAGACAGGTATAAGCAAGCTCTCCTTGCCCTGGATATGCTGGAGCAGGGTTAACATGGCATTTTTAGGGCAAATTCATGATGATGAGATAAAGAGTAGTAACTGCCTGAGCTCATAACTGCAGAAGCAGCTGGTTTGTGAACAGATGATAAAAGCTCTGAAATAGTCCAACATGTAAAAATCTGTCACACTTTGAATTTTCAATGCCTTTTTTTTTTTTTTTTTTAATCCTTTGGTTTAGGAGAAATGAGGAAGAAAACATCACAAAAAATAAAGGAAAGCAGTTCCTTACAAATCTTATATGAGCAGTGAAGCCCTGGAACTTCTGCCCAAAGAAGTAGTGGGTGCCCCATCTCTGGAGGCGCTCAAGGCCAGGTTGGATGGGGCCCTGGGCAGCCTGATGTGGCAGAGGGCAACCCTCCCCATGGCAGGAGGTTGGAACTAGATGTTCTTTAAGGTCTCTTCCAACCCAAACCACTGTATGATTCTATATATTAAAGATGTTATGAAGAAAGCCATGTGAAATCATTTTTACGTGTAAAATTATTATTATTTAATTATGAAGATTTGTTCTTTCCACTACATAGAATCAATAAATAAAAGAAAATGAAAAGGAAAGTGAATGTAGGCAAAATGTAGTATTCTCACCCAGCACACTGTAAAGCCAAGAAAGTCATTATTCTATTGAAAACTATTGCAAAAGGAGAAGGAGCAGGGATATTTGTAAGGTTGACAAGAGTATCCAAGCTTGTTGTGTTTAATGACAATGCAAGTGCTGGAAGACAAATTAAATGTAGTGCTTCACAGATCACAACTCTTTAGAGGAAACGTGAAGTGTTCAGCCAGGTTATGGCATGTCACTCTGACTGAATTCCTATCAGCTTCTCCCAAGGCAGCCCTTGGCTATGGTGGAGGTAGAAGTTGGAAGACCTTGCCCATTGCTCTGACCTGATCTAACAACTTAAATGTGCAAACACTTATGTTTGATGTTTCATTTTTCATCCATTTGTGGCACTGAATGGTTAATGGGTATGGTGCCCACGGGCTGATGGTTGGACTGGAGGATCTTAGTGGTCTTCTTCAATCCCAATGATTCTATGAATCTGTGCTACCTTGTGGTTTAGGAAGAAGCAAACCCTGCAAACAATTAGGCACATATACTCAATCACAAGGCTATGCTGGAGATATGCAGAGACCTAATGTTGTGAAAATGAGGTTTAGAATGGTGCTCAGCAGATTCATGGCAGTGCTCTTGCCATGAAATTATGGAGGAATTGATTCTGTTTTCATGGAATCAAACAGATTTGCTATTACACTTAATGGAAAGAGTAAGAAACAGGCCTATCTCTTGGTCTATCTATCCATCTATAAGCTTCACTGTACTCATGACTAGAAATTCCACTAGCATAATTATGAAATATTATTAATATCTGGTTGTTTTTGCCTAGCACTGTGAGATATATTTATTTAAATAGATATGAGATATAACATAGTAAATGTCAGTGTTCACGGGGATCTTCTTCTGAAATGAAATGTGATAATCCTCCCCAACATTTTAAAGGTAGTTATTTAGAATTATTGATGCTATGAAAGAAAATGAAGTATTCATTTGGTCCTATCAGCAGTTATGTTTTTAAATTAAAAGGAAATATATAAAGTCATATTTTATTGCCTTATTTTAACTATAGTTAAAAGACATATGGGGCAGCACCATATCATTTATTGACATCTTGAGTTTAACGTCTCCTAATTCTTTTTTCTTCAATTATATTCGTTATTATTATTTATTTTATTTTTTTTATTATTATTATTTACCAATTATATTACAGTTGTATTGAATTTGAATCTGGAAGTGAATTCTCAATATGTTTACATGTTTACAAATTTTTGTTCATCTCGCAAGTTTTACTGAAGAAAATAAATTTGTGGATAAATTTCTCCATCAAGAGCTTATTTGGGAAGGGGTGAAGCATAATAAAATATAATTCTGTACACAGTGTACTTAAAATCTGTATTATGAAAGTTACTCAATTCAGGTTTTCCAAACAATCTGCAAACTAAACTTTACTATACCAGTAAATATACTGTCATGTTTGTATTGTTTCAGTCATACCTAGTTTCTCATAATGAGAAATGGAAAAAAATGCCAACAGAAGGGAACAAGGTATTTCATCCTTTCTGAGAAAAGCTGTGCTGTTTATTTGGCTTCCCATCAGTCTGAACCCCACAAACAGCATTACAGAAAGGTTTTCTAACTGAATCCATAACCATTTAGGGAGGCAGAAAAGGTGAGCTAAATGCTATTTGCTACTTAAAAATTATAATAGTAACACACACACACACAGACACACAAAAAAATAGACTAATGGAGCCAAGTGGAAGAATCAACAATAACTGAAGAGACAGTGACAGAAATTGCTTCATCATAGATTCATCTCAGCAGCCATTTCCAAACAACTGAAGTCAAATGAGATTTATTCTTATAGTGAACCCATTTATGAGCCCATTGCTAACCAAAAGTGTAACTTCATACTTCTTTAGAAAGTGTAATCAAGGAAGGAGCAAAGCAGAGGACCAAGAGCTGTCTGCTGCATGAGAGCTCTGAGAAAACTGTCCATCAAACATCTGCTCTGCATGGCATGATATCCTGCCCAGCTCTTGTTGCCACGGCTGAAACTTGCTCCCCATATTACTTATGTGATATATTACGAATACTGTGCAGAGATGTCAGCTTGACTAAATTTCTTCCATTGCTCAACTTTGTGTCAATTCACTTCAATTCTTCTTCCTCAACATCTTTGCTCCTGTCCAGATTTTATGTCCACCCTTCATCTCCTTTTACTGAATAACATGTTGCAGGTGGCATTCCTAGTTATGCTGCTGACATTTATCTTGATATTTCTTTTCCTTTTTTGGCATTTCCTTCAGAGATGCCATTTTCACAGTCAATTCCAAGTATTGATTGAGACATTCAGAGGATATTTTTAGAGATATCGGGATCTTATAATGATATGTGTAAGCTTTCATCTACAGTTGTTAATAATAATAATAGGATTATTTTTTTTAAATCATCATGAAAATATTTCAGACTGTTTATTTGTTTTTCTTTAAGCTTCAGCTTTCTTTCAGGGTCAAAGCCAATGAGTAATTAAACCATGGTTCCTAATTTACAACACCACTGTCTGCAGCACTTTAAGTCTTCAATATGAAATTGCTAAGGGTCTATCTGTACCCAAGAAGTGGTGTAACATGTTAAGGACTGAAAATATCCCTATGCATAGATAGAAGGGATGGAGGGAAAATGTGGGTTTTTGATGTTTGAAGCTTGAGATTCCAATCTCTAACTGTTAATAATGACCATTGGTCATGATGGAAGAAATGCAGAATGATGGCCTGATGGAGCTGGCTGTGACACCACTCTCACCTTACTGCTATCAACCCATAGAATGCCTCCCTTAGCTGCTCCTGTTCTCAGTGGACAGGGGGACAGCTCTTTGTCTGCTGATTAAGGTTTCCATAAAGAATCATGGTTGGTAATTCAGGAACAGCTAAGCTTTACAACCAAAAGCAATGAGTACCATAAAATTTCTCATATTTTCTAGTGATTGTAACAATTTCAATGTGAAATTGTATTACTACCGCATGCTTTCACCAGGTTATGGTAACGATTGTTATCAGGCTGCCCAGTGAAGTTGTGGATGCCCCCTCCCCAGCAGCATTCAAAGCCAGACTGGATGGGGCTTTGAGCAAACTGGTCTAGAGGGAGGTGTCCTCGCCTACAGCAGGGGAGTTAGAACTACATGATCTTAAAGGTCCCTTTCCAGAGACCCTTCCCTACCCAGACCATTCTATTTTTCTATGATTCTGTGATTCATTTCCAGAAATCAAGGCTCAGATTGTTCATTTTCACAAAATAAATAGTTGTGAGAAAAATTGCCTTCAGGCATGAAGCTGGTTACCAACAGCTAATTTTTTGAGTGCCTTTACAAATCTTGTACATTTTATTGTTCAAAAAGTATGTACTCCTTAGTTGAACAACCACCCTATTAAAAATTTAGAACAGGGCACTGAATCTGAATCAGCAATGAAGTATGAAACAGAACAACTACAGTAATGATAAAAATATTAAACAATAACTTCCTTTAGATAGGAGACATTCATGGCAGTTAATGCATCAGAAAGCAGCTTAGAGCAGGCTTCTGCTCCCAGTGTATGATACTGAAATCCACTCTGACCTCCAGCGAGGCATTCCATTCTTCTGCATCTCAGTTACTGCATTTTTACAAGTGATTGCACAACAGCTGACCTGTAGGAACTGCTTATAAGCACAATCTTAACTGGAGGCAAATGGGATCCTACACAACTTAGTTCTGCCCACGTAGACTTCTTATTTAATTCTGTGCCTATCAAAGCGTACATGTTCTGATAGATATTTCATGACAAACAAAAACAATTTGATTGAACTAATAGCTTAGCTAAGTCTATGAATGTGATTTAGAATCATAGATTCATAGAATCATTAAGGTTGGAAAAAACCTCCACGATCATTCAACCCATCCCACCATGCCTGCTGACTTGTCCCTCGGTGCCACATCTCCATAGTTCTTGAGCACCTCCAGGGATGGTGACTCCACCACCTCCCCGGGCAACTTGTGCCAGTGCCCAACCACTCTTTCATAGTTTATCCCAAGTTATCTGTCTGCAGATAATGTCTGTGTCCTTTCCTTTACAAGGCCTATTTACGTTGACTTGAATTTTTGGAATACTTAGCCTTTAGTAGCTTCCTTGATGCTACAGTTGTTGAGAAACCACTTGTTGAGGCTAGCAGAAAACAACTCCAGACTTTCACTGAGAGCATTCAATATCTACATTATTTTCATGTATCTTTTGAAAGTTCTTATTTCTGTATTGGTGTAGAGATTGACAAACAAAAGTACTTTTAAGTAACTCCTTAAAAAAAGTACCTGGAAGCATGTTCTCTCTTTCCCCAATACTACTGTCTGTTAATTACTTTTTCCAGTTTTGCATTGGACTTTGCTTCACTGCGTTTTGTCAAATTCTCTAGCAAGCCTGACTGAAACTATCAGCCCAGATTTGCATTCAATTTGCAAGGCATACATTTGTAGCTGGTCATGGGGAAGAACAACCTTTGTATTCTCATATGAGCAGGTTATATATCTGTGAGTCTCTCCCATTAACAGCAATAAATACCTTATGGCCAATCCTGATTAACAGTATCACCCCCTAATTAAATCCCTGAATTTTTTTACATCCTTGGGCTAAAATAAAGTGCTGCTTTTCTATGAGAGCACAAAGACAATTGATTTTCTTATTGTCTGTGGAGAAAGAATAGTAACTGCAGTGAGAAATCCATCTTTTTCCAAAAAAGATGTAAAAATTGCATGTCATGAATTATCTTTGAAGAGAACTAAAACCTGCTAAATTGATTTAATCTGCACTGACTTAACACACAACTCTGTGGCAGCTAAAGTTAGTAGAGTCAAATCACACCAGGAGCATTTTCAGATGGCCTTCTAGAATTTAATTTTTCCAGATTTTCAAACTCCTGTTAAGATTTATACCTCCCTGTCATTAGGTATCTCAGCACTGCAGTGCTCTCAGATAACTGTCTTCAGTAGATAAATTAGATATATAGATCATTGTTCCAAGACATCTTTATTTTTTCTCTGCTGGAATGAACACAGTATGAATATCACCACATTTATTCTGAGCAATCTGTTTGTTTTTTTGTCTTGCTCTCCTCTTGTGTTACATGAAACCTGCATTACTGTTTATTTGTTTCAATCCATTAGCTCTGATTTTCCCAAATCTCACAAGAAGCTGTGGTATGTACTTCTACCATCATTTCCCAGCTCAAAAATTCACTTCTTTACACATCTTAGAGCTCCTTCCTTCCACTATCTGCTGTCCAGTGGTGATAATTATGACTGGAACAGTCTGGGTACAAACCACAACCTCTGCAGCAAACTATGAAAATGGCATTTCTTGAGAAGATCAATGTGAGCACAAACTCAGTCATATTCCTCACTGCAAGACATATCACCAATGCTCCTCTTTTATACACCTACTGAGTTGCTAAGGACCTACAGATGCATAAAAACTTGAGACTGTTTCTGTAGGTCTGCTGGAACTGGGTAGGTCAGTCAATTCACACTCTTCGTCCTTCTCTTTGCAATCTGACTTTGAAAACATTAGCATCCATTTTGTTCTTCACAGATCTATCTTGTTGACAGGAACTGTTCTAATGGCAAATGCAGGCAAGTGGCTATTTCATATGCACTCTTGGTTTGTTTGTAGTTTTAAAAGATATTACAGCTGTGTCTTAAAACTCCACTAGCTGCATTTCTCTGATGTCAACAAGGACACAGCACGTCTTTAACATGGTGATGTCTATATGTTGTTCATACACAACTGTGGATGTCTCCTTTCAGACAGTTACTTTCATATATATTTACTTCGCACCTATTGTTGTAAAAGAGTTTGTCATCTATCCTAGAGCTAAAAAATTACCCCCAGCATCTCTGGCCTTTCTTTTATGACTCATATCACTGTTTCTATTACACACCTGGCTTCTGTTCCAGAGTTCAAATAAAAGTTAACAAACATCCTATTTGCACTGAGTTTCTCTGCCAGTCATCTTCTGCTGCAGCATTCTCCATATTTTCTATAAAGAATTCACTGCTCAAGGGCTGTTTTGAAAGTGATGTTTCCTATTTTATTATCTTTGCCCGCCAAGTCAGAGGTGGATGATGGTGGTATGGCATCTGACTCTCAGGAAGCTACTCAAAGAATTATGCGTTACTTCTTTCCAGAAAACCTCATTGGTTTTCCTTCCTTTGTGAACATAACCAACTAAATAATCAGTGCATCAGTCTTATTCAGGAAACATTTCCCTTCTCTCCTCACCCATAAGGACTCCCCTGCACACACAACATTTTAAATACTCCCTTCAGGTGTGGCCTAAGGAGAACACAATGGTGAGATTATTTTGAAATGTAACGACATAGATAACTGATGGAAGCTTCTCTGGCTTCTCTTCTCTGAAGACTTCATCTTCCAGCTTTTGTGCCAATCCCACCATGCAACTTTGAACTGAAAAAAATGGAGAACCACATAATGGCCAATGTTCTTCTACTGGCTCTGAGCTGTGTTGTGTTAACTTGCTCTTACTCCACTGCTCTATTAGACAATTTTGTGTGCTGCTTAATTCAACACTCAGCACTTGGTAACACTGCCAAAATGATTTGCTCAGCAGGGACCCCTTACTCTGGAAGCTTCCATTTAGTTCTCCCCATCTAAATTTGGTACAGAGGGATTCCCATTACATCAATGGATGGAGAATTAAGGCCACAAATATAGCAGTTTTATGAGTGGAACAGCCTGATAGACATCTCTACAAATGTGAACTCAAAAAGTCACTGGGATTGCTTTGCCTAAGGCAGACCATTTTCTATTGGTAGATACATGGTGTTTGTTTCCAAAGCTGCTAAGCTAAGGATTTTCAACAGCCCTAAATGAAATTTTTAAAAGCACAGGTGAACAACAAGAAGATAGAACAGCATTGCCTTCCAAAAAAATGTATTACAGGAGGATATACTGTTCTGAATTCCATCTTCTGTCAAGGCACTGTGTAAATCAGAAGCTGCAAATTTTTCATCTCATTTTGTCTGATCCAGAGTATCTCTGTCACAAATATTAAGAGAATTGCACAGAACGAAGCTTTAAAGAATAGCCTTTTAAAACAAAGTTTTCACATTCAACAAGGAGTAACATAACTGTATCTGTTTTATGGAGGGAAGGATTCTGTACTAAGCTTCGTAACAGCTTATTAAATGAGACAATCAGCTATCAAAAGAGATAGAACTGAAAACAAAGATTTCTTGGAGAAATTCTGCAAGAAGCACAAGGGGACCACCAGCTCTACAACCTCAGCATCCAAAGGACTCATTAGTACAGCATACGCTGCCTTGCATTTCATAGGCAAAAAATATGATCATACATCAGTAGACATTTTAATGAGGTTAATGGGATTATTAGTATTTTGTAAAATAACTATTATAATGTAATAACAGTAAAGCATTCTCAAAGAGGACTGTTCAAGGGGGGTTGTCAGTATTGCAATCTCACCTTTTAGAAAAAAACAGTTCATATATAACTGAAAACTGTCCCTGTGGTGTAAGAGAAAAATCTCAATATAAAAAGCAAATTACATCATTAAAGGGCTTTGTGCTCATTTTGCCAGGATGCATCCAGCTCATGATAGCATGCCAGAAAAGGAACTTAAGTAAACTCAGTTTAAAAAAAAAAAAGACGTTTACATGAGTTTCTAGAGTTTCATTTCACGCCCTCAGTTGTCATCCTTTCTGGCTAGAATTTTATTCATCGTTCTCAGATGATAAACATCCACAGCTTAGATGTGAAGAATTTAGGATCCTTATTGCCTTAGGTATCATACTCTTAGAAAAGATTAGTAATTAGGTCATTTGCAGCCCTTCAGCAGATTGCATCTGCTGGACAATTTCTTTCATCACATATATGAGATATATTTTATTTTAAAAAACATAGAGGTCATCCCTACAATGACCACTTATGGCATATAAGGTAAGTTTTTACATAGATGAGAAAGCTGACGTTCAATTAGGGACATTAAACTGCATCAATTTATATGCATGATGGGCTCTGTCCTGCCCTGGTTCATCCTTCCATCTTACCTTCACTTCCCGCCTCACTTAATGCTATCTGTCCCTTAAGAAGTACATACTGTGCAGAGTTCAGAAGAGGACAATTGGACAAAAGATGCTCAGAAATACACAAATGAAATACCATGATCTACAGAAAAATAAATTCTGAGAATGAGGAGTGATTCAAATTGATTGATAATTCCAAAGGAAGCATTAAAATAAAGCCAGTGACAAAGGTGCATCTGCAAGAGTCCATTAGCACATGAATTCTGAGTCTTTTAGAAGGCTGTCACCCCTAACATTTTTGGTGCAACACATGTTGAAAGCTACATATCCCAAATCATAGGTTAGATCTATGGTAATCTGACCTATCAACTATCAACGATGAATACTGAGTTACAAAAGCAAAAGAGGAGCTCTACTGTTTACGTTGCTTCTTATCTCCAAAACCTTTAGCAGGAAGAAACCTCTTGCAATGCACCAATATCAATCTACTAAAGTAGAGTGCTGTAGCCAGACAACATGAGTCTTAAAAGCTGCACCATTTGGAGACCAGCAGTGCTCATATTCTTCAGATTTAGTACATGTTTACACCTCAAGTTGTTTAGAAGTAATCCTCTAAGAAAGCCCTCTAAGTAACCCCTTAAGAAAGCAAGTATGTATTCATCAGGCTCTACTACTAGCTTTTTATTTGCTAGTTTCTTTCTATAAATTAATTCACAGATAGAAAAACTGTGCTGAAGAAAAGTTAAGCATATGAACCATAGAGAAACCATTTAAGTCACTCAGAGCCTTTGACGAGTAGTCACTGAGCTGCTGCTGCAAAAGGGTAAAAACAACCAATTTGAAAGTAATGCTCTGTCTGATTCCTGGGCTTACATTAAGAAAGCTATGAAGATTTGTATAAAATGCCTGATACATTTCTGTTACAAGCAAGCAGACTGCCATATAGCAATGACAAAAACTGCCACATCTTTGCCAGGAGCCTATGATCCACTGAAACTATGGGTCAAAAGTGAAATGGAGCCTCAGTCAAAGCACTTGGATGATCAGTATTGCTCAGAGGATCACTAAAAATAATATATATATTATTTTTATGTATGAAAGCTGTTCCAAAAAGTAACGTCTCCTATTTTATTCCGTTGGCCCACAACACCAGAGATGGATGTTGGTGGTATGGCAGTAGACATTGACCCTTCCCACAAATATTCCACTAAATTTTGTTGCCTTGGGGAAGTGGTTATGAGAAATTATCTTATTAACTCCAAGTTACTTCACAGCATTACTGACCTGAGCTGCACATCTGATAGCCAATGTATGAAAGAAGACACATGCATACTTTTCTTCAAAAACAAATTGTAAAATCATGATAATTGTTTCACCTGATTGTAATTCTTCACTGAGTAGCACAAGCAATGCTGCAACTTCTTTCAGTAGGTTACAACTGTCACTGTATTTTATATAAAATTAACACGTTGGCTGCAATGTCAAGTGCATTTATGAACTAAATAGAACAGTCTCTATTAAGTCTCTAAATGGCAGGGTGACACATCCCTGCTTCTGCAATTTGGACACAAAACAGGGTACATATGTTGTACCTATTTTGCTTTATCCTTCAGCATTAGAAGGAGGAATTTTCATGCATGAGAGTTTTAATTAAAAAACAAACACAATTAAGTCACTGATCCCAGAACTATCTTGAACCAAAAAGACTTAGATCCAAGGTCTGACCATAGCATACTGAGATAACACCTTTTACTTCATAAAAAGCTGAATTGCCTTCTTCTTAAATTAAAGGAGCAATTTCCAGTGGCCTCCATGGGAAGGGCCAGGATCCAGGTTGGGGTGTATAACATGCACATTGAAATAATCATTTCTGTGCTTTTCACTTGTGTTCACACAGCAACTCAAGCATCAGTTGCTGTTTGAGTAAATAAGGCTGCAAGCCCCCCCACAGCATGCTGAAATCAGTGCAAGTCTTTCCTCCAACTTGAAAAGCCCAAGTCCCCAACTGATTTCTATGTTTATTGTTCATATACCATTTGGGTTTGGCAGCAGAGATCACCTCTCTAATCCCTCTGATTTCCAATGGGAAGCAGCAAGGTAATAAGTTAGGGGAAAGAAAGAACCTCCACGGCCCAGGATCCACATAGTATGAAAATTAGAAGCAAGCCCATGGTGCCCTGCTCACCTCTCTCATAGCAGTACCAACTCCAATTGCCTCACTTTATTGAAAAGGATGTATTCACACTGTTTGTGGGTTTTTCTTTCCTAAATAAAGCATTACAGCCAAATGACTATTTCTGTATTACTTGCAGAATTGTTTATATGTTACCAAAAGTATAAACTGAAGATCCGATTAGGTGAAAATCACAGAACTAGAAGATAAATTAGCAGAAGGAGCATAAATAATTCAAACAATTGGACTCATGTTTCTTAAAACGTCTTTCTGTTTTCATGATTGGAGACAAATGAGTTTTATATAAACAAAACATGCCTACAGTTTTAAAGTTAGTATGCAATTTTAAAGACAAGAAAATGAAAATACTGAGACTGGCAGGTATGACTGAGAGAAAAGGCTCTGGATTCAAATAGTGTGGCAAGACAGCTGAATGCTAATAGAAGAGAAAAATAAGATAACCGACTTATAGTGAAGACTCATCTTGGCTTAATCCAGTACACCTGCTAAGCATGGCAAAGTCTTCACAGGAAGAACAGCAGCACAATAAGCTCTTGTTAATAAGCTGATCAGTGATTTAGAAGCTGTTTTCTGATCAGACAGTGCTTACATGGAAGATATTCACATCTTGAGTCTGCAGACCTGGAATTCAACTACATCTATTCTAGAACCAGCTGACTTTTCCAACCAGCATATGATGGATGCTGGGATGAAGGGTCCTGAGGGACCCCAGTTCTCTGTCACTCCCCCTCAAAGGAAGAGAGGGAGACAGCCTTGATGCTGTGCCAGAACTACTCAGCAACAGGCAAGATATTGGTGAGATATAACACTGTTCTTCCTATATAGTGCAGAGCACAGCACCATATGGGCAGTTGTGGGGAATCATAGAATCATAGAACATTAAGGTTGGAAATGACCACTAGGGTCATCTAGTCCAACTGTCAACCCATCACCATCATTCACCCTAACCATGTCACTCAGTGAACTCCATCCCAGTCAGACCCATTACAAACGTTTCAATGCAAAAGAACAAATCAAATAAAAACCAAGTAGAAAACACGACTGTTCCTCTGTCTTCCTAGGTCTAAGTGCCTATCTCCTTGCCCTTTTACTAAAATCTTTTCTTTGAGCCTTACATGCCTCACTCTATCCAGCACTGATTACACAGTGCATGCTCCTCAAATGCTAAGTGCTAAGAACAAAAATAGGCTTAATCTGAAATTAATTGCATTTCAGAAAAAAAAAAAGTTTTCAACATTTTTTATTTAATTGAGAGCAGATTAAGTCAGGTATTATACAGGAATAAAATGGTCTTTGTAGGCTACAAGAAACCTAATTCCTTTTTTTATATTATTTTTTTCTCTTTCGTGGACAATTAATGAATAGAATTAAAGAATCTACCATGTCATTATCATTCAAATCTGGTTGACAAAGATGTTAAGATTAGAGATGACAGACAAGATAGAAATATTTGTCTTTTTAGCAACTTGAAGTTAATTAAAATAAACCTGACCTGTTATCTGCCACCCAAAGTTTCCTATGGAAGCAGGACTGTAATGGTAGTGTAGACAAATTGGCTTGTCTTACTTAAACTCCTCTGGGTTAATTAAAATGCAGCTTATTCTTTGAAGAGTGCCACATATGAGTTGGTTGCTTTTCCCCTCATTCCTGTTACACATTTTCTGAATATTCATGATAAGATTTCATATAACTAAACAAGAAAGCTGAGATTTGTATCAAAAGGAGTAAAGCTTTTGCTTAGTGTAAGGAAAGACCACAACATCTCTCAAGGTGCCCAGAGCAGGGAAGAGTCAGAAAGCTCCAGTAGTTTCTGGCAGAAACTTCTGGAAACATGACCATGATGCATTGCAACCAGTTCTGATGTTGGAACACCATGGATGTCAGCATGTGATGGATGTTTAGGGTGGAAGTGTTTTCAGCCTTTAGTACCTTTGTGTGTTTGCAGGAAGTATAGCAATGCATATGGGACACGATAGAGAAGGAAAGTGGTTATGGCTTCTTTTTAGAAAATGCACTGGTTGAAATGTAAGATTTCAAATCATTGTAGAAATGTTTTGTAAGCCAAACTGTGTGAGACATCAGTTCTTGTTGGATTCTGATTTCTAAATCACAGCTTGCAAAAGAAAACCGGCTGGAGGGCTGACCTCTGTAGTTTCTGAACTCATCTATGACAAAGGGCTAAATTTAATCCCATGTCCATCTTCTGTGCTGGCTTGCAAAGCTGCATGAATGCCACACTCTCCCAGGAGCATTTTCTTCATTTTGGAATCGCTCAGACTCTGTGGAGGAATCACCAGGAATCTTTCCCTACCTTGGGACAGAACAAATCAATACACAAATGTAAGTGATGGTCAAGTGGCCTCACTTTCCAATTAGTCATCTTTGGCAGGAGCCAGAACTCTGTCTAAAGAAAAAGGAATTTTAAAAAACCCAGTGAAGACTATGGAGCAACTGTCTGATAAGCCTTTTTTTTTTGTGCCATATTGCCACTATTGGTAGAAAGGGTCTCTGAATATCCACAAAGATATGGGGTTCTGAAATGGGGTTCTCCTGTGAATGCATTTCAAAACATGGTTTGTCCATACTGCACTTAAATGTAGGGACATAGTTAGTGGACATGGTGGTGATGGATCAACAGTTGGACTAGCTGATCTTAGTAGTCTTTTCCAGCCTTAATCATTCCATGATTCTATATTGTTATTCTAATCTATTATCTGATCTTTTGTAGATCAGTTATCTTTCCCCTAAAATACTAGGTAATCCAGTTATGCAACATACTGCTTCAGAACACCTTAAGGACTATCTGATTTATAATATCTGAAGAGAAAGCATGCTTACATGCCTAGGAAGAACATAGAGTGTTCTTGTGTCTCAAGTTTACATGGGTCTTGAAGAGAGTCACAAGTCACATGTTAGGATTTATAAAAAGCTCAGATACTAAGGATGAGGATATAGCTTCCTGATGGAGCCTATTTTTTCACATTTGCTGAATGGGCACTATATTAAATGAGAAGACAGGACAATTTGTTCATCAAGGCTGATAGCACAAATAGTACTAAAACCCCTTGACAAGTTTTTTTCTCAGTAGTGGCCTTAGAAAATTACGTAGCCAATCTGATTGAATAATCTTCCTGGCAAGAAAAGTCGCACTTTAAATTTAAGGACAATTCACTACCTATCTGAGTAGCACTTAGGTCTGAGCATTTTACCTAAGACGTAACAAAAGCTGTAGATGTGTTTATTGATTCAGGCATTCAGTGGTGTGACTTTTAAAGCTTTGTCTCCAAGAGAGACTCATGTAATCCAGGTTACTGTCTTGGATTTGATCCTCAGATTAAGTGTCATTTTGGCTAATTTTTAGAAAGAATTATTATCTTTCCAAGCAAACATATATATTTTGTCTACATATGATTGATGATATTCAGGTGAAGTTGGATTCAGAAAACTTGATAAATAGATCTTTTTCTAGCTTCAACAGTCTGTTTTCTCACTGAATTTTAAAAGTCTGACAAACAGAATGAAAGAAACTTCATTACCATTGAGGAGAAGAATACACACGAACTCCATTCACAACAAAGCCAATTGCTGATTAAAAGGAACTGGAGATGATTAATACATTTTCAATGGCTAGATTTGGTAGTCATTACAATTATTCACAAGAAAACAACAACCAGTTTTTAAGTTTTAGTTTATTTAATTAATGTTAAACAGTCTGAGGGGAAATTCTGAAGTCCAGTGGAATCAACTAGAGGATACCATTTATAATGGGCATCTCTACTGGGAGTGCTATTCATTGTTACAGTTATGCAACTCACACATCATTTGTCATATTTGTTGTGGCAATTTGTTTCCCTCTTGTTGCTTAATCAATTTTCAATTAAACTGACCTTTTATAATTCAGAAGCATGCTTTGAAATGATAGGCATTCTAAAAAGCATAAAATAACCTGTGACCAGCTTCCTGATGTGAGCAGCTTGTGCTTTAAATAGACAAGCTTCTACGAACTTCATTTTGTGAAAGAGAAATTTGGTCCTTGGTCACACAGAAAAGCATGGGGCCAGAATTCCAACTTGAACAGTGTGAGTAGGAGATTTGGGACATGCACCTCCGTTCTGCTCTTTGATGCTGTCTGCCACATCAGAGCTACATGTCCCAATTAAGCTAACATTTCCCTTTCCCAATCTATCAGAGGTCTATTCTTTCTTTCTTTCTAAAACATTTTCCTTCTAACTCTATGACAACAAGTTGAACTGCACAACAAGTCTAAATCACCTCAACACAAAAACTCCACACCAACACTGCCATGACTTGAAGTTACAATTGCAGGCAAATACAAAGCAGTTTCCCCTTTCAGTGCTGACCATTTCTCATACAATTCATACCCTAATTTCTTAACACATCCTTAGCTTCTGCTTCCACACTTCCCCCTTAGTTCCTTTATTGCTGGCAGAAGTTCTTTCAAACATCAGTCAGTCCACTGATTATGTAAAGATGTGGATTTATCCATGGCTTTGATATAAACTTCCTCCAAAAGGTCAGATTGTTCCAAATCCTCAATTTCCATGAGTTGTTAGATTTAATCTAAACTCTTCTGTGCATCTTTATATCTGACGTTCAAAAATAGTTTTCACATGATCTTGGATTACTAGGAAGAGCACAAAAGCCTCTTGAAAATGTATTTTTGATCCTCAGTTGTCAGACTGCATTGAAATATTAAAAATTATATTAGAAATTCAAAGAGACATCTTCATATATATTAAATATCATCATTTTATGCAAGAAGTTGGCATAGAAAGGGGAAAGAGCAGGCAGAGCCCCAGTTAACCTCTAGAATTTGTGTATGTGTGTATGTCTTTTATCCAAGCATAAATAGAAATCAGAAAAATATTATGAATGACTCTACACGGAAGAAAAGTAATAAATTAAATGACATCAGCAAAAGAAGCAGTTGTAGAAAGTTGTGCTGGTTTTTCATGATAGAGCAGTTGCCTCACTCAAAAGTGACCAACACACAAGAGTGGCAACAAGAAAAACTGGCAAATAGCCCTTTCTGCTTGAAGCTTCTCCCCTCATAATTCACTCATGTAAGCTATGGTGCATTTCAGTTAAAAAACTAATCATTGCCTTGGTGGCATGTGCTCATAATTTCTGTGCCGTTTCTGTCAACACCATGCTGTTGTCTCATACACCTGAAGTATCTCAATATCAGAAAATGCCTTATGTTTGACCATCTGAAAGGAACAGCCACTGCAGAAGACTGATAAACAAACATGGAGGTGAAACCTACCCATGACTTCCACAGGAGAAATTCCAAGTCAAATTCCCATCCTATCTGCTTCGGCTTTGATTATTCCTCTTTTACTCAAATAAAAGTGATTCAGCATATTTCACTTAAAAGGCATGATTTGCCTCTGACTATACTGATGGCTGTACTTCTGTGTAAAAGTAAGAATCTGCCATGCTACTTCACTGCATGCCATTAGGATTTTTCTGGTTTAGAAACAGAATTTTTTTCAGGTATGGGAGGATATGAAAAAAAATTAATTCCCCAGTCATTGTCATCCACCTGAGTAACTATGAAGGCCCACTGAGGCAGCAGTAACCATTCGGACCATCTTGAGCTGATCAGCAAGAGACTACCATCTATCACCTTCCTTGCCAAGAGACAGCCTTCTCTCTTTTACACTACATTTTAAGTTTTCTTCTGTCCCAGTAAATCCCATATTGATAAGGTTTTTCTCTATGACCCTAAATGTTGAACTTTTGGTGGTGTCGGAATATCAGTGAGGTTAACCTACTTCCAAAGAATGAAACTAAGAAAAGAATCATGTGCTAGGAAACTTGTACTAAAAAAGAATATAATTCTCCTTTCTCTCCTATCATTTCCAGCTAGAGAGAATCAATACAAAAACAACACAGAAGAATAAAAGAGGGGGAATCCATATGATAACCAGAGGTTTTGTTTGATAAGGGAGGGGGAAGCTGAAAATCTGTTTAACATCATTTTTTTCCACAGATAACTTGCATGGTACTTTAAGCAGCCCAACCATATACTTAAAGAAGTCCATAATTGCTTGAGCTTATCAGAAGAAAAAAGAAACTGAGCTTATGAGAAAGATTCAGCTGAAAACCAGATGGCTTCTGCAACAGTGAATAGATTGAAAACTATGATGGGAATGAACAGCTCCAGAGATTAGGCAGAAGTTTGAGAGATCTTCTGAAAGAATACAGCAAGAGCCACGATTCAAAACACTTGCAGGGTTTTTATTACAACATATAATTGACTGAAATATATCGTGATTTATTTCACAAACCCCTTATAGTTAGTGTATTTTCTGAAATTGCAGCAGAATGGAAATAAAACAAACATTCCATTAGATGGAAATTCTGGTTCATTGTGGTTTTTTTTCAAAATTTGATTAAAGTTTTCATTTAGAACGTTTTTCAAGTAAAAACTCTGCTTTTCTGAAAAGAAACTTCTATAGAGGAAAATAATTATTTCCTAATAGGGTTTCATGTTTAAATAAGGAACAATTAAAGCTTTTCAGCATTCTATTTTTCCACCCAGCATCCCTATTTTGATCTTATTTTTCATTTCTGCTTTGTCTTTTGAGAAAGGAGAGACTGGGGGGGCAATGGGCAGATGGAGGGGGGCAAAGTAGAAAATAAACAAAAATAACTGCTTTAAATTTCTGGGGAATTTAAATGTTTCAATGAGGAAAATCCTCACAGAGGAAAGCAAAAGTGTATCACCCCTAACACTCACACATACACATGAAGTAATTACTGCGTTCTTTCAAGAGGTTTTCATTTTAATGTTATGGACCTACAGCTATGAAAACAATTATAAAAACCTGCAGAGTATAAACTAGATGGTAAAGTCTCCATATTTTGCCTGGGTGGGCATGTGGCTTCTTCACAGAATCACAGAATCACAGAATTGTAGGGGTTGGAAGGGACCTCTAGAGATCATCGAGACCAACCCCCCTGCCAAAGCAGGTTCCCTACACCAGGTCGCACAGGTAGGCGTCCAGGCGAGACTTGAATATCTCCAGAGAAGGAGACTCCACAACCTCCCTGGGCAGCCTGTTCCAGTGCTCCGTCACCCTCACCGTGAAGAAGTTCTTACGCACATTCGTGCGAAACTTCCTATGCTGCAGCTTATGTCCGTTTCCCCTCGTCCTGTCTCCACGTACCACTGAAAAGAGACTGGCCTCACCACTATGGCCGCCACACCTCAGATATTTATAAACCTGGATCAGGTCCCCTCTCAGTCTTCTTTTCTCAAGGCTAAACAGACCCAGTTTACTTAGCCTTTCTTCATAGGGGAGATGCTCCAGGCCCTTCACCATCTTTGTGGCCCTCCGCTGGACTCTTTCCAAGAGATCCCTGTCTTTTTTGTACTGGGGAGCCCAGAACTGGACACAGTACTCCAGATGAGGCCTTACCAGGGCAGAGTAGAGGGGGAGGATCACCTCCCTCGACCTGCTGGACACGCTCTTTTTAATGCACCCCAGAATGCCATTGGCCTTTTTGGCCACGAGGGCACACTGCTGGCTCATGGCCAATCTGTCGTCCACCAGGACGCCCAGGTCCCTCTCTGCAGAGCTCCTCTCCAGCAGCTCATCCCCCAGCCTGTATTGGTGCATGCAATTCTTCCTCCCTAGGTGTAAGACCCTACACTTGCTTGTGTTGAACCTCATCCGGTTTCTTACTGCCCAGCTCTCCAGCCTGTCCAGGTCTCGCTGAATGGCAGCACAGCCTTCAGGCGTGTCAGCCAATCCTCCCAACTTCGTATCATCAGCAAACTTGCTGAGGGTGGCCACTATCCCCTCATCAAGGTCATTGATGAAGATGTTGAACAAGACCGGACCCAGCACAGACCCCTGGGGGACACCACTGGTTACAGGTCTCCAGCCAGACTCTGCACTTCTTGCTTCTGTAGAACTATCGTGTGAAAAATAGCAGCAATAAGAAAACCCCTGGGTGCTTCTTTGTGTGCCTGCCATACCCGTTTATACACTCTTTTGGGAAGAGGCATGTGATTTTTATCCATTTTTTATTTACTTCATGTAAAGCGATATACTTTCTCAATCTTTAAAGCTTTGTTTCTGCTTAATTGTTTCTGTGGTGTTAACTCTGTGAATATCTGTTGGAATGGCTGTTTCTAGGCTGCCCTCTGCAGATCTAATGCTAATTCTTGAAGACAATTGTCAGAGATGTTTTTGTTTAAAGCTTAAGCACAAGGACAGCGTGGCTTAAATAAAAAGAGAATATCACCATCAAAGAAAATCAAAGAGAATTTCAAACCATTACCCTGCCCTCCAAAGCTGCATCACAGCTTTTATGAGACCAGAGGAAGTTTAACATCAGCTTTTGAAAGCTTCAAGGACAAAAAGATGTTGATTTGGCCCTTTATCAGGGTGTGAACTTTCTTCTGAGCTCAGCTATATATAAAAATAAACAAAACAGAAAGAGAAAACAGAAAAGCAGAAGAGGAAGAAAATCAACGCTCTTGAACAACAAACAAGTAAGCACACACTATAACACATAATAAATTAACACCAGTGTCACTGAAGAATAAAAATAACGTTTTCAAAGGACAGCTTGTCATGTTCTCATGACTCAGGGATTGTTGTTTGTTTTTCCTCTTTCTCCTCCCCCTGTAATTAATACATTTACTTCCAAATAAGATCCAAGCATTAGGAAAATGTCACACCATATGTGTGTTTATTTTTGCTCAAGTAATTATAATGGGGTAGGATCTCTCTTTTCCTTTCTTCGCTTGCTGAGACAGAATGTTCCTTCAGAGGATAGAACAACCTCAAAGCAGCTGCTGCGACATCTGAGGCGGAGAAAAAGTCAAAACTTCGTAATCTTTTCCTTGAGTATGCAATGACCTTTGTAAGAGAGGGAGGGAGTCCTTCCTCCAGGTGCTCTCCCCGTGAGCTTTGGTTGAATCACATTGGAGATTAGGAAGAATTTCTTCACAGAAAAGAGGGATCAGGCATTGGAACAGGCTGCCCAGGGAGATGGGGCAGTTACTGTCCCTGGAAGTGCTTAAGGAAAGGGTTGATATGGTGCTTAGGGACATGGTTTAGTGGGCAATGGTGGAGGTAGGTGGACTAGAAGACCTTAGAGGTCTTTTCCACCCTTAATGATTCTATGATTCTATGAATCTGCACATGGAATCGGACAGATGACACAAAACATGCCTGTCAGTACATGTGCCTTGTACCTCACTTACTTCAGCCTGGTAACCTTCTGCATGCTGAATGCTTTTTTTGGATAAAAAGCTACACATATTTTTATAATAATAGGTGCATTTAGATTTTATATAAGCAACCTGGGTAACTTAGAACAAAACCACTGCAAGTTCTGAGCCCAAGAGGGACAAATCCTCCCCCCTCAGATTGCAATAGTAAAGGCTTTTAAGCCTAAGTTAAGGCATTTTCCTCTTCACTATAAATATTTATTTCACATCTTCCCAATGAGTTCTGATGTTTTCAGAGTGGTCAGATGAGTACAGGTGTTTTTTGATTATTATTCCTATTACTTTAATCTTCTTGCACTTACTAATATGATGCCATACTCCAGTGACATTGTCCATCAGCCAGAAATCTCTCACCTAGAAGAGATACATTATGTAGAGCTCTCCTGATGTTCTGTTCTTGCTATTATTCCTTTATATGACTACATCAAGATGATGTCAAAACATGGAAGATATAATGCACAAGGATTTCAGAATATCTGTGATGCTTAGTGCAATTTTACTTCTCATACATATAGTTCTCATTCCATTCTCAGCAAGCTGGCAGTTACAGATCTGAGACTCCAGAAATTTTCAAATGGGTATACATCTAGTCAGTCCAGGGGTGGAGTGCAGGGAAATGGACCGAAGGACTTCCCTTTCTCTTTGAGAGAAAGAATGGCCTTGAAGAATGGTCTCTATGGTACAATGCCATAGTGGAGTAGGGCTTGAAAAGCTGCAGCCTATGGGAATGCCAACTCAGGATCTCAGAAGGGATGGCATCCTGTGGGAGGGACCCATGTAGAGCAGAGGCAGAGCAATCATGGTTTAGCTGTAGAAACTAAGCGTTATGGGGTGACCTCAGGTTCTATTTCCCTTTCCCCTTCACTGCTAATGCGCAGAAGATAGGAGAGGTGTTTTTGGTTTTCTTTTAGTTTCTCACTGCTCTAACCTGGTAGTAATATACAATAAACTACATTAATCTGCCTGTGCTTAATCTGTTTTGCCTGTGATTAATATTTGTGAGTGATCTCCCTGTCCTTATCTCAACCCCCAAGCTCTTTCCATCGTATTTTTTCTCCTTGTCTTTCTGATGATAGGGAGCGAGAGAGCAGTGCAGTGGAGCTCAGCTACATTTCAGTGCGAAACCACAACAACATAAGATCTTGATTCTGTAAATCAGAACTTTGTATTAAGGCCATTTTTACACATATATCCACTTACCCACAATAGTCCCAAAGGCATAACCAATATGAGCTTTCAATTTTATTCATTTCTGTGGGAAAAGGAATGAGAAGTATAACAACTAGTTCAAGACTTTCTAAGTCATTTTAAAGAGTTGCATAGGTAATAGAAATTCTCTGTGGTTATTTTTTCTTATTGTTCATTTCCTTGAGGTCAAGATTCAAAAATTCTAACAAAACAGTAATCTATATTCTATTCTTAGAATTGTAGAGTCATAGAATGGCCAAGGTTGGAAGGGTCCTTAAAGATCATACAGCCTCAACCCCTGCCATGAGTTGGCTGCCACCCACCTGCTCAGGCTGCCCAGGGCCCCATCCAACCTGGTCTTGACCATCTCCAGGATTGTAACAGTCACAGCTTATGTGGGCAACCTGTGCCAGTGCCTCACTACTCTCTGAATAAAGAATTTCTTCCAAGCATCTAGCCTAAACCTCCCCTATTTATTTTAAAATTCTTCTCCTTGCCCTATTGATACCTGTCCATGGAAAAAGTCAGTCTTTCTCCTTTTTATAAGCTTCCACCAAGTACTGGAAGGCCAAATTAGGGTCTCCCCAGACCTTCTCCAATCTAAACAACTCCAACTCCCTCAGTCTTTATTCATTCTTAAATGCTGCTGAGAAAGTTTCTTGTTTGCCTGTTTGTTTTTTTTTCTATCTTCAATGACAGGGCAAAATCCAATTCTGACAATCTTACTCTGAATAGCATAGGAAATAGAAACTTCTTGAGACTTTCCTACCTTTTGCTATGATTTTATTGTACAAGGTTTACCCATTCTGAGGCAGATCTTTCCAAGGCACAATGGTCTTCAAGGACCTAATGAATTCACAATAGAGGTGTGATGCTCACACCCTCTGTATTTGACTAAATATCTCTCAAAATAGGTTCCTTTAGAATGAAGAATGACAAATCCTTCTTGAAAGCCAGTGCAGATAAAAATAAGTGATTAGTCTTTTACCTCTTCCCCAATATACACTGATCTATGAAATTCTACCTCCAGCAAGTGGCCAGCTGAGCTCACTGAGTCATGGCAGTAGTGAGGTTAAACTCCTCCAGTGCCTTCCAAACAGAAATTTCCTGATGAGAGAATTATGCCCTACTGCTCACAGAGGAGATGATCAGGAAGAGACCTTTGCCAGATCCTCCATCTGTCTTCTCTGGTTGAACGGCCAACAACCAAAGCCATGACTTATAACAACCCAGCAGCCCATCTTTTCTCCCCTATGACCAAGCCTGGGGACTTGTCAGTAACACCCCAGCTTGCATGCCTAAACCATCTGAGAAACTGGATGGCATTTATGTTATTTTTTCACCATCTTGCTTTTCTACAGAGGTCAGTATATAAGGTGGCAAGGTCTGCGGATGGATAGGATAGTTGCTAGTTACCCTGAATTGCACCTTAGCATTGATTCTTCCCTGCCTAGGCACTTAAAATGCTGCAAGAGCATACTGCTTTTCTTTTACTTTCCTCTTGCTTTCCTTCTTATGGCACATGAACTTGGATCAAATACACAACTATAAGCAATGGCAAATTGCTTATGTAGCAAAATATATGAAGCAGCAATGTTGCCCGGCAGATTCTTTCAGATCTCATTAACTGATCAGTAGCCAATAAAACTGAACTTTGAGAGTAGTTTGAACCAGCACAGATGACTTTAATATTTTATGAGAAAGCAAACTCTTTCTGCATTATTTCTTTGACCTCCTACAACCCGGATCACTAAGTATCTTTAAGCATTCAGTGCAGCTTGAATAAATCTGGACATTTTCCCATAATACAAAATCAATCAACGTAAACAAAATTATTTATCCCAGATGTGGGAAGGCATTTTTTTTTTTAGGAATGTCAAACATTTGGGATTCATACTGCAATGTTTTCCAAAGTTCTTTAGCTTATGAATTCAAAATGGGAATTACCTGTGCTTGGCGATATTAAAATGCCCATGAAAGGTAATATAAACAGTCACATAGACTTTGACTCAAACTGTATAGTTTTTTTACAGTGTGCTTATTAGTTTAACATAATATGTAAGTAAAACAAAATAAAAAGCAGGTGAAATTTGTTACTTCCCTTACTATTTTAACATAAACTCCCAGACTTCAATCTTGCTAGCATTTATATGTATGCTTATCTGTAAGCATATGCATAATCCTCTTTATTTCTGTAGCAATGCTCATCTGCTTAAATTAAGCTTTAAATACTTCCCACAGAAGCCATTTTTAAACTCGTTTCAAAAGCTGTGTTGTAAGTAATGTAACTTACTTTTAATTATAAGGGAATTGCATTGTTTCTTTTGGAGATGAAGCTGGTGCTCTGTACTCTGGGAAAATCAGCTAAATTATGTATTGATTTATTTATTTTAGAATATTCTATTGACACCCATCGAATAAGTGGAAATTTCAACACTGGCATCTCCAACCAGAAACCCAGAGAGAAAAATTATGATCCAAACATGGAATTCTCTAAAGAGTTTGGCTACAGACATTTTGGACCAGGAAGAAATAAGGCAGAATATGAGTTTGAGTATATGAGTTTGAGTTAGATTCAAAAATGGTTGCTGGTCTGTTTCTCCTGAACACCTTATAATAAAATAAAATCTATGCCCACACCAAAGCAACTGGGTAAAAGTCATGTCTGTTCCAGCTAACAGCAGGCAACAGAAAAAAGAGTCAGGTTCTGCACGAATGTGACTGTCCGTTTTCAACAACACAAAGAAGTCAACTTCAAAGTATTAAGCTATCAAGCGATTTATAGCATCATGCCAATTTATCTGAGATGGGGATCTGGCTTTTAAAATCATTCTAGCTTGCATGCAATAAAATCATGCAGTACATCCAAAGTTCAATGCACTCTGACAGTGAATCCAAAGTGTCTACTCGATCTGTGAGGTGAACTGCACATGGGAATAGGACTGGGTCAGTAAACCTGGGCTGCATTAATTAGGCTGAGATCTCCCCATCTTGTCTTTTGCATATGCTTTGATTTAAAGAGCTAGGGCTTTGTTCAGCACAATAATGGGATGGATTTGTCTTGCAGTGACACTATGCAAGCAGTCCTCCTTCAGAGAATCACAAGAGAGGGTCCTCTGACCAATGTGATATGTTTCCTCACCAGCACCCATAACACTGTGGATTCCCCATCACAAGCCACAGACCAACAAAATAAAAAGATATTATTGGACAAAACAGAAAACCAGCCAAAAAGGAAAGTTTTGTTGTTTTGCATTTCTCTTTCCTTATTTAAGCAGACCTCCAATCACAATGGACATCCCAAAGAGCTGCTTCCAACACAGATAGACATCATGCTTGGCAACAAAGAAGTTTTATTTCAGGTACCACACAGCTCCCCACACAACTTCTTTCAAGACAATGTTGCCCAACTCCGTCTTCCAAAGGGATGTGGCAGTGTAATAAGGGAAGGTGCTTTGAGCAATGGTTTTCCACTGTTTTGAAATTCAGGGCCAGTATATTAATTTCAGTGGATACGCAGATAAATATGGGAGAAATACAAGATGAATGGCAGCAGACTGACTTTTCTTAACTACTTGACTGTGATCCTCAAGCTGTTAGCTCTAAGTGTTGACCAAAGAATAATATGCATTAGCAGTCTCACCTGTAGAAGTTTGTTCAATGAGAGTAAATTTTCTTTTGAATACCAGTCTTCAATACACAGACCTAGAAACCCCTATTTCCAAAGCTTATTTCCCTACCCTATTAGGGTAACAGTCACATTTTAATTGCTTTTCTTTATTTGAAAATGAATAATTCCTAAACACATTGTAAATGATTATTGAAGCCATATGGACTTCAATGTGAATTATTTATTCACTTCCTTTCTCCCTCATTTTTGTTTTTAATAGAAAAGGGAGAGAGGGAAATCTGGAGAGGGAAAAATTATATCCTCAAAAATGCATGTGGTTAACATCAAAACATTTTAATTGAACTTCACATTACAAAAATCCAGATGGTCCATGTTCTGTTCAAGCCTCAGGGGAGTGCAACATGCTACCATGTGTAAGATGCATCATTCCTTTCCCTTTCCCTGGTGTAGAGAGAACTTTCAGTCAAGATATCAGAGGCTAGCAAAATCTGCATTTGAATATCTCTTGAGGATTCCTGAAGGTTTTGAGGAACACTTCAGGGACTGTCATGCATCCTTTCTTGTGAACTGGATTAATAAAATTGTTTTTCACTTTTTGTGATAATGCAAGATAGCTTGACTTCAATGGATGTGGAACAGATGTCTGACCTTCAGCTGGAACAGTTCAGTTCCATAAATATATCACATGTGGATCTGGACCCTGATTTACAGCTCAAGATCTAGTCCCTGAGACGGGCAAGTATTAACACTCATTCTGTTTCAGACTTTAACACTTAAAATATAATTTATAGGCTTATTACACCGTGATATCATCCTGCTCACCATATGATGCCTTGATGCACTCAAATGTCTCTCTTCATCTTAGTGATACAAACACAACAGTGCACCTGGACCTGTGACATTACCACATTTTTCTGGACACCACCAATGACCTCCCAAGCAATGAATGACTTAGGTAGACCTGTCTCAGTTTCATTTAAGCTTAAATGCCAAAACTAATAGTAATTCAGATGCACTAGGTAGTGATTCAAGGTACATGAACACTGTCACTTTTATTTTGGAGATTATTCTCAAATTAAAGCAAATCTGGAAGTAGGCCTTAGGGTTTCAACATAAAACTAATCAGAATAATATGGTGTTTCTATTTTCTTGTAAACTGCCTTTGCCAATGATCTTCTGCAAGTGTCAGATTAGGTTTATGGTTAAGATAAACTGCAGGTGCAAGACTTAATTTACATATGAATATTGTTTGCATCAGAAACACCGTACTTGTAGCTGCCAACTTACATAAGAAGAGAACAAATTTTAACAAGATACTGGAAGTGCTGAATGGGTTTTGGTTAGGCAAGTTGATATGTGGAGAAATGTTGGTTGCAAGTATATTGAGCTCACTGGTATAGAAGGAAATTATATGGTCTCAGGCCCATCTGAAAATTAAAAGTAACCAGAGACAAAGCCAGTTTGGCTTTGCCCTTCATTAACGTGAAATTACAGCTAAGAGCTACTGAGAAACATATTATTGGCACGGTTCTTGTTTTGTACTTCAACGACATTAAAAGGAAATTTTTAAACAGAGCATTTAATGAAATTTAATGCAGCTCCCTTAGCTTGACCAATATGCAAGACAAGCAGGCTGTACTTTTTCCTTACATACTGCCATTTCCATTAGCTTCAAGGACCTTTCACCTCTCCATCCTCAATATTTAAATTTTCCACTTCGTTTGCTGAAGATGCTGCCAATTCATCAGTGCTTCACTGAGCAGAGCAGCCAGCTGGGGCAAGGCCCTCTCCTGTGCTTCTGCACTCTTCCTACTGTGTTAGGATAAGAAGGAAAAGGATAAAACTGATTAAAGATATGAAAGGGATATAGAAAGGTAAGGAAGGGAGATAAATTGCTTCAGGAGAAGGAATATATTTGTTCTACCACCTTTTAGAAAGAACAGAAAAAGAAAGCAAAGAGTATGGCCAAAGAAGGAGCTAGGTAGTCACTGAGACTTGCTGGTATGTGACTATTGGCCAACTCTACTGGTTGATGAGAGATGAGAGCAGTCCAATGTAGAGGACCCACAGACAGCTGGATGGAGACAATAGTCTGGGAAAGAGGAGCTTAAACCTCACATTTTTCAATGTCAGAAGGTTGCTTAAATAAATGGCATAAAAATTATTTTATAAAAAAGCTCTGACCACCAATGATGGTTGTAAGATGACAGAACTATCATGGCTTAGCAGGCTGGCACACTTCAACCAAACTGCTGTCCTTGACTCTGCACATCCTCAGTCCAAGGTGAACATATGGCAAAAGGATTTAGCTTCACTCAGAGGGAAAGAGAGTCAACTTAAGTCACATTATATCACATGGCACATGATGAATTACTGCAGTTCAGTGATTCAAAGTAACCTGTGATAGCTTAAGACCTAGCTAATATTATTTGGGACGCAGTAGGTCAGGCTGATGGTTGGACTTGATGATCTTGAAGGCCTTTTCCTACCTAGATGATTCCATGATTAGTATCCCATTTTGTCAATTAGTTTTCTACTATGCCTGACTTTTGTAGGATTCAGGAGAAATCAAAGTGTTTTTCGCTTGCTTGTATTAGTGCTGTCTTGGATAAACTACCAATGTTTGCCTGACTGATGACTGATTGGCATTCATTAGTAGGTGGCTTATCCATTAAAGTCCCGACATTACAATCCTACACAAACAGGTGGAACATGCAGCTTAACCCACACACAGCCAATGCCCTGTTAGTTTTGATGTGCACATCAGGGTTTTAGAGTTAAAGCTCACATGGTGGGAAAAAGTGAAAACCCCTCACTCTTCATTACCAAAAAACCCACCAAGGATTAAATTGAACATCCTTATAATCTTAACATCTAACAACCATTTGGGTTTTTCTTCTCCATCCCGCTTTTCCCATGTGATTTTACTGTTTATGTCATTTTAACAGTCATCCCATCCCTTCCATGCTACAAAGCTTTTCAAACTCAAAATTACTACAAACCCACTGTAAAGTGCTTTGAAAATTGCCACAGCAGTCCCAGGACTCTCCAGACCAAGGAATTCTCTGCAAAAAGTTAGGCACCATATGGGATGTGCTTATTGCTCTCGATGCTTCACTCATAGCAGCCCGCACTGTTGTCCCCAAAAGGAAAGGGCTTGGAAAATGTGAGCTACTCCCATATTTATTGTCCCCCTATGTATATGCACACATGCATACATTCAAGCACAAGGGTGTACGCTTTAGGTAATGGCAACAGCACGGCTGCAGAGGAACTGCAAACAGGACGAGGCATTCTGCTCCGATAAGCAGAATGAAAGGCTTGATTGGCAATGCTGAAAGGCAGGCTGCTTATTCGGTACAAGCTGCCTGATGAGCAGAAGCCAAAAATATCCTAGTTATTAATAATAATGAATCTCAGAGAGAAAGTGAGAGGGCACAGGCTCCTCAGCTATTTGTACAAGTTGTCCTTATTACTAGTGAGGGAGAAATAATCAGAAAGTCAGAGGAAACAGGGAAAGGGGAAAGGAGGGCTAGAAATTGCAAGTGGATTTTTGGGGCTTTAACTGAGAAGCAGATGCCATACAGAAGTTTGTTGTCCTGAGCCTGATCGGTCAGCTACATTGGAGCATATCTGTACAATAATTAGTTGGATGACCATCTTTTCCTTTCCAGCCTGTTGCCAAAACACTGCTGAGTCCTGAGGACAAGACTATTTAATCAAAGTTCTGGATTTGCAGCACAGCTTGAATGACACATGGCTGAGGTCTCGTTTCCAAAAGGTGCTGGAACTGCTTGAGGGGCTGTAGTGGCCACAGAGACCCAAACATGGCCCTGGAAGAGGAAAGGGTGAAACTGGAACTCTGCTTTGGAGGAGAAGAGACCACAGGTATAGCATACAGACATCCAGAGTTTGGGTGACAAAGGGACAAAGGACACTGTGGATGTCATTTAAACAGAATCATAGAATCACAGAATAAATCCTTAGACCTGGAAAGGACTTCTGATGACCATCTAGTCCAGCACCCCTGAAATGAACTGGGACACCACACCTAGATCAGGTTACCCAGGGAATTATCCAGCCTCACCTTGAAAGTCTCCAGGAACAAGGCATCAACCGCTAGGTAACGTGTTCCAGTGCCTCACCACCCTCACTGTAAAAGATTTTTTCCTTATATCTAACCTAAATCTACCCTGCATGAGCTTGAAGCCATTTCCCCTTGTTCTGTTACCACAGAACTCTTGCTAAAGAGTCCGTCCCCCTTTTTTCCTGTAGCTCCCCTTTAGATACCTGAAAGGGTACATGATATACAAACACATGAAAAGATTCACCTTGTCCTTCACAGAGCTAGCATCCACCAAGGTACACAGGGTCATGTCAGTGCAGGACCCAGAGAACCGCCTTCTGGCTGCATGTGATGGGAAGTACATAGCAACAGGACAAGGAGCAATGGCCTAAAACTTGTATATAAGGAGTTCCATGCAAACATACTGAGCAACTTCTTTATGGTAAAGATGATGGAGCACTGGAACAGGCTGCTCATGGAGGTTGTGAAGTCTCCTTCTATGGAGATATTCAAGATATCCGTCTGGATGCCTATCTGTGTGACCTATTGTAGGGTACCTGCTTTAGCAGGGGGAGTTGGACTTGATCTCTACAGGTCCCTCCCAACTCCTTCAGTTTCCTGATTCTGGGAATAAGCAGCCTCCATACTCTGAGTACTGGAACTTGGCTGCAAAGGAGAGCTGTGACATACAACTACATATACACTTGCTTCTGTAGATCATTGAATACCAAAAAGAAATGAGTCTAAAATACAAGCAGTGGTGAACTACTCAGACTTTCTCCTGCTGAATAATGTCAGACCCTCCCAATAAGTGCATGGCTTCTTTTCCAGAAAGTCCTCCTGAGACAATCTCCTTTATCCAAAACTCAATCTCTTCCTGAGACAGTATGAAGTGATACTCAGCTCTCTGAAATCTGTCCATTTGGGCATGTTCTTAATGGGCACACTAAGAAATGAACTTCTAAATACTACATATGCACTGAACGAGAGTTTCCGAAGCATTTTTCATCCATAAAACTTGGAAGTGATTTGGCAGATCAAGCAATTCCACTTGTGCCACAATTTAGATGGAAATCATCATCTGTGTGATAACTTTTGTGTAGTAACAATAAAGGTTGTATCAAATATGTCGAATCTTTGCAAATTTAGTTTCTGTGCAGAGCGGGAGGCTACAGAATTTAACAGCCAGTTCTTAATGCACCAGAGACACCAGCTGTACTTGGACCAATAGTAGATTGCCTAAAGGATGCCAGTGACTGGTAACATTTGGGCAACTGATGCTAGAAGGAATGAAAACAGAGAGACTGGGTAGACACGTTCCTCACCATTACCCTTTTGAGAAAGGCCCAGTAGGCCCCTAGAGCACAGCCCTGAAAGGACATAAGCATCATCATGATCAAAGGTGACTGTGACATTTTCCCTTTTCCCATTCCAGTGAGTAAGGAGGGAGAAAAAAAAAGAAAAGAAAAGAAAATAATGCAGACTAAGTCTCGAGAGGTTCATCCAGGCTCTGAGCTGAAGACTGAAGTGAAATTAATTTTGCTATTCTCCTAGTAGTTGGGATAATGTTTTCCTCCAAATCCTTTGTATACAGCTATACACAATGTCCTTTTCTGGTTTAGCCATTACCTAAGTGAAGTCTCCACCTTTGCAGGGATCTTATGCCTCAGTCAAAGCCAACTTGTGTCACTACCTCACTGCGTTTGTCAGTATAATAAAAATAACTAATGATCCAACTCATCTAACACTGAAGTCAGTGGAAGAACATAGGAGAAAATTAGATCAAAGACATGAGATATTCCATCTTCAGAGTGGTACTTTATTAGTCTTTTTTCTCTTGGTGCATCTAAATCCTCATGCATGAGGCCTATGATTGCACCCAGTGGAGAAATTCAGATTTATGTGAACACAGAGAAAAAATACTAAGTTATAATCTGCACCATGTGGCATAACTATATTAAATAAATGTACACTGTAAAGGACAGCAGGATCTTACCACTTGCTAAAAAAGTTTAGAATCCAATTTTGTTAAACCAAAGAGAGAGACACTATTAATGGATAACAAAGGCAGAATTCTGAGCAGCCAGAACAGAGACAGGCTATAAAGAAATGGATTTTTAAAACAGATGAGATGAGTTATCTTCTAGAGGTCACTATATTTTAACCTCTATATATTACAGGACAGTGATGTGAGCAGTCAAGGCCACCCACATTTGCTCTTAGAAGCTTGGAGCTTAGATTTTATAAACATTAAAGATTGGACAGGAATCTGAGTGAATATGATTGAATGGGCATATCAAGTATGCAGTATTGCAAATTCACAGCTGCAAGCAGTCAAGATGTAATTTGCGCAAGCATCCAATTAGTAGCCACCATCCAGCTAGAACATGAACTGCATAATTTCTCTGACAGTCAGCTGCCTGTCTGCAACCTGTTGTACCCAACAAAGGCAGTCAATAATGCTCTCTCACCAAAAATGAGGGAGATCTTAAAAGATAACACAGAAGAACATATTATCTTGCTCTCTCTGTGTTGGAAATTAGTACTAGTAAACTTAGGAAGATTAGGGTTTAATTCACCTGGCCGGCTACAATTTGGCCTCAATCTCTTACTGTCTGTCTGCTCTAGTGCTAAAGATGTCATATAGAACCTTCCACAGGAGAGTGGCTTCCAAAAGGAGGTTGTTTCCCACTAGTATGAGACATCTACCTCAGAATGGTTTATCTTTTACCTGCATTGAAGAGAAGTTCAGCCTCAAGGTCTGGTTTTTACACAAGTATAAAAGGTGAGATGAAGCTCGTTCCAATACAGGATGAAATCTTCTGGCTAAAGTAACATTTACTTATAGATTTCTTACTGTAAATGTGCTCCAGTTTAAGCACTGCCATAAAATGACATCAAGCAAATTTTGCAATAGGGGCTTATCTCTGGAAGTGAGATCTCAGGGACAATCCATCCCATGGTACTGGAGTTCATGTTGATATAGCACACTGCAAGACCAGTATCAAGATGCACTATAACAGGACCACTGTTTCTTAGACCTCATCCATCTAAAAAAAATCCTGCAATTTTCAATTTGTATGTTCTTCTGAAATCAACATTGTTTTTCTTATTAAAAAAAAAATACATTAAGTGTTTAAAATATGAATAAATAAATAAATAATGTATGCATATCTGTCTCCATACTCAAAGGCTGTTCCGATAACGAAAGGTCATGTCCATGTGAAAATGATATTACATGCTTGGAAGCACTGACACAATTGTAAATGCCTCCAGTGCAGGAAATAATGAAAACAGAATTCACAAGGCTGAACAAAAAAAGGACATTGTCCCCTAACAAGTATAGACAAATGCTTTTTTATATATCATTGTTCACCGGTGACGTCTCATAATTGCAATAAGAAGCCTTGTAATAAGAGCAAACAATCACAGCCAACTCTTTCATACCTTGCTGGTCTGATAACTTTGGTCCTATGTAACACTTTCCTTCAAAGTGATCAAATTGATTGTTCATGTACTCTAACTGGTAAAACTACTTCTTACTTAATCTTTTTAGTATAATTCTGATAGACCAGTAATTGTCTCCAGTGATAATACACTGAAGTAGTGTAGTTACCACTGTTACAGCTGTGTTGTTCTTCATTACAAACATGTTTAATTTGCCATGCAGCATATCTTTATTGATTTTTTTTAATCAGTTACTCAAATCTTTCCCTGAGACTTACTAACTACAAGCTTCATGAGCTGTTTCCAATACAGAGCAGTTAATGAAGAGTCAGTCAGAAAGCACAGAAAGATTTCATTTGTCTCGTGTACTACTTGCTGTCGAAGGAAGACAGGTTTCAGGAAGGACATGGATATCTCTAAAAACCCTATCTCAGTTCAGGTTCTTTAAACTCACTTACAGGCATGGACAGATTCTTGACTTAGAGGAGCTTCTTACTTTTTCTGTCTCATGATTAAAATTGTAAGAACTAGCACATCACACATCATACTTATCTAAGCTAACTCCTCCTTTCCAACTGCAGATCACAAAATTCCAGAATTGTAGGGGCTGGAAGGGACCTCTGGAGATCATTGAATCCAATCCCCTGCTCACCACTGGAGTCTTTCTGGAAGTTACCTGCCTTTCTTGTGCTAAGGAGCTCAAAACTGGACTGATGTCTCAATATCTAGTACAGTTTCCTGAAGTGGGGAAGATTGTTTTCACATGTTTTGGCTGCTGGAATCAGATCATATGTTAAAATTTAGATCTTCCTACCCATGACACTTGAACACCTCTTGGTCTATTCCAATCTCTCTTGGTTCTGCTGAAAACGGACTTGAATTAGATCAGCTATTCCAAAACACTTAAAGTAAAATCACAGTCCAAGGCAATATAGGAGTTTGAAAGCTGGAGAAAGAAAGAATGATGATACATCAATTTAGCTGGGCCCCCAACAGAGTAGAATACTTTCTACTGCCTTAATTCTGAAGCAAGATTTGGGTAACATAATGAAGCCTGTGTCATTCTGGGTTTAGTACACCAAATGTAGAAGAGGATATATGCTTTCTGAAAGGTCAGCTGTGACTCAACAACTATTTTTAAGTTGTTGTACAAATTGTTATGGTGAATCACTGTGAACTTTCCCTCTCATTCATAGACATTTCATGTGTCTTCATCCCTTGTTCTCTAAAATAAAAGTGGTCTAGACTGAGAAATACAGTGCATGATATTGTTCATTTTATATGGGAGGACAGCAAAAATACCCTATTTCTGTGAAATGCATCTGTTATCCTTAAGCCCAGGCTTCCTACGGAGTTTAAAGGTCAAACAGCTATGATTAAAGAAAATTTCGACCAACATTGATTTCATCTGCTTTTTGTTGTAAAAGCTCGAATGAGTCAGACCTGGCTAAAAACAAGCTCATCAGAAAGTCTGTAGGCTGTTTTCCGAGGTAAATGTGAACCTATCTGAGCAAAGATGAGTTTCAGGAAGGAACTGTTTCACAAATATAAAGCATAATATTTTATGATATTTGAATAACACATCATGTCACAACATGTAGTTTATATACTTCAAGATTACTGTATTAAAATGACACTTTCTTACTAAATATCTGGTTCATGTGCATAATCAGTCATACCTGTTGGTTTCAGTGAGAAAACAAGAACTTCATTTAATTTTTTGTGTGTTCTTCTAGGCCATTGGATGGCAACGTATCAGATACGAATATAAGATGTGAGGAGGAACGGTAGAATGAATAAAACAGAACTGACATTTGAGAAGCTAGCTCTAGTTAAGTATAATCTTGATTATGCTCGGTCCACTTCATTTTTTAAATTGTTTTTATTATTGAAATAATAAAGTTAAGTTGCACCAGAGGAGGTTTGGGTTGGGTGGAAAAACTTCTTCTCCAAAAGAGTGGTGATGCATTGGCACAGGAAGGTAGTGGAGTCCCTGTCCCTGGAAGTGTTCAAGAACTGTGGAAATGTGGCACTGAGGGATAACAGTTAGTGGGCATGGTGGGGATGGGCGGGATGGGCTGGAGTTGGACTAGATGATATTAAAGGTCTTTCCAACTGTAATGATTCCATTATTCTATGACCACAGTGAGAGGACTTACTTCTCAGGCTAATGTAAATATAAAATCATTAGCATCTGACAGATATAGGTATATAGCCCAGTGTATAGGCTTACATGTTTAATATACATTAACTAGAGAAAGCATTTACTACTGCTGAGTATTTGTACCAATTAAACTGGAATTCTGAGTGGGTTTGTGCAAAGCCTTTAGATATTCAGGGACAGAATGTGACCTGCTACAGAGAAGATTACAAGACTGCAATGAGTGTTGTCATCCAATCTCTGGGAAAAAAAATGAAACAAAAACACATGGCCCAAACAAGGCTTTCCTTCCTCTGAAAATAGACATATTAATTATTATTTTTAATCAAATAGGAAGCTCTCACAGTTCAGGGATACCTGAGGAAGTTATCTAAATATGTTTTACATAGCTGTGGCCAACCTGTTTTTTTCTTTAAGACTATGTCAAAGTATTTCCAGCAAAATTACTTTTTTTAGTGGTTTCCCACACCTATAACTTCACTGAAGTAGTCTCTCAATTAACACTCTACAGAAATGTTCATTTCATTATTTAAATCTCTGGATCCCATGCAAGAACCAACAGACACCAAAGTAGTGACCTCCATTTCCTAGGACAGGGAAATGTAATCTGATGTTATGCAGCAGGGCAAGGAAAAATGCCAAATTGCATGGCTTGTCATTGGCCACATGGAAAGCCTGTTGCAGGGACAGAAAACAAACTTTTGGTTTTCTGTACCGTATGCAAACACTCAATAATCACTGCCAACTTCATTACATGTTTACACTGATATTTTAGTTACAGAGATAAGAACTCAAGGGAATAAATCTTCCAATTTAGGCAATTGCGTTAACAACTTCAGTTAAGGAGGGTTAAAAAAAGAACTTTATTTCTTGCAGACGGATGGAGAAAAACGGGGTCAGTAAGATAGTCCAAAAGCCAAACTCTTTCAGATCATGACAGGAGTATCCTGTCTGTTTTTGAGATGGGGAAGGTTAGATCTACTTAAAGTTTGAATGACGGAGCAGAGAAAGTCCGAGTTACAGTCTCAAAAGAGATAGAGCTTCTGGATAAAACTGATTCTGGATAATTTATTGGACACATTGGTTATATTTCATGTTATTGTGGCAGCCCTGTGAAGTATGAGGTGACCTAGACTCTCACAGATTACAAGCTGTGGCAAATGCACCAGGAGCAACATTTATAGTCGGAGGCTATGTTTCTTGCTGGAGCAACATATTTGGACAGGTTTTAATGCATAAAAACTGTTCTTCTGTAACTGATTTCAGTAGTCAACCCTGAAACTTCTGCAATTTTTTTTTTTTAAGTGATCAGTATATTATATTTGGTTCCCAGTACTGACCGCAGGAAATACCAGCATAATACTATTAGGAAATGGGGAATTGTGAAGATTTCCTTGATGCTTTCTGTTAAACTATTAATATTATTTACACTATGCATTACTATAGCTAAGACAGAGGCACCCTTATGCTAAGCAATAAGCACAAACAACAAACATTAAAAAGTCTCTGTCATGTAAGACTATACGAGCTAAGTAAGGAGACTGACAAAGGGTAGGAGAAGCAACTGGTGTGAAAACAGTGCCTCAGGTCACATAACAAAGGAACTATGTATAGTCTAAACACCCATTTCATTGTTATAAGCTTGTGCTCCATTGCATCAGACTTTCTTCCAAGTGGTGAAAAGGAAAAAAAAAAATCATTAATGTGTTTTCACCAGGAGCAATTTCTGCAGTGTGGAATGATCTGATACAACATGAAACAGCTCAGTGACAGATACTTCCATCACCAGGCATAAAAACAAAGACAAAATTAGAGTGGGTATTTATATCCTCAAGAGGAGGTCTTGATAAGGAACAATTAAGTTCTATTCTTCAGGTAGGAAGAAAACACGTTTTAAATGATGGCATAACCCATAATATTTAGTGAAGGTTGTTCTCTTTAAAGCCATTCAGTTAAGGGGCTCACAATAAAGAGAACAGATTCATCTATCGTTAATCGGGCCAATCCTGAAGAGGGTGCCATCATTTAGTGCATGCCGAACAGCAGTAGAGCACAGTGACACATTGGATGTGACAAATATTATTAATCATTTGAAATGGAACATAAGGTGGTGGCAGCTGCATCTATGATCATTACATTTAGAATTCAGTGTTCCCCTTCCAAATGTAAAACAAATTGTTTGTCTTTGAGAAAGAAATTACATCACACACCAATAAAAGCCTTTCAGTTATGTAGTTGATTGTATAATAGCTGGAGATACATTTTCAAAGGCATGCTGCAGACTGTTGGAGGATACAACGTGCCTCCACAAAATGAATTGGACAAGGAAGAGTGAGGTGTGAAATCAGTCAGAAGAAACGAAACCTTCAAAAGTAGGGCTTTGATTCTGCCTATACTGCATAAAATGAAAGCCTTTCTGTGAAAATTTCTAACTTGGCATTGTCCAATAGCTCTGGGAGGAATGCAAGTGTACACTCTCTCCTTGTTCATGTGGGCTTTCAGACCAATGCCATGTTTCTATAACTTTTTGAGAAACAGTGAGATTTTTAACCCAAAAATGTTGGGAAGGGATCCCTGGGTTCTAGGGATTCTTGGATTACTTCTTTTTCATTGTTTACTTGTTATTTTTATCCAGTGCTCAATTAACGAATCATAAAAAATAAGTAATCCCTGGGAGGACTAACTGAGGATCACATTGGCACCAGCCTTGAACATGGGCAGACCCATGATTTTCGCTGGATGTTCTGTCTCTGGACTCTGATACTCTGTGTGACAACACGACTTGTTCCCCAGTCTAACCTCTAGGTAAAAGACTCTACAGATATGAAAACTGTGAAGAAAGTAAAGAGAGGAAAAATTGCAACACCTAAGGGAAGAGGAATGAGAAGGCACACCATATATTCAGAGTGACAGCTTTAAACCTCAAAAAAGGAACAAGCATGCTTTCATATGATCGCTTAAATTGAGGAACCTCCTCCTCCTTGTTACAGAATTGGGTTAAATGTGGACAGGAGCATATAGGAGGTGAACTCAGGGGTATTAAATATGGTGGTTCAATCTCCATCACAGAAAATCAGCAAATGACAAATTGTGCAAATGGAAAGAGAATTTGAGGAATGATTCTTCATATTCTTTCCTTTTACACCACAGCTGATTGCTTTAAGAGCAGTATACAGAGCCGAATAATCCAATACATCTGTTCCCACATTCTGTTCTTAATTTAATTCCAGAGGACTAGAGTTGTCTCTTCACGACAATTTTAAGGTAATGGAAATGGCCAATCAGATCTCATATTGGTGAATTTTGATTGGTAGCTGTAGTTTTCCCAAGTCTTAGGAGTTCTTCAAACCATGCAGACAAAGAAAGGGAAAAGTCTGCACTTACTTGGATGATGCACTTTATGACTGGACTCTCTTGGAAATAAAATTTTCAAAGATTAAGGGTTATGGTAGCATATAGTGTTAATAGCAGTAATACTGGGCAGAAGCTGGAGTGCTTCCAGTTTATACAAACATAAAAATTTCAGAACATTATGTCTCAGGTCAGTGACTTGAACCAAAAGTAATGACAACTTCAGTGAGAGCAGGAAATGATTACCGGAAGTTAATAAAACAAGATATTGCATCTTTTTCTTCTGTTATCTTTTCACCTTGTCAAAAAGAATACTGTGAAGTGACTTGCAGTTAAATCTGAAAATGCCAACTAGCAAAGGTCTTGCTAATCTGCTAGAGAAAACTTCAGAGGAAGCTGTGGTAGAAGGTAAAGCCACACTGACTCTGCTTGGAAATTAGATACAAACTCACTAAAGTGAGGGTGCCTGACAGCTGAAGCAGCTTTCTGAGCTAAGGGGAGAATTGCCCCTCAGATGAAGGGAGCATTTCAAGATCTACAAAGCTCAACAGAGAAGTAAATGGGTGAATTTTATGGCCTGAGTGAGCAGGATGCAGGAGGTCAGACTAGATGATATAATGGTTCCTTTCAAGCTCTAAAATCTAAGAATCTATTAAAAATAAATTAGAAGCTGGAGGTGGTACTGGTATAATCCTGAATCACTGCTGTGAGCAAGATCTAAATGCAGAATTCAAATCTCCAAGCTCGTATATAAATGTGAAATAGCATTTACTATAAGCACAGCAGTGAAACAGATACTGAGGCAACATCTGAAATCACTGGCACTGCTTTTTGCTGTAAAAGTTTTCAGCTTTGATCTTGGCTGAGACCTTCAGGCATTACTGTAATATGGATGATCATAATAATGGAATTGAATGATAGCGTTCTGCAGAGAAATGAATCAACCTCTACAGATAACTCCAAAAGAATATCTCGTGGCTAAAGGAAGTACCTTCCACAGCACATGGCTGCTGCCTGCCAGTACTCCGTGGGATATCACAGCTGCAAACCATCCAGTCTCAGGTGCAATGAGGAATGAATACTTCTGGAGCAACCACAATTCTAACCCAGCAGGAATACTGCATCGCTCTGTCCACTCTGCACCACTCACCCCTCCTATGCCTCTGCTCAGAGCAGATTCCGGAGCTTGAAGTAAAAATGCTCAGAGAGCTCTAACATAAATATGTCAGAAATAACTCTTGCCTTGTAGTTTCCAGCGTAACCAAACGTTCACTGCAAAACACAGCCTGTTCCCCTAAGCACCTTTCTCTGGACCTGCTTCAAGAGCTCTCCATCCTTCTTGTGCTAGGGTCCCCAGACCTGGACGCAGTATTCCAGGTGTGGCCTCACAAAGGCAGAGTAGAGGGGGACAATTTCCTCCCTCTTCCTGCTGGCCACCCCTCTGTTGATGCAGCCCAGGATACTGTTGGCCTTCCATGCTGCAGGAGCACACAGCTAGCTCATGCACAGCTTTTCACCCATCAGAGTCCCCAAGTCCTTCTCCACAGTGCTGCTCACTGTTGGCTTTTCTCCCCTTCTGTACAAATATCTGGAATTGCCACAAATAAAAGGCAACACAAGTCCACTTCTCAAGCTTGTCCAAGTCCCTCTGGATGCATCCCTTTCTTGTTTTTATCAACTGCACCACACAGCTTGATGTTGTCCACAAACTTGATGAGGGTACTCTGGATCCCCACTGATGATGTAACTGACATAGATGCTAAAGAGCAGCTATTCCAAGACATACCCTAAGGATCCTTATTTGATGCGTTACTTACATGGAACCTAATTATATTTGCTGTGATTTTCACATATTCACCTCTCCTTTTACCCCTTTTGCCACCAAAGAGTCCCTAAGCTTCTCCAAGGAAACACTTTTCTCTACTGCAGCTTCTATTTACGATATGCACAGCCAGACTGTGGTGAGAGGTAATCTAAGTTAGTAGTTAGTAACGATGATGATGGTTTTAAGCAGCCATTACAAACAAGTCTGTATAACTTAAAACCACTTTCTGAAAATTTTGACATTTAAAATACTTTTTGACATTAACACAGATATAAGGATTCCAAATTCCCAAATTTCTTCCTCTTTGAAAAGCATGGAAAACAAATTCCTGTCTGTGTGTCTGCTGGAGAAATAAATTTGTATGTTTTGAAGATATGAGCCTTTATTTTTCGCATGTAAATGTCAAGAAATACCAGCTGACAAACTGAAAAAATAATTTTCTCATTCTGCATCTTATATCAGTAAGTAACAATGCTCTTTTTTATCTCTTTAATTACTCTCACAGACATCTGCTTAATATTGTGGATAAATATAAGATGAGCACCACTGGATGGCAAGCAATAATACTTCTTTACAAATGATGATGAATAAAGAGGAAGATGAATGTGTACAGATAGTGTATCAATGTAATGGACTGCTTTCTAACAGCCATTTTTTATTTGTGTTCTCTGCTCTACTGCATGTAAAATTAAATCTCCAGTTCTGCACCACAGACACTTCTGCATGAAAATAAATTCTCTTTTTTAATACCGAGGAAGAGCCTTGTCTGTTTAAGGACAAGTTGTCTCCTTGAGCTTATTTCTAAACTCTGAGCTGGTTGGAGTTTTTACCAGGATGATCCAGTATGCTTACTGTATTTTGCATAGTTTTGACATTGATTGAACTGCTGCACTTTTGACTGCAAATCCCAGCTTCCCTCAACAAAACAGAACCGCTAGCACAGCAAGAAGAGACCTCCAGGGTCACTGAATCCTTGGATAGCACATCTTATCATAAAATTTTCTTTATGAGCATATCAGATTATGATGGTTTTCTCTTCTTCTGCTATGACTAAAATTTTTTGCTCTCTCAAGAACCTTCTACTAACCCCTTAAACATTAACTTGTACAGACTAGGCACCAATAAGAGACACATGAGAACAACTTCTTAGCGTACATCTAACTCTAAATCCTGATTAAAAGTTTCTAAAATACCCATTGGCTTAAAGAAAGAAAGGAGAGAAATCTCAGCTCTGGTCTAAATGTAGTAGCCAAAGATGCAGTACTGAAATCCACTTTTTCTATATTAAAGACATAGATATATTTTATTTCATTTTAGGCAGTTAAGTAACATGCATCAATTACAAGCATCTGTCTTAGGTTCTTTTCATGGTCAGTAGGGAAAAAACAGACAGTGTTGCAGAGGATGAGTCAAATTTTATGACTGAGAGACAGTCGTGTAGAAGTGCTCGCTTTCCACAATCACTGGAGAAGAGATGCAGAGCATATCAATTAAGGCACTAAGTTTCTAAACATTCTTAGATTAGATGTTAATCCTAGGTCTTCCTGAGAATTCTCACTTTTGTGTTTTCCATATGAGTAGATTGCCTGTTCCTAAAATATACCATGTCCCTGAATATATCATACTGCCAACTTTGAGCGGGCTCATCTAACCCAACCCTGCATGTTTATCACACAGACACTCCTCATCATAAAGGACATATCTGGTTTTGATCAAATTAACACTGTATCTCTGCATCTTTCTACACAATCTGTTCCAATTTATCCACATTGAGTTCTTGTTTTATAAGTTTCTAGACTGTGGGGCCACTGATCAGTTAATATAAATCAGTTTTAGAAATGGGACTAAAAGATCCTTACAGGTCTCTTCCAACTCAGGATATTCTATGATTCCATGATTTTTGTTCCATTGTGTAGAAGTACACCAACGTATATACTAAGTGGCTGACTGGTGCAAAGAGATGAATTACATGTTTTCAGTTAGGGATCTTTATTATCTCTGAGCTGAACTTTATATTATGAGAAAAAAGAAACAACTGCTTGAGAAAAAGCAATAGGATCTGCCCTCATCTTTCAGCATGCGCTGTTATCTGAGGCTTGCAGGTCTATCTTAAAAAGAAATATCATAGAATCTTTTGAGTTGGAAGTGATCCATAAAGTCCATCTAGTTCAAATGTCCTGCAGTGAACACGGACATCCACAGCTAGATCAGGGTGGTCAGAGCATGGGATATGGCATGGGCTTCTAGGCCAATGAACATTTATTCCAATTGCTGGAAGCTCTGTATTCACTAATATCATGTCACCTCCAGACAGAAACTTGAAGAAAGTTCCTTAGAATATTCAGAATATTCACACATATTCATGAAAATTAAAAGTTCATTAAATGAGTGAGGGAAGGAAAATCAGACAAGCAAATATTTGGCCCCATCAGTATTTGCATTATTTTAATTCTGTTGGGTATTTGGTTGATTGCTGCTCTATTATACAAGGGAGAAAAATGTTAAAAGTGCAAAAAATACCTGCCTCCTTCTGAGTCATCTATTCCTGAAAATAGAGAAAACCTGAAGATGTGGCATTCCTTAGTTAGATAAATGCTCGGGGCATCTTGACAGTTTCCTCAGAATAGGCTGAAAATAAAGATAGTCCAAAGAGTATGCAAATATCTCTCACTTCAATAAGGATAAGCTTTGGCTCTGGTCTTCAAGATGCTAAAAATGCATACATCACATGTTGAAGTAACTTTAGTTTGAATACTTCTACAAATGATTAACATAAATGACTAAATCCAGACTTAGCCTGATATCAAATCTTTACCTTGTCAGTCCTTTGCTCCATTAGGTCAGCTTAATCATTATTTTTGGTGAGTTTAATAAAGCACTTGAATAAAAAAAAGGGTACCAGGAAGTCCTTCTCCAAATGTTATTTGCTTCTGATGACACTGGAATCAGAATTCTTCTATACACTATGTATTTAATCTGATAATACTGAAATGGGTCAAAGGAGACAGAATTGAAGAGGCATTAAGTTCTGTAAATGTAATAAACTCCGTCCTCTAAAGCCTTTCTTACCAGTAATGAGTTTTCAGTTTTTCATTCCTCAGAGATTATTCTCTGAAGGTCATCTAGAATTTGTGGGCACAGTCGTAAAGGAAAACAACAACTGTTTTTGCTAACTTATTTGATTCTTCTGCTTCCAGGGATTTATCTTCTGTGTTTTATTATGGGCCAAGTTCTATTCACAGTTATAAAACCAGCAAAGGTCCAATGAAGGGTTTCAGAGCTCAGCTCATCCTGTGTGCTGCCACTCCAGTGAAACTAAAGGAGCCAATATCAATATCACCTGAAGAAGGGGCTTAAAATTCTTTATAATATTTATAACATTCATCATAGCCACGATTGGGTTTGAAGCAAAGAAATATAGAAAGAGAAACAAGGATGGCAAAGCCATGCAGAATTTCAGAACGGTTTTTAGATGTTAGCCATGTTATTTTGCTAATCAGCTGACCAAAATGTATTTGAAAAGCTGAGAATTGAGTACCTAACTCCAATTTTCAGCAAAGCTTTTTGCAGCTAGGATAGAATAAGGTCCACAAACTCTGGTTTGGGAATCATTAATGTTAGAAAATCGTTCATACTCATCCCTCCCCCAAGATGGGGTCTGGGAACCATAACTGAGTTGCCTGCTTTATGCATTCTTGCACATAATGCATTTTTATCATAAAAACAAATGTAGCGTCCAACAAAATAGTGTTTTATTCACAGCCTGTTGGGAAACAATTTACTGCACTATAGGCTTGAAAATGAAGATGTAAAGTGTCACTGGAGAGCCACAATTATGTGAGCCAACCACTGCAACCTATGACCATAAGTACATTGGGCATGCTGGGACCAGCACTCAGCCTGCACTACAGGGCTTCTTGCTCGCACGCTGTAGGCTCTGAGACCCGCTATGGGGAATTCCACCAAGCTATTTGTGTTCAGGGAAAGGTTATTTCACACAGACTAAAGGGACTGCGACGCTGAAAATTCACAATACAGAATAGATGAGTGCTGATAGAGCAATGTACAATACTGATTGAAGATCCTGAATATCTTAAATGAATTCTTAGGTAAAGACCCAGGAAGTCTAAGTATGTAGGAATTATGTGCATATCTAATATGTAGTAGAAAAAAGTTAGGCTTATGCAGTTTATTGATAGCAAGACAAATGACTCATAAACCTTACTGCACATGAATATTAAAATTATCTAGAAAATATACATATATATGTTTTACACTACAAAGACAAATGGAAAGATGCTTGCAATATACAGGAATGTCTGTAATACACAACGATATAAGTTTAATACTGTGGTAAGCACATGATAACTTTTATGCCAGGCCTATCAGTGTGATTTAATTACCATAACAATAACTTAATGACTTCTTTGTCAAAGTGATAGGTATATTTCCTTACTGAAAATTCTCATTCCTGACTTCCCATTGTGTGCACTGAAGAAAGAAGATACTTTCTATAAACCATGCACAATTAGAATAAAAGTAAGGAAGACAGAAGTAAAAAAATCTGGTCGCATGGAGTCAAAAATCCCAGAAAATAGATCTTTACATATATAAAGAGTTTCTCAGTATCAGTCACTGGGGGAATTATAATAGCATATGGCAAAGTATTATCAGAGTTAAGAGTAGTTAGCCAAATGCACAAGGAATTTGCAGTATATTAATAGACAAGTTAGAAGATCATATTTACAAAGTATAAAGGTGTGAATAGTCACAAAGACATGAAGTTAATGAGATGATTCATATGAGCAGTGCAAGCAGGATTTGGCTGGAGGTGGACTCAAATAAGCAATGAGGTCTCAGTGATGAGGCATGGAGAAAGGAAAGGAAGAGTTGTGTTGCTCCCTTCCTTTGTTTCTGGTTTCAGACAAACCATTTTCTCTGCCTTACTTTCTCACTTCTGATAGTCTGATACTGAGAAAACTCAGGACTATTTCTTGCACTGGTTTCACACTTGCAGTATATGTATAAAGCTAGAGTGCCCAAATTAGGAATCAATGTTTCAAAGTCTATAAGTCACTGAAGAAGATGAGAGGGGCAACCTCACTGCAATCCAGACCTACCCTCTTCACCTCCTCCTATAGATTACACCAGGGTAAGTGGACTCCAAAACTGAATAACTTCTGCAGCCAAGGTGAGATGCAGGCGTCCCTAGATGTTGTGTCAGTGCTGAATCTACCAAGATGTAGCAACCTGCTAACATACACTTGCAAATTTCCAAAGGTTTATAATGCATGCAAATTCAGATGTGTTTCCCTTCTATCTATTACACATGGAATCATAGAGTCATTAAGGTTGGAAAAGACTTATTAGATAACCTAGTACATCCATCAGTTCATCATGACCATGCCCACAAACCATGTCCCTACACAAAAAAGACTTTATGCTTCTCTAGATTTAATAGTTTCCAGCATATGAGAGTGGTTTTTATTTTGTTTTATTTTCCTCCTTAGTTTTTGTTAATTGTTAGTTTTTGTTTAGAAAAAGCAGTTCTTCCTCATTAATTGTATTTCTGGAAAATGTGGTTTAGCCATTTTTACGATGTCCAAAAATGAGGTTTGAAAAAGACTTTTTGGCCACTCTTATCTCCGCTATGGCAAAGTGTGAATCCTGCACCATCTCCTGAAATATGCACAGGGCCAACTGGTATGGAAAATCTGTTCACTCTGCCTATATGTTTCCCTCTGCTCTCACAAGTTCTTTAATTTTTAACATTAAATTATTTGTTCATTTCAATTTAATGTTCCTAAGCAATACACTCTGCATGTGCCGTTGTTTGTTGGAAATTGGTTGGAGGATTGTTAGTTAGGGTAGTATGGTTAGACTCAATGATCTTTAAGGTCTTTTCCAACCTGAATGATTCTATGATTCTATGATTCTATCTTTACCTATTTCCCATTTGTATAGCTAGATGAATCAGATACTATCAGTTCAATAATAAACTTGTTCATGTTCTCCATAGACATGAACGTGAGAATGAATATTTATGAATGTGCAATTAGACACTTGACTTTGTAAATCATCTTTATTTGCAGACAGACTTCAACTTTTACCTATCTTCATGAAAGAAATGATGGATTTCCACAACTATGAGCCAGAAGAAAATACAATTTTTTTTATTACACTTAATTTATAAAATCATGTTTAAGGTGATGTTTGCTACATACTTCACCAAATATCTTATAAAAATTGGCTGATGAACTAAGGGAGGAGAAACATCAGGACAAGTATGTCAGCATCAAGACTTAGTCTCATCTGTCTAAATAAGAATGCTTCATAGTTTCATAGCTGTCCCTCTGAAATTAACACTTTTTTCTCTTTTTTATACATACATAAATCTCTTTTCTTTGAATACAGGAATATATTTCATGCTGACTATTAATTCACAAACACACTGCTGCTTTCTGTTTCATTTTGTAGATTGCAACTGTGAACCATATATCTGTTAGAACACAGTCTTCTATAATCTTTTACATAGGTGCCATAGCATCTACAAAGTTAATCATTTGTTCGTGTTAAGCCAATCTCTTCAATACATTTCTGTTCACTAGAAAAGTGCATTCATGTCCAGAATATGAGAACTCTCTTCTGCCAAAGCATTTTTCTTCTGCTCTCTTACTTGCATGACCAAGCAAATATCTCTCACTTAGTTTTCCCCCTGTATCTGTGATTACCTCTCAGAGAATCCCTCTCAGTTCTAATTTCAGTGGGGCTTTGCAAGTTACTGCATTCAGATCCTACTCATGCTATTCCCCTGTGTAGCTCACTTTGGGGAACTCTCATTTACTCTCAGCTTTCTCTCCCATTCAATCCTGTTTCACCACATTTTATTTATCTCATCCAATTCTAAACATCCAGCATGAATATACCAGTGAGCTGCTCACCTTTATTCCAATGGCAGTAATGGACATGTGCCATTTGTGATACCCAACACCAGGGACACCTGCTTTACGTTGGAAGAGGCTAAGCCCTGAAGGTTGATGTATCAAACATAATCTGCCTGTCTGCACATGCACAAGCCCCACAGTCAGGGAGATGTGCCCCCATCTGCTCTTGTCCATGTTGAGTATCATTCTTAGCTAGCTGCTTGTACCTATTCCTACAGTTCACTTGCTAAATGCTACCATGGCACGTTCAAAATTGTCCCCCCTTGTCCCCCTACATTTGAGCAACAGAGGCTATAGGGAAAGTACACAGGGAAAGTACACCACAAACCCTTTCCAATACTCTTTTGGCCTAGACAGCAAGTCCCGCTGGTAGGCAGAAGTGTACAGCAACTGGTGACAGCAGTCAAGAGATAATGATTGCATATCCAAGAGAAATTTAGCCTACTCTTAAGAAACAAGATCAAGCATGTATCCAAACAGAATATACTATCAGCTGTGTTAAGAGTATGCAAGAAATTTTTATTTCATTTCAGTCTGAACAGCCAACCCATCTGAGAGAAGATTATAACAAGTCATCCTGGCCATAAGTTGCACCCAGCTGTATACACTGGAAACTTCATCTTCTGTTGGAAAATTATTTTTTCTTCACACTATTCCAATCCGCTCCTGCCCTTTCTTGTTTTTCTTTCTCTTTCCCTTTTTGTTTTCATTTTATAAGCTTTCTTGTAGCTTTGACCTAGATCTTGAAATGCCTGCTGAGCACTGAGCTGTAGAAATCACATCCATACTACACAGATTTTTAATTAAAACTTCATATGCATTTCAACTTTCTTTGTTATTAACAGTGATGAGAAAATTTACACAGCTGTGATCAGTGGTGTAACTTTTATAGAGGTTCTTGATTACATAACATTTCCTTAATTGAGTTGTTTCCTTTTATGTTCAAGAGCAGTTTCAGAGCCATTTGTCATTGTTATCAATTTAGGATTATTTGATCCACAACTCATTATTTGATCAAATTAAGAAAAAGCTTTCCTAACTTCTGACTTTCAAACTTTAAGTAGCATGAAAATATCACTATTAATATTAATAATAGTGACAAAAATACCTTACAATGCAGCAAGCTTCTAAGTGTCTCCAAACTTAATCTAACATCTTCAAATTCAGCTTGATAGTTATATATTGCGAAAATAATCAGAAGAACAAAGCTACAGTTCCTCCCGAAAAATTTCCAAATTCACACAGAATCACAGAATCACAAAATGGCCAGGGATTGGAAGGGACCTCAAGGATCATGAATCTCCAACCCCCTGCCACACGCAGGGCCACCAACCTCCACATTTAATACCAGACCAGGCTGCTCAGGGCCCCATCCAACCTGGCCTTGAACACCTCCAGGAATGGGGCACCCACAGCCTCTCTGGGCAGCTGTTCCAGCACCTCACCACTCTCATAGTAAAGAACTTCTACTACAGGTTTTTATCTTTTCAGATAGGACATACATGCATTTAGAGTATTATTGAACTTTTTAAGTGAAAATGCACACACTTCTGGATACCACTGCATTCATCACACCCACAGCTTTTATTGTCTTCCTGTATGTCAGGAAAGTAAGGATGTAATACTGAACTGGATAAGGCTAAAATCAATGAAATGTAGGAAACTGGAGTCAGAATATAAAAATTTCATGCAAAACCAGTGAGATTTCTCCTGGATGTTTGAGCTGGCTTGGTGTCAAAGCAGAAAGTGTAGGAAATGTTGCTTTAGCAACACCTGTCAAAATAAATCTCAGTCTTGAGTTTGATATTTCTCTGTCAATTTTAATTTGCACAGAATATAAGCATAAGATTTGTATTTGCACTTACAGATTCATTAATCTTAGATTAGTTTTTCTTCTCTGAAAGCCCCTTGCTATAGGCTGAGTCACAGAATCTTAGGGGTTGGAAGCGACGTCATGAGATCATAACGTCCAACCCCCCTGCTATCCTACAATAGGTTGCATGGGTAGATGTCCAGAAGGGTCCTGAATATCTCCATAGGAAGAGACTCCACAAACTCTCTGGGAAACCTGTTCCCATGCTCCGTCACCCTTTCCATAAAGCAGTTATTTTGCATATTAGTACAGAACTTCCTATGTACAAATTTTAGGCCATTGCTCCTAGTCCTATTGCTAAACACCACCAAGAAGAGCCTGGTCTCATCCATTTGCATCCCAACTCCCTTTAGATATTTTTAAATATTTATCAGATACTCTTCCTGTCTTCCTTTCCCCAGGCTGAACAGATGCAGGTTACAAGGTCTTTCCTCATATGGGAGATGCTCCAGGCCTTTAATCATCTTTGTGGCCCTCCTCTGGACTCCTAGGAGATCCCTGTCTTTTTTGAACTGGGTAGATCAGAACTCATGGACAACCTATTATACACCAGGACTCCCAGGGTTCTTCTCCTGCAGAGCTCCTCTCCAGCAGGTCATCCCCTAACCTATACTGATGCATGCAGTTATTCTTCTCCAGATGCAAGACTCTACACTTGCTCTTGTTAAATCTCATCAGGTTCCTCCCTGTCCAACTCATCAGTCTGTCCAGGTCTCATTGAATGGTAGCATAGCCTTCTGGTATGTCAGAAAATATATTTATGGATCCAAATATGTTTCACAATCAAAGCTTATTCCTTTCTCAATTTTCTTTCCTACTGAAAATATCTCAGTAAGATTGATTTTTTTGAAACGTCCTGGCCTATTTGACCTAGACAGGACAATGTTCTTCCAAGAATAAAAGAGTGGAGTTTGATTATAGACCAACAATTGTTTAGCCAATAATAGGAAGAACAGTCTTAAAGAAAAAATAACCTCTGCAGTAAGTTTTCTGAGAATAAGGGAAGAGAGGTATTAAGTGAGGAAGAATCAGTGCTAGTTTATGAAACAGTGTTATTTTTTTCCCTAATAAAGCGTTAAGTTTGATCGTAAAGATTGGCTCTCCTTGATCTACATTTACACTTTTGAGAAATATTTGATTTTTTTTTTGCAAAAACTGAACACTTTTTTAAAATGAATAAAGAGAAATTATTTCACATTAAGGAAAAAAAAAAAGAAAAAAGAAAGAGGAAGAAATTACAAATTAGTAAAAAATGATGCCCCAGACATGGGAAAAGAAGACAGAATCATGTTGCTGTCCTTTATGTAATATGCAGGGCAAAGCCATGCATTACACAAAATGAGGAAGATTAGTCTGTACTTTATTGTCTGAAGTCAATGATCTATTTTCTTCCTCTAGAAACAGTTTTAATAATAATAAAAAAGACAGAAATCAACCCAAAAAATAATGCTATCATTCAGAAACTAGGACAGGAAGGAGAAGAGGGGTATTTGGGAATAATTAGTTTCCAGTTTTTCATGGAAAAATGTGATGACTTTTGTGAAAAAAATGTGATAACCTCTGTGAGGAAAGAAAAAAAAAGTTTTAATCCAAACTCCTCATTATGTCAATGACAGCTTTGATTTAAGAAAAAAAAGTCCATGAGTAGCTACTGCAATGACAAAGATGAATTCCACTTCTTATTCATGTTTAAGTGCTTTCTGAACCTTCTTTGAACCTTCTTGGACTATTTTCTGAATATATCCAGTAACACTACTTCACTGATGATGTCTTGTTTCCAAAAACACTCTCTTACACTTGTCAGCTTTTTCTGAAAGGAAACGAATTGCATATCCATCACATCCTTGCTCTTTGTTCTCGTCTGTAAGACTCTAATTAATCTTTCCAGTACCTATCTTTTTTCTTTCATTCATCCACTCCCTCCCTTTTTCCTTTTTGCTCTTCTTAATCCTCCTGCATTTTTATTCCCTTCCATTTCTTTTCCTAGATTCTGGTTTATATCATCTATCATGTTGCTTCCAAAATGCAAAATCCAATCAAACAGTAAATAATCTGCTTGTCTATTTCAAAGCCATTTCTTCAAATACCATCTCCTTTTTTGTTCTCTTCATCAATGATCCAACATCATCTCTTTCCCTGAATTAATTTCTCTAGTATAAGTGACACTTATAAGGCTCGTACAGTTTTTATTAAGGCTGAAATCCTTAACACAGGAGATCTCAAGAAGGAGTACAACATCCATTTACTAAAAATAAGTACCAATACCGATATTAATATTTAACATATTTTAATTATACACAACCCCCTATATAGAATCAAGGAATCATAAAGGTTGGGAGAGACTTCTCAGATCATCTAGTCCAAATGTCCACCTACCACCTATATTGCCCTTTTCCCACAGCACCAGATGTCCACATTTCTGGAACATCTCCAGGGATGGTCACTCCGTCACCACCCTGGGCAGCCTGTTCCAGTGCCCAATCACTCTCTCAGAAAAGAAGTTTTTCCTAATATCTAACCTGATATGTTTGTATTTAGTGCAACAATGCAACATAAATGCTCAGGAGAATAATCCATCCTGTGCACTCTTTATGTTATCAAAATTGAATATACTGACCATCAAATATATTCTTATGGTCTACTTTCATTGTTATTCAATGAAATATCATAAATTAATACACAACTGTCAATGTAAATCAAGGATAACCACTTATGAGGTAACCAGCAAGGCTTCACCAAGGCCAGGTCTTGCCTGAGCAACAATGTGGCTTTTTATGATGGCATGACTGTAACAGTGGACAAGGGAAGAGCCGCTGATATCATCTGTCTGGGTTTCAGTAATGCCTTTGACACTGTCTTCCATAACATCCTTCTCCTCAAATTGGAAAGATATGGATTTGATGGGTGGACTATTCAGTGGATAAGGAACTGGTTTTGAGATCATACTCAAGAGAGTGGTGGTGAGTGGCTCGGTATCTGGATGGAGATTGATGACAAGTGGTGTCCCTCAGGGATCCATGCTTAAGTACTGAGACCGGTGCTCTTTAACTTCTTCAGCAACGACATCAAAAGTGGGATCAAGTGCGCCCTCAGAAAGTTTGCAGACAGTATCAACCTGTGTGGTGCAGCTGATGTGCCTAAGGGACAGGATGCCACTAAGAGAGACTTAGGCTCTTACAGTGGGCCCATGTGAGTTCAACAAATCCAAGTGCAAGGTCTTGTACCTGGGCCATGGCAACCCCTGTTATCATACAAGCTGAGGGATGTTAGGATAGAGCGCAGCCCTGTTGGAAAAGAACTGGGGTTAATAGTTTAAGAGCTGGACATAAGCCAGTAATATGCCCAGAAATCAAACCATATCCTGGGCTGCATCAAAAGAAGCAGGTCAGAAGGTCAAGGAAGGTGATCCTGCCCCTCTGCTCTGTGCTGGGGAAGCCTTACCTGGAGTACTGCATCCAGATGTAGAATCCAAAGTACAGGAGAAACATCAGGACCTACTGAAGTGTGTCCAGAAGAGGGCCAGAAAAAATGATCCAAGGGATGGAACACCTCTCCTATGAGGACAAGGCTAAGTGAGCTGTAGCTGCTCAGGCAATCTGACAGTGGTCTTGCAGAATCTGAAGGAGGGTGTAATAAAGAAGGAGACAGACTCTTTCACGGGGTCTGTTGTGACAGGACAAGGGGAAATGGTTTCAAACTAAAATGGGAGATTTAGTTTGGACATAAGGAAGAAGTTTTTCACAATACAGCTGATGAGGCACAGGGACAGGTTGCCAAGAGGTGTGGTGGATGCCCCATCCCTGGAGACATTTAAGGTCAGGATGAATGGGGCTTTGAGCCACTTGATCTAGCTGTAGGCATCCCTGTTCATTGCATGGAAGTTGGACTTGATGATCTTTAAGGGCCCTTTCAACTCAAACATTTCTATGATTCTATGATACTTCAGATGTGGGATGAATTCAGAAAACTTTTTAAAAGCTTTTCAACTTGAGGATAAATCAGATACAGATATGAATTTTGCAGTGTTAGCTTGTACTGATAAAGTAAAAAATAGAATCTAAATCCCTTGAAATGTGTGAACTTCCTAATGAGGAGCAGGATCAACATCTAATTTTAACAGGACCCCTTCAAACCACACACATTTGAATGGAGTCTCACAGCCATAAACATGATTACTCCTTGACAACTGCTCCAAACCACAGCTGAGAGCTGTGCTTTCACACAGCCTCGCGGAAGGCTGATGAGATCTGACACGTGCCATATTTATGGAAATGTAAAAGCTTTACCGTACCAACATTGCTGTCACCCAAGACAGATCAAACTAAGAAGACAATTGGCCTCCAGCTTCTAAAATTGAATGGTTAATAACTATCAGAAGCAACTAAGATGGCAGGACTTGCACTGCTGACAGCCACAAGAGTCCCACCCATTTATTATGAACTTAACGAGTCTGGACAGGAAGCTAAAAGACTGCTATTTTTTTCTTCCACAACTGCAACGGGTAATGTACCATTTCACTTACAAAGGGATGAGAGCAGATTTGATCAACTCACTGATGCATGTAAACTGCAATAATTAGGAAAAAGAAATTGCAAAAAACAACTGCAGTGAGTTCAGTCATCATTCCATTACATTATATTTAGCAAAATACGGTTATTTTTCAACAGTGGTTTATGAGTTTTTCACCGTGTGAGAGTGGAGTAGGGAATAAGTCATTAATGCCAATGAGACCCGCTGCTCACATTACAGCCCCGAGCAGTTGGGTTCTTTGGATATTAACTACCACTGTCTCAGTCTTTTAACAGCTGATTGCCCACTAAACCGATTCCCTTGGTGTGCTGAGCAACACACACAGGGCAATAAAGCACATCTCGTTCTGGATTTCTCTATGCATTCTTGTAAATACAAAAGCATGCAGCATATCATTGTGAAGAATGAATTATGTTGTTGACATCCTGCTGTGGGGGGGCTGTAAATTGTGTGCTTGCACAGAGATCTCAGCTAGAGAAGCTTTTCTTAGTGGTTTGCAATAGCTGGGTATTCTGTTCTCATAGGCTCTCTGGCCCTGAGGAAATCTGTAGCATCGTGCATCCTTCCAAAAGAAAAAATAAATAAGAAGTGTTTGGTGAGTGGGTTTAAACCATTTAATCCTGCAGTAATAAGTTAAATTTTCTCATCTCTTCCTGTGTGATCTTTTGCATCATATCTCAAAAGAGGAACTTACTGCTCAGGAATGGCTCAGGAACAAACAAGTACATGCAGTTCACCTGTGCTCTCAGATCAAACCCAGTGGACATGCACTAGGACGGAAGAAAAACACCTGCTTGATTCAGAAGATACTAGTTGAAGAGTTGTGCTAACACATTTACACTGCTGTGCTAATTCACCTGTACTGTGTTCAGCAGCTGGGTCACATTTCTGCCTCAGGCCAGTGGGCTGAGAACGATGAGAAATGGCAAAGGGAGGTCAGTGAGATATCTCCCAACTGGGGTAACGTGGACAGCATCACAGGCATAACGGGCTCAAACTTCTTCCCTTCTCAGCCTTGTATGTGTTCTGGATGTTTCCCAATGAATGTTTCTATATTATTGTATATCAAAGGTGATGACAACTGTGGAAAGGAGGGGGGGAGTTGGACTTTACTAAAGGTGATCTTTTATTTTAAACAATCATAGAATGGTTCCAGTTCCAGCCCTCTGCCATAGGCCGAGATACTTTCCACCAGAACAGGTTGCCCAGAGTCCCATCCAGCCTGGACTTGAGCACCTCCAGCAATGGGGCATGCACTGTTTCTCTGGGCAACCTGTGCCAGGGCCGTACCACCCTCTGAGTAAAGAATTTCTTCCTAAAAACTAACCTAAATTAAAAAAACTAACCTCCATTATCACTTCTTGGCAGGGCTGCTCTCAATCCACCGATTGCCTAGCCTCTATTCATGCTTTGGGATTTCTCTGTTATCTGCTTACTTCTTAGAATTACAATAGTTTTAAAATGTTGATCACTACGGGGAGAAGCAGGGAAGGAACACTGGAGGATGGCATGAAGAAGGTGATGAGGAAGAGCCTAGGGACTTCTCTGAGTAGCTTTTTGTGGAAGACATCAGCCATGATTGCTGATGTGCATAAGGATCTTTTGCAGAGACTGTTAGATACTCCTTCTACCTGATTACCTGCTTGGATTAGGACTTTTGTAGACCAATCTTCTGAACTCAGAAAAAAGCATCCTGCTTGCTATGTTAGCTTAATTTCTACAAGTGCTTTTGTAAAGTCTTCTAAAGATAAGACACCAAAGTTCTGCACTTTCTTCAGCCAGTGCCTATCTCAGGTACCACAGGGTGTCTTGGATGGCACTGGGCTTGCGTGCTGTATGGGGCTGCTGAATCATGGCCTGATCCTCTGATTAATCACCTGAGGCGAGCAATGAGTCAGCCATGGGAGCACAGGTGAAGGCAAATCACCTGTGCTGCAGGAAGGGGTGGAGCCTGGCTCCACCTCTCCTAGACCCATTTAAGAGCTGATTGCCAGTAGGGAAGGACCTCTCTGGAGATCTGCTCCACTGGAGCCCATCTTGTGAGCCCAGGATAGGGTGAGTGACTTTCTCTCATTGCTCCAATATAAATTATATTGGCCAAGCTCCTGGATATACATATACCATCTGTATATCCATTGATTATACATGTGCTCATGCGTCGAAATTCTGCGGATAAATGCATTAAAGCATAATTTATGAATCTTTATTTCTATTTTTCATTATTTCCATGCTAGATACCTTTTGACAGGTTGTTTCATGGGCTGTTTTGTTTTTATTTTGCTTTCCTTTTCAAGATTTTTATTAATTAAATGTGCAACCACATCTTTCTGAATATTGATATTAGCTTATCAGCTGAAGCTTGTACGAAGCTGGACCTCTTTGGCTTGTTTTAGGGAGCTTTGAGAGCTTTGGAAATGCTTCCCTCCTTTTTTCTCTTCTGAAGATTTGGCCTATATCTTTATTTCTGCTTCAGAGTCTCCTTCAGACAATGTATATATTTGATTCACGACCACTTTTGTCATTAGCTGAACATATTGCAAATTGTTCTGAGGTTTTATTATTATGTTTTTTGCCAAATAAACCACACAAAGTGTTTCTCTACATCTTGGATGCTACTAGCTAAATATTCAGAAGGAGTAAGGGGATACAGTATGCAAGAAAAAATTACCATCTTAATGAGGTTTGTCTCATTAAGCAGTCTCACTCAATTAGTTTCACACATTTGACTTTAAGAATAGGAACACAGAGGTCTAGATCTCTGTAGCTAATTTTGGCTTATTTAAAAGTGAAGACCAACCTGCCAAAAATACTTAAGTGGAAGGGCAGTAATGAATGTGGTCCTGGATCTTTCAAAAAGGTAATTTTAATCAGGAAACTAAATGAAAATACATTGTCCGTCTCACCTTAGTAAAAAATATCTTGGCAATTTCCCCAAGCAAAATGTGCCTGACTCAGCATAACACCCTATTTGTAATACAGAGGTCCTCGGTGTTCGTATTGTTTATTCTTGCATTATTTCCCCAGAAGTCTGCATTGCACAACCTGCTTACTGCTGGAGTCCTCCAGCCTTTGTTGACCTCTAATATAAACTTGCCAAAGGTCTAAGGCAACAACACTGTAATCTGCTGATAATGTCAAAGTGTCACCTGCACACAAGGTGACATTTTCTATGGCAAGTTGGAGTTGCTTTTTCCAGTCTGTCACTTTGTCAGATTCCCCCCATATTGTGTTCTACCCTCCTGTGAAACAATATACACAGAGTTCAGCAAAATAACATACACAGAGTTCAGCAAAACTACATCTAAAGAGAAAAACATTTTTCAGCCCTTCAGATTCCTGTCTCTAGCAACAGCAGCAGATTTAGGGTAAGTGCCTCAAAACAAGAAAATGCAGCCTGATGCTTTCCTCAAAATTCCCTCCTGCCTCCTGACCTTTTGAAGTTTAGGGACTTCAAGAGTTGTAGGATGGGTATGAATCACATTAGAAGACCTGAGAGACCTTCTGCTGATGTAATTAATAATTTTTTAACTAATGTGCAATGTTTGCAACTAAACTATCTTCATCAAGCAATCCCAATTGCAGAAGTGTTGAGGCTGATATGCTGTACACAACAGCACAGTAAGTGGATAGGATGCACTGCAGCGTTGAAAGATGGCATCTATTGGAGTAGTTGGCTCAGAAGTGTGAAGCTAAGCTACTTTCAGTGACCTAGTAGTCAAGCTGCCTTTTTTTACATCATGATATATGGACCCAGCAGTGTGTACCAGAGGTAGCTCTGCAGTATGCAATGTAGACATGCTCTAAAACTCCACAGGGGTGATTTCTCTCACCAGCCTCAATGTCAGCAGTGAAACTGCCTTTAAAAGAGCTCCACACCAGCCTGGAAAATAACAGGCACTTTCAGGAAATGGTACAAATGACTTAGCTTGGCATGCAATGAATCATGTCTCCAAAATACTTGTTGCTCATACTGAGCCTATGGGCAGGATGGAGGTGAGGTGCTGATCTGTGTTTGACCGGATGGAATGCTGTTCTGTTCCTACGTACATATATACATGCATAACATTTCTCGCCCTGTAAAACAGAGGTAGAGAAAGGGTAAGAAATCCTCTTGCCTGATCCAGAGACCACCACCATCAACTGAAAAACTTCCACTGGCTTTGAACCCTGTACAATTTTTTGTCTGTGTAGTTCTGTATAGTACTTTTTCCCCAAAAAAGTTTTCAGTAATTTGTACTCATCTGGGAATATCTTTTCCTGTTTCCCCAAAAGATCCAGAGATCATAGACTCATAGAATCATTAATGTTGGAAAGGACCTCTTAAGTTTCATCTAGTCCAACTGTCAGCCCATCACTACCAGGTCCACTAAACCATGTTGCTAAATAATGCTATACTGCAGATTTAAAATCTTAATTTTGAGAAGTATGGATCTGTGAGGGCTTAATGGACAGTAAGGTATTTTTCAGTATCAGTATTTTTCAGTGAATTTCTGTGCTTTTAAATCATTTGGTATTTTGCTTGAAAATATTTTTAAATAAACAAACCATGCTTAAAATACTTTAGCTTCCATTTGTGAGATAGTTTTGAAATGAATCCTCCACCCGTGGCAGAAGGGTTGTAATTAATTGATTCCGACCTAAGCCATCTTATGATTGTATGCAAAGAGTTTTGTGGATAAATAAGATCTTTTCTAAAAAATATTGAAACAGTACTGTTTCATGTACATGCATTTTTGGATTTTTAATGCCCTAAAACCAAACACGAATCAACAAAATAATAACTTGTTTCAAATGGATGCTGTGCTACGTATTCTTGAAAGGAAAACTGATCTTTTTTTATTCAAAATATGGGTGTTTGGTTCCAATACTTCAATTTTAATGAACATGTCATTTTCAATAAAAAAAAGTTGATGCAGAAACTTCAACTATTTTAGGAGGAAATTTACAGTCTCTTCTGCACCTTACAAAAATGCTGTATAGATTAACTTTAGTCGTATTTTCAAGATAAGAAATTCTTCAGGATGAAAGTAAGGTCTGTTTTCCATATTCAAGGAAATAAAGTTGATATTCAACCTAAACTATGAAAAACATTCACAACTTCTCCATTAAATATAATAATCCCTACAAACATTCTTCTGTATCTATATCAAATGAAAAGGAGAAAAATACAGGGAGAAAAAGATGAGATAAACACAGTAACAAAAGCAAAGTCAAAAGACATCAGTGAACGAACAGTGGGAAAAATAGCCTGCAGTCTCCTTTATGAGGTACTGATTGTAAAGACCAACAGATGATATGGTTATAATAAAAATCCTGCACAAATAGCTGAGGACTTGCAAATAAGTCAAATCGTCAAATCTGCATGTGCAGTTCTGCAGATCTGCATGTGATCCTCGAGCCAGTTCATTAGCCCAAGTGAACTAAACCCTGCAAAATCAGATTACTGTTAAGTCTGTCACTCATCAGCTCCTCTCTCCCTTGAACTCCTGCTCCTACTTGGGAAATGACTGTGCAAAATGTATGTATAATATGTACACAAGTGATCTGGGATCTCTTGCTCTTCTTGATAGTATCAGCATACTGTTCTGGATAACTCAGTTCCTCAGAGGCCATTTGTGCTGTATCAAGGATCTCATTTGTAGAATCATATACTGGTTGAGGCTGGAGGGACCTTGAAGACCATCTAGCTCCAGCCTTCCTAGTTGAACTTCATTAGATTCTCATGTGCCCACCTTTTGAGTGTGTCTGGGCACCTCTGGATGTTGTCCCTCCATTCTATTGCGTCAACTGCACCGTTCAGCTTGGTGTCATCAGCAAATTTGCCAAGGGTACACTCAATCCTGCTGTCTATGTCACTGACAAAGACATTGAAAAGCACTGATCCCAAGACAGACCCCTGTGGGACACCATTCATGACTGGTCTTCACCTGGACGCAGTGCCATTGACAACAACCCTAACAAAGTTTTTTTGGGAAGGTCTCCCTGGTGGAGAAACAATAGAATCATAGAATATCCTGATTTGGAATGGGTCCACAAGGATTTTGGAGTCAATTACTCCGCTGATTATGTGAAGTATGCAGTATGAAAAAGATACGTTTCTTTATTTCTTTTGGAAAAGGAAAATAAGAGTTGAGAAAATTTAACTCTTTCAATTGTAAGCCAAGTGGTTCAAAAAACAATGCAGAAAAGTGATCTTTGCATCAATTTGGAAAAGAGACCTCAGTTTGGAACCCAGATGTAGAGCTATGCTCCTGCAGAGTGAACAGCATTTGTATGCCATAGTTTGGTGGGCATGGTGGTGATGGGTCAGCTGTTGGACTAGACAAACTTAGTGGTCTTTCCTATCCTTAATGATTCTATTTTACTCTATGATTCTCTGCAGGGCATCAGGTCCACTCCTGGCATCAACTGTGCAAATGGCTGTGCAGCACTGCAGAGCTCTGATGCCATCATGCTGTGGGAAGGCTGAAATGAAGGCACAGGGACAGAGCAGCTTAGAGTATGGTCTCACCAGTGCTGTGGGTTAACCTGGCAGGCAGCTAAGCACTATATAGTCATTCATTTCTCCCTTTCCAAAGCCAGAGCATAACATCATACAAGACATACAAAAAAACCTGAATCTCTCCCATCTGAAACCAGCACCCCAGAGTGCCCTGCTGCAGACACTGGGGAGAATCTGGAAACACAAGACCTGCCTTTAATGCTAGTGCAACGTGTTTATAGGAGATATAACACATCGGAACTGAATGGACTCAGGCTGGAGATTGTTTCTAACGCCTAGCACAAGCATTTACAATGGAAAGCATTGGGCTAGCTTGGAAGAAACAAACAAACAAACAAACAAAAAAACAGCCAAAATGTAATCTTCTGAGAGAACAAGAGAAGAGAAATTTGCCAGAGATAATCTCTCCATACATTAATTTTCATTTTTTTTCTCTTGGCCTTAGCTGGGAATCCAGACAGTTTTCTAGTTGTTTATTTTAGCTGAATTAATCTACAAAGGCCCATTTTTCTTGTATTTCGGTTAGATACAGATGCCATCACTATGTGCGAGTGCATATTACCGAGCAATTAATCTCCAGAGTTATTACTTCCCTTTTTATTGAAAACAACTATTCCTGAGCTCAGTGAAACAGTGTGGCTAAACTCAACTCCAAAGGCACAGTGCTGATTGGAAAGAAATTTTCTCTAAAATTACAGGCCTATGCTCCCAGTTAGTATAATTTTACTGTAATATAAAGCATGACCTCCCATAGTTTGTGTGCTTTTGCAAGCTCCCCTGACATTATCAGTCAAAATTCTTACTCTTTTGTTACCCACTGTTAAGATGAAAAGTTATTTTTGTGGCACAGGCAAGCCAGAGGTGACACAATTAAATGAATCTGTTTGTCACAGAAAATTTAGAACTGCAGGAATTAGAAGACAAATAAATTAGAATTGGCAGTCTCTTCCCCTGGGAGCACCATATAAGCTTCACGAGTTCAGTTAAATGTATTCTCCCCTCAGCCTTTGATCCACTACCTTCAATCAAAGTTTCCATCTTTAAAGACAGCCAGTCAAAAGTTTTACCGTACCTGCATAGTTATTAATGTAGTTCCAATTTAATGGGGTGGCCAGGGGTCACTTGAGAGTATGAAACGAGGCAAAGCAATAATCAGCTTTAAACAATTTTGTCAGGAAACAGATTTTCCAAGACCAAAATCAGCACACGTTACCGTTATTTTCTCTGAGAGTTCAACAGAGAAGACCTGAGCTCCACCAAAGGATCTGAAGTTTCCATTTCATAGAATCATAATTCGGATTGGAAGGAATCTCAGAGATTATCTAGTTCCAACTCCTCAAATTTATATTTCCTATTTATTTTCCCTGGGTCCCTGGATAAGACCCAGTACAACTCCAACACTATTCATCTTTCTTGCCTCAGTCCTGGATTATGATCATACAACGTCTTAAAACTCCTCATGGACACTTTTCAGCTTCTCAGTCCACCTCCACTTCCTCAAACTGGGTTTTCTCCCACTGCCTCATCCTGCAGGATCCCTCCTGAGTAAGGGAACTGGGTTTGTTCAGTCTAGAGAAGAGGAGGTTCAAGGGAGATTTTATCACTCTCTGCAACTCCCTGAAAGAATGTTGGTAAGGTGAGGTCAGCCTCTTCTCCCAGATAACAGTGATAGGATAAGAGGTAATGGCTTTTTAAGTTATTCCAGGGGAGGTTCAGTTTGGGTGTTAAAAAAAACTTCTCCAAAAGAATGGTAATGTATTGGAACAGTCTGCCCAGGGAGGTGGTGGGGTCATCGCTCCTGGAGGTGTTCAAGAACCAGGAGGATGTAGCAACAAGGGACATGGGTTAGTAGGCATGGTGGGGATGGATTGATGGTTGTACTTGATGATCCTTGTGGTCTTTTCCAATCTTAACGATTTTATGATTACAGGAAATATATTTCTTTTTTTTTTAAAAAAAAAAAAAAAGCTGAGTCCTGATGTCTATCAGGATTCCCCTCAAAGACAACAAGATTGAAAGCTGTGTCTCTAATTTTGAAACAGCTTGACTTTGAACTGTGAACAAGCTGAGCCCTTTATTATTTTAATACTAATCGTGTACTTACTTGTCATTGCTATTAAGTACATACACCACGGGCATACCAAGTGTCTCATTGCACTGAAAACACACAGGGTGAGCCAGAACATGTCCCTTCATGCTCATAATGCTGCTTCTGAAGAGGGTTAGCTTTCATTTTTCAGTTCAAACACTAAATATTCAAACACTGCTGTGGACATCATTCGTCTCCCTAGCTGATACCCGTTCCTGAACCAGCAGCAGAAAAGATGAAGTACAAAGAAAAATTTTAAAATACAGAAACCCTTTTGGCCCTTTTGTTATGCAAGACCCTGTGTCACCATTTTATTGTGCTGGAAATGCTCAATTAATGAAACATGCATTTATTTCATCCCTAATTTAGAGTATGGCCAAAGTGCATACTGCAACTGCACTATCACCAAACTGCAGAGTGTATTCAGAAAGTGTTTCTGAGCAAAACACAGTATTATAGTGAAACTAAATAGCGTGGAATAAGTCAAATAAGGTTAATGGTCAAGAAGCCTATAACAAGACAATAAAACATTGCTGTGAGATTTTTCAGTGCTGATAGTTGCTGAGGATGAAGACCCAGCCTAGATGAGGTCCCTTCATTCCTGTCCATGGGCTGTCCTTGCCTCTGAAAGCTTCCTGTGTCCTGGCCTGACTTCTGCCAAATCAAGTAGAAAATAAGTTTCATAACTTGGAACTGGTTTTGTCATTATCCAGCAGAAAAGGCAGTGAAATACTGTATTAATCCATTGGTGCCATTCTCCAAGTAAGAAGTGTTTATTTATTGCTCCAAAATGGATAGGGAAAGGAAGAGCGGGCAGTGACACACTCCATAGTGCCCCAGAAGTGAAAACATAAGAAAAACCGGAGGGTATAGAGTCCAGAATGTGCCTGGTGCCATTTTGGATACTTGAGAGTACCTTATCTGTCTCCAGGCACTTTACACTTATTTCTTCTGTGTTAAAAAGAGTGAATACAGCTAGCTTTAGCCCAAATAAGCCTTCCAAGTACATACGTAGAAGCAGCTCAGTGGCCACAGCACAGAGCCCATATCAAATAAAACCCAGCAAAGCACCAGAAGGGTCTGGCCAGCAGAAAGCCATGTCAACAGACATGACATTTCTGCCAAACATCCTGTTCAGATGTTCAGAGTTTGACAGAAACGAGAAAGCAGAGGAGAAGCAAGGGCACAAGGGAAACGCTGTGAGTGCATTATACATGAGGATATCTATACTGATGATAGCTGGAGACTTTATAAGAAAGTACTCCTAGATCATGACATTAATGTTACAAGAGTCTATCTGAAGAAATCTTCCCAAACAAGAAACTGGGGGATTCAGTTTGAAATGGGAACTCATTAAAAGAAACTTCTCTTATAAAATAAAATAAAAATAGATAGAGGCTTTCCTTAGAACTTAGCATTTCTCTATATTATAGGCACTAAGGAGGTGATTTTTCAGACCAACTGTAGACTTTTGCAGTGTAGATTTGTATACTTGAATGAGTCCCCATAGGTTCCCACAAACCCACCAGAGACAAATAAGAACTTCATCTCACTCTAAAACATGTTGCCAAATACAGCAAATTAATTGTGCCCTAAAAATGTCTTTTTCTTCTCCCATCGACTGTGAAGAGATTCTTGGCTTATTAGTTAAGATGTGAGATGATTAGCTCACATCTACACTGTGCATATAGAGCTAGTACTTTATCAGTACTGCACATAGCTTTTAAGATCCCTACAGACAGGGCCAAGACTGAATTTCTTTATCTTCTTCAATCACTTTCATTTGTCCTTTGTTTCTTCTGGGGGGAAAAAAGCCAGGATATTTCCAAGTCGTTCAGAATCCTCAAGGAAAATTAACACAAGGAAGCCAGCAGCATGACTTTTACAAAACTTATGAAAAAGGCTGGAGACATATATTTAAATTTTTTTATCCCCCAACTTCTCCTAAATCACAGAATCACAGAATGGCTTAGGTTGGAAGGGACCTCAAGGACCATAAAGCTCCAACCCCTCTGCCACATGCAGGGCCGCCAACCTCCCCATTTAATACCAGACCAGGCTGCCCAGGGCCCCATCCAACCTGGCCTTGAACACCTCCAGGGACGAGGCATCCACAACCTCTCTGGGCAGCTGTTCCAGCACCTCACCACTCTCACAGTAAAGAACTTCTCCCTTATATCCAACCTAAATCTTCCCTCCTTCAACTTAAAACCATTTCAACTTGTCCTGCTGTTATCTACCCTTTCAAAGAGTTGATTCCCCTCCTGTTTGTAGGCTCCCTTACAGTACTGAAAGGCTGCAATGAGGTCACCCCGCAGCCTTCTTTTCTCCAGGCTGAACAAGCCCAGCTCCCTCAGCCTGTCTTCATAGAGGAGGTGCTCCAGCCCTCTGATCATCTTTGTGTCCCTCCTCTGGATCCTCTCTAACACCTCCCTGTCTCTGCTGGCCACCCCTCTTCTAATGGAGCCCAGGATACCATTTGCTTTCCGAGCTGCAAGAGCACACTGCTAGCTCACGTTCAGTTTTTCATCCATCAAGACCCCCAGGTCCTTCTCTGCAGGGCTGCTCTCAAGGACCACTCCTTCCAGACTGTATAGATGCCTAGGATTTCTCTGGCTGAAGTGTAAAACCTTGCACTTTGCCGTGTTGAACCTCATCAGGTTCACCTGGACTCACCTTTCAAGTCTGTTAAGGTCCCTGTGAATGGCATCCCTTCCTTCCACCATGTCAACCGCACCGCTCAGCTTGGTGTCATATCATGTTTGGTACCAAAAGGAGGGTTCATGATAACTGTGTCAAGAGTCTCTGACATTCTGTCTTGTAAAGAGGAGACATCACACTGAACCGCATCAACATTCATGAGCTCCAAGTCTTCAAGGTGGCTGTTGAGTATTTCCAGTGCTTCTGCATCTATGTCAAACCCCATACACAATCCTGCTCCCAGTGTTGCAGTTCCAAAGCTGAGCATGCCACAACCACATCCTATATCTGCAACTATTATCAACATCATTGAAAGCATTATAAATTGTGTACAGCATACATGCTGTGATGTGGGGTCTTGCTGTGTAGTGCTCAAGAAGCACTTTTGGACTTTCAAAGGTATCAACCTGCTGCAGGCTGCTTTCCAGTTCTTTAAGCTTTAATTTCTTCCTGTTTCCAGTGGGACTCGATCCTCATGTGTCCCTTCCCATTCTCCTATGATTCTAGCTCAGCCTGGGGCTCCGCTCACAGCGATGAGCATCCAGCGTTGAGCCAAGCACTAGACCAAGCTGCCCAGAGCCACATAAAGAAGACTTCTGATTTGAGGAATGGATGTCTTTGTCTACAGGGAATTTGCAGCTCATTTGCACAGGGATTTTTACATGGATTTTTTTGTGTCTTACATGAGTTCTCAGGCCGCCCTACTACTGTATTCCTGTGCTAAGGGAATGCTTCTCCTTTCTTTTCCATTTAACGCTGACAGGAAATTTCTACATTTAACCTAAGGAAAAGGTTTAAATTAAAGTTTTGCTAAAACTTCTGAATACCAACAAGACATATCAGTTCAAGTAAGTAAGTCAGCATTTACAGTAGGGATGATCTCATTGAAACAGACACATGGCAGTGTCTAGTTACAGAGAGAAAAAAGCAACTACATTAATCTACATACCTGATGTGTGTACAGTAAAAATGAGTTGAGACTTCCTTGTGAATGAAATAACAATAATAAAATCCTAAATAGTTCACCAGATTAAAAAAAAAAAAAAAAAACACAAAAGTGTACAAAGTTTGAGACTGGATGTGAATGGTTTCTCTGTTTCCTTAACACTGTCATCTCTTTCTTTGGGAAACTATGTGCAGATTATTCTTCACACTGAGAAGCTATCTACAAAGCAAATCCCAAAATTATCATGTTTCAGTCATTTATTATGTAAGAAGGAAAAGAAAGCAGCTTACAATCTTCAGTAAGTCTTCCAAAACATATTTCATGACTGCCAATTAAATAGCAGTGGAGAGTTTCAAACAAATGAGAATTTCAGAAGGTGCAGATCTTTCAAAATGATGTGTAGCAAAAAAATAATGTGTTCACTTGCAATCTGCAGGTGTGATTTAGATTTCAATCTGTAGCCCAAAGTACAGATTTGCTGTGAGCTGCAGCCTCCACGGTGTCTCAGAAGCACTGCCTCAAAGCCCTTATCCGACAAATTAGCTAACCATGTTCTGGTGTGTGGTACAGAATTAACTTCATAGGGCTGTTTAACCAAAGCAAGCCCTCAGCAAGATGGGATCCAAGATGAGCTAGTAATTGGCTATATCCCAGCATCCCTGAAACACCATTGTCCTTTTCTGTGCAAAATCCTGTTGCACATTCAAATAAATCTTACTGGGGTCTAAGTATAGCATAGGCTCCTTCTCTGCTTGTTTTTCAATGTTCCCGTTTGTTGGTTTTGTTTTGTTTTGTTTTAACAATGACAAAAAATAAAACCAAAAAAGCAAGAAAAAGGTGCTAGTTAGTACTTGGATTCCAACTGGATGTAGAAACACAGAGATTTAGGACAGCAGTGGGCATGACACATAAGGAGATCTCAGATAGGTGCTGTTACAAACCAACAGTGAAAAAGCTGTATAAGTATTGGCATGCTGTCCTGGGACTTCAGCTTGCCATTTCTCAGCTTGCCATTTCTATTGAATGCCAAAGCCATGGTCTCTCCATGAGATGCAGAATAAGGCTTTGAGACTGATGAAAAGAATATTCTGATACCTGCCTCCCATTGAGATCACTAGATGTTACACACATTTAGTACTGCCCTTTTCAACAGCTCTTTTCTTCAAAATAAAGAAAAGCAGGCTTATTTTCCCCAAATAAAAATTCCAGTTTTGACCAGTTGTACGTTCAAATGTTCTCATCATCCATCAATATCACACCTTCACAGCACCTGAAAGGATCAAGCCATGTGTCTTGAAACTGATCCAAGGACTTAATCTTCCCATTAAAGAAACAGAATAGTTAAAAACATTTGATAAAAACAGAATTATTAAAACAATATTTTTCCCTTCATATTGCTCTCTCCCAACTTATTATTGATGATGAGTGCAAAGCTAGGAGTAATTAAGATGTATAGCACAATCTGCTGGATTTTTAATTCATTTGTTTGTTATTTTTAAGTTTCAATAGAGAACAAATCAATTTCAATGTCTTAAAGCAACTGACAGCAAGAACCTGCTTTTTTGGCTTTACAGAAAGGGATTGATCAAGGAAGGCAAGGAAACAGGTAGGAGGGCATACAGACAGAGACACCATGGGATCTGGGCTGAAAGGAGGGGAGAATGGCTAACACAGCAAAGCTATGGAGCCACTCAAAGAATGAACTCCGTTTACTTCATTTTCCCTGAAACCCTAAAAGCTCTCTGAAAAAACTGCACTGCAGTCCCTCAGACTCAGCACATGGACAAAGCCACGATGAATAGACTACAAACCCTCTTTCCCTCTTTAACTATTTCTTAAATATTTTGAACTCAAGCCCTTTCAGTAGGGTTTAAGAGAACGCTACATAGGCACCACACAGTTAGGAGCAAGGGGAAATTCTGGAAACCACACAGAGGAAAATGATGCTGTGGAAACAGCTGGGAAATGGATGCCCACAGCAGGGCTGAGTGATTTATTAATTTCTCTCATGTTTTTGAAAAGAAGTTGCACATGTTACGAAAAATAACCGTTCATAAATCCTCTCTCTTCCCTCCTGCATTTATCTCTTCCCAATCATACTATCCTCATTTCATGTTTGACCTCAGTAAGTGAAAAATAAAATCAGTAATCAAGTCATCTGTCTTATTTAAGATGCCTACTGAAGGATGGCGTAAACTGTGCCCCTGGTTATCTCAATTTCTCTCCACTACTGTAACTCTACAAGCAGCAAGTATATAATAGGTCGCTCCGAATGTAATGCCTCCTATTTATTTCCAGGGAAACCACAACAGTTACAAAGAACACAATAACACTATTTGACAGAGCAAATTCTCAGCTAATATTCTGCTTTTCAGCACTGTTTTTCAGCACAGTCACCACCATTAGCTATGCATTTTTTGCCAGCAATGAATAAGTGCCTGCATGCTGTACTCACAATAATCTGCAACAGTGGAGGTGACCCACTGTCACTGTCATTACTGCTGAAACACAGCACTCACTGCCTCACTGTGCTCACATCCACTGTTCAGTCTCCAGAAATGTTCAGCAAGTGTTGATGAATGTCAGTGGGTGCCATTTTTTCCGCATAGAGGAATTCAACTACATACCTTTGCTCCATACTCACTTCCATGTCAGATGCCATTTTGTTAGAGAGCCCCTCTGCTGCCATCTCTCACATGGCAACAAGATGTCATGGAATATCAGTGGGAAGGTTCAACCTCTACTGCCATATTACTGAGATCCACCTCTGGCATTGTGGACTGACAGAATAAAACAGGAGGCATTACTTTCAGAACAGCCACTGGCACACCGTGTGCAAACTGCTCTTAATCTCAGCCATACAGAGGTGATGTGTACAGAGAATATTAGAAAGTATGCAACAACTTTAACAGATTTTGTAGACCGTTGAGTCTCTCTTAAAAAGCCTCCTTTGTTCTTCTTTCTGAGCTATGGTGAAAAATTCACACCAAAGAAACCATAATTAAAGACAGGGTTGTAGGCAAAAGGTACTGGAAGCAATGAACTTTACTGCTCAGAGAACAAGTTCAGAATGGTTAGAAAACCTCACCATGTGGAGATCAGGTGACAATTTCTATACAGCTATTTGTCACATTCATAATGAAATAGTAACGAGGTAGCAACTAGATAAGGAAAGTAGAGTTCCTCCATCAGCTGTGTGAGTGCTTTAGGCTCCCAACTGTGGATGCAAATACACTTTGGCATCATCACAGTTTAATCTCTGAATCATAGGGAAGATTTATCCTGCATATGTTGGTTTAAAACACTTTTGAATTTCCAGTAGTCTTTCTTCTGCCTTAATAAAAATCAAGCAGCACTTGTATTTCTATTTGTACTGTACTGCTGTAATTCTTCATTAATATTTCAATTAAGTCCTTAAAAAGACAATCACAAAAAAACAAACAGCTCGCCTTGCCTTGCCTTGCCTTGCCTTGCCTTCCCTCCCCTCCTCTTCCCTTTTCTCCTCCAGCTTGCTCCTGAAAAATTTTTGGTTCCAAGCTCCAGGCCAAGGGCCGCTGCTATGAAAAGGGTGTACAGGGACAGGTTTGTGTACACTGATGTTACAGATGGCTGAGTTTACTCATACAAATCCCATCTTATACTGCAAGGATAAGTTCAGATCAAAGAAGGTTAAAGATGTTAATAGAAGGTAGATATAATCAGAATCACTGGAGTGTATGTTCCTGGAGTTGTTTGGGTATAGTGATCTGAACACAGCAGGGTGGGTTGAATGAGGTTTCAAACCATTCTCTTTTTTTTAATTACTTCCTGTAATGATTTTTTACTTGCCAGCATTGGGAAAACAGTTTCATTCAAAATATTTATAATTATGATCTTGTCTTTCTTCTAGGACTTTTAAGCTACATTATGAAGTCCTAGAAGACAGCCTTAACATTATGCTGAGCATTTGTTGAACAACAATCTAGAAGAAAGAAAAAAAAAAGGAAAAAATTGGAAGGAAAATAATATCAAGAATCATAATTGATGAATTTTAAAAGAAGGGAGAAGCTAAACATACAGCATAACTGATATGTGTCAAAGATTTGTAATAACTTTCCAGATTTATGCCTCTGGACTATTAAATGTTCCAAAAATTTACTTAGCATGAAGTTGATTGACCTGAAAAGCAGCTGCTCTGAGCTTCTGGACACAAAGAGAATGTAAATCAAGGCTGATTTCAATGGTAATGTTGATACAGATTCATAAGAATGAACAAGACTGTGGTAGTCAGAACATCCTCCCAAGAATTTAAAGCACTGCGATAGAAAATGTTTGAGCTGATTCTGGACCTTAATGGGCTCTCCATCATGACACAAGTACATTCGTGGTAATAATGAGGGCATTTATCAATGGGAAGCAGCAAAGTCAACAAGACTAAACTACTTCCTCCTGCTTCCCTTCCAAGGCAAAATAAAAAATACCAGAGATACTAAACACTGATGTATTTTCAATAAAATTTCATAGAATCATAGAATGGCCTGGGTTGAAAAGGACCACAATGATCATCCAGTTCCAATCCCCTGCTATGTGCAGGGTTGCCAACCATCAGACCAGGCTGCCCAGAGCCACATCCAGCCTGGCCTTGAATGCCTCCAGGGATGGGGCATCCACAGCCTCCTTGGACAACCCATTTGATCACTCAGAGATGGAATGGATACACCTGAGCAAAACAACTAGTATCTCCCTTAAAGCAGTGCTCACCACAGGGAATACCTCTTTTTCTTCCAGCTAGAAAATTAGCCAGCATAGATTTGAAGCCACTGAACATGTCTGAATGACAATTTCCTGGAAAGAGGGACGATATGGAAATGACAGTCTGGCTGGTGTCCAACTGCAGCTTCTGAGGATTTCAATCAAGAACAGGATCCTTGCCTTCTGGCACAGCACAGGCTCATGATGACAAAGGATTCCTAAAGGGTGACGGACAAATAATGGACGGATGCCTTATATCATGGCAGCGCTTCCATCAATCACATATGTAAAAGGGAAAATCTCTAGTTAAAAATAAATAAATAAATAAATAAATGAAAACAAAGGCTTGAAAAGAAGAGAATAGAGGAAGCAGAGATGAAACTATGCCTAGCAGCTGCAGTGCCAAGAGGTATGAAGCCAGCAGTTTTGGCAGATACTATTTCAGAGGCACAATCCACCCAGCTCATTACCACACCTCCTACAGTGGCCAGGACTGGTTGTGTCAGAAAACACCAGATGCCCCTTCAGAAGATAAAGAACTCTTTCTTCTCAATAAAATTTTCCCTTTTTAATTCAAATTGTTTCCTAACTCCCAGAATGAGATTTGTCCACAGAGAAATATCGTCTGGGTAAATTTGCAAAATGCAGGTGCCAACCTGTTCCAACCAATACTCATCACTGAAGTCTCTCATTTTGCCTTTTCATTCCCTTGCAAAGGCAAAGCTTCCACCAAATGTCTCTGACTGACAGTGTATGTATGTAACAGTGAAAATGGGCCCAAATTCTGTCTGAGCACTGGTGTTAGAGTGGGCCATGTCTGTGTCTCTTCAGGGGAGCAAATCTGTGTTTGATCAGTTCAGAGCACACTGAGCTATACTGAGTTTGCCTTTGCCTTTCCCTGCAGACAGACTTCAAGGTCAAAAAAAAAAAGAAAGAATTTCCTTCAGTCATCACAGAACAGGATGACTTAGAGAAAGTATTGGCATCCCAGATTCCCCCATATTTGGCATCCAGATTATTCAAAGTAAACTATGCAGCAAAAGGGATAAACACTCGGTAGTTTAAACCTTGATATTTGCCTGTGGGACCTGAGGGAACAGGTCTGATTTTTTATCACTCAGATTTTCTTTAGTAAGCCATGCAAAAAAATCTGATGCTTTGTTAGTACAATGTGATGTATGAGAAAGAAGGGGACAGACTCTTTAGCAGGAACTGTTGTGATAGGACCAGGGGAGATAGTTTCAGACTAAGAGAGAGATTTAGACTGGATATAAGGAAAAAGTTTTTTTATTATCATAAAGGGTGGTGATGCACTGTCACGGGTTGGCCAAAGGTGGTGGATGCCCCATCCCTGGAGACACTCGAGGTCAGGCTGGACGGGGCTCTGAGCACCTGAGTGTAGGTGCCCCTGTTCACTCCAGGAGAGTTGGACTAGATGACCTTTAAGGGACCCTTCCTTCAAAAGATTCTGTGATTCTATGTAAAATAAAATCTCTTGTTTGAGATGTTGAAACAGAGCTTATAGCCACCACTTTAATGCAGTGATTTGAAAGAACTGCTTGACCAACTCAGTAAACGAGGCAAACTATTTGTGAAAATGTATCAGACATGATTTTTTCATGCCTTGAGCTTATAATTTCTTCCTTTCCTGAAGTGGGGCAAAGAGGGAGGATTTCATGAGCCTCCTTTGAGCTACAGAAAGTACCAATCGTTAGAAAGAGACTGTGGGTGGCAGGAGCACCATGCTTTCAGAAATGCTCAGGTGTAACTTCAGTTTTGAGAGAAGCCCCATAAGTCCACCTTTCTCTCTCTTTCTTTCCTCCCTTTGGGCTTATTTTTCAACTTTTAATGAGGAAAACTTCTCTGAGCTAAGAGGTGGCAGTGACTCACGCGGCAGCAGAGTGCACAACAGCAATGTCAGAGCTGCGGAGCACTTAGAACAGCTCCAGGGAGGAATACAACACTTACATAGTTATTTCCCTAAGGAAAATCGAAGTAAATTCTAATTCCTCAAATTAGAGCAAACAGTCCAAACGCCGTTAATACTGCCCACATGCTTCACCTCTCTGCACACAGCATGGGTTATTTCTATGCCTCTAGCAGCTGCACTGGAGAAGAAGGCTGATGTGCAATGTACAGGGCCTCCTCTGTGATGAGAAAGAGCTGCAAGCTAAAAACCACAGGGCTGGAGATCTGGAGGAAAGGGGGGTTTCAAGTATAGAGTTATGAGTGGCAACTTCTGCAGGTGTTCCTTTTATCCTTCTGCCTTTGATGCCAACTGCTGAGAAAGGAAAAGAATAAAAACTCTTCCTGAACACACAAGAAAACTTCAGTTTCTGCTCTCCATTTATATTACACCTACCCACAAGATCAGTCTTTTCTTTATACTGAACCCCATTCTGTTGGACACCCAACTTGTAGAATGAAGATGATTCAATCTGAAGAGAACACCAATTTTCCACACATCTGCAGTGCTGTACTCTTCTTTCCACATTCCAGGACACTAATGGGTCAAGATCCAAACAAAACCAAACTCAACAGAAAATAGGGTACTGTCATCACCAGTTTTTTTGGTCTTTGTCACACTAGACCATGTCTGCTTATCAGCACATACATGTTACTTTCAAATCTCTTCAACAAGAGCAGCTAAGGGCTGAAAATTCCTTTCAAAGGTATAATAGAACCATACAATCATTAAGACTGGGAAAGACTTATAAGATCATCAAGACCAACCATCATCCCACCCCCGCCATGCCCACTAAACATGTCCCTCAGTGTCTCTACATTTCTTGAACACCTCCAGGGACAGTGACCCCACCACCTCCCTGAGCCTGTTTCAATGCCTTCACTTCTCTTTCTGAGAATAAATTCTTTCTAATATCCAACTTGAACCTCCTCTGGTGCATCGTAAGGCCATAGGCCTTAGTTCTCTACTATTTTCTTCAGGCTTAGGGCACTCTGATGTGGCCACCACAGCATTTAATGCTTTTTTGTAAGCCTTTCTAACACCTTTTTAATGATCTCATAAACCAAATCAAGGAATGATAAGAGGGTGTGGTGGGTATTTTATTTCAAATCATGTTCAATACCTTATGATCAGAAGAAAATATATGTGCAGTGGAATTACAGAGTGGCTACTATGCTTGGCTATGCAGCTGCTGATCTGCTTCCAGCCAGGAATGGTATTTACTGCACACATGACTTGTAATGACAGTATTTCAGTACATCTTAAAAAGGGGCTCTTTTTCCCTCCTAAAGTACCTGAAAATGTCTTGCCAAGCATTCATGTAAAGCTATCCAAAATGAAACAAATTGCTCCCAGTGCTTTATGCCGATTGATTTTTTTTAATTCTGGCAGTAAGACATGGAGAGCAGATTTCAAGCCAGAAATGGTCTGCTGCCTGAAGCAAGTTTAAATTGCAAAGGTAGCTAGTGATCTCTGAGCCATGCTTGCAGTAGCATTGATTACAGGAACTGTATTTTGTAGGTCTTAAATTCTGGATTAGATTTTATGCTGATGAAAACTTATAAGCTTAACTGATTATATCAGAGCTGAACCAGTCTGGACTTGTGAAAAATCTGACTTAAGTAAACAGGTTTAAATTCATCCTAATCCGAGACTAGAAATTTGGATCAGTGGGGAATTTCCACTTGCATTGTGTGAAGTATGTGTCAATTAGACGTGACAGAGCTATTCATTAAAAATAAATAAATAAAAAGTATCTTTTCCACTGGAAAATAAAATTTCATCCTAACTGCTTGCAAAAAAAAAATGTCACCTTCTAACAGATTTTTTTGCCAGAAAAATATGCATAGATGTTTATCTGCCTTCATCAGCTCTGTTATTCTCTGGAGTTACAGACCCAGTTTCTTGTGATCTCCTAAGGATCCGGCCAATCTACTGCTTTCATGATGTTGTATTGCAATGCCCTGGGAACAGGCAGGCCTTGGATCTTAATGTTTCAAGCTTTTACTTCGATTAGGGTGATGTGTGAAAGTGCTAGGGTTTCCCCCTAAATGTCAAACAGCTTAAATGTCAAAAAAGACAACATGCAAAAAGTGAATATATGACAAACAGCAGAGCGAAAAGAAGAGGCAGAGACACAGCTAGAGCAAAGAGCTTGCAAACTTACTTCTATCACCTGTAAGGCACAAGACTTCACATTCAGAACAAGTGCTTTGTTCTGAATCATAGAAGCATATTTTAATGGAAATATCAAAGCACAATCTGCTGGCCCTTCTCTCCAACCTCTGCCCATTGCCTCCTGGGGTTTTTTCTGTAGGCGGTTCAGCAGAGCTTTCTCATTGCAGAATTAAAGATAGATAGAGAGTGGTCAGTAGCTAATGAGTTTTGTGCAAGAAGCTCATTCACTGATATGAATGGTTAATGGTAATGGTTTGTAACTAAACTGCCTAAGTAGGCAGGAAAGGATGAAAAAGCTCTCAACTATCAGTAAACAAAATTGAAATTGATGTGGAGGAGGCAGGAAGTTTGCACTGAAGAGCGTATGAAAGGACCTTCAAGCAAAAGGAAAAGCCCATGATTGTGCATCTTAAATTGATTAGAGCACATTTGGGCAGTGGTATGGGAGCAGAGAGAACAAGGGCAACAACCAACATGACAAATAGTGAACTCTGGGTGAGAGCAGTCATCGTAAAGTCAAGATATTCAGGTGCTGATACTGGAGAGTAAAGGTCTGCATCTTGCTGGGTTGTGCAGTGCGGTGGAAAAGGAAACCAGGGAACCACAGGCTGGGCCAAGCAGTGTGGACACAGGTCCTCAGTCATTCTATAACTCTCATATTCCAACAAACTAATCTTGGGTTGCTAATAGGATCTGATCACCCAAATACTCCTGGAAATTCAGCATGACCATGGAAAATTGCTGCGGTGATTTGCCAAGCGTGAGTTGCTCATACCTCTGTGGTTTCACATTCCTAGGGACAGTGAGAGTCAAACTATTATTGCAGTCAACTCCCAGCTCATGAGGAGGTTGCAGAAGCATGGTCCCTAATCAGGACTGAGGCAGAAAGGACAATGCCAGTGCACAATTAGGATAGGACTGATCTGATTGCAGATCAGGCATTTCATCATACCCTTACGTACGAGCCTGAGTTCCCGTCTCAGTCACTAGAGAAAAAGAAACAAGGGTCTGATGTGATTTTAAAAGCTCCAGAGCTTGTTGTCTGGTCTCCAACAGCTGCTTTAGAAGGGCAGAAGTCTCCCATTAATCCTACATTGTACTTTTTAGCCTGCAGAGGCCTCTCAGATTGCACTAGCAAATGCCTATGAACCTGAATCAAGACTGCATGTCTTTCTCTGAGGCTTACCCTACCCTTGTTTAGTAACCAAATGTGAACTTGTTTCTGATGATCAGTGAACATCAATAGCTTACCTGACTGCTTTCTCACCTGTTTCCTACTTCTAAACAGCCATCAATTAATAGCAATGATTGTGGCCCAAAGAAGCATATTATTCCACTGAGACATTAGAAACCCTCTGCAGCATGCTGGTTTAGAGATATGGAAAGTCAAGTTTCTGCTTTGCAGAGATACAGAAGCTGGAGAAGAATTGGAGTGGAAAAGGATAATTAGTTTCTAACAGGCAGGACTAGTTGAAAGACATTTTCTTGCTTTGGGCAGCCAAGCAGCCATTCAGGATTCTTCTAGCTGGAGCAAACAGAAATATTTTGTGCTAATCATCCCTTGTTATTTAGCATAGGAATGAGCCTGGAGATGCAGGTGTTATTGGTCACATGAAGAGAGACATGTAAATATATCTAACCATGACAACTACATGTGTGTGACAGTGGTTTGGAGTTTTTTCTTTCTTAATACCTTATTATATAAGCCTTTTCATTCTCAGATTTTCAAAGGCTTTATAAACAGTGATGATTTCTTTCAATAAATTAAATAATACAGATTGCATTGAGAACAATTACAGTCTGTTTCTAAGTGCAATGTCAGAAGAACAAAGATCTCCAAATCTTCATGATCTCCATTAGAATTCCCAAATTCCCCACTTTCTAAAATCCCTCCAAACACCAATTCAGACATTATTAAAAGACAAAAACCACCCGGGTCCTAAGTGACATTTTGATGTCATAGGGAGATCTATACTAGAAAATGAAATGCTGCTAATTCTACAAAGCCATTTTCTTTAACACAACTTCCTCTCTCCTCCCACCCACTCTGTGTGTCAGCTTCATCCATCTGTTTCATCTCATGAAATGCATGGATCATGAGATCCCTGGAGCACATCCAATTTCCCTTGCCTCTGTAGCTGAACATTCACATTTTTCCATCCTGTAGAGGAGCATAAATATTGTGTAGTGAGCAGTTTGCCTTGTTTCCAATTTCATGTCATATTCTGAAAACTATCCATTATTCAGAAAGGTTCACGGGTTTATTTATCAATTAATACATGGTGTTATGATCTCTGGCTTCCCCACAGTGTACATTCTCAATGCACACTGCTATTGCTGATCCTGTGCTATTTCTGGGTAAAGTATTGAGTTACACATTAATCGATCAGGGAAATTGCATTTCTGTGATACTGAAAAACCAGCTACAGCCCCCATGCTTAGAGATCTGAAGGCTTTGGTACTGCTGGGGCCTCTGAGCCTGAGACTCCAAAAACATCATACTGGTGCTCAAAAGCACTGGTAATGACATTCTTACATAGAATCACAAAATCATTTGAGTTGGAAGAGACCTTTAAAGGTTATCTGACCCAATCTCCTGCAATGAACAGGGACAGCTACAGCTTCATCACGTTGTTTAGAGCCTTGTCCAGCCTGACTTTGAGTATCTCCAGGGATGGAGCATCCACCACCTCTCTGGGCAACCTGTGTCAGTGTCTCCCCACCATTATTGTAAAGAATTTTTTCCTTATTTTTAGTCTTATATCCATGCCAAATCCTATCTGAGAACATCATTGCAGTATGCAGTGAAGTTAATTTGCAATTGAAACATGCTCTTCAAATTCCTTGTGAGCATTTTGTGGGTAAAGCTGATTCACTAGAGTATTCATAGAAAGCAAACAAAAAGAATTGGAAATCAGCAAATTAATTTACTTTAAAAATGAAGGTAAATGTGTGTGGAGTACTTAGGCATTCACCCGACCCAACTCAGGGCATCATAACCTGCAGTAATGAAAAACATTCCTCTGACCTTCACAGAAGGGAAGCACTAGCCATTGCAGTAGATTTTAATAACATCGAAGTCTTGCTCTAAAGTGCAATTTTAAATTAAAGAAGCTCAAACTCATTACAATCAGCATTTGTGGCTGTGTGAGGGTGTGTGCAAGTATCTCAGTAATAAATTTTTCCTGCTGTTAGCACTGAATTTTATTTCTCCTGCTGTACACAACAGTTAATACATGCAGTTGCAACTAGGGCATACACCCAGTGACAGGCCTGAGAGAGCAGGGCAGAGTCAGCTGAAAACACTGAATATGGATGTTAAGAATGGTGACTCGATTTTAAAGGAAAATCAGAGACTTTTTATTTAGCTTGGATCAGTATCAGTATGGTGAACTGAAGCAGCTACTGTTTCTTCTGAAATTTTGGACTGTTTTTTCTCCGCAATAAGAAAGTGATCTATGAGCTCACATTTTGCTAATCTGATTGATTCTGTAAGGCAATCACCTTGTTTGCAGCTGGAGGCAATGCACAGGAAGGATGTACAGGAAAACATTGTCCCTTCTCCAGTCAATTCACGTCACCACAGCCAAGAAGAGTTCCAATACACAATGTTAGCTGGGCTATTTCCAGCAACTGCAGTCAATACTTGCACATGTTCACATCTTCTGTTGTTTATCTGAGGCCATCATAGAGCTCGTGTTCCTGTATGAACATGTATTATTAGATAATGACCTGCAAAGTCTAATCTTGTAACTCATTTCCCTAACTCTTAAGAAAATGAAGAAAAAGTCAGGGATTATTTGGTAGGCATGTAGACCATGGGTTTTTCAAGCTGCAATAACCTTGTTCAGGTAGACAATACTGCAAGTCAGATAAGCAAAGCCCAAATGAGCACAGGTCTTGCTATTCAGTGCCCAGCTTCAAGCAGGAGAATAGGACCCAACTAGAGAAGTCAGAGAATGCTCTTTTTCTGTCTGTGTTAATTTGTAACTACCTTTTTTTTGGATCCTCATGTATTTCCACTCATCAAAATTGCACTTGCTGTAATCAATAAAGAAAACATCCTGGGGCATGTAACCTTTTTACTCTTATCACTGATTGAATATCCACTTAGTTTGCCAAGCATTCAATCAAAATGGAACAAGTGATAACACTGATGTGGGCAAATGCTTTAGAAAAATGAGGAGTTCACCATGAACTAAACAATGTGATGTTTGCCAAGCAGCAATCACTAGAAACCTAAACACGAGAAATACACAGTGAAATTTAAGTATTATAAAAATATGAGAAATAGATACTCTTTTCTGATTTACTTGATTCTGTATCAGTTGTCACATAGGAGAAAACAAAATTTAACTCCACATGTTCACAAGTCTATTTCTTCAGAAAATTCCGTATCTTCACCTAATAAAAATCTAGACAGTGAACTGAATAAGAGTAGAATCCAGTCATCTCATTTACCTGGAATCCATCACACTGCTATGTGAGGGATCTGGAAAAGCAGGAACTTGGGAAACAGACCTTGTTGACAACTTCATGGTGACCTGGTTCAACCACTGTGAGAGATGCACTGGATTGGACACCCTACATGCCTCTTCTTTCTTAAGGGGGATGTCAATAATATTGAGAAGTCAGGAAAAGCAAATCATAGGTGAATATACTGCTAAAGGAGGATTCTTGGAACTGTATAATATTAAGATAGGCCTGTGATTAGCTGGTGTTTGAACATCCAAGCAAAGCTGCCAGCGAGGTACAAACAAATAATGTGAGAAGTGAAAATCAGAAGAGTTGCTGAGACAACAGCAATCATCTAAGGACGTAACCAAGCTTATGACATTCATTTTCCAAAGTTAAAAAAGCAGCACAATAGATGAACAGAAAAGATTAACAGTGTTTGTCTTGTGATGAGAACAAGGAAATACACTAGATGGAAATGCACAGTCAGTGCACTGGGGAGCAGACCATGCCCTGTGTTCTAGCAGGAGGTGAAATAATAATCCCTACTGAAGCAGGATATACGACCTAGGAACCTTGGGCAATTTTCAGAACAATCAGGAGCACATCTAAATCCTGACATGAGTCCCATTTTCAGCTTTTGGGTGTCCTGAAGAATAGAAAACATGTCCAACTTAGACACATCACACTTCAGTATAATGTGTGGTCCTTATTCATTAATTAAACCTCAGCTTACGGGACAGCTAAGAACACTGCAGTTTTCTGTAATGCCTAAAGAAAAGTATGTATCTCTAGAGCATGTACCAGGAGAAGAGGAATAAGAAATAATGTGGCTAGAGCAAATTCATAGTGTTCTTATTTCTGGTGAAAGAATAGCAAATATCTGCAGTGATTTCTGCGTAATATTTCAGTATGTGACTACATGTCAGGGAGCAGGATTTTATGGATGCCAAAATTCAAAAATCTGATAAAGCTTCTTAAAGATGGAAGTCTTAGGCTTGTTAATAATGGGCTTTTCTGGAGTATGTACAGCAAGTCTGCAGAAAATAAACTATTTACTAAATTTTCTAGCCACAGAAAAGAATGGTCTTCTCTCTTCTGCCTCTCAGCATCATTAGTTTCGCACCAGGAAATACATCACTGAGGATCTTAACAGTGACCTATTTCCAGAGTGTAGGGGATTTATTCTCTGCCATATAAAATTCCCCCCTTGCCCTGCAATTTACAGTCCTTTTCTCCCCTTTGAACATTAACCTTTTGTTTACACCCATTAACCCAACTCTCTGCCTGTATTATATATGTGTGTCTCATAGCACACACTAAGAATCAAGGATTTCCATGCACTGCTTTGTTATATTTATCTCTTGGCTGCTTTGCCTGGTAGAGAAGGATCCAAGGCATTTCCCTTGATGCTCTTCAGATGGCAGCTCCATGAAGTGTGCTCTCACAGTACCACACTTGCACATTTCAGGATATAGCACAGTGGGAGCAGTTGAGAGAAAGATGCCTGTAGCTAATGACAAAAAAAAATACACAACTTTGGATTATGGAAAACATCCCCATACTGATGTTAAATGCAGATTTTCTGTTCTTCCTGAGGCATGAGCTTTGGCAAGAACTCATCAGTACCTACTGTAGTGAGTCCAAGTGAGACTGGAAAGTTGACAGAGCTATGGAAATTGAGATTAAAATGAATTGGGGACCGTGAACTATCCCAGCTCCTGGTACAAAGAAATAGGATAAAAAGTTCAAAGAAAGTTTGTGGGAAGATTAAACAGAGTTCATTTAGTCAGGAAAAAAAAAAAAAAAAAAAAAAAAACCAAAAACATGGAACACAAAAGGTGGTGCATCATATATTAGAAAGTAATAAAGAAGGTTAAGACTAGTCATTTTGCATGGCCTTTCGTGTAATCCAGTGCGAGATGCAATCCAATTGGTGTGCAACAGCAAGGATTTAAATAGGATAGCAGGAAAAGCTTTTGTGGATTTTCATTAACAGGCTGTGTACAGCTACAGAATTCCTTTTTTAAGTGGGTTGCTAAGCATAGATTAGACAAACCAACTGATTCTTCCACATCATCGTTTGGGAGTCAATATGGACTATACTGGGGAAAGGATTTACCTGCCCTCAAAGTAATTGCAGGAAGCTCTCTTTAATAGTGGAAAGAGACTGGCGTGTAAGGCAGTAAATGTTGTCCACCTGAAGGACTGGAAGTGTTGTTCCCTAGATCATTTATTTATTCCCATCAACTGCAAGAGGGATGAAGGCAGTCTATCTTTTACAGACTTAAACTGGATCAGGTCCCCCTGATCCATCCTTCTATTGCCTTTCTGCTCTTTCTTGGCATCAGCTTCCTTTTGATTATTTATTTTTCCTATTATTCCATGTGTTACAATGCTTCCAATTGCTATACAGAACATTATCTCACATCTAGTGCCACACTGGCCCCAACAGCATGCCTCCTTTTCAGCCCTCCACAAATCCCGTTACACAAATGAAAATTAAATGGCACAGTCAAACATTTGCTTTGCGGAAGATTTGGTTGAAAAGCAAGCTGAATTTGGAAAGCCTCATGGAATGATACACTTTGAAAGAAGGTTAACATTTCAATGAGAGTGTTGATCTTTTTTTCAAGTTTTATCTGTCTTTACTTTTTTTTTCTTTTCTCTGATTCTTTTGTAAAAATCAAAGTTTACGCATAAAACAGGGATGAGAATTCGTTTCACTTGATTTACATATGAGTTTCTCAACTTAGGCTCCTTTTTTAGTTTATGGGGAGAGGTCAGAAAAATAATGCTATTTCATCTTAGACATCTGTATTATCTCTAAGTTATCTCTTTATACCAGGGCCTTTTTCCCAAATTCCACATAGGTCTTATATCCCAAGTCAGGAAAGTTCACTGAATACTTTTCATGCTTACTTTGAAATACATCAGATGAGCTGAAAAGGCTGTAGGAAGCCATGTGTAAGCACAATTATTTCATTTTGCCCTCTGCATCAATGCCTGTAAGGTAATTGTACAAAGCGCTTCCAGTGCCATCATTAGATTTCAGAGTTAGCACTGTCTGGAAATTGTGCTCAGATATCACAGTTATCAGAGTATAACTGTTTTGCTTGATTGTGGGACCTCCTAAAGAACTGTCCGTGTATGAGAGGAGAGAAAAATCAAGATTTGTGCTCAGCAATCCGTCTCTTTATCAATTTATCTAAAAATGTAGTTGCAACTGTCTGCGCATGTATGTAATATTCTATCTTCTGTAAGAAAATAAGATTTTCTATCACACTCCAAAAATGTGAAGAAAATTGGTCTCACTGAAGGCTGGAGGACACTTTTCAGCTATGTCTTTTTGACATTGCAATATTCAAGAGGATTTTCAGTAAAACAGCAAAATGACCTCATTTGGTTCTTTTTCAGGCAGAGTTAGAGGAAGAGCTGTGTATAGAATTGAGCAATTTGTGGAAGTCAGCTCGAAGAAGAAGAATAAATTTACAATACAGCCTAAGCTAATATCAACCCACCAAAACCAGTATGTGGATACGAGGGAAGGAAAGGTGATAAGGAAAGGTTGTTGAAGAGGCAGGATTTATGCCACAGAGTTTTTGATCTTAATCAGGTGAACACAGTTCAGTACTCACAGGCTCTGGTCCCTACACACTGGCAACATTTGCCAGGAGTTGGACTCAAAGATCCTTATGGGTCCCTTCCAACTTGGGATATTCTATGATTTATGTGCTTTTTGAGCAAATCAGCAGGAAAAGCAACAGTCAGTGATCAGTTGGACAAAGCCATTTTGTGTTAGATTTTTTTTCATTCCCTTCCATCACATATTCAAAACCTGAAAGGCTACTTTAGCACAAACTATCCATGGATGGCTCAGCTCAACTTCAATTCTTGAATTTTACATTTGTATAATTGATTGTAATACTTCATAATTCATGCTAAGTTGGTTATTTAAAGAAGTCGTCCAATCATGGAATTTAAAAAAATAAGTGCAATGCATTTAACTAGCTAAGATAGGTGAATTACAATCAAATATACAATTAATATATGAGTAAACCTCATGCAAGCTGAAAATAAGATGCACATATTTAAGACACGATAATTAACCATTGGAACACATTGCTGAGGCTTATGCTAAATTCTTTTTCATCTGGGAGCTGCCAAATCAAGACTAAATGTCTTTCTAAAAAGACATGTTCAGCTCAGCTTGAAGTCGTTAAGTAAGAAGCAGAATTATCGACGAAAATCTATATTCACTATTTTTTTAAAGCCCAGTTAAATGTTCCTTACAGGATTTCCAGTCTTAACAGAAATTAGTTTATTTGGATGACCATTTTCTGTAGCAAATAACTTGGAAATAACCACAAATATTTTAAAATGCTACTATTTCAATGTAGTATATATGTATACGATCAAACTACCATTTTACTGCTTATATGCACCTTTTGCCTTCCCAAAGCGACAAAATCTCAAATTGCTGGAAGAAAATGTACCATTAAGATCAATTTCATATATTTCAAAAAGCAGCTTTGAAATGTCTTCCTGCAAAGTATTTTGAGATTGCTGTCATCCAAATTCATCATAAAATTGTGAAACTTCACTTGAGATGGATATTCCATTCATTTTCTATGACAAACGTTTAAAGACATTATGGCACATATCAGTAATATTAAAGTGGACAATGCAAAAACTAAATGTTGAGTTCACACCTTGCCTACCCTTATTGCATTTCCAGCCACATGCAATTTACCTCTGTACATATATGAGTCATGTATTGGTATTGCATTGATTTTTTTTTCCACTTGCTGTAAAAGAATAGGAACTAGCTCTTGATCTTGCTTTGACTTATCCCTTTCTTAGTTGTAGAGCTATTGAACAACAAGGCAAGGAAAGAAATTGATGGTTATAAGACCATAAGTACAACTAAGTAGTGAAGGAATAAGATAGCAAGTAGTCAAGATCACAGAATCATTAAGATTGCAAAAGATTTCTAAGATCATCAAATATACTAACCCATCCCCACCATGCCCAATAACCACATTCCTCAGTGCCACGTGTACGTGTACCTGCTTCTTGAACACTTCTAGGGAAGACATTTGATGAGGGGGCTTGGAAAAAGAACAGATAGACGTTGCAAAGAATGCATACTTGTGTGTGTTGTCCATCTTGGGGATCCTTCATGCTGCAGTTGTTTCCAGCCCAGCCACATGCAGCCCTGATTACCAGTGCTGGACCACTCTGCAATCTTTCAGTTTGCACAACACTAACACCAACTGGTTAGCTACTACTTGTGCTTTCCTGAGCCAAGAACTGTCCTCCTTATTTACCTTCCAGTGGGCTTAGAATTACACCACTGGCTTGTGATACAGTTTTACTTGATGGCGGGGGAGAAAAAAACTTTAATTCTGCCATTTAGTTTTGCCCATAACAAACAGATGTAGGAGCACTCCCAGAGCATATGGGTTAAATTAGTGCCTGCTGTGTCCCAGCACCAACATTTGTCTGATTTAGTGACACTTATTTTAGACTGTCGGAAGGGGGTCCAGGCAGCCCTGGAGGTGGTTTTCAACTGGATTCATTCTTAAACAGCAGTCTAATAAAATTCCACACTTCTACTCTCTGCTTGTGCTAAGCCACCACCAATGCTGGGTCACTGGAGGAGGCATCCCCGGAGATAAATTTTGCAGGTCACAAACTCAGTGCACAGTGTCCTTTCAGTGATAAAATACTAAGCAGAGCTGACATTTAAATTAGCATTCCTGTGTGTTTTCCAGCTCGATAATGACATGGGTAAGACAGACAACACCTGTGGCACTGGGAGGGAGCTAATTCCCAGGTTGCTGTGACCAAAGGTTTGTCATCATCCCAAACCATTTATGTTGTGGCTGATTGAAAATAGACTCAGCCCACCAGACCTTGGCTGCCCTGGGATGTGCTTTGGCTTGACAAGGCTTAGTTTTATGCCTTGAGCCTCGTTCCTTGTTGGATTCACAGCACTGAGGTCTTTGCGCCAGTCAGGGAAAGAAAGGGGTGAAGAGAGAAGAGAGCAAATAAATAAAGACACAAAATGTCTTTGCTTTTGGAGCACAGGAAAACAGCTAAAAGAAAAGGTCACAGTGAGAGCACAAAGCAATGATTTCTGAGCAACAGCTCCTAGCAGCTCCTTTCTTTGCAAAGCAGCTCTCCTTCCCCTCTCCACCAGAATCAGCCCCAGGGTCTTTCTAAGAGCTAGAAGCCAAGGCTTGATGTGCCAGAAGTGGTAAAATCAACACTGTTACAAAGGAATTGTTTTCTCCAAGCATCTTTTGATGGGTTGTGGCTCAGTGATATAGAAGTGGGTGCATCCCAGGACTACTGGGGCATCACCAACAAGGTGAGGCATAAACTGAAGGATATGGAGCTTCATGCCACATTAATCTAAACATCTGGTGAAGTGATGGGTTCCTAAATTTTCTCCTATATGGTTTGGCACATAAATAGTATTAGGTATCATAGAATCATTTGGGTTAGAAGTGACCTTTAAAGGCCACCTAGTCCAACTCCTTTGCAATGAACAGGAACACCTACAGCTCTATGAGGATGCTCAGAGCCCCATCCAGACTAATCCCGAATTTGTCCAGGGATGGTGCATCCACCAACCCTCTGAGCAACCTCTTCCAACCACTCTTATAGTAAAAAACTTTTTCCTTTATATCCCATTCAAATCCCTCTAATTCCCCCTAAATTGAACAGGACTAAATGAATTGGGGCAGATCACATAACTACACTCTACAAAGATGTGCCCATCCCCTCACTGCATGATTTAATTTGGAGCATACTGCTGTTATTTATGTCCTGGTTACTTTAACCCTTGTCAGAAACTACAGCAACGCCGCCTGTACAGAGATTTTCACTTCTCTGCTTCCACTGGCTGTAAGTGCAGTAAGGTTCCAATGAAGAAGTAAACTAAAATCAAAATAAATGAATCCACACATATAATTTAGTCTTCAAGACATGCTCCTCTAGAGCTTGGGCTGAAAGTACATGGGAATGACAATCAAAGCACAAAATCCTATTTTAAATAAAAGAATGCAATCAATTCTCTCTGCTCGGGATATGTCTTGGGAATGTTACAGCTTGTTCCAGTGGAGGAAGCTGGCTGAGAGGCACAGAACATCTTAAGAGTACTTGGCTCCATTAAATCCAGTAGAAATTTCTCCCCTCTTTGTGCATTTTAGGTTTGATATCCCCCTGGATGTTTCCAGATGAGGCAGACACAGCAGTAAGGGAAGCAGCATGGTAAGGTGGGGAAGAAGTTAAAAGAACTGGTAGTGTGGAAAGAGAAAGATTCAAGGAACAGGAATGATTTTTTCTAAAACTTCTTCATGGAGTGATGTCAGTAAAGTATTTCTGAAAGTAACTCTTGCACAGAAAGTCAGAGAGAAGTCACGGAGTATGCCAGAGACACAGAGCTGGAAGCAGCACAAACAAAAAGACAATTGGAAAATCACACTGGAATAACCACACGCCTCTGAAGCCTGTCAAAATAATAAAACAAGGATTATGCTCTGTGGCAGAGAATGATCTCATGCATCTCCAGACGAAGAATGGGGATTTCTGCTTAAGGCTTGACTTAGAAAGATGTGAGTCAGTCCTGGACTAAGACACTGGCCAGATGCAGACATGGAGGAGGTAAACGTGACCTGCAGCTATGTCACCTTCCATGACCACCAAGCCTTGACGTGATTGTGTCAATTCATGAGGCAACCAAAGAAAGAGGAAATGCAACAGGCAGAGGTGCAGAAAACATATTCAGTATATTCCAGGGATTGACAGGATATTTTATTTCATGAAGGAAAAAAAAAAAAAAAAAATAGAAAGGCAACCACTTCTGTTTAGTCTAACAAAATGAAGTCTGAAAGGAATGCAATTGCAAGTATTGCCATGGGGATAAACACCACAGGGGAGGAAAGAACTATTTAAGTGAAAGGACAGATTTAGCAAAAGAGAAATGAGTGTAAAATGACCAGAAATTAATCCGGTCTGAAAATTAGATGGAAAGGGTTCTACCAACCGGAGCAGTGACGTGAAGAAGCAGTGTTCAGCCAGACAAAACAGAAGAAAATCCAGATGCTTTAAATATGCAAAAAGGAAAAAGTAGAACAGTGGCTACAGAGCTGCTGTTGAAGGGTGGGAAAAGGGAAAAGGAAAGGGAAGAAATCTGAGGTGGTTTCAGTTCTCAGAAGACAGAGAAAATATTCACTCCTGAAATAAATTCTCAAGCAGTTTGTAAATAAACAGTCAAGCAGTCTCCCTGGGAAATAACAAAGAAATGGGTGTCAGTCAATATAGATTTGTTAAGAAGAAATCATATAAAGCAAATATAATCCCTCATGATGACAGTATAAGAGGCCTATAAAAAAGGGAGCAATGATGGATGTCTTTTTTTATTCAAGACTTTTGACAATAGCTTGTCTAATATCCTCATAAACAAGTGAATAACACACAGAGAGCAAGAAACAATCAGAGAATTGATGCAAAACTTGTTGAATAATCAAGCACAAAAAGAAGTTCTCAAAGGTTTGCTACTAAAATGATAGTGTAGTTTTCCACAGTGTTTTTGCTGTGTTGGGTCCAGAAGTATTCAGTGTTTTCATCAGTGAATATCAGTCCCCTTTTGTGGCTACTGTAAGAGTGGAAAAATCCTGTATATTGTGAGATGGAGGAGAAATTCAGTATGGACTAGCACAAAAGAATCACCCTCAACAAAAATAATTTAGACCAATAGAGGACGGAACTCAACTTCTTAAAGGATTGCACGATGTCTGGGAGATTTTGGCATTTCCAGCCAGAACACAAGTTAAACGTGCTGGTGCTCCTAAAAAAGCTAACCTGGTCTGTGTGGATTGAGACACAAATCCTTTGACTCAACTGATGGCAAGTACCTCAATTTTTTTTTTAAAGAGCATGAGCTCTTTATGGACTCGGGCTGGTTTTGCAGTGAGGTAGAGCTCATCTCTCAGTTATTAAACTTTCAAAAAGGTGACACATGCAGTCTCACTCCCTGCTGTCCCCACAGTCCCGTACTGACCAAAAAATAAGTAATATTTATTTCAGAGACTGCTGTGTGAGGAGGGAAGGATTTGGAGCATTTTCTCCCTTTTTACCTAATTCACTTTTATCACCCCTTCGCCCCCAAATGCAATTTTCCAGCATAATCTAAACAAGGAAGCTGAAACAAACAGCTTCACAGTGTGACTATAACCTATTAAAGTCATTTTAAAGCCAACAGATGTTTATAGGCTGAGATTTTCAGCACTGTGACTTCACTGACCTCTGCAACTCAGCAGGAGGCTCAAAGTAGGCCAGGGGCTGCGGACAATTAAAACTTAAAACCTTTCATTACCAGACACCAGGTCTCCAGGTCACTCTAATGCTTCAGTGCACCTTCTGTCACGGTTTGCTCAGGGCAGGTTAAACTGTGGCAGACTCTGCTCAAAGCCTTCAGAGCCAGCTGCGGCCTGCTGCCAATGGTCACTTCTATCAAGGAGACAAAATGAAACTCTCTGATCCCTTATGTGACCTGTGGGTCTGGTAAAGCTTACTGGAATCCAACCTCTGAACCACATTGAGGAGCTCTAGAACCTTGCTTCTCTTCAGCACTTTCCAGACCTAACAGTAACACTGTGAGCATCAGCAATTATTTAGGCCATATTGTCCTCACCATTTCACAGGGTTCACATGAAACTACATTGCACTTCCAGAGCTTCATGGAAGCTGCATGGATCTGAAGTATCTGAAGCAGCAGAAACAACTTTCAGGGTCACTTTCAGCATTTCATGATATGCTGGCACCTCATATAAGGAAAGGATGAAAGACGAGTTTGTAAGGTTACTTGTGAAACTCAAGTCAATGGTACTATCCGAGTATTCCTAAAGGGAGGATTGGCTCATCCAGACCACTTCCCATGGTAATGGCATGCCACAAACAACACAGCTCATCTTGCCAGTGCAGGATGCCTCCCCGCTTCTGAATAAAGTGAAGTGAGGAAAAAATTATCCACTTAAACACAGAATTCTGCTGAAGAAAGCTAAATTCATGGTTAAGGAGCTGTTAATCACTTCATTATTTTTTCCATAACTGCCACTCTTTCAAGTATTTCTTTCACTGATCTTCGGTTTTGTCTCATTGCAGCATTACAAATTGCCATGACCACAGTATGGCTCGTGAATTATTGTGTTTCTCGCTGATTTTCTACAAGTAAAAGAGTCAGTTGAAGACAACTAACTTTATATGCTGTTATGACCGTTTTATGTAGCTATGAATCTTACAGCAAATTTCCTTCAGTACTGCTTGCATCTGGATATGCAAGGTAAATCATTTGTTCTACTGATTTAGCTTTCCTCAGACCATCAAAGATCAGCCATAGCTGGAGACAGAGGACAATCAGTCTACTGGTGGATTTCTACAATTAAGATCACACACAACTGGTTTATCTGCAAAATCTGAGTTAAACCAGTTAAACAAACCACAGTCCAGTTCGGAGGTTGAAAAGTTTTGGGTTTTTTTACTCCATCTTAAGTTGATCTGGATTATCCACGTGGGCTTTTGTGGTATTTCTAAGGTATTTACTCAATTAATTGTCACCAGGGGCCTAAAATTCTCTTGCATGATCCCAGGACGCAGCTAGGTGCTGATCTGCTCCATGTGCTTGGTCTGGAATGTTAAAGTTGAAGTCTCAGATCTAAAGTTTACTGCAGAGGACAAGAAAAAACATTATGTACCTAATCTTATTGGAGGCTTGATTATAATATTAACATTTTTTGTCATTAGGCGGTGTCTTAGTTTTCAGCTGGGATGGAATTGTTTTCTTCAGTCTTTAGTATGATGCCATGTTTTTGGTTCTATGAGAAAAACTATGTTGATAACACACTGATGTTTCTAGTTGCTGCTAAGCAGTGTAGTACAGAGATAAGGCCGTTCTCAGTAAGAGCCCAAGGAGATGAGAGGGAACAGAAATAGGACAGCTGACTGACACTGGCCAAAGGAAGACTCCATACCATATGACATCATGCAGAATGAGTTTTGAAGAGGGTGGAAGTTCATTTGGGTTTCTTCTGCTGCTCAGAGGACTGGCTGGGCATCAGTCAGGGGGTGGTGAACAATTGCTTGTGCATCACTTATTATATACATCCATATATATATTTTATATATATGTATACATAGTCTTAACTGTTATTCTTTTCCCTACCTCAGTAAATAGTTTTATCTCAAACCATGAATTCTACTTTATTTTCCCCCATTCCACTGAAAGGGGTAAGTGAGTGAATGACCATATGGTGCCTAGACACCTGTGAGGATAAACCACAATGGTTTCAATGTCCAAGATGTCTTTTCATGCCTTACACCACTAACTGTCCTTTAACTTATTCACAGTATTAAGATTTGTTTCAACTAGTAAATGTAGGACCTGGCTCTCAGGTTGAAGTCATTGGGGAATTTATCTTCTCAGTGTTTTATTGAAAAACTGAAACACCAACTATTGGAAGAATACACTCTCCCAGGTGGGGTTACTATAAAGGTTTGCTGTGAAGATCAACATAAATGCAGAAATAAAAGGAAGGAATAAAATGAACTTTGTATTCTGCTCCAGGAAGTTTAAACACTATCAATACTTTATGTTTCCATCTTCATCATCATGTCCGAGGGTGTTTTCTGATGTAACAGCCTCCAGCTTTGGGATTTTTCCTAGAGCCCTGGAACGAGCTGGGTGTATAAAAAGAGTTCAGACGGCTCAGTGGCATCATGTATTGATTAGAAAACCAATTTTTGGCGTTCAAGTACAGGCAAAGCATCAGCTGAGTTTAACAATGACTTCAAAATGTAGATAGAGGATCATAATCCTACTTTGCGTGCTACCAGCTTCAGTATGACACCCATGTGCAAAGTAAATTCTTTTGTTTGCCATGTTCTTATTTAATGTTAATACCAAATACTACTCATTTCAACATTTCCTGGTGCTCCACAGTTAAATCTGTAATTTTATGCTCTAAACCAAGTCAGGATTTGTGAGTAGATTTTTAGTAATGATCTGCCAGGTGTAGAATTATTGCATTGGTTATTAAACTGAGAAGAAAAAAAAGTTGTTGTGACCCTATTCTTCATGCTCTAACTCAGCCTCCCGCACTGCCTTTCAATAGAGAACATAGCGCATAACCGAGAGCAGAGAGCAGTGATGCTGTCTGTAATTCCACCTCCAGGCTCCCCACTGGTATCTGGATTTCAGTCCTTGGGTTTCAAAAGGTCACTTAACAAAAAGAGAATGCAATAGTAGTCAGTGCTCACACCCCCTCCCTCCCTATCCTCTCTCTCCTCCTGGTGGGGATTAATGCAGAAATTAGCAGTCTATGTCTGTTTCAAAACAGTGCTTGTATCTAAAGTGAAACTACTGACTCTGAAATTTTTCATACACTTTGCTCTCTTTTTGTACTACAGGAAGATTCTTTCTAAAAAGCACCTATTATCACCCCAGCCATTTTTTGTATAATGCTGCACTCAACCATGTGTGCACAGCACAGGGGAAGGTTCACTAACAGCCCCTAATCTTTGCCAATTGAATTTGGTATGGTTCATTGGAAAGTAATTCCCTTGGTGAAGGTTATTTTCCACCTCTTTCTAGGAAAACTGTCCAGATTTTTCCTAAAATGGAAGAGATGCTGCTAACCTCTGGTGAGACAACAGATATGCTGGATAAACACGTTGGGTCTGTCAGGGGAGTCCTTCATCTCACCGCAGAGCTTGGACCAAAGCAAGGAACCTAAGTAGGGTGTATCCTCTCTGGAACATGCCTATGGAGGGGAAACATTGGGAAAACTGCTATCCCAGTGTGGTACTGGAATAGCAATGGAGAACTGCTTGGGGCAGAAGGAGCTGAACTGAGATGATCTGTGCCTACATTGCATGTGTGGCAGTCACAGGGCATCATGTTCTCTTTTAAGTAATGTTTGAGTTAATATACTGCAGTCAGCAGATAGAGGAGAGAGAAAACTGTATGGTTCTCCTATGATTTACACTCAGTACTCACTGACAATAGAACCAGCATAATGAGATCCAACCTATCTGCTGCAGCACATCAAAACAATATTGTTCGTCTGGTCATCTTCTGCTTCAAAGATATTAGTTTATCGTTTTACCAATCAGTATTGTTCAGTGAGCAAGGAAGTCTGTATTTAAGAAAGTTTCATTATTTTTTTGCTATATCTTATAAGCTCTAAGATGCTCTCTCGGGGAGATTCTGGTTGGAGATAAATCAGGAAATGATTCCAGAAAAAAAATGTCATTTTTAATTTCTTGTCATTATTTTATTATTAATAATAATAACAATAATTATTATTATTATTATATAATCCTTATCTGGATCCTTATCTCCCTGCAGAAATTTCTTTACCAAAATTGCTTTCTGATAAAGCCAGAAACTTCCATTTTTTCAGCTGCCACAGAAATCCCTCATCCTATCTGCATTCCTGTGTCATCTGCACTCTGTTCTCTCAGAGCTGCTAGGAGACTGAGGGCTGTAAATCTTGTCTGCTTTGGTCCGTTCCTGTTCTCCTGTCTGCACAGTGCAAGGGAAAGCACAAATTGTACAGTTCTCACAAATAACATCCCGTCCAAAGCCTGTAAACCTAATGGGAAAAGTTATCAGTTTTAATGGGCCTGTTCCTAATTCTACAATGAAATAGCACTGACTTCAGTGGAAATAAATTGATGTGCAACTGCAAAAGATGTAAATTTTAAAGGAAAAACTTGTGCACAGGGCACTGCTTCTGTCTGCCCATCACATACACTGTGAGTACTGGTGCCATTGGATGCCTGCTGCTCCCAGAAGCAAAAAGGAGATCTGTACCCCAACCATGACAGATGAAGAGAAAGGGAAGTCAGTGAATACACCAAGATGAGCCAAATCAATACAGCTCCAGGGTTCATACCCACTGCAGTTTCTGTTAATCCTTTGGAGGAAATGTGTATGTAACCTTCATTTCAGATTGCATTTAGGCTAAAAAGGTCATAAATCTTGTAAAACTTGGTGTATGAGAGGCACAGCCCCAAGGAGATATGCATCTTATTTAGGATGGAGTCACTTCAGTGGTGTTACAGAAGGGGCTGCTTCAACAGCTTTCTGCCTTACTAAGGTATTCCTTTCTCTGCCTTTGCTAGGTTTTACTGAACTGCTCCGGCGACCAAGAAACTGAGCTGAAACCTAACTAAAAACAAGCAAACAACAATGACAAAGCAAATAAAAAAGCAAAACAAAACACAAGAAGGGTAATCCTCGACCAGCTCAATTCAGTGTCCATGGTCCTTATGATAATAAACTTTAGCACAAGGGATTGAACTGCCCAGAGGTGGGAGGGAATGGCATCACAAATTTTCTGCAACAGCTGAAACTGATGTGGTAATGAGATTGTATCCTAGAGTAGATGAGATGAATTCCTCTCTGGAAACACTTTCCCTTTACTGACTGCAGAGAAAGCTCACACAGACCTTTTCAGCTTGAACAATTAAATTTTCAACCTCTGTAATGAGGTGAAATGGATCCCGTGTGTGAGGAAGATTTCCAGGGCACAGAAACACATCCACATTAGAGATGTGCAATGACACTGCTTCAGACTGCATTAAACTCAGAAGCCTGAACTAGCTGATCCCATTCGTTTGGTTTTGTTACTCTGGGGCTTGACCAGCTAGAACCAGCAAACTCCTCCTGTACTTAAAATAACCTTATATTGCAGCTCCTGTTGGGAGTGATGGAGGGCTAAGAATACTGTGTCCCTGTACAGTCCTAGGGAAAAGCTGGTGTGAAAGGATATGATTTATTAGTGCAGCAGAAAACCAGACTGAAATAGGCCAATTATTAATATATAGATTCTTCCCTTTTTTACTTGCCTTTATGTAAGGAACTGGCTCTCTCTGAACCCAATGTAAAGCTCAGCCTGTCAGAAGACCTTCTGCTTTCTAAGTCCATGGAGCTGTAGAAGAGACATCACCAGAATAACAATGATAGTGCTATAAAGGCTACTAGCTTTTCCTTCTGAAATAAATGCCCACCTACTTTTTGAAACCAGATAACAACTAAAAAACCATTTTAAGGGTCTTTAGTGAACAAGCAGAGGCTGGGAACTTTGGTATCAGCAAAGAAAGCTCCTAAAAAATCAGAGAAATATTCACAGTCCAGAGATGCAAGATCCTTCTTGCCATTACCTAAATAAAAAGTAGTGTGGTTGCTAATGCTGGGATTTAATCAGCAACTGGTTTAGCAGTCTATTAGTAGATTAAAGTTACCAAAGTCTTCAGTGATCCAACTAAAGGATAAGGAGAGCAGAGGAAAGAGAGGCAAACAGAAATGAGAAGATGTGCTCCAAACATCTTGCAGGTAACTCTCTACCTCCAGTCCCTGTTCTCCAAATGCTTGTTCAGAAGTTCCTCAGCTATCTGTGAAACCTTGGTGACAACAAGTCTTCAACTCCCTAAATATGAATCCTAGTCCATAGGCAAACACCTCAACTGTGAGTCCTGATCCTCTACAAGTTCATAGGGACCAGAGCACATATAAAGTACACAGGGCAAAACAACTACCCTCACCTATTTCCTTGTGTTTCTTTTCTTTAGCACCCAAATCCTTTTACTGCTGACAGGCATCTTAAGCCCTGTGCCTTACCATAGTGATACCACAATGATCATCCAGTTTCAACCCCCTGCTATGTGCAGGGTCGCCAACCAGCAGACCAGGCTGCCCAGAGCCACATCCAGCCTGGCCTTGAATGCCTCCAGGGATGGGGCATCCACAGCCTCCTTGGGCAACCTGTTCCAATGCATCACCACTCTCTATGTGAAAAATTTCCTCCTAATATCTAACCTAAGCCTCCCCTGTCTCAGTTTAAAAGCATTCCCCCTTGTCCTATCACTATGCACTTTTACCCCGTTATATTACCCTGAGACACTGACATAAACACTGACATAAACTCCTGAGAAGTGCGTAAGGATTTTTCACTCTCTGAGGTTAAAACTGTTTTATTTTCTGAAAAATCTAGCTGATTAGAAAAGAAAAAAAAGGGGTAATATGAGCAAACTGTTTAAGTTGTTCTTTGGTTGTTTGTTTTTCAGGAAAAAAAAGGGGGGGAGGGGGCACTTTATAGTACTTTTTAGGGGAAAGGATGCTCTGAAGAGTGTATATGGAATCACGAAACAAACTCAGATCCTGAAATCTCAGGATTTGCAATTCAGTATCAATTTAGAGATGCCTGACTTAAAAAGATCCTCATAAGGCCATGTGCTCAAAGCTGAGGGAACAGAAGGTATGCTGTTATGCTAGGACTGCTTGAGGAGACCCAGACTAGATCGAGTCAGGGCAAGATACGCCCAGAGCAGCGACCGAGCTCCATGCAGCCAGATGGCATTGCTGCAAACAAGCTAAAGAACAAGGTGATATGACAAATAGAGGGGGCAACAATGGCTTCTTTAAAGGAGGACTTGCGAATCTTAAACCCAAATTTTATTGTCAAAAATGAGAGAAGAATAGATTTGATGAAAAAAAGGTGACAGACATCAGCCTGGACCACTTGCTCTCTCTAGTGGAAGGAAGCAGAATGAAGGGACTGATCATTTTTTTATTTCTGTGGAGGACCTCGGAAGAAATTAGTTGTTTAATGTATCATCCTCACCAGAGACAGCTGGTGGGCTCCTGCAAGACCTGCTTTATGTGGTCCCAGGGAAGAAACGAGCCCCAGGACTGCATCTTCCTGCAGCATCAGCACCCCAGAATCAATGCTGTTGGCACATGGCAGCAAGAAACTCTCCCAGGAGAGCCGTGGCTTTGTTGAAGCAAAATTTGCTTTCAGGAGGCATGAGAACAAATAAGCCTAATGCTTTTCCATGAAAGAAACAAACTCAATAGCTCAAAATTGGGCAAAATCTATAATCTTTTGAAGTATATCTGGGTAGCATCCAAGCTCTGTGCAGAAAGGCCAGCCGATCTGGAGGGATAAGAACCAACAGAGTCATTTATAGATGATATTAGCAGTATTTTGGGGGTAATTTGTTCCCACAGGTTGCATTGATATGAAGAAAATCTCAGGAGCTCATTTCTCGAGGACAAATAATTAACCAGATAGCTATTTCTAATACTACTTGACCTAAATTCATGTCAGTGAAGACTTAGTCCAGTGAGTTGGAAGGGACCCACAGGGACCATCAAGTCCAGCCCCAGATTGGCACAGGAGCAAACTTTCAGGTTAACAGCACTCTTATTCCTATAAATGACAAAGAGGTAAAAATATTCTCCCTTTTCCATCTTCCTCAGAAGTGCCTGATCTCAAACCAGCAGAAGTCATCAGGGAGTTTGTCCATAGGCTAGCAGATGCTGGATCATAACTTCCCCGGGAACAAGAGCACTTCAGTCATTTACCAACCACTTTTTTTATGACAGATAAAGGAATAGGGAACATCTGAATTTATAGTAGAAGTCCTCACCAGCCATAAAATGCAGATAACTGAAAAGCTGCAGCAGCTCCTATAAAGTTACTGTAGCTGAAATTGAGATTGTTGGTTTGGGGTAAATAATCTCTGTGTTGTATTTAGCCATTGCGGGTTTAAAAAATAATGGTTACTTTTCCTCTCTTTTCTTCATAAACAAGAAAGCAGCTGTTCTGTAATAGGCTTTCTAAGTAGTAATGAGATCAAGGTAAAATGAAAGTTAAATATTGCTCCGTTCCCTTGGCATCGTTATTTGAATGTTCCCAACATTATTAATGTCAAAATACCTTGGAGTGAAATAACAGCAGTTTATCTGACATCAGGAGGGTGGTTTATTTTCCTTGCTCGCCTCACTTAACAGAGGATTGAACAAAGTAATGGGGAATAGAAAGGGCAGGTCCTGCCACAGGGGAAATGTTCGCAGCCCCGGAGCAGAATGAGCAGCTCAGGGTGAGGACACAGCCCAGAGCCTGGCTCTGTGTGCAGAGTGAGCTGCTGTCCCCAAGGGCAAAGCCTCAGGGAAAGAGCCTTCAGGGTAAGAGCCTTCAAAGGCCCTGCTAAAGGGTTTTCAGCTCAAAATAGGGCTTCGAAGAGGAAGCAGAGAGTGCTGACCGTCTATCAGCTGGGACAGCAGAAATCACTTGCCTCTTTCCTCTTTGAATTGTGGAGGCGGGGGGAAGAAAACAAAATCCTAGATCTGTTTATAACTCAGACGTGGCTGCTATGGGAGATATTTTCAAGTCCATCCCTGCCTGATTTAGAAACAAGCCCATGCCTTCCACCTCCCCAGGCAGCTGCTCAGCATGTTACCAATAGCTTAGGAGAACGTTTCCTTGGTCTCTCCAGGTTGAGTTGTTCCAGCAAAGATGAGAATTAAATATTAATTGAACCAGAGAGTGAGAGAGAGGGAAAGTATAAGGAGTGTTATCTCGGTGAGTCTTGTAGGGAAAGGAGATCTCACAGACCCTGCTCCCTATCTTTGCTCCTGTAGAGAGGTGCTTGGGTACACCCATCTAGATATAAATCTGCAAGGGTAAGCAAAGCAAAAGCATTGCACATAGCAGCAGGAAGAGTGGTGAAATCACTATGCCTGGGGAAAATGGTCAGAGGGGACCTTGGTCTGCATGGGTTCCAGGCTTGTGGACAGATGTCACCATGACACTGTAGGGCTACTGGCCAGCAGTGCCCTCCACAGACAAATACTTTGCAAAGCAGTTCAGGGCTGGAAGTTGAACAAAAAGGGAAAAAGCAGCTTGATCTGACTGAAATATTAAAGTATCATATATATATTAGAGCATGCAGAAGCATTCAGCAGCGGGACAGGGAATTATTTTTCTTTGAGAAGGCAGTGCCATTTTTGTGCAAGGGGATTTGGACAGCCCATAAAATCATACGCTCATAACTCCAGGCAAGGGAATATTTTCCAGCTTGCAGAGGACTGGATGGAAAATAAAGGCTTGGTTCTGGCAAGGTTAGGCACTAGATTCACTGCTGCAGGTAGCAGAGTCACTAACACATGCTAATCACTTGAGTAACAAGTTAAGCAGGGCAATTAGCCCATATTTTAGTGTTTAGCTTTTTGGCAATTAGTTCACACTGCTGCATCTCCAGTACAGTATTATACACAAGTTGGACTGCAGGTTTACCCATAGGGATAGAGCCAGGCTCTTGTTGCACTGGGGACTGAAGTACACCCTGGTACAGTTTCCAATGCAAAGAAGAAAGAATATCTGGGGGGTGGTCGTGATTTCATCCAAGTTTATTTTCACACGGATTCTGGGAGCATTGCTAAAAGAAGGCTTCAGCATCCGCTGGCCATATAGCAGTTTAACTATTTGTCAGGGACTTATCTGAATTTCAAGAAATGTGAGATGAGAGTAACTCAGTATCAGTATTGTTGTCTTTAAGATGTGTTTTGACCACAAAAGAGCAAGCTGAAGTGTTTCCAGCAGCGTGAAACTCACAGGCTCACGACTACAGGAGTCTTTGCCTTTATCACAGCACTCAGGGCAGAAAAGAAATTATATGCACAGAAGTTAAAATGCAGTAAGAAAAGTGACTTTACTTTTGCAGAGTTCAGAACTACAGCTGGAGAAATTCAGACGTTTGGTTGCACCAGCTGTTATTTATGACTGCTGTGAATGAATGAAATAACACCTGCATTAATCCTTTCTGGAAATACAAGGCTTTTCTATGCCTTATGTCTTTTTAAAAATTAGAATACAAAAGAGAGACCATAGAAAAATATACGGACAAACATAAATACAAGGGTGTTGTTTCTTCTTTTGATGCTATGCAGCATGAGTACCTATGAATTTACATTATAGCTCTACTGCCATCAAGTGATAGAAAGATTTTTAGAGAAGATATCAAAATTGAAAGTCCATGCAAGTTATAAGAGATGCAGAGCTCCTACCACAGGACTGAGACATATTTAATATTCCTTCCTGCTCTTCCCCATGAATGGTAGCTATAGTTACCCACAGCAAGCTGAAAAATTCTTCACGAACTGCAACCTGAGAAACGCCAAGGAGACTAATTAAAATACACGTCAAGATTTAATTACTGTTTATGGGTAGCACAGATGAAAAAAAATCCATGTGCATGACCTGCTTTAGCTGTTGCTTTGCGTAACATGCCTGGAGCAACAGAAGTAAACTACTACTTCCTACCAGCAATGATGCTGTGCTTGGGAACTGACTACCAGCCATTTCCCTTTCCTTATTTGCGTGTTTACAACTCTGTACTCCAAAATATAGGCTGTTTAGTCAGAGTGTAGAGGAAAAGTTGAAGACCAGGTTACTGGTTCTGTCCAAAGCAGGTTAAGTCTAGAATAGCTCCCTTGAAAACAGTGGGATGCCATAATAGAACAAAACATACAGCAGGAACTGTATCAGGAATGATTTCCTGGTATGGTCCTACAGAGTTTGGGATTTGTTCTTGTGAAGCAACAGCCAACATCCCGGGACCTATCCCACACTGTTGGTATCTGTGCCACAATCATTCTCTTTGGTCCTTAGAAACATAGAACATTCTAAACTGGGAATGAACCATTAGTTCCTTGTTGTGGATGCCCCACCCCTGGAGGCATTCAAGGCCAGGCTGGATGTGGCTCTGGGCAGCCTGGTCTGCTGGTTGGCGATCCTGCACATAGCAGGGGGTTGAAACTGGATGATCATTGTGGACCTTTTCAACCCAGGCCATTCTATGATTCTATGATTCATAAGGACCATCAAGTCAAAATCCTGGCTCCACACAGGATACCACCTAAAAATCAGATCAGCTTCCCTCTCTTCTCTCTACAAGACCAAAACATCTGCCCCCCCATACTGATTAACATGGGCTCTCAAACCTCCAGTGGGATTTTGACATCTGATGGTGACAGGAATGGTGAAGGTCTAACTCCCAGCACACCACCTCATTGCACAACCATGGAAAAAGCTTATAGAATAAAGTTCCCATGGTACCAAAATGCATTTTTATTTTAGAAGTCTCCCTTCTCCTCTTAAACCTGGTTAACAGCAGGCATTCAGCCAACAGATCTCTACTCTTCTTGGTATTAATAAAATCTTTAGAATGTGAACTGGAAATACTGTGCTTACATGCAAAAGTGGTTGAGGGGTTAAATCAACAATGATGCCACTGTCTTCAGAGAAGCTGTGGAAGGAGGAGCATGGACCAAGCAGTTATTCATGATTAAATTAACTGACCTGCTTTTCATAAAAGCAGCAGCTCATGTTTGGATCAAAAACTGTAAGGTCAATTCTGTCTCTCATTCCCTTCTTCATGGGGACTGCAAAACTCAGCCTCTCACCATCTGAAACTCATATTCAGATGACAACTTTATCTTACTTCTAAAAACTATACAAAATAGCAAATACCTCCACTCAGTTTGAATACAACACAAATTAGAGATTGCTCGAACCTCAGTACCCCCAAAACAGCCTTTTACATATGTGACCTCAAGATTGAACAAGACATAAAATGAGATTTCAAAAGCTTTTCCGTGCAGTCATGAACATGTTGCCTACTATTAAAAGTGAGTTCAGCACAGGATACGTTTTGTGGAAGAGAAAGGGAGGCTCTTCATGGACGCACAAAGAAAACCTGGGTTCAGAGTTCAGGTCCTAAATAGTTAGGAGTAGATTGTTTCTTTGTAAGGCACTTTGAATCCCTGTGGAGTGAAAGACTGAATATGAAAGCACAGAACCTGGACAGTCAGACTGCGTGCCAGAAATAAATCAGAAGCAGCTCTAATGGCTCACAGTCGTTTGGGTGATTAATGGCAAAAACAGCTTTTGCCATGCAGTAGAATCCAGGAGACTCCTGAAGCCAAGGCAGACCTGACAAGACCTGAGGTAACAACTGTGGGAGACATAAAGGGGAAAAAAAATGTCCTAATAAAGCAGAAGAACTAATAATGGACTCAGGATATTTGTTCCAATTGCCCTGAATTTTGTTTGGAGCACAGCATCATCCGAAGAGACATTTATGGACTAAGGCAGCTGAATATCAGGTCTGCCTGTCATGTTTCGATCAAAATAGATGGAGAAGGGAAGCAATGTGAACAAAGGATAAAAAAGAAGGATGGAGACAGCACAAGGCATCAAACAAGACTGTTATTTCACACCTTTTTTTTTCCTACTTTTTATTTATTTTCAGTGGGCTCCTGTCACAAGGCAGCAGTGTGCTTCACAAGCAAGGAGATGCTACGTGCCTGAGCGAAACTGTGAAGGGGAAGACATATTCAAACATTTAGACTTATGTTTTATTTTTATGTACGTAAGTAAACACAAGCAGGTACCGTGAATGTATAGAAATCTACATGTATATATATAAAAACCAAGGAAAAGTCTGAATGGAGAAAAAATATATTACACGTGTATCTATTTTTTACATGTTGCTTTTAACTTCCAAAGGCCATTTCCTAGCCAGTTTTTCAGCCTTTTCTTTGGAGTTCAGCAAGACAGACAGGAGAACAAAAGTTCAGTTAAGAGCCTACTTGCTTGTGACTGATAATGATTTTGACATTTGCAGAGTCTCCTGACAACAATGCCTGAACAAGGTGGGGAAAAGGAAATCAAAGAATGAGTTCTTTGCAGATGGCAGAAAATGCCCTGCAAAGAGAAGCTTCAGACATCTAAATTTATGCACTTGTGGCCTCAGAAATGGTGCCTCCCACCATGCAAGTGTGTGCCAAATGCTTCAGCATTCCAGGGAGGTGTTTAACAACAGCATCTATGAGGGAGCCTACCTGGAAGTTGTTAAATAAAGAGAAATTGAACTTTTCTTTAGCAAGCACATCCTTGATTACCATCCCAGAAAGGGAGGTAACTCTATGAAGGAAGGAAATGTTTTGCTAAGCTTTGCTTTTGCTCCTGTCAACTAAAGCAGCATCCTCCTAATCTGGGAAAGAAGGCAAAGCAGAAGGCAAATTCCAATCAGGACAGAATGAGGCCAGGGGGAAATTCTTTACGGAGAGAGTGGTGAGACGCTGGAACAGCTGCCCAGAGAGACTGTGGATGCCCCATCCCTGGAGGTGTTCAAGGCCAGGTTGGATAGGGCTCTGGGCAGCCTGGTCTGGTATTAAATGTGGAGGTTGGAGGCTCTGCATGTGGCAGGGGGGTTGGAGATTTATGATCCTTGAGGTCCCTTCCAACCCCGGCCATTCTGTGATTCTGTGAGGTCCTCCACAAAGGCATGGAGTGCACCCTCAATAAAACCTTTCTCATCCAAAGCTTTCAACAAAGCCATATGGAGCAAAAATCATTTGCTCTCTTCTGTGAGATTACAGTGGCATTTTCAGACACAGGTAAGATTAAATAAACTTCAGTGGCACTGCCTGTCTGGTACAAAACTAGTGCTGTCTCTTTGGATCTGGTGCCCTGCTGCTTTTACAAGTGCCATGAGGTAAAACGTGGGTATTTGCCAGAGCCTTGGCCAGTGGCTTTTTAGAAAAGCTCTTCTGCACGTCCATCCTGAGAGTTCACACAAAAGACACTACTATTTGCACTAACAACTTTAGGGAGAGCATGCTTCCTTTTAAAATTCAGCTTAATGGACCAGAAGCAATCAGAATTAGAGCCCCTTCAGACTTCCAAGAGGACATGAACTAATTACTCTAGCTGATAGCCTCTGAGGTAGGAGCAGAGCAGTTACACGAAATGAGTGACTAAGTGACCTGCTAAAGCATAGGAAGATGCCATAATGCATCATGTCAGTATTCCAGCTAGCTTAATGTGACCACAGAAGTGGGATCTAGTCCAGGTCATAGGCATAAGCATATGCATGGGGATTTGTGCCATTTCCTCTAGGTATCTTACCTTTCTTGGCAATATTTAGAGGTATAACATCAGACTCTTCTGTTCACAGAAGCCCTGTGGAGTAGAAAAGTTCATCTTCCTACAAGATCAGCTACTGGTCTCCCAACCCACAAGATCGACAACAGCTACTGGTTTCCCAGCACTGTATTTTAGCAGTGCAGCTACTCTCACATCACAGTTTACACATCCAGGCAGCAAGGTTTGTGCTGCTTTTGAAACTTTATGAGAGTTCCTGGCTTCTAAAATGATGCCTCCCTCGAGTGCAATGCAGCTGACAAGCAAGGAGGAGACCTGCTGCCACAGCGTGTTGGGGAGATTTGCCATGAACTCAAGAGCTTCAGGCCAGTGGCTTTGGATGGCAAGATCCAAGCTTCTGGTCTTAGATGTCCAGAAGAGCGTTCATGATTGTTTTGCTGTTTATAGCTCATTAATTTATTCCTCCAGGCCTGTATGGAGGGTACTTTTTCATATGTGTCTTTCATATGACATTATGCAACTTGACGTAACAGCACAATTGTGGGAAGAGAAAGTAGGGCCCTCAACCCATCACATCTTGTTTCATCAGTAGACGGGCTTTACATCAATGAAACATGAATGTATTTTCATGCACACAACACACACACGTGTATCACCCATACAACAATGTGCTTCACTCCCCGCTCCTAAACCACGAGAATAAGCCAAACCTTCGCTCTGCTCTCAGCTGTAATTATTTGAATTAGGACAACAGAAGAGAAAGGAAAACTGTGAACAAAGCCTCAGCTCACTGAGCTGACAATCACACTGTTTTGACCTCTCCCGTTTTCTTCCCAGTTTCTGTCATCCAATACAGTCTAGAAAACAATTGAAGATGTAGACAGCGAAAATGGGAGTTCTTATGCACCTAAGTATAGTATTCCCTCTGCTGTCATTAAAAAAGGTTTATTCAGGGGTATTGATGAGAGTGGCTCATAGGATTAAGTGATCCCCTTTGCCTTTTCAGCTCTACTAAAAAGAATAGAGTTTGAAAATTTGGCACCAACAATACCCAGTGTCAATTTTTCTTTCTCTGTTATTTTTCAAAGCAGTCATTTTTGCCCATAAATGACATGTGTATCCACGACACTGAATATCACAGACAGGTACACAAAATTGTTAGGCAAGGTCCCTGTTGGAAACAAAACATGCTCAAGCCCCAACGAGCAGTCCTGCTGCTAGGCAAGCAGAAACATGACACAAACCTGTGCATTAATCTGTCCACAGAAATCTTTCTCTCTTTCCAAAACAAAGCATGGCAATTTCAGTAGAACTAAGGTGTTATATCCGTGGGTGTGCTTGTATATGTTTATGCTTTATTTTTATTTTACTTGTCACGTACTGCTACCGAAGTAAAAATGCACATCTTGTGTAACAACAGGTGGAATTTCTTTTTTAGTAGATCTACAGCTCAATAGAGAAAAGATAGCTACAAACAGTCCAGCTTGAAGATACCCGCCCAAAAGTTTTGTAGAACAATGCAAAAGAAAACAAAGAAAGGACTGATGTCTGCTGGTGCCCAAGCAGAAGAGAGCTGTGTTATGAGCAAGGTAAGGGATCAGAGCTTGAGGATGGCTCCTCTGGGCCAATGCATTGTCTTTTGAAATGGATAACATGAGTATTTCATGGATAAGGGCAAGGCAGGTGAGTAGCAATCCAACCCCAACTGTGCTCTTCCAGCTCCAATCACCTTGTGGCTTTCTGATGTATATAAATAACATGGCACTTTACAGTCCGCAGTTATTTTCTCCATAATTTTATTCAATTGCTCTTTGAACCCATCAGAAAGTTTGGTGCTCAAAACATCCAAACATCTGACAATGATTACAATGGCTTAACAATGCATCATCTGAAGAGACACAACCTAGTCTTGCCACATGACATCTCATCTGATATTTCATACTTTAAAAGACAGGCAGCAAAGACAAGAGGGTATCCACAGATGGTTGAGAAGGAGGTCTGAAAAGAGCAAAAATCAGAAGAGGAAAAAATGAACATGGAGCACTAGGGAAAAAGCTGTCAAAATTGCAATAAAATTCCAATACGGTTGTACTGGCAATTCAGTGGCAGTAGAGGCCCTAATTCTTTTCTGTATGCAATGCAAGAAAAAACTTATATGTTTGATTTCCCATATGTATTGGAAACAGCATGAAAGACTTCAATGGCTAGCAAAAAACACAAACAGTGCTGCAGGCAAAGGGGATAAAGCATAAGGAGCTTTGTATAAGACTGATTTTTAAAAAGGGTAAAAAGCTTCCCTGGTGTGCAGTGATCACAGCAATCGCTACCCCAGTGCAGACATGCTCCAAATGACCAAGCAAGGAATCCTGTGCTGCAGCAGATAGAGGAACGTGTCCCATCCCTCACAGGCATTGTACCCACAGCTCAGAGATGTGATGGGTGTTACTTGCACTGATGCCAAGCACAGAGACTTTGCTGCACAGATGTAGAAGAGCAGCTAATATGGATTTTGTGGACTTTTTGTGCATTTTGCACTTTATGCTATGTCATAGAATCATAAACAATTTGAGTTGGAAGTGACCCTTAAAGGCCATCTAGTCCAACTGCCCTGCAATGAACAGGGACACCTGCTTCACCAGGAGCTCAGAGAGCCTCATTCACCTTGACCTCGTGTGTCTCCAGGATGGGGCATCCACCACCTCTCTGGGCAACCTGCGCCAGTGTCTCAACATTCTTACTGTTAAAAACTTCCTTATATTCAAATCTCCCCTTTTTTAGTTTGAAACCATTTTCCCTTGCCCTATCAAGTCCCAAAACAATGATCATTAAATACTCACAGATACGTCATCCTAAGTATGTTGTTTAGTTTAAACGGATTAGTGTAAGGTGGTTTAAGATGAGGATTTCCATAGGAGCTTTTATGGATTGTTGTTACTGCCTTATTCACATACATCCTCCAATTATATCTCAGTGACATGCACTCTATTCTTGAATCTCATACTGAGGTACTGAAATGGATGTGCATTTTAAAAGGTTTTGAATTCTTCCGGGAACTGGATAAACAAATACACTGATTGGTTACAGCAAATCCTATGTACCTACTGGGATGTTCATCTTGCACAAAGTAATGGAAAAATGACAAAGCAGGACAAAAAGATCTTTTGCAACTGTGTCTCTCCTGGGGAATTAAAAGAAAGGGAGACTTCAAACTTCTGGGGACAAATGTGTAGATTTTCAAACAATGACAAATGATCTATTTCTATCAGGGAAATAGCATCAAGCAGAAATAACGGGGGCCATGACTTTGTCAGACTGTATCATATCACTAGTCCATCAAGCTAGGACTTTGCCTCCAGAGGTTATCAACACCTGATGTTGCAAAAGAAAAGAGAAGAAAATAAAAGCACTTGGCACGCATCTGGCAGCGGTGAAATAATTGGTAGGAAAGAAAAACACAGGTGTGCAGACTGTCATGACTGACAGCAATAGAGATCAAATTCAGAAAAGCAGTCTGGGTCCCATTTGCTGAGGTGGAAAGGGAGAACAAGTGTTGAACGCAGGGGTCTGGTCTAGCAGCTTCTTTGAAAACTGCAGGTCTTGGCTGATTGCACCTCCTACTCTCCCTGCTCACTGCCCAAGTGAATAAAGCACCACAGCAAGCTGCAATGCTAGGAAGGGCTTCTCCAGCTTTCAATGGAGCAGCTCTCTAAAGCAATACTGATTTCTGCTGTAGCACATGCAGTTGGAAAGAAAAAAATCACCGGGCTCCAACTTAAGCTGTTGCAACTATGAACATCTGCTGTTCTTAGGTTCCTAAAACCAGACCCAAATTTCCATGTTTCCTGGTGTCTCAGCTTCAGGATCTCTCAGATGCACCTTCTTTGGCTCACAGCTCTGGGAAGGTGCATCCTCCTTTAAAACTCGACTCTGCTCTCAAAAAGCCAGCACAAGCCTATAGCTACAGAGTATGTCTTTGTATTATAGAATGGCCTGGGTTGAAAAGGACCACAATGATCATCCAATTCCAACCCCCTGCTATGTGCAGGGTCACCAACCAGCAGACCAGGCTGCCCAGAGCCACATCCAGCCTGGCCTTGAATGCCTCCAGGGATGGGGCATCCACAGCCTCCTTGGGCAACCTGTTCCAGTGCATCACTACCCTCTGTGTGAAAAACTTCCTCCTAATATCTGACCTAAACCTCCCCTGTCTCAGTTTAAAACCATTCCCCCTGTCCTATCACTATCCACCTTTATAAATAGGTGTTCCCCCTCCTGTTTATATGCTTCCTTCAATTATTGGAAAGCCACATATAGACAGCTCACAAGCATGTCCAGGATAATCCAACAAGACACAGTACTTGGCACAAAGAGTAAAAGACTGCTGTAATTTATGTAAATGGGCTTGGAAAGATGTTGGTGTTCCCTTATTACTCCTAAAGCAAACATTCCCTACACAGTCAGATGCAATCCTGACCCAGAAATGCTTTAGTGAAACACTGGAAGAAGTTGATCAGAGATATGGTGGATGACCCACCCCTGGAGACATTCAACTTCTGGCTAGCTGAGGCTCTGAGCACCTGATGGAGCTGTAGGTGTACCTATTCACTGCAGGGGAATTGAACCAGGTGGCTTTTGAAGATCCTTTCCAACTCAGATGATTCTACAAAATGAAGGATGGAGAGCAGGAAAAAAAAAAAAAAGAGCTTGTGGCCATGCAGTCCCTGACCCAGAACATAACCATGATGTCGGAAAGAAATAACAGGAGCTACAATCATCTTATTTGTCTCTCTTCATCTCAGCCTTCTCGGCCTTTCTACTCTTTCTACAGAATAAAAAGTACAAACTCACTGGATATGCTATGCCAAATCAATTAGTGATTTTCTGCCATTTGTTCTCCAGCTCATATCTACACACGGGAAAGTTCAAGGAAAAGAAAAGCAAAACTTCAGTGAGAAATTCATTAAAGTGATTCCTGAAAGCCACTATTGCAGTTAACTTCTGTATACAACAAAAAACTCTCACATGAAAACATCACTAAATCATTTTAAATAGCAACCAGAATCATTAAAAAAAAAAAATAACAAGCAAGATCTGCTTATGAATAAATGCAGAAAACTTGAGATAAATTCCTACAAATAACATTTCAAGGTTGGTTGAAGTTGCTAATGGCTACATTTGTACAACCTTTTAAAATTTTGCTAAAGCATCCATCATATTAGATGTCCTCATGCAGGGAGCATGCAGAAAGCCCTGCAATCCTTGTCAAATCACTTTCAGCCATCTCTGGTGTTAACCATTTCAGGCTCTTCCCCTTCCCTGCTCAGCTCCCTGCCCCCTTTGAGAAATCGTTTTGATACTTCTTCCTTTGTTTCCTCAGAAATTATTTCGCTACAAATGAAATAAGACTTGACAACAAATCCTGTGACTCAGTATCCTTTAGAACATGCTCTTCCAACTGCAGTAACAGCCTTACTCTTGGGCATTTCCTGGGAAACAGATGACCGACTGTCTTAATGCCCTGCAGTCTTGCTTCAAGCCATAAACTCTCCCAGCCAAACATTAATCCCTGGAAAAAGCTCTGGGCCCTATCATTACTGCTTAAATATGAAAATTTATTAGCATAACACTTTATAGTGTCACTCAAAGGATAGAACTTAAAGATCACTCTTCTGGTTATCTCACAATGTCACAGAAATGCGGGGTGGAAGCAATCTCTGCAGGTCTCAAGTCCAATTTCATGCCACAACAAGACCATCAGCAGCACAGATCTGTGCAGTCCTGCATTCATCTATCTGAGCCCTGAAACCTTCTCAGAGAGGGTGTGCTATCCGGCAGTATTTACCAACCCTAGCAAGGCCACCTCCATGGCACAAGAGTTATAGCCCTAGCTGGATGGTGGCTGAACCCTCTCGAGCTGTAGGAACAGTTCTTCTTGGTTCAGCCTCAGCAGCACCAGCTGTGGGGAATAACACCTCTCTTTGCTTGCTGGCCACATAGGATGTGGCTGATCACTGTGAGAGGGCATTTCTGAATCATATTTTAGAATCATAGAATAATGCAAGGTGGAAGGGACTGATGAGGATCATTGAGTCCAACCCAGCATCCCTTGTTAACCCCAGGTCTTCTCCACTGGAGCTGGTTTGTGGCTCTCAGCTGGTTTCTCCACCTCAAGCACAAAGCTTCAAGCTTCCCCTCATCAAATCTCATGGGGCTCCTGCTTGCCCTATCTTTAAATTAATCTAGATCCCCTGGGCAGCCACTCTGTCATTTGTCACATCAGACTCTCCCCTTAGTTCAGCATCAGCCACAAATTGCTTTTTTTATGCTGTTGGTTTCGGTAACACAGCTAGAGCAAAGAGACCATTTAAATGTCACCCCTGGTGTGTTTACTTGTGGTAGATATTTTGTGTAAATTAGAATCTTCCACTCCCCTCGCTGTGCTGCCTGCTGACCCACTCCCTCAGCTGAATTAGGCCTGCCTTAATAGATTTTCCCCCAGTACTTCAATGCTGTAATGAAAAGCCTAATTTCATAGCGCTTCCTGAAATGGAAGCATCTCATCACCCACCAGTCTGAATCATTCGTGGGACTGAGATATCCTGCAAGTTTCACTGCCATAAAGCAGATGCTGCACTGGCTGAAAGCAGCCATGGCTTTGTCCCATGGGTGATGGAACTGCCTGTACACCTCTTAAAGCACGTATTTACTGAAAAGACTTTACCTTCATGTTTCCTTTGCTAGACAACAAGTTTCCCTGCTTTCTTTCCTTCCTTCGTTGCAGGATTAGCTTTGCTTTTCATAACGAGATTGGAACAATCTTTTCTTTCCCATCTACCCTGTGCTCCTGTTGAAGAAATGGTCTCCCTCCCTTGTGCACTGGGATATTGTAATACTGCTTTTCATCTCGTGAAGTCAGGTGTAACTTCTTCCTTTCCTTCCATTCTGCTTCTTAACATTCATCTCTAAGTAGCTTAAAGGAAAAGCTGCTCCTAATCCAGGTCCAACAGGGAGTATGCTTTTTTAAAAATAATAATAAAAGTCAGAAACAGGTCAAAAAGCATCACTGCTATGTTAGGAAAAGTGCCAAAAGGATGTGAATGATGCATAAAAGATAAAATGTCTAGCAAAATTCTCCAGTGCTCCAGCAAACAGTTCAAAGAAAAGGCACTGAAGTCCAATTACCTGCCTGCAGGATGTAGCAGCTGAATATTGCAAACCAGAGAGCAAAAACCACCAATTTTAGGGCCACACACAGCTCCACACAAGTGCTAATTGCAAGGGGTTCACTGTGGTAAATAGTATATTTGCTTGCTTCATCCTATCCCATGGTAACTATGGGACCTCTATGGCACCTATGAGACTAGATATGGTGGCAGCTGTCTTCAAAGCAACACAATGGGCATTCAGAACCCAGGGGAGCAGGTAAAAGCCATCTGTCCCATCTTTAAACCAGCTCCTGCCCTTCTTCTTACCAGCACCATTAAACTGTGTTGTTTAAATGGAATTATCTCCCTTTTTTATCTCCTTTATATACGCCACTGATCTAAGGACTTTGATAAAGGCTTTTCTCTCAGTGACATCTCCCAGCTCTCTTCTGCACTGTGACATAGAATCAAACCAAACAGATGTCCAGAGAAAACCCAGCTGCACAAATCCAAAGCAAAACATCATTTGGTCATTTAGTCCAAATTTCACATTTAGTTGAAGTTTTTCTGTTTCCTACTTGCATACTGAGGCGATTGCATCTCATGTGAACTTATAGTGTATTGCCCTGTCCTTCTCCTCAGAAATTTAGCAGGATTTCTATTCCAGAAGTTAATATATTACAGGCTTTCAAACTATTCAAAGAATAACACAGTCCCCTGCCTTCCTTCAGTCAATGTGACCATCTTTCCTGTCCATAGCCTAAATCAGAATGGATGATGATCCATGCAGACACGAATCTTCTGTCTCAATTTCATGACACTGCACAATGGAATCGTAATCGTAGAACCATAGAAGGGCTTGAGTTGGAAGGGACCTCAAAGCCCACCCAAGTACCCACATCTGCTGTGGGCTTGTTGCCCTCCACCAGATCAGGCTGCCCAGGGTTCCCATCCAACCTGCCCTTGAGCACCTCCAGGAATGGGGCTCCCACAGCTTCTGGGTGCTAGTTTTATGTCAGTTCACATGACTCATCATCACGCTTTAAATCAGATATGTATAAAGCTTGGTGAATTGAGGCCATTGACCTCAAAGTTGTTTCTCAGATTTTTCCTACTTTCTTTGCCACATTACACCTAAGCCATTTCTATTCTTCATTTAATGTCTGATCAGGATTCTGTAAAGAAAAATTAGTGACATTTTTCAGCTTCTTCTAACAATGACATCTCAGACCCCATCAACTTTGCGTTAAAAAGCTCATTTAGCAACGAACAGCTTATTTGCCCCCTTCTCTCAGTCTAGGAGTCAGACTATTTCTATTGACAGGTATAAAAATAAGCAGAGTCCAAAATCTCTCACATTTCTGCCTTTGTCCTCTCTCAGAATTACTGATTGAATGTCACCTATTTTGAGCGAAAGCTGAAATATGGATTTTCTTTTCATCATCACCACTTGCACAGCTGCATCAGTCATTAAGCTGTCCTAGAGATCTGTTACCCAGGAACTAGATGCCAGGTATCGTGTCCTGAGGTGAGTTGTGGCAAGGCATAAATTGATCATGTGGTTCACACCTTTGAAACCCAAATGAAAGAACATCAATTGTCATCAACATCAGGGATATAAGTAGAAAAGACTAAATCAATTCTAGTCCAGATGTGTCATGGAATGAAAAGTTAGAAAGGGAAAAAGGAGCCAAACAAACCATAGTTAGTTTCATCAGAGACAGAAAATTATGCTTTTGAATGTAGGACACAAAATTGAGGGAAATATCTTCAGTCAGCCATTTCATTCCCTAAACATTTTTAGACAAATGCATGCTAAAATTACAACCCCAAACACATTAGGCTCCATATCAAACTATATTTTCACTCCTATTGTCTCTACAGAAAAGTCATTCCAGAACTTCAAATACCCTCAGCTTATCAGCTTCCTTCAAATATTCAGGTAAAATGTAGCCATAGTCTTTTTAAAGCTATTTCCACTTCTGCCAGGAGAGTTGCTTATCTTAAACATCATCCCACATTAAAGATTATGATGTAATTGCAGTCATTTTATATAACTGTATCTATATAGCCTTATTCCTCTCCTAAAGTGCAGTTTTTTAGATTAAAAAAAAAAGGGAAGTTATTGTCATTTATTTTTACTAAGGTACATTCTCCATCATTTCAAGATTGAGTGCATCCTCCTTGAATGTGCAAGTAGAAGCAGATGTTACCGCTCCAAATGAGATCTCACAGCACCATGTAATTCCCAGTTTCTATCAGAAATACCTCGTGAGATTCTCTTACAAGCCAATTTCTTCTCTCGCTCTCACCTTGAAGGTCCATAGCCATCCTGTGATCACTGAGTACAAACAGGTCCTCTTTTTTCCCTATTATTTATTTGACAGTTTCCAAGACTACAGCAGAAATTCTTGTTATAAGTTCCCAAGTAAATGATACTGCACTTTGTAGCACTGAATTTCATTCAACTGTTGTAATTCAGTCCTATTATTAAAAAAAAAAAAAAATCTACCAAAGAAGTTAAACAGCAATGAATTATATGTAATGTGTCTGTTTTCATTTTGTCCCCTTCACTTTTTAATTTTTCTATTCATGTAAGTTGAGCTCTTTTCATCATGATCACACTAGAAAATCTGTACAGTCTAAGCTTTTTTTCCTTCTTTTTAATGGATAAGGTTTATCATTCGACAGGTGTATAGTGTTACCTTTGCTAGGCTTACAATTGACTTACAAGTTCTCATGTTAGCTTTGTCTAAATTCCAGGATGGCAACTAGTTAATCTTTAAATTTAATTCTTTTAATCCTCTAGATCTGTGCTTACATACGATTCATCTATATATACACATACATAGAATTATTAAGGTTGGAAAAGACCTCTGACGTCATCTAGTCCAATCTAGTCATATCAAATACCATGTGCATTTATGAACAGGAGAACTTTCACCATTTCTACATGCTACATCTACAATATAGGTCTTACTGTATGAAATCCAGAGCAGGATTCAGTTGTCTTAATGACTGCCTCAACCATAAGCACATAAGATACTCTACAGTATTTTGGCAAGCACAGGCTGGGCAGATATGACACAATGCCTACAGAGACCTTGGCTTTTCCCAAACAGTTGCTGCAGAGTATCTGAAGTACCCTGAAACATCTATAACAGGGGGCACAACTGGAGTTCACCCTCAATCTATTGACTCCACCTGGGAGACTTAGAGACATTAAATGAAAATAGAGCTGGCAACAAAGCTGCATTAGATTAGTTCAATTTAGAAAAAGCATTGGTGACTTCTAGCAATTAGCTAAACAGGCAAAGGCAACTTTGGAGAAGACAGCCCTCAAGCCAGCTTTGGGCAATCTGACTCCATGCTGTTTTTTTCCAAGCTTAACAATTTTGATGTTCCACATTACCTCTTCTTACCTACACTGGGGCAAGAAAATGATTATCTTGACCACTCCTGACAAAGCCAGATATAAAGACAGGTCTTCAGAGTTCCAGTTACATCATCAGCCAAAAAGAAATACCCAGATGTCCAAGCATACTCACAATTACTGCTTTGTGATTATGGCCAACAACCAGCAGACCACAAGCTCAAAAAAAAGCTTCAGCAGATTCACACCTCGGAGAAAAAAAATACATATCCCCTTGGTTGTACCATCCTAAGCTTTCAGAGCTGTTGGGATTGTTTGTTCACTTGGATTTTAGCTTTTGATGGAGTCCTGAGACACAGAGTCTCCTGTTCATATGGTCATATCCAGCACTGAGTTAGTTCTCTGTCACCACAGGGATATTTGTGGTATTTCCACTACTCCTGTTCCCTAACGCTTTTTCCCAACAGTGTTTGCCTTCAGTTCATGTGTTCATAGTGGTGATAGATTGATATTGGACTAGATGATTTTAGTAGTCTTTTCCAACCCTAATGATTCTATGATTCAAAGTCACTGGGAAGAACCGAGGTAGGACCTCAAATTCCATGAAACCACATGAAAAAGGCAGAAAAAGAACTCGCCTGTGTAACTGTGAACTAAAAGAAATATTTCTCATTCAGTAACAGGTAATGATTTTGACACAATCTCTGAACTCAGGCTTTACTACTGCCAGAAGTGTTAATCTCTGATTCCAGCTCTTATCAGTGAAGATGGGAGGGAAGGAAACCTTAAGTGCAAAATTGCCAGAAAAGGGCTGCTTGAATCAGCAACTGCTAGCTCTTCCAGTATGAATGCAATTGATTTGTAAGCACTGTTTCTGAGGAAGAACACACCACATCATGACCAAACTGCCACCTAGCATCGGACTCTGCATGTTTGTACAAAGGTCTCCATGTTTACAAGCACTGTGCTCTTCAGCAAAACTAAAAATAGTAAAAGATTACAGTTTGGTATGACTGTGCAGCAAGTGGAGATTATTAATTGCAGCAGATAGCACATTTGTAATATCTCAATGGTACTTGTGAAAATAAATGAAATGGTAACATAATTACTCTAACTTTTCCATTATTTCAATTAATTTTGCTTTCATGTCCAGTGACGCTCTTGTCACACTGCAGTATTGTGTTTTGAATAAATTTCTGCCCTGCTTCAGAAGGTCTGCTGGGTCTCCAGCATAGAGTTAAAACCCTCAAAATTAATTGCTCCTTTCATCCTTTAATTAGAACTATACTAATTTCCTTCTACATCATTATTATATAAAATGCCACACCTTCAGCTCTATATTTCAGCTCTTGTATGCTGATGTGGGAGATTAAAATCATAAGAACAAAAGTACAAGCAATGAGGGATGCATCTCAGCCGGCAATGAAATTTTGTTAAACTGTGTCCTTGACAACAGAGAATTGTTCTCTAAGGCTTAACCAACACAACTTTCTGATTATGCACAAACTTGCAGAATTATCTCTGTCCAATGGGATCCTAGACCAACAGCTAATGAACTTCAGTAGAGGAAAGTTCTTTCGTTGATCCTACATCACTGAATGCTATAGGAGATTTCTACTAAAAGGGAAAGAGAGGAGAAAAAAATAAAAATCAGAGCTATGTGAAAGATATGACACTAGGTCTTCTTTTAAGTAGTTAGTTCTGATATATTGCATTGAAAAAGTCTTAATATTTTCAAAGCCCAGATTTGTTTCTGTACAATGCTGTTGTCAGGTTGCCACGTAGTTTATTTTGATATTTGGTTTAATGGGATTTTTCTATTTGTCCTGAAGTTGAAATAGGTTCTTTAAAGTCAGGCCCACCTCTATTTGAGGAACAGAAGAGGTCAAGAAGAGGAGGGTATTCAATAAAGCTACCTATTTACAAATTAAAGACCAAGCATACCTCAACTCTGAGACCAAATAAAATTCAGTCTTCACTTATTTTCGTATTTCTTTACAATTGCCATGAGACTATTTTAATAGCCTCTCTAGAGCTTAAAACGATGCAGGTAATTGCTTTAAGTAATTTTAGTGCTATTAAAGATAACAAACCTCTTGTGTAAAATACTCTTCTAAGCAGTGTTCAGCAGAAAAGGGGTAAAGATGTTTTTAGTGCAAGTTTGAGTTCTTTTTATAGTTGAGCTCAAGCGATAATTACGTTATCTATAACAAAAGATGTGCAGATATTCCAACTCCTACCACTTCAGTCTCATGTTGACTCATGCAGAAAACATCTGAATTTTAACTAGCTCCATTTCCACTGTTGAGCAGCCTGTATGTGAACTCCAAACCCACCTTCAGATCGCACTGATAATGTTCCAGTTGCAACATTATTCATCATAGAACATTTGTAACACTCAAAACGGAGTTCCTCCCAAATTACTTGTGAGAAACTCAGAGGAACAAGTGAGCATAAATCCTGCATGCTTTGCTTTCATTTCTTTTTCTGACCTTCGTCATTACAGCCACAAAATCATTTCCTTCTTCTTGGCTCTACTTCATGAAAAAAATGTGTCAGAAAAGTTAGATTCTTAGAGAAGTTTGGGACATGGAAAACTCAGTCACACAAAAACTTGAGGGTCCCAAGTGAGCTGTAATATAAGTTCCTTCTCTGTAACATTATGTCCTGCTAATGAGTTATGAGAATCCATACTCTCTCGGTGTTCAGATGCTGAATAAACAAACAAACAAAAAAAAAAAAGCATGCACTTTTCCTCTTTTTCAGACTTTTTAGAGGATGCAAGTAGCTTAGACTCAGAATAATCCCACCTAATAAAAGTTAGGCATGTTAACTAGGAATGTAATTTACTGAATAACTCACAGCATAATGAAATAGACACAATGGGTTATTCTACAGAGGTTCCAATCTCTCCCTGTTGAGAACAATGCAGCTTGCTGTCAAGAATACATTTCCTTCCCAAAATTAGAGAAAAAGTTAGAGGTTGCTATTTCAGACTAATGAACTACACATCATCACTTCATCAGGGCTGTCCAGAATCCTCATTACTTTATGCCTTTGTGGCATCATAACCATCAGTGCCCGAGGCAGGTTAATCCCAGTACCTGGCTCTGCTTTCTCACAAGCTTTCCCCTTCTTTGTTTTATTTATTCACATTCAAATCTTTCATCTCTGGCAGCTGTTGGCCCTACATCTAGAAGGGACCTCCTAGTGCTGCCCAGCTCCAAGGGATAACTGAAACAAGTTGAGTAACATCTGCCAAAGAAGCTTGGCAAAAAGAGAAGAAAAAGAAGCATCTGTGTAGCTGGAAAAATACATCACACTGCTATGGCTCTCACACTCCCCCACCAACTGGGACATACTTTAGGTGAGAAGTTCTGGCCCAGATAGTCTACAATACTTATCTCTGACCAGACTAAAAGGTTAGAGATGCTTCTCCCACTATTTTTTTTTTCCACTGAGCCATGAAAATGCATTTCAAACCCTGCAACTTTAAAGCTTACAACTGGAATTCATTTATTTTCCTCCCCTTGCATTCCATGTTTCCTGCTCACTTTTTTCACCCCTCTGGACAGTGTTTCAAGGTAGTAAAAGCTTTCTTCCAAACAGACTGAAGGAAAAGTCTCTTTCCTTCCCATTTTCCTTGACAAGAAGCATTGACTTTTCAGCCATTAGTTTCTGTGAGCTGAATGTTAATGAGCCTGCACAATATAAGTAATGATGATGGATGCTTTCCAGGTGCACTTACAGACAGCCAAACATTCTTTCCATGGTCTGGCTGTAACAGCTCCTACCCATAGGGAGCCACCATTTGGCACAAATCCATCCATTATCACAATGCCTTTGCACTCAATGCATGGGATAACCTCAGATCACTAAATTAATTTCTATCCCCTGATTTAGGGGGATTTCACTTTTTGTTTCTTACTTAGGAATAACTTTCTCCCTCCTGAAGCAGAGGAAGGAAGTGACCATTGTGGAACAGTAGAGATGAAGGTAGTTGAGTCACTGACTCTGGAGGTGTTCAAGAAAAGTTTAGATGTTGTACTAAGGGACATGGTTTACTGGGGAAATTTTGGTGGTAGGCAGACAGTTGGACTGAATGATCTTGGAGGTCTTTTCCAAACTTGGTGTTTCTATGAGGTGTTACAGGCTCACCAGAGTCCCCATTCTTCTGTGCTATTTGGAGTGAGGAGGCAGGAGAGGATGGAAAAGAGTAGGAAAGTGTTTTTAGTTCTTTCAGCTCTGGTGTGTTAGCAGTAAACAATGAATTATATTGATCTTCTTTATGCTGAGTCTGTTTTGCCCATGATAACTGATGAGTGATCTTCCTGTCCTTATCTCAGCCCCTTGCCTTTTTGAGGAGGGGGAGAGGACAGTGTGGCCACTGGTGTGAAACCACCACGTTGTCCTTCTCTCATTAAGATCTATAGCCAAAATACCTTTGGTGAGTTTTTGTTACCGTTGTTTATGTCTTTCTTAATAGCTAAAAAGCTTCATCTTTGAATATTTGCTATATGGAAGAAATTCTGACTTATGTAAGCAGCACCCTGGAAGGTCACAGCTATTCATACTGAATAAGGGAGGAAACAAGATAATTGAAAAATGGTTTGCAAGATCATTCCTCCTCCTTTCTCCAGTAAAATCCTCAGCCCTAAACAAGAGCTGTATAGGATGTACAAGCAATGACCTAAATGTTCCTCATTTTTATTGTTTGTACCTCTGCCAAAGTAAGCAGTTGGTGAGCTAGATGATCTTAGGTGTTCTCCCTCCTGTTTTTCAAATGTAAAGCTTTAAATGTGTTGCTGTAGAACAAGGCTGTGGTATGTCAAGCTAAGCATCCTTCCTAATGCACTGCTCAGCCTCATCTGAGAATTAATAAGAATGTGCTGAATGTATCCAGTAACAATGCAGGAAACTGATAACGTTGCAGATAGCACTATGAGGCATAGCCAAGTTACACAAACAAATGGAGAGGAGCATTAGGGGCCATGTGAGGAGCTGAGTCGAGCAAAACCAGCAAGATCTGGAGGATGATATTAGCAATACTGGGGAAAGCTGAGATTACCTAGGTAACTGTATCAGAAATAGCAGCTTTACATACATGGATGTAGAAAAATTGTGACTAATAAAAAAAAAAAAAGATAATTAGCCACAGGTTGGTTACTTGGGAAGGAATGAGGATCAGAAGTGAAAAATGCAATGAAAAGGACATCACACAATCAGATTTGTCTGGGAGCCCTGTGCATACCACTGCAGTCTGAGGCATGACAAAAACCTTGCTGCTTCCATCACACCCATACCTTGATTCCACAGTTGTGTGGATCTCAGGTGCCTAAGCCAGCTTTGCTAGAACATCAGGAGCTCCTTCCCCAGCAAAGAGAGGGAGATGGTACAGCCCAACACCACCACTCCTTCCTTCCCTTTAATGGGCAGAGAACACAAATTTATTTCCATAACTTCATCAGATGGCAGCCTAAAAAACTGAAATATTTTGACTCGTTTCTCCCCCACTCTTTTCTCAGCTCGTTCAGACTCTCTACTCTCTTCAATCCCACATCCCAACTCCACACTCCAGATACACACTTCCACTTTTCACCAAAATATTCCCAATGCAGTAAACCAATTTAACTAATACACAGATTCCATTCTCCTAGTTTATTTTAGACTGAAACAGGGTCAGGAGAAATAAGGATTACTTTCTTAGCTAGCAAATCTGCCTCCAGAAACAGATGCATATCCATGTTTCCATAGCAATGGAAATTTCAATAGCTGCTTTGCTGTTTCACGCCCACCAAATGTGCACCCATGAGCTGCATCACAATGACCATCCCAGCTCCTCATTTGCCCCAGGTAAGAATTCACACATTGGATTAAACCACTGTGACTCATGGATGAGCTACCCTAAGCTAAACTGCAAGAAGCTGCATTTTAGCCAAAATGGAAAGCTGACATCCCATAGACTCACAGGAGAATTGGTTCTATTTCCACAACACTAGGTCATTTTCGTTTCTCTACTCTGGACTTTTTGGAGCAGATTTTCAAACATTTGTATATAGAAATAGGCAAAAATGTTCAGCTGGACAAAGCTAGCTCTGATTGCATGAGGATCTGAATACAAAACTATTTCCAAAAGTCTTCACGCACACAAATGAGCTGTGCTCCAGCACACTGCATTTTTTTCACTGCAAATACTATACTCCTATCCTCGTCTCTTGGTCTTGATGCACTCTTTGCTTTCTATTAACGAAAATGGTCTCAAGCCAAGGAAAACCAGCAACACTTCCACATTTATGCCAGCTAAAATTTGCCTCACAAATTAGCCATTTTGAATTTCCTCCTACCCCTATGAGGGCAAAGAAGAATTTAGTAGGATAAAGAAGTCAATCTACCCAAATGGCTCATGTTCTCAAGTTGCTTTTCCTCCCTTTTTCTAATTCTCAGTTGAAAGAGGATAACCGGAAAGGTACAGCATCTTAAACAGCGGGTAATAATTCTTATTTTATAGTCACATGAAAGCACTGGTAATTGCCTTCTACTTGCTGTAGCTATAAGACATGGAAACAATAAGGTCTGGAGATAAGGTTGTAAGTATCAACAATTTTTCTTTCTATCCACTGAGATTTTAGTTTGGACCTGACAGTCATCATTGACTTATGTGCCACTTGAGCAGGCATTCTGGTGTCATTTCACAGGGACATGTGGCTCGATGGGCCTTTTATGAACAATTACACAATGGTGTAATTTACAGCATTAGCCTGGCACACTCTGCATGTTGCAGGATGCACGCAGCAGTAAGGCACAGTGCAGAGTGAAGGAAATCAAGAAATACAACACTGCCTGGGCAGATTCCCTATAAATTAGCAGCTGAGAAGCTGGGCATGTAAACCACACGAGATCTATACATACAACTGAGAAAGGCTATCCCCTCCTTAGAAACCAGTTTTAATTCTGAAAGCCAAATTAACGCTGGGCACATTTCCTTTGAAAAGCAGAATTCAGCATTTATGAAGCTGAATTAAGTTTATCGAAATTTAAGTTCTTTAACTCTGTCCATTAAATCTTTTAAGCAAAAGCCATAATGATGATGGCTGTCATTATTATTTGCCATCACAGTAGCAGCATTTTGCAAGCACCCAGGAGCCCAGTCAATTGTACTGCAATGTTCAGCTCTAAACTATATCGATCCTAAGCTCCAAGTCTCAAATCAAAAGCCATTTCTGAGATTTTTAGTTGGCGTGACTCAAAGGTAGAAAAGGGCTGTGTTAAGAGTCACTCTTCTGCAGAGATGCATCACCTCAGCAGCCATGAAAGGTAGTTCTAAATTTACAGTTCAAGAGTTGACTTGAGACACCTCACAGAACTTACATTGCCAGTCAGGTCAGAGACTCCATTTCTCTTAACATACTCCAGCTGAGAAGCATCTGAAACCAACTGAAGGTCTTACAGTGACTTCTACTGCATGTAGCAGTCCAGGCATGAGAAGAACATGAAAATGAGAGAAGATCTGGCCAGCCCAGTGACCAGCTGACCTCCTTCTGGTGCACCATGGCCTAAGTGACAGAGTTACATGCCATGCTGAGCTATGACCTTGGGCTGAGCAGCATGAATTCCCTCTGCTTAGCCTCCAGGTACATAAAGCATACCAGAAGCCCAACAAATGAAAGAAAAGGATCTGGAAATTTTGGTCAAGACTCAGCTGAATATGAGCCAGCAGTATGTCCAGGTGACCCAGAAGACCAACAGCATCCTGGCTTGTGTCAGCAATAGTACCAGCGGCAGGGAGATTATAGTATTCAGCTCTGGTGAGGCCACACCTCATGTCCCATCTCCAGTTTTGGGCCCTTTATGGCATGACAGACATCAAGATGCTGGAGCATGTCTAGAGAATGGCAATAAAACTGGTGAGGGGTCTGGATCACAAGTCTTGTTGGGAGTGGCTGAGGGAACCAGTATTGCTCAGTCTAGAGAAAGTCTCTGCCAAAACTCCTCTTAATATTCTCTGTAATTCCCTGCAATTTCCTGACTGAGATGGGAGTCAGCCTCTTCTCCTAGGTAACAGTGATAGGACAAGAGGGAATGGCTTTAATTTGCACCAGGAGAGGTTCAGTTTGGATAACAGTTATAATTTCTCCTCAGGAGTGGCGATGCATTGCAATTAGCTGCCCAGGGAGCTGGCGGAGTCACTGTCCCTGAAGGTATTTATGGAAAAGGTAGATTTAGTGCTCAGGGACTTGGTTTAGTGGGTAATACTGCTGGTAGGTAGATGGTTGGAATGGATGATCTTTTCCAACCTCAGTGATTCTATGGTAAGTAGGAGACTCAAATAAATAAATAAAGAAAACACACACAAAAACAATGTATAGAGCAGATAGAGCAAGCTACAGCTATCCCAGCATTCACTGAGACTAAAACTCAGAAAGCCATTTGACCTTCCTGTCTCCTTGTGGCCCATGTACAGGACTCTGTCAACTTGTTTGCAATAGTATACAGCTTCAGGGAGCTTGGAAAGCAAAGCAATGCAATTTGGAACCTCTGAGGCTGCAGAAAAAGTCACCACATACTGATTTTACCACTTCTAGACCAATGACTCTTAGCCTTTTATGCAGTAGGAAGACATCGTGGTCACCTACTGTCTTCTCAAAGAAAAATGGCCAGTTTTCTAGGAAAAAAAAGGAAAAAAATAAGAGCCTAGAAGGAATGTATGATTCTATTCAGCAAATCTACCTTCGAACAGAAAGCTGAAGGATAGAATCATAGAATCGTTCCAGTTGGAAAAGACCTTAAAGATCATCCAAAGACAACAGCAAGTTAAGGAGGTACATGCAGGCTCTGACATTCCCTGCTCCCTCTCCGCCTGCTGAGTGGCTATGAATATCATTCCCAAGTACATTATTTTTCAATTTACTGAACACAGAAATTATGTGCCAAATTTTGTTTCCTGAGCAACACTCTTTCTTCTGTCCCAAACTACTTCACAGTCTTGTCAAATTGTGTGGTATTAAATTGCAATTAATTCCTACTTTATGTTTCTTCAAGAGAGAACTCTGTTTCAGAAGTAGCTGGAGCATTGTTTAGATATACCTTTGTTTTGTGCCTAATAAGATTGAGTTTCCTTGCTTCTAGTCCCACACTTAGACTAGGGTATCACAAACAACAGTTACTGAGGATTAAGCTCTCTCCACCAGCAGAAAGAAGTTGAGGCTGATATTAATTTGTACTTGACATATAGTCCTTTTTGCTGCAAATGGGCCAAGTTAAATGGAATAGCCTCTGGTTTAGTTAGTCAAAATTCTCAAAGTACAGGATCTCACACTCTCGAAGAATAAAAGCTCATGCAGAAAAATGCAAAATAATCTCTGTTCCTCTTTCAGCAGACTTGACAGGTCTGTAATAGGACATAATTCATTAGAGCAGTAGAGCTCATTGTCAGCAAATGTTGTAAAGTAAAATAAATGGGAATTAAAATTAATTTTTCATTAAGATTTGATGAAGACGCTGTCCTTGAGCTGTAAATCCAAGGCACCTCTCCTTTGGAGAGCCATTATCAACCTGCAAGTCCCCCTTGTTGTCTGGGAGGCCTATATGATGTACTCTTGCTGGTAAATGCACTTATGCATTCCACTGTTATCATGCTCATCTCTATAGGAACCACTTGCACCACAGACTGCTGGAGGGCTTCCTGGTCCTTCACACCAGCCTATTGAAATCACAAAGACTTTTGGTGTGAAACAATTTAATTCTTTACCTCTTCCCAGATTACTTAAATTCAAGGATGGCCACGCACGTGCCCAGAACATGCAATGTAGTTATCTTTGGAATATATCTTCTATTGTTTTGGGAAGATACCTGTTCCCTGTCCATCTTTACTGCACAGAAAGAAGCCTGAGATTGAAAGCGTAGCTATTAGAAATCTGAAGTCAGGTGAGCTGTACCCCACACCAAAATCTAGTTGTAGGCTCTTCGGTAAGAATGGGATTCTTTACTTATATCTTTTGGTAGGCATCTGTGTTTCCAAGCAGAAATAAAGATATAATTCATTCATTTGTACGATGGCTGTAATTGCAGTCATTCTTCTGCAAAAAGGGCAACACTACACTGGGTGAAGTGGTATTCCAAAGGGCAAGATTAGGAGGGATAATTCTCCTGAAAAGATGTTTGCCCACCCTGACAAAGAAGGGTCTGAGGGGATCTGATTCTTTTTGGTTTGTATAAGGAGAAGGGAAGTAAGTGCTCTGAATTTGAAGGAAAACACTGACAAAGAAAAATTGGTGTGAAATCGGGCATTAATATATTTAAGCTGGCGATTAGAAACAAGTTCCATTAAATCAACTCCCAGGCAAGATTGAAAGAAGAGAAAAAGTGACTCTAAGACAGAGCTTCATACTGTGAAGAGGAGGATATGAGGTGCTGCTTTTGATTACAGGCAGCTTGGTGTGCTGACCCACAAGACCCCTTTCAACTTCACACTACTGTGTTCTCCAATGCTGTCATTGCCTTCATCATTACAAGTGGAAATTGAGGGCACTCAGCACTGACCAGTCCTAGATCCCAGCACAAAGGACTCTCACTTAAATTTGCTTTTCTCAGTTGCTGAAAGTATTGGCTCAACAGAATAAGGAAGAGCCAGCCGCCAGCCAGGCACAGTATTCCCTGGTGCCCTTCATTTCTTCAGAAATAATTTCTCAGAAAACGTTTCCATTTTACAAATGGACTCCCAGGAAAGTCCTGGATTAGGCATTCTGGTTTTTTTGTTCACTTGCTAGTGCAAACACATTTCACCCAATGATAAATCCGGCTGCAGCAGCTCCCTTTGGAAGGATTACGATGACAGCAAAAGGAAGCTGATGAAAATTGTGACAATCCTCTCACTCCCCAACAGATTCAGAGCAGTGAATGCTAATGTTAAAACGTACAAATGGCTCCACATGCAATTTTAATGATTATCATATGAGAAAAAGAAAAAAACATCTGTGGAAGCTAGGAAATCTTAATGGGAGATTTAATTGACTTCATTTATCTAAGGGGATATGCATGTGTCTCAGGACCTCCAAACTGGGTGCTAGAATTAATGGTTTGCTTGATGGAGGGTGCACTATACCCAAGAGACTGTAGCTGTCATATCTCACTCCAAACAGGAAAATCAAGGTTATAAATCACCTTTATCACCAAGACAATGATTAAGAACAAAATGTAACAGTTTAGCACAAGAAGTGAATGAACGACTGCTGCAGGGCCCAAAGGGCCCCAACTATAAAATGAAGAACTGTGTTTAAACAGATCAAAAGTCTTCAACTTACCTCGGGCCATAAGGATCAAATTAAGCCTCAAACCATTTAGGAAATGGCTTTCATAACATTTCTTGTTATGAGCATCTTGGCAAGTGTTCAGGAAGTTCATTAGGAAACAGGAGCAACAAACGTGCTTTACTGACTCAAGAAGGGAAGGCTTCTTGGAACTGAATGCATCAGAAGTCAGAAGCAGAGGCGGCCATGGTTTTAGCTGAGTGTAATCCATTCAGGCACAGCCTGGTTGACCAGAAGTGATTTCAGTCATCTCCATTCTATTTGTGCAGATACCCCTGCATACTTTCATTTCTCTTTTAGCTTCATGTAAGAAATGAGTAGAAATTGAAAGGATTTTTTGGTGTTTCCCATCACTGGAGATATTCAAGGCTGGGCTCTGAGCACGTGATGGAGCTGTAGTTGTCCCTATTCATGGCAGGGCAGTTGGATTAGATAGCCTTTAAGTATCCCTTCCAACTTCAACAATTCTATGATTTTCTATTTAAGAAGGTTGCAAAACATCAGTTCACCCAAACTCAAGATACATCCGTTGAAGACAAATCCAAATTTTTCAATTTAAAAAAAGTATTTTCTTCAGAAACCTATGTTTCTCTAAGTTACCAAAAATTAAGAATATAAGGAAATTATTGAAAATTAAGATACAAATCCCAGAATAGACCAAAAGAAAACATTTCTGCTGAAACAAGCATCTTGGTCCCCTTCCCTCTAAAATGAACTTGTTCATGCATCCCAACTCTCTATGTGGATATGCATAGAGAGGCTGCTGATAGCAGTGGGGTAAGTCAAGGCACTCAACCAATGTCAAATGAATAGGTACAGAGCACAGCCCCAGATCCTCATCTGCTTCTCCCAGCTATTTCAGGAGATTTCTCTGCTGACTGATTCAGCTCCACAGGAAATGCACCCACTTGCTATTTCTTCCATCACTGGGTAACTTTGCAAAAGGTACTCCGTTGGTCTGAGAGGTGTCCAGAATCTCCTTCACTCACCAGCAAAGTGCTGTAAAAGCCACTTGTGATGTGAAAGCCTCAATCCTCTCCCCTAGCTGCTTGCAATCAAAATCACCAAATTGCACTCAACACAGAAGTGTGGCTGCTCCTCTGCCTATTTCTGCACCGCATTTTAGGTACCAGCAAACAGTTTGCTGGCTTTTTAGAGGGTTTTATGGTTTGGATAAATGGAGATGCAATTAACTTCAGGCACCTTCATTAGCAGATACATTTGGTAAGCCGTCAGTCCAAAACGGCCTGTATAAGTTTAAAGCAAATGTGACCTGAAAGCTCAACAGCCATCTGTGACTGTCACATCCCACTGGCATTTCTCATGTAAACTGGATGGATTGTCTTGGTGCCCAGCTCCATGTTTACCTGCCTGTTTTTTAAACCAGGAGATGACAAAGATAGTTACGGAAAGTTATGCTCATATCTTGTTTTTCCCAAGTAGTCTAGGCCATGAAGGATGGTGCTGAGCTCTACCAAGAACCATCTGCAGGTTGCGTTTTGACAGAAGGGGACAACTAAGACAGTCCCTCTGAAAGTTATTGCCTGAGGGAAGAGTTCATTGACCTCATTCGTCTAAAAGCAGACAAGACTGACCATCTTGTCTGAGGACACATCCCAGGGTGAGATTTAGTGTGACAGCAACCAAGGGAAGAAAGCAGGCTGGTATTCCCCCAGTATCCTTAAGAAGTCCTCTGTGCTTCTGCATGTATTACTGTAGTCCCTTTAGCATCTGTGGACTTCCTTTAAAAAAAAAAAAAAGCCAGGAGTAGGAATTCTCACATTTAAGATTATCCACAAATATTAAAGTGCAAATATACATGTATTATCTCAAATAGCACAGCTGTTCTGAAGCAGTTTTCATTCTCTCCAGTTATAAGAGGGAAATTTGGTAATTGTGGATGAGCTGCTTTGAGCTCCCCTTCACGGAACCATTGAGATGACAAGGTGAAACATTCTCTGCTGTGATTATTACTATTTATCCTGAGCTGTGAAATGTATATACGTGACATAGCACAGATGAGACACTATTATATATACCTCTTTAAGTCTTCACCTACTACTGAAAAAGAAAGAGCAGCTTGGGAACAGGCAAATTTCCTCCACAGTGTCAGGGGAAGTCACCTTGGCAGATGGAAGAAAGGGAAAGAAAGGAGAATGGATAGCCCAGATGAGATCCAGTTATCAGCGGTTTCTGCCCTCCCACAACTGACCTGTTCAAAGCAATTTATATCTCCTCAGCACACGGAAGACACAGACCTACTGGAGCATATCCACAGGATGGCCACAAAAATGATCCAAGAGATGGAACACCTCCCTGCAGTGACAAGTTGAGAAGCTGGGTCTGTTTAGCCTGAAGAAGAGAAGGCTCCAGTGAGACCTGATAGCAGCCTTTCGATAACTGAACAGGAGCAATAGGAAAGAATAGGGACAGATTCCTTAGCAGGGGTTTGTGGTGACAGGACAAGGGGAAATGGTTTCAAACTGGAAGAGGTGAGATTTAGACTGCATGTAAGGAAAAGGTTTTGTTTTTGTTTTTTGTGATAAGGATAGAGAAGCACTAGTACACACTGCTCAAGAGAAGTAGTGACTAAGCTGCAAATATCCCTGTTCAGGGCAGGGGAGTTGGACTAGATAGCCTTTAAAGTTCCCATCCAACACAAACAGTTCTACGATTCTATGCTGAGCAGTGGGCAGAAGCCACAATTTGGCATGAGCCCCATCAGTTGGGGCCTGGACCCTCAAGCAGACTGCGCATTGTTCCAAGGAGACTGATGGAGTAGTAGAGGAGGAGGGGGGTTGAGCATACTCAGCTCTCTTCCTGGTACAAAGGAGATGCAGGTGAGATGCACAAGAGGCAGGACCTGGAAATCCTTGGGCTAGTAGCACACACTTGTCCTGGCTACCTGGAAACAAAACTTTAGGCACAACCTCTCACCTCAGCACAGCAAAGTTTTGAGCATTTCATCTCAGAAACATTTTTCCATACCCTAACAAACACCACTATTAAATCATCCCTAAGCAATGCAGCAGCTAACGCTTGCTGACAGCAGAGCTGAGTGCAGCAGGGAGGGGCTGCTCTCTCTCCATAGAAATGCCCGCTATCAATCTGTTTTTCCAAACACAAGGAACAAAAATAGCCCGTGCAATCCTGATGGAAGCTTTTTCTGTGGGATACACTTCCCTCTGCTGTTCAAATGTCCTATTGCAATGCAGTGACAACATGCCTGTGCTTCTGAGCACCCAAAGGATATCTTCTTGATATTTAGTGTTAAACTTGGCACTAAATTTGTAGGGTGATATCTATTAATTGGTGCCATCTGAAAGAAACCGTGGCTTATCTACTTTGCTAGTAGATTTACTTAAAAGGCATACTCGGATCCTATCTGAACTTGCAGATTTCTGAAATAGAATTTGTTCTGCACAGAAATTAAGGCCAAGTATTTCCTGCAGCAGAGCTTTATTGGTGTTGTACACACTGCTTATGGCTAATGGAGCCACAAGCAGCAAGACCTGCAAAATGCATTCCTAATACAGCTACTCAGTCATATCACTGTTCTTGCTGCAGCACTGTACTGCACATCCACTGCAAAAATTGCAGCTTTATTCCAGCAGTTAGTGATGTTAAAGAGCACTGCCAGTTCTGGATCACACTCTCACAGATTTACTTACTATCTAATTTGTCCAAGGAGTGGCGCACACTCATTCATCCCAAGTGCCTTCCTTGTGGAAGAACCCATGCACCTGGGTGAGGGCAAAGAAAAGAAAAAGGGGCTCAGTGCTCTTCCTTACAGATGAAGGGTAACTCTCTCCCAGGAATCAAATCCCAGCAAAGTATTCTACTGGCTTCTCTTTCCTGGGAGCAGAAGGATGACTCCTACTGACATCCACAACTTTAGGTTGTGGATGCCCCATCCCTGGAGGTGTTCAAGGCCAGATTGGATAGGGCCCTGGGCAGCCTGGTCTGGTGTTAAATGTGGAGGTTGGTGGCCCTGCAGGGGATTGGAGATTCATGATCCTCGAGGTCCCTTCCAACCCTGGCCGTTCTGTGATTCTGTGACTGTAGAACCATGACAAGAGATGACAGCATAGAATGGGAAGGACCTTAAAGATAATTCAGCTACATCCCCCTGCTACATGCTGGTTGACATCCACTGGATAAGGTTGCCCAGAACCCCATCCAACCAATGCCTGGCGTACATTTCTGCTCCTCCAACAGTGCTCATAGGCTCCCCCAGAAGCACAGAAAAGAAGGAGCAGCACTAAAAGGGAAGAGGAGTTCAGCTCAGCATTCTGATATCAGTTCCCCAAACAATTCCTCCTGGCTATTGCAGCCACCCTTATTTAGACCTATTTTTGCAAAGCTTCAGTGACATGTAATTAACTTTGTGCTCTGGGCAAAGTCTCACAGAAGTAAAAGTATTTTAAGTGCACAGGCAGTGGAAATTTACTGTTTGTAAAGCCGGTATATGCATAAGAACTGCTGATACAAGATCATGTTTTGTTACTTTTATTCTTTGTTCTTTCTGCTCAGAGGAATTTGAGATATTTCCTTTTAAATTTCTTGAATTATCTGCCATCAGCTTTTATTTCATCCAACCATTTCATTCTAATCTCTGCATAGCAGCCCAGTACCTTATATATAACCTCCCCATTCCAGAGGCCTTCAAGGCCAGGCTGGATGGGATTCTGAGCAGCCTGCTCTAGCAGGAGGTTGGAACTGGATGATCTTGAAGATCCATTCCAACGCAAACCATTTCATGATCTGATAACGTGAATAGAAATAGCAAAGTCCTTGGTCTGCTCTGAATGTCCATCATATATCATTGAGGGAGGGAAAAAGAAAAAACACAAACCTTGTTTGATGGTTTTAGATTTTTTGTTCTGTTGCAAGATATAAAGATTGCAAGTTAATATCTAATTGGGTTAGTGTCATTCTTATACAAAATTATATCTTCCTCATATAAGTAGTTTCTTAATACATGCAAAATCAAGCAAAAATACACTTAATTCCCCAGTAAGTGTAAAACATCAAACAAATGGTGTGCTATAAAAGCAGGATGAGAACAATTAGATCTTCACTCTCAGTCTTCATTGAAAGCACCCAAACTCCTCTGAGGAACAGAACCATGGAGAGGAAATGGCAACTCAAGAACCTTACAGAAAAGCACTGGGAAGAACTTGTCTGGGTCATCTTGCCCACAGAGCTGTGGGAGCCCCATCCCTTAGGTGCTCAAGGCTGGGTTGGATGGGACCCAGGCTGGTGGGTCAAGCAGCCCACAGAAGGGTTGCAGCTGGGTGGACTCTACGATCCATTCCAACCCAAACCAGTCTGTAATCTTATCTAGACCATCCTCCAGGGAGAACCTAGACCAGTTCAGATCTCCCTTATGTGCTCCCAAATATTTATATCTCCAGACATAGTGGAGACCAGGACTTGGGTGCTGTCAACATGAACTGAAGGAAGAAGATCCATGCCCAGCCCTCACAGGGGAGACCAAGGATGTTCATCATCCCAAGGAACTGCAGGATGCAGCCTATAAGCTGCTCCAACAGCAGTGGGACATGGAGCAGGGTCAGGATGGAGGCTCCCTGGTGGGCTGGAGCACTTGGGCAGTATGCTTTCATGTGAATTCTCCTAGAAACATTCAGCTATGCCCCCACACTTCTGCTTTTCTTCCTTTTGGGAGGGATTGTAAATAAGTTGTGATCTCTAATTGGACACTTCTACCTCTGATTATCATTTCTTGTCAATTCTTGGTTTAAAATTTAATGACAAGGCACATGCACAGAACTAGGTAGCCAGCAAAATTTGTTTCCTTAGGAAACCAAGCTAAAAATTCAATTAACAAACCCAACAGCGTCAAACTACCTTGAAACTTCAGTTACTTATTAGCTTTGCCTTTGCAGGTGTTGAAGACAATAAAATTCCCAGCACTGAAGCCCTAGTCAGACATTGAAAAGCAGCCAAGCTCCTAAGGCTGGGGCACTGGAAATAATCTGTTTCCCTGCCAAAGCCAGAAGAAAGTTAACAAGCAATTTAAGTTTCAAGGCAAGCCGTTTTCATGTGTGTTGTTCATTTATTTGTCTTTGCTAGATAGGTGTTTTTTCTTTCCTTCAGTCCTTAACTTTTAAATGTGCAAGGCTGCCAGGGAGGAGAATGATGTGCTGCAGGGAGGATTTGGAAGGAGGTACAGGCAACATAAAAGCACTTGCTTTAAAGGCAGAGACAGGGGGTGGATCAGGTCAGCTCTGCCAGATCACAACAACCTGAGATGTGCAGAGAGCTGAGATGCTACCATAAAGAAAGCCATCAGCCCACCTAACCTGAGGACAAGCCACAACATAAATCAGGCAGTGCATATTCAAGGGTGCTGCCGTATTGATCACATCTTGTAGCTGCACTGCCTCAGAAGAAATTCAGATTTGACGCCCCAGCTCTGCCAACCACAGCCAAAGCCACAGGCTCCTACACGAAAAGAAAATCCATCTGCAAAGGGAAAAACAAGGTGCAAGCTCTCAGCAGACTGCTCTGCAAAGGGCCAGTGAATAATCCAATTGTTGCCATGGTTGTTTCCCTAACGACCTCCTGTTCAAAGGAGAACTCGCATCATTTCAACCATTCTCCCCAGTGAGCGCCCTGGGAAGGCAGCAGCTCCTCCCATCCTTCACACACTCCACGAAACCACAGACTGATTACCAAAGTCTCTTTATCTTCCTGTAATTCAGGTGCCACTGCTTTTCTATATGGGCAGGCTGCAAGTCACCACCAATTCAGCCATCGGAACAGATTTGAGAGGAAGGGCTGTGGATGCCTTTTTGGTGCTAAATCCACCCCCAGCAAAGCTCTCTAGAGCAGCATACACCTTAGAGGGACTGAAAGGCAAATCAGTCATATGCACTCGAGCTCCCAGGATTCATTGTTTCTTCCAACTGCCAACTGGAATTGAATTGGAGGGATTCAACCAGAGACGCATCTAACTGCTCTCCCTGTGTCCTCCCACATTGTTTTTGAACTCTCCTGGATATCAGAATTTAGGGGCCTCATCATTAGCTGCTTCCTCTTGTTTCTTCCTTTGGTTTAAAACAGCACATGGCCAGACTGAAGCTTGGCCAGGCAGGGAGAGAAATGCTGATGGCAGAGTCAGGGCAGCTGTCAGAACTGCCCAGGAGCAAAAACCACTTCATCTTTTGGAAGGTAAACAAATAGGAAAGGAGCATCAAAGAGACCAGCACTGCCAAGGTCACATAGAGTCAGACGGAGGAGACTTCATGCATCCCAGCTGCCTGATGGCCTGGGGGAACAAGCTGTCCCTGAGCCTTTTTGCAGGGCAAGGGGTGACTGTGCATGAGAGGCACTGACTCAGATGCTCCAGGTAACCACCTGCTGTGGTTTCAGGAGGTCTCTTGCCACAGCCCTTTGTTCCTTTGCCAAAGGGATGAGGTGGGCAGAAAAAAAAAAAAAGCAATTACATTTTGGATCATCTGCTTGAAAATGCACAGCTCACTTATTGGAGCCTCACATTTCCAGTTTGCATCTAAGCCACCCATTCTGTCATCATGCCAAGAAACAACTGGAAATTGTTTTTCCAGCTGTCTTTTTGCAGCTCAGTCACCATCCTTAGCAATTTGTCATATTGCATGTTCCCCCAGAGAATTCTAACTGTAATAGGTATTCTGAAGAACACACAAGCCTTAACACCTCCAGGGATTGTGACCCCACCACCTCCCTGGGCAGTCTGTTCCAACACATCACCACTCTTTCTGAGAATAATTTTTTCCTAATATCCAACCTGAACCTCCACAGTACAATTTGAGGCCAGTACTTCTCATCCTAAACACACACCAGCAAATTGCAGCCCGGCAGCATGATGATAGACAACCACATCCTCACTGCTCCTTTATAAGAGCAGCTCTCTTTCTCCCACTTTGGATTTTACCCACACCAATCAACTTCTCTTTGTTCTTTCCTCCTTCATTGCACTGCTCCAGTGACTTCAGAAGACAACTTCAATCTCAAGGGACTGCCATAATCTTGCTCACAGGGAACAGAGTTGATGATGGCTCAAATTGCAGCTACAAAGTTGTCACAGCTACAAAGCACTCTATGGATATAAGGCTTTAAGCATTGACTTCCTAGAGTCATATTAGCTACAGATTTTTTATGCATTAATTTAGGCTACAAAAGTACTTAGAAGTACCCAGACCTCAAAATAAAGTCACTAGAGAGACTGAGAAATACCTAACCATTGTTAATTGGCAGTGAATTTGCATATCTTCTCATAGCCAAAGTCCTTGGTGTCATCCACATGTGAACATCACAGACTTGAAGCTTAACACTTACATCCAACAGCTTTTGCTATCTCTCTTCATGGTGGTGACAACACAAATCATGCAGCCCGAGTTCAAACTAATAAAAGTGGCTGGGATTAGACATGAAGATATCGTGTTTCCATCATGCCTATGGACCACACATTAGTGGATAACACACACATTACCTGGAGAACGTCCATCCCTCAAAGAAATGCTTGCTGTATGACAGACATTGAGAAATGCCTACCTGAATCCCACCGAACCTTCTGGTCACTAGAGATAATTCCTAAAGCCCTAGCAGAAATCAAGCATCTCCAGCAAGTGTTTTGGCTCACCTGAGGGACATAAACTTCCTCACTGCAGACACTGCATTCCTGTGAGATGAAGCCCATCATCCCTTATCCCAGTTCTTAACACATCCAAATTCCCCAAAATAACAAAGGTTGAGGTTCTGTTAGCCCAGCTTTGACACAGTGAAGATGAATGACTCTCTCAAGCATTTTTCCAGCTTTTCTTTCTATAACCATGAGTCTAAGTTGTCCAGTATTATTAACTTGCTTAAAGGATACCTGCACTGCATTTCCAACATACTGAGTTTTGTTGAAGTCAGCAGGATAATATTTACTCACTGAGATTCCTCTAGGTGCAAAAAACTGCATTTAAGCCCTACTTACAAGGCAATGGAAGGCAAGACTCAAACGAGAAGGTATATTTAAGCCAAAAGCACAAGCATCAAGTCATACACACTGCTTCGTATACAGGTTAATACTGGATATGAGGTATAGCCAGATAACAGCCCTTGCCTGGTAGAGGCATGCAAATGAACTGGAAAGAAAAAAAATAGAGCTATCTCACTATATATATCTGTTCCCCTTGTCTGTCTGCAGAGTGCAATTAGCAATAGGTAACTGCTCAGCTTAGAAATGCTAGACCCTGTAAAGTAGCTTTTGTAGCATAACACAAAGGATATATAATATTAAGTAGTTACCCTGCCTCAAGAGATAGTTTTCAGTAATGCTTGGTGGGTCAGAAATCATGACTGTAATCAAATTTAGCCTTTACATTGTGTGGTCTAATGGAAATATATCAGGTGAAATTTAGAACAAGAAGCTTGCATAGACAGAATAGGAACATTTCTATCACACTTCCATGGCATCTCTTTTAGTTTTGCTCTACATTAGAGAAATAGGAGTCCAAAGCCCTTCTGCTTTCTCAGCACGCTGAATTCGTTGAAAGGTAAACCTTCCTCCCAGCTTAACCACAGGCAGAGGAGCTCCTCCACTGACAGATTTGGAGGAAAGCCCCAGGGCTGGCACTGCAGCTGAACCTGATCTACTCACTACAGTGATTATGCCCTGTAGGAGAAATGCAAGCCAGGGAAGCCAGAGAGATGGCTCCTCTTAATAGCCTACAAACTGTGACCAAGGGCAACTCTTCTGTTTCTTGTCCCAGTGCTCTGTGCCTTTGCATCACAGGTCTTAATACGGCCAGCTCTAGATGTCTGAGCCTTGGGCACAGCAAAGGGGATCTTGCCACCAGATTATATCCTTAAACACTGCTACAACACAGTGTTCCTAGTGATTCCCTAACAATGATTTTGACTGACACACTCAGTTATAGGATAGCAAGGTGCCAGGTTACAAATCCCAAAAGCCCAAGTACCAGTTTTAGCAGGTGATGCAACCATCTCAAACCAACTATCAGCAGTACTGCTGCTGCTACAAATCGACAAACTGACTACAACAGGCAACAAGAAAGCAAGAAGTTGCTCCTCCTTAGCCACAAAAAAATTCCCCCCTCAATTTCCCAGCAGAACCCCAAAGGACTTCAAGTCTAAGAGTTCAGGCTCACAAAGTAATTACAGTTGGGAAAAACCTGGGAACACCAGGGACAATTCCCACCTTGGTCTTGGATCGTAGGCTTGCTTTGCTTAAGATAAACCCAACTGAAGTGCACACACTGACATCTCATCACCAATAGCTTTATAACATGAGCAGCATTTCACCATCCACAACCATTACATACAACCCAGCTGGCTGGTGTTATACCTGGAATGCACCAGTCAGATTTAGGGGATAGCACTACAAACATTTCTCCTGCTCTGTGCCTTCCACCATCTTCCAAAAGCCAAGAGAGATGGATTTATTTCGTCTCTGATTTATTTTAGATTAGTGCATTGCCTGATTGGACAGGCTTTGCTTTAAGGGGCTTTATTAGAAGTTATGTGAGAAGCACACTTGGCTAATGAGCAACAATATATGAATCACTTACCTTTCACGGATGTTATTTGGGTTTTATTAATTAGGCAACAAGGAAAAAAGCCTTGAAACGTATTTATTGGTTAATTCTGGAAGAAGATTTTTATCCAGAAAATTATTTGACATTTACAGCTTAGCTGGTTCACAAGACGACTTGTTTTGATTTCATATTGTTAGAAATCAATGCACAAGGTTAAGCGTGACATTATAATCTAAGGTTTTGTGTCATAAACAGGACTGTAGTTATGCTAAATCAGAGGTAGGCCAAATTTACCACAGAGTCCTAGACAGCATAAATAGTTAATTCATGGATATTGCATTACCTGCTTTAGAGGTAAAAGAGTTGTTAAGAACAGCTCTGGAGTCGTTCCCCAAGGCTGTATTGCAACTGCTGTCATTCATCTTCTATCCACCCTGCCAAGCTTCTGAGTATTTTGAAAGAGGCATTTTGATTTTAGCAATAAAAATAAGTAGCTTGAATGTCGCCTGGTTTATTGCTGTGCAAGCAAAACCCTCCCAGTAGCTCCATGAGTTTCAGTTTAAAGGGATGAACCTCTCAAGAACAGTCTAGCAAGTGTTTGTAATTTCATAGCCAAAACATAAACCTTCTCAGAAAGAAAAATATCTTTTGTATAAACATTAGTAAAAAGCTAAAAAATGAAAAAGCTTCATAGTATATAATTAGCATACACATGCAATCATGTTTGCAAGCAGTATGCCTATAGCTACAGCTGCCTTCTTGAGAAATAGGACTCCCATAGGTTTGTGTCTATGAAAACCATCCCCTGTGCATGTTGCTAAGAAAACAAGAGGGAGGAGGTCAGATACCACATTAACTCTCTAATGCTACTGATGACAACATTAACGTGCTGTGAAACGTACTTAAAAACATGATGTAATGCAAATTGTAAAGGGATATCATTGAGAGTTGTTTACTTTTCCCTTCTACAACAGAAGTAGAAGAGAAAAACAATTCAAAGTGGATTACTCAAGTGACAGAAAAATCCACCTTCTCATAGCTATGCTCATAGGTGTTTTGGAAAGAAGATTTTCCAGCTCCCTTCCAGTTACACGACAGGACGAGGGGAAATGGCCTCAAGTTGGGCCAGGGTAAGTTTAGGTTGGATATCAGGAAAAACCTCTTTACAGAAAGGGTTGTTAAATACTGGAATAGGCTCCCCAGGGAGGTGGTTGAGTCACCATCCCTGGATGTGTTTATAAACCATTTGCATGTGGTGCTCAGGGACATGATTTAGCAGAGGGTTGTTAGGGTAGTGTGGTTAGGTTGTGGTTGGACTCAATGATCTTTAAGGTCTTTTCCAACCTAAGCAATTCTATGATTCTATGTATAGTAGTGAGATTTCTACATGCCTTTAAGAAAGAAATGGTTTTGTGCTTGCCTGAGAGTTTCTGTGAAGATCCCATAAACTTTTTGTTCTTGTGAAGGTCTTATGTTACTTTTTCTATAATGGCTGGGAAAACAACTCTGAAATCAACCTGATATCAAATGCAAGTTCATTGTGATGCTTGGAGGGCAACTGACTCATACACCAGTTCTGGAAAGCAGGTTTTCGACAGAAGTAATTTATATTCCATGAAGAAATTTATATATTTTTTATAGTAACCTTTAAAATCTTTTCCTTTCCCCCAAATAAATCAAATATTTGAACCTCCTTGGGCTTTCAAAGAATTGATTGCAAAGAAAAAAACAGAAATGGAATGAAAACACGCCTTTTTTCTTTAAATTAGAATTACAAGTGCATGTTGTTTTACTTCAGTATTTTCCTTTGAGGGGTAGAAAATAAATAGCTACATAATAAGATGAATTAAAACAACATCAGAAGGACTCCTGACATTTTTCTTAAAAAGAAAAATGAAATATAGTTGCATGTGTAAAGCTGCATTCATAGATTTTTGTTAGTCATTTATTTTGTATGGTTATGGCTTCTTACTGAGATTATGGCTTCTCATAAGATGGCATTGCTCCATCTTATAGGGGCTCTGGATTACTTCAATAGGTTTTGATATAGCTTTGAATTTCACAGGAGGGCAGGGGAAACGTAGAAAACTTCAGCTGACTTTTTCCTCCTTCAGTCCTCAGTTGTTCCTTTTCACATATATTTATAGGCACTTCCAAGGATGATAACTTCTTTGAAAGGGTTGCAATTTGAGCATTTTATACACCTCAGGTGCATTGCACCTATATAACTCTTATTACCATATAACTCTTTCTAACTATAAAACTCCTTTAGGGAACATAATATTGTTTGCATTAACTCAGGAACTAGGAACCAACCACCAGCATGTCAGGGCCCGCATACAGGGCATCACACATGTCCACATCGTTTATTCCTCAATGAAACAGGTCCAAGAGCCCTCTTATTCCTTTTAATGGCCAAATAGATTATAAAAACATTTCTTCACAAGAGCAGCTCTGGAGATAAGAGTAGTTTATCAGGATTCAACAGGAGTGAATTTAATTTCAGCAAGTTTTAATCTCTAACTTTGATATTGTGCACCCAATGCCTTTGCATGCTCAGCTTTGCAGGAAATAATGTAATGCCATTGCTGGCAATGGGAAGCCAACAGCAGGAGGTGAGACTGAAAGCTTATTGCACAGATGAATATTTATAGCTGTACTCTGAGCATCTACTTTTGTGGATTACACCAGAAGATACGATAACACACCACTAAAAGAAATTACCTTTGACTTTAACATCCATGTAATTTCTGTACCACAGAATCACAGAATGGCCAGGGTTGGAAGGGATCTCAAGGATCATGAAGCTCCAACCTCCCTGCCACATGCAGGGCCGCCAACCTCCACATTTAATACCAGACCAGGTTGCCCAGAGCCCCATCCAACCTGGCCTTGAACACCTCTAGGAATGGGGCATCCACAGCCTCTCTGAGCAGCCTGTTCCAGCACCTCACCACTCTCATAGCAAAAACTTCAATTTCATTCATCTCGATTTGGTGGCATTTTATGTGAATGGTAAGCTGTGTTCTATCTTATTACAGCTAATAATAAACATTCTTACCATAATTAAATAACAGTTTTCTCTTTCAAATCTGTGATGAACAGCCAGGAGAAAGGTGCAATAAAAATAAATACATGGGGCATTTAGAAACTGCTTAAACAGTTACACTGCTAAGGATTTCCTACAGCTAAAATACATCTCTGACATACCAGTGGCATTCTAGTATGCATGGAAGTGATGAGATCACAGCCATATTAGGAAATTAGTCTTTCAAAAGAGTTCATCTTAATTGCCTTAAAAGCCTCTTAAAAATACAGCGGAAGAGAAAACTTAGTTGCAATAGAACCAAAGCTGTGGTATCAGACAGACACTTGGAGTAGGCACAAACCACAAAGAACCTACAGGAGCTCCTCATTCTTCAGTGTTATGCCACGTAATCACTAAACCTGATAACTAATTACATACTTCCTACATATTTCACTCTCACTGGATGGGTAACTACAGCATCTTTAATCACCGTGCTCAGCACAAGTAAATAACAACACAGAGCATTACCATGATCAAACCAATCCCATTTTTGCCACTGTTGCTTTTATCACAGCACAAACAGGGGATGTGTTGTCAGATGGAAACAGTCACCTTTACAACACGATGCTGAGAAGTACTTTGAAGCACATCAGGAGTCCATAGTCCTAAAATTCAGTAAAAGCATGGGTTTTCTCCCCAGACGTTTTCTCACAAAAGTGAAAATTTTCTCTCTTGTTGCCCCTAAAGACACCATAGAAACTGGGTCATCATTAGCCTGACCCAACCACCCTGTGGGAGCAAACACCTGCAGAAGGTGGTTTGAAACCATTAATGTTAACCTCTTCCAGCCTCATCCGTGACCTTCCTCAGCTGACTCTCCTTGCACCTCAGTTGGCATGTGCTCTGAGACATAACTGTATTTTAGATACGTTTGTGGGAAGACCGAGCTATTATTACTTTTACAACAGGAGTAGATACACTGCAGTATTTACAGCCCCATTTCACAAGGCACCATACAGATGGGTCTGAAGAGACAGTCCCTTTCCTGAGCACAGTATGGATGAGGCAAAAAAAAGACTCAAAATTTATTATAGTTACTCAGCAGCAAAGCAGAGGAAAAAGTGCCACTTCTGAGCTTGGTGTTCTGCCCAGACAATTTTACCATTCCTGCCTTTTAACACTTTTTAACTTTCCCTTTAGCTGGCATTTTGTTGAAACAAACTTTATGGTCCATAGCATCAGTGGTACCAAAATATGGCAATTAATCACAGCCAGCTGCCAAGTTTCTACTGTGTTCAAGCATTTAAGTCACAATTAGCAGACACAATATTTCAGGATATCAATTTAGACAAAACATTGAAACGCTGAACCGAGTTTGATCTATGACATTGGCAGAGTTGCAATGAGTCCATTATCATACAGCTGCATTCATCATAATTTATCTAGTGGCTGTTGAGCACTGCTACGTTCACTGGGCCATGAAGGAAAGGCCTATAAGCAATCCTTGAATCTACAGCCGTGATGGTTCAAACCAGCAAATTTCAGTGTCTTGCTTCACACGCACACCCAGTAAGACTCCAAGAATGTATTCTTCACAGCCAAAAAGACTTAACTTTGCAGTAACAAGTGCCAGACCAGCTGTACAGGCATTCAGCTCCCAAAACTACAACTTGAGCAATAGCAACCAACTCCAGAGAGAGCAAGGTTCCTAACAGATGAGAACCTGCTCTCGCAACGCTCTTCACTGGTGGAACAAGCAACTTCTAAACCCAAAAATATAAAGGGAAAAAGCTTACCTTTGGCTGTTACAGAACACTCCTCCTTTCCCTTCTCTCTACAGAGCTGACACAGTAATTCAAGAGAAGATACTGGAGACCAAAGGAAAGAGATGGCTGATGTAACCAGGTTACAGAGGCTTCAGACTCTTAAATCAGCTCACCAGCAAATCAGATCTCTTTCAGGATCAGCATTAGGTGCAGCTGGAAGGCTGACACAGGTGAGGCACATAGGGCTAAAATTGCCCACTGAGACTCATGTCCTACTTAGGCTGCAGGTGTGCCCATCCCCACTCCCCATGAAACACCCCTACCCATCCACCTCTCTGAGCTCTATTCACCGTTGCCATTGACTTCATTTGCATTTCAGACCAAGTAGAATTAAAAGCAGTCTGGTGTGTTTTTCTGCTTGTAGTATTGGCTGTTATCATAAAGGAGTATTTCTTGAAAAGAAGGAGTTCCCCTTCTCCTTAATATTAAATTCTTCCCAGATCGTATTAATTCCCTTACTCACATGTAAAATTTATTGAGTCGTTACTGGGTTTGGTATTTATCACAAACTGATTTAATTCTTTGTAAACACTTCCAAATGAAAAGTGGATTCACTCAGGAGCTGCTTAGAAACTACATAATTGCCTAGAGTAATTGAATGGCTGAGAGAAAAGAGAGAGAAACAGAAAGAGAAATCAAAGGGGGGGGGGGGAGGAACAGAAAGAAAAAAAGAAAAAAACTGGTTTGCTTTTTGGCAATCATAATAAGATAGAAGATGGGCAAAAACTAGCTCCTTAAACAATCCCCTCCCTGTCCCACTCTTTTGATGCAGCCCAGGACGTTGTTGATCTTCTGAACTGCAAGAGCAAACAGCTGGCTCATGTCCAGCTTTTCATCCATCGGGAAGTCCTTCTCTACAGAGCTACTCTCAATGAGTTCTTCTCCCAGTCTGTACACATATCTGGGATTGCCTCTAGCCAAGTACAACACCTTGGCCTAATTAAACCTCTTTAGATTCTCATATCCCTGCTTTTTGAATGAGTCCATGTCCCTCTGGATGGTGTCCCTCCCTTATAATGCATCAACTGCACCACTCAGCTTGATGTGATCTCCAAACTTGCCAAAGGTACACTCAATCCTACTGTTTATGTCGTTGATAAAGATGTTGAAGAGCACCAGCCCTGAGACAGACGCCCTGGGGAAGACTACTTGTGACTGTCCTCCACTTGGACATAGAGTCATTGACAGCAACCCTCTGGCTACGACCCTCTAACCAATTCTTGATCAATATGATCCACTGAGAGATTCAGCCAAATTTTGTCACAGTTTGACCAGGATTCCTTTAGGAAGGAGACTCTGGTGGTATCAATCCCACACCTGTAAGTCCATACCTGGATTCCTAAAGCATTCATGAGGTTGTGCCCAGCGAGATTAAAGTTTTGCTTACAAATAAGCTGCATGTAAAGGCACAGAGCACATCCCATAAATCACATTTATTCCCTTCATCTTCCCATATTCATGGGGATAACCCCACATCCCAAACCCCGCTGGTCAACCACTACCATCATCCTCCATCCACCTGCACCCACCATCAAAGAGGCCTGAAAGAGATCAGCAATGTGCTCTAGGCATTTGCCTCACATGTGGGACCACACTGACTGTGTTCCACACTAGGACAGAAGACATGTAAGGCCTGATGCCAGGACTGCCAGGTATCCATCAGCACCTTTTGCCTCTGAGCTGTGCCATTCCCTGGGCAAAAGCCATCTGGACCACAGCATCTTCTCAGCCTTGATGTGGGCGTCTCCAAGTGATGAAAGCAATGGATGCCCCTATCCAAGGCTACATGTGGCTAAAGTGACCTGACTTCTCCATTTGTCTGGATTTAGAATTCTTATAAATAAGTTGCACAGAGCCTATTTCTGACTTGGCATGCTCTTACACTCAGAGGACCTTTTTTTAAGTGATGATGCTCAAGATGATATATAGGTTTCCAAGAGCTAAAGTCAAATCGCATCACTAGGTTATTTTTTTTTGTTGTTATTATTCATGAAGCCCATTTCAAAGCTCAATTCAAAGGGCATCTGTAAGCAGCCGATGAAGAGCTGGAAAGCTTATTGCAATAAGTGAGTCATTTCTCAGTAGAAAATGAAAAACTTACCATGTCAGCAAGATGAATGCACATGGTAGAGCATTGAGAGAAAGACAAAATGAGATTAAGGGACTGGAAATGCAAAGAAATCTTAAGATAGAACAAAACATACAAGTGGAAAGAACATCAGATGGAGTTACATAGAGAATTGTTCTTAGGAAGTTCCTCAGGTGATCCAGAGCTTCAGAATAAGAGAATCATTTTGTACCTCCTTGCCCACTGAGCTAATTTCAGAGACAGAATGCCCAGGTTTGGAATAGTGAAGGTCACAGTTTTTCTCACAAACCACCACTAACCTCCATCCTTACACCTGGAGTGGAAAACACCGTGGATGTTACTCCATCAATGATTCTGCATGTTTTGTGATATTAGCAGGTCATGGTCTTATCGACCAGCATTCGGACAGCTTTTTCCTAGGTGACAGCACTTCAGCATCATATCCTCCCTCAAATATTTGCCATTCCAAAGCAAATTATTTTGGCCACCTTGCAGGCAGTACATTCTCCATTCCTGTGGCCATCCTAGCTGTTGTTCTCTACAGGGCTTCCAGTTTAACGTTATCTTCTGAGCATGAGTTTTATACCTGAGTCATAATAGGGAACTCACATAACATTTATAAGGATATTTATGTTCCTCTCCTGGAAATAGAGCTTGCTAACATTAGTGTCTTCTTTACAGTTCCCTTGTACTGATGGCTTGGCCAGATACTGCCATCAGCCCAGGCTTCTTCCTCCTCCCATATCTCATTTTATACTTGGGTTTTGAGAAGGTTGGTCCTTCTTCATGTGGATAACTGCTGAATAAACCTTACCCTACTTCTGCTTTTCAGCCCCCCTTATCTAATACCAAAGGAGGCAGCAATGTCTCTCTAATACACAAATTACTTTTGAGTAAATCAACAAATGGTACTGATTTTAGGAGATGCAAAGGACTGTCTCTAACAGAAGAACATCTCTTTTCACTCAGTGAAGACTTGTCTTCACAACATAGCTGTTGAACAACAGGTATCAGAATCCACTTGCTGTACAAATATCTTTTATACTGGCATATGGAAAACATTGCATGTTTCCTATTGAGATGCACAGGCAAACTTTTCAAGAACAACAGATCTAGCAGCAAATAAAACAAGGTACAGAAGGACCAGGGTAAAGGGAGAAAGGGAAAAGCTTTGTGGCTCCTCGTAAGTATGTATGGGGCTGCTAAATCACAGCCTGAACCTCTGATTGACCACCTGAGGCGAGCAATGAGTCAGCTCTGGAGCACAGGTGAAGGCAATTTACCTGCCCTAATGAAAGGGGTGGAGCCTGGCTCCACCTCTCCTAGACCCCATTTAAGAGCTGACTACTACTAAGGAAGGATCTCTTTTGGAAATTGCTCCTCTTGGAGTCTTCTCAGTGAGCCTAGGACAAGGAGCTTTTTATCCTTTCTTCTTTAGCGTGATAACCTGTTTAGCTTAACTTTCTTGCATATTTCTTAGTTATAACATCTGTATATTCATTGATTATACATAAATATGACCTGTTACAACTCATATACTTCACTCCCAGGGATGTGGTTGGAGGGATAGTGGTGATGGATTGACAGTTGGACTAGATGATCTTAGAGATCTTTTTCAACCTTAATGATTTCCAACCCTATGATTCTATTCTATGGCATGGTCATCTACCTGACCAGTCACTGAAAGCTGACAGTACAGACAGATTTTGGCCTGCCTAAATCTTCTCAATGCCTATGCTGCTCTTTTCATAGGAATGAGCACCTTCTTAAAAGATGACAGAGATGGCAGTATAGGACTGATGAAACAAGCTAGTCCAAAGCTGGCGTGAGTTGGAGAGGAAGAAAGGGAGGGCACAACTAATCATCTTGTCTGTTTCTATGTCCTGCTTGCTTCTTGTCATGTAAGTCTTGTAGGTGTGCAGGTAGTTGTGTCCTCACTAATTGGGTGCTTGGAAGGTAACAAGGGCCCTTGCATTGTTTCGAGGTGCTTCAGCAGACAGAGAAATCTGTGAGGTCCTACCAGTCTCCTGCACACAGGAAATGAGTCAAACATAGAGGAATTCCTGAACTGAACTTTTCTGGGGAGCTTGGCACAGTCAGCTTTCCAGTATTCATAGTATCATAGAATGGCTTAGGTTGGAAAGGATCTTAAAGCCCATTCAGTCCCAACCCCCTGCCATGGGCTGGTTGTCTCCCCCACCAGATGAAGCTGCCCAGGCCCCCATACAACCTGGTCTTGAGCACTTCCAGGGACTCGCAGCTTCTCTGGGCAACTTGTGCCAGTGCCTCACCACTCTCTGAGCCAGTGAACTGAAGGGATGGATCACTTTGGGTAAATAAACATGCAAAGAATGATCCCAGTCTTCACTAGCTAATGAGGATAAATTGCTTTTCTTGTCACTCATGTGATTTCACTATGAGTCCAGATCATGTGCAGAGCTCATCAGGAATGAGCAGAACGTGAAGCGCTAACATGAGCTGGGCCTCAACAAAGTGCGGTTGGCTGATGGATCTGCTGAGTTTGCTGCAATCATTGAAGAGGCAAACAGAGGATCTGGTCTAGTCTAGCCTTGGACATCATCTCCCAGACCACTCAAGTCAACAGGAAATGTTTTGTGTAACATCAGTTATTTGTTCCTCTTTGGTACCTGTATGGACATCTTTGTTTCATGAAGCTTTGCAGTGTGTAAAACATATAGGGAAAGAGACAAGCCATTTAGTATCTTATTTACAGGTGCTTGAGTAATGGAGTCCAAGTGAAAGAAAAGCCAATAACTCACTGGACAGATTTTTATAAGCATTCTCTTCAGAGAGAACGGATCTGAATACCATACAGTTCTGAAGCAGAAGCACAACTTTGATATTAATTGGGATGGGCAAAAGCTATACGTTTTTTTTCCTCTTCTTTTGACAGTTTGAAGATGAGTTGCTCCATTTCTGGACCAGGCAATGTGTACTAAAGAGCAAAAAGAGACAATTCAGGTGTTCACGCAGGCAAAGAGCTTACATTAGCTAAATCTACCAGGGGTGCTCAGAAGCAATCTGCAAGTAGAAAACTGAAGTGCAGGACCATATTGGACATAGAGAGCAGAGAACTGCAGCTATGCTTTCATGTGCAGCTTTGTGAAACAAAAGCTGCTACCAACCTGAGTTTACTGCAGTGACCCCAGAGTTGACATTGGGCCTCCAAAGGTCTCTTCCCAACCCATGTTATCCTGTGATCCTCTCTCATCTCAGCCCCTCACCTCTTGCCAGCACGAGTAGCATAGCAGACATTGATTCAAGCTCTTTGAGAACTGTTATTTGTATTACAAATCCAGGGCACTATTAAGCATGGTCTGCAGGCTCAGAAGAAGAAATAAAAAGCACATTAGGAGTGAACGCTGAGCTGATGTGCTGAATTCAGCAGTGATTTAATAGGTATGTGGGTGTTGGATGTCAGAAAGACCCATCATCTAATCTGACTCCCGAATACATGGGCTGAAGTGTTTTAGTTTAGCCAGTGATCTGCAGCAAACACTTCTCTGCAAAGATTATTTTGCTCATAAATGCAGTAGCATGAGAGGCATCTTTAGAAGCTGAGATACCTTGAGGGCTGAAATACTTTTGAGGATGTTAGCATAGGAAAGAGGCACTGAAATCCTCTTGCAGACCTGGTGCTGCTCACTTAACTATTAAAGGAAAAAAAGGAAGCCTCGACTGAGATTTAAGATCTCAGAGAAAAGCATTTCCTCCTCCAGTTGCCCCTGCTCTCTCCACAGGACTCTCAACCTGTGGTTAGGTCTGGGCTCACATCAAACTCAAAAGGGCTGTAAGATAGTCCCAGACTCAGATAACTTCTTCAATATTTGGGGGACTAAAGATGATAAAACTCGCCCTTCTCTGTGTCAAAGTTCACATATGCACCTTTCATTTTTAATCCAATCATGTTAAAAATGCCATTCTGTTCTGGAGTTACCTACATTTTGGCATCCAGGTAGAGGTTTGAGCATGCTGACCAGGCTGACATACCATCAATGGAGACCTAGTGGTCAATTTAGTAACCAGCTTATGCCAACTTGGATGTCCCAAGCTGTTCCTTGGCCTCCCTCTGCTCTCCAGCAGCCCATGGGTCTTCCGTAGGTGCTGCACCTGCAGAAGATGTGGTTCAAATCTTGGTCTGCTTCACTGCTATTTTGCATGACAGGGTTTCACCTGGCCATAAGGCAGAGAGCAGGGATGATTTAATGCTCAGCTGCAAGCTGGAGGCAAACTGGAGGTCGTCCCTGGCTCAAATGATCTGTCAGACTTTGTGGCCTCCTGCCCTCGAGGGCCCTTCTGCTGCCTGGGATAATTGGCATTTATGAGCTGTTCTTTAGAGCCACATGTGGAGACGATCGTTTTCAAATCCCAAGGCTGGAATTCACTTCTGTAATGAGACCAAAAGATGCATAAAAACAAATAAGGATAAAAATAGTCACAAATCAAACACCAGCTGGCTGCTAATTGCACCTTCTCTTTGTTCACCTGGTGCATTTAGTGAAGTCAAACAATGTTCTTATTGATGGGAGCCCCAGCTGCATTCTCTTTGCAAAATTTCCCCCAAACTGAGCTGACAGGGTACACAGTGCTCTGTATTCCTGCCTCATGGGAACAGAGTGTTTTGTAGGCCTGACCAGAGCCAGAAGCTTGGCTCTGCTTTTCACTTGTGCTCACTGCCAAGAGCAGCCTCTACCCTATTTTTCAATCTCTCAACTTCCAACTCTTTGACCCTATAAGAAAGGTTTCCTTTCTCCTACCAGGGGAAGATCAGGTTTGATGTTAGGAAAAATTTCTTCTCAGAAAGAGCGGTGATGCATTGGAGCAGACTGCCCAGGGAGGTGGTGGGGTCACTGTCCCTGGAGGTGTTCAAGATGCAGATGTGACACTGAGGGATGTGGTTAGTGGGCATGGTGGGGATGGGTTGGGTTTGGACTAGATGATCTTAGAGGTCTTTTCCAACCATAATGATTCCTATGCCTTTGCCAAATTCAAAAGGATTTTATGTCTACACTCATCTCCGGAGCACACAGCGTAATTCCCTTTCAATGTCTGGGGTCTTAGGTTGCAGGCAAGGCAGATTTTCAAGCTTTTCTCCTCAGCCCTGGGGCAAGAAATAGCAAACTGCCACTCCTGATACAGATGCAGTCACCGAGAGACGTCAGTGCTGCCTTCGGCCTAAAGTCAAGCTGAATGCCTCTGATCCCAACCACCTTCAAGTTACTGCATGACTGACATTCAGCTGATCTTCACATTCTAAAGGGAAATGAAACAAAACTCAGATCATTACAACAATCCACCAAAAAAAAAAAAAAAAGTTTCATGCTGTAAATCTTGGCATGTAGGCTCTACCAACATAAAAACAATCTATCCAGGAGAAGGCGTTCTCCCCACCCCACTAGCATTATTTGCACATTAAATCAGAACTGACAAAGCAATCTTTTCAGCTGAGCTGCTCTCATTCTTCTTTTTTTATCATGATGAAATAATTCCCCTTTTTAACCACTTCCAAAAGCTCGTACTGATGCATTATGGAAGTTGTGATGCGGATATCCAAGAGGATGGCATGTTTGACTTTTTTCAAAGCGGTAAACAGACAGGATGTTAATGAATTGGAGAAGTATTAAAAATGCTTTTGCAAAAGGAAATGTTTCTAACTGTCTAAACCATCGCAGCAACTATTGATTGCGTTTCCCCCACAACAAGGCAGGCGAAGGCTGATTTATGACAGCAACCCACCCTAACTATCTAACCAGATTTAATATAGTTGCCAGTCCGTGACACAATGATGTATACCTTTGAGGCAATCTAGAAAATAATTTGCAAGGAATAACAGTTTGTTCTTCAGCAATCAGCCATAAAGCTGTCAGGGGAGGGTCTCCAGGCTGGTGATAGGACACTGATGGAGCAAGGAGGGACTGAGGGAAGAGGGGAGGATCTCAAATTTATGGACATGAGGATTTTCATGAGGCTGTGTTGTTACTGGTTTTATTTTAACCATAAACCAAAGGTAACACAGTCTCCATACACGGTGTTTATCCACCCTCACTTTTCATTGTCTGACAAAAATTCAAATGGGCCTTGCTGTGTAAGTTGACAATGCAGTCATCAGTTGTCTGGAGTCAGTATTTTCTGACAGCTCTGGAAGCAGCATCCCCATTGGGAGCCAGAGGCCAAAGTTATGAAGGGAAAAGGAAGGCAGAATCTCAGTTCACCTGCACTTTTTTGCTTCTTCACTTGAAACAAATACTGAAGTCACTGAGAAAGCAATCTCTTCCATACTGAAATACTTTGCAAGTCTAGGTAAAAAATTTTTCAGCATTTTTGCTTGGAGCAAAGCCTTGAATAAAACACAGTGTTTCACGAGGTTGGATCTTATGGGAAAGGCTGTTCAAAATGTCTCCTGGGAGTGTCTGCTGAAGAGGGCCTTGGTATGGGACCAGGGCTGAAAGGACTGGGGTAAGCCAGTGGTGTGATTTGGCTGCCTCACTAGGAAGAATACCCAAGTTCTGTGTTTCAGTCATGACTGTGATACAGCTAGGCAATAAATACAACAGCACCCATCCCTTCCACCTTTCCCATGCTGCCTTTTCTCTTCCATCACTAGGGCTCTCTGAATCCAGTTACAAGAGAATTGGTTATTTTGTGCTTTCTTCATTTCTTTGCACACTGCTATACTGCTCACCTTTAGGGTACATTGGCTTCTCAACCAAATCTCAAAGCATATCTGCTCCACAGGAGCACCAATACATCCTAAGGTGCTCTAAGTGAACCCCAGGGTGGAAAGCAAAGAGGGCATGACCATAGTGGACTTCAGGCGGAGTGACTTCAGGTAGAGTGTTGACACCTATTTCCCTAAGGAAAAATCCTTTCAGCAGCCTAGAAGCATCTATGGATGTCTTATTTACTGGAATAACAAAAACAACAACAGAAACTTAAGTTAACCACTGAACAGAGCCCTGGCTGGAAAACAAGCCAGGCATATTTTCTTTAGTTGACTAATTCTTGTTTATTTTTTGAAAGCTGCTGCTATAAAATGCACAATCCAATTACAATTTCCATGCTGAAAGAATGGCTTCTAATTATATTGTTTCTCATCATTGCTACAATCATTGCAAGAAAGAATGGATTAATGCTGTATGGTTTTGTTCCCTGTACAAGAATCAGATAGAGGCATTCTCAAATGATTTATAAAAGACACATTAAATAAACAAACAGTGTTTTTGCAACAGAAATAGACTGCACCATAAACAGGACAAATTGAAAAATACAGATTTGCTGCTATGTTCCAATGCATCAGAAATGAGGATAACACAGTAACCATGCATACTGAATATAAACTGTATGACATGAAATCAGGAGGGAAGCTCAAGTGACTTCTGAAATGTGAGTCTGGGCTTTGGGAGAGCTGGCTTGGTGTGTGGCCTGGCAGAAACCTTAAACATGACTTTGAGTAAGTCCTGGCCAAGGGGTACAGGAGTGCAGCTCCAGAGAGAGCCAGCCTAGTTGTCTCCAGGTAAGTGCAATCGTGCATGCTTTGGGTGTATGAGTTTCTCTTATGAGAGTTTGGCCAGAAATCTAGGCAATGTAGATCAGTGATTGAATGTGTCTACTTGAACACATCAGGGGTTTTGCTGCCTTGCTTCATTTCTTGCATGCTTAACTCCAAACACCCAATTCTACTATGTCTGAAGACTTTGGGAGATGGATTTGGATCTTGACCCAAAATCCTTCTGTGTTTTAGAACGAGGTTGGAACCAGAGTCTAGATTGGCATCCATGAAGCTCCGGTTGGCGACTCATCTGGAGTACTGTGTGCAGATGTGGAGTCCTCAGTGCAGGAGAGACACAGACCTGTAGGAGAGCATTCAGAGGAGGGCCACAAAAATGATCCAAGGGACATTTTGAGGACAGACTGAGAGATCTGGGATTGCTCAGTCTGGAGAAGGCTCTGAGATGACCTGATAGCGGCCTTTCAGTATCTAAAGGGGAGCTACAGGAAACAAGGGGACAGACTCTTAAGCAGGGCCTGTTGTGACAGGACAAGGGGAAATGGTTTCAGGCTTAAACAAGGCAGATTTCAGTTGGATATAAGGAAAAGGTCTTTTACAGTGGCAGTGGTGAGGCACTGGAACAGCTTACCCAGCGATGTGGTGGATGCCCCATCCCTGGAGACTTTCAAGGCCAGGCTGGATCAGGCCCTGGGCAACCCGATCTAACTGTGCATGTCCCTGTTCGTTGCAGGGGAGTCAGACTAAATAGGCTTAAAAGTCCCTTCCAACTCTAAAGATTCTATGATTGATTCCCAAATCATCCATACTGCAGGAGACAAAGTTCAGTGTCTGACTTGAACTCACCTACTACCAAAAGATAAATAAGGTCTATCTAGTTAAATGACTGCAGAGAAGCTTTCCCCGCCTATTGATTTTTCTCCTGGCAGCTATTGGTAGTTAGCAGCAAGACTTGCGGCCTAAAGGCAGAGCAAGAAAGGAGAGGATGACCTTGGGCAAGACACAGCCCTTTAGGTTGCGATTCCTCAGAAGCATTTCTAAGTGCAGAGGCACGCGTACATCAGTCATTAGATTCACAATGTCTATTGCCATTGCTCCTGAGCTACAAGACCCCTTCCTGCCTTTCTGCACAGTCAACCTCCTCCACACAATGGCTGAGGCTAAAGATCCTGAGCCAAATCGATCTTGTCCCACACATCTCAGAAAAGCAGGACTATTCCAGTTCCCAATGGCACTGCTCACTGCTGGCTGCCTTCAGTGTGCACAGCCTGCTGTATGAGACTCTACAGAAGATGCTTTTCTTCCAAGGAGCCTCATCTCCTTCTGCTGTCCTCTAGAGAGTCAGCAGAGGGTGACTATTTCATAGCTTAGTTTATTATGCACTGAGTTTCTGCTTCTGCTTTTGTTGTTGTGAACGAAAAATATACATACAAAATCTTTCATACGTGACAATTCATTTTTCTCCTCCCTACCTGTGCTCCTCCTCGTCAGCCCTCCAGCCTTGGGCAACAGAATAAAAGCAACAACAACAACAAATAGAACAGGTAAGCTCTTGAAGAAACAGCCTAAGACATTTCTTGTCCACATCAGAATGAAGATCAGTATTTCTCTAAGGCAGGTCCCATCTGACTGCCAAAGCCACTCAGTTCAGACAACATTACTCATACCAGACTGAAAAACAACAAGAAATAGCAGCATTGTTGGCAGGCTGAGAGCACAGGAAGGAAAACCAGCTGGGCTCTCTACCACCTCTCCCCAACTCAGATAAAGGGATATGATCATAAATCAATACAACATCCAGAAAGAATAAAGTAGTGCTGTTTTTGTTTTCATCTTCTATTTCTCCAGCACAGTTTCACACCTCGAGTTAAGAGAGGGAACTCAGAACTGTTTCGGTGTCAGAACCTGCCACCTAGAGAGCAAAACGAATGGAAACAGGTTGGAGGGTTGTTGTGGGTCTTTTGGTTTTTGTTGTTTGTATTTTTTTTTTTTTTAAGCAGCCATCTCATAGCATTACAGATGCGTTAGAAACTATAAATTCACTGCGCTGTCTTTTACAGCAACGAAACAGATTTTAAGAGACCTTTAATTATGTATCTGCACAGCACAGACATCATTACAGGCTATCGCGTCTACTCTCAGCACAAACACTGCCGCATGCAGTTTAGTGATTATGGGACAGGAAAGCTTTTTTTCCCTCCAGTTCCCTGAATTTGTAGTTTGTATAAACAGGCTGATTCATGTAATTCTTTCTGAGATCACATCACTACTGCAGAAAGCAGTGGGTTTTTAATGATCTGTTTGGGATGCTATGAGCAGCAGTGGATTGAAGGGAGGCTGAAGAGAGATGGAAGTCTTCCTCTTCTCCCGGTTGGTGGGATGGGAGAAAATGGCCTAAAGTTGTGCTGGGGGGATCAGATTGGATGTTAGGAATAATTCCTGAAAAAGCAGTAATGCACTGGCAGGGAGGTGGTGGAGTCACCATCTCTGGAGGTGTTCAAGAACCATGGAGATGCGGCACTGAAGGACATGGGTTAGTAGTAATGGTGGGGATGGGTTGAGGTTGGACTTGGTGATCTAAAAGGTCTTTTCCAACCTTAATGATTCAATGATTCCATGATTCTAAAACCCTCCCCATCACCATACAGCCGTGGTGCTCAGCACCCGCAGCCCTCAGCCCTGCCCCAGGAGGCACAGCCTGCTGCCAAGTGGCCACAACAGCACAGGGTTCCCCATCACCACCTCAAGAAGAAGCCAGAAGGTTCCTGCCCGTGTGATCAGACTTCCAGACAGTCCCTCTTAAGAAAAGCTTTAATCTTGACAAGCAAGAAGTGGCAGGCAATACTTCATTCCACAGTTTCAGCACAGTTAAAGAGCTTATTAGTTGGGAATCAGAAACCAGCTCCTGTGGTCGTTCTTGAAGCCACAGAGTTGTGCCTCAGTGCTCAGATTCCAACATTTCCCAGCTTATTTTGATATGCCTATCAGGGCACCCAGCCACCAGCCCTGCAGGGACGAGTGTCAGGGTCAGTCACTGCTCCAGGCCAAAGGACATTTTTTAACTACTTTCAGACCACCTAATTAGTGGCCTTCTGCCAGAGTGCAACCTCTAACCCACTCGTCACTGGTGAGGCCCATTAGCGAGTGCTCTCTCCTCACCTTAAGAGTTTAAATCTGCCATTCGATCCACAAAGAATTAAGTTTCATCTTCAGTTCAACTAAAATCACTTACACCATCTCAATGCAGCATCCATCCAATTCTAATGAGCGCTGTACCAGCGCCAGAGGAAACAGGAATCCGAGAGGATAAAACATATATAACAAAGGGGCAAAGAATTGGGGCAAGCCTCAGAAACTACAACAGCTGTTGAGAAAATCACCATCATTTTCTCAATAATCCCCTACGGTTTTAAGAACATCTTGACACTTCAGCGTCCATCTTTCAGGAGCCTCTCCTCCCTTCTCTGGCTCCCAAGCACAAAGATCTTATTTAACCAAAGGAATAGGCATAAATGTTTTCTTTTGTTAGTGAGTTTCAATAAATTGAGTTATAAACATCCATTTGCTAGAATCTAGCAAGCATCTTTTTATGTATAAAAAGAGTAACACTCTTTTGTCCAAAAACATTACATATAATATTAATTCTGGACAACAACAAAACCACAGAAGAAAGATCAGTGGCAGATCTCTTAATTAATTTCAAACTATAGTATATATATATTTATGGACAGCCTAGATCAAGGAGAATAAGGGGTGGAGAAGGGAGGATTATTTCTTGAAATCTAATGAGAATTTGAACAGCAACCTCAGACATGCTTCTCTTGCACATAAAACCTATTTATTGAGCTATAAAGTAGCCAGAGGTTAAGGCCCAAAACTAACATAACTTTTTCCTTTAAAAAAAAAAAAAAAAAAGAAACCAGAACAATTTTCCAGTTCAGATTACTTGAAATATTTATTCACAAGCACATATGGTACGAAACGGATGTGAATCTATTTTTCACTGTCATTATCAATGACAAACATCATCAACCTTTTACAAGTGTGCATTTTTAGGCAGCAAGAGAAAACTGAAAAGATTAAGCCCTTCTATCAGAGTCAGACTTCTTCTCCATCTTCAGATGATCCTCTGCTTCACGCTGGCACAGACTGCTTCCCCAGGCTTGTACAGAATCAGGCAGCTGCTGAGGTGCAGCTCTGAACATCTGCTGTAATCAGTAGAACCAGGGTCACACTTACAAACCCTCTCTCGAATACCAAAATACGAGGAACACCTCCTCAGAGTAAAATAATCACTGGAGTTTATGGCTAACTTATAAAATTACTGGTGCCTCTAAAATAGCTTCCATTGAGCAATCCTTAGCAGGAAACTACTACACTTCAGTTGCCCTGGGAGGTCATTTACTGTAACACTGGGGCAGTGATGAAAGCGAGGTGCAGGAACAGGCTGCCCAGACAGGCTATGCTCCATTCCTAGATGTTCGAGGCAAGGTTGGATGGGGCCCTGGGCAACCTGGCCTAGTATTAGATATGGAGGTTGGCAGCCCTGCCTGCAGCAGGGGGGTTGGAAATTCATCATCCTTGAGGTCCCTCTGAACCCAAACCATTCTGCAATTCTACAAAATTCAGGTGGTTTTATCAAGAAGCATTACCCATCCCTAAAGCTGTTGTGGAGAAGCCCACCATTACAATGAGTCAACTTTGATGCAGGATCACAAGAAGACAGGCTGCAACATCCTGACATTCACTGGTGAAGAACTGCACTCTTTCACAGATGGAGACATTTTAGTACTGATATTTCTTGAGCTAAAGGGCACTGATTTGTCTTTTTTGCTTCAGACTGAATCAGGCACTACTTGAAAACAAGAGCAGATCTAGCATTCAATTCCTACCTGCTTTCATAGATTTTATTAAATGATTTACTGCTCAGTGTTGCTCCCAGCTTTTTAGTGACTTGATGTCAGGTCCATTTTAGCAAATCATGCCAATGTTTTACAGCATCTAACTTCTGCATCCTGCGGACCCCATCATCTGACCAATTCTGACCACATGTGAAGTGCACTAACACACATCCGGAACAGCAGATATACGATCTGTCCTTTTACACATTTCCACAGGGCTTAGCTCTCAGAACTGTAAATGTCAGCTTTGAGATATATGGTCAGTGCTTGCATTAGGAAGCAAAATTGCACAGGCGTTTGAGAAAGAAAGCTCACAGTTTTAAACAAATAACAAGACAAGCTTTTGTAACAGCACCTTTATGGAACACAAGGTTAGCTTTAGACAAGTGCCAGGTTACAGGGATTTTTATATAAAGAAAGCAATCTTGGGTTTAGCCCATCCTGATAAAGCTTACAACACTAATTTATAGGCACTGTGTTTGGGCTATTTCCAAAGTAAAAAAGGGCTTTCCATTACAGTGCTTGGAGTGGTTAACAAGTAAGATAACTTACTACATTCTTTTTCAGAAATTATTCAATCTTGTCCATTATGTCCCAGCTTTATTGGGATTTCAGAACACATTTGCAAACAATGCAATCCTAGTTCAGGTTAAAGAGGAAAGCAAGGTAATGTAAGCCAAAGAACAAACCATTTTCATAGTTACAAGTGTGAATACACATATTTGCATGGGAAATTAGATTCATTTTTCTGAATAAAAATTCCACCTCTCCATACAACAGAGTTATGTGTCAGTAGAGGACTACACTGTGCACGGCTCAGCCTTGAAAAGAAAGTCTGGACTGGAGTCATACTCAGCTACATGGATCAACAAGCAACCCCTTCAGATCCAGCAGCTTTGGTTTAGCGGACGGAAACTTTGGCCTATTGTTCAAACATACTTGTCAGCAACAAACAGTAAGATCTTTAAAAATAAAGCAAACTATCTTATGTGCATAAAAAGTCAGTGCCTTGACCTTTAAAAGCATCTCTATAAGCGACTTTACCTTAAACTGGGCAGTGCTTAAGTTACAAAAGATTCAAGGCTGATTAGTTTCTTTACGATGGCTGAAGAAACGGTTCTGCTTCAGGAATTCAAGAAGATGAATCAGGTTTAGTAGTAGATTTATTAATTTGCTGTGATTTACAGTGCAGTGATCACGTCTGAAACGAGGAGACATCAAAACAGGTTTAGCCAAAAGGTTTATGGCTTCCAAGTCAAATTCCATGACCAGTGTCAGTCATTTGGGCAACTGAAGATTAGCAAACAGAAGATAAGCAGAGGTCAGGTGCTGCACTGATGTTTTGGAGACAGTATTCCAAAGTATCTTCTCTTACAGCAATTTCCTTTTCTCAAACTCCTGCAAACAGCAAACAGACATTTAAGATGGAAGAAAAAAAAAAAAAAAAGGCTTTTATTACTATTATATTTTAAATTACTTTGTATTTATCTTAAATCTAATTTTAGGAATTAAAAATTGGAATTAAAAACTAAATTAAAAAAATACTTGCAAACATTCTCTCACCTCACATTAACTCACTGGCTATGAAAAGCAAATGAGCTAGATTGCAGTGATACCAAGGAACCACTTGTTACCAGACACAGCACAAACTGGCTTGAAAAACACTAATTCTCTGTAAGAGCATACAAAAGTTTTTCAGTTGTATGCATGCAGCTCTAATTCTGAATTAGTACTTAACAGACATTTCTATATGCCATACTGACTGCACTTTTAAAGACTGTTTTATTGTTTTTATTGTTTTAAATTAATTTGGGTTCTTTGCTTCCTCTGATAGAACCCAGAAAACACAATTCAACAAGTAGTTGTACTCCACAGCAAAACGTAACCACTTCTGTATTTTTGCTGCTCACTTTCCTATCAAGGTAATATTACATATAACTACTTCTGCATATCATCTAAGTCATAACTACATTAACTAAACCTCGAGCAACAGAGTATTTGGGTATGATATGCACTGCCAACTCTTATTCCCTCAAAAGCAGACTTGGAGTGCACACATATACCAGTTTCCAATAACAAACCTTGTAGATGGTGCTGCCTAACTGAGCAGGGGACATGCTGACGACGACACCAGCGCTCTGAAGAGCAGCTATCTTCTCTTTAGCTCCACCCTTCCCACCAGCAATGATTGCTCCAGCATGACCCATCCGTCTGCCTGGAGGAGCAGTGAGACCAGCAATGAATGACACTACTGGCTTGGCATTTGGACCCTGTCAATAAAGAAAAGACACTGAGTTACATGGTGAAGGGTGAATGAAAAGCAATTCTAGGTAACAGATTTCAAATAATGCATCTTTGTCTGGCTAGCTGATACATCAAAGTGCTGGAAATCTCAGACTACATGGAACCATTAGCTAGGAGTATGGAATACTTCACCTCCTGATAAAAAGCAATACTTAATAAAATACTTTATAAAAAAAAAAAGTAAAATGTTCCCTACAAATATCATAACAGAATTAAAAATCTAAAGCTGATGCTCTGCAGTTAAACTGAAGTTTGGAGCTTTAATCATGTTAAATTTCTCTTATATCAAAGTATAATAGCATGCATCTTTTGCTCTTTTGTCAGTAGTTAGAAACTGAAATAAGCTTTCTTGACATGGCAGAAAAGGGCTAACCAGCAACACATTTGGAAGTAAGCTCTTCAAAACTTACAGAATTATTTTCCTTCAAGAAAGCTGCTGCATCTTCTTCAGCATTTCCTCCAATTTCCCCAATCAATATGATCCCCTCAGTATGAGGATCTTTCAGGAAGACATCAAGACAGTCAATAAAATTAGTTCCATTGAAAGGATCGCCTCCAATCCCTGGAAAAAGAATGTAAAATTGCATTAAAAAAAAAAAACTCAAGATAATGACACTGCATTTACATTAACAGTTTTCAAAGTAAATTTCAACATGAAGATTATTCCCAAAGACTCATAAGACAGACAGCTCTCGGAGTGCCAAAGAATCTGCTCCAAATCTCTCCTCCACTATTTCATAGAGAGCTTGCTATCAGAAGTTAAACACCTGTGAATAATCACCTTCCAAACCATAAGCCAAACATCACATCCTATACAGACTCCACACAAGATACAGCTGAGTTAAGACTCCAGCAACAGAATTTTACTGTATTAAAAAAAAAAAAAAAAGTGAATGAGCCAACTTGCTCAGAATACCCAACTAAATGCCTAAGAATGCTCTACCCATTTACATTAATATTAAACTTCTCAGAACAATTTGTTTCTAAACTGATGCCATGTTTGTTGGCTGCTCTCTGCTTAAATACATTTTCTAGGCTTTTATTAATCCGATGTGGAAACGGTAACAGAAAAGGGTTATATCTTCACAACAGATTGAGATCTCATTTCTCAGCATAATGATAAGCACTCAACAATTTCTAGGCTTGCAGAAAGAAATTATTTTGGATGTGTTCTTACAGGCTGCTTCTGAGGAAACCTACCAACACAGAAGGACTGCCCCAATCCAACTTGCGTTGTCTGATGAACGGCTTCATAGGTCAAGGTTCCAGATCTTGACACGATACCTTTGGGAACAAAAGGAGATAAACTTGACACTGAGTGCATGACTACATGTAGCTGTTCTTAAATTCAACAAAATCACCTTATTGAACTGAACACAAGATGTCAGGTTTTCCAGCTATTGTTGCCAAAACATGAAAACTCTATATAGGATTACATTTGTACTATTTCTTGGTTGGCATTTGGTTTTGATACTTAATTGTAAAGAGATTAAAGCTGCCCAGCAAAGCAGTTATGTTGGCTGAGATGGCATTCTTCACACTACCACTTTATCAGGAAAGAAAGTTGGAAACAAAACAGAATATATACCTTGTCCTGTATAAAAGTAGCTTACACCTTGAACTCAAAACAGGGTTGCAACTCAATTAGGTTCTTCCAGAACCCAAAGATGCTACATTGAAAGGGTAGATGATAGCAAGACAAGGGGAAATGGTTTTAAATTGAAGGAGGGAAGATTTAGGTGGGGTTTCAGGGGGAATTTCTTCACAGAGAGAGTGGTAAGGTGCTGGAACAGGCTGCCCAGAGATGTTGTGGATGCCCCGTCCCTGGAGGTGTTCAAGGCCAGATTGGATGGGGCCCTGGGCAGCCTGGTCTGGTATTAAATGGAGAGATTGGTGGCCCTGCATGTGGCAGGGGGTTGGAGCTTCATGATCCTTGAGGTCCCTTCCAGCCCAAGCCATTCTATGACATAAAAGAGTTACCATTACTAAGATACTTGCTGCTGCAACTGAGTTGTTCTACAATACACTTTTAACATTTATATTACAGTATTACAGTAAGAGACCACAACCCCAGCCAGACCTAACTACATTTTCTTCAGCCAAAGTTAAGCACTGAATCGTAGGTTGGGGACAAATACTTGCATGCCTTTTGTCCATTTTTTAAAGTTAAGATTTTTGTTAATACTACAAGAAGGAAGTTTTTCAAGAAAAACAGACATTATCTTCCATCTATTTCAAGCCATTTAACAAGCAGTGTAATTAGTATATTCCAGAAACAGAAGGCAAAATGCACCATTAGACTAACATTTAGCCTTGTCTACTGTTTATACCATAGAAGAGTGCAGATGTCTACCAGCAAAGAAGTGGGTTTATTTCTTACTACAGCCCACAAAGAACTTCCTGTGTTTCAGACTGCCTGAAAGAATACTACAGACCAAAAATTGAGGCTGTTTTTAAAGCTCAAATCCCAAGATTATCAAATGATTCTTGGATGCCTCAGAGCAAGAGAAGGCTGAGGAGCATTCCACCAAATGTGAGTGTCAAATGAAGTTGGGAAGGTGGCAAAGTTCACATCTTTATTCCCTGACTCGTGGATCACCATCAAAAATGTTTCTAGCAGTTGTAGGACATCAGGATTTAAAACATGCTTTTGCACTTGATGTGCAGAAGATTCATTCATTCAGATTCCATGGTCCTGTGACTCCAGCAGACACTCAAGATCGTAATAGAACTTTGATTCTGAAGAAAGCCTGAATGACAATATCAATTGTCACTGTTACAGTCATAGAGCAATGGCTTGATGTTACCTAAAAGGGAAATAACTGCAGTAGTCTTATTTTTCTATTTCCAGTTTGACACATTGAGCAGGGGGGTTGAAACTAGATGATCACTGTGGTCCTTTTCAACCCAGGCCATTCTATGATTCTGTGTTAGAAAAACTGCCCTGAGTACAGTTAATTCCAGTACAATGAACAGCTTTCCCCACAGCAAACACATTTTTCACCAGAAAAATTACAAACATTAAGGGTGCTACGTTCAAGTTAAACAAAATACCTCCCTGACAGATAATGGCAGTGTATGCTGCTTGCAATGTTTCTGAAGCTCTATTTATTAAGATAGCAACGTATGTTTTGGAGCACCTTTTAAATAATGCAATGCAGGAGTTACAATTCTTATTTCTATAGTTTAAGACAAAGAACCAATGGAAATCAGCATACAACACTTGCATGCTAAAGGGTTTGTAACTAAGCTGTGATTATGAACAATTCACTGCCTCTCTGATCTCAGCTCCCCTGTCTGAGAAGTGGGTGTGCTTGTCGATTCCACTCACCATGGTACTACTGCCTGAATTCTCAGGTTAGAAAGTTCTTTGTAAACTCTTCTCTTTGGAAGTACGCTCAAATAATAGTGTTAAGGAAACAAACTCTATCACATTAAGTCTTTGGCCTTCAGGATTTACGAGTAAGCTAACTTACAAACTGAAGGACAGACAAAGTGTTATACAGCATATTAAGTGTCTTCTGGGTAGGATGAGATTAGCCTTGTGGATAAGAATGCTAGAGTACCAAACGTTACTTTTAGATGATGCATAAATATTCAAAAACTCACCAATTCTTCCTTTTTTGTGAATGTGACCAGGCATGATACCAATTTTACACTCTCCAGGCTAAAGAAAGAATGAGAAGACAAATCAAACATTCAAACTATCACAAAGAATGGTTCAGCCCTGGAGCAAATTCAGAATTCACTTACATTGATGACACCAGGGCAGTTTGGGCCCACAAGTCGAGTCTTATTCTGGCGAAGCAATCTGTGTTTAACCCGAACCATGTCCTGCTGGGGAATCCCTTCAGTAATGCAAACAACCAGGGGCATTTCTGCATCGATTGCTTCGTTGATTGCAGCAGCAGCAAATGGTGGAGGTACATATATAACCGTGGCAGAAGCACCAGTCTGTTCTTTGGCCTACAAGGACAATAATAAAAAAGGTATCAAGCATTTAATGAGCCCAAAGAGAGCATCTGATTACTAGTCACTTAAAGTATGTCTACTACAGGCAGAAATGAAATAAATAGATATATTCCAGTTTACCATAAACGTGCAAGTGTTAAATTCACTGAAGATGGACATACAGAGCACAACCAGGGAACTGAAACCTAAACACTATCTGAAAAAGACCTCCCCTAAAAACACTGTTAGATAATACTTGGCCACAATTTCATCATACAAACCAGAATCAATCAAAAAATAGCTACAGGCATAAAATGTAAGCCTGCTGCAAAGAAAAGATATTTGCATTGCTGAGTGTGAAGCTCAGAGTGGAAGGCAGACTCATGCTTGACCACACGGAAAGCCTCTCTTACAAGGCTTCTATTTCCTTGCTTGCATAGTGACATCCAAGGTTCAAATTTGCCTCTTCACTATGAGGAATGGAAGCATTCAGCAGCATCAGTTCTTGGATTGAACCGTCTGCTCCTTCAGTCACTGCTACAAATTACCTCCTTCACAGAATTAAACACGGGCAGACCCAGATGTGTTTTTCCACCTTTCCCTGGAGAAACTCCTCCAACTAGATTGGTGCCGTACTCCAATGCCTGTTGGCTGTGAAAGGTGCCCTATGAGAGAAAAAGAATAAAGTTACAATACATATAACAACAAATAAAATGTGATGACATCTATAATTCTGAAGACAATTTATTGCACTTCAATTTACAATGAGGTGATTTCATTCCAAATAAACAATCGGCTATTTTGAAGAGTGCATCAACTTGTTTTAAATCAATTCAGAATATGCTATCAGTTGTTTTTTTTCTTTTAAATTGAGGCACACTAAAGAACAGTTTATCCTGTGTTGCCAATACACCTGTAGACATAGCAGCCATGTTTTATTTTCCACATCAATTATGGCAGATGATAAATTCGAAGAAATTACCATTCTCATCCATGACCAGATGACAGATTTAGCAAAAAGCGGCCTTCTCCCCTTGTAAATGTGTAAAAGAGTGAATGTGAGATTGAAATTAAAACCATTTTTTTCCGTAGGCATCAATGTTCAAAGGCATTTGTGAAAGATGCACTTTCAAAACTGTAAGGTTTTACAAAAGTAGCTTTCAAAGCTTGTAAAGGGAGCAAGTCTCCCTTTACAAAGAAGCCCTTTCAGCTGTACAGAGCTTAAGGCTTAAGAGCAAAGCCAACTACAAAAAAATAAAAATAAAAATTGAAAAATAAAAGTCAGGAATCAGAACACAGTTGACTCAAAAACAAAGTTTTCAGTTTGCACACTGAAAAACAAAAATCTACAGTTTATTGATATTAAGAAAAAAGCTGTTTGGACAGGAAAGTAGAAAACTACACAGCCAAAGGGATCTCCTCAACCACAAAGTTTTGCTTCCTATCAACAAAGAAGAAACTATAATCTCTCTCATGCATTACTATATTGTATGGCCAAATAACTTTCTGCACCAGAAGGGTGACAGAAGTAGTACTGCACATACACGTACCTGCTTGCCTGTAAAACCCTGACAGATAACCTTTGTGCTGTTGTTAATATACAGATTTTTCCTCGATGCTGAGTAAGAGCAGTGTCGTACTCCATTCTGGTGCACTAGAGAAAGGCAGAAAAGAGAAAACAAACCATTAATCCACTGCCTTGTTATGCTCCATGTTAAAAAATGTCCTATCAAATAAGTACATACACATTTATGTTTTCATAGAATCATAGAATAGTCTGGGTTCAAAAGAACCAAATGATCATCCAGTTTCAACCCCCTGCTATCTGCAGGGTCGCCAACCAGCAGACCAGGCTGCCCAGAGCCACATCCAGCCTGGCCTTGAATGCCTCCAGGGATGGGGCATCCACAGCCTCCTTGGGCAACCTGTTCCAGTGCCTCACCACTCTCCGGGTGAAAAACTTCTCCTGATAGCTAACCTAAGCCTACCCTGTCTCAGTTTAAAACCATTTCTCCTTGCCCTATCACTATCCACCCTCGTAGACAGCCGTTCCCCCTCCTGCTTATACGCTCCCTTCAAGTATGGAAGGCCACAATGAGGTCTCTCTGGAGCCTTCTCTTTTCCAAGTTTAACAATCCCAGTTCCCTTAGCCTTTCCTCATAGAAGAGGTGCTCCAGCCCTCTGATCATCTCAGTGCCCTCCTCTGGCCCCGCTCCAAAAGCTCCACATCCTTCCTGTGCTGGAGGCCCCAGGCCTGGATGCAGTGCTGCAGATGGGGCCTCACAAGAGCTGAGTAGAGGAGGACAATCACCTCCCTCTCCCTGCTGGCCACCCCTTTTTTAAGATGAATTGATCCAATTGTTTTTAAAAGCAGTTCTGGAAGTTCTTAAGTGGTAATGCCTTGTTTTCCTAAGATCTTATATATCTGTAATTGACCCAGTTTGCTGAGGGTCAGATCATGCACATACACCATACTGAACATCAGAACCCCAGTCAGAACAAACAATAGATGCCAACATCTTATCTACTGCTTTCATTCACAAATGAATACATCCCCGTCCTCTAAACATTTCTGCAAAGTGATAAAGGAGACCTAAAATCCCAGGTTTCCTTAAAGCAAGCAAAAGCTATTACACAGAAAAAATATTTTTCAATATAAACTGCTGATGCAGGAGCGAGGTGACTGTTAGCAGGACCTTCTTTCTCCAAACCATAAAAGCACTTCTACAGTCCCAGTTCAGCTGTCCATCCCATATCTATTTTCAGATATTTACAACCTTTCACAAAAATGTTTTCAAAACCTTAAGTTGACCAATTCTCAGCTTTCAGACATATACATGGATATATTTTTCAAGGATAAGAAGCTTTCAAGTCTTTTCTTTTTCACACTTTGATAGCTTGGGAAAGATTTATTCTTCTGCACCGATAACTGAAAAACTGCTTAAATTCCAAAACTTTTTATGGATTTAGACTTGAAAATACCTCATACATGACAAAGTAACCTTGGTTTAGAGAAAATATAGCTGGCTTAAAAAAAACTGGCTAGAGGTGTGAGCAGTTTGCTGACTAGGTCTGGATAGTGATAGGACAAGGGGGAATGGTTTTAAACTGAGACAGGGGAGATTTAGGTCAGATATTAGAAGGAAGTTTTTCACACAGAGGGTGGTGATGCACTGGAACAGGTTGCCCAAGGAGGCTGTGGATGCCCCATCCCTGGAGGCATTCAAGGCCAGGCTGGATGTGGCTCTGGGCAGCCTGGTCTGCTGGTTGGCGACCTGCACATAGCAGGGGGTTGGAACTGGATGATCATTGTGGTCCTTTTCAACCCAGGCCATTCTATGATTCTATGACTTCTGGTAGAGGTAGCTCATCAAATACACGGGTCTGCAGAGCAATTTTGAAAGAAAAGAAGAAAAAACCACTTTGTGCCTTCTGGGCTGGATTAGGATGAGAGATTTTTATTATCCTTTATAGCTGGCACGATACAGCTCTCTATTTCTCACAGTGACCTCATCTGAAGTAGAAAACTCTCTCCCTGGCCACCAGCACAGTAAGAGCAGCAGAAGTATGGCTGGAGATGAAGTTTTGCTGCACATGGCACAGGCTGCAAGTCCTGGGTGCAAACAGCTAGAGATTTAACAGACACGAGATGAGAAGGAAACAGGTGGAAATGGAAACGGCACACCCAAGTTCACAGCAGGTAAGAGTCAGAAATAGAACCCAAGTCTCAATTTCCAGCTGGACTTTCCTTCACCAGCTCATCTTGTTTCACAGCTTCCAACTGCTGTTCAAGCAATTGCTTCTGTTAGAACAAATTAGGGTTCCACAGTGTAATCCATGTGCCCTCAGGAAGAGAGGACAAGAAATTACCTGCTCTTCTGCTTGCAAAGCTTCAGCAACAAGCCACTAAAAGCCAACCTCATTGCTGACCCTATTTTAATGTACAGCTCTAACTTAGAGGCCAAGCTGCAACACTGCAGGCTTTGTGTCAAGCCACAGAGCACAAGAACAAATCTTTGCAAACCCAGATCCAATCAGAAGCACAGTGGAAATGCTGTATTTTGTCAAATCAGAGGTCTAACACTAATATCACTGTGCTCAACGAAGGCCTGTAATGCACCTTCAGAAAAGCAGAACACAGTGCTAGGTAACCTTTCTCAGGCAATCCTTTTTATTTCTGCCACATCATTTTTGATTTTTGATAGCTTGCATTTGTATTTAAGGAACACAAATAGATCTGATTTAAAACAAGACAGCCCAAGTTACCTTTGTACAGCTGACCCCAGCAGTACAGATACCAGGGCTCAATCTCTTCCCAACTCAAAACTTCATGGAGTTGGAAACTTGTTACTTTCAGGACTTCTCACAAGATTCCCTACAGCTATAGATAGGAATCCAAATCAGAGTGTTTCTCTCTTGCCCACATTTATCCTGGACCAAAAAAAAAAAAGAAGTTTGGAAGGCAAGAAAGGATCTGAAGGTGCTCACGGAATAGCACAACATGAAAGCAAGGGAAAGAAACAAAGATTCCTTTCCAGAAGGACCTGAGCAGGTAGTTCCATTGCCAGGAGACTGACAAGCAGTAAATGAAATTCTCCCTCTATCACTTCTTGAAACGCCCTGGGAGCTTAGAGATGAAGGAAGATATTCCTTTTCCTTTTCCTTTCCTATGTAAGAAAAGAAGAAAGCCTTAGAAAATATATGGGCTCCAGTACAAATGGGAAGAATGGACTTCAGGGCAAAGTCAGGGAAAGGAGTCAAGTCCAAAGAGCACCAGTGGAAACACCACAAGTTTTTTCTGCTGAAAGAGGACAGAACAGCAGCAGTTCTGGATAGCTTCTTACAACACAGAATATACATGGGAAAAAAAGACAAGCTGAATGAAGACCCAAGTGCTGCAGTGAAATTTCCAAGCTCACTGACTGGAAGTCTGAGATTTGGCACAATTTCTCCTCCCAGTCCTTCCTTACGTTTAGACCATCATTATTAGGCCATATTCACACACGCATATCTGGAACAATTATCCATCTTCTCTCAAACCAGTCTGCAGAATTCAGCCTTCAAGGTATCGATTGCACTTGTACAAGATGATCCTTACTGACAAGGAGATCCCACGTAATCAAGGGATTGCTCAGAAGATCTTTCTCCTTGTCTGAAAGAGTATTATGTGCTCAGGACAGGATTTCTAGTTACTGCTCCTCAGCTTCTCTTCCCTCACTCTTCTCTTGCCAAATTCCTGTTAATTATGGAAATCCATATCTATGAACACAGCATAAGAGTTTAAGAAATAAGTTCATCAGTCTATAAAAGGACAGATGTGATGACTATGCTACACCCACCACATTACAGAGAAATAGGACTAATGGGAAAGCAACATTTAGAAGAATTTCTATTTCTTTCAACACTTCTTTGTTCCCTAACCAAAAATCCCCACTCATTGCAAAGAACAACACTGGCTGCACTGGGCCATGGAGTCACAAAGAAAGAAGCTTCCTTCCAAATCTAAGGAGTTTAAGGAGAAAATAGGCACTGTTCTTCCAAGACAACAAACTTTTTTCCATATATACTTCACTAAGAATGCATGCAGCTGAAGGGCTGGGAGCCCCTCTGCCAGTGCAGTTCACACTGAAACACCCAAATCATTTCTTCTACAGCAATCTTTGCCAGAGCTATGCCCATAATCTACTTCCATTATTTAATCTAACAGCTTTCCAAAGCCTTCAATCGCACCCAGAACATAACATCCCGAATTTAAGGTTCCAGAAGACTTTTAACATTTAACTAAGAGCAATAAACCAGAAAAATGTTTCAGAAGTTCCTTTAAAAGAGTTTATAAACTGTTGCAAGCAGAACACCTCTTACATCACTCAGTCCACCTCTCCCCTTACTACCCAAAAAGAACCGTAAGCACTCTTCCTTCAATCTGTTTTACTGCTGTTTGTAAAGAGAATGAAGTGGGATTTTAAAGACGTAAAAATCTGTAAAAAATTAGCTCTGCTGGAGTACAAATTAACCAACACCAGAGATGCTACACGCCCATCAACCAACAGAACAAATTCTCTTGGACACACAGGAGTGAGTTCAAAGAGTTCAACTGACAGACGGTGACACTGTGCTGAGGCAACACAGCTCTCCACTGGTGCTTATGGGAGACATGAAGCAAGAAAGGACACCTGGGGGAGGGTGGGCGTGCCACAGCACCATGGCCCAAAGCATTGCAGAATCACATTAGGAGTCCCTGACCTACAAGTTAATCATAGAATTACCTGAGCTGAGAAGGACCACAATGATCATCTAGTTTCTACCCCCTGCTATGTGCAGGGTCACCAACCACCAGACCAGGCTGCCCAGAGTCACATCCAGCCTGGCCTTGAATGCCTCCAGGGATGGGGACATTTGAAGCATAAAGCTTTGCTTGCAAGGAGTTTCACTGAAAACAATTAAGCTTAATTTTGCCCATTTGTTGCCAGCTGCAAGATGCAAGGTTAACACCTCACAGCCTCAGCTTAAGATTCCAAGAAACAACTCTTGTGCTTTGACATATCCATACTGATTCCAGTAGAGGATGCAGCATTAACTGCCCAAAATAAGCACAAAGAAAGAAAAATAAAGTTGTTTTTTTCTTAATTATTTATTTACCATGATCTTCAAAGCAATGCATATAAAGGCTTACAAGCTGAAAATTTAGCCTCAGATTGCTTGTAGTCTCCCAGGGAATACGTAAGGGTTTGAGTTTTGGGTGGCCCTGTGTGGAACCAGCAGCTGGACTCCACAATCGGTGTTCACAGAATCACAGAACAGCCAGGGTTGGTAGGGACCTCAAGGATCATGAAGCTCCAACCCCTCTGCTGCATGCAGGGCCACCAACCTTCACATTTAATACCAGACCAGGCTGCCCAGGGCCCTCCAGTCTGGCCTTGAACACCTCCAGGGATGGGGCATCCACAACCTCTCAGGGCAGCTGTTCCAGCACCTCACCACTCTCTGTGAAGAATTTCCCCCTAACATCCAACCTAAATCTTCCCTCCCTCAACTTAAAACCATTTCCCCTTGTCCTGCAGTTATATCTTTGAAAGAGTTGATTCCCCTCCTGTCTGTAGGCTCCCTTTAGGTACTGAAAGGCTGCAATGAGGTCACCCCGCAGCCTTCTTTTCTCCAGGCTGAACAAGCCCAGCTCCCTCAGCCTTATCCTCGTGTTGGCCCTTTCCAAAAGGGATAACGTAGCACTAAGACTCCAGCTCTCCTCGCTGTCCCCAGAAAGCCCGACGTGGCTCCTCTCCACCACACCACAGAAGAAGCCACCCCAGAGCGCAGCGGCTTCTCCATCCTGAGGAACCTCAGCTCCCCGAGGCGCGGGTTCTCCTCAGAGCGCTCAGCCCCGCTCTCCCCTCCCCGGGTGACCTTGCGAGGCGGCGGGAAGAGGAAGAGGAAGAGCAGGAGGCGGCCGGGCTCCCCCTCAGCGCAAGCCCCGCGGCCTACCCCGGAGCGGCGGCCGCGGGGGGAGCCGGTTGCCAAGCAGCGGGGAAGGGCCCCAGAGCGCCGTTGAGGGACGTGGGCCGGTACTCACGGCGGAGGAAGCGGCCCAGGAGGCGGGCGGCCGCGGCGCTGCAGTGAGACATCGTCCCCTCGCAATGACACCGCCACGGCGGCCCTACGCGGCGCTTGAGCACTGCCCACACCGGCGCGCCGCCGGGCAGCCCCGCGTTGCGATTGGCTCTAGGGGAAGGTCCTCCGCGCGGTGTCAGCCAATCAGAAGGGAGATGAGGGGCGGGAAGGCCCCGAGGGGGATTGTGGGGGCTGTAGTCCGCAGCGCCTCGCCTGTGTGAGCGCTGAGCCGTGTCTGCACTCCCGCTGCTGGGGGTGTGCGCTGAGAGCTCCTCTGAGATCGCCAAATCCAAATCCAGCCCATCCCCACCGCGCCCACTAACCGTGTCCTTCAGTCCCACATCTACACAGTTCCTGAACCACCTCCAGGGACAGCGAGCCCAAGACCACTCTGAATCACAGAACCACAGAATGGCCAGGGTTGGAAGGGACCTCAAGGATCATGAATCTCCAATCCCCTGCCACATGCAGGGCCGCCAACCTCCACATTCAATACTAGACCAGGCTGCCCAGGGCCCTATCCAACCTGGCCTTGAACACCTCCAGAGACGGGGCATCCACAGCCTCTCTGGGCAGCTGTTCCAGCACCTCACCACTCTCATAGTAAAGAACTTCCCCCTGACATCCAACCTAAATCTCCCCTCCTTCAACTTAAAACCATTTCCCCTTGTCCTGCAGTTATCAATCCTTTTAAAGAGTTGATTCCCCTCCTCTGGGCAGCCTGTGCCAATGCACTACCACTCTTTTTGATATTTTTCATAATATCCAACCTAAACCTCCTCCAGCACAACTTAAGGCCATTGCCTCTCGTCCTGTCACTGTTACCTGGGATCCCCAGCTCACTATAATCTCCTCTCAGGGAACTGTGCACAGCCAGAGGGTCTCCCCTGAGCCCACTCTTCTCCAAACTGAACAATCCCAGTTCCCTCATGCTGACACAAGTCATTACCCCCTAATACAAGTGTCATGGACAGAATCCAGCTGTACTCACTTGGACATACGAAGAAATAAGCCTGTTTTGGGTTGGTTTAATGCAGTGACTTTGTTCCTAGCAGAGAATGCTCTGTTCTGCCAACACTAATTTAACTGATTCAATCAGCTAAGTAGAATGAATCCATTCAACCCAGGGAGAAACAATACAGCAGTGAGCAGCAATCAGGTGGCACAGGAGTTCCCCTGCACCGCTTGGGACAGACTGAGTTCTGGCTCAGCATGGGGCAGCCAAAGGGTTGGAAAAAAAACGTGGGATTTAATCTCTGAACAATGTTTTTCAGCCACTGCAAAAGGAGTGAGTCTTCCTATATCATTTTAAAGTGCACAACCTCGTTTTAAGAGCGACGCGGATTTTGGAGCTGAACCTTATGGAAATCACATGCCCAGAAACAGCTGAATCCCATTGAAAACATCTTTTTGCTCTTTTACTTAGTGCAGGGCTTTGATCTTGTTTGAAAGCAGATCTTCAGGAGGTTAAACACAGGACTTTCTGTCCGGTATGTCTACAGAGGGCTCGACCTTCAGATAGGAAAAAAACCAACAACAACCCAAAGGAGTAGAGTATCATGTTAATGTTTACTTACCTGGGAACTCCAGCAGGAGCATAAGATAAAATCACACTGCCTGCTCACATTTTGCCTTTCCTAGATCTTTAGATGAAAAGAATTCGCTGCAAGCACAAAATTAAACTTCTTTTGATACTCCCTTAAAACTAATGGTAAAATGTTTTTCTTTCCTTTGTTTACATTCTGATTGGACAGTTGTGGGACTTTGGAGCTTGAGGTCTGTGCACTTCCTTGGGACCATCATAGAAATCAGCCAATTCCTCCCAGCCACTGCTTCTTCTGTATAAGAAAAGGCAATGCTAATGCTTTGTTTGTTTCCATAATCTCACAAAATGTGCAGTGTAAATAAATCACCCTTAAACATCTGGACTTCCTAGCACTAAGGGTAGAAAAGCCACACCTACGTTTTCCAGGGTGTCCTGTCTACACTCCAGAGCCAACATCTGGTATTTTAAACTGGAAGAGGGTAGATTTAGACTAGATATTAGGAAGGATTTTCTTGTTGTGAGGATGGTGAGACACTGGAACTGGTTGCCCAGTGAGGTTGTGAATGTCCCCTCCCTGGAAGCACTCAAGGCCAGGCTGGATGGAGCTGTGAGCAACCTAGTCTAGAAGGAGGTGTCCCTGCCTATAGCAGGGGGTTGGCACTAGATGCTCTTAAAGGTCTCTTCCAATCCAAACCATTCTATGATTACTTCCATAGCATATACACAGACTGTGCTCCAAGAACTGGCACTCAGAAGCGCCAGGATAGAATTGTTACCTGCATCAAATGCCAGTCTCTCTCTTTCCCATGAACCTGAGATGGGTACAGAAAGTGCCTGCCAAGCTCACCTTCTCCCATTCCCACAGGTAACTCACTCCTAGCGCACACAGCGTCCTATTTCCCATATGCACGTTTCCATGAATGAATCCACATATCTCCTCTTCTGGATTTCCTGCTGACTTGTTTTATGAGATTGTTGCAGGCAACACAGGGGGCATTTAAGCTGCTTGTAGACTGGCATCTAGTGCAGCTCGAGCCACCTCTCAGCACCCCTTCAGCTTCTCCCTGCCCCTCCAGGAAGGCCTGGTTTTCCCTTACATCCTATACTCAACCAGCCAGCCTTCTGCAGGTGCCTGAAGTACCATAGGGCATACCAGACAGCACTCAGCACCTATATTTAGGCACTGGACATGAGCCTTTGCTATCCAGATGGCATGCAGCTAGGGAGGAAATTCAGGTTCTATGTGCCAGGTGAGTACACATGTGCTGTCCCAGCTCTTGTGTCCTGGGAGACCTTGTTGGTGCCATCAGCAGAGACAGAACAGCAGTTCCTGCCAACCATCAGCCCATCCCCATCATTTTTTTTCCTATTCATTCCTACAGTTGTTTTGGCACTTGTAGAAACCCACAGAACAACATTCAAATCCTTCCTTTAAAACATTTTCTTCTACTTTTGTATTCTGGGAAACCTTTCATCACCAGCTGTGACAGAAAAGCAGTGGATGGCTGAACAACCCTACAGCTCCACTGACCAAAATGATTATTTTTACTTTTCCCATACCTCCATCATAGAGGAAATTGCAGGCTGGGCATGAAGGTTTGATTGTCAAATATACGTATGGTCATATTCAGAGTGGATATTTTTGTTTGAGTTGAAATAGCCACAAGTGCCACTAGATGTCACAGCTGCTTCATTGTTTAACTCTCCTCCCAGGACTGTTACAAGTTTGGCTGAAGAGCGAAAGCAAGGACTGTGCAGCAAAGCAGAACCAGGCTCTTGTCCTCAGGCCACTGTTGGAAGATGCTTTAGGACTGGCTTTTCTTGAGTAATGACCTCATGCCCAGCTGAAATCCTCAGACTGGTCGGGCTTGAAGGGAACATGCAGGAAGCAGAGAGTCAGGGAGGAGAAGGGGACATTGCAAGGACACAAAAAGCTTTGCTGAAGGCAGGAAATCAAAGTGACCACGAGGATATGACCTTCTCTATGTTGATAATTTCACTGTTGGAAAAAAGTTACTTTTCTACACTTTTTCTGGGATTAACTAATGGCATTTACCTTGGTGCTGTTGATGCTTGCCAGTTGGAGCTCATGAAGACCTGCTTCCTCCTGCTGAAATAGTTAAGAAATAACAAAAACATCAAGCAAACATAATGAAGCCAAACTCAGGGCATTTTCTGTCAAAGGGAGCTAATTTTAGTGCCACACTGCTACAGAGATTGGCTGCATCCCTACCCTATTCATGGCAGAAAGGCAAATAACTGCATCACAAAGAAGCCAAGTGAATGGCAGGGGAAGAGTATTCTTCCTTCCTCCTCAGAGCAGCCCGATGTCTGTCTCCTCTCATGTCACCCATAGGAACCTGTTCATTTTCCCCATTTAGCTCTGAGGTTCCCACAGGAGGATAAATCTTTTTCTGGAGGTTTGTTCAAACTAATTGTCTCCCACAAACCTTCAGAGAATTTTCCTTCTCCTGAAGACACCGCAGTTAGAGCAGCAGCCTGTGCCATCGCTGTGCACGTGAAAGTCATAACAATGCTAGAGAGAATTAATTCATTTATTCACTCTGTTGTGACCAATAATTGCGCCTGTGGATTCTGTTTTCACTCCACTGGCAACACTTATGTTACAAACAAAACTAAAACCGAATTCCTGTGAAATTGCTATGAAAGCTTTCCCTTAAGGGAAAGCAAAAATAAAAACAAAGAAGAAAGAATAATAACAGTGAAAAAAATTTAAGAGAGCTCAGATGTGGTTCAGAAAATATCTAAAGACAACTTCCAGGATGAGCTTCTATGGCCATATGTCATCACTTTAACCTTGTCCCAGAGACCTTGGCTGCAAATCTCCTGTTCTGTAGGAAGCTGCTACTAGGCTGTTGGAAGGCCCATCACCCATGGACACCCCACCTGGCACCTCTGCAAACAGCATCCCTGTCTCCTGGATCAAAGCAGCATCTGGCAGGATATGATTTGCTACAAAAGCAGCCTCTGAATTTTAGCTTTGAAACAAAAATCAACACTCTTCCATCCCTGGAACACTCAAGGTTGGACTGGATGGGGCTGAGCACCTGCCTACCATCTACACCTGGAGCTGTAGATGTAGGTTCCTTGCAGGGGAGTTGGACCAGTTATCTTTAAAGGCCCTTCCAAATCTAATGGTTCTATGATTCAGCACACACCATGCTCTCACTGCTAGTTTTTGTCAGAGCTGCCAGATGAGTCTATGGGTCAGATGGAGGATGTCTTCTGCAAGTAGGGACAACATGGTGTCATCACACAACTCCTACTTCATGGTCTTAATGGGAATCAGCCTTATCTTCCCATGGAAATCAATAGTCAGAGGATTGGCATCATAACCAGCAACTGCAGTAAGGTTCCCTATTTACACCTGGAAGAAACTGACGGAGGAAACAACAAACTAACAGCAATTTCTCTTCTCCAACTCCATCCTAACAAACCACACAGTCTCTGGCATGGATTTTGGTCTCGCAGCCAGCAATGTTCAAGGTAAAGGTGATGGGAAACTTTCCTCCTGCTGTGGCTTCCTTCCTTCTGCACTGTGGCTCTTTAGCTCAGCAAATTCTCTAAGGAATGCTTACAGAGAGAGAGGGAGAAATGTAGAATCCTTGGAATTGGAAGGTACCTCTTAAGGCCATCTAGTCCAACTCCCCTGCAATGAACAGGAACACCAGGTTGCCCAAGACCTTATCCAGCATCACCTTGAAAGTCTCCAGGGATGCCTCACCACCAGTCAGTGGTTGGAAGGTGCACTGTGGAAAAGTGCTGGGTGTCTTTCAACAGAGCAGGTGTGTGAACTCCATTCAAACACCATTTAAAGGAATATCTACAAGTTGACTAAAAAGCACACATTTAAATGTCAGTGTAAATCCAGCTCTGAATAGACAAAGTATAAAGGCTGCCTCCCTCCTCTCCTCCAGATCTGAGAGCACATCATGAGGTGACTTTAATCAAAGCCAGGAATTTTTCACTTGGAAACTTCCAAAGGATTTGAATTTTTTTGTTGCTCTTTTTTTTTTTTTTTTCTTTCCTTGAAAAGAAACGAATGAGCTCATTTTCCCCACTGCACTTTGTACTGGCTACTGACAGCAGTGGGAATTGAGTCCTGGAAGGAAGCTGCTATGCCTGTGCTCTCTAGCCCTCTAATGGGCTCTCTCATTAATCATATCATAAAATGGCTGAGGTTGGAAGGGACCTTAAAGCCCATGCAGTTCCAGCCCAGTCCCAACCGCTAGATCAGGCTGCCCAGACTTGGTGGGAACAACTCATACTAATGAGTTATGATGTGCTTAATCCCCATATCTCAGCCCAGAGCAACATCAAACCCCTACCCACAAAATAGCCTTTCACAGCATCCATAGCTTTTCACAGCTTCAGCTTTCCATCATGTTCACAGCATTGTATCTTTGTTCAAATGCTGACCTAAATAGAATCATACAACCATTAAGATTGGAAAAGACCTCTAAGATTATCTAGTCCAACCCCAACCCATCAGTACCATGTCCACTAAATCTTGCATGCCTTCTCCATTCCCAATCCCACAAAATGTTCACATTTAACATTTTAATGTTAAATTCTGTTTCTTTTTAGGGCAGGAAAGCTCCCACCTGTCCACTGTGATAACGTGCAGGCATCTCCTTTGCAGTCCATTGCTGATGAATTGTCTGCAAACCAGATGTACACAGCTCACATCTGCAGAGCCACACAACCCTGGGGTTGCTCTGAACTCTCATTATTTCTCACTCCATCCATCAGCATAGAAACTCTGCACACACCAAGATGGTCTTGCAGACTCTGCTACACTGCTTCCAAGGCAAGCATTAATCAAAAGAAAACCCAGTTTAATTCCATCCCTAAAATGAAATGGAGAAGTTCAGGAACTTTGTGTTCCACTATGTTAATTCTTCAATATCAATACTAATTCTGTTCAGAATCAATGAGATTATTTACAGGTTTGCAGTCACCCACGCCCAAATATTGAAGGGTGCCACACTGCTCATCCTACATTCCCAACTGGACAGACCCAGATGACAAAATATGACGTGGGTTGAATATTCTCATGCAGCAATAGGAAATTTGTGCCTTCTGCAGTGATTCTCCCAACGCTGTTCCTCCTTTTTTGCCATAGGACCATGCACTGTGCCCATGAGTGCCATGTGGCAAACTGGAACAGATGGCAGTGCCCCAAATTGCTCTTTTTATTCTTTTGTATATAATTTATTGTTCCTGCTTGGTTAGACTAACTAGGTTGATGTCATGGTCTTTTGGATGTGGCTTTCAATGCTAAGTACCCAAGATGAGGGAAAAAATTAGATGTCCATTAACTAAGATTTAAAATAGCTAATTAAGATAACAGCTGATGCATAGCTAAGCAATAGTTAAAATAAATAGCTGGTGCATAGCTAAGCAATAGCTAAAATAAATAGCTGATGCACAGATATATGCATCATCTTAATAGCCTGCAGAGAAACAAGTAAATTAACAATACTGTGTGAAGGAGAGCATGGGCTGTAATCTTATCTCAGATAGCTGTCATATTCATAAGTATAATTAGTCAGTGATGACAAGTCAATTATAAATATGTACTTACAAGAGGAAGGCCATGAGAAAGTTAAATATTTTCTTCCACTTTATCAATTATTTGCTGGACTTCAGTCATATTCTCAGTGTAATCATTATTTTAAGGTGTTTTATTTAAGCTGCCTTAAAGAATTTTGGTATCTTGAGCAAGTAGGCACTTGTATTCATCAAAGATTTGGATGTTGCCTTAGTATATGTGGAAAGTATCGCATTTGGTTGCAATTTGTGCTATGATAAAAATACAGAGCTATTCTAAAGATATTAAATACACTTGAATTACATGCATAAAGATTTTATTTTATTGATGGTTTTGGGAAGGGTTGAATCCAGTGCTGTTTTCTGAAGTTTTAGCAATGGGCAGTGATTTGTTAATTTATCCATTTCTCTAATTACTCCTTGATGTGTCCTTGTTATCCCTGTTCCCTGCCAGGAAGCCCCACTGAGCTCATTCTGGCTCCAAGCAGCTACGTGACACTGCAGCAGCATCAACACCCCAAAATCACACAGTCACAGAATGGTTTGAGCTGGAAAGGACCTTTAAAGACCATCTGGTCCAACTCCCCTGCAACGAACAGGGACACCTACAGCTCCATCAGGTGCTCAGAGCTCCATCCAGCCTGACCTTGAGTGTGTCCAAGGACGGAGCATCCACCACTTCTCTGGGCAATCTGTGCCAGTGCCATTACTATCCTTATGGTAAAATAATTGTAAAATAATTCTCCTAAAAACCAACAGGCTTGCAGAGCTGCAAGTGAAAAGACTCTGGCCTTAATGTTTGGAAAATGCAGATGGAGGTGGGTGGGAAAAATGAACGCCTGCACTTCACCTCTGTACTCACATGGACGGACTATGTGTGTGTACTGCAGCTGCATGGACTTACTGTCCTTTTTATGACCAGATGCTGCTGTGGATAGGGTAATTGCTGGGGAAAATCTATCTGCTTCAAGATCATTAGGAGTTCTGCTGCTGAGTGAAACAGCACCACAGTTTTAACCTGAGCACCGATTTGCAGCATCACTGCTGTGAGAGAGCCCCGACAGCATTAGGTAAAATCAATGGGAGTGTAAGAAAAAAGCTCTCTATGCCATTAAAAGGCAAACAACCTGCGCAGGTCTTCTCGTATCAGCCTCAGTGCTACAGAGAGTTGCTTTCCTGGGGAAGGACAAAAATGAGTTTTTCCTGTCTTTGAACATCTCTTCTGTTGATGCTGCAGGGATTGGCAGCAGCACTAACTAGTGAAATGAACCAGTACACGTATAAGAAATATCAGAAACAAAATATATTCCCTATGAGAGGGATAAAAAAGAGGCCAATAACGTTTCAAAATATTTTCTGGAAAGTTTCTCATTATTGAATTTTAAAAATCTATTTATTTTTTTTTTCTTTAAAAATGAAATGTATTTTAAATGTAATCCTTTATATTTTCAGGACAGTATTTTTATCCAGAAAGCGTTGCTGGCCCTGATGTGCACCCAATAAAGGATGGCAGTTAACTCTGACCCGCAGGGTCTTTAAGGCTGTGTGAGACCCACAGAATCATAGAAAGGCATGGGTTGGAGGGGTCCTTAAAAACCATTGAGTTCCAACCCCACTGCTGTGGGTAGAGTTACCAACCACCAGACCAGGTTGCCCAGGGTGCACTGGCGGCTCATTGAGCTGCCAATTTCCCACTGAGAAGAGTTAGAATTTAGATTAAAAACAGTTCAGAAGCCATCTGTATTCCCCAATGTGCTGCATCCACTGTGTTGTGTTGTTCTTTTGGGTCTTCAAATCCAGTCATCAGGTCTAAAGAGACTCATTTACAGAGGCATAAATGACAAATTCCAAACTAATTATTTTATTTCATTCTATTTTTTTTTTAGTTGTAAGCATACATCCTGCAGGTGCTGGTGGGACAAGTTCTCATAGGAGCTCTAGAGCTGAGAAAGTCCAAATTCAAATGAAAAACTGAGACTTTACTAGTTTGGTATAAGACTTTATACATGTGGCTCTGGGCAGCCTGGTCTGATGGTTGGCAACCCTGCCCATGGCAGGGGGGTTGAAACTAGATGATCTTTGAGATCCTTTTTAACCCAGGTCATTCTATGATTCTCTGATTCTATCATACAGCATAAGTTGAGGAGTTTGTGTTTGTTGATTTTTTTAATCTTGCTTTATCCTAGAGATGTTTTTCCAAAACAAATAGCTGTGCCACTGACTCCAGTTCAGTTTCGTGTTTCTAGCTGTCGAGATGGCTGAGAATTAACCACCCTAAGAGATTTCTCCTGAGCTGACTTTCAGTGGATGAGAGCACTACCAGAGGAAACTCAAGCATTCCTACTACCTACTACAGCAGCATGAATTCTAAAGATTTCCTGTATGCTGAAAAGCACTATGATAAGAATTGGGCTCTGGGACTGGGGCAGGTGTGCCAGGAGGGGTCAGGTCCTGTCTATAATAGATGGGATGAGCTGACGTGGCTCTTTCCATAGGGCTCCATGCTTGCTCAAGCTGCACACGTAGCTTTTGATTGGCAAGTTGTATGGACAAATGTTATTACTGATGCAGTAAAAGTAGGAATAAGTTGCTCCTGTTCCTGCTTTCTCTATTTGATCAGCAAAACGCACGCAGAGAGAGATCGATAGACAGAGAAATGTATTAGAGCAGATGGTATTTGCCCACGCCTCGCAGCTGTCTGGCTAAATAGCGATATTGATCCTGTAAATAATGAAATCCCTAAAATTGTCTGTATTCTTCAATCAGTAAATGTAGGCCTTGGGGCATGAATGTCTCCACTGAATGCATTTCACTTAGGAAAGGCATCGCTATCCTCCACAGAGCACCTGTAGGATGGGCTCTCTCACACTGACCACATCTTATTTATTTCTCTTGCAGTAGCCAAATGGAAACCAGAAAGGGAATCAGATTTCTTTTCCCTCTTTTTAATGAATATGTGGTCCAGAATTTATTTAATCCAGAAACATTGAAGTCTTCTAAGCAGCCACTGGCTGAAAGAGGCTTATTTGTCCCTTTATAACTAAAATATCCCAAATCTGGAGGGTTTAAAGCAGCAAGTAGGAACACTGCACACTTAGTAAGGAAGGGCTTCTATTACAGAACTGAAGAACACATCACAGCTCTACCAAAGTTATGGAAGACTTTGGGCCAAAATACATGCTCTGCCCTTTCTTCCATACCCTGGTGACAAGTCATGAGTGGTGTACCTGAGGGTTCAGTATTGAGGCTGGTCCTGTTTAATATATTTCTTGATGATGTGGATGAGGGGATTGAGATCACCCTCAGTAAGTTTGCAGATGACACCAAGCTGGGAGGAAATCTGTCTGCAGGTAGGGAAGCCCTACAGAGGGATCTGGATAGGCTGAGGCCGGCTGTATGAGGTTCAACAAGACCAAGTGCTGGGTCCTGCACTTTGGTCACAACAACCCCATGCAATGCTACAGGCTTGGGGCAGAGTGACCCAAGTCACAGAGTGGGTTTGAAATGTAGGTGCATTGTATCTCTTGCCATCTCAGCAGAGAAAAATGTTAAATAATGACTTGCTCTTCAATACAAGAATTTGGGTGTACAAGATTTTGGTAAGGAGCTGACAGATTTGGATTCCTTGCTGGACTGGTCCAATCCTCACTAAACCATACACAAACTCAAGAAGAAAATGGAAAGATCCTCTCTGAAAAGCTACACTCCATTAAGGATAAGAGGAAGGCAAGGAATTAAGGCAGTAAGACAAGTATCACAGTGTACTGTCTGGATTTACAGTGGTGGTTTTCAATTTAATTTGTCATTTCCAAATACGTTATGTTGGAATTAAACTGGATGGTTTATTAGAACCTGATTAGCAGAAGACTATGCACTGTAGCATAACTTACAAGCTACTGAAATTAAGGCTTTGAAAATGTTTTAGGGGAATTTATGCTTAATTACCAATTTTGATGTTTGATGTTAGTTTTGCTTTTTTTTTTTTTTTAATCAGCCTTGCACTGGAAGAGTAGCATGAGGGAATGAGGAGGTTGGTGTTGGTGGACAAAGAAGGGATGATCCCAGTTGCAGATACTTTGGTTTCTGTGATATTTTTATGCACGACCAAATTTATGTGCACATTTTTACTGATATAGCACTAGATTAACTTTGAATTTAGAATGATTAAAGAATATTCCTAATTCAACATCCCAAGTTGAACTGGATATTACCAGCTCCTCCAGACTTACTGATTACATCTAGATAAGCAAAGAGAAGGCTTTCCTTGTTTGCAAGATGGTTCTGACTCTATGTTTAAAGGCTATTAATTCTCATTATACCTGACTAATACTCATTACAGCTCATTTTTCTCACTGGTTATAATGTGCTCATGTTCTCTTTACCACTTGGGTTAGAATCATTTGTTTTAATACATGGAGCAGACATATTCTGTGCTGCCTGCTTAATTATTTCCATTTCCTTCTATGTCAGGTTCCACAGTACAATCATTATATCCGATCATAAAACGAGACCTACAGAGACAATAATAAAAACCTGACCGGTGGTAAAACTTGTTTGATAACATGGAACAAGGTGAACCACTTTAACTAAACTCTTAATTTATTTCTCCTTAGTTAATTCAGCTTCATTAGATAACCTGCTAACCAAAGGTTAATTCAGTCATACCTGAAGCACTCGACTATTATATCTGTATTGCTGTTTTTTTTCTTTTTGAATGATACTACTGCTTTATTTCCTCTCTTCCTCATTAATTTTACTGCTGCTGTTGATCTTCCTAGAAATGTTTGTTTTCTCCAAGGCCAAGATAATCCATAATTCAGTGCAAATGGCCAATCAGCTGTGCATTACCCACAGTGCAGAAAGCAATGCCAGGGTTTGCGTGCAGGGATGAATCGCAACCTCTCACCATGAAAAGCATTGGGAAAGGTAACAGGGAATGCTGTGATATTGCACCCTAAATAGTCAGTGCCTTGGGCACTGAAAGGACATCTCTTGCCATTTGTTTTGGATTTGTTTTGCAATGTCATCTTCGAAAAATATATCACTGCTCTTCTTCCTGAGCAGACATGGCAGCCTTGTTACTACAGGCTTCTTGAGGCTGTTTTGGAAAATAGCTTAAAAAGTTGGAAGTCAAATCAAAACCAAGGATGTTAAAATCAAATGCAGCAAATACAACTGAAAGGAAAGCAAGGGAAGGGATTGTGCTATGTTACTTTTGTGAGGCCTCACCTCAAGTACTGTGAACAGGTTTGGGGACACAATATAAGGATATAAAACAACTAGAGAGCATCCAAAGGAGAGTTGTGGAGATGGTGAAGGTCCTAGAAGGTAATGTGTATGAAGAGCAGCTGAGATCCCTGTTCCAGTGCCTTGTGTTGATGAGAAGGGGATCTGCGCCAAAATCTGCACAGAACCTCCAGAACCAGTTCAGACACCAGTCTTTCTCCAGCACTGCAGATGTTTTAATTCTAACCCTGTGGTACATTGAAATGCACATGCAGCCCATGGCCTCTCTGCTCAAAGTTCCTCCAACAGAGAAAGCTGTCACAGAAGTAGCAGGCTGTGCCGCAAGCATCTTAAGCACCCAGAGAAGCTGAAGAATTAAACCTGCCGTGTTCAGGCTTAGATTTAATGAGCCCCTGCTAAGCACAGAGCTGGATGAGATCATATTTGGTCCGAGGCCAGAAAGAAATGGTGCAGTAATGGTTTCATTGGCTTTTTGAGAAGGGGTTGTCTGACTTCAGAGAGTCAACAGCAACACTCCTCCTGCTAATCTCATTTTCAGAAGCGTGCTGTGTGAGAAGAAGCTTCCTCACAAAGTTTTGCTTGATTGCTCTCTGTTTATCTAGAATTACATTAGGAGTCCAAGACTATCTGAAAACAGCCCATGGCAATCCAGACGGAGTTGTGATTTTGTGAACAGCTTCAGCAGCATCAGGTTTGCGAGAAGAGAAACTTCAGCACTTCCAGCAAGTTGTTGGCTGGATGGTAGCCAGTTTGGTCACTGCAAAATGCTTCAGAATTAACAGAAGGGATGTGCAGAAAAGGCAAAATTTAAAGAAAGATAAGAATATTTTACACACACAGGTTTCAGACATCAGATTTAAGAAAGGTGAATGGCAAGTGCTGCAACTAACAAGTGATGGTTAGAGAATCTGGCTAATTTAAAATTAAGTAGTGTATTACCTTAAGCAAAAAGAAATCAAATGCAACAGGGTCTGGATGCAGTGCCCGTGTAAGGGGAAAATGCGAACAGAAGTTTTTAGTGGAATCAGAGCACAAATTAGTCTCAACAAGTATTCTGTCTTGTTCCCAAAACAGTCACCTTAAGATGAACATCTGTTATAACAGCTCTTTATTTCAGTGTCTATTACACAAAAAGAGGGCTTGCATTTTGACACCAGAATCATGCAAAGCACCTATACACAGAGAACAATATACTGAACGAGTGTCTCTCTCCTGCTACATATGGTAAACTTAGGCAGGAAGACTCCGTTTTCCCTTGCATTCCACTCTATCCTTCTACAAATCAACCAGCTGTGAGAGGTGATAATTAACCTTCATTCTAAACCAAATAATTTGCCACTGAACACTGCCCTAAAATGCTCAAATGTGCTTTTGTAAACTTCATCGAGTGCCCAGTTCTGCTCTCATTATACAAGGATGAAATCCTGAACATCTCCAGCTACTGGAACAGACTTTAATCAGAGGTACTAGATCAATGCAGTTGTAGAACAGAATTTGGCTCAAAGGATGAACATCTCTTCCATATAGAGGCCCCAAAAAGGCTCCTATTAATGTCCCAGACACAGGGATGCAATGTCTTTAGGCTCAGAGATTTGTCATATGCACAGAGGATTAACTAGACATCCTGAGCTATTAAAAAACAGTGGTATAGAAAAATAAAAGGCATAAAATACCGAACCAAAAAGGTTCCAAATAAGGCATCAGTAGGTCCCAACTGGATGTGCTCCCATTGTGTACATCATCCTCCCAGCCAGAGTGGTTAAGGATGATTTATTAGGATAGCAACATCAATCACTGAGCACTAAGAGCGACCAGGAAGGTTCAAGTTCAGTTCAAAAAAAGGAAAAACAGAAAACAACAAAAGAATTCAAAAAGTATTCTTTTTTTTTTTTGGTAAATATTTCTTAGAAAATAAAATAAAAACGTTAAAGCAATTCGTTTAACTGATTCTTTAAAAAAAGGACAACATTCTTGTAAAGTAAAAATATATATATATATATATCTGGAAATAGAGCATCTTTTTTTTTGTTGTTTTGTTTTGTTTTTTAAAAAGACATTCAGTATCATATCAGCGGATTCCGATCAATTCCCCATCCACCTCCTGCGATAACCGCTGCTCGTTAAGGCATAACGTCAGGTTGGCACCGTTACGACAGCTGAATCAAACTGGCCGAAGGCAAAGCAGAGCAGGCAGAACTGCCACCATCAGCGAGGCTGCTTCTCCCGCACGCTGACCGAGCCGTCCTCCATGCCGAAGTACACCACCTCCGCCATGTCGATGAACAGCCCCGTCTCCACCACACCTGGGAACAAGAATTCATGAGCCAATTAGTCAATCAGCCAATTAAGCCATCCAGAGGGAACTGGACAGGCTGGAGAAGTGGGCCTGTGAGAACCTAATGAGGTTCAATAAGGCCAAGTGCGGGGTGTTGCAGTTGAGTCTGGGCAATGCCAGGTATTTATACAGATCTCCTTGAGAGCAGCCCTGTGGAGAAGGACTTGGGAGTCCTGGTAGATGAGAAGCAGGACATGAGCCAGCAGTGTGCACCTTCAGCCCAGAATGCCAACTGTGTTCTGGGCTGCATTAAAAAAGGGGTGGTCAGCAGGGAGAGGGAGGTGATTGTCCCCCTCTACTCAGCTCTTGTGAGGCCCCATCTGCAGCACTGCATCCAGGCCTGGGGCCTCCAGCACAGGAAGGATGTGGAGCTTTTGGAGCGGGGCCAGAGGAGGGCACTGAGATGATCAGAGGGCTGGAGCACCTCTTCTATGAGGAAAGGCTAAGGGAACTGGGATTGTTAAGCTTGGAAAAGAGAAGGCTCGTTGTGGCCTTCCAGTACTTGAAGGGAGCTTATAAACAGGAGGGAGAACAGTTGTTTATGAGGGTGGACAGTGACAGGACAAGGGGGAATAGTTTTAAACTAAGACAGGGTAGGCTTAGGTTAGCTATCAGGAGGAAGTTTTTCACACAGAGGGTGGTGAAGCACTGCAACAGGTTGCCCAAGGAGGCTGTGGATGCCCCATCCCTGGAGGCATTCAAGGCCAGGCTGGATGTGGCTCTGGGCAGCCTAGTCTGTGGTTGGCGATCCTGCACATAGCAGGGGGTTGGAACTGGATGAGCATTGTGGTCCTTTTCAACCCAGGCCAATCTGTGATTCTATGATTCTATGAATTAGTGCCAGAGCCACCCCAGTGCTGGAATCTTCTGAGAGGTGTCCGATATGGGTGAGCTTTCATCAACCACACAGGGAACATCTGAGAAGTCTTTTCCTTGCAGCTGACCCCAGGGGAAATTCTCTCCACAAAATAAGGAACAATGTTAAGACAAAGCAGATCTGATACTACCTCTGCAATTTGTGGCCCATTAGCAGATGTACTTTTAGTTGAGTTTAATTACATAATTATGAGGTGCTCTTAACCTCACAGTGGTCACTGAGCCACAGTCAGACCCTGTAACCACCCAGGCAAGCAGATGGAAGACAAGAGCCAGCTGCACGGGCTTGTATAAAACCTCCAGGCTTTGCTCCCATCCAGCAGCAGACTCCTTAGGAAAGATCTGGAAAAAATTCTTTTCTGAAAGAGTGGTGATGCATTGGAGTAGCCTGCCCAGGGAAGTGGTGGAGTCACTGTCCCTGGAGGTGTTCAAGAGCTATGGAGATGTAGCACTGAAGGACACGGTTAGTGGGCATGGTGGGGATGGGTTGGTGGTTGGATTAGATGATCTTAGAGGTCTTTTCCAACATTAATGATTCTGTGAATCACACTGAAACTTCCTCTGAGAAAGGTGAGAATATCCTGCTTCTCATATTGATTAAGGCTTTGATACCATAGATATCAGGACCGCAGAAAAGCCCATGAGAAGTTAATCACATTAAGAGGAGTTAAGGGCAAGATGGGTTTGAAGCCGAAGACTAAAGAAAAAGGGAAAAAAAGAAGAGTATCAAAGTGTTGCTCATGCAGTTGGTCTTTCCTTACGCAAAGGAAAAAATGGCCTGGGGATGTCATTACCTCTATTTTGAGGCACATGAAATCCTCAAACTCTAATGTTTGCAATTCACAGTGATGCACAGCTCTGCAGCCCTCAGAGTCCTTTCAGGTGGCAGCTTGCTGACACTCGTGGCACTCAACTTGCCAAGGCCCCCAGAGGCAGAGGCCACCAACACTCAGAGCCAGCACCAAGTATGCTGGGCAAGCCCTCATTTCACCAACAACTCCTGCAATCCAGAACCTGTATGTAAGCACTCATATTGGTTGCTTGCACAGCCAAGCCTCAAATCCAATTCCTACCAGATGAACACACTCCAAGAAGGCTGGGAAAAAAAAAAAAAAAAAAAATGTAGGACAAGGCTACCACATGCAAAGTGCACAGAGCCCTGCTACACCAGTATATCCAGACTTTAACAATTCTGCTCATCCACTTCTGGGTAGGCAAGATGCTCTCTTCCCCTTAGCAGGCTCACTTATAAGCTCATGGTTAAACCACGGCATGCTGAAACCACTTCCAATCTGTCTCTTTCCATTCCATCCCTCTTGACTGAGAGATGCAAGAAGGAGCCCATGAAAAGACTCTGTGTTTTGTTTCTGCAGGACCAGCCACCATTTCTCTTGTGCACAGAAAGAACTCTAATAAAACACATTTGTACAGCCATGGACTGAAACTGTATTAGGGTACAAAGCACTGCACCACGACAGCCCAGACTAGCAGTGCCCATCAGTCTATTTACATCAGACACTGGTTTGTTTAGATCAACTCTTGCCAAAGGTCTTAACCTGCCATCTACTGTTGGCTGTGAGCAAGTGCCAGGTAATTATTCAGACTGCAAAGACATCAGGACAAGCCAAGGCAGAGGTAATACACTAGCAGTTTGCTCCCACATTCAGACAAAAGGAAATGGGTATGTTTTCAGCAAATCAGCCTTCTAAAAAGCATTGAGGGAAGCAAAACTAATAAATGGAAGCAGCTTGAAGTAATCAGGGACAGACACTTCACTCAGCCTAAACCCATGGCTTCTGCCCAAAGTTGTATTCTAATCGTGGTGCTACTTTGTGCAGACATGGATGTTTGTGCAACAGGATCCCACCCTGTTCCTGCTCTGGTAAGACACAAAAAGCAGTGAAGCTAATGGTAGCTCTGCTGTGCACAGTAGGGGGCAGACAGCTAGTTGGGTTAAACTCAAAATATTTAAGATGCACTCAAGAGCAGACTTTCACCAAAATATCCAGCCAAGATATACAGATGGGGCTGAACAAGCCTTTGTATGTTGCTTTGCTGAAGTGTCATCACCTTTGGGCAGACCTTAATGATCCAGAAACAGCTCTGGTCTGGACAGCAGGTCTCATGCTCCTAGCTCCCAAGGATTTCTAGTACAGATCAAGCCTTAGCCAGTTTTTGGTCTTTAACATCACAGACATTACCTGGTATCATTTTTATGGCAGTGTTCACTTCACTCCACTCGTGAACCTTGTCAAATTTCCAGTCCAGGATGAAGTTTCCATTGTCTGTCACCACAGGACCCTGGGAAGCAAACCTATGTCAGCACCACAAGCTCCTCTTGTAGCAAGCACAGCCTTACACCCGGAGCCGTCCCTGCTGCAGTATTATAGAGAAGGTCATCATTTCAGTAAATAAGGGCACAGTCCACTGCTCCATACAAACAACAACCCTGTAACCCGTTGCCCAAGGCAGCTGTGCCTTCCTTGTTCTTCTGCCTACGGTTCACGGATAATCACACAAAAGATGGAAAAATTGATATGATTTCATCACTGGGATGGAGGATCCTTTTCAAAAGAGCAGAGCTAGAGGAACGTCCTTAAGAGGCAACTATAAGCAACTGAAGCCCAAACAAGACTTCTGCACGTGATAAGGGTGGGCTGCTGCATGCCATAGGGAGATTTTGGAGATGAAGGACTGATGGCCTTTGGTGTCTCAGATGTGCCCAACACTCTCTCAAGCATCCCTGTTGAAAGGATGAGACGGCTGGGCTGAGAATAAGGTGATTCAGCAACTCTGAGTAGGGTTTGTAACCACACATGCTGGGAAGGACCAGGGGGTAAGGCCACAGCATGAGACAGAATCCTCCAAGGACACAGCTCATGCTGGAGCATTGGGATCTGCATTCCCCAAGCAAGGCTGGTCTTGAGCTCATGGAAGACAAGTGGCTTTCTCTTCTCAGGCTCCTAAATATAGCTCCTCAACCTCTTGGGCCAGGGGATTAAACTTATTAAAAGTACTCAGCCTTCAGGTGTTAGTTCCAGCTGTAACTGGAGACAGTCCTCTCTTCCTTTGCCACATGCATTGGTCAAGCCCCACTGTTCAAGCCAGGATAGGACAGTGGAGACAAAGCAGGCTCAGTTTTTAGTCCACTCTTGCTCTGTGTGGCACAGAGCAGCTTGAAGTCTCCAGGAACTGCCCACTTAACTTAAGACACTTTGGCAGCACAGACTGCCCTCCAGCCTCTAAACATTCCTGCAGATCAACAACTTGAGTATTTGTGAGTGAGATGGAGGACCCAGCAGGACAGAGTGTTTCCACAAAAGCAGCAACCTGTGCTCTGGATGGCAGGTTGTTTGTGGCCAAGGAGAGACACAGAGCAGCCCTCAGACATGGAACAGCCACCTTATTCTCACTGTTCAGGGCTGCTTGCTCTGGGAGACATAAGAGTTACACAAGCAACCCCAACATCTAAACACACAGTTCATTAAGTACAATTAAAAGAACTGGATTTGATCAAATGAAAGATCTTCTTGGCCACACTCAGGTGGCTCTGTTGGGCATAGAGGGATCAGGGACACTCACTGCTTTGCTAACAGCCATCCGCAGCTCTGCAGCACCTCCAAAGTTTTTGGTCAGGGCTCTGGTGACAGGGACGTAAGCCATGGGGATGACTTCAATAGGGATTCCCTTCTTCCACTGCTCCCCAAGGCTCTCTGATTTTTTCCTGAGGTTTGAGGAGGGATCAGTGTCAGACATTACATTATCACCACCATTAACAATGCACTTATCACATTCTTTCTCACAAATCCCTCAGGTGTAAGGCTCTGGAGGGCATGGCAATCAGTTTGCATGTGCACTCATGTAGGAAGAATCAGCTTAGTGCACAAAGCTCTGCTCATAAGCCCTGTTTTAACACATTTTGGACAAGCAGGATGGAAGTTTTCAACAGCCCTGCGGCTGCATGCACAGAAGGGTAAATTTATTCCGTGCTGACAATCACTATGCTCAGAAAAAGCAGAGCAGCCTTTTCCCCCCAAGCTCTGCTGACTTCTAAGCAGGCCTGCTGAGATGACAATTAAGGGAAAAAAAACAAATTCAATTGCTGAAGCACTGGGAGTTAAGCTCATTTCCACCAATTCTTGCTCCCCTGACACACTAGAAGGATCGTAGCAGCCTAACACAGGGCCATCCAAATATTTCCACACAACGTAATATTTTACCTGTAATCAGCAATAACAATGAAGCATTTTGCATATCCTGCAACTATCTTCTCCTGTGTCAAGCAACCACTGCAAGAGAAGAAGAAAAAAAAAAAAAACAATTAAACATTAGCCTGCTCCTCAGTGCAGCTCAGAGGACACCCAGCACCTGTGCCACATACAGACATATAGACAGCAAGGCTCACCCGCCTCCTTTGATCAGGTTAAGATCAGAATCCACCTCATCCGCTCCATCAATGGCAACATCAAGCTGTAGGAAGACAAGAAACTCAGTATGAAAACCTCACCCAGTTCACTGGAGTTTATGCCAGCCCAACCAGAGATGAGTGTCTGGTCAGCCACCCAAAGAAACCAGCCCCAGCTCAACCACAAGCATGCAAAAATCGAGAAAAGAAACAAAACAAAACCAACTGTTGGCCTGCAAGGCAAGTCTCTTCAGCCTCCAGTTTTCTCTGCTAAGGATGTGCATGATAGCTGGGGCAAAAATGTTTGTGACAACACTTCAGCAGTGCAACATCCCCTGCCAGCAAGCCCCAGGCTGGAAGAGGAGGCCGCTAGCTTAGCACCCTACTTGTCATTTTAAGTGACCATCCAGAGATGAGCAATGCCCTTCTTGGTCACCTCACGGGATCAGCAGTTGGGATTTTAGAGCATCTGCAGCCTCACCTCAAGCACTGTGTGCAGTTTGGGGCACCACAATATAAGAAGGACATGAATATTAGAGAGCCTCCAAAAGAAGGCTATGAAGGTGATGAAGGCTCTGCAGGGCAAGAGACACGAGGAGTAGCAGAGGTCCCGTGGTTTGTTCAGCCTAAGGAAGAGGGGAAGGCTGAGGGGAGGCCTCAGGACAACCTACAGCTCCTCAAAGGGAGCAGAGGGGCAGCGCTGAACTCTGCTCTCTGGTGACAGTGACACAGCCTGGGAAAAGGCATGGAGCTGCATCAGGAGAGGCTGTGTCTTAGGACAAGGTTCATATGGTGGTGGGCATGGAACAGGTTCCCCAGGACACTGGGCACGGCCTCAAGTTGCCAGAGCTAAAGCAGAATCTGGACAATGCTCTCAGTCATAGGGTTTGGATTTTGAGCGGTGCTGTGTGGAGCCAAGGGTTGGACTCTATGGTTCTTGCATGTCCCTTCCAACTCAGAATACTTTATAATTCTACAATTCAGTGATTTTCGTCTTGTGGAAAATGGAGGAGCCTGGTTCAGTAGACAGGGACAGTCTCCTGGCCCTGCTCTGCACTGGCCTGGGTCCTACCAGTCACCATAAACCAGTCTTTCAGCCAGACCACAGCTTTAAGGAAACTACATTCAGGGGGGGGAAAAAAAAAAAAAAAAAAAAAAAAAAAGCCAGTTCTCTCACATTCTGCAGTTTTTATCCTCAGCAAGGACAGATGAGCCTGGAGCTGTATGAAGGACTAGGTTAGAGGGAGGTCAGCAAGGTCTCAATCCTGCAGTCCCACTTACCTCTGGATGTCGGTCCAGGTCACTTAGTGTTAAGCCATTCTGCAGGATCAGCTGACGGGCCTGTGCACCAAGAACACAGCAAACACTATTTACCAGCAGCAGGAAAGGAAATCAGACTTGTCGTGTTGTTCTCCTCGCTGCCACATGGATGGGGGCTGCAGTGCTGCATCCTGAGCTCGCTGAGAGGCTGCAATCAGCAGCAGAAATGTATGGCATGGAGGAAATGATGCTTCCAGACCAGAATTTTTTCATCAAAATAATGCTGATTTGAACTGAAAAGCTTAGATGGTGCAAAAGGATGGGGCTGTATCCAGGTCTCTCCATACTGAACAGCATGGGGCTATCAGCCTGGTGGGAGACACCTGTATTTAAGCATGAAGGCAGGTATGGGATTCTCGAGTTCCCTCTGATTTCCTTTGGCTGAAAAATCGGAGCAGGAAAATGAAATATTTACATCATATGGGACTAACAATGAAAATGTTTTTCATATTGAAAAGAAACAAACAACAGAAAAGCAAAAAAGAAAAGCATAACTCATAGAAAAAGTGTGGAACACCTCCTGAAATAGCTCTTCGGTGGCTGTGATCTATTTTTTTTCAAAGCAGTTGTGAGTTTCCCTCTAGTGGCAATAGAACACAAAGCACCTGCAGTTATGCTCCCCTTGGTCCATTTCATTGGCTTCTTAAATGGAAGTTCAAGCTTACAGAACCTGAAATGAGTTAAATTTTACACCTCACAAATCATTGCCTGAGTTAGATCTTGCACGAAACTCTTCTCAAGACTGAACTTTGGCTATTCAGAGAAACGTGTGTCACAGCCTAGAATTCATCCCAAGCTCTACCTGCTAACAAAGTGTACCAGCTATACGTATTGGCATCCTGGAAACAATTACAAGAATTAGCCAGGAGTAGTCCCAGCAATGAGATACAGCCCCAATATTTTACATTACAGTAGCACTTCTTAGCATGCAGTTTAAAACCTGTGGGCTGTGGGCTCTAGATCATACTATGCACTAGGCTTGCCCTATAAGAGCTCACAAAATAGAAAAGACTGCCATCAGTGGGTTTACATTCACAATATGGTGTTCAAATACAAAGATTTCAAGGATTTGGGAACTGAAAGCACTGAAAAATGCTGTGCTGTACATGCAGGTTGGACCCTTAACAGGCTCAGAGTCAATAGTGTGGAAACGAGGTGGCTCTCTTCAGGCTCTCTGCTTGCAAGGTGATGAGAGCAAACTAGCAGGAATCAAAAGCAGAGCTCCCACAGTAGGGGACAAAGCAGCAGAAACTGCACAGCGCTGGCCTACCCACAAGGACCAGGTTAACCTCACTGCCCAGCACTGGGAATCCAATGCAGTCCAAGGCACATTAGCTGGCTGGAAGGGTGGGTCCTTTTGGGATTAGATGAGTGACAGGTCGTTGCCAAGATTGACTTCGCTCCATGCTCTCAGCAGGCATCCAGGTGAAAAGAAGAAACAACGCAAAAGCCAAGGGATGGATACTTACCCTGACACTAGCTTTAGTGATGGTGATGGAATAACCCAACCTTACAACAGGGAAGGGAGAAGAATAAAAGCCCACTGAAAGCAATTCTTCCTTGCCAGTGACCTCAGGCAGCCATTTACACCTGTACACAGCAAAAATAAGATGCTGTTTTGCTGACTTGGGAATGCTTTGCTCCTAATTGGTAGAGGTTGGACTACATGATCTCAGTGGCCTTTTACAACCTTAAAGATTCTGTGAGATCTAAGAAGCTGCACAAGATATGAATCAGCCCCACGCTGGGGGAATTTGTGCTCACCCTTTACCATCAACCATGTTGTCCACTAAGAAATTCTGATGTTAAATGAACACTTCAAGGCAAAGCAGACTCCAGCCCACACTCACTATGTGATCTGTATCAATACTTTCTGTAAGACCTAACAACTGAACTCAAGGGAGCTTTCCTAGGTTCAAATGACAGGTGACATCCCCAGGTGAGGATCACTTTAGACAGATTGAAGAGAGATTGCCACTGTAGTGTATTATGAAACAGAAGTAATGATAAGCCCTCCAGGGGACAAAGGTACAACCCTAGAATCCACACCAGGACCAAGAAAAGGATAAATGCCCAATTCACTGACTGGGGCACTGTCATCTAGCCTTGAAAACCCTGCAGGTGGTCTCTGTCCTGCCAGCTGGTGATGTCACCTTTCCCTGCCCTAAGGGAACAAGGTGCACAGCTGCTTATCAGCAGCACATTTCCACCTCAGGGAAATGTGGCAGAGAGAGCAAAGCCATTTGCCTGAAGACATGGAAGCAGCTCAAAAGCTTTCTGAGCAGCTCTATGTTTTACCACTGAGCCACATTTTCCCTCTCCCCACCATCTTTCTCAACAACTAGGTTCATAAGAACTGATCTCTGCAAAAGTTGCACTGTGAAGGAAAAATTAAACTGACGTCTCTTCTGCAATGTTTTGCAAAACCCAGTTGATGTACTCAGTCAAGCTCCTCTTGAAAACACCAAAGCTTGCACCAGATTTGTACAGCTTTCAGGGCCTGATATGGAATCAAAGGAGATTTTTGCATTATGTGCTTGGTTCACTGTCAAAGGAATAACCATGTATGTGAGCACCTGGACTGGAATAAAACCAAGGAGGAAGGAACTTACCTGGAAAGATGTAGGGATGCAGACAATTGTCAGGTTCTCTTGTTTAACCCGCTCAGCTGTAGGAAGAAAGCAGAAGACTCGGTTTGTTCACTGCAGAATAAAAATCACAGCAGCTTTCTCTTTAAGAAATCTCAGTTCAGAACGGCCCCTCTGAATCACTGCAATTACTTGCTTGGCTTGCAAATAACTCAGTCACGCTCAAAGCACAAACAGGTGCCACCCTGCAAAGCTAAGGCTCCCTTTTCACAGAAATGTTTGAACACCCATCTAAATCCAGCCTCTGACACACAGCCATTAACCTTTGTGTCTCCAGCAAAGAGCAAGGGTTGTGCTTCATCAGCAAAACATCACCTGGGAACTCAGCCCCACTTCCACTCGCGCTCCATTAGACAGGTTTTGCTGTGCTCCTTGTAAACAGAGCTGCAGCAGCTGTCTGAGAAGTTTTCTGGCTTGTTGCCTTGGGGACATCATGTCCACTTCTTAAGAAATGTTTAAATATATAGCAGGCAAATGACTAATAAAATATTGCACTAAATGGGAGGAAATATTTCCTCCCTCGGGTTAACCTCAAATGACTAAAATCTATTACTAAGATATAATTATGGACAAAATGTTATTTTAGCAAATATAATACTTAGGGTTGAGCCAAAAGTCTGAGAGTCAGCAACAGAGCAAAGAGGTGGGCTGTAAACTTCAAGGCAACCCCACTGCCATGGTTAAAATGTAATACACAGAGCTGTGTGCTGTTAGAACTCTAATCTCAGTAGACTCAAAAAGTTGCATTTGTTTAGAGACTTGTTTAGAGTGTTGAAGTGGGGAATGGCTGTAACACTGAGCCAAACCCAGACTGCTGAATGGCAGCTCTCAAGCCACCTCCCAGACAAATCTGTGCGTGGGGTGAAGTGGGTGCAAGCAAGCAGGTCCCACCCTGATCCCATGTTTCCTTAGCTCTGCTCTAAGCCCTGCTCTGGGCCAGCTCTGCCCAAGGAGCTGGGGTCATGCAGGTAGGACACTCTGAGCTCTGCTTCTAAACAGGAGCCCCAAGGCTGAAAAGAAACTTTAGATTTCAATATGCTCTGTAATGAGGCTTGATGATAATTATCTTCACATTCGCTTTTGCAAAATTGCATTTCCCTCTCTTGATTATTTTGTGAAGAGGCTGAAATGTTCTGAAAGACACCTTGAGCTAACTAGCCCCTCAGGGCCAGCAGATCAACCTAGCTGTAGGGTATAAAAAAGAAGCAGCAAGATTTCAACCCTTGTTCTGCTTACGCCTCAGCAGGACCCTCAGTGAATACCGTGGATGTAAGCAAGCAGCATGAGCTGCATACAAATGGGTTAACAGAAGCAGAGCAGCTGCATGGCCCAAAGCCACAAAGCAAGTCAAGACATAGCAGAGCTGGAACGAAAAGGGAGATTTTTAGCTCCAGTTTGCGGTGGATGCCAGAAAAGTTCATTTGCTGGGCCTCCAGGGAGAGCAGGTGGCAATGCTCAGCCCTGCCAAGCAAAGTCAAGGAAACCAATCCCTGCTCAGGTCTCCATATGCAATCAGTTTGGAGCACGAACCTTCAGCTTCAAGGACAAAGCAGTGGGTGAATACCCCTAAAGCATGAGCTCCCAGTCCTGATCATTTAGGGTTGGTTTTCAATTAGCCGAGGGCAGCTGGGCAAGAGGACTTCCTGCAGCAGGGGAGCATCCTACCTAATCGATGCACTGCGTGGACAATTGTAGAACCACTCCCGATGCCAAGAACTTGGTTGTTCTGCAAATCAAAGAGACAGAGGAGAGCTGTTAACAGGGCTTCTTCTGCTTTTTCTGTAATTTGGATACATGCAAGGGGACACCGTGTGTTAGCATGCTTCAGACACAGAAAGGAACTCTCTCCAGCATGGCAGGGCTGCTGCTTCCTCTAGGAGAGGGTGGCTATGAGATTTTAAGCAAGTCACCCACTCCTTAAAGGATATGCGGTCACTAAACATTATTGTGTTCTGGCTCTTGAGGCGTTCAGTGCATGCTCACTGCTGGTTACTGGCAGCCTCAGCACCAGTACATCAGAGTTTGAATTCCAACTAATCCTTGAGGGACTGTGATGAGGTCAGTAAAAAGAAAGCAGGGCTTTTCCTCCCCCACAAAAACCCAGTGCAGAGGAAGAAGACTGAAAACCATTTCCACAACTTCCACATCACCACACTTACACAGGAACTGGCAGCTCAGTCTCTGAGTGCTGCTAGCCAGCAGCAACTTTGAAACAAGCCCCAGCCCTGGCAGAAGACAAGCCTTTTCCTTTTGAAAGCAGGCGATAGGAAACCATCAGCTCTGCGGCACAACGGCAGGCAACACAGCGCTCCATCCGGAGTGCTCCTGCTGGAAAGCCAGGAACTCCACACAGCCCACAGAGGAAAAAGCTGAAACAACCTCAAGATAACATCTCCCAAAGAAGCCACATAGTAATAGTGCAGGGCTGTTGCCAACAGTATGGTTAGTAAACAGTACAGAGAGTAGTGGTTCCTAGAGGATAATGAACACCATCCTCTAGAAGTGTGTAACTGGCTGCAAGAGAGTCCAGTGATACTTGAAAGATGGGTGAACCTGGCAGTGTGTGCTGGAGAGGATCACAGCTCAGCCCTGGGCTTTCTCTGCTTCTGGTCTGGCTTACAGATCACTGTGGCCTCATCCACAACACACACTTCTAAAGCATGCCACAGGCTGAGGGTGCATGGATTTATTACCTCCCAAGAGGATGCTCTATATAAGTCTGCGGTTATTATCCTCTCAACCTCCTATCCAGCCAGAGCTACCTGCTGCCTCTTGTACACTCATTTTCAGTATAATTGCCCCTTCTCTGGATGGGATCCAAAGCTGAAATTGACTTAAGGAGGCACAATATCGCTACACAGACTTCAGATGCTCAATTTCAACCCAGCTGGAGTTGCAGGCACACAGCTGCTGAGTGTCACTTCTTGGACGTTAAGCAGCTTAGAACTATCCTCTGTGTGCAACAAGTTGTGGACAGTGCCAAAGCTACAGCATTTCAATCAACTGAAATGTTACTGAGACATGAGCCTGCCTGGAAAAGTGGAGCTCAGGGCATTGCAGTCCCCCAGGATTAATGATTTCCCTCTCTTCTGCGCGCTGAAAGCTTAGAAAAAAATAAAACAGTTCTCAGAAACCCAGCATAGAACAGGTCCAGCCCTTCCTAACCAGCGTGACTCTGCAAAAGGGGAAAGGAACAAGTCACAGCCATATGCTTGCAACACTGCCAGCAGCACTTCTATGGGAGAAACCCTATAGCACCCAGTGTTTCTGGGCTTCAGCTGCAAGAGCCAAGCACAGCAGCTGCAATGGGAGAGGAGCAAGGCTCATTTTTGGCCATGTATGAGGCAGTTTGGACTCCTTGCCCTCAACTCCTAAGGTCTGGGACAGCTTCTTGAGTGCCTTAAAGGGACAGTGAGAGCCTCATTTTCCTCTTAGGTATCTTCAGTCCACTGTGGAAGTCATACCTACCTTTAATTAAATTTAAAAAAGGGAGACAAAAAGCTCTCCTCTGCTAATCCTCCCAGTTCCTCACAAGTTCTGCCATGGGCTGCCCAAGGAGCTGCTCTTCAGGATGGGTGCAAGCAAGGATAACAGCCCCAACATCAGAGTGGAGAATGAGAGACTTGTCCTGCACAACCAAGTCTGAACACAGCAGCATCTTCCAAAAGGAGTCTGCAGCTGTGTTTCTGAAGTCAGCATTTTTGAAGATTACACGGCTCCTTCTGCTAACAATGATAGCAATGGCTGCACACAAAGCTGTTGCAAAAAGCAGCTGCACCCTCCCGATAGAAGTTGAAGAAGAGGTAGATTTTCTGCAATAGCTGAGTATCCAGCTGTTCAGTGGGGACTCCAAACTTGCCTCTCCACCATTGCTTCATACCAACTCACACAGCAAATATTGCAACGCTAATTCCACTGCTGCCTATTTTACTGAATTGTTAACCAGACCCTCAACTTTAATCAGTTGGGATGCAGACAGAAACATCACCATAAGTTTGCTTAACCATAGAATAATGCAAAAGCCCAGATTTAGGAGTTGTGTTTTGCTGCAAAACCCAAAGTGTACAACTCCAAGGTTCGCTTTCAGCCAGGAGCTGATGCACACCAGGCTCCTGTCGCCCAGACAGCTTTGGAGGAGGAAGGAAAGGTTGTAAAATAAGTGAAATATTTATGGGACAGCACAGAGCCTAATGGCAACTGGGTCTGGGGGCAGCGGGAAGGAAAAGGGTTTTTTCCCCTAAATGCTCACATCGGGCTCCTTGATGCTCTTTCATCACTTCTGTTGCAACACAGCTTGCACGGCAAACACTGCAATAAACCACCGCTCAGCTTTAACCATTGATCCTCCAAGCGCTCACCATCAGCCTGTGCAGCTCCAGCCCTACCTGAGCACGGAGGGAACGATTACAGCCCGGCAGAGGACTGGGAGCACTCCTGATCAGAGCTCAGAGCACTCCAAGCTTTGGGACAGGCGCTTTAGCCCGAGCTCTTTCCCCAGCCCATCTCGCAGCGGTGGGCAAAGGGAAAGTTATGAGGCGCGAGACCTGGCTCCTAACTCGTGCGAAGCAGGGAAGGCAGGGGATGAGAAGCCCCGGGTGCCTCACCTGAACGTGCTTGTCCACCGCCGCGCAGGCTGCCAGCCTCTTGGCCTCCTCAGCCATGGTGCCGCCGGGCCGCCCGCGGCTGAAGGCTCTCCGCCCGCCGGCCCTGGCCCTGGCCCTGCCCCTCCCCGGCGGCCGGGCAGCCAGGGGCGTGCTGCGGAGCGGGCCGAGCCGGACGGGGAGCCGCATGCCGCCGCGGCCCGCCCCCGGGGGGCTCTCCCGTACGGGCTGCAGGCCTGGGCCGAGCCGGCTCACTTCCACTCCTCCTCCACCTCCTCCTCGCCGTTCTCCTCCTCCTCTTTCAGGAGGCTGGGACTTGTAGTGCGGCGAGCCGCGAACTACAGCTCCCACAATGCATGACAGAGCGCGGCGCGGCAACGCGTGTGTACGGCGGTTTGTCACTGAGGACGGAGGGCCGGGGCTCTCCTGTGGGGTGGGTGGAAGTGTTTCCTCCTGGGCCCCCAGCGCCACAAGGACCCGGAGAGGATCCAGAGGAGGGCATGAAAAGGTGCAGAGGATAGAGTGCTTCTGCTATGGAGACAGGCTGGGGGTGTTCAGCCCGAAGGAGAGAAGCTGGTGAGAGTTCAGAGCAGCCTTCCAGTGCCTAAAGGGTACTCTCTACAGAAGAGATGGGGAGAGATGCTGGAAGGGACCTGAAAGACCATCGAGTCCAACCCCCCTGCAATGAGCAGGGACACCTACAGCTCCATCAGGTGCTCAGAGCCCCGTCCAGCCTGACCTTGAGTGTCTCCGGGGATCTGCACCCACCACGTCTCTGGGCAACCTGTGCCAGTGCCTCACCACCCTTATCATCCCTTATTATCCCTTATGGGACCTGGGCGTCCTGGTGGACGACAGGTTGGCCATGAGCCAGCAGTGTGCCCTCGTGGCCAAAAAGGCCAATGGCATTCTGGGGTGCATTAAGAAGAGCGTGTCCAGCAGGTCGAGGGAGGTGATCCTCCCCCTCTAGTCTGCCCTGGTAAGGCCTCATCTGGAATACTGTGTCCAGTTCTGGGCTCCCCAGTACAAAAAAGACAGGGATCTCTTGGAAAGAGTCCAGCGGAGGGCCACAAAGATGGTGAAGGGCCTGGAGCATCTCCCCTATGAAGAAAGGCTAAGTAAACTGGGTCTGTTTAGCCTTGAGAAAAGAAGACTGAGAGGGGACCTGATCCAGGTTTATAAATATCTGAGGTGTGGCGGCCATAGCGGTGAGGCCAGTCTCTTTTCAGTGGTACGTGGAGACAGGACGAGGGGAAACGGACATAAGCTGCAGCATAGGAAGTTTTGCACGAATGTGCGTAAGAACTTCTTCACGGTGAGGGTGACGGAGCACTGGAACAGGCTGCCCAGGGAGGTTGTGGAGTCTCCTTCTCTGGAGATATTCAAGTCTCGCCTGGACGCCTACCTGTGCGACCTGGTGTAGGGAACCTGCTTTGGCAGGGGGGTTGGTCTCGATGATCTCTAGAGGTCCCTTCCAACCCCTACAATTCTGTGATTCTGTGATTCTGTGATCATAGAAAAACTTACTCAGTTACCAAGCAGAACTCACAAGACAGTATAAAACCTGATGGAAGTCTTCTTTCAGTGAGCACATAAACACAATTTTTTTCTGCTTTTAAGATGGCATCTGCTGAAACAGTTCCTGAGAAAATACCAGGGATGCAGATCAACCTTCAGATGCACCTAGAGCAGTGTTTTCAAATCCAGCAGCCGAGTTAAGACCACGCACAGGCATCTCAGTAAAAAAAAAACCTTCTATGCCGCAATCATGGGAGTTGCAGGTACAAGGTCAGCACAACGAGTAGAGAACGATCTCTTTTTTATTTGCACAACAGAAAAGCTGCTGTTGACTTTAAAAAAAAAATTCTATGCCTGACTGACTTGTTTTGTTGCCAACCTCTCCAATTCTGCTGTGATTTTTAAAGGCTAGAAACATTTCCTTTTGTTTTCCCTGGGCAAGCACACCAGTCTTTGAACAATGGGGTGTTCTTTCAACAAAGACTCTATTATCATTACCCAGGCTTATCTGGGTGAGTTGCCTTACCTTTCTGTACAGAGCAGGTGACTTGCTATTAAGGGCATGTGACTGCTGCAGGGTGGTTTGGAGATTTGTTAGCTGGCAACGAACTTTCCTGGTCATTTTATCCCAGTGAGTTACAGATCCAGTGAGCACGAGGCAATCTTTCCCAGAATATTTAATGTATGGTGTGCTAAGTATTGCTTATGCACAAAAAAAAGAGAGCACAAGACCTTTGAGAAATAGATTTCCCTTAAGCTGACTGACAACCAGCTCTATCTGCAAATGGCTCAAAATCATTTTGTACAAGCCCGTGTTCGTCCCTTGTCAAAGCCTCTCTAGGAGCCAAACTCATCTCTGCTTCAACACAGAGGAAGATGCTTGAACCTGCTTTATTTGAACAGACGTTTTCCTTGTCCGACAGGATGTCAACCCTAGCAAAATGCCACAGTGAAGAGCAGAGAAGCATGGACTACCAGGCTGGGAGAATGGCTGTATGATTCCAAGTGCTAAATCCTGCCTGTGAGGCTGAAATTACATGTTAGGAAATTACACAGTAGCTGAGATAACAGCTTGCTGTTGACAAAAAGAGGAGATTCTGCTCTTTACTCCCTTCACCCGCCATGCACTCTGGTCCTGGATATACAGATTGCACTGGCTCTGGCATGCCCCTGACCCTGTGCTGAACTGATTCACCTTGCCACAAAAGCAACAAGAGCAGTTTCTTGCCAGGTAGATGAGGTTGAGCTGGCTCAGCCAAACTTAACACATAACAACTCTGAATGGGAATGTTATAACTAGCTTAAGCTGCTCTGGCTCAGCAGTGTCCCCAAAAAGAAGTGTTCCCACCCTTCAGTCTAATCCTTGCCAGGTTTTCCTGTTCTTTCCACACTCTGGCAGGAAGCTGCTTTTTCAGTGCAATAAAACAACTAAAAGTTAGCTTTCCTGACCTTGTGCCTGTATGAGGAAGGTAGCGAGAGCAGCCAGTTGGCAGTGGGAAGCTGTGTCAGGAAAAGCCTTGCTTAAAGCTACTGCAAAACACTCAACTAACTTGAGTGAAACCCTAGTGAAGGTGCAGAGCCTCTGAGTGTCAGGTTAGCTGTGTGTCTTGTGCATTTGATAAACGGCATGAAACAGTCAAAAAAGACAGCAAGACCTATGAAGGTGAAACTTCGCCAACACAGAAGAGAAACCATGTGGTAGATTGAGCATTTTAAAGCACATCTAGCTCATCTTTCCAGACAAACTCCTATTCTGGTTGGCAGTAGCTCTCCAAGCCTGTTCCTCCAGTTACATTCCAACAGTTGCATTCTTCATACCTAATTTTTTATCCTGCGAACTCCAGTACGGTGGCATTTCTTCTGTGTAACACCTACTTCTCATCTTTGGTTTGACCTGGTGCTTGATTCTATTCTGCTTATGAAAAAATATCAGCAGAAGTGGTGATGCACTAATTACATTATATGCGTCTTTTTGAGGCTCTGAGGTTTTCTGGGAGAAATGACAGGCTATAAGTGATCACGCTGCAGCCTACTAATGGCCTTTGGTGCAGGGCAGCCACGAGGTGGCATGCTGAGCTTTCATTGCTGTGCCTCGATGCTCTGAGAGCAAGTCAATCAAGAAAAGCAGGCAATTCTGAAGTGGAGTTAGGTAAAACGTCATTCCTATTAGCAACCATCCGCACTGCAAGTGCAGGCTTTGATTTCCAGATAAACGGCTGGTTGGATTTTAGGTTACTGTCATATGATTGAAATAGATCTCTTATGTCACTCAGACAAAGCAGCGTGTGAGTCATGCTTTGCAAAAAGCAGGAAGTTTGGGTTTGTTGACACAAGTTTTTAACACAGAGACAATTATGCAGCTGTATTGCAGGTTTGGCTTTAAGGATTTCTGAATAAGATTATCAGTGTATTAGGGAAGTACATTTCCAAGCCAGGAAAGTAATAGCTTTTAGATTATGATTGTTATTCCTTATGCTGCAATAGTAAAGGGGAATGTAGGAGAAAAAACTCACTTGTAAACTGTTGGAGCCCCAAAAACAAAAGACAGCAATGGAGAAACTGCTGATCTGGAATAGGGGGGGGGAAGAAATACAGGACAATGAGTTCATAAGGTGAGGACTGGTAAGGTGCTGGAACAGGCTGCCCGGAGAAGTTGTAGATGCCCCATCCCTGGAGGTGTTCAAGGCCAGGTTGGATGGGACTCCGGGCAACCTGGTCTGGTATTAAACGGGGAGGTTGGTGGCCCTGCATGTGGCAGGGGGTTGGAGCTTCATGATCCTTGAGGTCCCTTCCAACCTGGGCCAGTCTGTGTGATTGTGTGTAATACACCTGGGTGTGGTAGGGACATTTACACAAGGCTGTTACTGCCTTAAGCATAATAAACCCTCAAGAATCAGCACAAAGGTAGAAGTGCTGGCTTAACGAAGTATGGAGATATCCTGCAAAAGCGCTTTGGCTGTTCCCGTTTTCTTAGCAGGCTGAAGATAAATAGCCAAAATGGAAGAAATGAGAAGTGTTGCTGTAAATGAGAAATGATGGGAAGCACAGCAGTTATTGGAAGCGAAGCACATCAATAGAAATCCATAACTGGCAAGGCTGAGCACAGCAGAAACCCCAGAAAGTTCTCCTCCAGGCCCATTACTAGATGAACATGATTAAAACATCAGTAGTGATGCATTTATGGTCTATGTTTGTGAGGGAGGATATGTGGTGAATTACTTAATAGTGGTGAATTTCAGTCCATTGGTAACCAATGAAGCTCCCCTTCTAGGCATGACTGCAGCCCAGAAGGTAGGAAAGAGCCTTCGCGTTCCTCCTCAGGAATCCTAGAAAGACCAGGGGAGATTCTAGAAAGCAACAGGAGTGCCAGGACGGCACGTGCCTTCATGAAGGGCAGTTGTGATATACAGCCAGTGTGGAGGTAAGAACTCCTGCTGGCCTGGCACCAAGAAATGGTGCATGTGACTCAGTTATAAAGCAACGAATGACACTTTTCAAATATATATATATATATATATATTTATTTTTTTTTGCTTAGAACAGCACGATACGTTAAGGAAGAACTGTAACACAACATCAGTTCGGCATCTATTAAACGCCGGCTGTAACGGGCACCTCACGCAGCCAGTCTCCCCTCACACAGAGCGCGTGCACGGCGCCCCCCCTTCCCGCCCGACCAGTCGCCCCTCCCCGCCCCGCGCGCCGACGTGCGCGCGCCGCTGTCCCCGCCCAGCCGACACGGTAAAAGAGCCACGTCTCCAACCCGGCGGAGGGCCGGCCGGGAAGAGGCGGGGCCGCGCAGCCCTTCTCTCCAGTCAGCAACACATGTGGCGCGCCTTCTCTACCAATCCGCGAGCAGCTCGGTGAATCATGCGCTTTCGATTGGCCGCGCGTTGGCAGGGAGGGGAGAGAGCGGCGTGAATCCGATTGGCCCGGCGGCTCTGTTGACAAACACCTCTTCCTCCCTCCCTCTCCCTCGGCTGCGCCAATAGAAGAGAAGCGGCGAGCGGAGTGACGTGCCGGCTGACCAACGGGCTCGCTCCTCGCCGTGAGGGGCCGGGCGGCGGCGGCGGCAGTGCCGGTACGTGGCGGGCGGGCGGGGCGCCGGGCGCCCATTCCGCAGCGGCGTTTGCGGCGTCGGCAGCGTTCATGCCCTAACGGCTGCCTCGAGGCGGGGCCCCTCCATGCGGGGCCCGCGGTGCCGCAGCGCTCTGGCCGCCTTAACTGTTCTCTTCTTGTTGGGAACGGCGGCGGGCGCTGAGGAAGCTCCGCGGGGCGATGCGGCGGTGGTGGAGGAGGCCGCTTTCGGGCTGGGGGCGGCAGCCGCCGCTCTGCCGGCCGGCTCCGCCGATGTGACGGTGGAGGACGACGTGGCCGCCGCGCCACTCGGCGAGCAGGAGGCGGAGGGCAGCGGGGAGGCCCGGAGCGGCAGCAGGTGGGACTGGAGCCGTGTGACGGGGGCCGGGGTTGGGCTCGGGCCGTCCTGCCCTGGGGATGTGCTGCGTGCTTTGTGCCCAACCCTTCGTTTCGTTGTGGCTGGGAGGGAGGAAAGGCGGGTGGGACGGGTTGCCCGATGGTCAACTTTGAGAGTGCAGCACGGGGAAATGCGACCCTTCGTAACCGCGGGCGACCTAAAGCTGCGGCGGAGGGATGGTTTTAATGAATGAGTCAAATGTGGCAGCGTTACTGGGCTGTTCGCTGTCTGTTTGGGAATTGGCTGAGAGCAGATGAGGTGATAAACCACAGAGTCAAAGCATGACTTAATGCTTCCTTTATTTGAGAGCCCGTTCTAAAAATGAAAAGCCAGGAGCTTTCTGTTAGTTGAGCACAGAACTGGCTGCTAACTTTGCGTCCTGTTACGTGTAAAGCAAATCGATTTTCCTGTTAGCAACAGGAGCATCTATTTGTATGTCAAGCTATCCAAATCCTGGCTGGTTTATTACAGCTCTGCTGTACTCTATTTTTAATGTGACCTTAATGTACTTAGCACCAAAAAGTACTGAAAAATATTTTTTTATATCTATATCTATCTTTATATCTATAGAGTTAAATGGAGGTGCACCAAAGATGCTCAATCTGATCATTTCAGCCTAAGGTTAAATGTAGGGATTCTCTCATTGATCAGCCCATTGGAGTAGATTTGCTGCCGTCGAATGATGGGGCTGTAGTATTTGCATGCATTTCTTTCTTTCTTTCATCTGTGTTTGTGAGAAGTATGCTCCCCTCAGTTGATTGTTCTTCAGCTACAAAATATCTGTGTAATGCAATGAGGTCTCAGTACAGGATGAAAAAAAACTCACTCTAAACTATTTTCCCTGTAGATGAATAAATATAACTGTGGTTTTGAGGAATTTCTCATTCCTAGAAGAAAGTAAATATGATGGACAAGAGGGAATGGTTTTAAACTGAGACAGGGGAGGTTTAGGTTAGATATTAGGAGGAAGCTTTGCACACAGGGGATGGTGACACACTGGAACAGGTTGCCCAAGGAGGCTGTGGATGCCCCATCCCTGGAGGCATTCAAGGCCAGGCTGGATGTGGCTCTGGGCAGCCTGGTCTGCTGGTTGGCACCCTCCACATAGCAGGGGGTTGAAACTGGATGATCATTGTGGTCCTTTTCAACCCAGGCCATTCTATGGTGGTTGGTGGCTTACCTTGCTTTTTGCTTACAGATAGGTAGATTTGAAGTTGGAGCAGACGTTCAGAGTTAGACAAATAGCTGCCCCAAATGGCTTTGGAGTCCAAAATTAGGATTCTGTTTTTTCCAACTGAAGCAGGAATAGCAGTAAATATTGTACCTAAGCAATGATATGTTCTGCTCTTTTACTAACAAAAAGAACTCATTTGAGTAGATGCAATTCTTTAGTACAGCGAAAGTGTGTGGACAGACCAAATCAGTGTTCCTCTGTCCTGTTGACATCTTCCTTTATGTCTTGGCCCCTTTCTTCTGTTTCTAGGTAAATATACTCCACTAATGTGAAGTAGAGCTGAGCTGAGTTCAGGCCACCAGAACTCAAAAACTACTGTGTTCTTCATGGGATGTAGCTGTGGTTATCAGCCTCAGGAGAGGCCTTTTATAAATGTGTGACAAAGTCTTTAAGAGTCTCTTGCATAGTTTTGAGAGGGAACATTGTAACTATGCTTTAATAACCAATTAGTGAAAGAGGAGAGGAAATGGTAAGGAAATAGATTTTTCAGATTTTTCAGTTAATTGTAGAGACTAATTCTGGATGTGGTGTGTTTGAGGGGGAAGTATTTTTAGATGCTTTTTCATGTTGGAAAGTGAAATCTGACAGTATATTGTTAGTGCAGTCTATTGGCTGCTGCAGTTGGATATATATCTGCATGCACAGTTGTACTGGTTTTTGTCTTAGTCCTTCTGCTGGCCACCTCTAAGGACCCAGCAGGGATTTTCTCCTCCTCTGTTACCTGGTTCATAAGGTGCTGTGGAGCTGTAGCCAGAGACAAGGTGGAAGTACAGCAGTGTTTGTTAATCAGGAGGCTGGTTGATGTGCGCTGGAATCGAGAATACTGTTGTTTCAGATTGAATATTAGGAAAAAATTCTTCTCAGAAAGAGTGGTAATGCATTGGCATAGGCTGCCCAGGGAGGTGATGGGGTCGTCATTGCTGGAGATGTTCAAGAACTGTGGGTTTGTGGCACTGAGGAACATGGTTGTGGGCATGGGGATGGGCTGGGGTTGCATTAGATGATCTTAGAGGTCTGTTCCAACCTTAATGACTTTCTAATCCTATTTCAACTTCATGCCAATGACTGAATACTCTAACCGCAATCAGCAGCAGCTTGCAGAAAGATGAATAAAACTCAGTCATTTTAACCTAGAATAAAATTTCATTTTCTTAACCATGTGCTACTGCTGTATTTGGCATTATATGCTACAGTAAGCTTAAGGCAGCACAGTGAGCTGACAGAAAGGAAGTGGCTTGCCTGTTTCTAAGCTCTGACTGAAGCAATCTCTTGAAGTAGCCACCTAAATTGATGTTGTCAGACTGTTAATCTACTGCTTGATCAGAACACCTGGAAGTTGGGGGAAAATCTTTTTTTTTTTTTTTTTCTTTTCACCACTTCTTGCTTTTGGTACTCAAAGCAACAGGCAATGGAATATCACAGAGGAAGGTGATAAACCTGGAAAATCGGACAGTGAGAAAGTATGTAACACAAGCATCAGTGTAGACAGGGCACATGTAGATGAATTAGAAACACTAAACCAATTAGAGTTCAAGTGACAGGATTTTAACTCACTGGAGTTGCTCAGAGATGGAGAGAATAGGCATTTAGATTTTAACATATAGAAAAATGCAATAACAAAGGATTTTATTACAAGAGCTAGGAATTATTAGTGTGCTTTTTGTGACGTGCAGGAATGCTGTTGAAAATCAAGGTGAAGATGGGACCAGAGATAGAGATGGATTGGTCCTGGTTCTGTCTCATCACAGTGTTTGTTCAGCAGGTGGAGTTTGGGAAATAAAGTCCACTTTCCAACTGTGAACTGATGGAGCAAATAAAGAGTGCTGCAGCATCCAGAAAGTGTTGGGGGCTTTTAGGGTATATGGGATATGCAGTAACCATTGATTGAAGTAGTTTAATTGAAGAGGGTGTGCTGTTGGTGCAGAAGCTCCCTCTGAAGGCTTGGTTGTTTGTTGTTTTGTTGTTTTTTCTTTAAACTTACATTTTTAATGGGCTAAACTTAAAACTTAGGTGCAGTTACATTGTGATTTATCTGAGATTTATGGTGTGGGTACAAATTCAAGCACTGCCACGCTGAGTGGCAAGGCTTCAATAATGAGGGCTCTTGGTGGAAGGCTGATATTTACATCAGGTGAGAAAAGATCATATGAAAAGACACAGGCATAAAATATTCCTTACTTAGGGTTAATGAAAGTGGGAAGAATTAGATAAAGAAAAATTAGCTGGGAAGGAGGCAGATCATTCTGTGATGTTAGAATCTGTCTCTTCTACCTGCTGAGGTTATCTCCTCTCCAGCTTTTCTTTCATAACCAACTTCTCAGCTGACCAACATAAAATTGAAATAGAACCACTTGGAATAATATTTTTATGCAGTGCCAGAGAGCTTCAGATGAATTATTTTACAGTAAAACAATCAGATTCTGATCAGTGTGTGTCCAAGGCCTTTAAGGCACCTGTTTACAGTGCATGAGAACAGTCTCCTGCAGTCCGGTTTATTATTAACCCAATCCTGATTTCTGCATGGTTGTAATAATTACGTGTGCTTGGTTTATACAAACACGTATTCCACTGTTCAAATATTTGCACATCTGACATTTTTCTTTAAGAAGCTTATGGAAGAATGTGTTGCTTGGCTGCCTTTGGAAATAAGGGCTGCAATTATTTTTGCTACAGGTTGAAGATGTATTTAATTGCTCCTATGCTCACCTGTATGAGCATTTCTACCCCCTCTTGCCCCCTCCCACCCATGTTCCTATCTGCCTATCAGGCTTATTTGCACAGTTCCTCATTCTCATTGAAACCAACGTCTATAAAGAAGTCCTTCTGGGTCACTAAATCCTGCTGCCCTCAGTACACGCTGTCTGTAAAGAGATCAGACCTCAACTCCCTGCCTTTGAAAGTCGGTGAGCTTGCAGCAAGCCAAAACTGTCTACACATCCCTGGCTTTTTCTGGTCAGAGCACAACAAGTTCCAAGGAAATAAAAAGACAGTTCAAAATTGCTTCAGCAGTGTTTTATCTCTGGGCATTCACTACCTGTGAGTTCTGTTGGTGTATGTATTTGGTTTGTTTTTAATTGATGCTTGAATTCTGGCCTGATCAGGATTGCTTGTTCTAATGGCACTACAACGTAGGAGAATCGATAAGCTTCAGGCACTGTAGAAACCAGCAGCTCGCTTGCTGTTGCCATGCATTTCCAGATAGGCTACTTAAAGCTTTAAGTGGCATAAGTCAATTTGCTTGCTTTGTTGCCTGTAGTGGCTGGAGGTTTCTCGCATCACGTGTTTGTCTTGAGTGAGACTTCTTTGTTTTAGGATGCATAAATCTCCCCCAGGATTTCCTTGTTTCACCCAGAAGCACTGAAAACTTAGTTGTGGCTTAACTCTTCTTTTTTTTTTTTTTTTTTTTTTTTTTTGGACATACTGATTTACTTGATTTATTATTACTGATTTTGTTTGATTTGTAAGGATGAAGAAAGGTTGAGGGAACTGGGATTGTTAAGCTTGGAGAAGAGAAGGCTCCAGGGAGGACTCTTTGTGGCCTTCAGTACTTGAAGGGAACTTATAAACAGGAGGGGAAATGGCTGTTTATGAGAGTGGGTAGTGATAGGACAAGGGGAAATGGTTTTAAACTGAGGCAGGGGAGGTTTAGGTCAGATATTAGAAGGAAGTTTTTCACACAGAGGCTGGTGATGCACTGGAACAGGTTGCCCAAGGAGGCTGTGGATGCCCCATCCCTGGAGGCATTCAAGGCCAGGCTGGATGTGGCTCTGGGCAGCCTGGTCTGGTGTTTGGCGACCCTGCACATAGCAGGAGGCTGGAACTAGAAACTGGATGATCACTGTGGTCCTTTTCAACCCAGGTCATTCTATGATAGTCCTGCATGCTGAAGGGGAGTTAAAACATCTTCAGACATCCTAGTATTGGAACAATACCAATTTTGACATAATGACTAATGACCTTCTGTACAGTGCCTGCTTCTGTAGGTGAAAGGTTTGGCATAATCTTCATTTTCCTTGCTGATCTTTTCCTTTACATGCTGTTGGTTTCAGTGACCTCAGATGTGGACTCAGTAGCAACCGCTCCAGAGTGCTTTAGAAAGGACCACTCTGAACTTCCAGAACACTAGTGAAGTCTTCTTTTTTTTTTTTTTTTCATAATAAAACTTAGTGTTAAGGCCAGGCTGGATGTGGCTTTGGGCAGCCTGGTCTGCTGGTTGGCGACCCTTCACATAGCAGGAGGTTGGAACTGGATGGTCATTGTGGTTCTTTTCAACCCAGGCCATTCTATGATTCTTTGACATGTTAAAGTTCTCTGTGAAATCAACTGAATATGAATTCAGTTCATAACTAGTTTAGTTGCCATCCAGTATTGTTGTGGTATCACATGCATGTAGGACCAAGAAATCAGCCATCTCCCTTAGAAATGAACTCTGAGAGCATCTTATAGCATATAAATTAGTTTGATATTCAGCAACAGGTTTATATTTTCTCTTCTTGTTGCTCGGGGTAAAACAAAATGCTGTTTTGTGGCACATGTCAGCATAGATTTATACTTAATGCAGTGGGGTTCCAACTTTAGAAAACATCTAACTGATCAGCTACCTGTTGCTGAGGTTTTGACTCTGGATGTTTCCACTTGCAGATCTTTAGTAATTATCAGCACTTTGGATGGGCGAATTGCTGCGCTGGATCCTGAGAATAGTGGAAGAAAACAGTGGGACCTGGATGTGGGATCAGGTTCTCTGGTGTCATCCAGCCTCAGTAAACCAGAGGTAAGGCTTGCTCTTTCTCCTGACTGTCTTCTGAAACAGAGTTGTCAGTAATGAATTGAATGCCATTTCTTCTGTATCTAATATCTATTAAATAATGCAGCAAAACTAGTATGGACAAAGTTTGACAGCTGGTCTCAAACTTATTTTTGTGAGGCTTACATCATGTTGCTGTTTCAAACTTGAGTGGGTCCTACTATTGGCAGGGTTGGTAACTATCAAACTAGATGATGTAACTGGGTTTGGGAATTGTGTGCTGTTGCTGACTGGAAACAAGTTACTTGAAATTTGAATGGAACAGAAAGATCATCTGCTTTGTATTACTAGAGTATGTTTTGGCAAGTACTGTCACTTTTTTTTTCCTCTCAACAAAAGCAAAAGTCCTTGTGACTTAGCAAATGAACAAAAGATTGTTTCTTATACTAGATAAGCAGGCTGCCTATGAAATAGAATGTATTAGCAATGAAATAGAATGTATTAGTGATGAAATGGAGCACTGAAGGTCACGCTGAAGGACTTAGTGGGGGACGGTTGCATCATTTCTTGCAGATAAGCTGTAACAAGGAAATTTAGGGAGTTAAATTTCTTGTTTGGTGCCATTTCCTCCATCAGTGGTTGCATTTCCACTGGTTTTGAATTCATTTAAACTAGAAATTAGGAGAGGTTTTCTTGCTTTTTTTTTCTTCCTACATTGAGGAAATGATCTATGAGTTGATACCGAGCTCTCCTAGAATTAGGAGGAGTAAAAACATGAACTATGAAGTGGTTTGTGGTGCTGACAAAATGCTTGGTCCTTCACTGTCACAAATGGCTGAAGTTGATAACCAGTCCTATGCCGTACTTTTGCACGATGAACAGCAAAGAATGAAAGTTGAATGATGGTTATTCAGACTACATGAGTGTGGTTTTTTGTGGCTCCCCTTGACATCTACGAGAGCTCTGCTGAAAGATTTGGTTTGATGCTGTGGGTGAGAGCTGGTAGTGAAAGGGTGAGAGCTGATAAAAAGCATCTCAGACTGACTGCAAAGCTGAAGTGAATGTTGACCCGTGTTCCTTGTTTCTGAGGGACTTGTATTTCCAGATGCAATCTTTTGACGCTTGTTTCAGATATATTTTTGTATTTATATTCTTTTGTAAAAGAAACACTGTGGGAAAGAAGAACTTTATCAAAGATGTGTTCTACAGCAGAACTGAAAAGAATATGAAGGCTGTAATGAGCTTGGTAAAGAAGGTGTCATCCTTCACAGATATCTTTTGTACTAGGAACTTGAAATATTGGCCTGATACCAGTTGCTGTGAACAGTTTGAGATTAGGAGCAGAAATAGAACCACCACGTTGAAAACAAACATTTGTAATCTATACGAAGAAAATAATTTTTCGTTACAAACTAAGACATGAGCCCAAGTTCAAGATATTCAGATACCAAGAGTTCTGGCATGTATTACTGTATGAGTTTTCTTACAAATCTCTATTTTTGCGTCTAAACTGGTTGGAGTTTTGATCTTCTTACGGTGTGGTATGACTTTAGAAACTGAAGGTTGATGCCTGAACAGCAGAAACTGTACTTTGTTCATGCACTGTTTAGCTCATTTCTCTGACTACAAGTTAGCAAGTTGTGGGAATCCTTAAATTACAGTTTGAATGTTATGTATATGGGAAATGTTCTGATAGGCTTTCAAACTGTTTCATTTCTACATCTGTGGCCAAAGACACCGATGGCTTTTGGCATTTAACATGAAGAGATAACTGATAAAAGTAAAAGTAACAGTTCATTTTGACCTTTTAGAAGCTGTTAAGAATCATGAATATAGGCCTTTTAGAACAGCCTTTGTTGAGACAAAGCTTACCAAAAACTTAAGTAATGAACGTTCCACATTAGCTACTCTGAAATGTTTCAGTATTTAAATGTCGGTATTCAGCTGAAAGATGTCATAGTGAATTTAGGGACTATGGGAATTTAGGGAAGTTGGCTTCATTAGTGTTGTTGGGCCATCTCTATTTTGAGTCAATATATTTAATTCCCCAGGGTCTCACTGTTTGTCTTCTCTCCACTTTAGTGTTTCAGTTCTGTTTGGGCACGCGGCGTGTTTTACTCAAAGTAACTACTTTTTCTTCCTCTTCCAACATTTTTGAGGTAGCAAGTTCTCTCTGCTTACAACCACAGTATTATCTTTCCCATAAAATAGCATAATTATGTACATTGTTTATCTACATCTTGCTAGGAATGGCAGGTGGCAAATTCCTTTTGCATTACATTTGGAGTGTTACTGTGTTCCTTCAGAATGAGGAGAGTTGGGCTGCTGTGTCTGAGTTCTTTCTTACTCTTGTAAAACTTTCATCTATTTTGGATGAGAGCACAATCAATTCCAAGCCCTGGTGCCAAAGTATCAAATCCATTTCTAAATGTGCTTTAAGAGACATGAGGAATTCAAACTTTAATTGTTTAATAAAGCTGTAGTTACTGCCTTTGCTTGCTTGCAAAGTGTTAACTTGTCTATTTGGAGCTTGTGTGTTAATTAGGAAAGCAAGAGAGTAAGATTTCAAATGTTCCAGCAGCTCTGTCAAACACTTCAGATCTTGAAACTGCTTCTTAAGACGCCGACAAAAAGAGTTGTTCATCATTTGTCGTGTGAACAGATCAATTAGAAAGGAAAGTCTGCTGAACTACTGATTGTTTGTCTGGGTAACTAAAATAGTAAAATTCTTTGTCTCGGAGCTCCAATGTACACAACCATGGTCAGTGTGCCAATGCTGAAAATGTATGAGATTGCATTTCAGCCTTGTGCATCAAAACTTCAGCCAGTGTTAAAATGAAAAGCCATTCTCTCCAAGCTGCACCATCAAGATTTATCATTACCTGCACGTGAAGATTGCCTGCTGAAGTCCAAGGTGAAGTCATTGAAGCTTACCTTTTCCACAAATGAACTTACTTTGAATGAAAAACATTTACTCTTTAAATTTAAACTTTTTAGTGAATGCACCATCTGTAGTTAGAACACATTTTGGAGAGTCGACCTGTTAAAATTAGAGCTGCCTCTCAAGCAGTGGAAGTGGTTTATAACACATTGTTATGAGACTGTTGTCATGTACTAACAAGGGCAATGTGTTCTCTTATTTGCATAGCTTCATACTGAATTGCTTAATGGCATACTGTCTTTCTTTCATGTATTCTCTATTACACAAGGAGAATTAGTGAAAGCTTGGCAGCGTATTCAAATGACCAGCCAGGAGAGGTGAGCGTGACAAGGGGAGGCTGGAGAAGGGGTGATAGGAGGCAGGCTAAAAGGTGGATCATCTGTAAAGATACTGCTTTGGAAAAACTGGTAGCTTTTCTCCTGGTGTGGTAAGAAAGAGAAAAAGCAAGTAGCATACTCCATTGTGATGATGTGAGAGTAACAGCTTAAAGATTCATGACTGACTATTTTTTTCTTTGCTATCAGGAATACTGCAGGGAGTTCAGCTCGACAGAGTGGCACCAATTGTGTTTTCACTGGTCCAGGTAGAGGGTATATGGGAATGTACTCAATAAAAGTAACTGTCCTGGTCATAATTCTGTTGTTACAGACTAATCCCCAAGTAAGAACTGCATTTTTTTTATTGGAGAGATTTGAGATTATGGAACAAAAAGCATTTTAGTCCATGGATATGACATTGTAGGAGCTTAATAAACATGCCACCATACACTGGAAAAATGCAGTAATGGTTTTATATATTATAGCAAAATTCACCTACACCCTTATCACTCTAAAAGTTCATAGTGTAACCACACAAAATAAGATTTGCTACAAATTCAAGGAATTGTGAGATTTTCTGGGGCAAAAGTGCCAGGATGTGGGGTTTTTTTGGTGGGTTGTTTTTTTGTTGGTTTTTTTTTTTTTTGCAGGACAGCCTGGGATTTCCTTCAGAGAAATGCAAAGATGCAAAAAAGTTTTACTCTGAAGTCAGCACGAAGCTCTTTGTGTTGTATTCAAAGTGGATCTATAGACACCTTCAGCAGTTTGTTCCTTCTTTCTCCTTTGGAAGAGGACAAGGCTGCTGCTTAGAGCAGGCAGTTGTGAAACGATTTCAAGGTCTCCAAATCTCTGCTAGAAACAGCATTTAATATGCAGTATAAATGTTTTGGGTTTTTTTTGTTTTTTTTTTTATTTGTTTTTTTGCTTTAACTGTGTCATAAACATGTAGAATTTTCAATGCTTTGGTTCTCTAAAAGAAAAGGAATGAGAATTTCTGCTGCAAAGCCAGTTGCTTTCAGGTGCTAACTGCCTGGACTTTGCTGCACATTGGATAAAGCATCTGCTGCACCCAGTCCTGGACAGAGAAGGGATGTGAGTTATCCTGGGTTGTTTTGGGAACACGGGAAAAGATTCAGCCTCACTCATCCTTTGGCCTCTTACAGAAGGAATTACCAAACCCACAGTGCAGCAGGTCAGGGCAAGATGAGAGGTCAGCATACCCTCTGGGCTCCTGGCTTTTGATTTGTGGATTCTCTTCTGTGTGCCCTCACAGAGGTTGGGGGGAGGGTGGGGGGGTGAATAATGTAACTGTCTCTTTGAAAGAGAAATCTTGTGACATCAGCTGCAGGAAAATCACACCCGTTGCTTACAGCACCCCTGCAGCAGCATTTTATTAACCTGATTTAAAATGAGGTTTTTTGTTTGGCCCGTCGTTTTCTAGTTTAGTTAGTTTTCAATTAAGTCACTGTCTGTAAATATCATCCAATGAAAAGCTGAGATGTGTTTTTCGGGTATGGGTGGGGAATACTTCACTGTCAGTCATGCAGTCATGCTTGTTTGAGTGCTTTCACTTAAAGGGTTATTATAGCAGCTTTTGACTACAATGTTGAATATTCTGAATTTCTATCAAACCTGTACAAATTTTTCCTGTTGCTCCTAGGAGTCACTGGGTAAAATAAAAGGAGATATGTTTCAATCTACAGGAGCACTGAGAAAATGGCTGTCTGGGCTCTCGCTTTTTGCTTACAAGCAAGTTGTTCTGCCTGGCTCACTAGGGTTAATCTTAACTTTTAATGTGTTTGTGCATCTTAAAACATCTGGCACAGGACACGTCAGCAACAGAAGCAATCTGTGCTGCTTAGCACTTGGCTTTGTGCACGATTCAGGCTGCTTGCAGGAGCAAATGCTGTGCACTGAGGTCTGTCTGCCATCCGCAGAGAAGAAATTGGTCGTCTTATGCTTCAGAGTTTGTACAAAACTCTCAAAAGCAGAACTTTACTCCTGAAAGGGAAGAATAAAAATGTTTAACATTTCCAATGGTGATGCAAAATTATTTTCCAGCTGTTCTATGTTGTCACCAGGTGCAAAGCCCCAAATTGCCACTCAGTTTGAGTAGACAGAGTGCATAAAACGGTTGACTTGTTATTGAAGCAGGTAACTTGGAGGAATCCTATTTCCTGACAGGTAAAGTGATATACTTTTAATTGTCTGGAAATGCATATTAATAGAGTTCCTCACGTCCTGTAGTTCTTCCTTATTTTTGTATACTGCTGGGGTAGATGCAGGAGCACCAAATGCTTCTGTTGCTGGAGATATCGTTCCTCTGGAGGAAGGCATAAACCAGTTCTCCATTATACATCTTGTCTGTAATAGAAATGGAATTAAACTATCCTGAATGAAACACAAGATGTGGGGATTGATAACGACAATGTTGTTGAGGTTTAGAAGTGGTTGGTTTATAACTGAATATTGTGTGGTAAGAGGTCCTGTGTCAGGTTATCAGCTGCCATCTCTATTCCTCTGCAGGGGAAGGAAATGTGATCCTGCGCTGCTTGAGGGCACAGAGAGATATTAGAGTCTTAAATGGTCCTGGAAAAGCTCATAATGAATGAGAAGTGAGTGTCCAGAATTGTACTTCAAAGGAAGATAAATTCTAATTGCAATTGAGACAGAAAAGGCTTATTAGGGCTATCAAGGGGAGTGGAGCCTGTATTTTACAAGAAGAGAATAGATGTGACTGCTCTTTAACTACACGAATGTATTATGATTACTGATGACCCAGACAGTTCTTTTTATTTTGCTGGCAACGTGCAAGGTGCATTTGGCAATAAAGCAGTGAATGCTTTGCAGCCTTGCTGCCTGTTGCTGAGTGTAGGTCTTTGCTGCTTTCTGGGTGAAACTAAAATTATAATTCTCCTGGCAGTCATTTTTCTAATGTTTAGTGGACAAAATATCATCAGAGAAAGACAAATTGTTTTTAAGTATCTGCAGGGCTAGAAGTTGTGCTGTTGTAGGAACTTGTTAAGTGGAATTGCTAATTGACACTTAGCAAAACTAGGGATTAATGTGCTGCAGCAGCATGTGTTTTGGTTGGGTGACAAGTAGTTCTCTTGCTTAGAAGAGTGGCCTTGTGCTGTTTTGATAAATACATCCTCAAAGACAATAATCTAAGTTTAATGATTTGTGCAATTAAAAAAAAAAAAAAAAGGCTTCCTATAGCAGCAGCTTGGTGGCTTTCTTGCTGACACTTAAAGTAGTTAGCACTGATGAAGCTCTGATAAAGTGCTGACATGTGTCTCTAACTTGTGCTGTAGCAATGTCTGAAGGGGGGGGGGTGCAACAGTTTCTGTTCCAGGGCATGTGGGGAGCTGAAATAACGAGATATTATGGCTGGTGTGATATCAGAGCACTCAGCCCTAATTCTCACAAGTGATGCTCTTCCTTGAGCACTGCAAGCAAAGTTTTCCCTGGCAGTCACTCAGGGTTAATGGTTATGGCCAGCTTTCATCTGTTATGCTGACAGACGTGGTCAAAATGTATTGCAGCAAATCTTGGAAAGGTCATTTATCATCATCTTGCTGTCTCTGTTTAGTTATCTTTATAGTAGCCTGTAATTTAATTACATATGGTACACTGCATGTTTTGTATTGGTTGTTAAGCAGCTCCAGTGTTTTCTGTTCTGAAATGGGTTGGCTCTAGTGATGCCTAGGCAAATACTCATTTCAGAACAGCATGAATGACTTGGGTACTTGGAACCTAGCTGCCCAAAATGCAACAAAGTGGTTTATTCTGCCCTACACCACTTTTGAACTTCTGGCCTGTAACTTTATCTGTAAAAGGAAGTGTTTGTTTCAAGCGTTAAACACTCCAGACAGTTCAGCAAATCATTCCTTTAACACAGCTGCTGCTATCCCATTTCCAAAATTTAATCTGGACTTTACCCTCCGTGCACAGGTAACTTTGTTAATCTTTCTCTCAAGTTTGCTGCATGTTTCATGCTTTCTGTCCTCTAACTTTGCTACAACCTGTGTGTTCTTGAAGAACGAGGATGCATTTGCAATTTTCTGTTGTTCTCCTTTACTGGGATCTCTTCTCATAGGAATCGCTCTGTGAATCAGTCTTCCCCTACTCCTGGGACTTTGTGTCCTTATCTAAAAGACCACCCTGCCCAGGCAGGGCCAGGGAAGAAGCACAGCCAGCCTGGCAGAGATCAGCTTAAATCCTGGACTGCTGAAGTGATGTGGGTTGGTGTTACTGCTCATGTGTCCCATCTCTTAAGTGAAGTATCTTGCTTAGCTTCCTGCTGATGCTGTAGGAGCCCATATAGTGATAGGACAAGGGAGAATGGTTTTAAACTGAGACAGGGGAGGTTTAGGTTAGATATTAGGGGAAAGTTTTGCACACAGGGGATAGTGATACTGGAACAGATTGCCCAAGGAGGCTGTGGATGCCCCATCCCTGGAGGCATTCAAGGCCAGGCTGGATGTGGCTCTGGGCAGCCTGGTCTGCTGGTTGGCGACCCTCCACATAGCAAGGGGTTGAAACTGGATGATCATTGTGGTCCTTTTCAACCCAGGTCATTCTATGATAGTCCTGCATGCTGAAGGGGAGTTAAAACATCTTCAGACATCCTAGTATTGGAACAATACCAATTTTGACATAATGACTAATGACCTTCTGTACAGTGCCTGCTTCTGTAGGTGAAAGGTTTGGCATAATCTTCATTTTCCTTGCTGATCTTTTCCTTTACATGCTGTTGGTTTCAGTGACCTCAGATGTGGACTCAGTAGCAACCGCTCCAGAGTGCTTTAGAAAGGACCACTCTGAACTTCCAGAACACTATTGAAGTCTTCTTTTTTTTTTTTTTATAATAAAACTTAGTGTTAAAGAGGGGGATGGAATAATGTCAAAATAAAATCTTTCTTAAAGTACTGTGCGTTTTTTTTTTATTATTATTAAGGAGAACAGTTTTTAAAAGTCTGTTACCATGGCAGCAAAGCAGGCTGGCATCTCTGCAGTCAAAATCCCAAGCCTTGTTTGACTGTGACTAAAGTAACAGTGGTATTTTAGTTTGCTGCTCTTCAGAAGAGGGATCTGATTGCACAACACAGTGTTGGAGAACTGATCTCTTTTGAAGCCAAGGCAGTCTAGTTAACATGCTGCAGTTCCTGTTTCACTGCATGGCTGCTCAAGGGAGGCCAGAGGACAGAGTAGCACTAATTCTTTTAATGGCCAACTTGAGCCAAACACAATACTATGCCCCTGGTGCTGGCAAGGAGTGTTTTAATTCTCAAGCTGCTCTGCTGCTGTCATATATTACTGTTAGCACTGCTCCAGTGTAAAAAGCAGTTTTGTAAGCTGCGAGGGTCCTGACACTCAATCAGGCTTTAAGATCTGAAGTGTAGAATTATGCTGGAGATACCAAGTACAGTCGCTTAATAAAGCTGTTGGAAGTGTGTTGTAGATGCTGCTTTGAGGAAAGAGGGGAGCAAGGAGTTTCCAAAAAGGAGTTTCCAGACAGCTTCCCTACTGTTCATCCAGGCACGGGATTATAGCATTGCTTCTGCTCTCTGGCTGGATTCTGCACTAATCATACATGAAACACAGGACCTTGAAAGTTAAGTCCATGTCTTGGTCCAATCTTTTCTAACCAATGGAAGATGAAACAGACAGTATCAGGTAGTGGAGTATAAGACATGGTGGAGAAAGAAGAAAAAAATGTATTAAAACTACTTTCAGATAGAACTTAATATGGGCAGGAGCAGAGGAGCAGATTTGGACACTTCGTGAATCCTGTGAACTCCTGTTTCTGGGTGAGCCACAATTACAAAAGTCATCCTGAAGTTTTAAAATCACATATGCTCATTAACCCTATGCAAAGCTGGTGTGCCTTTTCACTGTATCACAATCTGACTGAGATGAAACCTACTTCCTCAACTACTCTGATGTGCTACTTGGGCATAGGCTGCCTTCTTTAGAGCAAAAAAATAATGCCTCCCCAGACTGCAGCAACAAATACTGATGTATCAGAATTCAGGTGCAACCTTTCTCAGTGCACTGGTCTTAAAGATGTTTTCAGTGTGTATGCTATTTAGCAGAAATAGGATGGCTGTTAGGAGCAGGTACATGCTTTGCAAACAGCTGCTATGCAGAAATAGGTAATTTTTATAAGAAAGTTTAAAGAAAAGTGTGTCCTGATTCTGGCTGGTCCCTTCACAACAGTGTATTTCTGTTTGAATAGAGTTTGCCTGTTAGTAATGCTGTTGTCTTTGTGTAGCAGAGATTCTGAAGGGAAGATGTGCATCAGCCATCCTGAAATCCAAGCTGAGGAGCAGAACTGAGCTTTCCTATTAGAAGAAAGAAGTAAACCAGTGTATCTGTGCAGATACCTCCCAGCATGCCTATTGAAAAGACAGACAATAAATCAGTTCCAGACAAACCTGAGCTAGGTGCGTTGTAAGGCCATGCCCTGTGTGTGACCTAAAAATCTGTAGAAGCTTAGTATAGAGGTAACCCTACTGTAGGTGCCTGCAATTTCTTTTTATATGTGGAATGTGAGGCTATTGCTTTTTCTTTCCCTGATTTGTGTAGCTGCTTCTTTCCAGCCTTTATAATGAAAATGCTAATATTCTCTCTAAATATGTTCCCTAGATGAATTTTAAAGGAGTTTAAAAGACACAGTTCTCACTGAAGTAGCTCTAAGAGCACACCTGATGTTGGCTTTGATCTTGTTTGTTACAGTAATCTTACTGTAGATGCAATCACAGAGACAAAGAATTGGTATCTTTATTTAAGATCATTTAGCTTAGTTAATTAGTAACTGTACTGAAGCTCTTACAGCAATGATAGTTTATGATTAGAGTAAGGTTTGAAATCCACAAGCTGAAGTGTTAGAAAAACAAGTGCAGTCTGCTTTTTATTCTAAGGAAGGTATTTTACCTCTGATGAGTTATTCCCTCGGAGCTGCTGGGAAGTCTAGCACATCTGATAGCAGTATTGACTGTTTTAGCATCATGTTATTTCAGATGTCTGCATTTTATATGGTAAGGATGGTTAGGTATGGAAATGAATGTTACGCTTGCTGTTAAACAGCTCACGGAAGCTTTTTGATCTCTGTTTACATGACTTTTTTTTTTTTTTTTTTCCTCCTTACAATAAATCAGCAGCTTTCTCCCTGCGCCGGTTCAACCTGGCATGGGAGCTCTCATGCAGCGCCCTCCTTTCCAGTAAAAAGTCTAGACAGCAAATTCCCTGGTAGCGTATGCCATTTCGGATCGTTATGCCTTTTTGCTTTTTGTGAAGGCTTTTTAGAAACTGCATTACCTCACCCGTCGGCCTGGAGATTGAGCAGCCCGCGTTGCTGATAGGCCTGCAGCACCCTGCGCCGAGCCAATGGACAACTTCAGCTTCAAACTCTTAATGAGCAAAAAGAGCAGCGTCTGGTTTAGGGCTCTATAGTTAATGTAGGGTTTTTTGTTTTGTTTTGTTGTGTTTTAAAGTGTTACTTGTGAAAGACAAGCTACTTAACAATTATGTGCCATATTGCTGACCAGTGAAGCTGAACAAATAGCTATTTACATTGACAGATCAGAGGAATGTGTAAGTGCATCGTGGTAACCTACATTTTCTGTGCCAAGAGATTTGCAGCTGACTGCCTGGGTGACTCACTCTTTGGATTAGGAGATGAGGTAATGCTTTTGAGATACAGGGTGATGTCATTCCTTTACCTGAGCTGCATGCCGATGCTAGTTGCTATACTTTCAAGGAAAGTCCCTTTGCTGATTCTGATTTACTAGAGCTGTACAACTCTGAGGAATTGATATTGTTTCTGTGCTCCTAAAGCCCCTGCATGTAAAACCACATTTGTGTGCCCACAAGTGTTATATGATATATGCCCTTCTGTTATATATCTGCACCTGCAAGTATACACGTTCACATACCAGTTCCTTTACTCAAATAAAGCTGTTTTAGTGATTAAGGAGCTTTGTGTAATCAGGTACAATCCCCCACTCCTGCCTTGTCACACGTTCCCATTAATAGAAAGATTCATCTTAGAAGGTGAAGTTGTTTTTTGCTTCTGTTAATCCAGTTGGAGCTTTCTATGAAATACCTTGTTTGTGATGGATGTTAACCAAAATATCTATTTACACTTATCCATGGTCAGTTTAACCCCATCCGTTCCTCCTCTCTTTGTCCTTCAGTGCTGTGACTTTCTGCTGCCTGTACTTGCTGCTCTGATGTGTTCACCAGCAGCAGCTGTGGCTTTTCTCAGCCTTTATTTCCAATGTCACACAGGACACGCTGCTCCCGTGGGCACATTCCCAAGGTTGGGAGCATGGGCAGGTGATCAGCAGAGCTAACCAGAGCAGTCTCATCTCTTGTTCTGTGGCTGCTGAGGACCAAGGCTGTAACAGATAAGCAGCTACCATTGGAAAATTTCTGAAGGCATACAAGGCATGACCTGATTTGACTCATATCTTGGGAGTGTACAGACAGGTGCTGCTAAGCGAGCTTATTCTGTACTGGGAATTTGGGTGTGTTGTTCCCAGAAATGGCCAACATTTTTTGCCAATTTGAGGAAAAATTTCCCAAAATTACTGCTGAGGCCTTGGAGAGAGAGCTTCAAGATGAGAGAAATGCCCAGAGTGCCATGTGTCATGTTGTGCCCAGAGCTCACAGAGTTAATTGAGAGCCTCCCTTGCTCAGAAAAGATTCCTCACTTTGCAAAGTGATGGCAAGGTGCTCTGAGTATACCAACCACACAGCCCCCGCTGCTGTGACTTCCAGGGAGCATATCTGGAAATCTGAACCCACAAATAGCTGTCTGGCTGCCAGCAGCATGCGTGTAGCTTGGCCAGGCTATATGAATTTAGCTGGCTGGTGGCCTGGCTGAATTTTTTCTGGCTCCAGCTTGAAGTCAGCCTCAGGTCCTTGCTGGTGTTTGGCATATCTTGAGAGGTGAGGGTGTGTGTAGCTGTTCTGCAGGAGTAGCACAGTGTAGTAGCACAGTGCTGCTGGTCCAGAAGACAGAATGGGACTGCTCACATGTATGTGGCTCACAGACAGAGCTGTGACACCTCGATGGCATAACAGGGTTTGCCTGACTGGGGCTCTGTGTGCTGAAACAGTGCTACAGGAGCTGCTTTAGCTTTTGGTTGCTTGGAAAGTTGCCTGTGAAAAGACCAATGTCTGTTGTTTGTTCTTTTTTCTTTCATATGGAATATCTGTATTGCTGGAGATAAAGCACAGCTCTCCAAATTACATGCAGGTAACTGAACCGGGTGTGGGAGGAAGCCTTATGGATAATTTATTAATGCAGTGCTGCACAGGCTAAAAGTTTTGATCGTTATTATGTGCTTCTGAAGGACTGCATTACAAAAACATTTTTTGATACTACTTTTCTGTGCTGAATATTGTAACAAAATACTCAAGCTTGGTTAAGGCTATAAGTTTGACACAGGCTTCTTTTGTTGTTAAAAAGTGTTTTCCACAGTCTGCATGTCTTTGTTTCTAAAGATCACAAGGCTTCTCTTGCGTATGAATGTTTATATAAACCTTTTGTTTGCTTTATTTTTCCACTAATCATGTGATTTCTGCAAATGACCCCCTGAACAAATGTTTGCTTTTTATAGTTTTATTTCTATGCAGTCATATATATGTGTATGTGTCCTCCCCTCCTTGGAAAGCCATACTGCAGCATGTTTTGTGGATCACAGCTCTTACAGTGTCTCCTCTGGTATATTTTGGCCTTTTTTAGTCATAATGTAAATATTCAGGAGGAAAATACATACTTCATTTTGCTTTGTTAAAAAAAAAAAAAAAGATCACTGCTGTTCATGGGGTTATTTTTATCATCTCTTCAATTACATGTTGTATTCCTGAGAAGAATTTTTAATTGTCAGTCATCATGCAGCGTTTCAAAGCCGGGAAACATTGGTCTTTGATCCCTTAGGGATCTTAGGTGCAGTCACCAGCATTATCAGGTAATTCCCCTAAACTTCTTCTCTGAATGAGGTATATCCAAGCACTGCAAGAAGAGAGGTCAGTCATGACACGTGCACATTGACAAGATCTTTCTTTCCCTTCCTCTTTATGTGAATCTCAATTTTGCTCATGCTATTTGCTCTTGTGCAACCCAGTTAAAATAAGAAGTTTCACATTAGAGAGCATTTCAATCATGCAGAAGATGTAACATCAGAACTTACATTGATTCCAAGCAGAAAACTCCTGGATCATGTGTGCATGTTTCCTTTGAAGTAACTAATATATACATACCAGAAGTAGTCCTTAGAATGTGTAAGGGGTCTGAATATAATGTAATTATGTTGTAGGGTACTGCCCAAATGGACAGAAGGTCTGCAGAAGCATTAAAATCTTCCACATTAATCCATATCCTCAAAAGCTAAGATTAGAGGGATTACAGTTTCTCTCTTCTTGATGGGCGCAGCCACCGTGGCTCCACAGTATTAGTTATGGTCTATCATGCTGATAATGAGTTTCTTAATAAGTCCCTTAGTACTCATTGACAATGACTCATGCTTCCGAATGAGGATCTCCTTGAATATCCGTGTAATGGATGAAACTGGATCCCAGTGAAGAATGTTTGACCTATTGTGTGTTTTAAGAAAAATCAGAATTTGAAGGGAACTGTATATAAACGTAAGACGATCTGGGGAGGAGGAGTTGGATTTAACTGTTTGAAAAGCCACAAATGTAATGTAAGGTCTGTCAGTGGTAATTGCTCTGTCTGCTTTAAAGGAGGGTGGCTTTTCTGGTGTAGTCATCAATTGCAAAAGAGCACACGTACAGCCTCAGCTTTTCTTTTAGAACAGAATTTAGTTGTCTGATCTGAAGGGAATGTTCAGTTCTGTATTTACTACTAAATTCACTCTAGGAAGGTGTAGAAATTTAGAGCTTTGCCTAGAATGCCACTGTCTTGAAACAATCACAGTAACGTGCTTAGTTTTCAGCCACTGTTCAATCTCTTCAAGACTGCTTCTACCCTTATTTCTCTGGATTATAGAAATCAACTGATTGAGCTTTGAAATGTTATGCTTAAAATGGAAGAAGTGTTACACACTGAACTGTTTTTTAACATGATGCCTGAAAGTGTTCTTTGTAATTTTGAAAAATAAGATTCTGGGATACAAAACCATAAAATAAGGTGCTGGAGTATAAATCACTATACTTGCTCACGCTATGCTTCATTTTGCATCTCGGTATGTTTTGCTAGAAGTAGTAGCTTATGTTCTGTTGGCTTGTTTTAGGTATTTGGAAATAAGATGATAATTCCTTCCTTGGATGGAGACCTTTTCCAGTGGGATCGGGACCGAGAGAGCATGGAAGCAGTTCCTTTCACAGTTGAATCTCTTCTTGAGTCATCCTACAAACTGGGCGAGGATGTTGTCTTAGTTGGGGGGAAGTCTTTAACAAGCTATGGGCTGAGCTCCTACTCAGGGAAGGTAAGAGCCTCAAAAGTTGTCTTATGTGTCTCAGATTTGTGTATCTTCTTTTCTAGTATTATCTTGCAAGTAGATTGCTCTTAAGATTTAAGCTGCACTACAGTTCTGGTGTATGATTGCACAGCACCAAAGAGCAGAATACAGATTTCTTGGGAAACAAATGAAGCAGGCTGAAGTAAGACATAGCAGCTGGTGCAGTTAGATGACACTGCTGAGAGCATCACTGCAGTGTCTTCTTGTGTGTGAGCTTCTGCTCTCTCCCTAGTGCTGCCTCTGTCACTTGCCATTTGCTAAGCAGAATCAATTTGCTAACCTAGGAGAAAACTCTTTGCTTCTATTGGATTACTTTTGTGCTGAGTTAGCAAATTCAGATCAAGGGGAAGAAATGACCCCTTTCTGCAGAATTGGAAGATGAGTTCAGCTTTATTATGTGCTCTGCCTGGAACAGCCTTCACAGTTCAGCTTACTGAACATCAAATAAAGTTTTAGATGATGCGTTTTTCACACTTAAAGATTTTAATTTTTTTCTCAACTAGCAAAGAGTATCTGGTTGAAAACAAGAAAAGCATTCAAGGTACATGAACTTCTGAGATTTGTTCTTGTTGTCAATAAGTTTACTCTACCTTAGGAGTTCTTAAATTTTAAACTCATGCAGAAGTTAAGCTGAAAACTACTTTCTATCTGACTGGTTCAGAAAGCATTTTGTTTTTTCTTTCTTTCTGAAATCTTCTGGTTAAATGGTGTATGTTTTTAAAAAACAGAAGGAAAAAAGGATTAAAACACAGGAATTGATTGCATTCTTTTGAGTTCTAGACTTTCTTATCCTCCCCTTTCCACGTCCTGCATTATTTAAGTGATCACAGATATTTTGTGTAGTGAATAGCAGATATTTGCTAAAATCAGAAATGTTGGTTTGATTTTAAAACAGGTAAAAAGAAAAATGATAATATTTGGTTTTCAAAGCAAAACAAAACCATAACAGTTTTTTCCATTGTAACCAGGTGTTTTCATGTAGAATGCTGTTGCAGTTTCTATAATGATCACTCATGATAAAGGTCCAAAGCAGTAGTTTTAGTTTAGTAGATTTTCTCGTTGATGGCAAAGGGCACTTGTACCAACTGTTGAGGAAGTGGTAATTTCAGTTCCTGCTTTAATTCAGGCCCAGACTTGCAGTAACAAAGGTGCTGCACACAGGAAATAATGCTTTACTCTTCCATGTTAAGAGTTCTGGCAGTGTGGAACAGCTGCCCAGAGAGATTGTTGGTGCCCCATCCCTTCCAGGTTGGATGGAGTCCTGGGCTGATATTAAGTGGGGTGGTTGGTGGCCCTGCCTGTGGTGGGAGGGTTGGAGATTCATGATCCTTGAGGTCATTTCCAACCCGGGCCATTCTGTGATTCTGTGTGTTGTCTTTGGCACTGAAATGTCAATTCACACTTCCTGAAAGTGTGTCCAACTTACTTTCAAAACACAAATGGCTGTATATATTCCAAATACAGTTTGAGAATTGGACTGTTGCAAAGTCTGTGTGACAGCATTAATTTGAGGTCCCCATCCCATTTTAATGGCTGAAAAGACCAAGTAGGATGGCTCTGCAGTATTTTATATAGATCAGTAGTACTTAATTTGAAGTTAATAGAGTTATGCTGAGGCAGATACGGCACAAAAACAGAATTATACTATGAACCTACTAGAAATTATCTTTCTGTCAATAGGTATCATAGGAAAAAGAGGAACTATGATTTCTTTCTGTTAGAATAGAAATCTTTGCAAAGAGTCAGTAAGTCAAGGATGTTCCATGCTGTAGAATTCCTAGAACATTTTGCAAAAGCAATTCTCTTAAACCATGCTTTTCAACATCCATCTAGTTGAACATCTAAAATCATAGAATGATAGAATCACAAAACGACCTGGGTTGAAAAGGACCACAATGATCATCCAATTCCAACCCCCTGCTATGTGCAGGGTCACCAACCAGCAGACCAGGCTGCCCAGAGCCACATCCAGCCTGGCCTTGAATACCTCCAGGGATGGGGCATCCACAGCCTCCTTGGGCAACCTGTTCCAGTGTGTCACCACCCTCTGTGTGAAAAACTTCCTCCTAATATCTGACTTAAACCTCCCTGTCTCAGTTTAAAACCATTCCCCCTTGCCCTATCACTATCCACCCTTGTAAACAGACGTACCCTCTCCTGTTTATATGCTCCCTTCAAGTACTGGAAGGAGCTCTGTATCCCCCGTGAGCCAAAAATGCACTGTAACAATTGTTAGTTTTGAACATTCGTGTTGGATGCACTTTTTTTTTGCTCTTGAAACTGTTCACATTTCCAAGCTGTGAGTCTCTTGTCTTGTCCCTTAGGTGAAGTACATCTGCTCAGCTGTGGGCTGTCGCCGGTGGGATGACGATGAGGCAGAGCAGGAGGACACACTGCTGTTACGACGAACTCAGAAAACAGTCCGTGCTGTTGGACCACGCAGTGGTAATGAGAAGTGAGTATTATAATTACAGCTTTTAGATTTGAGCTTTTAATTCGTAACACTTTAAGAATATGACCTTTTTACTCTCGGTAGAAAAGGAATGAGGGAGTTTGTACCAAAGGAATGTCACAGACTTGTTATTTAGCACCTATCTCTTCTGGTCTTCAATGTTTCTGGAAAAAAAATATCTCTATTTTCAGTTTTAGACCATTAGAAAAAATACTAGTCCATACTTATTTCCCTTAAGTCAAATGACAGTGACTTTTCTTGTCCCTGTATATCTCAAAAGTCTGTCATTTCTCTACTGCACAAGATAAATGTCTCTATAGTTTGTTTCAACTGATCATTTTGTATAGCAGGAGATAGCCTGAAAGCCTTCTGTGATTTTTTGATTCTCTTCTTAAGTTCTTTACAGAATCACAGAATCACAGAATGGCCAGGGTTGGAAGGGACCTCAAGGATCATGAATCTTCAACCCCCTGCCACATGCAGGGCCACCAACCTTCACATTTAATACTAGACCAGGCTGCCCAGGGCCCCATCCAATCTGGCCTACTAATGGTAATTGTCCCTTTTTTAATACTTGATGTTTTAGCTTTCATTTTAAGTTGACAAAAAATGAACACATTAAGACTGAAGACATTTCAAAAAGCCTCACTCTTACTTCTCTTTTTGTTTCATGATATAGGTGTTCTTTTCTTCACAAGCTGTAAAAATTGCTTTGGTCTGTGACTTCCCTCATGCTCTCACTTTGAAGTTTTCAGTACACTGAGATTTCTAAAAATAAAAAATAAAAAAATAGCACACACCCAAAACAAACAATAAAACCCAACCCAACGACAACTGAAAAAAAAACCAAAACATCTTCCTTAAATACAAGTTTACAAGGCTGATTGCTATACAAAGGTACAGTAACTGCCCACCAGTTCAATGGGGAGCTAGTCATTCTCTGTTCACCTGCTCCCTCTTCTGTTTGCAGCAGGATTTGACAGGTAGTGTGTCTGCAGTCTGTCAGAAAGAAGCTAATTAAAACTTGAATAGATTAGCAAATGAGAAGTCTTAAGAGAAATCTTGATTCTTAGAGACTGATACTGCCGGAGAGAGGTAAGTCATGAAAGCGTGTTTGTCGTTTGCACATGTCTTTCAGAAAAATAGCATGGTACCTTTGGTACATGAATTCTTCAGTTGTTGTAGCCAGAAATAGAGATGCTCTGGGTACCCAAACATGTTGTTAAAGGAGTGTTTTCCCTCTTTTTGCTCTTTCAGACACAAACTTGCCATTCTTTCCCCTCTGTATTTGTCTACAACATAATTACAGCTCTATGTGGTGGAAATAAGAACTCTTTATTTTTCTGAGAATAATTTTGATTTTGTCCCAGTTTATTGGTTTACAAAAGTTGAAGAGTTTTAGGCTGTGCAAGACAGCTCTGTGTTCCTTATATAGCCATATTTGTCTCAGAGTATGTTAACCTGTAACATGAGCTGTCCTGGCTTCATTGAATTGCCCATCAAAGAGATCCTGTGTTATGTTTTCTGTGTGGGCTTAAAAGAAACAAACAAAAAAGAAAGCACCATCCCTTCTCTTGCCTGAAAGCTTTACATTTAAAATAAAATATCCTTTGTTAGTGAATTATGTCTTCTGCAGAATGCTGCTTCCTAAATGCTTTATGCTTTTATCAACTATGTAACATCTTTTTTCCTAAACAGACCTAGCTTTATTATTATTTGATGATTTTTAATTGCCCTCTCCATATGCTATCCCTTTAATGTCATTGGCACTACTTCATCAGCTTCTAACCTTGGATATCATGCTAGACAACAAGATTTCTTTCTTGTTTGGTTTGTACTCTGGATACAGTTATAGGATTAGCACTCCCTCTCCTGGTACAGCTGTGTTAATTTGACTGACTGGGTCAAATATAAGTAATTCAGTTTAAGAATCTTTGAATTGAGGGTATGGTACTTGCTTAGAATATATAACTAACTTTTACAAATTCTTTTTTTCCTCTTTTTCTTTTAGGTGGAATTTCAGTGTTGGTCACTTTGAGCTGCACTATGTCCCAGACATAGAAAATAGAGCAGGATACATTGAGAGCAATTTTAAATTACATGTGAACAAAGAAGAAACAAAAATAATTTCAGATGTGGATGAGCAGGAGGCAATGATGAAAGATACAGTGATCAAAGTCTCAGTGGCTGACTGGAAGGTTATGGCTTTTAACAGACGAGGAGGACATCTCGAATGGGAATACCAGGTGTGGGAAGAAACAATGATAAATGTTACAGTTGTAGAAGCTATGCAGCTTCATAGTTGATGTCTTTCATCCTGAGTTTTAGATGCTGTCTCTGTGTTTAAAAAAAAAAAAAAAAGAAAGAAAAAAAAGAAGCACACATCTTTTTGGAGCTTATTTTACTGATGTTGTGTTTTTGAGCTGCTACATCTGCTACACAAACCAAACTGAGGCATTTATGTCTTACATAACATCTAATTAATATGACATTCATTTCCTTGTTATCTCTATCTTCTTCAGTTTTGCACTCCAATTGCTTCTGCATGGCTGGTTAAGGATGGCAAGGTAATTCCAATCAGTCTGTTTGATGACACAAGTTACACCACAAACAATGAAGTGTTAGAAGATGAGGAGGATCTTGTGGAAGCTGCCAGAGGGGCCACAGAATCCAGTGTCTATTTGGGTGAGTCACCAGCTGTTGTAAACATCATCGTTTTCTGTGAGCTTTTAGTAAAGCAGATCTTTCCATACTGGTAGAATTAATTTCTATGACTATTTGGCCTAAAGTGGTACATAGATGATGTTGTGTTTTAACAAAGAAAAAGTAGGTATTAAAACAACGTATTCTATTCCATTTACTGCTTTATAAGTGCAGTGCTTTGCACATGATTGCAAATCTTGAAACTTTTAGAGATAGGTTTATAGTTAACAATGCAGTCTTATTGCTCAGAGAGCTGTAAGAAATATCTCCCTCTAGCCCTCTAATTTTCCACATTATTTTTTTTCCTCTGCACTGACTGCAGTAACTTCCCATGAAGATATTTCAGTTAAGCTCATATCTGATTGAGTTTTTATCCAGCTATTAGAATTAATTTGATGTGATTTGTGACAGTTTGAAATAATGGCTCCAGGCCCTTCTTCTCAGCTGTCTATCTGTCTCTGCATGGAAGATGTGCTTTGGTTTTCAAGGACTCTTTTTTTTGTCTTAGCCTCTATCTTGAAGCCTTTCTTATTAGTGGTCACACAGATATTTTCAGCCTTCCTTTTAACAGCTGTTGAAGAGTTGTGTTCACCAGCATTAACAAGGGTAGGAAGTTTGAAGGAAGTCTTACTTAGGCTAAGCCCAAGATGCTTGGTAACTCTTCAGAACTGGTGGCAATTTTTTGAAGATGTTCTGAACTCATGCTTTTCTAGAGCAAAGGCAGTATGTTCTACTTGAATTCAATCAGTCAGTATCTCAGATTCTCAGAATATAGAGAAATGCTTTCAAAAGTATTCTAAACCGTACATCTTAACTGGATAATTTGAGTCTGAGAATGAAGGATACCTTCATAGGAATGAAGGATAGTCTTAATAATATGCTCTCTGTTTTGTTTCTCAGGTATGTACAGGGGCCAGCTGTATCTTCAATCATCAGTCAGAATTTCTGAAAAATTCCCAACCAACCCAAAGGCTCTGGAATCCAGGAATGATAATGCAATTATTCCCCTCCCCAAAATTAAATGGAAGCCCTTAATCCGTAAGTAACAACTCACAGTGTCATTTATTGTCTTAGACCTAAAAGCATCTTTCTGATAATTTTCAAGCTAGTCTACTAGTTCCTGAATGAGTTTACGGTTGGGAACATCTGTGCTCTATTAATTCTTTTTTTTTTAATGAGGTATTTGAATTGTAAGTAACTCTATGGATTTGATGGAGTCTTCTAAAGCGATGGAATGTTGGTCTTCTAAAACAATTGTTTTACCAGAAGAAGAATTTTTTTGCATGATGTGAATATGAGTTAGTTGATTTGTCCAAAATAGTATTTAGACTGAAAAGTGTATTTAGGTTGGAAAGTAGTATTCAGTGGTGGTTACCTCTCTTGATTTTTACCTCCTTTGTGTTTCCTTGCATTAATTTTGGTCCTTACGGCCTGATCTGGCAACCTCATGTTTTCTAAGATAATGCAATTGGAGTTCTCATGAAAGTCATCCAAGGGCAGAATCTTGTTAATAATCATCCATCTCAGAAAGTTGTCTCTTCTTTGCTTAGATTCTCCTTCCAGGACTCCAGTGTTGGTGGGGTCGGATGAATTTGATAAGTGTCTCAGCAATGACAAGTATTCTCATGAGGAATACAGCAATGGAGCACTTTCAGTCCTACAGTATCCATATGGTAGGTGGACCTTCTGAATTTTGAAGTGTTACACAACAAAAACAAAGTGTGCTCACACACACCCAGTGTCTATTGAGAAAGCTTATTTATGAGAAACATTTGCTTTGTAGTTGTGTACAAACAAATCTGTGCCCTTTATATGTCTTTTCTATGCAGATAATGGTTATTATTTACCCTACTATAAAAGAGAGAGAAATAAACGTAGCACCCAGATCACTGTTAGATTTTTTGATGATATGAATTACAAAAACATTCGCAAAAAAGATCCTGTTCTTCTGCTTCACTGGTGGAAAGAAATCGTTGGCACCATTATATTTTGCATCGTGGCCACAACCTTTATTGTACGCAAACTTTTCCATCCCCATCCCTACAGCAGAGTAAGTATTTTATTTTTTTTTCCTCAATCCCAAATACAGGAAGTGTTATTCTGGCCTTTTTCTTTTGGGTTTGATTCTGCTCTGTGTGGTGTTAATAATTTATGAGATAACGTAGCCTAAATTTATTACTTAATCTATCTGTGAAGGCTGTCAGCTGCCACGCACAATTTGCTTATCTGCTTCAGCAAGCAGATTACATTGCTTCAACCATGTCTGATTACTTTGGAGAGGCTTACACTGAAATAATGGAATGCCTTATCTACAGGTACAAACTGATCTCAAGTAGTTAGGACTTGAATTTTTGTTTTTGTTCTTGTTTTGGTCACCATATTAGCTGCGGAAGGAATCTGAAACGCAGTGTCAGACTGATAGCAAATATGAGCCTGCATGTGGAGATGTTAAGGACACCAGCTGGAGTGATGTCAAGAACTCTGGATACGTATCAAGGTGAATTCAGTTCAATACAGCTCATACAAAGTTTTTAGTCAGTGTGAAAACTAATGCTGTCTGGAAAAAAGAGTTGGTGGTCATTAGTTCTTACTACCTGTAGTCCCCCTACTCCACAGAACAATGAAAAAGAACCCTTTTGCCCCATTATCAATGGGAGATTGCTGTTATGATTGGTCTAAGCAGTCCCTCAGAGCCAGCACAGGACCTCTGCTTGGGAATGTTGCTCAAATACTTCCTGCTGATAGGTGAAATGAAGGATTGATTCTTAATGTTCTTGTTCTGTCTGTTCCTGTGCTTCTGGATTAGAACATGGGAATTGCAGATGGAAACACGTTTTATGTATGCTACAGAACAAGCAGAGTATATATGGAAGAAACCTTTGTTGCTTATTTGGAAAGAGTAGTTTAAAATGGGTCTATAGGGGCATGTCAGTAATAGGAGAAAATGTGACCATTCCTAATTTGCCAAAAGTAGGAAATGGACTATTTAAAATGAAGAAGAAAGATAGTGAAGTTTAAGAAGTGATATTTCAGAAGATGTGCTCAGGACTAGTAGCAAAAATACTTATTTGTGGTGGGGTTAAAAGCACATTGTAATTTGGAAAATACTCATCTATCACCACCTAAATTGGGCATGGGAGTTTAACTGAAATATCTATGGTCCGTGATCCTGTAGTCATAAAACCTGGCACTCTGCAAGGCTTCTTCAGTTTGTCAGATGCACTCAGATGCACGTGTAAGGAGTCTTGCTGAGGATGTGATAGACACTGAATAAATGCATAATCAGCACCTGTCGGTTTCCTAAGTAGGTAACCATCTGATTACCTCAGTGGGTGGGTGAGCAGAGGAGGAAGAGGAGAAATGCTTTAAGTCATTCAGCACGTTTTGCCTGTACAGAATTATTTAACACTTAAACCCCTTTTCCTCACAAAAAAAAAAAGAGAAAAAGAAAAAAAACAACACAGCATTCATTTATGTCTATCCTTGCTAACGCATTTTTCTCCATCCATTCTTCTGTCCCTTATTCACATCCCTCTCCTCCAGATATCTAACAGATTTTGAACCAATTCAGTGTCTGGGCCGTGGAGGTTTTGGAGTCGTTTTTGAAGCCAAAAATAAAGTGGATGACTGCAACTATGCTATCAAAAGGATCCGTTTGCCTAACAGGTACTGACTAAGTTTACTGAGAACTAGAAAAATTAGTGACTGGCAGGATCTTACACAGTTCCTGAACTGATTTCCCACATTCTGCATTAGGATGGATGACATACTTTTTAATGGGCGGGCTGACTTAATTTTGGCATCAAGAATTTGGCATATGTATTCACAGCAGAAGGGTGACCTGTTTGGCTAAGCTGCTAACATAGCAGGACCCTTATGAGGATGTTGCAGCTACATGGGAACTCCATTGATTTCCTTGATGAATTGAGCCTTTAGTAACAGCACTAGTTATTTGTAGCACTGTTAATTTGCTTCTCTCCTTTCTTTCCTTACCTTTCCTATTCCACCCTTTCTTTCTCATCCCCTTTCCTCTCCTGCTTTTTTGACTCCATTTATCCATGTGTTTCATTCTCCGGTCCCACAACCCCTACCTTTTCTTTCAGTCATAGGTGGTCAAGCCTTGATGCTGAATTATCCTACACAGAACTTCCTTTTAGTGGGAGATGGGAGACACTGCTTCTGGAAATCTCAAGTTAGAACAGCAACAGGCAGGCCAGTAGTGGGAGGGGGGTAAAGCTGTGAAATCTAGAATTACTATTTTTTGAATGTGTTAAATAAACGTGATTACTTAAGATAAAAGATTTTGTTCAGAAATTTAAGGTAGCCTTTTCCAAGCATATCCAAATCATTTGAATAAAACCATTAAACTTCATTTGATGGAGTCTTATGGTCTTAACAAGAGGTCCGTAGAATGAAGATAGTCTTTATGTTGTGCCAGTTAAAAAAGAAACACGAAGGTATTTCTATCTGTCTGTTGTGCCAGTGTCTTCTACATCCCTGTAGAATATTGCTGTCTAGTGGGTTTCTGTTTTCTCTCCTTGTAAGCAGTTGAGAACAAGATGAACCTTTCTTTTCAGTTTTCTGCCTGTAATTATTTGAAAAGAGGTGAATAAATGCTTAGCTGTTAGGAGCACACTGTTCCTCCATGCTTCTAACATAAAGGAATTACTGGGGAATTTGAAAAAGGTCTGGCTGTTGGGTGAAGAGTGATACTGCAAGCCTGGCTTACACATGGCTAACATTGGTTAAATTCTTTTGCAGAATTTTCTGTGCTATGCTATTGCTTTTGGTAACCATGTCACTGTTTTTCTTCTCACCCCAAATCCTAGGGAACTGGCACGTGAGAAAGTGATGCGGGAGGTCAAGGCATTAGCTAAACTTGAGCATCCAGGTATTGTTCGGTACTTCAACGCATGGCTGGAAGCTCCACCTGAGGGATGGCAGGAAAAGATGGATGAACAATGGTTAAAAGATGAAAGGTAACTTGTGTGTCTTTAATCAGTTGAATTTGAGGTTGTATGCCAACAGAACTGGGCAAGTGGAAGATGAACTAGGAAAGAGTAGGAAATAAATAGTTATTGACCATCAAATTGTCAGTTCAACAAGATACAAATGTGTCACATTCATGCATGGCATTTCTTAATTTCTGGGTCCTCTTTAAGGCCCTTCTTTAAGCTTCAGAAACATCTTGAAATTCTTAATATCACTTTCCTAACTGGGAATCTTGAGGAAGATCAGAGCACTGTTTACTACTGTGATTTGGTTTTAACTTTCGACAGCTCTGTTCTCTCTGTTCCTTTCCACAACTGTCCTTTTTTTAATGTCTATCTTAGTTTTGATAGCTCTGATTCAGTACTTCAGTTAATTTATTTCAGCATAAATGTGTGAGGAATTATCAATCTGATGTGTTATAAAGCTTGGTAGAGTTAGGTTAAAAATGAAAAATTAGATAAGGGAGGTAGGCGTTAGGTGTACAGAAAAGGTGGGTGTATGTTAACAACATTTAAAAGTGGCAAGGGAGAACGAGACCTAATATTCTTCTGATCCACTATTTAGTAGTCTCATAATAACATCTTAACATGCCTATTCTAATTCTTAGAATACAGCGGATTTTGTATTTTAGGCACTAAACCAACATTTCACAGCTGTAATTCTTCTAAGGCACTTTAAATAGTTTTGTCAATGCTTGCTCTAAAGGAATGAGGTTTGTTTGAGCTGAAGTTGAGCCTGATTGCACATTGGGAACTTGGCAGTAGAGCTTGCTGTTTTTCTTTTCTATTTGGGAGATGCTATCCAAACATTCTTGTCTCAATTAGGAGATATTATACTTGCTAAGAAAAATAGGTGACAAATCCTGCTTATTAATGGTTCCCAGACATGCGTAGTTATTTCCTGTTTTGCCGTGGTACTTTGTTTTCAGAAAAAGTCTTCTGAAAATGCATTCTAGTGGGATGAAATTCTGTAGTACTGACCTCTTCATTTTGCTTTCCTAGCACCGATTGGCCACTCAGTTCTCCCAGTCCAATGGACGTCCCATCATTTAAGATCAGAACAGAGCCGTTTTCTACGAAGGACCACATTGAAGTTATTGCTGCTTCATCAGAGAAGGGAAGGTCTTTCTCTGTGGGAATACCACATGGTCAGTCTGATTCATCTGAAAGTGAGTTCTCTCCTCTGGAATTTTTTGCTTCAGACAACAGGGACTTGCACCAGTCAGAAGATCCACTGCTGAACCTTCAGGACAGCGTTCTTACAGGCTGTGATGTAGAAGACAGTACTATCAACAGTAATGAGTTGGGTCACTCCGAATTGGATCACTCCCTGGAAGTCCATCTTCCAGCTGTTCCTGTGGTACAGCTGAGGGAAGGGACCTCCTCCTCTATTGTGTTCGAGGATTCTGGTTGTGGAAATGCTTCTAGTAAGGAAGATAAAATTGATGCTTCATGTGATGAAAGTCTTTCTGAGGACAAGCCAACGAGTACAAAGGAACCTGGTAACAAGAAATCTTCAGGAAGTCCCCTATCTGTTTCTCCACCAAGGCCAACAAGTTTAAGCCTTGACCTTTCTAAAAATACTACAGAAAAAGTCAAGCCCACCTCTCCAAAGGTGTATCTTTACATCCAAATGCAGCTCTGCAGGAAAGAGAACCTAAAAGACTGGATGAGCAGACGATGCATAATAGAGGAGAGGGAAAGGACAGAGTGTCTGCAGATATTTCTGCAGATAGCTGAAGCAGTTGATTTTCTGCATAGTAAAGGATTAATGCACAGGGATCTTAAGGTTTGTATTCCTAGGATACTATTGGAAATGTTTTTATCTGTTGGCATGGTCATGACCAAATGTCTGAAGTTTCCAAATTGTGGCTTACATTACTTTATTTCCCATACTGGCAGTATGGGAAACATTTTTCTCATTTACTATCATGAGATTTTCTTTGGAGTTGTTGTAACTTGAACTGCCTATGCTCTGCTATTGTAAAATTCCTGAAACACATGGACTGACTGAAATAATCTTGCTAGCTTGAGTGTTAGCAGTTACACATTTGACTGCTCCTAACAGCAGTGCCAGAGTCTTCAGCTGTGTCAAGTTCTGCTTTAAATTGACAGATCATGCCCTGCTACAGGTAGGGTGGTGGGGTTTTTTTTAATTGTTGTTGTTTTGGTTTGGTTTGGGGTGTTTTTTATGTGAAAGTAGTACAGCATGGGAGAGAAACCACAGAACGGATGAGGCTTGCAGGGACCTCTGAGTCCTTCTGGCCCAGCCATGCCCTAGCAGGAACACTCAGAGCAGGGTGCCCAGGCCCACATCCAGGCAAATTTTGAAGAAAAACCCAGATTTGGGCTAAACTCACACTCTCTGGTCCCTGTGCCAATGCTCCAGCCTAGCACCGCAGTGCTGCCTGATGAGCTGGGAGAGCTCCAGGGCTCTGGGTTATGCCTAAACACAACTGAACAAAGCCTGTCTCTGTCCTCTTGCACTTTCCTACAGGGATTTGTGGACGCTGATGAGATCCTTCTGAGCCTCCTCTGCTGTAGGCTGAGCAGCCCCAGTAGGAGAGTCTCACTAAGATAGATGACTACCTATCACTGACCTCAGGATAGATGTTAAAAAAGCTGAATTCATGTCTGTATAACAATTTGGAGATGTAGTGCTCCAGGAAGTAAAAATTAATTATTCATTACTGCAGGTTTGTTTTTTTTACAGCAAGACTTTTTGTACCCCGTACAGATCAGCTGCTTTTATTTTATGGCATTTTTGGTTCAGGAACTTTATACAGGTTTGTTTATTGCTGAGCTGTATGGCAAAGAAAGCTATTTTGAAACCTGTTCTGTCCTTTCAAGTGAAGCAGATAATTCTAGTATATATCTTCTGCTTTCCATAGAAGTACTGGTGGACAGCAGCAGTGTTACTCCTGGTTTGGGAGAAAGTAAGTTATATATTACTGCTCTAGGATTGAAATTTAAACTGTTCTGGAGTTGAATTTTGAGTCAGTGCTGACTCTCCAAAAGCAAATTTCTGAGGGATTCATGACGTTTTAATGTCTGATAACATCCAGGCTGTTAAGACTGGAAGTGAGTGCTGTACAGCATGGGAAAGGCTGTGGTTATTTTTGAAGATAACTGAAGACAAGCATAACTTTTGTGTCTTCCTTTCATTTTGCTTTTGAACCTATGCTAGTTTGTGCCTCATCTTGATGGAAGTCTTAGCTCTGGGGGTGTTTGTATTGGTTACACAGTACCAGAATTTAGTTAAAGGGCCCAACTGAAGTTAGTCTTAGTCTTCTAAACTGTGAGGAATTGACTCCTTTGCTTTTGTCAAATGGAGATGCAGTACCTGTTACTTGAGGAGCCATTGTTGCCTACCTCAGTGCAGTAAGCACTGAAATGCTTACAACCATTCTTGTAGCTCCTCAGATGGTGATCATATGGTAGCAGTAGAAGCAGAACATGAAAATACCATCTTGGACGTGGCAGTTAAAGGGGATTCAAGTTCAATAACACACAAAAAGATAACCAAAGTTAGAAAAGGTCCAGCACTAAGATATTACTTTGAGCCATTATCTGAAAAATCTTTAGTGCTCAAGGAAATGACCGGAGAAGTAATTTAATCATTATGTCAATATGTTGCTAGATGTGTTAATTAATAACATTTCTTAACAGTACTTTCTGTTGTAACCCTCTGCAGACTCTTAGGTTGCTGTTCAGTAAAGCTTAGATAGATAGTCTTGAAGCTGATTCACTCTTACCATTTGCATGGAGTTTTGTTGGAACATCTTAAGGTCAGAGTTAGCAACTGTTTGAACGTGAGGTTATATTTTATTTACTTAGTTGAACAACTTGAGAAGGCTTTCCCTAAACAGGCTTAACAGGATAGTAACTTTTGTGCACTAAATGAGCTGTGACTCCAAAGGACATTCAGTCCTGAAAAGTACAGTGGGTGATAAGACCTGGTTTTACAGGCAGGCTATGGGTAATGTGAAACTAACAAGTTAGATACCTCAATAGCTCAGCAGTAGCAAATAGTTGTGTTTTTACATGCTTATGAAAACTAGTCTCCTTTTCTTCTGTCTTTTCTGGCACAGAGTGGGTTTGCTTTTAACTGAGGAAATTGGATGGACTTTAAAATAGGAATCCTTGGGAATTGTGAAGTTCTTAAGCACTGTTACAGAAATGGTTATTTCCACAGTTAAACTATGCAATGCCAACTGCAGACTGGAAATCTAGGAACAAGGTCTACTTTTATTGATAAGATAAGGTGTTGTGCCACATACTGGTTAATAATACTGTGAATGAGTGTAATACTTAGAGATTGGAATTAAAAAACAATGAGAAAACTTCAGTTGGATGTGTAACACATGATGTGAGTGTGCCATATGTTTGGAGAGTTAAGATAACTTACCTATGCCATTCCCCACAATGTATTGTATCTGCCAAAACACAGACTTGTTTATAACATGTTTTTTTCTTTCCACCTGTTTGTTTTCTCAGCCTTCCAATATATTTTTCACAATGGATGATGTAGTAAAGGTTGGGGATTTTGGACTGGTAACTGCTATGGACCAAGATGAGGAGGAGGAACTGGTACTTACCCCAATGCCAGCTTATGCCAGACACACAGGACAAGTAGGGACCAAACTCTACATGAGCCCAGAACAGGTTTGTGTTCTCTAAAACTATTTCCAGCACCACCTTGAAGACACTTGAATTCCTGGGAGTTCAAGGATCAAATAGTCTTTCTAGTAAACTGTTACAATCAAGTTTACATTCTTTCTCATCAAAGTAGAGTTTTGAGCTAAACTGAATTCCAAAATAAATATTTTAAACATAAAATAGCAAAAACAAACACAAAAAAGGGCTGGTGACCTGTACTTTTGGTGCATTGATTTATCTTGCTCTTAATGTATCAGGCTGTGTAATATTCAAGTCAATAAAGAACGTGGTATTGTACAGGAGGTTTAAGTTGAAACGTGGTTAGGTCTGCAAAGGGGAGCTGATGATAGCAGCCTGTTTACTCATAACAACTTGCTGAAGTTTGATGTGTCAGAAGGGTGTTACAGTTAGCACCTGTTCTGTGCTTTTCTGCTCTGCACAGAGCTAATCACTTCCACGTGGGAAGTTGTTTGATTACACTGTATGTAATTCCAGTGACTAGACTGGCTGACCTAACCTGAATTCTGAATTTTCAGATCTGTGGGAACACCTATTCTCACAAAGTGGATATATTTTCTTTGGGACTGATTCTCTTCGAGCTGCTTTACCCTTTCAGCACACAGATGGAGAGAGTCAAGGTAGGTATGGTGCAGCACCGAGGGTTAGCCTCTGTTTGATCACTTCTTCAAAAGAATTGTTTGCTTCATAAGACACTTGCAAGAGGTTCTTCTCAGCTTTAAAAAAGTGTTGGAATTAGGAATATGGAATCTTTATCAGCCTTGTCCAGATTCCCTGAATCACTGGAAATGAATTGCGGCCTTCCTTATGTGTGCAGTTGAATTGAGGCTGCAGTTTCTTTACAAAGCTTCTCTTTTGTGGTGCCAAGTAAGAGGAAATACTGAACTGAGATATCCAAGATCTTAAGCAAAAAATAAGTGTTGCAACTACAAGCCTACCAACTCGTTCTTCATTCAGGAATTGGAGCCATGCTCCATTTTCACTATTTCTTCTTTTTGCATTTCCAGTGCATTTCTTTAATGAAAAAAGTGAAAAATTGTTGTTAATTTTCTAATAATAATATCTTAGCAGTAAGTCCCGCTCAGTGTAAAGCACCATGTTCCCTGTAATAGGTGACTTTCATTGAATCCAATGAAGTTTTGATGTACCTTCCTTATCGTTAAATGCATGAAATCAGGAAAAAGTTCGTAGAGAAGAGCAAGAGCTACAGCCAGAAAGGTTTTTCTCTTATACATGATGACCAATGACCTACACAGGAATGAGAGTTATCATAACCTGTGTTCATCAAATCAGTATGTTTAGTGCTTTGAAATGCTCATGTGAAGCTGGATTGCTTAGCAGAGAAGTTAAAATCATGCTGTGAGTGCAGGCTGGCCAGATACTTTGGTTATTCTGGTCTTGCTTCATCTGCCTTAACATTTTCTATTTTCTGTTGTGTGTTTTTGTTTTTTTTTTAATGAATAAGGGCACAGTCTAGAGGAGGAATTACAGTGCTTAATCTGAACTGCTTGCACTAAAACCAATTTGAGATTCCCTAAATGAAATTAGTTTTACTGACACTTACCTAATAACATACCTATACCTAATAACTCTCCTTGGTTTTTAGATCTCCTGCAGGACTGATTACAAGCTTTGCCCTTCCTGTTTCTATTCTGAGTACAGAGGCAAAGCAGATAATCAGAGTGAATCCTAAATTCTATCTAACTCAATACCTCTGGAATTTTGATTCTTAGAAAGAGGGTAAGAAGGTTGCCCTAACTTTCCCTGATTTTTTTTTTAACTCTTTTTGATAAAATCAAAAAGAACTTCCAGCCACTTATTGTCTATTCTGGAGCTTAGCTTCTGTAATACTTGCTTCCAGCTTGTTACACTGATGTTTTCATTGGCCAGTCTTTACTGCTGTGTGCTGAAGCAAAGAATGCTCTGTCTGATCTATGAGCCCAGTAAATTCTAGGAGTCTGAGACCAAGGACTGAAGAATACCCATAAGGGGAATATGAGACCTGCCACTGTCACAGGCTGTTGGCAGTTACTCTGTGACAGTACCCTTCATTTCCAAATTAGATGTTTGAAAACGGATCACTAAATGCAGCCTGACTTGGTAGAGAAAAGCACTGTTTGATGCAGTTTACTGTAATAAACTTCAGTTCTCATGAACTGGGGTTTGACTGTTGCCCATCGCTATTAACTGGTTAGTTTGTACTTTCAGTGGAGTAATGTTGCATTCGTTTTAACTTCAGAATTCATGCACTTTGTGCTCAAAGTTTTGCAGTACTGTAGTTTTGTGTGGGGGGAAAAAGCTGTCACTAGGTGGAGCCAATTGCTCTTTATAGAGGGAACAGTGACAGACTGAGCTGCGTGCCTAGGGAAAAAAAGCAACTTAATCATTAAAGTATGTTGTGATCTTAACCTCTAAAACAGAACTTAAAGCTTTTCTTCATTAGGCTGATTTGTTTGCATAGGTTGAAAAATAAGAATAATAGGGTTAAGTGGTGTTTTGGAAAACACTTTTTCATCTTTTTCTTAACGTTTCTGCAGACCCTGAGCGATGTTAGAAATCTGAACTTTCCAACATTATTCACTCAGAAATATGCACAAGAGGTAAGTGTATCTCCTGCTAATAACTGTAGCATTTTTCTTTGCTTTCCAATTGCTTTGCAAGTAAAAAAGAAAACAAACAAAAACTAACAAAGTAACAAACACACCAAGTTTGCTATTAAGACACATTTCTCTGTCCATGATATACATTACTGTATCTCAAAGTTATAATATTGTGGACATTGATATTCCTGTCACAGGGTTTATCTCCAGTAACTATACAGTGTTAACTCAGCTTCCCTTTGCCACTTGATGTCATTTATGTTGCATACATCTTGCCATGAGTTCTTGCAGCAAATCCATAGTCACAAAGAGAACATGCAGAGTTGTAGACAGGTAGAAGTGGAGACAATGTGGTAGCATGGTGTAGGATTGTGGCTGCATGGGATCTAGCTCCAAGAATTGCATCTCTCAAGTAGAAAACCATATACTGAATTAGTCAGCCTTAGAGCTATACACATTCAGATAAGGAGGAGGTGATGTACAAAAGCCCTCCTGTAAAAAGCTGAGACCCTTTTGGGTTTTCATGGTAGATTCAGACCAGTAGCTAAATGAGAGCTTCCTTTCTGGTTTCACAGCTGCCAGGTGACAGGGCCAATGGGATGTGCTGTGCTCAGTTGGAACAGGACGTTGTTTTTCACTAATAAAGATGTTCTGTTAAGTAACTGAGATAAACCTTCAGACTATTCTCATACTTACAGGAAAGCCATCACCATCAGAAATTACTACATGGTGGTTAAATGTGAAGCTAAAAATTACTCATGAATTACACTTACTATATTTTAAAATTCTTATGATTTCAAATCTTATAAATGTTTTATAACTCCATTGAATCTTGGGCCAGTTTTGGTTTGCCAAATTGATTGTTGTCCTTGATAGTAAAAACAATTTCAGGAATAAATTACAGTGATGTATTTTCCAACATTTAAATCACTCCTGACTTGTGTGCCAAAGTAGTAATTCCCAAATTACTAAGGAGGCAATTGTTTATACTGACACGAAGTCAGAGCATTAAATAATAAGAATGAATTTATGAATTGGTTTGTGTAGCACGTCTCATGTTTTCTTTCAGTACATCATGGTGAAGGACATGCTCTCTCCAAGTCCCACTGAAAGACCAGAGGCGGCTGCAATCATAGAAAATCCTGTATTTGAGGACCTGGAACTCCCAGCCAAACCAGTGCTTAGGCAGAGGTCACGGACAATGAGTTTATCAGGAAATAAGCATTCAAGACAACCAAGCAAATAATTATCCTCAGGATCACTTCTTCCACTCAGCAGGTTTTCAAGGGATTGTTCATCAGAAGGATCCTGTGATGCAGAATGTCTATCTTGGGAATGTTTACTTAAACTTTCTTTTGCCATAGCTAATGTTTAAGATGTTGGACGGATTTTTGTTTACTTTGACAGCCAACAAAAGCCACGCTTTCCACATTCCATTTTTTTTATCTTAACTCTCCTTGGCAGGTGGGTTCAGCTACTGTGCTTACCAATGGTGTGCTCCATTATCTCTTTTTGGGGGCTTGGGATTTCTGGAAGATTTTTTTTAATACTTTTTTTTTTTTTTTCCTGAAGCTTGTATATGTCTGCTTGCTGGGTAAGTGAGAGATCTGTAACGTGTAAATAGAATTAAAATACTGTATTTTTATAGAGCAAATTACAGTCTCTAAGCCTAGTGAGTGTATATCTGAATCACTTGCTCTTCGGTGAAATGAAGATGATTTTGGAAAAGAAAAACAGAAGAAAAACCACAAATTGATGACTCCATTTTTTGTCTCTGGTAGGTAAACTGGGAATCTGCACTATTTTTAAAGCAAAAAAATTACCACAGCTGTACATACTGTCACTCTTCATAGCCAATCTTTAAAGGAAATTTTTTCATATTTCTACACTGTAGTAGATCTTAGGGAATGCATTTTATACAGATAAACCTGTAGGGAAGGGAAAGAAGCTTTTTGCCATTAAAAGAGGGCTTATAGGCAATGGTTGGAAGAGCCATAATAAAAATTATGTACAAAAATGTTGTGATTCTGACAATTTAAACCTAATGAAGTCATACGTGTCGTATGTAATCTTGTAGATTTGTACTTCAAAAAGAAAAATCAACTGGTAGGCATTTGTGTAATCTGCTAATTTAACTGCCTAATGCCGTGCTTTTATTTCTCATTGTAAATATGTTTTTATTTATAAAATACAGAATCAATCCATTTGGGTTGGTGGTGTACAGAATGCACTCGCTATAATTGCTGAGTGCATTAATTATTGTGACTTATTTAAAGTCTAAATGATTTAATAAACTTTTTTTTATTTAAAACAGTAGTAGTCGCTTCTGTTCAAAACCTGCATCTGTGTGCTGCAGGTGGCAGCCTCATGCAGCTAGAACTGGCATCTAGTCTGGCAGCTAGTCTGTATCTGTAACTGGTTTACTTTCCTGACCTGTACTTGCCCAGTGCTGCAAGGAAAGGAGATACAGACAAAGCAGGAAGCAAGGCATGAGGTACTTCAACATTTTTACAGGCGTGGGGTCCATCAGTACTGCATAGCTCAGCTCGTGGCATAGCTGCACAGACATCACAGTGCATTACAGGCAAGTAACTTTGCTGGTGTTGGGTCCCTGTAACCTGCAGCTCAGACTGCAGAGAGCCTGCAGCTGAGCCCCGTGCTGCCTTCATTGAACACCAGCTTTGCTCTTTGGCCACATCCTTCCCCTCATCTCCCGTTCACAGAATGACACAGGTGCACTGCTAAAACTGGTTAAATTTATAATGTGAAGTGCAAGATAAGAGCTATAGTTGCTGGATCAGAAAGATTGTTCCAACTTAAGCTGTAGGAAGTGACCACAATGTATACAGAGTAAGTCAAGTTGATGTTATCATACTGAAATATTTCTCCAGCATGAAGATTGAATTTGTCTTAGGAAGCACTCATTTTAAAAAATAATTACCCAGGAGGGAATTTGCTCCATTTGCTGTAACAACGTGGTTCTTGTTCATAGAACTGCGGTATAATTGCATTTTAACCATATGCCCCCAGCTGTCACATTCCAGTCCCTTCTTCCCCTATTTTCAAGACATTTATTTTCCCATTAGGACACGCTCTTGCATGTTCTGTACCACCTCCTCCAGCAACTGGTTCCGGACCCTATTGCTTGGGCTTGCCCTTCTGAGCATCACTGGGCACTGGCACTGTAATGCTGTAGTCCAAGTCTGGAGCAGTTTTGGTGAAGGTGGCTATGGAAACCATGTCTTCTCCAGTGTCCACCTGAGACCTGTGCCTGCAGATGAGCAGCTTCCTCAGGGCCCGCTGGAAGTCCCTGTTGAGGAAAGCGTAGAGCACGGGGTTGATAGTGGAATTGCAGTACCCTAGCCAAGTGATGATCTTGAAGGTTTCAACCAGGACTGTGCTTGCGGAGTTGCTGCCCCTGGCAGCAAGCCACACGTTCAGGACAAAGTACGGCAGCCAACACAGCACAAAGACAGAAATGATGATGCTGATGGTCCGTGTGGCCTTGTTCTCCAGCTGCAGGTGGTTCTGCCGCTTGCTGTTAGGGTGGTAGTGGATCTCCAGGGTCTGAGACATGATACGAGTGGCCTTGAGCCGGGAAGCTCGATAGATGAAGAAGTACATACTGCACATGACCATGAAGGGGACGAAAAACGCAAGAGCAGATGCTACGATGGCAAAAATCCAGTTGGTGACGAAGATGCATTCTCTGCCTGCATCGAAATCCACCCCGGGGATCTCATTCCAGCCCTTCATGACGGGAAGAAAGGAGATAAGGGAGGAATATACCCAGACTGTGCAGGTCATCACAACGCATCTGCCAAAGGAAAGAGACGGGGAGGGGACAGAGGGTCTGAGTTACTTTGAGTTGAGAACATCCAGTACAATTCAATCCCCATGGTAACCTTTGTGGGATATCACTGTTCAGTAGTCCCAGAGGGCTTTGAGAAGCCACCGAGCATAGAAAAAGCTGGAGTACAATAAGTCCATACATGAACAACTCTGATAATTGAGTACTAGGATCTGTGGCTTGCAGAATTGGGGTCAGTGTAAGAGGTGCTCTGAGCCAGGTGGAAAAATAAAAATAAAATTAAAAAAAAAAAAATCAGGAAGAAAGGTTTGACAAAGGATTTATTATTAATATTTAAAGTTAGAGCAGGTAGATTTCTCTGATTGGTTTCAGTATTAGCATCCAGCCATTACCCTCAGTCAACCTTTTCCACCCTGCAGTCCTCACTTCAGTGCTTCACATGAAACCTTGACAGGAGGAACATTCTACAAAACTTTAAATGGAGCAAAGTTTCTTTTGTCACATAGTTCTGATTTGGGGCAGAAAATGCCAACAGCTTATTTGGTCCGTACTTGTTACGGGCTGTGGCCAAGTGAAAATTTGGAGGGAGCTGGAATGAGGAGCAACTGCACTCACCTGCCACGGGACATCCTTCTGGAATAGTGAGATGGGGTCACCACAGAGCAGTATCTGTCCAAGCTGATAAAGCACAGAGTGACAATGGAAGCGGTGCAGAACATGACATCAAAGGAAATCCAGACCTTGCAGAACAGCTTCCCAAACAACCACATCCCCGTCACCTCGTAAATGATGCTGCAAGAGAAATGGGTAGAAACCAAAGCTAGAAAGGCTGATTTAACATATATCAGGATTGCACTGAAATAATATTTTTCACATGGAGGTGCTCAAGAGGAGCACAGCAAAGCTAAGATCAGTTGGACACCAGAGATTAGCCCTCCAAGTGCAATCCAAGCCATTAACCCGTGCGTAGTACGAGGCTGAAGAAGATCAAACCCATCCTTCCTGCTTGTGTTGTAAGAAGTGCTCTGTTCCCAGAGTCCCTCGCGTTTACATCTGCACAGCTTTGTTTATCACAGCTTTTTCCAGTGCCCTTTGAAGCCCTGACCTTTATCAATCCTCCTCAGTTCCTAAGGTGTGGAAGGTGCCCACTTTTCAACTCTCGGGTTAAAAGAATAGAGGTTAGTAGGAAGCCTATGCAGTTTGTACCTTAAATAGCTCAGAAACGCCTCAACCAAGGAAACACACCAGCAAAAAGCAGGCCTTATGCCAAAATTATTCCCAGCAAAGTCAGAGGGGCCTATAAGAAGTGAGCAGCGATGGAAGGAACATATGGCAGCTGTAGGAAAGCTGATGCCTGTTCCTATAGCATTCAGCTAGATGCAGTTTGCTTCCCCTCTCTGTAGCTCCTGGAGCGCTGCTGAAACAACCATTGTGTGGATTTGATGTGGAGAGCTGAGTAACAATCTGTTCCTGCAGAGCTTTAATTATCCTCTAACTTCACAGCTTTACGGTCAAGTACAGTGGAAGCAGAGCAACAGCACTGCAGTGCCCTTAGGTGGGCTTTTAGGTTGGCAGAAACAGCCAACATGATGTCAGGAGCTAGGAATCAACGCCTGCTCTGCATTTAATTAGCAGCAGTTCATTAAAACTACTGGGAAAGGTTGTTTTAAAGCACGATAACTGCTCTGAGTGCATTAGCAGAGTACAGTGCTGTTGAAGGGCTCCAGCTCTTTTCCTTCCCTTTGACATGTGCTGCCATGCCCGCTGAGGAGCAAACTGCAATTTGGAAGAGCTACGTGGATGTGCAGCTGAGAACCATCAGCAAAATGAATCTCCTGGTGAGGTCTCTGCCTCATTCCCAGTGACTTCAATGGGGTACGAGCAGGTTAAGCCATCCTACAGCTGAGCTGTAACCAAGTCCCTGGGGTAACAGACTTCAGCTGCTTTATACAGCTCCAAGAGCACTGAATGCAGCGCAGCCACCTGCCGTACGCAGACTTATGGCCACTTGGCAGCATGAGACAGCAGAGCCCACAAGCAAGCTGCTTTGGTTTCATAGAACCATAGGATCTTCCAGGTTGGAAAAGATCTTTGAGATTATCAAGTCCCAGCACCAAATCAGGTCCCTCAAGCCACATCCACACATCTTTAATACTTCCAGGGATGGGACTCTACCACTTCCTACATTAAATATAGGGTGAACATAAATTACCCTACTTCTACTAAAGCAAAATCCTTACTTTTGTACAGAGTGAGGAGGAGATGGCCTTTGTTTTGATAACAGTGACAGTTACCAATTTGCAATGGTAATATATGTAAAACAATTCCCCAGACGCAGTGAATCACATTTGATTTCCTGCTGAACGCTGCAGTGTTTCTTGTCTGTTGATGTAAGCAAATGATCTGTCTTGAAAGGTCACCAATCTTCCCAACAAACCCCACTGTTGCATTGGCTGAGCCAGAAGGAACAATAAAAATTCAGTGTTCTGCCATGAATATGAAGAATAACACCATTGCAATAGCCTATCAAGTCCATTAATCTGAAATCATTAGTTCTCTTACACAAGTAAAGATGTAAGGATTATTTTTACTTCTCCCTCCCACTACCAGAAGATAAAAGAGAAGGTTAAAGCAGTATAAAACCAACTGCACGTAATTTCACTCTGCTGATTTCAATAGACTGGGAGAGATGAGGGGAAAATACCCTCCGTGATTTGCTCTACCTTTGAAACATTAGCAGCACCCACGCAGTCATTGCAATTAATGATGACACACCAGGGGCTGTCCCCACCTCCCATCCTCCAAATGCTGCCAAAACATTCAGCAACATTCAGACTGGCTCCATTCAGCCCCTCCATACCTAGCAAGAGAAAACTCCAATCATGACAAAGGAAACCTCACCAACAGGTTTGGGTCGGGAAACTGAGGCACAAAAACATCTGTAATCACTGACCCAGTATTCAGATCTTGGGAGAGCACTTCTTACCTGAATGGCATGACGAGGCAAGCGACAAGGAAGTCTGCCATGGCCAAAGACATGATAAACATGTAGGTGACAGTCCGTAGCCTCTTTTCCACCACTGGGCAAATAAAGACTACTGTATTTCCCAGGAGTGTGACCAAGTCAATGAGGGTGAGTACGAGCCCGATGGCCACCTCCTGGAGGCCAATCCTTGCCCATTTGCCAGCTCCTTCCACAAAGGATGATGTAGAAGAGAAATTAGAGGGCCACGACTCATTTTTGTCCATCAGCATCTTCCCACCGTTAAGAGCTGCAAGAGAGAAAAAGGGGAAAATATTAACACTTCAATGCATGGTGAAAGGAAGTACGGAAAACATTTATGTTCTGTTGGCTTCAAGAAAAAATCCACACACCCTGTTGTGCCTCTGCCATCACCATCCCATGGTCATCAGCTCAGAAGTGTCTGATACAATGTGCCACGCTGGCTGAAGTTCTCCCTGGCAATTAAAAGCTCTCCTGTGAAGGACAAGTGAAGAGTGCTGAGAACGGAGGGAGCTCAAGCAAGCAACTGTAAGCCAAATTAAAGCAGCTCTGCTAAGTCCCACATAGCAGCAAGCCATAGCCACAAAATACATTCTTGAGATCAACTCATGCTATCCACAGACTGCTAACCTAGGCTGGGTGCTTTTATAATCCATAGTTTATATATAGCCTGGATGGTCCTGTTTGTTTTTTAGGCTCTGAATGTATGATTTTTCTCCTGCAGGTGGAGGACAGTGGGCAGCTCCATCCCATGCTCTGAATTGCAACCAGAGCTGCCAGTAATCCCATAGGGACCTTATGGCAAGCAAGTAATTTAGGGTCTTGGGTGCAGCAGACTTGTGTTCCCTTCTGAGGGACAGCAGGGATGCTCCCAGCTCCTCAGTGGGTCAGGATAAATGTTCCCATACCAGTGATGGGCCCTTTAATGTCTGTCACACTCCCCAGCATCCTCATAACCACTTGGTCAGCACGAAGAGCCCTCAACAACTTGCTTATTCCTCATACAGAAGCAATTTCAGGCTCCTGGACACCCCTGCAGCTCCTCTAACACTGTGATAAACCAAACCTGCAAACAATTTCCAAGAAGTAAAAGCACTGTGGATTTATATAATGACATAATGATGTTCCCTGTTCTGTCTCTGATTCCTTCTTGCTGCAATTCCTAATGCTGTTTGCTGCTTTTGATTGGCACTTAGCACTAAGATGACCTTTTCATGATCTAAAGATCTCCTTCCTGAACAGCAGTGCTCAGCTCTGAGCCCACTGCTGCACACACAAAGGTAGGAAGCAATCAGGTTCCTCCCCTTGCATCATCACTGAAGTCCGCCACTTCATAGCTAAATTTCTCCTTCCATTTAATGCTCCATCACTGAGCCTCATAAAAGCTTTTCTGCAATTTTTCGGGTCAGGCCTCACAGCATTAAGATGGGCTCCCAAGACATAGAAAACTCAGATTTCACTCAATTTCAAGTTTTTCTCCTGTTTTTCCTCTGCACCTGAATAATTATAGATGGGAGCTCAGTGTTTGCTGCCTGAGGTTTTTAGATGCGACACTGAAACACGAGCTTAGCAGTCACATCTGCCCATCACACGTGCCCACGTGATTCTTTGATATGTGTAAGCATCTGTGCAAACAAAGCAGATCATTACTTACACACAGCTGCTCTGGTGATGATCCGTGAGCACACGCTGCTCTAAAACTTCAAGGAGAACTCAGCTCTCAGAGTGTCTTTGCAGTCTCTCTATGATGCTCGAGTACCACCTTAGTTACTGGTACAGGCTGGCTTAGAAGGTCTTTCCTAGTGAGAATCTAACAGCAAGCTGCTTATAATGCAGGATACGTCTAGGAGAAGGACACAACAGTGCTCAAGCAGAGGTGACAAACGTGTGCACGCTCACAAAGCATCAAAGAAACACTCGTATTGTTGTTTGGTTATGACACAAAGGCACACTGAGCAGCTGGAAATCAGGCGCTCCTCATCTGGCCATCTATGCATTTCTCCAGCAAGAAATACTCAGCAAAAAGAAGGGTTGGTGGATGCTTGAAACTTCAGGTCTGGGTCAGGGTGCAAGCAACAGGGTCCTGCTGCTCCTGGCTGCATTTCAAGCATCCCCACATCGAGTCTCTGGAAGTACGTCTGCACACTGTGTTCTACAGATAAGCCAGCAACTTCTTGCTTGCTTGCTAAGGAATGCTTCTCCTGAGTCACCTGGAGCCTTGTTAACACAGAAAAGCAGTAATCTTAAAACTTCTGGGACAAAACAGGATGGGCCATCCTTCAAGGGATGTACTTTGCTGCCAGACCCTGCTAACGAAGTAAAAGCACAGGACAACACACAGCTATGCCTCCCCACTGTGCTCCCACCTGCAAAGCAGTGAACCATAGAATATCCTGAGTTGGAAGGGACCCACAAAGCTCTTCAGGCATGTAAAGCATGCCTAAAAGGAGGCTGCACCAGCAAGCACTCCCCAGCACTTCTCTCTCTGCCTTTTCCATCTGCAGAGTAGCATTTTTAGTACAAAACATGATTTCTTCCCACCTCCAAATCAGAGCAGAATAATTCTAGACCAGGTCTGGAAACACACCAGCAGCAAGCACGATCCTTACCTTCAGACCTGACCATGGCCACAGCCAGGTGAAGCATCACAGCAGCATCATAGAGCAGCAGTGGGGTGCAGCATGCAGGACCCCACTCAGTCCATTCCCACTCACTGCTTGGAGTTGGGCTGCATGTGAGCATCGTCTGCTCCACCGCCGTGCATCAAACCCTGAAGAAGTGAGTCTGCTGCTCTTCTCCAAGGAGCTGGCAGGAAGCAGTAAAACTCAGGGCAAAGTTAAACCTGCAGTGTGAGGGCCAGAGGGCCCACAGGTGTCGGGGTTGCAAAACCTCAAAAGCCAAGGTGTGAACCTCAATCTGCAGGATGCAAGCTCACAACCCGAGGGCTGCAAAACCGCAACTGCTGGGGCAACTGCTGCCCCGGGACAACCAGCACCCAAGATGCAAACCCGCAGCCCCCAGGATGCAAAACCCCATGTGGTGGGGGTGCAAAACCCCAACCGTGGGGGCTGCAGATCCCCAACCCTGCGGCTACCAGCATCCGAGATGCAAACCCGCACCCCCCGGGATGCAAAACCCCGTGACGCGGGAGTTCAAAACGCCATCACCCGGGATTCAAAACCCCATATCCTGAGGGGTGCGGAATCCCCACGGGCGAACTGCGCATCCCTGGGGGTACAAAACCCCCACCCCCGAGCACGCAAAGCCCCAACCCGCGTAGAAAACCCCCTGCAAAGAGAGCTCGGGGAGGCACAGCCAGCACTCCCGGCTCAGTGCCGGGCGTCTCCCGGTGCCCCCAGCCGGGCTGCACTTACCGGCAGCAGGCGGTACCCCGGCCCCAATCCCCCGGGAGACCGCGGTGCTGCCGCCCCGCCCCGCCCCGCCTCCCGGAGCCACCTCCCTTCGGGTCCCTCGTCTGCAAAACGAGTGGGGTTTTTTTGTTGTTGTTTTTTGGTTTTTTTGTTTTTTGGATGAGCGAGTCTGGAGTGTTTTACGTCGGGTTTGTTTCTTCAGAAATAGCAGATCACCTTTTGAAAGTAATACAATCTACTTTAAGTGGTGCTTTTCAACTCCAGCAGTGAAATTAAACAGGAAAAAGAAAGGGAAAAAAAATTGATATCACAACTATCCATCCATCCATCCATCTATCTACCTACCTACCTCCTCTTTAGGGAGCTGTTGGAGAGGGTCCAGAAGAGGGCCACAAAGATGATCAGAGGGCTGCAGAAGACAGATGAAGTCAGGCTGAGGGAGGTTTGTTCAGCCTGGAGGAAAGAAGACTGTGGGGTGACCTCATTGCGGCCTTTCAGTACCTAATGGGAGCCTATAAATAGGAGGGGAGCCGACTCTTTGAAAGGATTGATAACTGCAGGACAAGGGGAAATGGTTTTAAGTTGAGGGAGGGGAGATTTAGGTTGGATGTCAGGGGGAAGTTTTTTACACAGAGAGTGGTGAGGTGCTGGAACAGCTGCCCAGAAAGGCTGTGGATGCCCCATTCCTGGAGGTGTTCAAGGCCAGGTTGGATGGGGCCCTGGGCAGCCTGGTCTGGTATTAAATGTGGAGGTTGGTGGCCCTGCATGTGGCAGGGGGTTGGAGCTTCATGATGCTTGATGTTCCTTCCAACCTAGGCCAGTCCATGATTCTGTGATTCTATGATTATAGATTCTATCTACATGGGACTGGATAAATAGGCCCTGAGTAATGTCAGATGTGTTTTATTTTCTCTTTTTCTTTTCAGGAGGAGCCTCGTGTGAAGGCCCCTTGTTCAGCGTTGTTTATGCAGGGCAACTGCATGGAGAGTAGAAGGAAGAAGTGAGCATTTGCCTTCCTGTCAATCTTGATTCAGCCAGGTGTGAAGCTCTGCCGTCATCTCAGCAGCTCAGCTGCTCTGCATTGCTGCTCTGCTCCCTTCTCCAAAGGCTGTGGAGGGGATACATGCTCCTCATTTTGCCAGTCCCAGTTGTCTAATTTACATAGTTGAAGTAAAGAGCATGGAATGACATGTAGCCCTATATTGTTCTGCTGAAAAATCAGGATCCTCCCAAAATATACCCTGTGAAATCGATGGGAATTGCTGGAGCCTAGAACAGAGTTCATCAGGCATTTATTATCACAGCAATCATTATTTGAAGGCAAAGAGAAGATTTATACAGTTGTGGGATTACAGATGGAGTAAAAGAAAATAGCAGCAAGCGTTTGTAAGTACTGGGGTGCTTTTATGAAGTGCCCAACATTTTTCATCCTATGGGCAATTTTCATAGAATCATAGAATGGCCTGGGTTGAAAAGGACCACAATGATCATCCAGTTCCAACCCCCTGCTATGTGCAGGGTCGCCAACCAGCAGACCAGGCTGCCCAGAGCCACATCCAGCCTGGCCTTGAATGCCTCCAGGGATGGGGCATCCACAGCCTCCTTGGGCAACCTGTTACAGTGCTTCACCACCCTCTGGTTGAAAAACTTCCTCCTAATATCTGACCTAAACCTCCCCTGTCTCAGTTTAAAATCATTCCTCCTTGTCCTATCTCTATCCACCCTCATAAACAGCCGTTCCCCCTCCTGTTTATACACTCTCTTCAAATTTGGGCTCACCGAATGGATTCCACTTGGAGAGGAGAAAGGACATGTCCTTCAAAACTTCCAAGACCAAACCTGAAAACAGAATAAAAACCTTCCATTCCAGTGCTGATCCACTCCAGTCTTCACTGGTGTTGGGAATGCAAACAAAGAGCAGGACGGGGCACCCACAACAGAGAGCAGGAAAAAGACAAGGGTGATTTTATGGGAATCTCTGGAACACAGACTGTGGGACTGTCATTTCTCTCTATGGCAGCAAGCAGCACCATCTGAATCTTCATCTGACACCTTGAGGGGACCTTGGGCAATTTATCCCCTGGAAAAAGTTCTAATGCTGTCAGATCACAATCCTTGCACACTGACTGATAATCCAACAGAAATTTGGTAGTACTTCTCAGCAAAATGTTTCTGCCTGTGAAAGGGCACGTCCTGATTATCAGATGGTCAGGTTTGTAACATGGGAACCCTGCTTTCCCTGCTTACACCACTGCACTTTCTCCTATGGATCACCCTGTTTTGCAAACAAAAGCTTATTGTCCAGAAGGAGCCTCGGTATTTCCCCTATGTGTTAATGAGCCATAAACCAAGACTCAGTGAGTAAGGCTAACATTCCCCATAAGTGCCCAGACTGGGATACCAAGGCTGGGTTTGCAGCAGCATTGTGTAACTCAGTGGGCAATTTGGGCTCTCAAAGCCCTTCGAGAAATTCAAGCCCAAGAGGTACCACAACTCTCAAGCTGTGTCATCAGAAATGGGTGGACGTTTCTGTCAGCTTCCATTACTTGCCAAAAACTGCTCAATGAATCAGCATCAAGGTCTGGGTTCTGTGTGATAATGTTTAGTGTCTAATGTGAGGGAGGGGTGTTGCAAATGCTTACCTCGGAAGGAAAGAGCAGCAGTGCCAGAGTGATACGTGGTGTTCTGAGTGGGAGGAGAGCACAAAACCACTAGAGGAAAAAGGCAATTTATCCCACAGAGTGCCACAGTCCGGTGCCTATTTAAATAGCTGCAGAATTTTTACTTACTTCCAACAGTTGTGTTTCATGACTCTACTGTATTTCTGGCAACAGCAATGAAATTGTATCATAAATCTCTGAGGGAAAAAAAAAATATCATGTCTGACACTTATCATGAAAACCACTTCTCAGGCTGAAGTAAGTTGCCAAAGAAGATTTTCTTTTCCCTTTCTATTATTGTCCTGACAAGCTGGACAAGGGCTGCTTTCTCTTGTGCTGCAAAGATCTAATTATATACATACATAAAAAAGCAGAAGGCAGTAACCATTTCTCTTGTATGACTCATCACTGTCTTTCCAAATGTCACTGATGCTGGCAAGCTAACTACAACCACGAAACACATTAATGCCTCACAAGGCTGCTTGGCTTGATGGCAGGCTGACAAGGATGAGGCTGAGTAATTGGGAGGAGATGGGAGGAAGGTTTCCAGTGGACACCTGGCACTGTGCTACAGATATTGCAGAAGGGAAACCACTGAAAGACAAACCAATGCCTTCAATGGCAACTCCCGTAGCAAGGTGTTATGGTTTCTGCAACCCATTAAACTTGAACAAACAGAGCATTGTCCAAGTGGAAAAGGAGACATCCGTATTGGCAACACCTCGGAGCAACAGTGACATGAATGCAACCATTCCCTTGTTTTGTTTTCTTCCATACACCATTGCACATCCCAGAGACCAAACCCAGACCTGCTCCTACCAAGCCTCTGCTGCCATAGATTGAACTTCTTGCTTGGACATGGGAAGCATGTTGGAAAGGACCACAAGCTTCTCTTGTATCACAGACACAAGCTGAGCTCTTCTCTGAGACTTTCCTGCCTTCATCGGGCCATGCAGCTCTAGCCCGGGAAGCCACATTGGGCTGAACTGAAGACAGAGCCAACAGATCCAGTGGTCTCCTAAAGGCAAGCTATACCCCAAAAATCATAGGTACCTCGGAAAGCCCTAAAAGACTTCGAAGAAGTGCATCCTACCATAGCAAGGTGGGCAGAGTATTTCCAAAGCACAATTTTTCCTGAATGGCACAAATTTGCTGACAGCTCTTGTGCCACCAGTCTGCTCCAAAGAACATCACTGTTCCTGTTCTACAGTCTTAATTGAAAATGCATCCTCTTGCTGCTTAATTCTGATCAGCAGAGCCCAGCACCCAGCCCCATTCACACACATTATGATTCTGGTGTGGTTGGAGCTCCTTAACAAAGACTTCATCTCTTGGTGATGACCAAGTGGAGGTGCCTCACCTTCAGGGAGGATTCAGGGTAGGAAATCATGAGCTAAGAAGCACTCAGATAGACAGGAACATTGCAGAAAGCAAAATAATTGAACAGGATGATTTTTGGGGGCCGGAACATTAAATCTCAGACCTTCCCATGCTACGATGACATATCACATTCTCCTTTGCAAACAGCTGAATTATATTTTTAACAATCAATAAATGTAATTGTGGTTTATTTTTGGCTGTAATTATCTCCTTTCAAATCTTATCGCTGCCCACCCACATCAAACGGGTTAGACATCAAGCACAAATGTAACAGAGACTACGCTATAGCGAAGAATGAAGCAACAGCAAATTGATCATATTTTTTTCCAAGGCATTCCCAAATTCAGGATAGACCAGGGTCTTTTTACCGATGTGATTCATAGATGAAGAACTAGAAGTTGTCTGGTGGCATTCCACACTTTAGGATATGTTTGAGGATCTCAAAATCAGCATCACTTGTCTTTAGCTTAACTAATGCCATGCCACGTCTTGCAGCTCCACGGGTGGAAAACTGAATGGAGCAATGCAGGATCTGTGTGGGATAATTGCCCACAGATGTTGCTGAGAATACACACCTGATCTGAATGCTCACAAAAGTGTCAGGTGAAATGAGGATGAATTTAAACTAGCAGAATGAGAAACACGCTGCTTCACTTGGATGGGAAATCAAACTCTGGCTGTGGTGCTTTGCTTCAGAAGTAAGCAAGCTCTGGGGAGATGGAAGGAACACGTGGCGGAAATCAGGCATTAGACTCCAAGGGTTTGTTTTATTATTCAATGTGTGAATCTTACTAGGTCATAAAATCTGGATGACAGGAGAAGGGCAGGGATGTAAATGCAAGGTCAGCACAGGAATGCAAGAGATGGAGCTGCTGAGGGAGCCAGCCAGCACCATAACTCGTGCTGGTCAGATACTAAGGGTGTGCATGCTGGCACCCCTGCTGTGCTGCCCAGCTGTGCCCCACGCATGGCTGCTGGGCTCAGAAGGAGCAGCAGAGAGGGAAAATCAATCTGTTAACCATGAAAGAGGCTTAAAATGGATTGGGCACCTAGTAGTTCACTAAGATGAACTACTGTGTGATGGAATACACGTCTTTTTAGGAACAGAACAAAAATCCGTCATATCAAAATCTTATCCTTTCCAGGAGCAAACGTAAAGCAAGTGGAGAAATGAATGAAAAACATGAATCGCTTTATCTAGTCAAGAGCTCATGAACAAAGCCCAGAAATGTATTGCTGGTCAGGCTGAGTCCTAAGGATCCCAGAAGACCTACTTTCACAGTAGTGATCTTCTTGCTTTCCACTGCCTGACCTGGAATAGGAAAACATGAAATTACCTTCTTTTTACTTATACTGTTTTTCATGACTGGCTCCAGCTCTGGCTCTGGCAACCTGATCTTAATGAAATTTGGAAACATTTAATTCTGCTGAACGCCTTTCTCATCTCAGTGAGAGAATATGCACTTTGCTCCCACTTCCATCCTATGTGCTTTTGCTGTTTGAGCTTCTGTCACACAAGAATTCTGCCACACATCTAAGAAGGACTAACACTAAGAAGGGGAAGATGTACTATATATCTATGTATAAATGTATGTGTGCATGTACTAAAAAAAAAGTCTCTGTACATAATAACAGAGGGTGGCTACATTCTGCTTTCCAATCAAAAGACTGCTTTCAGAGGAAGTCAGGCTTCACCATTACAAAGCTACTGTTTCTATAATAAATGGAGCAATATTCTTCCTCCTCTGCTTTCTTCCTTGAATTTTACTCCCATCCGTGGGAGAGCGGAGTGCTGGAATGAAGTCTGTATGATTTAGAGTCTGTCAGACCTGTGGTGGCACTGCTCTCAAATCCCATTTTCTGCACACAGCAGAAAGCTTCTCACCAGATAAAACACAGAGAGCAAAAGCTGAAATTCTCATAAATGCATAATTCTCAGGCTGAAAAAGAAGGCATCCAGCTCTGAGAATGGCTCTCATCATGCAGACAGAGGCGTCTTTGGAAAGACAGTTCTCCATCATGACCAGAGCAGCTTCTGGAAGTGAAGAGAGTCCAGCTCTGAGCCTTTTGCAAACGTTCTGTATTTTATCCAGTGATTATCTGTATAGATAATCTGTATAGCCATACTAAAATACCAGTCCCTAGGGCTTTCCTCATTAAAAACTGAGTTCCCTAGGTATCCCATTAGACAAGCTGCTTCTTGCCTTGTTTCTTCCTGATCCTGTGAAATTTGCCTTTCTACAGCACAGCTCAGATGAAGAGGAACCTGAGCAGTCCTGTGAGGCAGCACCATAAGCCTGATTGCTTCTGGTTCAATGTTAGGAAGGATCTGTTCTCAGAAAGATTGGTGATGGATTGGCACAGGGTGCCCAGGGAAGTGGTGGAGTCCTGGGAGGTGTTCAAGAACCATGGAGATGTGGCACTGAGGGACATGGGTTAGTGGGAATGGTGGGATGGGTTGGGGTTGGACTTGGTGATCTTTAGTGATCTTTTCAACCTCAGTGGTTCTATGATTCTTCCTGTAGATATCTTTCGTGTTAGACTGTTAACCAAGTGTCAGCTGCTCCCATCTCTGCATCCTAAACACGCTGCTTATGGTCGTTAAAGGTATTAACCACAGACCTGGACTATTTATGAATTCCCAGCAGCATCAGTCTAGGTGCTTACCCAAAGTTCTCAGCCCAATCTGTGCTTTGGCTGCTTGGATTTTAGGCCTAAATTCTGCTGTTAACTTCTGCTAGATAAATATAATTGATACCGGGTGAATGCAGGTTGGATTCAAAGAATTTGTAACCAGACTCTTAATATTAGCAGATTTGCTCAATCAGTTTTAATTAATTTTGATAAGTAACGGTTGAATATAGAAATAGCTGCATGTGGCTCTGGGGCTGAGTCTCTGTGGATGTCCCTGTGTTCTGCTCTTTGCTAGGTGGTCTCTAAGGCTTGCGTGCCACCCCAGCAGAGATGGTTGGCTGAGACTCAGCTGGAAACCAAACCCACAGATACAGAAAGCTGCAATTCCCAAAGCTGCATCCTGGGAATTGGGTCCTCTCAAAGGATCTTCAGGTGTTAGCCTACCTGGTAATTTTACCAGATTATTTCAGCCCAGAGATATCAAGATGGCATTTCTAATCGTTGATCTTGTGGGTTTTTTTCCCTTTTCTTTCTTAAAGCTCCTGTTACACGGACCATTAATGGAGAGTACTGTCTGCTGTTCCCTTTTCAGTGAGATCACAAGATGTCCTCAAAGGCTGCACTAATTAGAACAGTTCAAGCTCTTTTCCAGTGAGATGACTACTTGCAAAATTCTCCTCCATTAAATATATGTATTATACATAATAGAAATACAGACAAGAAAATCTCTTGGAGAGCAGAAACCAGAACAGTTTCCAGCAACAGAACAAAACCCTGTCCTAGTGTGGGGTCCCCACTGCCCACTTCAGATCCACCCACCACCATCTTGGCTGTTTCATACCTCTTGGTTTTGCTCTGTGTCATGGTAAAGCCTTTTTTTCTGGGTAGTGCTTGTTATAATGGCCTCAAGGGAGTTTTAGATGTTCATTTACTTTACCAGGGTCCAAAAATACTTAGCTCAAGTCAATTAAGTTTTTAATTAAACACGCATTAGGAGGGGAACCTTGCATATGAAATTATTTCTTTTTTCATAGGCAGAGCAATCAGTTGAGTTTGGCAACTTCTGCACTGCAAAAAGTTAAAGCCCAAGAACTCCTCTAACATTCACTTGTGAACTGCATGACTCACAAAATTGGTTCTTTCAGAGCAGAAACCCTGCAATTCCATTTCTTTTCCCCAGGGTGTTGATTTATGTATTGATCGTATTCCCCAGGTTCCTCCGATAGCAAGTTTGTCATTTTAAAAGCAGACAGCACTTCATTTGTGGGCACTGTGCCTCTGTGGATTTGTAAGGCCAATCTATGCAATTCTACAGCTCAGCTGTTAAAGCAAGAGGGTGTTGAATAATTGACCTGCACCAGCATCCTTCCATCCAACCATTTGAATGATAACAGATATTTTTAAAAGATTGGTCTGGAAAACTAGAAAGTATCTGAAGTGATTCAAAACAGAAAGATGTGCTAAGAACATGTTTTATAAAGGCTCTTCTGGGCAGTATCGTATCTTAGAATGGCTTCAGTTAGAAGAGACCTTCGTAGAATGGTTTGAGTTGGAAGGGACCCTAAAAGCCATCTGGTCCAACCCCCCTGCAGTGAGCAGGGATACCTACAGCTCCATCAGGTGCTCAGAGCCCCGTTCAGCCTCACCTTGAGTGTCTCCAGGGATGGAGCATCCACCACCTCTCTGGTTAAACAGATGGTACGGAGAAGATATTTAAATACTTGTTATCCAGAAGAGATAGTTGATGAGACTGATGTTAAAAAAAAAAAGCTTCAGTCTCCTTAATGCACAAAAATCCCATACCAACTGGATAGCAGGTTGCAGACAGCATTTCTGTTAGCAGGAATGGACCCCAGCCTTTTGTGCTTGATAACAGGGAAAGGGAAACATTTCTGAATCTTCATACAGTCATTTGCAGGAAGATTGCTAATGCCAGAAGCCATATGAGTAGAACATTTTAACCCAGAAAATGCTCCTGAGATACCCAGGAGAGCCTACGAGCTTCCAGAGGTGTAGACTACCAAATGCACTGATTTACTTTGAGTGGAGGTGTAAAGAAGCCACAGTTATCCAGGTGTAATAATTTGTGGGTTGTTGGAAACACAGCCACTCTCACTGTCCTCCTGTGGTTTGTCCTCATCACCATCCCTGATAAAGGTGGGATAAAAAATCCAGAACTGAAGCCAATCTGTATTTTTTCATTTCCAACTTTGATGTGTGAAAAACAGCCTGTTTTAACCTTAGTGCTCTGACTTGAGTTTTTATTTTGTGCGTCAGTCCCAAACCAAGGTGATACCATCAATATGAATTACAGCTGGGCTTAGACCATCCCCAAAGAGGAACTGGGATCCTATTCCTTAGTTAGACAACTCCCTGGAGACCCTTACTCCCCACACCACAGGGATGCACAGATTTCCACTGCTGAGCCATGGCTCTCAATTGGAATTCATGAAGGGTTTAAACTTAAACAAAGTGTTCTTGCTTGTTCTGAAGATGCTCAGATGCTCCTGGGATTCCTGAAATAAGCAAAAGCACCCCTCTTCCCACCCAGTGAGATCTCTAGCAATGCTTGACATCTGGATACTATTTTTCCTACAAATACAGTATTGTGCCTATCATTGGGTTGAAGCACACACACGTAGAAATGTTCATCCATACACATGAATACACACTCATGTTAGACAGAAAATGATCAAGACCAAACCCTAGCCGTAAAGCTGAGCATCCTAAACTAGCTTTCATCCACACTAATCAGGGCTAGCCCTCTGTAGCAGCTTGTCTTGGGGAGTTAAGGTGCTGCTTTGGTGATTCAGCTGAGTGCCTGGCCCTTTGATGTAGCAGCATAGATGTGCCCTCAGGATTCCCTTTTCTCCAAGATTTGTTTCAATATGGTAACACACACAAAAAAAAGTCTTTTCACACTATCAACCTCTAATCTGGCTATTAATTATTCATAGCGTTGAGGTTTTTGAAGAAAATCTTTGTTGAGAAAGGAAGAAAGGAATGGGTCCCTCCCATCTCCAAGGGAATTAAAAAAAAAGAAAACACAACAGTATTTGAATAGTAAAACCTCTATTATACGATGTGAAGTAATTATGGAAAACGTGAATCTGGAGCAGCTTTATGAGGCGGTGACTCAGGCACTGCTTGTCCCAGAAGAGCCATCTCTGAAATGTAGGATGGTGTCTATTCTGCAGCACTGAAGTGGCTTAGTGGGTGACTGTCATCTCCAGCCTCTGGTTTCTGCCTCTCCCCAGGAAGCTGGAGCTCACATTCAGGCACTTTTCCTCTCCTTTCTGGGGATGAAACTGGGGGAAAGAGGGATTCCTTCAAAGCTATATTTGTTCACAAAAAAAAAAAAAAAAAAACCACAAACCCAATTCTTTTCTGGCCACAAAGCCATTTAAAAATGGAGATGGATGTCACCTTGTTCTGGCATTGCTGGAAATACAGTGACTGTAGCGACAGCTGACTCTGCTCTGAAATAGATGAGAGGTTAGATTAGGTCAAAAACAAATGGAATAATATCATAATTTTAGGAGGAAGTTTTTCACATTAGGAGGAAGTTTTTCACACAGAGAGTGGTGATGCACTGCAACAGGTTGCCTAAGGACGTTGTGGATGCCCCATCCCTGCAGGCATTCAAGGCTAGGCTGGATGTGGCTCTGGGCAGCCTGGTCTGGTGGTTGGTGACCCTGCACATAGCAGGGGGTTGAAACTGGATGATCATTGTGGTCGTTTTCAACCTAGGCTATTTTATGATTCTATGATTCTATGATAATAATTTTCCAAAAGATCAAATATTGTCTTTTCTTAAGTCCTTCTGCTTTCCTGACCTCTACCTAGAAAGCTAAAAGTGTGTCAGTGAAAGAAGATGACCTGATTCCAGTTCAAAGCCCACTCCCAAACTACTCTAAACTGTAGCAGAAATGGCACACTGACATTTTTTCCTGCAAACACAGCATCGTGCCCGTGGCTGGCTTGAGGAAGAACTGTATTTAAAGCCAAAGCACCAGAGCTAATAGCTGGTATTTCTCACACTGGCTGCACAGCTCCATTTGGAATACAAACCACTTGCTTCCTATTAAACAACCAGAAAACTGATGCAAGAAACAGAAGTGCTAAATGCCTACCATTTCTCACATGCTTGCTGGCTGGGTTTCAAGGCAGCACTGAGCAGGCACAAATATAGATAGAACCAAGAGTTTCATCGCCAGCATCTGGCTCAGGCACACATCCCACCCTACAGAGCTCTCAGTCACCTTCCTGCACATCTTAATGTCCTTGAAATGCCACGGCCATTGGCTGGCAGTGTGCTCTCTGCTCCATGGACAGCACAAGGACCTTCCCTGCTGAGGTCCTCCTGCCAACCTCATGGTCTTGATTTTTGTAAGATGCCCAAGTTTCTTTGCACAGGACCTCTGCCCCATCCCCACATACCACATCATCATATTCCCCAGGCCCATCAGCTGCTGTTCATCAGTTTTTCCTTTAGTTCACCAACTGTTATTTTTATTTTTATGTCTGTAGGACCCAGCACTTGCTCTTGTTGAACTTCACACAGTTGGCCTCAGCCCCTTGACCCAGCCTGTCCAGATCCCTTGGTAGGACCTCCCCTCAGGCAGATCAACACTTTCTCCCAGTTTGGTGTCATCTGCAAAGTTGCTGAGGGTGCACTCAATCCCCTCATCCAAACAATTTCTAAAGACATTAAACAAGACTGGCCCCAATACTGACCCCTGAGGAACACCACCAGCTGGATTTAACCCCATTCACCACCACTCCCTGGACCCAGACATCCTTGCACATTCCTTGGGTAAATGCAGAGCAATCTCATACTGCAAACTGAGATTGACAGTGCTAACATTTAGCACAGCCAGGCTGGGAGACTCTCCAGTGTTGATTAGATCAGAAACTTTCTGATGTGACCATTTGCTCTGCAAACATACTAAATTAATTGGCTTATTATTAGCAACTTGGCCAGGAGCCTTGTCTCATCTGCTGGAATAGCCTGTAGAGAAATAAAATCTATTTCTTTTTCCTATTGTTTTGGCATCCTATTCTACCACTGAGTAGCACATAACATCTGTCTGTTTCCAGCTGGATGTGGAAGAATTAAAACTGACACAGCAAATATGATAGTGTGTTTCAATTAGACACTGTTAAAAAATAAAAGGAAGGAAATGATGCTTATAGGCTTGGTTTGATATAAAACTGACTCCTGAGGAGGAAAGCATGGCTGGATGGCACCATTTTTCCCTGGGAGCAGGGCAGTGCTTGTGTCTTCCAAAGGCCATATGATGAAAATTGGGAGGAGTGGCTTTATTTCCATCTACCAAGCCGTCCGCTGCTTTGTAACAAACTTTACTCTCTTCTTGTCCTTTCTCTCTGTCTCTTCTGAACCCTGTCGTTGGCAAAGTTACATTAAAGATATACTACTCCCAAAGCTCTGATTGACATCCCCTAATAAATGAAAATAGTTTTGCTGAAATACATCGTTTCCTAAGTTGGGCTCTTTAGCTTTGCTTATAATTTCTGCAGGGTTGGTGGCTGAGCTGAGGAGGGACCTGGCTCTTTTCTTTTACAAATGACACATTATACTGTTGTAGCTCTGCAGTGTTCAGTTTACTTCTTATAGTCATTACTGCACTAATGCCCAATCACTTTGAATGAGTTCTCCCATAAAGGATGCGTGGAGTAAGTTCAGAATTCAGTTTGTTCTTCCATGCTTGGAAACACAAAAGACAAAATTAAAAGAGGGAAATGCTACTCTGTGGTGATGACAGTGAATGGAACACGCTTTTCCCAGAGCAGACATCCTCACTGTGCACCTTAAGGAAGAAAAGTATTGAGCAACAAAGTGGATGGGGCACAGTTTGATACTCCAATGCCACACTCACACACCCCATTACCAGGAGACAGCCTGCACAGCCAGCACCAAGTGGGTGTCTGGACACACATTCATCCCTAAAGAGAGAATTTCCCCTTCCACCCAGGAGATGGCACCAAGGCACTCACAGAACACCCTTCAGCCCTACTGAGAATTTATTTTCCCTGAAGTGATGCATGCACTGGGGAGAAAACTCCAAACTACATTCACTGTGTTGTGCGTTCTGTGATGGGATCAACTGAATGCCCTAAGAAGGAACATGTTTCTGATGGCTCTATGGAGGTCATCGCTTGGACTTGAACAGAATCAGCCCTCTCTTGGTTCTGTATTTCCCACCAGAGAACAGGATCAAGCCAGCCTCCATCTGGGAGAGTTCCCTGGTTTCAGACACAGGCCAGCACCAAATGCTTTGGAGGAATATTCCTAGTATCAATAGTATCAACCACAGCAGTACTGGGGTGACAGGCTCCTGGAAAATACCTCCTGGTCTCCACCAGCCACAGTCTGACTCATCTCTCACTTATTTCCCTCTACTGTTTTGGTTTGTTGTTGTTGTTGGTTTTGGTTGGTTGGTTTCGTTTTGTCTTTCCTTTGGACTTCGTTGCTAGTGCAAGGCTCCTCCATAGAAAGCAAGGTCTCTTGGGATGGAAAAACTAACATAGGAAAGAAAACAAATGTGACTCTGGGAAGACAAATAGTAGAATGCTCTGTGGCCAGAGCAGTGGCTCTGTATTTTTCACCTGAGGAGTGATTTGATCTGCCTTAGTTCCCCAGCTGCCAGAAGAGAAGGAATAACCCACAGACTGAAAGTGCCACGCATTAGTGGAGCCAATATGAAGCTGAAGACTTTCTAAGGTGCCCCTGCTGATCTACTATTCATTGCAGATAAGCACACAGTTAAGGACCCCATTACCAAGTCCATCATCAGTTTGCTTGACTGAACATCTTCATTAGTACTCTGATATGTGCATCATCCAATTTGGACATTTGTTTCCATCATGGATGCCCATTACCTTACATACATAATTCATCACAACGCAGACCCTGTCTGCCTATCAGATTGTTGCCATGGAGCAATGCCAGCATGTCTAAGGAACCTGTCTCCAGCATGGGGAGTTGGGATAATGACGTTTTTTCATAAGGTAAACCTATCAGTGAGATCATAGGATTTGTTTTAACCAGTACAAAAGTGCATGTCCCACTAAGAACATTTCTACTGTCATGGTCCCATTTCCCAAAGAATTCAAACAACTTCTGGAAATTATGGTGTTGAAAAGTATTATTTTTTTCCTATTTTTGAGGTAAAGGCAGTTTCATTGTTTTTGCTTTTCAAATTCTACCCATTGTACACAGCTGCTGGGGGAATCTCTACAATATCCAATGCCATGCTGACTGGGTCAGTGACATCCCAAGCCTGATAATCCTTCTATTGCATGTCCAAGCAGAATCATAGAATCATTTAGATTGGAAAATACCTCTAAGATCAAGTCCAACAATCAACCCATCCCCAGCATGCCCACTAACCACGTCCCTTGGTGCCACATTGGCACAGTTCTTGGATGCTCCCAAGGATGGTGATTCCACAATTTCCATGGGCAGTTTGTTCCAATGCATTATCACTTTTTCAGAGAATAAATTTTTCCTAATATCCAACTTGAACCTCCCCTGGCATAACCTAGGGCCATTATTTCTTGTCGTTTGATGAGAGCAGGTGGCTTTCCTAGGGTTCTGCAGCAAGTTAATGGCAAAATTTGTCCCTGGGCTGTGGTGATGGAATGGTGTGCAAAGAAGCAGAAGAGGTGATTCCCTTTGACAGTCAATTCTTTGGGGCAGGGACCAGTGTGTTGCTTTGTCTGTAGATGCCATCACCACCTGCTCCTGGTCTAGGTATGTTTGATATTACTGTAAAAGAGGTTATTGGTTGTCATCATTATCTTTTGATATTTTGTCCGTATCTGTTCAAAGTATCTTGTTTATCCTTGAGTACCATAAACATGTCACATGAAAAGCAGCATCTTTGAGATGCTGAGGAGGAAGGTTTCTATGCTGTCTATTCTAAGGCAGTTTTGGTGCCCACTCAGAAGATCCCAAGGCAGAGCTGGGTGGGATCAGGGCCACCAGCCATTCCCAGCACCTTCCATGCATCTGCAGCCCTGCAATGCCACCTTCAGGCTGGCAGCAGCCTCGCTCCATCCACAAATCTAGATATCACCCTAAACCCCAAAAACACGCAGCAAAATCAATGCTGACTGCTCTCAGTAACATTCACAAGGCTCTTAAGACAGTAAATGAACACAGAGTTTTTTAACAAGTATGTAAACTTAACTTTGATGGGTGCTTTTAGCTCTGCACTGTCCACAAAAACCTTTTTATTTCTGACAATGAGAAAAGCTCAGGTTTCTTCATGAAATACATGTGTAAAAAGGTTTCTGCTGAACACTTTAAAAGTATTTGGTAATGGTGGGTTTGAAATAGAGGCTTCCAGGCTTCTAGGATCTCTGGTGGAAAATATCCCTCAGCTTGGAGAACAGGGAGCTGCAATCACAAAACAGCATGGGTAATGCATCCTAACATCAATCAGAACAACACAGTGCAATGTAGGTCTCCTGGTTCAAGCCTGCTGAAATCAGGGCCAGCTCAATGAGGCTGCCCAGGCTTTGGCTCATCACCTCATGAATGTGCCCCTGTAATCCCACTGCCTCAACCTCTGAAATCCTACTGACTCCCCAGCACAGTGTCACCCAGCTTTCAGCACAGACACGGGTAATGCTGCCACTTACCGTGCAGCAGCACTCATTGGGCTGTGTCTGATGAAACCTCACTCTGGGAAGACAGCCCTTGGGGCTTCAAGGCAGAGCCAAGCTCTGCAGTGCGGCCTTGAGATGCCCAGTTCAGCTTCTGCAAGTAAATGCTGTAGTTGTCCTTGTATTCAGACACCCAGCGGTTCCTGCGGAGAACATGGAGAAGGTAATGAGGAGTGAGAACTGTCACTGAGGCCAGTCACCCACCTAGGTCAACCACTGCACCAGCTCCATCTGCAGCCCACACCTAAATCCAAGATCGTAAATCAACATCAAGACTTCAGTGTAAATCTGGAGTATATATATGCTAGGGGGAGGCGCGGGGATGAGGCAGCAGGGAGGAATTACCTTTCCAGTGAGAAATCAGAGCTCAGGAGCAGTTTATGCCTGTTTGTTCATAGCGTGCAGATGAGTCACCTCACAAACAGCTCCTGCCCTGTCTGATCCAAGAGCTTCCTTTCCCAGGAGAAGCCCAGGCACCGAAATGTTGAGATGTGCCCTCCTGTGCCCATCCCGCAGGGACCTCAGTTCCTACTTCCTGAGGGAAATTGTCAATGGTTGCCCCAGGAAAAACTTCCCAGATCATACTAACCCTACTATAAAACTTCTCAAGAAAAGGCTGAGCCTTGTGGAAGGCTGTGGCCCTGAGGGAATTCATTTGAACACATTGCATAATGTGGACATGGAGAAATACACTTGAGAAACACCTTCCAACCCCAACCAGCTCCAAAACCACTTTTCTATTCTTACCCTGTCCCCACTCCCAACCCACTCCCCCAGCCCAGCTTTCCCTTACTGGTGGAAGTGTTCATCTTCAGTGAAAATGTGAGATAGATTCTTATTTGCTATACAGCTTCCAGTGTAGGCTGCAGGCTGGTGCTGGAAGTCGGTGCTGTAGGTACTTCTCCGGTCATGGTCAAAGCACTCTAGTGAAGGAGAGTACAAATAATCAAGAGATCACAGTGGATTGGGCTCTGAGCACCTGATCTGGCTGAAGATGTCCCTGTTCACTGCAGGAGAGTTGGACTTGATGGCCTTTCAAAGTCCTTTCCAACTCAAATGATTCTATAATTCTAAATATTCTGGGAGGGGGTCTCTATTCCCTGCATCTTGCAGTCCAACAGTTCTCCCTTCTCCTGAGCTCCATCAGCACTTTATGCTCTTAGCACTCCCACTGGAGCTTCCATGACCATGAAGGAGAGTTAACCAAGGGAAAATGCAAGTTCTTCCTTGGTAGGGATGGAGATATTTTAGCACTCATTTCCTATGGCCTCTTAAGTCACACAAGGTGTCTTGTCCCTTGTGGACACTGACTGGTCTGCTGCTATGTATTTTCTCCTGCTGTCTATATTTTCCTCTTTTATCATGCCAGAGCAACACATCTTTGCCTTACTTCATCAGGAGTAAAACAAGGATGAGTTCCTTTGCAGAAAAACAAAAAATACTCCACAGCCCATCTTGTGCAATGTTACCACAAGAGGATGCATGGACACCGATGTGTGGCTGAACTGGGTGTTCATGCAGGGCTGTTTCCTCATTTCCATTTGTGTCTTTGGTTGCGTGCATGGAAATAGGTGCATGAGTGACCCCAAATAAAACCAGTTTGCAGTGACTTTGTGGTAAAAACATGCTCCCTGCCTGCAGGCTGTACATCTGCTGCCAGAGGGCTGCTCTTAGTGCAGAAACCACGGAAATCTGGAAATGGGACAGCAGCTCAGCCCCATGCTAGGGGGGATGCATGCAGGGAGAGCAGCCCCTAGGTGAGGATCATCACATCTGCTTTGCTTTTGTCCCCCAGAAATCCTTGCAGGAGCTGGCCTGAAGGGCTGTCATGTTCTCTCCTTCATGTGTGTCCCTCTGACCAAATGGAACTGCCTACAGAAAACATTCTGTCAGGGCTCACAGCAAAGCAGTGAGAATGCACACATACCCACCAACTTCAGTTGCACCACCTGGAGTGGCCCATATGAAAACGGGGATGGAAGAGATATTATTTACAATGCTCCAACCTTTTCTGGATGAAAATTGTATTCCCTGCCCTACTTCTTCCCACCAACAGGTGGATGGCTGTGGGGATCCTGCAGGCATTTCCCACTGTATTTACTTCTCCTCCTTCATTCACTTCCTGCATTAAATTCAAGAAACCCAAGGTCAGGCTGAAGTCATCTGCCACAGCCTCCACTCACTGACCTTTCACCAAAACTGATGAGGCCAGGGCCATATTCTTGTTCTGCTGAGCCTCATCTTGCAGGGCCTGGCCTGTCTCCAGCATGAAGTGCTGGTAGGTACCCCAGGTGGGATCCAGCTTCTGCCTATACAGCAACATCCCTGAGAAATGAGAGAAGACAACAGTGCATTAGATAGAAAAATCTATCAATTACCCAAATCCTGCCCTCGGGTGGGAGCAAGCATATAACAACGGCAACTTGGAGCCTCAGCTGGTATAAATCAAGGGAAGACTCATTCCCTTCAGCAGAGCTTTGCTGAGTTGCATCAATTTGGAATTGATTTGGTTCACAGAGCCAGTGGGGGAAAGATTTATGGTGCTGTGAAGTGAGTGGAAGGAGCCATGCTGTCTCCATGGTGCTCCAGAGAGCTAAAAGGAGCTGAGACCCTTTGCAGGTCATTGTATGAGAGACTTTGCAAGAAATACAGCGCTGCTGGACTATAGAGGGGCAGAGCAAGAAGGAAAAAGCTCATAGCAGTTGTGTCACTAGCACAATACAGTGTAATGTAAGAAGGGCTCAGCAAGGAGATGCTTGAAGCCTTCAGTTGTTAAGAGACATCTTTAAATGATTATCTGACCAAATGGAGACGTGTCCATCTGAGCTACTTATCCTAGCTCTCCTTCTAGTGCATGGAGAGAGAGAAGTCCTGCCAGGATTCACTCTATTTCGTGCTCTGTCCTTGGAGATATTCAAGGACAGGCTGGATGGGGCTCTGAGAACCTGCTGGAGCTGTATGTGTCCCTGTTCTTTGCAGGGGAGTTGGACTAGATGACCCTTAAGGGTCCTTCCTAACTCAATTCTATGATTCTAGGATCTTCATGGCAGCATCTAGCCTACAAGAAATATCTGTGGCTTTTCTCCCCCGTTGACCATGAGGAGAGTTGAGAGCTCCAAACAGACATCCTATGGTGGAAGATGGGAAATCAGAGAGGACATCCTACCCATATCCCCCTGCTTGGTGCTGGAGAATGGCTCCTCCCTTCTACCTTGGAACTCAGAAGAAGATCTCCAGTGCTTTTTGAAGATCAAGCATGGATGCTGAGCACTGATTTTGTTTTCCTGATGTCCTAGCAAGGATTTGTATTAACATTTTAATCCACACAAGCAGGCCATGAGCCTGCTACCCAACTGCAGCCCATTGGTGCCCAGATAGCCTGGGGCAGGGGGACCTGAGATAGCACAGCCCAGCAGACAGCTCTCAGATGCTGGATCTCCCTGGCGCCAGCTGAGTGGGATTACCTGTTGCTCCTGGGCCACCAACAGTGGCTTGAAGGTGCTGGGAAGAAGATAGTTCCTTCTCCAGCCCACTGAGAGCCTGTGGCCTCTCTGGTCTGTCCGCCTGGGTTGCAGTCAGTTCAGTGGTGAGGTACTGCTTTGGTGCATGGCTTTCTGCAAGGGGGAGGTCTGAATTGAAGTGCTTTCTCTGCTCTTCGTGAGTCTGCTGCAGCACACTGGGACTGAGGGTAATGCCTTCTTGCTTCTCACTTCGTGTGACTTCTCTCCCTTCCCCGAGAGCTTTGTCATAGTATGGCATTGCCTGTGGCTCTTGAGGCACAGCAAACTCCTTGTCTCTGAGCTTCTGCAGAAAGAAGTCACATGTGAGTGGAGACATGGTGAGGAGGACAATTACTAAAGCATCATTACTTCACACTGCTTCCTGCCCACAGGGACACCGCAGCCACAAAGAAGCCACACAAGTATCATTAAATAATGCACAGAATATTAAGGCTGCCTCTTCTTTAGAATCATAGAATGTATCAGGTTGGAGGGGACCTTAAAGGTCATCTGCTTCCAACCCTCCTGCTGTAGGCTAGTTACCACCCCCCAGATCAGGCTGCCCAGGGCCCCATCCAACCTGGCACTGAATGCCTCCAAGGACAACTCCTGGGCAGCCTGTGCCAGACCCTCACCACCCTCTGAGTAAAGAATTCCTTCCTCACATCTAACCTAAATTTCCCCTCTTTTTGTTTAAAGCCATTCTTCTTTGTTCTGTCATTATTAAACCATATAAATAGTCGTTCCCCTCCTGCTTATAAGCTCCCTGCAAGTCTCTCTGAAGCCTTCTCCAGGCTGAACATGCCCAACTCTCTCAATCGTTCTTCATAGGAGAAGTGCTCCAGCCCTTAGATTGTCTTCATGTCCTTCTTTCTGTGTTCTTATGGTTGCTGAGCACTGAGACCACCTGCAACAGGACACCAAGCCCAGATCTCTCTGGTTGTGGCCTCAATCCACAACTGATTTCATGTTGGGATTTTCTGGCTGGTCACTCTTGCCCACTTTTTTTCCATCTTCTTCTGTCTTTCCATCGTTCCATGTCTTCCCATGGTGGATGAGCACATCCCTAGGCAATGAGCAGAGCAGGAGGATGGAAGAGGTAGTGACCTGACTGCAGGGTGCCAGCTCCTCAACCATTAGCATGAAGCAGAGAAGGAAGGCTGCTGATCTTTCCAGCAGAAGGGACAGATCCATACAAGGATTCATGGCAGGGGAAGGCTGATGTGGCAGCTGGCACAGCTGCTCAGGGAATCTGCCAGCTTCAGCATCTTTCCAGCTGCATGCTACAGCTCTGTGTGGAGCCGACTGATCCTTGCTAAAGGCTCAGCCAAAGAAACTCCTGCTCTGCCAGGTCCATGTTTTGTCCATCAGCTATCTGTGACTTCTTGCTTTGGACCTCCATAAGTTTCCCTTTGTCCCTTGGCCTCATAAATCCTCAGGATTCACCTTGCCATCACTGAGCTCAAGGTGACTTCCTCACCATGCGTAGATCAGGGCAAGGGGAGGCTGCTGAGCTATGGGGACCACCTGTATTTGGGAGTTTCCTGCCACAAGGATAGCAAGAGCTCCTCATGAGGCATCTCTGGAGGGACAAGAGCCTCTGGAGACCCATGGTGGGGGTGACAGAGCAGATGGTGCTTTCTGTCTTAACCCAAGGATGTCTTCAGCTTCCAGCAGGACATCACCCCAGATTTCACACAGAAAATCCCCCAGGTGTTTTTATCCACTTAACAAAAGCAAAAGCAAAACTTGGGTTTCCCAAGGACCTCATCGGCGCTTGACCCAGTGGAACAGCTTTCCTTGCAAGTCAATAGAGGGTCAATGAAGAGTCAGTGGGAGATGCAACCCAATGAAAGCAGTCACATCTCAGCTGTTTCCTCCCTTCAACTCCACAAGGACCTCCTCATAATGCATATAGCCTTCCAAAGTTGTCAAGAAAAATAGTGGTAATAAAGAAAAGAAGTTGAGGTGCATGGATTGGGCACCACAACTGCTTCTTGCCGTGCTGCAGCAGGCAGGGGTTAACCTTGCCCTCCTGGAGGCCACCTGAGGCTTGGGCTTTCCGGGAAGCACTCGCCAGCCCAGCAGAGCCCCACTAATGAAGGCTGCTGGCAGCGGGAGTGCTCCCAAGGGCAGGAGGAGAGGAGCTGGCAGCCGGGAAATAGGGGAGGAAAGGAGAGGGCCAAGGACAGCAGTGCAGCCAGGGCCTGACGTGCAGGATGAGTGCCACCACCACCCTCCTGCACAGACAGCCCCAGCAGACACCTTCACACAATGATTCCTCTGTTGTTGCCCACTCTCCCTCCCCAGCCTGAATGCTTTTTTTTCCCTCTCTCTCGTGAGCGAATGAGCCCAAAGTGCTTTAGCAAGCGAACATGCCCCCCACCACTTCTCGGCAGTGGCCCGGTGCAAACCACAGCTGTCCCCACCGGGCTGCCACAAGCAATTAGGGCAGGGCAGGCGGAGCGCAGCAAATCAGATTAAATAGCTCAGGGGGTCACTCGCACCGCCAGGGGATTAGAAAGAAAACAACGTAAGCTTCCCCGCAGAAGCCTCCTCAGGCCCGTGTCGGGGCACGGAGACGTCTCCATCCCTAACGCAATCCCCCTCCTAAAGGCGGCACTGGGATGGATCTGATCCTGATCACTCCATCGGCCCCACAAGGAGCGATAGGAGTCCAAGGCTTAGGTGCGGTTCAGCATGCAGCCGTTAATGCCCTGGCTTAATGAGTGTAATTAGCACAGCCCGCCCTAATGCGTTCACTGGAGGGCACAAGGGTGATTTCCCACAGAAGGGATGGGGACAGAGGCCTTGGGTATTTGGGCATGATGGAACTGCTGGTGGGTCACGGCAGTAGGGACAAAAGTGGACCAAAGGGACTCACATCTGCACCCACCCAATCCCAGGCCCACCCAGTCCCTGGCTGTCCCATAGCCAAGAGCAGGGAGCTGGCACCAAAGGTCATGGAGCAAAGCAAGGAAGTGCCCACAGTACCTTCACGTCCTCTTCAGTGGGTGGTTTGTTTTCCTCATGCCATTTGTACTCCTTCTTGTACGTGCTCCTGTACATACCCAGTGACACAGGTGGCTGAAAGAAGAGGAAGCAAACACAATGAGCTGCTAGGGCTTGGTCAATTTTGTCACCTTCTAAAGGTGATGACAGAAACACAGAATCATAGAATCATTAAGGTTGGAAAAGATCTCCAAGATCATCTAGCCCAACCACCAGCCCAGCACTACCATGCCCACTAACTCATGTCCCTCAGTGCCACATCTCTGCAATTCTTGAACACCTCCAGGGATGGTGACTCACCACCTCCCTGGCAGCTGTACTAATGCATTACCACTTCTTCAGAGAAGATATTTTTCCTCATATCCAACCTGAACCTCCCCTGCCTCCTTCGGCTTAGAGGACAAACTGCTATTCTGGATGCAATCTCTGTCTCCTGGGATCAGTCCAACAGGAGCAGCCCCTTGCTTAGTTAAATCTCAAGAAGGGTGACCAGGAAGGTCCAAGATCTTTTGACAACAACCTTGCAGGTTCTTCTAGTGCCAGGAAGACCACTATAGTGAACACCTTCCTTCTGCCTTTCTCAAGCCTCCCTGGACTGCTCAGGGCACAAGTATAGAGATGTTCAATGCACAAATATGAAGCTGCTAATATACTTCCATCACTGCTGAGGTCCAGTGTCACACAGGTTAAGCTTTTGTCTCATATTTCAATATTTCTTTTATGCTCCTCACATCTTTGAAGTCAAGCACTGGCAAATGTCAATATATATTCTGCAAAGCAACTGGAGAAATTATGGAGGAAAATTCCACCAAGGGATATTAAGGCTGTGACACCAGCCTGGAGACCAAAAATGAATGCTGTGTAAACTTCAGGAGACGTGCAGAGGATTTCAGGGAGGAAGCACTATGTGCTCATCCTGTTTCCCGTGTTCCCCCCTTGGCATCCACCACAGCCCACTGCTGGAGACAGGAAAGTGGGTGAGATGAGCCTTCAGGCTCACTTTGGTGCTTTGGACAAAGTTGAAATACTTAAAGCACCTACTGAGATAAAAGGAACCAATAACTGTGCCAGCACACAGCATCTTACAGAAGGTTCCTTGTGCCTTGCCAGCAGTGCCATTCATTATGTGCAAGAATATATTCCATATCCTCATTACTCTATTCCAGCATTTCACTCATTTCTCCCTCCGGGCTTCCCAGACGAGTGGCTGCCTTTGGCCAGGACCCAGAAGCCTGTTGTCACCAGCTCCTCTTATCTTCCCACCCTGGCAGACTGCAAATCCATTACTCAAAACCCAGGGAGGGAGGGATCCCCTTTTGTTTTTCACCTTCGAATGCACTGGTTTCCTCATTGCATCCTCTGTGGTGAACCAGGAACCTGGACCAGAAGAAGTCATTCTGTCAACAGCCGGCATACCAGATCTTCTCCTCCCCACTGCCCCAAGGGGCAAGGGATCTAGAGACTTGGTGTGGGTCCTGGAAGGAGAAAGGGGATTCAGATGTGGCTGTAGGACCCCTGCGTACCCCAAACTGGTGTTTGGAGTATGACTGACATCATCCAATCTCAGCGATGCAAAGTGTACACATCCAGCAATGAGCACCTATGGAGCCAGACAGCTCAGGAGATGAAGCTTGGCAGGATCCAGCAGAGATGAGATGACAGCACCTTACCACCAGCTGCCCACAGGCAGAGAGGTAAACCTCCGTGTCCCTTCCCAGGACAGGAGAAGTGCCTTGGTATCTGCACAATGGGATATGTTTGGTGGCAGCAGGGTTTCCATGGAGAAGGGAAACCTCCTGGCCCTTGTGAGACTCCCACGATCTAGAACACTGGAGGCCTTGGTGGGAGGGGACCTTACCCCATGATGTGTGGGATGAGGCTTCTTGGGGAGAAGCCACCTCAAGGCAAACACAGGGAGCTGCTACCTGCTCCTTCAGCTAAAGCTGGGGACACGGGAGAGGAGCAAAGCCCCTTTCTGAGCCCTTGAGGAGGGGCAGTCCTCTGTCTCATACTCATGAAGCAGTAATTATTCTTTCATAAACATCAAGCATTAACTACCTTTGGATCCATCTCATCCAAGACTAATTTCCATTCATTTTAGATGTCTACAAAGAGGATGTCTCCCTCTGAGCTGAACCTTCCTGGCCTCCTGGCTCATTTAGCCTGTTTCATGTGACCAGTGGAGACACGTATTTTGGGAAGAAATGAACTGCTTTCTCGGAAAGCACAGGTTTGGTCAGCTGAATCTCATCCAAGAGTCCAATTTCTGTAGCCACATTTGAGCCTGGATATCAGATCAGAAAGGAGATTCTCCTGCACTACAGTTAATGCAGATAGTGGTAAATGCTAGTGATGATGCATGAGTCAGAAATACGACATCTCGGCTCCAGGATCCTGGTCTGACTTTACTGAAAAGCAGTGAAAAGCAATTTGTTCGGAAGGATGTGGAGAGGGCCCTGGCCTTGGGGAACTGATTTCTGAAGGGTTTCTGATTCCCCACACTGGGACAGAAAATTCCTTTTTGTTCTGTGCTCATAGCACACTGGATACAGAGGAAAGCAGTCACGGAGCTGGGTTCACAGGCACCATCGGAATGAGCTGAATTCCAGAGCTGTTTCTCTTTTCACCCCGTTATGCATCAGTGCATAACCAGAGCCCAAGGATGCCAATGCCAGAGCCACGTGTTGCTGGCACCTCAGCACAGGAGCCAGGCAGAAGGAGAAGCCCTTCATCCCTGCTGTATTGTATGCAAACGAATATCAGGATAAACAAGAAAAACAAGGAAAGAATTATTTCTAGAAATGTGAAACTCTCGTGTTCTCCTGTGCTTATATTAAAGGGATTACACTCCATTTCCTTCTTAATACAGCTAATGCTCTATGGGAAGCCCTCAGGCCAGGGATTAAAGCACTTATTCAATTAATTAGGAACAAACTTCTGCCTTAAAGTCAAACACAAAAATATCAGTAAGCTCTCAAGAGTGTCTTCCTTCCAGAGAAGGGAGAAAGAATCCTTTTCCTGATGTAAATGAAACCAATCTGCACTCTAAAATAATCGAGACTTACATACATTGAGAAAACTCACTCTTAACATCTCAGCATCCTGCACAGCACCACAGCACAGGAGAGATTGTCCCATCACCTTTAACTCAGCAGACAAACTCCCATACAGGGAGAACAGAATCAGACCCAGAGTCTAATATAAATGAGATACAGTTTTAGGATATAACACTGGTGCTAGCTCCAAGCTGCAGGCACACCAGTGCTTGGCTACATTTGGTGTCATTAGTGAAATCCTGGCCATGCTAAACTTAAAAAAAACCAAAATGCTTATTCAGTAGGATCCGAATTTTACCTAAGGTGTCTGATTCATTACTGAGATAGGAAACAATTTCCAAAACCTGGCTCCAAATTCTAATCTTCCTTGATCCTTCCGTCTTCTCGCAGGCGCAGTTCACATGAAATTAAAAGGCACATTGCCAGCATAGGTCATGCAGGAGCAGCCCACTATTGCTTCCCATTTCTTCTTCCCTGATACCAAATGGTGGAGCTGATAATTACCAACAGGATCCCAATTAGAAGTGGGTGGGAACATAATACCTAGCTCTCATCTTCCCCTGCCTCTGAGTGAGCATATCTGCCTCTCCATTGCTAATTCAGATACGAAGAAAAAGTAAACAAACCACATGCCTTTCTTTTTTTTAGTGTTTTTATGCACTTAGAGACTTCTTTTGTAACTTCCTTACTGGCACCTATGGGCTGTAATGCCATTACCTCTGTCATGATATCAATTCCCTGATATGTTCCCCATGACTCTCATTACAAAGGAACTGGCAGAAGGATGCTCACACATCACATCCCTCCCTGGCATCCCCACGCACACCACTCAGTGCACAAGAAGGGGTCTGAAAGAGTGCTGATGCATAGGCACAGGCTGCCAGGGAGGTGGTGGAGTCACCATCCCCAGAGGTGTTCAGGAACTGTGGAGATGTGGCACTGAAGGACATGGTTAGTGGGCACGGTGGGGTTGGGATGGTGATTGGGCTAGATGACCTTGGAGGTCTTTTCTAACCTTAATGACTCTTCTGTGATTCTGTGATTCTGTGAATGGGTTGCTTGGCTGGCAGCTGTTTGGCCAGGCAGCTCTTGCTGTGTATTTTCCTCCCCATCTTTTCCCAGCTGAACATTTTCCGTATGTTTCTGAAAACTCCCCTTCTCTTGGAGCAGTCCATTGAGAAGGCTTCGTTGTACCCCACATGACTGTACCCAAATGTTGGTTCTATAGCAGGCTGCCCATCACAAAGGAAGCAGCTAATACTGATAATCAGCATTGCTTTATAAACATCTGCAGAAGAAATCTTATCTAATAAGATAATTGGTTTATTTTCACAATACCCCAGAGAGGTGACATCTGAGATTTCCAGGGCCGGGGGCATAAATCAGGCACCTGAATGGAAGTGCCCTTGTTTTTCAGGCATTGATCACCTCACACAACCAGAAAAGTTTCCAGAAGGTGTTGGTGCTTTTGACCCCTTCACATCATGCTTTATGAGCAGGCATAACGAAACCACAGCAAGGCCAATGTGCCAGCTGGGACCAGATTGTCAAAGGCAAATGGTATGTTTTAACAGCATCTGGAGTGAGTTTTCCAGAGACCAAGTGTGTGACAGCTGAGTTCAGGCCCCGATGAGTTTAAATTACAGTCAGTGACCTCAGTAATAAAATAAAGCAATGGGATTTGCGTACCTGATCAGTACAACTCCTTCTTGGCACACTGCTGGACATTTCCCTGTGCTCAGAGGTAGCTACATACCTCTACAAAGTCAGTCTCATAGCCTCAGTGAGACCGTGGTAGCACAAAAAGAGATTTCACTTCACTTTGGCCCTATCTTCCTCTACCTGCTGTCTTTTTCCACTCCTGAGATGGCGTCACTGCTATCTAAGCCTGCATGGCTCTTGTGCAAGGTGCTGGCAAGGTTTGGGTCAACCATCTCAGTTATTATGAATTAACTGCGAGAAAACATGGCCAAGGAGGATATGCCTCCTGTCAGCCCAGCTCCTGACAGGTGCTCTTTGGGCTGGGAATAAGATCCATTGCCCCTGTGAGGTTGTTGAAAGAGGGAAGTGCTCGGTAAGCAGGACCCCCATCGTGTGAAAGAGGCAGGGTGTAATCTGCGCATCTCCCTTCCCGTTATCACCACCAGGAGATAAAGTGCAAAGGGGAGACTCTTCTTCAAGGGACGAGTGCTGACAGCCCATTCTGTCAGCACGAGGTCAGTCATCCATTTGGGTCTAAAAACATGAACTCTTGTCACAGTGCAGCACGTCCAGCATGAGAGGGTTTCCCATAGTTTATTTCATGCTTTTCTCCAATTTTCTGCATATGTTGGCGCAGGCATTTATGGCACCAAGTGAAGCAACCAGTGCCCTTCCACCTGCAGCCACACTTGGGCACCTGTAGCTCTCTTCCAGCCACCTAAATCACATACAGGGTGATCCCTGAAAGTCAAACATCTTCTTGCAGGTGGTGAACTCAGTGGTCATGTCTCAAGTCTTCAGGCACTTCTGCTGTAGCCTCCTAAAAACAATCAATCCACTGTTTGCTCACACTCTTTCCCCCAACAAGCATCCATCAGCAGAGGACTGCTAAAATCTCATCACTGCCCATGTGTGAGTATTCTGTGTGCCAGGATACAAATCAATGCATATTTATGCACCTGCCTGAGGTAAATACATACATGTATTGTTGGAGAACCTAACTCTGCTCACTAATGCTGTTGTTTAAATAGCCCTTTAACCACATCACTTTTCTCCTCGTTAGGCTTAAGTCACTGGGGGTGAAAAAGCCCTTCCAGAATGGTTTTCACTCACTCACTCTGTCCAAAGTAAACATGCCTCTGGGACCATTATATGTATCAGATATCCAAGGCTTTGTTAAGAGCTTGCCTGTTAGGTAAATTCTGCTACCCTTTCTCCTTGGAAGGAGAAGGTTAAAATTGGAGTTAGGCTAAAGGAGCATGGCAGAACAGCCTCGTGTGTTACAGAATAGCAGGCCAAATCAGAGCAGAGCTTTGCAAACAAGCCAAGTCTCAGAGAGGCTCCTGATCTAACTCAACAATATTACATTGGCTTGACTTGTTCCTGCCACCTGCAATCACATGTGCCACAGATCTGCTGACCAAGAGTCTGGTGTTTTCACCAGCAATCAGTAGAGCCACCATGGAGAGCTGAGAGCCCAGAAAAGCAAACATGAGCCCTTGGCATCAGTCAATACAAACGGGCTGTGCATTTATGGTGTGTCATGGAAAATCCTCAGTACATATGCCCCCATGTCAAGGAGCTTCATAGAATCATAGAATCATTGAGATTGGAAAAGTCCTCTAAGGTCATCTAGTCCAACTATCCACCTACCACCAGTACTGCCCACTAAACCATGTCCATAAGTACTATATCTCCATGTTTCTTGAATACCTACAGAGATGGTGACTCCACCACCTCCCTGGGCAGCCTGTTCCAATGCATTACCACTCTTTCGGAGAAGAAGTTTTTCTTAATATCCAACCTCAGCCTCCCTTGGTGCAACTTGAAGATATTCCCTCTTTTTCTATCAGCGAGATTGTAGTTGGCTGGACTTTTCTGAGTCCCACTTGATACCGCAATCACATCTTAAAGATTTGGCAGGATCACAACCACTCAAAATCTAGCGCTCACCCAAAAGCAAGTGCAGTGAAGAGGAGCCTCTCCACTGACTGAATGAAGGTTTGGATTGGTTCCACATCCAGGTTTCTTTCCCACTGCATCCATTAACTGACCCAAACTTGTCAGGGAGAATAAAGCAACCACCTGCTTCCACTGACAGGAGAAGTAAAATGAGATCAAACGTTAGCAGAGGGAGAGAATTTAAGCAATGCGAGAGGTGGTTGCATGTCATTTCAGAAGTCACCTTTTGTCTTTGATCTGTGCTTAGGAAGTGGGCACCTCCTGGATCGTATGGTCATTAGAGAAGCGTGCCACCAAACTCACCTCGCCTTGAAGTCTCAAGTGTTTGCTTTCCTCAGGGATCCCCCTCCTACTTCCGCCCCTGTGTAAATCATCTGCCCAGAAATTTCCTTTAGAGGAGCTAATTAATACACATGGGGAGTCATGGCTTGTGTCCTCCTCTAATTCCAAGACTGTTCACAGCCATGAAGCTCTTTTATAAGCGCACTGTGCACGCACAGGTAGGTCCTCCAGAGATCAGACAGAGTTATTACAGAAGCTGTTAGGCAAACAGAAAACCCTGAAGTGCTTACCCTCCAAACACACCAGACAGATAAAGGACTTTGTCTTGGAAGATTTTAAAGACAAAGCACTCACAGACAAAGCAAATCTGTGGATAAATCCCGCTTTGCTCAATGCTCCCTCCTGCTCTTAGCATCTCTTTGGAGCACTGCCTGCTTATTGCTAACAATGCATTTGTTTCAGCAGCACACACTGGGAAAAGAAAACATAATGCAGTTTTAATGCGGCAAGCACATGCAGCTACCCTCTAAAAGCAGAGATTTATAGCAGGTGCACATTCAAATAGTTGCACACTCTGGGCATTCAATAGCCACATTACTGCAGCGAGCTCAGTTTGTTGATACCTTTAGTGTATTTAACAAGAGGCAAAATCACGAGGAAGCGAGAGCCTGCTCTCAGGTTACCCATAAATTGGTTAAGGCTGCAGAGAGGATTATGAGCCCAGAGCCATCCTAAGTACCGAGATGTCATTACGGCAAAATCAAAGGTAACCGTGGGGCTTGGCAGGTAACTGTCAACAGTGACGGGAAAGAGCCGGCCCGGGAAGGAGCTCCACATCAGGATGAAATCCAGCCACCTCTATTTTCATTTCAGGTGAGGGGTCAAGCAGAAAAGCTATCCCCAGCGGCCTTTATTTACAGTTTTCAGGGGAGCGGCTGATGAAGCGTTTAGAGGAAGAAGGATGAAGCTGCTCGTCCCTCGCTCCCAGGGAGCAGCGCGATGACAGACAGAGGATGCTGTAATGGCATGAGAGCTGGGAAGGTGCCTCCTGGGAATGAAACGGAGGCAGTGGCTCTACTGAGTGATTAACAAAATTCCCAGCTTGAACAGGGCTGAAAGGTTTTCCCACCAGGACATTTACTTTCTGCAGCATAGGAGCATATTCCCAAGAGTGACAACACCAACACCCCATAAGCAGATTTCAAGGCATTTCTTTAGTCTGAGTTTCCTTTTATATTTCTTCTCTCCATCCTCTCTAGGCAAACAACATGAATTTCTAGAAACCCATGACACACTCATGTGTTTCCTTGTGGATAAACAGACGATTTGCCATCGACCCCTGTGAGTTTCTTTGGTATTTCTCTGGATCTCCCATTGATGGAAACAGAAGTAATAAATGTTGTGTTTTCAAGTCACAATCACAGAATCATAGATTTGGAAGAAACCTTCAAACTCCCCCGCAATGAACAGGGATACCTACAGCTCCATCAGATGCTCAGAGCCCCGTCCAACCTGACCTTGATTGTCTCCAGGGATGGGCACCCACCACATCTCTGGCAACCTGTGCCAATGTTTCACTACCCTTATCATAAAAAAAACCTTTTTTCTCACATTCAATCTAAATCTCCTCTCCATTAGTCTGAAATCACTACCTTTTGTCCTATCATAACAGCTACATCTATGGTAGAAAAATCATCAGAGGGCAGTTCTTCATCCTTGAGCTCACATCCCAGAAAACTGGTCCCATGAAAACTGCCCACTGCAAAGCTCGTAGCCTTGTGCTGTGCCAGGGAATGGGAGAGCACTGCTAACCCCAGAATAAGGTTGATGGCACTGCACATTTGATTTTTTCCAAGGCACACCCCTGGCCCCTCCGTGCACCGCAGACTGAAGCAATACCAGAGCTGAGTGCTTGCTGCCATGCCCAGGAACATCCATACAAGGCAAAAGAAAAAAAAAAAAAAAAAAGGAAAAAGAAAGGGAAAAAAATCTCTTTTTTCTCTGCTCAGACATGGGAAGCCCTCTCTCACCTCCCCCTCCTTCTTTAAAGACCTAAAACCCTGCCAGCAGCCAGTTTTGCAAGGGTTAACCAGCATGAAATGAATGTGGAGAGACAGTCCGGGACCGTAATCACTTATTATTTTCAGGTAATATGCTTTATCTCTACCTAATCTCCTCATCTGGTGAAACACTCACTGCAGACAAGAGTCACTGAGGTTATCTCTGATGATGGGGCTCTACGGACTGCTGGCTGCGAGGGACCGAGGAGAGGCCAAGGAGAGGACTTCAATTATGGCCTGAACTCTGCTCTGGTAGCTGAAAGGCCATTGTTTAATCTACTAGAAATCATCTATTTTAGCAGATAAAGGGATTACTCGAGTTTTCTTTTCCCCGAGAACATTGTGTTATTCCAACTACTAACGGAACATTCGGTATTTAATTAAAGAGAAAGCACAGGGAGAAGCAACACAGGCATCAACATCACTTCTAGGAAAATTCAAATTGATTGTCATCCTTTGATGCTGCTCAATCACCTCTATCGTGTTCACCCTTCCTACAACCCAGATTAAATCATCTGGTTCTCTCTGTGCTGCACATTTGATTATTTTTTTTTAGGTGTCCCATCCAAAACTTCGGGACTATGTAACATGAATTTTCTGTTTAGCAGAGACTTGCAAAAAAGACTGACTACCCCAGATTCATCAAGAGGAGAATGTGGAAATGTGGTTTTGCCTCTTCTTTGCTTGGTGTTGATTGCTGTCTGGCAGAACTCTCTCCATCTGGTCCATCAGAGCGACCTGGTGTCACAGACAAAGATAGGTCCAGTGTTTGAAAACTCCTGGTGGCTTTATTGCTCAAGGATGAACCTGAAACTGCTGCATGTAAAAGACTTATATTTCCTTCTCAGTTATCTTGTCCATAACACCTGCATTTTCAGGGAGATTTTCTCTTTTTTTTTCCGTCCCATTGACTAGTGGCCATAAAGGACAGTTGTAAGTAATTTTCAAGCACACCACTGTGTTCAGCAAATACAGACTCATTTCCTTACGTCATCTATTCTCCTTCTCAGGTCCACATACTGCAGACCCAAAGTGTCTATGAACTATGGTTAAGAAGCAGCATCTTACAAAGGTAGGTATAAATTCAGTATCCAAAGGTCTGCTTTTCTGTTGACAAAATTTTAAAGAAAAAAAAATCAAAATGAAAAGTGATACTTGTGTTCCTCCTACCATCACCATCTTAGTTCTCTTCCCTTTACCACAGCAGGGTACCTCAAAAGTGATTATCCAGCCATCCAGCAGCCAGATCACAGGAATTTGCTCACCTCATTGATTTACTTCTTTAAGTTCTATCACACACTGTCTTATTTCTGACATGGTCTGACAGTCTAATAATTTGTTGCAAATACCAACTGTTTTTTTTTGTGATTTGACTTCCTGAAAATCCATTTCTCTTCACACAGAGTAAGAACAGGACTGCTGATTAGCTTGATTTTTGTATCCATTTTTCTTGGTCTCTTTGTGACTGTTTCAGGTGGTCTACATCCACAGGCATCAGCTACACCCCCCTTCAGATCACCGTAGAGATATCTGTTGCTGTTCTGCGTGATGAAATTTCTCAGATAAATAGGATTGTCCATCTTGTCTGCCCTGTTGCTACCTGCTCGTGTAGTTCTCACCTTTTCTGCCTTTCCTCCTGGTCGTTGTTTGGCCCACATCAATTTTTAATCTGCGTCACTTACCGTGGGACACAGCAACCCGACTTGGCACATCTGATGAACTGGCACCACCAAAAGATGTGATTATCCTGAGGCTCTTGATCTCCTTGTCTGACTTTGCCCCAGATATTTGGTGACTATAACTCCATCCTTCACTTTCTACAGGCAGCTCCAGAGGTCTCTGTGAACCCTGTCTGCTACCAGTCATTGTGATGAACCAGTTGTTCAGCTTGCTCTTGACCAGGACTGCTGACCTCACCTCTTCATAATGTTTTTCAGCAGCTCCTTACACATATCATATAGCCCTAGGGCACTCCACATAGCTATTGCAACACATTAAATCAAATGACTTTTTGAAATTATGCAACTGAAGTTCTTCTTGGTATCTCTGAACTTGTCAGTGATCAGCCTCTTGCACTGCTTTTGCTCTACTGTCCCTCTTGCTTTGTGGAAACTGAATATACCTTCTGAATACTCCAACAAGGAACACATTGAGGAATTTGCTCAGAATGCTCAAATGCACAGAATTTTGAAGGCCATTATAATGGGTTTTTGCTTACTAGGATCCACTTTTCTCTGTCTGTGAGATCTCTTCTTTCTTAATAACATACAATTGCTTCACTAGGTCAATGATCCGTGCTACAGCTCCACCGATCTACTCTCAGCCCCTCAGATTTCTTCAGCTTTCTGACCCTTCTTTGCAACTTCTGCCAGCAAGATTCTTTTTGTCATACAGCTCCTGAAGCGTTATAATCTCCCAAACACCGCAAATCTCTCCATCTCTTGATCAGTCATCTGTGTAGAGTCTGGTGATATTTCACCCATCTCCTCAGGCTGACCTATGAAAGAAGGGAGGCTGGCCTTAATGCTCTGGAGTTCTTCTTTCTTAGCATTTGTTCTAAAAGGACATCTTGATTTGGACTTTCACTAGAATATTTCAGTGCTATTTCCTTTTTAAAACTAATTCTCCTTGACTGCCCTTTCTTTTCAACCTTAGCTCAACTCTGGGTATGCTTGCTGAAGACATGCCTTTTCACCTATCCCCTGTGCTTATCAATGGCCACATGGAGACTGTCCTCCTACACACAAGCCCAGTGGCTGCCTACCATCTGGGTGTTAAGGTGATCAACATCAAGGCTTGATAGATCTTCTGTAGGTGGTTCTCAGTGGCAATTTCTGAGTTGAGCTCTAGGCTGAATGAATCTCCCTTACGCCTTTGTACGTTTGGTCTTTCTGTCTCATCCATGTTATAGCTGATTTCACCAGCCATGAGCTGACCAGACTTCCGAGTTCACATTTCTAACCAAGCCATGTTAGAGATATTGCTGAGACAGAGGATGAGGTTATGACTGCAGAAGACCTCTGTTCCAGGGGATATACAGTACTTCCTTTACTTGCCAGTTTTGGCCTCCTAAATTCCAGTCAAAGCTTTCCAGCTCTCCTTCCTATTTAGTTTGCACTTACACCCATTTTTGCATATGTAGAGTCTGTAGAGCCTCATGAATGCATGCAGGCTTTGTCTTACTTGCTCTTGGTTAGTACTTTCATTGCCAATCTTTGGCATGTGCCAATCAGTCACGTACCACAGTCACTGTGTACATGAATGGTTCACTCTGAGGTATGCTTTAGGCATGCCTTGACAGCTAGAAAATTACCTGAAATTATTTGAAGAAATCAAGGAAATTCTTCCTTGGTATGTGCTAAAGGAACCCATATGTCTTTGAGTACTACAGCATCTGTTCCACAATGCTATATCCTGGTGAAACCAAACAGCTGGTTTCTGAAAGGTAACAAACCTTAAACTGACTGGGATTGTTTGATTTTGACTACTGTGATTCCTGCTAATGCCTCTCTTGTGTTTTGCATCATTGCCTTAAGCATTTTCCTATACAGAATGGCTGCCTTGAGTCTCCACCTACCAAAATTGCCTGCCTGGATGGGCACTAAAACCTGGACTGAAATTTTTTTGCTAACTTGTCTGCACTGAGCAGAAATAAGCACAGTACAAAGAGAGCAATCCAACTGAGGAAAGTTCTGAATCTGGGACTGGAAATAGGAAAGTGTCTGTGCATAGTGCTCAAGATACTGTGCTCAAGATACAACTGGCAGTGGGAAAATGGAAAGCTGGGAGATCACTGTGTATAGCTACATGCGTGAAGGAGAACTCAGGCCCAGGTTTCTGTTAGAAACAGTCTAATTTCAAGTAAGTATTAGAAAAAAAGGTCCCACCTTGATTTTAAGCAATGGAGAATCCACAATAAGTCCTAGTAACTTCTTTGAACAATTACACACTGTAGTAAAAATTGATACCTTGGGCTTAAATCAATCATACACAAAGGTATTTAGAGCTCTCTGATGTTTTCTGGAGTATCTGAGACATCTGCAGTGTCAAAGATTTGAAACAATACCAATATGAGACCAGGAGACTACACTGAAAAATCATGTTTGAAGCTGAGAATTTGCTCTGTCAAACAGTGTTATTGTGCTTTTTGTATCTGCTGTAGTTTTCACGGAAATAAATAAGAACATTACTTTTGGAGCAACCTACGTATCTACAGCAACCATGTCAGCCATAACCATCATTTCCCATACGTAATTAAAGTGAGTTCCTTGAGAAATTTCAAGGCTTAACTACATGCTGTGAGCAGTGGTATCTTCTCAGGAACACAGTTTCTACTGGCTGTATTTGATGTTCCCCAGCTCCTGTCTTTGAATAAATCGTAAAGAACCTCATTGTCTTCATTCATGATGTTATAGGCACTATAATTTAATGCAGAACCAATATGAAATTATTAACTTAATGAAAAATAATGAATTTCCAGGCTGGTCTTCGTTACCTCATCAGCCTCTGATTTTGTTCCTAGCTCTACCCTTTGCCCTTCCATATTGAATTACGTTCTGCCCATTTGCTCCCAGTTCCCAAGCAGAGATCAAGGCATATCTGTGTCTATGGACTGTCCTCTTCATTGTTTATATATGTCTACATAGCCTCAGTCATCTAAGACTGTGTAAGGATCTAACCTTACACATTAAGTCGTCAATGATTCTTCGTTTCACCCCAAATCAATGGCAATACTTAATACAAAACAATATTTAACCTGTTTCCATAGGATTTTCCTGCAATGAGACTCAAGGATTTGTTTACCACAGTGACATTCTGAGATCTCTCTTTAATCAACTAGAACCACTCCATTTGCACCATGTTGATTTTATACTTTTATTTATTTATTTATTTATTTAAATTCACCTCTGATGAACCAAACACTTTCAGAAATCAGTAAAGTGAGAGTTGCTTATTCTTACTGGAGAGCATCAGCAAACTGATTTGACAAGGCTTGTTTGCTATAAATGCATTAATTTCATGTCCTTCTAAATCATGAACCAAGCGATGCGTCCACTATTTCTTTCTTGAGACAGAGACAAGGTAACAGTCTCGGTATTCCGACATCATTTGCTCAATCCTTTTAAATAACAAGCAAATATCAGTTTTCTTAGTCCTCTAAAATCTTTCCAGTGTCCCACAGTGGTATATCAGCAGAAATGGCCCAACATGTTTCTCTTCCAAGAGTTCTGAAACTCTTGACTATAAACTACCTTGATTGGCTAATTATAAAATATTTGACTTATGTGGTTGCCATTTAACCTAGTCCTTAGCTATTAATGGAGCACTAAATGCTCTTTCACCAGCACCTGATAATAATCTTCCCCAAACAAACATAGAAAAAAAAATATCAATTTAATACTCTTCCATTTCCTTACGGTGGTGATGGCGGTGGCTACTGCCTGTATCTAGCAATCGTTTCGATTATTTTTACCTTACCTGACCAGAAATTTACCTTTAAATACTTCCATTACTCATTCCAGGGCAGAGCAGACGTGCAGATAAATTAAGACCAGAAGATGTTGGCCTTCACCTTATTCTACAGTAGTCATCAGTATAGGGCAACCAACTCAGAGCAGCAATCTCCATTTAGAAACATAGAATCGCTTGGGTTGGAAGGGACCTAAAAGGTCAACTAGTTCCAACTCCCCATTTCAGATATTCCATTATGCAACACGAACAAGAAAATAGAAAATACAAATACATTGCTTTATTCCAACCTAAGTCAGCTTCCAGCTTTATGAAGGAAGTGCTTCTGCAAATGCATTCCTGAACACCTGGAGTGTTTGATCCTGCTGCAAACAGCTGCCTTCCTTCTGTCTCTTCCCCCTCCTAAAATTCAGGTTTCGCTCCCAGTTTGCTGAAATCACTTGTGACACACAGAGCTCCTGAAGCCTGACCCTATCCCCTCATCCCCCCAAACCCTGTGATTCCCATTTTCAACAGCCTCGCTCCCAAGATATCTATTTAATCTCACTTTTATTATGAGCACAGCGACCAATACCTTATAGAGGTTATAGACAGAAGTGGAAACAGCAGAACTGCTGCTTTCAATGATGGGGTTCACCCACGAGTCTTGAGTAACTATGGCTAAAGTATGACTTACTCCCTGTTTTGTGGCAGAGTCTATGGGCTCCATCACACTCAGCACCATCTAAACACAATGGAAAAATACCTGCCATTCCAAAATACTGGCTATTTATCTCAGCAGTTCTCAGTCCACAGCTTGCACTACTTGCACTACTTTTATGAATGTGAACAACAACGAGAAACAAAACCCAACTGAGCCTGTTGTCAGCAGCCTGAAAATAATGGGATGAGGACACCTCCTCAGGAAATGTTGTAGGGTCTGAAAAATCAAGAAAGTTTTAAAGCCTCTGATCTTATCATTAGGTGAGTTGGCAAAATTTGATCACCAGAACTTCAGTCCAATAGATGACTGGATACAGGGAGGGAAGAATATGAAACACCCTTCCCAAAATCGGGCAGTGAAACATCTATTGTCTACCATCAGATATTCTCTCTCTCATCCATTTAGGGAACAAACCAGAGGGTGAGTGAAAGAAGATTTTCATAGAGGAGATTAATGTGTGTAAAGTAAAAAGCCTGGGAAGGGACAGGCTTTGCTGTAAACAAGGGAGTGGTACAATGCATGGCCATTCAATTTCATTTGATTAGTTCTCATTCAACTCCTTTCTGATATCACAGAAGAAACAGAGTGGAGCCACAGTCCTAGACCACTGAAAGAGAAAGGATAATTTCCCTGTGTTTCCCTTAGGATGGGGAATTCATTCCCAATTTCGTGGATGACTCTGGAGAAGATACAATCTGTACATGGGAATTATTTTATATGTGGGCTACAGAGTTCCTGCCTCGCCTCTTGCCAGCCTTAGGGAGAAACTGAGACTTATATTGCAAATGCAGCCAAACCAAACCAAACCAAATCAGACCTGTGGTTCCTGCTTCACTGCAGCAGTTTGGAGCCATTGAAGAGATTCTGGGTTCTCTCCCACTAGAAAAGCCAACAGCACCAATACAGTCTGTTAGGTCTTGATCCTCCAACACCATACCTCTGGCTAGAGCTCAGCATCCTTGGGAAGAAAGAGACCCGGATGGGTGCAGGGAGGCTCGCCCTGCAAAGCTGGGTGCTCAGGTCTGAAGTGTTTTCACATTTCCGTGTTCAGCTGTACAGACCTGAGATTCACAGCACAGCAACTAAGCCTGTACCTACATGCTCAGAGGAGCAGGGCCTTAGAGGCAAAGACAATGCCTTCCCATCAGGGAGAAAAGCACTTCCCACACAAACGACAAGGCACATAGGAATAAGAACACAACACCAGGTCAGGGATGACTTTGCTCTCCCGAAGCACTTTTCTTCAGGAAGACCTTAATCACTTTCAAAGGCAGCTCGCTGGAGAGGAGAGCACATAATCTCAGCTGGGGGGGATGAACCTCAGCCCCAGCTCTCAGATGCCCTGGGCTCCTTGACCTGTCAGACCTCACTGCCCTGCTCATAATGCTCACAAATGTCCCAGTGACTCAAGAATCAGAGTAATTCCACAGCATTGCTCAAGCCCCACTCTGAATCTGTTTCGACAGCAGCCCCAGACTCTTACCTGGAAAATGAGTTCAGTTTTCCATCTTGGCACCTCGCTGGCCACTTCTCTGTGTTTCTACATGGCAGGCATTGCACAGACCTCTCTGTTTGGAGAGCATGGTGGCAGAGCTCTGGAGCTCATAACGTTGCTCTCCTCATGCCAAAAGGGAGCAGCAACAGGTTTGTACAGAGAGCCAGCAATGCATTGAGGCAATACTGTATGCTACTCATGGGATAAAGGCATTAAGAAAATTAAACTTTTTAAAGCCATCACACCATCAAAGCTTTCTTCTCTCCACTTAAAGTTAAGCGTCGGTTTGCATATCTGTGCCATGGCAGCTGTGTAACAACCTCTCCAGAGCTATTTTTGTTCCACTTTCCCCATGGGAAAGCAAGCTGGAGTTTTCTGAGGACACGCGTTTTTATTACAGCTAATTCAGCATTATTTTCTCACCCATTTCCTTTGCTGGGAGGAGAGAAATCAACTCGAGACACCTCGAAGGCGGCACACACACCTCAGAGGGGAACTGCAATCCCAGCAATAGCAGGGCTGCTCCTCCAGAGGGCTCTGCCTTTGCCCAAATCCATCAAACCCCCAAAGCAAAAGCCCAAATTTCCAGCGACACGGCAGCACCGCTCCGGCCGCTCTCCTCCTCCCGCCCCGATCGCAGAATCGAACGGATAAACACTGATTTTTTTGTAATTTTAGGGAATAACAAGTTAAGTTCAGCTTAGCTTCTCATACTCAGATGAAGGTTTAAAACTCCTCTTGTCCTTTAGCTGCCCTTTGTAGCCGAGAGTTGTCGATAAACCTCTTGTTTTGGATGCACGCTGTCCGGTCAGATGGCGCTGTTTGAAATAATACAAGTTTATAGGCAAAGAAGGAGAGAAGGTAAAAGACACCTTGCAAAACATGAATACGCAAATGCACACACAGAGGGTGAGTGCTTTCCCAAAAAGATACAGAATGAAATCATCAACCATAGGGAAAAAGGGAAAGAAAGGAAAAAGAGAAAGAAAGAAAGAAAGAAAGAAGAAAAGAAAGAAAGAAAGAAAGAAGAAAGAAAGAAAGAAAGAAAGAAAGAAAGAAAGAAAGAAAGAAAGAAAGAAAGAAAGAAAGAAAGAAGAAAGGAAGAAAGGAAGAAAGGAAGAAGAGAAGAAAGGAAGGAAGAAAGAAGAAGAAAGAAAGAAGAAGAAAAGGAAAGAAAGAAGAAGAAAGAAAGAAAGAAAGAAAGAAAGAAAGAAAGAAAAGAAAGAAAGAAAGAAAGAAAGAAAGAAAGAAAGAAAGAAAGAAAGAAAGAAAGAAAGAAAGAAAGAAAGAAAGAAAGAAAGAAAGAAAGAAAGAAAGAAGAAAGAAAGAAAGAAAGAAGAAGAAAGAAGAAAGAAAGAAAGAAAGAAGGAAGGAAAGAAAGAAGGAAGGAAAGAAAGAAAGAAGAAAGAAAGAAAGAAAGAAAGAAAGAAGAAGAAAGAAAGAAGAAAGAAAGAAAGAAAGAAAGAAAGAAAGAAAGAAAGAAGAAGAAAGGAAGGAAGGAAAGAAGAAGAAAGGAAAAGAAGGAAGGAAAGAAAGAAGGAAGGAAGGAAGGAAGGAAGGAAGGAAGGAAGAGAAGGAAGGAAGAAGAGAAGAGAAGAGAAGAGAAGAGAAGAGAAGGGAAGAGAAGAGAAGAAAAGAAAAGAGAAGAGAAGAAAAGAAAAGAAAAGAAAAGAAAAGAAAAGAAAAGAAAAGAAAAGAAAAGAAAAGAAAAGAAAAGAAAAGAAAAGAAAAGAAAAGAAAAGAAAAGAAAAGAAAAGAAAAGAAAAGAAAAGAAAAGAAAAGAAAAGAAAGAAAGTAACCCATTATGATTAAAACAGGAAACCGAAAACTGTATTTCTTTCTCACACTTGTGATTTGTCCATTTGTTTTAAAACGAAATATAATGGTGAAAATGCTCCAGTTCTTACATCCCTGCTCAGATCACACAAGGGATGGATACCCGTGATTTGGGAAGCCCAGGACATCTGCCCTGCAACAGCTCCACTGCCGTACATGTGCGATTTTAACAATTTTCTCCATGAAACCAATGGGAACTTCTCCCCAAAACCCCGATGTGAGGTGGCAGCCCTGGGGAGAGCTCTTTGCATTTGTATGTTCGCGGGAAAGGGATTTTTACGCATATTTATCGGCAGAAAACAGAATGGTATAACAATGACATTTAACACCCGGGCATTTACATCTTCAAAGTGACAGACAAAGATTCCCTACATTCGTATTCTTCTGTCTGTCCGGGTGGGTCCGACGTTTGTCCCGGACACGAGGGATCTGCCGGAGCCGGCGTCTCTCTATGGAGGTGTCGGATCTGTGGATTCCGGGAGCTTTCCTCTCCCAAAGGACGCGTTTTTCCCCTCGCTTTCCCCACAAGCAAAAGGCAAAACCCAACTTTTATTAGAAAATCGCGCCTTGTGACTGCCGGCCTTTTGGGAGCGAGCACGGTGGTGTTGTTTGTTTGTTTAATTTGGGGTAATTCCTCATCCAAAGCTCATTAAGAGGAAAGGCAAAATTGCACCTGAATAAAGAGTTTAAGCGAATTTCACACTTCGGTCTCCCGTCGGGGCACCCACACGATGCTCATCTGCACCAAACCTCCCGCAGTTCGGATCGGGGCTGATGGATAGCAGGGACTCACGGCCACGGGGGGAAGCTTCCCGCACCCCTCGGCCATCCAGCCGGGATCCAACCCCCCCCCTACCCCACACACCCACACCCCGACACACCTCAGGTCCCTCCCCTATGGCCGCTTTTGGGGCCCGGCCTTGCCCCCCTCCCCGCCTCCCTCCCCGCCCCGCTGGCTGCTCCCCGCCCGGCCGGCCCCGCAAGGCAGCGCCTATAAGGCCGCCCGCTTCTCAGCCCCCCTGGGATTTTGGGGGGTCCGACTAAAGGGGAGGTTTGACGGCGGGGGGGGGGGGCCGGGGCGGGCCGGGGGGGGTAAGGAGCCGCGAGCCGCTCTGCATGGCCGAGGGATTATGAGCGCCGGTGAGTTGCAGCAGGCTCAGCCCAGACCCTCGGCGCCGGCGGCCGCCCCCGTGCCCCCGCAGCCCCGCAGCGCTCAGGAGGCCCCCGAGATGGCGGTGTACTGCAGCGAGAACTTCAGCGTTTACCCCCAGCCCAGCCTCCACCCGCCCGGCGCCGCCGCCGCCGCCGCCGCGGCCGCCGCCGCCGCCGCCGCCGCTGCCGCTTCGTCGGGGCAACGGGCGGGAGGGTACGCGCTGGGGGACTACGGGGCTCCCGCTAACGCCGGCTACCTGTGGGGCATGAACAGCCCCGCGCCCTACCTGCAGGGCCCTCCCGGCTCCGGGGCCGCCGCGTCGCCCTTCCTGCCGCCCGCCTCGTACGGCTGCTCGCGGGGCGGCCAGCTGGTGGGCTCGCCCTCGGGGCCCGGCTCGCCGTCGGCGGGCGGCGCGGAGCTGAGCTGGCTGAGCCTGGCGAGCCAGGAGGAGCTGCTGAAGCTGGTGCGGCCGCCCTACTCCTACTCGGCGCTGATCGCCATGGCCATCCAGAGTGCCCCCGAGAGGAAGCTCACCCTCAGCCACATCTACCAGTACGTGGCCGAGAACTTCCCTTTCTACAAGCGCAGCAAGGCTGGCTGGCAGAATAGCATCCGCCACAACCTCAGCCTCAACGACTGCTTCCGCAAGGTGCCCCGTGACGAGGACGACCCCGGTGAGGATGGGGGGCGGGCGGCGGCGCGGAGCCCCCGGGACGGGGATGTGAGGGGATGTGGGGTGTGGGCTCCTCACCGTGCGGTCCTCGGGCTCCCTTGTCCCCTTATATCCATCCCTGTGAGAGGACCGGTCTGCCTTGTCCCCTCGTGACCATCCCTATGTGGGGACAGTGCTCCATTGTCCGCTTGTGGCCATGCCTATGAGAGGACTGGCCTCCTGTGTTCCATCATGGCCATTCCTATGAGGAGACCATCTCCCTTATCCCGTCATTGCCATCCCTGTGAGAGAACCAGGCTCACCTGTTCCCTCATTCCCTCATGGCCATCGCTGTGTGGTCTAGGGTCCTTGTAACCCTCATGACCAACCCTCTGAGGAGCTCCCTTGTCCCCCCGTGGCCATACATGTGAGGAGGCCATGCTCTCATGTTCCTTCGTGGCCATCCCTTTGATTGTACCCCTCGAGCTCAGTGCTGAGGAGCCCATGCTCCTTTATTCACTCACAGCCATTCCTGTGAAGAACCCAGGCTCCCTTGTCCACTCATGGCAATCCCCAGGCTCCCTTATCCCCACCACTATGAAGAGATCAGGTGCCCTCAGCCCCTCCAAGCCTGGGCTTTGAGGAGCTCTCCCACCCTTTGTCCCCTTCTGAGGAGATCAAGCTCCTTTTGCCCTCCTCGGGTCTACCACTGCTTTCTGTAGGGGATGGCGGCTGGCCCCAGTCCTCAGTCCCCCTGTCTGGGCAGGCTGGGTGGGCTGAGGCCAGGAGTGCTGGTTGTGCAAGGCCTGGATCCTTTGGCCGTGATTCACAGCTCCCCTCCCTGCCCAACTCTCGCCGGCCTGTCCCCGGGGCACAGCTGGTGCCCAAGAGTGGGTGTAGCGTAGGGGTGTGCTGGGACAGTGCTGAGTGGGATGGGAACATTCAGGGCTGGGACCTCGGTGGGACATTGCAAGGTCATGGCTCCCACCAGCTGTGTGGAGACAGCTAATGGCACCACAGCCCCCTGGAACAAAGTAGTGGGCATAGGGCAGCTTGAACCCATCTTTCATAGAATTATGGAATCATAAAGGTTGGAAAAGACATCTCAAGTTGAGTCCAGCTGTCAGCCCATCACCACCGTGCCCACAAAGCGATGTCCCTCAGTGCCATATCTCCATGGATGGTGACTCCACCATCTCGTTGGGCATCCTGTTCCAATGCACTATCACTCTTTCAGAGAGGACATCCAACCTAAACCTCCCCTGGTGCAACTTGAGGCCATTACCTCTTGGCCTATCTTTCCACCAGCTCTTCTGAGAAGAGCTGTGGCAGGGTCTCCACTATGTTTGCCGTGCTGCAGATGTGGGTATCTCTGCTTGCCAAGAGGCAGCCACAACCAAGGAAGCCCCGCTTTGTGTTCCCTTCAGGCAGGTCTGAAGTAGAGATTGAAGCTGTGGTGGGGAATCCCTTCCTCCATGTGGCCTTAATGTTTACTTGGGCATTGCATGGGAGGGGGTGATGATGTTTTAGGGCCAGGTTTTGGATTCTTGTACTGGACAACAGGCAGAGGAGTAGCAGGTGTGGGTGCTGCGCTGGTTGGACAAGGCATGGATACCGCTTATCCCTCTGCAGTAGGGCTCTCTGTCACAGAAGCTGACTTTCTCTTTTGCTTCTTCTATTTTCCACCAGGAAAAGGAAACTACTGGACCTTAGATCCCAACTGTGAGAAGATGTTTGACAACGGGAACTTCCGGCGCAAGCGCAAGCGACGCTCAGAGCCCAACACCCCCGCGACCACAGCTGCGGCCTCCTCGCTTGGGGGCCTGAAGGCAGAAGAAGAGCGACCCATCCCAGCCGCAGGCAAACCTTGTGGAAACAGCCCACCCCCAGAGCTGGACCCATCGCCTTCTGCCAGGGACCATCCCAAAAGCTCCTCTCCCTCCGGTATCATTTCATCCACCCCGAGCTGCCTCAGCACCTTCTTCAGCGGCATGAGCTCACTGAGCGGCGGGGGCAGCCGGCTGACGGGAGGGCTCAGCACTGACCTGCATCACAGGAACTTCTCTGCTGGACAGCTGAGCAGCGGCACTTTCACCCCTTCCAGCAGCTCATCTCAGGAGGTGCCTTCACCAGAACAGCTGCAGCGAGTGGCGGGACCTTCCCCTGCCTACTACAGCTCCTTCCATCCCAGCAGCGGCAGCCAGGGTGCCCAGTACAACCACTACTACAACTTCACAGTCAACAGCCTCATCTACACCCGGGATGGAACGGAGGTGTAGGATGCCGGGGCTGTGCTGCAAAGGGAATGGGAGGTGCAGGTGTGTGCGTGGCAGCATGGAGGACCGCATGCTTTTGCAAACAGCATTTCAATGTGGACGCTTCCCAGGAGTTCATCCAGGAAGACAGATCTTCTCACCTTTCCAAGCAAAAACACCCCACAAACACCAGCAGAAGACAGATGCAAAATCTTTTCCCCGTCCTGGAAAATGTTAGGTGCTTTGGGTCCGTTCTGCAGATGAAAGTGAACTGAATTAACATTTTCAGAAGTTTTTAATCTTGAATGTAGAATAAGAAGTTGAAAAAACTGTAATCATAAAATGTTATGTCAGCAAGAACCGTGCGTAGATGTGAGTCTTAGAAGAGAACAGGAAAAAAAAATAATGAAGAGATTTCCTATGAAGTGCCTTGTACAATGTATTAAAAACTCTTCTGCCAGCGATTGCCTCTGTCAGCCCTTCCTGCCCTGGTCCTGCAATATGTGATGCACAGGGAGGGGATAGGTTGGGAAAACAGCTGCCCAAAATCTCCTCAAGCTCCCCAAGAGGTTTGCTCTGCCATCCCATGTATGTCACGTTGTGCAGCTAGGGCCGTGTTTTGTACAGCCATCTTTTCCCCTGAGCTTAGTACCAAAGATAACTCTAGCCTTGCAGCTTTAGCACGAGAATAAACACTGGGGTATTTTTATACATATTTGTATGTAATGTAACTCTCCTGTACATATGTTTCTATGTGGTTTTATATTTGTAAATTATGCTCTGGAGCTGTACTTATTTATAATGTTTTCAACTTGGTTAAAGTTTATTTTACTCCATTTCCCCCTTCTTTTTTTTTTTTGTTGTTTCGTTGGTTTTGATTATTTTTTGTTGGTTTTGTTTTTGTTTGTTAGTGCATTAATAAAACTTTTCAGGCTGAACAGCTGTTGGGAATAAAATGTGGTAGATTTCTGCCTGCTTCTTCCTCAGTGTGTTTGAGGCATTCTGGAGCTCTGTGGGAGACAGCTTTTGCTTTCGCAGGGTTTGGGATGAAAGGAGCAAAGACTTGTGAACAATCTCATCTGCAGGAAGACAAAAAAGGCTGCCCAGAGGAGATGCACATGAGCTGATTTGCTGCCTTTTGTGGTCTCCCCGTGCAAAGTGGGCATTCTGAGCTTTTGTGTTTGTTTGTTTTTGACTGTCATCTGAATGACAACTGTCTCTTTTCAGCCTGGTTTAATCGAAATAATAAAAGCTTGCAAAAGGAAAAGAAACAGGGCTGGTTCCAGCGCAATGCTGGCAAGCGGGGAGGACCAAGGCTGAGCTTGGCTGCCTCGACCCTCATCCATTTTGCAAATCAGTTTTTCAGATCAGAATGCACCTGGCTAAAACGAGAAGTCAGACCGGTCACCTGGCAGGCCAGGCTGAGCCCTCTACTATAAACACACTACTGAGAATCCTTCCTACAGCATCCCTTATGCAAAATCATTAATCCCCAGTTCTTGCTGTTTGCATACACTGTTTGCTGGGTTCCATGTGCAGCCATGGAACATAAATTTCTTCCAGAGGAATGTAGCATCAACACTGAAGTTAAGCATGAAATCGCATCTATTAACTGTATATGCATCTGGAATGATGTAAGGCCATCTCCGACGGCTATTTAGAAAATAAAATCATTGGCAGTGTGATGCAGTGCCTCTTCACTGGCTACCTGCTTAACATGTATGGCAGTAATGCAAGATGAATCACTGTCCTGATCCAAAATATAATGAAGCCATGACGAAATGTCAGATGACATCCATGTGCATGGGACTGGGACCAAGTACTTTTCCCCAGCACTGGCCAGCCACTGTTTGTGCAATAGCAGAGACCAGTGGGCGAGTGGCAACTCCTGCCTCATCCCTCTCTCGCTCTCCCCTCCCCAACAGAGATACAATCTTCCTGGCTTTAGGGATAATTCCTCCATGGCTTGATTTTTAACTGTTTCAGGTGCTGCAGAGGTACTGATAATGGGAGAGAGAGGGCAGATTGCCACTAGCAAAATGCCAAGGTGGTCAGCGCATCCTACCCAAGTTCTTTCACAAGACAAAGGGAAATGGTTTCAAACTAAACAAGGGGAGATTTAGATTGGATATAAGGACGTTTTTTACAATAAGGTTGGTGAGGGACTGGCACAGGTAGCCCAGAGAGGTAGTGGATGCCCCATCCCTGGAGACACTCAAAACCAGGCTGGACAGGACTTTGAGCACCTGATGGAGCTGTAGGAGTTTCTGTTCATTACAGGGGGGTTGAACCAGTTGGCCTCTAAGTGTACCTTCCAACTCGATTGTATGATTCTATGATTCAATCACAGCAGGTGTGGGATGGCTTTATTTGGGTTTGGTCTAAAAATGGTGGAGGGATTCCCAACACTTGGAAAGTTTTAGAACCAGTCCTTAAGTGAAGCCAGGAATTGCTTATTCATGTATCCATGTGGCTGTTTCACCCCTTCTCAGCTCCATCATCCTGTTGTCAAACCTTAACAAGCATTGGGCCACGAGGATATTTTCATGTGTCCAGCTCATGTTCTTCCAACCAGAAGATTAATTTCATGTTTTACTTTCTTCTACTTCCATCAGCCATATGTTGCTGCAGATAGTACCAATAAACATTTCATAGAATTATAGAATCATTAAGGTTGGAAGAGACCACTAAGATCACCTAGTCCAAGCACCAACCCATCCCCAGCATGCCCATAACCATGTCCCTCAGTGCCACATCTCCACAGATCTTAAATACCCCCAAGGACAGTGACTCCATCACCTCCCTGGGCAGCCAATGCTTGACCAGAGAAGAATTTTTTCTTAATATCCAATATTTACGCTTGAAGATCCCAAATCAGTGGTAAATTTGCATTGCTAGACTCTGTCATTCTGTCCTCAGCAAATATTCCATAATGTTTCATGGCACATTGGCTGACTGGTCTCATAGACAGAACCTGGACAAGAAAAGCATGGGAAAGGTTCACCCACCACAGTACACCAGCCCCAATCCGGAGGGGGTGGTGATGGGCTGGAGGATGATTTTGGCAGGTCCCCAGTGCAGCAAATCCTTCTCCCTACAGAGAAAGTGACCCCGCAGCAGGGATCAGGTCTCCCGCGGACACATCACCCCATGGCCGGGGCACTCATGATAAAGGAACCTGCCCAAGGGACACTTGGGAGTAGCATTCAGCAAATAGACACCTACCATGCAGGAGGGAGCTGAGATAATGAGCTAATGGCAGCCTTTTTAGGTTTCCTTTTGTCATTACAAGAGGCTCTTCTTTTAATGAACAACGCCCAGGTCTTGGGAGAGGGAGGACAAGAGGATTCAGTTTAACGAAAGACAGTTAAAAGCAGTAGGACTATTGTCATGGGTTTGGGGGATTTACTGTGATTCCCCATTTGAAGGAGGGAGAAGACAAAGGCAATTAGGCTGCTGGTCCCATTCTGAATCCCCGCTCTCCTCAGAATGCCAAGGCCATGGGATGGGCAGTTCTCCATGACAATGAGCCTCCTCCCAGGCTGGGCCGGGGCATTGCCTCTTCCCAGAGGGAAATATCCATCCTCCAGCCTTCAGGCCTCCGTCTTCATCACAGCATGGCTGAGGTTGGCAGGGATCTTTGTGCCCCTCCGGCCCGACCCTGCTCCAGCAAGGACAGCCAGAACAGGATGCCTAGGCCTACATGCAGATGGCTTTTGAATATGTCCAAGGAGGAGACCCCACAATCTCTCTGGGCAACCTGTGCACCCACACAGTACAGCAGAGCTGCCTGATGGGCAGGGAGTGCTTCCTGGGCTTCAGTTTGTGCCAGAAAGATACTGCCTTAACTGGGCAAGCATGGCCATACTTGATGTGAAACCACGGTTACACCTCCAACAACACCAGCCAAAGACTGGCTCTTCCAGCTACTCACTGCACACATAACTACTGAAATAGGGAAAGCTCACTTGAAAAGAAGTCCAAAGACGTTTCAAACGCCGCATTGGATCAGTAACACAGATGCTTGCTGGCTCCTACGTGTGGCACTTCTCCAGCATGGGGTCGTTTAACTTTGCTCAGCTCTGGCCCTATTGATGTGCCAGCAAAGGTTCAGGCAGGCACCCATTACAGGTCTGCACTTGAGTTGCTCCACGTTACAAAGGCTTTGCCAGTACAGCTGGATCGGCCCAGTCCCCTAGAGGAGACCCAGCTCCTATCAACAAAGAAAACTCTTGTGCCAGAGAAGCTAAACCCCCCACCCCCAGCAAAACTCAGTTTATTGCAGGGTGGTGGGAGGGGATTTGAGAGGCAGAACACAGCCATCAGTGCTGGGTTTCATCACCCGCCAACTCTTTCAGAAAGAGGGTTTCAATTACTGCTACTGGCCATGGATTGTGGTTTGAATCTTCTCTGAAGGAGGCTTTTGATTTCTGCTGCCACTTACCAAGCCCATGAAAACTGTTCACGTTGTGCCCATACAGAAGGATTGATTGCCTTCATAACACTGGTGAAGGGCAACATTTCTCTGCAATCACTAGGACGAGTTCAAAAGACGTAGTAGTGCTCAAGGAAATCATTCTTGGGATGTCTTGCTCTGTTTCTAACAATGGAAAACCTTTATCAGACTTCTCTAGCTAATGCCCCACCAGTCCTACAGGCTTCACCTGACTTTGAATGTCATGCATCTAAATCCTCTCCTGCTCATTGATGGGAAGCATCCTGTTGGTCTCTGATAGCACATGAAAGAAGAGGGACAAAGCTTCATTTTGTGGCTTGACCCAAGAGAAGCAAGATGAAAATCAGGCCTGGATGATGGTAACAGTGGTGGGTGATGCTGCAGCTAGAAAGAGTTTCTCTGTATGGAGACTGCAGTTGTTGGGAAAATGTTGACAAGGGAGTCTAATTTCACTGTCCTCTTAGAAAATCTCTCCAAAACAGAAATTTATTCCTAATTATTTTTTCTCTGATTTTTGAAGGAAGAAATATATGGATTTACCTTTTATTTTTCCTTCTTTTTGGCAGAAATCTCCATCAAGCTGAACTCCCACTCCCCAAATGTTTTCTATTAAAAAGGAGCCTGATGGAATGTTTTTGACCAAATTACCAAGCACAAGATTCACCTGGGTAAGGTGACGAGAATTGGCCCCTCAAGGAATAACTGAAGTGTAATGTGAAACATCAAAGGTGTTGTGTTTTTTTTTTTTTTTTTGCCTTATACCTGAGCTATCTCTGAATCATATCAAATAATCTTCTCATTTCATAACACCATACAATGCAGGCTAAAAGTGTATGTGATCTGCTTTGTGTACTGCTGAATGGATGATTAAACTGTCTCACCCGAGGGATATTCATCCGGGGCCTGCCCCAAACACAGTGAAGTCAGGGGAAAGACTCCCACTGACTTCAGAGGGCTTTGGAGCAGACCCATAATCAGCTCGGCTCTAATATACTTCAGGTGGTGTCTACGAGACTGCCCCAGGACACGTAAAAGAAGCTAAAGATTATACATTTGAAAATTAAATATCATGGGCTTGATCTTGGCAATTGCCTGCCATAGGAGAGCAGAAGCCATCTCCTCTGTGCTCCTGGGATCATTTTCCTTCCCTTCACTGCATTGTGTCTGGGATTTACTGACAAAGCAAAGCTTTCACTATGCAGCCAGGCCTTGCTTACAATAAACAGAGACAAATCAGGTCAGGATCAATGGTTAAGCTACCCTGGGACCCTTTGGGTGGTGTTCATTTTATATCTAATTAAATAGCAGGACTGAACTGTGCTGTTTTCCTCCTGGGCTGGTTCTAAGGATGGCAAACTCTCTCATCTCAACTCCAGCTTTGGTGTGAGCAGAACCAGCGATCCCAAAGCACAGGGTTGGTGCTCAGCTCCAAGTATAAGCTGTTATATGGCAGAACCAAGCCTAGCCCTCCTTAAGCAATGTGAATGATACAAAAATTTTGTAAAATTATATTGAGGGGGACAAATTTCATACTTTACATTCACTAAGTGGTCTATTGTAGTAAGTGGACATTTGGGTACCTACCAAGTAACAGGTTCAAGACCAGAGAAGGTGAAGGTCTCTTCTGGTAGTGGGGATGAGCTGAGACCTCCTTGCTTCAGGAGGATTGAAGCTTACATGGAAACTGGACAGGTTCATAGAAAGGAAACCCAACAGGGACTGGGAAGACAGTGCCTCAACTACAGAGTATATGAATGTGGGAATGTGTTTTCATGAGGTACCACTGTGTGATAGAATCTTTCCTAAGCAACCACCTTTTGTCACTGTTTGAGATGGACATGAGATCAACAGCCTGATCCAACAGAGCCATTTTACATTCATGTGTTTGCAGCAGTGCAGCTGAAAGTATCGTTTCAAGTCTCCATTTAGTAGAAGCCAGTGCAGAGCTCTGTCCAGAGCTCAAATCCTGATTTTAATGAGCACTGAAGATACTCAAATTGCTTCAGCAGATCTCTCCCTAAAAAATAAAAACCCAAACATGGCTACTTTAGTACACATGATGCGCTTTCTTCAGGTGCATGTTTCTGTCCATACCCCAGGGAATGTGTTTATTATATTTGAACAAGGGATTGTATTTATTTTCAATGTTGCTTGTAAGGAACATGTGAGCAGCAGTAAGCCCAGAGCGGTGTACATGTGATAGATGTTAAAGTCATTTATCATATCTCTGAATGACCTGGACAGGCTGGAGAGCTGGGCAGTAAGAAACCGGATGAGGTTCAACAAAAGCAAGTGTAGGGTCTTACACCTAGGGAGGAATAATTGCATGCACCAATACAGGCTGGGGGATGAGCTGCTGGAGAGGTGCTCTGCAGAGAGGGACCTGGGCGTCCTGGTGGACGACAGGTTGGCCATGAGCCAGCAGTGTGCCCTCGTGGCCAAAAAGGCCAATGGCATTCTGGGGTGCATTAAGAAGAGCGTGTCCAGCAGGTCAAGGGAGGTGATCCTCCCCCTCTACTCTGCCCTGGTAAGGCCTCATCTGGAGTACTGTGTCCAGTTCTGGGCTCCCCAGTACAAAAAAGACAGGGATCTCTTGGAAAGAGTCCAGCGGAGGGCCACAAAGATGGTGAAGGGCCTGGAGCATCTCCCCTATGAAGAAAGGCTAAGTAAACTGGGTCTGTTTAGCCTTGAGAAAAGAAGACTGAGAGGGGACCTGATCCAGGTTTATAAATATCTGAGGTGTGGCGGCCATAGCGGTGAGGCCAGTCTCTTTTCAGTGGTACGTGGAGACAGGACGAGGGGAAACGGACATAAGCTGCAGCACAGGAAGTTTCGCATGAATGTGCGTAAGAACTTCTTCACGGTGAGGGTGACGGAGCACTGGAACAGGCTGCCCAGGGAGGTTGTGGAGTCTCCTTCTCTGGAGATACTCAAGTCTTGCCTGGACGCCTACCTGTGCGACCTGGTGTAGGGAACCTGCTTTGGCAGGGGGGTTGGTCTCGATGATCTCTAGAGGTCCCTTCCAACCCCTACAATTCTGTGATTCTGTGATTCTGTGAATGCTTCTTCTTTCCAGACAGCTACTGCTTGTCACAGTGTGAAACTTCATTCCCTTCCTAGAAAAGTGATGATCTGAGGTATGACCAAGGAAGTGTTATTGGCCCTGCTTTAGCACCAGGGGTCAAGGAGCACTATGGGGAAGCAATGTGCTGAAGGTTACAGTGCCATAGCAGAGAGAAGTATCAAAACCTCATTTCCCAGATCCTGCATCACAAAACTGTTCTCCCCTGATGTCTGGCACACCTCTGAAGCCATCTTCCTTGGTGCTGTTATAGGAAAGCACAATGGACCACATCATTTCTTGTCTAAATCTCCACACAGGAGCATGGGTATTGCTGCTGGAACATTGCTCCTGCCAAGCACATCCAGTGGCAGTTAATCTCTCCAAACCCCACAGTCCCAGCTCAGCAGGGACTGGTTCTCTCCCAGGGGATTTCCATACTGTCTAAATCTTGTTTTAAATCAGAAAACAACTGGAAATGTGCTGAACCTGCCAGGAATAACACCAGCAGCTCATTGCTGGAGTGACCAGTAATACGTGATCTGTTCTCACTCATTTCAGTCTGCTCAGGTATTTTAGCAGGAATCATTGAATCTTTTGAGTTGGAAGGGAGAATTAAGGGCCATCTGGTCCAACTTCCCTGCAACGAACAGTGACATCTACAGCTCCATCAGGTGCTCAGAGCCCCATCCAGCCTGACCTTGAGTGTTTCCAGGGATGGGACATCCACAACTACTCTGGTCAACCTGTTCAGTGCTATACCCTTGGTGCAGTCATGTTTGTATCTGCATGCGACACCAACCTGATCCCACCCAGTTTGAGCTCTCTCCAAGCAGTACTATTGCTCCTCACAAACATATGCCGTTTGCACTTGTGTCCTTCCACGTAGCTGCTGCCATGCTTGGAGCACCTGCTCTCAGACCTATTTCCTCTAGTTTTTAGTGGATGGATGAGCCCCATGCTGTTGGCATTCCGCTTCCACAAAGAGAAAGTGATGCTCGGTACTGCAGAGGGAAAGGATGCTGGAAGCAGGGGAATGCTGATTGCTGCCTCCAAGCCACCATGAAAGGGAGTAATCTGGGAAAATACAGCGCTTTGCAGCAGCAGACTTGCCCCAGAGACTCCAATGACTACACAGAGTCTATTTGCTTTTCTTGTTCCAGGAGTTGGACACCTTGCTCACATTCAGAAGACACCTGCAAATTGCATCCTGCCCTTTCTGCCCACTGCACACCTGGCTGTCAGCTTCCCACAAAAAACTCCACTTTCTGCTAAGGGTGGGATTGGTTTCACCAGCTTCAGGTGTTCCCATTGCAGACATCTCTGTATGAACCAGTCACCCTTGTCCCCGTTTTGAACAGATGCAGTGAGATCAGTGCAATGCACCTGGTTTGTTCTTTGAGGTCTACTTCAGGAATGGATGAACTGCTCCCCAGATCTCAACAAGGGTTCTCCTGAGCAGTGAGTCTTTGCAGTTGTGTTTCACTGGAAGCTACAGGAATTTATCTTCTGACCAATGTAGGCTTTCCACCAGCATTGCTGTCTGTGGTCCATCAACTCCAGTCCTAGATGTAAAGGGAAAATCTCCCTTCTCCTTTCCAGTGAATGCAGAAAGTCCACTATATTTTCCATGCTCCCCCTCAACATTTTCAGCCCCAAAACTATTATTTCAGGTCATGTTTCCAACACCTGACTACTCAAGAAAAATCAGGATTGGGCACACCAGTGATGATGTGTCACACTAAATCGCATTCAGACTTAAATCTCTTCCAGGTTTACAAAGATTTTCCAAAGTTTGACTACATCTCTAATTGTCCCACCACCAGTGTTAAAATGTACTGTGTGTTTATCTCAAATTCTTTTCTCTTTCCATAATCTTCTCAAGTTTTCCTGCTCTCAGGCAGCAAATCCAAATAGATCCATGGGTGTTAGTGCAGTCAATTTTGCTTTTTCAGCTCAAGATACTAACACAGTGCTGGAAAAGCATTTTTTCCCTTCCCTTTCCCTCTTCTCCTTCCTCCACAGTGTTTTCAGCCTCAGCACGAGTACTCATGCTCTGCTCCTCTGCACGTTCCCCTTTCTTGTGTAGGCTGAAACTGCTGGAGGTAGAGGTGTGGCAGTGATGTTTGATCTTATTTCACATTAAAACTCTTTCACTGAGGGGGGCTGATCCCCCACCCCACGCACACCTTGAAGAGCATCCCACTCTTTCAGTGCTCCTGCGGCAACGAGCGGGCAGGGTAAGGTAATACCCATTGTAATCAGGGCAGGCAGGATCGAGCCTCGAGCAAGCTGCCATCCCTTCAGGCTGCAAAATCTGTAGTCTCCTCCAAAATAAAGGTGAACACGATGACATCACATTCAGACCATTCAAGCAGTTCATGTCTCAGAGCACATTCTGGCTCTGCAGAGGTAAAACCTCAGCAGGGCATGAATTTCTCTGTGCCTCCCTCAGAGGGGTATCTCAGCACTTCTCATGTTGTCTCTACTTTGTTCTGATGAGGGTGGAATTAGGCACTGACAACATCCTTGTTTGTATCCTTTTGAATTCCCAAATGCAAATGAATGGGAATTATGCAGTATAATGATTATATAGACTGCTCCCTGTGGAAGGATAGACTGGAGAAGGTACTGATGGAGATGGATGGGTAATGAGAGCTGGCAAGGAGGCAGCAGAATTGTCCCTGGTGCTCTCACTGTGATTTAAGTCAGCCTCTTCCTTCCGTCAGTGTAGAGTTTTTGCATTACAAATGCTGAGTTTGTAATGGAAGCAGCTCTTCAGACTTGATTTCTGCTGCCCATTCCAGTGTTTGGGAAGCACCTGAATAATTTAACCCCTATATATCTCAGTTCCAGGAGCTCATAGACACGCTAACTCACCCAGGCAAAACATGCCGTTTTATAGAATCACTCAATCATTGAATCATAAGCACTGGAAAAGACCTTTAAGATCATTGAGCCCATCAACACTTCTCCCACCATGCCCACTAAACCATGTCCCTAAGTGCCAAACTACTCTTTTCTTGAACACCTCCAGGGAAAACACAAATCTCTTGCAGTCAGGCCCAGGAAACCCTTGGGGCTTCCTGGCAATGGTTCAATGATGAGAGAAAAGAGCAGCTCAGAGGAAGACAATCTGGGTGTACTTTGGAGCCCCAAGTTGTGCCCATGCTGGAGACAGATTACAAGTCAAATAGCAGTAAAAGTAAAATTCAATCCATGCAGACTCACTTTAGCAGCAGGGGAGGCTACATCTGTTCTCAAGGCAGGGAGAGCACACCAAACCTCAGCTGAGCATGGATGTGGGAGCTGGAGAAACCAATCCTGTGGTGCCATCCAGCTTTTCCTGGAGACAATGCACTGTGGAGGCCACCTCTATGGTGTTTAATGGGTTGTGCACAGGTCAGAAGAGGAACCAGGCCTTGGTTCCTGTACCACAGATACCATCACCACCACTGATGAACACCACGCCATTGTTTCTTCTTCACTGAGTACAACTGGGATACTTGGATCCATAAATGAGTAGTTGTGAAAAAAAATCTGAGAAGACCAACAAAAAGATGAGGGTGAGTGATAGACAGAGTAGTTCGATGTTAGTAACGTGGCAGACAAGGTAGATACATGACCAATACCTGCAGGTGCGAAGAGCTGAAAGACAGGTAGAAATGCAAAGGACTGGGCTAGTGGATATGAAACTAAATGCAACTGGCTGAAATGCATCATTCATTGCATGCTGCACCAGGGAAAGAGGATGCCAACATGGAGAGCTCCTGAGAGATAAAGATGTCACAAAGCTCACCTGATGAACCACCTCAGGTTGCACAAGACAGAACATCAGATACTAAAGCCAAAACAGGTCCATGATACCTGATGAATTCTTAGGTTGTTCCTTAGCTTTTTCATCTCTAATTTACACAGAACGCAGGAGTCCTGACACCAGCAAGCTTCTAAAGCCTAGTACTGTGCTTCATGAGCATTGATCTATGGATGGTTGGACTAGATCTTCGAGGTCTTTTCCAACCTTAAAGATTCTATGACCACCTGGTGACCCTCCAGACAACCCCAAGGTTTCAAGTTGACTTGGTGTGAACACATTCCCTGGAAGAGATCTTCTTGAAAAGGTGCATTTCTCAGCAGCCCTTTAAAGCACTGCTGGTATCTGAAGGAGCTTGCTGTAGCTACTCAACAGTGCTGTGCTTGCAAGTCCCAGTTAGTTGGACCTGAGGCCTGACATAGATGCCTGCCAACCTAGCAAGATTGCAGATGAAAAAATAACCAAGGGAAGGACTCAGTACCCTGACGTCCCCAGAGGTAGGATGGATTAGGAAGCTTGCCTTGCTGGGATGATAGCCAAATCCATCTTTGGTTTGCTATCTGTTTCTTTATGAGAAGGAGGATTTCCAGTTCTCCTCCCTGTCCTAAATTGTATTTTAATTTGACATTTTCTTGTGTGTATAGAAGCATCCAATAATCTTTTCTAGAACTCCTAAACTCTGGACAAGAATGATAATAAATATGAATAAAGCAAGTGCTTAGCTTGTGTTGGACAACTTTTTGTAGGCGCCACTGGTGCTGGACACCTCCAAACTGCACTTAGTGGTTAATAGTAGAGGCTCCTGGTTTGGTTTATCTTCCTCTGAAATGGCTGTCTTTCTGCAGCCACAAGAGGAGATGGCTCATTAGAGGAGCTACTGGTGCCTCAAGACCCTATCTGAATGTAACTGAGATTCATCTTGGGCATTTCTTTCTGGTTGGTCACCTCAAGAGTGACTTTGTCCTATACATATTAAGTGTAATCCTAACTGTGTTGTATCCTGGTTATCTTTGGCTTCAAGGTCACGGCAAGTTGGTGGTGTGGTGCCCTCATCATCCCAAATGGCTTGTGGCTGGATAATGTCTGGCCACTCTCAATTTACAGGGATTTGTGATATGACCTGGACTTAACCTGAACATGCGCCACGGTGGCTGAGCACCCACATATTCCCCTGCTCCCATGTCCCACCACTGTAAACATGGATAATCCCCAGCTCATGCTCACTTGGTCCTCCTGAAAGCACCTCATGGGCTTGAATCTAAGCTCTGCTTTATGACCAAGGGAGCACAATCTTTGCAAAGCCCCAGTAATCATAATACGTGGATGCAGAATTGATACATGTGGGCTTTTTCTATCACTCAATTAAATGGTTAGTTTATGCAACATGCCGTCTTTTTGAATCAAAGCTGGGTCACTGTTAGGCTGAGGTAACATTAATTATTTTTCCGCTTGTCGGATCCCATGAAAAGGATGTGAAAATGGCCTGTTTATGAAAGAGTGCGGGCAAAGGCTGTGAGCTGATTATGTCAAACATATTCAAAGCTTCCTCTGCAAAAGGGATTGTGATCAACAAAGCATAGCCCACACCTGCACCCATTTCACAATGAAAGCTGTGAGGGCCATGGAGCTACTGGGGAAGAAGAGAGGGTGCATTAACCCTTTTAGGAAACAAATCTTTCCACAATAAGATTTGTGCACACACAAGTTGCTTTTCTTTTTCCCCTCACGTTGGTCCCAAGAACATTACTCCAAGAGGAAAGCCTTTTTTTTCCTTTTTCTGCTTTTTTTTTTTTTTCCCCAAGGATAGACTTTTTTAAGTTGGACAAAAACATCGGAGTGCCCCATTTCTTCCTACCCTTTGCTGATCACCAAGGGAAGTTGCAGAAAGGAGCTATGTGTGTGCTAGAAGGAGAACAGTGCAAGCTCAAACCTCAGCCCTGAAAGGAGTTTTGTTCAGGCTGATCCTGGCACCCTAAAGGCAAGTGCCTACTCACATGGAGCATGCTGCTGGAGCCAGGCCATCTCCTTTATAACAAACATAGCTGCTTGGAAAGCAGGAAGGAGAGATGTGCTCTTAAAGAAAGCTGAACTGGATCCTAACTTGTCCCATTTTCTTCCAAACCTGTTGAGTTTACAACAGCTGGGTAAGATGGTCTAAGTTCAGAATTGAGCCTGGTTTGATGGAGGGGCTGGACTGGAGATACATTGTAGTCCCTCTTGAGCAGGTGATGCTAGGTTTGCTGTCCCTGCAGACAGGAGATGGAGGTCTCTAATGTAGATGACAACAGTAAGGGAAATGGAATTATATCACTTGTGATGTCCCTTACCAGTCTGTGTTGAACTCCAGCCAGCCCATGGTGCAAGCTCAAAAGGCCAAGCAGGAGCACTCACCTCATGTTATCCTGCAACATCCCAAGAAACGTACCTGAATTCCAGCTTCTACCTCCAAATCCTTCCCATGGATTCTTCTATTACAAGAAAATCCTGCCTATGTTCATCCAAAGTCACAATCTAACCCTTATACAGGGCTTGTTATTTAAATACTGGGAGAAAAGGGACCAAAAAAAAAGTCCCTATTACACTATATAACCAGGAACAGCTGTGGCAGGTGCCTGGAATGAACCCTGATCCACACCAGAGCAAGTAGGCAATTCCCTGGCTTAGTAAGAGCCTGGAAACTGGTGCTGACATGATTGGTTCCACATGGTTCAAATTTAGCCCTTTTGCCTTGTGAGCCTAATAATCTGAGATTAGGGAGTTTTCCCTTTAACACAGAACAAAAGTGTAGATCCCTCAGTGCTTTGGATATACTGTCCCAGTCTAAAGAGAAGGCAAGGGCTTGTTTTTCAGCTGCTTTTTCAGCTAGGGCAGATGGAAGTCTGTAAAAAGGTTTTCCTTTACTTGTTGTACTGAACATCAGCAAAAGTTGTTCTTGTAAGTATTAAGATACCATCAGAGTGATTTTCCCATATGTGTATTTAAATAGTGTTGGGATATTTCTCTGAGCAGGGACAAAATGTTATTACTGATTACAATAAACCTCTAAAAACCTGGTATTTTAGAATCTCCAGGTTGAGCTTCAGAGTCTTTAAAAAAAAATGCTATAAAAAGCATTTTTATATAACACATAAAAAGTGTTGTAGCCTTTAGTCAGGTTGTAATCTCATCTTTGGGCTGAGTTAATTGGAAATGGATAAGAAATAGGGTATGTTACAAAGCAGTGTCAGATACTTTAGGTAAGTCAGTGGGTAGGTCATTTTTCATTATCAAATGTTCTAAAAAGTACTTCAGCCTTGTTTGGAAATAAACAATCCAACAAAGCTTCCACATTCTTAATCTATTAATCCTTGTAATTAGCACTGTGCAGGAAGAAGTAATTTTGGTAAACAAAAACTGTAAACTAAGAAAGTATTCTTGAATAATATGAACAGCAATCACTGGAATAACTGTATTCTTTCAAAAATCATTCTTTTTCCTGCTGGCAATTTAAATCTCTTCCCTCAAAAATTTAAAATATTTGAAAGGATTAGAGAGTGAGAGCACCTGAGTTTGACAAGCATTGAGAACTCTCTCAATAGCATGTTGTAAATACAATAAATGATGGAGAATAGTCACTATTTAATTATAATTATGTATAAATACCATAGATAGCACTACAGTACTTTCAAGGGTCATTACAGAAATCAGACTGACTTCCTGCACGAAAGTTGGTTTGGTTGTAAGAAGACCTATTCAGGAAAACAGAATGTCCTGTTTGCAGGAAATTCTCTTGTCAACTGTTTATTTCTAAAACTGAAATAAGGTTAAAAGTATGACACTACTGTCATATTTTCCTTGAAATAACACCCTGGAAAATGTTCATAAATTGAAAGTATCCAGACCTGGACTTACTCTCAATATTTTGTTTCAAAATCTCAATGTTTTAATATTCTAAATAGTGTTTTGTGAGTATATATATATTCTACCTTTGAACAAAATCAAAACGGCAGATTCTAATATCAACATTTCTATCCCCTGATACACCCAGTGGCTTCAATTTTTCTGAAGAATGTTCCTGCAGCATGCTTAGAGACAACATAGGTGAGGTTCTTCTGATCAGAGGTAGGTGTGTGCCTCACCAGCTCTTCCATTCTATTCCATCATGGAAGAGGAACAGGATTTCTCGGAGCCAAACTTCATTGCTCTTTGATTCAGCATCTCCATCTGGCTGATGAAACCTCCTTATCTTTGATGATCTGCAGATGTACAAAGGTGGAGTGTACATCTCAGAAGTAAGCATCTACCATACAGATATTTGCAATGTGAGCCCGGACTGTCTATCTACAACTGATTTGGTTATTCCTCCATTTCCTTGGAAAACCACTGAAACACCAGCCAATATGCAGGCCTGGCACTGGAAAAGAAAAGCTCTTCAGATGTTATTCATCACGTTTCTCCCCTTTGACACCTGGGACATCAGCACTGTGAGCTGCCTTTCCTCAAGCTTTTATTTCCTTTCAGCATGGAATTGAAGTGATTGTTCATATACTCTAATGGGAAACATATATGAACCCTGGAATGGATAGACCTCAGCCTAGAGTAGAGAGACAAACCAGATAAATGCTATAGGGGGCAACAATAGCATACATTCTAATTTTCTTGACTTGCATACCCTGCATTATTTACCCCTATCTGCATAGGACATCCTTGAGGAACACCAAAAACTCATACTTTAGTTCTGAAAGCCCAGTTATGCTATCCACGTTATGTCCAGAAACCATGTCCTCAGTATAGGGATGGACCACTCTGACATCCCAGAAAAAAACTGTGAAGCAGGAATGGAGACTCACAACATCTGCAGGTTGCTCAGTGGCCAAAATAATATGAACATCTCTGAGGAAATGAAAAGGAAGGGAAGACATCCCCACTGTCCTCCTCACCCATTTTTTAGTGCATTGTGTTTGTTGGTTTTGTTGTTCTTGTTTGTTTTGAGTCAAATCCCAAAAAGGTAGGAATTGGAGTTGAAAAGTAAGTGCATGCTTCTCTTTGGATTTCAGCCTGGAAGTGTATATTCTCCACCTTATTTCTCCTTTTTTCACAGCTTTCTCCAGCCTCTCAAATGGCAGAGATAACTACCATTCAAAAAAAATGTCAGCAGGTCATTTAATAACTTTTCCTCTCTTCTGAGTGTTTGGCTCTTAATTATACATAGAAAGAAACACAAGAGATTATAACAAGAGGAATAGCAGGCAGCCAAAACCAAACTAATTTATTTATAGCATGTGACATATGGCAACATAAGACAAGATCTCTGGCTTATGGGCATTTTGGCAAGATGCAGGCTGGATCCTATGGCAACACCTTGTTTGTACACTTTCCATTTCTGCTGCTCAGTCCTGTTTTTTTCTTTTATGTCTCATCTGTAGGCCTTCAAAGAGGAGACTTTAACCTTCCTTGGCTAGTTTTATCTTAGACATTACTTAGGCATATGCCAAAGGGTAAGAACCATCCTGCTTCAAGGAGATACAACATCTTAGAAAGCACTTTTGCCCGAAGTGTAAATGGAGACAGTGGTGTTTACCTCTTTTATCCACCTCAAAGTGTAGTGTGAGGGACAGATAATGTTTTAAAGTGCCATCTAATTGTTGAGTGTTTTTCTCATCATCAGGAAAAGAACACAAGAGCAGCCAGTCTGGCTCAGATCACCCTTCAACTTCCAACATGGCCAAGACATTTGCCTTTACCTGTGTAGCCTTCACTTGTTTCCTATTGAGCCAAAATAAGAATAAAAGATTATCTATTCCTTTATCTGCCTTTCCCTTCCCTTCTTCATCTTCATGTCCCTGGAAATGAGTTGTCACGTGAGACAGAGAACACAGAAGACACTTGATGTAACTGGGAAGAACAACTCTTAGTGAAAGGCAATAGTTCAAACCTTGCTTCTTACAAACAGTGAAGGGGGTGGAAATTTCCATGGGTTTTGTGCTTCTGAGTCCCATCAGTCTTGTCTGAAAACCCTCTTCCTTTGATTCCAGGTCTCCACACAACTGACTTTTTATGCATCAATCTCCCTTTGATGACTACTGCCAGGTAATTTTTCTTATCTGACTTGGGAAAGATCTAAAAGGATCGGTTAGCTAGCTCCAGGGTAGGTTCTTTGAAAAGCAATGATTTAGCAGGGCTTTCTTTTTGGGTTTCTCCAAACTTTCTGGTTTATCGAGCTCTCCAAGAAGCTGCCCTCAGCAATGCCTGGGCCTGGTAGAGGTGCCCATCCTGACCTGTGGCTGCAACTCCTTGCTAAGATGGGCCATGAATCTGCTTTAGTCTTTAATTAGTTTTTAAGCTCCATGGTTGACTGGGATGGAGGAAGGCAAGTTGTCGTCATTGATGGGTGACCATGAACCAGGGCCCCATGTTTACCGTGTGACTGGGACCTTCACAGGAAAAGCAGAGGAACATGAGCAATAGGACAAGAAGAAATGGCCTCAAGTGCCAGGGAAGGTTCAAGTTGGAGATTAGGAAGAATTTCTTCTCTGAAAGAGTGGTGAGGCACTGGAGCAAGCTGCCCAGGGATGTGGTAGAGTCACTGTCCCTGGAAGTGTTTAAGGAAAGAGTAAATGTAGTACTTAAGGACATGGTTTAGTGAGTAGTTGTTTGTCGTAGATGGATGGTTGGACTACATAATCTTAGAGGTCTTTTCCAACCTTAATGATTCCATGATTCTAAGGCCTCAGTTAATGGCAGGCACCTGAGTCTCCTGTGTGGGAAATGCCACTGCACGGTGCACACTGGCCATTGACTGGTCTAGCTGGAGAAGCTGTGATGTGAAGCCAGTGTTTTGTGGCACTGTCACAGAGTGGCTCATGAAGGGTTTGCATGCTTGAGCAGACCTGAGCAATTCACAGTCAGAGCTATCAAAGCAATGACCCAGTGACTTTAACATGCTGTCTAAAATCATATTCAGAAACTTTATCCCAAAATTTTAATGCTTCATTGTATCGTTACAAACAGGCCCATGGTGATGTTATACATTTGCACATTGCCTTCCACACCAGAGACTCCCAGTGAGGAAGTCTTGAGTGAATTCATGGAATTAATGGCATTATGTAAGGTGTATGGACAGGTACACAGTGATTAGATGAAATAAAATCCCAGTCTCCTTCCAAAGCTGGATATGTTTTAATGAGGGGGAATATAGTTTCATCAAGTATGGACACAGAAATTTGAATTCACACAATTTATTGCCAATGTTAGAGCTAGTATTTTCCCTGTAGCCTCACTAAGGAGAAAACGCAGGCACCCTGCCTACCACAGAAAGATTTTGCACTTTTCTGGGGCTCCTGCTGGTCTTCCACTACTTCAGAGGAAAGCAAAGAAACCAGTTCACAGTGGAGTCCCAGCATACAGATGGCAGAAGGTGGAAAACAGAAACCATATGCCCATACATAGAGAGCCCACTGCATGCAACTCCACGTGTTCACAGAGACTTCTAGACAAAGTATTCATGATCTTCATGAGCTAGTTTTTCCCCCATTAGCCAAGAGGCAAAAATATTAACAGTTTTGAAAATGCATCAGTGCCCCAGTTCAGTTCAAGCACCAATTCACCTTGAGGTCAGTTTCTATTGGGAGTGCCAAAAGTGCCTAAATTCCTGTTCTTGGCTTGCTCAAGGTGACATAAGAGGCCTATGGCAGGCAGAATAGAAGAAAAATATACAGGAATATCCTTCCTCTCAGCTCCTGTAAAGTCTGTTGTTGGTTTGGAGAAGTTCACATAAGAGGTAGGAGGATCCATGAGGGTGAACATGAAGGGCAATGAACCTGGTGAAGGGTCTGGAGCAGAAGTCTTATGAGGGGCAGCTGAGGGAACTGAATTGTTCAGTCTGGAGAAAAGGAGGCTCAAGGGAGACCTTATCACTTTCTACAGCTCCCTGATAGGAGATTGTAATGAGGTGGAGTTGGCCTCTTCTCCCAGATAACAGAGATAGAATGAGAGGTAATGGCCTCAAGTTGCACAAGAGGAGGTTCAGGTTGGATATTAGGAAACATTTCTTCTCCAAAATAGTGGTAATGCATTGAACAGGCTACTAAGGGAAGTGATGAAGGTGTTCAAGGAACGTGGTTTGTGGGGATGGGACAATAATTGGACTAGATGATCTTAGAAGTCTTTTCCATCCTTAATGATTCTATGATTCTATGAATGCAGTCCTTCACATCCTGTGACCTGATTTCATTACTGTGAGGAGAAGGACTGGAGTTTTTAAAGTCTTCCAGTGTTAGCTGGTATGGCAGAGCTGGCTGGCTCCACGTACCATGGCACATAGGTCATTACTGATGACACCAGTAAACAGAAAAAGGAAGTTCCGTGAAACATATGGACTTTAGAGCATGAGATGAGAAAGAAAATGGGAGTTAGATGAGTAATCAAAACTCCTCAGTGGAAGACTTACCCTGAGAACCACATACTGAAGTCTCAAGACTTGTAGCAAGTCCATAGTTGAATCTAAATAATATAATTGTATTTTAATAATGTAATAGTAAGTTGCTATGACCAGCCTGGGTCATTGGGAACAGTCAAGGATGTCAGTGAGGTTAGGAGTGAGGGAGTAATGTCTCGACTCCAGAATACACCACTGTGGTGGGTCTTTGTGAATGGAAAATACAGCTTTTTTTTTGTCCTTATGCTGCTCCCAGACCCCATTCCCTCTGCTCCATCCATCTTCCCAAAGGACTCCTGGCTAGTGATGACTTTTTGCTTCCACACTGCTCTTCATGGCACACAGCTCTGATGGGCTGAAAATCAATTGCCTGCAGAAAATCCTAATGGTGGTTATCTTAGCAGTCTCATACACTGGATATCTGCCTACAACCTTACCGAATAAGCTTGACCGTGCCCAAAGGAGTCAACATCCAAACCAGATCAATGGACAAGATCATTAAAAAAAGATGGAGAAGAACTTCCTTTACTATGAGAGTGGTGAGGTGCTGGAACAGCTGCCCAGAGAGGTTGTGGATGCCCCATCCTTGGAGGTGTTCAAGGCCAGGTTGGATGGGGGCCTGGGCAGCCTGGTCTGGTATTAAATGGGGAGGTTGGTGGCCCTGCATGTGGCGGGGAGGTTGGTGGCCCTGCATGTGGCAGGGAGGTTGGAGATTCGTGTATGATTTCTTGCCAGAAGATGGCTGGTTAGCTCTTTGTGGCACCAATCGGTCCAGAAAAAAGAGAGGAAATTGTGTGGGAAGAGAGGGACCATGGGAACAGCACGGGGCAAGGCTCAAAGCAACAGGGTTGCCCTACTGCTGGCTGGGATGCCTGCCATTCATCCAGATGAGAGCTGGTGATACAGCAAAGCTCTTTCTCTCTTTTGTGTTATTCAGACAGATACTGTGTGTCTTTGGTTGCCATATACAATTAATTTCAGATCTGATGCCAGAGGATATTCGATACAAGATCTGAACAACCATATGTGTAAATTCATAATGCTGTCTGTGCCAGAACATGTTGCACGACTTTGAATCTTACTGCTGGTTAGTGCCATCAGATATAGCTTAACAAAATCAAAAGTAACACACCCAGTTAAAGAAAAGATGTGACATTTTTGCTGTAAAGCTCAAAGAAAACTAGCCAAGAGGGAACAAAACACAATTTGGCAAAGTCTCAATCAGCTCAACGGAAACTCAGCATTTGTTGTACATAAATACTCTCATTACCCAGTCCAACGCAGAGTGCATGGACAGACTTCCATGAGTGGAAAGGGAAAGGAAACTTTGGCAGAAAGGCACTTGAGATAACATTGCTCCTGATCTTGTCTGAGATCCACCTGCTGGTTGGAGGCTGGGAACACCTCTCCTGGGTTCATCAGTCTGTCTAAAGAGGCTCCTGCCTGCAGCTCTGCAATGTCTCCCTTCTTCCCAGGCAGTAGCACTGTAATTCTCACTCAGTAAAACTTTTCCTTCATGGGATACGGGGCGACTTGCAAATACTGTGCTTGCAGGGAGAACTGCCTGCTGTCAGACAGGAGAACCCATGTGTTTTCCATGCATACTTACCTCATATATCTGAGCTGGACTCTGCATCTGTGGTAATGAGCACATTCTCTTGCAATTGCAGACACTGGAACCCTAACATGTTTCAATACATGCACAAACATCCCTGTCTTCTCATAGTGATTTCTGTTTTCCCTGTGTACATTTGGCTGTTGGTGGAAGAGAAAGTTTCTGCAGATTAAATACTGAAATTTACTCATGCAGAATTTAGGGTAGTCAAAACGCCCTACAGTTTCCAGATCACTTCAATTTCCTTCCTCTGCTTTTCCAAGCATGCTTTCATTTGTTTGCCCATCCCATAATGGGATGTAGCATACCCCCTGCAAAAACCCAGTGGTGTGTGGTTGAGCAGGTTCCTTCAAGGGAATTCTTGATTTGACAGCAAGATGTAGAAGGGTCATGTATTAAAAGGTTATTACCTTTTCATGGTTTCTTGTACTTGTTAAGTATGAACAAAATGTGCTAAATGCCCTTAGTATATTTTCCTGCTCATGTTCAACATCTTCCAAATGATCATTTAGTGCACAAGACATGAATATACAGAGGTGAGATGCTGAAACATGCCCAGTGGATGTGAGCACACAGTCAATGTTCTGCAATGAGCTCAGCACTCCCTGTCATTCGTTGACATGGAGAAACCTATGGACATATTTCATACTTGACTGTATAAAATTAACTGCATTGGTTGTCATGCCACATCTGAATAGCCTGCAACATTTTCTGAATCTAAACTACAGAATCATTTCTTCTGTTACCATGCAGAGTGGGACTTCTAGATTTGGTTTCACATTGGGATATTTGAGAGATTTGTCTTGCCACCAGCCTGGATTTCTGCAGTATGACTGAGCATCAAACTTATCAGAGTGTCTCTTCAAATTTGTACTGAAATGATCTTCCAAAAATAAAGCTGTCATTGAGGTTGGTGTAGAGATGGATTAGCATAGGAAGGATGACCAGGATGTGATGAGAAACGTGTGTATCACTACAGGGGAGAAGAGGGTTTGACATCTTTTACTGCAAAAGTAGCTCTCCAAAACCCCCAGCCTCCTTCCCAATTCATAACTATTTTATTTTATTAGGCAAATGAGAGTTTGACTGCATCTCTGCTGCTTCACCATTATGGGAACTTTCACACCCAGAGCAATTTTGTGGTCAGAGCACTGGGCTAGTAAGCAGAAAATTAAGTTAAGTCGTGGCTTTGGAATAGATGTCTACATGCCGGTGAGTCAGCTCCCCATCTAGAAATCTAAGATATTGATGCTTTCTTATTCCTGTTGATTATTTTCTGTTCTTAACCCTAATGGTTTCTGTGAGAACAGTGGTTCCAAACAGAGCCATCATGGGGTGGGATCTGATTTTGCTTGGACCCTGTGGCCACACCTGTGCCCATTTCCTTCTTCTGCAGCAGCCTTCAGCACAGCAGGCGGGTTCCTTCCCTGTATGATAATAATTCTCGTTTGCTAAGATATGGGCCAAAGACTCTGAGACAGCGTGTTTTTATTGGGAGATTACTACCTTCAACTGGTATTTCTGCTGAAAGCACCTGAAGACACGACCATGCCCTTCCCATTTTTATCTGCTGCAGGAGACTCTAATTACAAGTTCGAGTTCAGGCACAGAGGAACTTAGCACTGTATTTCAGAGGCTGAAAGATCTTTGGGAAAAATCAGCACTTCCTTTGAAAATAAATAGACTTGGAAAATACAAAAGAAAGCTTCAGTCTTATCAAAATTGTGAGAATCAGTATAATCCTGCAGTTCAGTAGACCTTCAGCACACGTTTACTCAGTCCTGTGCTATCAGTGTGTGTTTGCATATTTTCATTTTCAAATTCTTTTGTTACTGGTGGTGATGCTGAAGTGCTGAATGAGAATTCTGTATTTCAACACAGGTTTGTTCTCATTCTAAAAAGAATTTTTATTTAGCCACCCTTGAGATGATGCAGGCTTCATTCACAGTAGATATGCAAACACATTTATGGTCGCATGATTCACTAATTAAATTCTAACTGTATAAATTTTTAATCATGATTATGTTAAGATTACAGACAAGTTATATGGTATTTCTTCTGTTCTTTGAGATATTGGTGAATTTGGCAATCATTTACATATTTACATTTGCTATATTTCTGCACAAATGATGTTGTATGATTTAGACATGAATGATGTAGCATGCATAGAATCATAGAGTCACTATGGTTGGAAAAGACCACTAAGATAATCTAGTCCAACCATCAACCCATCACCACCGTACCTAATAGAATCATAAGGTTGGAAAGACCACGTGGAGAACTGCACATTTTTGAAACCTTCTCTGAAGAGAGTACATGGCGATCAATGACTACTAATTACAAAAAAATACAAGGTTTTTGAAGTTATCTACACTAGAATTTCACAGGCTATTCAATGATTTGTGTAAGTACTGCTGTCACAGCAAGCACAGCTCTTCTTAAAATATCATAGCTTGGTCTCCCTATCCCAAAATGGTCTGTTTTTCTTCTTCTCAAGTGGATTTCAGAAGTCCAAATGTTGTTATGAATCTTATTAGGGAAATGACACTAAAGTACTATTTCTACTTATATTGCCGTTAAGGGCAAGTGGACAAACCACATGTGCATTTCTGTGGTACAAAACACAGGACACTTAGTGAGCAATAAGCAGAATCTGCTCCACATCAAAAATTGTTACGTATTGAAGGCAGTGGCAGCAGTAACTGCTTGTGGTCACATACAGTGAATGGGTAGCACAGAACCGTGCTTTGTGCACTGCACTTCCAAATGTCCCCGTGGAGGGGGACTCCTTTTGGGGGCTGATTTTGTAATGGAGAAGATTGGTAACCTTCTCTCTGTAGACAGCTTATGTTATTTCTATTTTGACTCTTTGCGCTATTCCCATGGTATTGAAGTACAAGTGTTTTCTGCCGAAAATACTTGATTCATTAATTGCATTTCCTCAACCCAAGAAATTCCTCAGCATTCTTCTAGCTGACAGCTTTCCTACCTTCCACTCTAGGACTTTGTCAGCACTTGGCAAGCTAGACACATTCACCTCTCATGATCTTTCTCCCGAACACAGCCTTTGCGAGGACTTCATTCCTACCAGTTAGTGCTGGGTATCTGGCTCATGGCTCCTATATTCATTCAAGTCTAGTCACCTGGTAACAGGGAGCTGCAAGTTAAATTGATGTCAGCATGTCTAAATATCAGATCTGTTATTTAAGACTTAAACACTGTTTCTAGACTTCTAAGATTGAGGACTGTGCCTTTAATGATTCTTTCTTATTTTTAACGAGGTGCAGAGGTAATTCTTCCAGCACAATGAGTTACACCAGTGCCTAATTGCAGAGCAAGGAGAAAGCACCAAAACACAGAAACATGCGTGGGTGTGACTTTTGCATGACAATGATATGCTGTATGCTGCTCCTTCACCCTGAGAAGTGGAGCATCCTTGCTAGATATTGGCCAAGGCTGAGGAGCCAAGTGAAGCCAAGGGGCTGCAAGCACAGAAGCCCTGGCCACTGTCAGCACTGCTTTCACAATCCCAGGAGACACGAAGGAGGCTTGCAAGGCTATATGAAAACACATAGCTCAAAGGCTGCAGAGCTCACCAGAAACCTGGAGGATTTTCTCCCGTAGCAGAAAAAGGAAGGGCGAGTGCAAGGACAGTTTGAATCCTGTGATTACTATTCTTTTGCTAATGTGCTCCACACTGTTCTCTTTATAAATTACTGAATTATCCTTAGGAACAAAGGGTATTAGGGTCCTGCAAGCTTCTCTCAGTTTGTGGTAGGACTAATTCATTAATGTGGCTCCAACAGGAATGTGTGCAATGTTCTTTCTAATTGGACATGACTGGTCAAGAATGACTCGGCCTCCATCCAGATCACACTGTCACTTATGCTGTATAATAAGCTACTACTACTGGCCCATGAATCAATTTTTAAACAATCTCCAGTAATGAACTTGGACGGCCCATTGTTGTTGACAAAGAAATGCACAGTCCCACTATTGTCAAGGGGCTCAATTATGGGTTCTTGCTGATAAAATAGAGGAGGGGGGAGAGGGGAGGGCGGTCTGCGGACAGTAGTGACAGACTGAAAGAAGTGTTTCATCTCTGGGGTCCTTACCGAGAATGACAAGCCAAAAGGTCAGTTTCATAGAGGTTTAACTTGAAATGTCTGAGGACAAAAAAGGCATCTGGAACCATTAGGAAATGTGAAGTTTGACTTGCACCATTGGAAATCCTTAATATATTATTTTAACTGTAGCTCTGAGAAACTCTTTGCCCGCTGGGTGGGAAAAAGAGGTTAAGGGAAGTAAAACCTTTATATTTATCCAGTAGGGGGGAATAAAAAGGTTAATTTTAGTAACTCTGGGAAGAGTCTGTGGGGGAACTGTCAATGCTTCAGCCCATTCGCCATTGTCCTGAGCCAGCGGAGTCAATACGGGTAGTGGGAGAGGCTGCTGCCGGCACTGGCTGCCGGACACCGGGCTCTGAATGTTTTCCCCTCAAATAACCTCATCAGTCACCGAAATGTCAGAGCTCTGCCCAGTTCCTCCTGCCTGAAGCAGCCTCGCCAGCACGGCAATACTGCGCCTCTTCTTCTCACTTTGTTCAGGATTACTCGCACGTTACCAGAATTCCCTGAGCCCTCCAGCGTATAAAATAAAATAAATTTATCTGCAGTGGTTCCAGCAAGCTGGGTCTGGCATGGCAAACACATGCTTGCAATACTCTTTCCAGTTGACCAACGCCTTACAAAGCAAGCTCTTCGTCATTCCCATGTGGAACATCAATGCCAACCCTTACTTTAAAGCTTTAAAAATACCATACAACGTCAGAAATTTGGTTCCAGGTTTCTTCCAGTGGTGGAGGACTGTGGGGTATGCATACCCAAATTCAAAAATAGGCAGGGTGTAAATTTGCAAAGGAACGTGAGCGTTTGGCCCACGGGTCAAAATCTTCCCCCTTTCCTGGAGGTTTTGCAACAGCACCTGAGTAGAAGGGCAAAGGGCAGCCTATGTTGACTGCCATGTATTTCTCAGGTAGATGAGTCATTTCTCCATCTGGATAAGACACTTGGTCTTCATTCTTCAGCCACGAAGCAGGACAAGCTTGGTACATCTGGAAGGCCACATTTGAGTAAGAACAGTAGGTGAGATTTAAGCAAGAATAGGGGCTGGCAGCCCACCTATGCCCTGCAGAGAAATGGGGAATCAAGCCAAGGCTTTGCCAGAGCAGGAATGAATGTGGACGTGCATGGCTAAAGCATAGGAGAAGGTGGAGTCTGAGCCACACCTGCCGCTGTGAAGGTTGCTGGGGCTTGTCTGGCAGATGGGCTCATCTCTCAGGTAGTCCTTCCAAACGCCTTCAGAAGAAAGGGATGGGAAAGTGCTGAGAGGACGTCATGCTCAGCACACTCCAATGCCAGCTCGAGTCAAAAATAGATGCTCTGGAACCACAAAGGGGGACCTGGTGGAGCTTGTAATGCTGGCACTTCATGAGAAATAAGAAAGAACCTCATGTGGAAGCATAGAGATAGGCATTGTTGGCTTTCTGCTGTTGACCAGACCTATAGAATGGGTGAAAAAGCCTCCTGGGGAATTAGGATTAGTGGTATCAAATGTGGAGAGACCGTCAGCAGAGGAAAATGCTGAGCAACAGACTGCAAGGACCTTGAAAATACTCGCTGCCAGTACTGGGATCCATCCTTAGAGCAAGGTTCTTTTTGGTGGCACTCTTACTAAACTCCCAAAACAGACAATGTGCAGATGGTTCTCAAGTTTCTCAAAAAAAAAAAAAAAATTTTTTTTTTTCCTTCCTTTTCACCCATCTGGTAAGAAAACCCTTTTTCTCCTCCATAACAATGTTCCCTCCTGCTAATACACCTTGACCTCTGGTTGCTAATGGTCTGTGATTCACCAGGCAGGAATGCATCTCTATGTCCAAGCACTGGGCTCTGGTTTGTCCATTTCTCGCTGGGCTGCGATGGAAAAATGAGCAAAGGGAAGGGACTTGAGTCCAACAAGAGAGAGAGGAAATGTGGGATGAAGAGCTACAAGTGAAGGCTGGTTTCCCAAGGACCTACTGCTCATTTTGGTCATCAGAGAGTTGAAGAGAGCCCTTGAGCCTACAGACAGTGTTTTGAAACTCCTCCTGCCCTGGACAAGCTGTATTGCAACTGCCCTACACCCCAGGACAGAGCCAGACCTTCTGGTGAAATGAAGCCTGAATCAGCCAAACTTCCAAAGGGGTTGAGTGGAGCAGAAGGGTCTCAGGAGCTGGAGCTATTTGGGCACTGGATGAAAACTCTCTACTTACAGAGCCAGAGACCGCAGGGGCTGTACTCAGTGCCTGCCTCAAGTCTGGGCAACCCCGTCTGTTCCCATCAGGAGGCCCAGGCGGTAAATTGGGCCCTGAATATATAATTAAGCAAAGGGCACCATCCTGAAGCCAAGGTTCACACTGGTCTGTTGTGGCTGGGGTGGGAACAGCCCTTAGCAAATCAGTCTCAGGATGTTGCTCCTAGTCAGCTGGAAACTTGGTAGCTCCACTCCATAAAAGCTGGATCTAACGCTTCAGCTCCCCAGCTGGCTTCGGCATCCTGACCGGCACGCAATACTGTGGCTTGCTTTTCTGCACGACAGTCTGGAAACCTTCCTTGAGAGCCTCTTGTTTGCGAGCTGCCAGGATTTGCCATGCAGATTCTTGCCAAAGGGATAATATAAACAAAGCATAATGTCAAGTTTCCCACACAAGTAAGATGATCTATTAGCACTGCACTTTGTACTAATTATTGCACAGTGGGTGGGGGCTTGTGAAAGGAGATTTATGCATTCAGCTAGCCTCACTTTTATTATTTGTAAGTACTTTTTGGCAAGGAATGAGCGAGATATGTATTTTATTGTTACGCTGTTGCAAACATCCTAATCTTCCACACTCATTAAAACCTCATAACAAATAGTAAGAATGATATATTGCAGCCACAGTAAACGTCTCATTTATCCCCAGGTCGGGGGGAGGGGGCTGAGACACAGGAGTGAGGGAGGATGGGGGAGATGGGAATGCAGTTTTTTCGGCCATGGACATCATCTCAGCACATGGAGATCCAGATGTCCCAAGGATGGAAAGAAGATGTTAGAGATGGTAAGGTTGACGGGGTGGTAGGGCAGATGGAGAGCTCTGTGGTTAGCTTACTGTGGCGTGGAAGGAGGACACTGCTACCTCAGAGTGTGAGTTAGTGCTCTCTGAAAGCAAAAGCCTGTCTACATCCTTCTCGGCATGAAGGAATTCATTTCTCCACCCATCTGCTCAGGGGGAGCATGTCAATGTCACTATCCATGGAGCAGCCTGGATTGTGAGGTTTGTGTCCATGTATCAGGATCTGGCTTAAGGAATAACCCAGGAAGGTATCTCAGAGTATTCCTGCACTGCCTGGACAAGTAGGAAAGGCCTCAGAAGTTGCCCAATAAGTCAGTTTTTCCTTGGGTAATACGCTGCTGGGTGACGAAGGCTGGATGTTGCACTGATGCAGTTAGGTCAGCGTGAACTGATTCTTCACGATAATCACCTTGATAATCTCTGATTGTGATCGCACCTCACCAGTGCAGCCCTTGGCTGGTAATCAAGGAAGGAATGGGGTGAGCTCAGAGCCCGATCCAGGAGAGGTACAGGAGACCACCCAGCCGGGGATGGTTCTGCTGTCCCAGCTCCCTTTGAAAGCTCTGCGTTCTCTGCCCACTCCCCCAGCATCTAAACTGCATTAGTAATGCAGAGCCAAGATGGACATGCCTTGAACGTCTTCGTATGTGAGCAGCTCAGGACAAGGGCAGGAGTGCAGTAATACTCAAAGTCTCATGTTCCAAACCAAGTTTGAGAAGATCTGCTCCCAATTTTCCTCCTGACAACAGAAGAACAGGTACAAAGTGTAACCTTTGGGTGGTGTGGTACCCTTTGGGGTGAGGGTGGGTAAGAGCTAAAATAAACCAACTAGCATTTCAGGAGAACAAATTCAGTGCAAAACAGAACTTTTTCACAGGTGGAAGGGCTGTGATGGCACCTCCAGAGCATCATGACTGTTGTAGGATATTTCTTTACTAGAATTTCCCAGGTAAAGTCCAGAAAAGACAACCTGGATGCATGCACCTGACACACTGAAAAAGACACAAAGAAAAAGGAGGAGGTGCCCACCCAGGCCTGAAAACCACAGCTACCAGAGCCAGCTGCACCCCATCCCTGGCTCACACTTACCCAGAATGGTAAGACAGATTGGTGCTATTCTTCATAGGTTCTGAGTTTTGTTATCAGCTTCTGCATATTTGGTGCCCTTCCTGTTGTACATGACGTGTTCGGAGGTGCCGAAGGAAAAGATAGACTTTCATCCTCTTTGTCCACTATTCCTTCCAATATGAAAAGAATATTTTAAATACGCCAGTGAGAGCTTGCCCTGAGCACCAAGACACTGCCAGCCCAGGACCATTCTCTTGTCCTGTTTGTTCTTCAGTTTCAGGCAAATAAAAATTTGTGAATGGTTAAAATTCATGAATCAAAAGTTTTGAAATACTTGGCAAATGTTTCCTTGCCACATTGTCTTCTCTCACAAATCTTTCTGCATTTTCCAGATGGTGCTGTGCTAGCTCCAGGATGTTGCTAGAAAAAAGAAAGGTGAGACAGAAAGGGGGAGAAAAGGTTGAGCTTAGGAAATGACAGATACTGCTTAGACTTTGAGCTTGCAACAAGTACAGAAGGAATGAATGTTTCTCTCAGTCTTTTTGGGGGGTTGTACTTTGAAGATGCTATTTCTAATTCTGAGTCTTTCACCCTCTCTTCCTCTAATTATTACTGTTATTATAATGGCTTTGTGCTCCCTGGGGGACCAGGGAATGTTTGTCCCAACACCTAGGAACAAAATCTCTATTTGCCTTTCAGCCTGCTCTAATCCAATATAAGAGGAAGAAGGGTCTCCTGCTCTGCTCCATGGCTTGGGAACGTTACATTACCATCAAGTCACAGTGTGAGTGGTGAGTGATATAAATGGAGGTTTAGGTCAGATCCTCCATTTGCTTTGGACACTGCTGGAAGACGGCCCTGGTGGAGAGGTTGGCTCCCAGTCCTGCCATTGGGACATCCAACACAGGACATTGTGGAGGTGGTTTTGGGAGAAATCCTTGCTCCTCTCTGGAGAAAAGAAGTTGAGCTGTTAGAGGGAGAAACCTGGTGTCTCAAATGGGGAAAAATGAGGATTAGGAAGGATGTTGACATGAGGTAACTCGTCTTGCAGGCTTAAGAAAGTGTCAGATTGCCAAAACAGAGATCACAGAAATGTACCCAGCAAAGAAGGGCTTGATTCTTCCTTGAGAACCGTGGGTGTGAACATAAAAGTGCTCTGCTGAAGTCCAAAACTGCAGGACCACATAACTGAAGTAGTGATTGTTGAAGCTGCTGTTGTCTTCAGTGACAGTGAATGTGCTCCACCATGGTATAAAACCCCAAATGAACAACCTTGTTTCACTGCCAACCACCACCAACAGCCTCTCCTGTAGAAAAACTCTGTCCCAAGCCTGTCCAGCCATAAGGCAGTCATAAAGTTCAGCCAGAAACAGAAAACTCCCTCCTTCAGTCAATGTCTATCACTATTTTTTCATCCTCATCTTCCTCCCCAGCCATCCCCAGCACAACACAGATGATCACCCCATCCCTTCTGTCTCCCCCTACCTCCACACTCCCGCTCTCTCTGCACAAGCTCACCCTGAACAAGCCTCTTTTGTTGGGCCACCCCACACAACAAGAAAATTAGCATCATTCGGGCATGTTGAGGCCACCACAGCAGCTACAAGCCATGATTATGGTGCATGTGGTTAGCACAGCCTGCAACATCAAACAGCTTGTTTACAACAGATGTAATCCGTAATGATATAACAGGTGTATAACAGTCAATACCAGCTCTGTAGCGATCAAATAACTTTGTGGCACGTTCACATTGATCCAGTATTAATCCAACTCCCTCAGGGTTTTGGTCTATGATTTATATGACTCACTGGGAGGTTTCGGCAGCTATTTGGCACGGCACCAAACTCCAGGTAGGGATCAGTATATAATTTACTTTGCAGTGAGAGCTTTTTAAATCCGTGCTATTAGCAAGTTGGGTTTGTCAATGGCACTTTGAAAAGGAGGGCCTGTTGGAGCACGCAGAGACACGTTTCCTTCAAAGGATGATTCATGCGCTGCAGCTTCAGTGACTGTCCTGGTTTTACATGCTCGAATGCTGATGAATTAAAGAAGCAACAATACCATAGCCTTTGTCAGCTCTCACAGGCCCGTGCTATGAATTCCCTCCACATTTCTTTATACCTCTGCCCAAACTGTTTACCTTAGCATGGAGGCACATAGGAGAGGATAGGATAAAAGCATACCGAGAGAAGGAGGACCGGGAACTTCTGAACGGGCATCAAAGCGAAATTCCATGGTGGCACATCCAAAATTGGAGGGGGAAATACTTTTCCACCCAGGCCTTGGTTAAATGGTGGGACTGTTTCCCACTGGTGAAACCAAAAACTGGACAAGATTCAAGAAGACGATAACTGTTCCAAAGAATAACAAGAAGTTGTCCAGCCATGTAGGACATGGGTTATTTGCCCAAGGCAGGAACCAGGACCTGGCCCGAGTTCTGCTCTTGTGTTACAGGAGCCTTTGAATAGTCAAGGGTCTACATTTAAAAATTCATCACATGCCTAATTTTAGTTAGCACCTCTACAGGCAATTTGCAGGCAAAACAGTGGTGATGAAGTATTCACAGCAAATTAGAAGCCGTCTTTTAATAACAAGAGTGAAATACGTTGCTGAAGGAGCATGGAAAGGAAGCTGGTATTGCGTGTGCTGTAATCCAACAAACGAGCTTCGCTTGCAGTGATGGCAAGCTGGTAACTTTCATGAGTATTAAATGCAATTAAAGAAACAAACACTCTCCATCATTCCCCAGAGTGAGAGATATTATCAGCTGTGGCTTTGTATTTTTACATAATCACAGTTTAAAGGAACATTTTTCCATATGTGGAAATTCCCTGTTTTCTCCTCCAAATGCTAACAAAATCCTTGCCGCTGGCTGGCTGCGCTCTCTTCGTGGCTCTGCACTATGGCACTCCTGCTTGCCCCAAGGCCTCGGGGAGAGGAGATGGGCCCAAAACAACCGCCAGAGGTGAACGTGCTTGAGATCCAGTCCTACACCCAAGCAGGGCACGTTCCCTCAGCTTGGGGTGTTTTTGGAAAATTCCCCTCTCTAAATGTTAAAAAGGCTTTTGTGATCTCCAGGCCCTCCTCTTTTGGGTTGCCCGCCCTTGCAACCTGATCAAGAGGCACAGCTCCCTCCCTGTGCCGCATTCGGCCCCTTTGCCCCCAAAGCAGTGTCCCCTGGGGGTATGCAGCATGAAGGGCACAGCACCCCCAAGCTGCACTCCTGTGACCTTCATGAACTTCAGCCTGGCTGCATTAAACCCACCGCATGGCTAGGTGGACACCTTGGGGCTTGGCCAACCACGTCAGCTTTCTTCTCTGATTCAACACAAGGCCTTTGAGCATGGCTATGCTCCAAGACACAATAGGCCAAGCACCAGGCTTTGACTCAGAACTCAGCTGCTCTGAGGTAGCTCCATGCTCCTCACTCTTTGACCCAATGACCGAATTGTTTGCCCCCTTGCCATGGAGCAAGGTTGGGCGCAGCAAGCTCAGAGGGAGACTCAGGATGTCTGTAACTTGCGCTAACACGTTTGCAGGCCTAAGCTGTCTCGCACACCCATCTAGTGTCCACACATGGTTGTCCTTGCGTCTATCCACGCCCTAGTCCAACCGCAATCACTTCTCCCCATAAAGGCAGATGTGTTTCTCCCACATCTTCACAGACCTGGCCCAACTACCCTTTGCACTGAGTGGTGATTTCTGGCTTGCTTGCATGGCCTTTGCTCGACTTGTTTGTTTATTTGCCTTGCGTGTTGTTTGTGTGCAGCTTGCCTGCTGAGCTTTTCACTACTTGCATTCAGTATGTGGGCTGCCTGCTCCGCTTTTGGATGCCATCTCACTTGGTTGTGAGTCTGTAGAAATTTCTTGTCTCTCCTGGGCTCCACCACTTAGCCTATGAGCAAGCCCACAGCGTGATCAGGACCACTGCAGGTGGCTAAGGTGAAGAACTTGGGGCATCCCAAGTTCTTCCACCACTTCTCCACAGCTCCCAGCCAGATTCTCTGTGAGATGTACACCTGTGCACCAAACCTTGAAACTGCAAAGGTCTTTTTCTCTGATGACTGGAGAAGATTTAATGGCATCAGCAAAAAGTGAGTGGAGGTATTCTGCTATGGTGACCTCCATGGGCACTTATGGACCCTTAAAAAAAGGGTAAGAGGGAGTAACAGGCCCTCTATATCTCTTCCGAGCTGTGCCATTATATAGTTAGCATTCATAGAATCTTATAGAAAGGACCTCTAAGATCATCTAGTCAACTCATCATCACCATGTCCACTAACTGTGACCTCTGTGTCATATCTTCATGGTTCCTGAACACCTCCAGGACAGTGATCCCACCACTCCCCTTGGTAGCCTGTTCCAATGCATTACCACTCTTTCCAAGAATAAATTTTTCCTAACATCCAGCCTGAAATTCCCCAGGAAGGTACTAAGCTCTGTGGAATACCAACCCATAGTGTGTATTCACACTGTCCTGCATACATGTTCCCTGTTTGGCAAAAGACAGACAAGGAATACCTGAGGCTTTGAAGCTTTTCTCAGACCAAGGTAGTGACTGCCATTATTTTCCATTTGCTGAGTCTTTGAGGACATCTGGCAGATTCCAAACATGTTTTTTTGGAATGTTACAATATCAGAAAACATTCAGATATTAAACATCATTGTTTATGGGAAAATCTTGTTAACATGGAACCACCATCAGGAGCTCTCATTAAAAATTCCTTTCTGCTTGATAAGGGCTTTCCTTATCTAAACAGTGGTTTGGTTTCCTCCCTCCAAAGGTTGGTGTTGTGTCATGGAGCTTGGGAACGCTCTTCCTCTTGGGCAAAATTGAGAAGCCTAGACAAGCACTCTGCCAGGCCTGCCAGGAGACCAGTCTAGTTATAGACACAAACTCTATCTAAACTAAGACTTTGCTGTGGACTTGGACCATTTGCTGGTTATGCACCCAATCCAGTCTTAGAAGCTGGATCAGCCTCCCCATGGGTGACATGCTGGCTGACGAATAAATGCAAGAATGTCTCTAACTGTCTCTCCCCTTTTCCCTCCTATTCTTCCCTTGCCAAAACTGAACCATCCTGGATATTGATCATCTCTAATGTTCGTGCTGATTCAGGCACACTTGCTAAACATTGCTGTCATCACTTCATTTTATTTATTTCATATTTGTTACCTTTTTTTTTTTTTTTTAACTAAATCCTTTTAAGATCCTTTTAAACAGCTCAGAGATCATCCAGGACTATTTTCCAGTGTGAACTTTCAGTTTCTCATTTTTCTGGGAGAAGAGATCTTTTGGACTGTTGGCTTACAATAGGAAAGCTGAAAGCCTAGTGTAGATATAGTCTCAACCTATGTGCATGGTCCTCTGTTTCTGTTCCATAAATGCTTGCTGAAACCCAGATCTTCCCTGCAGAGGGAATAACTGAAGCTGAGTAATTTGGTATGTTTCTAGAGTGTTTCACTTGCAGGGTCCTGTGGCTGTGGCCAGGTTAGCCCAGATCTCCCACATGCAGTGCCCGTCCTGGAGGGACCTCCATAAACTAAATCTCAAATATTCACTCAAGCCCACCCAAGCAAACCAATCGCTGCTGTTTGGGAACCCAGTGTATGGCCATGGCAATCACACTAAATTCTGTTTGCCCAAGGTCTGGGAATATCTGCAGTCTTGAGCTCTGCTGTATTACCTAAGCCTTTATCACTCCTCTTCCTCGCTCTTGCTGAACTGCAAGGTGCATTCCCTGCAATAAATGAAAGATTCGTTGCAGAGCATTGCTTGCATTTTTGATTATGCAGTTCCCAGCCCTCGAAAGAGCCCTGCAGCCACTTAGTTCATGATGACGACTGATACCAAACACCATTTCCTCTTATTGCAAGCAAGTAAAAATAAACAACATCCTACTGTACCTGCCTCTATCCAAGAAAGTGCAGTAACCAGTATTTATAGATAAACAGAGATACATTGCCTGCTGGGGTCTACTGCAATGAATTTAGACCAGAAGATTGAAAATCCAATTGTGTTTATAAATCAGCTGTGACATGCCAGTGTCATGTCATCAGCAGAAGGCAAAGGGCATGTTTACTACAAGCAAAGGCACACGCTGCAATCATATGCATAAGCAAGGCTCTGCGCAGACAGGTTATTTTTTGCATAGTGGTTTCTTCATTTTTACATGACTTAAGGATAACGCTCTAGGAGCCTTCTTTTTTCTTTGTACATTTTTTTTTATAGTAACATTGTTTTTTTTTCACCTTTCGTGATTGACTGGAGGTTTTGTTCTTTTTTTTTTTTTTAATGTTCTGGAGAGTGTTTGTGCTTTTTTTGGCATCTTACTGCATACCTCAAAAAAAAAAAAAAAAAAAAAACCTGACTGCAGTCTGGCTGCTCGCACCGCTCCTGCCAAAAGGAATTTGTGCTTTTCTAAGTGTGTTGTTTCCATTTCTCAATCTAATCTTTTTAATAATAAATACAGTTACTAAGAATAGCTGTTTACCACCTCTGTCAGGTCCGGACTTCTACTTGGGCTCAGATCCTGTCCTTCAGTTAACTGTTTGGTTTGAACAAAAATCAGCATAGTATGAAGATCCTGTGTGGCGCTTTGAGCAAGTTGCCAACAGTCCTTAGGATCCATCCCCAACAGTCCTTAGGATCCATCCCAAGGGATCTTGCTGCAGCCCCAGCGAAGCCCTCCTGCTCCTACCCATTTGGGATCTGGTAGGTGCTATGGTCTACACAGCCAAGCCCAGTTTTCCCCCAGGAATGGTGACTCCCAGCTTCTCTCTGTCCATCACTTTGTCTTCCCCTACAACCTGTGCTGCCCATCACCAACTCAACATCCATTGCACCAGCTAGTTGATTTGTGGTATTTTTGCTGTCGTTTTTTTATTATTTTCCACACGAAGTCCTCTTATTAGTTATGCCCTTTCCACTGACCCTGAACTATTGCTACCCATGGTCTCAGAAGAACAGTGCTGTTTGTTAGTCTAGGACTACATGTGACAGCTCTCTTCCTGGCCAACACCAGAGGGTAAAGAAAAGAATTCTAGGCCAAAAAGCAGCAAAAGCTACAGGTGCTGAATGCTCATGGTGGGGTCAGAGGAGGACAAAGGAATCGGCATCTATATGGGGACCTGCTGGAAAATGCTCATCAGAGAAATATGCACAAATTCAATTTGGAGCATGCAGAGCTTTCCCCAGTGGGGTGGCAGACATCCCATTCCCAATGCCATGGGGCTGCCGGCAGGAGATTAATGCCCGGAGTTTTACTAGGGTTGGGTTGGGGCACGGCGTGCCCAGCAGCTGGGACACTCATGGGGAAGGGCATCCCGGTCCAGAGCTCTTTAGGGCTTACAACAATTTGCAGATTAGTGTTGGCACTTCCAAAGCCGGGCTGGCAGCGAGACCTTTAACCAAGACAGACAGATTCCCTGCTGAGGCAATGTTCAGTGGCTTTTAATGGAATAACGACGTCTCTGCAGCTTGGGTGATATTGGGTCAATCTCTTCTGTTCCGCTGTGTTCTTCCCCTCCCTTTGCCATGGGTCAGCGCTGCAGCCTGCTTGCTCACTGCTGCCTTTGTGTTTTGGGGAGGTGGGGGGGATCATTTTTATAACCAATGCAAGCAGAGCTAATGGTAAAAAGCAATCTTCTGCTCCAAGGCGTAAGCTGGTTGCATGCAGGGTCAGGGAGGGATTTTGCCCTCCCTCCTCTCCAGGGCTCGGCACAGTGTCAGCCTTGCCCCAAGCAACTCTCTGATCCTCATCATGCTTCCTTTTTATTTTTTTCTATGTTCCATAGCCATGAAAAAAAATATGAAAGGGTTGATACGTGCTAATGGGACCCCTGGGGAAGGTCCCATGTGGAGGACCGACAGGGGGCTTTTGGGGACCTGCTGGACAGTGAGCAAAGCCATTTGTCTTGGGGATTTTGATTGCTTCCCTCTACTGTCTTACATCCATGGCACATTTTCCTCCTTGAGGTCCTTCCTTTTCTATTCCAGATCCCATTGGCTCACTCAGGGTGCTGGATTCCCCCAAACTAAACCTCATGGCAAACCCCAGGGTGGGCGATGCTCCCACCCCAAGAAGCAGCTCCACTCCACGGAGCTCACCCACTTGGTCAAGGTGTACCAGTAAGGCACACGGCAAAAATGCAAGCAGGCACAAGCCAAGAAACAACCGTTGGGAAGCCAGGAGTTCAGAGGTAAGCCGGCTGTCCTCAGGTAACAAACTCTGGGCCACCCACATCAGAGCCCCAACCTCAGATCCCTCCCAGCAGAAATGACCAGGGGCAAATCACAAAAGGCAGAGCCAAAGCACGAGATGTGCACTTCTATCAGCATGGTCTCACAGGGAAAGAGCAGGCATCAAAGGGATCGTGGCCTCTTCTCCCAAACTGCAGCTGACCTGGGATGCTGTGGTGGGCTCTGGGTTCTCCTACTCTCCAGCCAGACCCGTGGCCACTGCACACAGAAAGGAAAACACACATGGAGGTGGAAAAAAGAGATGGGAAAAATATCTACATTTTTTTTCCGGTTGAGTTCTGAAGCCACTTAGAAAAAGAAACCAATAATTAAATTTGAAGAAAATAATAGCAATTAAAGGAAATTAAGTATGAGGTATAGGCTACAGGTTAACTCAAAAATAGCAAAGGTAGCACTTCTGTTGGGAGCCCTGAACGTTCACCTGGTCAGGGAGACAGAGACAGGGAGAGGAAAACAAGAGAAATCAGGACAGGGCAGAGATGGTCAGACGGGACACCCTGGAGCTGGTATATGGGATGTGACATCACCTTCCCACTCTTAGTCTGCAGCACTGCAGCTTTATTTTTGCTTTGCCATGTCCAAAATGTATGAGCTGTGCTTTGAATTGTTGCCCTAAAATCAGAGTGCTTTCAGTCATTCAGAGGGATGAAGGGAGAAATATAAAGCCAATCTGGTGTCCAAGAGTGCATTTATACCACTTGTCTGTCCTGAGCATCTTCTTTTGGGCATTGGCATCTCCAGGCAGAAAATCCCACTATCCCTTAAAGTCCTTCCCACCTGCTTTCCTTGCCTCTTAGAGGATGCTTGGGGTCTTTTTAGTCCCAGCCACTAAATTAATCCAGACCTAGGGTACCTCCAACATACAGCCACACACCATAGCCACTGTGTCGTCCCATTGGCGTGGATGAACACCTGGATTGCCCAAGGCACATCTAGCTCACCCCTGGAGAACACAGAGGGGCTTGCTCTTTCGGCCCCAAAATAGAGACCTGGGCTCCAAACAAGTTGGCATTCCAACTTTAGGGTGCCCCAAAAGAGAAGATCATCTATTTCAGGCCACTCTTGAGGATGGGGATTGCAAAAGGCATTGCCCTCAGCTGCTCCCCCCAGCCCGCTGCCCACAGCCCCCTCCATCAGCCCCCTCACCCATGGCCCTTCACTGGAAGAGCCGCCGCGCGGCGCATTCTGCCCAGGGCTGGCAGATCCACGCCTGGAGAGAGACATCAAAGTCTCTCCTGGAATGTGTGTGGCTCTGCTGGGCTGAGAGAGATACAGAGCCAGGGATCATTAAAGAGATACTGTGATGGTTATCGCCCCGGCAAATCAAGGGGAAGCTGAGCATCAGGCTTGCCAACAATACCTGTTATTGTTCCTCCCCTGCGCAGTACTTTATTAAGCGCTATAATCATTTTAATATTCATGTATCTCCGCAGCCATTCCACCCCCCTTCTCCTCTTTGCTTTTCAACATATTCCACGTTGGAAAGTGCCTTTCTTGCATTTCCTGGGAACTCGCTTTCCCTCCGGGCAGCAGGTGTCTTGGTCCACAGCACCCAGGCACCGTCCCTCTCTGCACTGAGAAAAGGGGATTTTCTCTTGGTCTTTTGCTTTGCTTTTCCCTCACCTCCTTCCATCCACCACCGCCTGCTTTTCGTTTGAGTACAAGCTAATTAAATACCACCCTGCTACATGATGGCATTATTTCATGCTCAGTGCTTAGAGACATGGTTTAATGGGCAATATTGGCTGTAGGTGGACGGTTGGGCTGGATGATCTTAGACGTATTTTCCAACCTTAATGATTCTATGACTATGATTCCATGTGATGTGAAGCTGGAAGCTGCCCAGTGCAAAGTGTGGAGCCACACCAGGATAGCCCTATCCTGAGACATCTTGAGAGCTTTCTGATATGTCCTCACAGCCATGCTGTTAGGCAGATGTTCTCCAACAGCCATGCATGGGGCTGAGGTTTGCATTCAGCTGCTGGGACTCTGGGTGAGAAATTGAGGCACAAAATTTCTAGGGATCCTGGAGGGCACTTAATTGAGCCAGCAGTGTGCCATAAAGCTGTTCATGGCAAAATATGGCCAGCAGGTCAAGAGAGGTGATCCTTCCTTTCTACTTAGTATTACTGAGGGCTCACTTGTAATGCTGGATTCTGGGACCCTGGTATAGGAGAGACCTAGTATATTGGGGAGAGTCCAGCAGAGGCCACCGAAGTGCTGTAGGGCCTGGGGCAGCTCGGCTGTGAGGAGAGGCTGAGAGAGTCAGAGCTAGGCTCTGCTCAGTGGTGCCCAGGGCCAGGCCCAGAGGCTCTGGGCACAGCCTGGAGCCCAGGAGCTTGCCCTGCCCATCCAGCAGCACTGCTATGCTAGGCCATGCTGGACACAGGGACCAGAGGGGTGTGAGGTCTCCTTCTTGGAGAGGTCTAAAATCTGCCTGGCTCTGAATCTGAGCATCCTGCTTGGGATGTCCCTGCTGGGGCAGGGCTGTGCTAGAGGGACTCTGAGGTGCCTCCAGCCTCAGCCATGCTGTGGTTCTGTGAATGGATTGCATCACCTTGGAAAGATGTGAACTGTTTGTGGGGTGGATCTGAGTGTGGGTACCCTTCAAACCAGGGCTCTGCTTCAATAACAGCCCTCACAGCAAAGACTCACAAAGGATGTATGGGATAATTTGGAGAATCATAGAATCATAGAATGCCTTGGATTGAAAGAACCTTGAAAATCATCCAGTTCCAATCTTCTGCCAGAGGCTGGTTGACCCCTCACTAGACCAAGCAGTCCAGGGTGCCTTGAGCACCTCTGAGGATGGGACAACCACAACTCTCTGAGCACCCCGTGCCTGTGCCTCACTGACCTCCCATATTCTCTGAGCCTGGTGCTTTGGGGCTTTGCACTTCACAGCACTGCAGGCCATGCTCTGCATGGCTGTGCTCCACCCCATAATCTGGGGCCCTGGATTCACATGCTTACCCCCAGGGTTCCAACCGGGCCCAACATCAGGGGGTGGGCAGACTCATCCATATGCAAAGTTCAGCCGAGGCACCTCCACCACTCCTCCAGCCCCCCAGATTCTGCCACTCATCCCAAAGTTTATTTGCATTTTGGAGCCACTAAATCCATTTTAAAACACCTTTTAAGACACGTTCCCAAACACCAATTTTCTGTACCTTCTCCAGTTAGGCTCATTGGGAACACTTGTGACAAAAGGAACCCATGTGTGTTTGGCTTCTGGTGGAAACAATGAAGGATCCTAAAACACCACATCTCACAAGGGGACAGCAGCTCCCATGTAGTCAGAGAAAGGTGCCAACATACACCATGTCCCAGCACCAGGTTCTTCCCCATCACGATCAGCTCAGGACAACCCACCACAAAACAAGATGAGGCTTCAAGGTTTCTGGCCGAGAAAATGTGCTGCCCATCCTGTGAAAATCCCTTTTCCTGTAGCAGGGCTCTGGGCAGGTGCTCAGCCCCGTGCAGGGTGCAGGATGCAGCCTCTGGCTCCTCCAGCTGCTGCTGAGGTATGCACAGCTGGGACCACGCAGTATTGGGGAGTTCCCCGAGGTTCAAAGCACCGCTGCTCACTTTGTACCCCGCTGGAAGACGCTTCCCCTCACCGCCTTCCGGGTGTGATTTCATAGCTGCGGGAGAGAGAGCTTTTCATCCTCTGGCCTCAGCCTTCTTTTTCTTTCTTTCTTTCTTTTCTTTTTTTTTTTTTTTCTTTTTTTGGTAACAATATCCTATATAGAAAGGAAACAAACAAGTTAACCACTCAGTCTCCAGGCTTAGCAGCCTCATCCACACCCAGCAGCCATCTCCCTTGATCCCCCAAAGCACTCATCCCTTGCTGACATGCAAACATGCCTCTTTCCCACTCTCCTTCTGCACAGTTTCTCTTCTGAGCACAGAAAGTATCGGGTACTTTTACCAGCGAAAGGGAAGCAGCAATGCTAAGGTATATCCATATGGTTCTTTCGGTAATGGTCACGCCTCACGTCTGCCTTTGGTGCCTTCCATCTTTCTGCCCACCCTGTTCATCAGCAATCCATCCCACAAGGCTTTGCCAACACCACCTCCATTATCTTGAGAGCCCCCTGGGAGCCCTCAGCCCCTCTCCAGGCGTTGCCATGGTGTTGCCTTGGAAGTCCATCATCAGGGATCTTCCTGATGGCACCACAGAGGGCTCCAGTTAGGGTGTAAACCAGATGCTGTGAAGAAAAGGTGAGTCCTTAGGGAGAAATAATACTGCAGAAGATGGATGATCTGCTCCAGAAATGTGCCTTTCTGATTGATATCACCTGATGATACCTACCAGTGCATCCATTCCTTTGTGTCTGTCACCCCAGTAGGGCAATTGGACTTGGCCAGGATAGCGTCCTGGCTGGTGGGGCTCAGCAAATGCCCATGAACAAAGGTAAAGGCAGTGAGAAAGAGGAGGAAATCCGTGCAAGAATTTAAGCACTGGGATTTGGGAATTTGCCTATTTTTCTTCTTCATCAGCCACTGTAACATAAAGCCTTCAACAAAGCAGAAAATGTAGCTCAGCTCTGGAGAGGGGAGCAGAGGGGAAGCAATTGGTTCGGTATGACCAGAGCAGTGTAGGATCATGGACTGAGGAGTCAGTATGTTTTTAAAGGGGAAAATGAAGCAGTGCTGGCACTGATGCACTGGGTGTGAAGTAAGGCAAAGTCATTTGAACACCAAGTCTCCTTTGGGTACAGTTGCATTGACATTATTTCAAGATCATATTTTGGCAATTACACACTGGATGACCAAGATCCACTTCCTGATTTCCAAGCAATGTAAATCTAATATTGAACCAACAGCATGAAGCAGCCTAACTTTATCACAGGGCACACAGTCATGTGAACAGCTTACAGTAAATATGAAAGTCAGACAGCTGAGTGGATAACGATCACGTTCAGGGTCAGGGTATTGTTAGGAGCTGTTCTGCACAGATAAGATTTCTGACATCCATCATTGCTTCTGTCAGACCAGAGAGGCTGTGAGCTCGATAAGACGTGGTTTCACTTTGTTAGAAGGCTTTCCTGAGCATAGTGAAGAAGCTTTAGCAATGATTTGTTCTTCAGTGTTGGTAATTCTGTGCAAGCATGTAACAGGCCCTACAGCATCTTAAACTGCTGTCACACAACTACTTCAAGAGGCAGTTCTGAGAAATATTACACTACTTCTATAATCTATTTTTTATCTATTATCTATCTATTTTTATATAATTTATCCAAAACCACCTCTCAGCCCAGAAACTTGACCCAGGGAAATGGTGGAGTCACCGTTCTGGAGATGCTGAAGGAAAGGGTAAATATAGTGCTTAGGGACACGGCTTAGTGAGCAATATTGGTGGTAGGTGGATGGTTGAACTAGGTCTTAGTCCAACTTTTATGTTCCTATGATTCTTTTATAATTCAACTTGTTTATAATTCAACTTTTATAATTCTATGATTCATGGGCAGCAGCATTACAGGCATTTAACACATGACTGCTTGTCAGTCCAGCTGCATTGATTTGCCATAAACAGGGTTATTCACCCCAAATCTCCTTCACTGAGGTTTTCCCCTCATTGGGGCAGCTCTGCATGGCAGAGGAGCAAACCTCCCTATCCCAGCAGCTCAGACCACAGGAGAAAACCACAGAAAGGGATTTCAGTGTGTAGACATGCGGTGCATCTTCAAAGCCCCAGCATAGAATCTGTTTATACTGTAAATAAACAGACACAAATAGCGGGTGGAATCCTTTTCCTTCTCACTATCTCCTCTGGAGGAGAAGAGCAGCTCAAGAGCTGCTGTGTTTGAGTGCCACAGCAGTAAAACTCTCCTTATTCCTTTTTTTTTCTTGTGGGATAGAAGGGGACCTATAAAATGACTTGAGGCAAACAAGCTGAGATGGCTGGAAATGGTGAAATAGCAGGACCTTACTGTAAGGAGCATGTGGTGGTGGATTTGCTTCTATAACCCCAGATGGATGCTGGAGTTGCTCTCCAAGAACATCCTGCTCTTCCATAAACATGGTCTGCACTGGGAAACAGTGGAAATCTGAATCTGATCCCATCAATCCCTCCTGAAATGCAGGTCTGATGCTGGTTTCCAAGAGGGAAAAACAGGCTTTTGATGAGCAAGATGTGAATCATTCACTACAGTCTGATTATTAAAAGAAAACCTAGGATGACAGGTTTAGTGAGAAGGAGAGCTCCTGCCGATGGTACCACGGCACAGCTCAGGCATGGCATTCCTCTGGCATTGCTGCAGGCTGACAGGGTCCTGCATGTAGGAGCTACAGAAATGAGCCACAAAAGCAGCCGAGGGAGAGCTACAGTAAGGGGGGAGAGGGGGAGGAAAGGCTGGGTAGGGAGGGGAAAAAGGCTGGGAAGAAAAAGGCCATGGCACAAGACGGATGTGACATGAAGAGCCACAGGACATTTCTTGAGGCTTTCAGATCTATTGCTCCCTTTGGATTGGCCATGCAGCACCCTGACATCAGGCCTTGGAGGAAGAGAGCAGAGCAGGGTTGCTGTAAGCGTGGCCGTGCAAGAAGCATGTGATTTGATATAGCAGCCGTAAGAGCTCTGTGCCCAGAAGAAGGCGTTCTGCAGGGTCCTGGTGGATTGGGTAGCATTGGGTGGACCAGCAATTTTGCAGCACATCTTGGCTTTTGGCCACTAAACGCACTTTCTTCTCCTGTCTGGCCCTGTGGGATTAAACTTTCTTCACCAGGTGCTCTGTGGTTGGTACAGAACTTGGTTAGGCTGGGTAATGGTAGGCGAGAGAGCTTTAAAATAACATAGGGTGTGGACATCTTCCTGGCAGTTGTGTTCTTAAGGGCCTCACTTGCCCAAACAGGTCTAGCCCTGTGTCCTCAGCCCTCAGCAGTGGGCATCTCCACTACGGTGGAGTCAGCAGTGGGTTCACTCACAGTGGCCTGAGTGAACAGTTCCACTATTGGGAAGGATCAATAGTGTTCATGGTGCACACCAAAATCATCTTTTAGGGGTCTTCAAATAGCACAGCTTTGAGTCTGGTTGACTCAGGGCTTGCTTCCAAGCCTAGAAGAGCTGAGAATGGGCTAGATCATATTTGGAGGACCTGTTTCACCTGAATTATACTGCAGGAGAGGCTGCTCTGTGCTATGCGTACATTACATGCTCTGTGATGAAGTTATAGGTGAAATTTCTTCAGATATTTCTTGAGTCATACTGTCTCTTGTTATGATGGTGCTACCATCCCAACAAGGGCTACAGGAGCCTCTCATAACACGTTACATAATGGAGGTATGGGAAAGTGAATGCCCAGGTCCAGGGATGGGACTCCACCAGAAATCAGTCATTGTTGTCTGCAGGGTAAGAACCCAGTTCCATACATCCTGAGAGTGTACAGCCAAGCCAATAGAACACGTGCATGGTACCTGGTCTTCAAATGAAGCTCCAGCCATGGCCATCCCCCCTTTTGGGCGTTCATTTCCATCTTGACTCTTGTCACTTAATTTCCTACTCTTGTCCCAAACAATTTCTACCATGGAGTTGGTTCAAAGTATCTCATCTAGTCAGCCAAAATTGGTGAGAGCACGAGGTGAGCTGAAGCACCTGCTTCAGCTATGGGAAGAAGGGAGACAAGGCAGGAGGATACTGGGACAGCTGGAAGCCTGGGGCTGGCTGCTCCTGCTGTTCTGAATGGATGAGAGACGTAAGGATAGGAGATGAGAGCTGCTGATGGAGGGGGTCCCCAGCCTTCCTGCTGCCAGCACAGCACCACAGGCCCTGCAACTGCCTAATGGGGGCTTTTCAACATCCAACTCCTCACTGCACCAAGGTCCCTGCATCCCCAGTGCCATCTTTGCTGTTGATGAGAAAACACTAATGATGAGATCCCATGTGTTTGTATTTGTGCTGGATTTGCTGAGATAATTGACGGCAAACACTGTAGCTTGATAAGCAAAACATTGGCAAGCTGCAATTTCTAAAGCATCTTTAGCTAAATTTGTAGTGGTTGTCTCCAATTTGCAGTCCTGTTTGTGTCTGTGAAGAAGACACACACTTTCTCAGCTCCCGTCTCATGTTCTCACTTGCCTCTCACAGCCATGGAGGTAGAAGGAGGATTCCCCTTGCTTTATGCAGCTTGGCTTTGACTGAATAGCTTCCAGTTACCTTGAAACCTAATCTTCTTTTGAACTCATTTTAAGTCAGTTGCATTCTTGGAAGGAGATGAGCCTGCGAACTTGTATCATCAGATGAGAGAGATAACAACCCTGCAGAACCTACGCCCGGTGGCAGACACAAGCCAGAAAATATCTGCACCTGCTCACATGGAAAAAGCACTCAGGTATTAGAGGAGGCAATTTGCCTTTCATGAGTTTTGGGATGTTTATTCCATCAGGGAGCTTCTCATATGTGTCCTGGCTGCCTGCATTTGGGCAACCTCCCACCAGTCCTACGTGAGATTTGGGATGTGATGCAAGATGAACCTGAACTCCTCCAGATGAAGACGAGGTTCACAGTTTGGGTTCTTGGGGGCGGTTTGGTGCTGGTTCTCAGCTGGGAAAATCAGTATGGGACAAAGCTGAGAGCTCAGCCCTTCCTTAGATCTGGGTTTCATAGACTTTTCTGTTCCCAAAATAGGGATTGAGCAACAAGATATGTACAAAAGCAGACTGCTCCTTGACAGCAGTGAACCATGGCTACCAGCGACCATGGAGGGAGTCCAAGAACCATGTAATTTGTAACATTAATAGGCTGGTCACCCCTTTCCTTACTGAGTCTATGGAGATGCTCCCATGTTTTGTCCCAGCCCCTACTCCTTGGGTTAAGATATGACATTTGGGTAGTCAGTCTGGTTTCTTGCACCTAGGTGCTTCCCTCTAACATCCAAGATTCTCTGACACATATCTGAGCTTTCTCTTGCAGGAGCATGGGTTTGACATTCAGCAATTCTTCATGTGGAGACAGCCTTTCTGCCATCAACTTTGCATTGGTAAAGATATGACTGCTAAACAATGAACTTGAGGAAGCAAGGTATGAGAGGCAGTCTACATGAGAGAGGGAACCAGCTCTGTTTGTTTTTGCCCATTCCTCCAGCCAAACTGGTCGTGAGACAAAATGGCAGCCACAGTCTTTGGTCTCATTATGGAGCATCAAAAGAAAGGAGGGCTAGAGAGAGGGACAAAAGCTGCTGTGTTTAACATCAGGAGGCAAGGCTGGGCACTGAACACAAAGCAACCAACAGCCTATTGCAAGGCGAAGACCTGGGCCCTGGGGACTCCCTCAGGGAGTAGGGATTACACCATTTTTTGGTGTGCCTTTTGTATTCCTTCATGGCTCCTTGGATCCTCAGCTTCAAACACAGCTGCTTATCTTCCTACATTACTCAGTGTTTCCCTACCTGTGCTCTAATGTAGCTTCAAAGCACAGCACTTACCACAGTGAACAGACCGGTTGATTACATTAGAGCAACACCTTCTAATCATCAATGGTAGCGACTGCAAATCTGGAGAGATGTTTTGGGGTATCTGGAAATAAAGTCGCCCTAAAAGTGCTGATTTCATTCTGAGGCAAGACCCACACTGACTCAGGAGCAATGTGTAAGGTCTCACCCTTAGAGGAACCTTTGCAAGAGCAGACGTGCTCTGATGGGTTTTCCCTTTTTAGTAGTGTTATCCCCATCAGGACATTAAAGAGTTCCCAGAGCATCTGGGCAAAATGCTTCTTCCCCCAAAACCCAGGGCAGTTCACCAGCCCAATCCATTTGCTCTGAGTTGTTCTCAACACTTTGAATTACCAGTACAGGTTTCAAACTGTAACAAGTGAGAGGAGACAGCCGTGCCGTTTTCCTTCTTGGAATTCCTCTGTTCGTTAAAAAGAAAGTAAAAAAGATGTAAGTCTGAAGATTGGATCCAGGGTGTGTGTGAACCCTTGACAAAAGCTTTTGCTCCCAAGAACCTCCTGGCCATCCATGGTGTCAGGAAGGAGGATTTTCTTTTGACATATCTATAGTTTTTTGCCATGGCGTTGCTGTTTATTTTCAGTTTCCTCCAAGATGGCAGTGATTGCACTCTCCAACAAGATGGGACAATGTCGGTACTCCCCAGATAACTGGAGAGCACCTCATCTTCGGGTAACCCAGCTGGAGTCCTCCCAGTAGGTGATGGTCACATGATGGTTGTGAGGCTATGGGAAAGAAGGCAAGTGGGAGTGGGACCGCCGGCTGCCAGAACAGTTCATACAGCCCACAGCGTGCTCCTGCCCACATCTAAGGAGCTGTCGGGAAGGTGAGTGAGAAGGAGTGAGTTGTGGACCAGATGGATTGCTCTGGTGGGCCGTATCCAGCCTGCAGGCCATCGGGAAGGCACGCCTGCACCAACGCTCCTGGCAGCTCTTCTTTGATAGGTGCTGTGGAGAGAAATCGTGCATTGGAGGGAGCGGTGGAGTGATCCAGTCCGGGAAGTCTTGTCTATCTTTGTTCTCCTCCTACCTGATTGTGGGATGACTCATCCCCTTCAAACCAGCGAGGCTATTTCTGACACGAGGTGCTACTTGGCGTGAGTAAAGATGGAAAAGCCTGCCCCATAACTTGGATGATAAAAAGGATAATAATTATGCTTTATATAGCAGACTTACAAATAATGGCTTGCTTCTTTGGCTGTTCAAGACCACACACGCTTTTTTTTTTTTTTTTTTTTTTTCAGGGGGAGAGGTGTGGGGGGTTAATTTGGGACTTTTTTAGCTGGAACGGGAGATCTGTGTGGTCCCGTAGGCTCCTGTATAATAATTCTTTTAGCTTAATATCTTTTGATCTCCTCTAAGTTATTCATCAGCCCTGAATAACATACTGCTTGACAGTCAGAACATTTTATTGGTGAAATGGTGCTTCATTTCACCTTCAAACAAAAGCAGGCTCAATGCTGCACCTCCCCAGTTACTGCAGGAACCCATGGACAGGTGTCAGTGCTTTAGGAGAAATGGGATATTAAGTGGAGACAGGAAGGAAGGGCACGAAAAAAGGGAGTGAGGTCAACAAAGAAAAGTACAGCTTAAAGGAACAAAAGGAAAAGAAAGAATAGGCAAAAGCATAAGGGCTGCTGGAAAGGTAACAGCCAGTAGCAGTATTTGTTCATTCACTTTAATGAAAAGAGCAAAGGTCTGAAATGAGGGACAGGTAAAGAGGATGGTTCAAGACTTCACAGTCTTGCCAGACAGAGCAAGGAAGTTCCTGCAGAGGAGATGGGAGATACCATATGCAAGCAATCAGCAAGCTGTATGGAAAGTGATAGCTGAAGGGAAGGGAGATCATTAATGGGGATCCGCAAGTATCAGCTTTGAAACTCTTCTCACGTCCTCACTGGTGACTTCAACACAAAAAGCAGCAGTATGGAGATAAACCAACTGATGGCAAAAAATGAGGGAGGGAGGAAAAATATCATCATTCTGGAAAAGAATATGAAGTCCAGAAAAATTGTCTACCTCCGAGGACAGGGACAGGAGGAATAGGGTGGCAAGGAAAGAAAGGCACAGAAGGTAGGTCACACATTTAGAAGGGCATTCATTCTGACCTTGCATTGGCTGTCTGAAAGCAGACCAAGCCCATTCTACATCCAGTGCAGAGAGAAAGGCAGGTCCTGAGGATTGTTTGCCCCACCTAAGCTGTCTGACTTTTCTGTGGCTGAAATTAATGGCAGAAATGAAAGAAGAATGGCTGTTTTTCCATACATGCACCATGTATGAGAGCATCATGCAAGCCTAGATAGGAGGAAAAAAAATGGTGCTTGCTCTAATATGTGGTTTTCCCTATGGAGAGCCACACAGGACAAGGCGCAGGGCAGGGTGCAAACACAAAGACACTGAGCCCTGCAGTCACCACCAGTGTCACTGCAACATCTGCTTTAGGAAGTGATGGTCACACAACGGTGCTGGAAGATGGAAGTGGGAGACCACAGCAGTATGGAGAGCAGTTGGCTATCCCAGGTGGCTGCAAGGATGGCTAACCAGCTTGGGGTTGGCTGCTGGCACATCCCCAGCTCACAGTAGTAGGGATTTGAAGTTTCATCATCAACTCTAGTTGGGACAGTGATAATCCATCCTCAGATTTCTGGTAGTGCTGCTTTAAAGACGGGGCATTTGTTTCCTGGCAAATATGGAAGAGGGGATGACTCTTCCAAGGCCTTTGAAGCTCATGATTATTGTGGTACCCATTTCACCTGTCCCAGCCAGGAGAGATTTCAACATCATCAATTGCTGGAGGATGGTATTTCTCTTCCTTCCCCTCTAGCTATCTATCTCTATCTTTTTGGGTACAAAGAGTTCAAAAGAAAGTGAAATGGACAGCCTGGTCTAATGGAAGGTGCTCCTGCCCATGGAAGAGTGCTGGAATTAGATAGTCTTTAAGGTCCCTTTCAAACTAAGCCATATGATTGATTCTATGAAATGAAGGCCATCTCAAGACATCCATAACAGGGCTACCATGCTTCTGCGCTGGGAGACCTGCTACTGCTGGCAGCATATATTGGGAAGCACCTCTATGCTTTGGCACCCAACGTATGTTCCTGTGCTGCGACCACTCTCCAGATAGAGCCCTGGGCCAAGAGCAGAAAAGAGTTAGTAACTTCTAATGCCTGGGAATCAAGGGAATAGGTGCAGCGGTCAGTTTCTCTCTCCAGGTTTTAACTCCATCTTTCCAGCACAATAGACAGGTCAAAGCCTGCTTTAAAGCGAAACTCAGTCTGTAACCTGTATGCCCAGACAGGCGGACAGCCAGGTTCATACTGAGCATTAACCCAAGCTCACAGGGCTTGTGTGTGGACAGTCTGGGCTGAATGCTTTGGTGGTAGGGTCAAAGCTGCGTGGGAAGGGTTGTCCTCAGGAAAGGGGCCAGTGGTGCAAAGGCTGCAGTGTAGCTGGCTGTTGAATGGTAGTGATTGAATGGGTGAGAGTGAAAGCAGGGCTGCAGCTGCTCAAGAGATGAGAGATGCAGCTGAGGATGAGATCTTGCAACCTCAGAGACACCCGAAGCCTTTAGGAAAGGGCTGGGAGGGGGAATGCAGAAAGGCAGAGCTGCTAATGCACAGTCTGAATCTGGAAAACCTGCAACGTTGTGAGCAGTATTAATATTTTGGTTTGGTTTATTAAAGTCGAAGAGTAAAGCATGGTGTTTAGGCACAGATTAGAAAGGAACAGTAAATACTGGGCAAGAATAACCAGGAACTGGATAATTTACTGTGACAAAGGCAGGAGCTACAAGGTCAGGACTGAGCAGCAGAAGGAAGGATGCAAAGTAAACTGGAGCTTAGCAGGGTGCTGGTGAATGTGTTTGTGCCCCTCAAACACTGCAATCCTCAGCCGAGATCCTGGTGCTGGCTTTCTATGGGGAGCTGCTTGAGCATCGTGTTGGTGTACAGGAGGGTTGAGCTGGGCTTTTCTGCAGGTGGAAGTTGAAGTGAGTGATGGACTCATGTCAACTGTCCTGGCTAAGCATCCCTGAGTCTGCTCTAAATGGAGTAGACACAAGCACAGAGAAAGTTGAAGGTATGGGGCTGAAATCAGCTCCTCCTGTCATATCAAAGAAAGCAGGAAAGTCATTTTAGTCTTAGCTGAGAGGCAGGCTGGCTAAAAATCTCCTATATTAAGAGAAGTGTTGAGGTGCCATCAAATACATCCACAGCCACTGCTCCAGAAGAGCATCAGTCCTCCTGCAGACACATGAGACAGTCCTTGGGGATGTCCCAGACACCTCAGCACCTCTCAAATGGCCACAGGTGCCCACATGTGGTCGAACAAATTCAGCTCCTGGAGTCAGCTGGGGTGCCAGAAAGGCAGCTCACACGGCCCAGACAACTCTGCTCTAGAAATGTCTCAAAATTCAGGGATTTATTCTTCAGTTTGGAGTCTGGTCCTAAAGCAGGATCAGAGTAATCATAGATTCACCAAGATTGAAAAAGACCTACAAGTTCATCCAATCCAACCATCTACCTTATCACCAGTAGTTCTCACTAAACCATGTCCCTCAACACAATGTCTAACATTGAACACCCTCCAGAGTCGGTGACTGCAACACCTCCCTGGGCAGCCCATTCCAGTGCCTGACCACTCTTTCAGAGAAGTAGTATTTCCTAACGTCCAGCCTGAATCTCCTTTGATGCAACTTGAAGCCATTCCCTCTAGTCCTATCACTAATTGCACAAGAGAAGGGGCTGACCCTCAGCTCACTACAACCTCCCTTTATGCCCCACTTCAGCCAGGGAATTTCTTTCTTGCTCACTTCTGAGCTGCCAGCTTTCTTGGCTGTAACAACAGTTACCATCAACTGACTCTTGCAAAAGCAAGACTCAAGGAGTCTAAGCAAAGCAAAATTTGTACATGCAACACTGATAAACTCACTGATGAACAACAAAGTCAGTGTGCTAGGGACGTAGCTCAGTGGGTATGGTAGTGATGGGTCAATGGTTGGATGGATTATCTTAGCGGGCTTTTCCAACCTTAATGATTCTACCATTCTATGGATGGGTTTCATTTCCATAATGCTCAAATCATCTTTGCTATATGTAGATGAAGGTAGTCAGATCAATTTATACCTGCTGGAGATGTGGACCTAAGAAATTTGAGAGGAACTTCATCTATCATGACTCCACTTTGCAAAGCAGGTAGCGAGGCCACTGGTTGAGTGAAATGTTCAGATGCAATATGATAGGGCACTTCTATGCCCAGAAGAAAAACTTGTCTAGAAAGATTTTAATAATGAAAGGGTCGTACTGTTGGGCAGCAAACGTCCTCATTGAGTCTGTTGAAGAAGATCTGCTGTTCATCCTGGTGCGCAAGTTTTCCTGTTAAACCTGACTCCTAGGAAAGACTAATGCGGAAGGAGATGCAATCAAGGCAAGCCAGTGGAAAGATAACCCATCAATTACCCAGCGGCTTGGGATATTCCTTCAAAGGCCCATTCAATCAGACATCTGATTTGCATGTCTTTCCCATTTGCTGCAGGTACTCATTAGGAGCATTTAAATACAACCCTGACTGCAGCCCCACAAAGCTTTGGGTGGATACTTTCGAGAACCTCATTTTAGTTTATCAGGGTTGTCAGAAGTTGCAATTACTGTAGAGCATGAAACAAAGTCCTTTATCATCCCTTTGAATCTGCTGGGATTAACATCTCCCCCTTGCAAAAATAAGTGTCTTTGCAGTATTTAGAGATCCCAAAGATCAGCATCTCTTCCTTTAAGTCCTATCAGAAAAACAGCCACAGTGATCCCCAAACACTGGACTGATATGATGTTCAGCTCAATGGCACCATCTTTTCCTCATTTTTTTAATAGCTTTGTGCCCAAGAGATTGGTTGCCAACCTGGTCTGTATCTACTCATACCCATGTTCAGACTAAACCAGGGACAGCCTATTTCCCTTCAGCAAGAGACCAGAGCTGGGTCCTGCCTATCCTCAGTTGCAGTATCTTGTGTTTTTTTGGCCACGGGAATGGGACTGCCCTGCCACAGGTCAGGCCTGTCCGTCTTCCTCCTTGCCCCTCACTGCCCAGTCTCAGCCTTGCACACTATGTCCCCACTTCGCAATCTCAACTGCTATTTCAACATCTCCAGAGCTGGACTGGGACCACAGTGCCATTTGGACTTCTGTCCAGCTACAGATAGATGTTCAGCCAAGAGTTTGGATTCTTGGACATCTAATAAACTGTACCCCATCAAGCTTGAGCCATGGTTGGGATGTTTGTGCTGTCTCTCTCCTGTATGTGCAGGTGGTGATCTCTACCAAGGTCAAATCTACCTGGAAACTGCCCAGGAGTCTATTTTCATGTAAGATGTAGGAACTGAATGTCCTCCAGCCTGCCTTCCCCCTGAAAATTTGCTTGAAGTCAGCCCAAAGCTTCAAAGGTTACTGTGGAAGGAGAAGGTTGAGAGATGATAGACCCTTGAGGAAAACAGTTAAAAAATCACCCCTCCCTTTCTCCTTCCCCCCTTTGGCAGAGCAACACAAGCAGACGTGGTGTAGACACAGCTGTACCCGCACACGAGGGCTTCGGTCAGCATAGTGTATGTTATTGTGGGAGGCAGCACAGCAAAACACGCTCTGGCAGGAGAAATCCTTGCAGCATTGGCCCAGCCTTGGTCAATATTTGTCCTGAGTTTGCTTGGAGTCAATTCTGTGGTTGGCGAGGACAGCTGCACTGCCTCACGCATGTGTGAGTTGGTAGCCTCCAAATGCAGAGATGGTGCCAGATGGGCACTTCAGGAGGTACTGGAGAGGAACCAATAACCCCAACACCAAAATCCAAACCAACTTGGTCCCACTGAACCCTTTGTGCCCCTCTCCTGCACCAGCATCCCAAACACCAGCAAGAAAGATTTTAAACAAGAAAACCATGTTAGCCTTACGCCAGCCTTTGATTTCTCTCTTTGGATGCTCTTGTACAAAGTATAAAGGTAGTGTCTCTAATGAGATTACATATTATAGTCAGTTGGGAGCTGTTAAAAAGCTGTTTCTAATGGGATTAAAATGTATAGCACCCAGTTATAGCCGTAATTGCATTACACCCGTAAGGAGAGCCTGCAGTGTAAACCGAAGGCAGGTCAGGGATTCGGCGCGCTTCGCTTCAGCATCTCCCAAGATGCTTCCCTGTTTTCCCCTTTTTTCTCCCCCCTGTCTTGGATGAAGAACAAAGAGGGAGAAGATTTAGCAGAGTGTCAGGAAGTGACTGGAGGCTAATCCCTCGCTGACACTCCCCAGCACCAGGGGGAAGTAACTGAGATCAGCCAAATTGGCATATCAAAAGCCTTCTAATTATGTCACTGGTGGCTTGAGCCAATTCCTAACATTCTTATTCATGGAGTTTCCAGCACAAGAAAACCCTCCTTAATCCAAGCTGCTGTTGTGCAGAATGTAATGTCATGGATGGGGTTCCCTTTGTCAGTGCTGGAGGGCCACCGGCATGGCTCCTGCTCTATGCAGTGCTCTGAGTGCACCCAAAAAAACTCCCACTCTTCCTCACTTGCCCGTTGTTCATGGAGTGCTGTGGTGAGCTCGGCTCACTTTTTTTTCCAAAAATAGGATGGTGTGAGAGTAGAGATCCTGCCACCAACCACCATGCCACTAAGCCCCAAGTGTGCACAATGCCTGTGTGGTGATCTGATGCTGTTAAACCCACTGGGACAAGGATTTTAGTAGCTCCAGTCCTTAAAAAATTGTTCCATGCCAAGTTTGTGCTCCTTACTGCAACCCCAGCTAGCAATGTCCTCATATGGGATGGTGAGCAAGCGCATGATGCCATGGCCACTGAATACTCAGCGGTGAGGATGAGTCTCGGACCCAGTGCATATAATTATTGAATAATTTGAGTTGGAAGGGGCCCTTAAAGGCCGTCTAATCCAACTCCCATGCAGTGAAAAGGGACATCTGCACCTTGATCAGGGGGCTCATAGCCTGGTCTGATCTGACCTTGAGCGACTCCAAGGACATCCACCAAATGGGACAGGGCATCTTGGCAGCAGAAGTCAGTCCTACCTGTTGAGCCACACGCTCCCTTCCAACAGGGCTGGGCAGCTGGCTGGGAGGGTGTGAGTTAAGCAGTAACAGCGCCGGGTCTGTAGGTAGCACTTTTCATCTGCAGTCTCCAATCTCTTGACTAATATTGCTCGCAGTAGTGAAGATCTGAGAAGAACAAAAGGATTGGGTCTGTGCCCATCTTTCTTCTTTGTAATATGCAAAGAGGGCTTTGTTCATGTTAGATTTTGTTTTTTTGTTGTGTTATTTTTTTTTTCCTAAGGTATTAGAAATGCAGATCTTTATTGCTCAAGAGAAAACAGCACATTCATATTGTGAACATACACTGAGCAGGTGACACTCTAGCAAACAAGGAAGTGATTTGTTCTCAAGCTATTTAAATCTCCTATCTTTTGTGTCTTACTGTTGTTGTTGTTACAACTCAAGAGTCAGCAAAACACTTGGGAGCAAAGAGACTTCGGGCAGGACACTGTCATGATGCTCATTGCGTCTGCCAGCCTGGGCTTTGTGTCCACAATTGAACGTAGCTGGTTTAATTTTCTGGCAAACTCCTTTTTTTCTGTAGAGCCCAAGGGGCTAATTCCCAGGGGGAAAAGCCAAACGTGACCTGAATGACAGAAAATGGGGACAGGCACCTCACCCTGCCAACTCCCCTGGTAGTGCATCATTCCTATCCTAGAGCCACCCTCCTTCAGCACCCTCGAGACAACCCATTGTACAAACTACTTCTCCAGGCTCCCTCTGCGCTCCCCGGGACACAGAATCTCTCCCAGCCCACACAAGCCAAGGCAAAAATCTGACACCCACTCACCACCCCAAAGCTTTCCATCAAAGGGAAATGTGCAGAATGGAGTTGGGTGGCCAGGGGGCTCCTGGGGAGCGTGGGGTGAAGCAAGGTGTGCTGGTTGGTCTTCCATGGGATGTTTGGATTGAGAGGGTCCCCTCTTCCGCAGCAGTGGCAGAGCGGATGGAGTGGTTGGTTGCAGTGGCCAGAGCTCTCCTATGGGAGAGCAGTGGGAGACAAAGGTCTCCCAAAACTATTGTGAGGTGCTCAGTGCAAGGACCTGGACCCTGTTTTTAGCAGAGAAAAGCACTGTGGCCCCACACATTCACCTGTCTGCCATCTCTATGTCACCATCTCCAGGACAGAGAGAGCACCCCCCCCCCCCCAGCCCCAGCACAAGCCCTTTCTTGGCCCTGCACTGGAGATGCTCAGGGCTGGGGGACCCATTTCCAGCTTTCTTCCTGGCCAAACTGCAACAGAAAAGAGTCACCCAGCTGCCAAAACCCCACAGTGCTGATGGCAGAACGGGGCTAGGGGTGAGCGTGCCAGATGCATGCTCCATCCCCTACCTCAGGCGCCTGGTCCGACTCGCCTCCCCCAGCTCCAGCATCACCTGCCTGTTTATACGGGAGATTTGAAAGCTGTTACCTCCAACTCTTTTTATACCCTGGTCTAATCTAGATACTGCTAATGATATTTACTTTCAAGACGCTCACCTTAGATTGGCTTTTCAACATCTAAATTAAGTGTTCCATCTCAGTCTTTGATATCATGACGGCACTTCAGCTACCTTTGATCATATCTACTAAGTATTCTCATTAGTAATCAACATTACTTACTTAAAATAAACACATGTTTTCTTGAAGCTTTGTGGTTACGCTTAATCAGCCGCAAAAATTCCCCTTAAGACGGTTTGTATCATTCAAGGGCATTTGCGTCCATAACCCCATAAATAGCTGTTGTTTTCCGTGCGCTCTCCCAAACGCTGTCGTTGAGATCTGGCTTTCCACTAAAAGGACATGATAGTCGTAACATCCCCCCCTGCCTAACCCATCCAGAAATTACAGTGGATGTCCCCCTGACGTGCAGAAAATGATGAGAAATCATTGTGTTTTAGATTAGCTGTTTGTGATTGGAGTCACACCGCAGTTTGGTGTATCAGATCTATACTAAGTCCTGTCTTGGTCAGAGCTCTGCATACGGCACATATGAGCATCCCTGCATACATCCAAGGAAGCCACCAGGGGAGGCAAATAGGTGCCTCTCACCTTCCAGCCCTGAAAATGTCCCCGTACCCCCTTCTCTGAGCTCCTCCTCCCTTGTGATCTCCATGCTGGTGACCCACATCTCAGGATCTCAGACCACCCCAGCCTGGGGATGCCAGATGGCAGAGAGGAGGTGACCCTTTAGAAACAGTAGCAGTGATGCTGGGCTCCCACAGGGACTTCTCCGTCCAGTGGGACGGACCAAGGCACCTCCCTGCCTCCTGGCCATGGAGGGATTAGGGACACTAAGCCCCTGCCAGGGAGGGATTTGGCAGAGTTTAAGTCTTTCCTGCTGCTGATAACGTTTCCTCCAGCTTCACCCCATCTCCTCCGCCCTTTGATGTCAACTGGAGGCACCAGGTCTAAAACAGCCACTGCTGTTGATTAGACCTAATTAGTCCCTAATGCCCTCTTAAATCCCATTTAAAAAGGGAGCCATTCAGCATGCCCAGGGCCAAAGGAAACGGTAAGGTGTCCATGATCAAAAGCAGGGAGAGTGCTCTCCAGGTAATTTAAGATGAGCAGGGTGCTTACGGTGGGCACCAGCCCTTCTAGCAAAGGCTCATGCAGACTGAGGGCAGAGAGCATCCTCCAGTGCTGGGGACATCCCAAAGCCAAGTGTCCTCCTCCCCAAGCCAATGAGACCTTTCTGCTCAACCCAATATTCTCCACTGGGGCAAGAGGCTGATTTCCAATGCAAGAAGCTGCATCAGCGAGAGGAGGAGGAGGAAAAGGGATGAAGGCTCCAGGATTCCAAGAATAGTGGTTGTGTTCTCTTTTTTTTTTTTTCCTCTAGATGTCATTTTAGCAAGGAGTTACACCATCCAATCCTCTGAATTGATAATCCTTGGGGGCCTCCCCTTGGGTGGGGAGAGATGAGCAACCTCTCTTCACCCACCTCCTCCTTCACCAACACAGAAGATAACAATACAGCCAGGACTGAGAGATTAGGGCATCAGTTTAGGAAGACACAACAGGGATGAAGTCCCATTTATCACATGCTTGAGTCCCACTAACCTCAGCGGCTCCTTGCCGCTCCATTCTCATCCCGTCTCCTCCATGAGGCTCAAGAGCTGGGAATGAGATACTCCCCAGCCTGGGTCTTTGCCTCAGCCACACGACCAACCTCCCGCCTTTAGGTCCAACTTTCTCTAGAAACCAGGCCTGCATCCAAATTAATTTTCTGTATGTGTTGTTGGAGCGATTAGATCTGCAAATCAACATAGCCACAAACTGAATAATGCACCGGCGCTTAGCGCTGTCGGGGCAAAGCCCCAAGTTCCTCATCAAGTTCAGTCCTGCAGAGCCTGTAACTAATGATTTTTCTCTCTTGGCCAGGATTCAGCACAGTATCTCTCACATGCACATACAAACATTGTACGTGTGCCTTGTTAGCATAGAGTGATCTGCAGATAAAGGGCAGCAGAGTGGAGCACCATGGGCACTGGGACACTCACACGGCACCTCACCCCCAGCTCTGCTGGGCATGCTGAGCCTGGGAGCGCCAGCTGAGGGCAGGAGAAACATCTCACCACCCACAGCTCTTCGTGTTGGGATGGTTATCTCTTGCTGGGAAGTTCTGAATGTCTCTTTTTAGTCCCAGTACTAAGAGCTGGCACAAAGCCCACTGATGTCACTGAAAGCCAAGGATGAGTTCAGTCTTACACAGCAGAGTCATCGTGAACCCAAGCAAATTGCTGTTGGCCTGGCAGGCCCCACCTGCAGATACCACCACCCTGACCACACCAGCATGGAAGCAGACAGGGACTGCAGCTCCCAGGAACTCCCCAAGCATCACCTGTTTGGATCCAGAGAGAGAGGCAAGAGATGCAAAAGGCCTTCTCCCACGACCATGTGCTGGTCCCTAAGCATTCTTTGCTGGACATACTGGACCCCAATCTGATCCCTCCCACCAAGTTCAGGGAGTCCCTGGATGTGTTGGTAGGGCACAGGGAACGGGCAGAGGGCACGGGGCAGGAAGCTAACATCAGGCCCTGGCCTGCCCTGCCTCACAGTGGGCCTATGCTTATGAGCCTCCCAGCAGCCTGGTGGGAGGATGCTCCTCCCTGACCTACCTCCTAGAAACTATTTGTGGCATTTCTACAGCCTACAGCAGGAGACAGGCGAGCCCTGAGGAACACCCTGCTTCATATTCTGAGATGTCCAGGGCAAGGACACTGAATTGCCCTGGGGATGTGTGTATTTTGTTCCACTCACTACTGATGGAGCACCCAGATGGGACCAGGGTGCCATTCACATCACTCACCAGTCAGTCTCTGCAGTGCTAACTACTGGAGCTGAGCAGGTAACTCAGCAACCTCTGTAGCCACCAAAGGCCCTATAGAAGTGCAACTCACCCCACGTGCTTTCAATTGCTTTAAGACTGGCTGTACGCTGGCTGTACACATTAGATCTTCATCAGCTACAAAGGGAGTATATCAAGACCCCTATGCCTTTTACATACCTGCGTTTAGATATATCGTTCCCACTGTTGGTGATTGAAGCTGGGTGAGATAAAGATTTTCATTTCTGCATTAAAAACAAAGATAACTGAGGCCCAGATGGAACTAGGGTGAAAGTCCCATAAAATGAGTTTGAGGAGTGGAAAAAAAAAAAAAAAGATAATCACCATAGGGACATCCCTGCCTGTGCTGGTGACAGTTCAGGGCAGAAGGGACAGCAGTGGTGAATAACATCTCCCAGAACAAGGTGGGTGTTTAGTCTAAGTTCCTCACCCTAACCTAAAGCCCAAGAGAGATGTCACTTTTCAGAACTACCTCGATATTTTGTGGAGAAGCTTCTTTGTGACTGGCTTGATCTCCCAGCCTGGTACCTCTCTGTCTCGGTCATTATGTTTAATGCAAAGCACCACAGCAAACTTCACCCTTGTTGCTGAATAGGATGCATCTGGGCTCAACTAGAGCTTTATCCATGAGCATGGAAGAATAGAATAGAATAGAATAGAATAGAATAGAATAGAATAGAATAGAATAGAATAGAATAGAATAGAATAGAATAGAATAATAAAATCATTAAGGTTGGAAAAGACTTCTAACATCACCTAGTCCAACCATCAACCCATTCCCACCATGCCCACTGAACTATGTAATTGCAACAGTCATTTTCTTGAATCAGTTGGATTACCCTGTTACCCATTTAATTTCCTTATAATAAAATTGGTGTTTATCCAAATGATCATTTATGCTGTAAATCAACTGTGATACCTGTTATTCTTTGTATTGTACCTACTAAAAGCAATGGTGTTTCCAAACTGACAGCAGGACCCAATCTACCTCCATCAATCCCTTGCTCCTCTCCTACGAGTTGGCCAAAACTGAAAAGGAGGGGGGCATCTCTTAACTCTGCTGCTTGTTGTGCAGCACCTATAAACACACTCTTTCAAGGCTTGTTCAAAGGATATTGCCTTACCATGAGCACGGAGATTGATGGTGTTTGCTCACACCAAGCCTGTTTCTCAGAACTGATCTCTTGATGTAGCCCCAGCTCAAGCCAGCAGGAAGAGAAAGAAGTCCTGCTCATGGGGCTTGTGCTGGCTTGCCAAGCAAAAATCAGTGCAAAAGAATGTACCTACAATTATAACAACTTCATGCATTCACTATAGGGCCTCTGACATTGTAGAACTATCGGCCCAGCTCACAGATGTTGACAAAGCAAGGGCTTGGGGTGAAGTCATCCTCTGGAGAGAAGAAGCCAAGAGACTTCTGCCTTGGCCTGGTTTCGCACTGCTTGCATAGCCACAGGAGGGACAGCCATGGCTAACAGCAGACATCAGCCAGCCCACCCCAGGGCCTCTGTTGGACATGTTCTGGTGGAGATCTCTTTCCTTTCTTTTGGGATGGAGCAGGCCAGATGGGAACAGAATATCCCAGAGACCATGGCTTGCACCCACCATTCAGTTTGAGTGTGTTCACGGACAGTGGGGTGAAATCCAGCAGCTATGCTTGCACAGACAGCCATCGAGAGAAATGGTAACCCTATGTGGCTCTCATCTCCTCTTGGGTGGCACCTGAGTGGCAGTGGGCATGTGCTCATGATGTGGGATGGACACTAGGACAAGAGGACAAAGAGGACATAAAAATGATGCTTCCCATCTCTTCCATGGATTGGACCCAGCACAGGGATCTTGGCATGGGAAAAGCATCCTGGAGCTGGGCTAAGCCACCTACTCGTGGTGTGGTGGGAGCTCAGCATCTCCTGGTACCCCATCACCCCATCATGCGGCTTCTCCTCACAGTGCCTTTGCTCTGCAGTGAGATCAAAAGGCATCCAGCCCACTGATGGCTCCGTTTGTGTCGAAAGGCTCCCTGATTACCTCACCATTAGCTGCACCCATTAAACAAAATCTGAAAGGTTTTAGACAAAGCTGAGGTTTCAGATGAGAGGGCGAAGGAATGACTCAGTGCCTTTAAACGCCAAAGTCTTCTCCTCCGTCCTGTTTGTACAGCACCTAACACGAGGGGTCCAGGTGCATGCCTAGGGCTCTGAAACACCGCCACAATTAAATAATAAGTGTAATAGCAGCTGTACTCCCACCAGCAGGGTTTCGTTTCATTATTTAAATATTCAGTTGTGCTTGGTAGCACCTCTCAGAGATGCAGTCTGTTTCAATAAGGAGGAGGGTGACCCCCACCCAGCCATTGGCATGTAATAGGTAGGGCCAGAGCCCATGGGGCAGGAAGCAGTGACCCCAGGGTCCTGACCTTCCCCAAGGGCTGGACGATGAGTTTCCAACTGATATTAGCTACCCATAGAGTCTGTAAGGGTGGTGAGCCACAGCTTGGGTCATCTCCAAATAACCCATGGATGGAGGTATCTCTGCAGCCAAGAGCATCCGGGGGTGACAATCACAGAGATGTCAACGTGAAGCTGAGTGCAGGTGAAGAGAAGCAGGCAGAGGCACAGAAGCTGTTCTCTCCTCCATTTCCACCTGTAGAATTAGCAATAAACACCAAATTTCAATGCTAAAAAAAAAACTGATAGATAGAAAGCAAGCAGTGTCGTGGTTTGGAAGCAGTGCCTGAGGTTTGGGCTGGGGATTGTTCACTCCCCATTGGGCACCAAACCCAACATGAAAGCAGCCTTCAGGAGGACAGGTCTCTGCAGAAAATCCCGGAGACCCTCTGACTGGCTCCTGGCATTGGTTGACCATTGCCCACCCCAGATCCCACCACAAGGCTCTTCCCAGGGCTGAGGGGGCTCCTGGGAAGCAGACTGCCTCCAGCCTGGTCCTTCTCCTCAACATGGTGCAGGGCATTCTACTCTGGGTGGTCCTGCTTGAGCATGGGGCTGAACCAGACAGACCCCGAGGTCCCAGTTCTTCTCCTGCCAGGTCCAGCTCACGGTTCAGATTCCTGGTGGGAAACAGGAATAAACTGCATTTATCACAGAAGAAATAGTGCCATCTACTGACATTTATAACCTTATTCCTAGAAAGCAAAGGGTGGATCGTTATCTCTCTTATGCCAATGAACATTCAGCATTATTTCAGCTTGAGAAACACCCATGGAGTCAAAGTGGTGGTCATGTAAGTGACCCACATGCTAGGTTGGTATGCACTGGCAGCCTGAGACCCCCATAGACATCCAGGGTAACCCTGCTGGTTGCAGACTGCAGTTGGAGTGGCCACAGCACCAGGGACAGACCCCAAGCACCCCTGGGAAAAGGGCTGGAGGTGAACACACTGCCCAATGCCGAATTTAATTGATCCTTACTCTCTTCACTGCAATTAATGAACAGAGCTAAACCCTTCCAACAGGCTGCCCTTCAAGGTTTATCCCCTATGCCATTCGATTTCTTGATATAGTTTTTCAACCCTGATCTGTGGTCTGCTTCCTCTGATGCTGACAGCTGTTGGAGTTACTGGAGCACTCAGAGGATTATGGGAGAAAGTACCTTGGCCTGGGTGATAAGGGCTGAGATTATCTCTTAGTGGTCCTTCTTGACGTCATGAAAGCTTCAGTTCTCATGCAAATATCCAAGAGGTAACAGCACTCAGCATGATGCCTCCTATGTGAGCTCAGAAATGAAATAAAGCTCAACTTCCTGTTATGTTCTTTATTCTATACATTACATGTATTATATATGGTAAATACTTTATTATACTGTATTCTGTTACATTATCATATGAGACAACAGCCCCACCTGCTTGGTCCAGCACTGGAGCCACCTTCCTATGCAAGGACCATGATAGAAGACATCACAGGTCTCAGATTCTGGTAATGCAAAAAAAAGCACTCCACCAAAAATTGGTCCAAAACCACTGGGAGAAACCATCCAATCCTCCTGTCCCAGGAAAAGCCCAGCATCCCAGTTTGAGGAAGCCCCATGATGAGGAAATTGTCCCACCCCCAACCTGGGGACGTGTGAGTCACAGAGAACAGGTTGAGAGCAAGTCAACGTGAGAGTCAACAAAGCATGGTGGATCTCAGCTTGGGAACTGACCGTGGAAAGCAAAGCTCCTGATTTTCTGATTTTCCAAGCTGACCTACCAATAGTGAAACCATCAAAGCAGGAGGCGCATTCTTGAGGCTTGACCCAGCACAGCAAAGTCAATGAAAGGTTCCCACTCAACGGACACTGGACCACAGCCACAGAACTTACAGGTAGCCAAGATTTATTTATTTTTCTCTTCGAGGTTTTGTCCAAGGCTTCATCCTGCTAGGGCTCTGTCTCATCCTGCAACAAGGAAGTCGAGTTTCTCCTACAGAGGTATTTTAACACGGCAGATAACCAAATAAATACAGTTAGAAACATTACCAACTATGTATGTATAACTTATATTTTGTATATACATACAAATAACCTCCTAAGTGAGAGGCCAGCATAAAAGACAATCAGAGTAAACACTGTAATCATTCTAATTATGCAACATATTCTGCTTAACATATTTATTTTTAATGGTAGTCATTTTAATAACTCTAAGGCCCTGAATTAGTCCAATATGTTCTTAACTACGTTCACTTTAAATACAAATGATAATGACTTTTCCAGAGGGTCCAGCACCGTGGATGGGCTTGCTGCGCACCAGTCTATTCTGATTAACGTGCTTACTTTTAATAACAGGCTTAATGATGCACTCAGTGCCTAATAACCATGTTTAGTCACAAAGAAAAAAACCAACTACAAAATACTTTCTTTAAAAACCAGGCTAGAGGGGATCGTTGGCCACCCTTTAACGCACCTTGATATGTTTCAGCTCTGCCAGCACCCAGGCAGGGTGCTGGGATTTTCAGGGAGGGCTTTGGGGTGACCAAGAAGAATAGGGTGCTGCAGGGAACTCATGTTACCTAATCTGGCTTTGCTTCCTCCCACCCCCGGAGCTCAGTGGATGGCTCTGGGGAGATGAACGGGGAGGGCTTCAAAGGGAGGCTTTTGCGGGCATCATGGAGCTCTTGATGATGGAGATGCACCAGAGAAAAGTTTGCTTGAAAATCACACCCACTACACATTAAAAAAATAATAATAATAACACAAAACCAACACCACCAAAACCTCAACTCCTACCTTCAGCTTTAAGCAGATCCCCAAGAACTAGAAAGGCAATTAAAATCAAGCAGCAGCTGCTCTCTGCTCTCATGCCTGAATCAAGTAATCTTCCCCAGCCCAATTCTATGGACAGGTGGGACCTCTTGGGCACATCCAACCTGGCACAAAGCTTCTTTTCCTACCTGAGCACTAGATCTCCAAAATATGCTGCCAGGCTTCTCAGTGTGTTGTATCCAGACTTGTCCAAGCCCAGAGCCATGTCCAGACCTGTGCAATATCACACTGCAAGGAGATGCTTGGAGCCACATCCTGCATAGGATCATCCTTTCCTGTGCCTGATTTGACACCCATTGGGTATCACATAAATCCCCAGTGCATGGCAATGTTTTTATTTAGTCATGGAATCATCTAGGTTGGAAATGACCTTCAAGATCTCCAAGTCCAACCATCAATCTGACCTACTGAATGCCATCACTAACCGTGTCCCTTAGTGCCACATCCACACATCTTAAATACTTCTAGGGATGGGGACCCCACCACTTCTCTGGGCAGTCTGTTCCAATGCCTGTCCACCTGTTTAATTTAAGAAATCCTTTCTAATATCCACTCTAAACTTGCCCTGTTACAACCTGAGGCTGTTTTCTCACGTTCTGTAACTTGTCACTTTCTGGCAAAGCCAAAACTCCTCTGGACATCACGATTCTCTCCCCAGCCCTTGAGCATCCCATGGGACCCAACATGCACCAAAACACTTCCAAATGATCCTAAATATAACTGCCACAGATCTCACCAAACTTCAACCCTGGTTACATGAAAAACACTTGTAAGGCTTGAACCCGTTCTAATTTGTATGCCTTCTGCCCCAGGGCTCACGCAAAATGGGAGGGTGGAATCCAATAGAGTGTTGTGCATAAAAAGATGATGCAAAAGATAACCTTATTGCTAATAATAACTGTGGAATCCGTCCCTGTGAACAGGCCCCCATTCAATGCCCAAACATAAGCATTCCTTGGTTAGGTTTTTCTGCCTACAAATATTTCGTTGGAGTCTTTAAATACTAATCACAGAACTCGGGTGAATGCTTTTTATCTTCAAAGTGCTGCAGAAAAAAAAAAAAAAAAAAAAATTAATTCATTAATCAAAGATAATTATAGGGCACAAAATATGCCTTGCCAAGAGCGAGCGTCAGCCAGCAGCCCTACAGAACGCCATCGTGAGGACTCCAAGCACCGCTTCGATGCGGAGGTGATTTTCCCAGAGCACTGCCCGAGCCGGATCCCTCTTGTTACTGCTCAAGCTGTCCGCCTGACATGTGTTAGGCTGTGTGTCTGCCGTGCAGGAAATAGGGTTTGAAGCTCACAGCCAGGAGCAAAAGCTCCGATTGAGGCTTTAATGAAGCTGGGATTGAGTGGCGAGGGTGGTTCAGTGAAGCAGTAAATGCAAACACATTATCACCTGAGAACTTGCTCCAATTTCACACCAATTAAGTAGGAATGAGAGAGGGCTGGGGCTGGCTGCAGAGATGGCTGATAATCCCATGAATGGGCAGAAATGGCTCCTGCACAAGAGGCTGTGCCAAAATGAGTTTGTTAGATAACGGCAGGCCCGGCAATTTTGTCTTGGGGAGTAAGCATGTCGTTACTAGAGCTGCTTTTATTAGCAAATGCTACAGACGTGCTCAGAAATACAGATGCCTGTGAGGGAAACAGGGATAGAAGGCAATAAAGCATTAGCTGATTATCTCAGCCTCTGCCAATGCAATGTATGGCAGAAGAAAGCAAGGATGCATGGGGAACCGAGTTTGGGATGCGTGGGGAATGGCCTCTGGGATACCAGGAGTTGCTTTTGGGTGGGTTTGGGTCCAATAAATGCAGTCTGCAAGTGCTAAGTGGGTCTGTAGAACTTGACCAGGGGTCACAAATCTTCATCCCCTCTGCCTGCACCATTTTCATCATGTTTTAATGTTTGAGTAATTTCCCTGTTTTCCCACTGGGTTTACTTGCAGGTTAGGAGCTAGGGAGAGAAAAGGGAGGCAGTTGAAGGAAAGTGCTCTTTAAAGGAATTTTATGGGTTAAACACTAAACCAAATCACGCACTCAGTGTGCAGAGCCCTCCCTTACCCCTTCGTTAACTGCTGGGCTCAATGCCTGCAGCCAGCCTGACCCTCGCATGCCACGAGGTTTTCTGCAACCAGCAGCATGAATGAGAGCAAATTCTAGTCTTTGAATGAATATTTGAAGCTTCATCTTCATTTTAAAATACACAGTCTACTGCAAATGAACGTGCAAGGATCCCTTGCTGAGTATCACACTGGCTGTAGATCTCAAGAACAAGTGGATATTGGGGGTGGTTTCCATTTGGGCAGGAAATATTTCAGGCTTGATGGAGTTAGGGAAGGTGCTAGGATGATGAGGAGATTGCTCCTCATCTCCTGCTCCAGCTGCTCAATCCATCAGAGCAGCAGTCATGGGCTTCTCCCAGGTCCTTTAAGCATGAGCCATAGCCCACCACTGATCCTTCTGCTTTAGGAGGGACTGGGATGTCTGCTTAAAATTCAGGAAGATGTTTTCTCTGAATGTGGAGAATGAATAGCCAGAGACCAGGATATATCATAATTTCCTTAAAAAGCCCACAAGTATTATTCACTCTGATGAGTTCTGGGGTTGTGTGCTGGTGCCCTTGGCCCTTACCACAGCCCACCCTAACTGGTCAGTGGGCTGGGAAACAATAGATTGGATATCAGGAAAAAATTCTTCTCAGAAAGATTGGTCAGGTATTGGGATAGGTTACCTAGGGAATAGGTTACCTAGTAGTGAAGTCACTGTCCCTGGAGGTGTTCAAGAAATTGAAGAAACATGGCACTTAAGAACATGGTTAGTGGGCATGCTGGGAATGGGTTGGACTAGATGATTTTAGAGGTCTTTTTCAACTTGAATGACTCTGTGATTCTACGATAAAAGAGGGGAGATTTAGATTGGATATAAGAAAAGAAGCTTTTTACAATAAGGGTAAAAAAGCTCTGGAACAGGTTGTCTAGAGATATGGTGGAGATCCCATCCCTGGAGACACTCAAGGTGAGGCTGGAGGGGCTCTGAGCACCTGATGGAGCTGTAGGTTTCCCTGTTCATTGCAGGAGAGTTGGACCAGATGATCCTTAGTGGTCCCTTTCAACTCAAATGATTCTATGATTCTAACAGTTTGGGTTGGTGTCCAACCTGCTAAGCCATTTAACCCTACAGCCCCGGCCAGGAGATGCTCTCTGCAGGGTACCCCACTCACTCTGGGGTAAATCTCCTGTACTGTGCACAAGACCCAGTGTGAATCAGCAGGACTCTTCCTGCTCACTGCCCCTGGCCTGTAATTATCTTAAAGATAACAACTAAACCATCGAATGCATGTGAGGGGTTGAGGGAGCACAGTGCCTAATCCCTGCTAGCATCCCGGAGCTGGGATGGTTGCACTCCACAGGGAAGTGGGGATAGGGATGGGCTGAGGGTGAGCAGTGCCCACGGGCAGCAGGAGACCCTCAAAAGTCTGCAGCTGCAAAGGGTCCCATTCTGAGCAGCTGATGGAGCTGCAGGTGTCCCTGTTCATTGCACGGGAATTGGACTAGATGGCCTCTTCCAATTCAAATGATTATATGAATCTGTAATTCTATGATTTCTCCTCACATCACTTCCTCCTCCATTCAGACATTGCAAATTTGAGGAGGAGGGAATCCTTCACAGTAATGCACCATTTTCACTGGACGTGGTGCTTTAAAGAGTTTCAAATTTCCCAAATTTTTGTAATAATCCCTTTAGCTCCCTTTGTCCTACATTAAATACGATTTCAGCCATTTTGAGTAAAACTAAATCCTTTGGGTTTAAAAGTATGTATCTACATTTAACTCAAAATAGGTTTTGAAGTATCTGGTCAAAACCAGCTCATTATGGTGGAACAAATTATTTTATTATAACCCAAACAAGCCCAAATCCCTTTTCAATTAAGTATATAGTTTCCAAACACAGACAGCTTTTCTTTCTTTCCTTCTTTTTTTTTTTTCTTTTTTTTTTTTTTCTTCCCTTTTCTCTTTCCTTTCTAAAACAGAAATAATTGGGGAAAATCCCCACCTGGCACCTTTGTGCTGCTGGACCAGCCACTGCTCTAAATAATGCAGCATCCCTTTGTGCATATGTCAGTGGGCAGCAGCTTTTCAGGTAAGTGAAGCTAGGATATCTTTAAGTCAGGAGTAGCGTTGGGTGTAGGTGCCACTCTGCATCACAAAGAATTTCATTTAAGGGGTTGCTTTCCATCCTGTGAGCATCTGACTTTTTAATTTACATTTCTAGAGGGCGTTTGTGCTGAGTTTCTGTTGGAAGGCAGAGAGGTGAGGGCAGCTCACCCCACACCTTCAGTACTGACCGCAGGAGCAGCACTGGGATGGGCACTCACAGTACAGCCAGTTAGAAAAAGCCCAAAGAAGTGAGTAGGAGGGATGGACACTTATCTGTAGATCTTCACATCAAAACATTCACCAGCCAACAAGTTGCTGGGCTCGATGAACACGGCAGTGTTGTACACAACAGCCTGCCTCGCACTGGAGATCAAGCAAAGTAATCTCCTCCACCTTTAAAATGCATGAAGCTGAAAAATCTTAAGGGCATAGAAACTTACTTTGATTGCAGGGCTGGTATCTTGGAAGTTGCATTCCTTTAATTTCCTTTGGCTGCTTGCTCTCCCCATGAAGGACATGCACAGGGTGGTGAGTTTGCAGTGGAAACTGGTTTTGCCTCATTTTCCACTTCTCCTGCTACAAGGAAAGAAGAGCAGCGCTTCGGAGGCCTTCCTGCCTCTTTCTATGCAGACAGAAAGGGCTGGGTGTCTGTGTTTAATTACAGCCTGAAAGAACTGCATTTAAAAGACAACAGCAAGCTATTTAATTAATACTTATCATTAGCACACATAGGAATGCCTAGCAGCAAATTGCAACAACAAAGCAATTCCTTTTTGTTTTTTTTTTAACTTGCGCTTGGGATAAATTAATTAAAAAAAAAACAAAAAGTAAACAAACAATTTGAACCATATTTGGGATGACTTTTTGTGTAATGGGAGCATAGGGATAGTAGCTCTGACCCTAGCACAGCTCAGATCTATAGAAGCTTTCCAATCTCCAGCTCTACTGGCCAAAGAGCTTATCTCCATCTATCCAACTATCTATCTCTCTATCTCGGCATTCACACTGGTCTCATACCCATGTCTGAGCGCCTACTTGTCTTCATACCTGTCCATAAATTACACAGTGCCCCCGGGGCATTATAAATAATAATTCAACTCCAAACCTTCAGAACACTGTTTTAAAGAATTGGCTTTTAATTCACTGTGCTGTGGACTCCTCCTTCCGGCCCATAAAGGCAGTGCTGGAGGAGGACGTGACGCCATGGGCAGCTGATGAAATGCCCCAAAATCGTCCCTGTGCGTAGGAGAGACAGGGTAGGTGCCCATGGGGTAGATGGGTGAGGATGAAGGGAGGCTGAGCTGCTCTGCTGGAGGGAAATAGCATCCTCATCCTCAGCCTTTTTGAGATTTGTAGAACTGCCCATATTTCATTTCAGCTAGCCCTGCAAACATCCTGTTGTTCTATCCTTCCCTTTAATTAAGGGAAGCATTTTTAATGACACTATTAATGATTGGAGTGATGAATTGCAGTGTGGCACTGGTATCCACATCTCCATGGGGCACGGCATGAGGCAATGACCTCTAACTTGGAAACAGATGCTTAAAGGGCAGACCTCCATGTTTAGCTAGGCTGATTCAACCCATACTGGGACAGGTGTCCCAGATCGCAAATCCCAAATTTCTACACCAGAAATGCCCACAGGACAGCAAGATGTTGTGGAATGCATGAACTGTGGGGTAGAAAACTCCAGCTGAGCAATGTGAGACTGCACTGTGTCCCAACACATTGTATCTCCATCCCAATGCATCTTCTAAACACACTGTCTTCATCCCATCACACTGTATCTCCATCCCAACACACTACAGCTCCAACCCAAAATATTGTATCTCCATCCCAACACACTACAGTTGCATCCCAACACACAACAGTTCCATCCCAACACAATGTGTCTCCATCCCAATGCATCTTCTAAACACTTTGTCTTCATCCCATCACACTGTATCTCCATCCCAACACACTACAACTCCATCCCAACACATTGTATCTCCATCTTAACACACTACATCTTCATCCCAACACACTGTATCTTCATCCCAATACACTACAGCTCCAACCCAAAATATTGTATCTCCATCCCAACACACTACAGCTTCATCCCAACAAGCTACAGCTACATCCCAATACATTGTATCTCCATCTTAACACACTACATCTTCATCCCAACACGCTACAGCTACATCCCAATACATTGTATCTCCATCCCAACACACTACAACTCCATCCCAACACACTGTATCTCCATCTCAACACACTACAGCTACATCCTAACGCACTACAACTCCATCCCAACACGCTACAGCTACATCCCAATACATTGTATCTCCATCCCAACACACTACAACTCCATCCCAACACACTGTATCTCCATCTCAATACACTACAGCTACATCCTAACGCACTACAACTCCATCCCAACACATTGTATCTCCATCCCAACACACTACAGCTCCAACCCAACACCCTACATCTTCATCCCTACACAATGTGACTCCATCCCAACATGTTGCATCTCCATCCCCACACACCACAGCTCCATCCCAATATACTTTTTCTCATTAAATACATGGGGTAAGGAGTAGCTGCCCCAGCCATATTATCCCTTAGTGTGAAAAGTGTCCCAATCTCTAGGGAATATGCCTGGTGAGATACATGGTCCCCACGAAGGATGACTGGAGACTGTGGGCATCACCTGTTTCCTGGGATGCATCAGACCTACTCAGGGGAAGGAGACTGGAGTTTTTGCTGGAGAAAAGGGTAAGCAGCTGATGTTGAAATGAATTATTCATATGGCCTGGATGTGTGCGCATCTCTGGAAGGCACAGAAAAAATATTGCACGTTGATCTGCCAGAGCCCTCAGCCACCTGTTAAGGTGCCAGATTCAGAGGTACCACCAGCAACCCCCTTTCCACATGTCTTTCCTCCTCACATCTTCCATCTTCCCATCAAATAAAAGTTGTTCCTCTCCACTCAGCCTGTGTGGAAGCTCTGAGCACCCATTCTGGGGATGAATTGAGTCCCTGAGTCTCTCGTGGGACCTGCTGGGAGATGTCCCCAGGCCTGTCCCCACAGCAGGGCTGGGTTGTGTGGCAGTGCATTGCCCTCTGCAGGGCACAGCAATCCTACAGCATCTATGCCTTCCCCTCCATCCACCAGGAAACATGGAATCACAGAATATCCCAAGTTGGAAGGAACCCATAAGGATCACTGAGTCCAACTCCTGGCTCCACACAAACCAAACAGGCTTTTCCTGCCTGGAGAACACCAAAAGAGGTTTCATAGTGCCTTAGATTTGTCCACCTTATAGGATATTTAGGAATGTAACCCTCTTCTACCTCCTGCACAGGACGCCATCCCCAGCAGGATGCTTCAAGGGCGATATAGGAGCAAAGGGACCTGTTCAGCATTCATTGTTCCCTTTCTTTTTGCAAACAAAGCTCAGTGGAACCCCTCACCCATGCATCCTGCTGCTCCTGGCCAGCCGGATTTGCAACCTTTCTCTTGGATGTGGAACTGCCTGCAATTTCAGGCCTCTCCCCCCTCACAGGGTGGCTTCAGTTATGATTAAGAGCTAAATTACAGCAGGGCAGTTGGCCCTGTCTGAGAACCACAAGGTTTGGGGAGGCGGCTATTAGAGGTGGTGGAGTTCAACCCATATATAACATGCTGCAAAATGAAAGGACCTGCTGATGGTGGGATCAAATGGCATTGGAGGGTGGGAGGGGGGAAATCTCACCATCACTGCCATCATTAATTAAAAAAAGAAAGCCATCACAAAGAGGGTGGTGAAGCACTGGAACAGGTTGCCCAAGGAGGCTGTGGATGCCCCATCCCTGGAGGCATTCAAGGCCAGGCTGGATGTGGCTCTGGGCAGCCTGGTCTGCTGGTTGGCGACCCCGCACATAGTAGAGGATTGAAACTAGATGATCTTTGAGGTCCTTTTCAACCCAGGCCATTCTATGATTCTATGAAAAAGCCAGCTCTAGGAGCAAATTACTGCCAAGGAAAGGGCTGCACTGTTACTCCAATACGAGGCCTTTAGCTGCATTTGTTGCATCATTTTTCAACACCTCATTGTGGGGATGGAGGCTGCCTCGCTGGAGGCACAGTTCCGTTCTCTCCCACTGACTTTGGATGGGAAGCAAGCAGAGAGTGGTGAAGAGATGAGAGAAAGGCTGCCTGGGTGCTGGGCATGGCAGCTTGCAGCCCAGGCAATGCTCCGTGCTCTCCCTGCACACTCTGCAAACCCCCATGCTGATTTACTTCACAGCATTTTCTTTTACCCCGTTAAATGCCACAAAACCTTCACATTACCCTCCCATTTTTTACCGTTCCTTTGATGTCAATAGGGAATTTTTTTATTTTTATTTTTTTTTATGGCAAAAGGGGATTTTTCCCCCCCGGTGTAATTATTTCCATTTTTTTCTTTCCCTTTTTAGGCACAAAAGAATCCTGCCAGATGCATGGCTTGTGGAGGCAGCTCCCACATGAGGTATTTATGTATTTATATGTATATGATGGGAACGTGGTATTGAAAGTCCTGAAGTTTCAGTCTGAAGATAAGGGGAATTTCCCATTTCCTATTTCTTTCAGTGGAAATTGCCCTGGAAGAGCCTGCAGCAAGACTTGGACCAAAAGCTACGAGATACAGCACCACAACATAGTTCCAGAGGCTGGCACCCCTCTAATAACCATACCCAGGGGACACATCCACTATTTAATACTAACACTGAGCAAGTTTTAGTAGCTGGGATGATTCCTAAAAGCAGATTCACTCCAGCCCAGGGTTCATTTCCAGCAGTTATGGAACAGAGGCATTTACTGCTTTGAACATTCTGGGCTATTAAACATGACTTAACCCAAGGGCAGTACGTTGCTTTGAAAGGTGTGCACCGCTGTGAGGTCGATTCCAGCTCAGATCCCTGATCCCATATGCTGGTTTTTCTCATCCACTTTACAAAAGAAAAAAAAAAAAAACCACCCATTTCTGTCCTTCATGTTTGTAACGAGCATTTAAATCTTCGCGTGAGCTCTGGGAAGTGGAAAAGCTCTGTGAGCAGCACATGAACCTCCTCTCCAAAGTGCAAACAAGCACCTCGTAATCCAGCACAGCACAACTTTACTGGATACAGCTCCCACGTCCCCAAAGTGCCCAGTCCCTATCTTGGTACCCAAAGATGGGATGTCACAAGTCCTTGCAATGGCAATTCTGCTTCCCAGAATGCTTTCAGCCAGCCCTGAAGCTCCATCCTTGCCTGCACATGCACCACAGGCATCTCAATCCCCATCTGCGCATCCCCCAGAACCTAGTAGGCACCACAGACCTCTTGGGGTGATCCCATTCTCAGGGAGGTCTGGGAACCCCTTCTCCTCACACCGCCCTCATGCTGAGGCTGCTTTAAGATATATCTTCAACTGCTAACTGCCATCCATGCAGACAAAATAAAACCAAACACAGGAATCAATGCAACGGAATCATGGAATGGCTTGGCTTGGGAGGGACCTTAAAGCCCATGCAGTCCCAACCGCTGCCACAGGCTGGCTGCCACCCAACCAGCTCAGGCTGCCCATGGCCCCATTCAACCTGGCCTTGAGCACCTCCAGGGATGGGGCACCCACAAACCCTCAGGGCAGTGTTCCTATGTCTCAGCAACCTCTGAGCAAAGAATTTCCTCTTAATACCTAACCACAATGGCTCGACAGTGACACCCAGCATTACTCTTTCTGGTAGGTCTGGTACAAGATGCTCAGGGACAGAATCACTAAATGATGCACAGGTAGGTGATGACTGCGGATAATTTTAAGGGAGCTTTTTGTGACGGCTAACAATGATGAGACAAACATGTTCTTTCAGCATTTCTATCAGCATTCATAACTTTATAGGAAAAAAAATACAATTGCAGAGTTCTTTTGTGAAAAAATTATTAAAGAGTCTAATAATTCAGAGTCAAAATATGTTCCAACTAATAATTAATTGCACAGAAAGTGTAGGTTTCTATCCCAGTGTAACAAAGGGCTCTCTGGTAAAGGAAAACGAGCCCTGGGGGTATCATCCAGCCACATCCCTAAAGCTCAGGCCTTTCCATTGACACCCTGCAGTCCTGGGGAGGTCAGAGCAGCACCCCCTTTCCCCCACCGTTGCTCCACAGCAGTGATGTGGTCCCGGAGCACTCGTGCCCAATCCTCGCCTTGCTGTAGGACAGTGGACCGGGTCTCCATCGCTGTTAGGGCAGTGATTTCGGGAGGGATTTTGGGAACCAGGCCAGCTTGCAGCACAGCATCCTGAAATTTGGCAGCAGAGGCTGGAGCCAAGCAACACCGGGGTATGCTGAAAAGAAAAGCAAGAAATCTTTTTATGTCAGCTCCGAGCAGTAGGCAGAGAAGCAAGCTGGAAAGTGATGCTCTGGTCCCTTGACACAGCTGACCAGCACACCTGTCCCCATGCAGGTCCTTACCTGCTGTCCAGATGTGAGTAGTGATAGTGAGCAGCCACGGCTGAGTGTGGGCACAGCAGGTAATGATTCTCCTCCCAGCAGCGCTGCATGGCTTGCACGATGTCCTCATCAGATGCTGAGCACGAGTGAAGGGTCTCCGAGACCTGCAGCAAGAGAAACAGAGGTTTGCATTGGGCATCATCACCTCACGTGTTCCTTTCAATGGAGGTGATGCCATGGGCACCCAGCAAAACAGAAACAGGAAGGCTGGAAGTAGCAACTGGATGGGGGTTTCCCCCACATAATCAAGACAAAGGATGTCTGCTGCAGCTGGAGGAAGGTGCTGCTGGAAATGTACTCTTCCCCCAATTTTGTAATAATTCATTTTTACATTATCTTGTCTATATACTGCATCTTTATTTTAGTAATGTGAGGATTTTTTCTTATATTTCTGACATGCAAGCAGGCCTAGGTGCTGCAGAAATGACGTTCGTTTGGGACAGCACACGTTGGGTGGGATAAGGTAGAACTCTGCATTTCACCCAAAGAGCTTCGCAATTCAAACCTTCACTTCTCTCTTGTATTTCACTCTGCTTTGTACTCGTGGTACACCATATCAAGGCTGAATGGCAGTAGTGGACCCCACACCCATTCCCCAACACCACACTCAGTTCGTACCAGAATCCACTGCTCAGTCCATCCCGGCCTGACTCACTGCACAGCTAATGCAGGCACTGGAGTGGCCAAGAAGGAGTGATTTCATATCCTACCTAAAAAATTGTAGGTGTTTTTATCTAAAGGTTTTTTCTTTTTTTTTAAAAAAAAAAAAAAAAAAAAAAAAAAAACAAAAACAAAAACCCATCTCTATGCACATGCACTGACATAAAGCTCCTCTTAAATTTTAGTTTGGAAAGTCTCCAAAACGTGATTTTTTTAATTCTGAAAATGAGTAATAGAATCATAGAATGGCTTGGGTTGAAAAGGACCACAATGATCATCCAGTTACAACCCCCCTGCAATGTGCAGTTGCCAATCACCAGACCAGGCTGCCCAGAGCCACATCCAGCCTGGCCTTGAATGCTTCCAGGGATGGGGCATCCACAGCCTCCTTGGGCAAACTGTTCCAGTCAAAACCAACTGGAAATAGTAAATCTCCTTCCACACAGAGGAACAGGCATGAAGGACTGACCTTTCTGTGCAAACCCTCCGGCAGCTTCAGGCTTTTGGAAACAGTGAATTGTTCCATCAGCGTTTTTGTCAGGAGGCTGTCAGAGCCTGAGAGCAGCCAGAGGATCCTCTCCACATTGTACGGCTCCTGAGATGACAAGGGAACATGTGAGCAGCAGAAATGGGAGCATCTGTCTCAGGGTGAGAGCAGCTGTATGGATTCTCTGATGTCTAATTTGGGGTGAGGCCTTGTTGCACCTTCTTCTTGCTGGTAGGCTATGTGCCTTCTCCCTGCACACCTAGATCCCCAAGTTCTCTTTGGGAACTCAATGTCCTTCAGACTCCTGACCCGTCTGAGCAGTCTGGCAGTGACCATCAGATTAAAACAACTTACTGAGGGGACAACTGATAAATTGGCAGCGAGACCACATCTGCATAATCACCTTGAGGAAACCAGGCTAATAACACGCTATGTATTTAAGAAGCAGAAATATACAGCGGTTTACTGAGTGCTGCAGATGCTGCTATGAATCACACAGATCCCGTGTTACTTCATGAGACACTCAGCTCCCTGCAGGGCTGACCAATAATCTTTGTAAACATATAAGGAACATATAGGGCCTGACTGGACTGTATGGCTATGTAGCAATCGGTGTTACGACACTGCAGCAAAACTCAGTGCAATACCAGACAAAAGGGTCCCAAATGGATCTCACTGCTTGCTCGCTCATCCCCATGTGCTCAGAAGCACTGAGCAATGTTCAGCCAGGTGGTTTGACCAAGATATATTGTAGGAACAGACAGGACAAGGGACACCAGTTACAAAGTCCTCACCACATCTGTAGGATTCCTGCTCTGTTGCAGATAAGTGCTGCCTTTGAATGAGTTCTATATACCTGACAGTGCCTATGACCTCTTGTTTCTCCCATCCTGTCCTCCCCTGACAAGTCATCAGGACTTACTCAGCCTTTGATGTCCCTATCTGGGTGGTTTACCGCTCCATTCCTGTTCTACATCTTCCCACCACCATCTTCCACTGCCTTCAGCCTGTAATTTCATTGTAGTATGGGTGTTGCCTGCCCTTTGCTTTAGGCTGTCCCCTGGTTTAGGCTGTCCTGACCCAGGTGTCTTGAGAAACTACGTGTTAACACGCTTGGACTTTGATGACCTGCTACCAGAGATGCCTCCGGCACCATCCTCCTGATGCCTCTTCTGCTTCCCTTTCTGCTTTTTCCACTCCCAGAAGTTTCCCTTCTACCTCCATCTGTTTCAGCCTATTCTTTCCACTGCTATAGACTCAGTCAGTCTGGGATGGGCCACCAGTGGGAGCCTCGATCTTCACATTATTCACCTCTGTGGTCTGTTTTTGTCCCATGTGCTAGAGTTGTCCAGAAGGACACCTGGGCTCAGTCGGGAGGATGGATCACACTGAGAACTGCTCCTAAGGAAAGTTTTGGCTTGTGGACATGAGCTAAGTCTTGCTGCCTGAATTCAGGCCCAGAAAATAAATCCCCTGGCTGGCTTCTGATGCTGAAAGTCACAGCATGCACTCTGATTCTCCTGGAAGTTCTCTTTGAAAGGATCATCTACACTATAAGCTCTGCTTCACCTTCATCTTTCCAGTTAGTAACTAGCTGGAGACTGCAGAAAAGGCAACCAAAAGAGAGAGTGGGCCCCACATACTCATGTTACGGGAGGAACTTCAAGCTGCAGGCCACAGCAGCCCACTGATGGGAGCAAATAACTTATTCTCTGCAAAACGGTATTCCTCCATGCTCCCAAGTCCTCCCGCTGTGTTTGAACAGCTCTTGGAAAATTCTAGTAGCTTAAGGCCACGGTGATACAACACCAAGTATTTCAAACCTAGGCCACTTGTTTGGAAGCAGATCCAATCCCTGCGGATCACAGGGTAGGTATGAAAGAGTATTTGCTGTTATTATTTCCTGGTATTTGTCTCCAGGCACTTGCTTTCTGTCCCCCCATGACTTCATTTCTGATGCCTTTGCCTGCTGGGACTTGTTTTGCTCTGCACAAACTGCAGATGGCCACAGATGAGGCATTTCTTCAGGGCTACTCCAGCTTCTTCCCTTCTTCTCTTGCTCTTGGTGGAGCCTTCCAGAAGCACCAAGAGAAACCCTGGGACATGACATGATTTATACTTTTCTAAGTGTCACAGAGGTGTTGAGAAAATGGTCCTTTCTTTCCAAGCTTGCACATAGCAAATCTCCAGAAATCCACCATTTAGCAACAGAGATTACCAAGTCAAGCCTTGAAAAGTACGGGAGAAGGTGGTGTTTGATCTATCTTAGCTCAGCAGTCTGCAGCATAAATGCTCAGGATGACTCACACCTCCCAGTGCATCACTAAGAGGCACTGACAGTGGCAAAATTACAGTCTTATAAACCAGGTATAGCAAAAGTTCAAGGAAAAAAAAAATCTAAAAATATGCACGTTCATTATCTTCCATTTGTTCCAATTCATTACCTACCTGAATATCCATGGCTGATGCTAATGTAGCCTTCACACGACCTGAGAGTGAGAAATCTCCATCTTTAACAGTCCTGTGAATGATGTCGTTGCTGTTAACTGCAGCAACCAGCTGAATTGGAAGACCCATTTTCTGGGCAATACAGCCAGCTAGAAACAAAAGTGAAAAAACACATGCATACTTGAGAAAGAAACATTAAAAACAGATTCAACAAAGAAGTGTTTTGTAAGTTGATTGAGCATTCAAGTTCAGAAGTGAGCACAAATGACAACCTCTAATAAACCTCCAGATATCAATCTTAAATGCCTTGGTAGAGCCCCGTATTACAAAATCCTAGGACACAATGCATCTCCTGGCAAATCAGCCCACTGAACATCTCCGGATCTGAAGATGGACAGGCAGGAGATCGAGAGGTCAGACAGCTGCCACACAAGCAAAAGAGAAGAAGTTTGGAGGTTCTTGCAGATTATTAATACTGCCTCGGATGGGCAGCCTGGAAATACAGTGAAAGCAGCTGTGTGTATTAAATCCTTTTCATACTACTGCTGTGTGTCTAATTCAGGACGGAGGCAGTCAAGTATTCACACTGAAAGGGCCAGATTGGGCAGTTAGGAGTGGCTCTCTTGACAGCACACTATCTAAATCAGGTAAGACAAGGGAGAACTTCACACCTCTATTGAAGTCTTACTTGGGAAATCAGAGCCACAGTATTTTCGCTCTTTTCTGGATCAAACATGTTCTGTCCTTTTCCAATGTGTCCACCCTCAAGATAGCTACAGTCATCATTAAAGGGTGGTTTCAGATTTTCTGCACCTTGCAAATCATCAGAGACACTTGAATGAGTAATAACCAGATATGAGTAATAAAATATAAGTGGTTCTGAAGAAATCCTACCAGAGAGTGGGTGTTTTAATAAATAGCAATGCCCAGCATTTGCAAAACATTTTCAGGTCACAGAGCACTCATTCTCTTCCCTAACCCATCTTTCCTTCCTTCACCTGTGACATTTCCTCCCCCTCCTGTTGGCACAACAATTTCCACCACTGGCAGTGTGGTGCTATCCAGGGTCGGGGTGCACCGAAAGTAAGCATAGAAGTAGTGAGCAATCTGCACCATAATCCTCGACCAATTGACGGAATTCAGGCTCATCAGGTTGTTCCTTCTGGCAAAATCGACATCAGCAAACAGTTCCTTGATAGGCTCATCGATTTCATCGCTGTTCCCGTGAACTGTCAGAAAGAAAAAGGAAAGAGTAGATGTACTGACATCAGTGCCAAATCAGTGCCATCGGGCACAAAGTATTTCTGCTCAGAAATAGGGCCAGACTGAAGTCCTGGGGTTTGCTGCAGCCAGGATTGTCCTGAGCTGTCTATCTTGGGGGCTGTTTGAGTTGGGGTTACTTAAACCATAAAATTGAGAGGCAAAAGAAGTGGGGTCACCCCTTCATCCTTTTAGTTCCAAGAAATGGTGTTCAATTCAGTGCAGGTGAATGGAGACAGCTCTAATGTGAGGCCAGGAGACGAGGAAGTCTTGAACCACTCGGTCATCAAACTGGGAACACATGCTAAAAGCCTCTCCTTAGCAAGACAGCAGGGCATAGTCACTTTGATGGAAATGACTCAGATGGCTGCAGCAGCAAAAACAGCAGCCCCTGGAGACATTTGGGGTCACAATTTCAACACAGCAGGGCCACAACAAGGACAATCCTACAGTAATGCCAACCAACAAAGACGTGGACATTGTCTTCAATGACGGTGGTCATCTGAAGTTCCTGTATCTGGGTGCACAACCCTTTGGGTAGCAGAACAAAGATGTCCACATTCTTCTGCCCTCTCACACTCTCAATTGCTGAGCTCCCTGTGTCCCCTGAAGTCCCTGTTTCAAAGCAATGAAGAAACAAGAAATGCAAACATTGACACACCAATCAAAATTGCATCACCAGACTTTAAAAAAAAGATGTGGAGGTGCTCCACGAGATACTTTTGGTTAGAGGAGCCTCCTTGGCATTGACAGGATCCCTCATCAGTCACCCATGAGGCAACACCACTATTCTGGGGCACCTACATGGTGGGCTGTAGGATGACAGCTCTCAAGGTAAAAATCTTCCCAAAAGCTTTACTCCTTCCAAAGAGAAATACTCACCAACCAGAACATTGATGTGCTTCTGCTTTTTCTCCAAGAAATACTGTAAAAACTGCCCAGTGCAGGACAAGGACAGATCCTTGAAAGCGTAAGTAACCCCATGCCAGAGCTCCAAAACATTCAGCCCATCCTTCAACCTGGACAGATGAACAACATCCTTGTGTCTGAACTTGCTGAAAGCCCTGTCAATCAGATCTAGTGGAAAAACAATTAGAAGCGCTGTCAGAATAGATGCAGGACAACTTATCTGTGGTTGCCTGCATCTGTCCTCTGTGTGCTCCTGGGAAGCAAAGACAAAGACTCTCCATTGCTGGAGAGGTGACATATCCAAGAAGTTGTTTTTAGCTATTAGGAGGAAGCCAGCCAAGCTCCATTGCCTTCAATAGCTCCACAGTGAAGAACTCTAGAGGAAATCTGACACAACCAAAGCAAACTGTTAAATCACAAAATAAAGGAAACCCAAACTTTTATCATTAGCACACTGTTGAGACAGAGGTTGTAGCTGCCCTCTGGTGGAAAGGATGGTTTAAAAACATTACAAATGGAATCACAGAGAGCATGGAGTAGCTGAAAGCCATTGGCAGGAAGGTAAGGTCCGGTGCTAGCACTGCACTCCTCCAGCAGTCAGCAGGGCCACAGCACTAGCAATTGCTATTGCAGTCACCACAGGCCCCGTGTGCATGCAGGATACACATTTTCCAAAAGGTAACAAGCCCTAGCAAGGTGACAGAAGAGAAAGGGCAGAGGAAAGGTCAGGCAAGAGTGCAGCAGGCTCCATCTTCTGGGCGCTGTGAAGATGCTTAAGCTAAGGCAGCACCCAAACATCCCAAAATCCTCACAGGCATCTCTGCGAGCAGCTCCCACTTGAGACTCACCGCTAAGTGTGCTACGTGGGATCAGCTCAGGCTTGACAAAGAGGAAACATATCTCCTTTACTAGCTCAGGGTAGGAGAGGTGTCTCCATTGTTGCAGTGTGGGCCTGTCCAGCGAGGGGATGCAGCTGGGCATGAAGAGCCCACCATCAGGTGCATAGCCAGAGAAGAGGGCTCCCTCGAAGTCCACGGCCCCCGTGCCTCCCCGTGTGCTGATGTACTCCATCGGTGCTGGGTGGGCGCTGCGGTCACTGACAAAGTCATGGATTATCTGCTCTGCTGGGAGCACTCAAACTGACCCTAAAATATTTCCCATGTAGACACATGGGGCTGGAGGATGGTGTTGTGCGGGGTTTGCTCTGCCTGTGCCCTTCTCACCCTGTCCTGAACATGTCTCCTCTAGTCAGTCACTGTGTGGGCACCTGGTGTCTCCTGAGGGGTGGGTGCAAAAGCTGGAGCTTTAAAATAAAATTACTTAACATTTTTTTTTTTTTTTTAAAGGAAATGGGAAAGGAGACAGTAAGGGGAGAGAAGGAAAAGGGGGAGGAAAGAGAGGGGAAAGAGGGAAAGGGGGAAGGGAAGTGAAGGAAAGGAGGAGAAAGAGATGAAGAAAAGGGGGGAAGGGAGGAAAAGGAGGTAAAGAAAAGGAGGGGAAGGGATAAAGAGAAGGGAGGGAAGGGGTAGAAATGTGGGAAAAAAGAGGGGAAAGGGGGTAAAGAGGGAGTAAAAGGGGGAGGAGAAAAGGGGAAAAGTTAAGGGGGGAAAAGGGGAAGAAAAGTTAAGGGGAAAAGGAAAGAGGATAAGGGAGATTATGCTTCTATAGCAGCCTGATTTTTTTCCAGGATTTAACTCAAAGGGCGACGAGTACAGCAAACCTCCAGGATTTTTTTTTTTTTTTTTTTTTTTTTTTTTTTTTTTTTTTTTTTTTGCGGGGGAGGGGCGAAGCCTGCCGGCCTTCCTTAGCCAGAATACTTCTTTCCTTCTTCAGTCTTTTCCCACCACCCCTCCTTCCAACAACACCGCAGCGTTTTACCCATCCCGGTTCCCCTCCCCCCCGGCCCACTTCGCCCCGCTCTGCCCCGCGGCCCGCCCCACCTCGGCGCTGCGCCTCCGGCCCTTCGCGAAGCTCCGCAGCCCTTTGCTGGCTCCGCCCCGAGCTGTAGGGGCGGATCGGGGCGTCCTGCACAACCCTCGGGCAGCCCGTTCCAGTGCTTCACTGCCCTGTTTGTAAAAACCTTTTTCCTTATACCCAAAGTAAAAAGGTCCATTCACAGCAGGCTGGAATAAACAGTTGGCGGGGCATGGCGTTGCTCTTCAGGGGCAGCTCAGGCTTTAATCAGTGATGAAACCTCCCCAGGGCCATCCCCGGGGTCACCCAAAGCCCCGGGGTCACCCCAGGACCCGCCATGGGGACGTGGCCGCTCACCTCAGCCAGCTCCAGCACACAGGGCAAACCCAGCAGTGCCGCAGGGTGTAAGCAGGTGGTTTTGGGCCCGTGTGTTTTTAATTCTCTGTGTATTTTTGGAAGGCAAACGAGCCTTCCATACACCCTCAGGTTAGTTATTAATCCCTTGTTTACCAGCTTTCCTTCTCTCGTTGTGCTCCTTCAGCAGCTGACAGAAGACAACATCTCCAAGCAGGGCAGTGAAATCAGACCAATAAAGGAAAAACAGAGAGCTATACTAACGTCGTTTGCCTCCTCTACACTGATGTCTCCCTTCTCTCAGAGCAGCGTGATGAATTTGGGATTCATGCAGAGGCAGAGCACATTGTGAGCAGGAGGAAGAAACCCACACAAACTGATAGCTTTTATTAGCAATACAATGCAATTCAATTCTATCAATATGCATCTGATCATCTTGACAAGATGCTACAGCCCTGCAGAGTCACCCTGATGGGTCCTCACCTCTTCTACCACCACCAGATTTTTATGCCTCCATGCATTCTCTTCCCATGCGGGAATTAGCAGCATGAGATTAATTAATAATGAGATTAATAATCAGCTGTAGCAACGGATCAAGAGCTGGGAAATGAAACGGCCTGCTCATGCCAAGTGCCTCCGTGTTTTTGGACTTGGACTCTGTCTGTCCTGAGCACTTCATGGCTGCTCAGCTGCTCTTTGGACCTGACAGAGATCAGCTGTTTGCAGGCACCAGCTAAGGCTACTGTGTCACCTTTTTTAGTAACGTTGCATCAGTTTCCATCTCCCTGAACTGGATTTCCTCAGCCTCACAAGGGAAAGCAGAAAGGCATATGCAGCAGTGAGAGATGGGTTTGGGTGCCTTTTCCATACCTCCTGCAAAGCACCCCCAGGCCCGGCAGAGCTGCAGAGCACGGATGCATCACTGGATGGCAGCAAAGCCTCGCACACAAGGAGGAGATGCTCAAACGCAGCCTTGTCCTGGTTGTTCCCACCCTTCCTCAGTGCCCTTCACCCTCAGTGCACCCAAGCAGTGTGTGCTTAGCCGGGATTTCTGGCAGCAGAAAGGAACGCCTCTCCAAAGGGCTCTGTTTTACAGCCGAGGAAGAGGAGAACAGGAGATGTCCTGCAGCAGGAGGCCAAACTATGGAGCTGGGTGGCCAATACAGGGGCTCACTGTGGTGTAAGGATGTCCTATATCTTTACCCCATCTCCTTGAAGGTTCCAGGGGTTTATCACCCTCCATTCAGCACACTTCTCAGTGTGCTTCTTCTCAGTGGTCTCAGGAGCCTACACCCAGGGTGAGACTCAGAAAAGGACATATGGAAATACTCCAACTCACAACCAGGACCAGAAAGTGTTGAATTTATTAAAAAAAAAAATCAGTAAACCACAATGACACAATGCTTACTGCCCTGTACAGAGTATGTCCCCCCTCTCAGACACAGAATTGTGAACTGTCAGAGGAAGCAAGGAGTTTTCAGATAGAACCTGTAAGGTTTGGGCCAAAAATCAAAATAATTCATTTCTGCTATTCTCACTAATGTGTGTTGAGGTTTGGGTTCAATGGCAGGAAGGACAGAAAAGACTGCAGATTGTCTGCAACTGCATGGGTAAGTTTTATATTAGATGCATTTCTTCCAGCCTCAGGTCAAGGAGATATGAGACAAAAAAAGTACAATTACAAATGAATCATTGTGCAAGAAGCTGCTCCTTTCTTCATAGAATCATAGAATCATAGAATCATAGAATCATAGAATCATAGAAACACAGAATGCCTGGGTTGAAAAGGACCACAATGATCATCCAGTTCCAACCCCCTGCTATGTGCAGGGTCACCAACCAGCAGACCAGGCTGCCCAGAGCCACACCCAGCCTGGCCTTGAATGCCTCCAGGGATGGGGCATCCACAGCCTCCTTGGGCAACCTGTTCCAGTGCATCACCACCCTCTGGGGGAAAAACTTCCTCCTAATATCTAACCTAAACCTCCCCTGCCTAATTTTAAAACCATTCCCCCTTATCCTATCTCTATTCACCCTCGTTAATAGCCGTTCCCCCTCCTGTTTATATGCTCCCTTCAAGTATTGGAAGGTGTTGAGGTGAATTTAGTTCTTTTCCCCTTTTTCTACATCTGAAATTTACGACTCTATATTGTAGCTATCTCACCTGACATGAGATAGGAATTCTCCATGTAACAGCTTCTGTTCCAGCGTACAAATGTGTAAGCATACTTTTCCCCCACACCCATGGTGGTTTTACAGTGCAATGAGCTGCCAGCATGTCGACCCTTTCACCATGAGTAGGTGTGGCACTTCCCTGCCATGAAGTGTTTTACAATAGGCTCAAGGACGTCCATGTTGTGGTTTGGGTCTTGTGGATCAAAGTGCAGAACCCAACTGTAGCAATAGAACAGGAAGGGAATGTGAGGATGGGGTTGCGCAATGCTCAGTTCCATGAGGAGACACCGAAAATGCTCTTTCCTAGAGAAGGTTGTGCAACCCAGTCCAACTCAGCCAAAGGTTGCATTGAACATGCAGGCCAAATTTTCTCTCAAAAACTGCAGTCACGTAGGATGTTGGTTCTATCACTGCCCTCCAGGCAAGAAGAGGAATGAAGATAAGGAAAGTGCTGTGGTAGGTGCACAGCTACAGCGCTTTTTCTTTATCAGCTTTCCCAGGTGACTTTGGGAAAGTTTCTCAGTCTCAGTGCACTTCATCATGTATAAAGCATGGATACCTATGCTTATGGAGGTACTGTGAATAAAGTAAATGTGGCAGAAGCACAAAATAGGACTGCATGGTGGCAATTCACTGGAATAGGTTGTCCAGAGAGGTTGTGGATGCCCCATCCCTGGAGGCATTCAAGGCCAGGCTGGATGTGGCTCTGGGCAGCCTGGTCTGGTGGTTGGTGACCCTGCACGTAGCAGTGGCACTGAAACTAGATGATCATTGTGGTCCCTTTCAACCCAGGCCATTCTATGATTCTATGATTCTATGATTCTTTGAATTTTGGACTTTGCCTGAAGCTGTGACCTTGCGAGCACCATGGTTATTTCTCACGGAGTGTCCCCCTAGCCATGAACCTGCTGAAATTTGGATGCTGTCAGACCACACACAACCTCACAGCAGCGTCATGCTTCAGCCTCGTTTGTACATTATTTTTGTGTCTTTGCTTTCCTCATTTGAAGAGCACTATTTGCTAGGGGAGGTCATGGGGGTTTGTTTGTTTACATTTGTTTTAAATATATACTGTGGTTCTGTGTTTGGCTCAGAGCAAGACAGAAAAACCTTTACCATTGTGCATTCATTCTGCAGCGTGAAGACATAAGTGCAGATACCAGTGAGGATCACCACAGTGTGTGAAGCTCCTTTAGATATCATGGGTGTGGGACACAAAGTAAACTGCTCTGACAGAGCCATTTCAAGGACAGAGGCATCAATATAGTGCACACAGAATCATAAACTCATAGAAAAATTAAGGTTAGAAATGAGTTGTACATCAGGACTCACGTGCAATTGGCAGGGCACACAGACACACAGGTTCCTCCTCCTGACTGTACGGGCCTGAGAAACTCTGCCTGACTAATTTGCAGCCATTCACTGTGAGCAGTCATTAAATGTGCCATTCTCCTTGATAAATCAGGATCAAGGAAAGCATGAACCAGGTGGAGAGGTGAGCATCATCTCAAAGTGACAACCAGGTGTATCTCCAGGAGTTCACCCGATCACCTGTAGGCACTCTGATGTTGCCACTCTTTGCCTCCCAACATGCAATTCTCCACTTGGTCAGATGAAGGTTGGCTTATCCACACTGTGTTCTAGGGGCTATTCATACACTCAGATCATACAGAGACATATGCACTGCAAATGTGAGGTGGGATGAAATGAAAGGCATTTTCCTTCATTTAAATGCTCACTGGCTCTTCCAGATCATCATCCTCACTAATGGCTAATCACTCCATTTCTCTCTCAGTGTTTTCTTTTCATGACTGACGTAAAACTGCTCCATAAGCAGTGAGCATAATTTTCAGTTTCAGTCCCTTGGCACTCTATAAACTAAGAGGTGGGATGAAGGACAGCCCCATCCCTACAGGTACCAACAGCAGTAGTCAGCTCTTCTCTAAGCTATGCCACCCAGGTGACCATTGGCAAGCAAAGCTAAGATAGGTTTCATGCTATCCATGGAAATCTTTGCCTTACTCTTGAAGAAGAAATGCTGGGCCTTTGCTTCCTTTGGAGCAAAGGTCTGAAGAGGACATGGCTGATGACAAGGGCCAAAGGCTTCCTTCTCTTTACTTCAGCATTAATAGGAAGTTTTATCAAGCGGTGGTGCTTTGTGCAAACCATCACTTTCAGCAGTCTTATCGAGGCTCTGATACTGACTTATCTAATCTAAAACAATATGAACTGGTGCTTGCACCACTACAACTTGAAAGGTACAGCCTGGAGCCAGCCAGCCTGGTCCTGATTCCATTAGACCATCAAGACAACTTTAGAAAGAGAGAAAGCTGGGAAAGGTGCCACATTTAATCTTAGTGCTGTCTTGGTAATGCAACCCAATGAAAGCTTTGTGGATATAAGGACAGAGAATTAACTGCAGCAGAAGCATCTTTTCCTGTCCTGTCCAAACTTTTGAAGCAATGCAGCCATGTGGCCAACTTAAAGAAACCTTTGTTCTTGAAATAAAAAACAAGTGAACCAAAGATGAGAAAACTGAGCAGCAGATCAAGTTCCCAGGTGCAAGCACAACAGAAATAGAGATGATCAAAGGAATAATATGGCTTCAAATAGAGGGAAACCCACATGGGAAACCATAGCTGATGAGATTGTTACCAACCCCTTTGAATGGCTGTGGGTTTTGGGATACCCAACTGGGCTTGCATGACAGGAAGCTGTGATTCAATCAACAAAATCTTAAATTAGAACTATGGCTCAAACTGGAGTAGGCAGAGAAGGATTTTTCCTGCAGGATCCCTGAGATGCACCATAACGTCCAGGTCACCAAGAAGCAGTGCATTAAGAGGGGGTTTTTCCAGTGCCCTGGCAGACAACGTGTGAAAATGTTCACAGTTCATGGGAGCTGAGAATGGGAATCCGAGGAAGGGCTTGAAGGAAGGTGATAAAAGCTTGCAGCTGCTTCAAGGGCAGCTGTATGGTTATGGCAGATGATACAAGAGTCACCAGTCAACTGCACCCTGGGGTGAAGCAGGCCCAGCACTGCCAGGTGACAGAAAGGATTGTCCTGCTCTGCTTTGCCTGGTGCAGCCTCACTCAAGCAGTGTGTGCAGGTTTGGGCACCAGAACATAAGAAGGACAAAAAACTATTAGAGGGAATACAAAAGAGGACTACATAGGTGGTGGAGGGTCTAGAGGGCAAGACATGAGGAGTGGCTGAGGTCCCTTGTTTTGTTCCTTTTGGTGATGATCTTGCTTTGAGCAAGAGGTTAAAACAGAGCCTTTCGGAGGTTGCTCCCAACTGGCATTTCTGTGATTCATCACCTTGGGACACAGAGAATTTGGATACCTCCATGCCTAGGAGGGAGCTGAGAAGTTTTGCGTATCTTTATCTTTGATCCAGATGAGGAAAGGGAGATGAGACACTTGTGTCCTTTTTTCAGACAAGTTTCTAGAGTCTACGCATTATCTTCAAAGCAAGTTAAACAACTAAGTACCTGATGGCTTTCCACAAGACATAGCCTCCTCAATAATACTTGAAAATGGTCCTTGCTTTTTCTCTTTCTACAAACCAAATCCAAGATTTAGGCTATGAACTGAGTTTTAATGACATGCCTAATAGACTCAGCCTTGTGCTGATCAGGTGCTTTTCCACGTCTCTGGAAAATTAGAGATCTCATGTTTTAAAATATCCCATATTCTGGTGGAGAGATGTACAAATATTCTGAACTTTGCTACTGAGATTAAGTTTATCTCACCTGCCGTTTACTTAGCAAGCCTGCCTAGGTAATAATTACCCTGGCCAAATTTAATTCAGTAAAGGTTTCTTCTTTCTTCTTCTGCTTTTTTCTAAGAACTTTAGCATTTCTTTAGTAGGGGAAATAGAAAACCACAGGAAATTAAGTGATAAGTCCCCCTGGAAATTAATTCAGTTCATATAGTCTGGACATCTCCCACCAAATGAAAGAAAGAGAATGTAACTGTTCAAGATTCTGATGGTAGGTGGGAGAAATGGGCCACTTGTATGAGAATTCACCCCACTTCAAATGTAAGCTGTCTTCTACAGGTATCATCTCCTCCGTTAATATGAGATATGTCAATACGCTCCCAACTGCAGTCTTGGAGAGATGTGGACTATAGATTACTGCAGTCAAGGCTGGAAATGCAATCAGGAATACTTGTTATTATAATACTTGAATACTTGTTATTATAAATTACTTAAAATTATCAATGATCAAAAATAAAACCTCTTTATTTTGTCTACAAGTGTTCTGTTGGTCTTATGTTGTATACTTCTACGTAACTCAGCCACCCAGATTAGGCATGACAGTCATATAAAATTCTGTGGGACAAAACCTGGTGGGCTTTTCTAGATCCTTTCTTGAGCTCTGGTCCCATTTGCTGTTTTAGTCTTGGTGGTTCTGTTTCATTTCAAGCTGATGTGGGTCTTCCAGGGAAAGTATGGGTCTGGGACATCTGCACTGTCAAGCTTCCTTGGAGCTGGGGATATTAGATGCCCCTTCCAGCTCCTAAGGTTGGGTTCATCTTCCCTAAAATGAAATGTTTAGAAACACCCTGTTCACATAGGCTTCTTCTGAAGAGGCTGGAGAGAGATAAGCAGCCCTGGAATACTCCTCTTGTATTTCTCTCTTTTGGCTCAACTACACATCAGCTCAGATGCAGTCACTGCACTGCACATGGCTGGGGTTACCTGAGGAAGCTCCGTCTCCACAGACTTGGCAGACACACATTCACTCCAGCTTGCACATGTAAATAAGTGAGAACTGGGCATCTGGCAGCGTCACTCTCATACCACCACAAAAAGGCCAAACATGCAGTGAGAAGGCAGAATGAAAGACTCATGAAGAGGAGAAGGCATTTGGATGAAAAGTGGCAAAAAAATTGATAATTTTGGGAGATGTCAACAGGGACAGAAGACATGAGATGAAGAAGCTGAACCTTGGGTGTCTGAACTCTCAGAATAAGTGTTTGGAAGCTGTGCAGCAACCTGGGATGCTTGGCCATGCTTGGGGACGTTCCATGGGGACAGTGTTGGGATTGGAGCCCAAGCAATAAGCTCAGCCTTGAGGAGAGGAACTGAGCCCAGCGAAGGGCTGCTGCTGGTCTTGCTTCTGATGCAGGATTTGAGAGAAATGCAGCTCCAAGGGCTGAACTCATAAGTTCCTTCACAAGTTACTGTGTCTTCTCTAGGGAAAGGAGAGGAAAAGGATTTTAGTATTGGCCTCTGGTAACAGCTTTGGTTGATTGATCACTGGTGCCACCAATCCATCCATCTATGTGAAAGCTCTTTCTGAAGCCAAGGTCATAGTGATGGAGCATGAACTTCAGGCTGGGCTGCTAGAATTTAAATTTGAGTCCTGTTTTTCCTTAGGGGACAATGATGGTTTTGTGAATTGTGCTACATCTGGGTTACACCAAAAACCACACTTACAAAGAACCATGAAGCATCTGCAGGAGGGAGTGAGCTAATCCTGCCAGCACACAGCCATGACTATTCGTGCCCATGCTGAAGACCCAGCATGCACAAACCAGAAACCCCACTGGTACCGTTTCCAAGGGACATCATCATCTCTCCCCACTTTCTCCTCTTTCAGATGCACACGTTCAGACCGTAAGCTGATTAGATTAATTGTCTTGTTCCGTTTATAATTAACCTTTTTGCAATTCTTTGGGTTTTTTTACTGTTTGTTTATGGATGCCACGTTGCTCCCACCATAAAACATGGGACTTTCTCTGCCCCTGCATTGTAAATCGAGGTTTCTAAGTTGTAGAGCAATTTATCACTGACCATTGCCCAGTTTTATGTTAATGTTTGAACGTGGCAATAAAGGAATTACATCATCTTACCTCTGACCAACTTTAGGGCAAAAGGTCCTTATAAAACCAAGCTGTGCATACCAGCAAGGCATCTTCTCTTGTGTTGGGAGCAACAAAAGCCTTCCATCATGAGCTTCACTGGAAAGTACGAGCTCCAGTCCCACGAAAACTTCGAGCCTTTCATGAAAGCCCTTGGTAAGTGCCTGTGTGCATTCTGTGCTGCTTTGCCTCAGCAGTTTCCGCTGATATTTGGAATAGCCCAACTGTGTTGATGTGCTGCTGATGTAGACTGAAAGCAATCTGTCAGATTTCCTATTTCTGTCTGTTACTCTGCAGTTGTTGTTTTCTAAATAAGTGTGCATGGAGATATGGCCTCAAAATAGAAGAGAAAGCGTCACTCTCACTGATGGCCTGAGGTCAGGCAATGCTGGGTGTAATTTTACAGCTTGCAAGAGAGTTCCAGCAGTCCCAGCAGGCCGGGTGCTGCAACACGTGCTAAGCCAGCAGGACCTGGCTAGCTTCAGACAGTTGTAGATCTGTCCCATCAGATTGTGAAACATCAGAGTAAGCAGGACACTGCTCACCACTGCACAGCTCCAGATTCTACCATTCATCAGAAAAATAGTCAGGTTGTCTAAATGCTTAGTGATGAATGTGGCTGGCTCGATTTCCAGCAGGGATTTAGGAGGGGCTGCACCACCTCTGCATAGCTTTGTGCAGGAGGGGCTCTGTCTGCCAGATCAACTTCATGGTTTGGGGGAAGACTTTAGTGATCTGGTTCTGAGAGACCCTGAATCTCATGAAAAAGAAAAAAAAAAGTTTCCTCCTTCTTCCTTGATTTATCCCATTTTCTCTGCTTGCTTTTCAGTGAGGGAAGGAAAACTTCTTTCTTGGCTGGTGAGATAGCTATTCTACTTCTAGACAACTTCCTTGAACAAGGGAGAACTCTAGTTCCCACACAGAACCCAGGAGGACATTATATGTTATTACTCCTTCCCACTGAAGCCTTGTGGCCATTGAGGAACTGCCATCCTTGAGAGGCTGTTCCACAATAGAGTAGAAATCCTCCAAGCTGTGTGTCCTCAGATTCCATTGCGTTCATTAGGCAGCAGGAGTCCACCCAGTGATGGCTCCAATGTCCTTCTAACATCTCTTGTTTCTGCACAGGGCTTCCTGATGATCAGATCCAGAAGGGTAAGGACATCAAGAGTGTCTCAGAAATTGTGCAAAATGGGAATAAGTTCAAGATTACTGTGACTACTGGCTCCAAAGTAATGGTCAATGAGTTCACCATTGGGGAGGAATGTGAGATAGAAACGCTGACAGGAGAGAAGGCCAAGGTGAGACTTCAGATCCCGCTCTGTCCAAGCTGAGGGGTTGAGGGACATTGCATCTCATAGATGCATACATTTATGGAATCATTTGAGTCAGAAGGGATACTTAAAGGCTATCCAGCCCAACTCCCCTGCAATGAACAGGGACACCTACAGCCAGATCAGAGTGCTCAGAGCCCTGTCCAGCCTGACCTTAAATGTCTCCTAGGATAAGGCAACCACCACACCTCTGGGCAACCTGTTCCGTTACAGTCATGCCCCTTCACATGGGCCAAAGGGAATAACCACATCAAGGGTATTAAATCTAAAGTGTTAGATGAAGGGGGCAAGAGCTGGATAATTCCCCAGACCGATTCTGCCTCTTGCAGTTTGCATGTGTGATTTAATGCATACAAAGGGTTTAATTGCTGAAACCAAGCCTGCAGGTGTGACACTCACTGCCCTGCTCCTTGTAGACCCTCTGCAAATGTCTTAAAAATAAATTTCTGAAAGTGACAGTGCACTGCTGTGTGACCTTCTGACAAACTCAGAGCCTGGCTCTCTGGGTTTCCACCTCCCCTCTGCTTCTACAAGGCACCATACATCCTCCCCTCTCAGCATCTCTGCAGATGAAGCTCTGCATTTTTAAAGCTATTTTATTGGAAATATAGAAAGCCAATATTTTAATAGCCACTTTGGAAAAGGAGGATAGAGAGGCTTTGGTAAATTCTTCTGACTGCAAACCTTTCTGTCTGAAAAGTTTGAAGTGAAAAGAGGTTTACTTTGTTATGCTGCAAAAAAAACCATACTCCTCCTTCATTTTGTTGACTTAAAGGTAGCACAAGAAAGTCAACCAATGAATCATAAACCAATAAACCTGTCCTTTTAAGTCCCAGAGGCTGTTAGCTTGCCTGCCAGCCTTTTGTACTGCTGCTGTTTACGGTGGGTGAGATGATTTGACAAGGTGAGGATTTATGACTCTGGAAACTTGGTCAGCTCCAGTTCCTGGACAACACTTTTCAATGATTCATGAAATGTCAAGATGGCACCACTGGCAAATATTGCATCTCAGCTCCACACTGGGAGAAGATGACACTGCAGGGACTTTTGAAAGCAGGAGGAATGATAACTGAAGAAATGCCCCAGTGAGCTGGGCTCTGAGAGTAGTACTTGCCTTGTGTGGTTTCTAGCATCCCTGAAGACCCATGAACAGAAACCAGGGGTTACAAAAAGAGTTTTACCTTCCATAAATCAGCAGCTTGAGGGCAGATGAAGATGTTGTGCAGATGGACAAACAGGTGAACAGAAATTGATTTTGCTGTGTTATTTCTCTGAGTAATTTCAACAATCAATCAAGGCTGCCCTGAGGGTGTCAGTGCTGTCTGAAGCCTTTATAGACATGTAGTTCCTGGGGGGCAGAAACTCAACAGACATACCAATTCAGCTGAGACCTTTCCAGAAAAATTGTATCTCTTTCAAAGAGGCTTGCAGAGCCCAAAGTAAACACCCATACTCTTGCTGTGTTGCGGTCATCACCAGCACAACAATCCCTCCTCCTCTTGGGAAAGCAAAATCACCGGGGAGCAGCTTGCTCCCCACAGTTTCACAGGAGATAGTAGCATCTCAGTACAGAAGGAGAAGGACAAAATGCAGGAGGTGAGCAGTGCTAACATTAACGCCTTTGTCTCTTCCCTTCTTACCAGTGTATTGTTAACATGGAAGGTAACAACAAACTGGTTGCTAACTTGAAGGGTCTGAAATCCGTGACCGAACTCAATGGAGACACCATCATCCATGTAAGTGGAGAAGAGAAGGGCAATGGTCAGATTAACAGTGCAGACAGCTGCCTTCAGGGGTCCAAGGGGGCCCAGGCACTGCAAAGCCTCCAGTGATGCTAGAGACCTTAAACAGGTGCTGGAGATGAGCACATGCTTGCATTCGGCTCTGTAGCCAAAGCAGATCAGTTGACCAGGCAATGAAGGCATTGTTTTTGAAACAGTCTGATTCACTAAGTGCCCTCTTAGATCCTACTAGATCCTACTGGGCACTGCTGATCAAAGTTATATGTAATGAGGGCATATTTTCAGCCATATTTATAGGTTTAGGGTGGGGCCTGGCACCTGTAAAGAGGAAATGTGCAATTCTGATTCCAGTCAATGTCAGATTATCCTTCACAGAATCACAGAATGGCCAGGGTTGGAAGGGACCTCAAGGATCATGAATCTCCAACCCCCTGCCACATGCAGGGCCACCAACCTCCCCATTTAATACCAGACCAGGCTGCCCAGGGCCCCATCCAACCTGGCCTTGAACACCTCCAGGGATGGGGCATCCACAGCCTCTCTGGGCAGCTGTTCCAGCACCTCACCACTTTCTCTGTAAAGAATTTCCCTTTGACATCCAACCTAAATCCCCCCTCCCTCAACTTAAAACCATTTCCTCTTGTCCTGCAGTTATCAACCCTTTCAAAGAGTTGATTCCCCTCCTCTATGTAGGCTCCCTTTAAGTATTGAAATGCTGCAATCCTTATCTATGTTGGGGTAGTCATGAGTATATCTCAAGCTTTAATAATTTGATTTATAGATGATTAGATTGGAGATCAGTCCTGTACTGATTTGCAAGACCAGATCCTTTCCAAGTAGGTTTGGAGCAAAGTGCAATGCAAAGCTAACAATTTCTATTGTTTTTCAGACAATGACTAAAGGAGACCTCACCTACAAGAGAATTAGCAAGAGAATCTAGAGACCTAGCACGCACTTATCATTTTACCGTGTAAAATGAGTCCATTAAAGTAAAATTTGTATTAATACATCTTCATAATAAACCTCTTTGCTGTTGCTATAAAGAAGTGCAAGCCTCCAAAAGTCACAAAAATCCTGGAAAAAAACTGTGCAGCAGGCTGAGCCAAGCCATTATGAGACCCTCTGTGTTGCTTGCTTGTCAGCCCCATTCTGAGAGACTGGCACCACTGTCCTTCTTGGGATGTACTGCTGGGTTGTACACAGCTGGATGGATGGAAAAGTACTGTGCCAAGACCACAGAAAGGGTTCTGTCCCCTTTCCTTAAAGACTTGGCCAAAGTGACATCAAAGTAATTGGCAAGGCCAAAGGATGGGGTGGTTGAGGGTGGTAGATGTTGGTGAACCTGCCTGGAATGCTGCCTTGGGGCAGAGACCACCACTGGGGGAGTTGAGGCACCCAGCAGCCACCCCTATGCTCACTTATTCATAAGAGTAGCCAGCCCTACAGGCTCCAGCCACCCCATCACCATCTCTTCCCCATCCTTTCCAACCAGCAGAAGGGCACCAGACAGCCTTTAGGTGTTTTGCCACAAACTGTGCCTGATAATTGGGTTACTGGAAATAAACTCTGGGGTGAAATACAGGTTTTCTCTGCTGAGAGGAGGTTAACAATGATTATTCATAGCGTAGACATAGGAGAACCATGGTCAACTTCAGTGCTTGGTGCTGCAGGCTGGATGGAGACCTGGTTTTCTGAAATCACGAGAGAGGAAATTCTCCTTTCTTAGCTGACTTTTCCAAGCTCTATGCTTGAAAGCTAATTGGGATTTTTTGCTGGGAAATGAGTGTACTGCTTGTGTGATATACTTACCTAGAATGATGTTCTCACAACAATTCAAAGCTATAAGGATGTTAGGAAAACAACACCAATGCCACCCTATCTCCTTCTACAATCCCAATGTGTGCTGTTAAAGGACTTATTTGTCCTCATGTGCATCTCTGCCATAATTTCCCCATCAAAGAAGGCTTTCAAGCTGCAGATTGGTATTGATCTTCATGTTAGGAACAAAACCAATAGAGATTGTCACAGCTGAGGTCAGGTAGGTTCCTCCTTGACAAGTGGAAGGATCTAGTTCAACATCGCCTAAAGAGCTGAAGTTTGTGTCCAGCAAACCCATTTTAGATCTGGAGGATCACCACCAAAATCACTGAAAAATGTCAAGAGGAAAAGGCCTTGCTATTCTTGCTATTTTTGCTGAGGAGCTGGTAGGGGATTTTTGAATAATCAGTCCTTTTTCATCTCTTTGTTATCAATGAAGATCTGGAGCAAGTAATTTGGATTTACAAATGGGCAGACAGCAAAGATTTTTTTGTTATTTGGGAATTCATCCATTGCTATTAGACTTTTCCTTCTCTCCGTTCAGGCTCGGTGCAAAATTGATTAAGCACCTAAGATGAAGGACTGGTACAGGCAAGCATCAGAGCCCCCAGCTCTAAGCAAAGGGGGTTCCCCCTCCTGGAGGACTGCCTGTTCAATAAAAACAATCCACACAGCCACTGCACCACACTACTGCGAATGGCACCTGGCATGGACTTATCTCATGTCCATCTGCTGCCACCACTGTGGATATAGTGTGATTTTTAACAAACTAACTAACTTCTCTTAATTAATTTATCTTTAGACAGGAATCCCATTTAGGCACTCAGTCACTGTGGACAGAGTCCACACAGGTTGATATTACACCCATGTCACCTGCAGAACCATTGTTCATCAGTTTTTCATCAGAAAAAGATCACTTTACTCAAAATACCATCTGTATTTCTTAGTTGTTTTCCACTTGATGCCCAAAGGCATACAAGACTCTTCTTGGAACCAGCTTCCCACTTATACTGTCTATTGGTCAACCACACATAGGTATCACTGGCAAGAAGTGATGTCATCACAAGGAAGTGATGAAAAAAAATTAGGACAGAGCCAGTTAAAAATTTAACTGAGGACTGCAGGACTTGCCCAGAGAGAAACTGGCTTTCAGTAAGAATGTAAATAATTTTATAGAAGGTTTCTTGCTTTGATTTTTTAATGCTTGTGGTAGAAAATGATGTTGCTTTTGCCAAGAACTCTTCTGCTGTGAGCTCTCAGGAGATTTTCAGGACTCTCCCCACTGGTCCGTGCTCTCAGACTGGTGGCACTGGAAACAATCTTTGGGGATGTATCACATTCACATATTACATTCCCCATGTCTGGAGGTGCCACAGGTGGTGTTACCTAGCAGGCGTGACTCTGTGTCAAGATCAATATTTATTCCTTCTTGTGGAAGAGGCTGGGTGGGGCCTCATTGCTGGGTTCAGGCATGACTTGAATCTTTTGGTTTTTGAGGGCAGCTTCCCTCATCTTGTAGTACATGAACTCATTCTGCTGGAACATGCGCAGCTCCATCTCTGTCTGGACACGCATGACCTGAGGGACACAACAGATTAAAGACCTGTGATGCAGGAGATTTCAAAGCAAGTGAAAAACACGCTGCCTAAAAACGAGGACTGTCCATCAGGGATGTTCTAAGCCATGTAATGACTGATTCCTCTTGCTCCAGGTGTCCCAGCAGCAGAACCAAGGATGACTGAACAGAAGTAGCATTTACTTTCTCAGAGCTGGTTGCCTGTGACCTATGAAGGTGAATAAGGCATCAGCCCTTCCTGCACCCAGTCCTTCTGCAGGCTCCTGGAAAACATCATCCCTGGATTCACTATGAACAATCATTTGTAATGCTGTATTATGACAAAGGTTCAGAAGGGATTTAAGGAAATCTTTTTACACCTGTCTGTAAGTTCTTTCAACCTTTGGTTTAGTAGCACAGAGGTCAAAGATCCAGTATTTTCATCCTGAAGAAAGTGAAAAGGGAAATACAGAAATGAAGGTGCTGGAGTCTTACCCTATGAGATGTAAAGAGGCGAACAGTCAAGAGACTATTTTACTTTAGGCACAAGACAGTCATTTTTCTGATAATATAAAATTGCACTAAGATTATAGCTCCGCTGCTAGGGGGACAAACATCAATAAAGGATTGAATTTGACATTGTGTAAGTTTTTTGGCTACTAAAGGAGAATACTATAAAGCCAACAGGCCATTTGAGTGAGTTGAAGGATAAAGAAATGATCAGCCCTCAGATGCAGTCATATATAGTTCATCGCAGCTCAACATGTGTGATTCTCCTGGGATATGCAGCTCTTGACCTTAAGCTAAAAAATACACATATCAGTCATTGGAGAAAAAAATAAACTGCAGTCCAGAAGGGCTAGGGAGTGGTAAATAAAGAATGGTCATCAATAATAGACAAAGAATATTGGTTGGTAAGCCGGGAACAAGTTCACCGTGTGTAATTTGATACAGCCAAATTGAATGCCATCCATCTGAGAGCAATGAGGTCAGGCTGTTTGAAGAATGGGAGGCTCTGCCCTTGGGCTCAGTGTTTCAAAAAAAGATTCAGGGGCTCAATGGCTATTTTTAAGGCATGTACTGGTGCAGAATAAAAGATGTTTTTCAGGGATGAAAATTTCCCATAGGAAGGAATATGCACTATCCAGCAGACTAAAATGACCTAGAGAAAAGGACGGCACTAGTAAGAAGCAGCCATAACTTGACCTATCTCTCTTACAGATGGGTTGTTCCTGCAGACTGAATGCAACCTCATCCAGGCAGATAACAGAGGCAAGAAGGGAGATCGTGACACCTACCTCCAGGTCTTTGGTAATTGGGTGGGAAGGTCCATGGGTTATCAGGAGAATGGCATAGGCTTTACAGATCATGCTGTGTCCGGCTTCAATGAGGCCAGCATGCCAGTGGGTCACTCCTGCTCGCATCACAGCCATCCCCAGCTGTGCGTTGTTAGGATGGTATATTTTCCTGGAAAAGCATTGAGTAATTTTAGTTCAGGAAAGATCTCAATTCCCAAATGTTTGTCAATGATGTGACATGTTTTCCAAAGAGCAAACTGTTTACTCAGCTGAATATTCTATTGAATTTGTTGCCAGGAAATGTGCAGCCCCACTAGGGCCATGAGGACATGGGTTACACAAGGACATAAGGTGTTGTGAAAAAGAATGAACAACCTGCAGTCAGTGTGAGCTGAACACCTGGGTTGGAGACCTGATCATGCAGCCCAGATGTCACCAACTTCACAGATGTAATGATGTGCCTAAATTGAAAAGGCAACAATCATCAACATCTCATTAGCTGAGGCCACATACTACTCAAGAGTGAAGGGATATGTGTCATTTGACACAGCTCCTCTTTTCTCTGCAACTTATCTTTCCTGCAGGTTGCAGGAGAGCAGGCCAAGTCCTGCAGCAATGATCTCTCTGTCCCAGGCTCTGTGCTTTGCTACTAGGGCAGCCCTGAGATGCATCTGACCAAACCAAAGAGGCTAATGAAAGATGATCCAAATTACTTGGCATTTGCAGTTAGGTAATTCAAGGTGTTTGAAAGCATTTAGGAATGGGTTGCTCTCTGTCTGGTGACCAGATCAAAATCTGAATGCCAGCACTTCTGTTCCGATGGGAGCAGACAAAGAAAATAACTCCTATAACACATTGCCTAACACTGCATAACCAGAGAGAGCTGCCAAAAACAGAGCAGAGCCATACAGGTAGCCGTCCACCATCCTCTTGGCATATTCAGCTGCCTCCTCAAACATCTGGAGGTAGGAGAGGACCTCAGAGGCAATGCTCAGGATCCTCAGGAGGTAGATGTTTGTGTCTCCCAGCACAGGCTCCTGTTTCTTCAGGCACTCACGGCACAGCTTCACAACCTACATCCAGAAAGCAGGGAGAAGGAGGAGAAAGTCAGAGCACCACCGGCCCTGAAGCTGCCACTCCTGAGCCTTGTGTGGTCCATACCAGTCCTAGAGGCCAAGTCAGACTGCATGAAGGTTGGAGAAGATAGGATATGCTTTTATATGTCAAGAAGCATCAGTCTAACTAAATGATTCGTGCTCAAATCTTGCTCTACCAGGGTTACTTTCATAAAATAAGCACGGAAGAAGTGATTATGCCCCTCCTGCCATCCACCCAACCTCTTATAAGCACCTTGATGCAAAGAATGCTCCTAATCTCCCTGTGAAGGTGGAGATGGTGAACATTCCCATTCCCACTTGCTTGTCTGCATCAGCTTTTGTGATCTGAACTGCCAAGAGGATAGGATGCACGTGGAGACATTCAGATTACAGAGATGGAACTTCGTTTCACACATAAATCTTTGACTTAGGTGGGACAGGACCTAATTCCCCTGGCATCACATACACAGCAAGAGAGCAAGAGCACAGGGACTCACTTCATGGTAAGTTCCCTCCAGGCGGGCCTTGTTGATCTTCTCCAGCGTGTCCTTGGAGAACTGGATAACTTCCTTCACTGTCTCAGCAGAAGGCTGGGAACAAAATTAGGAAAATAGGTGAGAAATATCCATCACCTGACATCTAGGCACTATACAAATCCAAGCATGCCTGATGAAACACTAACCAGACCCTAATTAGCCACTTCCTCTTCCTCCATTTATTGCTGAAGTGTAATACAATTATATCCAGTATCATCACTTATCCTCTGCTTTTCCAAGCTGTTTGAATTTGCATTTTCAAACAGTTCTAGCTATCACAACCTTCCTTTTAATAAATGGAAAATCTGAAATCAGGCCACAACTGCCTGGTTCTGGGAACTTGCAGGAAGAGCCTGGCCAGGAGACACATGACCAAGACAGAATACAGGCAGGTGGCCAGCAGACAGAAAGCAGAGATACAAAGATGCAATGACGAAGGCAGAGATTTGGATTTATAGTGCAGGACAGCTCCACTGCCTTTTTGCCATATTTGGTTGATGGGCTTTTTGAGGAGTCTAAGATTTAACTAGTTCAGAAAAGCTCTTGAAAATTTAGTATGGAAGGAAAAACAGTTGCATTTCAGAGCTATATGTCCCATATGTACATGGTTGTGTATGTTATGAATTATTATTATATACTATTAGACTGAAACTATTACAGCTAGTCAGATTTCAGCAGCAAGAGGACATTCATTCAAAGGCAATGTTAATGTCACTGTGCTGAGAAAATACTCCCAGAACAGGCACTTCAGCAGCATTTCCACAGCAGCTTTATCTAATAAAATTCTCTCCTGCATTTACTAGACCCCTAATCCTGTTGCCATTAAAAACAACGGGAGCTCTGCTACTATTTGGAAGGGGCGATGGACCAGAGGCCAGAGCAGCTGTTGAGGATGTAATCTGTCCATCTCACGTTTATTCATAGAGCTTTTTCCACACAGCTGTGAGTGCTGCTGCTGTCAGGCAAGCGAGCCTGAATTTGGGGAATGCAATACAGCTGATGTGCTCTGAGGGTGAGGTCAGCCTGGATACTCATTGTCTGTGGATGGAGGGTATTTATAATAGCTGAAATCATATCTCGTGTAAAGATACCAGGAGGCTTCTTCTATGCCAGCAATTCAAACAGTGGAGCGTATTTTCCCCAAAGTGCACACTGAAGAACATATGGAGTGTTCACAATAAGGAGATGGTGCATGTCAATGCTTGATAGCAGGCTTTGAATGAGAGATGAGATTTTTTATGCAGCCCACTGCAGGAGAAATTTGAAAATACTTCTATAGGAAGTCAGATGAAAATGCTTCTGCATCTGAAGCAACTACTGGGAGCTTCAGTAGCCAGGATTAGTTTAAAATGAAGCTTCATAGTTTAGCAATGGAATTATTTAGCAATATCTTTTGCAACAATTTATCTTTTGTAGAGCTTACAGGAATAGAACCCCCCTTAGCTAACACTGACACAGAGGAAAAATAGATTTAAGCAATTATATCCTTGGGCACAGGAATAAAAAGGAGGAGATCTTAGAGCTATCAAGCTCTGAAAATAGGAGCTGCTGGCCAAGCAACACATCCTAATGCTGACAGCGAGACAGTCTTACATCCTTCTACTTGATAACTTGTCAGATTTCCCAGCAAAACACGGGCGATTGAAAAATGAATGGTCCAACACATTAATTCTTCCCACCCAAGCAACCAGGCACAAATGGCAGAGCATAGAACAAATTCACTCTCATCAGCCAGTGCAAGGAGGGTCTGATGACTGGATTCCCAGCTTCCCAGAGCCAACACGATGGTACATCTTTACAAACTGTACAGCTTACGTAGGGCCAGTTGGTCCTGTTCTCATGGACTATTATATATATATAATATCATATATATTATATATATATATATGATGTAGTATTTTCTGTTCTGCTGTTGTTCAAAACTTTGATTCCATTCAGTTCCTGTCAAAAAGTCCAATCTAAATACCTAGATTTTTCTCAGTTCTAGACCTCATTTTCTAATATTTTATCATTCTGCCTGTTGCTGGACTGTTAAAGGCAACTTTTGTGGGCTTTTTAAAAATGAAAACCTGTGTGCCTGTCACATAATAGGGATTAAACTATCCATGTTTGAGTTGGTGTTGGGCTCAATAATGTTTCAGTCCTGGTCTCATTTTTTGCATTGGCACCGTTCAGACTGCTGCAGTCTGACTCTGGCACTGTTGGGTGTCCCGAGGCTGTGGAGGACACACAGCCACCTCTGTTTGAGAGCACCACAGGACCATACCTTCTTGTCCCCCTCCTTCACTGCCAGCATCAGGTCATCTTTGATCTTTTTCTTGCAGTGCTCACAGGTGCAGTCAAAGTAATATTGCTTCTTCAGCTGCTTCTGCCGCTCCTCACTCACATTGAGGAAGTCCACATAGGACACAGTCAGCTCATCTCCTGGGGAGATCTTGCTTAGTGCCCGCAGCTCAATCCTGGGTACAAAGAAGACAAGATATGGAATTGGAGAACCAAATGCAGCCATAGATACAACAGGGACAAATCCTGCTATCAGAATCAGCCCTTGCCCTAAGGTAGTGCTTTAGCAATGCAGAGATGTGCAGCAGCCTGGTTAACTGAACAGTCACATCAGTTTGTCCTGCCCCCCTGCCAGTCCCTGGCTGGGATATGCTGAAAAGCAGAGAGAGTCCTAAGCTGGGTGAATAATGGGATGAACCCAGACATAAAATCTTATTATGCTAGAGAGAATCTCACTACAAGAAAACCCCTCGATCAGAAGTACACGACAGGGCTTGTAAAATGCTGAGTTTGGACTTTGGGTCTTTTTTAAGCACAGCTTTCATACTGCTTGTAGAGCTCTGGCTAGACTCCCAGATCCTGAGCTGGGCTGCTTTCAGTATCATTTTCACTCTGAAAAGTTGAGATGTGCCCTTTGGGTGTAGGATAAGAGATGCCCCAATCCGTTTCATGCATCTCTACATAAAGCCTTAGAAACAGTTGACCAGGAATAGTTTATTTTTTCTACATAGACCATCTGAGCTGATGCCTAATGCCAATATCAAACACAGGGAAATTACCAGTCTGTTACTAACCCAAAACCCAGGGTAAATGCTTGCACTGACGACAGGCCTCTGGAAAGCCTGGTTTTTGTACCTACCTTTACTTCAGGCCTTTCTCTGTAAGACATTTTAAATGATGTGGACACACAAATTCCCTTGCTGTTTAACTCCAGCAAGATAAATATCTTAGTTCCTCTGGGCTGGATAGCAGGGTCTGGATAGGGTCTGGATAAGCACCATGGCATGCTGCCTCCTTTAGGTCTCACCGTGAAGCCAGGACGTTTGTATCAGGTCAACTCTGTGTTTTAAAAGAAAGCTCCTGGGAGATGCTCCTGGGTGATGAGGCACTGGCACAGGCTGCCCAGGGACCTGTGGGTGTCCCATTCCTGGAGGTGCTCAAGGCTGGGTTGGATGGGGCCCTGGGCAGCCTAATGTGGTGGGGTCAATCAGCTCACAGCAAGGGGTTGGAACTGGACAGGCTTTAAGGTCACTTCCAATCAAGCCATTCTGTGATTCTATGCCAAAATGTCTCACCAGGAGAGGGAGCTGATGACCGGAGCACTATAGGCAGGCTGGTAGCTAAAAGCTCTCTAGGTCCTTAGCTTTGCTAAAGCTGCTGTGAAAACTACACACTGAGGTTGGTCTTGACTTTCTCTGGGCATTAGATCATATCAACAGCATATTTCATACTAAATTTATCACTGAACATGTCATCATAATGAAGGGCAGCTATTGGACCTGTCAGAACCATAGAAAAATGCCAACCAGAGAAAGGTGCAACCAGCTACTCCAGGAAAGAGCACACAAAAAGGAGTAATTTCCATCAGAAAGGTTTATGCATAGAAACATTCCTCTTCACACTTAACGGGATCCTCATTAAAATGAGTCATGCAACCAAAAAAGCAAGCCTTTGACTTTTATGATGCCCCTGATAGCCTAAGTACCATAGGTATATTTTAAGCAGTCATCTGTGGTGACGAGGGGATTGATAACATTTCAAACAAGCCTGCACACACGTGGTATATTTTAAATCTACAGTTAGAGAGACACTGTCAGCTGATAACCTCCCCAAGCTCGTCCTGTGCTCTTTCCCTCCCTAGTGTCTGCCCCAGGCTCTAAGGACCTTGAGAGACATGCACAGAAAGCACTGGGAAGCTCAAAACTCAAATGATCCAGAAACAGGAACTCTAATCAGGAGTAAAACCCAGTTGCTCACTTTTATGGTACTATCTGTAATGCTATGAGTCAATGGTAAAGAAGTATTTCATCTCTTATTTCAGGAAATTGCCTGGTTTTTTTTTTGGAAATGAAGTTTGAAAACAACAGTGTCCCTGTAACTGGACTGCATATAACATACCAAGTGTATGAGCTGATTTTCCTTCTTTTTTTGGCATACTTTTCATGGATTTTTCAAGCAAAAGAGAATGCTCGCATCAGGTAACAGTGGCATCATTAAAAAGTAAAACATTAATCATGTACTATGATAAAAAAAGGATGAAACCTACATCTCGCAGTGTTGCTATTGTAGACAATGCATTCACAGGGCACTGTTTGTTGCAGAAGAGACATGGACTATTTAGTATGTCAGTAATGCGACCATTTCTCATCTCGTAGTATGCAAGGTTTTATTTTGGGCTGTGTAAGATTAGCAAGACCTTGTTCTGACTTTCATGCTCTAGCTGCACTTGGGGGGGAGAAATGAGAAGTGGAGGGGAAATACTGAAACAGAGGAAGCCACAGGAGAGGGCAGAAAGGAAGGGAGGGAATTTGCAATCAGGGAGACATTACTGCTATTGTTTTAATTTCCTACAAAATGCAGAGTTAAGTGAGGTTTGGGTTTAGTGGGGCTTTACACAGGGAGGAGTAGAAGTTCAGAAAACAGAAAGTGAAGTTTTCTGCAAACAGAGGGTTTTTGGAACCCCTCGGTGCTGTTTGCAGCTGTGTCATTAATGGAGCTTGAGGGGTACATGGCAAGGGGAAGGACAACGCTTTCAAGAGTGACCCACCTCATCTGTGTGTGGAACATTGATCTTACAGCCTCATGACTGAAAGACAAAACAGACATCTGCAGTTTACACCGGTACAAGCACAACAAAAGAAACTGGGTGAACTGGGATCATTTGGTTGGGGGCACTGGAGCTCCCGATGCCTGTCACATATCAGTCAGCATAAAGGTACAAAGAGCTCTGCTGTCCCTGTACAGCTGCTGTAACCAAAGCACGCATCACTGGCTCACAGTGGTTTCAGGGACAGCTGTCCTGGCACTGTGATTTTAAGAGTGCTGTCAGCCAGTGGATGAGTAAAATCCTCTGCTGACATTTTGCAGGGCTGGTTTTGTGCTGACCAGAAACATCTCTCTGACATCAGTAGTCATGCTCTCCAAAATGCAGCTTGAAATGGGAATTAGACTGGGATATCAGCAACTGTGCTCTGTAAACGAGTTTAGTGAGTCCTCAAGCCCAGCATTGTGCCTCAAGTGCTGAGAGCTCAGTTCCTGCAACAGTAGCTGCTCTTATCTCCATGTTTCCTAGAAAAGAAACCTTGATAATTTACCTGGCCAATTAGCTAATGTAAGCAGATTTATACTCATGGTCATGGTTTAAAGCCAGCAAGAGGATTCATGCAGGAAATTCATCAGGCTGCCACACAAGCAAAATGTCATTCCTCTACTTACCACCCAGAAACTCAGGTTTGGGGGCTACTACCCCTTCCAGCTACCTTCTCCAGCACCCAGGCTGGTCTGATAGGCTCCTCGTCACCCTGTGTATGACCTATAGCAACTGGCTATAGAGCCCAGGCTCCAGCTGGCTCTGGATCACAAAGGTAACCATCCTGAAGCACTTATCTTTTCTCTTTGCTCATTCCTGAGCTGCTTGATAATACTAGTATCATTTTAGCGGGTAAAAATGGCAGTGAGAATTGGAGTGCACAAGCAATGTTAGTTAAAGGAGAGGAGGCTGTGGGCTTACCTTAGGCTCAGCACTGATGTTTGCTGAACATAGGAATGTATAAAATCTTAAGATTGAGCAGAAAACATTAATAAAACACTGAGGCTGTGGAGGTTTTGGCAAGCAGTTTACTTCAGTTAATGTCTTGCACATAATGCTGCTTGCTGGATCAGCAGCAGTTTAGGCTCCTCCTGGCTTAGGATGTGGAGGGCAGAACATCCCTCCAGCAGCTGTGCTACACACTGAGAGCAGCTGCCTCCACTGCCTGCTCTGCTGGGACATCCCTGCAATCCCACTGTGCCTTTCAACCTCTTCCTATCTCACACATCCTGCAGATATTTTCTTGCAGGATTTGGGTGGGAAATTGGAATGCACAGCACTTTAGGGCATCCAGCACTTGCATGTGACTCTGTTTGCCAGATAACAGTCACATTTCTCATTAAGAACCTATTGCTAAAGAGTTTATCAGTAATTAACAGAGACTGCAGGTTCCCAAAGAGATCAGCATTTGTGTTAAGGTTGGCCATAAACACATCAGTGATAGTGATACATGTCTGATTGCAAGCTTCAGTTATGAGAAACTCTTGGACTGTGGACTCATTTTAATCTTTAATAATTCATTAACTGTAAGTACCCCTTAACTGCTTATGAAGCCTTAAGTGAAGCTATCTAGGTAGCTACTTGCCACCCTATCTGTCTATTTTGAGTCTTATTTCAAAACTCACAAGGGAAAATTACATGCTGGTTCATTGGATTTGAGGTCATAGAATCATAGAATCAGAGTATCATAGAATCAAACCCTGCTGAAAAGCTCTGTGCATTTGTTTGGTCTATCAGACTGAATTTATTTAAATAACAAGAGAAAAAAACAGCTCTTCTTTAAAAAGAAAGCCCTAACTTTTTGTTTCTGGACTAGAGAAGGAAATGAGAATCGATTTTCTGGGACAGGGATCTGACACTCTGAGGTCAGCAATCTGTTATGTGCATTGGCTGCTAGGATAGATCCCCACTGTGCTTGAGGAGAGGAACGCACTGCACTCACTTGCCATTGTTGAAGATGACAGTACAGTTGGGCCAGCAATCGTGGTTGGCCTGGCAGAGGTTGGGGAAGATTCCCACACCAACAGCTTGCAGTCCTCTTTGGTCACTGAGGGTAAAGGCATTGCAGTTGATCTAGTCCCAAAAACACAGGCAGGAAGAAGCACAAAAGGAGAAAAAGTTGAATTCAGCTACATTCAGGATTTCTCAGCTGCTTCTGATTGTTTAGGAGAGGCACACCTTAGTATCCCACCTCCAAACTTTAAGGAGAAAGGAGAAGTGCCTACAGGATTATTGTAGAAGGTAATTCTAGAAATGATACATGGTGAAGATGCACTGGTCTCTTGTATGGATGACTCCCCGTGCCCAGTGAATTTGCTCTGCTGGGATGCTGTGTGTCTCTGGGGGAAATTGATGTTCCATGGGTTAACGAAGCCTGACATGCGCTGACTCACAGCAGGGCTGGGCACAGAGCTGCTCAGCCTCACAGACTTTCTCTCTCTGCACCACAAAAATTTGTAGTTAACATTTTAGGAACGGGTATTATGAAATTTCAGTATACTTTACCTATTATGTGTATATATATGTATACATGCAAAAATGTAATGCATGTAATATTGTAACAGAATAATGCATATACTAAAATAGATCTGCTACATTCTCATATATTCTATTTGAAATATGTTTACTAAAAATATTTTTATATATTTTTTCTTAGCTCCTCTAGGTGCAGAGTGATGCCCAATGTGACTCGTGGTGACAACACAGCACCTGAGATTGAGAGAGCCATTTGCCTGCACGTTTAGACAGACTGCAGACCTTGACCTGGCTGTGCCTCAGATTTCTCTGTGTCAGTGCAGAAGCAATGTGTATGGCAAATGTGGCAGTATTCAAACTACTTGTAGAAAATGCTTGTCTTGGCTATCTCAAGGATGAAGTCAGGAATCGTCAACTCATTCATTTTGGTTTGAGACTTCCCTTGGGCACCTGGCATAATCCACAGCATTAAAAGAAGCCCTCTTTGCTTTCTCACCCATTTGACATACCACTCCAAATATGTGGGAGATGTACTGCATGCCAAACTGCTGGCTCTGGGCCGGCCAGAACTCCAAGAAGCTTTCCACATCGATACGGAGGTCCTTCTTCTCCTCCTCATCAAAGTTCTCCACGTGGTTTTGCAGGTCATCAATAGACACCAGGCAGTTCTCCGACAGCCCACTGCCTTCTCTCTCTATCCTCCACAGGATCCGGGCTGCCAGCCTGGCCAGGAGAGATCCCAAGGTGCTAACACCATGCAACACCAGAACCTACTCAGGTTCTCGTGCTCCTCCACCCAGCACAAGGACAGGGACTGAGGGGCCACCAAAATTCATTTATCAGTGGGACACTGTGTGCAGCCAGGCCATACAAGACAAGTTCAGCATCAACTGGCTTATGGCTGGTCCCCACCCAAGAGTTTTGAAGGGAAGGAAGACACAGGGGTTTCCCATGGCATGTAGTTCTTTTCTGGAGAAGTCATACAGAACCCCAGCCCTGGACAGCTTCTTCCATTTCTGTGGGGAATCCTATCATTTTCTTACTATGGAGCCAGGACATGAATCAAAATCAGTATATACTGGAGCATCCCTGCTTTTCCCACTGAAACTGTGAAAGGTGGCTTTTCTTCATCTCATTCTGCTGCTGTAGGATTTTGGGTGTCTAGCACCAAACAAAAGCAGGAACACAACCCCCTCACACTGGGCGTTCTTCCAAGCCCCAGCCCATGAGCTCAGGGATGTTTGTGGCCTTCCCCAAACCAGTTCCCACCATCACACATCTAACTCAGGACACCCAGCTCTTTCTCACCATCTCCAGAGGGATTTCCTATCCTCCCCCATCATTCCCCAGCCTGGTGGTGCAAACAGCCAGGCTGTGGGCCCAGTTCCTTGGGACCCACTCTCACCTGATGTTCTCAGTGGGTGCCTTGCCATGCTTCTTGATGGCAGAGCACTCATTTTTGTGGTTCAGCCAGGCATCTCTCTGGCAGGTTCGGTCACAGTAGTAGGCGAACTTGCACTGGCCGCAGCGATGGAGCTTCTCCTGCCGTTTGAAGCAGGTATGGCAGACTACGTGTGTCAGGCTGGAAGGACAGAAAGTAGGCTTATGCCTCAGTGATAGAATCACAGAGTCATAGAATCGTTAAGGAACGGACTTTTAAGATTACCAAGTGCAACTTCAACCCATCCCCACCATGCCCACTAACCCATGTCCCTCAGTGCCACATTTACACAGTTCTTGAACTCCTTCAGGAACAGTGACTCCACCATCTCCATGGGCAGCCTGTGCAAATGCATTACCACTCTTTCAGAGAATAAATGTTTTCTAATAACCAACCTGAACCTCCCCTGGCACTACTTGAGGCCAGTACCCCTCACCCTATTGCTGTTACCTGAGAGAAAAGGCCAACCCCCACCTCGTCAACCTACTTTCAGGGAATTGCAGAGAGCAATACCATCTCCCCTGATCCTCCTCTTCTCCAGACTGAACCATCCCAGTTCCTTCAGCTGCTCCCCATAAGACTTATACTTCAGATCTCTCACAGTTTCATTGCCTTTCTATGGACACACATATCTTTTAGTAGGGAGGGGCCCAAAACTGAAGTAAACTTGAGATGTGGCCTTACCAGGGCCATATACCAGGGGACGATCACCTCCCTGCTCTAGCTGGCTACACTACTTCTGATACAAACCAGCATACCATTGACCATCTTGGCCACATGGATACACTGCTGGCTCATGTTCAGACAGCTGTCAACCAGCACACTCAGGTTCTTCTCCTTCGCGCAGCCTTCCAGCCACTCTGCCCCAAGCCTGTAGCATTCCATGGGGCTCTTGTGACCAAAGGGCAGGACCCAGCACTTGGTCTTTTTGAACCTCATACAGGCTGGCCTCAGCCAAGTGATCCAGCCTACCCAGATTCCCCTGGAGGGCCTTCCTACCCTCAGGCAGACTGACTCTTCCTCTAAACTTGGTGTCATCTGCAAACTTAGGGTAATGGCTCAACTTCTTCAGGCAAGGGTCCTTTCAGTTTTCTGTCCATGGGCTCCTCCTACAAAGTGTGATGGAACCTCAAACATTCTGGGAGGATGGACAAACATCCCACCTAGCTTAATCCTCATACACTTGTCTGATGCTGTTGCTTCCCTATTTGGCTATGCCAAAGAGACAAATATTTTGTTTAAGGGAGGAAAGCAATAAACCATTCCCCAGCTCTCAGCCCTCTTTTCTGCAGCTTGTCTGCTCCTTCTCAGCACCACTGCTGTTAACAGGATTTTCAGTCTGGTTTTGTTTTCTGTCTGGCCCATGCTGAGCAGAAAGCAGACGTCTAATGGGTCTGTCACTCAGTAGAATAAGAGCAATGTGAAGGCAATGAGCCAGCCAGTGCTTCACTTGCTTGCAAAGTCTCTGAATTTGGCTGAATTGAAATCCCTCCAGAAGGGTTCTGCATAGGGCCTGGCACAAAAAAAGGAGCAGCGACTACCACAACACCTGACAGGAGAAAACGGTTGAGAGGGGTGAGTATGGTTCTGTGTGGTCCTGGCTGCTATCTCAATATTTATTTAGGCACAGTCATACTGTAGGGATAAAAATACACACAAGAAATGCTCTGATAATCAGCAGACTAGAGGTGTATCATAGTAAAGAGGACTGATGGATGGAGGTGGTTATATAGGGAAAACCTGCATTTGTGCTGCTTGAAACAAAGTTATTTTTCTGTGAAGTAAAAGCAGCTTTGCTTGACACTTCTTTCTGCCTCTGGACCTGAACTGCATCTATATGGGCAGACCTGCATTTGGTATTATGTTGGAAATGACATAGGAAAGCCAAGAAAACGTCCTCCTTCAAGGTAGATCTCCTCATCATGAAGTCTTCTCTTGTATGTCTTCTCCTCCCTTCATCAGCCACAGCATGTATCTCGGCTGTCTAACACTAGGTGACACCAGACTGGGTGGCTTTGGGGCTCTGCTGGTCCCGGGGATTCCAGAAAGATGGTTAGGATGGACGAAGGGCTGAGGAACCTATTCAGCCAACCCCAAGCACAACTGTCCAGGGTTGAATGAAATTTCAGCTGCCTCAGGGACAGACAAGCAACACCATACCATTAAGAACAGAAGAAAGCTGAACTCAGAAGTGCTCATGGAGCACCGTCTGGGATAGGACATGGGGCAGACTGACTGTAATACCAAGTTTAGGAGCTTTAATTGTGTTTATGAAGATGAAGATTTTATTAAGAAATCCAAGAGGGTTTTTATATTCAAAAGGGCAATATGGTGCTGAGCTGAGAATACCGATGATTTACTGCTTGTTCCAGAATATGGCACCCGTGGGGGTGCTGTTAAACAGCAAAGTAACAAGGGCAGTGCCTGATGTGGGGATATGCTCTGCTCTGTTTATTCTGACATTAGCTTTAGCACTGTGCTCTTAAGGTCACTTAAAGCTGTCCAGCAGATAGGCTACCAGTGCAAATTCCTCCTTCCAGTCTAAAGGTCTGATCAGCTATTCCTGTTCCTCACTCTGTGGTTTACTGTGAGCTGGATGAGCACAGCACAGCAGGGAAACAGCTTTCAAAAGCATGTTTTCTCTTTGGGGACTTCAGAAAAAGATTTCCAAAAAGCATCCTACCATTGCATATACATAACTATAATCAATGGTGAGGAATATATCAGAGGATACTGATGAAGCCCAATTTGATATCCTCCTTTCAGGAGTGCCCAGGGTCTTGGACCTAACGTGCCTTGTCTCACATGTCCAGTTGCTTGCTTCTGTGACTCATTTCAATGGGGAGGAGAGGGAGACCTTTTGGGATTTTCTCCTTGCTGCACCAGCAGGCTTTTTTCCCCATCAGTTTTCTTCTCCAGGCAGCTGCACACTCCTCTGCCTCCAGCCAGGCTCAACAGCAAGAGAGAATTAAAATTCCTACTGCTCAGACACCGCTGTGTTTGGGGGAAGTTCTCCTCATTGCAGAAATCTCACTGACCCCATGGAACATTATCATTGCTCACAGCACGGAAACAGGCATGGGGAAGAAAAAAATGTGTTGACAGTCACAAGAAAAGACTGTGCCACAAGTAGGAATCACACCCATAGTCACAGGACTGTCTTGCCTCTTCCCCCCTACATAAATACATATATATATATATATATATATAAACGTGTGCATGTTTATTTCTATCCCAGTACATTTAAAATGCTTTTTCATTCCTCTGGCACTACTGCTTGAGCTACTGAAACCACCCACCCTGTGTGTTGGCTCAGGCAGGATGGAGAGGCCCACTGATGTAAAGCAGGTTGATTTGCAGAAGGCAACACCACGTGCAAAAAATGAGGTTTGGAAAATGACAGCAAGCAGTGCTGGTGCAGGGAAGCGAGCCCAATGCAAGGCAAGCAGTCAGCATGGAGAAAGAGGGAGTGCATGTACATGGAGGGGGATGCAGCCAGCTCTATTAATGCAGATGAATAGCTGGGAGGTGGTGAAAAATGCAACACTGCGCTCTATCAGCTGTCAAGTCAGGGGGGCAGAGAGGTGCAAGAGAGATTACATTCCTTGTAAGGCAGAGGAGAGACACAGAGCTGATAAAACCCACATGCTTGTGTTGTGCAGTGAAGCACAGAGAGATATCTCGCACAGGGAATGGGGCACCCTTCTGCTGCTTGCCTGTTTTAAGGACAGACAGAAAGGTGAATGGGAAGGTAAAGAAGCTTCCCTGCACTGAGGAATGATAGGGTAGGTGTGAATACAGTGCAGCAGAACACCAGTACTGAAGCAGTTCATCTTGCCAGCTCCCTCAGAACAAAAAAAAAAAAAAAAAAGCTGGCTGCAGATAGAATTATTCAGTAATTTGAGTAGGTTGACAGGCATAAAAAAAACCTTGTTTCTCACAAAACTCTTATGGGATCCTCAGAAATGGTTAAAAAAAAAGAATGGATGTACTAATAATACACCAGGCCTTCAAAGGCCTGCGCTTAACTGTTGATGCTATAAAGAAAAATTGAAAGACACGAGTATTTCAGATCAATTGCCCAAATCTTCAACAAACAGCACTCAAGCACTGACTGCAAGTCTGACTGCAAGCCCTTAAATTGCCCAAGAATCCTGCAAGCTCCTGTCCTGCAGAGAGCCAAATGCCCCAAATGGGGATGGAAAACTGAGTTTCCCCTTGGCCCAGGAATGAACATTATGACAGGTTCTGATACCTGTACGTTTGCAGGTAGACAACACCAAAGACTTGCAGTGGTCCACAGTCTATCCTGCAATCACCTCTGCAATAGTTAAGATCCTCCAAGGACACAGGGTTAAACCCAAATCTCTCAGCCTGTGGAAACCATTGGTTTATAAGAGCTTGTCTGTGTCAATGCTGTGTCAATGTACACTGCAGTTCCTGGGGTGACCTCTGGCCATTCATCCACCACCTCTGTGCGTTCATGTGGTGCGAACTGCAAGTCTATCTATTTTTTTTTTCTTAATCCTGGCCAAAAGCAAGATCTTCACTAGCACAGTGATTTCTTCAGCCCATCTCAGCCTTGCCAGGTCAGGGATTTAGAACTGATTTCAGGGGTAGATGCCACTGATTGACTCACTAAATGACTCTATGAGGAGCCTCAGGTTTCCTTGGCCTCTCCTCCAAGTGTCAGCTGAGTTGGTCTCTGAGGGGCTCATGAACTCCGCTGTTACGTGGATGAGATGTACAACCACTGCTATTCCTGGACATAGCTACTGTCACGAAAGCAATGATTCAATATGCCAGCCAACTAATGCAAGAGGTGACAGTGCTGTCAGCTTAACCATGACTCCCACAAGTACAGCTCTCAGTGAAAGCAAAAGAAGCAAATAGCCCTAGCGACTGTTTGGACTGGATTCAGATCTGTAGGACCTGCCAAGACAGAAGGCTGAGTACTGCCACAGGAAATACACTCACCTCATCTTTGAGACATGCACAACCTAAACATCTGCCAACCATTTCCCACCCAGCCCCCAGAGCACCTCATTCACTGATTTGAAAAAGCAAGCTGAGATGGCTGTACTGCAAACAAATAGAGGAGGGTTTCACTGAATAGCTAATGGAAGTGGTAAAATGATCGAAAGTCATTTGATGTGAGTTTATTCAATTCTGTACAAGATAAATGTCACACACAGATGATACAAAGTACACCTAAGTTCACCTGCTTCATTTCTGTTCCTGGCTGGCTTGGCATCCCTCTTCACAACAGCGGACAGAGGATGATAGAATAGCCTAAGAAGCAGGCAAAGTAAATGTATTTGGGTCCCACTTCATACATCACTCATCAAGCAAATCTTCAAGTGATCTTAGCTTTCTACCACATGATACTGTTTGCTTTGACTGCTCTCTTTCAAATCCTATTAGTTAAAGAGCAAGCTCATAGAGAGAAGGTTGACAGAAATATATCAGGCTTCCCTGTGCCTGTAGGAAATGTAAACTCTTACGAACTTGAGAGCTGACGTACATGAGAAGGTCACATACTGTACATTGAGCCCAGGTGAAGGGAATGTCATCATTCTGAAGGTAGCTGTGAGGAAAGGAGACCTGAGATCTTCAAAGAGAAAGTGAAGAGGGAGGGAAGGATTAAACATTAGTATATAAGCAGAGCATGACAGCATGCTTTAACTAGAGGTAATGGCCAGCCAGCTATGCACAGTGGCTTTGCAAATTGTAAAAAGATCCAACAGGGGCAAATAATTCCTTGAGAAAATCTGTTATTTCCAACCTTCTGCGTCTATTTGGGGGAAAGAGAAGTTGATGCTGATTGGCATTTTCTGAGTGCTATTTGAGCTGATTACAGCAAGGCTGATTCAAACACGGATCAGAAAGTTTGTTCACAAACCTGAATAGCAAAACACAGGAGATCACACTGAGATCTGCCCCTGCTTTCAATGAGTATTCACCATTTCTCCCAACAGGCAGTTCTAGTTTGGGTAGAAGCAATGGGCTTGATGCATTAGTCAATGCCAGGAAACCACAGCGTCAAGTAACATGTTAGCTTCAATATGAGCTGGCTGATGTCTTTAGAAACCTTCTTTAGCTTCTCTTTGAGTTTCCTGTACTATTGGGTCAGAGGTCTCTGGCACTATTTAAAAGCTGCTGCTCAGATGACCTTCACTGGGTTGAAAAATACGCGTCCCCATTAACCTAAATGACTTCAGTGACTTTCAGGGGTTTGTTTCCCAAGTGGGATGCAGTCTGCATGTTTGGACACCTCATCTGCACCCTGGGTTAACTAGAGCTCCAGTCTAAACACTCAGTATGGTCTGGAAAGCAGTTCTGCTCTCCGTGGTGGTGTCAGCCTTCCATGCGCATTATTGAGCTCCATTGACTGTAATGGGCACTTGGGTCTGGATTCACTTGCCTGGACATAGGAGCCTGATGTTATTTTAAGCTCTGCAGGGACTCTCATCTGCCCTGTAATGTTGTTCCAGAGGAGCCTGATTCTCATAAATCCCCATTTGTACCTGTCAGCCCTAAGAGGATGTCTCAGACAACCCAAACTGAACTGCTAGACAAGGCTCCACATTGCCCTGTAGGAGGATCCACTTAAATTGACTGGTCTTATTTGCTCAGAGTATAATGGCTGGTTATAGAGTTTTTTCAAAGAAGATATTTTTCCTTTTGCTTTCAAAACAAAATTCTCAAACTCAAACTCACTCTCCAAATAGCAGACATTCATGCAGTGCAATTGGTGACAGCCTCAGGTTAAAACTGCTTCTGCAATTTCTTGCATCAATATGTAATTCCACAGTTTACAGCAGGTGGCTTTCCCCACTGTGTGACAGAGTAGGCCCTCTGCATAACTTAAGTCCAAGTGTAATTTATCCTCACTTTCTTCTGTGAAGTATTGCATTTAACACTTTCTGTTCTTCACCAGGTCGAATGGTCATCAGCTTTTCTGGGTCTCCAGCACTTCTTCAGCGCCTCCTGTCGCAAACCAGTTTCATACCTGTGCACAAACACAAGCTGCTTTCCACCCTATGGTATTGCCACACGAAGAAAACAGTGTTGTACCTCTGAAGAGCTGCTCCAATTAATCTAGAAAAGATGCCTTCACTTTGCCTGCTGTTGCCACAACACATGCAGTCACATAGAAGATCACAGTGTGGTCATTATAGTATTATAGCCATCGATATAAATCACAGCACAGCCAGGTGCAGGTTTTCAGGGGTTCAACATCTACACCATGACCAGACTTCCCATAGAACAGAGTTTCTAAAATCGTTGCAAGGTACAGACCAAATTTTCAAATTACTCTGCACTCCTGTGCTTCCATGTTCTCCTTAATAGATGCAAAAAGTTGAGCTCTGTGGAAAATCACTTATTTGGTAAGACCTGAGCTGAAAAATTAAAGCTACCAGTCACTCATATTTGAATTCCCTTTCCATAATTCACATACTCACTGCTTTTAGCAAGAAACTAAGATGCTGAGTATTAGAAGGATCCAGGCTATCCTTCAAGAGCAGTCAGCTCAATGGAGTTATGTGCAACAGTTACATACCACTTGGACTGTGGTAAAAGGTACCTTCAAAACCAAAGCCCCGTAAGTGTGTAACAAACATCAGAGCAGTTTTCACAAGCAAAATGCATGTTTACATTCTATATCAGGCTAGGATACTCCTGCTGAGCACTAACTGCAAACATTTAGCTGGCAACATCTGCCTCAGAGAGTTTGGGAATTTCACCACTGACACACATAAAGTACTTTGGGATGAAACATGCCACAGGAGGGTAAGAATCAACTACTATTGCACGGGAGCGTGAAGAAGCAGCAGAGAGATAAGAATGACTGAACCCATTCTCATCCTCTGCAGTCCCACAGATGTGTTTATTTAACCACTTTGATGCTCTGGGAGTTAAACAAACACAGCCTGGGGAGGGAGGGAAGCACAGCTCTGCCCGCCCAATGTCTCTTGGAAATCTACACTGACTGCAGTCTGGATTGCTCTCCTATATGCACGATGCTCACAGCATTTTGTGTAGAAGAAAAAAAGCCAACCAGCAAACAAAAGGCAAAATGTTTTCAATGCTCAAATTAATATTTTTAATAAGGTGTATGAGAGAAGTCATTATCCGTAGGAACTTCTGAATAAAACACAGAATCCAGCAAGTGACACAAATGAAACTAAACTATGAGAGCTAAGAGGGCACATCAAGGAGAGGTGGTTTTGTTACTAACCACTGTCATTGAATACAAGGTTAAGAATTCAAGAACTTAACATTAAAAAAGAAAAAAAAAAAGACCACAAACATGACAAACATGTTCACAAACAAAAAATTCACAAACATGTTCATTCATAAGGGCAAGGAAAAAGTGAGTGAAAGACATAAAAAATCTTATTCCTTGCTCTGTCTGTTTATCCTCAATTCTCTGCTGTTGCCAGATTGCATATGAGCACAAATCAGCTTCAATTGCAGCACTTAACAGGGAGGATGACAAGCATTAAAACAAAAATGTTTTGGTTTAATCTGTTTGAATCCTAGACTTTGTTAGCAGAACTGATTCAATCAGAGAAAGCTCAGCTAGTGAAGCTCTGCCCTGTTTAATTCACTAAAGGCACTGGCAGCTTGGGGCAAAACTCAGCGTCAGAGCTGGTGCCTTCAAGGAATGCTCACAAATTTCCTAAGCCGAGAATGTCAGCTGACATCTAGCTCTTCAGCTAAAATGTTTGGGACAAATTCTATTCTCAGATACTGCATTGTAGGGCTGGACAAATCCCATTTATATCAGAGGCTCTAGACTAGGTTTATTCCACAGGAGATTAACATAGAAATTGGTTCTTTGTGTCTTTTAGCTTTCAGGCTATTTAAGTGAATCTTCCACTAATATGAAGGGCTGAAGTAGCACCCACAGGCTGCTCTGGCAGCACAGGCTGATCAAGTGTTCTTCACCCTTGAAATAAGCAGCAGAAAAGAAGAAGGCATCTGCACCAAAATTCAGTTTCTGGCTGTATCAGTATGAACAAAAGTTCGAATTGCTCCTGTCTAAGAGTGAAAGTAGAAACTCGACTTCTGTTAACTTAGCTAGTTATAAAATTACTTAAGGAGAAATAACACCACTTGCAGATCTTCCAGTTTGAAGACAGCTGCCTGTGGAGCTACACATACAGCTGGGTGGTGGCACACATGAGCAAAACACAGTGTAACTCACTGTTATCACATATTATACGTTGGAGATTTCAGCAAAGTGTCTCTCACTGAATTACATTTACTCCTGCAACTCAGTGGAATGTAGCATGGGTCCAGTTTTGTGAGGCACTGAACACACGCAACTTTCATTTCATTTGGCAAAAGCAGGCAGCATCGAGCACCTTGCAAGTTCACATCCTGAAAACAGATTGTGCCATGTATATAAAGTGAAAAAACAGCTCTGAGCCCTGGGAATGATATCACTGTAAGCTGGGAGTGCATCAGTACGAAAGTGTTTCTAACTTCCCTTTGCACCCCTCTCTGATGCTGTCCAGACACTTTCAAGCTTTTTCCCACCCAGTCAGATGAATTTTGCAGTGAGACAACTTCTGAACTCTGTTTTATGAGTCCTTTTCTCTTACCTATCAAAAACCACAGCAGCGTAGGCTGGCTCTGCAAAGATGACATCTCCGGGCAAGAATTCCTTCTGTGCTTTCAAGCCCCTGCCTTTGCCTTCAGTCGTGAACACTTCAACTGACTCCATTCCCCCTCTGGTCATTCCCAGGTATGAGCAGTGAGCCAAATCTTCCGTCACCCTTGTCAACTTCTCCTTGCCACAAGACCACGTTTATAAAAGGGCCAGCCTACCCCCACCCCCAGCTGCACCGTATCCCATAGGAGGGAGAGGGGGTGGGAGCATGAAAGGCAGGAGGAGATCTTCCACGCAATATTGCCGACCTACACAGGGCCGGGTCTTCTGCTTCTTAGGAAACCCCCTCCAAAAAACACGTTTGGAATTGTTTCTCCCAGCCACAAGCAGTTGTATATGTTAGGACTCAGACTAATTTATACTCTCCCATTGGAGAGGGAATGTATTCTCTTTGCAAGGGTATTTTTAGCAACCACATGCTTCTGTCTCTCAGGAAGCAACAGCTGAGACAGTGGGATAGGAGTGCTGGTATGTGTATTTTTGACCCCTTCCACTGTCATCTGGCTTTTTCCAGAAATTAAACAATGCTGCTTTATTTTTACCCTCTAAGAGATGGACAGTGTGTTTAGAGGCAGGGAGAGCAGCAAAACACGTGTCCTGCAATCCTCTGCCTCTTCCATCACCACTGGAGCCTGGAAAAGGAGCGTCACTTCCTAAACATTAGCAACAAGCACACAGAGCAGCGTGGAAGGAGCTGGAAGAGCAGCAGTGGTTTGGCACGAGCTGCAGAAATAAGAAGGACATCTTAGATATGTGCACACTTCTGGACGCACTAAATTCTTTGAGATTACAAAACATTTGAGGGCTTCCTACCTCCAACCCTGGAAGAGATGACTCAAGGCCAGGCTGGATGTGGCTCTGGGCAGTCTGGTCTAGTGGTTGGCGACCCTGCACGTGGCAGGGGTTTGTAACTAGATGATCATTGTGGACCTTTTCAACCCAGGTCATTCTATGATTCTATGAGAGAATTTTGCCCACTCTAATGTAAAAGGAGGATGTAGGACAACCAAAGAGAACCCAGTCCCTTCTTTGTCTTCTGACTCCAGCAGACAGTGTATGTAAAAAGGAAGGTTTCCACATACAGCAGTTGATCTCACTATAGAAATTGATCCCAGTTTAGATTTTCATTTAGCTTTTATGTTTTTTCCTCTAGTAGCATTTTGTGAGGCTGGTTCTTGGCCATCTCAACCTCCCACTGCTGGGAAACCTAATTCTATGTCCTTCTGGAAAAGGAAGCAGATACAGATGCACCACACAAATGTCATTATTTGCTCTTCTAACACCTCCTTGCTGTACAGAAAAACAGAATGGATTTAAGGGAAAGTAAGGCACAGAGAGGTAAGGAGGATAACTCCTGTGCATCGCTTGGCTGTAAAAGAAATGTTTTGTCTGGCCAAGGCCATGGGAACTATTATTGTCCACTTCAAGACAGTCTCAGAACTGCTTCGCATCTCTGAAAAGCCTCTGGCAAATTTCCTTTCCTGCAAATGAGGTACTGCACTTCAGTTCCATTATCCTGTGTTACAGTCTGCCTGAGCGTGCCAAGCACAAACAGTATCAATCCACAACTCTATAGATTCAGAATCACTCATGTGATTATTAGCAACATTTCCTTAGAACCACACGTCTCCAGCTCCCACTGAGGCTGACAGAGCTGACTGCATGAACCTCCTCATATTTATTCTGTGCAGTGCATAAAAAATCAGCAGAAGCAATCAGCCACTGAAAGCAGTTTGACTTCTAATTGCAGCAGTCTTTTGGTGTCACATCCAGATCCTCAGTGCCACAGAGCCAACGTTTTGGACCCAAGATGTCATACCCACACCCATCTGGTTTACCCACCAGATACGGTGGTAAAACTTAAATTACTGCGGTAAAAACTGTGGAAAAAAAAAAAAATCGCGGGAAGGCTGGACCTCTCCCGAGAGGCTGGGTGGCGGCTCTCCTTTCAGCCCCGTGGAACCAGGACGTTTCAAAGCCTGCTGGAGAGCACATTTCGGAGGGCTGAGGAAGGCTGAGCAGTGAGACTGAGGGCGATGGACCATGCACGGAGCGTTGGGCGGCGATGCGGGCGCTCTGGGCGGGGCGCGGGGCGGGCTACGCGCCCTGAGGGGAGGCGGAGGGCGGTCCGGGCCCTGCGGGGGGTTTAACCGGCCCTTCCAGCCTTCAGGATGAAGCGGCGCTGGGCTGGGCCGTGGGAGGGGGCCGCTGAGATGTACTGGCCCTCAGAGCTCAATTATAGCCGGCCCTGGCCCGCAAAGAGGCTCCGAAGGCGGCAGCCCCAAGGGCGAGGTGAGCGGCGGCGGCGGGGTCCGTGTGAGCGCAACTGCCGTCCCAGGGTCTGTAAGTGAGGGTGCAAAGCTCCGTGTGGAAAAGGCGAGGCTCTGAGCCAGCTGTCACCCACAGGACCTCCGTGTGGAGGCTGCCTGACATGTTGGGGTGCCCATCAGTGTGTTACCCCCTTGTGTATTTCATTTCCAGCCTCAAATCTCTGCCCTTTGTAAGCTAGATGTGTAAAATACCGCTCTCTAAAGCTCCTCCTGGAGGAGAAGCGGCTGTTTCCTGTCCTCCCTGCAATACACATCGTGATGGTGGAAGTGACAGGAATGCACTGGTGCTGTTCCCTCTGTGAAATGGTTTTGTGTGATGCCCGTAGCTAAAAGTAATGAAAATTTCAACCCCAAGCAGAAATTAATGAGCAAAGTGCAGTGGGAGATTTGTCTGTGTCCCAGGTGTGTAAGAGCAGGTAAGATGTCTGACAAGTTTAAAGTCGTTCTGAGCTCTTAAAAGTTCGCCTTCAGTTCTTCAGAAAGTTTCTTCTAGCTTCATAACGTCATACTTCTGGGAGTAAGCTGCCCAACAGGGTACTTTTGTACATCGGATCTGTGACACAGAGCTCTGAAAATCAATCTTGTAGTTGGAAAGTTTCTGTCACGTCTCAGTTCCATGTCCTCTCCTTCCCAGAAAATCTGTGGGATGTCATCCTGCTAAAGATCTAGCAAGTGGGGTGAAAAAAGTGCTGAGCTTCCAGGATTGTCAAATCATTCATAATGGGTATACAGTATTTGTGTTTTGAAAGGCGTTGGTTCATGCTTTTAAGCACTGACTGTTCAGTTCATAGAATCGTTTGAGTTGGGAAGGACTCTTAAAGGCATCAAATCCAGCTCCCCTGCAATGAACAGAGACACCTACAGCTAGATCACAGTGCTCAGATCCCCATTCAGCCTGACCTTGAGTGTCTCCAGGGATGGGGAATTCACCACCTCTCTCGGCAACCTGTGCCAATGCTTCACCACCTTTACAGTAAAAATCTTCTTCTTCATATCCGATGAAGAATCTCTCATCCAATCTCTTCTCTTTTAGTTTGAAACAATTTCCCCTTGTCCTGTCACAACAGACCCTGCTAAAGAGTCTGTCTCCTTCTTTCTTATAGTCCCCCCACCCTTTAGATACTGAAAAACACCAAGCCAGCCTCACATAACAATGCATAAACATGGCCTTTTATGAAATATTTGAAACATCCATTAACAACAGATTTCCCCACTGTCAGTTAAATTTAGTAGTACTCTGTTGAACAGAAATAACTCAAGAATTAATCACTCTTAGCTTAAAAACTGACAGCTATTTTAAGCAGACGGCTTTTGGGGGGAAAAAAGCTGCACAAGTATGTATACTCAAAGGGACAAGTTATGAACATGCTCATGTTATGGTTAGGTTTAAATTCATTTTTTCGCTCACGCTTTTTGAACTGAGTTGTCATGCTTCTGAACTTCAGAATATTTTGAGCCAGACATAGCAAGGATCCCTGGTTATATACATACATATTTCATTAATGGCCAGGCAAGATGTGGCTCTGGGCAACCTGGTCTAGTGGTTGGTGATCCTGCACATAGCAGGGAGTTGAAACTAGATGGTCATTGTGGTCCTTTTCAATCCAGGATGTTTTATGATTCTGTGATATGATTCTATGATTATATGGTTGTCACTTCATAGAATCATGGAATCATAGAATCACTCAGGTTGGAAAAGACCTTAAGGATCATCGGGTCCAAACACAACCTAACCACACTACCCTAACTCTAATAACTCTCCGCTAAATCATGTCCCTGAGCACCACATCCAAATGGTTTTTAAACACATCCAGGGATGGTGACTCAACCACCTCCCTGGGGAGCCTATTCCAGTGCTTAACAACCCTTTCTGTAAGGAAGTTTTTCCTGATATCCAATGTAAACATCCCCTGGCCCAATTTGAGGCCATTTCCCCTCGTCCTGTCACCAGTGAGAAGAGACCAACCCCTCTCTCACTGTAAGCGCCTTTCAGATATTGGAAGAGATCAATAAGATCTCCCCGCAGCCTCCTCTTCCCTATATTAAATAGCCCCAGTTCCTTCAGTCTCTCATCATAGGCCGTATTCTCCAAGCCGTTCACAAGCCTTGTTGACCTTCTTTGGACCTGCTCCAGCACCTCCATGTCCTTTCTGTACTGAGGTGCCCAAAACTGAACACAGTACTTGAGCTGTGGCCTCGCCAATGCCGAGTACAGGGCAAGATGACTTCCCTAGTCCTGCTCACCGCTCCATTCCTGATACAAGCCAGGATGCCATTGGCCTTCTTGGCCAGCTGGGCACACTACTGGCTCGTATTCAGCTGACTGTCCATCAGTACACCAACGTCCCTTTCCGTCAGGCAGCTTTCCAGCCACTCTTCCCCAAGCCTGTAGGGTTGCCTGGGGTTGTTGTGACCAAAATGCAGGATGCAAATAGGGAAATGAGTCTGCTGTCTTGTGGAAATAAGTTAATACCTGGCAAGGAAACTAACAGCTTCTCCTGCAGTAGTTAGTCTAATGCTAATGTTACTTTAAGAGGAACCATCCTGCCCCCATAGACTTCAGTCACCTTTCTGTCGTGCCCAGTTAACATCTTGATTGCCTTTGAATAGGTGCAGCTGGATTTAAATATGCCCATGGAAATTTTTAAAAGTAATAGTAACATCAGTATGTTTTCTGAAATTTTAAGCTTTTGTTTTTGTTTGTTTTGAAATATCAACTTACTTTTACTGCAATAAGTTGCAAACTCTGTTCAAAAAGCAGAATGGCTGATTTCAGTCTGCTTCAGCTGTGCTGATCTGGTTCTGCTGGGTGTTTTGAGATGTAGGGAGCAGAAGTCCTTGAGGTGGTCAGAGAGGGAGGGCAGTGGGAACAGGAGGCTGTGGGCCAACAGGGAGAAAAAGGAAGAGAAGCAAGGAACCGGGTGATTGATTTACTGTATTTCTATCTTAATACTTTCAAACAGTTTCTGTTTCATCCACAGCACTGTCTAAGGCAGCCAGTGAAGTGTCTTTGTTCATGTTTCACCCTGGGCAAAAAGGTGAGCATTGTGCTTTCCATCAATTGTAAGCTCCTCTTGTTGTGTGTCAGGCAGGTCATGGGTCTCTCCAGTGCTAAAAAGTGGTTAGCACTGTTTTGAGTTTAGTTTTGCAATGTGTGGGCAATGCTATATTTAACCCTTATTGGGATGGTGTAGTTGTATCCTCCATAGGCCTGTGCTTGTGTGCAGGGTGAGGCATGTGTCCTTGTCAGCTTTGTGGTAGAATGTGGCATATGAAGATGCCTATAAATGTTTTTATGTTATCTTTCTATGCTATTCCATGGGGGAAAAAATCATAACTGTATGCTTTGGATGGTGAAGCTAGTTTTAGAAGTGGCAGTTCAGTTTTTCAGCATTTGTTTTCAAAGAACAGAGTCCAATTTGGTATTTGTTTGTTTTGCAGTCCCCTGAGCTTTGACAGGGGAATAATAAAAATACAAATACAACACTGACTAAACTCACTTGAGAAAATAAAAATGTAGTACTACTATATTGTTTCATTAGATGAATGTCTTTCACTCAGCTGCAGAAATGAAAATCCATCTGGTTCATCCAGGAATTCAGTTCTGTAATTCCACACTTCAGTGGGTTTGATGAGGGTTTTAGAGCCTGTTACATTTGTCTGCTCTCCCTGAGTTGGATGTCTGCGGATATCCATTCCCATTTACTTCCAAGGTTGCTTTCTGACTTCCATTGCATAGCAACCACATCTGCATGCTCTATCGTGACCAAAAGGAACTGGATTTCAGCAGTGCTGTCTGCCTCCAGTTTTGTTCAGCGGCTACTCTAAGTATTCAAGCTTTTGTTCATCTTTCATGCTGTTATTTAGGAGGAGTACAGTCACCTAATGACAAGCAGTAGAGTTTGCAGCCAAATAAAATTACTGCTGGACAGCTGAGATGAGGAGATGCACTGTGTGCAGGCTCCTGCCCTTCCTGCTTGTAGACTAAGGCGAGGTAGTGCGGTGCACATGATTTGAATTAAATTACTTTACTTTGTGACTGGGACAGGCTTCAGCATGGGCTGTCAGGTGCTGGCCTGAGACTGACAGCTTGGTAAGATGCAGTGACCCCACTGCTTGAGGCTATGCCTTGGAGAGAATAACGTGGGTCAGAAGTCATCTGTTGATGAGTTGTAATTGTTGAACTTGACTCCATCTATTTCTCATTGAAATGCTATGTTTGCTGCTGGCACTTGAGGGCAGAACTTGGTTATGTCATCTTCTGGGTTTAATACTTTGAATTTGAAATTTCATGTCTTTGCCTTTAGGGATTTTTCTAGCCTGTACTCTTTCCTTACTACATTATTCTGCTCTCAGTCTTCTGTGTCCTCAAGAATTGGGAAAGAAAAATTAATAACAGACAGAGGCTTACCTGGGATCAGGAACATTTGGCACCTCACTCAGGAGCCCAGGGAAGGAGATGGTTGTTTTGATATTTGTAGAGGTTCTGCATACGTTAAGGAACCTTCTGGCTGCCTGGAAAAGAACCTGGAGCTGAAACAGGCTGAGATTCCTGGTGTGGTGATGCAGCTATTAATAATATTAAAGATTTGAGAGGCCTGGTAAGAAGTTTATCTACCTGATCTCTGTCACCCAGGGCCAGCCCTCGCTGTGAGTGAGGTGTCACTGAGAACATGGCCACTTCCTACAAAGGTACCAGTCTGGTCAGTGGGAATTATGAACCTAGAAGCCAGAGAAAATTCTTACATTTCTTTGTGCTGCCCTGGAAGACGTCTACCAACCTACCAGTTGACTTTATCATGTAGCATGATGGTTAAAAAAAAATACAAATATATATATATATACATATAAAATCTTGACTCTTCTTTTTTAAACGTTCTTATTTCTATCTTTTTATTAAGGAGCAGTCCCTCTGTGACAAGCAGTAGCTGGTCTGTTTTGCAGTGAACCAACTTTTTAATGATACAAAGCTGACCTGAATAGTTCTGAATTGATGATAGCTGTAGCTTTATTTAAAAATTTCTGAAGCTTAGAAATGACAGGGTCAAAATAGCAGTCCTGCAAGGCCTCTGCTTGAATCTCTGACAGGTTTCTGATGGTGTGGTTGTGAACTGCAAGGTAAGCTGGTTTTTAAGTTTCTCTCAGTTGCCAGGAAAAATGTCTTGTGCATCTGAAAGCTGAAGACCTTAAGTTCAACTTACTATTCATAGAAGTAGCTGTGAGCAGACAGTGGTAGCATAAATCTCCCCATGCTCTGTCATTTTTGTGTGTGTCACAAATGGTCTGGAAGCACAGTGAAAAGGAGAAGGGACGAACTTGTTCTTAACCCTTCATTGGAAGTGAGCAGCGTGATTTAGTGAAGGGGACTGTTGATGTGTGTGGGAAGGGGACTGCAGTTACCCGGGTCACACTGAAGATCATCTACAACTTGGAGCCTGGTTAGGATTTAAGTGGGAGTTGCACTGGTTTATTCCTGAATGCAAATTCATCCCCTAACCTGGGGGATGAAAGGATTGAGTGCAGCCATGCCAAAAAAGACCTGGGGTTACTGGTGGATGGCAAGTTGGATACGAACCGGCACTGTGCCCTCGCAGCCCAGAAAACCAACTGTATCCTAGGTTGCATCAAAAGAAGTGTGGCCAGCAGGGTGAGGGAGGTGATCCTGCCCCTCTGCTCTGTGCTGGTGAGGCTCTGAGATGACCTGATAATGGCATGTCAGTATCTAAAGGGAGCTACAGAAAAGGACAGACTCTTAGCAGGGTCTGTTGTGATACAACAAGGGGAAATGGTCTCAAGCTCAAAGAGGGTCGATTTATGTTAGATATAAGGTAGATAAAGATAATGCACTGGCACAGGTTGCCCAGAGATGTGCTGGATGCCTGGAGACTTCCAAGGCAAGGCTGGATCAGACCCTGAGCAACATGCTTTAGCTGTGGTGTCCCTGTTCATTGCAGGGGAGCTGGACTGGGTGGCCTTTAAATGTTCTTTCCAACTCTAAGGATTCTCTGATCCTATGCAGTTTGTTGTAAGACAGAAGAGGAATGCAAAGTGCAGGACAAATGTTTGCCAGAAAATCAGCTGAGACTACAGAGAATAATAAGAATACGTTTATATGTACTGATTTTTTCATATGGTTTGTGTCTGAAGTTATGAGATCACGAGTTTTATGGTAATTCATGCATTTCAGGGGCAAGATAAGTTTTCAACTAATGCCAGGAACCAAGTAATTAGGTTTTCTTTTGTGGACCAAATCCTGTTATTGTGTCCATCTTTCACTGCTGTGCTTGAAGGGGTAACCTGTATAAATCAGTAACTGTGGAATATTGAATATGGCTGGATGATTCACTACAGAAAACAACTTTCAAGGAGTAGTTACCTGGCCATTGTAACTCCTGAAAATAAAGTTTTTATTAGGAAACGCATTCATATATCAAGGAGCAATGGTAAACCATGCCCAGACAGAGGCATTTCGATACCCATTTCAATACTCACTGGAGCAGTTTTTCTCCATATAACTAAAAGAAATAAATCAGTATATGGGAAATGGGTGCAATCTTTGCAAGCTTCTGAGACCTCTTCGCCTTATCTCATGCACTGAGCTGCTCCCTGACTTTCTTTACGTCTCTTCTTTAAAATGTATTCCCATATTTGAGTGTGTAACCTAGTCTAACTAAAATACTTCCTGTATTTTAGGCCATTAGTTTAGTGTATCTGAGAGTATGACCAGAAAACCTAATGAAGAAGCTTCATCTTCCTTGATTTCAAGGTACCTGAAGTCCAAGTACATGTACAGTAATATTCTCTCAGTCCACGAGAGCAATACCTCTGTATGTAGGAAGGTGGAGATGGCTTTACAGCCTTGCTCTGAAGCTACAACAAGGCATGGTGTGATTTAGTGGATGAACATTGGTTCCCTCATCTGCTGTGTATGAATATTCAGGCGGTCAATATTTTGTAAGCAAAGTCGTGCATGTGTATCTTGTCCTGTCTCCTAACTGGTTTTTGTTGTTTTGTTTTTTTTTCCAGGATGTTCAGATGAAATATTAGATGAGGCAACAAGGCACCACCTGTTCACAGACACTTTCTGTAGGGTTTGCTGGGCGGTGCTGCCATTTGAATCCCAAAGGATGTCACACTATGAGGTAGCCTGGAAGAGAGGATTTCTCCTAGCAAGTACTGGGGCTTTGGTTTGTTTGAGGTTTCTGAATGGTGTTAGAAAAGACTGCTCTAAAGCCTTTCTTGAAGCTTATGCTGGGCTTAGACATTAGCCAGACTCGAGGGTTGTGAATGATGTGGGTTCCGTGGCAGTGAAGAGCAACCACCTGCATACTGCAGGATGGTCATAGAAGGAACTGGGTAGGTTCAGGCCATGCTGTATATGGGATGGAAGCAGATTTGCACCATGTGACCCAGGACATAAGTGTGGCATGGGGCAGTGCTAACTATAGAGAGTAGGGGTCGTGCCTCCTGATGCCTTACCCAGCAATACACACATGCTGCTATGTCGGCAGTGTCTTCATGAGGCAAGTTGTATGAGTCATGCTGCAGGCATTTCTTGGAACAAGTGTATGCCTTGGGATAATGCTATAGACATAGGAAAGTGAGCTTTATTTTGAAACTTAATCCTGAAAATTTGCAGGTACGGACATTTCATTTTCTTGCTGAAGTTAAAATGTCAGTTGCTCTCAGGAGTCTTTTTTGCAATTCTCATCAATTGATATTCAGGTCTTGTAAGGTATAATACTTCCTTACTTTGATTTATGTTAAGCAACACTTGTACTGTCAGAAGTACAGAGTTCAGACCCTCAGTTGGAATTTCTGTTTCCAGGATCCAAGTCCAGTTGAGCATAACAGAAGCAATTGTAATGGTGAAATCAGAACTTCAGAATGAATTGATATGAAAATAAGACTCTTTTTTTCCAGGTTTGCTGATGTTGTCTAGTCAAGCATGGTAGCACCTCTCTCTCTTGGTAATATTGTCAAGATTTCCTAATGCTGCTTCTCATAATCCTTAACAGACTCTTGGAAATCATCAGATTAGATTAGAGAAGACAAGTCACTTGTTTGGCTTTGTGGGTTGCCTGTGTATAGTGTGACATGTGGGTAAGTACACTATAAAAGTGCAAGAGATGGAAGGTTATGTGTTGAGAGAGCATCTAAGAATTAAAAAGTAATCACAGATGAAGGAGTTATGCATAACACCCAATTTTAGATACTTAGGCTATCGAATCCTGAGACCTGTTTTGGATGAATGAAGTTCCTGTTGCTGGATATACCACTTCTTGGCCTCTTATTAATAGAGCAGGAATAATTCTAGTTTCTTTTCAGAGCAGAAAGCATGCTCAGAATGTTTATCTTTATGTCCAAAGTCATGGTAGGAAGGATGAGAGAATGAGGCATGACAAAAAGAAAGAAATAATGGATTGTACCAGTTTTCAGGTGACTATTCTTCTTCATGGCTATCTGAAGTGCTTTCTTGTCCTTCAGTGAATGCTAGTGTAACTGGGCTTGCCTTTGCTTAATTTCAGATGGATGGAACGAGAATAGTAGAGAATAAGTACTGTAGTATCTGCAACATAATTTTAGTTTCCCCAGGTGTTGCATTGTCTCACCTCCGGGGGAAGATCCATGCTAAAAAGCTGAGGCAGTTAGCAGAAAGGAGCGGCCTGATGGAAGCACAGAGCATGCAACCTGTTTCTGGTACGAACTAAATTTTCACTGCATGTATTTTCCTGTCACTCTCTGCAACAGATATAAAGAGGTGTTGTCCTACACCTGCATGTCTGTATGCCTCTCTGTTCTGCCTAAGTCACAGAGCTGTCACATGGTAACTCCTTAGGTGACAAAAATGTAGTGACTACCCTGTACAACTTTGAAGCTAGGGACGCCTGCCTTCAAATTTCTTATCTTTCTAACTAAAGGCAAATATTTCTGCTTACTAATGAACATGTTTACTGTTGCTCTGAATATTAACTGCGGTCCAAACTCAGTTTGATAAATTAGCATATTTAATTAAAAAAAAAATAATTAGTCCACAAGCAACAATGAAGTGGTGTGAGTGCTGTGCAAGTTGCTTTCAGGACTGAGCATAGCAAATGTGTTCTGAATCACCTTCTGTAGGGTAAAGCTTTCTTCTTGGATCTTAGAATGACCAGCAGTCAAACACATAGATATTTATATAGGTATCTAATACTGAGTTTTCTCCTTCAGAAACTGAGATGCCTTCATCATCTCCAAAAGCAAGCTTGGATCTGAACTACTGCTGGCTCTGCTGTGTTCCTCTCAATAGTCCATTTTCAGCCCAGGAACATTATGTTGGTAAAAAACATGGAAAAAATGCAGCACGGAAGAAGATAATGGAGGAGCTGGGAATCAAACCTGTCCCTAGAGAATCCAGAACAGCTGGTAAGCAGAACGTGAAAAAGTGAGGGCAGTTTGAGTGTTCAAGGGGCAGCTCTGATATTTGCAAGGAAATGTTAGCCTTCTCCTTTGCTACAGAACAAGTTCACTTCCTCCTTTCTGTTTAGTTTGCCATCCTGATATTCTTTGTCTCTGGCAATTTTAGATGGGAAGATATTTCCTATTGACTTTGAGACACTAATCCAGTTATCTCTGGAGTCAAATCAAAGAGATTATAAAAAATAGCTCAGTTTCTTAACTCCAAGGCCAGGATCAAATCAATCTTAAGACTTTCTGTGCTTAAAACTCCACAACAACCTCCACAGGAAACATTTCCCAAGAATTCTTGAGCTTTACCTTCTTAATCTTAAAACCCTTTACTGACACTGAAATCAACACCCTCTGACTGCAGTGTCTCTCTTCACTCTGTGCAGAACAAGAAGCAGACATAAAAATTGAATAATTTGTTTCCTTTTTGTTGCATTCATGCTTTCCCTTAATCTTTTGTTCACCAAACTGATAGCTGAAATTATTTCAGTCTTGCCCCACAAGGAAACTTGTTTCCTAAATGGTCGTTATTCTCAAGCCTTCAAAGGCTCCATTACTGACTTCTAGTTTACAATGTATGCACTAACAGATTGCATGATAAATAGAGCTATTACACACACTATTGTGCCAACATTATTACCTCTGAGAGAGAGAAAAATTAAACAAAAGATGAAAAATAGAAAAGATATCATGTAACAGACTGAAGATAATACAATACATTTGGTATAAAGTTGTATAACAGAAGACAGTGAATGTGACACTTGAATAAAGAACTGAACCAAATTAATCGTTTAGTTTCAGTTCTTTGTAATTGTGACTGAAATAATCATTTCTGCCTATGTGCTGAAGCACAGTTTTGAAAGCAGAAAAAGCAACTTCTCAAAAACCATTCTTTCAGAGAATGTTTCTGAGGATTAAGGAAGATCTTTTACACCTTTTCTATACCAATTCCTTTTGAGTTCTTTCTGTGACCTACCAGTGACAATCATGAGGTCAGGAAACTAGATTTTCATTTTAATTTTATGTTTAGCAGTATTATTGACTAACCAGGCAGCAAAATAAAAATATATCTATATCCTTGGTAACAATCAACTTTTTTTTTTTTTTTTTTTTTTTTTAAGCTTTAATATTAAGGACTCTTCTTGAATGCTATTAAACAACAGATTTAAATGGAAAGTAGGACCTACAGCCTTTTCTTTTTTTAAGATAACTTAGAGGCATGTTAATCTATTTCTATCAATCTACCATGATGACATTAAAGGATATAACAAATGAGATAATTCAATAGCTTACAAAATGGCAAATAATTCTGTTTGAGAGTCCTTCAAAAATCGCCCCTGGATTCCATGCATCTCAACAAGAAGGATAAAATTCTCTTCTGTGACACATATAATGCAGTGGGTAATATGAGTTAGGTTAGAGTTAGGGTAATATGGTTAAGTTGTGGTTGGACTTGATGATCTTGAAAGTCCTTTCCAACCTGAGCAATTCTATGACTCCGTGACTTCTAAGCCTTCCATCAGCTACATTCCAACAGCTCTACATCCTTCCTGTGCTGGGGCCATTAAGCCTGGACTCAGAGCTCCAGATGGTGCCTTAAAATGGCCATCCCTTTTTTGATGTAGCCCAGGGTTCTGTTGGACATCCAGGCTGCAAGTGCACACTGCTGGTTCCTGTCCAGCTTTTTGTCCACCAGACAAAAAAAAAATAAATATCTATTTTGTTCAATGCAACAGTCCATTGGAATCTGTGCTGCATTTTGCTAATGTGTAAAGCTCTTGGGTTTGTGTTGGGGAAAAACATTATTTGCTGTTTTGTTTGTTTAATACATTTAAATCTGTAGTGACATAGCTTTGCAGCTTGTAGGAGAGGAGAACATGAAAATCTGGAAAGCATAAGATTTTCCTCATCTGACCTTAACTTAGATTTGTCAAAGCCTTGTATGGTGTATTCATAACATAGTGTTGACCACTTCCTCTGCATCTAAAGAATGGTTGCACTGCAGCAGTACAGCTCCATTTATAAATACTGTTGGGATGTAAAACTGAGTTACCTTGCAGCAGAGTCTTTGTATCTCTTCTGGTGCTGGTTTGGGGAACATTATATTACATGTTATTGTGATATGCTTTGGATTTTGCCTTCATTTGTAGTCTTTCTAACCTACAGGTTCCTTCTTTTCTGTGATTGGGCTTGGCCATTACATATGCCCTGTTTGCAATGTTGTACTTACAACTATACTTGAGTACCAGTCCCACATGCAAGGAAAAAAGCACAAGACCAGGTAAGTCAGGAAGTCTTTTGTTACCCTGTAGCATATACTTTCAAGTTACTATGAAAGACTTTGCTTCTTCATTTGCCTTGTTGTGTGCTGTCAGAGACCTTCATGTTACTGTTTTTTATCATTATTTTGTTGGTTTTTTTTCATTTGATTCTGTTTAGTTTTACTGTCTTTAAGAGTGACTGTCCATTTAAATTTCCTGCTTATGTCTGATGTTCTGTCTTGGAGTTGCCACACTTGCATCTTCAATGGCAGCTCACAGGAAAGGTTTTGGAGGTTGTGGGTTTTTCACATACTTTGCTATCCCCAAATATTTGCTTCTTTGGAAACAGTAGCACCTATTTTGGCACAGTGTCTTCTGTGCTTAGTCAGTCTTTTGGGAAATGGTCTGAACTCTAAGATTCCTATTGACAGCAAATAAGGCTCTGCACTGGAAAGTGCAGGTCTCCATAGACTCTGTCACCTTAAGGGTTCATCATGCATTTTATGTTTGCTGTAAGATGTTGTTTGGGATAAGTGATAGCTCTTCCTTTCCCTTTAGCCTAAAGAAGAGATTGTAGCTTTTCTTAACTGCGGGATGGCAATTGCACACATTTTATCACTACCTTTTTGAGATTGCTCTTCAGTTAGGGCCAAATATCAAAATTTCATTCATATTAGATGTGTCTGGGAAGACATATTTTATGTGAAGGTGCAATATAGTATAACAGCAGTAGTGTGATTGAATGTATTCCCTGTAACTTCAGCTGATTTTTGCAGACAGAATCTTGTGTTAGAGGTTTCATGTAGATACACAGAACAGCACACTTGGAATAGGTCCTTTCTTGTAGCTCTGGAATTAGTTTTATTATGCATGTCTCTCTGCCTTCGTGACTAACTCAACAGATCCTAAGCAAGTTGATCAATATTAATAACTGATTTTTCTATCCAGTTTATGCAGAGCGACAAAGATTCGCAGTCTCACAAAGAGATCAAAGAAAACTTACTACTCCTTTCAAGTTCAGGAAGCTACATGTCTTGAGGAAAGAATGGATTTGAGAATAGCAGAAGTGTTTCAAGATGGAAACCTTGATGAGGCTAAGCCTTCAGCCTTTATCTGTGAACAAGACCAGCATTCCAGCCTTTTCTCAGAAACCCAAACACCTACAAATACTGGGAAAAAGAGATCACCGAGTTGCTCATCAGCTTGTGAGCATGCACAAGAAAATACACCAAACTGTCAGTATAACACAGCACACTGTATAGAAGGGCAAGCATTTGAGGCGGCTGCCATCACAGATGGCCTTGGTCTGTCAGCTGTAGAATCTAAAGAGTATTGCAAACTTGTGCTCGCTGAAACGTTTAGCATCTCCTACGGTAAAGAACAGAACCTTCAGGTAGAATATACTGAGGGAAAAAAATACATCAGTGAAGAGTTGAAGTGTAAGAAAGAAGACTCAATACTGAAAAGAAAGGAAGATAGTGAAGGTGCAGATTTGGAGAAAGAAAGAAAGAAACAAAAGCGAATTAAACTTGATGTAGACTTAGTAAATGAGAAGAAATCAAGACCTAATAAAGATGAAAGGCTTAAAAAAAAAACTGCTAAGAAACAGAGGAAAAAGCGCATAAAGAATCAACAGATGTCCCAGATAGAGATCAAAACAGAGGCATTTTGGGAGGACTCTGACTTTATGTTCTGGTGAGGGTTTTGATTAGCTTCATGAGCCTGCTCAATTTGTAGATTACCTTTACTATTTTGTATCATACCATGGCTGTTGTGGTTTTTGTTGGTTTATTTGTGGTTGTTGTTGTTTTTTAAGCAAAGTTGGGGTTTTCTTGGAAGTGAGAAAAAGTCTGTCTTCTGAAAATGGTTGGTAATAGGCATGCATCAGTTTTTAATTATGTTACCCGTACAACAGTCATTGTAGTGATGCAAAATTGAAAGTATGAAGGCTCTTCTTGAAAATACCTCAAACCAAGGGTCAGCAGCTTAAGATATGTAAGGGCACTGCATTGTTCCCAGCAAAGCCATATCTGTAACCTTTCCACTGAGTGCTTTTAAAGGAGAGTGAGGAAGGCTTTTGATCCCAGAATGAAGCTAGATTTGTGACTCAGTGCTCTGAAGAACCAGCAACGCTTTGCATTTGAAATAGTGTCACCAGACCTTCCTTCATAATACAGGTTTGCATTGTTGTGGCGTGTAGAACATATGTAGGACATCAGTTCATGTATTTAAAAGCAATGTCACAAGACACCATTTAGTAACACTCAGTGCCTTCAGGTTGCAGAAAAGCTTTTCCGTAGCCTTGATGTGGGTCTGAAAGCCATTATGTTGTCAGGTTGCACCACTGGGTAGTCTGTTTGTAGAGGCACCTGTGCTGAGCTGCTGCTTTCAGCAGCTCTGCCCAACTGAAACTTTTTGTTGTGGCTTGTTGTAGTGTGGGATGGGGTAAAGACCAAGGCCCTCAAGCCTTGAATTGTCTGGTTTGTTTTAGTCTTGCATTAAAAAGTTGTTTCAAAAGCCTTGAGAAGAATATAGTGTGGGCTTTTGGTGTGTTATTTCTTATAAATTTGTTTTATGGTTGGTTGCAATCTTGGATTTAGGTTTCTGGTTATGAAGTTATAAATCTGAGTGGTCAAGTAAGGCCATGATGTGGTATATTCTGCATATACAAAAGAAAAAGCTCTGTTGAAGGGGAATAAGTGTCAGTTTACTTTTCAGATTTTCAGATAAGACGTGCGGTGTTGGAAGTCAGGAGGAGATTAGCAGCTCTGATAATATAGCAAAAGCATCATTTGGGAGTTGATTTCTATCGGTGATCGCTTCCAAATCTGTATTTGAACTCCACGCTGCCCTACCTGGAAAAAAGTACAAGCTACGTAGGACACATGCACATGCTACTCTAAACGTAACTCTACAACTTTCTTGGCATCAAAGATAATAATAAGATCCTGAAAGAAGTACTCTTGCTGTATTTTGGTGAAACATGATTAATCTGTTATGTAAATGCTGCAAACAGGACGTAGCAGATTCTCATCTAGCAGAAGCATACAAAAATACAGCCCGAATTTAGATAAGTAATGTTCATTTTTCTGAAGTCATCTGGTTATGTGTTTCCTCACTGTCTTGTTCTTAGCCTTTAACGTTAGTTGATGATAATTATTTTCAAGCCTAGACATTTAAAAATTCTAGGCATATATGTTGATGGCTTTATTTGCCCTTTACTGTAAATGTCTTTTCTTTTTCCTCTTCTTAGCAGCAGAGGAATCTGCATTGGAAGCTGATTCTGTTCATCTCTTATTAAATTTATCTGTTCTGATTTGAGAAACAAACTGAGTCATGGATCTTTGTCACACGCAGACAGATACAGCGGCAGATCTATCTGGTGACCCCTTGGAGTTTTGAGAGCATGTACAGGTGTTTCTCCCTGAAAGCCCAACGTGTTCTTCTGAAATATCTCACTTTTTAATAGTTTGTTTTCCCTTTTATGTCTGCAGCAGTATGGGAAAACATTTCTTTTGAGATCCTAATGTGTTTAAAGAATACCAGAACTCAATAAGACATCTTGTAAAGCATGCCAGAAGTCACTTTCACTTCTCATTTGAAGCCTTAAGGTAATAGGAAGGACTGCTGAATTCATTTTGCATGCCCCAAGTGGGGCTGTGGTTTCAGGGGGGCACCTGGCAAGTTAACCCTACCCTTGGCCTCTGAGACACACCCTTACTGTACCTAACCTGCTGAATTGTTTGAGCAGAGATGAGAGCCATGGGCTCTCTGTAATCCATGCGGGCTACAGCAGGTCTGACTGTGCACTTAAACTGGTGAAAAATGTGGGTACTGCAAAAATGGGTCCCTCAAAAAGAGTAAATGAGAGAAGTAGGTACAGTGCTGTGAATCGTTCCGTAGGGAACGAGAAATATAACCAAGAGTATTTCCCCATCTCCAAATAAACTGTCTTTTATTGCAGAGAATTTGATTTCCAGCTGGAAGCAACGAAGTGCTATTTCAACAGTTATTTCTAGCAGAGCAAAGGTTTAGGCATAAACTTCTACTGAACTTTCTGAAATAAGAAAACAGTCGTCTTAGAGCTGCAGGAAAATGCCTACCCAGGTTTGCTGCTATGTGCATGTTGGCATACCCTGCTGCTCAGGCATCAATATCTATTTCCACTAGTGATGGATGTTTTGGGTTCCCAAGTCCTGAACACCTGAAGCAGTCTGCTTTGCTCAGCGTGCTGAGTACCACTTGCATTGTAGTCAGATTTTACTCTATGCTAGCTGCAGAGCAACACCAGGCAGAAGTACAGGCTCTCCATTTACAGTCCTTGAGCTTGTGGGTGCAGATCCCAGCTATTTCTCTACTTGAGGCATCAATGTTTGCAACAAAACCAAAATTTCAGCAAGGATAAGGTGAAAGGATTGATGCACAGTGGCTTTTTTTCCTCTAAGATCTGAGGGGAAAACTGAAAAGTGTCTGTGGGTGGGAGAGGGGATTTAAAAGAAATCTTTGAAAGGAAGTAAGATTTCTTAGAATTAACAGTGAAACTGATCAAAGTAGTGTTCTGACACTGCTGCTGCTGTTGCACTACACTTCTTTTGATATTTAAGAGTTTAAATACAGTTGTCTTCCTCACAGCTTAGTGCGTTTTCAAACCATCTGCTTTATAGATTCTAGTTCCTTGGTCGGAACCACACACACTGTCAATAGGATACTGTGAGAAATAGATTTATGTGATACCTTTTCTTTATAGTGAAGCTTTTTTTTCCAAAATATTTGTTCTTTAAGTCCAAGCTTTAAGAACATGATGGAGAAGTTGTGGTGAATTTACATATGCTTGGTTCCTTCCTACCCTGCCTTTGGCCTTTTTCAAATCCATCTATTGTGCTTAAAGAATCGTTCTGCCTTGCTCAGCTTCCCCTCCAGCACTGATCTGTCTCATGCTTTGTGTTTCCCAAGTTGCCACAGTAACACTTCACAGTTGCACAGTGCACTTCTATCTGTCTGGTCAAGTCAGCTACCTGGATGAAGTGTAGTGGGACCACTACAGAGATGTCAGAATTCTCAGCGTCTTGAAAGATTTGGCTCTTTGGTTCAGTTCTTAGAGGTCACTAAAGGTGTTGCTACAACTTAATGCAAGTCTAAGACCAAAAGACTCTGGAGGATGCCTTCAACTCACACTGGCTTTTCTCAGACAACACCTAGGCTGACTTCAGCAGCAATGTCTGCTTATGCCCTGAAATTCCTGGGCCAAATAGCTCATGGCAGTGGTGACCCTGATGTAATTTTCAGGGCTCTGTATGAAGACACCTTTTTTACCTCTGATGCATACTGTGTTTGAATGTGCATCAGCAATTCCCTCACACTTGATCCTTTTCACTCCTCCCCATTGTCACAGAACACTCCAGTGGGAAGGAACCCACAAGGGCCCTGGAGTCCAACTCCACACAGGACTGCTCAAAATACAAACCCATATCTGAAAGCAGTGTTCAAACAGTCCTTGAGCTCCAGCAGCTCAGCGCTGTGCCCACTGCCCTGGACAGCCTGTTCCATGCCCCGTGTTCCATCCCTCTGGTTCAGACCCTTTCCCTAACCCCACCTGCTCCCTGTGAGGAGCTGTAGCTGCCCTGAGCTTTCCCCTCAGTTTCCTCTGCTTTTGGCTGAATAAACAGAGGAACCTCAACTGTTCATGATATGGGGCACCCACAGCTTCTCTGGGCAACCTGTGCCAGTGCCCCATCAACCCCTGAGTGATGAACTTCTTCCTAGCATTTAACCTAAATCTCTCGTCTTGGATTTTAAAGCCATTCCCCCTTTTTCTATCACTCTCAGACCACATAAAAAGTCAATCCCCTCCTGCTTGTAAGCTCCCTTCAAGTCTGCAAGCCTTCCAGCTTGGCAGGGCAAGACCTCAGGCCACGCTCACTGCATGCTGACCCAAGCACGGTGCCTGTGGTGAAGGTGTGGCACCACCCAGCCCAGGCTGAGCATCGCACAGCAGCAAGCTTGCCAGGTGCCAGGGCACACACAGCCTTTCATCATCCCACCCTGCATATGGTGTAGCAAAAAGCGTCAGTGAGCAAGAGAGAGAGAGACGAGCGCATACCCGAGAGCTGGTGTCCACCTCAGCCTCTGCAGTGCAGGCTCACCCGGCCTCGCCTCGTATCTGCGTCATCTTTCGTTATGATTCAGCATAATGGGGTTCCGTGCTATCTCTAGCAGCTGACTGAGTTAAGGTTATCAGTCAGCTTTATGAACAAGCATGAAGGAAGTGAGGACAGACACCACAACAGTGCTGTGGCCATGCTTTTCCACAGCGTATCAGTGTGCTGTGGAGGTCTTTTTCTTTTCTATTTTAATAATATTTTTTTGTAAGCTGTCGCTGTGTAGGCCAACGTCAGCAAGCATGTATCTTTGTAACTACTGCAATATTTGCTGACAGAATGGGATCCTGGGCACTCTGATCTAGTGTTGGCAGCCCTGTCCATGGCAGGGCATTGAAACTCAATGAAGGTTCCTTTCAACCCAAGCCCTTCTGTGATAAAGCAATGGGAGCCCCCCAGCAGGACTGACTTGTGTCTATGTTTCAGACAGTGCTCATGTATTACCATCAGCCAGGTCCTTCATCACCATGCTGGACAAACTGAGACATGGAAAGGGCAATCCCATACCCAGGTGGCTGCAGCCACAACTTGTGCCCCTGCACTGTTGTTGGCTGTACATGGAGCATTGCAGCAACTACAGGCGTGCAGGGAACAGCTTTATCTCCAACAATCCCGTGCTTCTCTATTGAATAAAGCACTGCATTATTTCTAGAGATGCTGGGAAGAAGGTGAACTGTACTTGTAAATGTGTTGGTTTATTTTTTTTCTCCTTTTTCTTCTAGCTTGTGCAATTCCAAATAATCTCCTGCCTTTCTGTTCTCTTTCAGGAGAGGTTCAGGTATGATGTTAGGAAAAAATAATCAGAAAACATGGTGAGGCATTGGCACAGGATGCCCAGGGGGGTGGTGGAGTCACTGTCCATGGAGAGGCTCAAGAGATGTGTAGGTGTGGCACTAAGGGATGTGGGTTAGTGAGCATGATGGGGATGGGTTGCTGATTGGAGTGGGTGATCTTAGAGGATTTTTCAACCTCAATTCTATGATTGTTTTCAGGTTCCTGTGACTCCTGCCCTCTGCTCAAACTGCTGAGAGCAGCTGCAACAACAAAGTCATTTTGATTGTCCTGTGATTTAGTTCTTAATTACACCATCTTGTGTTAGTTTCACCAGTGGATGGAGGTATGAAAACTGTCCCTTGGATTGATGCAGAGGGCAGCAGCTTTCTGCAGCTGCAAAGGATGCTGCTGCTGCATCCAGGAGCCACATAGGGACTCTGCTGATGGTGAAAAGACAGGTGTAGATGTAGGAAGCCCTTTTCCTATGGCTGTACCATAATCTCTGGACTAATCCTTGCATTTCTGCTCTTTCCTGGTGCAAGTTTGGGACTGAAGAAGGTGTTATATGTGAATATGTGGAGAGGGCTTTTTGTCTGTGTCATCCCAACCCAGAGAGAGCAGCACCTCTCAGATGAGATAGGACACATGGGCTGGAAATGAGGCGGTTGATTTATTTTTTGAAATTGGCAATGTTATAAAGTTGTTTGAGACCCCCCTGTATACATTTTAAAGCTCCTTTCCATTTTAGAGATAGAGCTTGCAGGATAGGACACGCAGAGTAAAGAGGAGACTGTGTGTGTACATGGGCTGTAATGTCAACTCAGAGCCCCACTCTTCAACGCAGAATTCCCTGTGTTTCAGTGAGTATTCTGCAGAAAAATAGCAAGGGAGTGAGTTTGGTTTGGAAAAAGGAGAAAAAGAGCACATCTTTTCTTTTTACCAGAATTTCTCTTCTACAGGATACCTAAAGCTATAAATGTGGGTGGGTTGTGAACAGGAAATGATGAAATAGACAGTCCATCCTCTAACAGACAGATTTTATTGGTTACACGCACAACTAAGCAAAGCAAAGCAGTGATGTCCAGGCTCCAAGAACAAGACCTCACCAATCCATTGGCCAGACGTCTTGGGAGTCTTGGGAACCCAGAGAAGGTTGCTGCAAAGGTCCATGTGGATTCAGCTCCTTTAAGTCCAAGGTGATCACACGATCTTTGGTTTTGCTCTTCTATCAGCTTTCCAAGTCTCTGAGGCTGATAACACCTTTACCACCTTCTGATTCTGCTTTTCTGCACTCAGGTGTTACATTCCCTTCTGTATCCTTCCAGAAGCACTGTCCTTGGCTTTCCCTAACCTCTTCTCCTCCTCTTCTCCTCTGCTTAAGGAGTCTTAAATCACACAAAAGCAGCTTTTTGTCATTAGCATTTGGGAGTGAGATATTCAGAGAGAAGTTACTCTTACTTTCTTACTGGGAGGGTAATCAAGCACTGGAACAGGTTGCCCAGAGAAGTTGTAGAGTCTCCACTGTAGGGACAGTCAAAACCCAGCTGGACACAGTCCTAGACAATCTGCTCTAGGTAACCTTGCCTGAACAGGCAGATTGGGCCAGATACCTCAAGAGGCCCCTTCCAACCTCAACCATTCTGTGGTTCACACCTACTGGTGGCTGCACGGCTTGCCCTCTGCTCCTGGATGGCCCTCTTGTAACAGCAGAGGTAACCCCCTCACATCAAGGTCTGGTATGGCTTGTGTCCCCACCGCTCAACGCCTACTGGGTTGCAACCAACAGCGGAGCTAAAGGTTCTTCTTGGTGGCAAACACAGAGGCCAACCCAGTCTTGCCCTTGACTATGGTAGGAGGCGCTTGGCCAGCTCCAGTCCTTTCATCTGGTTCTCAATGCAGAGCCTCACCTGCCTTATCCAGTAACAAGTAGCAACCATGGCAAAGCACACACAGATTTGCATTAGCAGTATGATTACAACAGGATGCAGGAGTGCATTGAAGATGCCGGTCGCTGTTGGGGACCAGCCAAAGAAAATTTCCCACCAGTGGTGCTCTCCCACCCTCTTAATCCGTTCCACTACCTGCTTTATAACATTACCATCATGATGTACAGTTATTAGGATCTTTTTAGCTTCTGCCTTAGCATTTTCTAAAAGCTGTTGTAAATTTGCATGCTCTAACATTTCTTTTACTAGCGACAAATCCATACCGATTGGGGTTGGGGTTATACTACGATAAAGGCTATAGTTTCTAATTAGCAATTGGTTAGTAAAAACTGGTGGCTTATACACGAAATCACAGCCTCTAATAATAGCTACATTGCAAGCACACGTATTTGAATCATTGAATATGGTCTGATTGTAGATGTCATTAATTTGCACGTACTTACACACTGTTCTAAAGCATACACACCCTTTCCCTACGTAAACTAACACGGTTTTGTTATTGCTGCCAGGATTGATCTCAAAATGGCACACCCCCTCACTGGTATCAAAGCAAACATCGCTCGCCTTAAGGGCATCATCTTCGCATATGAATCCCAGCCCCCGTTCCAAAATGCAGGCTTCCAAATCTACAGATTGCCATTTTCTGTCTGACACTCTTGCCCACATCCGGTGGTCCAGGGGATAGACCACGGACCCGTTTGTGTTAATCCCCAGAGCCACGATGGGGTAGACCTTTTCGATGCGGGCTTCCACCACGGTGAGGACGTAGGCGATGACTGAGTTGAGGACCTGGTCGTGGGTGAAGTTCACCAGCCTCCACCAGGCTTGGAGCTGCCGCTCCTTCTCCGTGGCTGAGTCCCACACGATCTTTCGGATCTCGGTGGGGAGGATGCCATTGTCACCATCCCTCAGGATACCTGCAACGACACTCTGCACCCACATCTGGGCCTGGATGCAACTAAGAGCAAGGGAGACATTATTTTGCTCGATTCCCAGTGCTTGCAACAACACCTGGTGGTCTTTCTCACTTATGTGTTCCCAGGTAGGCAGCACCTCAGACACAAGCCACTGACCCATCCCTAGGCTGACCAGGGATGAATTCAGGGGGTTGAGGAGGCCCTGCACACCTGAAGTGACAGCCTCCAACTTGTTGGCCAAGACCTCAACGTTCATGCTGTTGAGCACTCCCATCCCAGCTCCTCCTCCTCCCAGGGCTGTGGCCAGAAGGTCTCTCCTGGCACGGGCCTCTTGCATGGAGCGGCTGTGAAGCCAGGCCTGCCAGCCGGTGTAGAGGGTGGACAGAAAGGGAGCACAGCGCGGTCTGATGGATGAAATATTGGCAGTGGACAGGGACAGCACCACCTTCTTCAGTGATCGTACAGGGCTGGTCAGTAGCTCTTGGATGTGATTTTGCTTGACTACGTATGGGCCTATTTTGGAAACAAAGGGACGCAGGACAGCAATGATGGGAAACTCTTTTTGAAATCCTTCGGGGCCTCCTATCAACCACTTTCCTCCAAGCTCGGGAGACATTTCTATACTCAGCTTTCCTTGACACCACACTTGGAGGTTTTTCAGTGGACGTGAACAGTATCCATAATCCTGGCTATACCATGATGTCTCTGCATTTAATTCAAATCTACTAAGAGTTTTGCTCTCAGGGGAGCAATCTACTGACACAACCCACTTACGGTGGTTAGGAGCAGTGAGAGTCACAGTGGTGCCATTAATTTGTTTTGCATCGGTTACACTTTCTTGAGAGTATCTAATTTCTAATTTTACTTGGTTCCCCACTTCAGCGTATTGGGCTGCACGCCAGGCCAAAAAGTGGCACCTCAGGACCTTAAGGGCAGCAAGTGAATGCATCATGGTGACAATCTTGAATTTAAATGACAACCCCACACTGTTTTGGGCCCAGAGACAGACCACAAAGACTGGCTGGACTAATGTAAAGTTGCACCAACAATCCAATTTTTCCAGGGCACAGTTTTTTTTCTGACTCTTCTTGGTTTTTATTTCAGTTACGGAGATTTGAGTTGCCTGCTGATGAGTGGAACCATTAATTACCCTGCATCCTACTTTAATTTCTTGCCCCACCTTCCCCAGCAGCTGCGGAAGCCTGCTTGTGCTATCCCAGCTCCACTCATTTTCCAAATACACTTCAGTCCCATGCATAACTACTGTTGACAAATTTAAGCCTCTGTTAGAATTTAATCCCATACTACCTGAATATTTCACATGCGCTTGAGACCAAGGCCAATCTGTGCCAATTTTTACATACCGCCTGACCCTGTGCTGGGCTGTGGCCCTTTTGCTGGGTTGTGTGTCTAAGTTGGAACTGACTTTTTCTTGGAGGTGCTGGTGAGTTGGTTGGGCATGTTGCATGCTCAGCACTATAGACATACCAGAAATCAAAGCAAATCCTGCAACCACAAATTTGAAAGCATTTTCCCTGCAGCACACATAGGGATGGTGATGCCACGAAGTTCGCCTTTCCCGCTGGTCACAATCACCTTCCATTTTCCTTCATCTGCAAAACATAAGCAAAGCGGGCTCTCCAGCCCCGTTAATTTCCCTTCCATGCTTTTAACTGTGAAGAATGGAACCATTTTTCCTGTCTTTTCGCCCCCTTTCTGATTTCTACTTGGTACATGGAGGAGCTGGCCTTGTTCACAACCCTAACCGGTCCCATCCACTGAGGTCCCAGCTCCTGGTTTTTCTCTCTAACCCCCCGATATGTTACCAGGTCCCCTGTGTTCCACTCCATGGGGCGCAGCAGCACTCCTAGCTGCTTATCCATCTTGTGGATGTTGGCCTCCTGCACTGAGGCGAGTTGATGGTACGTATCTGACACTGTCCTCAGCATGTCCTGAACCCACCTGTCTGTCAGCACGCGGGGCTGCAGTTCGTCTGGCGGTGCCCCTCTCTGACACCAGTGCTCCAGCATCTTTGGGTCTCTTGCAGGAGCCATTTTTGGGGGAGAATGTACGTGAGATGCTACAGCTCCCCGTAATGCCAGGAGGACAAGTGGAAGTTTCTGATCCCAGTCCTTCCTTTGTTGGTTTATGATCTTCCTCAGTGCTATCTTCAGTGTTTGGTTGGGCCCTTCCATCAAGCCAGGCTTGTGGAAATGCCCCATGATGTGAAGCTTTTGCTTAATGCCCAGTACCTGGCACACACCTTTTGAGACTTCTCCGACAAAGCGTTGCCCATGATCAGAGTCAACCTCCTTTGGGATGCCCCACCGTGAGAAGATGTGCTCTACCAGGATCTTGGCAGTTGTGTTGGCTGTGTTGTTTCGAGCTGGAAATGCTTCCACCCACTTGGTGAAGTTATCACTGATCACCAGGCAGTACTTGTTCCCTAGGGCCGTTTGGGGCAAAGGACCAATAAACTCCATCTGTAGCTTGCTCCATGGGCCAGAAATCCTCTGGTGGCCCAGGAGGGCTTTTGCTGTTTTTGCATCGGGATTGTTGGCTGCACAGGTGAGGCAGTTGTTGACATACCTCTCTACATCCTCTCTCATCTCAGGCCACCAACCAGCACCCTGTAGCCTTGCCAAGGTCTTATCTATTCCCAAATGCCCCTGCTCATGAGCCAAAGCCACCAGCTCTGTCCGAACAAGTTCAGGTACCACCCAAACTGGGAAATCTACCCCCTCTCTCCGTGCCAGGACCAGACCCGAGACATCCTTCCAGACCTTGCACCCTTTGTACTCCCTGCCCTGCGCTAGCTCCCGGACACTTGGGTCTTGTGCCTGCAATCCCAGCAAGTCCACATTCTCCCAGTTCCTGCCTGCAGCCACCAACAAGGGGCCATTCTCAGCGGGCCTACTGGCCTTCCACATCTGCCCTTCCTTAGCTCCTTGTTTGGCTTTGGCATCTGCCTCTTTGTTCCACTTAGCCTCCTCTGTTCCCTTCTTGTGGGCCCTGACCTTAATTATCTGGGCTGGGTGCGCCCTTTGCTCTGCCAGTTTGGCGAGGTACTGCAGCTTTTTGGCATAGGTGACAGGCTTGCCATCAGCTGACTGCATGTCCCTCTCCCTCCAGAGTGGCAGCCACTCCAATGCCACCCTCACCACCCAGCCTGAGTCTGAAAATATGGCCAGCGGCTGGTCTGCTGGAGTGTTCTCAAGGGCAACTGTCACAGCCACCAGCTCGGCAGCCTGGATGGAGTGCGGCAGGCACTTCCCTTTGACCACCTCCCCAGTGCATCGGTTGATGGCAGCATAGCCTGTGTAGGGCACCCCATTCTCATGGTAGTTGGAGCCATCTACAAACCATACCACATAGCCTCTGTCCTTGGCATCCACCAAGCTGATGCTGCTCTCAAACAGGGGTGCCCGCTGTGGCTTCGGCTCCCCCACCTCCTCCCCATCCCTCTCGCTGCTGATGACCACCCCATAGGTGCTGGGTGAGGGCTCTTGAGCCTCTCCGGAGGTGTCCTTGTTGGGCAGTGCCAGCACCCAGTTGGCCATCCTGGGACTGCGTATGGGTCTGTTCCCTCCCTTCCCTGACAAGAGGTACCTCACTGGGGCACGGGATGTCCTTAGCAGCACTGGGGCAGACCCTACCAAATACTCCCAGTGCTGCAGGGCCCAGATCAATGCCAAAACCTCCTTTTCATATGCAGTGAACTGCTGCTCAGTTGGCGTCAGGAGCCGTGAGGCGTGGGCAATGGGTTGGAGGAGGGCACCACGATGTTGGCTGAGGGTGGCCCTCAGCCCTGTCCCCATGCTGGCCAGCTGCAGCACATAGGGTCTATCCCCACAGGGCCACACCAGCATGGGGGCTCGGGCCACGCTCTCCTTTAGAGTTTTAACTGCCTCATCCTGCTCTGGACCCCACTCCCACAAAGCATCCTTTCTGAGGAGCTTGCAGAGTGGGGCGGCCTTCTCTGCAAAGCCCTCAATGAATTCTCGGGAGAACTTCACAAGAGCCATAAAGGACCGTAAGGTGGTAACATCGGCTGGTGCTGACAATTTCTGTATCAACTCAACCCGCTGCTTCTCCAGCGAGCGCCCTTCCTCCCTTAGGGTCACCCCTAAATATGACACCTCCTTCCAGCACAGCTGGGCCTTCGTTGGGCTGACCCTGAACCCTGTCTTCTGGATGGCCTCCAGCACCTCTGCCAGAACCTTCAGGTTCTCCTCCTTGGTCCGAGTGTGGATGAGAATGTCACCAGCACAGGATAACACGCTCTCTTTGTGGCTGAGCTTCTCCCACATCTTCAACACATGTGTGTGGCAAATGGCGGGGGTGCTGTGAAAGCCTGGAGGGAGCCTGGTAAAGGTGAACTGCCGTCCCTGGAGAGTGAAGGCGAATTTGTGCCAGGACTCAGGGTGCAGGGGGATGGCGAAGGACACGCTGGTCAGGCTGAGCACTGAAAACCACTCTGATCCCCGGAAGATGGCTTCCATGACATCAGGGTATTTGGCCACTGTGGATGCCTTCAGTGGGGTGACCTGGTTGAGGGTGCTGTAGTTGACTGTCAGTCTCCAGGTTTTCCTGTCAGCTTTCCGCAGGGGCCACAACATAGCATTGCTGGTGCTCTGCTGCTCCACCAGCACCCCCTGGTCCAGCAGGGTTTTGATTGTATCCCATAAGCCCTCCTCAGCCTCAACTGGGTATTGGGGCTGCTGCTGAGGAGGGGGGTCTGGCCCTCTTATCACAACTACGGCATCGATCCGCCCGCAGTCCAGCTTGTTCCTTGCCCAGACCTGTGGGAACTGCTCCGTTACCCGTTTCACTCGGGGCTCCCATTCAGGGTGGATCAGGAGCTCAGGAGCTTTGATTGACATGACTCTGTGGCTTGCTGGGATGATGGGCACATCACTTTGAGGGCAACGTAACAATGTTTGGTTTGCCAGGTCCACTACCACCCCCATCTTTGTAAGGGTGGAGATGGCCAAAATTCCTGGCTTTCCTTTCATTTCCATTTTCCCAAATTTTTCTGACCCCTTGGCAGTTCCAATTTCAAAGGGTATGGGCTCTGTGAATGGCACTGAGGATTTCTGGCCATTTGGCCCAGTTACTTCAATAATTTCGCGTGTTTGGAAGAGCCCAGTTTCACCAGGGGTCATATTCAGAATTGAATAAGAGGCACCAGTATCAATTAACATCACTTGTCCAAGCACCCCTCCTCCAATAGTTATATCAACTATCAGGCGCCCCCACAAATCGGTCTTAATCGGTGCCACAAAAAGGGGCGATGCAGGTGCCTGGCAGCCCTATTGCTGAGCCTTAGACCCCGGGTCAATGGGGTTGGAGCTGCTGTGCTTCTTGGCCTCGTGCAGCGCCAGCTTTCTAAACAGCTCTGCGTCTGGCAAGCCATCAATGTCCTCCTGCTTCTCATATTTGATCAAGCGCTTCCTCAGCTCAGCCCGCCAAGGGTTGGACTTCTGAAACCTCAGCCCTTGCTGGTTTTCCTTCCCCGAGCTGTTCTTGCCATCGGGATCTTTCCTGTTGTCCCCTTGCATTTTCCTCATCCCCCCGTTTTGGAAGGACATGGCTGAGGGTTTCCCCTTTTTCCCCCCCAGCATGTACCCCGGGAACGCCTGCTTTTGTAGCTCAAAATTCTGGGTCAAGATCTGTTCTAGCTCTGACAGCGGCTTTCTTGCCGCATCCCCACCCGCAATCACCCGCAAAGGGGGGGTCAGCCCCACCACCAGCGGCTCCTTGAATTCAGGCCTGTCAAAATCGAGGGGGGACTCCTTAGAACCAGGCAGCCCTGCCATCTGGTAGAGCATCTTTTTACGGTTGACATAGGCATCTGGCCGCTCCTCAGGGTTCTGCTTCTCCTGGTGGAAGAGCACCAAGGGGTTGACCTCTGGGAAAAACACCTTTAGCACAGCCGATTGGACGTCTCCGATATCCTGGACATTGCCCATTTGCACATCCCCTGGCAGGGCCGCGAAATCATCAGGTTTCATGCACTTCCTCACCACGTCTATCAGGTCACTGACCGCACTGCCGCTCTGGCACCGGGGCAGCCTCTGGGCCCTGGACAGCCAGTTGACCGCTGTCTCTTTGGTCAGCGGCCCCAGCATCTTTCCCACCGTCTTGAGCTGCTCGGGGGTGAACCAAAGCATGGCCCGGTTGGTATCGATGGCCTGCAGTGGGCCATGGCTGACTGGCTCATCGGAAGGACTTTTCTTAGTTTTAGCAGCCTCTGCTTCGTTGCCCTGCAGCTGGCACACCTCCTCCCGCAGAGGAGCATATGGGGATGGCCTGGTGGGGCCATTGGCCCCCCACACATCATCCTCATAGTCATAGTGGGGTGGGTGTGGATCGAGACAGTCATCCCCCTCGCCGTTCCCGAACCGACTCCTCTTGCCCTGGATGGCAGCCACAATGCCCCGCGACACCCCCAGCTCAGCCTGCAGCTCTTGGATCTTGGCATGACACACCTTGTGATCAGGGCCAGTGCCGCGGTCCCGCTGGGCGTCCTGCAAGACAGCCCGCACCGCGCTCTGCGCATCATGTGTCTCCCCAATCCATTTGCCCACCTCCTTCTCTAACTCCTCTGTTTTCAACTTCTCATAGCCCAGCTTACTCTCCAGCCGGGTTATCTCCACCGCGCTCCTCAGCGAGTCCCCACACAGACCCTGAACCTCTGCCCGCAGGTTATCCACCTGCATTTTGAGCTCACCCTTGGCCTGCTCCAGTGTCTGCACACTCTCAAGAGCCTCCTTAAGCAACTTCGACAACTCCCTGCCCACCATCAGCAAACCCTGCAAGGCCGCTCTCTTTTTGCACTTGTTAGTGGGTTTGGGCTTTTTGTTCTCCTCAGACCAGCTCTCCCACTGCTGACACAGCTGCTGGTACGCCTCGGGGCCCTGAAAGGCCCCAGGGGACCAAATCGGAGGGAGACACTTCTGGAGCACAAATTGCTCCAGCTTCCAGTTGCTAACAATATCGGACATCATAGCGAGAGTTGGGGTGACGAGCTGAGAGACGACTGTGTTTCACAGCACAACTACCATAACACCGGAACCCCACGGACACACAAACCAACCCTCCAAAAAGCCCCACGACCTCCCTGGGACACCAAACCCAGCAGCAAGGGAAGGGGCGGGGGGGGACAAAGGGACAGTGGAGGACGGGGGACCGAGGCCTAGCAGACGGCTGCTGCGGCCCGCCGGCACCCGGGGTGTGGGCAAAGAGGAGGAAAAGAGGAGGACCCCGATAATAAGATCTCACCAATCCTCGTCCAGATGCACTGGGAGTCCCGGGGACCTGGGGATGGATGCTGCAGAGCTCCGCTGGATTCGGCACCTTTAGGGTCAAGGTGCTGGCAGGGTCTCGGACCCGACAGCTCTTTATAGTCATGGCAGACTGTTGTTTGGGGATGATATCTCCTGTTTGCTTCCTCGGTGCCTTTCCCTCCCTCAGGTGCAGCATCTCCACCACTATCTTCCCAAGGACAGTTTATTTGGTTTCTCTTATCCTCTCCGGCGCTGATAACCACAGAGCAGGTGCTCTGCTCATTATTTTTTTTAGGGGGGCTGGATTAGTCACCACTCCATCTGGAGAAGCTCTGCCTGCACCAAGTGCCCTCAAGAGGGAGATCTGGAGCAGCCACTGCCGCCTGTCCCTGACCACCCATACCCCAAGATTCCCCTCATGGCCCACTTGCTTCTGCACCCCTCTGCTAGTCCCTCAGCCTGAGGGACATCACACCTGGGCCCCAAACCATCTGAACCTGTAACACTTGTTGCCCCCTCAATTTACACAATGAATATTTCACATCCATTTTATCTCCCAAACTTCCGCTGCAGAATTTCAATGCTGGAAACCATCGTGTTGCACACCGGTGGGCAGTTGGGGGTGAAAACCTGCTCCCCCACAGCATGGAGTGGGGCTAAGCCCTGCTGCTGCATCAGCTGAACTGCAGCTGGAGGTCTGCAGCTGCAGCAACAAACAAAGCCCCGGCTTCACCCCACAAACCACACTGCAGCTTAGAGCCCTGCATAACCACTCGGCCCACTTCGTTTTCCTCTGCCATTACACAGAAAAGGGCATTACTCATTCTCCTGTCATTCTCAGTGCTGCTTCTCTCCCACCCTTCCCCCAAGTACTAACTAATTAAAAGTAAGAAAAAAAAAAACAAAAATGCTCCCACGAAGCTACTTGAGCCCTGGGGATTACCCACTGGGGACCCCACCACCCTATGTTCCTCTATCTCCAGTAACCGCATTCCTGGCTGTGCTTAATTGGGCTCAAGGCTGAGCAGCATTCTCCAGTTGCAAAAATCCTGTAGCCCAGAAAGCACAGAGGGTGCAGCTTTGTCCTTGTTTTTTATGCCCAATGTTTGCATTTGTGGCTACTGAGGGCAGCTCAGCCCTCTGGATCCTACCATCCCCAGTGGGCAGTTCCCCTCTCCAGCCCCTGCATGCTCAGTGCAGCCTGGCTCATGGCTCTGCTGCAAAATGGGATTTCAGCAGAGCTGGGGACCCCGTTGAGCCATGCTTCTTCACTGCAGACCTCTTCTTTCCCGATGCTTTGCTCTAGTTCCCCAAAGCAACACATTTTGTTGGAAAAAGACACCATGGAAGGGGGGTGAAATAGAGTTGGAAACGTAACAGAGCTGGCAAAGGACTGGGAAATTGGTGCTGGGAAGGTGAGATGAGGGGATGGGCAAGGAGCAGATTTGCAGGGAGACTGTGGAGATGGGGCAGGGATGAGCCTAGGCAGAGGATCAAGAAGGTTGGCTTTCACCATATATATTAAAGACTTAAATCCCACTAGAAACTATGAGGCAAGTAGCATAAACACACGAAAATTCAAAGATTCCCCTCCATCTTGCCCCAGCCACCAGCAAGGCTCATGATTAGGATCCCACGGGAGCCGCTGTACCCCGGCAAGGTCACAAACACCTCTTGTTTGTGTGAACAGATGGGTTCAGCTCACCCCCCCTGTGCTCTTCCCAGACAGCAGCCCCAAACAAAGCTGGGATGTGATAAGCACCACCTGGCTGCCTGCACGCTCCCACGGCACTGGGGCTGTTGTTGGAGACAAGCTGCCAGATACAGGCGTCCCACCTCTGGTGTGTTTACTGGGAGCAGCACCCAGCCTGGATAACCGTGTTGTTTTGAACAAAAAGAGAAAAAGAAAGCCACAAAACTGTTCCAGAGTTAAGCTTTTACATTGTTAATATTCTTTTTTTCTTTCAATTGGACAAATGTAGGTTAAAATGCTACAGGGAAGTATCTCTAAAACTGCTATAGCATAAAATCATTTGAGTTGGAAGGGACCCTTAAAGGCCATCTAGTTCAATCCCCCTGCAATGAACAGGGACACTTACAGCTCCATCAGGTGCTCAGAGCCCGGGGAACCCTCAAAACTCAAAGTGTCTGCTTCAACAAGCCACTGTCACCAACCTTCTGGCAGCATTTGAAGCCCACAGTAATGTGACCTGTGCCCAAGGCTGTAACAGTGCTTACTCCACCTCTGGGAGCACTCTGGTCCTGGCCAGGAGGTCAGAAGATGGGCAGGGGTCGGCAGACAGAGAGGTGGAAAAGGGGGGGCCCAGCTGTAGCAGCAGGCAGGACAACTCATGTGCAGTGGAAAAGCTCTCTTGCAGTTGCACTTCTTAAATGAGGGCCTTTGATAAAAAAGATTCCCACAGCCTCTATGGGTCCTCATATGAGAGCGCTGGAAAGGGGAAATCCGACCAGGTGCTAATGAAGGGAGCCAGCCCCAGTGGGGTACAACCTTTTGAGTTCACTGCAGCCTTAATGAGAATACTGCACTCCGTCACTCCCTGAAAATGCAATTAAAATCTGCCTGCCTTGTCTGAGTCACTGTATTGCAATTCCGCTCCCCTCGCCTGCGGCCAGGTGCTCTGCCTTCCCTTTATGTGCAGCTTGGAGTTGGGGTCACTCTCCTTTGGGGCCATCCTAAATCTCCCACCACCCCAAAACCTCTCAGTGCCCCCCTGGTGGCCTCCACCCAAACAAAGGCACCAGCAACGTGCAGAAACCATAGAGAATGAGATGCTGCCAGCACAGCTCTGATGGATGACTGCACCCTGTGAGAAAGGCTGTGCACTTAAAGGAATGAAACAAGCTGGAAAGCACTGAAATGACCTTTGGGCTGTTCCTGCCAGGAAAGAGTTAAGGAATGATTCAGCCGACTCTACATTTTACTCTTCACCACAAGGCTCTGGGTGGTTGTAGCAGGAAATTGTATTAAACAGAAGGGTGGAGGGGAATCATGTTAGAGCAACATAGAAAAATCTGGTGAAAAGGTAAAAAAAAACAACTACACCAGACGAGATGGAAAATCCTTTTTTCCCATTCATCTGACAACTCACAACTCCAGGGGGTCCAGGGTCACTCCAAGTGAGCTGCCTGGGAGTGGAGGGAGGGGGAACCCCAGAGCCCCCCCAGAGACCCTGTGGGGATAAGACGATAGGGAACCCCAGCAAAAGGAGAGAAGATAATGACAGCACACAAGACATTTCTTCCCAAAGATGGAAATACTGAGGGCTTGCAACCCCTGCACCCCACCGCTCCCTGTACTTTTACACCATGCATTTCGCTGTTCAAATCCCAAACCATTCCTACTTCAAATCCTTCACCTATAACTTCAATATTTCTGCAAATGAGGCACTTGGTGTCAAAGCTCAGGGCCAGGTGGGGAGCCTGAGAAGAATTTCCTTATTTTTGCGGTTTGTCAGCCACTAAATTTGTTTGAGGTTTCTTGTTGTCGTCTTCAAAGCGTTCTGCGATGCTTCTCTCGTATGTTTCATGGAGAGCTTTCAGCATTTTCCAGGCTCAGGACGGAATGCCTCCTGCACAAGGACGATTTGCTACGCAGTGAATCCTGGTGGCTGCAGTTAATTTTGCTGCCTTCTGCTGAAGCAAACAGCGGAGTGCCTGAACTTACATCTTCTCATTTTGAGAGCAAATTGATTTCGACAGAAAACAGCCAAAGGGTGTTGTTTTATTTAGGGCCCTCCGAGCCAGCTTGCTGCTCTCTGATACCTAAAGGCCAGATTTTACAACAGCAAGAGATGCTAGATGGTGAAATAGGAGGAAATCATTAAATAGCAGCAAGCCCAACCCGTCGCCCTGACACCTGATTGTGAGAGTGGGGACCTCTCACCAGCCAACAGCAGCAGCACCTGCACACAGCTGGATCATGTTGGACATGGCCACCATGGCCAGGCCGTGGCTCTGGGTCTGGCTCTGGCTCTGCCTGCAGCTCCCAGGTAAGAGGGATATCTCTGGATGAGGGCAATTTAAATTGCTAGTCCCGGGTAACAGCGATAGAATGAGAGGGAATGGCCTCAAGTTGTACCAGCGGAGGCTCGGATTGGGTATTAGGGAGCACTTCTCTTCTCAAGGAAGAGTGGTGAGGCATTGGAACACAAATGCCAGGGAGGAGTGGAGTCACTGTCCGTGGAGGTGGTCAGGAACTGTAGAGATGTGGCACTCAGGAACATGGATAGTGGGCATGGTGGTGGTAGGTGGTTGGTTGGACTGGGTGATCTTAGACATCTTTTCGAACCTTAGTGATTCTATGGTTCCGTAATTCATGATTGCAGGGGGCTTGCAGGGGATATGGACTGAATGTACAGTCAGTGTACTTATACTACATATATATAGTGTATATAAGAGTTGCCCCAGTGCAGTGGTGAGGTCACCCCAGGCTCCCCAAAACCCCAGCAGTTGTACCAAAAGTCCCAGATGGGAAAAATTAAATAACTAATTAGAGACATACAAGAAGGTGCCTTTGGGGAGAAAAGCACCACAGTATGGTGGGGTTGGCTAGCTTCCCTCTGGACAAGATTGCAATAAATCCCAGTTTGCCCCACATGGGTAAAGGATAACCTATTGGCCCCCATGGCTCCATTCCTGAGCTGCTGCCCCATTCCCACCTGACCCCCTGCTTGCAGCCGGACCCCTCACCATGATGGGGCAGCCAGGGCCAAGCACACGCTGCGCGGATGGGCTTGCAGGGCTGGAGCTGCATGGGGCAGTTTGCAACAGTGGCCATGGAGTTTTGAAGGAATACATAAATTTTAAGACAAATAAAAAGGGGGAAAAGGGCTCTGTTCAGCTTTCTGCATGGTTCTAAATCTCGCCTGGGAAGCAGGCAGGGGAAGGGAGAGCATCCTTATCTCCTGAGGCTATTTTTCACAGGAGCCGTGCAGCTGCACAGGATTATTTGCTGAACACAAAGCACTGCTACAGCTCCTGTTTTTCTTCCCCAAGGCCGTGCCAGCTCGCTCCTCACACACACAAACACCACTCCTATCTGCCCAGACCTGAGATAATTTTTCCACTGTACCTGCACAGCCCAAACAAGGCGATGCAATGCCAAACTGAAGCTTTCAAATCCTTTTGCTACCTTTGAGTTATTCTCCTTATCCAAACCACAAAATTCTTATGAAAAAAAGCCATCCAAAAATAAATATCAAATAAAATGAAATTTCATTATTTTTATATTCATTTTCCCAATCTTTCCAAATTTTTTCTGCCATTTCTAGAGATGTGTCTTAGGAAGAGACCAACATATCCCACAGCAACAGCTATGGAGATGTTCAGGTTTCTAGCTACAAAACAACAGAAATAATCTAAAAGTTTTAGCAAATAAAATAAGGGAGTGAAGGGGCTCAAAAGAGTCTCTGGATTCCAAAACAGAGAATACAAAAAATACAGCACTCTTAAAATTCTTAAAATCATTCCTCCATTCCTCTCTGTCACTGAGCTCCGTCTCTAGATGAGTGGTTGTGGGGTGATGTATGTGGTTTTACCAAAATAGATATAATAATAATAATTATTATTATTTTTCCAAAAAGTAGCTGGGAACCCAAAAAGGCCTCTGAAGGAATATCACAGAACCATAGACCAGGCTCTGAGCACCTGATGAAGCTGCAGGTGTCCCTGTTCATTGCGGGGAAGTTGGACTAGATGACCACTTACGGTCCCTTTCAACTCAAATGATTCTATGATAGAATCATAGAACATCAAAGTTGGAAGGAACCCATGAGGATTACTGTGTCCAGCTTGTAACACAGGCTGATGCTTCTGCTAGAGGGGCTCTGGTCTGATATTAGCATAGAAGGAGAAGTTAGGCTGGTATTTAAGAGACAAGTGGACGTGGCACTAAAGGACATGGTTCAGTGGTGGGACCCAGTAGGTCAGGTCAGTGGTTGGACTTGGGGATCTTGAAGATCTTTTCCAACCTATGGTTCTAACGAAGGTAAAATACACAGCTTTGTATTCCTGCTTCTTTTTGTAGGTTTCTGTACAAATCTACTTTCATCCCGGACTCCAGGGCATATTTTAGCCCAAACAGACAACAGCATAGAAATCGTCTGCCTGATGAAGAGGGAGCACACTGGGCTCTACTGGTACCGCTGGAACCAGGGCAGGCAACACTTTGAGTTCTTGCTATTTTTCAGTCCTCTGGGAAAAGCCACTTATGGCAGAAATATCAGCCAGGAGAAGTTCAGCATCCACGGGACGAGTTCCCACCCCTTGTACAAGCTGCACATCAGCCGGCTGCACGGCTCCGACAACGGCACCTACTACTGCTGCACCATCCAGTCCTCCGAGCTCATCCTGGGCACTGGGACCCAGCTCAGCGTGGGTGAGCATCACTTCTGGGGCTCCAAACCGTGCAGCAGTGGGCTGGGATGAGGGGGAGCATGTTGGCGTATGAGCCTTCCCAGTCTGGAGGTGTAAGGTTGGGGCTTTGGGGTCAATGAGATGGGATAAGTCAGAAAATGCAGCAAAGAGCTACAATGCATTTCTTGGTGGGCTTCTGGGGAGACAAACAACATACCGAACTGAGATGCAGCTATAGATGCTGGCTCTAAAACACCCCTTCTTGCTTTTTGCAGGCATACCTCACATCTCACTTTCATTGTGCTGTCTCAAAATTCCCTTTGGGATTTTTGCTTCAAAGAGAAGCTGATTTCAGATAAAGGAGAACTGTTTTGTTTTTTTTTTTAATCAACTAAGCACCTATCTATGTCCCAAAAGCAAGGCATGAAAAACATGGCTGAAATTCAGCACCATCAAGGACACTCCAATTTAAAACTAAGCCCCAGCAGGTGGCTGGAAAAGACTCAACTCTGCTGAACATGTTTTTTTTTTCCCTTCAATAACCAGGATAAAACAAATCATCTCTCGGTTCCCTTAGATCTATCATTTTATTAGAAAAAATAATGCAGTTTTGAGCAACAACTGCAGTAACGTGAATACGGAAGAGACCCAGAGACCCCTGAAAACCCCCTGTGCTGCTGCAATCCCTGTGCTCCTGTGTATAGGGGGCTTGGGGTTGTAAACCAACAAGCAGTGATGTAAAGCCTTAAAATAAATGATGAGGCTGTGCCTGGCTGTAAGCATGGCTTGGGGATTTTTTCTTTTTTTCTGCTTTAATCCTGCCTATGTTTGCTCACTTAGCTTTTTATTAAGACTAGGGACTTTCTCACCACTGAGGGGCTCAGGATGCTCCTGACACCCAACCCGTGCAATCTCAAATGGTCTCAAGATGTTTTTTTTTTTTGTTTATTAAGAGATCCAAAGAGCTCTCAATTGTAATTAACATCAGCGTTTGCAACAGTGCAACCTGACAGGCTGCCCAGAGAATCTGTGGGTGCCCCATTCCTGGAGGTGCTCAAGGCTGGGTTGGACAGAGCTTTGGGCACACTGGTCCAGTGGGAGGTGTCCCTGTCCATGGCAGTGGGTTGGAAGCAGATGGGCTGCAAGGTCCCTTCCACCAAATTATTCTGTGATTCTGTGCTGGGTGTAGTTTTAAAAACTGCCATTTCAGCCACCTCCTGCTTGCTGTGCTCAGTGACAGTAACACTCTTCTACCTCTCTCCTAAACAGTTGATGTTTTGCCTCTGCCTTCAATGTCCACGCTGGCCCCATTCACCAAGAAACCCATGCGATGCAAACCCAAAAGCGAAGCCATCAACAAGAAAGGTACAGGAACGTGTTGGCTCTGTCTGCCTCATGGGGAGCTTTGCCCCAGAAGCAATGCCCCAGGTTCTACATGGGTGTAGGGGCCAGGAAGGATTTCCTTTTAGCTCTAGTGCTCCCCAGGGATGTAGCTCACCTGGATGCAGCATCAGGTGGATCCCTGCACCAGCAAGAATGACACAAAAAAGGTTATAAAAACCCAGAGCTAAGCTCCCCATGATGCTTTTGATTTAGTGCATTCTCAAGGGATATTCCGGGGTAATGCTCATGGCCTCACCCTCCCAAGAACAAGATCTGCTTTCCTCCTTCCTCACCCCATGCTCCTCCATCTGGGTAGGACAGTGCTGCAGTGCTGAGCTGAAGGGGCAGCTCCTCACCCTGACCCCCATTGCAGGTGCCTGCAGCCTCCTGGTCTGGGTCCCACTGGTTGCCGCTGCCCTGCTGCTCCTGCTGAGCCTGATCCCCACCATCCGCCGCTTCTATCGTAAGCATCGTACCTTGGCACAGCCTGGGATTGGGGTGGGGAGTGTGTGGGCAGCTGGGGGGACCCAAAGCTGATTGGCACCATTTCCCCACAGGACTGCGGAGGAGACTGTGGCTTCGAGTCCACAGAAAGTAAATCCTGCTGGGAAAAGCTATGGAGAATCGCCTGCGTGGTGCTGAGCCCTGCTGGGATGTAAGCCAGGGAGGACATTGCAGAGTACCGGATCAGATACTGCACTGTGCTGAGCCTTTCTCAAGAAGAATTTGGGAGCACAGCAGCTGGCTCTGCACTGGGACTGGGGTATCAAATGGATGCAGCCAGGCTGTAAAGATGCTCTGGACTCTGTGCTGGTTGATGACTTTGGTAAGGAATACTTTGAGAGGTGGCGGCACACCTCGTAAAGATGTTAGAAAGTGTAAATATATCATTCAGCTCTGCAGGCTGGTGCCTTGTGGCCCTGATTTGGGTTGGATTTGGTCAACAAGGGACTATGAATGTGGTGAGGAGCTGGAGGGCGAGCAAGGGCCTGCAAAAAGCTGGGGGGAAGCTTAGGCTGCAGACAGACACAGCCCGTCCCAAGGCCAAGCAACCGGTGGAGCAGCAGCTGATAACAGGCAGAGGAGCCCATCCAGCCATGGATGCTTAGCCCTTGTGGCACCAGGGTGCTGAGCATAGGGCGGCTTTCCTCTCCTTTTAACACAGCAGCCAGCACACCTCTCCTCAGCTCCACCATGCCCGTGACAGCACTAACCTCATCACCCCCCCAAAACCCTTTTATTTTTGATTTTAAGGAGAAAAGTCAGCCCTGAGTGGCAGTGCCACGCTCCTGTTGCACAGTGGCCATGGTAGCTGGGGCACAGGGATGGTCCCCACGTCACCAGGCACATGCATAGTACTGGCTGTACTCTCAGCATACAGAACAGGCAAATGTTAGGAGTTTTATGTCATGCATTTTTTATGCAATTGCTGTGAAGAAACACCTTGAAGCTTTCTGTGTGCAGAAGTCCATTCTGGCAAAAAAATCCACAAACTCAGTGATGGGCATTCACCTGTGGTTCCCTTTCCATGAGAAAACCTGCAGCTCAGCTGTGTGCAATCACAGGAGAGGACAGGCAGCAGCAGCCCAGGGCTCCGCACCTCCTTTAGAAACGCAGCTTTGTGCACTTCACCAAAGGAAACTATGAACAAAATCTGATAATGCCTCATCTCATCAGTGGGGGGTTTTTGGGCAGTGAGCTTCAGAGATCTGAGCGGGTGGTTTCACAAATGCAAGAGCTGGTGGAAAAATCACTCCCCTTTCATAGACTTCTTCCAGAGCGTATGTAAGAAAGAAACAGGACCACTGATGAAAAGAAGCTTTCACATCTGAGAAAATGAGCCCCCAAATGTGTTTTTTTTTTGTCATTGTTCTTAACCTGACAGAAGTCGAAAGCTCAACAACAGGCAAAGGTCAGGGATGCTGCACTGCAGGGTGAGCGGGAAAGGGGTGTTTGTGGTAAAACCACATGGAAAAACACGTGTGTGTGACTGCTGAAGGCAGCGAGCAGAAAGGCCTTGTGGTCACAGTGTCACCCAATGATGTCCTCCAGGTGGTTCTCCCCTATTTCTTCCTCATTTCACATGTCCTCCCAGAAACCCTCCAGCCTTCTACCCCCTCCTCCCTGCATGGAAGCAGGCTCACAGCAGCCAGAGCTGCTGAATGGCCACTTATACGTGCAGTTATATACATATTATTTCATACATCTTGACATTTATATATATTCTGGCAGATACTTATAGAAAAAAAATCACTCTGCTCCTGTATTATGTTTCCCTGTAGCTCTTCTGCACTATTTGCCCTCCAGCACTCCTGCAATGAACAAATCTCAGGCACCAGCACTTGGACACATATGGCACAGCTGCAGGAACACGAAAATCACTCCCAGGCAGCCCACGCACTTCCCTGGACTTTACAACACTTCACACCAGAAATGCTGAGGCTGCACAGAATTAGATCTGAGCAGCAGTGGAAAAGCCATTGCAGAAATACACACCTTCCCTCTGGACAGTTTGTTTTCAGTTGGCTCACTCATCACTGATGTTCTAAGGATCACTGTGCTGTAACTTAGAAATGCCTCTCTTTGGATACACACTCAGTTTTCCTAGGCAAACCACGCCCTGCTGGCACTCCAAGGAGAGTGGCCCAGGAGGCAATGGTGGGTCCCATCTCACTGTGCAGAGCCCAGGCTGTCACCCCAAGGAGATGCTCTCCTGGTCCCCAACCCCATGTCCCTCCTCTCTACCATTATTGGGCTCACAAACCAAGGTAGTTTGCCAGATCCAACACCCTTTTTTTTTTTTGAGATCCAATGGGTCAACAGGCTGCAGGGTTTTACAGCTGAACTTGTGTATACATCTCCTTTATACTGAATGTATACACTCTGAAAATGAGTTCATTCTCCATGCAGTGGTGACTACATGGAAGAGATGGACCCTGTCCTTCTTCTGTGGTTGAGAGGACAGTGATGCTGGGAGGGCCATGCAGTGCTGCAGGGTTCATTCCTGGAGATAAATGCCCTTGTGAGACCAACAGCTAAGAAAGATTCAGATGCTCAGCATTAAAGAATGAGATAATTGGAAAATTAATAGTGTTTCAGACGAAATGGATGTGGAGTTTTGTAGCAAATGGCTTCTTTAAAATGACACATTGTAATGAGAACGTATAATTAAGAGCATTAAAAAGACAGGTTTGATTCGGAGCACATTCAGGTACATCCAGACCACTGTTCTTTCTTCACACAGATGGCTAAGGAATAATGACAGACAATCATCCCCTTAGTATTCCAACCTTTTTCACTGAAAATGATTTCCTGAGCGTGGTGCCATCTATGGAGTAATTCACAACAGACCTCTTTTCCAAATGCTTGTTCAGGCTCTGCATACTCAGAACTCTTCAGCAAGGATATCTGAGAGTGATGGATGACTTCTTTAGATTTAATCCTGACCATCAGCAGCTTCATCTGCTGCCCCTTACTTTCTGTATTGATAGGAAGAGACAGTGGGGACTCAAGCCCCTTCCACACCCTCCTGCTGGTCAGAAATCTGGAGACCTCAAGTGAATACTCATTTAGACCATGTATTTTCAAGCTAACAAGTCTGAGCCTGCATCCTCCAAATCCATCTCAGACAGCCAATCCTCCTTTTTGCCCTTTTCTGAACTTTTTCTGATCCTACTACTTCTTCAAGTCTCTTTGAGACAGCGTGAGATCATCCCAGAGCATTCAAATATGTTTGGTGCATTGGAACATGGATTGGACTGACCATGGATTGGACCACTGGAGCATATGATGTCAGCACTGGATTCTCTCTGGTAGAAAGATTCATAGAATCATAGAATCACCAAGGTTGGAAAAGACTTCCAACATCACCCAGTCCAACCACCTACCTACCACCAGTATTTCCCCAGTAAACCACATCCCTCAGTAGAACATCTAAACATTCCTTGAACATCTCCAGGGGTGGTGACTTTACCACCTCCCTGGGCAGCCTGTGCAAATGTCTGACCACACTTTTGTAGAAGAAATTTTTCCTAACATCCAACCTGCATCTCTCTTGGTGCAAGTGGAAGCCTTCTTACCTGCAAACATCTAATTTGCTTCTGATTTCCAAGTATATTTGCTGCTGAGTGTTGAGTTGATGTTTACCAGTCTTAACCCAGATTTTTTCTCCTGAGTGGCAATGTTTGGCTCCTTGTCTTATGGCAAAACCAGGACTGACTTTGCTTGTATGTATCACTTCACATTCATCTATTCTGAATTTCACACGATCCTTCATCATCCAGTGTCTGATAGATTCTTTTACAATTCTGTATTTACAAGGCATAAATGTAAGTAAATTAATTGCATGAAAGTAAAGTTCGCAGGTTATGTCTTAAACATGAATTACTATATGACAAGTAAAGTCCAATGCTCACAAGCACAGGGCAGCAATTCTAGGGGACCCAGTATGGAAAGCAGCAGTCAAACATTCCTCTTCACAGCAGTGGTGAGCACCAGGCTGCTAAAAGTGAAACCTCGCACAGAATTTAGTTTGTTTTGTTGATGCCGAAGGGGCGCATTAAGGCAGCCTCTTTTGAATAAGATATCCTGTTTGAGGGTTGTTCACAGCTTTCATTCTACAGTGAGGGTTGTTGGTTTTTTGTTGTTGTTTTTTTTTTTTTTTTTTTTTTTTTTTTTTTTTTTTTTTTGTTCCAAGTTAATGCAAAATCTAGAAGAAATAACAAGGCAGCCAACACCACAAAACAGATGAAGTAGAGCCATAGGTTTCCATACAGCCAGCACTGTTGGCAGAAGGATGGCCAATCAGAATTGGGTCCAATTCCATTCCCTGAGCTTTAACCAACCATAGAAATTGAAGTTCCCTCCTAAGGTGTTACCACTGAGGTTGCATAGCAGTACCCTGCCCTGGGAAAGTTATCTTCCACTGCACAAATGGCCCCAGAAACCCCCTGGGCAATCTCCAGCTGGTTTTCCTCGTCCAAAGCTTTTAGGGAGGGCTGTATACTTCCTTGAGGCACACTGTCAAGATGTGACAGGACTCTGAATTGATGGAGGTGGGAGTAGGGCTATGGGGATAACACCATGGCTACGAGAACCCAACAGAAACCTGACTGTGGGAATGGGGGGCTGCAACAGAAGGTGGGAATTGTAAGTGAGCCCATATCACCAATTAAAGACTGGAACTGCACTTCAGACAAAAATGGAAGCATTGGAACAATATACATCATCATCATTTTCCTGAGGAAAGCCCATAGGTGGTGCTGGAAGACATACAGCCTTGAGATTCAGTGCAGAACTACAGAAAGTCTCTGCAGGGTGCAGGAGATCAGAGCTGCAGAACAACTTACTGTTTGCTCCTGCCTCCAGCTGCAGCTGTGCTGTAGGAGTGAATTATCATCGGCTCCCAAAAGGTGGCAGCATTGGTGCTGATTTACCGACTGGCTGCACTTCCCTGTAAGGCATACAGAGATGAGGTGCACAAAGCCTGTGCAAAGCAACCTGCTTGTGCAAAGCTATCTTCTTGCACGAAGCAAACCCTTTCACATTCGGCCCTGGTATCAAAATCTCAGCCCAGGTATCAACAAGCCATGTGTGTGTGGTGATATCTGACCTAGTGATCGGGTTGTAGGGCAGCACCATGGGAGGATGAGCACGCAGGAGCAGTTGTGGTTTGCAAACTGTATTTTAAGGCATGTGAGGTTTATAGTAGGAATATCCAGCGTGTAGTGTGGGTGCTGTACTGGAAACATGCAGTGGAAAAATGTGTGAGTGGTGTGTGAGGACTGCACTTGAGATTTTCCAAAGTCCTTCAGAGCTACAGCTCTGCAAAGAAAATGGGGCAGCAAGTTGCTCAGAAACCACAGCTCCATTTCACACCGGAAAAGCTGTATGTTGGAGTCTGGTTGGTTTTGGACCCCTCAATTTGAAACAAAAACTTGTGATTTGAGACTACAGCTTGAAAACTTCATTAAAGATTACAATGCCTTCTTACTAAAGAGATCAGATATTCTTATGTTAACAGGTGGAAGCATCAGCAGTGCTGAAATAAACACAGCCACGCGTCACACGCGCTCACCACAAGCCGATCACTTGCAGGACCAAGCTCAGCGTAAGCAAGCAGTGCTGCGTCGCTGCTCAGCAGAAGGCACACAGGCGTCCTCCTCAAGCACCGCACGGATCCCAGCAGCAACACACACAGCTGCCCTGATGCAGCGCGGGCATTTGGCTGCTCCTCCTGTGCTGCCCACCAGCACTGCACACCTCCCGCGCCCTGACCTGTGCTCCTGCCCCACACTGCTGGCACACACCCAGACCGCGGGGACACTGCTGACCCTAAGAAGCCGGGCAGCTCCGTGCTGCTGGGGAAAAGACACCGCTGTGCTGGACAGCTGAGCCTTCCATGAGATGACCAATAAACCAGTCCTTTCAATACTCAGTTCTAATGCCCCAGTCTCATTCTATTTTCCAATATCTTCCCCACCGTAATTTTTTATTTCTTTCTGCAAGTTGTTTGTTTTAAATGACAATTTCCATGAGGGCAGGGAGACTCAACATGCTTTTCCATCTCTGCATGCCCAGACAGCATTTCTTTATTCTCCCCACATCTCGGGCCACTACCTATATAAGTCCTTCTTATCCCTCAGTTTGCTCTTGTGCTCTCAGAAAGGCATCCTTAAAGGGCTGCCAGTTCTGCTACACTCCTTTGTGTGTAAGGACAGCTTCCCAGGGGATCTCAGGCAGCAAATCCTTGAAGATCCTGAAGTTCACTCTCCTGAACTTCAGGATCCCAACTTTGTTTTTTACAGGTCCTTTTTCCTCAAGATCACAAACTCCAGCAGAGCATGGCCGCTGCAGCCCACAGAGCCTCCAATCTTAACCTCTTCAGTGAGCTCCTCTGAGAAACAGAGGAACAGGTCCAGGAACAGTACACATGCGGTCAGTTTGTCCAATACCTGGACCAGAAGGCTATCTTCAGCACAGGAGTCTCCAGGATTGCTTGCAGCACACTGTGTTGCTTTCTCAGTAGAACATCTGGGTGTTTGAAATCCCCCATCAGGATGAGAATGTGAGATTGTGACAATTCCTGCAACCGAAACAAGAAGGTCTACCGGCTCCCCCTGAACACATGGCCTGTAGTAGACCCAGACCACAAGACATTCTTTATTGATTTGGAATAACTCATAGAAAAGTGGAAAGTAAGATACCCCTACTAAGAAAGGCAATAGGTCTTCCTGGTCTTTCCTGCAAAGTCTTCCTGGACATTCCTGTACTCCACTTGTAGAGGTTCATCTAACACACCTCTAATGACGAGATGCTGTACTTAGGCAACCATGCTCCGTGGCAGGATGAGAATCCAGTCCCAAGAAACATTCAGCATAATGCATTTGCCAACAGGTTCTCTTCCAATTCATAGTGAACCACGACAATGAGGCATTTTCCTACTTTGGTCATAATGCTGGTGTAAGGCAGGAGCAGCTCAATGCAGCACCTCACAAAACATGGGACAGCTTCAGCCATCCACGAGGCATGGCCATAGGTTCAGCTCCTGCCCCACCTTCCTCCAGCAGGCAGTGAAGTCAGGCACTCCTCAGAGATCCTGATCCCTCTGCAAATGTAGAATGGATTCTAACTAAATTGAGAATTACAGCAAACACAAACAGCATAACTTAGATGTCATGATAGGAGATGGACAGATGTCTTAAGGCCCACTGTTCACATTTCCTTAGTGGGATTCCAAGACACTTGGAATCCTGTGATATTATTTAATGGATGGATGAACCAAATTTACTCATTATATTGTAACGAAAAAGCTGCTTTAATTTATGCAGACATCACAAGTCTTAGCACCTCAACAAAAGCCTAGGATAACAGATTCTAGAAGGCTTCACAACAGCTTTCCCTGCTCACCAAAATGTGTTGAGGCCTAACGAAATGAGCGCAGGCATAACCAAACAATTTTGGCCCAATTTCTCACCAAACAGCACTTTCATCAGACAGCGGTGCCTGGTTTCTGGCATCCAGGAACAGGGGGCACATTTGCAAAAGAGGAATACAACAACACATCGTAAATAACAGCAGAGCCAGGAAACAACAACAGAAGGCACAACACTAGCCAAAGGAAACTGTCGCTACTGTGTGGGCAAAGCTGCAGCACTTACCAGTGTGTGAGTGGTCACCTGGAGACAGCATCAAAGGCAATGAATGTTGACACATATATTTGTTAGGGTGGAGGTCCTTGTGGTTGTAGAATAAAACCACAAAAAGTCTGCTTTGAAAAATAAAGTAAAAATTTGCATGCCACTGGGACATGGGGCTTTTTTGATGGGTTTCACATCACAGACCTGCTTTGCACAAAGCAGAATTTGCAGAACAATGACAAAGAAGAACAGGGCTGGAGAAGACAGCTACATGTCAGCAATACGTGGACTTGGAAATCAGAACTGCAGATGAATACATGCTGTACACCATTCCCACTTCCTGTTTGCTTTGTAAGAAAACAGCATGCCTTGACATCCATACCGGACCACTTCTGCATGGGCAAGTGAAGGTGGCAGAATCTTGGTCTAGAAATGTAGCCTGAGGCCGGAGTCCACATCATGGAACTTGTCCCATTTTGTGTAGGTGTAGATGTTTTGTGAGTGCTCCAAATGGCTGAGAGACACTAGTCTATAACGGATGATTTAATTTCAAGAAGGACTATTGTCAGTCTGAAGGTCAACTGAAGTCACAGCTGCAAAATCCAGTAAAAACAATGTCATGACCAAACACAGCCCGAGTTCTGGATCCTTACTGGAATTCATCAGAAATCATTCTTTACTGAACCATGAATCTTCACAGAAGAGGATCCTGATGACATCACATCCTCTCCTATAAATTACGCTGCCTCCAAAGTTCAGTGAGAAACATCACCCGCGCTCCGCTGCACCGCCCCGAGGACAATGGCCGGGTCTCCTGCACTGCTCCTCCTGCTCAGCCTGGGACTCTGTGAGTATGGAAGCGGGCTTACGGGGCACCTGGGCAGGGAGGAAGGAGGACAATGGGCGAAGTGAGAGTGATGGGACTGCAGTGTGATACATAGCAGGAACAGAGACTGTTCAGACAAGTGTGGCTGGAGGGGGTGAGGAAGGGAAGAGAGAGGGCATGAAGCAGTTGTTAGGGGGAGAAATGTCTGGAGAAGCTGGGAAATGGCAGCAGCCCTGAGAAGGCAGCTGAAGGGCTGCTCTGAAGGGCAGCATCCATCTCGAGAGCCTGGCGCTCTCAACGCTGACTCCCCAGGGACACACACCGAAGTGTGCTGGACACCAAGTCCCTCTCTCCACATTCACCCTCACAGCCCGGCTGCCTGCCAGCCACGCACCACACCAGTGGGGAAGAGCTTTGCCCAAAGGCCCCAGGAGCTCTTCCTGAGCAGCACCTGAGGGGACATGGACGACTTCTGCCCACAGGCTGCACCGGTACCCAGGCACAGAGGAACACGATGGAGGCCAGGTTCTTCAACAGGAATATGGAGCACCCCCAGGAGGGACAGCGGCTGGAGCTGGAGTGCCTGCATTACAACAAGAACAGCGGTGTTTCCTGGGTCCGACAGGACAAGGATGGGAAACTTCACTTCATCGTCTACATTTCCATGCTTTCCCAGACCACCTACCCAGGGAATGAGAAAACATCTTCACAATTTGAGGTATCAGGGGGAGACTACATCTGCATGCTTGTGGTGAAGTCCTTCAGGGCACAGGACCAGGGGACCTATTTCTGCGTCAACTACATCAACCAGGTGCTGTACTTCAGCTCTGGACAACCCGCCTTCTTCCCAGGTCAGCAACAGCTTCACCCACCTCGCTTACACCCACCACCCCTGCCCATGTCTTCTCAATCCAGCCCACCGCCCACACTCCCCACATCCCTGCTTCTTTGCCCAGCTGTCTCATCACACAGGCACTGCTCCTCCTCATAGAGGCTCCCTGCTCACCAGCTCTGCTCTGACGGAGGAGACTTACAAAGTCCACAGCCACCACCTTCCTCACCTCACACTAATCCTGAGTGTCCTGACAGCCTCCCTATGTTTACAGCACCTCAGAAAGTAACTTGTAGTTGAGGTGGAGGTTGGATGTGGAAAGAAAAGGTTCCCAAGTCTCTCAAAATATTGTTCCTAATAAGAAAGATCTCTGAGTGTGCAGCCAAGGAATTAGGAACCCAAAGACTTCTCTTTCCATCCTTGGGCATTGTTAATTACAGTGTATCACTTTTCAAAATGGACCTACAAATTCTCCCTGTGTTGCCTGTGGCCTGGTAGGTGTGGCAGAAGGCAGATTTATTGCTGAATTCATCCATTTCTCCTTCCAGTCACAACAACAGCAGCACCCACCACATCCACTGCCACCCCCCAGAGCAGCCAGGTCACCACAAAGGACAACTCGCAACAGAGCCCACATGCAGGTAACCCAGCTGTGGGGAGGCGGGGGCTCTGCCAGCAGGGCTGCTTTGATCAAAAGTGACCAAATCACAGTCTGTGCTGAATACAGGACGATCAAGACACAGGGAGATGTTTGCAGCTGGGCCTTTCCTCTTTCCTCTCTGCCCTTTATTCCAGAAGGAACAAGCAATGAGAACACACCAAGATTCTACTGTAAATCAGTCATGTGGGTTAACCTGGCTTGTGCCTGTCTCCTGCTCCTCACTGCCATAACCATCACCATCACGCACTGCCAAAGTAAGTTGCCAGTGAAAGTAAGTGCCACTGAAGGTCCATGAGCTGCATTAATATCTGCAGCAAGCAGCACTAATGCAGAAGGAAAGTCTGTAACACAACATGTGCATTTGCTGCTCAATTTCTGGCTCCACATTGTAATTCACTGAAAATAAACCACAATAGTGACAGAGAAGCAAAATGGGGAGGAGTATCATAAAGGCCGGTCGATCCTGAAGGGCTCTAAGTCAGCTTATAGGCACTGCAGTGGTGCTCTGCTTTTAGTTACAACTGGGTATTTTTCTTCATTGTAGTCAAACCTCTATTTCAAAGGCAAGATTGTGATTTAAGTGTAAATTCAGAAAGCTTCACTAATAATTTTGATTCCTCTTTGGTAAATTGGTCAGATGCTCCCATGCTAAGAGCTGGAAGCATCAGCAGTGCTGAAATAAACACAGCCAACGCGTCACACGCGCTCACCACAAGCCGATCACTTGCAGGACCAAGCTCAGCGTAAGCAAGCAGTGCTGCGTCGCTGCTCAGCAGAAGGCACACAGGCGTCCTCCTCAAGCACCGCACGGATCCCAGCAGCAACACACACAGCTGCCCTGATGCAGCGCGGGCATTTGGCTGCTCCTCCTGTGCTGCCCACCAGCACTGCACACCTCCCGCGCCCTGACCTGTGCTCCTGCCCCACACTGCTGGCACACACCCAGACCGCGGGGACACTGCTGACCCTAAGAAGCCGGGCAGCTCCGTGCCGCTGGGCAAAAGGCACCGCTGTGCTGGACAGCTGAGCCTTCCATGAGATGACCAATAAACCAGTCGTATCAATACTCAGCTCTGATGTCCCAGTCTCCTTCTATTTTCTGATATCTTCCCCACTGTAATTTTATCTCTTTCTGCAAGTTGTTTGTTTTAAATGACAATTTCCATGAGGGCAGGGAGACTCAACATGCTACATCCCACCCCTCTAATGTCCCAAAGGAAGAAAAGCACCCATTGAAAAGACACTCCAAACTATGTTGAGATAACTTTGTGTCAGACCTGTGTCCATGGGCAAAGGAATTCACTCCTAGCAATTTTTCTATCTGAAATCTCCTCGTTAAGCGTGAACACAGGTAGATGACATCAGTTGCCCTTCCTTTGTCCACCAATGCCATCACTCCATCATAAGAGGCCGCTAGATTGGTCAGGCACAATCTGCCCTTGGTGAATACACGCTGGCTGTTTCAGATCACCTCCTCATTTTGCATGTGCCTTCCAGGAGGATCTGCTCCACGATCTTCCCAGGCACGGTGTAAAAGCTCACTGCTCTGTAGTTCCCCAGGTCTTCTCTTCCCCCACTCTTAAAAATGGGAATGATGTTTCCCTTTCTCCAGTCACCGGCAACTTCACCTGACAGCCATGGCTTTTTAACTATGATGGAGAGAATCTTGGCAACCACCTCAGACATCTCCTTCATGACATGAGGTGCATGGCCTCATGAACCATAGACTGATACTCACTGAGTCTCATCAGGGAGTCTCAGACTTGCTCTTTTCTTATAGTGGGAGGTATTGTGTTCCCCCAGTCTCCAGCTAAAGATACAGAGATGTGAGAGACACAAGAAGCCTGGCTGCCAGTGAAGACAGAGGGAAAGAACTCGCTGAGTACCTCAGTCTTCTCCATGTCTCTTGTAGCCAATTTTCCACATCTCATTTAGCACAGGGGGTACTCTCTCTTTGGTCTGCCTCTTCTGATCAGTGTACCTGTAGAATCCCTTCTTCTTTTTCACATCCCTTGCCAAACACAGATCCATCTGCACCTTGGCTTTCCTTTCCCATCTCTGCATGTCCAGACAGCATTTCTTTATTCTCCCCACATCTCTGGCCGCACATCTCTGCTTCCACAACCTGCACAAATTCCTCTTATCCCACAGTTTGCTCTTGTGCTCTCAGAAAGGCATCCTTAAAGGGCTGCCAGTTCTGCTACACTCCTTTGTCTGTAAGCACAGCTTCCCAGGGAATCTCAGGCAGTAAATCCTTGAACAACCTGGATCCTTGAGATCCTCAAGATCACAAACTCCACCAGACCATGGTCGCTGCAGCCCAGAGTGCCTCCAATCTTAGCCTCTTTAATGAGCTCCTCTGAGCGGGTGAGGAACAGGTCCAGAAACATTACTGCTCTGGACAGTTTGTCCAATACCTGGACCAGAAGGCCATCCTCAACATATGACAGGAGTCTCTGGGATAGCTTGCAGTCCACCGTTTTGCTTTCTCAGTAGACATCTGTGTTTGAAATCACCCATCAGGATGAGAATGTGAGATTGTGACAATTCCTGCAACCGAAACAAGAAGGTCTCATCTACAGGCTCCCTCTGACCACATGACCTGTAGTAGACCCAGACCACAAGATGTCATTTATTGATTTGGCATGACTCATAGAAAAGTGGAAAGTAAGACGCCCCTACAAAGAAAAGCAAAGTTTTCCTGGACATTCCTGTACTCCACTTGTAGAGGTTCATCCAACACACCTCTAATGACGAGATGCTGTACTTAGGCAACCATGCTCCGTGGCAGGATGAGAATCCAGTCCCAAGAAACATTCAGCATAATGCATTTGCCAACAGGTTCTCTTCCAATCCATAGTGAACCACGACAATGAGGAATTTTCCTACTTTGGTCATAATGCTGGTGTAAGGCAGGAGCAGCTCAATGCAGCACCTCACAAAACATGGGACAGCTTCAGCCATCCACGAGGCATGGCCATAGGTTCAGCTCCTGCCCCACCTTCCTCCAGCAGGCAGTGAAGTCAGGCACTCCTCAAAGCTCCTGATCCCACTGCAAATGTAGAATGGATTCTAATTAAATTGAGAAGAATATATTTACAGCAGACACAAACAGCATAACTTAGATGTCATGACAGGAGATGGACAGAGATCTTAAGGCCCACTGTTCACATTTCCTTAGTGGGATTCCGAGACATGGAATCTTGTGATGTTATTTGAACCAAATTTTCTCATTATATCGTAAGGAAAAAGCTGCTTTAATTTATGCAGACATCACAAGTCTTAACACCTCAACAAAAGCCCAGGATAACAGATTCTAGAAGGCTTCACAGCAGCTTTCCTTACTCACCCAAATGCTTTCAGAACAAATGAAATGAGCATAGGCATAACCAGACAATTTCGGCCCAATTTCACTCCAAACAACACTTTCATTAGACACCGGGGCCAGGATTCTGGCATCCAGGAACAGGGGACACATTTACAAAACAGTAACACAACACATCACAAATAACTGTACAGCCAGGAAATAACAACAGAAGACACAAATAACACCAGCCCAGCTAAACTGTCAGTACTGTGTGTGCAAAGCTGCAGGAAGCCCAGCACTTACCAATGTGTGAGTGGTCACCTGTAGGCAGCAGCAAGGGCCCTCAGTGCCAAGGCATATAAGGGTTGTTTTGTTTTTTTTTGGCAGGGAGGAAGCGGTTGTAGAACAAAAACACAAGAATTTAAATTAAAAGAAGAATTGGTCTGCCTGAGTCTGGGACATGGGGCTGTAGTGATGGCTACCACATCACAGACCTCCTGCCCTGCACACAGAGGCTGCCGCACAGAAAGTATAAAGAAGAAACGCGGAGAACAACTGAGCTGAAGCACTCAGCTACATGTCAGCAATGCATGGAAACCCTGAGAAGTGCGCATGGATCAATCTGAAAATAGAATATAATAAAATCTATTAAAATAAAATACATAAAACACAACTTGCAGACTATGCCAATGAGATGGGACTTATTCTAGATATCAGCAAATGTGGACATGATGAGAGTGCCCCAAATGGCTGAGAGACAGCAGTCGGTGGCAGCTGATTTGATTTCAAGCACGAACCTAGTCAATGTCTGAATCTCAACTGAAAATGCAGAAGCAAAATCCCTGAGGCACCATTAAAAACCACCCTGTAACAATGAACCAGCCCATGCTCTGGATCACAACTGAAGTGCTGCAGAAATCATTCTTTTCTGAATGCCACCTCTTCACAGAAGAGGGTCCTGATGACATCACATCCTCTCCTATAAATTACGCTGCCTCCAAAGTTCAGTGAGAAACATCACCCGCGCTCCGCTGCACCGCCCCGAGGACGATGGCCGGGTCTCCTGCACTGCTCCTCCTGCTCAGCCTGGGGCTCTGTGAGTATGGAAGGGGAAGGATGCAATTCAGGGCTGCTCAGTGACTGAGCAGGGAAATGCGAGAGGTGGGACTGCAGTGGGATACAAGCATGAACAGAGTCTGTTCAGACAGGTTTTGCTGTAGGGGATGGGGATGGGGAGAGACGGGGCAGTTTATTTAGCAGTTGTAAGAGGGAAAAACTCTGGAGAAGCTGGGAAATGGCAGCAGCCCCGAGCAGGCAGCTGAAGGGCTGCTCTGAAGGGCAGCATCCATCTCGAGAGCCTGGCGCTCTCAACGCTGAGTCCCAGGGACTCCAGCACAGCACCCAAGTGTGCTGGATGCTGAGGCCCTCCCTCCACATTCACCCTCACAGCCCGGCTGCCTGCTTGCCACGCACCGCATCAGCGGGGAAAAGCCCTGCCCAAAGGCCCCGGGAGCTCTTCCCGAGCAGCACCTGAGGGGACATGGCTGACTTCTGCCCACAGGCTGCACCAAAGCCCAGGGACAGAGGATGGAGGCCAGGTTCCTCAACAGGACTATAAAGCACCCCCAGGAGGGACAGCGGCTGGAGCTGGAGTGCCTGCGTAACGAGAGGAACAGAACCCCATTCTGGATCCGCCTGGACAAGAGCAGGAACCTTCACTTCATTCTCTCCAGTACACAGTCTCATCCTCCTGCCGTGCAGGAGGATGAGAAAACAGCTACAAACTTTGAGGAACTATGGAGAGGAAACTCCTTTCGGCTGGTGGTGAAGTCCTTCAGGGCACAGGACCAGGGGACCTATTTCTGCGTCAACTACATCAACCCGGTGCTGCACTTCAGCTCTGGACAACCCGCCTTCTTCCCAGGTCAGCAACAGCTTCACCCACCTCGCTTACACTCACCACCCCTGCCCATGTCTTCTCAATCTGGCCCAGCGCCCACACTCCCCACATCCCTGCTTCTTTGCCCAGCTGTCTCATCACACAGGCACTGCTCCTCCTCATAGAGGCTCCCTGCTCACCAGCTCTGCTCTGACGGAGGAGACTTACAAAGTCCACAGCCACCACCTTCCTCACCTCACACTAATCCTGAGTGTCCTGACAGCCTCCCTATGTTTACAGCACCTCAGAAAGTAACTTGTAGTTGAGGTGGAGGTTGGATGTGGAAAGAAAAGGTTCCCAAGTCTCTCAAAATATTGTTCCTAATAAGAAAGATCTCTGACTGTGCAGCCAAGGAATTAGGAACCCAAAGACTTCTCTTTCCATCCTTGGGCATTGTTAATTACAGTGTATCACTTTTCAAAATGGACCTACAAATTCTCCCTGTGTTGCCTGTGGCCTGGTAGGTGTGGCAGAAGGCAGATTTATTGCTGAATTCATCCATTTCTCCTTCCAGTCACAACAACAGCAGCACCCACCACATCCACTGCCACCCCCCAGAGCAGCCAGGTCACCACAAAGGACAACTCGCAACAGAGCCCACATGCAGGTAACCCAGCTGTGGGGAGACGGGGGCTCTGCCAGCAGGGCTGCTTTGATCAAAAGTAGCCAAATCACAGTCTGTGCTGAATACAGGACGATCAAGACACAGGGAGATGTTTGCAGCTGGGCCTTTCCTCTTTCCTCTCTGCCCTTTATTCCAGAAGGAACAAGCAATGAGAACACACCAAGATTCTACTGTAAATCAGTCATGTGGGTTAACTTGGCTTGTGCCTGTCTCCTGCTCCTCACTGCCATAACCATCACCATCACGCACTGCCAAAGTAAGTTGCCAGTGAAAGTAAGTGCCACTGAAGGTCCATGAGCTGCATTAATATCTGCAGCAAGCAGCACTAATGCAGAAGGAAAGTCTGTAACACAACATGTGCATTTGCTGCTCAATTTCTGATTCCACATTGTAATTCACTGAAAATAAACCACAATAGTGACAGAGAAGCAAAATGGGGAGGAGTATCATAAAGGCAGGTCGATCCTGAAGGGCTCTAAATCAGCTTATAGGCACCGCAGTGCCTTTAAAAAACTCTGCTTTTAGTTACAACTGGGTATTTTTCTTCATTGTAGTCAAACCTTTATTTCAAACGCAAGATTGTGATTTAAGTGTAAATTCAGAAAGCTTCAATAATAATTTTGATTCCTTTTTGGTAAATTGGTCAGATGCTCCCATGCTAAGAGCTGGAAGCATCAGCAGTGCTGAAATAAACACAGCCAACGCGTCACACGCGCTCACCACAAGCCGATCACTTGCAGGACCAAGCTCAGCATAAGCAAGCAGTGCTGCGTCGCTGCTCAGCAGAAGGCACACAGGCGTCCTCCTCAAGCACCGCACGGATCCCAGCAGCAACACACACAGCTGCCCTGATGCAGCGCGGGCATTTGGCTGCTCCTCCTGTGCTGCCCACCAGCACTGCACACCTCCCGCGCCCTGACCTGTGCTCCTGCCCCACACTGCTGGCACACACCCAGACCGCGGGGACACTGCTGACCCTAAGAAGCCGGGCAGCTCCGTGCCGCTGGGGAAAAGGCACCGCTGTGCTGGACAGCTGAGCCTTCCATGAGATGACCAATAAACCAGTCATATCAACACTCAGTTCTAATGCCTCATTCTGTCAATTCCGAAGTCTTCCCTACAAGTTAGATATAACTTCTACTTCTATCATTGTGGAATTTAGTTTAATTCAATATTGACATAGGTGACAGAGAGATTTATAACGTAACATGCTTTCCCACTAATGTTGACAAAACCAAAATTCCACAATGAAGTCCCACTCCAAGTCGTGTTGGAAGAAATGAGTGTCTGACTTGGGTCCATGACAGAAACTCTCTCCTAGCTTGTGCAACTCCAGTCTCCTCAGCAGGCATAGAGAAAAGTCATCCATGCTGCTGATCTACATTGCCTTCACAGGTGAAGGTTTTGGAGTAAATATTCCCCTGGAGGTCCTTCTACTGTCTGAAGCTTTTCAGAATAAAGTAACTGCCACTGGGACAGTCTTATTTGTTCATATTTGTTACTAGGACTAGAAGGACTGCCAGGGAAGATTCAGGTTAGACATTAGGAAATACTGCTTCACCGAGAGAGTGGAAAGGGACAGGAACAGGCTGCCCAGGGAAGTGGTGGAGCCACTGAAACTGGAGGCATTCAAGAAAGGTTCAGATGTTGTATTGAGGGAGGTGGTTTAGTGAGAATATTGGTGATAGTGGAACGGTTGAATTGGATGATCCTCGAGCTCTCCTCCAACCTTGGTAAATCTTACGATTTTACAGAAAGGAGAAACTGCTTTGTGCTAAGAGATATAAACACAGAACCCAGGAAATGAAGAACCCTGCCCCAGTTAATTTGTTACTTAGGAGATGAAAGATGGAGACTCAGGAGTACAGTGGCTTCATCTGATCACACACAGATGTCTCCGGTAGAGCTAAACTTGCCTGGGTCCCTCTCTGGCCAGTAGAGTGTTTTCCTGCTAGGAAGGGATGCATGACAGCTCCCTTACTGTCCTCTCTCCACTGACAACATGATTTCATCTTGCCTTAAAGTCAAATATTCACTGACAGATTCTTAAAGGCAGCAGAAAGGAGCGATTCCCCCAAAAGCAGCCCCTACGACTCAGCAACATTGCCCTCGTCCTGCATGGCACTCACAATTCACATCAGAAGAGGCCGGGGCGGGATGTATCTGGTGTAGGAGGGACTCACAAATATATCCAACAAATCAAAACCTGAATATGAAGAGGAAAAGGAGTCCTCTGAACAGTGACATGGCACCCAGTTCTGAACACAACACAGGAAGCGGTGGCCTCATGTGGAAAGAACTCCATTGGTGAGTCGCAGGAACACTTCTGTACTTAGGAGGCAAACATCTCAGTTCCTGTTTGGTATCTGGGATTATTTCATAGTGAAATAACACTGTCAGTAGGGCAGAGGAAGGAAGTAAGATGTCCCTTCTAAGAAAGACAAGTGCTCTTCATGGCTTACCCTGTTCGCCACTTGCAGAGGTTCTCCTAACACATCTCTGAACATGAGGTGCTGTGGGTAGGCTACCGTGCTCCACGGCAGGGTGAGAATCCAGTCCCAAGATACACTGCAAAGGCATAGTGGATTCAGCTTAGCTTGAGGAGAATAAACTGACACCAGGAGGAGCCCACACAAACAGCACAGCTCAGATGTCTCAATGGCAGACGAACTATTCGCATTTCCTTGATGGGATTTCAAGACATAGATGCTTGCAGTGGTATTTGATAGATCCAACAGATTCTCTGTTGGTTTTGTTAAGCTCTGCTCTAGCTCATGCAGGCGTCACCAGGCTCACAGCCTCGTACCACCACAAGCCTCTCAGAGCTCAGCAGGCTTCACTCCAGCTTCCCTCACTCACCAAAGTGCTGTGAGGCCCAAAGAAATGAGCCCAGTTCCCAGGTCGCTTCGGCTCACTTTCTCACAAAACAGCACTTCCATCACTCAGCAGTGCCCGTTTTCTGGCTCCCAGAACAACAGCAACGCTGGCACAGGAGCCATACAGGCATGCCCACCCCGCAGGCCAGACGCTCCCCCGCCCAGCCCTCCCACGGCCGCCCCCTGCCTCGCGCCATCATGGCGGCGGCTGCGCCCCAGCCGTGCAGCCATCGCTCACAGCCGCACAGCCCTACTGTTCAGTGTGTGCAGTGAGAGCAGGGCGTGGGACAGGGCCGGCTCCGGGGATGGCAAACAACTCTTTGCATTTGGAGCCATTGGCTGAACGCGGCCTTGTCAACTGCCAACAGTGGGCAGCGGTGCTCTGCGGTTTCGTACAGGAATGTAAGAACAGAGGGCAGGATGGACAAAAGCATCATCAGCTTCACATCCACACCGTATTCGTGACATCAGGTTTTGGCACTATCCACATTTGGGAACAATGTGGGTAGTCAAGGATGAAGTACAGGAAGAGTAAAATTTCATCAGAATTCTCTTTATCATTCTTTTTGCACATATTTTTAACATTTTAATAAAGACATTGAAAATGAAATTGATTTCTTATTTACATATTAAGGATATTATTTACATGTTAAGGATATAGTCTATTTAGAAAGGACTGCTCTGAAAGTAACGTGTCCCATTTCATTCAGCTGGCCCATATGTTCAAAGGCAGATGTTGGTGGCATGGCTGTAGAAGCAGAACCTTCCCTCCAGTTTTCCATCACGTTTTGTTGCCACGTGACAGACAGCAGCAGAGGGGCAGTCAGACAAAACAGCTTCCAACACAGAAATGAGCACTGAATTCATCCGTGCAGAACAAATGGCACCCACTCACACTCAATGATGTTTGTCGGATGTTTCTGGAGACCAAACAGTGGGTGTGAGCACAGTGAGGTTCTGGGAGGAGAATTTCAGCAGTGGCAACAATGACAGCGGTCAGCTGTGCTGGTGCCTAACACTGCTCCTCATGACTCAATGCTGCCCAGGCAAGACAGATTGTTGCACACCCATGGAGTCATAGAAAAACTCCTAAGTGAAAAGGAAGAAAAAATAACAAACAAACAGGATAACCAGGAAATACCCAAGAAGAAGCAAATAACACCAGGATAGGGAAACAGTCACTAATTCATGAGCACAGCTGCAGGAAGTCCAAAACCACTACCAACGTGTGAGTGGTCAACGAGAGGCAGCAGCCCTGGCAGGGCCCTGAATGTAGAAGCACACAAGGGTTATTTGGCAGATCGGAAGTCCTCATGGTTGCAGAAGAAAGTCACGAGACGTAAAAAAATGAAAGTAAAAAAATAATCTGTATGGCACTGGGGCATAAGGCTTTCTTCATGGGTATCACACCAGAGACCTCCTGCCTTGCGCACAGCAGCTTCTGCATAGAAATTACAAAGAACAGTTGCAGAGAACAACTAACATATGGAACTCAGCTACATGCTCACAACGTATGGACTCTGAGATGAAAAATGCACATGGATCAAACTCTAAACAGAACAGAAAAAATAAAATAATATACAAAAAATATATATATATATAAAAAAATAAAATACAACTTGCAGTCCATGTGCATTGACGAGGACTTGACCCGGTTTCCTGTAGCTCTGGTCATGATCCAAGCAACCAAAAAATCTAGGAGATAGCAGTAGGTGGCAACAGAACAGACTTCCAAAAGGACCACTAAAAGCCTGAATCTCAGCTCAAGACATTGCTGCAAAATTCTGGAAGCATCATTGAAAACATTGCTATAACAATAAGTGAGACCCACTTCTGGATCACAAATGAAGTGACGCAGAGATCTTTCCTCACTCTGTTTCACCTCAGAGGCTGAACACAGACTCTTCACAGAAGAGCGTGGGCATTTGGCTGAACCTTCTCTGCCTACGCTTCAATCACACCCAAAACTCAGCTCTCATACCCCAACCTCCCTCTCACTTCTCAAGTATTCTCATTAAACACATCTAATTCTCAATGCTCTCAGTGTGTTCCTTAGATTCATTCACAGTTCTCACAGGGACAGAGGGACTGAACAGGACTGAATGCTACAATCAACAGCACTAATGTTCAAAGTAAAAGAAATCCACTCACAACTATTATGAAATATACATGCCTGCCTGAGCAGGGATCCATGGTACGAAATCTCTCCCAGCTTTTCCAACTGAATTCCCCTCTGCAAAGAGTGAGATCATTCATCTCAATCTCACAACCTCCTGAGCCCAGTCTAAAACCTGTCAGACTCCCCTATTCGTCCAGGATTTTGTCTGCACTCTCCACAGCTAAACATCACTGATTAATTGTTTAACATAAATAAATAAAAATCAATTTCACCACAGCCTTTACTAATAATAAATTGTGATGTCTAATGGCACGAAGAATTTCCAAACCTGAGAGCTCTTCTCTTTTCCAACTCTCTCAGTTGCACTATCAGTGCTGCTGATGGTCTCTGCTCGGCAGGTGAGGACTCAGCACAACTTTGGATAAGTGGATCTGAAACTTCACAATTTACCCTTGGCTGACCTTAGTTACCCCACCCTACAGGCTTCACAGCAGCTTTCCTTACTCACCCAAATGCTTTCAGGCCCAATGAAATGAGCCCAGGCATAACCAGACAATTTTGGCCCAATTTCTCACCAAACAGCACTTTCATCTGACAGCGGGGCCAGATGGCATCCAGGAACAGGGGGCATATTTGTAACAGAGCAATACAACAACACATCACAGATAACTGTACAGCCAGGAAATAACAACAGAAGACACAAATAACAACAGCCCAGGGAAACTATCAGTACTGTGTGTGCAAAGCTGCAGGAAACCCAGCACTTACCAATGTGTGAGTGGTCACCTGCAGGCAGCAGCAGGGGCCCTCAGCATTGAGGCACTTCTTGGCAGGGCGGAAGTCCCTGTGGTTGTAGAACAAAAACACAAGAATTTAAATTAGAAAAAAAAAAAGTGTGCCTGAGTCTGGGACATGGGGCCGTAGTGATGGCTACCACATCACAGACCTCCTGCCCTGCACACAGCAGCTTCTGCACAGAAAGTATAAAGAAGAAACGTGGAGAGCAGCTGAGCTGAAGCACGGCTACATATCAGCAATGCATGGAAGCCCTGAGATGAGAAGTGCACATGGATCATTTAATAAATACAATAGAATAACATACACTAAAATAAAATCCACTGCATAAAATACAACTTGCAGTCCACAACAATGGCATGGGACTTGTTCTTGCTATCTGCAAATATGGACATGATGAGAGTGCTCCAAATGGCTGAGAGACAGCAGTTTGTGGCGGCTGATTTGATTTTAAGCATGAACACTGTCAGTCAGAGACTCAAATGAAGTCATCATAGCAAATGCCATTTGGCATCATTAAAAACAACTCTATTCTGATAAACAAGCTCAAGTTCTAGATCAACAACTGAAGTGCTGCAGAAATCATTCTTTTCTGAATGCCACCTCTTCACAGAAGAGGGTCCTGATGACATCACATCCTCTCCTATAAATTACGCTGCCTCCAAAGTTCAGTGAGAAACATCACCCGCGCTCCGCTGCACCGCCCCGAGGACGATGGCCGGGTCTCCTGCTCTGCTCCTCCTGCTCAGCCTGGGGCTCTGTGAGTATGGAAGCGGGAAGGATGGAATTCAGGGCTGCTCAGTGACTGCGCAGGGAAACTGGAGAGGTGGTACTGCAGTGTGATACACAGCAGGAACAGAGCCTGCTCAGACAGGTGTTGCCGGAGGGAATTGGAAAGGGAAGAGAGGAGGCATGTAGCAGTTGTTAGTGTTGAATCAGCAGGCAGACAAGCTGGGAAATGGCAGCAGCCCCGAGCAGGCAGCTGAAGGGCTGCTCTGAAGGGCAGCATCCATCTCGAGAGCCCAAAGCTCTCAACGCTGAGTCCCAGGGACTCCAGCACAGCACCCAAGTGTGCTGACATCAAGTCCCTCCCTCCACATTCACCCTCACAGCCCGGCTGCCTGCCTGCCATGCATGGTACCAGTGGGGAAGAGCCCTGCCCAAAGGCTCCAGGAGCTCTTCCTGAGCAGCACCAGAGGGGACATGGCTGACTTCTGCCCACAGGCTGCAATGGTGCCCAGGGACAGAGGGATGCATTCGTGGTCAGGTTCCCCAACAGGAGAATCATACAGCCCCAGGAGGGACAGCGGCTGGAGCTGGACTGCTGGAGAAACAAAACCTCCTGGAAAGTATCCTGGATCCGCCTGGATAAGGATGGGAAACTTCACTTAATTCTCTCTAATTACAATTCAAACACCACCACATTTAATGGGGGTGAGAGAACATCCCTGAGCTTTGAGGCATCATGGAGAGAGAACACCTCTAGGCTGGTATTGAAGTCCTTCAGGGAAGAAGACGAGGGAATCTATTTCTGCATCAACTTCGTCAGCCCAGGGCTGTACTTCAGCTCTGGACGACCCGCCTTCTTCCCAGGTCAGCAACAGCTTCACCCACCTCGCTTACACCCACCACCCCTGCCTGTGCCCTCTCAATCCGGCCCATTGCCCACGCTCCCCACATCCCTGCTTCTTTGCCCAGCCGTCTCATCACACAGGCACTGCTCTTCCTTTTTGTAGAGGCTCTCCCTGCCCTCCTGCTCCGCTTGTGCTAATGGCCCTGCGCAAAGACAAAGGCTCTACAAATTTCCCCCATGTCCTGGAAAGGTTGAACAAAAGCTCGTCTGTTTTAACTCCATGTATCCACCCACTTCTTCCTTGCAGTCACATCAAGGGCTTCACCCACCGTACTCACTGCCAACACCCAGAGCAGCCAGGTCACCAAGAAGGACATCTCTCTGCACAGCCCTGGTCCAGGTAACCCAGCTGCAGGGAGGCAGGGGCTCTGCCAGCAGTGCTGCTTTCCTCTCAAGAGCCTAAATTAAGACCTGCTCTGACTGATGTGGGGAGAAATTGCTCTCAGGAGCCATCAGGGACCAATGAAAGGTCAACTAGGGGATGGGGCCCAGTTAGCATGGGATCATGAATGGTAAATCCTGTTTGACAAACCTGATTTCATTCTATGACAAGGGGATCCGCTTAGTGCGTGAAGGTAGGGCTGTCGATGTGGTCTACCCGGACTACTGTAAAGCCTTTGACAATGTCCCCCACAACATCCTCGTGGAAAAGCTGGCTGCCCATGGTACGGATGGACATGTGCTCTGCTGTGTGAAACACTGGCTGGATGGCAGCGCCCAAAGTGTTATGGTCAATGGAGTTAAATCCACTTCGTAGCCGGTCACGAGATGTGTCCCCATGTGCTCGGTCCAAGGGCCAATCCTATTTAACATCTTTATCAATCATCTTGATGAGGGGATTGAGTGCACGCTCAGTAGTTTGAGGCACTACAGAGGGACCTGGATAGACTGGATAAATGAGCCAAGGTAAACCATTGGTCTTTCAATAGGATTGTGTTCTGGATGCTGCATTTTGGTCACAATAACCTCAGGCAACCCTACAGGCTTGGGGAAGAGTGGCTGGAAAGCTGCCTGATGGAAAGGGACCTTGGTGTACTGGTAGACAGTCAGCTGAATACGAGCCAGCAGGGTGCCCAGGTGGCCAGGAAGGATAATGGCATCCTGGCTTGTATCAAGAATGGAGCGGTGAGCAGGACTAGGGAAGTCATCCTGCTCTGTACTCGGCATTGGTGAGGCCACAGCTCAAGTACTGTGTTTAGTTTTGGGCACCTCAGTACAGAAAGGACATGGAGGTGCTGGAGCAGGTCCAAAGAAGGTCAACAATGCTTGTGAACAGCTTGGAGAATACGGCCTATGAGGAGAGACTGAAGGAACTGGGGCTATATAGTATAGGGAAAAGGAGGCTGAGGGGAGACCTTATTGTTCTCTTCAAATACCTGAAAGGTGATTGCAGCGAGAGTGGGGCTGGTCTCTTCTCACTGGTGACAGGTGACAGGACAAGGGGAAATGTCCTCAAGTTGGCCAGGGGAAGTTTAGGTTGGATATCAGGAAAAGCTTCTCTACAGAAAGGATTGTTAAGCACCGGAATAGGCAGGAACAAGCAATGAGAAGACACTGAATTCCATCTGTGATGTTTTCCTCTGTGTTCGAGTGGCTGGCACCGGCCTCCTGCTCCTCACTGCCGTAACCATCACCATCGTGCACTGCCAAAGTAAGTCGCACCCTGACACCCTGCACAGGTTCCTGCAGCCTCACACCACAGAGCACAGCCCGCTCCTCCAGGGGAATGGGCTCTCTGCCTCTTGCCCTCACACAGCCATTGCACATCCAGGACACAGGGAATGCTGAAGGACCACTCCTAAAAATCTTTTCCATATTTTCCTCCTCACTGGCATTAGATTCAGAAGATTTTATCACATTCTACACCGACAGACCTGAAGGTATAAACAGGCACTTGCAGGCCGATCACTTGCAGGACCAAGCTCAGCGTAAGCAAGCAGTGCTGCGTCGCTGCTCAGCAGAAGGCACACAGGCGTCCTCCTCAAGCACCGCACGGATCCCAGCAGCAACACACACAGCTGCCCTGATGCAGCGCGGGCATTTGGCTGCTCCTCCTGTGCTGCCCACCAGCACTGCACACCTCCCGCGCCCTGACCTGTGCTCCTGCCCCACACTGCTGGCACACACCCAGACCGCGGGGACACTGCTGACCCTAAGAAGCCGGGCAGCTCCGTGCCGCTGGGGAAAAGGCACCGCTGTGCTGGACAGCTGAGCCTTCCATGAGATGACCAATAAACCAGTCCTTTCAATACTCAGTTCTAATGCCCCATTCTGTCAATTCCAAATTCTTCCCTACAAGCAAGATGTAACTTTCACCTCTTTCACTGTGTAGTTTAGTTGAATTCATTATTGACATAGGTGGCAGAGAGACTCATAACGTAACATGCTATCCCACTAATGTTACAAAAACAAAATTCCACAATCAGCTTCCACTCCAAACAATATAGGAAGAACTGAGTGTCTGACTGTGGTAGAAATTCTCTCCTTGTTTGTGCAACTGAAATCTCCTCTGTAAGCATAGAGAAAATTAATTCATGTTGCTGATTTAAATTGTCTCCACAGATCAAGGTTTTAAGTTAGAGCTGTTCCTCGACATCCACGTTTTGTCCAAAGCCTTTCATAATAGAGAATTTGCTACTGGAACAGTATCACTTGTTTTTCTTTTTAATTTTAAAAGAAGAAATGGCTTTTTGCTAAGAGAGCCCAGGAAATGAAGATTCCTGCCCCAGCAAATTTGTTACTTAGGAGACAAGAGATGGAGGCTTAGGAGCACAGTGGCTTCGTCTGTTCACACACAGATGAGTACATGAGAGCTAAACTTGCCTGGGACTCTCTGGCCAATGAAATGTGTCTCTGCTGGGAAGGGATGCATGACAGCCCCCTTACTGCTCTCTCTCCACTGACAACGAGCTTTCAAAATGCCATAAGGACATATATTTATTAACAGTTTCTTAAAGGCAGCAGAAACGAGTGATACCTCCAAAAGAACCCCATGTGACTCAGCATAGTCGCCATCATCCTGCATGGCGCGATGGGCAACATCAGAAGATGCGGGGGCTGGGGGAATCTTTGCTGTAGCGATGACTCACAAAGCAACTCAGCAAATAACAATCTGATTATGAAAAGCAGTCTTCTGAACTGACTCACAGCCCAGGGCCTGAGGATTTCACAGCAGGTAGTGGCCTCCTGTGGAAACCAGTTCCATCTGTGAGCCACAAGGACCAAGAGGAAAGGCAACTCTGTGTTTAGTAGGGGAACTTCTGGGTACCTGTTAGGTAGCTGGGAATGACCCACAGTAGAGTCACACTGGCACAGGGAGAAAAGAGGAAAGAAAGATGTCCAAACTGAGACAGGCAATAGTCCTTCCTGGGTTATCCTGCTATCCAACTGTAGAGCTTCTCCTAACAAGTCTCTGAATACGAGATATCGTATGTAGGCAACCGTGCTCCATGGCAGGGTAAGAATCCAGTCCCAGAAACATGCAAACATCCTCATTTGCCAATAGCTCCCCTTGCAGATAAATCATTCTGAACCACAGAAATCAGGAATTTTTCTACTTTGGTCACAGTCCCGGTGTGAGGCAGAAGCAGATCACTTCAGCACCTCACAAAATATGGGACAACGTCAGCCATCCACAAGGCATGCCTATTAGTTCAGCTCTTCATCCCATTGCAAAGGCAGCACGGATTCTGATAAGCTCGAGAAGAAGAAACTGACAACAGAAAGAGCCTACACAAGCAGCATAATATACATGTCTTGCAGGGAAATGGATGGAGGCCTAAGTGCCCACGCTTCTAACGTGCTTGATGGGAATTCAAGGCTCTTGTCGTGTTCTTTAACAGATTAACCCTCTTTTCTCTTCTTTTTGCAACACATCTGATCAACTTCATGCTGACATCGCATGTCTGACAGCCTCATAATACCTTCTGTTTCACAGACCTCCGCAGGCCTCACTCTGGCTTTCTGCACTCACCACAGTGCTTGAAGTCCAATGAGTTCCCAGACACTTTCAGCTCACTTTCTCACACAACAGTGGTTCCATCAGTCATGAGTGCCTGGCTTGTTAACATCCAGAGGGTTTTCTTGCAAAGGTAATAGAACAATGCCTCACACGTTATCAAAACATAGCGGGAAAGCCAGGAAATCCCCAGAGAAAAGCAAATAACACCAGCCTAGAGGAACTGTTGTGACTGTATATGCAAAGCTGCAGGAAGACAAAACTCTTAGCAGAGTGTGAGGTCACTTACAGAAAGCGGGCGAGCCTCAGAGTGTTCAAACAGGTAGAGTGGGATGGTTGTTCTTTACTTTAGAGAGGGCGGAAGTCCCTGTGGTTGAAGAAGAAAACCAAAAGGATATTATTAAAGACATAAACTCAGCATACCACAGGACATAGGGCAGTCTTGACTGATGTCATACCACAGAGCTCCTGCCTTGCACACAGCAGCTTCTGCAGAGAAACTAGAAAGAGATGCAGAGAAAAGCTGAGCTGAAGAACTCAGCTACATCTCAGCAATGCATGGACTCTGGGATAAGGTGCAGATGGATAGATGCTGGAAACCATTCCCAAGTATACTTTTACCTGTAAATTGAATAAAATAAAATACAATGAAATACAATCCCCCTAAGAAAAACAATATGTTGTCCATAGCAATGGCCCCAGTCATGTCCAAGTTTTCTGCAGATCTGGATGTGAAGTGAGTGGGAAACATCAGCCTGGGGTGGTTCACCCAATTTCAAGAAGGATCATTGCCAGTCTGAATCTCAACTGAAGACACTGCAGCAAAATCCCAGAGGCACTATTAAAAACAACGCTATCATGATAAACAAGCCCAAGTTCTGGATCACAAATGAAGTGCTGCAGAAATTTTTCTCACTCCATTTCATATGAGAGGCTGAACACGGACTCTTCACAGAAGAGGGTCCTGATGACATCACATCCTCTCCTATAAATTACGCTGCCTCCGAAGTTCAGTGAGAAACATCACCCGCGCTCCGCTGCACCGCCCCGAGGACGATGGCCGGGTCTCCTGCACTGCTCCTCCTGCTCAGCCTGGGGATCTGTGAGTATGGAAGCGGGAAGGACAAAATACAGGGCTGCTCAGTGACTGCAGATGGACGTGGGAGTGATGTGAGTGCAGCACGATACGCAGCAGGAACCTGTTCAGACAGGTGTTGCCAGAGGGGATGGGAAAGGGGAAAGAGGGGGCATGTAGCAGTTGTTAGTGGGGAATCATCTGTCAAAGAAGCTGGGAATTGGCAGCAGCCCTGAGAAGGCAGCTGAAGGGCTGCTCTGAAGGGCAGCATCCATCTCGAGAGCCCGGCGCTCTCAACGCTGAGTCCCCAGCGACTCCAGCACAGCACCCAAGCGTGTTGGACACCAAGACCCTCCCTCCACATTCACGCTCACAGTCTGATTGCCTGCCTGCCACGCACCGCACTGGTGGGGAAGACCGCTGCCCAAAGGCCCCAGGAGCTCTTCCTGAGCAGCACCAGAGGAGACATGGCGGACTTCTGCCCACAGGCTGCACCGGTGCCCAGGGACAGAGGATGGAGGCCAGATTCCTCGACAGGAATATGAAGCACCCTCAAGAGGGACAGCGACTGGAGCTGGAGTGCCTGCATTACGAAAGAAACAGATCCCCCTTATTCCTCTTCTGGATCCGCCTGGATAAGGATGGGAGGCTTCACTTCATTGTCTCCTGCTACCAATCGTACTCTGCTACCTACTATTGGGGTGACAAAAAATCTACGCAGTTTGATGCATCACTGAGAGACAACACCTGCAGACTGGTGGTGAAGTCCTTCAGGGCACAGGACCAGGGGATCTATTTCTGCATGAACTATATCAACTCGGTGCTGCACTTCAGCTCTGGACAACCCGCCTTCTTCCCAGGTCAGCAACAGCTTCACCCACCTCGCTTACACCCACCACTCCTGCCCGTGCTTTCTCAATCCGGCCCAGCGCCCACACTCCCCACATCCCTGCATCTTTGCCCAGCTGTCTCATCACACAGGCACTGCTCCTCCTCATAGAGTCTCCCTGCTCATCAGTTCCGCTTGCAGTAACAGCCCTGCCCCAACACACTGGTTGCACAGCCCAGCAACACCTCCCCATCCCATCAGGAATTTTGAGGCATGAGAGCTACAAAGTCCACAGAAACCCCAGCCTTCCTCACCTCACCTGGACCTCCATGTCCCAACAGCCTCTATATGCTTAAAGCACCTCAAAAAGAAACTCAGAAATCCCCACTTCTCTCAAAACATATTTTAGAACAGAAATAACAGAGAGCTCACACACGCTGAGAGGGCTGTTAAGAAATTAGGCGTCTGACTGGTCACCATTCAAACGTCTTTTTCCCTCTGCTGCTCATCTCGCGGCATGGATAGGAAGAAGCTCTTCAGCCTTACCTCCCTCTGTTCCCTTATTTCTTCTTTCCAGTCACAACAACAGCAGCCCCTACCACACCCGCAGCCACCATCCAGAGCAGCCAGATCATCAAGAAGGACATCTCCTGGAGCAGCCAAGATCCAGATAAACCAGCAGTGAAGTGGCAGGAGCTCTGCCAGCAATGCTGGAAATGCTTGGAACAGCATGAATACAAGGCTGTGCTGACTGCAGGCATTTTGATATCTCAGAAGAAGAGAAACTTGCAATCTTTCTCAGAGAGCTGCCAATGAGGGCATGAAACCACCTAAAGAGCTCAGAATTTCTGAGGATGCTGGAAAGAAATTCTGAGCACACAGCCCTCAGGTTTCATGGCTGGGCAGCTCAGCAATGCAAGCAGACCTCACATCACAGTGTCAGGGCATCACAGGTCAAAATGGGTCCTACGGAGTCCACCCACAGTGCTGGCCACAGGTTCATCTATGGCCTGGCAGGAGTGGGAGAAGGCTCTTTTCTTGTATCTCACTGCATTCATCCATTTTTCTATCCACTCACAACAACAGCAGAATACATCGCATCCACTGCCACCACCCAGAGAAGCCAGGTCACCACAAAGGACAACTCACAACAGGGCCTACATGCAGGTAACCCAGCAGTGTGGAGGCAGGGGCTCTGCCAGCAGTGCTGCTTTAGTCATAAGAGGCCTAATTACAGTCTGTACTGACTACAGGCATTTCATGACACAGTGAGATGTCTGCAGCTGGGCCTTTCCTCTTTCCTCTCTCTGTTTTGTTTCTGCAGGAAAAAGCAATGAGAAGACACTGAATTCCATCTGTGATGTTTTCCTCTGGGTTCGAGTGGCTGGCACCGGCCTCCTGCTCCTCACTGCCATAACCATCACCATCGTGCACTGCCAAAGTAAGTCGCACCCTGACACCCTGCACAGGTTCCTGCAGCCTCACACCACTGAGCACAGCCCGCTCCTCCAGGGGAATGGGCTCTCTGCCTATTGCCCTCATGCAGCCATTGTGTATCCAGGACACAAGGAATGCTGAAGAACCTCTCTACAAAATTTCAATCCATATTTTCCCCATCACCAGGAATATCATGACAAGTATTTATCAAATTCTACACTATCTTCCAATTGAATCTAAAGAGTTAAACCTTATTCCCACAAACAGCATTGGCTAAAATCAGTGTCTGGGTTGAAAGTACCAGTACCAAAATATTACTCAACAATTGATTTCTGCCATTTCGTGCTGATTCGAATTACCAGTGCAAATCCACTCGTTGCAGTAATTTCTGCAGCATGCAGAACAAACCCTCAAAGACACCTTGTTATGAGACCTACATTTTCTGTTAAAATTAACGGCTCGATGGTGTAATGTGCTAAAAAGAACCTTCAGAAATAAAAGAGATGACACAAAGGGGAAGGGAATCATTCAGAGGGATTCACACTGAAAGGCTCTAAGTCAGCACTGAGCCACCAGAGCAGACACAGGGCCTTCCAGAGAGTCTGCCTAAAAGCACAAGTAGGTGTGTTTAGTCTGAACCATCCTAATATGGCATCCACCATCTCAAATGAAAGATTGTGATTTGAGTATAAATTCAGAAAGCTTCATTGATACTTTGGATTCCTCCTTGCTAAAGTGGTCAGGTGTTCCCATGCTAAGAGCAGGAAGCATCAGCAGTGCTGAAATAAACACAGCCACGCGTCACACGCGCTCACCACAAGCCGATCACTTGCAGGACCAAGCTCAGCGTAAGCAAGCAGTGCTGCGTCGCTGCTCAGCAGAAGGCACACAGGCGTCCTCCTCAAGCACCGCACGGATCCCAGCAGCAACACACACAGCTGCCCTGATGCAGCGCGGGCATTTGGCTGCTCCTTCTCTGCCTACACCTCAATCACACCCAAAGCTCAGCTCTCATACCCCAACCTCCCTCTCACTTCTCAAGTATTCCTCATTAAACGCATCTAATTCTCAACGCTCTCAGTGTGCTCTTTGGATTCATTCACAGTTCTCATAGGGCCAGAAGGACTGAACATGCTACAATCAACAGCACTTAGGTTTAAAATAAAAGAAATTCACTCAGAAATATATTGAAATATACATGTCTTTCTGTGCAGGGAACCATGGTGGGAAATCTCTCCCAACTTTTCCAACTGAATTCCCCTCTGCAAAGAGTGAGATCATTCATCTCAAACTCACGGCCTCCTGAACCCAGTCCAAAACCTGTCAGACTCTCCCATCCCTCCAGCATTTTATATACGCTCTCCACAGATATACATCATTGATTAATTGTTTTACGTAAATAAATGAAATACAAATCAATTTCAGCACAGCCTTTACTAGTAATAAACTGTGATGCCTCAGTTATTAAGGGCAGGAAGAATCTCCAAACCTGAGAGCTCATCTCTCTTTTCCAGCTCTCTCAGTTGCACTATCAGTGCTGCTGATGGTCACTGCTCGGCAAGTGAGGAGTCAGCACTTTGGATAAGTGGATCTGAAACATTACAGTTGACTCTTGGCTGACCTTAGTTACCACATTCCAGAAGGCTTCACAGCGGCTTTCCTTACTCAGCCAAATGCTTTGAGGCCCAACGAAATGAGCCCAGGCATAACTAAAAAATTTTGGCCCAATTTCTCACCAAACAGCACTTTCATCTGACAGCAGGGCCAGGATTCTGGCATCCAGGAACAGGGGACACATTTGCAACAGAGCAATATAACAACACATCACAAATAACTGTACAGCCAGGAAATAACAACAGACGACACAAATAACACCAGCCCAAGGAAACTGTTAGTATGTGTGTGCAAAGCTGCAGGAAGCCCAGCACTTACCAATGTGTGAGTGGTCACCTACAGGCAGCAGCAAGAGCCCTCAGTGTTGAGGTATATAAGGGTTTTTTTTGACAGGGCGGAAGTCCCTGTTGTTGTAGAACAAAAACACAAGAATTTAAATTAAAAAAAAGAAGTCTGCATGACTCTGGAACATGGGGCTGTAGTGATGGCTACCACATCACAGACCTCTTGCCCTGCACACAGAGGCTTGTGCACAGAAATTATAAAGAAGAAATGTGGAGAACAGCTGGGCTGAAGCACTCAGCTACACGTCAGCAATGCATGGACCCTGCCAGTGAGACGGACTTATTCTAGAAATCAGCAAATGTGGACATGATGAGAGTGCCCAAATGGTTGAGAGACAGCAGTTTGTAGTACCTGATTTGATTTCAAGCACAAACATTGTCAAGGTCTGAATCTCAACTGAAGACATTGCAGCAAAATCCCTGAGGCACCTTAAAAACAACTTAGCCCTATTTCTGGGTCACAGCTGAAGTGCTGCAGAAATCATTCTTTTCTGAATGCCACCTCTGCACAGAAGAGGGTCCTGATGACATCACATCCTCTCCTATAAGTTACGCTGCCTCCAAAGTTCAGTGAGAAACATCACCCGCGCTCCGCTGCACCGCCCCGAGGACGATGGCCGGGTCTCCTGCACTGCTCCTCCTGCTCAGCCTGGGGCTCTGTGAGTATGGAAGCGGGAAGGACAAAATAGAGGGCTGCTCAGTGACTGCAGAGGGAAGTGGGAGTGGTGGTACTGCAGTGCGATATGCAGCAGGAACAGAGCCTGTTCAGACAGGTGTTGCTGGTGGGGATGGGGAAGGGAAGAGAGGGGGCATGTAGCAGTTGTTAGTGTTGAATCATCTGTCAAAGAAGCTGGGAAATGGCAGCAGCCCTGAGAAGGCAGCTGAAGGGCAGCATCCATCTCGAGAGCCCGGCGCTCTCAACGCTGAGTTCCCACGGACTCCAGCACAGCACCCAAGTGTGCTGGATGCCGAGGCCCTCCCTCTGCATTCACCCTCACAGCCCAGCTGCCTGCTTGCCATGCACCGCACTGGTGGGGAAGACCGCTGCCCAAAGGCCCCAGGAGCTCTTCCTGAGCAGCACCAGAGGAGACATGGCGGACTTCTGCCCACAGGCTGCACCGGTGCCCAGGGACAGAGGATGGAGGCCAGATTCCTCAACAGGAATATGAAGCACCCTCAAGAGGGACAGCGACTGGAGCTGGAGTGCCTGCATTACGAAAGAAACAGATCCCCCTTATTCCTCTTCTGGATCCGCCTGGATAAGGATGGGAGGCTTCACTTCATTGTCTCCTGCTACCAATCGTACTCTGCTACCTACTATTGGGGTGACAAAAAATCTACGCAGTTTGATGCATCACTGAGAGACAACACCTGCAGACTGGTGGTGAAGTCCTTCAGGGCACAGGACCAGGGGATCTATTTCTGCATGAACTATATCAACTCGGTGCTGCACTTCAGCTCTGGACAACCCGCCTTCTTCCCAGGTCAGCAACAGCTTCATCCACCTCACTTACACCCACCACCCCTGCCCATGCCTTCTCAATCCGGCCCATCACCCACACTCCCCACATCCCTGCTTCTTTGCCCAAGCCGTTTCATCACACAGCCACTGCTCCTCCTCTTAGAGGCTCCCTGCCCACCATCTCCGCTCGCAGTACTGGCTCTGCCCATACACACAGGTGGTCGCAAAGCCCAGCAGCATCTCCCCATCCCATCAGTGCCTTAGAGGGATGAGAGTTACAATGTCCACAGCTGCCACATCCTTCCTCACCTCACAATAATCCAGATTGTCCTAAGAAATTCTGAATGCTGAAGACATCTCAAAAAGTGACTCACAGGTTAGGTGTAGGTTGCACTGTGGAAAGATAAGGTTCCCAGGTCTCTCAAAGAACTATTCTGAATAAGAAGGATCTCTGCATGTGCTGCTCAGGAAGAACGAACCGTCAGATTTCTATTTCCATGGTTGGGCAGTGTTTCACTGTATCACTTCAAAATGGGATCTATGAAGTTCCACCCGATTTGGCCTTTTCCTGGCAGTGGTGGCAGAAGGTGGTTTATTCTATTTTGCTGTATTCATTCATTTCTTCTTCCAGTCACAACAACAACAGCAGCACCCACCACACCCACTGCCACCACCCAAAGCAGCCAGGTCACTACAGAGGATATCTCCCAGCACAGCCCGGATACAGGTAACCCAGCAATGGGGAGGCAAAGGCTCTGCCAGCAGTGCTGCTTTGGTCTTAAGAGGCCCAATTAAAGTCTGTGCTGGCTACAGGCATTTCAAGATGCAAGAAGATGTCTGCAGCTGGGCCTTTCCTCTTTTCTCTCTCTCTTTTCTTGCTGCAGAAATAAACAACAAGAATACACCACACTTCTGCCATGAAATAGTCATGTGGGTAAACCTGCTATGCGCCTGCCTCCTGCTCCTCACTGCCATAACCATCACCATCATGCACTGCCAAAGTAAGTCACATCCTGATACCCTGCAGAGATTCCTGGAGCCTCACACCACAGAGCACAGCCCACTCCTCCAGGGGAATGGGCTCTCTGCCCACGTAGCCATTGCGTATCCAGGACACAGGGAATGCAGAAAGATGCTCTTAAAATTCCTATCCAGATTTTCCCCATCTCCAAGTTTATTACCAGAAGTATTTATCACATTCTATGCTACCAGCAAAAAGAATATAAGCAGTGAAAACTTATTCTAACAAACTGCATTGGCTAAAATAGGTATCTGTGTGGGAAGTATCAGAACAAAAACATTACTCAACCATTGATTTCTGCCATTTCGTGCTGATTCGAATTACCAGTGCAAATCCACTCGTTGCAGTAATTTCTGCAGCATGCAGAATAAACCCTCAAAGACACCTTGTTATGAGACCTACATTTTCTGTTAAAATTAACGGCTCGATGGTGTAATGTGCTAAAAAGAACCTTCAGAAATAAAAGAGATGACACAAAGGGGAAGAGAATCATTCAGAGGGATTCACACTGAAAGGCTCTAAGTCAGACTGAGCCACCAGAGCAGACACAGGGCCTTCCAGAGAGTCTGCCTAAAAGCACAAGTAGGTGTGTTTAGTCTGAACCATCCTAATATGGCATCCACCATCTCAAATGAAAGATTGTGATTTGAGTATAAATTCAGAAAGCTTCATTGATACTTTGGATTCCTCCTTGCTAAAGTGGTCAGGTGTTCCCATGCTAAGAGCAGGAAGCATCAGCAGTGCTGAAATAAACACAGCCACGCGTCACACGCGCTCACCACAAGCCGATCACTTGCAGGACCAAGCTCAGCGTAAGCAAGCAGTGCTGCGTCGCTGCTCAGCAGAAGGCACACAGGCGTCCTCCTCAAGCACCGCACGGATCCCAGCAGCAACACACACAGCTGCCCTGATGCAGCGCGGGCATTTGGCTGCTCCTCCTGTGCTGCCCACCAGCACTGCACACCTCCCGCGCCCTGACCTGTGCTCCTGCCCCACACTGCTGGCACACACCCAGACCGCGGGGACACTGCTGACCCTAAGAAGCCGGGCAGCTCCGTGCCACTGGGGAAAAGACACCGCTGTGCTGGACAGCTGAGCCTTCCATGAGATGACCAATAAACCAATCATACCAATACTCAGCTCTGATGCCCCAACCCCTCTCTATTTTGCAATATTTTTCCCATTAAATGGTTGTAACTTTTGTCTCTTTCTCTGAGTTGTTCAGTTTCACTATTTCCAGGACGGCAGGGAGTCTGAACATGCCACCACCTTCCTCACTGGTGTTTCAAAAGAAGAAAAGATCCGATTGGAAGGGCCACTCCAAACTGTACTGAAATAACTTGATGCTTGACCAGGGTCCATGATAGGATTTCTCTACTCCCTTTTTCACCTCAAATCTCCTTAACAGGCATTGAGAAAATTCATTCTTAACTCACCTCCTGCTGGGCCACGTTCCTCAATCTGTCAATCTGTATGTTGCCTGCAGGATTTTGTCCCTTCCTTTTTGCATGTCCCCTTGCTTAATTCTTTGTCATGAATAAACTGAATACAGACCAGTATCTCTGCAGACTCCATATACATCAACCCATTTTGCTTCTGTATTTAAAGGCAGCGAGGTCCTGCAGAACTGAAACTTCTTTTCTCTTGACAAATCAAAGTGTGTAAATTCGTTTGCCATAACTTGAGCCACCCATAATTTGTTTCATTTTGAACGCTGCTATGACTTGAAACACAGCACAGGTAAGTTGGTTTACACTGTGAAGATGTATGTTCAACTTACTTAAAGAGAGGCCATATCCACTAGAAGCATTAAAACTGTCACATGTTTTCAGCCTCACAAATGTTCCTTTTGATTCCGGAAATCATTTCATTTCAGTTTGCAAATCCTAACACTGCTTAGCATTTTACCTTACTTTAAAAATGTGACTTACACACCTTACTTTAAAAAAAGTAAATGATGTCTCCATTATCAGCATTTGTACTTTTAAGGAATGCCTGGTGATGGTTCAATCCCTTGGGCTTCATGAAATTCAGACATTTGTTGACAACTGACATGACAATCTCCATTTTTAAAGCCTTTGCACATATATTTCCCTGATGTACCATGCAGAGATGTTGCACCAAACCTGAGTTTCTGGCAGCAATTCCATTGTCTTCCATTAATTCTATAAGCCCCTCTTTTTCACCAACCACTGCCTGGGTGCCATCAGTAGCTCTACCAGATGCGTCAACAAAAGTTAAATAAAATCATTTTTACGCCATTTGTATTGCTCTGTCTGCATCCAAAGATTTCTTCGTGTCTTTAATGGTACCAAAGAAGCCTTTTCTTCAGTGACTAAGTTCTTAAGAATACTTTCCATGAAAACAGCAAATTGAGTCATATCTGTAGCATCAGCTATTTCATCTGTCAGCAAAGGATAACTTCTGAAATTGACAGCTTTACTTTGCAACTTTCTTGCCACAGATTTGTCCATTTCTACAGTCCGTCTGGCAATAGTTGACTGACACCAACTGATTTTACAGAAATCCCCGTTTTAATCAGGGCAGATTGCATCTGTGATGCTGTCTGTGCATTGCTCAATAAACTCACCACTAGCAGATGGTTTTGCTGCTTCTGCCATCAAATTTGCCACCACATCACTGGCCTTTATAGCCGAGTCCATCTGAGGTTTAACTTAACAGCAGTAACTCAGTTTTACCTCAACAAAAAAAGTACTCATCTGCCCATTTTTCATTGAATACTTCTCCTTCAACCACAATTTTTCTTCATTTCAGAGTTCTGTCTTGAGAAGACATTAGGAAGGCTGAAATGTTACAGTGGGTAATTAGTGTGTCTCAGTCACCCAGTGGCACACATGGGTAACACAAACGGGTTTTTATTTGACTGAGCGTGTGGTGGGTGCCAGAGGTGGAGATAGCACAGCACTGTACCCTGCCCATGTCCTGGTTGAGCTGATGCAGAGCCAATCTCACACCGCTGTGTGGCTGTGTCAGTGATGGGTGCACAGAGAGGGCCGGGTCACTTAGCGGGGCAGAGCCGCTGCTGTGATGGCACAGGACGGGAGACGGCTGCAAGACGGGCTGGGCCGGGCAGCGTGCGGCCCGCAGGTTGGGCATGCCTGGAATAGAGAGCTAAGTGCCGTATGAAAACAGGTGGAAGTCAAAGGGATTCCTTATTTCATCTCACAATCTAGGTATGCTTGCTGCTGTGGTGAAGCTGCTTGACTTAACTCACCACCTTGTTGCATTCTTCATTGTCCAGCTCTTTTTCACATGAAACAGCAGTTTTATCACTCAGCACTGCCAGGTTTCTCACAACCAGGAGCAGGGTATGCTTTCCAAAGGAGTAATGGAACAACACCTCTCACAATGAAAAAAGCAAGAAAGCCAGAAAATAGCAAAAAAAAAAAAAAAAAAAAAAAAAAAAAATCAAATAGCAGCAGAGCAAAGCTGTTGAGAAGCTGTTGTGCTAAGCTGCAGGAAGTCAAAACCCTTACCAGTGTGTGTGGTCACCTAGAGGTTGTGGGCTGGCCTCCGAATGTTGAAGCTTGTATGGAGAGGTTTTTTGGCATGGCGAAAGTCCATGTGGTTGGAGAAGAAAAAAAACACAGAGTAACTTTTTGTCCTTTAGATGTGAATGCCACTGGGACACGGGGCTGTCTTGGTAGGTATCACATCACAGAATCAGAGAACGTCAGGGACTGGAAGGGACCTTAAACAATAATCTAGTCCAATCCCCCTGCCGGAGCAGGAACAAGACCTCCTGCCTTGAACACAGTGGCTTCTGCTGAGAAACTACAAAGAATAATTGCAGAGAACAACAGAGCTGTAGAACTCAGATACATATCAGCAATGCACGGGCTCAGAGATTAAAAGTACAGGTATAGAGATACTATAGAACATTATACATCTTTCTTTTAATTATAAAAAGAATTAAATAACGCATAAAAAGATAAAATCACTACCAAGAAATACAATTTGTGCTCCAAGGCATAGGAATTCACTTTGTATTCCACAGATCTGGACATGATGAGAATGCCCCGAATCACTGTGAGACAGCAGACTGTACTGGCTAATCCAACTTGAAGAAGGACCACTGTCAGTATGAATCTCAACTGAAGACACTGCAGCAAAATCCCTGAGGCACCATTAAAAACAAGCCTGTAATGATAAATCAGCCCAGGTTCCGGATCACAGATGAAGTGCCACAGAATTCTTCACCTCAGAGGTTGAACACGAACTCTTCACAGAAGAGGGTCCTGATGACATCACATCCTCTCCTATAAATTACGCTGCCTCCAAAGTTCACTGAGAAACATCACCCGCGCTCCGCTGCACCGCCCCGAGGACGTTGGCCGGGTCTCCTGCACTGCTCCTCCTGCTCAGCCTGGGGCTCTGTGAGTATGGAAGCGGGCTTACGGGGCACCTGTGCCGAGAGGAAAAAGGACAATGAGTGAAGGCATTCCACTTGTACCATGTCCAAGAATATCGGCAAAAAGGACCATGGAGGAAAAAAAGGGCAAACCCAAAGGACTGAATTCAGGGCTGCTCAGTGACTGAGCAGGGAAGCAGGAGCGGTGGGACTGCAGTGCGATACGCAGCTGGAACAGAGCCTGTTCAGACAGGTGTTGCTGTAGGGAATGGGGAAGAGGAGAGAGGGGGCATGTAGCAGTTGTTAGTGTTGAATCACCTGTCAAAGAAGCTGGGAATTGGCAGCAGCCCCGAGCAGGCAGCTGAAGGACTGCTCTGAAGGGCAGCATCCATCTCGAGAGCCCGAAGCTCTCAACGCTGACTCCCCAGCGACTCCAGCACAGCACCCAAGTGTGCTGGACGCCGAGTCCCTCCCTCTGCATTCACCCTCACAGCCCGGCTGCCTGCCTACCACACACCGCACTGGCAAGGAAGAGCCCTGCCCAAAGGCCCCAGGAGCTCTTCCTGAGCAGCAGCTGAGGGGACATGGCTGACTTCTGCCCACAGGCTGCACTGGCGCCCAGGGACAGAGGAACACGATGGAGGCCAGGTTCCTCAACAGGAATATGGAGCACCCTCAGGAGGGACAACGGCTGGAACTGCAGTGCCAGTATTCCCATAGTCATGAAGGTATCTTTTAGATCCGCCTGGACAAAGATGGGATTCTTCACTTCATTCTCTCCAGTTACAGTCCGCACTTTAACACCTTCCATGGGGGTGAGAAAACATCCCAGCACTTTGAGGCATCATGGAGTGACAACACCTGCAGACTGGTGGTGAAGTCCTTCAGGGCACAAGATGAGGGGACTTATTTCTGTGTCAGCTACATCAACACGGTGCTGCACTTCAGCTCTGGACAACCCACCTTCTTCCCAGGTCAGCAACAGCTTCATCCACCTCACTTACACCCACCACCCCTGCTCATGCCTTCTCAATCCGGCCCATCGCCCACACTCCCCACATCCCTGCTTCTTTGCCCAGCTGTCTCATCACACAGGCACTGCTCCTCCTCATAGAGGCTCCCTGCCCACCAGCTCTGCTCACGGTACCAGCCCTGCCCATACACACAGGTGGTCGCACAGCCCTCCCCATCCCATCAGCGCTTCTGAGGGATGAGAGTTTCAAGGTCCACAGCCACCACATCCTTCCTCACCTCATAATAATCCTGAATATCCTAACAACTTCCGAACACTGACAGCACCTCAAAAAGAAACTCACAGTGGAGGTGGACTGCACAAAGAAAAAGGTTCCCAGATCTCTGAAAACATTGTTCCTAATAGGCAAGAGAGATCTGTGTGTGCTGCCAAAGAATTAGGAACCATTAGCCTTCTGTTTCTACAGTGTCCCATTCCTACTGGCCGTGTCTTGGGAGGGGTGGCAGAAAGCAGTTTTATTGTATTTCGCTGTATTCATCCATTTCTCCTTCCAATCACAACAACAGCAGCACCCACTGCTAGCACTGAGAGCAGCCTGGTCACCAAGAAGAACATCTTTCGGCATAGCCCAGATTCAGGTAATCCAGCTGTGGGGTGGCAGGGGCTCTGCCAGCAGTGCTGCTTTGCTCTCAAGAGCCTAAATTAAGGCCTGGTTTGACTGATGGGAGGGGAGACAAAGTGCTTTAGCCTTTATCAGAGAGCAGCCCATTAGGAGATGAAACTAACTGCTTTTTGCACTGGGCTGCCCAGGAATGTGGTGGAGCAACCACCGCCCAAGATATTTGCCTTCTCTGAACGTGGCAATAAAGGATGTCAGATATTAATGGGATTCAGAAGGACAGGCCTTGGAGATCTTGAAGGTCTTTAACAAACTAAGTGATTCCAGGATACTATTACACAATCTACCTTTCATCCCACGTGGGCTGACCTAAAAGTCACAAGCATGGACAGCCATGGGTCACACCAAAACAAGGGATTGCATTTTGAGCTAACACTGCTTTTAGCCTCAGCATGGGATACTAGAAGTCTCCTGACTACATGTCCTGACTCAGCTCCCCAGCACAATACCAACAGCATCAGACCAAGGCTGAGGGTGTCACGTGCAGACATGGCTTGTCCCTGCCTCTCTGTGCTCTGTGAAAACCCTCTCCTCACCTACACCTACCGCCAGCCTCACTCAGAGCCACACAGCTCCCTTTGCTGCAGGATCACCCAACTAGCTAGCTAGCTCTACCACAGCTGGCTGTAACCCCAGCTAGAAGCTGGGTCTGTCTTCTTTCCTCACTCCTTTCTTCCAGCAGAAACAAGCAACGAGAAAAGGGTGAACTGCTGCAATGATACAGTCATGTGGCTTAACGTGGCTGGCACCTGCCTCCTGCTCCTCACTGCCATAACCATCACCATCGTGCACTGCCAAAGTAAGTCACATCCGGACACTCTGCCGAGCTTCCTGCAACCTCACACCACAGAGCACAGCCCGCTCCTCCAGGGGAATGGGCTCTCTGCCTATTGCCCTCACGCAGCCATTGCGTATTCAGGACACAGGGAATGCAAAAGGACTGCTCTCAAAATCCTTTTCCACATTTTCCTCATCTCCAGGTTTAGCTTGAGAAATATTTATCACACTGCACTGTCAGACAATAAAACACAGGAACCTTAATCTACCAGACTGTGTTGCCTCTACCATCCTGAAATCTGTGTATTAGCTTTGGAAGAAGGAGAACCAAAAGCACTGTGAAATGACAGGAGAAACATGCTTCGGTATGGGTCTTGCAAGTGTCCAAATGTCAGCAGTAGCTTGACTTACAGTCAAACTACCTCCTTAATTACACATATTCAGAGGTGCTACATTAAATGTAGTGAGGCTTTCAACCTCTGGGAAGGCAAAAGGTTTTGGGCACAATTTCATGTCTGAAATCTCTAAGTTGCCACAAGAAAAGAGCCAGTGCTAAGGTATGTTTGAGTGCCAACATTGCCCTTTTCCTCCCTCCAACTGAAACAAAGCTTGTGTTTGGAAAGTAAATTCTGAAACTTTCAGTCAACTCTTAGTCCTTCCTTACCACAGAGATCAAATGTTCTAAAAGCAAATGTTCTAAAAGAGATGGATGATCAAAGCCAACCATGTCTCATACTCCATTGTCACTTGCAGGACCAAGCTCAGCGTAAGCAAGCAGTGCTGCGTCGCTGCTCAGCAGAAGGCACACAGGCATCCTCCTCAAGCACCACACTGATCCCAGCAGCAACACACACAGCTGCCCTGATGCAATGCAGGCATTTGGCTGCTCCTTCTCTGCCTACGCCTCAATCACACCCAAAACTCAGCTCTCGTACCCCAGCCTCCCTCTCATTTCCAAGGTCTTCCCAACTAAATACATCTAATTCTTAACGCTCTCAGTGTGTTCTTTGGATTCATTTGCAGTTCTCTAGGGCCAGAGGGCCTGAACATGCTACAATCAACACCAATAATGCTTAAAATAAAAGAAAAGTAATCACAACTATATTGAAATATATATGTCTGCCCGAGCAGGGATCCACAGTGGGAAATCTCTCCCAACCTTTCCCATTGAATTCCCCTCTGCAAAGAACGAGACCATTCATCTCAAACTCACGGCCTCCTGAGCCCAGTCCAAAACCTTTCAGACTCTCCCATCCCTCCAGGATTTTATATACGCTCTCCACAGATATACATCATTGATTAATTGTTTTACGTAAATAAATGAAATACAAATCAATTTCACCACAGCTTTTACTAATAATAAATTGTGATGCCTCAGTTATTAAGGGCAGGAAGAATCTCCAAACCTGAGAGCTCATCTCTCTTTTCCAGCTCTCTCAGTTGCACTATCAGTGCTGCTGATGGTCACTGCTTGGCAGGTGAGGACTCAGCACGACGTTGTGTAAGAGGACCTGAAACATTACAGTTGACCATTGGCTGACCTTAGTTACCCCACCCTACAGGCTCCACAGCAGCTTTCCTTACTCAGCCAAATGCTTTCAGGCCCAATGAAATGAGCCCAGGCATAACCAGACAATTTTGGCCCAATTTCTCACCAAACAGCACTTTCATCTGACAGCGGGGCCAGGATTCTGGCATCCACAATAAAGGGGGCACATTTGCAACAGAGCAATACAACAACACATCACAAATAACTGTACAGCCAGGAAATAACAACAGAAGACACAAATAACAACAGCCCAAGGAAACTGTCAGTACGTGTGCAAATCTGCAGGAAGCCCAGCACTTACCAATGTGTGAGTGGTCACCTGCAGGCAGCAGCAGGGGCCCTCAGCTTTGGGTCATATAAGCGGGTTTTTTTTTGGCAGGGAGGAGTCCCTGTGGTTGTAGAACAAAAACACAAGAATTTTAATAAAAAAAAAATAAGTCTACATGAGTCAGAGACATGGGGCTGTAGTGATGGCTACCACATCACAGACCTCTTGCCCTGCACACAGAAAGAATAAAGATGATTTGAAGAGAACAGCTGAGCTGAAGCACTCAGCTAGATGTTAGCAATGGATGGACCCTGAGATGAGAAGTGCACAAAGATCAATCTGAAAATAGAATAGAATAAAACATCACAAAATCTCCTCCATAAAACACCACTTGCAAACCATGTCCATGGCACGGGACTTCTTGTTATCTGCAAATATGGACATGATGAGAGTGCTCCAAATGGCTGAGAGACAGCAGTTTGTAGTAGCTGATTTGATTTCAAGCACAAACATTGTCACTGTCTGAATCTCAACTGAAGATGCAGAAACAAAATTGCTGAGGCATCATTAAAAACCACCCTGTAACGATGAACCAGCCCATGTTCTGGGTCACAACTGAAGTGCTGCAGAAATCATTCTTTTCTGAACGCCACCTCTTCACAGAAGAGGGTCCTGATGACATCACATCCTCTCCTATAAATTACGCTGCCTCCAAAGTTCACTGAGAAACATCACCCGCGCTCCGCTGCACCGCCCCAAGGACGATGGCCGGGTCTCCTGCACTGCTCCTCCTGCTCAGCCTGGGGCTCTGTGAGTATGGAAGAGGGAAGAATGGAATTCAGGGCTGCTCAGTGACTACGCAGGGAAGAGGAGAGGTGGGACTGCAGTGCGATACGCAGCAGGAACAGAGCCTGTTCAGACAGGTGTTGCTGGAGGTGATTCAGAAGGGGAGAGACAGGGCATGCAGCAGTTGTTAGGGAGATAAAACTCTGGAGAAGCTGGGAAATGGCAGCAGCCCTGAGAAGGCAGCTGAAGGGCTGCTCTGAAGGGCAGCATCCATCTCGAGAGCCCGAAGCTCTCAACGCTGACTCCCCAGGGACTCCAGCACAGCACCCAAGCGTGTTGGAAGCCGAGGCCCTCCCTCCACATTCACCCTCACAGCCCAGCTGCCTGCCTGCTACGCACTGCACTGGCGAGGAAGAGCTTTGCCCAAAGGCCCCAGGAGCTCTTCCTGAGCAGCACCTGAGGGGACATGGACGACTTCTGCCCACAGGCTGTGCCGGCACCCAGGGACAGAGGGATGCATTCGTGGTCAGGTTCCCCAACAGGAGAATCATACAGCCCCAGGAGGGACAGCGGCTGGAGTTGGACTGCTGGAGAAACAAAACCTCCTGGAAAGTATCCTGGATCCGCCTGGATAAGGATGGGAACCTTCACTTCATCCTCTCCATTACCCATTCTCATTCCAGCACAATGCAGGAGAGTGAGAAAACAGCTACAAACTTTGAGGCACTATGGAGAGGAAACTCCTATCGACTGGTGGTGAAATCCTTCAGGGCACAGGACCAGGGGATCTATTTCTGCGTCAACTACATCAACCCAGGGCTGCACTTCAGCTCTGGACAACCCGCCTTCTTCCCAGGTCAGCAACAACTTCACCCACCTCGCTTACACCCACCACCCCTGCCTGTGCCTTCTCAATCTGGCCCAGCACCCACACTCCCCACATCCCTGCTTCTTTGCCCAAGCCGTCTCATCACACAGGCACTGCTCCTCCTCATAGAGGCTCCCTGCCCACCTGTTCCGTTCGCGGTACCAGCCCTGCCCAAACATACAGGTGGTCACAGAGCCCGGCAGCACCTCCCCATCCCATCAGTGCTTCTGAGGGATGGGAGTTACAAAGTCCACAGCAACCATACCCTTGCTCAACGCACCTGGATCTCTACAATCTCACAGCCTCCATATGCTTACAGCACCTCAAAAAGAAACAAAAAAAAATCCCTATGACTCTAACAACATCTTTTATAACAGAGATAACAAAGATCTCACACATACGGAAGGGGGTGATAAGAAATTAGGAGCCCTGGGCAGCATGTAAAAGCATCACTGCTCAAAGCAGACCCATAAAAAGTTCTTCCTCTGCTGGCTGTGTCCTTCCTTCCAGGAGGAAGCTCTTCTGTAGTACCTCACTGGATTCATTTATTTCTTCTTTCCAGTCACATCAACAGCAGCACCCACCACACACACAGCCACCACCCAGAGCAGCCAGGCCACCATGAAGGACAACTCACAACAGGGCCCAGATGCAGGTAACCCAGCTGTGGGAAGGCAGGAGCTCTGCCAGCAGTGCTGAATTGCTTGGAACAGCATGAATTCAAGGCTGTGCTGACTGCAGGCATTCTGGGATGTCAGAAGAAGAGAAACTTGTAATCTTTCTCAGAGAGCTGCCAATGTGGGCATGAAACCACCTAAAGAGCTCAGAATTTCTGAGGGTCCTGGAAAGAAATTCTGAGCACACAGCCCTCAGGTTTCATGGCTGGGCAGCTCAGCAATGTAAGCAGATCTCACATCACAGTGTCAGGGCATCACAGGTCAAAATGGGTCCTACGGAGTCCACCCACAGTGCTGGCCACAGGTTCATCTATGGCCTGGCAGGATGGGAAAAGGTTGTTTTCTTGTATCTCACTGTATTCATCCATTTTTCCATCCACTCACAACAACAGCAGAACACATCACATCCACAACTACCACCCAGAGCAGCAAGGACACCATGAAGGACAACTCACAACAGGGCCCAGATGCAGGTAACCCAGCTGTGGGGCTCTGCCAGCAGTGCTGTTTTGGTTAAAAGTGGCCTAATTAAAGTCTGAACTGGCTGCAGCCATTTCAGGATGCAGGGAGATGTCAGCAGCTGGGCCTTCCTTCTTTCCTGTCTCTCCTTTCATCCTGCAGGAACAAGCAGTGACAACACACCAAGATTCTACTGTACAATGACCATGTGGGTTAACCTGTCTTGCGCCTGCCTCCTGCTCCTCACTGCCATAACCATCACCATCGTGCACTGCCAAAGTAAGTCGCACCCTGACACCCTGCACAGGTTCCTGCAGCCTCACACCACTGAGCACAGCCCGCTCCTCCAGGGGAATGGGCTCTCTGCCTCTTGCCCTCACGCAGCCACTGAGTATCCAGGACACAAGAAGTGTTGAAGGACTGCTGTTAATTTTCTTTTCTATATTTTCCTCCTCACTAGCTTTAGATTCAGAAATATTTATCATGTTCTACACTGACAGACAAGGTATTATGAACAGGCATTACTGGATTTCTTAACAGAAATTATAAACAGACTAGAAATTACAAACTGCGTTGCCTGTGCCATCCTGATATCATCATACTGGGGTTGAAATTGCCTGAATCCAAAACATTACTCAACCATATATTTTGGCCATTTCACACTGATCAGGATTACCAGTGAAGATCCATTAGCTGCATTAATTTCTGCAGCATGCAGCACTAATACTGAAGGAAGGACTGTTACACAACATCTGCATTTGCTGCTAAAATTCTGGCTCAACATTGTAATTCAATGAAAGCATACCACAACAGTAGTGACAGACAAGCAAAATGGGGAGGAGTATCATAAAGGCAGGTTGATCCTGAAGGGCTCTAAGTCAGCTTACTGTCAACACAGTGCCTTTAACAGACTCTGCCTAACAGCAGAACTGGCCATTTTACTTCGCTGTTTTCAAACTTCAACTTCAAAATGCAAGATTGTGATTTAAGAGTAAATTTAGAAAAATTCATGAATACTTTGGATTTCTTCTTGCTAAATTGGTCAGATGTTCCCATGCTAAGAGCAGGAAGCATCAGCAGTGCTGAAATAAACACAGCCACGCGTCACACGCGCTCACCACAAGCCGATCACTTGCAGGACCAAGCTCAGCGTAAGCAAGCAGTGCTGCGTCGCTGCTCAGCAGAAGGCACACAGGCGTCCTCCTCAAGCACCGCACGGATCCCAGCAGCAACACACACAGCCGCCCTGATGCAGCGCGGGCATTTGGCTGCTCCTTCTCTGCCTGCACCTCAATCACACCCAAAGCTCAGCTCTCATACCCCAACCTCCCTCTCACTTCTCAAGTATTCCTCATTAAACACATCTAATTCTCAACGCTCTCAGTGTGTTCTTTGGATTCATTCACAGTTCTCATAGGGCCAGAAGGATTGAACATGCTACAATCAACAGCACTTAGGTTTAAAATAAAAGAAATTCACTCAGAAATATATTGAAATATACATGTCTTTCTGTGCAGGGAACCATGGTGGGAAATCTCTCCCAACTTTTCCAACTGAATTCCCCTCTGCAAAGAGCGAGATCATTCATCTCAAATTCACGGCCTCCTGAGCCCAGTCCAAATCCTGTCAGACTCTCCCATCCCTCCAGGATTTTATATACGCTCTCTATAGATTCACATTATTGATTAATTGTTTTACTTAAATAAATGAAATACAAATCAATTTCAGCACAGCCTTTACTAGTAATAAACTGTGATGCCTCAGTTATTAAGGGCAGGAAGAATCTCCAAACCTGAGAGCTCATCTCTCTTTTCCAGCTCTCTCAGTTGCACTATCAGTGCTGCTGATGGCCGCTGCTTGGCAGGTGAGGACTCAGCACGACGTTGTGTAAGAGGACCTGAAACATTACAGTTGACCATTGGCTGACCTTAGTTACCCCACCCTACAAGGCTTCACAGCAGCTTTCCTTACTCACCCAAATGCTTTCAGGCCCAATGAAATGAGCCCAGGCATAACCAGACAATTTTGGCCCAATTTCTCACCAAACAGCACTTTCATCTGACAGCGGGGCCAGGATTCTGGCATCCACAATAAAGGGGGCACATTTGCAACAGAGCAATACAACAACACATCACAAATAACTGTACAGCCAGGAAATAACAACAGAAGACGCAAATAACACCAGCCCAAGGAAACTGTCAGTACGTGTGCAAATCTGCAGGAAGCCCAGCACTTACCAATGTGTGAGTGGTCACCTGCAGGCAGCAGCAAGAGCCCTCAGTGTTGAGGCACTTTTTGGGTTTTCTGGCAGGGAGGAGTCCCTGTGGTTGTAGAACAAAAACACAAGAATTTTAATTAAAAAAAATAAGTCTACATGAGTCAGAGACATGGGGCTGTAGTGATGGCTACCACATCACAGACCTCTTGCCCTGCACACAGCAAGAATAAAGATGATTTGAAGAGAACAGCTGAGCTGAAGCACTCAGCTAGATGTCAGCAATGGATGGACCCTGAGATGAGAAGTGCACATGGAACAATATGAAAACAGAATAGAATAAAACATCACAAAATCTTCTGCACAAAGCACAACTTGCAAACCATGTGCATGGCATGGGACTTCTCTTTGTTATCTGCAAATATGGACATGATGATTGTGCCCCAAATGGCTGAGAGACAGCAGTAGTGGCAGCTGATTTGATTTCAAGCATAAACATTGTTAAGGTCTGAATCTCAACTGAAGATGCAGAAACAAAATTGCTGAGGCATCATTAAAAACAACCCTGTAATGATGAACCAGCCCATGTTCTGGGTCACAACTGAAGTGCTGCAGAAATCATTCTTTTCTGAATGCGATTTCTTCACAGTAGAGGGTCCTGATGACATCACATCCTCTCCTATAAATTACGCTGCCTCCAAAGTTCACTGAGAAACATCGCCCACACTCCGCTGCACCGCCCCAAGGACGATGGCCGGGTCTCCTGCACTGCTCCTCCTGCTCAGCCTGGGGCTCTGTGAGTATGGAAGCGGGAAGGATGCAATTCAGGGCAGCTCAGTGACTGAGCAGGGAAGCGGGAGTGGTGGTACTGCAGCGTGATACACAGCAGGAACAGAGCCTGTTTAGACAGGTGTTGCTGGAGGGGATGGGAAAGGGAAGAGAGGGGGCATGTAGCAGTTGTTAGTGTTGAATCAGCAGGCAAAGAAGCTGGGAAATGGCAGCAGCCCCGAGAGGCAGCTGAAGGGCTGCTCTGAAGGGCAGCATCCAACTCGAGAGCCCGGCGCTCTCAACTCTGACTCCCCACGGACTCCAGCAGAGCACCCAAGTGTGCTAGACGCTGAGACTCTCCCTCCACATTCACCCCCACAGGCCGGCCGCCTGCCTACCACGCACCGCACTGGTGGGGAAGAGCCCTGCCCAAAGGCCCCAGGAGCTCTTCCTGAGCAGCACCTGAGGGGACATGGACAACTCCTGCCCACAGGCTGCACCGGTGCTCAGGGACAGGAGAACACGATGGAGGCCAGGTTCTTCAACAGGACTATGAAGCACCCCCAGGAGGGACAGCGGTTGGAGCTGGAGTGCACATCTTACAACAGTTACAGCGGTGTTTCCTGGGTCCGACAGGACAAGGATGGGAAACTTCACTTCATCGTCTACATTTCCATGTTTTCCCGGACCACCTACCCAGGGTATGCGAAAACATCTTCACAATTTGAGGGGTCAAAACAAGGCAACTCCTATCGGCTGGTGGTGAAGTCCTTCAGGGCACAGGACCAGGGGATCTATTTCTGCATCACCAACATCGAACCTATGCTGCACTTCAGCTCTGGACAACCCGCCTTCTTCCCAGGTCAGCAACAGCTTCACCCACCTCGCTTACACCCACCACCCCTGCCCATGCCTTCTCAATCTGGCCCAGCGCCCACACTCCCCACATCCCTGATTCTTTCCCAAGCCGTCTCATCACACAGCCACTACTCCTCCTCTTAGAGGCTCCCTACCCACCAGCTCCACTTGCAGTACCAGTCCTGCCAAGCACACAGGTGGTCTCACAGCCCAGCAGCACCTCCCCATCCCATTAGCCCTCTAAGTACCAATGGCCTCCATATGCTTAGAGCACCTCAAAAAGAAACTCAGTAATGCCCGTGACTCTAACAACATCTTTTATAACAGAGATAACAAAGAGCTCGCACATATAGAGGGGCTGATAAGAAATGAGGAGCCCAAATCCCTCTGTTTACAGGGCTGGGCAGCATGTGAGACCATCACTGCTCAAAGCAGACCCTTAAAAAGTTCTTCCTCTGCTGGCTGCGTCCTTCCTTCCAGGAGGAAGCTCTTCTGTTGTACTTCATTGGATTCACTTAGTTCTTCTTTCCAGTCACAACAGCAGCACCCACCACATCCACAGCCACCACCCAGAGCAGCCAGGTCACCATGAAGGACAACTCACAACCGGACTCAGATGCAGGTAACCCAGCTGTGGGGAAGCAGGAGCTCTGCCAGCAGGGCTGAATTGCTTGGAACAGCATGAATTCAAGGCTGTGCTGACTGCAGGCATTTTGATATCTCAGAAGAAGAGAAACTTGTAATCTTTCCCAGAGAGCTGCCAATGTGGGCATGAAACCACCTAAAGAGCTCAGAATTTCTGAGGATGCTGGAAAGAAACTCTGAGCACACAGCCCTCAGGTTTCATGGCTGGGCAGCTCAGCAATGCAAGCAGACCTCACTTCACAGTGTCAGAGCATCACAGGTCAAAATGGGCCCTACGGAGACCACCCGCAGTGCTGGCCACGGGTTCATCTATGGCCTGGCAGGAGTGGGAGAAGGCTCTTTTCTTGTATCTCACTGTATTCATCCATTTTTCTATCCACTCACAACAACAGCAGAAGGTCCAGATCCAGATAAACCAGCAGTGTGGAGGCAGGGGCTCTGCCAGCAGTGCTGCTTTAGTCATAAGAGGCCAAATTAAAGTCTGTGCTGACTGCAGGCATTTCAGGATGCAGGGAGATGTCAGCAGCTGGGCCTTCCTTCTCTCCTGTCTCTCCTTTCATCCTGCAGGAACAAGCAGTGACAACACACCAAGATTCTACTGTACAATGACCATGTGGGTTAACCTGTCTTGCGCCTGCCTCCTGCTCCTCACTGCCATAACCATCACCATCACGCACTGCCAAAGTAAGTCGCACCCTGACACCCTGCACAGGTTCCTGCAGCCTCACACCACTGAGCACAGCCCGCTCCTCCAGGGGAATGGGCTCTCTGCCTATTGCCCTCACGCAGCCACTGCGTATCCAGAATGCAGGAAATGCTGAAGGACCTACCTCAAAATCATTTTCCATATTTTTCTCATCTACACATTAAGCTTCAGAAATATTTATCATGTTCTACATTGACAGACAAGGTATTATGAACAGGCATTACTGGATTTCTTAACAGAAATTATAAACAGACAAGAAATTACAAACTGCATTGCCTGTGCCATCCTGATATCATCATACTGGGGTTGAAATTGCCTGAATCCAAAACATTACTCAACCATTTATTTTGGCCTTTTCACACTGATCAGGATTACCAGTGAAGATCCATTAGCTGCATTAATTTCTGCAGCATGCAGCACTAATGCTGAAGGAAGGACTGTTACACAACATCTGCATTTGCTGCTAAAATTCTGGCTCAACATTGTAATTCAATGAAAGCATACCACAACAGTAGTGACAGACAAGCAAAATGGGGAGGAGTATCATAAAGGCAGGTCGATCCTGAAGGGCTCTAAGTCAGCTTACAGTCAACACAGTGCCTTTAACAGACTCTGCCTAACAGCAGAGCTGGCCATTTTACTTCACTGTTTTCAAACTCCAACTTCAAAATGCAAGATTGTGATTTAAGAGTAAATTTAGAAAAATTCATGAATACTTTGGATTTCTTCTTGCTAAATTGGTCAGATGTTCCCATGCTAAGAGCAGGAAGCATCAGCAGTGCTGAAATAAACACAGCCACGCGTCACACGCGCTCACCACAAGCCGATCACTTGCAGGACCAAGCTCAGCGTAAGCAAGCAGTGCTGCGTCGCTGCTCAGCAGAAGGCACACAGGCGTCCTCCTCAAGCACCGCACGGATCCCAGCAGCAACACACACAGCTGCCCTGATGCAGCGCGGGCATTTGGCTGCTCCTTCTCAGCCTGTGCCTCAACCACATCCAAAACTCAGTTCCCATACCCAACCTCTCACTTCTGAACTATTCCCGATTAAACGCATCTAATTCTTAATGCTCTCAGTGCCTTCTTTGGATTCATTCACAGTTTTCACAGGGGCGGAGGGACTGAACATGCAACAACCAACACCAAGAATATTTAAAATAAAAGAAATCGACTCCCAGCTATATTCCAGTATATTTGTCTTTCTGTGCAGGGATCCCTGGTGGGAAATCTCTCCCAGTTTTTCCAACTGAAACCCCCTCAGCAAGCACCGAGGTCATTCATCTCAAACTCGTGTCCACCTGAGCCCATTACAAAATGTGTCAGACTCAGTCCTCCCTCCAGGATTTTGTCCACGCTCTCCACAGCCATATTTCATTGATTCATCGTTTGACGTAAATTCACAGAATCACAGAATCACCAAGGTTGGAAAAGACCTTCAAGATCATCCTGCCCAACCATCCACCTATCACCAATAGTACTCACTACACCATGTCCCTCAACACAAAATCCAGACGTTCCTTGAACACCCTCCAGGGTCGGTGACTCCACCACCTCCCTGGGCAGCCCCATTCCACTGCCTGACTACTCTTTCAGAAAAGTAGTATTTCCTAACGTCCAGCCTAAATCTCCCCGGCGCAGCTTGAAGCCATTCCCTCTAATTCTATCACCAGTTACAGGAGAAGAGGCCGGCCCCCAGCTCACTACAACCTCCCTTCAGGTAGTTATAGAGAGCAGAAAGGTCTCCTCTGAGCCTCCTCTTCTCCACACTGAACAATCCCAGCTCCTTCAGCCGCTCCTCACAAGGCCTGTGCTCCAGACCCCTCACCAGCTTTGTCGCCCTTCTTTGAACCTGCTCCAGGGCCCCAACGTCTTTCTCGCAGCGAGGGGCCCCAAACTGGACACAGTACTCGAGGTGCGGCCTCACCAGAGCTGAGTACAGGGGGACAATCACTTCCCTGTTCCTGCTGGCAGCACCGTTCCTGATGCAAGCCAGGATGCCATTGGTCGTCTTGGCCCCCTGGGCACACTGCTGTATTCACTAAGTACAAACTCATTTCACCACAGACTAACTGACAATAAATCATGATGCCTCTGTTTTTAAACTCAGGAGGAACCCCTACACCTGGAAGCTCATCCCTCTTTTCCAGCTCTCTCAGTTGCACTATCAGTGCTGCTGATGGCCGCTGCTTGGCAGCTGAGGACTCACCATGACTTTGGATAAGTGGATCTGAAACATCACAATTTACCCTTGGCTGACCTAAGTTACCCCACCCTACAAGGCTCCACACCAGCTTTCCTTACTCACCCAAATGCTTTCAGGCCCAATGAAATGAGCCCAGGCATAACCAGACAATTTTGGCCCAATTTCTCACCAAACAGCACTTTCATCTGACAGCGGGGCCAGGATTCTGGCATCCACGATAAAGGGGGCACATTTGCAACAGAGCAATACAACAACACATCACAAATAACTGTACAGCCAGGAAATAACAACAGAAGACACAAATAACACCAGCCAGGGAAACTGTCAGTACGTGTGCAAAGCTGCAGGAAGCCCAGCACTCACCAATGTGTGAGTGGTCACCTGCAGGCAGCAGCAAGGGCCCTCAGCGTTGAGGCATATAAGAGGGGCATTTTTGGCAGGGAGGAGTCCCTGTGGTTGTAGAACAAAAACACAAGAATTTTAATAAAAAAAAAATACGTCTACATGAGTCAGAGACATGGGGCTGTAGTGATGGCTACCACATCACAGACCTCCTGCCCTGCACACAGCGGCTTCTGCACAGAAAGTCTAAGGAAGAAATGTGGAGAACAGTTGAGCTGAAACACTGATATGTGTTAGCAATGGATGGACCCTGAGATGAGAAGTGCACAAGGATCAATCTGAAAATTGAATAGAATAAAAGATCACAAAATCTCCTGCACAAAACACAACTTGCAAACCATGTCCACGGTTCAGGACTTCTCCTTGTTATCTGTAAAAATGGACATGATGAGAGTGCTCCAAATGGCTGAGAGACAGCAGTTTGCGGCAGATGATTTGATTTTAAGCATGAACACTGTCAATGTCTGAATCTCAAATATAGATGCAGAAGCAAAATCCCTGAGGCACCATTACAAACTTTGCTATAACAATAAACCAGCCTGTGTTTTGGATCACAACTGAAGTGCTGCAGAAATCATTCTTTTCTGAATGCCACCTCCTCACAGAAGAGGGTCCTGATGACATCACATCCTCTCCTATAAGTTACGCTGCCTCCAAAGTTCAGTGAGAAACATCGCCCACGCTCCGCTGCACCGCCCCAAGGACGATGGCCAGGTCTCCTGCACTGCACCTCCTGCTCAGCCTGGGGCTCTGTGAGTATGGAAGCAGAAAGGATGGAATTCTGGGCTGTTCAGTAACTGCGCAGGGAAGCTGGAGAAGTGGTACTGCAGTGCGATACGCAGCAGGAACAGAGCCTGTTCAGACAGGTGTTGCTGGAGGGGATGGGAAAGGGAAGAGAGGGGGCATGTAGCAGTTGTTAGTGGGGAATCAGCAGGCAAAGAAGCTGGGAAATGGCAGCAGCCCTGCGAAGGCAGCTGAAGGGCTGCTCTGAAGGGCAGCATCCATCTCGGGAGCCCGGCGCTCTCAACTCTGACTCCCCACAGACTCCAGCACAGCACCCAAGCGTGCTGGATGCCGAGGCGGTGCCTCCACATTCATCCTCACAGCCCGGCTGCCTGCCTACCACACACCGCACTGGTGGGGAAACAGAAGCTCAGCATAAGCAAGCAGTGCTGCGTCGCTGCTCAGCAGAAGGCACACAGGCGTCCTCCTCAAGCACCGCACGGATCCCAGCAGCAACACACACAGCTGCCCTGATGCAGCGCGGGCATTTGGCTGCTCCTCCTGTGCTGCCCACCAGCACTGCACACCTCCCGCACCCTGACCTGTGCTCCTGCCCCACACTGCTGGCACACACCCAGACCGCGGGGACACTGCTGACCCTAAGAAGCCGGGCAGCTCCGTGCCGCTGGGGAAAAGGCACCGCTGTGCTGGACAGCTGAGCCTTCCATGAGATGACCAATAAACCAGTCGTATCAATCCTCAGCTCTGATGCCCCATTCTGTCAATTCCAAATTCTTCCCTACAAGCAAGATGTAACTTTCACCTCTTTCACTGTGTAGTTTAGTTGAATTCATTATTGACATAGGTGGCAGAGAGACTCATAACGTAACATGCTATCCCACTAATGTTACAAAAACAGAATTCTACAATTAGCTTCCTCTCCAAACCATATAGGAAGAGCAGAGTGTCTGACTCGGGTCCGTGGTAGAAATTCTCTCCAAGCTTGTGCAACAGAAATCCCCTCAGTAGGCATAGAGAAAATTAATCCATGCTGCTGATCTATATTGCCTTCACAGGTGAAGGTTTTGAAGTAGATCTTCACCTGCAGGTCCTGCTACTGTCACAAGTTTTCCACAATAGAGTAATTGCCACTGGCACAGTCTAAGCTGTTCTTACTTACTACCGTTGAAAGGAGAAACGGCTTTGTGCTACGGCATAAAGAAACGTAGGACTCGGGAAAGGAAGATCCCTGCCCCACGTAATCTGTTTCTTTGGAGACATGTGATGAAGGCTCAGGAGCACAGTGGCTTCATCTGATTACACACAGATGTCTCCAGTAGAGCTAAACTTGCCTGGGTCCCTCTCTGGCCAATGAAGCATGTCCCTGCTGGAAGGGATGCATGACAGCCCCTTACTGCTCTCTCTCTCCACTGACAACATGCTTACATCTTGCCTTAAAGACATATATTCATTAAGAATAGAACACATCAGAAGAGGCAGGGGCGGGATGTTTCTTTGGTGTAGGAGGGACTCAAAAGAATATCCAACAAATCAAAACCTGAAGAGGAAAAGGAGTCCTCTGAACAGTGACATGGCACCCAGGTTCTGAACACATCACAGGAAGAGGTGGACTCGTGTGGAAAAAACTCCATTGGTGAGTCGCAGGAACACTTCTGTACTTAGGAGGCAAACATCTCAGTTCCTGTTTGGTATCTGGGATTATTTCATAGTGAAATAACACTGTCATAGGGCAGAGGAAGGAAGTAAGATGTCCCTTCTAAGAAAGGCAAGTGCTCTTCATGGCTTACTCTGTTCTCCACTTGTAGAGATTCTCCTAACACATCTCTGAACACGAGGTGCTGTGGGTAGGCTACCGTGCTCCATGGCAGGGTGAGAATCCAGTCCCAAGATACATTCAACCTAAAGCATTCATCTACAGGTCCCCGACCTGTCCAATCACACCAAACCACTAAAAAGAGAAATTTTACTACTTTAGTCACAACGCAGGTGTAAGGCAGAAGCAGCTCAATGCAGCACCTCACAAAACATGGTACGAATTCAGCCATCCACAAGGCATGCCCATAGCTTCACCTCCTGCCCCACCTTCCTCCAGCAGGTGGTAAAACTGGGCTCTCCTCAAAGCTCCGGATCCCATTGCAAAGGCAGCGTGGATTCAGCTTAGCTTGAGGAGAATAAACTGACACCAGGAGGAGCTCACACAAGTAGCACACCTCACATGTCTCAATGGCAGACGGACTGTTCACATTTCCCTGACGGGATTTCAAGACATAGATGCTTGCAGTGGTAGTTGATAGATCCAACAGATTCTCTGTTGGTTTTGTTAAGCTCTGCTCTAGCTCATGCAGGCGTCACCAGGCTCACAGCCTCGTACCACCACAAGCCTCTCAGAGCTCAGCAGGCTTCACTCCAGCTTCCCTCACTCACCAAAGTGCTGTGAGGCCCAAAGAAATGAGCCCAGTTCCCAGATCGCTTCGGCTCACTTTCTCACAAAACAGCACTTCCATCACTCAGCAGTGCCCGTTTTCTGGCTCCCAGAACAACAGCAACGCTGGCACAGGAGCCATACAGGCATGCCCACCCCGCAGGCCACACGCTCCCCTGCCCAGCCCTCCCACGGCCGCCCCCTGCCCCGCGCCATCATGGCGGCGGCTGCGCCCCAGCCATGCAGCCATCGCTCACAGCCGCACAGCCCTGCTGTTCAGTGTGTGCAGTGAGAGCAGGGCGCGGGACAGGGCCGGCTCCGGGGATGGCAAACAACTCTTTGCATTTGGAGCCGTTGGCTGAACGCGGCCTTGTCAACTGCCAACAGTGAGCAGCGGTGCTCTGCGGTCTCATGCAGGAATGTAAGAACAGAGGGCAGGATGGACAAAAGCATCATCAGCTTCACAACCACACCGTATTCGTGACATCAGGTTTTGGCACTACCCACATTTGGGAACAATTACAGTCAAGGATGCAGTGCAGGAAGAGTAAAATTTCATCAGAATTCTCTGACAAACCCCACTGAGATCTCACTGAGAACTGCAGGCACTGCCATCCAACCAGATCACTGCGTTCGTTACACAAAAACAAGGCCACATAGCCCACCAGTTTTATCATTCTCTTTGCTTATATTTTTAACATTTTAATAAAAGCGCTGAAAATCAAATTGATTTCTTATTTACATGTTAAGGATAGAGTCTGTTTAGAAAGGACTGTTCTGAAAGTAACAGCTTTCACCGTTTTATTCAGCTGGCTCATGTGTTCAGAGGCAGATGTTGGTGGCATGGCTGTAGAAGCAGAACCTTCCCTCCAGTTTTCCATCACGTTTTGTTGCCACGTGACAGACAGCAGCAGAGGGGCAGTCAGACAAAACAGCTTCCAACACAGAAATGAGCACTGAAGTCATCCGTGCAGAACAAATGGCACCCACTGACATTCACTGATGTTTTTTGGATGTTTCTGGAGACCAAACAGTGGGTGTGAGCACAGTGAGGCTCCGAGAGGAGCATTTCTGCAGCGGCAACAGCGACTGCGGTCACCAGTGCTGGTGCCTAACACTGCTCCTCATGACTCACTCAATGCTGCCCAGGCAAGACAGATTGTTGCACACCCATGGAGTCATAGAAAAACTCCTCATCAGAGAAAAAAAGAAGAAAAAATAACAAATAAAAAGGATAACCAGGAAATACCAAGAGAAGAAGCAAATAATGCCAGGATAGGGAAACAGTCATTCATGTACCAAGCTGCAGGAAGTCCAAAACCGCTACCAACGTGTGAGTGGTCAACGAGCGGCAGCAGCCCTGGCAGGGCCCTGAATGTAGAAGCACACAAGGGTTATTTGGCAGGGCGGAAGTCCTTGTGGTTGCAGAAGAAAGTCACAAGATGTAAAAAAAAATAAAAGAAAAAAACTAATCTGCATGACACTGGGGCATAAGATTTTCTTGATGGGAATCACACCAGAGACCTCCTGCCTTGCGCACAGTGGCTTCTGCACAGAAATTACAAGGAACAATTGCAGAGAACAACTAACATACGGAACTCAGCTACATGTTCACATTGTCTGGACTCAGAGAAAACAAAGGCAGATGGATCAAACTCTTAATAAAATTGAAAAAATCAAATAAAATCTCCAACCCAAAATACAACTTGCAGTCCATGTGAACTGAAGGGGACATGGCCTGGTTTCCAGTAGTTCCGGTCATAATGCGAGTGCCCAAAAGACCTTGGAGACAGCAGTAGGTGGCCACAGAACTGGCTTCCAAAAGGACCACTGAATGCCTGAATCTCAGCTGAAGACATTGCTGCAAAATTCTGGAAGCACCATTAAAAACATTGCTATAATAGTAAATGAGCCCAAGCTCTGGATCACAAATGAAGTGCCGCAAAGATCTTTCCTCACTCTGTTTCACCTCAGAGGCTGAACACGGACTCTTCACAGAAGAGGGTCCTGATGACATCACATCCTCTCCTATAAATTACGCTGCCTCCAAAGTTCAGTGAGAAACATCACCCACGCTCCGCTGCACCGCCCCGAGGACGATGGCCGGGTCTCCTGCACTGCTCCTCCTGCTCAGCCTGGGGCTCTGTGAGTATGGAAGAGGGAAGGATGGAATTCTGGGCTGCTCGGTGACTGAGCAGGGAAGCAGGAGTGGTGGTATTGCAGCGTGATACGCAGCAGGAACAGAGCCTGTTCAGACAGGTGTTGCTGGAGGGGATGGGAAAGGGAAGAGAGGGGGCATGTAGCAGTTGTTAGTGTTGAATCCCCTGGTAGACAAGCTGGGAAATGGCAGCAGCCCCGAGCAGGCAGCTGAAGGGCTGCTCTGAAGGGCAGCATCCATCTCGAGAGCCCGGCGCCCTCAATGCTGACTTCCCGGCGACTCCAGCACAGCACCCAAGCATGCTGGACGCCGAGGCCCTCCCTCCGCATTCACCCTCACAGCCCGGCTGCCTGCCTGCCACGCACCGCACTGGCGAGGAAGAGCTTTGCCCAAAGGCCCCAGGAGCTCTTCCTGAGCAGCACCTGAGGGGACATGGACGACTTCTGCCCACAGGCTGTGCCGGCACCCAGGGACAGAGGGATGCATTCGTGGTCAGGTTCCCCAACAGGAGAATCATACAGCCACAGGAGGGACAGCGGCTGGAGTTGGACTGCTGGAGAAACAAAACCTCCTGGAAAGTATCCTGGATCCGCCTGGATAAGGATGGGAACCTTCACTTCATTCTCTCCGCTACCCATTCTCATTCCAGCACAATGCAGGAGGGTGAGAAAACAGCTACAAACTTTGAGGCATCATGGAGACGAAACTCCTATCGACTGGTGGTGAAATCCTTCAGGGCACAGGACCAGGGGATCTATTTCTGCGTCAACTACATCAACCCAGGGCTGCACTTCAGCTCTGGACAACCCGCCTTCTTCCCAGGTCAGCAACAGCTTCACCCACCTCGCTTACACCCAGCAACCCTGCCCGTGCCTTCTCAATACGGTGCTTCACCCACACTCCCCATGGCCCTGCTTCTTTGCCCAGCTCTCTCATCACACAGGCACTGCTCCTCCTCATAGAGGCTCCCTGCCCACCAGCCCCGCTTGCAGTACCAGCCCTGCCCAAACACACAGGATGTCTCACAGCCCCAAGACACCTCCCCATCCCATCAGCAATTTTGAGGCACAAGAGTTACAAAGTCCACAGCCGCCAACTCCTTGCTCACCTCACATTAATCCTCAATGTCTTGATACCCTCCGTATGTTCACAGCACCTCAAAAGTAACCTCACAGGTGAGGTGGATGTTGGACAGTAGAAAAGAAAATGTTCCCACATCACCAAAAACATTGTTCCTAACAGGGACAACTGAGTGTGCTGCTAATGAATTAGGAACTCTAAGCCTTTAATTTCCATGGTTGGGTGTTGTTCCAGTGTATAACTTTTCAAAATGGGACCTATAAATGCCCGTGTTGCCCCTGTTCTTGGAGAGGTAGGACAAAGTGGCTTTATTTTAATGTGCTGCATTCATCCATTTCTCCTTCCAGTCACAGCAACAAAAGCAGCACCCACCACACCCACTGCTGCCAACCATAGCAGCCAGGACACCATGAAGGACAACTCGCAACAAGGCCCGCATGCAGGTAACCCAGCAGTGGGGAGGCAGGATCTCTGTCAGCAGTGCTGCATTGGTTGTAAGAGGCCAAACTAAAATCTATGCTGACTGCAGGCATTTCAGGATATAAGGAGATGTCAGCAGCTAGGCCTTCCCTCTTTTCTCTCACCATTCTTCCTGCAGGAACAAGCAATGACAACACACCAAGATTCTACTGTACAATGACCATGTGGGTTAACCTGTCTTGCGCCTGCCTCCTGCTCCTCACTGTCATAACCATTGCCTTTCCTCTTTCCTCTCTCTGTTTTGTTTCTGCAGGAACAAGCAATGAGAAGACACTGAATTCCATCTGTGATGTTCTCCTCTGGGTTCGAGTGGCTGGCACCGGCCTCCTGCTCCTCACTGCCATAACCATCACCATCGTGCACTGCCAAAGTAAGTCGCACCCTGACACCCTGCACAGGTTCCTGCAGCCTCACACCACTGAGCACAGCCCGCTCCTCCAGGGGAATGGGCTCTCTGCCTCTTGCCCTCATGCAGCCATTGCGTATCCAGGACACAGGGAATGCTGAAGGAGTTGTTTTAAAATTCTTTTCCATATTTTCCTTATCGCTAGATTTAGATTCAGAAATATTTATCACATTCTACACTTGACAACAAATTATAATCAGGCATCATTACAATTATCTACAGAAATTACAAACAGACAAGAAATCACAAACTGCATTGACCCCGCCATCCTAATATCATCATTTTGTGGTTGAAATTGCCAGCATTCAAAACATTACTCAAACATTTATTTAGGCCCTTTCATGCTGATCAAGATTACCATTGAAGATCCATTAGCTGCATTAATATCTGTAGCAAGCAGCACAAATGCTGCAGAAGAGATTGTTACACAACATCTGCATTTGCTGCTAAATTTCAGGCTCAACTTTGTAATTCACGGATCCCAGCAGCAACACACACAGCTGCCCTGATGCAGCGCGGGCATTTGGCTGCTCCTCCTGTGCTGCCCACCAGCACTGCACACCTCCTGCGCCCTGACCTGTGCTCCTGCCCCACACTGCTGGCACACACCCAGACCGCGGGGACACTGCTGACCCTAAGAAGCCGGGCAGCTCCGTGCCGCTGGGGAAAAGGCACCGCTGTGCTGGACAGCTGAGCCTTCCATGAGATGACCAATAAACCAGTCCTTTCAATACTCAGCTCTGATGTCCCAGTCTCCTTCTATTTTCTGATATCTTCCCCACTGTAATTTTATCTCTTCCTGCAAGTTGTTTGTTTTAAATGACAATTTCCACGAGGGCAGGGAGACTCAACATGCTACATCCCACTCCTCTAATGTTTCAAAGGAAAAAAAGGACCCATTGAAAGGACACTCCAAACTATGTTGAGATAACTTTGTTTCAGACCAATGTCCATGGGCGTAGGAATTCTCTCCTAGCAATTTCTCTATTTGAAATCTCCTCGTTAAGCGTGAACACAGGTAGATGACATCAGTTGCCCTTCCTTTGTCCACCAATGCCATCACTCCATCATAAAAGGCCGCTAGATTGGTCAGGCACAATCTGCCCTTGGTGAATACACGCTGGCTGTTTCAGATCACCTCCTCATTTTGCATGTGCCTTCCAGGAGGATCTGCTCCACGATCTTCCCAGGCACGGTGAAAAAGCTCACTGCTCTGTAGTTCCCCAGGTCTTCTCTTCCCCCACTCTTAAAAATGGGAATGATGTTTCCCTTTCTCCAGTCACCGGCAACTTCACCTGACAGCCATGGCTTTTTAACTATGATGGAGAGAATCTTGGCAACCACCTCAGACATCTCCTTCATGACATGAGGTGCATGGCCTCATGAACCATAGACTGATACTCACTGAGTCTCATCAGGTACTCTCAGACTTGCTCTTTTCTTACAGTGGGAGGTATTTTGCTCCCCCAGTCTCCAGCTAAAGATACAGAGATGTGAGAGACACAAGAAGCCTAACTACCTCGTGAAGACAGAGGCAAAGAACTCACTGAGTACCACAGCATTCTCCACGCCAGTTTTTCCCTTCTCATTTATCACAGGGGGTACTCTCCCTGAAGTCTACCTCTTCTGATCAATGTACCTGTAGAATACCACCTTCTTTTTCACATCCCTTGCCAAACACAGATCCATCTGCACCTTGGCTTTCCTTTCCCATCTCTGCATGTCCAGACAGCATTTCTTTATTCTTCCCAGACCACACATCTCTGCTCCCACTGCCTGCACAAATTCCTCTTATCCCACAGTTTGCTCTTATGCTCTCAGAAAGGCATCCTTAGAAAGCTACCAGTTCTGCTACACTCCTTAGTCTGTAAGCACAGCTTCCCAGGGAATCTCAGACAGTAAATCCTTGAACAACAGTGTATGGTGCTGCTGAATCACGGCCTGGACCTCTGATTAATCACCTGAGGTGAGCAATGAGTCAGCCATGGGAGAACAGGTGAAGGCAATTCACCTGTGCTGCAGGAAGGGGTGGAGCTTGGCTCCACCTCTCCTAGACCCACTTAAGAGCTGACTGCCAGCAGGGAAGGATCTCTCTGGAGATCTGTTCTAATGGAGTCTATTTCACAAGCTGAGGATAGGGTGAGTGTCTTTCTTTTCCTTCTCCAATATAATAGTTACAATAGCCAAACTCCTGGATATACTATACCGTCTGCATACTCAGTGATTGTACAAACTGGGGTGCTCGAGATTCTCAAGATCACAAACTCCATCAGACTATGGTCACTGCAGCCCAGAGTGCCTCCAGTCTTAACCTCTTTAATGAGATCCTCCAAGCAGGTGAGGAACAGGTCCAGAAACATTACATCACCAGTCAGTTTGTCCAATACCTGGACCAGAAAGTTATCCTCAACACAGCAGGAGTCTCCAGGATTGCTTGCAACTCACTGTGTTGTTTTTTCAATAGACATCTGGGCGTTTGAAATCCCCCATCAAGATGAGAATTTGAGACCTGGATTCTTGTAATGTTATTTAATGGATGTATTAATCAAATTTTCTCATTACATTGTAATTTTTGCTGACATCACAAGTCTTAACACCTCAACAAAAGCCTAGGATAACAGATTCTAGATGGCTTCACAGCAGCTTTCCTCACTCACCCAAATGCTTTCAGGACCAATGAAATGAGCCCAGGCATAACTAGACAATTTTGGCCCAATTTCTCATCAAACAGCACTTTCATCTGACAACATTGCCTGGTTTCTGGCATCTATGACTAAGGGACATATTTGCAAAAGAGCAATACAACAACACATCACAAATAACTGTACAGCCAGGAAATAACAACAGAAGACGCAAATAACACCAGCCCAGGGAAACTGTCAGTACTGTGTGTGCAAAGCTGCAGGAAGCCCAGCACTTACCAATGTGTGAGTGGTCACCTGCAGGCAGCAGCAAGGGCCCTCAGCGTTGAGGCCCTTTTTGGGTGTTTTTTTTTTGGCAGGGCGGAAGTCCCTGTGGTTGTAGAACAAAAACACAAGAATTTTAATTAAAAAAAGAATTGGTCTGCATGAGTCTGGGACATGGGGCTGTAGTGATGGCTACCACATCACAGACCTCCTGCCCTGCACACCGCAGCTTCAACACAGAAATTATAAAGAAGAATTGAAGACAACAGTTGAGCTGAAGCAGTCAGCTACATGTCAGCAATGCATGGACCCTGAGATGAGGAGTGCACATGGATCAATCTGAAAATAGAATACAATAACATACACTAAAATAAAATCTCCTGCATAAAAAACAACTGTAGTTTGTGTCAAAGGCACAGGACTTCTCTTTGTTATAAGCAAAATGGACATGATGATTGTGCCCCAAATGGCTGAGAGACAGCAGTTTGTGGTGGTTGACTTGATTTCAAGCACAAACATTGTCACTGTCTGAAACTCAACTGAAGACACTGAAGAAAAATCTCTGAGGCATCATTAAAAACAACACTATAATGACAAACGAGCCCAAGTTCTGGACCACAAATGAAGTGCCGCAGAAATCATTCTTTTCTGAATGCAACCTCTTCACAGAAGAGGGTCCTGATGACATCACATCCTCTCCTATAAATTACGCTGCCTCCAAAGTTCACTGAGAAACATCGCCCGCGCTCCACTGCACCGCCCCGAGGACGATGGCCGGGTCTCCTGCACTGCTCCTCCTGCTCAGCCTGGGGATCTGTGAGTATGGAAGCGGGAAGGATGCAATTCTGGGCTGCTCGGTGACTGCAGAGGGAAGCGGGAGCGGTGGGACAGCAGTGCGATACGCAGCAGGAACAGAGCCTGTTCAGACAGGTGTTGCTGGAGGGGATGGGGAAGGAGAGAGAGGGGGCATGTAGCAGTTGTTAGAAAGAAAAAACTCTGGAGAAGCTGGGAATTGGCAGCAGCCCCGAGCAGGCAGCTGAAGGGCTGCTCTGAAGGGCAGCATCCATCTCGAGAGCCCGAAGCTCTCAACGCTGAGTCCCCAGCGACTCCAGCACCCACGCGTGCTGGATGCCGAGGCCCTCCCTCCACATTCACCCTCACAGCCCGGCTGCCTGCCTGCCATGCACCGCACTGGCAAGGAAGAGCCCTGCCCAAAGGCCCCAGGAGCTCTTCCTGAGCAGCACCTGAGGGGACATAGCTGACTTCTGCCCACAGGCTGCACCGGTGCCCAGGGACAGAGGAACAAGATGGAGGCCAGGTTCCTCAACAGGAAGAAGCAAAACCCCCAGGAGGGACAGCGACTGGAGCTGGAGTGCCTGAATCATGACAGGAAAAGACCCATCTTCTGGATCCGCCTGGACAGGAGTGGGAACCTTCACTTCATTCTCTCCAGTACACAGTCTTATTCCTCTACCTTGCCGGAGAATGAGAAAACAGCTACAAATTTTGAGGCATCTTCGAGGGGAAACTTCTATCGGCTGGTGGTGAAGTTCTTCAGGGCACAGGACCAGGGGACCTATTTCTGCGTCAACTACATCAACCAGGTGCTGCACTTCAGCTCTGGACAACCCGCCTTCTTCCCAGGTCAGCAACAGCTTCACCCGCCTCACTTACCTGCCCATGCCTTCTCAATCCGGCCCATCACCCACACTCCCCACATCCCTGCTTCTTTGCCCAAGCCGTCTCATCACGCAGCCACTGCTCCTCCTCTTAGAGGCTCCCTGCCCACCAGCTCCGCTCGCAGTACTGGCCCTGCCCAAACACACCGGAGGTCGCACAGCCCAGCAGTACCTCCATATCCCATCAGCCCTCTAAGTACCAATGGCCTCCATATGCTTACAGCACCTCAAAAAGAAACTTAGTAATGCCCGTGACTCTAACAACATATTTTATAACAGAGATAACAAAGATCTCACACATATGGAAGGGGATGATAAGAAATTAGGAGCCCAAATCACACTGTTTACAGGGCTGGGCAGCATGTGAAACCATCACTGCTCAAAGCAGGCCCTATAAAAGTTCTTCCTCTGCTGGCTGTGTCCTGGCACAGATTGGAGGAAGCTCTTCTGTTGTACCTCATTGGATTCACTTAGTTCTTCTTTCCAGTCACAACAACAGCAGCACCCACCACATCCACAGCCACCACCCAGAGCAGCCAGGTCACCATGAAGGACAACTCACAACAGGGCCCAGATGCAGGTAACCCAGCTGTGGGGAGGCAGGAGCTCTGCCAGCAGGGCTGAATTGCTTGGAACAGCATGAATTCAAGGCTGTGCTGACTGCAGGCATTCTGGGATGTCAGAAGAACAGAAACTTGTAATCTTTCCCAGAGAGCTGCCAATGAGGGCATGAAACCACCTAAAGAGCTCAGAATTTCTGAGGATGCTGGAAAGAAACTCTGAGCACACAGCCCTCAGGTTTCATGGCTGGGCAGCTCAGCAATGCAAGCAGACCTCACTTCACAGTATCAGGGCATCACAGGTCAAAATGGGCCCTATGGAGTCCACCCACAGTGCTGGCCACAGGTTCATCTATGGCCTGGCAGGATGGGAGAAGGTTGTTTTCTTGTATCTCACTGTATTCATCCATTTTTCTATCCACTCACAACAACAGCAGAACACATCACATCCACAACTACCACCCAGAGCAGCCAGGACACCATGAAGGACAATTCGCAAGAAGGCCCGCATGCAGGTAACCCAGCAATATGGAGGCAGAGGCTCTGCCAGCAGTGCTGCTTTAGTCATAAGAGGCCTAATTAAAGTCTGAACTGGCTGCAGCCATTTCAGGATGCAGGGAGATGTCAGCAGCTGGGCCTTCCTTCTTTCCTGTCTCTCCTTTCATCCTGCAGGAACAAGCAGTGACAACACACCAAGATTCTACTGTACAATGACCATGTGGGTTAACCTGTCTTGCGCCTGCCTCCTGCTCCTCACTGCCATAACCATCACCATCGTGCACTGCCAAAGTAAGTCGCACCCTGACACCCTGCACAGGTTCCTGCAGCCTCACACCACTGAGCACAGGCCGCTCCTCCAGGGGAATGGGCTCTCTGCCTCTTGCCCTCACACAGCCATTGCATATCCAGGACACAGTGAATGCAAAAGGAGAGCTGTCAAAATCCGTTTTCAAATTTTCCTCATCTCTAAGTTTAGTACAAGAAATATGCATCACATTCTGCCTTCCCAGACAGTAATTGAACACACAGAAACCTTAATCTACCAGACTGCATTGCCTCGATCATCCTGAAATCCATAAATCAAGGTTGGAAGAAGCAGAACTCGTAGCACTGTGGGTTTCACAGTGGAGACACATGCCTCACTATGCATTTTCCAATTGTCCAATTGCCAACACTCGCAACAGCAGCTTGAGCTAAAGCCAAACTCCCTCCTTAATTTCACACATTCACAGGCTGCTACGCTAAAAGCAGTGATTCTACATCTCTGGGAAGGCAAAAGGTTTTGATACAATTACATATCTGAAATCTTTAATTTGCCAAGGGAATACAATCAGTGCACAGGTATGTTTGAGTGCCAACATTTCTCTTTCCCCCTCTCCAGTAGAAACAAAGCTTCTGATTGGAGAGTAAAATTCTGAAACTTTCAGTCAACTCTCAGTTTTTCCTTACCAAAGGGATCAAATGTTCTAAATGCACAAAAGAGACGGATGATCAAAACCAACCATGTCTCACACTCAATTGTCACTTGCAGGACCAAGCTCAGCGTAAGCAAGCAGTGCTGCGTCGCTGCTCAGCAGAAGGCACACAGGCGTCCTCCTCAAGCACCGCACGGATCCCAGCAGCAACACACACAGCTGCCCTGATGCAGCGCGGGCATTTGGCTGCTCCTCCTGTGCTGCCCACCAGCACTGCACACCTCCCGCGCCCTGACCTGTGCTCCTGCCCCACACTGCTGGCACACACCCAGACCGCGGGGACACTGCTGACCCTAAGAAGCCGGGCAGCTCCGTGCCGCTGGGGAAAAGGCACCGCTGTGCTGGACAGCAGAGCCTTCCATGAGATGACCAATAAACCAGTCCTTTCAATACTCAGTTCTAATGCCCCATTCTGTCAATTCCAAATTCTTCCCTACAAGCAAGATGTAACTTTCACCTCTTTCACTGTGTAGTTTAGTTGAATTCATTATTGACATAGGTGGCAGAGAGACTCATAACGTAACATGCTATCCCACTAATGTTACAAAAACAGAATTCTACAATTAGCTTCCTCTCCAAACCATATAGGAAGAGCAGAGTGTCTGACTCGGGTCTGTGGTAGAAATTCTCTCCTTGTTTGTGCAACTGAAATCTCTGTAAGCATAGAGAAAATTAATTCATGTTGCTGATTTAAATTGTCTCCACAGATCAAGGTTTTAAGTTAGAGCTGTTCCTCGACATCCATGTTCTGTCCAAAGCCTTTCATAATAGAGAATTTGCTGCTGGAACAGTATCACTTGTTTTTCTTTTTAATTTTAAAAGAAGAAACGGCTTTTTGCTAAGACAGCCCAGGAAATGAAGATTCCTGCCCCAGCAAATTTGTTACTTAGGAGACAAGAGATGGAGGCTTAGGAGCACAGTGGCTTCGTCTGTTCACACACAGATGAGTACATGAGAGCTAAACTTGCCTGGGACTCTCTGGCCAATGAAGTGTGTCTCTGCTGGGAAGGGATGCATGACAGCCCCCTTACTGCTCTCTCTCCACTGACAACGAGCTTTCAAAATGCCATAAGGACATATATTTATTAACAGTTTCTTAAAGGCAGCAGAAACGAGTGATACCTCCAAAAGAACCCCATGTGACTCAGCATAGTCGCCATCATCCTGCATGGCGCGATGGGCAACATCAGAAGATGCGGGGGCTGGGGGAATCTTTGCTGTAGCGATGACTCACAAAGCAACTCAGCAAATAACAATCTGATTATGAAAAGCAGTCTTCTGAACTGACTCACAGCCCAGGGCCTGAGGATTTCACAGCAGGTAGTGGCCTCCTGTGGAAACCAGTTCCATCTGTGAGCCACAAGGACCAAGAGGAAAGGCAACTCTGTGTTTAGTAGGGGAACTTCTGGGTACCTGTTAGGTAGCTGGGAATGACCCACAGTAGAATCACACTGGCACAGGGAGAAAAGAGGGAAGAAAGATGTCCAAACTGAGACAGGCAATAGTCCTTCCTGGGTTATCCTGCTATCCAACTGTAGAGCTTCTCCTAACACGTCTCTGAACACGAGATACCGTGTGTAGGCAACCGTGCTCCATGGCAGGGTAAGAATCCAGTCCCAGAAACATGCAAACATCCTCATTTGCCAATAGCTCCCCTTGCAGATAAATCATCCTGAACCACAGAAATCAGGAATTTTTCTACTTTGGTCACAGTCCCGGTGTGAGGCAGAAGCAGATCACTTCAGCACCTCACAAAATATGGGACAACGTCAGCCATCCACAAGGCATGCCTATTAGTTCAGCTCTTCATCCCATTGCAAAGGCAGCACGGATTCTGCTAAGCTCGAGAAGAAGAAACTGACAACAGAAAGAGCCTACACAAGCAACATAATATAAATGTCTTGCAGGGAAATGGATGGAGGCCTAAGTGCCCACGCTTCTAACGTGCTTGATGGGAATTCAAGGCTCTTGTCGTGTTCTTTAACAGATTAACCCTCTTTTCTCTTCTTTTTGCAACACATCTGATCAACTTCATGCTGACATCGCATGTCGGACAGCCTCATAATACCTTCTGTTTCACAGACCTCCGCAGGCCTCACTCTGGCTTTCTGCACTCACCACAGTGCTTGACACAGTCCAATGAGTTCCCAGACACTTTCAGCTCACTTTCACACACAACAGTGGTTCCATCAGTCATGAGTGCCTGGCTTGTTAACATCCAGAGGGTTTTCTTGCAAAGGTAATAGAACAATGCCTCACACGTTATCAAAACATAGCGGGAAAGCCAGGAAATCCCCAGAGAAAAGCAAATAACACCAGCCTAGAGGAACTGTTGTGACTGTATATGCAAAGCTGCAGGAAGACAAAACTCTTAGCAGAGTGTGAGGTCACTTACAGAAAGCGGGCGAGCCTCAGAGTGTTCAAACAGGTAGAGTGGGATGGTTGTTCTTTACTTTAGAGAGGGCGGAAGTCCCTGTGGTTGAAGAAGAAAACCAAAAGGATATTATTAAAGACATAAACTCAGCATACCACAGGACATAGGGCAGTCTTGACTGATGTCATACCACAGAGCTCCTGCCTTGCACACAGCAGCTTCTGCAGAGAAACTAGAAAGAGATGCAGAGAAAAGCTGAGCTGAAGAACTCAGCTACATCTCAGCAATGCATGGACTCTGAGATAAGGTGCAGATGGATAGATGCTGGAAACCATTCCCAAGTATACTTTTACCTGTAAATTGAATAAAATAAAATACAGTGAAATACAATACCCCTAAGAAAAACAATATGTTGTCCATAGCAATGGCCCCACTCGTGTCCTAGTTTTCTGCAGATCTGGACGTGAAGTGAGTGGGAAACATCAGCCTGGGGTGATTCACCCAATTTCAAGAAGGATCATTGCCAGTCTGAATCTCAACTGAAGACACTGCAGCAAAATCCCAGAGGCACTATTAAAAACAACGCTATCATGATAAACAAGCCCAATTTCTGGATCACAAATGAAGTGATGCAGAAATCTTTTCTCACTCCGTTTCATATGAGAGGCTGAACACGGACTCTTCACAGAAGAGGGTCCTGATGACATCACATCCTCTCCTATAAGTTACGCTGCCTCCAAAGTTCACTGAGAAACATCACCCGCGCTCCGCTGCACCGCCCCGAGGACGATGGCCGGGTCTCCTGCACTGCTCCTCCTGCTCAGCCTGGGGCTCTGTGAGTATGGAAGCGGGAAGGACAAAATACAGGGCTGCTCAGTGACTGCAGATGGACGTGGGAGTGATGTGAGTGCAGCACGATACGCAGCAGGAACCTGTTCAGACAGGTGTTGCCAGAGGGGATGGGAAAGGGGAAAGAGGGGGCATTTAGCAGATGTTAGTGGGGAATCAGCAGGCAAAGAAGCTGGGAATTGGCAGCAGCCCTGAGAAGGCAGCTGAAGGGCTGCTCTGAAGGGCAGCATCCATCTCGAGAGCCCGGCGCTCTCAACACTGACTCCCCAGTGACTCCAGCACAGCACCCAAGCGTGTTGGACACCAAGACCCTCCCTCCACATTCACCCTCACAGCCCGGCTGCCTGCCTACCACGCACCGCACTGTTGGGGAAGAGCCCTGCCCAAGGGCCCCAGGAGCTCTTTCCTAGCAGCACCTGAGGGGACATGGACGACTTCTGCCCACAGGCTGCACCGGTGCCCAGGGACAGAGGAACATGATGGAGGCCAGGTTCCTCAACAGGACTATGAAGCACCCCCAGGAGGGACAGCAGCTGGAGTTGGAGTGCCTGAATTACGAGAGAAACAGACCCCTCTTCTGGATCCGCCTGGACAAGAGTGGGAACCTTCACTTCATTCTCTCCAGTACCCATTCCTATTCAACCACCTTGCAGGAGGGTGAGAAAACAGCTACAAATTTTGAGGCACTATGGAAAGGAAACTCCTTTCGGCTGGTGGTGAAGTCCTTCAGGGCACAGGACCAGGGGATCTATTTCTGCGTCAACTACATCAACCCGGTGCTGCACTTCAGCTCTGGACAACCTGCCTTCTTCCCAGGTCAGCAACAGCTTCACCCACCTCGCTTACACCCACCACCCCTGCCCGTGCCTTCTCAATCTGGCCCAGCGCCCACACTCCCCACATCCCTGATTCTTTGCCCAAGCCGTCTCATCACGCAGGCACTGCTCCTCCTCATCGAGGCTCCCTGCCCACCTGTTCCGTTCACGGTACCAGCCCTGCCCAAACATACAGGTGGTCACAGAGCCCGGCAGCACCTCCCCATCCCATCAGTGCTTCTGAGGGATGGGAGTTACAAAGTCCACAGCAACCATACCCTTGCTCAACGCACCTGGATCTCTACAATCTCACAGCCTCCATATGCTTACAGCACCTCAAAAAGAAACAAAAAAAAATCCCTATGACTCTCAGGACATCTTTTATAACAGAGATAACAAAGATCTCACACATACGGAAGGGGATGATAAGAAATTAGGAGCCCAAATCCCTCTGTTTACAGGGCTGGGCAGCATGTGAGACCATCACTGCTCAAAGCAGACCCTATAAAAGTTCTTCCTCTGCTGGCTGCGTCCTTCCTTCCAGGAGGAAGCTCTTCTGTAGTACCTCACTGGATTCATTTATTTCTTCTTTCCAGTCACAACAACAGCACCCACCATACACACAGCCACCACCCAGAGCAGCCAGGCCACCATGAAGGACAACTCACAACAGGGCCCAGATGCAGGTAACCCAGCTGTGGGGAGACAGGAGCTCTGCCAGCAGTGCTGAATTGCTTGGAACAGCATGAATTCAAGGCTGTGCTGACTGCAGGCATTTCGGGATGTCAGAAGAACAGAAACTTGTAATCTTTCCCAGAGAGCTGCCATTGAGGGCATGAAACCACCTAAAGAGCTCAGAATTTCTGAGGGTCCTGGAAAGAAATTCTGAGCACACAGCCCTCAGGTTTCATGGCTGGGCAGCTCAGCCATGCAAGCAGATCTCACATCACAGTGTCAGGGCATCACAGGTCAAAATGGGTCCTACCGAGTCCCCGCAGTGCTGACCACAGGTTCATCTATGGCCTGGCAGGAGTGGGAGAAGGTTGTTTTCTTGTATGTCACTGTATTCATCCATTTTTCCATCCACTCACAACAACAGCAGAACACATCACATCCACAACTACCACCCAGAGCAGCAAGGACACCATGAAGGACAACACACAACAGGGCCCAGATGCAGGTAACCCAGCTGTGGGGCTCTGCCAGCAGTGCTGTTTTGGTTAAAAGTGGCCTAATTAAAGTCTGAACTGGCTGCAGCCATTTCAGGATGCAGGGAGATGTCAGCAGCTGGGCCTTCCTTCTTTCCTGTCTCTCCTTTCATCCTGCAGGAACAAGCAGTGACAACACACCAAGATTCTACTGTACAATGACCATGTGGGTTAACCTGTCTTGCGCCTGCCTCCTGCTCCTCACTGCCATAACCATCACCATCGTGCACTGCCAAAGTAAGTCGCACCCTGACACCCTGCACAGGTTCCTGCAGCCTCACACCACTGAGCACAGCCCGCTCCTCCAGGGGAATGGGCTCTCTGCCTCTTGCCCTCACGCAGCCACTGAGTATCCAGGACACAAGAAGTGTTGAAGGACTGCTGTTAATTTTCTTTTCTATATTTTCCTCCTCACTAGCTTTAGCTTCAGAAATATTTATCATGTTCTACACTGACAGACAAGGTATTATGAACAGGCGTTACTGGATTTCTTAACAGAAATTATAAACAGACAAGAGATTACAAACTGCATTGCCTGTGCAATTGCCTGATATCATCATACTGGGGTTGAAATTGCCTGAATCCAAAACATTACTCAACCATATATTTTGGCCTTTTCACACTGATCAGGATTACCAGTGAAGATCCATTAGCTGCATTAATTTCTGCAGCATGCAGCACTAATACTGAAGAAGAGACTGTTACACAACATCTGCATTTGCTGCTAAAATTCTGGCTCAACATTGTAATTCAAGGGAAGAAATCGACAGTTGTGACAGACAAGCAAAATGGGGAGGAGTATCATAAAGGCAGGTCGATCCTGAAGGGCTCTAAGTCAGCTTACAGTCAACACAGTGCCTTTAACAGACTCTGCCTAACAGCAGAACTGGCCATTTTACTTCAGTGTTTTCAAACTTCAACTTCAAAATGCAAGATTGTCATTTAAGAGTAAATTCAGAAACCTTCACTGACACTTTAGATTCCTCCTTACTAAACAGACCAGATGTTCCCATGCTAAGAGCAGGAAGCATCAGCAGTGCTGAAATAAACACAGCCACGCGTCACACGCGCTCACCACAAGCCGATCACTTGCAGGACCAAGCTCAGCGTAAGCAAGCAGTGCTGCGTCGCTGCTCAGCAGAAGGCACACAGGCGTCCTCCTCAAGCACCGCACGGATCCCAGCAGCAACACACACAGCTGCCCTGATGCAGCGCGGGCATTTGGCTGCTCCTTCTCAGCCTGCGCCTCAATCACACCCAAAGCTCAGCTCTCATACCCCAACCTCCCTCTCACTTCTCAAGTATTCCTCATTAAACGCATCTAATTCTCAACGCTCTCAGTGTGTTCTTTGGATTCATTCACAATTCTCATAGGGCCAGAAGGACTGAACATGCTACAGTCAACAGCACTTAGGTTTAAAATAAAAGAAATTCACTCAGAAATATATTGAAATATACATGTCTTTCTGTGCAGGGATCTCTGGTGGGAAACCTCTCCCAACTTTTCCAACTGAATTCCCCTCTGCAAAGAGCGAGATCATTCATCACAAACTCACGGCCTCCTGAGCCCAGTCCAAATCCTGTCAGACTCTCCCATCCCTCCAGCATTTTATATACGCTCTCCACAGATATACATCATTGATTAATTGTTTTACGTAAATAAATGAAATACAAATCAATTTCACCACAGCTTTTACTAATAATAAATTGTGATGCCTCAGTTATTAAGGGCAGGAAGAATCTCCAAACCTGAGGGCTCATCTCTCTTTTCCAGCTCTCTCAGTTGCACTATCAGTGCTGCTGATGGTCGCTGCTTGGCAGCTGAGGACTCAGCACAACGTTGTGTGAGTGGATCTGAAACATTACAGTTGACTCTTGGCTGACCTTAGTTACCACATTCCAGAAGGCTTCACAGCAGCTTTCCCTACTCACCCAAATGCTTTCAGGCCCAATGAAATGAGCCCAGGCATAACCAGACAATTTTGGCCCAATTTCTCACCAAACAGCACTTTCATCTGACAGTGGGGCCAGGATTCTGGCATCCACGATAAAGGGGGCATATTTGCAACAGAGCAATACAACAACACATCACAAATAACTGTACAGCCAGGAAATAACAACAGAAGACGCAAATAACACCAGCCTAGGGAAACTGTCAGTACGTGTGCAAAGCTGCAGGAAGCCCAGCACTTACCAATGTGTGAGTGGTCACCTGCAGGCAGCAGCAAGAGCCCTCAGTGTTGAGGCACTTTTTGGGCTTTTTTGGCAGGGAGGAGTCCCTGTGGTTGTAGAACAAAAACACAAGAATTTTAATTAAAAAAAATAAGTCTACATGAGTCAGAGACATGGGGCTGTAGTGATGGCTACCACATCACAGACCTCCTGCCCTGCACACAGAAAGAATAAAGATGATTTGAAGAGAACAGCTGAGCTGAAGCACTCAGCTACATGTCAGCAATGGATGGACCCCGAGATGAGAAGTGCACACATAACAATATGAAAACAGAATAGAATAAAACATCACAAAATCTTCTCCATAAAATACAACTTGAAATCCATGTGTATGGCACGGGACTTCTTGTTATCTGCAAATATGGACATGATGAGAGTGCCCCAAATGGCTGAGAGACAGCAGTAGGTGGCAGCTGATTTGATTTCAAGCACAAACATTGTTAAGGTCTGAATCTCAACTGAAGATGCAGAAACAAAATTGCTGAGGCATCATTAAAAAAAACAACACTATAATGACAAACGAGCCCAAGTTCTGCACCACAAATGAGGTGCCGCAGAAATCATTCTTTTCTGAATGCAACCTCTTCACAGAAGAGGGTCCTGATGACATCACATCCTCTCCTATAAATTACGCTGCCTCCAAAGTTCAGTGAGAAACATCACCCACGCTCCGCTGCACCGCCCCGAGGACGATGGCCGGGTCTCCTGCACTGCTCCTCCTGCTCAGCCTGGGGCTCTGTGAGTATGGAAGGGGAAGGATGCAATTCTGGGCTGCTTGGTGACTGCAGAGGGAAGCGGGAGCGGTGGGACTGCAGCGTGATACACAGCAGGAACAGAGCCTGTTCAGACAGGTGTTGCTGGAGGGGATGGGAAAGGGAAGAGAGGGGGCATGTAGCAGTTGTTAGTATTGAATCCCCTGGTAGACAAGCTGGGAAATGGCAGTAGCCCCGAGCAGGCAGCTGAAGGGCTGCTCTGAAGGGCAGCATCCATCTCGAGAGCCCGGCGCCCTCAATGCTGACTCCCCAGCGACTCCAGCACAGCACCCAATTGTGCTGGACGCCAAGGTGGTCCCTCCACATTCACCCTCACGGCCCGGCCGCCTGCCTACCACGCACCGCACTGGTGGGGAAGAGCCCTGCCCAAAGGCCCCGGGAGCTCCTCCCGAGCAGCACCTGAGGGGACATGGACAACTTCTGCCCACAGGCTGCAATGGCGCCCAGGGACAGGAGAACACGATGGAGGCCAGGTTCTTCAACAGGAATATGAAGCACCCCCAGGAGGGACAGCAGCTGGAGCTGGAGTGCACACCTTACAACAGTTACAGCGGTGTTTCCTGGGTCCGACAGGACAAGGATGGGAAACTTCACTTCATCGTCTACATTTCCACGTTTTTCCAGACCATCTACGCAGGGTATGCAAAAACATCTTCACAGTTTGAGGGGTCAAAACAAGGCAACTCCTATCGGCTGGTGGTGAAGTCCTTCAGGGCACAGGACCAGGGGACCTATTTCTGCGTCACCAACATCAAACCGATGCTGCACTTCAGCTCTGGACAACCCGCCTTCTTCCCAGGTCAGCAACAGCTTCACCCACCTCGCTTACACCCACCACCCCTGCCCATGCCTTCTCAATCTCGCCCAGCGCCCACACTCCCCACATCCCTGATTCTTTCCCAAGCCGTCTCATCACACAGCCACTGCTCCTCCCCTTAGAGGCTCCCTGCCCACAGCTCCACTTGCAGTACCAGTCCTGCCAAACACACAGGTGGTCTCGCAGCCCAGCAGCACCTCCCCATCCCATCAGCCCTCTAAGACCAATGGCCTCCATATGCTTAGAGCACCTCAAAAAGAAACTCAGTAATGCCTGCGACACTAAAACATGTTTTATAACAGAGATAACAAAGAGCTCGCACATATGGAGGGGCTGATAAGAAATTAGGAGCCCAAATCACACTGTTTACAGGGCTGGGCAGCATGTGAAACCATCACTGCTCAAAGCAGACCCTTAAAAAGTTGTTTCTCTGCTGGCTGCATCCTGGCACAGATTGGAGGAAGCTCTTCTGTTGTACCTCATTGGATTCACTTAGTTCTTCTTTCCAGTCACAACAACAGCAGCACCCACCACATCCACAGCCACCACCCAGAGCAGCCAGGTCACCATGAAGGACAACTCACAACAGGGCCCAGATGCAGGTAACCCAGCTGTGGGGAGGCAGGGGCTCTGCCAGCAGTGCTGAATTGCTTGGAACAGCATGAATTCAAGGCTGTGCTGACTGCAGGCATTTTGATATCTCAGAAGAACAGAAACTTGTAATCTTTCCCAGAGAGCTGCCAATGTGGGCATGAAACCACCTAAAGAGCTCAGAATTTCTGAGGGTCCTGGAAAGAAACTCTGAGCACACAGCCCTCAGGTTTCATGGCTGGGCAGCTCAACCATGCAAGCAGACCTCACTTCACAGTGTCAGGGCATCACAGGACAAAATGGGCCCTACGGAGTCCACCCACAGTGCTGGCCACGGGTTCATCTATGGCCTGGCAGGAGTGGGAGAAGGCTCTTTTCTTGTATCTAACTATATTCATCCATTTTTCCATCCACTCACAACAACAACAGAACACATCACATCCACTGCCACCACCCAGTGGAGCCAGGTCACCACGAAAGACAACTTGCAATAAGGTCCAGATCCAGATAAACCCAGCAGTGTGGAGGCAGGGGCCCTGCCAGCAGTGCTGCTTTAGTCATAAGAGGCCTAATTACAGTCTGTGCTGACTACAGGCATTTCATGACACAGTGAGATGTCTGCAGCTGGGCCTTTCCTCTTTCCTCTCTCCGTTGTGTTTGTGCAGGAACAAGCAATGAGAGGACACTGAATTCCATCTGTGATGTTTTCCTCTGGGTTCGAGTGGCTGGCACTGGCCTCCTGCTCCTCACTGCCATAACCATCACCATCGTGCACTGCCAAAGTAAGTCGCACCCTGACACCCTGCACAGGTTCCTGCAGCCTCACACCACTGAGCACAGCCCGCTCCTCCAGGGGAATGGGCTCTCTGCCTCTTGCCCTCACGCAGCCACTGAGTATCCAGAATGCAGAAAATGCTGAAGGACCTACCTCAAAATCATTTTCCATATTTTCCTCATCTACACATTTAGCTTCAGAAATATTTATCATGTTCTACACTGACAGACAAGGTATTATGAACAGGCGTTACTGGATTTCTTAACAGAAATTATAAACAGACAAGAGATTACAAACTGCGTTGCCTCTGCCATCCTGATATCATCATATTGAGGTTGAAATTGCCTGAATCCAAAACATTACTCAACCATTTATTTTGGCCTTTTCACACTGATCAGGATTACCAGTGAAGATCCATTAGCTGCATTAATTTCTGCAGCATGCAGCACTAATGCTGAAGGAAAGACTGTTACACAACATCTGCATTTGCTGCTAAAATTCTGGCTCAACATTGTAATTCAATGAAAGCATACCACAACAGTAGTGACAGACAAGCAAAATGGGGAGGAGTATCATAAAGGCAGGTCGATCCTGAAGGGCTCTAAGTCAGCTTACAGTCAACACAGTGCCTTTAACAGACTCTGCCTAACAGCAGAACTGGCCATTTCACTTCACTGTTTTCAAACTCCAACTTCAAAATGCAAGATGGTGATTTAAGAGTAAATTTAGAAAAATTCATGAATACTTTGGATTCCTCCTTGCTAAATTGGTCAGATGCTCCCATGCTAAGAGCAGGAAGCATCAGCAATGCTGAAATAAACACAGCCACGCGTCACACGCGCTCACCACAAGCCGATCACTTGCAGGACCAAGCTCAGCGTAAGCAAGCAGTGCTGCGTCGCTGCTCAGCAGAAGGCACACAGGCGTCCTCCTCAAGCACCGCACGGATCCCAGCAGCAACACACACAGCTGCCCTGATGCAGCGTGGGCATTTGGCTGCTCCTTCTCAGCCTGTGCCTCAACCACATCCAAAACTCAGTTCCCATACCCCACCTCTCACTTCTGAAATATTCCCGATTAACCGCATCTAATTCTTAATGTTCTCAGTGCCTTCTTTGGATTCATCCACAGTTTTCACAGGGGCAGAGGGACTGAACATGCAACAACCAACACCAAGCATATTTAAAATAAAAGAAATCGACTCCCAGCTATATTCCAGTATATTTGTCTTTCTGTGCAGGGATCCCTGGTGGGAAATCTCTCCCAGTTTTTCCAACTGAAACCCCCTCAGCAAGCACCGAGATCATTCATCTCAAACTCGTGTCCACCTGAGCCCATTACAAAATGTGTCAGACTCAGTCCTCCCTCCAGGATTTTGTCCACGCTCTCCACAGCCATATTTCATTGATTCATCGTTTGACGTAAATTCACAGAATCACAGAATCACCAAGGTTGGAAAAGACCTTCAAGATCATCCTGCCCAACCATCCACCTATCACCAATAGTACTCACTACACCATGTCCCTCAACACAAAATCCAGACGTTCCTTGAACACCCTCCAGGGTCGGTGACTCCACCACCTCCCTGGGCAGCCCCATTCCACTGCCTGACTACTCTTTCAGAAAAGTAGTATTTCCTAACGTCCAGCCTAAATCTCCCCTGGCGCAGCTTGAAGCCATTCCCTCTAATTCTATCACCAGTTACAGGAGAAGAGGCCGGCCCCCAGCTCACTACAACCTCCCTTCAGGTAGTTATAGAGAGCAGAAAGGTCTCCTCTGAGCCTCCTCTTCTCCACACTGAACAATCCCAGCTCCTTCAGCCGCTCCTCACAAGGCCTGTGCTCCAGACCCCTCACCAGCTTTGTCGCCCTTCTTTGAACCTGCTCCAGGGCCCCAACGTCTTTCTCGCAGCGAGGGGCCCCAAACTGGACACAGTACTCGAGGTGCGGCCTCACCAGAGCTGAGTACAGGGGGACAATCACTTCCCTGTTCCTGCTGGCAGCACCGTTCCTGATGCAAGCCAGGATGCCATTGGTCGTCTTGGCCCCCTGGGCACACTGCTGTATTCACTAAGTACAAACTCATTTCACCACAGACTAACTGACAATAAATCATGATGCCTCTGTTTTTAAACTCAGGAGGAACCCCTACACCTGGAAGCTCATCCCTCTTTTCCAGCTCTCTCAGTTGCACTATCAGTGCTGCTGATGGCCGCTGCTTGGCAGCTGAGGACTCACCATGACTTTGGATAAGTGGATCTGAAACATCACAATTTACACTTGGCTGACCTAAGTTACCCCACCCTACAAGGCTTCACAGCAGCTTTCCTTACTCACCCAAATGCTTTCAGGACCAATGAAATGAGCCCAGGCATAACCAGACAATTTTGGCCCAATTTCTCACCAAACAGCACTTTCATCTGACAGCGGGGCCAGGATTCTAGCATCCACGATAAAGGGGGCACATTTGCAACAGAGCAATACAACAACACATCACAAATAACTGTACAGCCAGGAAATAACAACAGAAGACACAAAGAACACCAGCCAGGGAAACTGTCAGTACTGTGTGTGCAAAGCTGCAGGAAGCCCAGCACTTACCAATGTGTGAGTGGTCACCTGCAGGCAGCAGCAAGGGCCCTCAGCGTTGAGGCATATAAGCGGGTTTTTTTTGGCAGGGAGGAGTCCCTGTGGTTGTAGAACAAAAACACAAGAATTTTAATTAAAAAAATATAAGTCTACATGAGTCAGGGACATGGGGCTGTAGTGATTGCTATCACATCACAGACCTCCTGCCCTGCACACAGCGGCTTCTGCACAGAAAGTCTAAGGAAGAAATGTGGAGAACAGTTGAGCTGAAACACTGATATGTGTTAGCAATGGATGGACCCTGAGATGAGAAGTGCACAAGGATCAATCTGAAAATAGAATAGAATAAAACATCACAAAATCTTCTGCACAAAGCACAACTTGCAAACCATGTCCACGGTTCAGGACTTCTCCTTGTTATCTGTAAAAATGGACATGATGAGAGTGCTCCAAATGGCTGAGAGACAGCAGTTTGCGGCAGATGATTTGATTTTAAGCATGAACACTGTCAATGTCTGAATCTCAAATGTAGATGCAGTAGCAAAATCCCTGAGGCACCATTACAAACTTTGCTATAACGATAAACCAGCCCGTGTTTTGGATCACAACTGAAGTGCTGCAGAAATCATTCTTTTCTGAATGCCACCTCCTCACAGAAGAGGGTCCTGATGACATCACATCCTCTCCTATAAATTACGCTGCCTCCAAAGTTCAGTGAGAAACATCACCCACGCTCCGCTGCACCGCCCCGAGGACGATGGCCGGGTCTCCTGCACTGCTCCTCCTGCTCAGCCAGGGGCTCTGTGAGTATGGAAGCAGAAAGGATGGAATTCAGGGCTGTTCAGTAACTGCGCAGGGAAGCTGGAGAAGTGGCACTGCAGTGCGATACACAGCAGGAACAGAGCCTGTTCAGACAGGTGTTGCTGGAGGGGATGGGAAAGGGAAGAGAGGGGGCATGTAGCAGTTGTTAGTGGGGAATCAGCAGGCAAAGAAGCTGGGAATTGGCAGCAGCCCTGCGAAGGCAGCTGAAGGGCTGCTCTGAAGGGCAGCATCCATCTCGAGAGCCCGGCGCTCTCAACTCTGACTCCCCACGGACTCCAGCACAGCACCCAAGCATGCTGGATGCCGAGGCGGTGCCTCCACATTCACCCTCACAGCCCGGCTGCCTGCCTACCACACACCGCACTGGTGGGGAAACAGAAGCTCAGCATAAGCAAGCAGTGCTGCGTCGCTGCTCAGCAGAAGGCACACAGGCGTCCTCCTCAAGCACCGCACGTATCCCAGCAGCAACACACACAGCTGCCCTGATGCAGCGCGGGCATTTGGCTGCTCCTCCTGTGCTGCCCACCAGCACTGCACACCTCCCGCGCCCTGACCTGTGCTCCTGCCCCACACTGCTGGCACACACCCAGACCGCGGGGACACTGCTGACCCTAAGAAGCCGGGCAGCTCCGTGCCGCTGGGGAAAAGGCACCGCTGTGCTGGACAGCTGAGCCTTCCATGAGATGACCAATAAACCAGTCCTTTCAATACTCAGCTCTGATGCCCCATTCTGTCAATTCCAAATTCTTCCCTACAAGCAAGATGTAAATTTCACCTCTTTCACTGTGTAGTTTAGTTGAATTCATTATTGACATAGGTGGCAGAGAGACTCATAACGTAACATGCTATCCCACTAATGTTACAAAAACAGAATTCCACAATTAGCTTCCTCTCCAAACCATATAGGAAGAGCAGAGTGTCTGACTCGGGTCCGTGGTAGAAATTCTCTCCAAGCTTGTGCAACAGAAATCCCCTCAGTAGGCATAGAGAAAATTAATCCTTGCTGCTGATCTATATTGCCTTCACAGGTGAAGGTTTTGAAGTAGATCTTCACCTGCAGGTCCTGCTACTGTCACAAGTTTTCCACAAAAGAGTAATTGCCACTGGCACAGTCTAAGCTGTTCTTACTTACTACAGTTGAAAGGAGAAACGGCTTTGTGCTATGGCATAAAGAAACGTAGGACTCGGGAAAGGAAGATCCCTGCCCCACGTAATCTGTTTCTTTGGAGACATGTGATGAAGGCTCAGGAGCACAGTGGCTTCATCTGATCACACACAGATGTCTCCCTCAGAGCTAAACTTGCCTGGGTCCCTCTCTGGCCAATGAAGCATGTCCCTGCTGGAAGGGATGCATGACAGCCCCTTACTGCTCTCTCTCTCCACTGACAACAAGTTTACACCTTGCCTTAAAGACATATATTCATTAAGAATAGAACACATCAGAAGAGGCAGGGGCGGGATGTTTCTTTGGTGTAGAAGGGACTCAGATCACTGCGTTAGTTACACAAAAACAAGGCCACATAGCCCACCAGTTTTATCATTCTCTTTGCTTATATTTTTAACATTTTAATAAAAGCGCTGAAAATCAAATTGATTTCTTATTTACATGTTAAGGATAGAGTCTGTTTAGAAAGGACTGTTCTGAAAGTAACAGCTTTCACCGTTTTATTCGGCTGGCTCATGTGTTCAGAGGCAGATGTTGGTGGCATGGCAGTAGAAGCAGAACCTTCCCTCCAGTTTTCCATCACGTTTTGTTGCCACGCGTCAGACAGCAGCAGAGGGGCAGTCGGACAAAACACATCCAACACAGAAATGAGCACTGAAGTCATCCGTGCAGAACAAATGGCACCCACTGACATTCATTGATGCTTTTTGGATGTTTCTGGAGACCAAATGTTGGGTGTGAGCACAGTGAGGTTCCGAGAGGAGCATTTCCGCAGCGGCAACAGCGACTGCGGTCACCAGTGCTGGTGCCTAACACTGCTCCTCATCACTCAATGCTGCCCAGGCAAGACAGATTGTTGCATACCCATGGAGTCATAGAAAAACTCCTCATCAGAGAAAAAAAGAAGAAAAAATAACAAATAAAAAGGATAACCAGGAAATACCAAGAGAAGAAGCAAATAATGCCGGGATAGGGAAACAGTCATTCATGTACAAAGCTGCAGGAAGTCCAAAACCGCTACCAACGTGTGAGTGGTCAACGAGCGGCAGCAGCCCTGGCAGGGCCCTGAATGTAGAAGCACACAAGGGTTATTTGGCAGGGCGGAAGTCCTTGTGGTTGCAGAAGAAAGTCACAAGATGTAAAAAAAATAAAAGAAAAAAACTAATCTGCATGACACTGGGGCATAAGATTTTCTTGATGGGAATCACACCAGAGACCTCCTGCCTTGCGCACAGCAGCTTCTGCACAGAAATTACAAGGAACAATTGCAGAGAACAACTAACATACGGAACTCAGCTACATGTTCACATTGTCTGGACTCAGAGAAAACAAAGGCAGATGGATCAAACTCTTAATAAAATTGAAAAAATCAAATAAAATCTCCAACCCAAAATACAACTTGCAGTCCATGTGAACTGAAGGGGACATGGCCTGGTTTCCAGTAGTTCCGGTCATAATGCGAGTGCCCAAAAGACCTTGGAGACAGCAGTAGGTGGCCACAGAACTGGCTTCCAAAAGGACCACTGAATGCCTGAATCTCAGCTGAAGACATTGCTGCAAAATTCTGGAAGCACCATTAAAAACATTGCTATAACAATAAATGAGCCCAAGCTCTGGATCACAAATGAAGTGCTGCAGAGATCTTTCCTCACTCTGTTTCACCTCAGAGGCTGAACACGGACTCTTCACAGAAGAGGGTCCTGATGACATCACATCCTCTCCTATAAATTACGCTGCCTCCAAAGTTCACTGAGAAACATCACCCGCGCTCCGCTGCACCGCCCCGAGGACGATGGCCGGGTCTCCTGCACTGCTCCTCCTGCTCAGCCTGGGGCTCTGTGAGTATGGAAGAGGGAAGGACGCAATTCTGGGCTGCTCGGTGACTGAGCAGGGAAGCGGGAGCGGTGGGACTGCAGCGTGATACGCAGCAGGAACAGAGCCTGTTCAGACAGGTGTTGCTGGAGGGGATGGGAAAGGGAAGAGAGGGGGCATGTAGCAGTTGTTAGTGTTGAATCCCCAGGTAGACAAGCTGGGAAATGGCAGCAGCCCCGAGAAGGCAGCCGAAGGGCTGCTCTGAAGGGCAGCATCCATGTAAAGAGCCCGGCGCCCTCAATGCTGACTCCCCAGCGACTCCAGCACAGCACCCACGCGTGCTGGACGCCGAGGTGGTCCCTCCACATTCACCCTCACGGCCCGGCTGCCTGCCTACCACGCACCACACTGGTGGGGAAGAGCCCTGCCCAAAGGCCCCGGGAGCTCCTCCTGAGCAGCACCTGAGGGGACATGGACAACTTCTGCCCACAGGCTGCACCGGTGCCCAGGGACAGGCGAACATGATGGAGGCCAGGTTCCTCGACAGGAATATGAAGCACCCCCAGGAGGGACAGCGGTTGGAGCTGGAGTGCACAGCTAACAACAGTTACAGCGGTGTTTCCTGGGTCCGACAGGACAAGGATGGGAAACTTCACTTCATCGTCTACATTTCCATGTTTTCCCGGACCACCTACCCAGGGTATGCGAAAACATCTTCACAATTTGAGGGGTCAAAACAAGGCAACTCCTATCGGCTGGTGGTGAAGAACTTCAGGGCACAGGACCAGGGGACCTATTTCTGCATCACCAATATAGAACCGATGCTGCACTTCAGCTCTGGACAACCCGCCTTCTTCCCAGGTCAGCAACAGCTTCACCCACCTCGCTTACACCCACCACCCCTGCCCATGCCTTCTCAATCTGGCCCAGCGCCCACACTCCCCACATCCCTGATTCTTTCCCAAGCCGTCTCATCACACAGCCACTGCTCCTCCTCTTAGAGGCTCCCTGCCCACCAGCTCCACTTGCAGTAACAGTCCTGCCAAGCACACAGGTGGTCTCACAGCCCAGCAGCACCTCCCCATCCCATCAGCCCTCTAAGTACCAATGGCCTCCATATGCTTAGAGCACCTCAAAAAGAAACTCAGTAATGCCTGTGACACTAAAACATGTTTTATAACAGAGATAACAAAGAGCTCGCACATATAGAGGGGCTGATAAGAAATTAGGAGCCCAAATCCCTCTGTTTACAGGGCTGGGCAGCATGTGAGACCATCACTGCTCAAAGCAGACCCTATAAAAGTTCTTCCTCTGCTGGCTGCATCCTGGCACAGATTGGAGGAAGCTCTTCTGTTGTACCTCATTGGATTCACTTAGTTCTTCTTTCCAGTCACAACAACAGCACCCACCACCCAGAGCAGCCAGGCCACCATGAGGGACAACTCACAACAGGACTCAGATGCAGGTAACCCAGCTGTGGGGAGGTAGGGGCTCTGCCAGCAGGGCTGAATTGCTTGGAACAGCATGAATTCAAGGCTGTGCTGACTGCAGGCATTTTGATATCTCAGAAGAACAGAAACTTGTAATCTTTCCCAGAGAGCTGCCAATGTGGGCATGAAACCACCTAAAGAGCTCAGAATTTCTGAGGATGCTGGAAAGAAACTCTGAGCACACAGCCCTCAGGTTTCATGGCTGGGCAGCTCAGCCATGCAAGCAGACCTCACTTCACAGTGTCAGGGCATCACAGGTCAAAATGGGCCCTACGGAGTCCACCCACAGTGCTGGCCACAGGTTCATCTATGGCCTGGCAGGAGTGGGAGAAGGCTCTTTTCTTGTATCTAACTATATTCATCCATTTTTCCATCCACTCACAACAACAGCAGAACACATCACACCCACTGCCACCACCCAGTGGAGCCAGGTCACCACAAAAGACAACTTGCAATAAGGTCCAGATCCAGATAAACCCAGCAGTATGGAGGCAGGGGCCCTGCCAGCAGTGCTGATTTAGTCATAAGAGGCCTAATTACAGTCTGTGCTGACTACAGGCATTTCAGGATGCAGGGAGATGTCTGCAGCTGGGCCTTTCCTCTTTCCTCTCTCTGTTTTGTTTGTGCAGGAACAAGCAATGAGAGGACACTGAATTCCATCTGTGATGTTTTCCTCTGGGTTCGAGTGGCTGGCACCGGCCTCCTGCTCCTCACTGCCATAACCATCACCATCGTGCACTGCCAAAGTAAGTCGCACCCTGACGCCCTGCACAGGTTCCTGCAGCCTCACACCACTGAGCACAGCCCGCTCCTCCAGGGGAATGGGCTCTCTGCCTATTGCCCTCACGCAGCCACTGAGTATCCAGAATGCAGAAAATGCTGAAGGACCTACCTCAAAATCATTTTCCATATTTTCCTCATCTACACATTTAGCTTCAGAAATATTTATCATGTTCTACACTGACAGACAAGGTATTATGAACAGGCGTTACTGGATTTCTTAACAGAAATTATAAACAGACAAGAGATTACAAACTGCGTTGCCTCTGCCATCCTGATATCATCATATTGGGGTTGAAATTGCCTGAATCCAAAACATTACTCAACCATTTATTTTGGCCTTTTCACACTGATCAGGATTACCAGTGAAGATCCATTAGCTGCATTAATTTCTGCAGCATGCAGCACTAATGCTGAAGGAAAGACTGTTACACAACATCTGCATTTGCTGCTAAAATTCTGGCTCAACATTGTAATTCAATGAAAGCATACCACAACAGTAGTGACAGACAAGCAAAATGGGGAGGAGTATCATAAAGGCAGGTCGATCCTGAAGGGCTCTAAGTCAGCTTACAGTCAACACAGTGCCTTTAACAGACTCTGCCTAACAGCAGAACTGGCCATTTTACTTCACTGTTTTCAAACTCCAACTTCAAAATGCAAGATGGTGATTTAAGAGTATATTTAGAAAAATTCATGAATACTTTGGATTTCTTCTTGCTAAATTGGTCAGATGTTCCCATGCTAAGAGCAGGAAGCATCAGCAGTGCTGAAATAAACACAGCCACGCGTCACACGCGCTCACCACAAGCCGATCACTTGCAGGACCAAGCTCAGCGTAAGCAAGCAGTGCTGCGTCGCTGCTCAGCAGAAGGCACACAGGCGTCCTCAAGCACCGCACGGATCCCAGCAGCAACACACACAGCTGCCCCGATGCAGCGCGGGCATTTGGCTGCTCCTGCTGTGCTGCCCACCAGCACTGCACACCTCCCGCGCCCTGACCTGTGCTCCTGCCCCACACTGCTGGCACACACCCAGACCGCGGGGACACTGCTGACCCTAAGAAGCCGGGCAGCTCCGTGCCGCTGGGGAAAAGGCACCGCTGTGCTGGACAGCTGAGCCTTCCATGAGATGACCAATAAACCAATCATACCAATACTCAGCTCTGATGCCCCAACCCCTCTCTATTTTGTAATATTTTTCCCATTAAATGGTTGTAACTTTTGTCTCTTTCTCTGAGTTGTTCAGTTTCACTATTTCCAGGACGGCAGGGAGTCTGAACATGCCACCACCTTCCCCACTGGTGTTTCAAAAGAAGAAAAGATCCGATTGGAAGGGCCACTCCAAACTGTGCTGAAATAACTTGATGCTTGACCAGGGTCCATGATAGGATTTCTCTACTCCCTTTTTCACCTCAAATCTCCTTATCAGGCATTGAGAAAATTCATTCTTAACTCATCTCCTGCTGGGCCACGTTCCTCAATCTGTCAATCTGTGTGTTGCCTGCAGGATTTTGTCCCTTCCTTTTTGCATGTCCCCTTGCTTAATTCTTTGTCATGAATAAACTGAATACAGATCAGTATCTCTACAGACTCCATATACATCACCCATTTTGCTTCTGTATTTAAAGGCAGCGAGGTCCTGAAGAACTGAAATTTCCTTTCTCTTGACAAATCAAAGTGTGTAAATTCGTTTGCCATAATTTGAACCACCCATAATTTGTTTCATTTTGAACGCTGCTATGACTTGAAACACAGCACAGGTAAGTTGGTTTAAGCTGAGAAGACGTATGTTTGACTTACTTAAATGAGAGGCCATATTCACCAGAAGCATTTTCAGCATCACGTTCTGACACAAATGTTCCTTTTTATTCCAGAAATCATTTCATTTCAGTTTGCAAATCCTAACACTGCTTAGCATTTTACCATGACTTACACACCTTACTTTAAAAAATTAAATGATGTCTCCATTATCAACATTATCCATTATTTTAGAGAATGCCTGGTGATGGTTCAATCCTTTGGGCTTCATGAAATTCACACATTTGTTGACAACTGACATGACAGTCCCCATTTTTAAAGCCTTTGCACATATATTTCCCTGATGTACCATGCAGAGATGTTTCAACAAACCTGAGTTTCTGGCAGCAATTCCATTGTCTTCCATTAATTCTGTAAGCCCCTCTTTTTCACCAACCACTGCTCGGGTGCCATCAGTAGATCTCCCATACACGTAAAGAAAGGTTAAATAAAATCACTTTAATGCCATTTTTACTACTTTGTCCACACCAAAAGATTTCTTCATATCTCTTAATGGTACCAAGGAAATCATTTCTTCATAGAATCATGGAATCGCTCAGTTTGAAAAAGACCTTAAAGATCATCAAGTCCAACCACAACCTAACCACACTACCCTAACAACCCTCTGCTAAATCATGTCCCTGAGCACCACATGCAAACGGTTTTAAACACATTCAGGGGTGGTGACTCAACCACCTCCCTGGGCAGCCTATTCCAGTGCTTAAGAGCCCTTTCTGTAGAGAAGTGTTTCCTCATATCCAACCTAACCTCCCTTGGCCAACTTGAGGCCATTTCCCCTCATCCTGTCACCTGCCACCAGTGAGAAGAGACCAGCCCCACTCTCGCTGCAATCACCTTTCAGGTATTTGAAGAGAGCAATAAGGTCTCCCCTCAACCTCCTCTTCCCCATACTAAATAGCTCCAGTTCCTTCAGTCTCTCCTCGTAGGGCATATTCTCCAGCCCTTCACAAGCCTTGTTGACCTTCTTTGGACCTGCTCCAGCACCTCCATGTCCTTTCTGTACTGAGGTGCCCAAAACTGAACACAGTACTCAAAATGAGGCCTCACCAATGCTGAGTACAGGGCAGGATGACTTCCCTAGTCCTGCTCACCGCTCCATTCCTGACACAAGCCAGGATGCCATTATCCTTCTTGGCCACCAGGGCACACTGCTGGCTCGTATTCAGCTGACTGTCTACCAGTACACCAAGGTCCCTTTGCATCAGGCAGCTTTCCAGCCACTCTTCCCCAAGCCTGTAAGGTTGCCTGGGGTTGTTGTGACCAAAATGCAGGACCCAACACTTGGCCCTACAGAAATTCATACAGTTAACCTTAGCCCATCAGTCCAGCCTATCCAGGACCCTCTGTAGTGCCTTTCTCCCCTCAGGCAGATCAACACTCCCTCATCTGCAAACTTACTGTGCCCTGCCCATGTCCTGGTTGAGCTGATGCAGAGCCAATCTCACACCACTGTGTGGCTGTGTCAGTGATGGGTGCACAGAGAGGGCCGGGTCACTTAGCGGGGCAGAGCCGCTGCCGTGATGGCACGGGACAGGAGACGGCTGCAGGAGGGGCTGGGCCGGGCAGCGTGAGGCCCGCAGGTTGGGCATGCCTGGAATAGAGAGCTAAGTGCCGTATGAAAACAGGTGGAAGTCAAAGGGATTCCTTATTTCATCTCATTAACCAACTCATCTCTCCATGGCAGAGTTGGTCACCAGTGTACAAGTTAGGAACACTTGCTGCTGTGGTGAAGCTGCTTGACCCAACTCACTGTCTTGTTACATTCTTCATTGTCCAGCTCTTTTTCATTACTCAGCAGTGCCAGGTTTCTCACAGCCAGGAGCAGGGGCATGCTTTCCAAAGGAGTAATGGAACAACACCTCCCGCACTGAAAAGAAGAAAAAGCAAGGAAGCCAGAAAATACCAAAAAAAGAGTCAAATAGCAGCAGAGCAAAGCTGTTGAGAAGCTGTTGTGCTAAGCTGCAGGAAGTCAAAACCCTTACCAGTGTGTGTGGTCACCTAGAGATGGTAGGCTGGCCTCTGAATGTTGAAGCATGTATGGAGAGGTTTTTTGGCATGGCGGAAGTCCTTGTGGTTGGAGAGAAAAAAAAAAACACAGGGTAACAGGGTAACTTTTTGTTCTTTAGATGTGAATGCCACTGGGGCACGGGGCTGCCTTGGTGGGTGTCACATCACAGACCTCCTGCCTTGAACACAGTGGCTTCTGCAGAGAAATAACGAAGAACAATTGCAGAGAACAACAGAGCTGAAGTACCCAGATATGTATCAGCAATGCATGGGCTCGGAGATTAAAAGTGCAGGTGGAGAGATGCTATAAAACATTCCCAGGTCTTCTTTAATCTGCAAAAAAAGTGAATTCTACATAAAATAAAATTTCTGCCAAGAAATACAACTTGCAATCGATGTTCATGACACAGGACTTGACTTTGTATTCTGCAGACCTGGACATGATGAGAGTGCCCCAAATGGCTGAGAGACAGCAGTCTATAGCCACTGATCTGACTTCAAGAAGGAACGCTGTCCGTCTGATTCTCAGCTGAAGACATTGCAGCAAAATCCCGGAAGCACCATTAAAAACAATGCTGCAACAATAAGCAAGGCCAAGATTTGGGTCACAACTGAAGTTCTTCGGAAATCTTTTCTCACGCTATTCCACCTCAGAGGCTGAACAATGGCTCTTCACAGAAGAGGGTCCTGATGACATCACATCCTCTGCTAGAAGTTACGCTGCCTCCAAAGTTCAGTGAGAAACATCACCCGCGCTCTGCTGCACCGCCCCGAGGACGATGGCCGGGTCTCCTGCACTGCTCCTCCTGCTCAGCCTGGGGCTCTGTGAGTATGGAAGCGGGAAGAATGGAATTCAGGGCTGTTCGGTGACTGTGGAGACAAGCGGGAGTGGTGGTACTGCAGCGTGATACGCAGCAGGAACAGAGCCTGTTCAGACAGGTGTTGCTGGAGGGGATGGGGGAGAGAGGGGGCATATAGCAGTTGTTAGTGGGGAATCACCTGGCAAAGAAGCTGGGAAATGGCAGCAGCCCCAAGAGGCAGCTGAAGGGCTGCTCTGAAGGACAGCATCCATCTTGAGAGCCCGGTGCTCTCAACACTGACTCCCCACGGACTCCAGCACAGCACCCAAGTGTGCTGGACGCCGAGTCCCTCCCTCTGCATTCACCCCCACAGCCCGGCTGCCTGCCTGCCACACACCACACTGGTGGGGAAGAGCCCTGCCCAAAGGCCCCAGGAGCTCTTCCTGAGCAGCAGCTGAGGGGACATGGCTGACTTCTGCCCACAGGCTGCACCGGCGCCCAGGGACAGAGGAACACGATGGAGGCCAGGTTCTTCAACAGGAATATGAAGCACCCCCAGGAGGGACAGCGGCTGGAGCTGGAGTGCACACCTTACAACAGTGACAGTGGTGTTTCCTGGGTCCGACAGGACAAGGATGGGAAACTTCACTTCATCGTCTACATTTCCACGTTTTCCCGGACCACCTACCCAGGGAATGAGAAAACATCTTCACAATTTGAGGGGTCAAAACAAGGCAACTCCTTTCGGCTGGTGGTGAAGAACTTCAGGGCACAGGACCAGGGGACCTATTTCTGCATCACCAACATCAACCAGATGCTGCACTTCAGCTCTGGACAACCCGCCTTCTTCCCAGGTCAGCAACAGCTTCACCCACTTCGCTTACACCCAGTACCCCTGCCTGTACCTTCTCAATGCTTCTCAATCTCATGTCCCACTCCCCATGTCCCTGCTTCTTTGCCCAAGCCATCTCATCACACACACTGCTCCTCCTCATAGAGGCTCAGGGCACTGTTGAGAAATTAGGAGACCACAGTACTCAATTCATATGGTTTGGCAGCATGTTGTGGCATCACTGTTGAAAATCCTTCCTGTGGTGGCCACGTTTCAGATGTGGTGAGAGAAAGCTCTTGTATTCTATCTCACTGTATTCATCCAATTTTTTTTAGTCACAACAACAACAGCAGCACCCACCACACCAGCTGCCACCACCCAGAGAAGCCAGGTCACCAAGAAGGACATCTGCGTGCAGAGCTCAGATCCAGGTAACCCAGCTGTGGATAGATGAAATAAAGGCCTATGCTGACTACAGGCATTTTGGGATGCAGGGTGAGGGGAAATATCTTGAGCTTCATCAGTGAGATTGCTGATGAGGGGAGGAAACTAACACAATTTGGCATGTGCTGCCCAGGGAAGTGATGAAATCTAGCTTCCCAGAGGTTTTCAAGAGATGAGTGCACGTGGCACTGTGGGACATGGGTTAGAGAGCATAGTGGCCATTCTTGAGCTAGATTATCTTAGGGGTCTTTTTAAACCTCAATGATTTCATGATTCCAAACCCACGTTTTATCCCACTTGGGGTGACTTAAAAGGCACAAGAATTCTGATGACTGGACAGCAGCAAGAAAGGGGCAGCATTTTGAGCCAGCACTGGTTTTAGCCCCAGAAGGGGACATGAGAGGACTTTTGGCTACATGTCCTCCCTCATCTCAATGCCAACAGCAACAGCCCACAACTGGGGATGTCACCTGAGGACGTGCCTGGTCCCCACCCCTCCCTTTGTGCCCTGTGGAAGCCCTCTCCTCACATACACCTACCGCCAGCCTCTCTCAGAGCCACACAGCTCTCTGTGCTGCAGGACCTCCCAGTGGCGCTGCCACAGCTGGACATCACCACAGCTGGGAGATGGGCCTTTTCTCTTTCCTCTCTCTCCTTTCTTCCTGCAGGAACAAGCAACAGGAACATGCTGAATTTTTACTGTGAGATTTACATCTGGGCTCCCCTTGCTGGCGTCTGCCTCGTGCTCCTTGTAGCTCTGATTGTCACCATCGTGCTCTGCCAAAGTAAGTTGCACCCTGACACCCTGCACAGGTTCCTGCAGCCTCACACCACTGAGCACAGCCCACCCCCCCAGGGGAATGGGCTCTCTGCCTATTGCCCTCACACAGCCATTGCATATCCAGGACACAGAAAATGCAGGACTTCTCATGAAATCATTTTCCATATTTTTCTTATCTACACATTTAGCTTCTGAAACATTTATCACATCCTATTGCCAGACAATAAATTACAAAGAGAGAAACGTTACTGTACCCAACTGCATTGACTCTACCTTAGATCCTTAGACCAGGCACACTGCCTTTAATATGCATTGGCTAAAGGCAGTACTCAGTATCTCTCTGCATCCCACTGTAAGTTTGTAGTAGCAGTGAGTAAAACCTCAGCCCATGACACCCTCCTGGTGTGTGGAGACGGATCGCAGCCACGTGGATACAAATGTGATCCCACACCAGGTGGGAACGATGCCATTCACCCTCTTCAGCAATAACTGCTGCCAATGGATTTTCAGCAGCATGCCAGAGTTGCTGGAGACAGCAAAAAGGAACTCGCCCCTGTGCCCCCAGCCTGACATGGCAGCTCTGAAGCCGAGCGCTGAGGGAATGGGAGCTGCAGCAGTGCCCAGTGCATGGCTTTCCCCACACATGAGCTCAGTTCGCATGCTCTCAGCCTATAGGAGATAGGAAAGCAGTGAGTTGCTGGGGAATACCAGCCCTACACAGCAGCTGCACTGCTTTCCTACCCTGTGACTTCATATCTATGAACTGTTTGCTTTCTTCATTTTAGAGACCAGAAGACGACGATGCAGGTGTAAGAGGTCAGTATGTGACAAAGGGGATGCTTTTATCTTGAAGTCTGTAGCATTAATACTGGGCCAAAAGGCAAGCAGGTGGCATAGGAAACACCGAAATGCACCTGGACTTTCTTCTCCCAGCATACAGTAGATAGGAGGGGACTGTGTAATGGTTGAAGGGGGGAGAGGGGAAAAAAAAAGAGATAAGCAAACAGAGAAAAGAACCTTACATCATTCAAATCACTGAGCACTGATGATACTACACACAAAGCCAGGATGCATGAGCAGAATCCAAAACCCTCTGGACACCACCCAGTGCTCATCCCTTCACATCTCTCTATCATCCCAAGCCTCCAAGAACACACTGTCAGAATAATAACGTTGCAGGCTGCAGTTTATCACTTTTGAACTCCCATTGCCCAGCAGCAGCACGCACTTTGCTTCTGCAGCCTGACCTCCCTGCAGCTGGTCTCACCCAGCCTGCTCAGCAGAAAACCACTTCTGCACTTTGCAAGGTTGGTGCTGAGCCCACTGCAGGGCTGTCACGGAGAAATGCTCGACCACGGAAATCCCCCATGCTGCTCCAATTACACCAGCACCATGCAAGCACTGCAAAAGAGAGGTTGCAAACAGCAGTTTCATATCTCTGCAGCCCCCTCTGCAAATGGAGCACTTTGCAGCTGATAAATTCAGCCTGCTGGTTACACATCCAATGAGTTTCATAGTCAAGACAGAGATATGTTTTGTAAACAATTTAATTGCTCACTGCTAGTAATAGGGAAAACCTCTCTAAACTTGCATTTACTGAAAAGGGATCTCTAAATCTATGTTTGCAGCCCCTGCAGAATATTGGGGCTTTTATTTAGAAGGGCACCTTTTCTTCCCACTGGCTGAGACAAAGCACACTGGAAGCCTATTTCTTGTATTATTTTAACTACTGCTTAGTATGCTCTGTATGCTGCATGAGTGCAAGGGGACACAGCAACGCTCGCAGCTGGCTGGGAGGTCCCAGGCTGCACAGTGAGCTGAGCAGCGGGATAGGAACTACCTCTCTGCTCACTGCACATCCAACTAAATCCTTTTTTTCCCCTCTCTAGACCTCCAAATGGGAAGCCTGGTGCAAAACCCAGTGTGCCAACCCGACACATATGAGCAGCTGCAGCGCCCAGCTGCTGGTCAGCATCTGGGAGCCACTGCTGCCAAAGGCCATCTCCCAAATAGCTACTACTCTTCAAGCATGCTATCCTGAGAAATCCAGAAAGACAGCAAAGGAGCAGAGTCACACAAAGCCAGCACCTCCCTGAAGCACAGCTCTTACAGAACCAGAGCTTTTCCATTGGATTCCAAAGGCCCAACAGCACCTTTAGACCCAGCAGAACTCTGCGGTTCCAGCAGAAGAAAGTGGTCAATCCTGATGCAAACACCCATTGGTGATAAGTGGAAGAAGAAATAAGGATATTGACTGGACATCTGCCCTCTTTTTTGTGGTGCTGCGCAGCCCCCTCAAAGTTTCATAGAGTCACAGAATGGCTCAGGTTGGATGGGACCTTACAGACCGTCACATCCCAACCCCAGCCATGGGCTGAGTGCCTCTACCGGGTCAGGCTTCCCAGGGCCCCATCCAACCCAGCCCTGAGCAAAGTTTCATCTCATGTAACAGAGGGCTGCATTGAGAAAGCAAACATGGATATAAGGGCTGTACTTTCGGGGGGGTTTACACTCCTGCAGGCTGAAGTTTCTTATTTCCCCTTTGCTCCCTTCATCCTGCTGCTAACCCCACACCCACTGTGCTCAGCACCTCTACCTGGGCACAGAGTGGGACTTCCCTTCTTTCTGGAATAAATGGTTAGGTATTAATAAGTTAACAGCCTCTGTTATTTGCTTTGGCTAAGCAGGACTTTCAGCATACTTGGGGCACTGTGAGTGAGAGTTCTGTTTATTTTTTCACCTCTGTGTCTTATGTAAATATTTCCTCATTACAGTGACACGTCGACACCTGAGATAAAATAAAGCAACGTTTCCAGACAGATTCACTAATGCTTCTTTCTTTCTTTGCTTTCTAGCCTCAGAGAAACCAAAACCCCATGTGAAAATTTAACTGAGGGTTTGAGGCAGTCACGTGTAAGGGCATCAGACACTGCAGTTTAAGTTCCAAATTACTGCAGCCTTGAGACAATCTCTGCATTGATTTTCTCAGGGAGACACAGGATGGGTCCAAAAACACTTCCCTGCACCATGAAGGTGGAGGAGGTTAAGGTTTCAGTGTTGTCTCCAAGGGGTTGATAAAGGCCTGGGGAAAAACAAAGAACATGAAACTCTTTGAGGGGGGGGGGGGGGGGGGACGGACGGACAGCAGGACAGCTGGGGATGAGAGAAAGAGAGAAGCAGTTTTTCAGCTTAGCTCCTATCATACTAAGCTGAAAAAAGACAGAGTAAATGAGCACATCTAAAGCTCATCACTGCTTCACCATCCTCTACAGCTGTTTCCTCACTGTTCTCAGTCATTGCACTGCAGCTTTTGGCAGCCCCACATGCACTACATGCAGCCACTCTCCTGTAACCCATCAGGCAATGCTCCAACGATGTTACCCCAAAAATCCTCTCCCAGCAGCTCAGGTGGTTCCCATACCAAGTGCAAACCTAGTGCAGGAATTACCCTCGTGCCTCACGTGGCACAGACGCAGCCACACAGCTATTGAGATGTAAGAAAATAAAAAGCAACCCTAACTAAAGAAATACAAAACGCCTCCCAAACAGAAAACCAGGTGTAGCATTTAACTGTAAAGCACTTCAGAAAAGAAAGTGCAAGCAGCTCAGGCAGATGAAAAGATGAAGCTCTACAGCTGGCGTGTCTCATGCAGCAGCTCTTCACACTGATGTTAGCCCCATTGGTTGCAGATATATGGCTGCGTGCACAACATGGTAGGTGACATACACTGAGATAAAGGCCTTAACACTCAACAGAGAACCTGGCAGAAGAATTACTCTGTATTCTTTCCCCTGTATGCTCTGCTGCTCTTTAAAACAAAACAATCCATGCGTGCAATATTTAGTAGAGCTCTGCTGCTACGAGAGCCCCCGGAGGTCAATCCTGTAGGGAAAAGCAGGCAAAGCACAGGAAAGCAATACTCTTAGTGTGAAACACGCATATTTGGACATGCAACTACTGATGTTATACAGATACTCCACTGTGCAGGGCTGCACCAAGATCCTGGTCCTGGAGGGAGACTGATGCAGCCAAAGCCATCCCAACACCACAGATGAGCATAGTGAAGGACCTGGAAGCAGCATACACTGTAAGGAATCTTAACTTGCACACAAAATCAACATTTGGGGGAAAAACTACAATGCTGCCAGGTGCTTCAGCATTCTGAACAGAAGAAGTACAATAAGGGAAAAGAAATAGTGACAGAGACCTGAGAAACACAGTAGAGGCAGTAAAATATGACTCTCCTGTAAAGAGTTTTCTTCCTTCTGATTCATCTCGTATAAAACCTACTCAACACACAGGGTCAGCACGACCTGTCCATCACTGAGTTCATTCCAGTTTGCACTGACACTGTGCTGCTAAGCTACATTCAAAGTAACCCACCAGATTATAGAAAAAACACATTAGTTGTAAAGCAGAATACAAACTGGCCAGACTACCAGGGCTTTGTATTTGGAATGTGCAGATAAAGCTCTGCTCCTCTATGGAACCTATTGATACTGCTACCCAAATGCATACCTTATAGGCAGAGCTCATGCACAGCCAGCTCATGCACAGTCCACACAGGCATGGAGAAAACAAGGCATTATCCTTTAAGTTAACCCACACAATGAAAATCATAGAGGATAAAGCAAAAGTTTAACTTTCAAAGGCAGTTGGCAAGGAACAACAGACTGTTATCTCACACATCTTGTTAAACCACACTTCTCTTGTGCATAAATATTGAGGCTTGCATTAAGTTTTGAGTGCAAACCCAACACTGCATTACATCTTTACTCATTATAGATCATCTCTGGTGCTCTCTCATCTTTTTCTTCTGTTCTCAAAGCACTGTTCCCTACGCTGGAAGGAAGAGCATAAGAATGGGGATGGTTTACAGGACATAAAGTTTCCAGTGACACACCAGTCTCTGCAGGGAAAACCTGAGAGAAGAAAACAGTATTTTGAGGTAGGCAAACTAATCTTGCACGGAAAACCAAACCCAAACTTACTGCTTTGCTAAATGCGGTGAGTTGGCTCTCAGTAACCATAAATAACTTGAAGGCTGAAGTTTAGCAACAGCCGTGTTGTAAAATGCGATAAAGAATGAAAGCAACAGGAGGAGTGAAATCTAAGTTAGCAGGAATCTAACTCTAACTCATTCCTCCTAATGTATAGCTTTTGCTACAGCTGCTATGCAAGTTAATTAACCTGACTTATGGACAGAAGACTCAAATCAATACAGCATTTCAGCAGAGAAACGCTGATTTTTAGCAGGCATGGCTGAATGACCAGTTTGCAATTGCTGCCTGCAATTTACAGCACTGAAAACCCTGCAGGAAAAGGTTTTCTTTATTCAAAAATACCTCACAGAGCAGCAGACAGGGCTGAAGGAGCCAAAGGACAAAGTCATGTTAGAATGCCATGGTCACAGTACCAGAAAAACATCCAGTAGCTTTTAACAAGCACTTGAAGTCAAAGGTTACGTGCTAGTTTCATTGCAACTCCAAGTCCAGTGCAGCAGGCAGAAGTTACAGTGATGTGGATACATACAGAACCTTCCACTTACTGTGCAGCAGTCTCATTAAAAGGCATTGCAGTGCAAGAGCATCAAAATTTGGTATAGAAGCTCAGAGACAACTGCAGTACTTTAAAACGCTTTAGAAGCATTAAGCAGAAGTATCTGATTTTAAAAACACTGTGGATGTTTCCAAACTGCAGAAGAGAAAATGGACACGTTGGCTGCTGATCAGATCTGAAATAAGAAAGCCTCCTATTATTATTTACTCTTTGGGCAAAGGAAACAATTCAGGTAGTAGCAGGAGATAAACAAAGGGCAGCTCTAAGAAGCAAAGTGCAGGCAGTGCCTCACAACCACCCAGCACCACATCGCAATGCCTCATACAGATAAGCACTCTGTACTCAGACAACGAGCATCATCTGTTGGTGGAGCTTCAAAACTGCAAGCAGTTATCAAGCAAGCACACAGCTAGGGAAAGAACTGCAGTCATCTGGGGCTAACAGTCAACACTGTAAATTAGCTATATGTCTATAATGTGAATTATTTAGAAAACAGGATCACACTTAAAAATTCAACTCAGAATGTTTCCAATGCACTGCCATCTAATAGCTGCCATTTTTGTACTTTGAGAACCGTATCAGAGGCATTTTCAACATGGGCTTATTATGTTCACACCAGCACCAAACCATGAGCAATGTAACAGAACAACACAGTGAAGTGCAAGGTTTTGCACTTGGGCTGGAGAAATCCCAGGCATCCAAACAGACTGGAAGGAGCAGTCCTTGAGAGCAGCCCTGCAGAGAAGGACCTGGGGGTCCCGATGGATGAAAAACTTAACATGAGCCAGCAGTGTGACCTTGCAGCTTGGAAAGCAAATGGGATCCTGGGCTCCATCAGAAGAGGGGTGGCCAGCAGGGACAGGGAGGTGATTGTCCCCCTGTATTCTGCTCTTGTGAGGCCCCATCTGGAGTACTGCGTCCAGGTCTGGAGCCCCCTGTACAAGAAAGACAGGGAGCTGTTGGAGAGGGTCCAGAGGAAAACCATGAAGATGATCAGGCGACTGGAGCATCTCCCCTACAAAGACAGGCTGAGGGAGCTGGGCTTGTTCAGCCTGGAGAAAAGAAGGCTGTGGGGTGACCTCATTGCAGCCTTTCAGTACCTAAAGGGAGCCTACGGACAGGAGGGGAATCAAGTCTTTGAAAGGATTGACAACTGCAGGACAAGGGGAAATGGTTTTAAGTTGAGGGAGGGAAGATTTAGGTTGGATGTCAGGGGGAAGTTCTTTACTATGAGAGTGGTGAGGTGCTGGAACAGTTGCCCAGAGCTGTTGTGGATGCCCCGTCCCTGGAGGTGCTCAAGGCCAGGTTGGATGGGGCCCTGGGCAGCCTGGTCTGGTATTAAATGGGGAGTTTGGCAGCCCTGCGTGTGGCAGGGGGTTGGAGACTCATGATCCTTGAGGTCCCTTCCAACCCCGGCCATTCCGTGATTCTGAGAACAGAGCTGCTCCTTAGGGAGGAGGGAACTGTTTTCTTTTTTTTTTTTTTTCCCTCCATTTAATCCATATGTCATCACATTTTAATACAAAGCAATTCCACGCAAAAGAAAGGATGGAAAACAATTTCACCAAGACTAGGAAACCTACATGGAAAATAATATCCTCACCTGTTTATTGTTAGTTTTACCACTCGGTAACCTGGTTGGTTGGAACTCAGTGTGAATACAATAGAAGTTTTGCAGAAAGTCACACATCTGCATTGTTCACACGTACCAAACACATTTCAGGCTCAAAACGTGTGTGCCTTGACTTGTTGCTCTTAGTGTCTCTTTCAGGATGTCCACTGTCACTGATCCAACAGAGTCCCACTCAGTCTCTCAAGTCAGGTGACACACATTCAAAAGGTGGAGATGTCTCACAGACGGTCTTCTTTGTAGTGCATTGTGCTAGTGCATTCAACCAGTGTGTCAGAATTCAACCATGTAAGCTTGGGTTTTTTACTCCACAATACAGGAATAGAATTTTACATGTAGCTTTGCATGCCTTATGGCTGCTTGCCCTACTATAGGACAGTGCAATAAATACAAATATCTGCACACTAGAAAAAGATTGAACTGCCATGATCTACACCTTGTTCATGAGTACAAATTTACCTAGTCAACAATATGACAAATTTAGCAGAAAAAGTGGCAATGGCAGTAATAGTCTACTACAAAAACAAGGCTAGAAGCAAAGTGTTCTCAAGCTACAGAAAATTTGCTACCTCCTAATACGTGACGTAGGGCCCAATTCTGCCAAGTGCAGCGTCGTGACCAGAAGACTGCATCAGAACATGCTTTTCCCCCATTTAACAATGAATAATTATACAATTTATTTGGTTTTGATAACTGCTTATAAATAGCACACTATAATGACTATTAAACTATACAGCAACATGACATTTATAGCCTAACCCTGAATACAAAGTCCAAAGAACATGACTACGAAGGCCAGAGAGCAAACGTCATCGACTAAAAGCATTTCCACTTCAGAATTTCCTTTTATTGAGTATTCTTTTACACAAACATTTGAAACCTAAGGAACAGGATTTCCTATTCCCTCTGTTCCAGCAGTAATCTATCCACACATCACCCTTATAAATTAGTGATGGATTTTAACAGGTAGCCCCTTAGGGCTATATATTTATATATTTTATATATATGCACATTTACTTTGAATTCTATGTAAAAGTTGAAAAAATGTTTGAAAGAAAAACTCAGAATATATCACAGCTCTTTCAGCAAAAAAAATACAAATTAGTTTTATAACCACTATTCAATTTATCAAACTTTTTTTTTTTTCTGAAGTATTTACTTTTAATTATGTACACATTACAGGAAATAAAACTTTTTCCACAAACATTCTCTAAGGTGACAGTTACTGATAGATGATAGCAGGAGGAATATTAAACAAATGGGGGTGGATCCATTTCTGCTTTTAAAAAGTAAAAAGTCACCATATAATTGAGTACAAAAACCTGCATTGAATGACAACTGCTGGTGTAGTAACTTGATCAGATATGGAGACCAAGAGTATAGTAAAGCCCTATGGTAATAATATTTCTGTAGCATTTCCACTTGGTATGTATATACTAAATGTTGGCAAAGTTTCTGTAGCATTAGCTTATACAAACATAGGAGTCCTCAGTCTGCTGCATAAAATGGAACAGGTGTGTTTTAATTCTCCCCAAATGCACCTGAATTGCAGAGTGTCACTTACAAACCGCATAATGAAGCTTTTCTTCAGAAAAATATCTGTTTGGCATCTCCAGGACTCTGTTCCATTGGACAATAGGGGCATTTTAATCTGGGGACAAAGACAGCATGTTAGAATGGTGGTAATGCAGACAGAAGCCCAGTAGCAATATGCTTTCTGGAGACTTAGCACTGCTGAAGCACAGCTAAGCACTAAGTTTCTTCCTCCACCACAAAGGTATCAGACTGGCAGTGACACTCCTTCCTCTTTTCCCCCCAGCAGCACACAACAAAAATACCTGAAGGCTCTGCTGAAAGTTACCTTTCACAAAAAGAAACCTTATCCCATCTTTTTTTCCTCTAATTATGTTTTCTCACCTTCTACCCACTCTCCTCTGAATTATTAAATACCAGGAAATTATTCTTTATGGTTAATCTATTATTTAAGCTTTGGGGTTAGTTTGTTGCATTTAAGCCATTATAAGCAGGCTGGTGGCTTTCAGTGTGACTTCGTTAACATCCAGTCAGTCTTACTCCCTGATTCCCAAAATGCTGTCATTTCTCAATCCACAAAGATCAGCTCCTGCAGGCTATGGCTAAATAGGTCAGCCTGTCCTCCCTGCTGAGGTCTCCACCAGCACAATTCCATCTGCTCACTGCATTTCTTCTAGCACTGATGCATTTTCCCCCATCTCTAAGTTTGCACCTTTCATTCCCCAAAGTTAATTTTGTCAGAGCTGTTCTGTTACTAAAACTGATGAACAAAAGCATCAGGAATGAGCGACCACAGACAGGAATAACATAGCAGTAAGCTTACTGGCTTAAAAACGGATGAAGTTATCCCAAAAGTATACCTTCCCTTTTTCTTGTTTGTTTGTTTTAAAAAGAGCAAAGCATGCAAACATTACTCAATGTTTTCAATCACAGTATTACTTGTTTTCATACTGGATGTCACAAAACAACCAAGAGCTCTAAATTAAGCCAACAGCCTTCACAGAAGCTGCAAACATTCAATCCACATTACCTTCTTCCTGAAGGAAATCTGTACAGCTCTCCCCCAAGTTTTCCTCCTTTCCAAAAGGCCGCAGCTACCAGGGGATGATAATTCAACTACCCACTCAATTGCTAAGCCATATTTCCTCACAGATGTACTTCCCCTGCCTACATTAAAAGGTGTTTCCACCATTACAAGCCTTGCTCCCAGTGAAAAAAACAGGTGTGCAGAAGTCTCTCTTTGAATTTTGTGATGACATGGTGGCATTTGGAGCTTGGAAAGTTACTCTGTTCACTACATTCCTTCATGTATTCCCTTTCTACAACATCAGAGGGTTTCTTATGCTATTCTCCAGCACATCAGCTCAGCCACCTGATTTCAAAGTCATACTCCAAGACTTACAAGCTTCTACCAGTTATGGAATGGGGACGCAGCGTTCCTCAAATGCCACACTCTAGTCTTAAGATTCATCATTCTCTATACTTCACTTGGAATGCAAAAAAATGGTACTTACTTGCTGCCATTAAACATTTTATTCAAAGCATCTCTTGATATAATATGACCACAGACTAATTTCATAGGTGGATTATTATCTGTTGTTTGTTGACGGAGAATGGGACAAGCAAATATTGAATGGTACCAGCACTTTTTACCAAGGTCCACCTCAATCTGTGAAAAAAATGAAGATGATTTATCTTGAGAAGCAACATTTCCAGACAATTATTCCTTTACGTCACAAATCCCTTAAGAACTGTAACTCAGCACTGAAGGCAGCAAAGTCCATCATGTTGATGCTTCACAACTTCCCAGTCAAAAACACTTCATTGTGATCTTAAAATGGTAATTTATGTTGCTCTCCCTCCCGACTCCCTAAAAAAGCAGAGTATTCTGACAAAAGACAGGTGTATATTTTAGTGTAGATCTGTGCTCTGTTAGGAAAACTGAGCTGATGACCCAAAAGGCATTCTATTTTCTAGCCAGTGATTTCTACAGCTTCCTAAAGGACTTCCCCCTCACCTAAAAATCCCATCAATATTAAAGTGCATCAGAATTATTTCTCTTCAGCAGTAACACAGAAAACACTGGTGCAAAAATACTCCTGCCATCAGCACTAAATGACTTCAGAAAGTAACACCTCAAATAGAAAAGAGCACATACATGACTTAAGGAAAGGACTGACTCAAATGTGCAGGGCTCAAATGTGCACACTTGAGGATTCCACTCTCACTGTTACAAAAAAGCAGCTGAGAAAAAACACATGCACTGAAGCTACATATGAATCTCTTCTAGCTACAATCAGTGAGGTTAACACAATCCATGCCCAGTTTGCACTAAACAGGATTTATTTCCAAATCAGGAGCAGGTCACTGGAGAGCTGCATGAGCCTAGTAAAAGCTGTAAAGGGAAAACAGGATTTCATAATAACTCAGCTTCCTTTTAACTCAAGAGCTGTGCTGGAAGCATAATGCACTGGATCCCAATGTATACCCCCAGACACAGATCCAGCACTACATCTTCTCCTTCATAACTGCCTGATTAAGTGTCAATGCAAAACAACCTATGAAGAGATCTCAAGCCTAATTGGAGGAAGTTCATGTTCCCCAGTGAGATTCAAACTTTATCAGCCACAGAAGTGGAAGGGGACTCAGCTGTCCATGCTTATGTTTTATGCAAGTCCTGTACGTGGGTGCTGCTGAAGGCAGTGCCGTGCCTATGGCAGCCTGCACAGCTGGTCATACCAGTGGCCCTTGTGCAAGTAAGTATGGGTGGTGATTCATGCACAGCTTCGCTATGAGCTGAGCCTACAAACAGAAAAGCAGCAGCCAAGTCTATTAGCCAGGCTGGTTGGCAAACGTGCACACAGCACAGGGGTTGAAACCAGATGATTATTGTGGTCCTTTTCAACCCATTCATTGACCCCCAAGGCCATTCTGTGGTTCTGTGATCAGCCTGAGCAGAGATCCTGAAGTCTCTGTATAGGAAACCTCAGACCCTGGAGTTGCTGGAGCTGGTGGTTATGTATGACATCCCTTAGCATTCAGCACACAAGCAGCCTGAAACCTGCATTTCCATGAGAGATCCATCTGCCCCATAACAGCTCAGCATTAACTCACCGGTAGTTCATCCTTCTGGTTCCAAACACCTGTGCACTGCCTTTGTTCAATAACTGCCTTGATATTAATTAGAGCTGGTAATGCTACACAACCTGCTGAAAAACTGCAGGAAAAAAAAACAAAAAACCAACATTAATATAATGTGAGTTTTAGCAAATAACTATTTCTTGTTTTTCTATTTTAAAAAACTTTTAGATTCAACAGTGTTATACTATTTCATTCAATTTGTGTCCGTGCTTCTGAGTAAAGAAAGAAAACAAATGTAAGGAAATATTGTCAGGCAAGAGAAGGAAGGAAAGCACAACATGCAGTGACTGGAACAAGAGCAGCAGTATACAGCTGTACTGTGGCAGTGCCTTAACATTCTGCCTGCTCTGAGAGCTACTCATTTCCAGAACTTCCCACGTTACTTTAAGGAAAATACTTCAAAGCATTAACAAAGATTTTTGACAATTTAACAGACATTTAGATGGCCAATAACTTCAGTCTAACAACAGTGCTTCGGGCCTGGAAATCAGAAACAACAGAAACAGAATTTATCAGCCTGCTTCTCTAGTAAATCATTTTGTTATTTGTGCATGTTTTATTATCATGACCTTCCTCTCCTCTGCTCCTCCAGAGGCTTATTTTTAAGGTTTCTACAGCAATGGCTAGTTTTCTTGTGAGGGATGTGCCTGAAGCCTACCAGCCTGCTGCCTGCTATTTTAAAGAAAAATGAAATGAAGTACCTCTCCTAATGAGTGGCTTTTTCATTCCTTGCACTTGGCTTTTTGTTGGTGTCAGCACTGAGTAACTTGTGTTAACTCTTTGGGAAGTTTATACAGGTGGTATCATAAAAGTACTACTGCTTTAGCTGTTCTACACTACATCTCTAGATGAGTCCAATGGGTGTCTAACAATTCAAGTAAAACATAAATATGAATAACAATTTGGTATCCTGCTGTCCTTCAAGACCTCGAGCAATGACCTCCTCAGTGCATTAAGTTTTCCTATTGACTCCACACAGTAATTCAGACCGTAAGACCTGAATTAGACACACATTGAAGAAACCAATCAGTCTTTAAAAGAAAACTACAGCAGGTGACTGCTATCAACATTCTAAAAAGCAGTACATTTGATAACAGGGATTTCGCTTTAAGCTAGTTTAATTTTTAAAGGATTTGCAGCACCAAAGGTCACGTCAGTTTCAAACAGCCTTATTTATGACACGAATATTGACACCACCTGTGTAGTAAACATGTTGCAGCACAATCAAATTCAAATTGGGCTCAAACCAAGAGACCAACAGATCCAAATATGAGGGATTTTTCCACTTCATTGAAAATCTCAGACACTTGCACTGAAAGCTGCAGCATTACAGTGGCAGCACAAAAGGATGGTCACTCATTTCACTGCAACAGGAACAAAATGAGAACAAACAACCAAAGTTATAGATATCCATAATTTAGGCTATCTATAAAATCCTCTAACTGAAACTGTTTTTGTTTATTCCAGGAAGACAACTCATGTGGAAGCACTCCCTTTGTTGTAGTTTATGACAGAGGCGTGAAACAGGAGAAGCAGAAGGTAGGACAACTTCAAACAGAGCTCTAAAGGAGAATAATAAAATGCAAATAGTAGTTAAAAAACAAACCCAGGAAGAGGTAAGGAAACTAAGGAAGCTTTTGCTGAGTACTGAAACTAACCCTGAAAGATGCATGTAATTTATTTTCCATTAAATGCTTGAAATAGAAACCAGAACATCAGATAATTGGCAGCCAAAGGTTAAATAGCAGCTGATCTGTATTATTTCTGAAAAGCTAGAAGGAGATTAAACTGCTTTTTCTTAACATTTTTGACAGCCTACTATCAATTTGCATTTTGTCAGATTAGCTACTGGGCTTCAAAGTGCCTTTATCCTTTGCAAATGAGGGCCAACAAATAGTTTGGAAATTTGAGCAGTTAAAATCACAACCTGATTTAAACATTCTTGTAAGGAGAAGACAGGTGAAAAAACATGTGGATTAAAAAGAGATGATCAAGTGCTGACAAAATCATGGCTGGAGCTTTAGTGCTTTGTGGTTACACAGCAGGAACAGTTTTCACACACTTGTTGTGGAAATAAATGGCTGATGGCCATCCTCATCCTTCTGTCTAAGCTACAGAAGCCAAGATCCTTCCATGAATGCTTCCTTTTGAGCTGAAAAGATGCTTCCTCTCCAGCTGAGAAAGTCCAGCACACCAGAATCTCTCATCATTCACATCTTTGCAAATCTCATTGGAGGTAATTGTAACCACACTCTTTACTTCACACGAGCTAAATAAGACTACCTGTCAGCATTTATTTTGTTCTCAATTAGAAACAGAAACCAAAACTCTATGTACTAGGTCTTAAAAGCAAGCAAAAAGCAGCATACCTAACACTGAGTGGTGATTCAACTGAGAGACCCAGAAGAGCACAGGCATCTCTTGTGAAGATGTCACAGATGTCCGCCCACTGATTTGCATCTAATAGATGAACGTACGGCGAGTTCTCTATGCCTTGCCTCAGATACACCAGGCTGCCCATCAAAACCTGAATATCTGTGAGGGACGAGGAACAGTTAGTTGTTTTATGCTATGAATAGAAGCTGGCATCTTCACTTTTAGACTGTACGAGAGAAACGAGCAGAAGTGGAAGATATACCAAAACAACGACACACATCCTCACCTCTACAACCTGTAATTCCAGCCACCACAGAACAGACACTTTCACCTATGAGAGCCCCAGTGTGCTATGAAAATAAATGAAAATAATGACCGAACACTTGGAACATGATTTGTATTTAACTACCACATGTCACTTCCAAGTGCCTTGGTCACAACGAGGGGAATAAAACCTTACCTTTCTGGTGGTTTAGGGCAAATGGCTGGAAGTTTTTCGCATACTGAAGTGCTTCTCTTTGATTTGCTGTTCCACCCATCAATAAACTAATGAAATATAATCTGTGTAGTTTGAACTCCAGTGAACTATTCTGTGCCATAAGCATTTCTCTGTTGGATACCGCCCACCTGGAAGAAACGAGGAGGTACAAAGGGACGTGACACAGGAGTAATTAAATGTCAGCCCACATGATATCAAATTATTACAATTATCAAACATCTATTTCAAGAAGGTGACTGTTCCTTGAACTTCTATTAGCCTACGTGGAGCACAGAAAAGAGTAAGATCCTTTACAAGTAGGAGTTATGCTGCATGCACAATACACGTACAACATACTTCTAGTGCTGCATAGGTTAGCCCGTGCCTTCTAACACAGCAATTGGAAGGCAAGACTGATTTAGGCACAATAGAAGGTAGAAATAGCTGAAATTAATTCCTATATTTGAGTTAATGTCACTGAATCTTAACAATTACAGTCTTCTGCTGCATGTCATACAAGTTTGACCAACACTTTCAACAACATATTTTCCAAATTCCTCATTTCCCAACATCTTCTGCTGCCACTGTGTTTGTGTGTATGTTGCCCTGGAGAGGGGAAGTTCATCTATGGAAGCATCAAAGAACAAGTCCATGCACTGCAGGTACAAGGGGAAGAGAAATCAGTCAGGATACGGTACGTGGCTCTGCTAAAAATATGATTTGTGTTATTTTCAACTGTCTGCAATAGAGGCTGTTTTTCCAAACTAGCTTTTAGACAAGCTTTCTGTTTTTTTGTTCTCTGAGTGGCAGCATTGATTTGGATGAGAAGAAAGCAAACAGAGAAGCAAGGCCTGAGGTGTTTGGACCAGCGTGTTCCATCCTATTCAAAGGATTTGCAACAGAAAAAGAAAAAGCAAATGATGGCTAAAACATTCAACTCACATACTCCCCACCACAGTTCAAAATCATCAGTAATCACAACATCTGTCTTCCTAACACCTCTCAAAATGATACTTTCAGAGTGTTTTCAATTCTGTAACTCAGATCTATCCTCAAGTACTTCATATTTTTTAAGTTTACTGTACACTATGCAAACTACAGCTCTCTTCTAACTCCTAGGTGGAATTTAGTTAGATTTAGTTAGGATGAATCTCATAAACCCTGACAAAGATTAAAGTAAGCTTAAACCATGCCCCAGAGGTCACAATGAATACCAAGACCTTACTGCTTTACAGACACAGAGGATGACAACACCTATTCCCTGGGAGACTACAGTCAGAAGTTCTGAACCTGCCAGTAACTCCCATCAAAGCTTCACAAAGAGGGTTCCTCCTGATCACTGCTGAGAAACATGGGAAACTACATCAGCATCAGCAATTCTGAGGAATAACTGCATTTTGAGACACAGCTCAGTTCTTAAGCTGGATAGAGTTTTGTCACATTTTTCACATTTGTCCTAACAGCTACATTTTTTACATAAGAATTTGTGCCCAACACCAGGCAAACAGAGGCAGAGAGTTTTTGCCCTAAAAAGTCACACTATAAGCAGAAATGAGGCAGGGTGGGGGAGGGAATCCAGCATACAAATTGAACTAACAATACATTCTATTCTCCGTCTAATTCAGCTATCTGGGGAATAAGGCTTCCTTTGAAGAAGGACCATGCCTTCTCCTTTGTTTGAAAAATATTCAACACATTGCAGGAATGACACAATGTGGCTAAATTGCCACGAATAAGACACAGGGCCTGGGTAATGTGAGCTAAAGCAAAGTTAGTGACTTGAGGTAGATGGACATAACAGCAATAATTTACTGTTCCTCAGAAAGAGAGCATCCTTTACAACAGCTATGTTACTACTTGAACTACAGGCAGTATGTGGTGTAGCCAACATTAAATTCTGCTTCAGCTGCATCACAAAGCATTGCAGTGCTGCTTCCCTTCATTTACCCAATGCAATGGCAATAAACCAGCTGAGCTTTCCACCTGTGTAACTATATGCAAAGGTTACCTGGGTCAAACTTTGCATGACTCAGAGCTGTACTCCAGGATTTTACTTCAGGCTTGATATCAGAGCATCCTACATTTAGTGTAGATGCCAATGACCTCTGAATTGACATACAGCTGAGCTGGTTCATGTTACAAGTGGAAAAATGCATTCAAGTACATTTCACATAAGTATTTAGTTGCCAAATAAGGCCAAAAAAGAAAAAAAAAAAAGCATTTTAGGTGTACAAATTAAGATCTAGAATGAAATACATTTTCAATGTTTTGTTCCATGTCTCTTACTTTCAAAAGGTTGCTAAAAAGCTATTTTATTTTTTCTTGCTTTTGAGCAAGCTTACCAAAGCCACAAGAATAGGCTGAGGGTTGGTTTGGTACTTTATTGTTTTTAAAAATAAAAGTTGCTCTGATTTGTACAGCATAGATACGTACCCACTCCTGGAAACTATAAAACCATGAGATATTTCATCATCTTTCCCTTATAGCACCATCTTACAAGTCTAGTGGTTGGAAGGTGATGAAAATATTTTAGTCTGAGGCTGACTGATAACATCTCAGCTACTCTCAGACTTCAGGTAATGCTGAATGCTCAGACAGAACCTCCAACTCTTGGACTCCTCGAGTTGTTTTGTTCAGATCACACTTTCAGCCCACGCTTCCACCTGCAACTCACACACCAGAAACACTTTCTGGCTACCAGGACATATTATGATATTAATGATCACCTACCTGGCAGTAGTCCTTACAGATCACATCTATCCTTTCATTCCCTCTTCCCAGTCTTTATCTGCACTAAACAGGGAACTGGTTTGAGGAAAAAGTGATACAGTTGATCCTGAATCTAAGTTCTGCTCACCACCAGGGCTTGGTGAAGCAAAGAAGACTTGGTGATACCAAACACCTTTATTAAGTTCTACTGTCCTCGACAGCTGGACCTTTGTGTATAATACTCACTAGTGTTTCACTGTAACTAAGGTAAAGAACCATCATGGCAGATCACCGGTTCTCTAAGTTAATTTTCCTCCCAAAAGCTTAAATTAACCCTTAATCCTTTGTGGTTGGATTTGATGATCTTTAAGGTCTTTTCCAACCTGAGCAATTCTATGATTCTATGGCTCTCAGGATCCTTTTCTTAGTTAAGCGTTGGCCATTGGGAGGGACAACAAGAGAACAACTGGAAAACATCTGCTCAATAATTAAGACGTCACAAAGAACAAATGAGGACACATCAAAACAAGATAATATTTAAAGCCACAAACAATGGATTTATTAAAAGAATTTCTAAAAAGGAGGAAAAAAATGAGCAGACTCACTCTAATGCAGGTCTCAGAACTCTAACTTTTAATGCTTCCAATATTCGATTTAATTCCACAAATGGTTCTTTCTGACTCTGATCTATTGATAGACCAGATTCCTGAAAAACAAAGGCACGCTTCAGGTTAAAGCCTAAAAAAGAGGCAATTAAACTGCTGGTTTTTTTTCAGACAGTTTCAATATTCACCTGGAAAATTAGCATTCAAATAAGGATGCTATCACAAAGCATAACGCTCCACGTTCAATAACATTCAACATCCACACTATCGTTACCTGACACAGTTCCTCGGCCACATCCAACATGCCCTGCCGGAAGAAGTGCTCCACCATCACCTCGTTGAGGATCCGCTGGCTGTCAGCCTGCCAGCACCCATCTATCCCCACGCTGCTGATGTCAGAGTCAAAATTCTGAAAGGTACAAATTAACATTTAATAGGTTGGAACAAAGAACCTCATGTAATTTTTACGCAGGACACCTATGTCTCCACTCCAGTGCTTTCTGCCTATTACTCAGTTTGCCCTTAATTACCTCCCGTTCAAAGTAAAATGTATCTGTCAGCTGCTTCATTATCTCCTGTGTACAGAAGACATCCTTTGGCTTGCTCATCTCACGTCTCAATATTATCCACCGTAAGGAACTACACTGACAAATTACAAGTTAGCTAGCAAATGAGAAATGGAGTTAACTAATAAAGAGACTTCCAGACTGCAATGTGTTTCTGAAAAAAGTATCTGCAGAAAAGAGTTTTTCCATACATGAAAACTGAACAGCATAAGAACAGAAGACAAAAATCACCCACGTTAAAATTAAAATAGCATTATCAATGCATCACTGTCACAACGAGGCACCGAATCAGAAGTAAAAGTTTTAACTCAAGAATTTTTGACATAACTGGAGGGGGCAGACAATGCTGGAAAAGGAAAATGTCACTTCTCCCCAGGCTCCCAATGACAACAAAATCCAAATTTCCGCAGATTTCAATATAGCAGCACCTGAACTTTGAAGACCCCAGAGTGTTTTTGCAGATCTAACCCCAGTGATCCCATTGCAGCATATTTTTAGGTCAGTGGCCTACGGACATATTCCAGGAATAAGTAAAAATGTTGTCACAGTGATTCTTTAGTAACACTTGGCACTGTGCCTCTTGGCAACGGCAGAGCAACGCTTACTCTAACCCAGGATATAAAAAAGGATTTTAACTGCTAACATGTTTAGTGCTCTGGGCAAGCAAGATAATTTGAATAAATACCCACACCCATAATAATAACCAAAATAAACTTTTTGCAAAAGAACCACAGCCCAGCAGGCAGTGCATCGCCTGATTGCCTGGTAACTACTGCTGCCTTCTAGGAAGTAACTTCAGAAACCAGAAGTTTGGTGATATTAGCAGTGCTTCAGCTTTGGTTCTGTGATGATAACAGCTCTGCACCATATGGGAACACCTCTACTGCACAAGCACTCATCTCTGTCACAGCAGCCACAGCAAACAGCACTGAGCCTGTGCGAGCTGTTTGGCAGCCAGGCACCAGCAGTTCTCCATCAGCCAGCTAACACTGGAGCAGCAGGTTAGTCAAAACCCAACCTGGGGCAAGGGCTGCTGGTACAGAGCTGGATAATCAGCTTCAAAACAAATGCGAGTCGGCAGAGTGGGTTTGCATTAGATCAGCACTTTGTATTCCAGTGCTGCAATACTTCTGACCTTCAGAAAGAGCCCAACAAGTCAGATGATGTTTTGTGACAACACACACCAGGCAACAGACATTTGCAGAGCAATGCTGTCAAAAGCACTCAGAAGTCTCCTATTAATCTGTTCTAGAAGTGAGATCAAGTTTGAAGGAGATTCTTATAAAGAAAAAAACCACAGTAGAGAGCAACCTCCTTGCAGCTTTCACCTCATCGATCCCAAGTTTACTTCAGCTGAAACAATAAGTCCCCACAAAGAAATATGCAGAGGGAAGCACAGCAGATCTGCACTTTGCTGAGCCCTCCCCACTGTTCAGGGAACATGGCTGGGTGGCAGCAATGGCAACACCCCCAAAGCTCTGTATCTGAGCTCCCCCAGGCCCAACCCAGCCACCCAACCTCCAGGCAGAAGGGCTCACTTTTAATCACACATCTCCCTCACAATACCCACATGGCTATACCTGCTGCTTTAACAGGTAGCAAATACCTACCCTCCCTTCAGCTGCCAGCCTCCAGGACTGAAACTGCTTTGATGCTGCTCTGCAACATCATGAGAAAGGAGCAGCCTCCTCAGCCCCACACACACAGCTTCAAAGCCACCACTCCCTTTGTAAACCCTCAGTAAAACACTCACCTTAGGCTAGCAAATTCTCTTCCATCTTTTGGAGATGGTGGGGCAAGACAAGCATCAAAATCACTGTCATTGAGACAAGTCTCAGAGCTAACATTTCCACACAGGTGTCTCGACTTCTAAATTCCCTGCCATGCTGCTCATCTTTAAACTTTGTAGTGAAAAACATAAGAATTTTGAAGATTAAATAACACTGTTCTCATCTGTGCCAATCCTTTGAAGCCTTTACAGTTCGATACCATTGCTGATTCTGGTACTGCTTTCCAGACACCCCTAGCAGGTAGCAAATCCGTAGAGAAGGTATTAAACAAATAACAGAGGCAGCACTGAGAATATATAAGCTCTTTTTTCATTACTTTGGTTTCTGGGATAGAAAAGAAGATTCATTACCAATGAAGTTATTTTTTGTTCCTTTTTAACTTCTAGCACACTTATACATATATATATATATATATATATTATTTTTTTTTCTGAAACAAGCCTATGAGCTTTGAGAAACTTCTCAAAACCCCACTGCAAATTGGATTTTTTTTAATCCTATAAAAGATGGTAACAGTGACTCACACCAACCTAGAAGTTCTGTAGCTTCAAGTCATATAATACAATCTAGGGACCTCAATAAATTATTTTCTTCCTCCCCCTCATCTGTTCTCTGATGAACCCATGTTTAATCAGGCTCTCATTTCAATTACTTTTCTTTAAAAAAATAATAATAATAAATACACTAATGATTTCTGGGGTCTTTATGGTATGTGGGATTCTACAGCTCTGCCCCCAGTGGGTCCTAAGCAGTTTCAAGAACTGTCAGTGCATCACACAGCGAGTGACTGTCACATGTCAGAACAAATTACTGCTTGCCTTTCGCTTACTTATCTCATAATTGTCATGCCAGCATTAGATGCTCATGACTACACATCTCCCAGCTTTGTTTTCTAAATACCAACAGTGTGCCAACTGATGGCATGGGGAATTTCACAGCATTTCAGAAGTTAAATGAATTCCTTACATTACAGACCCCAACATGTTTATTTTACACTTTCAATTTTAAGCTTAGAAGAGTGTCAGTTCTTATTGCAGAGCAGCAGCCACTCTTTAAGGAGCCTAACCTAACAAGCCTAAAGGAAAGGTGTAGAATATTATGTGCTAAATTTACCAATAATGCAAAGAAAAACATATTACTGATAATTGTTGAAATATGAGGACTCAAGACACTCATATGATGAACCATTTCAATCAACACAACCTTCCCTATTAATAACATGATGTGAAGAAGAATGGTGACTAAAGACAGTTTCATTTGCCAGTTTTCCAGCTTAGGTTACTTTGGGCATTCCTTCCTTCTTCTGAATTCTGACCTCAAACACAAACACATCTGTTAGAAGTTCTCTGTTCAGTCTGTTGGTTCACAAGATAATGCTCAGCTTACAAAGACTACTAAAGCTTTCCTAAATGAAGGCATTCAGCTACTGCTCACATGGTTGCTAGAGGGAAACATTTACTTGCCCCATTTAGTTGTCTCATCCATGCTTGGGGATGAACTCATTGCAGCTGAGTGATGTACAGGGAGACTGATGAGTGAGCTACCTGCTAACACTGTGCTGAACAACAAGGAGGTGGATGAACACTGGAAGTGCAAATGCTGGAAGAGCAAATGCTGCTACGCTACAGATACAACTGGATGCAAACATTCCTTATCAAAGAAGAAAATGAAAGGGGCACGTAAGCACGTAATCCATTAGGTCCCATCCAAGTTAGTAATGACTAAACCAACTTAAATGCAGACCAGACTAAAACTGATGTGTAGATGTACCCCTTCCTCAACACTGGGAAAAAAAAAATTAACCTGTTTGCCACAAGAAGAAAATACAGCAAATTCTTTCAGTAGGGTTGTTGATGCTATGTGTAACAACAGATGTCATTTAGATGTGTCACTCTAAATTGGTACCAGGATTAGCCTGTTTCCCAACCTCAAATCAGGCAATAAAATCCTAAGTTACATTTATCCGTGCCTGAGCAAACACAGCTACAACCACCATAACTGGTGTTCCAGAGATGTTAATCCAGCCATAAAAGAAATGAGAAGATGCTAGGTGAGGATTTAGACACAGCAAATGGGACTCAAATCTTGTGAATCAAAGCAAGGGCAGCTTCTTTAAATTCAGACAAGCATTTCACTTTGGAATCAGTAATATTTTGTCCACAATGTGTCAAGAATCAATTTGCAACATCAATTACAGTTAATTACTGCTATTATTTTCAGCTTAAGTATATTACAGGGAAGCAGTGTGGAGAAGGCAATTTCAATAGTTTTTGAGCATGTTTTCCATGGAGAAAAAGCACTGAACACACATGGAAAGTTCCTTTCAGGTGTTACTGTCCAGGGCTTAAACATCACACTCTCATTTGACAAACATGCTGGGATTTCAGGATATACTTTCAAGTAGCAGAGATACTACAACCAGTGAGAAGTGATAAAACCAAACTACTTGCATGCTGAACAGTTCCTATCTAAGGAGATAACCCTCACTGGTGCTCTGCATTGCACAGAAACACGTCCTTCACTCCCAGCAGGACTGGGGATTGGTGCAGTTTCCACTGGAAGCCTTGAAAACATTACACACACGTAGCAAGAGCAAGAATTCAGAGGAACAAGCAGACCACACAGTGCAAGTTGAATTCAGTTTGAAACAGCCCTTGAAACAGCTTTTCTGACCCTGTACAGGCACAGAGTAGATCACTGCATCCCCTTCTGCTGCTCTAGAAAACCAAGCATTTCAAATTTAACCAATGTTTTCATTTACAGCCATTCTTTTTGAAATGAAACCAGTAGACAAAACGCTAAGACAGCAATAGCACTGCCAGAACTGTGCACATGACAAAGCAACAGCAATTTGAACATCAGACTCAAGACTCAACTTTATTAAGCTCGTATGCATTGTCTCCTTCAGCCCCTAAGGAGTATTGCCACTAACTTCCACAGCAGATTTACAGCCTTTATACAAGACCGAGGGCTGCTCTATCTCAGACTATTTAAATTAAAAAGGTACACCCAAATCTGAATGCTTTTCATACAAAGTCCACTTGATAAGACAGAATAGAAAAGTTTCAAACACAGGACAAGATTACATAGATTTATTTCAGGCTTCACACCAGTAATAAGGATAGAATTTTACTCTAGTTAATAGGTTTAGATACAGCAACAAGGATTAAAGGCAGATGCATCCTTAAGCTTTGGATAACAGTGATGCTTGGATTAAAGCTATTAGTACAAAGTTTGAGCTCTCCATGATGGTCAATCATAAGCAAAACAATCCTAACAGCTGCACAGACATTCTGCCCCACAAAGCAGCATTATGCACCTCATCAGTTTGTTGTGCTACTGTTAAATTATGCTTTAATAGCTTACCATTACTAACAAGGTTGAAATGAGATATTCAAATGATGAATTAGTGCTCTGTAATGATACAAGTGCTTTTGGCCAGCTGAAAAGTTGTTTTTAATGAAAGTAGAGTAAATTCAATCTAAATCTTGTGAAATTAAGCCCTAAAAACCAACAACACATCTGATATACGTAAGAATGTCTGTCTCAAATTCTCTCAGCTTCTAAGCTGCATTCAAGAACAGAATACCACTTCCTGGTCATTCATTACCAACAATTATCCAGAACTGAAACACACATCTATAAATAATACTCCTTATCAAGACTGATGTTGCAGAAACATTTTCTATGCAGATGCAATACGTTCTGTTACCAGGTCTAGCAGGACCTCTATGCCACATCCTCTTGGAAAGAAGAGCTGCTCCAAAATGGAGCACTCTGTACGGGAGTTCTGAAGTGTCGTTGTACATCACATGGTCTTATGTCTGCCTCCAACCCTACACTGCTGCAGCTGAAAGGAAGACTTAAGATGAATAGTAGCACAAATCCCAATGTTGTGAAGGAGTACAGATCACAGAATGCACGCAATAACATCATCAAGCCACAAAACACATACCTTATCGATGGCTTTTCCAACTCGGGATACACTGCTGTGAATGTCTTTGTGATCAGAGGCCAGTTTTTGAACGGTGTCCTTTATTCTTTTACAACACTGTGTCATAACAAGTGAAATTGTCCCTGACAAGTCTCCATCTTGATCTAAACACAAAAGAAAAGAAAATTACCAACTCTGTTATGAAGAAATAACTTAAATCTCTCAACATGCAACATCATATAAAGACAAGTGGTATTAAAAGAAATACAATTAGAAAGCATTGGTGAAGCAAGTGCAGCTTAAATTAAGTAAGACACACAGGGCATGGTTCAGCCCACAAGAAAACCAGTCTGGTACAAAAATAACACTCAATAAGTGCAGCACTTTAAAAAGTAGTGTAAACATATTGTGCGTTCTACTTGAGTTCAGCAGATTAACAAACAGGTCTCCAAGAAACACTCCCAAACACACATCTCACAGAACGTAACAGGAAACAGCCTCTAACCTACTACAGGATCAGTTTTTTTCTAGACAGCTCCCTGAAGACACATCAGTGCACAATGTTTAAAGTTAACAACACGATAGCAAAGCTTGGATTAATGAGGTCCCAATTTACTCTCACCCCCAAACTACCTCCTTACTCTATAAGGTGTAAGCTTGGATTTGAGCTGTGAAACATTTGCTTCCTGAGCAGTGGGGATAGCCCCAAACAGTGCCAGTCTCAGCCTCTCCTTGAGAGATGTGAAATAGCCCACAAAGGCCCTGACATCAGGCTTCCAAGAAAGAGTGGATGGTCAGGTAAGATTTATCTCTAGCAGTATGATACTGCTAAGCTCACCCACCAAGTGCAGTGCTGTATGACCCACATTGGGGACAATATAAACATGCAATGCTTACAACCCCCTTGCCATCTCCTCACCTAATTCACGCCCCTCTGCAACAACCAACAACAAAGTTGACAACAGCATCCTTCTGTGCTTTACTTCAGCCCTTTCTCAGGTTTTGGTTTCTAACAGAAGGAGATACTTGCCGGCCTTACTTCTGCAGGTCTCTCCTCCCTCAAAGTCCATCCTACATGAAGACTGATTCCTTTAGGCACACACACTGAGCACTTCAACTCTACTGAAGGCTTTTTTATATACATCAGCTCAGAAATGCTATCCTAACATTCCAGATCCAAACAATTCATGTGGAAAATAAAAACCCAAAGCATTTCTCTAAAGGAAAGATTTTAAAAAGCAATCACTTTTTCATAAAGTTTGTTTCTTTCTCATTATGTACTTCAGCACGTTTCTGGTTTGAGTGACATGTGAAGAGATCAGTTCCAATGCCGGCAAGCAATAGAGAGAGAACAATAGAAAGAAACAGTAACCATTACAATGCACACTTGACAATGTGCCTTGGAGAGAGCAAGGGAAACCCAGCTCACAAAGAGCAAGGCTGCAGTCGGAGGGGGTAGGGAACCATTCAGCAGCCGCTTAATCTTAACGTCTGCTCTTATGCATCCCAACTTTCAACTCTGCTGTTGATGTCAACAGCAAAAACAAGCTTAAGTTGTTACACACTACAACTAGTTCATCCCGAGGAAAGTAAACAACCCCTGCTCATCTCCACGAGCTTCCGCTATGGAAGATTTGATGGCATTTCTGCAATAGACAGAGCTTTTAAGCATGAAGAAAAAATAAAGCATCAGGTTTCTTACTCTGGTTCCATGAAGGTAACGTTAAGCTCCGATGCAAAATGACAGAGCTCTACGTTTTTTCTCACTGAGGATGGAAACAGTGCCTACAGTGGACAGTCACCAATTTGGCTCTACACATCCTAATTGCAAGAAGAAATTTCACACAACTGTCACCTGAAGTCGGCCTCCTACCATTACTTCAACAATAAGATCATTTCTGTTACTGTTTACTTCCTGTGACAGACATTTAAAACTTACATAAAGGATTAAGGAACTTTTTGGTGCTTTCTTCCAAGACAAAATGCTGTTAGATTATACCAAAACCAAAACATAAGCGCTCCTTCCCCAAATCTGCACTGCCCTATGAACAGGGAAGATAAAACACATTAATAGCCATTTTTTCCTAGAAAAGCCATTAAGCTAAAACCCAAAAAACTTATACACACACTGGTATTTCTACTCCGAGCAAGTAAGTGGATTACTGTCCCCTAACACACACTACAGCAGAAACCAGCTACAGCAGAAAAGCCATCAAATTTATAAGAGAAAAGATTTCTCCCCCTACACGCATCTCTTTCTGCTTTAATTAAACTCATGATTACTTGCAATAAATCAGCAGAAGGAAGCCTGCAGACAGACCCCTCTCAGCATTCAGTGCTCACACAACGCCACGGACTGACAGCTTCACTGCACTGGGTATACAGAGCTGCAATTTAAAAGGAAATACTTCAGCAATCAGACACCAGGCAGTGAGCAGAGCTCAAAGCCAAGTTCAGTCAGCCAGACACTGACCAGACATTGCTTCCACCATCCAAGAAGAATAAGCAATCCTGCCTTGGCTGCTCAAGGAGATGAGATGCATTAAAGGAAAAGAAAAGCAAACCTGGTCTTCCTATCCACAGGGCTCAACACGGGGCTGCTCTGTGCTTGGGCTTTAACATGAAAAACAGTTCAAGAAATGTTAAGAACCAGAAAAAGAGCACAAGCTAGAAGCTGCTTCAGCCTCTAAACTAACAGAGTTTTTTTCTCCACCCATTTCCTTTTGATAGCCACTGCCTATTTAAGGCCTTTCCATACATCTTTGCTTTCAAATTTCATCCTACAGCGTGAACTTCTTTCTATTACTTTTGGATCTGTTTTGTTGTTTTGTTTCTTTTTATTTTCCCTTTTAAATCACATACACAGAGGGATATTTCTGCAGTTCACACTCCCATATTACAGAGCTCCACATTAGGATATCTGGCTGCTTCCGTGTCCATCAATTCTCAAAAAAAAAAAAAATTCAGGTCACAGCACATAAAAGCTGCAAGTCTTACTAGAAAGGTACGTGGAAACCTATGAAAGCTGCCTACCCACAGACATCAAAATTTAATAGAACCCTGAGATATTTGAGTATGCACTGACAACACATTAGCTTCATTCTAGAGCGCTGACTAAAAGAAAACTCACTTTGGGATGCACTCTGCTGGGACAGCAACACCAGTTGGTCAGTAAGTGCTGAGAACACATCTGAGGTTTTATAATACCATCCCAAAACACTTGTAAGTGGAGCCTGGAGGGAGCACCCTGGGTTTTCACTTTACTACAACACAAGAAAGAGCCCTGGATGTGGAATAGAATCATAGAATGGCCTGGGTTGCAAAGGACCTCACAGATAATCTAGTTTCAACCCTCCTGTCACGGTCATGGTCACCACTAGACCAGGCTGCCCAGAGCCATATCCAGCCTGGAACAGGATGCTTAAAAACCTTCACAATCCCACAGATTCCTATAAGTATCAATGCAAGCCTAAGGGCCGTGCCACAAAGCTTTCCAAGCAAGGTCAGCATCTGTTTGTGAGGATATGCATTAAAGACAGTCGATAAAACACACAAGCTCAAACTTTTTGGAAAGCCACTGAGCGCCATTTACTGAGATGCACTTCCAAAATAATACCAATAAAGACAGAACATGACTTCATCCCAAACAATTGCCTCAGAACTGCATTTGCGTATTTGCTCTTTATGCAAACTGCTCTGTGCACGCAGCAACTCTCACGCACTTCTGTTTATGTTCCCGGAACTAAAAGTGCTCCTAGACGAGAACCGCACCTGCATTTGTAACAAACCCACAGCAAACACATTTGACTCTGAACCAAAGCAGAGCAAGCCCCAGAAAGCAGAGAGATAAACACCCTGCTGTCAAGTTTGGGCAGAGGAGCCGGGCAGCTCCTACTCCTAATCCCTGAGCCACCTCTCACTTCCTGTAGGGCGCTGGGTGAAGTCGCTTCAGCCGCCTCAGCACCCCTCCCACACCATCCATAAACACGGCGCTGCGCTGATTTTGCAAGCTGAGTGTTTCATGTTTACAGCGTGCTTTGGAGACCGAGCTGCCCACACCGGCTGCAAAACAGAAACTCCACTCACGAGGCCGTGTTTGCTTCCAGCTGAAGAACGGCTTCGCCCTCCACGAAGGTAAACAAGTGACAAAAGCATCGAGGAAAAGAGAAAACAAAGAGAAAGGCGAAATAAACAGCGGGCTGGCTGCTTTCTTGCAAGCCCGCTCTTTATCTCCTGGCTCTCCCCGGCCACACGGCGCAGGGCTGAGCAGCCCAGCGGCTCACAGCGCGCTGAGGGCACAGCCGGGCAGGGCTGAGGGCAGCCTGCGGGCCTCGCGTTCCACACGGACGGATTTTTTAAGACGTTTCGAAGCGTTTTTTTGCCCTGACGAATGGGGAAGGAGGGCGGCGAGCTGGGAACGGACAGGGATAGGGAAGCAAAGCGGGGTGTGTGGGGGGTTCCTCACGTACTCTCGGTCTGGAGGATCTCCCGCCGCAGCCCTCCCGCGTACTGGATGAGCTCCTCCAGGCTCCGCTCGCAGAGCTGCCCGTAGCCCGAGAACTTCTGCAGCACCTTCTCCAGCTCCCGCTCCACCGTCACGCACTGGTCCATAGCGGCCGGCACCGGGCCGCCTTCTTCTTCTTCGTCTCCCCCCACCCCCGGGCTCCGCGGCCTCTCCCGGCCGCCCTCCGTCAGCCCCGGCCCGGCGTCCAACTTCCCGATCTCCCCCAGCTGTGCGCAGGCAGCGCTGCGGGCAGGCGGGGACCTCGGCGGCGGGGGAGCAGGCGGCGCTGCGGGCAGCCGGGGGCCTTCGAGGAGAGAGGAAGGAGCGGCGATTATTGCTCAGGCGGCGCGGCGGGCAGACCCGGCCTACGGGCGGGAGGGAACAGGCAGCGAGGCGGACAGCTAAGAGCGGGGTCCTGAGTCTGCGCTGTTGCCATGGAGACGGGCGGGTAGGGGCGGGGCGCGGAGGGGTCGGAGGCTGCGCTGAGTGCTGTTGGGCCTGGGGCAGGAGTACGGTAGCTGTGGGGATTGTGGGCTGAGGGAATTCAGCTCCCCGCGGAGTGCTCGGCAAGCACTTGGTTAAAAAAAGAACAACAGCCGAAATAAATGTTTTTTGCTTGAATATCCCCTTGGTACTTCAGTAGTTGGATATGGCAGCCCCAGGCAGGTGTCACCATGTGTTTCTGTCCTGTTAGAATCAGTTGAGAAAACTCTGGTCTGAGTTTGGAGCATAGAAGTGTACAGCCACAGCCCACACTGATCACAGAGTCCAGCTCACGATCACAGAATCACGGGGGTTGGAAGAGATCACTGAGTCCAACCCTGCTGCTAAAGCAGTTCCATACAACAGGTCACACAAGTGGGCACCCAGATGGCTCTTCAATATCTCCTTAGGAAACTCCACAGCCTCTCTGGGCAGCCTGTTCCACTTCTCCATCACCCTCACTGTATAGAAGTTCCTGCACATGTTAGTACAGAGGTTTTCTTGTTCAAGTTTTTCATGCTCTTCTTAATGCACATTAAAAAGACCATTGGGCTCCTTGGCCACAAGGGCACAATGCTGGCTCATGGATACCTGTTGTCCACCAGGACCCTCAGGTCCTTCTCCACAGAGCTCCTCTCCAGCAGCTCATCCCCCAACCCGTACTGATGCATGCGGTTATTCCTCCTGTAGACACTCCCAAAACTCAAATCATGTATCTTGTTGCTTCATCTGTGGCCATACTGCTGAAATAAGACATGAAAGCAGAGAAAATTATTCTCATGTGTAGGTGCATACAAGTCACAGTCATTTTGTCAAATTTAGGCCCAAACAGCTGCCTTTGTATTCCTGCTCTTTCTATACTTATATATGATGTTCAAAGACATGCAAATGCCTTGGGCTTATGTCATTAGTATCTTGGTTTAATTTGTTAGGTTCTTTACCACCATGGTTACCTTTGTCATCTGCTAGCACATTCAAGCAAGATCTCCTGACTTAGACATACATATATAAATATATATATAGTCAAATACAAATGTAGTCAAGTATATGTATATACACACATATTGTCAATCATATATATAGTCATCAAACAAAATCTCTCTTCTCCAGGGGCAGTATAAGATTTCTTACTGTTACAATAAAGAAAATACCAACTTATACCTAGGAAGTAACTACTAATACCTAGGAAAAAAAAAAGGCAATTCAAGATTTAATCCATGTATTCTGCTCTTGTATGCTGCTTTGGTCTTGATTCATGTACCTTTCTGCACTGTTAACTGCTGTGTGCTTACAAGCAATTATCACAGGAGAGGAAAGATTGTCTATCAGATCAAAGAATAAAACTCCAGTCTGCATAAAGCCCAGTGCAGCCTGCAGCCTGGTCTGATATCCCAGCTGTCCCTGCCTCCAGCAGCAGATTGGACTTTATGACCTCTGGAGATCCGGTCCCACTGGAACTGCCATGTGATTCACTGCTGGATCACATCAGGCTTGCCTCACCTGAATAACCTGAGCTTTAATTGAGGTATCAAATATTGCAGAATACCTGTATGTTAAATCTACTTCCTTTTTGGCCACTTACAGGAAACATTTCTGAATTTAAAATTCCTCTAGATAAAATAGCGCTGTCTGGCTGCCGCCATTTGGTTTTGACACTCTCATAGAGGCTTGCTGGTTTATTTAATTAACATCAGTTAAGTAATATTTTATAGCACACATAAAAATTTGTTGGGATGCACCATGTTGTTTAAAATGTAATCCAAGAAGACTGTATGTTACGAAACTCCTGCCAATTATATTTACAGAGTTGGCTGACTCATGGTAAAACTGGATTTCTAGTAGCTTAAATGTTAGTTGACTGATCTTGGTATGTGGCAATATTAAGACTGTCCAAGAAAAAGGGGGTAATAATATTTTAACATGGTAAGGAATGGAATTAAGATTTTCAGTCTTCAGTTGTATTGACTTAAAAAATGACAATGCTTGTCTTAATGTTCCCAGTAGATGGCTGGGTATAGAAGGTGGATTATTGTCTGTATTCCCAGGGTGCCCAGTCGGCAGCTGCTCACAGGAAACGATGAAGGAGGAGAGGGAATCCTTGCCATTTGTCAATGGGCAGCAGAGCCTTCAGGTCTGGCTATCTGACAAGAAAAGATGTCTGTCTCAGTTCTCAGAATTTGGTCTCGTTCTCTCAGAAATCCAAGTAAAATATTCTTTTAACCAAGATGATGTAGAAGCAGATCCCTGCTTTGGGTTTTTGTTTAAAGGTGGAATTTACATATTTAGTTCTCATTACATCTGTAATATTTGCTCAGTGAGCACAGAACTGTCTGTCTGATGACTGTTTAATATTGCTAATTATGTTGAGTTAACCCGAAGGTCTTTAAAATGTCAGCGCGTGTCTTGTTTGTCTTCACCCCAAATGAATTTTTAATTCACTGCTATGGTATTCAAATTTTCCAGCTAATTATAACTCTCTGAAAAGTTGTTTGCAGGTGACATGTCAAAGACATTCTGAGTTACAACTAGAAACCAACAAATGTCAGCCATATCCAGAAAATATCACATCAGGTTTGTAAACTAAAGATGTAAAGACAGTATTCATTTAGGAAGTCTTTCTCAGCATATTAAACATGACTTGGAGGGAGAAAAAAAACAACAACAAAATTCTGTGAATATGTGAATATTCCTCAGGTTGATACAAGTGCAGCCCTTGGTGCTCCTCAAAACAAATCTTTGCAGAACCAGTATTTCAACACAGAGGCCCCAAGCCCGCTGCGCAGCTTCCTAGCGTTATCCCTTCTGTCCCCCAGGCCTTTGGCTAACCCATCACCTGTGGTTCTTGCTCATACCCATCCTTGCCCTGCTTTTCACTTGCATTTTTCCCTCTCCCTCACATTTCTGTTGTCTTTGTACTGCTGTGCTCACACTTGCTTTGCTTTGGGTTCTTTGGGGTGTGTATGTGTTGGATAGCGGTTTGAAACAATAGTTTTACTTTCTTGAAATTACTCCAGGGTTTTGAGTTTTGGCAGATGATTAGCTTAGTATCTGCAGGGGACTCATCATCAATTACCACTGGGGAATGTTAAGAATTCATTTAACTCAGCCCATGAGCAGTAGGAAATAACATACTAGTGACAGCCTCCCCAGCAGTTGGTGTTGCAAATAGTTGAGCTGTGAGCGTAGCCTTAATTAATGCTAGGTGCTTTCCAGCTGGAGGAAGCAGGGCATCCCTCAGCTCAGCACACAGCCAAAAGATACAGGGAGGAAACACAGGGAGAGCAGGGAAATGGGGCAGCTTCTTGTATGTGTGACAAAAGAAAAGGGTCTCTCTGAAACTTTAGAAAAAGAAATGTGGTCTTGCAGTGTGTTCTCAGCACTGCAGGGAACCTGCCTCTGGTCCTAGCGACAGGTGACATTAAATGTGCTTTTTATTGAAAATCCCTTGGCTCTGCCAACTGCAATAACAAAGCCACTGTCGGTTTTGTTTTTGCCAAGGGGAAAGGATTAATCTTACTGATGCTGTGCCACAGACACTTTCTCATCAGGGAGATGGGTCCTTGAAGGGGATTTAAAAAAATGGAGTGACTGTGAAGGAGAGGGCTACAGCCTGTCCTCCTACAAGCTCTATCACTTGTTCCTCCAGTACCTTCTGTGCAAGCTCACTCCAAATCAGACTGAGCTGCTGAAACCCCTTTATATCCATTCAGCTGAGCAACAGCAGCAGCTTTGGTGCAGTCCACCCTTCCCTCCTCTAATCTTTACTATACCACATTACAATTATGAGGAATAAAGAGTTGTACGGCTCCCAGTACAGCACAGAACATTTAGAAGCCCATGAGGACTTAGTTTATGAGCAGCTATTTCTGCAATCTCTCTTTCCCTTTCCAGAAACAAAACGAGCCCACTGCGATAGAAAGCACGGCCGTTCTCAAAGAGCCCATCATGGCTGTGCAGTCACCTGCAAAGCCAAACAGGACAATATGGGCTGAACCTGCATCCAGGATGCCCAGGCATAAGGATGCTCAGGATAAGCCGGGGAAAAGTGGAGCAGAAGAACAGCATTCGTATTTCATTTTTTACAATGGTTGATGTGGGTGTAATGGTTAGTGCTTTTTCCCCTTCATATCAACATGTAGAGAACCCTCTAACTGTTTTTTAACAGCTCTGAAGAGCATGGCCATTAAAATGCTTTTTACAGGTCAATATTTATGTTAAAATTCGATTTTTATGCCTTAGTGCAGAATTACTTAAGCATGTGTGCTCTGAGGGGTTGTCAGTATTCTTTAAATGAAGCTGTGCTATTTCTGTGTTTGTGTATGAGTTGGCAATTTTAATGCAAACTGTGGTTTCTTAAAATAACTAAACCTACAGAGGCGATGCTGAGTTCCCTTCGGAGGAGAGCCTTTATCTCAAAGACCAAGTGTGACTGCAGTGTGTTTTGAAGCAGGCTAATCACCTCTTTACAGCTTTTCTCATGCTTCTTGTGCAGAACCCCAGTGAAGTGGTCTGGTCTATGTTGGTTGGCGACCTTGTGCATAGCAGGGGGGTTGAAATTAGATGATCATTATGGTCCTATTCAACCCAGGCCATTCTATGATTCAATGATTCTATGATTCAATTCTATGATCCTATAATAAAGTGCTCCCACTGGGTTGCTGTCAAAATACTGTTGATGGAGGTGTTCAGGACCCTGGGGATGTGGCACTGAGGGACATGGCCGGTCGGCATGGTGGGGATGGGTTGGTGGTTGGACTTGGTGATCTGAGCTCTTTTCCAACCTTAATGATTCTATGATCCTGTGAAATGTCCAAGCACTTCAGCTCTGGCTGCATGAACATCTTTCTCCTAATGAAAAACGTCAGTCTGGGTTGCAGTTTGCCCGTTCTAAGTGTTTTCTTAGATTTATCTTATAGCAACCACAGCAATCGGGTCCAAAGCTGATGCCTAGGGCAAGCACAACCCCTTTATTTACGGCACAACCTCTTTATTTACGAGGCAGTCCATTCGGTCGGCAGGCCTCCGGCGCTTTGCCGTGCGCGGTGAGGGCGCTGCCGTCAGCCGGCAAGGGGCGGCGGGGCCGGGGCCGTGAGAACCTCCGGGGCTTTGAAAACCTCCGGGGCTCTGAGTAGCGGGCGGAGGGCAGGCGGAGGGCAGGCCGAGAACGGCCCCGCTCGCTCGCTCCCTCCGCCGGTCCCCGCCCGCCCGCACACGTCACTTGTTATGTCTCCGCCGGCGGCCGCGGCTCCGCCGGGGCGGGGACAGCGGCGGGAGGGAGGCGGGGGGCGCGCAGCCCCGCCGCGCTGACAGCCCCGCGCCGCCTCAGCGCCGCCAGCCGCGGGGCAGCGCCGGCCCCCCCGGCTTCTATAGTCCGTCCGTCCGTCCGTCCGTCAGCCCGCCGGGAAAGATGTGGCTGAAGCTGTGCTTCTTGCTGCTGTATTTCCTGGTGCTCTTCGTCCTGGCCAGGGTGTTCGAGGCCGTGGTGTGGTACGAGACCGGCTTCTTCGCCACGCAGCTGGTGGACCCGGTAGCGCTGAGCTTCAGGAAGCTGCGGACCATCCTGGAGTGCCGCGGCTTGGGGCACTCGGGGCTGCCCGAGAAGAAGGATGTCCGGGAGCTGGTGGAGAAGTCAGGTAGGGCCGCTTCCCTCCTCCCTTCCCTCCCTCCCCTCGGGCCTAAGGCGGCAGCTACGGCCAAGGGCATCGCGGTGCTGCGGCGAGAGCCCCGGGCGGCGCTCGGACGGCGGCACTCACGGCGGCACTCACGGCGGCACTCACGGCGGCACTCACGGCGGCACTCACGGCGGCACTCACGGCGGCACTCACGGCGGCACTCACGGCGGCACTCACGGCGGCACTCACGGCGGCACTCACGGCGGCACGGCGCTCCGCGCTGCGTCAGCGCGCCCGGCGCGGGCCCGGCGTGACCCCTGAGTGCCCCGAGCTCGGCTGTCGATGGGGCGGCTATGGGGGGAGGCAGGGGCAGGCGGCGTTCGGAAGGCCTCGGCCAGGCTGCCGAGAAATGGTTTCCCATCGGGAGGGGGTTTTTGCTATCGGGTGTGCAGCGCAGCGCTTGGCTCCCTGTGCTCGGCTGAAAGCGAATGTCATCCGCCGTGAAAAACGAGGAGGAAAGAATCCGAGGAGGAAAGAATCCAAAGATACGCAGGCTGGCGGGTTGCTATTTATTATTTAGTTGGGGCCGGTTCCGCGTCCCTTTCCCTACGGATCGCTTGTTTGCTGAGAGGTGTCATCGGGACGGGGATGAGGGAAGCAGAGCTGTGGGATCAGCACGTGCTGTGCCTGGAAAAGTGCTGCAGAAGTTGGTACAGAGCCGTGGAAGTGGGGGGCTGTGGGGCGCCTGGCAGCGCTGAGAGTGGGCAGAGCTGCAGGAGTGCGTGGAAAGTACAGATGGTGGCCCAAAGGGAAGTGGCCCAAAGGGCTCGAGATGGGCTGATGTAATCAGCGTAGTGCCAGCCAAGCAGGACATTGCTGCTTGTAAATCACCGGGCAAAGGGATGCTGTTAGAGAGAGAAAAATCCTGGTGCTCGGTAAGGGAACCAGACAGAAATAAAGAGAAGGGTTTGGATGAATACAGGGAGGGTCACAGCCACAAAATGCTAACTGGCTTTAATAATTGATGTTAAAACTGGACAGCTAAATCTAATTTGCTTGTATTGTTCGTTGTTTATTTATGTTGTTTATTCACTTCGCTGCTTCACCAGTAGGCACCAGGAGGCAATTTCGGTTTTGTTTCCAATCACTTTCGCTCTTTGGCTGTCACGTACTTTCATGATGTCATTATGTTTGGGCTGCAAATGCTGCAGGGAAGTGTTTAACGCCAAACAAACTGTATTAACTGACTTAAAATGTCATGGAAACAACTCTAGTGCCAATAGGCTTTGCAGAATTTTTCTCTAATTTTGAAGTTTGAATTCCATGAATACTTTTTTGAAAGCTCTCAAGTGTTTCCGCTGTAACACAGGACTTCTTTTCCCCCCCTCATTTTGTACGAAGTAGCCTCTTCGGGCAAGGCTTCATTTCTTCAAGTTTAACATATTAGTTGCAAAAATAGCAGTTGTTATTAAGAATGTTAGTAATGATGGCAGAACAAAACATGGGAAGGAAATGAGGTTGTGGGGGAAACATCAAATGATTTCACCACGAGCCCCTTTTATCGCTAGGGTGGAGTTGATGAGAACTAATTCGCAGTTTTGTAAACAGAACCCAACAGCTGAATTGTTCTATGTTGGATTTTTGCTTCCTGTAGGACACTCAACACGTTTTTAGGTACCATATTACTGATTGAAATGCTGTTCGAATGATCAGTGCTAAGGATTTGTTTGTTCCAAATGCAAGTCAAGATACGTGAATTCAAATTGCTGCCTGCCACTGAGATGCCGTTGTTTTCGGATAGGGAGGCTCAGGAGATGTTCATTTACTCTCATGTGTGGTATGTCTCTGTAATCAGAAGCGTTGTCAGATTGTTCATAGTCAGGTCTCTATAGATGGAACTAAAATAACTTTAGTTGCCTTCCTACTGATAAGGGTTTTGAGCACCCATTTAAAATCTACCTAGTGAAACTGCTGCTTTCTGAAATAGAATCACTGTTACTATTAGAATTTGCTGCTATTAAGTAATCTGTCATGATGTTTTAACTGAATGCCTCCAATTGCTTCTTTTTCAGGTGACCTTATGGAAGGGGAACTTTATTCTGCGCTCAAGGAGGAAGAGGCATCTGAGTCAGTTTCAAGTACGAACTTTAGTGGTGAAATGCATTTCTATGAGCTTGTAGAAGACACAAAAGACGGGATCTGGCTGGTACAGGTATGGATATTTTATCGTGTATTTTTATGTATCACATTCTAAGTAAGCTTTGAAGAAGGAATTTTTGAGGGTGGTTAACTAGAAGAAAAATGTGCAACAGGGAGATGGTGGCAGAGAAAAACCACATCAGGGAGAGCACAAGGAGCAAATCTAATCTAAAAATTGAGCAAGACTGAAGTGACAGAGTTCCTATACAGAGAAGAAGAAAACCTATTGCTGAGTGGATTGCTTTTTGAAAACAGATGCTTTACAGTCAGCAGACAAGCAGAGCAGCACACACTTTAGCACACAGACTGCACAAGTACTTGGCCCTGATACTGTGCAAGTTTGTGTATAGTGTGAAGTAAGTGCATTAGGTATATATACTCCCAGTTGGCACAGGAGCAGTGCCTCTGGTCTTGCTCTTCTTTTATTACATGCTCAGACCTGATTGGTTTAAGTGTCTATTTATTTAAGGGGCTCAGAGCACTTTAGCAGTCTCTCTTACCTCTTCACAAATGAGAAAGGTACAGCTTTCCAATCCAGCAGCTTGTTTGCACAGTATGTTCTGAAAACTTAAAGTTTGCCTTTCCCCAAACCTTGTGGGCCCATTGATTTGCAGCGTGCTTCCCCAGGGCTGCATGAGAACGAGAAAATATTTAGGCTTCTGCAGATGAGGCTCTGGAACAATTTATCATCGCTCTTGATAACATATGAGAACATAAGATAAGTAGTCTAGATTAAAAATGTGAAAAAATACTTTCCTTCATCAACTTCTCCATTGGTAAGAGATCTTTTTAGGCAAAAGTTCCCTGCTACCAGCCACATTGGGCAATCAGACTTTTCCACCAGGTAATTCATTGTTTAGCTGACAGCTCTCCTTCTTGCATTAAACAGTTTGTCTGATCTCCTCCTTTCATGTTTTCTATTTAAATTGATTATCAGGATTTAATGACTTTCTGTTACTAGAGCTATGCTATTGCCACCTCTGAAATAGGCAATGAGATGAAGGATTACCTGTGTAGTCAAAATGGCATTGGCATTTTGGAAATGATCGTTGAGTCCAAATTTCAGGTTTAAATCATACAGAAGGGAATCCTTCAAGCAGAGAGATGGCTGTTGAGTGACATTGTGCTTACTGTCTCTCAGCTAGCTGACAAATGTGAGTATGATGTGAAAAAACTCCTCTCCATACAGTTCAAAAGAGTAAAATGTGGCAGTTTTCTATTGTCAGTTGTTTGCTGAATTTTAATGGTAATATATTTTCAGCCAGCTTCATAATAGCCAGTCAGTCAGGCTGCATTTTGATATCTCAGATGTGATGAATGTTGTCATCATCTTGGAAATATTTGCACAGCTATTCAGTTGGTCACAATAGCTGTGGAAAGAAACATTATTGAAATTTACTGAATAATTTACTTGCTGAATGCTGTTGGTCTCTTTCTCCGCAATGGAAACCACTCAAGATATCGAATTTCTTTCTTTCATTTATGCCTTCCCTCAAGTTTTCATCGCTATGTTTTCATTTGTTTCCCTTGCCACGATTACTTCATTCCTGCACTCGATTCTTTGTGTCCTTTCACAGGTTTTTCCCTGCCCTTTTCATGTGCCTTTTCCCCACAAATCTTCCTGTTACCACCTTCCAGTTCCAACTCCTGATTGCTCTCCGTTACCCATTCTCCTTTACCGTTAGGCATACTGTGGAAACAGCTGCTCAGCTCAGAGCTTAGGCAGGGGACAGTGCAAGAGCGAGGATGCTTTATGTAGAGGTTCAGTGACCACAGAGAAGGGAGGAATGGTCTGCTCTGTTGTTGCTGCTGGCTGGGAAACAGAAAGGAGCTCCAGGTTCTTTCCTGACCCTGAATCTGTTCCACAGAGGCTGGGAAAGCAGTGGAGGGAGAGGAATGGTTCTGGCTCAGCTCACACAGTGCTTGTTGGTTGAGTTGGGTTTGGAGATAATCATGATGATGTATCAGAAGATGAAGACTCAGAAGACTTTAATTTTCCAGTATGTGAATGAGATTTCTGGGGTGGCACAAGCTGGTAATTTAATAGCATGCATTGTCTGCAGAGAATGTGAGTAAAATGAGGAAACTACGATTATTTATTGATTTCCTGATAAATTTAGAGGTGAATTTATCATTTAAAGCTAGCAAGACAAACCTGGAAAAAGTCAGAGATCATATACAGGGAAACCAAGTGTTTTGTGGCTGTGTTCCGTTTTCTGGAAACCCACATGCAAAGAATTGAGGTTTGGTGGTACAGCAGTAGTTTGTTTACCAGTGTAGCTGCTAGCAAGTGTCCCATGTTCCTCTATGGGGCTTTCGTAGAGCCTCAGCAGCATGTTCTCTCTCTTATTAGCTCATGATCTCATCACCTTTCCTTTTATGTTTTTCTTCTTGCTTGCCAGCTGCTGTTACGCTCTTCTCTGGCGAGCAGGAAGGATGAACGGTAGCTTCTGGAGCAGAGAATGGTGCTGCTTGGTTTATTGGCAGAGGAGTAACTCAACAGTCTTGCTTTTCCAGGCTCTGCTATGCCTTAATGCTCTCTGGTTAGCCTGTACAAGCCTGTCACATCCAACAGTGTACACAGCCATTAAGACTTTTTAAAAACATCCGATAAAAGATCTACAGATAAAAAAAAATCTTTGAATGAAGATAAAATCTAAATTTATGCTTTTCTTTTGTTTAAAAAAAGACCTTTTGTAACATGGTGTTAGAAAGAAGCAAAGAGATCTTCATTCTTGGCTTCAAGGCAGCAGGACAAACATGTCCAGTAGCCAGCATGGCTGGGAGAGATGCGAAAGATGTGACTATGGGTGGAAAATAATAGCACTGTCTCAGTTGGAATAGATCTTCAAGATGACCAATATGACCAATCCAGCCAACTACCTGACCTGCTGTGTGCCAGCAATAAGCCACGTCCCGTAGTGCCATGTCCACATGCCTCTTACATCCCAGTCTGTTCTGCATCCGAGCTTCATGTTCAAGAGGTGTAATCACAGAGTGAGGGACGTTTGTGTGGAGTTTTGGTCATCTTTCTTCTGTTTTGATTTGCTTTTGCTTGCATGCAGAGTAATTTTCATATTTGCCTTTTCGAATTTGCCAGGTGACTGCTTGTTCTCATTAGAAGGAAATTAGGTATAAGCACTCAGATCATTTAAAATACGTTGTTCAGTGTTTGTGCCATTTTTTCCAGTGGCCCTTCAGGATCATTTACCATAGGATACCCCATTTTAGCCTTCAGTATCCTTCTGGAGATCCTTCTTATCCAGCCAAGGGTGTAGAATACCATCAGCTGAAATGTAATAGTTCTCACAGTGCCTGCATATCTTTGTTAATTCATTATAACAGCTCATTCATTTTCAGCCCCTGCATGTGGAGAGGACTGAACAGAGCTGTTCAGATTGGTGGGTAGAACAGCTTGCCTGCCTTGAAAAACTATGTGTAATTTCCAGGTAGTTAATTGTTATGTGCTCTGATGGATGCACTCTTCTGTCTTTGCCTATTTTAACCAAATTTCTCATCGTTTCTTTCTTGGAAAAGACTAGTTAAAAAAAAAAAAGCAAATAACAAAAAACAAAAACCAGACATCTTTAATCCATAGAGATGGAATGTGAACTAGTTGTGAGTCCTTGGCATAGAGTGACTGTGTGGAAATTCAGTTTCATCAGCACAGTGCAGAATAATAAACTGTGTGTGAGATGTCTTGGAATGAATGAAGGTGCAGACATTCTTGGATCATCATAGAATCATAGAATGGCCTGGGTTGAAAAGGATCACAATGATCATCTAGTTTCAACCCCCCTGCTCTATGCAGGGTCGCCAGCCACCAGACCAGGCTGCCCAGAGCCACATCCAGCCTGGCCTTGAATGCATTCAGAAACATCATAAATAGGCATTTTCCCATTTTCCCATTCTTCTAGTAAGTAACACACCAGGTGAGTTTTAATTAGATGTATTTCTGTGACTTGTCCCAGTATCTCTACTGTTTTATCTGTGGAAGGATAGTAACGTAACAGTTAATGACAAAAAAAAACAAAACAACTATGTAAGACACATAGGAAGCTGAATTAATGGACCAGTGTTTTTCAGCTTTTATATCTTTGTGGATGCTTCCATAGAGCATATGTGCTCTGTGCAGAGCTATGAGGCTGCCTTTGCTCGCTTATCCACTACAGCACCCTGACTGAGTTCCTGGTCCTCTGTGATTCTGGATATCTCAGACTGGAGAGTGCTGAGCTGTGCTGACAGCTCTCACACATGTGTGACCTTACCGCTGCCTTAAATAACTTAGAAATGGGTTTTGCTTTTGGCAAAATCATGCAGGTCTTTCCAGCTTGGCGGTCTGAGTTCCTTCGTGCAGAGATTGCCTTGCTGACTGCTCCTGGGAGGACTGCCTGGATGTGTTTGTGTGCAAAGGCTGATGATAATTCTTGAATTCCCAGGTTTTGTTCTTCCTTGCGATTTAATCTGTGTTACAGCTCCCCAGTGCCCTGTCTTGATGGGTACTTGAAGCTGTCTTTGTGGCCAGGCAGTAAAACCAAATTTTCACTATTTGTGTGTATTCAGAACCTTGTGTGCTCAGTATGAGCAGGTGTGCCTGACACCTGGTGTCTTGGCTAACTTCCAGTTTGGATAATGTTGCAGCTTCCCTTGGTGCTTTCATTTGGATAGCTTTCTCTTCCTTTAATGGCACACGCTCATATCCCATAATGGCTCAGAGATGCTGCCAACATGAATATTTTTCCATCACAAAAATAATAATGTAGAAAACACATGTGCATCTCTGAGCTTCTGTTGTGTCGTGGCGTCTCCGTTCTGCTTTTCTATTTTGTTCCCTTTTTCTCTTAGTGTTCCCATCTCTGGTGCAATGTAACAAATACAAGTAGAGTGGCTCTTAATCAAACGAGCGAAGCACAAGGGTTGTTGAGTAGCAAAGTAAATAATCTGTCAGGATGTTTTTCTCTGTAGTGCTGCTGAGGTTACTGTGGGTTTCTGAGGCCATTGGACTGGGTAATAGCTAGATTTAAGGAGTGATTTTAAAATGTCCTCTTTACAGAGCTGCCTGTCACAGCTCTTCAGGGTCTGTATCTTTGAACATACTGTGGTTTGCTGCATGGAAGCTCTTTCCTCCATCTTGCAATAGTTTTTACACATCAAATGGTTAGTACGTTTCTTTTCTTTGTATGTCTTAACTATCAGAGGAGGAACAGAAAATAATAAGGAGCTGGAATTGGTTAAAATAATGAGTGCTGAAGCACCACAAAGTGTTGTTTGTTCTTCATTTTTCAGTGTCTGACTTTCCTTCTCATGCCTTGTGATGTTTGAATAATTTCCGTGGTGGGTGAGCTTCAAAACTTACCGAGACCACTTCTTGTTAGAAAGGCCTGTTTTGAAAGCTTTGCACAGTGGTGTAAAAGAGATTGAGCAATATCTGATTTGAATGAACAGAAAATAGGAGAGTGCTCAAATGAAGCTTCTGTCCTGTTCTGCTCAAACGCTGCTGGGCTACCAGAACAGGAATCTCTACATATTGCTACAGGAAATGTTTCCTTGAGTCTCTTCAGTAGCCATTACAACTTTTCCTGGTACTTATCCTCTTAAAGTTTCATAGAATAATTGTGAAAAATCCTTAACAATGGCTGGGAAGTTACGGTGCAGCTGCATCAGTGAAAGTTATGAAGTGGTCACTGTGGTGTCTGTGCATTTACCTGAAGGGCTTTCCTTTTGGATTAAGCAAATCGGATTAAGCAAATGACTGTTCACAAGGGTGGATAGTGATAGGACAAGGGGGAATGGTTTTAAACTGAGACAGGGGAGGTTTAGGTCAGATATTAGGAGGAAGTTTTTCACACAGAGGCTGGTGACACACTGGTACAGGTTGCCCAAGGAGGCTGTGGATGCCCCATCCCTGCAGGCATTCAAGGCCAGGCTGGATGTGGCTCTGGGCAGCCTGGTCTGGTGGTTGGTGACCCTGCACATAGCAGGGGGTTGAAACTGGATGATCATTGTGGTCCTTTTCAACCCAGGCCATTCTATGATTCTAAGAAATGTCTCACTGACATTGTCTTATTTTTCAGAACATTTATGTTTCTTTCTCTGGGGTATTTGCTCTTAAAGTCTGTCTGCTTCTTTAATGTCATAACCCTGGCTATTTTAACTTATAGATCAAAATGATTTTATTAATTAGGTTCTTAATTGGCGTCGCCTATTTATGTCCCATGGGACTGTTCTGTCTAATTCAGAGTCAGAAGAACTCTTCCAATGCAAAAGCTACTCACACAACTGCCTGCTGAAATCACCACGATGTTAGTACTTCCAAAGTGATATGTCCCCTATGTCCCTCAATTCAGATTTTCTATTGGCTTCAAGTTACACCAGGGGAGATTCAGGTTGAGTGTTAGGAAGAACTTTCTGAAAAAGTGGTCAGGTGCTGGAATGGGCTGCCCAGGAAGGTGGTGGAATCACCAACCCAGAGGTGTGCAGGAAATGTTTAGATGCTGTTCTGAGGGTCGTGGCTTAGTGGGAAATCTTGGTGATAGGTGTGCGGTTGGACTGGGTGATCTTGGAGGTCTTTTCCAACCTTAGTGATTCTGTGATTCTGTAGTTCTGTGCTTTTTGTTTTGCTTGTTTTCATGTGATATCTGAAATCCATCTTTTTAGATATCTGGTTATATAGTGGGAAGTGGAAAAGAAAACTCAATTGCAAGACATGGAAATTGAGGAGCTCTCCAAGGTGCAGTCTTTCCATCTTTGCTTTGCACATCTTGGTAGCATAACTTACCTGCAGTATTTCACAGTAGTTGCTTGGGAGTCTCCTGACCTTTTGATGTGTTTGAAGAAACTCATGTCTGAGTCTCCAGAGAAAGCTTGTAGATAGATAGAGTCCAACGAGGGCCGAAACCTTCTTTCCTGTTTCTTCTGCCACACTGATTGTTCCACTCATGCAAATTGACATTGACATGAAGAGGAAGAACAGTAGTTCAGATCCAGTCCTCTGGCCTGGGTGAGGAGTACAGTAGGTACCAGATGTATTCCATGCTGTAGGATTGTCAAATGGCATGGTAACTTTGATCCTGTTGGATTCTCTTAGCGCATTAAGATGATTAATGGATTAATTGGATTATCTTCTTTGTATTATTTGTCACTCTGACAGGTGATATTTTGCAGAACGTGAACGCAGCTAATAACAAGAAGAACTTGAAGGGCTTGTATTCCTGTAAATGTCATAGATGTTACCCAGCAGTGCTGGCTGATCTCATAAAATATACTTGTTTTTTTTTCCTATGAGCTTTCTCTTGATTTCTCCAGTTGGAGTGGAACAGATGGCAAAAAGGGACCTTCTTGATTAGTGAATTCACCTCTGCTAGGCTGTGGAGTACGTGTGTATAAAATACCTTGCTCTTTCTTTAAAATAGGTTGTCTGTGTGTGGTACTCCTGTTGACTGTTCCATTCGTCTTGGAAATGTGCCCTGACTTTAGGCCTGAGGGTATTCATGGCTAATTTGTTCTGATTGTGCTTGAATTGACATTGCCCTTCAATTCCAGTGACTCCAAATGCCTACCTTGCTACTCCCAGTGCATGAAATCAGTCAAGCAGTTTGCTTTTGCCGGGTGTGATATTTCCTAGTGCTTGCTTATCTCACACTAGTTACTACTGATGCCATACAGCCCTGCTGGATCAGCTGGCAGCCCCACGCTTCACATCCTGCCGTGCTTTCTACCTGATGAACTCCCTGTGTCCTGTTTGCTATTGATTTCAATTTCATTCCTGACACTCTGCTTTATGAGTTTTGTGCAGCTCTTCCTGTATGGCATTACAATCCTCTTTTTTCCCTGTGCTCCCCAGCTGTGTGTCAGCTGTGAATGGCTTTGGGCTTTCTGCAGGAAGGGCAATAATAGGGACATATACTGACCAGATCTCTGAGAGAAATCTATTAAGAACTCTGTTAATATCTTTCTGGCATTTTGATATTTTCTTGCCTCAGCCAATTTCTGATTTACTTTCTGATGATTTTATTTTTTTTACTCATGACAAAAATTGATCCCCATTTTAACTGCAAGCTTCCCATGCAGCACATTACTAATGCTTTACCAAATTGTGAAAAGATGACTACCTTTCCTTTGTCTTGAAATCCAGTTCACTGTCTCCAGGAGAGGATTGTTTTTTTTAACTCTCATCTTAAGCAGGAATGATACAACTTCAGTAATTCCAACCTGAGCAATTGAATGATTCCATGCTGAAGGGGGTGGGAAATTCAATCATCTCTGTGCCTTTAAAATTTGCTCTGCAATTTGTTGAGATCAAAGTAGTGGGATAATTTTTTTCATTTGCTCTTAAAAATAGTAACTAACTTCCCATCAGAGTGCAAATCACCGTGACGTTGGTTTTATAAGAAAGGTTTGCAGGTGGATCTGTAATTCTTTGTGCTCGTATTACAGTTCTGCTTTGTCTGATTTGAAGTGCATGATATTATTTGAGTTATGTTTCCATCTTCAGGTGCCATAAACATGCTAGCCTGTCCCCAGCCAGCCATCTACTCTTCATCTGATAACAGAGACAGAGCACTAAGTTCATTTTCGAGACAACTTTTCCCCCTTACTTTAAATACAAAATTTGGATTTCTTTGATGCCTCGAAGAACTTGCAGACCTCTTGTGCATTCACTTACCTGCTCTCCTCAGCCACAGTTCTTGTCAGCTAACTGTCTTATCTGATGAAAATTCACACTTCTTAAATCAGATGTGTTGGAAGTGTTTGCAAGTTATCTTTAGACTGGATTACATTGTGGTTGCTTACCCTGTAGTTGACACCCTCTTCCACAGAGATGATGGAGTACTGTGTTCAGTGTTGGGCCCCTCTCTGCAAAAAAGATGTGGAGGCCCTGGAGTGTGTCCAGAGAAGGGCAGTGTTGCTGTGAGGGATCTGGAGCCCAAATTTTATGGGGAGCAGCTGAGGGAGCTGGGATTGTTCAGTGTGGAGAAGAGGAAGCTCAAGGGAGACCTCATCGCTCTCTGCAACTCCCTGAAAGGAGGTTGGAGCAAAGTGGGAGTTGGCCTCTTTAAACAGGTAACAGTGATAGGATGAGAGGGAACAGCCTCAAGGTGCACCAGGGGAGGTTCAAGATGGATGTTAGGAGAAAGTTCTTGTTAGAAAGAGTGGTGATGCATTGGCACAGCTGCCCAGGGAGGCGGTGGAATCACCATCCCTGGAGGTGTTCAACAGTTATACAGATGAGGCACTGAGGGACATGGCTTTTTGGTGAGGATGGGTTGAACTCAGTGAGCTTAGAGGTTTTTTTCAACTTTATGATTCTATGATTGCTTTCCAAAGTGCCTCTGTGCAGTGAACTCCCAATGCTGTCAGTGGGCGTTGCCTACAAGGGACAGCTGCAACAGTCATCTTTGGTTGTGTTGTTTTTTGGTAATGAAGACATAAAAAAAAGCATGAGCTCAAAGCATTTTGCAAAGTGTGCAAAACCATAGGAAAGTTCTCTCTATTTGGTTATGAAACAAAAATTGCCAACTCTACCCTTGTCTTCCAAAGTAACTTTCTCCAAGAGCACAGACTTTGATAGGATGGGAATTAGAACCACACAATCATAGAATCTTTAGAGATGGAAAGGACCTTTGAATGCTATCTAGTCCAACTCCCCTGCAGTGAACAGGGAATCTACTATTAATCTAGCCTGAAAATCAGGCAGTACCAACAGCCAGTGTGACAAACACAGTGAGACATACTGATGACCTGTCTGCAGCACTTCGCATTCTCTGGGCACTGGCAGTGGTATTGTAGTGTAGTGTAGTGAGAAGGATCTCCTAGCAGTTGGCCCAAAGAGTAATACACTTTCCAACATTTTATTTCAGTACTTCTTAATAAAATGTAATGACTCCTCACTACGCCAGGTGCCTTTATTGTGCTGTAGTAGCTTTGGGGATTTTTTGATATAAATGTCTTAAGTTGTCTTTAGGAATGTGGCCTCTTTGGCTTGAAGTATACACAAGAAAGAAATTGAAAATACCCTGTAGGTGATGTGAAGAAGCCTCAATAACACAGCAGTGTCCCCAGCTGGTTGTCTGGGTGCCTGAAGGTTACACTTAGCCAGCCCATGGGCAGGCAAGCTACGTGATGTCTGCGTTCCGAGAAGAGCTGGAAGGATTCCCATCTCAATCTTCAACTGTGATTTTATTTAAACGCATCGAGCAGTGCAATCTGTAGCTTCAGTTTAGCTTCGTGTCTCTGTATAGGACATCCTGTGCAGTAAATCCATTTACTTTCAGTTTCTGAATGGATGCTATTTAGCACAAAGCAGATACATTTTTGAGTCTCAGAGGCTAGGCATGCTTTCCAGCCCAGTGTCTCAGCCTGTACACAGTGAGCTCTTCATCGTGCTGACAGCTTAACTTAGGGAGGAGAGCTGATATTTCGGGTTATGAAGCCCAGAAATGATTGGGAGCAGTTTAATGGTGGGTAAACAAATACCTAACGAATAGAAGTTTTAAAACTTGGTTTAAAAACATGTTTCAAGTGGTTGCCAGTCAGCTTGTGGAAGCATGTGAGGCATTTCTAAAATAGAAACTGTGACAGCTCATGGAATAACACATGATCAGGCATGTCATTCAGCATTAGCTGCCAGCAGCAGGCAGGCAGGTTCTCCTTTTTTTCCCTTTCCCTGTACAGTTATTAATCAGTCCTTATCCTTAGCTTCTACAGGTGTCAGCAACTTACATGTAGATAACCAGAAGTACTTCTTTAATACAGTAGGTTATGGCAAATTAGACCTTGGGATCTATCACAGTGAATTACCATCTTGGAATTGCAGGTGGGACATGGGAGTTGGTGGAACAGTCACATAACCTCATGGACTGAGTCACCAGCACAAGATTTTTGGGTATTATCTGAGAGTTTAATTATTAGTTTCCACTTCTCAGAGGTGGTTGATGGCAGAAGAAGCTGATGTCAGGTACAGACACTTTACCTTTATGCGTTTTATCTGCATTGAGACAGTGTTTCTTTGGTATGTTGTAAGTTAAAATGACAGTGTGCTTTTTTGCCTCTCTGCACAAAGAGTATTTCTGTCTTAGAGTGTCACTCACCAAAGACACTCAGTGCAACTGTGTTCTGTGTTCCTATTGTATTGTCTAAGGGAAGGGGAAGGTGGTATCAAGAGTGTCCAGATCTCTCTTTTCATGAAATTTGCTCTTTATTTTGGAAAGCCAATTTACTGTGATACTGAATTATTATCTTTTTTTGGCAATAGGTCATAGCAAACGACAGAAGTCCACTGGTGGGTAAAGTCCACTGGGAGAAAATGGTGAAGAAAGTATCAAGATTCGGCATACGTACTGGCACTTTTAACTGTTCCAGTGACCCCAGGTATATTCTTAAAGGATTATCCAGAATATTTAAGGCTGAGCTGTATTCCAGCAGCAGGGCTTCCTGCGTTGTAAAAGCAGCTGTGATAGAAGGTGCTTTTATTTATATCTCTGCTAAAGTCTCTTCAGAATTCTCTGCTACATTATTTATCAGCATCATAAACACAGGTCTGCAGCTTCCTAAAACACTGTGGGGGAAATACATGATTAGACTGTGTAGAGCATCATACAGCAGTGGTAGAGAATGAGTAGAAGAACCTGGCCTTAGGGCATTCATGGACAGGAACTGTGCTCGCTTAGAATGAAGTTGAATATAGCCCATATAAGAGAGCTCTGGGTTGTAGAGATGCCTTTTTGCCATCTGGAAAGGAGAAACACAGGTGAGCACAAAGCTTCAAAGCAGTCCCTACTTCTCAGGATTATTGCTGTCCTGTTCCTTGACAAATGTATGCATGCTTCCATATAAACATGAACACACCCTTTGTCAGCAGACAGCGTGCTGTGCAAGATTCTCTGTTGTTTACATATGATTTCAAATGAGGAAGAAAAGCAGAGTCAAAGAAGCTATTAATAATCCTGTGCTGCTGCAAAAGCAGTCGTTTTACGGCGTTTTGCTGTAAGCATTTGCTTCACATGACAGGAAATCTTGTCTAGAATTTTGGTCTGGGGATTATGCATGCATCTCATGTATCTCAAATGCTAAATGTTTACAGAAATTGCAAAATTAATTGAAAGGGAAGATTCTTAGACTTGACAGTGTTTAGAGAAATAATCTTATATAGTAAAAGCATTGATACCTGAGTATCTTGAAACTTTGGCAGTGTTTCTCTTTGCATTGCTCCTAATTAGCCTCAATTTTATCATAGAATCCTCATGAGTTCATCCCATTTCAGCCTCTGCTAGTTTTTATGGTGAGCTCTCACCACACAGGTTGGGCTGCCTGCGTCCTTCCAAAATGGCCCCAGTAAAAAGTGCACACCCTTCTCACTTCATTGAAGCAGCTGTCAACATGCCAGTGTCCTGTTAAATTCACTCTGCTGCTGACTGGCAAAACTAGGTTGGAAGGAAGCACTGGGAAAAGTTATCTGAAAGCTACAGGACATTGACTTGCATTGTAATGTTTGGGGTTTTTTTTGGCCAGAATGCCTATGAAAAATAGCTCTACTACCAAAGCTCTGTGGTGTAGACAAAAAAGTCTACTTGCGTACTTCTCAAAGCCAGTTCCAAGGCAAGGTGACTTTAATGGTCTAGAATTAAATCGGGAGGTTGGTGGCCCTACATGTGGCAGGGGGGTTGGAGATTCATGATCCTTGAGGTCCCTTCCAATCCTGGCCATTCTGTGATTCTGTGTGATTCTGTGTAATGTGTGGCCTTGTTTATAATAACCAATGAAAGTGAACACTGTTCCTCTTTCAGCATTTGACACATGCATATCTGCTTACGGCTTTCTTGTAAGATAGATAACAAAAGAGACAAAAGATGGAAAAAGAGATAACAGATGTGTTGTAAGAGTAAGTGCTCTCTGTCAGAGACGATTGGATGCCTGTATTTCATGCTGTTATCTGTAAGAACTCCCAGGTGTTCACCGTGTCTAATTTTTGGGCTCATTAAGGAGATGTAAGGACTGCAGCTGCAGGAGTATACAGCTCCATAATCTAACTTGCCATTTTCTTTGCAGATACTGCAGGAGGAGGGGCTGGCTGAAATCCACCCTCATTATGTCAGTTCCACAAACCAGCACCTCCAAGGGAAAAGTAATGCTTAAAGAATACAGCGGGCGCAAAATTGAAGTGGAGCACATTTTCAAATGGATCACAGCCCACGCTGCTTCTCGGATCAAAACCATTTACAACTCTGAACATTTAAGAGAAGAGTGGAACAGAAGTGACCAGTACCGTGTGAAAATATACTTATTTGCCAGCCTCGACCAGCCTCCAGCCTTCTTCTCTGCACTAAGTGTAAAGTTTACCGGGAGAGTAGAGTTTATTTTTGTGAATGTGGAAAACTGGGACAATAAAAGTTACATGGCAGAAATTGGTATCTACAAGACACCATCCTACATACTTAGGACTCCTGAAGGGATTTACAGGTATGGAAGTAATGCTGGTGAATTTATATCACTGCGTGCCATGGATTCCTTTTTGCGCTCGTTGCAACCAGAAGTTAATGATTTATTTGTTTTAAGCTTAGTTTTGGTTAATCTGATGGCTTGGATGGACCTGTTCATTACGCAGGGCGCTACTATAAAGCGTTTTGTGGTTCTTATAAGCACTTTAGGGACGTATAATTCACTTCTAATTATTTCCTGGCTACCCGTGTTGGGTTTTTTGCAACTACCTTACTTAGACAGCTTTTACGAGTACAGTTTAAAACTCTTCAGGTACTCTAACACAACTACATTGGCTTCTTGGGTAAGAGCCGACTGGATGTTCTACTCTTCACACCCAGCGCTCTTTCTCAGCACATACCTTGGCCATGGTTTACTGATTGATTACTTTGAGAAGAAGAGAAGACGCAATAACAACAACGATGAAGTCAATGCTAACAATCTCGAGTGGCTCTCAAGCCTGTGGGACTGGTACACCAGCTACTTGTTTCATCCTATTGCTTCCTTTCAACACTTCCCTTTTGACTCGGATTGGGACGACGACCCAGATCTGTTCTTGGAGCGTTTGGCCTTCCCTGATCTCTGGCTTCACCCTCTGATACCAACAGATTATATCAAAAACTTACCAATGTGGAGGTTTAAATGCCTCGGCATCCATTCGGATGAAATGCTGGAAACCCTTCAAGACAGCGAAAGTGACTCAGACAGTGAGAACAGAGAGGTCTTCAGCAGTGAAAAAGACATCTCGGAGGAAGATGAGCCAAATACATTTCATAGGCCCAGGGCAGGAGCGCCTCACTGCCGTGCCGACAGCTGTTCTTGTGCCAGTACATGTTGTCACAAGGAGCCTTGTGAACGGAAAGCGAGGTCGTACGGGTCGTACAGCACCGCAGACGAGCCAGATTGGTCAGCGTGGCCCCCTGAGATGTTGCACTGTACAGAATGCGTGGTGTGTCTCGAAAACTTCAAGAGGGGCTGCCTGCTCATGGGCTTGCCGTGCGGCCACGTGTTCCACCAGAATTGCATTGTGATGTGGCTGGCAGGCGGGCGGCACTGCTGCCCCGTCTGCAGGTGGGCTTCTTACAAAAAAAAGCAGCCATACACGCAACCACAGCCTTTGTCCAACGATGCTCCGTCTTAGCCGTGTGTCCGTGTCCTTCATCAGCTTTCGGGATATTACTGCTTGCCTTTTAAATGTTAGTCACTTAAAAGATTACGTGGTTTGAAGTTTTAGTTTAAATGTTAGTGCAGTGAACTAAAATATACACGATGCTAACGTTAATGGCAGAGTTATTTGGTTGCCTTGTGTGTTGAACTGAATGCGTTCTTACCGTACAATAACCTCTTTCTTTTCATCATCCTGAAACCCAATGCTGTTTTTGTAAGCACAAAATCAAACCTCCACCAGAAGCGTGTCCCAGCAAACGTTTACAAGTGAGGATATGGGGGGAATCTAAATTCTAACCGGAGATGATTGCTTAATTTAAGTGTTTCTTATTTTAGAGTCTGTTCAGCACATCCTTGTTGAATAATGTACGTTATAAGACAGTACCGTTTAAAAAGAGATACGTGAAATAAATTATTTTAAAAGGAGATTTGTAATGTTAATTGTTTTGATAAATATTTTGTGTGTATAGTTACAGATGTCTTGCTGGTCTGATTTATCTGTGAAGACAATAAAAATATAACACAACTTTTGTGACTAATAAATCATCTCCTAGGGATGCTGGAATTCATTTCTGTACTGTGAAGGTAGCTGTGGTGTCCCCGTGCGTTGCAGAGGAGTTGGAATAGATGGCCTTCAGAGGTCCCTTCCAGTTTGAAGGATTCTGTGATTCAATGAACCACTGGCCAAGCAGAAGCCAGTCTCACTGAGGTTCTCTCCTTGATCAGGGGTTTCCTAATTGATCACAGATTGCTTTCTCAGACCCTCTTCCGTACAAGCTGTCTCTAGTATCTCATCTGCAGACATCTATGAAGGCTTCATGGTCTCCAGTCTCAAAGCAAACCATCATGAAGCAGCAGAATGCCATGCAGTGACTTGAGCACCCCGTTAAGGTAGCACGTTCCAGATTCCAGGTGTCAGTGTTCTGCAGTGATTTCTGATTGCCTGGAGAAGAGTAACGGCTGTTTGATGCCATGAGAAATGGGGTCTGGTTTCTTTGTATTTCAGTAAGAAACTGCGCCTTTGGTTGTGCCTTTCAGGAATCACCTGACTGCAAATTCGATGAGGAAATTTTGCTTTGTCTCCTCCCCAGTTCTTGCCCATGTGGTACAAAAGGAGGACGATTAACGAAGGCAGTGAAAAGCATAAACACAGGTGCCAGTTGCAGTTCTGATCTATCTCTTTACTGTGCCTCTAGAGACATTTGGGACGTGAGTGCTCACAAAGCCATTTGGCACTGTTTTATCCATGCAGGGGACCTGGACACGTTTGTTCTATCACCAAATGTTTCACACCTCCCATCAGCAGGTGTCATCGCAGGAGGACATTCCTAATAATCAGAAGAGCTGTTTTGAACAGTGCTTCTTTTCTCATATCCTATCGCAGTGTTGAAGTCGGGAGGTAAAAGGGGCATCACCAGCCCTGTTGTACTGCAGAAAGTGTTTTTATTCCGGCAGAGGGCTGTCAGTTCATGTCCTTCATCCCTCGTTACTGAGGCGGAGCGGTGGAAAGGCTCAGTGGGGGCACAGAGCGTGTCAGCTTGCAGTGCGCGAAGCACCATCACACTGAGCCGTGTGCTTACTGTAAGCAGCTCCCAGCCTGCTTGTATTGCTGCACAGCACTTGGGTGGTTTGCTGAGCACCACGAGGGCACGTTGCTACAGCGCTGTGTCCTCGGGGCACCGCGTGCTGCTGGAAACCCAACCCCAGCACACAGCCCGTGCCAGGCCGTGCTACTGGGCGCTGGGTCAGCTGTATTTGTGAACTGCTGTGCACACCTGTTCCAGCTGAAGACTTTTAATGACCTTGCTTACTCTCCTGATCCAATTCTTCTGATAAATGACAGAAAGTGCTGCTTAATTAGCAGAAGAGCCGTAGAGGGCACTTCCATATGTGCAGATAATTACAGCCAGTGGATGGGAATGACTGAAGGGTTTGTCCCCCTGTGCCTGTGAACCCGTGTTACATTAATTGCCGTGATCCAGATCCTGCTGGATGCATCTGCTTCAAAATCCACAGCAGCTGTCCTGGTGGTCCCTGCAGGAAAGAGAAAGCAGTGTTGTGTCTTTATATTAGGAAATGCTCGTGTCCTGTCCGCAGAGGCATCCAAAAGGAGCTTACTGCGAGCTTCCCCCAAACAGTAAAAGCAGGGAGCAGAGAAAAGGCCAGGCCTAGAGCAAGGCTGGCAGTTGCACTGTGAGTTTGCATGGCCCTGCTGGCTGCCTGGTGCCAGCATTGGTGCCCTGTCCTCAGTCACGAGGCTGCTGACCACACTTTCAATGACGGCTGCTTTCCTACGCTGTTTTTCCTGCTCTCTGTTCCCAGAGGAGAGCTCTCCTTTCCAAAGCGTCCTCAGATCTGCTTTCATTCTGCTCTAGGTTTCGGATAAGGGAAAAAAAGACAAAGGTGGACTGTCCGCTTCTGTGACTACGATTAAAATGGCTTTCTGTGGGAACTGGAAAACAGCCACAGAATCATAGAACCATAGAATGGCCTGGATTGAAAAGGACCGCAATGAACATCTAGTTTCAACCACCTGCTATGTGCAGGGTCGACAAGGGTAAGTATAATTGTAAGTCATCACAGTGAGATGAAGTTAACAGCACTTCTATATTCCTGAGCTTCTGCAACCTTTAAACGTCGGCGGTTACTCTGGTGCCACAGGAGGGCACAGGGGGCGGGGCTTACGTGGGGCGTGGCCAATTGGATTAAGTCTCTCCCGCACGGCGGCGCTCAGAGCGGAGGTACGCTCATGCGCAATGAGGCCGGGCGGTGGCCATCGGCGCATGCGCAGAGGGCCGTGCGACGCAAGGCCCCGTCAGCGGGCGGGGCGGGAAAGGTGGTGCCGGGCGGGCCGGTTCCGCCATGGGACTCTTCGGCAAGACCCCCGAGAAACCGCCCAAGGAGCTGGTGAGGGCCCGGCGGGACCGCTTCGGGCGGCGGGAATAGGGGTGCGAGGCCGGGAGGCGGCGCGGGCCGTTGCCGTGGCAGCGGGGGATCCGACGCCGAGCCCCAGGGCTGCGACTCGGCTCCTCGGCCTCGCGGGCAGCGGCCGCTTCCTGAGCGCTTGTGTCCCGCGGTGCTGCTGTGTGGAACCGGGGCGCTGTGCGAGGCACTGAGCGCCGTGTGAGGGGCTGCGGTCAGCGGTGATGGCTGCGATGGGCGCTGCGGTTTGGTGTGAGTGGTTGTGGGGAAGCGTGCAGGATAGCGTCCTTCCTACAGCTGGAGTCCAGCTAACTCTCGCACTTTCTCATTTTGAGGTGAACGAATGGTCCCTGAAGATAAGGAAGGAAATGAGAGTCATTGACAGACAGATCAGAGGTGTGTCCTTCTGGCTTTTCTTTTGTGTGTCCCTGTCTTCCTCGTCATAGAATCACAGAATGGCCTGGGTTGAAAAGGACAACAGTGATCATCCAGTTCCAACCCCCTGCTATGTGCAGGGTCACCAACCAGCAGACCAGGCTGCCCAGAGCCACACCCAGCCTGGCCTTGAATGCCTCCAGGGATGGGGCATCCACAGCCTCCTTGGGCAACCTGTTCCAGTGCCTCACCACCCTCTGGGTGAAAAACTTCCTCCTAATATCTGACGTAAACCTCCCCTGTCTCAGTTTAAAGCCATTCCCCCTTGTCCTATCACTATCCACCCTCATAAACAGCCGTTCTCCCTCCTGTTTATATGCTCCCTTCAAGTACTGGAGGGCCACAATGAGGTCTCCCCAGAACCTTCTCTTCTCATGGCAGGGGTAGGGGCTGAAATCGAATAACCCAGGGTTAGTTACTGCATCTGGAATGGAGGAATAATGTGGTTCTGGGGCTGAGTTGGTCTGTGATACAGAAATGTCATTCTGAAGTTCTACAAGTAAAATGTTCTATGTAACCTGAAGTGTTTTGCTGAGATATAATGTACCCGTGTCCCATCTGGTAGGATGAATTTTACTTATCCAAAACTTTGCACAGACTGACTTAACGAATGGCGTTGGTGCAGTCTGGCACTTCTCATGCAGATGCTCTGGGGGTACAAAGTGTCCCAAAGAGCACACAAAAATGGGAGTACTTTCCTTTTCATCATGGATATTTTGCTTTTATGTTCATGACACTTTTGGAGATGTCTTGAAAAACAGAGGAGCTGTGTGTTATTACACTGCTATTTGCTCTCTTTGGTTTGCCTTCCCAGATTATTTTCTTTGAAAATACACTCTAGCAAATGACTGATATATTAAATCCATAGCAACCTGTAACTATTGGCTGTGCATCTTCTTCTGTACTTCAGATATTCAGAGAGAAGAGGAAAAGGTGAAACGGTCGATAAAGGATGCTGCCAAAAAGGGGCAGAAGGATGTGTGTGTGATCCTGGCCAAGGAACTGATCCGCTCTAGGAAGGCTGTAAGCAAACTCTATGCCTCCAAAGCTCACATGAACTCTGTTCTCATGGGGATGAAGAACCAGCTTGGTAAGAACTTCTAAGCCCCGGTGCAATGACTCCCCCCAGCTCCAGAGACAAGGGCTGAGTTTCCATTTTCAGAAGGTCATCTGTAGGATGAGTTGAGAGAGATGGAATTTGGACGCAGGCTCCTCTTGTTAAAGGGAGCTGATTCTGGGGGGGTTTCAGGACCTGGAGAAATTCCTCCTGTACCTGGTTTTGATGGCTGCTGCAGTTCTGAGTTCCCACATCCAGCCAGGATGGGCGCTTAACTCCCATCAGTGGCATGTACCAGCACACCATAAACACACAGCTTTGAACGAACATCAGCAGCACTCGGTCCTAATCCTCCCCTCTGGGGTTGATGAGGACTGAGATCCACGAGTAGATTGCATCTATGTGATCTGACATTGCAGTGAACTGGCAACAAGGAGGCAAGCGCCCAAACTCCAGGTTAGTAAGCTACTGAAACTTAACATTTCAAAAGTCAGATGTGACTCCACACATACCTCATTCAGCAGAGATCCCATTCCTGCAGATTGGGATTTCCTTTAAAAGGAAAAAAGCAGAGCAGCCTCCATGTTCCTGCTACTGGCATCTTCATTGTACTATGAATGTTCTGATGTGCTGACCAAGCAATGAGAGAATGTAGAATTCAGTCTGGAGTTTGTATTGTAGGCTGTACGTTTCTTTTAAATTGCTTAAATGCAAGTTTTTATCTGCACAGGGAGGATATAATTTCCTTCCTTTTGGTGACACGGGAATCACTGAAGTTATTCTATGTCTCTCCTTCACAGCTGTCCTCAGAGTAGCAGGTTCGTTGCAGAAGAGCACAGAAGTCATGAAAGCTATGCAGAGTTTAGTGAAAATCCCTGAAATCCAGGCGACCATGAGAGAATTGTCCAAAGAGATGATGAAGGTAAGATCTGTAACACACACCAGGCGTGGGTGAACTGGGGCTGGCTGTCCAGTGAGCTGAAGCACTGTGCAACTTCTGAACAATTTTACCATTATACACCAGAACGCTTTGGCCATGTGGTGCTTGCAGCCCTGTAGGGAAGTATTTTTAAATGCAGATGGGAAAGAAGGGAAGCTTATGTCAGACACAAATTTTACAGCCTGTTATATAGCTTAGGCTTTATGACTGAAGCACATGAAGTACAGATGCCTTTGTGATGCAAACTTGCATTAACCTGGGTTGTAGATGCTGTAGATGTTTCAGTGCACAACAGAAATGAGTAACAGCTGCAGGGTGTGAATGTGAGAACATGCATCTTTCATCCTCGTTTCTTACTGCTTTTCCTGTGCGCCAGTTGTACAGATACAGGCTCAGAATGTGGGTGGGTGTGTTGGCTAACCCTCATACAAGCAGCCAGTCTTATTCAGAAAAGCTTAAGCAGTGGTTGGATGTCCTGGATGGGATGGGCATCAGACTGGGATACTCAGACTGGGAAATGACTGCTCTACAGTTTCCAAAGGCATCACCCGCTGTCTTCTTGTTCCTGTTAGGCTGGTATCATAGAGGAGATGCTAGAGGACACTTTTGAAAGCATGGAGGATGAGGATGAAATGGAGGAGGAAGCAGAGATGGAAATTGACAAAATTCTGTTTGAAATTACAGCTGGTGAGTCTCTGTGGGCCACCAGGAGCCCAATGAGTCCAACTGCCCCAGCCATGAGGGCCTGTAAAGTCAGACAGCTGTTGGGTGTTACTTAACAGTGGCTGGCAGAATTATTGAAACACCTGTACCTAAAAGCTGCTGATAATTAAATTACAACTTAATGCTCACTAAGGGCTCTCTTTATGTTGTTCACAGGAGCCTTGGGTAAAGCACCTAGTAAAGTCACAGATGCTCTTCCAGAGCCAGAACCCATGGGGGCAGCTGCTGCTGTTGACGAGGAGGAAGACATTGAAGCAATGCAGTCACGATTGGCTACCCTGCGTAGCTAAGGAGGAAATGTACAGTTTGCCTTTTTTCTGCTATGGGATGTTCTGTCTTCAAAATGCAAAACTTAATATGTGCAAATATTTTATGTAATATATTTTTTTCTGCCTGAGTCCTGTATTCTCCAAGAAACTACTGTAATATACACTTCTTCTTGGGGACTGCAGTCTCAAGAGATTATTTTCCTCTTTTCATTCAGCCTGTCTCAGGTGGGAGATGATGGTGAAAGGGCAAAGGTCGTGTAACACTATGTATTTTTAGGTATCAGGTCTTGAAGTACATTCTTAGGGAAGGATGCTTCTTGAAGCTAAACAGCACTTTGGCTTAATCAGCTACCAAAAACCTTCCGTGGTGTAAGGTCTTTGTTTTACTGACTGACTGACTCCAGATTTTTATTAAAGCTGCTCTTAAAGTGATGCATGGACACAGCTGCTCATTTGCACCTCTTCAGATGTTTCACCTTTAACAGCTCCCTTTTGGGTCTACAAAGCTAAAGAAAAGCTTTCATGCTGGAGCAGCTGTTAAATAAAAAGAATGCCTGGACAGAGCCAGAAGAGGAGGTAGGCACAGGAAGAAGCAACAGCTTGAACAACTAAGCATAAACAGCATGAAAATGATGAGAAAGGAGGTGGCAGAAGTAAAAGGCAAGCTGTGGCACTCATGCTGCACTAAGCATAGTGGCAGCTCTTCTGCCTGTGGCTGGGTGCAGTTGATCAGAACAGATCCTGGCCAAATACTGAAAAATGTAACTAACTGAAGATCTATAAAATGAAACCTGGTACCCACAGAGCCCCCAAGGAGAACAGTTGTGGCCCAACACTGCTGAGCAGCAGCATCTATTATCCACTCTGCTCATCCAAACCCAGTAACAGAATACAGCAATGTTACAGGCCAGCACTGAGCCTAATCTTCATCTGACACTGGTACAGACACATTGCAGTAATGATATAAACAAGGATGGCTGCTTGAATTTATCTCATTATTGTGGTGGGGGGGTAGATCCCACGTCCCTTAGAGCAGCTTGAAGATTCTGCAAGGAAGGTGGCTCTGCTGTAAGAGTTCTTACAGCAGGCTGGAGAAGCACCTGCTCACAGAGAAGAACAATTTTATTCCAACCTGCAGTTGCCATTTGTGCCGCCTCAGCTCCTTGCTCTGAAATTTCATAAAAAGTCACATTTCAATAAAGCCCACTGAGCTTGAGAAGAAGCCCCTCCCTCTTCAGTTTTAATTAATTTCATTGTAAAGAAGAGTACTGACAAATGCTCAGAACGCCATTCTGTATGTGGTATCTTAACACTGAAAGGTGACGTCAGCTGCAGCTGTCTAAAAACATCACCATAACCATACCAGGTTCTTCTGTGTCACAATTCGTGAAGTTAGCTGCTGTTTAAGTGACACCTTGCTGGGGTTTGAATCCCCAACACAGGATGCCTCCTCCCAAAGGAAAACTTCAGGCAAAATTCTTGCCTTGATGCAGCAGAGGCAGCACACACCACCATGCTTCCTCTGTTCCAACAGGTCAGTAGCACAGGAGCCTCACAGGTAAAGTAAGCAGTCTCTAATTTTAGGACAGACTTATTGAAGAAAGTTAAGACTGTGACTGTGTTCAGAGAAGGCAAACAGAGCTGGGAGCTGCCCAACAGCTTCCAGTCCCAGCTGATGAAGCAAGGAGGAGCCAAGTGCTGTTCACTTTCATGCTGGAGGCAGAGGCACAGCCCACAGCAGCCCTAATGCTTCTGGTTGGGGCCCAGCTTTGGAGCAGTGAAACTCAAGTGCTCTCTTTCTGCTGCAAAGCAAACAAGCTGACTGACAGGGCAATTTATTTCTTATCATCTTCACAGCTCAGAAAGGAGCAGAAAGGAAGAACACCTGGAAAGTCAGTGACTGGCAGCAGTTGATAGCTGAGGTAAGACAAGATTATGTAACAGCAGTGGTAAGGAAATTCAAGAATCTGTCTTCAACAAATGGGTCTCCTGAGCTGTATGTGCACATATCTGTGTGTAAAAGCAGTGTGACCCCTTACACACTCTGGGCGCTAGGATACTGTACGCCAGCTCCCCACACATCTTCCAACCAGAGCCAAGAAAGGCAATTAAGCTGCTTTATTACATTTACTTGAAACTTGCTATTGCAAGAACGAATACTCATCTGAAACACAGCCTTGGCTTGAAGGGTTCTTCACTGCTTCAAACACAAAGTGATAAGTGAACATTTTATTTCTCACTGCAGGAGGCAGACAGAGCAGCGGCTACTCTAGCTTAGGTGTTTTCTGCCAGCTAGAGACCTCAGCAAGTCATGACAGAGGGAAGTTCTCACTGAACACAGACAGTTGTTCAGCAGACCTCAAGGTAGCAGCAGGAGTTCAGTGAATGGGAACATCTCTGTGCACACTGAGCTACACGACAGTACCTGACCGACCCACTGCTGCCTCGTGTCCTCTCCCCGAGGATTTAACATTGAGTTAAAAACAACTTCTGGCTCACAAAACTGCCCTGTACCTGGCTCAGCTCAAGTGCTGTCCTTTGTGTTTCAGTGGTGAAAGGGGTGCTGAGGAATAGAAAAAGCTGATTTTATTTAGCTTATCTTGGTAGATGACAGATGCATTTCTCCTCTGCTTGTTTTTACAATTCGTGATGTTTTCCATCTCTAATTTTAGAGCAATGTGCTTTTTAAGATGGAAGCTGCAGAACTCATTCAATACAGACCACAGTAGCAGCTGAGAAGCAACAATCAATCTAAGCCACATTGTGGTAACCAAAAAAGGCTACAAACAGATCATTGAATTAAATACACTGAGCTTTCAGATACTTTAAAAAAGTCTATGAACAATATGATACACAATTTACTTTTGCATTTCAAAGCACTGCATCAAATTCATTGCTTTTTAAAGAGTCAACTGAAGAAGCTGGGCAAGGAACAGTATCTGAAATAGAAGAATTTTATGTAGACCATTCAGTGTTAAAAACCAGAGAATCAAACGCAAGTTCAAATTAAAGATCAGTTTCAAACAGAAGACATTTGATTAAAAGTTTCTTTTAACATTTAGAAATTTAAATACATTTACCTAAAGATGGTTAATCTCCATCTCTATGTTACTATACAATAGCTTAAAGCTACTTTTAAATGCTAGTTCTATGTTAATGTGAAGTTACAGAACTGCATTCTTAGTTAACATAAATTGGTTATTAGTTGGGTGACTTCGTATTTCCTCCCACCCTGAAATAAGTTTTAAAAATTGGAGCTTTACAATGTCTCAGATAATAGTTTTCAAATGAGTAGTTTGGAATAATTCCCGACAGTTCTATAGGAGGTATTTTGTACAGTTTGGAGAGCAACTCCATATAAAGTTCTATTGCAACTGAGCATTCACAGTATGCCACAGTCCATACATATTACTACATATACATCTCAGGTATGTAAACATTGGAAGAATACACAGAACATAGTACCACAATCCTCTGGTACTGCTGAAAGGAAGATGAGGTAACATTCATATAATCTCAAAGTCCACAGAGGTCCTGACTGAGTAGTTAAAACAGCTGCCAGCGCTTCTGTTTTCATAGTGTGTGTTAAGGCTTTCTACTTTATGATCTGCTAAGGCTGGATTCGTTAGCTCTCAATATCCCAACTGCATCTTTAACAGCGTGGTATATGACATTCTTCACCTAGGAAGGAAAGAGAAGGCGTTTAGTTTTACAACTAACAGCACAGGTAGGGCAGATCAGAAGGCCCTGACATGCAGCTGCACAGATTCCCACCTTCTCTGCACCCCTAAGACAAACATGCTTCTCTGTGAGAGCCTCGCTTACATCACTGATCTGTGCAAATGAGGTGCAGTGCTAACGGGGCATTAGCTGAAATGTAGCAGCCTCAGATTATTCAGATTCAACCAGAGGAAGAACAGCACAAACAGGAGGTAATGCGTCAGTGCAATATCAGAAGGCCTCATCAAAAGCACTCAACATGTGTAACATTAAAAAGTTTTTCCAAGGTCCGGTGCAACCCAATCTGAACATGAAAGGTTGTATGGATGGCTAAATCTGTAGGGATTTGGTGAGGGTTTTGTTTGCTTTTTAAAGGGAGAAAAGGGACAAGGCTCTCCTTGAGCACTGGAAACATACCTGCAATTTATCTTCGTGGTTTGTATGCGTATGTGACAGATATCTAAATTCCTGAGTGAGCCAGAAGCAATGCTTGACGTGCTCTGGGGATACAAAGTCTTCTGCAACTTTAATACAACTGTACAAATTATGAACCTGGAGAGAACAAACAAGCATTAGCCACATATGCAAAGTCTGCCCAAGTGATCAGGCTGCAAACAGCGCCACTGGTCCTTGCCTGGTGCGGAGCTCCTGCTGGAATGAAAACTACATCTCCTAGAAACTGTACAATAGCCCAGCCTTGAACTCCATACTCCTGGTGAAGGCGTTTTCTTAGAGATCGATCCAAGTACCAACTTTGATCATGAATGGGATCGTGATCTACAGGATTTTCTTGACCTTGTTCTTCAGCAACCTGAAAAGCAGGGAAAGAGACTTGTTACAACACACCAGTCCTGCAGGATAACCAAGATGTGCACATGGTGTTGCACATGCATGCATTCCACACGGAGCAGCTTGCACCACGTGATCAGATACAGGAGTTATATGCAAGATTTGGATTCTATACTCAGTTCTTGTTTGTCAAGGCTACATCACTTCTCATTTCCACTTGCTTCACATGCTGCAAAGGTGGGTATGGTAAATTAAAATCATTCCAATGTACATAGGAAAGAAGAAACGGGGTCAAGTGACTCATGTTCACAACAGGAACTTCTCATCCATGAGATCATTTCTCTTACATTACTCTAGCACGTAACTGGACAAGACATGCTGAGTGCCAAATGCAGCAGGTGCCTGCCCTGAGACCTGCACTACTCAGTGTGCTTGCTGACCAAAACAGAGCCTGCTAACAAGAGTTCCAGAAGTTACTAGTCAGGGAGGCATGAGGACTTCATGTGGGAAAACTGAGAGGCAGGAGGATGTGGGGACCAGATGTCTGAATCCTAAGAGATCGTTTAGAAGGAGATGAACGCCTTGGTTCTATTCCGAGAGAAGCTGCTGAAAGTCTGAGGCCTGCAGGGAAGTATGCTACAAGAGACTAAGAATCAAATCACTGCTGCTTATAAAATTCACTAGCAAGTTTTATAAGATACAGTATTAACAAAAAACAGATATTAACCAAAGTGGCTGTAGCTTCTCCAAGCTGTTGTCTAAGACAGTACTCAGGCTGACAAGGCCAACAGTTGCTCAGATCATCCTATTTATTCTTTTAAACATTAACATTTTTTACTTTTAGTGAAAAGAAGTTCCAGAAATGAGACTACCAGGAATTCTTGACCACCTGTGGTAAATAGCAAAAGGAGCCCTTTTTGGTGTAGCATCACCTCTTTCCTTTCTCAGACCCTTTCCTTCCCATGGATGCTACTTGAAAAACCTTCATTTTTCCCTCAATCTAAACATGAAAGCTATGGAAAGAAAAACTCAGTGTAGAAACGTGAAAGAAGGGAGACTTCATAAATGACATGACTGACATTTCCAAAGACCACCTCATGCACATTTTTAAGGGTTTAGTTTAAACTGTGTTTTTGTTGAAACTGGAACAGGAAGAAGGTGGGGAAAAAAAAAAAGTCCAAGGATTTGTATTTAGAAGTCTGCATAGATAGTAAAAGAGTTTTTAAGATGGAGCAGCCTACCTTTTTAAGGAACTCCCGGATCTTCTCTGTATCCTTAGCAGCATAGATGTGCCACAGAGCTCCAGGTTTTTCTCGACTTTCAGTAAAACGCTTAATTGTCAGCTCATCAGAATCTCCGTCTTGTATGGTCTTCAGTACTTCTGTTAAGAGTAAACACAAGCAGTTATGCTACAGACCTTTCCACCAACCACATTTGGACCACAGCTTTTTTGGAGGGAAATAGTTCCTCCAGAGAAAAAAAGAGAAAAAAAACTTCACCTTCTTCTTGATCAGCCTGACCTTTGGGGATCCCCACATACACCATAACATTAGCTGCATCAGACACATCCAAGTGGAGATTTGTTGTGCCATATTTTCTATCTTCTGGTGTTATTAAGCCTGAAAAAAGCACCCACTACATTAGTGAGATAAAGAGAAACCTTCTGCTGCTCTAAGCAGAGCTATCTGAAAAGCCCGGACAGCTTTTACTTTCATCAGCAAATTCCTCCAGGCAGCAGTTTCCTTTTTTCCTAGGACTCTGCAGCATCACCTTTGTATTTTGCCAACTGTTAAATTTACAAGCTAACAAACATCAGCCTGCACCTACACCCCGCCTGTATGATACACAAAAACCACGTTACTGTTACCAGAAGGTTTCTGCAGTAGTTTTGAATAAAGAATTCTCAGCAACAGTTTCTCCCTCAGCAGCTGCTACAGCATTTACAGGTCAGGATCTCCTTTCTGGCCATGATGAGGCTTCAAGTTTGAAGTGTCTTTTGAGTGACAATTTATCATAGGAAGAATCTATTTTTTTGTTTTCAGAGCAAGGTTGGATTCGAACGCAAGGCTGGACGGCGCTGTGAGTAACCTCATCTAGAGGGAGGTGGGGTAGAGGCAGGGGGTTGGAACTAGATGAGCTCAGATGACCCTTTCAACCCAAACCATTCTGTGATTCAAATACATGGGCAGAAAGAGCTACAGTCTGACACGTTCCTTACCGTAGGCATTGTACATCTTAGGGCCCAAATCTGGTCGCACAAAATAGTTGGGAAGCCGAGAGGCAAGGTTGAGCTTTCCACCTCTCCTAGTGTACTCTGGTAGTGGAATATTTTTCATCAAATCATCAAACCTAAAGAAATACAGCACGGTTCAGTGTTAGGTCACGCGATCAACAGCTTTTGATGAAGCAGCTGTCAAAATGTAACAGTATTTCTACACTTTATTGTTTTGGAAGCATAGCTGTTTCTTGGTAAATTCATACCTAGAAGGCATCATATCTCTGAAATCTTCTCCTGGAGGCCAATCTTTAAGCTTCAACACCATTGGCTCTCCTTCTTCTGTTCTCAGGCGACCTGTTGTCAGATGTTAACATGTCAGCTTATAAGAGCTTGTACCACTCATAATGCAAATAATCATGAAATCCTGATCTTATTTTATAGCCATGCTCGCTCTGCAACTGTTCGTATAGAGCTGAAGACACGCAGTCCTCGTGACACCACAGTCAGGTATTACTGCCCTGAGAAACGTGCTGTGACAGCACAGAGGTTTTTGGATGAAGTACAGTGTGAACTTCAGTGGCTCCCCTCCCTAAGCACATCCCACAGCTTAACTCAGACAACTGTTCTGCATTTTAGGCCAGCCAATGGTAAAACCAAGCTCAAGTAATACAAATGAAAAGCATGAACAAGCCTTCCAGCTCCCAGTCTTCTTGCCTCAAGTACCAAATCCCCAAAGTTTACATCACACAGATGAGGCAGAACCTCCAGCTGCCAGGGCAAGCATTAATTCTGGAAAAAGTTGGTTTTTGCTTCTAGAAACAATGTCAAACCTCATGCTCACCTCCCCAAACCTTAGGAACACCTACAAGTTTCAACAGCAAAATCTAATTACCTTCTGAATATCAACTCCACACAGTTCTTTTGTTTTACCTGCGTGGGTTAAAGCTGGCAGGTGAACCAATTCACTAAGAAGATCCCCAACTTTTTCAGAATGCTTTCCCAAAAGAAAAAAGCAGCCAAACATGCTGCTCAGAGATGGTCCTCAACACAGCTGACAACATTTCCACTAACTCCACCATCCCTTGAGCACACCTGGTGAGAACACAGGGCAGACACTGTCCTCAGAGACAAAGCCTGGAACATCTTTTATTCTGCTTTGTGCTGCTCAAGGATGGCAACGTCATGCTGAAGTAAGATTATCATTGCTTAATATTTTACCCACTGTAAAGAAATTCACACTGCTTACTTGAAATATCTTCAAACCCATCCCAGAAATCTCCTACAGTAGCGCCAGTGATGATTTCATTGGTCCTGCAGTTAACCAGGTCTACTTCCTGTTGGCCAAACTCTTTCCTGAAGGACTCGGGTCTCCAGAGGTCTGCATTTAATTTGTGATGCACTCCTGACACCATTACAGGCTGTAAGGAAAAAGACCAAAGAACTATTAAACATCAAAAATTCTAATTCTAACCACCCATAAACATACCAAACATTTAAACATGGGCACTCTGCAAACATCCCATTTTAAAGGACGAACACTCTGCCACACAGGAATTACACCATGCATTTGATCATTCCTTATTTCGAGCTCCAAAGCAGCATTTTTTTTTTTTAATAGAGAGCCATAAGCTCAGCACTGTGTTTGGAAATTGATTTTAAATAATATATATCTTTTTATCTAAGGATTTCAGTGTTCAGGTGTTACATATTACAGATTATCAGTATTGCTTATGGTTGGAGTAAGTTTGCACCTGCCTTTCAAGTAAGAGATCAAAGCATATGATGTGAAAATGGCAAGAGGAGGTGTTCATTACCTGTCCCTGCTTCCAGCACTCTCTGAAGACATTCCAATTACTTTCATTGTTGGGATCTTGAAGACACAGTAAGCGGTTATCACATAACCAGTAATGAGGTGTGTCAAAGCCCATTATTGTAGGCTTTATAGTCAGTCCTTGTGGCTTCTTAGGCACATCTGTAACAGTTCTATTTTGCACCAGGGAAGCAAAAATGTCATCAAGGATTTTGGGTGTACTCTTGAGTCCGTTGTCTGTCTGGTTTATTAAAAAAAAAAAAAAAAGGAGAAAGAACAAAAAAGTTGGTGGGTTTTTCTGTCAGTGTCCTCTGCAATTCAATGATGTATTTAATATTAATGAACTTAAATATCTGCAACTTCCAAAATTTTCACATCAGCACACAATCATGCAGAGAAACAGAGTTCTGCAGAACAGCTGCTGCCTAGAAATTTGCTGTCATTAAATGTCAGTGTCATTTCTGATAACATCTATAGCAAATGGCAGCATGCATTCCACCCTGATTTTAGCAACACTGCTGAAAGCCACTGAATGCTGCATGAAGGAAGACTTTCTTTCTATCAAAGAACAGAAATGCAGTTTCATCAAGGGACCCCGAGGACAATATTTTACCCCATCTCTTTGGGGTTGTTCCTGGGCTGTAATCTGCTCTTACAGGTACATGTGAATCAGTGTGCAGGCCAGGCATAAGCCAGTCACCCACTCTCCACAAAAGGAGGTTTTAGATCCCTCTGTAAGTTCCTTGATGGTTCTTTTAGAGACTATTAGAGGGGATGCTAATCAATGCACCTGCCAGACATTTTGCTGAGTAAATTTGTCAGCTTCATCACCTGCCTCCCAGCCCCTCATTCAAACAAGGCTGGCTGAAAGCACAGTTGATTACAGCCACAGAACAGCAGTCTAAGGCTGGTATCAACTCAAGGCAGTGAAATAGAGATGTCACATACCTTTCCTCCAGAAGAATTCAGGAGATTCCGCAGGAAACCCGTGTTATTGTTGCTCACAGGTGTTAGTATTGCACTGTTGAATGTCTGCAGGGCTGCAGCAGGCTTAGCTAAGCTAGGGAGTGTTTGAAGAGGTTTGTTTTCATTCTTGGAAATGGGTACAAGAAGTTTCTCTGCAACGAAGAAGAAAAACATTAGAAGAAATAAAGCGAGGAGTAATCTGAACCACAACAAACATCCTTAAGATAAAATCCAAAGCACATGAGATACTCACATGTATATACAGATATGAATATGCATACACGTATGTGCAATATGCATATGATCTGCAATACACTCACTGAACTCCATTCCAGTAGGCAGACTGTGTCATTCTCAAAGATATTGCTGGGCCCTGGACATGTTTTTCTAACAAACAGCCACAGAAAGGTTTGCTTTTCACCAGTTCTATACATACCTTTGTTTTCTTTATTCACATTTCCACTTGTTATATTTGACAGCCAACTTAATGAGGGAGAAGTGTTTACTGAAGCAGTTTGTTTACTTCCAGCTGCTGGTTTGACTGGAGGATCGTGTGTAGGGACCTGTGGGCTCAGGACTAAGTTGCTTTGCTGAAGGCTGGTCCTCTCTCCAGGTACCAAATTCTGAAAAAGCACGAAGTGAGATCCTGATTAAATATAAGCACACCACTCAAGAAGGAAAAACAAGCAGTGTTCTTTCAAAACAGAATAAAGGAAGTGCTGCCCTCCTTAAAATAACCTCATCTCCACAAGAGGTCAGCATTGCATCTTAGTACTGAAAAGAGATCCAAGAGAAACCATGACTTCTCAACTTCAAGAGCTTACAGAGTCCATCTCTCTTCACAATAAGCAAAGAAAGCTGGGTTTCCCAGATGCATTTTCTGGGATTGCTTTGGAAACCAAATACCATTTTAATAGCTGCTTCTTGGTATTCTAGTAGTAGATTACCATAGAACTGCCTAGGTTGAAAAGGACCACAATGATCATCCAGTTCCAACCCCCTGCTATGTGCAGGGTCACCAACCAGCAGACCAGGCTGCCCAGAGCCACATCCAGCCTGGCCTTGAATGCCTCCAGGGATGGGGCATCCACAACCTCCTTAGGCAACCTGTTCCAGTGCTTCACCACCCTCTGGGGAAAAAACTTCCTCCTAATATCTGACCTAAAACTCCCCTCTCTTAGTTGAAAACCATAATGTTCAGGACTAAGCTGGAGGTCCAGTTTGCTTGTTTAAAAACATGTAGATAGAGCACCTAAACCTCTATCCTGAAGTGGCAAAAATCTACCGGCTCTAAAATAGAGCTGCATGTGAGTGCAGCTCTGGCCTGGCCAGAAGCAGCCATGCACAGAACCCTCAGCACGTCTACTAGGCAGCTGAGTTATTTGTTTGGAGCTGCTATGTTGTCAGGCTAACCAAAGCTACTGCTTTGGCCTGGGATTTCAGCAAGGCTGGCTATATTTCTCCTTCCTGCTCAAAACTATCCAAACAAGAAATTATTATGTGTATTTATTACTGCTACATTCTTTATTTCACATCTTAATGACTACTGATGCTTGGTAAGAATCCCCAACATGACATAATACAAGTCTCAAACTTCACTGAATAAGTTATTCCTACTGTGCCACAACATAAAACAAAATTTTATTATTTTACAGAGAAAGAGGTAGAGAGGACATTCTAAGAAACCAAGACCCAAGCTAGGTCAGTCGTATGCTAACTTGAACTACATAATCACCTTCTTTGCTCTTAATACTTCATAATATTCCACACCTCTTACATGGATTACCAGCCAAAAATCAAGTTCAGCCTGCTTCTTGAACTCAAAATGTATTTATTCTCAAAATAAGTTTATGAATAGGCATATGTAAAAGACACTGATTTCTTGTAATGCTGCAAAACTAGGCTATTAACTTGTAGTATTTCCTTTACTTTCCAAAATATATACATCTAATTACATATTGCCATCCACAAAACGAAAGCCTTCTTAATTTTTTCATAGCAATTAAAATTAGTTATTGAAATTAAATCACCAAGATAACCCAAACTTTGGGTTTTTTTGCTTGTTAATAAAATAAGCAACAAACTTCCTACCAGAAGAACTTTCCTACCGGAGAAAGCAGTGCTCCTCCATACTGCTGCAGTCCTTGCCACTTTATCCATATTCAGCTCTTTTATGCATTCCAGTACTTTCCTAGCCTGCTCATTCTTTTAGGTGTTGCACATGTTACACCTCCAGGACACAAGGGCTAGCCCGCACTCCCAGCCATTACCCCATCTCTTTGTTAAGACTTCAAGTCCTCTCAGTCTAATCCTGTGTTTTTACTGAGGAAATAGAGAAACCACCAAACTCACTAACATTTTTCAAGAGTAGGTTACTCATCAAGTTACCAGTTGTCAAAAGAACCAAATAAGACTTCCTCCAAAAGTGAATACCAAACAAAAATCCAGCAGTGGTCAGGACTGACGTGCTTGTGTCAGTTGCCACTGGCTTCAAATACAGCTAGATTGAGACAAAAATGTGGGTATTTCAGCTACACAGACAGCAGTGAGAGACAACCCAGCAGTACCTGTTTTGAATCCTCCTTTAGAGTTGGCTTTGACAGTGCCTTGAACTGTTTATTTGCACAGGGGCAGTTTGCCTTTATTCCCCACTTTGTTCTTACAGAGTGAACAATATCACCAACATCATAGAGTGCTGAAGGGAAAAGAATAATTAATGAACTTGCTTAATTAGAACATTCAGCAGGTTTTAAAGAAGTTGTGTGTACTACTCAGCTAAACAATAGTAAAATAACAGTTCATCTTTAAACACTACATTTTGCTACTACTTTGTAAAGGTCAAAATAATGAAACAAGTAGTAAGCACACAGGCTGTTCCAGTTTATGAACTTAAACCTATTGACAATAAAACTAAACTTTGGTTAACCTTAAAATTAGAAAAGAAAAAAAAAACATAAAAAGCCACAACATAGAAAAGACAGCAAAAGGCTACAACTTTTCTTCCCAATCAAATACTTAAAATACCTCTTCCAGGAATTATTTGTGTAGGCATTAGATTCTCTGGCTCATGCTCCTGCCCCTTCACACATTTAAACCAGGAGAAAGTATCCGAGTCATCATCTGTAAAACACAGTCATTACTTTGCGTTTCTGAGTCATAAGCTGTACTGGCAATTCAAAACACAGGTTCTTCCCACTCTCCCTTTGTCTGAAGCAGCAATATGCACTCTCACCTTCATGTATGCCTTTCTTCCTCATCCTGTAGCAATCGACGCACACGCCGAAGCCGCACTTGGAGCAGACCCAGTGCAGGTTGAAGATGGTGGTGTCACACACATCACACATCTCTCGAACTCCACGAACTGCACGCTTCCAGGCTACTTGTCCTGTGGAAGTTGATACAATAGGCCAGGTGTTAGTTTTAATTATATCAAATGATTCAACATTTAATTTGATAAGAAAGGCTCAGTCTTTTTCTCTACCAGAACTCCCAGACCAAGCCTTTGCAGTCATAGATTCAGAATAAGAATCATACCATAGAGTGGCCTGGGTTGGAAAGGACCTCAAAGACCATCCAGTTTCAACCCCCTGCTATGTGCAGGTCGCCAACCAGCAGACCAGGCTGCCCAGAGCCACATCCAGCCTGGCCTTGAATGCCTCCAGGGATGGGGCATCCACAGCCTCCTTGGGCAACCTGTTCCAGTGCTTCACCACCCTCTGGGGGAAAAAACTTCCTTCTAATATCTGACCTAAACCTCCCCTGTCTCAGTTTAAAAAGAACATTCAGAATAGTCTAAACTATCAAGATCATTTCACCTTCTGTGCAGCACTACTATTCCTGATACGCACCCGACCACGTTTACATGCATACTGTTGACATTCCTTCAAGTGGAAATTCCACAGCTGTCCTAAAAAAATCCTTATGTTGCTATTAGCAAGCCAGACTTAACACTTAGCATGCTACAATCAGCTTGGATTTGTCCCCTGCTCTTCCTTTTTACAGAATCACAGAATGGTCAGGGTTAGAAGAGACCTTAAGGATCGTGAATCTCCATCCCCCTGCCACATGCAGGGCCACCAACCTCCACATTTAATACTAGACCAGGCTTTTTACACGTTACAGATGTGCATCAGACCTTCTCACACTAGTTACCTGCTCAGTTGCTCTTATTAGTGCAACTGACCACTGCTGTTGAGGTTATCACATACCCATAATACATCATCTTCCCACTCTCCAAGTCACTCTCCCAAATCATTTTCTGTTACTACTGTCTCCTTTCAGGCTCTACCTTACACAGTCTCACTCAAAGGACTTTTTTGGCACTAGCTCCTCTGTTGCTAGAATTTGCTACTGTTTGTCTTCACAGTCACTCTTCCTGCCTCTCACCTGGGGGTCCAGAAAGAAGGAGCTCACCTAGAGTAGGAGATACTCTACAGAGTGCAAAAGCATTCAAACACCACTCCCCAAGGAGAGCTATCTGACCAAACAAACCTACATTTTGGCAGAGGTCAGTTTGTCAGAGCCAGAGTCCTTAGGAAAAGGTGCAATTTGAACAGAACTCTGCCAAGAAAAGCTTACCACAGCTTCAACTCCAGATGGTAGCTTTCTCCTACGCCAACTAAGTGAGCTGAACTGTTCAAAGAAAAGAGTATCTAAACCCCAAAATATTGCCTTCCTACCCAGGGCATTACAAACATTTCCATTTTCATGAAAATGAGTTTCCTTACTTTCAACAGCCAGGGTTATAAACAAGACAAAAGGGAATTCAATACATTTAGCTCCTTTGAAATCAACTCCAGAACTGACATGCGAGCTTTATAAGTACACTAAGAAATGCTTCCTCTGCTATTAAAGAAACACCTCACATTCTTAATTTTGAGGGGGAATTCGTGAAATTACAACCTTCTGAAGTTGTTTTGATATTCCAGCCTGCACCATTCTCTAGCTCTTCATGCTTTGGCTTCACAGACCTGAATGTGTTCTAACTCAAGTGAAATACAGAGTTTGCAGATCCCAAGTAGTTCAGGGCAGGACCTCACAGCAAGCATTTCTAAAATATTTAACAAGTCTTCCCTTCTGTTTTTAAAGGTAGTCAGTCCAATTAAGCTTTTCTCCTTCTATTCACAACCTTGCAGTGACTGGTAAACCAGCGTGATCCTTAAGTCAGTACTACCCAGAATGCAGAAGACAGAAGTGATAAAGCTTAGAAAGGTGCCTGCCCAATGTCATGTAGTTACAATCCAAAACAAAATCACCATTATTTTAAGATCCATTCCATTTTGAGAACCGATTATGCAAGTTATGCCTCCCATTTAGTGGTTCGTGTTCAGTTGCAGCCAAAAACCTGTGTTCTACCATGCAAGGTTTGCCCTGTTGGCACTGATGGAGCTCTGCAGTCAGTTATCCACTCAGTAATACCTTTCTGGCCAAGCTCCAGCAGGGCTGTGTGCAGAGCTTCTCAAAAGAGGCCCACTGCAAACTGACCCAATGCTTTTAGATGGAGGGAAAGAAACACTTCTTTACTGACTTTCCAGGTAGCGTTGTTGGGTCTGGCGCCCAAATAAGAGCAAAACAATCCACTAAAATCAAGAGGAAAGCATAATTTCACTTACACATTAAAAATAGATGGCAGGCAGCTGCCTGTTACTTTAGCTTTTCTGTTCTTTTAAGACACTTCATTTCGTAAGAGAAATGCACTTTCCCTTCAACAGGGAATGTAACTATAAATTGAGAATTATTCTGACAGATATGAAAGAATTATGTTCCCTCCCATAAAGAAAGAGCTGTTAAAACTAGTTCATGCTGGATCTTAACCTTCCTCTGAGAATAGAGGACAACACCGAAGACCTTCAATGACATTTCCAAATGCTTACAACTTATTTTCACATAAATCAAAAGCTTAAAGTTTCACATGAAGTTATTAAGGCAGGGGTAATTTAATACAAATTGATCTTACTGTGTGGTTCAATTGTAGACATAACTTCCTTTTCAGATATCACCAGCTGACAAAAGTGGTCTCCAATGTTGGCCAGGATATACTTTGCTGTGTCCAGATCCAGGCCAACAACATTTTTGGATAAAGGCAGCCACAAGCTAATAGCCTCAGGGTCATACTTATTGGGAGTTAAGAAGCCTTCCTCACGCAGTATCCCATGCTTATTGAACTGCAGCCTGTGAAATGAGCAGGGAAGAAAGAGCCATCACCTCAGATGTTCCATTAGTTTATATTTCCTCCCACAAGTCAGTGCCTATACTGCAAACACGTACACCATATGTCAATAGTTAACACAATGGTTGCAGAGAACATGGCTAAACATACTTGTCATAAATGCTAGACGTGCTTAATATACTGCCTGTTCAAAAAGCCTTACTAAAGGAATTGGTGCTTTGGGTCGAGATAGAAAGGTACATTTCCTAAAGATTTTTTTATTCATGCAAAAATTATCAGGTCAACACCGTTTGAAAACTGCATATCTATTAAGGATCATATGCAGAGGAAGTGACAGTAAAAGCTTCATTTAGAACAAGCTGCAGCTCACAAAAGAGAATATGAATACATTGTGTTCTTAAGTGAGGTTTACAAAACTACTAATGTAGCTGCCAACGAGATTTTAAAGAACCAATACACCTCCTACAGCAAAGCTTGAATGAGATATGCTATGGAGCAATTCTGGTAGTCTGGGGGAGACCTGCATTGTTAGTAGCTTATTAAATGAGAAAAGTTAGAGTTACATTCACATTTTCAGGAACCTTTTGACATATGATGACAATGTGTGCTCACAACACTGCTAGGAGTGGCAAGAAAAGATGCTGGCAACCATTATCACAGAGCACAGCCATTTGCAGACTCTGAAGAATTTCACACATTCAATAAACAAGGATAGTTCCACTGGCACTGACTTGTAAACTAAAGGATTCAGGCATTCTGATGCTTGTTTCAACTGATGTCATACCTACCCCAAGACACAACATCTGGACCAAGTAGTTCATGGAAAAGTTTACACTACTCCAACACAGAAGAAAGGATATGTTGAAAACTGTCAAACTACAGTGTTTGACAACATCCACCCTGGGCTTACAGATATGCTTCAAATAGCATTTCAAAACCTTTTCTGAAATGGTTCTTTATTTGTCTTAAGAAATAAAGAGAAAATATACAGGGACCTTGACTGTTCAGCTTGAGATCAGCCTCATAGGGACACAGGGAATCTGAAGCTGCAGATCAGGGTTGGAACATGCCAACAGCACTCAGCAGTCACTGTGCTTTCCTCAAAGTCCCCCTGCCTGCCCTCCTTGAAATCCTCTATGCACACCAATGACAGAAATGGCACAACACTCAAGCGTAAGGCAGAATAAAAAGATGAAGCAACACAACAAACTATTGCATTGCCCACTGCTGTTTTAGTTCTCTAGACTGAAAGCCCATGGTCACTTGTTGTAACTCCTCTGTAACTGTAGAATACGTCTAACATTTCACACTTCCAACTGCTAAATGCTGGGAGACAGAGTCTAACCTCCCAGTGCTATCAAGCTGAAGCATTCAAACTACACTCAAGTTATCCCAACTGGCTTTCAGCCCAGAACAGCAAAATAAACAGCTCAAAGTTCTGCCAAAATATTTTCTACTCAAATGAAGCAGTTATAAAATTTTTAAGTGCTAGAAAAACACAGGGAACTTTTCATTGGTTGGGAATACAAGGCTTATGGTTAGGAATACTAGGCTTATGGCTTGATAGCTACACGCTGACATCCAGCAGTTTTAAACCAGAGATCTACATAAGGCTGTGTTGAGCAAAGAGCTGGTTTACATCCGGCCTGGAAAAAGAAGATAAATGTTATAGTTAATAGTGAGAATTCAGCAGCACTCCTTCCAGAAAAGTAAGAAGATAGGTCGGACATCTTGTTATTCACATTTAAAGAATACCAAGGTCTGCATAGACTCAATATTGCTCTTACCTTCTGAAGTGGAAGAATCGACAGAAGACAGTGGAATCTTTCTGGTCTTTGTTCTTTCGGTAGCTGTCCAAGCGACATTCCCTGCATTTATGCAAGTGAGGTGCAATATTATTGCAGGAGCCATCCTGTACAAATGCTTCTCCACTCTGCTGCAGCTTCTTCACTTTAGAAGCATCTGCTAAAATGGACTTGCGAACTATTACTGTAGGGAAGAGCAGTGAGGATTACACAAGCTGTACTAATCAGTTTGTTATATAAATATGCAAGCAAATGTTTTCAAGTGAGAAACAACCTGACAACTTTTCTTATACATTCCCCATTATGTTAAAAGAAAGTAATTGTAAAATATTTGCAGTCAGCAGCAGCTTTCTCAAGGCACTGTTCCAGTGGAGGCATAGTTCAGAGACCCAAATTTAACAGATGCATTCAACTTTCCACAGCAAACTTCTGTAGGTGTGCCTGCTTTCACTGAAAGCACTTCAACTATCAGGGCTTGAGAACCTGTCTGTGGAGTTGACCAGGGCATGAATCAAAACTAATGAAGACAGAAGTACCACCAGGCTCTTTCTTAGCCTGTTTCTCCCACTCGAAGTGCAACAGATTTCAGTACCTTACTATAACAGATAGCAAGCATCTCCCTTCCTCCCACATTGCATGTGAAACCTAGCAGGGCTCAGTGACTGCTTGGCTGGCTGTTCATCCATGCCAGTTAGAGAACAGCACATGGTAGTCAACATGAGATTGACAACAAAGAGATGGGTGTGCAGGGAGAGTCCTCAAATCCAAAACTAACAGCTACACCGTCTGATGCACAGCACAGACACACCATCAAGAGCCCATAAACAACCACAGCCTTCCCCATTCTGCTCATGAAGAAAACTCAAAGAGCTCAGCAAGTGGAACTGGGCCACAGATACACAGAAACAATGCAGCTCTTTAATTCTATTTGAGAACAGTTATTGAACGAAGGCCCTTCTTGATTAAAGCTCCACTGAAAACAACACCCATCTCCCATAATACATCTTCAGCAGCGGTCCTCAATTTTGTAAAGCAGTCTCATTATGCTATCAGCATCTGCCTTCCAAACAGAACCTTGCTCATGTAATCTGTTTTGCCATTCTAGTCTTGCAAGCTTTGTAACAATTCTGTTTGTTCTCCCCATCTAGCAAGAACATTTTTCTCAATTTTACCCATAAATGACTTACATTCCAGAACACTCTCCAACAAAATTAAAATTGCTATTTTTGTCAATGTTACGAAGAATATACTTGCACTAAATTACTCAGAAACAGGGATATCTTCAGATGACAGGAAGTTTAAAAAATACCTACCATTATCCTGGATCTTGGTACTCCCACTCCAAAAGCTTTCATTTTCGTTTCTCTCATAAAAAGCCTCATTTGAATTTCTCCTAACAAAAAATTCCATGTCTACGTGTTCATCCACCTTGTTTCCTTTTTGGCTGTTACAACCACTGTGTGATTTAACTCCAGCCTCAGTAAAAGGGAGAAGGTGAGCATCTGATGTTGAGGGCCTGCAATCTAAAGTCCTCTGCAGTTCAACAGAGCTATTGACTCTCGGTATTGCTATGGAGGAGTTAAGATGCTGCAATGGTTTTGCAGAAATACACTCTTTAGAAAAGTTTGTCGTGGGCTTCAGAGGAGCTTCGCTTATAGTCTTCAGACCAGTTTCTTTTCCATTAGTTGAATCACTCAAAGATGAAGATCTTGAAGATATCAGAGACGTATATTTACCATTTTGATCATTAATATTTTGTGTTTGTTCTTTAGTTATATACGTCACTTTAGGAAAGAGCGTCAGATTTTCCTTCAGTGGTTTTGTTCCAGCATTAAGACAAGAGGGATGGACTTCTGGTACACTCCGTCTGCATGTGCTGAAAGACAACATGCAATACCTTGACAAGGGTGTCAGACAAACCAAGGCATCAGTTTCTCAACGCTACTCACATTAAATCTTGAGAGAAATTTAATCATGTACCTCTGATATTCAAAGATGTAAAACTTTGTGCAAAGTTCAACACGTTTGCATTCAATTTTTTCTTTTTATTATTGTAAGTACTGTAAATAAATGCTCAAGCTTTATCTACCTGTAGATCCCACTCCAGTTTAGCCACAGTAGCTACTCCACTACATCCACAACTGAAGTTACCTTCTCACTTTCGACATGTAACAGCTGTATAACCAAGTGCCTCCCACTTGCATGTCACACTCAAGAAACTTTAGCAGGGACAGTGGCTTGGGGGGGGGCACTACATCTATATTGAGACAGTAAAACTGTTCCCACACAAAAAGATCAGATGAAAAGTCATGCTTTCTGCAAACCAATATCACTTCTTGCAAAGCTAATACACAACACCTACTCTTCCTACCACAGCACTTCTACCATACATGTTAATCTTTGTGATGGAACTGTAGGCAGGGGTACAATATTCTAACCTTTAAATACTGCTAGATGAGTTCACGCTCAGAAAAAACAGTTACACTGCAGCACAGTTCTCACACTTGCTCTGGTTGGAAAATGAAATAAAGCAATTCGTATTTGAGACATTCACCTGGTTGAAACGTGCCTTGACAACATGATTCCTAGAGCCTGTTTTATAATGGAAATGTAGGTCAGCTCAAACCTGTGCAGAGCTTGGATTGGTAAACTCAGTACTGGAAGATTTTAAGTCCAGTGGGACATCTTCCAGGTTACTACAAGTAACAATCAAGTTTAAGGCCAACGTAAACTGGTATTGAACAAAAAAAAATATAATGGAGGACCCATACTTAATCTGCAAGCAGCTAGCCTACAGGACACCTGTCTGAAGCTGTTCCAATGTTCCAAAAGATCTTGAGTTATTGCATTCCTTAAAAAACAAACTCTATGTATATTCTGCTATGAACTTGAGTTACTTCTGAAAGAATAACAGTCCATGAAAGCATGAACTGATTTCTTACCCCTGAGGAGTTTCTGCACCAAGATTGGGAGGAGAGTTAGCTGGTAGGGGCAAGCCTTGATGCCTTTGGTCTTTATTAGCAGGAGTACAGCCCAGCAATGCTTCACCAAACACTGTTGGTACTGAGTGCACATGTCCCTGACTTTGAGAAACCTGCAAGAGAGATTTTAACAGTTATGAACACTTAGAACATCACCACCAAAATAAATATCACGTTACAAGGTTAAGTTTGAAAAGAGAAGTACATTAATGCTCTTCTCAGAATGCTTAAAAGCTTGAAGGCCATTTCTCACTCAGTCCATGAGATGGAAATAACTTAAAGTGTCCTTTTAAATCTCAGAGGTTCAAGTGAAACTGCTCCTGCTAATTCACTCCCCCATCCTCATCCCTGCAACTACCATCTCAGACTTTAAGGGTAGGATGTGGGTGTAACTTTAAGGCAAGAAGATAAAAAGCTCTGCTCTTCTTCAGAACCAGCACTGCAATGATCTTTCAAAGTTGGTAGCAGTAACTAGAATTCAGAAATAGCTTTCAGAGCTCACCTGCAAACCTCAGAGAGAAATTACAGAGTCATAGAATGGCCTGGGTTGAAAAGGATCACAATGATCATTTGGTTTCAATCCCCCTTCTATGTGCAGGGTCACCAACCAGCAGACCAGGCTGCCCAGAGCCACATCCAGCCTGGCCTTGAATGCCTCCAGGGATGGGGCATCCACAGCCTCCTTGGGCAACCTGTTCCAGTGTGTCACCAACCTCTGTGTGAAAAACTTCCTTCTAATATCTAACCTAAACCTCCCCTGTCTCAGTTTAAAACCATTCCCCCTTGTCCTGTTGCTATCCACCCTCGTAAACAGCCGTTCCCCTTCCTCTTTATATGCTCCCTTCAAGTACTGGAAGGCTACAATGAGGTCTCAATGGACCTTAATGACCAAAATGAAAACTGTGAAGTCAGTCTGACAGTATTACCAAAAATCTGTAAGTGAACTTCCCTGCACTGTAAAAAAATAATAAAATAATTTAAAAAAAAATCTTTGTACCAGGATTCCACAAAGCGTTAAGTGAAAAATTCCCCTGCAGATTAAGTAACCAGCTTTATAAGTCCACAATTCTTTTAGAAATACGTCAGGAATACCAAAATTAGCAAGTCTTTCAAAGCAGTTGTTTTCCATGGGGCTCCCTCCCCAGTTCTGACATCCATATTCCACTCCCACATACTCAATTTACTGCTGTAAATTACACTACAGACTCATTACCATCAACTCTAAAGTAATTCCTTTCTGCTTTGGTATAACACAGCTGTCAGACACATAAACAAGTTCACAGAAAACCTCTGGAATTTATTAACTCTACATTAGAGATCACATACTAAGTTGTTTGGTTTTTTGAATATAAAAAAAACTATAGCTTCAGCTCACCAACCCCACAATCACATCCCTTCCACTGAAGACCAAGAATCAGCTTTTCTTCCTTATTAGATAGAGTACGCTCACTTGTCACCATTTTGAGAAAATAGTTGCAAGACATTTCCCAAAGAGTACAAAGGTCTTAAAGGAACAGTTCTTGGAAGGCAGACTAGAAAACTACAACTAAATAAATAACTGCATTGCTTTACAAAAAAACAAGCCATGAATTCAGATCATGGTAACTCTTCTGCAGTACATGTGGAATATGAAATAAAGACTGGCTTTGTATGCTCTGAGCAAACTGCTCAATGACTGAATATGCAGAAAGGCAAAGAATGGCAAATTGAGTGCCTGAAAAACACTAAAGGTACTCAAGCATGAGCTATGCAGAGGAGTACAATTGCAGCACGTGAGCTACTTTTGCTGCATACTTTTCCTCTCCAGTAAATACAGGATGGATCACTTTTCATAGAGCAATCTTGTCTCATACTTGTTACCTCCTGCTGCTTCCTTGTGAAGCTGTTACAGATTTCTATCAATGATATCCAGACATCAACCAAACCCGATAGTTGTCTCAGCACAGGGCTGAGTGTACAGAAGCTAAGAATTTAAATTTAAATTTACAAGCAAATAAAAAAAAAAAAGCCACCCCTACCATCACCACTCAAGAGGTTCCATAAGCTCTTCCATAGCCATGTCTAAAATACAATTTTGGTCTGAAACACTCAGACAAAATTACAGGTTAAGTTAGAAGTTCTGTGGCCAAACCATTATTTTTTTCATTTACATTTCTATACTTAAGTTACCCAGATCTTCTTTTGTACCATTGATAGGTTTTTATTTTGTTTTGTTGGGTTTTTTTTAAGAACTCCCAGAACACTCACAAGAGAAATAAATGCAGACATGCAAGTATTAGAAGAGTGGCCACACTCCCTCTTGATACCAAAGCAACATTGTTCCAGAGTGCTGCTTCTGTACCTTGAATCCTCAGAGCATGCAAGTGTAGGCATAGGTTTTGGATTTAAGAATAAAGCACTTAAAAGAATGAACATGAAAAACAGAAGTTATGCACTTGAGAACCACCCTGTGTTTAAACACAGTACAGAATACATGACTAGGCAGGCTAACACTTAAGCACAAGGAAAGGGCAAAACACAGTTTAAGAAAAGAAAAACCTGAACTTCAAGGCTTAGTAACAACTTCTCTGATTACCACAAGGCAAGATATTTTCCCCGTGCCTAGACAAGTTTCAATAAACTCAACACATCCTCCAAGGGATTATTGTTTATTATTTAACTTTTCCACTTAGTCCTTGTTTAAGACTGTTCTGAGAAGTTACGTGACTGTGTTATGTAACACAGCTGTACATAATGCAGTAAGACATTACCTCAGGAGAAGACTTTGTGTGTTTGGCATCAACACTGCCACTATTTTCTGATGATTTCCTTTTCACGCCCCCAATTCTTTTGGATTTATCTGGAATGGAAGGTGATCAACATTAGTCTATTTTAGCACAAGCATGCTACTTGCCTCTGCAGTACAAACAATAACAGTTCTTACCACATTTTCCATTATTGTCATATATTATTTCCACGTGAATTAATTCTGGATCAAGAGTTTTTAAAGCTGGAATCTTGAAAAGGAACAAAAAAAAAATACAGAGTCTGTTAGAGATAGAAGTTATCGTTTGAAAGTGTTCATTTCAGATGTTGTGGTACAGATGAAGCTTAAATACTTGATTTTTGGATTCTGTGAATGTCATGCTAAATTCAACAACGTACAGTGATAGTGCTTCTGCTTGAAAGCATGCACGTAAACTGGTGCTTCAGAGCACTGTCTGCACAGCAAAGGAAAAAGGATCACATTTGTCTTGCTCTTCATATAAAACTTCCAAGTCTCCTTTTGTGTAGATAGCCACTTATTTGAAAGTTGTGCCAGCAGCATGAAGTAGCACAGAAACACTTTGGAGTAATAAAAGCCCCTGCACTATAGTGACTTCCACTTCATTTTGGCTTAATGTATTAAGGACAGAAATTAAAATGCTACTGATGGCTGTATGAACAAAAGACTGCACCCTTGATCCATCTCTGTAAACCCACATCAGCTGGTTCTTACCTCCTGACAGTTGACTTCTAGAGTTCTTGTAGCAGGATTACCATTCACAACAACTGCTGTGAACCACTGGGTAGATGGATCCAGGCTATAAATTCTTATCTTTGAACCAATTATATTTTTTCCACCTTAGAAATCAGAGAAAAAAAACAACAAATGAAAACATCCAACATGCCTCAGAACGAAGGTGCATGAAGACCACATTATCCAGGTTCCAACATGAACTAACCAACAGTACTGTATGCTAGATTTAAGGAAAACAAACTGAGAACTTAGAGACAACTTCCACATCGCTGGGGGGAGAGGGGGGAGAAGCCACAATAAAACTACATTCCAAGTATCTGCTGCCTTTGGATAGGATAATTAAGCTTTGTGGAGCTTCAGATATGCAGCTGAGCCAAGACCTCCAAATTTCAAATAGTGAGACAAGTCAGTAGATAAGGAAATTAAAATTCATTTATCGGATAAGGAATTTTCTCCTCTTTAAAGCATTGCAAATGAGGACTCTAAACTGTAATGCTTTCCTTGCCATAAACACACATGCAAGAAATGCCTTCCAGTAGATGACTAAAAAGACACTTGCATGTATCAGTAAGAACGAGGCCAAAAAACTAAACCCAACAACTTAAACTTGACTAAAAGAGCAGTCTCTACGTAAAGCTTTGGAAGTTTGGAGGAAAAAAAAAAAAAAAAAAAAAAAAATCAAGCTACTTGAAAACAACAAACAATGCCCAGTAACTCATTTCAGAAGGAATTGCTGCACATTTGATATCTCTTTCACAAGAGTGAGGTCATCTATCCATGTTCAAATTTTATACTCACTCCTACAATGGAAATACCCAATAGTGAAATTTCCATGCTTCATGTTTCACATTCATTGCTCCAATATAAAGTGCAACTTTTTTTTTTTTTTTAAACTTTTTAAAATCTTTCGTCTCTAGAACAGATTACTACGGTTTATACCATCAGCACAAAGATTTCCCTCTTGTCTTCAGTATCTACTGACAGATGTCCCTGCACACTCATACCTTGCACCAAGCGTGTTTCATCTAGGTGTTTCTTAACTAAAGCTTGGATTTCTTCATTGACAGTTTGATCATCCTTCAGAGGAAGCCTGGAACTCTCCACATCCTATTTAGAAGCAAAATATGCAAGTTATTATTGAGAATAATGCTTTTGATGAACAAGAAGTTGAGTATTTAGATACAAGGCACCACCCATTCATCTAGACCCAACAAGTTTCTCATTACTGCGTGTTCCTTCAGTTCCCAGCTCAGTTACAGGAGCACACATCACCTGCTTTGTTTTACTACCTTGCTAATAAGCACTAAGTTTAACTAAATCTTTTTTTTTTTTTTTTTTTTTCTTTTTTTAAGTTTAGGATTAAGTTCTTAGAAGCAGCAAATACATATTTTCTAAACAGTCCTGAACAAACATAAAGTTTCAAGTTTCATGTTTCAATTTGTGTTATGATAACACCAGGACCCAGTGTTTAATAAGACATCATTAGAAAATTTAATAAGAATGCAAGCAGAGGCAGCTATGCCTAAATTGTTCATAATTATGTATTTCTCTCTTTTATGTTAGGTTTTTTTTATTTTTATTTTTTAATCCAAACTCTTTGACAACATGATTCTCCTATTTAGAATTGACTCCTAAAGCAGAAGTGGAAAGCAAGTTATTAACAATGGCTCAGAGCACCAGTACAAAAGGATTACATTGTTTTGTCTGAAGCAGTGCTGTGGTGTTTGTAAGCAGCAGAGAGCCAGCAGTCAAAGAACTGTTATTTAAGATGCCAGAAAAGCAGCTTTCTCCACTGCAGTACTGAAATGAGGCTTCCACATAACACATCTGTAACTTACATTGAAGTGATTCCTGTGCTAGTTCCTCAGAATACAGTCTACTTGCTGACTGCCAACAGGTCCAAGTAGTTGAACATTAACAATGGCACTATCAGCAGTCTCAGTGTGGGACACCTATCACTCAATTCATTCCTGCTGTTTATAGGTCTTAAGAGCATTTTTCTACAACAGCTTAAATCCTTTATCAGCAGCAGATATTGTTCCTCCAAATGCCTTACCAGCCAGTCACGTGGGGCAATTGTTTCAACCTGTCTCTGCCTAATTTCCACTAACAAGTTCTCCTCTGGGTGCTCAATAAAGGTATTATAATTCAACCATCCCATTTACATCCTGCCTGCCTCCACAGTTGTTTAGGATTAGAAGTCATGTGTTTCCATTAAGCAGTAAGATTTATTCCAGACATGTCTGCAATTCCTTTCACAGCTACAGCAGCCACACTCAGAAGACAAAAGGAAATATTCCATGCTAACCCCCTGTCATCAACATGATGCAAGTGCTGTCACCTGAGCTGAATGACTGCCCTAGCACACTGCCTCACAGCTGCCTTAAATGCCTGTGTCCTGGACGTGCACATCACATTCACAACTGATATCTAAGAGTTATGGCAACAGATACCTTCTCCAAGTTCTCACCTATCTAAAGTCTGCATTTAGGATACATTAACTTCAGATCTCTTAAATACCAAGACAAAGAGATTTATATTCTATTTTTACAATGCCATACAAAGTTACCTGAATGGGTGTCAGAAGGTCTTTAGAAAGAAAAACACATTTCTCTTCACCAAGATAGCGTATGGAAACCATTGGTCCCAAACCGGCTTTGTCCACTAAGGATTTGTAAGTCTACAAAAGTGAGAAACATTTTCTTAGAAGCAGAGTAAGGTCTCATTTCTCATTCATTTTAATTCGAATAAATTTAGTTTTGCATCCATTTCCCTGTTTAGGTCTCACATCTCTGCATGGCAGAGCAGGGGAATAACCAGCAAATCAATGCCAGCTTGCTGCAGGGCTCACATTTCAGTTCTCAAAGCTCACACAACACTGACAGTGTACTCAAGTCTTAATGTAGGCATATGTGACAACTTAGATAGCCTCACAGTTATCATACTGCTCCAGTACAATGACGTTCTCAGGTACACCACAAGCTTTGAAAGCAGCCACGAAACAACAGCCTCCCTTGGAAAGCTTCTGAACTTTTCCTAATGTGTGCAAGGTTAAGCTCTGCCTAGCCTTCAGTTAACAGCTCTGAGTGGGTACAACACCAGAAGCAGCAAGAGCAACTCCTCCCTGTGCAGAAGGTACATTTACACACCATTTCAGTGGGGAAAAAAAGAAAGAAGTTGCTCCAGCTGTTGGCAAGGAGTTGTTCCAGGAGCAACTGGGCAGTACAAGAGTTCTACAGAGCTATTCCACTCTCAGTAAGACACTTTATCACATACTTGATTCAACTGTTGCCATCGAGATTTATTGAAATAAATTCCCTTTTTGTGATTTGCACCTCTTGTGATGCTTTCATTCCTTCCTTATTTAATGAGAAAGGGAGGAATAAGAATCTTCTTTGCCAAGCAAGATTCAATGTTGTGCTTTACTTTATTCTACATGGCTCCTACAGTGAGCTTCTAACATGCACATGGCATGAATCGACCCTTTAAACACATCAATGAAAGAAACCTCATGCATAAAACAAAGGTGAGTACCCAGTCAGAACAGTTTAGATGCACAGAAATAAGCAGGTCTTCAGAATGCCCTATCAGCAAATCTATTAGTAGAAATACTAATACTGTGAGGCAAAGAAAAGAATACCAAGGAGTCATTACTCCACCTCCTCTCCCACTCTAGCTCTACTTCCAACTGATGTCTGCTTAGATTAGCTCTGCTTAAGACAAACCTCAGCTAAAACAGCAACACAAATTATGCTACATCCCTCATGCCAGGCAAAGTTAAGAGCATTAAATATGGACTACAACTTCAGCATAATAGAAGCTGGGCAGATCTCCATCCTCGTTTAGTTCACAGCTACTTCTAAGAGTAGCAATATCCAAAGCAGTCAAGTAAAACTATACTGGTGGAATACATTAACCAAGAAAAATTCTTTTCACCTCTACTGGCTGATCTGCATAACCAGCCATGCACAGCAGCTGCAGGAGGCTTAGATTTCTGGCTCGGACAGTGCAGCTTTAGTTTCTATGCATATAAAAACCCTGATCTCACAAGTGATCTGTGGCAGTCAGCCATTATATAAGAGTTATTCAAATTACTTTTGTCTCAGATCAGAAATCACTCAAGAATTAACAGTACTTGAAGCAAAGTAAAGCAATGATTTAAGATAAAAACACAGGCTCTCCTTACAAATCTGCTCTTTGTCATTTTTCTCTCTATTTTTAACCACAATTTCATGGAACGTGTAGCTAGAGAGAGAAAGGATTCACAATCTACAAAATAGAAGTTTTGGAGGGAAGTAAAACCACAAAAATTCACCACTGTACCCCTAGAACAGAACAAACCAACTTAAAAATGCTTATGAGCTCTGGGTAGCTCTATACTAAGAGCTTCAGTCACCCTGCATGTTACACGTAAGGCTTTACAACACAAGTCACACTGTACTTGAGAAATTCACACTTGTAACAGGCACAACTATCCTCAGAAGATGGAAGAGCAGAACCAAAGTAAGGCCAGCTGTGTACTTGCCATTGCAGGCCACTGGACAGGTGATATAGAACCGCCATGAGATCTTCTTTCTGCCAATACCAGCTTTTGCTCCACAAGGAATACCTTCATTTTGGGACTGTAGACTTCTATCCATCTTCTTTTTTCCCATGACTCATCATCAAATTCTACACAAATCTACAGAAAGGGAGTAAAGCAGAAAAGTGACTAACCTCCTTAATATTCAAGCACACACAAGGTAGAAATGATAAACAATTTCTTCTAAAAAAATCATTTGAATGAAAGCACAAGTGTTGCCTTTTTGTCAAACACTGAAGCATCCTAGACTCACTTAATATTTTATAAGTGTAGTTAACTGGTTTGTCATCATTAGTGTCACATAAAGCATTAATATTCCTATTAACTCTACAACCTTCCCATCTCAAACAGTCCTCTGCTGATCAAGTTCAGGTAACTGTGTTGCTCTGCCACTCGTGTTTAAGTCAGGGGGAAGAAAAGCAAACAAACAAGGACTGCATCCTACAGCCTTTCCACAAACTATACCCAAAGACAACCTGTTTTTCCAGATATATTTTACGAGCAAATCCCAAAGAATAACTTCAGCACAAGTTTTGAGAGCACAAGTAGCAGCACGCCACTGAAGGACACCAAATGGTAGTGTGAAGAAGATCATTTCCTGCTTGCTTTTAATTGGTGTTTACCTCTACAAATCTCTGAAGCATAGATACAAACTGCTCAAGAGGAAAGCAGCTGTCACGACATGGCAAAAACATGGAGAGTATGGTCAATTTCAAGAGTGGCATCGCTGTCCTTTCATAAGAACATGTGGAGACGATCAAAAGATTGAGGAGAAACCACAGAGATAAACCCCCACCTGACTTAAAGAATTTAGACAACTGTACCTTCAGAAGTATGTGTCCCTGTTTCTATCAAGCATCACTACCTTAAATACACCATTTAAGTGGTGTACTTGAAGGGAGCATATAAACAGGAGGGGGAACAGCTGTTTACGAGGGTGGATAGTGATAGGACAAGGGGGAATGGTTTTCAGCTGAGACAGGGGAGTTTTAGGTCAGATATTAGGAGGAAGTTTTTCACCCAGAGGGTGGTGATGCACCGGAACAGGTTGCCCAAGGAGGCTGTGGATGCCCCATCCCTGGAGGCATTCAGGGCCAGGCTGGATGTGGCTCTGGGCAGCCTGGTCTGCTGGTTGGCGACCCTGCACATAGCAGGGGGTTGGATCTGGATGATCATTGTGGTCCTTTTCAACCCAGGCCATTCTGTGATACTCTTAAAGCATAACTGCATAACTCCTGGAGACTTCCCCTTTTGCCTCTTCCCTTACAGGAAAGCTAAACAAGTAGAAGCATGCACACCGAATGGCATTATCACACTCAGGAGTTGTAAGATTAATGGGCACAGAAATGAATTTACTCATTTTCAAGTGCACGGAAACAGTGAAAGAGATAAGCAAACAGCACAACTCCCAGAACCAGAATGGCTTGTTTGGCGTGCAGAATGAATACTGCACAAACAGGAAAATACAGCTGAGAAACTGTTGTCAGAAGTCATTAACCATCCTATAGCTAATGCTTCCTAATGCTACATAGGAAGCAAGATTTGAAATATTATCTACTTCTACTCCTTTAGATACTTTTATTCAATCCATCACTACTTTGGGTCTTCCCATACAGTCCTCTACCACAGGGCTGCAATAGAAGAAAGGCAGCAGCACTTATTTTTGGTACCAAAAGTTCTTCGTGGCTCCATCAGCTACTTCACAGCTTCTTTAACACTTTTATTGGAGAACGCACAAAGTTAATCACTGCTAGCAAAACCTCCACCAACTCCAAGGAACACAGTAAACCATTAACGACCCCAGCAGCATCTGCCCCTCCTCCAAGTCCCAGAGAAGATCCTCAAGAGCTTTCTGCAGCAATTTCTTCTCCTCACCCCAATCTGGGGCAGCCATCCATGAGGAAAGCCCCATTGCAGACACGTGACACAAGCTCAGCCACCAACAAGCCGGGGCTTCCATAATACATCCCAAAGTTTGGGCGTTCAAGAGCTAGAAACAGAAAGGTTGCCCTCTTGCCTGGAAAAGTGCAAGTGTTTCCTGCCTAAGTCCCTTGCAGAAACAAGAGTAACACAAGATTCTCTTAATGTAAGGGAGTCTTGTCCCCAGCAGACAGTTTGTATCCTACAGCAATGGTTCAGACACGGTTGGATAGCTTTCCTGGCTACAGTTGACAAAGAGCCTCTTGAGAGCTTCAAGTTGTCAAAGTCTCCTGGTTTCCACCCTGAACATAGAGTTAATGAGTTACACGAAGCCTGCAATAACTGACCGCGCGCACAAAAACGCCATCAACAACCATTAATACGAAGCAAGAAGAGCATGAGGAGCCTCCAAGGCCACGTGTGGATTTCATAAATTCAAATTTCAAATTAAAAAAAAAAAAAAAAAAAAGCGTTTGGGTAACTCCAGCCTGGAGGGAAATGGAATCGTTTACAGCTGACGAGGTCTTAAATCACGGCTGGGAAACGGACAGAAGTAAAGGCCAAGCAAAGCAGGAGCGGGGCAGAAGTTGTCACCGTGCCGTGGAGGCGAGCAGCGCGAGCGGGGGAACTTCCGGCAACAGCGGAGCGCGGCGGGGCCTTCAGCCAGAGCCGCACGTGTGGCCGAGCAGTCAGCCGGGGCAGCTCATCACGAAGGGCTCACGAGAACGCGCAGCCTACAGATGTACGTGCGAGGTACGGAGCTACACGCACACCGACGCCTCTGCCCCCCGCCCCTCCCGGCGCCCCGTTACCTTCAGGTCCGGTTTGGAGATGTCGGTGTGCGAGACCGCCCGGATCCTGCCCGCCTGCCACGGCCATTCCGCCACGCGCTCCGTGTCCCAGGGCCCGTCGTCCTCCCCGGCCAGGCTGAGGAAGCGCTTCCCGACCAGCAGCGACCAGCTCCCCTCGAGCCTCAGCACCATTTTAGCTCATCGGAAGGCTTCCCTCGGGGCGGCCGGCAGAAGAAGGGCGGCCCTCGGGCCCTGCGCGGGGTTCGCCGCCCGCCCGCCTGCCTCCGCGCGGAGCCCTCGGCGCCCCTCGGAACGGCGCCGCGCCCACAGAGCCGTGAATTGTTGTTTCGGCGGGAGGAGGGAAGCGGTGCCGGCGGCCCGGCCCAGCCCCGCCGCCCCTTTGTTCCCGGCAGTCGGAGCGGGGCGGCAGCTGAAGGAGGCGGCCGGGCCAAGCGCCTTCCGGGTGCCTCTCCCCAACACCCCCCCCTCCTCCCCAGCGCACACACACACAAACAACGCCGACCTCTTCCTTCCCCTCCTCCTTCTCTTCCAGCTTTACCCTCCCCCTCTCACCTGCCGCCCCCCGCACTCAGCCCGGCCCCCCGCCGCCTCCACACGGCGCCCGGGTCCCGAAAACGCGCCGCTTCCCCTCCGCCCCCGGCAACAGCCGCTGCGCCCGGCGCCGCTCCGCCGCCCCGCGCTGGCGCACACACCCCTCAGCCAGCCCCCGCCGCTCCCTCTCTCGCTCCCATTGGTTCTTCCGCTCCTGGGGGGCGGAGCTAACGGCAAGCCTCCCGCTGTGATTGGTCCGAAGAGGCGGTGTCCGCGCCGTTGGCCCCGCCTCGAAATGTTAGTTCAGCTTATGGCGGTTAAATAAAGAAATATCCTTCCGCCGAGCTTCGAGTGAAAGAGTCCTTCGAGACACCCACGCTCACAAATAGCCCGAAGATGAGGCTAAACGGGAAAACAAACATTTTTGAGTCCGTGACGCGCCATGACGTTTCTACCACCGCCTCAGGCGGGCTGAACCGTAAGCCCTAAGTACCGTCTGCGGCGTCGGCGGAAGGATCCGCGGGAGTCAGAAAGAGTGAAGCGACCACTTATACGTGCGATCCGCGGCGTACTCAGATATAGCACAGGGGGAGGGGGCACCTGTAGGGCGCTTTTGCGCGTGCGCGCAGCGATAAGGTGCACCTGCGGGGGCGCTGCGGCTGCCTTCTGCGCAGGCGCACTCGGCACGGGGCCCGCCACCTGCTCGGGAGCCGCCTCTGCGCATGCGCACGGAGGTCGGCCATGCTGAGGAGAGGCTGAGGCGGCCGTGGCCACCATCTTGTTTGTCGGCTTGGGAGCAGGGGGAGCGAGAAAGAGCTGGGTCCTGTACGACAAGGAGATGCACGTTTGGGGAAGTAACGCGGTCTAGAGGTTCCTTGAGGGTTTGGAAAGGTTTTGAGGTGGTTTATGTAATTGTATCTAGAGGCAGATGGCTTCCACCACCTCAGATCCCTCATTCCTGTCATGGCAGACCTGCGTGCTTTTATGAAAGGCTGTGGTCAAGGTCATAAAACCAGGCAGTTAAACTGAGAAAATGCTAAAGAGCAAGCAGAGCAGCTCACTCAGTGACCCAGAAAGACACACTGCTTGTCTTTCACTGCAGGACTTAATGATATAGGAGGAAATGACCAAATATGATGGAAATACCCAAGGAAAATGAATTATTGACTGACCCAGTTTACTGGAAATGGAGAACATTGGGCTTATGTCTTTTTCCTGGTTCCACCCATCATAATAGACTCTTCAGGCCCCAAGTCCACACCTAACAGCAGCTCTGCCTCTGCCACAACCCTTCCACCATTTTCTCAAGCTGGCACGGTTTGTGCTATCATTTTTTTATTTTCTAATAGATTTTCCCACCAGTTTGTTGTGGCACTCCTCACTACGTTCTTCTCTACTGCTACGTTCAAACACATTCATCTGCAAAGCCCAAAGGGATAAGAATTCCTTGCTCATCATGAGGGAGTTCCCATCCCTGGCATAAAAGAAAGCAGGCAGCACAAATACATCAGTAGCTTAAGACCTCTTTAGTGGTTCCTAGCAAGGAATCGTTGGATTGTTAAGGTTGGAAAAGAGCACAACGATCACCTAGGTCAACCATCAAGGAGATGAACCTAGCGTTAAGTAACATTTCCAGCAGGTGAAGCAAAAGTGAATAATATAAATTGAGTCTGATTGATAAACAACTACATATAGCCTGGAGGAATGTCCATTAACAGTCATCAAATTGAAGAACAAGCAAGTTTCTTTTCAGATTTAAAAGCAGCTTTAGATACTCAGCATATGGACCAGCCCTACAAAATGCAACTTGTGATACAATACTCTATGAAGCAAGGTATAGTTCAAACTACCAAGTTACTTGTTTTGTTATTGTAGCGGTGGCTGTGCAATGTATATTTCATACTGTGTGTTTTTGTACTCTCCTTATTTAAACCCTTAGTTTTTACGCATGGAAAACGCTTTGCCTCAGAGGTTGACCGATTAATACATACAAGAAGAGCTGTGGTAGGCAGTAAAGATATGATAATATTAGTTGGTGCAGTAGATCTAACTGTTGGTAGCTTACCAGTTGGCCAATTGTAAAATTTTGTGCAGGCATCATAATGAAGAAAAACTTTAAGGAGGGATTTGAAAGGCAACAGTGTGGGTTTTGTGAATGGCCTACTCCCACGTCCAAAGAGTAACATGAATGTTTCTCAAAGGTGGTTGTTCAAACAAAGAAATGTAATAGCTTTGGTAGGATACCAGCCTAGAAGACCAAGGATAGGTAGGTAGTAGCTATGGTAAGCTAGTCCATGAAAGACCTTTGAAGTTACCATGCTCATTTTTGAAGTGACAGATGAGCCAATAGCAGGATGCTACAAGAAGAATCATATGATCAAAATGCAGCGTTCTGAAATGTGTATGAAGTAAGATAAATCTGCAAAGACCAGAAGAGAAGATGGTAAAACTGACAGAGTACAAATAAGTAAATAGAAAGCAAACATTTGGGATGCAAACAATAGTAGTGGTATTTGAAAAACAAGCTAGAAGCTGAACTCAGTTAATTCTTATATACATATATATTTAATTTAAGTAAATCATTAGCTACATACTTCACTTACCTAGGTTTCCTTTTCCTTTGTAGAAGTTAGACCAGGGCCAAACATTTTTAAAGTTATCCAGCTTCTCTAGAAGGTATCAATTTCGGACGATCAGGGAAACCCTATGGCAAGAATCCTAAGATGTAGAATGTTAAGTTGTGACTGCTGATATCTGTGAGCTTGTTGCATAGTTCTAGAATATACTTCTCAATCTATGTGGCCAGAATTTTAACTATACAATACAGAAAAATAAATATTGTGCTTTTTTAAATTTGATTTTATCACCACAATATTCTCCACAAAAATTTAATATTTACAAAAAAACTTAAGTTTGTATACATACCCTCACTCATGCAGTATTCCAATAGAAATATCATAATATCCAGAAATCATTTATACAAATTATCACCATGATAATGGCACAGATGCAGTTATCTCACTGGGTTATGTGCCTCTCAAGAACAAAATGCTATTTGAAGTACCTGCAAAGCAAAATATTGCTGTAAAAATACTGAACTGATTAAACGACAAAGCAGCAAACTTAAACCTGTTCTGCTGCTTGCACGGAGTACCACATATTTATTTTTTTTTTAACAGCCAGCTCTACCTACCAGGTTGAGATGCTAATAAGTAAGCCTTTAGCTCCTATTTGAGGAAGGAACAATCTGTGTAAACAGGTGCTCTTTAAACAGTAACTGCAGAGCACACTTGAATAAATTCTTCCCCTCGGCTACCATTTAGAGATCAACAGCAGGTTTCTCTTGTACCCAGTTTCACTAGAAAAAAGTAAGAGGCTTCAGGTGATGAGAAATCCCTCAATTTTGTGACTATCAATGCAAATATATATATATATATGTATATATATTGCACATTCAGGAATTTAAGCTTACTTCTTCACATGTGAACTCTGGCTGGCTATTCAAATACTTGTCCTCGAAAATCAGGTTCCTCCCACCTAAAAGTATTTGATGTCATTAATAACAGATACTTTGCAAGAAGTTTTTATGCAGAATAGAGCTAGCAGCTAATAGTCGCTGCCCAGGCACTTCTATGCTTTCTGTGATGAATGAGGACAGGTGGTTTTTCAAGGCTCTCCTCCTGCATATCGAAGATAAGCCTACTAGTTTTAATGCAGTTAATGGTTGCTGCAAGGTTTTATAGTTATTGCTTCTTAAACCTCTACAAGATCAACATTTGAAGGTCTAAGTTCTCAATCAAATCCCCTTTGGATAAGGGGCATACAAGCACAGAAGAATAGAAGTACTTTACCTTCTCCCATGGATAATGTTGAAGGGGTAATGACATGCAATGAAATATGAAAGCAGATACAGAATACAACCATGCCAGCTAGGCCAACTAGAAACATGGATTTGGGAGATAACAGTTTCATTTCCTCAGTATGCCTTGAGATAGAGTGTTGATGAATGAGCCATAATGAATTTCTAGAAGCTTTGATTTTTATTAGCAGCCAAGCTGATGTAGTTTCATTACTCCTCAAAATGCTAAGGTACATTTGTTTCTACTTCTGGTCAGTCTAGCTCTAATTGAAGCATGAACAGATAAAAGCCTGTGTGATCTCATTCCTCAGGTACAGTCATTACCTCAGGACACCTCACATGGTTTAGCTTTGCAGACTAGAAGAACTTGTTCCTCCTTTTTTTTTTTTTTTTTCTTTTCCCTTTCTTATCTCATTACCATAAGTTAAATAATTTATGCCTTACATAACTTAATATCCTTTCCCTGTTTAAGGAAGCGTGTTTTATAACAAAGTATGTTTTAGTGCTCCACAAATAAGTTTACTTGCTGATTAAAAAATCCCATAGAGTGATGAGTTTAGTATTTGCCATTGCCACACATTCTCTGCAGTGGAGATTCATTTGCTTTTCTTTTGCAAATAACGAGTTAATAGGATTTAGATTTGCTATCACAACTGTAGAAGCTGGGTATTGTGTGAGGGCTTTGAGGGTGATAAATCAGGATCAGCTGTTGAGTTTTGGTTGACCATTAATTTAATGTTTAGTTATTATTGAGTTGGATGTTAAGTATTTGGGACAGGATGTTACTTTTTTCAGATGAGTGCTAAAGGTGAAGCAGGTACTCATAGTTTGAGTGATGCAATAGCAACCTTTAAAAAGTAGACATGCAAAAACAGTGGTGTGTTAGCATGATTAGTAATGGCATATCAACTTTATTCTGCCTTGGCTGTTGCCAAAGGAGGCCTGCTTTGGAAAAAGAAAAACAGCCAATTTCTTACAGGTGTCACTGCCTTGTCAGTTATAGAAACGGTTCTAGAGATCAGTCTTTAATTAAAAAATATAAATCTCTATTAGCTTGATACATGTGGTTGGATCAGGTCTTCAAGACCACCAACACAACAGGAATGTGCTGGTGATGTCATTAACCACGTACAGAAAGAACTGCAGAAAGCTGACTTGAATTATGCACTGAACTATGAGCAACGGTATTTAATGAGCTGAGGAAAATTGTGCTTTGTTAATTAGCTTCACTCCCCAGAAGCCTCAAACAAGCTGAAAGCGTGTCACGTTGGTCATATTCTGCTACTTAATAATTTGGACAAGAATTTTACTTGGTTTTGAATGCATATTCTCTAAAAAGAGGCTCAGTTTTGGACTCAGATGTGAAGAAGGCTTTCAAGAGGCATCACCATGAGTAGGTTGTTTATGTTTGAATCCTTCCTGATGTACTTTAATTCCTTCTGCTCCCACAGAGCATGCTGGCTTCCTTGACTCCAATTCTTTCATCCTGCCACTTGCCAGCAGTCCTTTAAACAGAAGCAATGAGTAGTTAGAAGAAAGTATTAGCTGTTTTATGGACTGATGTGGTAACTCTCCCTCCAGTAGGAAAATACAGGATCTTTTAAAATTGCGTATTTCCAAGTATGACCTGGTTGGTACAGCACAAATCTAGAATCTATCACTGTCATTAGACAGATGATTTAATCCACCTCATTTCTCTCTAAGATGGGGATAACAATAATCATTCTTAAGCATGATTCTTATCAATTGCTTTGTGTTGTGCACCTGAAAGATGATGAGCTGCTAATTAAACATTATTTTAATCCTCAAACTTCCTTCTAAACTTTTGTAAGTCTTTGCATTCATGCCAGGGGAACAACAAAAAAAAAAAAAAGCATAAATGTGAAGCAGCTGCTAACATTTTTTCCAAGAAATGATTAATATTAAATTGGAATTGAGTCATCTGCTTCAGATAAAGGGACAGTGCAAGAGGTAGTACATAAGCAAGAGTAGAGATTTTGAGTCAAATATGTTCAAGGCAATGAAGTAGCTGAAGCTTGTGTTGCTTTAATCTCTCTTTCACCTTCACCATTCACTCAGTCTGGACATGGAAGCAGGCACTGCATTGCTCAGAAGCCAAGGTGCAGCTGCAGGTTTGGAAGTGATGCTCACCTCTTCTGTAATGTGCTGTGGCCACTTTCTCAGCAGTAGCCATCTGGGCCAACAGGAGCACTGGCCACTTCTGAGGGATATCAGCTGGATTCCAGTCTGAAGCCTGACATTGATAGTGGGGCTGGTAATTCTGGTATACTTTGCTGTATTTGTCACCATAAAATACTCAGCAGTTTCCTACTCCTCACTGTAAAGCCCCCCATATCAATTACATGTCAGTGAAAGGAATGATCTTTTCCCTAACCATCACTTTTCACAATTGCCAAAGACTAATGCCTATTCTCCTAACACAAGATTCTGGAAGTAGAAATGTGTGCCTAAAGTTACAATAGGTTTAAAGCAAAGTCTTGTTTCTAATGAAACCAGAGATTTCATTCACTCATTTTTTAGGAAACCGTATGTCAGTCCTGTCTTCTCCTGAAAGGACAATTGTAAGCTGTCTCGTGTCTTTCCTCTTCTCAAAAGTATAACAAGTCAAACTGATCTCTTCTTTCTTCTGAACATGCAACGATGTCCTTTATAGCATGACTACCAAACTGCAGGAAGGGAAGGGAGGGAAAAGGGGAAGGAAAGAGGAAAGGAAAAAGGAGCGGAAAGAGGAAAAAGGAAAAAGGGGAAAAGGAAGAGGGAAGGGAAGGGAGCTACATTTCCCAATTTCCTTTACAAAAGAGTTTGTGTTGTGGCATAGGCTTTTGGTGCTGCCTCCAATTCTTACTTCTTACATATAAATCATCATAGAACCAAATTTATTTCTATCTTGTGATGGCTGGAGATGGATTTGTCTCAGAAACAATTAGGAAAATATTTTAAGAGATTGGAGATATTTGATAAAGCTGAAGGGGATTTTATAAAAGCAATATTGGAAAATTAAAATTCAAGTCTGTGGGAGGACTTTGGATTTTAGAGGGCTGCATGTCAGGTGTTGGTTTCTCTGCCTCACACCAGAGATACGGTTAGCAGTTATGGCTCTGATGCAGCAGACGTAGGCTGCGTCTCACCTTGTGTTCATAGAATCACAGAATTGTAGGGGTTGGAAGGGACCTCTAGAGATCATTGAGACCAACCCCCCTGCCAAAGCAGGTTCCCTGTACCAGGACGCCCAGGTCCCTCTCTGCAGAGCTCCTCTCCAGCAGCTCATCCCCCAGCCTGTATTGGTGCATGCAATTATTCCTCCCTAGGTGTAAGACCCTACGCTTGCTTTTGTTGAACCTCATCCGGTTTCTTACTGCCCAGCTCTCCAGCCTGTCCAAGTCTCTGTCCAAGTCAAGTGTTGCATGTAAGTCACAAGCTGCCAATACAGAGAAAGCAAATGCATTTAACAAACTTTATCTGCTAGCAGGCATCTAGTTGTCTGGGCGTACTCTGCAGGGAGAAGCATCTCCAGAAAGAGATTCATGCAAAAATAGGTGTCTGGGCTAAGTGGGACAAAATACCCCCTAGAGGTATCTTGACTTTCTCATCTTCTCTGGAGGCCTCTGATTACTGACTTCACTCTTTCGATTAGAGTAGATGTTGAACTACATGCTAATATTGGATGGGATGAAGTCTGTGCTACTCTGGTTTAGAGGTTGTTGCCCAAAGTAGGTAGGCACTGAATTACTTTTCTTCTTTATTGAAAGCTACTGTGAGTGAGTGTTGTTATGAGTCACTGAGGAGATAGGAGGTAATACAGCATGTTTTCAGGGTTCCAGCAGTACTAATGACCTTATTAATATTAGAATAATATCTAAAGCTGGGAGTCACAGGAATTGAAGATCTTTCAAAGGAGAAAGAGAAAGCATTATACTTAGTCAATTATTTTATCAGAATATTTTAAACATGTGTTGTTTGTACACAACGAACATAAAATAGTCATTTATGACCATAGGCTCTAAAAGACAATAAAGACACACTGTAATTTTTAGGACCTTATGAGCAGGTTGTAGGCTTAAACACGCAGTGTTAGAGTATACAAGTACAGATACTGCTATCACTTCAATGTGTAACTGGCTTTATTATGGACTCTGTGCTTTTATTTCCCTTTCTGGGATTAAGAAATATGTACCCACCTTTAAAAAGTACCTTCTGTTCTTTAGAGAAGTACTAAATAAAACCAGCATAGTATTATCAGCAGCAGCAGGTAATCCTATTAATCTAACATACACCCTATGGGTATATGGGATATGTTCAGTATTACTTGATTGTTGTAGCTAGATTAACAAAGTCTATTACAGGGATGAACTCCTAAGTAATGCCTGCAGCTGCCCACCATGTGTTTGTTTACTGTGGCCCAAACCCAAGGGTTGAAATCCTCTTCCTTGTAGTTCATAGTAGGAATGCACTTGGCTTCTGCAGAACCAGTTTTCCTTTCAAAAGAGGAAGAGTTTTGTCACACAGACTGCTGTAGAGTGCTCTGATATGCTGCTGGAAGACAACTTGAGTGCTAAGACAGCTTCTGGTCTCTGCCTGCCACCCCAGTTCTGCAGAGTTGTAAGGTTAAAGCTCTCTCATGTTCACTCTACTGCGAGCTGCAGCTCATGCTCACATCTTGGCTACTCTATAAAATAGTATCTGGAGACAAGCTCTCCCTACTGTGGTGTAACTTCTGAGCTGGCCCTGCTTTCAGCTAGAGGCTGAACCAGATGAGCTCCAAAGGCTGCTTTCAGCCTCAATTATTCAGTTATTCTGCAAAGTCAGGTGTAGTCTCAGCAGCATGGAACTCAGCATAAATTGTAATCACCCCTTGGGTGCTGAGGATATACTCACATAGCTATCTCATGGAAGGCTCTGTGTTGCTACAGCAACACGTTTATCAGTGCCCTAACTGGTTTCTGGCTAATTCTGGGAAGACAGTGTGATTTCTTGGCATGTTTCTCATGGAATGTAGATGTACTTTCAATCCTGCTGTTGGCAGTGAGATTCTGTGGCTTCGTTTTGTCCATTTCGTTGCAGTTGTACTTGGGAGAACCTCTCAGCTGTAATAGATGCTGGGAATATTTTCAACACAGGATGGCTGAAATGGGGTCTGAGGGAAAAGAGAGTGCAGAAAACACTCCATCTCCTGCATGCATTGCAAGTTAGAGTCTCTTACTGGAGCTGGCAGGGACAGTACCTGCTTTCAGATGCTTCTCTTTGCAGCTTGAGGTATTAGATCTTCCTGATTTCCAGCTGCAGCATGGCTGGAAACTGATAGGAAAACTGCAGGTCCACTGCAAAGGCTTTTCTTTTTCTATTTTGTTGTTGTTGTTGTTGTTTTTCTTTTTAGCAGTTGGATGCTGTCTTTTTTTCCTTCTCTTCCGTACCCTTATAGAGCACTTTGTGGTATCAAAGCAGAGACTTTTAGGAGCCCCATTTCCAACTGTAGCCTTTTGAACTCTTTTGCTAAGCAGTCAGACTGGATCACTGTTTGTGTAGGAAAACTGCTGCTGTTTCCCATGGTCTGATACATGTCATTCAGAGATGCATTAGAACATTATCACTACTCAGTACCAAATGCTGGGGATGCTCGATGCACTATTTCCTCACCCTGACCTTTTTACATTGTAAGCAGACAGAAACCGAGAAAACATTGGTCTCATTCATAGTGGCATTAAGGTGAGTTGTTACAAATTATGAAAAGGGAGATGGGGTCCTCTATGATTATATAGGAGACAACTTGGTCGCTCTTATCATAGTAGAGGTATTTTTCCTTTGTTTTCTGAAGCCTTTAAGTTGTTTATTTGGATCCTATTTTCGTTCCATTTCTCTTTTGGCGCTCAGCCTTTTTAATCCCCTGGAAGGCTATTAATTCTTGTTTGTACTGCCACGTAATGAGTGAGAGAAGCAGGATGATACTGCAAGTTTTTCTTATACCCTGACTGCAGAGAAAAGAAGTAGTTATGTAATATGTCCATATAAAGAAACTTATTTTCCCTGTCGTCTTTTTTTTCCTTTTTCTAGAAGTAAGTAGAACAAGAACTAGCTGCTTTTTGTCTGTTGGTATTTCCTGACTGTATTTATGGTACAAGAGTCAATGTCTTTCATTTGCCCCATGCTTTGACCTCTTTGCTTTTATAACTGAGGAGAAAGCAGCTAGAAAGCAGTGGGTGGAGAGGAACAGAATGGGATGCATGTGGAAGAGGCACTGGCATACAGGAAGAGAAAGCAAACAAGTGGAAGTATGGGAAAATCCCTGGAGAAATTAGTGCTCTCACTGTGAGGTTGCTGCTCACCTGCAAATACTTCTGAGGGGCTCCTATGGGAAGGCATCTTTGCCAGATGTGCCAGTGCAGCTCGCTTTGTTCTGCCTCCCTTGGGGCTCTTAGTGCTAAATTGAAGTCTGTAGTTGCCATGACCTGGTTTGCGGTGGGATTTAAACTCTTCCTGAGGATTAACAGCAGCTCTTTATTAGAACCTATAGTGAAGAGGCATTTATAAGGTTATGAAAGTTTGGTTTTAAGAACACCAGCAGTCTAGAAATTGCAAAGTAATTTCACCTATGCACAGGATACTGCTAAGTAGAGCACTGCCTGCTACGCTGCATTGGTTGGTTAAAGGCCTTTCAGCAAAGGATGGTGAAAAACTCCACTTTGCTTTCTGCTCTTATAGCCTTCAGTTTTTTTAATGCATCAATCCATAAAGACAGCCTGTCTCCAGAAGCTGTGAAGACCAGTCTGCAGCAGTCCTTCAGCTTCCGCCTAGGATAACCAGGACTGTCCATAGCCTCCCTCACGTTCCTCTCTGTCTCCTTAAAGGAAACCTTGTCTCTTCTACCCGTGACAGGGGCCATTTTCACTCATTATTTGCAGCTTTTCGTTATCTTCGACATTCCCATCTGCATGGTGCCTCAGTGAAGCCTCAGGGCCATGCACTGACCATATTTCTCTCAGCATTCCTCTTTAATGAGCATCACATTCACACTAGTACTTACTTCCCTTCTTCCCATCTCTCTGTGCCTGCTTTCAGGGCAGGAACATGCTCGCATCATCCTAAAGTATTTTCACTCTTCTATTTTGTCATTATTAAACAGTATACAGTATCCAAATTCACAGAAGCCCATCCTTCCTGTGCAAGAATGTAAGAACAGATATAGTAGATCAATCCAAAGCTCTGAATGTCTTTGTATCTTCTCTCTAGCAGTAGCCTATAACTCACACTCAGGAAGGAACACACCAGGAGATTTATAGAGTAACTTTCCCTTGTCCTTGGTTCAGTATGCATCAGTCATAGCAGTTTGTATAGGAGGTGACCCTTTCCCTTTCTGCATCAGAAGATCAAATGTCCTTTTTAAAAAGCAATCAGACTTGGTCATATTGCTGAGAGTATGTCTTGTTATTAGAAATCATTATTGCAGTTCCCCTTTAAGAATTTTCCTTTCTCTAGCAGGGGGAGGACCTCTGTTACACACCTCACTCCAGCAAACATGCAGAAATTTTGTGTTCATGGGATATAAAAGTCTCAATAGGAAGATGGTGGAGTCTGAACCTCCAAACATCTATGTGAGATGTGTGAGCAGCATGTCTTCCTCTGTTGGTAGTCTTTGTCATGTATGTTCTCATCTGGCAGGGACATGGCAAGTGCTTCATAAGAATAAGGGAGTTGTATGTCACCAGGCAAAGAGAATATACTTTGATCCAGATCTCCCTTCCAACACTCATCATGCATCATACGTAATATTTTGTCAATCTGTTGCCTTTCTGATTACATTTCTGTTATAAGCTGTACACACTGAGTGTTAAGGATTGACAGGAAGATAATTCAGATATATGGAGTAGACCTAATGGTTGCACATGACTGGGTTGAGGTAGAAAGATGGCAGTAGGTAGCAATGGACAAGTAGGCTAATTTGACTGTCAGAAATACTGTAAGAATAGTGGTAACTTAATAATGTCCTTGTTGGAATTCGAGGCAAAAGAGTGAGCTTCAGTTTAAGGCACAGTCCTTTTCCATCAATTTATAAAATGCTGTAATCCAAGCATTTTCATCCTGAAATGGTAGAATGGAAAACATTTTAAATGGGATAGTTTCCCATGGAGCTGCTGGGCCTGCGGATAGTTCAGACACTGATGAATTAATCCAAGGCACATAGAGACATTCCAAGGCAGGGAAAACTTGTAACACCTAAGTTACCAAAGATGATGTGGGAAACAAAGAACAGACTTCTCAGAAGACTCTTTTGATGCCTAACTTGTGGCATTCAGAGCTTAATATTTGGAGATACTGAGTATCACTCACTGATCTTTGTGCTGTGGAGTTTCATATTGGAGTTTGTGTGGCCAAGCTGTCCCATTTTGGTTACCCAAAGCCAAATCATACATTCAAATATGCTGGTCTCCATGTTTTTCCCAAGCTCTTGTAGTGAGTCACTGAGAATGAAGAATGGTTCTTAGCAGCCACAGATCCCAGCTGCAATGCCAGACCACATAGCTTTTCAGTAGATAGGCATTTCTTAATCTCCCTTTGCTAATGGCTGTAGCTCTAAAGCAAATAATTCAATCATAAGGCTGGAAATGACAGCCAGGAAATGCTGTCTGTCTCTTCATGCTTTAACAATACTCTCCATAGAATGTTATTAACCTTTTCATACCTAGTCCATATTTGTTAGTGTGAAGCTGTGGTTTTAGAAATGGGCATTTTTCATTGTATGGAGGAGCTACATTCATTTTGGAATTTTGCTCTACATGTCCATAAGTGTCTTTTTAGATTTGTTTGTTTTTCCTTTTGCTTTGCAAGCAGAAGTCAGGGAGTAAATCTAAGAGAACACTGAGAAGAAAACATCTCCTTCATCATCATCCTCCATCATCAATGTCCAAAAAGCCAGGTGCATGGGCATATATGCATGGGATTCTTGATGTCTTGCAGAACATCTGTTTTCTGATCAAGCTGTGGTAGTTTTTAGGGCATGGATGATGGCTCTCCCTACTCAAACAAAACTGTTTAGTTATTTCATTTGGCTAACAGAGATGAAACCATTCGGCATTCAATCTGCCTAGGATTTTTACTGCTTGTCTTTCTTTTACTGCTAAAGTTGCTCCAAAATGTCCCATTAGCATCAAGTAGCATCTCTGCTGTGCTGGCTGTGTAGATTAATTCATATCTGTCCCTACAGCTTTAACTCTTGTTGTGTCTCTTCATTATTTCTTTATAGACTATGTCATGCCATTTAATAGCAAAGGAAAGTCTTTTGTCAAGCAAATCCAGGTTGCTTGGTATATACACAGCGTACAGCCTTGGGGCTGTGACTGATATCCTGACAGAGCCCATAAAGAGAAGATAGGGGGCATTGTCACCCTTCTACTGATGACTCAGTAGAGTTGAATTGCTCCCCTTCACCCTCTGTTTACCATTAACCACTAAAGTTTCCTGCATTCCCACTGACAGACAGGCTCATTTGGTTTTCCATCACCAGACCTCCTTTTTTCATATGTACATTTGTTTGAGGCCTGTTGTCAGTCAACAGCTATCAGGTAGTAATTGTGTCAGCTGTGTCCAAATGGGCAGCACAAGAGGAGTCCATGTTTACTTCAATCAGAGAAAGCCGTGGAACAGAAGAAAATATCTTCAAGCCTTCCTGTCCATTTCTGCCCATAAAACAGAATGGAAGCAGTGGTGGGATTTGTAGGGAACATGGTAAGCTGGAGGAGTCTGGAAGGACCCAAGAGGACATGAGGTTGTTTGGCTGCAGCTTGTGTTGTCCCGTGTTCTGTCTCTTTATGATCCTGTATGATCTCATTGATTTATTTTTCTATGCTTGAAATCTGTGGCAGGCACTGAGTGACAAGTTCTCTGCACTGCGATGACCCCACAAATATTTGTGCACAGAGATCTGTGTCATAAACTTGATGTTATCACAACATTAACTGTGATAATGTTGCGGAGTGTCTGCCAACATCCAGCCTAAAATCTCATGCTAAATAATCCTAGTATTTAAAAAAACCTTTGATAACAGGGTTCTGAGAATCTGTTCAGCTAAAACATACAAGCAAGTCAGCCACAGAATGATTCAATGCCTTAGAGTTTGGGCTTGGTGGCCTAATGGCTTCTTCTGGAGAGAAGGGATTTCTTCCAGAGAACAATCTTCTCTGGAGAAGATGATTAATTTACACTCACTGATAGCAGCAGCCCAACCAATCCTCTCTTTGTGATGCCTGCACAGCAGTAAAACTGCTGTCTGGAGCTGTATGTTGTTGCAGTCCCAGAGGCAAGAGTGTTTGTCGTTGGCCCCAAACACCCAACTATGGTTCACAGCTTGTCTGTAACCAGTGCTGTACTGGAAATGATGCTGTTACCCAATGATGAGGACAAGGAGAAACCAGCCTGGGCCATGTCCCAGAGTGAGGTGGAAGTTCCCTCTGGTGGAGGAACAGACCCACTACAGAGAGTAGAGAGGTGGGTGCTGGACTCTCTTTGAAGCTCCATCTAGAAGGCCATTTTTGGAGATGCTGAATATTAAATGTGTCTATACCTGCAGCTTTATCTGTTAAAGGTGTTCTAGATCGTCTGGGAATGAGGATGAAAGAGCCTACATGATACAAGATGAGATACCTATTTTGGAGGACATTGAGCTGAGAGAAGCTGTTAGGTAAGGGCTGGATGTTGTGTGATGGATTTCCCCCTGTGGAGGTGGATGGAGGTGTGAGGATGTCTGTGACGCTTGGGGCTGATGAAACAGCTGATAGAGCTGATGAATCAGCTCCCAACTCTGCTACCTCCAGTTTGAAACGTTCATTCTCTCCCTAGAACAGTTCCTTGCAGTTTACTCATGATGCACAAAAGAATTTCAGTCACTTCCAGCTATGCTCCCTCAGAATGATGGGGAAAGATTGGTTCAGATGCACTGTCCTAGGAAAGAGCAATGTGTTGGGCTTGGAGGCAGGGATCTTGCAGTGCAGCTGCGGTAGCTGCATCCCCAGCCCAGATGTGTGACACCAGGCCAACTGCTCTGTGAAGCATCCTCCAGAGGAAGCTTGGGGCTGTTCTCATGGTGTCAAGATCCAAGGATTGCTACAAGACTGTAAAACGCATCAGGAATTCCCACAGGGATGTGTCCTTCTGATAGAAGAAAAAAATCAAAGCAGTGGAAGGTGCTTTCTAACAAACTGGTTATAATTGAAACAGACTGTGCCAGTGTAGCAAGGGAAAAGCAGAGCCAGAAGGAAACAGTTCAGTAAACCGTTCAGGTTAAGCTAACGTCTTTTGATCTGAGTGTGGGCAGAAGTTCCTTGTGGAAATTGGGCTTCACAGCTGTGTGAGATGTCCCGATAAAAAGTAATGGACAGGAGAGCGTGCTGGCTGTCACCTGGCAGTTACGGGTTGTCGGCTGGGCTAATGCTTACCAGCTGTTCCTGTTAACTTTCAGGTGTGGGGGGAGAGCTGTCTCTTGCTGTGTATCCAAGGAGCCCATCGGCACCATGCTTTAGCTGGGTAGGAGCAGTCAGAAGGGTTTTCTTTGTATTGTGTACTTTGTCCAGTTCTGCATCCCCAGTACAAGAGAGACCTGGACATCCTGCGAGGGTGGAGACCACTGAGATGGCTGTAAGGAAAGGCTGACAGAGCTGGGGCTGCTCAGCACGGAGCAGAGGGGACTTAGCGCTTCTCACCCACAGCCATAAATCGCTATGGAAAGGTGCAAGAGGATGAGGCCAGGCTCAAAGGCTCGGGCACAACCTGGAGCCCAGGAGCTCCCTCGGCACTGCTGCGCTGGCACAGGAGCCAGAGAGGCTGGATCGGGGGGGTTCTCCTCCTCGGGGACATCCGAAAGCCGCCTGAGCACCCCGCCCTGGCTGTCCCCTCGCCGCCCTCGCACCGGGGCTCCCCGTCTCCGGCAGCGAGGCGGGGGCAGCCCGGCGGGACCAACGCGGCGGGGGCTCGGGCTCCTCCTCCTCCCGCAGCCCCGAGTCCCGCGGGGGGCGGCGGCGGGGCCCCGGGCTCTGCCCAATCTCCGCGGCCGGGGCCGGCTGCGCGTTGGCTGCCGGCGGTGCCGCCAGTGAGGCTGCGCTGAGGCTGCGGGGCCGGATGGCCGAGCCGCCCGCCCCGCTCACTCGGGCGGCGGCCGGCGGCGGGCGAGGAGACGGGGGCGAGCCCTCCGTGCCGGGAGAGCCAGCGGAGCCATGGTGTCATGGATCATCTCCAGGCTAGTGGTGTGAGTAGCCGCCGGCGATTCGCAGCGCGGGGATATTACGGGTGGGTTGCAGAACGCTGCGGAGCTGTCACGGCGCAAGGTGACGGGGTGAGCGGCTGCGGGAGAGCGCGGCCCCGCCGGTGGCTGCTTCGCCGAGGGAACGGGGCTTTGTTAGCGAGATCGGGCGGCCGCTCGGGCACCCCCGAGGACCCCCAGCCTGGGAGGGGAAGCGTGCGGCTCCGTACCCCTGTCCTCCGGTTCGTCCGTGCCCTGGTGCGGGCACAAATTCCCTGCAAACGCTGCCCGGGCGACAAGGAGATGTCTTCCCCCACCTGCCGAGATATTTCGCCCCGGCTGCCCCTCATGGCGAGAGATTTGGGAGGAAAAGGCGTTTTGGATGCCACTCGGAAAATGCGTGAGGAGGTGAGGTGATGCCGAAGGTGGGGCAGCAGGATGGCCGCTGTGGCACACGCTCCCATCTGAGCAATGTGGCTGCTGGAGGCTGCAGTGCCGAACCACACAGATTGTTCGGGGTTTTCTCTGTACGTAGAGCTTGGAGCTCAGGAGAACATCTCCCATGCTCTGAAGGCGTGGAGGAAGGTCTGGAAAGGCCTGTCAATTTCTTTGTCTGCGAGAAACATGCCATGAGGTTGCACCATCAGCGTGGTTCCATTAAGGCATTTTCAGGGTCTCATTTCTTGCATTTTGAGATGAGACATAAAAAGAAAAACTCGATCTTAGCTATCTCTATATATCACAAAGGTGTTGGGGGGCTGTTGGATATGAAGGATTTGAATGGTTCTAGAGTTGAATCTAGCCCCCAGAGACTTATGAGCTGGATTCAGCTGCAGTTGTTGCTAGCGTTGATGGGTTTGTGCTTCATTCAAAGAAAGCATGTTAGCACTGAAGTGATTTAATGTGAACAGTATAACTGCAGGTATCTCTTATAGCAGTGCAAGCTGTAGCATGTATTGTCCAAGGCTGCTTTTCTTTCCTTCCTTCTGGACTGATTTCTGCTTTGAAAATAATAATCATCGTGTAATCCAAATAATCCTCAAGAACAAGGAATGTCAAACGAGAGATGGTAATTTTGCTTGCATAGGTACATACACATTTCATCTTAGGCACGTGGACTGGGGTAGGATAGGGGTAGCACACAGAGCACTTGACATTGCATTCAGGTAATTAGCTGAGCATACAGACCTTCGCTTTGTCTGAGCAGCGTGTCACAGAATGGAATCGTGTAGTGGGTGGTACCAATTATTCCTTATGCTAGAATGTCAATGGCAAATGATAATTTGAACATGCTATTTAAATATTAGGCATAGTAATAGTTAAAAAACAGTAACATAAGGAAATCTTGTACAAGCTAGCCTTGATCACCACTATCTTAGCACCACCACTTAATGTATAACCCATCCTTTAAGGATGCTCTGCACCAGGAAGGTGTGGGTTTGTTATGATCCCAGCAACATCATAAAGCCATAGAGTATTGCTTAAGATGCAGTTTACTGGGGCTAGCGTTGAAAAGAAAGAGAGGAGAACACTGGTAATCTTATGTCCCTGCAGATGCTGGGCAATGTGTGATGTGGACCAGCCCTTCTGGCTGGGTGCAGTGCACCATGCAGATCTGTCTGGGGGAGGTGACCTGACAAAGCAGTTAGAGAGATTGCTTAAAAAAAGAAAAGGCAGTTCTGTTCATCATTTCTACTGACAAATGAAAGGGATACGCACAGGAGAACTTGTTGCTGTACTTCTTATGACGACAAGGACAGGCAGGTGGTGTAACTGCTGCTGACTGCTATGAGCTTTCTCCAGGCTCCTGTGTTACAGTTAGCCAGCAAAGTTTATCCTGCAGCAAATCGTGGGCCAGAAGGCCAAACTGTACCTGTGGCATAGCACAGCACAACCTGTACCTGCTCATCTTAACTGGTGTGTGGCTGCTGACTCCTCAATATACAGTGGTCTTCAGATTAGGATCATTACAAAGATCTAAACTGTGTAATCTGATTTCCTCATCTGATTATGAATTGTCAACTCATCCATCAGTACGGATGTGCTGTAAGTAGAATGGCCACCTGGTTTAGGCTTTTTTTTTTTTTTTTCATGCTTATTCAGCTTTCCTCCCTCTCATTCCTCCCCCTCCTCCCCCCATCCCCCTTCAAACCTTGTTAGCTGATAAGGATTATGAGGGAAAATGTCATAGTATGATTTAATCATTTTGTGAGTCTTGCTTTCTGTTTTTAGGACTTCTGTTGGTCTATGTGGGATCTACCAATATGACTCAGCTAATAGTAAGAGCTCTAAAACAAAAAGCAAACCCTTGCTTTGGCTCTTGAATGCTTCGTCATTTTTATTACCTCCATTGGTTTTCTGTGCTCTGTCGTTTTTAATTAGTGGGTATGTGATTCAGTGCATTTTTACATTTGGGGCTGGGTCGTACATTCCCTCAGCAGAGCGCCATGGCAGTTTCAAACAGTCACGCCTGTGATTTGATCATTACTGCTTCTGTCCTGGCAACTTCTGTTTCCAAAATGATGCTGAAGGAGGGCAGTGGGCAATCTCGCCCCTTCCACATGAAGTCACGTAGCTGACTTTTTCACAAAGGGATGTCTGGAATCACTGTAGTTGTGACTGTTGCATCTTGGAGTCTTTGTTGCTTTGTTTCTGACAGTAACTGGAATGGGACCTCATCATGAGTTAATTACCAACCTTATTTATTCATCATCTTTGAGTACATCTCAAAGGACATCCTGGCACGTCTGTATTTCAGTTTCCTCAGCTGTGAAGTGAACTGTGCTGAATTTGTCTTCCTTTAGACAGACCAGAAAGGAGCAGTGACATGTCCTCCCATCTCCAGCTTACTGCCATTAATTGGAAAGGAGGTTCTTTTCACTTCAGATGGTAGGGAACACTTTAATAATGAAAACAGACCCCAAGTCCTTCTGCTAGAGTCCAATCTGGCTACAGCAATCATAGGTGATTAGAGACTTCCTATACTTTAGGCTGTTGTCTAAAAATATTTTAAAATTAAAAGTGGAATATATAAATTAAGCCCACTGTATTAACATAGAAATGCCTTTCCAATAAAGATGGGGGATAATAAAGAACAAAAGTGCAAGTTTCTGGAAGCTTGGCATGTCTTACTGCCTCTTGAAAGCCTTTCAGTGTGGAACACATCGCCGAGGAAGGAGATGTCAGTAGAAATGAGGTTAGATCAGACAGGTCATCGATAGCAGAGATGATAGTGTGGCTTACGGATTTGAGCTCCTGCCATTAAAAGCGCATTGCAAATGTTTATGACATTGTTTGCGGCAGCTTCAGATGTGTTCCCTGGGAATTCCCAGCTCTATGGGGAAATAACAGGGATTTGGGAATCTATAAGAAACATCCTTTCATCTGGCTGCTGGCTGGAAGTAGGTAGGTCTGAACAAAACAACATCCAGCAGTAGGCCTAGCGTGCTCCTGGCTGAGGCTGTGGGATGAGCTTGTGGTCATCTCCTTTGTGTACTGGGAAGTGGGAAGGGTGGACCGCCTGCAGTGCCAGTGGAATTTACTAAGAATGGTTACCTGTACCATAAGGTGGTGTAATCTCTTGGAAACACGTCTTGCACTGCTGATCTCTCACACAAAGATTCCCTAGTCCTGGTGGCTCCCAGCCTGATGTGCCACTGAGGCTTTGCTGAGGAGACAGAACCTGTTGGTGTAACTGACAGAGGAGCATCCAGCGCAGGTGCGACATTTGCTTTGCCCTTCATGTGAAATGTGAGCGTGAGGATCGCACTGCAGGGGATAACGCTGCCTGCTGCTTTGTCAACTGTGACCCAGATATTCCCTGCACAAGCACAGATGTGGTGGAAATGCTCTTAGCCCCAGTGGGGAAGGCTTTCTTGAATGTACAACCATACAACGCAGATGTTACCAGTCCTGGTTTGGTAAGGGAGGGTGTTTACCAGACTAGAAGTTGTGGAAAATAACTAAGGGGCTTGACCTTTGCAGCTGCCTTAATGCAGTACTTTCCTTTTAGGGGATCCACTCAATGTCACTGTATTAATGTACTTCCGAACATTAATTTAATCTTGGTTTTTGAGCAGTGTATTAATGAGAGTTGGCTGTTGGGTTTGGGCTTTGTTTTAAGAATTTGGGATGGATGTGGGAGGATGGAACAAAAATACAGACTTAGATGCTACCTGAAACAGTTAAACAGACAAGAGCTTAAATATTCTGAACAATGGTGCATTGCCTTCCAGATCCTCAGTGCTGCTATCAGTGTTATAGACAGCAGAATGCAACAGCCAAACTGCCTGTAGAGTTGGGCACTGCAATACTTACAAGAGGTTGCTTGGTCCCAGAAAGGAGATTCAGATCCTAGTTACTCAGCCTTGGTCTACTGGTGGCTGTCAGTCCATGAAAAGACAGCAGCTCTACCACAGAAACCCACCTGCAGACAATTATCAGTTATGCTGATTTAATTAAATAATAGATTTTTTTACTATATTCCTTAATTATAAGTTTTGCAATCATAACAGCTGATTTACAGTTTTGTAAAATATTCTTATTTGGACATTTTACCAATCCATGCTACTCATGCATCACCTATCCTTAAGCAACAGTGGGATATAAAATGAGCTGTATGTTTCTTTCAAAGGATCAGCTGGTCCAGTGATTAGATAAGGTTGAAGAAAAGCTCCTCCATGCTCTTACTGCAGTTAATGGAGGGAGACAGCCATCTCACAGAAGCTTCCATTAAAGATAATGCATTGAGTAAAGAGCTGGTAGGTCAAGAGGAAACAGTCAGTACAGAGAAGACAAAGAAGTGTGTGTAATCACACCTCCTACTTCTGGGTAGTAAGAGTGCATTTGCCTTTCTGCTTCCATGCTTTCAGCAGGCAGAGAGGCAGTATTTTGGGAACTTTCAGGCTGATCATAAAGGTAGGTGAAGAGTTGAGAGCAATGCAGAAGAATTGGTCAGTTTGGTTTGCTGTCGACCCATTATGTGTCACAAGTTCTTCCAAGTCCTCACTGAATAACTGGGGTCTGAGTCTAGGCTTCTTTTTGTTGGACTGCACTTGACTGTAACAAAAAGTGAGGGCTACTCAGCAGGTTTCAGATGGCTCTTGTTGAGATGGAATGGCTCAGTGGAGGGAAGGGTCTGAGTGAGCAAAGCTTTCACAAGCAAAATACCTGGCAAAATGTCACTTAATTCACATCCTTTTCTTGTTACTCACATGCTATTTAGCTTGTAAACTCTTTGGGATGGGAACTTTAATTTAGTCTTTTTGTTTGTACAGCAGCCTATGCAATGAGATTTTGTCCCTACCTGGTTCTCCTAAGTTCTGTAGCATTCTGAAGATAAATAACGTATGAATAAATGCAGTTCTGCATTCCTGATGAATCACTCAAGGTCCTGTGCTCCTCCTTGTTGCTGTTACTGGTACAGTGTACATGGTCTATGATTGCATTTCACATACATAGAATAAGAGTAGTTTTTTGTTCTAAGGAGCTCTTAATTTAAATCGATGAAATACAGGCAAAGCAGATGGTGAAAGAAAGTGAATTAGAAACAACAAAACGAAAGGTGCATCTTTTCTGTCTGTGGTTTGTGTGCCACCTAAGAAAAGGATTGAGATAACAGGGTGCTCTGCTTATTCTGCAGGAAGGACCCAGAGAGGCACTCTGGACCTGGAGCAGCATGCCAGAACCAGAGAAATGAGTGGTGCTTTCTCAAGCTTTGCACACAAAGCAACTCTCTCATTCTGATAGGCATCACAGGGCAGGCATTTCTCCTTAGCGGTTTGTTTCTTGTAAACATATTCTGTGGAATATATCAAGGGGAGACAAGGGATTCAAATTTTATATAGGTGATAAAGCAGGGATCTGTAAACTGGCAAAAGCTGATATATAGTCAGAGAGGCAGTGATGGTACTGAAGGAAAGATGGTACAGTAAAAAGAAAAGAAGTAATGCTTACTTTTCAGAAGAGACACACTTATAGGAGGTAGAGGGTTTGATGTCAAGTTAGACTAATTGTGACAGAAGGACAGCTGACAGCACTGGCCTTATGTCATGCTTCTCCAATGTTTCTCCAAATGCTGCCTACTTACTTGCAGCAGCCCTTCCTGTTAATGTGCAAATTACTTCTAAACAGCCAATTCCAAAGAAGGAATCAATCAGCCAATGAATCAGGCTGCATTTGGGCTTTCCTCCTTCTCTCCAATGGTAAACTTTCACTCCGTGAAGCAGCAGATTTTGTGGGACAACAAAACCAGCACTGAAAAACCTATTTGTGAAGAGCTAGGAAGAATGCTCCTCGTGTCTGGAGTTTTGTGCTTTTTGGACTGGTCCCAGGGATGCCAAGGCAACATGTGTAGCCTGCCTTTGGATCTACAGAGCAATTCAATGCTATCAGCATCAATGAACAGTTGCAGCTCCTGCCCAAGAAACGCTTCTGTTCTGTTGAGTTCATACTGTTGCTTCCTTTCACTGAGCTCAGTTGAGCTCATTCACTGTATTCCTTGTTTCCAGGCTCTAAATAAGTATCTTTAGAGACAGCCAAAAAATGAAAGTAACTTCTTGCCTCGTGTTCTGAAGGGAGAATTTGTGAGCGGTGTAAATATGGATTTTGAGCGGAACTTTTCCAAGTCAAATAATCAAGAGTTCAGAGGTGCTCTGGGATGTTTTGTGTAGTCTGGCCCATCATGTAGCAGAGCTCAAGCAATGACAAAGGAGAGAAACCAGGAGGGCAACATGGGAAACTCAAGAACTGGATTGTGTCTGTGCATATCTAAACTTAGACTTGTGAGCCATCCCCTATTATGTGACCCACAAGAATCGGCTTGTCTGATCCTCAGTGTTAAGTCATCGTGAATAACACCATCTGGCTCCTAAAATCTATCTGTAGAATTCACGGTGACATTTGCAGGAGGAAGATGGATGCTGGAGCTGCACTGAGGCTGAAAGGCGTTGAGCTGGGTGATACAAATGGGTTTGCAGGGCATGCATGGCTAGGGAGCAAGCACAAGAGGTGGCTGTGTGGAAATGAATTGATGGTCAGTGGTTAGGTACCACTGAACACACACTTTTGCAAAAAACACACACCAACAAACAAAATCCACTATTTTAATTGTATTTTTGCTGCAAAAAGTAAAAAAAATAAAATAAGAGGGGCCATGGACATAGCAGATATAGACACTGAAATGTGTCACTTCAAGTGATCCATTTAGGTCTGAGCTGAAGCACGTTGGCAGGGCAGGCTGGGGGCAGTTTGCATCTTCCCTGGTGTAATTGTATCTGTTTTGCAGCTGGACAAAGGATTCCACTTTCCAGGTTTATTGTTTTCACTTTGCTTGTAAAGATTTTGGTCAAAACAGAAAGATGTTGCTATTTAAAAAGAACATTAATAATTAAAGTGAGGTACTCAGGAGAATATATTCCACAAAGCTGGATTTGTTGAATTTAAGTAGATCATAATAATTTCCATGGTAACACACTCTACTGTCCTATATACGGAAACAGTCTTTCTTGTAGGATCAAACACAGAGAGGAAGCTGTTATTTAAACCAGATACCTTAAAAACACAGAAAATGAAATAAGAGTAAATAATTTCCTGCATAAATGTTGTTGACATTTTCTCACTTTTGTAATATTATGCTAACCTCTTTTTATAGCTGTCAGACTGCAATCAGTCAAACAATCCCCTGCTGACTCTGGCTTAGGGAGAAACTGTAATCTAATGATCCTCTCTTAATATGTCATCGCTCTCCCTCTCCATACCTGTAGATGTATACAACTGTAACTGTTCTGTATCTGTAACAGTGACTATCTGAAATAATCGCATCTTGTCTGTTTTGTAGTGGAATTAGACTATGGAATCATAGAATCACAAGATTGGAAAGGACCTACAAGATCATCTGGCCTAACTGTTGATGCATAAGTGATGCATTGCCAAATTTTAACAAGAACTGCCACAAAAATTCCCAGTCTTTGCTTATAAACCTGAAGGATCAAGGGTGGATGTTCTGCAGACAGAGGGAATAAATAGCTGGAGAATAGCTCAATCACTTTCTTATTCCTAAGGCAACAGAAGGGCTTCAGAGTGCAAAAACAGGTGCAGCTCTGTGGAAGTCAGTGAGCGAAGTAAATCTATCCGATGAGAAACCCAAGGTTGTATCTGTAGCCTAGAATGGAGAGAGCCTTGGAGAGGGTGCCAGCTGGATCCTAAGAAGTTGCACTTTATGTGATGAAAATTGGCAAGTTCAAGACAGTAAAAGGCTTTTATTTCTTATGAGTCTCAAATTGAATTGATCCTGTCCTGTCTTTCATCTTAGTGTTGGGGATTTTATCACCAAATTGTCACATGGCTTTGCCTGTGCTTCAGCGACTGAAGAGCAACAGATGGGCCGACCCAAAGCCTGTCATCAGGGTATCTGTGACCTCAGTGCTCTGTGAAAGTTCACAACTGAGCTCTCTAATAAGCATTAGTGCCCACGGAAAGCTGAGGATGGGGAGTGTGACCACTTTCTCTTTAAATTGCTTGGAGGAATCTTCGTAGAACCATAGAAAGGCCTGGGTTGAAAAGGACCACAATGATCATCTAGTTTCAACACCCCTGCTATGTGTAGGTTGGCCAACCACCAGACCAGGCTGCCCAGAGCCACGTCCAGCTGGATGTCTTAATGCCCTGTTGCAGGCTGCCCCAGATATACAAACTACTTTGTTCCCAACAGGGAGAAACTGTTCTCTCTCATACTTCATACCTACACATTGCATGAAGACCTTCAGAGGCTGCCTCACATGGTTAGCGCTTTGCTTGTGTGATTTAAGATCCTGGCTGTCTTGAATCCGTTTCAGTGCTGTTTTGCAGAACTGGAAATCTCAAGAGTCTGCTGCCAACCCTTGCCAAGGGCCAAGAGGAGGTGCCATGTGACTGATATACAGATCCTATGCATACTTGTGCAGATTATTGCTGGATCAGATCAGAATGAACAGGGCTGGCTAAGAGACTACATGCAGCCAGACTGAAAGATCTCTGCTGCTATCCATGAGGCAGGGCGTGCATTCTAAGTGCGTAAGTACTATGCCAGATTTTGCATGGTACTGAAATCCAAACCACTTATCTTTTTTCCTGTGGTTTGTATGCAATTCGTGGTTAATCCCATGTAAATGTACTTCACACATCTCTTTTTTTCCCCTCTCTAGTATTTACTTATAGATTGGATATTTCCCCCTTTGCTATAGCATGCCCTGAACTTTCTGCACTCAGAGGTGCTCTACAGCCACAGCAATGGCTCTGTATTCATTCTTAATTATTATTCTGCTGAGGTTTGCAGATACTTGGCTGTAACAAATCAGATCCCTATTCAAAACGCTATTGTGCTTCAGATATATTCTTGAAATCAGGAAACCTCGATCCAGACAGTCAGTCCATAAATGGCTGCAGTCTGTAAAGAGGCAGTTCTCAGGGCACATTCAGCTACATGGTGTGGCTGAGACAATTAACCATTTCACTTCAAATAGCAATGCTTTGTTTCTGGAGAGCTGCACTTGCAGCACTGTCATCCTGTGTGAATCTTCTTGTCTGGGCAGGAGAACAAACATTGGATTGTGGCATTTAAACCAGCATATGACAATGAATAAGAAGTGATGGAAAAACATACATAGGATAGCAGGCGGTGTGGGTGTTCCCACCAAAAGTACAGGCTGCCTTCTCACGCAGCTGCCTGCTTAGAAATCTCTGTAATGGACGTAAGGCATTGGCTCCTTTTCCCTTGCTTCCCTTTAAAGTTATTTCTGTGAAGTCTCCATCTGGTTCCTAAGCCTCAGTTTATATTTCATGTTATATTTTGAGTAGCTGCCAGCTGCAAGTTATATATGTGTAAGAGAAGGTGAGAAGGGAAAGAAGGTGAAGTCACTAAGCCAAAAGAAAGAGAAAATTCAAAACCTTTACTATTCTGAGCTGTGCAATACGCTGTTTGTTGTTTTTTTTTTTTTTATTCAAACCCTCAACAAAGAGGTTTTCCTCCCTATGTAAGGATATGTTTGTGTCATAGGCCCTGATCTGAGTGCATTTGCATTTGGGAAATGCAGCACAGAACAGTGGCATGGCTCACAGCTCTTATGTCTACTGCTCTCAGCCAAAGCCCAGAATTCAGAGAGATACGAGAAGTCTGGGAGAGATCAAAATTGAATGCAAATGGGAACGTGACATCTTCTGCCAGAACAAAGATTGAATAGCTGGGCAGCAGTCCTGCTGTCTGCAGCATATAAAAAAGCTTTAGTCAAAACCCTTCACCAAATCATGAGATTGCATTTGAAGTCATGACTTTTATAATATGTATATATATATATATATCTGTGCACTCTGATTTGTCCTCCATCCTGCAAGACTGTTTGCCTGTTCTTTTCTGAGAAACCATTAAGTCTGAGAATTTATTTGGAACAGAGATGTTCCTGTAATCACTTCCAAGAAATCACCTGATGAGATTAAATGAACAAATGTTAAGTATTGGTGGTTCTGAAGTACTGAGCAGTGCTCACAGAGTGAGGTCATCCAAGTATGATGATGGAGGTGATAAAAGCCAGCACAGAAACGTAGCCTGGAAACTGCAACTTCTGTTTCCAGGTTTGACTCTACTTGGGCTGTTACCAAGCTGCTGATTTCCAGTGGAGAAAAGCATTTAATTTCCAGCAAGATCGATGGAACCTGTAGATATTTATCATCTCTGAAAGCTGCTTGTTGTCTCAGGCTGCTCTAAAGATTTTTTCTCTCTGTCCAAAATCTATGAATTCCACTTGATGTAGTGAAGCTTTCTGTGTGAAGCCCTGTACTGTGAGATGCTTCGGTAGATACTGGTCCTCATTCTTAAGTCTTTCCTGAACTCTGTGTAATTAATTGTTGTCAAACTTATAAATCATAATGCAGTTAAATAGTCGTGGTGTCGGGGACATGGGTGGAAGCTGAAAGAGGCTCCTTCCTCTGTCTTATTGTGAGAGACCCCAAGCTGATTTGTTGAACACTACAGACATTGGAGTCTAGAGTCCTTCGTGTAACAGGAAAGTATCTGAGCTGTTAAACTTTAGGGAGAAGCTTTGGTAAGATAGGAAAATACCAGGAATTAAAGGAAGAAATCAGATGTTCACCAAGAAGTACCAAACCTGGAGATGTTTAGTGAAATAAAACAATCTGTGAGAAGCTGATGTCTTTGTTTGAAGCAGAGGAATTAAGCAGTGGGATGAATGATGTAGGAAAATTAATTAGAAGTGATTAGAGATTCCAGAGTTCAGAAGAGAAGCCTTGCATCTTGTGAGACATCCCTGGGTGCTGAATCAGCACGTGCCTGAATTCTAGTATTTCTTATACTTTTGTTCTCTTTGTTGAGCAAAGAACAAAGATATTTTAGATTCCTATGCAAACTGCATGAGTTATATCTGTCACATGCACCTGCAAAGGGAATTGTAAATCAGGACTTTTTAACCTTTGCTTGATTCTGGACAATATGCAAGCATTGCTGAGGGATCTACGTTTATTTTAAAGGCTATGCAGTAGTATCTCTTCCTAAGAGATGTAATAAAGGCATGAGACATTCACCCATGCAGTATGCTGTATGTTCCGAGCTCAAATGAGTGACTGTATCCTGCTCAGTGGCAAATGTAAGTTCTGCATGTCAGCAGTGCATGATCAGTGTCCAACTGGGGGAATACTCAGCTGAACCTCTGAGAAACCAGTCAGGAAAATGGGCAACAAGAACTTCCAAGGCTTTCTGAGAACTACTTGAGGATGGGAAGACTTAAATACATTGATATTTCTGTGTGTAAGGTCCTGCTATGCACCCAGCTGTGGTGCTGTAAAGTTTCTTTTAATTAATACGGCAGAGAAGTGAAAGCTTCTTGAATTGTATTTGTCCTCTTACAAACATAGGTGGACCCTTTGAAAATGCTGAGTATGTCTTAGTCTTGGTTTCATTAAACGCTTCTACATTAGAATCATAGAATCATAGAATTGCTCAGGTTGGAAAAGACCTTAAAGATGATTGGGCCCAACCACAACCTAACCACACTACCCTAACTAACAACCCTCTGCTAAATCATGTCCCTGAGCACCACATCCAAATGGTTTTTAAGCACATCCAGGGATGGTGACTCAACCACCTCCCCGAGGAGCCTATTCCAGTGCTTAACCTAGAAAATACAGTTCTCCAACTTTTAAAGGTAGAATTTAGACACCGTGTCGGAGATTGTAATTTACAGAAACCCATTAAATCAAGTTTCTACTCAAGCAAGGCTTTGTTGGACATTGCAGCCTCTGACCCTTTTAAAAATGAGCATTGCATGGCTATTAGATGTGTGCATGGATAATTTCCTTTCTTTTGCTGGAGCTGGGAACCTCATGGAGAAAATAAGTATCGTTTTATCTCCAAATACATGCTGTGGGCTACAGAGTTAGGCATAGAAGTAAATAAGCTGATAATGACGTCTGTGCTAGTGGCTTTATGCAAGAGTGGATCATGCAGCAGCATTACCATAAAACCATTACCTTTTATTGTGATGCTGCACAGTAAATGACACAAGGGACTGTAGAGATAAGGGGACATGCAGCAGTTCTTCTGGCTCACAAAACGTGGCTAAGCAAGAGGAAGGAAGAAGTGTTCATGAATATTTACTGTAACTCCCTCACAACCTTTTTTAATGTCTTTGGCTATTGGTGACAGGTCCACTATAAATCCCAAATTAAGACAAGGTGGTACTATTCTTTACATACTTCCATTGGCAGTCAAGTTTTGTTTTACAGGTAGCTAAGCAAGGAGCATTTTGAGAGTCCTGCTACAGTGAGACATCTGGTAATGCCACAGCAGATCTCCTGGCTAGCTCCTGGGAGAGAGCTCTGCTTGCAAAGTGAAGGATGTGGTGTAGCTGAGCAAGGCAGTTCTCCAAACAGCAAGGAAAAAATTCTTTGTCATTGAGGGAGAGAGCTCTTCTGCACCTCTGATGAAAGGAAGGGCACTGCATAGTTCTGATCTGGATATGTGGTTGTTTTAGTGAGAGATTTAGCCTGCAGATTCAGTGAATTTTCCCCTCTGTTTGGCAGTTGAGAGGCAGTGTCTGGCTTGAATACGTGTCCAGTTTGGGTCTCCCTAATATAAGGACACAAATAACACACTAAGTGACATCTATCTTAAGGGTTTTGCTCTTCTCAGATAGGAGAGTGTGGGGAAGACAAGCATTTACAATGATTTGGTGTTGATGTCTTTACTATTTAAGTTGCTGTTTGTTGATACTAAGGAAAATAGACTGAATACACACATCTGGCAGGAAATCTCTGCTGCTTCTTGGGTGCTGGGGGAGCCTGGTTCCTCTGGAGTCAGCCCTGGAGGATGTTCTTCCACTCTCCTGTGAGTGCTAACGATGAAGCTCCTTGGTGGCAAGTGTTGGCTGTTCCCTATATTCAGGAGGACTTCAGTGCATTCAGTAGGTATTTTACATTTTAATCATTGTGAATGGATACATGAACAAGTAAGATGTGAAACAAGGCTGAACAGAGTGCCAGAGTAGCTTCATGTTGGCATGCCTTCCTATCAGGTGTGAACTTTAGTCTGCTGTCTGCCCATGCATCCCATAATAAGTATCATACCCCTCTAGGCAGAAAATGTTCTGGTCTGTAGGGTGCTCAGGAGACCCTCTTCCATTGACTCTGTGAATGGGTGTCAGTCCTGGGGCTGGGTTGGAGTGCCTCTGTGCTCCTTTGTGTGTGCAGAGCCCAGCTTTTTATCATCTATCTTAATGCTGTGATTTAGGATTATCCACTATAAGGTCATTTTTCTTCTAATTTATTTTAATTAGAGGCAGATAATTTCGCTGGTAGTTGAAGCTGAATTCAGAGGTGTAGCCAGCAGCTCTGCCTGATTGTTTGTTAGTGACCCATGGCTTCAGTACAGAGGATCGTTTGCTTCTGATTTCCTTCCCTTCATGCCTAGGCTAGACTGGAGGCTGCTCTGTATCAGCATAGCTCCAGCTGGGGATCTCTCCCTCCTTGTTTATCTCAGTGCACCATGCATTTCATTAAGATACTGTTATTATCCATATAAAATGGGAAGATTAAAAAGGATGAATGAAATGAGAAATGACCCTAGAGGAAGGAAGTCTATTAAATCCACGCTAGAAATTCTTGTAGAATGCATATGAGAAAAGACTAGGAGTCTGCCTTTTTAAAGCTGTGTGACAGTGTCTCATTTTCTTTACTTGTGTTTTAAATTATGCTGGTTAAAAGGCAGGTGCCCAGCCTTTCCCTAAAATGTTGCTCTAGTGGCCAGTAGAAATAGCAGTCTGTGTCTGTGGGCCATAAAGAGAAGTGTGTTTTGCACGGCCCGTGAACTCCCTGCAATGTTGCAGCTGTTAAATATAGCATGTGACATTCTGGTGCCACTGCTAACGAAAGGATCGAGGTGGTCTGAAGATTGTGATGTTACCTGTAGAATCATCTTGCTTTCCTTTTCCTACTCTGCTGCTTTAAAACTAGAGTTTAAAACTGGGCATTGTCCATATCCTGTATATTTTCAAGTGGGCGTCACTGTCCTTACCATTTAAAATAGAGATAAAACATCAATAATCAATGAAATAATCAATGAAAGTGCAACCTGCTTTACTTCTCAAGTCACTGATAAAGCCCTTTGAAATCCTTGTTTGAAATGTGTTATTGAAATGAGGTGTTTTCTTTTATTTTTATTTTAAACTTAACTAGAGGTTGGACACCCAGGTCTGGAATACTGTGGTTAAGTCCAGTGTGGGTCCACGTGTTTTCAGTATGGCTGGTCCCTCTTTGGTGGTCTGGTTTTTTGAGTTAATGTTGTAGAATCATGAGAGAGATAAAAATTAAGGTTGTACTGATGGAAGGAGTTTGTTGTTCATTTACTATCACATTTATAGAAATGTCCAGAGAGCAAAATGATTTTCTCCTCAGGCTGTTTTACACCGAGCTTACCATGACCATACCTGATCCATGTTCCATGCTGAACCGCTCTTCTGGGCTACTGTAGAGATCAAACCAAGGTTTTCCATGCTCTTTCTGGAACTTGTGGAGGTCTGTTAGTCCTGGCACTCTAAGCAGCCTCAGGTCTGCTTGATTGTATTGGCACAGGCTGCTCATGGAGGTGGTGGGGTCACCATTCCTGGAGGTATTCAAGAACTGTGGAGATGTGGCACTGAGGGACGTGGTTAGTGAGCATAGTGGAGGTGGGTCGGTGGTTGGACCAGTGGTCTTTTCTGATCTTAACGATTCTGTGATTCACTGATGATTTGTATCAGCGGATTGAACCATTGGTATCCCAGAACTGATTGTTTCCAAGAGAAATCAGTATTTTTTCAGAGTTCTAGCTGAGTATTTGGGCCAAAGAGGCCTTTTCCTCTGATTTTTTTTTTCTTTTCTTTTTTAATTATGTTGGTCAACTAAAATATTCCTTTCACTTGATTATGCACTTCTGTTAATATTCTGTCTATGGGAAGTCAAAGCAACATTGCTCTAAGGAAATAGAGTTGCAGCTAATTTGATGAACTATAGTTGGATGTAATTTGTCATTCCTTTTTTCTGTCCCATGAGTCCAAGACTAGAAGTCCAAAGCTGCCTTTCAGGGAGGAACAGACTAACAGGAGCTTTTGCATTTCTCTCCATCTCCTTGGCCCATGGCAGCACTTAAGGTTGGATGGTGAAAACCTTCCATGGCCTGAACAGAGTTGTAGGATACACAGTGTACAGTTATGTTCTAAATTGGGATTCCTGCATGTAATTGAGTTTGCTGAAAGTTGATTCACATAGCATCAGTTAAAATAACTCCAAAGTAATACTTGCAGCACAGTTGTTGTGGTTTTAAATGAAAATAATGCAGATTCTTTGTTGCTGTGTGTCCATATTGTATAGTCCTTTTAGCCTAAAAATGAGTTTGCTTAAGTTATATATCTTGTTCTTTTCCTTTTTGTCCAATGAGCCTGCCATAAATCTGTATGCGAATTCACAATACAGATTTTAAACCATCTGTCATTTCTGGAATATAATGTCAGCGCTTCTAAAAAAGCTTTTTTCCACATAAACATCCCCCTCTCCAGAGTCAGAAAAAAACAGCCCTTCCCATTTAGGTTTCAAATTGCCATTTGTTTGGCTTGGAAAAAGGCAGGGGTCTCAGAGCAGGAAACACAGGGACAGTACTGGGTAGGGAAAACATCAGCAGCACACAGATGCTGAGCACTGCCTTGGTGGAGCTGTGAAGACCAGACCCGGTCACATAGCAGAGAATGTTTCCTTCTCTAAAAGGTGCAGATTTTACTTCCCTCAGTATTAAATTCTAATGAATTATTTCTCCTCCAGAAAGGCCTGAATGAAGCAGTGCAAGGGCTGGGACAGAGCTTAGTACTTTCTCCTCTGGTCCTACTGAGCTGAAGCACTGGAAAAGGAGAAGTAGTGACGAGGTGAATGCCGTCGGGGCCCACAGAACACTATCTCTTGCAGGCAGCTGCTCAGAGACTGATGCATTATGCCAGGCACAACGTTCTTATCAACTCACAGCTTCCCACCCGCGGGCCAGGGCCCTGTATCACCCTGGCATGCTCTCTGGACGGATCCTTCCTTCCAGTGTTGCTTTGGCCCATCTGCATGGGCCAGGCAGCTGCACTGAAGGAAGCGCAAAGTAGAACAGAGCGGCTCGGTTACACATCTACCTGCAATAAATTTTGCTTCTTAAAATAGCTGCAGAGCTATGAGAGATTTTTATGGCAGTCCTGCAGACCTTTTCTATCCTGAAGGACTGTAAAGAAAGCCTGGAAGTGTCAATGTGCATGTAAATAAATGCAATTCCACCTGAGTTTGGAGGCAGCCTGGAACAACAGCTGGGAAGAGGAGAGTGCCTTCTTAATCTTGGTTGGGTTTTAAATATGACATCTGAGGTTGTAGATATATATGTGTCAGCACTGTGAGACACTTCACTGCTTGTGGTTTTAGGAAGAGCAGAGTTAAGTGCATTATCTTAACGATCCTAGTATTTTACAAGGTCTGTCCATCTGCAGTGTTGTTATTTTTGCATTTCTGTCTTCTGCCTGTAACAAGAGGTGGAGCAGCAGGGAAAAGGGAACCATATTTGCCTTCTTTTGACGTGTCTTGATGTGGGGTCTTAAAGGGAGTAAGAATAATGCCAAAGCTTCTTCCTCTGCTTGCCACTCACTCCCAACTCATAGCCTGTGTGTGCCTGGCCCTCTCCCAGTTTCCATCTGAGGAGTGCCCTGGCTGAGGGGGTAAAAATATGGAGAGGAGTATGCTCTGTCTGGGGAGGATCATGGCTGCTTAATTTAGAAGCACTGAGGACAGCCCTTGCTCCTACTATTTCTGCCGTAAGCACAGTTGGCGTCCCTTTACCCTGCAGTTTCACCAAACGGAGTGATTATGTTTCACCAGCCATGGTGGAGTGGATGGCTTCTGTAGTAGCCTGGCAGAGATGTCAGCCATGGATCTGGATGGGAAGCTAGGACACTAAATTCTTCCGTCTTCTGTTCTCTTGGTGCCTCGGGACACCTGGGACAGGGGAGGAGGACCATTTGTGGCACTCCTGGAGTCTCTGAAGGACAGCTGCAAAATGACCACAATGAGCTTGCTGGTGCCATCTCCCAAGGAATACCAGCCTGGAACCTCCCATGTGCAGCTGGTGCTTCCTCTGCCCAAGTCCCATTTTGGATGTCAGAATTGGCTTGGCAAGTGACCCACATTAACCCCATCCCCGCCCTTGTGCATAGCTTGTTTTCACATTCACAACTGTTGGATTTGTACTGAGCAAATATGGTACAAAGACAGTGCTGTTTAATTTCAATCTGTGTCACTGTGTGAACGTTAATTAGGACTGATAATAAGGGACCCTAACCTACTGGCACTCTTCTCAACAGTTTCAGCAAGGAACATTGATGTGGCAACAGCTCAGCTGCTGCTTCACATGTAAGAAACATGCACTAGCCAGCAAACATGTCGAGGAAATAGGAGATATTTCAGCAATTCCTGCATGTGTCCATCCCTGTGTTTGAACAGAAATTTGTTGTCTTGGCTGCTGTGTGCTGATGATGTGGAAACATTAGTTATTTTGGGGAAAATAAGGGCTGTTCTATTTGTGTTGCAGTGCTCCGATGTTCTACGTGTTTGGGCAGCCCAACCACGGATGGCATGGTAACAGGATGAACAAAACTTGGATGGCTTGGGATATGGATGGTGTATTGCTGGTGTATTTGTAAGAGCAGGTTGCCATTCAGAAAATATGAATTTGCAGGCATTTCTGGAGGTTACCTCTGAGTCCTGGTCAGTTCTCATGGAATTCTCTGAATGTTTCCATTTATTTCAGTGAGAGCTGCTGTGATGTGATAGTTAATGTTACATGCAGATGACCATAGGATCAGGTCCCTCATGAGGAAAACAGCATCTTCAGAGCTCAAGATGTTGAATTAAGCACTCCACAGTCTTCATCCCCGCTCTGATGCTGATCCCTGAGCAACGAGGGATAGGATTTAAGATAATTGTCCTATGCTTGTTAACCTGTGCTCTGTGAAGGCCAGACTGCAACACTAGCAGATCCAGAGAAGGAATACAAAGAACATAACAGCAAGGGCTGACTGTGGCTCTGCTGGTAAGGGGAGACAGAAGGTTTGGTGATGGTGCAGCTGCTCCCCTGTTATATGACAGAAGTTACTAAAGAGGAACCAACAGCTCCATTGCTTTACCACTCCCCTGATAGTCAGGAAACCCTACAGCATGGGAAGCTTCATCCCTTTTTGTGTCATTTAGGGGTGAACTTAAACAATGAAAACAAAATCCAAACCCCAATCCTAAGTAATGTAATTGAATAAATAAATACAAATAGTCAGTTCCACAGACTAACTCATGGTGATAGAGTTTCTCCCCTTCTTTTTTGACTTAGTTCTCTTGATTTAGTTGAGCATCCACTTAAGCATCAGGAGCAGAAGAGCACTTGCCTTTTCTTTTCCATGCTCTTCGGCTGTTTTGGTGCTTCACTGTTTTAACCACTGTCTTTGCTGTAAGAGAAACAGTGGCAGCACAATTGCTCTTATGGATCCTCCCCAGTGCACTTCCATACATGTTCTTTGCCCTTTTCCTTTCTCCTTCATCTACTATATCTCTTTTGATAAAGAATGGCCAGAAGTGCATGTAGCATGTAGCAGACTGGGACTGCTGCTGATGTACCTAATAGGATTATAAGACTTTCAGCATTAATCTTTATCTTGCTCCTCAGGCAGACTAACCCTCTACTTAGATTTTTGCCTCCTGTTGCAGAATCAGCTGACTCTTCAGTGATTTCTTTACAGCTGCAGCTTTGTCCTTTTTCAAGGCCATTATAATCGATGGAGACTTCCAGCATGGAGCACTGCAAGTTGTTAGGCTGTTGTGGCTATTTGTTTAGTGTAGCAAGGGAACTTTTCCTTTTTCACTGATGAATATCACAATTTCCTTGACTTTTCTTATACCCTGAAGGTTTGTGTCTGTTTTATCCCAGACTTCAGAGACAGATCTCTGTATCTTCTATATAACACCACTACGTGAAGTTGAAGAATGTCTGCTTCTGCTTTTTGCATAGAAGATAAAGAGCTAAGGCTTCCCAGGGTACACAGCTCATTCAAAAGAGGCATGAAAGATGGAAATGGGTGGAGAAGATAGGCTGACTCTGTATTTGTAGCCTGGTTTCCTAAGGAAGTGAGGCTTAAACAGTCTATTTTTTACCTGCTTCTAACTTGGATCCGTAAAGCAATTTCAGCCAAACTAGAGGTCAGAGAGGTCTCACATACCAAGTTTTTTTTTATATCATTTATAAAAATCACCTCACAGAATCATAATATTTCCCAACTTGGAAGGGTCCCACAAAGATCACGGAGTCCAACTGCTGGCTCCACACAAGGCTACCTAAAATCCAAATCCTGCGGCTGAAAGTGTTGTCCAAATGCTTCTTAAACTCTGGCAATCTGGGGCCAGGCCCACTGCCCTGGCAGCCCGTTCCATGCTCACCACCCTTGGTGCAGACCCTTTCCATAACCCACAGCTGCTCCTCCCCTGACAGCTCCATGCCGTTCCCTCGGGCCCTGTTGCAGAGCTGCCTGTGAGGAGCTGTAGCTGCCATGAGGCCTCCCCTCAGCCTCCTCTTCTTTAGTCCAAACACACCAATTGCTGGACAAGAGAGCAGCTCACAGCAGTATCTGCCAGGAGTTAAAAGCTGCTGTGCTAACTCTGCAGGTAGGCCGCAGATTTTGCCTTGCGACCTGGCGTGCAGCAGCCAGGCAGTCAGTCTAGGCCAGAGAGGCACTGGTACAGGCTGTCCAGTGATGTGGTGGATGGCCCATCCCTGGATACTTTCAAAACCAGGCTGGATCAGGCTCTGAGCACCCTCATCTAGCTGTGGATGTCCCTGTTCATTGCAGGGATGTTGGTCTAGATGGCCTTTAAAGGTTCCTTCCAACTCTAAGGATTCTATGGAGTGGAGAAGGAAGGAGCACAGGAGATCTGGGATGTGGGAGAAGACACTGAAAGAAGAACAGAGTAAGAAGCTGTTTGCTCTGCAGTCATTTCCAGTCACTACAAGAAAGGAAGGACTAAGGTGGGACGTTAAAAAACCATCAGTTGGTAGGAGCAACATTTTTCAGGCACTGGAAGGGGAAGGTAAGAATATTACTTCAGTTTGGTCAGCAAGGGTGACCTGTGTGCATGAGCAAGGAAGAGTTTTTAACACTGGCTCATTTGGGTGGGGGGGTGAGGATCAGCACTCCTCATTTACTAGCTGCACAAGGAAGACTTAGACAAGAAATGACTTGGTGGTTTGGGCAGAGAGACCAAGAGTCAAACTTGTTCTTGTGTTTACTATAGAGAAGGAACAATTTGGCAGTGGTTTGAGTATGAGGATGGAAGAAAATAACTACATTGCATGGGAAACATGGATGACGGGGAAGAGAGAAGTATTGTTTTCAGCTGTGGGATTGAGCTGTGTTAGATCAGTTGTACTCCAGCCTGATCCAAAGCCCAGTGAAGCCAGTAACCTCAAGAGATGCTGGAAGAAGCCCGTGGGCAGGTGTTTGTCTCCATAACTCCGAGTGCAGTTTAAAGAAATGCCTTTTATCTTCAGTTTGTATGGCGTACACAGAGAGCCTCCAAGCCACGCAGTAAGCTACAGCAATGGCAGGCTGGGATCCAACATTCCTTAAAATAGCTTTCAGTCTGGTAAACCATAACAGTTATAAATGTCCATATATGCACACAGCATGCTACAAAGCAAATCAGTAAAACTCTCAATCTCCAATTTAGGCAGAGCGCATCATCTCATTAACAGTCCTTTGCATATGCAAAAGCATTGCACAGTTTCCTTCCCTTGCAGGAGCTGTTTCCAGTGCTTATGGCTGCAATTGGTCTGAGTGGTCCTGTAAACTGTTTGCATCTTCACCATCCAGTTACTGTCTGCTACCAGCACAAACTGAGGAAATGAATATCAATCATTCAGTGATTATTTGCAGGAAATAAAAGCACGAGAGAGCAGCCTGCCTGGGCTGAGAAGGAAGGATAGAAATGTGGTACTCTTTATAAGTAGAACCGAAAATATGATTCATGTGTTTGGCTGTTTTATGAAATATTGTGAAGCTCTTTTCCTTTTGTGAGCACTAATTCTTTGGCTTAGCTTCTGCTGCTGTTGTACTCAAAGGGAATATTTGTTACTAGCTTCAGTGAGAACAGGATCAAGCCATTGTCTGTGTGTTTTTCCTTGCCTTAACTGGTGTTGCTGTTTGTTAAGATATTTCAAGGGTGAACAATGCGTTTGATTTCCCAGAATCTTTCTGAGCACTCATAGCTAATCCCTGCATCCAGCAGAGCCCCTGTGGGTGTGAAATAGACTCTGAGCTGGCTGTTTCCAGCCGAGCTTTTTGAAGCCTCTGTAAAATACTGACTCTCCTCATTTACTAGCTGCTTTTCTGAAGTCTGCTTTGTGCTTTGGGTTTTGCTAAGCTATGCTACAGTAAGCATGGTGAATAGTGGGCAGATTGTCTTCGGTCACTGCTCTGGAAATCAAGATGTATGCTGGCTCACTTAATTTCTTCACGAATACCTTCTTGAGCTACGGGAAGTACAATGGTGCACCATATCCCAGAGTGTTAATTTTTAATGTCTTATGCATTTAATGGACTCGACTGTAATTATGAGTCCCACGGCACAACAAATGCTACTGGCAGAGTGAAAAAGACCACTGCAGGTCCATGTGGTCCACAATTAGGAATGGAAGCATTGATCATTTCCACTCCCAAGAGCAGCAGAATGGGATGTATGAATTTAAAACAAAAGCTCCAATGGAAAGAAAGGTATATGCAAGGCAATAAGCATTCTCCTGCAGTCTATTAAATTCAGACTTTGCAGCATCATCCTGCTGCATTAAATAAAACTGAAACCTGGGCAGGGCAAAGTGGTTTTGACAAGCCTATGCCTATGTCCAGAATAATCAAAGTGAATAAGCAGCCAGGCAGCAATGCAGACAGGAGTTAGTATAGAAATTTCTCACTGTTGTTCTTTTTTTCTCTATATGGTGTTATTTTTAAGTTAAGAATCCTTATTTCTTTCTTACACAAAACCTCGATGCTGACAGCACCCTTTTCAGACTTAGAGCTGGAAGGAAATTGTCTGAAACAGAGGAGGTCTGGCATTTTTAGGGCAGATCCCATTGGCGTATCTGGTTGGGCAAATTCTTTCTTGTGTGATGAGCCCAAGTGGACTTCACAGAGCAGCACTGGACTCTTCCTTTAGCAGATTTAATATAAGATAAGGCTGCAGCATTCGAACCCTCAGATTTGAACCCTCGGATGCTGCTTTGCCTTCTGTCAGCTTGTCAGAGTTTTGAATGGAGGTGGAAGGGATTTGAGATAAATGATTCTCATTTTGTCCTGCCTCTGAAAACCATACTCATATATCCCTGGTGTTACACTGGATTATTTTGAAATCAGGTATTTCATTTCCTTTTTAAGGCGTAGTCATCTTTTGTTGTATAACTCATAATGTACAGCTATGGAAACCATTCTGAAAGGAAAGACAAACTGAATACCTGAATTACACGGATGGCAATGATTTCTCTGAATGCAATGGTACAAAATCAGTGCTGTACTATACTTGGTGCACTCAAGCTTAAATCAGATCCTAACAATTTTGCTTGTGCAAGAAACAGATATAACAAGTCAAAAATATTAGTACTTCTCTGTGACAGGAAATTAAATTGATTTGTTTGTTGTTTTTTTTTTCCAGGCTTATATTTGGCACTCTTTACCCAGCATATTATTCTTACAAAGCCGTGAAATCAAAGGACATCAAAGAATATGTGAGTAATGAGATTTATGGCTGTGCTGCAGGATTTGTTTTCTAAAATTGCTCCTCACCAGGTTATAAAGGTGTCACCTGTATTCTCACACAGCATGGCAAGGGGATGTCTGCCCTGAAGGTGGACTGGCTGATTGCTAGGCACAAGTCTCAGATAAGACAACTGAGGTTCCTGCTTCTGACTCCCCTGCAGAGCCAGCGTGCCCTTTGACAAATGCATGCTATTCCTCTGGTTCTGTGAGCTATATACAACAGACTTAAAAGGTGTTTGGCACCCAGAGCTTTGCATGCTTTCCTTTGTTTCTGAAGAGCAGCCTAAATCAAAGCCTTTTCAAAAAGCCTTGAAGCTTTAGCTGCTCATTCTAAACAAGGATCAGAAGAGGCAACTTGAAGCGCCTGCAACTGAATCCGCAGAGACACTGATAGAAACATCATTCCTTGTGGAGAGACCTATTTACAGACAGGTCTGGCAACTGGTTGTGCTGTTTTGTCCTTTTAATGACAAATACCTTCATGGACCCAGTTTCTAAACAGAGATGGGCCCATTGGTGAAAGTGAAATGTGGGAGAATTGAAACCACTTGGACGCTGTTGGGGTCCTGTAGGATTTATAGTGCCCCGCACAACGTAAGCTCTGTTAAGTTTGCTGAACCCAGCTCAGCCTCCTGATCTTGGCTCTTCAATCCTCTCAGCATCTCAAGGATAACAAGGCTGTTTTCTCCTCTGGGTTGCAGCCTTGATGGCTATCCTATTATGTCCTTTGAGCAAGCTCAAACTGGGTCTCACAGCGGCTGCTTAGATTTTTTCCTTTTTATCATCTCCATTAGATAATGTGGATATTTTGAGAAAATGGTTACGGAACACATCAGGTGTTGCCTTTCAGCCCTTGCACTGCTGTGCTGATTCTCAAGGTTTGTGTACCCCTTGGTTAGAGGTGCTAGGATGGATAGTAGCAGCCCCATCAGTGTCTACCACTGATAAATTATAGTACTGTCGGGTTTTTTCTGGATATTTTTTTAGTTGATTCTTAATTCCTATTAGAAATCTTCAATTCCTATTAGAAATCTTCAATTCCTATTAGAAATCTTCAATTCCTATTAGAAATCTTCAATTCCTATTAGAAATTCAGTTGCAAAAGAGGGACTCATCAGATGTGGGGTCATGACCCAAACGTGGAAACAGCTGGTCAAAGACCTGTTCTGCACTTAACATTGTTTTTCAGTGTATCCCACCAGTTGTAGACATATGGTAGTTAGGGGTTTAATTACCAAAAAAATAAAAATAAAGATGTTTACACTGACACAGCACAACCCTTCACGTACTGATCTAAAATTATATCACCATAGTTTATTTTTGTTCTTCTCAGTAATAGTCATTTTGATAAATGTTTTTTTAGGCTGATCGAGGCCCATCCCCACCAGATCTTAGTTTGTGTTTAAAGGTTTTGCTGGCAGTAGTGTCTAACTGACAGAACTGTGCTAGCAGTGAGGCTCTGAGCGAGCTGCAGTTATGTAAAAACTCTGGCAGAAGCTGCTTTGGAAAGGCAGTCCTCCCATGCCTTTAGCAGTGGCACTTTACACTAAATATAAAAACAAATCTAAGTGCTGGGGGAGCACAGCTGGGCGCCTGGTGCTCAGGGGGATAATTTCAGTACTTGTGGGCAGATGGAGGAGCACTACAGGCTCTGTCCCCACTTCACTGGGGAGAGGATGGAGCAAGGCATTTCAGAGCTGGTGAGTCTCAGCCTTATTGGCACCTCCACCGTCCTTCCCCACTGCAGCACCAGGTGTGGATGTCTTGTGCTCTCTTGTGCTGCCTTCTTTGTGGCCTTCCCTCATTCTATTGCAGCTCTAATTAACACCTCCAACTCATCTATCTATACCTATGCCATGCTTTTTAATTTGGAGATGCAGATTCCTAAAGCTTTTTGAGCTTTCAGTTTTACAGTTTGTCATTGGGAAAAAAAAAAAAAAGTGTTGAGAGAGAGCAAAAAGTTTCCTTCTCACTTCCAGTGCTTGGAAATTATTCCTCATTGCTTGATAAATGTTACTGGAGGTGCTGGTGGCAAGTGGCAGGTAATGGTATTTCTCTTCAGTGCAAGAAGAGCCAATACCACATATATCAGAATGGCTTAGCTGTGCCTTTTAAATACATTTATTGATCACTGTCACAAACCCACAGATTCTTGGACTGCTTGAGACAGTTTCCCTGACCAAGTCCCAGTTCCCTGTGGAACTTCTCCCATGTCTGTCACTGTCACCTCAAAGGAGATAATCCATAAATCACCCACCAGTCCATAAATCCAACCCCACAATGCATTTACCATAGATGAGCACGGTGACAGCACAGCACATGCTTTTGCCACCAGTGTGAAGTAAAATGCTCTCACCTCAGCCCTCAGAAGGGAATGTGAGCTAGTTCACTTGCCCTTGCCCCTGCAGTGGGCTCAGGGGGTGTATGTGGGCAGGCATGTTGCTCATCTGATGCATGCTAACTCAGCTCAGTTCCTGAGCCCTGGGTTACTGCACATTGCAGTGACCTATCTGCCTATCTGTCTCTTCCTGAATAGTTTCCCCTGCCTGTATGTTTATGTAAGTACATTTTGTCTTAATTGCAATTCTGTCACGCCCGAGTATTAACCTTGTCTACCAAGATGAGCCAAATGAAATTTTTAATACCCTGTGATAAGGCTGTGGCCCTTTCCTGGCCAGTAGAGCTTCCCGCATGGGAATGGCAAATCAAGCTGTCCTCCTTGTCCCTACATCAATTCTAGATCCTTCCTTCCTTGAGGGTTTGTGTGGAAATCTGCTGTGTGCTATGTACTGAGGTGGGGGGGAGTCCCGGCATCTTCAAGCTGTTACTGATTGTTCAAAACGTAAGTGGGGAAAGCCTTTTTTCTATGAGAGTCTCTGCACACATACCTGTATGAGATTATTTGAGCTCTTGGGGGGGAAAATGCCTGTTACTGAAAGTCACTGCTTTCTTTTACCAGGTCAAATGGATGATGTACTGGATAATATTTGCGCTCTTCACGACAGCAGAGACGTTCACGGATATCTTTCTTTGTTGGTGAGCATCAGTTGAGAACAGAACGTTGAACTGAAATGGAAATAAAATCAAAATGTCTGTAAGGGAAATAACAGGGCCCAAGTGTGCACTCTCTTGAATACAGGATTAGCACCTTCAGGTGCATAGGGATGTTTCGTGTGGAGGAGCCACGCTTCCTTTCTCTATGCTGTTATAAGGAAAGGAAGAGAGTCGAACTGTTCAATGGTATCTCAGTAAGAAACCACCACAGGAGTCTCTGTCCCCTGCCTGTAAGAAATAGGGCTCTGTCAGATGCATATCTATCAGATGCATGTCTGATAGCTGATTTCTATGCCTACAGAGGTTGTCACGTAAAAATGGTATCTTTAGCTACAGGCACAATTCTAGACTTAGATAGTTGTGTCCTGTCTAACTACACCAACTCTGTGGATCAGGCAGAAAAAGACCTGCAGCAAAGGACTTGGTTTCTAGCTTGCTGCCTGGGTCATGTTTCTTCAGACATCTTGCCTATTTCTTCCTGGGTGGAATGGAGTTACAATTTGATGGAGGACAGTGACAGTCTAAACTGTGGAAGGCTCACTGGTGCAAGTGGAAGGATTCCTGGCAAGCTGTCAGGGCTTGAGTGCATGAATGCCTAATCATCAGATTCAATTATTTAAATTGGGATGCTCAAATTTGAAAATACTTGATTTCTTGCCCGTTTTATTACGGCTTCTTCTTAAGTAGTGAATACCAGTGAATTCGATAGACTTGAGACTGAAGATTTAACTATAGAGCATGACCCTCACCTCTTAACATTCCATGCCTCTAGTGGGTCCTCCAGACAAAGGGAGTCGGGTTATTTGTCAGCATGTCAGATCTTTTGAAGAGGAGATAAAAGACATTATTGTCTCTTTATCTAATTTGCATGCAGATCTACCTTCACTGTCCTCATCTGGAGGGATTTCCTTGTTGTTTTCTTTTGAGGATGTGCTATTTGGATTTCCCTGTAGGAATAGCACACGGCTTGTCATTTCCACAGAGCCTATGAAATCAAGTATGCTGCAGAGAGCCTCACTGAGGTGGAAGATCAATTTGCCAGATCCATGCTCACGGTATCTCAGGGTACAGACCATCTCAGGGACCCTAAATGCTGTACAGCCCAACTGGCTTGGTGATGGCCAAGGGGGGAGTCAGAAGGGGTAAAAGTGCAGGAACTTGTAAGCTGGGACAAGGGCTATTTAAGAAGAAAGAAAAAGTAAAAAAAAAAGATAAAAAGAATAAAAATGCCCAAGTGATTCATGGCAGTTTCTCACCACCAGCTCAATGAGTCTCCAAGTAACCTCCTGCAATTTAATTGCTGAGCGTTATGAATATATTATGAATATATATAATATGAAACATTTCTTTGGTCAAGTGGGTCAGCAGAGAAAAGAAGCAGAAAAGCACTTGATTCAGTGTAAGAACTGCTCAGGAACAACTAAAATGTTGGTATGTTAATAACAGTATTTTCATCCTATGTCCAAAATGGCATCCTGCCAGCTATTTTGAAGGAAATTAACTCTATTCCAGCTGAAACCAGGGCAGAAAGGCAAAGAAAAGCAAAGAGATGAAAAATGCTTAAGTATATTGATGATATACTGACTTGTTGGCTTGCTGTTCACTCATAAGGACAGTAAATGCAATTAAGGCAGCATTTGTGCTCATTCCGTGCAGACAGCTCCTCTTATCACACAACAAAGTCTTTTCCAGACTGTTAAATAACAGCTCTGATTCTTGAATAAAGATTTACACGTGCCTAGTTACGATATGTGTGAAGGTAAGTTAATGTCTGTGGATTCTTTGGTAAACAGAAGCCTTAAACTGAGCCAGCCAGTGTGCTGAGCATCTCTGATCAAGAGCAGTCACCAAAGTGGGAGTAGCCATTAATAGCTCTTTTTCTTCTAGGTTTCCATTCTACTATGAACTCAAAATAGCTTTTGTAGCTTGGCTGCTATCTCCATACACTAAAGGCTCCAGCCTCTTGTACAGGAAATTTGTTCACCCAACTCTATCTTCAAAAGAAAAGGTAAATCACAGGTGCCTGGGTGGAACAGATCTACTCTGTGTTTGCTCTGGTCTTCATACCACTCATTTTTGTTGAAGGACTGGGATTTACTTATTTTCTTCCTTTGTCAATTGATCATCTCTTTTTGGTTGATGTGTTTTTGTTTTTTAGTGGTGGTTGTTTTTCTAAATACTGGCATCTGTTCAGCTCACTCATGTATATTAGCTCATGTTTGTGCACTTGAGAAGCTGGGAGGGAGGGGGATAATAATACCTCCAGAGCTGTTTTGCACGTACTAGCTGAATATAGCTGGAGTGCTGTGTTATAGCTGGATGTAATGATTAGAGAAACATGGTCTGACAGCTCCTTAACTTCGTACCCAGCTCTGTGCAGCAATGAGACAAATAGTCCAACCTGTCTGAAAGGGACGTAACAAGCGCTTGCCTGACTGGGAGAGGTGCAGAATGTTGAAGACATGTAAAGTGTTGAGGTCTCAGGCTAAGAAATGTCCTGCAGAAGTTTATGATGTTAATTTCAGAGGAGACATTACAGCTTGAATTGCTTGCCTGCTTGAGAGACTACCATGGCTGTGAATGGGACATTGTCAGGCAGATCCATCTGGCTTGTATGAATGCATGGGCTAAGAATAGCTATCAGTCACATATCAACATACAAGCTACTAAGAAGTGAATAACTGTTTCCCACGTTGCCAGCCATGGCAGTGAAGGATCTCTGTTTAAGCCACAGGCAGTGCATGAACAATTGTCTCTCAGTCCTGTCCAAGGGGAACAGTGAGGATCAGTTCCCTTTTTGTTTCCTGGGAAATTCTCTTTATGCTTCTCACAAGTAGTGCTCATGCATTTTGGGTTACCACCTCTCATCTGGAATGAGAACAGGAACCACTAAGAACCCAACAGCTTCTTACAGTCTCCAGCTCCTACTAACCCAGTATATCCAGTAGCTAATTGCTGAAAGTTGTTGTCATCCATTATCATCTAAGTCCCTGTGTCCTGGGGGAAGAGAGCACAAGGACAGGAACTTTCCCTGCATATTGTGCAACATTAAAATCCAGAAGCTCTAGACCTGTAAGTTCCATGGACATTTTGGAGATGGACACTGCAGTGATATGCACAGATACCTCAGATACTTTTGAGAAGACCAGTACTGGACCCAGGACAGTAGGCTGCAGCTGACCAGCATCATACTGCTATTTCTTTTTCATTATGCAGCAATCCAGTTTGTCTTTGGAGTCCATAGATTGCCAGTGGCTTCTGACACATTCTTTCCAGGTAGATGTGTCTATCTGGCTTCCAGCACCTAGCACCTATCATGGTGGTTACTCTGTGCAAGTATGTTCCAAATTTGGATCTCAGTCTTCCATTCATGGAATAAAGAGATCCCAAAAGCTGAAATGGAAATTACTGCTCCCCTGCAAATCTTCCCTATTTGCAAATGTTGACGTGAACTTCTCCACAGGCAGGGAGGGGGAAAAGGAGCACGTCTACTTCCACAAAGTTTGCCAAGTTTGAGGCTGGGAATGCTGGACTTATCACTCTTGTGTGTTTGGTTTTTTTTGTTTGTTTTATTGTCTGCTGTGACAGGAGATCGATGACTGCCTCGTCCAGGCGAAAGACCGGAGCTACGATGCCCTCGTGCACTTTGGGAAGCGGGGCCTGAACGTCGCGGCCACAGCAGCTGTCATGGCAGCTTCCAAGGTAAAGGTGGGGGTCAGGATGGTGATATTAGCATCTCATCCACATCCATTGCCACCTACAGCCACGGTGTGGAGGGGGAGACATAGCAGGGGTAGGGATTCTCTCACTGGTCTTCATCATGTCTCCCAGTTTGCTTCCCATTCACCAGCCACAGATGTGCCTCTTGGGATGAAGACAGTAAATGTGGTGCTTAGTGAACCTGTATGAGGTTGTAAATGCAGCATGAAAACTAAGGTCTGCTTCAGATCTCTTTATTTTCCATGCCATTCAGTACCCAGGTGACAACATTAGCAGTGCTGTTCATCGCAGCCTGCACTCTTTATTTTCCCTGTCAAAGTGAGGGCATGAATGATGCTAACACAAACACAGCACCCTATCTAGGAAGTAGTTTTTTGTCAGTACCTTGCTGGTGAAATGAAAGGCCTGGCTTGTTATCTGTTGTGCTGCATTCTTGAGAAGTCTAGAGACCTCTAGTCCAGATACTAACAGAAAGTACCTGTGACTAGAAGTTCAGGAAGGCTGAAAATTTGTCTGACAGATTTACGCATAACATACCTGGTGTGTAATTCTCTGGGGACGTGCTTATGTGAGAGTGAATGGGAAGTGACATTAGTTGCTTTTGGGGAATGAGTAGATGCTGGAGGAGGGTCTTATCTGAGGATGTGTGTCCTGTACTCTGTTTCTGGCTAAGAGCCAGGACCAGAAAATAGCTGTTATCAAGCTCTTGCACCTTTCATGCTAAGAAATAGATAACTGGATATTGTGGTTCTGCTCTCTGGGCAATGGATTACCACGGCTTAGGATAGATGTGCATAGCAACAATACTCTTGTGGAGCAAGACTTGTCTAAAAAATGCAGCTTTCATTCAGCCAAATACAGTGGTTCTTGCAGAAGTGTAACGGAAGCATATGAGCAAGATGGGTGTTGGCATTAGGAAAAACGCATGAATGGGAGTTGAAGGAAATTGTTTTCCTCTGCCAAAAGCTTTTCATATGACCCTGGGCACATCATTTAGCATATCCTGGCCTTATCTCCTGTAAAAATGAATAATTCATCCTTGGGAGGCCAAATATGGTATAGGCTATTAAGCATGTGGAATTGAAGATGTTATATAAGTGTGAGCCCCTGAGATATGTCATATACACACAGAGTGACAAGGATACGCAAAAGCTGTTCCAAAAAAAGGCCAAAAATTACCTTCTGTTCCACTGCCAAGCGTTGGACAGACTATGGCTGTCAGCCCAGCTCAGTTCTACTGGTACATTGCTCTTAAGATTCTCACTGCCTTGAAATACAGCTCTAGTGGCAGCAGGAAACCAGGCAGAATGGAGAAGACCCTCCAGAGTACAAGGAAAGTACTGCTTTGTTTTAGATAATGAAGCTTCACTTTCATTGCTGGAAGAAACCAACATATGCTGTGACTTCTGTGGTATTGCTGAATGGCACATCTGCCAGTCTGACTTGAGAGTAAACAGTTAAAATATTGCTTCCTGTGCTGGACCAAGAGAGTCTTTCCTGCACGTTTCTCTGGGGATAGGAAAGTGTTCTGTTAATAGGATTGAGAGGTAGTCGTCGGATTGATTGATTTATACAATAATGCAAGAAACATTCATTCCTTTCATTCAACCTTGAGATGTAAATTACAGCATTCTTGGGGAAAAATGTGATTCCTGACTTCTTCACCACTTCAGCATGTGGTCCCTAGCAAGTTGCTTGCTTCTGTGCTCCTCAGGGTGCAGTTTCAGCAGGCAGAGTAAGGTGATCTAACAGCCCTCCTTTTCCAAAATGGGGGTGCTGCTCCCACTCCCATTGGGTTTCTCTGCACCAGCTGTTTGGGGTCTCTTTGCATTAGCTCTAATCCATTTTAATGCTAATTCATAAGGAGAAAGAAAAGAAGTACCATTTTTCTTATCAGGAGTCCACAAATGTGTCCCATGAGTGCTGGAGCCAACACAAGGGGAGGAACAGAACTGCATCACGAGGAGTTTGGGTGGAGGAGATAAAAACAAGATCTTCCCTTCCTGGTTGTGGGCAGGAGATAGTTCAGCTGTGCTGCTCATGGAACCGCACCCTTAATACCTTTACACTCTTCATGGTATGGTAGTTAGGAGTGGTTGAAGCAGTTTCGTCCCTGCCCTTCTCAGCCTGAAATTTTGGGCAGGGGAGAGTTGAGTGGTTGTGACTGTGATTTTCAGCCTGATGTGTTCCAGTATAGGAGGGCTGAGCTGCGGTGCCTCCAGTATTCAGGATGTGAGGTGCAGTGGCTCAGGTGTGGACATGTTCCTATTTAGCCATCCCTGCTGCAGAGGGAATGGTTTCCAAGAGCTGAAATGGTGACAGCTTCTGTTGTCCTGGTTTTCAGCCGCTGTTAAATGTATGTCAGCACCCTTACTGGCACACTTGAGAAGGAGGTATAACAGAGGCAGATTATCCTGTATGAGTGAAGTTTAAGTGATTATTTATCTAGAAAACACTTTGAGCTGACAGATGCCAAACCAAACTGCAGTGCTGTCCTCAGAGGAAAGTTTCCAGAGAAGAGAAAAGAGAATAGTAGTTCTAAGCCTTATCCTGACTTTCCCTATGCCAGAGTTTAAGGGTATCCAGCTTGCCTGAGATAAGTGTTGAGTGTAGATTGGAAAGTGAGCTCTGAAGAGGCTCATTGGGTTTCAGCCTTTACCAGGTCTGTTAAAACTAACCTACAGAGATGACTGTCTATTCAGAGCTATTGAGCACCTGCAGGTGCCCTGGAAAATGGGGCCTTTACCAGCAAATGGGAGGATTGCTCTTCTTTTCTTCTTCTCTTGGTTTAAAAGATGAGGAAAACATGATTTCCTATTAAGAAATAGACCCTCAGATGTTGCTGTGGGAACCTTCTGCTGGCAAATACACAGCGAGATGCTGGGTTAAAAGTAAGTGTGCTCCATCTAGACTTGTTTTTCAGTAAATTAGCTTCAATCTAAAGGCTCCTCTACTTGGAGATATGTCTCCCACTGTGCACAGCCCTATCCATTCCTGTCTTTGTCCCATGGTGTGGGACATCTTGTGCTCCCAGTGGTCCGGATCCATGATGATCTCTTCTCTTTAGTGATCTCTGTGTGAAGCCCATCGTTTCTTTTTTTGTTGTTTTTTTAATCCACAATGCAGCACGGTATTGCTGGCTCTCTGATTATGCTTTGTGTCTGACAGGCTGCTACTTAGATGTTTCTCATCGGCTAAGAAGCTGCAAGCTGAGCACAGCCACATATCTTCCTTATCTCTGATCCCCTGACCCCTTTCCCCTTTCTATCTTAAATAGCAATCTTAGCCAAGTACAAGCTTCTCTCTCTCCCTCCTCCTGCTCCCCTCCACTGCTCTGTTTTGTTTTGAAGCCACGGTTGTGCTAATGTTGGCACAAACCTGTGCCAGTTCATTTTACAAGCCGAGGAGCTGTCAGTGTCCCAAGTACCCTGAGCCTGCCCAGCTGGCTCACTTGGGTGTTTTCTCTCTCTGAGTAGAGTCTATTTTTGATGCTCTCTGAGCAGACAGAGCATTAGATAGCTGGGCTTATTACCCCTGCTAGGTGCTCAGCACAGATCTTTTCCCTACCCCGAGCAGCCTGCGTCCCCTCTAAAGAGCATAATCTCATTTGGAGCTCTGTAATCCTGTCCTCATTAGTTGGTCATCTGTCACACACCATGACTTCAAGTGGGTCAGTGCTAAGTGATGGGATTAGATGACCAAGCATTAAATCTTGCTGCTCTTTGCATGTTTTTTGTTCCAGTTAGTTCAGCCATTCCCACTCCAAGGAGCCCTGGACACTGATCACCTCTTTTCTTGCTCAACTTGTAGCAGCAGAAGAGAAGCAGAAAAGGAGACTGATCTGGGTCTGAGTGGCTCTCCTTCCCTCTGCTGTCACTGCAGAAACAGGGCAGCAGCAGGGCTGTTATGGGACACAGGCAGTGGGGCAGGTGCAAGGCTCTGGCTGGGCAGCAGAGCCATCAGATGGAGGCCTGAGCACAAACAGGCTTTTCATTGGCGGTGCTCTGGTTTCTGATGAGAGCAGCTGAGACGTGTGTGACTGCAGTGAGGAGTGGTACTGATGGCTTGGAGGCAGCACCAGCCTCTTCTGGCACACCCATAGGAGCAGTTGCTCATCTTCCACCTGTCACCCTGAGCTTTCCACCACCTGCTGCCTTCCCCTGTCCCCAGTTGCTAACTCTCCACTCCTTCCTTCCCTTCTCAGGAGCCTGCTGTGCTCTGCCTTTGCTTCCTCTGTTTCCATAGCCCTTCCATCACCAGTGTTTTACACTCTCTCCAGCTTTTAACTTCTTCCATTCTCCTTAAATCTTCCTCGTTTCCCAAATCATATTCTCTTATTCCTCATCCTGAACAAACCAATTCAGCCAAACAGGTCAGTGTCATTTTACCACAAGACAAATCCTGCTCCCAACTATTTAACCACCTCAAACTGCAGTCTCAACTCTGCTCTTCAGAGCAGAGCTGCAGAAAACATCCTGCAGCCATCAGGCCATCACAAGTCCAAGATTTCTAATAACACACCTCCCTTGGTCTTCTGTTTGCACAGCAGCTGATGCTGTTCCTGTTGTGTGCCCCTTGGTGCAGCCTGCCTTCAGGAAAAGGGAGTGGGGGGCACAGCACACTGCTGGCAGTGGGCACAGAGCCTTGGCAGGAGATGATAAACGAGATGGAAGGTGCAGGCATGCATGACTGGTGTCGATGAAAAGACATTTGTGCCTAATAAGTATGAGAAACGGTCCAGGAGCCTTTCATGCGTAGTGAAATATGGCTTGCAGTGCTGCCAGAGCTAGCAGTCGTTCTGGATATCTGTTAAAAAGGCCAGACATGCAGATGAAGGTGGGAAGCATTCAGTACTCACATCCACCTCTTTAACTGCTGCATCAGCAGTTCCCAAACCGCTTCAGCTCAAAACCACCTGACAGGTCTGGCAGCATCACTTCCATTCCCTCTGGGCTCATCACCCCATACAGGCTGCAGCACTGCTGGGTTAGGTTTCCTGAACCCAGGAAATTTGTTGGAAAGTCTTCCATTTTTTGCTGGATTTTGAGCCAGGAAAAGAAATGCTGAAGATCACTTAGATTTTATCCTCACTAGTCAAACAGCATCTTTTCCTTCATTTCTAGTACTTGGCTGATGTAGCCAGTGCAGCTGCCCAGAAGTCAGAAGTATTTAGCTCTCTGATTTCCCATGAAGACTGATAGCTATTAATGTTTAAAGTCCAGACTTCTGTGGAAGAAATGGTGCCTTCTGAGGCATGACAGTGGAGACCTGCACTTTTACTTGAACTGGGAAAGAGTGAGGTGGGGAGCCTCCTTTCCTAAAAAAGGAAGGATAAAGGATCTTTGTAATGACAACATTGTAGATAAAGAGTTTCTTTGTTTATCAAAATGCATCATAGGACAGTCTGTCCAGTCTGTTTAGTTCCATATCTGTAACAGCCATACATAATGTGTACCCCGTTCTTTTATATGGCCAGGAACTTCACAAATCAGGAGAGGATCTGTTGTTGTTATCTCAGAAGGGCTGAGCACATTCCTTATGAACACAGCATTCTTTAAATGATCTTCACTTCGGATCCAAAACCAGCGATCTCTTGGTTGAGCTATATGATCCCTACAAAGGCTTTCTTGAAACATATGTTACCACTAATCACTATTTCATTAATCGTATCTGTTGTGGTGTAATGCATTTTTTCACTCTGAAGATTCAAAAAACTGATTTCCCCCCAAATCAACAAAACACAATCCCTGCTGCAGAGGTACAATCCAAGCAGCTGGTTCCGGTTTTTTCATCTCTTTGGCTCTTGCATTAATGTCTCAAGGAGCAGACAATAGCCAGTGAATGCACAGGACAGCAGAACCAAACAATAAATGTACCGAGAGGCTGGGCTGGGAGACACAATTTCATACTGTTCCCAAGAGAGGAAATGGACTGCACAAACAAAAAGGGTGGATGAAATTAAGTTTCCACCATCAATGTTAATGTCAACTGATTTCCCTTTGAGTCTTCTGTACTGTTTGACCTCTCCAAACTGTGTAGCTCTTCCCAGGAAGCCATGGCACGCAAGCCATAAAGATATTGTTTGTATGATAGCTGCATTCGTGTGGCTTGACAATGGCAGAAGCAACTGCTCCCTTCATTCTGGCCTCTGCTTAGCCCGCAGAGCCAATGGTTTTGCTCTTTTCAGGGCCTTCTGCAGGCAGGCCCTGTGAGCTTCTTCATGCAAACCTGCTTGTTGGTGTAATTCCCCAGTGTTACCCCACTTCTCAGAAAAGCTGGTAATCACTAGGATTAAAATGACTCCTGAGCATCCCTGACCTAATCCTGTGCCTAAACTAGTCATAAGTTAGTCAGGTAGTGCAGTCTGTTCTTAATGACTGTCAGTCTGTATTACAGAGGTGGTCAGACACTGGGGGTCTCTCCGGTGGGATGAACCTGTGAAGTGCAAAGAGTGACAGCCTGTTGTGTTGATAATTTGCTTAACTCTTTAAACACACTTGCTAGGTAACACCCTGTCAGCTGGGGTTATGGAGTGTTTTCTCCATCTCTCTGGGAGAGCTGAGGAAGGGAGAATCTACATTCAAAGTTGTAGTTCACAGGTGGGTGCCCATGCTTTTTATGTGTGTGTGAGTCCTTGTACAATAGTGCCCAGTGCCATGCTCATGTCTCACCTTGATTACTTATGCTTCAAACCGACCTTATTCTCAAAGCTTTTATGTTTGTTGCCACATTGGCTCTTTTTTTCCCTTGCTAGGTCTCTCAACTACTTCATTTACACTTGTATTTGGACCAGAAAAAAGGGCAGGTAATCTGCTGAATGCTTCTGCTTACACCTAACTAATATCTGCCTCCCTGTAAAAGACTAGTTTGAACTGTTTTCAGCTGAGATTGGCCTCAGGACAGATGCTGTTTGCTCTGCTTCCAATAGGAAGATCCTACGTGCTGAGCTTTAAAAGCCTCTCCTTGATCTCACCAGCAAAATGCCTTCCAAGTCCTCTGCTGGCAGTTAGAAACTCCAGCAGTCAGGCAGGGAGCTCTGAATGCAGAAAAACCATCTAACCCAATTGTTGCTACTGTATTGGCCAAGCTGCCGTGTCTTTGTTTTTTTCACTAATGGACAAAGAGAGCCTCGTTCCCACTGCTGTGATCCCATTAGAATGGTTGGGCTTGCAGTGGAGCTAGAGAGACCAGGACTTGGCTCAAAGGTGAAGATGGATTTCTGCAAGCATTTTCTGACAGATGTGGCTGGGGAAGTCCTGCTGACACTGTAGCAATAACTGATGCCCTAGGAGTATGCACTACCCCTTGTAGCAAGTATCTGCAGGATGGCAGCTGTAATATGCATGCAGACATGTCTGCTACTGTGTAACAGAGTTACAGCAAAGAGAGAGGAGAAAATTAACAGGTCTAGTATTGTGCTGGAAGTGTGGTGAGTGTGACTTAGTGTTCCCTTGCCTGTCCATTAACTACTGATCCTAAAATGCAAAAGGCCAGAAGGTGCCATCCTGCATTAACAGAAAGCTTCTCTTACACAACTTGGCAGTTTTTGATTCCTGATTTGTGTCACGTCACCGTGCTGTTACAGTTTCAGCTGCAAAATGGAGTTTCTAGTTATTAAAGATGTTCTGAAGCCTAAATAATGTCTACAGAATTCTTTCAGATTGTTTTACTGAAGATATGATGAAATCCAGATGCTGTTATTTGTTTATATTTCGATTATACTTAATGAGACTTTGTTATATATATTGCAGATTTTAAGATTATGTTCCTAACTTTATTTTCCTAGAGACTGTATAAAACCACCTACATATGTGGAAGAATTTTTATGAATGATTCCATTGTATGCAGACTCAATTTTTTCAAACTCTTAAGTCCACCTCCCTTTTAAAACTTGTATTTCCAGTGTGAATGCAGAGATGAACTCTGGAGAGGCAAAATAATTTTGTTGCATTGCCTTTTAGAGTATCTGTCATGATATTGACTCCAGATTTTGGAAAGGACCAAAATTTCTGATCCTTCCAGGCTATATTGGTTGGGTGAATGTTTGTGGCTTGGGCTGTTAGCACTGGGTTGATGTTCTTTACTAGGAGGTGATGTTACCATGTGCTTTTTAGTGTTTGTCTTCTGTCCTGTTAGTGCCACTGAGCCCTGTTCCAGTCTGGCATTTCTCTGCTCCTTCCCCGAGAAAACAAATGATGAGAGGCATACATTAGGTCCTTGTTTTAAAGCTTTTAGATCATTCTGTGCCATTATATCATAGGTTGCAGTGCAAAAAATAAAATAAAATTAGCATATCTGCTTAATTTTCAATGCAAAAGAGTGCATTAGTGTCATCTTCCCTGCCAGGTTGGTCTGACACATGAATCTCATCTCTAATCTGACTCACATCCACATACAGAAATCACTCTGTGGAATGAAATGCTATTTGGGTTAGCTGGCTGAGCAAAGCAGCTGGGAGGAGGTTAAAAGCTTGAGTTCTGCTGACATTTGAGCTGGTGGTGCAAGAGAAATACAGCACTCGTGGTACAGCAGCTTATCAATTGCTAAGCCCTCAGCTTTGCTTGTCCAGTCATTCTGCAACAGTGAAATATTAGCTAGTGATCTGATTGCTCATAACTAGCTCTTGCTAGGGAGCTGTCTGCTGTAGTCAGACTCGGGTAGAATGTCTTGTGTTCCCTTTAATCAGCACCGACAACTGGGTGGTAGCGCAGGATTGATGAGCCGTAGAATGGTTTGGGTTGGAAGGGACCTCAAGGATCATCGAGTTCCAACCCCCATCACCTGCTCACATCCAGTTTTTCTGCCATCTACACCCCCAAGTCCCTCTCTGCAGTACTGCTCTCAGCCCATTCATCCCCCTGCTCTGTGCTGATGTTTGAGATTGCTTTGATCATGGTGCCAACAGAGCATGCATAGAGAGATGTTAAGACACCAAATGTTCAGTAAACCGAGGAGAAAAACCCTACTGTGGCTTCCTGGCTGGCTCCACCAGGTGACTGCCCTACAAAGGACAGCTCAGTTTTACTGTACTTAATGATGTGTGTTTCTACTGATGATGTTTCAGAGCAACACTGAAGGAGTTATCACCATGTGCTCTTTGGTTCTTGCGGATGCAGAAAAGTGCTGTAGTCTGGGATGAGCAGCCCGTCTGTGGCTGAACTGATATGTGTTGGAAGTCTGAATCCTGGGAGGGCTTTTCAGCCTACAGCTTTTTATACAAGAAAAGTTGGGATATTTCTGATCCAGCATTTTCCTTGAATGTAGAGACTGAAAGTTGCCACGGCAACTTTGGTTATAAGCACTTTGTGCTGTATCTAACTACAGTGCCTAAAAGTAAGTTGCTAAGGAATTTATATGGGGTGGAAGCACTGATTTCCCATTACTCTGCTTGTGAAATTTCTGAAGTGATGCTGGTAACTCAGTACATCAGCGTGTCAATGCCATTTCACTAAGGGACAGGCACGGAATGTTTTTGTCTCTTGACTGAGAGCTAGTCTGAAAAGCAGTACAAATGGAAGGAGTTTATTTCTTCCGTAAGCTGCATGAAAAAAGCACAGGAATAATTATTTGCTTTAAGAATAACTTTTTATTACATCCAAATTTCAAATGTTCTGTCCTCTGAAAATTCTCTGTGTGACTGAGAACTGCTGGATGAATATCATCATAGAGGATTAACTTCAAAAGGGAGTTATTTTGATGTAGAACATTTAATTGCAGTCTGAAACAAGAACCTAAGATATTAGTGAAGAAAAGTACCTACCAGAAAGTTCCTACATCCTCCTCCTCCTTCAGATGTGGCCAAGGCTGCTCCAAGTTCAAATGACTGCGTTGAAGAATCAGAGATGCTCTCCATCACATTTTCAAATGATCGCATTTTGTGCACAGAACCACTGTAAACGGAAGAGCAAAGACAGTAAAGTGATGCTTTTAACACTCATTTACATCCTCTCTAGGTTACTGGAGCAGGCAATTTTTTTCTTTCCCTATTGTCCTAATGGTCAAACTTTCATTCAATTTCATTTCATTCAATGAGCTGGGGAGAAGGAATGTTTGAAACGCACTGTCTGATCTAACTTCTGTGTATGTTATTTGCTTGCTTGTTTAACTAGGGACAGGGGGCCCTGTCTGAGAGACTAAGGAGCTTTAGCATGCAGGATCTCTCAACAATTCGTGGTGACAGCAGCAGCACTGTTCCTCCTTCGGTCACTGTACGAACAAGTAGCAAACAGAGCCAGCCAAAAACATCCAGAAGTGCATCGGAAGGCACTGGCAGCTCAGGTAAGTGTCAGCGTTATTTTCAGTGTTGTGTTGTCTGGAATATCACACAGCTTAATGAAGTCATGCAGTTGGCAGGAATATATAGAAACAGACATTGCAGGCAGCACATACCAGAACTCACAGGACACAGACACACTGTTGAGTCTCTTGGCACTTAAAGAGAGAGAACAATATTGTTTGATGGTTACTATTCCTGACTGGTACCAAGGACTGGACTTGCGCATTCAGGAAGCCAGTATCAGTCTTCACTAACTGAAAAGTTGGGTTCTAGGGCTGAAATCAGTGGTAGGTTTTCAATGAGAGGCACTAATGGAAGTGCCAAAATCAGAGATAAGGATGTATAGTAGTGGGCAAGGGTCACTGTTATTATCAAAGCCCCCATTTGGTGATACAGCTTCTCACTTATGCTGTGCAAATGTTTTTCTGAACTATACAATAGCTGGTACTTGACAGATGCAGTTAAAGAACTGCATCACTGCTGAAGCCTACTGAGAAATAAAACCTGTAAAGAGAACTCCTAGAAGCAGAGACCGAGGTCTGATAGCTGTTTGTGAAGGATGTCTGGGTAAGCACTGTTGTGGAAAGCAAGTGTCTCTGAAAAGCAGAGGTTTGTTTTTAAAAATATGAAAGAACAAAGGGAAGAAAAAACATGGTGGGAATGAAATCCATTCCTGTATACACTGTTAACAAATTTTGCTTTCATTTGTGGCAAGTGATCTGAAGATAGTGTTCATGCCCAGTATAGAAAACTCTTATTCAAACATAAATAAATAAAACCTTGCAAACCTTCCACCCATTCCATCTTACTTATTTCATTGAGGTCCTCATCCTGCTTGTTGCAGGGCCCTTCTCCCCCCACAGCCAATGCAGACAGGCATCACTAAGGGGCTTTTGCACTCACTTTAAATCAAATTAAGTAAAATTAAAGATCCTGATCTCTACAATCCTTGTGCTGTTTTGTATGGGCACAGTTATGTATGTAGTCAGAAAGACTAGAGGGGCAAACTGACTCAAAACTAGTGTGTGTGTATGCAGATAGAAGAGTAGGATCTATCAGCCTGTATGAGGTCCTGAGATCTGCACACCAAGCCTAGGCATAGTCTCATTGCTTCACCTTCTGTGTTTGCTTAGATGGAATTTTGCATAAAAGCAAGGGGAAGAATATGCTGCCCATTAGTATGCTGTATGTACGTATAATATATTATATATGGGCATGTGCATAGACAGTTGCTACCAAACAGCTGACATACAGCTCTTTTTCCTGTCCCAAAGCCCTGAGATAACACAAATGTCCATGTCAGCAATCCCCACTGTCTCACAGAAACATTAGACTTTTCTTTACATTCCTGTTTTAGAGATAATGGGACTAAGTTGATCTGACATCAGAGAGTCAGCAAAAATACCCCTGCCTGTTTGAACTGAGGATGACTGCTTTCTTGAAAAGATCCCAGAAGCCACCAGCCATGAGAAAGCCTGACAGCAGTAGCTGGGATGCTTGCACAGCTTTAGAAAAGTTAACAGAGAGCCTGGCTAGGACTGCAAACACTTTCTGCAGTAGAAATCCTGCTTTATGGAGGCTTGTAGGAAAGGCTTGAAGGAACAGGTCTTGCATATGCAAGAGAGGCAATGTGGTGATCAGGGGGAATCACAGCAACTGAATTCAGACCCTGCTTTATTGCAAAATGCCTGTGTGACCTGGAGTGTCCTCAGTGTGTCTGTAAACCAGGACAAAGTGTACTTTCCATAGACAAGTCCTGAAAGCCACATGTGATAGAAGATTCTCATGTATTTTAGGGTGAAGACCTTAGAAGATTTCTTATGTACACCTTACATTAGTGACTAGAACATGTAAAATACCTGATCAGTGCCGCAGTCCTGTCTGCAGATCCATCCCAATCTTTCAAGGTTTCTCAGTTGGTATTTGTTAGGTAGTTCTCCTTCTTGTCACTACCTCTGAGAAGTTTCTGGACAACCAAAGTGCCCTTTTTATTTTTTTCTGTTCTTCTATTCGGTCTCCTTCCTTCTCCAATCCAGGCATCTGAGGCACTGCATGTGGGTGTGCTGTGATTTAGTTAACTTGATTTGGGTGTTATTCCCATAGCCCTTCTTCTGCCATTCATTCATCCTGGAGTTTCCCTGCTCATTACTTACCCTCATCCTCCATTCATTCTGATTAATTACAGCTCTGTGCAAGTGCAGCTTTCAGTGTCAGTGTCCACATTTTAAAATAGTAACTACAGCAGGGACAGTAACCTGAAGTGTTATATTGTGCCTGGGTGCTTTGGGATGTGCTGATGTGCTAATGGGGTTTGCTTGAGGAAGGAGGCATTGCTAGGCCAAAGCCAGCCTAGGATGGGGAAGCCAAGCACTGCTGGAGCCACTGTTACTCTTTACTTTGACCTTGACATCCCCATGCCTAGGAGCATGTGTGAGCATCAGTTTTAAGGGACATCCACAGTCACTGTTGAAGGAATACCCACACACCCAGATTGCCCATGGGAGGGTTTTTATAGTGTCTGCTGAAAGCTCCCTTTATTTCTCTCAGATGGCCATCAGGGATTCCCAAAAGCTGCACGATTTGCTTTCCATCTAGCACAGGCTCTTTATTTTCTCTGTATGCCAAACAGTGGTGTCAAGGAGAGAAGAGGAGCCTTATGATAACATGATGTGAAGTGCTGCCCTCAGGACGTGGAACAGACTTGCTGAAGCCACTCAAGCTGTCTGGTAGTAAACAGCTGTGGGTGGGAAGAAATCCTGAAAATAGTGTAGCTGTGCTCCAAATGCAGCCAAACCACCCAGAGAAAATCAGAAGTAATTTGCTCATGCTGTCTGTGATCTCTCTAGTTTTCACAACAGAACCTGCTGACATATGGGGAGCTGCCCTGCTGCTCCTGTTCTCAGGTTGTGGCAGCCCCAGAGCTGTGAGACTGTGGATAATGGGTCAGTGTCCTGGGAAATTACTGCTGTTGTTTGCCCTCCAAAGTAACTTAAGACACTTTGGAGAGATATAGCAGGAAGCCAAGAGGTGAGGAATTGGAAAGTCCTCAAGTCAGCTTTGCTGCTGAACAAACGGTACCTGGAAGGACAGCCTCACTTAGAACAGTGTGGCAAAGACAAGATTTGGGTCCTTACGTCTAGATTACAATTTGGGTGAATCCCATTCCTTGAGCATTGAAAACACAGCCAGATCTGGTGTGGAACTCGGTGTTACTCATTTCCCATCCTGTTGTATGATTGTGTTTAAGAACAGATGGAATATTTAAAAGAAAGTGATTTCTACAGACAGAGATGGAGAGAGGTTTGCTGCCTTCCTTGCACAGAGACAGCTGAAACTTAGCTCTGTTGGTATGAAAACCCCCACTACCCCAGTGAGCACCAGGAGTGCTTTGGGTTCTGGTTTCACATCCCTGGGAATGCTTCCAAGCCCACCAAGACAACTTTCCTAACACCAGTGGGCTTTGGCTCTGGCCAAAAGCTGGCTGCAGCATTGTGCTGTACTCCAACTCCATTAAATAACCACTCAGCTACTTTCATTTCCATTGCTGTTATTTTTTAAGATGTGACTGGCGCTGCTTAGATTGATTTGTGACTCCCTGAATTTCCTTTTGACAGCAAGCACTGTGTGAAGAGCCTGGCATTTAGTTAGCAGTACCAAATGCAGACACAGCAAAGGTTTATTTTTGTCTGCACAACAGTGTCTTACGAGGCTATGACATAGGATATGCCAGAGTTGCCTTTGAGATAAGGGGAATGAGCCCTACTTTTTGCTGTTTCTCCCATAGTTGCAACCAGCACTCTGGTCAAGGCAGCTGTGCTAGTGCTTGAGCAATAGCTGAGATGCTCAGCGAGCCTTTGGTGCAGACAGCTGAGCCATGGGGCAGGCACCTGAGCTATTCACACCCATCCCACAGAAAGACCGTGCTCCCACACCCAATCTAAAACCACGTGTGGGCAACACAAGAGGCAAAGGCAGCTTTGCTATGACTTGTGTCTGCACAGTGTGTTACACGAAGCGTTACCACTGCTTCTGTGAAGCACATGCACACCTTTCTTCAATGCACGCCAAGGAAACGCAGTGGGCACTCTCCCTATGCATGACAGCCCAGCCACCTGTCCTCTTTATCTCATCTCTCACTTTGCTCTTAGTTCAGCATTTCTCAATTTAGCATCCTGATGATATTATAGCTCTGATGTGTATTCCAACCTGTGCTTTTCCTCGAAGCAGAACTGTCCCTTTCATTTGGGAACTGTAAATGTTGTGGCAGTTCATCATGATAAACAATTGGAAGATCCAGAACAGTGTTTTCAAGTACTTCTCAAGGCAATCCTGTTTTTCTGGCAAATGCCAAATAAACAGATGTGTCTGTATTAACAGTGTGGGGCTTTTGTACTTCTTAACCTTATATTATTGTCTTAAAAGTATCCTGGACAGTGCAGATAAAACTTATTCCCTTCCAATGGCTGGTGAGTGTGACACATGTGACTTGTGGAGTGGGATGGTGGCCACTGTGTCTCAAAGCTCAGTCCCACAGTTGATGCAAACATGTGTCGTGGTTGCTGATGTCTGCTGAAGCTCCCAGTGTGGGCAGGGGGCTGGAAGCCAACCTTTATTTTGGGTAAGCCAGTGAGACATAGTTCAGCAAGCAGCTCTGCATTGCTTGACGGGACATCAATGTCTGGAGGTGACACTGTGAGCCCAGAGTGTCCTACAGAGGCACCATACTCCCCAGACTGAATGCCCTTACTGCTTGAGCTTTCCTGAGGTGGAGGTCATTCTTAACTGGAATGATCTCAAAGCAGAAATATGCGATGTGCTTTCTGACACCCCTCTGTGAGGAGAGAGTCGGGGTTGTTTTTTAGTTTGCTTTTCCAACTTAAGCTCTGAAGGCTTAGCAGGACGGAGAAAAGGTTGGGAAGTATCAGCACTCAGCGTGTGCCAGGATAGCCCTGTCCCCACTGACCAGAAAAGCTCTAGAAACTGCCCATGTACATAAGTTGTATGGTCTCAGAGAGCAAGCCTTCAGAAAATTGAGATTGGTTACCCTCTGTGTAAAGTCAGAGGTTGAAACTATGGAAGAGTTGTCAGTGTCAGCAGTGCAGGGATAATGTTTATTAAAGAAATCACAAACAGCTCAAACCCTTTTAGCTCCAGAAACTCCTTTTATCTGGAGTCACTGGTGCCACTCTGAGGATTAAGTTGGGAAGCTCAAACTAGGAATGGTTTCTAGTTTGTTTTCTAAAGCACAAACAAAGTGAAGCTGTGAAGATAACAGTTTTGTGAACACTTGTGAATCACCTGCTTTTGCATTGAAGGATGCAGTGCAATTCCCTTGATTGTCTGCATTCTTAGTAATCCATTGCAAAACTTCTTCCTATGTTCCTGGTTGAGGAACACCAGGTTTCTGTGAATGTATTTGTTTAGAAGCTGCCTGAGTGTCTGCATCAATGCTTGGAAACATCTCATCAAACTTACAGAAAAGGAAATCCAGGCATGTAGCAATGCAAGCCCCAGTATTGTAACCTGTCTTTACATCACACAACCACTTGTGCTGTGTTGCACATTGCTTATCCAAGCTCCCCTCCTGTCAGGAGTTATTTCTGTTTAGTGATCTGAGAATGGAGCCCAGGAGCTGTATGTACTCTCAGTCTTAGCACACAGCCACGTGAGCTACGTTCTTGGGTCTGTGCTTTGTGATGGTGAGCAGAGACAATCACCTCTATGCAGACAGGAGCCACGAAGCCCTTCTTGGGGCTGTTCAGCAGAGATTTAGAGTTGCTCAGTGCTTTCTGAGAAATGATAGCTTACCCTGATGAGTCCCTAATGCTCAGCTCCTCTTTCAGTGTGCACGTGTTGCTCAGTATGCCGACTCCTCAGAGGTGAGTGCTGGATTTCCTGCACCCTGATATCCACGCATACCTTTTGGGCATGCTTGTGTTCCCCAGCCTGGCTTGCTCCTGCTGATCTTACTCACCAGGTTTCCTAACACCAGGGGAACAAGTAAGGGGACAGCCAGGCTATGAGTGGGTTTGTGAGCCGTGTTGTGTGCTGACAGTAAGTTTTGCAGTGCTGCTCACCTTACTGACCCAAGGCTGGGGAGTTTATCTCTGGAGAAAAACCTCAGTCCTTTCTCTTATAGAGGATGCATTTTATCCCAGTGTCTGATGAAAGGAGGGAGAGGCCTCAGGTTTGGCCATGCCAGAGGATGGGGCTGCCAAACACTTTGTTTAGGGAGGAAGAAGAAATCCAGACGGGCAGCGTCCCGTGTTAGTGGGAGCTGACTTTCATAATTCCTATACACCTCATCTCATGTGCTTTCTGTTTATTTTGTATACTGCAAACAGCCCTAGGGGCTTTGCAGCAGAGGCACTCAGGATCGCAGTGCTGCCGCTGTACTGCAGCCACTGCTGTGAAAACACAGCTGGCTCGTGTCACCTCCAGAGCAGCTGGGTGTGCAGCATTAAAGCCTGGAGGCTGGAGCTCCCAGCCTGACCCTCTGTCTCTTTGCACATTATGTTGGTGGCAAACCAAGCTTCACACACTTGCTTTGTCACCCTCCCTGTTGTGCTGCTGGGGTTGGAACTAGATGATTTACGGTCCCTTCCAACCCAGGCTGTACAATGATCCTATGGTTCTATGATTCTTTTCTAGCTCTTTGCACTTTCACATTTGGGGTGAGCGTGCTGCTGTGCAAGGAAAATGAAGCTTCCTTCAAGTGGTATCTGTTTAAGTAGTCATGAACCCCTTGTACTCACAGTACATTTTATTAGCACCCTTCTAATTTTAGCCTAAACCAATTTTATGGATTTGACTCCTCAGTGTTATTTATAAAATATTCATTGAATCCTGAAGTGCTAAGTAGGCATGAATTAAACCTAGGGAGTTCCTTTAATGATACTACAACAGTAGTCAAACCATCGTGTTTACAAATTGGGCCCAAATTTGTGTACACTTTCCTATTGCTTTATTTTGCTGGGTTTTTTTTTCTTAACCCAGTTGCTCTGACTGTGTCAGTCGCAATATGCTGCATCTCATAGAAAGTTCCTTCTGCCCCCACGGGCTGCCCTTTCTCTGTCTCCAAGGCAATGCGTGCATTAATGCACTAGCAGACAATGGTGTGCCCTTTACATGCCCCTTAGTAAGTGCAGCTTTGGTATCTTGGAAGACACGTCCCTGACTATGTAATGTGAATGTTTTTTTCCTCAAAGCTGCAAAGAAAGAAACAAAGTTTGCTTAACTAGACTAAATTGTTCCAATCTATTGGTGCTGATCTTTCTTTCATACCAACTTCTGTGAAGCCAGTTGCAGGATACAAATGTTAGAAGTACTCAGTCCTGAAGAGACTATAACCTAAAAGGGCAGATATTCAAGCCTAACCTCAAGCAGGAAATTAAAGGCTGTCTCAGAGCCTTGATGAGGCCTTTGTGGCAGGAGCAGTTGCCTCAATGTTTTTGCAGGTGAAACTCAAATATCTATCTTAAAACCTCACAGCTCTTAGGAGAGCACAGGCTGGTGGGAGCAAAATGCTGCCCTCCCAGCTCCCTGGGCAATATCCTGAAGGAGGCAGTGGACACAGACAAATTAATTTGGGCCAAACCGGAGGGGGTTCATGAAGATGCAGCCTCCTTATGCCATGGAATGGGCATCTGTACAGAGGCTGAAGGCTACAGTGAGTTCAGTGTGATGCACAGAAGCAAATCATAGAACCATTTCAGTTGGAAGGGGCTTTTAAAGCTTATCTAGTCCAACTCCCCTGCAATGAACAGGGACACCTCCAGCTCCATCAGGAGCTCAGAGCCACCATCCAGCCTGACCTTGAGTGTCTCTAGGGACAGGGCATGCACCACCCTTATTGTAAAAAAACTGTGATCTGTGCTCACAGAACTCTCCCAGGTCTTTACCCAAGTTTCTGACATCTCCTCTATGTTCAAGGCCTGTGGAAAGTCATCCTGAGGATGACGATGGAACAGTGATACAATTACATAAGTGTTCTTTTTCCTCTTCGGGAAGGACAGAGGGAAAACCTTCAGGGATTTGTTTGACTCTTGGCAGTGCCCAGGAAATGCTTAACTGCTGCTCAGTGTTAAACGAGCTTGCCTGGGACTTGCATTTAAGAAATAACTTCTGTGCTCAGTGCTGTTATCTCAATATGTCTTGGATGCTGATGCAAAGACTGTGTGGCATGACTGAGAGGGAGGAACAGTTTTAGACTTTGCAGAGAATAAATATATCTCAAAGATGTTTAAAATTTATTGTGTATCAGGAAAACTGTTATGGCTACACATATCTGAGGGGAAGTTTAATAATGATTTCAGGCAAGGTAAGAAATGTGTAAGGACATTAAAGATAAATGAGACTGGTTTGTCAATGTGACTGATACAGTGACATAAACCTTTAAAACTACAGCTCAGCAGTGACTGCTTAGCTGAGGTGTTTGGTCAGCCATGCACAAGATGTTGCAGCACAAAGCCAGGAGGAGCATTATTTTTCTCCAATAAAATAATGTTGGGCTCTTTCCCACTCGTGACTGTCACCCTGAAGACAAGATCACACAAGCAGCAGAGAGCTCAGCAAAGACCTTAATGGGATGCTCATTTAGTTGTGTTTTAAATCACCTTCCTGGTATACTAGATGTATCCAACTCCTTTTTTGTGGCATGCTGCAAATCACACATGAGATTCTTTTAGCAGAAAGTGTTCTTAACAATGAATTGACGTTTCACCAAGGAAGCTGTTCATTCATCCCTGAACAAAACAATTAAATGGCCTAGGTGACCATTTTGCTTGTAGCCAGTTTTGCTGCTATCTCTTGTGCTAGGGATTTACACACTTCTTAACCTTTTTCTCATTGAGCTTAAAGACCAGACAACCAGTTTCTGTTGCTGTAGGCATTTTATTCCTTAAAGCTTTCTTTTTAAATGCTGAATCATATTTTTATGGGCATAATTTGCATCACTTTCCAGCAGTACTTCTGAATGGCAACTTGGGAGTTTTTAATATTTATTTTAGTAATGTCAGGGAAGGAAAAATTTTCATAGCAAATCAGTAGGTTAAGTACATTTAAGTACATTTCCATTTCAGCAACAAAGTTCAAACATTCATTGTTGTTTAATAAGCTCCAGTTCAACCAAAGATATTCTGAAAGCAACGATGAGAATTTCTGTGCTCTGAAACAATGTTCCTCCCCCTTCTACATCCAAATGTTTTCCCCTAACAGTTTATTCTTTCCTTTTCTCTATGTAAATATTATGGGACTCTGATGTAAGTGTTAAAGATTGCATGAGTTTTCTTCTGAGGTGTTTGGAATAGACTAGTTTTTAACAACTTAATCATTTGTGGGATGTGTTTTCATTAACCAGTGACTTTGTTGATGATGTGAATAGACTTGTTTGCTTTGGTTGCACTTGACTTCAGCTTTGGGAAGATGAGCCTCTGTCTGCCTCTGTTTTGTGGCCCCTTGGCAGTGTTTGCTGGTTGGTTGGTTGGCTGCTTCTAACTTCTTGGTTTGGCAATGAAAACAGTTGGAGAAGTACATGAGTTGGATCAACGTATTTCGGAAATGATGGCAAATTTGTCTTTGTTGCAGGGAAAAGAAGCTGATCGTCATCATATAATAAATATCTGCCCTATTGCTCTTATTAAGTGCTGTGCAAAACTCCTTATATGAAGGATCCCCCAGAAAGACTTAGCTTTGGAGTGACTTCATGTTCCATTACAATAATACAACACCTTGTTTCTGGCTTGTGTAGTCTGTGACTGTGGTTTGTTATATAGTTCCTGAGGAATTACAATGACAGAAGAAAGAAGTGTTGCCTGGGAAAATAAGGGTGTGGGAGGTCCAGCTTCTCGAAGGTATTGGGGTGCTCAGTTCCCCCTGTAACTGTATGTAGGTATCCAAATATTTCTGAGAATCTGCATCAATGTTCTTTGCTCATCTGTAGTTAGTGAGCAAGGTCCTGACCTCTGTTATGCTTCTGTAAACTCATAGGTCTGGACAGTGAAAAGACAGTTCTGCAAGAAGTAGCAGCAGCTTGAGCTTAGGACATGAGCAGTTTCCTCATTTCTGCAATAATTCTACCCCTCTCTGCAAAGGTGTGTAGGCAAAAACATAACAGGTGAAAACACCCAAAAGACACCCAGCTCTGAGATGGGGAGTGAGAGCCTCCTGATGGTGAGAGAGCCAGGGGACAGACCTGGATTTACATGGCCCCTGGATTTACACAACCCCTCCTGGCTGTGAACCAGTCCCAGGTGCCATCAGCTGCTTCCCTGGAGCAGCACACACTGCTGGCTCTGCCACTTTGAGGACATATGATAGTGCCTCTTAGAAACATACAGGAGGTGACTTGAGGCCAAGCACTGTCCTTGAGAAGCCAGCTCCAACTGTATGGTTTGCTCTTTGATGTGCTCCTTCTCCAGGTGCAAAGCTTGGTGTCCCTGAACCCATCTGTTCCCTTTAGGCTTCCATCTCCCTTCCCAGTAGTTCCTCACATCTACCAGTTATTCTGGTTAATTCCCTGCTTTAGTCCTATTTTCTCCACCTGCAGAGAACCTGCTCTGTTGTTGTAGGAAAAGTTAGGTTTTATCTTGTAATTGCCTGGTTCACAAAAAAAAACGACCTCATAGTTGGTGCTCATTCAGCCCTTTGAGATGAGTTGCTTCTGTGATTCTGTGATTCTGGTCTCACAGTAGCACAGTGTTCCACAACAACCATGGGACAAAGCCTGGTACTCCAGGTGGATATGAGGTTGGCACTGTCCATAGTGTAGATGTCTGAGTCAGGATGGGCAGGCAATCCTCCCTTCTCACTCCAGACCTTCTAGGATGTCTGTACTCAAGGTTTGTTCTCATCAGTGCTCAGAAACATACTATGAAAGCCTAGGCTGGACACGTGTATTCCCTCTTCCAGGACAGTGAGGCTGAAGTGAAACTGGTTCCCGTTTGTCTGGGTTTTGGTTCCTCATTCACAGTGAGATAGAGCAGGGGAGAAGTCCTCAGCCCTTCTTCCAGTGGACTTTGCCAACCTCTGCTGCTGGAGTCAAAGCAGTACGTGTCAGCTGGGAGAAGCAGCTCTCCCCAGTCTTCAAAGCAGCAGCCCTGGGGCAGGGACACCGTACCTAGGATGCTGGGGAGCGTGGGAGGCTTGCAGAAGCGTTGGGCTTCTGCTCTGCTGGCTGTGGAGATATAAAACATGAGTGGCAGTGCTGCCTGGACATCTTTTTCATCCTGCACCCAATTCAAGAGAGAATAACGATGGAGAAAGCAACGTCAGCTGGAAAAGTTTGGGACTCCCAGGAGTTATCAAGGGCTCACACTTCCTTCTGTCTTCTTTTGCAGTGGACAGCAGGACAAAGGCCACAGAGCACATTTGCCTGATCCTGTATGTTCTTAACGTCTCATTGCATCTCCACAGTGAATGCTCACATTCTAGTTTTCCATCACCCCTCTGGCATGTCCCCTTCATGTCGTCTTTGCTCCAAGGAAAGCTCTTGGCTCCCCATAGCAGCACAGGGCTGAGGGGTGTCTGTAGGCCTCCACGCAAACCTCAAGGATGCAGTTTCAAGAAGTCCTGACCCAGTTTAACTAACTGGAAACAAACTACCTGATGTCCAGCCTGCAACCCAAATCTGAGGGACCTCTGGAGAGCAGGGCAGCTGGGAGCAGTCATGTGAATTGGTATCAGGGGAGCATTCGGTCTACAGGCTGTGCTTGGGTCGGGCTGTGCTCAAACACTAAACGAGCAGCTTTTAATACAAGCTTGACTCCATTTTTCCTTGGTTTAGAGAGGCACCACAGAGCAGCTCCTGCACCCAAGATGACCTCAGCTAGGCGTCTCTTGGATATCTCACTTCCCAAGTGGAAAGATAAAGTTGTGATTAAAATAAAATCTCCCTAGACTGATTTTGCCAAGTGCTGTAAAGAACATTTAATATTCTCCTTACAGTGTAGTCTTAACACCACAGTCACGTATAGGAAAAAAAACAATAGTTCAGCATTACTCCAGCTCTCTCTGGAATGTGACTGTCAGCTTTTTCAACACAGCTGGGAAGAAGTCAACTTCCAGCTCTTCCTGAAAACCTGTGACAGTGTGTATCAGCCTGCCCATGTGAGTGGTGGCAAAGGGAAGAGACACGGGGTTAGCAGCCAGAGGACAGTGTGCAGTGTACCCTGAGCTTGTCTCACAGTGTTCAGCTCCCAACGTGAATTTGGCACTGGAGAGAGCCCTGGTGACCTGCCTGTGACTGGTGTTGCTGTAGCCAAATCACTTGCCCTTTGTGTCTCCATTTTCCAACTGAGAACTGTTTGGGAATCCAGTTTTGGGGGTTTATTTTGTGTGTGCTTCAAGGATCTAAATGGATGAATAATAGTCAGATATTGAAGAATCCTCTTTCTGTAGTGTTTGGTCCAGCAGAGTGTTACAGTCAGGCTGAGAGAAGAAATGTAGAATGTTATTTCTATGTGTGTTTATAAAACAGCCCAAGTAGAGTCAATAATTGTCATCTAAGCACTCAACACTTAAACTCTCGTTTTCCACATGTGTTTTAGAATGAAAAAAAGCACAACTGTCAGTTAAACTAAGAAAGACCCAGCCCTGCTGATAAGAAACTCTGCAGAAATACAGGGACCTTAGTCACCTGGGTGTCCCTTCTATAGCTCTTGCTTTGATCTGGCTATTGAAAATACCATCTTGTTTCACTTGTTTCATCTGAGTTTGAGGCAGCAAATGAATGGTGGTGTACAACATGACCAGTCCCATAAAGATTGTGTTATAAATCACAAGAGTAGAAGCCACCAAGCAGACATTAGTGATGTATAGTCATGGACTCATATTCTGCCTTCGGTGGCATTAACAGTCTGTAAGACTTACTCTAGCATGACAGAAGAAGAATTTTCCCCACTCTGGTCTCACAACGCACCCCTACTGAGAGTCTCTTCAATGCCTGTTGAAGTTTTTGTTTAACTTCACTGGATCCTGGACTGGGCTCTTGGCTTGGGCTCTCTCAGCTTCAAGTCAGTGCTTCAAGTCATGCTTCATTTCCCAGCAAACTGTCTCCATACTGTCCACAGGGCTTCAGCACTCATTGGGTGCTTTCCAGAGGACACTCTTACATGTGGTAGATGTAGAAACTGGGGATATAATTGGCAATTCAAGAAATCAGCTATTTAATTTATTCCTGAGCCTAACAAACAAACAAAAATCTTTCTAGAGACAACCTCCAGAACACCAGGCTGTAAATTTAGTCTAAATTCTGCATAGAATAATCCAAGAGCTTACAATGGCTTTGCAACCACGATCCTTTTCATTTCTAACACAACAGCTGCTATTAGTGGAGTGTGAAGTGTGAACCTTCTGTCTATTAATCCCTGGAAGATGCATGGGTTTGCAGTGAAGTGGAGCTTGGTGGAATGTGAATCAAATCACTGATCTTCCTCATCCTTTGTCTTTATATTTAGACCATAAATGGCCATGTTAAATAGATGTGAACGATAAATATGAAAAGCCACGTGAGGCAAACTGTGAAATGAAAGACTCTGTGTTCTCAGATGATGAAGAGAACGATTTATTGGATAGTGCATCCATGAACAAAAGGCCTAAAAAGAAGGATCAACCCCTTGAGGTACTTTCATACTGTCAAGGTTCCTCCTTCTGTTAAGTTCTTTGAGTATTTGAATGAACACCTCTTTGGCCTAACAAGACTGAATCCAAAAGCAGCACTCTTCTGGTCTTTCAGGGGTGGGTCTTGTTATGAGAACACTCAATTTCCTACACATGTGGTTTCCCTGATAGAAATTCGAATCTATGCCTGTGGAAATAATAATTGCACGGAGCTTCAGAGTTGGATTTTGAGTAGCAAAACTTGGATCTAGCTCTAGACCACATGCTAATGTGGAGGTATTTCAATGTGAGGATTTGGATATCAACCACTGGCTAATTTTTCCTGTCTGTAGCTGAAAATGTATTTGCTTTCCTGAGGCAGAGTGTTTGTGGGTAGAACAGCCAGCACCCGTAGCCAGAGAGCTCAGAGCTCAAACCCTCTGCACCTGGCCAAACCACACCAACACCAGCAGTGGTTCTACTGCTGACTCCATGATTTCAGTAGGTTTTGAATCACTGTATTAAAAACTGTGATTTAATTTGCTACACAAAAAGAAAACAAACAAACAAACAAACAAAAAAACTAAAGGAGACACAGATCTCACACTGCAGTCTGACAAAAGCAATTTTAGCAACATTTTGTTATGGAGGAATTACAACCTCTGCATGAGATGCTGTAGACAAGGCTTCCTTCCAAATCTGGGCAGTGAGGAACAGCCACGTCTAGCAGCTCAAATGTTGCTCTCAGATTGCAACCAGCAGGTCTCCACCCTGGGGTAGCTGGGTTCGTTTCTCTTTCCCCAAGCCAGGGAGAGCAGGAGTGGTGTGGTTGTGGTGTGGCTAGTAGTTATCCACGTCCTTCTAGCGGGCTGTTGTAGCTCTGGTGGCTCTCACCAAAAGCTTGCTATGGTTAGGTGCAGTCTCTGTAGCTACTCTCAGAGCTGTTAAGTGGCCTTCCAAGGAACTATTCATTCCTGATTTCAAGTGTTTACTGAGCAGTTGATGGGTGCTTTAAGAGCAGTCTAGCTTCTCAGAGTGCAGCCTCTCCCGAGCAATACTTACTGCTCAGGTTGTCAGGCTGTGTTGCAGAGCTCCTGGCTTACAGATAGCAGCTCTAAGCCAGCAACTTGGAGTCTGAGTGGATCTATGGATCTGGGCAGGATTCCTCACTGTCGTACACAGCAACTTTTTTCCTCCTGTCAGCTCATGGCTTAGACAGATGTGCTCTTCATTGGTTAAAAAGATGGCTGGCGGAATGGGCCCACAGAATGGTGATGAGTGGAGTTAAATCCAGCTGGTGACCAATCACCACAGCCCTGTTTAATAGCTTTATTGATGACTGGACAAGAGGGCACCCACAGTAAGTTTGCAGACAACACCAAGATGGGAGGAAGTGTTGATCTGCCTGAGGGTTAGAAAACCTTCCAGAGGGACCTTGATAGGCTGGGTAGCTGGGCTGAGGCCAGCTGTATGAGGTTCAACAGGACCAAGTGCTGGGTTCTGTGCTTTGGTCACAATAACCTCCATGCAGTGCTACAGGCTTAGGGCAGAGTGGCTGGAAGGCTGCATGGAGGAAAAGCATCTTGGGATGTTAGTTGACAGCCATCTGAACATGAGCCAGCAGTGTGCCCAAGAGGCAAAGAAGGCCAATGGCATTCTGGCTTGTATCAGAAATAGTGTTGCCAGCACAAGGAGGGAAACGATCATCCCTCAGTACTGAGAACTGGTAAGGCTGTATCTCAGGTGCTGTGATCAGTGTTGGGCCCCTCACTATGAGAACGACAGGGAGGCCCTGGAGCGTGTCCAGAGAAGTGCAATAAACAAGTCTTATGGGGAGCAGCTGAGGGGGCTGGGATGGTTCAGTCTGGAGAAGAGCAGGCACAGGGGAGACCTTACTGCTCTCTGCAACTCCCTGAAAGGAGATTGCGGTGTAGTGAGGGTTGGCCTCTTCTCCCACGTTAACAGTGATGGGACAAGAGAGAATGGCCTCAAGTTGCATCAAGGGAGGTTCAGGTTGGATATTAAGAAAAATTTCTTCTCCCAAAGAGTGGTGATGCATTGGCACAGGCTGCTCATGGAGGTGGTGGAGTCACTGTCCCTGGAGCTGTTCAGAGAACTGTGGAGATGTGGCACTGAGGGACATGGTTAGTGGGCATGATGGGGGTAGGTTGGGGGTTGGACTAGATGATCTAAGAAGTCTTTTCCAACCTTAATGGTTCTATGATTCTCTGTTAGACATGCCTTTCTGGATACAGCCATCTTACCCTGATTGTTTGTGCTTTTGGGGACTCAGAGTGGGGTAAAAGATCAGGCTTGGAAGCAGGATGGAATCTGAACATAACCTCCCTGTGATCTTGTTCCCTACCTGTATGAATATTTGTACCTTTTGTATCACAAGAATGTGGAAATACAGCATGGTCTTGGATTGGACAGTCCTATAAAATATAAATGACTAAGTCTTCATTTACAAATGGTAAGAACCTGTCATAGTCTTCCAGGTAAATAGGTTTATGCTGTTAATGAAAACAAAGCTTGGATTTTCCTGAAAACGAAGTAGAAGAGCTTAGCAGGCCTTGCAGTGTTATCTACCGTGCTTTGCTAGGTTTCCACATAGAGAATTTGTGCTCCTTTGTAACATGTGGTAACCACTTCTTGTTGTGAATCTGTTGAGCCCCAGTGCCATACCAAAGCTCTGCAGAGTGAATTATGCAATGCAGATGAGGTTGGTGGGGTTTTTTTGTTTGTTTTTTTTGTTGGCCTTGCTAGGTAGTTTCTGTCTCAGTCAGTTCAGTCTGGAGAGTGGAGCTAATCAGAGTAAACCAATCATGGAATTGACCTGGCTTCTCTTGGGCATTCCATGGTTCTCCTGGGCAGATTTGCCTGGTGGTCTTTCTATACATTTCCATGCTTAAGGGCTCCTTTTCAAAGCTGTCCTCATCAGCTGGCTGCAAGGCGGAATTCCAATAGTCCTCATGTGAAATAATTTCAACAAATTCTACCCAGGCTCTCAAGCAAGAGCACAGTGTGTTTCACAATGGTGACCCCTTCTGCTTCAGGATGCCCCAAGGTACTCACAACTGGGCTGGACCCTGCAAGGTGGCTGGGAAACAGCAGTGGGCTTCCTGCCACCAGTTTGCTGTCTTGAGCTGATGGCCAATGCAAATTGCACCAATTTCTCCTGTCTGCTTTGACCTTTGTGTTACTGGCAGTATTTGGCCATGACCTTAGTTAATGACAGAGCGGTAGGTGGTGTAACCTAGGTAAGGGCCCATGATGGTTCTCTTCAACCATTTTATTGGTTTATCCTCAACTGATCCTTCATTAACAATCTTGAGGGCCAGAATGGGCTTCTCTCTTTCTTCATGGCAGAGACGGGATCACTACCACAGAAGTGCCACAAAGGTGAGTTTTAAGGAAAGAAAGAAAGAATTTCCTATTAACTAATGAAGTTTTCTCTTGCTTTTCTGCAGGCACCGCCTAGGACCCTTAGACCTCGCATCAGGAAGAAAAGTACCTCGTCCTCTGCCACTGAAACAATGTGAGTGCAATGAGCCAATAGCACCAAGATCCACAGAATGTCTCTCTTCTGCCTTAAAGAGCTACTCGTTAATAATGTAGGAAACAGCAGTGGGATGGATGTGCTTTGATGTACAGCGTTGTAGACATGGCCTTCCTCGCTCCTGTCTCTGTACCCTGTTCCAAGCTTCTCGCGTTTGTCAGCAACATGGTTAGGACAGTCTGACAGACACCTGCAGATGAAGAGTTCTTGTTTTGTTTGCAGTGTATCCCCACTCACGCTAATCCTGTAAGGCTGTACATTTACAATTCTCATTGTGTCTGCATAGCTCTAGCTCTGTGAATGCACAGCAACAACAAAAATAATCAGTTGCTCGTGATGATACTCGACAGTGTATTTATTTATCATTAAAGAAGTGGATTTGCAGAAGCCATGGATTTCTCTTGCCTCTCTTCCTCCTCAAGCCTGTGAATGATGTAACAAATGCCTGAGTGCTTTAGCTGTTTGAAAATGTCCAAGACTTATTAGGAAAAGCTGAGCTGTAATGCTGTTTCTGCAAGTGGATCAAATGTATTCTGATTAAATCATTGTGCTAAAAGGACACAGAGACAGAACTTAGGATGAGGAAGAGATGTGCAAGAGAAAATGATTGGTTTCAACAATGTAATGAAAGGGGAGTCTTAAATTTTGATCATCCTGAGCCAGGAGAATATTGTGTGGAAAATGATGGCGGCTACAAAACTGGATCGTATCGCTTGTGGCAAATGTTCTACTGGCAGTTCTGAAGTATGAGCAAGGCAGTCGTGTAGTAGCTGCAGCAGCACATCAGAATTGCTTTAGTGACTTGCTTCCAGGGGAAAATGAACCGTTCTCCCCTAACAATACCAGTCCCAGCGTTCTGCTTTCCTGGTGTGGTGCTGGAGTTTTCCTTACACGAGCAGAGCAGGACGCTGGGGCTCAGCTGCTTTTTGAGGCCTGGAGTTTTGCCTGTAGCATGGAGTTTGGTTAGAATCACGAGAACCAGGTGGAGTGTTGTATTTGTATCCGTATATAAATGAGAGATATAAAAGAAGAGGAAGATGTTGTAGGGTTTGTGTATTTGTGCTTCAAGTTGGTGTCTCTTGTAAGTGTTAAGCATGTGAAATTCACACATAAGTTAATTACGTGGCCCTTTGTGTTTGCTCTTGGACCTATCTCATAGAGTAGAAAACCATTTAGCATTACATACATGGAACATGCCCTCACTGATGAGTGACGGGCCGGAACCCGAGTAGTACGATTCACCTAGCTGAGGTGCAGCAGCCTGGGATGCCAGTAGCCGGTTGGAGTGTATCAGGCTCAGAGATAAATCTGAAGTGGCCTTTAAAACCTTTTCTCTGCCAGATATGCATCAGCAGCCTAGCTGTCCCTGCCTGATGCATCCTCGAGGTCTCCCCAGAGCTTCCTATGCATGTGGGGAAGAGAGAAATAACCCATGTGTGCACACTGATGTTTATCCGACCTGGCTAGGAAGTGGAAAAAGCAAGCAGGTATTTCCTGAGTCTGCCACGATGTTTGGCCCCATTATCTGAGAACTGTGTTTCCTTTACTCGTGCTAATTCAATTGTATTTTCCAATGGGTAAGAAAGAAGAAGCCTTCAGAAAATACATTGAAAAGAAGCAAATATTAATAGCAGTTACAGAAGAGTCAGTCCTTATAAGATACTCAGCAAATGCTTGGAGGAGCTAAGCTTGTGTGTTTTATTTTGAAGCAGCTTTAAAGTTTGTTTGATTTATTTTGGCAAATATTAAAAAGAAATAGCAAAACTGCCTGCAGTGTTAGCAGAAATGAGATCCTGTTGCAAGCAAGCTGTGTTTCCCTGCTATGCAATAGGTTGCCATAAGAGAAAAAGCTGACAAGTTTGCACTCAATTATGCCAAAAAACCCCCACGAAACATAGAGCCACATAACAGCTGATAAATTTTATTCTCAGACATGCTGTATTAACATTGATTCTCACTAAAATTATTAAATGTGTCTAATCTGCTGTTTTACTGTAAACTTGACTGTTTGGATTTTCTTAAGTGCTGAGGTGAAATTGTTGACAAGGGAGTTGCCTTATATCTCTCCAAACATTCAGTGTATAAATGAGAAAAATAAACCTTTTCATATCTCTGGCAAAAATGTATTAATTTATCAACGGAGCTGTATATTTGTGTATAGATAGACAAGAAATGTGAATGCTGACCCACGTCCACTTTGTGCTGTAGTGTTCTGTGTACAGAAGAGAACGGTCATTTGCTTTTGATTCCTCGTTTTCCACACACAGGTTGTTTACAGGTGTTGCCCCAATTCTGTCATTTCACCCTGCGGCTATTTGCATTTATTTAAAATAAACATCAGACGTGAAGTCTTTTGTTGCACTTTTTCTCTGCCACGGGAACGAGCTGATTCAGCAAGCCGCCTTCCTGCACTGATGCTGACCCCTCGTGGCAAAGGGTTTGCAGAACGTGATCAGAGGACTCACAGACGGTGGCTTCTTCAGCGCATAGGGATGGGAAGCAATTCTTCTCTTCCTCCCAGCTCAGGCTCAGGGCTGCAGCCCGGCTAACAGCTTGCAGATTGCTTCTCCTAAAAGCAAGCCACCTTGCAGCCAAGATCTTCAAGATCTGGGATTCCCCAGCTTAAGAGAAGTACGGATATAGGGACCTGTCAGGCAGCAGGCTCCACCAGCAGTCCTGCAGGCTGGCAGACACCTCCTGACTTAGCAGAGATGGGCTGGAGAATGTAACCCTGAAGAGAATAGAATGGAATAGTTCAGTTGGAAGGGACCCACAAATACCATCAATCCAACTGCCTGACCTCTGCAGGCTACCCAAAAGTTAACGCGTGGCATCAAGAGCATTATCCAAATGCCTCTTGAATGCTGGCAGGCTTGGGGTATCAGCCACCCCTTGAGGAAGCTAAAGTTCCTTTATCTGACTTCTCATGGTACAGAAATGTTTCCCAGTGCCCAGCCCTGGCATAGCTCTGTGCCATTCCTCTTCTGCCACCAGTTCCCAGGAAGGAGCAGAGCCCAGCACCTCGCTCTGCTTCTCCTCCCCAGGGCGCTGCAGGGAGCACTGAGGTCACCTCTCAGCCTCTTCTCCAAGGCTCGACACCCCCAGTGCCCTCAGTCTCCTCACAAGATGTGCCTCCAGCCCTGCTACCAGCTTTGGTGCCTCCTCTGAATGCTTCCAAGTGCTTTAACATCCTTTCTGTGCTGTGCAGGCCAGAACTGCAAGCAATATTCAAGATGAGGCTGCACCAAAGCTAAATACAGGAGGAGAATCACCTCTCTTGACCTGCTGGCTGTGTTCTGTTTAATGCATCCCAAAATACATTCAGCTCTTGGCTGCACGCTGCTGGCTTGTGCTGAGCCTGCTTCAAATAGGTCAGCCCTAGAAAATACAGCTTTTAACCAGCACAAGGAACATGCATTACTTTAAGTTGATGCTGAAAGGAAGGAAACTGCATCTGGTCTGTGGTAAATGAGTCTGTAAGTTCACCAAGTGCACCATAAACACACCTCAGTTATGAACACAGTAAGTTCAGAGCAGCTCAGTGCAGTCCCCATGCCTTCATTCTTGCTGTTGTGGCCAGTGTCAGTGCAGTCAGTGCTCAGCAATCACTGAATCAGGATCACATCAGCTAGAAAGACTTCATGTATCACCACCAGTCGCCTTGCAATAATCCCACACTAATCTAAATTGTGTAAATGCAAACCCAGCACAGCCAGAAAAGGAAAATCAGGTTATTTATTCTTAATGAGGAGAAAGCTGCTTGGGGAGATCCAACACCCCCTAGCCTCATGTAAACAACCTGCTGCCTCTGACTGCTCTCTGAAGTGCTCTCACGTAGCGATGAAACCCCTGTACTTGTGACAGTGCTCGTTAATCACTTTAGTGATTAGTCGCCTTTTGGTGTTCGTTTTGGGTACCTGTTATGCACCTGGCACTGTACTTGAAATAGAGAACACCGTGTTGGGAGTTGTGTTATACAGACTATTTAAGGATCATCACTGTGCACCTCACGTGATTCCTTTCCTGTGATCAGTAGAAGAGATGGGATGAAATGATAGATGCGATGCCTCACAAGAATGACAAGAGTATTGCAGAGGTGGATGTTTTGCTGGTTTTGTTATACTGCTTGATATATATCTTGAATAAAGTCTTAATCTTTTCTTTAAGAAAAATCAAAACAACTTTAGTCTGTTCAATGTATCTGGCAGGCCAGAATCATTCCTTTGATTGCTGTATTATTTTTAATCTCACTTTTGGCTGTGTATATAGATGTACTCACTAAGTGCTGCATGTCCTTCACAACTTTTCTGTATGATGAACTGGAAAAAATACAGCTACTGAACACTCTGAGTAACCAGTGAATTCATTGACATACGACAGCCTTGTGCAGCAAACCATCTCTTACTATTACAGATGGCTCGGGAGCTGATAAATAGGGACTACCTAAATAATAATGGGCTCATTTCTAGCAGATGTGTTCAAACTGCTGCTGAAAGGAACTGCTTTACACATACTTAAGTCACCGGTTTTGTAGAGAAAGCCTCTAACCTAGCCCTTTGAAAGTGAAAGCAGACCAGTTACATGACAGCTTACATTGCAAAAGGACCCTCTAATAAATCCTTAGCCTTGTTTCAGCTGTGCATGCAAACTGAGATGTAAAACAGACTGCTTGAGACCTCATTGTGGCCTTCCAATATTTGAAGTGAGTGCATAAACAGGAGGGGATACAACTGTTTACAGGGATGGCTAGGGATAGGACAAGGGATAGGACAAGGGGGAATGGTTTTAAACTGAGACAGGGGAGGTTTAGGTCAGATATTAGGAGGAAGTTTTTCGCTCAGAGGGTGGTGAGACACTGGAACAGGTTGCCCAAGGAGGCTGTGGATGCCCCATCCCTGGAGGCATTCAAGGCCAGGCTGGATGTGGCTCTGGGCAGCCTGGTCTGCTGGTTGGTGACCCTGCACATAGCAGGGGGTTGGAACTGGATGATTATTGTGGTCCTTTTCAACCCAGGCTATTCTATGATTCTATAATGGTGTAAGGACTCAGCGAATCAACTCCACTACTCAAAAACCAACAAAAGACACAAAATTGAGTCCTATAAGGAAGGTTCTGTTAAGAAATTTGGCTAATGCCTCTAAGTTAGCAAAGCTGCACATAACTGTGGTGCGAACACGGAAACAGGGCAAGAGTTTGCATGGTACAATAACAGGCAGCAACACTGGAATCCCTCTCTCCTCTCTTCCCATGCCCCAGGAAGGTTCCATGTAGTGAGCTACCAAGAAGCAGAGAGATAAAGAATACCCTTAAGTTAAACATGATCCTTTTAACAAAATTCAAGATTAAATATGTTTAATTATTCACTGATTTTTAGTAATGTTTAGACTGTATTCATCCACAAACATTATGTTAAACACAATCGTAGGAAACCACCAGACATCTGAACAAGTAGGTGACAAGTCATCACTGCCAAGCAAAACACAAGTTGCTCCTCAAAGTAATCTTTAATATTCCTTTATTTTGGGCCATAGTTCTGAGCAGATGAGATGCATGTGTTTATTTATAAAATAATTAAAGATTCCTACACAGAAAGATTTGTGCGGTTGTGATATTTCTGGTAGGGATCATCAACATACCAATTTCTTCTTTTCCAGAAAGAAGTGGTCATCTTATCCAGGAGTTTACATTGTGTTCTGTTGCACAACACAAACTCTCTCAAGCGCTTCTTCTGGGCAGTAGACTTCTTCCACAATTTCTTCTTGTAACCAGACTGCCAGAAGGAAATACACAGTGAGTTGCTGCCAATACACACATATTGCAATACCCATGAGCAAACTAGCACAAATCCCCCCTTTCAGGAAGTGCAGGAGATGCACATCTCCATACCAGCTCTGCCTATCAGAACAAAAGCAACAAATCATAGAATGGCCTGCGTTGAAAAGGACCACAACACTCATCCAGTTCCAACCCCCTGCTATGTGCAGGGTCACCAACCAGCAGACCAGGCTGCCCAGAGCCACATCCAAGTCTGGCCTTGAATGCCTCCAGGGATGGGGCATCCACAGCCTGCTTGGGCAACCTGTTGCAGTGCATCACCACCTTCAATGAGCCCACTGTTTTAAATAGGTTTATAATACCAGAACAAAACAAAATCATACCTTTCTCCTAACCCAAAGACCACTGTGCAGTCGGAGAAACCTCTTAACAACAGCTTTCACAGTCTTCCTCTTTCCCTTCCGTAGACTACAATAAGTGAGGGGCCTCACGGGCTGCTGAAGTATGTTTGGAAGAAGAGGTGTGAGTCTGAAGACGACAGAAGGAAGAGGTAATGCAACAAGAATGTAAATGTGGTTAAATGCTAAACTGTAAACACTCAGCTGTACTATATTCAGAAGTTATTTGGAGCATATATCTGGATTTGTTTAGCTTGGAGAAGGGTCTGGGAGACCTCACTGCAGCCTTCCAATACTTGAAGGGAGCTTACAAGCAGGAGAGGGACTGACTTTCTACATGGTGTGATAATGGCAGGTCGGGAGTGAGTAACAAAATAAGGGTGAATAATAAAAAATCTAAGAGAGGGGAGATTGAGGTTAGATGCTAGGAGGACGTGCCCTGCCCAGAGGGCGGCGATGCTCTGGCACTGCTGCCCATGGAGCTGCGGTGCTCAAGGCGGGGTCGGATGGGCGGCACGGCCGGCCCCGTACCTGCTGAGCAGCGCGGAGCCCCCGCCGGACACGATGCCGAGGGTCAGCGGTTTCCCCAGCGGAGCCGCCGCCCGCGCTCGGCTGTGGCAGCAGCGGACGGACGCGGTTCGTCCCGCAGCGACGGGAGCCCAGCGCGCCAGCGGCCGCAGCATCCCTGCGGAGAAAGACGGCCCTTAGCAGCGCCGAGCGGCCCCGGGCCGCCGCCATTTCAGGGGCACCCCCTCCTCCGACATGGCCGCCTGCCTCCCTCTCTCCCTCCCGCTCCCCTTCCGCCCTTCACACACGGACCCGCCAGAGCCCCTCGCACAGCCGCCGCCGCCGCCATGTCCCCGCGCCCAGCCTACGGCAGCCGGCGGAGGTCAGGCTGGGCCGCGCCGACGGACAACTGCAAAGCACCGCGTCCCCGCTGGGAGGAGCGCGGCCCCCTCCGGGCACTTTCTAAAATGGCGGGTCGAGCACGTGACCCGCTTCTTCCTCTCTGATTGGGCGCGCCGCCTGTCACTCTCTCGGAGCGGCGGCCACGCCCCCCGCAGGAGGGGCGGCTCGCGCACGCGCACCGCGCCCTGCTCGCGGTGAGGGGCGGAGGCGGGAGGCGCTGGGAGTTCTCGTGCGCGGCGCCTTCCTGCAACCTGCCCTCGGTCGCCGCCGCCGGTTCCGAGGCGATGCTGCGGGCCTGTCAGCGAGCGGGGGTCGCGGTGGCCGCGCAGGTGAGCGGGGCTGAACGGAGCGGGAGGGAGAAGACGTGCGGCTTCGTGGGAGAAGCGGCCACCGGTCGGTATGAGTGGCGTCCGCCCTCTGACTGACGGGGCCGGGGGCAGCGCGCTACAGGGCACGCGCTTGAGGCGCTGAGGAGCGGCGCGTCCTCCAACCGCGGCCCCATCTGCTCTGAATGACTCCGCACGCGCCCGCCGCGATTGGCCACTCGGCTTCTGAGAGACGGCCGCGGGAGCCAATGGGGCGCCGCGGCGGGCGAGAGCCGTCAGCTCGCTTCTAGGCTGCACTACGAGTCCCGGCATGCGGTGCGCCCTGATCTGCGTAGGGTGGCGGGAAGCGGCGGCCGCGAGGCGTGACGGTCCTCGGAGTCCGCTTGGGTGACCCGGATGGAGCCGGGTGGGCCGTAGGCGGCGGCGCTCGGCCGGCTGCCGGGCGGCGGGACGGCGGGCCTGCCGGCGGCGGGAAGGACGTGACCTTGCGGAGGGTGGGCGCCTCGCGGCGGTCCCGCATCGAGGCCTGGGCCGGCCGTTGGCTGAGGGAAACCGCCACTAAATGAGGCTGTGGGGCGCTCCGGCCAAGGGCAGCCGGTGCGCGCTGAGATCAGGGCCTGTGGGAAGTCTGAGCTGACAGATGGAAACCAGACTTCCGCTGGTGTTTGTCACATAGAGCTCTGTGCATGCGCGAGAGCGTGTCCAGAATGGCTGCAGAGTGCTGGAAATCCGGTGCTGTGCTTTGAATCATAGAATCATAGAACGGCCTGAGCCAAAAAGGACCACAGTGATCTTCTGGTTTCAACCCCTGCTATGTGCAGGGTCACCAACCAGCAGACCAGGCTGCCCAGAGCCACATCCAGCCTGGCCTTGAATGCCTCCAGGATGGGGCATCCACAGCCTCCTTGGGCAACCTGTTCCAGTGCCTTTGCCCTGTTAAGGTCTGACAGACTCAGAGGCAGCGCAGCGTTCTGTGTGCATTGTGTGCTGATGGGTCACCAAGGCACTTTTGGCTTTGCAAGGCTCTGCCTTCCCCCGGGTTCCTTCCAGTGTTTGTGAAGTTCGGCCCTTTCTCACCTGACCGCTCCCTCAGCCATCACTGAAATCCATCCACTCACAGCTGTAAGCACATCAGCTGCTCCTTCTGGCAATGCATCTTGTGTCACCTTTAGGAGTCATAGAATCACAGGATGGTTTGGGTTGGGAAGCACCTTACAGATTGCCCAGTATGCTGGGTGTACCCTGTCGCTGGAGGTGCTCAAGGCCAGGTTGGTTTGAGCCCTGGGCAGCCTGAGCTGGTATGGGGCAGTCAGAGGGGAGTGGGAGGTTTAGCTTGGACTGAATGAATGCAGAGATTGACATTATGCTCTCTGTGTCAGTGCTTGAGGATATGCATGAAGCACGTGTGTGCAAGGCAGGGTTCTTCAATGATGTGGCTCATCTCAAATGCTGGAGTCCCTGCTGTTCCGTTGGCTGCAGGGAAGGTGTGATGTACCTTGCAAAGTGGTTTTTGTAGCAATGCAATAGCAGGTAATTAACGTAAAACAACAAGCTTTCCAGGAGTTAGGTAAATTAAATAGCACAAGAGTGCTGGGTAGGAGGAAGAAATGGCAACAGCTGTTCCCAGTGCCCTGTGCAGGGGTCTGTGCTGTCTGTCTTGCTCCTTAGAACAGATTTCTGCCAACCCACGTGCAGTCCTGATCCTTCCAGACATTGTGCCCTTGGTGCCCTGTTCTTATTTGTAACACACCTCTGGTAGCTGCTCGTGGGGAAGATTGGAAACTCCTTGTAATTTTCCAGATTATGGTGATGTGGCGAATAGAATCGTTGTAGTATCATAGAATGTCCTGGGTTCAAAAGGACCTCAAAGATGGCCACCCTCAGCAAGTTTGCTGATGATACGAAGTTGGGAGGATTGGCTGACACGCCTGAAGGCTGTGCTGCCATTCAGCGAGACCTGGACAGGCTGGAGAGCTGGGCAGTAAGAAACCAGATGAGGTTCAACACAAGCAAGTGTAGGGTCTTACACCTAGGGAGGAATAATTGCATGCACCAATACAGGCTGGGGGATGAGCTGCTGGAGAGGAGCTCTGCAGAGAGGGAGCTGGGCGTCCTGGTGGACGACAGGTTGGCCATGAGCCAGCAGTGTGCCCTCGTGGCCAAAAAGGCCAATGGCATTCTGGGGTGCATTAAGAAGAGCGTGTCCAGCAGGTCGAGGGAGGTGATCCTCCCCCTCTACTCTGCCCTGGTAAGGCCTCATCTGGAGTACTGTGTCCAGTTCTGGGCTCCCCAGTACAAAAAAGACAGGGATCTCTTGGAAAGAGTCCAGCGGAGGGCCACAAAGATGGTGAAGGGCCTGGAGCATCTCCCCTATGAAGAAAGGCTGAGTGAACTGGGTCTGTTTAGCCTTGAGAAAAGAAGACTGAGAGGGGACCTGATCCAGGTTTATAAATATCTGAGGTGTGGCGGCCATAGCGGTGAGGCCAGTCTCTTTTCAGTGGTACGTGGAGACAGGACGAGGGGAAACGGACATAAGCTGCAGCATAGGAAGTTTCGCACGAATGTGCGTAAGAACTTCTTCACGGTGAGGGTGACGGAGCACTGGAACAGGCTGCCCAGGGAGGTTGTGGAGTCTCCTTCTCTGGAGATATTCAAGTCTCGCCTGGACGCCTACCTGTGCGACCTGGTGTAGGGAACCTGCTTTGGCAGGGGGGTTGGTCTCGATGATCTCTAGAGGTCCCTTCCAACCCCTACAATTCTGTGATTCTGTGATTCTGTGAAGATCATCTATTTTGAACCCCCCTGCTATGTGCAGGGTCACTACCTGCTAGGCCAGGCTGCCCAGAGCCACATCCAGCCTGTTCTTGAATTAAAGCAAGATTATTGTGATGGCCAAAGGGGCTGATGCAGCTATAAAAAATTACTGCTTAACTAGTCTTTCTGGTAAAACTTCGTTTTGAGGTAAAATAGGAGATAAAAATCTTAGGTAACGTTATCTCTGCTAACTAGAATATGGTAAAATATCACTCCTCACATGGTAATTTCATTTATAGTATAATCAGATCTCTGCCTTGGAAGTGGCTGCATTATTCTTTCAGGGAATGTCCTGGTGGGGGAGCTCAAAGAGAAACGTGTTTGTGTCTCATGAAGGAGTTGCAAGCGTAAAAGCAGCTCTGGTTGCTGCCATAGCTCTCAGACCGAGCTGAGCTGCTGTGCGCTGGGGTGAGGAGAGGCTGAGATGTGCTCACTGCCTGACTTTGCTCTCCTCCACCTCTCACAGAACTGCCGGTGCAGGAGGGCATCACTCCGTCCGCCACGACTGAGCTGCGGATATGCGACCACGTCGGGGGAGTCCGGGTGCGTCGGAGGGTTTGGAGGGGTGGAGGTGATCCTTCCATCCCTTGGTCTGTCCCACACCCTTGGGTTGGTGGCCGCCTTCTGGATCACAGTGGGTGTTCCCAGGTGTAGGCTGAAGTTTTAAAATCTGTTGGAGGCTTTCTTGTCATACAATGTGATTTACATCATTTTTGTTCTTTCTCCCTTTCCCTCCAGTGGTTCTGTAGGCAAAATCATTGGTGCCAGCGTCTTGTTTGTGGGTGGAGGAGTAGGGGGAACCGTCCTGTATGCCAGCTACGATCCGCGCTTCCGGGAGAATGTAGAGAAAGCCATTCCCTACTCTGACAAACTGTTTGAGATGGCACTCGGTCCTGCACCTTACAGTGTGCCCATGCCAAAGAAACCGGTAAGCATCTCCCATTCACTGCCTCCCTACACACTTCACTTTTCCTTGTTTAGAGGGAGATCTGCTCTTAGTTTTCAAATTCTAATCAGTTTGGTTATGCACTAGGTTTAAGAATTACAAACTGAGCATTTTTGGCTTAGATTATTATTCTTTGAGCTGTGTATCCTTTCCTGTTTCAAACTCATCTCGTAAATTACTTATTGAGTAGAAACACTACTGACTACTGTGTAACAGTGCTGCTTGTACGTTTCCCTTTATAATGGAATGATCATAGAATGGCCTGTGTTGAAAAGGACCACAATGATCATCCAGTTCCAACCCCCTGCTGTGTGCAGGGTCACCAACTAGCAGACCAGGCTGCCCAGAGCCACATCCAGCCTGGCCTTGAATGCCTCCAGGGATGGGGCATCCACAGCCTCCTTGGGCAACCTGTTCCAGTGCATCACCACCCTCTGGGTGGAAAACTTCCTCCTAATATCTGACCTAAACCTCCCCTGTCTCAGTTTAAAACCATTCCCCCTTGTCCTATCACTATCCACACTCATAAACAGCCGTTCCCCTTCCTGTTTATATGCTACCTTCAAATATTGGAAGGCCACACAATGAGGTCTCCCTGGAGCCTTCTCTAAACTAAACAAGCCCAGATCCCTCAACCTTTCTTTATAAGAGAAGTGTTTGGCACGTTTTGAATATGACAGCGGTAGCTTTGTATACATACCTTAACTCATTTTTGTTTGTAGGAGAAGCTGCCACTACTGAAAGCTCAGCTTTGCAGGAGTGAAAATTATAAGGATTCTCTCTAAATTAAAAATTAAAGTGAAAAACTAGATGGCCTTGCTGTCATTCTCATGTGTACTTTGAAGGCTGGATTTACGATACAGCTGTCTGCATGTGGAAGTATTCTTTGACGTTCAAGTGGAGTTGATGACACACAAAAACTGTTTGGAAAACTGACGGTATTTCTTACTTTTGATTCTGAAGATACAGCAAGGTCCACTGAAGATCTCATCCGTAGCAGAAGTAATGAAAGAATCCAAACAGCCTGTTCCCAAATCCCAGACAAGCCAAACAGAAGCTGTTGCTCCTCCAGAGGAAAAAGAAGGTAACTTACAGAATGTCACACAGAGAGAAGCAGAAGTGCAAATGTTCTCTTGTACCATACATCCCACAGCAGATGAAGATAGGCTTTGGGAATGGTTGCAGATGTGTATGCTATAGTTTTTTGGAATTCATATTATTTTTGATCATAAGGAAATTTGCCTAGAAAGGCTTGAGCTGTTTTTGCTTAGTTAAGTTTATGTACCTTAGAATGTTTGGAATCTAATATAAATGAGTGTGCTCCATAGTTCTACATACAAGGCTCACTGTGGGTGCTGAACTCTTGAGATGTTCAATCTCTTTTTCTTAAGCAACTGTAGTATGGATTAATTGGGGTAATTGCTGAGCTGCTTGTAAAGCCAGATTAAAAGGAACATAGAGAGTCACAGTTGGCATCTTTGTTCCTTTATCTGTCATGTCTGGTGAAGATTTGTATGTGTGTAATTAATGCTGTCTCCTTTTCTGTAAATAATAACATGAATGTCCAAATAATGTTCCTCCAGAGGAAAAACCCAGTATTTATTATTTCCCTGTTCTCACTTTAGTGCATACTAACTGTTTCAGTTCTGTAACTGTCCTTAACAGCAGGCACAGCTGCAGCACAGATCATCTCTGCAACAGGAGTAGCCATGTCGGTGCCAGCTCCAGGGATACAGACTGAAGAAGGTGAAAAAGATTGCATGAATACCACGTAGAAAATCAAAATCTCGTCGCTTCAAACGCATAGATCCTTAGTTCTGGGTCGATATTTGTTATTTTTGAAAGGCACTCTTTGTGCCCTCTGTAGATCTTTCATCATTTGTTAATAGATTGTCAGCATGCTGAGCAAGTGAGATTGGTGGTGGGGAGAGTTACAGGGATGGACGTGAGGGGAGAGTCTGCCTTTCTGCTGAATGGAAGCTGCACGGCCCAATTTGCCTCTGCTGTTGGTGGCTTTCTGTGCTTTAGAAGAGCTCTGCAGGGCCAAGTAAAGCACCTTCACTTTACAATTATGGATACGGATACAAAAAAGCTTGAGTTTTGTACGGCTTTGTTTGGAAGTCAGATTTAGAAAATGATGCTAACTATGAAAGTCAATTTTAAAAAGAAAGTTACTTCCCTACAAGTAATCTGTACAGCAGTTTGGATGAAACAGTTGAATCTGATGCTTAAACAATTTCTCTGCTTTTATAGATAAAGAACATGAGGATTCCCATGCTATAAAGGAACGATCACCAGATGAAGTTGCAGCTCGTCTTGCCCAGCAAGACAAAGAGGAGCAAGAGAAGATCTCAGGTAAGTCCATACTTGGAGTTTTCCTACACATTCTGTAAGGGACTAAGGAATCGTTCCCAAACTGACCAACTCTTGTGGGCCACAGAAAATACTGTAAGGAGACATTTGAGATGTAATGTGTCACTTCAGTGATGAGACGTCAGTTAATTCCAGCATTTTTTCCAGCCCTTGCAGCAACACTGGAAGGAGCCCTGAGCTCTACGGCTCGTATAACACTTCAGGCAATCACTGCGCAGGAATCTGCTGTGCAAGCAGTGAATGCTCACTTGCAAATACTGAAGGAGGCAATGGACGACTCAGAGGTAAATTGGGCAGCTGGGGACTTGTGCTCAGCAGCAGTTCATCTCGTAATTAAAATCTGAGGTTTAATCTTTGTCAAAGTTTTACCTGATCTTCCCACTTGCAAAATGTATGATTTAATAATAAAGTGCTTCTGCTTTTGACATTTTTTTTCCCTCTAACTCATTCCCCTTCTGTGAGCAGAAAAGTTCAAGTCAACATGCTGATAATCTTCAAAGCCTCGTGGTATTTTAATTCCCAAGCTCCTTTTTGTCAGGCTGAACAGTGTGATACCCCAAGATAATTCTGTCAATCCATTTCCTTTGCCTAAATCTTCCTAGAATATTGTTCTATTCCTGGTCTGGAATAGCTTTGCATTGTCTAGAGATGGGTAGGGGTTGTGAGCAGTAGCAGCTTGTGGTTCTGGTATGCTGATGTTCCACTTTGTGTAGGACTGCTGCTTCCTGATAAGTTCTGTTGCAGAGGGTATAATGGAGTGGTTAATCACAATGTCAAGGATCAAAACCAAAACAGAACGATGGAAGGAAGAAATTCTTCGAGCTTGCAGCTGGCTTGTTGGTAAAACAAAAGCATGTTGCTCAGGCTGAGTGAAGTGAGCGTAGCAGATTCTGAATCTTGGTTGTTATCTGTGGGGTAATTTTTAACGTAGGGATTGTCGTAACACTAATGAAAAACGTCTGCTTCTCAGACTGCTGGGGAGAAAAAATCAGCTCAGTGGCGCACTCTGGAGGAGGCTCTGAAAGATCGAAGGAGAGCAGTGGATGAAGCTGCTGATGTCCTTCTGAAAGCCAAGTGAGTTCCTGGTTTTATGACATAAACCAAAACCCACGTGGGCTGGCAGCCAGTAGATGAGTTTCTAGACAGAAAGTAGCATCACTTGTGTATGTGATGAATTGATGTGTTTGTGCAAATCATTAAAATAGAAAGTGAATATCTATTGATGAAGATCTGCAGGTTTGCTGCCTGCACATCTTAGGTGCCTACCACGTGGTACAATAGACTCTTCTTTCTCTTTTTAAGAATTTATCTCCTATCTGTACTTACATACAGTGTTGGTTAGTTCAAATAAGATTAAATAAGACAATAAGCCATAATCCTTTTAGTATCATTTTGGATAATTTAATCAGTATTATGCCTATTGTAACAATAGGCACATTCTTTGCACTCTGTCTGTTGAGTCAATAACATGATTAGCTTCTCGTAGCTGCAGTGTAAAATTAAATCATTAGCTTCTCCTAGCTGTGATGTAAAATTAAGTCTTACAGCACTGTTTGTTGGTTCCATCCTTCAGCAGAGCTGCTCATAAAGCTGGATATTTCTTAGATGTGTGCTTAGTAAAAACCTGAATTCTGAAATGAGGCACTGCTCATAACCTCAGGTTCTCTATAAATTACACTGATATACATTAGGTCATTATGTAGTGATTGTAGCAGCAAAAATAAGTTGATGGACAAAAGCTGTTCTTGTAGTGAGGACAGAAATAAGTTTGGGAACTCCTGAACGCTTCTGAGGCTGAGGGGACAATAGGAAATAGAGGGGAACATCTTTGAAGCTGCACAGTTGTGAAGTTACAAACTGGTAGAATCATTAAGATTGGAAGAAACCTCTCAGATCACCTAGTCCGACTTTTAAAGCATCACCAGTGCACCCACTGGTTATCAGGGAGTTCTTCCTATAAATATAGACAGTATAAAGTGATCTTTACACTGGGGTTATGCAGAAAGACCATTATGCATTATCATCAGCAGCTTCTTTTCTTTTCAGAGAGGAGTTAGAGAAAACAAAAGGTGTAATTGAGAATGCCAAGAAGTCTCAGATCCCAGGAGCCAAATCTCACATTATTGCTGCAGAGGAAAACCTTCATCATATGATAGTTGACTTGGACAACGTAGTGAAAAAGGTAATGCTTCCAGCTGTTCTTCATCATCATTAGAACAAGGACTACTTGGCAGCTTGTGAGACCCCCTTTTTCCAAGTCCTCTTAGTAGATCAAATATTTTCTAGTTTAAATCCTTTTTCTAAATATTATTTTTAGCTGTAGTCAGTCTTTGAGCTGATTATGGTACCAGTGAGTAGTCTTGACAAGGACTTTGCAAGAAAAACCTGAACTCTATCCTAGAAGATTCTGCAGCCAGCTTGTTCTGTGTCTGCTCTTTTCTTGGGCAGCTTGCAGTTCCTTCTGTCCAATGCTGGACTGGAATTTGGAAGATGAGACAAAACATTCAGTGTGCAGATTGGTGTGGTGTCCTCTCACACGGCTTATCCAGTTGTTCTGGTGGTGGCTCTTGGGCAGGGCATGGGAGACTTTGGGCTGGACTACTGAGAAGGTTATTTTTTAACCTTGAAAAGAAACTCATTTCTTTGGTCTGGGGCACACCTGTATAATCATCAGGTTGGGGAGGAGTCTGCTGATAACTCTGTGGGTACATCACTTTACAGCTCAGAAAATAGAGGATGAAAAGTAAAGTTGAAATCGTGTTTCTTTGTGAGATAATTGATTTCTCTGATGCATTTTCAGTGGAGAATTTCTCTTAAGAGTGGGAGTACGGAACTTAGTGCGGGTTGGGCAGCTCCCTGCTGGGGCTGTGTGAGGGCAGCACTGCTCTGATGGCAGAAAACATTCTGTAATGGAGGAGTTGAGCTGGGTATCTTTAAAGGCAGTTACTGAGTTTAAGATACTATATTGTTTTTTTCTGGGCTACAGACTGACTACAAAGTTACAGTGTGCATGTGGAGAAGTAGATGTGTGCAGTTGGTGTAAATAATTACTGTATACGAGAGGCTTGATATCACAGGCCAGCTTTTCTTTTCCCCAAGTGAGGATAAAGATCTCTGCCACTAACTCAGGTTTGCTCTTAGATGAAGTCTCCATGCCTTGGAAGATAAGTCAGTCTCCTTTTTTGTTTGTTACAGGTTCAGGCAGCACAGTCTGAGGCCAAGATCGTGGCTCAGTATCACGAACTTGTGGCTACAGCAAGAGAGGAGTTTCAGCGAGAACTTGACAGCATCACCCCTGATGTGCAGCCGGGCTGGAAGGGGCTCAGTAAGTCTTGGGTGATGGCAGTGAAGTAACCATGGAGCAGTTCATAGAGCAACTGTAACACAGTGTCTGCTTTCAGGATTCCCTGATTCTGAGCTCCCTGATTCTTTTTAGATAACTGAAAGAGCGAATTCACTGCTCTTTACATACTTTACTTATCCTGGTATGTTAGTTCTAAATGAGAGTGACACAAGAGCTGATCTGGAGTAACAGAAGCAGTGAATGGCTGCATGGTGTTTTCCAGCTGCTACGGTTCTTTGTCTGACATCTGGCACACTCATGTTTTTGAGGTGCTTGGGTTTTTCAGCTGGAGCTCATTTCTTCTTTCCTTATAAAAGAAAAAAGTGAAGCAAGAAATGTGATCCAGAAGTACAGTTAGAATCTTTCTGCCTCATTAGAGAGATAAATGTATTACTTGGAGTTGTTGGAAGGTTCAGATACAGAATCACAGAACTGTAGGGGTTGGAAGGGACCTCTAGAGATCATCGAGACCAACCCCCCTGCCAAAGCAGGTTCCCTACACCAGGTCGCACAGGTAGGCGTCCAGGCGAGACTTGAGTATCTCCAGAGAAGGAGACTCCACAACCTCCCTGGGCAGCCTGTTCCAGTGCTCTGTCACCCTCACCGTGAAGAAGTTCTTACGCACATTCGTGCGAAACTTCCTGTGCTGCAGCTTATGTCCGTTTCCCCTCGTCCTGTCTCCACGTACCACTGAAAAGAGACTGGCCTCACCACTATGGCCGCCACACCTCAGATATTTATAAACCTGGATCAGGTCCCCTCTCAGTCTTCTTTTCTCAAGGCTAAACAGACCCAGTTCACTTAGCCTTTCTTCATAGGGGAGATGCTCCAGGCCCCTCACCATCTTTGTGGCCCTCCGCTGGACTCTTTCCAAGAGATCCCTGTCTTTTTTGTACTGGGGAGCCCAGAACTGGACACAGTACTCCAGATGAGGCCTTACCAGGGCAGAGTAGAGGGGGAGGATCACCTCCCTCGACCTGCTGGACACGCTCTTCTTAATGCACCCCAGAATGCCATTGGCCTTTTTGGCCACGAGGGCACACTGCTGGCTCATGGCCAACCTGTCGTCCACCAGGACGCCCAGGTCCCTCTCTGCAGAGCTCCTCTCCAGCAGCTCATCCCCCAGCCTGTATTGGTGCATGCAATTATTCCTCCCTAGGTGTAAGACCCTACGCTTGCTTTTGTTGAACCTCATCCGGTTTCTTACTGCCCAGCTCTCCAGCCTGTCCAGGTCTCGCTGAAAGGCAGCACAGCCTTCAGGCGTGTCAGCCAATCCTCCCAACTTCGTATCATCAGCAAACTTGCTGAGGGTGGCCACTGTCCCCTCATCAAGGTCATTGATGAAGATGTTGAACAAGACCGGACCCAGCACAGACGCCTGGGGGACACCACTGGTTACAGGTCTCCAGCCAGACTCTGCACCACCAACGACGACCCTCTGCGCTCTGCCAGTCAGCCAGTTCTCAACCCACCTCACTGTCCACTCGTCTATCCCACACTTCCTCAGCTTTGTTATAAGGATGTCGTGGGAGACAGTATCAAATGCCTTTCTAAAATCGAGGTAGACTACATCTACCGCTCTTCCCCCATCCACCCAGCATGTGACAGCATCATAGAAGGCCACCAGGTTGGTCGAGCACGACCTCCCCTTGGTGAACCCATGCTGACTACTCCTGATAACCTCCTTTTCTCCCAGTTGTCTGGAGATGGTATACAGCACAAGCTGTTCCATCACCTTTCCAGGGACGGAGGTGAGGCTGACAGGCCTATAATTACCCGGGTCTTCCTTCTTGCCCTTTTTGAAGACTGGAGTGACATTGGCTATCCTCCAGTCTTCAGGGACCTCCCCTGTTATCCAAGACCTCTCAAAAATGATGGAGAGCGGTTTGGCAATGACCTCCGCCAGCTCCCTCAGCACACGTGGATGCACCCCATCAGGTCCCATGGACTTGTGGACCTTAGTACTGCCTAGGCGCTCACGCACGTCCTCTTTCCTGACTAAAGGGAAGTCTCCCATTCCCCAGACCCTCTCACTAACCTCCAGGGTGTGGGAAACCTGAGGGAGAGCCTTTTCACTGAAGACGGAAGTAAAGAAGGCATTCAGTATCTGCCTTCTCAGCATCCCCCGTTACCAGAACCCCCCCCTCACTTAGTAAGGGGCCCACATTCTCTTCAGTTTTCCTTTTGCTGTTAACATACTTGAAAAGAAGCCTTTTTTATCATCCTTTCTCATTTTAGCCAGATTCAATTCCAGGCGGGCTTTAGCCTTCCTCGTTGCATCCCTGCAGGCCGACTACATTCCTATATTCTTCCCAAGTGGTCAGACCCTTTTTCCACATTTCATGGACCTTCTTCTTTCCTTTGAGCTTGCGCATGAGCTCCTTGCTCATCCACACAGGTCTCCTGCCACCTTTTCCCGATTTCTTGCTCACAGGGACACACCGATCCTGAGCTTGGAAGAAGAGCTGTTTAAATGCTGACCAGCTCTCAGAGGCCCCCTTACCTTCTAACACCCGAGCCCACGGGATAGCTCCAAGTAGGTCCCGCAAGAGATCGAAGTTGGCTCTCCTAAAGTCCAGGGTAGCAATCCTACTTACTGCTTTGCTTCTTCCACTCAGGATCTTGAACTCCACCATCTCATGATCACTACAACCCAAGCTGCCCCCAACCTTTACTTCCTTAACAAGTCCATCCCTGTTGGTGAGAATAAGGTCCAGTAACACCCCTCCCCGCGTCGGTTCCTCCACCACCTGCATCAGAAAGTTGTCTTCAACGCACTGCAAGAACCGTCTGGACCGTGCGTGCCTGGCCATGTTGGTCGTCCTGCAAATATCCAAATAACCACAGTGTGGTTGCAGGCAAGCAGGGAAGAAGTCAGGCTCACAATCAAATACTTGTGGCTAAGTCAGCCAGCTCATCTTCTGTGATCCTCTTTCTTAATAGTACTTAATGCTTTAGAAACACGAAGGTTAGTCCACAAACTCGTTTTCAAAGCTAAATGAAAACACAAGGTCTCTGGAATGCTCAGGGTCTTTACTTTTTAAGAAGTTAGAAAAACTTGTGAGGTTAACAAACTTTGCAATTTGCTGTGCTGTCCATTAAGTGTAATCTTCTGGGGTGTTAATTCTGAAGAAAACAGGATTTTGGCATCTGGAGATGGAGCTGCCATTCCTAATGCAGGATAAGGGGAGGACGTCTTGAGTGTTGTGAGCACTGCACTCTTCTGAGAGGGAACCTCCTGGCAGCTTCCAGGTGTTCAGTTTTACACCAGTGTGATCCTATGAAGTGTACAGGACTGATTTGATAGTGGCTCTCACTGCTGCTTGGAAATTTGTCTCTTAACCAACTGCTCCTCATTTCTAAGAACCTGGAAATTCTCAGTGTCCTGTTGCACTTCTTTACTCCAAACTTGTATTCCTTGCTTTGGCTGAACCTAAAGGTTCATCTGTGGGTTTCCAAAGGCTGCCGTAGTGGTGAGGATGTTTCAGGTTACATCTTGCTTGTAATGTAGAGAGATCTCTGGAGTCAACACGCTGTTCCTAAACTCCTGCAGCCTTGAATCATTCTAGACCAGAAGCTGTTAGTTGTCTATTTACTTTAGCACGACTGACTGCTATAGTGAATGTGCATTAACTTTTCCAACCTCTCCTCTTTCTGTTGCAGACATAAGTGATCTAGGTGAGTTCCTGTAACTTTTTCTGGTCTTGTGAATGTTCTCTCTTTCCTCTTTGTCCTTTTTTATGTTTGTGTGGTGCACCGCTTTAAATTATACGCAGTATCAACAAAGTGGTGAAAAGTATCCCTGAAACATTTCAGACTGGGCTGTGCTTGGGATCCTTCCCACTAGTTCTGCATGTGCAGCTTAAACCAGACTTTGTCTAGCAGCTCTCACTTGCCAGGTGAGTGTGGTTTGCATCTGAAAGCCACTCTTCCACTTGCTTTGTTAATTTCAGCCAGTCACCAGTTGAGCTGCTGAGATTCCAATGAGAAACAGAAACTAATCAATTCTAATTAACAGTGGTTAATTCTAATTGATAGTGCTTTTCATCAAGAAGGCCCAACTTCTGGCCTGATGGAGGCCAGCTCCTGTGATACTGCCAGCACGTCTGCTAGGTCACCAAATTGATCGACTGAATTTGAATTTAATCTTCATGATTGATTTACTCTTTGATTCTGAGGTTGATTTTCTTTTTTTTTTTTTCCTTTTGATCAAAGGAAACTAAATTTTAAAACTGAAGTGGAGTAAACCCCAGCTTTATTTTGTAATAGCAGTAATTTCAACTGCTGAGCTCCCTAGTGGTGCTGCTCAGCTTTCAGGTCAGATACGAGCACTGCTGCACCAGATAACAAATAGCAAATCTAGCTGTGAACAGTTGGCCTGGAGAACTGCTGAAGAGCATAAATCATAGATGCGAATGATTCAAATGAACTACGGTAATTTTTCTCCAAGTGATAGGAAGTACTTGTGGATTTGGTTCAGAAAGGAGCATTGGGTGGGCATTACCACCAGTCAGCGTCTCTTAAAAGGTGCTCACAGGTCAACAATATGTGGACCCTTGGAGCTCTCCAGGGGGAAGTGGGGCAGCTTCTCTGCAGCCCTTTCTAACGCCCTGTTGTTTTCCAGCTGGGCAGCTATCAACAGACGACTTAAATTCTCTGATTGCACACGCGCATCGTCGCATCGACCAGCTGAACAAGGAGCTGGCTGAGCAGCGGGTCAGGGAGCAGCAGCACATCGAGCTGGCCCTGGAGAAACAAAAACTTGAAGACAAAAAGGCACTTGAGGCAGCTGTGGCGAAAGCACTGGAGCATCACAAAAGTGAGATTGAAATAGAACAAGAGAAGAAGGTAAAGTGGTGGAACTCACCTAGAAGAGGGGCACAGGGAGCAGCAGGGGGACTTCAGGTTGGGGCCCCCTGCCTGTGCTAAGCATGGAAGGGAAATTTTGAGTGGGGAAGCTTCTTCAGATGTAGAATGGCTGCTCTTTGCAATCCTTTAGGAAAAGGCTTAGCTGTAAGAGCGGACCTTGACAGCTTTGTAAGATGAAATGTGAGCTTAAAGCTGTAACACTTCTATGAAAACTACGCTGATGGGTAACAAGTGCAGTGCAATAGCAGCTGCTGAATTGTGTACAGGTCGAAGAGGTCCGAGAGGTGATGGAGAGCGAAATGAGGACGCAGCTCCGGCGGCAGGCAGCTGCCCACACCGATCACCTGCGGGATGTTCTTAAGATCCAGGAACAGGAGCTGAAGGTGGAATTCGAGCAGGTGAGGGAGAGGAGTCCCCCAGGAGCTGAGTGGGAATTTAGCTAAAATGCTGGTGGTGAAGCCTCACAACACAGGCGCTTTGCTGGAGGAAACATGAGCCATCTTCTGGAACGCTCAGTGGGAGCTGGGGAGGGAATCTGCTCATCTGCAGGAGATGAAGTAGTTCTTCAGCATGTAGGTTTTATGCTGAGTTGTCTTAAAATCCTCAGCTATGTGAAAATTTGATAATTAGAAATTCATTAACTATTAATTTCACCACCTTAAAAGACTTATTACCGGTATATTCTATGTGTGTTGTCTGTAGCAAAAATAAAAGGTTACAGAAACATACCTTACGAAGAGGTTGAATATAGTTAAAGAAAGAGCTCTTACTGGCCTGATGATCTACATATCTATTTCAGAACTTATCAGAGAAACTCAGCGAGCAAGAAATGCAATTCCGACGCCTTACTCAGGAGCAGCTTGATAACTTCACGCTGGATATAAACACTGCCTACGCCAGGCTGAAAGGAATTGAGCAAGCAGTTGAGAGTGAGCACTGAGATTTCATCTCTTTAAGGAGCAGTCACAGTTCTTATCCAAATCTGGTGCCTGAACACTGGATTAGCCACGTGGCTGATAGTTTGCCATTGGCTGAGTACTCAATAAATCCCAGCTGCAAAGTCCAAAGCTGGTTCTGCCAAAGCCATAGCTTTGTTCTGTTAGCAGGACTCTGACCCTGAGGTGTGGAACAGACTTGCTTTGAGCAGGTGACAAGGGTGACAGGGTGGCTGCTTTAAGAAGTGTTCAGAGGGATAGATTTTGTTGCTTGAACACTTTCGTATTCCATGTTTTTCCTGTCTGTGTGCCCCAACTGAGAGTCCCCTTGACTTACTTTGCAGGTCATGCAGTAGCAGAAGAGGAGGCCAGAAAGGCCCATCAGCTGTGGCTTTCTGTGGAAGCACTCAAATACTGCATGAAGACAGCCTCTGGTGACAGCCCCACAGAGCCGCTGGAGAGCGCAGTGAAGGCCATCAAGGCCAGCTGTTCTGACAATGCCTTTACAGAAGCCTTAACAGCAGCCCTCCCCCAGGAGTCTCTGACACGAGGAGTGTACAGTGAAGAGGCCCTCAGAGCACGGTTCTACACAGTCCAAAAACTGGCAAAAAGAGTGGCTATGATTGACGAAACAAGAAACAGCTTGTATCAGTACTTCCTGTCGTACCTGCAGTCCCTTCTTGTGTTCCATCCTCAACAGCTGAAGCCACCAACTGAGCTCAGCCCCGATGACCTCGATACATTTAAATTACTGTCTTACGCTTCCTACTGCATTGAACACGGAGATCTGGAGCTGGCAGCTAAATTTGTCAACCAGTTAAGAGGAGAGTCCAGGAGAGTTGCACACGATTGGCTGACTGAAGCTCGAATGACCCTCGAAACCAAACAAATAGTGGATATCCTGACAGCATACGCCAGCGCTGTGGGGTTGGGAACAACTCAAGTGCAGTGAGCTCGGACTGTTAGTTCAGAGGCAGTTCAGCAGTTGCTCACGCTGCAGAGAAACCCAATGACCTCCTAAGGGTGAGCTCCTAAGGATTGCAAACCAGCCAGCTGGTGGGGGCGAGCTGGAAGCGTTAAATCAAAGCGTGGGTCCTGTCCTGTTTCCTTGCACTGTATTTAATTTACCACCTGTTGTATTTGTATTGGTTTTGAGTTATCATGACCACCGACTTCAGGAAGCTTCTTCACAATTTGTGTAACTATTTTGTTTCCCCATCTTATCAAGCAGGCTTGTGATCCAACCAAAATGTTTGTAACCTATCATTAATGATTTGCCACATTGTCAGCTGAATAAAACAAGACTTCAACCACTCTCCCTGCTTTTCAGTTTCCTCCTTAATAGCAAAGACAGCTGCCGTGCAGGAACTGCTTTTCTCTGTGACCTGAGGAAGACGAGGCTTCATCTATGTTCTAATCCTGTTCTCAGTGAGAATTCACAGATTTGGGAGCACAGGTTTAAGTAGACAAATGTATGTAGAGCATCCATTACGGTGGACACCTACCCTGTGTGGTTTTTATTAGACCTGTTTTGCAGTTTCAGAGCAGGTGCACCAAGCTACAAGCCAGACTTTGGTTCAGCCACGCTAACCCACAAAGAACAAGCTCCTTCCTTCCCTGGCTCTCAGCACTGCCTTCATTCTCACCAGCAGTGAAGGCAGTGATGAAACTCAGCACCCGATAGCTGAAGTGAACGGCTGGGGCTTTGGCTGCTTGCTGTTCTGTTAAATTGGTGGTAGAAAAAGCACCAAACAGGAGCTCTCTGTCTTTGATGCCCCTAACCAGTGAATGTTTGCTTCCTAGAGCAAACAGTGCCTTCAAACAGCTTTACTCAGCTTTACAAATCTTTTACTGTTCTGCAAACAACACTTTCAGACTTCAAGCTGTAGTTCAACATTTAGCAGCTGCTGTCTCCCAGTCTTACCACTGACCGATCCCTAAGCTGCCTTCACAGCAGCTAGGACTTTTCCTGCAGCATTACACCCACCAAGGTTTTATGTTTTATGAAGGAACTGGCTGTTAACTCCTCCACCACTGGGATATGCGTCAGCACAATCAGGAAAAGGACCTTTGCAAGTTCACAATAAATTACCCCAAAAAGCCTACCAAGATTCCTCTGCAAGCTGAGAACAGGTTTCCTTGTGGTCCCTTCCAGACCAGCAGCACTTTGTAACCAACACTTTTTGGACAGAGATTACCAGAATTCAGCCATTTATTAGATGCAGCATTCAGCTGTACAGAGGCTGAAACAAATGGCAGCTTTTCCTCTACAGTCCAAGGCCTGTCCCAACACCAAATGGATGAGAATTAACACCACAGACAATGAATACCACGTTACTTACAGCATTTACATACAGAGTAAACTTCATATTTAAGTGAAGTCAGCATGGAAGGAATTAAATTAGTGCTGGTTTAAGTCCCAGGAGGTCCCAGAGAACTGTCGCTCAAGCTGCCAACAGGCTCTGCTGCTGAGCAGCCTCCAGAAAGCAGCATGTGTCTCACTGGAGCACTCCAGTTTTCCCCAAAGGGAAGGCAGGGAGGCCAGCTAGTCATGGTCGCTGTCACTGTCGCTGCTGTCACTGTCTGACTGGATGCTCTCCAGTGCCTTCCTGCAGATATTAAACAATTGAGTAAAAATATGTTGAAAAAAACCTTTGGAACCTATTGCTTGAAACAAAATATCCAAAGCACAGGGTAATCCTGCTCCAAGGAGAACGCTATGGGCTGCTGATGCCTACTGCCACAAGGGACAGGTCCACCCAGCATTTGGTCCAAGCACACCCATCTCTGGCAAAGCAGACTACTTCAGTTACCCAGACTGGTGGGCCAGCTATCAAGGCTGCAGGAACTTCTACTCATTTGCTGGCTAGGAGCAGGCTAGGCCGTCCTCTGAGTGTGACCACAGAGGCTCAGCAACAAACCACAGCGGTCAACAACGCATTGAGGGTTGACCACAAACCTGAGAAGCTGTGAAATACACTGGTGGCCCTGTACCATTTCCTTGCTTTAATGCACCTGAAATCAATGTCTTTTCAGAGATCAGAGCCTGCTCGGAAAAGATTCTGGGGGGGAAAGGTGATAAGAAATCTGAGTGGTGGTGTGGGTAACCCTGCAGTGAAAGGTCACATTCATTCCCTTCTAGGTGTGATCAAAGGGGGTTATTTTTTGAGGTGTGAAAGAAGCAGTCAACACAAAAGCACATCATTCTGAAAGCAAGTTCTCTCAGCTGTGCTTGCAGAGAAGCCTTTGCACAGGAATTATCCCTCTAACACCCTGCCTGCTATACCCCTACAGCAATACCATAAAGCAGTCCAACTTACTTCTGGTTTTCAGAGAGTTCAAATTCCTTCTCTACTCTGCTTTTTAGCTTCTGCGATGAAGGAAGACCAAGGGACACTGCCAGCTTTACCAGCTTAATTGCCTCATCTGGAGAATTGGTTTGTTTAGCACAGTTCAAGAACTCATCCATCACAAGGTCACTGTAAGAGCAAAAGCAAAGGGTGGTGGTTCACAGGGCCCGAGGTGAGGTGGCCATGAGCTTACTGCACGCAGCTGCCTTAGGGTGGGAAAGGAGGTGACACTTTTCAGATGACATAACCAGCCAGAGCTGTTACAAGTGCACCTCAGCCTTCACCCCGTACCCATGTGATGCACTTTGGAACTCCTAAAACTTACAGAAAGCAGTAGTGCACAAAAATAGATGGCAGCAGCTCGCTGCCCAGGATGAAAACCCCACCTTTACATCAGTCTAAATAAGCCTCCCCCCTTTACAGCCCCCACAAAGCCTATGCTGTGGCTACTAGAGGTACAGAAACAGTAGGAGAACAGTGGTTAAAATCCCAGGCAGCGTGTCTCTGCCAGAGGCTGCTGTGATGTCCGTGGGCACAGGGAGCCACTGACTCTAGCTCTGCTCCTCCAGCTCCTTCATGTTGTAGGGCTGGCTCTGCTCCTTTGTTACCTTTGACAGCTGCTGCCCATTTGTTGCCTTTCAGCAGGGAAGCAAGTAAGTGTTCACAGCTGGTGCTGCAGGGGAGCAGGGGACACTGCAACCAGACAGCCTTCAGATCCATTTGTAACAACATGGAAACCACCTTCCTTTCACATTCACAACCTAAGAACCACCAACTGCAGTACAATCTCAGAGAATTCCTTTTCCTATTCCCCAAACTGATACAAGGGCTCTGAAGGGACCAGCATGAAGTCTTCCTTCCAGACTAGCAAAAGCTTGCAGAAAAGGGCAAGCACAAAGTGCTGTTAACAGCTGCACTCAGATATGGTCCACTGTTATCGGTCACAATGGAAGTGCAAGGTCTCAGCCAAAAGGAGACTGGGCACACAAAGTCAGAGCCTGGATGTACTCACGTGGGAATCCTATTGATTTGCTGGAAATGCTCCATCATGCTCCTGTTCAAAAGGAAAATTAAAAACAAAATGGGCATAGACAGGTATTAAACATCTGGGACAAAGCCTAGATGAAACACAGGTGAGTTCTATTTCCTGGAGACACCCCCCAGTTCCAGCAGATCCCATTCCAGATGCTTACAGATGCATCCTAACCTAACATCACTGAACAGCTCAACACAGAACACCTTCAAATACTACAGAACAAATGACAAGTGTGACTGGTGACAAGTTTACTTTGAAACCTTAGATGCTTCTAGAAAGGCTCTTACTAATTTTGTGTCCAAGAAACGAGTGCAAAGAAAGCACCTACATTTAACAGAAAATGGCTCAGAACCTCATGTTTGGAGGCTGGATATTTTAACCAGTATTTTAATTTGAGAGCATTCAGGACAGCCGATTCTAGCTTCTGAAGGGTTCTAAAAACGTTCACTTTAGTTTTAATTAGACGTAGGTCTAATTAAGAATTATATGATTCAAACTCTTTAGGAGTTTGGTGAAGAATTCTAAATATTAGGAAATGGGAAGCTGTAAGAAATCAGCTGTTCTTATTAAAGTGACAGGAAGTCCTACCTTGCCACAAGCAAGTGGCCAACGCTCTATGCCATGCTTCCTGTGCTTACTTCCAACCATTTTAAAGACACACAGCTACAGCTTGGTGTCAAAAATGAACAAGAAAATTAAGAAAAAAGCCCAGCAACATCCCCAGCAGGACTGACCCACATCCCTTTTTCTGCAGTAGCATTCCTAGAGAAGCAGCCATTAAGATTTGGATTTTCTGATTACACCAGAGTTACAGCATCACCAAAGAGCTCCTGACAGCCACACACGTACCACGCATCCTGGGTTCTCCCAGCCCTAGAAAACACCACAGTGACACTGCCCAGGGCACTGCCTGTCCATTCCACTGGGGCCTGATCCTTCCCAGATTGCTCGTGGACTGTTTTGATATCTTCTGCACACTTGGCAAATGCCAGCTGAATCTGTGAAATGATCACACTGTTAATGCTAAAACCTCTGCAATCAACGTTATCCGCTTCAATGCCATTTCTCCTACATCCTCTACAGATACTGTAGGTCTGCCCCAGCATGATTTCGTTCTGCCAATTAATAGCAGATGATCTTGGCAGAAAAGAATCTCTCTTCTGTCAGGACAACTGCTCCCACAAGTCAGGCTCCAAAACAACTCTGGAGAGGAGAGCTGTGTTTAGAGATCTAAGGCTTTAGCTGGTTTCTCAAGATGAAGAGTTACGGCAGTGACATCTTTGGCAAAAATCCCTGAATGCTGCCATAAGCACCCCCAGAGATGTGTTATGTTCTTGCTCAACAGCCCTCACTGAAGGATTCCTCTTCCAAACCCTGGTACAGAAGTCATCCCCTTCTGTATTTGAGGTTTCTTTACATACTGAAGACAATCGGAAGAGCTCAGCAGATCTGGACAAACTCAGACAGATCTGGAAACTTGTAATAGCATAAACACAGCAACTGGATCTCAAAGATCTGGGGATAGCGAGACAGCTCAAGCACAGCACAGCCAAGGGACAGCAACCGTGTGCCCACAGCTTCCTTACCTCTTCAGGCTGCTGATCCCTGCTCATCAAGGACAAAAGTTCTTCCAAAAGATCTCGTCTCTTACTAAACCCTAGCTGTTTCATATCTGTTTAGAGAAAAATAGCAGTCAGTAGGATATTTTCTATATGCTAAAGACCATATTTGCATTCTTGTCTCCCCAGCTTAAAAAGCAAAGAACAGGCAAAGAATTTACACAAGTTAAACCTGGGCAGTTGCTTAAGCTACTGCTGCCTGGTAAGCATTCAGTTTCCCCAGACAATGACTTCTAATTCTTACTGGCATTTAAACATGGCACAGCCACGACCTCTCTGACTGGGCAGAACTGATAGCAGAAATTTTCTCTACCACATTAACCTCCCCGCTGCACTCAGGAATAACATCCTTCTTGCCAAAGCATCTGACTGCAGCTCTCTGAGCACCACCAAGTATTCCCCAACACCTCCCGCTGTGCTGCCAGCTTGTATCCGAGCAATGGCCCACGTAGCCACGTGGTTCCCACCAACCTTCCCAGACTGAAGGGATCATTTCCAAGTGGTTGGCTGCATCCAGGGCTTGGAGGAGGTCCAAGATATTTTTAGGACTTGGATAGAAGAGCTGACAAAGGAAGAATCACTTCAGTGAACTGTAACTGTTCTCCACTGTAAAGCTTTAAAGCTTACAGTAAGAAACACTCACCGAAGGGCTCATCTCTTTGTACCATTTCAACACGACATCAATTTGTTCCATCATACACAACAACGAGAAGAATCTTGACCTACAGGAGGGAAAATGGCTCTAATTCAGTAACAATTAGGTCCCACGAAGCACACAGAAGGACCAGATTATTATTTTAATGAATTTACAGGAGCATCTTTAGCTACAATGTCTTAGTATGCTTTTCTTCAAATCAGTATACTCTAAGTTGTTAATTACATTTTGCGACCGCAGCACTTAATTACATTAGCAAAGATGAGTCAGATGCCATGATTACTGTCAAATGGCAAAACTGCCTGAAAGTTTGGTGCCTGAATATATCTGCGATCATCACATGTAACAGAGATGCAGCCACCACATATGTGCTACTTTGTTGTGGTCTCCTAAACTGCCATCCTAAGTGGATAACAGGACTGTAAAAGATTCAGCTGTTAGTATAATGTTGGATGGAGATTATGCTAAACTAAGGAGATGGAAGAGCTGGGTTTACAACCTTCTACTGATCCTTCTCTGTCCTCCTGGGCAGGTAACAGTTCTGTAATGTGAGAGGGACCACTAAAGGAGGTATGACCTTCAATAATGATCATCTCTGATACGTTTTACACATTTGGCCTTCTGACATTTCTGAACTCATGAACTCACTACACTCCAAGATGCTTCATTTCAGTTTGAGAAAGGCCATAAACCAAAAATGAATCCTAGCTACTGCTCTTCTTAAGAGCTTCTTTGTTAACTAATTTCCAAACTGCACACACAATATCTGATGTTTAACAAAGCATCTTCCTGCACAATGTTCAAATCTCAGTTTGTACTCAAATTGATAACAACACTCAAGACACTGAATATTAACCTCACTTCACTCACCAGTACAAATTTAACCGATCCATGTCCAAGAACTTCCAATTGTCTCCCTTCTCCATTGCCTTATTTAAACGATAGGCAAGCTTGATATCCTTAAGATCACAGCACTGCAACAAACAAGTCAGATTTTAAAGCTACCAAATGTAACACTTAACACTTTCTCCCAAGGCTCACTTTCACACAGACAAGTAACAGTTTGACAGCAAACGTTCTTAACAGAATGCAATTCAGCACAGTGACTGCCTGGGCACTTTTCTTACTTGGGACAAATGAGTGACTCCCTGTGGGCAAAAGCAAAGCTGCTGAGTGAGCTACACTGACACTCTCTGGCGTGGAGGTAGCTGACTGCTGCTAGAAGCAGGATGCAGGCACAGAACACAGGCAGCTGTGTTGCTCGGTGTACCAAGAAATGCATGCATCAGGCAAGTTACCAACTGAGAAACATCAAACGAAAAACTGCAGGATTATGTAGGAAGGTTGAAGAAGGTGATGGACACAGGTGAAAAAGAGAATGACACTGAGAGCTAAATCTTACATGACAGGCTGGAAAACTCACAGACAATCCAGGAAAAGCTAGAGGGCTCAAATGACTTCTGATTGCAGAGATGAGTTACTTACCACCTGCATGGCACTGATAAAAAATTTGCCTGAAAGGGAAAAAATGAAATCTGTTAGTTTCCAGCTTTCAGCAAGACGTCCAGCAACCCACTAACCCAGCCTCCCAAGGCACAGACATGACATTTTCAATTAGAAACTGAATGTTCAGCTAAATTTGACAACAGAGCAATACAGGTGAGCTGTCTGAGCCTGGGCAGTTTTACAAAAGCTACGTTCTCTTCTTTGACCTAAGGCAGAGAACACGTGCAACAAAGACAGGTGTTGGAGTACATCATCCACCTCTTCAGCACCCACAGCTGCTCAAGCTGTTACAGCTGCCCCCTCCAACACCTGACTGGCAGATAGATTGAAATTCATACCGTCATCAGGGTCCTGGGGAGTGAAGCTCCTCTTTTCAACATCATCTAGCACCTCAGAGATGATGCCTGATGGGGCAAGATCAACTGTAGGACAAACAAATAAGCAATGTCACATCTCAGCTGCACTATGAACTTTGTTGGTACAGAATCTCCTCCACAAAGACTGAGTAGCCTTTAGCAACTCAAGAAAATAGGTTTTCTTTTCAGCTTGTGCAGTTCACACACAAAGCAGAAGGACTCTTTCATCTTTTTAAGAAGTAATGATACTCCGTAGCATTTTGTTCACTCAACTGGAATCAGACAGAACAGTTAACAAGGCCAGGACTGCATGCCTAAGAAGCTCTATGTGAGGTCAAAAATCAACTGCTCTTATCCATTGCATTTGGAAAGCACTGAAACCAGATGTTACTTGAGATACACTCACAGACAAGGTAATACTGCACATACCAGTTCTATAGAATATAGAGAGAAGATGATCATACGTTGCAAGGCTAGGCTCTGAAAAGCAAAAAGATTGAAATTACCACAACATTCTTAACTGAGCATTATGCTCAAGCTCTGATTCACTGTCTCCAGGCCTTCTGGTCAGGCACTACTCATAATTTACTCAATCACCTCTCTCCCTTTTCACCCTAATGACAGACAGACCTCGTTTACAAACACCGTACTGGAAGAGACAGTATCTAAGCATGAACAATCAGCTGGAGCATCATATTGCTAAGGGACATGGCCAAGCTTCCCTGCTCTAATTTAAAAGCAGTAAAATTTTGTACCTAGCTTTCCTCTCTGCACATCTTTAGTGTATCAGCAAGCTGTTATTTGGGCAAAGCACCCTTCACAACACACCAAATCTGTTGTGCCCACTGCATGCCCACACCTGTCCTTCAAGAGCTAGGTTAACAATATATAACAATTAACAATAACAATAAACACGGTCCTAATTTTAGCATCCAAACACTTTCTTCTGGCTGTGGATTCTGGTTCTCTTACCGATTTCAAGTGCTTCCATCTCCTTTATTACTGGCACAGCCATACTTCTGCCTACACCACCACATCTTCTCAGAGTCTTCAGCACAGCATTAAAGGTTCGCACATTTGGTTGCACTTCCTGCTGAGCCATGTGGTTCAAGAACGTCTTGAAAAACAACAACAAAATCCTTAGTGCTTCACATAAACTTCACACATAACCATCACACACGATGGATCACAGTTTATCATCACTGAAGGAGACAGAGATATTTCCCCAGTCTAAACCTTTTCATAGCCTGCAAGTGAACAACACTGCCTCAAGTGATCACTTCAGGGACAACCACCTCATCTTTAATTAATCTGACTGAGAAACAAGACTGCCAAATGACATCACATCAGATCTTTGAGACTTCTGACCAGAACGTCAAAGAAATTGTTAAGTTTACTAATTACTCTTCCTTACTGATGTTATCACCTCGTTAGTACTGGAATCTCTAATGTTACTACTCCTCTAAATTGCATTTCCAACACCATTAATCACAATTCAGAGAGGAGCTTTAAATCTATTTTTTTAAACTTCCCATTATATCCTATGATTTTATGATCATAATTTCCCAATTACTTTCTGGCTTGGCAGTTCTTGGATCAGTATGTTCTCAGAAAACAAACTGTTCTGCAAGGACAAAGCTGGATTTTGTACATTGTTCACTCCTTAACAGCTAATTGGTATCTAAACCAGCATTAATTCCTTTGCAGCAGATACTGATAACTTCTTACAAAGCTCATTTTCAGCATCAGTCTGTGAACAATTGCAAACTTACAATGCAGACTCAGTCCCTGCATTATTAGCCCTTTCTTTTACCTGCTTACCTTGATTAATTCCCATCTTTCCAGGAACCTGTCCTTCAGAAATGGGACTGCTGTAATCAGCGCATTGAAGGTGTGCACATCAGCTGGAAAACGTAACAAAAAACAAGCCTAATTCATTCCAACTGACAACAACATTCCGTGGAGAACTACTTGTTGTAACATGGCTCAGTCTTTGGCGAAGTTCTCATGCAAACCTGTTTCCAGTGTGCCAGCCACACGCCAGCTGCACTGAACTCAGCAGTTTGCACTCAGCTCCCATGATCCAGCTGAGGTCCGTACCCCTGCGCCAATCATCACTGCCATGAACAAAACATTCACATACCCACAACTCCTTTCTACTACTTAGAAGACCATCATTCAAAACAGGAGATGCTTACCCTTGTGCCTGTCATTCAGCAGTTCTGTGTACATGTCATAAGCTTTAGCAGAAGCCCCGTGCTGGAAAAAATAAATGAATTAAGCAAATAAACGATCTCTGCATGTGAGATTTCACAAGTTGAAAAAAGCCCTCCTAGCACTAAAGAGAATTTTACCTTCACCATCCCACGGATCATTGTGCAGTAGGAGTGGGCGTTCCTCTCTGGCATTATCTTAAATATCCTTTCAGCACTGTTGTTTTCCCTGGAATTGACACACGAGCTCAATGCTAACGAACTCAATAAAAGGTATCTTTAGGGCTGGCACTCAAAACACATCCATCCTCACCCTTTGAACTATTCTACAATCACTTTCTAGATCTCCACCAATGCTTCAAAAATTTAGCCAATGCAGATGTTCTAAAGATTAATATCTGCAAGTATGGACTGCTAGTAAGTCTTCATATCATTTTTCTAATGACAGTGTGAGTGCACAGCACTCTGGAAACAGGAATACTGGCAACACTTCCTGTACCTCCACCTAGAGGCAGATGGGTGCGATCCTCTCTGGGGAGGTCTCTTTGGAGTCTCCTGCTCTGAAGCATTCACCTGAAAAGATTTTTGCAAAGTGAGAATCCAAAGTTACAATTAAACATCAAATGATGTGTTTTAGTTACAGAAATTCAACAGCAATTTTTACGTTACCAAAGATGAGTATCTTGAATGAGTTACAATAAAATTATTTAGACTATGATATTTAAGGAGTGATAATGAGATTAAAAATACTGTTTGTTACTAAAAATACAAGATGAATTAAATGCATTTGTGGAGTGGAAGGGAATAATTACATCATACAAAGTATAAAACCCTCTCTCTCTCAACAATCATCCCAGGGACAGGTGCTGCCAAACACATCTATTGTTGCATCCACGGACTGATTCTCTGAGCTGTCAACAAGAAGCCCTCAACTTCATTAAATCTTCATTAGAGAAGTCTTTGGAGGTAAACGATAAAACCAAATCTGGTAATGGAAACGGGTATTTAAACACAGTTCAGCAGAACTAGTCAATACAAGATTCCAGATATTAAGCTCAGCTTTTGCTGGTAGGTCAGACACAGGATTTTTGTAACTGCTGTATTTCTAGGAGATGCTGACTGCATCTGACCTGCCTCACACCATCTGCCAGGTAAATGGGCACAGGGAAAAACCTTGAAATCACCTTAATATGCTCTTGCAACTTAAAAAAGAGAGAAATAGAGCTCAAAGCTTTTTCATACCTCTGATTCTTCCAAATCCTCTTTTTCTTCAGATTCCTTTTCCTGAGTAGATTCTCCATCTCCATAAAAGCATAACAAATCTAAAAGGCTGTTTGTGGTCTCCAGAGATACAGGCGTACCTACAGGAAATAATGATGTACAGCACTCACAAGAAATGAAAAAACATCATCATTCTAAGTACAGTTGTAACAGATTACTATTTTCTCTTCTGACAAAGAAGTTCTCTAGCAATTCTGTGATATAGAGATATGAAATTAACACCTTAACCAACCTACTTATAGTAGAAGATAACTTCAGCAGTGGACATGAGTATTTCTGCTTCTGTTAGTGTCACTGAATGAGTTTTTCTGATCATGTGGGAGAAGGAAGTAGCAGCTGGCAGCCCGAACTGTGAACAACAACTGAAATGTCAGCTGCTTTTCCTGACTACAGCTTGCTTTGAGATACTGGGTGATTCACTTCCTAGCATACAAATTTAAAACCGACAAATGAGCAACACTGTCATGAAATTGCCTCCATACAAAGCCTAGACCTCCTCCAGTGGTAGTTACCCTGTGCAAAGAGAGAATTCTATATTTATGCATGGGTCAAATGACATTCCCCTGCAGACAAGTGGCAACACATGAACCAGCTACATTTCTCATTCAAGGGGACTATCTCACATTAATTAGCCTGTGCCACAGAATCACAGAATGGCCAGGGTTGGAAGGAACCTCAAGGATCATGAATCTCCAACCCCCTGCCACATGCAGGGCCACCAACCTCCCCATTTAATACCAGACCAGGCTGCCCAGGGCCCCATCCAACCTGGCCTTGAACACCTCCAGGGACGGGGCATCCACAGCCTCTCTGGGCAGCTGTTCCAGCACCTCACCACTCTCTCTGTAAAGAACTGTGCCAGCTACTAAAAGAAGTTTTTGCACGATTTAAGCAGAGCTCCATCCTGGAACCTGGCAGGTGATGACCATACCTGCTTGTAGGAGCTGATCAAACAGGTCCACTGAAGCTTTCACCATTCGGAGGTTGATGCGCTCTTTCAGAGCTTCCTCACTCACACCTTCAATCTGAGGTGTACATATCTCAGGCATCAAACTCTAAAAGCACAGAGGACAAGTCAAGCATATGCTCCAACCTCATCATTACAACACTAGTTAACAAAATCAACTGTTAACATTAGTTTTGGCCCAGTCTTACAGTTGATTTCACTACCTGACAATACACAAACACAATGAAAATGAACAGCAAAAAGCTTACTGGTATGTTAGGTTCAGCAAGAATCTTGTCAAAGAAGTGAGGAAATTCCTTAATAATATATTTGGCAGCATTTCTCCCAGACTCCTTCGACAATGAGAACAGACGCTGCATAGGAAAGAGAGAACAAGAGTTTGATGAAACATGTAACTAAAAGGCTGAGAGGAAGGAAGAACAGTTTCCATAATATAGAGGGGTCCAATGGGACCAAATGAAACTCACGCTTTTTCTTCAACTCTTAATAAAGGCACAGGGAAAAGATGACATTCCAGATACATTTTCTGGTATAATAACAAGGTAAGCATGTCTATTCCTTAAATTACACTGTAATATACTTCTCTATTACTTAGCTATGGATCAGATGCCTTAAATCTCACATTAGTACCTCAAGATTCTCTTCTTAGACACATGGCATGAGGAAGTTTCTCTCTATTTTGTATCTACATTTGCTGGCATCAGCCAACTTTAAACCACCCAGCTGTTCATTGCTAAAGCTAAGATTGCCAGGGGCTGACTAGAATGGTTAATTAATCACATGCTGTTTGTGTAGTAACAAGCATACCACTAACTACCTGGTTTTAAATTACACATAATTCAACTTAAATAAACTGCAATCACAAAATCTGTACATAGCACTGACTCACATTCTATACCCAATGTATGCAAATACAGCTACAATGAGTTAAATGCCTAGCCTAAAGACTTACTGTAGGATTCCAACTAGACAGCTATCAAGGATTTCATGGGAAATACTCACAGCAGTGGCTGAATTTCTTGGCATAAGGTAAGGGTCATCCTGGAACATATAATGAGCAGCAGTAGGATCCTGTAGGAAGGAGAACCCAGGACTGAAACTTTTTGTTATGTACTCAGGCACAGTGCCTCATGGAATGGAGGCATTACGGACAGCTCCACCATAAGTACCACCTCAACTGCATGCTACAAAAATTCCACACTCAGAATGGGTTCAGCTATTTGGAAACTGTTTAAAAAGCATCTGCATTACGCACACACATGCGGGCTAACAGAGCAACTACAAAATGGTCTTTACTGTAACAGGGCAAGCACTGAGTGCAAAGAAAGTAAGATCAGCACCTCTAACAGTCTCAGGAGACCTGAGATGATTTGCAAAATTTAGAATCATAGAATGGCCTGGGTTGAAAAGGATCACAATGATCATCCAGTTCCAACCCCCTGCTATGTGCAGGGTCGCCAACCAGCAGACCAGGCTGCCCAGAGCCACATCCAGCCTGGCCTTGAATGCCTCCAGGGATGGGGCATCCACAGCCTCCTTGGGCAACCTGTTCCAGTGTGTCACCACCCTCTGGATGAAAAACTTCCTCCTAACATCTAACCTAAACCTCCCGTCTCAATTTAAAACCATTCCCCCTTGCCCTATCAATATCCACCCTCGTAAACAGCCATTCCCCCTCCTGTTTATATGCTCCCTTCAAATACTGGAAGGCCACAATGAGGTCTCCCTGGAGCCTTCTCTTTTCCAAGCTAAACAATCCCAGTTCCCTCAACTTTCCTCATAGAAGAGGTGCCCCAGCCCCTCCTGATTTTTGCAAAAGCCTGATAAAAATGCACAGCTTTCACTGATAGTTGAGCAAAAGTGAGCTGAGCAAAAGTGAAACTGTTAAAAAAACCAAACACGATGTATGAGTTCTACCTTCTATTTCTGGCCAAAGTAGAAGTCAGAGCCTTCAGAGTGACAAGTAGTGTGCAAGATGATGCACAAACCAACCCCTATCTGTGATCATAACAAAACTACTCACCCTTTTTACAGTAGAAGCCAATGTTTGGAGAACTGCTAGTTTATCCCTAGGTGAAAAAGAAGCTTTCATTAATACTAGGTTGCACATTTTTAATGTTAGGCAGCTTAAGTACAGGATTGTAAAGATTTTCAGTTCTAAAAAAATAGGCGTTTTTGCTTCACTTAAAAAACATGACTTTTCACAATGGGAACTGGAAGAACAGTCTGTCCTCGAACCACAGGAAAGACAAGACTGAGAAAAAAAAACCAACAAAACAAAACAGAAAAGAATTTAAGCCTCCTGCTATGAACACTGCCTTTATTATACATTACCAGAGAACATTCAGAAAGAACAAAGAAAAAAATCCTTGGAATGCTCTTCTCAGAGCCCCTGAAGAGTATCCCAGCTGTGAAGATGGATACATGAGTTCCTCTCTTCTACCTATGGATCCTTAAGACTTTGGTTATGTTTCAGGCAAACAAGGAACAGACTACTGAAAGCGTTCAGGTGCAGGTGGTCTTATTTGGAGCTTGCATGCAGACATCATTTGGCTATTTATTTAATTTCTGCTGTACTGTCCTGCAATTTCAGATTAAGTCCTTTAGAGTATTAGGAAAATCCCAACAAAATAACTTTTGTTCCACTGCATCATTTCTAAACAGGATTTTAGCCTGCAGCTTATGAATGGTCGAATTATGAATTATGAAAAAGTAACAGAACAATACTTTCAACTGCAATTCTTTTAACTGTTTCCAAAAAAGAGGGCAGGAACAGAGTACACATACTCTGCACAAAGAGGAAGGATGACAAATATTCTTAGAGCATTCAGTCAGCAGCAAATCCATTACTGGGACATTAAGTCTAAGAGTAGAACAACATGATTTCTCTTTTTCAACACCTTCCAATGAAATACTAATTAAAACCAACATAAACAACGCTTTTTTTTTCCCCTCAGAGATAAAAAGCCTCTTTCAGCAGTTAGCAATGTAAGATTGTCTTCTACCACAACCAAGTTCCAATCTCATTCACAGACAAGATTAAATTTAGCTGTCAAGCAGTGATGCTTTTTTCTAGGCCAAGACACATTCCTATAGTACACACTCACCAAGTTTTCCTTCGTGGGAGCACTATTTCTTCTCGAGCATCTACAAGAAACAAAATCATTATTAGAAAAAAATAGAAAACCCCAACCTAAGGAAAACCAATTATTTAAGCTAATATAGTCAAAAGTACTTAATCAAAGCCTTCAAAACCACAGTGTGATATAGACCACTACATCAGGTAACAGAAGAAGCTGGCAGCAGAAGTCCTGTGTGTAGACAGGATCACAAGTTTGAGTTTTCTTCTACTTCAGAGAGACCTATCCACCTACTCATAAACATTTCCATAATCATCCTTATCCTGTATCTTACATCTTGAGCTGTATTCTCTAGAGTAAGTGACAACTCCTTGTCATTGGATGTTGGGGATATCAAAACCTTATTCCATTTCAAACAGTAATTGGGCAGCTCATGGATTGGACATGGATAGCTGGCTGGAGTGAGGAGGACCAAACAAATTAAGCCAGGAAATCACTGCACAGTGAAGATGATAAGAAAGTAAAGAGGGGAAAGATGGCACTCACTATCTCCTTTGTATGACAAACTATGCTGTGTGGAAGCTGGAAAATGAAAGAACTCCTAATTACAGCATCGTACCTTCTGAGTTTTCAACAGTCTTCCCAAGAGCTGTATTAGTAGAAGAGCACCTGTAAACCAATCAGAGTTTTGAAAGAATAGAGGTCAAACTAATAGAGCAAAGCTATATCAACGAAGTTCTGGACAAATCAAAAATTTGTAATTGAATTTGAGGGTAGTGTGGCTATAAAGTAGCTTTCATGAATAGTGGCATCTAAGAAAGCAAATTGTGAACATAAATTAAAGAAGGCTGCCAGAGAGGTCATGGAGTCTCCCCTGAAGATATTCAAGACCCTTCTGGATGCTGAAGATGCTGTTAATACGCCTAAATGCTTTAAAGTGACACGTAAAAACTGCTGCCACTTGCTAGGTATTTATATACAGGCCATGCCCTCATCATCTCAGACACGAGCCACGCTTTGCCCATACACAGCACAGCAGGCACAGTAGCCTTTCACTCGAGGAACACCTTTAAGTCAACCCCAATCTGCCGCTTATGCAGGTATTAGGCCACTTTAACACCTCGAGCCCAAGCCTGTGGTGCAGAGAGACCCAAGAGAAAACTCCAACTCTGCCAGGCCGCCTCACGCCTCCGAGGCCGCACCACGCATGCGCACAGCGCGCCCCCACATGCTCACAGCGCCGCACATGCGCGTCTTTTCGCGCCTTTCGTGCCTTAACTCCCCTCCTCATCCCTTCACTGCCTTCGCTCCTCTCTCCTCGCTCTGAAGGAATGGTGGAGCCTTACCGGCCGCACCGCCCGCTCAGCGACAGCACTCGATGCCAGGAGCTCACCCCCACCCGCCGTGCCGCCATGCCGGCCCTCGCGCAGCGATCTGTGGGAAGGAAGGCACTCTCACTCCTGCGGCGGCGGGGGATAAGCTCTCCGTCCCGCCTCCCCCCGGCGGTGTGTGGTAGCGCCCGGCCCCGCCTTTCCGTCCGCCGCTAGGACCGCGTGCTTCCGCCCTCGGCTGCTCGGCGGCTCCGAGCGCTGTTTCGGGGAGATCTGCCCGTTCGCTATGAGGCCGCCGAAAGCAGTGCCGTGGTGGCGGTTCGCCAAGGTCTCCTTCGGGTTGTACACCGCCGAAGAGATCAGGTGAGGATCCGAGGCGCGCTGCGTCCTGCCGCCTTCCAGCCGAGCGGGGGTGCGTGCGCCGCCTAAAGGACCGCAACTCCCAGGGTGCCTTGCGCGGCGGCGGCAGTACACAGCTATGGGCTTTGGGCGCGCAGCATGCCGGGATGTGTAGTCTGCCTGCGTCCCGGCCGCAGTGGCAAATGGTTTTCCCCCACCATGGTCGCTGAGTGCTGGGGTGCTGCGTTCTCTGTAGGGAAGACGGAAGAGTTCTATGGCATGGGGCAGCCGGTGACGTTACGTGACTTCCTCATGCGGTTGTTAAATATATAAGAGATGTATTTTACCGTGGTGCAGGCAGCCCTATTGATATGTCCGTGTGTGCCCAGCATGCTTGCAGAAAGGTGTTTTCATCAGTCAGTGTCAATGCTGGCTGTAACATTAAAGCGTATTTCCCATTTTTCTTGTGTTGTTTTTTTTTTTTTTCTGCCACTGATTTTTATCCTTTTCTACTTCAGGAAACTGAGCGTAAAAGCCATAACAAATCCTCAGTATTTGGATAACGTGGGCAATCCTTCTGTTAATGGATTGTACGACCTGGCTCTGGGGCCTCCTGATTCCAAAGAAGCGTGTGCAACGTGCATGCAGAACTTCAGCAACTGCCCAGGGCACTTTGGCCATATAGAACTGCCTCTGACTGTCTACAACCCTCTGTTTTTTGATGTATGTATGCTTAATTGTTGTCTCACAACTGAAGTGAGGGATGGTGTCCAGCAACTACCTACTTTTATCCTAGAGTTTCCAAATGGACAGTCAGGTCCTGTTCAAGCTCACAACAGAGATATTTGTGTATTTGTACCTGCAGGTCCTTGTATACCAGAAAACTAGGTCATTGTGAATGATACTTGACTACTTATATAGCATTACTCTTGAGTGACAACACATATGCAATCTAATAAATCTACCAGAATAACTTTTTTTCCCCTCTTTTTGTTCCAGAAACTATACCTTCTAATTCGAGGTTCTTGTTTAAATTGTCACATGCTGACATGTACTCGAGCTGTGGTTCATTTGCTGCTAAGTCAACTGAAGGTTCTGGAGCATGGGTTGCTTCATGCTGTCCATGATCTTGAAGTCATCTTAAATAGGGCAAGTAGTCTGTCTTTCTCCAATTTTTTTTTTTTTTTTTTTAGTTGATAGTGCTGTAATTACAAACCTATCTATATTCTATTTCTTTCAGTTTTTAGAGCAAAGTGCAGATGCAACAGCTCTAGAAATTGAAGAAGAATTAAATCGCCATGTTGATGAAATATTGCAAAGTCAAGAACTGAGTGATCAGTGTTCAAACGTAAGTAGAATCAGTGCTCCTCTTGGGACCTCAAATTTTGTCTGTGTAATATAATAATGTACAGAGGAAAGTCTGCGTTTGATTATGCAGACTCTAGAATTACTTTTTGAGTTTTGAACTGTGTTACATTTAGAGTAAAATGTGTAAAAATATCTTTTTCCCTGGCCCAAAGTTTGAGTAACAATTAGCTTTGTATGAAATATGCTTTCTTTTCTGCTTTCTGTTTTTGCTCACCAGGTGAAAAATGTTTGTGAGTGTAGAAATAAATTGATATCCCAGTTCTGGAAAGCACATATGACTTCGAAGAAATGCCCAAACTGCAAGTAAGTTTAGCTATGTGAGGAATTAAATAGGTGGTGTGAAGTCAAATAGTGTAAGTCTCTTTTTTTTTTCTGTTTTCCTTTAAGATCAAGGAGATCACTGGTGCGAAAAGAACATAACAGCAAGCTGACAGTAACTTACCCTTCTACAGTGTTTCATAAGGCAGGAGTGGAAGGTGTCACGGATGAACCAGTAGGTAAGATGTTTGCCTTCTGCTCAAATATGTTTGCACTTACTTCCCTGTATTTAAGATGGACAAATTCCTAACAATGAATATGAGCTTTTGACTTCTGTATTAAAAAAATAATAATAATAATAATAAAAACAAAAGGAAAAAACACAGTAAGTTCAGCAGTAGATTACCCAGTTTCCATTAAATTCCAGGTGTCTGCTTTAGCATTCCATCTGTGACACCTTCAACAAAGGCAGGAAAGTGTGGATATCCCAGTGGTACTACTTTTGAGTGACATGAGGTTGTCAAATACTACTTTGGGCTTTCTATCTCTACACTCCTTAGAGCAGCTCCCAGTCTGGTGGCGTGTTTTGTTATCTTAGTCATTTAAATAGTTGTTCTGGATAGTCAGGGGAGTTGCCACAATTAGAATAGCTTGCCTTATTCTTGTAGACACTTCCAATGTTCACATGTGAAGTATTATTAAGAAATATTTCCTTCCTGTCAGCTTGCAAAGACCAAGGTATTTCAGGTGAATCTTGGTCTCATTAGTAATTCTTGTCTTACGCTTGTGACTTTTTGAGCAACAGGCAGACTCTTCATTTTTGTTTTGATCTGTGGATGTGATCATTTAAATAAGTGGTACAGTTTGCTGTTAATCAAATAAAACATGCTTCAGCTGCTAGGGATGAGTTTTGTTTCATTTACTTTTATGTGACCACTGGATGATAATATAAGGCTTACTTTTTCAGTACTGAGAAGACTCTTTGATTAACGTTTGCTTTTAGGATATGAAATTAATGACACTACTTTAAAGAAGGTAGCACATCAAATAGATACATTGGTTACTATTTTCAATCTTTCCCTTTGCTGGAAACACCACTGTAAGCAAAAAAAAAAAAAACCCAGCCCTTTCAAACTAACTTATTATTCTCACCCCTCTCCCCTTTTTCTTTCCTTTTAGCTATTGATGAAACTCAGTTAGGGAAGAGAGGATACCTGACACCAATGACTGCCAAGGACTTTGTCTTGGCTCTGTGGAAGAATGAAGGTAATGTTTGTTCCTGTGTGAATTCCTTTTCAAATCTGTACATTTGCCTTAAGAGCTCTTGGTTGAAAGATTGATTTTTAGGGACAAATAGGGCTGGTTCCTAGTAAAGGCAGAGCATTTGGTGACCTAGTTTGATCAGCTGTTATCAAATTGCTATTTCTCAAAGCTTGGTTGTTGTTTATGGAGAATATAATGTCTGTGTGGCTCTGTGTTTACTATTCCCCATGGTTTTATTGGTTGAAGACTGAATGTTTTGAGTTTCCTGTGCACTGAATGTGCATACAGTGGGAAAGAAAAATTGAGGGATTTCATGTTGTAGTCACAGCCAGTAGCTGTGAACTGTTTCCTCCAGCTCTCTTGACATTTTTCTTTTGTTGTGCTCTGTATTTCCATTCATAATTGTTTCTAAAAAAAGATGTGACCAAGAAGAACAATAACATTCTTTTTAAAGTACTTTTGCCCAAATGTTCTTTTAAACAAGCTCTCTTGTATTTAACTTGGCAGAGTCTTTTGACTTGATTGACCAAGCGTATCTGGGGGTTTGAATTCTCAAACAAAAGCAGTGATGGTGTGTTTATCTCTTCAGGTTTCTTTCTGCGTTACCTCTTCCCTGGGATGGATCCCCATAAGGACTCAGCTTTCAGCCCAGATATGTTTTTTTTAGATCTGCTTGTAGTTCCACCTTCAAGGTAAAAATTCCCCAAACAAGCACAGAAGAAGTCACAGAGTTTAGCACATCTCCTGAGGAGTCAGAAGATGCATGCTAGTTTTTACAAAAGCATATTTTGGTATTAATATTTCAACTTACAGAATATGTGAATATTATGGCTGTATGGTGCAGCAGAATTTCTTGTTATGGAATCATTCCTCTTTTATGACTGCCTCAGTATAATAAATGAAGTTTTAAATGCTCTCTGTTAGTTCAGAGGCATTATGTTTCACGCATTGAAGAATTAGCTCAGAATGCTTGGGGCTTATTATGTTATCTTTTGGCAATGTTAATTTTCTAAAATGATTTTGATCTGCTGTAGGTATCGTCCTATAAATCGTGTTGGAGATCGGATGTTTACAAATGGTCAGACTGTGAACCTTCAGGCTGTCATGAAAGATGCCACCCTGATCAGGAAGCTCTTGGTTTTCATGGCAAAAGAACAGTGCCAGCCAATTAAAATTGTAGAAGACAAAATCCAAACAGTAAGAGTTGCTGGTTATTTTATTATCTGCTTTTTTGATATATGGTTACAGTTCATGGTAGGCTCCTGTTCATACTGTTCCAGTAACAGGTTTTGCTTGGACTGCTGGAATGTATGCTGCTAGATCTGTTTTCCATACATATTTTTCCTTGTGTCTCTTTCTACTCAGCTACCTGCTGCAAAAAGCTAGAACACTTAATGTATACTTCCTTAATGCTTGTTTTGTGTTAGACTACTTTGTGAGACACAGCAGACTCCTGTTACTGGAAAATGAAATATGGACAGCAGAAACAGTTTAGAATAAATCTTCAACATCTTATTGAATGAAAAATGGTGGAGGGGGAAGCTACTGTATCTCCTAGGCCTAGCAGGGCACTAAGATGATCAGAGGGCTGGAGAAAAGGTTGAGGGAACTGGGCTTGTTTGACTTGGAGAAGAGAAGGCTCCAGGGAGACTTCATTGTGGCCTTCCAGTACTTGAAGGAAGCATATGAACAGGAGGTGGGCTGGCTATTTACGACGGTGGGTAGTGATAGGACAAGGGGGAATGGTTTTAAACTGAGACAGGGGAGGTTTCGGTTAGATAATAGAAGGAAGTTTTTCATCCAGAGGGTGGTGAAGCACTGGAACAGGTTGCCCAAGGAGGCTGTGGATGCCCCATCCCTGGAGGCATTCAAGGCCAGGCTGGATGTGGCTCTGGGCAGCCTGGTCTGCTGGTTGGCTGAGGAGGAAAGGGGGGATGTTGAAACTAGATGATCTTTGAGGTCCTTTTCAACCCAGGCCATTCTATGAAGTGTAATCTTGGTTGTTTTTAACCATAAAAGTAATTAGTAACAATGCTTGCTTGCTTCCAACCAGTTTATGTGATAATATAGTAGGAATGAAGTGTGTCACTATTATTGATCCAAGCTATGTGGCTTCATACTGTTTTTCTGTATCAATATTGAGAAGCCTTGCAAGGAGAAAACTTCTGTGTTCGGGCTGTGAATCACAGGGTTCCTCCACAGAGGCGCTGACTGTAGGTTGGACTGTGAGTTTGCAGAGCATTAAATATCTGTGCAATCACTCATTTAAGTCCTGGAAGCCCTTCAGAAAAAATAACTGACATACAGTGTGCAACAGTTTGTGTGGAGTTTTAAGGCATGTATCCTTTGCCCTTGAGATTCCCACTTTGAGAACATAACTGTGAAGAAAAATAAGCTAGATTCAATCTGGATTATATACTGAGCTTTTGCTTGGGTTTGTTCTGTCTTATGGTTATACACTTTTTTTTGAGTGTCATCAGTGTTCCAGCTATTTGCTTCCATTGATATGAAGCCTAATATTTTTCTGGAAGTCTCTGTGGTGCTGTGCACAACTGGAGGAAATCCTGTATTTCTGGCAGATATGCTCACTGCAATGTACTGTTCTACAAAGGAAGAAACTTGTCTCATTTGGAGTAAAAAATAGTGCAGGTTAACCAACACATGTAACCTACAGAGCAGAAACAAATCATAAACACGCTGAATGCTTTTGTTTTAGATTTGTTTATAAATTGTGTTATTAAGAATTCTTTGATATTGGATGTAATTTCAGCTGGATATGGTTTACATCCTGAAGTGTAAGGGTTTTCAATACGTTTTAGTTACTGAAAATGTAACCACTAGGTGGGGATGTGCCCTTAAAAAGTGTGTACAGACTTCTGGACTGTGAGAACAAAGTGATGCAAGCTCTCAGATTTGTGCTTTTATTTTAACATTGGGCTTTCCAGTAGCATGGTGGTTCTTAGCCCACACAAACTAGCCAGTAAAAAAGCTAATCTAGAAAGAGGACTGTTTGCCAAGCAGTCAGTTATTAAAATGCTTCTGGAATATAGCTGCAATCTGTGGAGATCTCTTTATGTTTCTAAATCTTGACATCAGACCTCTCTGAACACCTAACTGTAATGACAGTTTCAAATTAGTTTCATGGATGAGTTGCATTTGCTATGTCATGTGATAATCAGCAAGTATTTTTTTGTTAAATCCAAATTGTTTCTGTAGGAGACAGGGGAGAGTGAGCCTCTGGACCGTTCCGTGTTGGCAACGATTCCAGGACAGACCATTGCAGACAAGCTTTATAACGCTTGGATTCGTCTTCAGACCCACGTCAACATTGTGTTTGACAGTGACATGGACAAATTGATGACTGAGAAATACCCTGGTATTCGTCAGGTGGGTAACAGGGAGGGTCTTAAACTCTGATCTTTGTGTATCACCGGCAGCAAAAGGGAGAGAAATGGATGGAATAAGAAATAAGTGAAATACTTGCGGTCAGTACGTTGGCGTTCTCATGATTCTCATTGCTGTAATGTCTTGAGAATCTGCCTGATGTTGCACACTTTTATTTTTCACCATTTAATTGTTAACTTTTGTTTTCAAAGCTATTAGAGAAAAAGGAAGGACTGTTCCGCAAGCACATGATGGGAAAACGTGTGGATTTTGCAGCTCGATCGGTCATTTGCCCTGATATGTACATTGGTACCAATGAGATTGGCATTCCCATGGTAAGAAGAAATAAAGGAGTACCTCCTATGATACTGAACTGTACAGCAGTGCTTTCAGCTACACAGAAAGCAGTTTAAAATGGAGAGGTTTACTGATTTTTGCCTAGATTTTATTCCACCTTACCAGTGTGTTAATGAAGGAATATTGAAGAGCAAGAAATTCTTACTGTTATACTCAACACTAAGCCTAGAAAAAAGGATGGAAAAAGAGGAGCTGCCCTTGCTTCCTTGGTTAATGAATTAGTAAAATTTCATAAGTAGGTCCTGTTTCAATGTTGATCTTTGTACAGTGTATCCTGTAACAGGCCTGACAGCCTTAAAGAAAAGTCCATAGGTATGTTACAGCCTTCATCCTTAATGAGTCTCAGAGATTAAACCAATCCTGAACTTATAAACAGTCTTTTCTGCTTGCCTACATGAGAACAGTGAGCCTGATGGTTATGCAGTTTTTATCTTTATTATAAGTTTGTTTGCAGAATCTAAAACAGTGCTTTTTTTTTTAATTACTAATTCAGTGTTTCTCTTCTGCTCCAGCTGAAAATCATAAGGCTATAGTTTACTGCTCTTAAAGTGCAGATTTTAAAGCAGAAATGCATCCATTTGGCATGGCAATAGATTGAGAAAGAATTTCTGTTTACATTTTATGAATTAACAGACAACCCTATTTTCTCAGTAACTTGTTATTATTTTTAAAGCAAAAGCTGAACAACTAGTTGTTTCTCTCCTCTCTTCCTTCCTGTCCAGGTATTTGCTACCAAACTGACCTATCCTCAGCCAGTCACTCCCTGGAATGTCAAAGAGCTGAGGCAGGCTGTCATAAATGGCCCAAAGGTTCACCCTGGGGCTTCCATGGTCATTAATGAAGATGGATCTCGTACAGTGCTGAGTGCAAGCAGCTTGACCCAGAGAGAAGCTATAGCTAAGCAGCTTCTCACGCCTTCTTCAGGTGCACCCCAGTCAGGACTGAAGATTGTGAGTACAACAAAGACTTGGCTTATCAGAACCTTCACTTTATGGTTGGGTTTTTTGTTCTTACTAGTGATTCTCAAACATGCTCACAAAAGCTCCCTGGGCAAGGTTATCTTGTCTTTTAGCATGTGGCTTGGGAAAGGTTAAGGTGCTGTGTGAGAGGAAAAGCTTCGTGCTGTTTGGAGTTTTAGTAGCCATTTTTTCATCCTCAGTATCTCTCAATGTGCAGTGTGTGGCATTCATCTTGCCAAGATGCTGAACAGTCACTCTTACAGCTCTTACAGTTTTTGGGCAGTCTTAATAGTATGAAAGGTAAAATACAGCTTTATTTCATTATTTTTGCATTCCTCTGCCTCCTTGTCTTCAGCTAAAGTTAGTGGGTTTTTTAATCTTCTTTTGAAATACTAAAATATCTTGCTTGGAGCAGTTCTGTGATAGTAGCTCAGGTGGCTGAAATTCAGTATACTAACAGAGTAGATATGACACAAGCAGTTTGTATGACCTGTCTGTCATGATGGGGTACCCACTGACAGAGCTGCATGTCCCAGATAAAGCGTGGTGAAAGGAGGTGCTTTTGGTATCATGTGAAGTGGGAGTGCATGCATAGTAGATATCCTGTTGACCAGTACAGTGGTTTATGGAGAGGGCTGCAGCTCCCAAACGTTTGCCAAAGGAAACTCTGCTTTATTTGTTTTTAATTTGGTGACATTTGAAACTGTGGTTCTCACATTTGTGTGCTGTGGCAGAAAAGCACTTGTGAATTGCTGTGCTAAAGCTAAGCTTTTTTTCAGTAGGTTTTGTGAAGGGATTTTATTTTGGTGCATGTTTTTGGGGCTGAGAGTAATCCTTCAGGGCTACACAGAATCCTACATGGTAAATATGTAATGAAGGAAAGGAGTTTTGACACGTGTTTAAACTAGGTGTGAAGGGGGAAGGGGACAAAATGAGGACTGCTGGGACTGAGGGGCAGTTCGAGGCTCCAAACAGAACTTGATGGGTGGAGACAGTGGAGTTCAAAGGCTTGGAGAGGGGTGGGGGGATGCTGCTTCTCTTAAGTGCTTGTATACTAATGCGCGTAGCATGGGGAATAAACAGGAAGAGCTGGAGTTCTGCGTGCGGTTGCGAGGTCATGATCTCATTGCAATCACGGAGACGTGGTGGGACAGCTCGCATGACTGCAATGTTATCATGGAGGGCTATGTGCTTTTTAGGAAAGATCGGCTGGCTAGGCGGGGTGGTGGAGTTGCTCTTTATGTGAGAGAGCAGCTAGAATGTATTGGACCTCACTTGGAGGAGAGTGATGTAGCAGTGGAGAGCTTATGGGTGAGAATCAAGGGACAGGCTGGTAAGGGTGACACTGTTGTGGGGGTATACTACAGGCCCCATGATCAGGATGAGGAGGTCGATGAGGCCTTCCATAAGCAACTGGATGTAGCGTCACGTTCCCAGGCACTGGTGCTTATGGGGGACTTCAATTATCTAGATATTTGCTGGACGACCAACATGGCCAGGCACACATGGTCCAGATGGTTCTTGCAGTGCGTTGAAGACAACTTTCTGATGCAGGTGGTGGAGGAACCGACGCGGGGAGGGGTGTTACTGGACCTTATTCTCACCAACGGGGATGGACTTGTTAAGGAAGTAAAGGTTGGGGGCAGCTTGGGTTGTAGTGATCATGAGATGGTGGAGTTCAAGATTCTGAGTGGAAGAAGCAAAGCAATAAGTAGGATTGCTACCCTGGACTTCAGGAGAGCCAACTTCGATCTCTTGCGGGACCTACTTGGAGCTATCCCGTGGGCTCGGGTGTTAGAAGGTAAGGGGGCCTCTGAGAGCTGGTCAGCATTTAAACAGCTCTTCTTCCAAGCTCAGGATCGGTGTGTCCCTGTGAGCAAGAAATCGGGAAAAGGTGGCAGGAGACCTGTGTGGATGAGCAAGGAGCTCATGCGCAAGCTCAAAGGAAAGAAGAAGGTCCATGAAATGTGGAAAAAGGGTCTGACCACTTGGGAAGAATATAGGAATGTAGTCAGGGCCTGCAGGGATGCAACGAGGAAGGCTAAAGCCCGTCTGGAATTGAATCTGGCTAAAGTGAGAAAGGATAATAAAAAAGGCTTCTTTTCAAGTATGTTAATAGCAAAAGGAAAACTAGGGAGAATGTGGGCCCCTTACTAAGTGAGGGGGGGGTCCTCGTAACGGGGGATGCTGAGAAGGCAGATACTGAATGCCTTCTTTACTTCCGTCTTCAGTGAAAAGGCTCTCCCTCAGGTTTCCCACACCCTGGAGGTTAGTGAGAGGGTCTGGGGAATGGGAGGCTTCCCTTTAGTCAGGAAAGAGGACGTGCGTGAGCGCCTAGGCAGTACTAAGGTCCACAAGTCCATGGGACCTGATGGGGTGCATCCACGTGTGCTGAGGGAGCTGGCGGAGGTCATTGCTGAACCGCTCTCCATCATTTTTGAGAGGTCTTGGACAACAGGGGAGGTGTCTGAAGACTGGAGTCACTCCTGTCTTCAAAAAGGGCAAGAAGGAAGATCCGGGTAATTATAGGCCTGTCAGCCTCACCTCTGTCCCTGGAAAGGTGATGGAACAGCTTGTGCTGGATACCATCTCCAGACAACTGGGAGAAAAGGAGGTTATCAGGAGTAGTCAGCATGGGTTCACCAAGGGGAGGTCGTGCTCGACCAACCTGGTGGCCTTCTATGATGCTGTCACATGCTGGGTGGATGGGGGAAGAGCGGTAGATGTAGTCTACCTTGATTTTAGAAAGGCATTTGATACTGTCTCCCACGATATCCTTATAACAAAGCTGAGGAAGTGTGGGATAGACGAGTGGATAGTGAGGTGGGTTGAGAACTGGCTGACTGGCAGAGCGCAGAGGGTCGTCGTTGGTGGTGCAGAGTCTGGCTGGAGACCTGTAACCAGTGGTGTCCCCCAGGGGTCTGTGCTGGGTCTGGTCTTGTTCAACATCTTCATCAATGACCTTGATGAGGGGATAGTGGCCACCCTCAGCAAGTTTGCTGACGATACGAAGTTGGGAGGATTGGCTGACACGCCTGAAGGCTGTGCTGCCATTCAGCGAGACCTGGACAGGCTGGAGAGCTGGGCAGTAAGAAACCGGATGAAGTTCAACAAAAGCAAGCGTAGGGTCTTACACCTAGGGAGGAATAATTGCATGCACCAATACAGGCTGGGGGATGAGCTGCTGGAGAGGAGCTCTGCAGAGAGGGACCTGGGCGTCCTGGTGGACGACAGGTTGGCCATGAGCCAGCAGTGTGCCCTCGTGGCCAAAAAGGCCAATGGCATTCTGGGGTGCATTAAGAAGAGCGTGTCCAGCAGGTCGAGGGAGGTGATCCTCCCCCTCTACTCTGCCCTGGTAAGGCCTCATCTGGAGTGCTGTGTCCAGTTCTGGGCTCCCCAGTACAAAAAAGATAGGGATCTCTTGGAAAGAGTCCAGCGGAGGGCCACAAAGATGGTGAGGGGCCTGGAGCATCTCCCCTGTGAAGAAAGGCTAAGTGAACTGGGTCTGTTTAGCCTTGAGAAAAGACGACTGAGAGGGGACCTGATCCAGGTTTATAAATATCTGAGGTGTGGTGGCCATAGCGGTGAGGCCAGTCTCTTTTCAGTGGTACGTGGAGACAGGACGAGGGGAAACGGACATAAGCTGCAGCATAGGAAGTTTCACATGAATGTGCGTAAGAACTTCTTCACGGTGAGGGTGACGGAGCACTGGAACAGGCTGCCCAGGGAGGTTGTGGAGTCTCCTTCTCTGGAGATATTCAAGTCTCGCCTGGACGCCTACCTGTGCGACCTGGTGTAGGGAACCTGCTTTGGCAGGGGGTTGGTCTCGATGATCTCTAGAGGCCCCTTCCAACCCCTACAGTTCTGTGATTCTGTGAGTTTTATTTTCAGGGCTCCCAAACACAGGCTCAAGCATTTAAGTTAGGGCTCCAGTTCTGAACTCTGTGGATATTTCCAAACAAAGAATGAGGTAAAGTCAATCTGACGTTTTCATAGAATGGCCTGGGTTGAAAAGGACCACAGTGATCACCTACTTTCAATCACCTACTTTCAACCCCCTGCTGTGTGCAGGGTCGCCAACCACTGGACCTGGCTGCTTAGAGCCACATCCAGCCTGGCCTTGAATGCCTCCAGGGATGGAGCATCTACAACCTCCTTGGGCAACCTGTTCCAGTGTGTCACCACCTTGTGTGAAAAACTTCCTCCTAATATCTGACCTAAATCTCTCCTGTCTCAGTTTAGAACCATTCCCCCTTGTCCTATCATTATCCTCCCTCGTAAACAGCCAGTCCCCCTCCTGCTTATATGCTTCCTTCAAGTGCTGGAAGGCCACAATAAGGTCTCCCTTGAGCCTTCTCTTCTCCAGACTGAATCACAGTTCCCTCAACCTTTCCTCATAAGAGAGCTGCTCCAGCCCTCTGATCATCTTAGTGCCCTCCTCTGGACCCACTCCAAAAGCTCCACGTCCTTCCTATGGCGGTTCCAGGCCTGGATGCAGTACTGCAGATGGGGCCTCACAAGAGCTGAGTAGAGGGGGACAATCACCATCTCCTCCCTGCTGGCCTTTTTTAATGGACCCAGAACACAGTTGGCCTTCCAAGCTGCAAGTGCACACTGCTGGTTCATGTCCAGCTTCTCATCTGCCTGGACTCCCATATCCTTCTCCACAGGGCTGCTCTCAAGGAGACCTTCTCCCAGTTTGCATAAATACCTGGGATTGCCCCAACCCAAGTGCAGCATCCTGCACTTGGCTATATTGAACCTTGTTAGGTTCTCCAGCCTGTCCAGGTCCCTCTGGATGGCTTCCCTTCCTTCCATTTTCTTTGCTTGCAAACAGTTAATTTCATCTTCCCTATTATAATGCCCCAGACTGAGTGTTGCAATGAGATTGGCAGGGGTGCTCGCAGGTGTTGGTGTGATTATTGAGAGCTGGAGTGGAGAGTAGTAATTTTGGGGGAGATTACTGCACCAGGGACTGCAAAATTGCATCAATTACAAATTCACACTTCTCTGACTTTTGGAGTTGTCAGTCTCCCGAACACAGTTTCATGTTGGTTGATTTATCAGGAGGATGACTTACAAAACAAATGAGAAAATGTAAGTTTTGTTTTGTTTTGTTTTTTTTCATCATCTTTGATTCCTGTATTGCCAAGGGAGAGGAGAGGTTGATGGGATATGGCTTGAATGCTGTTACTTTGGATTGATCCCTGTGGTTTGTGGGTGTTAATGGAGTACACGCAATCTTAGAATGTGGTTATGTGGAGAGCAGAGAGATTTGGGAGCAAGTAGTCTTGTTTCAATTCTCTTAAAACTTCAGCACAGACTGCTAATGCTAGAAGGAAAACGTTTTGAATGCACATGGGTTTTAAGAGACAGTCACAAAAATCCTCTTGCAGGTTTGCCGTCATATTAAAAGTGGAGATGTCCTGTTACTGAACCGCCAGCCCACTCTTCATAGACCCTCCATCCAAGCTCACCGGGCCAGAATCCTGCCTGGAGAGAAGGTGCTGAGGCTCCACTATGCCAACTGCAAGGCATACAATGCTGATTTTGATGGTGATGAAATGAACGCCCATTTCCCACAGAATGAGCTGGGTAGAGCAGAGGCCTACACCTTAGCCTTTACTGATGAGCAGTATCTAGTTCCAAAGGTAAATAAAACTTCTTACCACGTGAAATCACATTGTTTAAAATGTTTTGTTGTTGTTTTCTCTAAGGATAAATGAGATTAAATTTGTTCTTTGTGAGGTTTGTTTTATTTCTTAGTTTCTTTTCTGTCTCTGTTTGATGCCAAAGTGCCATGTCCCTCAACAGATTCTTGTTCAGGCACTGTTACTTGCTTCTCCTCTCCCCAAGCCCTGCTGTTCTCCTTGTTTAAGGAGCACTCATCACATCTAAAAAAATCTTATTCTTTATTACTCTCAACATCCAGAAGAGTTTTACTGTGAAGTGTTCTTCAGAAGTAACTTAGGTGCTTTTATTCAGCTGCACTAACTCTGGGAGCTGCTAACACTTGACTTATCCCCAAATCTTTTTTCTTCCAAATTTCTATAGGATGGCAAACCACTTCCTGGGTTGATCCAGGACCACATGATTTCTGGAGTCAGCATGACAACCCGGGGCTGTTTTTTCACAAGAGAGCAATATATGGAGCTTGTTTATCGAGGACTAACAGACAAGAAAGGAAGAATTAAAACCTTTCCTCCTGCCATTATGAAACCACAACGATTATGGACAGGAAAGCAGGTAGTCATAATTTATTGGAGTAGAGAATGCTGGTTGTTCCAAAGTAAGCAGAACACTAATATTAAGACTAGTGCTGCTGAGAGCTGCTGAAAAGATTGTCTAGGCAACACTGTATAGATCTTGGTGAATATTCCAACTTGATCTGCGAGAGTATCTTTTCATTTAAAAAGCATACCCTGTCTTGTAAGCATTAGATTTTTAGGCTTTTGAAAATTTGCTTCTATGAACAGAGCATTGTTTTTCTCCTGCTTGCCAAATTCTTTATACCGAGAAGGAAATATGGGGAACAAATAACTCTTGCTGTTTCTGCTGCTTTATAGGTTGTTTCTACATTGTTAATAAATATCATCCCAGAAAAGTACGTCCCACTGAATTTGACTGGGAAAGCTAAGATAGGTGGGAAAGCCTGGATGAAGGGACCTGCAAACAGATGTCTAAATCTTGACTCAATGTGTGAATCTCAGGTATGCTGGTGGCTGGGCTGGGAAGCATTTTAATGTAAATGTGTATAGAGTAGAGGAGTGAGAAGGGAAAGCAGAAGGACGATAAAGTTAACAACAGACATTTAAAGATATTTACTGCCTGAAGGTGAGGTTGGAGCATAGGCCTGGGTATCAAGAGAAACTCTTCCTATCCTGACTGATGAAGATTCCATCTCGTTTTGTTAGACCACATCTTCATTGTTTTATTTTACAAGTTGAGAAATATAGGTGCTATTAGAGGTTTTCTTTTTGCTGTAAAGACTGCAGCCTTCCAGTATTTAAAGGAAGATTATAAATGGGAGGGAAATCAACTCTTTACACAGGTAAGTAGTGATATTGGAAAAAGGGAGAGTGTTTTTAAACTAAAAGAAGGGAGATTTAGATTAGATGCCAAGGGAAATTTTTCACTGAGAGGATTGTGAGGCACTGGAACAGGCTGCCCGGAGATGCAGTGGTTGCTCCATCCCCAGTGGTGTTCAGGGCCAGGCTAGATGGGGCCCTGGGCAGCTTGATCTGGTGCTTGATGTAGCAGGCAGCAACCCTGCCACATCAGGGGAGTTGGAACTAGGTAATCTTTGAGGTCCCTTCTAACTCATGCCATTCTATGATAAGCAGGTAACATTGGTCAACATATTTAACCTTTCGCCAGGTGGTGGTGGTGGTGTGGTGTTCTTCCAGAATAGCTGGTTTTTTTATTTTTTTTATTTTTTTTTTTCAGGTTATTATTAGAGGTGGGGAATTACTTTGTGGTGTGCTGGACAAAGCTCATTTTGGCAGCTCTGCCTATGGCCTAGTCCACTGCTGCTATGAAATCTATGGGGGTGAAACCAGTGGAAAAGTGCTAACATGTCTGGGACGCCTCTTTACTGCTTATCTGCAGCTCTACAGGGGATTTACAATGGGTGAGTATCACAAGGACTTATCCACTACTGCACTGCACTGCAGAACCTCGTGAGGTGTAAAGCAAACATTGTTGGGCAGAATACATGCCAGGAATTCTGCAAATAGTTCATGAGACATTGTTTTTTGAGTAGGATCACTGTCTGGCAACCTTTTTTTTCCTCCCCTCTCCTTATTTTAATGTAGCTGGCCTTTTAAGAATAAAGTATAACCTTGAGTATGTCCTTTAAATTCTCTCATCTGTCCTGCCTAATCAAGATGGGTAGAGTCTTGTATATAAACTTTGATTAGATACAGCCTGTATACTGTTTTTTATTTCAGTAGTTGCATACAAACCATAAGAAGTGATGAGTGAAATGGGAGGACCTTGAGGGGTTCTTAAAGTCTTGCATATCTCACTTAAATGTAAATCTTTCGGTAAATATTTGACTTTCATTACAGCTTTGCCAACTGATACAAAAATGCAACTGGTGGTGAATAAAAAAATTGTCCCTCACTCTGTTTTCTTGCAGTAGTTCAAGTGCTTCGAAAGGCCGCGTGGAGTTCTGCAAGGTGTCTTTATACGAATGCATTGCAGTGTTAAATTTAAGGGTTAGATTCACTGGAGTGAGGGTACAAAAACTCACAGAGTTAGTGAGCAAAGATCACTAGGTAGTTAAATATCAGAAAATGATTAGAGAGTCTGGAGCAGGAGAGTAACGCCTAGAGAAGGTGAGATGATTCAAGACTGAACAAAATGAGATGCTGAGATGAACAAGGTTCAAAACGGGACAATGTAGAAAAGACAAAGTTGTAACTGGAGGAGGAGAGGAGGATTGGACTCTGAAGATGCTGGGATACATAATGGGCTCACAGGCACCTTTGTTTTGTTCATACTTGTACAACTCTACGTAGTAAAGCATCCTACTTGTCCCCTCAGCTGCTGTACATGCAATTTATTCTGAGAGAGATTTCTGGGACTCTCTGCTCAAAGCAAGTCCTGCCAGGTGAGCTTGTGCAGGGCTGTTTCCTGTTAGGAACATCTCCAGGGGCAGCGATTCTACAGTCTCTCTTAGCCAGCACTTAATCTTACACATCTTTAAAAGCTAAATAAATGCATCTCGTTCAGTCTCTACTCATCCATTATGTGTTCTACACACTTAAGTGATCATTTCTGGTGACTTCTGCAGGAAGTAGTGAATACTTTCTCAGTTCTTTTTTTGCTCACTGTGGTCTGTCTGTCTTCAACAGGGATTGAGGATATCTTGGTTAAACCTGAAGCAGACCGCAAAAGACACAAAATTATCAAGAAGTCAAACCAGTGTGGTATTGAAGTAAGTCTGTTTCACACAACTTTTTTCCCAATGATTTAAAAAATTTGGAAATTCTGCCCTATGTAATTATTTGCTTGGCACCTAAAAGCAAACAAACAAACAAAAACATCTTTTACTTTCAGGTTGTTAGAGCAGCTCTTAATTTGCCAGAAACAGCATCATGTGAAGATGTACAAGGGAAATGGCAGGATGCCCATCTCTGCAAAGACCAGAGAGATTTTAACGTGGTTGACCTGAAATTCAAGGAGGAAGTAAACAATTACAACAATGAAGTTAACAAGGTTGGCATCGAGGCATCTGTATATACTAATTTTGTTTAGAGCCTTTCTGTTTGAGTTAATTTCATGTGATGCAGGGTGATAGACTGTTCTGGAGGCTGAAGCTTTCCATCTGTCTCCAGCATGAGGCTTCACATACTGCCTTCCCAGAACACCTCAGCCTTCTCCTTCCTGAATGACATATTCAAAATGCTTTTAAAATTATAAACAGGCACGTCTGCAGTCAGTCTTTGCTTTGTTTTCAACAGGAATTAATTGCGTTTATTATTTTATTAATAACAGTTATTTTTTTTTCTCCTCACCACACCCCAACTATAGGTTTGCATGCCATTTGGTCTGCATAGGAGCTTTCCAGAGAACAATTTGCAATTGATGGTACAGTCAGGAGCCAAAGGATCCACTGTAAATACAGTACAGGTAACGACAGTCATAATTCTTAGCAGCTATGTGCATTGATATATTTTGTATTAGGATGCATGTTACTGAAAACTTATTCTTTTGCTATCTAATAGCAATGCAAATGTTTATTGTGGTTTTGGGAATGGCAGTAATGTAGGGACCAATATATTTACAATATTTTAGTTTCACATATATTTGTATTGAAATATTCATACAGAATGAAAGTGGAAGTGTTGACTCAAGTCAAGATGCTGGAATAATTTTATTTAAAAAGACCAGATATGATCTACATGCCTTTGCTGCAAGAACCTTCACTGAGCATTTCAGCGTCTAATTAAAGAACAGTCAGTGGACGAGTAATTTTTCTTTTCTATGTTTTCAAGGAAAAAATATTTCACTTACAAGAGCAAAAGTTGATGGGGAAAAAAAATGACGTTTCCTTTTTTCCTTCCTGTTCAAATGTAGATTTCTTGTTTGCTGGGCCAGATTGAGTTGGAAGGTCGAAGGCCCCCACTGATGGCATCTGGCAAATCTCTGCCGTGTTTCCAACCTTATGATTTTTCCCCTAGCTCAGGAGGATTTGTGACTGGCAGATTTCTCACTGGGATCAAACCTTCTGTAAGTTTAATATACCCTCTGCTTTGTAGTGGAAGTGCTATAAGTCATGGCTTTAAACAGTGATTGAGCACCTGGTAGGAAGGCAGGGCCAACCCAGGGGAGCTCAGGTGCAAGCAAAGCACCTGAGTGACTGTAAGGGGTGGAGCCAGGATCCATCCCTTCCCAGACCTCATTTAAGGGTCGGCAGGGGAGGTGAGGGCATCTCTTGTTGGAGATCCCTGCCTACCTGAAGTCTTCCAAAGGTAAGCAGCTCTTCTCCTTCATTTCTGTACCTGTGCTGCTGCATTTGGACTCGTTCTCGTTTGCTATAGCCAAAGACTTTGCCACCCTGCTATTATCATACCATCATAGCATTACATGCTTATACTGGAATCTACATAGATTTTGCTATCGTAGGGTTTTTTGTGATTACAGATAAATCAGCTATGTGCACTGTACTTTCAAATATAGCTTTTCAGAAAGAGTTTGAATTACCAGCCTTGGGATACCTGTCAGCAGAATGCTGATGGTATTGCTTTTGTGTTTAGGAATTCTTCTTTCACTGCATGGCTGGCAGAGAAGGTCTTGTGGATACAGCTGTGAAAACCAGCCGTTCTGGGTACCTACAGAGGTAAGAGGATGTTATTCTGGATCCTAAAATAGGCCACATCTGCAGTATGTAGAAGGTGGAACTTCTAAATTATTTAGAGATAGTGAGGGGTTCTGAGGGAGGACTACTGCTTCCTTGCACGCAGCTGATTCAGTGTGATGATGGAAATAGAAAAAAATTCTTTTTTCATTGTAAGACCCAAGGAAATTGCCAGAGAATTGTGCAAGAAGCTTTTCAGTATCATTGCACCTTTTGTCTGCATATCATGTCTGTAAGAATTTTTCTTCCAAGGTTCCTGTCAAGTCCTTAAGTGCACTTAAGGTTTTAATGGAAGCAGTATTTTTCACATTAGGGTTATATCATCCTTATTACTTTGTAGCCTCACTATTTGTTTCCTCCTTTGGGACAGGTGTATCATAAAGCATTTGGAAGGGCTGGTGGTTCAGTATGACCTGACTGTACGGGACAGCGATGGCAGTGTGGTGCAATTTCTGTATGGAGAAGATGGGCTTGATATCCCTAAAACTCAGTTCTTACAACCCGAGCAGTTTCCTTTCATTGCTGATAACTATGAGGTAGAATACCTAAATGTTAATTATGTGGGGTAAATAGACTGAAATGCATGGTTAATATCTAGCTTATCTCTTAGTGAGGTAGTGGCGCAACTGTGTGTCACTGCCAGACTATGCTGTGTTTTATTTGCCACTGTATTTGAAATACAGAAGTGACTGTTAAGTTTTACTGTCTCTTCTAACATTGCACTTAAATTCGTATTAACAGAGATGATGATTTTGCTCAGGTTTTCACATTTGATGACTTCCCTTTTTTTGTGTCATTTCAATCACCACTTACTAAAGAGAGGTATTAGTCACATAAAGATGTGTGGACTTGAAAATTGTTTCACAGCAGCAGAATGTTTTGAGTTGCAGTAGAGTATTCATCTTTTCAGCTACTGCAAGTGTAGAGATTGGAGTAATCCCACTGGTAACTTTCTTCTAGGTGATCCAGAAGACAAACCATCTTAATGAAGCTTTAGCAAGGATGGAGTCACACCAAGCAAAGCAGCAGTTTAAAGCCATCAGAAAGTGGTGGGCCAGGCACCAAAACTCTGTGCAGAGAGAAGGAGGTTTTCTGTTGTTTTCTCAGAAGAAAATGGCAAGTGTAAAGACACAAATCTCGGGAGGAGAAAGCAAAAATGGAAGAGATCCTGCTACTTTACAGGTAACACAGAAGCAGTTGAATTGACCTAGCCCTTAAAAAAGTAAAACAAAGGGAAAGAAAAAAAACTATGCAGAATCCAGTGATTTATTTATTATTTTGTTTTTGTCTCTGCATGTTTCACAGGTAACTTTCCCAGGTTTTGAAGGGATCATGTATCAGCTATGTGGGTAATGAAGCTGAGATTAATTTATTGCTACTTAAAGTCTGTAGGCCCAAGAGCTAGGGCAGAGGCCAAAACCTCTCAGGTAAAACTGGTTTTAGGAAACAGCCTGTGGCTGTTGCACATAGAATATAGCTCTCAAGCCAGCCCTGTCTACTGTTTCGAGTGTGCTTATATAATCTTGTACATCAGGACACTGATTTGTATGTTATTGCTTCTACTGAATGAATGTATGACCATGAAATGCAAGCAGGTGCTACTTCACAGCCATGTTTTCACAAGGAATTTGTCCTGGTACAATGTGGACAGTTTATAGAAAACTCCAAACTGAAGGTGTTGAGATATATATAACTTCTGTTAGCTTGGCTGCACATGTCACTGGGATGTTTACTCAGCTGTGCTGTTGGTTTGGTGTGGTTTTTTTTTGTTTTTTTTTTTTTTTTTGCTATTGGTGTGTCTAATGACATCTAGATCAATTTGACTTGAGGATTCATGCATTTGTTTTTTTCCTTCTTTCAACAGGTAAATAGTTATAGACAAATATATATCTGTCTCAGTATATAAGCTCAAAGCTCAGTGTGCAGACTACCACGTGACAAGCTAATTTCTCCTTCATAAAACAAAAAAGCTTGTAAAACATAATTAGCTCATTCCCTGTATTGACTTTTTTCCTTTTTTTTTTTTCTGTTTAAGTCTGTTAACTTTTTTGTCTATTAAATGTAACACTCGAAATGTGACTTGAAAGACTGGCCACCTGAAGAATAGAGATAAGACAGATCAATATATGTAATTAAGATACAAGCTGCATTTAATGTCAGTGCTGAAATCATAAGTGCAGACTAATTTAAAAAAGAAAAACTGCTTTGTTATGTCAGCTTGGGACAGGTGAGTCAGCTAGCAGTAAAAATTTAAGTACGCCAGGAGGTTTCACTTCAAAGTTAAAAGCATTCTTAACTCTGCTTCACTGGTTTCTGAAGTAGTTACTATGGCTAGGAAATCTATTTCAAGTGTATAAAGAACCTTGAAGACATTTAGGATCAAAAGTGTGAGTATTATAAAATAGAGAATAGTGTATTTGTCGTTGAGTTGTTCTTCAGTGTGTGTTACATACAGCCTTAAGTGTTGTGTGGATAAGCTTTTCTTGCTTTGCTAGATTGCTGGTGGAAGTGGCATTATTTTCTTTTGGTCCTGTTGTGGCGTAACCAACCTGCTTAAAAATTCTCTCTTCAGTTATTGAAGATGTGGTATGAACTAGATGAGAAGAAACGAAGAAAGTATCTAAAGAAGGCACATAAGTGTCCTGACCCAAGTCTTGCTGTTTGGCGTCCAGATTCCTACTTTGCATCTGTTTCAGAAACATTTGAAAATGGAGTCGAAGATTATATCAACAAACGAGAATGTAAGAAGGGAGGAGGTTGTGTGCAATCAGCACTTTCTTCTGATAGGTAATAACTTCTGTGCTCACTCCTTTGCTGAGACGTTAAAAATACTTCTCTTTTTGGACTGAGTTGGCTAACGATGGGAAGTCTTTATCAACTCTTGGTTTTGCTGTGGCCTTTATGAAACAAATGTTGTGGGTTTCAGAATGGTTCCTGAAAGCCACGTTTGTGTAGTGCATTGTTAGAGGTGTTCGGGCTATCAGATCCTTTCTAGCCTGGATTTTCATGCTGGTAGGACTTTGGTAAAGGCCTCGTGGAATAACAGCGGCGTCTTTGTGTTCTACGTATAAAATAATATTTCACAGTAACAGTTAAAAATGAAAATGTGCTCTTGCCACATCCTAGAGTTAGTGAGAGAGTAGACATAAGGAAGTGAGTAAATAAATTTTCATTCGATAACATGAGAATTAGCAGTAGAAGTAAGATATTACTTGCCTTGGCCCTGGTTTTGTGTTAATGGGCTGTATTTCTCAAATTAGATGAGGATATCTAGTTTTATGGCTTCTGAAAGGGATCTATCTAAAGATAGGTTTTGTACTTGTTGAACTTATATCTCTTATGTCATGTCTTTCAGATTAAAGGATTTGTTATATTTGAAGTGGCAACGGTCTCTTTGTGACCCAGGAGAAGCTGTGGGTCTTCTTGCAGCTCAGAGTATTGGGGAACCTTCCACACAGATGACTCTGAACACCTTCCATTTTGCTGGCAGAGGTGAAATGAATGTCACGTTGGGTATTCCAAGGTGTGAAACCTGTGTTCTCCTTGGGTCCTTGGCTGTTTTTGGCACTTAAATAGTAGTTTTTTGTCTTGATGGCAGGGACGTGTATTCTTCAGAGCAAATGATAAGTCAGAAATACTTCAACTCTTTATGGTTTAGTTTCTGGAAAGTGAAACAAAAGCCACAAAATAACGGTCCCTTACCTTTCCCTGGTTTATAACAAATGGCTTGTTTCTGTATTTTATTCACTACAATATAGCCCTAAGGCAATCATGCTTTGTGGATTTTGCTCTTTGCCTCACCTTACTTTTCCCTATTAACTTTTAAATCTGTTTGTCTTTTATTAAAATAAATAAAAATCACTGTAAATGATGACAAAGTCTTGCAGGTTTAAGATTATCATCACCTAGGCAGAAAGGGACCTGGCTTATAGCATCAAGGTTTCTCCTGGCACTTCTGTTTGCTGGCAATGACTTTGCCAGCATGCACATTTACCAGTCATCATTTTTTAGTAGTACAGATGCTAACCCTGGCTTTGTGAGTGAGACTGATGTCTTAGGTGGCAGATGGTTGTGTTACTTCAGTGAAGCAGAGGAGAGGGAGAAGGCAAGAGGAGCATACGTTATGCATTTGTAGGAAGCAGGCTTCATTAGTTCTTTTCTGGGAACAACTTATCTGTGGTTTCTTCCCGTAATTGGAATGATAATCTAATGGAATCAGTAGAGCTGCTGTTGTGCTGTGCCTTATGAGGAACCAAGGAAGTGCAGAGGAGTGCTGCAGTGGTAACCACAGCTCTTGATACGTATGGTTTTGGTGAGACTGGCAGTCGCTGCATGCTGGCTTATTAAATAAACGTGCTGCTGCCTGCTGTCTTATTAAATGAAAGAGATGTTGATTTGATTGCATGGTGCTTCTATTGCTTAATTTGAAAGACTATTCTTTGTTTAAAGGTTGCGGGAGATCTTGATGGTAGCCAGTGCAAATATTAAAACACCAATGATGAGTGTTCCTGTGCTCAATACCAAGAAAGCTCACAAGAAGGTGAAACAGCTCAAGAAACAGCTCACAAGAGTGTGCTTAGCTGAGGTGAGCCACCTATGCAGTGTATCCTTTGAGAATCTGCATATCAGAGACATATACTGAAGTCTGTTCAATTCTGAGGTCCATCTTTTCTTAAGAGTGCAGTCTTTTCTGTGCTCTCCTGCATTCTCTGTCTTCTGTCTTGCTTCTTCAAGTCAGAAAACAGCAATGATAGAGTTAAGATTCAACTTACACTGGTCGTTTTCAATGACCGAGGAAAAGAGGTCAATAAAATGAAGCTGTTGGCCCACTGAGCGTGGGCTCTTGTGAAAAAGTGGGTCAAGTGTTCTAGTATTGTCTAAATCAATCTTTGGTAGGAGTTGAGGCCAAAAAGAATGCAGTGAAGTAGAGTCATCTTCCCCAGGAGCTGCCACAAAGCCTGCAGGAAAGTTTTTCAATTAGTCTTGTGTAATTCTGGTCCCATATGGAAAGCATTGGAGTTGCAGGAAATAAGTAAGGTGCTTTCACCAAGATAGACCTGTTGCTACTTGTAGGTATTGCAGAAAGTTGAGTTGGAGGAATCCCTGCACTTAAAGAACAAGGAGAACAGCCATCGCCTCTACAAAATCAAATTCTGCTTCTTGCCCCATGAATATTATGGAGAGGAGAAGTGTGTGAAGCCCAGGGACATCTTACACTTCATGGAAACAAGGTTAGTTTGCTTTCACGTGCTTTCCTGTTTCTCTTCTCTTGATCTTCTGTGGGCTCTAAGGATCACTGCGTGTTTCTTATTACCACTGCTGTGGTTTTCAGTGCAGCAGGGTCCTGAAGGTGTGCTAGCAGAAGCATCTACATGGCCTGTCATGAGCAAACCTGGGTATCAGTGGCTTGGCCATAGTGCAGGATGCTATTGAGGTAGACCAGGGATGACCAATCTTTTTGCTTGCCTGGACCACATCAAGTGAAGAGGTGCATATAAAATACATAGTTAATGTGTATATATATGTATATGATGATATACATATATATATATGATATATATATCATTCTTGTGGTGCCCTGAATTTTATATCTAGATGAGCTTAAATCATAAACTTTTGCATACATGGTTACATACATAGAATGGCCTGGGTTGAAAAGGACCATGATGATCATCTAGTTCCAACCCCCATGCTATGTGCAGGATGGCCAACCATTATAGGAGATTTGATACCAAATTTTTATTCCCAAGGAAGTGGGGAAGGGCCAAGCAGAAAAATGATTTGCCTTACCCTAAAAATATTTTTGCATCCACGAAAGGATTATGTCCTATCACAAGTTGACTGGCATCTTAAGATATATTTGTTTTCTGACAACTTAAAAATCATAGTGTAGCTGAGGTTGGACATTTTGGGTTGCTTCTTCTTTCAGGTTCTTTAAAATTTTCTTGGAAGCCATTAAAAGGAAGCATACAAAGATGTCATCTTTTACTGAAGTCAGTACCCGCAAAGTGACTCGTAGAGATGTAGAAGATGTTGGAGACAAGGTACAGGAAAACATAACCTGAGCTCAGTACTTCACTACTTTATCTGTTTTTGGGAACCAGGATTTGAAGAAGCATAGCCTGTTTTGATAAGAGCCTAAATGTGTGAATACAAAAGCACTTGTTAATTATTTTCTTTATGCATAAACTATCTTTGTATTCTCTTAACAACTATTTCCTTGTTAATTTGATTGTAGATAAAATCCTCGTTTACTTAAGACTGAACTCTGAGAGTGCATATTTGTTTTAGACTCAGCAAGACTAAAGCTTACTGCTCTCCCAGAATGAGATCCTGTCACAGAACTGCCTGCCAATATCTTTGGGGAAATACAATTTGTTTGCGAAAGGGCTTTTGCATGCTTCTTCTGTCACTTCCTTCTCAATAAGGGCTGTCTTATAAACAGAGCAATAGCTTACATATTGTAGAATTTCTTCTTTAATAAGAAGGAATGTCCATCTTAAAGATGGACAGGAGATTGCTAAATTACAAATGCATAGCTAAAGGCTTCTGATAGATTTCATGCATTCCAGCAGAGTCAGTCTGATTCTGATTATCTCGTTTATTATGGTTTTCTAGGCACAAAATAATCAAGAAGCTCCAGAAGGTGAGGAAGAAGAAAAGATTGTTGATGCAGAACCTGATGAAGGGGATGGTGATGCTACAGAAGCAAAAATGAGGAGGAACCAGGAGGAAGAGGTAATGACTTCATAGATGCTCAGCACTGTGCTTTATTTCTGTTTCCTCTGCCTTGGTCTGCATAGACAGGAAAACTTTCATCAAAGCAAACTCCAAAGCTATGATTCTATGATAAGTAGAGACTGAGCTGCATCTGCTGCATTATTCTCTTTACAACAACTATACTTTCATTGTGCCATATGGTACAGGCAAGGTACTTGCAACACATCTGCCAAGAAGCCTTATGCATAAAACTGCTTCATGTGTTTTGTTTCCCTATGTGTTCTGCTCAGATAAGTGCCTCGTTATTTCTTTGTAGGTTGATTATGAGAGTGAAGAAGAGAATGGGGAAGAAAATACTGCTGAGAATCCTGAAGATGAAGAGGGTGAATCAGAAAAGGAAGAGAGGACCCAAGATGCTGATGAAGAAGAACAAAACGGAGCAGATGGTGACAATTCTCAACATCTTTCCTTTATGGCTCAGACTAAAAAAGAGAGAGCTCAATTACTTAAGTCAGCAGAGGTGCGAGTAAATGCAGTTCTGAACAGTCACCCATCTATACAGGACTACACATTTGACACTGAAAATGAACTTTGGTGTGAGGTAAGATGGTAGTACTTGAAAACATCTGTGTGGTTGCACAGTGATTGCTTGTAGCTCTTGTAACATGCATCTCTTAGAAAAGCTGAAGTCTGTGCTTCAGCACAAGTGTACTTGATGCCATTTTTAGCAACACTCTGACTTACAGAGCCCCTGATGAAACTTTAGTGACAACTGATAGGTTTACGTTTTAATCCTGGTGGGGAAAAAAATTGGCTGGATTGCTGAAAGAATGAAAATGTGTCTGCAAGGCAGGAAGAAAGTTTCATATGGAAAGCATATTTACTCATAGAGGACTCTAGAATAAATAAAGCTGGAGTTCTGTAATTTTGTGATTCAATAATAAGAGGGGACAGGAATTCGTGATCAAATGTAACAGTGGCAAGCTGGAAAAATCTAGCAGGAGCATGAATTTCATATATCCAGAAACATTTCCCTCTCCTTGTTTTTAAAAAAAACCTTTCAACACTTCTAGAAATAAAACTTCCTGTTTCATATCTAACCAGTTATTTTTATACTGTCTGCCTCCCTCAGTTCTATTCCTATATCCTTCCTCCCAAAAAGCCATCCGGCAACAGTCTGTCTTTGACCTCAGCTGTGACTCATCAACCATCCCAGTGCTGTGAAACTATAAGAAGATGCAACAAAGTCAAACAAGTTGCAGGCACTGAGAAACTTGCACAGACCTCCTGCATAGTGGAAGATGGAAGGGAAGAAGTCTAGCCATCTTGGGGGGGGGGGGGGGGGGGGAAGGGGGAAATTAGTATAAGCTGTGAGGGCTTGAGAGCAATGTGAATAAATGGCTGGGATGTGGTGTTCGTGTTGGCGTTGCTCAGCTGTAATTCAATTTGGACATTTTTGTTCCCAAACATGCAATTAGGATAATCCCACTTGGCTGCTTTTTGCCTGAAAAGGAAGCAGGCTGGTTGTTGAGCATAAACACTGTGTTGCTTTTCTTTTTTTCTTTTTAGGTTTCGTTGACGCTTCCATTGATGAAGGTGTACTTTGATATCTCCTCTTTGCTTCTTTCTCTCACACGAAACACAGTCTTACATGAAGTGAAGGGGATCACACGGTGCCTGTTGAATGAAAGTACCAATGAGAAAGGAGAGAAAGAACTCATTCTGCACACTGAAGGGATAAATCTTGCGGAGCTGTTCAGATATGCTGATGTATGTAATCTGTGCGTAATCCTGAACTTGAATGGCCCTTTGTGTTCTAGGGAGAGGTGGTGGATGATGGGTGCCATTTAAGCTTAGCAGGGTTGTTGTATAGTCTCCTCAGCTCTTAAGCTCTCTTCTTTCTGTTTTGTTTTTTTCCCCAGATGTGTTCAGAGCTCATCAGAGTCTTTCCTCAAGGGTTGATTATAAATCGTTTTTTTGTGCAGCAGCCCAGGATCTAATGACAGATAATTCCACACTCTGCTTGTAACTGTCTTTATAAATGTTACTTGAGGGAGTTCTTCCATCTAAATGAATTGCTGTAGTTGGAGATGAATAGATCTGTTATGCCATCTAGCCCGTAACTCTACAAATAGAGGATTGTTTTATGCTACATCTTTTCTACTGCTTTTGTTAAAAGTAGTTCTGGCTGGCTGAGACATTGCTTGCAAGACTTTACCATGTCCTGCTGCTGGGAATGGTTGGTTCGTTTGTTTTCTAAATTTGGGTCTTTTTTTTTTTTTCATCTCTTTTGAATTTTGATTCTGATATTAGTGTATAAAGATTAAACAAATCTCCAGAGTCACCTTTGTCTGTATTTGGCTGTGAGGTACTGCCTTGCTGTTGTGCAGCTGTTGGTGGGTGTTCACTTAATGAAAGGTGAAAGGGGGGAAAAAAGTTATTTTAGCTTATTGAGCTTAGCTGAAGTTATTTGGAAAAAATAAAGCTACCATTGTCCTAATTTATATCTGTGCTTTTTTGCTTTCAGATTTTGGACCTGAACAGACTTTACTCCAATGATATTCATGCCATGGCTAGGAATTATGGTATTGAGTCTGCCCTGAGGGTCCTTATAAAGGAAATAAAAGATGTATTTGCTGTCTATGGTAGGATTTCTCTCTATCATTGAAGATGGTCTTTATTATCATTAAGATGGTAAAAACAGCCACTTTGCCCACAGTTATGTCTTAGCATAATTAAAAATCATGTTTTAAATCACGTTGTCATCATTTTGGTCACTGTAGTGTATTCTGGGAAGAATTTGTTGGTTAACTTCTGTTTAGTCATAGTAGAAAATTCACTAGACAAGGTTATATTTATCCATGTGTCAGAGTTTTCTTTTATACTATATGAATTTTGCAAGTTGGGAAGTCCACAGGAATTAATTATTAACATCTGAGGAACATTAACTATGTGAGACGTGTAGAGTGGCCCTGAGAATTGGATTTAATCTTGCCTCACTTTAGCTTTTTAATGATAAGAGTTCAGGCTCCATTTATAGTTCAGTTTGTATCTTCCCTAAAATAGCTGTGCTGCCTTGACTGAAGGTTCTCCCCTTTGCACTGCTGAGAGAATCTAGATAGCTAGCTTAGGGAAGATGCTTGATGGGCTCTGGGCAAACCTGTTCTAGTGAATGGTTTCGGGGTTGGCAACCTTGCCTGTGGCAGGAGGGTTGGAACTAACTGATCTTTGAGACCCCTTCCAAACCTACCCATTCTGTAATTCCATTCTATGACTGTTTGTAGTGGGAATTTTAGCAACCGGTTTTGTAAAAACAGATTTACCAGCTGGCAATCCAGAAAGCCTTCCAGTTGTTAAGTTCTCCTAGGTAGATATTAGCAGAGCAGTTAATGATTTCCCATCAAGTAGTTGCTGTTTTATTTGAGCCTAAGTAAGGTTTTCTGTGGATGCCTAACATCATACGCAGAAAATATCAGAACCTTTCTGCCTCCATTGCCTGGCTAATACAGGCCACGGGGTGAGGGCACAGAGCTCTATCCCATCACTAGTAGATGGGTGCATGTAGACAAAGATGATAGAGATCTCACTGTTGTTTTACAGCACTCTTGATGTTCTAGTTTCCTGGTTTATATTACAGTGAGGAATGCCCATCCTGGATGCATCAGGGGAGCAGCTATGCCAGCTGCATACAAAGAAGTGCAACAGCCAGAAGAACGTGAATAAAGATGTATTCTCCACGTTGAGTAGATTCTGGGGTTTAATTTAGATCAGATTTCTTTCTTTAGTAAGAAAACTTTGAGTGCTCTGATTGCTCTTTCCTGTGTTCTTAGGCATTGTGGTAGACCCTCGGCACCTCTCGCTTGTGGCAGACTACATGTGTTTTGAAGGAGTCTATAAACCCATGAATCGTTTTGGAATCCAGTCCAGCTCCTCCCCTCTGCAACAAATGACATTTGAAACCAGTTACAAATTCCTGAAGGAAGCAACAATGATGGGTAAATGGTTTAGTTTGAACTGTCTTGCTGCAGGTTTTCACGTGTGCTTTGTTTGCATTGGAGCTTTCCTCTATTTTGAGTAATGCACAATTGCATTAGAAAAGAATGCCAGATTTTAAATTAATTTATAAAATTAATAATTAAAATTAAAATAATTAATAAATTTTAATTAAGTCCACACGTTCCAGACATTTTTAATAAAATTCTGCCAGCTTAAATGAAGTCAACTCCCACATGTAGTTTGTGGGGTCTGTGATTCCTGTCTTTAAGAATTATATAGGCTTTTTAATAACAAACCTTAAGATCATTAAGATTTATTCTAACAAGGCCTTATAACAGACCTTTAAATCTGCCTTTTTCTGTCTTTACTTACATCATTAACATTGTCATCTCTGCTTGGTTTTCATGTCTCTATTGTAACTCCTATGTTTTCTCCTTGCCATTCAGAACTTTATTGTAAGAACAGTCTTCTTGGTTGTTACTTTGATTCTGTTTTTCTTCTTTTCTGCTTTTAGAACTATTTTCTTTGGTTCTTTGATGTTCTTTTTCCTCTAACACAGACAAAGGGTTGGATTAATTTGCTTAACGATGGGTTTCTGCTGCCATTTGAGATGACTGTGTACCCTTCAGTGGCCTCTGTGCTGCTCTGGAAGTTGTGCAGAGCTTTTAGCCTCATCTACCTAACCATATCTCTGCATGGATCATTGAGGGCATTTGAAGTGGCAGCTGCCCTCTGTATGTAGGAGTCCCATCCAAAAAACGTGACGCTTTAAGTCTGTCACTGGGCAGTTTGGTATCATGATTTGGATGCTAATTAACATCTCCCTTTTGAAAATACTCTTAGTTGTTATCACTTGCTAGTTGGAGGATCCTCCTTGAATGTTCCTGTGCCACCTGCATTACCTAATGCAAAAGGGAAAAGCTGTCATTTGGCCTCTTTATCTAGTGTCTTTAACAGCATGGCACTAGTGTCAGAGAGAGAGACTTCTGCCACTGAACTTCTGTCTCTTAGTGCTGTTTTGAACCCTGTCTGGGAAAATGATGAGGATTTCACTGAATAGTATAGTTACAACTGACTTGTTATTTATCTGAACATCAGAAAAAATGTAAATTCAGGGTAAAAATGAATAGAATAGGATGCTTCTTGTACCCAGAGGAAGCAACTGTGCGTTATATCACATGTTGGCTTATAAATAAGGTAAAGCTTTTGCCACAGAATCACAGAATGGCCTGGGTTGGAAGGAACCTCAAGGATCATGAATCTCCAACCCCCTGCCACAGGCAGGGCCACCAACCTCCCCATTTAATACCAGACCATGCTGCCCAGGGCTCAATCCAAGCTGGCCTTGAACACCTCTGGAAATAAAGACCCGAAGTGCATGCTAACAGAAGGGCATGGTAAATATCTAGGAAAGCCAAGCTGACTACAGGTGCAGGGATTTATTTATTTCAGCAAGATGGAAACCAAAATCCTAATGTGGATTGCAGCGGTCTGGATCTAATTTGTTTTAATGCAAGTGACAACTCGACTGTACGTTGAAACAGACACTGTGCCCATGTATGGCCTGAATCAATGAGAAAGGATAGAAAGAAGCACAGGGAACAGTTAGCATAGCAGGAAATGCTGTCAGAGTGCAGGTGTGACCCAGTGGGCTGTTGGTCAGGAAGATTTGGTGTGGGGAGAGCACATCTGCATCAGAAGTGGGATCCTTTTGGCTGTTTGCTCAAAGAATAACTCTTTGTTAACATCACGTGAGTAAACAGGATGGTTCTGACTTTGACCTAACAAAGAACCTTTTTTTTTTTTTCCTCTCTCTCTTTCTTCAGTTGACACAGATTTAGGAGCAGCTATTTACTTGTACAGCTGTAGCTGAGATCAGAGCAGCACGTGCCATAAATTGTTGTGATGCAGCACCTTCCCCATCCTCTGTTTAATAGAAAGTTCAGTTCATTTTGCTCAGTGGAATAAGTAAACACCAACTTATCAAAGCTTTAACAGTTTTACTTCCAATCTTACAGCATGCTTTAATTATATATATATCCAGCTTACTGATATTTAGGATGAATGAAAACCAGTCTGGTTGCTTATAAAAACAGTGAAAGCAAAACACTACCAGCCAAACTTGTCACGTGGAGAGATTCCAAATTTCTATGACAGTATCTCGCTACAGTGAGCAACCACAAAATCAAAGGAATTTAAGGAATGTTGCTCTCCAGTCAAAAGTTCTCTTCGGATCTTGCCAGAAGGATTTAAAATCCACATCAAAGGGATTCGCTCTAACAAAGAAAAAAGACTCCACAGGAGAAAAACAGGAATGAAAGCAAAATCTTTTTGGTTTTGCCTCACTGGTGCATTTTTTTTAGCAATTAATTTAATCAGCAAAATGTGTTGAGTGGAAGGTCAAGATCTGTGTGCTCTTGGAATTCAGAACGTGTTCTTTTCATACTGAGTGGGGGAGAATTGAGAAACATGTGGCCCTGTTCTCTACTTGCACGCGAAGATTCAAAAGAGCAAATAGTTGTTATAGGAAAAGTGGGAAGAGTTTTAAGTTCCACTCTAGGAATATAAGGTCAGTCTCAACAGTAGGTGGCAATGCCTTTCTGAAGCTGAGGGTCTGAGCCAGATGAAGTTGTTGTATGTAAAACAGAATGCTTTATTTCAGCTCTGACCTTGGAGAAGCCTTTGGGAACACACTAACTTGACTTCTAATTCTGTTGTAGGTGCCTATGATGAACTGAGATCTCCTTCTGCATGCCTGGTGCTTGGAAAAGTTGTTAAAGGAGGGACTGGTTTGTTTGACCTCAAGCAACCCCTTACATAGTGTTTTGCCTGTAATGTAAGGATTCTGATATGTTCATCATAAGAAGTATTTGTATGTGTATGCTCTACAGCCTACAGTATCTGTAATGAGCACACATGTGCTGTGTCTCTGGTCATCTTTCCTGTGCCAGCAGATGTATTAATCTGGATACCTGATGAGCCTAATTTCTTTATTGAGATTCTTTCGCTCCTATAGGTGCAAACAAATGTTTCCAAAGAACCATTTACTCGCTGTTCTATTTTTTTTTTATTATTTTTTACATAGAAAGAAATAAAATGGAGGAGACTATCTGGGTCTCACAAAGGCAGAAATCAAAGTAGAATCTGTTTATGGGGCCTGAATTTTGCAGGGCACAATGCTGGGTGGGTAATGGCAGTTGCCACGTTGGTTGTGGCACTGTTAGTACAATCCTTCATCAGCCAAAGATGTGAATACAGAAAATTCTCTAGGCATCTTCTACTGTCTACACGTGGAATGACACAGTGAGAAACCTGGTATTCGATGAAGGTTTTTTGTTCATAAGTGGCAGTATGAGCTGCTGTGCAAAACAGTCCCAGAAGAGTTATTAACATAGAGATTTTTAAATTATTTCTGCTTTATATTTTGTATCAAAAAAAGTGCTTAATAAAGGATGGGGCAGAAAAGTGTTAGGAACACCCTATTATGTGGCTGTGTTACTGAGGGAATTCTGTCATGCAAGCAACAGCCATCATACTGCTGGCTGTTAAACAGAATCTCTTCGTGAATCAGACTTTTTTAATACATTTTTAATCAGAATGAGATGCATGTAAGTTGTTACCACTCTCTGATGTTTGTTCATTACTGTATAGGCACATTTTCTGCCTGATTTCAACCCTTTGCCCTGTGTTGCCCTTAAACCAGCTGAGGAGCTCCTGCTTGCATCAGAGCTGTGCTAAAGGGATTAGATCAGACACTGGGAAACGCTGATTTACACTTGGGAAAGAGTCTTTGTGGATTATCTCCATGCATCAGACCCTTAAAACTGTGTCAAATGCACTGCAAATTTTGTTGAAGCTTAACAAATGCATTATACCAGCAGCTCTCCAGTTTCACTCTGTGGATTCTTTTTTAATAAAGGATTTCCTTTCCAATCTTAACACCTGCTGTGTGTTTCTCATAACCATGTCCTTCTGTTAAGAGCCAGGATATAATTAGTTGGACGGAGCTTTGTAAATGGTTAGATGGGAAAGAGCAAATTAATGAGTCTTAATTTCAGATTACAGTCTGTACTGTTACAGAGTGCTTGCAAAGAAGGATCTGTAAGTGTTGCTTGTTGTCCTTCAGTGAAGAGCACGTTGTGTGCTCTTGGTCCCTGCAGAATCAGCTTTGCAGGAAGCAGTGGTGAGTTCAGCAGGCTGGGAGGCATGCTAGCAAACTGTCTGATGCTGGTGGGTCTTTAAACAGAGCCTTTGGAAAATCCTGCTCTGGCTGTGGCCAGATGAACCAAACTTCCCTTTCCATTTTGAGCTGTCTTTAAAATTCAGACAGCAAGCCAGCATCGGAAAAACGATTCTCATTTGGGCTGTAGTAAGTCAGGCTGTAGGTAAGCTACCAGAATTACAGTCCAGATTCTAAGTCACGTCTGCTTAGAAAAACAAAGGAGGTGGTTGTTCCTGTCCATGAACAAAAGGGAGAGGGAATGAGTATGGCAGGGCCACAGCTGCCTGTGGAAGTGGAGAAACGTACATGTGTTGGCATATGAATGGGGTTAGTTTACACTGCAATTCTTCATGCTCTATAGCACGAAGGCAGCTGAGGTAGCAATTGATGTTAATCCTTTCTGCACTTTCTTCAAAGATGAGTTCCAATTTGCTTAAAATTCACATGCATGGAGAAGAGGAGAGGTAGAAGAAAAGTCCTGCAGGACTTTCTGTGTGACGGGCAGCTCTTGTGCAGCTGGACTTTGAATAGACTGACTTTGTCTTGCTCTGTGCAACAGTTACATACAGCTCTTTTTGAGGATGTGATCTTCCTGCCCTCCAACTCAGCCATGGTAACGTATGGGGACAGTTTTATGGGCCCCAAAGTGTTAGCAGTAAGTGTGATTATCACAGAGTAGAGGAAACCATGACTGAAAGCCAGGAGAATGGCTAGAAAGCTGTGCTGGAGCTTTTGCAGTGAGAATTGAGCTTTGTAAATATTTAAATAACAAAAATTCATAACAACCTTCCCCCTCCCTAAATGTCTCACTGTTCTGAATCAAAATTTGATGTAATTATTATTTTTTTAAGTTACTTCTCTCTTGGTTCTCTCTGGTGGCAGATCGAGCTCAATTAATAAGTAGTGAAGAAACACGTCAGCTACGAGAAGAGTTCTCAGTGCCATCAGTGGCTGTTTTCCACAGGATCAGCTGAATGCACACTGTTTTACACATCCTTCTTCCAGTGTCTTTGACGACGTGATTTTGACAGTCATCAAAAATAATGCAAAACTTGTACTGAACAGTCAAACCTTGTGGTAATTCCTATAGTTTTTCCATATATGCTGCACTTCAATCTGTAGAAATCATGCAGCTCTGCCATTAGCTGATCTCTTCTTTTTCCCTCAGAACCATCCATTCTTTTAATTATGTGCTGCACAGTACGGTGCCAGGATACCCTAACGCTGTGAAAAAGCAAGGAGAGAAGAAAAAGTAGCTTTCAAAATTGCTCTTTCAGCATGTGTTCTCTCCATAAATAATGCTGTATGATGTGTCTGAAATGCTGAAGGTTTGAGGCTTGACAGAAGGTTCCCTCCAGGATTGGGTTGGTTAGTATATGCAGATAGGACAGCTGGGGGAAGAGGCTGCAATAAATGTAAAATACTTAAAGCTGTAGTAGAAGGAACTTCCAGTAACCGAGCCAGAAAGGAAGGTAGCAGTGCTCAGAACTCTTGGACATCTGGTCATGCTTGCTTTGGTGATGTATCCTTACTGTGTACCAACCCACTGGTTCAGATTTGTTACCTGAAGGTATGGATAACAAATTGCCATTGTGCTGGAAATGGCAAATCAGTTACTTTTATTTGTACAATAACTGGAAAGTGAGCTAATATATGCTTACTAAGTAATCATCAAAGGCTTATTCTTGGCAATAAACCATTGAAAAAATCCCACATCTGGCAACAAGAATGGATACAAATAGCAATCAATGCTTTTTTCATCTCAAAAATGAGGTTGAATGTTAGAAGACAAGAAGCAAAAAACTCTTTGACCAGATCTTGGTTCACATGTTGTGCTTGTGTTGTTGCCACTGCTTGGTTACTGACATGCACAGTATGTCAGTAAAAGATCTTTAATCATTCAGAAGCTTTCTGGACAGACCGCTTGAAGCTTGCCAGTAAATACTGGAATTTGGAAGCTAATCCTTAGCTCATCTGCTGAGGATTTTGGCAAGTACACAGACTTGTGACACCTCAGGGACACTTCACACAAGGTCAGATTGTGGTGACGGGGCCGTGCTCCTGGCTCCAGCTGCTCCAGCTGGCTGCAGGCAGAGCAATCCAAAGCAAAACCTCTCTTTGCGATGAGGTCAAGCTGGAGAACTTGTTAACATCACTCATAAAGCTGAGATGTGAGAAGCGTTTTGAAGGTTTCAGTGTTAAAAATGGCAAGGTTGGCCTTTCCCTTGCAGTTTACAAAGCATGCTGAGTTGAAAAGGACCACAATGATCATCCAGATCCAACCCCCTGCTATGTGCAGGGTCACCAACCACCAGACCAGGCTGCTCAGAGCCACATCCAGCCTGGCCTTGAATGCCTCCAGGGATGGGGCATCCACAGCCTCCTTGGGCAACCTGTTCCAGTGCATCACCACTCTCTGTGTGGAAAAACTTCCTCTTAATATCTGACCTAAACCTCCCCTGTCTCAGTTTAAAACCATTCCCCTTGTCCTATCACTATCCACACTCTTAAACAGTCGTACCCCCTCCTGTTTATACATAGCATGGATGGTTCTTCACCCTAAGACCCTCTGCTGGCCTTGTGGGAGGTGTCTCTGCCCTTGGCAAGGGGCTTGGAACCAGATGATGAACCTTAAGGTCCTGTCCAACCCAAACATTCTATGATTCTAAGACTCCTGAGGCTTTTTAGTTATTAGGTAATTGCATGCAGCTGAGAAAGTGGAGGTGAATCCTGCATGGCTGTATCTCAGAGGTTGATGCTGAGAGCAGTTGCTGAGGAAGCAGAGGGTTGGCTTTTGGCTCTGGGTGGTGCCCCATGGAGCTTCACTCCATCTCCTGGGCACCCCAACATGTGTGGGACAGGGAAACTGAAGTCTTCCTGCTCTGAAGCTCTCTGCTGCTATTTGTAGGGATAAGAAGGGATGAGCTGGCTCCCTGTTCCCAGGGGAAGATAAGGAAAATGAGGCCATATACTCCCATGAGCTTTCTTGGAAGACAGAACTTTTTCTTAACATTTGTGCAGCCTCATCTGGAACAGTGGAGAGAAATCTGACTTCAAAACAAGATTACAGCTGTGTTGGTTTTCTTCAGGGTTTAAAAGCACTGCTGTGATGTGAAAGATGAGTGTCTGAAGTCTCTTGGGTTAATAGAAGGTTGCTGATGCCCTGTGTTATGGATGGACGCTGTAACCCCTAGGTGAGGCAGACCCCAGCTGCTCTGCCTTTGCCTTCTGTGTTGTTCCCAGTTCGCTGTGTGGAGTTATACTGGTTTGGTGACACCTGGGGGCCTGAGGCTGTTCCTGGTGGGAGCTGAGCAGTGATGGAGCAGCACCCATTGTAGGATCTCCTTTTGGACCTCCGGAAACTGCCTGGATGTGTATCTGAACAAAGGAGCCATGCCAGCAGAGCAAGCTCGAAATCCTGCTCCTGCACCCGTTACTACAAGTGTCCCGGAGCCAGGATTAAGCAAGCTGCTTGTTAATGATGCTTTGCAGTCTTCTGGCTTGGATCCCTCAAGAGTAGACTGTGTAATTGCCCTGGAAAACTTTAGGTTTGATGGCAGAGCAAGAGAGCACGCAGGGCTGCTCCTGTCTTTTTGGGAGCATCGTGCTATGCCAGCTGGAGGAATAGAACTGCCCCCCGGCCCTGCTGCATTGCATCGGGCTTTTGGTTGTGTCCTGGAGACCTGCCTGGTGCTACAGCGAGAGTAACGAGTGATCAAGAAGTAACAGCAGAACATTAACGCAAGCTGCAATAAATACGGAGATGCATTATTAATGGGACATTAAAACTGAAAGGGCAAGTAGAGCAAATAATGTGCTGACAGCACAGTGCAGCAGCTCTGCAGAAAAGTCCCAGGGCGGTGTGTTGGAAAGAATCAAGGTTCTGTAAAACACTCCAACACAGGCTTGTTCTGCTTTCCGTTACGCTGTGTTTCCTCTGCATGGGTGCCTGCCTTGTTTCTGGAAGATCATAGAATGGCCTGAAAAGGACCACAGGGATCATCTAGTTTCAGCCCCCTGCTATGTGCAGGGTTGCCAACCACCAGACCAGGCTGCCCAGACCCACATCCAGCCTTGAAGATGCAGAATTTTAGAGAACTGCTCTGGCCCCACCAGCTTTGTGAGTGTAAGTTAGTTGTAGGGGGCTGTACATGGCCATCAGTTGTGACTTTGTGGCTATTTTGGACAGAGCTGCAGACCTGAATTTTGATGGGAAGGGGAAGGCAGCTTGATCTGAGTTCCTGCTGGTGCCAAGCTGACTGTGGGAGGCTTGGGACTGGACACGAGCTCTCCTCTTGCCTTTTAGCTTTGTGCTGCATCTGGTGCCAAGGGAGGGTAGATAGCCAGGAGTGCCCGTTCATCTCCTCCTTGCTCAAACGCATTAGGTAGAAAGCTCAAACCAGATGGAGGTAAACTGACTTTTGCTACATAATTTCACAGCTTCTGCCTTGAGAAATGACCCACCCAGGTTGCTGTCAGGTCTTCCAAGAGCTGATGGGACCCAGCAGGGTGTGAGCTCAGAAAAGTTTCTTACTCCATGCGGGTCTGTGTGCTTCCCCTGCTGTTGCACCGCTCCCAAAGGAAATGCTGTGGCTCTTCCTGCTGCCCTGCCCGGGGGATAGGGGCAGTGAGCAAATGCAAAGCTGACAGCTGAAGTCATCGCCCTGTAAGCCTTTGGGTGAGCTCTTCTCTATCACTTGGCACGGGATGAATGCAGGACCGAAGCTCATGCAGCAGCTCTCGTGTTTTGCCTCATGGTTTGGGGTCAGGCCAGGGCTCTGGTTATAAGAGTGTTGCTGAAGCAGCTGTTTTAAGATGTTGATGCCTCTGGTCCTCCACCCATCAGGCTGTTTTGGCTCGGTTACTTTGGGTACAGCAAGCATGTGAGCTCGCTGTCTGAGCTGCTCATCTTCATTCATCCAGGAGCCCTCGTGCCCACAGGAACGCTCCAAATCCATTCTGATGCCAAACCAGCAAGCAGGCCACTTGCAGGCAGGCTGAGAGCTCTAGCTCTTGCCTGTGAACTTGATAGGCCATGCAAAAAGTGTGGGGCAGAGCCTTCCCCTCTGCTTCTCCTTTGACTCTCGAGGTCTCATTAACCCAAATCATCTCCCCATGGTCTAGCCCTGAAATCCTTGCTGAGCTGTGCAGCTAGGAAAAAGTGCATGGAAATGCAGTTGTTCCAGGGAAAAATGTTACTAAGCAAAGCTTTCTTCCACATGGGGAAACGAGGGTGGATTTGGACTCCTGTATCTTACGTAAAATCAGGCTTATAGATGGGAAAGCTGAAATGAGAGGAATGCAGCCGTTTTGAAGGGTCAGATTCACTTGGGCTTTTCACCTCTTTGGGTCACAACAACAACAACAAAAAAAAAACAAACCCAAACAAACCCCAGAGCCAGATATCAGTGTTCCCAATGCAACGAAACCAGGCATCTTGTTTACTGTCAACCCAAAGATTTTGTTTGATCCTCAGTGCAGGTGCTTAAAAAAAAACCCTCACCATTTTGGAAGTGTTCTTACATATGAAACGGTTTGTGCTGGAATGAAATAAAAACAACAGCCACTTTTTCAACATTCTCAGTTCTCTTTGATATATATATTTATATAACTGTTTTCCTTAGAATTATTTTCTAAATCCAGCTTCAGTCTGTGGAGGAGTGTTGGGGATATGAGAGGGTTTATTTACTGCCTAATAAATCATCTGGAAAACATCCGCATACAATTAAATAAGGAAAACTTGTGATGGCTGTACACTCCCAGGGTTGAGTCACTTTGAAAAACAGAGCTTGCCCTTCTGTTCCTCCTGGAAAACTGATAACAAAGCATTTTTGAAGTAGTGGGTCAGAAATCCCCCTGCTAGAGTCAAAAGCCACTTCAGTTATTGCAGGACATTTGCAGAAGGGATTGTCTCAGAAAGTCACAGTCCTCATCTTGCACCTGCAGGGATGGGCTCTGAGCTCACCCTTATCAACAGGGACTGTAATATTTTTCACACTTGAGTATCACGTGTAGGAGTCACAGAATATCCCAGCTGGAAGGGACTCACAGAGATCTTAGAACTGGTTATGTTGCAAGGGACCTGGAAAGGCCATCCGGCAATCCCCTCAGACCTCCTGTAATTGAGACTGGTATTAGTTTAGATGGGAGGATGTCAGATGTTGTATTACAGTGGCTGTTGGAGACAACAGGCCAAGAAACATGGATGGATACACTGAGTTAAACACTGGGAGTACAAAGGAGGGGAAAGGAGAAGTGATATCCTGGCACTCCCATTAGAGCTGGTTTTAGTATCTTGAATGGGGTGAAGGTTACTCTCTCACAGCCAGGCTTTTTTCCATCGTGTCAGAAAAATGCACTGCAATTGACCCTTCCACACACCGGGGAAGAAAATGTCTTCTTAAGTATGCCTGTGTGCAGTGACAGATGTGTGCCAGCCAAGGGGTGGTTACCTCTGTGTGCAGTCTGAAAACATGACGAAGGGCTGTGCTGGGTAACAGCACGGCGACTCTTAGCCGCTGTTTCTGGGTGGTGATTTGCATCACATTTGTGTTTGGGTTTTTTTTTGGCTCAGTAGCAGCAATGTCACAACAAATGAAATGCTGTTTTCTCACTACAGCGTTCAGCAGCTGCTCCTGGTTAGCTGGAGAGCAGAGCGCCTTCAGTTCCACTCTGGCTTTGCTATGGGCTGCTGTGAGGCAATGAAGCAGGAGCAGCTCCAAGCAGCCCAGACACAGTGCAAGGAGAAGCTGTGTGCTCAGAGCAAATGTCTGTAACGCTCACAACATCTGGGTTCTGTTCCCAGCTCAAACACAGATGTTTCATGTGATCTCAGACACATCACATCCCTTCTCATGCACAGGGGTAGATGCAGCTGATCCTTTAATGCTTTGCAGCACGCTCTAAGACTTGCCAGCAAAAGATGGTGCTCCTATGTAAGGGCTCACGAGCCTGCTTTCTGACTGCATGTGATGTCCATTTCTGCCTTGGTTCTGGTCACCCCAAAGACACAACACACTGCTCTGGTTGAACTCAGAGCCCTGCGAAGAGCTGGCTGGCACTTTTGAGTCAGCACTCATTTGAGCACCCTGCAAACCACAGTCATCCTTTGTTTTGCTCGGTTTGGCAAGAAAAGAATTACGGCTGGGATGAGCCTGTCCAAATGGTGCTTATTATATTGCCCTATTAAGACAGACGAGGCCATAAGTATTTCTGTCTTTGTCTTGCACAAGTCTTCTGCTGTGCTGGTCCAAGGAAGAGGGAACATTTCCTAGCACAGAAGCTCTTTCTCTAGCTGTAAACACCACCTGTGCTTTTAGTATGAGGTTCCCAGTTCTCTTCCTGCCTTCTGGCCACTGGGAATTGTCACAGTTCAGACATGGTGGATCTAAGGAGAACCTGGAGCACTCCAAACCATTGCCGCTGCCTCTTTGCAGCTTGCAATTCCCATTTAATTGGAGGCACACTACCCCTGAGGTTGTGTGATGCTATTTCTGCAAACCTTGATGGTTTGGAGGAGAACTCAGGGATGTTTGTGGCAATCCATGCTTAAACATCCCTCATACTTCATTCTCCTCCTGCTCTGTTCTGACTGACAAGAAGAATGGTGTGTTTGGGAAGCCAGCAGTCCATCTGAATGCGGTTTCCATCTGCCAGATAATCCTCCTTCCAGGAGCGAGAGGTGTGATGATGCACTGAGGAGGTTTAATCCAATTCCCAGACATCAATTACACTTGGTCTCATTAATGCTTTACAGGCAATTACTCCTTATGCTAAACCTTTTGAAAGACAAAATACCCAGGAAGCTACCAAGTCCCCTTGGGAAAGGAGCAGAGGAATATTTTTAGGTTTCATCAGGCACTGGTGTGGATTGCTGGCAGACTGACCAGAGCCATCCATACACGTACCATCGCTTACAGCTGGGCTGCTGCCACATTGCAAGATGTGGCCTTGATGAATTCCCCGTTTTTTTCACTCGGTTTCAGCTGGTGATTCCAGTGCAGGATCCCAACCCACCTCTCTCCCATAGCAAAAAGTCCCTGTGGGACGCAAACTGCAAGCATGGGTGTGTAGTGTACATGGGTGCTCATGGAACAGGGGATACCCAGAAACAATCTTTCCCATCACCAGCCCAGGCAATTCCTGAGACAAATCCCACCTGCTCCACCAGGTCATTGCCAAGATGCTAATTCCTCTCCCCATGCATCCATGGGATGTGGTCTTTCCCAGACCTGTGATTTTTTGGTCTTCTAATTGGGATTCACCAGGTTGAATTGTGAACACATATGTATTTGCCCTACCTCTTTGATGACACAGCAGAGAATTTGGGTGCAGGTTTGAACTGTGTGGCTTCATCAAACCACAGAGACATGTCAGTTTGTCAGTGTGAAATCACATCTAACCCAAAATGTTTGGGTGACAAAGGAATGGCAGTTTTCTAGATCTGCATGTGGTACTGCAAGGTCTTTGGTTTGCTGTCTGTGATCACTTCCCTCCTCTCTAGAAGCCACAGTAGCGATAACTATCGTGGATTTATATCATGCGGTGATGGGTGTTTTCTCTCTGAGGTTTGAATGATTGAAAATACTTGGTTTTGTTTCTAAATGAGGAAGTGTCTTGCTGTTATGATTGCACATAAGGACTTGAATATCTGAACTCAGACCACTGGACACAGAAACGAAAGCAAACTCCCTGTGTGTTACTTTAAGAAAATGTTATTGTATTAGGCAGCATCAGGCTGAAGTTATCTGAGATAATTAATACTAAGAAAAAATAAACACCTTTTTTTTTTAGTAGTAAAGAGCTAAGAAGATGGAAAAGATACAGATGAAGGAATGGAAGGAATCATAGAACCACAGAATGTCTGAGGTTGGAAGGGATTTTAAAGACCACCAAGTTCCAGCTCTCTGCCACAGGCAGGGACACCTTCCATTACAGCAGGCTGCCCAGGGCCCATCCAACCCAGCCTTGAGCACCCACAGCTCTCTGTGCCAGGGCCTTGTTGCCCTCATAGTAAACAGTTTCCTAACAGTTATCTTCCAACATGTTCTCTCTGTAAGATTTGGCAGGATATATGTTTTCTTCTTCCACAGGGGAGGAGGAGATGTATCACTTCATCCTTTCAGGAAATACTTCCATGCAAATCGTATTCCCAGTAACTAAATGAGAAGTGTTGCACCCACTGACCCAGTTTTAAACCAACTGTGCAGCTGTAAGCGTGCATGCAGTTATGCATTTGAATACAAACAAATATACCTTAGCCCATCTAGGAGCGAAGAAGTTAATTGCAGCAATCTCTTTGCAGAATGAGGGTAACAATCCCTGCAAACAACCAGCTTGAGATGCGCCTGCACGGCTGCATGTTCTGTCAGGCTGACAATGTGTGCAGTGAGAGCAGCGGCCGTGTTTGCCATGAGCTTTTGTGAGGCTGTGAATAAGCACTTGGGGAGGCATTCAGACCCATGTCCCCACAGCCCTGCACGTGCAGTTGTGTTTGTACTCAGAAAGACAAATGGACAGAGCAAGGCTTTCTTCTGAGACACCAGAGCTGCAGATCTTCTGGCATTACTGCAAATGGTTAAAAACCAAGAGCCTGGAGAGGGAGAAGACACATCCCAGTGATGCGAAGTGTGATTTATGGAGAGGTTTAAATGTTGCAGACAGTTTGGCTGAGGGCTGCTGCAGCCACCGAGAGAGGAGAGATAAAAACCCCAAAGAAGTGCTTGTTTCCAAATGCTAACTTGGCTGAGAATTCAAAAATACCACAGTTCTGAGTTAAGCAAATTAATTATTGACTATCTATTAGGAAAAAAAGCCTTCTCCAGAGTACCTGCTTTCACTAGTGAAGCACATGCCTGGAAAATGATGCAAAGTTTGACCTGGGAAATGCTGGCTTCCTCTATCAGCACGGCTTCAGCCCTCAACCCTGGAGCAGGGCTGGCTTCCAAAGGAAGGATTTCAGGAAAGGTTGCAGTGTCTGGGTCAGGCAGCAGCTGTGGAGAGTCTGATGCTCAAGGGATGGCCTCTTCATTCCCCTGCTCCAGGTGTGGGATGAATGGATTCCCATTCCTTTTCCTCACCATTCAGATATAATCTGCTGGGACTTGTTTTGTTATAATTGCTTGTTGTGGGCATGCTTATCTGGTTCAGGGCAATACTGACTTCCTCGATATATGACTACAAGGATTTATAGTTTATAATATTGCTCTTCTGCATTGCCGTGGTGACAAGGACCTGCACTCTCCATGTTGTGATGTACAAAGCAAAAGCCACGCCTGCCCCTCACCCCACCACAAAAAAAAAGGGGCTCTTGAAGTCCAGAGGGATGTAGAATGCACCATACACACTGGCAGCAAATTCCTTCAATAAGAAACTAATCCTCATATTATAGGCATGAGAGATGCTTCTCCTCTCACTCAGCCAAATGCCAGCAAGCTCCTGGGAAGAAGAACTCAAGGGTTTTAAAGTCCAGCAGTGGAGTGAAAATTCATTCTGGTACAAACTGAGGTTGTTTCAGAATTTTCTTTCTTTTTTCAGTACTTTGGCTGATATTGCTGGATGACATAATGCAAGAGCCCCAGAGTTTCTCCCTGGTTGTCCTCCTAGCTTTTCCTCACTACCTTCACCTCCTTCCCAACAGGCTGAGCCCTACCCATACCTTGTGTCAGAAATGCCATCACTGTAATCAATACTGAGATGGGACAGCTGATCCCCCCCAGTCCTTAAGCCTTATCTTCTATGCCAGGAGTCAGACTCGATAATCCCTGCAGGTCCCTCCCAGCTAGGGATACCCGGTGGGTTTGCCACCCAGCAGATCAGGCTGCCCAGGGCCCCATCCAGTCTGGACTTGAATGCCTCCAGGGATGGGGCTCCCACCAATTCTCTGGGCAGCAGTGCCTATACTGTTTCCCCCTGCACACAGGCATGTTCCAGCAGAGCTGGGCTTACCAAAACGATAAATTTGACCAGAGAGATCTGATGTCTTGTCATAAGAAAACGAGGAATTGTTGACTCAATGAATTATTTTGCTCTTTCACCGTATCTAGATTCTCATCTATAATAGCTAAACCAGCCGGGGCAAGTTTTCTAAATTGATTTTAAATTGACCTAATTAAAGCATTAAGAGCACATAATGGAGATGTACTTAACCCAATTTAACCCTTCCTTAAATGAATTACACGAGAATTTAGTAATTTGCAGAGAGAAGCTAACCCAATTTAAGAAAGTTCAGGCAAGTTACACACACTTGTAGGGCAGGTGTGTATCACTTCAGGCAAAAGAAATTCCATCTAGTGCATATCTTCATGTAACCAACCCACAACAAATGTCACCCAACAATATATGCTTAATATCAATTCATAAGCTCAAGCTGTTTAGGCTAGAAGTGCCAACGACTTCCAGGACATACAAGCCACTACATCTCATTTTGTTCCACCTGTACTTCACCCACTACTTTTGTTCAAGTAAACTAATGCTGATCTCCTCTTCCACAGGATCTTGCACGTCTTCTGTCCCTGACTGTGATTTGATGTGCTCCCATCCCACATGGACACCATATATGGCTGCCAGTTGAATGATCTGATGAGAATGAGTTTGTGGATGCATGTGATAGATATCTGACATGTCAGGTCATGCTGAAGAAGCCACTATGCCCCAAGGGAAGAGGTCAGCAGATAGTTTACTACAACGCTCCTTTCAGAGAGCGTCTTAATCTGAAGGCCTCAGAAGAACACGTGGCCATAGCTGCAAATGTCAGTTGTTTCCTGTCAGAATTAGCCTGGCTTCAGCTCACACTGCCTCTTCTGCCTCTTAAGAAGAGCAATTAAATTAGGGTTTTGTTTGTTTTTCTTTTTTCTTTTTTTCTATCTGTGAAAGCATGTAAGCTTTTCAAGCACTATAAGCCATGTTACCATTCATGACTAGTAATTGCTGCTGTTAAAGAATACAGAAAACCAAAATGATCTGTGTGCAATGGGGAATGAGCAGGACAGAGAGGTGCTTTCCAAACCACTAATACTTGGTTAAAAAGGCACCGAGTGCATCTTATGAGGGATGGCTATGAGTTTTGGAAAGATCAAGTGCTATGGAACTCTACCCCTCTGCAAATGGTAGCTCCATCACTCGATTCCTCCTGCTTCCTTTTACAAACTGAGTTCTCTTCCAGCTTGTCTCTATGGGCACTGCCCCTAGGCCCCTTATGTTCTTCCTCCAGCAAAGTATGGTCTTGCTCTCACAGGAAACAGAAAGAGAAACATAAATCCAAGGGAGAAGGAGAAGTGATGAAGCCCTGAGCGCAACCAGCACAGATTTACTAGAAGGTGTAAAAATGCAACTCCAAGAGCCTGCTGTGGTGAAGCAGAAGCAATTAGTGAAGAGCAGACGTGAGATGGCATTGGGCATAGGCAGCCTGCAGGTCACATAGACACATATCTGCTGCCAGTCTCTATAGGAAAGCATCTGGATGGAAAAATGCAGCTAGCACAAGCCTGCATACCATGTACATGGCAATGAGTCAGTGGGGCAGCAGGTAAAGTATTATGATCCAACAAGCTGAAGCAAGAAACTGGCTGAGATGATAATGCTCATTCCTATGGTCTCTGTCAATTTAAGATAATCTATGATTGCACAATTCTGTGAATGTGATAGACACCAGGCTGTAAGAAGGTGGTTTGAGAGACAGAGTGTTGGGAAAGGTTAAGCATCAGCAGCTTCTTTTACAGACTGCGGTGATGAGGATAATTGTTGCTCTACTTTGCTATCAGAAACAGCATCAGGACACTACATGTTAAGCTAAATAAGGTCGTGGTACAGAGAAAACAAGTTCTGGAGTAGTGCTGTTGATTGTCTGTGAACGTGACCTGGGGATGCAGAGATGGCAGGGAGATATTCTAGTTGCCAAAATGCAGCTTAGGAAAGGGGCATTTAAGGAACAATGATGCAGCAGGAAGAAAAATGACTCAATGTTCCAGGTCTATAGCCAAAGCAGGGAAGAATAAAGTTAACACTTTCTATCAGAGTTGTGTCCTGCATCAGTTCTACAAGACAAACATGGGGGGAAATACTGGTGGTAGTGGATGGTTGGACTGGGTGATCTTGGAGGTCTTTTCCAACCTTGGTAATTCTATGATTCTATGAAATGAAGCAGCCTAAAGACATGGCCGGAAACCTGCTGGGGGCCGGGCTTGTGAGGTGGCCTGGGCATGCCAGCACCAGCCGTGCTGTGCAAGCCTGGAAGCAGTATGATTAATGTAGGAGACATGAACATGGCTACAGAACAAGAGGAGAGCTGCCAAACGGTGAAGAGGAATAGCGTCAGGAAGGTGAGATTTCTTGTCTTCATCATATGCTGAAATCTCATATATTCTTCAAGCATTGCCAGAGACTTGAAAGGTGGCCAGACTCAGTAGAAGTTTATGCGAGAGCAAGATTTGCCTTCCTGTAGGATTAGTGCTCTGTGTGTCCTTTTCCAAGGTCTATCATCTGCCCAAAGGGGATTCTTCCGCTGGTGTATTTGATTTTATTTGATTGCCCCTTATCTATCTTTTTCCCCATCCCTGGAGGCATTTGGGATGTTTGTGAATGTGGCACTGAGGGACGCAATCTGTTGATGGGTCTCTGGAAGTGAGTTTGGTGGTTGGATAGAAGTTATTTTCCAACACAGATATTTCTTTGATTTAAAATTAAACGTCAGAGATTTCCATACGCCTCCTACTTGCCAAGTCTGAACAAAGTGATAAAGATAAGGCCAATTCTTAAACTGCTTTTACTATTATTTTCAACTGTCGAGGAGGTGGGAGGAAAACAAACTAGATTTCCTGCAGAGCCACTGGACTGCAGGGATGCAGCACCTCGCTGTAACCCTCCTACAGACCAGCACTGAGCTCTCAACTTTTGTAACCCGGGGGGGAGAGGGAGATAAGCAGGGGATTGTCAACTACAACACTGGGAGGAGAATGCTTTGCCTTTGACATTGATTTAGAAAGTAAATCTAAAATAGTGATCATCTGTGTTGGATGCCAAATTGGCCTCCTGGCTGAGCTTTGTAGTAGCAGTGTTATTCGAAGTAAAAAGGTGCATAACACTGGTCCTATCACAATTTGCTACCAGTTGGTTGAAGAAACATCACCCAACAGGATATGGAGTGAAAACAGTGTTTTTAGTGCATTACTGATGCAAAACAAGCTTAAAATGGATTTTTGCCTTTTTTTTAAGATATCCTTTGTCTAGTAAATATATATGGGAGATTTACTGCAAAGTAAATTGTGCTCATTTGTGGCTAAAATGAAGATGAAGTTGCAATTCTTAAGGTGCTAGAACAATGACAAGCAGCCCTTGTTATCCAGCCTTCATCCTCTGCATGCAGGGGCTGTGAAGCTGAGGACTACCAGGTGCAGAGCAGTGCCCATGGCCTTAGAGTGATCCAGAACAAGGATGAAAACCACAAACCTGTTGAGCAGCCAGAGCAGGCACTGAATACCAGGAAACTGGGCAGATGTCACTTCTACACAGGACCAGACCCAGGCTGCCATGAGACCTGGCACTGTGTTACTGTTTGCTTTTGGATCCCCTTCAGCTGCATTGCTCAGAACGGAGATTTACAGCAATCATTACAGAACTTTGATCAGCTGGTTTTTCTTTCCATTGTTTCTGAGCTGACATTGAACTTCTGTGCTAAAACCTCATCGTTCCACCTCTGCCTCTACACAAAAGGAACACTGATTGTGCCATCTACAAGTACAGGAAGAAAAGGCTAAGGGTGCCAATGCAGTAATTATACCTTTAACAGACTTTTTAGAAGCTGCTCTATTAAAAGACTGATTTTTCATTAGCAAAAAGTAAAGAAAGCTGGGGCAAGTGCACCAACCTCGGACTTCTCACTTCTAATTAAATAGTAATAATATTAATTTAGCAAAAAGTCAAAGACCTCATTTTTCAAGATAGTTATTCACCTTATTCTCCATAACTTTCACCAGAAGCAATAAAATGCTTACCCTCCCCAACACAATGTAAATGATCAGATGAACGTACATATGAAGACAATTCAATGAGAAAACAACTATGTTATCAGCAAAGTTTATAGCCTCTACCTAATTTGATTTAAATTCTCTGTGTTCTATGCCTCATCTGTGTGGTTTGCGAACAGGTATGTCATGAGAAATCAGATTAATCACTTCTGTTTGCTGCTGCTGCTGAAAAAAAGCCTCAAATAGGTGACTCACAGTGTCTTTCCTGTGTGAGTCATCTGAAACATTACATTCTTTGGTCTCCAGTTCTGCAGATCTGTGTTAATATCCACCAGGGGTTGTCGTGCTAATTAAATGAGCTTTTTGTTTTCTTGCCGTCTTTCTAGTCTTTTAATACTGTTCAGCCTTGCTGATGGCAAGGTCTGTGTATCTGCCTGCCTGGCCTTGTTTATCTGAAACATGATGCTGGTTTCCCCTGGGGTTCACCTGACCCAGTCTCCAATGGGGATATCTGAGTCAGGCATTCAGGGATATGGCAGCAGAAGAAACGGGTGCATTAAAGGTAGGATTCACGTGTTGTCACACAGTGATGTAGGGCAAGGGAAGCCTACACTGGCCATAGCATAACCACCACAAGCAAGTGTGGGGACCACTGGGCAAAGATGCTCCAGTAAGTGCTGTAGGAGACTCATCCCACTCATCTTTCAAATCAATAGAAAAGTCACAGAAGGCACTCAGCTTTTGACTACAGAAGCCCAAGACTGAGCCTGAGGCCCTTATGGTCACAGTGATGGTGAATTTCCTCACTGCATGGTATTCACTGTTGAACAGAAAATGACAATAATAGCAAATACTGTATTTCCTCTGAAGCCATTTCCATCCTTCCACTTGTTAATGCACTGCTTTATCTCTAATGCTTTTAAATTAGTAAATTTTAAAGCAGTAAGTATTTAATAGTGATAGAAGCACATTTCCATTTGAGGAGAGAAATTAAATGTAATGATACGAGCATGTTTATACTAAAATATTTGTGGCTGCGAAGCAAACAAACCAACAAGCAGAAGAGTTCAAACCCTTGATGAAAGGGGTTATGATGTTTGTATGTGATGATAAGACCAGAAGCCAGATTGTCATCTGCAAAGCCCTACCAACAAAGCTTGCTGCCTTGCATTCAGAGGTGCACAGCAATCCTCTGGTGAGTGAACTGAACCCCTGTCCAGAGGCAGAAGCACAGGGAAATTAAAGCAACCAGCTTCTCTTCCACCTTAAGATTTCTCACTGATTTTGAAGAGAGGTCTCTCTCCCTGCTGATATTCTCAGTGCATGGATTCACGGCCAGTTAAAGTCTCAGCTAAAAATGAAATAGATTTGGGTTAACCTCAGGCTGCTTCCTGGAGTGAGGAATGCCCTGGCTCTGCCCAGCCTTCAAGGGAAGAGTGCTGCAGACCCAGATGTGGCATCAGCAGAGTAGGAGCATGGCTGGACAGAAGGAACAAGGGAGAGAAAAGGGATCTGGCAGTGCTGCTGATGAGAGGAAAATGAAAAGAAAAAAGAAAAAGAAAAAGCTAGGAAAAGCCCTGGTCCTTCCCACAGGCTTGGTGTGGCAATGTAAGACAGGAAAAGGCAGCCCTGTCATGTTACAAGGGATGCACTGAAATCCTCTTCCATCTGCAAAGCAAGGCAAGATTTTGGTGGGGTTCCTACAATAGCTGTCATGTTCACAGGTGGCAACAGGGGACACCAGCACAGAAAAAACTCTTGTGGCAGGTGTCAGAAAGGTGTGGAAGAGAACCTGCAGCTGAGAGATGCTACAGTGTCCCAAAATTGCACTAGGAGTAAGGGTTTGCTGAGGAGAGGGCAGAAAAATGCAGAACCCAAGAGTCTTCTGGAGCCAGACAAGTTGTACCTACTTATATGTACCTACTTATATCTTGAGATGAAATAACATTAAGGAAGAAGAGTGAAGTCTGGAAAGGGGAGCTTAAAGCAGCCATAGTGAATGACATCTTTACTACTTTTCTTCATGACTCTTAATCTTTCTCTCCTCCCCTTCAAGACAGAGCGGATGAGTTGCCTTCAATTTCAAGACTGTGCACTGGCAAAAAATATTAAAGTGTATTTCATTAGAAAGAGAGTGCTTAGAAATGGACGTGCATTCCAAATACACTTTCCCCCACAAAAAGAAATAGAAATGAAATGCAAACAAAAATAGAAAGAAAAGACAGCGCAAATCTAAGTCAAAATAAAGACATGTCACAATACACTTAGTATCCAAAGCATGGAGAAAGTCCAAACGCCTCCAAGCAATTCTGCAACAGAGCATTCAGGTTACACACTTTCACAGGAAGAATTCTCTATAAATCTATTACAGTGTCAAAAACACATTATTTTGGATTCTCAACCTGAAACACCACATCTTAAGCAAGTCATTTGGCAGCAGCTGGGAGAGTAGAAATGGCATGCGTTGGCTCATGGCACTTGGTTTCAAGCTGGCAAGCAATATTCTCTTTGTCAGCACTGATTTATCTTGGCCCAGGTTTCTCTTTTGTTCTCTGGCAAGACTTCAGCAGTATTAGCAAGCGAGCGTGATTTAACATTTGTACATTTCTAGGAAGAGCAGCTTTATTTCTCCTGTCGAGATAAGACATTATCCATGTGCAGGAATTGTTGGTGGTCTTTCTGCTGTGAAGAGGCTGGCAGGTGAGTCCAGCATCTGAACTGGGATGTAAAAATGCTGCTGGACTCTCAGCTTTACAAGCACACCTCTGCCTCCTGCCTCAGTGGCATTAGGTCACTGCATGGGCATCCACAGGCTCTTACAGAATCAGAATCATTCAGGTTGGAAAAGATCTCTAAGATCATCTAGTTCAAACCCAACCCGTCCCTACCATGCCCACTAACCATGTCCCTCAGTGCTACATCCCCATTGTTCTTAAACATCTGCAGGGTCGGTGACTCCAGCACCAGCCTGGGCAGCCCGTTCCAATGCATTACCACTCTTTTGGAGAAGAACTTTTTCCTACTATTCAACATGAAGCTCCCCTGGAGCAATTTCAGGCCAATTCCTCTGTCTGTTTGCTTACCTGGGAGAAGAGACTGAGCCCCACCTTGCTACAACCTCTTTTCAGTTTTAACAGTTCCATGGATTTACAGAGGAAAAAGTGGAAGGCAGGTTATTTTTGTACCCAATGTATTTGGTTTAGCAGTGACTTGGGCTGGCCTCCTTTTGATGTGTATTCCTCAAAGAAAACCTGATCCTGGAAATCAGGGAAAAAAAACAAAAAAAAGCAGATGTTCTGGAGATGCTCAGAAGGTGCTCTGAATGCTGCATGAGGGACACATCTGACCCCATGATGGCAACAGAGGCAAACAGCCATCATGTGTGGTAGGGCCAGACCCTGCTGTCCTACTGGACTTTGCATGAGACAGAGGAACTGACATTTTCTAGGGTAAATTTTTGAGAAAACACTTTTTTTTCCAGCAAGGAAAGATCACCTGTGGGACTTCTACCTTCTGTATGTGAGATGTGTCAAAACTGCCCAGAGCTGGTGGCATCTGAAAGCAGCCCCATGTCTCCCCAGTATGAAAAAGAGCTGCTCTGGCTCAGCCCTGATCTGTCCCCTGCATGGTTTCTGTCTTGCCTGTTGTTTTTTTTTCAAGGTTTTTAACTGTTTTGTCCTATTCTATTTCCTATTATGGCACAATAAAGCTGTGTGCTGCGGAGAGCACACTTATTTAATTTGTTATGCTGTTCAGAGAAGTAAAAGAAACTCTTAGATGGCAGATCCTCAACAGATCCTCAAATCCCTGTATAAACTCATGACACAGCCAGGCACTATTTATTCACACAGTAACATAAAGCAGGATCGTGTCTGCCTATGGCACATTGTCAAAATACCCTCTTTGTGTTTTCCTCAGTTGAGAAAAGCCTTGATGGGCTCTGGTAATTGCTCTTGAGTCTGTCAGGCAAATTTAAATCAGCTTTCCACCTCCTCATTGCTCCATCAGGCTCACAAAAACAAACAAACAAGCAAACAAACAAACAAAAAAAAACAGAGAGAAAATACAGCACAGTGCTACACAAACAGAAATATTTGGGTGTGTTTGGTTGTTTGGAGGTCAGCAGTCGCCCATAAATAAAAATCCTTCTCCTCCCAAAGCAAAGCCTTAGACTTTGACTACAGGGCAGGGCCTTGGGATGTGCCTGCAGATGTGGCTGGAGATCAGCAGCTGTAGCACTGCTGCCCTGTTATGATAACAGAGTTAACTTAGGATTTTATATTAGGCAAGGACACTTCTGATAAAACATACCATAAAGCAATCAACAGCATGCATGCCCAGTCAGTTGCCCAGATATTACCAACCTGAAGAGAAACCCTTTCAGGCCTGTGCAGAGCTGCATGGGCTGACAAGCACTTCTCTCTTCTGTAACACATCTACCAGTATATCAGCCTGACTTACATCTTGTACCAGGCAGCCTTAGTGCAGTTCTGTATTTCATCTCAGCTCAGCCTTAGCTGCTACTTCCCGTTCTGCTCCTCACACTAAGTATATTTTTTTTAACTGCAGCTTTCTGGTTTGTCTTGAACACAGTCCAGGTACCAGGAAGTTGCTCTCGGAAGCTGCAGAGTGAAGGGCAGTAGGTTTCTTTCAGTCACAGCCTCATTGACTTGTTCTTTTTTATTATATGGTTTTTCTTTCCCTCCCCTTTTTCACCCACTGCATATCCGGTTTACCTCAAACAAAGGTGCTGTGAAGATTACAGAGGTGTGTTTCTCAGTAGCTTGGTGATTTAGCATCAGTTTACAGCAGGCTGAATCAATAAAGATTTTAATTCTCCTTTGCGAAGTTTGAACCCAAAGTTAGCTGTATTTTATGTGCCAAGCACGTGCACAAACGAACGTTGCCTTGCTGTAAGTTATCTGTAAAATACTGCTGTGTCTCATTTAAATGTGCACACGGTGTAACTTACCCAGCAATGGATGAAGGTCAAATTGTAGATAGGTTGCACTTGACCTGTACAAGTCAATGGGACATGACAAAGTGCATGCACAGTGCTGAGAACTTTCCGATGTCCTGACAAGGCCACAGTTGTCCTCAGAAGGTCATGGAGATTGGTGGAAGACCATGGCAACTGGAAAAAGACACATGTCAAATCCCCTTTCCAAAAGATCAACCTGGGGAACAAATGGGTCAATCTCACTTCAGACTCTGGGAAAAACATGGAGCACGTCCTCCTGGAGCAGACTGGCAAGAGGTCTGGATTTGCTAACAGAATATTGTGCCTGATCAACCTGAATCAATTCTATGATAAGATGATGACTGGATTTGTGGGCATGGGGAGAGCATCACATCCCATTCACTTTGACTTCAGCTTGCTTTCAACATCATCTCTAACAATATTCTTGTATCCAAATTACAATGTTATAGTCTGGATGGGTGGGCAATGAGATGCTTAAGAGCTCGGTTGGATGATCAGGCTAAGAATCCCTGGTTAATGGGATATGCTAACAAGTGAGGTACCGCAGGGGTCTATCCTGGGACTCATTCTGTTCAACGTTACCCATGTTGTCCATTGCTATCCATGACCTGGAGGAGGTGATGGAGTGCCTGCTCACTGATCCTGCAGGAGATGCCAGGTTGGGAGGAGCATCACATATGTTTGAGAGCAGAGTAGGGCAGGGCAGCCAAAAAGATCTACAAAGTTGGAACAAAATTGAACAGAACCTTTGTGAATTTTGACAAGAACATGTGCAAAGTCCTGCAATGGGGAGGGAAGCACTCCTAGATAAGGGCTGGGGAATGACAGGGTGAGGAGCAGCTATCCTGTGGAGAACTTTGGATCTTGGTAGACAGCAGGCAGCCCATGAGACAGCAGAGTGCTCAGGAAGCAAATAAGGCCAAAAAACCTCTTGGACTGTACTAACAGATCAATTAAAGCCATCTACTTAGCACTGAACAGACCTCTGGACCTCTGGAGGGTCACCATCATGTCTAGGGGCTGGACTCCATGAGGAGATACTGAGAAAGGTGGTTTTGTCTGGCTCAGAGGAGAGACCAACTGGATATCTGATGGCAGCCACTTGTATCTGTTGAGGAGATCATGGAGAAGATGGAGCCAGGTTTTTCAAAAGGAAGGGAGGGGAGGGGCACGGTGGAGGGATGATGAGACAACAATGGCCATGAAAGGTTCTGCCTAGACAAAAGAACACTTTTTCACCATGACAACAGCCAAACAGTGGAGCAGGTTACCCAGGGATGTTGTGAAAATTCCTTCCTTTGACATTTGTAAGCCTTGACAGGGTAACATCTTGAGCAACCTGTTCTGACCTCAGAGCTGGCCCTGCTATGAGCAGAAGACTGGAGAACAGATCTCCTGAGGTTCCTTCTATCTTCAGTTGTCCCATGTTCCTAACGTATGTCAGTTAAGTTTATCTGCAAAATAGTTTATCTACAAAAGGGAATGTTTGCTTACTGATAACAAAAGTATTGTGGTCTGTGGCAAATATGTATTTCCAATGAAATGCTTTATTAGGTTCCCTCAGAAAAATGCCAAAGGTTGCAGCAGATATGCTGAGTAAATAGGCTAATCAAAACCACAATGTTAGAATTTAAACCAACAAATGATATTGATTATTCTTAAGGAAACTATTACTTTGCCTAAGCAAAATTCAGGAAAAAAAAAAAAAAAAGAAAGAAAGAAAGAAAGAAAAATGGAATCAGTGATCTTTATTGGGTTTTAAATATATTTGCTAAAGGAACTGCATAGGAATTGGCAATGTTACAGAATAAGAAAGTTTAAAAAGGTAGCATTTACATAAATTCAAAGGAAAATTTACAAAACAAATCTACACATTTGCTCCTTTTGCTCGGTGTTTTCAATTTTTTTATTATAGTTCCATTTTAATGTGCCATCCTAGTGGAGGTTTCCATGAAGGTCTTGGGCAGGGGAGAAAAAGAGGGGAAGAAGGAAGCCAGAAAAGTCTATCTCCTGGCTCAGGCTGGTGTGATGGTATTCAGAATTCCCTGGAGTGGCAGTCTGCAGTGTTCTGGCCAAGAGCCTTGGGGTTCCGCTTGTTACAGCCTCCCAGGACTGTCTGCCACAGCAGGATGAGAGCTTTTCTCCTCTCAGACTTCTTTCCTCTATGTGCTTTTCAAAAATTTTCCTAGACATCTGCAATGTCACAAATGATGTAAGGTTGAACTTGCTTTCTATTACTAACATTTTGTGGCGTTAGGTAATAACTTAATTGAACATTTAGAAAAGCAATATATTTTCTCTGGAAATGCATTATTAATACATACATTACAGTCTCTGCTGTTAAAGCTTTGTACAATTATTAATAGGTTTACAGTGATATGAAATGGATGAAAATAGCTTCTTCTAGGAAAAAGGCATGCAAAAGGATACTGATTGTATCTGGTCTATCATCATAAGTTACAGCTTTGTTTTCACACTTCTTTACTCCAATAGTCCTAAGCCTGCCTGCACCAGTTCAAATGGGAAGTGTGAATATTTCTGTCTTGTTTCCCTTCAGTTCACAGTAACAGTTTAAGTCTTTGGAGAATAAGAACCTGCTTTGTATCCATCCATTTTGACATCTGACTTGTCCACAATGCAATGCTGTTTCTTTTCCCTAGAGTGGCACGCCACGTATCACACCACCCCTTCCATCTTGGCTCTATTTAGGATTGTACCCACAACCTGCCTTCCCCTGAAAGCGAGAATAGCAGTGCAGCTACAGGCATTAATTTGTTTTTAATGCTTCTGGGAAGAAGGCATTAATGATTTTTAATGAGATGTTTTTTCAGATTACTGGGCAGTGCTGAAAACACATTCGTGCTTAAACATAATACTGAGGTACAAGAAATAGTGAAGAAACCAAGGCAAAGACAAAAATGAGGCACAGAAACCCTATGCAATTATTTAATGAGCTGAAATGGTTTAAGAAGATTATAAAAACTGGCTGTTCTAGGATTGGGAAGTAAAATTATGAGGCTATGTTAAAATAATCATTAAAGCATCAAAACCAATAGCGGGTCAGCTCAAAGCTCCATCCAACCTCGCAGGTTCTGACAGCAGCTGATAATATGGGAGCAGAAAGAACGTAAGAAGAGGGCAAACACGTTCTGTATTTCCCCAAAATACAGTCCCAGGAATTTGATGAACTACAGCAAGAGGCTTTGATGATTTTTCAGTCACTTTTTAAATGGATGTAAAGTTTTGGTATCCACAATACCAGAAGCAACAAATACTTACAACTACAAGGCTGTGTGAAGGATTACCTCATTTTGTTTATTCTGAGACTTCCAAGTTCTACTTTCATTGGAGGTTCCTTGGATGCCATATCTGATAAGCCAGTGAACAGACTTGTTTCCTGCTCCTTGTTTGGTCCACTGAAGATTTTACAGACTGTGATACCGCTTGCCCTCAACTGCAGACTGGAGTGACCCATTTGAGTTAGCCGTGCCCATCTGGAAGTCCTCCTATTGCTTCTGTTCATTCTCTTAAATGTTTTGAGTCATTTCCAGTTCTACCATATTATTTCTAAGTTAAAGATACTGCAGCTGCACAAGGAATTCCAGGTGCATCGGTAATTTATACAGTGGCATTGTATAAAATCTTTCTTTCTTTCTGGTCTTTCCTTCTCTCCTAATAATTTTTCCAATTGTAACAGTTCTTGTTTACATTTTGATCACTGCTGAGTGCTGAACTTGACTTTTTCAAAGAAGGTTGATAGATCTGTGAGATACTCATTTTCTTTACTAAAGCAATACTGACTCCCTCAAATGTGTCTTCTCCACGTGCTCACTAAGTCTCTTCTGCTCTTCAGCATTATTTCTACTTATTTGTCTATTAAGTATATCAGGTTTCTGGGCCTACAGTTTCCAAAATCTTCTCCAAAATCCTTTAAAAAGTTGGTGCCCTATGAGCAATGTTCCAGTCCCTACTGATGCCAAAGTACTTGTAAATGAGAAGGCAGAGAAGTCAGTACCCGAGCTCCTTTCTACTTCCACTTCACCTTGAGACATGAATTCCCAATTGCTCCCTTTAAAGAAGTTTGCCAGTATTGGAATTGGCCAAAGCTCATCCATGCCATCCACTAATCAGTAATTCCTTCTGTGGTTGTATCTTCTCCAGATGATCCTTCTGCATCCTAAGAACCTACTGGTTTTACAGACCAGTCAAACTTTCCAGCAGGCTTCCTCACTCTTGATTTGTTCAGAGAGAGATTTAACATTTTTTCTATTGTTTGTGGGTTGTTCCTGAACCTCCTTTTCTGACTTCTTTGTCACATTTTTGGATTTAAATCACTGGAGTTTACAGTCTTTTCTGACAACTTCTATTTGTTGAAAGAAGCCTTCTTCATAGACTCATAGAATCATAGAATTGCTCATGTTGTAATGTTCCTTATGATGCTTTTAATTGTATGGTCTTCCTTTCTCTGTTCTGGTGCATTTCTTCACAGACCAGAGAATTTATAAAGCCTCCATGTCACTCTTCAAAACTTAAATAGTTCAGATGTTCCACTTAGTCCCCTTTTATTGACATATTGTCTTTTTTTTTATATACATATATTTTTTATTTATTATTTCTCTTTTCTGAAAAGAGAGCAGCAGAATAGTACTGATTTTTTTTTTTCCTGGTGCTATAAGAGTTCTGAGTCTGAGGACATTATGGTTACTGCTCCAGTGCAGTTGGTTCTTTCTCAGTAACGCTATTGAGGTATTAAAATTACAGTATCTTCCCACTGAGATTAATAATGCTTTGGAACCTGCCTTAGTTTGGAAGAAGACCAACAGGCCATGGCTTTACATGCTGTCCGTAGGGTATAGGCATTCTGCATTAATATTCTAGTAATCAGTCCTCCATTAACACAGCTAGGGTGTGTGGATTTCAGTGATGGATTCCTTCCCCCATTACTCTGTCCTTAGCATTTCTAGAACATATTTCAGCTTCTTTGTGCTGGCAATAAGCATCTTCCCTCACCAGTAAAATAAAAAGTCATATTCTAAATAGGAGTCAGATACGTCTCACCACAGGAGCACCATCACTTTCTAAAATTACTGTGGAAAACTCAACCTCTATTAGTAGCAACAAACACCTAGTTACAGAAACCCTCTGTTGAGAAAATGCTTCTCCTATGAACTACAGCATGAGAATCTAAGCACTCATTCTCTAACACAACAGCAGTGTCACTATTTTGTAATTCAATCATCAATCAGAATGAACATTAAAGCATAACACAGCCTAATAAAACCATTAGAGCTGTGCCACAGAAATAATTACAAAGGCTAGTAATAAGAGAGATGCGTTTACTTAAATGGAGCATCATTTACCTTACTCCACCTATCCAGATAAGAAAGCTAGGATGTGGGAGACAGCACAGACTATGATCCAAACTCTTTCCTAGAAGGCAAAATTGACTATTAAACCTGAAAACTGCTTTTGGTGCAGATCTAATTATGCCCAGAGCCAGGATCTCTGAAATTCAACCGTATAAACTGAAAGGTACCCAAGGTCCCAGTTATGCTAGAGAAAATCTTATGGAAATTTTTAGACACAGACTCAGGGGACAATTAAAATCCAGATGGGATAAGAAGGCATTTAAAACAAACATACAAACAAAAACAAACAAAACCTAAAACAAAACTCAGAAAATGGCACAAGCACATAAACCTAAACTGAGACTCAAATAAATGACTTTCTTTGATTGGCTGATGCATGTGTTAAGGGAATGGATCTCTCAGGGTCGTTTAAATAAAGACACTGAGGATAAACATATGGCTAGGCTTTCAGAAGCATACTGGTGCTTCTCCCCTTGATCCAGCAAAGAATTGCCCAGATGAACTTAAAAAAACCCCTTTCCTTGCCTAACTGTATGCTTCAGTATCTGCGTGTCTCTACATCTACAACCATTCTGGATCATGGGAATGATCCTATTATGATGCATGATGAGATTCTGTCTGTTTCTCCCCCATCTGCTCTCCCAGCACTGCCCAGCAGTTTGAACTATGGGCAGAGCACTGATCCACTGAGAGCACTCCTGCTGGTTTTGACTAAAGAAGAATATAATGCATCTTTGTTGCAGCTGCTCTTCTTCAAGGCTGCTTGCAAAGACGGGTTGTTCGCTGACCGAAGCCTGATGTGGCCGGCCCTGTGACACCCTGGGGCATGCCTGGCTGCACAGATAGGGTCTTTATTTGCATCTCCTAGCTTCATCTGTAAATCCAAAGCAATGAATGGTTGCTTGCAATTATAGGAGACGAGAAATAAGAGCTAAGCCTAAATGAATCTTCTGTGCTTGGTTATGTCCATGGCTGAAAAAATTGGGATGGGATTTTTTTTTCCTGAAACATATATATTTTCCCTAGAGCTGTACAAACAGTGATTGAGGATCTGGCCTGACTATAAACCAAACACCAAACAGCCAACAGAACACAAAAGCAACGTATTATCTGTTATAGACAGTAGGGACACAATTTAGCAAGAAAAGCAAAGACACCAAGGCGTGGATAAGGAGTATATCTACATTTAAATTACATTTAAAGTTTAAAATAACTTAAGTCCTTCTCTTCCAGAATGTGAGCTGATTCAGTACTTTGCAGTAAGGAACGTATGTGCCTATCTGAAAATTGTGGGCATTTTCTGACTTCTGCAGTTATTGTCTGGGGGAAAATACCTTCTCCATATCATGCCTTCTGAATTGTGAATGACACCAGCTCCCGCAGCTGCTGCACTGGCCGTTTAGCTTTGTTTCAGTGTTGTGTTTTCATATATATATATTTATTATATATATATATATATATATATATATATTTTTTTTTTTCCCCAGCCCATTTGTTTTCTCTCTCGTGGCTCGGGGTGTTACTTACAGCGCTATGGTAACGCCAGAAGGGGCTGTGAGGGCGCTCCTCCCCTCCTGCCCTCGTTTGCATGCGCGCAGCGTACCGTGCACAATACATCAGGTGTATTTTCATGCCTTTTCGGAAATAAGAGCTCCTCAGCAGCTGTGGGAAGGTCCGTAACCTTCCACCCAAGGCACCGAGATTGCGAAGCGAAACAAAAGGAATTAAAATCCCGTGATTGTCGTGGCAGATCTCGATTCCCCCCCGTGGCTCGCAATCACAGGCGAGGCTGAAAGCATTGCGCAGAGACAAAGGGGAGAGCGGGGTGCCAGCCTGCACCACCGAAGCCCTCATCTGAGGGAAACTATATATGTATATATATGTGTGTGCGTGTGTAATTTATTCATTTATTTATTTTGCAGAAAAGAAAGAAAAACGCGCATTTTGGGCTAAGGGGGAAAGGAAGAAAGAAAAAAAAAAAAAAAAAGCGGGCGGGCGGACGCGCACCGCGAGGAGAAGGGCTGCCCTCAGGGCGGGAGGCTCCTCGTAGGGCGGCGGCGGGCGCCCCTCGGCTCGGCGGGCTCCCGTAAGTCGGCGGTCTCTCCCGGCGCCGCAGCGCGCCCCTCAGCGCGCAGGCCCCGCCGCCGCCTGTCACCTCCGCCCGCCCCTCCGCCATTGGCTGCGCTCCGCCACGTGCCGCGGCGCTGCCCCCGCCGCCTCCGCCGGCACCCGCGGAGCCGTTACCTGCGGCGGGGCCGCCCGCCCGCCCGCCCCGATGCGGAGGCGAAGTGCCCGGGCCGAGCCCAACGCAGGTAGAGAGCCTTGAATAGGGCCGGGCTCGGGGAGGCCGCTGCGGGCGGGTACGGGCGCGGGGGGGAGGCGGCGGTGTGGGGCTGCGGGGCTGGGTTTGGTGAGGGGAATGAGGCTGTGTTTTATTTCTTCCTGCGGGATGAGAGAGCCGGGGGGGCTTTGCCCTCAGTGGTGCCCGCACCGCCGGGACGTGGCAGCCGCCGTCTCCCCTCCCCCGGTGCGTATCCCGGGCGATAGAGGCGAACCGGGAATGACTTTAGAGCTGCTGCCGCTGGCAAAACCTTCCAGTCTCCTGCGCTGCTCAGGGAGGACGGGTTTGGGTGCCTCGATGGGTTGTGTCGTTCTGTCGTGGTGGGCAAGGTCAAAATGCACGGGTGGTGGAGTGGAGAGGTTTGTTTGGTAGTGATGGAATGGATGGGAGATGTTCATTGTGTGCCTTTCGGGTTGGATACGAGGAAAAAGTTGTTCTGCAAAAGAGAGGTGATGCGTTGGCACAGAACGGCCCAGGGAGTGGTGGGGTCACCGTGCCTGGAGGGGTTGAAAGAGCTGTGCGGATGTGGCACTGAAGGAGGTGGTTAGTGGGCATGGTGGGGATGGGCTGGGATTGGACTGGATGATCTTGGACTTTTCCAGCCTTAACGATTCCATGTGTGTGCAATCAGTGGAGGTCAGTAGCTACCCCGTGCCTGGTTTTGCCATAACTCTGACTGTTGACATTCAGAGGCGTTTATTTTCTTTCCGAAGACAAATGGTGGGGATTAATGCTTTTACGTGAATATATATTGATGTATCTCTACTAGATGTGTATTTTTAAGTCTGCCTTATGCTGGAGCTGGTCAGATTCAGCGCTTGGTATCGTGGAATCATAGAACATCCTGAGTTGGAAGGGACCCCAAGGATAGATTCCAACTTCTTGTTTAGGCATGGTGCTCCATCCATTTCACTGCTGCCTGCTATCTCCGTTCCAGTTCAAGCCCTAGGAAGAGTCTGGTCCCTGCTGAGCACACTGAGTTTGATTGGAAGGTCAGAAGAGCACAAGGGGCTTGGCACATGGGCAGCTTCCTTTGGACAATGAGGGATGGGTTTTCCTTGGCTTTGGTTTCCTGGGGTGTTCAGGGAAGCAATGCCCTTCCTTCCTCCCATGGGTTGCTAGTAAATCAGCCCTACAGTTGACTGGCAATTAGGGACAGGATGTAAGAAAGTAAAGTGCAAGAGCAGAAACTTCCTTTTGATGAGGGAAGCGGGCTACAGATGTTTAATTTGTGTTGTTTTACATGTGTCTCTGACAGCTGTGGAAAAAGCCAGTAGGTGCTAAGCTCACTGCGAAGTTGCAGGAGTTGGAGAGCCGGTGGTTTTGCTGATATAGGAAATCCTGGAAAGCTTTAGAAGGTCTCATGCTTTGCTAACGCTGAAGTTATTGAGTAAGGCTCAACCAGAACTTCGAATTTGTCATGAAGTAATTTTCAAATGACAAATGAGTGAGTCTGGACAAAGCTTACTCAAATGCAAGAGGTTAAAGCATCTGCTGAAGGTGTGTCAGGTGGAGGACTTCTCAACGACAAATCTCCCCATTGCAGACAACTCTCTCACAAGATCGTTCATGAATTGTTAAGGATTTTCTTAAAACTTGTGTAGGCTGTCAATTTCCATTGCTCCTATGGGAAGGCTGTTTTGTTGCTGCTCAAGCATCTTTTGCTCCTAGTCTGTATTTATTTATGACCACTGTGTGTAACGTTCTCCTTTTGTTTGTTTGCTTTCGTCTTTGGTGTTTAAATGCGTGGTGTGTCTAAGAACAAACTCACAACCTGTTTGGTGAACTAAACAAGTTGAGCTCTCTGTTGGAGCAGCCCTTCATTCACCATCCCACCAGCACGCTGAAGCCTTGACTTCAGAAGTTAACCACTGAAATTGACTGTAGCAACATTGTTTGCAATATTGCAATTAATTTTAAGCCTTTCATCAAGGAGAACTTCTGGCATTGACTCTTCTGCTTTTGTAGGCTTAAGTGTGACTTTTGCCATGGTCTCTTGGAGTGTTAGATGATACCGTGGTAAAAATGCTGCTGTGCCATTAACATTGTTCCATAATTACCAGTTGTTCCGTGCTATTCTACTGCATAATTCAGTTGTAATATGAAACATCTTGGCTGTGTAAGTCTGCTGGCATATTTCCTTAGCCCAGTAAAGATGAATGCTCTGCCCTGTCTTTTCGGACCATTTCCTTAGGGATGATTTATTCTTCAAAATTCCCATGTAAGGGGAAAGATTTCATTTGTTTTGGCTTCTTTGCAAGGGCTCAGAAATGCCTCCTGCTTGTGCTACATGAACTTACCCAGCTTGTGGTGGGTGCAGTGCTGATATACTGTGCTTTCTTATTCCCCTCCTGGCAGCTGCAGTTCTTTTGCAGAGCAGCGTTTCTGCATCTGCACAATTTGTGGTTCAGAGAGAAGGCTGTGGAGAGGATCATGTGAGATGTACATAGGAAGGGCTTCTGAGCACAGCCTGGTGCACTTGCTCCAGTTCTTTGTGCACGTTTTCCTGCTTCAGCTGATACCCTGTGGCTGATTTTGAGTTCAGAATGCTGCTTCTTGCAGAAGTGACCTATAAAAGGAGGGTTCATTAAGAATGAAGTCTAACTCTTTATTGTGATGCTTTTCACAACAGCAGAGCTTTGGCTCACCTGTTGATTCTTGCTCGGCTGGAATGCTGACCTTCTGTGGCTTGTTTGGGAGCCAGAACAATTCCAAATTCAGATACCATTTTCTTCTGTCGTAAGACATTGGTTGCCCTCCTAGGTGTTGGAAGGGCTTTTTGTTGATAATTGCGTTTATCTCTTAGAGATGTTTGCTACTCCTCAGCGTGCAGCACTTGAGAGAAGTTTCATAGCAAAGCTTAGAAAAGTTTGGTAAGTTTGACTAAAGCACAGGGTGCAAGGCAAAAGTCAGATGTGGAGGGTGAGCCCTATTTTGAACACTAAACCATCATTTAGAACCAGTCATTCACCTATAATGTTATTTCAGCAGAGATGTTAATATCCTAACAGCTTGCTGGTAGTGATGCTGGAAGGAAGCATTCCTTCAGGAGGTGTCACACTGAATATTTCTAATTATGGTGATAATTGCACCAGATTTGGGCTGGAATAAATTGTTGTATGCTGGATCAGGATGACCCAAGGTTAAGAGCAAATTGTAGCCTAGCTATGTATATCCTTCCTTGACAGAAAGACTGGGCAAATGGACACAGCAATTATAACAAGGTTATTAATGATTTCATGAGTTAATTGGTAGTTGATATTATAATAAGGATTTGAGGTTCACCATTGAACAATCAGAAGAAATGAAAATAGGGCATCGTGTGGCACAGAGAGAAAACTGTCTCCAGGTTGCTGTTGCTTCAAGTTTTTGTGGCTTCAACCAAAATAACTTTTGACTGCAAACCTGTTGGTACATTTGAGAGCATCTTGCTAACTGCTCTGATGGTTCCATGGGCTCCTCCTTTCAGCATTACACAATCTCATTTTTGTAGAAGACAGATCTTGACTAAATGAATTGCAGGTTGTACAAGGTAACTTGGTTTTTACATCTTATTGTTTGATTAAAAAGCCTTACCAGTTACAGTTCATTTTGTGAGACACACTACAGAAATGTAATTAAGTGTCCTGTTGTGGGTGCTTATAACCGTATTATGGACTAAACTTTTTGCCATCAAGGAAGTGTTGTTTCTGTTGCCTTTATTAAATTAGCTGAAACAGCAGACTCTGCTCTTGATCAGAAGAAGCATCTATGTCAAGTGCTTGTTTTTTGTTCGATAGTAGTAGCTACTAAACAGATAAATCCAGAGAAGTTGTATCCAACATCTGTGCTAGAGTGCCAACTTTACTGTGGGTAAAGTGGCTACAGAGGAAATAATTGTAAAAAGTCTCTTAATTTTTAATTTTAGTTGCAGGTTTTTTTTCTTCTCTGTTGAGAAGCTGCAGTCTGATCTGCACCTGCTCCTATAGCCTCCTGTCATGTTTGGTGACCATTTCTGCTAAGAAGTGAGAAGATGACGGTCAAAGAACTATTTGAAGATGAACACCCAACCCTGCTGTATCCCAAAGGTTTCATGCTTCTGCATGTCCCTGATAAACCTGCATCAAATCTTAAATATCTCAGGAATTTCTTCTCATGCTTCTAGTTTTCAGGGATCACTGTTATGTGCTATTGAGAGAAAGTCCTAGGCCCCATCTGCAATACTGCATCTAGGCCTGGGGCCCTCAGTGCAGGAAGGAAGTGGAGCTCTTGGAGTGGGTCCAGAGCAGGGCCACTAAGATGATCAGAGGGCTGAAGGAGCTCTCTTACGAGGAAAGGTTGAGGGAACTGGGCTTGTTTAGCTTGGAGGAGACTCCGGGGAAACCTCATTGTGGCCTTCCAGTAACTGAAGGGAGCATATAAACAGGAAGGGGAACGGCTGCTTATGAGGATGGATAGTGATAGGACAAGGGGGAATGGTTTTAAACTGAGACAGGGGAGTTTTAGGTCAGGTTATTAGGAGGAAATTTTTCACACAGAGGGTGGTGATGCACTGGAACAGGTTGCCCAAGGAGGCTGTGGATGCCCCGTCCCTGGAGGCATTCAAGGCCAGGCTGGGTGTGGCTCTGGGCAGTCTGGTCTGCTGGTTGGCGACCTGCACATAGCAGGGGGTTGGAACTGGGTGATCACTGTGGTCCTTTTCAACCCCGGCCATTCTATGATTCTTAGAGGATATTTCAGTTTGTGTTACAGAAAGAGATTTCCTAAGTCAGGAGCAGTTCCTTTGGAATAAACTGCCTGTTTCTTTTTCCTTTCCCACTCTTTCCTGTGTATTTTGTTACTCTGGTAAGTGGGCCCATCCAGATAAAAGGATTTTTACTTTCATTGTGTAGGTCTGTGATCCAATTTCAACATCTGGGCAATTTTTCAATTGGTCCTTAAAACTCACATTTAAAATCTGGAGTGGAAGTCAGGATTCATAGCAGCAGATGCATTGGAAAGGAAGGCAGTTCTTCTCTGTGGTGCAGTTTTTGAGTGTCTGTTGCTGGAGCGAACACTCATATGTTGTTCCAAGCCAGCTGTTTGTCTAATTGCAGGTTCTTGAAATTCGTATGAAGAGTTTATTTCAAAACTGGTTTTGTATTTAAGAAAGACCCCACGTTTTGGAAAGATGAGAATGCCTCTACTTTGCTGCAGTTCTAAGGTGACGGTTTGACCACACAGAGCTTGCAGCTGCTGAGTCCTCCCTGTGCACTAGGTTGCACAAGCAGCTATCTTTAGCTCCCATGTTTTTATTCTTTGCATTACTGCTTTTTCTCTCCCTGAATACTGGAAACGGGTTTCATCCCCTGTTGATTAAACTGTTGATTAGAAGAAATCATTGTTTATTATGATTTCTTTAAAATGGAACAGAATTTATTTGCAAAATTCTTTCCTTATGGTTTAATCTTTCCAGTGAGTGTGAAGTCTGGAAGTGTAGGAAGGATCTGAAGGCATCGTGGATTGGCTTAGGAGCCTTGGAAGACAGAGTGTGTTGAGTGTAAATGCCAGCGTCTCCTAGAAGGGAGCAGCAGGCTTTGAGGATGTGGTATGAAACTATCACAGTTCCATTTAGATTTCTGAGTTGGTTTCTTAATGAATCTGTTAATTCCTTCATCTTCTATTCTTTTTAAATTCTCCTCCTGCTGAGGGGCTGTGTTTAACAGGTGCACACAACAAGAACTACCACCTAGTTAACTATTTCCACCTCTTTTTTCTTGCTTTGCTTTACTCTTAGCACTTATGTTCTGTGATCTCTGTGGTTTTCAGTACTGCAAAAGCAAATAAAATTCAACTATAAATTTTAACCCAACTGATCTTTCTTTTGTTACCCAACTTGGTAACATCCTATTAGAACAGTGCTCTTCGTTACGAAAGTTTTCAAGATGGATATAGTATCATCAATTTGGTCAGTAAAGACAACAAAATATGTAACTTTTCTCATGGGCAAAATTTTGGCCAAGTGCTGGCAACGGCGTGATGGAGTTGGTGCTTAATTTTTGTCATTTGTTTTCTTGAATTAAAGTTATTTGACAGTCTGATTTGGAGGAGAGGGACATGAAAGGAGCACTTTGTTCACAGAGGTGCTTTGTGTTAGTATCGCCATCTGTTTTACTGCCTGTTCAAGCTCTATTGCTCTTGCCTAATAATTGCTTGATAAAAATGTCTTCCAGTTTTCAGTTTCCGTGGACTTTATACTGCAACCTTCCCGATCATTTCTCATGCACTTCAAAAGCTGAGTCATGCCCCATGGTCTTGAGATGGCCTGGTTGCCTGGATGCTCCTGGTTGACTCACAAAGCTGGCTACTAAGTGTTACCGCTTCCTGGCATATTGCCAGGGAGAACGTTAGTTGGTTTCTCAACTCCTGGTAGTTTCAGGTGCAATTCATATGGTGTTTGATGACATCCTGCTGGAGGACAGCTCTTGTCCTGCTGGGCTTTCAGCACTGGCTTGTCTGGGGCAACTTCCCCATGGGTTCAGGTGAAGCTGGGTTGGACTCAATCATCCCTATGGGGTCCCTTCCAGTTCTGTAAATTCTCTTGTCCACGTGCAGATATTTACTGAGATTAGGTGAATTCACTCTAGCATGAACAGAGCTGCCTCCTAGCAGTAACCCTGTGGCTTCAGTTCTTGCCAGTACAGAGATGGTTGTTTTGGAACAGTAGCTGCCGTCACAATAATGCTGAGCTCAGCCCTAGAGGCTGCTAACTGGAGCCTTGGTGTGCAGGGAGACTGGAATGTCCTTGGATTGACAGGGTGAGGGAGGTAAGTGGAAACAGTACCCCTGCATGGGGTTGTAGTTCTAGTCCTGAATGTAGATGGTGATGGATGGAGGTATGTCTCCTCCTGCGCTTCTTTGCAGGCTGCTCTGGTTCTGCCTCCACGAGTGACATGGCTAGTAGTGCTGAAACAACAGGGGCTGAGAGCCCTGGTCTTTGCTTGTGGGTTTATCCGGGTGCTGGGCGTAATTTCTCAGGGTGTGGCAGTGGTCGTGCAACAGCTTGACATGCGCTGAGCTTTGTTTCTTAGCATTCCCACAGAAAAAGGCTGAGAAGTTCCAATTAATTGCTTCTGAAATACTCTAAGTGATGAAATCTTGTCTGCTCGAGAATAACAGGGAGACAAATGTAAATTACGGTGAAAAGAATAACACCACAAAAAGCTTCGGAGTGCATTCCTGCTGATGGCCAATTCAGCTTTCACAGCAGCTTTACAGAGATCGCTTAAGTTCAGTAGATGAATAGCAAATTTAGGTCCCTGGAGTCCTCACTAATTACACCACAATGAGCAGCTATAGAAATATCAATGCAAAATGTGATTGTAATACAGCTTTACTACTGAGATGTCTTTTGTACGCAAATTGGGACATTCGTGTTAATGACTCTCTGAGCAACCATAGCCTGCTCATTTCTGAAAGGGCACAGTGGTGACTGTATGCAACAACAAAATGTGGGTATATGCACTCTGCTGTAGCTTGTCTTGTCTTCTGTGCTTGGTTTTGTTACTTCTGCAGTTCTCTTTAAGTTCAGACTTTTTTGGAAGCTCAGGAGGACGCTGATAGAGGTGTCTTTCCAAGTGCTTGTTACTGCCTTGCTCTTCTGGGCACTCCTCTGTCATTCCAGTGAGTGGGAGATATTTATTGACTCAGTTAAGAGTGCAAGATCGATGTCCAAGGAATTTTAAAAGAATTTAAAAGAATTTTAGGAGGAAATTTTTCACACAAAGGGTGGTGACGCACTGGAACAGGTTGCCCAAGGAGGCTGTGGATGCCCCATCCCTGGAGGCATTCAAGGCCAGGCTGGATGTGGCTCTGAGCAGCCTGGTCTGGTGGCTGGCTGGCATATAGCAGGGGGTTGAAACTGGATGGTCGTTGTGGTCCTTTTCAACCCAGGCCATTCTATGATTCTATGAAAGAATGTGCTAAGCTGATTGATGCAGTCCTGTTTTTCCGCATTCAGAAAGCTGGCTTGCTTTCTGCACACCTACTATGAGTATAGCAATTGTTTGGGGATGGCTGGAATTTGTGTTGCTTAGAAGCAAGAAAAACTTACTGCTCTACTACCTGGCTATTTCAGGCTTCATTCCTCGCTAATCTCCTTCTGCCCTCATTGCTCTCCTCCTCTCTGTTTCCTTCCCTTTTCAGATCTCCACAGCCCTACCTTTGTTTTGAAAGGCTTCATGAAAAGTGTGTCTTTTATGGAACCACTGTCTCCAGTTCTGTAGTTGGAAGTTCTTATCCTCAGAAGTTACTAAGAGCTTGCTGTTTGCAGGCTGCTCTCTCATGGTTTATCCTGCAGAGGAGATTGGCTGCATCATTCAGTGCAGCAGGGTGACTCCAAGAGCACGCTATTGCTGTTTGGCAATATAAAGTTTTATGTGTGTTGGGCAGGCTTTCACCAGTGAAGGTTGCTGTCAGATTGCAGTGAAAACTGGGCCTTAAAATAGGACAGACTAATTGGCAAAAAAAAAAAAAAAAACCTGCTCTGAACAAAGCGAGGGCAGCAAGGTTCTTCCTCGTGCCCTTGTAATTCAAGCCATAAAACTTTATGGATTTGATTTAAATGTGTACTCAGTGTGGAGTGTATTCTTTTGTAAATGTGGCCGATACCAGGGCCAGAACTGAGTGTATCACTTGGTGTGTCACTGCAATAATTTCTTCATATCGGGATCCTCCGATACAAGTTTGATAGTTACCCTTTCATGCAGAAATGTCTCTGATCAATGTTCCTATAGACTGCCCTCAAATTACCTCATTTTATTGTTTATCTGAGAGATAATTATTACCTGCATTCTTCTTTATGGAAAATTGCTGAAGCTTATTTCCTGTTTGTTTGTGTTTTTTTTTTTTAATCAGCCTTTTTTCTTTTACAAAGAAAGGATCTTTTGCCCCACGTGTGCCTAGAGAGACCTGTGGAAGTGATAGATGGGCCGATTGTTTTATTGTGCATCGCAGCTTGGCCGTACGCAAAGCTGTATCAGGGAGTGATCCGCTTCCTTCTTGTCAAACAGTGCCGAGTGCCCCTTGCTCGTGCTACTCTGAGCCAGTCTCCGAGGTGACCTGGCTACGTGTACTCTCCGCAGTACGTGGAGCAATCCTGGACTTTGCACATGTTCTGCAAGCCTATCTTTATGTTCTCTGCTGTTCTCCAGTGCGTTCCGCTCGCTTCGTGCGCTGTACGAGACCAGATCGGCCGGCTCCATGAGCTGAGGCTGCTCCCAGGCATCTCCATGCGATACCTGCCGCCTCTGAGACATGTGGGTATAAAGGTACTGGGTCCCAAGCAGTGGTGAGGGGTGCTTAGTTGTCTTTTGTGCACGGTGTGGCAGGAAAGGTGTGTGTCGTGTCCCGGAGCATGAGAGGATCGTGCAGGTGCTGTTGGGGTGGTGCTGGACATCTCAAGGTAGAGCAGTTCAACTCGGTGATCCATACTGGCTTGAGGTTATGGCTCCTGAAGCAAATTTTCCTGAAGCGTGCTAGATCTCTTACCCATGTAGATGTGTTTGGGTTTGCTACAAGTCTTAGCTGAGAGCAAAACTGGCTTGTAATGGTGACTGGGGTGGTAGTATCGAAACGCGTTTTTGCTCCTTGGTGCTATTGTGGGTCAGTAACACAGCTGTAGCCAATAAAGACAAGATATTGCTCTGAAGGAATGATGAGCTTGTAAGGCTTGGTAGATTCCCAGAGACCTGCTGCACGTGTCCTGGCAGATGATGTGGGAGCTTGGAGCTGTGCTGGATTTCCAGCTTAACTGTTTATGTTCCAGGAGACCTTGGCTGTTGCTTACAACTTGGGTTTTAGTTTACCTTGTCCCAAGACAAGCATAATGACCTCTGTTTGCACAATGCACTCAGACCTTCTAAAAGTGTTGAGTAAGGTATTGCTGCTTTGTTACAAAGGGCTACCCATAGTGTGACATCTCAAGAGAGCCTGTGCAATTAGTAAACACAGCCCAGGTGAGTATTTGGAGGTTCTTGTGTAACTTGGTTGCTTTGATGTTACTATGTTTGAAGTGATGGGTAAAGTTTTCTGCTGGCGAAAAAAAGCACAAGTTGTTTTCTTTTTTCTCCTTACTCTGTTTTGTGGGAAAAGCCAGTGTGGCTTCTTGGAGGTGGCTCTAGAAAGTATCATTTCACCATTGTGTGCTCTTCAGAGGATAGAGGATGCTGGCATTGATCTCTGCCTTGTTACAACTGCTTGTGGCTTCACAAGGAGAAGGAGACTTTGTGTCATCTTCTGAATTATGTATCCCTGAGATTTCCATGGGCTGGATCTGACAACTGGAGGGGAAGCCCATCTACCTCATCAACTCCTTCCTTCCCATGTGTAAGAACAGTGGTTGGTTGCAGATGGACAGTGGTTCAAAGTGGCAATTATTATTATTTTACCTTTCTTGTTAAAAGTTAAGTAGTTCTTGGCAAGAGAGTAAGTATGTGAGCATCTTGGCACCGGAGAGCGGGGAGGGCCAAGGGCTGAGATGAAAAGGAATGAGTAGGGCTGAGCTCCTCCATTGTGGAGGACCACGCTGTGCCTTCTGCAGTTGTTTGATCAAAGGGAGCTGTGGACATTCAGAACTGCAGCATGCTGATAAGAGCTTGTGGGCCCTTGCAAACTGTCTCCTGCATCTCCTTAGCTAATGATGAGTGACTCACTCATCTGTATGGGAGTGTTTTGACCTCCTGTTGGGCTCGCAGAGGTCAGGGTAAGGAACTGCTGCTGGGTGCAGGAACTGCTGCAGTGCTTGCAGCCTCCTGGCCGTGCTGCCCTGCAGGCACAGCTTCTGTGTATCTGTTTTGGTGCTTGCTGCTCTAACGTTATTGACCACATTGCTGGGGCTGCAGTATACTGCAGTGTGCTTGGGATAATGAGTGGATAAACAAAATGGTGGTTGGCCAGGGTCAGGCACAAATAAATGTAAGTGGCTGAGGTAGTTGCATTTATTGGACTTCAGGCTTGTGAAGAGTACAAAGGCATGTACATGGAAAATACATGGAAACATTTTTGTATTCTTAGAATCATTTCCTGTTGGGCATCTGAAACGAGCATAGTCTTGATCATAAGGCAGTCAGGAGGGATTCCTGACATGATAATCATAGTAAGTAAGAGTCACAGTCTTTGCTGGCAAACAAAGCACATCAACAGTCCTTCAGTGTCCTTTGAACATTTTGTCCATTCAGAAAAAGTTGTAATAAAATGTTATTTTCTTTTCCCAGCAATGCTGAGTGACGATAACTCTGTGAAGCTGAAAAGTGATTGTTTGCCTCCTGTGCAATGCTGTAAGGTAGCTGCACATGAAGATGAGAAGACCAATCTGGTTTTTAAAAGGTACTCGCAAGTAAGTGTCTTTGAATTGGTAATATAGAGGCAGTTGCTCTCCCCTAGCTTGGGAATTTACAAAAAGGCTACAGAAATCAAGGTATGGGATTGCCACAGGGAGGGTTAAGAACACAGCTTCTGTTGGGGCACTCTTTGAGGAGCTCAGACTGTCTTGTGGTATTAAACATTTTCCCTAGGCGTTGTGAGATTCTGGTTCTTTGCTCACCACTGTTTGCAGACTTTCTGAGGTACAGATAAGTACTAATGCTGAGGCTTTTGTCTTTTTTTCTCTTTCTGAAATCTTGGGAACCTGTATCAAATTTGTCTACGTGAGTTTCAAGAAGCACTGAACACTAAGATGGTGCATTTGTAAAAACAAATGTACAGACCTTAGGAAACCACAGGAAATAGTTAAGTTTTAAAATAAAAGTCAGTAATAAAGCTCAAACTATATATCTGAACCACAATCTAACCAAATAAGGGTTTAATTTTTGCATGTTGGTTTAAGCATGAAATGAACCAACAGGGGAGATCAACACTGAGGTTCCATATTAATGAGAAACGAGTAGATCAAAACCACTGATAGCTTATTTCACTCAGTTTTTAAAGGATTTTGTCCCCAAAACGTGCTGAAGGAAAAAAGAAATAATTAAATTGGGCTCTTCAGTAGAAACTCCAGCATCTAAATTTTGCATTCTAGCCTGCCTGTGAGTTGAAGGTGTTGCTTGTGAATGATGACCATTAGCTGAAAACTTTGCAGTTTGAAGTTTCTTTCCTTTTTTAAACTTGCATGAAAAGACATATTTTAAAATAGTATTTCCTTTATGGTATGAAAAGAGAAGTAATTTCTTGGTTTCTGTACGTGAGGAGAAGTATTTGACCCACCAGAGATGCATTTAAAATGTGAGTAGAGAACTTCACAGCATCAAAATGTCAGTATGCAGTGGTTTTCTTATTGAAGCAATCTATATGTTTTCATACTTTCCTGTGCGTAGCTCTGAGGAGTTGTGAAAGGTTGGAGGAAGAATGATTTAGGTTTGTTGGTTTGAATCAAATGCAAATCTGAACTTCTTCTATTGTCTGTTAAAAAAACAAACTCGTTTAGCAGTTGGTGAGTTGCTGGAAAAAGTGATTCTTTTTTTCCCCTCTCCTAACCCCTGCATAAACCCGTTTGTCTTTTAGACTCCTTGCACTGTTTGTGATTGGAGGGTGCTTCCTTTATATCCTCAAATTACATTTTTACCCTGAAGAATGTGACAGAACAAAAACACCGTATGTGGACTTTGATCGTGTAAAGGTCAGTATCTGGGTTTTTTTGTTTTGTTTTTTTGCTTGGTTGAAACAAAGTGTTGTTAATAGTCGTTATGGCAGTCATAAGGCTTATAGGATTGCTGCACGTTTAATTCTCTGGGTTGTGCTGGAGCAGTGACCTGCATGCATGCCAGAAAGGCAGCTGCAGCCGGGCTTCTTGCATGGGGACCCAGAGCCCAGGCAAGGCCACAGCTCCTCAGCTGGCTCCGTGCAGCAGCAGGGCAGAGGGCTGCAAGGAGACAGCCCAAAGTTGCCAGGGAGAGCAGTTTTCTGTAAGCCTTTTGCTGGCACTCAGTTTCAGGGAGTTATCTTCCCTTCTCCTTGCTGTTTGCCTTTCTGTTGCATCAGTGCCAACTTTTGTGTTCAGAAAACTTGTGCAGATGAAAAATAAGCCACCCAGAGCCAACGCATTAAAGCAAAAGTTTATTTTTACTAAAGCCGGTTCCCCAGTCTGCTTTACCTTCTAGATGCTCCCATGTTTTTGGATTCACTTGTCAAATGTGTAGGAGAGCACAGCTCTTTATTTATGTGCAGCTCTTCATTTATTTGTTAAAGGTAGCGAATACTTCAAGTGCAGTTTTGCATATGGCTTTTCAACTCGTGTAACAGAGATCAGTAAAGTTTTCTCTCGGTTCTTCCTGACATTTTTCTGCCTTTGCTACTTGACCTGCTTGCTCTTTATAATGCATTTCTTAGCTTGGGGTTGTTATGTTTCTGTTTTCGAACGTCTCAGCTCTGAGACAATTTATATTTAGCAGAAGCCCTCAAGCGTTGCTGCCTGTGCATCCTTCCTTCCCCACCTCCCACCTTATTTAGTAGGTTTTCTACAGGTTCACCTTGTGAATCTCTTTGCCTCCTCTTTGCTTCTCATTTGACTTATTTCTTTTCTTGGTAACACATTCTTGCTTCCAGCCAACATCCACCGTAAGCCAGGCAAGCCTGAAGTTTATGTGGGCATGTACATATTGCTGTCCTGTGATTCATTTTGTTTATGCTATATGCAGAAGGAGGAAACAATATTGCATTTTTTAGCCTAGCTAGGTAGCAGCCAATTGCAAACTGTTTGGAGCAGCCAGTGATTGCTATTAGCTGTCAGCCTTAAAAATGAAACTCTTCCAGAGATGCAGTTGATGAAGTGCAGTATGAAGTTGCTCCATTGTGATGTGCCCAGGAAGAACTGCATTGTTTGTGGTTAGACTTGCAGTGGCCTTTGCAGCAGAGATAGTTCTGTGGATTAATCTATTTTAAGAAAACATAGCAACACAAAAACCCCCCACAAATGATGCCCAACTTACTTCCCTGCTGCTCTTTGCGTACCCAGATATGCACTTCCCTTTCCTTAACAGTACAGAAGGGGAACTGAGATAGCAACACATCTTTTTCTGACTGCATCCTCCATCCCCAACTTTTGCTACTGTAGTTTCATTGGTGATGGTTGTTCTTGTGTTTGTTTTTTAATTTGAATTAAAGTGGATGAAGATGAGCAGAATTACATCAGGGAAGAGGATATGCTAAATGATGTATTTTTAAGTGACTAAAAATATTACCTTTGCTGTTTTTTCTTCTTTGCTTCAGATGCTAGCTTGCCAGTACATAGTTTTGAAGACTATGCATGTTTAACTTCTTTGAGACAGATCAATCGTAGTTTACCTTGCAGCTTAAACTTTCTCTGTAACTTGGTAGCACAGCCCTTTTTATTTTGGTGATTCATGTTTTGAAAGAAGACCTGAAACTCCCCCACCTTGCGTTCCTCTTCAAGTTGTGTTTTAATCATTAGCAAAGCCACTTCAGCAGTACCTCTGGGGAGAAGTGTTGCTTCATTTCGATTAGTAAAGCAAATGCAGGCTGCCATTTGCCAGAACTTTTAACCAGCTGGTGAGTCTCTGCTGAAGGCTTAGGATGGGCGGAATTCAGGTTACACAGTTGAGCAGTGGACTAGAATTCCTCTTGCACTCTCACTGCTGAATTGCATGGGTGAGGGTAATTTCACATTGTTTTTAACAAGAACTCTCAAACAGATCTTAGGGAAGATCTCTCTTGAAGGAAGTGTAGCTTTCACTAACCTCTTTTTATTGACTTAATCTGTTCTTCAGAAAAACTGCTAGCCAGATAGTCTCTGTCCAGTCATCTCATTCACTTGCAGGTTTTCACCCTGAGCTGCTTGTTATTTGGCGACTGCTTTAAAATGCCTTATGCTTCCTTGTTTAAGTTCTTTTTATGAAACTCTATTTGCTTAACTGCTGGTGGTCACCTGGTGGGTTGCATTAAGAGGTTTTTTTCTCCCATTCCTGAGACTGAAACTGTGTATGTTTTCTTTCAGAGAGCACAGCAATATGCCAGTGCTGTGTTGCAGGAACAGTGCCGACCTTCGTATGTGAAAAAAGCAATGGGAAAGTTATTTGCAGAGAAATACAGCATGGACATACCTCCCTTTGTAGGAAAAAATATAGATGATGATGAAGCTTTATTTAAATACGGACCTCCCTTTGGATTCCACAGGTTCTTTGATAAGATTAAAAATCTTCTTGAACTCTTACCAGAGCACGATTTGCCAGAGGATTTGAAGTCAAAACACTGTAAGCGTTGTGTTGTTATTGGCAGCGGTGGAATTCTGTATGGATCAGAGCTAGGTCACTTACTGAATCAGTATGATATTGTTATAAGGTATGTATTTTCTATTTAAAGACTTGAGCTATTTTACTTTAGTAGCCATTGTGGATTTTTTTTTTTTTTTTTTTTTTTTTTTTTTTTTTTTTTTTTTGAGAGGAAAACGTCTCCAACTTGTTATGCAACATTTCAGGCTGCTTCTGAAAGTGTTTTTGTGAAATGTGTTTGTGAATGGATAGAATTCCAATCTTGTGTTCACATTCTGTGTGAACACGGAATTATTTGTGGACTTCAGATAACAGAAAATGTGGGCAGAATTGAGGTAGGAATCAATAAGATCCTAGACAAATAGGCGACCTTGTTTTTATCCATTCATATATTTAAACTTTTTGAGGTAGCCTTTAAGATTCATTTCTGCTTTCCTCCTTTTTTGGTTGGGATGTGTGGTTTCAACAACGCTGGTGAAGAGCAAGGAGAATATGCCCTATGAGGAGAAGCTGAAGGAACTGGGGCTGTTTAATCTGGGGAAAAAGAGGCTGAGGGGAGACCTTATTGCTCTCTTCCAATACCTGAAAGGTGATTGCAGTGAGAGCAGCGTTGGTCTCTTCTCACTGATGACAGATGACAGGACGAGGGGAAACGGCCACAAGTTGCACCAGGGTAAGTTTAGGTTGGATGTCAGGAAACACTTCTTTACAGAAAGGGTTGTTAAACACTGGAATAGGCTCCCCAGGGAAGTGGTTGAATCACCATTTCTGGATGTGTTTAAAAACCATTTGGATGTGGTGCTCAGGGACATGATTTAGCAGAGGGTTGGTAGAGTTAGGGTAGTGTGGTTAGGTTGTGGTTGGACCCGCTGATCTTTAAGGTCGTTTCCAACCTGAGTGATTCTATGATTCTACAGTTAGCCATATTTGCTAATGTCCAGAGCGTGATTTGTGTTCATGTGTTCTGAGTGTTACTGTTTGAGCTCTTGTTCTCTGTAATTTGAGTTATGTAACATCATAAATTCAATACAAGCACGTTCATGAGTAGCTTTGTAAAGTAAGACTTCTTCCTTTTACAAAGGGAAGAGTTGCAGTTAATCAGTGTCTCTTGTACAGAGGTGAGCAAATCTGGGTATGGAGAGGGCAGAGTTTGCATTAAATGTGCACTGAGATTAGGGTTGGCAGCATGGAGTTGACTTTCCTGTTGATAAAGAAAAGATCATGGGGTTTTCACTTCCACAGAACTGACAGAGCTGGGTGTTACAGTTCTTACAGTCCTGGTTCTTACAAGGAGGTTGCCAGCTTCCCAAATTTTGGTGAGCTGGAATGATGTGAGCCCACAGGATGTGCTACACTGACCAGTGTGAGAGAGAAGGGATGATCTGAATGCCTCTTTTGTGTGTAATGCTCGTGTGTGTGCATGCAAGCAGTTGTGCAGGAAACTGCCTGTGTGTTTTTCTCTTTTAAGATGGAATTGGTACAATGCAAAGAATGTAAAATTCTGGAGTGCTGGTTTAAGTTGCTTTTCTATTCAAGCTCTTTCTTTTGATGTTTCGTACTTTTGCCAGCTGCTCCAGAAATAGAACTGGCATCTTCTCAAAGATAAGGAGTGGATGAGTGCGTGAAGCGAGGAACATGGAGATGCTGAGAAAACACTGTACTCCTCTCTGCTAAGAAATCTGTGGGCCAAAGACACTTTCTTTGCTTAGTGTCTGATGTTTTAATGAGATTGTACTCTGCACTTATTAACTACAGTTCCTATCTACGTGTTTTTATAGGTTAAATGATGCACCAGTTCAAGGATACACAGATCACGTTGGTAACAAAACTACTATAAGGATGACTTACCCAGAAGGAGCTCCACTTTCAGAACATGAGTATCCCCCTGCTAGTTTATTTGTGGCTGTCCTCTTTAAAAGTGTTGATTTCAATTGGCTTCAAGCAATGGTAAAAAATGAAACACTGGTATGTACAGTGACAGTGTCACGTAACTGTGATTTTTTTTTTGTTTGTTTTCTGTTTTCTAGTGCTTAAGAATTTTACTGATGCATTACTTCCTCATTTATTATATTGGAGATCTCTTATGTAGCTTTGGTTTTGGTGTTGGTTTTGTTTTTTTTTTTTATAGCTATCTCTTAGTTACAGTTGGTAGCAGCACTCAGAGTTTGGCCTCATGCTGACAGTGACTTCTTTTTTCCTGCAAATATTGGTAGGTTACAGACACTGAGCTATGTGACATTTCACAAAGTAGAACTCATTTCACATTAGATTTAAGTGAGGTGTTCAAGTCTGCAGAACCTGAAGTAGAAATGAGATTTTTGGATGCTAGTCCCATTTCTTTAACCACTGACATCTGTGCAGCTGCAGTGGTGGGCATACATGCAATTAATTGTATTGTCATTAGTTCACATTTACCTGTGGTTCCTGAATTAAGAGGTCACTTATTTCTCACTAAATGAAGTGCACATACCTCTAAAGAACCGATAGGAGAGTTCCATGTTTCCAGACTCTTTAAACCAGCAGTTTTTTACCTCTTTCAATTTGCAGGCACTTACTTTCCATAAGTAGAAACACTCTAGCTAGGTTTTTCAGTCCACACTTTGAAAAGAGCAGCTTTTTTTTTTTTTTAGATTTTTGTCTAGTTACTCCAAGTTTCCTTTTAGTTCTGTGTGATATGTGCTAATATATATATATTTTTTCAATGTGGAAGCATATGAGAGACCTGTGATATTGATTATGACTGTCTACTACTGCTTTAGTGAGGGTGTGCAGGGATATTGCCTTGTTTGGAGTACTTTGAATATATTTTGTGGAGAGGAGATACTCTTGAATGTATGAATTGGTGCAGTTTTAAGAACTTGTGCTGCCTAATTTTTCTTTTTTCAAAGCGAGGGCAGGACAGTGTAGGTCTGTCCTGTTGGTCCTGTTCTTTTCCCAAGCCTTTTTCCTCTCATTGTTCACGTGCTGCGGATGGTTAAACAAAATGTATTTATGTTGAAAAGGAGCATGAGGGAATGTGGCTCTGCAACAGTTTACATCAATTCAAGACCAGATTGCTATGATTCTTCTCTGTCCCCATGCCTGAGCATTCCAAATTTTTCCTTGCTCCCCTGTTTCTGCAGTGACAGAGAGCCAGTTTTGGGAACTCCTCTGGAAACTGAATGTCTTTATTTATTGTTTCAAATGCTCAGTGAACAGGCAGGAAGATGGGGCTGCAGCAAACAACACTTGATTGGTTTAAGCTGCTGTGAAGTTGCACCTTAGAGCAGAAAAGCCTGTTTAAAACAATACAGACCTACATTGCAGCTCTACCAGTTTTATAATTTCTTTATTGTTGCACGTTGTTTGGAAAGATTTGTAAATTAGCCTGATCTGGTATTGCTTTTTGCATCAGCGTGCATCTAATTGAGTGTAAATGGCACAAGATCAGAATTGAGTTTGCTGAGTCTAATGTAAATCCTTTTCTGAAGTGGTACATTTATCACTGGTGGCTGCTGTCAAACAACAGCTGCTCGCTTCAAAGCCTCAGCAATTGTTTTAAGACAGGGGCTTACTTCAAAATGCCCTGGTTAATGTTTGTAGAAAACTGATTCCCTTTCTCATTTCTTCAAATACTGTTTGAATTTTCAAATGCTGCTGCCCAGTTGTGCTGGGGAGGGTCGAAAGCTCCTGGAGGTAGTGGTGGATACGTTGACTGATGAAACACACAGTGCAGTCAAATACTCAGAATAAGCAGACTTTTTGCCTGCTGCCCTCTCTCAATTCCAAACACTTTGAAGGTTTTCTCTCTGCCAGGTCGCTCACTTGAACAGTGTACTGCTATTCCTGTGCCACCTGAGCTGTAAACTGTTTCCTGAATTTCTGTTTATGGGTGATGACTTCTGTAATTCTCATCTGATACGCTTCATAGTGCCAGAGGTTCTGTTGGGCTAACTATTTATTTATTTCTTTATCTTAGTCTCTGTGGATACGACTTTTCTTTTGGAAGGAAGTCGCCAAGAAAATTCCTTTTACATCAAAACAATTTCGGATTCTCAATCCAGTCATTGTTAAAGAGACAGCCCTGGACATCTTAGAGTTTCCCAAACCTCGATCAATATTCTGGGGTTGGGATAAGGTAAGAAGTTTCATTTTAGGAGGAAGAAACTGTATGAAAGACTAAAATAAGAAACTGAAAAATGATTCTTCTTTGTTATTTTATATAATGCCAGTGCTTGTATGAAGAAATAGGGAAATGAGCTCTCTCTCAGAAGACTTTTATTTTCTTCATTTGTGTAAAATCAAATGAGGATTTCAGCTCACTTTAAGATAAGGTGTTGTGCCTGTGATGAGAGGAGGTGGCCTGTTATACAAAGCTTTCAGATACAGTAAGATGTAAATTCACTCCAGTGCAGTGTGTTCACTTGTGCATCATTGTGACTAGTGTTAAATATTCAAAGCATACACCAGACTCAGGAGTGTGTTAAGAGCAGCCCTGTTAAGTCAAGCCAGAGGTCAGCTATGGACAGGTATACGTCTCCAGCTCTGGGAAAAGCAGGAAGAGTATGGAAACAGGAGAATTATAAAGCAGACTTCCCACTGGCAGGTTCTTCCCACTATGGGAGTTTCTATGTGTGTGCCTTGGTGCTCAGTAGCAGCTGGTGGGTGTTTCTTCCCTCAGTAGCCTTAGCTTTAGAAATGGTATGGAGTGATGAATCGCCTGATTTAATTAAACACTGCATTTTTGTTAGATTTTAATTATTTGTCAAATTGTGTCAGCAGTTCTCTTGAGCTATGAGAAGTACTGAATAACAATTGCCTTTCTACATTGCATGAAAGCAGTTATTGCCAATGTATCATAGAATCACTCAGGCTGGAAAAGATTTAAAGATCATCGAGTTCAACCACAACCTAACCATACTACCCTAACTTTAACAACCCTCTGCTAAATCATGTCCCTGAGCACCACATGCAAATGGTTTTTAAACACATCCAGCGGTGGTGACTCAACCACCTCCTTGGGGAGCCTTTTCCAGTGCTTAACAACCCTTTCTGTAAGGAAGTTTTTCCTGATATCCAAACTAAACTTATCCTGGTGCAGAGGTGTTTTGAAGGATCTTCAGATCTCAAAGTATTTCTTTAAACAAATAATGTAATATTTTAGAATACAAGGAGGCTATGTGTGGTTTGGTGTACTTACCTTCTTTAACAGATGTTCAGTGAGAAGTAGGTTTCTAAGAATGCTGTTAAAGTGCTTCTTGTCCAAGGCTGAAACAAGCATCTATGAAGAAATGCCAAGTGTGACTGCATGTCAGGAGTTGTTTGAGTATTTGGAACAAGGGTTCACTTGCAATTAAAATACATAGTAATAGGGCATCTTGCCCTCAGTTCACAGGAAAAAATGTAGTGTCAAAAGCCAAAATTCTTGTGAAGGGCGAATACTCAAGTTGTATTAATATTGGCCCTGACATTTTTAGTTTAGATCCTTGAACTCAAATTTAGTTTTAGGTGATTGATTTAATCTTTGACTGATTTAATTTTTAAGTGAGGAAATAGGCAAATACTGTGGTGTGTTGTAAAACTGCCAAAAGAGAGCATCTGAAGCCATTTGAATTCAACAGACTTGTTTTTTCTTTTTTTCCTCTTCTTAGAATGTACCCACAATTGGGGTCATGGCAGTTGTTCTGGCCACACATTTATGTGATGAAGTAAGCATAGCAGGATTTGGGTATGACCTCGACCAGCCCAGCACACCTTTGCACTATTACAACAACCTCTGCATGGCTGCCATGAACAGACAAACGATGCACAATGTGACAGGTGAAACAAAATTACTGCAAAAACTGGTCAAAGAAAAAGTTGTAAAAGACCTCACTGGTGGAATACATTGTGAATTCTGCAACAAAGACAGCTAGTGATTGAAGTGCAGCATGGTCTGGATTCGTTAAATTCCCAGAAGTTTTGTTGGAACAACCTTTAAAGCGTATATAAAAATGGACTTGGAATCTCTGCTGTCTTTTTTTTTTTTTTTAAATGTCAAGTTTAATTTGTTGGACTTTTACATTTATTTTGATGTTCGATTTTATTTTGCACGTTTTTTGTGGATAACTGTAAATACAACTCGGCGTTGAAAGAGATCCATTTAAAATATTTAATGTTTTAAGTTGTCAGAAGAAAAGCAGAGATTTTGTTTTCATATGTATATGGTACGCACAATGCTACCCTGAGTTGTCTGACAGCATAGAAGATTTATTTCCCATTGAGCTGCTGTCTTTGTGGATCCAGTTCCTGGTGTATGACTCCTTTTCATGCATGCCGTGAAAAGAAAGGCGTATGTTTCTCCAATCTCACTTCTCACAACTCGACCATTGTGTTTCTCCCTCAAATATTTATATTATTTTGATTTTGTGCTGATATTTTTTTTTGGAGGAGGGATGTGGGAGTGGAGGTGAAGGAAAAGGAACTGTTGTGGCAACAACTGACAAGTCAGCACTTCAATGCCCACACTTGATGTTAGAATCCTTGATGCCATCATGCATTGGGTTAGAACCCTGCTTTTGCATGAGGCACATTTGGACCCCAGGGCGTGTTGTAAAATGGTGTAACCTGTAGGAGACTGTCACCTGAATGCAGTCCTTCCTTCAGGCCATTCCTGCAGACCCAGACGAATGTTTCTAAGTAGTTGATTTGCAGCAGAGTTCAGCTACTCCAGGTAAAGAAGTGGCATTAATACAGAATCTGTTCTCTTCATTTCTAGAGTGACTTGAGAGTCTCTCAGTCAATGACACATTGGTTTGTATAAACCTTCCATTTAGCAATAATAGAATCTATGACTAGGCGGAAATTTATCTTGGTTTACTTTACGATCCTTTAGCAATTAATTATGGCTATTGTTACGTCAAGGGTTATCATCAATGTAAACTATTATGAACACTAGTGTTGACTGTTAAAATTGAAGGGAGAGGTTGGATTATCTTAGATAAGCTTTTAAGTCAGCAGCTGGCTGAATGTATGCAAGGAAACCACAAAATCATACTGAGAAAGTATGACCTCGTAAGAATGCCTGCTGAAGGCAGCATGCTTCTTGAAAACCCAAAAGTTAAACCTATATGAAGATATACTCTTGTGACTGGAAGTCAGTGCATTGCAAAGAAACTGGACTGCGCAGACCTGCACGCAGGTGTAGTTGTTAGCTCTGGGACTGGTAGAGTAGCACTGTTTGCACTGAGTGTTGTTAGTCAGCCTGCAGCATCTGAAAAATGCTTTTTTGGGGAAGCTTGTTAGCAAATCGATTAATGGTTGGCCTGGGAACATTGTTTAGAGTCATGGACTCTCCACATCATGAACATTCCCACATTTTTTTAGTTTTTATTACGGGCTAAGGTAAACACAGTATGGAGGTTCAAATATTCCAATATCTAATGAGGGAAAGTAAGATTATGGTAGCTGTGGATTTATTTTTAGTTATTTTTTCCCTGGTGAGGAGATGTAATGAATGGTAATGTTGAAACACAGAAGCAGCAGACGGATTCTGGCTGTTACACAGAAAGGCAATAAAATATCATGTGATCATAAAGCCTAATTCTGAATAAGAAGTTATGGACCCTAACTTTCCTTAGTCCCATGTGTGTCCTTGAAAGCCAGTTGTGGACGATAAGGAAATATCAGAATCAGATTCATGTCTCTGGCACTGTTTGTGTTCATAGCAATAATGTTAATCTAAATTCTTCTCAAAACACATTAATTTTTGTGCTAGCAATAAATTTCTAGTTTATTTTCCTGTAAGTAAAATAATTATATTGTTTAATTTAAAGCTATTTCATGTTTGAAGAGTTTTATACAGATGGTCTTTTAGTTAATATATTGAAATGTGCTAATTATTTTCTCTTGATATTTAAACTAGCAACAGAGTATGTTAATTTCATTTGCTATTAGTGAAGAAATGATGGAGTTCAGAATATGTGTGTTGGGAGGATGTCCTGAATACACCAAATTATGTGTTTCAGAGCACTTGATCCCTTACCACTTTGCTTTAATCAGGAAATTGAAAAAGAATCAGTTGATTAATGTGAATGCCAGTAGCTTTTTGGAGATGTCGTATTTATTGTCAGGTTCTTAAATTATGTTGATGTGGGGTTAGTTGTTTGTTGTTTTTTTTTCCCACCAGTTTTGTAGCTTGTGATAAAACATTGCTCTCCATTGTAGTGTGTATGTGGCGTTGGGTATTCCTTCATGGGCTCGACCATACATCAAATGGCAGCAGAGTTCACGTTGCAAAAAGCAATAAACTGATGAAACCACTTTCTATTTATCTGTCTCGCCGTTTGCAATTTGTTCTGCCTCGTTTATTAAGGATGTTTTGTGTTCTGTGGATCCAGTTGAAAGGTTCAGTGCGATCCCATAGTTTCAACTCTGTCCTCCCTTGATTTTAGAGTGGTTGCATGTACTTGCGTTATTATGCTGCAATCCTTCAGGTGAGTTAAACAGAAATTCTCTACATTAGGACTGAATAATTCTGAAAGCGTTTTGAAGATACTTAATATCTGTGAAGCCTTTTTCTTCCCCCCCCCCTTCCAGTACATTCAGAATTCCATGTCCTTCTAGAAGATTGCCAAGACATGAGCACCGTGCTTATTTTGGCAAGGTCCTTTTTGTTCAAAGACACTGTGGGAGCTTTGAATTGCTGAGTGTGAATTCATGGTACTGTCTTTCAAGTGTATATGAATCCTGCAGCAGCCAGAAGGTGGAGACAAAGCATCACCTTGGGAAAACCCCATGGGTAAGGTTACAGTTCATTTGTTACCATACCATGAATGTGAGCCACAGAGTTGCATGAGGGTACACAGCCACTGGGCTGCAGAGTGAGATGGAGCTGAAGGGGATGGTTTCAGTTTGTGCTCACTGACCAGTTGCTATCAGAATTGGATACTGAGCCCTAGCAGACCTGGAGGTAAGTGCTTATATGTAAACTGCTTTTGGACCGGACCATTTGTCACTTCAGGCGACTGGATTTGAGGACAAAAGAGGAACATCTTTGCCCCTCTGTGAAGTGCAGTCTGTCCTGCCTTCTGCTTGAACACCACCTCCACACCCTTGCACCTTTCTATAGAAAGTGCATTGTACCTTTGTGCTAAGAACAGCATGACTTTTTTTAATTACCAGAGTATGATAGCGGCCCTGCTTCAAGTGAGACAATGGAGCATTGTCAGGGACCTGATTCGAGTTTCTGAGCAAATTGGAGTTCAAACTTTATCCCATGTGAATTACTTGCAAGGTCAGAACACCTTTACAGCAGCTCTGAGGTGAGGTAGGCAAGCATTAAAACAATGTTATGACAAAAATCAGCAGTGTAATGACAAGCTTTCTATCGATATAAAGTTGCCAGGACTGGGTTTTTAGGTGGGAGAGTGGAAAAGCAATGTTGTTAATCTCTCCAGATACCCACACCTTCCAGTTGGTTGACACTTTTCTTCCTGTCCAAGTGCTTGTTGTGTTTGTTTCGCCTTGTGTTGTTGTTGTTACGTAAAGTCATTGAATCTTAACCCAAATTATGCTGCTTTGCTTTTTCCAGCCTGTGAATTGGACACGGATCAGCTCCTCCTCTTACGTTCTTCTCCTCTCCCTGGGGTCAGCTGCCTTCTCATTCATTCTCGCTGCCTCTCTTGTGCTCATGCCAAAACCAACTTGGTTCTGACCTCCAGTGTACGCCCTTGTGCAGCACAAAGCATTTCTGTTCAGCACAGCCGCTCCTACTCCCTTTTTCCCAGCTCCTTTCTCCCAGCTCCATCCCTGGGGCACGTCAGCAAGGAGCTGTGGACATAAGGCACTGTTTCCCTCACACCCTCTCTGTTGGGCATTTGAGCTACTCGGTGCGTGGGGCTGTCAAGGACCAACAGGAAGGTAATGGGCAAGTTGTGGAACAACAAACCCTACACTCTTTTTGGCAAAAAAGAGCAAGCAGGCACTGCAGCGCTGAGTGCTGCCTTTTGATTCCCTCTCCTACTGTGGCTAGAATGCTTATTGTTGCTTAAGGAAATCCTAAGCTCCAGTGTGTGGCCAGAGCGTGTGAGTCATGCCACGGGTGAGGGGAGCAGAAACAAGGCTCTCTGCAGATCTTTCCTCCAGTATAGCTAAAAAAGGCCCAAAGCACATTTTGTACCAGCTGCAGTCATTTCTCCCCACCACTGCAGCCTGAGTAGAGGAGGAGAGGATGTGAAGGTGTGGGCAGAGCTGACAGACATCCACAGAGGTTTCTTTGCTGGGATTTTGCTTACAGCTTTTTGCCTTGTGTCATCAATTCTGCCTCTTTGCTCCATCAACTTGTATCTGTTTTTTTTTTTTTTTCCCATGCTGTTTTCCTCCTTTCCCTCTTGCCCCATCTAAGTGTCACATCGTGTCACTTGCAATCTCTCTGCTATCCTTTCCAGGCTTAGCAGCCAGAGCAGCTCCCGCAGAGGAGAGAGTGGTGAGGATGCTGGGTATCCACAGGAGAAGAACAGGGTCTGGTTCCAGAGCAAGGGTGGATCGTGACACTAGGAAGGAAGCTTACATCCCACTGTGTACTGCTAGCAAAATCTTGAAAGAACAGTTGGTTTTTGCTAACAGTTCAGTATTGAAATCACCACGAGCAATTTGGGTTTTATAGCTGGCTGAAGAGGTCTGGGGTTATTTTTAAGCAAGTTCTCTGCTGTTAGTAGAGGCAGCAAATTAGGACAAGTTGCAGCTTATTTCAAAACCCCCAGGGATTTTCTGCTGCAAGTTCATGAGTGTCTGAACCTTGTGACTATTTCTCTGGTCTGCTTTTACCCTCCTGGATTGCTGAGCCTGCTCTTCCCTCTTGCTGGGGCTGTCCCTCGTGTTACCAGCCAGCTGGTCCCTGGCTGATGGCATGGGCTGGGGTGCAATGGATGTCAGCAGCTCTGGCAGATGATTAGATGGTCTCACGAGCTGCCTGCTGCATGGGGAAAGTCATGACCCGTGTAATGGCTCCCAGTTGGGCTGGGCAAGGAATTTCAGTGATTTCAAATCTCTTGGTACCAGGGAGATGTTCACAAGCCTGGCAGCAGCCCTTGGAGTTCTCAGGCAGAGACGGACTTGCTGAATTTCATGCCATGCTGTAGAAGCAGATGCAGCGAAGAGCTGCATGAAAGCAGAGCCAAGGTGCGCCGAGCGTTTCCTGTTTGCAAAGGGTTGGAAGTGACGAGCGGGTGCGTAGCCCCATCTAGTGCTCTGGTGAGAGCTGTGCTGCTGAGCCGGGTTGTGCTCAGGCTTGGAGAACAGTCCTTCACCACTAACACAACAGATGTGTGCTCGCTGCTAGCAGCAGGAAGGAACAATTTTCCTCGCTCAGCACGCAAGCGGAGCTCGAGATAAGGACATGTATCCTATGGCTGGGTGTTAAGTACAACCAGCTATGGAATCACAGAATGGCCTGGGTTGAAAAGGACCACAATGATCATCCAATTCCAACCCCCTGCTATGTGCAGGGTTGCCAACAAGCAGACCAGGCTGCCCAGAGCCACATCCAGCCTGGCCTTGAATGCCTCCAGGGATGGGGCATCCACAGCCTCCTTGGGCAACCTGTTCCAGTGCGTCACCACCCTCTGTGTGAAAAATTTCCTCCTGATATCTGACCTAAACCTCCCCTGTCTCAGTTTAAGACTATTCCCCCTTGTCCTATTGCTATCCACCCTCATAAACAGCCATTCCCCTTCCTGTTTATATGCTCCCTTCAAGTACTGGAAGACCACACTGAGGTCTCCACAGTGCCTTCAACCGCAGTATGATAAAGGTGCAACCAAAGGCCTGCACTGTTCAAAAGAATCCAACATGTTTTTTTCTTTTAAATCTGATTTTTTGGGTGGGAGAGCGGTGGAGATAGAAGCTTTTTTCATCTCTGTCAGAGAAAGCATAGCAGGGCTTGTAGGCTTGTACCAAATAACCCTTTAAAATCCCCTTTTGTAAGAGCCAGAGTTTCAGCCTTGGATTCCACCATGGCTCTGCAAGCTGCTGAGGGGGCCCGGTGGGCTGACTGCACCTATGGGTCCCTTGACCCCAGCCCACATCCAAGAAAGAGCTGAGAGCACAGGGTAGGTGCAAGAGGCTTCATGGAGCTGTAAGGTAAATGACAGTGCCAAGGTAAGTGATACCGGGGCTTTCTCTCCACCTGTCCCAAAGGCACTGGAAGGTGCTCCACAGGCTTGTTTTCTGGAGCTGTGTTTCTAACAGTTTCTCAGTTGACTGAACATGGAATGTAAGTCTTCTGTGTGCTCTTTGCCCAGATCTGGATCTCATACAGTTGTAGTGCCATAGGAGAGGAGGTACCATGCTGCAGCCAAGCAGCTGAGTGATGACTTTTGGGGTGTGCCTTCTTGCTTGTTAGGGGTTTGTTAACACCATGGTGGGCTGCATCAAAAGAAGGATGGCAGCATGGAGGATTGCCCTCCTCTTTTCTGCCCTGGGAAGGCTTCATCTGCTGTACTGCATCCAAGTCTAGGGCCCTCAGCACAAGAGGGATGCGGAGCTGATCGATCAGATCCAGAGAAGAGCCACTAAGATGACCAGAGGAGCAACTCTCCTATGAGGACAGGCTGAGGGAGTTGGACTTATTTAGCTTGGAGAAGAGAAGGCTTTGGGGAGGCATCTCTGTGGCCTTCCAGTGCCTGGGGGGAGCTTACAAACAGGAGAGAGACCAACCTTATATATCCAAAGCATGGATATATGAGCAAATGGAGACCGACTGGTCCTGGGAAGACCATGCGAAGGATCAGTGAGAGTGATTCCCTTCTTTCTCCATCACGCTGGGCAAAGGCTAAGACAGACACAAATAACATCCTGGGATGTTTAGATTTAACATAAGACAATTTTTCCAACATGAGATTAGAGCAGCGTTGGCATGGGTTGAGCAGGGAGGCCCTAAGGCCTTCTGAAAGTCTGAGGGCAGAGCTGGAGCAGCTCCAGCTGGGATGCCTTCAGCTGTAGCTGATGCCCCCATTTGGCTGCCCCTTGAGAGGGAAGGGAGCATTCCTGGAGCATTCTTCCCAGCCTCTGTCTCTGCCCTTTCAGTTCAGTGTGTGATATCATGTGCTGATGCTGGGGCTGCAGTTATTCATCCTTTCTCCTCAAGCATTTTCAGCTCTGTTTACAGAACATGCTGTGAAAAAGCAAAGCACAGCCATAAAACTGGGGGCAGGCTGTCCCCTGTGGCTGAATGAGGATGCTGGGAGTTGGAGGTTAGGTTGTAAGCTCTTGATTGAGAAAGAGCTGTAGATCCCTTCCAACTGAACTATTCTATATTCTATTCTATTTACAGTCTTGGAAAAGTTCCTTATCAGCTTCCTTGTTAGTTCTTTGGAAATGTATCTCCAGCTGTGCTTGAGTACTAGGGCTTAAATTTCTCCCTCTTTTCAAGTTAGTGTTTGGGAATATCAGCTTAGGCAAGGAGATCTGGGGACAGAAGGGTGTTCTACATTGTGTAAACTCAGTGGAAAGAAGGGGAGTGTTTGTCTTGAAACCCTCAAGTTCCTTATTCTCTGTGTTTCCATTCATTTTTCTCTCTCTTCCTCTGAAAATAATGGGTGAATATGGAAGAAGCCAGCTGGAGCTGGAAGATGCAGTGAGCCCTGATGATGTGATAGGCTGCAGCCTATCTGGGTAGGGGAATTCCTCTGGGACTAGAAAACTTGAGCGTTTTTTCCAAGCTGCTCATGTCTGACCCTCAGTCCAGAGCTTGATTATAAAGAGATTGTACGCATCCTGCTCCTGAGTTTGTTTGGGGACTCACTTGGAAGTGGGATCCCACATTATTTCTTCTTGGCATCTCATAAGCCTGTGCTGCTCTAAGGGTATTGGGTATCCCTATCCTTCTGAAGGATCAGAGCTTCAATGTTCCTTTTCTCTATGGTCCCCAAATGACAGAATTGTCATAAAATGGCTACATTGGGCAGTACAGTGACCTGAGATCCCCCCTGGAGAGATCCTGATGCTGCACTCACAGCTGGCAGTCATCAATGGGCAGTGTTCCAAGTAAGGTGCATTCCCATGGGGCTTCTGATCCTTTCTCAGAGGTATTTTCCAGTGTGATGCTGCCATGAACAGGGGAAGCCAAGAACAGGTCACTTAGATAGCAGTGCTAGGAGTGCTGCTTCAAAATGCAACCTGGGTGGGTTTTGTTCCAATTCTGACTTTTTTTTTTCTTATTATTATATGAAAATTTGGGCAGAGTGGCATGAAGTATTACAAGTTCATAGACTATGTGAAAATCTGTGCGTGGGCAGGGGAGGAAAAGGGCAGGTCACTTCCCACCAGTTCTGGCCAGGGCTGGGTGGAAAGCTAGACTTGCTTAACTGTGCTGCTCACAGAGCTTTCAGCTCTTGCTTTTATTTCTTTTCAGGTACAATTTTAGAAGTGACTTCAGTAACGCAAACGCATAATGCGTGCTGCTTTTCATTTTGCTTGGAAAAATTATGCTTGAAATTACACCAGAGGGCTTTTGTAGATAGGAGTTTTATCTTCACCATAGGGAACTGCTGACTGATGGCTTCCTTGCTAGTACTGAGCAGGGAATGGAGTTAGGGTCAAGATGGAAGGACCTCACTCACCTTCTGCCATCCTTCATGTTGCTCTTGCTGCTGTGTTTCTGCATCTTGAGCTGCTGCTCCTTCAAAGACATGAAAAAGGCACTTGTACCTACAGTCACACACTCCTTGAAGTGTCTCATGAGTGGTTTTGCTTTCAGCATACAAAGCGTGAGGGATATAAATCAAAAGTGATGAGAAGAATGTATGAAGCAGGCTGATTCATCACCATTATTGGAGGAACTAATAAAGCCCTCAGCAGCAGTCAGGAGATTCCGAGTTTGGCAGTGAGACCTCGGCCCATAAAAGTTCCTGGGGTAACTCTTGTTATATGGTTCTTCCAGAGCATAACTATTCCCTGGTGCCTTGAGACCCTCATGAGTGAGGCATTCCCTTATCTCTGCCTCTTTATCTTCTTGCAGCTTCCCATGCTGGAGAAAGTATGGCTCTGGTGACCACCACAGCTGTCTCTCATGGATGTAAAGCCATCAATGGTGGCAAGAGGAATATTCAGGGAATGTGGGGGAGTGATGAGAGGAGTAGAACACACAGCTGCTATCTGCTGCCAGGTGCTATCCTCTGCCTGCTGCTGGAGCTGTTGTTTCCCCTTAGGGAGGGGGGTGGAGGTGTTTGGTACCTACATGATAGGGCAGTGAAGCCCCATAACGTCATAGAACTGTTAAACCTGGAAAAGACCTCTGTGATCGTCAAGTCCAATTGTCAGCCCCTCGTACCATGCCCACTAAACCATGCCCCTAAATATATGGGGAATTATAAAATCACGAAGGTTGGAAAAGACCTCTAAGACCTCATGTCCAAATCTCAACCCATCACCACCATGCCTACTAACCTTGTCCCTCAGTGCCATGTTGCAAATAAACCCATCTGCCTGTCCATCTGCCCTCCCATGGTGGAATTACAGATGACTGTGATGGGACCGTTCAGGAGCTTGATGCATCAGATTTGTTTTGAACAGTAAAACAAAATTTTGCTAAATTCACGCCAGGCTTCTTGTCTCCAGACCTGGGGCGCCCACATCTCTCAGGGCAGCCTGTGCCAGCACCCTCTGAGTAAAGAATTTCACCCTAACTTCTAACCTCAATCTCTCCTCTTTCAGTTTAGAGCCATTCTGATGTTCCTCTGGGAGCGGGTCCCCGTCAGCATCCTCCCCTCTGCAGCCCCAGCATCACCACTTCCTGCAAGGCCCCGAGGCCACAGCGCTCCCCGGCAGAGGGCAGTGGCAGACAGACGGACAGGCATCTGCACACCGTCTGCCAGGCGCTGTTTTGCTCCTCTCTGGGGTCCTTCAGCCAAGGATGCCGAGCTAAGCTGTTCATACACCACATGCTTCATTTCTCTGCTGCATGACGCTGCCCCGGGGGGTGGAGAAGACCAGGACGGTGCCTATGCCTGCAGCCTTAAAATGAGGTCTTCGGAAGGACAGGCATGTGTTATAGAGGTCCCTGAAGGATGCTAACTCCTACACAGCTCTTGGTCAGGGAGGATTTGTCTCCGGCATCATTTATTTTGAGTGAATGTAGTGGATTATGAGTTGGTGGAGGATTGTTCTGTAGGTTTGTGCCTGAGAGGTGATCGCTTGGGAGGTGATGCCAGGAGAAAAGCATCTCCTGAAAATGTGTGTGAAAGTAATAGTTTCTTTTTCCTTTTCCATCCCCTCCTCCCTCCCTCCCGTGCTGCTCTCAGACCCATTCAAAGCCTCACGCAGAAACAAATGCATGCCAACAAAACCTGTGGGGTTTCTATGCTGACCCACTGATGGGTGAGATGTGAAGCAGGAGAGCTCAGCTCACACATTCGGCATCAGCCTGCTGGAAATCCAGGAGGCTCTTTCTCCAAATTGAGCATCCTGAACAGCACAGCGTCCTCCTTGTCCTGTGCTTGTGAGGTCTCACAGGAATGGCCTGTGGAAGGGCCTGCTTAGCGTTTCGACGAGAGACCTCCAAGAGCTCTGGGTTGTTGAGAAATAAGTCTCGGAGGTTCAGTAAGTGGCATTTTCTTCTCTTGAGTCAGTGTTGAACAGGCGCCCATTCCGGCAGAAGCAGATGTCATTCCTCAGCACTGTTGTTCTGGCACCCAAAAGCTGTACAAAATTAAAGCTTGTCTTGTCAACATGGGATGCGCTAAGATACTGCTGGTGCTGTTAAAGTGGGACAGACAGACACAGTGCCTGGTCCCATCACAGTGCCCGTGGTGATAGGTGGGATCTCTGTGTTCAAGGTTAGGAAAAAATGGATTTTATTTCTAATACAGCAGTGGTCAAGCTAAGCAGTGCTTTGGAAGGAGGGATCTGTTCTTCTCTCTTTGGTATCAAGCTGACAGCAACTAATCCCTGTCCATTTCTCCAAGGGCTGCCTTCTCTCACAGTGCTGTTGCCCATCATTTGTCTTCTGAAATCACTCAACCACAGAATGGTTTGGGTTCAAAAGAATCATAGCTTTGGTTGGAAGGGACCTCAAGGATCATGAATCTCCAACTCCCTGCCACATGCAGGGCCACCAACCTCCCCATTTAATATCAGACCAGGCTGCCAAGGGCCCCATCCAACCTGGCCTTGAACACCTCCAGGGATGGGGCATCCACAGCCTCTCTGGGCAGCCTGTTCCACCACTCTCTCTATGAAGAAATTCCCCCTAATATCCAACCTAAATCTTCCTTCCTTCAACTTAAAACAATTTCCCCTTGTCCTGCTATTATCTACCCTTTCAAAGAGTTGATTCCCCTCCTATTTATAGGCTCCCTTTAGGTACTGAAATGATTGGAAAGATCATTTATTTCTGACCCCCTGTCGTGGGCTGAGGTGCCACAGAGCAGAATATCTGCCCAGTCTGTACTTGCACCAGATTCTTCTTTGTGGATGATATTATTGCTAATTTACCCTCGAAGATGGTGCAGAAGATGGAGAAGACGAGGATGTTCTCCTCAAGCAGGAGCAGGAAAAACTACACTCAGAGTGTTTCTTCATGTGAGGCAGCTGGATGTCTGCGTGGGAACAAGCTCCAGAAGCAAAGGGAGGCAACGTAAGAGCTTAATTTACCAGATTTTTACTCTTCTGAATGTTTCTACTCACGCTCTGGAAGGCACCAGAAGCTGCAGACAAATTCAAAACCGGTTGCTCAGTAGAATCTGGGGTGAGGGAAGGCTGTATAACGTGACTCAATTTTTTCTCTGTGGGAAAAGCTGTGGGTGCCCCATCCCTGGAAGTGCTCAAGGTCAGGTTGGATGGGGCCCTGGGCAGCTTGAGCTATCAGGGGGCAACTGACCCTACAGTAGGAGTTGGAACTGGGTAGGCTTTAAGGTCCCTTCCAACCCTCAGCCACTCTATGGTTCTATGACTGCCCACCTTGGAGGCTTCCCACCAGTGGGGAGTTAACCAATGACTGTGACTGCTTCTGCAGGGCAACTGTTACAGCCCATTTATACAGGCTAGCTTCACTGTTTTTTTTTTTTGCACCCTTGCTCCTTGCTTTAGGGAGAAATAAGAAGCCTGATAACAGATTTTTCCCTGATTTCATCCCCAGGCTGACGGGGGGTGGATAGGCTGCAGTGAACACTGAGAACACAGCGGAGGTTTTTTGGGGTTCTAGAAATTTGGCATGAGTGCCTCAAGCCAGGTCTGTTTTGTTTTAAAAGAGAACGTGAGCTGTTGGGCCTGGCGCCGTGGGATGCTGACAACACCTGGCAGAAGGGCTGCGCTCAGATCAGGACGACTGCATGTGTTTAATTTTGAGCTGGAGGAGGAAAACTCTGGTGAGTCCTGGGTCAGTGACAAGGAAGTCTGGAGGCCAGATGTGCAACGCCTGGCAGTGCATGTTGAGAGAAGAACATTTTGGAAGTCTGGGGGAGTGCACAGTGGGATACTAGATCTCAAATTAAATCTTCAGCCAAGAAGGGAGGAATCTAGCAGCAGTTTTATCAGGCTGGGCTACTGCAGAAATTGCTTCAGCTGCAGGCCAGAAGCATTGCTGAGAAATTGGCTCCAGCAGCAGCCTTATCTGATGGGTCAAGGCCTCCAGATTTTGCACAGCAGTTCATCCAAATTCAGGGTGATGGGGCACTGAGCTGCCTCAGGGTTGCTTGGTGAACTTTTGGAGGTGCCCAGCGTTGAGTGGGACTTTTGGCTGAAGCGCGTGTTGGGAAGCAGCCCTGCAGAGACAGCAGGGCACACCACTGCCAAAACCTGCTGAGCATCTATGGGTTTTGAAAGCTTGACTTACCTCTATAAATGGTGAACAGGAAGGAGGTTCTGCAGAAAATGAGCAGCAGAGGCTGCAGATGTAAAATTTCTTGCTAAAACACCAGCTATTGACATTGTCAGCTCCTTAGATAGGAGTGCAAGATGACCATGGATCACTGAAGACAGCATCTCCTGCTGCAAGGTCACCTCATAGAATCAAAATCATTAAGATTGGAAAAGACTACTAAGATCCAACTGCTGATCCACCCCCACCATGCCCACTTAACCACGTCCCTCAGTGCCACTTCTCCACAGTTCTTGAACACCTCCAGGGATGGTGACTCCACCACCTCCCTGAGCAGCCCATTGCCACTCTTTCGGAGAATAAATTTTTCACTACATGGCTCATGCTATGTTAGCTTGATGTGCATTGCATGGTAAAAACAAACAAACAAACAAACAAAAAAAACCAAAACCAAAACAAACAAAAAAAAACCCTTCAGATATCTGACATCTTCAGAAGTAAGCAGCAGCTACAAGGATTTGAAGGATGTGAATCTTGAATTAAGTACTGAAAGTGTCTGCTATCATCTCTGTTAGGTGCCCAAGATCTTCAGTGGATGCACACCACTGAAGAAGATAAGAGCTCAAGACAGAAGGAGTAGTTTGTATTCAGGGCAGGTTTTGAAGCATGGTGAGAAAGAGGACAGCCAAAAATATTATTTGAGCACTGTGTTTTCTGTGCTTTTAGTGGGGCAAAAAGGGAAGTGTGAAAATAGATATTTTTATCGTGAAGAGTGTGACTTTGAGAGGCTGCACCATTTGCCAAAGAAAGTTCAGAGCCGACCTGTTGACTTGCAAGTTGATCTCCATCAGGGACTTGCTCATCTCTGTGTGTTTTCAATCAAGCTGCTATTGGAGTGCTCTCAAAATAAAGAATTCAATCCTTTTGTGGCAGAAATGTTGGGTTATGACCACCTGATTCTGTAAAGATGTCCAGCAGCCAGTTGGCCATGTGCTCCTTTCCTTTCTCCAGGGGTTTCCTGCAGGCCATCACTGGCAGACATCAGCTTCTATGCGTTGCAGGGATTTGTGTTGGGCTCTCTTGGCTTTGGTGGTAAGCTGAAGTTTTCAGCTTAGGTTCACCCTCTAATTCAGATCTTTAACTTTAAAGCAGTGACTGGTCTAAGCTCCCTCTGAAGTCAGTAAGGGAAGGCAAGTCACACTGGACCTACAGTGAACCATCTTTGTAGGCTATAAGGAATACAGGGTGGTGAGACATCTTATTAAAATTACAGCTGAGTGGGACAAAGTTTATCCTCAGTCCTTAATGCTCTGCGCTGAGATCTGAAGTGCTTTGACCTTTGGGAAACACCACATCCATCACCTTTTGCCTATTTCTTTTTCACGTTTGCTTCATCTCTACATCCTTGGCTGGGCTGAGAATCCCATTGCACAGAGTGTTACACTAACACATCTTGTTGCCATCCTACTCCTGAGTGATGCTGGAAGTACTGCTGGGAACCTCATAAAAAGTTGATTTTGCTGTTAAAAGCTGCTGGTGGTAGAAAACCCTGAGTGAAACTCCAAATCCAGGCCCTTCAACATAACCTAAGGAATGGATCCCATTTTAGTCCCAGCTCTAAATTCTGCCTCCCTCCTGTGCCCTGGTTCCAGCCTCTAGCTGCCTGCAGAGGATCTGGTAAATGTAGGAGTGTTTTTAAAAGTGGTTTCTTAACAAGAAACCACACTGTATGGGGTGATGTACATTAGGAGAAGTGCTATCATGCACAACAGAGCTCATATGTCACGATGCAGCGTCTCAGCCCAGTCCTGTGTGCACGTCCTGTCATTCAAAGCCATCATACCCTACTGCAGTGCTCCCGGGACAGCCTCAGGAGCAGGTTTTCAAGAGTGGGTGTTGTGGGGACCTTCCCATCGGCAGGTGTGGGGCAAACGGCCAGATGACAACTCAGAGCATAGCAGAGAATGGGGCAAGCCCTTACAAGGGAATGTACAGTATGCCAGGCACACGGAGGCAACGTCCATCAGCAAGTACAGTAGCAGCCTGGAATAGTTTGGCTGGGTAGCCCTGTATGAGAGAACGGTCCTGAAATAGGCTGATAGTCTTGATGTTATTTTTGTTGCTCTGGAAAATGCAGCCATGGCATCCTTATGGCTGCTGGCTCCCAGGTGGCTGCAGTGGGGCATCTCAGCGTTGGAGGTGAGGAAGCTGCCATTCCTTGGGCAAAGGAGGGGTTTTTTTTTGGAGATAGGTGAAGGATTTGAAAGAACCCAAATCATCTTGCAGTGCTTTGGAAGTGAGCACTATGAGCACGGTATGCCTGTGATGCTGAGGACCAGAGAATGAGGAGAGTGACCCATCCTCTCTCTCTTCTTGCACTGCTTCTTCATACAGGCTGTGGTAGAGTTCTTTTCAACAGCCCATGCTGCACAGTAAATGCTTCTGTCAGAGCCACCATCATGAAAACCATCTCAAACTGTAAAATATCTTCCAAATTGATACTATCAAAAGGGAAATGAATGATTTCCTGCTTCAATCAAAGCCTGGCCCTAAAGAAACAATAGGGTTATAACCCCAAATCACTTAAACTTATAGAGTATGAGAACTACAGAAACTTTCTGACTTTAGTGATCCACTTTCAGCCAAAGTCTGTGATTTTCATAGCTCAGCATGAGACAGACTTTAGCTCACAAACATAGCTCAGAAAAAAAGGTGTTAAGCCTAAAATTTCTTATAAGAAATTTGGGGAAAAAAAAAAACTGAGCCAATCTTCACAAATGAAGCAAACCCTGGACTTTTGGGTCTTCAAAATTCATGGCCACTTTTACAAGGTGATGATGATTTCCAGACTGCATGTTCCTGCAATCTGATTGCAGGAGTGATTGGAGTTGGGGTGAAATGAGATAATTTGCCATCATTGGGTTTCAAGGTGGATCCCTTTTTCTTACTGCACATGGAAGATACACAAAGTAAGGAAATAGAAATTGAGATGTTCCTATATGGGTGTATATAGGCATCTCATGTTCTGATGATTCCCTTGTTAGGAGAGACTGTTCCTCTTTTATAACAGGAAACTGAAATTAAATTAGATGAATATGTAGGGAGAAGGGGGTTTTAGGGAATTCACAGGTTCCACAAATTCCAGTCTAATTCCCTATGTAATACTCTTAGAGTAAAGTGTCATGGCTTGTTTATGCTTGTCACTATTGTAAGCTGCCATGAATATTTTTGAGTTAAGTTATATTTTCATAAAACACCACCAATATGAGCACAGAAAGAAAAATTCATCATGATCTTGTCCTACTCCTCAAAGCTGAGAAGCCAAGGTTTGGTTCCAACATTTGAAACCAGCATCCCTGCTTTCTCTTGCAACTTTTCATCATTCTTAGCATGAACTAAACCCCTCCCATGGCCCTTCCAGTGAACTTTCTGCTTGGAAACCCTGAAGCTGTGGCTTCTGAGTGTGAAGGGACCAGCTCTGGATTGTGTCAGGCAGGATGTCCTGGGACTCAACAACTTGAGCAGAAGTGATGGATAGAAAAAAAAATTGAAATAAAATGCCATTTTTGTTTCATTTCCCGAAGGCCTTCTTAATACTCTTTCATTTTGAAACAAAAATGTGTAAGAGCTGTGTGCTGGAATGGGAAGATGGTCTCAATTCACAAGCATGGGGTTAGCTCCTGGGCTGGTGTTACTCTCCTTCAGGGCACATGGTGATGGGGAGAGTGTTGAAGGGCAATGCAGAATGGAGAGGACTTTCAAATGGTTCCTTCTTTCAGCTCCCTTGGGAGGAGCGGGAGCATGTTCCTGAAATCTGCAAACCAAGTGCATCTGAGGTGAAGATGGTTTTGGAATAAATATTGTAGCACATGAGCTATTGCACAGTCAATTATTGCACAGCTGCAAGAGTGCATTTCTCTCCATTGCTAAAGTCAATTAAATTCAGTTGTTTTCTTCTAGATGCACTTGTAGATGCGATGGAGCTTCTCATGAGCCCTGTGAAATCAGGCAAGTTACATGAATGGATTGTCTCCTGTTTGCCACTTATCCAGCATCTCTTTATCTGATATAACTGCTCACATTTTCTTAGTCTCCATTGGCTGGAAAATCCTAAAAATATGTGAAGACAGTGGGCCAGAAGAAGAACATCTGGGGTGCTGTGTGAGATGATTCTGCTCCTGTGAGAACAGCCATTGATTTTTACTGAACCACATCAAGAAAGCTCAGTAATGCTTGGTAACTGCATTTCCAAGATCAAATGTAAAATGTATGGGAGGATTGAGTGCTGAATATGAGTTACAAGTTCAGTAATCAGACCTTTTATGTATTCGTCTGCCCTGAACTGGTATTAATGAGGGGCTTTTATTTTTATTTTTAACAATCATTAAAAATTCCTAGTGAACTTTGTCTGTTAGGCGTGTAGTATATGGGGAACATACGATACAGGGTGTGGTAGGAAGGCTTTATTGGTTCTCATTTAGGATGACTGTGATAATATAATTGGAGTAAAATGGATAGGAAGGATAATACAGACTAATTGTTGATGGAATGAGCTTATGTTACAGTACACGAGTTGTCAAAACTATATCAGGTTATCTTGGGGATGTCAGGGAACCCATACATTGTATGTCTTTATGCATCATATTTAGATACAAACTTCTGAAATCTTTTCCAAAATGTAATCTTAAGATAGAATTTGTCTTTCAGAAAATCTCCAATTGCTAAGCCAGAGCTTTCTTACAGCATGAGCAGAAGTGAAAAAAATACAACGAATACGCTTTTTGGAGACCTTAAAATTTCCCTCCAGTAGATATTACTGTCAGTGCTGAGGGCTGGTGGATGGTGCTCTGAGCTCCTTGGGAAAGCTGAGTTCTCCCCTTTCATCTGCCATGCAATGTTTCAGGGGGTTGCATCCCTTCCTTTATCACTGTGCTGGGAGAGGATGGGACTGCCAACGCCATGACCATGCCCAGTGCTACTGTGCCAAGGCTGCACTGTGACTTTTCTTTCCTTCTGAGGGCAAAGGCAAAGATCTTCCTTTCTGTTCCAGGTTACGTCTTTGTTCCACTTCTTTCTTTGTCTTTGGAGAGCCAGGGTTGTGACACGATTGTTGCAACCAGGATGTGATATGTTAGTGGCTCTTGACAGCAGGAAAGGTGAGTCTTACTGTTTTTCTCCATCTGCTCTTCAGCCTGGGTTCCAGCATTTCCTTACTTCTCTCCATAGGAAGAGTACTCTAGTCCAACACTTCCTTGTCAAAGCAGTATGTTCCATTTTACTTGCACTTTGGAGAAGACCTGAACTAGATTTGTGGAGCAGAGACTGTGGTTCCTTGGCATTGTGATTTGCAGTAGGGTCCTGGTGTGCACCAGCACAAAATGGGGTACAGAAATGGCCTAATTCATGAAACACAGACATTTTGATGAGACAGTGGGGCAGCGTAGGTCACATCTAGCATTTATCACCATCTCTCTATATTTGCCTGCATGTCTTGCACAGTGACACTCGCGTTCTCATAAGAATGTGGGACGTTGTACTAGGAGGTATCACTTGGAAGCACTCTGTGGTCATTTGTGTTTCAGAAAGCAGCCACATGCAGTCACCCTATGTCTACCCCACATCTTCATTACTTTAGTGAGAGCCATCTGATCCAAAAGTGTGTTTTGTAGTCTAACCGGAAAGCTGTTCCAGGCAAGAGTCTCTCAGAGGGCTGTCTTCTTTCTCTAATTTCTTGCCTAAATTTATTCCTGGCCTCTTCATACCCATTTGTTCCTGTGCCAACATTGTCTTTTAGCTTCAATAACTCTACTGCCTTCCTGGTGCTTGCCCTTGATGTATTTACTGACAGAAAACGTAACCCCTTTAGCTTTCATTCTGTGCTCTAAATGAGCTTTTTCAGGAGATGAATACCCTTGGAGCACGGATGTGTAACGCATCTCAGCTGGGCAGTGCCTGGTGCCCATGGCAGACCCAGAGCACAGAGCAACCTGAGCAGGCCAAGTCCCTGCTGAGACATCCTAGGTTCTACTCAACCATGATGACACCTAAGAGATCCAGTTTCTGTGATATTAAGTGTGGTGCAGTCAAAAGGAAGCAAAAAAAAATTGCTTGAAGTTTCCAGGAGCTTCTCAGGCAATGCCAGAGATCACTTCCTGCATTGCTCATTGTTCACCTCTGTCTCTGACCCAGCTGCTCATGTTGCAGAATTTACAAGAGTTGACGGTATTCCACGGGAAGGAAATATAGCTGCATTTTAGCTTATATTTATATGGTTCTCCTACTCCACCTATGTTTAGGGCTTCAGATTTGTCATCACTCAGCAGAAAGAAAGGAAACAATGAGCCTTTGCCTGAAAGTAATTTTTCTATTGCAGAAACTTTTGACAAAAACAAAAGTCTTTTCAGGTCTGTCAGACAGAACCGAGATGTTGCTGCTGAAAGTGGCAGCTGTGAGTTGCTTTTCCTGTCCCAGTTCATTTCTGCCACCTGGTTACCCAACCCGAGGCCTCCTTTTTGGCTGCAAGCTGTTCTTCTGGTGCATTCATGGAGATACAGTCTGGCTTCAGCCCTTGGCCCTGAGGAAAGTGAAAGCCCAGGGAGAAAAATACAGCTCCAATGTACGTTTTTTGGTCTGATGATGTACATAAAAAAAAAATAATCTATGATAAAAATGATATTTCCAGGGAAAAAGATGAAAGCAATTCTGATGAATCTGTACTGGACAGGACAATCCATTCTAGATATGTGTACCTGACCCTTGCAGTCACATCGGAAAAGGACAAGTACTGTATGTAACCACTCTGCATGAGATGTGCTGCTTTGAATCTTGTCTGCACCCTAATACAAAGGCAGCAACTGCACATCACTGATTTCAAGAGATAATGGAAATTTATGGTAAGATGCTCACACACAACTCAAAGAAATACTGTAGCGAGGACAACCTACAGAACTTGCATTCACTGTTTTCAGTTTTCAGTGAGGAAAGTGCTTGGAGATGACTCTCCTTCTCATCTTTCTCTCATGTCTCTCCTTTTGATAGTGTGTCCTGATATCGCTGCCTGTTTCTCACCTGCATGAGAGAACTCCAGTTCTTCCTTTGGTGCTCTGAAGAGATTAGCAAGCTTCTTTCTTGCACCAGGACAAACTCCGGGATTGTTTTAGTGTATGAAGGTAGGACAGAGACCAATGAAGACCAGCACAGAAGAAGTCATCAAGCAGGGACTGAACCACACTTTAAGCCACCACGTGCATTAGTTGATGGAAAGAAGATGATCCCATTTTGTAGTGGGACTCAGTGAGATCAGATGTTTTTCACAAGGGGAGAGGGTACACATGGCTCACTCTGGTGGCCAGTAAGACTCTGGGACATGTGTTGGTGTGTGTGACCCCACACATACGAGCTGTGAATGGTGCCAGGGATACCTGGAACATGCCCATTTTGATGCTGTGACTTGGCTGTGTGGTGTCCCTGCTGATTCACAAGGACAATCTGTTGCCATCCCTTCCTGAGCTGCAAGTGGCATTGGGTATGGACGTGCTGAGTGCTGCATCCTGCTGCAGCTGCACTGGGGTTTATAGGCAGGCAGAAAGCAATTTACCAAATTGCTGTGCTTACTCTCTCCTGACCTGTGTGATTGAGAGCAAATTACCCAGGGAAAAAAAAAATAGAAAAAGAAAGAAAGAAAAGAGATCTGAGCTTACTGCTTCTTGCTTGCAAGAAGGAGTGTAAAACTGTATTTGAGGGAAATGCTTGGCGCTTCCCATTGCAGATTTTCAGCATGTGCAAGTATGTGCTAAAGGGACTTGACCATCTCAGCTTTGTCATCTCTCTCCTCAAAGGCAGAACTTGACATCCTGCTTCTCTTTTCTTCTCATTTGTCTCCCCCCTGCCTCTCATTTTCCCCTGTCCACATGACAGTCATAAAAATATAATGGGAACAAGATGAGAATAGTGCTAGTTAGAGCAGCTTCCTTCTGGATGAGAACCATGCACAGAAACTGGGGAAACTGTGAGATGCCTTTGGAAAGCCACCGAGGGAAGATCACGGTGGTCACAGTGACCATGTTTCCAAAACCTGAGTTGTGCATCAGCCATACCTGGGCATCATGTGGACAGGATAAAAAACCCCAAGATGAGAATTTTAGCTTTAACTTTTCTTCACTATGGGAAGACTCTTTAGGGCAACCATCAGAGGGTGCTCAAAGCATCTCGAATCCTCTATATCATTCAGCACATGCACAAATTTCTGACCATGGGGATGCTGGTCCCTCCTGAGCAGGATCTGCTGGGGATGTCCCGGTGGGCTGCAGCTGTCAGGGGGGGCAATGTACCCTGCTTGCTGATTGCAGAATTCAGTTTAATTGTTCACAGCACACTCTTTTAAAATAAATTGATTTGGCTTTCCCAGGAGCGACACTTCTGAATTGACTCACCTTCAAAAAACTTGGCTCATAAGCAAATTAGATGGCTTGTCTTAAACAGATTGAACCCCTGTTCTTCTATCAGCTCACAGGATCCTGCGTTATTTAAAGATCCTAAGTTTCCTCATATAAGAGTTCAATTGTTTCTTCACCAGAAACAAATAAAAGATCCAAAAAAGAAAAGGAAAAAAAAAAAATCCAACCCGCCCTTTAAACAGAATATAAATTTATACATCATTGAGTTCTTAATTTTCATGGAATTTCTCTCCCCCTCACAGACAGAAGTTGTATATACAGGATTTTAGTATTTCCTCTCCGGCTCCAGCCCCAATTTGAAAGACTGTAAAAGTTTGAACCGATTCCAATAGTGCGCGGTTTGCATGGTCTCTGCTACGCTGCAGAGTCAAAACAGCCCACACAGTAACAGACATGCAGTAAATCTTGAGAGAAGTGTTTCCTTTCTTCACACACACACACACACAGAGGACTGAAATTCAATTATAGTATAAAAAAAAGCTGCAATTTCAAGGCAGAAGATAAAAAAGTGAGCGCTGCTCCTCGTAGTGAGGAATTCGGTGTGTTTTGAGGCAATATCAGGTTTCTCTGCCTGGGGCTGATGATAACATGGAGCATATTCTGTGGTCAGGCTCATTTGCAAACATGGGCTCATTATTAGTGAATAATCATAACAGTTAATTGTCTTTGGAGAGCGATTTGGAGTCCCCTCATGCTGCATTCTGCCTGTCCCATGTACTGTTTCCCAAATCTGGGGAAGAACAGAATGTAAAACCGCAGATCATCAAATTAGCTGTAATAAATACTGCAGACCTGTGTGCTCTGCTAATACACTGACTCCTTCGTTCCCCTTCGCTTTTTCTTTCTTGCATGTACTACAAACAAGGGAAGAGAACAGCAAGATGTGTGCCGTATGTACTCTCCCCTCTAAGGAGCTGTAGATGCCATGAAGGAGCTGTAGGTCACCATGAAGGAGCTGTAGATGCCATGAAGGAGCTGTAGGTCACCATGAAGGAGCTGTAGATGCCATGAAGGAGCTGTAGGTCACCATGAAGGAGCTGTAGATGCCATGAAGGAGCTGTAGGTCACCATGAAGGAGCTGTAGATGCCATGAAGGAGCTGTAGATGCCATGAAGGAGCTATAGGTCACCATGAAGGAGCTGTAGATGCCATGAAGGAGCTGTAGGTCACCATGAGGGAGCTGTAGATGCCATGAAGGAGCTGTAGATGCCATGAAGGAGCTATAGGTCACCATAAAGGAGCTGTAGATGCCATGAAGGAGCTGTAGGTCACCATGAGGGAGCTGTAGATGCCATGAAGGAGCTGTAGGTCACCATGAAGGAGCTGTAGATGCCATGAAGGAGCTGTAGGTCACCATGAGGGAGCTGTAGATGCCATGAAGGAGCTGTAGGTCACCATGAAGGAGCTGTAGGTCACCATGAAGGAGCTGTAGATGCCATGAAGGAGCTATAGATGCCATGAAGGAGCTGTAGGTTGCCATGAAGGAGCTGTAGATGCCATGAAGGAGCTGTAGGCTGCCATGAAGGAGCTGCAGCCGTCATGAGGACGTCTCTCAGCCTCCTCTGCTCTAGGCAAAACAAACCAAGGGATCTCAGCTGCTCCTCCTGCATCTTCCCCTCTAAACTCTAAAATACACTGATGGCTGACAGAGGGTGGATCTGTGTGATTTTATGACAGGCAGGAGCCCTGAGTCCTGTTTCTATCTGTACAACATGGGGTGGTTTGTTTGCAGAAGTCACTGTGGCCTGGTTTTACGTTGTCCTAAAGATGGCAGAACCTGAGCTCTGGGCTCTGGTGAAGATGGTAGATATTTGGTGTTTTTTGGGAAAACAGGCTCTAAACTTCTCCAGCCCACTGTGTCCCCATGTGCAAAGCATGAGGTGTTGCAAAAATCAGCTTTCTTTGTATATGTGATGCAAGTTAGAGGGAAGGATATATTCCTTAATATATATCTGTTTCAATGTTGGGATTTTTTGGTCCTAAAAAGCTCCAGTTATTCAAAGGTGCCAGCTGAGTGATTTGGGCATGTGTCCTTTGTTCCTCAGAGGGACTGTGCTGAATCACAGCTGGGGACTTACCTTCTAGAGGGACCTACTCTAGCTAAAGTGCAGCATCACAGCCTCTCACTTCAACTCATTTTGAGTTAAAATAAGTGAGACACAGGCCTGGCTGCTGGTTGGTGCCATGAGTCTTACCTTTAGAGATCAGTCACAGAAATTCTTTAAAAATTCTTTACTCAGAGCGGGGTGAGGCACAGCAATGGGCTGCCCAGAGAAGTTGTGGATGCCCCATTCCTGGAGGTGCTCAAGGCCAGGCTGAATCTGCGTGTGATCCTGTGGGTGACAGCCAGCCCACAGCAGGGAGTTGGAGCTTGATGGTCTTTAAGGTCCTCTTCCAACTTAAGCCATTCTATGATTCTATGATAAAAAGTTACCTGGAGGATGAATTTTTTTTTTTTTTTTTTCCCCATGCCAGAAACTCAGGCTTGTCACTAAAGAGGATTTTGTTCTAGTTGTTTTTAAGCAGAATTCTTCTAGCCTCCCAATAAAGAGACTATTAAAGGTGGCATCTCATACTTCCAGAAAACTGGTGGTTTGGAGAAAGACCACTTACCAGGATGAGAAGCTGAGCTGTGAGAAACAGATTTTTGTTTGTTTTTATGCCTCGGTTATAAAACCAAACATTTGTAAAAAATTTAGGTTTTGTTCTGCCAAGCTTTAAATTTTTTGCTTTCTTTCAGGAACCCAACAAAAAACATTTTTGTGTCAAACCAAATGTTCTTTTGTTTTAAATGAAAACATTTTATTTCAGGCCTTTGTGCAGAAACCAAAGAACCCAATAGCTGTGTGGAAGCAGTAGTTGTCTTGTATCTACACACCTATCTCTTTGAGAGCTTATACATGGTGAAACAAACTTAAATTTCACTTGCTCCACCGTTGGTAGAGTGGCTCCATTGGCTTCAAAATCCTTCCTCTGAGACAATCAGGCCCTCCACGACTCTATACAGTAATCATCAGAAGATATTTCTCAAATCTACCTCTTAGAGCTTTGCACACAGTGTCATCAAACCCTAAAAGTCTGTGCTAAAAAATGGTTGTCATGGTTGTCTCTCTCATACCTGTAGATCAAGTTTTCAATTATTCAGATTTATGTATGAGAAGTTGAGTAGAGTCATAAAGAAGAGATCTTATAATAGGGTGACTCAAATGATACATTGCCAGAATATATCTTGTCCAGAGCTCACAGTTCCCCAAAACATTATGCCTCCCCATTTCTGTATGTGATTTTGTGTCTCCTACAAAGAGGTCACCTCTTGGGTGGCACCTGGAGCCAGGTTCTCCTGTCACCAACCTTGGAGATGGTCCCTGGCTGGCACACAAAGCAGCATGTTGCTCTTGCAGAGCTGACCTCAGTACGGATTCATTTTTGTAATCTTTAATCATGCAGCTATGTCCCATAGCCTGGTGGTTTGGGGCAGAAAGATGAGAGATTTGAATTCAGATGGCCCCAGGAAGAGGAGGAAATTGAGGTAGGGTTCCTCACAGCCTAAGTGAATGCTAAGTGAATGTACTAACCGTGAAACTATTAGATAAAAGAAAAGGGTGTTGATGTGTGTTAGGGAGAAGCAATCATAGCTACATTTTTTGGTAAATTTACTCTCCACTGAAAATAAATAGTCTGGCCTTCTCTACTGAGAAGTCACAGTCTCCCATTCAAATCTTTGGGTTCTCTGTTTACAGAATGACCTTTAATTGTTTTAAAGACTGCAAATCTCTGTTTCAGGCAGAGCAGTAGCCAGAATGGAATGGCTCCTTACGTAAAGCAGAGAGACATGAATAGTTTAAGGCAGCTGCAAGGATTAATGCTTTGCAGGGCAGCTCTTTGTCTTGGGCCACGGAAAGGACTGGTATTTGGCACTCCATTTTGTTGCATATTTTATGGTCTGGAAGAGGTCTTAAGATCTTTTGTAATGCAGTCATTCCACAATGGCTCTCTTCAGTGGTGCTTTGGAACTCATTGGAGGGCTGAATGGAAACATGCGCTATTTTTCTTTTTGTATGGATGTATAGGATGAGATACTCTCCATCAAGGAACTTTTTTTTCCAAGTAGAGATGTAAGACTCACTTTTAGGATATGAGATTCCAAAGGTCATGAGACCTGGGGTGGAGTGGTGAGTTTTGGCTGAAAGATGAATGGTTTTGGTTTGATTTCTGCTTTTAGGATGGTAATATGACAATGTAGTGAGCCCTTGGCACATGGCACTGGGTCTGAGACCACGACCAATGCTCAGTAGTGTCAGACGTGGGGACGTGAAGAGCATCCTCAGTAGACATGAGGTCAAGTTGTTCAGCAGTGGGATCTCTCACTCATGGTAAATGAGATGACACGGATGCTTTGTAGGATGATTTATTGTCTGGGGCCAACTGCAGAAAAAGTGTTGTATGCACTATGCTAATGTGTTGATTGCTGCATTTTACCAAGCAGAAGATGTCCTGATGATGCATGCTTACTGCAGAAGCCTGCTACTGTACCAGTTATTATTCTGCTGCTTTCTTGCAAGTTGTGCTTCTCTTCTACCATCGACTTGCTATTTATTTGCTTATTACAAGGGCATTTCTCTCTTCTTTGTCATCCTTTCCTTCAAAAAAAATTGTAGCATAGTCTGGCCACTGTTCTTGAGTTGGAGGAAGAATTAGATGCAACCTTCTTCTAGTCTGCAGGAAATCTGTAGGGATGTGATCCTGCTTTGAACTGTGCATTGAGGGGAAATGCCCATTCTGTGAGATCATCCACTGTGGTGTCTGCTGAAGGAACTAAAGGTGCCATGAGTTGTGCTCACTCACCCGGATCCCATCTGACAGGAAAAGGAATTCCTGTGTAATAAAAATCAAGATAATTACCCATGAAGAAATGTTTAATTGTGGAGGGATTTTCATACACATTATGGATGGGAGGTCAAAATCAGAGAACATAAGTTCAGGCCCCAGAAAAAGCAACTTTGGTTGTGATTTTTAATTTTTATGCTTAATTAACATTATGGTTTTTTCACAGATTGCTGTTTGGTTCTGAGGTAAGTCTCCATTTACTTTTCTGGTGAAAATACATAAATCCTTCAACCTGTGAGAACTGTCAGTGCAGGGAATATCACACTGTTATCCCCTCTTTCACACCTATTGAGTGAGGTATTCCACATATAGTGGGAAAGAGAACAGCTTTTTCCTCTTTCATCCAAAACATGAAGCTTAGTAGCTCAGCTTGCCCTATCTGACCCATTAACCAGGAGAGCAACATCTGGGTTCTACCAGATCTGCTCTTCTCTGAATGTGATGGAGTTGGAAGTTGGCTGTCTATTTAGTCCTCACCTTTTTCTGTTCTGATGCTGTTTGAAAAAAATATTCACGCAAAGGTTGATAAATGAAGTGTTATTTTATTGTTAAAGAAAATTTAAAGAGAGAAAAAGATATGAAGAGTGAGAACCATTATGTATGCAAGGTTTCGGGATGTTTGTCTCTGGGGTAAGGGCAGCTGGATGAAGGATGAAGAAAAGCGCAGAAGACTGTTTGCTTACTCTTCCACTTCTCTACAAATATTTGTAAGCTCAGGACTATTGGGTTTGGATTCAGAGTGGACTTTGCTAGGAGAGTTAATGGGAGACAGATTAAGGGGGAAAATAAACTACGGGAAGTTGCCTGAGGAGAGATGATCTTTTTGGTGTTGGCCATAGCCTTGGAAGACCTGCGCTCTGCCCTAGAGTCAACTATATGGTAGATATTGGAAATTTTAAGGTGTAAATGTTTCAGTTCATATGCTCACTTAGAAGTTCTAAAAGGCTCGGAGCAGCTCCAACTCTAAACACAGCAGTTTGGTCCTTTGTGAGTGCACGTACATCTCCACAGACGTCCCCTGGAGTGTTGTTCACATCATTTCCTCGCAGTGGTTTAGGGCAGAAAAAAGATCAGAATAAGCAAACTCTTTGACTTAATCCTTTAAGAAATATGGAGCTTACTCCATCAGTTTGAGTTACCGCATGAAATGCAATAAGTTTCTGTCGGGTAAACAATCCCTGTCTTTCCACCAAAGGCATCTATGAAGGAGATAAACTATAATGCAAGCAAGTGTCAGGATTTTTATTCCAATACTGTCACTGCTGGAAATTAATCTGAGCTTTAGCTATTTTTTGTTTGCTTGTGTGTTTTGCTTTCCCTCCCTCAAATGTTGCAAGGTTTTTAGATTTTGGCTCAAGTCCATCCCCACCAATGCTGAATGCCCTTTGATCTGGCCATTACAAGAGTGCAGGAAGGGCTTCACCCACAAACACCTCCAGGCTCAAGTAGGGCAAATTTTCATCATTTTGATTATAATGTTCTCAATTATTTTGTGGCTTATAAAGACCGAAACAAAGACTTGCCAGCAATGATCCCCTATTTGTGTCTGCAAGAGAAGGGCACCTCATGCCTGGGATCTGCATGGGATTAGCAGAAGCCCAAAGCTGAGCTTCCAAGCAATACATTGCTGACAAACGTGGTTCCCAAACACTTGGACTCATTCAGATTTTGATCCCTGCTTTCTTGATCCAGCAGTTTGAGGGGCTTTTGAAACAATAGGCTTCCTCACTCTGGTGCTTAACAGAAATTCTATGTCAGTCTGATAAGGAGGGCTGGGAAGGACCTTGGGCTGATGTGCAGTCTTACAGTGACTGCATATCGGCTTATCTGCTTTTGCTGCACTGTCCAGAAAGTGGTTTTTTCCTCTTTGCCTTACTATTGTCTCTGCCTGTTTGTCCTTGATTTTATCAACTGAGAATGTAGCTATGTGTTGTCTACAAAAGATTTTTGAATGAGTGCCTTTTGGCCAGCTGGTTCTCTTGGCATTTTGGTGCAGACTGGTGAGAAGAAAGGAGAAGGAATTGGATTCAGAACTCCAGAAAATGAAGCCACCTCATTTTTCATCCCCTTTGATTAACTCACTGGTTTATTTGCTTGTAACAATGACAAATGACGCCACCAGCTGATGCTATCGCATTTGGCAGAGTCAGCTTGGTTTGAACTCAGCAATTAAAGCTCTACATGGGACAGATTTATAGAAATGTTTCACAAACTGTTGGAGAAAAAAAAGTCTTTGTTAGATACAAGCTAAGTAGGAAACTGTAAGGTTCTTAACAGCAAAAACAAATAGCTATCTTTATTTAGAGCTCCTAATGTCCACTAATACTACTTACTATCATGATCACAAGACATCTGTAATTTATTCTCATTGCGTTTTTATCTGTTTTACTGTCAGTCTGATTCTGTTCTTATTTCCACCAGTGTGAATTGGGAGCACTTCCACAGAAATTAACCACACTGACTTTACACTAGCACAGGCTCCAGAGAGGCTTAAAATGCTTTGAGCAGCCAGCTGTAGGCAGGCAGTCAGTTGCTGGAAGAGAAATTTCATCTTTCACTTAAAATCTGCTTCTTGCCTTCATGGCTCTGAGGAGAGGCTCTGAATGTGAAAGGCTCAAACCAAGAAGGCAAATGAGAACTCCAAATATATTTTTCCCTTGTTGTTATTATTACTTCGGAGGCAGCTGGAAAGTGTCTCATAATTTTTTTTTAGTTTTTGAGGTCAGATATTACTGAATGGCAGGGAAGTGGCTCCAGGTCACGTTACATTCATTAATACCAACAACAGTTTTATGCGCAGAGATGTTCTGCCTGTAGGATAAACCCAAACCTATTCCCTTCCTGAATCACACATCTGATGTGTTCCACAGCCAGCAGAGGAACAGAAATTTCCAACTGCCCTGAATTACTTCAGGAGAGGTTCAGGTTGGATATTAGGAAAAATTTCTTCTCAGAGTGGTGATGCATTGGAACAGGCTGCTCAGAGAAATGGTGGAGGCGTTCAAGAAAAGGGCCAATGTTGTATTGAATGACATGGCCTACAGCAGACACAGGCATGGGTTGATTGTTGGACTGGATGTTCTTATTGGTCTTTCCAACCTTAATGATCCCACAGACTCCACACCCAAATGCTGATGTCCCTGCAGGCTGCAGGACATAATCTGTGTCTGGTGAGATGGAGAGAAGTTCCAGGAGAGGCTCCTGGGGTAGCTTACCAGGAGGGAAGAAGGTTCTATGGCACATAGCAAGGTGGGTACAAGAACAGCATTTTCTTGCCTACCATAATGGAAATGCTAAGTCACAGCTTGAACCAGTGGTTGAGCACTTGGTGGGAAGGCAGGGCCAACCCAGGAGAGCTCAGGTGCAAGAAAACACCTGAATGACAACAAGGGGTGGAGCCAGGATCCAGCCCTTCCCAGACCTTATTTAAATGTTGGCAGCGGAAGCAAAAGTTTTTCACTGGAGATCCCTGCCTAACAGAGGTCTTCCATAGGTAAGCAGGTTTTCTTACTTGGTTTCTGTATTCACAGCTGCTTCATTTGGGCTTGTTCTCATTTGCTGCAACCTACTACTATGCTATTATTGCTGTACTTTCCATCACATTACAGTGTCACACCTATCTCAGCACTGAATAGGAGGTTGTTGTGTCTGAACTCATTTTGCTGAGAGGTGAAAGCAGGTGTGTTTGTTTTGCCTGCTAGAGTGCAGGATGCTGCCTTGTTGGAGAAGGATGAGTTGGTCATGACACACTTGGTCCTCCAAGCGTAGAGATGCAGATTGACCTAAATGGCTCAGCACTATTCCTGCCATAAAGCATAAACTCAATTTAAACTCTATTACACGTAAAGCCTAAACTTGTGTATTACATGTAATGCCAGTAAAGTGAGCAGCTATGTTATACATCCAACTTGTACAATGCAATGCTTTCATCCAGTCCTCCCCTTTCACGGCAATAATAGTAATTCATTCTGCACATCTGCTAACACTCCTTGTCTCTCTCCATTGCCCATGGCTTTTGTTCAAATGTTAATTCTGTGTGTGCTACCTTTTATCTGGAGATGAAGATAGATTGCTGTGTCAGGCTAGATTTAAATTCATTTTGCTGTTAAAAATTTGTAATTATATTGAAAGGTTGTATGAAGTCCAAGACTTCTCTGGGCTACTGTGGTTAATTAACTGCTACAGATATTGTGCATTCAATCAAATCATTTTCACTGCATTAAATTAAGTTATTAAACGTTTGAAATTGTCGAGATATTAGCAATGCTTGATCACTGGAAGGTCACACACTTCGTTACTCATCTAGGCCAAGTGCTGCGTGTTGGGCAATTTAAGTGCAAATGGATTTGTAGGTTGAAGGGCCCTCTGAGAAGGCATTTACTAATGGCTGGCAGATTCGAGGATGTAGTTAGAGGCTGAGGCTGTGGAACCTTCGTGAAAGTGATGACTTCCTCATGCGATGGGTTAACTGAGGTCTATCTCTCTGCCTAGAGGCTCCAAACAGCTTGTTTGTAGCAAAGGATAGGATTGCTCTAAATTAATTTGGATGTGAGCAAAGAGATTATGTTGGATGATGATTAAGGCATTGGAACAGGCTGCCCGGCAAAGTGGTGGTGTCTCTATCCCTGGTGTGTTCAAGGAATGTGGAGATGTGGTGAGGATGCATGTGGTTTAGTGGGCATGGTGGGGATGGATTGATGGTTGGACTAGATGATCTTAGAGATGTATTCTAACCTTAAGGATTCTATGGTATGAAATTGAAACCGAACAGAAACAACTACATATAGATACCTTTGTGTTACTATGCTGGAAAATGCTCTTTCCTACTTGTCCTTATTTGCCAAGTCTTTCACACCATTCTTTGTGCCAGGAGGTCTAGGTGCGTCCCATCTGCAGTCCTGGCTATTCCCAAATGTTGGAAATGCAGCTCATGGATCTGTGTTGTGCTATGATGTGCTAGGGCACGTGCTTTTAAGGAAAGTGTGCAGGTCAGCTGGACCTGGCAGGGAGATAACACTGTGCTGATGCTCGTACTGTATTACTTGGTTTACTTGGTTGCAACCACCCCACATAGTCTCTTCCCTTAACCTGCATTTGTCTTGCTACACTAGTGAGTAACCCCAGTTCCTCTCCCAGGTGTGCTGGCAGCCCAGTTTATCTCTTTTTCTATCTGTCTCCTTGCTCCTCCCTATGCACCACCCATCCCTGGCAGAATGCAAACAACCATTTGTATGTACTCAAAAGCCTTGTGACCATCAACAGGTAAGATATCTCTTGAAAGTGCATCTGGTGGTTCAGAGAAGCAGAAGAAAGCCATTGAGCTGTGAGCCAGGCTCTGCCTTGGAAGGCATCACATGATGGTCTGAGATAACTAGTGAGGTAGTGAACACAGCTGCCATTCTCTTGTAGGTGGGGAAACTGAGGCAGGAGGTTACGCAACATTATAGGCAGCAAAAATCTGCTTTCAGGGAACAAATCCAAACTTTTCCATCACTCAAACTCCAGCTCAGTGCTTTGTGGGGGATGTTAAAGACAACCTCAGACTCTATCTGCAGGGAGGATGCTGTAGAACAGGGTCCAGACGTCAAGGCAGTATAGCAGAGCTTCTATCTTCCCTGCCTTAGCAGACTCCACCTGCCACCTCTTTGCTGTGATGCAAGGAAGATGGCAGTGAATATTCAATTCTCCACTAAAATTGCAGTAAGCCTTATTCTTCTCCTGTTTCTTATTCCACATGCTCCCCAGAAATCCATATTTCTATCTGCTCCCCTGCAGGAATGTAGCATGCTCATCCTAATTGATCTTTTGGGAAAATACAGAGGGGAAGATGTTATTGTTTCTCTCTCAGCTGGATGTGTGCTATCATCTCTCAGACCCACAGCCTGCAGCTGGTTTTCTTTGTCAAATGATTTTGGCTTAGCTGCCATGATAATTACACAGCTGGGCAGTGGGAAATCCCGCCCAGTAGCTGACGCCTGGCTAATCGCCACTGGTTGTGTTTGGAGACTTGAGGACCTGCTGTAATAACACTGCCACTTAATTAGTTCTTTCCTGAGTAACTGCTTTGGAAAGCAGAGGAATTGCTGCTTCCTAGATCCTCTTAACTATGTGAGTACAAGATGGATGAAAGAAGTCCCAGTAAAAATCTATGAAGGGAGTTTATGCAGCTGGCTGTCAGAGCTCAGCCCTGCCTCAGTTTCTCTTCTTGAGTTTGTAAAGACAATCTAAATAACATCCACTGCTGGGGCATGGTTTATCATAAGGACGCTGAAGTTCAAATGTAGATTAAAGAAATATTAATGTCTCTTCCTCTCCCAGGGCTGTATGACAATTCACCCACCCCTCTGCTGATGGGGCTTTCATCTTGCCTTACATGCTATCCGTTCTGCCTCTGAAACTAATTCGTGCTGGTGTTTTGTTGCTAGGTTTTTATTAAAGATGTGAAGAGTTCAGCTGCACAACTTAGCAGTGAGGTGAATAGCAGTACCTGTGTTTTCTGCCTACTTACCCTGGGAAATGTTTTGCAATTTAAACTAATGTGCTCCCCCTTGCTCACCTTGGGCTTAGAGCACAGCACTGTGAGCCACATTTCAGCTGACAGGCAGCATCTCACCATGACAAGGCTTCAGTAAGCTTTACTGAGAGAAGATTAAAAAATAGTGTGAGGTACAAAAGTCTGTCCCCAAAAGAAAAATCTCACCTGCTCCTCTTCCTCACTGGCCACCCAGCCTTCTTAATCCTTTTCTTCATCTGTTTCCCCAAAAGCCCATCAGACCTTCCTCTTGTTCCCATCCTGTTCCCAGCCCTTGGCAGGCCCTGTCTTCCTCATAGAACCTTAGAAGGATAAGTCAGTAAGATTGGAAAAGATTTTTAAGATCACCCAGTCCACTCAGTGCCACACTTCCATGTTTCTTGAATATCTCCAGAGAAAGTGATGCCACCACCTCTCTGGGCAGCCTGTTCCAATGGTTGATGACTCTTATAGATAATACATTTTTCCTAATATCCAACCTCATTTTTTTCCTAATGTTCAGCTAACCTGCACCCTGTAGCTATCCAACACTACCACTCTTTCCACGTCTGTCTTTCTGCTCATCCAGAGCCACTGTGTTGCCTCTTCTTCTCTTAAAGGAAAGATCCCTTTTTTTTTTTTTTTTTTTTAAGCACCAAAACCCCACCAGTCCTTTATTCCTTCCCTGAGCCAACCTGCCCAAATCTACCTCTTCCTGTTGGCAGTTCTCACCCTAGCCAATGCCTTGCCCAAATTCTTCCAGGCCAGCATTTTTTGCTGTATGGCAACTCCATTTCTCCCTAAATATGGGGATCTTTCCCTTTCCTTTTCCTTCTGGCATGCTCTCACTTGTGATTGATGTGCATGGTCATCCTCCCCTTGTTGGTCGCAATTCTTCTAACCTTTTCTATAGTAATTGTGGCTCATTCAGGGACATCAAATACCTAGATCACTGTCCCAACCAAGGAAAACGTCTTGACAGACCCTGAAAGCAAGAAAAGAGGATATTTCCAGGAAAAAATAAATAAAACAGCTGTAAAATGGCTCCACTTTGTTATTAAGACTCCAAGATATCTTAGTTTTATCTGGGCGAAGAATTGCCATTTTAGTGGAGGATTGGTTGGAAAAGGGAAAATCAGATCCTGGTCCAAATTCATGTTTGCCCAGAGCTTCAGGAAGCTGAGATTTGTTATTGTAGTTTGGATCCACCTCATAAAAGTGTAGTCTACGTTCTGGCACTCAGATTCCAGCCCAAATTTCCCCCTCATTCATGCAGTTTCTGGTTTCAGCTTTTGGTCAACGTTATCCCTGGGAAGAGGTGCAAACACCATCTCTGATTTGGTGCTTGGGGTAGAAAAGTCTGAAAGTTCTTCATTTCATTTTTAATTGCTAGTACTTTATTGTAGTTAATTTTTTCTTCTTTATTTACATGTAACATTCACATTTTGCATGCAAATATTAAATATTAGTACAGTCAGTATCAGCCACGTGCTTTGTGGGGCATATTTGGGACTCAGGGCCCAGGTCAAACTGTGAGTAAATGATATTTAGGTACTTTGGAGAACACCTTAATCTCCCAGAATCACAGGATCAAATGTGGGCTGTGTGGTCCAAACAAGATCTGCTGAATCTAGACTCTGGGTATCTTTTATCTTTTGCTGTGTAGCCTAATATCTGCAGTGATAGTTGATACTTCATAGGAAAAGCAGAAGACACAACCACCTGAGACTTATTTGTCCCAGGAGGGCTATGATGGTTGGCTGTGGGGTGGTCAAGACCCTGGTCCCAGCCCTGAGGTCCCATGGGTGAAAGAAAAGCCATCTGGGGAGAGAAGGTGGAAGCGAAGATGTGGTGGTCCCTCCAAGGGATGTATTTACAGAGCTGGACGAAACTGTTCACTCAAAACATTCTTTCTGCTGAAAATACCTTTTTTTCTTTTTTCTTATAATATCAAAAATTTTCTGTGGTAAATGTCCAATTTCAACAATTTTGGGGCTTTCATTGAGAAAGAAAAAGCTTGAAAAACGTGCAGTTTTTTGGCAATGGAAAGCTAAGGAGTTTGGCAAAATCCCAAAACAAAACCAAAAACCCCAAATAGTTTTGATTTGTGGCCAAAAAGTTTCCAGTTTTCGATTGCCAGAAACCAAACATTTTTCAGTTTTTGCGTTTTCAATGAAAACCCCCAAACTTCTGCAGGGGGGGGCAGGGGGAGGGGGGAAGGTGTTAAGTTTTGTTGTCACCAATTTTCTCCTGTAGGAACAGAAGAAAATTCTGACTTTACCCTTCTCTTCCATGGATAGTAAGCATGAGCGTGGGGTTAGGACAAGCTGTTTGGGAGCTCCCTTTGTGTGTCAACCTGAGCTGCAGCATCTTTTTTTGGCTGAGCTCCTCCAGCACTGGCTGCCTGCCCACTGTGGGCTGTCTCTGGGCAGGTTTGAGCATCCCCTGTAAAATAATTTGGACCTTCAGCTTCCAGAAATGTCGGCAGCGTCCTGAAGATGGTAAACACGCTGTGGGATAGCTGGGCATCGACAGGATCTGTCCCTCAGTAAAACTACCTTTGTGTTGGCAAGAGCATTGGGATTACACAACACATCTTGGCTTCTTAATTATGATTTTCCAGCCTTTCTTCCCACCCACTGTGCCTGGGATTACACCTGTCTTAGTGTACATGTTCTACACTGCTGTGTTCCAGCTTGGATGCTCTCCCTTAAAAACAATTACTTCATGTGTTGGGTCTAGTTAACACTCCTTCACAGCGCTCAAGCTCACTGACCCTGCAGATGCTGAGTGTTAGCAGTTGAGCTCTAGTTGCCATATGTAACTCTCATTACCTCAGTGTAGACAAGACCTGTTTACACCTTTAGAGTTTTAAAATCTTTGAAGCGAATCAGCTGTGGGAGGCTTGATAGTAATTCTTTTTTTCCTTCTCAGTGATGCTGAGTACCAGTCTGTGCCTATAACTTCATTGGAGCTGTAGGAGATGGGTGCCCATGGAAGCTCAGCCAACTTTTTGCCCACTTCTGCCCCACTGAAGTCATCACCAGATATACAGCCAGGCCTTTGTGGATTTTCTTCGTTTCAGATGCAAAGGTGACCAGCTGTTGGTTGAGTACTGCAGAGACCTTTGGAGAACCATACGTGTTCAGCTGGGGATGAAGGGCTAAATTCAGACCATTTGTGCTCTTGGCATGATACTCACCCTCATCAGTGCTGTGTTTGCTTTAGAAGTCTGACTTAGCTGGCATGTCTCTGTCGTTGGCTAATGAGGATTAATTCTGATTCTCTTCAGGCTTCAGAGAAACAGATTGTGGAGGGGCTTTCATCACAGGGGGAATTAAGGAAGCTAGCAAAGTATCTTAACCCAAACCACACCACTGGTGGCTTTCAGACAGAAAGGAGGACAGATGAGATTAACCTCAAAACCCCTCTGCTTCCTTGTGGGGACTATAAACGCCAATGCCAAGTGAGAGAAGAATGCAGGAAAAGAATTATTTTAATGTGGATGCGTAAGAAACTGGACCACCAAGTCCATTCCACATTGGCCACAGAGCAGTCATCAGAGGGTGTTGACTTTTGACCACTACTGTTTTTGTTAACAAGAAAAATAAAACCATATGTTGCCTAAGTAGATGCACAAAACTTTTCTCCAAATCCCTACAGACAAACTGTCAGCAGCAAAAGTATTTACTTTGGTAATGCAGCTGGGCTTAATCCCAGCCCCATTGTGTTTGTGCATGCCTTTTCACCACTGAGCTCAATAACACGCTGCTTGCGAAGAGGGTGAATGAATGCATGCAGTATGATTTCTGTTATTAGGCCTATCGGTTACATCCTGAGACAAAAGGCTGGAATCAACAATGGTAGCACTACATAGGCACTGCTCATGCTTTGAGTTAGGCTAAGTGGAAATCGTAGTCATAAGTCACATCAACTAGCCATCAGTCTGAGGTAGGCCAGCATGGCTTGGCCCAGTGGTGCGGATCCTCAGCTGGCTTAAATCAGTGTAAAGCCAGTGTAGTCCAAGGAGCCCCAGCTGAGGATTCTGGCGCCTACTGTCTATTTGTGAGCTTAGTGGTTGCTGAATACTTAATTTACTGGGCTGCAAGCTGCTGCGGCTGAGCAGCTGGGGGTAGCATAATCTAGTGGGGTCCCTAGCTGGGACCTCTGCAGGTATAGACATCTTTTGGGGTCATGCTCAGAGTGACAGGACCACCATGTGCTGCTCCTCCTCTCCCTCCAGCTTCCCTGCTATTCCTACGTTGAATAAGTTGGTTGGGGCATTGCTGGGTTAGAGGGCAAGAGTGGTAGTTGGGTGGAAAGGTCTATGGGTTGGGTGTGAATGCCAAGTAGATCTGTAATTTAGTGTATTTCTGAGAATGATTTGGTAATGGAGACAGCAGTGAGGAATGCCTTACAGCTCTGACCTCAGGTCAGTTATTCTGTGATGGGCTCTCCATGGAAGATGTGTCCAAAAATAGCTGCTTTCTGTGATTAAACTAATATGCAGGGAATATGTTGCATGTGTTCCTGAAGTGATTTTTTTTTTTGTTATATGCATTAAAACAAGGCCATCACTGACTATTTTGAGGTCATCTATGGGTTGGGGGCTGGCTGATGTGGGTCTGTATGCAGTGCCCTGAAGTGATACCCAAACTAAACAAATGTGTCTCTGCATTGGCTTGGCATGATTCCCTCCCAGAGAAGAAATGACTATTCATTTCAGGCTTTGCTGGGACAAGAGGCTCCTTTCTATGATAACAAGCTCCTTTTCCTGGTTACAAGACCTATTGCTAATGGTAGGATGGGAGGAGAAATAAATAAGTGAGTTACAGAATCCTAGAAACATTGAATCCTTGCGGTTGTAAAAGACCACTAAGGTTATCTAGTCCAATCATCAACCCATCCCACCATGCCCTCTAACCATGTCCCTCAGTGCCACATCTCCATGTTTCCTGAACACCTCCAGGGATGGTGACTCCACTTCCTCCCTGGGCAGCCTGTGCCAATACATTAACGCTCTTTCTGAGAAGAAATTCCTCCTAATATATATACAGTCTCATGTGGAAGGTGAGGAAAGATCTGGAAGAACTGGGATGAATGGAAGCTTTCTGTGCAAGGCTTGGAGCTAACAGTTGTGATCTGTCTGTAATTTGTGGGAATGAGACAGGAATGGTCATAACACTTGGTACCTAATCTAGCTCGTTTGCATCTCTCCAAGAGCCTTCACCAAGCCTTCAGTGTAACTTAAGCACAGAGTTACTCTGGATCCGGATTTTGACACAAGCATATCCAGAACAGAAAGTCAAAGGCAGATGTGCCCACTGCTGTCACTGCAGACATTGTAAGTGAGGTCCATGCTTGGTGCTGACACTGCCTTCATGGCAGTGTGTGCTGGACACAGCTTTCTGTAGCACTGTAGGATGTGGAGGACCTGGAGGCAGTGTGCTGCCAGCATGTCCCAGTCCTCATTGTGCTCTGCTGGTGGCCCAATGCGATTCTCACCCTATTGAAAAGTGACAGAAGGACTGCTTTACAAAGCAGAAAGCTGTGGCTGCTGCAATTCCAGTTTGGAAAGTGCCACCTGTCCTCACTGTCATCAGAAGAGCTGAAATACTTTGATTAAAACCCAGAGTCCTATTTAGCATGGCTGCAGCTGGGGTGTGGAAACAGCTCTGTGAAAAGCTGTTTCAGTGGCCTCTCTTTGTACTCCATAGAGATGAGTTTCTATCAAAGTGAGTTGTGCTGCGGGTCTAAGGAACCCAAAAAAATGGTTCCTCAGTGCAAATTAACTCATTCCCAAACTCTGGAAATAAATCAGGGAAAGAGATTTTGGCCCACATTTCTCCTTGTGAAGCAAATATACGGATTTTTTTTCTTTTTCTGTAAGGTAAGGACTTACAGAAAAACCAGATCAAGCTGCTCGGGGAGGTGGTGGAGTCACCAACCCTACTGGTTTTCAAGAAAAGTGGAGATGTTGCATTAAATGACATGGTTTAGTGATTATATTGGGGATGGGTCAGTGCATGGGTTAGATGGTCTTAGTGGTCTTTCCAACACTAGTGATTTTATGATTCTGTGATCTTCCAAACTAAGTGAAGCACATGCTATCTACCCTCTTGTCACACAGCAGCTGACAAGTTCATAAGGATGCAATTTTTTTCTAATAATTTATGATTAACTTGAATACCTTATAGACCTATGGGATGCAAACCTTGTAGACTAGGATACAAATAGGACCATGGCAAGATGGGTTCTTTAAGATGTCTTTTGTAGAGGTACAGAAAGGAAAACATGCTTCCTTTGTCAGGAAAAATGATACCAGAAAAAATTTTAGAGATCATTCCTAAAATGGAAAACATGGGACACTTATTTTACTGCTGGTTGACACCATTTAGCTCACAAATGAGGGAAGATATTTTGATATTTTTTCCCTAAACAATTTTTTTCTTTTTCTTTTTTAAATTTAAGCTGGAGTCTTGTTGCTTGTGAATCTAAAGTTTTCATTCAAAATCTCCTAAGGGGTGAGAGACAGGGAATTATTTGAAATAACTCTTCCTGTACAGAAACCCTGAAACTCTCAGCATTGTCCTAGTGTTGCTCCTTCCAAGCATCCCAGGGGAAGCCCTCTATTCAAGTTCTTCCTGGAGTGAAGTTGCTTTAAGGGATATGCCCCATCCTTGGAGGGGATCAAGGCTGGGTGGGATGGGGCTCTGGGCAGCCTATTCTGGTGAGTGGCAACCAGCCCACTTCAGGGGCTTGGCACTGGATGGGCTTTAAGATCCCTTCCACCCTAAGCCATTCTGTTATTCCCGATGCTCTTGAGCCCCAGCCCTTTTCCTGCCAATTTGTTGTCCTGCTGCCATGCCAAAACAATTCCTTATGGGTCATGCTGCACATGGGACTAAGTTTAAAATTCCAATTATTTCAGTTCCCCCACCTTGGCCCCAAGTGTTTGAGTGTTTCCCTGAGCTGCTTCACAGACAGTTGCATGGGGCTGAAGGACAGGACATGCATGGCCCTCTGTAGCTGGCTTTGCCTCTGGAAAAACGTCACATGGAAGATGCTTGTGAGAATTTTCTGGCCAGCACTATGTGTTATGGAAGACATCACTGCACAGAGATTAGGCCCTGCCTGAGTAAAACCACCTCTGCTGACCTCAGTGCCAACTTCTTCAAGTAATTAAGTCCCGAGCAGCACATTGTGGAGTAGGCCCTGCATAAGGGGCGTGCAGCATTGCTTGGTAAGGACACAAACACAGGTGCTCTCTGGGCATTTGTGTATGAGCTAATGTCATGTCAAAGATTTCACATCTCTTGGTGCCCAGAACAGAAAAATGGGTTTGAACCACAGGATAATTGTGAGTTAAAACGTTCCTAGGCTCCCTAAGCCAGCTAGGATGCTATTTAAAGGAATGTATCATTCTCTGCTTTGTCCTCTGGTCTGCACAGGGAGCTTTCATTAGAGCAGCTGGCAGAGAGAGGCACTGAGCCTTGGAGTGCTCGTGCAGCTTTTCACGGACATCTCAGCTTGAAAGAGCCTTTGACTGTGCATCTTGCAAAATGTTTTCTCTGAGATGTCAAAACATGCATCAGTCAAACCAAAGGAGTCTGGAAAGCATTAGGTGCATGTAGGCGCTGCATTACCCATGTGGCTGGGGCTACTTGGGGGTTCACAGCAGGCACTTCCTGAAGATTTACAAAAGCACTGCAGTCTTTGGGGGATTTCTGATGTCCTGGATGGCTCTGCCATGATGAAGAAAACCTCAATCCCAGCAGGATTTGTCTGTGGGAGGGACAAAACTTCCAAAGCTGATTAGGTTTGAAAGCAAGCAAACAACTTTTGTTGTCCCATCTCTAAGAGAAGAGCACATTGTGCATTTTCTTCTCTTCCAGAATATGATGTGACAGACAGAACCACCCAGCAGCAGAGGGGAGGCTGCTCTGTGGGATGTAGGCAGGGATGGAGGGTTGTGAGGCACAACACGTGACTACAGCATCCCAGGGGGATCACCCGAGCTGGGTGCCTTGAGAGGTGATGCAGCTTCTGAGACCCTACGTGGCCCCACAATGTGTGGTCTGTGACTCAGGGACAAGCCTGCCTTATAGTGTCTGGCACGTGAAGCTGAGAAGCAGATCATGGAACTATAGAATTCTTAAGGTTGGAAAGACTGCTAAGACCATACAGTCCAACCATCAACCCATCCCCACCACGTCCACTGACATATGTCTCTCAGTGCCACGTCTCCGGGGTTTTTGAACATCTCCATGGACGGTAACTCCACCACCTCCCTGGGCAGCCTGTGCCAATGTATCACCACTCTTCCTGAGAGGAAATTTTCCCTAATATCCAATCTGAACCTCCCCGAGTGCATCTTAAGACCGTTCTCTCTCATTCTATTACTGTTACCTGTGAGAAGAGGTTGACTTCCACATCGCTACAGCCTCCTTTCAGAGAGCTGAAGAGAGCTATGAGGTCTCCCTGAGCCTCCTCTTCTCCAGAGTAAACAATCCCAGCTCCCTCAGCCACTCCTCATAAGTCTTGTGTTCCTGATGAACCATTTTGCAGCTTTGCAAGTTTACAAGACACTGCTATGATTAGCAGGAGACAATTCTGTGTCCCGCTCTCAACCTCGAGAGCCTGAAGGCTGTTGGAGGGGGCTTAGGAACATGCAGCATCTCAATTTTTCAAAGTGAAATACAGCAAGCACAACACAAAGATGGACACAGAGGAAAGCTGGCTTCAGCAAAATTCCTGCGTGTATTTCAGCAATCTGCTGAGAGCTGCTTGAAACCATTTACTTTCAGGAGCACAGTTAGTGGGCAAAGTGTATATGGGTTGACAGTTGGATTAGACAATCTTAGTGGTCTTTTCCAACCTTAATGATTCTGTTATTCTATGATTCCATATCTGTGTTGTCTGAAAACATGTAAGTGTGGCCTCAGGCATGGCCAGAGGGTGTCCTTCAGGGCACATGGGATCAGAACTCAGGGCTGAGCTCGCTGCTCTGAAAGGTGCCAGGCTGGCGGCTCGGCAGTGCCAGCTGTGTCCCCGGGTGCCCATGAGCAGGTTCCTCTCAAGCCGCTCGCTGCTGGAATGCAGGCATAGCGTTTCCATGAGTAAGCCTCACTCGCAAGGCTGCGTGTTTGCAGGATGAGGCCATGGAGGGAATTAGCAAGCTGCCAGCCTTTTGCGGGGCTGGCGAGGTGCACGCGGTGTGGAGCTGGGCAAATTCACGCTTGAGAGCTTTTAATTTCATGCTTCCCAAGCAAGGACTTTTCTTTGTAAAAGCTACTTTTTTTTTTTTTTTAATATATAATACAATATTTATTTAAAAACTAGAAAAGTAAAGTAGGGATGGAAGAAAGCTGGGGCTGTTCTGCAGTGTTTTTCTGTTTTGCACTTTCGGTGTGCACAATGCAGTCCTGCCCTGTGCACCTGAGACACGTCGCTAATAACCCAAAACTGCAAACACAGTGCTAAAATCACACTGAGGCTGAGCTGTGCCCCTTCCCAGCACAGAAGATAGCAGATGAAGTGCAGGTAAGTGCACCCATGGGGCAGGTCCCCATTCAGCCTTGTGAGCACTGTAGCACCTCTGTCCTCCCACAAGGACTAATTAGCCTTGGATTTTGGATACTGCTGTGAAGTGGCTGGATCTGAGGCCACCCCTGGGACCTGTGCGCTGTGCATCACATTCTCCTAGCAAGGAATGGAAGACTGCAGAGAATGTAACAAAATTGCTGGGCTTGCTTCATGGAAACGTGAAAATCATAGAATCATAGAATGGCTTGGTTTGGAAGAAACATTAAAGCCCATCCAGTTCCAACTCCTTGCCAAGATCTGATTGCCCCTTAGTAGATCAGCCTGCCCGGGGTCCCATCTAACCTGGTTTTGAACACCTCAGTTTTCCTTTTCTCTAATTCACTCCTTGCTGTATAGTCCTAAACACCGTCTTGGATCTGCAAATCAGTCCTTACCTGTTTTGTAGCCCTTTAAACCTTTTCTGCCATCCAATAGATAGCCATGGAAAACTTAAGATTCATGGCCACAATCCCCTCATGGGTGTGAGCGCAGTCCAAGTAAATAAACCCTGAGTGCAAGCATTCACACATGAAGAACTTCACACTCAGAAACATGACCACACTAAATTGCTGCCAGAGCTTTAAAGGCAGCTTTTGAAAATATTGGCCCCACGTCTTGTAATTCTGAAGCAAATAGCTTGATTCATTAGGGAAATGTCAGCTCATTGCAGCTAGAGCTGCATCCCAGGGATGCAGGCATGGAGACAGCTCTCTGCTTGTACATAAATGCAGGCTGGCTGATTAGCTACCAGAGGAAATGGAAACCTTTATGATTTCAACCTTATTTTCCATATCTGTGCAATTACAAAGACTTGATGTAGAAGAGTTTCTTGCAAGTATATCAAGCATATGCTCCACAGAAACACTCAGAACAATGTTTTTGGCTCCTATAACTAATGCTAGCAGAAGGATCACTTTCCTGACAGTCAACAACAGTTTTTATTAGGAATGAGCATTTTCTTTGCCTTTCCTTTGCTTCCCCTTCCCCTTCTGCTTTCCCCCCCTCTTTTCCATTTCCCCTTCCATTTCCGTTTCCCTTTTCTTTTTGTTTTCCAGTTCCCTCAGTGCTATTGATAATTAATCATTACCATTTTATGAGGTCATGGCAATCAGTTTGAATTGTACGTACATAAAAGTGCAGTCTGTAAATCTCAGATCAGTGCTGGAACATGTAGGTGATGTGTCTATATAAACCACTTTCAGACTGCAAACTTGAGCACTGATAAGTTAGAAGATTCCAAAATGAAGGTATTTACCCCCTATCTTCATTTAGCTCTCTCTTAAGTCCATCTTGTGGCCATCTCAGGAGAGGTTCAAGCTAGATATTAGGAAAAATTATTTTCCAAAAGAGTTACCAAGCATTGGAACAGGCTGCCCAGGAAAGCCATCATCTCTGGAAATGTTTGATAAATGTGGAGATATGGCACTTGGGAATGTGGTTTTAGTGGGCATGGTGGGATTGGGTTGACACTACAACTAGATGATCTTAGTGGTCTTTTTCCAACCTTAATGGTTCTATGATTCTGTTTTTGTGCATCACTTTATCAGGCAGCACTCACTCAATGCTTTTTCAGCCCAGTGTTTGCTCCAACACGTCCTGTTGATGAGGTGGAGACCTTAGTCCATCACACATATCCCCAGGTGAGCCCTGGTTGCTCAGGACCCAGCAGTGCTGCTCTTCAAGCAGGGGCTCTTGCCTGTCTGAGGATAATACCAGCTGGTCTCACTTTCAGCCCTCTGAGGCGGCTTCTTCCAAAAAACCTCCCTGGTTTTCATTTCCACAGCAGCCCCAGGTGAGATTCAGGGTCTAGTTCTTGAGTTATGTACTATTATAATGCATATCATGGAAAGGGATAGAATAGTGAGATCTTCTCTGTTGCAAAGCCCTTATATTTAACCCTGTGTTTTGCATACACTTATGTACATGGGATGGACATGGCAAGCCCTGTTCATCTGCAGGGGGTTGGAACTTGGTGATTCTTGGGAACTTTTCCAACACAAGCCATTCTATAATTCCATGATTCTATCTAAGTGCAAAGTATCAAATGGGAGGAAATGTTCATACAGACAGGAACTTAATTTTACCCACGTTTCCCAATATTTGAAGCCACACAATCCATCACAACACAAAATACTTTCCTGACACTGTGTCACCAGGGCACCTAACAATTTACCTGATAGCACGAGAAGGGCCATGAACTTCAGTAGAACCAAGCACACACACAGGTATTCCCAAATTAGACTTGTTTGCTTCAACACTGACGTGAAAAGCCATAAGTTTTAGTTATTGACACATTGTGGGTTAAAGCTTTTAGACAGTGTATTGAGCAAACTTACTGTATGTGTAACCAGGGTTAAATTTTATCCTTCCCCCCCAGCCCTCACCTTTTATTACGTGTTTTGTTTTAATCACAATTTGCTTGGATTCAGCTGATAGTTTCTGAGCGCTTCATCCTTCTCTCTTTTGCTAAACTTAGCTACACTTTAAGCAAAGAGATGTTACTTAAACCCTACTTGAAGGAAAAGGTACAATTAATAACAAGAAAATTCAATTACTGAACATTTACCAGTGACGAAGTGCTGTAGAAAATGTTTTGATCTGAATAAAACACTTCATCCTGTACAAACTGAAATATTGCCTGATATCAAGAGCTTTCCATAAACAAGTGGAAACAAATGTAATTATGATAGGCAGAAAGGAAAAATCAATGTTTTGCTTTGAAAATTAGCCTTTTCTCGGTTGTTTTTTCTGGCTGAGACAGTCTGACGAGACTTTATGAAATATTTTGATCGGCTTGAAATTGTCTCTCCTTTTTTTTTTCTTTTTTCTTTTTAACTAAAAGGATGTATTTTTGGCTGAAAATTTTTACTGTATCCAGAAAGGGAAATCATTCTGTCTTGGGTATTGTAAAAAGCCCCGTGTTTCATTGGCTTTTAATGGAACCTTAATAGTAGTTGGCAGCGTAGATGATGAAGCTGGAAGGCTGCAGTGAAATTAATATAATCAGAAGTTATTCTGAGGCTCACAACCATGAGAAAGCACTCAAAGCCCGTAACTATTCACCCAGCCATAAAAGTGGCTGATCTCATTTCTTCCAATCCGGACCCATCCTTGGGTGATGGGAAGAACAGCTCATGGCTTCAAGAAACCTACGAGGGACTGAGCTATTGCTATTGATTTTTGACAGAAGATGTGCAGATACTGCAGCAAGGAGGGGAAGGATCAGATTTGCAAAAAAAGAAGCCTGCTGAAATCTGGAAAAGCTCTTGCATCTGGAAAGGAGGGGATAAATTTTAATCAATGTCAATGTTTCCAGGCGATTTAGAAAAGCCTGACTATGCAGTAAGCTGTAATGACCTCTGGCAGACTTTTAATCTACATGCAGCATTATAACTTGCTTGTTTTATAAATGATGAACACTGCTTCCACGTCACTTGGAGCAGTTGCATCTGAGTGAGCTTAAAGCTGAAGTGAGACATGGTATTGCTTAGAGGATTCATTTAACAGAGCCTAAAATGGAGTTCGGAGAAACATACTCAAGGGATAGGCTACCTGGGCTGATCCTTGTGGCTTTGAGGGGCATTGTTTAGTGGGCATGGGGCTGATGAGTTGAAGGTTGGAATGGATGATCTTAGTGGTCTTTTCCAACCTTAATGATTCCGTGATTCTCTCGTTCCCGTGTTGTTTATTTCTCTATCTCACATATTGCCATGATCTTTCTTTTCTCATCATTACTGCTGTATATTCAGAAAGTTTTTGGCTTTCATATCAGTTTGCCTATTGTAGAACCTTTAATAATGGCTATTTCCTGGTAGTGAATGTGTGACTTGGTCCAGCGGGACCTGTTTGTAGCATAGTTTTCTATAATTACCCAAAATTTACACAGCAATTCCAGGCCTATTATATGGGGCATAGTATGTAATTACAGGCATAACATATTAGGTCCTAATAACAGCAAATATATCATTACACAAATCATTCATGTAACTGTGCTGATATTTTTATATGGAGTAAGTGAATACAATTACTAATAATTGCCATACACATCTTACAGCTGCAGTGTAACTGGTGCCACTACAACACAGAGCAGGACAGCAGCTGGGAAATTCCCAGGGAAATGCCTGTGAAACATTGCATCTGAAAGCCAAGGTGGGTTTAGGTGCATATGTGTGTATATGCAGTTAATATGACAATTTGGGAGGGATCCACGTTGTCTTGCTTGGATTTTGTGTCTCCTAATTATGTGTGTGAGATAGTTCTCCATACCTGTAGAGGTTATGGAGGTTCTCCAGGAGGTATAGGTGGTCCTCCAGGCTGTAGACAGAGAGAGTAAATCCTACAAAAGCAGCAACAAGCAAAGTTGGGCCATCAGGGCACCAAAGAGAGATGAGGGTCTCAGATTGGATATTAGGAAAAATTACTTCTAAGGAAGAGTGGTGATGTATTGGAACAGGCTGCCCAGGGAGGTGGTGGAGTCACCGTCCCTGGAGGTGTTCAAGACAGAGCGCAGAGCGCAGAGGGTCGTCGTTGGTGGTGCAGAGTCTGGCTGGAGACCTGTAACCAGTGGTGTCCCCCAGGGGTCTGTGCTGGGTCCGGTCTTGTTCAACATCTTCATCAATGACCTTGATGAGGGGATAGTGGCCACCCTCAGCAAGTTTGCTGATGATACGAAGTTGGGAGGATTGGCTGACACGCCTGAAGGCTGTGCTGCCATTCAGCGAGACCTGGACAGGCTGGAGAGCTGGGCAGTAAGAAACCGGATGAGGTTCAACAAAAGCAAGCGTAGGGTCTTACACCTAGGGAGGAATAATTGCATGCACCAATACAGGCTGGGGGATGAGCTGCTGGAGAGGAGCTCTGCAGAGAGGGACCTGGGTGTCCTGGTGGACGACAGGTTGGCCATGAGCCAGCAGTGTGCCCTCGTGGCCAAAAAGGCCAATGGCATTCTGGGGTGCATTAAGAAGAGCGTGTCCAGCAGGTCGAGGGAGGTGATCCTCCCCCTCTACTCTACCCTGGTAAGGCCTCATCTGGAGTACTGTGTCCAGTTCTGGGCTCCCCAGTACAAAAAAGACAGGGATCTCTTGGAAAGAGTCCAGCGGAGGGCCACAAAGATGGTGAAGGGCCTGGAGCATCTCCCCTATGAAGAAAGGCTAAGTGAACTGGGTCTGTTTAGCCTTGAGAAAAGACGACTGAGAGGGGACCTGATCCAGGTTTATAAATATCTGAGGTGTGGTGGCCATAGCGGTGAGGCCAGTCTCTTTTCAGTGGTACGTGGAGACAGGACGAGGGGAAACGGACATAAGCTGCAGCATAGGAAGTTTCACATGAATGTGCGTAAGAACTTCTTCACGGTGAGGGTGACGGAGCACTGGAACAGGCTGCCCAGGGGGGTTGTGGAGTCTCCTTCTCTGGAGATACTCAAGTCTCGCCTGGACGCCTACCTGTGCGACCTGGTATAGGGAACCTGCTTTGGCAGGGGGGTTGGTCTCGATGATCTCTAGAGGTCCCTTCCAACCCCTACAATTCTGTGATTCTGTGAAGAAAAGGGTAGATGTAGCACTGAGGGACATGGTTAGAGGGCATGGTGGAGATGGATTGGGGCTGGACTACACGACCTTAGTGGTCTTTTCCAACCTTAAGAATTCTATGATTCATTGAGGAAATCATGCATCCCACCTTCCACTTTCAAAGTGCTAGTCTTAGTCCTCTCTGTGTAACAGAAGTGCTTTGAGCCTGTAGGGAAGCTGTTAGTGCTGGCATCTGTCAGGCAGCACCCGTGTGCTGTCAGTTAATGACACAGATGTTTTATGTGGCTAATTGTGAGCCTCTGCATGCAGGTTTATGGGAGATTTTGGTTGATGCGTATGGCTTCATAGAGGAATTGGGCTGATGCACACAAGTTAGGGAATTGATTTAGGCACAGCCATCCTGGCACCCTGATGTGCATCATTTCAACCCTTGGCAAGGAGGGCAGCTTGGTGGAGGACAGATGCAATGGAGACTTTGTTTCTCCATGCCAGTATTTCAATAAGCTGAAGTGATGACTTCTGTTTCAACAGCTGCCTATTCATATCCACTGAGCGGATTAGACTGGAATCTTTTTTCTTCACTGATGGGTTAACTTCCTTTCTGGCTCTGTCTGCAGCAGGCCATCAGCTCCTTTGATAACACTGAGTTGGATTTGCAATGCTGAACCCCCATTTTGCACACTATCCAAGCCAATGGGAATTTTGTTCACCTCTCCAGATTATCTCAGAGGAATGATAGGCTTCATAGGCTGGAGTCTGCCCTAAGGTATGCTAAGGGGCATGATTGTGGTGCTTGAGAATTATTATGTAAAAGCTGTGCAGAAAAGCAGGGGATATTAATCACTCTGCAGTTATCAGCAGGATCTGGCTTGCATTTCATCAGCTTGGCTTGGGCAGAGCTCTCCATGTGACCTTCCTGCCATCCTATTTCAGCATATATATATAAATACCCCAGTATGAGCAGGGACAATGAGCGGGCCAACTCCAGCCTACCAAAGTAATTTTACCTCATCATGGAGGCATTGACAGGTCAACTTGGTCATGTACAGTTGAGCAGGTGCCCAGGTTAGTCCAGTGGGCTCTTGCTGAGTCTGGTGTGGTGTGATGTGGTTGTGTTGATGGCACTCCTCCACACTTGATCGTGTTCCCACACACCTGGGATTGCACTGATGATGCCAGTGTTCATATCAGCATTGTGGACAAAAAAAAACTCTATTAGAAATTGTGTGAAAGAGCTACTTCCATCAAAAAGGGTTAGCATGAGTTTGCATCAGGATGAGGCCAAAATGATGACATCAACACACAAATGAGCAGAGATGGAGCCACTTCATGTGCAAGTATGGTGGCCAGAGCTTCCAGTTGGGTAGACATAATCTCTCTGGGCCCATCGCATCTTGATTTTTGCCAGGACTTGGACTGGTTGTGGTGGTCCCACGTTCCTATGGGGACAAAAGCAGTGTGGCTGTTCTGATGGCTGTTGGTGTAAGTGTAATCTCACCATCTGTGAACAACAGGAAACCCTTGAATTAAAGAAGGATCTAGCATCACAGGGCAAGCAGGCAGTGACTGCATTACCTTGAACAAGCTTAGTGGGGTGATGGTGCTGGTGCTATAGGATTCTCCTCACCTTGATTCACACTGTTGGTGTCCCCTTGGCCCTTCACCCACTGCAGTCGCCATCCAAGGCAGCAGATGTGGCATCAGCATCGATGAAGTGCCCTGTGTTATGTCTGGGTTATGTTACTGGCTTGGAGTATGATTTCTGGTTTAATATGGTATTCAGGATTCACGTCACGTGCTGGACATCACGAGACATTGGCAGAGCTGACCCTCCAGCTTCACCTGTGCATCCGAAGTTGGAAACCAAGGCTTGGACTCTGCTGACCCCACTGGTTGAGGCAGAGGGGTGACAGCACAGAGGGTTTTGCTTTTACAGCATGCTAACAAACATAATCACCATGTTATCAGGAGCGTGATTGCCCACTGTGTTTGCTGGGAAGGAGTGAGGCAAGGTCGGCTCTGTACCTTGGTTGACCCTGGCCAGGACAACTGAGTGTCAACTCCACCACGGGTTTCAAAGAAAGCACTAACATGTTCACTACCCTTTGGTAAAAATTTACCCTTGTTGTTGTCAGAGTTGGTTGTTGGAGCTGGACTGGGACACACAGAGCAGTGTTATGAATCACCACTGCCATTCCCCTGGCCTTGTCTCACCTCCCATTGGGACCCCGAAGACCAGCAGAAAATGTCATGCATCCTTCCGTAGAACATTGCTCCTGAGCAAAGTAAGTCTTTAACTTCTAGAGACTTTCTTCCTGCATTTACTGGAGGAGAATGGGTAAGGTGGCAATAGCAAGGAATGTTTTAGGGAAGAGAACTTGGGAATTTTAAATGAGCAGCTGGGTCCCAAGGGTTAATGTTTCCCTAAGCAAGAGGACAAACAATATTGCATGACCTAAGGCCCCAATTGCAGCTTGACAGTGCTGTCCAGCCTGTGACGTATTTGCAGCAAATTTCTTATCTATCAACAGGAACTAAAGGGGGGGGGAGGAAAGCAAATAAATACGATCAGTGGTATTGTATCTCTGGCTTCCCTGCAGACCTTGCTGTACTGATAATCATTAACTCTCCCAAACCGAGAGCCACTGCAGAGCTCAGGAGTAAAATATGGTATTTCTCATATTTAGAAAAAAAAAAGAGTGCATATTTGATACTGCTCAGAGAGAGAAATGCCTGCAGTGTTTCCATAGCCCTTGGCCCTGTGACACAGCCTGTGTGTGCTGTGCAGAAAATGACCCTAAAAGGATGCATATAACGTACATAATGAAAGAGAGGGTTTAAACCATGCTTTAAGAAAGAAATACAAACGTCAATCTAAAAATGTATTTATTGGGCTGCTAATAATGAACAGCGGTGAGGGTGGGGGGTGATGAGCAGTATAATGAAAACCTCAGGGTCTGGACACCATTATCCCCTGTGTGCCCAGAACTCACACAGAACAAATCTTGAGCATCCTCTGTAGGATGCTCTCTTCCCTGCCTCAGCCAGGAGATGTGGCAGAGACCTCCCCCAGACCCACAGTCACTGATCATGCAAGCTCAGGTTTTGCATGCTCAGCACTCCCCTGTGCTTTAAAAGGGAAAGAAACAGGCAGCCAGTGAAGAGCTCAAGCCTGGCGCCAATGCAGGGTGGAGGATGTGGTGAATGGAGAGTTTCCTCCCCGCTGATGGAGATCCTACAGATGCTTGATGGGACACCTTGGTGCCAGTCCCAGCCCTCCCAGTTCCTGGCCAGCTTCAGACACCGAGGAACCTGATTTATGCTGCTGTAACTGGGATTTGAACCGGGCCTTGCAAATATAACCTTTCCCCTTATTTGAAACAAAATATGTCAATCTCCTGAGCTTGGAAACCCATATTCTTGAACACAGAGCTCTGTCCCCCATCATTAGCACACGAACTGCATTACCTATAAAGTCTGCTTACTCCAAGCAAATGTTTCTCCATTTTTTCTTTCTTTTTACTTCAATTTGAAGTGAAAGGTACAGTATAGGATTCAAATGCCTTTGCATTACACGGGTTTCTGACCACTTGAAAACCCCATGAAAATGACCTCACAAAACTGAAACGCTTGCAGAACTGTGTTGCAGCGTTCCACTCCGCCTAGCTGAACTTCCCTTTGATTTTCTTTTATTGCTTCACATGGCGCTTAGCTTCTACTTAATTTTTTTTTTTCTTTATTAAAAAAACAAACAAACAAAAACCCAACACCCTAGATCCTGCTTCAGCTCTCTCTACACGTCAGTATCCCTACCCTGTGGATGTCGCAGGAACGTCAGGAATTGGCCAAGGAGGTGGAACTATGGAGCAGCTCCAAGGAAGAAGACAACGTGGTGGTTCATCACCCGGTGCCGTGTCCCCACTCATTGCCACACCAAAGCCAAGTGGCAGGGCTGCGGGATGGGAGAGCTAAGAGGGACCTCGCAGAAGGATTCCGAAATTCAGATCTGTCCCTGACAGCTGCTGGCCCACTTGCTGCAATCCGAATGGTGTCTCTGACTTCTCTTTGGCTCAAGGATTTAACATTAAGGCAAAAATAAGACACAGTGTAGAAGCTCCATCAAATCTTTGGCACAACAGCAACAACGGCAACAACAAAAAAATGACTGTACACATGAGCTGAGAGGGGAACATTTCCCAGTTAAGCAAAGGGAAAAGTGCTAAATAAATTGCACGTACTAAAAGGTGGCTGGCTTAAAAACAATAAGAAGCATCCTTGTCCTTTTTTTTTTTCCTTTCTGTTCCAGAGTCTGAGAAAGTTCCTTGGCCAATCGTCATCTTGAAAAGGGGCTTCTGCAAAAAAGCTGCTCGCAGTCTTCATCTGGATTGTGCAACCTTTGCCAAGAACAGATGTAACTGGCTGGAAGGTTTCTGAATCCTCCCTTCCCTGTTATTACTCCTGGAAAGAGAAATATGCAGCATCAGAACTGTGAACATGTGCTGTTCTTTGGCTCCTCACATAAATGGCCCTTGTTGGGGTTTCCTTGGGACCCATCAACTCACAGTGTGAGTGTTCTGGATTTTGGCTTGTAGGGCATCAACAGCTAGGTGGGCAGAGTCCCTAGAGTGCTGGAAGAGAGAGAGGGAACAAGGAAAGTCCGGGAAGGAAAAGGAACAAAATGAGACACGTTGGCAAATACCTGCTTTGGAAAAGACCTCTGGACCCATTTTCAGAATCAGAAGTCAATCTCAGAATTACAAAAAGGAAGCAAACAAGCTGGTGTGGCCCAGACCTGTAGGGCCTATTTTGCTGTTGTGGTTATCACATTTATTTCCACAGATACAGCTCCTCAGCCCACAGGAGAGGCAGAGGCAGGTGTATGTGAGTAACTGGTACAGGTGTACTGCTGCCATCGTAAAATGCACAGCTTCAACGTGCAGCACTTTGAGACAGGAAAAACCTCATCTAAACCCTCTCTGACATTAAAATAAGCCCTGTGAATATCCCACAAACAATCGTTAGCATACTTCAAAACACAGTAAAATCCTTTGGGCTTGCTCTTCATGAGGTCACATCGCAGTTGGCCAAACTGCCTTCATCACGTGGGCTCCTAAATCCTCCTTTAAGTAACTCAGGAATTTAGAAACTTGGAAATCGGATCCCATTTTCTGAGTCCAACCACCGTTTCTTGCTTTTTGCCATTGGACTTCAGAGCTTTCCAGGGTGCAGTGCAGCCTCTGACGGTCCTTTGGACATGGTCATCAATTCTCCAGACCAGGCGTCTTGATGACAGTCTAAAAAGGTCAAACTCCTTTTGATTGACCCAAAAAACATTCTTTCTCAGATCCATTTGTTGCTGTACTTTCCCCCCTTTTCTATTATTGGATTTTGTAACATTAAGGTACAAAGTGCCAGGACTCGATAGGTCATACTGGTGGTTGGACTTGGTGATTTTGAAGGTCTTTGCCAACCTAGATGGTGATATGGTTCTATAATTCTCTGAAAGAATTATGACATTGATGTTCTACTTTATTAGTGCTATAACTAGGCCTGCTGCCTGTGAGATGACCCATCCCAGGTGAGCATCCACACTGGACTAAGGGGATGGAGATACAAGAGCCTCACTGCAAACCCTTCTTGCAGCAGGCTTGCCCTTCTGATTGGCACACAGCAAATAAAAAAATGGAGCTTATTATGCAATTATTATCAATGACTTGTTGTCTCTGTTGACTAACATACTACGTAGTGCTGTTTTAGGCAGGAGAAACAACAGTCCTAATTAGCTGGGACTCAGGATTTTGAATACATGGGTGTTGGGTGAGAGAATGACAAACAGTCTTGTGTATCACAAATGTTTCTGATAGGAAATACCTAAAATGATTTTCCAACAATGAATTATGATTATTAATAACCTGTAATAGAAATGAGGGTTATTTAATTTTTGTCACATGGAAAGAAAAAGAAGAAAAAGGAGAGGAATAAAAAAAGAAAAAAAAGAGGGGAAATGAAGAAAAAGGAGGGAAGTATTGAATGCTCTCATTAAGGTCAGGGCCCTGGGCAGCCTGATCTAGTGTGTGGCAACTTTGCCTACAGCAGATAGGTTGGAATTGGATGATGTCTAATGTTCCTTCCAACCCAATCCATTTTATGATCCTATGATTAATATTAAAAGACAGTAGAGAGATGCATCCCCTGTTGCTGTCTGGAGCAACAGTCTTAGTGAGCAAATCCCCTGTAGGAGCAACCTCACTCTTAATCCAAAGCCATCCAAATCAGAGGGAACCCAGTTCTCCTCCTGTGTCCTGGGGGCTCTTGAAAATCCTGAATAAATAGCACCTGACAATGCAGTTGGGAAAAAGGGGGGAAATAAGAAAATGGAGTGAGCAAAGGAGGGTCAAAGTACAGCAGCTTTGGGAAGAAAGATGTGGAATGGAGAATGGACGGAGGGACGGAGGAAAGGAGGAAGTCATGGAGGGAGGAAGAAATAGAGAGATGGAAGGATGGATGGAGGGAATTATGGAAGGAAGGATGGAAAAATGGATGGAGGGAATGAGAGATGGATGGATGATGAATGAAGGGATGGAGAAAGTAATGGAGAGAGGGAGGGATGGATGACAGGAGAGAAAGTTGGAGGGATGGAGGGATAAAGGGAGGCAGGGAGAGATGGAGGGAAGAATAAAGGGAAGAAGGAATGGGTGGAGGGACTCCTGCAAGGCAGTGGAGAAGCTCAGCAGAACTGCTTGGTCCCAGGGGCTCATGGGGGGGTGCTGGGTGGGAAGGGGCTTTGTCTTTCCCCGACCTGCTCCCACCCCAGCCAGCAGCTCAGAAGACAGATTTATTGAACAGAGTCTGCTTTAAACTAATAATCACAACTCCCTTGGCTCTTGAATTTGACAACTGGCCCAATGACCTTGGTGAGTTTGCAGCATCCCAGAGCATTTCAATCTCTATAAATCAAAGCACTGTTGGAATGGAGTCAACCTTTGTTCCAAGGCTTCTCCTATCTCCTCGAGTCACATACTCCTTTTCTGAAGTTACCTGATAGCTGTGGGGTGAATCTCTCCCTGCCCATGCTAATAACTGGAGTAGAGGGAAACCTCTTGTTTTTTCTGCTCAGGCCACAGAGAATCCTCAGCCTCACCCCTCTGCTCATTCACATTTGCTGTTTGGGTCACTGGGGTGCAGGGGCATCTCAAAACATGAGCAATAAGCACAGGGCAGGGAAAACTCACAGGGCTTCCCCAGGGACCCTGCTGTCCTGTGGCCGCAGACAGGCAGATGGACGGGAAGGGTCACTGCTCTCCTGTGGCCCAGCTCTTCTCCAGGGAAGCAGCCTGGCTGCCTGCCTGCCTGCAAGTGCGAGCAGGGAGAGGGAGCTATTTTTAAAGAGGAACCTCTGCTTGATCAGACTGCAGAGAAAGGGAGCTCCAACCTCATTACCAGACTCCCCCGGAGCACAGGACGGGAATCCATAGGGAAGAAATGCCGTGCAGATCACCCGAACACGATGCGGTAACACCATCTGATATCGCTATCAGGTGATCGATTGCCACCAGCACCGGGTGAGCAAACCAAGCTGGGAGCTGTGCCTCCAACTCAGGGCTCCATGTAAATAAATCACAGATCCTGATGCAGGATTATAGAAAAAATATGCTTCCAGCAAACAGAAATGCCATACAAATTAACCTTGACGCTACCATTTCTCTTTTACAACCCCACTCCCAGCGAGTAAATGTTCTGCAGTATGTGGGAATAAACCTCACCTACAGCAGGAAATCTGCTTTTAGGCAAGCAGCAATGGGGCAGCACCAAGGCATGGCAGAACACCACAATAACTATTTTATATAATGCAATAATTACATACATAACGTGAGCAATTTTGGTGCAACAGACTGCAACAAACGGAGCGGCGTTTCATGCCGTGGGTGCTCCTGTATCATCTAATTACCAGGGAACATATATATATAGCTCATCTTTAATTTTAATTCCTTGTGTCTGTGTGCATCCACACACATACGCAGACCCCGGGACTCAAAAACCCAAGAAACTAAATTCCAGCAGAAAACTTTTATTGAGCTCCAACTGCTCGCCTGTTATTCATAACCCAGTTTCCTCTCTCACAAAGAGACCTTTCGCATGGTTTTCTCTTTTTTTTTTTTTTCCTTCTGCCTCGCTAACAGCTGCTCGCAGTGTTGTATCCTGAGTGATGATGAGGTTCTGAAAGTGTTTTTTTGGAACAGATGGCCAGGAGAGAGCCGGGGAATGTGCCAGCAGCAAGCTGGGGAATGCGCCAAGTCCTGCAGTGACTGAGTACTCCGGGTTCCAGCTCGCGTGCCTTTCCCCTGCCCTCTGCCCCAAGTGGCGCCAGCAGGACTTCCCAGCTCGCGCTCCGAACATCTGGAGTCTGCGACTGCCAGAAGAGACGGGGAGGAGAGGGGGGGGAAGCCAAAAAAAAAATATAACACAACCACCCAACCCAACCGCCCGGCCCTCCCTCCCGGCTCCGGCGCGGCTCCCATGCTGCTGCTGAGCAGAGCAACCGGTGGGAAGCAAAGAGGGGAGGTTTTTGGGGGGTGAAATACACACACACACACACACACGCACACGCACACACACACATATACATACATACGTACATATATATATATATATTATTTTTTTTTAGGAGTTTTCTTGTTGTTATGGGGTTGTTATGGTGTTAGGGCTGCTCAGCATACGGTGTTTTGCGATGAGCAAAAAAGCTGTGTTGTGCTGCCTGGAGAGTGGGTGGGAGCTGCCCTTTGGACATGGGGAGCACTGCTCTGTACCCTCAGCCCCAAACCCTCCCAGACCCTTTAATGCAGCCATTCTGCAGAGCATATGCATCATGTAATCACAGAATCAATAAGGTTGGAAAGACCACTATGATCATCTAGTCCAACCATCAACCCATGTCCATAAATACTCTAGACCATGTTCCTCTGTGCCACATCTACATTTTTCATGAACACTTCTAGAGATAGTGATTCCACCACCTTCCTGGGCAGCCTGTTTCAACGCCTCACATGGAGCATAGAGCTGTGAGAAGTAGCCTGCAGCAAGACCCAAAGCCCCACAAAAACCAACTGAGGCTTTTGGGGGACTCCTGGCCACCTGCGACATGTCCCCAGCTCTTTGCTGGCACCTCAGATCTAAGCAAAGCTCCAAAATGATCGAGAGCTCAGCTGGGCTGTCACAGTCAAAATCTCCATCACGCTGAATCATAGAACCATTAAGGTTGGAAAAAGACCTCTAAGATCACCAAGTTCAATCACCAACCCACCCCTACCATGCCCACTAATCCACGTCCCTCAGTGCCTTATCTCCACATATTTCAGACAACTCCAGGGACAGTGACTCCAACACTGTGACTCACGCACACACTGTGAAGGGCATAACTTAATGCAGAGCCCTTTTATAACCATCCAAAGGCCAGCTTTCAAAAATGAACTTTATCGTAACTTGCCACCTCCCCATGCAGCTTATTTTTTTTTAGGAAAAGGCATTTGTAGGCCTTCAGTTACCCCTTTGGCTGCTTATAAATGAGATCTCCAATCACCAAACACCCTTGGTCAAATCTCAGTTGCAACGACTTAAATCACTCTATAACAGCAGTTAAGACTGGAAAGGGGAATTTTTTTCTTAGCTAAAATAGCTGGAGAGGCTAAAGCCAACTTTTCTAATTAACACAATGGAGTGGAAGGGGGGAAAAAAACCACTTATTAAATTTCCTATTGCAACAACAAAGTCTGCACAACAACCTAACATTTGGGACAGCAGATAATTCACCCTCAAAAACAAAGCACAAAGCAATGCAGAATCCAGCAAATGCAACATCTGGAGCCCCCGCTTGCCAAAATAAACTCCCATCAGCTACTTTTTTGTGTGAGATGCTCACAGTGCCACAGCATGCTGCAATCTGCCAGGGAACTCCAGAGATAGGGCAGGGAGAGATGCAATAAAACGGAGATGGTAGCAGATAAGGGCGCAGCACAGTGCGAATACCAGAGGTCTGCACATGGGGCTTGCTGTGTGTTTTTTTTTTTTTTAAAGGAAGAACAAAAAGAGAAAAGCAACAACAAAAATCCACCCTGAAGTCTGTAACTCAGAGGAACTGCTCAGCAAGCAGTGGTTTGCGAGACCTGATTAAAACCACGCTCGGCACAGAAAACGTGCCGATTTCAGAATTAACGAGCACGCGGTGATTTTGGGCCAAGTCATTGTATCCTCCTCCAGCTGCCTGTGCGAGACCCCCCAGGAGAGACATCCTTCCACACCACCTGACATCCAGAGCTCCCATCTTTTCCGCTCAGCTATCCCAGATTTACTGCTCCGCTCTGACAACAGCCTTCCCCCGCCTTGTGCTCACAATGCCATCCAAGGCTTGGCTTGAAGAGAAAGGGACACATCATGATAAGGTGACCATTTCAATCCTGTCTTTGCATCTCCTGTCTTCGTGTCTCCTGTCTATTGGGATTTGCTGACTGCTTGAGGTTCCTCAGTGAACCCCATTAGTTTTGGCTCCATCTTCAACTGAATGTGCTCTGGCTATCACACAAGCTTAAAATAAAATGATTCCTACCAGCAAGGGCAACCCAGAGACTCTTGGGTTGCCCAGAAAATCCTCAACACAGACTTTCCAATATGGCAGAACTGCATTTGCAAGACAATTTCTAGAAAGAAAAGTAAGGTAGAGCATGGACCAGGACCCTGCAAAATTTGGCTTTCCTTTTGGAGAAGGTATTTGGAGGGGGTGAGGATGGGTGTCCTCGGAGGATATGAAGCAAAGGCAGATTTTCTCCCAGTTATGCTGTTTCTGGGACTGGTGGTGGCCTATGTGAAGGCGGGACGGTCAATGTCCTGTGAGAGTTCCATTGTTCATGCGCTCTCAATAGGATCAGGGCTTTTCTCTGTACATGCGCTTTAGAGCAAAAACCATTAATGGAAGATTTTTAATTCTTAATTTATTTTTTTAATTAAGAGTGGGCACAGCTCTAACCCTCATATGTGAACAGCCTGGGATATAGAGCCTCTTGAAATCCAGCTTCAAGTTTTCTGTCTTGAAGTTTGTGTTGGTTTACAAAAGCCAAGTCAATGAGACTCAGCCCATCAGGCACCAAAAGCCTCAGTGCCAGCCCAGAGAATTGCCCGGGAGCCATAATGGATGTTCCATTTTGACCAATGACTTCCTCCATTTTGACTTTGAGAGGTTGATCAGCCCTAGGACTCCTCTCCCATCTCCTGCCCTAGGGCTCGTGGCACTGCAGCAGTATCCCTGGGTCACCCATTTCCCTGCAGTAAATCCTCAATTTCAGACTGTCCCCATACACAACTCCTGTATCTCCTTGGCCACATCTTGCTGTGCACATCTCACCTGGCACTACAGCTCTGGGGGTCAAAAATATGGCCTCAGGAAGCGACAGAGAGCATACTATTGTGTTTATTTATAACCCGAACTTCTGACGGATGATTTGCTGGGCTGAAAAAGAGGAAAACCAGGGAAACCTGCCCGAATCAGAGGCAGACCTTAACGACACCGGGAAGGAGCCTGCTCCCCAGCTTAGCTGTCCATTTATCCATTAAAGCCCCGCTGATTTATTATCCTGCATGACAAGCGAGCCCAGAAAGCAGGGGGAAGTTCAATTCAAGTTTACAAAACTCTTTTTGTCATAAAAGCCCGAACAAAGACATCAATCACTCCTTTAATTTACCCATGTCACTTTCCAAGAGGAAAACTGGCCGAGCGCTCTGCTTCCTCCTACTGCAGCTTGATGATGATTTCACCTAATTGGTTCAGCGTTAAGTAACCTAAAGGAATGTGATGCGTAATTAGATTCAGCGTTGTTTCCTCAAGATACCCACATGTCCTTCAGGTCATACATCTTCCTAATATGTTTATACATACAACATCTCCATTAGCTACTTTTTTTTGGTTGTTGTCAGGCGATTTTCACAGAGATAAGTGTTAGATTAAACAAAGCAGAAATCAGAGCCGGGCGGCCACGTTCTGGGCTCTCCAAAATGCTGGTTGCTTTTAACCAACAACAGCCACAAGACAACGCTAATAGGATCATGTTGTGTTAAAACACGAGGGGGGGACTAATGAGAGGAAGAGCCTGGCGAGGAGAGCAAAGCTTTTGATTAGCAAGGAATGTGGTTATTACAGGATCAGACAGAAAGAGCAAAGAGCCGAGAAGTGGGAGAAAGATGAGGAGTAAAGAATCAGGAAAAATTCAAGAGGTTGAGAAAGGAAGGAAATGGCTTCAGATTTTTTTTTTTTTCCCCCTCTTTTGTAACTTTTACCGTTATTTGGGGGGGTGGAGGAGACTGTAACATACCTTCCTTTTTTTAGATCTTCCTTCTGCTTGTAAGGTCCTAGTGCACTGCTCCACGCATTCAGAGAAGCTCATGTTACTGTGGTCAGCGCTGTAATCCAGGTCTGCTAGTCTGGCCAGGGAAAGGATATAGTTACAGGCTATTCTCAAGATGGCCAGTTTGGACAACTTTTGACCATAAGAATAGCAGGGAACCTAGAAAGGGTAACAGGGAAAGAAAAAAAAATTAGGCCAGAAAAACAAAATATCTTGCTCGAAGCATGACAAAACAATTGTAGGTTATTTTCTTAGTGGTTTTTAACACAAATAGGAACTCTGCGATAAAAGGCCATATGGTCCCAACAGGTTTTGCAGAAGAACTCCCCTGCTGATCTCCGCGGGAATGAAGCAGCATGAGACCTCTCGATTTCAGCGGGGCAGTTCTGCTCAAAGCGTGATGGCAGGACATGGGATGCCTGCCTGCCGCTCAGTTGGCTTCCCAGAGAGGCCAGACCCTGTTTTTCTTGGAAAACCCAACCCCCTGTTGCCAGCCCCTTGAGTGACTTGCCTCGAGCATCCTCCTCCCTGCAAGCGGCTGCAAAGCCATTGCAGTCTTGTGCAGTAAGGGAGTAATGCTGGCAGAGGTGACATGAGCTCAAACAGCATCACTCACAGCTTCCAAATCTGCTCTGAAATTCCAACCCACTGCCTCATGCTGAGCACCAAAGCGCCCATCACTCTGCCTCTCAGGAAGGCATTATCTGATGTAAGTTATTTCTTTACCCTTGAAGATTTCAAGTGTAACGTGAAACATGCAAACGATTCAAATTAAGCAGCACGTGTCCAAATAAATGCATGGGGTACAGAAGGTTGGACTGTTTTTATATTGCCATCCAGCAAAATGCTACATGTGAGCTCAATTTTAGGCACGCAGCTTTGCTATGTCCAGCTTAAAGAGAAAATCCGCTGAGTTCAAATAGGCTTGGGGCCCCGTCCGCTACTTTGCAAAATTGCTAAAGGTCATTCAGCCCTTAATGCACAAGAATCTATTGCCTATGGGAAACTGGAGCCGGGCGTTTATCTGAAATCCATCCTCACTGCTCAGGCTGTCTGAGCGCCTGTCAATCTAAGTTTTCATGCAACATCAATCACTGCAATGGCCGAATGTCTCTCAACCATCTGCCTCCATACCAGCCTCCATCCTCCTCATCCCTCTAGGGTATCATGCTCTGCTTATGGTTGGAGATTTTAAAGCTTCTTGCCATGCTCGTGCCTGAGCTTCTCTTTTTTCCAGAGACACGAAGCCAGGCTCACCCCTGGCTTTACATAAGGTAAGAGGGGTTAAAAGGGGTTCTGCCTCTCTGCTAACCCCATAGCAGCTGCATGCAGATACCAATGGAAGAGTAGAATAGCCCAGAAACATATAGTATTTCCCTGAGTATTCTGCCAGGCTCCAATAAATGCCAGTTCCATGAACCCAACTAGATGTGCTTCCTCGGTATTAGCAACCCACAATAGATCTTTTTGTTCATTAATTTCGCACAGTAAGTTGAAACCCTGGCAATAGTAGCGCCCACAACATGCTTTTGCAGTTCCCTCCTCCTTCTCAACACCACAGCCCTCCTTTTGCTTGCTTTGAAGTTGCCTCCCACTGTCCTCACTTCAGGTTCCCCAGTTCTTGAGATGAGGGAGCAACGGATTCATCTCCTCTGTATTTTCAGTCCTCCATCATCTATGGTTGGACTAGATGATCTCAGTGGTATTTTCCAACCTTAATGATTCTATCATCTACTTCTTTTTCCTCATCTGATTACTGTCTTGCAGCCATCCTGCACCTCTGAGCACCGCTGCTGCTCTTCTCTGAACCCATCCTCACCCCAGTGTGTCCTTGGGGAGCTGGGAGAAGCAGAACCACATGCAGTATTCATACTGTGGGTGCTCTCTGAGTTTATTTAGCTGATGCTGATGCTCTCTGATTCACCTCATAATCTTTTTCTAATCACTCCTGATTTGATTTGTGGCCACTACTGGGCACAGATCTGAGATTTTCATCTACAGAAACTCCAAGGCCTCCTTTCTCTGAGATTATGGTCAGTTCAGTGTCTAACATTTTATGAGTGTAATCTGGTACAGTTTTCCCCATATGCACTGCTTTACATCTACATTCTACCTCTTCTTAGTAGAGGAAGCCTACTTTCCAGCTTGGTTTCGTCAGATCCTTCAAAGGAGGAGCTCTACCATGGAAATTCAGACCAACAACATCTCAGCTAGATCACCCTTATCCATGAGCACATGGATTTTAATGGAAGAACGCTGTTGACCCCACAGGCCATTTGGCTTGCACGATATATCTGAGATGCCAGCAGCACCTGACCTCTCCAGAAGCAAGCCAACAAGGCTTCAAAGGGCCTTTTTCTCTATGTATCATCTGCTACTGATACCCTTGTGGGGGCTGGGGATCTATTTATTCTCTGGGAATACCCAGTGGGACCACTGCTTTGACCTCCACTGGCATTTCCACAGTGCTGCTATCACCAATGCAGAAGGAACATACCATCCACCTTCAGATGGTATTACCTGGCCCCCAGACACAGTGAGCTGAGTTATTTTGGAAACAGAGCTTTGGGCAACAGAAACACCCAACTGTCTTTCGACACTGATGTCACAAAAACAGTGGAGATCCCAGATCAAAAAGCAGCACACAAGACCAAAGCAATACGGAAACCAAAATGGAAAGATTCAGTGACATGTGGGAATAAGTTCAGAATTAGAGAAAAGAGGAAGCTAAATCAAGTGGAAGGAAAAGCAACCCCAAAATCCTTGAGGCTGATGCACAGACACTGTCCAGTTGCAACGCAAGAAGACAGGCAAATGTCTATTTTCCTCATCTGTTTTGCTCTCCTTCTTTTTTGTGTTGTTCATTATTTCTTTATTTATTTTTTAAGGGAACAAAATAAAACCCAAACTGTTTTTTTTTGGGGCAGGCCTGCTACAAATTCCAAGAAAGATCTCAGTGTTCGCAGAGTTGACCAAACCCTTGCTTGGCGTTACACAATGCTTCTACACGATGCAGCAAAGTCCAAACTGGAGCTGCCCTGTACATACACAGGAAGAATTTCACCCCGTGCAGCTCAGATACCACTGTGATGGGTGCGGGGCACCAACAGTAGGAGATAAGAGTTTTTACCATGGTAACAGTGTTAGAATAACTGTTTCGTATGGACCCTCCCTGTCTTGGCTCGGCTCCTGCCATTTTAATGTTTCCTTTTGAATTAAACATGGGAAATTGAGAGAGGAATGAGCCACTTAATTCGGATTCAGATCTAAAGCTTCCCTAAGCACTTGGGGGGTGGAAGAAAGGGAACTTTGGATTCAGCACTTCTTTAGCACAGAGCCAGGAGCAAGAAGGGGAAGGATCTGCCCAGGTTGAGTGAAGGGCGTCAATAACACACCTGGATGCCAAGAAAATTCAAAATTCAACCCCAAATGGAATATCTTAGACACTGGAAAAACACCTGATGCCAGCAGAGCCACATGGTGCTGAAGACCTGTACTTCACACTGATCTGTAGTAGGAGGCTACATGACCAGGTGTGTGCCGTGCTCCAGGTAAACTCCAAGTCCTCTCCTTTCAAACACCCTCTCTAGCTCATCACACCTGAACCCAGCAGGGAGAACTATGAAGGTGGGAACTGAGCAGGTCTGCTCAGAGCTCAAGTAGCTACGCATATTCCTTATCTGACCCCATCGATTTCTGTGCAGCTCACCATCTTGCCTGCATTACTTGCAATGATTTAAAGGAAGCAGAAAGGAACTGCAACTGAAATTTCACGCTGATCTGAAGGAATGCAGCAGAAAGTAGTGGGCTGGGACCAGAAGACACTTGCTGGTCACGGCAGTGGCGTTTTGGGGTCTTATCAGTGACCCTCAGGGTGAAGAAAGGCAAGATGCATGCTCTCGAGGCACATTACTGTGCAGAAGAGCTCTGTTTTGGAAGGAAGAAAGGATAGGATGTGATGTAACAGGTCCCTTCCATCCCTGACGTCTGTAATCAGAGATGGTGTCCTTGGAAGATGCTCCCTTTGAAGTCGATGGGATGTCTGCCAGGCACTTCACCAGCATCCACCAAAGTCATGATCTTGGAGTCCATTCTCACCCAGGTCCCAGCACAGGGGACCAGGGATACTCACAACAACGGGACTGTGAGGAAAACTGGGATTATCCCAGGGACTTGAGCAGCATTAAGGCAGTTCACACTGCTGAGCATCTGGCTGGATTGTGCTATGGAGAAGAGCATGGTATAATTTATATAACAGATAAGGTCTTTAAAGTCAAGTCCTCTCTGGCTTTGCATTGCTTCCTTCCAAAGAAAGGAAGACATTGAGCCCTGGGGATCCAGACTTCCTTGTTATTGTAACATAAGTGTAACTTAGCACTATGGATTTGCATAGACCCCCTCCATATGAAGGTCATGTATTTGGCCCCTTGGCTACAGCAGGAAAGCTGGGGAGGCAGAGAAACACCTGTGCCTGTAGCATAGCATCAGCTAAGGTCTCCTGACAGCTGGCTCCTTCACACCATGCCATAAGCTGTGGCATTTACCTGTCTTGCAATTCATCTCATTTATTTTTATGCTGGGAGCTAAACCACATCCAGGAGAGCAGCTGGTTGCCTCTTCCATGGCCTTTTAGAGGATTTCACTGTCTCATTGTGCCTCATGCAAAAACAGTTCCAGGAGGTTCATATAAACGTCCAGTGCTTGATAGTCCTGGTGTTCTGACTCCAGTCCTTGTTTTGCTGGTTCTGAAACATGTCCTCTGCTTCTGTCCCCATCACGTCACCTCTCTGGGGTTGGCAACTGAAGTTATTGGGAGCAGGTGGAGAGATTAAGTACTGACTGGTTTTGTCTAGAACATCACCATTTGTTTTCATAGAATCATAGAATTGTTTGAGTTGGAAAGAACCATTAAAGGCCATCTAGTCCAACCCCCCTGCAATGAACAGAGACACCTACAGCTCCATCAGGTGCTCAGAGTCTCATTCAGTCTGACCTTGAGTGTCTCCAACAAGACAACTTGTTCCAGTGCTTCACTAAAGACACATTACTTCATGGATTTGGTGCTCACAGGGCATGGATTCAAACCCCACAGGGCCAGATCCTGTAAGCTTTGTGGGAAAATGCCACGATCACAGAATCATTGAACCATAGAATGGTTTGGGTTGGAAGGGACCTTAAAGCCAATGCAATTTCAACTCCTTGCTGTGAGCAGGTTGCCATCCACCAGGTCAGGCTCCCCAGGATCGCACCCAACCTGGCCTCAGATGCCTCCAGGGATGGTCTTTGGAGGAGGGATGCAGTCCCAAGCGCCCCGTTCTGTCCAACCCGTGGGCGTTGTGGTGTCAGTTGTTCTGCAGATCTCTATTCCGGCCAGCGATGGGCAGCAATTTTACACCACTGGAGTGGGAGGCTCTTGTTCCTCTGCCATCAGTTTGTGCAGCAAAGCATCCAGCCAGCAGACAAACCTCACTTAAAAATGTCAACAGGAACAAAAGCAGCAGCAGCAGCCCCGACCCTGGTGCTTTCTCATCTCGGGTGGGTCCATGCTTTCGGATAACCCAGCTCCCGGTTCCTCCCAGCTCCTGGCTCCCCTGCCGCTCGCATTGCAGCAACATGAGTTCACTCCTTGGAGCAAATGAATTGGCTTCCTGCAAACAAAACCTAGGTGTGGTGCTGGGTGAGTTCACCCCGCGGAGCAATTCCAAACAGCAGTCTGCTTAACGCAGCCCCGCGCCTGGCTCCACTCGGGTGTCGATGATTCTCAAGCGCTACGCCAGGAGGTTCTGCACCCTCAAAGCCTCCCTCTGGGCACAAAAAATATCATGCTGTGAGCTGCAGCAAAGCCCTTACCTTTTTGTAGGTGTTCTGAACCACCTCCCCATACAATAACTAGAGGGGTATTGAAGAAGGAAGCTAGGGCCGTAGTGCACAGCAAATCTCCTCCAGGCGAGGCCATCCCCAAGTGGGGAACATTTTGGGGGGTGATATTTTAGCAGGGTAGCTGTTCTCCCATCTCTGAATTGGTCAGGCTCAGCAGTGGAAGGGGAGAATGAGCTCCACTGCAGCTGTGGCCACATCAGGAAGGTTCTGCTCCTTGGTTGGCACAAAGGAGAGGACAAAGGTGGGACCCATGCAGGTTGATGGCTGGATTAGATGATCCCAATGGTCTTTCCAACTTTAAAGTTTCTATGATTCAAGCTAGAACCAGAGCAGGATGCACAAGTGGGGGCATGGATCCAAGGAGGCTCTAACTGGGGATCAATAACCCAGATGTATGATAGGGAAGCATCCCCCTCCTCATCACAAGGACTGCAGCCTGGGCAGTAATCTGAGAACGGCTAAAGGCAGGGAGCACGGGCTGCGCTCAAAGCCTGCTGGATTCAAAGCAGACTCCTTCCTCCAATTTCAGCGGGAGCCATAAGAAAACACAGAGGTTAACTCAGGGTGGCTGCAGCACGCAAAGCAAATACCTCCCGACAGGAATGGGATTTGTATCAGAGGATAACATCAGTTAGACAGCAAGGGGAGCAAAGAAGCCTCCTCCTTTCTGACACACAGCCATTGTTTTCAGGATTTTTATGCTTTTGTCCATGCTCTCCATTATTTTCTCCCCGCTTGCATTGCTCCTGGCCATCATCTTCCTTAGCTGTTAAGCCCCCCAGTGCCTCCCAGTTCTGCTTCAGCTGCACTTTAAATAACTGTGGCATCACCCGGGGCTGGCTCAAACGGCTGAGCTGCCCCAATTAATGCTGTGCTGCTCATATGGGGAATGCAGCCCTGGGAAATCCCATGAGTAGGTGATGGAGGGAGCTCTCAGCCTCCCCATAGCAGCAAGGATACAACCAACACTGGTTGCATACGATGGTGATGACATTCAGTTGCTTTCAAACAGATGTCATGTTGGATGACATGGTTTAATTAGCAAGGTGATGATGAACGAGTGGTTGGACAGAATGATCTTGGTGGCCTTCCCAAACTCTGTGACATTATGACAGAGGGTGAACACATGAGGGTGCATCCCAAAAATAAGATGCGGAAAGCAGGCAAGCATAGGTTGATACATCCACCAAAGAGCTACAGCCTCCATGGGTTTGTGGCTCAAGCTGTAGGTTCTCAAGCTGATCTGGAGTCTGGATGAGAGCTAATTGCTTCAGTTGTGCCAGGGGAGGCTCAGGTTGTGTATAGAGGGAACTTATTCTCAGAAGGAGTGGTTAGTTATTAGAACAGGCTGCCCAGGGAAGTGCTGGAGGTTGTCTCTGGAGGTGCTCAAGAAATGTGGAGACGTAGCACTGAGGGACATGGTGCAGATGGATTGATGGTTGGACTAGATGATCTTAGTGGTCTTCTTCAACCTTAATGATTCTGATTCCTAATTTCCTCCAGCACCCATCCTGGCTCTGCATATCCCTGGAGATGGTTCCCACCACCACCAGCACCCTGCAGCCTCCTAATGTCTCCTCACAGGAGGGAGTGGGGTCTTCCTGCACTCATTTAACTACACGCCACAGCAGTCACATGCACACCGGCAGCTCAAAGCAAAAGGATACTAGGAAGGGGAAAAAAAACAGCCCCAGCAGCTAAAAAGCCCCATAAAAGTCTAAAATATCTCCAGAACCCACAGGAGTGCAGAGAACGAGCCTGTCAGCTGTGAAAGCAGAGAGCCCTGGTAATGCAGCGGTGGAAAGATTTAGGAAAACACCAATGCACTTGAAGGGAAAATTAATGTCTATGGACACATCTGCTCCCAGCGCAGACTCTAGCTTGGAAGCTTGACATGCTGCTTTGAGGAAGAGTTGGACAGCAGTGCTTCGGAGAGAAAACAGATGTGAGGCATGGGCAGCTCCAGATCAGAGGCAGCTGGGGGTTGTGTCTCCAGTTATCAAAGGAGAGTCTGCTGCCACCTTAGGGTCTGTCAGCACAGCTGAGATGCACGACCACAACCCCTGCATATGCAAAATGCGCTGCTGGATCGTGGCATACTTGGGTGACCATGGAGAGCCCTCCAGGAGCAGAGGAGGTGGCTTCAGGAATGGGACATCCACCACTTCTCTCGGCAGCCTATGCCAGGGCTTCACCACCCTCTGAGTAAAGATTTCCTCCTAACATTCAGCATAAATCTCCTCTCTTTTCGTTTGAAACCACTGCACTGCTGCAGTCTGCCAGATGTGTAGATGAGAACGCAAAGGAGCAAAGCAATGGCCTTGGGTCCCATGAGCTCTTTGCTGCATCACATCGCCAACGCCTGGGTTCACTGACCACCCACAAGGGCCGGGAGCATAAGGGAAAACAGATGCAAGTGACAACAGGTCTCATCTTTTATTGCAACTCCATGGCTTCTTGGGGCAATGGGATGGTGCAAGAACCCGCAGAGCAGCAGCCATGTGGGTGTCCCAGGGTGGGAGGTGGAAAGAGGGAGAGGAGCAGCATTCAGCAGGGATACTTAGAGAGTGAGAGCAATGCACAGCAGAGCTATTTCCTCCTCTTTAAAGTGTTTTGCAACAGGTATGCAGTGAGGTATGTTTTCTATGGGGAACTATGCTATTAGCCTCGAGTCTTGCATCAACAGAAGACTTCAACAAATGACACTTAGGGAATTCAGGGAGGAAAAAAAATCTCCCAAATGAATAGCTGAGCAGCAAAACAGGCAGGACTGTGGAAAAGGAGCTGCGTCTTGGGAGTATCTTTGGTCCTGCTTTATGGGACTCATATGGTGAGAGATCCCTGCTGGCCATAACACAAAAGGATGAGGACGATGGCAATGACATATCCCTCTTTCTGGAGCCAACAGCTGCCCATCTATCTGCCACCTCTGGCACAGCCAAGTGCTCAGAACCACGGTCGGATTATTCCCTCCTTGTATGAAATGCCTGTGGCTGGCTTTTCCTCCTCCAAAACCGACAGCAGTGACAACAAAAAGCCTTCCTGCCATCTGGAGAACTGGCGTCCATGCGTTGAAACATGTGTGCCAGATGCACACAGCTGCTGAGCCCATCTGCCTGGCACACTGTGTGCCAGCCACTCCCCTACAGTGGGCTGCCACTGGGCATCTCATAGAGAGACAGAGCTTGCCTGTCCTCCTCCTCACCTGGGATAACCAGGTACCCTATAGTGGGATTGATTCTGTGACAACTGGTGTTTTGCCAATTGCCTTCAAGGGTAGTAAGGCAACGGAACAGGCTGACCCAGAGATGTGGTAGATGCTCCATCCTTGGAGACACTCAAGGTCAAGCTGGATGGAGCTCTGAGCACCTGATGGAGCTGTAGGTGTCTCTGTTCACCGCAGAGGAGATGGACCAGATGACCTTTAGGAGTGCCTTCCTACTCACTCAAATGATTCTACGATTCCATGTCACCATGCATGAGCACCCCATGTATCCACCAGGGTGGGAAAGAAATAGAATTCATGTAGGTACTACCAGCTCCTGCACACCAATCCCTTCCTATAGAAGGAGTGCAGGCTAGGTAGGCTCCTCACCACAGACCTGTTGATTTCAGCACCTCAGGAACTAGCTCTCCAGCACACTCCTATCCCAAAGCAAACCTCTCCATGCTCTTGCCTCTCAGCCCTGCTGGCTGGGATGGTGTGGATAGAGAGTTCCCCTCCTCTGTCCGTATCCCAAAGCCACTCCGCAGCACCGGTGTGAATGATTTGAGTGACAAGCCAGCACTGCGCCTATGTGCAATGAAGCTGACTGTCACCTGATGTCACGTACGGCACCAAGCACGCTGCTGGCAGCCCGGGGAGAAATGAATCCAAATGTCATCCAGTGCTGATCAGGACAGCCAGCCCACCCCTCAGCAAATTGCTAGGAAAACCTCGCAGCAAACATTTTCCAGAGAATGATTTCTTTCTGTCCGCAGAGCGAGCGCAGCTCTGCCAGTATGCTCCAGCACTGACCCTGGAGACTGGCTTTCATGGGAAGAGAGGACAGCAACTTGTTCTCCAGGCTCTTTGGGCTCCCAGCTGAGTCCTGGGCTGAAATGATTTATGGACACAAGGCCAAGGCCAGGAATTTGAGGCTTTTCAAGAGTTGCCCATTTCCCAAAAGAGTGCGGCTTTAATTTGTTGCTTGCCTGACTTCTGCTTGAGGCTCAGCCTAGAACAAGACTGCCAGCGAGCTGGGAAATCAGAGCTACTTCCCCTTGCGGTTTCAGTGGTGCAGATGTCTGTCCATGGAGAATTAGACTGACACTTCCAAACACGTTACACACAGCCACCAAACAACCGAGATAGGGAAGCAACTCAGAGAAACAAAACAGATCACGCCTGGGGTTTACATTTCCAAATGGCAAACTCAGCACCGGAGGAACATCCTGGGTGCTGTTAGGCAGGGAGTGCCACACAGTGACCGAAGCCCCTCTGCTTTAAGTGCCCACCATCAGTTCTCTCTTGACACACAGCCCTGGAGGGATGGGTCTGGGCAATGCGATGCTCAGCATCTCTCTGATATGTGAGACTCAGAGGGCTGCGAGCTGCAGGCACCTAGATAAGTTCTGCTGGTGTTTGGTGGAAGGGTAACAAAGCCAGGATGGCTGGGAGCTGTAACAGGGGGCAGAGATAGAGATACGGGGGTCAGATCAGGGCTGGACACTGATTTATCCTCATGGGGAAGAAATGAGAACCGTAACACTGGGGTACAGCCTTGCTCCCTCCTTCGGCTCTCCCCTCCCCTTCCACGTGTTGGGGAGGCAACAGGGATGGAGGAATTTTCTCCACAACACCGTTCACCTCTCAGAAACCCCAGTTTGCCCACGAGATCACCTCTATTATTCACTCCCAGAACACCACGAGGATTTCCTAAGCCCTCTCAAGAAGAAAGCCCAGCACTGTACACATATCAAGCAAAAGCTTCCGTAAAAATCACGGGAAACTCATTGGGAAAGGTGCACCACTGGGCTCAGCCAAAGCCACAATGAAAGCTTCAGAGGGAAACCCCTCTGAATGGGCTTAAGAATCCCATCCCAGTGCCCTGTGCTCCCCCCAGGACAGCCCACGCCGGCACGCACACGTGCTGCTGCATGGAGCACACAGCGAGCCGCGGCGATGCTCCCAAGGGCTTTTTCGTTTGCGTTGCGCTGCCTTCTCCTCCGTGCCCTTCTGTCTCCGGGGGGAAAAAGAAATGGAAAAAAAATCCCGAGTTCCCACCGCAAGCAAATGAAAAATCCTTGTTCCTCGGTCCCGATTGACAGCACGGTTCCACGCTCGGCGCTCCCAGGCGACATCCCTTCCTGTCACCGCATCCCTCCCGCACCCCGTCTCCCGGCACCCCGGCCCGGCAGGTACCTGCTTCCGCAGCGCCTCGAAGGCGGCGCTGATGGTGTGGACGCGGGTCCTCTCCCGGGCGTTGGCCAACAGCCGCCGCGTCTGCTGCAGGGCTTTGATCTCCGGCGAGACGCCGGCAGCCTCGCCCGGCCGCGGGCGCGGGGAGGCGGCGGGAGGCGGCGGCGGAGGCTGCGGGCGGGCGGCGGCGGGGGGCGGCGGAGGCGGCGGCGCGGCGGGGAAGGCGTTGGCGGCGGCTCCGAGCGCGGCGGCTCCGCGCGGTTCCCAAGCGGGCGGCGGAGCCGGGGGAGGCGGCGGAGGAGCGGGGGGTGCGCGGAGCCCCGACCGCCGCCCGCTCAGCACTTTGAGCTCCACGCGGAAACTTTTGCAGCCGTGTTTGCGTCTCAGCCGCCGCAGCCCCCCGAGCTCGGCGGCGGGACAGAGGCGAGGCCAGGGCTCGCCCTCGGCCAGCGGCGTGCTCCGCATGGCGCGGGGCAATGCGCGGTTGCGCTCAGCGCCCGCCCCGCCGCTTCGCTCCTGGTGCTGCCGCCGCCGCCGCCGCCGCCCCGCTCCTCCCGCCGCCGCCGCCCATCTGCGCCCGCTCGGCCGCGTCGGGCAGCGGAGCCCCGGCTCGCTCCGTGCGTCCGTCCGTGCGTCCGTCCGTCCGTGCGCGGCTCTCTGCAGCCCGCCTCTCCCCGCCGGCAGCCGGCCCGCCGCGCAGATGAGCGGCTTTAAAGAAACAGGAAGGCTGGCTTTTTTTTTTTTTTTTTTTTTTTCCCAAAACAGCTGTGCTGCCAATCTCCTTTGTTCATCCCCCCCCTCCCCTTCCCTTCCCTCCCACCCCACTCCCACTTTCTTCTTTAATCTCGCTCTTCCATGCGATGGAAGAGAAATCCTGCCCCCCGGAGACTTGCGGTGACCCACCGTGTGCGCTTGTTTTTTCACTTTTCCCCTCATCCCTCTCGCTCCCTATGGAAATTCGGGATTCGCTTTGGTTTCCAACAACCACTTCTCTTATCACTCATTTCCCTCATCGAAATCCTGATCTGTGAGCTGGGGCTGCCTGACCCTTAACCCTGTCCGTGGCAGGAGGTTGGAAGCAATGATCTTTAAGGTCCCTTCCAACATAAGCCATTCTATGATTTGTTGACTTCATGCAGCTCTCCTAATGGTGCCCTGTGCCCCGTGGCAGGATGGAAGGCAAGAGAAGCCCTGATGCCCACCCCAACATCTCTTCTGTTGCCACTTTCCTCTTGTTACACCTCAAAATCCACTCCTCTGTTACCACTCTGCTACCAAATTTGGATCCTCTTGCAAGAATTATTCTTGCAACAAAAGTCCATCCTGCTTTTCACAGGAAGAACCATGGAGCCTGGACTTGAGGCTATGGGCCATGAGCTGTGTCCTGCTGGCCCGCTGAGCATCCTGAATGCCCCTTCCCCATCCTACATGAGGGTGCAGACCCAGCATGGCAGTGCCAGGTTGGAAGGGAGGGCTGCAAAGAGGCAGAGGTTTGCTTAAGAACACTGCTGGAGCTGGGAATAAACTTTCTGCAAGACTGTGGGAAAATGTGGGTGTCATTTTTAGAAGTACCTCCATTATTTAGGTACTTGGCTTCTGTTGTGGTAATTACTCAAACCCCTTGAGAATCACTGGCATGTAAGGTGTGAGATGCTTGAATTCACTGCTGGAAGAGGGACATTAGTTCTCAACCCTCTGCCATGGCGTGTCTACCCTGCAGCCACGGGGACCATGTGAGGTGAGCAAAGGGAGCTCTCACTTATTGACCTAACTGAGGTCCATGAGCAAGGCAAGCTCTGCCTGGTGGTTCATTCAGGTCCTCTGCTTCATTCTGCTGTGGTCAGGTATTGGGGCAATCCAAGTAAAGGTGTTCTGAGTCCTAGTTTGGCACCTTGTCGTGGCCCTGCTGCCCCTTCTATTAAATCCTCTGTCCAAGATGTCATTGGAATTTGGTATTCTTTTGTAGAAGGACTTTAGGTGAGCCAGTTGAGCTCAGTTGTTGATCTGCTGCTACTAGTGCTATTACTGATGGTTATTTTCTTCATCTTTATTGCTGATTTCCAGTCTTTAAGATGAGAGCAACAGAGGGATTTTTGACTGACCTGTTTTATCCCAATGTCCTGGGGGTGGCAGGGCTCTCCAGCAGCATCTACCCTCATTGTTCAGGAGATTTGACATTCCCTGGAAGCCTACATTAAACTTTCTGAGGCTCTTCTAACAGGAGAAGGAGGATTAAACACAAGATCTTGGTCAAATTTCAGTGTCAGCATTAAATTCTGGCTATCTACAATCCTTTGCTGTTCTAGCTTGACTCTACAGAGCAAATCATTCTGGGGGGTAAATAAGTGAAGCCCACTAAAAACAAAGGAATTTGCAGCCATTTGCACCATTTGTTTTTCCCTCTTGACCTTAAGGTGCGGGTATTTTCTGGGTGTTGGTTATAGAGCCGCTCTTTTGGTGTGGCTGTGATACGGAGTGCTTCCAAGAAGAAACCTAAACCTGAGTGACCCTGGTCACATACCCGGTGTCAGACCTTCCCCTCTTCTCATTTTAGTATCCTTGTGGTTATGGGTATCACAAGAGGGCTGGAGGGGGGCCCCAGTCAGGGTTCCATTGCTCATGGGTGCTGGTGCTTGTTCCCATTTGCAGAAGACACAATGGTGCCAGCTGCCATCTCTGCAGCACAGATGCTGCATGCGCACCAAGCTGGCGTGTTGCAACCAGTGCAAAGTGCCTGTGGGCTGCTGTGTTACCATCTGACTGCCTTGCTTTTTGCCTTAGAGGTGATTGAAATCAAAGCTTACTCAAAGCTAAACCAAAAGGAAAGAGCTTTAAAAGGGTCTCCAATGCCTCTTCTGCAGAGTTATTTAGCTGAAAGTTGCTCTTTAACTGAAACAAGCAGGATGCTGGATCCCTTTGGCACACCAGCCCCATGTGATAGAGATGAGCAGCAGTGCCTGAGCTCACAGAAATCACCACCGTGATGTGTGGTATCCTGGCTTGGAGGAGCATGGTTTTGTGCTCTGGGGACAGAATGTCAATAAATCCCGGCTCTGTGCCGGCTGCTGTGTGCCATATGGAGGTAGCAGCTCATTCTGCTGCATGGTACCCGTGTGCCAAAATGATGACATGAGGTGAAAAACAGATGGAGGGAATTGCCTGCCCATGGGAGAGAAGTGCAGCGGAGTGGGGCTGTGGTTATGAGGAGCAGAGAAACTTTTTTCCTGTCTTCTGGCCACTCAGTGTCAGCCTTGTCTTTGCTCAGAGCTCCATCATTTTAACAGCCTTGTAGTGTCCTATGGGGCACGTATTCCCAGATTCAGGTCTTGGAGAGCACTGGTACACACAAGGTGAGCTTTCAATAACAGCAGAGCCAAGCTGGTGCAACCAATGAGGATTTCCCTATTGCCCTTTCTTGGGTGAGCAAAGTTGACCCAACCCAGCCTATTTAATACAGCAGATGTTTTGTGATGTGGTTTAGCTGTGGCCACATTCTTGTAGGATAGGAAAGGGGTTGTTTGTCAGTTTCAAGGACCACCAAGTAACTAGCTTCTTTATAAGCACTAACCAAGAGGCATGCCATGCAGCTTTGTTACCTCTACCTTAATGAGTAACTACATAAGGACATAATCCCTTTGCTAGTTCATTATGAGGGCCTGAAATTGTGGGTAAAATCCTGAGCAAACTATTGCTGGAGAAGTGTTAACCTCTCACTCCACCATCATCTGGCACTGAGTTACTCAAAGCCATGGATTACTCAAAATCATGGATAAGGACAAGAGGTAACAACATTAAGGCCAGGCGAGGTTCAGGATGGATATAAGGAAAAAAATCTTCTTAGAAAGAGTGGTCAGGCATTGGCATAGGCTGCCCAGGGGGGTGGTGGAGTCAGTGTTGTCCCTGGAGGGGTTCAAGAAATGTGGAAATGTGGCACTGAGGAACAGGGGGTAGTGGGCATGGTGGGGTTGGGTTGGTGGTTGGACTTGGTGATCTTAGTGGTCTTTTCCAACTTTCTGATTCTGTGATTCTGGCTGCAGTGCGGATCCAGTGAGGGGCAGAGCTTGCCTCGATGCTGCAAGTGCCATTTCCTAAACCTGTCTCTGTGAAACATCTCTGCTAGAACTGGTGGAGTTGGAAGACATAGCTGTGAAACTCAAGAATGTTTCTTCAAATGATATCTTTTTAAAAAGTAATAAATAAATAGGAAAAGGAGGCTGAAACAGTCTAATGTTTAAGTGACAAGACTGAGCAGAAGATGTTGTTTGTGATGTTGGCTTGTCTTCAGCTCCCAAGGTAGGGGACAGACCTGCTGCAGGAAAGTGATGGCAAAATGGCTCCAAAACAGAGGCTGGAGGACAGCAAATGGTGGGATTTCATCCTCAGGAGAGCATCCTGAACTTTTCTGAATGGTGATGTAGCTGGTGATGGCTTTGTACTTTCTGAAAACCAGAAAGGCATTTTCAAATGCTGTAAAAAACTAGGGCTCTACACTTGTTAAGAAGGGATGTGTGCTCCCATATATATTTTCCAGCATTCTCCTTAGACGATAGGAATTATTTTAAATTACTGTAGAAGAAAAACAGAAAGTCTGGTTGCAATTGGCACATAGAGTCTGTCAATGTAAAGTTGAGTCATCCAGGCGTTCTGGAGATGCAGCTTTAATCCTTCTTCCATTAACTTTTAAATATGTGCCATGTACCGTGACATTATTGTGAATGGTTTGACAGCACCTGAGCAGTCCTCCTTCTTACAGGTATAGAATTTTGATGTGTATTTTGAAGTGTGTAAGATGTAGGATAGGAGAATGGGAGAACTTTTCTTCTTTGCAGTAAAAATTCCATTGGGAGCACATTCTTTTATTATGAAGTATTTAAACAACAACAACAACAGAGAAGAAATAAAAAAGGCTTGGCAGGCTCAACTTTTGCCCTGTCCCTGATCTGAAAAAAAATGAAAAGGAAAAAGAAATCCACTATTTTTATAGTTCTATGAAAAATACGTCTTAAAAATCAGCAATTTGAGAATATAGGCAGGAGAGGAGAAAGTGAGAGACGGCTGATGAAACACGTCTAGTGCTAGTGAAGAGAAGAGAAATTTCTGCAGCATTAGGAAAGCATTGCTGAATACCCATAAAATGTACAGTGGGAGCTGCAAGAAATCGTAAAGTTGGTGGTCTCTCATCAGTGAGGCTTTTTAAAGCTGTTTGGAGACTTGGCAAATATGCATGGGCAGGATTAAAGAAGAGTCTTCTTGGAGTCTTCTGAGAAAAAATAGTGAAATGAGGTAACAAGAATTATTCACACCCAACACTGGAGTCTTATCTGTCATTGACTTAACATTGTGTTTCTTTCTAAATGCTTCTTTGTCACACAGTGCTGTCAAATATGCACTCTGAGGGAAAAGTGCTTATTACAGTCAATAGCTTTGTTTTTTTCTTTTAGATTAATAATGACATCTCCTCTCCTCTCCTCTCCTCTCCTCTCCTCTCCTCTCCTCTCCTCTCCTCTCCTCTCCTCTCCTCTCCTCTCCTCTCCTCTCCTCTCCTCTCCTCTCCTCTCCTCTCCTCTCCTCTCCTCTCCTCTCCTCTCCTCTCCTCTCCTCTCCTCTCCCCCCTCCCCTCCCCTCCCCTCCCCTCCCCTCCCCTCCCCTCCCCTCCCCTCCTCCTCTCATCAGAAAGAAGTACAATGAGATCCAGAGGCAGAAGAGATGAGCCTTGTGACAAGAGCCATGTAGTTATGCAGAACATTACGATCCTTACGACATATTACCTAAAGGAATAACTGTGTCTGCACTGCTTGAAATGTAGTGATTGTATAAATAAAAACTGCAGAGCTTTTAAGAATATGAGCTGTAGGTTAAGCTTTGAAACTGATGCAGGAATTACTGTATTATTTTTTCTATGTGGAAAGCTCAGACAGGATCCCTGTGGCCCTAATATCTTTGAGTTGTGGTTGGTTATCTGACTTTCTGAAACACTGATGTACATCTTGGTGGGAGCTGCTGGGTGCCTGGCAGTCATGCAGATTAGTTTGGATACACTCCACTATAGACAGAGAGGCTCAATTTTATAAAAAAAAGAATTGTGTTTAAGATTAAAAACCTCAGCTTGTAATTCTCAGCCCAGCCCCAGTGGAAGTACTGCATTACTCGGGACCGATGCCTCAATGCCTCCCTCCTGTTAAGGCAAGATGAAAGATCTCCACTGACCTGCTGGGAGGCTTAGCCAAACTGCAGCAGCTTAGAGGTTGACCTGGAGGCATCCAGGCCAAGGACGACTCTTTCACTGACTTCAGCAAGAGCGTATAGGGGTTCCTGCACTGCAGGGGGGCAAGATGTATGGAAGGTTGAATAGCTGTAGAAGGAGTAGAAAAAACTTCAACTCCTTCTCCATCTGTGATCCAATTCACTGATTTATGCAGAGTTGCATTGGCAGCTGGCCTGACTTCAGCCCGATTTGATCTCATCCATCACTAAAACCAGTAGAAATCGTCCCATTTGTTTCTTTAGTACCTGTCTGAGGCTGGGAGGTTGTTTGTGAGGCCAGGAGAGGGATTATGTCTGGAGACGGACATGAAGTGCGGTCCCAACTCTGCTGACAATTCCCCGAGGTGCTCCTGGAGTCTTTGGGTTCTGATGGGTAGCACAGTGTCCTCCCTTGCCCAAGTCCACCTCCTTCCTGTGCTCCTAGTGCCCTACAGCAACAAGACACCCAGTATTGCATGAGCTCAAACTCTTCTCAAGCTTGTCAAGGCCATAAGAGCTGAAATGAATGATGTCTTGTAGGATTTTCAAACTCAGTACATCTGGACAAGATGCAAGCTTATGCTAGCAGCCTTAGGCTTCCCCCTGTCTTAGTTTCCCCATGTGTGTTGAGCAATCTTTGCTATTTGCTGATTTTCTTTTGGAGTTGCAGGCCCTGTATCTTATCCTCTCTTCAGCATTTCTTCTTTCTGATCAAGGAGAGCAAGAGTCATGGAATCATAGAATATCCCCAGTTGGAAGAGACCCATAAAGATCATCGAGGCCAGCTCCTGGCTCCACACAGGACCACCCAAAAATCAGACACTGAACAAGCACGGCACCCTTTCCATCTGTGCCCCTCAGCAGCCTCAAACATTGCTCTGTAACAGCCCTGCTTGGTTGGCTTTACAGCTTTTGGCTAGCTCTGGAATGCAGGTGGACAAGAGGCTGAGATGACTTTGGCTAAAACTGTCTTCAGTGATGGTGTATTCTGATTGACAGATAGCCTGGTGAAAAAAGCATATTAAAATTCTTCTATGTGGATATATTGAGGTAGGAAAAAAAAAAAAAAAAAGGATGAGGTGTGAGGAAGCTAGTCTTTCACTGAATAGTTTTTGGCTCTAGAAAGAAAATAGCGAACATTAAGTGGAACGTGGGTAGAGTACAGTCTCTTTTTAAGTTCAAACCTATATATTTTGAATGGAAGTTTACTTTTGTGGGTGATGGCAAAGCAAGCACTCCTCTGTCAGATTTTTTTTGATGATGGCTGTTGAGTGTGGTTTGCAAGGTCTCAAGAATCCTCAATGACTCTTAGTGGTTACAGTAAAGAGAGTGCCATTAGAGGCACATTTACTGGTGAAATGGGAAGAATACTACCACTGAAAACTTAATTTATATGAGCTAAGTGCCCACATCTCCAATGGGCAGTCACCACAATCATGCAGAAATCTAAGTTTTGAGGCAGTAGAAGATTCTTGGAGAGTCTCATCTTTATGAAGAAGGTCTTATCACCTGATAAAGCTCATTATTTTCTGCTACTGACCATTCATCACAGGGACTGAATTTATTATTAGAGTATATTAATAGTGTAACTTAGTATTTTTCCATAAAATTTCATGTAGTAGCCTGTTTCTGGTTAAGTTTGGAGTCCACACTGGGATATGTAACTTTAGAGGCATATTAGTGAATAGGGTACAGGAGTCCAGAGTCATGTGAGGTCAGTGTAATAAAGTAGAAAGACTGTGGGAAAGGAAATAATAAATACAAAAAATAAGAAGAAGCAAGTTGTCTATGGAGTGGTCCCACCTTTGGTACACCATCCCAGCTTCCAGCTGTCAGCAGCTGAGAGAACTCCAGAACTAAAGGCTGAGTTTGGTCTGTGGTCTTTAGTGGCCCTGCTGGAGCTACCCATCGTTAGTATGTTAACTCCATTGCATTTTTTTTTCTGTCCATGACGATGAGTGCCATAACTTATTTGTGAGAATAAAAGTTTCTGTTTGTTTGCCTTATCTTGATATTTTGAGAAATGAGGCATAATAGTTTGCTCCCCATCTTCTCCATGTAACTCAAAACTTCATAGACATCTTTCAGATCATCTCTATCTTCTTTTCTCCCAAGATGAATAGCCTGTTTTAGCCTATTTTGACTCTTCCTTTCTGGAAACTCTCCCTTGTGCCTTCTTGCCGTTCTTGTAACTTTTCTCACTCTGCTGTATCCTGTATGAGAAGGATGCACTGCAGCTACGTTCAAAAGTTTTCTTTGTTGTTCTAAATGCTTTTCCTACTCGTTTTAAAGTTCTCTTTGCCTTTTGGATCCCCAAAGAGCAGTAAATTCTCACTTTTACAGAATAATCCACAGTAACTGCAGGAACTTATTCCCAGCAGTAGTAACTTACTCAGTGCTCATTATATGTGGATGGATCCTTAAGATTGTTTTTCCTCATTACTTATTCTGAATTTTGTGTTCCATTTTACTGTGGAGTCACTTGGCATTGTAAGTCCTTCTGAATTTATTTGTTCACAGTTCTAATTTGGAATATCTTCAATGTATTTTTAACCAGTTGTTGAGTCACAAGGGAACTTTCTTCCTTGTTCAGGAATAGCTTGATGTGTTCCAATATTTGAAATTTAGTTAGACTGCATTACTCAGATCACTATCCCCCAAAACTCAGTGGCACTCTTAAAAAATTTGATGAGTGAAACACGACTTTCACTTACAGGTGCAATGCTTTACTCTTACCCATTAAATCATGCTCCCTGATGTGTCTACTATTCTTTTTTAGGACAGTTGTGAATTTATCTTATACCGAATTACACCTATCTATTTCTTCAATAAGCCATCTCTGAAAACTGCTGTTTCATTTTGCATCATGTTTATTGCTTCTATTCTTTTGACATAGGCTGATTTAAACAGCAGGTTGGCTCTGCACTGTGGATAACAGTTCAGCAATTTCCTCTTTGGATTTCCATGGAGCTCTTGGGTGAATACCTTCTGGTCCTGCAGATTTGTCTCACTCACTTTATCAGTTTGTTTGAAAATCTTTTCTATTGACACTTCAATTTGAGATATCTCTTCAGACATGCTGCCACTAAGGAGGAAAGCTTGCAGTGTAGGATGCATCCTAAGTATTCATTTGACTTTGCTACCATGAGATAATGTTCCTTTAGTTCTCAACCATCACAGCTATCACATATAGATCATCTATTAGTTCAGCCAGCCCTCTGACAAACAAGTTTCTTTAACTCCTAACTTTTGCTTTCAACTTCTTTTGTGAACAGCTCTTCACTTTTTTTGTTACTGCCTGTCAGCATCCTACAAGTAGAGAAAAACCTCAAAATATGAAAGATGGTAATACATATATCAGTTTACTGCAGAACTTAGTTTTGTACTGGTCAGTAAATGTCTTCTTAGATTTAATATGACATAAAATATAACGACTTCCAAGAAGTCATCATATTGCTTTCCGCAATATGATTTCTCCACCTTGGCCTCCTAACATATTTCACAGCACATAAATGAATGCTCTGTGGACATTATCATCTTTGTAACAGTTTGGTCTGTGAATTTCTGACTTGTACACTGATCAGGATTCTAGTGTGTTGATACACTGTCAAATGCAAAACTTACTTAATGTGTTTGCCTTCGGGGTTGAGTTTGGATATCATGCTTGGATGTGGATCCTTCAGTGTTGAGAACTGGGCATGTTCATCTGGCTGGGGTGCTGTAAGTAGAATGGGAAAAGGTTGATAATCAGTTGCCGTGTCTGTGATTTAACACTTTCTCCCTTGACTAATCACTGAAGTGATGATCTCTCAGCTAGCTGAGAGATGACTTGATTTTTTGGCATTGTTGAACTAGCTCCTGTCCCATTTATCCTACTGAAGGTACTTGTAGCAGGACTGTAGGCAATGCGTCATTAAGGCCTTTCTTGGTAATAACTTAGAAGCTTTCTGAGAAGAGAGACTGTCAAAATAGGGGTATCCTCTGGTATGCACACCAAAGAACCAAACTGTTGTCCGTAATGTTAAATCACAAGTATGTTCCATGGGATGGTTTTGTTTTGGGCCAAGTGACTTTGCTCAGATGATGCCCAAGATTCCCAATGGGAAATTCACATGGTCAATATGTTTTCTCCCCTTTCTTTCTTTTATTTTGTTCTGCTTTTCTAGGGTTGGGGGCAAGGAACTTTTGTCCATCTGAACCCTTGTTATGCTGTGGCAAATGGTCTTACAGCTGGAAAATGGCTTTTACTGTTTTATTTACTATTACACGTACAACCAATGTCTTCACTGCTGTTCTTGAACAGTTCTGAGTGTAAATTTATCTAACCTCCTTTTCCTCTGGTTGGCTGAGCTATCAGACTGCTCAGCTCAGTCTGCTTATTTAAAGTGGTAGTGCTCAACATGTTTGTCAACAACATGTAGTTGATTAAAACAATGTAACAAACAATGTTTGTAGGTAAACAATTGCATTTAATAATCTGCAGGAGCTAAAAAAAATAAATTATGTTTTCCATAGCTGTTTAGCGCATGGGTCAGACATGCTGGTTATTTAACAGTCAGTGACATTGCTAGATAGCCATGCCCTTTAACCAGGCACCTGGTTAGTAAGGGGTCTCAGCAGACTGGCCAGGCACAGGCAAGGCTCAAAATAAGTGGATGAAGATGACTGTGGTCAATGGAGGAGAATGCAGAGAATACAGTGGTCCAGAAAAGTGAGGGTGAGATGAAAGGCCAGGATGTTGGCCAGAATCTATGCAGAAACTCAATCAGGAAGAATAAGTTTAGTCTGGGATTACGCTGAAGGTTAGGAAGAGTGGGATTTAGGATCTAGGACAAAGACTAGATAGAATGGGGTTGCGGTCAGGCAGACAAGGACTAGAAGGCTCAAGGGTTGCAGAGATAAGACTCAGGAGATACAAGTACAACCCAGAAAGGTAATGAGGAGCATGAGAAGGTCTCTATGTGTAATGACTGGTTGGAGCCACCAGTCAAAACCATAAGAAAACTCATAGGTGCTTGGGCACTTTTTCTTTCTTCCAGCTTCAGGACAGTAATTCAGGCTAAAGCCATCACTTGTATGGAAAACATTTTGGGATATAGCCAGAGAGCACAGGAGATGCAGTGATGCAGAGACTGCAGATCCTATCAATAGTTTGCAGAACTGAGTGAGTAGGCCCTAGCAGTATTTGACTGTTTGTGGAACACATTATAGCCATGATGTCAGTGGTATTGCCTAAAGCAAAATCAGCCATAGTGCTCTCATATTTAAGAGTTTGAACAATTAATTTTTTAATAGTATTTATTTCATATAACTTATCTAAATGCAATTGGACTAACCTTTTCCTAGGTGTACAGGTGTTTTCTTGGGAAGTGCTCACTGCTGGGTGAGTGCTTGTTCAAAAGAGAAGCATCTTCCAGCAAAGTAGTAGACAGCATGTTTCTAAATAAAGTCTTGTACTTTAGCCATGATCCAAAACCATCTTTCCATTGATTTTCAGAGGCTTTTGGATTGAGACTCTTATATAGATTTGCCAGTGCTGTCAGCTGAAGGAAAGTCAAGGATATGAAGTGCCAGATGGCATTAAGTGAAATTTATTGGGTTTGGAGGTAACACAGAAACCCTAAGCTGAATGGACCCAGAAATTCTGGCTGCAGAAGTGTGATTTCCCATCTGTAGTCAACATCAAGGTGGCTTGAATAAAGGTCAGGGTCCAACATTACCATTCTCTGTTCCACTGGTGGCTTGTAAAATATTTTCGGATGCACTGAGTGGGCTGTATAGGAACAGGCTGACTAGTTTAGCAGATGTCACTACGAGAAGAATGTCTGCCATGATCTGGTGCCTAGTCCTTTGATAACTGTTCAAAGAGCAGGCAGGAAATTGCAATGCTGAAAAATAAGCTGGATATTAACACAACAGAAAGAGCGACGATGTTTCTTTTTGTGATACCAGGCTGAGTTGGTCAGAAAGCAAGCCTTAGCTACCCTGAAACAGGAGCCCATTGAGATATGCAATGTGCCCCTGAGTCCAGTTTTCATGAGGCCATTTTTATTCTTGTGCTTTTCACTACCTATATTAAAAGGTAGATTTTTTTTGAGAGAGAAGGAGAAAACTTCATTTTCATTCACTCTTCCAGATGGAGAAGAGCATGAACAATGTCATTTTGAAGTGTTAAGCTCTTTGTGAACACTAGAATTCCTTAGTAGGATCCTGGCTAGACAAGTTTCACTCATGTCTCTTGAATGGCTTATCTCCTTGCCATGGGAAAGACAAAAGGAAAACACAACATGTATGAGATTTCTCATAACAATTTCTGACAAGATCCTAAAACTTCTTGGAGTTGAAATTATGCACACACATTAAATGCATGACTGCCTTTAGTGTAAACCATTTGCACTCATGAGATCTCTTTGAGTGTTCCTCTTTCCTGAAAAGTGGACCCCACAAAGCAGATTATGTGAATGGAGAATGAATTTACCACTGCTCTAGCCCTGGAGGTGCTCAAGGCTGGATTGGATGGGGCCCTAGGCAGCTTGATCTTGTGGGTGGCAACCTGTCTATGGCAGGGGTTTGGATCTATGATTCTGTGATTCTATGATATTGCCTTAGGTGAAAGCCACAACCCTTTCTGGGACTATATCACTGTACCTGCCTGGTCAGCTGAACGCAGCTGCTTTTGGTGCCTAGTACTGACAAAATAGCTAATTCTCAATGGAGCATAGAATTCTGATATGCTGCTCGTCTCTGACTGTGTTTACCAAGTTGAGATGACCACAAATCAGGATGCCTTGAGTGAGGAGAGGCTTATGTTGATTGTGCAACCGTTGGCAAATGGTTGAGATACAGCCCGAGCAAGAAACAAGACCCACTCAGCAATTCTCAGGCTTGATGATGGAGCTTGATGTGTCTCCACAAACACTAGCCATCTGCCGGTGCTGATGCTCAGCCAGTTCTTCCTCTTCAGTGCCAAGCCCCATGAGAGACAGATGAATGAGAAAATGAGTTTGGCAAGAGAAAATCTGAGCATATCTTCCTCTTTAGAGACAGAGCATAAGGCATAAGGCCACGTAGTGTCTGTGTGGAGCTAACCCTCCAGCGTGAGGTTGGGCAGGTGAGAAGTGCCTCAAACAATGTCTGCTTCTTTCTCCTGTTATCTCTCCCACCCTCAAGCACGGGTCTCAACCATGCAATGACACTGTGAGTCTGCAACATTCAATCTAAGCACCCAGCAGAGTTTAGGTACGTCTCCATGTATGGATGACTCGCAGCACTCAGAGGCACTGTTTGATCATTTGGTTCCACAAACAACTTGCTCCCTCCGCAGGAGGAATTATCCTTTTTCCATCAGTTGATTTTGGATCTTCCCACCGTGAAGCGATCCAAGCAGTGAAGAGCTTGTTAATCCCATTAGTGTAGAGCTGTTCTGAATAAACTGGCTCACAAGGTAGTAGTTGTCATTGCTGATAAGTCAGAATAAAAAGGAGATGTTTAATTTGTTCTCCGGGGGCTGCCGTCCAGCCTCTGTTTCATTGCTGGGCTCTCATACAATGGTGTCTTGGGGGGACCCTCCTTGGTTCTCCTGCTAAAGGACTGAAAAGCCAGCACTGCTTGACTTTGCAATTTTCTTGGCCACTGTTGTGTTGGCTCTCCAGGGAGAGCTGGTAAGAATGAAGTGGGAAGCTCAGACCTGAAGTCATCCTACCCTGCTTGCCAGACTGAAGCATTAAATCAACTGCTCTGAGGCTGTGGCCAGCTATAAGCACCCGTGGAAAGGGAGAGTTTATTCTTCTCCTGCCTCTGTGCAACTCCAATGGTTTTACACCAAGGACATTCACTCTTTCCAAAACTGGGCTAGTTTTTTTTCATTCAAGAGTGCTTCAACTCAAGCTTCTTGAGGTTACTTCATAGGGAACCCTTCTGGAGGGACCAAGAATGTTTCTTGCCATATCTTAGCATCTAAGAAGGCATTTCTACTTCTCCATGCAGTCCTTAGCCATGTAGAGTGAGAAGGGCACAAAGAACAAGGAAGAGTTCTCTGCAAGCGATGGGCCCTCTCCCCTTAATATAGGAGATCTTTTCTCTTTGTAACCCAGTGATCTGCCATGAAATTTCCTATGCCCATGAATACGAAGTTGGGTTGCCTCACCTGGCTTTAAATGAGCTAAAACTGTCAGACCTGATTTTGGTTCCTCTTGGGTAAGCCTTTTGGCAGAGCAAAGAAGGAACTTGTTGAAAAGAGATTTTTGTTTAGACAGAACAACTTTCCTAAGCACAAGTTCCTTCACCAAAGCCAAGATGGTGGCAAGTATTATCTGACAAGCAGAACATTTGGTTGATTCTCTCATCTCATTTCCTCTTTAAGGTGGAAATGAAATAATGTTTCTTTTTCTCTTAATTACTAAGACTCAAGAAAGCCTTCTTCAATGCCAGGTTGCAAAGGTGCAAAGCACAACAGCAGTGAAACATGCCTAACAGGCTCTGGAAGCCAAAATGGAGAAAAATGGCTTGAGGTGTAGAATAACCACAGTTGGCACATGAACTTACTGATTACACCGGTCATATGATCAGCCCTTAGCTAGTTATAAATATTATATTAGAAGTATTAGTGAAACCAGATGGGTTGCAACCAGTCCAGAATGTGGTGAGCCTGCGGCCTGAAATAAAGAGGGAAGAAGCACAATGATTTGGCATTAAAAATCATCTTTGTGCTAGAACCAAGAACTGATGAGGAAAAAGAGGAAAAATCACAGATCTTGCTGTGCTATGCACATGATGCCCGGGAAATAATTTTTCTGAGTCCCAAAGCATCAAAATCTATTTCCCAAGAGTCTGTGTTCCATATTGGACATTCCATTCTGACACTAACTAGCTCTGTTCATCAGTAAAATTTGGCTTATTTGTGTCAGCAGTAAAGGAAAAGAGAATGTAAAGCCCATCACCCTCTCCGTAGTGTCTCTTGTACAGGAGCTGGACATGGCTGACATTTCCTGCAAGCCTTGTGCGAGGCTGGTGGTTGTCAGAATACTAGAGTGGCTAAGGCTGGCATGGACCTCTGGGCCCCTCTGGCAAAGCCCTGCCCCAGCAGAACACCCTGAACAGAGTGTCCAGGCCAATATCCATGTGGCTTTAGGACATCTCCATGGAGGAGACCCCACAGCCTCTCTGGTCTCTATGCCAGTGCACTGGCACTGCCTAGAATAGCAGTGTTGTTTGATGGGTAGGGGGTGCTCCTGGGCTCCAAGCTGTGCCTAGAGCCCCTGAACATCACCGAACAGAGCCTGGCTCTGTCTGCATCTTCCTGCAAGAATTTATGGACATGGTTGAGATCTCCCAAGCTCCCTTTGTTCCAGGCTGAGCAGCTCCAACATTCTTATCCTCTCCTCATGGCAGAGCTGCCCCCAGCCCTGCAGCACCTTGATAGCCTGTGCTGGACTCTCCCCCATCTTGTACTGGGAGCCCAGATCTGGACCCACTACTCTAGGTACAGCCTCACCAATGCTAAATAGAGAGGAAGATTCACCTCTCTTGACGTGCTGGCGATGCTTTGCCTAATGCAGCCTGAGATAGCATGAACATATCTGTGTGGCAAGGGCACACTGCTTGCTTGTGTTCAACTCAGCTGTTCTCCCCCAAATGTAAGAAGACATAGCCACCTGATACCAGGTGCCTTCTGCAGCTTTACATCTGAAGGCTTTCAGTGGCTTCAAATGAACCCAAGCAACTTCACGTATCACTTTAACGCTCCCCACGTTCTCTCCTCTCCAAAAAAACAGTGCTGATCTCTAAACATTCCATCTGCTTGGAGGTCCTCAAACATTAATATTAACTACTTCAGGAAGCACTCAGAGTCACCGAGACCAACCCCAGAGCACCGGGAGCAGCGGGCAGGGGAGAGGGAACAACATGAGGCTGCACAGCAGAGGCAGGACACCGTAGAGCCAGGCTGGCCTCACTCGGCATTCACATCAATCCCGGCTGCAGAAGAGCTTGAAGCTGTCAGCAGGGCAGCTAATTTATCACCACGCTGAGGAACAGGGCGGTCAGCCGTACGGCATCAGAGCCCTGTCGCCGGCTGTTAATAGCAGGCCGGCTCAGGGTCGCGCAGGTGCACTCCAGGCCCCATGTGACTCCCCGTGGCCGCGCAGCTGACAAAATATGCCTGGCATCTGGAACGGCCCTGGTGTCTGGGGCTGTGGCCTGGCACGCCAGCCCCGCGCAGCCGGTGCCTCACGCCATGGCCGGAGCGGGATCGTTACACAAACATATGGAGGTGGCCGGAGCGGAGCTGTGCCAGGGGTGGATTTGGCCTCATCGTGCAAAGCAGCTCTTGGTCATGCCTGCGGCATCGTTCATGAACTCCTCACTGAGCATCATGCCTGAGGCTTGCCTCCATCCAGCTTCCTTGCCCCGGCCAAGCCATGTGTCATCATCCTGAGTGGTCATAGAATCATAGAATCATAGAATTTTAGAATGGCTTAGGCTGGATCTTAAAGCCCATCCAGACCCAACCCCTGCCATGGGCTGGGTGCCCTCCTCCAGACCTGCCTGTCCAGGACCACATCTAACCTGGCCTTGGGCATCTCTAGAAATGAGGTGCCCACAACTTCTGGGGTCATCTCAATACTCTGTCCAGCTTTGGTCTCTCTGCCAGTCTTCATCCCCCTCCAGCCCTATTGAAAAACTCATGGAGGTGGTGAGAACTTGGCAGCTTGCTGAGGGCTGGTTGCATCTACCCTACTTCAGCCATTGTGGGGAAACTACCTGCTGACTTATAATCAGTTTGCTTTGCACAGCTGATCTCTTGGGTTAGGCTACATAATGTCTTTGGTTGGGCTCTTTAGGGCCATATACATTTGTGGCAATACATGGGTACAAATGACTAATTATAGGAGAGCATGTGCTGGGTCTGTGTCCACTCCTTTCTGTCCCAAAAAGGAGCAGGCTCTCTTGGAGAGCCCTAACCTTGTCTTGAAAGCCAGAACAACATGCTTTGCTGATGAGGTGGCCTGAATTTCATCACCCTCGTATCACTTTTGATTCTTGGCAGATGAGAAGTCATTGCTTATAATACCGCTTACCTCTTTAAAAGGCCTGTTTATCTACTGATCTCAAAGGGCTGCATAAAGAAGCTAAGATCACTATTTCCATGTTCCAGATAGGGAAACTGTGGTACAGGAAGCAAAAATGAGTTGCTCAAGCTACACAGCAATGCTGATAGAAGCAGGGAAGAGTTTGATCCTGCCCATCTCAAGCAAGGGAGCTGCCAGTCTTAGAGCACAGAGTTGGGTAAGAGAGCTCAATGAGACATGTATCTTGCTAGGTTATTGAGCGAATCCATATTATCTATCCTCACTGCCCATCAATGATGCTCTTGAACCACATTGGATGTCCTCCTGGGAAGAAGGCATTTTCAGGCAGGCGGTGAGATTCCATGGCTTGTTGGCGTTTATGGCTTCTAGAAGGGCTATATGGGCTGGGTGCTCTGATAAGATCATCCCAGATTAATAATCTAGGAAACAATTTGGGAAGTATTCTTTCCCCTAACCATTGTAAGGGTATTTTATGGTAAAATCAAATATTTTTTCATTGGTTTGCAATGCATGCAGATTGCAATAGAAAAGTCTCCTTCTGCTCTTGACAGCAAGAAAGACTCAGCAAGGAAAAGCAAAGGTTGCAGTATCCATCTGATAATGCAAGGACCTGGGACAGGGCCATTCTTCTCAAGATCACACAAGAAACTAGTGGCTGACCTGAGAATACAATCCATTTTAACTAAATCCTTGTTTAGTAACTAAATGACCAGCTTGTGTTCCAAATATGACTGTTTTGAGATAAAAAGAGAAGCAGAAATGAAGAGATGAAGAGCTGGGATGCTGAGTGCTTTTTGGTCTTTTCTGTAACATAGCTAGATCAAGGAAATGGAAGAAAAATGTTGGATTTTGTCATTTTATTGCAATGATGTGTATGGCTTTTCTCCATGTGTGTGGCAGAAGGGCTTTAGCCTTCTGTGTGCCTCTGCATGTGTGTGACCCCACTTAGAAGATCTCTCAGGGATTCTGACCTGCCAATCACAACTGGGATCTGCCTCCAAAAATCTTCAGATTCTCTCTGATTTGTTCACGGCTTGATCGGATTGCCCAAATGGAAAATCACCTCATCTCCACACGTGCCTTTGGCCTGTGGAGTGGTTATGATGTAGGGGAGGACAAATGGGTGCTGGTTGCTGTGTTTCAATGTGAAAATACATTTGAACTGTAATGAATCCTATGGCTTTGGGGCTGCAGGTACAGCTTGGCCCCTGGGAGTGCTTCTGTGGGAGCTCCCCTCCCTCTCATGCCTTGAGTTTTACCCGTGTGGATGGAGGAGGTGATGGTGAGGGTGATTTTACCACTCCTTTTTACCTCTGGAGAAGTACTACATTTGACATCAGCATGTCATATGCTGCCTTCAGGCACTGTCTGGAAACTGATTTCCTCATTAGCAAAAAAGGCAAATCTCTAGTGATGATGGTTGCTGGAAGCCTTCCTCCATGGGTTATGCAGCTTGGAAGAAACAGGAAAAAAAATCATATTGCCTCCCAAAAACACAAGCAAAAATTTCATCTCTATTGTTGGATACATGTTAGCAGAGGGAAAAATATTCCTGCTCCCTGAAGGGTATCTCTCCCACTGCCACATCTTTTCCTTGCCTTGCAGACCCAGCATGCAGTGCTTTATCTCCTACCCTGTGTGCCCAGCCGGCCAAATTCAGCCCCATCTATTAAAACACAGTTTCTGCCAGATGTCACCAATACACACTCAAGCAGGCTGGGATATTCCTGCAGGAGCGTGCCTCTCAGAAATACCATTCTGCAGCTCACCGGCCCCCAAACTGCTAAGGTTCTGTTTGCCTGGAAAAAAAAAAGGCAACTCCCCCCCCCTCCTGAAAAACAACACACACACACACAAGAAAAAAATATCTGAAGGCATCCAGTTGCTCCTGGGCAAATTGCCAGTGATTGAGTGACCTGCTGCTTCCCCAATATTGCATTCCGCTGGCATGTCTTTAGCCCTGGCTGACGCCAGCCATCTAACTCACCCCCAAAGCAAACATTTCCAGTTGGCACCACTGCCTTGTTTTTCTGAAGAACCGATTCATGCTTCCCTTAAAAAGTTTTACTATATCCATTTTTTTTTCCCCTCTTATTTTTTCTGGTGCAGGGAGCCACCGGGGAACAGCTGCCGGCTTCGGGGATTTCTCCTTAAAATAAAATAAAATAAAAAATGAGAGAGAAGGGGGGATTTTTTTTTTCCACCTCCCTTTTTAGCGAGCATGATAAATCCATTCAGAGCGCTCCTTGTGCGCGAGTGTGGAAACCTTCTGCTAAAAGAGTTATTCTGTTCTCATTCACAGATAATTGCTCCCGGAGGGGCCGGGGAGAGAGCGAGGAGGAGAGACCGATAATCCGGGAGGACATGGATACAAATATCAGACTGCGGCGCTGAGTGCCTGCTTAATTTATTGGGAACGAGATGTTACTCAGCACTTTGCAGGATTAGGCCCGCTGTAATTCTGTTATTTAAGGAGACACCGAGTCGAACGACAACAACAACCCACCCGGGGCCATTGCGGAGACGGGTGGCGTTGGGGAGGGAGAGCACATGCTGGTTTATTTTTTACGCTATGGAAAGAATGAGCTTTTAGGACACAAAGTCCTGGCGGTTGGCGAGGGGGTGGCGGGAGGGGTGTGAGGGGACAGCCTGGCTCCGGGCTGATGGACAGACCCAGGTTAGGGCTGCTGCCCGGCCAGCTGGGATGATGTATGGCAGCAGTGGGGCTCCCCGAAAGGGCACGGCTGGCAGGTAGATGGGTGACAGCACCTGGTGTCACCCGGCTGCAGGACAGTCCAAACCACCACCGGTGCCCGCTGGCACCCAGAGTGCTGCATGTTGTTAATTATATCCAATTTCATAGCGCACTGGCTGCTTGTCTGATGGTCTGTTCTTCCCCAGATCCTCATGTAAAGCTGAGAATTAAGGCTCCTCCCCTCTTCACATTTTCTTGGGACTCATCGTCCCATAAATGATGGGTAGATGACCCTGTGCTTCCAGCAGGATGCCAAGCAACTTGGATAGGGTAAAGGAAAGAGCCTTCCCTTCCTTGTTTGCACAGAATCACAGCATAGCTGTTCTTTTCTATTATCCAGAGAGCTGTGAGTACCATGAGCATCCCTGGAGGTGCTCAAGGCCAGGTTGGATGGGGCCCTGGGCAGTCTGATCTGGTAGGAGGCAACCAGCCCATGTCAGGGGGCTGGGGTTGGATGATCTTCAAAGTCCTCTCCAACCTAAGCTATTCTATGATTCTGTGATTCTATGGATGAGGTTGGAAGGGACCTCTGTGTCCAACTGATCCAACCTCATCCTCACCCAGGTTCAGGTCTTGATGGATCACTTCTTTCATTTTGAATTTGTCTCTGTTCATTGAAGGGGAGTTATATGAGGTGACCTTTAAAGGTCTCTTCCAAATCAAATGATTCTATGATTCTATAAAATTCTGGTGATATTTGACCCATTTATCTTCATTTTTGCTGACCTTTTAGGAAGAAAAAAAATTCCCTCAAGGAAGCCAAGGCCTTGGGAAGAGCTCAGGCTTTTCTGACCCAAGTGACATTAAGCATGTAATATAGTTGGCTTTTCTGCACAAGTCTTCTTTTTTTTTTTCTTTTTTTTTTTTTTTCCCCCGGGCAAAATAAATATATGTATCTGACTGTCCATTAAAACATCTATCACCCAAACAGAAAGGGCCTGAAGTTGGCTTTCTGTTTTCTCATGGAGTGTTGCAACGACGGATCGGCAGTAATTTGGGCTATTTCCTTCTCCCAGATTCATGTTTGAATACTCATTCAGTGAGGGAAAGAGAAACAACGGGCTCATAGAAAACCCCGTTCCTCCTTTAATAACATGCAGTTACCACCACGTCCATTTTTCTGGTGGGGAAACTGAGGCAGCATAACTGAAATAACTTGTTTAAAGAACATTCTGTTGAATATGGGAGTTGTAGAGCATTGTTAATCTGTGTTTAATATGCTTGTAGCAACATAACTGATGCTTTTGAGAATCTCCACGTGGAAAACTATTCCTGGAGAGAAGAGATTTCCTTGTGGTAGGATGATGGGAGAAATGAGGTGATGCTTGAATAAATGATCACATATAGTTCACTTGGATTTATTATTGGGTGGGAATTAATGGTGGTTTTAAACAAGGGCACTGCAACCCTTAGTCAAGGATACCATCCCAGGATCATTTCCCATTTGAAGATCAATAATTGTCCCCGCCTCTGTCCCTTCTCATGGCATTTGGAGAGCTTTTTGGCCAGAATAACCCTGTGCTCATTTTATAGTAGCAGCTAAAGGAAAAGCTGACAGCTATGAGGTAGTAAAGACAAATGGTGGAAGGGAGAGATTTGGGAAAAGTGGGTCTCAGGCTGTGCTAGTGAGGGGTGATGACAGCAAACCCATTTCTCCAGCCGAATAAAACCTGAAGAGGAATACTTCACTCTTTCAAACTGCTAATGTAAATAAAAGGCGCACGGAGGGATGCTGGTAGGTTCCCAATCAGTTAAAAGGAATTTTCCCATCCTGCATTATTGTTAGAAGATTGTGGGCTGTATAAAATGGGACAGGGTTTAGACACCACAGTGATTTTACTCTGTAGGGCTGAGTTTGAGCACTCACTCAGCTGGAGCAAACAGCACTGCAGTTGATTTCCCTTTTGGTTTGCAGGTTCTTCATCCACGAATTTTTTGGGGTTACATTTAAATTCACACCAACATTTGATATGATTTTGGCTAAGAGAAAAACCACGGGAACATTTCCACTAATCTTCCAAGATGTATTAGCCTAGCATGATCCGGCTGCATTACATTCAAATCTTAACTGTGCAACAGCAATACATGTCAGTTTCCTGGATATGTCATTTTTAAAATGCTAACTGGTTGGTGGTTTTAGCGACGATGTCATAATTCCATGATGTCATGTCCAAATACTTCAGACCACTTCCATGAGGATTAAATGCCACCATTGAGATGGATCAGGATGGAATCATGTATCACCAAGGACATCAAGATTAAATCAACCATGAAAAATAATTGCTTTTAGTCCATGATATCAGAGAGGTGTGAGTGCAGGGCCTGGGACATCCATCTGGATTTTGGCCGAGCTTTTCAAAATTTCTTCTCCCTCTTTGCTATTGTTCAAACCATGTTTTTTATTCTGCACTGCCCTTCTTTTGTGTTGCTGTTGCGATGAAGCATGACAGGGACCCGTGGGATTGTGCTGACTGCCAGCTGCACCTCAGGGCTGTGCCTGTGCAGCCCCATAACTCCAGCTGTCCAGCAGCATTTGCTGTCTGTGGTTAGGTGGCCTGCTGGATAGACACAGCTGGGGTCTCTTACAGTGACAGCACTGTGAAACTCTTGTTTGTTTGGCACCTGTCTGCAAAATAGACATGGTTTGCCTCTAAGTACCTGAGTGTCCTACAGCCTGCAGTGTGTTCAGTTTCACAGCTGAGCTGCCAGGGAGGGAAAAAAGCCCTATACCATTTCTGTTACACTGCCAGCATCTGTGTGCATCAATTCCTGCTAAAGATGTGCACCTTTGCCCTCATTGATGTGCACTCCCAATTCCTCTCGATAGGTGCAGGATGCTCTGATCTTCCCCAAGACCTCCTCTTTCAACAAGTGCTTCAGCCAAAAAATTGCTCTCGTCATTAGCAGACTAAGAAACACACATCTACCTACTCCATTTCCTGTCTTTTAAAAATCTTTTTCCTTTATCTTTTCTTTTTCATTTCTTGTTTTTTTTTATCTATTTGTTGTTGTTGTTGTTGTTGAGGATGGTTCTTTTACCTTGGATGGGTCAAACCCCTGCTCCAAAACATGGCCAGCAGATGCATTTAGTGCTCAGCACTACCATGCCTTCCTAGGAAGCACATAAGCAGCATCATATCAGCCTAAAGCTTGATAACTTAAAGGTAAATTAAAAGTACACACTTAAACAGATGTATATATTGCCCTATTTTTTAAGGCAGCCTCATGATCTGAAGTTCCTGACATGGTTTAACAGCTTGCTTTTGGCAATAACAAAATCTAATTTTTAATTTCTAATCGCACAGCAAGAAAGAATGAAGGACAATATCAGCAGTGGATCCGAAACATTACTGAGAATACAGATGCTTGATCCAGATAAGGCTGTTACATCCCACAAAAATAAATGGTACATGAAGTCAGTTTATGGCAATGTGGTCTCCATAGCTGGCTAAGAGCATTCTCTAGCACCATCTAGTGCTCCAAAAGCCTAGATTGTTAATAAGTGATGAGATTTAATCATTACATAGATCAATAGCATATGCAATTTTGAGCACTGTGGCGCTGAATTGATGCATATCTTGGAATACATTACATGAAAGGGTATGCATTAAATTGAGTTAAGTGTTGGCCATGAACCCAGGCAATAAAGTGTGGCATATATATTGCAGACAATGAAGATCTGTGATTTATGCTAGCTGGGCTTTGAAAGCAAGGAGCTGTATTATTAAACTATGTGTTCAGTCATTTCAGAAAATAAGAATAGATTCATAAATTTAGACTTCAGGGACTGAATTTCCCAGAATCATTTAAAATACATCTTCCTTTTCCCCAGCTCATTGCCACTTCCTTTCCAAATATCCTGTCTCTCACCAATCACGCTCCATCATCTCAATTTACATCATTTCAATTTTTGCATGACTTTAAGACAGATCAGCTTCAATCCAAGAGAAGAATTCCTAACTACTAGAAACAGAAAATGCAATAGTGATATGCAAACTCCAGCACTTCCAGCAGATGAAGGGAGAGTTGTATTTAAATAATGGATTTTCATAGAATCATAGAATCACAGGCAGCCTGGATTGAAAGGGACCTTAAAGATCATCTAGTATTCCTTCTTTGTCTATTAGATGAGGTTGTATGGAGTTATTGCTGAGCTTTACACCAAATTTGTGCAATACTTTCTGGTTGGCTGGAGGCATGGCTACATATTGCATGATGTATGTTAGCTCAGTGTGTTGAGGTCATGTCAAGCTTTCATGGAGTATGTACTTTCTACAGATATTTATAATTTCTCCGATATATTTTCCCAATAACTTCCTTTCAGAATGTTAATAAGGAAGTGATTCTCATTAAAAATCTTGCCAGCTGTCAGATTTTCTTCCTTTAGACTTCTTGTGGTACAAAAAATTTGATCTATTCTGCTGGTTTTGTATACCAAGCTGGTTTTTATTTTTTCTCCAGCACAAGTAAGCCAAAGCAAGACACTCAGAAGGTAAATGCTTTACCCATTGTTATCATCATCCTAATCCCAAAGTGATTCAGCTCATTGTTCATTTCTCAAACAGGGGTGAAGAAACCAGCAAGAGATGCACAGCAGTGCATGTTTCTCTCAAATCCTCCCAGTGTGGGTTAGTTCAGTTTTAGGGTGAGGGTTTGTGGCCTTAAGTTGCACCAGGAGAGGCTCAGGCTGGATATTGGGAAAAATTTCTTCTCTGAAAGAGTGGTGATGCATTGGCACAGGCTGCCCAGAGAGGTGGTGGGGTCACCATCCCTGGGGGTGTTCAAGAACCTTGGATATGTGATGCTGAGGGACCTGGTTTTGTGAGCAAGATGGGGTTGGGTTGTCAGTTGGATAGTTGTTCCAGTGAGTGGATCTGAAGCCAGGAGCTGAAGTGGGAGGGCATCACTCTGGAGGACACAACCTGCAATCCCTGTGGGTCCAGTGGGAAGCAGAAAAGACCTCAGATTGCAGAAGTGAGCTTTCTTACTAGAGCTTACAATTGAAGTAGAATTGCAACTGGGGTGTCTTATTAGCAGGAGGAGCTTTATTTGGAAAGAGTTTGAACCGAGACCGATCTGTTCTATTATTAATGAAATTTAGATTGTGATTTCGTGTACATGTGCACATAGCAGCAAAAGGACTCTTGGCTTAATACTTTTTGAGAGCATGACAGAGTAAGAGGGAAAAAACTCTCTTGGAAGGGATGCTTTTTGCTTTTTTCTTTTGGGGGATTTTTTAGAAATCTGAGTCAGGAGTTTGTTCCACACTAGTTGGAGTTTAAGAGCACTTCAGTGATATGAAGAATGTAGGCAATTGCAGGAAGGTAAATATCACTAGAATTCCCCAACAGAAAAAAAAAAAAAAAGAGAAAAATTATGGTCTGAATTTATATGCCATCAGAGTGTTTTATTTGTAATACTGCACATTTATTTTTAATGGAGCCCATGTTTGTTGGAAAAGATGCCAAGCAAATACATTCTCAGCTTGTGAGGTTAGGCTCTCCTGACGTAACGCAATAATTTTCCTTTGGGATCTGGGACTCAGGATTTCCCTTCTTGTGCCTGGTTCTTCAGATAGTGAAGGGCCATTACCTTCAGAGAGTTCTCTTCTTCAGAATCAGATTGTATACTTCATTCACACAAACTATGCCTGAAAAAAAAAAATTAAAAATTAGTTTATGAAATTTCCTTTGAATCAAAATAATTGGGTTCTCACTTATGAGAAGAAGTATGATTTATTGTAAACAGTTTTGTTGTTGTTGTTTGCTTTTTTTTTTTTTTTGGTGTAACTTCAGCAATACATGTCACCAAAAGACATTTGAAAAACTTGTAAAAAAAAAAAAAGGAAACCAAATGTTTAAAAAACAGTTTTTTTCTTGTCTCATTCTGATTTAATACAATATCTTCTTTTCTTTTAAAATGTATACTACCACCTATATTTTTCTTGAAGAACAGAGTGGAGCAGATCAAAAACTTTACAGTTATGGTCTTGATTTTGGCTATAAAATTTGCATCTCAATCTAAACAAGAATGTCTCCAAAGCTGTGGGTTTCAGGCTTTCATGAAATAGCAGGTGTCTGTTCAGATAAGAAAAGCAGATTCTGCCCATTACACAGACAGGAACCAGGTGCACTGCGCAGATCTGCACTGGAACTTCCTGAAAGTTTGGGAATCTGGAGCCAAAAATGCCTCTTGGATCTGACCACTGCTACGCTTCCAATTATAATAATTGTTTATTATTATTTTATAGTGTGTCAAACTGCTGTGACTGAAAACACAATCTAAAAACATATGTATTTTAATACACCAATGAGAAATATGCTAGTGAACAATTAATAGGCTAGTAAACAATGCTGTATTTTGAATAGTCATATGCCTGGCATTCAAAAAAGAGCAATGCAGCTGTTGTGTAATGCTTTATTAGAGACACTGAGTGGCTGAGGTTGGAAGCAGCTCTTGAGATCATCTAATCAAACCCCTTCCTCAAGCATAGTCACTTAGAGCAGATTGTCCAGGATCATGTCCAGTCTTGCTCTGAATTTCTCCACAGCCTCTATCATTAACCTGTTCCAATGTTTGAACACTGTAAAATAAAAAAAAATAAAAATAAAAATCATCTGTTTTTATCTGTGGCCATCGCTTTTTGTCTTCTTCTAATGAAAACAGTCTGACTCCCTTGCATTCATTCCACCCCATCAAGTATTTATGTATACCAAGATCCCCTCTGGGTCTTTTCTTCCCAGGCTGAACAGTCCCAGCTCCTTCAGTCTCTTCTCGTATGAAAGATGTTTCAGTTACTGACTTGTATTTATGACCTTGTGACTTGTATTTGTGACCTTGTGCTGGGCTCACTCCATGTTTTGAAGCTATTGTGAAGGAGAGAAAAGAAAGGCAGACTCCAATGCAAGACTTGTTGACATGTGGACACTTGTTTAGGTAAACATTGTTACAGTGGGAAAAAAATAATACAAGCTATATGATACAGGTGGGCCACTCAAAAACCCACTACAAGTAACCAATGTGTAGGGACATCTTACTGCTTAAGAAGAAAGGAGGTGATGGAGTCACCATTCCTGGAGGTTTTCAAGAAATAGATAGATGAGGTGCTGAGTGACATGGTTTAGTGGGCATAGTGGTGATGGGCTGATGGTTGTATGAGATGATCTCAATGATCTTTTCCAACCTTAATGATCCTATGATTCTAAAAGACTGATAGAGTAGAAAAGTGAGAGCAATTTATGGCTGGAAAGGTTGGTGCTCATTGGCTGCCAGGCAGGTAATGCTTGATTGTGGACTCATAAGGGTATATTTATCCTAGTGAACTCACGGTCATAACACGGGCTTCTGATACTGGTGAGCTGACGAATTCTTCTGCTATTGAGTCTGGGCTATTGAGTCTAGGCATGGCTTCAAACCCAGCCTGTACATTAGTAACGCACTCTCATAGTGACCTTGAATGATTTCATTGCTGAGTTTGCTTCAATCCTGGCCCTCCTAATGAATGTTAATTTCCACGTAGATAGAGTATCATAATAATCATTTGTCCAAGACTCATTCAACAAATTTAATTAAGACAAATACCTAGAGGTGAAAACTTTCTATTTAGTGACTCTTCTCCATATGGCAAAATTAGTTGCATTATCTGTTGGTGAAGATATCAGGTCATGAGCAGTTGAATAACTTACAAGGCAAATCTCAGCTAGTGTAAATTTGGCTTTCTACAATATTTTTGCAACTTATTTTTTAATAAGTAACAAGACCTCAGCTATGCTCTGAGCAACTCATATTTTAATAAACAAATAATTAGTTTTCCATTTTGAATGCACACCCAAAAAACGCAATTACAGATGGTGTCTGATTAGGTTAGAGCATACATATATTTCTTAGACGAGATGAGACATCAGTTACCTTGGTGGGACTACAGATATTTGCATTATTGAAGATGAAGTTGTCATCTGAGGGTGTACAAATGGCTCAGCTGCTCTTAGAAACTGAGTGGTGGAGTAACTCAAATGGCTGGTCAGAGCCTAACTGAAGCCTGACTGAAGCTTGTGTTCATAAGATATATCACATAAAATTGCTGACGTTTATAAGTAAGGAGTGGATTAATTCTGACAAAATCTTGCTTTAACATCACAGAGTCCATTTATTACCCTGTTTTTAGAGGTCTGCATCACTGCATCAACGAAGCAGTCATAACCCATCTTTCAACCTCTGCCTCCAGATGGCTTTCCATTGCCTCAAGTGTATTTACAGAGTTCTTCTGAGAAAATGGAAAAGCTGTACATGCCTGACTCATAGTGAGAGCTTTCCAGAAATGGCCAACACCTCTGTTGTGGAAAAAAATCACACCCCTGGATGACAGCATATAAAAACCTTTGTCGGAACTGTATCCAGCTCAGATAAGTTAACTAGTGCAACTGGATGAAGGCACTTTGGACTTATGCCATTTACTTAAAATAACCTTTGTTTTAGGCGCTTATGTATTGTTTTACATTTCATCTCACTTCTGTACATAAGATCTGCAGAATTTTTTCCACATTCGTGGGTTTGATTTTTAAGTGCTAAAAATCTGACGTTTGAATTTACATCAAAAACAATTGGAGCAGCACTTATTTGGGTTTATAAAGCAAATGTTTAGCTACTTAATTTCAGGCTTCACTTTTCACAAAGATCTGACTCATTTTGCCAATGTCTGAAAGATTCAGATGAATGCGGCAGTATCTCTGTTTTTGACGCGCTTTGGAACTGGGTCACACACAGATGATCCTAAAATGACTGAAATGTTCTCCTAATGCATACGTGCTGCTAATGCTTGTGCACTTTGGCCAAGACAACCCCAGGCAATGCTATAGGCTTGGGGCAGAGTGGCTGGATGACTGTGTGGAAGAAACTGACCTGGGGGTGTTGGTTGACTCTTGGGTGAAAGTGAGCCAGCAGTGTGCCCTGGTAACCAAGAGGGCTAAAGAATAGGAGAGGCATCCCACAGTACATGCTGGGTAATGAATTAGTCGTTAGTATCTGTGAAAAGTAAACCTCCAAAGTCAGTCAGTGACTATTTAGTTTCTTTCTCTGCTCCATTCTGTTCATGATAAGACTATCTTTAATGGATTATGTTTTTCTGTGGTGAATACATGATTACTCTCCACTAAACCTGCCTGCTCTCAGGGCAGGTCACTGCACCTAAGTTTGGTTCACATGAAATTAATGAAATCACAGCATAATATTTTCCATACCTCATAACATGTCCTTGCTATAGTGAGTTACAAGCTACTTGTAAAAGATTTGCTTCATCTTTTAAAAGGGGAGGAGTGGGGGTGGGGAGAGTCCCTTTCACTACCTGATTTATATGCCAAATATAAAACTAAAATGAAGAATGTGGCTGATTGCCTACAAAGTTTTATGTCAGGTGTAGAAGCCAGTGGCCCCAGTCATAAATCATGCTGCTCATTTGTAACCGTTGCAACAGATTTATACGATTTATAGCTGGGTTATTGAGCTATGTCATCGGTGTAAGCGTTTTCTTGTTAATAAAAGGCCTTTTAAGTTGAGAGATGGTTTGTAAAGAAATTGCTTATATATATATATATAAAAGATAGATATATATATGAGTGTGTGTATATATATACATACATATATATATTTGGCAGGGGGATATACCTTATTGTTTGTGTTCTATTAAAACAAAATGCTTGTGAAAATCCTGAGCCTCTCCCTGAGCTCTTACTACTTTCTTCCTTCCCTAGAGACTTGCAAAACAAGCTCCTTATTCATAAATGTGAGATGATGCTGTAAGGATGATGTTTCCGTTGATGATTCATGTAATTTACTCAGTATGTTTGATTCATCCATGAAGAAAAACAAACTCTGACTGAGGGATGGATGCTTAGGAGGATTTGACATTTGATTTTAGCTGGGTTGTACGGAGTTATAACAGGAATGGTAGAAAAACTTCCCCCGGAGCAGGAAATTAAGCCAAAATTTTGCCTGATATGAATTTGCAGAGTAAAGTGGGCTTTTGTTTGACTCTGTCTTTTGAAATTCTTCTTCCAAAGGTTTTCTTTATGTTGCAGGGTGTCGAAGTGATGCTCCTTCCAAAAGAGAAGAGATGGCACTGTATGGATAAGTGAAGAGCCTTGTGTGCACTTGTTTTATGATGCCTTAGGGCGAAAGGCTCTGAGACAGCTACTGCTGCTCACAAACTGCCATTTGCACACAAACTTCCCTGTTCATGTTCATGACAGGTAATTTCAAAGTCCCCAGAATAATGTCTCAGCATTATTTCCATTTTACACTTCAATTTCAGTTAGCAGTACCCTCTAATAACTGTTTTCATTAAAAACTGCAAATATTTATGATATAAAGAAGTCTTTCTATCATTTCATAGAAAACTGTTTTAATTAATTTTATTTTAAATTCATATGTGAAATCTCTTATAAGTAAAAACGATTATAGAGACCTCAATCCACTGTGACTTGTAACTCTGTTTTATAGAAATGCTTAAGAAAATGTCCCCCAAAGTTTATATTTGAATCTTATTTATTTTTATTTGTAAGAAATGAGAGAGGCCCTGCCCTCTGGGCCTCTGTCAGGTCATAAAACCTAAAAGCAGGGTCAGATTTCATTGTAGCAGCAGCTAGACCTGTATAACAAAGCAGAAGAAAACAAAACTCTGCTCTTACTGGATGAGATTCTATGCGAAGCCTTTAAATGCTGGAGATCATTTAGTAAAAGTTAGCTAGAAGGACAGTAATTTTTCAGTAAAATTTTAAAAATTATTTTAGTTATTTTAATTTAATGTTTCTATGAAAATAAAACATCTCTGAAAGTAAATGAAAAGAGAGGAGAAGAGAGAATTAGAAAGTAGAAGAGGGGAGAAGTGAAATGAAGAGAAAAGAGAAGAGAAGAGAAGAGAAGAGAAGAGAAGAGAAGAGAAGAGAAGAGAAGAGAAGAGAAGAGAAGAGAAGAGAAGAGAAGAGAAGAGAAGAGAAGAGAAGAGAAGAGAAGAGAAGAGAAGAGAAGAGAGCTCACTGATGATATTGAGATCTCCTATCCTTTGAAGGGATGAGACCATGTCCTTTGGCAAATCTTGCATGATATTCTAGCTGCCAGAAGATCAGGTTTGCAGCAGCTCCTCTTCAGTTCTGTAAGTTAAGCAGATAATAAAAGTGTTTTGTTGCATCTTTGGTGGGAAGAGAAGTAAGAGCTGGTTGGGCAGATATGGAGAGAAACAAGATCCTAATGCTCCTGTCAGTTACATCTATTGCAATGAGTAAGAGAAGGAGGTGAGTTTGTCCAGATGAAGGGAATGAGAACCCTGATACCCATGCTACCCTGGGGGTGTGTTGGGAGAGATCTGCTACAACCAAGTACTTGAAGACAATATCCATCCTTCACTGATTTCAACGCAGTTTGAACTGCATCTGCCTTTTTGGTCATTAACTATTTTTAGAAACAAAGTCTACATTTTCTTCTGTGCTTCATTGCACAGAAATTTGTAAAACATTTGTAAAACAACCTTGGAAACTTGATTAAAAGAAAAGAAAGAACAAAAAGAGCCTTAACATATTTTTTCTCATCCATTTGACAAATTTTGCTTTTCTGCCTCGTTTCCCACAGAGCTGCAGCCAGGATGGCTTTCCAACTTGTTGATTTCCTTCTGCCACAGTTTTTAGCATAGTATGAGCCCTGCTCTGGAGATTTGGCACAATTGATCATGCCCTCTCTGTTGCCTGCCTGTCTTGCTGCAAGAGTGAAGTAAACTCAAGGCTGAATGAGGATCCACATCCTGCAGTTGGTCTTTGCTTGTTGTAGCTACATTGAAAGTGGTTTTAAATACTGCATGCTGTTCTTTTACATTTTTAGCAGTTCTGAGTGTCCATTGCTCAATAAGCCTTTGTGGTCTCCTTGAGGGTTGACAAAAATAACTCTTGGCAGAGGATCCATGTGAACAGATGAGAACTTGCACTGATGAGAAGGTGCACAGGTGCCTACCCAGAGTAATGATCACAGAGAGGTCTCTATCAGATGGATATCACAGACTGCAATTATGTAGGAGCGAAGACATTGAAAGTCCTCCCTCATCTTGCTACAGGTTGTAAAGGTTTTTGGTATTCATTGCATTTTCATTGCTAGGGAAAACATAGTAGAATCAGTGTTGCTTTTGCCTGATGATGGATCAGGTAGTGAAAGACCAAGATCCTATGTCCGTGACATTAAAACTAGGTGATCATTATGCTCCTTTTCAACTCAAGCCATTCTGTGATTCTATGATTCTATGATTCTATGACATCCTAAAAACATGTAAGTTAATCATAAATATGCTGGTAGGCCTTAGTAATTCATTCAAATTTTGAATAACCAGTGGCCTATTTTTATTTACCAATTCACATGGTCCTTCTGCTCACCACTGCCATGACAACCTACTCCAAAATGCAGATTTGTACTTCTCCCGAATGTGTATGTCTGCCATGAAGTGAGGTCCACACCAAAGACAACTCTAAGAAGCCATAAGGACATATATATAACCATAAAATATATGGATATTCTGTATATTCTATAAATGTAGTTTAACTTTTGGGTTGTGGAGCCAGGGGTTGGATTTGATGATCACTGTATGTCCCTTTCAGGATATTCTGTGATTCTATAAGCCCCAAATCCTCATTTTCTGTTGTTGCCATCTGCAAGGACGTACCAGGATTAAGAAGTGGTGAGCCCATGGAAATCTCTGATGTTCACATGTGAGGCATCTCTCCATAAGACTGAGAGGATTGAGGAAGACAAGGTGGAAGACAGCAAAATTGATGGTAGGAGGAAGGCAACCTTCATCCCAAAGGCTATTTAAATAGTAACATAATGAAGTGATAATTTATGGCTTAGTTCTCCTCTACCTCGCACCTTGTGTGGTCCTCTGCTGTCAGACACTCTCTGAGCTGAATTCCCCACTCTCACTGTTAACAGCTTCCCAGTGTGTGAGAGCACAGATTTATTGTGGGGGAAATTGCCTTTCAACTGACTGGCTCCACGTCCTCCAAGATTTTAGAGCAGTGTTGCTCCAGAGAGATGGGTCCAGTATCAGTTTCAGCTTTAAATATTTCATTAGAGCTTTTAAAATAAACTCACCGAAAACCAAGAAAACATCACTGAAGCTAAGCTTTTATTAATAAAATACTGAACTAACTCAAGAAAAGAGTACTTGAACTATCAAGTGAACTGCTGGGCCAAGGCTGTTTCAGTGTTGAACTGAAACCAAATCGTCAGTTGTGCTAGAAGTGTAATCACCTGTTTTGTACATAAGAGAGAGGAGTTTAAGGAGTTCACTGATTACTAGTCAGGGATTTCACAAATGTCATTCAAATCCATGTGTAAAAATCTGACCTCAAATAGCTCATGTCTGAAACATAAGAACTACTGACTTAAACCCCAGTTCTTATGTTCTCATCTCACTTTGCCCTCTCTTCTAGCAGAGACACCATTCAGTCATTAACAGAACATGGTATAAAAGTGGTATAATGAGCGCTCAAAACCTGGTGACTTCTAAACACAGATGTTTCTCTGAATGTCTTTGTTTGCTTTATTTGGAGTTTTTTGGACCCGGAAAACTTTTCTATCCAACCATTTCCCATGGTTGGATCCCATCTTCGCTACTCCTCCTGTTCTCCCAGTGGTGTGTCTGGAGCTGCCAACAAGCAGATGGCAGTGATGGCAGTGCTTTTCTGACAGCTCCTCACTGTTAGGTCATTTAGGACATAGCATGCCCCTACAGAGAGGTTTCCACAACAGCAGTCTTCCCTCAGGCAAATTGGCTCATGAGGTGAAATCTTTTAGCAATGGCCAGCCTTCTTAAAATTTGTGATTTCTGTTTCCTGTGTTATGTAGCATGTATTGCTCAAGTTTTGGGGTATATCAACTATCTGAAGCCATTTAGCTTACAGTGGGAGGGATTTTGGATACTGCCATCTCTGTTCTACTGTCAGGAATCCTGCTGCCCAGGTGGAGGAGCTGAGGTTTGATATTTCCTAAAGCTAAAAAAATGACAAGCTGAAGAGAGGCTGTTATTCACCAGCTGATTTATCCGGCATTGTTTTTTTGGCAGCAGAGGGCTGCTTCTGGCTGCTCTGACCATGACTCATGGGGATGGGTTGCAGTCAGTGCACAGAGGGTTTTGGTACTGTACTTGTTGAGGTCAGGAAACCACTTGGATTTTTTTTTAGCCATTCAGACCTGGAGATGAGAATGTGTTGACATGTGCGAGATAAAGTAAAAACTGAGGGAAGCCATAGGGGTGTTTGCCAGACACGAGTTCTGTGACTCTCCCAGGACAGGAGCTTGCAAATGTGCTTAGCACCTATTTAATGCTGGCTTTTGCTCCTCAGTTGCTGCCCACAGCACAGGAATGTGCACGGCCAGTATTGACCTTCATCCTGTTTTTTGTTGGATGCAGTGAGGGTGTTTGTGTGGGTGCACTGTGGCTATGCTGACATATTGTAGCATCTGCGAGTTGCTGGGATTTCTCAGAAAAGCTACGAGAAAGCATTGCATGGAAGATGCCCCCAGCTTGGGTAATGGCCATTCCAGAAGGAGCAATGTATCTGCATGATGAGATGACACGATACTGATCTGATAAGAGTTGGGAAAGGGCCAGGGTTGCAGACTGGACATCTTCTATCAAAAAATATAGCAGGAAATGGCTGCTCTTCAGATCACTTCAGGACATGGACAGAGTTGTGGTACCTACAGTTATTCTGGGAGAAGATCAGATTTTCATTGTTTTCTATGTATCTTTTTACAGAAAGTTTAGAGGATTATGTCTCGCCTGTTTCTGGAAGACAAAGAGATAAGAAGGAATGCCTTGTGCTAATTATGGTTGTTTCCCATCTGTTTCCTTTTGAAATAATAGCTTCATGGAGAAGGCTATGTAGTATCAAGGGAGATTCTCGAGAACAGATTGGAGCAGACACATTGTGGACGGGTGTAAATATGCCCCACATGATGACAGGAAGGTCAGGAGTGCATTGTGCTCTGCTTTGAAATGTGCTGAAATAAAAAAAAAAGAACAAGTAGTCTTGGAGAATATAAAATATCTCTGCAGGGGGAAAACACGGCGTTGGACCAAGTGACCTCCAGAAGTCCCTTCCAATCTTAACCATTCAGTGAGTCTGTAATTTTATAAGTGTTAGGCAGCACTCTGGTGGCATATTTTTCCATCCCACTTGCATAAATTCATGTACTGGAATTAATAAAAAAAAGATGTCAAATAAACACACTTAGTCTTTAAAAAGAAAAAATAAAAACAAATCTACACATATAAAAGTAAGGTTGTTGTAATCTGGCCATGGATCACTGCAGCCAGATGGCATAATCTCATCATGAAAGCCATGGGTAGAATAGTACTCCTTTTCCATTTTCACTGGAGATGAATGCTGGGAAGATCCTCAGATTATTTTGATCACATAGAATTGTAGAATATTTAGAAATGGAAGAGACCTTTAAAGGTCATCTACTCCAACTCCCCTGCAATGAACAGACACGTGCACAGCTAGATCAGGTTGCCCAGGGCCTTATTAAAAATATATATTTATATATATATATTAGTATCATTAGATTTGGGGGGTATTTAGATAAAAAATATTAGTATCATAAAATAGCATTGTTTGCATTTTCCAGGTGACTAGAAACAGCAGAAATTAATCTGCCTAGCAGCAACATTTTTTCTGCTACATTCTTTTTCTGAATTGTCTTTACCATACATCTGCAAAACTACCTATAGGTTTCCCTGGACTAAGCCATTTCTTGGCCTCCTAATTTGTCCTGTATGCTCAAGTCACCCTCTTTGCACGTGCTGGCTCCCTCGTTTATGTTGGCCAAGGTGTGGAAGATGCTGAGAAAAGCTGCTTCTGTTCCTGACCCATCTTCAGCCAAGAATGATGATAAGATTGCATTTCCTCAGTTTCTGAATGCTGTTTCCATCATCTTTTGGAACAGGTTGCCCAGGGAAGAGCTGGAGTCACCACCTCTGGAGGTGTTCAAGAAATGTAGAGATGCAGCACTGAGGGACATGGTTAGTGGGAATGGTAGGTGTGGGTTGATGGCTGGGCTGAATGATCTTAATAGTCTTTTCCAACCTCGTGATTCTGTGATTCCATGATTCCTCAGAGGTGCTAAGGAGCTTTCCAGTACTAATCTCTGTAGTGAAGAAAGGCAAGCAGAAGTGATGCTCTCAAGGGACATGGCAGCATTGCTGGTGATCCCTACATGGTGAAGTTATCCTTGCCCTCAAGAATTTAAATTGGGAAGAGAGATACTGCCAGAATAACCTGAGGCAAAGGCAAACACCCAAGTGCAAATCTGGTGCCAAACAGTGTGGGATAGCAGTCAGGCACTTGCCAGCACTGAAAGTAGTGGGAGCCCATCCACTTCAACACAACAAGAACAAGTGCTCCCCAAAGTAATGTGTGATCCAAGTAGGCTTATCTGCAGCCCACTGAGCTGGATGAAAAGGTGGCCTGCATAGGTATCTTAGCATAAACTGACTATGGCTGTTATTTGTATTAGTTTCTAAGATCCTTTGCAGTGAGGCTGTGGTTGAATAATTCAGCAAAACTCCAATAGCTTTCAGAAAAAAAATAAATCAACCATCTCAGGGTATTAATGGAGTGAGAAAAGTAATTAGATCTAATTTCAAATGGCTCAGCCAATTAAGTAACAGATGTGAGAAAAGCTGTGTAATTCAGCTCTGCTCATCAAAAAACACTGCCCACAATTACAAACCTCATGCTGAGCCCCTGGAAGGCTTAGGCAAGGTTTGTTTGGGAAAGTACACAGGTTGTGCAAAGGTGTCAAGATCAAGTGCACCTTATGTTTTTCTTGTTCACGAAATTGGATCTTTCAGGTTTTGAGGCTTCAGAGATCAACTCTGCCCTGAGGCATTCCCAAGAAACCAAGGCAAACCCAACCAAACCAAGAGCTGCCACCAAGACTGAGAAGAAGCTTTCAGTTCGGAAATGGGAAATACTCTCCTCAAAAAGCAAGTGGGGAAGCTCAGCCTGCCAGATGGCAGAACCCCCATAACCGCTCACCCCTGAGCCAAAATTTGCAACAGCAGTGTTTGCAAATGAGAGGCCAGGTCCTGGTCTCAAATGTGTGTGAACTCCATGTGCAATTGTGCCACTGAATTCTGTGGGGGTAAGTGGGAATCAAGATCATATAATAAAGGCTAGAAACTGACTCTGAAACTCGGTCCTCCCTCTGCTGTGCTCTCAGGTATCATGCTCCTGTCCAGACACCATTACTTTCTTGTGTTATATTTATGCAAAAATATTATGGACAAGATGGAAATGACTACTGCAAGAGGCAAGGGCTGAGGTGCAAAGCTGTGATGGAAATGTCAAAAGATCCCCAGCACAGGAGCATGGGGAAGATATGTGATCCCTGTGGTTTTTAAAGAGGTGTACAGACTCTACAGTCAGCAGTTCATGGGCTCCATCACTTTGAATGATTGACAGACTGGTTGGCTAATGAAAGCCTGGATCAGGTCTCAGATCGACACCTCTCAGTGTACTGCAAGATCTACGCTCAGGGCAGATATCCCTGAAATTCAATGGAGATTTTATATTCATTTGACAATTTTTGTTTTTCTTTGGCTGCATAAAGGGCACTCATATCATAGATGATCAAGTGAAAGTGAAAGTTCATGTTGCAACTCACGCCATTTGCTCTGCTGGTGGGGTCACCCAGTGGCAGCATGTTTGAGAGCCTGGCATCCACCTGCATGGAAATCAGTTTAGGTCACCAGAGTAGCATCACCTTCAAGTCTAAGGACTTTTTGGTTAACAATAGCTTCTAGCCACTGTTGACCTGTGCTGAGTTTGAGTCAGTGACCCAGAGATGAAAGATTTTCTATCCCATTTTTAGTCCTCTGACTTGCTCTGCTGTAACAACAAATACCTCCCAAATATCTCGGAACTCCCAGAAATATAGCCTTAAAATAAACTTATATCACAGGCTAGTAATTACTGAATGTTTTGTATTGTTTCTCCTCTGGGAGATATATATCCCTCAGGAAATGAGTTTCTAATTGGGTAGAATAGGAGAAGCAGGGCAGCAACAACAGTGTGGGAAAGCTAAATTAATAAAAGCTTCCAGATATCTCTGGCCACCCTGTACAGAGAAGTGACAAATGACATACCTGGATGAGAGCATTTTAACTTTGGAACTCCCTGGGAGGTGCCTGGACCATCTGAGGCAGAAAAGATGGGAGTGGAGGAAGAGAGGATAGAAGTAAAAACGCTATTAGAGACCTGGTAAAAATGTATATGAAGTGGTGCACAGCAATGCTTACAAAAACAAACAAACAAACAACACCACCACCACCAACAAAACCCAGAACAAAAAACCCTTGACCATGTTACAGCAGTACCTGTGAAGAAACTTAGCTACTAATTTTTTTTTGCTTAGATTAAGAAAATACATATATGCATCCTCTTTCCTGAGGTGCTAACTAGCTAATATCAGATCCAACATTCCTTTTATGTACAGTGTACTGGAAGTCTGGATCCTGTTGACAGTGCCTATCCATTCATAGGAAGGTTGGGCTGAGCCATTCTCGAGCACTCTGTGGCTCAAAGAGACCAACAGCAATGAGGCTATATGTGAATTTTTGTGATGGTTCACCATCTCCACTGCAGTCCCTATGTTGGTCCTGTTTCTGTGAGTGAAAGAGAAGGTCTTCTCCATCCCTTCCTTGTATTTGTTTCATTTCCTACAGTGATTATATTTTATAAGCTTCAAGAATGCAAGTTATTTTCCACATTGAAAAAATATTTCAAACTTCATACATGCTAGAGTCGTTTCCAGAACAGAAAATTTGGTACAAACTTACTCGGTCCCTCTGGAAATGAAATCTAAGAGTCTACAGTAACACTTGTGTTGTTTTTACACCTGTGGCTGCTGAACACCAGAATCTTCAAGCTGCATTTCTGCTTGGAAGGGTAAGGGTCATCCTTGCTCAAAAACTGTCCCTCTGGCTTTGAACTGCTTTCCTATAGTAGAAAAGGCATTGATATATGAAGAAATGCATCTTGAGGTGGGATCTAAACTATGGGAGTTGTGTGCCAAATCATGCACATATGTTCCGTGATCATATCCCAGGTTTGGCAGAGCGGATGGCCAATTTCTTAGGGGAACCCCTGTGAAGTCTCCTTGTGAAATTTACCTTAAATAATGGAGAAATTCCTGTGTATGTAGAAGAGGAGTAATGGTGATGCAGAACTTATTTTAAATTCTCAATCTCTAAATACGTTATTTTTTTACTGTACAATTTGCCAAAGAGCCAAGAGCATTCCTACCTCTCCTGGTAGTGCCAAACCACACTGCTTAGAGATTCCCATGTTATTGAATGGTGGTGCCAGTAAAACATTATAAATCCAAAACTATATGTCGAAATGTCACCAACACAGGCTGTGTACAGACGGTATGTTCAGTCTGCTCCTTGAAGAGTCTAAGAGAATTCAAATATCTTCTGGTGTGTCCTAGGGTTAGAATCAGAGTGCAAAATATCAGGTTGGCATCAGGCAAGAATTTACCTTCCTGCAGCTGTAATTGCTTTTACTCTGGCTCATGGGAATGTAAAGTAAGATGGCACATTCCTAATTATTTAAAGTAGCCCATTTTACTTTGTTGTTGCTGTATATGAGATGTTTTCATTTCGTTTCATTTGCTTTCAGCAATAAACATCTGCAGTGTCTCCTGAGAACCTGTTTCACAGTCAATGAGATGTTGATGCTAACATGCAACCAGCTTTTTCTTATCAATACTGCTGTGTACAAGTACAGGTACATAGGGTCGATCTTCAAGAAGAAGAAATTACTTGGAACAAGATAACAAGATGAGCTCCAGTGGAGCACAAATGGGAAAATAACTGTAAAGATACACTGAAATTGGCCTGTTGCAATAATTTTTCTTTTACAGTTTTCCTCTCTTGTGCTTTTGGTCTTCATCTGTTTGAGGTGAAGCATTACTGGACCCTGTGCTCACCAGTGTGAAGAAGATCAATTAAGAGGTTAAGATGGGAGACGGTCTGGTCTATAGTGACCACACCCTGGCTGAGTTTGTGATCTCAAGGAGTATGAGCCTGGCCTGACAAAGAGTGATGTCAAGATGATAAATTTTCGGAGAGTGAACTTCTGGCTGTTTAAGGAGTTACTGGATGAGATTCCCTGAGAAGAGGGGGTAGCAAATCTTTCAAGAGAAGGTGATAAGATCATCCTAGAGAAGAGAAGGCTCTGGGAAGATCTGATAGCAGCCTTTGAGTATCTGAAGAGGGACTATAAGAAGGAAGGTGACATAATCTTCAGCAGGGTCTAAAGCAGGGTCTTGTGGTGGAATAAGGGGAAGTGGTTTCAAATGAAAAGAATGGAGATTTAGACTGGATATAAGGAAAAAGTTTTTTACAATAAGGCTAGTGAAGCACTGGCACAGGTTGCCCAGAGAGGTGGTGGATGTCCTGTCCCTGGAGATGTTCAAAGTCAGGTGGGACGAGTCTCTGAACAACTGATGCAGCTATGGGTGTCCCAGTTCATTGCAGGGGAGTTGGACTAGATGGCCTTTAAAGGTCTTTTCCAACTCAGATGATTCTGTGATTCTGTGATCACCACTTTCTACTCTGGCCCCTATTACCTCATTTCATTTTGTATCTCATGTTATGCATCTACCTACCATTTCTTTTGTAAATAGATTGTCAGCTTCTTGCATAAGGACTGCATGCATGTTCTGCATTGGCAAAGAGCTCTAGAACAGAGCATTACCAAGATATCTGATTAACATGGTCAAAATCAATAAATGTCTTGAATTCATCTTTTATTAAATTCATTCTACTCCAAGTGTTACATAATCTTAGGCAGTAAATGTAGCAGTTCTTAGAAGGACCAATCTCCTTGAACTATTTTTCCCTCTTGTTAACAATTTCAATCTCATTTCCTATTTCCGGCTCTAACTCCCGCCGATAATTCTCCTTAGCTAATATTGAAACCAAGGGGGAAAAATATATGAATAGTAGACATCCGATCCAAGCTTTGTGCAGAGAATTCAGGGATGGAATGTTCCTGAGAACAAGAGGTGTTTTTAAATAGCAGAAGATTGCTTGTTAAGGAAGAAAATTTGCACTGACACCTATATTCAGTGCTGCTGACGTTCGTTCCCACAGTGCTCTTATGTCAAATATAACCATCATCTTGAGAATGCTTTTTTTTTCATGGAGAGGTTCTCCATGCAGTGTACATCTGCACAGCAGTGTGCTGTGTGACTGCGGCCCATGCAGACATTGTCATGATGTCTTAAACACACGATCTTGAAAATACCACAGCAGTGACCAGTTTCACACAACACACTTGGTAAGCAGTATTGGCTTGGGGTGCCCTTGCCTCTTTCCCTGACTTTTAATTCTTCTACACTATACCAATTTTGTAACAAGCATTTTGCGCAGTCATTCTGAACCACATCCAGCCCCATTATTTCCAAAGAAGCACATCCCCTGTAACCTGACATAGCTCTTCATGCACAAGTAGCTGTAGGGAGACCAACTACAAGGGTTCATGGTTCAGACCAATCTCACTCTGGAGTTTCAGCTATTCCAAAGCCCACCTGAATGTTGCTGGGTGACCTGCCATGTGCTCTTTTTGCAGAAGAGACAAAAGCAAGTACTTTATTTATAGAATTATGAGTAATTTTGCTAGAGGTGGATATGGGAAGTCCTCCTTAAAAAATGATCATGACAGGTCTCTCTGATGTAGCAGTTTTATAACCAAACCTATACTGGAAATACATCAAAGAGTCATTGGCTATGAAAGAAAGGCAGGAAGGGAGTGGTCTAAGGAACTGCAGCTACACCAGTGACTCGAGCAGAGCCAAGGAATGTCCTCAGACACTGCAACTCCATTGTGCTGTTAAATTGTCAGTCTCCAGCCAGCTACTGCAGATGGCCTGGAAGTTAGCATGGCCAAGGACCAATCCCCACAGCAGCTTGGCTGTGGCCAACCTGCTCTGTAGGACAGCAGTACAAACTCAGATGGATGTGTGCCAGTGGGCCAGGAGGTCATTTTGAGTGTGAGCATCAGGATGGTGTGCTGTTAATAGGAGAAGAAATTTGCATTTGGTAGGTTTCAGTTTCTTCATTGAGGTTCCAAGATTTCTCTGCATGAATGGAGAGGTTTTGTGCATCTCTGAGCTTTTTATGCAGATCTGGAAGTATAATTTAGGCTTTACAGAGTTTTTTAATCTCAAGTTACATGAAGATCTGTCTCTTAGTGCACGTCAATGCCTGCCTGGAGCTCAGCATTTCTTCCACTGGATGCTCAGCTACTACAGAACCAGGCTGTGCAGTCCTGCTCCTCTAAGCATGCAGTAACTCTGCCTCTGATGGCCCTGTCTGGGGATGCAGGACCCCAAGCCGTACTATAATTCAGAGTTGGGTGTGCATCTTCTTCCTTCTGAGCCCTGGTCCCCTACTCTCTAACAAAGTATTCACCGCTGCTGACTTCAGATCTCCACATTTATTTGTTTGTTTTAATGCATCCTTGTTAATCTGCTTCCCTGTGGGACAGCTATCTCTCTCAGAAGCTCTACATTTAGCACTTCTTGCAGCAGCATAGGAGCCTTTTTTTTTTTTTTTTTTTACAAAGCCAGCTGGGTTAGGAGTCCATAGTACAAAGTGAAGAAGCAGAGTTTAGGGACATATCCAAGCTGGAAGTGTAACTCACTTCTGTGTCTATTATAGTACGAGCTGTCAAAATCTCTCCATCCATTGCTCACGAGACAGCCAGTCCTTCCTGCAGAATCCCTGCACTCTGACACAGCTCCATGCCATTCCCTCAGATCCTGTCATTTTCACCAGAGAGCAAAGATCAGCACTGCCCTCTGAGCTCCCTGTGAGGAGCTGTAACCACCATGAGGCCTCCCCTCATCCTTCTCTGCTCTGGGCTGAACAAACTGAGGGATGTCAGCCATTCCTCATACATCTTGCCCTCTAAAGCCATCACTATCAAGCTGAAGCCATCCTTTGATAAGGTCTTGTGTTTGGCTTTACCTGAGCCAGTTGTAACTTGTTTCCTCCTAGGTTGCTCAAAGCTGTGTTATTTAGAGCCAAAGGAGGTTGTGTGTGATGTGGTTTGTAGGTAAAGGCCTGAGAAGTCTGGTCTGTGGGAATAATGAAGGTGGGAGTCTGATGAGTAAGGCAGTCACTGGAGAGCTTCAGGATTGAGCTAAAACTTTGCCTAATGGCTGAGGGCTAGAGAGGTTATTTACAGATAGGGTTATTTACAGCTACATGGAAGCAATAAGTCAGGGTTTCAAAGAGAGAGAAGATACTGCTCATCTGCCTATAATGAAAATGGTGCATGCTACTTCCTTTGATTCCTATTGAGAATTCGAATTCTAGTAAGTCTCATTCTGAAAATCAGCAGTGATAGTCAATGTCCTCCTTGCATCGAATGCTTTGTTTCCTCTTTTTCCATTAGCTGCATATACACAAGAGGAAGTCCCAGAAAGACTCCAAATTACTTGCCTTGAGCCATAGAATAGAGATTCTCTTTCTAAAGAAAAAAAAATCATGGTGAATAAAATGGATTATGAAACTAGAGCATACAATGGTTTAAATTGTTGTATTCTCACTAACGTGTCCTGGGAATTACTTCATTCAAAAGCACAGAGTTTCTGGGATATACCTTTTGCTGGGTTTTTGTTGTTATTCTGTTTTAAATTGCAACATAGGATTTTGTAAAAGCAAATTAATTTTTTGTGCTGTGCAAATCAATACGTGCTTATAGTGCCTAAGTGGAAAGACTGATTTTGTCTTTATCATAACTAATTTTTTAATGGAAATTAATGTTCAGTTGTAAATTCATCTTCAAAAAATTTGCTTGAAGGCACTGATTTAATTTGATAAGTAAAACAACAATCAACTGTTTTCATTACTTGCAGGTCCAAAATAATAGCTGGAATCTATGTTAGTGATGCTTTTTCATTTGAAATAAATGCTTTTGCTCTGTCTTGCTTTATGGTGCTGATCATGAAGTCAGTAAAGTTGGAAAAAACAATAAGATCATCTAGTTCAACCATCAGCCCATGACTGCTCTAGACCGTGTTACTCGGTGCCACATCTACCCTGTTCTTGAAAATCTTCAGGGATGGTGACTCCACCACCCCTTTTGATCAGCTTTAAGGTCAGCTGACCTGAGCAGGGTATCCTGATCCCAGTAGGTTTCATCAGCACTTTATAGGACTAGGACTAGCCTTAGCAAAAGTCAGAAGTGATCAGAGTATCTATTAAACTGTTGGTAGCTCTGGGAGCTGAGGAGTGCTCTTCCAAGCAGAGACCAAACAAGCCAGGAGGGAGAGGTCATATGTGCAAGCTGTAAATGTGAGCCCTAGGTGCTCACAGGAGGTTATGGCATAATCATAGAAGATTTGGGTCAGGTACATGCCTATTGGTCTCTCCTACCATTCATGCCAGTGTCCCTTGTCTTCCTGATCCTGTGGTAGTAGGGTGAGGATGTGATGGGTGGCAAAGTCTTGCTTGTGTAGAATGAAGAAGGGGATGGGGCTGGGAGGCAGTGAAGGAAAAAACTACGGATATCTCTGTAACAAAGAGAAATCAGCAAAGGAACTCTGGTTTCTTTAAGAAGGGTATGGCATGCCATATCTGGAGAGTGATTGTTTTCTTGACAACCTTCCCCAGAAGAGAATTGGCTTGGGAGGCCCATGAACTTCTGACTCAAGCCGTCAAATAGGAGCCATGCAGTTTGCTGCTGGGGCTGAAGGAGGTTTGCAGACAGGCCTGCACTTTCTCAAAGGCTTTTGGAGGCCTGTGGAGCTGGATGGAAGAAGCATCAGGGAAGGGCTGCCAGCTGGATCAGCTCCATTGTGTACAGCCTATGCTGGCTCCTATGTCCTGGCTCCTTGCTGGCAGTTTCCACTGCTCCACCTAGGTTGCCCTCTACAGCAGAATTGCCAGGTCAGAACCTGAACCAATGGTTGAGCAACAGGTGAGAAGGAATAGTTAACACAGGGAGCTCAGGTGCAAAAAATGCACCTGAGTGACCAGAAGGGGTGGAGCCTGGATCCATCCCTCCTCACCTTCATTTAAGTGTTAGCAGCTGAGAGAGCAGCATCTCTCTGGATAGAAACCGTGCTTCTCTCAAGTTGTCACTGGTAATCAGAAGGGGTGAGTTGATTTTTCTTCTTCTTCTTTTTTTTTTTTTTTTTACCTACTGTTGTTCTCTTGGGTTGTATCCCATTGGAAGGCACTATCATCACCTTCCTTTGCAATGTACCCTCTAAGAGAAAGTCTTGCCAAGGTTCCTAAAAGTCCAGAAGCAATAACTGAAAGGGACATTTTTTTCCCCAGTTCTCTTGCATGGGTGAGAGTGGTAGATCTCTGTCTTTTCAGTGTCCTTTCAGATGCTGCAGGCAGTTCTTACTTCTGTGAAAAGATTTACTTTCTTATGTTCTGAACAACAAAAAGCACAGAGCCTTCTGGAGACAGGATCTCACGAAGAAGGCTCTCCAGGCCTTGTGTCTGCCAAAATTGGGGAAGAGGCACTTGGAGGATGCCCAGTGTGGAGCAGCAACCCACCTTGGCAGAGGGTAGGGGCCATGATATTTGCCACCAACCAATCTGATGGAAAGCTGAAGAGCAGCCAATTTGGGTGAGAAATAGGGAGCCTGAGATGGGCTCTGGAACTTCATTTTGTATACCTGAGAATGTGAGTGGCCAAAAACACCACTGATTCCAGTGGGTGCTGGCAGTGTTGTTCATGAACTGCTTCCAGGCAGAGAGTTCTTGTTATTTTCCATTGGAAAATGCCAATTCCTTACAATGGAAATGCTCTGCAGGGCTGTATTGCCTCTGTGATGCTGTGAGAGAAGCCAGGCTGCTTTCTTACCCAACTCTTTGGCTCCTCACAGCCCATCCTGGCAGAATGCTTTAACCCTCCATCCCATCCTTCTCCACAGCCAAGCTCCTGCTGACCTGTGAAGGCAACACAGCCATGCAGTTTTTCACTCTCCAATTAGATTATTGGCCCAGGCACCAGAACAGCTTTTCTTCCTAATTGTGAAATTTCTGGAAAAAAATCTACCACTGATTAATTTCCTTCCTGTCTTTGCGCTGGTTGGGGGAGATGCTGGATCAGTGCTTCCTGGTTTCCTACTTGGAAGCTGGTTTGTTTCCAGGCAAACGGTATTTAAATGGTGCCTGGAAGGATGCTAATAAAGTAACTTACTATAGGGAAATACTTTGGAATCCTCTTTTAGAGGGAGCTCAGTGCTTTTGACTTGAAGCTGTCAGTAAATATGTGGCTCTGTGATAAGCTCTCTGTCTTGATCCTAAAGTGGTGGAAAACCTGAGTGTTTTTTACTTCTGCAAGCCATCCTAGCGATGGCATGAGGATGTAGTCTGGTTTCTTCATATTGTTTTTTTCCCCTGTAAAGGAAGGGATTCCTGGGCTGAGGGCCTGCAGCTAAAATCTTATTTGCCCTTTGCAAAGACAGAAAGCAAATAACTCATGCCCGAGATATACCTGAACAGTGCTTCCAAACAGAAGCAGTTTTCTGCTTTAAATATCATAACCCTGGCTTTCTTATGGACCAGCCTGAGATGTAAACAAACAAACAAACAAAAAAAGCCAATCCACAATTTCAGATGTTTTGAAAACCTATTTCAGCTCAAATTCAGAGCAGTCCTGTTCATGATTACTTTTCTTAATAAATGAGCACTGTTAGCATCTGGTGTGAAGTCCCCAGGCTGAGAACAACCTATCTGCAGCAATGAGAGCTGAGCCAAAGTCGGAGCAGTCTGGGCTGAGCCAAATGTGGTGGGAGAAAAAAAAATAAAAATCAGAGATGGAAAAATTAATTGCATGTTTAAAAAAAAAAAAAAAAAGAAAAGAAAATGCAATAAACCCCAAAATATTCCAGCTTCCATCACCTCAGGATTTCACAACTGGCAGGGAGATTTTAATAAACTAATTAGGGGCCATGGCAAATCGTGGAGGTGTTTTTGTTGTAGTAGTTGAGTAGAACTCAACAGTGTCTGGTTTTTGGTAGCCAGGACTTGTAGTTTTTTCCACCAGACAATGTTATAAATGTAGAGTGTTCCTTACCTTGTCTCTATTGAGATATTGCTGATTGTGAGTGAGACTCTGTTTTAGAGCTCTGATTTTGATAGAATTTTAGAGCTCTGATTTTGATAGAATTTTAGAGCTCTGATTTTGATAGAATTTTAGAGCTCTGATTTTGATAGAATTTTCTCTTTCATACATATTTTATATATGTGTATATATATATATATATATATATATATATGTGTATATATGTGTGTATATATAAATTACTCGGAGCCTGGAGTTAGGTATGAGAGCACAAACACCTCCAGTGATTTAGGGATTTAATTTGCTGCTTCTCAGGTGTGCAGCAAGAGGTTGGGATCTCCTTGGCAGGTCCATGCTGCAGCATGGTGATGCTTGCAAGCACAGATAAACATTGCCTACTTCTCCTTAAGCAGTATCTCGCTCTGAATTATCCCAGTGATTTAGCTCCCACTAGAGCATTGGTTTTAGTTCCACTTTGCTTTATTGCAGCTGTGTTTAATTGATTAAACACCAGGATGGGGCTGTGTAATGAGGCTGCTTAAGTGTAATGAAACCCACACTTTGTTGAAAACTAATGTTTTGTCTGCAGACACTGGAAAAATTGCTAAGAAAACACTTCAAAACTGTTAGATATAAGGTCCTGTGCAAACTTAGGAATTTGGGGAGCTACAGAAGTAGTAGTCTACATATTTCCTCCTGTGTTCATCCAGGGATTCTCCAAGAAATTCCTTCCCCAAAATGAATTTCAGGGAGCTTGAGTTTTTAAAACATACAGCTCTGCAGTAGCTGCAATTGGGGATGGCTGTTACTGAGGTGTATTTTTGTCTGTCCTCACTTTCACATGAAGCACAGTCCTTGTGTGACTTTGGTTTTTGGTTTAGCTCTTCCCTTCCTGGGTGTTATTTCAGAGTGTAGTTGATGTTAGCCACCTGGGTGCCTCCTGACCACTTTTTGCTGTGTGTGGAGGCTGCTGCTGGTTTATTTTGCAAGCAGAGCTCAGGAGGCTGCTGTGCACTGCATGCCAGCAGCCTCTTTACCGGCCTTGTGGACACATCTGTAGTAGGAGACCTGAACTAAACAGTTCAGGCTTTCATCCTTGCTCAGTGCCTACCGGAAAGGGGGTTATAAGTTAGAATAGCCCTGCTACATCTTTATCTTCAGTGGCTGTATTTCTTGCAACCCTCTGCAAAACCCCTCTGAAGCAGCCAGAGGAAACTTGGGTTTGTCCACCAGGTGGTACTGTTAAGCTGCTGTAAAGATTGGATCGTTCTATCCCAAACACAACCAGTTCTCCCCTTTGGCTCGAGCTTTTAAAAGCTTTGCACCTTCATGTACCAAGCTGAAGCCAGAACCCTGCTAATTATTAGGGCTGTGTCTGAATGAGTCCAGTGTTCACGCTGGACTTCCCTTCACACTGAAGACCAAATGATCTTGGTTTTTCCACCCCTAACAAAAGGGCTGGGCTGAGTTCTGGGAGACCAGAGTAACTGTGTGCCATTGGGATCGGCACTTTTATTCAGATGTTTTCTATAACAACAGTTTAACTCCATGATGGATGTGGAAAAGTGCACTGGTTTTAAAGTGTAAAGGGTTTTACTAAGATCTTGTACCCCTAGCCTGGTGTGCACCTTTCCTCCTGCAGTAACAGGAGGGGACAATCGAAGGCCCTGTTAGGGCTGCTGGTACTGCTGTCTCTATGTTCTCTGTTCATAGAATCACAGAACTATAGAATTGTTTGTGTTGAAAGGGACTCCTAAAGGCCATCTGGTCCAATGCCCCTGCAATGCACACGGACACCTACAGCTCCATCAGGTGCTCAGAGCCCTTCCAGCCTGACCTTCAGTGTCTCCAAGGACAGGTCATCCACCACCTCTCTGGGCAACCTGGGTTGATAGTTGGACTGGATGACCTTAGTGTTTGTTTTTTTTTCTGACCTCAGTTGTCTTTTTGATAGTGAGTCTATGAAGTAGAGATGCCCTTGCCTTATTGCTGTTAACCATGGGATGAGTGCAATCATTGAGGTTTTGGAAACTCTAATATGAACAGGACATGTTTAACTCATTGGGTTGGCGTGCTGAATTCTTGTCTTGGCTCTCACTGTTCATGGCTGCATGATGTTAGGATGTGTGGGGAGGGGAGGAGGGGATACTGAACAGAAAGGCTCCAGGTGGGAACGAGCAGAAGAAATTCCTTGTGCCAATGTGTAAATGGAGAAATCATTTCCTCCTTTAGAGACGCTCTGTGAGGCAGATCTTGAATTCTTTTTTTTTTTTTTAATGTAGCATCATGTTGAGGCCCTTGATCCTCTTACACGGTTCTGTATGGGGTGGTAGCTCTCAAACCAGATCAGAGTTACCCACAGAAAAGCTGTGTGGCAGGCAATGGGAGCCAGCCTGATGTCATTTGTAAATGCTCATTCCTGCTTTCCTTCAATTTAATTTCTTCCAGGCTTAATTTGCCAGTGCCCCATCCATAACCTCACCCACTGTTCTCCAGAGCTGCCTCTCTATACTCAGCTCCCTGGCCACATCTTGGCTGTGTTTGTGGACCTGGGGAACAAGTTTCACAAGTTTCCGGCTGCATAATGTCTTGCTGAAGGGATTTGGTTCCCATGTATCAATATCAGTGTTGCAAACACTAGGATCGTGGGATGTTTTTTCAATTCAGGACTCCTTTGTACCAGTTGTTTTGCTCTCCTCTTAAATTTCTGTCTATTGTGAATCTTCTTTTGGCAAAACATACCCACATCACTCCTCATAATGATAACATTCATCTGTGTTTTGTCCAATTCCTTTTTAGGCCTGCAGAAGCAACACCTAAAATCCCTCACAATTGAAACACTTTCTGGTTTGAACAACAGATTTGTCTGCCTCCCTTTTATTGTGCATTTCCCTACTGTGTGACAGATGATTCATATCATCCCTTTTATCCTCTCTGTTTCTCTTCTTAAAAACTGAAAAGAGAACCAGTGTTTCTTCAGTGCAGTTGCACAACCAGGAGAGGCATTACCAGCATGTCCTTTGGCTTTCAGTGCTCAGAACATTGTGCAAAGCCCTAGTGGGCTCTGTGTGATGCACATCTTTGCTTTAACATCTGACTACTGGGGCTGGGTAACACAATACACCCACATGTTCCCATTAAATGGCACCTGAATTAGAATCACTGACATTCTCTAAATTAATACTTCATTTAAAGGCTTTTCCTGCCTGTTTTGTGCTTAACAAAGATGCCCAGCAGTGGGGGAAATGGAGTTTAGTATTTCAGCCTGCTGCTCTAAAGAAACCAAGCTATGTGGGAATCAGATTTGCCCTGAAATACTTCTCTCTGCTTTTGTGAACCTGACTTTGGACGGTAGTACTCGAGAATTGATGATCAAAGCCCAGCATACTTACTGTAAATATGCAGAATCAAGGATGCTAACAGTGCCATGGAGTACATTTGCAAACCTGTTTTTGTATGAACTGTCCATATGCAACATTATTCTACAGTATGTTTCTATGAAGTCATATACATACTGTAGCTCAAGACTGCTTCTTGCAGCTGTAGGCTTGAAAGCTCTCATAATTTCATCACCAAGGGACCTTACAGTGGAAGCATCCAACTGCCAGAGCCCTAGAGAGGGCAGTGACCTTGGTCTGTGAAAGCAGCCTTATGCCTTCACGAAGTGGAGACCTGCCACCCTTCTGTCATGCTATGTCCATATATATTATTTTCTGTTCCCCAGACTTCTTGGTAGCTGCTACTCAGTATTTTTTACTCATTATTATTATTTTAACTCATTATTGCCTTTATTATATATTTTTTAGTTTGTCTAGTCTCCTGTCTGCTCACCCTTGCTGGAGGACATATACCCAGTGGTGAAAGCTCTACTAAGGATAAACTTGTGGCATGCTGGAGACCATATTTTGCTTGGATGTCACCTGAGATGAAGGACTGTCCTTTGTAGAGTGGGGAAAATATTGTTTCCCTGCTTTCAGAATGGTTGTCAAAAGGCTGTGAGGCAATGGTCCATGCAGTGGTGCCCAGGTCTGGAGGGAGGAGGCAGCAAATCCACCCTACAGCTCATTAGTTTTGAGAAATGCTTCAGAGTTCATAGAGTGCTTCCTGGAAAGTGGCTTTGAAGGGCCATTTTCCACTTTCAAACAGTAAATGAGTGTTTTTTGAGTGAGGTTTTCTGTGCCTCATTTTGGGAATTGATATCTGTCTCATGTCTAAGGAAAGCTGGAGAAAATTGTAGCTTCAACCCAGAGCAAACCAAAAAGGTTTTGGCTTCTCAGTTGGATGGCTAAACTGACAGATTAATTATTCACAGTCTTGTGCACTGCAAATGGATTACTTTTTCCAAGAGTTCAAGGGAGCCATGGTTGGTTGGATGAGACCTGTGGTGTTTCTTGTCATCACAGCTGGTGTTGAAATTGCTACATGCAAGAGCGCGCAACTTGATTCCTATGAGAGCCTGTGTAGTCTATTGTTTTCTGCATATTATACAGGGCCAGTATGCAAAGTAGAAAGAAAAATCAAGGAGAGGTTTTTCAAGAAAAAAAAACTACTTACTTTTTTTTTTAAGCTATATGACCATTGCTTCTCTACCTAAGGTGTGAGCATAGAACTCAGCTGGGGAATTGGGTATTGTTTGCAGATCACTCAATGAAGGGGACAAACTGGCCTACTGAGTGCTTTCCTTTTGGCTGGACCCTCAACTTTCTGAGTGGAATAATTTCAGAATATGGCAATGTCATAAGCAATATTTGAAGAGCAGTGGTGGGGAGTGTAGTTCAAGTTCTCAAAAGCATCATGGCTGATCTCCTCCCAGTACCCATAATATTAAATGTGGGGGAGGGGAAGGGCAAAATGAATAGGCTGGTTTAAATTAGGAATTAAAGAGCTTCTTTGTGCAGGGAGGCAGCAAGCAGTGGGATTGTGCTGCCACAGGATGTTGTGGAGACTGTCAGCTCCAAGGAGGAGGTGGACAAATTCATTGACAGTGAACAGACTCAGGCCGTACTGATGTGACAAGTGACAAGTGCTGGCTGGAAATGTGGAACATTTTCTCTAAGTATTTGTACAGCCAGAGCTTGGCTGTTTGTGGAGCAGGAATATTAAACCAAGGCAAGTTTGCCCAAGCTGAATTCATTTGCAGCCTTCAAGGAAAACGCGTATGGAAAACCTGTTGGAGCTGATCCACCTCCAGCATCTTCTCTGTGCTTGGCAGCCCCAGCTGCCCTGCTGTCCCGTGGCCTCATTCTCCTGGGCATGGCACCATCAAAGGCAGCCTCTTGTGTAGCTGTGATGAGGCATCATGGATGATGGGCTGTCCCTGCTTGAGGATGGGTTGGAACAAGGGGTTTGTAGGGCATGATATGAGGAAGTGGTATCATGCAACTGGCTGCTGCTGGACTTTGCTCTTGCTGATGCGTGCGCAGTGCAGGAAGACAATCTTTCCATTTGAACATCACCCTTCATAACACCACTGTCCTTGAGAGAAATAACAGAGTCCATTTTTCATCTGGCCAGGGTTATTTTGGTGTGGCACCGTGTTCCATCATGCTACCTAAATGTGTGAATGAGCTATGGGGTGAAGCTGGGGTGAATAGACCCAGCTCTGTTCCTGAATGACTGCGGAAAATTCCTTCAGAGGTGTTATGTGTACACAGAGGCTATTGCAGGCTTCCTGAAGGCTGCTACACCTTCCCTCATTGATGAGCCCGTGGGGTTTTGCACACGGGATTATTACAGGGTGCCCTTTTAGCCCCTTCTCACACGACACCATTTGCATTTGTTCTCCCTCTGGAGAACAGGAGGGAGAGAACAGTGAGATATTCAGGGGGTTAAAACGCCTGCACTTAACAAAAATGAAAGGGGATCTCATGCCAACTGTGTGATTCGCACTTTCCTTGCTTTGTGTGCAACATCAGGGCTCTCCCCCTGCTCTCTTTTAGGTGATTAATTCCACCTCCTGCTAAATGGATTTACAATTAAAATGGGCTTATTTGTAGCGGCCACTGAATTTCACCCCTCCCCCTCTTTTTTTATTTAAAAAAAAATAATTGAAAACATACCCCAACTCAAGCTGCCTGTAAGTATTAATTTTCATTTCCACAGAATGCTCTGTCTCCAGGGCAAGGAAGGAAATTCCAGAGAGTTAGCCAAGACAATCAGGGTTAATGTGCTCTTTAAGAAGTGTGGTGCAAGCAGGACCCTCTCTTTCCCATTCAAAGGTCAGTTCAGCTGCTGGGACACTGGTTTTGGTACAGCAGGGTTGGATCATGGGGCTGCATTTTGCCCAGAACGGGATTTGGAAGACCATAGACCTTGTGCAACAGCTATGGGAATTGCTGTGCGACTTTTCATGTTGTCTGCATGTTGTTCAGAGGGAGAACACGTGCTTCTTCATGGCTGAGCAAAGGCTGTTCGTGGTCATGTGGGGGTATCAGAGTAGGGAGAATGTTGTTGTGCAATGATGACTTTAAAAAATGTTTTATGGGGTTGGTACTTCTGGGATGTCCACCTATCTCCTCTCCCCTTGACATTCAAAAGACCAAGTATAGACCCTTTGGGTGAAAGTGTTTCATTCAGCTCAGTTTGAGCTGCTTCAGCAAAGGTGCATCAGTAACAAGAGGAAACGGTTCCCATCCCTGGAGACATTCAAGCCCAAGTTGGATATGAGGCCCTGGGCAACCTGATCTGGTGACATTATAAAAGTTCTCCTCTTCTTTCCCACAACTACTTTAGAGTTGATGATGTAATTAGAGATGTTTTTTTGTGCAATGGTAGAAAACCCTCCAAGTGAAACTAACTTGTTGATCCTCCACCTCTCTTTAGTTAATCAAATTTGTTTTTTAGGTCTTGCTCTGTTCACTAACTTGTTCCCATCCTGCAAATAGGCAGGAACACAGAGTTCTGCCTGCATGATAAGCTTTCAGGATCATTCAAACTCTTCTCGTGCTGCTGGTCCAAATAGCTGACCTGCAGAGGAGTCCCAGGGCTGGTAAGAACATTTACAGACCCACTGCAGATACTCAGGGCAGCAGCATAAAGCCTGAGCCAGAGAAATGAGGGCTGTATTTTCTCCCCCTCTTCTTATCTAATGTGAACAGTGCAGATAAGAGATGACATTGGTGAATTTTTGACTTTTTTTTCCTAATGGAAAAGCTAAAGTAATGTTTAAGTTGAGTTACAAGTTAGAGCTGCCTTACCCCATAGCCCTCATGGAAACCTATACTAGCTGAGGCTGGGAGGGACCTCTGGGTCCTTCTGGCCTGGCTTCTGGCTTCACCCAGAGCAGAGTTCCAGGCAGATTTTGGAGATCCTGGGAAGGAAGATATAGTTTGGGTAAGTAGTGCTTTTGAAAGCATATCCTGCATTGACAGCTACATGCAGAAGAATTTTGGAAAGATGTCCAGTAGCACTAATGCCTGCTTGCATGACCTGTGCTGCTCCTGTTTCCTCTGGACAAGGAGTGGCTTTAGAAAAAGAGGGCTTTTCCATAGAATCATTTGAGTTAGAAGGGACCTTTAGAGGCCATCTGAATCAGCTCCCTTATAAGGATCAGGTACATCTACAGCTCCATCAGGTACTCAGAGCTCCATCCAGCCTGATCTTGAGTGTCTCCAGGCACTGTGTCTCCAGCTCACTTAATTTTGAGACATTACACAAAAGCAGTAGACTTGTTTTTCAGCAGTTGTGCAAGATCTGTTTTCCTGTGTTCTTACTGATACAAGTGGTAAAGCTGGTTGTATGCAGTTGCTATAAGGCTGATCTCATGGCTTGATAATTAACAATCAAACTTTAAAACATTGTGTGTCACTAGGAGAATTGAAAGAGCAGAGCGGTGTGTCAGTTTGGGCATCTGTTTATTGCCATACACTTCAAATAGAGAAATATTTTCATTCACAGAATCGTTAAGTTTGGAAAACACCACTGAAATCATGTAGTCCAACCATCAACCCATCTCCACCATGCCCTCTAACCGTGTTCCTCAGTGCCACATATCCATGTTTCTTGAATACCTCTAGAGATGGTGACTCCACCAGTTTCCTGACCAGCCTGTGCCAATGCATTACCACTCTTTCTGAGAAGAAAACTTCTCTTTGCATGATTTAAGGCCATTACCTCTTATCGTATCGCTAGTTACCTGGGAGAAGGGGCCAACTGTTGAAATGCACTGGGCTGTTAGCACTGATAGAACATCATCTGCATCAATTTTCAGAAATACCTACACCTTATACAAAAAAAGGGCATTGAAAATCTCTGCAGTTACACTAGTGAGTAGTAGTAATTTATTCTTTGTTCTTCAAAGTATGTAAATAGTATTCTGAGAATGTTGTTTTTTTTTTTACGTGTGAATCCAATTCCTTTGACCATAAACTTCCTGGCAGATTTTCTCATTTGTTAATGAAAAGCTGAGGTCCTACTTGTGGTGAAGGAAAGAACTGCGCACAACTACCAAGAAATGGGATGGGGATCACTGGAGATCACTCTGTCCAATCCTCAAAGCATCAACATCAAATTTATCAGCATCAAACTGCCATCAAATGCAAGGTCTCTGAACAGTGGTGTTCTGAAATTTTCCTGAATTAATTTGCTTTGTTTATATTTGGTATGATGATCCTCCATGCTGACTTGTGTGGTTATGACAAGGGTGCAACTTAAGGCAGTTTGTGGCTCTTCAATTCTGTGCTCCTGCACCTTCAACCTGTGTATATAAGTTCAATGTAAACTGAAGGTGCTACTTCCCTTACAGCACTAAGACTGAACCCTCTGTAGCCTGTGCACATTGTGATGCTTTGCCCCTGAGAGAATGGCAACAAATAACTTGCAGAACAACTATCTGCAGCTTAGAGACTTGACTGATATCTCTTTTCTATACAGTACAGAAAACTTTGGTTTTGTGGCGTCAAAATGGTGTCTCCAGCCAAGTTACTTCTCACAGAGTTATTGTTTTTTCTACCCTTGCAGGAGCAGATTTGATTAGGAGTCTGGGGTATTACTTTGACAATGGTGAATAGTAGCACTTTATTCCTACTCAGTCTTTACCCAGAGTCAATCAGTCTAATAAAATACATATTTATATAGCATGCCAAAAAGTGATTATGTCAAATACTGAACTTCTGTATGCAAAAAAAAAAAAAAAAAAAAAAAAAAATCCAGGTTAGAGAAAGAGTGACTTTATGAAGTTGTCATTTATATAGAATCAGGCCAGGAAATTACTCTATGCGTAGAGTCAAACTAAATAGGTAAAAAAGAGGAGAAGGAGAAATGCAGTCTGTTCCCTTGTTCTGGTCCCCTTTGTGCTGGACCAGCCCAGCTTGAGGATGAGTCTACTTCTAAAACCTTTGTCCTTGTGCACCCAGGTCTTTGTGGCCCCCATGTTAACAAATGTGATGTAGACCTTTTTAAAAGCTCATTTGTATTTGGTCAGTCAGTAGGTTTATTCTGTCCAGGCTCCAGCTGTGCAAATCTTGCCATGGATAAAGACTTCCTTGTGAGCAGTGATGTTCACTGCTGTCAGTGTCCTGCTCAAAAATCCCCTTCAGCTGATTACAAAAATAAAAATACAAAATTTCAAAACATTACAAATGGACCCCAAGCAGCATTGTAATCCTCAGAGAGGGGATTTAGCAAGCTGTTCTGAAAGCTTCGCAGCAGCTGAGTTTTGTGAAAATTAACTATCACTGCTGTTCACAGTGTAGGTATACAGGTCAAGAGCAGCACGTGCTGGTCAGTGAGGAATGTACTGATGTGCAATACTTAAAATTGAATTAAAGGTCCTCATTACATGGTCACAGTGGCTTTTCAAGTAACACACATTTCTGCTACTGCACTGTAGCTCTGCAAGTCGAAGGCTCTAAACCAGCAGTTTACAAGAAAAAGCTGCAGTTTTCCTTCTTCAAACTGGTAAAGCTTAGAAAAGTTGAAAATTGTCCAAGCAGTTCTGGGATTTGTATTGGACCCGTGGGGTTGGATACAGCAAGGCTCAGCAGGTTGTGTGGTGGTGGTGAGGGACAGCTGGATGTCTCTGCGCTCTTCCGTCCCCCACGGCTGCAGCTGTTGGAGAAGGAAATAATCTGGGGTCGGTACAGGGGGCTGGGTAGATGAAATCAACCTCCCCTGCCCAGCTTAGGGGCTCCCACCTCCTCCTCATTGCTCAGTAAGAAATAGCTGTGGCCATTTGTCATCCCCTGTTTGCCTGTTGTCTGTGCAATTGGAACTACGGTTCCAGATTCCTTCACCAAAGGCATTGCTCAATGGGATGTATGCTCCAGCTGCTGATAGCAACACAGCCAAGATTTGCTCATCCACGTGGTCAATTTTGCCTCTTTATCCTCTTTGCTTTCCAACTCCCTCTTGCAGTTTTCTGGATCTTGACGTTTACACTCAGAAGCTTTTGGTGTGGTTCTAACAGCCTTCTGCATCCGGGGGGTATTGCTGGAGTAATCACTGGTCTACAGTCTTTATTTTAAATCAGTGCTAGTGAAGTGACTGAAAAAGGTGAAAGATCATTCTCTTGAACAGGGATAATGATTTCCACAGTAGGCTGAGACCTCTTAATGGACCTCCTTATTGACCTTATCGTGTCACTTTGCTATTTCCCCCTGGTTTCCAACCACACAGCGTATGGGGAGATATGGTGCTGACATAACCCTCTTCTCACAGCAGAGTGCTGTCATTATGCCTGCTAGAAACCCAGTTGGACTGGAAAGGGAAGGAGCACCAAAAAACACATGCCAAGACCATGGTCTTACAGAAAACAGGCTGTGGAACCTGGTTCAGAAGCTGTCATCTTCAGATTGCCAAAGCTCCCGTCTTTCATATCAGCAAAGCCTTCCTCCTTTTTTCACCTCATCCTCTCACTTAGTCCAGTTTCCTGCTGCTTTGGGTCATCTTGTGCAGATAAAAGTCCACCTTCAGCTCTGCGAGCATGAAGCCATTGTAGCTCTGGGAGAACAAAGCTGATCAGCTGGAAATTACTCAGCTGTATCCATCCTTTCCTTCTTTAATACCCCTTATGAGAGATTTTTATTCAACCTGCAACATAGTCAAGGGTTCTCACTCTTCCAAATTGTTTATTCTGGCCTTTCTAGTCCAAGGCTTCCTATTTGGATCTTTGGGTGCACAGCACTGCACGCCTACAGTTTTGTTTTGGTTTTCTTTTATTAATTCTCTGGGGATATCTAGGTAAACAGTTCAGTGTTTAGCTGTGGCTGATAAATAATTACTGGGATGCTGGTACGAGGGAGAGCAATTACAATTAAGCCAATAAAATATAGCCATCAATTGTGAGGAATCCTCCCAGAGAAATGTGTTGATTTCCAAATCTTTGCATCATGTTTTCAGTAGATTCTCAAGGACAATCTGAGCAAGGAAAGAGGCATAAAGTCAACAACTGTAATGTGTTTTCCTCTAAAGTACAATGTAAAATGCTTGAAATGCTGCATGAACAGGAAAAGCAAGCAGGAGCTTTTTCTCCTCCTCCACTTAAGGGTGAAATGCAGCTCTGATGGCTCTGTCCTGCCTAGGTTCTCCTGTGTAGATGCTGAAACTGAACCCAATATCTCAAACTGCACATGTGAACGCTGTGATGTTATTTAAGAGGTGGATGCTTTCTCCCATCACTTCTTCCTTGGAGGAAGATCTGAGACTCTCACCTTGGAATGAAATAGCTGAGGTGCTAATTTAGCAATTAAACATGAAAAAGGGCTGGGAATGCAGCTGTGTCCCTGTGCTTAGCATCACCTTGTGCCCAGATCCAGCAGGTTCTATATAGCTGTAAATAGCCTGTTTTCCTCCCTCAGGTATGGAGAAAGGTCAAACAGCTGCAGTGCCGGATAGTGATGGTCTGTGCTTCTCTGTTCCTGCATATCTGTTGAGTCCAAAATTTTCCAGATTGCCATAAGAACATTCCTTCTTGGGTTCATGCTGGTATCTGGGTTTTGGGTCCCTCTCTACAAGAAATACACTGAGGTCCTGGAGTGTCTCCAGAGAAAGGTAAGGGAGCTGTGAAGGGTCTGGAGCAGAAGTCTTATGGGGAGCAACTGAGGGAGCTGGGATTGTTCAGTGTGGAGAAGAGGAGTTCAAGGGAGACCTTATCATTCTCTACTTCTTCCTGAAAGGAGGTTGTGGTGAGTTGGGTGCCAGCCTTTTCTCTCAGGTAACAGCGATAGGATGAGAAGGAATAGACTCAGGTTGCTCCAGGGGAGGTTCAGGATGGATATTATGAAATATTTATTCTCCTGAAGAGTGGTTAGGTACTGGAATGAGCTGCCCAGGAGGTGATGGAATCACTGTCCCTGAAGGTGTTCAAGAACTGTGAAGATGTGACACTGAGGGACATCATTAGTGGGCATGGTGGGGGGTGGGTTGACAGTTGACCTAGGTGATATTGGAGGTCTTTTCCAACCTTAATGATTCCGTACCCTGGGACCCCATACTCATGCTAAGAGTTGGGAAAAGGATATTTTACATGTCCACAGTCTTAACCTCTCCATCTCAAGCAGAATACCAAGGGCATAATTTCTTAGATCATGAAATCGAATCTTAGGAGGTCTGTAACTCCCAGAAGTTCTTCTCCAGCCTGAAAGTTTCTTTGTTGGTAGGAGCAAGGAGGTGGAACTGAGACTGCATAAAGCAAGATAGATGTAGTGCAGTGAACCCCAGCCAATTCAAGCCCATGCTTGGAGTTTAGCAGGGTTGGTAATTCTGAAACTGCAATTCTATGAGAACAGTCCTCACCAGTCTGGGCTTGCAGTACAGAAGTCAGTGACGTTGGTTCCTTTAGCAGAGGACAGCTTGAGAAAAGCATGTAGGTGCACGTAGACTCATGTAAAACTGTTCCATTGCTATCAGTTCTCACAGCCTTGTGCTCCCTAAGTCTCATTGCAGCAATATGTTAGTGCTTGCCAACAAGCTAAGTCAAATTATGTCCTTCCAATGCTAGCTTTACACTGTTGATGGGTCTGCACGTAATATTTGGGTTCTTCTCTTGACTCGTGTCTCTTGTCTCAAAGAGACACCTGCAACTGTGTCGTCACTGGGACTTACTGAAGGATGGCTGCAGAGGTGAAGGTCAGCAGCCCCACGGAGAACAACAGGAGGCTAAGGGGGAAGCAAACTTCTAAGTAAAGGAACATTTGGAAATGATTTCCTTCATGCTTTGCTGTGTGGCAGATGGAAGTGGGTTCCCCAGCACTGTATACTACCTACCAAACACCTGCTGAGCTCTTCAGAGCTTCTGAAGAGCGATACTGGCTTTATCATGGAGATAGTGTCTGGGCTTGGGATAGTGTGACCATTGCCATCAAACTTCATCAGAAAACCTTATTAGAGACTTATCTTTGACCAAGTTTTGGTTTAGTGATCTGAAATCATTAATCAGGCTAATTTCAACTGATGTTTATTGGCCTGTCGCTGCTGTATAGCCATGAACAGCTGAGCACACTGAGCTTATCAGCTGAGTAATTGTCTCTGATAAATGAATCGCCTTCAAAAGAAAACAAGAGATGGCAGCAATCCATCATCAAATGGTCTGAGGGAAACCAGTGGATGTGTTCAGTTTGTATGTGTTCAGCAGTGCTACTTGGTGTTAAATAAAGAGCGAGGGCAAATTCCGGCAAGGACCTAAATCCTGGGCTGTGCCCTGGGGTCATGCTGCTTCTGTGCATGCTGTGAATCCTTTCCCAGAAAGGACAAATTTATTTATACACATGTGTGTATGTGCCTACCTACATATCTCTGACAGTGCCCTTGTATCCTGCTTTCTTGATGCTTTTCTTACCAAATCTTGAGACTTACAGACCCAGAGGATTACGGGGCTTTGACCATGGCAAACAAGCTTTCCTTATATGAGAACGGTGGGTTTAGGGAGGTGATGGCATAGCTTTCCCAGCTTTCTCCCCTTCCTTGCCATGCTTTTTCCTGCATGCCCAACAGACTCAGAATTACTCTGAAAAACAATGGGAATTTTGCAACTGTAACATCCAGCTGTCACTATAACCAAAAGTAAGTTTATTGAATAGTAAAACAACCCAAGGGTGCTGAGGCACTGGTACAGGCTGCTAAAGAGATGGTGGATTCCTTGTCTTTGGAGACATCCATGGTCAGGCTGCACGGGGCTCTGAGCAACTGATGATGCTGTAGGTATCCCTTCTCATTGCAGGGCAGTTGATCCATATGGTCTTTAAGGGTCCTTCCCAGCTCAAACAGTTCTATGAAAATACTGCAGGAAAATGGTGGGAAAAGATAGGAATAGACTTGGGGAAAAAAAAGGAGAAAAAGGTGATGCTCTTACCTTCTAAAACGGGGGGGAAAAAAAAAAAAACTAAGAAAAGCTCTGTGGTCTATCCCTGCCCTACAAAACTGCAGCAGCCCTGAGATGAGGAAGGAGCCTGGAAGTTGGGTTTTTCTTTGCAAATGGCCACATGAGCCATGTGTGTCGGAAAAGAAAAAACTGGAAAAAGAAGGCACACGTACCTGCTTGCAAAGAAAAGCCTGTTTGTGCTGCTAGCACACTGGGGGAAATTGTTGAAGAACAGTTCATCCATGTAAAAATATGACCTGTGCAAGGCTGCCAAGGCTGGTTAGAGCTGAGCGGATTCGTTGTCTAAATGCAGGTCAGACAAATTATTGGTGCCTAGGGGCAGCTTTCAGTTACACACACCTTTTTTTCCCCTATAATTTATAAAACTTATGGACAGCAGGATACAGGCAAATAGCTCATTGGGGTCCCAGTTACTCCTTCCTCTTTCAAATTCTTTGGTCTCCTTGTGGAAATGCCCTTGCTATCGCTTTATTTATCTTCAGACTTGGAGCTGATCCTAGGCTGGACTGGAGGGAGAGGAGTGCTTTTCTGCAAGAGCAATCACTTTAATGGTCCTTTTTATTGATTGATTTATTTTTACTTTTTTGAAAATAGAACAAACAGTGTCTTGTTCTGTTTTTTTAAAGTTTTTAGTTTGTAGTAAGATACATATTTGTCAGATTGTTTCAAAGCTGGGTTTTAATCATCTGCTTTGACTTCCTAGACAACACAGAGCTCATTTCTGCTACAAGCCCATAACTCTTGCTAGCACAATGCCTTCTTTAAATACACCCTGATTCAAGGCACAGAGCCCCCCCAAAATGTCTACACAACCAACTTCAAGCAAATGATCTAAGATCAGAAACAAGTGTATTCCTTGCTCTCCTAATTATAAGACAGCTCAAGGAAAAGGAATAGCCATGCTCCCACCTTTCTGCTTGCTTAATTTCTTTTTTATAGAGAAAAATGTTTTACAGCCATGAGTTAAGAGTCAGGGCTCCTGGGTTCTTTTCCCAACTTAGCTACTAACTCATGTTACGTTTGGCAAATCATTTAATATCTTTGCTTGGCTTTCTGCTCTATAAGAGAGGTGTAATAATACTTCAGTGGCTTAATTAACTAAACCTTGTAAAGTACTTTATGATCTTTGGATGAAATTGTTCTAAATGGTGCTAAATATTGTGGCAGTGGAAAAAAAGCATAGTAGTGAAGCACAGCATTCACCAGGTGATATGGCAAGGAGAGATGGAATCATATCATAGAATCACAGGCTTGGGTTGGGAGGGACCACAGGGATCATCAAGCTCCAACCCTGCCACCACAGGAAGGGCTGCCAACCCAATTTAATACTATCAGTAGTGAAGCTTTTGGGGATGCCTGGGAGACAGGGACCTAAAATCTTCAGCTGTGTTGCCAAGGATGTCTTTCCTCAATGAGTGATGAACATCACATTTTTGAAGGTGAGGGGAGATGCATTTTGATTACAGGGCAGCGTGGAAGGGTTAAGCTGTGCTGCAAGGCTTCCATTTCAGTTTCAGAGAGTCATGGAATCATTAAAAATTGAAAAAGCTATCTATTATCATCTAGAGCAACTGCCCACCTACCATCAGTGTTGCATGCTAAACCACGTATGTAAGTATTACCATTTCCTTAAACACCTCCAGGGCCAGTGAATCCATCACCATCCTGGGCAGCCTGTTCCAATGAATTAGCACTCTCTCTGAGATGAACTTCTTCCTAATATTCAATCTGAACACTCCCTGGGGCATACTGTTGTCGCTCCCTTTTTGTCCTATTGAAAGAAAAAAAAAAAACAAGAAAAGTGTACTGCAAAAATAGAGCAAATTTTTGTGCTTCAGCTACTTCTTTTGCAAGGAGGTCTTTGGGATAAAGCACAGCCCTTTTTCAGTGTTGCAGCTCTCTTGAAGTTGGTGGAGCTGCTTATGAATAACCAACAGCCCCATGCTCCTGCAAAGACCCCCAATGCTTTCAGTGCATCCTCCAAAGAAAGGTGATGGATAGAAATAAGGGTGTTGGAGCTGCTATGTCATTCAGAGCTGGACCACAAGCCACTCCTGGCATGTTCCATTACTCAGTAGGACAGATAAGTTAACAAGTGTGCTGTATGAAGCAGGGCAAGGGTCCTGCCACAAGGGTAGAGGGGGAATCTGAGTGCTTGTCTCCCAAGCCTTATTTTTTAATTTTGATAAGCAATCCAGCGTGCAGCACAGAGGGAGTGAAACGAAAAGGGGGGAAGAGCAGGGAGAGAATAGGAACTGCAAGGCATGTAGTTTCACAGGCTCACTGGGTGCACAGCCACAGGGTGTTGAAATATTTAAAGGGATTCAAGATAAATAAATCTCGCCTGGGTCCTGTCTCAGCAGTGCCTGTTGGCATAACTCAGCGTCAGAGCAGAAAGTAACCCGCTCTTACAGGCAGTGTGTGACTTGAAACAAGCTAATCCATCACTCACTTCTCCACCCTTGCCCTCACCTTGCTCTGCCTGATAATTTCTAATCAGTGTCTGGGTCCAGGTGTCACTGTAGCAGCTGTTCCTGACTCCATGGAGCAGAAATCTCCCCTTGCCAAATGCAAACCCACCCATACTGTAGTTAGGTCAGAGGCCAGCCTTAGCCTCTGCGTATCCTGCACCCAGGATGAAGGCTGCCCTGGGATGAAGGCTGCCTTGACAACACACTTGCAACCAGGGTCATTGTGCCAGGCTATCTGTCCCTTGCAGCCTGACCCTTCAATCTGTGGTTTGTGAGCTGTCCCCTGTTTATAGATTGGACACACTTAGCACTGGCAGCAGGCTCAGGGATGTTTTATATTCCCACTCCGTGCTCTTTTTGGCAGCCTCATAAGCAGAGTTGCATTTCCTATTTTAGTTTCAAGGCAAATCTGTCTCTTTGGGCACTTTCTCCAGCACTCACCCATTTTTCCCTAAAGCTTACATAAGCCTTCCTGGCCCTGCGTGCCATTACCTCTACAAGATACTCAACCTGAACATCAGTACATGCAGCATGATAGGACCTTGGTGGACAAAGATTTGCATGAAACAGAGGAAAAAAGATGTGACTGGGAGCCACCATTTTTAAAAAAAGTTTTCCATTTTTTTCTTGACTCTATCCTTCAGGCAGGGGATGGGAACAGGGGTACAGTTTTTTTCCACGTGACTTATTAAGCAGCAAAAAGTCTTTGGAAGAGCAAAAAGGATGCATTCTCCCATTGTATAGTCTTCACATACGTTTCACGAGGTGCCTCTCCCAGAAAAATCACTGAGGCAGATCTGGGTTTCTCAAGCAGATATTATATGGACCACAGTGCCTCTCCGCTAAGACACAATTTCTCCTCTTCTGGCTGATGAAGGGCTTTCTTTGGCCATTTCTTTACTGTCTTTCACTGAGCCTTTCTCCTTATTTAGGAAGAAATCCAGCAGAAAACTCTGACCACATTTCAGGTTGCCTCTACACATCCCTCACTTACTTTCTAGTGATGTGGTTCATCTTCGAATCATCTGTATCTTCTGAGTTGCCCAACCCATAGCAAATCAGGTATATATCGTTCATAGAAAGGACAAGTCTGCCATCTCCCCCTTAGGACACAGGCAATTTCTCTGCTGCTCATGCACCCGCTGCTTTTCTCTGTCATCCCAGTGACTGAAAGGCCCCTTCTCTGCACTGTGCACAGGGTTGGCCTGTCCTCTCTTGGAAGCAAACTGCTGTGCTCTCTAATTGTTAGTCACCTCCCGGACCTGCCCTCTCCTGACTCTGAATGCTGTTACTGAGTCATGCCTTTTCTTGGCAGATAGACCCCTGAAGAGTAACAATTCAGGCTGTATTGCTGCCAAGTGTGTCATATGATTGGAACAGTGTTGAGAGACTCTCCACAAGTTAGAAAAGGAGAAAGAGGCTTTCCCAGTGGATGCTCTGCTTCATTAGTGCCTTCCCTTTATGGATGGTTTGGTGGCAGGGCTAGGCCAACACACACCAGTTGGACACGGGCTTCAGTGGGGAAAAACACTGTTAGATCGGTATCCAGCAGTTACCTAGACAGAGTGGGCATGACTGAAGAGAGGTTTTTATCTTCCATCTTCATTTAGATCTCTGTCAAACCTGTCTTATGTCTGTCTCGTGGGAGGATCAGGTCGGATATTAAGAAAAATTACTTTGAATGAGTGATAATGCATTGGAACAGGCTGCCCAGAGAAGTGTTGGAGTCACCATCCCTGGAGATGTTCAAGAGACATGGAGATGCGGCACTGAGGGACAGAGGGCATGGTGGGGAGGGTCTGGTAGTTGGACTTGCTGATCTTAGTGGGCTTTTCCAATCTTTATGATTCTATTTTGATTTCTAGTGTATTTATGAGGCAAAACCTCTGTAATGGGCTAGTTTATTGGTAACCTGAGGAAGAAAAGTAAGGCTAGATGAAGGGTAGTCGCTCATGGTGGCAAATGGTTCCTTCTTACATGTAGATGTCACAAAGATCCTGACAAGTTCACAACATGACATCTCTTCCTTTGCTGTTTTTTGCTGTTACTTGTTATAATCTTTAATTAAAAGAGAATGATAGAGCCTGTACACATAGGCTGGTGTACCTGCATATAAATATGTATGTGTATATTTGTATATTCGTGTTTGAAGAAAAGGGATCTGCAAGACAGGCAAGCAAAGCAGATCTTAAGTGATAATTTCTATGTAGAGTAGTAGGAGGAGGGGATGCACCAAGCTAGGGCTGCTCATGGGCTATAGGTGGGTCAGGCCTATCTGTGTTCAGTGCTGAAGGCTTTGCACCATGCCAGGAATGGGACATTGGGAAGACACAGCCTAACCCTCTGGTAGACTTCTACTGGTTTGGATCAGGGAACTAAAGAGCACTGAATTAAAGACATGGCAGAGGAGATGTCCCTGTGGTCATAAGTTATTGAGCCTAAATTGTTGCTTTCTCTCATGTCAGCGTATTGACTTGGCATCCAAGGTGGAGTTATAAACATTCACAAAGAACATATTCAGGATTTTTTTTTTTTTTTTCATTTCAATCCAAATCTAAGGAATTAAAATAGAATGGTAAATTTGGTGGAGATAGGTGCCAAGGAAGTCTCTGGAAGGGTCAGGACCTGATGCAAAGCATCTCCGACCTTGTTCAGTGCCATCATCTTTCCTGCCCAATGGGAGTTGGGAAGCTGGTTCAATACACAGTTTTTAACCAAAGACCTCTAACTTCAGTATGCTGGGAGGAGTCCTGTTGCTTTTCAAGGGAAGTCCGCAGACAATGTGAACCGCTTGGTGTTTGATGTCCAGCCAAGGTATCTCTCTGCAGGACCGCTGCCTATGTTTGTAAATTAAACGTGTGAGACATAGGAAGGTCAGAGCTCTGCTCTCCATCTGACCTCCCATAGGCATAATGTCAGTGTTGACTGTAAATAACTTTTGTCCCATGAGCTGAGTTGTTGTGTTCTAGACTAATATTATTTTAAGAAATATCTCAACTTTCTTGCACTTTCTCTTGTTCACACAGGTCAGCTCCAGGTTGGCTTTAGGAAGCTGAATTTCTTTTAAGATAGGAAGGTTTATTTTGGCTTAATCCCTGTCCCCACTTATCACTTTGTTTGAGCCCAGACTGTTGTTTCTGAAGTGAGAAGCACATTTCAATAACAACATGACCATTGTGTCTTCAGTTGCCTTTTTTTTTCTTTCACTTGGGTGTTTTTGTTTCTCCACCAAGGCAAACAGTTTCTCACACAAATCAACAGTTGAAATGCACTCAGGGGAGTTGAGAAAAGCCAGGGCCATGTCCTCTAGCCCTTGATTAGCCCCAGTTCCCTCTGCCCTCTGTGGGAATCTAACAGCACGGGAACCGCTGGATCAGGAATCTAGCGATGAAACAAGCTGCCAGTGAAAATTAAGTCAATAAATCTCTGGGTCTGAAGCATCTGGTGATGGTACCTGGCTTTAGGAAGACCACGAAATCAGGTCTTGGCACCTCCCGTGTTATTAGATTGTTCTGGAGAAGTGTCGAGACTTCAGAGTGCATTAAGGAGCTTGTATAAAAACATTTGGCAGAAAAATATCCAATAGCCAGTAAATAACATGAGTGTATTAAAAATAGATCATGCTAAACATGTCTTCCTGTTTTATTCCAGTTTCTAGCACAGCCATAGAGTATTTGGGAACTACCGGGGTATGTGATATTGCACCATGCTAGAAACTGGATAAAAAATACTAAGTGGTTAAGAATACACTTGTACAGACTATATATTACCCAGGAGCAGCGGAATGTTGCTGTTGAGGAGCTCCCAAGGGCACAGCAGGGTGCCAAAGAGATCAGTAGTGGAGGTGACTCTTTATTTCACACCTTCAAGACTAGAGCAGTTCCTGGTCATCTGGTGACTTGCTCTTTCTCTTTTTCCTTAATGGCACCCGGGGATATCTGTGGGCTGTGGGTGCTGTAGGTGATGCTTATTTGAGAGATGGCTGGAGCAAAGAGGAAGAATCTACAGTAACAATGAGTGAACAGCATCCTGGGAGCAGATATAGAAAAAATGAGTTTAGTGGAGATTAGAAAGTTACAGTAAATAATGAAATGAATACAGTGCTCTTGGAACAGCCGCAAGAAACAGGCTAAGAAAGACCCCTTTCCGAATATTTTAATCGGTCTTGAGATGAGCTAAGGATTGTAGTCATAATAACAACCATAAGAAATGGTACAATGTTTCAAAGATGATATAGAAGGAAGATTGATATTTGATATTCTTGCAAGCAGGAAAAACACTGCATATTCACATTGTGTTCAAGCAGTGATGCAAATGTAGGGTGGGACTCACTCATTCTTGGAAGATGACTAGATAACAGCACTGGTCAGATGGCAGCAGGGCTTATGCCTTGCCTTAGGCATCCATATGCTTCACTTCTCAGTTCAGCCTCAACCTTTAGGTCCCAATCCATTTTCATGCTGTTGATGACTTGGATGCAACTTCAGTAATCACATTCATGTTCCCTATAGAATGCAGAGATGTCAGGCACAGCCAGGTTGCACTATGCTGCAACCCAAGCTCCTGATGTCTCATCTGCTAAATCCAACAGGGTGCAGACCTTCCAAATGGCTTCAAAACTTGTACACATTCCCATATCTCCTCCTGATGACAGGCTTGTGCAAAGAGATACTCTGTGTGGTAGGAAATGTCTGTGGATTATGAACTGACTAGAAGAGGCTGAAGTCATCTAAGATTTCTGAAAATCTCTATGTATTTTTTATGTTATGCTAAAAACAAGGCAGTAGCACACTGGTACCTGTGCATAGCATCAGGCTGTTTTCACTGTGACCCTGGTTTACTTGAAATTTCAGAGCCTATTAAAAAGCATTTTCAGACTAAACACATATGCTCATTAGAAGCCAAATAATTAAATAACAGTAGGACAGCAAACACTTGCTGCCACGAGGCTGCAGGTCCCATGCTCTGCAGTAGCCATTTCTCCTTTCCTGGAACAGGAGATGATTTCATCCTTTCCTGCAGCAACATCATTACCAGCCAGCTTTTTGGTAGGGAATGCCATGCACCTCATTTATTCAGTTCACATGAGCACTGCTGATGACAACCTGCAGCATGGATCTTCCCCGAAGCTGTGTTTGTTTAGCCAATATTTAGCAAAGTCGTTGTTCCTAATTTGTCTGTCTAATTTGTGTGCAATTAGCTACTTTTGAACCCATCATCCTGCACACCTACTTGTGTGAAGTGATCCTGGTAGGTGGAGAAAACTTGCTGTCGAAATCAAAGCAGCTACACTGGTGCAAGCGAGCTAGGAGGTGGCTGTGATGTGGCAATGCTGGAAATCCCTCTGCTTTCAGGGTCTATACATTAAAATGTACGTAGTAAATGGGGCAGCTGGAAAACAAGAGGATTTGTCATCTGTATGTGTATATTTGCATCAGGTCTGGGCTTGCACACTCAGACCAGTTATTTCTCCACAAAGAGCTGTTTCCAAGATCATGCATCCGTTTGCAGTAATGTATCTTCTTTTTTTAATTTTTATTTATTTATTTATTTTACAGCAAAGGGTGGGTTGGGAACATCCAGTTCCCCATATTCATGATTCAGATGAGTAATTGGCAGCTGTCCTAAACATGTGTCCTCATGCTTCTATGTATATTTATGATCTTTCTCAGTAGAGAGATGAATGTATTTTGCCTCTGCAAATCCTGTGAAGCCCGCTTCCTTCTTCACTTTCTGCACCTACAGACTGTCAACAGCCACATAGCTGCCCAAATGGATATTGGGGTACCCCGATACTTTGTGGAAGAGGAATGCTGGAGCATCATTTCTCTAGGAGGCTGGGACAGCAGGCTTGGCAGACCAAGGCTCTGCTGGGCAGCTCCCACATCCCTGTGATCCTCACTAACGCTGCCTGATGCTTCCAGTTCACTCCTGCAGGCAATGCTGTTATGCCAGAACAGCCAGGCTGCTGGAGTGTCTCTGGATTTCACTTCTTGGAGGCGTAAGGAAAGGGTTTTGTTCCGCGCTGGAGTGATCCCTGGCCTGGAGTCCCCAGCCTTTAACCAGAAGATGGCACAATGTAACCGCTGTATGAACCTGGCTACTGTTCCCAAGCCTATCAGAGCTCTCCCTAAATAAAGCACTGACAGTTGTTAAGAGGAGAACTGAAAGGTCTGAAGTTTTCTTAGGAATCTCTGCTGGCACTCAGGTGAGCACTGGAGTGTTGCAGACCCCAAATCTGTCTTCCTGGGGTCTTCTTCCCTGGAAGCATTGAAGGCCAGGTTGCATGGCCCTGGACAACCTGATCTGGTTGGGGGCAACCAGCCCATGGCTTGGCATGTGAATTAGATGATCTTTAAGGTCCTTCCAAATTAAGTCATTCTATCATTCTGTGGTTCTTGTGCTTTTACATATATGCATGTGTCTTTCTTCTCTCCCCCTCTCTCCACTTATGCGTTTGTGTGCACACATATGTGAGGATATCACATATACAACTTACACAGGGTTACACCCACTTCCAGCAGGCCTGGATTTGGCAGGCATTTCGGACAGCCAGCAGCCCACCTGCTTAATTATCCCCCTGGCCCCCAGCAGATCTCTGGCCCTCCAACAGATGCAAGTGAGACCCCAGGAACTAATGTATTAGGGACCCTGAGCTGTCAACACTGGCTTGTGGCCTCAGTCCCCCAGCCTGTGTCTGCACACCTGGGCTTGCTGGCAGCACCAGAACCCCAGGTGCTCCCTGCTCTTGCATTCCTCTGCTTTTCTTCCTGTGAGATTTGGGGACTTTCTGCTCATGTTCGTGGGACTCCTGTGGACTCTCAGCTTAGCTGCATGTTGTAACACCACCTGTGTTAGGGTTGTACCTATGGCTTTGGGAGTCAGATAAGGGCTCAAGGGAGGGAGGCAGACCCAATAGCTCCGTGGCTGTAGGTTATTCACAGTCTGTACCAGTTGATGCCCATGGTTAGTGTCAATCTGCCCTTGGGAAGACTGAAAGTCCAATGCTGCCCTTAAAAATAGGAAACTGAGGCTCATAATAAAGCAAAGGATTGGGCACGGATACTCCATGATTCTGTCCAGGGCTCAAGAAGCATTTGAACAGCACTCTCAGACATATGGTCTGATTTTTGGGTGGTCCTGTGTGGAGCCACGAGTTGGACTTCATGATTCTTATGGGCCCCTTCCAACTTGGGATATTCTATGATTCTATAAAATAAATGCAGTCTGAATCTGGATTCCTTTTTCTGTTCCTTGGCTGTGGCTATAGGCAAGTGTGTATCTTTGTGGCAAACAGTTACCCCTTTTGTGCCCCTTACCAAATTCTTGGGCACATTGCAATGCTTCAACAGTCGGGACTTGTAAAGCCCTCTGAGTCTTGCATGAACAGGCCCGTAGGAGTGCTAAGCATTGTGGTGCTGAGGATGGATTATTTTAAGGCAGGGCCCAATTAATGCTGTTGATGATGATGGTATGACAGGCAGCAGCTTAACAGATCCTGCAAGCACTGAGGGCCAGGAAGTGAGCAAGGCTAGATTCTCCTATAACTTTTTTGCCTTTTAGCTCAGTAGTGACATCACAGTTGTGCCACTGGGCATCACCTTAAGGGATGTGTCCCAGAGGCCAGACGCCCATCTCCAGAATTACTCTTAAGGTTTTTTGGATTGCTACTGAAAGTTTTTATTTCACATTTGTGACCTTCTCAAACAAACCCTTTGCCTATTTAGGAAGATACAAGTCTAAGAAAATTGTGATGGCAAAGAGAGCTTAAAAAAAAATAATTAAAAAGAAATAGTAATTACTTGCCTGTGTTGTCTCTTAGGTCAGTGAAATTTGTTCTTTGGTGCGCCTGATAATGATTGCATTAAATAATCTTCTTCTGAACAGAAACTGTTGGGACTAATTTAGGTTTCAGGGCATAAATCCAACCTTAGAAGACTGTAATGTGGTAGCTCCTTACCATTGAATTACATGTTAAGTGTCTTACAGTAGAACTGTAATTATATGCTTACTCCAAGCATTGACAAATAAACAGGATTATAACTGTCTCTGGAACCAGAGTTTGTGTTAATTCTTCAAGAGAAAAAAGATACTCGCGGACACATATGGGGTTTATTTTCTAGCTGAAAGCATATCATTGTTATTTATTATTCACACACTACTGCTATACATGGCAAAACAGAGCAGTACTTACCAGCTAAGGGGGAGACGTGGATAAGAAAAGAAGAAACAAAAGTAGGTTTTGGCGAATTCAGTGTATAATCATACTTCCATTATCTGGGCAAGTGTGGGATGGGAATAGCTAGAAATTGACAAAAATAGGGAAATTTATTTGATGCACTGGGAACACAATGGAGACGTGCTTGCACAGCATCAGTACTGAACGGCTCAGCCATCCTAGAAGGTCTGGAACACTGTACACAGAGCTTATTATCCATCTTTTCTTATCTGCCCTAGCACTTCTGGGTCTCAAAAGACTTCCCAGCCTGAATCCAGCAATAGGATCCTGCCAAAGACTTTTGGCCTGGACCTGGAAACCAAATATCTTGGTTTGCATGGCTTCTGATGTAAGAAACACAGTGGTGTTGAGCTGCCTTTGAAGAAACTCAGCTGGATGTCTTTGCTTTACCAGGAAGGCTTAGCTGCAGAGGGACAAACCACCCATCTGTTTCTCACTCATGACTGGAGACTTGGTAGAGTTTCTCTCTCTCTTTCTCCTTTGGCCAGTGCTGGAGTGAGGAGGGAGAAGATCAATCTCCTGTAGACTCGATGGACATGTAATCTTCTGCACTATCTTCAAGACAAACTGAGTTGAGGCTATTGTTTCCCTTTCATCTAGGTTTCGATCTTCACAAGGAAAGGCAATAAGAAGGAAGTAGGCATGAAGGGAAAAGCGTGAAGGAGAAACGAAGCTGCACAAAAAAGAAAAAAAAAACCAAAACACCCACAAAAACAACAAGAAAAAGGATAGTGTTTTTATTCTGCAGATTCAGTGGGGGCAGATGTAAAGCTGAGAAGTATCTGTAAAGATTTCCTGAACACAGTACTTACTAAAGTGAGTAAATGATAATGTGCAAAGACAGGGGGTGGGTTCATGGGAGGGGAAGAGGAAGAGGATGGTGTTGGGAGGACCACGTGCTCATGTAGGTATTTGCATGAGGCAGTAGAAACCAAAGCAGCAGAGGACACATCCCACAGTGTCTTTATGAGAGTTTCTGCCTCTAACAGGCTGAACATCAGCTCCAGGCTCAACTGCTTCTGATCTTTGGAGAAGTTTGGACTCCGAGCCAATTTCTGTGGCCGTTGGCTCATCTCTGACCATTATTTTGTCAATCTCAGCTCACAGCCTTCACATTTACTCATTATGCAAAGTCCCCTTGTTAGGGGGTGGTGGTGTCAGCCGCTTGTCCTACACCTACATTGTTAGGAGACACTTTCACACCATGTGCCCTGCACTGTGTGGTGGTATCTGGGGCTTCACACAGGCATTCTCACTTCCAGCTCACAAGAGCTGTGACATGACTTGCTATAAATCAGGAGCCTGTATATGATTGACATCTGAACTGGCAGTGAGAGGAGAAGGTTGCCATCTGGTTTACACATGCTCTGTGTCAAAATCTGGGTATGTCCTTGATGGCAAATACTGCTCCAGTGAAAGCCCAAAGATAAGTTGCTTCTCCATGAAATGGAGGTTCTCGCAGGCCAGTGAAGAGGGAGGCTGAGATTTAATTTATGAATGGTAGCAGAATGCTTGGAAGATATGTGAGTGACCAGCCTAGCATATATCTGAATAGCAACCAAACAGCTTCTTACACTGACGACTATTTGGCTTTACAGGTTTCCTGACTTTCCCAAGGATGACTGTACCTCTGTGTGTGTATGGCTGGAGAAATTACAACTTTACATGTAGTATTTCAGCTTGCAGTTCTAAGCACCTCAATTTCCTTGTCTTCACCAGGTAAGGATCTGTAGATTTGAGTGTTTCCTGTTTTGTTTGTTTGTTTGTTTGTTTTATTGCATATTTGAAGTAAACCTCAAAGGGATGGGAGAAACTCAGTACCTCCTTCTACGACTGCATTCCCTTTCTCATATAGTTGTACACATAGTAAATGTGATTTACATTTTTATTCTGCTTCTTGAAGAAAACAAAAAGACAGAAGGAGCAAACCAACCTGCCCAGAGTTGGATATAGAATCTTTGCGTGCAAACATCAGAAGGATGAAAACAGACAGGGCCAATTTTTACATGCTTATTCTCAGGAGGAAAAGATCAAGAGAAAAAGTTCAAAATCCCTTATTAGATGGCAGAAGACTTGGCCTGAAAGACTTTCCAGGACTGTTGGAATACTGCCTTGTTGAAGTTCATTAATATAGCATAATTCAGCTGTGTCTTCAAACAGAATTGTCAGAAAAGTGGCAGAAGGTTAACCTCCACTGCACTTTGACTTTTGTGTCACTTTTGGGTGATCCATAAAGCTTTACTTAGATCCAAAATACATCTTCTAACCATTTTGCCCAGCACATTTCTAAGGCCTGAGCAAAAAAATAACTACTAAGTTGTTCTCACCCATGTGATATTAGCTTTCTTGGGTGGTATCTTCAGTACAGCATGGACCTATGCGTAGTGAAAGTAATTATGCAAGAACATAGATGTTAGCAAACCAGTTTCTCTAATTAAAAAATAAGAGTCTTCTTATTTCCTCCCTGCAGACACCAGCTTGTATACCCTCCAGTTCCACATGTAAGAGATGTGTGGATGTGATGCTCAGGGACACAGCTTATCAACGGACTTAGAATGCTAGGTGAATGGTTGGACTTGATGATCTTAAAGGTTTTTTCCAACCTAAGTGGCCCTCTGATTCTGTGGTCTTCTTGACAAGCAATTTTTCATGTCCAAAATCTTGTGTTTTTCCAGAAGGTTGCTGCTGATTCCCAGCTTCACAGTTTCAAGCCACACAGATGTACTTCCTGCACCCAAATTTCTATCAGTTCGTCTTGAAGCACCTTCTGGAGCACTTTTCACAAGGCACAGCCTGTTGTGTTGCCTGAGGATGTTTTCAATGTGAGTATGCCCAGAAACATCGTTGGGAAAATGTGTGATGGGACTGAATATTGTTCAGATGCAAGCAAAGACTGACTCTGTGATAGTTGCCTTTGAGGGGGCAATTCTTCATCCCTTGGCTGGTGGAAGCAGGGTCCTTCTTTGGGCCATTACTGTGGGCTGGCATTGCGAGAGCTGCACACCCTGCACACTCACCAGTGTGGCTCTCTCTATTGGACATCATGGGTGGTGACTTGGAAGAGTAGAGCAGTGGTTTTAAACCTGATTTTATTTTTGAATTTCTTCTGAAATGAGGGTCTGGTGGAACTTTCTTGCAGATACTCTCAGTGTCTGTAACCCAAGTCCCATATCTTTGTGCTGTGTTACGTGACAGACTTGTTCACTGCTTTGTAGGAGAACGTGTTGGAGTTCACATACCTTGGATTACTCGGGTTGATCATCCTCATAGTTCTGCCTGGCCCTAAAATGTATTAATTTTTTCCACACTGCCTGGACTTCATTTCCTTGTGTAAGACTCAGGATGTGGTATTCCTTGAAGAATTCTTTTGCACTGTATAATTTTACAATATGCATAATTTCTGCCTCTCCTCCTCCTCCTTCACATCATCTGCTATGAGCAAGTAGGAGTGGTTGTGGCTGTTCTCTGTGTATCTCAGTAAATGGTTGCATCAAATGTTCAAATGTTCATATCCTTTCTATATTAACAAATGATTTATGAAAAAAAATTGGATTATGGGTAGGAAAACGCCTGTATAAAATTTCATATATTTAGCCTTTGTGCACTTTTTTCAACTGAAATGACAATCCTTATCCCCGTGCTAGCAGATTAATACATCCTTAATGAGCAAGTTGAGCTATATTATGTACTGCCAGAATTCACTGTTTAAGCTCTGCCACTAGAATTCCTGCAGAAATTATGTCCTTGATTTCCACCTTCCAGCTTTCCCATGGGAAGGACTCTCACCTTGCAAGCCCATCAGATTTCCCCTGGAGCTGGTGGGAAACAAATGTCTCAGAGTCATTCATAATATGGCTTTTCCAATACCATTGTGTAAAAAAGAGAAAAGAGGATGTCAGCTCTGGTAATGACTCCACATATGCTTTGTACCACTTGCAGATTCTAGAATCATTAAGATTGGAAAAGACCTCTAAGATCGTTTAGTTCAACTGCCAACACATCCCTACCATGCCCACTAACCATGTTCCTCAGTGCCACTTCTCCACAGTTCATGAACATGTGACTTTACCATTGCCCTGGGCAGCCTCTTCTAACGCATTGCCACTCCTTCTCAGAAGATTTTTTTCCATAATATCCAACCTGCTTACATGTTCAGTTGAGAGCTGATATTAAATTCTTTTTCCCCCACTAACTGCAGAGGGACTGAGGCAGTCTGGGTTCCACCTTGGGTTATGCAGGTATAAACACAATCACCCTTGGTTTTCAAAAGCTTTGTTTCTTGCTGTGGTCCTACAGAGGCAAGTGCTTCTTGAACCTGGGAAAAGCCTGGAATGGCTGTGAGCCTCACATCATCTGCCTCTTACCTTTTTGCTAGGGGTAAACTAGCCTGTGGACCAAGACGGATCAATTGTCTTTAGAGCTGGTCAGATTCATGGCATCAGTGAACCATTCCCAAAGCAGAGATCTGCATGCTGAGGCTTCCAGAAAGCACAAGATCCTCAGGACATCACACTGCTGCCCTGGGCAGAGCTCCTGTAGGATCCCTGTGTGAGCAAAATCCCATTGCTGCCTTTGAACATGCTCTAGATTTGGTTGGAGCCGCATCAAAAGGAAAGGGGAGGTGAAGCTGAGGACTCGACCTGCCAGCCCAGGCTGAACTGCAAAGCTGGCAGTGATGAGAAAACATGTTTCTGCTGCTAAACAGATTTGGGCTGGAACCAGTAAGGAATTACCAGGCTGTCTCTGAAGTTTTCTTAGGAAGGACTCTGCACATGCACAGATCATCCAGTTTTGCTGGATTTCTCAGCCTTACAATCACTGCTCAGATTTTAGTGAGTGCATAATTTTCTCTTTGATTGATCACTGCCAGGAATTATTCTGTTATTCCCGGGGTTGTCTATTTACTCTTTAAAGTGTGTTTCTTTTATTTATTCCTCCAGAGCTGCCTGTTTAATCCAATCTCTTTTCCACTGAATTACACCAATACAATGAAATGAGACAAACAGTTCAGCCTGGGTCAAGGGTGGCAGGGGAAGGGGCTATATTCTTGCCAGATAATAATTCTAGCATTAAAAAAAAAAAAAGGAAAAAAAAAAAAGAATTTATTTGGACTGTTGAGTTTGGAACCCTGCAGGTGTTCTATCTATTGAGGTCTTTGTTCATTGCAGGAGTGTTGAACTAGATGGTTTCTAAAGGTCCCTTTCCACTCAAACGATTCTATGATTCTTTGATTTATCCATTTTCTCCATCAGACCACAATCTGTTTATGAGGGTGGATAGTGATAGGGCAAGGGGGAATGGTTTTAAACTGAGACAGGGGAGGTTTAGGTCAGATATTAGAAGGAAGTTTTTCACACAGAGGGCGGTGACGCACTGGAACAGGTTGCCCAAGGAGGCTGTGGATGCCCCATCCCTGGAGGCATTCAAGGCCAGGCTGGATGTGGCTCTGAGCAGCCTGGTCTGGTGGCTGGCGACCCTGCACATAGAAGGGGGTTGGAACTGGATGATCATTGTGGTCCTTTTCAACCCAGGCCATTCTATGAATTCTATGAATCATGTACATCATCGATAGAAGTCCCTGTGGGAGAAGCCCCCATGTCTGCAGCCCTGGTTGGCACTCATGGCACGTTTCTGCTGTCTCATGATTGCCCTACACTGCACACTGCAAGCAGCAGCCTTTTTTTTTTGTTCTTCATTATTAGCGATATATCTTAATTGCTCTCTTCAGTAAACAGACACCTGCACTTTACAGGAACACGAGCAGATAAGTTCTGCAGCCTGTGGAGGTTAACTCTTTATTTCTGTGGCACATGATTTACTCTCAAGCAAAAGGTTGACACCTTTCAGCTGTTCTGCCTGTATCTGCTGCTCCCCAGGCCACCAGCCAGCTTCACTCTGCTCCTGTTATTTTGGAAACCCGGAGCTGTGAGTTTCGTAAAGGCTGGGTTAAGTAAGCAACAGATTTATCTCTGTCTAAAGATAAAAGTGTTTGGCAGCAAATGCTGGCAGCTCCTCGCATATTTCCAGAGCTCCTTAGTATGCTCTCTGCTCTTCCCTTCATGTGGGGATGGTGGCGAGCCAACCATGGGGGTTTTCTCCCAGCACCACAGTTAATGTTTAATCCTGATGTGCCGGGGGAGGGTAGGGTGGAGGCTGTGCCTTGTTGTCCTCAGCATGTCACATGCCACTAGATTTTGCAGCTTGGGTTCTCAACTAGAACATCCTAGAGTGACGGCACTGAGGGATGGAGAAGCATTTGTGTGGATGCCCATCCCTGGAGGTGCCCAAGGCCAGGGTGGATGGGATCCTGGGTAGCCTGATCTGGTTGGGGTACCCAGCCCATGACAGGAGGTTGGGGCTGGGTGAGCTTCAATGTCCCCGGCAACCAAAGCCTTTCTGTGGTTCTATGGTCTTCCTGCAAACCCTATTGCTGTACCAGAGCAGCCCATCCTGGCTAGATTCACACCTGGAGGAATCAGAGAGCTTCTCAATGAACCACAGCTCCTGCCACCCAATTCCGTGCCAGCATTTCCTATTATTTCTTTATTAGAAATAATTTCTTTATTTATTTTTATTCGTATACAGATAAACAAAACAAAAAAAAAAAAATAGAGATTTCCTATGACGATTTTTTCCGTATGGTTTTATGCATAAGAGTAAACAAGGCATAGGTGTTGACTATACAGTTAACATATTTTTGGTGGTGTTTCTATCCAGAAAATGCAGCTGCATAATATTCATGATAAAGTGTAACTAATGTTCGACTTCAGCAAGAATGCTAATAAATGAAAGACATTGCAAACAACACTGATTGAAGCAAAGTGTCTGTGTTCCTCCACAAAGAGAGGCAAAAGTATAATGCCTGACCTGGGAATCATCAAATTTCTGATTCCATCTGCATCCGTATGAATCTGAAATCATTTTCTTGGTTTCAGTGGATGGTTGTGGGTTATTTCTTCAGATGATTTGGGGTTTATCCTCCCTGCAATGAACCAGTAAAAGCTGTGCTTGTGCCACCCCATCTCACCCAGCACCCTGACACAACGCACACGGCTATTAACCAATATCCTACTGACAGCAATTAAAATACAAACACACAGTCATATTTTTGGATGAAATTGTACAAACATTTCAAAACAGTTTATGTATTCAGATTTGTATGTTATCAGAGAGCACCACAAAGGCACATGGAATTTATGGAAAAGGGTGAAAGATTTGAAAAGGAAATAGTTTGGGAAGTTGTCTTATTTTTTTGAACATAAATCCCCAAACAGTTTCCCTTAACATTCCTCACATCTGTGCAACAATTAAGTCTTGACATTTTTGTTTTTCACTCTGTCCATCTTGGGCTTTTAAAATTTTTGCTTATTTCTGTTTATTTTTCGCATCTCTCCCTTCATGTTTTCTACATCTGGAAGACACAAACCCAGCATCAGCGGTTACAATCAAACCTTCTTGCGCAGGAGGATGGTGTGAAGGAATATTGAGAGGAGATTTAGGCCTCCAAAACCCTGGTCACATCCCTAGATGAGATGTTTATTGACACAGGCTGCCCATGGAAGCAGTGGAGTCACTGTCCCTTGGAGGTGTTCAAGAAACTTGGAGATGTAGCACTGAGAAACATAGTTAGTGGGCATGGTGGGGATGGGTTGGGGTTGGACTAGATGATCTTGGAGGTCTTTTCCAGCCTTAATGATTCTATGATTTTATGATTTAGGCTCAGGGATGCATGTTCAATGTCTTCGGCTCAGATACCTGGAAGATGTAGTTGCTCACAGATGATTCTGTTGGCTTGATCAGTTTTTTTCTCGCTTACAGTGATTCCAATGGCTCCAAGGGGATTATTGTTGTAATAGCCAGATGTAAAAGGAAGGCAAAATCAAATCCTTCATATATCAGTGTCAGGCCAACTCCAAGCAAACCCATGCTGAGTGATATAAAGGATAAGGGGCCTGAGGAAGGATGTGTTTATGGAGAACATTTGGAAACTTTAACTACTTGTAGCTAGACCAAGCGCTGAGTAAGGAAGCTGCCTGCAAATGTTTAAGAGGGAAAAAAGTATAGAGCATAAAATAAATTGCTCACAGTGATACAAAGGGATATGAGAAAGAAGAATGAGATCCATTCAAAGAAAGCAAAAGGATCATAGCTCTTCCAGAAAAAAAGGCAACCTGATCTCCCATGGGGTTTTTATACCATATTCTTCATCCAGAACACCTTCTGGGTGTGTGGAAATGGTTTGCTGTGGGCATTAGGGGGAAAGTAAGAAAATCTTACTGGAGGAGAATATGTTTTGTTGGGTCTACTAAGAGAAGCCAGAGCTTCCCCTGAAACTACAGCCCCTGAGGAAGTGGAGAGCGATATAACCTCCAAGCATCACATTTGGTTGACAGGACTCTGAACACCATTTCATCAATTTTTCTTCTATGCCAGACCATCACGTCCATATAAAATTTAACCTTCTACATATAATGGGCCATTTCATTTCCTCGCAACACTGTTTAAAACCAAGTTTATTCTAGGGGAATAAGCATATATGTGGGGAGAAGTGTCATTTTTTAATAAGAAAAAAATATAGTTTTCATGACCACGTAATCTCAGTCCATCTTTCTTTCTGCATGTACCTCTTCTCCGAATATATCTAAGTTACTGCCAGACCTTAGTTAGCACATATACAGCAGATGATGTTTCAACTCTCAGAAAACATTGCTTTCTTCATAAAACACACTTCGTCTTTAACTATGACAATTTATCTGTAGACCCAAGTGGCTTAGCGCAGTGGCTATGACAAAACTCATCTCAGTTCTTGAGGTCTGAAGAGTCTCACCTGAGCAGCCAAGTAGAAGGTCCAGAACTTTGGGGTGAACTCCAAAACCTGCTGGTAAAAGCATCTACTGTGGAAGTCCGTAGATTATCTGTAATTATTGTTAGATAACTAAGTTATAGTTATAGTCAGATAACTATACAGATATCTGTATAAGGTGGTGCCATGTTTCTTTGCTTGCTCAGTGTGCAGATGGGAAGCTGTGTGCTGGGCTCCTTTGTTGCTCATCTGGGACATTCTCCATGCTATTGATAACCTGAGAAGGGTGATGTTTAAAGGCAGGAGGTCAAGGGAATGCTCTTAATGCTGCCTGTGCCCTTTCCTCACCTTCTTGTGCTCATTAGCTGTGCCCCATTCCATGGACCCTCCATGCCACGGACCTGTGTCACCAAACGTTATGCTTCATCAAAACATCAGTGCCAGCCCAAATAGCCTTGGTGGCCCTAGCCCAAAGGTACTTGAATAAACACAGCAGCCCATGTGCTGGCCCACTTCACTGAGCTGTCCTGCAGTTTGAAGAAATCCATGAACAGCAGGTGAGGAATTACAACCCGGAGCAGATGTGTCTCCCATATTATCAGTAGGAAAAAAAAAGAAGGCAAAATAGCTGAGATGGAAAGTGGAGAAAAAATGGGGATCTGTGACAATGTAGATATTCTTCCTGGAAGAAAAGCAGCGAGAAAGCTGGAAAAACACCAAGCCACGATTTCAGAGACAGAAAGTCATTATGGGGATGCACATTCACTGGACCATCACAAACCTGGACAACCACGTTCTAGCAACAAGGCTTTGGGGACAAGTGGAATACAGACGGACTGTTAGCTGCTCCTTGGGCCACGTGGAGAAACATCCTTGGTTGCTTAGCATTTGGGTCTGTTTGTCTGTTTGTCTCCATTTTTCCCACAGCTGACTGTGGGGTGCGGGAGCAAAGCTGGGCCGTTGAATTTCAGCCTACTCAATCATCCTGCAAATTACAGCCAGCTCAGAAAAACAGAGCTTGGCATGTTTCCTTATTTAGGTGGAAGTGTTGGGAAAATGGCATGAGATTTTGTTTCTGATAAAGTAGGAGCTGTTTCAGGAATATTAATTATTTTTGTTGTATCAATATTTTATTTATTTCTCTACAGCTGCATAGTGAAAAAGATGGATGATGCTTGTAGCCTGGTTTCAGACTGTCTTTTGGGCACTCCCAAAGCTCTGAACAAGAAAGTAAGAAATGTACAGACATCTGGGAGTCAGTAGGGGTGGTTCCCTGGTTATTTTAGCCTGGGGTTTGTAAACTGTGGGCTTTGTTCCCTGTCTTTTTACAGAGAATGTCCCTTTATAGCATTTGTTGTGGTCAGATCCTTAAAAAATTTCTGGATGCCCAAAGATGGAGGCCTAAGGGGAATCTTCAGGTAACTGGATGCTTTTGAAAATCTTGTGGTCTACCTATACTGCATCTCTCAAAACATCCCAATGGGAAAGGCTGCAGGAGGCATTCTGCTGTTTTATTGATTGTAGGATCACAGAACCTTAGAATGGCTTGGGTTGGAAGGGACCTCAGAGATCTTCTAGTTCCAACCCCCTGCCTTGAGCAGGGTTGCCACACACTAAATCAGGCACTGGACAGGTTGGGATGCACTGGGAGACCAGGAGATGTGGGAACACATGAAACTTTTCAATAAGAAAATGAGGACATAGGAGTGGATCCATCCATAGTTACTTTTCCTCTGAGCCAAAAATGCTTTAGACTTCAGCGTGCATGGGAACAGAACGTTGTGTAAATATTTTAGGACCAGATAATAAATAGTGATGTCCTTGGGACAAAAACCTTGCTTCCTTCACAGTAAAATGGCCAGGACATGTTACCAAGAAGTGTCCTCTAGTTCATCCTCTAGTTGTAGATCTCATCTTGTGCAACTTAAAGCAACTTTATGAGGACCCATGGCACAAACACAACCATGTAGGTCAAGTCCTGGAGGTTTGACTCAGCCAACACTGCCTTTGAAGTCAATGAGGCTGAAGTTATTGCCTGACATGAGGAGCAGTCCATCTGGGATTTCTCATATGATGAACTTTAATAATAAAAATGATGGTAAAAATATGTAAAATAAATAAAAATGATATTGTCAGCCACTTTGTTTCTGACTCAGGGGGTTTATATGTTTAGTCTTGAGTGTTTTTCACATTGATTGTGTATATCCAGATTTAATGCTGTCTGGAACCGCTGAGTAAAGGCATGTAGTAACAACAATAACAGAGGGTGTGATTTCATAATCCTAACAAAACAGATAAGGTGGGTTTGGGCTGTTTCCCTGCCTGGCTGTAGGGATTCTCTGGCTGCAAACCACGTTGGGCACTGAGATAGCTTTGTCTTGGGAGAGGCCTTTGTGCTGGAGCACAGCAAACGAGATCTGGTAAGTCTGAGAGACCTGATAGCAGCCTTTCAGTATCTAAAGGGGGCCTATAAGAAAGAAGGGGACAAGGCTCTTTGGCAGGATCTGTTTGATGGGACAAGGGTTTCAAACTAAAAGAGGGGAGATGTAAGTTAGATGTAAGGAATAAATTGTTTAGAGTGGGGGTGGTGAGGGACTGGTACAGGTTGCCCAGAGATGTGGTGGGTGCACAATCCCTGGGGACATTCAAGGTCAGGCTGGATGGGGCTCTGATGGAGCTGTAGGTGTCCCTGTTCATTGCAGGAGAGTTGGTCTAGATGGCCTTTAGGAACCTCTTCAAACTTAAAGGGTTCTATGATTCTAAATAATGTCAACAGCGTTCCTCTCTCCGGATACAAAAGGGGAGCTGTTTAGGCAAGGTAGGTTTAGGAAACCACCAGTATCGCCCACTGGGCTGTGTCCCTCAGTGCCACATCTCCACAGTTCTTGAATAGCTCCAGTGAGTGACCCCCCACCCCACCCCACCCCTCTGGGCAGCCAGTGCCAATGCATCACCACTCTCGGAGAAGGAGTTTTTTTTCCCGAAATGTTAGGATCCGAACTGTAGCAGCTCATCTCAAGAAAAGACATCCCAATAGCCTATTTTCCAGCTCGTCTGATCTCTTCCCGAGACGAGCCGTACCCGAGCGCTGAGTTGGACACGCAGCCTATGGGCGGCACGCGGCCCAACGTCCCCCCGCCATGTCCCCGCTGCCCCTATGGGGACGCCCACCCGCGGTGCCCGTGGCGGTTGCGCACGGTGGGGCCGCGGGGATGCGCGGGGGGGCCGGGAGGGAACTCGGAAGCTCCGGGACGTGGTTCGGGGACCGCGGGACGCCCGCCTCGCCGCTAAGGGTTAAGGGGAGCGGCGGGGAGGGCGGGGGCTGCCGGGGATTGGAGCGAAGTTTGGAGCTGGGCGGTGCCGGGCCGCCCTCGGCTCGGCCCCCGCCGCCACAAAGCCCTGCAGGGAAAGTTGCTCGATCGCCCGTTTCTCTTCGCCCCCCCCTTCCCCTCCCCCTTTTCCTCCTTCTCGCCCCGACTCCCCAACCCCTTTCCCCTCCTCCCATCTCTCCTTAAACGGGATTCCGGCTCGGGACGGCACCACGGGGCATCCCGCAGCGGCAGCCCCCGGGGCTCCGGCAGGTCCCCGCTGTCCCTCCTCGCGCACACACACACACACACACGCATACATACATACATACATACATACACACACTCACACACTCACCCCACCCCGAGAAGCAGTGAGAATTATAATCCCCCTCCTCCCTACCCCGTCCCCCGCTTCTCTCCCTTTAACCCCTCTCACTGGTGTGGCAAACCGATCCGGGGGTGCCGTGTCCGCTCGGGAGGGCTCAACCCAAAGCAGCCCCCGGTCCTAGGGGGGTACAATGAGGTAGAGGGCGGCGGCGGAGCGCCCGGCCGGGGGCCGCGGCAGGAGGGCATGAGACGGAGAGCTGCGGGGATGGGAGGCAGCGCTCGCTGCTGAGAGCCGGCAGCGACCAAGGTAAGTGGGGACCCCCCCATGGAGCGGGGTGGGTTGGGATACCCCCACCTGGGCTACGGGCGCACCTGGCGGCATCATTCCCCGTGCGCCCCCGGCTCCTAATTTTTGCTTCTAACCCTCTTTCCCGCTTGCCCCCTTCCCCCCTCCCCGTAACCCTTCTCTACGAGCTCCCTGTGGGGCAGGCGATGGTTGGATGCGGTGCGTTGTGCATCCCGGGGGCACTGGGGAGTCTCAGCGGGAGCTTTACGAGGGTGAGGAATTCAGACAGTGCTTAGAAAGTGAGAGTGTGAAAAGGGGAGCGGGGAGTAACGAGCGTCAAGCCGATCTGCCCCGGCGTATCGCTGCGAGGGCATTGCCCGAAGGTGGTGGGTTTCATGGGGTTTGGCTTTGGGACACACCTCTGGTGCTCAAGGAAATGAGTGGGGGGGGGGCGGTTGGAAAATAGGAAAGCGATGCTCAAAAAACGGTGATCCGTGCTGGAGGAGCGCGTGTTCCCGGGGCAAAGCGGAGCCGGGGCACGGAGTCTGTTGGGCTGTAGAGGCAGCGTTCCCCTTCTCTCTCATCCGAGTTCCTCCGCAAACTGTTAACCTGAAATCTTGTTTTACGGCCGCTTTTGCTCGCGTTTTGTTTGCCTTCCAGATTGGTTCTGTGCGGGATACCGGAGAATTATGCATTAACTGTAAACTTAGAGCAGCGTGCTGGCCTCAGTGGGTCCCTGATTTATATCAGGCTGAAGCAGAGCGGAGGGCAAAGTTTTGCTTGCTGAGCGCCAAGGAATGAATTACAAACACGCTGCTGTTGTTGCGTTTACTTTTCCTGTTCTTGCGCTTCTGCAACAGCCCTTAAAACTCTGCAAACTTGTGGGCTGTTTGCTTATTTCCCCCCATAATCGCTCCGCTCCCTTTCCCGCAGCTCCGAGGACGGCAGCCCGTACAGCTCACAGGGATCCGCTTTTCACCATGGGATTGCAGCTGGCGCTCCTGCTCGCAGGGATCGTCGCGCTCTCGGACTCAGCGAGAGGTAAGGACCGAGCAGCTCCAGCCCTCCTGCTTGCTGCCTTGCCGTGCACACGTGCTCCATTGCTGCCTCCTGGTGCTGCTGGATGCAGCGTGGATTTGTGCTGTGGTCGCAGGTGGGCTCGCATGAAGCTTTCCTCATGCATCCCATTTGATTTTAAAGGAAAGCAGCTGCATTCCTCCGTGGATCAGAAATACCTCTCCCCTCTTGTAATCCCCCCCCCTAGCCCCTGCGCCGTATATTCCCACCAGCAAATGTAACAAACACATCCATTAACCTTCCTGGTGACAGACAAATGACAGCTCCTGATAGTGAGAACGTTTAAGAACTGGGGCTCCGGCAGTCAGTCGGGTTTCAATGCACAGGTTACCAAATGCATTGACCTGGGAGTGAGAAGGTGCCTTAACCCAAGTGTGGGGTCAGAGCAGGGAAGACTGCCTTTTCCCCTGCCCCATACTTTGGTGGGTGCTGTCTGAATGGGAAACCAGGGCTCACAAAGGAGGGGTTGCATTGTACCAGCAGAATGGGTGCGTAGCTTTAGGATGTAGATTGCTTCAGCTGCACGTCCCAAGAGGATCGGAGTTGTGTGGATGAGTATTGGAGTTGAGTGAATGAGTACTGGAGTTGCATGAATTGGTGAAAGAGTTTTAAATCACCTGATGCAATGAAAAGATCTTAAAACTTGTGCTTCATTGGAGCATAATTTGCCAAAAATAAAACCAAAGGGATGGGGAGGGAGCATTGCTCTACAAACCCAAGGCTCAAATTAGTGCTTTGCTTTTTTTTCCATCTTCGCATTGGCTCCCAAGCAAATACTTTACGGAGGCAGAAGCACTATAAAATGATCAGCTGGAAGCTGAATGAAAAAGAAAACAGTGCATATAGGCTCAGAGCCCTGCAGACTGAGTTCCCAGCCAGGTCTATAATGTAGACTCCGTTGAAGTTGTAGGCAGCGAGCTATGAAATAAGACGACCTCATGGATGTAGGTTATTGCCATAGACTTGAGGAGTTGGTGGAGTTCCGAAAAAAATCTGAAATGGGCAAAAGAAGACAAAAGGAGTTTTGTCTCTGTTGTGAGCGGAGTGTCGGCTGCTTTCCTGGCAGCCCCTGCTTCGATGCTGTTTGCACTTGTCTTGCTCGTATTCTTTTATTGCCTCTGGAAAACGTGGTGCGATTGACTGCGGGCTGCTGCCGTGTGAAGAAGAGCCAGACAATTAACAGCGTTAATTTCAGAACATCGTTGTTTTTCCTATGGAAAAGGTTTTTATTTTTTATTTTTCAAGGCAAGATTAACAGGGTCACAATAGTGATTGGGTTTGTTGAACTCGCTCTATTCAGAGCTGGAAAAAAAACATCTTGCGTGTGGATGGAGAGGTGGTGTGTGTTGTTTGAAATGAAATAGAATATAAATCCAGGGCCAAACCCATGAAAAATATCATTCACTCATTGTCTATAATGAGGGAGGAAGAGAAGAAAGAAGTGTAAAACAGAGTAGAAACAGAGCCACGGCCCTACTATTACAACCCTGCTCTGCCTCTCTTTGAAATTGAGAGTATTAAAAGGGCGATGGGTGCAGATGAAGGATCAAACATCTACATGAGCAGAGGTGGCACATCTCTGGCACACTGCAGCCGCATTTTGGGAAGCCAATCATCACTGATTATTGGTTGTTTACTTTGGGATAACTTCAGATTCTTGTAAAAACGTGTCCTGCATGAATGTGCCTGCAGATTTTTTCCAAATGTATCATGTGGTACATTTGGTGGTGGGTAGGTGTCACCTGCTTGAATCTATCGGTCATTTCTCAGCCTGAGATTTTTATCTGGAGGTAGAAGAGCTCTTTGTTTTGGCCAAAAAGCCTTTAGTAGCCCTGTCCCAATTGCAAATTTTACACGTGTGGCACAAAGTGTGCCAGCATTTCCTAACCTGAGTTGTCAAGAGGTGCTCAGGTGAGGAAGGTGGCTGAGAAGGTTCTGATTGAAAGCACTGGCCCTTCTCTTTTATTAGGCAAGAGGAGATTTTGGTGGAATTAGGATGTTGTTTGTGTGCACTGCATTGGGTAAGGGCTGTACCAAAGTGCATTTGCACAAGGGGGCAGAGGTAAGTTGCCCACGCAACACAGCCTTGCTATTCCCTGGCAGCTCATCTGCAATCTTGCATTAATGTTGCCTTACAGTATTTTTACCTCTGTATTTAGGTGATGCCTTTTAAGGAGAAGGAACCCACAGGGCTGCCTGATAGGGCCAATGCTACAGCTTTTTCCCAGGTTGGGAGCTGTGCCCTCTGGCTCTGTCCCTTCTTGCACATTTGCGACCTGTTGCGTCTCATCACCCACACACAAAATAGTGAAATAGGGGATTTCTTAGGTAACCAACATAAACTTTTAAGAAAGCAGCAAGATAAGTATCGAGAGCAAGGCTTTATTTTAGAGGATCGGGTGTGGAACTTATTTTGTCTGAAAGGATGAAGGATGAGGTAGTTCTGTCGAGGTCTGAACCCATATTTTCCAGTACTGAAATTTAAAGACTTTGGCTAGGGGCTTGTCTACACTGGAATAACCCTTCCAAAATAGGTAATCTGGAATAAATGCCCCAGAGACCAGTCTTAATCCAGTCTGAGGACTCTCTGAAAGGAGCCTGTGCTCGGTGGTTGCTCCTTGGGAGCTGTTTGGGTGAACCTCCACACTCCTCCTTTCCTTACTGGGTGAACATGGGAACTTCTGTGTGCACAAAACCCACCCTTTGAGCACATAACCTGCTCTCAGTGGGGGAATATCCCTCCTGGCTGGCAGCCGAGGCACAGGGTGACAGCTCCAGCCTTTCTGCCAGCAGCCCTGGCTACGTCAGCCCTTAACCTGGGAGAATGATGCAGGGCCAGTGGCTCGTCCCTCATGTCGCTCCATTCCCTACCCTCTGCACAGCCCTATACTGGGCATAAAAACCCTCCTCCACGGGGACGAATGCCATCTTGGGTCACTAACCCTTGGTGACTATGTCCCGCAGCAATGTGGCTCCAACCACTCCACACCTCCGGTCGGATACAGGTAATACAATCTGATATTTTCCCACTGGTGTTAACTCAGTGACACACGACGCAATATTTGTTCCAAATCTGTCAAGTTGCCATCCGATTCACTTTGGTTACCGTATATGGTCACATTGGGATGTGCTTGGCTTGGTCCCGTGGCTTAAGCAAGATTTTGTACGGTATGTTTAGAAGTTTTTGGTAAGAGCAGTGACAACCCTCCTGTTAGCGAGTAAACTGATATTCTGCTGGAAACTAATTAGTTTGGATGTTGATTTCATTTTCAGTGCCTTGCGTAGGGAGGGAAGAGCGGGACCTTAATTACTTTCTACTCTTGCACTTCTCTCTGCTCCACTTGGCTTCCAAGTCTGGTTGGTTCCTGCTTTATGGGGAATGTGTTGGAACTACGTTAAAACTCAACAGTTTGGTGCAGAAATAATGCTGTTTGCCTTTTTTGCTAAGCATTGGAGAAAAGGGAATGGGATACTAGAAAGTTTGTGGTTGCGTTTATTATTATTGTTATTTCTTGGAAGCTGTGAGTACTTGATATATAAACCACAAAGTTAGGGAAGGTTAAATAAGAGTGAACGGTATTTAATGCGGATAAGGTAATGATAATATAAGAGATGGCTGTTGGCTTCTGTTTACAGTCTCCTTTATTCCTGCCCCAATGTTGTTATCAGGTATAACAATTGGGTAATTCTTTACTTGTGAAAGAGAAGCGCACTCAGACCCACAGTCTGATCCAAATTTTACGTAAGTCGCTGCAGATTTCCTGGTTAAGTTTGGTGTCTTTTTTGGGCCATGCTCTTAGGGAACTTGCTTGTGAATAATCTGTCATCACAACTTGTACTGAAAGCCAACAAGACAATCTACGAAAATCCTGGTTATTTTTTTAAGCTGTGGTTCCTCCCTTCTTCCAAGACCGTCGGTCTCTTTAAATTGTGGCTGAGTTTAAACATAAAGTACAGCATGTGTCGTACTGGAAAATTAGATTTTTTTTTGGTTATTTATTTATTTCTTAAGGAATATTACAGAACTCAGCAAATGGCTCAAGTGCATGTGGATTTTCCTTAACATTTTTATAACTTTGTTTTTGAAGTACGTGTGCTGCTTTGACCTTCATTAAAGGACGCAAGCGGCAAATTCACGTGTCTGTTCTGTGATGCACCTGGAAGCAGCTCAGTTCCAAAGCCAGACTTTTGTCTACAGAAGAAAAATTTACGTGCCATGAGGCTGTGCTTGAGAAAATACAGAAAAAAAACCAGTTCTTTCATAAGAAAATATTGTTCAAAAAAAAGCAAAAAAGCAAAAGTGACACTTGCTAGGAAGTTGGTACCTACTTTTTTGCTGGTGAAGCTGATTATTCCTTTCCAGTGGGTGTATTGCTGTGCAATGGGCTTGGATCTGCTTAGCCACTGCCTTGACTGCGTATTTTGGATTATTTACTGGAAAAGAGAAAACATTTCTACCAAAGTGGGAAAATAATAATACGGAAGTCTTCTGCCTATCTGAAATCAGAAAATAGAACATCAAAACCCTTTGGTCACAGCTTTGTTTATTCAGTGGGAGAGGAATCTGTGCAGCTTTCTGATTTTCCTAAGGTGTGAAACTCCTGCTTGTGTCCGCAGCAACCTGTAGAATTGTGCTGTTCAAAGGGGCCGTGCAAATGTATCCCTGCATTACAAGTGTTGGTGGCAATGTTCCTTTCTCTTTCATTTCGTTAACCCCCTCATTTTGTCTTGTTTCAAAGAGTTGGTCTTTCATCTGCCCTCTTCCTGTGTTTTCTGGTGAGCTGCTCAAGCTGAAATGCATTTGATCTTGTTTTGGACATTTAATTTGGATTTCTATCCCTTTTCTTGCTCTCTGTAATCAGTCTTCCCTTGGAGCATTCTGTAATATAAGCACGCCTGTGTTTTTAGTTGGGTTGACCTGTCCTCATATTTTGCACCAAACTTTTTATGAATGCTTGTGTTCATAGAAGGGAACTTTTTAAGAGTAGTGTAAATGTGCAAGTTGCAAAGACTTTTGCAAGCTTATTGAACCTGGCACTCATTTGTATCTGCCGTGGTACTATGATAAAAGAAAGAAACTTGCTCAAACAGCCTGATCCTGCTGCCCTAACACTGGATGAGATAAGCAGATGCAGCCCATGCCAGGTGGAACAGGTTAGGACCTGATTTGGAGCCTGTGAGCATTTATGCTGTGACTCCTCCTCGCTCCCATGGGCTTTGAATCCATCTCTTAAGGATGACCTGCACAGATGATACATGATATCAACTGCTGGGCTGATCCCCGCTGTTGTCAGTAATGGGCTAGGGGCAGGATTTTGGATTCTTCCACTTGCTTGCTCAATGGGACAGCTCAACTGGATTTTTTTCTCCCAGAAACACACAGATTCTGCCTGCTGCAGGCTCAGGCTGGCAACTGGAGTGTGCACAGCGGAGGCTGAAAGCAACTTGGAAATTCATTGCTTTAACTTTGGGTTTTATCCTCAAAGAATGGGTGCCATTCTGCAGGCAGGGTTGCTAGGTGTGGAGGAGCTGACAACTGGCCTAAGTGTTATTTAACAAGTTAATATATGCCGACTGAATCCTTTCACATCTTGGATTTTTTCTTTTTTTTTCTTTTCCCCTTTCTGAGTCAAATAAACGGGCTGCTTGGAGCTTGATTGCTTGCCCTCATTACACAGTCTCCCCATTGTATTGCAATAGAAACACAGTATCCAGCAGTGCTGTGAATAACCTGAAGTTCTTATTTCATCCCAACCACCCTGATTTTCAGGAAGAATTTCAGCCAATAACTCTAGGCTACTTCTTCCATTAAGTGTTCAAACTTAATTTTGAGCTTTGCTAAGGGAAGAAAAATGTAAATTGGGAACAGAGGCTTCCCAGAGAAGGTTAATGTTTCTCGGGAGTGCTGCACCTCTATTCCCAGCCTGTCCTGCGTAAGAGTACGAATGGCTTCTAGTTTATAAAGATCCCGAATCACTGCTCCTCATGTCTGGGAAATGTATTTCAAGAACAGTTGACACAGTCTTGGGTATCCTGTCAGGTGGCTGAGAAGTGAATAATGCAAGGATTATCACAACTGAAGTGCCTCTTAGGTTGTATCGCCTTCAATGATTATTTTAAGAGCTGTATTTGTGCATATGAAATAAAAATACAGGAACAACAGACAAATGCAGAAATGTTGATTTTTAAAAATTTGCCTATTTCGCAAATTAATTCCTATTCTCTGTGCTGGGTTGGCTCATGTATGCCTGGTGAACTGATGGGTGTAGGAATTTGGTACCGCCTTGTACTGATTACCAGTGGCAGCTGTGCACCTCCCAGTTCTGTCCAGAACAAGATGTCCAGGAGGGAAGAAAGTTGGAAGAGGTCATGGAGGGAAATCTAAGGATTAGCCAGCCTCTGGGAGGCAATTTAGTCTGAACTACAGTGCTGAAACTCTTGAGTCCTTGTGAGGCCAAGTGTTGAAAGAGAGACTTGAACGAACGGACTGTGTGCATGATCAGGATGGTGAGATGCAGCTATTCCAAATCTGCCCTGCATTTCTCTTTTCCTTTGTGTCCTCCCAGATACCCCATATCATTATATATCTGGCGAAGTACCTAATTGATTTTTGGCCACTGTGTGACTTGGAGCAGAATTATCCTGTTGCAAAGAGAGGCTTTTATTACAATTGTTAGTATTTTCCTATTACTCTTTATAAACTTAAATCTTCTGTTTTCTAGACATGTGATTTGGGTGAGGCCAAATCAACTCCAAAGGAGGGGGAAGAAGCAGTTACTCAGCCCCCCAGAGCAGAAGCAGCCCAACTAGAGGAGTTAGGCTGCTACAGACCCTGGGCTGCTGTGAACTGGTTTCTTTTTCTCCTTCTTGACTAACAGATTTGTGTGAGTTGGAGTAATTGAGGAAGCTGTTTTCGTTCTCACCTAACCCAATCTGTTAACAGTGGTTAAGCAGTGACAAGTGTCAGAGAAGTTGCAGGTGTATGAACTGCATGTCAAGGATAGAAAGGTTAATGAGTAACAGGACAAACCTCTGGATATTATGGGATACCTCTCCAGGGTTGCTGCATGCTTGCTGGGTATTGAGCAGTTGATGTAAAATTGGTGGTTAAAAGCCCTTAAAACTTTGGATACCTTTGGGATAGGAATGCTTTGAGCCTCTGCTTCTGGGTGAACCAAATTCTTTAATGTTCTTCTCCAGATTAACACAATATCCTGGTGGCAATCACAGTGTCTGTTTAGCTGGGTGAGTAATATTAGGAAGTACTTAATATATTTTAGGGCACATTTAAAGTGGGATCTGGGAGGGCTATTGCCAGCTTTACCAGCAAATGGAGACCAGTCTTGCTGCTTCAGAAAGTCTGTTCATATCAAAGCATTCAGAGTCAGGTATTGTTCCAAGTTATAAAGGTAACAGTCCTTTTAGGTTCAGTAATTGTGGCTGAGTGGCTGTGAGTAGGATCAGAAATAATAAACCTACCAGAGAGCAGGAACCGGAGCCTCATCAGAGCAGGTTGTGTGTCAGACCTGTGTAGTGTGGCATTAAGCCAAGGCAAGGTTCATCATGATCTGCAGGAGTTAATATAAAACTAGATTAAGGGATCAGAGCTGATGAGTATCTTTCCTCCTCCTGGTATTCACAACCAATCAGAAATGCAGTATTGCCGGGGTTAATTTTGTTAGGGCCTAATGAGAGTGGAGCATTCCACTTAATCATGGCCTCAGACAGGTGTTTACTTTTCCTTGACAGGTTTGATTGACAAAGAGTTGTAAACCCATTATGGAGACATTTACATATGTAGGGGAACAGGCTTTGGACAGTTTATTTCTAATTGCCACATTTGTTATCTGGAAACGTTTAAGGTAGGGATGGGCAAGGCTTTATCTAGACCAGAGCATGCTTGTAGCACTGAGGCAGAATGCTTTGTTTGATTCCCTGCTTACTCAAACTGAGATAGACCAGAGGGTATGGAGAATTTCAAGCAATAGTCTGTGATAGTGATATGTATGGGCAGTAGCCTCAGGATGTTTAATTGGAAATTCTATCTGTGGCTTTTCTTCCCAAGAGAGTACCCCTATTGGGATGAGCATTGCAGGCTCACAGAGGTGGGAGTCTGTCCACTGATTCTGTATTTTACCACTAATCTTAAGAGTGCAGCAAGGAATTATTCACAAACAATTTGTATGTTTATAATATTATTAATATTTATTGAGGGTTTCTGGGGAACAAAAAAGACCCAGAGCTCAGCACAAGGCTCCTCTTCTAGATAGCACTGGAAGAAAAAGGTTTTCTCTCTGAAGACTACAGACTAGCTAAGTGGAGTTTCAGGCTTATTTTCTTTTTATCCTAGAAAATCCAATAAATCCAGTAAATTCTTTCAGTGTGGTCTTCCAAGAGTTTTTCAACTTCGTCTGACTCACAGATTATTTGAGTGCCATTATAGACTAGGGGTCAAGCAAGTTAATTCCCAGAACAGTATGCTGCCCTGTTTTCAAACTGTGCTAATCAGGGTTTTGAGTCAAAGCACGGTAGTTTGCTTAGTGAAATTATTTTCCTGTTAGAAAATTACAAATAGGCTCTGACTACTCCTACTGGCCTCAAACACTGAGGCACACACACATCACATGTGTGCAAAGCCCCCGGGGACATGCTCACTGGGATCAGGGCACTGCTGGGGGCTTGGTTCTCAGCTCCCAAGATTGAACTCAGAAAATGGGCTGGCTCTGAAGCCTTATTTAAAAAAAAAAAAAAAAAAAAAAAAAAAAAAAAAAAAAAAAAAAGCTGCAGTTGCACTTACACCTCCATTGGGAGCAAGGGAGGGCTGCATCGAGATCATCCGATCTGCAAATTCCATGTCCTTTCCCAAAGGAGACATTTGGTGGAGTTATTGGGTTACCTCTCCCCCTCACCTTTTTGTAATTCACTCCTGTTTACTTTTTCTCCTCCTTTCCCCAAGTTTATTACAGCTGCTTGGGCAGAGGAAATGAATTAACATAATTTACTAGTTTTAGAGCAAGACACATTCCCTGCATGTACGTACGCACATGCAGCTGCCCTCCCAGTGCCGTGCAGAGGAGCGTGTTTACAGAGTCTGGGTCCATTTAGGGAGAACAATACCCCGATTATGGAGGGCAGCCTTTTATTCCCAGAAACCAGAAGGAACCACTCGCCTAAAGTAGCTACTGCTCCTTGAAGGCACAGGCGTGCAAGCTGCTGGAATAGGGAATAAATCTGTTGTAGACACAAACCAGCAGCATTGTTTGCGGCGGAAGTTGATTTAGGGCTGGGGGTAAGAAATGGTCTTAGGACAAACCAAGCACCAAGTTTAAGATCTATCAGTGTGGAGAGAGGTGTTGTAGTTGCCAATCCGATTTCTGAGTAATAGCTGTGAGATTTGTGTTTAGTCTGGAGTGAGGGGAGACCTCGTTGGTCTCTACAGCAGCGGGGATGGTGTCAGTCTCTTTTCTCAGATGACAAGCGGATGCAAGGAAACAGGCTCAAGTTGCACCAAGGGAGGTTTATATTAGATATTAGGAAGAATTTTGTCAGAAAGATTGTGCTCAAGCATTGGAGCAGGCTGCTCAGGGCGATGGCAGAGTCCCCATCCCTGGAGGTATTTAAGACATGTGGATGTGGCACTAAGGGGTTAGTGGCAGGATTTGGTAGATCAGATTGATGGTTGGATTTGGTGATCCTGAAGGTTTCTTTCAACCTAGATGATTCTATGATTTCAAGGGGAGTTATTTGGTGCTTTCTGAGCTAATAAGGCTCTAGGGAGTCTGGGTGGAAAGGTGGCAAATGAGCCTCCAACAATACTTGGATCACTTCTTGGATCACTACAGCTGATCACTTCTAATTGCAATCATGCACCTGTTACTGGCAGATAATGCTGGAGCCATGTCATGTAGAGCATTTGCTTCATGGGATTTTTGGGAAAGGTCAAGCATTTGATTGCTGTCCTGCTAAATTGGATCATTAGCAGCACAAATAGGACCACCTTCTCTGCCCAATTACAGCTGCTTGGATCCTGGCAGTAAATGCTTCTCAGGTGTGAAATCATGGCAACTGAAGACAAAAGAAATTGATTCTAGCACCACCCTGCCCTTCTTCTGCATTGCTCCTAGCCTTGGATGTCTCTTGTGCTGGTGTGAAGTTCTACTGGCCTTGCTGTTAGTTGTTTTGGGAAGCTGGAGCCAACACAGAAAAGAATGTGGTGAGTGAACTTATTACAGAAGCATAGTCTGAGCTCATGGAATATCAGTGTGACTGTATTCAGCAAAACCTTTCCCTTCTATTTTGTGGCAGGAGGGCTCTGGACTTTGGAGGAGTAGGAACATTTATCGCGTAGCCCCTGCGGAGTGTAAAATGCAGTAGGGCCCTTGAGGAGAAACGCCTATTAACCTGATCTTATCTGAGCAGTTTGGACTGTACTGGGCGGGCAGTAATTATTCCTCTTTGTTGCTGTTGGTTTGTCTTGGTAGGAGGGTGGTTCATTTCTGACCCTTCTGTACTGGGACTCAGACTACATCAGGCTTTCCCTTGCTCTCAGTTCTCATCTCAAACATGTTTCATCCCTCTGTGTCCCCTCAGTTATGTCTCCATGGGGTTTTAAGTCACAGTTGCCGTGTGTTTTGTCCGAAGAAGCCCCAGAGAAGGCCAAAATCGCAAAGGAATGAAATGTATGATCTTCCAAGTGGTCTCTTTGTTCTCTCTTTTGGACAAATGTAGCTCTCTTTCTTTCTCACTTAAAAACAAACAAACAAAACAAAACAAAAAAAAAAAACACACCACCCTAAAAAACAGCCCCAACCCAAAATAGGTTGAGCTGGGACGTCTAAGAACTGACTAGGGATGCAAAGGCCTGTGGTCCTGTACCCTTGAGACAGTAATCGAAATAACAGCATAGAAGAAGAAGCCTGAATGAATTTTAACATCTTCTTGATGACAGTCTTTCTGTTCGTGTTCTTATAACCTATTTCCCTTTTATCTTTGCAAGACTAATGCATATAATGCATTTAATTGTTAAATGCAAAAAACAAAAAAACAAACAAAAACAACAACAACAAAAAAAAAAAAAACACCAAAAAACTCCATTATGAGTTGAAGATGAAAAATGCACCAAAGTAATTGAAAGAGCTTTCTTTTGTAAGTATCCCTGCTTAAAACCAGAGCTTGGCCATCTTTCTGTGTCATGTGTTGGATGATATTTTGCTTCAGGACAGAGATATTAAGGCAGAACTGGAGGAGGATGACAGCATTTAAAGTATTTTATTTTGCTCTTGGAACACGTGTCAGCAAATGTGTCAGGTAGGTTTTGCATTATGCAATAGATACAGCATAATGCACAGCTGTTTTTATAGGCAGTGTAACATTTTAGTCCTAGGGGTTTAGTGCCCAGAAGATACAGCTGTGTACAAAGCCTGAGTCCCATGGTGGAACAGGTGCAAAGGTGCAGCTTATGCATGCACTGAGGGGTTTGTAGAGCACACTTGTGTGATTTGTATTCAGTGACCGCAATTCCACTCTTGCCCTCTCTGCTGAGTACGGAGTTGGTAGATTTTAGGGAGAATTGGGCATTATGCCGTGATTATTTTTGATGATAATTGTGGTGAGATTCCTTGAAAGGAGGGGAAAAAAAAAATAAATCAGTTACAATTTTTCAGGTAGCAGCAAAGTGTTTGCATGCTAACAACAAGGTCTGCCTGCACCCAAGCGTTACTCCATGTCCTGCTGGAGCCCACCTTGGTTTCTGTTCCCTCCCAGAGCAGAGCAAAGAAACGCCAACCTAAATTTTTGGAACCCTAGGGAGGGAAAAAGCATTGAGAAATACCAATTTCCACACATACACACAAAAAAAGAGAGGTTCTTCCAAAAGATTTCATTTTGCTTGGAAAGGCTGTGGTGGCTGTTGAAAGGGCATTTGGATGGAAAAGGGCCAAGCAGCCCTAGGCATAACCAACACCCTCAATTGAGAAATATTTTCAAACAGCAGTGTTGTTAAGAAGTAATTAAAGTCAAATAAAACAAGGAAAATAATTTATGACATGTACTTGAATTCGTCCTGGTTTGAATCCACTGAAACTCATGTAGCGTGACACTGGAGACGTGCAAGGGGAAGAACAAAAACAAGTTTTTCAATGCACTTTTGTAACTATAGAAGTTTCTGACCTCATACATCATTTCAACCAAGTGTTTAAGCACAGACTTACTATTAAGCACCCTAGAATCCCTTTTATTCAAAGAAATGCATGCGGAGAACCCATTACATTGCTTATTTGAAATGTGGAGGACCTAAGCATAGGTTGAAGTGGTAGCAATTATTTTGGGAGATTTCTAACCCTGTTGGTTTTTTCTTTTCCATTAAAATAAGTTTTCTAGAATCATGAAAACTAGGGAAATAGTTCAGTTTTCAGGTGGGGGAGGGGAAGAGACCACGAGTCCTGAGAGTTCTGGAGGACAGATAGAAAATATGAGTTGTGCAACTTTAGGCAACAGAAGGAAAATAAGGAAGTAACTTTTGTATAACTTCTCTAAACCAATAGTGCTATTTTAGAGCCTATTTTATAATTTTTGTATTCTTGAGATTGGCTGTACTCCTGTTGTGTGAGGGCCTGAGCCTGGATAGGAGAGCAGTTTGCAGTTTTCATTGCTTCATCCCTCTGCCTTTCCTGCAGAGCTATCTTGATTGAAATGTGGAGGAGGAAAAAGAGAAGAAAAGAACACTTCTGGTGGCCAACTGTGTCACTTCAATTTTTGCTAGTTCTTGAGGAAGATTTGTGAGGATGGTCCATGGGGGAAAGGTTCAGGTCAGAGGTAGAAATCTGCTTGCCCCATATCGGAGGCATTTATAATGCCAGGACAGCTCTCTGGAGAGTGTCCATCTGTCTGTCCTTTCCTCTGGGGTTGACAAGAGGCAGACAGCCTCCCCCCCAGCTGCTCCCTCTGTCATGTTACAAATGAGATGCTGAAACGCAGCCCTTGGCCTTGAGACAGCTCTTCTCTTTCTTGTTCATTCTGCCCATCAATTAATGTCACATAAAGGTGTTTTACAACTATTTTATAACTTTTTAAAGAGAGAGACCCTTGTGAGGGGAAGTCCAACCCCTGTGCGGGGTGGCTGCCAAAATCTGTGTGTGGTAAGTTATGCTCAGGAGCTCTGCTTGTGGTGGCTTACCAACCAGAATGAAAAAACAGTACTCTAGCATCCAAGTTCTTCAGCAGATAGTTTATCTGTAAAGAGAGGATCTTGTAAGCAAGGGTAGAGAAAATCCAACTTTTCCTGTCTCAGCAGGGCAGTAGTTCTTAACACCAGTGTGGAAGTGGTCCTCTATCTTTGCCCAGTTCTGATGCACTTGGTAGTTCTTTGAAACTGTTGGAGTGGGTCCAGTGGGGGCTGTAAGTATGCACGGAGGCTGGAGTATTTCTCCCCTGGAGACATGCTGAGAGCTAGGGGTGTTCAACTTGGCAAAGAGAAGACTCTGGGGAGGCTTTACTGTGGCTGTTCAGGACCTGAATGGTCTGGAATGAAATCTGGAAGGGGACCCTTTACCAGCGGGTGTAGTAATGGGACAAGAGGGAACAGCTTTGAACTTCTTCTTTTTTTTTTTTTTTTTTTTAAAGTAAAAATAGAAGATTTAGATTAGATATAAGGAAGAAATTCTTCACTTTGAGGATGATGGTGAGGCACTGGCATAGGCTGCCCAGAGAAGCCACGGCTAAAACCCTTCCCTGGAGGTACTCAAGGCCAGGTTGGATGGATGGATGGAGCTCTGGGCAACCTGGTCTGGTGGGAGGTGTCCCTGCCCACTGCATGGGGCTGAGACTGGATGGGCTTTAAAGTTTCTGCCAAGCCATGATTCTGTGATCTCTCCCTCTGCCAGTACAATGAGAGCAAGCAGCACTGCAAGTCATTGTTCACTCTTGTAGCTCTTGGCCTGTGCAATGGGTGTGAAGCACAGGGAGTGAATTATGAAAAAATAATTACAAATTATGCAACGTGTTTCCTGATGGAGAATGGCAAGATGATGGCAGAGGCTTTCAGGCTTACCCGCTTCCCATCTCCTCTTCAGCCAACTTCCAGCAATTTGGCTGCCTGTTTTCTTAGGAAACAGCTTCCATCCAAAGGCTACTGAATTTTTCTTAAATGCTGGTTTCTGTTAGAGCTGATAAGGCAGCAGCCAGTCTGCAAAGATAACAGGCCATTGAGGCTTCTTGGTTTTGTCTTTATTTGGGTTTCTTAGCAAGTATTTGATACATGTTGAGAGCCTCTGGAGATTTTGAGTTTGCTGAATTTTCCCTCTCTCTTTCTATTTGTTTTTGCTCCCAAAATACTTCTAGGGTGGTTTTGGAGTATTTAAAAAAAAAAAAAAAAGTGCTAATGGAGTTTGTGAATTAGCAGTGTTTACTAAAGGGAGTAGGACAGGTGGGCACCAAGGGAGGCTCTGGCTCCTGCTCTTGTGATAGTCTCAGCTGGAAATACTGCCCTGGCCATGGTTTGAAAGAGGTGAGAAGCAATACAGAACCACCCTAAGTGCCCAACGCTGGCAAAAACATGTCTTGGTGTAGAAAAGCTTGTAATTGATCACCTTTTCAACTCACTCTACCTCCAACTCCAGCTTTCCTTTTCCTAAAGTGTTGTCCCTATTTGGACTGTTGGGTTTTGTTACTGTGAAAGGGACTGTTTATGCTTGGCTTATGTAAACCAGAAAATAAGCTTTTCCAGCCAAAACTGATTAACCTGTTGATAATAATAGCCTGGTTTTGACCCAAGCAAGCCCTTAGTGGCATAAGGTATCCTTGAATCTTTGTTATGACCCTGCTACATCCCAGCTTGCCCACTGCCTGTGGCAACTTTGTGGATCATCATGAGACACATTAGGAAATCCGTCAGGAAATCCCACCAAAAAAACCCGCCCAAATAATTCATGGCACAGCCCTCAATGCTGCGTTATTTACCTGCTTTTTCTCGTGGGGAGCTCAAGTGGTTTGCACAAAGTGAGCTGTTATTTGCTGATATTAATATACGTTATTTTCTCAGTGATGTTTCACCATAGTTGGAATTACAATGCCAAACACCAATTCCTGCTTTCAAGTTTCGATGCAGTGAGCATACCTTCATGAAGCTTCACAACAGTGCTTATGGGGATGTGTTTCATGCCTATAGTATCATGCAGGCATCCTCATCCAAGAAGTCAGAGTAGTGTGGAAACAGTGTTTTGTTACATGCTTCTGCCCAGCCAATCTTTGTTGCTCTTGAATGCAACCTGTCGCATATGAAATTAATTTCAAACATGCATTTGCTCTCAAAGTAGTGTTCTTCACACCAGAAATGTATAACAGTAGAAAAAACCACAGCCAGATGTCTATATTTATAGAAAACTGGCACGTTCTGTCTGGCGATGACAGAACATTTTGGTGTATTTATGAAGCGCTTATGTTTTTAGAAATAGAGAAATCCAGTCAGTATCAGTAGAACTATTCATCAGACATCTTGCTTTTTTTTTTTTTCTTCTTAATTTTAACCAGAGGAACATATTTCTTTAGTTGATGTAAAAGAAAAAAAGAAAGTTGGCCCCACCTTCCTGTCACCACTGGGTTTTTCTTTTTCAACTTCATAAACCTATTCAGTTTAGAGAGGCATATCTGGTTTTAAACTGGTTGTTACCAGCATCGTGCAGTGTTGATCATGTTCTTCAACATCAGGCATTTTTAACTGAGAAGTAACTGTTCGTAGAGCCGAAAGAGTGATTTCTACTCCAGAGATGGATCTTGCTGCATTCTTTTTTTTTTGTTGTTGTTTTAAGAGTAAACTTTTGCATAGCTGCTGCTTGTTTGAGTTGTTACCGTGCAGAATTTCTCATGCTGGGATCTGAGTGGATTGGAGGTAAATTTGGATCAAGCCAGAGGCGTTGGAGGGTGCTGGAGACCAGGGAGACCTAATTTGAACCCATCAGAAATTGTGTCCTCGAGACCGTTCCACTCTGTGGTGAACTTTGTCTTAACAGCTAAATTGAACAACTTGATGCCTCAGTTCAGCCACGTGCCAAGGCTTTGGTTTATATACCTGACATAGGTACTGAAGTTTTCAGAATTAAAATCTGCAGAGATTTCCACAGTTGTTGGTCAGAAGGTATTTTTTGAGACCAAGAATGCTTACTTGGCAGTGCATAAATTTAAGGGATTTTTTGGTAGATATCTTTAAGTATTAGTGTAATGAATGAGGAACTGTAGAGAAATATAAGCGAAGGGGCTCCTTCTGGGATTTGCTATTAGAACACAATTGCTAATCTGTGCAATCTACAAATCAAGTTAATTGGGTTTGCTCAGGCTGTTTCTTTCACAATTGCTAAGCACGGTAGCTTGAAGGCAGTGGGGGTTTGGCCTCCCAATCTTTGCTGCATATTTGTTTTTACAGAAAATGCCTTTGATACATGTAAGTTATATTTCCGTGCATTACAAATGATAGATTCCTCCCCCATATCCTGTGACAGCCTTCCCTGGAGACAGACAGTCTGTGTTGTTTTAGCAAGATGAAGAAAGATTAACGGGAAAAGTTTTGCTAGTGTTCGCAAAGACTTGGAGCAAAAGGGAAAGGTTTGGACTGAGGATTTAGACAGCAGGAAAAAGTGTTTCTGCAAACTGCTGCCTGCACTCTGTGCTCCTCTCACTGGCAAAGAGCACCAGGACAGTCCCAATGAGCCCAAGGGAGCAGAACTAATGTACATTTGGCTCCTTCAATGGTAAGGCACTGTAGCTGTGCTTGGGAGCTTCAGACATGAGCTAATTTTGCTGTGTGTAATACTGTATGTATTTGGGAAAGGGGTGGCTGTTCTTCCTACTAATAATCAGTTTGTTCCCCAAGATTGATGGACCTTGGGGCTCACTTATCACCATGCAGGAACCGATGTCCAGAGTGGGAGGGGCTCAACAGTCTGACCTGAAACCTTGCATGATGTTTTCTTTGCAAAGCATGGGCAGAACGTAAAACAAATCAGTAAATCAGGTTGAAGCAGTTCTGTTCACTGAAAATAACATCATTTTAAAGTGACCCTGAAAGCATGGCTTTTCATTTTGAAGCATCCTATCAGAAGATTTGTAGCTGAATTCAGGAGGAGGAGCTGGAAAAGAAAAACTTCTCTCTCTGTCCTTGGTTACAAGGCTGGTGATGCACATCAAGGACTTGGTGGCCTTCCCCAGGGCTAGCTATAGGTCGGTATAGCAGTTCCTGCTTTGTGAGAGTGGGAGAAGATGGACATGATGGCCATCATGATAGAGAACAGTTACAAAACATGCTCTGTGCAGAGCTCCAATTGTCCCTGCTCTGCCGTAGATCAGTTGTGATTCATTTCTCTTAATTTTGAGGGAACTCTTGATAGTTCCCGGCCTCTTTTACTGTTAATGGAGACATGAGTAGGATTTGTTCAGCCCAATCTGTTTACCTGTATTAAAATGAGATGCATCATGCCTGAAAGCACCTCTTTGTTCTCAAGAGCTGTAAAGGGAGGCAAAACAACCTTCCAGTGCCTCCACTGTGTCTGAAATTAGAGATGAAGTAGTGTTGATGAGCTGTTTCTGTGTGTGATGGTAGAAATTAGGAATGTCATCTTGGAAGTGGAAGGGGTAACCCTCATTTAAATCCAACTAGTGTGAACTCACCCTCAGGCTGCAGTGAGTGTTAGTAAAGTATAAATATATAAGCCACCCCATTTTCCTACACAGGCAAAACTTATGCCATGAGATTCGGCTCTTTGCAGAAGGCTCAGGTACCACCAAAGCTTTTAAGGGCTCATGTAGGAGGCCAGGGCTTCATAGACTTTATGCTCTCTATCTGCCTACACAGAGAGGTGTTACTGTAAGTAAGTTCATTACCCTGGATTTATTTAACACCTTTCTTCTGCCTCTGGAAGGAGCCTCGTTCCAAGTCCTAAATCTGTGTTATCTTCTGTTCCCTTGATGTAATTGGGGATTTGAGGATTAGAGGATGGGAGCCAATGCCATCAGTGCTATTCTGCATTTTTTGGAATGTGAGGGAAGAGGCTCAGGGTGGCAGAGTTCTTGTATGTGCAGTTTATTGGTGTGTCTTAGGTAAAGTTTTATTGCCTTGCTAAAAGATGTTGAGCTCTATGATTTATTAGCACTGCCGCAGAGTCTTTATAAATGATTATTTCACATTCCATGAGATCTTAGTGAGTCCTGCCCATGGTAAGGTCAAAACGAAGGGGTATTTGACATAGTACTGCTTTACTTACAATAACAGCTGATAACAAGCCTAGAAAATAAGTCAGTCTCTTTGCAGGGCATGTTATCTGGAAGCAAATATCAACACAGCCTTCCAGAGAGAACTGTTGACCCTTTACTACATGTTGTCAGATCTCTAAGAAGCGCCAGGCAAATCTGCATCTATGCATGTGCTTGGAAGTGCTTTTACTTGCTATGGAACAGCCATACCAGTATTAGTAATTATTCCTGGCAAGTTCAGTACCTTCTACTAACCATGCAGGAAATGGTTGGTTGGGAATGACCATGCCCAGCTGGCATATAAATGAATTTGAAAACACTTGTTTTCTAGAGATACTCTAGTAAAAAGTCAGTGTGGCTCACTTGGTGCTTTCCAGAATGATGGGTCAAGTCCCCACACCAGGGATGGATAGTCTCAGATTCATACCTGACATAGTTTGTGGTTTTTGGACTATTTCTGCTGCATGTTCAGATGGCTTTTGTTTGGACTACAACTTCCATATTGCTTCAATGCTGATGCAACTGAAGCTTTAATGAAATCAGTAATTCTTGCAGCTTTCTTAATAATAATAATAATAATAATAAATATTATGGAGCAGAGAACTTCATTTTGCGTTATTGCAATCTAGCATTGTTAACTGGGTCTTGCATTTGACCTTGCAGATTTGCTTGGGCCAGTTTGGAAGGACATGCTGTCCATGGGTCAGCCTTGCAGCATCTGCACTAGAAGAGATAATTCAGCAGTTGCATCATCTGTTAGCTCTCCCCTTCTTCCAAAGGGGATTTTATAATGTTCTGTTAATTTTTCTTAGGCTACTAGTGGCCAACTGAAGGCATTCCTTCTCTGTTGTTCGTGAGGAGAAATGTTAGATTACAGCTGTTCTTACTGGAATCAGTGAAGCTGATGCCTTGGATCCTCTTCTGCAGATAAGATTAAGAGCACTGTAATCAGCACACTCCTGCCAGTGGTTTTGACGAGCTTAGGGGGTAAATGCAGAGAGGCTGTTTTAGATGATGAGAAATTTTTTGAAAGTTTTCCCATATCATTTGTCAAGCACCTCTTTCTGGTTGGAACTGGAAGAAGAGGCTTTCTTTTACATATATATACATACACGCACACAAAGATACTGCGTTGTTTCTTTAGCTGGCAGCAGCTGTGAAGGTTGCTGCTGTGAAGGCAATGAGTCACTCATTTGTTCGAAGCACTAAAGAAAGGTTCTTCATGTTCCCATTGATACTAAACATGAAGCTGAGATACTGATGGTTTCTTCTTCTGTTGCTTTCAGCATGTTTAGTTTTTGTATCATTGGAGGTCAGGAATTCAAGTTTACATTCACTGCCTTCAAGGAGGAAGGTGTTGTGTAGTGTTGAGCTCTTTTTGGATGTCCATCTGCTGTCACCAAAACACTGCAGAGGCTTTCTGCAGGGGGTATTTTCAGTAGCCATTTTCATAGGGAACTTGTCTGATCTGTCAGCCTCCTGTATCTGAACTCCAAGGAGCAAACCTAAGCCCCAGAGGGACAGATCTCCACCTGACATCAGGAGCAGCACATATTTACACCACTGTTTTTACTTTTCTTGGGTCTATAATTAAACAGGCAAAATCATCCAATCTGTACATCCAGAGGCCGTACTTGGGACTCTCTAATAATTGATGCAAACTCAATGTTTTAAAGCAGAAAATGTGTCTGAAAAGAAACCTGAAGTGATGTGAAAGTCACGCTCTTCAAAGAAAAACGCCACCCCGTTTTTTCCTTGTGGTCCTGGAAAGGGTTTTATCTTGTGCAAAATGTGTTTTCCCCTCTGCCCCCTCCCCTTACCCAGTGCTGTAAGCCTGCTTTTGTTAGGCTGCTGTTGTGGAGCTAAATCCTGGAAACGTAATTTATTCAAAGTGTTCCGCACACATGTAAATGGGCAAAACTTATTGATAGCTGAGTTAAAGTATCTCTTTCTTCCGCATAACAAGGCACTTCTGCTGAATCTTTCAGCCACCGGCTTTGTTCCTCAGATGAATGAAAAGAGCTTATGGAAGGAAAACAGGCAGACAGCGAAAATGCCTCTGGTGCACGTTGTGTGTTTGCACAAGAAGCACGCAGAGGGATGTACAGCACAGCACAGCAGCACCTCTCCCCATGCACGTATCCCCACTGCATCAGAAGGTGCACATGTAGCACACAAACACAACAAATGTGTGTTTGATAGAAGGTGAGCTGCTGTGGCTGCATTTATGGGCACAGTGTGAATGTGTTCCTCTGAAAATCTCCGAGTGTTCGTGTGTCCACCTTTTAACTGTGTAAAATAACAATCCCCTAAAGGATCTTGGTATTCGTGTATTAAATTCTGAGCACACAGCAAACTCAGCTGAACTTTCTGCTGCTTAAGCAATACTCTTTCCTCCTCCATACAAAGCCTTGAATTAGCTAATTAAAATCTAGCTGAGAGAGGGAACAGTCTGCAATGTAGTGAACTCACCAGATTTCTGAGGTCATTGCTGGTACAGAGTTCCCCCACTCTGTCCCATGAAAAGATTTTTAAGTATTCATTGGAAATCTCCCATGGATTTAACTTCTTCCTTTGTTTTGCTTTGCAGTAAAAGCTTGATTGAAAGTGGCTGTGGCAGCAGTAATGCCTGGCTGAGTTTGGAGAAAACAAGCTCTAGGCCCATTTAGACGTTTCATTTGAAAGCAGCTTCCATTATCTCCTATTAGACGTGGTTAGTAAGTAGCAGGGTGAATGCATATGTGTGTTCATCCATTATGACTTCTTTATCAATTTTGTTTTTATTTTTTATCACTATATATATATATATATATTACAAGAGGTGGGAATTATTTTATATATTTATATATTTATTAATGTCTGGTAAACTTGGATCCATTTTTCTAGGGATAAAGTTTGACAGAAATCCTGGGAGTATTAAAGCAATTGATTCCAGAGTTCAAATACAATTTATTCTATTCTGTGCATTCATCTGTTTGAATTTTTTCAGCATTCCATGAAAGACAACTGAAGATAATTTGGGATTTTTTTCCCCTCTAAATTTTTTTTGTTTTGTTTTTACATTTATAAAACTTAGAATTACATACTAGTATTTAAAGTACAAATTAGGGTTAGCTGATCAAAGCTGTCCTGTGTTTTATTAAATGTCTTGCTTTCTGGACCTTATTTAACACAGGATGCTGATGAGAGGAACAGTTCTGCATGGGCAGCATAGCTCCGTGGTACTGGATGAAGATTTTTACTTTTCTTTACTGAAAGGAGAACACATCAAAACATGAAACAGAGTACTTATTTATTGCAGGACATGGCTGGAAATGTTTGTCTTCAAGCTGGTAGAGCACATGGAGGCAGTACTAGCTTCTGCAGCACATCTTTTTTGCTAAGCAGGGAATTAATTGCTCAGGGGAAGTTCTTCCCTCTCAGTGTTAGGGCAAATAACAATTTGTCAGCAGAAAAAAGTTGCATGTAAAAGTCATGTTTTTGGGTGTTTCTTTCTGGAGGCCCTTCTTTTTCCATGTCCTCTCCTGATTCCAGCTCCTCTGGCTGCACTGAGCCAGCAGGGTTTATAACACAACTGAAAAATAATGCAACAAAACATCTTCTGCTGGATTCTACTGTATGATCCAAGGGATAGAACACCTTCCCTACAAGGACAGGCTGAGAGAGTTTGACTTTAGCCTGGAGAAGAGAAGGTTCTAGCATTTTAATATCTGAAGGGGTTCTGTCAGAAAGAAGCTGACAGACCATTTAGCAGGGTCTGTCTTGATAGGAAAAGGGGAAGTGGTTTCAAACTAAAAGAAGAGAGATTTAGACTGAATATGAGGAACTTTGTTGTTGGTTGGTTGGTTTTTGTTCTTTTACAATAAAGGTAGTGAGGCACTGAAACAGGTTGCCCAGAGGAGTGGTGGATCCCCATCCTTGGAGTTGCTCAAGGCCAGCACCTGATGGAGCTGTAGGTGTCCATGTTTACTGAAGGGGTGTTGGACTATAGATAGCCTTTAAAGATCTCTCCCATCTCAAATGCTTCTATCATTCTATAATTAATGACCTAAATCTTCCTTCTTACAATGTCAATACCTAGAAAGTAATAACAATTTAAGGGCAAGAAAATGCCATCTTGACTTTTTTTTTTTTTTCTTAGCTTTGCTTGAAGTTGGAGTTCCTTGTACCTGTAGTCTGCTTTTCTGTCCTCTGGCTCCTTCCAGTGAAGTTCATATGGAAATATCACAAACTAGAAATGTATTTGAGCAAAGCACAAGCCATATGCCTGCTCAGAGTTGACAGCTGAATCAAAGGATCCTTGTGGTGGCGGTGGGAGAGGTTGCAATTTGCACCTAAGTTCGGAAAAGTTCAGATGCTTCCAGGGTCTATCTGAGGTGGTAGGAAGGAAGGAATCCTTCGTAGCTCATAGTTGAATTGTACGACCCCCAAGGTAATTTCTGTCCTCTGTAGCTTTTCCTCACAGGTTGTTTTTGTCTTGAGCAGGGAAAGAGAAGTTGAGACCACATTAGGCCTTGTTCACCACAGCCACAAAATGTCCTGAGTCTGAAGGCTACTTTTGAATTGGTTGGGGTTTCAGTTAAAGATTTAAGTGGGCTGAACAAAGCAAAGAGCTTTGGCAAGAGGCAAGAATCCAGAAGGACCTTCCAAACTCTTTATGATGGATATTAGTACTAGCCTGGTGTAATGGTCAAAAAGATTACTGAGTTTTGTGTTGTGTGTTTGATTTTTAGGTTCTGTCAGGAGCGAGGCTCATGGGCAGGCCAAGCGATGTGCTGTGTGGATTAATTTTAAATTAGCCAAAACAGAATTATTTAGTGAAGCCTCATTTCTCAGGAGGGTGTTGGTGCTGTCAGGCTTGGACATGGCTTGCACACAGGACTCCTGTTAGCTTTATGAGCACAGCCGTGAAATTAACCATTTAACCATGTAATGACTTTTTATTTTATTTAATCTTCCAAAAATGCAATTTATGCAGAAGTGTCAGGAGTGTTGAGGGTTCTAATGACGTTTCTTTGGCACATTTCCTGCTCAGTTGTTGTCCTCTCCAGTCCTACATCCCTTGGCCTGCAACTGTGTGGGAGGTCCCACTGGCAGCTTTGCAATGACCTTGTGAGCCTGTCTGCTCCTCATGGAGCCAGGTCCAATCTTAGCCTGGGTCTGTCCAACTTCTGGCTTGCTTCAACCATCATGCCTGGCATTGGCCCTCTGCTGTCACAGACACCAGGAGTATTATCTCTGGACCTAGCGTTTGATGAGGCCATCATGAGGCAGGAGCACTTACTGGAAAATGATTCATACTAATTAGATGGCTTGAAGGTTTCTTGTGGAGCAGTAGGAGGGAAGGCACAGAGGTCAGTCATCTTTATTCTTCAAAAAGCCATCATCACCTGATAAAGATTCAACTGCCTTAGGTTTTGAAGAGGATGTTTCATGCTGCTTCAGCCAAAGCGGGGAGTGAAGACTTCAATCCTGTGACCTTTGTTCTCTAAAGAGCGTGTCAAGTTTTGGCTGTGCTGCTGGCCTTGACTTTTAATTGTTGAAGAGGATGTGAAATCAGCCCTGAGCTTTTGTGCTGCAGCTTACCCGGTGAGAGAGGGGAAGTGCTGTGCTTCTCCGCACACCGCTGCCACAATTTAATTGGAAAAAAAACATAACCCCTTGCTTCCCCCAAATAATGAGCTACCTCTAAACAGCAAAAAATTAAAACAAAAAAAGAAAAAATGACTGTCAGGGAGTGTAAATTTGATTATATTAAAATAATGTTATAACCATTATGAAAAAACAAACAAAAAACACTTATGTTGCATTAGGAGTTCATTTTGCATGTTTTCAGCTTAAATTCCAAATCCATGTGTTGTGCCAGCATCCCATTGGCTTCTTTTGTGGTGGCAGGCTCTTGTGAAGGGTCGGAATTAGGACTGGCAAAGCTTTTTAATTGCACTTGATGCTTCAGACACAGTTCACTCCCCACTGTGATTCAACTAAGGCCAATGTCCAGGTGCTGCAGTGGGAGGATGCAAATGGGGTGGGTTTGTAAGGGCTGGTATGATTATACTTACCAGGATTTGCAGAAAGGGATTTCTTCTATGGGAAGATCAATACTAAGTTCTTAAAGATGTTTTTCCACCTCACTGGTTGCCCGACGTGTGTATGAAAGAGATCTATGATTGTTTGCAATCCCCTTTAGAGGTTTATCTGTAAATGAGGTGTCCTCTGGGCCATGTAGTGCCATCCGCTATTACTCCATGAACACGCTTTGCTCTGATTACTTGGCATTCTCCTCCTCCTCCTTGTACAGATATTTGCAACAAGGTCCTTGGAAAGTACCTACCCATTAAAAAAAAACTAATTTTCCTAGTCAGCATAAATGATACGTGGCCCTTTTCTGGCTCTTTGGCCCTTTCAATTGACATAAAAGTGCTAGAGTGATGACTCAGAATTTCTGTACTTTTCTAGAGAAATGAGTCAGACCTAGAAGGAACTTTCTCCTTCCTTCCCAGTATGGTGGCCGTCTCACTCATGGGCAGTCATGTCTTGGCTGACCTCACCTAGGGTAGTCCCCAAAGTGTTGACTGGTTACTATCTTGGTTTTGGGGTTGCTGAGATAGTTCCTGAGTGCCATTCCCTGCAGGACATATCTTCTTTTTTTTTTTTTTTTTTCTTGACAAATATCTCCTTATAACCTATGCTGCTTGTGTGGGTTATGTGATTTCTAACCTGGCTTGAAGCCTAGAAGTGAACTCATAAGCCTCAAGGAGCAATAAGTGCTGCAGTGTTTTAACCAGCCCAGCCAAACAGTCTGTGTGTGTGTGTAAAAGCACTTACAGCAGACTGGCTATCTGGAATGATAACCCACCTGGCCTTGCTCCATTCAATCGTGATATCAGCTGCAATTCTTTAGTCCCATCAGGAAAAAAAAAAAAGCCACACCAAACAAAGATATTTCCTCCTGGAATAGGCTGTTTTAAACAGCATAAATGTAACCTGTAGTTGTGTGTCAGTCAAATAAGCATGCTCCCCTGGTTCCTCTCCCAGGTGCTGCCATTTTTACATTGCTTATACAGCAGATATGTTTGTAATGGGTCTGGAGGTTCTCTAAGCAAAGCCTCTAACCTGTGGGTTGGAAACAACCTTTGTTTTATACTTGCACTGTGCTATGCTATATCTGCTCTGGAGATGCTGGGCTGGCTCCTCTGAGAAACCAAGGAACTTGTAAAGATGTTGAATGGTTTTAGCATGAGCTGAAAGGACCTGTGAGTGCTTCACAAGTCCATTAGGAGTGAAATGTCTGTCTTATTGTACCAGAGCAGTATTGTATCTGGTTAGAGTGCAAGAAGCAGGCAGAAGAGAAAAGCAAGTTAATGTCTTTGCATTTTTCAAAGGTCTTTTAGAACTTTGGATCATAAGGTTGATGAGGGCTTTGATTTGTGGCCACTGTTATTTTACAGATCCTGCATTCATTTATGTATTGACACCTGAAGAGCCTGTCAAATGATTTCCCTGTGGAGTAAGTGTGAGCTAGGAGAATTGTCTGAAGTACCTGCATTGTCATGAGATGATCAGAGGGCTCTCTATACCTGCAGTAAAAGGAACAGAAGGGGAATAATTTGGTTGTGTAGGCACCTGCATCGTAGAAACCTAGGCAATGATAGAGTTGGTTTCCCAAACACAGGTGAGTGATATGTGAGCGCTTTTACCAAAAGGCCCTGCTATTCTACAAGATTTTAGGCATCTCACAGCATCCTATCTGCCAGCCCCATATGGATGACCTGGAGCATCTTGTGCTGCCAGAGATATCTCATGTTTAGAGCAACTCAAGTCTCTGAAGTTTGTAGAGCTGTCTCTTAGCCCCACCTCTACCCATGGTGCTGCCACCAATATATCCTAGTATGGTGGCAATTTCCTTTCAAAATATTTAGGCCTGTTTTGTCCTGTTTTTGTGATCATTTTAAAAACCAAGGAATTGGGATTAGATCAAAATTCTTGACTCACTTTTTAAAGTATTTTTCATTCCTAAGACAAAAATGTTTCTCCAGGGAAGTTCCATAAAGGCACTTTATCATAAAGTCCATTCAACAACCCCGAAGCCCAGCAGGCAAAAAAATTAATATTAGGAGAAATCATTCTGTTAAAACTGATCTAATGAGTTGTGGACTGATGTAAAATAGCAGAACTCAGCTTTAGTGCCAGTGTTGGAAAATCTGTTGCTAAACAGATCTCCAATTTCCCTTTTACTGACGCTGTTCTACCCTAATGAGCCTCTGAGCCATCGTAGCTTTTCGCTCCCAGTTTCTGTACAGAGGCTGTGCACCATTTCCCAGAGAGACTTCTGCCAGTGCTGGAAAGGGAGACCGTGTTGCTTTGCTCAGAGTTGTCCTTGTGCATTTTCCTCACTCTTGTTACTGAGATAAGGAGTCTGTGAAAGACTGTGCAAAGCACCATGTTGGTTTAATCAGCGTACGAGGGAGAAACTAGATATGCCCTGTTAGTGCAGTCACAGTGCAAGCATGAAATTAAGTGGAGGTGGGGGTGGATGCGACTGAGAGAAGTGCAGCCCATCTCTCAGGCATGTAGTTAGGAGCCCATGGAAAGGGGGGATTGAGTCAATGTCCTTGTAGAAAGCCTCTTGGAATCTGGCAGACTTGGGTTGCTGTGGCTTGCAATTATTGCACGAAATAACCCAAAGTAAGTCATGCTGCAGTTTAGTGTGACAGTATCAAATAGCTGTTTGGGAGAACTTGCGTGCTGATTACAGCTGGTGAGGAATGCCATCACTTTAAGAGGGGTGAAAAAGAAGTGAGAACTAAAAGGTTTCCTTTGTGCCTTGAGGGATGTGAGGATGATGTTCTACCCCCCGTCACCCTGCAGATTAGTGGAGAATTACACTTGTTCAGTCCAAACATCTAAGCCAGAGGCTGCATGTTGACATGGGATTTAATGCAACCTGCTGGTTAAATGCTTCTTCAAACTATGGGGCCATGTGGTGGTGAAATCTCCTAGCCTCAATCGCTTCCAAGCAGTGCTGTGTGCTACCAAATGGTTTTTGTTCTTCAGCTCAGTGCTGGCAGTGTGGTTGCATGCCTGTCGCTGGTACTTTCAGCCTTCAGAAGCCAGTACCACTGCCAAAAGAAGTGTTTCAACCTGCTTGCATCCCATGATCACATCTCAGCTCTGCCCTGCACTTAGTGCTGCTGTAAACTGTTGTAATAATCTGACCCAAGTTAAAACCACCTTCAGCTTCAGTAGCAATTCAGGTCAATGCTGAGTAACTCCAGCCCTTCTTTTCTCTTGTGGTTGTCTCTCGTGGATGCAGGATGAGGCTAAATGAGTTAAACATGGGCTGGGAATTCAGCCATTCCTGGATAGGTGTCTGGAAGTTCTATGCAGAGAAAAGAGAGATCCTGGATACACTCAGGTTGTATGTTAGGAAGGCATTAGTGAGGCATTGGAACAGGCTTCCCAGGGAGGCGGTGGAGTTGCCATCCCTGGAGGTATTCAAGAAAGGTGGAGATGTGATGTAAGGTGGTTAGTGGGCATGGTGGGGATGGGTTGATAGTTGGACTAGATGGTTGTAAAGGTGTTTTACAATCTCACTGATTCTGTCATTCTCCTGTCTTGATGCTGTAATGCACGTAATTCATGGGATCTTGTAATAGTTTTGTCTATTAAAACCCTGTATTGCACCTTGCAGTGGGTAGGTCTTAAAATGCTTAATAGAGATAAATAGTGACAAGGATGTTCTGTAGAAACAAGATTCTGACATATGCTAAACGAAATTATTTTCTCACTGCTGCTTTAACTGCAGTATCTTTGGTGAAATCATGCCTTGACTCTTTTGTCTTATTCTTAGTTATTGTGTTAGCTTTGTGAGTGTTTCCGTCAGCCTCGATCAGACAGGTTACTGAGGAAAGGAGCTTTCTGCAGATTAGGGGATGTGAAGTCATATGGCTGCATCACTTGTTCTGAATGGATTAAATATAACCTCCCTTTTTCTGCCTGCCTCTAGTTTAAAGACAGACAGGTTAGAAAGCGTGAGAAAGTAGCATCTATTTCTTTTGAATTGCCCTCCTGCTACTTTTCCAGTTTGGGCTCATGGTGTTCCAGAAGCCATGCAGTACATCAGTCTGTAGTACAGGAGGCATTAACCCTGTGCAGGTGAGATTAGCTTTGCTCTGAAGTAATCACGGAGTCATTAAGGTCAGAAAAGACCTGTAAGATCATCTACTCCAACCCCAACCCATCCCCACTATGCCCACTAACCATGTCCCTCAGTGCCACATCTCCATGCTCCTTGAACACCTCCAGGGATGGTAACTCCCACCACTTCCATGGGCAGCCTGTTTCAACATGTCACCCCTCTTTCTCAGAATAAGTTTTTTCTGAAGCGTATAGATCCTTGCTGATCCTCCTGACCAGTGATCCTCCAGCCTGGTCCCTCAAATTTTCCCTTCCTAGGCCCCTCACATGCGTGGCAGTGCACTGTGGGGCTGTGCAGAACTGTGTCCCTGCCGGAGGCACAGGCATCCTGCCAGCTGCCCTGCTCCCTTTGGGCTGCCAAAGTCTGGGGTTGCTGTGAGAGGAAGCTTGCGCTGCTCCCAAAGGGAAAAGGAGAGTGAGCACTTTGTATCACTTGACAGGAAGGCCTCTGCTTGACAAAAGAGCGCTGCTGACAGGCTCCAAAAAGCAACCCTGGGCTTGTGTTTCCTGAGTCAGCATGACATCCCAAACTAGAGCATGGGGGTGAAAGAGTTGCAAGCAGGATCCTCAGGTGTTCGCAGGCCTTGGCGGGTGGATAACTCCCAAAAGATGGATTTCCCACCTGTCCCTTCCAGGCTCTAGTTCCTGTGCACCAACTGGGGCATCGCTGATGCTAGCAGCTTGGGAAGTACTTGCCAGATTTCTCTCTTCCCCCTCCACTCCCCCCGCTAAGAGGCTTGCACAGCAGTGAAGCAATCTGTGACATTCAGACAGCGGGAAGGGGAAGCTGCTGCAAAATAAAATAACAGCACCAGGAAGCGGCACCGTGCTCTTTCCCACTCCCAGCTGGGAAATGACAACACTTCATTCAGCTGCTCCAAGATTGTTGCAGCTCAGTCCTGGCTCAGCAGCACTGGCCGATAGCTTCCCTGTCTGCCCCAGCTCGGCACCGCCTGCCCAGTGGGCTCAGGGTGCCGGGAGGATGAGGCAGGCGAGCTGCCAGCAAAGAGCTGCGTTAGCAGCAGGCTGCACAATAGTACCTGGCAAAACATTTGCTTAGGTTTACAGCTTATGTGAGGATCCCGGAGAGTGTTTCCTTTACGTTTTAATTCCTGCTAGTTACGTTTTTGCAGGAAATCCACAGCCCCCTCCTTGCTTTTCTGGGGGCTGTTACTTGTGCAGGCAGATCGTGATGCAATCTTCCAGCCCAAATCCAGTGTGTAATATGTCACAGCAAGACCTCCTGGGGTCAGCTGTCCACTTGGACAGGTGCTGTGTGCATGCAGAGAGTTCTTTTCTTTCTTCCTCTCCTTCTCGTGGCAAATCAGCCCCTGGGTGCATGGAACTGCCACTGTAAACAGGTGTTTGAGAGCAGGGCACTGATCCTGCATTTCATATATGCTTTCTCTTTAATGTGTTTGAAATTGCAATGAAGGAGATGAACTTTCTTTCGTAACCTGCCCAGACTGACTGCCAACAGCCAGTTGGACTGTAGTCTGTAGTTTGATGCTATTTGTTCCTGGGGTAATATAATCCTAAAATGAGAGATGCTCGGTTTTGTGGATGTTTAGGTTTGTTAGCACCAGTCTGGCAGTCTAAAAAGGAGTGTATGATAAAGTGTGGGTATCATCTAACTGTAGGCACCAAATTTAAGTGTCTAAGTGAGGACTCTGAGTTGTGTCTACTCTGTCCATTAGCTGCACAGGAGGGTAAGGATAGACAGTGTAAATAGCTGCAGTCATTTGAGCTTATGGGGCAGCCTCTCAAGGGAAACAGTGCTGAAAGTGCTATTGCTTTAATGGTCAGAATTTCGCTGGATGGTGCACCAAGTGAAGTGTTCATGTGCTGACAAAATGCAAGAGCTCACAGTGAAAGGTTTCCTTCATGTGGTTTCATAACCCACTCCTGCTAGTCTGAGCCAGAGATGTATTCCTCCCTTCTCTAATTGCAAGCAATTCTTTCAAAGCAACCTCAGTTTTCCCTTCTGTATTGCTCTCTCAATTTCTAAGACATCTGAGGGGAAAAAAAAAAAGTATGAAAAAGGTCAACTTAGTATATCAGACCTGATGAGCAGAGGCTGATGGCATTGGCTAAGCACCTTAACATTGACAGCAAAACTTAAAGTCCTCTAAAACAGATTATTTATTTGTTTATGTATGGTTGGAATGTAAAAATAAGGAAGTCAAAGCCTCCTTTGTTATCTGGAGTCCTAAACCACGGATTTGTTGTGGATTTGATGCCTTTTCTCCTCATCTGAATCTAAGGGGACACAAAGGAGCCCGCACTTTGTAATGAGATTTCGAGAGTTCTGGAGAATTTCTGTGTACTGTTTGAGAAATTCACAGTTTCGGCTTTGGTGAGACTGCCTGTGGCTGTCTACAAGCCCTCTGTAACCTTGTGGTTCTCTTTTAGTTTCAGCCCCTTTCAGAAATCACAAAGCCAAAATGGTTGCATGTAAATGTATAGGCCACATGCACATCTGCAGTGCCTAGGGAAGGCATCCTCTCTGCTGCCCTCCAAACCCTGTGCCAGGTCATTTTCAAGCCAACAGAGGGGAGGCATCTGTTCACTCATGGTCCTTGCACTGCTGAGTGGGTACTGGTGGGAAGATGCCATGTGTGTGGATGCTCTGAAGACTGTTCTTCAAGGATGGTGAGGATGAAGTTGCTCCCTGAGAGGGATATTTAAAAGCATTGGGTATTTGACTGGCAACAAAATATTGCTCACCAAGATGGCCTTTGAGCTTCAAATTGATTATCTTCTAGTGTTCCTAGACTAGATTTTCTCTAGACTTCAACCATGCATGTCTTGAGATTGTAATGCAATTGCTATTCTTTTTTTAATCAGAGCTCTTCCATTGCACCCATTTTTTTCAGCATGCACCAACAACCTTAGGAATTTCAAGCTGGTGGAACCCCACATGTTGCCCTTCCAGCAGGCTGCGACTTTGATATCATTACCTGAGAAGTGATGTCATCTCATCACTACACTGTCTTTGTTAGACATGTTAGAAGGAATGTGATGCTCCATGCCTTCTAGGGTGCAGCACGAGAGTGTAAAATACAAATTGCTGAGAGACTGTGCCTGCTGGAGTTGAAGCTCTTCCCATCCACTTGGAAACTGTTTTCCAATTCATGTGTTTACAGCTTTAATACAGTTACTCCATCTACATAGAGCTGCTTGCACAAGGATGGCATAAATGCCTGTACACGTTCCTGTGGGTTTTTTTGAGTTGCTTCTAGATGTTAAAACCAGTCTGCATTTTCTGCTTGGGTTTTATCAACAGGCAATTTCTTGTTTTTCCTTTTCTTGCTGGATATTACTTCTCCTCTATCCCACCATAGTTCTCCCCATTCTTCTCATTCTGTGGTACAGCTAAATCCTGAGAGAGCCGGACTCTTCCCCTACATCCCAAATCTGCATCAAATAGCTGCAGAGTTCCTTGGCCAAGTTCAATAAGCAAGCAAAGGTATTAAATGATGTCACCATCTATTAATAGAGACATTTGGACCTTGTTTGCTGCTGAAACAAGAGTGCAGATGTGCTATAAGGAGGAGGCCCCTGGCACATACCTTTGGATCAGTGTGCCCTAAAGCCACGTTTCCCTGTACAATGAGTGATTTTGGAGTGTCTGATCATTTACAGTTGTGCAAACCTGTGGGAAGGGAGGTATGGGCTGCCCTTGGGTGCTGTGTTCCTGCCTCTGTGATCAGCTTGCTGCAGTTCATTTCATTGCTTTGTTCATCTTCATGCTTTCTGCCCTATTACTCTGTTTGGATGTGCTCTCTCATTTATGCTGCTCCTCATTTGATCAGGGTTCTGACCTGCCTGGGACTTTGGGCAGCTGCTATGACAGTTTGATATAAAACTCCACTGTGTATTAACTCATTTTGCATCACTGTAAATGATGGTGCTAGATGCAGCAGAATGACAAATATGCACTCTCTCTTTTCCATGATTATATTAGCCCTGATATATAGGAGAAAAAAGTTTGTAAAAGAGCTGTTTTCCATCAAAAAATACAGTTCTATTGGAACAAACTGCCTCGCGGAGAAGTTTGCTGACTTTCAGACCTGAGCAATCCTCTTGAAAATAAGGGTTTACCTTTAAGACCATTTCCACACTTCAGGTTTTGCTGCTGCTCAATGTCAAGCTGGATTTTGAAATTCCTGAAATCCTAAGTGAAGCAAAATGCTTGTCTTCTGCCTATCTGCAGGCAGCAGGAGGCTGTCTGTGCCCTGCGTGGCAGGCTGGGGAGCCTGTGGGCTTCCAAGGGAGCAGGTTTTCTGGCAGGACACAAGGCATGAAGTCAAATAATCTTGCTGTAGTGTTGTCTGCCTCAGTATGAGCTCCACGTTCAGCCCAGGTCAGCAAGCCGAGTCTGCAGATAAAGAGCTATTCTGGTAGAGTGAGCTCAGAGGGGATGTGTAAATGCAATAAAATCTAAAATTTGTACAATATATACCCACAGCTGAGTTGCGACTCCCTCAGAATCAAAGTGTTTAACCTGTTTACAGAAAGGTTCCTCCTCAAATTAAAAAATAAGACTAAGCTGCATGTTAACAGAGTGGTCCTACATGGAGGCCATGGTAGCTCCGACATGGGGAGCCCAGTGCTTGGCAGCAAGTATTGACAGAGCAGAGGGGAAACACCACCTGCCTGCTCATGGCCCCATTAATCTGTTAACGTGAAGTGTCTGCATCCAGATCTTGGGTTGGTTTTTAAAACAGCAAGTCAAGTAGGAAGCCGTGTTTGTGTGAGGGCTGAGGAAGGAGCTGGTTTTGAGATAGTATTCTCTGACCAAGTGTCTGAACAGCATGGGTGAAAAGATTGGCTGGGACCACAGCCCTCTTCTTCCTGTCATCCAGGAGATGTGTGCCTTTTTTCTTTGAAGATGATTTTATTTAGATAAATTCCTTCTGTGGAGAAAGGAGGGTAGAGAAAGGAAACATTGCCAGAGAAGGGTTGATGTTTTGTCCTCTGTGGTCAGTGAGGCACGATTTCGTGGGTAGGGCATGGCATGTTGGGTGATGCACAATGTGGAGGGTAGGCTGCAGGATGGTGGGTCGAGCTCAATGTGGCATGGTACAGCATGATATGGCAGATAGGGCCTGGTGTCAGAGAGCTCCTGAGGTGGCCCATGGGCCTTGTGTCCATTTGGATGGCACTGGACAGCAGTTAGAGCTTTGTTTTCTGGTGCTTGCAGCTTGTTCACCTTGTTCCTCGGGTGTCCTATTCTTTCATTGAAAGGGTGTTTTTTGGATTTGCCCCTTGTCTCCAGTAGAAGCTCCACTGCTGATTGAAACCTCTGAGACAAAAGAGTTTCGCTGGGGTCTTGGAGGTGGAATCAGTCTCTGGTCCTCAAAAATTAGGTAGATTGGCTGCCTAAAATTGTTCTTTCCAGAACTATGATGAGACCAGGTGTCTACAAGCCCCACTGCTGGCTGCAGCCCTGTGTCCTTTGGGACATGAGCTGTGTCATTTGAAGTTTATATCCACTTCCGTGTACCTATTTTACCAGGGCAGATCAGAGGAAAACCTTCAGCCAAGAGTGCTCTCCTCATTTATTAGAGCCTTGACAAGTCAAATAGAGGTAGAGATTAAATATGAATAGGACTTATGTTGGAAAGATCAATCCTAGAGACATTAAAGAAAGGGGAGTTAAGTCAACAGGAAAGTCATCTGACTAATGTGAGGGAAATCTAAATATGGGGTGCCAGTGGTGTCCTGTTTGCCACCTGAGACATGCCTGGATATAGCATTGCTATGTTCAAGAGGGAATATAGCTTAACACCATTGTTTTAAACATTCTTACAGGTTTGGTTTTTTTGTAAAACAAAAGGAAAATTTTATGCAAAGCAATTAGTGGTTTCTTTCCACGTGCTGACAGACTTTGTATGTCTGCCTGCCTCTTTTTGCCTAGTTAGGGAATTTCTTTCCCTATTTAGGGATTTCTTAGGATGCTAAACATAAGTTTCCCATCCATTATCTTTATTTATCATCAATACTTGTCTGATGATATGTTTAGCTGTCAAACTGAGCTAAAGTCTCACCAATTTCTTGCAGATGTATTACTTGCGTGAGAACAGCTTTATGTTGTCTGTTTAAATTAAAATGAAGATGTAGTCATGTTAATGACAAGATCAAGATGACTCCAGCTTTATGTCAGCATAGCAACAAAACTTGGCCCATATGCTATTTTTTTGCTCTTACATAGGAGGTTTTCATAGCATTTGATGGACTTTTTTTTTGTTTCATTTATTTTAAAAGCATTTACTGAAAAAGCGAGTTTCATTTTAAGGCTATTTCTTTAGCAAGGAAGTATGTTATAAATAGGAAAAAATCTCATTCCAGGAAAGTTGTGCAAATCTTGTCTGTATCTGCTGACTTCAGCAGGGTCACATCAGGTTTAAACAACACACATTGCATCTGGACTCATGGGGTGGTAGAAAAAGTGAAGTCACTATTAGAGGTGATGGGAACACTTAGGGAAAATGAAAGTTTCCTGAAATTGTTTTTGGACTTTTGTTGAAAATCATCTTCTTGAGAAGATGTAGAAGTATGATGAAAATTTAATCAGAATGATCCCAAGATAGCAGCCAAATGAGAGGAAGAGCAAGACAGGGTGGTGCTCCTCATCTTGAGTTGCCAATTGGGATAGGAAGCTCCAGATTCAAATCTCTGATTCACAAACTTCTGCCTTGTTCCTGGTCTTTAGGCATTTTGAATACTTTCTTCAGATTGTAACAGCACTTTGTTAGGAGAGGAGACAAGGTTGAATACAAATCTAATAGCTCAAAATAGTTAGCAGAGAGAGACTTCAAAATCTTTTTTTACTTCTTTTTAATGATTAACAACTTTTCTCTTGTCCAACATGGACAGCATGAGTCAGTTAATACCTTCTTGTTCAGTTTTCAACAAATATTGAAGCAGTGTCATGCTTATGGTGGACTCAGTCTTGAGTTCAGGGACAGGGTGACTTGTGTCAGTGCCAAAACCCACAAGCTCTTGCATCACTGGAACTGGCTCCTCAGTTACCAAGTAAGAGAAAGGCAAGTGGATTTCATGCTTCTTGATTGAAGCTTGGGAAAACTGGGTTTCACCAAAAGTTCCCCATGTTGTGTTGTGTAATTCAGGCTTTTTTTTCCAGGCATGGTCCTTACTCAGACCTTTCCATCTCCAGTTACCTGTTCCTGCACCTTGCTGTGCTTCTCAGCCATCTGTGCTGGTCAGGTTGTTCATGTGTTTTCTTGGTAAATAGTATCAGCAAAATGATGAAGTTTAAAAAACAAATAATGAAATTCCCTAAACCAAGAAAGCAAGAATAAAACTCTTGATAATACTCCCTTTCTCCCATTGCCTGTTCTGTGCAGATTTTAAGCATGGAGATGCAAAGGCTGTCTCTCCCTTGAGTGCAGAGAGTCTCTGATTTCACAGATGTCCTTGAAGTGATGTGTTATAAGTAGGAAGGAAAGAGGGAAGAGCCCAGGCCTCATTGGAGAATGCATGGCTAGTTTTGTGGGCAGAAAAGCTTACCAAACCCTAATAGTATCTCCTCTGGGAGATAGTCACCCCTTCCCAGACCTAACCTTTTGCTCTCTTACTGTTGAAATCCCCATGCTGACATCCTAACCCTGCTGGAGTGCAGCCTTTTCATTTCTTGGATGTGCCAGCAAGAATTTTTTTTTTCTTTTTTTTTTCTTTTTTTTTTTTTTCCCCCCAGCCAGTCTATTCAGTGCCCCTCAGAACGGGCTGTCCTGCTGGGACATTTCAGTGCAATTAGATATTAGGTGTCAGGAGCAGATAATGGGCAGACGCATATCAGAGGAGATGGCACTTAGCTAATCACTGTCTCTCTGTATCTAACAGGCTATTTTAGGGAAAAACAACAACAGTGCAAGAAAGCTCCCACCAAAGCGCCTGTGGCTGAGATTGGCTGCTATTTCTTTGGGGTTGTGTCGGCATTTCCATTCAGACTTCACTTGATGCTTTCCCAGCAACCTTGTTTTCACAGCTGCCCCATGACTGGGCAGGAGCTGAGTGGCAAATAAAAGCAGCCACATCTCTTGCAAGACCTTGTTGTTGGCACATCTGTCTTCTGCTGGATCACTTTTTTGCTGTTTCCCTGGGCAGATCAAGAACCTAGGTATGGGGCTGTGTGGGAAAAGGAGGAGAACTTTTAGGATAATTAGCATTGTCCATCAAACCTCTACATTTTAGATGTCTGTTACATCAGAAGCATTTAGCTTTGAAGTTGCATCTTTAAGCATTTTAGTGTGTTTGAGCACTTGATTTTCTGCATCTCTAGCATCTGGTTGGTTTAGGTGTCTTACATCATCTTCCTGGGCTCTGTTTCAGCAGCAGAGGGGAAAAAAAAAAAAAAGTATGTTGAATAAAACCTAGGGTGGCTGACCTTATACACTCAGATTATTTTTTTTTTAAGCATTCTTCGCCTGAAACTAATTAGCTCATACTAATTAGACCTAAGTGGTGAGTTGCTAGGGAGGCAGCTGTGGATGTTGTCAGTTAGACTCCAAAATGTGGTTCCTGGTAAAATGAGAGCCAAGTGAGCCTCTCTAGTTGGCATCAAGGTTGTTACTTTGATGACTTGCCCTGGGTACCCCAGCTGCTTGAAACAGTGGAGAAAAAGCAGGAAAAGCTGCGTATATCTGAAGGATTTGGGAAAATAAGTTTAAAGGGAAATAGAAATTCCATTTTTCTGCTTGCTGCTGTATCATACAAAAAAAGAAAATCTCACCATGTAACTCCTGAATTGCAGGAATTCCTGGAGCCCCAGCAAACTCTGTCTAATCTCTCCCAGTCCCTCACGTATCGCCTCTGAATGTTTTCAGTGAGTTCTCAGACCTCGTGCTTTCTTGCTCCTGATAACTAGCCATTGCTGGGATGCCAGAACCACTGCATTGCATAGTTCAGCTATCAACAAAAATATAGTGAGATAAGGGGAATGGTTAATACCAGAGTGTTTGTGGTAATGCAGATGTCAGAGATACTCAAATGTCTTTCTTGGAGAAGTTCTTTAAATGGGTCAGGTTACTTTGGGGAAAATAGTATCTAGCTCATTTGAAAGTGTGAAAATCCGTAAGAACATCAAGCAAACATTTCCTCCTGTTGAAGAGTCAGACATCCATCAGATGTACCCGTAGTACTTCAGAGTCTTGACAAAGTAATGCTGCTGATCTGGAACTTTCCGAACGTAGCCTGTTGGGTGCTGAGCATGTCTGGTGAGCTCAGACTTGCAATTGAAGATGAAAAGCTTGTCTGAATGCTGGGCAATGAGTTCTTTTGAGAATTAAGCCTATAAAAATTGAAATCTGATAGAGGAGCTGAAGGATTTATTGAAATGACTGAGCAATTGTAGGATCACAGATGCCAAAGAGGAAGAATGGGGCTATTGGGCCTTCCTGCTGGGTCAGAGCTGTTCTCTGCAGTGTCTGGTTTAGCAACCTGTTCAGCTGTTTCAAGTGAGAGTTTCCATTGCTTCCCTTCTGAGACTGTTGTATTTCCTGATAGGAAAATTCAGTAACAATGAGATCTAATTCCCGTGCTACGCTTTTTTCTTCCATCTAATCGCTGGCTAATATTCTTAATCATTGTAATGAGAAATGCATACACAAATAAGAGAGAAGGGGGGACCCTTAGTTGATACAGTGTTTACTGTGATATTTTTGCTGCTGTAACTCATATGTACATATGCAATATGTACTCACTAGAGAGTACGTGTTGTCACTGATTTGTGTCTGTCCATATGCAACAAGTGTGATGATTTGGTGGCTCAGATTGCTTACATGGATAGTGAAGAAATACACAAAGCATGTTTTGTGTTAAAATCTGTGACCTGTGAATTTAGATAGCTCAGGACCCATGCTCTTTGTTTTGAAACACATTGCTGGGAAATGGGATGGAAGCAATCTCTTCCTGATTTTGCTATTAGATTTGGAAGCATCTTAAAGCTATTCTGAACTCATGAGTAAAATGAGGGTTTGTCCATACTGGTAGGAAAGGAAGGACTGCACTCCCTTCTCCATTCATGGGGATGCTATGCTTCCATTTACAGAGGGGGATTGGCCCCAGCTGTGAAGGCATGTGCCACCCTACCCCTCCTGTCTGCCATTTAATGCTTGTTAAATGAATCCAACCTTTAGTTTAGGTTCAGCATTTCACTTGATAGCTCTCTGTGCAGCCACTGGGGCTGGGAAAAGGGAGGGAAGAAGTATCTCAAGAGCAGAAGCAAGGCAGAGGAGAATAGCTAGGGGAAGGGGAAAAAATATAGAGACATTGTTTCTAACAGCACTTAGTGGCCTAGATTTTCCTTTCACAGCTATTTCAAAAGTCTGCTTTATTGTAGATCCATTCAGCCTTTATTGGTACACTGTGTAGTAGCAGCCACTGTTGTCTGCACAGCCCTTAACATGATACTCTGCCAGATGGCAAGAATATAAACCTGCGTTTGTACTCCGGGATTGATCAAAGTTTTTTGCTGTTGTCACCCCTGTAACATTGTCAGAGATATAAGGCCCTCATCCCTGTTACCTCCCTGTGTGTAAATTCAGTACAGTGCCCCTTTTCATGGCAATGTAATGCACGCATTCCTTAAATCCCAGGAATAACCCTGTGCAGGGGAGGATGCACTGTGAGGTTTCGCCAGGAGTTTGTTAGACAAGGTTTGTGTGCAGGGAGTGAAGCTGGGCGGGCAGATCTCTGGTAGATGGCAATCAGCAGCTCAGTTAGTAGAGCTCCAATGGAGAATGCAGCCTGGGAGCTCAGCAGGAGCCCCCAAAAGAGGAGGGATTTGGGAGTGATTAGAGAAATATGCAAGGCAGTGATTGTTCAGTGGTTTGGGATTAACAAAACTTTGCAGAGGGGGTTTTGGAATGGGAAATGAGGAGTGGGACCGTGCCTCTGTAATGAGTAAAGAGAAATCAGATGTTACGGTCCTTGCTTTAAGGAAGAAGGATGCCTCTCAGGAGTGGTGAGGCACTGGAACAGGCTACCCAGGGAAATGGTGGAGTCACCATCCTTGTTCAAGAGCAGTGGAGATGTGGAACTGAGGGACATGTTAGCGTGCGTGGCTGTGAGGGATTGATAGTTGCACTGGATGATCTCAGTGGTCTCTTCCAACCTTAATGATTCTATGCCAAAACCAGACAGAGGGAATCAGAAGTGGATAGGGAGCATCGTGAACAATTTTCTTTCTTCTGCTCTCTAAGGAAATGACCTGCAACCATGGAGAAGAAGGAGAGGCAAAGCAATGCTCAGAGGTCTTGAAGGACTGTTACTTTAGAAGGCTTTTACAAGGCTGCCCTGCTGTAATCCCACCTCATGCTGCTGGAGCAGGGCCTTGTCACGTGGCAAGAGGAGGTGATCCCCTCCAACATGCCGCTGTGTATGAATCACCACAGGGAAAACACTGCTGATGCATGTTGTAAAAAAAAAAAAAAAAAAAAAAAAAAAAAAAAAAAAAAAAAAGGCAAAAGCTGCCAATTTTATTCTTTTGACATTTTACAAAACTGGCAACTTACTATTTTAAAAAATTATTAATCGCCTTGTGTTTTTTTTCACATTGATGGGGAGCAGGAGAGGAGAAGCCTGGTTTGGGATGATTTATGGCTCCAGGGGTGGCTAACATTTTGGCAAACCTTGCAGGAAGAGCCCCCAAAGCATGCCAGCTGTAATCTGCTGAGCTTTTCAGAGATAAACAGAGCAAGATAACGTTTTATTTATCCTTGCACAAACAGGCTGATGGAAAATGAGTATGTCTCAGACAGGGAAATTCTTCCTCCTCCCTCTGCCCCCTTGCCCCAGTTCAGGCTCCCTGTGAGCAGCTGAGCGTTCTTACTCCTGCAGTCCCCAACAGCTTCAAATTCACTTCCCTCAGCGCCTTCAAAGGAGGTTTTGATAAATGCATTACACTTTACAGCCAGCCAGGGCTCTAATTGCCAGGAGGATTACGATAAGCTTTTTTCTAGTTGTTTCAAAACAGTCTGGAGGACGGCATGCCCTCCCAGTGCAAATCCCCCACCAGCCAAACATAGGTGCAGCAGGGTGCCATACTCACCCTGATTATTGCATTAAACTGGGGGTTATTTGATTATAATCCACCTGAGGTGGTGCGGTTTGGAGCTCAGTGCAGACTTGCTGGTAACCTACACTGGACAGGGGACTCGTGCCAAGGCAGTTCCTTGTCAGCCCCAAAAACCCTGGCACCTCTGGGGGCTTGGGAGTCCCAGCACCAGCCCAGCCTCATGGGCCAGCAAAGTGGGAACTCAAGAGGTCTGTCAGCCCCTGGGAGCTGTGGGTTATTGTGCTTCTGTGCTTTTTTTTTCTTTTTCTTTTTGAGAGGCTGTCTTGCTCTTTTGCTGTAAAGTTTAATGACCATGGTCTGGTTAAAAAATAACATGAGGAAAAAAAGCAGAGCTGCCTTAAGTTGTGAGCTAAAAATAGGGAAACCTGTGCCATTAAATTGGGAGGATTTAGAAGCATAACCATAAAGCCAAGAAGAGTTTGCCAGGAGCTATCAAGTGACACAGATTTCAGCTCCCTGCTTCTTTTAATTTTCTTCTTTTAAAGGTGAACTGAACAGGCTTAGGTTACCATTTTGCAGTTCTTGACTACAAATAGCATTCAGGGGTTTCCCACTGTGACAGCTAGTGTTAGAGCTCCCTTTGTAATTTTCATTGATTTTTATTTGTAACTTATTTCCAGCTCTTTACTATCAGCAGAGAAAATACTTTGTAAGGACTGTTTAACCCTTCAGTGGCCCAGTATGGGATTGATACATACAAGACTTCTGTTCCAGATGAATTTGAGGACTTGTAACCTACAGAGGAGAAAAAACAGTGTAATGGTTACTGTTCTTGGCACTTAATGCATGACAGTGACTGAGCATCCAGGTAATGGGGAAGGATTTGGCAAGGGACAGTGAATATCAATGTGAAGTGGAAAGTTGAAGATGGCATAAGATCATTTCTTTGGTTTGTGTGGGCAAGAGATGCTTAAATATGACATTCAAGGCTAGGCTGAACAAAGCTCTGAGCAATCTGATCAATCTATGAATGTCTCTGTTCATTGCAGGGGAGTTGGACTAGATGACCTCTTAAGGTCCCTTCCAACTCTAAGGATTGTATGTATGACAGTTGTGCATCATCTGATCAACCTGAGAGAAATCTTTTCTGTCTTTGCCATCAGCAGCCAGTGCATGAATTTCCTGGGTCTGTTGTTTCCCAAAAAATACCTACACTGGGAAGTGCCAGGCTGTCTGTAAGCGACTTCTGGTTAGACATCGCATCTACCTTAGTCCCTGTAGGGCTGAGTGGACTGAGAGGCTGGACTGAGACAGAGCTGTCCAGCCTCTAAACACATGCTGTGGTCTGGTGCCAAAACTGTCATCTAGTGAAGATCTTTCTAGGTTGGTGTGTTTTTTTTTTTTTTTTTTTTTTTTTGGCATAATGGCAGGTGTTTCCCTGTTCAGTGACTGACCAACCCACCTTACAGCTCCCCTTGTCACTGATAATCTCAGCATGGCTCAGTTTCTTGGTATGGTTGGCATGAGACAATGGAGCTTGATTTCAACTCCACATCACCTTCTTATGTCTAGAAAATTAGCTTTCATCTCAAAGGAAGATTCCCAGTTAGATGACATCTTTGATTAAGCAGTGTTTCTTTTTACCTGATTTTCTTGTCTACTTACCTTTGATTGGTCTAGGCTTCAGTATTTGCTCTAAAGCCCTACAAGCCACTGATGTTGTGTAGTTGAGCTTGTACTCACCTTGGATAGCACTGTTACCCATCTCAGTATTGCTATGTGTGAAAGAGAATTGTAGAATGGCCTGGGTTAAAAAGGATCACAATGATCATCCAGTTCCAACCCCCTGCTGTGTGCAGGGTCGCCAGCCACCAGACCAGGCTGCCCAGAGTCACATCCAGCCTGGCCTTGAATGCCTTCAGGGATGGGGCATCCACAGCCTCCTTGGGCAACCTGTTCCAGTATGTCACCACCCTGAATCAGACAGCTCACTGTCAAGGAAAGATTAATTTCTCCTTTTTTCTAGATGCTGTCTTTGAGTCAGCTGGGATCTGTCCCCCTCTTTGCTTCTTATGTGTGAGCAGAGCTATACAGTGTGCCAAAAGGCAGCATGACAGACATACAAGGAAATATTCAGGGAACTCTGAAGGTGATGAAAAGCGAAGTTATTCTAGATAAGCTTTGGAACACACTGCCATGAGATAACACCAGGGACACGTGCTGGTTGGGATTAAAAAATATGTAGATATGTCGATAATGGGAATATCTGCTCTCATATTACCCTGTTCTTTTTTAAGGGATGCTAATCTTGATGCTTTAAAAGCATATGCTGAATACTGAATGTATGGTTATTTAAGGATTGCTTTACTGGTATATAATGGTATGCTATGCACTTGGTGTCCTTCTAGTGTGAATGAAGCTGCTACAACAAAACCATACTTTAGTCTACACAGCTAAAGCATCTTCTAAAAGCTGAAGATACTGCAGGCTTTCTGGTATACGTTATCTGTTCTGAGTGAATCTGGGATCACTCTTAGCCTTACCATTGTAGTGGTAACGTTATTCTAGGGTTTGCTATTCACACCTGGCTGTCTGGAGGCAGAAGAATTGTATGCTATCTCCTACAGTTTTTCTGGCTTTCAGAAATAGTGCCAGGATGACACTCTGTTGAGCAAGGTTACAGGTCAGGTAGGCTGTAAATGGAACATCACCTCCTTGTCTGAACCAGAAAGGTGCCAAGCTTCTTCTGCAGAGTGCTGAGCACAAAGAGTGAGTGAGCTTTGATTTATGTGCTCTGGCAAACACCGTGAGGGATGCATGATCCCTGTGAAACGCTGTGGTTGCTGGTAGCGAGGGGCTGAACCATGATGCTCTGACGTGAACTCAGCATTACTTTGGAAACACCTTTCTGCCTGAAGTGGAAATGTTACCTTTAGATAGATATGTTCAAAACTGATTGGAAGTGTCAGAGGAAGTTTTTCTATGAACTTTAAAGGGAATTGCAACCTTATCCTAACCCACCACAACCTCCCTACAGATCCTCTAGCTCCTCTCATTTCAGAATAATCTCTCTTGTTTTTAGCTCCCTGTCACACCAGCCCTTCAGTTTGTTTAGCAGACGTTGGGCCAAACTTCAATAGCTAGGGTAAACAGAGCTAAGGTCAGTGTGAGAGCACAGCACCCCAGGAGAGCTGCTGGTGTGCTGCATCCAAGAGGAATGGGAGGGAATCTGGAAAGACTTGGGTAGGATCAGGCCCTTTGAAGGTAGGGGAGTTTATACCTATATTTAAAAAAAAAAAAAAAAAAAAGGCATGCGGTACAAAAGTGTGCAACCTTAACATGAACTGGACAATCTATATTCTTCTCATGTTTCCTCTCTTTTGGAGACCTTGCATTTTATACTCTCAGCCATTACCATATGAATAAGTGACTTAAAAAAAAACAAAACAAACTCAACATCTTGATAAGAATCTGACTATGCTTTACCACTCCATCCTATAAGGTAACCACAGAGAGATCCTTTTACTCCAGCCATTATTGACAACACAGATTATGTTCTTCAGAGACTGCCTGTCTCGTTCAAATGCAAGATCCATGTCTTGACTGAGCATTAGTGTTACCTGATAGACTATGTCCAGCTTCACCTTGTCCTTCCTGGAGAATTAGGCTTTGCTGCAAAGTCACAACATAGGCAGAGGAAATAAAGAGCCTTTGTGCTTCTTTGGGTCCATTCTCTGAAGCTGATCAGGCAGCAGGATTGATTACCAGAAAGGTAAAGGCCCGATAACCTCCTGAATCTGTATGACGACACTTTTCTGACTTCTTCCTCCTCTGATTTGCATTTCAGGCTTCTGCCTCATTTTAGAAGTGACTCTCTTTCTTTCACCAAAAGTTCATATTGGAGGAGGTTGACATGAGAAAAGCCAGGAGGGAAAGCATAGGCTTGAAAGCCACTGTTTTAAATTTCCATTAATTAATTAATGGAAATTAAAACCATCGCCTGTTATTTAAAGTACAGTTATCTGTAAGTCAGCTTCTTTGCTTCATAAGTACCAGGAATTAATGTTAATTTATCCACTTATTAAATGCATTTACAAATGCATAAAATGATATTAAACAAGGTTACAAAATAAAGACTTGAAGAAAATCATGGAAGCATTAAGATTGGAAAAGACCTCTAAGATCATCTAGTCCAACCCAAACCGTGCCTGCTAACCATGACCCTCAGTGCCACATCTCCATACTTCTTGAACACTTCCAGAGATAGTGACTCCCACCACTTCCCTGGGCAGTCTATGCCTCACCACTCTTGGAGAAGAAATTTTTCCTAATATCTAACCTAAGGCCATTGTATCTTGTCCTAGAGAAGAAATGTCCTTTTCTGGCTTAATTCATCTTCTATGGGCATATGCTAAATGGTACAACTTCTAATTAGTAGACATTCTCCTACCCCTTTTCTGCTAAAATTATATTTTTTCATAAAAATTAGATGTCCCAAACATGCAAAAGCTTTAGCTCAAATGATTCTGTTAAGCAAAATGATGAGCAATTAAAATCTTTTCATTTTCCATTTGAACATGTTAGTTCTCATCATAACCACTGAAACAGTGGTAGCTGTTAAGTATGGAGGTCCTGTATGTAAGTCTGCATTTTCTTTTGCTCGAGATAGGAACAGAATAGGGAGAAATTTTGTATTGAAAAGATGTGCTTTTTTTCTTCTTTTTTTTTTTTTCTTACAAGTTGTTACTCTTATGCAAGAGTGCTGATGTTTGCTTAGTGCCTCCTCTCTCTGTACTGTATGGGTGTGTGGTGACTCCCAGAAGTGGGTATGTTTCATGCTACGACTGTTTGTGTCCCTATCTGCCAGAAGCTCCTTGCCTTCGTGTGCAAATGCTCAAGGTATCTACCTATGTGAAGCACTGTAGGGTCTCAGCCTCTTGAGGTCCCTCCCAACCCCTGTGATTCTGTGTGCAAAGACTTTAAGAAACTGTGCTTCTCCCTCCTCTATTTGGGAGGTGACCTAATGGGCCCCAAATCTCTTATTGCTGCGTTACAGAACTGCGAGGAGAGGTGAAACCTCTCTTGCCTAAATCCAATGATTATAAACAAGCCACTTAGACAAAACCATAAAAGATTGTATAAATGGAAGTATGTTTTCCCTTAGGGTTTTCCATCAGAGGATCTGTTTCCCTGACACCCAGCCCCAGGGAATAGCCTGCTCTTTTGTGAGCGATTCCTAGGGAGGTCTGAGGAATTCTGAAGCTGTCAGGCTGTAATACCCTGGTTTTAGCTTTTTCAAGAAAGCACACTCTTTTCCAGACACTGAAGCCAAACTGCTGGTTTAAAGCTGCTACATTTCACCAAAAGAATGCTGATTATTTCACAGTCATGTGAGCGCCTGACCGGTAAAAACGTGTGGGCAGTCTGCAATTTTTTTTTTTCCTGTTTTTTTCACCCATTTGGCTTCTTCATACAATGCCTGAAGATCTTTTGAAAGGGCCAGAAAAATCTGCTGACAGCTCATGCAGCTGATTTGACCCCGAGTGCCTGCTTGGCTGAGCAGAAAGATGACACTGCTGCAAAAATGTTACTTTAAGGGAAAAGAAAACGCACAACGCTCCTGCCATTGTTTGCAGCCTCTGTTCTGGTGCCAAGCTCGGCACTTAGCAAAACACAGAGGTACCAGGCTTTAACCTTTCGCCTGCTTCCCGCAGGTGTTATCTTTGCTCTGAATAGGCAGGATGAGGTTCACAAATCACACCCTTGCCTCTAGCAGCCCCATTGGCTGGATGAAGATTTTTAGCAGGTTTTGTGGTGGGCAGCTTAATAAGATTTTCAGTGAAAAGGATCATTTTCTCCGTTCTGCTCATTCTAAGCTTTGCTTTTTAGCTTAGTATTGACTGAAGCTTCTGGTATCTTCTCTTGCTGCAGTAAAGTGGAGTTGGTTCACTGTTGGGATATCCAGCCAATGTCTCACTATGGAGCAGGCAGGTGTCTCTGTTTTGTGATTAAACTATATTTCATCATTGACGGAGGAGTTGGGAAAAAAAAATCTGAAATGACTTTGGTGAGGTTCCTGTTTAAATACTTATTGTTTTGAGTGAAAATGGTTTGTGGAAGGAGAGCAAAGAGCTCCAACTTCAAAGCTTGTCATTGTAGAGAAATCTGATGGTGAGTGGTCACGCATACCTGAACGTCACTCCTACTGCAGCAAAACCAACATGCTGGCAAGCAGCCTGGTCATGTTCCCATTAAAGTCTGCATGAGAGATGCTAAGCTGGTGTAAGTCATGATAACTGTGTTTAAATTGTCTTTTTTCACACTTACTGACTGTACCAAGGGCTGGACTCCACTTCTGACTCTGTGGGAGCTTCTCAAAAAACCCTCTGACTCTCTTATTTGTTCAAAGTGTAGAGGAATCCTTTGAGTTCAGGAAAACTGGGTACAAGTACGTACAGGACTTGCTGTACTCTTTCAGGCTTTCAGGCTGCCTTGCTACCCCACTTCACTTATCAGGACACTGGTGAATTCCCAGATGCATTATGTGTGCCTTTCATATTAGAGTGATATTGTTTAGTCAGGTGACTTGGTTTAGTGGGTATGGTGGTGATGGTTGGACTAGATGATCTTAGAGGTCTTTTCCACCCTTCATGATTCTGTGTTTCTATATCTACCACAAGAAACTGGTACCGCTCATTTAGCCTAGCTGAAAGGTCTTCATAAAAATGGCCCGCCGTGCCACATTCTTATAGCTGAGATGGGTGCTATTCTGCACCTATGGGAATGGACAATCAGAGCATGGCAATGTTTTTTTCCTGTTGTTTTTTGATGTGCGGCTTGAGATATGGAAGCCATGGGCTTTTTTCTTCCTTCCCAGTAGATGCATGTGCAAGTTGACAGGTACGTACTTTCCCACCATGCACATTGAGTAACTCCTTGCAAGATTGATGCAGCAGTGATGACAAATTAGTGCCTCTAAGTATTCAGAAGATGCCTGGAAGGCAGGCAGATTATCTCAGAAGCACCTCAACTAATCTTGCTCAAGAAAACCAGTTTGCTTAGCCTCTAATCTAAGCCAGGGTGGACTTGGTACACTTTTTTTTTTTTTTTTTTTGGAAGATGTGTGATTTAAGGTGATGTGAAAACTGGAAGCTCAAGTCTAAAGGTTTTTTGTTTGTCTGTGAGTGTAGAAAAAGATGAAAGATTTAATATTCATTAGGTATTTTTTGTTGATTAGTCATTTTTTTTTAATGTATTTGTGAATACCCTTCTATGCGTTTGGAAGTGATAGGTGTTGATAAAAAATCCACAGCTTGGTGCTTTTGTCTCTGAGGGAACTTGTGTACTACTCTACATTAGTCACACTTTATGAGATGTTTGAACCAATTCAGACCTTTCTGCTAGTAAATAAATCCTTGGCCTCTCTTTTTAGTGCAGTGTCAACAAAAGTGTAGGAAGTGGTGTGCACACAGGAGGCTGTAACTGCTGTGGCTGCACTTGTCCAAAGGCTGGCAGACTTATCTCCAGTCATTTGTCTGAGATTTAAAAATAAAATGCTGCTCTGCTCTGGAACAAGCTCAGTGTTTCATTATTTAATTATTTTAATTTTTCACAAGATGGAACGTCAACAAAAAGTCCCTTTTGGGATGAAAATCTTGAGCTTTCTCCATTCCTCCTGGCCACCATATGTGTTCAGTACAGCATGCAGTCTCTTATCCCTGCTTCTTTGGCTTAAGGTGTCCATGGCCATCCTTGCAGCAGGAGGTTTGACTCTTTGTGTCCCACTGACCTCTACTCTCAGTGAGGGCTTCCTGGGTGAAACAGTAGCCCAGTGTTGGCCAGGTTTCTCCTTGTTTATGGATGAACCCATTCGTTGTCACTTCAACTCCCAACCTGTAAGTTATACTTTAAGTACTCAAACAGCCATTTTCCCCCTCATCAGAATAAATTTTGTAGGCATACTGGCTGGCTCATTCTGCCTTGTTGTTTTCTCCATTTCTTGACTTTGTTGTCAGGTCATGCTAACCTGACCATGGATGTGTGTTTTAACTGAAGGAATCATGGGTGTGAGCCTTCAGTTAGGGTTCATAGCTGAGTTACAGTGACTTAGCTACATCAGTTCATTGTAAATGAGCATCTGTCTTTTTAAAGTGACCTGACCCCTATGGAAACAATTCCACGGAGCATGGGCTTGCAGGCAAGGCTGGAGCAACCTGCCGGGGAAAGAGGAATGGAAGCGAAAGGCATGAGAGAGGGGAAAAAAAAAGCCATAACTTGTACTCCCAGGGTTTTCTGGTGGTGGTGCTACTTAGGACTGTTCTGGTGCTTTCCCTTAGGGAAAGTAAAAAAAGAAAGTTTATAAAACATGGGGATCATAGCATCACAGAATATCCCATGTGGAAAGGAACTCATAAGGATCAAGAAATGTTTAGATGTTGTACTGAGGGACATGGTTTAGTAGGAATATTGGTGATAGGTGGATGGTTGAACTGGATGACCTTAGAGGTCTTTTCCAACCTTGGTGATTCTGTGGTTCTATGATCATTGAGTCTAATTTCTGACTCCACACAAGACTATGCAAAAATCAGACCGTATGGAGATGAATAGCACCATCATCGTTATACAGATGGGGGAATGAGGCAGAGAAAGATAGAAAGACTATTTATCCCACCGGGAAAACAAGAGCATACAGGTCAGTCAAGTCCCAGGCTTCATGCCTTAGTCCTTGGCCTGTGGCTTTCAAACTGCCTTGCACCTGTGCAAATCAGGCAGGTGCAGAGCTGCCTGAGCAGTGGCCATCCACTGGGCAAAGTTGGGGTCAGGGGGAAGTCAAAGCCTTCCTCCCACTGCTGCCTGTTGCAGACAGCATGGCTTGTGTCCTCCCTGGGGGAGAAGGCATTGCTCTTGCAGTGTAAAATCGTGTAGTCAGCATGAGAAATTTCATGCTCTGTCTCTTGAAATCCAATATGAAGCAGTTGCTTTCTCTCTGTCCCACTGGCTTGTTACACAGCTCTGTGTGTGGCCTCTCCCATAATCAACCTGAGGGGGTTACTTTCCTTTTCTAATTTGTAGGAAGTGGCTCATGACATCTGTTGCAGCCCCGAGGCTCCTTCCTACAAACTTTTAGCTGTTTTTCATTGAAAGAAAAGGCAACACAAAGAGGTGTAACAATTAACCAACTTGAGTCCTAGCTTTCAAAACAGCATCTTCCAATTGCTCAATAAATGCTACTGGAAACAAGGGAGAGTGAATGTGCTTCTCAGGGAACTATTGACTTAAACTGTAGGATTGAGCAGTCTCATTTCTGTTCATGTTAACTCTTCAGGGGAAAAAAAAAAAAAAAAAAGAAAAAATCAACCTTGGAAGAGTTTTAATGCACTTTGCTTTATTGATTGTTTGTTTTAGCAGCCCTCTGTTTCACCTGTTCTCCTTTGTTATTTATACTCACATTTTACCATAACTGGCACTGTGGGAGCTCCCCTATAAAAACATTACAGATTTTGATCCTTATGTTGAAGCTTTTTGGAAGGCAGAAACACCTTTTCTAGGCTTAAAAGGCAAAAGGAATCATTTGGAGTCTCTTACCGTATAGAGTTTTTTCAGGTTTTTCATTGCATTTTGAAGTTAGATGGTTTGGACAAGGAAAATGTCCAAATGAGATAGATGGATGTTCCAAGTTAGCCGGTCTGAGATGACTCTCAATCTCACTTCTTGGAGCCACTTTTTGTTACAAAGCCAGTATTCCTCAGGCCAAAGAGAGAGAGAAAGGCTGCAGAGGTGAATCTGCATGCACTAGGGCTGTGAAAAAATAGTAGAGTTCAGTTCTCACTGATGTACAGTGGTCCTTTAAATGAGATTTTTGTGATCTAGGCTGTGAGTCTTCTGACAAACATAATTTTAGATCCTAAATCTAAAAATTGTTTACAGTGCCGATTTTGGTAGACTTTCACCCCAAATTTTTGCTTTTATCCAAGTTGGCATCTTCTGTTGACAGAAACACAGGCAGCTGGAAAATTGTTGTGCTGTGATCTCATCTGACCTCTTACACAGCAAAGTCTCACGAGGTAATTTCTGCATCTTTTCTATTGAGTATAGCACATAAGTTCTGAGGATATAGCAAACCTTTAAGAAAGCTGCTTTGTGTTTACACTGGGTAGTTTGTGAACAGCTTTGACTTCCATCCAGCCTCCTGATGCCCTAAGAGCACTATTGGGTTTTGGATTATTGCTGGGACTTCTGGGGTTATTTATCAACAGCCATCTGAACATGAGCCAGCTGCATACCCAGGTGGCCAAGAAGGCCAAGGGAGGTGATCTTCTCTCTGTTCTCAGCATCAGTGTCTGCAACTTGCTCTTCATTAATAAATAACAAGGTATATGGGAATTCTGTGTAGGAGGCTTCTGCAGGACCAGGCAGAGTATGTGGCTGAAGAGCTGAGGGCTGTGTTCAAAGAGAAGGGAGCTTTTGTATAGCACCTTTACACAAGGGTGTAACAAAATATATGAGGTTAGGGCTGATGGATACGGGGCTTGCAGAACTCAGTTCTGGGAAAGACAGCAGTGCAGCAATTGCTTGGAGCTTCAGGAACCTGAGCTCTGCAGTCACTGCATGAAACGGCTGAGAGCAAGGTGAATCCCTGCTGTGTTTCTAAGTGCTTTGTGGCCATTGGAAGTTTGTTTTTTGAGTCCTTCTCGAAGGAGGGACCTGGGCCTATGCCTAGGATTTGCTGAGAAGCATCCATCTGGCCTCCCCTGCTGTCCTTCTGTTAGTGTGGTGTGTCCTGATGCAAGATGTTCCTTCCAGAGCTTTTCCTACCAAGTTATGGTATTGACATTGCTTGTCTTATTCAATCTCAGGTTCCTCTACAGGCACCAGAACAACCTCTTGTTGCTGGAGAAAGGTGAAGATTTAGATTTATACCTGATGCATTGAGAAGAACTAATTGCTTAGGACTTGACTTCTAAGATTCAAATGTCCATATTTAATGATAGTTGCTTACACCCGTGCTTAGGGACTTACACGAGTTACCTGGCTTTGACCCTCAGAGGCTGTTGCAATTCTACTAAAAGTCCTTGTAATTCTGTTAATTTAATGCCAGTTAAATAGGTGTCTCCTGCTATGAACCCCTTCACTGGTGAGACAGAGGTGCAGAATTGTTACAGAAACCTCTGATTTCATCCCATCTAAGTCCTGCAGTGGATGATGAAGATGTAATATTGCACTTCCCAGAAACACGATTCAGTCTTCAACACTCAAAAAGACATTAGCATGTCCTTTTAGATTTCCATTTGGATGTTTATTACTTGTTTTCTGGCTGAGGGTTCATACTCTCAAGCTTTCTACAAGCTTGTCATCACATCAGCTAGAAAACTCCTTGAGGTTCATCCTTTTTTGTTATCCCATAACTCCAGAAGCTGAGACTTCATGAAAACACACTAAATATAGTTAAAATCAGGATGAAAAGGGCATAATTGGCATCTTGGGGAGTTTTGCATAAAAGTTAACATTTACAAGGTAGGCTAGAAGTGGCATCTTCATGTTCGGTTAACTTTTATTGGGAATCTATTCATGGAGACAGCACAGCAGAGGATGTGACTGCTTCTCATTGATCATGCATCTTATCAATAAGTGTGCAAGCATTGATTGCAATTTTTTCTTTAATAGAGTGAGATGATTTGGAGCTGTGATCTGCATCCCAAGGGAAGCTTTTGGGCTGGCATAAGCTAGAAGGAAGGTTGATGGACTGGGAGGGAGGTGGTAAAGAATTGGCTTTTGCGTCTTCACAAAACAAATCACATCTGCCACTATCAGGTCTTGAAGCGGGCAGCTCAGGAGGCAGTTGACCTTGGATAAGCACTATAAGAGCAGCAGAAGTGCTGTGGCAGTGCATGTCACAGCTCGGATGCTGCATTAGCTGCCCTGTTTGCAGGAGTTCAATCCAGTGTCACCATGGGGGCTGTTTTTTGCTCCTTGTTGGGCTCACATAGCACCCCATAAGGCTCACTACTAGCAATGAATGAACCATTATCACCCTGCAACCCAGGCATGGCTGTGCTAATAACCACAGAGCTTGGCTCTGGCTCAGCCCTCGGCTGTTGTAATGAAATTCAGGGAATTCCAGACACAAGTGCTTCTTCATTTCCCTCTGCTTTTATCTGAATGACTGAAGTAATTTGTGCAGAGAAACGGAAGATCTTGAAGGCTATGCCAGGCAGCTTGCAGCACGGGGCAGCCTCCCAGATGCTTGCAGAGAACAGGTCACTGCAATCATTTCACTTCCCCCAGCAGGGAATGGACAGAACGGAACATACTGGAGGAGAAGGATTCGTTACCGAAGTGCTTGTCTGTTGCACATGCGAATGAAGCAATGAGATGCCTCTGGCACAAGGTCTCAGCACGTTCCCTTTTGCTTGCTGACACAGGGAGCTGGTGTGCTGCTCCGCATTACGGCTCATTGCCTCTGTGCCTGAAAGAATTCAATTCGTTTAGTCTTTAATTCACGTCACCATGTAGGGGAAGGACTTGTTTTGTCTTTTTGAAGTACAGTCCATGAAATCCTATGTAGTCTTACTTTTAGGAGAGTAGCTGTTGGCTGTACCAATATGCAGTTGCAGAAGCAGCTTGGAATAACAGAACATCCACGAACTGCTGTGAAATGTAGGATCACGTTCAAGAAACATGTAGATGTGATTCCTAGGGGCATGGCTTAGTGGGCAATGTTGCCTTAGGTGCATAGTTTGACTTGACAACTTGATGGTCTTTTCCAACCTTTTTTCATTCTGTGATTTTATGTTCCTGTATCACCATTGATTTTATGTTTATAAATGTTTATGGATATCTAAAAAGAGGTGGAAGGCAAGTGGATGAGGCCAGGCTCTTCTCAGTGGTGTGTAGCGATAGGTCAAGGAGTAAAACTTGAACATAGTAAGTTTAGTACTAACACGTAGAACTTCTTTATGGTAAGGGTGACAAAACACTGGAACAGGTCGCCAAAAGAGGTTGTGGAATCTCCTTCTATGGAGATATTCAAGACCCATCTGAATGCCTACCTATGCGACCTATTGTAGGGTACTGCTTTAGCAGGGAGGCTGAACTCGGTTATCTCTTGAGGTCCACTCCAACCCCTGAGATGCTGTGATTCTATGAAACTTTGAGGAAAGGTTTGATTTTGGTCAGTCATTAGGTCCACTAAAAAAAAAAAAAAAAAAAATTAATTAAAACCCAACCATCCTGCTCTTGTCTTTTTTCATGACTGTGCCTGGGGAGCTTTGTCTTGGATCAGGACAGGCAAATGTACAAATGAAGAATGGTAGGAACAGAATTGTTTCTCACCCAGGGAGGTTGTGATTGCAGTTTACTTTCCTCAAATGAAAACCATCATTTTTAAGTTTGAAATAGTTTGTGTGTGATTGAGATTCATTTGTAATAAAAAGCCAAATCTTCCAAAAGCAGCTGCCAGGATTGAAATGAAACTCTCTCAAACCACTGATATAAAAGTTGACCAGATAGGAAAATATTCTTAGATTAGCATTTTGAGAAGACCCTGATTTCTTACTTTTCATTATTACTTGTTACCCCTCCTTGGAATAGAATAATCCTTTCGAAATTTCAGAGAACTCTCTGGAGCCTGAAAAGCCATTTCCCCTCACCCCTCTGCAATTAGCCCATTGTTAAGACGGGCAGTGTCAGGGTGTGGGAGTTTTTCCCAGTGTAATTTCTAACCCTGCTCTGAGCAGTTATATGATCCAATACGAGAAACAGCTGAGTCCAGTCTTGCATTAGAGCACTGCTGTTGCTGCTACTGGCTGAACATAACTTACTTATTTTTTTAATGATGGGGCCAGATTTTGCAGCCCAGACAAGGTCTTAATTATTCCCTAAGTGTGGAGTCATGCCACTAGAACGTAGGTTTTACATACCGACTGTGGATTTTTGAGTTACAGAGGGGAGCCCCGTGGCTGTGGAGTAGCACCATATGCTTCATTAATGCAATGCTATCCCAGTTCCCCTTCATCAACTGTACGTCAATATACCCTCATGCATTTGGGGTATGTGGGATCCTGGTATGTCCTGATCTTTATGCATGCATTTTCACATCTGGATTGTGCGTGTGCATTTGTGTGCGTTGTTCATGTGCATGCACGTACAAGAAAAACCAATTACAAGCAGCCAAGTTTGGCGAAAATCTTTTTTTGATTTAGAAAAACAGATTTCAAATAGCTTTTAATGCCTTCATCCTTTTGTTTCAATGTTTAAACACTTCCACCTCCCCTTGCCTTTCCATTCACAGTGACAGTTAGCATTTTTTTTTTCCACGGCGACAGTAGCTGTCAGGCATTCTCAGTACCCCAGGAGTTTAGCAGGGGGATTAGCAGGAGCTCTTGGCTGGGCTGTGCAGGCAGTGGCAGTGCTGTTGCTACATGGGTCACTTAATGTTAGTAGTGACAGTGAAGATGCACCAGCAGAGCATAGTGAGCCACCCTAAAGATGCATCCACCTGCTCGTGGGTGGTTTCCTGGGTGATAAGGCTGCACTTTGAAAGCTAGTATTGCCAAAAGCTCGCTAGCTACAAGATTTTGAAGCTTGCGTGTGTTTCTAATGTCACAGGCTTGCAGGATGATGTGGCTATGCTCACTGCTAGCACTGTATTCACATAAGAATTGAGTTCTTTAGGAAATATGGGGTCCTCCGTTGCCATCCCAATGGAGATGGCACAATGGAGCTAGGCATGTCTGCAAGGGTCCCATCTGAGCTATGTAGTCCTGCACATGGATTCTCATCTCTGAGCACAGTTTGCCCTGTCTCAACGGGGAAATGCAGTCTTTATACAGTGGTGCTTTATTCCTTGCTGTCAGTGGTATGAGCTCTTTGAGTACTGAAAACATCCTAAAATATATATGAATAGGTGAATAGGATTAGCTTCTGTCATATTATAGTGCCATTGAAAGTTTTCTACATCACACAGCATGCAACATCTTCTCCTTCTCCTGAAGGCTGAGGGCTTTCCTTTCTTTCTTTCCTATTCCAGTTTCCTCCAAGGCAAAAGCAGTGCTGTACCTGGAGTCCCAGCCCCTTCCTCCCACTGCCTGAGGAGTTTCATTGAATGGCAGAGGATTAAGTGTGTGAACAACTGCTGGCTAAGGAAAGAGAGGTTCAGAGTCCAGTCTTAGAAGAAAAAAGGGATGAAAAAAAGCAAGTTTATGTTGTTTGAAAACAGTCACTCTAAAGAATTCCCTTTCCCTAGTATAAGGATTTCTTCTCCTGGGACGTCTCTCTGCAGTATCTGTCCTCTTCCTTTAAGTGGTTACATACTGAGAATGTAGTGTGCTGCCACCTTGATTGTACTACTTAGGCTAAATGAACTGAAAAAGAAAGAAAAAAAATAGAAATAAGCATTGTAAGATCTGTGCTTTCCCCTAATTGTTCAGAAGAGAGGTTTTTACCAGGTCTTCAAGCTTTGGGACCAGGTAGGAAGCTCTCACTGCACAGCTGCATTTCTTTCACACGTGCTGGGGGAATGTTTGCAGCAATGATGACAGGGCTGATATGTGTCCTTGTGAATTGAAGGAAAGAACACTGACACTGTAAGAGGAGAGCATATGTGAAATTTGTGGGAGAAAGAAAAACAACAGTTCAACACACTGCACATTGATAGGACTTATGGTCCCATCTACATAAGCACACCCACATGCTGAACTCTTCATGCTGAAATAGTCTTGCTGCAAACCTTAGTGCTGCAATTGACTTTTGGTGCATCTCCTCATGACTTTGTGTCATGTTGCCATGCCCCTGACTCATTAAAATGATGGATCTTCTCTGCTTCACCATTATCTGCCACAGTGCTTCCCCACAAATCGCCAGTTTCCTTTTCCTTCTCCCACAGAAGCCTCTCACTGCAACTTTATTGTCCAGCTAATAGCACAGTGTTTGAAAACCCCAAGGGCTACTGGGCTCCTCGTGTATGGCTGAGGTTTCCCAGGAAGGGAGCATATCCCAGTGGGGAGATGTGTCTTCTGGTTGTCACTAGTAGAGCACTGGGGATCAAAACTGGATTCCTTCTGCTGCCAGAGACATGCTGGGCAGTCCTGGGCAAGTCACTCTGTCTCTGGTCTGTATTATATTTGTAGTGCAGTTAATGGGAAACGGGGAAGAGATGCCAGCAGGGATCTTGCTGATCAAGAAAAGGGTAGATGTAGCACTGAGAGATGTGCTTTAGTGGGCATGGAGATGATGGCTTGGTGGTTGGACTGGATGATTTTAGTGTTCTTTTCGAGTGTTAATTATTCTATGATCCTGGCAACTCTTGTTATAGTCTCATGAACGATGAGGGAGACATAACATTTTCTTCTCTGTGAATTGTGTGTGATTACAGGTCAAAGCATTTTTAAGCCTTCAATTCATGAAGTGTCCTGAACCAATATTAGTACTGATGTATTCCTGAAGGGAATGGCACACAGTAGCACCTTCTGGAGAATTTCTTATGCGCAAATACAGTGGTGGGAAAGAATGAAACTGTTCATTTACAAGATAGACTTTTTTTTTTTCTTCTAAATTCTGTGGATAGTTTAAACCAGAATTTTTTTATTGTTTTGCCTTAACTTTTATATTTAAAACACTGGAGCACTATACCTCCTCTGTGCTGGATGTGCTCCAGTCTAAACAAGCTCCATTCTGCTTGCCTAAATTCCCTTCTATAGTTTCAGCTGAATGTGAAATTCCTTTCTGCTCCTCCATCTCAACTGCTGTGTGCCATCACTGGAGGCTAAAGGACAGCTCATGGGTTCCACCCTGGAAGTGGCATCATCTTGGTAGTGTGTGGAGCAAGGTCTGCGTAATCCTATGGGATCCCTCAGGATAAAAAGCTACTCTATAAATACATTTTCATTGTCAGTCTGGATTCAGGAGTGAAATGATCCCACTTAGTTAAAGCAGGATGAAGTGTCTATTTTCATATTTGTTTAATTGAACCTCTCAGCATGTCTGATAGTAATGGTTTTATTTGAAGCATGTGGTTCTTATGAGCTGTTAAGATACCAATAGCATTTGGATTAGTTTTTCTGCCAAGAAAGCCAGGTCAATTCTTCAGGAAAATAAAAAAAAAATAAGGCAAACTTTATTTTAACAGTGTCTTGAGTTTCACTTTAGGTTCCATAAATATTTGTCAGTGTTCCTTTTGTAAGACCCATTCTAGCCCTTGGCAAGACGTGAGGTCTATCTCCAGAACGCAGAATATAAATAAATTCCCCAAACCATGCTGCAGAATTGGAGGCAACTTTAGCCCATGAGAGAGACTTGGAGCCAAGCAATGGGCTGATCGTGGTTCTTGAATTACTATTTGTTAGAGGAAAGGGAAAGGGGGGGGAGAAGAAAAACACACAGAGGAGAAAATAGAAATCTTTGCAGAATGTATGAGGTAGCCCACACCAACCCATGCAGAAAGGTGGTCATTCACCAACGCAGTGACAGAAACGTGACTTCTGCTTGGGTTCCTGTTGCTGTCTGCTCCTAATGCTTCCAGAACAGTTAACAGTATTTTCTCATGCCCTAGAGGATAAGGGAGGAAATTTCACATTCTTGATGAGGACTGGTAATGCCATCTGTTTCAGAGGATCAGGCCAAAAAAGCACTGTGGAGCAGCCCTGGGTGCCTCCCTCCCCTTTTTCCTTTGAATACCTTCACTATTCCTGAGAAGTTGGTTCATTTCTGTGGTTTTCAGACCTATATCTAGGAAAAAAAAAAACATGATGTTTTCAAAGACTTGCCTGTAGTTAAGCACTTAACCAGAGGTTTAGGGTGAAGGGCTTTTGATTTAAGAGCAAGCCCCGTTCTGTGCAGTTAAGGGGGGAAATAGCTGAAATTTTACCCTGTCCCTGACCACAGATTGAAATTACTGAAGCAGTACAAAAGCAGGGAGTCAGAATGAAGGAGGTGTGTTGAAGGAAGCGGGACCTTGGCTTCTAGCAATGTGCTCTGGTTGCTGGATCAGCTCCAATAAAAATTTAAATTCAGACGAGCTGAATGCCTTATTTGTCTGGTTAAGGGGGAGGAAGATGGGGATGGGTGAAGTTTTTCTTCTGAATCCTAAAATAATGGTAGTAGAATGAGAGAAGTACATATTCCTGCATAATGTGCTATTGTAACATCAGATAGTTAGCACCTCTTTTCTTCTTTATGTGTGCTTAAGTTGAAAAATTACAAGGCATGGATGAATAGACAGGAAAGGAGTTTGGAGGAGAAAACCCTTTTATGTAGTGAGAAGCGAACCTACCTGTCCATAAATTTAGAATTTCCTACAAAATGCTGGACATCTTTGATCTCCCTTTAAATTAATGGCAATTGAGTGTTACCCACACTTTTCAAGATCAGGCTGTCTCTTTGCGCGCAGAATTTCCAACAGTGATCAGTGATCTCCATGCCAGCCCTCAGTTGTCTATAAGTGCTAAAAGGAAAAGTTAAAAGAGCCATTAACCCCATGCTTTCTGCTTTCATGGACAGCTGTTTGGGGCCCTGTAGCAGTTGAGCTCTATAGCTTTCTATAAGTGTCACACTTTTCCTATGTATGGTTTTGGAAATTGTGACTGAATTTTGCTAGCAGTTCCTTAATCTGGCTACTGTAGGCGGCAAGGAAAAAAAAACACCAGGTAACAGCCTCCATCTGCAAAACCACTTCTGGTTTTGTGACTGAGCTTAATACACAGGGAGCATTTTTATTTAAAAATACCTTCTTTCCTTCAATGAAACAGGAAGCATCTTTCCAGGAATGCTTGGGAAACTGTTTGACTTTTATGTCACAGACATATCTGGAGAAAGTTTTAAATGAGTTTAAAGCTAGTGAAGGTTTAGCCAGATAGAAATACTGAGCTCTATCAAAATTTGTGCTGTCCATTCTTTCTTTTTTTTCTGATGTGAATCTGTACATGTGTGTATCTGCCCATGGCTACATGAACACTTACTGAGCCAATCAGTGATTGTTTATTTGCAGTGTGGCCCTGATTGGGATTCACTATGCAGGAGCATGTCCTCGATCCTATGGCACATACACCATATGCCCAGGGCACCTCATGTTATTGTGAATGGCAATGTGCACAAATTAGGTCAGTCCAAGGCAACATCACTTAGCATTGCTTATTTTTTTTCTTATTAAGAAACTAACATTTCTCAGTGTAGCTTTTGTTTAAAAACAAACAATGGGGTTTCAACATTATGATTTGGAATCTTTCAGTTTAGCTTTCTTCAGTGTTTGAAAAAGCGCATAAGAACCATCGCTAGCTAACATTGGCAGGGTGCATCCAGGCATTTCTTTCCTTAATGAGGGAGGAGGGGAGGGATGCTCACTTCGTTCCTGTGCTGAGGGCTGGGATTTACATAGCTTCATTGTATTGCACAGGGTTTCCCTGCCCTGCAGCTTGACTTGCTCTGTGACAAATTATTCCTTAATTGCTGGATGGCAGAAGAAAAGCTTTGCAGCCCTGAGGTTATTCCTAACAAATCAGGTTACAGAAGCCTTGAAAATTATATTGAGCAGAAAAGAAGCACCATGAGGTTTCCTTGGATGCTTGGACTGCGTTAAGCTTGACTAAGGCAATGTGCTAATGAAGCTTGTTAAAATGCAATTATACTTTAATGCTGAGGTTGTAGAAGTGAGGATAATCAGTGGAGAGGTGCTAGTGAGGCTATGGTGATTACTGTGATTTATGTGCGTCACTGTTATGTTCAGAGCCTTCACCCTGCTGAGAGCTTTTGACTGGCACCACAAACAGGCTGTGCCCAAAGAGCTGCCAGGGGCATGAAGTGAACGAAGATAGAATCACTAAGGTTGGAAAAGACCGTTCAGATGCAATTTGAGGCCATTACCTGTCATTCTATTACTGTTGTTTGGGAGAGATGTTGATCCCCATCTCACCACAACCTTCTTTCAGGGAGTTGTAAAAAGGATGCAGTATAAGTGCAGAGAAGATGCTCTCACATGGGACAGACAGCTTGATGTTGTGATGTCATTTGAAGACAAAAAAAAAAAAAAAAAAACAACGGGAGGAGAGAGCCTGGACTTCTAGGTCAGTTGGACAGAGCTGGAGCTTTGACAAAGAAGACGTGCCGTTGAAAGCAGGAGCAGGAGGGCTGCCCGGGGAGGTGGTGAAGTCACTGTCCCTGGAGGTTATCAAGAAATACATAGATGTGACACTGAGGGTTGTCGTTTATTGGGCATGGTGGGGTGGGCTGATGGTTGGATTATTGATCTTAGAGGTCTTTTCCAACCTTTAAGATTCTAGGGGTCTTTGCAGTGAAGCAAAGTATTAGCCATTTGAAAGGGAAAGCTCAAAATGAAGAGAATCATAGAATGACTTGGCTTGAAGAGAGCTTCAAGATCCTTGAGTTCCAGCATCCCTGCCATTGACAGGGTTGCCAAGAGAAGCAGATGTGGTCAAAGTGGGGCCTAGAAAACATGAATATAGCTGAGGCAAGAACTGTGCTTTGTCAAGGCCTGCTGAAATGTGACAGGATCATGGATGCAGACTGTGAGAGAGTGGATGGACAGCCAGGGCCAGGGTTTATCAGTAAGCTACAGCAAGATGGTGGCACATGTTGGGGTGTGGGCAACCAGAGGGAAAGCCAAGGAAAATCCAGCAGCAGTACAGTCACAGTGTATGCAGCAATTAAGGAAGGAGGTGGGGAGGGGGAGAAAGATTAAGAGCTCTGAGCTTGAGCTGACAGCTCAACATCCATGAGATGTCAGGGAGACAGGCAAGGTTTCGTCTGGACAGAGAGAGGCAGGCCTGGATGATCAGATCAGACAACTGGAGGAACTGATTTATGTGAGAAGATTAAAAGAGTGCTTGTAAATGTATGTATAGCTTGGCTAAGTGACACCTGAGGGGACAATAACTGTCTACAAGTGTATGAAGGGGTTGGATATTGGAGCCAGAAGGTGCGGGAGGCAGAAGCTTAGGGGTGTAGGTGAAGATTTTGACAACAGGCGAGGCAATATGGTGGAACAAAGCGGTCTGTGCTGTTCTCTTAGGCAAAAATCCCTTTGACGGGCTGGGAAGATTCTGACTGATTTAAAAGACACCTGTGTATGCTTCTAGGTATACATCTTTTCCCCCTTCATTGTAAGGTGCCCACAATCTGCACCACCACAAGTAGGAGATATCCCTTTGGGCGGCTGAAGGCTCTTCAGTACCCATGTGACCATTACCATTTGGCTTGATTCAAAGACCTAAGAGACTATCTTATCTGTTAGCTTGTTTTTCCTGCTACTTTTCTGCTTTTCAGGGGTCAGTTCTGTTAATAGGATGCTGAGAGGAAGAACTTCCAGCTTACAATTTTTGTGGTCTTCTCTACACATTCCTTTATAGGATTGTTTTTTTGGTTGTTTTCTGATAGTAATGTTTTTTTCTCCTCTGCAAAACCAAGTGAAGAAGAAGCAGGTACTGCTTTATCACTCAGTCCTGTGTGAGCTGCTCCCATCAGCACAAGAAAGCAAGCTATGGAGGGACCCACTGAAAGCGATGTAGGTTCAGATGAAGATTTAAGATTGAAGCAATTTTACTCTAAACACACTTAAAACTGATCTGTACACTAGAGGGTGAGAACAGGGTACATGTGTGTTGGTTGAACTGTGTTGGTGGTTCCTTTCTAGTTATAGCTGTAGTAATCATTGGTATGGTCCTCACTTGTGAGGTTTCTTTCCCAGTGATAGATTGGTCTAGTTTGGAACAGACAGCTCCATTTCTGCTCCAGGAGTGCCACTGTGGGATCCACCAGTTAAGGATCTCAAAGCACGGATATAACAAATTTAGGAAGGAGTGATGTGATGATAAGTTCTTACAAACTGAAAATGGAAAGCCGTGTAGAAGAGAGTGATTGTGCAGTCCCACCACCACCATGCCTGGGACTAAGGCCATGGCATGGCTCCAGCCTTTGCTAAAAATTACATAAATGGATGAAAGTTGCTCAATAGGTGCAGGGAAATCTGCCTGCAGCTACAAAACTGTTTGGTACTCTGTGGCAGCAGGATTGAAAGGGAGAATAGAAATGGTGTGTAAATGGCCTGTTATTGCAAATGCTGGAGCAGTGCAGTATGAGTTGATAGCCATCACTGGGAGACTGCAGGAGTGTGCTTTGCTGATAACCATCAGTACCCTTTTCTGTGCATGATTGCAAAGGATGTCATCCCAACCAAACCAGGTGCATTGGTTGCACTGTGTGGGAGCAGTAAAAACAGGTGAGATCCAAACAATGCAGAACCAGAATTTTCTTTTGTAGTTCTTGATGCAGACTGTAGATATATTTTAGTGATGCAGCACTTCAGCAGAGACCATGAGTCTCCTCCTTTCTTCCTGCAAGGAGTTCACTTTTGACCTCAGAGCTCCCTGTTCTGACTTTGACTTCTGTTTCAATAGGACCAAAATCTGTGGGGCCTTTCTGAATTTTTCCCTCCCTGCCAAAAATGAGCCTGAAGTGTTGACAGACAGCAGCACACTCAGTGTGTAGGAATCCAACATAAACAGACTTGCTGGTTGTGTACTTGGACATGCTAAACGAGGTCTCAGCTTTGATCTTCCCTGCACTATACTAAACCCCAGCAAGCAAAGGCTAAGTAAACAGACCTTTGATTTCAGAGCAGAGGTCTTGTAAAACTTTTATCAATGGCAGAACTGAGCTACTGAAGTCCCTCCTGGACTGTAGGTGCTACAAGAGTAGTAGCATGGTTTTACTGACCCTGATGTCTCGCTTTCTCTCCTCTTCCCATAATGTCAAACATCTGGAGATATGAGCCAGCTTCCTGTTGATAGTTATATACCAGTTTCCCTAGGAGAGGCACCTGCTTATAATCTCCTATATGGTGAATGGCGTGTAAAATATATTAGATCCTGTAGCTATTGGATCCCGCAGCTAGTGTAGCTTTTTGTTAATGCATGTCATAAAGGCGCTTAGATAAACTACACGGGACACATCCGTGGGAAACACTCACATTACTAATCCTGCGTGTTCAGCACTCCTCGGTCAAACCCCAGGAAACCAGTGCTGCAGCTTAAATATCATAAATGTTACAACAAATTGGATTTCATTTATTTGCTGACTGTTTTGAAAGCATTTAGTGATTCTTCATAATCACAAAGGTCACAGATTCCCTCTCCTGTTCAAATAAACAGAGATTCTCTGTTGGGATTATGCCCTCACGAAAGAAACATTAAGAAACAAGCACCTAATATCACAAGATAAAAGCAAGAAAATTCTGAATGCTGGCAAATTCCCTTCAATGGATGAAACACAGGAGTTAGTTTGGCCTCTGCTTGCATTTTACTTAATATTTTTCTGTATCTTTTGGTGGATTACATGATGGGGTGTTTGGCTTTACTTCTACGCACCATAGAAAAGTGATGTGAGGATAAGCTCTTGCCCAGATGTTTTGTTTTCGTGTCATATTTCCATTGTTTTTAAAGCTAAGAACCACCATATTCTGCGATTATGGAGCTCAGACTGTTCCCAGTGGACCAAACCAGCCACCTCTACTACTGGGGCCATTTCATCCCAAAGCTCAGTTTATCTCAGATCAAAATTCAGTGCATTTTGCTCAACCTTACCAATGATTACCGCTTTTTATCATGATTAATATGTCACTTTTGCATTGCTCTTACTGTGACATCTGAAAGTAAAGGTGAGACCAATGGCTCAGTCGGAGCTCCTGCACAGATGTTTTGAGCCCAAGTGCGTCTGGTTTGGTTTCTTGTATTTTGCCCTCTCAGTCTTCTAATATAGGCTATGATGATGAAATTTCTTACATTACCTTTTCTTCCGTAGTCATAAACTGATCCTCTTATGTATGTAAAACAATGCCTTTGTTCTCTGTTCAGAAGTGAATTTTGCCTTTTGTCAGATAGTCAAGTCAGTTGTTAGATAAAAACCATTTTAAACAACCTTTCATTTGTTGGTATTTGAAGGCAGTTGTGGCACTGTTCGATGCAGCAAATCGATTTTGCACATATCCATCTTTTATCACTGAGTCTTCCAATGAGGTTTCACTATAATGAGATTGGCAATTATCATGGCACTGCCGCTGGGAAAAGTTTGGAGTTTACATGCAATATAGATTAAAGGATTAGCGGGTGATTAGGGAAGTGTTGATTTGTCCACCACAGGTAATGGGAAGGGGTCCTGTGCTGTTTGAGCATAGGCTTTGACCTCCTGCCTCCTTACTCAGAGATGCCATCATGCAGCACAGGTGTTATGTGTCCTCTCTAAGGATAAATTCAAGTTGTCACAACAGTAGAAACTTGTACTTCTGCAGAGAAATTCAGAAATCTTCCCCCGAATGGGGACTTTGCTCTGCTGCTACAAGGAGCCAATCTATGGCCACGCTTCAGTCTGCAGCCAGGAATTGCTGCTGACAGCTGTTGAGATGTGCATGTTGGTTACACACACATGCGTGATGTGGGGTAGGGCAGAGACAAAATTTCTCCATGCACAGATTCACTAGATAGCTGCTGGGCTCTCCAAGTTTCTCTCCCCCGTGCACACATACAAGAGGGCAGCGGGGATTGTGCATTACCAGACTGTGAGGTAATAGGAGAGCTCACTGATTGATATTCCAGAATAGCTCTATCTACCTGACAGAGATGACGATACGTGCCAGTGTGCAGCCCACCAGTGAAATGACATCATTTGATATTACAGAGCAATTGATGCTGACAAAACTCCTGCAAGTTCGGGAGCCGCAGTTTGAATAAAGCTGCACTACCAAGATAGTGTTTGTACTTTAGCTATGCATCACACAGTAATTAGCACCATCTTTCCGATTGTGTAGGTTTATATAGATATGGGATCTTCAGCAAAGGAGAAGTATTTCCAAAACCTTTGGATTGTTTGGGGAATTTCAATTTTAAATTTTTAATTCAAATCTTTATTTTTTGCATTTTGATTTAGGCATAATATCCCCACTATTAGGTGCTCTTTTGGTAATAGTGCTCATCCTGAGATGCACCACATTGCTGTGCAATAGGGGCAGAGGGAAAGCACCTTCCTTCAGATGAAGTAAAGCAGTTTTTGAGCAGCAAGGAGTGCAGAAGAGCTTCAGACACACCAGCTGAAATGCATTGATATTGTATTCAAATCTGAGCTGCACTGGGACTGTCCAGAAAATCACCTGGCACTCCTAACTATAAACAATGACTTTGACAAAGATAACTTGAGTTTTAACAGAAAGAAAAAGAGTTGGGTATACTGGTTGATGGCAAGCTGGACATAAGCTAGCACTGTGCCTTCACAGTCCAGAAAGTCAATCATATATTGAATTGCACCAGAAGAAGTGTGGCCAGCAGGTTGAGGGAGGTGATCCTGCCCTTCTGCCCTGTGCTGGTGAAAACTCACCTAAGTACTGTATCCAGATGTGGAGTCCTCAGTACAGGAGAGACAGGAGCCTGTTGGACAGTATCCAGAGGAGGGCCACAAAAATGATCCAAGGGATGGAACACCCCTCCTTTGTGGACAGGCTGAGAGAGCTGGGGCTCTTCAGCCTGAAGAAGAGAAGGCTTTAAGTATACCTGAGAGTGGCCTTTCAGTATCTAAAAAGGGGCTTGTAGAAGGAAGGGGACAGACTCTTTAGCAGGGTCTGTTGTGACAGAACAAGGGGAAATCATTTCAAACTGTAAGAGAGGAGATTTAGGCTGACTGTAAGGAAGAGTACAACAAGAATAATGAAGCACTGGGAACTGCCCGGAGAGGTGGTTGATGCCTCGTTCTTGGAGACACTTAAGGCTGGATAGGGTTCTGAGCACCTGATGGAGCTGTAGGTGTCCCTGTTCATTGCAGGGTGGTTGGACTAGTTGACCTTTGAAGGTATCTTCCAACTCAAATGATTCCTGTTATCCTATAATTCTATGAAGTTGCTTGTGCATGGACTTAGCAGGCATCAGCACGTGTTTTAATTTTGTGCTGTGGCACCAAGCTGGGGTTGATCCATTATCTGCTTTCCTTTGGGTATAATCTGAACTTGGGGCTGTTGTCTGTCAGCTGTATACCTGACAGTATATTATTCTATAGGAGTGAATGCTTCATTCTCTAAGAAGTCCTGCTTCTGCCAGTACCAGACTTTTGCATCAGGTAGTGCGTGCCTCTGTGTCTGGGGAGCAGGAACCAGATGTGAATGCTATAAGAATTCATTGATGGTTTCCTTATTTTCATATGTGTAAGACTTGGCATTGCTTGAGTATAATGTATGTTTTCACTGAATCAACCTATGTGAACACTTTCTTTTAAATTGCCTTTAAGTATTTTCCCCTCCTAGAAGAGATGTACAGACATGTCGAAGTTAGGCTGTGGAATAGCACAGCAGGAGTAGATCTTGAAAATGAAATATTTGGTGCTGAGGAGGTGATGTTCACACTATAGGCATTTGGGGAGTTTATTCTGGATTAGCTCCAGTCTGCTCATGTAGACCAAGATCTTGTTAATGGAAATCCAAGAGCACGGCTTCTGCTTTTGTTTTACCAGGCACCCAACTAGTAATTTCTTTCTGTATCTGCATTAGCAAGTGCTGAGGATTGATAAGTTGATTGGATCTGTATAGTAAAGCATTTGCTGATGAGGACCTGATGCTCTCATTTCAGGTGTGTGTTCACTTCAAAATAGCCCATGGCTGGTCCTATGGATTATGTGCCCATTTGAACTGGAGGACAACTTGCATTTTAATTTAATACAAAAGCAGTTCAGTCTGTGTGCTCAACTACAGCTCTGTGACTTGAACCAGAGTGTAATTGGTGGAAATGACAAAGAAATTCAATTTAAAGTAGGCTCCTGATCCAAGGGTACGCTTAAGATAGGGCCTGATAATGAGAGTTCAATCTGGAGAGTGGAGGATAGCTCTGAGCACTTCCATCACACATAGGGTGGACAGAAGGCTTTGGTAGAGCAACTGTGGATGGTTACAGTCAGAAATGTAAATTGCTGTTGGCTCAGAGGCAGGTGGATTGTCAGCTTTGGTTTGCATTTTGTTTCTGGAGCAAAATGAGGATTTTTTCCTTTTTCTTATATGTGTATATACATATATACACATATACGTGTGTATACATGAATGTATACACATCCATGCTTATTAATTCATGTATGTTGATATTTCAGTGATGTAGCTGTGCATTTAAAAAAGATCCCTATTCCTTAATCTATACACTTTCAAAATTCAGACTTTTCTATTCACTTGTTTTGCATTGTTATTCATCAAAATTCTGAAGTGAAAAGATTTCTCATAATGAAAAAGCAAGTATTGAAAGAGAAATCTGGACAAAATCTCTGCTCTTGACAAAAAGAAATCATTTTCTGATGGAAAAGCTTTTCTGCAGAACATTCCAGTATTAATTCTGCTCTGTGGCCATCCAGCTAGAAGTGCTTTCTGTTTCAGAGAAGCCTCCGAAAATAACTTCAGTTTTTAAATGCCACGGTGTTTATCTCTTTGTGGTCACCAATGAGCATTTGTTACAGCGTTTTTGTGGTGAGCAAACTTAGAAACCCCCAGTGGCAAGAGCAGAGCAAACTGAGGACAGAGAGCAGCCTCACTGGCACTGATGTTCTGACAACAAGAGGTGTATGGACACTTTGGCAATGTCTCCTATTCAAGAATGAGCATTCAAGACCTTCTTTTATTTTTTAATCCATGTTCTCAATGCCCTTATAACAGATTTTCTGCCTTGTCTGTTGGGAATGGCCATTATACCAGCAATGGATGGAAGAATATCAACTCTTCTGTGATTTTGTTCTTTAAAGGATACTATTGTTATTATTTTAAGAATATTTTGAGGAAAACCAAATTTTTGAAGAAGGTCGCTGTGTTGATGTGTGTCTGAAGGCTCACTGCTGTGGATTAGCAGGAAGGCAAACCTGCTATTTACAGATCTGTGCTCACATCATTCCCGAATATGGCACGGAGTCAGCCATCGTGGTTTCTGTTTCCCTGCAGACATAAACAATGACACTTACAATTTCCTGCTTGTACAGCTCTCGCACAAGCATCTGTCTATAAGGGAAATGGCTAATTACTTATTAAACCTTAAACTGTGTTTAGACTGGGTTAAATATTGACTACCCAGGCTCAAGGGGAAGTTGTGTCACTGAACTTGAACCTTGGCATCCCCTTTTCTAGGAGCATTCAAATAAAAAGATTGAGTGACAGGGGGACTGCATGTCAACAGGGGGACAAAGAAGGGGACGAAAATTGAGCAGACTGGCTCAGAAGTACATCCCTCTCCTTGAAGCCTTGAGCTTGGAACATGTTTGCAAGTAGTGACTTAAAGGGGGAATATTGTTGCAAAATATGTGAACTAAACTGAGATTTGCAGAATCTCTGGTTTGTTTTGATAAAAATCTTGGAGGTGGTGATTTGGCTGGGAAATGCACTGGGCTCACAGAGCAAGATTTTCATAGTTGGAAGGGAGGAGAGCAATAGCAATTCTGTTAAATTTGGGGTTGCTTAACCTTACAAGCTAATACAGGGCTGCCTGACTGGATTGTTTCCCAGAGAGTATGGTGAACAAACAAATGCCTTGTGCTGGCAGGAATTTGTGATGGAGGCACTGGCAGTTTGGGCTGGCTTTGGGGAGAGCAGGTTAGAGCTATTGGGCAGGATTTTCACTTGGGTTCTAGATCCTGCTGCCTCACTCAGGCCAGATGACTTCTAGCTTCCTTCCAGCATCAGGCAGTGTGTCTTGCCTAGAGACAGGAGGCTAAAAAAAGCGTTTTCATTTCAGAACCTTGAAAACACGTTGTAGTGACTTGGATTTTTTAGAAAAGGCTAATTGGGAATGTCATTATTCGGATAGGCTTGCCTTATTGAGTGGGAATGAAGAAGGCAATTTACTTGGGAATGAGTGCCAGTGCACCTTTGTCACACTTAAAACTTTCTGCAGAAAAGAGATCTGGTTATCCATTGTGCTACCTGGAGTGCACTGTCAGTGTAATTTTAGCCTCAGAATAAAAATATTAGTCCTTCCTTTTTGGCCACATGAAATCTATTGGCAGATTAAGAAACAAGAAATAAGACATTTTCTTCCTCACTAGAAGAGCAACCTTCTAACCTGCAAAGACTGTTTCTTCAAAAGTAATTTGAAGTAATTCTTACTCTCCTTTGCATTTGCTACCTCAAAACCTAAGGGATACAGTTACTATTTTTTGCTGCTGAAAAAATAGTCTGCAGAACTTGAAATTGAATGTCACCTATGCATATTTAATTTAATAAAATGGTAATTTCATGTTAAATAAATACCAACTGATTATTGAAAACATATGCTCAAAGGATTTAAAAACCATGTAAGAGATACATATCTCATCTACTGCTGTTGAACTGTAATAAATCTATGCAATAATCAAGTGCCAATTGTTTAACATACAATAACTATTTTATTAAATCTTGGTGAAATGTGTATGCAGAGCACTTAATTAAATGGAACATGTTCCCAAATATTCTATTTTTTTCTCATTTTTGGAACATCTAGAGTAGAAAATTTACTGGCAGCCTTCACTCAAGGGACTGGTTATTACTCACATAAAACACAGCAAGCACTTCTTGTGCTATCAATAAATATCAATTTCCTCAGAAAAGCAGCTCCTAACACAGAGGTAGGGAAGAAAGAGAAAATAGGCCACTTGATTTGACATAAAACGTATCTGCAAAGTTGTTTCCTCTGTCATGTTGGGCTCAGCTGCACAGCTCAGGCTTACAGCTTGCCCATGAGACTATTTCCAAAGCTAAGACTGACCATTCATCGTGGCTGATCAGCAAATACTTGTGGTGTTTTTCTGTTCCTCTCTAGGAGCCTTTGTTCTGCAGAGATGCTGTTGTTTTTTTCTTTAATCTTTTGATTGTTTTTGATAAGCATTGTTTTTGTCTGTGGGCGCCTATGTTTTCAGGCCAAGAAGGACCCATTAGCTCATCTAATCTGATCTCTTTATGTCACATACCAAAGCATGTGGCCCAGTTACCCCTATGATGACCCCTTCTTTGCTTGGCTACTGCATACCTTTTGGAAAAGCAGACTGTTTTGTTTCAAAAATATTAAAAGTTATTGAGTTCACCATTCCTGTAAATTGCTTATGCCAATAGTTAACGTTGCATGCAGGCAAAGCTTTCACAGAACCACTGAATCAACAGAACTGCAGAGATTAGAAGGGACCTCTGGACATCACCTAGTCCAACCCCCTTATGTCTCCATCAGAAAACATTTTTATCAGTTCTGCTCTCCATGTAGTGGCTTCCCTTTGAGCAGAGACTGGGCATGGACCTTTGGGGAACACATAATAGCGTTAATTAAGATTTTGCCATCATTGCTTGTAAACCCTTCCCTGTGGGACTTGCTTTTTGGTAGGTTTGTCCAGCCCTCAGCAGAGTGGGCCTTTAACCCAACATTACAACTTGCCTGCCAGTGCAAATACTGGTAATTATAATGTGTGAAGAGTGCCAGGAGTGTTCAAACCTTGTGCTGACATTGCAAAGAACAGAATGGGTTAAACTCCTACTCCGAGCAGAGATTTGCAGTCCAATAGATTCCTCAAATTAACCAAGTCAAGTTTAAAACTCGACTTTGAGATGACTCTTTCCAACCATCCATGTTAACCCTGAAACGTGGAAGAGGTGACGGAAATTGTTTCTGCTGTGAGCCTCCCTTGCAGTGAGAACTTTGGAGGACAAAGTTTGGCAGTGATGAGTACAGTGAAGGCCAAATGTTGCGTCAAATGGTTTAAGAGGTTGGGCTCACACTGAACAAGTGGTTTGGTTAGTGGCCCTTGTCCAACTCCTTCACTTCATTGTCATAGTGGAAGATTTCTGTGTTTTGCTGTATTCTTTGTGTAGGACAAGCCGTGGTCTCTGATGTTAATTCCTTGCATGCACTGATGAGTTGTTTTGGGTGCTTTGTGGTAAAAGACTTTGCTAATTCGCTAACACAGCACTTCAAAAGAAATCTTATCTTCATGGAAAGTGAATGCGTTTGGTATTAAATAATAAAATATACTTAACCCATGGGGCTCTTAAAACTTATTTAACTTCTTTATAAACTTTACAATACAGTATGTGGATATTATAAATTACTTTCCATTCCAAGAAACTGTCCGGGCTGGTTGACCTTCCTTGGAATTTCCTCTTTGTAATTATGTTTAATGTGTTAATAAAGTTCACTTTGAACTGTATCATGGCAAACGGTCTCTTAGGATGTGGGTCAGTGCTGGTGTGTTCACCATATGTGAAGCTTGAAGTCAGTGTGCAGTTTAGTTCAAGGAATAAGAAGGCTAAGTCCAAACAATTGTAGAAGCAGTATCTCCTCCCCAGGTTAGCAGTAAAAGGGGTTCATGGAAAGTTAGGAATGTGGAGTGGGAAATCATTTAGCTTTCACTGCTAGGTGTTACTAAATTATAGTGTTAGATTCGAGTCACTATCAAAACACCATATATCTGGAGGTTTTTCACACAGAGCTATAAATCATGTTTACTACATGTATGAGTTGAACGAGTGCGCGAACTTTGCAGTGCAGTCCAGGAAGATATAATTGCATGTGTGTGTGTTTTTGACTGTGAGAAATGTGAACAGGAAGCTCCAGCCTATTCCACTGTTGTGTCTTAAATACACTTCTAGAAATTGTTTTTGCTGCTTCCTGAAAAAAAAAGCAGGGAGGCTTTTTAAGTTTTACATAATTTTTACATAACCCCTTTGCTAAGATGTGGCAACAACCAACTCTTCCAAGCACTGGGGACAAGAGCAGAAATGCTTGTGAAGTAGTGTCAGCAATACAGCAGCAAGTGGGGCTTTTCCATGGTATAGAATAGTAGAGAACAGAATTGCCAGATATAAACTGAAAATTGCCCAGCTGTTCAGTAAGACAGGTGTAGGATCTGTCTTTTATATAATGGAACAGAATGGAGATTCCAGTTGCTTGTATTTGTAAATGAGGCAAATAAATCTGCGCACTTGTCTGCATGTGCATGGGCAGAAATATTTAAAACAAACGAGGTGATCACAGCATTTCCTTGTTAATGTTTGACTGGGCTTATATGATCTTGAACAGAAAACTTGGCATCTGGTTGGGACCGTTGCTTTCTTTCTGAGTGTACTCCTATGTATTTGCAGATGGGGAAACTAAAAGCAGGAAAATAACTTGGTGGAAAGTGTAGGGTCTGGATTGTTTAAATTATATTTTAAGCCTGATTGCACCCTGGCCCTTGGAACTCCAGGCATGATCCCTTCTAGTAATGAAAATGATTTGAATGGTATGGGGCAAAGTTATATTTAGTTTGTATTTGGAGAAAGAATAACAGCCAGGCACAGGGGAAGGCAGCTGCATTCCTGTCACTTTTTCCCAAGTCATTTCCATGGATGTCAAACCCCACCCTTCCCCCTTCAGCCCAGATATTAAGAAATGAATCCATCAAACTGTAGGGTTGAGGACAAGGGGAGTGAAGGATACCAGCCCCTGCGGGGTTTGTGTTGAGGGTGGGTGTAATTTATCGCACCAGCTCCTTCTGTTTGCCGGGGCTGTGAAGTCAGCTGCACCCTGCCAGCCTGGTGTGGCTTAAAGGGTTTTTCTCAGCAGCACCCAGTAGCCATAGAGAGCTGCCCCTGCAGAATGGAGAGCTGAAAGAAACAAGGAATGGTGTTTGTTTTCTCTCCCCACTATTCCTCTCCCAACTATAGAAATGTGCAAAAACCTGCATCAGCAGTTTTGGTGGAATACCCACCTTGGGCCTTTCCTTTGAGCTCTTCTCCCACATCCTATGGAAAAAACACTGTAAAGGTGTCTCTCACTCCTGGAGCATCAGAGGCTGCAGATTCTCCATTCTTACAAAAGCTGGTCTATTTCAAGAAGCACTGCCTGGTAGCTAAGAAATGAGGGAGGTATGGAGCAGGAATTCAGAATTTCCAACCAGGAACAACAAGCACTGCTCTCTCCTGCTGTGTTTGAAAGGACCCAGTGTTGTGCCTTTACCCATGAGTCCTGGCACATGGCTATTGGATCACAGGGGATAGCTAAGTGTAAGGATAGAGGGATTGGTCTAGAAGAATAGTGTATATTGGCATTAAAAGGTCTGTTTTGGTAGATGTCTACATTAAATATTTTAATAATATGTCTTTACAAAATAATTTCAAGTTTTGAAACACAAAGCTGGGGTCTAGAAATGCTGAAACTGTGACCCTGGCTGCGTGGGGAGTGATTGCATCAGCTTTTTAGGTCAGCATTATAGTGTGAGGCGGAAACCAGCAGCACCCAGCAGCATCAAGGGATGGGGAGTTGGCAGCACCTAGGGCTCAGCCTTTAAGTTTGCTGGCAGCTGCACATGAAGTAGCCTGTGGATATCTTCAGATCAGTGCCATGGGGGAGCTGGCAGTTATCAGCAGCACTCCAGGATATTATGGGATGATTCTTCGAGTTGGGGAGCTTTCTTCAGTACCACTGGTTCATGTGAGATACTGGGGTGTATGGCTTCTTTTTACTTTGTCCTTTTACTCACTTCATTTCACTGAAGATGGAACTGCCATAGGGAAGCCATAGAAATCACAGAGGGCCTGAGCAGTTCTGGACAGCTTAATGCATAGATTTGGAGAGGGAATATGTTTCTGTCTGGATGCTGTGGGATTTCCATGGTATGTCATGCTGTGCTAGGGAATGTGGCAGAAACCTTTCTGCAAGACATGTGTCCCCTTCCACACTGTCTTCCCTCCAAACACTGCCAGTGAGTTGTCTTTATTGCAGTCCCAAGTCAGGGTGCACAGCTATGTAGTGAAGTAAGACTGAGAAGATGCTAGTATGTTAGAAAGAGAGACAGAGATCAGTGATGGACAGAGATCAGTGATGGCCAGCCTTGTCTAGTATTAGATCTGGAGGTTGGCAGGCCTGCCTGTGGCTGGGGGGTTGGAGCCTGAAGATCCTTGAGGTCCCTTCCAACACAAGCCGTTCTATGATAAAATCAACATTTGATTTTGCTGTAAACATCCATGGGAGGACAGGATCTCGCTGGCTTATCATGGCCTCTGAAGCGTCTGGTATATGTGAATGCTCTGATTGCAGAGGGAGAATAGTGCTTCTGTGGAAAGTTATTAATACTAAGATGATAGGTAATAAAATAGGAATATTTACAGTAGCAATAAGCAGAAGTGAGATTTTAGCATCAGTGCCTGCATCCATATGATATTGAGGAGTGCGTGCAGCTATATCCAGAAAAATTCGTAGCAAGAAAAAAGGCACCAGAGGGGCTGATGGAAGGGGAAAGGGTTGCAAAGGACCCCACCGGTGTTTTGCTTTTCAGGCCAAAAGGCTCTGAGAAATACACCCTTTACTAAATGTCACAAAGGTCTGTGAGTAGATCCTGTGACTGAGAGCGATCCAACAGTTCCTCAGAATGAAAGGTCAATCAAAGGAAAATGGCATTTAGGAGGACCAAGCTTTTCGCTGACCCAACCATGTGACAGATCCAGAGGCAATCCCAGTGCCGTCAGGAGAGCTGCTTGTGCAGCCCGCCTCAACGAGGCACATGACGTGACTGGGAAACTATCTGATTCCTCCAGGTCTCAAAATTCATCAGGAGTCAACCTGAATGTCGGAAGGAAAGGGGTTTTGAAGGAGCTACAGGGAGGAGGGCGCTCGCTCTCCACTGTCCCTGCTTGCCCCACACCAAACATTTTCCCCCAGCACTAATTATAGGTCTGCATTTGCAATCTGAATATGCACAGAGTGGTTTCCTGGCTTGCAAGTAAACTGTAATGAAGCTACTCTTGAAGTTCGACTTGACTTGGTGGGGCTCTAAAACAGAAAGAACCTTTCCTAAAGGGCAACCCAGAATTTTAGCAAGGCTTTGAAATTGTTTGGACAATTCTACTTCTTTACACTGAGTAATTTAGAAGAATTTGGGGCTGGATCCTCATCTGGTGTGAGTGAATTCCACTTCTTCAAGCCAATAGGCACAATTCCTCCTGGTGGGTGGAGCTCCTCTTTAAAAGATTCAGCAACGTGGCTTGTGTCAGATCAGCATTCAAAGGATCTCAGTATTATTTTCCTATCCACTGAGCTGCTTGGAGTTTCCTTACACTAAAAAGTATCAACGGTGTGACTTCCAGTGCTCAAGAAGTTCTGACCAGGCAGATTTCTCACAGTGTTTTGCCGTTTGCTTTGGTGTACCATTAATTCCAATATCCTGTTTCAAGTGTGTCTGCAGGAGATGTGCTGTGATGGTGGGATCTTTCCCTGGGAGTGAGTTTTTCAGAATAAATGCTTTCAATATATCCCTTCTCTGGGACTTCAACAGATCTGCAAAATGCATGTGTCTAAACTAAGCCCCTGTTTTAACTAGGCTCATCATTAAGCTAGTTAATGAGTTTCATACTAATTTCTGACTCTTTACTCAGCTTGTGCAACACTTCTGTTCAATAGCAAAGCTGTGAAATTCATGGGAGCAACTGTGACAGCAGCTCTGTAGCCATTCCTGAACCGGGCTGTACGTGCTGCCTTAGTCATACTGGAGAAAATTCTGGCAGACACAAAAATAATAGGAATTAGTCATGAGGAAGTGCAAATGTGAACTCTGTAGCTTGTCCCAAGTGAGTGCTGTCCTGCAAAACACTAGAAACAGAAACAAAACACGAAGGAGCAGCTTCAAATCCCACAAACATCTTGTGGGTTTGGGTGCAACTCAGCATCAGCAATCCTTAGCAAAACATTTTGTCCTTGTGCAAGAACAGGGCCCTTATTATCACACCCATTAATACAGTATTCTGGGAAGAGCATTGCTATTGCAGTTTGAGCGGGGAGCTTGTGCAATGGACTGATTAATGAAAAGACAGATGCGGGAAAAAGAGACTGCTTCAATTTTTCAGAACCTGGGGAAGAAATTCCAGGTTGGATTCAGCTACGGGACTATTCCTACTGTTGGAGTTTTTATCACTTCTTTTTCTACGTATTGACCTGTCCAGATGCATCTGTTATCACATGGCAAACAGCATGTTCACTCTGTAGCGTATCAGGGACTCTCTGTTTTGCATGAAATTATCACCTTTTACAAAGAACAAACATTTGACAGTTGGGAGAATCCAGCAGGCTTGCAAAGGCAATTTATGAATAGATCCTCTTTTGGACCGCGAGCAATGCTAGCATGTCAGGCTGTGCTGTGCTTTGGTGAAGCATTATCCAATGAGTGCTTTATGTCTGACAACTGCAGGCATACGTGTCTCAGATAAAGCCCATGTGGTGACTATTAAAGGGAATTACTGTACATACAACATGAAAGGGCTATAACTTTTTGAGGGGGCAGTGTTTTGTTTTAAGTACCGGTGCTGTTACTAATTTTGCCTTCAGGATTGGTGTTAAGTTTAAAACAACTACAGTTTAGCTTTACCAAATACAGCTGAACAGGTTGTGTATAGAGCTCCTTCTTGCTATATTGAAGGCTGCTTTGGAAAAGGAAGAGAGGATTGCACTTTCCTGGTGTGTTAGAGCTGTGGATTAGTGCGAGCTGCTGCTGATGGTGAAGATGTAGCTTCAGGTTTTCCACAAACCCAGATGTCTCTTGATATCCCTCTCTATAATCACCTCCATTTTTAGCTCTAAAACATTTTTGGTGAGCACTTATTGCTGTCTCTCTGTGTGGCAGTCAGTGTAGTGCCTTGATTGATGGCTGACCTTTAAATCAGTGCTGTATCAGTGGCAAAAGCAGTAACAACTCTACCTCCCTCTGCTCTTTCCTAGGCCCTCCGAGGATTGCCGATAAAGTGATCCACCGTCAGTCGGTGAGGCTGGGCAGGACCATCAAGCTCCTGTGCCCGGTGGAGGGTGATCCCCCACCCCTCACCATGTGGATGAAAGATGGACGCACCATCCACAGTGGCTGGACGAGGTTCCGGATCCTTCAGCAAGGACTGAAAATCAAAGAGGTAGAGAGTGAAGATGCGGGAACCTACATTTGTAAAGCCACCAATGGTTTTGGCAGCACCAATGTAAACTACACCCTCATCGTGATAGGTGAGTAAAGCTGCAGAAACGCCAAGCCTGACTTTCTCTGCAGGGAGGAGAGGGCGAGCTGATTTCTGAGTAGCTGTCAGTGACTGAAGATTTGCTTTGCTAATCGTTGACTGATCTCCAATCTTAACCGGACCCTTCCAGTGTTTGAGGACTGCCAGAGCTGGCTGTGTTGCTGCACATCTTCTGCAGCCAGCTGCAGGCAGATAAGATTACACAGTGCCAAAGGTTACAAATAAACAGAAATGATGCAATAGTCACTAGGGTCTAGATCACAATGAATTCCACACAGGAAAGGCTGTGTGATAAGGAGAGGTCGCACTGATCTTTATGTTTGCTGTTGGAACGGGGTAGTTCTCAAAACAAACATTAAGGTACCTATAAAAAAAGTACAGCTGGAAGATCTACTGAGCTTTTGCAAAGTGTTATCTTTAGGAGTAATAGTATTTGGATTGAAACAAGGTTCAGAGATAGTAGTATATGACTCAGGGATGCTCAGTTGCTGAGAAATTTACTTGATGGTAGCAGGATTCAAAAAGCTTTGGATAACAACTTATTGATCATGGGTTCTCTGGTTGTGCTTTTGACTGGCGTCAAAGGGCTTGCTTGGTCTGGTGATGGGATTTTGGGGTGAGCATTCCTGAAGGTCCCTAGAGAAACTTCTCTGGATAATCAAAGATTTCTATGGTGTGGCTGCCACAGAAATGTGCTCGTTACCCTTTGTCTGTGTGGAGGGAAAGAGCTGCGAAGAGGCTGGATTTGGATTATACTTGACGTGCTGGCGGATACTGAAGGAGCAAAGGGAAATGTTACAAAGAGAGAGGAAATTAGGCATCTTGCTCACGCTATTGCCAGGTCAGCACTCCCAGTATCTGGTCCACAGAGTTCTGTTTTTCCTTGGAAAGTAAAAGCAAAGATGGTCCTTTGGGCTCCATCCTGCTGGTTGGCACTTGGCCTGTGTTTTTTTGGTTTATTTTTTTTCCCAATTTATTCTTTCTGTTCTTAGCAGGAGGACTGCTCTGGACTCAGGGCATGTAGCAAACACTTGACACTGCTTGGTAGAGGATTATCACCCGATAACAGGGTGATTCTTGGTGAATGCACTTTGCAAAGTTAATATGGGAAAGAAACCAGAACATATGTGTCTTATCAGGAAAGAGGTACTTAGGTGAGGGAACACTTGCTGTACAACTCCTGTAGCATCAGTGATATAAAACTGTAAAAGCCAGCTTATAGCTTAAATAGTGTTTGTAGCTTGGTTTTCGTCATACACATTCCTTTCCTTGTTCATCCTTTCTTCATTGCTACTCTGAGCTGAAAGAACTAAGTGAAAATAGTCTGTAAAGATTAATGCCTCTGCAGACTCTTGGACATGGCTTCCAGACTGTTTAGTGTGGAGAAGACAATGTTATAGGAACCTGCTTCAGTCATGCTTATGCTGTTCACAGAGGTTGCCAAAATCTTTAATTCTGTCATCCATTGCCTTCTATAGCATTCAGAGTCCAAGCTGGCTGATATTACTCCAAGGCAAAGTGGCTTTTCAGCATCTGTAAGACAAAGAAGGCCCTTGGTAGCATGACTGAAAGAAATGAGAAATGAGGAGGCACAGGGTAAAAGCTGACTTGTATTCAAGAACGACTGAGGCAAAAATTGCAATTCAGTTGGTCAGGGAAATTGGATTATCAAATTAAATTGTATCAAGAACAATAGTGTTCATTATATTTGGCACTGAAAAGCCTTGAGCACAAACACCAGTTATTTGGGGCCTCATCATGCAGCTATGGAAGGAAATAGCAAGCTCCCATCAGCCTCTGTGGGTGTGAGATTGAACGCTATGCAAACAAATATTGATAACCAAGTGCCAGGAAAAGGGTAACTTTAAACTAAATGTGTGTCAGGCATATGGACTGAGTTATTGCTCATCTCTTTGCGTCCTTATTTTAATGCTGGCTAAAGACAGTGATTCTTAGAGTCTTTGCACTTTTCTACCTTGTCTCACAGTGTACCCTTGTGCATTGTTGCTCAGGCCGCTTTTGATGGATTATTGCCGTCTCTCATCTCCAGTGATACAGAAGTGTTCTTGTAATGTTCAAACCAATTTCTTTTCATTACAAGAGTTTCCCTGAAAACAAATGTTCCCCAGATTCTTTCTTTCTAATGTCTTCAAGTAAACACAAGGTATCAGTGACTTATTCTTTCAAAGGTTCCAAACATTTAATGCTTTAGCCAGATGCTCACATTCATCGTGGTGAAAATGCTTTTGGTTGAGAAAGGTCCTTTGTTGATTTTTGAGAAGGTGGCAGTGTTTTAAAACCAACCACATGTTGGTTTTGAGAATGAAGATCAAATTGATGGAGCTGTTTTGTTTGTGTTCCGGAGAGCACAAACTTCATTAGGCACAGTGGCCTTTTGAACCATATGGGCTTGCATTCTCCAGCTTCTTCAAAGGAAAAAAGCCCTCCTATAAACAGCTTTACTGCTGACACCTAATGCTTATAAACCATGCAGGTGTCAGACGTGGGCAAGGTGGTTAAGATATTAAATCTAGAATAGAATTAAAGTATTCACTAAACACTGTGTATTAAAAAAAATCTATTTTGGCATGAAAACATTCTTGGAATTTCAGTAGTGATATCTGAAATCCATACAGTAGCTTATTGAAGGATTTTTTAGTTATGTTATACACTTTTAACTGCCTTTTTCCAAACCACTGGCAAGTGAAGAACTGTAACTGCTATGTTATATATGTATAAAGTGCAGAAGGTTAACCTGAGGGCTTACTCGAGATCCTACAGAGAGCAAAAGCTAAAATTCAGCTGCACTGAACCTCTCTGCATTCAGTGCTGTATAACTCTTACTAATATTAACTTCAATTAATCGCTATATTCATTAGAATACAACAGAGAGCCAACAAAAGTTTGCGACGCTGTACATAGAAAACAGATCAGTGGATCCACTGACATCAGTGGGTGGCAGAGGTGAGCTCCCATGTTTATTTGTCAAGCTGGTCTGTGTGAAATGTAATAGTGTGGGTTTAAGACTCTTCTAATGACACTTGTGACTCTCGTGCCAGGTCTTGCTTGCAACCAGCTGGCTCAGTGCACAAGTACAGCAAACCTGGGGCAGCCTCTGCCTGTCTCGTAGACATACCTACATGTTGCCTGATTGGAGAACTTCCAGTCTGCAAGTGTGGATGAGAAGGATTACTGGGTTTTTATAGATGGTAACTAAGGCAAAGAGAGATCAAGTGATTAATTCAAGACCATAGAAAATATGAACTGTGGCTCAGAATTGAGCCTGAACTTCTCAGATCTCACCCTACTCCTCCTCCACACTGCATGGTAAAGTCTTTTCTTCCTAATTATGTTGAAAGGGAGTCTTCTCTTATTCTGGTGTTTTGATCTCAGACAAAGGTTTTGCCAACGCACATGGTAGCAATTGGTTTCTGCCCTGCTTTTTTCTACATTCTCTCAGACTACAGGACCCAGATCCCAAAGATCCAAGGAATCCTGATCTAATACAACCCTGCGTGAAATGTAAGCCAGTAAAAGCAGATAACCAATATAAGTCAAAACTACAATTTCCTCTCCTAGCCAGCCTTAATAGTTTTTGTGGCTTACCACAAGATTTCGGATGCCAATTATACTGCAGACAGATTTACTAATGTTGGAAGAGGAACTCTTCTTTAATCAGCGTTAAATCTGCATTGCAGTTATTAAGTACAATGGTTTCTTATTATGGGGAATTATCTGTTGCTCATCAAAAGAAATGTGCTGTACTTCCCCAAAAACTTACTTGTACAATGATGCCTATAAAAATCTTACCTTTGAATGCCCACTACAGGTTTAATTTTTTGTTCTCTTTCCCAGCTGAATCAAGTTAGAAAAGATGGTTTACAATCTATAGGTGTGAAACTTAACTTTATTTTGTTTTTAAATTCTTGGTTGAAACCTGTGGTTTCTTTACTGCAGAATGAAACTTCCTTGCCAGTAAGCTATAAAAGGAAGCCTAGGGCCAAAGAGGAAGAAACAAAATATTGAATAACTGCTTATTATTTGATCCACCTTATGTACTGAATGAGGCACATTCTGCAGAAAGAAGTTCCAAGTAATAGTTTAACTGAAGCCTGCATCAAGCTGCAGCCAGAATAGAGAAATTCTGAGGTTGCATATAGCCATCAATTTCTTTCTACTTACCCTTTGATTTTACAATCAGTTGTGAATTCCCTGAGATTTTAGTGGGTCACATGGAAAATAAAGGAAATCAGGAAAATAATGTTTCTTCTTACAATATTGCATCAATAGCCGTAGTCTTCTGCACACACTTCAGACACTGGGCAAAGGGCTTCACAATCTGGAAGGGCACTGGACAACATCCACTACCATCCCTTTCTACAATAATAAACAGGATTACTTGTTCCAGAGGTCTGCTCATTCTCTGAAGGGAAATTCATTGATGAACACCTGTAGGAAACACTATTAGTAAATATTTATGCTGTGGCATAATGACCTCTTTCACTAATGCACAACACAGAAGGCTTTTCACTTGCAGAAATATTCTAGGTGAAACCCTGCAAGGTGTGCCAGCATTGCAACACACAGGACTATTGCTACAGGTGCTACCAGTAACTACTTCATCTTGCATCAACTGCTCAACCAAGTGATGAAAGATCAGACTTTCTGTATTTATTTTTGTGTCTGCATGCATGCTTCTTATTGCCTTCTGCAGCAAGGAAAATAGGAAGCACTAGCATCTGTATGTTTCTTGCTTCCCTTGATGTTTGTCAATTACGTAAGACATCTTGCTTCATTGCATCTCAGCACACTATCTCCAAAGATCAACATTTAAATCCAAGGAACAGCTTCTCCAGTGTTTTTCTTTCTTACCGTGTATCTTCACCTGTCAGATTTGCTTTTTCTCTTCTCTGGGTTTATCTGGGGAAAGGTTTGTGGGAAGAATCTATCACTGTCCAGTTCACACTCCCCTTTCTGCTGTCTGGCCCTCCGAGTGGCAAAGCCGTGTAGTTCCCTTTTTGGGCTATAGAGCAGGAAAATGTTGATGCACAGAGCAGCAGGAAGAGCACAGCTTGCTGTCCTGACCATCAGATATGTTACTGAGAAATTGAGCTACATCTTGTTTTCAAACAAATCAAATTTACTATTAAATGGCTACTGTCTGTCTGCTGCAATTGATTGCTTTGAGAACCCCCTGACATCAGAAGATTTATTTTTAGAGTAGTTTTTTCCTGCTGAGCCAGCTGCTATTTTATGCTTTTTACAACTTGACTAGAGACAGCTCTCTTGGATAACTGGCATGTGTGAAAAATTTGCATTAAAATAACCTTTTTTTTAACAGTCAGCATAAGTGTCCTGAAAAAAAAAATCGTGGCAATGTCTGAATGGATATTTATTCTAGTGTGCTTTTTTTTTTTCTGCTCATAGTAGTAGAAAATACCAAGTGAAAAAAAAGACAAGTACAGTAAAATATGGTTTGCATTACAGTTCTCCAATGAAGTCATCAATCCGTGTCTCAGAACTCATTTATAGTGCAAAAGCTGAGAAAACATTTGTAGCCTAGAGTACAGTCAGGTGCCACCAGCCATCTTGGAAAAGCATGACAAATTCATTTATGTTTGGATTTTGGCCTCTTAATAAACTCCAGGGAGCAGAGAGAGATGTGCTCAGCAATATGATGTGAATCAACATTGAGTCAGCACTGTGTGCACCACGGGACTGCTAATACTAAGCAAAAACTGCAGTGAGTCAGTGCTTTAAAAAAAAAAAAAAAGGAAGTGTATTCTTTGCAATTGAGCACAAGATGGTTGAGCTTGTGCTAGTCATGGTAGGAAACTAGCAATACTGCTTTAGCACATTTACATCAGCACGAAGTGGGAAAGGCAGCCCATCCAGCATGGGACCGTTAACACAATCACAGGGCATATAATCATGACTAATGATGATTAGTCAGTTGTTATATGGAAATGAAGAATTCCTTGTGACAATAAACAGTAACAAAGTTCTTGTGTTTAATTTGTTAAGGCAGCTGGATCTACGTTGGTGGCCTTCTGTGCATACGCAGCCTGATTAACACCAGATGAGGATCTGGCCATAGTCACTGATGCTTAGTAATGGTTATGTTGCTAATTAAAGCTCGGTTTGTTTTTGACCTTTGGGAGCTGCACTGCAAAGGGTAGACCTGATGTACTCCTTCATTGCAGCCTACCAACTGCAATGGCAGCACAAGGCCTCATCAGCACATGCTACGGTGTCACTGGGGCACAGCAAGACATCTGTGCTGATGTTCAGGGCTTTGGATCACAGCAAAGGCTGTCTAGGGGGTGGTGTTGAGTGAGGGGATCCTGTGTGTCAGCTTCTAGGACGAAACTGGTGATGTGCATGAACTGATCCTCTTGACTAGCAGAGCCAAGCATAGAAAACGTATTTTCAAGTTTTGGTGCAAATACATAGCTTAAGACTTTTCTGTTGGAAATGAAGCTCCTTTTCCAGTGGAAGTGACTCATCGTTGACTAATGATTGTCTCACCCAGGCCGAAGGCTCTTCCATCTGAGTATTTATTAGCTTAGGCATGAAGACACACACCCTGTCCCTGTCCATGGACAGCGCAAGCATACAGTCTGGATATTAAAAGTCAACTAAAAGGTGTTCACATCCCCCAAGTTCATGGAATCGTAGAATTATTTGAGTTACAAGAGACCCTTAAAACATCATCTAGTCCAACTCCCTGCAATGAACAGGGACACCTACAGCTCCATCAGTGCTCAGAGCCCTGTCCAGCCTGATCTTGAATGTCCCAAGGGGCAGGGTTGCTCACCTCTCTGGGCAACCTGTGCCAGTGTTTTACCATCCTTGTCGTAAAAAAACTTCTTTATATCCAGTCTAAATATGCCCTCTTTTAGTCTGAAGCAATTTCCCTTTGTCCTATCAGTATTTTCACTGGTGCTTCATTTCTTCCTCATTTGGGGAATCCCATTTATAGTCTGTTATGTCCTAGAAAATATCCACTGTCCTGGGAGAGGAGGAATACTCAAAAATGAAACAATGGCTATTTCTGGGTTGTTTGAGAAAAATGTTTTTACTATTTTTAGTCATTTTGATGAGTTCTACTCTAGTTTCATGTTAGAGCAGCCTGTAGCAACTTGCTCTTGAAAAGTCTGTTTCTAGAAAGAGGTGATGATGTGAGTGCCACTACTAGCTGTAACCATTCTAAAAATGACTGATCAAGAATGTAGCAAGAAGAGATTTGACTGACGGCTGTTGGTGTGCAGGTGTGAAAGGCTGGAAAACATCACAGGCAGCAGTCTTATTTCTTCCAAGTCCAGATCTATAATGTAATGCAGTGCTAATTTAGTAAAATGTCCACAGTTTTTACAAGATCTTTGTTAGATTTTATTAGTTTCATTTGATTTTATAACAAACTTTACAGTATGCTTATCAATACATCATGTTCTGGCTAACAAAAGCCTCACTGTTTCGGGTAGATTTCTTTTCCCCTTCGTGAAGCTGTAACATAGAAGCCAAGTTAAGAAGGTGACAACACCTGTTCACAATTTAAAGGAAATGAAAAGATTCTTTTTCCATGGATGTAAGCATGAAATTCATACGTATATATGTGTCTATATAATTTTCCCCTGTACGCCGTCCTGTGGTAGACTGTGGCAGACCAGAGCTGCAGCCAGTGTAAATTTGAGGCGTGCAGGACATATGGATGCATTTAGTCCACAATCCTCTGCAGATGCTTTGGAGTGTGTAGCTGCTGCTATACCCATGCAAGTATCAAACTGCAGCTCAGTTTGCTGCACTAATATTGTTTGGGAATGAAAGCAGTACACAATGCCAGGCAGGCTGATGTTAAAAGCATGTTTGATCTGAGCAGTTTATGGCTTCCGTCAGATGATACCAATAGAATCGGCCTCTGACTCCAGCGGGTTTGTGGTGTACATGTTAGATGTTTTCATCAGTATGTCTGAGGCAAAAAACAGATTTTGCTTCTGAGTTTATTAATCAGAGTTGTCTTTGTTATAATTCTCCATGTAGCTAATGGGCAGAATTTCAAACTGTGTAAAAACAGAGCAATGCTGGTGTGCACAGCTGCTGATCTGCTCACATCTACTGGTCTGTAACATTTAGTAATAGCCACGTGTCTCAGTAAAGCCAAAGCAGTCCCTCCAAGCAGGTGGTATGGATATGTGCAGAGAGCAGACATGTAGAAGATGGACTAGATTACAAACCAGGGTGTCTTGTTTTGATTCACCACCAGACCAGGCTGCCCAGAGCCACATCCAGCCTGGCCATGAATGCCTCCAGGGATGAGGCATCCACAGCCTTCTTAATGGGGCAACTTATTACGCTTAATTTTGCCCTGAGTATTGGGAGGTCGCCATGCTAATCACAGACCTGGTCATCAACAGTTTTGAGATACCTGCCCCCATGCCTACCATCCTAGACCAGCTTCTCCCAACAGCAAGATCTTTCTGCTAACTTTTTACAACTATCACTGTCCTCCCATTCTTTGGACGGTTTCCTTGGCACCTGTGCCCCTTATTCATGCCACAAACTGGACTTCACCTGGCCACATCGAGCACAGGGGACTCTGTAGTTGGGTTGTGCTTCTTGGGCAGTGTCTCCATGAGGTCTGTGCCAAAGAGCAGCATGCCCCATTTGTTACTCAGTGTCCCCTGTTTGCCCCATAAATACCACAAGTAGTGTTTTGTAGCTAAAATTCCATTCCCTTTCGTATCAGTTAACTGAGAAATGCACAAGAGGCAACTTGTAAATTAAGGTACAGTGCATAATGTTTACTATAGAGAGAACAGCAGAAGTTGGGCTAATTTATAGGGTGTGACTTGACTGTTGATTTTGGAGACTCCTTTATGCGTAAATGCACGCACACACACACCATTGATTGTTCATGCACTGCTTCTCAATCCATGCATGTAGGTATGCTGATTGTTAAAATGTATGGCTGTAGAGGAGGTATATTTTTACATTCCTGTAGAATCTGGTTTCCTGTGCTGTATTTGGCATCTGCATTAAAAAAAAAAAAAAAAGAAAAAAAAAAAAGAAGAAAAAGTAAAAAAAAAAAACAAAAAAAAAACAAAAAACCACCTTCTGGCAATTTGTGTATAAACCTATTTTTAAATCCAATGTTTTTTTGTTTGCTGAGAGAAAGAACATATCCTGCATTGTGCTTGATGAATAATAGCATTGTGCTAGAATGCTGTGATTCTTCTCACTTTATAATAACGTGGGTTTCGTAGTCAGATGACCCTAGTGTTTACGTTATACACTTCTGGCAATAAATTTGGAAAAGCAGAGAAAAAAAACACTAATCCCAGGAGTTCTGAAACCTACACTCCTTCTTGAGCGTACCCTGTTAAAGACATTAAGTCCCTTGCAAACATCCATCTATCAGCAGTTGAGAGTTTGTAAAAGGCGTACTTTGTTCTGAACTCCCTGCCCTACTGATTATGCACAGTTCTTTTATTTTGTGAATAGGATGATGACCCCTTAGCCTGGTAATGATGACAGATTTATGTATTTTAACACCCAGACGCTGCTGTATTTGTTAAGGGCTGCCAGACTCCAGCAGTGCTGCAACTGTAGTTTATTTTCACTGTCAGTTTGTGCTGCTTTTTAAGGTGTTCTGCAGCCACTGGAAGCAGCCCTGCTGCAGCTTTCAGAGGTTGAGATGTCAGGATGTTAAGAGCATAAGCCACCATTCTTGGACTGTTTCCACTCATAAAATGTCAGTTTTTCTCTGGTTGCACTGATGAGGTGGAACCTGCTGCTCTCATTGAAGCTGAAGGAAAGAAGGGAGAAAAAAATCCCTCCAAGTGGTAAAAGAAATCAGATACCGTAGAATCTATCCCCTCACTTTCTACTCCCATAATGTCTTTTGCAGCTCTCAAAGTAATGTTTTAAGGGAACCTTCTTTTAATGTTCAGTAAAAGTGAAGAACATGAACATCATCTTACAAGCTTAGCTGTTAAAGCACTGTACTGGTCAGCACATCTGTCCTCTGCGCAGCGCATCTGTCTGTGATTTCCTCTGTATTGTTTTAAATTGCTGCAAGTGGCAGAACAATAGGGAGACAAACAGTAAGAACAATGCTGTCGTTTAAACAACAGCTAAATTACAAACAGCCCTGAACAGAAAACGTTTTGTGCAAATTAAAGGGAAGCAAACAGTTTTATTTTCCATTGTGAATATCCAGTGCAGCAAAGGCAGTTGGTGTCTTTTTTTTTTCTTTTTTTTTTTTTTTCCATTCACAGAATTGTTTGAGTTGGAAGGTATCCTTAAAGGGCATCTAGTCCAATCCCCCTGCAATGAATGGGACACCCACAGCTTCATCAGGTGCTCAGAGCCTGTCCAGCCTGACTCTGAGTGTCCCAGCGATGGGGCATCCATCACCTCTCTGAGCAACCTGTTCCAAATTTAAGTCTCCCCTTTTTCAGTCTGAAACCATTTCCTCTTATCTTAGCACAGAAGATCCTGATAAGGGGTTTGTCCCCTTTGTTGTTATAGCCCCTGTTAGATATTTAAAGGTTACTACATTCCTCATGCTTCATGTGTGTATATAATTTTTTTCCACTACAATGTTTATAGGGCAAGAAGCGCAGAATATGGATGTCTTCTGATCTCTTCATGCCAATCGTGCCATTAAATCTGAGTTTATCAAACAATCTGAATGATGCATAGGGCTTTTATTGCCATTTTTATTTTACTTCCAATTCATTCTTTACCTGAAAAATGTTGTCAAGTCCCTGGAACTATCACGTTGAGTCAGTTTTCTGTTGATAGACAGCACAGGACTTTGAAATAATTGAGATTGAGTCCTCCCTCACAAAATTATTTTGATTTGGAAAAGGCACCACCACTAATCGTTAGCTGACTTTTCTGTAGTCCAATATTAGATATTTTTCCTCTTAAAGAGAAGCCGTATGAGTTGGCATGTTGATTTTTTTCAGATAGAATGAATGTTTATGACCTATCTGCTGAGGTCTCCATCTTACCCTTGCTAAATTTGCATCTGGAAGGAGAAAGAATTGGTGACAGTCTTTCTTGTTCACTGGTGAGGAGCTTGGGGAGGGGGCTGGACTCGCATCATCCGTGGGGTGGGATTCCCAGACCTGCCTGCTGTTCTTTCCAGAGTAGTACCAGGAATCTGGTGGCAGAGCAGAGGAATGGCACCTGCCCAGCCTGGGCACTGCCCCGTTTTTGTGCTGTGTTTGCAGTGTCTCCTGTCAACTCCAAGCCTACTTTGGCTTCTTCTGGTAGCCTTCATATGTGCTTCGGCTGGAAAAACGCTCCAGCCCAAGAGAAAATTGTGGGAATTGAGCACTGAGTGGGTTGTTCCAGCCAAGGTATCTGGTGAACTGCTTTGGTTTGAGTGGAGTTTTGTTAATCCTTTTCCTTCAAGGAGGTTGGGAAGATACAGCACCCCTCACTTGTTGGAAGTGGATAATACTGAGGGTGAATTTTGAGAAGCTGATAGGTGTCTCTGGCTCAAAGTTTGAGTGAAGTGTTGAGTGTGCTTCTCCAGCTCCAACAGGTGTGTCCTTGCAATGTGGGCTGACCTTGTTCACGTTAGTGGTTATGTTAGAATCACCTTTGGGTACTCCATCAGCCATTTTTCTCCGGGATGGTTTTCAGAGCCTACAGGGAGATGTCTGAGAAGCTGTAATCATGGCCATTGTAAAAATGTCTCTCTGTGACCTTCAAAAAATAGCGTTTGTTATCCGAGTGCTTCGTTCTTGGGTAATTAGGGAGAATTTTGTGATGGGCCCCTGAAACCTTGCCAGGATAAACAGACAAAAGGGCAGTGGCTGTCAGGGGTAGACGCATGGAATTGCATCAGAGAGGAATTTGACCGCCTGACATCCTCAGTACCCTCAGCACTGGAGTGTATCTTCCATCCCTTTGCCAGGAATGATTTGGTTATTTTTTTGCCCTCGTTCTAGGCAAAACCTGGGTCATGGACACATTCAACTATAAATTAAACTATTAAGCTTCAAATAGTGAAGATACGCCTTCGATGTGGTTATTGCCATTTGTTTGTTTGACCTGTGTTAACCCTTCTGAGGAATTTTTGGCTCCTCTTGTGCTCGAAGTGCCACATTTTATAGGACGGGCTGCACACCAGACTACTCACTAGTGGTATTTTTCCCATCCTTCAGCGCCTGCAGTGAGGGAGGGAATGCTACTGCTCCCACAAGGCCACGTTGACATGTCCTGAAGGGCAAACTCATTAAAAGATTCACCAGATCCTATCCACCTGGTATTTGGAGAAAGCACTCCTCTGTGTTTAGGGCCAAATCTATTTATCTTTGCTCATGTGCTATGGACCACAGAAATAGTTTCAGACGTAGGGAATAAAACTTTCCTGTTTTTTCTGCTGCAGCCTGTTTTCACAGTGTTTTATTGCCTTTCCTATTGACAGTTACCTCCCTGGAGCCCCGTACCAGCTTTTCTGGCACTTAGCACAGGGAGAATGTTTGCTGTAGGGGAACGAACAGTTAGCTTATTTGCTTAGTTTGGAGCTACTCTTTCTGTCTTTCCCAAAACCTGATACCACTTCATCTCTGCAGTGTGCACACTGATAATGATTTAAATTTTGGGGATGACCCTGGTTCTGTACCTTGTTCATTCGTGGTCTCATGGAGTCCAGAGTGTAGTTCCAAGCCTGCTCACCGTGTCCTACCTGTTTTATGGGATTTGATGTAGTAAGGTTTTTTTTTTTCTTCTCCAGCTTCAAATACTAACCCACTGCCAAACTGAGATGATACAGCCAATTATTTGCTGATACTGCTCAGAGTATAAAGCAGTGAGTGGATGTGCAGCCACCACTTCTTACAGTCCTATCTTACAACATGGCATGACTCAGTCCATGAGTGAAATGGGTTTTTGCCCTCTCAGGGAGGGAAGGAGAGGACTCCATTGAGAGGTCTGTAATTTTAAAGGATGCTAAACTGAACTTAGAATTTATCTCTGGGGCCAGCAAAGATGGAAGATAAAGGGAATGTTTTTAAAAGCACTCAGCCAAAGCCTTCTGAAGAATTCCTATTAACTTCCTGGGAATGAGTATTGCCAATGCTGAAAGGTTTTGAAACCTTACCTAGCCATCCAGTGACACCTTTTGAAAAATGTGTGTACTAAGCACACATTGCACCCTAATTAGGGTGAGCATCTGCTGAATACTGAGGTGCTTTCTCAGGAACTGGTGTTCTAAAAGGAGATTGAGAAAATGGATTTTTAAAACAATTTTAATAAGCTATAGACTGTCCTGGTCAGTAGGAAAATAGTACTTAAGCTGCAGCTATATTTACAGATCGTTCTCTTTGTAAGCAATGCCTTACTGATAACTTTGCTGTTACAATAAGCAAACTCTCTAACACCAGCCTGACACATTCTGCTGTTGTGTGAACTCATGCAGAACATGAAACAACTGCAAGGTTTGCTGGTCCCTAGCTCAGAGCTTGTCCAATGCTTTGGGATTCAGATTTGTGGAAGACACATACCACCTCTGGACATGAGCTGTGACTGCTGTAACTCTTAAATACAAATTAATAAGAATGTGGAAGGTGAAGTCTGAGACTGTCCCAAGGTGGCAGTAATCAATTTTTCTTTTCCACTTTAAGGAAACTCTAAGCTCAAATATCAGAACACTATCACGGGATGTACTGCATGCATTCAGTTCTTGTTGGTCATAGCAGGAAATCAGTGGAATTACTCAGAAAGTATGTGTGTGAGTCAGGGTGTTCTGCCTGTGTTGCAGGGAGTCTCCCTGATACCTATCGTCGTTAGCTCTAGGACTGCTAATATTCATTGCACACATCCAAGAGGAGAGGAATGGCTTTCTATTGCGGTTCTGCAGGGAGGAAATGAATGAGAGAAGGAGTAAAAAGAGAAAAACATCAGGGGAGGGATTTTGTAAAAATCTTTCCTTCCTTTTGTATTGTAGACACGTTAAGTACTTAATATTTTAAGAGCATCTTACTCAGAAAAGCTGACAGAGATGGGATTCACTGTGAATCTGCCAGATTGATTTACAAATCGTCCTTACGAACTCCTACTGCTTAAACATACCAGAATGTGACAATTAAAGCCAACATCTGGAATTCATTGGTGGAGCAGATCCTAGATAAACATTAAATGAACGTCCATTTCCTTAGCACTGGATTTCCTCTGGCTACCATAGTTTAAGCAGTGTCATCCTATCAGATAGAGCTGATGATGATAGCAGAGTGAATGTCAAAGTCATGAGCCAGGTCTCTTCTCTTCGTTCCATCTTTTAGCAACAAAACTAGGTCTAGAGCTGGGCTGAACAGGCACCTGCAGTTTTTTCCAGCTGACTGCTAAGATGGTATCGTCTTGTCACTAACCTGGGCTAAGATGGTCATGAGGCTCCCTTTTTCTTCTGCAAAGGCAGGGGAGAGTGGTTTGTGGGCTGTTAGTAGAACCCCACACTTGGACCCCAGGAACATGCCCCTGGAAGGGATGTCTAACTCTGCCTTGGATTCAACACTTCAGGTAGGTGGGTTAATTTCCCTTGGAGATTCAAAACAAAGCACTGGGAAATTGTCATTTCAACTTGAAAAGTGTTAGTTTTATACAAATATAAAATATAAAAATATATAAAATATAAAAATACTTACTGTGTACACTCCTTTCTTCTATCATACCTTCCCTGGGTTTCTGGAAGGGTCAAACTTCACAACCGTACCACAGGTTTTGTAGTTTTCTAAGCTAGAACCTTCCATGTCACTTCATGAAAAATGATGCCTAAATCTGTAGTCTTTTCTTTGTTGGCAGTCATGTGGACATCCATCCATACACATTTATAAACTACTAATCTATGTTCACAGATCTCTCCAGCAAAAGTCTCCTTGAACAACTTTTTTATGAGTTGAACACTATCACTAGTTTTTTGGTAATTGTCCAAAACCTGCTACAGGTTTGATGTAAGAAGGTCAAACTGTATTGAAGTTACTTATTTCCAACTCCAGTGATGTGACTGCCATGGATGCTGAGATCTAGGCACAGGGAGCCTGTTTCTTCTTTGTTCTGGTCCTCCTTTTGGGTGCAAAGGTGTAGACACAATGAGAAGCCTTTGGCAAAGATCGATGGTCCACACTGGCTAGAATGCAGAGCTGTGCTTGTGAAATGCTTCTGTGACTCTCCCGTGTCAGTCAAGCAGAACTTTTCAAGACTAAAATGCTGCTTAAGCCTCACTAATGGAGTTAGAACCATCAGGGAGTGTTGTGTTTGCACCAAGCTATCTCCCTGCTTTGACATGTTGCTGGAGCAGATCTAGGGCTGTAATTAAGTCCTACCAAGTCTGTTGGGATATGAGTTTAGTAAACAGCAGTTTTGGAGGTTTTCTGTCACTCAGTGCTTAGTTGTTTTGCTGATAGACATTCATGGTGTGGGTGAGGAGAACTCACTGCTGGAGAACCATGTGTCTGTGGAAGCAGAAAACACAAAAATGAGCTATCAGCAACGGATGTCTTTCAGATAGACTATCTGGGCTTGATTTAAGGCAGTAATAGGGTTAGAAAGAAAAAGTCAGAAAGCTGAAGAGAGTCAGAACACAACACTAAATGACCTGGCTTTGTACATCACTGTAATTGCTTCCAGTTACCTGTATGCTATAGAGAAAGGTTTCAATGAATAAAACTGAACATTTTTTATTATTATTTTCAAGTCTGTGAGCATTTGTAAAGCCTCACAACTTCTGTCCTTGAGGCAGACATTTCTGAGTCTCCAGAAAAATGTACATAACACAGCCACCTAAAAGTATGGTCTATATACAACCTTGAAAAGATGCATACCTTTGCTATATCATTAAGCAATTTTATCTCAATAGAATTTCTCTGTTCTCTCCCCATTTCCTTTAAATCTGCCAAGGTTACTGCAGTCTAACTCCATTCCCCAATCCAGGGAAGGATTCTATTGGATAGGTTCCCCGAGTTATCCCATTGAATCAGCAGGACTTTCTCCTCTCAATGCCCCCAGCCTGGTTTAGCTGCAGGGGCGATGGTGACCTTGCATACAGCACCCAGTGGGCTCAATGTGACAATGCCAAAGAGCTGTGAGTGAGACCTGTATGGCTCTAGCATTTTGCTTTCTGATCATATAGAGTTGCCTGACTCAGGGTATACTCGAAGAAGCAGAAGTATTTTCTGCTGGTGGTTCCTTTTCCCTTTGTATGTATGTGAATTTATCAGCAAGCTGAAACTGCAACATGGAAGAGCTCCACAGAGAGGAAAGATTCGTGTAAGTTTGTGGTTATGTCATTTTGCTTTGCTGGTGACTTCTATCTGGTAGGTTTTCCAAAGCAGATGATAAATATTTTTTGTCTTTTACAATGCTGATGATAGTCTGAAGTACCAATTTCCTCCTACGGAAGATAGAACTCCAAAGTCTATAAAATTTATACAGTATACTTTCTGATTTTTATTAGCCTAGTAAAAGATACATATTTTGTGTGCTTCTGTATTGCGGGATGCTATGAACTGGGGAATTATTCCACAGAGCAATAGGCTGAATGCTGTGGTTGAAAATACTGATTTATCTGAGCTGTGAAACCACTCAACCCAGCAGATAATGAAAGTCCTTGAAATGCTTTAGACATTCACAACCATTTTAGAATATCCCACAAGGGGGCTATGGGTTATGTTGTCATTTGGCTTTTAGTTGTTGCTAATTAGTTCCACCTAAATGCTGATTTCCCAACTCATTCCTTGTTTCTCAAATATAACACCCTCAAAGCATGAATACTGTTTGCTCTCTCAGTTGCTTGTGACAACTGGTTTGTTTGTAGATGTGCAGAATCTAGACATCTTTAAAAACATAATAATTTCCAGGAAAAATATGCTTCAAGGCCCAACCAGGAGTGGGAAGGGCAGGGACAGAGCAGAAAACAAGTCTCAGATTTATAGCCTAAGCATGCAAAGCTGATCAAGGACTGGAGGAGATATAAAATGTTAAAGGGAGTTTCTAAACCTTGTGTGGAGTGCCAGTGGTATAAGTGGGCTCTTTATGTTCCCTATTAATTTTGTATCTCTATTGTTTTTCTTATCTGGGCAGCTAGAAAAAGAAACAAGTATTGGCCAGTAAAACACGTATTGTCTAAGAGCCTCTCTTGCTATTCAAATAGGAATTCACAAAAGAATGGGTAAAGTGTTCTACTGGGGACAGAGCAGGCTGGGAATGGAGGTACATTTGGGTACAGCTTCTCCTTGCAAGATCAGCCATGACTTTGACTTTGTTCTCAAGGAGAAGAGCTGTTCTACAATGAAGGAGGGGAAAAAATAGTAGAAATGCACAGTGAAGGAATAAGAGTTCTGTTTGCAGCTTGGCTTAGGCTGGAATATTTTTAGGTAAGCACATTTTGTCAATATCAGTCATTTGTGAGCAAGAAAGTGCCCAGGATGACCTTGTATAAACACACTGTCAGATGTGGGAGTGGAGAGTATCAGGACTGTGTTCTGGAATGGGATATTAGGAGGATCGTTGCCATGTGGGGACTCCTGCTCTTCTCTCTGGGAAAACAATGGCTGCTGGTGCACTACCCAGACACAGCCCCAAATTTGCCTCTCTTGCTTTGCTCCTCTTGCAGCCAGACAGCACAGAGCTGTGGAGGTTTGGAGCTGTGTTACCCTTGCCCAGCCCCAGAGCTGCTGTCAGAGGACGATACCACATCCTTTTGACCAAGCAAAAATCCAATGAAGTGCTGTTTCTCTGTCCCCATTACTTCCAAATGGGAGTAACAACCAGGTTCTTTAGCCCTTTGTTTAGTAAAGGCCAGTGGAAGGTAAACGTGAGGTGACTCTATTTCCTTCTGCACCATTTTTCTGACTGAAAAATAACACCACAGCCCCTGTGTTTGCCTGTAGGGTTATTTAGTGCTCCGGCCTCTTTTTGTTCCCCTTCCCTTTCCCGAACACTAGCGCTGCTGAGCAGAAGAACTGCTCCATTGTGTGAGCCCAAAGGAAACACTGCATAGAAAATGCGAGGAATTTTTAGGCCATGATATGTTTGGACTAGGAAGCAGGGGAGTCAGAGGAATGCGGTGCGTGGTTCCAAAAATATTCCTTGCAATAGCTCTCTTGGTCAGTAACAGCTATTTGTGTTGGCCCGCCGGCCCCTCGAGCACTGGTGATGTCATTCCCTGGTGCAACGGAGGTGGAAACACAGAGACAGCCCTGTGGTTCTGTGGGGCTGGGAGCAGGCAGCTGAACCCAAAGCCTTCTCCTGTCTCAAACACTCCTTCTGTTGTTTGAAAAAGAAAAAAGAAAAAAAAAAAAAAAGTATTGTGGGGGTTGATGAGGATGGCTTTAAAATAATTAACAGCATCATATTTTCTCCAATTGTAGTTGCATCCTCCCATGTGGGCTCCCTTCCTGTCAGCTCTGCTTTTCTCCTTACAGTGAGATATGCGTTTGGGGGGTGCTTTTTGGGTTGTGTTGATAATGTTGTATTCCTTCAGCTCTTAAAAGTGATCAAATTGTAACATGTAGCTCTTTCAGAGCACCTCTGATTGAGGTGTGAATTGTGATTAAAGTGGGCTGCTGTACTATGGAATGCCTCTGAAGAAGAAAGCTAGCACTTTTTCTGTAATTAAAGGATAGAGCAGTGAAATACTGGGACCTTTTTCAATGCTGGTGATTCTGGATATTCAATGTGATCTTCATGTCTTCATGATGCTGATTTGACTTTTAAGTGCATGGGAGAGAGAGACCAAGAGAGAAGCTGTGCTTTCTATAAGAAGTCTATCCAGGCTGATAGGACAGAAAGAACTGTGTGCATTCATGTGTGGTGTGAACCCAGCAGGACTGTAACTTCACCACAATCCTTCCTGCCTTGCCTAAATTATGTTCATCACAGGTTGCTAAGCCAAATTCTTCCTTCCTCCCATAGTTAGGTGCCACAACACAGTGGCTGCAAGGAGAGGAGTTGGTACACCTGGTTTTTATTCCTAGTTCTGTCATTAACTACCGGATGCCACTAGGTGTTGGTTTCCTACCTGAGTTTGCATGTGGCACTCCCAAATCCTCCCATCCTCACAGGGCTCTGATTTTGGCTGTGGCCTCTGGATTCAATTGTATGGCAAGTAGTAGCCATGTTGATGATGTTTGCTCCCTCAGTAGATCTGTAGAAGTTATGACTTGTCACATGACGTGCAGGGCAACAGAATTGAACTATTTTGGATCACAGGAGTGATCCACAGCTCTCCTCTCCAGATCCTTATTGTATGGAGTAATACAGAATAATAGAATGACTTAGGTTGGAGGGGACCTTAAAGATCATCCAGTCCCATCCCCCTGCCATGGGCTGGTTGTCCCCCACCAGATCAGGTCACCCAACGCCCCAACCATGGCCTTGAGCACCTCCAGGGATGGGGCACCCACAGCTCTCTAGACAACTTGTTCCAGTGCCCCCCTCTCCACCTTCTAAGTAAAAAAATTCTCCCTAACATCTCCTCTTTTTTAGTTTAAAGCCATGCTCCCTTGTCCTATCACTACTAGGGCATGTAAAAAGTCTATCCCCTCCTGCTTATAAAGTCCCTTCAAGTACTGGAAGGAAACGATGTGAAAACAACCGAAAAGCATATGAATGCAAAGGTTTCTTGGTCTTGATACTTAACTTTTGTCTTGATAAAACCCATGCCATGCTGACAGTTATACAGTGGCAGGAAATTGTTAAAGGTGTCAGGTTTTCCATTTTAATTCTGGGAGCACTCTGGGAATAGATTTTCTTGAAAATGCTGTTGAAAAGGTCCTATTTTCTAAATTGGAAAGATTTACAATTTACCTTTTCTGTTAACCTCTTGTTCCTCAAAAGGTTAAATAAGGGAAATTCCGCTTTTTTAACACTGGTAGCTGTTTGACAGGGTTTCCCTAGCACTAGGTAACGTTGGGATTCTCAGCAAATGCACCAGTGTAATGGTAAAAGAAGTATGTATTTGGAGGCTCTTTACAGAGGTCCTAGAAAGCTACTTAAATTGCATAATTTATACACCCTGCTTAATATACTCTACTAAAACTTAGATCTTGCACAGGTGCCTTATCTCTTCAATGTCCTATACAGTTTTGGGTGAGTTATTCCTCAAAGGACTTGGGAGGGAATCAAATAACCAAGATGGAACTTGGGATATCAGCACAGCTGATTTATTAGAGAGCATAGAGATGGGTTCCTTGGTATTGCTTGAAACCTGAATTCTGTTAAGATGACTTTAAAGCAGAGCAGAGTCTGGTAGATTTGCAGTAGGCAATATAAGATGGAGGCAAAGGAAGTGCTGGATGGTGGCTGAATGCTGGACAATGGGAGAAGGGAAGGATGCTGCAGTATGCTTTTGATGTGTTGTCCCAGGCTGCTGGGAAATGTGGACTAGGGGCAGTGATGAGTTGCTACGTAGGGTGCTAGCACAAGTAGATGGGAGATGATTTGGATTAAAACTAGAGCCTCTGTGGCTCTAACAGCTCTATAGCTCTGCAAAGCTGATGTCCCTTTGGGAAGAAAAAGGGACTCTTGTGAAGCTCTTGGAGTGTTTGTAAAGGGATCAGGTGATCTCAAGGAGCAGTCTTTCCACTACTCCGGTTTTCTGCCCGTAACAGCTAAGTAACCAGCTTCTTATTCTGTGCTTGTGTTCCAAAACTGGTGTGTCTGGGGTTTCATCAAGACTTCTTAGTGTAATGTATCATCTGCTAACTATGGAGCAGGCCTGGAAGACTATGGGGCAAACTATGGGCAAGGGAATATGTCAGGATTAATAGGACAGCCAGTCCCTTGATTAGCTCTATCCTGGCAGCTGCCTACTAACCAGCTTCCAGTATAAATAATCTTATAAATCTGGGGTTGATATTTCCAAACTATGAAGGCCATACCGTGCTCTTTCTCAACACCATGACCTTAATAGGTTTCCAGTAAGAGCTGTAAAAAATGTCCCCCCACCCGCTCTGCTTTGTGACTTGAAAACATCTGTGCAATAACGTATGGCTTAGTGACCCGGGCAGGACTCAGTGAAGCCCCTTGCTTAATAGGAGAAGAAAGATCTTTGATGTGTCCCAGATTAAATACATCTAATGGTCTCTCTAATTAGTCGCTGAAGTAGATTTGATAGATCTGAAGCAAATTGTATTAGAAACTTTAATGGTCATGGGTAATTCTTTTTGTATTCTCCAGATAGTCAGATAAACTGCAATTAGGTGATTGTTTTGGGACATGCAGTGAAGAAGACAAAAAGGACAAAAGAAGCTGCATTGGAAAAAGTGGGTAGAGAAGGCTGGTTGTACAGTGAGATGTTCAGTAGGTTTCAGGTGCTATAAGGAACTCAGTGGGGCAGGTTATGGATGCCTTATGCAGAAACCCAAAGCATCAGATTTTTATTGGTGCACACTTCCGTCATACCATTCCACATTCCATCACGAGTGCCAAATGCCAGCAAAATTGAAGCAAGATGGGACAAAGGCAGTTTTATACAGCTGACAGGAGCACTGAGGACATATAAGCAACTTTTGGACTGAAGGGCCCCCTACCCTTGTGTTGGGGATGGTGAAATGAGATTGGGGAGTACCAACGATTTCCTGCAGGATGAAGCCCTGATTGTCTCCTAGAACCTTGCTACGTGGCTAGGATGGGCTATTGAAACGGGTGCTCCCGTATTCACTTTCTCATATTGGCATTGTAACCCCTCCCAGTGAAATTCCTGTCTTAATTTCAGGCATTAGCAGTCCCAGTTTGCACCCAGCCATTCCTCGATGAGGCACAGCCTGCTCTCTCTGCCGTCATTTGCTGCCTGGTCCCATTAAAGCAGTTTTCTCAGTATGGATTGTGCCACACTGCAAGGCCAGCAGTGAACACTGGATTCATTTTCTGTGTTATTGTTAGAATGAGCTCTTTATAACCATTCAATTTTCCTTTAAATAAATCCCATTTGGAAAAACAAATCCCGTCCATAAAAGCAGCTCTCTGTGCTGGGTTAGTTTTCAGCATACTGTACACGGCTGTATATTTGGGTTTATGTCTCCAGGCTAAGCTCCTGCATACAGCCAGTATTCATGCTGGAGCAATGGCAAAGCCATTTCCTGGGATTCGTGGGGTTTCATTGGGTGTAATGGCATTAGGGAAGATGGAAGAGAGTAAGGTGGGAAAGTAAATAAACCAGGCAGTTTGTTCCAGTGACCTCTGTGTGAAAGATTAGATAGGATTCAAGTTCATACTCATAAAGTCTAAGGTAGAAAAGATTCATGCACTGGCTTTCACTCAGCCTGTATTGTACATCTTGCCAGTCTGACTCCCATGTTTGTGTCTGCTTCTCCTTGATCCCTCTTCTTTTTCTATGCTGTCCCTATGCTTCATGGGTATAAAACCTTGGCTGCAAGCTACGTCCAAAGGCAGGAAAGGTACCTAATCAGTGTGGTCCCCATCCAGAGCAGCTGGGAATTTTCTGTGTGCACATAGGATGTTGGGAGGGCTGGCCAATTAGGAACAGATTCAATTTTGTGGCACTCAACAGGTTGTATGTGCTTTGATAGAGAAATTAAGAGGGACCATCATATTTGCCAAATTGAGTATTATTGTGGACTTTGTCTTAGCAGTTCCAGTGTGTAAGGCACTGTGGACCTCTTCTGATAGGACACAGAGTGGGAAATTTCAGATAGAGCAGCAGTAGTCTGAAAGTGTGTAACTGTGGAGGAGTGTAAGGCACCCTCTTCTTCTCCATCCCCATTACATCTGGAATCAGTTCACCCTGCTATTGAACAGCACTGTAATAATATTACTTTGCAGTTTTGCAGAACGTGTGCAAATAAGGCCTCAGTATCTTTTTAGTGGTGAATCACACTCAAATTGCAAAAGCTTTTAAGTATTTTTCTCCTAATTTCTTCATGTAATCCTTGAGGCAGACAGGCTTATTTCTGCTCCTACCTATCCTGGATATGAGAGAATACAAAGACTGACTTCTGGATATCGTCTTTGCAGAGAGCCTGAGCCTTTTTTTTTTTTTTCCCTTCTGTTTTTTTTTTTTTTTTCCCCACCAAGCTTTAAGGGATGGAAGGAAACCTGGTTTAACGCTTTAATCAGAGCACAGGATGAGATAATTTTAGGAAGTTTCTGCATGCTGGAGGGGCTATGTGCCACTGTTGAGGAGACAGGTTGGGATTTTTGGACACTGCAAAGGGACCATATTGTTCTGTATAATGCAGTGCAAATTCCAAGTGGGACTTCCTAGACATCAGTAAGCAAAATTGGCGAAAGGATCCTGTTCCTGCATTTCTTTTGACCTCTTGTTCATCCTTCCTTGTGCAGAACAATGCAGCAGTCATGGGAGAAAAGTTCTTCAGTTCCTGTGGATCTTCACAGCTTGCAAATGGTTCAGCTTGTGTGGCTCCTGTTAAAACAATTTCCTTTGCAAAAGTCATTTAATAGAAATTGGGAATGTAGTCCCTTCATTTCAAGTGGCAAGTCTCAGGCTTAGACATAAGGAGCCGAGCTCAGGATTTCATTGTAATTATTCTATTTTAGGAGTTAAAGTGAAATTTGGATTCTGGTAAGCTCATGTCACACTACTAGTGCTCTGTTTTTCCTCAGGTAGAAGTTTTGCCAACTGTACTTGTGTCCTTGGGGAAAAATAACAAGTGTGTAGGATTAGGATGATGATTTGATAGTGCTGAAAAGGAGAAAGGTTTTACATTGAGGTAAATATTTAGTGTTTGTGTCAGTTGGGCATACAGCATTTGATTTCCTTAGTTCTCCTTTCTCCCTTTCCACTTACCTCTCTCTGTCATGTACATTTTTGTATAACATGGGAACACCTGACAGAGGTTTATAAGATGGGGGCTTTTATGGATCTTTAATTTGCATTATGGTGTTGAGATAGCCAAAAGGCAGCACAGTACTAAAAAGCAAGATACTGCCTTGCAGTCCCTTGGGATTCAGTGTACCCTGAGATGCTTGGGACTGTGCCAAGTCTGAATTTGATTCTCTGGTTTTGAAATGATTCTGCTCTCTGTCTGAGGGCAAATCCTGCATGTATTTTTCAGGATCCAAGGCTTATACCATTTATACCATGCCTGCTCCCACCCTGCTGTCTAGGATATCAAGGCAGCTACATCCATCCAATAGATCCTGAGAATCTTCTGCCCATTCTTGGCTACAAATTCTGCCTAGACTCACCTCAGGTCTGGTCTTTGCTTGTTGGGCAGCACAGTTTTCCCTCCTCCTTTACACCATATTTTTAGAAGAAGCATGGATTATCATTCTTGTTATTATTTTATCCTCCTAAAGCTATTTTTCAGTTCATTATCCCAAACAATTTTAAATATATTGGAGTTATTCATTATTTATGTGACATTATTTATATGAAATCCAAATGAAAAGCAAGGCCGTGTTGTGCTAGACATTTTTCTTACGTGTAGTAAGAAATAGATCTCACCCTTATGATTTACAGGCTGAGTCAATTCTATAGTCAAATGATGAGTGGCAGCCCTTGTCCCAATTCCCACAGGAAGTTTGTAGAGAAACTGGAAATTGAGCTCCTTTAGGAACTGGAAATTGAACTCTGTGTTACAAGTCCCAGTGCTAGAATCAGAAGTCTGTCCTTCTTCTCTAAAACTTATATATTAATATATGTTATTTCTCTACATGGAAGGCTTTTCCAAAACCTAAATATTTTCTTTTTGGATTTCATCTTGCTTGTTTGAGGTAGACATACTCTAATGAATGTGATAACCCTTTTTTTTCATTTGGCTTTGGCTTTCTACTATTACAACTCAAATACATGATAAAGAATAGGGTTAGGTCCTACTTATAAAAACACATCTGCTGGTGTGTCAGGAGAATTCTAACATATATGGTAAGTATTGAGTGTCAAATCTTGCTTGGAAGACATGCTTATAAAAGAAAATAAAGAACAATATAATGTTCAGGCATGAAGAGTAGAAGATGTGAGATAAAGGTGCTTCCATGCGGGCATACCTGGCCCAGATGTGGAAGATTCCATCTTTTAACAACTCAGAAGTTTCTGCAATCTATCCTAAACTCTGACTATGGTTGATGTTTTCCTCTGAAGTTTATATATATGTACATACACGCATACATATATTTTTGTCCAAATTTATTTCACAGGCATGAGGATTCCCATATTGTACTTGTTGAATTAGTCACCCAAAAGTGTCCCAATGCACTGGATATGCCATAAATCTTCTTGACCTTTTCATAAAATCAGTTTGGTCTTAGAATTTTACGGATTTATAGCTTTACAATAAATGAAGTACAACTTCTGTTTTCTAAGGATTTGCTTTTTTTGAGAAGTCTTTGAACTTACAATCTGTACTGGGCTCTGTGATACAAAATTATACTATTAAACTATTTGTACTATACTGGTATCTGTATTATTGCTGTATTATTGCCACTGAGTTCGTTCCCTCAAAGAGGGTCTTTACATACTGTCTTTAGGAATGGGACATCAGAATGGTGTTTTGTATCCACTTTAGATAAGTGAAAGTGACTGTACTGTCTTCAAGAAAGTGAAGAATAAAGGCTGTTGCCTTTGATAAGAAGAGATTAGAGAGCAGTTTGACTGAAACTGAAGGGAGATACTTAGGTAGGCAGGATATATAGTAGTTACACAAATTGGAATTTTGCTTGGAACAAGTATCTTTTGTAAAAAAAAAATACAGTGAGATTTTTAGTGATGACAAATGATCAGCATACTGGTTTTATGTTTTGCCCAAAAGAGATATGAATCACAGATATAAGAGCTAGAAATGACTTAGAGAAATAGATTATCTTATTCATCCCCAAGACAACATCACATTAATGCTTGGTGGTTCAAGATACTTAAAGAACACTTCAGTAGTAGCAGCGTAGCTTCTGTGTACAGTTGCTTCTTTCCTCATACTTTCAGGTTATATTTCATTGCATTCCTGCAAAAGAAGAAATCTCATTCTAAGCCTTTCTTGTAAGAGATGCTAAGCAGTGTTCAAGTGACATAAGCTGGGTTCTGCCCAGGATTTTTTTAGCAATTGCCAGCCGACGGAGAATTTCTTAATTTGAGTATTTCACAAAGATAACAACCATTGGATCAGCCATTTGCGTAGTGCCAGGAAAATACTACACTGTTTTTTATGAAGCATAAAGCTGGCATTTTCTCCCATGAGTTTTTATGGTGGTTTCATTTAGGTTTAGGTGGTAGCTCACTCATTTCTCTTTTTTTAAAAAAAATTGTATGTATGGATATGTCTAGAAGTTAAACAGATGAGTATAAAATGACATCCATTTCTAGGTAGGGCTAAGCAGATGGATTTAAAGGAAACTTTATTTGACAGGATCTTCTAAATACAGCTTTTAAACTAGCTCTCTGGAAAGTGATGGCAGGCTTTTAAGGTTTTTCCTGAAAGTAGATGTCTACAGAAGGCACCCCGAGGATTTAAAAAAATGTTTAGAAAGCCATCAACTCAACATCATCCTTTATTTTCAGACTTTCTGTAACTGTTTCCTTTTATACCATTTGGATTAAGGACACTGAAATTGCACCAGACTAGGGGCTGTGTTGACAATTTGCCAAGCTCTTGAAAGCCACATGCAATTTGCAAAATATGGAGAAAATTGCAGCTGGTGCTTATTTGGAACATGGCAAGTTACATCACTTAACCATGCAAGATCATTACTATGTCCAGAGGGGGATGCATATTTGGACAGAGCTATGGTTATGCCAGCCTGTCCTGGGTGTCCTGAAAATCCTCTTCCTGTGCCCTGTTTTCGTAAGTGGGGATTTCTGAGTAAGTTCTGAGCAGGAGACGTTGCATCATGGGATGGCGTTAGGAAAGTTGTCTGAACAGCTGCAGCTGGTACACTCCATCCTCTGCTGAGCAGGATGCTGCATGCTTACTTGAGAGTTGTCAAAAATACCTGCAGCAGCTCAGAATGCAAAGCAGCAGAGAATTGTGCAACCAAATATTGCTATGAACTCTTCCTTAAAATAATACAGATAGTTCAAGTCCTTTGCAGGTAGAGAGATAAGCTTGTCCTTGACTTCATCTTCCTGGAGTGCGTGGGCCAAGACACATTTAATGTGTTAGCAAGTAGCCAATCTGGGTTTCCATGAAATATCTGAAATCACTTATGTGTTTTTAAATGTGATAGTTATTGTTCACAAGGCAAAAGAGTGTTGAACATTGTGCTAACAAATATATTTGCTAACACAATGTTTTTCGCCAGTGATGATAAGACAGAAATATTTTGTTCCAGGTAGCCGGAGGAGAAAATTGTGCATGTTCCTCTACTAAAAGCAATACCATGGGCTTTGTTGCTTATCACTTGTGCAGCTGGGCAGGTGCCGGGAAGGTTCGTTGATACCATTGCATCTCGTGTTTTATTACCTAACAAGAAAATAATAACAATGACTCAAAGCCTATAATCTAGATGTAAGGTTGCTTTGTGTATCTGTGTCACCTTGGGCATATTTTCCTGGCCTGTGAGTCTCACATTTGATGTCTGTTTTTAACTGGGAGTACAGTGTGGCCAGATGCTGTACCTGAGTGTCCTATGTGAGTGGTGGTACAGAATTAACAATAATAATTAAACCAGCACTGCACTGACTGGGGTGCTACACTGTTAAAATTCACAGGTTACACAAAAGTAGTTGAGGAAAAATATGAAGAAAATAGCTACTACCACAGAGTAATTCCTATTATCCTCTTTTATAGACCACTCCAGTAGAGCATACCAACAGAACAGAGACTTTTTATCTTATTTCTGAGAAGCAGAAAATCACCCTGCAGCTGCAGCAGTTTCAACGTCTGTCTTCTTGTCTTACTTATGTGGTAAGGGCCATTCATTGCCAGATGTAAGCCAGCCATTTTTTGCTCTTGAAAGTGTTGGCAGGAACCTCTCAAGATTTATTTTTCGTTGTTTATTTGCAGTCAGGGATATTGCTAGCCCTGAGGCCTAGCTCAGGCAATTAATCCTCTTCCTCACTGGGACCTGGAAAATCAGTCAGTGGTTAGGCTTACACTGTTGTGCTCTACCTAGTTGCCTAAAAATTGAAAACTTAGTGAAACTAAAGACTTCAGGGTTTTCAGTGAAGAATTTAGACAGTGTATCATGCCACATCATAGATCAGCAGTCAGAACAGATCTTTCGGTGCACAAGTTATGGAGGAAAGGTCAGTCTGATCCCATAGGCCCTTCTCTGGTTGCCTCCAAAGAGGAGCTGTCTGGCTTCTGTGGACAAGGATTTAGAATCATATTTTTGATTCTAAATTGAGTTGGAAGAGATTCTTAAAGTCCAACTCTTCTGCAATGAGCAGAGACACCTGCAGCTTCATCAAGTGCTCAGAGCCCTGTCCAGCCTGACCTTAAGTGTCTCCAGGGCTGGGGCATCCACCACCTCTCTGGGCAACCTGTGCTTCACTGCCCATGTTGTAAAAAGTTTGTTCTTATATCCCATCTAAATCTCTCTTCTTTTAGTTTGAAAGCATTTCCCCTTGTCCTATAAAAACAGACCCTGCTAAAGAGTCTAATTCTGTAGCTGCCTTTGCAATTTGTAATGATGAGGCATCAGTAAAGAGGCTGTGCTGAAGACAGCCTGGATTATATTGGCTAAGTGGATGGAGCACAGCAGGCAGATCACAATTCAGTCTTCAGAAGCCTGTCCCCATGTACAGGACTATTGTGTCTTGCAAATGCTTTTCTTATGTCCTTGAAACATGGACTATGATCAAAACGAAGAAAGGTCAAGCATATGTAATACAGCGTCCACCCTTGCTGCATGGATCTTGGTATGGATTTGATTTTACAGGAACAGTGTTCCACATCTGAACATTAACTCTCCCTTCTTAGTATTCTTCCACTTGTTTTGTCCTAGACTTTCCCCCTCAGTCTTTAGAGTTTACTGTTTATTAATCAGCAAGCAAATGATCAAAATAACATGAGGCCTCATAATTAGCCTGTGCTCAATTTTAATTACATTCTCTAGTCAGACAATCCTGAAGCCTTAATCATAGAATCGTTAAGGTTGGGAAAGACCACTACGATCATCTAGTCCAACTGTAATGAGACAGAGGAAATGAGTGAGTGTAGAACTAATGCTCTGTGCAATAATTATGGGCATTGGTAACATCCTTGAGGTCCTCTGAACAATATAGGAAACCCAGAGTTGTAGTATAAAGGAGGGTCACGCACACTCTGCTGGAGAAAAAGAAATTGCCTCTAGATTAATTATAAATGAAGAAGGCTTGTGAAAAGCTATGAAACTATTAACTGTAGTTTAGTGTAGGAACATGCCCTGTCTTGTTTGCTGGTTATTTTGTTGATTTTTTTGGCTTTTACCCTTTTCAGCAGAATCTCACTCTGCGCTGGCGCTAAGTCTGATTTCAGCAACCTGTTAGGATTACAGACACATAGCCTCTGGACTCCTTGGTACAGTTCAGACAAAAATACAAGACTAATGTGTTGGCTCCTTTCCATGCAACTAGGATTTTTACAGGGTAAAGCATCAACTAAGTTGTTGAGTGAATAGGGATCCTTGCCATTCAGCACAGCTTCTCAACCAGCGCCTGAACATGTTTTTAGCAGAGGGAGAACGCACCAGGGGGACTGTAAAAATTCCCATTTGTTCCTCTTCAAAGAGACGGTTTTGCTCTCATTACCTCCCTCTCTTCTCCTCTCAGCTCTGGCCCTGCCCTATTTAGACACATGATTTACTGGCCTTCCTTGACCTCTGGCCTGTGTCAATAGGACCATGGTGTAAACATCTTCCTGTGGCTACAAAGCCGTGACCTGCAGAAGCAGGTGGGGGATGAGAGTGGTGTTGGGGTGAGAGCAGTGTCATGTGTCCCATCCTATTTTTGGTCCAGGGTCTAATTTGGAAGGCTAGTTCCTTGCTGTCCAAGGGAGTAAGAGTCATGGAAATCAGGAATCTTTCTGCTGGTTGGATCAGGCCACATGTTTGTTACGCAAACTGGAAGCCCCCATAAAACCCACTGAGAGAAAGAGAAAGGTTTCCTACAGACACAGGGAGGGCTGTGTGGGTGATCCCTGCGAATGCAAGCAGACACGGGTTCCTTGTGTGAGATGTGTCTCAAAACAAAGGAGAAGTTGGCATTGCGAAAGCCAGGCAGGAGAGTAGCTGCCTCCAGACACGTAGGCATAGCTCAGCACCTTGCCGGGAGAGCAAGATGTTTTGTGCTTTGTTGTTCTCGTTGCTGCTAGTGTCAAACTTCAGTCCACCTGGGAGGATGTAAAGTCAGGGGAGCGGGAGTGGAAGGCAAGTGGGTGCAGAGAGATGTTAGTTCTGCAGCTCCCAAAGGTTACTGGGAAGGAGTCGAGTGTCAATCCATGGTTATAGCATTGACTCCAATCTGCTTTGTGGAAATGCCAGCTGTGCTGTTCATTTTTCCACAGTATTTGGTTTGAAATCAGGTTTTAGCCTGGCTGTGGAGCCTCTGCAGCTATCACTGACTATTTTCTATTATATATATTTATGAAAATGAACATTAAAATTGATTTGGATTCTCTGTGTGCTTCCTTTTCTACCTGAGAACAGATGTTTTTCCACAGGACCGCATCTGTTCCTGATACATTTGTATTTGTAATATGATTTTCTCCAGGAGCCGTTTATGGAGCCAGTATTACATGCACGAAATGAGATCTCAAACTGGAAAATGTGGATACCGTGGTCACTGTAAGAAGCTCAGATACTGTGTTATTTTTCACTCTGATGAAAACAGTGGAAAACCAAGTGTTTTTGTTTTTTTTTTCTACTGACCTCAGCTTCTGCTGAGCTCCTACACAGACAAAATTAAGCTCAAAACTGCATCAGTATGTAAGCTGACTAGGATTTTGTTAGAGCTCTAAAGAATTAACCTTAATTTCTTGTCTTTTCCAACACTAGCCAGTCTGAACAAATCCATGTTGAAATATGCACATTTGCATTTCAGTAGGTGGAGATTCAACCCCGGGAGAAGAGAATGGCCATTCAGGCTGTGGCTTGTGTGGCCCAGTTAGAATTGCCAGTCTCCTTGGGAATATTTTTGTTTACATTTTTGCGTATATACCTACCAAAAGGATTTGGTGCTTCAGGAAGCTGAATGCTCTTGGATGGAGTACTGCAAACAGTGGGAACATGACTTCTTTTTTAACATGTATTAACATATACTATACGATTCGTGTAAATTTTAATCAACATTTCAACAAACAGCCTCTGCCATCAGTTTGTAATATCAGCTTTTTTGGTAGGTGTCAAAATACTTAAAGATAGTATTTAGAGTAAGATAAGGGCTTCCTACCCCTTTGAGTACATTTTTAGTTTGGTTCAGCTGGTGGGTGAAGGTTTAGGTCAACACTTGTGTTTTGTGCCCATAGACAGCTGATGATGCTTGATGTGCTACTCTGAAGAAAGCTGAAACAAAGGACTGAGTCTGAATACACTTGTATTTTCATGGCAGTAAGGTGCTACTGAATTTACAGCTTTTAAAACTCCAGATTTTGGATAAAAAATGTTAATGTGATCACTGTTTAATGAGCTACCCCAATCAGCTAAGCTGTGTTAACCAAAACTGGATGTTTCGGTGTTATCACATTCACAGCAGTTTGGATTTCCATGTTAATTTTCTGCAGGGGCAGGCTGAGTTATTATGCGTTGTGATGAAGAGGTAGCTGGGACAGGCACAGCAGCTCTGCTGTCTTTGCTTGTGAGCCTTGATGCTGAAAGGGAATATAGCCACATAGCCTGGGTTTGTTCTCTTGGAGTTTCCAATCTGCTGAGCTGTAAACATGTGTATGGAGAAGGTGAAAAGCGTGTAGGAGCATCACTGCCTGCCAGTGTCGAGATTAGTTGTCCCTGTGGACTGCAGCATAAGTGAAACCTCCCAGCAGGAGCGTGCTGAAGGCATTAGAGAAGTGGGACTGAGACTGGATTACAGACACGAGCAGTCAGGAGGGAGGCAGCAGAAAAGAAGCATGGAAGAAGGATACAAAGAAAGAGAGCAGACAGGCACCTGGCAGTTTGGTATGAAGAGCAGAGGGGGTTCAGATAGGTCTGCAAATGGAACTTACTCACCCTTCCTTGGTTAAAAGTTCCTTTGGGTCTTGGCAGCATGGCAGAATGTCGAGGAGAAAAGAAAGAGCAACTGTTTTGGATAAAGGACACTGGAATCTCTGGTGACCTAGAGAGGAGACTGAATAGCATTATAGTGGCATGCTCAGCATGTAATAACAATTCCTCAGAGTCCTACATCTTGTTTATTGGGGTGGTTTTTTTTTCTTCTTTCTGCCTATCCCTGTAGTGTATATGAACTACAGCTGTTGACAAGGAAAGTATGTAGTTCTCTGCAGCGGCAAGAAGGATAAATAAATCATTCTTCCCCCATTCCTTCTGTTACTATTGACTTACCAACGGCTATGCTAAGGTTAAAACTACATAGAGCTGCATGTGTAAATGACAAGGAATTTGCTCTGAAATGGAGCACATTTCCACACATGACAGATAAATTCTCTCAATTCTAACTGCATTCCCCTTGCAGGCTGTACAGCAGACTGGCAATCAGAGATATTTCAGCAAAGTTGCTCCTATTCTGCACCAACGCAATGCTTGGAGAAGATCAGCTCTATCAGGAGCTTTATTATAATAATAGTGAATTCTGGGCATTGGGTTGATTGTCTGAAACAGAGTTCTGGAGGGGTTAATAGTCTTCTGTGTAAGTGAGGGTGGAATTTTCTCCTCGAGATGCTTAATGGCGTAGTGCTTTTTATGCCAGAGCACTCCCTCTGCCCCTCCTGCCTCTCCCAGCAGACATAGTCGCACATACTCACCAAACAGACTCGAGCAGATAGTGAAATTTGCCCCAGAAGGCATGCATATTTGTGTGAATAGATCAGATGTGACCAAGGGCACAATCTCAGTTTGTCATGGACAGATCCTCCTCTGGTTTATACTCTAGACACTCAGTCTCATTAGCGGAGTTACATTCATTTACACCAACTGACAGTACAGCCCTACATTTTAGATGACTTTGGGAATATATATTCTTTTCTTTTCTGAGGCCTTCTGCCCTCAGGCTCCCATTCTGCCTGGCAAATGAATGTTTCAAATAGACATCAAAACCCCATCTCTGTGTCCTGCAGTGAAAACAAGGCTGACTGTATTCATTCTTACTTGTCACTCTCTAAAATATGCCTTCCTGATTGAGTTAGTAGACAAGAGCTAGTCACACACTACAATACAATACAGAGAATATAAAGATGCATACTCTGCTCCCCATGACCTTTCTTCCTTCATGATCCATTTTTTTAGGATTTTTTTTGTTGTTGCTGTTAAATACCTTCTGTCTTGAGAATGCTGCTTCCTTTGGCTGATCCTGCTGACTTCTGTGTGAGCAGATGAGCATGAGCAAGGTCAGAATTCCATTCTGTCTTGTACAGACAGCACATATTTCTGTTCTGCTGTGACTGTTTGTATCAGAATAAGCACACAGAGGACACGTATAAAAATCTATATTCAGCATACCACATAGCAGATTTGGTGTCATTGGTCTACATTGCTTTCTACTTGCCTGCTAAGACTTTAAAATTCAATGGCTTCATGTGTTTGAGATAATTCAGTATTCAGTCTCAAGATGAGAGATTGAAACTGGATTATAGGATTATCTCAAATGTCATCACATTGGCTACCTATGCTACACTCATTCCTTTTGTTTGGAAAAATTGTGACATATTTGGGTTTGGTTGTTTTGTTTTCATAAATAAAGTAGGGTGAAACCTACTAAGATTAAAGCTGATGAAAAATGGCAGGATTAGGAATCTATGAAAGATTTGCTATGAAAAAAAAAACAAAACAAACAACCACTGAACAGTTGATTTCTTCAGTCCCTTATTGCAGCTCTGTCTATGTGTAAGTGCTTTCATGTCCGAGAAGTGCATGTGCACACACATCTGCGTGTGCAGGGATTAGTAAATTCATTTACTTAGTGATTCATACGGCAGTTTTTCATCAGTCTTACAGGTAGTTATTAGAATCCAGGTATTGTGTATCAGCACATGGTGAATATTATAGAAAGGCATTGTATTCACATAGGTGATCAAAAGAGCTAGTGGTCAATTTAATGGCTGCTTTGCATAGACAATAGTGGACTACTTGGATCAGTATAGGGTGTTCTGAACTTCTGAGGCTAGGTGCACCCACCTGCTGATAGTAGGGAACAGATGTAGGCTGTATGAAGATGTTTTCTCAATGACAGAATTAGAGATGTAATACATAAACTGCCATCCTGACTTGTAATACTCTGTAGCTAATGGGTGAATATTATAAGTAGAAAAGAGATTGGAACTACTGTTTTTAAGTCTAAAAGCAATGAGGAGGAATAGTGTGTCAAAGGAGCCCAGGAGTTCACAGCCAGCTTTGAAAATGGAAGGGAGAAAATTAAGCTACAGGTGAGGAAATGGTGGTGGCAGAAATAGGGATATTCCAAGGAAAGGGTTGGATGTTGTTTAGTCAGGTGCAAATTCTCCTTTGCCATTTGCTAACTTCCAGCCCCAGTCACAAGTTTTCATTTTGCCTGGATAATTAAGATTATAGAGGCTCTAATTTTATGTGTTGCTTATGTAGTAATATCTTTTAAGGAAATTCAACTCACTTAGCCTTCTATTAGGATGTGTTGAGGACCTTAACACTAACTAGTATTTTCTCCTGGTTTCTTTATTATTTTTGGCCTACTTTTGTACTCCCCTTTTTCTTCATTATTTCTATTTCATTTTCTAGTCTGGACTCAGAATGCTGTCGTGTATAAAGGCAGACTACCTATCCTCTTCTACATAGTATTCCCCTTATATTAAAATAATACATTTGCTGTTTTCACACCACAGATTTTGCCTTAGAGTTCATGTTGAGCTGATTGCCTCTGCTTCTGTATGCACTGACCTGTATTTTGCTGAATGCTTACCTATTCAGTGGAGGGTGTAGTTTATGCTCAATCACTCATCTATATTCTCTGTGTGTACAATATCCACAGTCATCTTTTTCTCCATCATTTCTGTGCTACTGATGGTTTTTCCTTCTCCATTCAGGAACAGGCTTACCCTGAACTGGAAATGGATTTTTAAATGTTGCTTTATTGGTTTTGGCTCTATGAGTCCCTGGTGTTTCACTCTTATAGCTTGAGTTTTATTGCAGGCTGTGTTTTTTAAAGACTAGTAACATTCTTTGTCATCAATATTATCCCTGTTTTTCAGGGAATGTATATACACACATAAATATGAATGTATATGCATTTTCATAATGTTTTAGTAGTACTTTCACACACCGTTTTAGCCAGAACAGTCTTTGATGAATGGAAAGTTTACTGGCTTCATGGGGAATGGAGTAAATACTTCATTTACCTGGAATAAATGCTCCAAATCATCCCTGGAAAGTTTATTTTAAAAAAGGAAGGGGAAAAAAAGAAAGAAAGAAAGAAAGAAAGAAAAAAAAAGACGTGCTGTGATCAAGGGCTTAAGAAGCAGCCATTGTCTTTGCTAATGGAAATGGACGGTCTGCCAAGGAAAGTAGATGCTCTGTGAAAAAGCTTCATGATTGTTCAGCCTTTGCTCATTTGAAGGGTCTTGTTGTAGGTAACAGTTATAAATCTCTCTTCTTCCTTCACGTGGTCTGGAAATCTTTAGATTATCATGCATTACTTAGCACAGTATGACACAGCCATTATGCTCCCTCCACCCCTGCAGACGCACCTTCCTCTGTGGAGGAAGCTGGGTGCATAATTCAACAAATTCTTTAAGGGATGATGACTGCTGGCAACTTCCTCCTCACCCACAAGTTATTCAACACACATCTTCTATCTGTTTCTACTGACTAATCAGATGTAGAATTTGGGATCTGATGCTAAATGTGAAAGCCAGGTCAGGTTCTTTCTTTGGGAAGAATAAGGCCTCCAGTTTGTCTGTCCTACACTAGAACCTAAGGATACCTTATGAGGGAGCAGTCAAGCTTAGCAGGTGCGCCTGTTTTGTTTTCTATAGCAATATAAATTTCCATGTTAATTCACCTCTTCAAGTTTGTAAAATGAGTCACTAGTGTGTCTTCTTCTTTCCTTCTCTAGTCATGCTTAAGTGCTAAGTGAATAGTTGTTATACAAGATAGGGAAGAACCCACAAGTCTCAAAACCATCATGGTGCACATTCTGTTCTGTACTTTGAAGTTCAACTTCATGGAAGATGTGCTTCAATCATACAAGTTATTTGCAAGTTATAAAGCTATAGAGTTGCAGGTAACTTCACCTGCTATTTGTTTTCCCATCTAAAGCAAAGCCTACTTGCCATTTCAGCTTGACTGCACCTCTATATGGCATCCCTGGTTTTAACACAGTGAAAAAAAACAAGTGCCTAATCTTCTGTAATGAAGAAACCAACCAAGGCGTGCCTGTGGTGTTATCCAGTGTGCCGTACAACAAGGATGAAAGGGAGCAGAGAGGAAGAGAGCTTAGCTGGAATCATGATCTAGTGGTTAGGCCAGTGAGGCATGCTGTATTTTCCATTTCTCACCTCACCAGTAGGCACATGAGTAATTGTGTGGTGCAGGAGAAGAGCACGGTAGGTGAATGTGTTGCAGCTTAATGAAGTCCGTGATCCAGCCCAGGTGCTCATTCCCAGCAAATTGCCTGGAAGTCACTTAGTATTTAGAGTCACTAATACTTGCTCAAGGTGCCAGAAAATAAAAACAGATGCTGACACGTAGCGGGCACAAAATGAGGTTCTAGCGGCGCAGATGTGAAGTTGGGTTTTGCTCCAGTGCTGGGAAACATGGTGCTGGGGGGATTGCTTACAGAGGGGCCGACTGAGCCACTCTCCAAATGAAGTGTTCCACATGGCTTCACATCAAACACACTTGTTGTGATAAAGCAGCAGTACAATAGTGCATTCATAGAGGTTTTATTGATTGGGCTGTTTTCCTAAGCTGTGATAGTACAAGTTTTGGATGGCATGTTCCCGTGTTTCATTGGCTCCTACAGGTGGACTGCAGCCATTCATCTTGATCGGTTATTGTCACATTCTTTTCTCCAAGCCCTGAAAATAACTTTTCTTGCCTCCAAGCCCTGAAAATAACTTTTCTTGCCCGGAGGAGTAGATGTGTGCAATGCGAATGAAACTTATTTGCCCACCTAAGAACTGATAGCAACAGGAGAAGACCTATTCAGTGGTGATGAAGTGCAATAAATTAGTGTGAAAGTTCTCATCAGCATGTTTTCAAAAGTAAATTTGTCATCTGAGCCATGTTCAGCAGAGTTTTGCCAGGGGCTGGAAGCCTTGCCAGTTTCTTTCATGATCCAAGGACGAGTTCTTTATATGGCAATACAAGAAACTTTGTGAATGTCAAATTGACTTATGTCTTAGAGAGGAAAAATGTGCCAAGAGAAACCAAAAAAGCTATTATAAAACAAGGCATTGGGAGTGCGTTTCTTCTAGGATTTAATGATATTGGTAACAAGGTAGGATTTAGGAACCCTGTTACAAACTAGGAGCCTATTATGCTAGCCAATGTGGAAAGAGCAGAGATGATTGCTGTCCCAGAAAGTTTCTGAGAGCTGATTGGGAGTTTTTTCCCGGTGCCATTTTCTAATGGAAAATGGAATTTCCATTAAATTAAAAAGCCATTAATTCAGAAAACTTCTAATTATGCCAAAACCATCAGATCTTCTGTTGGGAAAATCTCAAAGAAATTTTGAGTATGTATGATTCAAATTAAAATATTTTATTTTATTGAATCTGACTCTACTCACTCAGTTTTGAGTCAAGTCAGTAAGGTATTAAGTTGCTTCTATTAATGCAGCAAGCACCCTTTAGCAGTTATGCTTCAGTCTTTCCATGGGCTATTTTAGTAATATAATACATATATCTCTGGTCCAGATTTGTTTTATCCATTCCAAGAATCAGTCATTCTACACCTGATAGATGATGAGGTATGGCCAAAAACTACAGCTCCCAGAAGGCAATGTGGAAGGGTAGGAGAAATTATGTCCAAATAAGAGAAAATGTAAGTTGTTTCAATGCATTGCAACAGGATTTTTATTTTTTTGAGAATATTAGCATTTTTTGTTTTCATTTGACAGCATGAAAATGAAGCAGCTTGACATTTTGGTCTACGAGACAAACATTAAAAGGTGTGAAAAATTTATACAGCCCAAGGATATATAACTAATGCTGAAATGTCAGAATTTTCCATAGAGTAGAAATTCTGGATTTTTTCTGTACTTTTCAGTTTGCTCCATGCTCAAAGTTGTCTCAAGATCTCTGTGTTAGTCACTTTATTTTATTTTATTTTATTTATTTATTTTGTACAATGGTCTTGTAGATTGCATAGTTGCGTTAGAAGTAACACAGAGATGGTTCTGATGTTCTAAAAAGCCATTTTGCTTGAAGGACAGACTCTGCTAGAATATATATCTCATTCAGATGGAGAAGGATCCCTAATTCTTCTGCTGCAGTGTATCTTCATGTTATCTTACTGGAGATTGGCCTTAACACTGTTGGATCCACATGTTTTCCTGATTTTGTTCATATCCTGGCTTATGGCTTGGGGTAATATTTAAGTAGAACCATAGGGTGTAGAATGGGGAATGAACATGTATTTGTAAATGCTACATATAAAAATGCCATTCTCATTTTCTAATTTAATTTGACTTTAGTGAAGAAGGAATAATATGTCTTTAAGATGTGAAATAGCAATTAGCTATTTTTTACGTGCATACCTGGAGATTTGAAAGAATCTGCAGCATCTATACGTGATAGCTTTGCTGTGATCAAACAGTTGTGGTTTGGTGTTTAAACAATCCCCTTTCTTTGTGATCCGGTGCAGTGGGTGTGGCATTGAAAAGAGGGATTTGATGGTAAAATCCATCTCTGAAGGAAGATTTGTCTTCTAAGGCACGGCTTGTAAACAGAGCAAGTAGAGGCAGTGATTAAACCCTACCCACACACTGCTTTGATGGCAGAGAGGGGTTGTGTTACACGAGGGGAGCGCGCACAGATTTACTTGTGCAGCAGATGAGGAAACCTCACCCTTTCTGCCCTCAAAGACAAATATTTAATTTGTAATCCTGAGAAGTGATTCTTTTTCTAATTATCATTATTGTGAAAGCAACAAAGTTACTAAATTGTCTTTTGATGTAAAAAGACCATTGTAATTGGGGTTTTAGCTTAACATGTTTCTTCTGCCTTCATTACAAACGGCGCTGGCTTAAAAAGAAACTTCGCCAGCTCTGCTGTTTTATAGAACTGAGTTCTCTGCAGCAGAAGGAGCAACCACAGCTTATGCCTTCTTCTGCTGGATCCAGCAACACTGTGCACCACAGGATTGTCCAGGGTGAGACAAAAGGGAACCCTTGGCTACTGCTATGGTTGCATCCTGCCTGCAGGGCAGCCCTCCTCAGGCGTCGGCCTGTCTGCCGCCAGCAAGGACTCCCATCCAAATGGCAGAAGCAAAGCCAAGGTGAAAGTCCTGGCATCACCAGTGAGGAGAGCCTGCCAGCCCTGGACACAGCTGTGTATCGGAAAAGCAGGGCCTCGTCTGCTTTGTGGGATGGCCTGGGTTCAGCAGCCAGCAGCCAGCGCTTGGCTGGGCCCCGCTGTATGACTGACCTCGACGGTGGGCTGGAGGGCAGGTCAGCATTTGCCTTGGCCAACTTGACCGGGGTTTATTCCTCCTGGAGGTGGCAATAACCCCTGGAGGTGGCAATAACCCCTGCCTGCTCCCTTTCCGGAGCTCCTAGTGTGTGTCTGTAACATTGCTGGTGGGATCTGACCCTCTAGCCATCCCATGCAGCAGTGAGAGGTGACATGTCTTGTTTCTCATGCCCACAGCGTTCTCAGAAAAAGCCCTAGCAGGGCAGTCTGTGTGCTTGACTTATTTCCCAGTGAAAATGCCAAGTTTCTGAATACTTGTGCTGAGAAGAAATATTCATGGAAAACATGGCTTTGAAGAATTTGCGCTGACCTAGTCTGGTACTCTACCTCCTTATAGTCACTCTATGATAGGGACAACTACATTGGTGGGAACTGTTTTTCCTTCATTAGTTTGAGATTTCATTTGCAGGAGAACATTCCCTTTCTTATTCCTATTTAAAAATAGTTTATTGCAAATATACATTCCCATGTACTAAATGGGGTCATGCAATGGGTGCAATTATAATGCATATGCACGTAGGTATTTTATAGTAAAACTCCAAGGCTACTTGGAGTTTTGCATTCCCAAGAGAGAATGGGAATCCTATGTTGCTTTGGTTGGAAGATGCCAGAATAGAAAGAGGTCAGCATTTGGTAGGACGGACAACTGGAGATCTGACCTGCTGCAGGATACTTTTCTACTTTGAACATTTGCCCCACTCATTAGGTCCTCTGTAGTCCAGGTCAAGATATATATCTGTAAACCTTATATATGTTCAAGTGGCAGATTTTTCCCCCCACTCTTGAAAGACAAAGGTCATAAGGGACATTTTCCTTGTGATCACAAGCCAGGTCCTGATCTTGTTTCCACAGCTAAATATCTGGAATAACATCATGTGTTTAGTAGATTTGCTTCAGATCCTTGGCCATGTGAATGACACCATGAAGAACTCTCCCATCCCATATAAGTTATATTGCACTAACACACTGAGTCAAATTACAGGCTCATCAAGGAAAAAGTGCTTTCAAAAAATGTATGTGCAAACACACACTGGTTTGGAGCGATGAATGTGGTATGCAACTTGCTGCAGTTCATTGTCAGAATGTTTCATTAGTTAAAGCCAATGACAGAAGCTGATGCTTGGACATCACCCAGTAAAGAAACTGTATCCCTTTGCAGAAGGCACTTTGAGTGGCTGGGAACACTCTGGTGATAAATATATGCATACATGCACATTTGCCCATCCTGCTATAGTAGATCTCCTCCCAAGCTTTCATCTAACTTCTGCTCTGGAAAATGTCTCTGGTCATATATGGGGAAGATTATATGCTGTAAAGGTTGAGGTCGGTTCCTTTACCCTCTTTGGTTCATGCCAGGTGTGTTTGTTATTTTGTAAATAGATATGCTGGTATACCAGTAGCTGCTGCTAGTGATCATGAATTTAATTAAGAATTATTTAATATGAGGTTGACCATGTGAATCAAGGGGGCATTCTGCTTGCTTAATCCAAGATCTGTGACATTTGGTTCTTCCAAATTCCTCTGCTTGTAAAAAGCATTAGGTGATTTAAATGTAGCAAACTCATGCACACTGTCCAACTGCAAATCTCATCTCAGCATACCTGATCATCTTTTCCTCAAGGTGATCCCAATCACATAAAAGCTGTTATCAATTCCTGTGAACATAGTGTGGATTGCACATATGGCTTCACTGGGAGTAGGTTCTGCTGCAGAAAGGGAGAGGGAATATGAATCAATGGTACAAAATCTAACTCTGAATGAATTTGTTTGTTAGACACACTTGTTCCACAATAAAAAGAGCTGTGTTCTACAGTTACCCAAGGAAGACTGTGGGGATAAATGAGTAAAGGAGAATTAATGGTTGATCTTCACGGAAGGGAGCACTGATGAGCACTTTGGTACACCCAAAACTGTCCCACCGTAGATGCACATCTGTACTACGTCTTAGCCATGGGGGCCAGGGACCAAGAGAGAGATAGAGAGAGTTCAGCACACTGCATAGCAGGCTCTGCAAAAGGACAGAGAAGGACTCTGAGACATGCAGAGCTACTCCTGTCCTATTTGGTCAGAGTATGTTACTGGTCTTTTAAAAATAAACCATTCTTAGTTTAAAAATTGATTACTTTCATCATCCTGGTCTCTGAAGACTAAATCTCATATAGCACTTTTGGACTTGGATCTGCTGATGCCAGTGCAGCTGCACTGATTCACAACAGTAACATGATCCAGTTACTTTTTCTAGTAACACATTCACAAAACCTTGCTGTCTGCCTTCTCCAACTCTGGCAGGGTGAAGTCCACATGGGCAGATTTAAGCTCCACCAAGCCAGTGCCCTTCCTCTTTCAAGCACCCTTCCACTTTGATGTATTTTGCTACAACCCCGTAACCCCAAGCAAAGCTCTCTGGACAGGCAGTCGGTAGCACTGATCTGCTGCACCATCTGCTGCTTTCCTCCCAGTTCTCTGCTGCCTGAGTCCTGAGCCCTGCTATTATGTGCCTTCTCTGGTACTTAACACTGGCTAAAAGGAATAGTTTCACATTCTTCACTCTGTTTCCTCCCCATCTTGGCTCCAGTCTTTTATCTTGTTTTTGCATTATTGGTCATGGTGTCTGGTTTCTAGTAGCATATTAGTAATGTAGAAAAAATGAACGTAATTGCAAAAATACCACACAAAGGGCTCGTATGTCAATTTCCTTGCTTAATCCGCTTGCTGGGAATAATTGAATGGGATTCCTTTTGTTTTGTGGCTGTTTGATTTGCTGGGTAGAAGTCCCCTCCTCTTAAGCCTGACCCTGCAAATACTGATGGGCAGGCAGACTTGAGAGAAATGAGAACCAAATCTAGCCCTTTGAAAATGAGCCTTCTCTGCAGAGGCAAAAAGTCTTGGTTGGAAGTACTAATGATTGTCATTTCTCACATCCCAGGTGCTTTATGAACACTAAGGCACCTAAGCTGTGATATCCTGTGCTGCAAGCTGGTCGTGATAAGCTCTGTGACACTTTGGCAAAAGCCTGGAGTGACTCTAATACTGGAGGCTGTGTTGCTTTAATGTGGGCAGCCTCTCCCAAGAAAGCTGAAATTCAGAGGCGTAGTAGTGGGGAATGGCCTTTAAAGGAGACCTCTTCTGTCAGAAATTGTTTTCCTGATTCTGCATAGCTGCTGGTAGTTCTGTTTAAAGCCTCGTTGGTCCAAACGTGTGTCATCACCCTGGTATAAGATAAATGTGGTGGTTTAAGGTGGGCTCAGAACCACAGAGCTTCTGTTCACACCAGCAGTTTTCAGCTTCTCCCTCCTCTGCAGCACACAGACATGTCAGATCACTTTGCACAACTCCCATCATGATTCTATGATCCCATTTCCTCGATGGCCTCTGCACTTATTGGATCCTCAGGGCATGGACAGAAATATTGTGACAGAAAAACGAGACAGGAGCAAGAGCTACTTGGAATCCTGTGGGGAAAAATGCATCCATGAACTCTTGTGTAGCCTTTGGGGTTGGCTGGTGATGTATCCAAACTCTGAGTGTGCACACAGAGGCCTATTGCTATGACAGTTTGTAATAGGAAAGAAAACATATGATGTGTGATGCTCCAGGGACATGCCATGGGTCTTATTGGACATGACATACTGAGAGATGGAGACTTTTTTTCCTGTTGTGAGCATCTAATCGTAATCAATTTACAGCTGCTCATTCAGTTAGTAGACAATTTTTCCCCTTTTATAACGTAAAAATACTGGATACGAAGTCTGTTTACACATAGTCAAAGTCGGGATTCAAACTCCAGCACTTCTCTTTAATGAAAGCAAGTCAAAAGCCTGTGTCCAAAGACTCTGTTCTGGGATAGGCTTGAGAGCTTTCCCTTCTCTCGTCCCTCCCAGTCAAGTCCAGTCAAACTGAATATTTTCCTGCAAACAAATTAAAGTTTGCCTTCTCTTTCAGTCTAGATGCAGAAAGTTAGTGACTCTGTTGCAGAAGAGCTGGTGTGGTCCTGTTCATAAGGAGTAGGAAGTTTTGTCATGTGAAAACATTGGTGACATAGCGGGATGTTGCACACAACCCAAAGTGCCCATAAATTAAAAATCATGTTGACATGTGAAAAGTGGAAAAATATCAACAGAAGAAAGATAGGATTTTAAAGATTTAAAGATTTAAAGAACTCCAGCTGTAAACATTGTCAACAAGAAGATTGAGAAGTGTCTTACTTGCAGTGTGCAAGCACTTCATGGGAATAAGGTACAGGGTATTAAACAGCTCTGAATTCAGCAATAGAAATCATACATTGATGTGAGAGCTGAAAGGTGACACAGGACAAAAGCAAGTTAGAAACTAGCAGTGAAAGTGAAAAACCCCTGGGGCAAGCTGCTGAGGGAAGGTGTGGATTTTCCACCTCTTGGTGTCTCCAGCTTCTTTCTGGAAGCCTTCTGGAAAATACTTCCATTAAATTCAGCAGCACTGACTAGATGGGAGTTCAGATTCAGATTAGATGACCAAAAAAGACTATACATCTTCTTATTGAACATGAGCATGAGATGGGACATGGCATTTGAGAGAGGCTCGGAAGACCTGATGCCTTCCCAAGTGTGATGCTGATGTATTTTACAAACCTGGGGAGATCAGTTTTGAGTGATCATCTAAAAAGTTATTCAAGACAGAATATTCACACTGTATTTAAAGATTAAGCACTGAAATAACCAGGCTGATTTCACCACTGTTTAACAGAAGTGAGATCTGCAAACGCTTTACCTTTTTACTGTCCTGAAATAATGTACCTAAATAAAATTTGGATGCTTGGGTTTTTTATACTCAATTAGATAGCGTACTTTTCCCCCATATCAAACTGGCACAACCTGAGTACATCCCACACATTGTGAAGTGTTATATAGGCACTGTAAAAGTCATGCCTACTATTTCACTCTGGGAGCAAACCAATAAATATCTCTTGCAGAAAGTTGCCGTCTGTATGGAACTCAGGCCAGGCCGCCGTGGCAGCTTTATTGTGCAGCCATGCAACATTCCTCCCCATAATATATGTGTGTGTGAGCAGGGGAGAGAGGGAGGGCAGGAGGTAATTATTTCACTGACAGAAAAGATATAGACAGATGCACAGAAGCATTCTGGAACAAAAATGGGGCTGCATCCACTGAAACAACAGATGCTGCCTTGTGAAAATATTTTTTCCATTATAGCTCCAATGTCATCTCCCACTTATCTCTCAGAAGCACAGAAGGAGCTCATTTCAAGGGTACCTATTCTTGCCTGTGGCATTCCTCCTGCCTCTAGCCTCAGAAAAGGGAATGGGTTTTTAACAGGCATCATGGTGGGGGGACCATTTGTCTGCGATTAGGCCCGAGAAAGGAAAGAAACTTTTGTCCGAGTGAAAGGGAAGCTTGTAGTTCATTAAGCGGTGGGGGGATTAGCCGTGTCCAGGGCTCTGCTCTGAACAAGTGCTGGAGAGGGCCGGGAGGGGAGGTCTCTCCCTAAGAACTTTCTTCCTTTTCTCTTCTATTCTGCAGGACTTTAATGGCTTCCCCGCGGTGGGGCATGGTGTAAGTAGGAGATCCTGTCCTTATTAGCGTGCTTTTGCTCCCCCTCCAGCCCAGCCTCCCTTTATCATCCTGCCAGTTCATTGTGGCCTCAGCAAGGACTTCTCTGCCTTGGGATAAGCTGAAGGGAGTGAAAGAAAAGGGGCCGGGGGGAGGGAAGGAGACCTGAAGCAATTAATTTGGGAGCATTCAGGCCTGAGAATGTAGGCCACTCCAGAAGAAACATTCCCCCAAAGAAAGGAGAAACTGCGAACCTTTAACAATGTTTTCTTTCAGGGTTTTGGCTACTGTTGCATAAAACCCTCTGGAGCTTTGATTTTTTTTTTTTTTTCTTCCCCCCCCTCACTGCTAATTTGCCCTCACTGAGTTTCCATAGAAATGTTTCCCTTCGTTAGGAGCTTTTGAACTTCCCCCCAATCCCAAATGCTCGGGAGGCAGAGAGGATTTCTTTTTTTTTTTTTTTTTTTTTTTTTTCATGTATCAGTATTTTCTTGGGTCCAAAGTTTGTACACAGGTAGAGCTCCTTCCATGCTGAACAGGAATCTCACTTGAGCATCAGCCAATGTAGCCAGCAAGCTCAGGGCTCCAGGGCTTGCCTCCTGCTGTTCCGATGGAACATTCCTTTGGCAACCAAAATAGTTCTTGTTCTTCTTGGGGAATATGGCTGAACACAGAGTTAATGCAAGTGAACTGGCATAGAGACTCGTCTAGGGAGCCTGGTTTGCTTTGCTTGTGCAAACACTTGGAAATTCTGGAAAGGTTTTTGTGGCATATGGTGACACCGATTCTGAAGTGCAAACCTCCCTTTCCAGGGGCTTCAGCTCACTGCTTATTCCTCATCTGGAAGAGAGTTTGGAAGTAAAGGTATTGTCAGAGGGCTCGCAGCAAAATAATTATCCTAGAGCCAGCTCCAAGCACAGATGCTCTTGGAGTTATTTCCCCTGGAGCAGTGGGAGTTTTGGTGGGCATGGAGGTCCGGTCTCACCTTCTCACCATGCCAGCTTGAATCCAAAGGCATCCAAACCATTTCGCTTGATGAAAGGGTCATGATTGAGTAATATAAAAAATATCTCTAATAGGAACAAAAAAATATATACCGAAACTCATCAAGTTACAAGATTTGCTTGTACCTTATATGTACCCTCTTGTTATTTCCTGTTCACTAGGGATACACCATGACAGATCTCTAGGAGTAAGGAGATATATGGCTGAACACTGGAAAAATTATACATTTTTTTAAAGAATATCAGAATAGATGGAGGTTGGTTGGTGACGAGGGAGCTGTTTGAGAAAAGTCTGTGTTGCCTGTAAAAGCAGCCATGTGTTTCTCGGGGCTTGCATTTCTGTGCTAAATGCATTCACCACATCACTGAAATACTCAGCATATGCTGCATTTCCACTAGAGATGAGCCACAGCTGAACAACTCATATGTCAATTTGACTGAAGAAATCTGGGCTAATTTTTTACTGTTTTCTCCTACTTTTGGCTGCCAGCGCATTTGCCATGAGATGTTTGGCTTCTTCGTGCACATCTGCCTGGTTTTTTTCCTAGTGATGTAGACGAATAGGTTCATGACTCATTGCAGGAGCTGTTGGTAGTAGAAATCACATTTCAAATATTTATTTTACAGAAGTCCTGCTGTAGCGTGGTGACATTTGTAAAGGTTTGTCAAGTCAAGGAGGGATGCAAACATAGCGTGGGAAAGGGCATCTGCTCTGTGTTGGCATGACATGAATCTACGAAGCTATGAAGGGGAAGAATCTGGGGTAATCATCTCCAGGGAGACTTAAGAGTGGCCTTTCACTACTTGAAGAATGGCTATAAGAAAGAAGGGGACAAACCCTTCAGCAGAGCCTGTTGTGACAGGACTAAGAGGAGATGGTTTCAAACTATCAGAGGGAAGATTTAGGTTGGATGTAAGGAAGAAGTCTTTTACAGTAAGGGTGGTGAGGCACTGGCACAGGTTGCCCAGAGAGGTGGTGGATGTCCCATCCTTGGAGACACTCAAGGTCAGGCTGAATGGGGCTGTGAGCACCTGATGGAGCTGTAGGTGTCCCTGTTCATTGCAGAGGAGTTGTACCAGATGGCCTTTAAGGGTCCCTTCCAACTCAAATGGTTCTATGTCATCTGGAGATCATGAGATCCATAATGAGAGATGTGAGGATGCCTGATAAAGCCAGGAGATCAGCCACACTACCAGCATTTCACTGTGTCAAGCACAAGCAGTTTTAGCAACATCAGGAAGGCTGTAGAAGAACTCAGTTGACCTAAGAAGTGATTTAGACGATCTGATTGATACTGCTGCCTTGTACCACAGTTGGTCCTCAGCCATGGTGTTCCTGGTGTCTCCTGGCCCACCAGAACACTTTAGAGCTCTGCTTCTTTGGAAAATGACCTTTCGCAGCCTGAGAAGGGCAGCAAGGCCATTTGTATGCAGTGGCCTGTGGTTAGAAGTGTGGGTGCCAAATTCTTGGCTCAAGCACTTGTTTAGCAGCCGAGTCGCCTGTTTCTGTCTGCGGGCAGGAATTAGGCATATGAACTGAGCATATTATCAGGAATGCTATCTTCACTTGTTTTCTTTATTTCTCTTTTCACTTCCTTTTTGGCCAAGGTTAATTCAGACCTCTCATGAGCTCCCAGTGGAATGATTGGAGAATGTGTCTTGATATTTTCCTAACAGTTTTCCAAGCAAAAGCTGCTGGTACAAGCAGCCACAAGGCTCATACTGGCAATCAGCAGCTCTGACTTCCAGTATCTTACCACAGGGCAAGCCATAAAACAGGAGGTGGTGGGTAAACCGAGAATAAAATTGTGATGGGGAGAGCTAGAGGCAACATCTGCCTTTCCCATCAGGGCAAAGGCAGAACTGCTACCCCTTTTATTTTTAGCAGCTTGATTTGAAACCATGTGATATTGCACTGAGTTAGAGTGGTCACTGAAATGGCTGTTTTGGCAAGATGCTTTCTTCCTGGAGCCTTGACTCAACAGAGTGGGGCTGAGCTGTGCCTGGACCTGAGCCCACATCTCATCCCTGCTGTCCATCCTGCACTGTTCTCAGCTGCAGATTTTGATTCATAGCCTGAAGAGAGAAAAGTTACTTTTTAATTGTGAATGGAGTTAATCACTTAAATAAATTGGAAACCCACTCAGATTTTAGCACAGAACTCACTCTGCATATTTTTTTTCAGTTATTACAAACCTAGATCCTAGTTCTCTCTTCCCCACCCCCGTCTGTGTATTCATTGGTATTTCTGGGTTTTAGTCTGGTCCAAAGGCAAAAATGCTGAGCGGTAATAAAAATCAAGGCTAATGCACCATAATATTGAGTCAAGTGACTTGTAAAAATTCTTCCTTTAGTTTCTGTTAGCTCACACACAGAATGTTCAGAAGATTTTACCGCAATATTTGCCATTGCAACATGCTGTTATTATGACAGCTTTTAATTTTAGCAATCTCGAGAATCTCCTTGGCAACTGTTTTTGGGTTGTCTACTCAAGTATGCTAGTGCTTTTATTTTTGTTTAATTACTGCACACATAGTTCTGCTTTAATGCTGTTTTTGTTTCATGACATGGAAATTTTTATTTGAGTGAACTCAAACATATGAGCAGTTTATTTGCTGATGTATATATTGAGAAATTTAGAACCAGGAATCTTGGAGCCAAAACCATGTGTTTGCCAAGTGAATTGAGATTCGGCTACAACGTGATTTAAATGAGATAGTTATGTGTGACAAATCTTCATGGGCAGACCTTCAGGACCCTCAGATTAATTTGTCTGAGTGAATGCTTATTTTTCAGAGTTTCATGCAAACCATGGAGGTGTAGTTAAGGTGATCACCTAACTCTCTGCAGAGGGGAATGCTTTGCTCCCTCCTGCTCCAGATCATCCATCCCCTTCTGTCCTTTTGGGTAAATCTCCTCCATGCATCCAAGCTGCTGAATTAGTTACTATCACTTCGTCTATTTTTTTTTATCACTTATTACTTTCATAGAATCACAGAATGCCTGGGTTGAAAAGGACCACAATGATCATCTAGTTTCAACCTCCTTGCTATGTGCAGGGTCGCCAACCAGCAGACCAGGCTGCCCAGAGCCACATCCAGCCTGGAAAGTACTTTGAAAGTAACTTCCATCATTATTCTAAATCATCCAATTCCTCTGTTTCTGTTTACCTTCACAGAATCACAGAATCAGAGAATGGCCAGAGTTGGAAGGGACCTCAAAGATCATGAATCCCCAACCCCCCTGCCACATTCAGGGCCACCAACCTCCCATTTGATACTAGACCAGGTGGCCCAGGGCCCCATCCAGGGACAGGGCATCCACAGCCTCTCTGGGCAGCCTGTTCCAGCACCTCTCCGCTCTCTCTGTAAAGAACTTCCCCCAGTATCCAACCTAAATCTTCCTTCTCTCGACTTAAAACCATTTCCCCTTGTTATCTACCCTTTCAAAGAGTGAAGTTCCTTTCACTGCTATCTCAATCTCCACAGAGCTCATTGCTGCACTTCAGCGGTCAGTTTAGGAAAATATCAGCATGCCTGTGATTTTATAAGGACTCTGCAATGCAGAAATTGGATATATTTGTGTCCAAGTAAGAATGACAAGGGCTGAAATGCATGGAAACATTTTAATCCAGTATGTTAATAGTTCTTTTCTGTCTCAGAGATGTCTTTTTCCTACTCAAAAGAAATAGAATGCAAAAAAAGTTATGATTTGATCTATTTGAAAAGCCTTCTCTGGTTTAAGAGCAGAAATTGACCATGACAACTATCCATGGAAGGTATTTGTCAATGCCATTATGCAGAACTCTGAAAAATGCCATTTTTTCTGGTAGGCTGTTATCAGGAACAGTTATGTTTTTTTGCCTAAAGACTATTACTTCTATTGTTTTTGAACTTTACACCAGACATACTCTATCACAAAAATAATCACTTGTCCTGCGACAAAATAAACCATTCCGTTTCTTTCTTTTTTTTTTCAAGGCACCTCATTATCAACTTTGGAAGGAAGTTGAATTTATAAAAAGATAAGTCATGTAAATAAGCTGGAAAAAATCTAATGAAAGTCCTTTGTCTTCTTTGGCAAGCACAGCTCCATTAAGCCACGATTCTCCTTTGAAGCTTCAGTTACCTGACTTACCAGAGCTGGAGCACAGGAAGAAATGCCTAATATTTCTGAACAGTGCGCATATGTGTGTGTAAGGGGAAGTTGTTACTTTTGAAAAAAAGGGAAGTCTGAGCACGTTTACAGATTGCAGTTTTATTGTTTTGGCCATCTGTTTAAAATCACAGGATGAAATTTATCCCTGATGTATCTCCATCATAAGAAAGCAGAGGAGCAGTGCCAATAAATGTATAATCCCAGTGCAGTAGCTTCAGGGGTGCACATCCCCGTTCCCTTTCCTACACGCACAAGGGTGGGTGTACCTCAGCCTTGGATTCACACGTGTAGAAATTCAGATCCCCCATGCTGCTTTTCTTTTGTGCGCATCAAAATCGCTGCACATTACTCCCACAACAGCACTTTCCAGACTGTACTGCTCAGGATACCTGTGTCCTTTTCAGTGCTGTTCTTCACCATCGTGCTTACATCACTTAGAATCATAGAATGGAATCATTAAGGTTGGAAAGGACTGCTAAGATCATCAAGTTCAACCGTCAGCTGCCAATTCCAGCTTCTACCCATTCAGAGATAAATGTGAAGTTCCTCTCTCTGTTTTCTGGGTATGCCCCAGTGCTGTCACCATTGTAATGGAGTGATGGCAGATGCAATCAGAATGGATACCAGGAGGAGCGGCATCCCTTTGCCACGCTGCTCCTGTGTGTCTTAGGATAATGTTAGGCTGAGTAAATCAGAATAACTCTGGAATCTGGAGTATTTGGGTAAAATCATAGAATCATAGAATGGCCTGGGTTGAAAAGGACCACAATGATCATTCAGTTTCAACCCCCTGCTATGTGCAGAGTCACCAACCAGCAGACCAGGCTGCCCAGAGCCACATCCAGCCTGGCCTTGAATGCCTCCAGGGATGGGGCATCCACAGCCTCCTTGGGCAACCTGTTCCAGTGTGTCACCTGGAGAGATGTTCTAATGGTCTTCCTCTGAGCTCAGGTAGACTCCAGGATTTGCCACAGCAAGCTGTAGGACTTGCAGCAGGAAGACCTGTCCACCTCCTCCCAAATGGCACTTCTTCAGGCTGCAGTCAAGCATTCAGCTGATGTACTTTTCTTACAAATGGTTTTAATCCTTCCAAAAGCCCTCCCCATCATACTGGGTTGTGTAAATAACCTAAAAGATGAGGGCTAAAAACATGGATTTTCTGTTCTTCGTTGGAATGCTACTCTGGTGTAACTGAGAAGAGAATTCGACCTGCTGTATCCGCTTTTGCAAAGTTCAAACCGTAATTCCAGGGCAGATTCTAATCTGTGCCTCTCGCTCATATTTCACTGAAGCTCTCAAAAAATACATGTGCTGCAGACTGGAGTGCAGCTAGTGACTATTATCTGGCCAGAAGGGTCTTCTGGCAAAAAAAAAAAAAAAAAAAAGAAAAAAAAAGATAGTGATCAAATTGCTGAAGTGAGCAACTGATGGATGTTTTGAGTCTTTAATTTGTTTTTCTTTGCTTGGAAAAGCAGAACACTTTTGTCTTTAGAGCTAAAGGTGGTTATTGATAGTGCTACTTAAGTGAGCAGAATAAAATGCTTGCAATGACAGTTATCAAAGGTTAGGTCCCTGGAGATAAAAAGCATTTGTGTGCGTATGTGCTCCAACCCAGTCTTGCTATGGGCCCACATAAAGTATACAACAATGTGCTTCCCTTCTGAACTTTTTTGGGACATGGTATGGAAAGACTGTAGCAGTCTTCATGAAGTCAAATCCCAGATGGGTATTGGTTTCAAAGGGAACGATGACTAGCCAGTATGTTAAATATTTTAATTCAGTAAAGCCTCCTGTTCTCCTTGATGTTTGCTAAAGTTACGTTCAGCAGCTGTAGAGGAGAATGTGCACAAGAAACCAAAGGAGAATCCTGTGTCCTCTCTCCTCTTGCCCAACCAATAAATTTTAGCACTGAGTAGGCAGTCACAAGCCCTCCTCACCTTGGCCATGGGGTTGGGAGATGAGCAGCGAGGAGCTCGGATGGAGCTGTGAGCAGCTGGACCAGGTGCTCTGAAATGTCGCTTGAGGGGCTATTAACATAGTGAAGGCTTTTGAAGGCTCCAGAAGTGTTTGTAGCATAATCCTTCCGCTTTTTTCCTGCAGCACTCCACGTGTTGTCTCTATTGGACACTTGTGCGGATGAAGCCCACCACATGCATAGCTCAGGAGACAAAAATTGGAGTAGGTGCCTAAAGGCAGGCAATTGGAGATAATTGCTGCTTGTGCTCAAAGCCTGATACAGGCAGTCTGACCTGCCCTGTTTTTAGGCTCACTGAATTTTTCCCAGACTCCTGTGTCACCTGGGTCTGGGCAGAACTTCTTGAAAGATGAGAAATTAGCAATAGTGAAGGAGAAGGGTTGTTTTGGAAGGGTTGCTCACCCTTCGCGCTGACAATACTTTCTACAATATTAGGGAACAATCTTTTCTACAATGTTAGGTTGGCAGCAATTTCTGGAGGAGAGGACGGTTTTTGAAGTCAGCCAATACAACAGTGTTTTCTCCAGCACAGCTGCCCTGGCTTTTGGTTCCTTTTGCCTCCTTCTGCTTCTTTACTTTGAGAGTGGTGAGGTGCTGGAAGGCTGCTGAGAGAGGTTGTGGATGCCCCATCACTGGAGATGTTCAAGGCCAGACTGGATGGGGCCCTGGGCAGCCTGGTCTGGTATTAAATGTGGAGGTTGGTGGCCCTGCTTGTGGCAGAGGGGTTGCAGATTCATGATCCTTGAGGTCCCTTCCAACCTGGGCCATTCTGTGATTTGCTATTTTTTGGCTTCTTTCAAACTTGTCCAAACTTCCCTTGCTCAAGTTGTGAATCAGGGTCTTTATGACCCGCTCAGATTATCCCTGTGGATTTAAGGCAAATCTGTGGGACTTCTTGACATGTAGCTGACTTCTCATTGACTCCACGCTCTGAACACCTCCCTGGCTCTGGTGGCATTTATTGGCCAGACTGAAGTGAAGGAGGGATGAAGCTACTTCTCATGCTGAATATGCAATAGTTAAGACATAAAAAAAAAAAAATACCTTTTTTCTCCAGTGCTATTAATAAGCCTTAAAATGCTCTCAGCTTTGCACTACAGGTGTCTGTGAGTTTGTTTGGTCGGTTATGAGGCATTTAGCTCATTCTCCAAGAGCATCTCTTTTACCTTTCACAGGGCAAAGCTCAGATGTGTCATTATGCACTACCTGTGGCTGGTCAGATAATTTTCCCTTTACAGCAATTTTTTTCAATGCTGATTATTTGATCGGCTTGTTTCTTTTCATTGTAATTTATTGCCAGTTATGTTTTTCTTGTTCAGAAGCAGTAATGTATGACATAAAAGCCTGCTTTCCTCTGCCTCCTGGGTCGTGCTTGTCAACTGTGTTCACTCATTGCTGCTGTTTTAATAACCGGTTCCTGCTCTCAAATCTTGAAGATGTATGATTAAAAAAAAAATCCAGCAGCCAAGACCCACAGTGAAATGCAGAGATTTTGCTGGAAAAGCCAAACCTGCTACTTATGTTTCACCTTAAGGGGATGGTGAAGGTGTGGAAAAGATTATATTTGTTATCTGCTCCCTCTCTTTGCACAGAGTAAGGCTATCTGGACAAGTAAATCCTCACCCTTCTGAGAAAGTTTATCTTCAAACCCAAGGATTTTCTATGTATGCCCATTCACTTCAAACCAAGCACTGTTTGATCTGTTTCCACTGGCAGTTTGCATCTTTGTTTCTGCTGCAGGCTCATCTCCCTTTTTATCAGTAGGCATGACGGTAATGGGTCGAAAGTTGGGCTAGATGAACTTAGTGGTCTTTTCCAAATTTAATGATTCTACAATTCTATGACTCTATGAATTGCCCATGCTTGGGTTGTTTCACACTGTCCACCATTGTCTCCAGGTATATTTTTTGCCAAGTACGGATTTTGGCAATGATGAAGATTATTTGTTATATGAAACAGCAAGAAAGCAACGTAAGGCCAGGTGGAATTTCTCTTGCATGGGGTGCTCCCTCTCCATTAGCACATGGGAGTTCACTCAGGTGCTGTCTGATTTTGTGGATGATGTTGGAAGCTTTAGTTAGATGACAGAAGCACAAACCATTGTCGGCTTACCTGCTGCGTGCAGACAAGCAATCATGTATTTTGAAGAAAAAAAAAGTTTCCTTTTAAAGCAAAAATCTGTAAGAACTTGGGCCACTGACTGTGTGCGCAGCTCGGGATTTATCACAGAGGTCGCTGTTTGTTAATCTCACAAAAAAAAAACAAAACAAAAAAACAACACCAAAACAAACAAACAAAAAAACCCACCAAGAAGGTATAGATCAAATCAGGGGTGAAAGAACTCACACAAATAACCTATGTAGCATATGTTGTCCTACGGCAACCTTTTACTAAACAGATGGTTTTGCATCTCTCACTGCTTTTCTTTGCACTGCTGCTGTTAACAAGGCATTTCATCTTTCTCTCTGGTAATACCTATGTGCAGTTTAGGTGTGAGTTAGATTTGGTTTCAGGCAGAAACTTTGAAGGATGAAGTTTGTAATTTTATCCAGGTTTTTTTGCTATGTAATCTGTATTGTATCCTACAGCTTGTGTTTCCTTTGTTGGGTTTTGTGTTGTTCTTTTTTTTTTTTTCCTGTGGCATTGCTTCAGTCTCGTCCATGTAATCCCTTCTTATATAATGGAAAACACTTCAGCCTTTCAGGGAGAAGCTATTAAAGAGAAGTTTCAGGTTCTTGGTTCTTTCAGTATTCTTGTCTATCCGTAAATATTAAAGTCCTCCATCCATTAGACTTTGAAACCAATGAGCAGCTTAATTGGCTTTAGTGTACTTTGATAGTAGTATAAGCTTGCTGTCATGCTGTATAGGTTGTTAAAAGGAGATTGTATTGAGTTTTTCCTTTAAAAGCATCCCAGCATTGCTCTTAGTTCTTACTAATTCCTTGTAGTGGGAACCTACTGTGCAACTGGTTGTAGACAGTTGAAAAACCCCCTTGCAATGAATAAAAGCAGACAGGACAGAATTAATATTAACATAGATAATTTGCTAATTTTTACTTCGAGGCATTGGTAAAAGCTGAGAAAAGGTCAGCTTCCCTGCACCTCATTCAACCGGTTGTTGCTGAGCACACCAGCAACTCCCTTTTCAGGACAGCAGAAACAGTGTATGTATCTGAAAGCCTTCCTTGTAAAAATCAGTTTGCCCATTGCTATGGAGCAACTACAGAGAAGCTGTTTAACAGTACAAACCCCACATTGTATGTGAGATTAGAACAGGAAATATGGGATTGCAAGTTGAAACTGCATGGTAAATTTAAGTGAGTTATACACACTGACTAAAACAACATGCCTGTCTATCTGCGTCTGCACTTCTAGCAGAGGGGCTCACAAATGGGCTGCAGTTATCCTCATGTTACTCCCAGTTGGTGGGAACCTGCTGCACCTGGTTTCACAGATGAGGTCTAGGCCCATCAGCAGGGAAAGTTGCCTCGGTGCTGGAGGAACGCCCCGAGCTCAGCTCAGGGCTCATCTGCTCTGCTCCTCCTTCTTAGAGAAAGGATGTGAAGAGAAAAAGGGCTCTGATAAGTTTGAGCTAACAGCTCCCTGAAAATCTCTTCTGATAGATGTCTTCTGCACAGTGTTCATATGGCATGTTTATCTTGGAGGCAGGTATGTGTTCCCCGGCCTTATCATCATCTCCAAATCAAATTTTTAACTTTTTTTCTAAATCAGTAGCTAAAAAGTTCTTTTCACTTTGTTGTGCTTTTCATTTTTGTAAGAAAGCTAATGAGAACAATGACCTGCTTTCCAAGGCTTTATTTTTTTCTGCTGCCAAGTTTAACCCATTGTCTATAAAAGAGAAAATTTCATTTTTCCACTGAGTAGGAAAAAACACAACGACTGCAATGGATAAAGTATAATTAACTCTTGTCTGGAGGAGATAGCACTTTAAACCCACTGCAGTACTTTCCCTGTGGAATAAAGCAGCAGTAGTATTAATCCAGGCCAAACATTGAATTTTTATGATCAGTTGTGTTATTACTGCAGTTGTAGCATTTTTATAGCCAGAGCAGAAAGCTTCTGAAATTAAGGTGACAGATAATCTTAAGACTGCTGGGCATCAGCTCACCATTGATGCTATAGGAAGGAGGAAGCATTCTGCCCTCTGCTCTGCTTTATACAAAATCAACGCCACATCTCCATTTGTGGGAAGTCTTCATTTGGAATATCTGTCACTTGAGTAATGCATAGAAATGGAATAGAAGCAATTAAAAACTTAATCCTAAATTCCGCCATCTTCACCTTAGCAGACGAAGGAAAGTTTTTGGTGTGGGTCTCAGTGATTATGAAGTTTGCATTTCAGTGCACTGGCAGTGTGGTTGCACCTGCTCTTGCTTCTGAAAGGACAACCTGGTGCATCCAGGGAGCTGCAGGTTGGGCAGGTGGACTTGGCAGAGCTGTCCTCCTCAGGGACAGGAGAACCTTTTGAACGCTTGGTTGGGACAAAAGTGGGCAGATTTCAATGGTGGTAATGGATGTCTGCCAACTGAGCTGAGCACCGTGGGTTATACTGGGCCAACTCTCTCTGTGCATAAGTAAGTCTTGCAGAAGGAGATTATGCTAGTTGGAAATGCTGGGAAATGATGGTTACACCAACCAGAAGTCAAATTAAGAAAGATTCATGTGTAGGCTGATATCATTTTCCAACAGTATAATTTTTAAATGCTCATAGAGCAAAGCCAGAACAGTTAAATCCCACTGAGCTTGTGTTCCTTGCTTCCCTGCTGTGTTATCTCAAAGGGAGCTTGCCAAATCACTCAACTTTCCTCTCCCTGCATGGAAGTCTGCTGGGGCTGTTGCTAATACTGGTTTCAGGGCATATGGATACGGGATCTCCAGACTTCGGAAATACATCAGACAGCAGGTCTGAGTCCAGGAGTTTGCTGTAAAAACAGTGACTAATCTCTACCCAGATGTGATTGGTTTGGAAGCATACAGGGATATGTAATCAGGTTTCCTTGCAGCAGGCTGGTGATTGTGCAGTGAGATATTTGGCCAGTGCATTACACATCATGTTGATACGGGAAAGTCCTGATTGCTTGAGATCCAGGCAGTTCAGCAGGGAGATGCAGGAACTTGAGCCATTTATTTCTAATAGAAATCTCAGGGATGTGATCCCAAAACCCAGTTGAGATGAGTTCCACTTTCCTTCTGAACAGGAATGGATTTGTAGCTAAAAGACTTCCTACATCGTGTTTGGCACAAGGGTTTTGTTTGCCTTTTATCAGCTTTTCCAGCAGAAATAAGGACAGATCTATATCAACAGCACTGCAAAAACCTGGCTGCTGCCATTTGGTTTGTACTCTTGGGTTATTTGAGCCTCCAGCAGCAGCCATGAGATGCAAAGCAGAGGTTGAACACTCACAATGCAGTACTTCCCACATCACGGGCTTCATCACAAGGGCTTGTTTCTTCTCTTGGAAAACGTGGCTTAACTCAAAACATTCTTCTCCTTGGGTTCTTCTCTCCTCTTTTGGTGGGTATCCTTTGGAGCACCTCCTCTCCTGCATTCCTCCCATCCCAGAGCCATGCTGCTGCCCTTATTCCTGTTCGGATTGCTGCAGCCTTTCCTCCTCCCCACAGCATTCATGTGTCCCAGAGCAGGGTTTACCCCAGGCTTCCCATTGCGTCGGCCTCTGTACTGCTGCCAGACGATACTCGTACTATATGCTGTGGGGTGATTCTCTCAGCCTCTGGAATGAATTATTTTATTGCTGCCAGCTTGTCAGAGAAATCAGCTTGAAAGCTGAGCCAGAGAGAGGTCCTCGGAGCAACCAATTCAAAACAGAAGCAAGTCAACAGCAAGCAAAATAAATAGGGGAATGCATCGGCTGGATAATGTGAGCACCAGTTTATAGGGGAATTTCAAAAGAACCAATTAGACCTCAATGGGGAACCAGGTTTTATATTTAAACCTTATAAAAACACACATCACGACATTCTAATTAAGCGCTGTTGTTTCCCAGGTTTTGTGTTTTAAGGGTATAGCTTTCTGTTTAACTGCTGTCCTTGTAAAGAGTTGGCATGGCTGGGGACATTTTTCTCATCTTGGTTACCTCGCCAGGAATTTGCATTCCTGCCCTATGCCTGCACTTTGGTGTGCATGCTGCCACTGAAAAGGCTGTTAGTCATAAATAAAAGAACAATATGACCACAAGCACCCCATGCTGAGGAAGAAGAAAGGCAGGAGTAAAATAATATGACAAAGAAAATCAGAGACCAGATAATTTATCCACCTCTAATTATTTCTGGGCCAGAATGGAGTATTTCAAATAGTAAAAAAGCAATTTTTTTTTTCTTCCTCTTTATTTATTTATTTTTTGCCTGTGATTTCAAACAATTTGCCTACTAAAATTTTGTTTAATTTTAGTTGGCTCTTTGTCAGGAAAAAGATTACTGAAGGTCACTTACCAGCACTATGGAGTCAATTGCGTTTGAATACATTCCTGAAGCAGAGGAACTGTTTTTTTTATGCATTTCTGACACTTTCAGCCATCCAGACTTCTATGTCTTGAATGAAAACACATCTCAGGTGTCACATTAATCTGGCTGGTATGAGATTATGGCTTGCCAGTTGCTGATTTTGGAAATGAATGCTTGGTTCTTTTAATTGACTTCAGCATAAATAGTAAAAATAGGCCACAGTGGCACAGTCTTTCAGAAAAAATCTACCCTTGGTTAACAAAATGGTACCCTAGAAGTGTGAAATTTCATAGTATTAATGAAAACTGGAGAAATTACTAGGAATGTTCTCACAGGATGGAGCTCCTCATTCAGGATGTATGGCCGCAGGGACTGCACAGAGAGATCTTGTGGGATCTCTTCTCTTGAATGCATCTGCAGTGCTGTGAACATTCCTCCACTGCAATCTATGATGTATTTATAACATTTGCATGTAATCCACCAGACAGGGCCTGTGCTATAGAGCGTGGGAGTTTCGGGCCCTTGGGATTTGTGAGGTTGCAAATGCAGGAGCTGGAGGCAGTTGGATTTGTGGCATGGCTGGGGGTTTCCCTGGCACTACGAGAAGTGAACAGTAAGCCCTGAGCGTGCTGCAGTCTGCCTTCACACAGGATCTTCTCACAAGGTTTCGATTTCCAAGGCTTTGGTGATTTTTGGCCTTGTAGTGCTCCTTTTAAGCTGATCTTCCACAGTCTTTCAAGGTTCACCCACAAGTCGTAACTACCCCGGAGAATAACAGCACATGGATGCAATGAAACGCATTCATAAAAGTGCTTGGTTTTATATTGATGGGACTTGAGATGCTTGTTATCTCCGAGCAGGATTTAGAGGGACATAAATGTAGCATCTCATCTTTACACATCCATAACTCCTTCCATCAAAAAATCCCGAAGCATTTTACGCACAGATGTAACTGGATAATACAGCCTGTTGTCTGTGTGGCATCTCTGACATCAGTTAACATCATTCTAAGCCATATGCCAGGGTCTAGAGTATTCCCTGAAGAATTTTACATAGGAGGAATACATGTAAATAGAGTATCTGGCAATCTATGAATGGCTCACAGGATTTTAATCAACTGCGCAGATTTAAAATTGGCATTTAAATCCTCTCACATCTGTTGTTTAAAATAGCCAGCAGCGTGTGGGATACATTCAGTGTGTAATATTCATATGAGAATGTTAATAACAGTATACATTATGGCCATGAAAAATAATGTATGTAAATGCAGTTACTCATAACAGTAAGTATTTAGAAGTTTTGGAGAAAGCTCTGTTTAGTTGTGAATATTTTCCCCACAGATTAAGGTAGGGTAGGTTCTTTGTAGTTTGAATGAGGGCTTAGATGTTCTTGTTTGCACCCTGAGAGGGAAGTGTGGCTTCCAGCGCTCTCCAGGATCGGTCCTTATGGGGTAACTCACATAGAAAGCCAATAAACTGCACCTGCTTTAGCTTCTAAATATCAGAGGTGGTGAAAAAAGTTCTTTATGGATCATCGAGGCAAGGTCATAGGTGGCAGCCAACTCTGATTTGGTGCTACCCAGCTCTGGTTCATTCATAGCCACTGGATTTGATCAGCATCCATTTTCTCATTGCGTTTGAGTGGTCTTCATGACTGTTAACTATTCCCAAAATAGATTTACTACTGCAGATTCTCTGCTACTTTATCTCAGCAAAGTCTTTCAAAGAGGCACAGGGTATGAAGCACAGGGGTGACTTATGCCTCTGGATTCAGCTGTGACTGTTGGGGAGAGCTGCACCATCGCTCTCTAAAAAATGCAGTAACTGCGACTAAGGACCCAAATGCCTTCGAATGCCACCTAAAAAATTTTTGCATGTATTGTTAGATGGCTCCTGACTGTGGTTCCTTTCTGGTTGTACTCTGGCTGCCGTTCTCTTACACTGCTGGTCATGTGCTCAGAGAGGGATTTAAAAAATGAACAATAAATCACAAAAACACACAAGGGAAGTTAATTCCATCCCACAGGAATGACTGTGCTACACTAGTCATTGTTTTGAAGTATGTTTTAGAAATTTGTAATGACAGCATTGCGAATATAGAGTTAATTGTGGAACAACCATTTTTACAATTTGTGTTTTACCCCACATGGAAAGCTACAATTTACTCCATGTAATTAGGTTAAGTTTAATTCTGGCAAGACGTAGGCCTGAATTATCCAGTGTAATATACTGTAATCCTCACGTTATTTGAGGTGCCAAGTATTCCATTTGTTTTGGGAGCCAGCAAAATTGCCACTTGTCCAGAGTTGTTCTTGGACAGAATTGTGAAAGTGGTAACGTTTTGCTCCTTGCTATTATTAGTCAGACAATGACCAGATATGTATGCAGCATTCACTGAACATCATGGAGAAGGTGTAAGGCACTGCAGTAATAAAATTATGTATTTGACAGCCTATGGAGAGAATATCAAATGACTGCTTGACATCGTCAGGCACTGAGGGTACTTTGTATTTTCATGATCAGAACCCAAAGTTCCAGTTTTTTTTTTAGTTTCTTCTCATGCTGAAAACTATAGTGATCAGAGAGAGTGTGAAAAGCCAAGGTTACATCACTGCTGTATTGCTATTGCACTGCTCCATATCGCTTTGTTAACAAAAGTTAAATCAATCTTGAACACAAAAACCTAACAAAATTTGATTTTCTTCTCCACTCTTTCCAATGCCTTTTTTATACTATCTATCTTAGTAGTTTACCCGTGTCCTCTAGAAAGTTCATTTATCGAAAGATATTTGATATTGTTCAGAGACCTGTAGCTTGTTGAGGTGATGACGGTTGCAGATGACATCATTTATGAAATCCTATTTATTATGCGTGGACTGTTTTGTGAAATCTCTTTTGTGAGATCTCTTTATTCCTGAAACTTGAGGCAAAAGATTCATACCAGTGTTCCGTGTCTTACTGAATATAACTAACAACTTAAACACTCCTATTTCTATATGTTCTTTTAAAGTCCAGTTGAAAACCATCATCTTCTACCCATTTCATAGCACTTTTAACACATACAGGTGCTACTATTGAAATCAAAGTTTAACTTAATATGCTATTGATGGATCTTGATGAGGTGTGAGTTTCTGCCTCAAGCAAAGAGACAGGGGACTCAGTTTTCCCATCAAAGATGTTAAGTAGCAGTTCTCTCTGGGGCTTAGCTTCCTTTCGTAATAGTTCTACTGCATAGGATGCTTAATTTTCTTCTATAGGAGATATTTTCCCTTTACATCAATAGACTGTGAAATATGCAAGCCGAAAAATGATGTTTAAATAATTTTCATACTGGAATTGAAGAAACAGCTGGATCCACATTCCTATCTGTATCATTCAGAATTGCAATTCCCAGTTCATTGTGATGGATTAGGTAATTCCACACCAAAGAATTAGCTCAGTGTTTGGAAGGGTCAGGACTGTATGATTGATTATTTTTGTTTGATCATGAATACCATCTAAAAATAGTCATTGCACTCAGTCACTGACATGTCTGACTTCTCTTTCCTAGCAGCCCCTCTGGAAATTTCTGGGACCTGGCTGTTTTGACCACATGAAAGTTCAGGGAGATTCAGTACGTATCAGTGATGTTCATACACATCTCGGTAAAGGAAATAATGAACATCGATCAACACTACTAGGAAGGGGAAGGATAGAGATAATTTTATGTGAGGAACAGTAGCTGCGTAGTAGTTAAAATAGAAAGCTGAGAGCCAGGTCTTAGCAGTTTATCCTTGGCTCTGCTCTTCTTATCATTAACCTTGCATTAGTCCTTTTAGTGGCATGTCTCCCTCTCCCAACCCTAAGTTTAGGATTGTTGAAGATGGAATTTTGGCCAATGTTCTTGGGTGGAGCGTTCATACCACCTCATTTTTGGCACCCATTGTACGTGGCTGAGGACCCCTCCATCATCCCTTTGCACTCAGGGAGAAGAGGTAGATGTCAACCTGACCTTCTCCTCCTCACTCCTAACTTGAATGCTAATTTCTAAAAGAGAGACTATTTTAAAAATATTTACTTGTCAGACAACAGAGTAAACCAAGTGAAACATGCCTTTTTTATAAACTTAAGGTAAGTAACAAATGATTCATTAATGTAAGTAATGAATGCAACAAAATTATTATAAATTCAGATATCAGACTGATTGATAGTATAAATTAAACTTAGTTTTTCAACTCTATGGATCGTTGAGAAATCCTCATCATTCCCCTAGCAGGCCAGAATGACTGCAGCCTAAAAAAATATTATTGGCAAACTTTAATATACTCTGCATCCACTCCATGCTTGCAATACTGAGACAGAAAACCTTGAACAGGGACTGTCTTTTGCTCTGTGTGTGTGCAGTATTTAATATAATGGGAACCTGTCTCTAAGAAATCCTTAATATTGCTGTGGTACAAGTAATGATTAAAAAATACTGGAAGATATTCTCAAGTTATTCAAGGGCTGGAGGAGTTGATTGGTAACTGCTGTCTGCTTGGTGCTGCTATTTCATACCCAGAAAATGCTGGTGACAAGGCAGAAGCCTAACCACTTGTCTTGTTCTCTGATTTCTTTGCCCTTTCATCCTCACCAGCAGTAGATCAAGAGCGTAACCGCAGACTGGTGCCTGCGGTGCAGAGCTCTGGGAGCTACTGTCTGTGTATATTGGAGCATGCTGATAGAAAAAGTAACCTCAACAACAACAACAACAAAAAGGAAGAGTTATTTTCTTGTCTCTTGTGGAATGGAGACCTGGATGCAGGCGGGAGGTCCTGGTGTCTGGAGAAGTCTGCTTGGCTGAAGGGCTCTGATTGCCTTTGTAATTGTTATAATGGTAGGTCAGAGAATTGCAGTGGTTCCGTGATGACTCCAGCCATTGCCCCTTGTGGTTCTTTGTGTGGTTACAGCAGTAGATTGAGCATCCTCGTGTGCAGATGTTCCATGGCTGGGAATGTCTCAGATGATTTAGTGAGTTCTGTGGGTAATAATGGGCCACAAAGAGCAAGGGAAGAACCCAATCTTCAGGAAGGCTTTTTCCTCTACAGCGGTATGGAAAGTGGTTGGGGAAAAGAGGTGCAGAGTTAAAGTGGGTGAAAACCTGATCCAGGTACAGAGAAGCCAAGGGGACAGATGAGCATGGTATGCCCAGGGCAGGTCTTATCCTGTATGGAATCAGGAGCTCAGAAGATCTCTGAAGTTCCTCTGTATGGATACAGCCACTAGTAAAGGGTTTTTTTGGATCCTCAAGGTCTTTTTGTCATGAACATCATTTTCTGTTGAGCATTTTCATTCTTACTGATCATACAATTATAGTGATCATACAATTATATACAATGAAGAAGTTACTACAGTATGCTTTGGGAACGAGATGATCCAACATTTGCCAATGGATTCATAAAATCTCTAGTTCAGCCATAGGTAGACCATTATAATTTTAAATCTCAAATGTTCCAAAAATTGAAGGAAATAAACTTATGATTTTTCTAGGTGACATAGTCCAGTAGGTACTCCTTTTGAGAAGCTCTCTCATATGCTGAAATTTAAATACTTTCTTTCCACATCTCATTATTTGTGCATTAATACTTTTACGTGTGCCTAAAATAGCCCACTTTTTCTGAAATTCCATCTCTCCTCTTTACACATTTACTTCTCTAAGGAAATATGTGATCCCTTTCCAAACCAAAGTTTTTAAAATCAAGCTTAAACTATAAACCACAGCATTCTTTGGGGATATGTCTACACTGCACACTCAGCAGAGGATTGCTGTATAAAGAAGGAATTGTGGTAAAAGAGTTAGCTCAGGTGCTGGTAGCAGCTTATGCATAGCAGTGCTAGATTCTCTGTGGGCTGCTGTCCGGAGAAGCAGAATAGGTTTGCCTTTGCTTTTGGAGCTAGACTGGTATCAACACATCAAATAAGCCGGCTCTGTCATGTTTATGCTACCCCATGGTCCCTTCTTTTATTCTGTAGAATGGTGTTCTATTTTCTTTGATCTTAAAGCAGTTGCTCCTAATGTATGTTCACCTGTTGAGATGTGGGTTGCAGCAATAGACAACAACTAAGAGCTTTGTCATCTACAATGAGATGTATAGATTAAAGAAGTGGAATGTAGGAAGGTACAGAAGTTGGGTGTCCTCACTTCTTAGCCATGGCTGTAGGCTGTAGGCTGTAGCCTGTAGCCTGTGGTGTCCCTCCTGAATTCATGAGGTGGGCTGCAAAGGATTATTTTCAGCACATCTTGCTTATAGAGAAACTCCCAGTACTGAGGCTGAAGTGAAATCCATGAATTTTTTAAATTGGAAATTCCCATGAATTTGACCAGAGATGAAAATACCAAAAAAGCCACTAGCACAAACCATACTTTATATATATATAATCTATATATTCAGGAAATTCTAGTACCAATAGCTCTGGTTATTTTTGGCCCAACTGAAACCAAAGGCAATAAGCAGTAAAATCTGCAGTGCCCATTACAGAGGCAAATTCTCTGCCAGTAACATATATTTTTTGTTTAATAAAAAAATAAAATAAATAAAAATAGCTAGTGTTCCTTGGCTATGTGCTCCTCTGAGTGGGTTTCTTCTTTTTCATCTTCAGGGGTTTAGTTTGGCTGGGCCCAAGGAAAGGGGTTTCCTCCAGGAGACTTTTTTTCATTGCTGTAAAGATTCCTGATCACTTTCACTGCACCCTTCCAAATAAATTCTAAACACATCTCTTGCCTTTTTATAGCATCAGCACTGTTAATACAGTGGATGACACTGTTAGTATAGTAGTAGGCAGGTTAAGGAGTGGCAAGCATGAAATGAAGTGTTGCTGGAGGAACTATGAAAAAATATTCAAAATACTACCTAAGATTTAAACCAGGTTTGTATTAGTGGGATGAATTCATTGGATTTTTTTCCTACCTGACTCTAGCATAAAGGAGTGTTCAGAGAGAAAGCTTGCTAAATTAAACCTCAGCAATGTGACTAAATACAGGATTAGCTGAGATACAAATTTTGACTTTTAATCCTTGCTGTGATTTCAAATCGGGCTTTGAATTCATCTATGGATCACCGGACCCAGGAGACCTAAAGGCATAATCCGGGCCTCAAAAACAAAAACAAAAAAAAAAACACAAGGCAAGCTAAACAGGTCGCAAGATCTCAAAATCAATGTTTTCTTCCTTCCAAGGCTTCAGGTATATTTATGCAGAATTATTCTTTGCAGTCACAGACTGCAAATCAATAACAAACAAAACCCTGAAATTCTCAAGCAACCTCATGCCAGGATCAAGGTTCTTCAGAAACCCCAAATATCACAAGGCAAGTGATAAAATCCTGGAAGCTGGCATAAGTTTCAGATTGAAATCATGCACTAGCCAGTAGTCTGGCACTCATTTCTCTGGCCATTGGGAGTTAATACCAGCTGAAATTCTAAGTGAAACCTGGAGTGTTAATCCGCATTAAGGAGATCTGGGGAAAGCAAGTGCCTTAATCCCTGCAAACCCTGTGATAAAGTTGTTACTGCCTGTCTACCTGCATACCTCATGGACCATTCACGTGGGCATCAGTTGAACCTGTTAGGATGGCAGGAGGCTCAGTAAAACAGAATGATCTTACCCTTGTGTTTCCCTTTAAATTTCAGACAGTACTACAGGAAATCCTGAATTTATCTGAGATAAACTGTAGATACAGACTTGTTCAGATTGCACTTGCTTTCTTCTAAGTTGTTCATCCTCTGTCTGCTGCACGACTAGGACTGCTGGGAAAGGAGTCCAAACACTGGTCTATTCTCACTCCTTAATTTTGTGGTTAAGTTTGTGATAACAAATTCTGATCTAGCTCCAAGGAAGGCCCAAGACCACCATCCACAGCCAACCCTTTAGGTTTGTCATTTACTGGGCCTCTGCAGCAGCAAAGCTGGGGCACAGACACAATGTGCAAATATGGTACACCTAGGTAAGTACGAGAGAGAGCGCCTAAAGCTGGAGTTCAGAGAGATCCCTTTCGTTCATCCATGAGAAAAGGCCTCATTCTAATTGTTCAAGCCTGACTGGATTACATCACTTTCCCCCTCATTTCACTCCCTCCCTCCTTTTATTTGCACCCCTTGTTGGGCAGTAGTTGAGTGTTGAGTAGGGGCTGCCTTAATGATGCATGCTGATCGCTTCATTCCCTGTTGCCCCCCTTCCCCTTCCCCCCCCCAAGTGCCTCCCCCAGGGCTTTGAAGTGTGTTCATGTCTCAGGCTCCAGTTCAGAGGTCACTTTGTTTATTTATGCAAAGCTGGCTCATCTGCGAAATGGGGCTTTCAAGGCCTCTGACATCAAAGGCTCCAAAGCTGGTCCCATCAAGTCAGAGCAGAGACTGGCCTTGCATTATAACAAATTAAAGCAACTTTGTGAATCATAGAGAAACATTATGGCTAGAGTTTTGCTTCATAAAACTGAGATGTTGTTTTGACTTGGGGATGGGTGCTCAAAACATGGTATTGGTCTGAAAACAAGTCATGCCCATTCAGCTAGAACATGAAGCCTCCACAGAAAGTCTGTGGGTAAATAAAATTTGATCCTGGCTCAGTAACAGCCTGTGAATATTTCCCATCAGCTCCTCTTGGAGTCAGATCATTATGCAGAATTTTCCGTTTGTTTTAACTTTTAAGAGGCAGTGGAACAATTCTGCTATGGTAATAAATGGTAACCACACTCTGCTTATATGGCGCTCTTTGTCCCATAGGATCCCATTTGTCAACTGATGGGGTTACATACAGAAATCCCTGTCTGAAGAAATCTAACCTGTTTTGTGAAAGGAAATCAACCAGGAGAACAGATGACAGGCAATATGCACAGAGCGTCATGCTTTCTGGAGTGTGAAAGAGCAATTTGGCCATGACGTCAGCACTGATAGCCAAGGCTTCATACTCTCAGATGCATCAAATCTCATACAAAAACAAGCTCATGATCCCCCTTTCACCCCACCCAACACTTCCCCAGCCCACACCAACCTGTGGCATCTCAACCTGGAAGCTAGCTTGGAACAACATCCCGGGGGGCAGCAGCTGGGGGTCAGCCACTGGGACAGCATTCCTGAACAACTGGATGCCTTTGGACCCATTCTGACCCGACCTTTAATGGCCAGGTGTGACACTTGGAGGGGAAAGGGGCTACGTAGGTTTGTCCCACGTCTCCAAGTCTATCACCTGACATAATACGATAGTTTGTCACCTGACCTGATATGGGAATCTTCCACTTCAGGTTTCTTGACAAATTATTCAAGCTTTCTGACACCACAAAACCAGCTTGTAGAGAGAGGACACCCAAATCATGTGCACAGTGTGTATTTTCCTACCCCCAAATACTCGTGACATAAAATTAGTCAGTGATTATTTTTCAAGGCAGGTTTTCCACTTAGTCTTCCAACTGGCTGCTCTCCTAACCCTGTGATAGTGTCCAAGATGTCCAGCACAGGATGACCTTCCGATATAGGTCACGGAAAAGGGAGCTCGTAGGAAACTTCAGTAGCTCATCCTTCTTAGCACTGCCTCTTGCAGTAATCTGCTGGCAGAAAGGCTAGTCCTGCTGCATAGCTGGTCTCACTGCCCTTTGGCTGCTGCTGGATTTTTGTGTGTGTTCTTATCATCCTGACCTGGCTGCCTCTGTGGGAAGTGACAAAAGTTTGAATAAGCAATCAGTTTATTAGGTCTTTTTTGAATATAGCTAAGATTCATGATTTTGGTTATCAATTCATTGTTTACATGCTGATCATATATATTTGAATGGGACTTGTTTTCTGAGGCCCAATCTCTGTCTAATAAGGAAATTCTTCAAAACAGGGAAGAACACACACTTCTTATGTATGCAATATAAAACTTTGGGTGTGATTGTGTCAGGTGGAAGTCGAACCTCATTGATATATCTGAATTAAACAGGGGCTCATCCATAAGAAGATTGTTCTTGAGATACCTATCTCCTGCTTTGCTGTTCCACTTTATAAAATAATGTGCTTCTTTTTGGCTCTCTGGCACCACAGTTCAGCGCTTAAGACACTCACCCAAGGTGCAGGAGAGGAGGTTCAAATCCATCTGTGAATGTAGCAGAAGCACTTGACCCTGGGGTATTCACATCCCAGGTTGATGCTTTATTGTTATATTACTGGCTGTTCTCCTGGCTTGCTCAAACTTTTAAGCTTGCACTGAGATTCCCCTTGTTTCAAGGAATCACTCCCAAATGAGCTTTGCTGAGTTTCATCCAATTTCTGTATTTCATAAATCAGCTTTTATTATTATTATTATTATTTTTTTTTTTTTTTTTCAGTTCTCAGGTTTTCTTGCAGTCCTTGCAGCTGGAACAGAGATTTCAGTAGCATCCCCTCACTCAGTGTGCAACTCTGGGTCAGGGAAGGAGTAGTTCTATTCTACACAAGTTTCCATGTTTATGACATTTCCACTCCACCTAAGTCTTCTGCTATGTTTTGTTGTTACTGTTGCCACATTCCTAACAAGCATGAAACTGGTTCCAGTGGATCTAAACCAACAAACCTAAATTCATGTGGCTACTTCTTGCTACCCTGCCAAAGTATTTGTTTCATATGCTCAGTATGGTGACATTAGCTATCCCAATCTCTTCCCCTAAAACAATTTTCTCTGGATTTGGTAAGTTACTCCGCAAGTTTGGGATTTGATGGGATAACAACCCAAGAGGCATCTTCAAAGGATCAAACAGATTCAGGGCAATTTTACTGACATCAAAAGCTTGGCAGCGTGTCAAGAGGTGTTGAGGATGCCAGTCGGTCCTGGTGTGCGGGCAGGAGGAGTGCACATGGGCTGACATACTGTAACATGAGGCAGGAGGCAAGGGAGGCTGCCCTGCTCTTTGTACACTGAGCTGGAGAGGATTAAGATATAACTGACAGGACATCACCACTTAGAGGCCTTAGCCACTTTTAAGATATTCGGCAGCTTAACAATGTGCAGGATTCCTACATCTCTGATCATACTTTTCATTTCTTCTTCATTACCCAATACATTTTTATAATGGTACAAAGGGATTTACTAAATTCCCTGCCACGGAGCATCCAGAGTTTCATTCGTAGCCCAACTGGTATTTACGAGAAAAATTGTACAAGCACCAGAAAATAATCCATTCAGTATTTTAACTGAAAGGAGACAATCCATCATAAGCAAGCCACCATATATAATGGGTAAATTTGTACTGCCTGCGTTCAGTTTGCCAAGGCTGTTTGCTGAGCGTGGCTGTGTTTCACGCTGCTTCCCCACTGCTCAGCCAGGAAAGCCTCTGGGATTCCAGGGACGGCGAAGGGTGAGGGAGGTGGGACAGGGCGGGCGGCCAGAGCGAGCTGCTGGAGCAAGGGCACGGCGTGCTGCGGCCCTGAAAGTTTTCTTTACCCTTCGAAGTGACAGCTGCACATACCTCTGGGGGGAACCGTGCCGAAGTCGCCACGAGGAGAAGAGAAAAATCTGCCAGGGGTGAGGGGAGACAAACCCCTATGGCACTGCAGCCTCGCTGCTTAAGAGACAGCAGCAAACGAGAGCCAACCAAGTGGCAGCATAAAGTGCCCCACATTGAGGAGACAGGGTGGTTTTCCAAACTAGTGGAAACTGGGCTGAGGATGGGGTTATAGCTATGGACTTCACTCACAAAGCCAACATGCAAGTTTACATGCTAAACACGTTTTAAGCCCAGTGCATCTTCTGAAGTAACTATACAGAACAGCTCTATTATTTGCACATTTTGCATATACCACTCTCTATTAAAAAAAAAAATAAATTACAGAGCTTTTTCTCTCCACTGCAGAGATTAGTAAAGAATTTTCTTTCTTTTGCCTGAATTATTTTTTCTTACGAATTTGAGGAGCTGAGCATTCAGAGGGATTCATTCCTTAGCTTAGGCATTTCCACTTCTCTTGCTGGCACTTTACACTGCTGTAGAGGTAGTTCTGCTAGTTCTTACTGAGGTAGACCCTGCCTTCCCCTGACCTCTTTCTGCCAACCAAGTTGCCATCACAGAGATGAAATAAGATTGTAATCCTGGCTTTATTACACACACTTAGAGTCATAGAATCTTTAAGGTTGGGAAAGACCACTAAGATCACCAAGCTCAGCCACTGACACAAATCCCCACCATGCCCACTGACCATGTTCCCCAGTGCCACATTTCCAAGGTTCTTGAACACCTTCAGGGTCGGTAACCCCACCACCTCCCTGAGCAGCTTGTGCCAATAATAGGAAGTGATTAGGGACAGAGAGCTGTATCATTGCTATAGGTGGATGGGCAGCCTTAATTTCTTTTTTTTTTTTTTAAACATATATATATATATATATATATATATATAAAATAACACTTTTCCATGCTTTGACCAGCCATATCTTCGTGTTTGATATCCCTTGAGGGCTCATTTGACCCCTCAGCAAACCTGCTTGCTTTCCTGATTTTGTGTGGAAACTGAAAGGGAAATTAGTGGCCCTAATTCCATTGCTTGTGCTCTGTATGTGACTGATCACATAAGCCTTCACCACCTCCCAGGTTTAATTATCTGTAATTTTGACTTATACCATTATTTGCATAGAAGGTACAACAGATCAGCTCCTCCTAGAGAATGGCAACCTGTAAACATAAACAAAGAGTCTTTTGTCAGCTATTAATGGAAACATTGATTAATCTCCTATTGCTTTGGTAGCTTGCCGAAAAGCTCATAAAGCAGCAACTAAATTGTTTACTAAACTGGCTAAGCTGTACATGCCAGGATGTGAATGCCAAATGTATGTCAAGTGCCTTTCAGCTTCACGGTGCCTGCAGGAGGAAATGCAAACTCCCTTCATCACACTGCTGCACTACAGGAAATCTTCCTAACATCTTTACTTTCCTCTCTGTTGCAGATGACACCAGCTCAGGAAAGAACAGCCAGACACCTGAAGGCTCTAACGGAGAATATGAAGATCATTCTGGGAAGCAATGGGGTAAGGAACAGTGTGTTTTTCCTTCTGTTCCTATTCAGTGTTGCTCACACAGCATGTTTCTCAGCTGCAGAAGGAGAGGAAAAGGCAGAGCAAATGGAGTGAGTTCTCCCTGCAGATGGTCAAATAATAAACAGAGCCTCAGCTAAATGTGTTGGTGTGAATGGATCCCATCCAAGGGTCCTTCTGCAAAATGCAGCCCATGATTGGCTTTAGGGCCCCCTGCCTTATACTCCAGCATGGTTCTCCCTTGCATTTGTTTTTTTGGGCAGTGACTTTCCTTTGCATGTGCAGCCATTATAGCTTTCATAGACTCTGTAAAAGACACATTGACTTTTACAGCAATATTTCCAAAAGCCTTCATTGCCAGCACAGCACTGCTCCCATTGAGGGCAAATGGGAGGTCTTGACTTCACTTCAGGAGTATTAGCATTAAGTCAAAGCTGAGTACTTTTGAAAATTACCCTCCCTTTTAGACATCTGCATGAACTTCTCTCAGTCCTGGACTGTTCAAGGGTAGGATTTCAATACTGTTACAAAGTTTAGGAGAACTGCTGAAATGTCTCTCGTGAAACAGGTTGTGAATCACAGCAAGATTTGCAGATCCAACATTTGATCCAAGCACTCCTTGAAGGACAAGAAGTTGTCAGGCTGCTGCCAAACATCTTTTAGCCATTGCTGTCAGGAGAATTTAAGACCCCAAGAGATGAAGCAAGGCATTTCTATTTTGCTCTCACATTCTATCCCTTTGAATATTACGACAGAAAGATGGCTTCCTCCCACGTTCATGGCCAGTGAGTAACCTCATAGCAGTCGTAGGGGTGGAACCCGTCAAGCTGTCACCATATGAGTCCCCACCACTTGAACAAAGGCCAGCTTTTTTCAGGAGCTGGCAAGCAAAGGGTGTGCTGTGCTGAAGTGTAGTTCATCCAAAGATAAAGGAAGCAGTGTCATAATGGCCTTGAATTACAATTTCACCTGAGCCTGAGTTTGTTCTGAGAGAGGACGGCAGCCTTCATACATTCTGGAAAAGGATGACAGTGTATTAGAGATAGGAAAAGCATGGCTCCGAGTTGGGAAGAACAGTTCCCATCTCTCCACTCTTCATTACCCTGGTGAAGATAGGAATAGGTATTAAAAGTTATAGAAGAGATACTGCTGGGAGAGCTGGTGATGATGGATCCACACTATGATAAAAGATGTGTGTGCTGTTAAAATTAGTAGTAGAGACTATGCTGTGCCTTGTGCTGCCCTGGCCATGTGTTACTTTTTCCACTTTACCTCCTTCCTATCTCCTCTCCCATACAGGGAAAAGACTGGGATAGACTGCAGATGTACCCAAGCCCAGCAGTGTTCACCAGAAAAGTGCTGGTATGCAGGGAGAGTCAGTTTGTGTTTGTGGGTTTCAGGAAGAGAATGAGTGAAGTTGCAGTTGGTGTTCGCAGAGTCTTGGGCACTGGAGAGGTGAGAGAGGAAACTTGGTGGTTGCCCCAGCTTGCCGTCCAGCTACCATTGTGGAAGAAAATCACTGGGGAAAGCTTCTGCCCAACAAGAGCAGGAAAAGATAGATACCCTTGTCCTCATTTTCCCACAAATGACTGAGCTTTTATCCTAAAGATCTTAAAGTACTTCAGTGCTTGATAGTACATAGGATTATTTTTGTGTAGGCATCAGGAAAGCTTGAAGCAGCACTATCACTATGTGGAGGTATACATGGCAGATCACAGCAGACTGCATGTTTTAGCTAACCACCTAGATTTGTAGGAGCAATAATAGACAGGAGCCTCTGGGACTAATCCATGCATCTCGGGGTACTGTCCAGGGAGAGGAGGTAGCTGAACTCCTTCCCAGCTCTTTGTGCTCATAACCTTCTGCTTCATTTCATTTTCATTAGCTTGAACCTTCACAGTAAACAGGTTTCAGCAAGAAACCCATGCATAACACTGTTTCTTTGTCCCTATCTGTTTGTGTTTTCCCTTGATCTTGTGCTTGGCATAATTTATACTGTACAAATGTGCTGTTCATGTTTATGAAGCAAACACCAAGTGATGCGGAGGAGAACAAGCAATGAAGTATAAATAATACAGAGGCACTTTGTAATGACCTTCTCTGGCACTCCAACAAGCAAAACTTCTGTAAATGGTACAGATCTGGGGACGGACATTTACCAGCACAAGCTCAAAGGAGACCTTTTCTGTCTCACAGTGCTGCTTCTCTCTCCATCGCTTTTGTGATTGCTGAGCCTCTTTTTCTCTCTTATGTGTGTGTCTCTTTTTTTCTCCTTTTTTGTCGACTGTCCTTTCTAAACTTGTCCAATTCAGGCTTTTGTCAAGGAAGCATTCAGGGCTGTGTAAATGGGATCTGATTTCAGCATATTGCATGCAGGCTGGAGTAGCTTTTGAGAGCGCATAAACACTTAGCCTTCCCTAAACAGAACAAGAAAGACAGAAAGAGCCAAACAAGTTTAGCTTTACCTGCAGCTTGGTGTGTATCTGAGCAACGTTACATGAAAGATGAGTGCAAAATTCCAGACAGATTTATGGGAATCAGAGCAGGAGAAAAATACAGAAATGTCATAGGTCTGCTTTTGGGGAGAAAGTTTCTCTTTTGCACAACTCTTACTGAACACAGAGATCGTGTCCCGAAATGCTGCTGTGGAAGCAGGAAAGGGTGGGGGGAAACGCTTGAGTTTGCAGTCACTCCTAATGTCCAGCCCTGATGGGGTTAATTTCCCCTCTAGAGGCCAATTGTTTTGCTGAGAGGGAGCCTCCTCTTGCAGCAAATCCTCAAGGGAATACCCAGAAATTTACACACCAGGAGCTGTGCAGGAGGTTATTTACGCACCAGGAGCTGTGCAGGAGGTTAGTATGTCACACTTGCTGCTCAGCTGTCATGGCAAGGATTCTCAGAGCCAGAGTTGCTCCAGTTCATTCGATTACACATGAAAGTCTCTGTATGGAGAGCAAAGCATTTCTGAGCAAGAGTTTGAAATAACATGAAATAGCTGGGACCCAAAATGACAGTCAAGGAGGGCAAGAGAAGGCTGCAGAGGCAGATGGTTTCTCCTAAAGAAAGAGACTCCGAGAGAGGGGAATGCCAAAGGGTGTCTTCTTCTGAGAGGAAGGGTTGTAGGTCAAGGCTGCAGGTGGGTGAGAGCACCAGGGGACAGGGTCACAGACCTCGGAGGGCAATGGCTGCAATTTGCAGATGCATGGAGAGAGGAAGCTGCAAACTAACCTCCTCCATCCATCAATTCTCCACTGTAGTGCACATTCTGGAACTTCTGCACGTTTCTGGGCAGCAGGGCTGGCTCTGTAGTAGGTAGTCCCACCTGTAGCAAACTTCCCCAATATCTGAAGTACAACCTTCTCAGCTTGCTTTGGTGTGCTGTATTCTACTGATGTTGTGGATCTCTAATTGCAGTGGTTGATGGGCACGTTCAAGCCAATGGCCAATCATTCTCTGTTTTTCATTTTCCCCAAACAAAGAAAGGAAATACAAGGAAAGCTGTAATTTCTTTTGGATTTCCAAGCTTTTGCCTTGCAAAAAATCACATAGTATTAAGTGTCTTAAAAGCGTGCAAAGCAAAGCATTTTTTCTTTGTACTGATTAATTAGACCAACTCATGATTTTATAGGAAGATTCTCGCCAATGTTACTAAAGCTACCAAGGTGTGAAGATGCCACTTCTTTTCCCTCTGGAATTCTTATCTAATCCAAATCTGAGGGTATAAATTCTAGATTTTGCCAGGTGAGGGACCTCACATTTCTCTGGTGTTCTTGTCACTGCTTCTAGGAATACTAGTTATTTCGATCCTAAGTCAAGGTAACTTTATCTTATCCCATGGTTCTCTCCTCCAGGAAATATTGCTACAGCTTCATAGTATTGGGGATGGATGGGCATTAGGTTGACTCAAGTTTTCTTTTATTGTATATTTCCATGTGTTTTGTTTGTTCCTTTGGGTCTTTCAACACAAATGCTCCGTAAGTTAATACTGAGTGGCTCTCATGCCTTTTAGTTCAGATGATTGTTCAAATGTCTTACTCACTTCTAAGACTGTGTTACAGTTTGAAAACTTGTTGACCCTTCCAAGTTCCACTAAAGCCAGTGAGAACTAAGAGGCAAAAACATCTTCAAAAAATGAAGCTATAAGTGACAACCAAAGGACTGAGAAAATTGCCAGCTTAACAGGAATCTTTGGTTTTCGTTTGGTCTTAGTTAAGGGCTTGCATTTCTGGCATAGAATATGTTAACAATTATAATGTGATTGTGGGGTCACATTTTGCCTTTAGCATGATTCTGGTATTATTTCATGAGATTTTTTGACTCAGTTGCCTTAGGGACACTGAGGAATTCTGGGGTTGTTTCATGCAGGAGGCTAATATATTCATAGCAGTCCTATAGACACCCAACTGCATCAGGCTGTGCTTTCTAAGTAAATTGGTATGAGCTGGAATATGAGATGTCTTGTATGGTGCTGCCGAGTGCCTCTTGAGAAAATTTGGCCATAATGCTTGACAGTAGCATCCTGCTTTATATGCCTTTTGCTCACTGGAGTCAATTGCTCATGCCTTTTGCAGTCCAGCCCAGGTTCACCCAGCCTGCAAAGATGAGACGCAGAGTGATCGCCCGTCCTGTCGGCAGCTCCATCCGCCTGAAGTGTGTGGCCAGCGGCAACCCACGGCCCGACATCACATGGCTGAAGGACAATAAGCCCCTCATGCCCCATGAGACTGGGGAGAACAAGAAGAAGAAGTGGACACTGAACCTGAAGAATCTGAAGCCAGAGGATAGTGGGAAATACACATGCCGAGTGTTTAACAAAGTTGGGGAAATCAATGCGACTTACAAAGTTGAAGTGATCCGTAAGTGCAGCCTCTATGGTGGAAAGGGGGGGAGGGAGCTATCAGAAAGGGGCTGGTTGAGTTAAGAGAGCATGGTTTTGAGGATGCAGTGCTGACAGCTGGATATAGACTTGGTTAAGTGTTAGAAATACCAACAGGAACCATCAGAGAAAATTTTGTTGAAGCTAGAATGAACCTAACATCCGAGAAAGACAGAGTGTTAATAATACAATTTAGAGGCCTGAAATAAAGAGAAACTCTTAGGAAACTGTCATCTCTGACATCACTCACATGGCATAAGTTCACGACTGACCAATTCAACCCCATGCAATTGACAGTCAGTTTAAGAGCAAAATGAGAACTTACCAAGAAGGCCCTTCACAGAGGGCCATAGAGAAGGGGTGGAAATACTAGGATGGTCCAGATTACTTTATCAGAGTGAAGTGAAACCAATCAACTGAAAAGTTAGACTAGACATCTGTAATAAGAGACTCACTTCTCCCAAATCTCCCAAGAGAAATCTCCCAAGGGAATGAGCAGAAATCTTATGACTAGATTGATTAGCCAGACACGGCTTTAGGGACAGATTTTTAAAAGCATTTAGACATATGAAAGTGCAGGTGGATACAAATGAGATGCTAACAAAATTTTAAAATCTCATTGAAGTCCTGTGTGTATCTTTAGTCTCAGCTCTTAGAAGATGAGCTGTGGGGGATTACCTTACTTTGTGATGTAGTAGAGTAAATTGCTCTACTTACTGGCTAATATTCTGATTCTTGGCCTCTAATCTCCTGTTTCCTCTATTATTACTGAAGATAATTATACTCAAAGCTACCTAAGTCTACCAAAGTAGAACTCTTATTCTTAAATCGTCATGCTTATGACATCATCATAAACTGTCATGGAAATGATTATGGAACAGCCAGCTGAAGAAGATGAGCAGAGCAGGGGAAGATGGAATATCCTTCATTAATGAGGAGCAAGGGCATGGAGGGCTATTTCCAGCCACATGGAAAGCATGTTGTTTGTCTGTCTGTGCATGTGTTTTAGCATGAGAAAGTTTATCACGGTGTGAAAGATTGTTCTTAAAGGTAAAGATCTGGTCTCTGATAAGTCCTTTCTCTAGCATAACAGGAATTAAAAGCACATGTGGGGAGCTCTGTTGGGCTCTGAAGGCACAAACCTGCTAGACATCTGGATTTGATAAAGATGCAGCTGTGTGGAGACAGTAAAAACATGTGTTTACACTAAAACCAGGAGCAGAGACAGGGAAATGAATCAAGCCCCATCCTAATGGCAGCTGTGGCATTTTCACTTCATCAAAACCAGACAGCACCAGGAACAAACCCCTTTCTGTGTCCCTGTTTATCTTGGTTTTTATCAACTTAAAGATGTATGTAACCTTTGTTTTCATTAGCTTTTGCTGGCTAGGAGTGAAAACGGTAACGAAAGCTGGAACCAGAGTCAGGCAGATAAGGGCATTAAGCAGTCTTCAGACGTCTTTCTATTTTTAACATCATTCTGTGGAGTATTTCAGGTTTTATTCAATTTCCTCTTTTTTTTTTCTTTTTTTTTTTTTTTTTCTTGAGCCTCCACTCCTAAACCTGTCCTACTTATCTGAGTCTCAGTCTACCCAGCTGTGATTTCTGCTTGTAGTCCTATGGAGACCGTGGTGGTATTTTTGTTTCCCAGGCACATCTTTAGAGCTCTCATTGTTGACAGTACCCTGACTTTTTGAAAGAGGGTCCATTGTTCCTTGCTGTCACCTCAAAGCCTGTGCTGGTGGGAGCTGTTGTGTTACATGATCAATCCAGCAGTGTTTTGCCTTCAAAAGTGGTTGATGATTGCCAGCAGTTACCACCCACTGTGATACCATCATTTCTCTCTGTGTCTAGGAAAGAAGTTTTCAGTAAATCCTTGTCCTTGTTTCTGTGATGATGCCACCAAAAAAAAGATCCTAATATTCCTAGGAATCAGGAATTTAGTTTTCTTTTGATTTTACGTGATATTGACGCAACCTATAGCTTATGATCATGCTGGAAAGCATGGTCTTGTGAACTTTTGTGTTTGATTTCCTTTCCTACCATCTTGTTTCCTTCATCAGTCGAGACGTGAAACAAAATTTTAGTGAGAAAGGGAAGATTTTGTCATTGGCTAGAAAAGAAAAGATCTCTGGCCTATTACTACACAAATGTTACTCCACAGTGAGTGTGTGGACAATTAGACTGAAGAAAGGAATAATAAAAGCAGATAATAGGTGAGGCTGATGCAGGATTTTCTGCACTGGTGGTGCCTGTGGCTTCAGCTGCTGTAGCCCAGTAGTGGTGACATGATGTGGGATGACACCCAGTAGAGTTTTGATCCCATGGACATATGCCAGGCTCAGCAGGAAAGGTGACAGACTGCTCCCAAGGGATTCCCAAAGCAAAGATGTGAGAAATCCACAGTCTTCCCTCACTGCTGATAGACAATCTGTGAAGGAAGGGGGTTCTTCCCATCTCTTTATTTTTTGTCTTTAGGAGATATTTGGAAAGATCAAAAGGAGGACATGTCTTACCCCAAGTTCCTGTACCCAAACTTTTTGTAGCCTCATACTTGCAAATAATCTGATCTAAAAAAACAAAAGCCCTGAGGTTGTGCCTGAGAATACACTTGTAAATTACACCCTACCAGAGGCAGTGATAAAAGACACAGAATCACAGCATGGATGAGAGGGGAACCTCTGGGTCCTTCTGGCTCCATCAGGCCCCCCCCTGAGAAGGTGCCCAGCCCCATGTCCAGGTGGCTTTTGGAAATCCTCAAGGAGGAGAGCCCACATCCTCTCTGGTCCCTGTACCAGTGCTTTGGCAGCTCCCACAGGGTTTTATTCTTTTGGCTAATTTCAAGCCATTTATCTTCCTCTGCAGCCTTTTAAACATTCTGTAGGTACAGGTACATCATTAAGGTCGCATCTTGCTGGGATGCATTTCCTGATATGTTCTAGTGGAAGTACAAGGGAGGATGACCTCTTTTAGTTCTTTCTCATAGTTACAGCATGGGGAAATGGGACTGGGGAAATTCAGCTGAGATCTCAGTCTACTGTGTGGCAGAGAGTTGGATTAGACAATTTTTTGCATGCATTCTACACCTTTTTCCAGTGGTTCTGGAATCACGAGTTAATCAGGTTGGCAAACCCCATTTTCCATGGAGCTCCTTGTGTTTTTGTGCAGAGAGAACGAGATCCAAGCCCATCCTGACAGGGACACACCCCGTCAACACAACGGTAGACTATGGTGGGACCACATCCTTCCAGTGTAAAGTCCGCAGTGATGTCAAACCTGTCATCCAGTGGCTGAAGCGAGTGGAGTATGGCACAGAGAGCAAGTACAACTCTACCATTGATGTCGGGGGACAGAAGTTTGTTGTGCTACCCACGGGGGAGGTCTGGTCCCGTCCTGATGGCTCCTACCTGAACAAGCTGATGATTACTCGAGCCAAGGAAGAAGATGCAGGGATGTACATTTGCTTAGGGGCAAACACCATGGGCTACAGTTTTCGCAGTGCTTTTCTCACAGTCCTGCCAGGTGAGTTGTGCTTTTATTTCCCCAATCTGAATTAGTCTCCTATGTTTTGGTATTTAGTAACACATTACCTACTGTTCTCTACGAGCCTCAGTGATGCCGTGCTGATTTAAGCTAGTCCAATTCTACTAAGAATATATGAGGAACTAAATCAGCCCTGATTTAAATCAGCCCCTGATGAATTTTTCTTGCTGATGGTTCCTTTTCTCCCATCCATGGGGAACAACAATTCCAGCAGGGTGAAATACAATGCAGGATCTGGAAATCGTACTGCAGTTGCAGGGTTCAGCAAGAGGGTGCAGAGGGTGAGAGGGGGACTGAATAGCAGCACAATTTGCAGCCCCATTCCCTAACATTTCTCCTTTCTTTTGTTCTTACTTGTATTGCTTTACTGGTAAAAGAAAACAATGATGAAAGCCCATAAAAGGAGAGAAGAACAAAAACTGTCCTGCTCACAAGAAAAGGAAAAGAATGAATCTGAAAGAGGGAATGATTGATTAGTTAAATTCTTACCCAAAGATCCCCTGAGGAACGTTGTACCAAACTCATTGCTGCTTCCTGCTCTCCCCAGGCCTCAGAGATGGTATCTGCGTCCAGCTGAGGCTATATCCTGTGTATTTCAGGCACACCATCTTCACTTTATCATTTACTTCATTTAGTTTTGCCCAATAAATATTTTTATTGAAAGGAGCATCTCCTTCTGCCTCATTTGGATGTGTGAATCTAGCTTTAGAACCACCAGCTTTATAACAAAAATCCATCTTTCTGCTTTTTCTTCCCTTTACCTGACAAGGCCAACACAGATAAGAAAATGCAGGGGCTGGAGCCAGTATCAGAACATTCTAGCTGTAAGATCTAATGTAATGTCACTGGTCAAGATATCAGTAAGAGACAGAGACCATAAACTCTCCCAGAGTATTAGGACTGTTTTTTTGTGTATGTACTGGGAAAAATGACTCCTATAACTAAGCTACCATGGCCACTTTTGCTCTGTAGTTGCCACACTGCATCTTAGAAGTCATCAAAAGTCAGCAACATGAATTTGGAAACCAACCGCATGTTGCCAAGTAAGAGAAAAAATTCAATTCGTCCTTAGCATCTTCTTCTGCATCACTTAGATTTAGGACTAAACTCCAACTAGAAAGCCAGTGTGAAGCAGAATGCTGTGTGGGTGGGATATAACTCAAAGCCTCTGGAAGTTTCCAAACTACAACAGCCTGATCCAGCTCCCACTGAAATCAGTAGGAGACTTTCCATTGATTTGAATGGCATTATAATGAGGCCTCATACCAGAACCAGTGCCCGCAGTCCTGCTGTTATTGGCAATAACAGAGGAGGAGAACCCAGCTTGCCCTCAGAAGCAAAGATGTGGTTGCAAGGCCATGAGTTAGAAAAACAGAACTTTGCTCATAAATCTAGCAGAATTGACATAGACAGCTTAGAAGAATAGTATGGTTGAATATCAAAACACTTCTGAGTCAGCCCAGCAGATTTCTGCCAAACAATGTAAAGACTATTGTTCTCGTGGTCAGCTGATCGGTCATTTCCCTGATCCTGTCTTGCTTTGAGCAAGGGGTTGACCAGATGACCTCCAGAGTCCCTTCCAGACTAAATTATTCTGTAATTTCCAGTGTTGGTGGATGAAAGTTTTGTCTACTGAGGTCAGCAGTACACGTCCTCCTGACTTCAAAGAAGCCACATGGTATATATTTAATATTTCAAACTAGCCATAGGATTATTTGTCAAGGAGAGAAAAAGACATGAGTATTTTAAAGAAGTTTGGCTTGAAAGTTAAGTGATATATGTTTGAAAATAACATTCTGGGCTGTTTGGATAGCCTGCGGTTTTCTAAGTTTCTGAATGTCACCCTGCAGGCTGAACTCTGCACCTTGGTATTTTTGAAAACTTTCTGAGGGCTTTTGAAAACAACAGCTGGTAGCTATCTAGAAAGGGACTCTGATAGCTGGGGTCCTATCCCAGTATTCCTTTGGAGTCTGTAAATCAAGAGATCAGGCTGTGAAACCAGAGTGACTGCTCAGGAAGGTGCAGGCTGCCAACAGCACAGAGGTGAGGGGGACGGCAGCTGTGAAAGATGCTGTCTGGAGCCTTTCTTATTGCATTACTGCCTTTCTTAAATGAGTTTGCTGCCCATGGAAAGCCAATAGTAGCTCCAAAGAAATTAGTAGAGAAGGAGGCTATTTGGCATCAAGAGTTGGGCAAGTGAAATGTTAGTTCCCCATTGCTTGGGCACCAAGGAGAAGACATCAGCTCACCTGTGATTTTTTACCTTTCTCTCAGCTACACAAGAAACCCAAGACAACCCCTCCAGAACACCAAATTCTTGCTTCCTGCCCTGGCAGAGCGTAGTTTAGTAGCTCCAGTATCACTAAAGTATGTCAAAAGCTGTTCAGACAGAAATACGCTCAGTAAAGGCAAACATACAGCATGTTGTGGCTCAGTGTGATCCAATTGTGCTGCTGACATGGAGATAGTACTGGCATGCCATGTGTTGTGTGCTTCCATCCAGACAGAGAAGACCATGCCATCACAGAGTGAAGGTGTTAGGAGACTCTTGGGCTGGCTCTAGTACATGTCCATCCATTAAGGCTTGGATAAGTTAAAAAATCCCCAAAGACCTCCCCTTACACCAAAGAAAATTAGTTGCTTGTCCTTCCAGGAGCACTGAAAAGCACAGCAGTTACCAAGCACAATGTGCTGGCTTGATTTCTCCCTTGTTACTTGGTCTGGCAGGGTTGCCATACAGCCTGTACAAAAGCCAGCTCAAGTGTGACATCTGTTTCAAATTTACCTTGCCTGCTTTTAATTAACTCTTTCTGTCTCTTCCCTGCCACGATGTCCATCCAGATCCCAAGCCTCCGAGTGCACCTGTGCCCCCCTCCTCAGCCAGCAGCCTTCCCTGGCCTGTGATCATCGGCATCCCAGCTGGAGCGGTCTTCATCTTTGGGACAATCCTCCTGTGGCTTTGCCAGACTAAGAAGAAACCTTGCTCCCCACCAGCTGCTGCCCCTGTGCACCGGCCGCAGCCCCGGGACAGGATCTGTGTTTCCCAGGTCCCAGACAAAGACTGCATCTCCTCCATAAACTATGAGGAATACGTCGCTCAGCAGCAGCATTTACTGTCCCAAGGGCCTGCGCTCGCTCCAGCCATGGCATCCAAAATGTACCCAAAGATTTACACGGACATCCATACCCACACCCACTCACATGTGGAAGGCAAAGTCCACCAGCACCAGCACATTCAGTACCAGTGCTAAGAGGGCGGCCATGTACAGAAGCTCGTGTGGGCTTTTCCTCCTGGTACCTCAGAAGAGACTGCTCAAAGTCAGCTCGCACTGCCAGCAATAGGCAAAGCAGACAGAAAAGATTATATATATGATTTTAAATATATATATACATATATATATAATTGTATATGCGTGTGTATGTGTGTATATATATATGTGTATATATCTATATCTATCTATATAAATATATATATAATAGAGAAAGACAGAGAAAAGAGATTTTTTTTTTTAATTATTGCAATCAGGATGTAGCCAAGGAATAATGAAGGAACTCCAAATCCCAGCAGCTAGGCAGCTGTCTCCACCAGTGGAGCCTTCCTGGATTTTTTAAGTAAGGTGGTGGCAAGTGAGACAGGATGTAGGGATATAAACCACCGCCTCCTTCTGTTGCTAAAAGGAGCAAGAAAAGGTGACATGGTGCTTTTCTAGGGCAGGCACCCCTGTTCTTGTGCTTGCTGCATATCATGTGTTTTGGTGGGAAGACCCCAGACCTGTCCCATTTATGTGGGAGAACCTTTTCCCTTAGAATGACTCAAGCTGTAAAGATTTAGTTCCAAAGCACAAGGAGAAATGACCAACTCACCTCTTCCTAATAACACAAGGGGAAAAAAAATGAATTTCTGTTCCCAAAGTGAAATGTGGAATGTTTCTCAAGCACAGTCGTCTTGTCTATAATGCTAACCAAGATGCTTGTTTCAATTTCTTCAAGTTAAAGGCATTGACTTCCCCCATGGAGGATTCTACAGAGCTAATGTCACTGCCCTAGTCCCAGGACTCAGTGCCACTGCCATGAAAAAGGAAGGAAGGAAAGAGGAACGTTGTACAGAACACCTTTATATTTATATTTAAGAAATAATAATAATTAATAATAATAATAATTGAACTGCTGATGGTGAAGAAAGCAAAACACGCTGCCCTTCTCTGATGGCTTACGGTGACAAGCTACTGGATTCTGTACATCAATGCAAGATACATGAGAACATAAGGAGAAACAGAAAAAGAAAATGAAATAATAATGTTGTAGGAAAAATTGCATTTGAGAAATATTCACCAAGGTTGTGTGTGGTTGTCCCCTCCCCACAAATAGCATTTTGGAAATGATACACTTTCATTTCAGTTTGAACAATGGTGAAAACAGAAATAAAAGAGATTAATTAAGGGCCATATTAAATACCTGTATGGACTGGAAATTAATCCAAATGCAAATACAAAACCTTTGTAATTCTATATAGAGTTTAAACAGAAGTCATGTATATTTAATTTATTTTGTTAAACAAGAAAAAAAATGTATGATATTTTCCTCAAAACTGGCATTTCTATGCATATTTTTGATCAAAGAAAATAAAGATTTTTTTTTTTTCCAGGTTCTATAGATACCACGTTCAGAATATGCTCAATGTAAAAACAGTAACCAGCTGCACTTCTCTGTATGTCTTCTCACACATAATATCCTCATATCATCTCAGGTTCTGCTAGTGCCACCATTTACATTAGAAAATTACCTTTTCCATCATCTATATTCTGATTTTTCAGGTTGGATATTAGAAAAAATTTCCTCACAAAAAAGAGTTGTGATGCATTGGAACGGTCTGTCCAGGGAGGTGGTGGAGTCATTATCCCTGGAGCTGTTCAAGAAAGATGGAAATGTGGCACTGAGGGACATGGGTTGGTGGGCATGGTGGGGATGGGTTGGTGGTTGGACTTGATGTTCTTAGAGATCTTTTCTAACCTTAAGGATTCCATGACTCTATGATTGTGAGGATCTGCAGTGACTGGGTCATTTCCCACGGACCGCTTGACACCAACAGGAGCAAAGAGCTCTGCTCACAGGGAAATCTGTTTCGTTAATGCTTTTTTTTGTGTGTATTTTTGGGGGGGAGGGTGAAGGGAAGTGGGATAAAAGGTTGCAAACCACAAGCCTGCAGGTGTTTTTCTTTTAAAAAGAATGTTTCATAAATCAAAACATAAAAATTTGTGAGTCTGTAAAATGAGCTTCAGCCTCAGGGTGCTCAGGAGGAGAAAACACATGACGAGGTGAGACCTTTCCATGATGCTTCAGTGATGGAGCAGTTGTTTGCTGCTTGCTCGAGTGCCACTCAAAGCTTGTTGCAGGGGAAAAAAAAAAGAGATGTGCCAATTTTCAGGTTTGAAACTACTTCTTTCTCAAGCCTGCTCTGCAAAAGAGATCTTCAGCCTCAGCTGCTCCGACTTAGGGTGAAACACTTCATTTAAGCTGAAACAAAAGAGTGCTTCAGGCTTTTGTTTTCCTCTGAGTGTTTCCAAAACTATTTGCTCTGCATTGATTTGCAGTTATTTTTCTGCTGACTTGTTGCATCCTCAGATGCAAACCAAACAGCTCCCCGTTTGCTCAGCTGGATCATTGTGAGATGGTGTCCTCATTCAGCAAAGCACAAACACTCCCTTATCCACACATGCCACCCCAAAATGCCCCCTTTTTGCCTTGGCCACCCAAGTCAATGACTCTCTTAACACAATGGTTTTTCTCTAGAGGTTATAACAAGGCAAGCTACTGCTATTTTATTATTATTACCAATATTTTACATTTTTTTAAGTGGGATAGTTCATTAAAACTTTGTTAGCGCCATTTTATGAAATTCATAAAAGCTAAATTCGTTTCATGGTTATCTCTGCATACATTCTCTCAGCTTCAGGAAGACTTAAATACGAGCACTGAGGAGGACTCTGGATATGGCAGTGCTCTCAATGGCTACAGTTTATTGAGTCACTTCATGGAAGAAGCCAAAATGCCTTTATACACTACATGCATCACTAATTTTTTAAGAAGACAGCATGTGGCTGATACCAAGAGCTATGTCTTACAACTCATGCCTATGTGAACCTACTTTTTGCACTGTGATAGGTACTGAGAACATCTCAGCAGCTTTCAAGGCACAGTAGCTGTACCTGTAAGCTTGCCAACCTTCCCAGCTATCTGCGTTGGTGCTACAGCAAGATGTCACCTAGCTCATGCTGATACCCGCTTTAGAGGAGGTGCACAGCCAGTTTCATTTGGTTCAGCCCTATGCAAATCCTAAGTGATGGCCTTACAACACTTTTTCTAATAGCAGCTATGTCACCGACCCCTGCATTTCCCATAGGGTATAGTCTTCCTGCTGAGCACTTTGCTCTCAACTGCGGCCCTCTACCTGCTATGATCCAGGGTGAGATCCTTCCGTGATGCTTCCAAGATGATGCAATGATAGCGCCAGGTGGCTCAAGTGGAAAGAGCTTCCTCCTACCTGTTGAAGTTCTAGCTCTGGTGAGAGATAGTGCAAACACTTTGATTTGCACATTTATTTTATATCTTGTCTGGGTCTTGCACTGACTTGCTGGGCCTGAGTGGATTTGATGTTTTGAGGAGTTATTTTTCCTCCATAGGAACCTATAAGCACTCTTCAGAGTCACTGTGTCCCATGCCTACCACCTACTGCATGCCATTTCTTTTTTAGGGCTCAACTGTGCCTTGCTTGCATTGCAAATTCTTCTTTAGCCTAAATAAATTCTGCCAGGCCCTGCTCATGCCAGAATGTTTTGTTTTCGCCAATGAGACAAGATTTGGACTCATCTCTGCTCGCACATATAGGGCATTTAAAGAAAATCATAGTCTTGCTATTAACTACTGACCTTATTTGGAACACAGAAGTTTTTTTTTTTGTTTTATACATAAGGATACGTATATATATGGGCATACGGATGTAAGTGCTGGGCTGTGATACAGAAAATAGTTGTACTTTAAAAGCCATCAGGCTTCAAAGATCAAAAGAACATCAGGCTTAAAGCTCTCCATCTTTGTTTAATTTATTTGCATTACAGATCAAACATGGCCTTACATGTCGGTTTGTGTGTGGCATTTTTAAGCTTTGTATGGACAATTCTTGTACTGTCAGCCCTTTTAAACTGAAAACCTTTATCAGACATTTACAAATAAAAAGTGTTGTGTGATTTTCAAACAGTAGCAAACACAATAACTGAGGACATCAAAAAGAGATGGGATGGCACTGTGTGCATCTGGCTGTGCAATAAAAGCTAGAAAGGAGAAAAGAATGATTCTCTTAGGTTGTTTTGAGGGAAAGGGTGGTGGGATGTGTGTGAATATACATGAGAAATACCTGCTGGAATGATGAAGCACACAGTATTGAAAAATTATCTCTGCACCATGACTCAGCCTGCTTAATTAACTGTGTATGTTGTGAATCCAGGGCAGACTTTTTGGGGTGGTTTGGAAAAGTCTTCTAATTACTTAGTGAATAAATAGGCTAAGGAGAGACATGGATCTGTTGGAGCATATCCAGGGGAGGGCCACAAAAATGATCCAAGGAATGGAACACCTCCCCTGCAACGATAGGATGAGAGAGATGGGGTTGTTCAGCTGGAGAAGAAAAGGCTCCGGGAAGACCTGACAGTGGACTGCCAGTATCTAAAGGGTCTATCAGAAAGAAGGAGACAGAATCTTTACCAAGATATGTTGTGGGAGGACAAGGGGAAATGCTTTCAAACTAAGAGGAGAGACTTATTGGATATGAGGAATCAGTTTTTTTACAGTAGTGGCAGTGAGGCGCTTGCACAGGTTGTCCAGAGAGATGGTGGATGTGCCATCCTTGGAGGCACTCAAGGTCAGACTGAATGGGATCTGAGAACCTGATGGAGCTGTAGGTGTCCCAGTTCACTGCAGGGGGGTTGAACTAGATGGCCTTTAAGTGTCCCTTCCAAATCTAACAGTTTTATGATTCTGTGAAGTCTATTTTTGATTGCTTCACCTCCATGACAAATGACATGGATGCACCACAAGCCAAACTAAATGTAGCAAGATGAAATCTTGGGGTTGCAGTTGTCAATAGCAACATTACAGTGTCCAGAGAACAGCAGGGGGTTTAGGATGAGACCCAGCTGCTCCAGCCCTTTGGGGTGAATGTGTGGGTGAAAGTCTGGGTGCCTCACAGCAGCAAACATCCAATTGTGGCTACAAAAACAGTGATGAGACTGGAGAGGGAGATGTTAGAGGGGCAGCTGAGGTCCGGGACCCAGAGCAGAGCAGGCTGAGGGGAGGCCTCATGGCAGCTACAGCTTCTCATAGGGAGCAGAGGGACAGCGCTGAGCTCTGCTCTCTGTGACAGTGACAGAGCCAGAAGAAACAGCGTGGAGCTGTCAGGGGAGGGGCAGCTGGGGATTAGGGAAAGGGTCTGCACCAAGGGTGGTGAGCATGGAACAGGCTGACCAGGACAGTGGGCACAGCCCTGAGTTGCTGGAGTTCAAGGAGTTTGGAACACTGTTCTCAGATGTAGGTTTGGATTTTGGATGGTGCTGTGTGGATCCAGGAGTTGGACTCAATGATCCTTGTAGGTCCCTTCCAACTCGGGATATTCTATGGTTCTATGATTTTAAAATCAGTTCAGCTGCACTGGAGCTTGGGCACAAGCAGCCCTGTGAAGAAGTGGCACAAGTAGGGCGAGGAAGAAGAAATATTTCTATGTCGACTCCATTTCTGTGGCTGTCTGAAATTCTTCACTTTTAAAGTAAAGGAATAAAGCCCTGCAGGACATGTAGCAGCGGACAAGAACAGGGAGATGGTCAAAGGTTACTGGGGAATTTTTCATGGCTTTGCTATGTAGGTATCACCTCTGCCTATGTGGGCTAACGAAGGAAGGGATAGAGCCTGCATCTCTCACAAGTGTCACATGAAGGATGGGTGCTATTATGGGTACTGTGTTCAGACACGTGGTATTGTGAATGCTGTTATAAAGAAAGGCCATAGGGCCTCATCCAGAGATCCCTTCTGGCCACAAAGACATGCAGCTGAGGATACAAGCACAGCTCGGTGCCCCAGGATGGTTGCAGATAACCACAGATGTGAAGAACAGGCATCAACATTTGGCACATGGGCTGCACACTCAGCTCTGCTGCTTGCAGCCCTACTTCCTTCCAGGCTGTAAGTATGTCAGCTCAGCATTTTTTATGCCTTATTACTAAAGTAATGGTGTTATTTATATAAAATGGAGTTGTGCATTGACATTTTCAGCATCTGCAAATAACCCCTTGTGTAAACAGCAGCATAATCCTGTGAATACACACATCCCACTCCTTTACACTCAGTGTTTTGGCAAATCTTGCTGGGTTTGCTGCAGTTGGTGTCAGGGTGGATTTACACGTGAATTTGAGTGTAAACACATGTGGTTAATGGCCTACTGAGTTGCTCAGACTTATTACTGGTGAAAGTCTCTACAATCCTTTTTTTTTTTCCATGCCTGGAAGAGGGCAGAATCCTTCTCAGAATTCATGTTGGTGTGGACACAAGTCTGTCCTGGCTCTCATTTGAACACATGGACTCACTAATTGGGTTGTAGAGCTTGGCCAAAGCGAACGATGCAGGTCAACTGCACACACCTGGTCCCATTGGTGGTGGTCACCTGTCTGCATCCCTCTGCTCATGCATCCATATAGTGAGGGTTCAAGGGGCATGGCTACAAAAACACTCAGCTTTATGGGGTAGGTTTCACCAATGGAGCTCAGCAAAAATTTCAGAGGGAAAAAATAAGGCAGGAAGATGTCAGCCTGACGAGGGCCAGGGTCTGCAATCCAAATGGGATCCAGGCCAGGTTGGTTCCACAATGGGGACTTGACAGAAAATGCTACTGGTTAGGATTCTATAGGTATTTCAGACTTGATCTTGACCTTATCTTACCAGCAAAGTGTTTTTGAATTAAGATTTCTATGTTTTAAAACTTTGCTACAAATGCTAAACGGATGAAAAAAAATGCATTATTGAAGTTGAAAAAGAAAACAGAATCAAAATATTAGTATTGCGTTGACTATTAAGTAGCACATACATACTGTTTTCATATAGAGTGGAGTCTGGAGGAAAGAGAGTTCCTATTCTACCTTTCAGAGAGTGCCCATTCTACCTTTCATGTTTAGCGCAGGCATCTTTGTGTCTGTTCACCATTTTCTGATCCCTCTGAATAATTCATGGTGCAATGACCTCTATTTGTTAGTATTTCAGCTTTTGCACTTCTTCCTTTTCTCTTTCCCCTTTTGCCAGTCTGTTGTAATTAGGATTTAATATATCCTGCAGTATATATGGGCATCAGCAAAGCAATGAATATTCTTTTATTTTCCCATTTTCACTAACCAAATCCAGTCTGCAGTGCGATTTCCATCTGAGTTGATCTATGCTTTGGTGAGAGGAGTAATAAATAACACTTTAGAGCAGACTTCAAAATGCCTTTTTTCTTTGATCTGAGTAATTAAGGAGTCAAGTTGCTGTTCCTAAGCATTTTCTGATGGAATTACATGAGTTACACAGCTCTTCATTTGTATGTCATTAAACATTATGTTTTATTGCTGCTGTTCAAACAATTAGTACCTAAATATGCCCCATATTCTCATAAAGAGGCGGTAGCAGTGCTAATGTTAATGCCCTGATTAACAGTTTGTTCCCATCCAGAGTCCACCATCATGCCTGATTGCCATTTAATGTCAATCAGATCTTACTGATGCCCTTCTGAAGTCAATCTCTTTTGCAGTCATTTAACTGCCCAGCAAAGTGAGAATAAGTCAAACAAGAAAGTTAACTAAAAATGGCGTTTCTTTTAACACAGGAATTTTTTAAAGTTCATTACAAGTTTTGGTTATAAAAAGGCCACTGCTTCATGGTGATCAGTCATTTTGACATTTTTATGGTGTTTTTATTACCCCTGGCTCATTTCCATACTAAAGGGAACATTTGTAACAATACTTGCTCTCTCTGTTATGATTAGGATTGTGCTTTTGCCGTGCTTTGTTGGGCTGTTGCTGCGCTCAATAATGCTCTTGGCACACGTCCTCCCAGACCCTGCCGTGTGTTTATTCAAAGGGAAGGAAAAAGAAGTGTCTACTAAAACAATAAACTACTACTGCTTGCGTTAACATGGCCATAACTTCCTTGTTCTGCAGACAATCAGTTAGCAAAGCTGTTAGGTAAACTTGCTCCTTCACTGTTGAAAAAATAAATATTCATGAATCTTGCAGCCACATTTTCCCTCGCTTTATAATGAAGACCATAAAGGATTTTAAAGCTAATAATTTAACCAGAGAGATAAGGATGGGGGCCTGGATCCTGAAAGCAGTGGGAGCTGAGATCCTAAATTGTACTGGGTAAGTATTTAAGGCTGTGTTATTTCAATTTTAATGTTTTTACTAGTGCTGCTTAAGACAAGATGTGAATGTGAAAAGAGAAGACGTGAATCAGGAATGTTAAGAAAAATTTCTTCTCAGCACTGGCACAGGCTGCCCAGGGAAATGGTGGAGTCTCTGTCCCTAAAGGTATTCAAGAACTGTGTAGATATGGCACAGAGGGACATGGGTTAGTGAGCATGGCAGGGATGGGTCAGTGGTTGGACTTGATGATCTTGGTGATCTTTTCCAGCCTTAATGATTCTATGGTTCTATGAAAGGTAAGAAGGGACAAATAAAATAAAATGGACAGAGAGAATATGTCACAGAGGTTTCTAGGATAAAGGGAAACCGTTGCTTTGGCTGGTCCAAACAGATTGGAGCCCAGAAATAACGAGGATTTGGTGTTGGGTGCTAGCACCTTCCCCTGCCTCCATACCCAGAACAAACCAATGCACTCAATTCCCATATAACAGGCAATTAATATGGAACATTTCACTGAAGAGCATCTTTAATTTGAAGCACGTTCTTGCATTGTCTGAATCTGAAAGAGAAGTAAATGTGTTTTTAAGCTTGAATTCATCCTAATGAAACAGATAGCAAAGTTACTGCCAGAGTAATCATGAATTGGCCCTTCCTGCAGATGGTTTAGTTTTTGGGTGGAGCAAAGGACCATTGAAGCCAATGAGCAAAGCTAGATTTGTCATCCAGGTACCACAAAACAAAAGGATGAATCTGGGTTTGGGCACAAAATAGAGAGTTGGAAAACTACAGAAATGCATAGCACTTTAGTAAAATGTCCATATATATTAAATTTACCCAAATCTGGTAGAGAGTTAAGTAAATTATTCTGCCTTTCCTTATGCTGCTCAGTCTCTGAGCCCGGAACATTGGTGTCTTCCTGAATACCTTCTGCCCATTAATGGGGAGGAGGGGAAAGAAGCCACAGGGAGGCTGTGAGAGGCTGCCTGCTGGTACAAGTCCCAGTTTTCACTGCACTGCTCCATCTGCTGCCACCTGCCCTGCGCCCATGCTGTCAGGGAATGTCAGGTGCCCTCTGTCATGGTTCAGAAAGAGCAAAGCTTTCCTGCTTGACACCAGAGGAGATGCATTTTGATGTTTATCTGAAAACCTTTTTCAAATGTACGTGCACAATAGAGGCTGCATGTGGGGACAGGTCTGACCCGATAGTGATAAAACACTTCTCTCTCATTTTGGTGTGTGAAGACCTAATACTCCCATATGCCAGAAAAGATTTGTAAGGGGCCATAAAGTCAGCACAGCTCTGTTTGCACTTGCTTTTGGTTCCTTGACAGTGCTGCAGGGGCCTCTGTGCAAACACTGCTCTGTGGTGAGTATTTAAAGAAATATTCCCTGCAGCATTTAGGCTGGTTGGCCACTTTTGCCAGAACAGGCACATACCAAATGGAAGTCAGAAAATTAAATGGGTAAAACAAGGTCATAATGGCACCTACCACCAAGGAAACCCTGTTTGTTTAATAGGTTTAGAGGATATGATGATTTACCTCATGTAGGTGAATTATCATTGCCCAGAGAAGTGGTAGAAGTCCCAACCCTGGAGACACTCAAGGTAAATCTGGACAAGGCTCTGAGCACCTGATGGAGCTGTAGGCATCCCTGTTCTTTGCAGGGGAGTTGGACTAGATGGCCTTTATGGGTCCCTTCCCTTCTATGATTCTATGATTCTATACTAGAGTGGCTGTAACCTGGTGCTGAGCTGGCTTTCTCACTCAACTGAAGTCACAACTTATCTGTTATTCTGTTCAGGGTTGTGATTTATCCTTATTCCTCCCAAAACATGATCTAAAAGCCATGGACAGAAACAGAACTAGTTCCCCAGCTACTGTGTGAGGACACGAGAGTGGTTTGGATTGAACTCAGCCTCCTAAAAGTCACTGAGAATCTTACACTGAATTTTTTCAGGAAAAGAATTCATTTATCTTACAAAGCAGCTTTTTGACAACTGTTGTTATCAGCACTGAAAGATGATTATTTTTTGATTTTTCTATTTTTGGAGTAAACATGTGCAAAAGAAATATAAAAAGAAATTTTGCACCATTAAGAAGGACCTGTACAAGATGCACTAACATTGATCCTTTGTCCTATAGCTGCTGTGGAAAGCTGTGTGTGTTGCCAACTCATGCACCTCCAGCAGTCAAAAGCTTCTATGAAGGACCATGTGTCATTTTTCATAAAACTGGATAAAAAAAAAAAAAAAGTCATGACAAATAATCCACATTTCAAATAGCATTAAATGGAAACTTTACAAAGCTGATTGAAATTGTTTAATAAAAATAAGTCCCTCCAGGAGTATCAGGCAACAAATGATAGATAATACTTTGGCAATGAGGAGAAGTGGCTGCTTCCAACAATTATGGATGACCAGACTGTCTAGGAAACATGTTTGGATTGTTAATCTTGATGGTTTGTCATTGTTGAGATTGTAGTGGGAGGCACCAGTACAGGGAAAACTGTATCAGATGTGGAATTTTTGTAATTGTGTGGTGTTAAATTTTGGATGTTTCATCATTCAGAATTTAAAAAATAGTCTACCAAAATATTCAGTTTCCAAAATCCGCAGTGTTTGTACTGTTTCTAAATTTTTATTATATTTATTCTTGATAATTTTTAATATTCCAGAAACTGACACAGAACATATACAGAGAGAAAACACATTATTGCTGTTTTCAACTACAAAGTCTGAGTGAGTTATTATGATCATTGCTTTCATATTTGTGTGCTGGATTATATGGAAATCTGTTTTTATTGTTTCCAAGACTATTGACTATTTAGCTGTCCCATGACTGTATTTATAATATTGTAAATATTTGGAATATAAACAGCATTTGGAGTTCAGAGACCAGATTTTTTTAAATGCAGCAGCTTTAGTCTTGGTTGCTGCTTAGCTAACACCCCAGCAACCTCAATCTTAATTCAATGGAAACCTCAGCAGATACATGCAGAATTGGATGGTTCTGAAGAGGAGATGGCCCCAAGTATCCTGGGACAGTTGGTTGCATCTCTCAGTCCTACATCCCAGCACAGGAACAATGGCAGTGCTGAAAATGACTTCATTTAATGTAAGCAAATGAAGGCAAGAGTTAGTGACCACAACCCTTATTTGGAAATCTTTCACGGCCCATCATCTGCCATCATTTCAAGCCAAGAATCATAAGCATTATAACAAGGAGATATACTTGAGCACAGAGGATTAGTTTTTTCAGGGATTCTTGTCATAAACCCCATAGTGGGTAGAGCTCAACATAGTTTATGATAATAACTGAGTATCGCATTGCCTGTAGCATCAAAAAATGACAGCAAAATTCAGGAGCAGGTGGGCAGCTTTAATTATATAGGCTCCAAAAGGAATAAACACTGGGATGATTTTTACTCTCTGTCTGCTATGAGTCAGTGCACAATAACCCCACTGGTGTTGATTTGGTGAGAATAAAGCATCTAGCCCATATTTAACCATAGAAAGTATCTTACCCCACCCCTCCCTGTGAGAACAGAGAAAATGGGATTTGTAGGAGGAACTGGGGGTTGTAATGCTGCCAGTGATTTGCACATATCAGGGCTGAAACATCAGATGGAGGAAGTACCCGAACAGCTGTGACTGCAACAGATGTTCTCCAGACAGTTCTGCCTCATGAAGATGTAGTGTAGCAATAGGTCATGTTACAGAAACAGAAAATTAAAAAGAGTGATTTTACATGCATGAGCACTGGCTCCCCAGGTCCAGCACTATGAGTGACACTGAACAGGGAAAGCAGCTGGGACTCTTCTGAAGAGATCATTGTGCCCCTTTTCACCAGAACTCGCTTTTCTAACATATAGATGCAGGAATAATAGGGATTGCAGTACCAAAACACAGAAGGAGTGAGTGCAAAATCTATTTGTCGTTCCTGCAATTTAAGCAGGTTTCTCAATTTCTCGGTGCCTCTGCTTCAAGGCTTCCAGCCTCTTCTACTGCCTCCCTTCCCTGGGTCATCAAGCAGGGAGTTTCTGGTATGCAGACCTATGAACAGCAATAATGGTAAAATTTGTATCATCATAGCCTGAAATTTCCCTAGATATTTATCTTTAGTCATACCATATGGTCAGAAGACCATTTTCTGGTAAACCCAAGTGGTAATCTCCCACCTGGTGCTCCATGGCTTAAATCACACAACCCATCACTGCCACACAAGGCCTCTCAGAGACAGCTCCAAAGCGTAGAATCATTAAGGTTGGAAAGACCACTAAGATCATCTAGTTCAACCACCAACCCATGCCTGTGACCTCTCTAAACCACGTCGCCAAGTGCACATCCATCCTTTTCTTGAAATTCTCTAGGGATGCTGACTCCACCATCTCCCTAGGCAGCCTGTTCCAATATATTAGCGTTATTTCTGAAAATAAATTTTTCCTAGTATCCAATCTGAAGCTCCCCTGTTGCAACTTAAAGCCATTACCTCTTGTTCTATCACGATCAGGACAGCTGCTGCCTTCTTTTACTTTTGGTAGCGGCTGCTGCTGGCATGTATGCATCCAGGAAGTGGGAGGCTCTACATGAGGCCAAGGAGCATCAAACCCTCCTTTCCTTCACACCATGAGACTGTCCTAACCACAAGGTCATAGAGTTTCTTGAGTTCTTTTCCTTGAAGCTGGGATGTTTTACAAGTGGGAATGCAAGATCAATGTAGTCAAATGACGATCAGGGAGCAAAGAGCAATATCTTCTTGTATTATTACTTTTCTATCGTATATCATATCTTATCTAATACTTCCTAATAGGATGCCTTGGGAAGAGCTTGCATCTGAAGCCTCTGCAATGTCCTCCCTCGAGCTGCACATGAACATCCCTTCCCATCCCTTCCCATTGCTCTTCCACCAGCACCTCCATCTGCGCAGGGAAACATTGATCAATTTCTCACCACCCAGGAGGGAATAATGTTTATTCAATAGCAAACCCCTTGAGAAGTTCACAATTACCCCCACTACTGACTGGTGACAACACTCCATGAGAGAATTTCTCTCGTGGTTAAAAGGATTCTTGGGTCTAGGATCTACATGATGTTACATAGATAATCCTCAAAAACACAGCCCATTTTGCAGAGGCTTCTCTGAACTGCTCCAAAATCCTCTGCGATTCATTCTTCCTTGGGTCTTCGTCTTGGCTGTACAAGGGTTTCTACCAATTGTTCCCACATTGCCGGAGAAGACCAGTGAGAGAGATGAGGCTCCACATCTTGATTTATTCATTTGTTTATTTTTTTTTAATGAGGGAGAAAGACAGTAAAGCACAGCAAAGAAATTGATTGGAACCCACATGCTGCTGAATGTATTTGTGCTGAATTCCTGGATAATTTACTAGCTGCAGAGATGATAGAACCCAGAGTTCAAGTTGTAAAAACAAACAAACAAACAAACAAAAAAAAAAGGGTGTGAAAAGAAGATGAGGGAGAACAGAAGGGTGAACAATTAAAGCTTCCTTCTGCAAGGCCTTTCTAAAAGATAGCCAGTTTTATGTAGTCTGGAATGCTTCAACAGGAAAATCTGCAGGCAGGGAAGACACAAGAGACTGTTTCAGGATTTGAGAGGCCTTTTTGAGGGTGAAATTCAAAGAATAAATGGCAGGGATAGAGAAATCAAAAGTAACTGTGATAGTGTAGAAAGCAGGGGAAGTTTAGGGTCAACTGACGTAATTTAATATAACTACACTTGCATTTCCCACCACCATAGGATCTCAACTTTTCTTCTTAATACTAAGCAGGAGATGTACAATGGACCAACTTAATGTGGAGGAAGAGGAGGAAGCTGAGTTAGGAATGAAAGTATTTACCACTTTGACCTAATCTACCTCAGTTTTTTGGTTCTTGTTCAACATCTTCATCAATGACCTGGATGAAGGAATAGCAATTACTCTCAGCAAGTTCGGTGATTATACAAAGCTGGGAGGAGTGGTTGATGCACCAGAAGGCTGTTCTGCCATTCAGTGAGACCTGGATGGAATGGAGAGGAACCTGATAAGCTTCTAACATGGGCAAGCGTAGAGCCCTACACGTGGGGAGGAATAACCTCGTGCATAAGTACAGGTTAAAGGATGACCTGTAGAAGAGGAGCTCTGCAGAGAAGGACCTGGATGTCCCTGGTGGACAACAGGTTGGCTGTAAGCCAGCAGTGTGCCCTTGGGGCCAAGAAGGCCAATGGTATCCTGGGGTGCATGGGGAAGAGCATGGCCAGCAGGCTGAGGGTGGTGATCCTCCCCTTCTACTCTGCCTTGGTGAGGACCCTTCCAATCCCTATGGATCTGTGATTCTGTCACCCGTGTATCCTTGAGAATGGGGCATTTTCTCTCCGTCCGTTGATGGTAAGAAGCCTTCACGAGAGCTGATTTGCTGTAACAGCAGATCTGCCTGAAGGACTTGGTCTCCACAAGCGAGCAGGAAACTCATTCCCTATCCTGTGAGATTTGTCAGGAATTTCTTTTTCCCTGCCTGTAATAAATAGAAACAAGTAAAACTGCATGCCAAACTCTCCACCTCTGGTTTCAGATCGGTTTCCACTGAAATCTTTAATTTGAAGCATATGGGAATAGTTTGTTTCAATTCTGATATCTAAAGATAATTAAAAACTTTTGAAACATTTAGCACTCTGCAATTTCAAACCAAAGGTGCTTCAGAATCAAAATAAATTCCTCATCTAAAGAAAATACAAGAGACAGAGACCACATTATGTCAAGTTGAAAAGAATTTTCTTTTTTAATGTTTAGTCTGGAGATTCTTCCTTCTTCAGAGCTCCTGCAAACAGGTTGCCTTCTGACAAATTGAGTTTCCAGGAAATCTGGCTTTTCTCTTGCCAGTTCCCTGCTCCGCTTGGTAGATCCTCATCTCAGTAGTGCTGTGTCTCATCAACCCCTTGAACTTGTGCTGAAATGACCCACACTGAGCTTTCTGGTCGTGAAATTGGTCCATTTACATGGGCGGGGCAAGCTGAACTGGACAGCAAGATGGACTCTTTGCTTTTGCTAGTTACCAAGAGAATAGAAGTGAGTTAATGAGCAGCAGAGAATACAGAAGGAGGCTGTCTGTGCTTTTTTCCCTTTTTTTTTTCTTTTTTTCTTTTCTTTTTTTAAAGGGGAAACTGTGTGAATAAGACACCTTCTGTCATAGCCTTGAGCAGCAAGCCGTCTGGTGCATACAAAATACAAAGTATCAGGAATTTTGGAGGCTGGGACACAGCCCAAAACCGCATTAACAGGGCGTTCAGATGAGAATAAAAGAAACCTTATTTGAGGAGTTATGAAATCACTGCAATATGTTCCACGTATAGAAGGAACAAGAGGTCACTGAAGTGGCCAGTTGGGCTTACACAAGGCACTGAGGGCAGAGAGCTGGCAGTACACAGGCTAGATTGCTGCCAAAGAAATCAAATGTAGTTTGCTTCAGCTTAGAGAAGCCAAGGGACCAATAATACAAAGAGATTCAATTATAACTTGGTCAGTACCCTGACGCTAGCATGTTTCCAGAGCTGGAACTGAAGCTTTTCCATCCAAAATAGAGCTTTTGTGTATCAGTCCAGTGGCTCACCATGTCAAGCTGCCTCTTCCAAGCTGCCTCTTCCTCACTCTGAGCTGAGCTTTAGGTTTTCTTCAGCCCACAGGTGGTTTTCTTCATGACCACAGAAAACCATGCTAGATTGAAAGTACATATCCCACAGGGTACTGCAGAAAGCCTGACCCCTGTCCTTGCACTCCCATTACACCAAATCCCCATCCCTTCTGCATGAAAGACCTTCACACCTGAAGACCCAATTGCCCGACTTCCAATACAGACCTCAGTGCAGGAAGTGGTGAGTCTTTTATATTAAAGACACATAGGATAACGTGTGAAGCAAGAGTTCTACATAGGATATCCCATCTGTAGGATTTTTGAAGGGGAGAGAGAGAAATGGATGACTAATTTAGTGCTTGGATTTAAGGAAAAATCTCCAGCTGTTAATCCCACATGAAATTTCTCCCATTCAGCATTTTGCTGGGTTTTTTTTGTTTGTTTGTTTTTGTTTTGTTTTTGTTTTTTATAGAGAGGCTGGTACTAGGCAGATCCTTGCTCAGGGTGCAAGGTTTTGTGAACAGGCACTGCTAAGAATTGCCTAAATAGGATTTAGAAACAGAGTCTAATGCTGATTCTTAAATCTTTCCTGTGAATTTATGGTACTAAAGGAATATTTAGTACCATACATACAGGCATTTAGTCTTTGGGAACAATCAGTCCAGCTCGACACGTTTTGGTTTTCCTGTCTCTAAAACATTCAAGTTGAATAACAACAAGGGAAATCCTGTAAGAGTTTGGCTCTGTGTTTGTGTAAACCCTCTGCATGTCTATTTCTAAATATTTACATTACCTGAGATTTTGTTACAAACTTAATAATAAATGCTGCTATACTCCAGCAAGCAACAAAAACAGCCTTTGGCTTGCACAATGCTTGGAGAGTGGAGTGTTCCGAAGTGTCTGGAAGGCACTTTGCCCATGGAAGTGCATAAACACACTTGTGTGGTGTTTTGTGCTTGTAGCAGTAAATTACTTCTGCTTTCCCTTCTGAAAAGTTAATCTGAAACATAGTTTCCTGTGCAAAATTAAAGGGAAACTTATCATCCACAAAGCCATAATTCTGTAGGTTATCTGACTATCTTTCATGGTTAAGTTGGGGCATATTTTCAGAGAAACAGCTAATTTGATACTGTTTTTCTTCTGTTTACTGTTCTTTCCATTGTTCAGATAACAGTCACTATTAATAGACACACCATCAAAGTCAACATTTGGCAATTCTAGTTTGTGTTTTTAATTGAGAGAAGCATATCTGAGTCATGTGGGCCATACCATCCAGATCCAGGCACTACAGCTGAAGCAGTGTGTAATCAAGACTCACTGGATCCAAATCTTAGGAGAGAAGACAGATGGAAAAATCATGGACAAATGGAAGAATCATGTTTGCTGAACACCAGTAAGGATTTCTAACTCAGTGGATAGATAAAAAAAAAAACAACAAAACTATTAGAAACTGAACAGGAACAATTCTAAAAAGAAGGTTTTGAGAAACCTGGAATGGGTGTATCAGGCCTTGAGCTGACCTGCTGAAGATATTCATTGCCAGACGTAGTTTCATTGTCTCTAAGAACCATTGCTTTCCTAACTTAAATCTGTTTTAGATTAGACTTAAAAGGCGGTACCATAACATGGTATTTAAAGATTGGGGCAAATGAATAGCAAAACTATTCCGGATCTCCTCCAGGTCTTTTCTTTGCTTGACAGGTGTAGAGGCAGTGTTCAGCACTAGCACCTTGGGCTGTAACCTAATTCGATCTGGTTTTGTTCTGTGGGTTGAAAAGGTGGCTAATAACAAAAACTTCCTCTGAAACACAGACCAGATACTGCTCTCCTCAATGTATGCAGTGTGTTAGTGTATGTCCTTAGTACACCATATGCAAACCCAGCAACAAAAATCTGTTTCTTCACAAGACTTTCCCACAGTAATTCCTGTAAGTACTTTATTTCATTTGGTTACTAGAAGCAAAGTAAAGCTAAGTCTCACATCTTCTCTCTTAAGTTCTCAGACCTTTCATAGCCAAAATGATCTTTTCCAGTCTTTCCCTAGAAGCACCTTGCCATCTGAAGCCACCTATTGTTGAAGTTTGTCCTAAATAGAACCCTGGACAGTGTTTTCTGTGCTGGCAATTACCTTTTCTCCCTGTGGCTCTATCCCGAGCCCTTGACAAGAAGGAATTAGTACCATTAGACCCCACCTGCTTATTCAGTTCCTCGTTATGCTGATGAGATCCACCATGCTGTGAAAATCTCCAGGCCTACTGCCATGAGCTTCTCATCAGCAGCAAAGGAAGATGAAGCTGATAGGGTCAGACTGGATGAGCTAATATTTTAAATTAACAAATCAAGAAAACACATGAAAAAACAATGCAGTTTCTCAGAGAACAGCAATTAGCTTACTGAAGTGCTAATAAGGAGGTAAGCTTGCTGAAGCAATACATAGAGAAGGGCTGGGGGTGCAAAGAGACTTGTGGAGGAGATAAGGGGAGGTAGGCTATGGCTAGATAGTGTGGGAGTCTGCAAATGCAGGTCAGCGTCTGATAGGCAGAGGAGCAGCAGAGCTGGGACCACACTCCTACATTGGGGTCCAGGCCCCAGTTCCAGCCTACGTGATGATTCTTTATGGGCTGTTAATGCAGCTCTCATCTATGAGAATTTTGTCTTTTTAAAGAGCTCCAAGAGGGTGTTTCTGGTTACTAATTATTCTCTCCTAACTTTTCTTGTCTCACTTTACTCTCTTCTTTGCAATTCCCTGTGAGGTCCCCAGGCCTGGAAATCTCGTTACCACAAGCACTGTCTTTTGCTCCCTTCAAAACTCACATCATTACAGATCCCAACTGTTCTTTTAAGAAAAGTAAAAGGTCAACTTGGAACTTCTCCTGGGTCTTCCTAAGCATTTTAAGCTGTGCAATTATTTGCCCATCAATTATGTGATTTAGGTGTTGCATTGAAAGGAGGGCTCTGCTGTCTGAGGTGCAAATGAGACAAATAAACCTCAGCCTTCTCACCAGGGTATTTACAATCCACCTGCATGTGCAACAATGCCTCTCTAGGGCTCCTTGTTGGAAAAATAACCGTACAACTGTGTGAAAACTAACCACTAATTGAAGGAAGAGTGAGCCTAGGCAGCACAGAAAATACATGAGAGGGTGTTAGCTTGGATCTCCACAAAGAGAATTTCTGGCACTTCAGTTTGTTTTTAGGTGTCTTATTTCTTTTCAGCAAGATGTAAGTTCTGAGAAGACGATGTTTATGTGAGAAATAAAACATTGCTGAGCATTTGGGTGTTGGTCAGAGCTGCATTACTCCCTCTCTTCTGAGAGATGTATTGCAGAGCTTTAAGACCAAGACCAAGTCGATGAACCTCTTTGTACACGTATATATCATGTAACACATTGGAGACTGTGTCTAACTTATCTATATTGGAGGCCTGAGGCAAATTATGTTGTTCTCCCTCAATTATTGGGAAGCCCCTCAGTGCTGATGATACCTACCTTTTTCTTTTCACTAAAGCTGTGATAACTCTTCTTGGTATTCTTACATGTGCAGCGCATCTGTTCCTGTCTAGATGCCAAAATTGCATTAATCAAGGCCTCATATACATATTTTTAACTTTTACACTCACTGACTACGTACTAGTCACCTGATAATCTTGTCCCCATTCTCCTCTACCGCTTACTTTGAGGTGTGCATTCAAAATCAGAAAGATCCAAGCTGACAAGCCTTGTCTGTAGTAAATAGCCCCGTGTTCATCCTTGATGAAACTGCTTCAGTTCAGTGGGACCCCAGCAGTGATGAATTCTGACCTTTACACAAAATCCAAGGCAGAGCAAGCAAGGGTGTCTCTGTTTTCTAATTTAAATTTTACACTTGAAGGATATACATACATTTTAAACCCACCTCTTTAATCCTCGCAGCTGAACCATTCAGCTCTTGTGTTGCCACTGAGAATTCAGGCAAAATGTTTGACAGAGGGTGAGAGAACTGCTTCGCATCATTAAAGAAAGCACTAGTAGAGGGCGAGAGTGTGTGACCTCTGGAAGAAATAACCTGTGCTGAATGCACCAAACAGTAAAAGTTGTTAGAAAGGAAGAGGATTAAAAATCTTAAACCACACTTGAAATCGCATATGCTTAAAAGTAGAGAAATTCCTTCCTAATTTGTTTTCTCTCTGTATAATTAGTCTTCAAATATGCTTACTGGAGTGAGCACATTTGTCCCAATAGAAGGAAACAAATGGAATGATGTAACTGGTTTCTTTCAGTTCCCACTTCAGTGCAACTTCACAATACCCTTGGACTTCAGGGGATTAAGTTCCTGTCTTGGCCGTGGTCCAGTTACTGGTCATTGCTATTTGTCGATTATCCCAGCATTCCAGAAAACATTTTATCCCCTTCATTAATTCACAATTGACCAATCACATAAATCAGGCTAAGGACTAGTGGACATGTCTTCTGAAAAAGGAGAGGCTCAAAGAAAGGCCTGATTAAAGAACAGGTTGAATTTGATTTTTTTATTTTATTTATTTATTTTTTAAGATCTCTACGCTTGAAATTGCAAATAATGACCTTTGGAGGGGGGGTAGGGGGCGGGGAGAGGGGGGAACGAAGAACATTAATTAAACCTACTACTTTTTTGTTCATGCTTTCAAAAGATGAAAAAAAAATCAATTTCTCCAAAGGAAGCCTCCGTTTTCTTAAAAGATGCATATCTCATTTTCATCGCTGTGTTTAAAAACAGGTTACACATATAATGTGAATATGTGAATATACAGACGCACAAATGCGTGCCTATTTTGGGTTTACTGTGCACAATTACTGGTGTGCTGTTATGTAGGCAACTGAACAGTGTCAGCATACTTATGTAAGACTGTATTCAGGATCAAAAGAATCTTTAACTCAACTAGAGTGAGAAGTCTCAACACAGATTTCACTGAGAGCAAGACTGTATGGCATCAGCCAGGTAATATGTTTGTAGCTGAGGGCCATTCTGGTTGCAGGGCTGTAACTTCTAGTTGAACCCAAGGACCTCCAAGCCACCACCAAGGTAATGATTAGGGCTACAGTTGTGGATTCCCATGTTTTCTTTTGTGTTTTGCCACAACGCAACCCTGGAGCTGTTGGATGGCAATGCAATTCTTCTTGCATATTGTTGGTATTTTGAGTATATATTCTCTCAGTCTGACCTGGGGGCAAATGTTTACAAGAATGTAGCTGGATGAGTTTTAAATTGTACGCTTCTGTCATGGGTTTCTCCAAGCTCTTTGCATGTGTTTAGCCAACATGTCTCTGTGGGAAGGATCAGTAAATGCTGCCTGATGATGGGTGACTTGTGTGTCCGCATCTTCTCCATTCAGCCCTGGACTGCTGTGGGCTCCTAGGGAAAAGCAAATTATGTGGTTCCCTTCTTTTGTGTGTTTAATTCTTTGTAATGAAGGGCATGTCTTATTTTTGTGTACAAAGATTGCTCTAACTTAGAGACATGGTTACTACAAGACCATATATTCTTGCTGCAGTATTAGTAACAACAGGGAAGAGAAGTTGAAGCTATGTAATCAGTGAGACACGTTCTTCTTTCTCCTCGAGGAGATAGGGATTATTGTGCAGAGAGAATACAGAGAGATTTTCCTTCTCTGCATCCTTTAGGCATTGGCCTTCATGATGAACTTCTTGAAATACCTGTTAACACTAACTTTAGCGTTATTTTGTAGGACAAGTGGAAATTCTTCCAAACTAAAGAGGGCAGATTTAGACTGCATATAAGAAGGTAGTATTTTACAATAAGGGTGGTGGGGCACTGGAAAAGGTTGCTAAGAGAGGTGGTGGATGTCCCATCCCTGCAGACACTGAAGGTCAGGTTGGACGGGATCTGAGCATCTGATGGATCTGTAGGTGTCCCTGGTCATTGCAGGGGAGTTTGACCTGATGGTCTTTAAGAATCTCTTCCAACTCAAATGGTTCTATCATTCTGACTCTGTGGAGGTTTTGCATCTCTCAAAGCATGGAGCTCCTTGACTTGAGGCTTGAATCTCAGTTAGTAGATGAGAGCTGTGGACTATTTCTAAAGAAGTGCATCTTTTAACAGGTGTAAGTCCGGTGTTGTGACATCCAGAATTGATATACACCTTGGTGTTTCTATGGGACCTTGTGTGACACCACAGTTAACTGATGTGAGTCACACACATTCTTGTGGCTCTGAAATGTCCTCTTCTAAGCAGTTGTAACAAAAATGGAAACCAGACATGGGTGGCTGAAGACACTTTCTTATTGCTCAAAATGGTGGTAACTGGCTGTAAATTCTATGTGTGTATGAGTGAATTATGTATACTTGTGATCTGTGTCTGGCATTAAGACTTGCCTGCACCAATCTAATTTATTAAAAACTCTAAGTCTTACAAATGGTGATCATAAGAAAACTGGAAAAAATAGGAATGCTTACTCCTGACCTGTACCCAGCCTGGGGTAATTTTAGCCAGCCCTGGACAGCCATACCAGCAGCTGTTCTAGCAATGCGAGGTAAAGAAACTGAGTTGATTACCCAAGGAATGAAGAACCTCTTCAAGGGAAGGGCAGAAAACTATCCAATGCCAGCAGCCCGAAAGCCCCTAGACATCCCATGTTGCCTTCGGCTGTACTACAAGGCCTCTTTGGGCCTACTGCCATAAGTAGAACCTAAGTCAATCCCTCAATATCAGTGAATAAATACCCAGAATTATGTTTTGTAATTCTTCACAATATTGGAACAGGAAAAGATGTAAGTCAGCATGAATTTAAGTTTAAGGGTCTACGGAATGGAAGTGGTCCCTTGCTTGAAATTCATTGAATTTAGTGCATTAAATATAGACTGTGATTTAAAATCCAGATGCAATTTGGCATCCATGCTTAGGTGATGCCTAAATAAGAGCAGATTTTCACCCATCATTATTAAGCATTCCTCTTGGCAAAAGGACAATGATATAGTGTGTTGTTATTACATTTGCACCAACTTTTCACTAAGTACTGATTTATGTTTATTTAATCACCATTACTGGTTTATATGTTATGCCTCATTTCTTTAAACAGTATGACTTTTTCCCCAAAAATATCTGAGTAAAGGATTTATGATGGAAAATCCATAAAAGATTCCTTTTGTTCCACCTAATTGAATTTCACCTCCCGTTAACATTACCTTATTCCTGTTAGCAGCACATAGAATGAAAAGCATTGGCAAGTTTTTGGGTGAGTACATCCAAGAAGTCAGAAATCTTGGCCTTTCTTCTGGAAGGTATTGTGTAAGGCAGACATCCTGGACATATCCCTCTGCTTTTCCCCCTTTCGTTCTGTGTCATTCCTAGATCCAGAATGAAGTTTTAGGCCACTTGCACTCAAGTGTTCTATAGGATAGAGTTTCCCAAACCTATGTTAGCTCACCAAGCATAGCTACATCTGTCTAGTATGCTTTTTTTTTTTTTTTAAAAAAAAAAAAAGGAGGCCTGAGAGCTTATTTCTGTAAGTCTTTGGTTCAGGAGTGACTGCAGCCCCAGCACTTACCTGGCAATATCACATTGCAGCTTTGTGTCGTGCCTTTCTTGTTCAATGCAGTCCCAAGCAGCTTGGTGACTTCACTCAGTGAAGCCCACTTCCATGACTTCCTGCCTGCAAAGGGCAAGTTTCCTTTGTGCTTTCATTTTTAACCATGCTCAGACAATGTCTATTCTTAACAAAGAAGTGATGCTTTGTGTGGTAATGAACTACCCAGACTACGTATACACTTACTGCTGGAAAGAACATGCTGCTCGCAGGGGTCAAAGACCCTCAGTTGCCAACAGAAATATAATGTAATGAGTAGAAGGCATTTATTTCTGAAAAAAAAAGAAATATCTGTGATCTAAAGCTTGCTCCACAGAATGAATAGGATGCCTGACTTACTCCCTGTGGACATAAGTGCAAAAAGTGGTCCTCCAGTGCTTCACTGTATGATTTTCAGTGGCCCAGACATATGAACAGATGCGAACAATGGAAAGAAAGGTCCCTCAGCATGAATGTTCTTGTGCTTAAGGACACTGGAAGACTGAAGAGCTGGGACAGGTCTGTTGAGAAGAGTGTTCTGATACCTGAAAAAAATGTTTTCCTAGATATTAGGGATGATTTTATCTAGGTACTGAAGTATCCATTCTAATCCCGCGTACACCCATCTAAATTTTGATCAACCAACACATCTCATCTACAACTAAATCCTGACAGACTGTGTACAAGAGACATTTCTCCAGCTGTTTTGTCAGCAAGGTGCACACCCAGTGGTATCTGTAGGGCATCTGTTTCCGTCATGGAATCATTAAAGCTGGAAAAGACCACAAAATGCAGCCAATAGACACATAACTGAAGGAAGATGTTCTAGGAAGATGACTTTATGCTGCTAACAACTTAAAGTTATTAAGTTATTTAGGAGGCTTCCATCCCACATCACTCATACAAATTACACAGTGTTAAAATCCTTTTTCTGGATTAAAAGCATGACTTTGTAAGGTATAAATGAGGTTAACTCCTCTCTGCAGATATTACTCTTGGCAAAAGTCTGTCTCATCTCAGGAGTAAGGGCATTCTTATGGATCCAATTAGAGAAAAAACACTGTCTGGCAGGGAAGAATAAAACCTATAACACATGTTATTATACAATGGCAGCTGGAATAGAATTTTCTCTTATGGGAGCGTGTGAGCTTAATGTGAAAGTAGAAACTGGGCTTGTCAGACTTAATTAGAGTGAGAGAAATGGTTTACGGTCAGAAACAGCATACATTATCCACTCCTGTCTGCTGGGGCTGTGCCAGGCTCAGAGGACGATGGAACAGCACCCAGCACTGAGGCACATCCAGACAGACAAATGTTCACACCACAAGCTTCTCACTGGTGATGGTGAGAGCACTGTGGACTCGCACTGTAGTTAAAACATTATCTCATCCCAGTGACCAGATGATAGTTCACCAGAAAGTCTCAAAGCATATACTAATTATCAGCCAGTGAAAGGCCCTCTGTTAGACATGGGATATAAGCCAGCATGTCACAGCTTAACATACACATATTGAAGGCTAGTTTGGAGAGTAAGTAGGGTCATCATGGGTAATACATCAGATCTGTCCACCTGAAATACATAAACGGCTGTTAGATATGTTAGTATCTAAGTACCTCGTAGAACTCTTCTAAGCTAGAAATTTCCTCTTATTCCCAATTTACGTGGAAGGCTATAGGATTTCAGTGGGATCTAGATGTTCAGATACCCTTCTAAAGCCAGCCCTTGGGACATACACATCATTGTGTGAGAATGGTCTCTGAAGGGCTGCCAGGTGTGTGCCCATGAGATGGTGGACTGGGAGTGCACTCTTATTGGCACGCTGTCCTGCTGTGTTTATTTGGGCACCAGAGCTCACATGGCTTTGCAGACAGTATAGAAAGAGGTGCAGATTTACTGGCTGTGTAGATAGGAGTAAAAGAACTGTAGTTTTCTCATTGGTACCATGCACCGAATCAGGAGTGCAGCTCCTTTTCCGAGTTAGGATCCTGGATCATGGTGGTGGAGGGGTCTTTCTCCACATAACAGCTTTCAAGATGACATCAAGGCAATTTTGTTTCCCTTAAGTTTCTGTAAATCTTAATAAATCAATTTGAAGCAGAATCACAAGGTGGTGGAAAATCTTTAGCGAGAAAGTCAGCAAAAGGGGCACTTAACAACCTGCCTGATCACAAATGTATTTGAGACAATTCTATCATAGGAGAACTTATAAAGTGTGAGCAAGAGACTCAGAGGGGCTTTCCACATGCTTTAGTTTAGTTTAGTGAGCATGAATAAGTCATTTTATCCATTTCTCAGTAGCTAGATACAGGATAATATTTTCATCTTTTGCCTTCTGCCACTTTGTATTTTATGTTTCCAAGAAAAGAAGCTGCCCTGAAGAGTGATTAGGGCTTAAATCTCATATGAATTCTCTAAATGTTCCTGAAAATACAAATATAGTTCACTGCATGTCCTCTTCTGCACCAAATCTAATATTGCTACTTGTCACACAGTCTAAAGATCTTGGCTTTTGACAGTAAAAGTCATTGGGGCAAGGGGAAAGAGAAGCTTGTAAAATTTTTAATTTTCATTTTAAGGGGGTTTTCCCTCTTGATGCAAAACAAAATGCACATTTCTCAATAGAACACAAGAAAACCCCTGCTTTTCCACCTGACATGGTTATTCATGTCATCATGCTCTTAAGTGAAAGGACATCATGTACTCTGCTAAAGAACAAGAAGGATTATGTCCCTCTCTTCTTGAGGCAAATGTACAAGTGGTATCTTGGACTCAGATGTATGCAGTCCTTTGAAATTTGATTTGTTCCCTGGTCTGGTTGCCTGTTATGCAGAGTGGAAGTGGGTGGAACTGTCATGTTGATGTCCCCATTGGTGACCACATGTATTTCAGGAATGCTCTGTAATACAACCTAGCTCATTGTTGACAGCCAGAACTTTCCATGAAGTCCACAGGCTCCTTTTCTTCTCTTCGGCTTGCTTACTTAATGTTGGTCCATTAGTGAAACAGGTGTGCCTGGAGTGAAAGGAGGCATCACTGCACCAAACTTCATCCTTCAGGCAGAGCAGAAGAAGGCACTTCCCAGGGAAGAGATCTCTTGCCACTGTCTGCAGGCTGTCCTTATATATTCATCATTGCTTGGTATATTACCCAAGGACAAAGATCTGACCAACTTCTAAGCAGGCACTGTGCCATCATAACAGATGAGCGTAAATGGGGCAGCCAAGAAGCCATGTATTTGCATCTAGTGTGTTTAAGGGTTAGATTCCCATCCAGGAACGTCGCAGCAGCTGTCCACCCTCAGTTTACGTGCCTATAGTTTAGGGGGATCTGCCATCACTAATCCAGCTTCAGAGCTGGTTTAACTTTCAAAAATTAAAAATAGCACTCGCTGCTCCATATGGAAAGTAAGTCTTGACCCATTCACATCAAGTGGTTGTGTGGGTGAATGGAGGGGGGCTAGCATCAAAGAATGGCAGGGCAGGGAACTGCATTGACCTCCATTTGTCTTTTTGTTGGGATCCACTGTAGGATTGTATTAGGAATGCCTCCACACACTCTGGCTCTGGTCAAGGTGCCCAAGGCAGGGTTTGGGCTCTGCTAGAAGATGTCAGTTTCCCTGCATCACAGAGATACAGATTCTGCCATCCCATTCCACTCCACCCTATGGCTCCGCACTGTTCCATGTCAGATCTGGTAGTTAAAAATTTACATTTTAAAGCTTAAATGGCCTATACTTAAAAGAGTCTAAGGTCTGGATTTCAGATTCTACTACTGACACACATCTCATCGAAGAACTTAATTTCTCAAAAAAAGATTCTCTGGTATTGCAGGTATGTGGATACAGCTCTTTCCAAGAAAGAAATATTGTTCTCCAAGTTTAATTATTGCATTGTAAAAGTATTTAGAGCCTCAGAGCTAGAACTAATAAAGGATTAATTGATAGAAAAAGGTCAGCCAATGGAGAATGCATCTTAGAAGTTTAGCTGTTCGAGAGGAGTCTGGATCTCTGAACTGAGGACTGTGTATTTTGTGTTTCACAGATTACTTAAGAAAGGATGTGAGCCAGTCAACACAGGGGAAACCATGCTAATTAAACCCAAGGTAAGATTAAATACAGGTCAGTGTTTGCCATCTTGCCAACTCCCGAAACCTCTAGTGGTGATAGCCCAAAGGCTAAAGCATCTTGATTCATTTCCAATCCAAAGCATGGAACCTTACACCTCAATGTCTATAATGCAAACATGTGCCAAACATTACCAAAGCTCAGGTTTTATCCTACTCTCATAAAAGGTTATTCTCTATCTAACAAGACATCCAGGGAAGATGGCTGCACCTTTTCATACCACATGATCTGAGTGGGAGCTCACTCTAGAAGCTCTTCTCTGTGATTGACCCTGCAGAGTTTCAACATGACTTAGGTGTCTTGAAGAAAGGAAATGTACTCATCAATACAATTCAACATATTTAGGGAGAAGCTTTGGTCTATAGCTTAGGACTCAGAAGAGCTAAATTTTACATAGAGGCACATCCTACATACCTGGACTCTTTTGGGATTTAGATGCTCAAAGATTCTGTGACCCTAAAATATTTCATCTTTGAAATCTTACTGGGCAAATGTTGCAAAAATAATAATAAAAATAATAAATTAAAAAATAAAAATTAACAATAAATTAACTAAACTCTTATTTTCCAAAGTGACTTCAGCTTAGTGACTTGAGATTTAGAATTTGGTTGTACAAAAGTGTCATCACAGAGTGAACCAGAAAGTGACTTTATTTCACCTTGCTGAAGGTGAACATGAAATTCAGCATGTTCTTATCTGGTAGTATGTGAAGTAGATCAAAGCACTGGGATTAGCTGTCACACTGGAGTGCTCCCACATATAGTTGTCATGACACATCCCCTGATCTGCACACCCAGTCTTTTCATGCCTTGCCCATGGGAACATGTTTTGTGTCTTTACCCCTCAAATATGGCTGGAAATGTTTTCTATCATCTGAAATATCTTCTCTTTTCCACTTTTCTCTGCTATCGCTTATGTTCATTTTTTCAACATTGCAAATTAAGTCCCATACTGTGTGTGAATTTGGAGCTCACATGAGAGAAATGCAGCAAAACTTGGAATTGTGTCACAGCCTTTTCCAGCGGCCCTTGTGCACACCACATTATTATGTCATATTTGCAGCTTATAAGTGACCTGCTGGGATATGCCCACCACAGTGTAGTTATCACAGCCATGCAAACTAACACACCTCACTGTGGTATGTGAATTCTTCTGAATTACTGAGTTTCAGACCATAGGGTATGAATAGTGTATGTCTGTGTGAGAGTTTTCCATATTTTCTGAGAGGAGAGATCATCTTATTGTTTATTGTATCTCAACAAAACAGATTTATCTACACAATAGTTAAGTGCCACTTTAGAGTGCTCTTTGATTCTAGCTCATCCTTTTTGTCACAGCTGATGATTTTCCCCTAGCTCTACTCCCATAATCTCAGTAAATTCTATTGTTCTGAGACTACTCACCATGTGCAAGCACTGAGTACTTTCGATGTAAACAAAGAGACTAATTTCTGCAATCACACACCTGTAAATGGCTTTATTAGCATACACAAAAACAATTAACAGAACAGGAAGAAAGGGGCCATAAGATAGATAAATGTTAATTTTGCAGAGTTATTGGAATATGTCAATGGCAATTTTTAAAACCTTTTATTACCTGTGCTATTATACGTATTCTGATGGTGCCAAGGCATCCAGAAGGTATGTAAGGGCAACACTTTCATAGACAGTTTTTAACCCAGGAATTCAGGAGCTCTCACAGTGTAGGATTTACCCAGTCTCCAGCCAGTGCCTAAATAAAAGCATGCTGTAATTTTGTGATACTCATCATTGATCTCATATCACGTGCAATATTTCTTAAACTTGCAGATCATGTAGTTAAAAATGAAGCCAGATTTGTAGAAATGGGTGAAATGCATCAAATAAATTGTTTGTTGAGGTCAACATATGAACATTACTTGAAGTAGGGAGTTGTTCATATTCAACTTTTACCATCAGTTCATGCTTTCCTTCTTGGTAGCTGAGTGGTTTTCTGTCTGTTAGCAACAGCAGAGTGCCTTCCCCAGAAATGGCTGTAATCTCTCACCCTCAAGGAATGGTTAAGACATTCTGTGGAGGAATTATGACTTATTGACTCGGGAGCAGCATGGGGAAAGTCAGAGTTATTCTTCATCCAGGCCAGAGTGGGGACGTCCACAGAACCATCCTGCTTCGCACCCTCTGACTCCTGCTGGCAATGTGGCCAGTGCAGCTGCGGGCATCCAGCCCTGGCATCTGGAGTGCTTGGGTTTGATGCTTGAAGAAAAGGCCTCTGTTACAACAAAACAGAATAAGACTTTGCTTTCTGGAACTTTCTGGACTTGCTCTATTCCCCAGCCACCGTAACACTCCAGCAAATACTTTCCGAGCCAGTTTTCACACTGCTTCTAGGAACACACAGAATATTCAACCAAAATATCATGTGTCATCTATTTGACCTCTTGGCATCCATTGACATAAGTTTACCTCATAGCTACTATTTTCCTAATAAATTATGTTTAGGGTTTGTTTTTCAAGCTTCAATGGAAAATCCCAAATTGTGTCATTACAAGAGTAAACACTCCTACATGCTAAACATGTTCTGCTTTCCATTGCTCTGCTGCCAATGTCTGGGGGTGAAAAAAGGCCTGAGAATGCTGAGTGTCAAGAGTAAAGTACAAGAGCTGCAGCCAGTGTGGAGTCTGGAGCTTTGTGTTACTGCAGAGCTGAGTAGCTGTTGCCCTGGTCCATCTACAAGAACTCGATAATCAAAGCTTTCCTCTTAATTGACAAATGTAACTCTCTCTGAGCTGATGAGCTGCTGGATGCCCGAGGGAGTGGTGGAGTCACCATCCCTGGAGATGTTCAAGAAACATGGAGATGTGGCACTGAGGAGCATGGTTAGCGGACATGGTGGGGATGGGTTGAAAATTGGACCAAATGATCTTAGAGGTCTTTTCCAACATTAATGTTTCTATTATTCTAAGGGCTGCTCTTCCACAGAAGAGATAAATTTAATCTGCAGAATGCCAAGTAGATCACAGAGTCTGGTGTGTGCATCTTGAACATCTGCACAGTGGACAGTTCTGGACCAGCCTGGAGGAGCAGCAGTGCACCATAATTCCCTGTTTTTTCACCATCTGAACCCAAGCTCTGTCTCTTTGAAAGTCTGAACTCAGAGCAGCATTTCAGGGAAATGAAGGGATTGAATTCCAAAAAGGCCTTGTGAATGCAGCTGGGTGATAAGGTGCCTGAGCTCGGCACACAGGCTTGACTGAGGTGTTCCACACTCTTGTCAAGGGCCACTTGACACAGAAGGCGTCTAAATTTCTGCCAGAAAGCATAAGCAAGTCTTCGAAGTCCCAGAAATGCTGTGATACCTGGATATATGCGGTAATCCCAAGGGATTCCTATACCAGCTGTTCCTCTTTCTCTCTCCTGCCTGAGGACCAAAGTATGGGAGCATTTATAGATTCGTGCCCATCAGGAAGTGTATGTAGGGGTATGATATGTATGTCAAGGAGGGGCAGGGAGAGATGAGATAGAGGAAGAATGTGATTTCCAAATCTTAGATTCAGTCTCCTGTATTTTAGCCACGTTTTCACTCCATAGCTGTGCAGGAGAGTTGGAGGAAAGGCAGACCAGCCTTGCAGACCTTACAGTAGTGTAGGACTCAGAGCTAAGTAATGTGCTTAACTACACAGCAATGTTTAATTTGCTGTGCCAGTTTGTCCCCTCTACTTCTAGGATCTTCTCTCACATTTAAATACAAGTTTAAGCTGCAGAGTCATATCTGAGACATATTCCAGGTACAAGTTATTGTACGAGAAATCAAAACGTATCCTTAAAAGGCTGATTCTTTGAGACAGGCTTTTCCCCCATTGATTTCATCAGCATTTTCCATGTGGAGCCAACTTCGAGATCTGACCAATGAATCTGAGTTCAAGCAGGCTGTGTTCTCAGCTGGCTGTGATTTCCTGGGTCTTTCTGAAGCAGCAGGTGGACATCTAAGATCTCACCATGAGATCTCGGTGTAATCAAAATAAGTGACACTTTTGGAAAAGAGAAGGGTCTCAGGAGACCTCATTGTGGCCTTCCAATACTTGAAGAAGCATATAAACAGGAGGGGGAACTGCTGTTTACAGGGGTGGATAGCAATAGGACAAGGGGGAATGGTTTTAAACTGAGACAGGGGAGGTTTAGGTTAGATATTAGGAGGAAGTTTTTCACACAGGGTGGTGACACACTGGAACAGGTTGCCCAAGGAGGTTGTGGATGCCCCATCCCTGGAGGCATTCAGGGCCAGGCTGGATGTGGCTCTGGGCAGCCTGATCTGGTGGTTGGCAACCCTGCACATAGCAGGGGGTTGAAATTGGATGATCATTGTGATCATTCTATGATTCTATGACACAACTGACAAACCTTCTATTGATTTTCCTCAGTGAATGCTTTTGCTAATAACAATTAGATCTCAATAACAGAAACAAAAAGTGTCTCAAATACTGATGTGTTCAAAGTGTTCATGTTGAAATGAGAATCTTTTTGCAGAGATGTCTCACTGGAAGGAAAGTGAGGCAACTTTGAGAAGGATTCCCTCAATGCTTTCGTATTTATATTATGCTTTCAATTGCCCAGAGAAGTTGTGGATGACCCATGCCTGGAGACATTCAAGGCCAGGTTGGATGGGATCCTGGGCAGGCTCATCTAGTGGTTGCAACCCTGCCCATGGCACAGGAGTTGGAACTAGGTGATCTTTAAGATTCCCTTCAACCAAAGCCATTCTATGATTCTATATGCAGAGAATTACTGGACGTGACGTTTGAGTTACCTCCTCCCAGCCCTTTTCAGGCTTCTCATAAGGTGAGCATTCAGATACCTTTTTCTCAAGCTGGGCACATCACAGCAGAGTTTCCCAAAACTGCTAGTCACTTCAGAAATGCTTGGCTCTGGGTTCTGTCTTGAAAGCTTTTCTTGACGCGTCCAAAGATAATCTCTGGTCTGCCAGAAGGACTTTGGAACCAAAATATTAACCTTTCATTTTTTGTTTCTGTCTCTACTGAGTTCAGTTGTGCTCTTAGGTAAGAAGCAGCTTGCCTGTGCTGGGAGCTGCTTTGCTCAAGCCTTGCACCGCACATTCCCAACTGTTTTTGCAAGGAGAGAAAAACCAGCTCCCCACCAGGATGACTGCTTCAGGGGAGCAGGAAAGGGGATGGCAGCTTGCTAAGGAGAATTTTTACACTCTGTTTTGTCTGTTCTTTCTCTTCATGCTGATTGCCATCCAAGACATATTCAATCTTGCTCTGTAAAATACTTTAATAACTCAATGGCTCATTCACCTAGCAGAACTCAGATTTTCCAAGGAGAAATGCCAAGGTGGGTCTGAGAATCTACATGCAAATAGGTCATGGGATATGTGTGACAACTTTGTGGCTCTCTATAACACTGTTATTGTGAGAATAGCAACATACTTTTGTGTGTCAATGCAATGACTGATCCATTTTCCAGAAATTCTTACCTTATGGTAGATAAGACAAGCATAGATATAAAATACAGTGCTTATTCATCTCCACACAAACCCAGCTGTTTCCAGATGGAAAGCTGCTGTAGTTTCACAGTTCATAACAATAGTATGTAAAATTTTAGAGCTGAAATCGTACTTCTCCTACATACTGACGCTGACTGCTATAGATGTTGTCACAAGCTGCATGAAGATTACAGCTGTGTGGCTAGGTAAGTAATGGGATGCCACCTTCACCTGTTAATGGGAGGTTACGAGTTAAATACAGCATCAGTGAACTGATTCACCTTCGCTTTTCCAGCTGTTCCCAAATAAGATGATCATAGAATCATTAAGGTTGGAAAGACCAGTAATACCGTCTAGTCCAACCATCAGCCCATGCCTGTAACTACTCTAGACCATGTCACTCAGTACAAAAACCACCCTTTGCCTGAACTCCTCCAGGTATGGTAGTTCCGCTACCTCCCTGGACAGCCTGTTTCAATGCACTGTCACTCTTACTGTGAAGAAATTTCTCCTAATATCCAACCTCAGCCCTCCCTGGTGCAACTTCAGACCATTACTTCTTTTCCTATTGACAATATCTTTAACAACTGAACTTCCCCCAGCCTGTACATTTCTTCAGTGTATTAATAGAGCATCTATCAGTATTGCTCCCTAGAAAGACAAAGGAATTGTTCACTGAAATGAGTAGATGAGTAAAGTGACTGAACTGGAAGAAAATGGTATCAATATGGACACATGCCAGATCAGTTAATAATAGTAATATGAATAAACAAGCACCATCAGTATCAAAAAAGAGCTGGAGAGAAGGGCTAGTAAAGAAGAAAGCAACACTTAAACATAGTTCTGTAAATAAATACTCTGTTTAATGGGACAGAAGGATCCAGAATGAAGAAAAGTGGAAAGGGCGTAACTGCAAACATTGGGATTTAGGAGGTGTGAGCAGGGAGAAGGAGGCAGATCAAAAAGGGCAGCTCTAAGAAAAATGGGAGCAGAGTCATAGGAAAAGAAAATGGAAAACTGAGAGTGTAGCAGGACAAACAATGGGATCTGGGGTAAAATCACAACTTGCAGAGAGGTTATACCGCACCTCATGGCACAACAGTTGGATAGAAAAGATAGTTTTGCAAATAATGTATTGTAAGGAGATAAAATAGCAAGAGTTTCAGATGGCAGTAGGCCATGTGGTCCATCTACCCACTATATCTGTCCACCATGGGATGTATTTTCTCTCCAAACACCAGACTGACTCATGCCTTAATGTGTTTGCAGTTGCACAACTGCCTTTGAATGTCTCTGAAGCATGCAGACATTTCTTTTAACCTCCAGCCTCGGCTGCTGTTTATGAGCTTTTGATGGTGTTGTTTTGCATGTTTGAGTAAGTGAGAGTCAGACCTCCTGACCCTGTGGGTTGGAGGGGACCCTTCTCCTAACTTGTCCAGGGACTGTTAGCTCCATTTAACAATATAACTGTCCCAGGGCAAAATCCAGTGCCACTGGAGTCACTGGGATGGTTGCCATTAGTTCCAATGGATCCAGAACTCAGGGCCAAAAGTGTCTTTGATCCAAGGTGGGGAGACATTTGCAGTCTGTCCAGCTCATAGAAGCTGTGTTCTGTGATTCATTTCCCTTTTTCTGTATATTGTGAAAGGAGGATGGCCTTTGAATATAAACATTCACTGGATGTGTGTGGTTTGCATGAGAACTTGCTTGCTACAAACTGTACGCATGTTAGAACCAAAGTCATTTAAAGCCAGACAAGCTCCTCTTAAAATGACAATTCCTAAGCAAAGGGCTCTTTAAGTTCAGGTCTGAACTTGCTCTTTACAGAAGAGAAAGAGCCAGAAGCATAAGGCAGTAGGATCCAGAGGAGTTTTTCCACTTCCAAGAGAAAATCAAGACAGAAAATCGAATGTCTTTTCTGCAGAGTGAAGGGGGGCTGACCAGAGATCTCCCAACCCCACCTCTGCTGAGGTTTAGCGTGAACACTGCTCCACCTGGGAGCATCCTTACCAGACCAGAAGGCATGGCAATGGGCTGGGGAAGGGCTCCCAAGGTTGTTCTGGTGAGGAAATGTCAGAAATGGCAGCTGCTTGTGGAGGGGGGAGAACATCAGGTAGTAGAGAAGTCTGTGCCTGCAATAGGTTTGTGTCCTTGGAACTAACAGAAGGATGAGAGAGCAAGAAAAGAAATCCAGAGATGAAATGAGAAAGCAAGCCAAAAAGTCATTTGCAAGAAATAATTTTATTTGACTTCCTTTTTCTGATTTTTTTTTTTTTTTTTTTTTGTATTGGCTACTTTTTCTTTTGAGCACCTTGAGCGTCATTAAAAATCCATTTATTTCACTAGCTTGTGCCACAGACTAATTATATCCTGCACAGAGCACGCTTGGACTTGACTACCCAAAAGGGACAGCTTGAACTGGATTCCTTAAAAAGAGTTTTTTGTTTTATAGTGCTATAAAAAATAATTATGTTATTCAGTCCCAAACTCACAATAACCAAAATTGTAAGGCACAAAATCCTTTCCTCCAAATTTGGACTTACTATTTTTCTCTCCTATTTTTTTTTCTCTTTACAATGGTCTCAGAAGATACGTCATTTCTTCATCTGGAGGTGTCCTGAATTAATTAAGTAATTATTATTATTAATATTGTTATTATTTTAACAGTAATGCTGAGGTTGGCCAAAACTGCATAATTGATTCAGGAAAACACTGATTTAAAAATAACATTTAATCTGATATTCTATGTCTCTGAGGCCCCTTGCAGTGAGGTACTCTGAAAACATAAATGCAGGCAGTGTTGGCCTTGAAAGAATTTATCTGCTGGAGGCTCTTATCCTACTGATATAAATCGGTGCCCAGATGGAACACACTTTATCTTGCAGAAAGTTGAGTACTGCTAAAGATTATTGAGCCAAAAATGACTCTAGCTATATCTTGGCTCCCCGACTTGAGTTGTGCTGTTGATAACAGTCTGGTTCATAAACAGAATGAAGAGAGCTGCTAATGAAAGGGGGCCAAACTAATGGCACATTTATGGCCATTTTTCTGATTGCAGCTGTGCCATAAATAACCTGAGACAGCCCTCTTTAGTAATTGTTTAAAATCTGGAAGCATAGCTAACAATTTCCAAGTAACAGGACTTTCACTTCTGACAGGATAGAAGAACACAGGAATTCGGGGTGTGACTGAGAAATGACATTCCACAACTGTACTCTGGTAGCTCTCCAAAGGCTTTGCTCTGTTTCTGCGCATGTATCACTTAGCAGATTTGGCCTAATACAAAGCTGGATTTTGTAAATCCTGTCCGTAAGTGTATTCTCCATATGATTTAAAGTGTTAGGATATTAGAAAAAAATTCTTCTCCTAATCAGTGCTGTAACACTGGGCACTGTAACAGACTGCCCAGGGAGGTAGTGGAGTCACCGCTTCTGGAGGTGTTCAAGAAATACGTAGATGTGGTACTCAGGGATGTGGTTTAGTGGGCAATGTTGGTGATAGGTGGATGGTTGGACTGGATGATCTTGGAGGTCTTTTTGAGCCTCAGTGATTCCATGATTCTATGATTATGTGAAAGCATGAGCAACATCCTGTATTCTGAATTGCCTCTGACCACAGGATGCTCTAAATCTGTCAGCCTCTTGATATGTGAAGGATATAACTGAAAAGATACGAAAACAGACTGAGGGATCTGGGCTTGTTCAGCCTGGAGAAGAGAAGGCTGTGGGGTGACTTCATTATAGCCTTCCAGTACCTAAAGGCAGCCTACAAACAGGAGGGGGGTCAACTCTTTACAAGGGTAGATAACAGCAGGAAAATGGGAAGTGGTTTGAAGTTGAGGGAGGGAAGATTTAGGTTGGATATTGGGGGAACAGAGAGAGTGGTGAGGTGCTGGAACAGGCTGCCTAGAAAGGCTGTGGATGCCCTGTCCCTGGAGGTGTTGAAGACCAGGTTGGATGGGGCCCTGGGCAGCCTGGCCTAGTATTAAATGGGGAGGTTGGTGGCCCTGCCTGCAGCAGGGGGTTGAAGTTTAATGATTCTTGAGGTCCCTTCCAATCCAAGGCATTCCGTGATTCTATTATTCTATGAAAACAAACAACCAGGCTTTTCTACATTTGCCTGGAAATATGCTTCAATACCCACAGGAGAAGGCTCCCTCTGTCCTTGGCCATGCAACCACTAAATGGTGAGACCATAACATAAGTGTCCCAAGAGCAACATAGCCCAGCACAGCACCCAGCACACACAACACTGAGTCACAGGTTGAGTTCAGACTAGGCAGAAGCCTGCTGGAAACAAAAGCTTTCATTAGCTGGTTATGTAGCTGCTTTTTAGGACTGCAATTTCAATTGGAAGCTGGAAGTGGATTTATAGCACGTATGTGTTAGCATGGTGCCGAGAAATCTCATTTTAAATTCCAGACATTGGGGTTTAAGTCAAAAATTATTCACGGCACCGTCTCTTCTTCCTTTCCATCAGTTCTGTGACAGAGAGTCTTACCCCATCTGGGGAGGTAGAGCAGAACTATTCCTTTCTTTCCCACATATTTGGTGGGTATCTTTCTATTTCAGAAAACATCAAATCATTGAAGATTTCTAACTAATTAACATTAACTTTGATGTTAGTCCTTCCTGTGAGCAGAGCTGTCTTACAAAGGGTAAGGTTTCTTACCCTATGATAAGGAAATGTTATTTAATCAATATATTTTCCAGCGTACGTGTTCTTTGGCAGGAATTGAAAATTGTCTCTTTTGAGTGTGTGTGTGCGTATGTATGTCTGCACAGGTCTGTGTATATGCACAGGGATTCCTCTTTCAGAAAACAGAATTGTTGGACATAGATAGGAATGTATCTGGCACCTCCAGTAGAAAGACTCAGAAGAAAATCAGTATGTGAGGGAGTTTTGCAAGATATCCAACTCTGACTGCTTTGCGGTTCACTTTCCATTCCAAAATTGCTAATGGTGAGCTGTCCAGACCATGTCTCTGACCAAAGAATTTTGGAATCGTGAGAAAACAATGAGTTAGCCGTTAGGAAAGATTAAGCTCCTAATCTTAATCCTTCCAACTATCACCTTACATAAAAAGGCATTCATGTTTAAACCACTGCTAAAGACTCTTGGATAAATTTCTCTCTATCCTAATTCCAGTGAAACTGTCACTGCTACTTCAAATATATAGTGATTTTATGTGACTTGGCTACAGTTATTATTGTAATAGTATTAGAATTGCCATCTTATATTGGTGTTCCGTTAATACTGCCACACATCATATTTACTCAGAGAAAACTTACAGACAGGGCAGACAAAGAACTGCAGAGAAATAAAGTGTTTTTGTACTGTTTACATATGCAATAAATATTCAAAGTAATAAGTTAATTTAAATACAGAAGCATAAAGAGTTTGAGATTGAATGTGAAGCAAACCCAGCTCTACTAAAGCCCCCTTCAGCCCTCCGTGTTGCTTTCCAAAGCACTTTAGTGTTTAATTCATTGTGGAAAGGGCAGTCTGCCCCTTCTGATTTTGCCAGTGTACCCACAACCAGAACAAAATGTAACAATTCAGAATAACTGAATAAATAATTTCCCAGAATAAGTCTGCTGGCAATCCCTTGTATCAATAACTTTTTAGGCATAGAAGCACAAAGGTGCTTAGTGCCTGTCACTTACTCAGGCATTTTAATCCCTGCTGATTTCCTAAATAGGACCTCGACTTCTCAATATGTTTGTAGTTCTCAGGCTTCAGGTTTTCAAAATAATTTCCAGCTTTTTTTTTTTTTCCCCAAATGTTAAAAGGATAGCACTGTTTTATTCAGTAGCCTACCTGGCAAATGCCCATCCAATCTCGCATCAGTACAGAATTATCTGACTGAGTTTATGTCAGTGACATAAAGTTGGCAGTTAAAATCTCCCTTCCTTAACATCCTCTATCCATACAGCTGCATTAAAAAAATATACGTTTTAACCCTTTTAAGCATTCAAGGACAGGCTAGATGGATCCAGATGGAGGTGTCGTGCCTATAGCAGGGGAGCTCTTAACTAGTTGATCTTAAAGGTCCCTTCCAACCAAAACAATTCTATGATGCTGTGAACCAAAGATTATGCAAACTGTGGAGACAGCAGCTAAATCCTCATGCAATTAAGAACAATGACAGCAACATCGTGGTTTGGTGGCTCCAGATTTGGTGGCAAGACAGGAGACAGCTGTGTTAGCATAGCAGCTGCCTATATCCATCCTACCAATTGTTTTGGATATGTCCTGTTGATCCACGTGCCCACTGACCATCTGACTGCAGCTTTCAGTAAAGTACAATTTGAAGAGGAATAAAATGGGAAAAAAAGTCCATCTCACCCAGCTTTGTCTTCTGGGCTGTTGTCAGTAGCATGGGGGTTTGGATGGGGATCTCAGTGCTCAGCCCATCATCAAAAAGGAATGCTAACACCGACTGCATTGAAACCACCACAGAGCTGCAGACCTGACTGATGAAACAGAGGGCTACAAGGAATGTATGCCATACCCCACCAGCTCAGCAAAGGTAACTTTTTAGCATGAAGGTTGAACAGCTGTAATTGGTATGGTCACAAGCTTGCCCCTGGTACCCTTTGCTGTGAGTTTTCAGACAGCAGAAGTGGTCAACACTGTCCTTGACAAGAAAAACAAGCTATGAGAGATGGAATAACTGCTTGCAAGCATTACAGACAGAGGTGAAGGGTGATGTCTTTTTGCCGTTTCAGAGCCTCCCTGTCATTGTACTGCACCAAACTAAATCCCGTGTAAGGAAAAAAAAAAAAAAAGAAGGATCATCTTGCTCTTAAAGGCTGCTGTGCTAGCAGGAGAGCAATGTGGTTAAAATCACTTTGATCCCATTCTTTTTGCAATCCCCTCAAAGAGCCAGATGGCTTTTTTCACACTCGGTGGTGGTGACAGATGCCATGTCATGTCACTGAGAGTGACATGGGGTCCTTCTGTCTGTCCTGAGTCCATCTGATCACATGATGTGTCTGGTGCTTCCTCTGCACTGTACAGAGGAGCAAAGCAGAACTAGCTTTCAGGTACTTTGAAGGAGGCCATAACATCTGCATGCTTTGATTGTCAAATACAAAATTTGCAGTTTTGAGGGTGATCTAATTCTTGAGTTCCAAGACAGAGCACTAATGAAGGCAAATATTAGACAGGTACACCTACAGCAAGAGGGAACTGGGGAAACAAAGTTTAGGACATTCTTTTTAGAATGTGCACTCATAGGATCATAGACGGTTCCAAGTTGGAAGGGACCCACAAGGATCATCGAGTCTGGCTCTGTTTCCTGATCCAACTGCTCTGATTCCCCACTCCCACTCGCTGTAGGTGTACCTGCTTTGGGCTGTTGTGCTCATTGCATAGTATCTCCAGCTGCAGAAATATTGGTTGTGACAGCAGGATGGAGGATGTGTCAGGACGAACAGGAGATAAATGGCATGGAAGCCAGACTAATGTTTTTGTTGATGATATCACTGGAGAGCTAAGGCTCATTTATCTCATTGCTGAATGAAACAAATCAAAGGCGGCAGCTTCTCTAGGCTACATACACTACCATGTCAATAAAAATTATCCAGATGGGAGTTTATTTTGCCACACCACTTGATACACTTAAAGGTATTGGAAAAATTCTTTAATATCTTGGCTGCTTTATTGCATTTCTTGTTATATTTGGGTGCAGCAAGCAACAGTGGCTGACCAAATTGTTTCTAAGATTGTCTACTACAAAAAGATGAAGAAAAATGGGAAAAAAGTTATTTAAGTATTCTGGAACTATTCCCACCATCTGTGTTCCAAATACACCTGCAAGTCCGTTGTAGTGCAATATTTAGGTTTCCTGGAGAATTTCTGCACCCGCCGAAATAGCAAAGTTGTGCTAAGCAGCATGAGGAGAATTTGACTGTAGCAAAAATGCTGTCACGGTGACTGAGCACCTGGTGAGAAGGCAGGGTCAACCCAGCGGAGCTCAGATGCATGCAATGAACCTGAGTGATTGTAAGGGGTGGAGCCAGGATCCAGCCCTTCCCAGACCTCATTTAAGTGTTAGTAGTGGCGATGAGGTTATCTTGTTGGAGATTCCTGCCTACTAGAGGTCTTCCATAGGTAAGTAGTTTTTTTCCCTTTGTTTCTACAGCTCCTGCATTTGGGCTTGTTCTCATTTGTTGCAGCCTAGAATTGTGCTACCCTACTCCTATTGCTGTACTTCCCATTGCATTATAATCCTATAGTGACTATGTCAAAAACAGAGATGATGTCTGCCACAAAAACAAACTAGATCTAGTCTTAGTTCAGAGTTATAAAACCAGACTTATACTCACGGCTGGTAAACATCATGGATTTCATACATGTAGATGAAGATATATGTATGTGCAGACTTTAAATATACATAGGCTACTTATGTTCATGAACTGGAATGTGCTGGCAATAGTGGGGTGGAAGTACTATCATGTACCACAAGACAGATAACCTCATGTCTGTAAGTGCTACAGGACATGTCCCTTCAAAGTCCAGTGCTGGTGAGGCTGATGCTAATATCTGGTGTTGGGCATAAATGGTGTTCTTGAAAGCATTGAGGCTTCTTATCTACCCAAAGCCAACTCTAAAAGCCTGGAGCGTTAGTTAACAGAAATAACAGTTCTTAAAATTTGTTTGTAGTTCAATAGTGGGTTTATTTTTATGACTGTAAACGAATTACACAACTAGAAGAGATTAATCAGTTGTCTGGTCAGCCCTCTGGGCATAACCTGGACTACCAATTCCTTCCAGCCATTCCTACATCAAATACAACAACAATAGACAAGGAAGTGTCAGCTATCAAACAGGCTGAAAGCACTTTCCATTGTTAAGTAAAGGATTTCCTTATGATTTCCCATGCCAAATAATAAATCGTGAGTTAAGCAGTGTATGCTATAACAGTCTTGGGCTACTGTGATGATATTTAAACTAGATGACATCTTTACCACCTCTTGTCATAGCCAGCTCAGGACTACCTCCACTAGTTGCAAGGCTAGGATTAACTCTTCCCTGGACTTCTACTCCAAGTGGAAAATATGGAAGAGAAAAAGGGAATTCTGCATTTCATGTTCCCACCCAACAGCTGCCAGGATAGGCAGCCCTTCAGCAGGCAGAGCTATGGCACAGCCATGAGTTTTCCATTTCACTGATAACAAAGAACACAAACTTGTTCACTGCTTCATAAATACAGTAAGTGTTACTTTTTATGGGATCTTTCTTCCTTTCTGTTTCTTTCTTCATCTTCCCCCCCCCCCCCCCGACAGCTAGAAGATGAGGGGGAGAAGGAGGACTGCAGGGGAACCCAGTTCCCTTGGGAAAGCTGTCGTACATATGTACAGGAAATTGAATGCAGAAATTATTGCATGTGAGGCTGTTAAAGAAGTGACAGGGTTATAAAACAGATCTTTCAACCACCACCCATTATGGACATTCCAGTTGTGAAGGGTCACATTTTAATACAAATCTGCTGTCCCAAATTACATTTGTCTTTTTCCATAAACTAGAAATCAGCAAAGATTTACAAGAAGGTAATTTTCCTCCTTGTTATTTTAACTCATTTATCTCCTCTATGAATTTCAAACAAAGAAGAAAAACCCACTGGTTTCATAGAATTTATTAGGTTGCACTGTTATAATGACTTCTGTTCTTGAGCTGCTGAAATGTCCGTGAAAACTGTGAGGGTCTCTTTAAACATACTCTAGACTTCATAAAACGGATAATGCGGTGCTGCAGAAATAGAACACAAAATCTTATTATGCTTGATGTGACTAATTTATTACCTAAATTCCATACTCCTGGTCTGATATTCCACCGTTTGCCATGTGAGATTATGGTGCACGCTGAAAGTGAGATGGCTTGTTTCTAAATAATCAGGACAATGAATCAGTTTGATATGCAGGTCTTTAGTTACTACTTGTATTTTGGTTATGCTTTCCTTTCTCTGCTCTTCTTCCTGTTTTCAAGGCAACAGACGAAAAGATGTCTCAAGGCCATTCACAGAATTAGATTTGAGATTATAGAGTAAGTAGGTAGACGAAGTACTAGTTAATTTGATTAGTTTTGAAAATAGGTGAAGGGAAAACAAGCTCTCAGCCCTATCAATGAAATCATATTTCAGAGGCGTGCTGTTCTGTGCTATTATTTTTCCCCACATTCATTTGACTTTTGCTATCGGCAAATCAAAATCTGATCTTCCAATCTTAACACCAATTCTGATCTAAATCCCTTTTTTCACTTGAAGCCAGACACAAAACATATTTTTAAACACTGCTGCTCAGTTTATACCCTGGCAATCACTGTTTCATCTGGCTGTTCCAGTTCTATTCATTATTCCTTCAGAGTCTGTAAATGTCCAAAGCAAATCCCCCGAGTTTTGCTTTTAAGTCAGCAAATTCAATTTCAGTGGCTTTAAGCAAACTTTGAAGCTCTGCTGGAACCAGTTGCTAGGAACTGCAGCTCATACTTTGCAGAAGCTTAGTCTTGATTTTGCAAAGTGCTTTTGTGTAATCAGTCAATTAGAGCTGTGACCAGTGATCCATATCAGCAATTGATAGCGAAGTGCAGGATTGGTACGCTTGGAATCCAGGTTTCAGTCTTTCTGGTTAGGTAGCACCACTCACACAAAAGTTACGCTGATTTCTTGAATTTCTTGACTAAAAGCATTTGTATACAACTCTGCATTAATTAGAGAGAGTTGGGGAAGGATTTGTTTTAACATTTTTACCTCCATTTGCTCTATTAGCAAATCCCTCCCTGCTGGTGTGTTTTTTTTTTTTTTGGTAACATCATCTGGAAATGGAAATAAATGCAGTGATACGATTACAGTCAGTTAACAACCAAATCATGCTTGAAATGCACTTGTTTGTAATCTGCAATGGGTTAGGCAAATTGTTTTATCTTTTTTTGCACAAGCATAACTTTAAAACGAGTATTAAGCCTCAGTAAATTTTGAGTTAGTGAGCACTTATTTAAAAGCTGCAAATCTAGCAAGACACAATAATAGCTGAAATTCTATGAGAAAGAAAAATGGAAAAAAAAAAAAAAAAAAGAGATTAGCATTATCTTATACTTTCCCCTTTCAGTGACCTCTCTGGATTGTTTGCTGAGATCTTTATTGGTATAAAATGCTTGCACAATTACTGGCAATAGATGTTGGATGCAAATACATTCTTCAGTCCTTACAATGCCAATAGAAGCTTTATTTGCAGTTGATAGTAATAGCTATTGACTTTAAATAATTATATGAGCTGAAAGTTACTAATGCATCTCCAAGCATAGCTTTGAATATCTGTGAGTTTAATAGTGCCATTTACTACAGCCTGGATGGCAGAGAGCATGCTATGTGGAGCCATGCATGTGGGTGAAGTGACTTCTACCTTGGAGGAGCCTCTGAAAGCTTCTGGGTGAGAATAGAGGAGAAAGTAGTGCAATGACAAAAACTGCTTTGTGAGCTTAAGTCATGTTAGAAAAGGAGAATTCCTGGGTTGCTGCCATGAGGACTGCTTCTGCCCCTTCATTTGGCTCTGCCCCTCTGATAACAAGTGTCACATCTCCACTGCCTAATCACCAAAGCTGGTTTGTGCATAGGTGCACTTTGGGTATCTTGATGCCAAAGTATTAAGCATCTGAACCCAAAATGAAGCTGAAAGCTCAATTTAATTCCCTGGGCTCCCTGCATGGGAAGTAGTCTTTAAAACATAGACAAACCAACGTGATATACATTATCTGGATAGGAAGCTCATCCCCTTTGTAGACTGTGGTCACCAGGTACAGGAGTCAATGGAATGGGGCTCACACTTTCTTCAAGAACTGATGAGTGAGGGACTCAGTCTCTGTGGGAGAAGAGTGCAGGAGTTCTATTGCTATCTCTCTTCCAGCAGTGTTACAGAAACAAACCTGAGAACTAGAAGTCATTTAATCATAGGCTCATAGAATCCTGGAATCATAAAGTGGTTTGCATTAGAAGGGACCTTAAACACCATCTAGATACAATACCTGTGCTGTGGTCTAGGTTGCCATCCAGAAGATCAGGCTGCCCAAGTCCTCTCCAGAAGTGCTTCACTCATAGACTTACTCTGATGTTGTTTGCTTACCTGTCCTCAAGGAACTGGCTTGTCTTTAGAAGGAAGGACACAGGCATGCTAAACCCCTTCTCCTAAGCACACATCCATGATCTCCTGCTCTTCTAGGGTTTCTGAAGAGAGATTTGAACCTGTGACAGTTTTGAGGAAGGGACTTGACCGACTGGGGGCTTAAACAGAAAAATGGCACCCTCCTGTGGCAACGTTTTAAAACAAATAAACATGATTTTAATAAATGCAGTGTCTAATTCAGTCAGTATCTGTGACCCACATGCACATCACTAAGTATTTTGTAAGGGATGATGGTGCCCTTCTGCTTAGGCCAAAATTGCCTCTCAAGCTGGGTTGGTGAAGTGAGGAAGAGCTGTGGGCAAAGACCCTCCAAGGTCAGGCAGAAAGCCTGCAGCAAGTTTGTGGCGGCAGCTTGGCTGCACGGAGCCACCCTGCATCCCAAAGTCCATGTCCAGCCAGCTTCAAGAGCCTACATACTTTTTTTTGGACTTGGCTCTTTGTCAAAACCATAGGGTACAGCGCCTGCATGGACTTCAAAGGAAGGACACCAAATGTGATTTGGCCCGGGCCATTTATTGCTAGCATCTTTGTTAGATACTGCTGCCAAGGGTTAAAATGTTTACATGCCCCCTGATTTTAAATGGACTGGGTTGCATGTCAGATGCCAACGGGAGAGACAGCTGGAGTATCTAAACCAAGAGCTTTGATCTTAGTATCTGTAAAAAAGAGGTCATTTGGTCTCCCAGGAAGCAGAGACATTTAGAAGGTCCCTGTACAACTCATGCAAGTATTTTATTAACGACAATTTTTATTCAAATGTAGGTAGGTTCTATTGCTACTTACTGAATGCGTATATGCATGTATATGTATGATTATCTGTGTCTGTAAATATACATGTATATATACATTTGTAAATACACTATGTTGTGTGCTTTTGTATGTGTGCATTCTAACATCCCGTGTTGCTATATGTACTAATCTGTTTATTTCATTTGCTAAGACATGACCATGCTTCAAGCATGATGTTTATCTTTCTGTGCTTTTCACAATAACCTGAAGCACTCTCTGCTGAGCAAACGCAAATTTTTGTGCAACACTATAATTGCAATAAGTCTGTACAGCATTCTCAGGAAGATGCAGGGATGAAAACACAGACTTCATTGTCCTGTAATCATGTCTGACATGGATTCAGAAGAGAGGAATCCTAAAACATGATATTGCACAGGGGAAATATTTCTATTCTTTTAGTAGAAGACTTTGTGGTTAGTTCACAATGCAATTAAAATAGCCACCAGATGTTTATGACTTCAGGCAGCAGTTAGCTTTAGTGTCCCTGATTGCTTTGTTGTTTTTTGTTTTTTTTTTTTTTTGTGCTGGAGAAAAAAAATCTTAATTTTTAAGCATACTGGGGGGATGGTCTGTATTTCCATTTGCCAGTGCTCATATTGCTCTATGACAGCCTTGTAAGCAACGATAATCTTAAAGTTAAAATAACGTCGCTCTCCAGGATGAAATAAGCATTTTACTTAAATGTGAGACAAAGCCTACAGTATCTTGTCATTAAACTGATCTGTGAGAAATAGTATTAAAAAATAATGCAGCTTTTCCAGAGTGTCATAAATTTGGCAATGTACTATTTTTTTGTCCCCTGTTGAATAATAGAATTATTAATATGCAATTTATTTTTAAAGACACATTTAAAGAAAGCCTGCTGTGCTCTGACTTCGGTAATTTTCTTTAGAGCCCATTATTCTTATTTGTTTCAGGGCTATTAATTTTGAAGCCACATTATATTCAAATTATCGTTGATTACTATGCTCGATAAGTGATCATAGTTTGCATTTCATTACCCAAAAGGCAGCTAATGAAGTTAGCTGTGCACTAACATTTGGAGAAGGAAATTATTTGAGCTCTGCGAAGCAGATGAAAAAAGAAAGAAAATAATAAAATAAAATGAGCTGCAAAAAGTTGTGAGAGCAGCAGGAGAGATCGAGGGGGGAGAATATCACCAACGGGCATCCTAATTGTATGATTTCAGCCTCCTAGAGATGTCTGAGATGCTGGATTGATAAAATAATGGAGAATTTAAGTGAAAGGTTCTGAACCATCTCAGACAATGTGGGAATATATGAGAGAGAATATTACATGCGTGAGCTCAGTGTTAAATAGTGAAGTGACAGCGCAACCTTCAGAAGCACAATAGTGGTGTATAAAAACAAATCACACTGAACAAAGACGTGAAGAAGTAACACGAGGCTTGGTGTGACTTGTGTGTGCTGATGAAGGCTGTGGAGAACTGTGTTAATGCACAGAAAGTGGCAGTTTCTTACCTCAGCTGGGTACTGGCACGGATTGCAGCTATGAGGGAGTACTGCAGGTATTCAGAGAGAAATAAGCAGAAGGATGTGAATTTCCCGGGCTGTGCTGAACCCTGAGGACTCAGTGAGAAGATGTTCAGCATCTCCTGCACCAGAGCCCCTTAAGGCACACAGAATACAGAGATAACCCTGAAATAGCATTTTGTATCCTGTTCTGCAGCCTTTCATAGAAGTGCCATCATCCAGCACCTTGGGGCTGTCCCACATATATCCCAAACTTCCTTCTCCAGGTGTTGGTCAAATTCAGGAAGCTGCTACATTTCAGCTCAGACAAATAGGCATTTTTCCCTGCTGCACGGCTGCTGCTTTCTGTGCTCTCTCCTTGTGCTGCTCCTGTTGCATCTGCTCAAGCCGAGAGCTGCAGATCTGGGCACTCATCAGCTCCAGCTGACAGGCGCTCAGATACTGCTCAAATCAAAGCCTCACACTCCACTCAAAGCCCCATGTTTCATTAGATCCTCAGTGCTGCTATTGTAAAAGTTATTCAGATTGAGGGAGGGTGAAGGAGGGAGTTGGGTTTTTTTTAATTTTAACTCAAGAGTGCAGTGTTTTGAGATGCACGAGCCGTGCTGGGTTTACTGGTAGTTGTTGCTTCAGAACGTTTGCATTTCATCCCCTGTAATGAGGGCAAGTGGATTGCAATGGGTCAGCTAGTTAATGCAAGTCACCCCACATCCTGGAAACTCTATTTTGGTAGAATACCAGTCAGTCACATTTACTCAGATCAGGGCACAATGCCAAAACCAAGACCAAGTCGTGCCTGTGTCCTCATGCTGGGCTGTCCGAGTTAATGGAAGGGCTCATTTTGCTGTATATCAAATCCCAGCAATTGCACTTAAATTCTGAATAAGAAGTGATACCTTGAAGTATGTGCATCTCCAACAGTACTATTTTCCCCAAAAAAATGGTGTGGGTTTTTTTTTTAGCCATCCTTTTCTGGTTTAATTATATGTATCTGTACTAGTATGCAGGATTGCTATGCGAATATATAACACAGTTCTCTGCTTCAAAGTCATTTCCATCCCAAAGAATAAATCTCTCTTTCTCAGCTGCCTCTTTTCTCCCCTCTTTCTGAAGAGGGGAGCACATCATCTCTGCACTGTTTCATTTTTAAGCTGTGGTAGATATTACCTAAAGTCTAAAATCAGTGTCATTTTGTAGCATGTTCCTCAGTCTGTGCTAAGGAATTCTCCCATGATTGTTGCTGTACCTTTTTCCTTGCATAATCACCCAGTGAAGCTCTCGTTATTCCACAGTTAGGAAGAGGTACAATAGTTCCCTTGTTGTATTTTTGATTCCTTTCCAGCAAGAATTACTTTTCAACATAATCAAGAGCTGCACAAGAGAATTATGAGCCTTGATTAAATATCAGTATTTCCTTCTGTCATTTTTTTTTTTTCAGTGTGTTACCTTACCTGTGCTGCAAGAAGTTCCTTATTGTTTTATTATGAGAAGTTAAATAGTAACACCTGGTCTCACGGCCCGATGTTGTTCACTGCTCGGTGTGTTTTTATCATGTCCTTCCTCCTCTCTAACCCCTTTTGGCTTCTGCTTCTCAGCTCACTTTGGATGCCGGATCTGCATCTTGCAGACACTTAGCCACTCTGATATTCCCACTGGGTCAATGGGACTGTTCAGATGTGCAAAGTTACTCAACTATTTGAGTGTCTGAGGGGAGCAGGGCGTGAAGCAGAGCGTGCACCAACCAGGCAGGCTCCAGAAAAGCTTTTCTGAACCGCAATGAGTTTAACGTGTTAAAATCCACAAAATGCAAGACAGATGGGAAATCATGTTGGCTACAAAAGATAAGAACGCTTCGATAACTTCTGACTCTCTCTTTGATGTTCTCCATGCAAAGCCGCACTGGTAACAGGGTCACCTAATGCAAAATAATAAATAAGCAGGGAGGTGGTGTGCAATTAGTCACCATTCAGAAAGTGTTTGAATAAAGCACAGTTTTGCCCTGCTGGAGCTGTTGAAAATTGTTTGTATAACAGCCTCCCTGTTGCCCAGAAACAGCACATGAGACCACTGAGCATCTGCAGAAACTCAGATCTGGTTTGTTTGACTTGGACGTGCAGTAAAACTGACTTTAAATGTTACTTCAGCTTTGAGTCAGTGATTAGCCTTGTAGTTTTACAATCCATGCCTGGAAATGGGATGTTAATTGTTGTTAATGAATCTGTCCACCTGGGTATGATCTGCAGCACAAAACTCACAGAATGTAATTGCTCTGTCTTGCCTTCAGCATCCCCTTCCAACCTTGTTTCTTGCATTTGTAAGCAGCGCCACCAAATCTGCCAATTCAGATCTCGGAGTTTTCTTCTCCATCCAGAACAGTAGTCAATTTCTATTCCTCTCTCAGCTGCACTTCCATGTGATTTTTTTTTTTTTTTTTTTTTTTTTAACTGAGATTCAGTTCTTGCAGATATTTTTGGTGTAGGGAAAGGTTACTGATGGTACAGGCTTTGGGGAAAGTTTACACATTGAGCTGGAGCTCTCTATTCCTGAAGCAAATTAAGCCATAGTGTAGGTGAGTGTGTTGGTGCACCAAGCTGCTTTATCTTGGTGGCGTTTTTTGTGCACAGTTTGTTCCATTTTTTTCTCAGATTAAATTTTCCTTCCCCTTTCTTCGACCATTGCAGCTTAGGATCAGTTGTTACCATTTTTCTTTGCAATCCATTCACTGTGCTCTCCTGCAGAGTGAGATTTCATGGGAGCTCCCTCTGGATATCATGAGTATATACATAAAAAGAACTATATTCCTATTTGAGGTAGAGGCAACAAAAAGTCTTGTTTGAAACATGGGAGAGAGTTGGATTTTACTTTTTTGAGTGTTTTCTGCCTGATGTCCATGGAGGTGTTCAAGGCTGGGTTGGATTTGGTACTTGGTATTTTGATCTGGTGGTCGGCAACCCTGCCCATGGCAGAGAGTTGGAACTAGATGATCTTTGAGGCCTCTTTCCCCACAGTCCATTCTATGATTCTGTGGTGCTCTGATGTTATTCATATGGAAAAAACAATACTGGATTCTGAGATTTTGGTGCCATAGTTTATAATCCCATTAATCTGCATCTAGCTCTCCAAGCTTCTTGTGCAAAGCACGTCACTCCCCAGACCACTTCAAGTGTCTGTTGAAAGAGTTATATTACACCATAAGAGCCTTGAACTCATTCTTTACTAGTAGGACAAAATAATGGATGGGAATTTCAGCAAGAATTAATTGTTACTTGGTCTTGGCTGCTTTGGGCTCAGAGACAAGAACTTCTGGAAAGTTCCCCAACTGCTCGGCCTGTGGAGTTCAGCTCTTGAGACCAAAGTTGTCATGGTCACAAAAGTAGGTAGTGGTATTTCCAAACTCACATATTCAAGAAATGAAAGTCTGTCTGATGGAAAATCAAGTCTGAACATGCTGGGGCTCATGGAAATTCATGCTCTCAGCTCCAACATCTTCATCTTACTGGTGGAACAATTATTTCAGTTTAATCTTCCTCCGAGATCAGAGACTGCAGTGACTTTCTTCTGACCCTCTATGTCACTTTTGTTGTGTTGCTGTCCCTTGCATCTTCTCACATTTTTGAATGAGATCCATCTCCTTTATCTGCAGCCTTTTCTACCAAGTCTGAGCTAGTTTGCATCTATATTAGATGCCAGAATCTTTTCCTAAGCATTCTTGCATTGCATTTCGGATGGAATGGGGACCTGCCATTCATTTTTATTACATTCAAAGAGCTAGAAATTTAAGGAAAAAAAAAAAAAAAAAACCCAGAACATACTCCCATAAAAAAACAAATACATTAATAAATTAAAAAAAAAAAAAATCCAAACCCTCATAGTTAAGAGAAACAAGATCATGTTGCATGTTGTTAATACTTATAGCGAAAACCACTTCTGCTTTATCTTTATGCAGGTAACCTTGCTGCCCTGAACTTGGCCCCTCAGTACCCAGAAATCAGACAAATATAGGCTGGCTGTGAATTGGCCTTTTTATGTTCATACAGCAACATGGCAAAAAAAAAAAAAAAAAGTAGGTTGAAAGTCACCTTTATCTGATGTCATTCTTGCTATAAAAGGACAGGTTCTGTACAGTGCCCACCCCGTGCTTTAAAGCTTGTAAAATGCTTTCTCAGTGCTGTGCCACCATAGGGTTCAAAGCATAATTCAGCTGAAGTGGGATGTAAGTGGGATGTGTACTTGGATTATATGACACACTAAAATTAAAATTATCCCCGGACATCATTCGCTTTTTAAACTGCAACTCAAATATCTGAACACATTTTTTGAAAATTCTGATGGTGATAATTTTGGTTATCGACTTCAGAAAAAAGAAACGCTTTGAGTTTGGGTGACAACGATTGTTCTCCTGCAGAAAGAAAGCCACAAGAACTGTTCCAAAATTAAGTTATGGGAAGATTTTATTCCAAGAATCATTAGGAATCTGTTCTTCCTCTATTAATCTGGACCCAAAATATAAAGGTGACCATAAAAATTCAGTATTTGATTTTAAAGCTCTTCTGTTGTTCCAGAGTTTTATGGAACAGACTGAAACTCTTTTCAGCTTGCTTTCATTTATTTATTATGCAGTTAAAGTGTCTAACTTCTGAAATGGGCATTTCAAGGACATGCTGAGGATCCAATTATTTATGTTTATTTTCATATTTCTTTAGATATAAAATAACAGAATATAAAAAGGCAATATTTGGAATGGGCAATGCAAAAAAAAAAAAGTCCCAGCCAAGGTTTATGTATTGAATTACTGAACGTAGTAATTGATTTGTGCCTCGCTCAAGTGTTAACATTTTCCTTTGAAAGGAAAAAAAAATAATTTCAGGACCCACGTGGAATATGAGTGTAGAGAGATCAATTACAGAATTACATGTACAGTCAGTCTTATATTTGATATTTTTATGTTTATATCATTTGTAATGAAGAAGACAAATCAAAACATACAAAAAATTTATAGTGTCATCTTAATTGCCAGAGAAGCCACATTGTAAACTGAACAATACAGTCCTACATGTAATATATAGATTATTATTTGTAGTGCATGTTATAATAAGAAATAAGTATTAGATAACTATATGAATTACATGAAAATTATTATTTTATATATATTAATAGTTATTTTCAATAATGCTTTATTGAAATGCAATTCTGTTTACAATAATAAAATATAATAATTATATTACATGTTGTTTTTTAAAAAAAATTATCCATGCTGTTCATATTATAAATGTTCTTTTCCATACTGAAGAGTAGACGAGATTTATTTAATGGTTTATGCTTATGGTTTATGCTTAATATATGTTTTTATGTCTAGATCATATTGCATTCATTTTCTTAGGATTTTGGAATTTAAGGCAGGAAGTTTCCTTTATTTTGAAACATTTTATCTTCACTGAATATGTAGTGCTCTACATGGGCTGGCATAGTCTGATTGTACACTGTATAAATGCTTCTTGGGATTTCTCTATAAACAAAATATATTCTACACAGCTACAGTCTTTTTTGGAAGATATTTTCCTGTTTATTTTATTTTGATTTTTTTTTTCCATATTCACTGTTAAAATCAATGGAAATACACATTTTTTTTATTCTACACTGACAAAATAAAGGAAGTCTTAAAAGAAGACATAGCAAATTAGGAAAGGTTAATTTAAAAATCAATAGCATAGTCTGTCTGTTCTCTTTTACACTGTTTATGTGATTTCTAAAAAGAGCAAAAAGGTGTTATAAGGATTATTATTAAAGCTGACCTTTGGACAAATGAAAACAATTACATACAGAGCTTTCGCTTTCATTTTTTTTCTCTGTTTCTTTACACGTTTTGATGCAGAATTTAACCAGCAAACTCAGTAATATAAGTTTTTCCCTTTTGAAAAAGAAAACCCATCCTTCATACTGAATTATCTAAGATTCACTGCCTTCTGTTCTTCTTTTTTAAGGGGTTTCATAAATATAATCTGCCAAACTATTAACAAGAATTGCTAGATCACTTGGCTCCTCTTTGGTGAGCTCAAATAGCAGTGATCACCTTAAAGGAAAAAAAAAAAACCACCCTAAATTTTGAACTTTTCACTAGAAACAAGCACCAAAGCTTTTGATTAAATAACAGCTTTGGGTTTAATGAGGAAAAGAAATAATGGCTTTGCCCTTCCTCTTTGACATCAGTTGCAATCATGGCAGCATTCAAGTTCTTGTTTTATTTCCTTTCCCAGTGCTCTGGACCACTCTGTCTGGATTCTGTCTGATGTCATTTTAAGCTTGACCAGTAGAAGGTGAAGATCAATGTAAATAAATTCAAGGGCAAAAGTATGGGGTAGTGACATGTCCGCAAAACAAAAAATAAGGCTCTACAACAGCTGTGTGGTATCAGTTTTGCTCGATGCTGCGAAGACCTGGGGCATTACGCAAGCTGACAAGAAAAGATTTGATGCATTTGATAGCAGGTGTTTAGGAGAGATCAGTAATGTCAAATGGCTTCACTATGTTGGGAACATCAAGTTTCAGAAGAGAACAAGAAAGGAGAAGATTATGGACTTCCTAACAAGGAAGTGGCTTTGAAGGTCTGACCACCCAGTGAGCGTGGAGTAGGGCTGGGTGGTAGGAGATGGTCCTGTGGGCTGGTTCTACTCTCCAGGCTTCCCAGCCCATCCTGACTCAACAAAATATTGGTGAAGTCAGGCAAATCTCTTCTAGATTTTGACTTTTAAGCCTATTTGCAAAGCTTTGGGCAAGGGATGTTGTTTTTGTTCTCCAACATGGAGGATGTAGTTGTTACTCACTAACCTGGTGGGGAAAAAATTGAATGGGAACGTGAAAATGAAAGACAACTTCTTTCAAGACACTGCTTGCCAGCAGAAGTATTCATGGGAATCGAGGATTTCCAAACCAGGCCTCTAGGGTTTTGTAACACATAGACCATGCAGGCAAAATGGGGTTTTATAGACTGTCAAGCCAAAATCTACATCAATAGGCTACACTGACCTCAATGAACCTTGCACAGATGTGAATCAGTGTAGAAGTCACCTGTTGTTCGCATTCTCTTTCAGAAACAGCCTTTGTGCGTGTAGCTGGGGAGCATCCCTTGAAAACTGTAGCTTAAGAATGATAACTTATAACAGATGGGAGCAAGAAATAATAAAGCCAGACCATATGAGTAGAATGGAGCTGTTTGAAGCAAGTGCAGCCAAATATATTATGCTGTAGTCATGTGTGAAAGGAGTTGTACTAATATATGGGCTATCTGTAAGTTGGGTTTTTTCACAACTGAATCAAGAAAAGGAAATGTCCTCTATGTGAATGGTAATAAGAGCCATATTTTAAAAAGATCCATGTTAAGTTAATTAATTATCAAGCAATGTCAAAACCTTTGTTATTTACAAAACTGATTTGTCTTTCAAATGTTCTTGAATAAGAACTAGTCTAGAATTCATTAATATTCTTTTTTGTATAAAATCTCTTTAGGCAGGAGCAAAGTAGACAGTAACTACAACCAGACACTTAAGACATATACTCAAATCTCTGTCAGCAATAGACCTCTATTACTATTTTTGGATTATCGTATTTTCCCTTACTTTTCCATGAAAAATTTAGGATAGCCTTCCAAAAATAAGTGAGTCTAAAGTGTAATATTTCAAGTGGTTAAAATATTATTTCTCTGCGATATTGTATGGTGTACTTTTAAAAGCATAGGAGCACTAATCCATGAGTCCACAAAGAGAATTTACTCTAAAATTCATTTAAAACCAACAATACTTACCCCAAGCTATTTTCAGTTGAAACGTTGGCATTAGCATTCAATGAGAGCAAGTAAAAATATTTACTCAGGCAGCTAATTGGCCTATCAAACATCCAGCATTCAGAAGATCTCGTGACAGAGCAAACACTCATATGAGTGCAAGGGGAAGGACAGCCTGCCTTTAGCAGGACCGCAGCATGCCAGGGCTCTGCAGAATGAGACCTGGGTAAGGGCAATGACATTTAGCAAATTACTATAGAAAACTGATAAGGGCATGATCCTTTTTTATGCTGAAGATCACGTATAGTGCCTGTGTGCTGTGCCTAAGTACCTATTCATAAATTTAGAATGGAAGCTCGTGGTAAGATGCTGACAGGTGCCACAGAACAAGTAATAAACCCCTGCCCCAGGCAGCAGTGTTCGGGCACTGGTTTGTACCTTGCAGCCTGGTACTGCAGTGGCCAACAATTCATCCCACATAGCTCAGAAGGTGATGTAGCATTGATGTAGGCCAGGAAGTTGAATGAAGATGCAGTTTTTGAATCATGAGATGAACTCTTATTAACTATATGTGCTCTCTAACAAAAACAGCATCCTGCTGGGCTCATTTCAGATGAGTGTGCAGAAGTGTAGCATGCCACTAAAAAGATAAGTGATGACTGTTTGCGTGTCCTTTAGCATGTCTGTCATGTCAATTAATATAATTCTGTTTTAGTGTTAGTATGAGTAGACTCTAAGGGTGGTAGTGCTGTGAAATTAACCCATGCCATAGTTTCTTTTTTTTTCTGACCACTCTTCTCTCCCAGATATTCTTATAAGGGCAAGAGAACTTCTGGGAGGACTTTTGCACAGACTGATAGCAGCCCTTTCTGGAGTGTCTCTGATTATATAGCATTTCTCACAGAATAAGCAATACACCATTTTGTTTGGGGTTTTGTGGCATTCTAGATCATAGGATGGATGTGGCATAGCAGACTAATCATAGTGTTAAGCGTTAGAGTTTCAAGTGAAGGCACAATTCTGTAGGTGAAAATGTACAATCATCTTGACCAGAGCCAACTGTTTCCCAGCTCATAAACCCCTCTATCAGGAAAGACTCACTAAGGAGTCCTTTGTTACCAGGTCAGGAGGTGCTGAGGTCTCAAACCAGTGAATGGCTTTATGCTATTACTGCAAGAGATTTTTGTGGCAAAATGGTTGCATGTCAAAAAGACTTATAGAAGAGTGGAAAATGAGTCTCCATGTCTCTGAGTTCACAAATGTGGCAAAAGTCAGGAAGGAAAATGCTACAGTTATAATCTAACTTTTCACTAAATGCATGTTCGTTGTAGGGTTGTTGGGTTTTTTTGTTTGTTTGTTTGTTTGTTTTTGTCAGAATAATAGTTTTGCCCCCCCCAAAATCTTACATGGGAATATAAGACAATTTTGATTAGTTTTTTGGTAAGAAACTTATAGGAAGCTTGAAAAAATATATTTGTTCCATTTTGATAGGAAGAGGGAAAAAAACAGTTTGACGAAACCCATTCAGTTATATTCAAAAGGAGATGGCTCGAGTGATGGGCGTTAACTTTTTTTTTACTGGAATTTCTGTTCATTTCCTTTCAGTTCTGAATGAGAATAGAAACAGACCAAAATGTCAGAATTTTACATAGGATAGAAATTCAAAGGTTCGACTCAGTCCTAAAAACAAAGATAGCAAATTGTAAGACCACATTCTAAAACCACTTAGAATGAATAAATTTTGGAAATTCATATCTTAACCAATTCCTAGCTGCAGGTGGAAAGCGGGAGGTGCTCAAGTCTCATTTAGTTGCACTTAGATTTGTAGAATGATAGAATAGCGTAGGTTGGAAGGAACCATCAAGCTCCAACTCCCCTGCTACAGGCAGGGCCACCAGTCTCCAGATCTGATAAATATTCCAGAAGATGCCACCTTTCATTCTTGCATGATGGTCCCTGCTGCTAGCTCAGTGGCACCATGATGACTTACTGTTACCACCATATTTGCAGGGAGCATCTATGAACATGAACTCCACAGAATTCATGGAAAGGGAAATGACTGAAATAATCAGTCTTCACACAAACAGTGTGGTTGGGTAAAAAAGAGCTGTTCCGTTATAGCTGGTGGCATTTCAATGGTAAAGAGAAAAGAAATGGGTATATAAGTTATCCAAACAATACCTGGCTTACCATCAAAGGCAGGTAAGGAAGGGACAGGAAGGGAGAGGTTGGCAACATTAGACATAAACTTTTGAAGGTCTGAACAGGGGAGTTTACCTTGTTTCAAAGGAAAAACTGGCTGCTCATGACAGCCCCTATGAATTTCAGGAAACAGACTCACAGTTTCTCTACAATGGGGCAAGTTTTGTACAAGATCAAGAGGAAAAGCATGGTTATTCCTTTACACTGGATGTCATGATGCTAGCCTGAAGGTGCTGTGGCAATGGTCATTTGTACGGTTTGGTTATTAGCCTAGCATACTGCAGGTTGCTAAGAAAGCAGGCAATATGTGTGGATACCCTCTGCTACCGTGTTCCTTGTGCACTGGAGCTAAATATTCCTCTTTCATTTGTCCCAGCCATTAGAGTCTGTTCTGGAGGAGTTTACGGGTTTAAGGTTCACCTTAGTATGTACATAATGATTTTTGGCATGAGGCTGTGTCTGCTCCCTCTGTAATGAAGGGAGTTTCACCACATGCTTCAGGCCACATGCTAAGCTCTACTGAAAATCCCACTCTGCTAATACAACATCCTGTTGCAGATGGTATTGTTTTATATGATTTTCCCCAGCTACGTCTTTCATTCCTTCAGGAAGATTGGACAAGGGGATACTGAGAAGGAAGGCAAAATCATCAGTTCCCTACAGGAGCTTCAGGTTGGTGGGAGCAGACAGTGCTTGGGACCTCAGGTATGGAACCCAGGGAGTGGTGGAGAGATGTGGGATGTACTAAGAGCTTGTATAACACAGCAGGCAGACGAGGCTCAGAGGGGACAAAAGCAGCTTCCCAGGAAGCAGAGGTACCAGCCAGTACCTGGTACTGCCCAAAAAAGTGTCTGGCTATCTGCAACTAAACTTTACAACCTACTTCCAAGCCATTGCCAATCTGGGGTCCTTCTTGCATTTATTTTGGACTTTCTCACATGATGTAATGCTATTTCTCTCTCCATGAGACATTTATGTTACAGATCTGATCCTCTTCACCTTCAAAGCAAAACTCAAGAGAACCAATATTTCCAGATTGGTCTGCACAAATAGGGACATGATGTAAGGGGTTTTTGGTATTTGTACCACTTCACCATTATGGCAGTAATGATATAGAGCAGGAACAACTAGCACAGAGCACAGCTTTGTTCCCCAAGCACATATCTCTGATCAGAAAAATCTGCTAGGGACAAAACTGCAGTGTTAGTTAGAAGATTAGCTGGTCTTTTTGCCCAATATGACATCCTTTTCCACTTCCACCAGAGTGCTGCTAGTGTCCCTATTCCACAGACAGGTAATTGGATGTAGGGTTGCACTGTCTTTCAATCACAGACAGAAACCCAACCTTTTATTCAAAAATTCATAGAATCATTAAGGCTGGAAAAGACTTTTAGGATCATCTACTCCAAACATCAAGCTCTCCATGACCACAAATGCCCACATGCCCACATCCATCAGTGCCACATCTCTGCAGTTCTTGTACACCTCCAGGGATGGTGGCTCCACCACCTCCCTGGGCAGCCTGTGCCAATGCCCCACCGAGAAATGGATATTCAAATACATAGATTTGCATTGAGACAACACATTGTCTGTGCTCTGGAGGAAGTAAGGATGCTGAGCCTGCAGAACTCGTGAATCTGCAGAAAGCTTTTCCTTAGCCTGGCGGGTTAAGTGTTTCACCACATGTGGTGGCTTGTGAAGTACAGACTCAAAATAAAGGTCGTTTGTCTTGAGGATTCACAGGCCTAATAATTCAGCAAGGGGGGAGGTGTTGTTTTTAGTGAAATCCAAGGTGGCAGCATCTTTGGAACGCAGCTCCTGTTTGTACAACAGAGCTTTTACACCAACATTTATACAGCTCAGCTTCTCCTCTTAAGCTTTTAAGACCTCAGCCTGCTTTACGGTGATTTAAAGGGCATCCGTGATTTTACTCACCAAGTGTCTTCTGCTGTGTGAAGTGAATGCTGCATGGAGTTTACAAGTGCTTGTCTATGACATCTGGGTAAGGCATAGATGGTAGTGGGGGGAAGAAGTTTTATCAGCCAGACCTTGGGCTTGGCACATAGCAAGTGGTATGAATAATGCAGGCAGCTAAAGGAGTGCCATGAAAACTGTGCCTCATGCATTCAGATTATGCCCCTTCCCTTACACAAACAGCTATTTTAGGAAAGTTTAGGAGAGCTCCAAAATATTTAATTAGGACTACTTTTTTTTTTTTTTTTTTTTTTTTTTTTTTACATTCCTTGTAATAAAGCAAAGGGCTTTATTAGCTTTGGTCCATCATAGGCCTTCATCCTGACCAAAAATAGCCTTCTCTGTTCGTAAGAACATTACAAATTTAAATTCTGATAACTTGAGAGCTAGGAATGAGCATCTCGTATCTAAAAATGTCCCTTTTCAACAGCACTAAGAGGCGAGTGCTAAATCTGGGTATGAAGCTATGGCATTTTTTTACAATAAACAAATGCTGCCAATAACTGAGCACTTTGATCTGCTGGACCACGAGCCAGAGTAGATTTGTAGGGAAATATTCCAGTGCCAAAGCACTGGGGACTGGGGAAGAGACAGGGCTTAGCTGGGAGCATGCAGACTGACTGATCAAGAAATTAATGGATGGAATGCAAATGAAGCTGGGAAGGAAAATGTGCTTTGGTCACTTGTCGCAATCCTCCTAGGAGGTGTGCTTTATTGCATTTGGGGGCTTCCAAAAAATATGCATGTTAATTAATTTCTATGTATATATATGAAAACATGCACAGTGCCCTTCTGCTTGTATTGCCAAGCCTGCTGTGCAAACAAAGCTTCTTGGAGATTTATAAATAAATCAATCTGATTGTGTTTTATCTGCTAGGTCTCGGAGCTCATAGGGAAAACCACCCTCACCCACCCTGCAAGAGGATCACAATGGCACAATGGCACCCTCTGTTGCCCTGCACGCTGCTCCCATGTGGAAGTATGAACTCCTGAAAGTATCCATTCCCCACCTCCAAATCTCATCTCTTCCTGCCGAGATTCCTTGTTTGTTTGGAGTTATCCTGTTATTTCCATTTGTAATAAAATCCGTCCTGTTCTTTTTGTACTGAGTGGAGAAACATCGAGAGGATTGTCACACTCATTTCATGAACAGTGGCCTCCTGTCCCCATTTTGTCCTCCCTAAGTGGCAGCTCCTTGCAACAGCTGTATTAACCACTGAGCTCAGCCCTGCAAAGCGGTGCTCATTTCCAGCGTTAAGTGGAAAGCAATTAGTCTTGATAAGATTGGATTGTCCAACACTCATGCAATCAATTAAATTACAGCTTTTCTTTCATTTGGTTAAACAAAAACTTGATTCATTAATTAAAATATATAGTGAATCCGATTTTTGCTCTTATCCTCTGCGTGTTCATAAGCAAACAACTAGTTCCTTTCAGGAACCAAAACAAAATTCCTTCTGGAGCATGACAAGTTTTCACTCCTAATCACCTTTACTTGTATCCATGTGAACACACTTTAATTGCTCGTTAATACAAAGTTAACAGGCTGACACACAACCAGCTGCTTCTTTTTGGACTTCTCTAACAATGACTTTTTTGTGTGTGTTTGGTAATGAATGACATTTCTGAGGGTCAATCAACTTTTTCTGTGTTTTACTCCCATGCCATGCTGTATAAGATTGTACAATTACCTCTCTGTGATGTTATTATTCAGGACTGATTTTACTGTGATTTTACTTAGATATATCCTTTCTATTGCTGTTGATATGACTGTGCCTATTTTCCCCATATTGCAATCTGAAAGAATTATCAGAAGCAGTACATAGAACTCATCACTTAGAAATGATTACTCAGAAGTCATTAAATGTTGTTAATGTGAATTAAAGATTTTTGTAAAAGCCGTGTTTTGTCCAGTACTTTTAGACGAAAATATTTAAACTGAAGAAGAGATTTCAATTTTTCAAATTATGATGTAAAAGAATTCAGTGAGAATTAATAATCTGACATAAGATCCAGTATAAAAAAGTATTTCAGTGCATTTCTGACAAACACAAATGGTCTGTGAGTATGTTGATGTATAACAAAAAATGAATTGGAAATATTTGACTTACTGTGTCTGTTCAGTTTTAAGCAGCCTCACCTACTGTGCCAATGACTTACAGTCAGTTTGGATTTTGTGTGCTCATCATCAGCTTTCAGGATCCACGCTACATTTGCTTCCTTTGATTCCAAAAAGATTTTGTCAAGAAATTGAGCTGAATTTTATCCCAGGCCTCAGAAATACAACCATGTTTGACAGTTGTGGGAAAGAAGGGTTCAAGCAGCATCTATTGTTTGTTCAGAAATATCTAATTTCATAAGTCAAATTACTCGTAATTATCCCATACTAATTTGTTATTTGAATCCTTTGCAGGTCCACATTCTCCCAGATGATGGGAGACGAGAGGAAATTGACTAAGTTTTTGATACTGTGTAGATCTCTGCTGAAAAACATTCTGATTGCTACTGATCCAGATATATCTTTTTTCTTATAAGCTTAAGCCCACAGCTTCAGAATTCAACTTAAAAGACCAGCTGTCATCTGATTTTGTTGTTCTTTCTTTTAGAGAAAAAACAATTCAATGTTAAAATGACAAAGAAAAATTTCTCTGAAATGAAAACAAAACCAAAATAGCCATACTTTAAAACAGCACGTTTCAGCAGGACTTAAAGTGTTCCTCCCTTCTGTTTTCTCAGACTGCAGTGCTGACAGAATCAGTATGTTTTCTGAAGTATTTCAATTTGATCAGATTTTCATACTTTGGTGAAATATGGATCCACTGATGTGATCCTGGCTGGCTGAATGTGTTGTTTCTTTTGAGTTATGGCATCCATGAGCCTACCAAAACTGTCTCAGTCTTCCAGGAATGGAGAAATTATTCCAGTTAAGTCAAAAAAAAAAAAAAAAAAAAAAAAAAAAAAAAAGAAGAAGAAGAGAAACCTACCCTAACGTGTTGTCACTCTCATCTAGAAAACCAGGCCCAACTGAACATTTAGAATAAGGACAGAAACAGATTAATGAGATGTCATATGAGAGTTTGTTCAAAGGTAGAAATTAACTTGTACTCCTCACTATTGTGATGGAAGATGTGACTCTACGTGGGGAACCTGGATTTGCTGGAAGTGTTTGGTGCTTAAAGATGAAACAAAAAGATATGGGGGTGAAATACGTTCAGTAACAGGGAAGTGTTTATTCCTGGTGAAGAAGGGGGGGAAGGTTTATGTTAGATGTTAGGAAGAAATTCTTTTCTCAGAGGTTGGTGAGGCACTGGCACAGGCTGCCTGGTGAGTTGTGGATGCCCCATCCCTGGAAGAGTGCTGGAGGCCAGGTTGGATGAGGCCCTGTGCAGCCTGATTTAGTATGGAGCAACCCAGCCCACAGCAAAGGGCTGGGAGAGGATGAACTTCAAGGTCCCTTCCAACCTAAGCCATTATGTCATTCTGTGATTCTTTGATTCTGTGCAGTCACCTGCCTTTGTATTATGGAGAATATCAATCCTCAGTCAAAGACATCCTCATTCCTTTTATTTTTCCTTCACATTTCCCTGCACATTTCTGCTACTGACTTGATGTCGCAAAAATGTCCATTTGCATGAGCTGTGAGTCTTCTAGAGACTCCATTGCCTAGCTCATCACTGTAACATCTCCACTCTACTTTAAAATGCAGAGCAGGAACAAAGGATGCCAAACCAAACTGCATGTGTCTATCTCCAGCTGAGAAGGGGATAAGAAGAAAGGAAATGTTGTCACCTCTGGAGATGTGGTCCATTTCCAAACAAAATCTGGGTATGATGCAGGAGAAAGTCACAACATACCACGGAGTTCTTTCAGCCCTTAAAAAAACTCAGAGATTTGTTGAGAGTGACTCCTGTTTCCTCACTAGTAACAAATATCGTGTGTAGCTACACCAGTTCCCTGGGAGTGATGAGCATGCTGGCAGGTCAGGAGACCTGCTGTTGGGTTATGTCATTGTTATGAGAGTCACGCTGCTAAGGAGCTTTGAGTTGTACCCCATGCTGAGAATAATCCAAATAATCTGCAACTCAAAGCATCCCTCATCAAGGATCACTGTGAACACAGGCAATTTCAGCTGACCCGATGAGCTAAACATAAACATGTCAAGATTTCAATAGTACCAGAACATTTGTTTTAAATATCCTGAGTGTGAAATTGGTGCCAATGGACAACATCAATTGTTTGCCAGATGTTCTTTTCTCTAATTTTACTGCAGAGCACATACGAGCATGGGCTGGAACTAACATGATGACTGGGGAGAACACAGTAGCCAACCCTTGGTTTACTGCAGCAGTGTAAAAGACAGTAATTTCCAGGAAGAGAGATTACTCCTGGTTCACATGTCTGTGAGATACGCACGCAGCCTCTCAAGGGACATATGCATCTCACACAAACAACATGATCTATGAGCCCTTTAAGGTTAAGTTGGCTACAGTGGTAGAAAAGGAGAGAGCTCAGACTGCACAGCTCTCTTCTCACGAGCTGGATGTTGTTATCCAGAGAAAAAAGCAAAGTGCACATCACTAGTATTGAGGCTTACCACAATACTTATCAAGGTGGGACAAGCTCAGAGCACTCTACAATCTGCAAGAGACACCCAGAGTGGTAAAACTGCAACTGAAATGAGGCATAGAGATGAGTCAAGTACAAGGGTTGCTCCAAAAGTAATGCCTCCTATTTTATTCCATTGGCCCATTATGTCAGTGGCAGATGATGGCAGTAGGGATGGAACCTTCTCACCAGTATTCTGTTACATGTTGTTGCTCTGTGACAGATGGCAGCAGAGGGGCAGTCTGACAAAATGGTGTCTGACATGGAAATGTGTATGAAACAAAGGTGAAAGATAAGGAAAGCTGGGACCACAGAAATTTGTCTGGTAATTGCTGAGATCTGTACAGCAAATGTATTCTGCACAGAAAGAGAGCGGATGGTAGATGAGTTCCACATCTACCAAAGCATCAAATGATGTTTTTCAGGGCACTGCTCCTGTAACATATTCTGTAAAGAAACTAGATCAGAAATTCTGAAATACAGATAAAAAAGATAATGTTTTTCCATTCACATTGTCAATAGATTCAGAGTAGGAACAGTGCCAGATTAAAGCAAAGCAAATATTTGCAGTATAATATTTTATACATCAAAAATTCCTTGAGTTTTTAATAGATCTTTTTGGCTGATACAAAAATTCTTTTTTATTTGAGTGTTTTCAGAAGCACTGCCGAATATGAGTCTCTTAAGACTGAAACCTTCTTAAAACAACAACAACAACAAAAAACACATAGATAGAAACAGAGCATTCATTTTTCTATACATTTCCATAAGTCTTTGTAGGTTTTTAGTCTGCAGTGGGTAAACCGATAGACTTAAATGACAGAGATATCCTCAGCACAAAATCTCAGATCCTGGAGCATTTATTTACCAAAGGAAGCCAAACTCAAAACGTATTTTGTTTAGCTTTGGCCATATATTCTACAAGATACTACTTCAAATGCAAGAAGGCATGCCATCGTAGGAATAATGTCTCTCTTTATACATCTTTAACAGATTTCCTTCTTTCCTTCCTTCCTTCCTTCCTTCCTTCCTTCCTTCCTTCCTTCCTTCCTTCCTCCCTACCTGCCTCCCTACCTCCTTTCCCTCTCCCTTTCCCTTTCCCTCTCCTTTTCACTTTCCCCTTCCCTTTCCCTTTCCCCTTTCCCTTTCCCTTTCCCTTTCTCCTTCCCTTTCTCCTTCCCTTTCCCTTTCCCTTTCCCTCTCCCTTTCCCTTTTTTTCCTAGGGTTTGCCCTCTTTATTGCTCAAAGAGTAAGTGTTAAGCTGATAAACAGAAGAACTCTTCTGGATACAGTCCATCCTGGAAACCCTTATACTATTTAAAACTGTAATTACAATTTGGAAGAGAATCCAAACTTTTCTAGGAATGCTTAAACCTTTCAGGACTGCTAAATTCTTCAAACTGAACAGGGTCTATGCAGTTTGCCTACTTGGGGATATGCATGTTCACTTCACCAAAGGAAACACAAACTAGAATTCAGTAGGGCTCATTACAAAATCCCACACACTGAGCTATCTTTATAAATGCCTAAAGCAATAATTTGTATGTTCCTCAGAAGATGGAAAGAGGAATGCACTGATTTTTCCATAGATGGTTAAATGAAAAATGTTTCTCCACAATTTTGATTGCTTTGACATGATGTAAATTAATCCTAGCTTCTACAAAGCTGGTTTCACTGGCAGAGACTGTCAATAAAGTAACTAAGATTAAGGGTCTTGCTCTGGATTTTAGAAGCACTTTAAAACAACAAGCATAAATGCTTCACTAATATTTAAGATGGGATTCACTGATGTGGCCATCCTATTTAATACCCATAACATGTAACTATCTATTTAAAAATAGACCCATAATAAGCTTGCTAGCTGCAGAGGATCCTATACAATCCCTTAAAGAGCCCTAACATAAAAGCAATCAAAATAATCAAAACAAACTAGCTTCTGTTCATTCATGATGTTATTTCACATTGAGGCTGGTCAGCTATCTAAATAATCCATGTTCAGCCTTTCTTTTGGCCTTAATGGAATACAACACAAATGTTGACACTTGGTGCTGTAGCTTTCTGTGGCTCCTTTAAGGTCATTGAACCATAGAATGGCTTAAGTTGGAAGGGACCACAAAGATAATCCAGTTCCAACCCCCTGCTGTGTCTGCTGCCCCTCACCAGCTCAGGCTGCCCAGGGCCCCATCCATCCCAGCCTCGAGCACCTCCAAATATGGGGCACACACAGCTCTCTGGGCAGCCTATGCCACTCGTGTTTGTTTGCTCTTCTAAACTACAGCTTTTACTCTTGGTTGCCAGTCACAGAGGCCAAAACAATGCAGTTTTCTGAAAAGTCCTAGGGAAAGTAGACCTATGGCAGAGCAGCTACTATCTAGTATCTATTATTATCTTTTAAAATATTCCATTTAAAATAATTTAAATTATTGAAAACATTAGTATCTATTAAAAGATAGTCAGACAGCTGACCAGATCTACACTCTGAAAACAGACTGTTCATGTAAGCTGTCCTGGATTACCAAATGCAGACTGCTCTGTGGCAGTCTTGGTAATACTTCACAGTTATACTGAGAACAGCTGAAAACTCTTCAGTTAGGTACCAATAGCCAACATTAGCTCTTTGATATAAACTACTGGATTAAAATTGTTTGCACTACTTAGGGAATACTTAGTACTGTGCATTTTGGTGGAATTGTTCCACAAAGAATTTTTACGTAACCAGTGCTTTTATTGATTGCACCCTTCACTAAAGTCACATGCAGTTATCAGAGTGTGCACAAGAAACAAGAGGAGAAAACAGCCCTCCAACCCACATCACACCTCCAAAGAGTGACAGACACCTGAAGGCTGTCAGCCACTGCATGGAGATGATGTATCATAGTTTCCTCTGGAAATTGGGGCGCACTAGCTGTAACTACTCACAGCCATTCTGAATCAGAGTACAAAGAGAGAGCGGATGCATCACTACTGTGCTGGGATTTTACAGCTACGTGCAATAAAATGTGTAAAACTTATGAGTTTCAGAGCAGTTTTGTCTGTCCTCTTCTACCACATGAGTCGTATCGAGGGCTTTTTCCTACACAAGCATACAATCACAGTACTATTGCAATTCTATCATTCCATCATAGAGGTGATGCACAGCACAGGAAAGTTCATATAGCTGTAAAAGTCTTAAATTTGGTATTTATTGACTTTCATGCTTTTTTCCAGACAACGCTGGAATTACATTCATGTCGTTTCTGTCATTTCAAACTGTTGCTAACCTTCATAATTGTTGAGGGATTGCACAGTGCAATTTAGCAGTTAGGGCAATTAGAAAGTTAAGCACCATGAGCCAACAGTCAGTAGCAGCATTTTTTTGCCAAATATAAGGAAACCTAAAGGCTCCAACTAATGCAATATATTTCTCAGGATTTTGCTTGCAGGTCCTTGGGCCAGCTTCCTGCTTTCTCAGGCTACAACAGATCTTCTGCCTTTTTGCCAGGTAAATGCTGTTGAAGCAAGAGCAGGACCTGAGCCTGTTTCCGTTGCCCAGTTGATAACCGCTTGGGAACTTGACCTCCAAGATTGTAACTGGAGGTAGACTTAAGATCTCCCCAGTGGAAGATACTTATCACATTTCCTTTTCTTTTTACATCCTTCTGAAATGTATTTGGCTAACTTCTGAGCTACCTTGCATGTAAAACCTTGAACCACAATTGTAAACTCTCCACTTTCCCTTATTCGTACAGTATTTGATTTGGATGACATGTTTTTTATAATATTTATTTTCTGGCCCATTTTGAGACTCATGTGTTAATGCCACAAGAACTTCACTCCTTGTATAATATTTCAGACATGGAGGGGAAAAAAATGAAGTGAAAAAAAAAAAAGCAAAACCAACCGTCTGCATTCACTTAAACTACATTGCAATAAAGCTCAGTATCTGATCAGTAGTTTTTTTAGCCTTCTCTGATTCAATATGAAAGAAATTAGTGGAAAACCTAAAGGCTGAAAGGAAACTTTTGCTACTGTTCAAAACAGGACGTGAAACCTTTAACATAATATTTACACATATTACACTAAATACTTTCTGTGGAGTTAAAATTTAGCACTGCTAGCTTCAGACAGACTGGGAAAGGCATTTGCTTATATCTGATAAACCAGACTTTGAGAAGAAAATGTTTTATTCTTTTTGTTCTTCTTATGTCTGCACTAGTGCTGGCAAAACAATTGTGATTTAGAAATATGTAAACATGCTCGTTAAAGACTTATAAACACTTTCAAGGCAAGAAACAATTTGTCTTATACTGTTTTCTTCTTGCCTTCACAGCTGTTATGATTTTACATTTGGTGGTCCAAAAAACTGTTGAGATTCTGAAAGCATCACAGCGTGACCTGAGTGTAGCTTTCTGTGTGATCATTGCTTGGTTTGCATTGACTTGTTCATAAATAAATAAATAAAAATAAAAAAATAAATTATTTGGGGAGGGGGGATGCAATGTTTTTGTCAAGAAATACCAGATTAACAGAATCATAGAATCATAGAATCATAGGCTCAGGTTGGAAAAGACCTTAAAGATTATCGGGTCCAACCACAACCTAACCATACTACCCTAACTTTAACAACCCTCTGCTAAATCATGTCCCTGAGCACCACATCCAAATGGTTTTTAAACACATCCAGAGATGGTGATTCAACCACTTCCCTGGGCAGCCCATTCCAGTGCTTAACCACCCTTTCTGTAAAGAAGTGTTTCCTGATATCCAACCTAAACTTATCCTGGTACAACTTCAGGCCATTTCCCCTCTTCCTGTCACTTGTCATCAATGAGAAGAGACCAACCCTGCTCTTGCTGCAATCACCTTTCAGGTATATGAAGAGAGCAATAAGGTCTCCCCTCAGCCTCCTCTTCCCCAGACAAAACAGCCCCAGTTCCTTCAGTCTCTCCTTGTAGGCCATGTTCTCCAAAGCCCTTCACAAGCATTGTTGCCCTTCTTTTGACCTTCTCCAGCACCTCCATCTCCTTTCTATACTGAGGTGCCCAAAACTGAACACCTCGAGGTGAGGCCTCACCAATGACGAGTACGGGGCAGGATGACTTCCTTAGTCCTGCTCACCACTCCATTCCTGACACAAGCCAGGATGCCATTATCCTTCTTCAGTGTGCCCACCTGGGCACACTGCTGGCTCGTATTCAGCTGACTGTCCATCAGTACACCAAGGTCTCTTTCCATCAGGCAGCTTTCCAGCCACTCCTCCTCAAGCCTGTAAGGTTGCCTGGAGTTGCTGTGACCAAAATGCAGGATCCGACACTTGGCCTACTAAAACTCATACAGTTAACCTTGGCCCATCAATCCAGTCTATCCAGGTCCCTCTGTAATGCCTTTCTCCCCTCAGGTAGATCAACACTCCCTCCCAACTTGGTGTCATCTGCAAACTTACTGAGGGTGCACTCAATCCCCTCAACAAGATCATTAATAAAGATGTGCCATCTTTAATCAAGATCATTAATAAAGAAGTGACATTTCCTCCAGAAAGCGTTGAGCATTTCCCCCAGGAAAGATTCAGTGTGCGGAGTTTCTTTTCAGAACGAGATGAACTTTTGATGGAGAGGAGCAGTCTTGTAACCCCCATCCCAACTCATTCAGAAGACAAAAGACCAATCTTTTGCTCAGTTCAGCCCAGAATAAAGACCTGGTACAAAAAACTCAGAGCTCTACCAGATGGCTTTTAAATTAGATGGGCATGAAAAGCATTATGATTTCAGCTTCAAGAAACATGAGAACATTTTGAAAAATCAAAAGAGCTTTTATACAATTGGAAAACATCTTCCTACTGAGCTGTAATTAAAATCAAGGAATTCACTAAAATGTGCCATTGCTCCCAGGCAGAAGTGAGAAAAAAGTTGTAACATCTACATGTTTCACCTCAGATTTACCATCTAGCCAGCTGACTCTGACCAACAGCACAACAAAGATCTCAAATCCTCCCTGATAAAGAAAGCAAAACTTTTTAAAGTCCCCAGTATTTCAAACATCAGCTGTATATTTGTAGATTTTAAGATCATATGGAAACTTTGCAGTCACCTACTCTGACATCTGAGGAGCACAGACCAGAGGAGGCTGCCCAACAATTTCTAAATCAATTCCAGTAAGTTGTGGTTGATACATGGCATCTTTCTTGGAAAGACATTCATTTTGATTTAAAGACTATAAGCAACAGAGAATCTACCACATTCCTTGGCAAGCTGTTAGTTGTAAAAAAGAGCAAATTCTCACCACCAGAAATGGAAGTTTTGACAGGACTCACATTTGACTTGCATTTTAAACATTCACAAAAGATCAAATTATTATATATTCACAAAATAAGTAGGTTATAATTTACACCTGCCATAAATCATAGACTCCTAATGATAAGTCACAGAAGAAATTAAGTATTCCCAATTTTAAAATAATTTTTTTAAGTTGGTGTATAGTGCACAAATATCCCCACAAGGAGCATTAGATAATTCATCCAAGATGCATGTATTTATTTGTTTTGGAGCCTAAAATCTCAAAGTTCAGAGGTAACATCTATTTCAAATACAAGAGCAAAGCAAACCATAAAAAGTCTTCTCCTTGTCCTTGTTCCTTGTGTAGATCTTCTCCTAATTCCAGAGCCCTAGGAAAGACACAAGTCAGTGACTCCATCCATCAGTAATTGCTTGTATGACAGAACTTCCAACTGAAAATATCTTATTATGGCCCCAGTTTTGGCCAGTTGCTTTGCCATACTTCAAAAGCAGAGTTAGTCCTATGGAAAGCAGACAGTTAAAATGTAAACAAAGTTTCTGTTTATTCTGAAGTCAAAATAGTCATTTCAAGAGAACAATAAATGTGAAACCACATATATAATTTACTTATCTTTAAGAGCACTGTTATTCCCAAACCAGGCAAGCTACTTCTCACTTCTGGTCAATTCCTTTTGCAAATGCATGTCATCAGCTTCAGCTAATATATCACTGAAGTTTGACAATAATCACTGACTTTCTTTCTAAAGATAATCCATGTTTAAAAGCTCAGTTATATAATATGCAATAAGCCAAGAATATCTTGCAACACTTGGAAAGGTAAAGTAGTAATGTTCTGCCAGATTCCTCTCAGCATTTAAACACCATTTTTTACGTGCCAAAACTTCCTTCAATTACTAATGACTTGTGAGCTTTAAGATGCATAATTTATATCTGAGATCAATTAGGGAAGACAGATTTTAAAAAAAATTGTCTGTATTTTGGGTCCACGAGAAACATCACATGAAGAAAACGAAAGAAAATGATTGAAACTTGAACATGTGTTCTGGCCCCACAGAAAAGGTCAGCGTCAAACCAGAGCCAGTTTTCTTCTGACGAAAATTCTGGAGGAAAAAGAAAGATGTTTCAGAGCTATCTCCCGAATAGACGGGTGAGAGTGCTTGTGGTCTTGAAGAAGAAAAGATGACAGTAAAAGCAAAGAAAGGGTTTATAGTTTGATGGAACATAACATCCCAGACAAAGGGAAACGATATAAAGCCAGAATTATGAAAGAAAAAAGAGATGGAAGGAGATCTGATATGTTCACAGGAGAGAGTTAGAACCTTAGAACCTCAAGCAGAATATTAAATGTGGAACTAGAAGTATCACTGAGCTGGAGTCAACACATCATTTCCCATCATTCACTGGCTGAGCAAAAAATAATCTATTTAGACCAAAAGAGTAGAGAAGAAGAGTCAAAAGAAGAGATTAATCAAGAAAGGGTTCTGCCAGGTCAGAGTAGAAAAAATATCTGCCAGAGTGACAAAGGACCTATTTGGCCAACAGGCAGGGATAGATGGGAGTTGCCATTACAGCCACAGCCCAGGTCAGGCTGACATTAGAGATACATGGAGTGCATGCTGGTGCCAACAGACAGGTCAGGATCAAGGACTTGGCTGGGTGACAAGAGCAAGCGCTGACCTGGGTGGAAGTTACATTACATCTCTTCTGCAAAATCTTTGATTTCAGAGGATTGGCATTATGCTGCTGAGATCCTCAGATCAGCCCAGGGGTAACTTAAGTATAATCTCTGTTGTTATTAGGAAAACAGCCATAAATGTGTTTCTTTTTATTCTTGTCTTCACTTCACAAAAACACACGTTTTCACTAAGGGATAACTTCAAATTTCTAAACTCTTCCAATCATGCATTGAATGACACTGCTCTTAGCTCATTGTCTAGCTACACCATTTTTACATCTTCCTCCCATACATAGTTACCTTACAAATTCAGAACAGAGTGAAACTTTTAACTACGGAGGAAGAACGATATAGAAAGTTCAGTCCTTCAGATGTGACTCTTTGGTACAGTTCTTCCAGATTAAACAACATCATAGAGCTGGTTTCTCACAGACCAAATGGAGGAGTACTTTTGGGCTCAGGAAGTGGAGGTCATCTCCAATGACTAAAGTGTGTCTTTTGCAGTTTAAAGAAAATGTGAAGAAAAAAAGGTGTTTATCAGCTGGAAACCTGCAAAATGTGTTTGTCACCGTTCCGATTAATAAATTTTGTTTTGCTTTTCTAGTTTGATTACAATGAAGATTTCAAATATGCTTCATAAATAAAAATATCTGTAGATTATGACTAGCTAATATTTTATTACCACTATCTCAGTACCTCAGAGTGGGAAAATAGATTATATTAAGCATTAGACATTATCAGCCACCCAATAGGCCTGGATGAAGGCTTGTGACAGAGCCCAAATCTCTCATTGTTAAGCTGGAAGATCTATAGCTACAAAAGAAAGTGTCTTTGTACATAGGAATTTCCAAATCTATTTGAAGTCAATGGAACTGGTAGCAGCCTTTAATCAGGATAAATGGGAGAGCAGAAAAATGATCTTTAGTTTAACAACATAAGACACTGTTGTAACACTCATTTATGTGGCTGATCTATCAATTAAGTTGTCTTTGGAAGTTTTGCTGGGAACTGAATTCTGAATTGCTTATGACTTGCTTACTATGTATGTGTCTGTACAAGTGACAGAAGCAACGAATGGCAGGTAGGAAATCTAGGCAGACAGAGCATCTCCTATGAGATGAAAACACCGAGAAGGAGTAGAATTACTGAGGAAACATGGCATTGTGAGCAAGAATGCTGACTCCTTGTTCATTGCTGCAGGTCTCTGTGAACATTCTCCATAAACAAACAGGATTGCATTCAAGAAATATCTGTCGCCAATTTCTCCTTCCAGAGAAAACAGTCCTGTGCACCAAGAACACTGCTGCATGGAAGGCAAATGCTAGTATCAGCATAAGAATCAAGTTTCCCAGACGAGAAAGGTTGAGTTGATATCTGCAATCAAGCTGGAACACTTAATGGAGGTGCTCAGATAACTCAACAATGGCCAAAAAATAATTAAAACAAGGCCTAAACAATTGCTGGAACGCTCTAAAAAGTAACCAAGTCAAATTTCTGTAGTTTTCCAGAAAAGCCAGAAATATGAACAGATTTTCTGAGGCAGCCTGTAGCGTGTCTGAGCAGACTGAAAAACTCTGCTAAAGCAAATACAATTCAGATTAGTATATAAATAAGAACTTATGAAAACTGCAGTAAGACAAACTAAAGATTAATCTAGCACAATATTTTAACAATATCCAATATTAGAGGTTTAGGGGAAAAGTGAAAAAAGTCCTGTTCAGGTTTTTTTTTCTGTCATTGATTTTGGTTCTCAGCTTCTTTGGGATTTCCAGGTTGTACTCAATAATGGATCAATAAAATAGTGAGCAACCAGATATGATGGATCATAGATCTTCCCATGAAACAGGGATTTTTTTTCAACTGGAACTTACTAATACAATTCATTTGAAGCAAGAACTCAAGGAACTGGAAAAATAAAAGAAAAATAAATAAACAATGAAAGTAAACAGGTATTGAGGTGCTGGCACAGGTTGCCCAGAGAGGTGGTGGAATGCACCATCCCTGGAGACACTCAAGGTCAGGCTGGGTGCAATCTGAGCACCTAATGGAGCTGTAGGTGTCCCAGTTCATTGCAGGGGAGTTGGATTAGATGGTCTTTATTGGTTCCTTCCGAATCAAACAACTCTATGATTCTATACATCAAAGAATTTCACAGAAACAGCACTGGTGATTCTTTTTACTCCAGCTTCTACATGGCAATACCAAATTACTTATTTGTGAACGTCAAATAGAAGTTATATGTCAGCTCAGGGTAAAGATTTTATGAAAGCATACACATCTCAATCAATCTCATACCCAGAAAGACTGGCTGGGGGCTTTATGTGCCAGTTCAAATAGAATCACTCCGAGTATCCTGCTTTGAAAGCCATACACAATACATTGACTTTAAAGACAGTATGTTTAGACTGTTAAAAGCTGTTTGAGATCTGTCACCAGTCTGAGCTTGCCAGATCACAGTTTAGAGCTGTATGAATGGGAGGAGAGCAGATGACCTTAAGTAATAGGGAGAAAGCCCAACCACATTCGCACCATCTCAGCTTACGTGGATTTGAACTCAGAAGAAGACTTATGAGGCATGAAAGACTAACACACACAGCTGAACTCAGATGTACCTCTTAAATCACAGAAAGGCCCAGGGTGCTTCAGGGAAGGGAATTAGTTCCTGTGGTAGGAAGAAGTAGGAGAAGGCCTACTGTAGCAGAAGTGCTGTAAGGTGATGTGTGTGAGCCCTGATGGGCTGCTCTGCCCCTGTTATGGCTGAAGCAAAAAGACTCTAACTTGTCTCATGGCATTTCTGAGCTAACAGGGAAACAATGAAACTCAGTTTGTTTTAAAGAGAGAGGAGAGAGGAGAAAAGTTGGCAAAACCACAAATTTGGGAAACAGACCAGATAGAAGTTATTGTTATGAAATTTCTTTGTTTCATGGCCAACACCATTATATATTTCCAGCTGGCAAGACATAGCTTCATATGTCTTCAATGTCTTCTCTTTTATCCAGAGCTGGAGAGAGGGAAATGAAACTTCAGGAAGAAGCCAAGTTGAACGAGCAGAAGTGACCAGCTCAGTTTGAAGCACGACAACCTTATCCTGGGGAACGTTACAGCATTCCTGTTCATGTTTAGGAATGATGAACTGTCGTATCACGTTGGTCTTAAGAGTGGAAAACGCCCCATGCAAGGGGAAAACACACCAGAAAAAGAGCTGCAGCAATTTAAAGTGACAACTTCCTACCCTGGGAAAGAGCCTGTGCCACCTGGGAGGCACTGGCCACTTTAGCCTCACCACTTTTAAGCCCAGATAATGTTATGGAGCATTTAGAAACCTTTGAGCAAAACTTGCTGTTTTCACTGCTGTGATAAGAAAGCAAGTGGGCTGTCAAACAGGAGAGTGAGCACAAAGAAGCATGAGTCAATTGAAAAGACGTTTGTTACGAAACCCAGTGGGAGAGAGAAATCTCTTACAAAAAGAAAACGGTGGCTCTGTGGAAGAGTCAGCTCTGCAAACATTCTTGACATGCAGTTTTCTGCAGAGTTTTTGGCTTACTCCACTTTACATACAAATTGTGGAGAAAATGTTATACAGATTTTGGCAGTGCCAGGAGCTCCCTTCAGGTAAAGTAATAAGCAGTCCTCAGGAAATTCGTTTACCTTGCAGTAAATCAAAATCTACTCCATGCCCTTTCTGCTCGTACATTAACACTGCCTTCGTGCTATAAGCAGTAGCATGTGTGCCCCCTGAAAGACATACAGAAATACAGGCATACTCATGCTGGAGATGCCCCCTGAGCCTTTTAAACTTTGAATTTAGAGTGCTTTGCTGGTTTATTAGATTTTTTGGTTCTGAAAATCCCACACCTGTCTCTGCATCATCATGTAGTACTAAGGTTCAAAGCAGTTCATATGGTTACATGCATCAACCATCCAAAAAGGACTGGGAACAGCATATTCCATTTCTTTGGGCAGAAGAACACTCAAAAAGATAGAAAAATATATCAGAACACTTTTAACATTGCTTCATCAACCCAGGCCCATCATAAATTCTCATATGTGGCTCATGAAAAGAACACAGAAGTATGAATCTTATAAAACATTCTACATGGCAAATCTGAAAAAAAATTGCTCATTTCTGATGAAGAAGGTATTTTTATTTTGTAAGAAGTTTTCCACATGTCCAAAAAGAGAACTTTTTGAAGAGGTATTTTGCCTGCTGTCAGTAGAATTTTGAGGAAGACTAAGTGAAGAAGGTTTGGAAGATGGCTCCGAACACAGCAGGATCACACAAAAAGATGTCATAGGACTGTTTTAAGTTTCTTTAACAGAACTCAAGAGTATAATTTCAGAGGCCAAAATTATTGCATTAAAAAGAAATTACCTCTGGGAATGAACCAAAGTCTAGTTCAGACAACAAGTTTTTTTGGAAGAACAGAGATCTCTCTCTGTTCATTGAAGGGGGATTGGACTACATGACCTTTAAGGGCCTCTTCCAAACCAAAAGGTTTTATGATTCTATGAAACACACAGATGGACCCTTCCTGCACGTTGATCAAGGAAGGAAAAAAAAACACACTAGAATGAGATTTGGCCAGACCAGTGGGAGCTAGAATGGCCTATTAGAAGGACAAAAAGGAAAAATAGAAGATAAAATGGATTACAGAATCACAGAATCACAGAATGGCCAGGGTTGGAAAGGACCTCAAGGATCATGAATCTCCAACCCCCTGCCACATGCAGGGCCACCAACCTCCCCATTTAATACTAGACCCATCCAACCTTGCCCAGGGCCCCATCCAATCTTGCCTTGAACACCTCCAGGGACGGGGTATCCTCAACCCCTCTGGGCAGCCTGTTCCAGCACCTCACCACTTTCATAGTAAAGAACTTCCCCCTGACATCCAACCTAAATCTCCCCTCCCTCAACTTAAAACCATTTCCCCTTGTCCTGCTATTGTCAACCCTTTCAAAGAGTTGATTCCCCTCCTGTCTGTAGGCTCCCTTTAGGTACTGAAAGGCTGCAATGAGGTCACCCTGCAGCCTTCTTTTCTCCAGGCTGAACAAGCCCAGCTCCCTCAGCCTGTCTTCATAGTGGAGGTGCTCCAGTCCCCTGATCATCTTCGTGGCCCTAAAAATAATTAAACCATTAATGGGTGGCCCATTAAAAATAATTAAACTTCTAAATTACAGTGGAAGTGTTCTGTGGTGCATAGATGAACAGCCAGGTCTGGTAGCACTGTGGTTTGCAAGAACTGGGAATACTCAGCCATGTGAAGCACCAAAGAGGCAGGAAATAGGGAGGGCCCTTGCAGCACACCTGGAGAAAAATGAAGGAGGTACTCTGAGGCAGGGCTGGCCTTGAAAAGGACTGAACTGCAAGCAAGAGTTCAGACTCAGTTTTGTTAATTCTGCATCCAGAATAATGCTTTCTGACAAATAAATATGTGATTGCAATCTGCCTTTCCTAAGGAAAATCACTTTCCTGGATACCATGTGGCCTAGCTGTACGGACCAGAATGTAGTGACATTTATTGGAATTACAGTCTTACCTGAAGGCTACAATTGCCACTACACAGCACTACACAGACAGTTAGGAAAACTTATTTTTGGTGCCCAATTGGCAGGTATGGGAGATTAGTAGAAAAATGTTCAGAAGACTGAGTTAAGAGCAGAAATTCTGCTCTCAGTTTGGAGCTTGGTTTGATTCAGTGTCTCCAAACTCTCACAAGAGCATCCTTCCAAATGCATCCCGCAGAAAATGTGTGGTGTAAACACGCTACTTACAGAGGCTTTTGCATTTCACACATTAGACAAAGTGTAAGAGATCATCACTGAGAAACTCACAAACACAAACACATTTGGGATGACTAGCTCTGTATTCACTCACATTTCACTCTTTATATTGCTTCATTAGACACTCATGCTGTTCCATTTCAAACTGACGAAATCAAGCGTTCATGATGGGAAGAATTTGCACTGAAATGCAGTCTGGGCACATGAGCCATGTCTCCAAGCTGAAGACAATTTGATAGATGGTGCACTGACCACACAGGCAGGTTTAAAAGAAATCAGTTCAGAGTTCTGGAGAATTTTGAAAGAATTTTTGATCAATGATGTTTGGAAGTCTCAAGAACATTAATTCCATATCCAGTTTGCCAAAATATCTACCTGAGATGCAATTTATGAGCATACGTGTCAAGATATATTTAAAATCCTTTGAGACTTCCAAGTACATGAATAACACACGTATCATTACTACCTTTTTTTTAACATAGCATCACATAAATCAAGTGAGGGAGCCAGGCTTTCTCAACTAAGGAAAACCACTGCTCTTAAAATAACAAAGGTAGTACTAATTTATTAATGTACGAGGTCCAAAATTCCTATTAAGTGCTGTCAAGAGTGGTTTAATGCAGCTCACTCTCAGGAATTGAAATTAACATATGCTTACTTGGAGGTTAAATCCACCACTTTGCTATATCTGTATTTTTCACTTATAAGACAAAGGTTTGGAAGTCCTTAGCAACTCTTTTGAGAAGGTGTGAAAAAATGTAAACAACATCTGAATTTACCTACGACCTTTTTACTCAGTCATTTTACAACCCTCTTGTGTCAAGGGACCATAAAGTGGTTACCATGAAGTGTTTATCTATAAGGCATTTAAGGGTGGTAATTTATCAGAAGAATTTCCTCATGCTTTCTAAGATTGTGAATCAGAAAGTTTTGGACAAAAGGGAAGGTTCAGGTTGTATACTAGGAAAATTCACTTAAAGAGTGGTGAGGCATTGGAACAGGCTACCCAGGGAGATGGTGGAGTCACCATCCCTGGAGCGGTTCAAGAGCGGTGGAGATGTGGCACTGAGGTATGTGGTCAGTGGGCATGGTGGGGATGGGTTGGTGGTTGGACTAGATGATCTTAGTGATCTTTTCCAACCTCAATGATTCTATGATTCTATCTCATCATCCACTTCCTGCTATCTGATGAAGTATGTTGTCATTATCTGAAATGTTGCTCGTTCTAGGTGGTAGAAAACGGTGGTTGAAATGAAAATGAATGCTAATAAAAAATTAGCACTGCCATTTTCTCCATTTTCTCTCACTGAAAAGATTGGCAGGAGAGTTAAATGGTCAAAGGTCTGGAATGAGCAATGATTTTGTAATGCCAGTTTTTTCATTTTATCACATTTATCACAACTACCTTGTAGAATTACCAGGAGAATTTTTGTACTGAAGGAGACTTAGAGAGGGTGAGACCAAAACATCTGTAACCTTAGGGTTTTTATAAGAACGATCTACAGCACTTGTCATTTTCTTGTCTGATGTTAATATTCTGAATGATAAGGACCAGTGTGTTTCACTATAAAAACCTAACTTCACTCAAATTGACTTCCTTGAGATTGACTCACTATCATTTCTCTAAACTACTGCAGCTGCACCAGTGCAATTCTTCATAACAATAACTGCATTCACTTTTGCTGTCAAAGAGACTCAGCTGAAAATCCCGTTATTAGCTTTGGCAACACATATAAGTCAATTTTCTTGAAGAAAATTTTTCTTAAGTACTTTCTTTCTACTTCTTTCTCTTCTAAAGAGAAGGGTTTTTTCTTTTTTCTTTTTTTTTTTCAAGGCAATGAAAAAACCCAAGTATTTTTGCACATTCTGGGTGCTAATGACAAATTTAGAGGGTGTTTTACAGAAAAACACTCAAATGGACACATTAAAAATAATATGGCCAGCATGCCGAGGGAGCTGATCATCCTCCTCTACTCTGCTCTGATGAGCCCATGTTTTGACTACTCTGGGCTCCCCAGTACAAAAAAGGCAGGGATCTCCTAGAAGGAGGTCAGTGGAGGGCCACAAAAATGATTAAGGGCCTGGAGCATCTCCTGTATGAGGAAAGGCTGAGTAACTTGGATTTGTTCAGCCTGGGGAAAAGAAGACTGAGACAGGATCTGATAAATGTTTATAAATAACTGAAGGGAGGTTGGAGGCAAGTGGATGAGGTCAGTCTCTTCTCACTGGTGTGTAGCAATAGGACAAGAGTAATGGCCTAAAACTAACTTGCGGAAAAACTTCTTTGGGGTGACGGAGCACTGCAGCAGGTTGCCCAGAGAGGTTGTGGAGTCTCTTTCTATGGAGATATTCAAGATCCTCCCAAATGCCTATCCGTGTGACTTACTGTAGGATACCTGCTTTGCACCAACAGGCAGGTTGGACTCAGCGACCTCTTGAGATCCTATTCAACCCCCATGTTTCTGTGATTCTGTGAGAACAAATGAATAAACACACACACGTAATTTACAAACTAAGCCAGTACATCATGGGCAGAAAGGAAGGCTACTAGGATACTGTTGGCCTTCCAGGCTGCAAGCACTCACTTCTGGCTTGTGTTAAGTTCCTCATCTACCAGAACTCCCAAGTCCTTCTCAACAGGACGCTCTCAAGAATTTCTTCCATGGTCTTTCCCAGGCACTTTTTTTGCATGCTCACCTCTATTTACCTGTATTCCACCATCTGACTTTTGTTCCTTGCATATTCCTTCACATTCAGATATCTTACTCTCCTCATTTTCTACACCACTCTGTATTTAAAAACCTTAATTAAGCACAAAAATTTAATTACAGGCAGCACAAATTCATGATAGATCAATTCAAACAGGCCAAGGGCACTCCAGGGTGTTTGTCAGCAGAATAGAATTACAGAATCACAGAATCATTAAGTTCAGAGAAGACCCCAAGGTCATCTAAGCCAACCACCATCCCATCCACCCCACCATGCCCACTAGCTATGTCTCTCAGTGCCACATCTACACAGTTATTGAACACCTCCAGGGACAGTGAATCCACCACCTTCCTTGGCAGCCTGTTCCAGAATAGAGATGTGAGCAAACTAGGCAGCTCGGTAAACCTTTGCACATGCAAAAATCTAACTTGCACATGCAGCCAAGATGGATTGCAGATGACCAAGTAAGACAAAAATATTGGTAATAATTATATTGTACCTTCTGTGAAGGCTATAAAGTCTTGCACACACCACAATCTGAAGCTTTATTGAGAACGATAACAAGAGAAAGGAGAATGACTTTTGAGTTTGTGAAATAAATTTAATTAGGCAAGTCTGAGCAGAAGAGATGATGCTCTCTAAATTGAAGGTTAGTTGCAGGCAGTGAAATACTTCAGTTTTGAAAGAAAAAAAATATTAATACACTGTAAGACAGTAAAGACATCTCACAACTTAGAAATGTCAACAAAGTCATTACCCTCTAAAATGTTCCCTGGAAGAATTTAAAATAATTAAAAATTTCATACCCCTGGAACCTTATTTCATCTATAAAGAGAGGGAAATTACATCCACACATACATACTTCTTCCCTTGTGTTGGTGTGACCAGAAACCATTTTTTCAGAAATATTGCATAGAATATGATAACAGCATATGCAAAGTTTTAGCTATTATTGAAAAGATCATTACAAATTTTACAGCTTCCCCCAAAGATTTAAGGGCTGTCAGGAAAATTCAGATGGAAAGAAAGGTGCTAATAAGAATTTTCCACTTATGTTTCCTGCCAATTTTTCTTCCAGTGGGCACTTAGGTCTCTGCAAGGGAGGGCTTTGCTTGGAGCCAATCATTATGAAATAATATAGAGGTGCATGGTAGTTCCTGTCTCCTCTCACTGGTTTTATGGTCGTGTCGTCAGTGGTGCTAGAGACATTCCAGGCCTTCTAGAAGGATACGCCTTGGCTCTCAGGCATGTATATTCCAGTTACCTTCTGGCTCTCCATTTCCCTGACAGTCATATTCACATTTCCAGCAGAAGCAAGAACACTAGGGTTGGGCCAGGATAACCTATGAGAAAAACAGAGTGATAGATTATGCTCTTCTCTGAAGATGAAGGGTAGAGCAAGCAAGGTGATGATCAGCTACCATCTACATTCTTGGTCCTGTGTCCTTCAAACACGTAGAAGGAGCTGGAATCTAGAATGAGGATCTCATGGTGACTTGATTGTTTGAATCCATTGCAAGTTACACTTTTATCCATAAGAGTTTGTCTTTTTTTCCTCATATTTTAGGAACATTGCTCTAACATGGTTGTGTTTACAAAGGAGCAGCCACAGGTGTTGCTGTCTCACATTGCTGCTAGGAATGAATGAATCCTCTGGAAATATTTTCAATAGAAATTAATACTTTAAAAAGCTTATATAAGAGTTCAGCATGAAACTGAGTACAGAAGGTAGAAAGAACTGACAGCCAATTAAATATATTGGAAACTAAAGGGAAATGTGGGGGTGGAAAAAAATGGAGAAATTTTGCTGTTCCCTTACTGTTGCCCTTGAGAAAATCATTCCATCCGGAATTTCACCAATGCCATATCCTTTGGAAGGTCTCAAAACCAACACTGTAGATGTATTTTTAAGGATAACCATGTCTGAAAGTTAAAGCCCTTTGGGAGAGAACAAAAGAAGGACTTCAAAGTTACAAAATGCTGAATCTGGCAATTTGTTTTTAATGGAAGCAAAAACCTGCACGATTTTATACTTTAAAGTGAAATAAGAGAGAAATGTCACAAATAGAGTTCAATTTCTACCCACGGAATTGTGCCCCTGATTTAAAAAATTCCAGCCTAAATGCTTCCATCACATCTGAAAAATGTTTTACTGACCTCAAGCTCATTGTACAGCAGAGGTGCAACAGTATTGCTAGGACTGGGATCAAAGAACCACAGTTCTCAGAGCAGTAAGCCAGTCTGATGTGAACAACATCCAGCTGGCTGGTGTTTTGTAATCCAGCAAGTGCTAAAACCCCAATTTTGTGAGCTTTTGTTCAGGATGGATTTCTCCACGTTGCATCAAAATCTATTTTGGTTACAGAGAAATGTCTGGCATCTCCCTTGCTACTGAGCATATACCTGATTTGCCTTAAATCAGACTTCAGTCTCATAGAATGACCAACCTGAACAGCAGCATTCAGCTACATTTAGAGTGACTTCTGTTGTTATGGCTTTCCTTTAGTCATGAAAATGTTACTGCATATCACTGCATAAAATCAAGTATCTAATTTTACACTGGACATGGGATAGAATTCTGAATGCTGCCGCCAAACTGATGCATGTCTTAAGACATTTGTTAAGATCCGCCATAAAAGGTAGCACTGATGCAATAAATATCATCGTCTACACTCTGGGTTATTTTCAGATCTGAACAGTGGGAAACTGCAGCCTTGGATAATATTATGTTTGCAAGTCATTAGATTTTGACCATTGTACTTACTGGTACTTATCAAGGATGTTAAGATTAACGTTTATGATGTATTTTGGAGATGAAAGCTACACCAAAAACATGATTTATAATTTGGCTACTTAGTCAGTAGGAATAACTGATGGAAATAGTCTGAAATTTCTGTTAGGGCAAAGACTGATCAGCTTTGCTCGCCCCTGGCAGCGGTTCTCTCTAGTATGCTATGGTGGAGGATCGTTGGTGTCAACATCCATGGGGCTGGTTCAGTACCTAAATCAAGAGGCAGGGTGCTGAGCTGCTTGCTTTCAAATGTAGTTGACGTAAATATCAATTAAATATAATGCTCAGGCAAAGATAGTGCATGATATAGGGACAAAAGCATAGCTCAGAGTACCCCCAGGGAGACCAGGTATTGTCACATGGTCTTACAAAGTCAGAATTAAAAGGTACTGAAACTCAAATGTGGATAATGGAAAAAACCCTACTAATGTGAAACTGGAGCTTCACAAATCAATTAAGAATACAGTCATTGGTCCCTTTGGATTTAGGACCCTGGAAAACTGACATATAGAGCAGGGAAATGTTAGCTAATGGGAGTTGATAAATATCACAGAATCATAGAATCCCTGATATAAGCATGTGTTTGAACTCCTACCTCTCCCTATGAGTTGAAACTATGGGTGATCTCTTCTGACTTAGGAGTCAAAGCCTTACATACAATTCTAAGTAAAGATTAGACTGAGCATCTCAGAAAAAACCTCAGCACTTTTTGAAATCTAGTTTTCTTACCAAAGTTGTCAACTCTAGTCTAGAGCTATCAAGACATAAAATAGCCTGGCTGATAGGGAAAAAGAGGCCATGCTTCATCTGTCCGTTCTAACTCATCCTGCAATAAATCCTGTCTTGCAAGAGCTATATAGTCAAGAAAAAAGTAAGATCTGCACCCCGTATCCTTCCTGTCCCATCTTAGTGACCTTATGTGTGCTACCGACCATCTTCCTTAGTCATTGTCCTAGACACTCTTCAATCCAGTAAGAGTTTTGGTCAAGACATTCACTTCATGCGTGGCTTACTGCAGAAATGTTCAGACAGACTAAAGCTTAGAGAGGGCAAAACTGATTGCAAGACACAGCACTGTTGTGTTAACACAGTCTTAACACTTCAACAGTCTTGAAAAACAAACAGCAAAATAAGTTTTTCTCCCATCTAGCTTCTTTTGTCCAAATCTCACATAATTATGAGGCATAAGACCTCATATTGCATGCGCAATATTTTTGCTCAAGAAACAACTCATGAAGTTTTTACATGAGGATAAAATTCTCTTATTTGAGAACAGAAGCAGAAGGATCAGGCACATTTCCATCTGTTATTTACAGTTACCTCAGTATTTTATGCTCTTTACAATTATCCATGCCAATGGCAATTTACTAGTCTCTGTCTGTGCTGATTTTGGCTTTATCTCAGCTGTAGGAAAGTGAACTCTATGGCACTTTGTCATGCTAGGTTGCTTAGTCATCCGCATTACCCTCATCTGGAATCTAAGATAGTCAGTCAGACAAGAGTGCACCCAAGTCTCTTTCAAATGCAGTGAGGATGTGGAAAGTGTAGCCCAAGACTCACCAGCTGGCAAAAGTTCCCACCTTTTGGGTGTATCCATTCCATTTCTGGAGGATTTTGGTGAGAAGTTTGGCATTATCTGCCTAAGCACAACATAGTAATGCTACATAAATGATTGATGTAGATTATGATGCCTCTCAAGATGTTTCCCGCCCTTCTGTAAGTGTCGCAGATATCTTTGCCAAGCAGATGTTCACCATTATTTATAGGCATGGAAAAATGTAGGATTCACACTAAAAGAAAAAATACATAATGTGGAAGACATCTGAACTATTCTCTGTTTGCTTTGTCTTGCAAATATCTGAGAATTTCTTGGTGTTCTTTTTTCTTTTTTCTTTTTCTTTTTTTTTTAGTCAGTTGGTGTGTGTTGGAGTGTAGAAGAATTCTGAGTCAGAGCTGGAACTGGAATACAGACGTTCTGGAGGGACCTCACAGTTCAGCACCTCCAACCACTCAAAACACTATCTCGATTTTATGTAACGAAAACCAACATATTTCTGTGAAGCATTTAGAGGAAGAAATAAGAAATCTTTTTGATAATATTCCACTCAGTTTCTTGTTCCAGCATGTTACTGTGCTCAATGTCTGTAGAAGACAAGACCTTACACCCTTCAAGATACCATAGCCAAATCCATTGTCCTTCTAGTGATAATATTTTTTCTGTACCTGTAACCCAAGTTCAGCAATGAATCTTTCAATTTCTATGAAATTTCAAGTCTTGTTTCTATCTACTATGAAATGTACTAGTATGGGAAATGCTAAGTCATGGCCTGAAGTAATGATTGAGCACCTGGTGAAGGGACACAGACAGCCCTGGGAGCACAGGTGAAAGCAATTCACCTGTGCAACTGGAAGCTTCATTTAAGGGCTGGCTGCCACAAAAGAAGGGTCTCTACCTGAGGATTCCTCCTTTTGGAGTGTTAAGGAGAGCTCTGACCCTTAGGATAGGTAAGCAAAACTTTCTTTCTTTAACTGGATTGTGACCATCACTATTTTGGGGGTAATTTAGGACTGCTTATTTGCCATCACCCTTTCCTCCAGAACCTGTTGAAATTTCCATGGAAACTGTTAGTGATAATAATCTGCTCTTGTCTGTTGTTGATACAGAAGAAAGACCTTTAGAATACAGTTTGTAGATATTCACTCCCGTCTTTTCTTCCCAAGGTTTTCATTATCATCAGAGTGATCGCTGACCCAAGTAAGTGTATCTTTGAGGCAGTGTGAATAATTTAAGTCTGAACTGATAAGGCTCCTCCCTGACTTTTCCTCACTTGGAGCTGTTACCAGAAAGATGGTCTCCATCTGACTTGGCAGTTCTTACTGAAATAACCTCAGATGTTCTCTATACTCGAAGCAGTTTAACCCATTTTCTTGTCTTCCACAGCACATTAACTCAAGGAGTGCCGAAGGGCAAAAATCTTACTGGAGAAGGATAATCCCAACAAGTCTTCAAGGGCTCACCATTCTTCCACACCATAAGTAGATGCAGTACTGAGATAAGGTAAGCTTTATTCGGCAACCAACTACAAAATGTTTCTGTCTTGGTAGCTGATTCAGATTGTGAAGGGTGAAGTGGTTATTGTGTAGGGTTTCTCTTTCCCTCTCAAGACAAGTGATACTGCTCAGTCTGCGTTGGTCTCCTTCCTTAAAAAAGGACCAGGTACTTGTCAACTTGGCTGCTCATCAACTTTTCTCTGGGACCTTGAGATGCTGTGATGGCTGAGGAGGAGCCAGCTCTGTGGCAGTGCCAGTATCTGGCTCCTTCCCACCTTGTCAGCCCATGAGCACTGTTGCTCAGAACATTTTGTGCAGTTTAGGAAATGGCAGTTCTGCTGAAGGTCAGGCTTTGTGAAACAGACACTTCCCCCCCTTTTTTTTTTTTTTCCACTCCCTCCTCACCCCATGCTTTCCCTGGGACTCTTCCAAGAACAACCCTCGTGCCATTCTCTCCCACCAAAGGCACAAAGAGCTTCTTTTACTGACCAACTGGCTGTTCAGAACGCAAAGAATTTAAACTAATAGTGAGGCAGCACAACAGCCCATTGCAGGCAGGTCTGGATGAGCCACAGAAATAGAGTAGGAAGGGATTTAAGGGGCCACCTTCCCCTCTCCCCCAAGGCAATGTAACTATTTTCTCCCTCACCACTTTACAGTGTTCCTGCTATTTATGCTTCTTTAGAGTACAGCAAGGTTTGGGTTTCTCCCCAGGAATGATATTTAATGCCAAGATTTATCACTCCTTGGAACAAGTATGCCTGGTCCTTGTGCTTATTAAGAAAATATACTACCTTTAGCTGTGAAGTTTAAACTGAGAAGAAAACACCATCTGAGTTAGTTTTAACTACGCATTTAACTGTTCCTATTTGGAAAGAGAAAAATATCCTGCTATGAAAGTGTTTTTGTTTATAAGACCTTGGTTGCCTACTGACGAGCTCAGGGCAGATGCAGGCTGAGTGAATGCTAGGTGTACTGCATAGTGAATGGCATCATTTTCAGGTACCTGCTGTAGGTTTAGAAAGGAAGCTTGAAAATCTGGAACTGCTGCATTCAAGTCCTCACAAAAATGTGAGTGCTCTTGTTTGCACCCTTCTGTGATTGCAGCTGTGTCTCCATATGACAAAACCCATTAGAAAGCTTCACCTCTGTGGCTAGTTGTAAATACAGATCAATCTGGTAATACTAATGTTGCACAGAAGTGCAAGAGAAATTATTCTTTACAAGTAATGCATATTATCCTCTGTTGTTTGTGCTCCTTATGCTTTTTTTCAACTTTCATGAATTTTTATTCCAACTAGAATGCTGTTCTCGCCATTCTAATGATTAGGAAGGGTCTTCTACTGTCTTTGGGGCAAACTATGATCATAGTGCCTGTTAACAGCCTTTCACAGAGGTGTGGGTAGGGCAGTCTGTGGTGATATGGGGATACCAGAACAATGCTGCCAGAGCTTCCATGTCTTGGAGGGAACCTTTGCTGGTTATTAAAGATGTTCCCAACAGTGATGCTCTTTCTCCTACAACATGTGCCAAATGCCCAAAGAGTTCTGTTCTTTATGAGTAATGAACTTCTTCAAAGGGTAATTAAGTGACCAGAAAGAATACTCTTCACACAAAATAAGCTTGTCTTCTGTATCTCAAAATACCACCACCACTGGGGACCCAGCTGAGGTTTTTCTGTTGAGTGGATCCATGCAGTGTCACAGGGAAGTTAGCTGAGGGAAGGGTTTCCTTGCTAATAGAGAAATAACAGAAGATTTGATGGTCTCTGGAGGTTCCTTACAACTCTGCAATTCTGTGAACGATGTGCTAAATTGAATCCTATTACTGACCAAGTAGTGAGGTGCTAGAATAGGCTTCCCAGAGAGGTTGTGGGTGTTCCATTCCTGGAGGTGTTCAAGACCAGGTTGGATGGGGCCCTGGGCAACCTGGTCTGGTGCCAGATCTGGAGGTTGGTGGCCCTGTCTGTGCCAGGGGGGATGGAACTTAATGTTCCTTGGGATTCCTTCCAACCCAGCCCATTCTATTATCCGGGCAGATTTAGGGTCTTCAGATGTACATCAACCCACAACCACAACCCATGGGTTCCTGGGTGATTCATGCAGCACTTAGTGTTTTCCAGGACCATCATTCACTATGTGTAACCCTGTTATTCACACTGAGACGTGGCTAAATAAAAGGGCACCTGTGTTTTCTCCCTCTGCCAATACCGTTAAAAAAAAAAAAAAAATCTCACTGACATTATTCTCAGTGAGATCAAAACAGTTTTCACATCAAGGTCTCAGAAACAAAGGAAGCCTGTCATCTGCAGGGTAAATATTAACAACCCTTTGGCTATTAATAACCTAATTAAATGCTTACACAGAATATTTCCTGAGCACGTGAAACCAGAACACTTCTGTTGAGCACAGTCCATGGGTATATTAGCTACTGTGAGAGAAAGCAAAATGACAAGAAAAAACTACCTCTAGTATTTTCCTCTTCAGGATGCAATCTGAATATTGAGATGCTGGATAGATTAAAGAGGCTGAATGGTCTTTGACTCCATACTTCTATGATTCTACAAGGCTGGAAGGGACCACTAAGATCATCTAGTTCACCAGTCAAGCATAATAAGGCTTAGTTCAGCCTAAACAACAGTTTCATAACATTAGGTGCTGATCATTGTTGGCTGATAGCACTAGAATCATTACGGTGTTCTTAATGTGTGTTTTTTTTTTTTTTTTTTTTAGGGGACTTGAAATGGAAATTGGTTTGTATCTTTTTATTTTTTGCCTTGAGTCATAATTGTTGTTCTGAAGTTTTGTTGGATTTGATCTGGAACAGCTTCAGTTATGGCTCAATTCAAATGGAAACAGAACAGAAAAATGTGTTGGTTCCTCTCTCTGGACCTTACAAAGTTGATTTGGAATTAAACTGCATGGAAATGGAAGCTCTGAGCTTCCACTTTGTGATGGAGCTTCAAAATCCTAGGCATGCTTCTGCCCAAGTCAAAGCAAAGCCCCAAATATTTCAAAGTCTTGCATGAAAGACAAATTATCTCAAATATGGATATCTTAGTTCACTGAAATATTTCAATTAAAAATAGTTCATTTGCAACTTTAAATGCTACTAGTATGCAAAATGGGGGGGGGGGGGGGGTAAAAAACTAAAAAACAACTTTACAAAATGAAAGTTCACAGGGTTCTGTTCCTAGGTGTCCAGATAAACTGTTAAAGAATTAAAATATTCTAATGATTTTCTTCTGATACGTGCCATTGACCATTCTTCAGAAATGTATTAATTATGAGAACTGTTTCAACCAAGATCTATTCTATGCAAATTCCTCTGACCATTTTTTATGTTAATTATGCACATGTAAAGTGTCTGCCATGTAAAATCTTTTTATTAATCCTAAAGATGTGTGTGAGCATCAAGGGCTGAAAGTGATTAACAGTGTAGATGAAGACCCATTTTGATTATACATGGCATTAGATATGGCACATTGCTAACTTCAGGCGTGGAGCTAGCTCTATTAATTTATTGGGACTAACAGAACTCTTTTTCCATCATAGAGTTAGGCAGCACGTGATGACTGTTTTATCAAGGTGGAACATGAGACTACAAGCTTAGAAGGCCTGAGCTCTGTTCTGACCTTCTGACCATAAGCATGATTGGTGAATTTTGGGTAAATACATGTTACAAAGATACATAGCTTTTTGGAACAAACCAAGCTTAAATGTATGAACAATAATTTAAAAAAAAAAAAAAGAGAAATCTGTAAGATTTTTTAGAGAAGAGTTTGGAGCACATCTGTGTAATACAAGCAGCTTGCTGCACAGGTATAACCTCCAGCTCAGCATCAAGTATAACGAATATTAACACCATGAATGAGCTTTGTTAGTTAAAGCTACTTGCTGACCTGGTAATCAAAAGAGAGTGTTATCTAGGAAGTTATAGATCCAAATAATGCTGCTGTGCTCAACCTCAGTCAGCAAAGCATATTTTTCTTTTTTACAATAAGCTCCTGATTTTAATTTGTAATAAAAATATCTTACAAGCTTCCAGTGGGTTTAGTCAGCTCACACTGGTACAACAAAAGTAGGGGAAGTGAAATCCTGGCATGATATACATAAGGCTCTTTTTAATATATGTTTTCCATACACAGGCTTATATTACAGAACAGCTAATCAATGGAAACATTGTGCTGGCATCTGTGGGTAAAATCTAGACCTTGATGTTGACACCTTTCAAATATTTATTGTGGTAATTGTATCAACACCTTAGTGATCTTTCAGCCAAGTTACACACATACCCACGTTTTCACAGAGCACACAGCGTGTTTTTTGCTGTGGACTGAAGCACGTATCAGACTGGTATTAAGAACATAGTTCTGAAAGCGTTCAGATCAACTTCTAAACTGATAGACAGGAGAAAATGAATGTGCACAATATCTGGTGGTCAGTGTTGAAAGCATGGTGCTGCTTCTGTGTCAGCATGACAAGACATCTGAGTATGGCTGAAGCTTTAGACACCACAAATGGGGTGTTTTCCTTTACCTGCAATGTATCAATGCACATATAGGCTACATCTAGACCACAGGATAATGCTTCTAAGGGAACATTTCAGCTCCAAAGCAATGTTCCCCTTCTGGCCCCACTGCTGGCACCTGGCTCTGCCTTTTGTTTGCACACCAGAGTGCTCACAACCTTTTGCTGCTGCCTTCCTATCAGCCTCAGCTCCCACCCTTAAAGCACAAAGGCAGCGTTCTTCCACAGCTTGTCTTGTATGTTTAATGTGAGAATCCTATTTAGCATCTGTATGTGGCAGTCTCTTGCTGGTGTGCCATGCCTTACTCTAAAGCCATGAATCTTCCCTTGATCACAGACTGGAACATGGAAAAAGAGATATTACAAGACCTTGACAAGACCTTATTTGTCACCTGAAAGCCTGCTTCAGGTTTTTTTTTTTCTTCTTTTATTTTCCACATTAGAGAGGGAAATGAATAAGGATCTAATTTACAACATTCTACCTTTCTGTCAAATTGTAAAGTCTAAAAACATCACAGGGAGCCGCATGGAAAACTGCTTGTGTGACACTGGCCCAACGCTTCTCAAAGTGCTATGAATTTAATTAGGCAATTGCAAAGTGCAGATACTTACATCAGTATTTTCCTTTTGTGTTATAGTTTTCCCCTCTTCAAATGAAGAATTCAGATCAGTATCTCATTCATTGTCAAGGCAATTTTTCTAGTTAGGTCTGGTAGCCAAAATAGTTTTTTTTTTAGGAGCTGCACTGATGTTCTAAGAGACTTATAAAAGGCAGCCCTGTGCCCTGTCTGTAAATATTGGCACTCAAGCTGCTCTTGTTGGAATCAGTAGGCTTGTAATGTGTATGCTACAAAGATTTTCTGTTGCTGACAGAAAGAAATTACTGTTCTTCTGCAGAATAAATAGAACTTTGTGGATTTCCTTCTTCCATCACTCCAGCCACTGCATACTTTTCTACCTCTATAACAAAGATATATTCCTTGGTGTGGGTATTGTTCTTGTTCAGTAGAGAGTTGACAGATGCTCAGCAGAGGCTTTGCTCTGTGCTGAAGTTGATTGGTACGTGCATCAAGGAGTGGTGTGTTTACTTCAGGCTTGTGCTTCAGAAGAATGCTCATGTTATTTATTTGGTAGCTGTATTAAAATATTATGGTCCTTTGCGACAAATCTGACATCTGCAGTTCCTCCCAAAAGAGCATAAATCTATATTTGATTCTTTTTCATCACATTGGAGTCATCCTCAAGAATCAGAACTGTTGAATATACACAGAGAAAGTCGTGTTGCTGTTTGCTTCTCACTTGTGAGTTCTGAGAGCAGGACATTGGATGTATCGCTGTGTCCATACAGTACATGACTGAGTCTGCTTATTTGTGTTTGCTTGCTGCAGAATTCAAGCCAGCGCTGCCATAAGACACTTCCCAAGAAGGACAGGATGTGGAGAATCCATCACCACTTCTCATGGGAAATTCTCCCAAAGTTTAATTGTTTTTCATAAAAATGTGTCTGTTTCGACTTTGTCATAGGGATGTCCATGTCCATAGGAATGGAGTGTCTTTCAATCTGAGTGCTTTCTTTGTGTGAAAGAACATATCGACTGAAGTTAAGTCATCTCTTGACTTTTTCATACAGTCGTCTTCTGATAACCTAAGAACTTGCTTCATAAATCCCTCGTTACAAATTATTTCATTTGGTCATGTAGTAAATTTTTATGCAATAAATTCCTCTTTTCCCTTGACCTCTCTCCCATCTGATAATATCTGAACAAAAATTTGGATACTAGAAACAGGCACTGTGTTCCAATATCTTCCTTATTAATGATTTAAATGGAGGTAAAGTTGCATATTCCACTCATGTCCTCAAAGAGAGGAGCAGCAAAAATCTTTGAGTTTACACCACTCTTTAAGTGGAGCAAAGAAGTCCTTTTTGTCTTAACAAGCATTAACTGTCCCCATGTGCAGGATTCTAGAGCAACCATGCCATGAGAAATTATGAGAAGCAGCATTCTTAATAGCTGGCAGTTGTAGTTTAATCATCAGTGATGCCTCAGTGACACTGTGAGTAAAAGCTTGTCAGCGTCTCCATTATATTTGTCTGTGTTTTGGAATGTTTCAGATTACGTTAAGAAGAAAAATGCAGCTTGTTTTTTTATTTGTTTGTTAGTTTGCCAGACAGGATGTAAATGGCTTTGCAATTTTCAGTAATGTTCTAACCCATATTGAATGTAAGAAGAAGCATAATGTTCCCACACATGGGGTTAGCTTACTGTGATGAGGACAGTTTTACAGCCTTCTTTATTTCTTTGAAATGCAATGAGAAAAAAATGAAGATTTTTATTCTGTTATTTAAATGCCTGTTCAGCAGTGTGACTGCTGTTTGTCTGCACATCTCCTGGTAATCACAGAAGTCTCCAGCAGGCAGGTGTCCAGCTCTTCAGGAAAATATCAGCCTACAAAATATTTAAAAGTGGCACATTTTCTCCCGACTGTTCGTCAGCCATTCGAATAAAACATTTGATTATACCACAAGCTGCCAAAGTATCATTTAAATAAACTGCCTGGGGAGAAGAAGAATGGAAAGATTGAAGTTGTGAAAGTACTTAAACTGCTGGAGGAAAAAAAAAAAGTGACAATCTTCATTTATTCATTTCTTTAGCAAAGAACAGTGCTCAATGCCTTTTTTTTCCAGCTCTATTAGATTTAGACAAAAAAAAAAAAAGTGTCTTCTGTGATAGAGTTAACTTGTAAGCTTTTACAGGTACAATTATGTACTTATTCTTTTATGCCTTTATTGTGACTTAGCCGATTGTCTTTCAATTCATGCTTGTATACATCCGAGTGCATGGAAATATGTTATTGTAAAGGATATACTGCCACATTTTGGGCACATTTTCAATATCACATTCACAAAATTCAGAGCATAGCGATATAGACGCAGTTCTCAGTGGAGAGCTAGGAAAGTGTGCCTTATGGAGTCGTGTCAGGTACTCGCTCTTCTTGTAGTCCTCAAAAAGATCAAGGGGAGATATGATTTCAGTGTCAAAAGGACTGCACTACATCTTTAAAGACGGTGTGTATCAGATATCAAAAGATTTTTTTAAGTAGCACAAAAGGGTTGAAAATTAAAGGCCAAGACAAGAAACAGCACAATTATCTAAGAATGGGTGAGTCTGAGGAAACAAATTGCCATGAGAAGTGCGTTCCATCACCTGAATTGTCCCTCAGACACTGTCAGCTTGGCTGTGTGTAGAAGTCAGTGAGTAAGATGCTAAAGTGTGCAGAGAAAGAGCAGTAACTACTTCCAGTCAGGGAGGTGCTGGAGTCACTCACAGTCCCTGTTGACACTCAAGGATTGTGGAGATGTGGCACTGAGGGACGTGGGTTGGTGGGCATGGTGGGGATGAGTTCGTGGTTGAACTAGATGATCTTAGTGGTCTTTTCCAACATTAATGGTTCTATGATTCTAATCTTGGAGCACACAACAGCAAAGCTGGTCAATCAGTCTCTCTAACAAGCTTTCATCCTTCCCCAAATGTCCCATGAAATGGAAAATGCTTTTTACCACCCTCTATGCTGATATTTCTTACCAACTCATTTTTAATACGTTGATGGCCTCAAATTGTTTCCAGCAGCAAAAACTCCTTCAGCCGTATTATTTCTCATTGAACCTAATGGAAGTTCACAGAGTTTCAGGACTTCTTACAAGAAAATTCCAGGCATATATGAGAGTTTAGGAAAGCAAGCAAATGCAAAGAGGAACATAATAATTATGTACATTTTCACTCTTTTATAAACATGGTTAATGGAAGAATTTGCCTACTCTCTTCCTTTTTTTCCCTATGTTGTATTTAATGTGAACCTACACCTCTGCCTCATCTGGAATAGGGATCTGCAAACCTTTACTGACTGCTCTTCTCCAAAACAGGGGGATTGGATCTCAATGAGCTTTAAGGTCCCTTCCAACCAAAGCCATTCAATGATTCTATGAAAATATTAGCTGTGACCAAGCAAATGCAGATACAAAGCCCTTTGGGTGGGATTTTCAGAAACTTCAGTTCTGAACTCTGTAGCTACTGAGGTCAGCAGAAATTCTACAGGAACAGAGCTAAAGTATTGCTAAATATCCCACTCCATACCTACCATAAAACAGACCCTAATCGAAGCGTAACTTCCAATAACTCATCTAAGCTACTGAGCTTAGGATCAGAAGTGGCAGCCTGTTACAGCAAATGAGTTAACATTTGCCAGAGCTTGGCTTTGTGGATAGTCATATATTGTTACTGTAGGCTCTCATTTCTGGTTTTCATTTACAACATTTTCCTTCTTTCAAATCTGTAACATTTTATTGACTCTATTTTGAGATTTTAGTATTCTGGATATTCTGAGGCATATTTTTAGGGTATAATTCAACTTTGTTAAGTAGATACACATTTCCAACCATGTTTAATAGGAGCGAAGCTCTGCAATTTTTTATTCTGTTCTGACACTACAATCTATAAAGATTTGGCTTTCTAAGCAGTAAGATGTATTTAAAAGTCTTTTAACACCGAATGGAATAGATGTAAAAGGATGTATGGGTTATTAAACTAAAAAAGCAAAAAAAAAAAAAAAAAAAAGAGAGAGAAATAATTTGCTTATGAGAAAACAATGCATAGATTCCATCTTGTTTCCAATGATGTTTTTTAAAGGAAATTCTCTTGACTGCTGCTAAAAATGAAGTTGCAGTAAGAAGTTATCTCCTTCTCTATCATCTCTCTAGTTGTTGTTTTGTGTGTGTGTGTGTGTTACGTACACACTATGACAAATGGTTGGATATAAAGAAAAAAAGTCTTCTCAGAATGAGTGGTGAGGCATTGGATCAGGCTGACCAGGGAGGTGGTGTAGTCACCATCCCTGGAGGTGTTCAAGAACTGTTGAAATGTGGCACTGAGGGACATAGTGGGCATGGTGAGGATGGGTTGGGGCTGGACTAGATGATCTTAGTGGCCTTAAAGACTCTGTGATTCTACAAGATGCATTCCCAGAAAGCACATGCCTTTGAAAAATTGTTTCCTTAGGTCTTTCAAGATAGGAGCTACTGAAGATGATACCTGAGAAATGAAAACAAGATGTGAAGGCACCTTGTGAAACCCCATTAACGGCTTCCTTATGAGCTCCTGCTCTGCTGGTCCGGACCCATAGAAAAGAGATTTTCTTATGAATCACAACAACACAAAAACATCTTAGAAAAATCCCCTTTCATTTACGGGGCTCAATTTTCATTATTTCCCATTGCAAAGGAAGCACAAGACTAAAACATCTGGTCCTGTCAATGGGCTTTCAGCCAAAGCTTCAACGTCTGCTGCTGAGCTGAAACAACAGCAGCCTAATCTCTGTATTGTCTTTAGCTTTTCCAAATTCTCATCTTTCTCAGTGAGACAGTGGAAAGAAATCATCCCTCAGTGTTTTATTTCAGGCATAGCACATTAAGTTGCAACCACACACCAACAAAATATACTTTCCTTCCAAAATCCTGCCACTTCCTAAATGCAATAAAGTTTCAGACTGTGGCATTCATTGGAGCTGAGCAACTCGTTTTTCTCAGAAGATATTTTTTTACCAAGGTCAGTTCAGCAGGAAGTGGTACCTTGTTTCTGAACAGCTGGGAAACACTCCTGGGGAGTGTGGGAGAGCAGCAAGAAACACAGAGGTCCTAGCAACAATGAAGGAGTTTTGTGTTCAATGTATGGATGAGATCCAGGCAGAAATATAGCTCAGAGCTGGTCTGAAATGGATTCTGACAATTGAGTATCTACACAGTGCAATGTCCATCTTGTCACTAGTGTGGAAAGTAATTGGTTTTGGCACCTGTAAGATCATATAGTTCATAGTAGAATAGAAAAAACAACGTACTTGTGCCACTTGGGTTGAGAGTTCTGTGGTTAATCTTGTAGAGAGCATGACGTGATTGAGAGCAACCTACAGCAGTGAGAAATGACTTTTTCTTGTTAAAAATCCCAGCTCCCCAGCAGTTACACTAATACTGAGGTAATTGCCTTTAAGCTCTGGTGGCAGTTACCTTCCATGCCCTCTGAGCGTTGTAGCACTGAAAAGAACTTGTCTTCTTGCTTTAATGAGTGACATCCTTGTTTCAGCACTCTCTTTCAAAAAGCTATTACTGCTCCGGATGCTGGGAAGTAGTTTTTAAGACAAATGTGCCACAGCACATGTGGTTATCTCCCCCTCAGACTCAGACAAAGCCTTTTGGGGTGAGTTTTCAGCAGACACATGAGAATATGCTTCCTTTCCTTTTCCCTCTTCTCCTCAGCTGGCAAACTAAGCTGAATACCTCTACATCCAATGTAGCTCATCACAAAGCAGGCAAATTGCAGACAACCCATTCCATTTTTATTTCCTACATTTTTTTTTTTTTTTTTCCTTACAGAATAGGAAATACTATGAACAGGCCAAAAATGCATTAGTAGCTTCTTTGTTTGTCTTTGGACAACAATACCTAATAAGTTAAGCTTAGCCTATAGCAAAGCAGCCCCAGATGGCCAGGTCTGTTCTAAATAAGCCACTTTTATGAGGCCAGGATGTCTAAAAGAAACACACTTCATAAAAGGAGAAAATGTGCAAGCCAGAAAAGTTCAGAAAAAGAAAATCTCTCTTACAAAACTACTAGTGTTCAGGCTCTGTGTAAACACATCTATCAAAAACATACTTGGGTTTTGTTGGGATATTTTTTTTACTCCAAGCCTAGAAAGGCAATATTTTATTCAGATATTCATACATATGTTTCCATTCTTCCAAAAACAAAAAACCTCAAAGGTTCCCTTTACTGGATGTGGAAACATACTTGATAAAGAGATATTTGAGATCCTTAGTGGTGGGATATGCATTTATTATTAATAAATTAGTTACTAAATTTATCTTTTTTCCAGAAAGAAAGGTCTCAAGGGTATACTTACAAGCTTCCTGCTTCCAAGGGAGGGGAATGCATCCCCTTTTAATCCATGCAGACCTCCAACCTAGATATCGTGGCTTTGTAACATGGTGATTTAATCCTTTTTTCCTGGCCTTTGGCTTTCAGAGAAATCCCAGTCTGTTCTGAAACTGTCTGTTAAAAGTCAAGAAAACAAGCAAATAAATAAAGTTTAAAGGTTTGTTGGCACCAGTGAATAGCACACTCAATGATAGACAAAGATACCTTTCTCAGTTGTTGCCAGACCTCAGGAAATAGACAGAAAATATTCATCTGTTCCAATTCTTACCTAACTTGTTTCATGAGCAACAGAATAAGCAGTACCAGTTTCCCCACAGGTTTGGGTCTTGGAGTTGTTATCTCAAGAATCTAATAAGATGCAGCCCAGATGCAGGACCTTACACTTGGCCTTGTTGAAATTCATGAGGTTGGCATGCGCCCACATCTAAAGCTTGTCCATGTCCCTCTGAATGGCATCCTTTTCAATCTGTTGTCTAGAAGGAGAAACGGCATCCTCATGTTGCAGCCCATTTCTGTGTTACATCTTGTACCTTGACTCTGATTTTCATAACACAGAGGATTTTGTTCCTTTAGTTTGAGTCAAGTGAGCTTGAAAAGACTGAAATGGTCATCCAGGACTCTGTGAGGGTGTGGTCATTAAATCTTCGTATCTTCAATAAATTAAGCAAAAAACTCACATGGAGAATATGCTATTATTCAACAGAATGACCACAGATAGCACAAATTTCTTTTTCTTCTATAGGAAGCGAAGAAAAATTCACGTTTCTCAAAATTTGTGATTCATTGTGTTGTTGACAGGTAATAGCCTTAAGTTTTTCACAGGGAGATGTTCAGGTTGGATACTTGGAAACATTTCTGCTCAGAAAGGGTGGTGAGTTATTGGAACGGGATGCCCAGGGAGGTGGTGGAGTCACCATCCCTGAAGGTGTTCAAGATGTGGCACTGAGGGACACGGTTAGTGGTTGCTTTGATTGTTGGACTAAATGGACTTAGTGTTTTTTTCCAAACTTAATGATTCCATGATTCAACTATTATCTTCGTCTGTAAAACAATGTCCTCAACTTTACTTATTCTCCTAATCAGCAAAAGTGAACCTCATCTTTATCCATTACAGAATGTCCAAAGTTGAAGTATGCTGTTTCAACAAGCATTTATTAATCAGTGTTTATCAACAGACTCAGGTGTTGTCAATCTGTGTCCAGCTTTAATTTTAGGCACCCTCTGCCTAAGTGCCCTGAACTTCCCATATGACATAAAGGAAAAGTTAATTACTCAGGAACAGACATCACAGAAGCCAACAATCTAAGCAGAGAAACATCAGAATTAGCCACCAAAGCCTCTAAAAGCAGCACAAGACAGCCTCTTTCAAAGAGTAGATTCCTCTCCCTGTATTTGCACTATAAACACCCCCCTGTATGAAGTAGTAGACTCAGGTCAGCTCTCTGCCATGTAGCAAGAAAGAGTCCAGGAGAAAACATCACGAAAACTAGATTTTTTTCTCAAAACAGATTCAATGTTTCTTTTTGCTGTGAAGCTGTGTTTAGGTATGCAGTTACCATACACCTTAAAAGCTACCAGAAACAAGAAGCAAAACAAAACATTCCATTCTGAAAATAATTCCTCTGCTTAACCTGGAACTAACCTTGTTTAAGCAGGGGTACAGCAGGAATGTTGCTGGGTTCTTCTTCCATGAGAAATTTAATGCACCTTCATGTCAGGCCAAACTGGGACAATTTTTCTTTTTAATTTCTACTTCAAGCAGAAAATTGAAAATCAATTCTCATCATAGATCTAACTGCCTGTCCTTGTTCTTTCACTCAACACTCCAGAATATAGAGCAAAAACTGGGGTATAGAAAAAGAAAGCAGACTGTGGAAAATCTTCTACCTGATAGCTTATGTTGAGAGTTCTAGTGATAGGATGCAAAGCTTCACTGAGCCTTACACATCCTGCAACGTGCTGGAACGCACTGTTCCAGTGTAGTTCTCAGAAAAGACGGTTGTTAGAAAAATCACACAAGTTGGTGAAGCACTGGCACAGGATGCTCAGAGAAGTTGTGGGTGTCCCATCCCTGGAGGCATTCAAGGCCATGTTAGATAGGGCCCTGGGCAGTCTGAACTGGTGGGTGATAGTCAGCCCACAGCACGGGTTGGTGCTCAACTATCTTTAAGGACTCTTCCAACCTAACCCATTTTATGATCACGGATCCTTGATTTCCAGACACTCCTCCTCACACTGCAATGCACAGATTTTTTTCTGAAGGATATAAAGCTATAGAACACCTCTCCTGCAGCAAATCCACTACTCTGTGCCTTGTTCCCAACATACTCAGTGGTACAGTCTCACTTTTTTTTTTTTTTTTTTTTTTTTTTTTTTTCCTCCAGTGTTTCAGGGTGCTGAGTAAAACCATCTTGGCCACCTGGGCAAACTACTGGCTCATGTTTAGCTAAGCATTAACCAACAATGCCAGGTCCATTTCTTCCACACGGTTTTCCAGCCACTCTTCCGCAAGCATTGTCTGTGGTTTTTGTGGCTGAACTGCAGGACCCAGCACTCAGCCTCACTGATTTTCATCCCATTGGCCTCAGCCTAGCAATCCAGCCTGTCCAGATCTCTCTATAATACCATCATACCCCCAGGTAGATCAACACTTCCTCCCAGCTTAGTGTCATCTGCAAACTCACTGAGGGTGGGTGCACTCAATGCCCTCATGCAGGTCATCAGTAAAGATAGACATAAAATGCTATGAGATAACAAATGTTGAGTGCACAGATTACCGAGTCCAATTATTTCACCATGTTATGGTGAGTGTAATCATTGATTAAATGCTGGATCATTTATTCCCAAGCAATGTTAAGGCTTGCATCATTCCAAGGTATCTCTTTTCATGAACATTCTTAGCTGACAGTAGAAACAAGACAGTTGCGTTAAGCTAAACCCTCAGATTAAATCTAGTCTCCAGGGCAGAGGCAGAGTGATTAGTACTCCTGTTTATAAGCAGAGTTGCTCTAATCTTTTCCTTATAAATTTTCTCCTCCATCTGTTATCCATCAGGGAAGCGAAGTTTTAAGAAATTGTGCAGATAGCTTTAAGGCACTCTGCTTCTTTCAGTAAGCAACATCTTGGCTTGTAAGATGTGTATCTTGGAGATGGAACTTAATTTGCAGAAATTACACCTTTCTTAACCTCTCCTGTTCTCCACCCAAGAACCTGTGCTGAAGACCTGTATAAGGCATTCTCTCACTACCTCTCCTCAGCAGAAAATGAGCTCAATTGTGTTGAAAGATGCAGTGCACAGTACCTGTGCCAAAGGATTAAACTTTCATCATCTGGGTTTGATACTTAGATTCACAAGAGGAAATGAGTGCTAAGCATCTGCTGCATGCCAGGGTATACCGAAAGATTGCAAGCACTCTCTGCCAGTACTTTAAAATAGGGCACATTAGGGTCTTTAAAAATTTTTAGAATAATAGCAGTGAAAAGGAAAAAAAAACAGAAAAGCAATCAAGGGAAGAGAGACAAAGAGGTGATAACAAACAACAAAAACGTATTTGCAGTGTAATTTGTCACTAAGAAAGGACAGGGGATCTCTTTGGGCTGCCCACGCGTGCATATGCAACACAGATATCAAATCATAGACAGAACCATAAATAGTAGTGACAAATTATTCCCTTGAGAGTCCTGGGGAAAGGACTGACAAAAGTGAATGGTCTTCTGCCATTGACTTTTGTTAACTTCAAGTTTCACAACAGAGTTCACACAATGTTAGGCTTGACGTTTGTTATAGTCAATTTCAGACTACCAAAAATTTCCAGGTAGTGTTCCCATTATTACTCGTTTCTTCCTAAGGTATGTTTCTCAACTCATATTCCAGTTCGTAGGCAAAGCACAAAAAAATCTATTAAAATGTCATAGGAATTCTGTACCTTTGGAAAAAGAGTTTTATAACTCACAGGTCTTCAGCGTTCTTCCTCAGACTCTAGGAGAGAAGAGGATTAACCTGATGGATGTTGTTGTGTCTGGGAGTATCACAGGCAATTCAAATACATTCAAACAAAAAGCCCCCAAAATTGCACCTTACAGAAGAGCTCCTTATGATCTGCTGCAAAAAAAAAAAAAACAGATACTAATTCAATAGTTTCTCAAGCTAACCCTTGCAAAGTGCAAAGAACATGATTTATCAAAAAACTGTGGTTTTTATCAAAAAAATGTGGTTACTCTGTGCTCTGCATCCTGCTGGAATAAAGCCATGCACTTATTTCCATCAAAAAATTGTTAGGGCATGTCGTTTGAGGTTAGTTACTGCTTCCTTCTGTCTGCTACAAATTATCATAGCACTGTACATACATTACAATGTAGTGTGTGTGTGTGTGTGTGTGTGTGTGTGGTCAGACTCTTCTTCACTAAGCCTAAATGCATTCAATTCATGTAACAAAATGCACAATTTTTTTTCCCTGTTACATATAATGCTAATAATAAGGAAAAGGTTCTCTTATTAGACATCTATTTTCAGAACTAACTTGTGTAATTGAATCTGGTTTGCAGAGAACAGGCACTTAGGAGGACAAGATTTTGTTTTAAGAATTCTGTTACCTGAAGAAAAGAAAAACATTTTTGACATTAAGACATGGAATTAAGGAAACTCCTTGCTCCTCCTGCCCTGATTTTTCTACGCCACTATAGGCATCTCACTCCTCTCTGCTTCAGTTCTGAATCTCTAGGATGAATACTGAAGTGGTTCTTCACTTCTCTTGAATATGTAAGGAATATCTAAAAATATATATAAAAATATATTACAGACTTTATTTAGATAAAGAAAACACTCGTTTTTTGTTTGTGGAAGCCTCAGAAAAAAATGGAGCTATCTTGGCTGGGCTGCTAAGTCTCTACAATGCACACATTTGAGCCATTAATACTTCAATTTTTCATAAAGTGAGATTCATTTCACCAGCTAAAAGCTGACAGTCTAATCTATGCTGGCCATCAAGACTCCAGCAATATACAGAGACAGTCAACTCCAGAGGGTAATTTTTCCCACTGACGGTTGACACCTGGCACTCCACACCACCGCCAACACATCAGCATTTGCGTCACTTGAGATGCTCTTGTGCTGTCCAGCTGGTCTCCAGCTGCCACCCCAGAAGGCCCAGGTCTCCAGGACGTCCCTTGCCTACTCCACCAATCCTACGTGGATGTCTCAGCACCCTACTGCTCTGCTAAAGCTCTTTGAAGTAGCCAAATAATCCCACCACGGTGGAATTCAGCTCTTGGATCGAGACACCTCAGTTAGGTGTTCAACATATGCCTCTGTGTTTGAATCAAGAGCTCAGGCTTACTTCAGAGCCCAGACAGAGCTGCCATCTGCACAGTCAAAGGAGCACAGGCAGTGTGCACAGTCAAAGGAGCACAGGCAGTGTTTCAGCTCCCCAGGAGCAGATGCCAACATCTGTCAGCTGAATAGCTCTACAGGCTCCTCTGGCCACAAAGGACTTGGGATCATCATAACCAACCAAACCTGGGTTTAGTTTCAAAAGACTTTTTCTGCCCCTTTTCCAACTGAGCAGAATTTACTTAAGAAATTAATTTTGTTTATTTATTCAAGAACTTATGGCCAGTTTCTGGCAAGCAATCTTTTCTGCTCTATTAATGCACCAAAACAGAAAAATGACATAATCCCTAATGCGTAAAACTTCTAGCACAAAGAATATACAGACAGAGCAGATACTTAATTACAGAAGAGTGCTAGAAACACCACTATTTTTTGAGTAAGAGAAAAGAAGCCTTTAGTGCTAATCCCTCGTAACAGAAACATCTGTCTCACTGGTATTCAGAATTAAATTCATGTTCCTCCTTCTAACTTGTACTTATTTGGTAACATGGCAACCTTAATGGAAAATAGCATTTATACATCTGGCAATTTAGCTATGATGTTAATGATAGTGAATGGGGTGGGGAGAGGGTTGAAACAGAAGAAGCAGCATCTGATGAGTTTTAAGAAGGATGGTATAAAAGACAGCCTCCAAAACCATCTGTCAAAGTGTCAAGGTGATGGATTTTTAAATGTAAATAGTTTGGTGGCTTTTTTTTTTTTTTTTTTTTTTCTCCTTAACCACTCCATTTAGATTATAGTGCATGTGAGAGCAATACAGCAGGCAGGAAAAATAGAGACAACAGAACCACATGGCACCCTCTGTCATCGACCTCACCATGTTTGTTCATTTATTTATGTGTGAATAAGTTGAAGGCACCACCAGATGGTAGTTTGAGAGCACCCACCTGGCAGAGACCATCCTAGATGCAGCCCATTTTTACTGGATAATCTTAAAATACATGACGGAAAGTGACCCCCTGGAATAACATCAACAAAAGCTCACATAGAGACTGTAGCAGGGTTTCCCCATATCTGTTTGAAAGAAATCTGTGCCTGTACGTTTCTCCCACATTAATTTAAAGTCTTATTCAGCATTCAAAGCAGTTTTTTCCTCTGAGCTCTTTGTTAAAAGGGGAGGCAAGGCCAAAACCTGCAGAGCAGGATATAGCTGTTCCCACCCCTGTGTGATGACCTTGGCCTCATTCACTCTCTCAGTTTTAGTGGAACACATTTTTGTGTTCCTGTTCAGAAGGATTGTGCTTCATTATATAAAGTGAGTAGGTGAGTGAACAAGAGTCTCAAATTACAGGTAAAGGTAATTTTACATGTAAATTACAGCAAAAGGTAATGGTAAGTGTTTCACAGAGCAAGAAGAGAGCTTTCCATTTTGAAGTAATTCACTAACTTGACTTCAGCCTTTCACTGTATTATGAGGAAGAGCAGAACAAATTCTCATTCTTAATTCACTTTGTGAGGAAAACCACAACTTGTTTGATATATACTTAGCGGAAGAATTCATTAGTGATACAGGAATTAGAGAAAGAAAAAACCTAAAAATTCTACCAGTAGTTCTGTAGATGCAACTTGACCTTGAATTGCAAACATGCAAGTGGGGTTTCTGAAGTAACGTTCATCGTAATTTGGGCATCTGGCAAAATTAAGGATATAAAGGCAGGAAAAACATCATCAAAATACTACAGCTCCCTGGTAACCCGGGCTCTTTGCCCTTCTCTCTTCTACCAGTGTGAAACTAGGATGAATCATATGAGTTTTCTCTGACACAGTTGTACTGCTGTGCCCACTGCAGCGTTGCTGACTTGTGGTCTTCAGTCATGCAGCTCAGGAAAGGCAATAAAACCTACAGAGAAAGCAGAGCAGCAAGGCTGCAAACTCCTTCGAATCTCCAGTCTGTTGTGGTGACAGACACCTGAACTAGTCCAAAGCTACCCCATGTTCATAACTATCTTAATGAAAATACAGCCCTTGGTATTGACTTGTACCAGTCCAATTTACTTTTCTTTCAGCTTCCCCATGATTGATAAGGCAATGATGTAGGACTGTGTCCCAGGCTGGCGACAAGGAGAATTCAGATAGTACCATAAACATGGACTGCTGTTCTTACAGTGAATCCCCAGAGATTTAATGCATGATTTTCACGGAGTGCAGAAATAGAAATTATCAATGACCACTCCATAACCACTACACGCTCTAGCAATTTGAAGACAAGACTTAAACGAAACGAGACATGCCCTGCCCATCCCTTTCCTGTGGATCTTGAAAACTCTGTCATTTTACTTAACTGGGGCTACTTCTACCAGCCAAAACAAATGCTGCATTCAGAAAGTCTCATCCTGACTATCAGAGTATTACCTTTTCCCCCTCTGCTAGATAAGTTGAAGTGGGAAAACAGATTGTGGCTTCTGCATCCCCTGCTCTCTCCACACAATGGGAATGCGATCACAGCCCCGCTGTGCCCCTGAGGGCAGCATAAAAAGCCTCTTTCTACTTTGTCTTACAGGGTAGGACATCATTATTCTGTGAAACATAATATCTCAACACTTACACCTGAAACACAATCTACTCCCTTCTCTTCATTCTCGCCTGAGCTACTACAGCTCCCCTGTTCCATTACGTAGAGTATTACTTTCTCTGTCTGAAAGCAGGAGGGAAGACATCAGCTGTTATCTTTCAGACGATAAAGATCTTCATTCACGCCTGACGGATTGCAATTTAAGGAAAAAAAAAAACATCCTCCCTTGGGCTCTATGAATGGCAGTGCATTAACATAATGTTAATAGCTCCCAGTCTAGATAACACCATTACCTCTGACAGTAGGAAACTGGGTTTGATAGTTGCTGAGCTGTTTTGATCACCTGTCAGAGAAACATTATGTCTAAGTTTTGCTTCAGTAAAAGTATGTAATTAGCATTTGCAGCCCATCCCTTGCCGAGCTTAAGAGCTGGCACCATATCCAAACACAGGCTTTGGGTATAAGTCCATATTCAGGGCTACAGACCCTGAAACACCATTATATATAACAGAGATTCCCGAGAGATATTTCCTCTCCCTCCCCTCCCAATTTCTGTGTCTCCTGATTTCCCCTCAAGGTGTTGAATTAAGAACACTTGCTCAGGAGGCCCTTGGCACCTTGTTAGGCCTATCTCGCACACTGACTGCCTTACCTTTTGAAGAAGAAGAATCCCAGAGGACCTACAGTAAAAATCTCTGTGAATCTCTATTTTAAGACTATTAATGTTTCAACAGCTTTGACATTTTGGACTCTCTGATTCAATGATTCTGAGCTGTAAGACCTTGAGTTGAGCATTTTTCCATCCTCCTCATCCCCGAACTCATTGCTTAGCTCTACACTTCCCAACAAAAAAGTGCTCTGAAGTTGTGGAATCACAGAATCGTAGGGGTTGGAAGGGACCTCTGGAGATTGTCAATTCCAACCCCCTGCTAAATCAGGATCCCTAAAGCAGATTGCTCAGAAAAGTGCCCAGACAGGTTGTATCTCCAGAGGAGGCTCCTAGATGCCTATCTCTTAGCAACTTGTTCCAGTGCCTCACCACCCCTATTGTTAAAAACTTTTTTCTTTATATCCAGTCTGTATCTCCTCTCTGTTAGTTTGAAACCATTTCCCCTTGTCCTATCTCAGCAGACCCTGCTAAGGAGCATGTTACCAGAATGATGCTTAATGTAAGCAGATGCTTTGCTGAGGGTACACTGGGTGCCACGCTGGGAGCTGTATGGGTAACATCAGCAGTTGAGCATCCCATGTTCTCCTGTTCTGATAATGGAGGCACAGATAATGGAGGCCACCTTCCCTGCTGAGCAGCTGGCTAAAAGCACCCCAAAGGCTGTGATTTCTTGTCACCACAAAACCCTCAAAGCTGGTAGCTCCCACGAAGGCTGCAGCAATCAGAGCGATGCTACACTATTGCCTATGCTTGAGAGCAGTTTTAAAAGCTCAGACATTATGCTCACGTGTATCTTCTCAAGCTTAGTGGACACCATCATGCTAAAGATACACCATCACACAACAAATCAGATCCGGTCTCAGAAACAGCAGCCTGCACCACTTAAGGGCCCCTATACCCACGAGAGGGAGCTGAGAGTCCTCCAGCTGACTTTGGCAGCTGCATGGCTGTGAACAAGAGCTTGGGTCTGCGCTTTTGTTTTCCCTACTTCAGAAATATCTGACACGTGTTTTTCATAAAGCTGGGGGAGAGCAGACAACGTGAGGCAGAAGAAAGGAAACTAGAATGGAAAGAAGTTATGTCCAAATTTTTACACATGATCTAGAGTTTGAAAATAATCTTTTTCCTTTTTTTGCTTAATCACAAAATACCATATTTTTTTGCCCAGTTCTTTGAGTTCCTCGAGTGTTATGACCTATCCAACCTGGCTTTGAGAACCTCCAGAAACAGGGCATCCACAATTGTTCCAGGCAATCTGTTCCAGGGCCACACCACCTTCTGAGTAAAGAATTTCTTCTTTACACATAACCTAAATTTCTCCTCTTTTAGTTTAAAGCCATTCCCTCTTGTCCTATCATTATCTGCTTTTGTAAAAAGCTGCTCTCTCCACTGCTTCCCCTTAATGATGCTCTTCCCACCAGCTTTAAGTCCAGAGAACAGTACAGCACAATTTGAGTTAGGAAGGTGGTGAAAGGATCGAGCAGACCCTAGCAGATGAGTAACACACTGTAATAACACACATCCCCATGGAAATGCACCTGCAAGAACAGGGGCAAGAAACCATACCCTACCATAATCATGGGACTAGGAGGCAGGCATGAAAAATGCTTTGAAAGACACCAAAGAGGTACGAAAAGGCTTAAGAGGCATTGGCATAGCAAGAGTAGTGTGGAAACATCCCATAGATGGAAGATTTATGTTCTTTGTACCTAAACGTCTGTTTTCGTAGATACATACAGACTTTTGCAATGCTCATTGCTGCCCTCTCGTTCAATAGGAGCTTGGCCACTGGGATCTAGAAAAAACTTCTACATTTCCTCCTTGAGCAAAATCCCCAAAGCTTTTGAGGCTGAGAAAAGTGAACAGGATTAGCCTTTAAATGCAGCGTATACTCAATTTTGAGATGAAAACTGCATCTTGTGATATTTGCTGTAGAAGGACGCACTCTCATCAGTTCTGCAGACATCAATCAGAATGAAGTGAGAACAAACCCATATAAAAATTTCATCTTTATAAGACTTGATGAATGGCAGAATACAGTAAAGAATGGTTCTATTGCATATGCTCCCTTGATCTGTCATGAAGCTTTGTAACATAAGAGGTATTGTACTTATGGCAGCCGTGTAACAAATTACCATTTAAATTCTCAGTAGACAAATAACTGTGATTTAGTGCTCCTCTAGCAGCAGATCACTGCAAATATCACTTAAAATTGTCAGGAAATCCCACGATGTCTCTCTTAGGCCTTGCTGAATTCAGGAGGTTTTCCTCATCTATTTGACCAAGCTTTGGTTGAGGTCTTTAAAACTGATTTTCATCCCAGTGAATCTGCTGGTATCAGTGGAAGTGTTTGTGGGGGGTCAATCTGCTATTGAATTAATAAATAAAATTAAGGAAAACAAACATAGTATCAGGGTCTTTATGTACTCAGTGCAAAGGCTGCAACTGAATTACTGTAGGAAATGCTCTATTTCAAAGCTGTAACAGAACTTAATTTAAATGGTGTTTCCTGATGTATTTTTTATAATTACTGAGACTGCATTACACCTTGGGTGAGGCCAGAAATCCAGCAAGAGCAGCAGGTAGAAATTAGTTCCCCTGTTCCCAATCCATCAGTTGAACATTTCCAACACAGGGGCAGTAATCCCATCTCTTCCTTCTTCACTTATTCTGAAGACTGAATAAAAAGCTGCAGCCCAGAGAAGAGAGCCCAGAGATTTTGGAGGTGAAAATGGCCCCATGAGGTTCTTCACAGTCAAAACCAAGTCTACTGCGGACTGAAATATGAAATGTAATTTGGAAACTATCTTTCTCTCCAAGGCAATGAGACCATTTCATGAAAAGAAGTGCCATTTTCTCAAGTTGTAAATGGATGGTAGCACATTCACACAAATGTGTATGTTCAGTGAAATCCTCACACTCTTAGGTGTATACTCCACTTTTGACCAAACATAGTAATGGCAGAGCAGAGCCAAGGAACTCCGAATTGTCTTTCAGACCATTATGTCTCCATTAAAGGGGTTATATTAATGACATTCTGATAAAGATGAGGAATTTTCTGTTTAACAAAGCTGTTTGACTTGTCCAGAAATCCTTAAAAAAAAAAAAAAAAAAAAAAAAGTAACACTGCTGTTCATTCTTTAAAAATGTCTGTATCTGGTAATCAGCTCTACTAAATACTTCTCAAGGTTCTGCTGAGTATTTATCTTGCGCTTGCTCTTCAGCATGTCTGCTGTGATCTCTGAGAGCGCTCACATTGATTTCAAATGTATTCCCATTGAGTTTACTCCAAGTGCTTACTCAGCAAATAATAACTATTTTGCCAAAAATGCCTCTGTCTGAGCAACATTTACACTCAACCCACCATGGAAAACAGAGCCAGTGCTTGTTAGAAAGCCTCCCCAGATTCTTCCCTCTCACCTGTCCCTCTTCCCCTCTGAATATGCTTTTTCCTGTCTTGGGAACATGGGAAATACCAAACTGTGCACACATACTCCTAAAAGCACATTGCTCTACAGCACCTGTCTCCAAAGCTGAATTACAGCACTTCTGCAGCAGACTTTACAGGGAACTCAGCTTGGAGCTGTTTCCTTGGAGACTGAATAAAAAGAGTGGAATAGTTGAACTTAGGCAGAGCATTCTGAAAGGAGTGACCTGTATTAGCCTACAGCTTGAGCTGAAATTGCAATTGTGAGCTTCTCATTCTGATGAGTTCCCAGAAGGTTTTCCCAAAAAACAAACAGGACAGTGTCAATAGGGAGCTCAATGAATGTTTCAGCTGGAGGGGAACCATCTCCACAGTCCAAGTGCACTGCATTCTTTACTATACAGAAAGTTCAAAATTAAACTTCTCAATCAGAAGTTCCTTGGCTCTATTTGCCTACAAGCAGTTTGTCAGCGTTTCCATGACAAGGTTGTAGGATGAATCATGGATGAGCTATACAGGGGCTGTTACATCTCACTTTTCCTCCAGTGAATAAAACAAAATTCAATTGCTGGTTTTGCAAGTACAGCAACAAGCAGTTTATAACCTCAAAATACTCAATATAGCACAAAGACACTGAAAAATAAGATTTCACCAATTTTAATAAAATTCTACCTAACCAGTAGCTGTGATTTAAAATGAACATTAAAAAAATGCATGCATATATATTTTATCTTGGCTACTTCAACAAACCAAGCGGGATTGAATAGAAAAGTCTGCACACTCAGGAATAAAATGATATGAATAAGTAAAAGTCACAAAGCTCTATCCAGGTACCAGCTGTCCAAGAAGGAACAATGGTGCAGAAGGGGATATGAAAAATAATGGCTTGAACTGACCTCCACAACCTTCAGCTGTGGACCAAAACTAGGAGATAACATCACTTATCCTTCTGCTGAAGCAGAGTGCTATCAAGATGGTTCACCTCAAGCAGGTGAACAACTTGAACTCGTAGACCTTGACAAGAGCCCTCACAGCTATGTTTTCAGGCAACGCTGTATTTTGAAGATGAGCAGATGGGGCCCAATCCCTTGCTTTAAACTTTGATGATGTTACATTAGGATTTTTGTTTGAAGCAGTGTGCAGTTCTGAAGCAATCCCCCAGTCATTCCCTTCACTGCAGAGTTTACTCAGTTCATGGAATGGCTTATTGAACAAGATTCCTTTAGTGGAAGACAAAACCAAATTCTCTGCTCTAGAACAACCCACAGTGACACAGAGGTCTCAAACCATACCCTTTGAAACAATATCCAATATACATGCCTGATGGGGACATCCTGTTCAAGAGACCAGGCTACTTCTTAATTTGAATATACAGCCCAGAACTGCATAAAGTGTGGACATGAGGACCTCTGCAGGAAACTACTGCAGATACTCATCAAATTATTTTGTGCAAAGCTGTTTGTAGTTGTATAGATAGCAATTCTCAATTAAGAATTTTGTCCCTTTGCAGTTAGTTACAGGTGCAAACCTTGAGATCTGACTCCCTCTGTAGCTCTTTCTACCATTACAGCATTTACTTTTGTTCTATCTCTGACTCAATTGTCAATCCAATTCCTAGGTGCTTACAGGTGCAAAGCATTGGTTAAGAGAATATACTTAGGACAGGCCAGGAGCCTAACCTCCCTGAAGCAGCAAAAGCATCTGCTTTAAATATTAAGCATACACTAATGCAATTTATTGCATAATGTATTTATAGCATACATATTATTTAATAAGCCATTTACAATTAACACCTTGATTAGATGCTATAACGCAATATGATTTCTTTATTTTGATCTGGTACAACATCCATGGTCTTGGTCTTTGTAGTTGGATGTAGTGGTGACTCAAGGTGGCCAGACACCACAATTGTGTACATGTATCCATATGTACATGTATCACAATTACTGGTGATTATCTGGTTACTTTCCTGAGCACTAATTCTTTAAATCCCAGCATCAGCATTAGAAAAGTTTAGCTGAATGGAAAAGTCTGGGCCTGGGACAGTGCGATGACAAAGGAAATGTAAAAGCAAATTTTCCTGGGGAGGATTAGCCTAGGGCTTAGGTAGTATTATTTGAATTGGCTTCTTCCTTTAACAAATAAGCCTCAAAGAGAATGCTATTTGGCTCTATAATGAACGCTCAGTTGGCTTCAAACTACAAGGGGTACAAACAAACCCCAATCTATTTGGGCTGTTTCCTGGTGGCACACACATTTTTTTTTGTATGCTGGTCATATAACCCATGCATTCCCATTGAGACATCATAATCAGTATAACTTCTTTTTCTTTTCAACCTGGCCTGGCTTACTTTTAATTCCAGCTGTGTCTTTTCACCCGAGGTGAGGCTTTTCAGTTAAGCAACATTATGTAAACATGGATTGTAACATTCCCAAACCTACAGTTAGTCAACAAAAGATCAAACGAATCAACAAGCTTTCACTGGAGCCATCAAAGTCTCTCAGACTTCCTCAGCAAGAACTGCCAGTTTATATCTATTTTTCCCCCAGTGGTAAAGATAAGACTATTTGTCTTTCTTTCACAAGTTACAAATAAATAAAGAAAAAAGAGACAGCAGTTTAAAATGATATCTTAATCAAATCTGTTCACTAAGGAGTTTGTATTTCAAGCCTTTACCTGCATTCCAGACTGAAGTCAAAATGTCAAACTTTCCTCCTTTATCTTCTGTCCTTGACTCAAGGGAAGATCCATATCACACAAAATGAAACAAATATTTTCCTTAAAATGTTTCAGTAGGCCTCGATTTTTGTAAAACAAGCCACTTCTCTGGCAGGTGCTTTGATTTTAGGCAATTAAACTAACTGTCACAAATGCTACAGCTGCTGAAATAAGAGGAGAAGGGGTAACTGGGCTGGGTGGATGTGTGTAGTGATCCTGAGTGAGAGTAAAGGTAGATAGGGAGGAGTTTATAGTAAGTAAATAAATGCTTATTTAATGCATCTTTTTTTTCTTACTATTTAATCTATTTTGATCCTAAGTGTATATCAATATTTTGTCTGTGTTCTCCTGTTTCCTAAATCACCTCTGTTAACTGGACCAGTGAGAACAACCAGTCTGGTTATCCAGAGAACCAAAAGCATGGACTGAGCAGTGGAAAGCACAGTTATTAAGGAAAGATTGCAGAAATATGGTTTGTTTGGTCTTTTACACCAGAAAACAAAAAGGAAGCAGTGTAGACTTAGAAAGTAGTTGCAGAGAAGAAAAGGAGAGACAGCTTTTCATGTCCACTGATGACAGGACTAAAAATTGTTGTCTGAGAGAACTTCAGGCTGGCTGTCAGGGGAGACCCTTCTGAGGTGATTGACTTTGTGTTAAAACAACCTTGTCCAAGCATTTGTGAAATGTGCTCCACAGGAGTGTTTCTTAAACAGCTGAGGCAGTGTGTCCTCAGGCCATGTACTTCAAGTGTCCGAAGAACAGCTGATTCTGACTTAGAGGAATGGGCTGTATGATGAAGAACTTTGAGACCTCACCCAACATTATCTTTCAAGATCTTTTATGTTTCAAAAAAAAACCCTTGGATTAAGGTGGAATGTATGGATTCAGAATTGATTCAAAGTTTGGGATAATTCATTCCTTAATCAAAATTTTCATCTGCACTGCTTTCTTCCTTCTCATGTATCCTTTAAGCTCTTGCAGTGTAGACTGGAAACTGAAATCCAAGCAAAGTACCAGAACTTGGAACACACTTGGCCAGTATAATCCTCACTGATAGATCCTTTTTTCTTATTAATCTCATATTCTTGAAGAGATTTTTCACCTGCTATGGTCTAATTCCACATATGCTTAGCCTGATTCCTTCCTCCTTTCACCTTTTGTCTTTTCATGGTATATATGTTTGTGTTACATGGTATATATGTTTGTGTACAACAGCTTACCTGTTTGGGTTGCTATGGTTGGAAATAATATCAAGAACAGAGACTGTCAAACAGATGTTTGTTTTTGATCTAATGGAGAACCATTTACTGCATTAAAAGAAGTTACGGGGTCACCTGGTATCTGCATTTTCCAACATACTTCTGGTTATTTCACCCAGGAGTTTTGTCTGCACGGATCCTGAGGAATTTCTTGTTTTCTGTGTGTTTCTCCAGCATTTCTAACCATCTCATGGCTTGATTGAGGAGGAAGCCCACTCAGAGCTGTTGCTCTGGAGAACAAAACCAAAGCCTGAGGAGAAGGGGAGGTGGTCTGCATACAAAGACACTGTTTCTTTCCCTGTATTTGTGAGTGCAACTAGCAAAAGAGAATGCCAGGCACAAAGAAATACATTTCCACTGTTAAAGTGCAGCCAGGAAGAGGTCAGAAAAATATTTTGATGCCTATGAAATCACCTTTAAAAATAGTTTACTACTGTAAATGGTTTTTCTTTCTCCTTCCATTTAACACCTCGGAGGATATTTCTGACTGGATATTTTTTGGAGTTCTCATTTATATTACTTGCTTCTGTACAAATAACTTCACTGGTGCTAAACTTGAGCCAGTGCTGTGTTTCTAGAGGTGGATATGCTCAGACTTCATGTAACAAGGCCTAATGCTTGCCCCATGGAGAGCAATTGTGGCATATGGGTGTAAACCCACTGACATCTCTGAAATTTGATCTGCAATTATTTTGTGTTCCTACCTTTCATCTTCAGAACTACACTATAGGCTTCCATTCTGTACTCCCCAGTGTTTCTCATAGCAGGAATCTGCAGATCGCTCCTTTGGAGTTGCATTTTTCTCAACTATCCTGAATGAAATGTTTTTGTGATTCCACATTTTATGTAAAATAAATGATAGTTTGGTGGTTAGACTACATGACCTTAGCGATCTTTTCCAATCCTAATTATTTTATGATTCTACTATTCTTTAAGTCTATGATTCTATGATTATGGTATGGTACGTAATGCTTGCTACCAGCATATCCCAATTCCATCTGTTAGGCTAAAAGGAATTAATATTAGGTCACTAAAGACATTTGGATGTCCCTGCTAATTTATTTACGTAATCACACATTGCAACACTTCCTAAACAGTCTTGTTCTGCCCACTTGACTGATATCAAGCAAAGAGAAATATTACAACAGGGAAGTTAAATCCTTCTTTTCTGTGTAATTCCAAGCAAATGATTGCCTACTTTATAACTACATCAAAAATATCAGCTTTTTATTTCTTTTAAACAATAACATGTCTCGATGAATTTCCTGCACTTGGTTTTGTACTGCAGATTTTCTATCTCTTCATCCTTCACAGAATCTTATAACCCAGAAGCCTCTACCATTTATACTCACTGCCATCTCTGCTTTGTCTTTTAGATCTCTTTCTACAATCCCTACTTCAGAACCATCTCCCACCACTGTCCCTCTGCCATTCCAGCTCTTACTGAGCTGCAGACCTTGTGTGAGCCATGCATGCTGCCCCCAGAGCTGGCCTGGCCCTTTGTCCTTATCTCAATAGCAAGGCTCAGTAAATTGTTTTTCATGTCATCCTGTACAGGCTGCCAACTCCTCCCATCATCACTGGCCTCCTGTTTCAACAGAACTGAAATAAAGGAGTTCTGGTTATTCCACTGATAAAAATCTTTATTTCTTGGGTAACAGTATAAAAAAAACCTCCAGGTACAGTCAAACACTTCCAGGAGAGTGAAAAGAGACTTTGTCTGAATGACTTGAGTGACAGATCCTCTTTCTTCATCAGACAGATAAAGCAAAATGCTCCGCTGGTGCCATCTGGAAGCAGCTAACTGCCTGCTGCCAGGCCACCCGCTTCTTCTTCTCACATCCCCATCCCTTCTCTGGATGCACCCACACACAAAATGTACTTGGAGCCATGAAGAGACGCTTTTATCCTGATAAATGTAACTGTTGCACTCTGTGAGCGCTTTGTGGCTTTCCTGGCATCATCTGGAGGCAAAGACTATAAGCCCCTCTTAGTGCAGTATGTATTCTTTCCTTTATGTTTTCAGCCACCTACAAGCTGATCTAGCTGTGTGTGTCCCTGCACACTGCAGAGGAGTTGAACTAGACAGCCTTTAAGGGTCTCTTCCAGCTCAAACAATTCTGTGATTTCTTGATTTTCTTAGTTACATCCTCTTTCTATTTTCCTTGTTTTCCAGCCATAGGCAGCATGAAAAAGAACATCCATGACCTCCCCCGAACACAGCCATTCTGCTCTAGGTCCAAAAATCAATGAACAAAGGTTTCCCTTGTGTGCAGCAGCAGACAGACACATCCTACTGATGTGAGATTGCAGACCCTTTCCATCATTGTAATGAATCTTTAAGCTCAGCATGGTGAGGAGAGCACCTGAACATGATAGCAGCAGATGGTGCTGAGATGGCCTGAGAGCTCCGTGACATGCACAGCATATCCAGGGTGTTTCCAGTCATCAGATGCTGAATTTATGCCACTTTCTTACTTTGTAAATGCTAATGAAGAAAAAGGACCCTTTCACGCTATGAGGTTCCCTTTCACTACCTCCCTACATTTGCATGCAGACACTGTCTGGTTTTAGGCTGTAATAGATACCAAATTTTCTAAATGGATCTTCACTGAAAATTCACCCTCCCAAATTGGTTTCTCAGGCACCCTTCACTCACTCACCCCTGTCAGAAATGCTCTTTGTCCAAAAGGAAAGCAACAAACAGATACTAATCTTACTGGAGTCCATGACATGCATTGCCCTTGCAGCATGATCTTGTCCACTAACCCAGTAAGTGCAACCTGGTTACATCTGAGACAGTAGTTAAATCCTTCTAGTTTAACAGAAAATTATGCCACTAACACAGAATTTTTAAGCTTTCTCTACAAAGACTAATGTCTAAGGAATGTTTTCTCCTTTCTAATCAAGTTGTAGATGAGGAAAAATTTTTCTCAGAAAGGGTGGTAATGCAATAGAACAGATTGCCCAGGTGGTGATGGAGTCACCAAGAAAAATGTAGATGTAGCATTGAGGGATATGGTTAGTGAGCATGGTGGGGAGGGGTTGATGGCTAAACTAGGTGATTGTAGAGGTTTTTTCCAACGTTTATTATTCTATGATTCTGTGATTCTACTCATTTTAAATGGCTTTGCCATATGTGTCAAGACTTCTAAGCTGTTCCAAGACAAACCCTCTTTGAGGACGTATCCAGGTGACCCTGAAGTTGCAGTTTGTCACTGATGTACTTTAAGGAGTGGAGGATCACAGTTTGGATTCATACTTTGCTGCTCCTGGGGTGCACCTGCACACAACCTTTGTTTTTATTAGTCCTGCTTATTGTCATAACAAAAGAGAGAGCTCTAAACAGTCATCTTTTCACTCAAGTGTTGTACTTCAAAGAAAGAAGTGAGAAAGAAGACTCTGTTTTCCGTGATTCCATGATTCAGTACTAATTCTTTCTTGATCAGGGTGTCTCAAGGGGCTCTTTGGAAGATGAAATTTTATTTCCCAAGTCTAGTTCAAGTCCTATCCAGCCTGACAAAAAATGAAAATTTTATTTGGGCTGATAGCCCATTCAAAATTAGATTATTAGACTCCACTCCACCCTCAGATACCAGGTGTTCACATTACATGGTTGCACTGCAGTGGTCTCAGCAGAGTTATTAAAAATAGGCAATTCCCTCTTTCCTTATCAATGATGTACATGTTAACATGGTGACATGGGACTGGAGGAATGTGGGGACCAATAAAACTTTCTTTGCAGTTGATCTGTTATACCTCTGCTTCTTTAGATCTCCAGCTGCTGATCAGGGTGGATTCCTTGGCTTCAAGCTAACTATGGTTTTGGCTGAGCAACACCAAGTTTTCAGAATTACAAGCCACTGCTATATTTCCCTGGAGTATCAAACTCACTCACTCAAGCTGAAATAATTAAGCCTCCTCGTTTTACCTGCCCTTCCTGAGGAGCACTGGGAGGAAGAGACTCACATGAAGGTACTAACTCCTCTGTCTCCTTCACATGATCTGCATCCTTCTCCATCTTCCTTTCTTCACAATGACTTCTCCAGCCTCATACCGCTGGCACAGGCATTTTCAATAACTCTGTGACTAATAAGCTGAAGGAGTTCTCTAAATTTTCTTTCTTGGAGACTTAGTTCTCCAGGGTTAAATCCATTCTCCTGGTTATGTCCGTCTCAGACTTGGGGATGGTCTAAGAAGGTCTACTCGTCTGAGCATTGCAGGCCAGGTAGCCCCATGGTTGGTAGGACTCTAGTCATCTCTGTAGCTTCTTGGGATTTTTGTAGTAGCTAAATGAGCATGCACCTTTTTAATTATTATATTTTTTAAATTACTTTGGCACATAAAATGGCATTTCAATTCCGAAGATATATATATATTTTAATATATTTTAGGAAAGAAACTCCTTTTCTAAGGATGAAGAGGCTATTTGTTTCAGTCACAATCTCATTTTATTTCGGTTTTGGAACAGTTTTCTGTTTTATATTTAGTGCCTCTGACATGTGTGCTATTTGCAATTCATTTATTAATCTATGAAAGCTATTGCTCCAGTTTATAATTATTATTTCCCTCCCAGTTGCTCACAGACACCCCTTTGTAGTGTGCATGTAATAGGTTTTGGCAGAACCTCGATTTTTTTTTCAAAAGTTCATTCTGTTATTCAGTCTTATTCAAAGACACTCCAATATTCTAATGCCAGTTCAGCTGTATGAGGTGATGCTGATTAGCAGTGATAGGTGCAATGCTTGTGCTAATCTGTTATTCAGCTCTTCCATTTCTGCATTTTTGGAGAGTGACATGACCTTTCCATCCAGTTGCCTTGCAAAAGGTCTATTCTTCTCAAAACCCTTTCCTTTGCATAGAAAAACAGAATATTTCTATTTGTGAGCTCCTCATCAGATGCCATTTCATGGGAATTCTATGTTTTCATTTAAAGTAGAAGTTTATTTCTCACCATACCAATTTCTTGGTGTTACATCTACGTTTGGGTACTGATGCCATTCTCAAGATGTTCTGGAGTTCAGTGCTTTGTGCTTATGTGTGACCAACACAGGATCTGCGTGAGAAGTGAGTCTGGGTTGCTAACTGTTTGGTATATCCATGTCTACATTCTCTGCGCACAGTTATAAAACTTCCTCACAAAGCAGAAGTTCAAAAATTCATTTTCAAGCAAAATTCTGCTGAAGCATAGGAAAGTCACCTCTTTTTAATGTATTGAGTATGTCCAAAAAGAACTGCGTGAAAAAAATAGTTTACTTACTGAAAAATGCTATCTACTCAAAATTATTTGGATATTTCAACTGAAGAAATGAAATTGACTAACATTTGGGGAACCATTTTCAACACACAAACATTCTGATGAGGTAATTTTTTTCATCCCAAAGGTAAAGTTTACATTTGCATAAAACTGCTCTGACTACCCAGGAAACATAGGTGACCATTTCAGCTGTGGATATTGGCAGTGTAGATATCTGTGGTTACAGGACTACATCCCAGCTGAGCCATCCAATGGGGAAATAACATCCTTTTGCCAGAAGCCCTTAATAGCACATAACAAGATCCCAGGAGCTGACATGTTTTGTTAAAAAAAGTCACAAGATGAGACAGATTGGTACAGACGAGGTTAAAAATGTTATTCAAGGTCATTTAGCAACTTAATGGCAAGGCTGAAAGCAGAGCAAGGTCAGTGCCTCATTTCTCCAAACCAAATTACTTCCCCTAATTATGTGGGGCAGCCCACACTGTGAAGGGGTGAACACAAAGGCACAGGATGCGTGAAAGCTGCAGCGAGGTGAATGACTTCATGGTGTGCTTTTGGACCATTATTAGTTTTTCTCTGGGGATACTTTGAAAGGAATCACTAATACAGACTTAAGTGAGGTAGAGATGCAAATAGAGATGCTGGTGGGAAATTTAGGTACAGGAACAGAGAAGAGAAACAGGTGAATCTGAAAGAAACAACAAACTGGACTACGAAGAAAGAATCAGAGTCATTAAAGTTGGAAAAGATAACAAAGATCATCTAGCCCAACCGTCAGTTCATCCACGCCCACTTAAACCACGTCCCTCAGTGCCTCATTGAACACAGCCAGCAACGGTGATTCCATAACCTCCCTAACCAGCCTGTTCCAATGCATCACCACTCTTCCTGAGGAGAAATTGTTCCTAATATCCAACCAGAACCTCCCTTGGTGCAAATGAAGGCCATTACCTCTTGTCCTATCAATGCTAGCTGGGAGAAGAGGCCAACAACCACATCACTACAACCTCCTTTCAGGGCGTTGCAGAGAGCAATAAGGTCTCTCCTGAGCCTCTTCTTCTCCACACTGATCAATCCCAGTTCCCACAGGCTCTCTTCATAAGACTTGTGCTCCAGACCCAGTACATCCTTCTTACAATATTTACGTACAAGAAACATTGCCATAATGCAGCAGCCCCTGCTTGGCCTCCTCGCACACAAGCAGATGAGAAGTTATGCTTCCCATAAGTCTTTCAACATGCCAGGCAAATTGTTTTTCCAGAGAAAAGACAAAAAAGGAAATTGGATGAAGGCTGGGACTAGAGATACAAGAGGAAGAAGTGGGAAGAGGGAGTGATAAAATGGTGAGCACAGATAAGCACTGGCTGTGCAGAAATTTGCAGGGCTTGTTTTAGCAGTAAACAGTAGCCTTTGGTCACTTGGAGCACCAGTACAGGGCTGACCTGTGCTTTTCACCCCATAGCCACCATCACTGCTGTTTTTGGCCATAAATTTACTCCTTGGAGATGTCCAAAAGCTGCCTGGAAATTATTCTGAGCACCGTGCTATGGGTGTCCCTGCTGGAGCAGGAGTTGGGCCAGAGAGACCCAGACGTTCCTTAGCATCCGTGGTTCTATGATAACAGCAGCAGAAGAACCAGATGAGGAACTCTGATTACAGAATGGGTTCAAACTAAATGGGTAAAGAAGATTTTTATTTTATTTATTTTTCTTTTTAAATCTCAAAATATTCCTTGAAAGCAGTTCCTCACCAGGAGCTGAAGGGAAATATCCTGGTTATGGTTTAACAAACTAGCCCCAGACAGCTTTTCATAAAACAGTTGTTATAAATGAGAAATTCTGTAAGAATAGCTAAAATTGGAACTTACGCAAAATACGGTGCCTTTTATTTGCATATGGCCTCAATGATTATGTGCAAGATTTGGCCCTCCCCATAATTAGTGCCACATTATGGTTAGAGAAACATGATGCCTTTGTTTTGGCAGAAAATAAATCTCTTAAGGTAATCAAAAATTCATGTAACATAGTCTAAAAATATCCCTTCCAAAACTCTCTGTGCCAGACAGGACAGGAGAAAATATTTGCCTTTGACGAGGATATTGATCCATAAAATATTTCTTTTCTTCTGACTCCTTTGCCCCCTTGGTTTTCTTCCAAATTCTCCTCTTTTGGTGCTTACAGTGGAGCAAAGGGTTCTGGGAGGAACATCTTGAAACACAACTTTGCCAGCTATGTCCTGATTTTCATTTACACTGAGGCCCAGTACACGGTCCTGGCAATCCAGAGACAGATAACTCCAATTTTTAGCTCTCCAGACTCCCCCCAAATTTGTACAAGGACCTTTGTGTGAATGAGGACTTAATATGCATGTTATTGCAAAGTTGCTTTGGATGCCCTTTCCCTTGCATAGAAATTAATGGAAGTGAACCTGGAAAAAATGTTTCACTTCCTATGAAAGTCAATCCACCTCAAAAGGAATCCTCATAAAACCAATACTGCTGGAGGCAGGGATTTCTCTGAATAAAGTAAGCAGCTGGGTGCTCGGGAGGTGGATTTCCTATTCATTGGTGTACACTACTGGCTTTAGAATGCTATGGTGCTGCAAAGCACCTAGATTAGCTTAAAAATACATGGATGGGATCACTGGAACAGCAGTGCAAAGCAACTGAGCTAGACCAGTGTGTCTGGCAATTGCTATACTGGTTGAGGAAGCTCATTTAGATGTCCTTACATTGGCCACCACTCACCTCCCACATCTTTTCAAAATGAGGTGAGGAAAAATTTTACCACTGTACACCTCCAAGATAAAGATTTTGTTTAACATCTACTTCTCTTCAAAGACCAACAGTGTAAAAATAATGATGGAAGTCTCTGAATGAACGTATAGTTACAAGACGAAGGGTCTGGAGTGGAGATAGGGAGATAGATTGTTTCCTGTTTAGCAGAAGTAGCAAGTCTCAGGGGGATGGCATTTCCGAACAACAAATATCCCACCTGTCTCTTTTACCTGGCACCTATCACAACAGAATAGTGACAGATACAAGCTTTTATACAGCTGACTGCTGATCCCATGTCTCATTTTTCCACTAAAGGATCTGTTTCTCCATTAGCAATTCTTCTTATTTCAGACAGAATAAGGTGCTTTGTTTGTGTGTTTGGCTTGGTTATGCCTGGTCAAAGGGAGGTGGAGACACATCTCATCCTTTATGTGACTGTTTTAACAGCTCTCAAAGCCTGCTGATGGGCAGCTGTCCCTTTTGCTCCCATCCTGCACTTCAGGCAGACCATCACAGAGATAAATAAATATAACTTCCTATTAAACATAAACAGACATCTTTTCAGGGACACAATCAGATAGGAAAGAGCCTAAATATTCATTTTACTTGCACAGACGTCTGTTCTCTGTCAGTAAGGAGGAACAACACAGAGGTTTACTCTCAACTCAAGCATTTCAAAGTGCAATCAATAAAACCAGTGTATAATAGCTGCTGGTAACCACAACCATGTATCAAATGAACCATCGTGGTTTTGAGGAAAGAGTGTAAGGAAGCCTTACAGTCATTGGACCAATCTTTTTCCTGGAATACTATATTTCTAAAATAGCTTAACAAAACACTACCAAGATCAAGGAATATTTGCTGTCAAAGACCAAAGAAAGCACTGGGTTAGTAAATGGAGAAGCCTTCAGAGGCCAGAAGGAGCACTGAAAATGGCCTTTCAGCTTCTCTTTCTCTTCTTTCGAGTCTATATTTAAGTTGCAGTTGTGTGTTATCTATTTGAAGATGTAAATCCTTCTTTTGAATGAATTCTCCTAACTCAATTCAAGTTTCATATAGATTAGGCTTGACATTTGTTTAAGATCTGTTACATAATCTGGCACTGAGAAATCTCAATACACATGTATATATCTTTGTACATACATGTACATATCTTTGTACATACATGTACGTACATGGAGAGTAGCCAGCTACTAGATTAGCAGTCAGCATACCTGGAAGTATTCAAGAGACATGGAGATGTGACACAGAAGAACATAGTATAGGGATGAGCTGATACTTGGACCAGAGGATCTCAGTGGTCTTTTCCAGCATTAATGATGCTATGATTCTATGATCTCCTGCTTTAAATCTGGAAGCAGCCTAAGCTGGTAATCACACATCAGCCTAATTCTTATCATGAGCATTTAGTGAGCTGTTGGGTGCTGGGACAGCACTATCTGCCAAACAGCTTTGAAATGTAGAACTAAAACCCTGTTGGTCACACCTAGACCTTAAATCACTGGATCATTTAAGGGGAAATACTGGAAATTCTTCATGTGATGAAAATGAGACACCATCATGCCTGATGATGTAATTTAGTTATGAATAAAAGAGCTGGGAGTTCATGAATAACAAACTGTTAGGGTATTATATATTGTCATATAAAATGTGTTTCCTTCTTGGGAAGAGGCCCTGAATGCTATAACCTTATGCAGCACACAACTGGTAAGCCTGTTAAATTGTTCTGAGATAGTGAAAGTAATACCCCTCCCGAAAAGAGCCTGAGATCTTTCCTGAAGACACCAAAACTATTCCTTAAATTCCATGTCCGAATCCAGTAACATGCAATTTCCATTGCAAAAGCAGGAGGGAATTGGATGAAAGAATCACTCAGTGCACAGAAACAAGAACTTTTACACAGCTTGGTTGAATTCCTTCATTCTCTATCTTCTTCTACCAGATTCTCATATGATTACCTTTAATGATAGTTTATTACCCTAAAGGGGAATCTTGCTTTCAGTTTAAAACTGGAGGTGTTTCTGCCACCCGTTATCTTGTATCTGTTATAAAAGCAAAGTGCTGTGGGAATGAGTCATTTCAGTAACAACCTACCTTTCAACTATACTGTTGATACCTTTCTTAGACTAATTAGAAACCCTATATTTTAAAATGTAGGAATGTTTCTCAAATTATGCAGAAGCTCCCTCATTCTGAGCCACTCTCAACTTCATGCTAAATGTTAGTCAGAAGGAAAATGGTTCAAACAGCACAAACAGACAGAACTTAATGGAGACTATTCTTCACATTTCCATGACCAGCACCCATAAATCAGTGAAATAGATTACAGAATCACAGAATCACCAAGGTTGGAGAAGACCTTTAAGATCATCCTGTCCAACCATCCACCTATCACCAATAGTACTCACTACACCATGTCCCTCAACACAAAATCCAGACGTTCCTTGAACACCTCCAGGGTCTCCACCAGCTCCCTGGGCAGGGGATTCTCATTAGATGTTGTGTCATTTTCTACTTTTATTCCTGAGGCAATCGTTTTCTGTAAATTTGAAGAAACAACAATGTTCAAAACTCTTCTTTGAGAGATCTGCCCATTTATAGTAATTTGTAATTGTAAATTCATATGTCTTTCCTCCAGATATACTGATATCTGAGCATATATGCTCAGAAGGGCATACTGTTTCATGATCTGTCTTTGGAAATTTCCCATAAATATAAAGTACCGAAGTGAATGCAGTACAAGCACAACTACATCAATGTGTTTCTTACATATTTTGGCAAATTACTAGGATCTGGTTATCAAATTTATGATGTTCTGCTCCTGTAATAAATAATCTGTGAACCCATTAAAGCTATGTTTCTCATGTGTCATTAACTACAATACACCAAGCACATGTGCAAGCATAATCTCCTTCCTAAAGCCAGATACTGTATATCAAACTTTGGATTTTCTATGTGGCCTGTTGTAGTATTCTTGGAACCCATGAAATGAAAATGTTTGCTACATATTTGAGACCCATAAAAGGTTGGGTTAATTTCTCCAAAAGTCAAATAAGTTTTCAACTCAACGGATTCATCTTTTTCATTCAGTGTCTCCTCCCATCACATCCAAATTAATCTGCCAATTACCAGCAAAAAGTAACCCCTGTTACTTTTTTACATATCTTACATATTTTTGCTAAAATGACATCTGGCAGTTTCAACCTACACTCACAAATATCAGACCAGTTTTACTCTCCTCTACCCTTCATAGAATCATGGAATCATAAAATATCTGGAATTGGAAGTAACATACAAGGCTTATGGAGTCCAATTCCACACAGACCACCCAAAATCCAAACCCTATGTCTGAGAGCATTGTTCAAACAGTCCTTGAATCATGGCAGCTTAGGGCTGTACCCACCACCCTCTGGTGCAGAACCTTTCCCCAGCTCCCACCTGATCCTCCCCTGATGCAGCTTCATGCCAGCCCTTCTGGTCCAATTGCTGGTCACCCTACCTATTTTACATCTACTAGCAGATAGCATTGTTTTCTTAGCATCCCACAGCAATTAATTTCCATCCAATTTTATGCCCTCTACCACCATAATTTCCTCTATCTCCTCCATAATAAATAAAACCACCTTGATGAAAAAAAAAAAAAAAAAGACAAAGATTCAGTGATTTGCTCATGGTTGCACTGGAGCTCTGTGATCAAAGCCTCTTGCACAAGTGCCAGTGCAGCAATGAACATCATCCTTCCTTCAGGCACTAAGCACATGTGCTTTTGCAGATGCTTGAGGTTTCAGCCAGAAGACAGTGCTCTTCCTGCCAGTAGCACCACCTCCCACTTCAAACACAGCAAGCTGCAGTTTGAAAAAAAGCTGGTAATTGTCATCACTGAGTCACCACTCAACAGCAAAAGTTGCATTCAGTCTTCCAAATATTCATTTCATCCTCTTGCCCACATTCAGTTGTGAATTTTCATTTTTGACAACATTTTTACCCTGTTCTGTTTCTGACAAAGCTCAGAGACGAAACATCCATGACATTACAGCCATCTTCATACTATTTACTAAATAATTCTTTTTTACATCCCTCGAAGTGTTTTCTTCATAGGGAACCAAGTATTCTTACAAATAAAATAAATGACATATGAAATGAAAGAAGTGCCCACTAAGTAAATGAAAGATCTCCTTTATTTTCAAAAACATACAGCTTTACAAGTTTAATGTGGAGTGCTGTGCTGTGCCAGATACATTTGGAAACCATCCCAACTATCACTTTGAAATCCTGCCTATTTAAGAGTTTTGGCAACTTCAATTGCAGGCACAAAAGCTTCAGCAAAACTGCTGTTTTAATGAGGCCAGCTCTGCCAGGAAGTGACAAAGCAGCCAATGCCATCTGTTTGCATCTACCCACATTTAATCTATTAATATGAGCCAAACTTGCAGTCATTAAGTATTGTTTTACTGGTATTATTATCTGGCCTAAAAATAAGCTATGGGTCTTAATCACTGCTGGAGTAACTCTACTGAAATCAGCATTGTTATATCAGGCATAAGTTTGACCCAATGCTTTTTTGGCCAGAAAATAAAATTGGAAAAATTCAGCTACATACGCTATGAATGCAAATGAACTTTGAATAAGAAGGTGAATGCTTTTGTTCAAATATACATTACAAGCTGAGAACTAACTACTCTTGTGGGTCACAGTGTCTCTATCCCAAATCTCTGTGGACTTACAATGCTTGGAATAAACGCAAGTAAAAAAGATGTTTCTATGTTACTGTGCTACTATTTAGTTTCTATACAGTTATCCAACATGCAGTAGCCAAATAAATCCAACTGGCTTATTTTCTATGCAAGCCTTAGGTCCCTCAAGGTATTTTTCCACACTTGCAAAACTTCAGGACATGCACTGATAAAACATGAATATGAGCACTTACAGTTTCCTTGTACTTCAATGCAAGATTTAAAACCACAAGGTGATTTCACACTCTAAAAAAGTATACTGCAGAGAAGTGTCTGCTTACATTCCATGATATCTGTCTACACATTAAGAATTGAGCATAAACTGTAGGATGCTGGAGCACTTCTTGGTCTCTGTTCTCAGTAGAAGCTCCAGCTATATCTCAGCTCTGATATAGGGCATACTATAGGCATAAATGTCCCTTCCCACCTCCTCATTTTATAATTTCTAGGAATACCCTACACATGGATTGAAAGGAAGCCAAAGCCAAACCCAGCGATGTGAAGTTGGTGATTATTTAATATCTTAAACAACAAAGCTGTCCCAGTCACAACTCTGAGCACCTTCCAAATGAGGAGACAACTAGAAGAGAAAATCCCATTTAAAAAATGATGAACTATCTGGAGAAAACAGCAAAGTATTTCAGGCTATCTTTCCTGGTTGGCAGCACAGCCATCCTTCCTGCTGGAATAGGTAGGCCTAGATGCAGGAACTTATTTCTTCCATTTTTGATGGTATGAGATTATATACTTGCAAAAGGAGACAGACACAGAATGTCTACGCGTTGTTAAATAAGTGCTAACATAAAATAGATACATTCAGAGCAAAGGAAGAGAAGTGCTAATCTTTTCAATATGTTTAAGATCTGAAACAGGCCATTTCTAGTGGATGGAGAAGGAAATTATCCTGGTTTTCCTCTTGCTTTCCATATTTATTCCTCAGGTGTTTCGTGACTTTATTTCTTATTTGTTCAAAAAACTGCTTATGATCACATACATCCTCTGTTTTAATGTCGTATTTTACTTTGTTTTGGGCAGCTTATGTTATAATCTCTGAGATTATATTAGATTTAGGGATTTCAGTTTGGTCTTCAGTGGCTCATATTTATATAAAATCTGATGCATACCATGGATCATAGGCCAAAAAATACATTACAGAAGACAGCATTTTGGTAAAAGTCCTGAGTGCTGGAGTACGTTAGCAGGCTAATCTATCATGGCTAAGAATTACTATATCCATAAGTCTATACGACACAAGCAGAATACTCTGGCCCCACTGAAATCATTCTGCTTTCACATCAGGGACACTTAGATTGTGTTACAACCTATTATCTGTGGCCTTTTTCTGGCAGTACCTGATGGCAGGCTCTGCAGCCTTGCTCAATTATTTTCAGTATTGCACCAATAGCCACAGAGAAGTTTGTTTTGTAAAGAGGTGGAGCAGCTTGATTGAAGTATCTATTTCAACCTCCTCTTTGCAAATACTGTATTCAGGATTTTTGATCACACTTCTTGGATGTAACAGACTTCTCTTTTTCTTAACACTGCTCCTTTTATCGTGCATGCCTGATTTTCAATCATTAGGATGCACCTGGGCTCAGACATTAAATTTTTTAGCATTTTCTTCCCTTTTAATGCCAAAGCTCACAGCAGCTTAGATATTTTAAGTTTCAGTGCATACTTCACATTTACTTAAGATATCAGTGTATCGTATGCTCAATTTGAAGACTGTTAAAAATTTCAGTGCTGATTACCCGTCAACACAAAGAGTTGCAGTTCACATGGTTATTACCTCAAGCACAGCTGGGGGATGACCATGAGGCACTGCTCCACAACTCTACTATGTGGTGAGTCTGCTCCATCAGCACTGGCTTAGTAGGGTAACTTTGAAGGCATAATTCTTTCTAACCCAACAAGAATGACAGAATTATAAAACTGTTTGAGTTGGAAGGGACCATTAAAGTTCATCTGGTCCAACTTCTCTGCAATGAAAAGGGATACCTACAGCTCCATTAGGTGCTCAGAACCACATCCAGCATATCTTGAGTGTCTCCAGGGACAGGGCAACCACCACCTCTCCGGGCAACCTATGCCAGTGAGTCACTACCCTTATTGAAAGGGTTTCTGGAGATATTCAAGACCTGTCTGGACACTTTCGTGGTCAAACTACTGTAGAGAACTTTTTTTCACAGAGGTTTGTACTCAACGATCCCCAGAGGTCCTTTCCAACCCCTATAGTTCTTTGATTATGTGATTCTGTGAAATACAGAACTTTCTCTCCAAATATAATAATAAATAAATGAATGAATAAATAAATAAATAAATAAATAGGAAAAAAAAGGCATTAAACCTAGGATCCAACAAGGTAACAACTTCTAAACAACGTCTGGTTTCTGTTCTCCAAATCTATCCCCATTCAGGAGTTCCTCCCCAGCACAGAGCTGGAATGCAGTGAATCAGCACCGCGCTGCAGACCACGCTTCAGCTGTCTTCCAATAAACTGTGCTTCAGCAGCCCCAGCAGTTCACAGTAGCAGCACTAATTTTTACCAGCTGAGGACTTTGAGGTTTTATCTCTTGTTTAGACTTTGGAACAGTTCTCCGTTCTCTGCCACCGGAGCATCCTCGACACAAAGGGCATTGCTGTGGGTTTTCCTATGGAGTATGGAGCACAGATTCCCAAGAAGCCAAGGGTGTTTGCAAGGAGCACAGTATGCCTTGTACCGCGACAGTGTGTGGCTCTGGTGACAAAGTGACATTTAATGCCTGCACTGGAGCACCTACCACATGGGCGCTACCGAAATGGATCTGGCCCCATGTGCCAGCTTTGCAAAAAAGAGCACTTTGTTTCTGCTCAGCATTGGCAAGCTCTTAGTCCTGGCTAATTTAACATTAAAGCTGCACTAGCTGCCTTAGATCCATATTGTCAAAGCCAGCTGGATATGCCAAAAAGTACAAAGAGAACAGCTTTTGCCTAAACAAATAATGCTGACTGTCACTTTGTATCAGGACTTAATCCTGTTAATGAGCCACAGGTGGGGCAATTTCCCTGATTGAATGCATTTTTCAGAGACCATTACCATTCACTTTACCACTTGCTGATAGCCATACGGTAAGTACAGTAATCCTGACCTCACTCTTAGTCAGCAGTTCATTATTTAGAGTGCCTTTTGCTTCCCATCCATTCAACCCCACTGTCTCTATCACAGGCATAAGGAAGCACCACTCTGGTTTATTGCAGGGGCTGCAAGCTGCATCAGGATTTGCACCAAGCTGCAGACCTGTATTTCTTGTTATTATAATGTTTTGGGGAGATGTCAGCCACTGTTACATAGGGTGCACTCTGTTGTGCTGAACAGTGGAAATTTCAGAGGATTAAATTAGCAGCAGTGAAAATGAGGCAAATTCCTTCTTCGCTTCAAGTCCTAGGATCTGACATCGTGCTGCACAGAAACAAGTCCATGATCTGGGAGAAGTTTAACACCTGATTAGATATGAAAATTAGTGTTGAAATGTGATTTGCATTATTAATAATACATTTCTGTTCATTCTTTTATTTTTCAAGTACACTGATGTGTTCAAGGCCAGGTTCGATGGGGCCCTGGGCAGCCTGGTCTAGTATTAGATATGGAGGTTGGTGGCCCTGCATGTGGCAGAGGGGTTGGAGCCTGATGATCCTTGGGGTTCCTTCCAACCCAAGTCATTTTATGATTCTATGATTTCTTTGTTGTTGCTATGTGACCCCAGTGTGTTTTCATGGATGTAGAAGCAACAAAAAAATCCTCTTCCTTGCTCCTATAAACAAATATTTGAATTCCAGTGCCTCTTTATACGAATGTTTATTTATATTTTTATGGATATGCAACCATGCAACCAAAAAAAGTGACATTCTGTCTCAGGAAAGCCCTACCCCACTAACCCCTGAAAAGCAGGCAGGTAGCTGCTATATAGAATCATAGCTTGAATCATTTGAATTGGAGGAGTCCCTTAGAGGCCATCTAGTCCAACTCCCCTCTATGAACAGGAACTCCTACAGCTCCATCAGGTTCTAGACTATAGATAAAAGATGGGATTGTGAACTTCCTTTTTCAGTGGCAATTGGGAAATGTGAAAAGCCCAGCTATTTTTCAAAAAACATGATGTTTATTTTGAAATCAGCTATCTTGGAAACTTAATTCTTTTCACTGAAAGTCACTTCTGCAGAAAAACAGTGCTAAGTACCAGAATGGTACCTACAGACCAAACTTCCAAACTATGATTCTATGATTGCCCACGCTATTTTGCAAGTAACCACCGTAAAAGTTTTGCTGCTCTTTTTTAAACTAAATGCAAGGGGAAAAAAAAGAGCTATTTCAGCTTAAAACAAGTGTGTCTTTGAGCACAGAAACTAGTAACAGGCTGGCCTCCATCAGATGGCCATCTCAGGCTTTGTTTGTTTTTGTCTGAGTTAAATTAGTCCTGCAGTGCTATTTCACTCTCATTAGACACCAGGAAGGCTACACAACGTAGCATTGAGCTGAAGGAAAAGTTCAGACAGAGTTCACATCTAATTATATGTTCCAGGTTCCCCATAGCAAGGAAACCTTGAGGTGAAGTGGATTCAAGCGTGCCTGATACAGCTGAGTCACACACTCTGGTGCCCAAACATTGTTGCATCTGCTGGGCTTCCCTCAGTGGTGAAATAACACCAATTAATATTAAATGTTTACTGAAAAATTGTTGAGAACTCTGTTATAAATGTCAGAGTTACACGTAACATAAATATTTATGACAGAGTAGCATAACTAGGCATAGCTGGGACCCCAAGGAAGGATGTACAGAGGTACTACCATTTGGTATATATATGTATATATATTGCTTTTCTAAATAATCTATAAAGTTAAAATATATTGTGATGTTTTGATGGGGTTTTTTTGTTAATGTTCACGCTAAATAAACAGCCCCAGACTATAAAGATATTTTCTGTACTGCCAACATAATGACATCAGACTTACAGAAAAGAATTCAGATGTAATCCTTACTAATTCTGAAATACAGAATCACAGAATCATAGAATTATTACAGTTGGAATAGACCCCTAAGATCCCCAAGTCCAACTGTCAACCCACCTGTCACCGTGCCACTAACAACGTCCCTCAGCTCCACAGGTACATTGTTCTTGAACACCTCCAGCAACAGTGACTCCACTACCTCTCTAGGCAGCCTGTTCCAGGGCATCACCACTCTTCTGGGAAGAAATGGTTCCTAATATCCAACCTGAATCTCCCTTTGTTCAAAATAAGGCCATTCCTTCTCATCCTATCAGTGCTACCTGGAAGAAGAGGCCGACCCACTCCTTTCTACAACTTCCTTTTAAGGAGTCACAGACAGCGATAAGGTCTCCCCTGAGCCTCCTCTTCTCCAAACTGACCAATCCCAGTTCCATCTGCCCCTCCCCACAAGACTTGTGCTCCAGACCCTTCGCAGCTCTGTTGCTCTTCTTTGTTGATTTCCCATTTATAAGAATCTGGTAGCCTTAAGCTTGACAGTTTATGGAATTATCTTCCAAAACTCAAGCATTTATCTCCTTTTTCAAACCACTAAAACCCTGACATGCATAGGAACAGCAAGCAGTGTTTCACCCAAATTTGACTTTATAGCAGTTGCTCCTTTCGTGCAGTGTGAAATTGATTGGTTGCTCTGTTTTAAAAATAATTACTGGCAGCAAGTAGTTATATTCCAGGCACCCCTGCCCAAAAAGCTTCACAAAGGATAAAACTGTGCAGATGGCCAGCATCACATCTCACTCCTGTCCCACTTGGTTGCATTTGCTTGCTGGAGCAAAGTCACTGCTGGGTGCTGGGCCCCTCAATGGCAAAGTCTGGCCTGTGGCCATTGACGTGGCATTGCTGGGAAATGTTAATGCACTATTTCAGGATCTGCTTCTTTCTGCTTAAAAGGAAAATGTAAGAGTTTCTATCCCCTGAGAAGTCACAACTTTCACTGCCTTGGGCTATAAAGAATGTGGATTAAACACTATGTAAAGTTGGGGAACACATATTGCTTTTACACTGGTATCTCATTAAAAGTGATCTATGCAGTAATATGGCATTGTAAAGGGAGTAATCAAACTGTTCAATACTGATGAATGGTAATTCGGTAAAGTAGGACATCGATTAGCGTACTGTGAGAAAGCTCTAAAGCACTCCACATAAACTTCAGGTTTTTTATGCAGAAGCAAATTAATTTTTGGAAACAGGCTGCATTTACAAATTTTGGAAACTATACGAAGCACAGCAGGGATTCCAGTTTATTGCCTAACAAAAGCTATTACTCTTTTAACAGTTCTGACAGGCACAGCTGAGTCTTACAAGATCTATTCTCCCCTCTCCAGTTCTGTTTTTCCCTCTCAAACAGTCTGTTGCCATATTAACGATCAATTGAGAAAATTTGCAGTTACCTTAGCAGTAAATTTTGGAGATCTGATTGTTTTATTTATATCTTCCTCAACTGAGGAAACTGTGCAAGGTTTAACCACTGCAAATGACAGCAAGCTTTACAATGTGTATGTGCTTCATACACAGGGCATGTATATTTGTGATGTTTATTTTATAGCTTTCATCTTTAGCAGTAATATTTGCAGTAAGTAAATGAGGTGAGTTTTAAGGGATAGTTTGGAACAAAGATTGTCCTAAGGGTGCTCAAGTTCTAGCAAGCTGAAATGTTGGCATGTATGAAAAATACCTATGAAGTCACCCTTTGGTCTGAATGACAGAGCTAGAGTGCTTAGAGAAGATTAGAAGATTTTACCACTGACAAGCTACAATAATTAGTAATAGGCTGTAGTAAACTCAGTCTGTGTGGTAGAGGAGGAGGAGTGCAAGGCACTGATACTCAAGGACTCCAAAGACATTTCCATGCCCCAGCATGGATTTGGCTTTTTGTCCCATCTACCCATTCCTACAGAGATGCCAAGAACTGCCATTGTCAGCCCATCCATAAGACTCAAAAATCCCTGTTCCTGAACTCTTTAAGTCTGCTGTCTCATCTGCTGTGCAAAAAGGCTCCAGGAATCTTCACATTATTATTAGCTGGCAGTGAATTACGGTGTGAAACAAGAGTGGCTGCAGCTGGGTTACAGCTTGCACAGCTCCCAGATTGAAGCTGAACTGGAAATGTGCAGCAGCTTTCCTCTAAATCCATAACCACAGCATCATGTTGGCAAGAGCAAGCAAAGGTACGGTTCCACCATGTCCACATGCATCCATAGCAGGGTACCAGTTACTGAGCCTCATACATGTCCTGCAAAATGGTAATTTGACAAAGAGTTTACTCTGGGTGTTTTTTTAACAGGGAGACAAGGCTGCACTACCCAGCACATTGTATGTGCCATGGGTTGTGAGAATACCCACTATGTTTAAAAAAAACCCTTAATATATGTAAAAGCTGCTTTACATTTCATTCACACATTTTCCACAAGAACTATTGAAAACCCTGACAAAGTGATATATGAGCAAATAAAATGTGAGTTTACTGCATAAGGCTCACACTGTTTCTCATACATTTTTTCTCAAAACCCACTGTGCCACCCAAATGTCATTGAGATGTGACTTTCCACACAGATATATAAATTGCAAGTTTTCAAAATACTGGGCTAAGGCTATTAAAACACACTGCTTTAAACTTGCACCAAAATCAGAGGATATGAAGGAAGCAGACAATTGGCAGAATGGGCCTTTCCGCTACATTTGTCAGTAAGACCTATAAGTTGGGAAAATGATGCTTTCTGGAAAATAGCACTAATGTATTTGCCGTGTGCTATGTTAGAAGGTTTTTAGTCTAACAGTCTGCAAACTTGGTAGTTCACACACAAACTGGAGTTGCTTTTTTTAGGTTTCTGTAAATATTTAATATATGGTGCTGTAGCATTACAAGGCTGTGTTGCTTTTATTCCAACACACGGTGTAGACTATTGGTATGCTGTGAAATGCTGTTAGGAATAACTGCTCTATGGCTGTGAAAATGTGCAATTCCCCTGCTTCACGATTGTTACTTATTCCTTAAACTATTTATTCCTTAAGTAGAAAAGCTGTAGAATTTGTAATTTGTAATGAATTTGTAAAAGATATGCTAGCCATTTCTATGCACTAAAGACATAGCAATAGAAGGGGAAATACAAATATAGAAAGCTAGAAATGCTCATTTCAGAGTTCACAGTGAACAGAACAGGAAAGAAAATCCAGATATGTGCATCTATTCCTAAAAACTTGACACCAAGGAATAGAAAGAGCAGAATCGTGACAAGAGGCATTCAATCAGCTCTTGTTTTGGCTGCCTTTGTTTCTCCCTTCTTTGAATATGCCTGGACCAGTCCACCACTGATGTCACATGGGCAACAGAAAGGACAATGTGCATGAGCAGGGAGAAAAGCTGAGTGAGACTGGAAGGTGGTTCTTTGCCCTGAAAAAGTTCCCCAGTGATCCAAACTGATTTTTTTTTTTCCTCCTCCCCTTACCCTGCCTTCCACCTCCCATCTAGTTTTTCCTGCTTCTCTCACCAATTCATAAAGCTCCCATGTTACAGACAGATGTGAACATAACAGCAAACACGTACAGAGCTGATCCCCTTTCAGGCCAGCTCTTGTTTCCAGATTGAGGTCAAAATCTAACTCAGACTGAACTGGGTAATCCCAAACGGCCCATCTGCTCCTTACTGTCATTCCACAAAGCCTTGTTTATCACCACCCGCTGTCACTACCAGCTCTCTGCCCTTCTGCCTATTTGAAATCAGTTGAGTTCAGAGGAACTGAAGGTGGTTGAAATGTCTTTTTCACTGTACTCTGCACAGCCAAATTCATAAAGACACAGATGCAGTCAGACCATCTCCAAAGTCAGCTTCTGTTTGGCTCAACACTGTGCTGGACAAGGATGTCAAACATGGCTGTAACATATGCTTGGTTAAAGTAGAGGCCAAAAAAAGCCTTTAGGAATGTCTACCAGGACTGATCTTCATTTTCCTCTTTTTGTTTTGTTTCCTCCAGATTCTTAGCATGGTGATAGATAGCCTTTGATCTTGTTATGGAGGCTGACCGGAAATGTGTTGTATGCCTTTCTTCCAAATGCTCTGTGCTGGTTAGCAAAAAGAAAAAGGAAAAAAAACACAAAAAAAACACAAAAACAAAACAAAACAAAAAAAAACCAACACCTAAACACTTGCATGGGGTAGAGTGCCAAAATTAAAGTGGATTATTTCAGCGATGTTGACTTTTTGCAGACCTTTTTTCTGCACGTGGGTCTTGGCAGCACTGCTGGATAAGTTTTAGAAGATTTCAAGGTGGACTGGGGTATAGAACAGCCCTCTTCCTGACTTTGGTAGGTTCTAAATAGGTGTAGAATAAGTCAGATCAGTGGGCTGTTGTTTTTTTTATGGGCAGAGCTCTGAAGGACCTTTCCCATGTTGTTTTCAGTTATGGAACAGAAACAGTTTTCCTATTTTGCAGATGGTACAGAGTAAACAACTTCATAACATTGCTTGTTTGCTGACTCCTAACTCTGAAAAGCATTCAATACTCATACCCATGTCCCTCCTCACCATCCCATGAAAGTTCCTTCTCTATCTTCTCAAGACAACCGACATCCTAGTCCCTACTATCTTCTTGTGAGTCCAGGACAAACATTCAGCATCTATCCATGGGACAAAGCATCAGTGCTGTAAACATAAATGACAGAAGTCTGACCAGAGGTCATGGGATTCACCAGCCAAAGGAGCCTTGAGCAGGAAATCACTAACCTTCTCCGTGAAGATTTTCAACCAGCCAAATCTTCTGCAAATCATGCAGTTTCCCTTGTAAAGTTTTGTAGCAGTCGATGGTGCTGGTGCTGCGCTCAATTTAGAATTGACATGAGAAGTGTCGTTCTTAAGAAGGATGTTTCTATCCTCATAGGAGAGATTGGTAGGAAGAGCTTGACACAACTGCACGTCTGACCATCAGCAACAGAACGTGCACCTTAGGGGCAGATTAAGCTGATCTGCAGACTGGCAGAACACGAGATTTCAAAACCAAGTAGCAGCAATTTCACATTTTAATTGGCACAATTGTAGAAAATGCTACTTGGCAAGTATCAAATATTATGCCTAACAGACTCAGCTTTTGTCTACCATAGACTTCTTTTATATTACTAAGCAATAAATACACATGATGTTACCTTATATGGTATAAATATCACCTTGTGAAAAAGATAAGTGATGACTGTGAAATGAAGTTGAAGCTGGCAACGATAATGCAAACAAGAGGCCAGCTTAAGCATCCATGGTGACCTTACTGCATGAATAATATGATTCTGACTAGTAATAAAATCTTTTCTTCATACACACATAAAACACCCTTGTGGTGAAATATATACACTCCTGTGTTCTCTCCCACAAAACTGCAAAAGAAAAATTAGTGCTATCCTACAAGTTAAAGCCAGAAAGCTTCAGACAGAAAGACTGAAAAGAATTCATGGATCACTCAGTCTGTGTTTTTCAAAGCTATACACCACGCTGTCTTCTCTCAGAAGTGTTGAGTAACCACTGTGAGGGTGCATTGACCCTATCCTCGTGAACTAGCACACTGCCAAAGTACTCTGCTCCATTTCCCAGTATTAGGTCTAACTAATTTCTTCCTTCAGACCACCGTTGTAACTCCACAAACATGACTAATCTCTGCTTCTATTATTTTTTCTGAAGTTTTTGAAATACTCGTCTGAATTACTGGTTTAACATTCAGTATAGTTTATTCAGTCCTCCTCTTTTGTTTCATATTCAGATGCTTTTCTGATATTTTATCTTCAGACTCAAACATCACTTTATTGCACTTCTTTGTATTATCTTTTGCTTTTCTATAAAAATCCCAAATTGTAAAAGCCAATATAAGTACTCCACTTACCCAAATGAGTGGTAGAACTAAATCTGTTTAGAGGTAAGTTAGCACCCTCTGGTGTATCAATAGTGTACTGCAAATTTTCTTTAAGATAAACGAGGGTAATTCATCTCCAAAGTGAGAAAATATCAGTGAAGATGGATACCTAGGACCTGAATACAGTGACTTTTGTGCTTACTGTCAGATGGAGGAAACTGTTGTGGTTTTGGCTGTTTTGTTTTGTTTTTAGTATATTCTTATATTTATATATTTTTAATTTGTTTTGGACTTCTTGTTTCATCTGAACTGGGATGCCTTGAATGTCACTCAAAGGCATTTCTGCTTGACATGTAGAGATGCTTTTGACTGTGATCCTGGGTGATGACTCCACAGTGAGATAAGATACGATAGAAAATTAAAGAAATTATAAATAATATCTTCTTGTGAGACAAACAAATAAAAAGCCATTGAGGGACACTTAGAATGGAAGATGGCAACAGTATTCTACTGGCCTCATTTTTTCAAGCTATTCTAGCTCATCTTCAAGTAGAGAACAGTTAGAACTTAGATAATTTGATTACTCTTTCACTCATTATATGTCTATGTTATTGTAAAATCAAGTCTTTCAAACAGAAAATTGCTTGAAAGGAAATTTGATTTGAAATCCCACTAAAAATTTTAAGAACATTGAGGAGGAGAAAATACACAAACTGTCCCATGGTAAAAAATTAAAGCAATTACGATTTAAGAACTTCACACTGAAATAAGTGAAATGTAGATCTGAGAATTGATGAAGAAGCTCCTGGTCCAGAGATGTTCACAAACCAATTATTTCTCAATCTATTTTATTCTCTTTCAAGTGGCATGCTTGAAGTTTGTGTAGTAAACAGCTAAGTAGGCAGCAAAAATGAAAAACACCTTTGTACTCTCTTTACTTTCTTTTAGGTCAAACAAAACATTTTAACCCAAAAGAAGTTGTATCATTCACTTGGTGGACTTAGTATCAAAAATATCCTATAGTTTTCCTATTTTTTAAATAGGGCTAAAGTTAGGCAAAAACGAAACTGTTATTCAGTCCAGCAAAATTTATCCAGACATACACAGTAATGGTGAGAATTTCAATGGAAGAGGTAGCAGCCTGGGACCTTCCAGACAGAGCATTCATTCACTGTTCTATGAGAGGAAAGGTAGTCTCTGGCATGATGTATCTCTTCAAACCAGTTCCTCCATTTCATTGCATTTTTGAGAAGACAGCATTGCTACCTAAATCAAATGATAAGCTTCTTGGAATGTTGTGTGTTACAAGTTCTGAAGAGTCTATTAGACTCTGATTACCCTCAAACCATACTCCTTACCGTGCAAACAAAAAGTAATCTCTTGAATAAGAACCCAAATTTGGATTTTGGAATCAAATGTGTATTTGATTTAATGTCTAACAGTAAAATATTTTTTGGACTGGGGTTCATCTGTACAGGCGCAACTATTTAAAATCAGTTCTGCTGCAGTTCAATGCATTTACAGGACGAAGAGCTCATTGAATATAAAAGCATTTTTTTTATCTTAACACTTCATTAACAAAGGCAATTTATTTTTACAATTCTTACAATATATTTTAAACCAAAATTCCTTTAAAAAGCCAGAATCTTTTGTAATCCTGCTTAAAGTTACTATAGATTTAACTGGCAAGTTCAGCAATGTTTTAGATACATTATTCATGCTGAATAATAGTTGTTTTATGCTACTTTGACATTTTATAGAAATTACAAACACTTTGATATCCAACAACAGTGCACAGCTTTTCAAAATGCTTATTGAACAAAATAAATCACAGATTTTTGCTTATCTTTCTGCTGTTTGTCCTCCAAAACTAGCTGATCCTAGAATAGGAATACAAACAGAAATATTTTAGTAAGTTCTAAAGAAAACTTTATTCATGTAAACCATTTGGGGAAGAAAGAAAGTAAAAATGAATAAAAGTTTAAAAAATAAGATATATTTTGATGATAATTTTTACAGTATTTTATGAATGCTCCTTTTTATTTACATAAAATATTTATCTTTCTGTTGAAGAATGTGTCCTATTCCAATTTCAGCTGCAGAAATGAAAGTTCAAAGTAAATATTGTTGTTCTGTCTGTGAACTAAATTAGCTTGAAAACATATAACTCAAAGAAAACCAGTACTTCAGTTCCATATAGCTGCTTATTTTAATAAGGTAGATTTTCTACTCTGTTTTTCTTATAGAACCTGCAAGGCTTATGCATTATTTCACACGCAGCAATTCCAGATTTAAAGCAGTTATGAGATATTCAAGTTCAGTAAGTATTCATAATTTGAGTATGAGAGAGTTTTTTAAAGCATGTAAATTAGTTTTCACTTATGATGTCACTTTTGCAATGCAAAGAATTAATCTGCCCCAGTGGAACTGCAGACTACACGTCTCTGGATTGGTCACTATGTGACTACACTTGCTAGCTTTATGCTAAACTCAACAGCACTCAATAATCATTACCCTGGAATAAGTCTCTTTTTTTTTTCTTTTGTCATGTGAGGATATTTATGTGGATGTCTTGTTGACAGCAAGGTCCATAAGAAATGTGGAGACAGAAAATCTCTCAAGTAAGGGAACAATATAAGGTCTGTAAAATTGATGGGCTTGGGAAGATCACTACTGAAGACTGTGATTGGGTAGCAAGTAATAATAAGATAAATGAATTTTGTATAGTTCAGAATATGGGAAAAACAGCTTGCAGATATGACTACAAGTATCATCTAAGCCTTTCCTCCCAAACTAAATGCATCTTCCTTTCTTTTCCTAATGCTCAGATCACTAACATTTCTTACCTTACAAATGCTGCAATTTCCTTTTGTGCTCCCTTTTTTTCTTCACTGAATATGGAGAGACATCCACTGTCACTCACTTTCTACAGCACTTCAGGTTTTTTTTGTACAGAAACTGTTTCCCATTTATTCCTTTTATTATAGACAGGTTTTTTTTCTGTCATTCTTACATGTCAGCTCAAATATTCTGCTTTATTAAGGAATTCCTGCTGATGATTTCAGTCTTGCTATGACTGCTACTGATTCACTACACTTGTGTCACTAAAGCTTTTCTATTATCTGCTCTTTACTTGAGACTACATGATTAGATTTGCCAAATTGTTTAGAATTTTACTAGAAAACAATGTGGAAATGATCAAATTTAAACCTCTTAAAATATTATTCTGGGTGAAGCAAGATACTTTGTTGCACTGAAGATTAAGGCTAAATATGGATCATAAGTATCAACATTTTCCACACATAGCAGGTAGCCTACTTTCAATTTGCAAATATCATTTTTATGTTGCATAATTTATTATTTACTCTTTTGCAGTAAATAAGTCATTCACAAGCATATATTACGCTGATTTTCTTTCAGGAAAAAGTGCTAAATGTTGTTATTTTCTCAGATACTTGCCTAAATGTTGTCTTTGTAGAATTCCAGAGATGGTGATTGGAGGTCTTGCTACAGATGACTGTGGTGAAGGTAACGTAAATTGATACAATGGAGGAGTTCTGAAATCAGAAGCAGACCATGATCCCCTCCTACTGCTTTGTGATCCAGATGGTGATACAAGTGAACATCCATTATGTGGTCGTCCTATAGGTGTGGATCTATTAATGAAAATTAGTAATGGATAAGATTTGAGACTGCTTTCACAGAACAAGAGACTTCAAAACCCTTTTAATTCCTATTGTTAATATCTTAACAGAAAATACAAAGTATTCTTGTGTTCTACAGATTCCTCATCAGATTTTTAGATATGATATCTATGTATAGTAAAAAGCAGAAGAAAAATGGTCTAATCCAAGAATCTGAGATGGAAAAGAAATATTCTATTGCATATATTTAAAATTTATGCTAAGGAGGCACATTGAGCTTGATTGTAGACTACAAGACTATCTTTTTCTGTAACCATTTTATATCTCTTTTATTGATAGTTATAGTTCTAAAAAATTAAGATATTTTCACTACTTAGATGAAAAACATTAAAAGACCCATGACTCACCCAATGAAGATGTTTGGCTTAATCAGAGAATAACTCTTGTGTAGATACTACATTTATATTCTTGCCTTGCAGAAGAGTTACTAAGCAGAGTGCTTATTCCACATTCTTAGTTGAAATTAACTACCCTTTGTATAAAAGCACCATGACTTCAGGTATTCATGGGTACAGGAACTCAGATTATCTCTGCACATTTTTGAAGAAAGTACTTTCAAAACATAATCTTCAAATAACATTAACTTTTGTATAGGTGATAGCTAGTAACCTATGCAAATGTTTCACAGTAACATTCCTTAAGATGTAAAATATAGCCTTTCAACGTACAGATTTATAAACACTAGGCAAGAGTTAAATTTCAGTGTCTCACAAGAGATTTAACAGCATTAAAAGGTTTTTAATTACCTTGAAGATACTGCTGTACTTTGACTTGACGTTATTCCAGATGACTGAGAACTTCTGTAGGACACACTACCTGTAAGAGTTACATTTTTTAGAACAGAGCCAAAATGAATTATCCTCTTTAATTAGGAGATCGTTTTGGAAAATATTATTAATGCCTTAATTGCATTATTTAGGACAAATTCACAATCAGTTTATTCAAGAATGAGAATCACTGCAAAATTACAATAGAAAATTATATATATGGGAATGGCTGATAAAATGAAGTTGTTGTGTCATTTCAGAAAGAATTAAAATAACTCTAAAAATAATAATTAAAAAAAAAACATTTAGAGTGATTTAGCTCAAACAAGACATTTACTGAAGTACACTGCATGTGGCTGCAGATGGATTCTCCTAACTGTTGAAGCCAGTTGTAAGATAAATCATATCATAGAATCATACAATGGCCTGGGTTCAAAAGGACCACAGTGATCATCCAATTCCAACCCCCTGCTATGTGCAGGGTCGCCAACCAGCAGACCAGGCTGCCCAGAGCCACATCCAGCCTGGCCTTGAATGCCTCCAGGGATGGGGCATCCACAGCCTCCTTGGGCAACCTGTTCCAGTGTCTCACCACCCTCTGGGTGGAAAACTTCTTCCTAATTTCTGACCTAAACCTCCCCTGTCTCAGTTTAAAACCATTCCCCCTTGTCCTATCACTATCCACCCTCGTAAACAGCCGTTCCCCTTCCTGTTTATACGCTCCCTTCAAGTACTGGAAGGCCACAATGAGGTCTCCTGAGAGCCCTCTCTTCTCCAAGCTAAACAAAGATTGCAGAGAATGGACTATTGCAGAACCGTGCTGAATGTAAGACTGAGAATAGGAGGGACACAGAAATGGCAGAGACCTGCAGAGCATTAGAAATTCTGGGAAACTCCTCACAAACAAACAATGCCTAAAGAAATCACACTATTTTCAATTGGCTGTCATTTATGTCTTATTTACACAAGACAGCCACCCAAGATCTTAACAGACAAAAGGGAAAGAAAGCACAGTTAGGTAAAATGTCTTCAACTTAAATATAGTGATAGCATGCCTAAAAAAAGAGAAGAAATTCTTCACCTAAATTCTTCATATTTACTTTTGTTTACAAAATAAGCTTTAATTTTGTTACAAAATATTTCTCTAACTTCAGTTTAGTTTCCTCCCTTCCCTCAAGTGATTTTTAACATAATATTTTGGACAATGTCAGTTTCTGGTAACTATATACAAACTAGCATAATCATGAAGGCCAGTGGAAGGCCAATAACACATAATTTAAGTATGTATGTTTTGTTCAACCACATCATTACTGTATTTTCTTTAGACATGTTGACTATGGTTGTGAATAAATCAGTAAATGTCACAAAAAAAAAATATTCAGAGAACAGAGGAGGTAAGTACTGGGAAAACTATTCCATTCATCATTTTTAACCATTTCCCATCTGCTGAATTCGATATGATGAATTCTTTACACCTCAACACAATTCACATTTTGACAGTGAAGTGCTAATGCAACAATTTTAATTTATTAATTCCCTTAAAGTGATACATTTTGTTCCATTAACAACTTTCTTCTCACATACCCATGCGTCCATCCTGCGGTGGAGTTATAACTGACAATCTTACTGGACCAGTCATTGTCTCAGGCTAAAAGAAAAATATAGTATTAATTACAGCGTATAAGTACATTCATTATTAATGTATTTTAAGCAAGAGTGTTACTGTTTGGAAGACTATAAACCTGAAGATTTCTGGCAGTCTCCACTTCAAAGCTTTTCATGGCACTAAAATGCAAAATCTCAGAACTAAGTTACAGTTTTTAGAGAGACAAAGTTTATAATGATTTAAAAGCTGTCTGGACATTGTTTGGGACAGCTGGTGGCCCTGCTTGAACAGAAGTTTGGAGAAGATGACCTCTAGAGGCCCATTCCAACCTCAGCTATTCTGTAATTCTGTGATACATGGAGAAAAGAATTCTAGAAGAATGGTGTTGAGGCTCATTTCTTTTTTATTCTGTTTTGGGGAACTTCTACTTAGCTGAAGTGAGTACGAATTGGTCTGAACTGGAGGCAGCCTGGTTTGCTGAAGAGAAAGGAAGTCAGGAGAGCAGTGATCTTTTTTCTACAGTATTAACGGGGTTGGAGAAACCAAAGATGTATATTTATAATTACACACACACACATACAGAAACTTACTTTCCTCATTGGTGAAGGTACAGGATCAACCTCCATTGACTCCATTCTTACAATAAATGTCAAAAGAAGTATGATATTGAAATTAAAAATAGCACATTCTTTATAATGACTAAAATTATGTAAAATTTACTAATAACAAAAAATGTAACACGTTATATATATGAGTATGCTGCACCTGTTCCAAAACTCACCATCAGCTGATACTGAGGTTGGTTTAGATATTTACCAAGAAATTTATTTTATATCATACTCACTCATTTGTCACTTGTCAACACTACAAGGGCATTTTGAATTATTATTTTTTTAATGAATAAATACAGATATCTTTTAGTTTGAGTGAGATGTATGTTCAATTTATTTAAAATTAAATAGGCATTGAATGCCTTGCTGAAGTTCATCCTATCTAAATAACTACAGTGTAAATATAGCTGTCTGTACAAGATCATTTATATATTCCCCTACAGTTAAAATTACAATTAATTACTCTGTCTGTACAGAACATCTCTAGAATAAGGTGCATCATGCCATCTAGTGAGTACAAAGGCAATCTATAAAACTAGCTATTATGTACTCTAGGATAGATATCCCCAGTTCCTCTATCCTAACACAGTTTGCAGAAACAAATAACAAATCAGAAAAAGATACTCATTTTAAACTCACTCTAAAAGACTTTGTTTGGGGTATAAGATATTACAACATTGTCATTCTTTAGATTTCCATTTAAAATTAAGGATTTGCACCTACGTTTCAGAAGTAGAAGGATGACTAAGTTGACGAGAATATGAGGAGTACCCATTCAGTCTTCTTGAAGGCACTGAAGTTATTAAAGAATTTTAAAAAATTAATATTAGAATATTGTTATGTCCACTAATATGCATTCCACTGTCAATATCTTAAACCAGTGTTTCTTACTGGAAAGTGGATTTCTGCTTGTACTGGCAAATGGCAGTTGAGTAGCTTGCTGAGGAGGTTTCATACTAAAAGTGAAAAAGAAACATGGATATAAACTGAAGGATGGTTTGGTTATCTCATATTTCTAGCTGGTGAATATCAAAGTACTTTTTATACATTAATAGCTGGTTTTAACACGACATTGTTTAACAGGAAGCAAAGTATGCAGTACATTTGAGCAGCTATTAAGTTTGTCTTTTCTATATAATGTCTACATTAGTCACTGCATGCTCAGTAGTATAAATTTAAGAAAACATTATGATCTTTAATGGTATGAGATTGTATGGAACAACATGGCCATTTCATGGAACAACATATTAAAATATAACAACTTATGATCTGCAACTGTGTCAAAAATCTTCATTTGCATGTATACATTTGCCCAACTTAAAAAAATCTGAATTTCAAAGGAAATATTGGCAGCTACGTAAAACTGATACTTCTGCCAATAATTGCACAAAGGAAGAACAGGTCTGCTGAGCATATGAGGAGATCCCTTAGGTCACACTGTCTTGATAGTATTCTGTGAGAATTCAAAAGAACTCTGTAGTTATTATAAGCAAGGTGCCAGTTATGTGAGATGCAGAGAAGTAAAAGGAGGCAGTGGATAAAAATATACAAGCTATGATAATCCCTCTAGCTTCCTTTATGGTGTTTTTCTTTTGGTTATATTACACCAAGGACCACAAGAAAGCATAACACGGTATTATTTGCATACCAGAGTCAAAAGAAAGTCTATACTAAAAATGGAAAACCAATACAAAAGTAAAGTAATAAAGATCAACAGTATTGTGCTATTAAATTGCTGTCTTCATGAACTGTCTTATCGAGGCTATTTCAGGATCCTTATTCACTGATAATCATAAATGTGATAAGATGGAGAAGGATTCCTTTGAAGAAGTGGAATCCATAGGGAGTAGAATATTTTAAATATACTCAAAGGACTCTAAAGAAGACCAAGCCTGTCAAAGTATTTTTCCAGAAGTTTTTGAAGACTTTTAGTGTAAGCACTGATTTGAATTTAAAAATAAAACAATTTTTTCCTTGGGGGGGGGGGGGCGGGGGGGGAGGGAGATGATCTGATGACAGAAATCACTTTTCATTCATTTTTGAAAAAAATACTTTTCTTCCATTTCTACAACATGAGAAAAAGGCAAAGAAAGCATTTTGAAATTGTTTTATCAATTAAATCTACTGTAATCTGATTACAAAAATCATTTACTTCTGCTGCATTAAACCTCTTACCATTGTATCTGATGGAGTTGTTGTCTTGCTTTCCTCAGAGATTCTTCCAGCTTTACTCTCTGTGACATAAAAATTTAAACAAGCTGTCTTTGTAAGATGTACAATTCCATTTTTACACTGCTAGCATTCCAAAGCATTGAAAGGTTGTGCTTTTTGGTTTTAATCTTAGATTATCACTGCCATTCCAGATTTACTATTAGATACAAGGGGCCAAGTCTGTAGCTGTTACATGGATACATTACCCAGACAGTCCTAAAAACATAAACTGCTTTTTAGCACCTACAGACTTTGTTTATCTTTTCTTAAGAAGCATAATACTGGATAAATGAACACTAAGAAAGTCATCTAAAATAGTTTTCTTCTATTTTTCTTTCCTACATCTGATTCCTATACTGATATACTAAGGTGCTTTCAATAATTCAACAGCAGTTCAAGCTAACCAGGGAGTTCTTTGTTGAGTGGAGGTTAGCAAATGTGATTCCAATCTACAAGAGGGGCAGGAAGGAGGACCCAGAGAATTACAGACATGTTAGATCTCAATCCCATGGCAGTTGGTGGAGTGGATCACCTTGTGTGCTATCACAGGACAAATGGGAGTGATCAGAAGCCAGAATGAATTTGAAAAAAGGCAGTTATGTCTGACTAACCTGATCTCCTTCTATGACAAGATAACCTGCTTACTAGGTGAGGGAAAGGGTATGAATTTTGTTTACCTCAGTTTCAGTAAAACATTTGACAATGTCTTAGGGTATTCTCCTGGAGAACCTGGCTGCTCATGGCTTGGCCAGGTATATGAGGGGATTGATCGAGTGCACCCTTTAATTTTGTAGATTCTAATAGATTAGGACAGGATTTTTGGATCTGCTTGAGGGTAGGAAGGCTTTGCAGAAGGAACTGGATAGGCTGCATAGATGGGTTGTGTTCAATTGCAGCCCCATGCAGCAGTGTAGACTAGGGGAAGAATGCCTGGAAAAGCTGCCTGGAGGAAAAAGACCTGGGAATGTTGAACATACAGCTGAAAATGAGTCAGCAGTGCACCAAGGTGGCCAAGCACAGATTGCTTCGGAAACATTGAGGCCAGCCTCTTTGTATGAGCCACTGTTGAGAATGCACCTCCAATACAGTGTTCAGTTTTTGGCCTCTCGTTACAAGAAGGATATGCAGTTGCTCAAGCATGGGTGCTCTCCAACCTAGATGATTCTACAGTTCCACAATACAAAAGTTATAGAGCATTTAATATGGGATTACCAGAAGAAGATACCAATAACAGCATTTCCAAAACACCAAGTACCATATGTCCATATTTTTATTCCTGATTCAAAATGTATTCAGTTCTTGGAAATATCTTTTTGTAGTAAGTTTACGTGAAGAGTATTTCTAATTGTGCTAGAGATATGACAAAAAAATCTCCATTAAAAAATGTTACCAGCTAGTAGAGTTCAAAGAACATTAAGTCAGTTCCCTATTACGTGCATTTTTAGGGTTATTCATTACATGATCATATATTACTTTTTATGGAGCATGTTAAAATTTATTCAACAGCTTCAATGCTGCATATGTATTTTATCCTTAATTTCCTGTGTGGCTTAAATTATTTATTACTTCACACTATTTATATTTTCATTTGAATTATAACTTTTGTGAACTTATCATGCTACTCAGAATATTTTTAAAATTCCTTTAACACGTTTCCTCCTTCATCTTTACAAGATCATACTATTTGTGGGAGGTATTGCATGTTATTACAGATGTGAAGCTTTGCAAAACATTTTAAAGACAAAATGTGGATGTAGGACCAGGTTTTTTAATACTTCTTATTTGTTTTTCCTAATTTAAGCCAGGTTTGATTAAGAGAGTGACCAGCACAGATATCAAGAACAGTGTACCTGCCACTCTCTAGAACTTATCATTTTAATACCAAAATGCTTTAAAGAAGTTAGACAACTATTCAGTTTTCAGCATTTCTGGGTTCCAGAAGAATACAGGTGTTAAGTTTTCAGGAATATAAACAAGTGTCCATACCACACATAACACACCTACACTCTGGGATCTGAAACTCGCAGAAAAAGCAACAAACTTTTATCTAGATCATGAGAGCTGTTGGTTGCATGTGACAAGGATGATGTACTGAAAGAAAGAAGGAGACCACAAACAAGATAGGCAAGCATGAGAATCCTTTTTGTGAGTTCTTCCCAGAAACCAGAGTCCATGCAGAGGAGGGTGGCAGGAAAAAGCATAGTATGATGTATCTGAGTTTTCCTCTGTCATTTCACACTTAGGACACACATGGAGTGTTGGTCCACCAGTAAGGACAGAAAGGAGACAATGCTGAAAAAGGATCCTAAGTATTCTAATAAACAGTGAATACATTTTGTAAAACATAAACAAAGTAATAAAGCAAACATAACAAACAAAAATAAGAAAATCACAGTTAGATTTACCTTTTCTCTTTGGTATGCTAGCAAATGTTTACGATTTTTTTCTTGAAATTCTGAAATCTAAAAATAAAATTTGACACAGTCATATCTAGCTTCAACTAATTACATTTATGCAACCTCACCAAAGAAGGCATATTTTTTTCTACTTTGATAAGCACTTAACATATCCTTAATATTACTGATTAAACCTTCTTCCAAAGAAAACATGCCATGTCCAAAATATTATTCAGATATAGAAAGTCTTAGAAAGATTAATTTAGTACAACCTACCCTAGAGTTGGCAGATTTATTTCATTGAATTTGTATTTTAACACTGTTCAATAATAATGTAAAGAAATTGGAAAGACAGTTTACTTGTAGTGTTTCTTATCCATTAGTGCTAAGCAAATACATAAAATTAATGGTAACATAAAAAGTAATGTGTCTTACTGGCAACTATAACTTGCCTTGTAAAACTGTCTTGTTAATTAAAAAATAATTGTTAGTCATGCTATCAGGTGATGTGTAAGCACTTCATGTTGTGTCCAGGTGAGGATCATAAACCATGACACGTTAATAATAAAGAGATGCAATCCAAGCAGGACAAGAGCTTGCTGAACAAATTACAATAGGCAGAAGCTTACTAATAAATCTTTCTTCTGACATATTAAGAGAAAGAAAATTTATAGAAAATATGCAGCCAAGAATACTCAGAGAAGAGAAACCCATAGTGGAGTAGGTAACTGAAATTGTTACTTTTGATTCACAGTGCAAGATCCTAGGAGGTTCCCAATGGATACTTATCAAAAGATGAGAAGTATCTCCTGAAGAACTGATAAAAGAAATATTCAGAAGGGAACAATCAGAATTCCTCACATACTAAATTTCTAATTAAAATTCTAATTAAGAATTTTCAATTCTTAAAAGCTAATAAGTAAGCAAGTAAAAAAAAATCAGTCAGATCATAGAACCATAGAACCTTTAGAGCTGGAAGGGAAAACTTTAAAGGCCACCTAGTCCAATTCCTCTGCAACGAACAGGGGGGATATTCACAGCTAGATCAGATTGCCCAGGGCCTGATAAGAGCCCCTGATCCTTAAAAGTCTCCAGGGACAGGGCATCCACCACATCTCTGGGCAACCTGTTCCAGTGCCTCACCACCTTTACTGTAAAAGACTTTTTCCTTACATCTAACTTAAACATACCTTCTTTAAGATTGAAATCATTTCCCCTTGTTCTACCACAACAGACCCTGCTAAAATGTCTGTCCCCTTCTTTCCTGTAGCCCCTCTTTAGATATTGAAAGGCCGCTATCAGGTCACCTCAAAGCATTCTCCAAATTTTTGGTTAAAAAACAACAATAGGCAACATCATCATTTCAGGGTCAACGTGTATGATGATACTGTATCCTGAGTCTTCTTACCATCTCAGAAAGGATATAGTAGCTCTGGAAACAATTCAGATAAATTAGAGGTATTAAATAGCAGCAATACAAAGAATGACTGAATCGATTACAAGTCTTCATTGCTGGCAAAGAGATAGCTGAAGATGGGGTATGCTAGCAGTCTAAAGCTAATGAATAGCACAGAGAACTTGGGAGTTGTTGCTTTTCCTCTTGTACAGGATGCAAGAAATCAAATGATAGCAAGAAATCAGATAGCAAGATAAAACATGCAAAAAAGGAAATAGTCATCACATTGCATACAACTTGCAGACATCCTATTATGTAATAGATGCTAAATATTCAGAAAACGACTTGAAAATTACAAGAAGAAAAGCTTTTGAAATCCATGGTACCATCTCTACCTTGAGAAATCCTTGTGCCATAAACTGCTTAACAGTAGGAGCCTGTTCTGAAGACAAATCACTACACAGGAGCCTTGTTCCCATATGCTCTCCTAAGCACAAGCTGTTGTGATTAATTACTAGACTATAAACTGTTTTCCTCTAGCATAGAACAAGCTTATTTTATGTCCTTTGATGCCAGTGGAAATTCTGACCAATTCTTGATTTTTTCCAGATTTTACATGGCCATTTATTTCCTATAGGTTATCTCAAACTACCAAAATAACAATCTTAAGCTTTCAAGATCATGTCCCTCATTTCTTTTCTTTGGCATTACAGAAGTTTGCATTCAGATGTAATCGATAATACAGACCTCTGGATTTGTTCAGTTTACAGAATAAACTACATGTCTTTCTACATGGTATGTCTCACATGACAGAGGAAGGCTTCTTGTTTACCTTGTGTCAGGAAGAGGATCGCTGTGAAAAAGGACTGTGCTCAACTTTGGAAAAGCTTGTGAAGTACAGCAAATCTGTAATCACCATTGTCAGTTAGGAGATTTCTAAGATGAAGAGAAAAGCTGATTTTCCCTTAATTTTCCCCTTATTATTTTTCTAGTGGATCAGTAAGCTCACTACAAGATCAAACAGGTACTGGCACAAAACAAACAAAAGTTGCAGGTCAATTCAGGAAGGATGCGTGACTTACAGTACAACCTAGAGTGGCTGAAGCCGCCAATGAAATGTTCCGTAAGAGACAAGGAGGAGAAATCTCAAAGCCAGGCTGAAGATATGGAGAAGGAGAAAAAGCAGTGGGAGCATATATGTATTCGTTTAACCCAAAAAGTTACTTAAGTTCATGGAGCAGAAACTAAGACTGAAGGAAGGGGTCCAGTCTGGATTTTATGGAAGGCGGAGAGGAAATATTTATTGAAATCTTTTCTTGTTTCTGATTTAAGAAACAGTCAGATCAGAGTATGGGGTTCTTTTTTCATTTTTTAGTAATCATATTGTTCTCATTTTTATTGTTCTTATTTTTAATAAATCTAGCTTTTGAGATCACAGATTTTCCTAAGTAGCTTACTCTGTTAAAGAAAAAAAGTAAAAAAAAAAAACAAGCAGCATTCATTTCAGAGCTTTTGCCAGCCTAGATTTTTACTATGTAACTGCATATTCCTAAAATTATTGTATATTATCTGGGACTGTTGAAGATTCTGGAAGATTTCATTTTTCATTTCATGGCATTGAAAGTGATTTTACATCATCAAAATAACCAGAACTAGTGGTCTGCAGAGAGATTTTGAAAACATAAGCAAAGGACATGATAAACAGTTTATGCTTTCTTAAGAACTTTAAAACTGTGAAATTAAAAAAACAAGGAGAATAACAGTCAAATAATGTAAGGCATTCATTCATGTATTTTTTCTACTTTCAAAAAAAGCAGTAGAAGTTTCTAATTATTTTACACAATTAAAAAGTTTTAAAGGTGATTCACCTGTGTTATTTCTTTTGAATATTTCTTGCACAGTGTGTCTATTCCCATGAACAGTGACTGAATTTCAGGACTTGTCTAGCAGGAAAATAAAGTATAGCAAGGTTAGTACCTTTTCTTGCAAGATCTATTATACAAAACATTTTATGAAATGTTCCTTAAAGTGAATAACATAGAATGTAGATAAATCAAAAATGGACAGATTAGGAGTAGGATAATACAGAAACTGAAAACAAGCTCAGTTTTATTTATTATATAAATTAAATATCTGGAAGGCTTTGTGATTTTTGTATAACTGCATTGCTCACACACTTATTGTAACAAAGACAGTAAAAATTTTCCAGAGGACATAAGAAACTACAAACAAAATATATCCCCAAAACAATTACACTGGCTATAGTGCTAGGCTAAAATATTACAGACTGGCAGTAATCAGTGATCACAGTTCAAGCTCCTTCACCTGAGAACCTTACCTGATTTCTAACGTAACTGCAAATAGCTTTTCAAAATGAAAAATCTAGTCTAAGTAAATAAATAAAACATCTATTTTTTAAACTGGAAGCAAAAACCATACTGACACATTTACTGGTAAGACAAGATATAAGCAGAAAATAGACATTTGTTATGTAAGGAATCACCTTTCAAAAACCAGTAAAAGAGCACTAAAACCATTGCCAGCAAAATAGAAATTAATACTTCAAGTTCTGCAGAGTCTCCGAAAGTTTAAAGATTTGAAAAATGAAAGAAAGATGGATTATTTAAATAAATAAGAAATAGGCCACCTATGAATGGATCAACATTTCTTCTGAGCTACCAAGAAATTAGATAAGTGCTATCACTTAAATTGGAAATATTACATTGAAATAACAAAAGAAGGAAGCTTTCCTCCATGTGGGAATGCACAAACATATATAGAGACAACATTTTTATCTACTCCAGAAATAGTATAACACTGGTCAGATAACCATGAGTAGATAACAGCTTCGTTTCCCAAACCTGCCTTCAGTGTGTATTCTATATATTTTTTTTACAATACGTAGAAGTGAGTCTCATGTATATGAGAAATCATTATGTGAGAAGTTAAAGTAATAACTTCAATTTGCTGCAGATTTTTATCTTTTGTTTCCCATGTCCTGATATCTGTACAGCCATGTCCTGTACCGCAATCCAGCTGAGCAGGGATGGCATGCACACACTGTTACTCCAACACTGTGCATGTGGCTGCCAAATGTACTTCTGCTTACTGATAAGATGAACTTGCATTTCTCTCAGCAGGGGAACTAAACTGCTTCTCCTTGTTTTCCCCAGCTACCAATTTTCAAAGACAGGAGGAAATAAATAGTATTTGAATATCCTCTGCCCTTTGAATTTGGTTGACATTAGCCAAAGCATTCAAAAAGTTCCACCTGGTGAACAGACAGAATGAGAAAGAAAAAAGCTAACAGAGCAGTGGTACAGTCTAACCTATCTAAGGAATTAGAGTAAATAAAAAACAAACATGACAAAGTATCAGTGAAAATATATTTGAAGTCTTTAAGATGTATTCATAGGGGACGGCACTAGAAATTTATTTAGAGTTCTGGCAGAGCAACAGCTTTGGTTTGAGTCTCTGTTTGATCCCGAAAGAAATAAAAATAAACTTTGTTGCTGATTTGTAAACTCTTTAAAATGAAGGACTGTAGAAAACATTTTAAATATTATTTGTTGCATGGAGGAGTAGCAGATGTTAACAAGATAGTCTGAAATCATGAACAGTGAGATTTTGTTTTATCAGAAAGCTTAATGATCCTCTTGGAAAGAGCAAGTGAGGACCATAGGAGGAAAGTAGAAAGGTGACTGGCATGCACTGATGTAAAGATAAGAATATTTAATGTATGGATGTTGATTACAGCAATATACAATTTAGTGAGGACTTTTAACACATTTACAAGACTTCCTACTCATTGAGAATGCCATAGCACAAGCATAGAAAGGTTTCCAGATATATTTCCACCCAGATCCCTAAATTATACAGCCTTAAGACTTTTTTCTATGCATCTTTAATTAACATTCCAATCATTTTATCTGTTCTTAATCAAGGCTAAGTAATCATCATTAATGTCTTTTTTTAAAGAATATGGTAATTTGCCTCCTTTCTGTCCTCCAGAGCAATGGCAGGTTCTAATGAAACACCCATTGCATTTTTTAATTTCCTTCAGTATATTTAAATTACATTATCAAGTTGAAATGCTGCAATTTAACACAGATCTAACTCAGAATTTAGCTTTGTTTTGAGCAAGAGGCTGGACAAGATGACCTCCAGAGTCCTCTAACAACCTAAATTATTCTATGAGTGAAATTGATAATAAAACTTACATCTAAGTAAGCCGATAATGAAGGCTTATTAAAATGCCTCTTTTTGAGGTTCTCTGCATTTCTTTTCTGGTTTATTTGATTGTTTTTTCTTGTTGATTGTTCTTCTGTTCATTGTTCTTTCTAATTATATTGGCATTTGACTCTTTTGCTGCAATGGTTTACTTTTTGGTAGCATTGTCCTCTTCAGGTTTCAGTATTCATGTACATATCAGCTCAATTTTAAACACAGATAGAGAAATCATGCTTTTCTCCAAGGTCACCTCTTCATGGTTAGTCTCAAACTGTCCTCTAGTTCACATGCATTACTGCCTTATAGCTTTATATAACTGCTGTTTTAACTGTATTGAATGCCTTGAGTGCTTTTCTTCTACACTTCTAAGGCATTCTTGTCTCTTAGCCAGGTGTCACTCTAGGAAAATATGAATATTTTCAAAGCTCCCTTATGAAATCAGCTAAGTAGAAGATGGTTCTTGGAGAAACATCTTCTGGTTCCATGGGAGAAATGAGAAAATTAAATATTTCTAATGATTTCTTAAGAGAATTAAAAGCTATTCGTTGCCTTGTGAATAATTCTTATCAATAGTCCGTATCATTTAATATTCAGAGGGTCATGAGGAAAACAAGCTTAAGAGAAAATAAGGAGAAAAAGACCAATAAACTTGAAAACATCAATGAGCCAGCATGCAAATTTTCTTGAGTCACACAAATTAATTCATTACAGTTCACTTTCTCTGATGTACAAATATTTTTCATATTTAGATAGGTTACTGATGTTACAAAGTAGCCAGTCACATTTTTTGAAAATGCCTGAGTGATTTACAGTCCAATGGAATCAGAGGACATAAAAAGTCTATGTAGACTTTTCTTTGAAGATCTGTAAAACTAAAAGCAGTATAGTGCAAAAGAATTCAAGGCTACCAAGCTATCATCAATAAATATTCATGTCACAGTTGGCAAACGGAAGTATTTTGTAATGCAAATAATTTAGCTGTTAAACAAACCACAGATTAATGCAATATAATAATAGTACTAAAGCTCCATTTACCTCTTTTGAAAGGAATACTGTACGACAAGGAGTTCTGCAGATCAAACATTCATCTTTTTTGCCTGTAAGGTAAAGACAACTTAAAATATACATCAAGTGGAATAGATATTGTATACAATTTTAATAGAATTTGTTGCCTAAACCTGTGTTTTGAGCTTATAGAAGAAATGTGAATGTTATATAAGAAATTCAAATAAACAAGAATAAAGACTTCGAGTCTGCAGCCCAGTACACACAATTGTATGTGAATGTCATCACGTGTTAATCCTGCAAATCAGTATTCATGTAAATGATTTTATGAATATCATTAGTGTCACTGAATGCAGGTGACTTTTTGTTCCTTTGATTTAAATAGGACTAGTTGCCTGGTTTAATTAAGTGCATGCTTAAGTGCACTAATGAATTACAGCCAACCAGATATATGACTTTTCAGTTTGAGGTTTAGTTTTACTCTATAGATAAAATATATGAAACCTTAACTTCAAAGAATTAATAATTTCTCCTTGTTCTTCTTTTCTGTGAAAAAATTAATTACCTTTTAAATCCCTTTCTAAAACTTTATTACTTTTTAAATGTCTCTTTGATTATTTGCAAATGTATTAGCAACTACCTCTAGTAAATGCATATGACTACAATAAATTTGATAATTTTATTAGATGCTCCCTGTCTAAGAGTTCTAAAGATCAATGTTCTTAAGCATCTTTAAAGAGGATAACATTTCATTATCACTGAGTTCAGAAAAAAAATGGTGTTTCAGAGACTTTTTTTGCCAAATTATAATAACAACAGAAAGAGAACCCGTGATGCATGTTCAATCAGCCAGCATGTTATATTTATATCCTCTCTCTTCTATAGCAACAATGCAAAATCTTTTAGGCAAAAGACTTATTTTTAATTATGAAACGAAGATATACCACTTTTTCTGCTACACTTAATAAAAGTAAGGCATCTCATATGACCTAGAAGGGAAAAATATTAATGTCTGTTATTTTTCTCTTTTGAAAAGGAGCTTTTCTATTCCCCTATATTCTTTCCAGAGATCCTCATGGGAGAACACCACAGGATTCCCAAAATATGTCTCAGAAACTGAGCGTAGCACATAAGAGCTTCAAAACATCACCTACAATCCCCCTAACCCTCCTGAAATTTTTGTAGCATTTCACTGACAATACTGAGGTTTAAAATGTCCTCAGACTAGTAGCAAAGTCTATTCTGGAATTACAAATTCTTTATTTTTACAAACCGTTCTCTCACTAATGAAGATGCATGCCCTTTCCAAAATGAGACAGAGGAGATTTTTATCTTTTTTTTTTTTTTATAATGCAGGCATGGATCATAAGCATCTGGGCTCAATTTTTATTTAGATGTTTAAGGCTTGTTCTCAAAGTCAGATACCTCAGCCAGATTCATCTGGAAGCCTTCACAGGTTGCTTTTGCAAATTAATCAGTGGCAGCAATTGAAGAGGTTTATCAATAACAGGAGGCCAACAAAAGGAAAGGCTTTTCTTTTTTCCCCACACAGTGAGTGGAAAATGCTTATGGGGAAGGTAAAGATGTGCACGTCAGCAGTGCCTGGCTGGAGCAGAAAGCCTGGCCTGTGGCAGCCATTACCTTTTTGGAGGCAGAGCTCACAGATGACATGGCCACAGCTGGTGAAGATAAACCGTGGCGAGGCCTTGCGAGGCTCGCAGAAGCAGGAGTTGCAAAATACTCGGATGGCCATGGGGTGGAAAGGCAGAAGAGGCTTCAAGGAGTGTGAGGGTGAGGTGGACACCCACCCGCGAGGCCTACAGGCCTGCCTCTATCATGTCCATCTGTCCTGAGCCCTGAGCTGACAGCTGGCTGCACCCCTTCTCCACCCTCTGTGGAGAGCAGGGGGAAGAAGGATTTAACCCTCACTCCACAATAACAGGGGCTTTGCAGCCACTTGCCACCAAACCTGAGAGGGTGCCCACACAGAGGGTGCTCTCTGTGAGGTTTCCTCCCTCCTTCCACAGGTGACAGAGCCTCAGCAGGGCTCTGTGTGGGCGCTTCGCCATGAGTCCTCATCACAGACACACAGGCTGCATAGGAGCCTTAAGAAGTCTGTTGCCCCCAGAGAGCTGCGACTCAGCTTCTGCTCTCTACATTAGTTAGGAATCTTGAAGGACACCAAAAACATTTCACTGAAGCAGAGATATTAAATAAAAAAAATTCTAAGAAAGACTGAAGCGCTCTCTAGCTGAGATGTGAAGTCCCAGTGCTTGTTTGTGGTTAAACATAATACTGAAGAGTTTAATCATCTCTTCTGTGAGTTCTGACATGGTGCTTGCCCTTGGTTTAAAAGCATAATTGCATTTTAAGTGAGGTTATTTATATTTATTATTGGGGTGTATTAGGAGCCTTACACTAAATATCAGCCAAAGCCTGACCCTGTTGTTAAGATTTCTTCTTCAAATTCACATACCATATAGGTGTAACTCATGTTTCTTCTTTCGCAAAACCAAACATTTTGTTACAAGACATATTGTAAATGGGTACTCTATAGAAGTGAATTTAATAACGCTCACATATTGGTCATCTCAAGTGACAGTTCCCGAGGTATTGGAAATTTTAAATATAGGACGCATCTCAGAGAGTAGCTTTATAAGATTTTATAAAGACTTTATTATAAGATTTTATTTTAATTGATTTTGTCTGTAGAGCACTGTTTTTTATCTCTACTTTGTAACGATGGAGATTCTCGCATACATTTTCATACTGCGAAAGTAAACCTACTTAAAGGACAAGGTCATTCCTTGGTAATGAAAACAAAAGGTGAGAAGGAACATAGGTAAAAGAAAGAAGGCATTGCCTTTAGAATTTCTCAAGAGGTATTTCAGCTTGCAACTTTTAGACTAGAAAAGCAAAAAAAAGAGCAGGAAGACAAAATAGAGCACTCTTCTCTCAGAGTGCTCTTCAGAAAGCCTTCTTTACATGTTAAACAGGTGGGGAACTAGATCATGCCATCTCCTCCTGTTCTTACACTAATGCTGCTTTGTCAAGCTAATTATTTGAATTTTAAACCACAGCTTTTGACTCACGATTGCATGATACTGTAGTTACTCAGGTGGTTGTACAGAAACTAATCTAAATCGAGGCATACAGATGTATTCAACCAAGCTGCAGTAAGTGAAATGGTAATACTGCTAAGTTCATTAGACAGTCATGTTACAGATATTGAATAATTAAAATTAAACAATCATCAATACAGCATCAGAATGCAGAATTTAGCGTAAGAATACCTTAAAAGAAAATATATAGGCAAAATTTCAGTGTTTGCCAAGAAACCTATAACTTAGTCTATGTTGTCACTCTTCATAAAGGCTAAACATAAACTGTGGGAAAGGTCAGATCTCAACTCTGTAGCCTAATGTATAGGGCTTATTTAGGAGCAAAAATGAAGAGCAATTCCAAACAGTTTGTATGGATCTCCCTCTTCCATGCTAATTGATCACAATAGGTCCCACTGTCATGTAAATCTTTCAATACTTTAAAGAAAAATAATTACAATTACACCTGAGGAAAAGTTGGTATTGTGTTCAGTTCAAGATGCTCTCACCACAAGAAATATAATCGTTTGTCTTCCTACTAAGTCAGTCAGAGCTGAAACACTGATCTGTTCAAGACAGTAAAGAACAATATTACTAAACAAGTAGAGAATTTTAAAGTATTTGGAAACATCTTATTTAGATTTCTCTTTTAAATTTAACAATCCTGAATTGAGCTTGAACACTGCCTTAGACATTTAGTCTTTCTTTTAGATTTAGCTTCACATCTGTAGAGGAAAAGAAATTGATAGAAGGTGAGATTCAAGGATTAAAACTTAAGGCCAGATACATATAAATGGAGAAAAGAGAGTTAGAGTAAGAACTCTAGTAGAAGATGAGCCAAGCTTGAGAGTTTTATACGGTGTATTTTCTCAAAGATAACAGGGTTTCTTTGGATTTTAGGCATTAGATAGCAAGGAAATTTTGAATCTTTGTAAGACTTAAACAAGCTTCTTAGCTATAAAGAAATCTCTGAGAGATTTGATCTGCCAGATTCCGATAGAGACAAGGATTAATGTTTGTACAACAGCCCACCACAATATATTTCTGTTGGTTTGTTCACTTGTCTTCCGAAATTTTTCTTCACGTTCCTGAAGAAAAAAAGAAAAAAACATAATTATTACATACCAACCTCTGCATGTTACATACTACTATCCTATTAACTAGACATGCACCCCTCTTCTGCATAGTAGTAAGCATGTTTGGTTGGTTGGTTGGTTGGTTGTTTTTATAGATAAAAATGAACATTTCTTCTTATTTATATGTTGTTATATGTACAAATAAAAGCTAAGAAGCAAACGCACTTCTGTTCTGAAGCAGAAAGGCAATGTTTCCCTTGTTGCTAAAATACATTATTGTTATTTTGATACATTGATATATACTTATATCCCATAAATACATGCTTAAGACATTAGGTTTGCAGTCACTCCACACTGCAGTCAAGAAACTATTTGCAGCCGAATTTACTTTGTTAGGGAACTAGTTGATAAATTGTAAACACAATCTGATTGCCCGCATACATGTAGAAAAGTGAAGATAATGGGTGCAGTCTTGTTTGAAGGAGAGCCTTATCTGTAATGGAATGAGGATATATAAATCACATTCAGTCATTTCCTTAGCCATTGCAGTAAAGTTTACACACAAAGACCAGCATGGAAACAACATCTGGCAACACCATCCGCAATGGTACCTGCCACCTGCTCCACTGCTGTTATTGGCTCTGGCCAAGAAAACTATGTTTGGAAATTCCTTCTTTAAAACAACACCTGCTGTTATAACCATGAATTCATAGTGATTAATTACTTTTATACTGTTCTCCTTTACAGTTTAGAAATATTTTGTAAAGTAATGTGGGATGTTTGGGTTAAATTTGGGGTTTTTTTATGGCTTGGCAAAACATAATACTGCAATTAAATAATAAACCTCTCATTACTTAATAATTAATAAACCATTACATAATATTCTTTAATATTTATATTCAGGAACATACATACTCTTTCATAGTTTTGCTCTTTGGATATGTGATGAATTTGCTCAAGGAGATGTTCTATTCGAACATTAACTTTATTCACTTTGTCTTTGGCTTGAATAACAGCTTCATCCAGGAAATGTTCTCCAACTCTAATGTCCAAATGGATACGCTGAGAACAAAAAAACAATATTCTCATTACCGTGTCTTCTTGATTTCATAATTCCTTAAAAACAGCAGACAATTTCCTGTTACGCTCATTACAGAAAAATAGTTCTAAATGCTTATGGAAATCCTTCCTAAAGTAAGAATCAGATGGAATATGTAAAGTGTTTCTTAATTTCGTTTTAAAATTAACTATGCAAATTTTAAATCTTCCTTAATTATTTAGGACACTGTTTTATACTAGTACTGCTTTAACCATTATGAAAATATTTTCTATTCTCTGCTCAAATTAGTTTTTAAATGTTTTCTGAAATAATTCAATTTAAGATAGTGAAGCCATGCAATAGCATTAAGATAAGTAGTTTTGTGACAGTGTTTGTGTTAGTCAATCTCACATATTGATCTTTCTGAATCCAAACTGTTGTTGTTATTGACCAGAATCCTTCCAAATTCAAAGCACTTTGTAAACATTAAATCAATCTATAGTTATTAATTTTACTTCTTTATTCTTGAATTAGGTATCAGAATTGTCTTTTCATCATTTCATATTCATAATTATAAATATTTTATCTTTAATCGTGAGGAAATGTTGAATTTTCTACTAGAAATTAAACTTCTCATCCATTTTATAAGCCCTGAAGTTTGTATACAATCAACAGTATTACAACGAAGAATATTTAGGAAGTACACCTACCAGTTTACTTCCTGCAAATGCCACAAGTCTTGTGGAGTTTGATTGTAAACAGATAACATGCTCCCCAGATAGATAGGATGTAAATGAAAATGTTGCTGTTGGCCCATAAAGTTTTGACAAAATTACCTGTAATTTAGATACAATATATGTTGGATATGTATAATATAGATATTAATAAAATAATAAAAAGGAGCATTCTGAAATGAATGTAAAAATCACTCAATGAAAAATTACTCCTGAAAACATTGAATTTATCTGAGAGAATAATAAAGAATTTAATCTCATAGTAAACATTGAAATGCTATGAATGTCTGTAAGGTACAAAACCTAATGGTCTCTGAAGCATTTCAAGTTTGAAAACTAAGAAACTAAGACTTTGTTTAGGCATCGAGTTATTTGCCCTTTGGTGAAAAAGCTCAGGAGCTCATGGCAACACAAGCAGTTGCTATGCATGATGGATTTGTACAGCCTAGTAATCTAGTCTTTTATAGTTTGTTTTATTATTAGCCTTCCTGTCTGCTGCTCAAATACCATTTTGCTTCATTAGTGAATTTCCATTATTTTATAATCTGGCCTGTTTTCTCAGTTGTAGCTTACTAGTCTTTATGACATAGTTTTGCAGTTCTGGTACACATGCAAAAATTGTCCAAAAAACTACGAAGGATTCCGTATGTTTTTTCAAATATGCCATTTCTGTTTATTCTGATAACAATCATGAGGTGCTTACACATTTCAACATCAAAATACGGAGCTGGCTGATGGATTATGGATTTACTTTTTCCCCAAAACATCCGTATTTTTTGATAGTTTTGCCAGTATCAGAAGTCAACACATGAATCACACAGAAACATTCATAAAGAATATTTACCTCAGCAGTAGGAGTTGTAACAGTCACAAACATTCCTAAGCCAGGAGCAGAGTCAAGAAAGTCTTGTTTATGCATATCCCACTTCTGTACTTTGTAATTCCCTGAATAAAAACACAGATAAAAATCTGTTAAATAAAACATAGCTTAATATTAAACATCCTTATTGCTTTTTTCAGCAACAATATAAAGACAAATGATTAGCAATAAAATAATACATGTATTTCATGTACTTACAAATGAAACTGCTCAGGAGGCATTTTATAGCAGCGTGAAGTGCAATGAATTTTTACTACACTAGGAAATCTTAGAATACTAGAAAAAAGATTGATTAACAAGTGATACTTTTTTATTATTTCTAATGCTCTGGCAAGATCAGCATCCAGAGGACATGCTGAGACCACCAGAAGAGAAAGTATACTGTATTCAAATCACATTTTTTAAATTGTCTTTCATATTTATCACATTATTTGCAAAACCATTATATATTTATTTTGACTATCACCTTTCAATCTTACACTTCACGTGCTGTACATGCATTTAATATATTTGTGATATCCCAGATTGAATAGAACTTCAGTACATCTTGAATTGTTTTTTTCCAAAACACTGTTAATTAAAAAATTCTGATATGAATGGATCATAACATAATTTGAAGACTTTTTTCTATGTTGGGTCACTTAAGCTCTCTGGAAAACTTGCTTTATGTAATCTATACTCCAAATATGTGAGGACATGGTGGCTTGTCACTGTTGTAGGGACTTGTAGTGGGCCCTCTTTCTTGTCACTGTAGTTTTACCATATTCATCAGTCACATGTTTTTCTGTTAAATTCCAAACTAATTTTCATAGAACCATAGAATCACAAGGTTGGAAAAGACCTATTAGATCATCTAGTCCAACCGTTCTCATTACCACTGCTACCACAGATTTTATTATTGTATAGGTTAGATCATCATATAGCAAAGACAGGTACCTACCAGTTACCAGCGTGTCACTGGGAACATCTTCAATTACACATTTCTCTTCTCTTTCTCCACTATGAAAATACAAAGCAAGTGAAAAAGAAATGCAAAGGCTCATAAGAAATCCGATTAATTGGCTTTTCATTATTTTTATGTATCCCAGTTGTACTGCTTTTGAAGATAACTACAGAAGTATGTAGTCCTGTGGTTTTTCCTCATTTGCTGCTTATCAGTGTGTGTGTTTGAAAGAGAGAAAAAACTATGAGAAAATGCAGCTGGTGGTTACACATTTATAAATAACCACAGCGTGTTCTGTAGAATGAGATAACAAGAAAGCTTGTAAAATCTTTATTATTTCCCAGCAACTAGATTAAAATTTTATTTTATACACATACAGTAGTATGAAACTTGGAAGCATCTCTCAAGTACTTGAGACTGGTTCTCTATTAGCAATCGCACTGGCTATCTCTTTCCATAAAATGCTCAATGTAACTTATATATCTGATTCCTCTCCAGTGATAATGTGCTATAAAATTTCACTTCTCTGTTATTTAGAAATCTTGTAATTTGCAACCTAAATCATCATCATTGCAATATCTGTACATAAGTCATAGGGACTACATTAAAAGGCTGAAAGAAATAGGAAGTAAAGAACCTGAACAAAAAATGAATTTGAAACAATAATGGTTATGGTATAACAGAAAAAAAAGTATTGAATTAGCACTTTATCTAAATAAGATTATTTACTTAACTGTTTTTTCTTTGATACTGCGTAATAAATTCTCTGAAGAAAGTTGTATTGTAAATCAAATAGTTATTGAGATTTTTATTATTATCCTTTGTACCATTACAAACTAAACAATCTATATGGCTGATGACAAACTCAGTTACTACTCAAAATGAGGGAATATGCGGGCGTTTTACAGCACAAAGTACCCACCTTTGGGGTAATTTCCAGTTGGGAGGACCCAATTTTGAATTCAGTTTCCCATTCAGAAGATCCCTGTGCTCCTGATGCACTACTGATATACAAATCACATCTCATAGCCATCAGATCCTGAAGAGCCTCAAGAGTGAAGTTAGGACTTCATTACTACTTTAGCATTTATCCATCAGAATAAATTTCTGATGGAAATTCTGTTTTGATGGGATCAGAACAAATAAGAACAGATTGTTTAGAATCTGATTGCATAACGGGACTCTCCAGAACAGGGCGTTCTTGACTGACATGCACCTGCATAAATTCTCATGCCTTTCTGCACCTGCTAGAAGAACACGTTCGGCTTCAGATTGTGAATTACTTAAGCAAGAGCCCTTTTAGCTTTTTATTGACTTGAGATCTCTAAAAAAAAAAAAAAATGTTCCAGTGAGAACAAAAGCAAGGCGTACAAGGGGACATCATTTGGTCCTTTATCCAAACACATTTAGGATAGACACTTCCATACATAGGCTAGCGTATGCTACCATAGTAGGGCTGCTGGACTTCAATCAAACAAGGATAAATCAGTCTCCAGGCAACCAGCTGTGCAGTATATGAAGAGCTTTTTATTTCAGTCATTTAGAGTACCTGTAAATTATCATGGACAAAATTTCTTTCACACATCATATCCCATTAAACAGGATTCAGCTGATTTCAAGAGTGAAATTTTCTGAGTGCATTAGATATTGTCATGGAATAGTCTGAGTTATTTTATAGGTTGGATCAGATTTAATGTTCCCATAGCACTTCAATTAATTACCTGATATTGGCAGTATCCAGCACTGATATTTTTCAATATTAGCAAATGTCATATCTTTTGTTCATACCCATTTTATTATGCTGGGGACAGTCCTCATAGTGATGAGAAAGGCTGGCCTACACCTTCCCTCCTGTTCTAGAAGTTAGGAACTCACTAGTATCTGTGATTGTGCTTCGCTTCTGCAGCGTGGCTAGAACACTGGAGCTGTTCTGCAGTGAAGCCAAGACCACGCATCCCTATAATGATATTTAACAAAGGACACACACACTCCCCAGGAGCCATCCCAGTCCTTTTGGACTATCTGGAAGAACTAAATGTACAGTCCACCTAAGGCTTACATAGCCAGCATTTACACTACAGTATGTGAGAGATCTTTTCAGTTCAGTTCACCAATCACATCGGTCCCTCATGTATCCTCACTTATCACAAATATACTTTTTCCTAGTCAGTAAGCACCAAGGCTCTGGATGTCTGCAGAAAAGCAACATCCCACAAATAATAATAATAATAATAATAATAATAATAAATAAAATAAAATGTAGACTGCTTCAGATGGCATTGCTACTCATCAGAAAACAGAAAGATCAAATGTCCTTGAATTCCCTATGGTAGTGGACAAGCTTTACTCAGTCATGAGATACCCTATTGCACTATGGGTACTGAATTTGGTGTCCATGTGTTTTGTAGAACCACTGTTTAAGTCAGGGTGACTTTTTTGCTGCTACACTTACCTTTAACCATATCTTCTGTTGCTGCAAGAACGTCTGCTCAGACAGCGAACATGATTTTTCCTACATAACATTATTGCTTTAAAAAACTATATTTTGAAATCCATTTTAAGTTTATTCCCTAAGTGTTTTCTGAGATTAGTTTAACCCAGAAATTAATTTACCTATTTCCTCCCCTAAATCTTATGTGTTTAGGGCCATGTTATCTTGGCTGCCAGCCATCAGTAACACTGCACATAAGGGAAAAGTAAGGAAGAGATTCTCTGTGTTTCTTTGCTGTCTCAGAACTGTAAAGATAAATCTAAAGCTGTGCTCAAAGTACAAGTAACGAAGCAATCCCACACATATCCCTCTAATCAGTTTAATAAACATACATCATGAGAAATGCGTTCTATCATAAGAATAGTCTTCAGTAGAACTCACTGTGTCCAGTCTTGTCAAGAAATGTCCTTGTTCCCAGTATTTCTGACACTGAAATGTGTTGTCTTATTGTATATTTACTTCCTTTTCTATTCTATCTTCTCCCAAAAAAACTTTTGGCATCAGGAATTTGAGTAAATGCTGGGACTGCTCCAGTATTGCATCATATCCTATAAGGCTGAAATCCTCTATTCACACAGACAACTACAGATTGCAGATATTTTCTGCCTGTCTTATGTATGTTTTTCTGGAAATGCAAAGAACCAAAACTCCAGTGTTTAGAGAACTTCTAGAAAAATACTACTAATACCTTGCACTTCAGCAAAACCTTATGGGAGTTTAGTCTAAAAGCAGTTGATGTGTCAATTTGAATTTAGTTTCTGTCCTCAGAGCATATTTAAGTATATGCTTCTGTATTCTTAGATGGAGATAATTGTTTAACTATGCACTAAATAATGTAGAAACTGCTATTTTTAGCTCTAACAACTGTGCATTCATCAGGATTTCAGGACCAACTTAGATTAGCCTGATAATGTTTCAAATTCCCTTGGGAATTTGCAAGATTTATTTCCCTTTACATGTTTCTGCTCCACAGAGAATATAGGATGCTCTTGTAGTTGAAAATTCCAAAATGAACCTATGCAACCCACTGTCTCCTGTTCAGTACTTTAGCTTTAGTGTGTTTGTAGAATTGCAATGTGCTGTAAAAGTTTTGTGAGTTGACTGTAAATATCTTCTATTGAACAGTCTAATTTCAAAATTCGTTTCTTAGATAGTTGTCACAATTCTTTATGGGATACAGATCATCTTGATTTTATAATAAACATTTATATGAGCATTAAAGCTTGCCATCTGGAGTGTTTTCTGACATACCGTGTTTTGTTAGATATGTGTATACCTCTGTCTTAGATAGTATTAGAATCTCATTCAGTTTTCTCTTTGCAAAGTTTAGAGTGACACAAATAGCGACAAACACATTTAAAGAAACATGGACACATTTACTGCATACACGGAGAGAATTATATAATTTCTATTACAGCCAACAGTGCTAATGTCTTAAGAACTATTTTTCAGACAGTTGCCTCATTAGGGGCACACACCAACCATCAGTCAAGTCTGAAATCTCAGTTAAGCTTTTAAAGTTAAGTTTTTCTACTGCTATCCAAACTTCTGTTTTTTTTTTCTAGTAATTTTGTTGGCTGAGTGTCCTCATGGTAGATATTCTTCTCACTTTTGAAGGGAAAAAAAAAAAAAGACATTTTCATGTATTCATAAGCCTTAAGATGAGTTTACTCAGTCGTGTTATTGTCTTAGCCATACTGCAAAAAATCTGGTCACTCTGATTTACAGAAGTAGTTTCTGAAGAAAGGCAAGTAAAACATGTTTAGAAAGACAACAAAATAGCCAATAAATTATAATATACATAATTTAGAGAAAAAAATTAATTTCTAGGTATAAATAGTTGTAAATCAACAAATTACAGTATTTAAGAATGTTATTAGTTAAGATTTTTTGATTGAATGGTTTTCACATCTGAAGCAAAATCTTTCCAAATGTCTTCTTTTCTACCACTAGAGGGTACTCCAAGAACTTAGAGTGTATAACAGAGATTTATTTGGGTTTTCTGATCTGTAAATGATGAAGTACTGTTGTCATACTGAACCTTAAGAATGTAACACCCCAAAGTCTTGATACTAAACAGCAACTTTCAAAACCAGTCTAATATATCTTTTCAGCAAAATAGTGTGGCATACCTGAATTATAAGGAACACTGAATGACATGTACTTTAGGTTTAGTTACACTTATCTTACTTTTAAATTATCTAAATTATTATCTTTTCTTTATTTCAGACACAATTATCTGGTTCACATCCTGCTTCTTCTTCCAGACTTGGACAAGGAGTTCCATCATTAGCAGGGTGAAGAACTACAAAACGAGTTCTGATCTTGGTCCCTGTTTTTCTGCAAGGACCTCTGCAGAGACCCCAGGAAGACCACTGTGAAACTTCACAGTCCAGTGGTGTTTCTGGAAAATACACAATAAAAAGGTAACTGCAAAATTTTCTGCTGAAGGCAAATACATAGTTGGCAAAGCATTAAGGAATGATGATCAAGTAGAATCCTTTCTTATACAAAAATACATGTGATATTAATGAAATCCATATGTTGCCTTTTAAATAAAAACGTCTATTTTCAACTCCTAAATTCAAGGACATTGCTATTATTTTTACTGCAGCCAAGAGACTGTCAGAGGTATCACATCAATAGTGCAGCAGATTTTTTATTGAATTGAAAATGTAGCATTTTCATCCCAAAATGTTTTAAGTGATTACATTTAAAAAATATTGCATTCAAAAACACAGTGTCAATTTTATAATTTATTTGTCATTGAATTGCTTAGAAAAAACACTGGAATTAAAGTGGGCTTTTTTTTTTTTTTTTTTTATCTGGTTTATTTATGTACATTTCTGTTACTTTGGAGGGATATGTTGTTCCTGTACTTAGATCGGATTCCAGTTAACTCCTGTTCATTTAATTCTTGCTTCAGAAGCAAGGAAAGTTTCATTTTTTAATCAGGAAATCTTTTTTGGTACATGTCCTAGAGTTCCCTTTGCCAATAAAAGTTATTCTGTAACTAGAAGCCTTTTAATACTAAAAGTGTTTTCAATGTAGTTTTACTGCAATTAAAGAAATCAGAAACTCAAATATACTTTGCATAACATAAACTTCCACTGAAAATACCCATCATAAAAAGAAAAGGTGTTTATTCCTTAAGAGGCTAAATAAAAAACACTGCTGGTCACAGGAAATTGCATCAAATCTTTGTATTACAGCATTTGAGCATAAAACAGCTGTGCACAAGACCAGCTTTAAATGCTGTACTGAATATGTGACCTCTGGTATAAATTTCTGGTTTTACAATGGAACTGACTGCTTCTGTTACAATAATCGATTCTCATGCTTCTAACAGGAATGAGCAACATGGTTTGATCTCTGATAATTAGATGTGTCCTTTTGCTTCTGGAATATGTTTTTGATAAGACTGATTTACTGGTTAATATGCTGAAAAGTAGAGATACATGATTTAAAATGATTCCTGAAACACTGTACTTTGCATGAGTTGTATTACATTTATATGCTAAAATGTTCCTTTCATAGGTTGCAGGAAAGACGTAAGATTCATAGCACTCACTTCAAAATTGTCTTGTTTACTAATAGAAAAACATTTACTCAAACTTCGTAAAGAAATGTACTTACACAAGTATAAATTGTGCATTGTTAACTGCATGGAAAATGAACTTTATTTTAGCAATCATGAGGTGTCTTTAGACACAGCTAGACGTGTTAATCTTCAGACTTATTCTGGAGAAGCTCTTCTTGGAACATGATTTATATAAGGAATGCATTGGAGATTTAGCCCATACCTGTCTCTCAAATAGCATTTGGGATGTCAGTCTTATTCATAACCATTTCTGTTACGCTTTATAAAAAGTTACCATAAAAGTATAAAGGGAATAACTACATAGACACCAACTGCTATCTTTCACACTGAACAAATTTTCTTTTTATTATCCTCCAAACTATCTTGAGTCAGATGTTCCAATGCCACTCTACCTAAACAAGGTTATTTGCTAGTATTTTAAGGAAAGAAAAAAAGAGAGAATGATATTTTTATTTTCAAGATGTCTGTTACTATCACAAATATCTCCAGGGATGCATATAGTATGTACTATTTCTTCTGTTGCATCATCATGTAAGAACTTAAGCACGAGCATTTACTTACAAGTTGCAAAGAATCTGTGGAGTTTTTGATCAGTTTTATTCTGATCAATATTGTTTATTTGTCATAAAATTCACTGATCTATGGTGATACTAAGACTTGAGCAAGCTTCACTGTGGTACAACTCAAGTCTTTGAACCATAGCTCAAGCATGAAATCCATGCCTTATTTTTTCAGAGATTCTCTGTTATGTCAATTGGCTTGTTTTATTTCCCATGTGTGAGTGTGGAAACTATTGCAATGCAAATAGGAGAATATTCTACCTACTCACCTATTTCATCTACATCACCTACCAGAGTGCCACACATTTTTTGAATGAACAGAAATTACTCAATTGAGAAAATCACAGTGCCAATCACTTACCTGAGTATGTGTCAAGTATTTCATTGCTTTTAGCTGGCTGGTTAAGATGAGGTATAGGAAAACCCAACTGGTTTTTCTTTAATTTCACCATTGTTACTTGAGCAATAGGTGGCAAAATTTTGAGTTTGGGATAATAAAATGAGTTTGCTGGGTGGCTTGGAGAGGAACAAGTGATCTGTGAAACAAAAAGGGAACTTTGAAGAAACGCATCATTCTAGTAACAAATAACTGGAAAATCATGTTTATGCATTGTGTTGATTCCTTTTGGCAACTAAGAAAAAAAGGATTCTGTAAGCTCCAGCTCACAAAACTACTTCTGGTAATCCCAGATGGTTTGTGCAAAATACTTCTGAATTGGGCACAATGAATTGTGCCAACCTTTGGATGGAGGATTGGGATGGGAAGTACTAAAAACAGAGTAATGTTTGGAATGGTTTGTTGAGATACCATGGATGTTAATACAAGACAGAATACAAGAGTATTAAATAATAGTATTAAGTATGCTGTAGCAGATGTCATATGTGTACAGGAGGCCAGATGGATTGTTTTCCAGCTTCTCTGTTATTTGTCTCACTGCTCATTAGCACAGCATTTGGCTTTAAAGGAACTGACCTTAACAAAAATAGGGACAGAGTGCTTCCACTATTCAAAACTTTTGAATTAAGATGCTCTGTTTCCCACCACCCAAAAATGACAAAAGCAAAGAGCAAGCAAAAAAGACTGAAAGAAGAGTCACTGCAGTAGGAACAAAGATGTGTTCCATTTTTCCACTAGCTCCTTTCCCTCAAATGTAACAGACTCAGGTGTCAGCAACGTGTTCTAGGGAAAACTCCTCCCCACATGAGTATGTATAATTTCCTACTTGGACTTTTCCTGTTTGGATACATACCAATACCAATTTCTGGAAAATATTTTCATTTCCCTAGTTTTTTAAGAGTTGTTAAAAACAATCTTGGAATAATTATATTGGTGGAATGGGTCCCTTCTGACATAAGCCATTCAATGATTCTATGATATTCTACATAAATAAATGTAAGCCAGTTTTCATGATGCTGCTGTATTTACCCAATAAATTGGAATGATACAGGGAATGAACAAAAGCTATTAATAAATCCAGGTAGAGCAAGCATCAGTACTCTCAAATACTGAAATCAATTTCATGAGAGAATGTCGTGTGTAATTACAGGACAGTTAACTTTGAAGTGGGGGACTCAAAATACAGAGATACGGAGTTCTAATTTATTTGTGCACACCTACCTCTGTAACTGTGTCCTGTGGAATAGTGGCAAAATTTGGGGAGGAAAATGTGAAGCCACTGTCAGTTCCAGCATCGTATGGATATAGATCTACTGATATTTCTTCCATCCAGTGGTCGCCTTCACAGAGGTTTAGGCTGTCAATACCCACAAACCAGTCGGGACTTGGCACAATTCGTACAACAAATGAAACCTTATGAAATAAAACAACCCAGCATTACTTATGGCATTACTTGTTTTGAAATTCTCCAGTACTAGTCGTTGTAACTGTAACTTAACTCTTGAAATAAAAGGGCTTTTATATACTTCTGCTTTACAGAACCTCTTAAGAGCTCACCGAAATTTGACATGCTTTTTTTTTTTAAATAACATTTTTCATTATCATATTTCTACCAATGAGAACTCAAATATTTAACTTTGTGTGCTAGTGACATTAAAAAAAAAAAAGTTAAGGGTTAGTATGTATATTTACTTACTAATGGATGTCTTGAATGCACTTGTAATTCAGTGGAGGTTTGTCCTGTGCCACTGGAAATGGCAGGAGCAGAGAAGATTCCATGCACACTCTGAATTTTCTCTCCAGCTTCTTCTATTTCTTTCATTAATACCCATGCCTCACCCTTTTCAGCAAAATCACGTACACCATTGCTGGCATATTCATTTTTTTTCCACATGCTGTAGTCAGAACTATGAGTAACACCTATTTGAGTGAATACATTGCATGACAGAAAAGTCTGGTTTAGATTGTCCATATTTCTTCAGATACTCTTTTAATTTCTAAGGTTAAACAAATTTGTGTTTAAGCATGAGTGAACACTAAAACATTTGACTTATCACTGTTTATTTCAGCTGTAGCCAATTGAAAACAAATCAATTGAAAACAGTTGTAGATTTTTGAAAGCATTTTGAATATTTCAATTTCTGCAATTTATTCTTAATAACTTCAGCTATTTTCCTTCTTTTCACATTAGTTATATTAAAATCTACTATTGGAGAGAAAAAAAAAAAAGAAAAAGGAAAAAAAAAAAAAGACAGAGATCACAGTGATCAAGAGATTTATCTGATCTTAAAACTGTGCATTTTTCACTTACCTAGCATTGATGACCACTGTGCTGGGGGCCTATAAAGCGGGTACTGTTTGGGGAAGGCAGTCTGACTCCATTTCCCTGTGAAGATTATACTGTACTTTGCAAGTTCCTCTGCTGTGCAAATAGAGTCATCACCCAGAGGCAAGCTGCTGGCATAGCCTAGAATTGTTACAAGCAGCGTCCAGATAACTTTGCAGGAGCAGTAGACAAACATCAGGTTTTCCATTCCCTTCCACACGCAGAGAAAAAAAAAATGCAGACACATTAGTCACTCTAAGCTCAGAAAGGAATAAGAGTTACCTAATAAAATGTAACAAAGCATAAGTTTTAACAAGAAGAAAATTCATATCCCAAGCACCAAAATTGTTATGCTTCTAGAAACATACCAATATTTTCAGATTTGATATTTCCAGGCTATATGCTACAAATCTGTAACTGTACCTCGGACAAGTGTTTCTAATGAAAATAAAAATATCCTAACCTTGTTCATAGCACTACCTCTGAGAAAAATCTGTTTCTGATTTTCTTTTGAAACCTTATTAGAGACACATCTTGAATTAATTAGAGTAGCAACTGTTTCTGTGGAAAACATTAGTGGTATATTTATTCTTCTAAAGATTAAATTGCAGGTTACTTTGCCAAAAGACATGATTTATTTTAAATTTGTGTCCAACAAAGAATATTTTATGGCGTAACATTTAAAATCAAATACATTTAAAATATATATAAAGTACTTCTGGAACTGGTGCATAAAAAATACATTTAGATTGCTTCACACTGTTAAAGCTACAGAATTGTTAAAAAACAATATTTTTTTAAAAGTCGCTGTCAAAGGCTGTGCAAACTTTGTTTTTAAATTAATATGATAATTGCCTCAGACTGTTGAACTCCAGCAATTGTTTAAACCAACAGCCTTAAAACCTTACATTTAAATGCTTTTTTCTTTTGAGAAAACTATGCAAATAGAACTAAAGCACTAGTAGTATATTGATTGATAAAAAAGAGCTGTGAATACTCACTAAATATTTCCTCTGGAGCACTGGTAAGGGGAGAGCACCTGCTTTTGCTGGCAGCTGAGTTGGTCTGCAAGAGAAGACAGTAGGAGTCTTGCTATTTATGCCTGAAGAGGGTCCCTTTGGTCCAACAATTATTGTAATCTTTAGACTTTCCAGGTTTGCAGAAAACATGTCATCTTCTTGCTTGCAATCTTTTTGGACGGACTGCCAGAGGTTTCCTCTGTGTCAACTGGTTCAGGTTCCTACCAGAAGACTGTGATGTCGAATAGACGAAATGCTTTTAAAAAATACCTTGGATTCTTACTAATAGTTTGGATTTTCTGGTGACTTTACAGTTCTCTGTCCTTATTAATGCCTCTAAGCTATACAAATGAACTGATTCCAACACTGGAATAGCTCTAGCAAATACACTTTAAATGAGAAGCATGTTTTCTTGCAAGTTTTATTGTCTGACAGATGCTCCTTCCAAACATTTACAGAGAGCTTGCTCACTCTCACACACCATATGTATGTGTTCAAATAAAAAGGGTGAGGCAGCTAAAAAAGTCAAGAGGAAAAAAAGTTGCATTTCATAATTGCACATACTCACAGACTGTCTCCTGCAAATATGAATTAATTTAAAGTAGTACAGTGTATATTTTTGTGTTCTACAGTACCGTATGCTGGATGATGAAAGGGCTCTGTAACATTGTGGTTTCTTTGGAAAGAGTGGTTTTGGGAAGCACTGAGATTTTTCTTAGCTGTCTTCAGAGTAAAAAATCCCCAAATAAAAATCTCATTATTACAGTTAAATCATACGTCCTCTGCAACACTACTTACATATGTAATACTTACATATACTCACTACAATTATTTGAACTGCCTATGAAAAATTATGCTTCCTGCAGGGACCTAATTAAGAAATAATGTTAAATATTTATTTAAAATCATTTTCCTTAGCACCTTTTTAAAATACCCATAGGAAAAATAAGAGCTTTGTGCCATGCCTACATGGTTAACAAATGCTACTGTTGCTGATCAGCAAAGGAAATTAAGTTCAAAAGTTTACAATGAACCATGAGGAAAGTCTTGCATAGAGCCTTCCTTTGAAATTGTGAGGAATGTTGCTTAAGTACTTTCACAGACATCTAATAAGATGGTACAGCATAGGGAAAAGAAAAGAAAAACAAAACAAAACAAAAAACAATATAATAAAAAGCCTTGCTATTTTTCAGATGGAAATCCCAGGCCATCGTGGGAGTACAGTTTAAGTCAGATACTCTATCGTCCACCAGGAGGGGATTACCAACAAAGTTGTTTGAGTTCTCTGGCACTTTTATTCTCACATTATTCTCCTGGCAAAACACAATCCATTGGAAGTTTCAATATAGCTAGATTCAGCATCCACTATCCATGATTCATGTATATCTGAATAGATTATGGGAATTCTGAAGCAGGTTAGACCATTCAGGCATGGGTGTGTCCTTTATTTCCAAGACCTCTTTCTCTATTCTACATTCATGTCAGTGAAAATACCTACGCTTTCCATAGCTTAGTTCTGTTCCAGGAGCCATAGTCATCTAAGCAATACTGCTAAGAAACATTATGGATATTTCTACATCAGTTATTTGAGTGTTTGTTAGAGAGTGTTATGTGAATTACATCAAGTTTTAACCCTCCTAGGCACAGAATTGCAGATCCACAGATTCTTTAGGGAATTGAGTCTACTTACACAGATCAGGAGTGGGTGAGGTCCCCAGCCCCTGCAACCTGCTAGAGGAACAACAAAAAATCCCATAAACATTAATGTTGCACAGAGAACTGTTAAAATGGCTTAAGGGTATTACTATCCTTAAACTTCACTATGGTTTTGTTATTAATATCTTCAATCATCACAATTACTGAACCAGCTAAAAACACACATATTGACATATGCTGCAATACTTCCAGGAGAACACTTAAAATGAGAACAAAGCAACAACTCTGCATCTAGAACAGAACTATTTAATATATCCGACTAAATCTCTTCCTCTCGAGGAAAACTTGCTATCAAAAGTCACATCACCAAACTAGATCATTCTAGTTTTATGATTACAAGTTATGAATGTCTCCAGGAACAGAACAATAAATACATGCAGGCTGCATAATTTGGCTCAGATATGACAGGGAATGCTTTCTAAATGATGAAAGAAACTGAATCACTGGAAGTCATTAACTTGGAAAAATCATGAAGTTTTTAAGTACCGATTAGACAGACGTATCAAAAACAAAAAGTTAGTTGGTTCTCCCTTAGAATAGTAATGCATGATGCCTTGAACTGAGCACCTGAGATACCTTCCAGATCTATGTTCCTTCTTCTAGAGCTCCATTACTCCCATTTATTGAATTTATCAGCTTCTTCAAATCAGATATGTAATTAATGGAACACGACTGATGCAAGATCTTGTACTTTCCTACTTTTCTTCTGTTGGAATTATAGAGTTTGAAGTGTACTTTGAAGGTACTCAGAAAACAAAATGGATTCTAGTCCTCATGTTCACTGTCAGATTCTGATCCTGAATGGAGATTTTGTCCCTTACCATTCCTACAGTGAACTATTTCCTATTCATAATAAGGGCTCAGCTATGATAAAGTACTTAGGGAGGATTAAATCATTCAAAATCTCTATATATATTTTTTTAATTCCATAGTGAACTTGTTGGATAAAGTATAGAAAATCAAAATGTTATTTAATAATCTTACACACATATACATAAGCACTGTTGTCTTCCACCTCCATGGCTGGATGAGGGGAAAAGCAGAGAAAAAACACACCTAATTATGTCAGAAAATATCAACCTGAGGACTTCCAATCTTTTTTCTTTAAATAGAATCTGCTAAACCTAATCAGTTTCTGACACTGTAAAGGACGTCAGAACCCCAAATTCAGTATCTCATAGTTGGAGAAAATGAAAAAAAAAAAAAAAGAGAGAGACCAACTCCCCCCTCCCCCGGTAAAAAAAGAAAAAAAAGAAAAAGAAAAAAAAAAAGATTTCTACTCAATGAATGACATTCATGGCTGGGAAGCCACAGATGCCAAATTTCTGTGGGCCAGCAGTTGGAGAAAAAAATCGCTGTGGGATCAGAATCTATGCTTGCAGCTGAAAACACAGAGATGACTGGGGAAAAACCTTCCACTTTTAGAAACTATTTTCGCCCGTGTATAGAAATGGAGGTTTCTCTTTCTCTTTTACAGCAAAATAGCCTTTGTTTTTAAAGTCTGTGTTTTTCAGTTACATCCATTTTCCACTCATATACATGCCTCTATAGACCCTGAATGCTTGAGGGAGTAGGTTTATCTTATTCAAACATCAGTGCTGAAATTTGCCTTGTATTTCATTTTGCTTGTGTCTACGTGCAACTTTTGCTCTTTCCTGACAATAAGAAAACAGTCTTACAGTTTCTTCAGGCTTTCCCATGATTCAGTGGGTGAAAGACAGATAGTATAAAACAAAAGTTGTGTCCAATTAGTTTTTTTTTTTATAATGACATACAAAATAAAATCTTCTAAAATAGTCTGAGTTTCTGCTAACCCAAAATGGTTCATAAAATGAGAAAAAAAATCCCTGCTTAATTACAACATTACTTTTAATATCAATCAATTTGCCTAACCTTATTCAGAAAAGAAGCTCCAAAAATTTTGATTCTCTGTTTCTGAATTATTATCACACATTAAAATCACGCTAAAACAATTTCTATTTTCCTGGTAATTAGCATGTGTTCAACTTTGATATGTGCTGGTTATTTGACATGCTTATGAATAGCTATCATCTCTTTGTCTACCAAGAGAAACATAATATTATAGTACTTAATAAGGATTATACGCCCATACTTTCTCTCCTGCAGTTACCATGGATACAGATACGATTATGGACACTCAACAATGCCAAAAGGTTTACATACAGTCTACACCCTCTAAGTTGTAATATCTCAGTACCAGAGTGGTAAGCAGCAGAATATTTTGCTGTGTAGAAACTACAGTGTTGATTGGAAGATTTTATAAAACACATTCTTGTAGGAGAATAAACACTGTCAATACTGGTGTTGCAATAGCAGTTAAGGCAGCTTTTAATCTCAACTTATCTTTTGCAATAACGATTTTGTTTGCAGGATAAGGCACCTAAACTATGGAAGCACATATAAAATAGATAAGTAACATGCCACTATATGTATTGAAGGTCTATTCATTACAGTCAGTTAAATCTAGAGAACTATCCAGCTCACCCTTTTATACACACCTACATTTGACCAAATGAATGACTGATGAGTAGCTCTCTGGTCTCCATCAAGTGTATTGGTAGGCTCTCCATCAACCAGACACCTTGCTCACACGTAATCTACATGTAATTAACTGATTCAGACATCTCTATCTATTACTGAGTCTAAACTCAACTGGACTTTGTTACATGTTCTCACTGATAACTATAACCAAGGTTCAACTTGCTAGTAGTGAACTGCAAATTTTCTCTCTATTTTGAGTCTAGATACTCCTATTGCAAAGACATTGTGTTTTGCATTGGTTGGGTTTGGGTTTTGTTTGCTGTTGCAGTTTTTGTTTGTTTGCAAGTTTAATTCAGAACTCACTGAGAATTCAGACCAAGATAAGGAAAAATCCCAGATATATTGACTGCAATTACATATCAATAAGAAACAGTTCCAGCATTCTTGTCTTACCCACTTTTAATTGCTTCTACTACTGAAAAATCTAGTATGCAAGCCAGTACTAAATGACTAAATCAAGGTCACCTGTCAAAGTGACAAAAGACCATGCTGCCTTGGGGCTTCTTCCCCTGCACATATTGTGGTTTCACCCAAACTGTGTGGCAATAATAACCACTTCATCCATTCTATTTTCTGCATTGCAGATTTTTAGTTTCACTTTCTTTACATGAGTACAAAGATTCAGTGGCTACACACTGAACAACACAGAAGAACTGAGTTAATAACAAATACTTCTAAGTCAGCATTCAGACAAATAAATTCCTTCATGTGACTCACTGTTCTGAAGGAACACACCAGAAAAAGCTCCCAGCATAGAAGGGGACGGGAGAACCCAAGGCAGTAGCTATCGAGGTTTGATTTACATGGTTAGAGAGGCAGTTTGCTGCCTAGTTCCCAAGGTGTTCAACTTTTGTGGAAAGCCACCTTCACCAGCATTTTTGGTCCTCTTATCTATCATTTATCATGCTATCACAGAAGCTGTCTTCCACTGCATAAGCATCCTTCAGAAATCTTTTTCTCCTGTTTCACCATAATCCTTCAGACATAACTGACCATAGCTGGTGGTTCTTTATTCGCATAAGGGCTTATCAGTTGGAGCACTCTGATGATTTAATCATCAGGGTTGTCCAAACAATACTTCAATAACTTCTTATCTTCTTAGGAATAGAGTTATCTTGGCAACAATTAACATGACCAGAAACAATTTAAAGCCCCTCCCCTAACTTATCAGCTAAATCATGAATCGATGACCTCATTCCTATGGTTAATGCTCAGGATATGTATGGAGCAGTCTCACCGACCCTACACACTCATGTATCATCCCAGTCCTCACCCATTCAGACCACTGCATACCTGCAACAGCTGGCCTGGCCTGCCGCTGCCCATTTGGTTTCCAAAGGATCTGGCAACAGGATGTTGGAGCAGGAATTTGTGCCATTCTTATATCCACCAAAACTCCACAGATCGGGGAAAAAAAAAAAACAGCTTCTTTGATCTGCTCATCAGACTAGGATTTTGAGCTGTGGGATGAGGGCCAGCTTTCAAAGAACTGTGCTAATCTGTGGAGTGCCTGCACCAGCAGTGTTAGCTCACTAGACTGTACAGCATACATGACATAGCAGAACTCTGCAACAGGCTGAATATTTAGGAGATTCTAACCTTGTAGTTCTGACTCAGACACCTGTGGGAAAACTTGCTTTTAAATTTACTTTTGATATTTGCAAGAAAATCTCTTCTTCAAACAAAAGATGCTTTGAAGACAAAACCAAAGACATTTATCATACTACAGCTTAATTACAACACCAGACGGAATATTTTTGAGGCACTACATGCAAACAAAAAAAATAAATGTCTTAACTAATATACAACTTCATTTTTTTACTCATTTTTGGGGTTGGGTATACATGCTGTGTAGAAAAGCTCATGGTCACTACAATACAGTAGTTTTCCATTTGACTACTTGTTTAGCATATCAGTTTGGGGACTTTGTTCCACTCTTTGCAGTGCCTTCTTGAAGGCTTTGAAATGAGTCTGGATAAATATGAGCAGTACAATCTGATCTAGAAGTTGGCCCTAACATGAGTTAGAGGTGGGATTAGAGACATCTTGAGGTCCCTTATAATCTCAAGTATTCTATGATGCAATAATGCTTTTTTTTTTTTTTTCCTCTCAATCTTCATCCAATCCTTCAAGTAACAGCAAAAATCTGTCATTGTCTAATATTCTTAGAGGTTCTCTGTCCATCTGGGTTTTTCTCTCACAACACTGGGAATGCAGAAGCAAAATGGAGTCTTGTAAAGTAAGATGATGTAAGAAGACCTGAATATGCCAACTGATGGAGTACATTGCAGAAGCCCTTAATTTATCACCAACCAATCTCTGAAACTGGCGATACAAAAGCTAAATGCAGATGGTGAACACGAAGCTAATTAACTGACTGAAAGAGGATATCTGTTAGTTCAGAAACATCACTGTGCTAACAAAGTCATACTGCTTTGGAGTACTGAGAAAAACTCCACACAGCTCTGCACATTCATCAGTGATGGCATATTTCACAAAGTTGCTTGCGTACTTATGGAGGATCTCTGCATGGAATACAAATAATACTGCAGAGGGCAAAATGCATATCCACTGAGTTTTTTTATAGGAAAAGTCAAGCCTTTTGTAATCTTCCACACAATAAGCATCATCACAAAGATTTTTTTACAGTGTTTTATAAACATGTCATGAAGTCAACCCCTTCCAAATGGATACTTTTAATTCACAGCACTGCTACCATTTTGTTGAGGTAATCCAACACATCCGCATTTAAAATTCTTGAAATTGGGAGGGGAGGGTATCATAAAGTTTTGTTGCATATATAAATATCTGTTTGATAACTTGTTTATAAATACGACCAAATGCTTGGAAACAACCTTTCAACTAAACTGCCAGCTATGACTGCTGAAAAAACATAGATTTGATGACATGCACACACAAGAGCACAAAATGTCATAAAGATAGTAGAAATCAGGCCAAACAAGTCCGTAATACATAAGAGATTATTGTTTTTGACCATAGGCAGAAACAAACTTGCTCTTGTCCATAAATAAACTAAATAAACTGCTCTGTTCACTCTTTGGTTTTCAACAAAGGTAAGGAAAACATGGACAGTAAGAATTTTCTTTTCTGAATCAGTACTTATGCTATTATTGAAGAAAGTGAAATAATTTTTTAGAAATATTTTATTTTGAAACGGAAGAAAACTGCTCTTTAAATAAATTGTTATCTAATTTCTTGTCATTTCCAGTGCTGTTCCGGACTCCTGTTATTAATAATCATATATGTCTCAACAAAGAGCTTAAGACAAATTTACGTTTTTTCCATTATATTTTGCACTAGCTACAAATTAAGTATAAACTGATATTAATGTATATATTTCAGGAATCTATACTTCATTAACTTATTTGACATTTAAAACTAAATCAGTGTCAAGTGTCATGCTAGAAAGCACTGCATTGCTAGAAATGCTTAAATAGTTTTTTCATTATAAAGCATTGGTATAAATATGAATAAGCATCAACAGAAATATGCAACAGAAATATGAATAATCGGGATCTGACCTATTGTTTTAAAATATGTAAAATGCATATCATAATTTCTTTTGTAAATAGAAAACCCAGATCACATCTTAATTAACCAATGTGTATTGTGTTTGCAGGTTCGATTAAGTGTATTATTCCTCACTTCTTGTCCTAACCTCTCCTTAAAGTTACCATAAAGTTTACTGAATATATTGAAATTTACAAGTACTGAGGAACTGTTCTAGACACATCTTTGTAATTATGAGTTCCATGCAGCTTTTAAAGCAAATACAGTTTAGTGAAACTAAAGAACAAATAAGCACAGAACTGGGAGAGGATTTTAGTAATAATTTACATTCTTCCCTTTCTCAGTCTACACCTTCTGTTTATTATATGGACACTAATAACTCTATATGACAGTTATATGACACATTTCTAGCTGTCTCCAGAAATAACATTATAGAAAAAGCCAGACCAGTTAAAGTCTGAACTGTAAGTGTTGATTAATCAGCTAAATAATGAGTCTCATATTCTGTAATGAATACTCAGAAAAGCAACACGAACACTAATTTTGGGTGTATATAAGAGGCAGAACCATGTTCTTTAGTAATTATTTTAACTCAGCACACCTATGTGGTAGTCACAGAAATATAGTCCTAAACATTTTTTTGACAATATTGAATATTTAATCAATCATTTAACCAAAAAGAGTTCATCAATTTGTTTCATGGAATCATGAAACCAGTTGGAAGGGCATTTCTTTTTCCACCTTATTCAAGGCTGGGTTGTACCCCAACTAGGTAAGGCCAGCTTTGGCTGAGTCTTGGGAATGCACAAAGGATGGAGATTTCCACCACCTCCCTGGGTAACTAGCACTAACGTTGCATCAAAATCCTTGTGAAAAAGTTTTTCATTCCAAGCAATCTGAATTTTCCAAGGTGCTGGTTTCCAAGGAGACTGTTATCCCTACAACCTAATCTGCTGTTAACAATTGGAATTCTAGTTTTGCTGTCTTTGATGGAAAACATCCTTCAAGACAGTGTAGGCTGCTATTAAGATTGTCCTTACAATCCTCTTCGCTAAACCAGCTCAGCTCACTCAGATCTCCTCATATGCGATACACTTCAGTCTGGTCGCCTTGATAGACCTCTGTGAGATTCTTCAGCCTCTAAGCATCTTTCTTACTTTGGAAATCTCTGAACTGAGGGCACTAAGCTGTGTGACCTCACCAGTGTTTAGTAGAGGCTGTAACAACTTCCCTCAGCCTGCTGGCCTTGCAAATCCTGTTGTAGCCCAGTATGCATTTTGCTTTATTCATGATGTGAATATGCTTTTTGCTCCCATTCATCTCGATGTCCACAGTAATCCCTGGGTTCCTTTCACTGTGCTGCTATTCAACCCGTTTGTTCCCATCCTGAGCTGATGCATGGGATCATTTTGCCTAGGGGCAAAAATGTGGACTCCTTCTTGAACTTTTTAGGTTGGGATTTCTCATCAAGATTATGAAGGTGCCTGGAAAAATTTGTTGCTTGCCCACCCCACTGATTTAGTATTGCCCTCAAATTTACCAAGATACACTGTTTCATCAGGTGCTCTTTGTTTATAGCACACTATATTATGATGTAAGAAAAGACTTACCTTTTTCCAAGAGTGGATCCTCTGCCTTTTCTGGAAGTCCTGAATCTTGGACTTCTCCTTTTAAAAAGTCTTGAGTAGTTTCTACCAATACTGTGCAAAAAACATTTCTTTTGCATTTGTATCTCCTACTTTTCATGTTCACTGTTTCCAAAACTACATCAGCATTTGCCTTCCGTGCTGTTCTAATTCACAGACAGATGCCTTCATCTCAATAGTGATTTTGACAGTTCTCTTGGCTAAGTAACTTTTGGCAAATTTGGTTGTGTAAGCAGCCCTTACTTACTCTTACATAAGTCTCTCTCACAGCTTGTGTATAAAACAGAGACACTCAGATGCCAACATTGAGATTCACAGATGCATCGATTTGCCAAATTTTGGATCATCCCCAGCAACAATATCAATATTTTTTCCTCTAATAGTTAAAAACTGATATGAATGCATGCAGTCGCATCTTTTCACGTGCAGGTGAGCAGATCCTGTGACAGCATTACCTGACCTGCCTTTTTTCCCACCATAGTTAAATAACATAACTTTAGTACTTCTGAAGACAACAGTTTCTAAAATCTACTTTGAGCTGCATAGTAATTTACAAAGATAAGGCTGCACATATTATGTAAGGAACCCAAAAACATTATGGAAGAAATCCTGTCATTTCACAATTTCACATAATTTACACACTGTTGGGTTCTTCAAAAATGTGCTATCAAATACGATAAACCAGGCAATAAGAATTATTATTTTTACCAACTATTATTTTCCCTACACCAATCCCTTGGCATCTCAGCCAGCTAGTGTAATATAATGCAGACAAAGTAAAGTATGGTGCAACTTTGCTCAATAAATATCATGCAGGATGGTTATAGATTACAACTTCTGTAACATCTGGAGTTCAGTTCATGTTCCATAACACTGTCAGTTATCTCAAAACACGAAGGGAAAGAAGATAAAAGGGAAAGGTTGTTTGTTATGCTTTATGTTCAGTTTACACAGGGATCAGTGTTTTTTTATTGATAATTTGGTCCTGTAGTTTATGCATTTATTTTGCTGGATTGTACCAGGATTACCTCAGAATATAGGACAGCAGAGAACTTGGCCCACTGTATGTGGTCTCATGAGTCTGTGAATATGTAATGTTGAACCACAGAATTTATAAATTAATGATGTGATAAACAGAATGGAAAATACACTTTGTTTGCAATGTGGACTGTATGATAGATGCTTTCCTGGAGAGCTCAAATGTTCAATTTCAGCATCTCGAGATGGAAAAGCATGCAAAGATTGAGAGAAAGAGAAAACAGTATTGGAGTGTGCTCTTAGATCCCCTGCATTAACCAGAGCCGAGCTGTCAACACAAATTAGATCAAATTCAAGAGTTTGATCAGCAAGCTTGTTTTTCCATGTTTTCTAGTCCATTATAGTAGCTATTTGTCTCCTGCTACCAGTAGGACTGGCCGAATAAATTACTCTGGGGATATTTTACTAAAATTTCTATAGTCATTTCCAAATAAGGAAGAGAGGGCCTTCATCCCAGAAAGCTTATATGTAAACATTTGCGTGCATGAGGTTATGGTGCGATTCTGAGGAGGTCTGAGCCTCGAGGTAGTGCTCACCAATTATATCTGCAGAGAGAGCGTATCCCAAAACACTGAAGTGATCCTGATCTCTGCGTTTCCTTTGAGCACAGCAACCTCTTAAAATCAAGCAGATGTAGATCTTTTGGATGATGCAGTCTTAATAAAGTTTTTGAAAACAAATCTTTCCCCCTGTTTTCTATTTCCTTTCAGAATGAGTCCCTCCTTCCAGATGCTCTGGAGTCATCAATTTGCACTGCCTCCATGGGCCGCAGCAGCCTTCACACAGTCTCCCTCTGGGTCTCTAGGAATGTATCCTCTCCTTGACCTCTGAGACTTGGCTGTAGATCTGCTCCTCTGCTACAAGCAAGCCATGTGCTCTTTCAGGAGACTTTCAGTCTGCATGCAGGCACTGCAGTCTCCTCTCCCTCCCTCTGTCCACCTGACACAAACTGCCATAGCCAGGAAAAAGCAGAGGCAGCCTTTCTCAATACTATTCTGTCACACCCTTCTAAAACCAAACAGCATAAAGTAGAGGCTAAACAAGGAACAAAACACTCTGTCATAGAATCATAGAATCATTTGAGTTGGAAGGCCTTAAAGGCCATCTAATCCAATTCCCCTGCAATGAACAGGGACACTTACAGCTCCATCAGGTGCTCAGAGCCCCTCCAGCCTGACTTTGAGTGTCTTCAGGGATTGGGCATCCACCACCTCCCTGGGCAACCTGTGCCAGTGCCTCATCATGCTTATTGTAAAATACTTCTTATATCCTGTCTCAATATCCCCTCTTTTACTTTGAAACCACTTCCCCCCATCCTAACACAACAGATCCTGCTAGAGTTTGTATGTACCCTTACAGTCCCCCTTAACAAGCCCCCCCTCGTGATCTGTCATGAAGATGAGAAGCAGAAATAGGAAGAACTCTGTGCTCCTTGCAAAGGTTTTCTCTGCTTCCAGGTTTAGCAATGCACCCTGACCATTTTCCCACCTTGGGTGTGACCTGGGTGAGAACTAGGTTCACCTGCTCACTTTAGGCCCTGGTTTCTGATGGGAGCTGATCTAGAAAGGTTCAGGTTTATATTTTGCTCATATTCCAGAGTCTAGATTATGATACCATAGTCCAGAATGATGGTGATACAAAAATATACATATTAACATATTATCATAGAATCAGATAATGGCTTGGGCGGGAAGGGACCTCAGAGGTCATCTACTTCCAGCCCTTGTGCAATGGTCAGGGTTGCCAACTACTAAAAGAGGCACCACATCACACAGTCCAGGGCCCCATCTAACCTGGCCCTAAGCACCTCCAGGGGTGAGGCATCCACAATTCACTGAGCAGCCTGTGCACAGGCTTCACGACCATCTCAGTGAAAATTTTCCCCCAACATCCAATCTTAACATCCCATTTTTTAGTATAAAACCATTCCCTCTTCTCCTATCACTATCAGACCATGTAAAAAGTTGATTTCCCTCCTGCAAATTATGCAATACAGAAAAGAACAAATGGGTAGATGTTACAAACATAATTAAAATGTGTTCACCTCTTTATCTCACCCCTCTAGTTACTCTCAAAACTGTTGTCAAATAATTATCTACCCAGCTTATAATCCTGCTAACTGTTGTCATAGCATCCGAGTGTCTCCTAAGATTAAAAAAAGAAAGAAAAAAAACTGCACAAAATTAATTCCAATCTGTGCAGATAAAAACAAAGCGTAACATAAAAAGATTCTACTGCAGGAAAGCCCAGGGAAAGATGAGCTGTTGATGAATGTAGTTTTTTGGTAGGCTGGTGACATACTATACTGAGAGCTGTGGGTGCCCCAAACCTGGAGGTGCTCAAGGCCAGGTTGGATGGGGCCTAAGCTGGTGGAGGCAACCAGTCCATGGCAGGGGGTTGGGGCTGGGTGAGCTTTAAGTTCTCTTCCAATCCTGGACATTCTATGATTCTGTTATTCTATAGTATTTTATACAAGCCATCAGGACTCTAAGTTTTCCCTGAAAGTCAAAGGGAGAGAAAGGATGTGCATTAAGACATCAAGAAAGAAACCAGAAAAAAACCCTAAACACCTAATAAATACCTCATAACTGAGATTTTAGAATAAAATTAAATAAAATATAATTTTTTGGTCTAAAATCCATACAGATTTTTCCTCTTGATATACCAGTTTGTGACTCTATTCATTTAGTTGTTTTCAGTATCTGTTGTTCACTTCCTTTGTTTTTCACTCTGATGAAATATTTCAGGGCATGAAAAGGCTATTAAGGCAATAGTTGGTGTACCTTCCCTCATTTCCAGCATTCTTGAGTAATGTTGATTTGTATTTATCACTTAAGTATGTCAGTGTGACCGAAGTACTAGAAAAAAAGGGAGGAAAGATAAATAGCTTAGAAAATCCTGGACATCTGCAGATTTCACATCACATGGGCTGGTGTCTATTTCATTGTACAATGATGAAAAAAGTTCATTTCATATTTTGGAAAAAAATGAAACATTCAGGTAAGAAATATCAGTTCACAGAGCACCTGTCATATGTTTGTAACTTATCTTTGTAACATATGAGTGACAAAAGTTAATTCATTTAAAATAATGAACCAGCAGTTAGTGGATTAAGTAAATCCAGGAGATCTTTGAAGTATTTACCTGGCTGAGACTCTCATTCTTTAAAATTTCAATCTTTCTTTTATTACAAAGAAATACAAAGAATTTAATTTCAAAAAATCCTTTTACTGTACCCATATGCTTAGAATCCTTAAAATAAGACATTTCTTCTTTCATTTTCTCGTCATGTGGAAAATTAATGAAAATGAGTGTGCAGTGGATGGAAAATTATTGCTTTCTCTCATAAAATTGGCAAAGAGAGGTTCTAAATATTTACTAAAATAATCCTAGAATGTAGCAATTTTTACAAAGTTGGCCAGACGCAATGTATTTTGTCTTGTTAAACTGGCTAATCTTCCTTAAACTAAGTAACTCTCTTTTCAAATTAGTTTTAATTGTTCCTATCCAGTTTTTCAGTGAGCTACAAACTAGAAAGCAATCTTATTATACTCTTTAGATGGCCAAACTCGTTTGCTAATTCAGGCCAGGACATCTACATTCTTTTTCTTCTCTTTGCAGAGAGGAATTCAATTACTTAATAGGATTCTCAGGTGGCTTTGATTCTAGTAATCACTGAGTGAGTTTGCAACCACATTTTACCCCAACTCTGATCTTTTGAAGCAAATTTCCTGAAGCAAATTTCATTCCCATTTACTGTGCCTTCATTTGTATGGACTGGTGTTGGAGCATCGCACAAACTGGATTTTGGAATGAAATTAGTCAGAAGGTGAGCTTTAGCAAGGGTTCACTCTACAGGATAAGAGTAAAACTAGCCTGGCACTGAAGGCCCCTAAAATGCCATATATTTAGTATGAACACAGTTTCCAAATAGAATTAGACCTAACAAGATGCAGAACCCAATTCTGAAGTGTTTTAGGCACTTAAAAATCATGAAAAATACACATAGGAGTTAAGGATGTGATCCTCTTTGGGACTTAAGAAAATTTCATTAATTGCTTATCTGTATCTTTGACTGTCTAATCTTTTGAAATCCGAGCGTCATATTTCTGTGCTGCCATTCCAATTTCTCAAAATGAGGATAAATAATAATACCCAGTTTGACAGAGTCTGAGGAGGATAAATATATTAAAAACTGTGAGCTGCTCAAATCATAGAATAAGAGGTTTGTATAAGTCTGTGACACAGATTGCTTTCATATCACAGATCAAGGTTAAACAAAGGCTAAAGCTCTGCATGCATGATTTGCAAATGCAGTTATGCTAATAGTATGATGATCTTAATTAGATGATCAGCTGCATATCTGACTTTTGATAATAAGTCCTAATGTGACTTGCTAATCAATGTCAGATATGGGAATAGAATGTAGAATTTCTGACTTGCACTAATTGCTAAATCAAACTGCCTCTCTAATATCACCCTTCATTTCAAAATGCTCCGTCTACTGCTTGTACTCATACTGTGTGTTATTTGAACATTTGTAGATTAACAGACTGTTAAGACTAGAAGAATCCACTGCAGATATATTATCCAACTTCTTAGTTACACAGACCAAATAATTTCTTACCATCTCACATTGGGACATTATCACTTTTTCTTTTCACCAGAAGTTAATGTTGTCAGTCTTCATTTAGACTACAGAAGATTTTTTTCAAAGGTATCTAATTTTGATTTCAAGATTCCAAATGATGATCAATTTGTCACTTTCTATGAAAAGAAGTGTCAATTATTAATTGCCCTCAACATAGGGACGTGCTAAAAAATAAGGTCAAGTTCATCCTGCTTTTGAAAGTCACATTTAATTGCTAGTTTAAATATTTCTGACTTCTGCTTTCAGCCACGGTTATGTCTTGTTATAACTTTAACTACTAAATCAAAGATTTCTATGTATTAGAACACAGAACATACTATGAAGGAAAATTAATCATTGCAATCACATGGCTTAGTCCACTGTGAGAAATAGCTCAGATACCTTAAAAAAATATTATAATTATTTTAGCTTGAAATAGATTTTTAAATATAAATATGATTCATTTATCCATATTATAGACAATTCTTAAAAATAAAAAATTAGTAAAATAATAAATGAATAAATACATGAATAAATAAATAAAACTACTACTGTATTTGGATATAAAACGTGTTTTACAATAAGGGAATTGAGGCACTGGCAGAGGTTGCCCAGAGAGATGGTGGATGCCCCATCCTTGGAGACACTCAAGGTCAGGCTGGACAGGGCTCTGTGCACCTGATGGAGCTGTAGGTGTCTGTTCATTGTAGTGGAATTGGTCTAGATAGCCCTTACGGGTCCCTTCCAACTCAAACGATTCAATGATAAAAAGAAAAAGAAATAATCTTAAAGTGAAACTGAAGGACTTGCCTGTATTCAGTGTTCTCTCAAATGGACAATCCTTCTATTCTATGCCTGAAGATCAAGGGAGGAAAAAAAGAAATGAAGCACTTTCTTCTTCCTGAGATCACAGTGTTTATCTGTCAGCTGCTTCTTTGGAACAGCACATCAGAAAACCATCTTAGCAACTGGGATTCCCATTAATTAGCTCACTGAAATAAATACAGCTGTCAAAGCAAAATAGGGTATTGTGGGTTTTCCACACACAAGAAATCATTGCCCCTCCAACAGATGAGTGTTACAATTAATCAAACTGAAGAAGCACACGAAGCTGTTGTGACAAAAAATAGCAAATTTCATGGCAGTGCACTAATTCAATCTGTGTTTATATGAAAGTACTCCATGAAAAACTACCAAAATTTTACAAGCCTGACACATGTATAAAATTGCTACACATAGAAAATATTCATCTAAAACTGAAGAACAAACATTTAACCTACAGAAAAAAACAAACAAACAAAAAAAAAAACAACAGAAGAAAGTACTTTCCCTTTGCAGTGCAGAATATCACACCCAACAGTATACGTGCTATAGTTTCTGAAAAAAAGAATTAACTGTTATACTTGTATTTAACTTTTGCTAACTGAGTTGTTAATAGATTGTGGCCTAATTGTTACATGATATGTTGTTCTTTATCTTATGCACCGATTTACTGTAGGGAGGGGGAAATCAGCAAGATGTTTCTCATTTAAAAAGTGCATATTTTCTGCTGCAGCTGCAGCTTTGGCTTCATTTCATAGTTTGAACTCTCAAAGGGCATGGAAAGGAACAGTAACAGCCACTGTGGCCCAAACTTATCACCTCCTAAATAGAAAATGGAAAATATAGACAGGGTGAAAACATAATGTGATTTCTCCTCTAGTAAATAATTTTCGCTAGAGAGAAGTACATGTAGTTAGAAGAGTACACAGAAGTTACATAGTTAAGCCATTGCTAACGTACCAAATTCCAGACAATAAAATAAAATACGCTGCACTACTTTTGGAAATGTGCAATTTTCTTTGGATGCATTTCTGACCAGCTTCCTTTACACCAGGGGAACCTGGGTGATGCCATCCCACAAGAAGTATGAGCTGAAGTTCACCTCACAATGAGTTAGAAATCAGCCCTTTTCTTCTTTTGAAAATACACCCACCTATAAACACGCCATTCCATCTAGATACCAGCAATATTCATACTGTGGAATACTATCAGAACATCCATTTACCACAAACTTTTAAATCCTCACCTTAGATCTGCTCATAAATCCATTCAGCCTGGGTCTGGTGAAACAGAACCAGACAGTCCGAAATCCTGCCAGTTCTGCAAGACTGAACAAAATGATGATTTGCAGAACAAAAATAACTGCCAAAAGAAGATGTCTGTAGGAGAACTCTGAAAAGTGAGGAGGGGGAAAGTTTCTGTCTTTCTTTTCTCAAATGCAAGATTCCTTTCTCAGCATTTTTTCCTAATTAAAACAGATGAAAGAAAATAAATGTTAAAAACTTCACGAAACAAGATGCTACAAACACAGGGTTGGAAATGGAAAAGAATGAACCACAAATAAAATAGTCTTAATCACAGCTTTTAACTGTGTATTGGGATGTGCTCAGTGTTACAAGGTTAGTTTATAAATTGGAACAGAATAGAGTGAAATCATACATTAAATAATACATAAGCAACTAGAAAAGTAAATTCGTAAGATTTAGGAAATTAAAATTTTAACATTTTCAATAATGAAAGGTCAAAAATTTTTATTCAGAATAAAACCACTTTGTGTCCCATGTTAAAATATCTTGTAATTCCACTGATTAGTATTCTAGAGGAAACCTCTCTGTTGAATTTTCATTATGCTACAGTGAAAACATCCACATGCCTCCTATTAAGCTTGCAGTGCACCCTCAGCCAAACCAGAGAAGATCTGAATTACGTTCCTAATATTTACAATGTTAGAAGTAAAGCATACTTCAAAATGTGTATGTCTGAACACATGAAAAAGACGGTTAATCTCAAAATGCTACCTTCTGGAAAATCCTTAGGAGGCAGAAAAATTTCTGCAAGAATTAAACGGAATCATTTCTTATATAATTAAAATTCTGAAATCATTGCTTATTTACCCAATTTAACCTTGGTACTTAGTGCTAACAAAAGATGTAATATCTCCTTTGTCCACCCATTATAAACACACATCAAATTTGTGGAGGGAGCATCTGGCTTTAAGAGGCACTTACTTTGGAATGACAGACTCAGACATGTAATGAACTGAAGTGATACATTTTCATTTCTATTACTGGTCTTCACAATTATCATCAGTATCTCTATAGTGTGTTTTTCCTATTCTGCCAAACAAACCATATTTCTGTTAATTATATGGCTAAATTAGTCATTCCAAACTTAATACCTCCTAAAGCCATCAGCAGATGTTCCCTTTATAATCGTTGATGTCATTCTGTAAATGATTGAAAAGGAGACATGAAATGGAGTGCTCTATAAATGCTAACTTTGGCCTTCCTCTTATCTAACTTTAGCTCTCTCACAGCATAGCATCTGGCCTGCCTCAAACTGGCTGTCTCCGTAGTGATACTTCCAAAAGGAAACTCATCCTGCTCAAAAATACACAGAAGGGACAACCTCTTCACATTCGACATTGCCTATAGAGGCAGCTTATTCAGGTGAAACTTCGAAATACTAAACTGGTAAGACTGATGTTGTATTTTATCTAAATATTTGGTCAGATTTGGATCTGATCTTATATTTTATTGCGATCAGAAGCTTATCCAATCTTGCCAGAAGAAAAAGTGTAAGTAAATAAAGCTGCCTGCTTCCACTTGCACAAAATAACTTCCCAATAAAGTACCACAGATATATGAAGTCAGAGAGGAATACTGTCAGGCTGCTGATGCTTATTCTGAAGTTAATATCAGCCATAACAACGTCATCTCATTTATGAGATTTGATATGAGATAAATATTTATTACAATTCTTTTAAAAGATGGGGGGCACAAATGAAGCAGAAAGGCAGTAGAGGGAGAACAGTTTTTGGTGGCGGTTTAGTTGTGTCTTTAAGAATATCATATCTTTTCTATTGACTTCCTTGCTGCTTTGTCAATCTGTACAACAATTTACTACGCAATGAGTCTGCAGGAGAGAAAAAAAAATACTGTTTTCCCTCTAAATAGCTATCAGCATGTCCTTTCCCTATAAATCCTAGTGAGATCCCTGGTGGTGGCATAAATGTTAACAAACACAGAAAGTGATATGGAATAGCTCCATTTCCCCAGCATATTAAAACTACAGTTGTCAGCATTTAATGTCTCTGATATCCTTAACCCCCTACAAGTTGTAGAATTAGCTAAAGCTTTGCCTCCAGGTATCCCATCAGGATGCTCCAGTACAGAGATTTACATTCATTGTAACTCTCTAGGAGTAAAATATCTTTTTTGACATACTTAATGCGTCATAATAACTGCAAATTTATTGTATCAGGCATTAACCATTTTCTCCTTCATACATGCCTGGAGCAAAGAGGCAACATCACTATTACCATAAGTATGCTACACTGAATGAACAAATACGTAGAAGCCTTACTGCATGCCTCAATAATTTACATTATTTTTAAATGATATAATTTTAAAATATGTTCTTTTTAGAGTCATAAATGAGAATGGAACAGATGGTTAGAGCTTAAGTTAGACTAATTTGTCTATTAAAATACACTGCATTGCCAGCGAGTCTTCATTATAACAGTAACTCATTACAAGGGAGTTGTAATTTATTGGGTAGACTGAAAGGTATTGGACCTTTAGGAAAAGTTTACCATCTTAGAGGACTCAGTAGGAGAAGTGAACACAGATGAGTTTTTTAATGTAAGATTTTTGAGGAGGAAAAAAAGAAAAGCAAGAAAAAATTGCACTAAGATTTATGGTCTTTCAGACTTCCCAGCATTCCTAAATAGAAGGGATATTCACATGCACAAAAGACAAAAACTCTCTTAACATGACTTAATCATGAATTTCTTAGTTTTCTTAACTGTTTATAAACATACAAAATTACTCTTTCGCATAACAACGAGGAGATTTTTAAAAGTAATTACTCAGGAGCATATTGAATGAGCAAACGATGCATAGTGGAGTTCATTGTTGTATCATTCCGTGTTAAAAACTTATTTTAAAAGTTATGTGTTGTTTTCATGTTTTTTTTTTAAATACAAAAGCCCAGTAAAGCTGTTAATGTTTTCAGACCACATTACTATCAATTTTATGTTCATTATATATCTTTAGGGAAAGGGAATGAGTCGCAGGGGGGGCAAAAAGCACGCATGGGTTATAATAATTTCGGCTAATCCAAGCTAAACATAATATGAGAGAATTTAAGGGATTCTCTAAAATGAGAACCAGAGAACCATTAACACGCACTCCTGGCTAATTTCATATTCTCCATCTTGTTAAAGTGTACTACTTAATGAAACAATGTAAGATCAACTGGGACTAAAACAAGCGTGATTCTACATATACAGGCTAGCAAATAATATTAATACATCTTAATAGGACAAGAGGCAATAGCCCTAAGTTGTGCCAGAGGAGGTTCAGATGTGATAAGAAGAAAAACTTATTCTCAAAAGAAGTGGCACTGGCACAGGCTGCCCAGCATCACTTAAACATTTTTTCACAGCTGTATAATGCCTGCGAAATATCCACATCCTCAGAAACAGTTTCTGATTGAGATAATTTAGATCTGTGTCACTGATGAAAACCTGTTCTGGGAAGTCTAATCTTCTACTCTTATATAAATGTATTTTATTTGATATAAACAAAATATTCTGGTTTCCAAAATAACTGAGCTTGGCTTAGTTTAGCTCACACACGAATATTATTAGAATGAAATAGTAAAAAAAAAAGAAAAAAGAAACAAAAAAAGAAACAAAAAATTTATTCTACAAGGCTATATCTGCTTTTAAACAAAACACTAATTAAGTTTCACATAATAGCAGTTTCAGTTGGTACCAAGAACCTCAGCTTCTGGATTGTATAAAACTAGACAAAGCATTAGAGAGTAAAATGAGCAAGATAACATTGTACAATTTGCCCTTCACAGATTACAATGAATCTTGCAAAATACACATCTTCTCAAGCCTGCACCAAAACTTGAATACATGCCTGGTATTCCTCATACTTCCTATCTCATTTACAAACTGCATTTTATAAATACTAGTAGATTCATTTTATCTTTTCGTTAAATATACAACCAATTACTGAAGTGTAAGGTATGAGTGATGACATTTGCTACTGTAAATAAAGAAATAATTTGTGAAAGAAATCAAAGAAAATGTAAAAAATAAAATAAAGTGTAAAAGAAATAATTTGCAAAATTTTGTATGTGCTACGGACTTTTAATTTTTAAGCAGAAATGGTCAAATAAATGCAAGCAAACACCTGAACCTAATTAATGAAGAAAAAAGTAAATTTCAGATCGCTAGTAATAAAATTTCAAGTTAGTTCTTGTTATGCACAAACTATTTTACTAAGATAATGGTAAATTATTATGCTATACATCTTCTTTGTAGTACATCTGAATACTAGCTTTAAATAATCCATTTTGTTGTAATATGCAGTCTCATGAAAGCCAATTCACTCAACCAGGATATATCTTGCTCTTCTAATCCCATCACTTGCAGCCAGACATGGTGATGCATATGTGGGTGACTTTAAATGGAATACACACACATATATATATGCTTCTGCAGATACTTCAGGACTAAACTCAGGTAACATTTTCAAGAAGTAATCTCACAATAACTGAAGAGTTCAAGTTGCATGACAGACAATAATCCCTAGCTGTGGCTATTCTAACATTCTCCAAAATTTCAACACCTATCAACAGTCTTTGTATGTTATCAGTTTCAAGATAGGTCCTTTAATAGTCTCACTAAGCATTATAATGGCAATTTATGTCTCCCAACTCTCATGAGAAATTCTTTGTAGATCGAGGATAATTTTGGATGATTGTCAAACATTGCTTGGTGAGATTCAATTGAGTATCTTCAATGATACATTTGGATCCTGTGCTTTCTTATATTAGACTTCAATTTCTATAAAGAGGATCTCTATATAGGGAGATATAATCAGAATATTAGACTACTTCTAAAAACAATGAAAATATTATCAATACTGGTTAATAAGATTCATGAAAAAAATATATTTTGTGAAACAAATTGCATGTCATTCTATAAAAAGTCTGGTCAAATATTTAATTGTGTTAACTTTGAATGAATTTAGAGTTATTTCAGATATGCACTTGCCTTCAGTTAATGTCTTTGAGGCACACTGAGATCCTCAGATGAGAAGGACTTATTTCACATTGACACTATCTCAGAAACTGCAGAATTCTCAAAGGATAACTATAATTCTCTGGCAGCCCAAAAGATGTTATTGGATTTATGTCTTGGCAGTGTGGCTTCAGGGAGGGGTGCAAAGATGGGCTTTTGATGTCTTGGTATTAAAAACATGATGTTGTGAAAGAATGTGAAATCATAGCTGTTTGTTTATTAAGTATTCCTCTCCTATAACATAGCCTCCTATGTATTCCTGTCTTCCAAAGATATCTAAAATAAATCCAAATACAGACAGGTTCTGAAGGAAAGAGATGGAAATCCACTCTTCTTGTTTGGCCTCCATGGAAGTAGAAGTGTGCCAGGGTTATTAACTTTGGATATTGGAAATGGAGGGCTTCATTTATTTTGAGGCTCACAAGTAAATATAAGTGAAATGCTCTATTCTTTTCTCTAAAGAACACAGAGACACAGTATTGCAGAACAGTACATGAATTGTTTATGTATGTAATGATATGTGTGCACGTATATTTAGAAAGGTTTCAGATCCAGCCAAAGCAGAGATTTTTTGTTTGAATAGCAAATATGATTTACTTTCAAAATCTCTTAAAAAATAGTCCAACTACTGTCTCATAGAAATCATTTGAATGCATGACCAGTAAGGCATTCCATTAGTCAAATATTACTTTCCCAGTGCTAAACAATTTCAAAGCTACATTTGGATTATTAATTTACTTCACAGTTTATATATTAAAACATTCAGCTTTAAAAAGTTTTCCTGTACTGAGAGAGACATTAACAACCTTACACTGAAGGGATTAATTTCTCTTGCTGCAGGATTTGTGAGTAATATCTCAGTTACCTGAAATGAGAATCAGCACCCCTTGTCTCACCCAATGTCCTGAAAATATATTTTCCCTACAGTTCTTGGTAAAGTCTTCAGGCATAAACATTACACGCATCTTGTGTAATGACAGATGTTTCTCTGTAACATCTATCAGTCAAAATTATTTTACAGTGCCATATATAGAAGAATGAACTTAACAGAAAAAGAGAATATGAACTGTATACAAACCCTCAAACATACGTCTTCAGTGACTGTGCCAAACACATAAGCAATACAAATTACTATCAGGAATGATATTCAACATCAAATATACCAGAGTATTCTGTTTTTTATACTGAATATCAGAAAAATAATTTCAGAAAATCAAGATTTTTGCTTAAATTTTAAGGAAATTCATTTGAATGAAGACATAATTTGGAAGGCTTCATTCATTTCCCAGGAGAAGAGCTGCAGTCATACTGAATACAAAGTTCATGCATAAATAATTAACTCTTAAATGCATCTAGAGAAAAACAAGATTACAATGGATTTTTCTCTTCTGCACAGGCAAAAATAACATCACTGTGGTCCTGTGATCCTGGCAACACAATAGTTTAAAAAGTTGGGTTTCGGTCAAGTGACAAAAAATGAACTGAAGCACTTTGTAGCATCTTGTCTGCATGTAGTTTAGTATCTTCATAACCATGCTAGCTGGACAAGATAACTGGAAGGAAGAAACTAGTAAAGGGGATCGATTTTGATTAAGAAACTTGAAAATCCCATCAGTGTGAGACAGGTGCTTACTCGTGTACCTTTTTCAAGTTATAGAAGTACACACACAACATCAATAAGCACATCTAGTTTTTTTTTTAGTGCTACATTCCTTTTTTCCACACCCACTCCACCAAGGACCAGTGGTATTTCCTAGACATTTCTGTGTTTTAATGAATTTCAGGTGCTGGAATTCTGATGAATTGCTCCAAATTTGAGTGATCTGAATTTGAGTCTCTACATTTGACTTTCATCTCTAGTGTGCTGGGACAGACGACCTGATGTTTTGATTCATCTTGCCAGTCTGAAAACGTGCACAGCATGGACAAAAGAGGCAAGCCTCTGGAGAATGAAGCTTTGAGACATGCTTAATACAGAATCAGATAGAACATCTACTGCCTTGTTCCCAGTGATTAGTCAAAACTCTATATGTAGATTGGTTGAGAAATGGGCCACCAACTTCTGAGTGGCCACAACGTCATGGTAGAGTTGTGAACTTTATCAGCCTCTGAGTGAGCAATGCTTCTCACTGGTGTCTTTCACCACAGTTAGCTGTATGTACAGTATACTATGCAGTATAAGGAGGATGTACTTGACCAGGAGAGACTATCTCATTGTCATAACCTGTCCATACACACTGAAACAAAAAGAGCTCTCAGGAAGGAGAAGCAGCTATCCGATTTCCTGGAGACAAATGACCACAGTGGAGAATATTTTTAAGTGAAGGTAGAGAGATGCAGGAAAGTCAGACATTGTGGCCTTGAAGGCTCTGGGGAGGAGGAGAATCTTACCACATCTGCGAGACCCAGGCTGCTCCAAGTTGATGGAGAGATTTTCTGAGAAACACAAAACTGCTGGAACAAATAGTATTCAACCAAAGTTGTTTTAATTTTTCGACACTCTGTATTCTCCCAGAACAGATATTTATCAAGTCCCATAAACAGGGTGTGCAGGGTAAGTAGTGCCCATGACTACGAATCTCGTGAGTCATTTGGTACATAACTGGTATATTTTTGCCATAGCACAAAGAATGAAAACATTCTACATCTTACTCTGCTTCATATTATTTTTAAGAAGCATTAATGAATAGCCTTCTTAAATTCTAATCAAAGGAAAAATGATCCAAACAGGATCCAATGTTTTCATCTTCAAGGTCCATTATTCTTTCAGAGTAAGAGTGACAGAGCACCCAACATTTCTCAAGATACTATTTTCTGACAGGAAAAAAGCTTTCTTTATACATAGATAAACTTGGAAAAGACAAACATCAGCACTGGGATTAGATAAAATATTTGCTTGCAATAAGTAGAAGGGTATGAATTTTTGCCAAAAAGATGAACATCTTTTTTTGCCAAAAAGATGAACATCTGTGCAAATAAAAGTGAGAGAACAACTAGAAGTTGTCCTGAAGAACTAATAGCTCTTCTGAAATAAAGCTTAGGAGTTATTACAGAATATAAACCAGGGAGTCAATATTACATAATTGCAAAAATAAACTAAACATAATCTTAGAACACATAAATGTACATTAAAAAAAAATAATCTGTTCCATACCACTCTCTGAAGAGGCATCATCAGGTGTACTATGTACCATTTTAGACACATAAGTTCAAGAACGATATAGATTGGCAGGACTGTGCAGTTATGTACATCCTGATGTCCCACTATGTCTAATTCCTGAAATAAAACTTTGGCCTTAGTTTGACAGAGTTCACAGAGCTACACTGATATTTTCCTAGGGACTTAGTGCCCTAAAATAAAGAAAGCATAGCTAATATATTACATATGCTAGTTTCTTCTGAGCAGTTATGTATAGTGGATGGAAGAACTACAAGGGAACAGAAACTCAGTGTATTTTCCATAATACCATTCTGCAGGTCTTGACTTGCAAACTATCTGTCTATGCAGCTCACCAAAATATTTGTTTTGCAGGTACCTTTGACAGCACATTGCCATTTGGTCTTCTCACAGAATCAATGATTTTTCCTCAGTACCTTGCAATACTAACAGCTCATGAACAGCATCCAGATTTACACTAAGCTTGCCAAAAAATTATTCATGAAAAGATCATCATAACAACAGATCCAATTCAACTTTTTCTAAAGCTCCTTTCTTAGCTAGGTCTCAAGGTCAAGAAACAAACATTCAAGTTCATGAAAAGTCTGGGCAGAAGAGCACTGAGGGACTGAAGGTCAGCAAGTGCTTATCTCCTGTAAGACGTAAGCCAAAGAGCCACAAGTCTCTCTATTCAGATTCAATTCCATATATCTTGAATTCTTATAATCAGGCTCAAGCCTATCTTTTTCACATCCCCAGATACAGTATTCTTGCCCATTGGCAAATTTCAGACATTATCTCAGCTTTTCAGATGACATTTCCACAGATTATTATGCTGCAAAGCCTTCAAGTTGTAGTGTTCATGGTCTCTCATGTGTATATCATCCAACAGTTAATCCCTTCTTACAGCCTCTGAGGAATTCAAAATATCAATAGAATAGCCTGGAGTAGGTTCTGGAAAATTTCTCAAGTCCCTGTAAAAAAAAGAAATTTCCACCAAACCATCAGCAGTTGTTCCTGTTGAATGAAGGCATTTATTTCAGCAAATGGAAATGTAAAATAATTAGAAAGATAAGACCTAAGTTTATATCATCTTATATTGATGAATACCCTAAAAAGTCTCATGATTTAAAATCTAGATAAGTGTTTCATTTACAAGAGGGTTAGAACCACAACATTCTGTCCAGTCACATAAAGATTGACCTCCAGCTGAGTCCTGCTAAGACTAAGACTAAAACTTCTTGATATATCTAGGCTCCATATTAGTTAATTTCCTTTTTTAAATACTATATTATCTGTGGTGTTTTTTTCAAGTGTTTGATACATTGTTGGGACTAGAGTTTACTGGAATGTAGAAGATGCAATGCCTATTGACATTGCATGTATTTAATCATCACAGTTCTCCCAGCCTGATAGTCTTTAAAGGGTTTCATGTCTGTGCTATTATCAGTAGGAGTGACATAGTTTACACTATAAAAAGTATTTGGTGTTGCCCAAGCAGTACTTCGTTTTATACTTTTTATATTTCTCCTGCATGAAGCCTAGTGATATTCAAGACTCTTCCTGGTCCTTTCTCAGACCCTCTGGCTGTGGTTTTCAGTCTTTCAGATTCATTATCAAGTATTGATAACATTATTTCATGATGTGCTGGACTCTCCATGTCCCACCTTACACTCTTTCCACCGTAAATGGCAATCTTGAGTAACTTCTTTTCTAACCTTGCAGTATGAAAGTTTGAAAAGCATGTATGTCAACTACTCACATACAATATTGGCATTTTTTAAAGTATTTTTCTAATTAGATAAGAGTTTTGCTCATATTGTAAAATTATTCCAAATGAATTTTCTGATCATATTAAGGTATCTACTTGCAACAGCTTTGGTCCACTAGTTTTAGGTGAATATTTCTCCTACTTTGCCTTTGAATATTACATTTTCACTTCAATCATTCTGCAGCACAGTAGTTTTATAGGATCACATCATGGTAATCATTTCTTTATCTTTCTTCTCTTATCTGAGATCTGAGCCCATGACACTATACAGAGAGCATTATCTTCTTCATTCATAGGTCTGAACTAAATTCAAAAAAGTTTCTGGCCATTCCCATAAACTACCAGATTCTATTCATAACCATTTTTCCACTGATTTCCTCAATAACCTATAGAAGCATTTCTAAATCCCTTAGAACTCGATGTATGTTAGTTATAAGGGGTTTCATCCACCTCTTTGTAAGCTTTCAGATATTACACTTTTGCTGACTTAGTGCTAGTGAGCTATTACACCACAGTCCAAGTTACTTCTCAGCTGCAGCTATATCTTTCAGTATTCTGCCAAAAGACATAACATTGAAAAAGGAACGTTTTGATGCAAGCTTCACTGAAGAATATGTCTTCAGTCATATGCAGAGACCAGTGAATCTCTATTAAATGACTTTATGGCTTTGAAAACTCTCAAACTACTTGTAAGATTTCTTGTGAGTTCAAGACAGCTGCATTGAAAATTTCAAGGATCAATATTAAGCCCTTTTTTCTAGGCATATGATTCCATCTTTTTTAATTACGGAAACATTCTGTCTTCTTGTTGTTTTACAGACTATATTAGAATCTATGTCTACCTTTAGCTTGACCCCAGGTGTTTCATTTCCTTGCTTTCCTTGTCTGTTGGTTCATGGGCTTCTTACTAAGAGTCAGTATTTGTCCACTGGCTCCTAAATGAGTTTATTATAGATGAAGAACACTTGGCCTCATTTCTCTACTCTCATGTTGCTTTTTATGGGTGTTCTTGGCATTTCATTGCATCTGGCTCCATAAACCAATGGCAACTGAATGTAATCATTGGTCTAACAGTGTAGTTGCAAACATAGAAATGAAATAAATAGAATTCTGGAAAAGTTTATTCTCAAAGTCTCTTAGTCTTCTAAAGATACGCTGTGATTACTCTTCCTTTGCTAGAGATTTTCATAGTGATTGTTACTTAGCTTTTTTTTCTTGAGACAGCATGATTGTAAAGGATAAAAATGTATTTTCCCATGTATTGTGCTTTACTAACTAAAGATTAGGCATTCTTCTTTAATTCTTTCTCCACATTGTTTTCCATGTAACGTGCAACGTTAAAATTATGCCTGTATTTCAGGTCACTTGTTTCCCTTCTTGATTTTCTTGGTTCAAACACTTGTACATTGAATTTATTATCCATACCATTATGCTTCTATTAATCATAAATTTGATATTAATTCACAGTTTGGTCTTTTACCAGGCCTTCAATATGCACTATTGCACAATTTTGAAAGTAATCTCTTATGTACAATCCTATCCCTAGAGAAGTATTTTTGATATATTCAAAGTTGACACATTCATTTTTGGCATCTTGCATACGGGTGCAAAGACAGCATCCTCCATACTCTCACTAGGAGTGTATTATTAAACAGACATGATCACAGATCCAATTCTAATAGGCCACAAAATTCCAATTCCAAGCACTTTAGATACTTTTCCAAAAATTGTTGATGTATCCTTTTCATATTTTCCATCATTTTCATGTCTTACTCCCTCATTGTCTCTGTGCAGGTTGCAGCCCAGCTTGCCCATTGCTTTCACACTTGTAGAAATACAATTTTACCTAGAAGGCTATCATTCACTGAGATCTGAGACTTTCTAGGACTTCTCTTAGATTTGTTTCTATTTGTTTCTGTTTACCACTTTTTCCTACTTTGCTGATATTTTTGCTAAATTGAGCACTTTTGCAGTGCTTCATTTACTGTTTCCTAGCCAATAACATTAACTTGTTAACTTTGTACAGCTTAAAGTAAGCCTGATACAGGTTCACAGCTAAAACATCTAAATTCATTGAAATGAATTGCAACCAACCTGCCAACTATATGTTAGCTGCATCAAGAACCATCAGGTCCACTTTTGCTCAGTCTCTTGAATATTTTCTATATGTTTCTAATATAGTTGTCCAAGACAATTTTTTTCTCTTCCTACTATAAGTAGATACACTGAAATCCTTTAAAATCACTGTTTGCCATAACCTTCTACATCAAAACCTTCTTCTCCATTACTTTCTGAAGAGGTTAACAACTAATCTGATCCTCTGAATGCTTACCACCCCCTTTCATACCTCCATTCAATCCAAATGTAGAATATTCGTGGATGAGCGTATTAAACGCATTTTCAGTAGGCAGGAATGTTGTCGAAGGAGACATTTCCCCTGAGAGATGTCCAATTGATGTTTACCTGGTTCCAGTTAGAGACTCAAACCAGGAGCCAGGATGTGATCTTCAACACTCCAGCACAAGAATTTTAAAAAGAGCAATTGCTTAAATTGTTCCAATTTTCAATCATTCCACTTTGGTCTGCAGAATTGCCTACAGCAGTCACCATCAGTGATTCCAGTAAGGAAAATGTAGCTCTAGCAGTCTCCAGCACATGTTAAATACAACATAAATTGCAGAAGGCAGCCAATTTCACAAACTAGCTGAGATGCCATTGTCCTTTGTGCAATAAGGTTACATAGAATGTGTTTGCAATTTCATTTTTAACTCTGTTCTATTTTTATAATAAACATATTTAAAATGCCTAAATTTTTTTGTTTGTTGGTAAAACTGACTCTCTCCTGATCTTACACGTATTAGGCTTTTCATTTCTTTATGTGTGGAACTCCCTAAAGCCAGGTTGCTACATCACTCTTGTACTGTTCTGTTTTCAACACAAAGGAAGTTCATCCATTTCCTTGCACAAAAACTTGTAGGCTTGATGATGCTTATTTCCATTTGGGAATAGATATCTTCCTCTGAGCAAAGTTAGTCACAGGCTTCTTAGCAGGCAAGAACATAGCAGATCCTACAACAGTCTAGCATTTATACAGTGCCCAAAGAAAAAACACATTTGTGTAGAAAAAGAGGAAAAATTGTCATAAAATAGATCTCTCATTTCTCCAACAGAGAAAGACGCTACTGAGGTCTGGGTTTTGTCTTTTCTATCCTTTCGTCTGCTCAAAAAATACTTCAGTGAGACCATTAGGCTTAAGAAAGTTTATTCAACATTACTGACTGGATAATAATGGAAAAATGTTTCAAGCTCCACTAAGAATAGAATGAATCACAGAATCCTAGTATTACAAGATGGAAAGGACTTCTTAGTTCGTGTGCTCTCTTCTTTTGATCAAGAGACAAGTCTTTGCAAAGCAAAATCAGATTCTTGGATATTAATTCTGAGATGTTTTAAATGCAGTACCTTTGAAAGCTTTTTTCATGACTGATATTAAAGAATCAAATATCTTTTCTTCAACACTATCTCGTATGGGCTTTTTTAAGCCAAAAATAAATTGGAGCCTTACCATCAAAGATTATATTTATGCTACATCAGTAAGTAAAAATCAGAATACTTTTGTATTAAAAGAAATGACACATTTGTTTATCTACACACTCCTTTTGCTATGCAAGTGCAAAAATACAAAACTATGAAAAGTTTATGAGTAAAACATTAAAGCAAAGCTTGTCTTTCCTTTTAGTTTTGTTTGGTACAGCTGAAGAGAAAGGTCTGAAACCCTTGTGCTTTTAGTTCTGTTAAGCAGATGTGTTCAGTCATGATCTCTCGCTTCAAAGGCTTTTCCTACAATATTTATTTATATAAATTGCTGAAAGTTTTCTAACCGCCTTGTACTTAGAGCTACTGCAAAATACATTTTTAAACATCATAGGAAAGACTAGATGAATCATTTTGAGTTTTGCTAGTTCCAGAATATGTCATAATGGCTTTAACAGTGAAAGAATCTCTGGATTACCTCTGGCAGGGGAAGGGGACAGAGGAGGGAAGATGCTAGTTTTTTTCTTTGTATTAACATCAGTGGAATCATCTGGAGCTCATCAAGGATAGATTTGTTTCTAGTATAAGCATTTTGAAACATGCCTTATAGACAGTATATGAATACTTATTTGGAGCATTTTTCTTCCACCTCTAACTCATTAACTGAATAAATTAGACCCCTAACAGAGTCACAGTTTCTTCCGTACAACTGCCATGTGCCTGTGACTTGTCCATCCACAGATTCTTTCTTAAATATTTGTCAATATCAGTAGGCACCATAATTTCATATTTCATGATAAAATACTCTGCAAAGAAAACGAGCAGTATAGACAGCAGGAAACTGACAAAACATGTTTGCCTCATAAAGCTGCCCTGTTCTTCAGATACATCAGTTGATCCAAGACAAATGTTGGTATAAAGTATTTGAACCAAACTGTAGCCTATTGTGTACAAAATAAAAATAAACTTGTGGTAGGACATAGCTAGTGCCTTAGTGCTGGGAATCAGAATTATTAAATATTCCTCTATTCACATTGTACTGTTAAAATTTCTTTCTTGGAAAAATATCCCACCCAAATTGAGGATTTTGAAATCCTTGAAATCCTACAGAATTCATAGTACTGGAAGAAAGCAGATACTTTGCAATAGTAGCCAGGGCTTCTCCATGACACAGTAACATGGGTTATTCTGAAGCTACTCTTCTGTCCACATCCCACATATCTGGCCCAAATTCTGATCCAGAGAGAACATTAAGAACAAAACAGAATCGTTACTCCTCATTAATCCATGAGGCTCAGAAGCATTCTTCCTTCGATTTCCCATTTGTCAATACCCTATTTTCCTGACCGTTTCTTTCAACACAGTGGCCAGTAGACAATGAGGAATTTTTTATCACATTCTTCAAGAGAAAATATCAAGAATCTCCCCTAGAAAATTCTTATCTGCATATGTAGGTCATGAAGAACTTCCACGACCCATGAGCTATATCAAATTATGCAACCTCAAAACCCTGCTATCACTGATGTCATTTTCAAGATCTGGAACTCATAGAATAGCTGAGGTTGGAAGGGGCTTCTGGAGATTATCTACTCTAACTGACCATCCCAAAGCACAATCAGCTAGAGTAAGTTGCTTGGGGCTATGACCAGTCTGGTCTGGTCTCAATAATGGAGACTTTACAGCCTTTCCGAGCAATATTTTCCCTTGTTTAACCACTCTCACTAGAAAAAAAAGGAATTTCTTTCTTATGTATTTCCATTTGTCCCATTGTCTTTTTTTTCTAGTTGGCAGCACAGAGGAGTGTAGTTCTGTCTTTTTTACATCCTCCCATCAGTTATGTATACACATTGATAAGACCCAAGGTTTCTCTTCTGAGGGCAAACAAAACCAGCTTTCTCAACCCCTCCTCATGTGTCAGATACTTCAGTCCCTAATAATCTTTCTTAACACTTGCTGGACTCTAATATGTCTCTGGGGTACTCGAAAACCTGACCCTGCACTTCAGAAGTCTCACCAGTGCTGAGAAGAATCAGGCTCAGCAAATTCAGGTGTATTCTTGGACAGATCTTCTAATCCATCACCTAAAACAAGGGCAGTAACATATTCTGTAGCTACAGTTCTGCAAGTGGAGCAGGAACTCTTCTGAAGTCTCGTCATCCAGCCTTCACCATCATGGGAGTCTCCATTTCTCACCCTGATAAACACAGGGAGTTCCTCCTTGGCTGCATTTGGGGGCTCAGGCTTTTGTCTTTACATGATGTCTGAAAAGATCTGATTGATCTTTTTCCTATTTCCACTGCTCATTTATTTGGTTGTATCTCCTACAGCAGTGTACAGCTCCTGTAGAAGGAGGCTTGTGATTTTTGCCTCTTACATCCCACTTGAGGGTGTTTAACATGTCAAGACAAAGATCTCCTGCAGAAGACAAATCTGCTGATTATGCTGCATATCACTTAATGGCAACAGGATGTCCATGATGTTGCAATTTCAAATGCATGTGTTCACTCACAAGACCAAAATCGCACTAAATTCAGATTATCTAACCAGCAACACTGTCTAAAAAGATCACTCTCAATTACAAGCAGGCATCCCATGACATAGCAAAAATTGCCAATCATACTTTCTGACTCTATTTTTTTTTTTTTTAAACAGCTGCCTTAATTGTCTGCAGACTTCCTCACAGTTGTTGCTGTTGCCTTCTCTGACCTTGGTTTATAGAGTCTAGACACCATAGAATCATAGAATCATTAAGTCTGGAAAAGACCTCCAAAATCACCTAGTCCAACCACCAACTCACCCTCATTATGCCCACTAACCATGTCTCTCAGTCCCACATTTGGACATTTCTTGAACAGCTCTGGGGATGTTGTCCCCACTGCCTCTCTGGCCATCCTGCTCCAAAGCATGGCCACTCTTTTTGATAAAAATTTCTTCCCAATATCCAACCTGAGCCTCCTCTGGTGCAACTTAAAGCCATTACCTCTTCTCCTATCAGTATGAATATGAACATCTTCTTAGATGTTCTTCATATAATCTTATTGCATCCATATTCTCTTTATTTTGATGTCTCATTGATCCCTGATCATATTTCTAACTCTGGCTGTGTTGCTAACCTCAGGCACTCAAAAATTGTGAGTAAAACCATCCTGCAGTTCAGCTTAAAATGATGAAGTCTAAAAATATATGCATACGGACATTTCATTTCCTGGATTAAAGCCTCTAGGCCAGACTGAGGTCAAATTTTCAAACTGTTTATGCAAACAGGAAGACTATAAATATATCTGTTTTAATAAACGTTTATCTATTGCCTTCCTTTTAAGTGAGTGGACAATGAGAGTCACACTAGTGACTGTGTGATATTTAAAGCCATCAATATTGCCATTTTCTTGATAGGGTGAACAGTTTGCTGTTTTTTCCACAAGGTTTTTTTGGTTTGGTTTGGTTTGGCTTAGGTTGTTTTTTTTTGTGCCAAGCTATGATCTGCAGATAATGTCAAACCAAGTTTTATTTAATTCAAATGTAATGAACACTAGGTCATGTTACAAAGATGATGAAATAAACCTACAGATAGGATTTGCTTCAGATAGAGGAGAAATGAAGTACACTTTATGGTGGTATCAGTGTTCATCTATGCAGGTGAGGCACAACAGCACAACCATTCAATAGCACAAAAGCTGAGACCAATAAGAAAGAACTGGGACACAAATTAAAAAAAAAAAAAAATGAATTATAGGAGTGTAGTTCATTTTAGAAAGTATCACTAGTTAAATATTGGGACTACATTTCATTTTTCCTCCATCTCAAACTCTAATAATCATTTGTTAGTATAACTGGATAGTCAGGTTACATACTTGGATGTTTCTGGCAGTTTCAAATACAGCTTTCACATGCGGCATGGTCGCCCTGCATTTGAAAGATAATTAACCAAATGGGTGCTATCCAATGAACAAATGGAAATTATTATGAATCTTTCAAGGATGTACATACACACATAATGACAGCTATGTTGCTTCTATAAGGCCAATCTATACTGAGTAAGAGCAAGATCATTATTTTTTAAAGTGGGAATAGAGGTAATATAGTAAAATAAATAAATAAATCCTGTTTTATTTCAGGATATATGGATTCTCACCTGCAAATTCTCCTGGATGCTGTGCAGAGCACTAGATATTGACTGGAAAAATAGCCAGGCACTGTAGGAGAAGAGGTGGAATACATCATCAGAAAAAAATAATTGTAAAAATCATCATATATTCTTCAAGGACATCAGCTCAAATAGCTACAGTTAAATATATTAATGTACCTTTTAGTCTTATTAAATGTTTTTGGGTATTTAGGAGCCTAATGGGATGAAAAGATAAAAAAAAAAAAAAGGAAAAAAATGAGTTTTTCATTTAATACAAATAGTGCAGAAATAATGGAACTTTCCATTCACAGTTTTCCAACCAAATGCTGAAAAGGAGTATAACAATCACTGCAAATCAGTGTGCTTTCAGCTACTGGTATTCTGATTATGCAGTCATTGTTATACTCTATCTTTACCTGATCTAACTTGAGATAATTGCCAACAAAAAATATAGGGTCATCAGTACAAAGGCTCAAACTTATGATGATAATTCAGATCTGCAGAGAGCAGTTGCAAGGAATTCAGTCTTTCTAGATATCTTGGACCTAATCTGAGCAAACGCGTATCTTAATTATGGGAGATAAAATACTATGAGACATCTTCATTCCTCTCAAATGCCACTTCGATTGAAATTATTTCTTAGAGGGTATCCCATGCTGATCCTCTTAAGTAACATCCAGCTCAGAGAATCACCAGGTATAACGGAAAAAAACAGCCTTTTTGAGCTACAGCCACAAAATGATTTATGAGCTGCAATAACGAAGCATCATAAATCTAATTTTTTGTCCAAGCCACATTCACAACCCTGTATTAGGTGACCAGACTCTCAGAATTATGCCAGGGAAGTATTAGCCATCTCAGAATGAGATTCAAAACAGCCTGCTCTCTGGAGAGGGAACCATCTAGAATGAAGCAAGAAGGACTGTGTAAAAGCACATCCAAAGTCCTGCCTACAGAAAGGTTCATCGTCATCTTAGGGATCATTTTCTGAGCATAGCTATTGCTGTCATTTCTCCTTCAAATAAATAAATAAACAAATATAAAGCAGAGGTATTATTTTCTCTTCTTGTCTAACAGGAGCAAACAAGCCCACTGTCACTCCACTGTTTGTCTCTCTTTATAACCCCTATGTGGTTAATCTCTTCAACCAGGATATAAAGGATACACACTCAATTTTTCTCCTCCATCCAAAGACATTTCAAATCATATCCTATGACTTCTCACAAGAGCATCTTCAGTACAAGGCAGTTATGGATCAGTTACATTCTTCATAGGTTGAGAAACTCTATTGCAAAAGAATTTTAAACAGAACAAGATGCACTGGAAGAGCAAAATGAAGAAAATGAGAGTGATTCTTCAACCTGCTATACAAGACCATCACAGGAATGGGACGTAGTCAGCTTCCAGTTTCAGTCCCATTTTCCATATTAAATAAAGAGGCACAATTACAGAAACATTACTTCTTTGAAGAAACAAAGTGCAAAATCCATGTCATTCATCTACATCACCCTGGCTATCATTGAGATAATATTTGAAATTAGGCAATAGAAATATCCATTATCAAACAACTTACAGAATATAACTCAGTTCCTACAATGGGAGCTGACCATGGCCACACAGTGTTGAAGAGACTGCTCCCATCTCTTCAACCTTCACTTTGTAATAGAAACTGAGCTGCCATGCAACATAAAATTAGGCTGAAAACCAGTGGTTAAGAATAAAGAACTTTCAAAACACTGAAATTCAAGCACATGCATTACTCAAGTAAGTGGTTTCATCTTTTCTTTTTAACGATATTTTCACAAATATAATAAGAATCCAGAGATATATTTTATTATATTTCTAATTCATATTAGCTTAAAAAATAAATCTAAGAACAAAAAAACTTCCATTTTTTTTTTTCAGACCCAATAAAATCTTGATTTAACCAATTAAAACTGGAAACAGACATTCTGACCTCAGCGTAATTAAAACACTCTGCAAGTTATATAGTGAAATACTGCTGGCTCTAGGTAGTGATTGTTAAACATATTCTGTTCTTTCCATAAAAACGTAACTTAATTTTCTGTATATGGTTTCAATTTGTTCAGCAGTCTGTATAAATTACCAGTATTTCATTTCGTTTTTCCTGGGGAAAATATAGTTGAATTTAATGTCAAGAAAAGTTGAGTATTTTTATTCTTTTCAGTTCTTTACCCCACCCTGTTCAGTGGAGCTGCAGTTTTTCCTTTTGTATTTCCAAGTCAATGCCATCCAAATACAGGCTTCTCTTTGTTGCCTTTTTTATGTCTCCTAGGAGCAGTAATAATCCTCGTTAGCCCTTGCACAACCCCTAATCAAAAGGAGCAAATTATTTAGGCTTACATTTCTTTGCTCTTGCTCTCTTCCTCACAAAACGTCAGGATATCTCAGAGATCAGGAGAGGAGCAGGTCCTCACACTGCACAGGGACTGCTCTAACTCCTCACATCCAAATCTCCTCATTCAGCAGGAGGCTGAGAGTTCTGGCCCTTGAAATTCTTGAGGAAACCCATTGATAGGAATGAGATTCCTGAGGTGCTGAAAGGCAAATATGTGCTTAAGTGATTTACTGGATAATGCCTGAAACATTCAGCGCTATGTGGGGTTAAGATCTGGGTAATTCCCTATATTTTTTACACCTAATTCTTTCACATAACAACACAGGGATCAGGAATTCTAGGTGGAAGAAGAAAATACGATCAGCATTTTACAGAAGTTAATAATTCAAATAAAATGAGTGAATAAATGTAAGATGCTGTCTTTTGCCTGACAGGGATAGCTGTAAATCAGAAACTTCTCATAATTTCAGACATGCAGAGCTAGGACTACAGTTCAAATTGCATTAGAAATTAATGTTAACTCCAAAGTTTTGGTGAGAAACGTTCATGAAGTGAGAGGTTTCATTTGGAAGTATTTCCACATTACGCTCTTTCATTAAATAAATAAACACCTTTGATTTAAACTTTTTCCCTCAGCCAACCCTCCAACTGTTCATTTTTATAGAACTGGATGTGACGTGTCAGCTGTGGATGCAGAGGACACATTAAGACAAAGGTCCTGAAGATACAGATGCCATTGGACTGCTAATGGTAGATTAGCAAACAGTGCCTGGGTCTATGTCAGAGGATTGTCTCTGGCATGACAACAGGAACTTTGAATTCAATTAACTCTCATATCAACTATCTGAGTGGCACATCATTTCTTTGACTCAGTTTGCTGTTTTGTAAGTGAGGTATAGCGATGCTGATACCTCTCTCCACCACAGAATTTCAGGGCAAAATCATTATAAAAAGGGGACAGGCAGGAAAACGAACACAGTTTCCCATAAACAGACTTAATTACCTGAGAAATATGGCAAGAAAAACTTGGCTCATGAGGGACCAGAATTGAAACCTGCTCCTGCCAGCACAAAGGACCAGCTTTTCTGCTTCCTTATGTTTTATAATGTCATGTTTATGTGAAAAAATTAGAAATTGGTCTACTCATGCTGGTAGCATTTTTCACTCACTTTTCACAGATGTAAATGATGGCTCACAATTGAATGGAAAATGAGGTTGGCCATGTGCTTCTGCTCAGAAATATAGAAGGTGTTTGAAAATTTCCACATTTCGTGGAAGCCGATTCAATAACTGAATGCCTATGTTCTCAATCCCTTTCATGCAGGTAGGTAGGTACAGGCATATTTGCCTATGTATATTTATGGGGAGAGAAAAAATGGAGTATTTCTAATCAAGAGCTTCAACATCTGTCAAGTAAGTAAATACACATTGATCTCAGCAGAAGAATCAGGATAAAATTTTCTAGCAATCATTTGCCTAGTGCTTTATTTTACATTTGTAAGTGGAAAATGATTTTACACATACATCTTTCCTTTTATAATACCAAAGCTGTTGCTGGTTGTTGTTTGACTGTTCTGTTACCAGCTCCTTTAATTTCATAGAATGACAGAGTAGAATCATAAAATCAGTAAGGTTGGAAAAGACCATTAATATCTAGTCCATCTACTGATCCATCAGAAGGAATGTCAAGCTCATTGCTACTTTCTACTTTACAGTCTGTGATGACTTTATGGCTGAACTGACTCTTTAATTCAGTAGGAATTTAAAGCCAGGTTACACCATGTATCACCACTTCAGTTTTGAAATCCCCGTGCATTACATGTCTGAAACACATGTATCCAAACTTCACCTCCCTCAGCTAACCATTCTGCTGTATATTTCACAAATAATCCTCCTCAGGGGATCTAGGACAGGGGAAAGGGCTGGGACAGTCACATCTGTGGTTATTGCAACATAGCAAAATGAAACGTAAGGGAACAAAGAAGCATTTGAGTCATGCTGAAAATTATGAGTTGACCACCTGAGCCCATGTGAGGCTGGAAAATCTCCCCTCCTGCTGATTTGGTTTTCAGAAAAGAACAATTAAAAATATATATTTGTAATACTGTGATTACAATAAGTAAATAAATAAATAACCTCTACTATTGAAATAATTCTTATCAGAATGGATTTACTTCTACCAACCCAGCCCTCAGGTGCCTTGATGAAATGTTGGTTCTGCAATAACCACACTGCTCCTGGACAGTAGCTGGGAAAGCAGAGAGCGTTATTACAGCACAGGGAAACATTACAAACTAATGGAGATTCTTTACCCATAAATTAAATATAATGAACTAATTTCATCCCTAATATAAACTCCTGAATACTAGGATTAGCTTGATCATGTGTTTATGTCTTGAGGAATCTAGTTAATAAGAACAAAAAGAGGATAATGCCACACTTGATGTCCATTATGTACCGGTTATGCAGAACGCTTTCTAGAGATTTTCTGCTGCAGTTTACTTTTGAGAAATTATTACTCCAGCAGCTCTGCCAGGGCTGAGCACAGCTACGATTACGTGCTATGGACACATAAACTAGACCTGCCTAAAGACTGCTTAGGTTTATGTACCTGGAGTGCTCCTCTTGCTTGTACTGAGATTATTGACTTCAGCCACAGCACAAGAAATGCTCATGATTTTGGGTGAACTTTGTGTTCTAGTGGCAAACTGGCCTTGCACTGTTGTTCCCAATGGTCCTGCCCTTTTACCACATCGAGTCCTTTTTCAGCTGGTTGCTGGAGCCCCCAGCTGCGTGTTGATTGCTGCAATTTTTTACAGAAATTGCAGAGAGGAGATGTCAGACATTTTCCACCCAGTGTATAACTTGTCAACATACAGATCATGTACAGAACTTTGTAAACACAAAAAGCAACTGTTGTTCAAATCTGATTGCTAATGACTTTCCCATCTGTTGGCTGGGAGTCAAGGGCAGTTTGAACAGCACTTCGCACAATGTGCAGAGAGCACAAGCACCACCCATAAGCTGTCTTTGGTAACTTATCAAGCAGCTTATCCAGATACACAGCTGTTTCAGAAAACCATATTCAACAAATGATTGATTATATTGCTTGTGGCTTTCTCTGCACACAAAAGTCTACTGGTGGAAATCTTAAGGAAATTTAAAGGAATTTAAACTCAAGGGTTTGTACGCAGTCCTTTTTCATGCCTCCCAGTTACTTCTGTTTATTTGTGAAAATCCCATAGCAAATTCTTGTAACTGACAGCTGATGAAAACAGCAGATTATCAAATATTGAGCAAAAGATTGCACAAGTTGAGCAAAATGTCACAAAGTTCAAGCCTCCAAACCACTCCCCACTTCTCCCTAGAAAAGTGTGTGCTTAGCCATAGAAGCCATGTCAAGTACCAGCGATGACTTCCTGCGCTCGGTAAAATTTGCTGCAGGAAGGACAGAACTGACAGAGTTCAAGGTCTCTGCAGAAAACCAGAAGTGTGTGCTGGTGTGGAGCACACTGAAGATCCATAACCGCGATCTAGATGAAGTTTTCTTTGCTTCTGCACCTATAAATACAGCGTTTTGTGAACTGTTTGCTATGCAAAGCAGATAAACATTTTCTCCTCCATTTTTTTCTTCCCAAAACACCAGGCTTCTTACAAGACATTTCAATTCTCTAGCTCTGCATGAAATACCCACCTCACATACAACAAACAACAGGATCGGAAACATTTGTTTTATTTTTAACAGAGTTTGTGCTATTTTTTTCTAATGAGATTAACTTTTGCAATAAAGGAAACAGGAAGCATGTGAGCAAATGGGTCAGAAAGGTAAAAGTTATGCACGTTTGGTTCTAGTCCATGTTGTGAAACCATTCCCATCCCCTCCAAACACCCAAAAATCAACTCTCAACAAATTGCACAACACTGCTTGTTTTGAACCGGAAAGAACTCTTTTAGATGAGCAGAGAAAGGTACCGGAAGATGCAAAATTAACTGAGACAAAGAGAAAACAGAGTGATATATGCCTGAGCAACCACAACCACAGTTCTCAGCCAAAGTTCATGAAGCACATGCTCTAGTGGTAGAGGCAAAGGAATGCAAAGACAATTTCCAATTCACACAGAATTTTGGAGCGTACACTAAGAACATTAGAGAATGTTCTAAGAAAGAGAGGTCTTCTCAGTCAGTCTTACAAAGCACTGGTTATATTCAGAAGAGAGATATGCAAAACTTATGTTCAGAACAATGAGTCGTGGGTGGAAGGGAGACAAATAGACACACCAAAACAAAACAAAACAAAACAAAAACAAAAAACCAAAAACCACCAACCAACCTACTGCACTAGAAAAATCAGAAGAAATACATAAATATTCCAAAAGAAGGGCAAGCTTGGAATAAAACTAGGTTGTTTGCATATTTTATTCCAAAAGTTCTAGCTGTATCCACCCATATAATAATGTGCTTTCCAGGTAGAAAGTATCTACGCAACTGTACCTCCTTTCTGGAGCCAGCTCCCTTTCCTGCATTTCCTTTCTTGTCACAGGCACCACTAAAATCAGATAAGTGGATTTGTAACATACAGCCTGAAAGTCAATTATTCTTCCTTTTTGTGTCCAGGAATACTAGAAGAAATAAAAAAAAATAATTAGTTTTTGTTTTGTATAGTCTTATTTTCAATTTAAGCTAAATTATCTTTGTTTGCTTGTTAATAAGATCTTGGGATCTTTTCAGAGTCTACTGTCAAACAGGGTAAGGCAATATTTGCAGAGCATTAAATACATGATCTCCCAGAATGACAGCACAAATGTATTTGCTGATCCCATCACACTGACTTGTATCCAGATGCTTCAACAGTAGTCTGACATCTCATCACATCCCGCAGAACCTTTCTTCCTTACAGTGAAACTTATTCAAAACAAACTATTTTCTACCTCCAGTTAAAAAACAGGCAATTTTCATTGCCCTCCCACTCTTCCAATCATGGGTTGATTATCAAAGTACCTCAAGAGAAAACAATCAAAATCAGAGAGGGTTCCTTCCTTTCCAATGTATTTAAGCAAATAAAGATATTTGGCTACACCTGCCTTTTTGGCAATAGGGCAGTAAGTGTAAGGGCAACATCAAAGATGATGGCCAAAGTCTTCCAACATCCATACTGCCTACCTATTTTTGTGTTCCTTTATACATTTCATACATGTTTATGTATTGCTACAGCTACATCAGAGCCTGCTTTGAAAGAGCCTATATTGTGCATCCGGAAAATAAAATTCAGATATATGGTGATTGAAGATATTGTTACTCTTACCTGCTCATTCCTTGCCACATCTCCACAGTTCTTCAACAGCTCTAGGGATGGTGACTCCACCACCTCCCTGGGCAGCCTGTGCCAATGCATTACCACTCTTTTGGAGAATAAGTTTTTCCTAATATCCAACCTGAAGAAGATAAGAAAAGAGATTTAAAACTACACAGTCAGTGTAAGAATGGCAGTAGTCTTCTGAAATCTCAGATGTAATACAAGTTCATGGCGAGATGCTAAGGCTCATATAACCCATTAATCATTGAATGATTTTATTTTTCTGGGCCTTTGAAGAGTTTCATTTCACAGCTCTCTCCGTAGCCATGTTTGGCTGTTGTTGCTGGGGGTTTTTTCAGTAAGAGCATGCCATCATGAGCTCTTCACACATTTTATTGAAGAGTATTTTTGCACATCATCTCATGGAAAAACTCTGTTTAATATTTTTAAACCATCCTTGGGAAGAATCTCTTTTGCCCTGAGGACACAATGCTGGAGTCAGGAAAACAGGCTCCAGAGTTACAGCTACATCTAAGGACCCACACACTGCATTTTTCTATGGAGTCCACGTTACAGAAACCACAGAGCAGCCATTCACTGATATGTTATTAATTATACGTATTTTTTTATTGTATTTTGTGGTTTTCTTGTAGCTTTTACTTCTGTGACATAACTTTTTCTTTTTTACATTAGAAGCCTGGAGCAGAAGGAGAAGCAAACCACATCTGCCAGAACTGTTGGGAAATTTTTTTCACTTTAAGGCATGAGTTTGTAATCACTTTTCTATACAGTTCCCAGTGATGAAGCATATTACTCTGCCTCCCTCCCAGATTGTATGTTCTGTCTCTTTGGACTGTGCATCTGCATACCTCCGAGCACAACCAGTTCTGTTTGCACTGCACATTAAATTATGTGTTGGAACTGATTATGTAATGCCTGAAGCAGAGGTTTTCAGATTGTTGTGTTAAATTTAACATATAGAATAACCTGGAACAAAAATCCTACTTGTGACCTTCTGTAACTATATTTTTCCTATTCAGAGAGGAGAAAATTGAGCATAGGAAGTGCTTCACACCATCTCTCAGCAAGCTGCTCCTGCACTTATTTGCCTTTTACCTGCTGTCTTGCTGACAAAGGAGTTTGTGAGACACATTTAATTCACATGTAATGAAAGCCTGAATAGCTGTGGTTGCAAGGAAATTTTTAAAAGTCTGTAAATACCAAGTGTGGTTCCCATCACGTATAAAAGAAAATAAGCTGAACTCTATCTGGAAAATATCTCTCTCGCTGTGCTTGAAAAAAGAACATCATGTCACAGTGATTCACTGCTACATGCTGATTTTGATTGAATGTATTGAGAGTACAGATGTAAAACCATAATATCTATTTACCATAGCATTGACAAAGCGAGGGCCAGACTGTGCTATCCAGTGCCCCAGGAACAACTGAGGGAGTTTCTATTCACATACTGACCGCATGCCTTCCACTGCACTTAGTGTGGGGCCCAGCGTGTCCCCCAGCTATTTCATCACTCTGCCATTACTAAGTTCTCCCAGCCAACAAACTCGTTTTTTTCCTACTCCTTGTGATACAGTACGAACTTTTCTTGTTTGGTTTATGTTCCAAGAGACAAATGATAGGGAAAACATTTCTGAAACTCTTTCATTTGTCAATGACAAATGCAGAGATTTATATGAAACACTCACAAAATGGAAATACTGACTCTGATCCTCCAGTTCAGACGAAAAGTGCTACCTAGGTGCAACGTGCCATTATTGTTATGAATCAACAGTGCACGTCACAGGCATAACAAAGTAATTTTTATTGCTGGTAACATTTGAATTAATCATATTTTCCAGTGAGGACTCTTCAGTTAACAATTAAATTCTATGGATGCGATTTCAAGAACTGCCTAAGTAAATTCGGTGCCAGCTGACATGGAAGATGTCTGAGAAATGGGTGCCCAATTCTAGAATGTCTTTTGAAGAAAGATTCATCTTGCATTAATTGTAAGTGGGGAGGAAACAATTCAATATAGTATCATAAAAGCATGAGAAATAACATGGCACGTTGAGCAACTTTAAAGGAGTTCTGTGTCACTGAAGGACAAATTACTGCAGAATCTTGCTATTTACTGGCATTATACTTTACTTCACCAGGAGACAGCAAAAAATTAAAAAGACGTCTTGCAGTGTCTCACATCCTTCCTCTTAGTTCTCCAGAGCCCTCAGTGACAAACTACATTTAACCACAGTCCTATCTTCAGCATAATTTAACATCTGTAGATTGTAAAGGGAAGAGAATCATAGAATCGTTTGAGTAGAAAGCAACTCTTAAGACCATCTAGTCCAACTCCCCTGCATTAAACAGGGACACGAGCAGCTCCATCAGGTGTTCAGAGGCCCCATCCAGCCTGACCTAGAATACCTCCAGGAATGGGTCATCCACCTCCACTCTGGGCAGCATTTGCCCCTCCCCACTCTGACTGTAAGAAACTTTTTCCATACATCCAATTTAAATCTCCCTAAATCAGACCAAATACAACAGGGACGGGACCAGAACAACAGGAGTTCACACTTGTGCCCTGTGCTTCAGATCACAATATCACTGCATTTTGCAGTAAATATCTGGAGGGAAAGCATCTATAACTGTTGACTGTAGAGATCAAGATGATGATAAGAGTTTATATAAGACTTTTCAAGAAAAACAAATATTTTCCACAGAATTATGTAATATTTAACCACTCAACCTCATGTTGCTAAGTACCTCTTCAGTCCTAGAGATCTTTTGTACTCCTCATGCTTCAGAAAGTTCACTTAATGACAGCAGAAATAACATTGATTTGCATCCAAAATGGGACTGAGTATTGCACAAGAGTCCATAAATTTACCCAGAAATATTTTTTATACATGCATAAGATTTTCTATCACAGATTAGAAAATTACAGAAACATAGAAACCTGTTTTCGTTGATTCTCTTTGTTTTTGTTTTTTTTTTATAAATAGTCATTAAGACAGTTAGCAACAGAAGACACCACAGGTGACACTTGAGGGTTTCATCCTCCACACTGCACCCTGCATTGCATCAAACAGACTGAGTATTGTGCTGGCAAAGTCCTCCCTAAGTTTCGCACTACTTACGGCTCCTTTCCTCCCCATTAACGGCTGCCCAATTACATCTGTTTTTCTGTGGAAACACTGGTAAGTGGGGCACAACTTCCTAGGGAGAACTGGAAACTGTTCAAGGCTGTGCACAGCTGGACACTTACCCCTACACAAATCCAAGCTGCAACACATCTGCTAAATAAGCAACCACATTTTCTCAAGTAGATGACATCCAGAGTTGCTCCATCTGGTTTTGAATACTTAGTGAGTTAGATACTTCAATGAAAGATGGTGTCCAAGAAAGCATGTACTGGGGCAGATAAGGCTTCTGTTTTTTCTTTCAACTCACTGAACTGCAAGACATCAATGCCCTGGAGCTTGTGTGGAGAAAAGCAATGAAGCTGTGAGGGGTCTGGAACACAAACCTTACTGAGATTAGCTGAGGGGGTGAGGACTGTTCAGTCTTTGAGAACTGGAGTCGTGAGGAAACCTTATTGCTTTCTACAGCTCCCTGAAATTACTTTGTGGTGAGGTGGGACTCAGTCTCTGCTCAGAGGTAACAGCAATAGGATGAGAGGTAATGGCCACAAGTAGTGCCAGGGGAGGTTCAGGTTGGACTCCAAAAGAGTGATCAGGTGTTGTGACAGACTGCCCGGGGACTGCCAGACTGGACAGACTGCCCTGGAGGTGTTCAATAAACATTCAGATTTTGTAATAAGGGACATGGTTTAGAGGGGAAATGGTGATAGACAGACAGCCAGATAGATGATCTTGGAGGTCTTTTCCAACCTTGGTGATTCTATGATTGCATATATAATGAAAATAATCTCTGCAGTAGCATTTAAGAGAGATGTAGTAGACTTCACAAAGAAGTCTGTAAGAAAGTCACAGAATCGTAGAATCATTAAGGTTGAAAAGATGTCTAAGATCATCAGGTCCAACCACCAACCCATCCCCACCATGCCCACTAACCATGTCTGTCGATGTCACATTCCCACGTTTCTTGAACAGCTCCAGGAATGGTGATTCCACTTCCCTGGGTTCATCCTAAGATCTTGTTCTGCATCGATATATTACTAAACCTTAAATTTATCATTAAAAAAAAAAGACTTTTCTTATGATTCCACTGTTTCATCTTACTGAGGTTTTTACTGAGCCTTAATTAAATTTGTGGTTGGATAATGGTCTAACAAGGATTGTGGTCAGTTGTGTCAGGAAACATTTGGCTGCAAGGCAAAGTACTTCATAGGAACTGCTGTAACTTGGATAGTGCTGACTCACAATCATTCCTTACCTGAGCACACAACTCCACAGCACAATCTACCAAATACTAGAGCTTTGCACTAGATGAGCTGAAAAACTTAATGATGAGTAACAGGTTTTTTCCAAGTCTTGCTTTTTTTGCTGTGCTCCATTTTGTGAAAACATGTTTTCTCTCATCTTAAGTTGTTCTTACTGAAGTTCCAGTTTTCCCCTTAGTAGAAGCCTGTGGTGGAAGTGGTCTGGTGCCACAGCTGCTGCACAGCACCTTCTTGAGACTGACAAACTGAAATTAAAAGAGAAAATTGGTTCCTATATGCATCACTCCTAGCATTTTAATTGGGATAGAAAGATCTGTTGAAATTCAAGGAACAGATAAATATAAATAGTTTTGCAACAGGGCTCCACTTTTTCTAAAAGACAACCCTTCAGTGATGTTAAAGACAAGTGCAAGTCAAGAAGTTATCCACCCTTCCAAGTTCAGTCTTAGGTTTTGACCTAGGTTATGAGAAGATGGTCGAGATGCAGTATGATTATGAAAGGGGGGTTGCAGTGCAAAACTGGAGAGCTGGCTTTGCTATAATAAAAGTATGATTTCCATTTTTTATCTGTGCTGCAGTGATGTAATGGCACTGGGGTGGAAAATGCTAAGCTTGACCTTGCTCAGAGCATATGAAATCCCAGTGCTCATAGGCTGCTGCAGTTTGTGAAAAGGGGAATGATCAGCTTACAAGGAGACTGTAACCATGCCGGAAATCCCAAATGGCCTCGTCTAGATAAGAACAAGCTTTCAGCAGGAAAATAAAATCTTGAGTATTTGTGAATTACTTTGCATATAGATAGTTTGGGACCCCAGAGGGAACCCCATACTTGCAGTATAATAGAGGTCTCAGGAAAGATCTCTAGTGTAAGAAAACTGGTCTGCAAAATAGCAGTGGAAAAAATAAAGCTGAGATTTTTTTCATCAGGAATATTGGGAGTCTCAAGAAACCTCAAACCACTGTCTCTGCTTTATTTCAGCAGTATCTAATACATATTGACTGCAGGAAACAATTTATAAGTGCTTTCCAAAAGTTTAAGTGCCTATAGATTTACACAGAATATACTTACTGTAGTAAGTAGAGAGTAGCTGTTACTGAAGTTTGAAAGACCAGATCAAAGATATGAGATCCAACATTTGCAACAGTATGACTGGGACATTACAAAAAAAAAAAAATGTTTGTTTTGCAAATAGTTCTTATTTCTAGTGCCAAAAATATGATTGTAAAAGGATTAGATTAGTAACCAGGAGTCCAAACAACCTTATTCAGCTTATTTTACTGCTTGTGTTGATGACAATTTCTTTTGTCTTCATCCAGTAGTGGGAAGCGCTTTATCATCTTCTGGTTTGGAAAAAGACCCAAACAGCTAATGTAAAAAAAATATATTCTCCAGTAGCTGTAGCATGATTAATTTTCCACCCCACGAGATCACTGTGAGCTTGAAAGCACCCTAGAGCTTTATTTGCTACTTTATAGTCATCAAGGATCATAAAGCATCTTCTTCCTTCCGCACCGCTAGCACTTCAGAGAGCCAATATGGTTGAATGGAATGAGCAAAGGGTTGAAAACCAGGAAATTTTTATCATAAACTTAAAGCAGCTTGTGACGTGCTTTTGGCCTTTGCTAAATAATGCTGGTCTCAGTTCTCCAAAGCAATACAGTCCCATGCTCCAGCTAAAGAAATTACAAATTCCAGCCCATATAAGACCCAGATCCTGATACTTACGATATATAGTACGTACATCATATACTACAAGATGGGGATAATACTACCAATGTTTTTTCATTGGGCACTTTGGGGTTCATTGGTGAAGAGCAGTAAGTAAGAACCAATCATTCTAAATAAGGCCTGTAAATCATTTTCAGAAGACAAATTAGTCATTATAGCTGTTTCACATCATTCTCCACAGATAAGCACATTCAGGAAATCCTGTGCATTACAATTCCCTGTTGCTATACCAAAAGTTAGCCTGGGGCCTTTTCCCTTTTCCACATCATTAGGACAGTCCAGTTCCAGCAGCTGCAAATGAAAACATGGGGCTTGATGGTATGATGGTACTTAGAGTTATCCAAGCTGCCCAAAACAATAGCAGCTCTGATCATTTTAAAATTTATAAGCTTACCCAAAAGCAGGTCAGCCCTTCCATCAATCTGCAGTTCTTCATCTCCTATGGGGCAGTGGCAAATACAAACATGTCAAGAGAAATGAAGGAATGCCCTGTCCCCTGGAACAGAGAGGGACAGACTAAGGCAGGATTTGCAGGACCATGCACATTACCTTTATTACTGTCATCATGGAAATCAGCCAGAGAAAATAACAGTTCAGAGTCTGTGGTGATAAATTTAACATGCAGTACCACTTCCTTCATGTATCCAGATTGCATTACCATGATGGTACTACTCTTAAGCAGCCTCCATGGACAATCCTCAGAATTACTGCTCCTATCATTTTCCACTCTAGAAAGCATAATGAAGAACTTCAGGGACTATACATAGAGCTCCTGTTTGACAGATCCTGCAAATTTCATATGTTTTTAAAAGGCTGCAACGGTTGGTGCAGAATAACAGATTTTCTGTTTTCAACCATTGTAGACAGCCACACAGAAGCCAGCAGAACTACTCACAGAACAAAAATTAGGCAAGAATTTTCATTATCATTTCTGATATGACCTATGTCAGTTTTGCCCCATGTTGTGATAGAAAGAAATATGCAAAGATATTCAAGAAATGATGGTCAGCATTACTTTTAAGAAAGTGTACTGCTCCTTAGCATCTTCTAGTTCTGTATCCATAAACTAATTATACTTCAGACATTCTGTCAGGTGACAAATAAAAAATAGTTCAGATAATTATCATCTTGTTTTTCAGGGTGATTTTGCTTAAAAAAAAAAGTATGTCATCTGAAGCCAAGTTCCATCTGCATCTTTTTAAAATGCCATTATGCAGAATTTTTCTCTATTTATTTTTACTCACATAATTTTTCCCATCTTATCCTTCGTGCTCCTTGCTTCTCTCCACGAGTCTTCAATATGCCAGCAAAGATCTGTTTGGCTGCGTGACTTTCAGAAAAAATGCAAAATAAAAAACAGCAGAGTATGGACTACAGAACACAATTTTAGCAAGGAAAATTTCTGCCAAAGTACTTTCATATAAAAAATACTTAATTAGGTTAAAGATAACATTAGTCTTCATTACACTTATTGGATGCATCTTCCTAACAGCCTATAGTTGCATAGTTCCCTGCTATACGAAACCATTCCTTCAATTTACTTTTTGTTCAATTTGTTCATTTTCTGCAGTGATGAATATAGCACACAGTTACATTTTCTTCATGTCCTATGGTTCTCTTAAGGATGTCAATGCAAGTCACAACCCATGAGTGTTTATGTTCAGTGTCACCCAGACGCTGCCAGCTGAAGACAGCATTGCAGCATTTAACTAGATTAATTTTCTTGCGATGGACTTTGCTACTCATCTCTTTTCCAGCTGGACTGGATAAACAGGTTGTCTCACCCCAGCCAACAGAGAGTTTAATCCTCAAGCCCTGGATCTTTCATAAATCCATCTACAGAGAACCACTGCTAGAAATTCTTTGTCGTTTATGTCATATCTTGTAAAATCTGTTGAGCCTACTTGAGCATGTGTCTGTTTTGACTTTTCCTGAAGAACAGTCTCTCTCTGGAGGGAAAGTCTGAACCGTAGCATTTATCTTTCCACACACTCAGATAAGCAGTTGGGAAAGTCTCTTTCTGATGGAGATATTTTCCAGTGAGTCATACCTGCTCTCTTTGGATTGACAAATTTTGATGGTATAGTATTAATATTATCTTGCAATACCCATCAAGTGGACTCCAACAGAGAGTTGAACAAAAAGACAGACTATCATTCTGAACTCCACTCCCAGGTGATGCTCCTATTAAAGAAAGACAGGACTTTTCATGAGTAAGCAACAGGGACTAAAAAGAGTGGGCAGGATATCAGATGTGTGTGAGAGCATGGGAACAAGTAGTGAGACCATAAAGCTTCTCCATAAAAAAACCCTCAGTACTCATTTGTTGTATATGTACAAGAAATAGCACAAAGGCATGCTTTTTGATAGTCCTGAGCAGTCAAAAGTCAATAATTCATTCTACTTCATAATCAGTCTATTTTTTCACAACAAGTAAAAGAGTTGGCAAAAAAAGAAAAAAGCAAAACATCCTTTTCCTTATTTTTGTCACTGCAGCACAATCCAGATAAATAGAACAGCTGAGCTAAAAGCTATAAAAGCAGCATTTCCTTCAGAATGAAAATTGAAGAGGAAAAAACAAGAAATTATCTTAGTTGCCAGTCTCCATTCATGCTGGATCTTTACCACCTCCATACTAATGTCTTCCTGTTTAAAATAATTCCTTTTTTTTCCCACCAAACTTTTCCATTCTGAGAACTTTTAGCATCTAGTTGTCTTATGCACCTCTTTTTCAGATTCAGTTCTGGAATTTCAATTGGAAAATACAATGTTGGGTTATTATAAAAAAAAAAAATCTCTATTAAATATTACAGCCCTTTTTCTCAGTAGGAGAAATAGAGCTTCATCAAAGAGAATCAATAAATGAATTATTCAAACCCATTTTGAAGGCTGCATTAATTCTGACTTCAGAGAGGCATGGAGCAAACCCCAAATCAGCCATGTAGATAAGCAGGCAGTGCTTATGTTGTTTCTTTGAAGTTGATCAGAGGGTTACAATGGTTCAAAAAAAAAAAGCTCTGGACTTCAGAGATTCCCAGGTGGAAGTGTAACATGGTAGCTTTGCACAGCTACCAGCCAATATGTCCATCTCATATAAAACCATGGTCTCCTTTACATCTACACATGGACTATTCCCAGTCTTTTAATGTGTTTACCCTTACAGTATTCTCCATTTCTCCATAGATTTTCCTCATTTTGCAAACTGAGGCAGAGAGATTAAACATTGGAGACAAAGATCAAAGATAAAATGATGTTCTCCTTTTTCTTTTTCTTTTTCTTTTTCTTTTTTTTCTTTTTAATAGCAAATATGTTTAATCACAGGCACAGCATGAAGATGTCTGCAAGATTTTCCAGGACTAAGAACTTACAAATCAACATTGGATGGCTTTCAAAAAGAGATGCTGAAGTTCAAGTAAAAATTAATCCAGGGAAGACCTGTGACCTGTGCTACACAGAATCAGACAGTCTTTTCAGCTTTACAATCTATTAATTACATCTTTCTGCTCCTTTCTTTGTGACTCTTTCAATCCCACTTCAAATTGATTCATAGAGTCAGCATCAGAAGTGATTAATATTTGAGTTCCCATAAATTTTCTTCTCAGACAACCAGGCAGGAGGCAGATCTGTTAAAAATACTACGTAACCTCTGCAAAGCTCACTTAGCTGTACCCCATTTCTCGTGCACAAGAGACACGTTCTTCAGATGTCTGCACAACCTCCAGAGGAAAAGCCCAAATCCTAGAGAGACAAGATAAGTCCTGGTGAGCAATGCAGCATCACCCATGGAGCACATTCGCAGTGACAGTGAAAGACAAATGTGGCTGAAGCCCATTTTCATGCTCAAAATCTTCCATCTATAAATCACAATCTATTCACTCCAGGATTTTGCAAGAGACTGGGACATGGTTGTCCTTAGCAAAAAGGTTTTATTTCCAAACAAATTTCAAATGGCTCAAGAACATCAATCTTGTTTATTTTTCCAATGTGCAGTATTTTTATTTGCCAGTACCATCATGGAAAAACAAACTTGAGAAAAGTTTTCCATTTGTGTATACTTAGGTATGCCATTTTTCCCAGACTGACTTTATACCTCATTGCAGAAGTAACAGAATGACAGCACAGAAACACCTATAGCTTCTCTAAACTTTCTCAGACTCTATTTGAAGTCAGCATAAACTTTTTTTTTCATGCACCATGACTATAATCGTAGCATCATAGAATCATTAAGGTTGGAAAAGACCTCCAAGATCATCTAGTCCAACCATCCACCAATAGCATCACCCGTATTGCCCACTGAACCATGCCCCTACATACTACATCTCCACGTTTCTTGAACATCTCCAGGGACAGTGACACCACCACCTTCCTGGGCAGCCTGTGCCAATGCATTACCATTCTTTTTGAAAAGTTGTTCCTAATATCCAACCCAAACCCCCCTCAGCTCAACTTGAGACCATTACCTCTCATCCTATCATGGTTACCTGGGAGAAGAGGCCAACCTCCACCTCGCCACAACCTCCTTTCAGGCAGCTGTAGATAGCTGTAAGTTCTCCCCTGAGCCTCCTCTTTTCCAGACTAAACAGTCCCAGTTCCTTCAGCCACTTCCCATAAGATTTGCTCTACAGACCCTTCATAGGTTCACTACTCTTCTCTGGATGCACAAATATGAGAACACATTCGTCATCATTCAGCATATGCCAAGATAAAGCGAAAATGATAATTTTACATGTATTACTCATTCATTGGAACAGGTAAATGATTTAGATGAATTGAGGTTTTGACAAATAAGTCATTAAAGAGACAGGAGGGATTGTGAGTATTATCCTTATTTACAGGGAAAATTTTTACAAGTGATGAATTAATAATGCACTTCGTCTTATGACCTTGAAAATTCACCTCATTACCATAAGGGAGACTTTACTAGCAGCTCAGACATACAACAGGTCATTAGGACAGAAAGTAAATTAGAATCTTTTCCCTGCACAAAAAATATTAGACATGATTTTACATAATATTCTTGCAGTGTTTAGTATCAGAGGTCAAGTCCCTTTAGAAGAGCAAGATTAATCTCATTTAGTTGTGTACATCTACAGTATGAATGCCCATATCAAAGCAAGTCACTATCCATTTCTTTCAGATCACTACATTGTTTTAAAACTGAGTTGTCTTATTTTAGCTGTCTACAGCAGGGTGATATGAATCACAGCCTAAAAGTGCCCATTTCTTCCCGCTGGCTATAAAAAAAGCCTTGACAGCTGGCACAGATGTAGACATCTGCAATGCAAAGTTTTTCTGTTGATCAGAAGAGTGTCCGTCTGTGTGGCTGTTGGGATGCACAGTGGCAGCTATCTCCACAATTCCCATTTTAATCAGTTGAGAGGATATATGCCAAAGTATCATTGAATAGTATTAGTATTAAGTGGGCAGCTACTGTCAGCCATATAACAGATGTTTAAGCACTGCAAAAATGCCTTTGCTATCTGAAGGATAGAAAAGAATGGTTCTTTGGAAGGGACTCAGAAGGACCATAGAACCCAATTGCTCGACCTCTTCAGGGATAGCCAAAAGTTAAAGCACGTAATTGAGGGCATCGTCCAAAATGCCTCTTGACTGCTGACAGACACGGGGCATCAGCTACCCCTTCAAGAAGCCTGTTCCAGTGTCTGAACTCCTTAGTTGTACTGATGTTTTTTCTTGCACCAAACCTGACAGTGGCACAGTTCTGTTGAACTTCATGCCATTGCTGGTTGTCCAGTGCTTCATCATAGCTAGGTCCTCTGCAAGGCCACTTCTCCCTTCATAGTAAGAAACATCTCCCAGTTTTGTATCATTGCTAAGCTTGCCCCGGAATTGATCCCTGGTGACCATCATCCACCTACATAGTTCCATGTACTACAACACTTTGAGCTCTACTGTTGAGACAGTTCATCTGTGCAGTGTAGCACGAACCAGTTTGTCTCACAGCTGGACAACTTGTCCAGAAGGATACTGTGAGGGATGGTATCAAATGCCTTACTGAAATCCAGAAATTTTGCATCCATCACCTTCCCTTCATCCAGCAAACCGGCGAACTTATCAAAGAAGGAGATAAAATCACTAAGGCAAGACTTTCCCTTGATGAACACATACTGACTATGCTTGACAATTTTTTTAATCTTTGAATGCCTTTCTATATCTCACAGGCCAAACTTCTCCAAAGATTACCCTAACAGATTTGTAGTTTCCTGAGTATTCTCTTGTGCTTTTTTGGTAGAGGAGTATAACATATGTAGTTAGAATGTAATTATAGGTGGTCTAGAAGAAAATGAAGCCATTTTTCATGCAGATACCTATTTCCACACATCAGCATATGACAAATACTGGCTTAACCACTGAGCTTGGAAGAATGGCCAATCCTACAGAAGGTCTGCAAAGAGCTCCCAAATGCAATTGCTATCTTCACAGACACTTGCATTGCACACTGGGAACAGTCATTAAAATCAGTCATTTTTAAAATGTGGATTAGATGAAGATTTTAAAGAAGTATGCCCCTCCCACTGATGTGAATAACTGATGTCTGTTGGTTACTATGAAATTGATGGGGATGAGGAATATTTTAAAAAATTGCTATATATGCAACTTTGAAATGTTTCCTGAGTGTCTGTTTAGTCACTAAAACTGATACTCTTATCAGGCCATTTCAGTGGTCTTTTTACTGAAAAATTATCTTTCTGCAACATTTCCTGGACTCACATCTACTTCTATATAACAATCTACCATGACAAACTCATTTCCCAGTTTATAAAACTACCATTCTTCGAAGCTGATGGCAGCTGTTTTGTAGCTGTCATACCATATAATATGGCTAAGATCACTGTCTGTAGCAAGCTAAATTACAGGATTTGGTCTAGTGCCAAATTCTAAAAGCAGAGATGGCACATTATTGTGAACTGTGGTGTCCAGAGTTTAATGTACTTCTTATTAAAATCAATGGGAAGTTTCTTTCAGTGGGGATTGGATTGGGTCCTAATTACATGTCGACAAATGCTTCTCACATGCCAATTCTGGGATTAGAACTGCTGTTGATTAGATGTCTTTATAAAGTACTATTCAGTCCTGTGGCCAGTAAAACAATTAAATTCTATTGTCAAATTTAAATTTAATTAAAACTAATTTTACTACAGAACGTCAAATAATTCACCCTGATACTTAATTAGAGAGCAGTCCTACTTCCAGTTCTACCAGCACAATTTGTTACATGCCATGAGAGTGCAAAATCACATGCAGTTTTTCATGTTGACAACTGCACAGTGCCCAGTATCTATCAAATTGCATTGCAAAAGCAGAAAGAATACAGCAATCCCACGTCTTGATTCAAGCACAAGATACTTTGCCCACTTCTGTATGACTTTTCTTCCCTCGTCAGTAACATTAAAGATTTTTAACAATCTTGGACAAGACTGGACAGGTATGTGGTTATGTTTTCTGACAACTTAAAACAAGCATCAGAATTCACTTCCCATGAAAACAAGGCTTCCTGCTGTTCTTCATCAAGGAAATATGGAATTACACATTACAAATCTGTGTTTGATCCTATGTGGAAAATGGCTCTCTAAAAACTGGACCTTAAGTTGGGCTGAAACTTCCCATGAAAGTCCCTTTCTTATTTCACTTTCCTCTTTGAAACTATACAGATGTATGTACATACACGTGTGTGTATATTTTTCACCATTTTTCTTTAAGCTGACTTTTGATGGTCTATCTTTTTTTTTTTCTGACAAAACTTTTTTTTTCAAGTTCGTCTCTGCATTTAATTTGTCTTCCGGGTTGGGGGGCCACTGCTGGCTGAGAATCTATCCTTCTTGTAACTGAGACACAGCTATTTCTGTTTCTTAGCTCCTGCTGCGTCAGAGGATTTATTTGTGTGTGGCTATTTGTTTCTGGGCATTGGATTTGACTACTGAAAGAACAGTTTGGGAGGTAAGGAATGCTGGGAGCAGCTTTGTGGCAGCTCTGCTGAGCTCCTGTGCCTGGTTTCCAAAGTCTTCATTCTACCTAACACTCAGATTTTCCAAAGCTAGCTGTTGATGACATAGGACACTGCTGTTTTATGAGATGTCCTGGTTCTGTTGAGTTTATGGCAAACTTTCAGGCACTTCTTCTTGTGCACCTGTCTCAATACCACACTGAGTGAAGGGTGAAGGTATCTTCAACAATGTATGTCTAGTGTGAGGGAGTGTGACATTCTTGTAATGGACAGCTCTGTGAGTGTTAGCAAATTGTTTACAGATGCTCACAAGGGTCTTCAGCTGCTCTAAACTCAAATGGTGCCAAAAAAATTAGTGGAATTATGAGTATTTGCAGCAGGCAAGGATCTGTCCCATGTTGCTTCCAAGTGCATAACAGAGAATTATGTTTGTTGACAGTTCAATACATTCCTATAGAACTGGATAGGATTACACTGAAAGAAATAAAATATCAGACTACAGATTAAGGCTATTTGATGTGAAAAGCAGTCAGAAAAACTTCACAAGAGCTACATAGGGCTAAAAATTATTTCACCATCCATACTATCTGGAGGAAATAATAAGGTGTGAGTTAACTACAGTTAAAATCCACAAGGTGAGCCCAGCAAGAATAAAGCTCCCAAGTACTGCAGTGAACAATAATACACATAAGTGAATCAGTAAGTCCCTTCCTGGCCCAGTAACCAAATGTCAGATAATCACAGCACCTTTAGAAGAGAAAACAGATGAATAACACCTCCACTAAATTAAGATCGGTGGCACCGTGATACAGACTATATTCAGCAGAGAATTTCAGTTCTCTGGCACTCTTGGTAAAGGAAACCTGAGTGTTGTCCAAGTGCTTAATAAATTCAGCTAGTATGATCTAGTGTAAAATCTCATACCTACTTTATACAGTTTAAATCTTCTCTAGTTGGAAAATGAACAGTATGATCTAGCAACGTTTTTTCCTTCCTAAGGACAACGATCCTATGTCAACAATGTTATATGAATCCCACTTTATACTGTGTACTTTCATTTTTTTTCCAAAGGAGATAGCTAGGTTTTTTAATGGTATTATCGATAGTGTTGCAAATATATCAAGGGAACTAAGTAAAGAATGACTATGAGATAAGACATGCATAGCGTAGAAACTAAATTAAACAAAGCAGAAAAGATTACACATGGTTCTAAGTAATGTTATTCTTCTTCTTAATCCTCAAATAGAGTCACTAAATTACGCTTCCAGATTTAGTTATGATATTTACAAATGACTTAACTGTACATTTAAAGAGGGGAAACTAGCTACAAATGGGGGCAAGCTCATAATTTAAGGTCACGGTGGTGCCAGCACAAAGCAAATGCTTATTACTGGGATATTTTTGGTCATGGGGAATTCTCTTTCCCTAAGAACAAATCCCAGAAAAGCATATTTTTATTACTCTTCCAAATCTGGCATTCAGGCTTTATGTAAATATACAAGACAGAAGACCTTTCTTTTTAAAATGCTAGGAACCAGACACACAGCTGAGATTTGCTTGGGAATATTTCCTTCAAATCATTTGTATGAGCAACCTAAAATCTAAAGTATATTAAAAATACATAAAGAATGAATGGGAAAGTACTGTATCAACTACATGGCATCTTACTGGAGGCAATATAAAGTCACTTTTCCTCTCCTAAACATAGCACCTCTAAGTATAAAAACAAAACAAAACAAGAAGTTCAAAATAAGGTTACCGGTTTTGTTTCTTTATAACTGAAAACAGAAGGTGCATTTTTTAAAGATTGTATCATTCCTGAGCTCAGTTGCCCGATTACTCTCAGAAATGCTCTCTCATTTTTGATATTCACTGTCCTTACATTTTTCTCTCAAGAACTTTTCATCTAACATCTGTCTCTTTTTTTCTTGTTAGAGAACCACAGTGCAGACCAAGACCTTGGAAGAAATGTAAAGAAATAGAGTCCCAGAAAACTCATACTATGACTTAGAGAAAATTAAACAAAGTTAATTTTGGCAGGAGCTAAATAAAGGCTATGTCATACAGCGAGCTGAGTTGGGCAATGTTCATGATGACTTCAAAGAGCAATGGGAGTCTAGAGCTTATGTTAGTTTAAGGCACATTTTATTTTAGCCAGAAATTTATGAATAAAGAAAGAAAACAGCAGAAGGAACAGTTGATGCTGCTGTATGAATGACAGCAATGCTAAGTTACCCAGTTATCAGCAATGAAATACTTGATGAAGTTGGAAACAAGTCCCATAGAGAACACAGAAACCAGTCTCCTCCCCTCCCTGTCATTTAGGATTTCTCCCAGCACCCAGCTGTGCAGGCTGAGGACAAACTTCAGCAAAAGGTCACTTCCTTTTCAGCAGCATCCTCCAAAACTAACTCAGTAAGCTCAGCCTGCCTTGCCTGTCTGAGAAATCCTGCTCTGAGCATTCTCCCTCCTCCTGCTGCTCCTCTCTTTTCTCTCTATGTTATGTTTCCACTCAGGACAATCCCTCCCTTCCCTCCCCCCCCCCCCTTTTTTTTTTTTTTAATCTGTTAATATTTCTAAAAATTATAGTATCATAGAATCATTTGAGTTGGAAGAGACCCTTAAAGGTCACCTAGTCCAACTCTCCTGCAACAAACAGGGACACCTATAGCTCCACCAGGTGCTCAGAGCCCTGTGACCTTGAGTGTCTCCAGGGATGCAGCATACACCACCTCTCTGGGCAACCTGTGCCAGTGCTGGTGGTAATCCCCTGATCTCTGTCATCCAAACACAAAACCCAGCCATGACAAGAGTAACCGTCCACTATGCATATTCTGTAGGGTTATCATCTTACTTGCAGTCCTTAACTCATTCCTTTCAGAATACACAGAAACTTTTCTAATGGCATTTCTGAAAAACAACCTCAAAACATCACTTTACATAAGTACTTGTCACAGTACACTTACTTCTGGGTTTCCAGTGAAGATTGCACATGACAGGTCAGTTGCAGAGAACTGGCATTTGGTGAGCTTTGTCTGAAGCATTTTCACTGGTCTCCCTCCAGGCTGGCCCCTCACGCCTTGCCCAGATCTAAAAGCTGGCACAAGAAGCTGGAGCATTTCTTCCTTCCCACCACTACTTTTCCTACCAAAGCAAGATACATGGTGCCCACCTGCTACACCACATAGACCACAATAGTTTGTGGCTCTCTGAGAGCCTCTCCTTGCATGGCCAGCAGATAACATTTTGCAGCTGGAAGGCAAGCACTCTGCTTTAATGTTGCAGTTTCCCCTGAGCTTTAGAATCACAGAATCATTAAGGTTAGAAAGACTATTATGATCATCTAGTCCAAATATCAAGCCCAACCACTGAATCCAGATCTTCCAGTTACATATAAAGTAACCCCACCATCTCCAGCCACAACAGCAGCTCAGCAGAATGTCTCAGCACAAGGAGCCATCCACACCCTTGCGTCTGGAGCATCTCCTGCCCCACAGAAATCACAAGATCCCCTGTTCTTTACTTTGAAGTCTTCACTTCTCCTCCTGCCTTCCTACAAAAAGTAGAGATCCTGTGCATATAGTACTCATAGAGATCTGCAAAGGACATTGCAGGGGAGTTGGACTAAGATGACCTTCAAGAGTGCCTTCCAATTCAAACAATTCTATGATTCTTTGATTCTATGATGTTTCACAGCTTCACAGTTGTATAATAAGAAACCTATTGCCTTGGTTGCACAGCACAGCAGAGGGAGAAATAGGTAACGTGTTTCAGATTGGTTGAGGATATGAAACTACTGCTTAAATTTATACTGAAAAATGAGTGAGATAAAAAGTTGTAATAGTGGGTCCCCAAAACTACTGTTTTAGAAAGAAGATGAAGAGGTCTGGGCTTCTCCTTAACTAACAGATTTTCATATTTATTGAAAAAGTGACTCACTAAACAAACTATGTCAAGCACATGCTGAGGTGTTTCTGGAATTACAACATTTCTGTGAAGACGCTCACAGCCCCAAAGCCAGCCAGTGGAAACCAAAAAGGTCAATCTCCAGGTCTGTGTGCTCATTTCATTTTTTGGTGGCTTTGCTCAGGGGGAAATTTCTCTATGCATGACCTTCCAGCTCTGAAACAGACATGATTTGCTGAGACCACTGCATTACAGGGCTGCAGTTTAGAGTGAAGAACTGAAGTCAAAAGTTTTGAGGTCTTTCCCAAAGGCTTTGCATGACCTTGGGCAAATCCCTTCAAGACTATTTGAAGATCTGATATTAAACAGCAACACCCACATTCTGTAAGCTAAATAAGATACTTCTATGCTAGCAGCCGGTGGGCATCCTCACCTTCCAGTGAAATTCAGCAGACTTTTTTAATGAAGTGTGGTGGAGCCACAAACCTGATTCCACTTCCAAAAAAAAAAAAAAAAAAAGAGGAAAGCACACCTAGTAAGATGCCAATATAATATCTCAGGTGCCCAAATTCAGAATCCTGCGGTTTATTTTTTTGGTACATCTATTTAATCCCATACAGTGGTAAGATTACATTTACCCATCAGACACAATATTTTAAGGTTGACTTCACAATTTATTTGGAAGTTTCTGAAACTTTCAACTGAAGAGCCCCACCTGGTCTTGCAGCACTGTATTAATTACAGCTATTAAAACTCTTATTTTGCTTATGAATTTCAGTATGCACCATTTTTACAAACAGAATTCACAAGCCATCAGCAGTCACAATCAGTGAAATAGGAAGAAGAAATGGTGATTGTGGAAATGGTTAGTGGGAAAGGTTGGAAAGGGACATTCAGGCAATAATTCAACTGCATAGTTCCTTAGCTATTAGTTCCTGAATTGCTTCATTTCTTAAATAAAGAAGTTATAATGTCTTAAAGTCTATGAATCCCATTTCTAAGCCAACATTCCCACAGCTATCATTTTAAGGTTGGGAGGCTTTTTGTCTCAATTTATTACTGATACCAGAAATTTGTGTCAGTGACTTGCTGACTGTTCCTACTCATGGAATAGCTCCATGTTCTTCTTCTCTAAACTAACCTCCTATAAATACCAACAACACATGGTTAGAAAGGAACACGAAATCCAGTGGGAGGAGGTCCACTGTTCACCCACCTTGCAGTCTCACAGCCAATGACTTCAATATGAAGGCATAGATATGCTTATAGTAGTTCTAACAGTTGTAGTACATTATATGCGAAACCAGATTTCCTTAGTTACCCTTTTTATGTATTTAATCCTAGCATTTTGAATGGCACCATAAAAAAAAAAAAAAAACCTTTTCGAATGACAAAAATTCTTAATTTTCCTGTGACCAAAACTAATGAACACATGCAGTTTTTAGAACTTGTTTCCTTCTCCTTGATGTAACCTTGAGACTGAATTTCCATGGTTTATGTTATTCAGTAACGATATAAGATCCCTATAATTTCTTTCCTATTTAGTACTTCTCATATGTTCTCCAAATTAATCACATCTTAGAAAAGCTTTTTGTCTTATGATGTGTGTAAATAAATCACTATATTCTTAGATAATGGAAATTGTTGGTGATTAAATTCAATTTGATAGAGTATGAGTGAAATTTCTCTGACTAGTTATCAACAGTATCTTGATTTTAGGTTTGGCTTTATCATTATATCTCCTATATTTACAGCTGCCTGTACTTTCCTTCAGCAGTTCTCCATATTTCATTTTGCAGATTGTTTTCCACAGGCTCATGAATATATGGGTATTTGGCAGAGATTTTATAACCTATAATCAGAACTGAAAATTACAGTGATCCCATTTGTGTTATTATAGCTTAAGAATGTGTCAGACTTTCCATTTTAAACTTTCTACTCTAAAGAATCTACAACTGCTCTTTCTTTACTGCCAAATATTTCTGCAAAATTTTCAATAAGAATAAATGATATTTATGAATTTGAAACTTTTTTCAGGACTTCTGGTAGTGAGTGTGAGGAGATAGCTTCTCCTGAAATTCAAAGGAGCAAAAATTTCTAATTTCCTGCCTATTTATTTAGTGACCACATTTTAACCAAAGAAAGTTCGATGGGTCTCTTTTTAAGGACCTGTAGTATTAATGCAGTAGTGAACAGAGGGATTAGTCGAGAATGACTGGAATTATTTCCTTCCACTGGAAACATAATATGCTCCTTCAAGATAGTGCCAAGATTCTTCTGCCAGAGCAAGAAGAGAATGGATAAGAGAAGCTCTCTACTGCGAACTCAGATCATGAACTGCACAGCTCTATTTCTTTTTAAACATACATTCAGAGTATTTCAAGGCTCCTACCAGACTTTCTCATATCCAACAGTATCCTCTACATGAGGGGACTGCAGACATAAAGATCAGGGTGGTTGAGGATGCCCCATCCCTGGAGGCATTCAAGGCCAGGCTGGATATGGCTCTGGGCAGCCTGATCTGGTGGTTGGTGGCCTTGCACATAGCAGGGGGTTGAAACTGGATGATCATTGTGGTCCTTTTCAACCCAGGCCATTCTATGATTCCATGATATGATTCCGTGATCAGAAATTCTTCTGCTAGTGCTAGGGAAGTGATAGGAGGAGAGACCTGAAAAGAAATCGAGGTGAAACTGGCCAGGAGACACACTATTTGATTTTTTTTTTTCATGTTTTCATAGAATAATAGACTGATAAAGGCTGAAAAAGGCCTCAAAGATGATCAAGCCCAACCATCTACCCATCCCCACCATACCCACTAACCCATGTCCCTCAGTGCCAAATCTATACCCTTTTCTTGAACTCCTTCAGGGATAGTGACTCCAACACCTCCCTGGGCAGCCTGTTCCAATGCATCACCACTCTTTCACATAAGTTTTTCCTAATAACCACTAACCTTTCTCTGTGTTCCATTAAAACATCTTCAAATGCTGCAGACAACATTCTAACTTCTGATCTCTTTCTGCCTTTAGCTGGTGGGGAAAAAAATGTACAAACATCATAAAATTTTTCCTTCCAACTGCTTAAACGTGAAATGAGAGATGGTGCACACAAAGCCATCCCAGGAAACAGCAGACTGGGTAACTGTTTGCATCTCTCACCTCATCACTTCCATTTTAGCCATTCTCAACTTTCCAGACCTTTGTTCTAGCTGAGGCAGCAAATTCTGATTTCCTTTGTGTTTCAGATAACTATCATACCACCAGCTCCTCCAGGACCTTAGAAAAACAGCATAATACAGATTTCCAAGGATGCTGGGAAAGTATGGAGACCTCAGAAAGCTTTGAGAATGGTCGACATGGTCTGGTTTGTTGAGCTTACTCCAGAACACTTTGTAGGACCAAAGCTAGACTCCTGCTGTGCAGTGACTTGGAATCTATCAATGAATCTCAAACACAAACAGAGAACTGGCTGCCAAAAAGCTTTGCTGCATCTTCATGATCTCCATTTACAGATGGGAGATCAAGAGAGTTTGATTGTAAGATCTCCAAAGTTATGGAAATCGATTTAAGCAGGAAGTGAGATTTCTAGCTTCACTTCGGTGATGCAAACCTCTTGGCTTTGTAAACAAATCAGAACTCTAGCAAGAATAGTCCAGGTTCTGAGGTATTCTGTACTTTCATTTCCACTAATGTATGGAAATCCTACAAAACAGTATTCCTTCTAGTCCTGCAGAGTGGAGTGAGACTTCTTGCTGAGCTGGTATTTTTCGCCTGTTAGTTTGCATAAAATGCTGAGGATAGAAGAATTCAGGTCTTGACTTTCTTAGCTCATGTACTTTATAAGTTTTTAAAAGGAAATTATAGTTATGGATGTTGTGAGATATCACATGACATTTTTTCACTACAAGCCACGTCCTGTTGTCAGTATTTCCATTCAGTCCCATTGACTGTAATCAAAGGCAAAGGGTATAAACATTGGAAGCAAAGTCTTGTCTTAAGTGGATCTTCTCCAAACCTCAACATGGCATTTCTGATGTGAGCACGTATGGAACATCTATTGCTTTTTAGAAATGCAGACAGCAAAGCTGCCAGCAATGTGAATGAGAGTGGTAGGTAGAGAGAAAACTTTATAGCCACTCTGCTCTGCATTGCTGAGTGGCTTACTGGTTCTCATGCTAGATCTGCACCAAAGACGGATGGCAGAGATTAGAAGCAACCTTAAGCATTTGTGTACAAGCTGGACAAATCAAAAACCTTCGTCCTAAAGGACACTGCCTTGCAAATCTAATTTCACAGTCCCTCAGATGTCATAATGTGAGCTGAGTGATTGACTGGCACCACAGCACGCCTTGTTGAAAGATGGCTGGAATAAGAGCCATGGTGGAAGTTGCCCGGGGTTGGTGAAGAAGTCTCTAACTCACAAAGACAGCCCCAACTCACTGGTTTCCCAGTGAATTGCATTCCTTCAGAGAACAAAACATCTTGAACCCAGCATACAGACCCACAGACATGAGTGCTGCACACGGAGAGCACTGCTCTCCCTCCTAGAGGAATGAACACGCTCCTGAATAAAGCCTTGTAGTCACAGGAGTCACTTTTGCCTGCAAACTTCACACTGGAAACCCTTGTGAATGTGAACCAATCTAAACGGAGAGAGTTCATAAGCTTTTGGGGATAGCATATTCCATATTTTCCCTGCAGTTTATTGGCAAATTAAATCTAATGCATTCAAATTACATCATGAAGTGTAATGTTGAAATATTTCATGAAGGTTACCCTAATAGAGTGCGAAAGCCTGATGAACAGTAATTCAGAGGGAACTACTTGGCCCATCTCCTATTTACTTGGAAACATTTCTGCCTTAAAAAACCTTTAAATATATTACTTGTTTTTATGGTTCAAAAATCTTTAATTTGAAGATTTTTATGATTCCCTTACAATACACATCGATTTAAAAAGTGTTTTAAGCTAAAACGGATCATTTACTGCCAACTGTGCTTTGGGCATATCATTGATTAGTCCAAGTGCGATAAAACAACCTTGTTTTTATTCATACTTTAAGAGAATAATAAAACCTGCATACTTGGAAATACTGAAGCAATATCTTGGCCCAGAGCTATTTAAGTATGAATTATTCACATCTAGTTTATTTTTTTATTTTAAATTCATGAATCCCCAGAATGGTTTTGTAAAGTGTATCACTGAAACCATGTTTCTAATTATTAAAGTGGGGTGCAGTGGGGGGTGGAGAGAAGCAGAATGCATCATATATGTAAAGGGGTCATTTTTTATTGGTCTTCTTTTGCAAACCACTGTGAATCTCCTTGGAAATTAGTTATTCAATATTTGCACTATATTTTAACTTGCAGACCATTGGGAGACTATAGAGATGCAGTTCCTTTGTTCAAATATCTTTTGCAAACAAACTTATTCCTACATTCCGTAACATTAGACCTGCCTAAATAAACCCATTTAGGGATTGCACAGACAACTAACTGGGAGCCCATTTCCCAGAACTGTTTTTTGCATCTCCAGCAAAAAAGATTGGTGTAACAGTGATAGGGTGTCTATCTGGATATTACACTCCTCTGACTTTTTCCTTTACTACTGCAAAATACCACAGACAAAAATATCTTTTTCAAGTGAACAAACCAAAACATTAATTCTATTTTTGCAGTCCTTCCATCCTGTGTAACCTAAAAATGCACTCTGAATACAGACCAGAGTCTGAACAGAGACAGCAAAAGGAATGACACCGAGATAATTACATTTCTTGTTCCATCACTGAATTTCTGTAGGACCTCAGCAAGCATGAATTCTTTAGGACAGACAACAATTTTCTACATATTTTTGTAGTATACACTGTAGCCCTGTACTTCATAAATATGAAATTAATAAAGATTTTTTCCCTATGCAATCACACAATTTTGCAGGCTCAAAGAAACCCTAGATGTCTTTTAGCCCAGGCACAAGTTCTGAGCAGATCCAGATAGATCAGCCTACAGAGAGACTTGCTGAGTTTTGCACATCTCCAGAGATGGTGTTCCCAAAACACCACTGGATCCCAGGTACAGAGCAGTTAACATCAAGGCAAAAAGTGTCCTCCTTGTATCTAATCAAAATTTCCCATTTCAACTTGTGTCCATTGTCTCAGACCTCCAAGAAAAGTCTGGCTCTGTAATCAGAAGTGCCTTAGTTTAAATGCCATAGTTGTGCACCAAGAGTGATTCTATGTATATGTATGTGTCTACCGTCTCCGTAGGTAAAATCCTAAGAATACAACAGCTCCTCAAAAGAAAGACAGAGGAAACATAATTAAGACTTTCTAGAAAAAGGGAAAAGAAGCAGGTAATGAATAATGATCTTGTTTCTATGATCTATGTTTCTGTCAACTTGAAAGGGATGTCTTCAGACAGCCATAGCAGATATGAAGGATGATAACCCCAAACTAAAGGGAATTGACAGATACACAAAAAGATAAATATATTTTTTTGCTAAACTCAGAGGGTCATCATATGCCATCCAGACTTACAAGTAATAACAACTCTATCAAAAACATAACATGGAATGGCACTAGCAGACTGTGTGGAGCCACAAAGGGATCTCTGCCATGATATGCAACTCTAAGAGTTCTTCCTAGGAATTCTAAACTCGTTTAAATGTTTCCTACTGAGCACACCTAAGATTTAGGTCCTGAGAAGATTTAGGAAAAATACCAAGCAACTCAGACTGAGCTTGCAACTGAAACATTTGAAAAATCAGCAACCCCTTAACTTGACAACGAGTGACAACAAAATGTGTCTTTTTAAATATTCTCAGTTCCTGCTTCAACACACCAAAATCCATTAGCATTAAATTCTTCATAGGTACAGTTCCATCATCCACAGCAGGACCACTCTGTACATTTGGAGGTAAAACAAGCCATGTGTTTGAATATTGGCACTAAGGGAGCCAAACAATGGAGGTATTCTCACCTCATCGACATTTTCCTAGTTTTATTTGGCTAATGAAACACTAAAATGTTGGAATTAGAAAGTAATATTATTTTAAGCTGCTAGATACTATGGAAAGTAATACCTTTGAGTATTAGCCTGGCGTATCTTTGAGGAGTGATTAGACATTCGTGTACTTAATAAAGTTTGCATAGCCAATTTGCACTTTATAAAGTGCGGCATTGTTCTGGAGTGTGGCCCTGATATTGACTTCATGAAGCATGCAGGAGGCAATGCAGACTGTATGGAGTCCACAAGAAGACAAGTACCAAATCAAAAACAAAAGGAGCACCCAGCCCTGATTTGTGACTTGGAAACTCACACCCATCTGCTCCCTGAAAGTTGCCATTACATTGATGCCATGAGGTTGCATGCAGTACATTGGCCAACTAGAGTTAATTGCTCTCAGAGAAGGTAAGAGGTAGGTCTTTGAAAGCCAGAAGATAAAGAAAGAATTGGACTTCAATGTTCCACTCAACAGGCAAATTCTCTTGACCTCAAGCTGTTGCATAATAATAGGAAAACTAATCTACAAATTCTGAATGAAAGTGTTTTGAAGCCAAGAGTTAAGCTCTGATCTTTGAATGCCAGTTTAACTTCTGAAGAACCAAGACTATTCATGAGATGGGCATCTTGTAAAATCATATACACAGGGCAGGTATCAACCACAAAAGGACTGAAATATACAAAAATGTCTGACAATGTCAGGTCCTGGAGTAGACGAAGTCGACATCACTGCAGCTCTAAGCAAGGCATCTGGAGAGGCAAGACTCAAGATGTGACCTTTCTCTCAGTGTTTGTTTGGAGTTCTCAGCTTAACTTGTCAGCTTTTTCTGGGGTCATCCTGGAGCACCCAAATCCTACTGTAAAGGAAACTGAAATATCTGAACACGACTTCTGCTGCCCAGAGGCAAAGAGGCTGGGTACCTAGGACTACACTCTCATGCTTAAATGTTAGACATGCATGTACTTTCCTGATGCTATGACCACTTTTTGTCAGCAGAACCTGACTCTCATGTCTTTACCTTCACACATTTTAGTATTTGCAATCTAATTTTCAAACTGGAGGAAAATTCTCCGTATAAAAGGGAAATTCTGCTTAATGAAAGGCTATGATGGCTTTTATCAAAGTCAAATGAATAAGACTAGATATTGGCTGTCTTTATATGTCATTGCAAATATAATCTACATTGGTTTTGGCTTACACTGTACAAAGAGAATGAAACTTCCCTAGTTTTAATTTCTCTATGCATGAGTTGCCTGCATAATATAGAAAGTAGCTGTTTTATTAAAAAATTAACAGCTCTAAACATTGTATGGATTTTTCCCTCCTCATCAAGCAATTGATTACTCGCTTTTGAAGAGACCTGAAAATTCAGATTCATATTTTGAATAATTATTCTGTAAAATTCCTTATTTTATAAACTGGAGCTTCAGAATTATAATTTCAATAGTCTTTTTCAATAATATAATATAATAATAATATAATAATAAAATTTCAATAGTCTTTTGATTTTTGGTTTTGATTTACTAAGTTGCAGATACTTGAAAGGATCTTTCAATTTTAATTCAAAAATGGCTGAACTACAGCATTAGAGTGTGAATAACGCTGTCTTTCCAGCTACCAAATCTAGGAGATAATATGATTGATTTTATCAAATTTAAATTAGTATGAAATTGATTAAATGACCTGGCAAATTCTGTCATTCAGATGCAGGAAAAAAAAAAACCAGTGCAATGTTTCAACAGCTGCTTCATTGCTTGTCCATTACTTAACAAATAAAATACAGCAGTTTGTGTATGACTCGGCAATGTACAGATATTGTTTTAGAGCATCATTATGAGTCCGGTAAATAGGTTTAGACTAGGAATATGAAAACAAACTCTGTTATTTTCTGTAGCAGTGTTTAAAGGGCTCACGATTGGCAGCATAACTGATTGTATTGACCAAAAGAGCTGTGGACATCTGGCTTTTTAGCCCTACAGATGAAAGACCATATGTTTTAAAAACAAAGAGTGTGAGATAGAAATGTTATCAGGCTGAATACATGAACAGGGGTCAAAGCTAACAGCAATCCAGTCTTGTCACCAGCATTGCTCCAACAGGGGATGAATTATGTAGGGCTGTTGGACAATGGAGAAATATTGTTGACTTGTTGACAAGCACATGGTTGAGCTAACAGCTGAATATTTTTGAAACTCTAAGAGATCTTTCTACTTCACCTTCCCTGATGATGAGAAAAACAATAGTCTACCTTAGAAATGCCTGTAATTTATCAAAAACACATTATGTCTGCACCGTCAGCTGTTTCACCACGCTTCAATTGAATATAGTTAACTGTTTAGGATATACTACAGTTATCAGAAACAAATCCAGTTTTTTCACGCTTACAGTTTTGGAATCAATGCATCCATTCACTTTCATTGTATGTGATTTATGAGAGGACTGAAGCACTTCTTTTATTCATGATTCCTGTCCGATGCCCTTTTTTCAAATGATAATGTCAAAGTTAGGGCCATAAGCTTAAAAACAGTTGCTTGTGCAGTTCTGTATTTCAGCTCACAAAAAGACAAAATGAATCTTACAAGCTCTGCTTCAGGTGTGGACTGTTAGAAAGGCAATACCTTTACTGGTTTAGGTGAAAAGAAAAGTTATTTCTAAATGTCAAAATAGAAAATATAGATGCTACTGTACACAACACTGAATGCTACCTAATGGCATATCTGTCACTTTTGTCAGTGACAAATCAATGAAAAGAATGCATATTGAAAATCACATAGGAAAGTTCAGCTGAAGAAACGAGGGGGAACAGATTAGAGATATTTACTCTTTCAGAAGTCAGCATAATGCATTTCAGAAACTAAATAAACAAAATTCACACCAAGTTGGTTGGCATTTTGAAAGGTGCTAACTCAGCATTCTGCTGCTAGTTTCTGCTGAATTGAGCATTTTTTGCTCTTTGAAACAAACATCTGTGATTCAGTGTGATAGATTTTAATATAGTTAGACAATAAAACAAGATGTGCGTTAGAGGAAAACATCAGTATGAATGAATGCTTCTTGCAAGCTCCACAGTACCAACTTTTAAATTATATTGAATAATGAATTTCACTCCACATTGCTCCTATCAAGTAAGAATAATCTTTTGTATTATTAAGTGAAGACAACAGAGCAGATAAAAGGGCATTTTTCTCTAAAACATGATTGCAACCATTTTAAATCAGAACTTTATGTAATACATTAAATTATAGCATTTGTGCATGTCAGTGCTTTCAGGTGACTTAATACACTGATTTTAAAAGTGCCAAAGCACACTAAAAACTTCAGAATTCATTTTTATTATTGTTTGTTTTTCACATTCTCAACAGGCTAAGTTAATAAAATCAGTTCTAAACAAGAGCAAGAAGGAAAAAAGGAAAAAAAAATCATTCTAGAAATAGGAGAAATTTTCATCTCCTACATATGACTGCAAGACTGAACCAACTTCAGGGATTTCTTTGGATTTTTTAAGTTAAAGGCCAGCTATCAATATTTTCTTCATCTAAACTCGTACCATCAGCTAGGTGAGCCCTCTATATCTCTTCCCATAGGTTTCAAAAAGGATTTTACACAATATAGGCTCCAAATCAGTCAGCTGTATTGATTTCAAGGACAGACTATGAGCAGAACATACAGAATCACAGAATGGCCAGGGTTGGAAGGGACCTCAAGGATCATGAATCTCCAAGCCCCCTGCTGCAGGCAGGGCTACCAACCTCCCTGTTTGATACTAGACCAGGCTGCCCAGGGCCCCATCCAAACTGGCCTTGAACACCTCCAGGGACGGGGCATCCACAACCTCTCTGGGCAGCTGTTCCAGCACCTCACCACTCTCATTGTAAAGAGCTTCCCCTGACATCCAACCTCAATCTTCCCTCCCTCAACTTAAAACCATTTTCCCCTGTCCTGCTGTTATCTACCCTTAAAAAGTTGGCTCCTTTTTATAGGCTCCCTCTAGGTACTGAAAGGTTGCAATTAGGTCACAGTTGCTCCTTGCCACCTCACCTCAAGCAGCCTCAAGGAAGCCTGATAGTTCTCTAGAAATTTGCAAAAGACAATTGCACAACATTTCATTTCATGGGCAGTAATCATACTGTTATTGGGCTCAGATGATAAAGTGGATACAGATGTTCGTTAGCAACAAAAGCATGTGTAAACAAGGAACCAATCCAAGAAGCTGCTAGCAACTGAAAAGTCCAAGGCTGACCATCACATGTTCCCGAGTCACAAACATCTATCTTTAGACCAAAAAAAAATCTGCCCTCTCAATCATCTATAGGAGTCCCATTGGATTGATTTCATCCTACACACCCTTAAAGTGCAAAGGCCATTTTATACATGATATATTTAAGTTTCAGTGAGTTTAACATGCAGAAGAGGCCTGCAGATTTCCATTAAACAAGGATGTGCTCCTAGAAATCTTTCCATACCAACAATTTCCCTGCCACATCTTTTCTCAAAATGCACCACTGGCTGCAAGGCAGAGTCTCAAAGTCTGGTTTTGCAGATCTTATTTCTGGGGGCAAGAAAAAGTAATAAGAAAGGCTCTTCCTAGGGCCTTTTCCAGGGGTATTTTCTCTCCCAGTTTCCCAATGGAAGCAGAAAACACAAAGAAGACCAACTGTGGGGAGCCTCAGCTCCTCCAGCTTGTCATGTCAAACATCCCATGCTCTATCCTCATTCTCTGGAAGGAATCATTCACATGCAGATTATCCCCACAGACAGCTCAATCAACTAATAAAACATCACCTTTATGCATTTCCTGCCTTTAACCTCTAAGTTTCCAGATGCCTGGTACTCACACCTTTAAGCACCGCCATATTTCAGGAACACTCAACAGATGAGAGGATATGTTGGTGGCTGGTCTGGCACTTGATCCATTTCTCCTCGGCCACAAGATGTCAGTGTTGCTGAATGTTATTATTCTCACCTGCAAAGTGTCCCTGCGAGTCACTGAAGGTGGCTGTCAACACTGGGCTTTACTCAAGATAAAAGAAACCACCAAGAAGTAAGAAACAAAGACAACAAAAATCTTCAGATTTGTTATTAACAAGGAAAACTTGAACTATACAGTTACTGTGGTAACTTCTCCTAACGTAATGTGAGAATCTATTCACAGGTCCCAAAGCAACTCATGATAAAGTAGAGCTTGGCAGATGGCCCTTGCTTAACAATGTCCAGAGATGACACTGGAGCTGTTTGAGCAGGAAGCAATTAGTCCATCCAGCCAGAGACGAGGCTGTCCGGGAATTCAGACTCTACCAGCTACCATGTTGAATGATCAACAAAATCAAAGAACATGCTAATGGACTACCTACCTCCCCTTTTTCACTTTCTATTCATAAGGCTTTGGCATCAAACTCAGCCAATGTAGCTCCACTGTGGAGATCTGTCTGTGCCCAGCCTCATTTCCCCTTTCCATCAATTCTTCAATAGCATCAGTTTATGTTTCTGCGGAGGTAAAACTAGAAATCAGATTATTAAACATTCTGTTTTTAAAACACGCTTTCCTCTTCCCAGGCCTTCCCAAAAAGGCCAAGGTCAGGCAGAGGGGGAACTTCTGAACTGATATTGTTGTGGACGCAACATATTGTGAAACTGCACCTCGGATTTCCTCTGCAGACTCAGTGACCCGCCTGGTGATTATTTTTCTGCTTCCCTCTCAGTTGCAGGAGATTTGCTTTGCCAGGCGCTGCCTTGACTTCCACTTCTAAGTATAGCAAACACCAGTTCTATTAGCATGAGAATTCCTGTTTACATTATTTGCTTCCATTCATGTACTCTGAGCTTGTTTACTTTCATAACCACAGGAAGCAGGAATTTGGTGGGAGTAGAGACAGGACTGTTCAGCTTGAAGAAAAAAGAGATGAATAGAGATAGATGGATTAATATACACTGGCAGTTATAAAAATATACAATGGAAACATGGTTATTTGTGTTGGGAAGTAGACAGTTTAACTCATTTGATCCATCTATAACTTCTTTTTTAAAAAATGAGTATGTCACCTAGTATCAAACACAATTATTTCCATTGAAGGGAACGTATTTTGGAGACCTCATTGCAGCCTTCCAGTAGTTGAAGGAAGCTTATAAAAAGGAAGGGGAGCAACTTTTTGCACAGTGTGATAGTGATAGGACAAGGGGAATGGCTTTAAGTCAAAAAAGGGGAAATTTAGGTTAGATGTTAGGAAAGAATTGTATACTCTGAAGGTGATCAGGCACTGGCATAGGCTGCCCAGAGAGCTGTGGTGCCCCATTCCTGAAGGTGCTCAAAGTGGTGTCGGATGGGCTTTGGGCAGTCTGAGCTGTTGGGTGCACCCAGCCCACGGTAGGGGGTTGGAGCTGGGTGGCCTTCAAGGTTCCTTCCAACCTAAATTGTTCTGTGATTCTATGATTCTATATTGAGGAAGGCAAAAAGATTTTACTTAATTCTTACAGCCTACCCCAGCTGCCTTCCATGCCCCTTCATTTCTCCCAAAAACACAATCCATTATTTGAAAAGTAACAAAAATAAACCTCAGGGAAAGTCCTTCCCCAGTTCCAAACCTTCACTTGTGCTGAACTCCCAAGATAGGAAAATCCATTCCTGGTTTAATAAAAATTGTTCTACATAAAGTCAACTTCTGACGTCTCCTCCCTGTTCCATTAATCAGTCTGGTTGCAGGGACCATAAATTCCTATTTTTATCTCCACCCCGTCTTTGCATTGTGTTGAAGGCGCCGTCTTCTCCGCCCAGCTGAGTTTCTGTTTGCTGGCCTCATCCTGCCTCTCTCACCAGCACCAGCAGGCACCAGCGTGCCAACATTCACAGGTCTGCAGCAGCTGGCATGCCTGGCTGCTGTGCACACACACAAGCTGACTCCACTCTGCGTGCACAGTGACCATTTGTCTGCACTTTCCAGCTGCCTGGAAATCTGGTAGATTAATGCCCAAAGTGGTAGAGTTGGCAGGAGTGCAGTGGAGAGATTCTCAGAAAAGCCTGACAGTTCTGTTGAAGTAGCTTGCCATATTAAAAAGTTGCCTTTTCCAGGGTCATCTCAGGATGAGGATGATGGTGATTTTTTTTTTTCCTGGGGTCCCACTCACTTAAGGATGTTTTCACGCAAATTCTGAAGTTTCCAAGCTATTTACTGAAGCTACGTAGGCTCACTGAGACAAACTACAAACCCTTGGGGAAAAGGATGTTAGTTTTTAATCCATTCCTGGAAAAGTTAAAGAGGTGACTGAAGCAGGGTTACTTGATCCAGCTCATACGTACACTGCTAACTTAACTAAACAAGTTATTGTGCTTCAAATAAGTAGAGCAGCTGAAGAGGTAAAGGTTGGGATGGAATGGGAAAAGATGTCATCAGCCCAAAATTAATAGAGACAGGAGATGGAAACATTAGACGTAGAAACCAGAGACAAAGAGGAATATCTAATTTCAGGTACTGCAGAGTAAGGGTGAAACAGCCTCATTGACGTGTGCTCCGGCAGAAGTCAGCTCTGGCACCAGAGCCCTGCCCTGAGGATATGGCTTTTTCACCTGTATTTTTGCTTTTCTTCCCCTCTGACAAGCTGGAGATTGCACTAGCAGGAGGTAGGGCAAAGAATAATCCTATGTTTTGGGCTTTTTTGTTTGTTTGTTTGTTTATTTTTTTGTTTATTTTAATTATTTTTTGAGTGAGGACTTAAGGAAAGGAAAAATGTAGTTCTTATTTTAAACGATAAAAGGGCAAACTTCAGCTGTATTACTTAATTCAGTTTCACATGCAATAACCTTTCAAATGGTGCTTGAAAGTCAAGTCAAATTTCAATATAAATGATATTGCCAGGTTAACATTAATGTATGAGACACTGCCCTTTATGTTTCACTATCACCCCTTTGGATGTGTTGAACAGTAATTTTAATAGAATCATAAAAATCTTCAATTTCCTCTGTAGATTTAACCAATGCCAAGAGCAGTAAAAGAGTTATGCCTCTGTCTCGTATGTAAGGTCTGTGATTATTTCAGCATCTCAGTTTTGCAGGCCTTTTATCCATAAATCCTAAACCTTTGCCTAGAAATGCCTTCAAATAAGGACAGTTCAAGCTGTCTGTCCTTACTTGTTTCTTTGAAGATGCTAGAGCTGGGAGCTACAAGTTGAAAACAACAGGGAGGGATGGAAATATCCAGATGCCAACGTGCTTTATCTTTTGACTTCTGTGAATATTCAGTTCTGTGAATTAAACAAGGGCACTGGAAAGTTACTTAAATATGTATCAGATACTGATACATGGCTGGATTTTAAACGTGAGAAATTGAAAACCCTCAAAGTGATTTTATGAAAAACAGTCAAATGACAGAAAACAGTTGGGAGAGCAAAGACGCAATCTCAGCTTAAAACAGTCTATCAGCAACTGCCACCTGCCCAGAACTTCCCAGCTTCCCCATATCCCAGATTGTCCACTCAGGAGTTACCTGCAATTTTCTGCAGTAAACTTCATGCTTTCATGGTTTGAAAGAGGAATCATTTGTTCTGACCGAGTGCCTTCAGAAATTATAAGTTGTACAAAGGAATATAGTTCACAGAATCATAGAATGGCTTGGGTTGGAAGGAATCCCAAGGATCATCAAGTTCCAACCCCCCTGCCACAGACAGGGCCACCAGCCTCCAGATCTGGCACCAGGGCCCCATCCAACCTGGTCTTGAACATCTCCATGGATGGAGCCTGGGCAGCTGTGCCAGCACCTCACCACTCTCTCTGTGAAGAACTTTCCCTGATATCCCATCTAAACATTCTCTCCCTGAGCTTAAAACCATTTCCTCTTATCCTAACACTGTCTACCCGAGTAAAAAGTTGGTTTTTTTATAATCCCCTTTTAAATACTGGAAGGCCACAATGAGGCCTCCTCGTAGCCTTCAATTTCATTAAAATTATTTTCATTTTTAAATTATTCTGCATTCAGATTGTGGTCAAGATGTAACTGTTTGGACAGGGATGATTTGATAAGCACTTCATAACCACCTATATATTTTTAACAATGATATCTGGGAAGGAAAGTTTCCAGCAAAAGCAGCTCTGCTGTTTCTTAGGAGAAAACAGACAGAATATAGCTCTGGCCATATAAAAAAAAATAGTAATCATAAAATAAATAATAAAATAAAATATTCCAGCCAGCTCCAGAGCTTCTGGGTTTTGAAATATGACAGAGGCCATATTTTGGGTATAGGACAGTCAATTTGCTGTTTTTAAGAATATGTACTCAAACATGGCTAAAACAGATACTTCATCTTACACAGGTTCAGTCTACTCATTAAGGTTTAAAAATGCAACTTCGTAGAATCATAGAATCACAGAATCACAGAATGGTTTGGGTTGAAAGGAAATTTGAAGTCCATCCAGACCAACTCCCTGCCACAGGCTGGGTGCCCGCCACCAACTCAGGCTGCCCAGGGCCCCATCCAATCCAGCCTTGAGCACCTCCAGGGAGGGGACACCCACAGCTCTCTGGGCAGCAGTGTCATGGCCTTGCCACTCTCCAAGTCAAGAATTTTCTGAAAACTTTTGAAACTATGGAAATGTAGCTCCGGTCCTAGTTTGAAGGAGCAGAAATGGAGTCTCAGACTCTTTTTCTGGCAGATACTGAGATACTGCCCTGAAAAAAAAAAAGAAGAAAAAAAAAGAAGAAAAAAAGAAGAAGAAAAAAAGAAGAAGAAAAAAAGAAGAAGAAAAAAAGAAGAAGAAAAAGAAGAAGAAAAAGAAAAGAAAAAAAGAAGAAGAAAAAAAGAAGAAGAAAAAAAGAAGAAGAAAAAAAGAAGAAGAAAAAAAGAAGAAGAAAAAAAGAAGAAGAAAAAAAGAAGAAGAAAAAAAGAAGAAGAAAAAAAGAAGAAGAAAAAAAGAAGAAGAAAAAAAGAAGAAGAAAAAAAGAAGAAGAAAAAAAGAAGAAGAAAAAAAGAAGAAGAAAAAAAGAAGAAGAAAAAAAAGGGTTTATTGGGCATTTAGCCATCTGTTTCACATGTATCTGGGGGCAAGCCTTTCACAGATGACCACTGGTAGGTCATCCTATTTTTTCACATGCCTTATTTCAGACACCAGCTGTACGATTCCCATGGATCTTTGCTATGAACACATAAAACACCATAAAATACTAAAGGCTTTGAAATAGAGGATCATCATCATCTTATCTTGGTGCCTTTTTGACACAGAACTGTCTGACTCCATTCAGTATCTTTACGATAGATCTAATAATGACTTTTTACAAGGCCGTTGTGAACAGAAATTGAGTAGTTTGGAGGAATTGTTAAGATACCATAACAATGAAAAGGACAGTTACTAAACAAAGCCAGAGGCCACGATTAATCATGGAACTGAAATACCTGTGATCACATCATCTGAGAGAGTTCAGCAGGAAGCAAAAAAAAATCAGCATCAAACTGAGATTTCAGGAAAACCTTTAATTATGGGACTTCCTAACTTTAAGTACTTGCTTTACCCTTAATCTTCACACACTGCAGGACTTTTCAGTGTGCTCGTATATTAGCCACGCAACACATACTCTCCAAATTTACAACATTCTGATCTAAAACGGCCTCAAAATCTGGAAATTATTGATGTGATATGATTACATGCTTACCTGTTGACTTCTTTTCTAATTATGGACTAACATTTTAATTTCTTAAGAATTCCCTTTAATGTTTTGTAAGGAAAGCATAGATTTTGTAAGAGATTTTGATAGGACAAGAGGTAATGAATTTAAGGTGCACCAGGGGAGGTTCAGGTTGGATGTTAGGAAAATCTTTTTCTCCAAAAGAATGGTCAGGTGCTGGAACAGGCTGCCCAAGGAGGTGGTGGAGTCACCATCCCTGGAGATTTTCAGGAAAAGGGTGGATGTCACACTCAGTGACATGGTCTACAGTAGTCACAGGCATGGGCTGATGGTTGGACTAGGAGATCTTAGAGATCTTTCCAACCTTAATGAGTCTATGATACAATTGCACATGCTCACATAAACATTAGCTGCATCCACCCGTACCCCACCTCATTTATTTAGTGAGGCTTTTCCACTTAAATATCAATAATCCTATGAGGATAACCCATAAAAACTATCTGGATCTCTTTTTTTTTATTTATTTATTTTTTTCAGGTGCCACACATATAATGTCAGTAGGACATAATGCTTTGGGCTCAGAAAATGTTGAACTGTGTTTCTGAAGCAGGGCCTGGTTAACACATCAGTTATGGTTACTTGCAAGTCACATTTCAATATCCAGCTTTTCAGGCTGTGTGTTTTTGCAGTTGTAACTTTCCACCTCCCCCGCACTGATTTAAGTGATGTTATTCTTGGCTAATAGTAATTGTGAGAAAATTGAATTCCATCTGTTTCCACCAAAAGCAGAAAATAGAATGTGAGAATCAATAGAAGACTGCACTTGTTATACATATTTGTCACAATCGGCAGCTTTGCTAAGGAAATATGTCCACAGGTATGATCTGCAAAATAAATAGCAAGTGCCAGCATCTGATCACCAGCTGGCTTATCTAAAAGCCAAAGCCACTTCTGACAGCTACAGATCACGTACATTGCATGGCCCTTCCAGGCCTGTTCCACGTGGAAGACATCTTTCACTGGGCATGTGAGAATTTTAATACACATATAGATCTGTCTGTGCAATTATCAAAGTTCTAGCATTGTATTTGGTTGTTTCTCAATCTTACATGACCATTTTCTCTTACTCATACTAATTACTCAATATCCCTTGTAATTTCAAACATAGTTGCTGTACATCATCACAGATGCCTATATGACTAATATCAGCATCATTTCAGGTTTTCTCCCCAGCTAATGTTGTCAGAACTGAAATCTCTGTAACAGCTCTTGGTGAATTCACTGTCACAGCTGTCTCATTCATTGTCATAAGCAAACCATTAGGAGGCAAACAAACAGCACTTTAATAAGTCCTAGCAAGCCCGTGCTTCATGCATGGGCAGAGGACCAGTCATTCTTCAAGTTCATATTCCACCTACCTAGTAGGGTATGCCAGTGTCATAGGGCACACCAGTGTGTTATCTGCGTGCTGTTATTGAAATCATAAACTGGGTGGATCATTTCAGGAGTCCTTCAGCAAGAGCTGCTGGATTCCTTGCATAGTGTGATTAAGGTATGCTTTACCACAGTTTGCAACACCTTTTCCTAATTCTATTAAAATGTCTGTGACACAGCATATTTTTGCAGATTGCACTGTGGCACGGACAGTTTCTTCTCAGCATCAAGAAAACCCAGTTCAGTGATGGTAGCAGAGCATCTCCTCTAAGCACCATCTTCCTACCTTAGTGGACAGTACAATCTCTGCAGCCTGTCCCATCCCCAGTCCCCAGATAAAGCCCAGTTCTGGAGCACAGCGAGGTAGGACCCATCCTTCCATCAAACTGGTTGCTCTGCAGCTTGTGATCTCCTTAGCAAGATATAAACCTCACCTTCAGTTTGGTGGCACAGAGCAAAGCTGGGCTCACCTGCACCCACTACCACCAGGAGAAGGACCAAGGCCACCCTCACTTCAAAAAGTTCACTTCAAAGAGTCTTAAATAATCTCATCATGAAATCCTTCTTGGGAGATTCCAACTGATCATAGAATCATGGAATCATAGAATCATCTAGGTTGGAAAAGACCTTCAAGATCTCAATGTCCAACCTTTAACCTGAGCTACTGAGTCCCAGCACTAAACCATATATCTTGTGCCACATCCACACGTCTCTTAAATATCTCCAGAGATGGGGACCCCACCAGTTTCCTGGACAGACTGTTCCAATAACTGAACACTCTCTGTGGGGAAGTTATCCTAATATCTAACAAAATCCTACTAATAAACTAAGCACAATATTTGAGGTGCAATCTCACCAGTGGCTCACACAAGGGGCTGGCCACACTATTTCTGATGCAGGCCAGGATGATGTTGGCCTGAAGCCTAACAATTGCTTTGGCAGGTGCACAGCTCCTGAGTAATGTGGTGAGAAGTGAAGACTTTGCCTGCCCAGACCTGAAAAAAGAGCCTGATCTTTCATTTCCAGCTAGTTTCTTTAATGTCTGAGCACTCCAAAAATTCCATAATAAGGTAAAAGTGATGAGACTATCCAGAAAAGTGTGCCTTTCCTACTCCAAGTTCCATTTGATACACTTTTATCATATCAGCTGGCAGCAAGATGAAGTTCTTACATTGGTCTGTGCTGTCTACTGGGAAAATAATAAGCCATAGTTCCACAGTACAGTGAGAGATATAAGTAAATAATTTTTTCAAGTCCTACTTTTCAAAATATAGAGGTCTTGAAAATGTTTACATTTTCTAGTGCATTTCTAGCAGGAAATAGCTTAAAAATGAGGACAACGTGTGGCTCTAGTCAAGTTAAAAGTATTGGGAAATGGAATACACTGGATAAAGAAAAGCCCATCAGTTAAATGCCAGTGATTGGATACTTCTAAGCTTGCTTGGGTTTCTTTTTTTAAAGAAGAAAAAAAAAAAGCCCCAAAAAACAAAAAACAGTGAAATAAATCATATCTGAAAGGAAAATTATGGTCTCTTGTTCTAAAAGCATGAGTCAACTGAAGTAAGATCTGAAGGTAAAAGCTGTGGCAGAGTCATATCCTGTATTAATCAAGCAGATAGATAGGGAGAGATGTACCGTACTGACCAGATAATCATCTGCTTCCTGTACACAGAGGCAAGATGTCCTAACCACACATACTCTAGCACAGTCTGAAACCTAAACCAAACCCCACAAAAAATATAGCCAATATCTAGCTTGAGAACAAGCCTCATTTCAAGCTGAGCATGTGAGCCCCTACAGCCCAACAGAAAGGTAAAGTTCATAGCATGGCAAAAACAAAGCCACATCCTCTGCATATTAGGCACAGAAAAGCTTAATACACATACATATGCATAGTTGAGTGCATGCACACAGATGATGAACAGTGAATTATATCCACAATAGAGGCATAGAGAGGAGATTTAGATTAGATGTCAGGTGGAAATTTTTCACTCAGAGGGCAGTGAGGCCCTGGTGCAGGCTGCCCAGAGAAGCTGTGGACACCCCATTCCTGGAGGTGTTCAAGGTGAGGTTGGATGGGGCCCTGGGCAGCCTGATCTGGTGCCTGATTTAGTGGTTGGCAACTGTGCTTACTGCGGTGGGGTTGGAATCATAGAATGTTCTTGGATTGGAAGAGAATTCAAAGATTCAAGCTGATTTTTAGAGATCCTCAAGGAAGAAACCCCTCAAAGGAGGGAGACTCAAAAAAGGAAAAATAGGTTCTGCTTCTTTGTGCAGTTAAAGCTTAATTTCTATTTATTTATTTATTTATTTACTTATTTTTGCTTCAGCATCTTCTACTTCCATTTGCCTACATCCCCAGTCCAGTTTGAGGAGATATTTAACCTTTCTTACTGCAGTCAGAAGTCCCTGGCATCCACTGCATCACAGCAGTGGAATGCCAGATCTGAATTAGTCACTATATAAACAATTTGAATATTTGTCTATCTATCTATATTATTATATTATTATATATTATATTGTTTATCTATCTATATTATAGAATATTTGTCTATCTATCTAAAGATTAAATTATCTATATAAGACTAATGACATACATGTAGATGACCCTGTTCATTTTAAGGGTGTTGGACAAGATGAACTTTAAAAGTCCATTCCAACTCAAATGATTCTATGGCAGGGTGTGGTCAACACACTGGAGGAATGAGAATGCCATCCAGAGGGGCCTAGACAGGCTTGAGTAGTGGGCCAAGGAGAACCTCATGAGGTTCAACAAATTCAAGTGCAAGGTTTTGCACCTGGGTCAAAGCAACATCCACTATCAATACAAGCTGGGGATGAAAGGATTGAGTACAGCCCTGCTGAAAAGGACCTGGGGTTACTGGTGGGTGGGAAGCTGGACGTGAGCTAGAAATGTGTCCTCACAGTCCAGAAAGCCAACAGTATCCCGGACTGTGACTGAAGATGCATGACCAGCACGTCAAAGGAGGTGATCCTGCCCCTCTACTCTGGACTGGTGGGGCCTCAGTTGGAGTATTGCATCTAGATGCAAAGTCCTCAGTACAGGAGAGATATAGACCTGTTCGAGTGCATCCAGAGGAGGGCCACAAAAATGATCTAAGGAATGGAATACCTCTCCTATGAGGACAGACTGAGAGAGCTGGGGCTGTTCATCCTGGAGAAGACTCCAAAGTGACCTGGTAGCAGCCTTTCACTATGTAAAGGAGAGCTATAGGAAAGAAGGGGATGGACTCTTCAGCAGGGTCTGTTCTGACAGGACAAGAGGAAATGTTTTCAAGCTCAAAGAGGTTAGATTTAGGTTGGATATAAGGAAAAGGTCTTTTACAGTGAGAGTGGTGAGGCACTGGCACAGATTGCCCAGAGATGTGGTGGATGCCACATACCTGGAGATTTTCAAGGTGAGGCTGGATCAGACCCTGGGCAACCTGATCTAGCTGTGATGTCCCTGTTCACTGCAGGGGAGTTGGACTAGATGACCTTAAAATGTTCCTTCCAACTCTGAGGATTCTATGGTTCTATATATAATGATATTAAAAATGCTCCAAAATGGAGGTGTGCTGGTTCATAAGGTCACAATTCAAAACAATTTCTTTCTGGCACTTTGTAGCCTTGTGAAGATGAGCCCTGACTTGGCACCCATGATAGTGTTGCTCAAGTCTCTCAAGCTGAATTAATTAAAAAGTCATGCTCCAGAAATTTTAATGATAAAAGTGTTAACACTGCACCAAGCAGTCACAGTGATGGTGACTGATGGACCATACTGCTAAATTAAACAAAAGTGGAATAGATATAGAAAAATGACCAAGAAGGTGGAATATTCCTAATTGCTATGGGAAAGACTTTTGGTTTAGAAAAGCAAGGGCTTGGCACTCAGCACCTTTTGAAAGCTTCATTAGACAGCTTGCACCTACAAACCATTTTCAGAAGTGCTGCCCACAACATCAACAGCTGAACAGATGAACAGATCTCCCTGCACAAGAAGCTCCGCTTGCTCTGGGAAAGCACCTTTCAAAGTGCATTCTGCTGCTTCAGTCTTTTTCAGCACATGTAAGGGAAACCAATCACAAAGCTAACACCAATAATGAACTTCATATAAACATGATATCTACAATGTTCAGCTTATCTGTGAAAGTCCATGCTGTTCTGTGTGGGTGAGTGCCCTGAGCAAAGCATCTCTATCTTTGAGTAATTTCAGAAGAACAAAACTGCTTCCAGCTCGTTCTTGCGAGAGTATCTTAGCAAACAGCTTAGCCACAAAATATTTCCCTTATTGTGATATCTACCAACTGTGCAATTCACAGAAATCCTAGATTTCAAAGGGGAAATGTAGCAGACAGTTTGTTAAATGCAAGTTACTGAAGTGGGAAATTTTACATATATACATATATTTTACTATCCTTCACCAATACAGTGTACAACTGAAGACACATACCATCAAGTTCACTGGAGGTACGGAAAAACTCACAGTTCTGGAGTTAATCATTAATATTGTGGGGTTACATGGAGGTACTTTTAAGATTGCCACAGCACGTGGGAAATTCCCATGTGCATTCCCTGCAGGTTTTCAAGAAATAGCCTTTTCTATTTGGCTCAGATTCTTTTGTAATTGTTTACATAAATTGAATATGAAGTATCAAGGTCAGATATTTTCCAGAAAGCCAAGGAAAACTATTTGCTGCTCTGCTGCTTGAGAAAACACCAGAACAATTCCAGTATTAGTCAGTCTCCTTTTCTTCTTCTTGCTTCATGTGGTTCTACACTATATGGCACAAAACAAAAAACTCCAATCTCTTAAAAGGCTGCAATCTGTCAGATGCAGAAATCCCAAACCAAGAGAGGTAGCAATAACTTTAACCTCACATACTCAAAACAAAGCTATTTGCCTTCATTTTATTTTACAGATATCAGCGCATGCTGCAGTGTCAGCCCAGTTCCCAGCTCTGGGAAAAAATTGTATGAATGTTGCTGAAGTCAATTATAATTGTTTGTTTTGAAGGGAGCCCTATCTCCCAGATAACATTGCTGTTGGAGAGGATAGCCAACAACAACCCTGACACAAAGGGAGTCACATCATACTGGAGCCATCCCTTCCTCTCCCTCCCAGTTTCTCAAGGAAACTCTGGGTTTTCCCCTTGGTTATCTCAGTGGGAGTTCTGAATCTGACTAGTTGGGAAATCTATCTTTTTTGACACACAAAACACTTACTGATTTCCCAGATGAATTATAATGTTAATTTCTCCTTGGCAAGATTTTTTTTTTTTTTTCCCTCAAATTAATAAAGGACCAAATTCCTAAAGTCAAACCTAAATTCCTAAAATCAGTATCTCTGCTGATATATTTTCCCTCCATGATAGATCATGATCATGCCTAATCCAAAGGGCTTTGGAAGTGTTAATGAGACATATGTAACTGGTAAAGTCATCTAGCCCTTCAGCTGTTTTGGGAAGGGAAACCCATTTCCATCCTAGCCCATACATGGGTTAGAAACCTAGTACAAGATACCATAACCTTGATTCCTAAGATGCATTTTGACACTGACATCAATGGACGTTTCAAGACTAAGGTAGCATAATATAAGCCAAAAATGTCAGATTTCTTTCAGGCAGGGAAGATCCTTATGACCAACTCCCATGAGAACACGCCACAAATTCTGCATCGCAGTTAACTGAAGCTTAACCATAGCCGGCTCTGCTGACCTGCTCTCATGCACAGACATTTGCACTGCCCAAGATATTTCAGCTGACATGGGCAGTTGGAGGCCAGCACAGAGGATTAGAAAATATTTATAGCCAATATGTATTTTTAACATTTGCCTTTCACCTCCTCTTTCCCATATTTAAAATTTAGCACTCCTCAAGCTACCAGAGATTGGCAAAGATGCTGAAACTCCTCTAGTCCATACACACTCAGACATTAGATCCAAGATGGGACATTAAACAAAGGCTTTCAATAAAGGCTTCTGAAACTCTTTGCAGCCATGGATAATGCACCTCTTGCACAACAAATATTAGGATAAGGGAACACAGCCACAGAAATTGAGTCAGCATAATTTAGGCCAATGCTTTCAGGAAAGACACAGACCAGTTAGTTTGAGTCCAGAGGAAAACAACAAAAATGAGGAAAGGTTTAAACCCCATATATTATAAGGAAAGATTAAAAGGATGGGATTTGTTTAGTCTAGGAAGGAGAAAGCTGTGAGGAATCCTGATAGCAGTCTCCAAACAAATGGACTTGTAGCTGCAGAGTAAAGGAAATAACCAACCCTCTGGGACCCTGACAAGAGGCAGTGGTGTCACACCAGCAGCGAGAGGGACACAAGCAAGGCAGTAGGAAAGACATAATGTTAGGCAGAGATAAGACCTGAAAGCATTTCCTAGGGAGGTTGTGGGACCTCTGTCAGTGGAGGTTTTTGAAAACATGTGAGGCAAACATATGTCAGGAGTGGTTAGTGTGAAGCCAATCCTGTCTGAGTGAGGAGATGGCCTGGGTGACCTCCTGAGAGCTCTCCCAGCCCTGTTTTCAATTATTCTGTTCTTCCTTTCTTAAGATGTGTGGAGCAGTGTCTAATTGCTTGTCACAACTCATTTACAAAAAGCAATTGTCTTACAAAACTCCATCAGGATGCCCTGAGATGGCACAATAGAAGAAAACACTGAATCTTACCTCCTCACTGTATATGGCTGCCTTGACATCTCCAAGTCCATTGTCCACTCCTCTTTTTCCTCTGGCTGTCACATGTTGGTTCCAATAGCTCTAAGAGCACACTTGGAAACTCTGGTAAAAAATAAGCCTCTGTCTCAATGAATAATTAAAAACAAAACTCCAGATGTATTTAGAAATAGAAAACATGGGTAACTAATGCTGTAATTGATGGTAAGACATGGAGAAGCACACAGACTACATATATCCTCCAGTCATGTACTGCTCACTAAGATAAGCAAATACACAAATTAATGCAGAAATTTGGTTTTGATGAGCCAAGAAACATCTCTGGAAAAAATGTACATTTACTGCTCATCTATATACCCCTTCCAGCTCAGTAATTCAGCTGCAAAACTGCAGGGATGTTTTTAAGGTTTTAGTTTCATTCTATTGGGAACCAAGTAGGTAAGAATCATTGCAGAGCTGAGCACAGATTTACATATCAAGTGTTTGCCTGAAGATCTTCCCCAGGCTTGGCTGGCCATGGCAGGGCCCAGCTAAAAACTCTCAAGTCTTGCTTGCCCACAGTTGCCATCACAAGGACTCATGAGCATGCTTTATCAAACATTTTATGCAGGCCTGGAGCACTTGGTAAAAAGTAAAAAAAAAAAAAAAAGACAAAACCAACAAAGTACAACAAAAGCATTTTAGAATGTTTTTCACTACTTCCTCCTACCTAAAAATGTTCCTCTGTTTTTGATAGGCTGTGACGCTTTCAGAAACTTGCACAATCTGAAGCCCTTCTTATTGCAGGTTCACTTTTTTTTTGTTTGTTTTTTCTGAACATCATTTTTCAGAAATTCAGCTAGAAATTCAAAAAGTATTTCTTTTACATCAGTAAGCTATAGTACAGAGACTATTAAAACTATCAGAGACATCCATGCTGTCATTTGGGCTGACCATCTGAATAATATCCCTTTTTATTTCTCTTCTTCAGGTTTTTGATACTTCAAAACTCCATTTGTTTGGACACATGATGAGTTCAACAGACAGTATTCTCTCATTTATAAACTTTTGAAGATCAAAGACTGGTTCTTACCTTTGAAACTGTCCACTTCAAAATTTACCTTCCAATTTTTTTTTCAATATCCTGGGTTTCTATGCAACCTTTATAAGCTTCTATGCTTGACCCACTTGAGCTCATTTCCTACCTTTATCTCGTCATCAATTAAATGCAGCTGATGTCTGTCAGCAGTATGATGCCTCTCTTTGCTCAGTCACAAAAGTTGTCCCACTGGAAACCTGCAAAGCAAAAGCAGGAAAGAGGGAAAGGTTAAAATAGGGTGCAGCAAGCAATGTTCTCCAGCATCTTTTCTGTATGTTGTTTTGCCTTTTCTCCTCTGTCAGAAAAGAGCTTTGAACTGTACCATAAAGTTTTCCAGAGAATCATATAATTATAGAATTACTTGGGTTGGAAGGGACCTCACAGATCATCCAGTTCCAACCCCCTGCTGTGGCAGGGTTACCAACCACTAGATGAGGCACTGGATCAGGTTGCCCAGGGTCCCATCTAAGCCTGCCTTGAAAATCATCTTGATTTCAGGAGGGTGGAAACAAACAAGAAGGAAACAGTTTTCCACACTGATTTCAACTCCAACTGAAAATCTTTTCTGAAGTTCTGTCAGACCTGTTGCAGGATAACAGTTACTTCAGTGTATCTCTGACCCAGCCCATCACAGTGGGATTCTTTTTCAGCCGGAGAGGGATCTTGCACGATGACAAAGCTTACATTTAGTCATCCATAACTTGAGGAAGCAGCCTGTGAAGCTCAGTGTGTTTCTGTTGTTTTAAGCGGACTGCTATTTAAACAATTTTTTTTTTTTTAATCACTATACATAAAGAATGATGGGAATATTTTAAAACAATGAAAGGATATGTTTTGATGATAAGTCATCAGCTCTAGAGTCAAAAGTGCTGCTATCCAATAATCCTAATTACAAGTAATAACTTCTTTCTCCTTGGAATGGTGAATTTCAATTCACTGCAGATTCATAGCAATTTAACAATATGCCTGACAGCAGGAACAAGAGAAGAGCCACGTCTATTTAGACAGCATAAAGCAGCACTTGCTTAACAACAGTGTTTTGTGGCTGATGGAACCACTGGGAGAACTCAGCAGGGCTGTTTTTTTAGGGGAAAGACAGATATAAGTAAATTCATTTGGGCATGACAAGCCGATTATGAATGCAACAGCAACACAATTATCTGCCTTCAAAAGACAATACGGAAGATGTGCTTCTTCCATCATGTGAATCTATTAAAAATAAATAAACAATCCAAGTGAAACAGGCCTGAGGGCTTCAGTGTTATCCTACTGAGAGAGATCGCTTCCAGAGACCTTCTACAAGGGCAGGAGTCCCTCAGCTCGGCTGCAGAGGACACAGCCCCAATGCCAGGAGGAGCTCTTCTCTGAATAATTAGGCAACAAAAACTGTGAAAAGCTTTGGGATCCCGAGTCCCTCGTCCCCATCCTTCACAGTAAATAGAGGGTAAGTGATCATCTTTGAAAGAAAACAACCTTCCCCTCCACCCTCCTCTTCAGAGAACGGCAAAGGGAATAAGAGAGCATCTGAATTCTTACGGCTCTCATGGCACAATGTTGCAGCAATGCGTGCCTGGAGGATTACAGGGCAGTAATAGTTTCTCTTTGTGTTGCTTTGCTCTGAGGATGCTGTATGGATTGCTCTTCTCCCAGCTCCCAGAGCAAATTACCTCCCGCAGCCTGCGAGTCATTTCATCAGGCAGTTCTGGGATGTCCTGGTACAGAGACCCAGCACTGAAGTCCTTGAGGAGCACGAGGACATGATACCTGCAAGCCTTTGTGCACATGTCAAGATGTGCACATGTCAAGATGTTTTTGCAATTCATGAATACAGAACTGCATTAAAATAATAATAATAATAATAATAATAATAATAATAATAACTGGAAAGAAAAAAAGCTTTACTGTTTCTTCTCAGTCAGGGAAAGAGGAGGGGAGGAAATATCCTCACCAACACATCAAGGATTTTCTCTGTTCTTACTCCAGCTCCACCACCTCCCTATCATGCTCTCAACTAAGGAGCACCAGCTGCCGTTTCAACCAGGATCACAACTGTGACACCAGGCACAGCAAGCAAAATACCAGACCATTATGGAACCAGATTTGGCAATGTTTTTTGCTCCAGTTTCTCCCTTGAAATTAAAGTCTCATGTGTCAGTGGTCACACTGTTGGAACCAGAAGCCCTCTCCTCCTCCAGCCTGGATTCTTCCGTTCCAAGCTGACAGTACGGCTCGTTGCCATCCTGCACGTGGTTCCCAACAGCAGTAGAGCTGAATGCTGGAAAACTGTTGTTGTTTTTTTCCTACCCTCAGTACTAGACATCAAACTGAATTCAATCCATAACTCAGAAGGTTCTTCTCACAGCTTTTTCTGGAAATATGACAGTTATAGAATTCCATTATTTCCTGTCGTGATTATTTCCTGTGATGACTTTGAAAGCACATTTAGAAAACACAGTTGGCTACATAATTTCTTTTATAAAACATGGAATAATCTTGTCTTTGGGGATGGGAGCACAGGGGTTTCTGAGGCAGGTTTCGGTCTAAGCAATAACAATATTTGAAAAATAATTAAATTCTGCTTCCCACAGTATTTCATAGAATCACAGAATAGAATCATAGAATCATTAAGGTTGGAAGAAACCACTAAGATCACCTAATCCAACCATCAATTCACTTCAATTTAGCCATACTTTCTTAGACTTTTTGCCATGAGGAAAGAGTACACAGGTGCCCCTACCATCGCATTTCCTACCATGTAACACCAGTGATGCCTTACAAGAACCCCTCCTGAAGCCAAAACAAACATACATCTTAAAAGGGCAGCACAGGCACCACTCTTACAAATGGGTGATAGTCCCTCCCTAGGAATGTAGTAAAAGCTTGCACAACTTTTTCAGATGCTTGACAAGACATCTTACTCTTGGAAGGCTGATGTCAGAAAGGATGTGAGTAAAGGGATGTTTCTATGGCAGGCTTAGCCTGAGCTCTGCCCAAATGCTGTTCCTACTCTTATCCTCTCAAGTTTGACATAAAATATGTTGTACAAAGTCCTGCTGTGCCTCCAGCCCCTTCTCTCCTGTCTATTGAGGTGAGATGGATCCCAGGTTCCACTGGAGCACGAGCTGGAAACCAGAGTTGGACAAATACTGCTGTCCTCAACTCTCAATTTTATATTATTTTTAAAAACCACATTTTTATTGCCAAAAGTGTTGAAACTTGGATAGGGCTAGCAAACTGAAAATATACAAAAATCATTCTGGTCAGTCACAGTACTTCATCTCCATGTTTTTGAAAGAAAAAAAAAATCAGTAAAATTCCAACATTTTATTTCTTTTTTCTTTCTGTAAGGCATTTGGCAGTTTCAAAATATCACTTTTGAAATGTCAGTGTCTTTCAATCAGACCAATCTGCAAAGCTTAGCCATTCCTGCCAGTACTTTTCACTTCAAATAATCAACATTTTCTGATGAAATAATATTTAAGTTAAAAAAACAACAACAACAACAACACAATGTACAAAACATATCTCTGGTCAATTCTGATAACCTTGCAGATCACACTGATCACAATGCAGTGGAGATGGAGATGGACATCAACTGTACTTTCAGCCAGCTGAGAATACTGGAAGATGACTTTGAGGCCATTGCAGCCCTGATGAGTTCAAATAAGGTGCTCAATAAAATAACCAAGCTAGTTATGTTTCAGTTTTCTCTTCCACAAATTACAGAGCATAAAAAAAAAGCTGGTTCTTAAGATGGCAGCTTGAGAGATCAAGTGAAAACTTCTTTTATCATAAAGTTATAGAATTGATTGAGTTGGAAGAGACTTAAAGGCCATCTGTCAACTCCCCTGCAGTGAACAGGAACACCTACAGCTCCATCAGGTGCTCAGAGCCCCATCCAGCCTGACCTTGAGTGTCTCCAAGGATGGGGCTTCTACATCTGAAGGCAACCTGTGCCAGTGCCTCACCATCCTTACTGTAAGAAACTTCTTCCTTATATCCAATCTAAATCTCCCCTCTCTCAATTTGAAATCATCTCCCCTTGTCCTGTCACAACAGACCAATCATTTTTGAAACACATAGGCACTGGCAGGTATTAATCTTAGGTATTTTAACTGTCTTTCTGTTGAAAGACAAGGTTTTCTTAAAAAGAGTTTCTTCAGAAAAACAAGCTTTCATGTTCACCCTCCTGTACTCTCCACCTCACCCTGACCTGGACCTCAGGCAGCTCTGGCTCCCAGCCCATAGCATGTTTCTGCTTTGGAGGGAGAGACATCCTCCTTTGCTGCTGCCAAAACTAAAAGCGGTTTCTGATACTAATTCAGGTTCTTGGAAGAGTGCATTATTCCCATTTGCAGCTGATTGTCAGGTTGGAGATTCACGATGGAAAACGATTCCAAAAGCACACAAGAGGCACAGATGCGCAAATGTAGCAAGCCTATCTCTCCGGAAAAAATGCTGTTCTGACTCCAGACTATCCACAGACAGGGGATGACACCCTGAAAGCATCTTTACAAATGTTAATAGTGCAGGATAATCACTCAAGATGGGTGGCAAACAGATCAGAGATCTGTACACCTGGAGAGCATCACCCGAGAGAGAATGCTCTACAGCACATGTACAGAGTGCACACAGTGCCTGGGCTCTCTGCACCTCCACCTTAAGCCTTACTGTAAGTGTGTGTTTATCTTCAGGCATAAAGATTTTTAAAGTGCTTTCATTGGCTTGCACTGGGAGGTAGATGGCAGGATTAATAGCTGTTCTTCAAAGCTATAAACTGCATGGTGTGTTTTCTCAGACTTTGAGCCATGAGTTACTACTGTAATTAAATCCAGAAGGAGAGGCCATAATAGCATTCTGACTTGATTTCCAGTGGCAGAGCATTGATTAAGAGAGCTACATAATAAATGAGAGGCATTTCGGAATCGCTCTGTTGATGTTATCTGTAATTTTTTTATAATTAGAAAAGCCTAAAGAAAATTGTATATTATAATTACATGCATTATTAATCCTACTCTGTTATAATATGAATTCATCTATGATTACAGGTTGCAGCAAGCTTTTGGTAATTTTTTTAAGAGGTCCAGTGATTTGGCTTACAAAGCCTCTGTAAACAACAGATAAATTGGATCATATTATTTAAAACTAATGCAACACCAGAGAAAGTTCAAGTTGATAACTTGGAAATCCAAAAACAAAGAGTTTAGGGGTAGTCATTTTCCTGTTTAAAATCTGTGGCTCAATGAAGAAAGCATTCAAAAAGCAAAATAGTTTTTATGCAGTCCTTCACGCAGAAGTCTTAAAAAATTGAATCTGAAAGGAGTTTAGCAGGATATTTAATGATTAAAATAACAATTTGTTCTTCATTCAGCTGCTTTGGAGTAACCCTGAGCACAAGGGTACCTGAATAAAGTTGCATTTTCCTATCCTATGTGACAGTGTACTGTAAAATACATAATTTCAACTCTCTCCACTTAGATAAGGAGAGAATTAAGAGAAGGTACATGGAGATTCTTAATTTAGTGAGAAAAGTGACTGCAACACACATGAAAACCTGCATTTCCAGAGAAAGCAGAAGCTCTCCAAAGTCAGGCTAGTTAGGACATCCTCTCCATCATATTAATAACCTGTTACTCTTACAAGTAGTCCCAATGGATTCAGATGGATTGAGTTTTCCTATAAGTCTGTAGATGGTTCACCATTTGGACCAAACGTTATTTTCTTCAGGTCTGATTTACTACTAATTTATTTTGTTTGATGTTATAGATAAGGCCCAAGCACCCCTATTCTTTTTGCAATTGTATATGCCAAAAATTTTAGAGAGATGGTTGAAAGTCTAGTTTTGGAAACATTGGAAGAATTGTAATGTGAAAATTAAATGTTAAGGAATAACTACACTGTACCTTTCTTCAGCTCTTTGCTATTCACAGTTCAATTACAGGTCCAAAACCAGCAGGACAAGTGGTAAGGTGCACTGAAAGCCCATTAAGCACTTGAGGGTTAGAACAGCATCTCCAGGACTCCATGTGCTCACAACAGGTAGATCTCACGCAGTACTTCAGATTAATATTTTTGATGGATATTTGGGTGAACTTAGCCATATCTGCTAATGTCTGTTTCACACATTAATTACTTCAGTGGAAAACTCAGTATTCAAATGAAACAAGACATTTTTTCCAAATAGTAAAGCCACAGGAAAGTCTTTTGTCACTCTCATGAATATAGACATAACAGAAACCATTTGTAGTTAGCCACAGACCTTTTCTGAAACATCAGTGATGATAATATGAAGCTGCCAAAGCACAGAAATGGGAAGTAGAAGCACAAAAGAGGCAATTCTCTCATTTCTGACCCACAATGTCAGTAATCACCCAACCTTAACGAGAACAGCCATTGTGCAAAAAGGATCCCAGGATCACTGCCTTTGAGAACTGAAATCCACGTGCCAAGACCACCTACACCACAGGACCACCCGTTGCCATCCCTTGCCAGCCAGAACCATACAACTTTCATTTGGCTCATGAAAATCAGGTTACATTAATGCCTGGTAAAGACCATTTGGAGAATTGTTAAAAAGAGGGTCTGAACACGTTCCAGTCAGTGAATGTTGATTCTGGCAGACACAAACTGAGTCATGCCTCGTCCCACACTGAGCTGTTGCGCTGTGGTCTGGGGCTCACTCCAGATGGTTACAGATGCTTCCGAATGGGGACCAGCTGGTTAATGTTTTCTTGCCTTGGTTACATGCAAGATAAAACCATTTACGTCATGGTTACTTTTGATAGAAAGTGGTTTAGGCTTAATAAAGTGTGTTTTTCAGCTGGAAACAAAAGGGTTATTCTGGCAGGTTGCAGGCTTGCAAAACATGGAAATGTTTTGCAAGTTTGCCTATGATTTAAAAGGTTGACTTAACTCTCTTCAGAGCTGAAAATGCCTCAAGTGGTGCTGTCACATTAAATGCATTCATTGTCTTGTTCACTTCTTAGCTGCGTTTTGCCATAACACATGCTGACTGGCAACCAGCTTTGATTCCAATACTTCTGGAGAGACTCCAACCTAAAAAAGAATTAGCCACCATCTGAATTTTGTCCTCATCGCTTTTTCATGGCATTTGGTGATGTTTACCTCAAAGAACAGATTCTTCTAGCCCAAACTGTTGTAGGCAAGAGATTTTTGTCTTTAATTTTTCTAATTTGTGATAAATAAAAGGACTGACGAAGGAACATGTTGAAAAAAATCTTCTTGGCCCTATTGTCCAGAATTAGAACAGAGCAGAGGTTCACCGAGATGAAACAACACTGATTCTGTCTAATCAGGGAAGTGGTAATGTATCTGATCTTACCTTAGAAAATTGCATAGGAGATCTCAAATCCAGAATATATTTGACTTTTATGTTTATTATAAAGAACAGATATCTTCTGCCAGGGAAGGCCTTCAGTTTTTCCCTCTGTAGTGGGAAGAATTTACTTTTGCCTGATCTGTCAGATCCCATTTTATCAAACCTTCTCTATACAGGATTCCCATCCAAAAGTTTTGAAGCATGGAGTACTTCATGGATTGACTGGATTAACCAGTCAGATTTTCTTTCTTAATTCATGCTACTATTTAAAAAGTATTAATTACTTAATAATCATTTTAAAGGTTAAATATTAATATTTTCCTTGCTTCTCCACAAACAAAACAGGTTTTTCATACACTATAATACTTCTTACACCCCTTTGACAAGGCAGTCAAGACGCACAGCATATGCGAGATTCTATTTTTTTTCTATATTCATCCTTGATGAATCTAGATTTGCATATTTGAACACTGAGACTGATAAAAACAGGTTTGTTATGAGCACAGAGAACAGAAACCACAATAACATACAGATCATTTCAATAAGAAGAAAAGATTTCTTCTGAAATGTTGTCATTGACTACAGCATAAAAATAACCGGACTATTTTACTCATGTTAAGAAACATTTTTTACTGGTACTCTAAAGTATGGAAGTGCAATATAAACTGTGTACATATTCTTTTCCCATTAACTGTTTATTATTTTAAAAAAATCTTTAACTACGAGAGTAATTTGATTCCTTGTGCCAACATCTCTACAAAATGATTGACTCTACTAGTAAATGCATTGCCCCTTTATGGAAATCTGTATCCCTTACTGCTCTGGGAATGAGACTGATAGGGAGATTCAGGACCGTCTTGTACAGCACACCAGCAATTATTGCTGGAACAAGAACTCATTTTATACAAAGCTGTATTTATCCTTAGCTTGAAATGACACTGCTCCAAATTATCCATGTGACTCTATAGAGACTACATGCAGTTAACTCATTAACACTGCAGTCTCCAGATGGGCAAAGACAGGTTACATGTTTTATACATTTAATGAAGAGTTAAATACTGCGGCCCCTTTAAATTTTATCTAAATATCTTCTAACAGAGCTAAGAGGTCACTGTGATCTCTGTTAGCGTACTTACAAATTCTGTACTGCCTTTGACAGCAACCCATGGGTTGGTTTGTTTTTAAAGGCACTGTCATACTTGCCAAATATAGTTGGCCATATTATTTATCCTCTGAGTTTGAATAAACTGCTTAATGTTTAAGCTTCAGATGTGGCTAATACTTATGGTTCATCTATTTGTGGTTGAATTTTAGTTGGGTACCTAGTGTTTGAAGCAAGATCAGGCCTGATAGATTGTGCTGTGACACAAAATTCCTTCTAAAAGTCTGTGAAAGCAGAAAGGGAGGGGAGGGGAGCGGAGGGGAGGGGAGGGGGGACAAAAAATAAACATTTACTAAAGATAGAACAGAATAAGGATATTAAAAGAGGGACCATCTACAGATGTTGGGGTTTTTATTCCAGGGAGGACTGGAGCATGGTACAAATCTGCTATCTAGAGAGTTTCCCAATTCCCATAGCAAATTACTATACCAACGAAGCAGTGCCATGCAGGAAGGAACTGTGTCTGTAAGCAGACTGTTGTATCATTCAAGGCCAACATCAGTTAAGCTGTGTTCTCAGATGGTGCTCCATTGCCTTAATTAAGCCTTTTTCCAAAAGCAAACACACAGAATTTAAGCTCATCATTTGCTATAGCAGCCTATGTTGCTCCATCATTGGTACAGTCTGTAAACACGCACGGAAAAATGCAACATAGCAAGATTCAGTGCTCAGAATCTGAGGACGAGTCAAATCAAACTAATCATCATCATTATAAACACGTGTCCTCAAACAGCTGGAACAAGTTTCCCAGTCATGTGGTGAATTCTGCCTCCTTCTGCACCCTGGTGAAGACAAACACTGCTCTGAAATCAAACAGAAGCAGTGGAGAAAAGATGCACTGGGTGAGGGTCGATGGCCAGGGCTGTGATTTTTCATGATCTGATGATATGCTTTGGACCAAAACACCATGAATCTAAATATTTTCAAGTGTTGTGATTTTGATTAATTCGTCCCCCTCCTGCTTTATGACGGCTTTCAGCAATTCGCAGGACTCTTACCTTTTATGTCTCCTAAGAGAAGGCTGCCATTTCACAGAGAAAAATGCATGAGGCAATTTGCTTGTGTGTTATTAAAGCCTCTCTGCTTGTAGACGGATGCACACTCATATGTTGCCATGTTAACTGGAGTTATATGAAACATGGCCTCATTACTCATTAGAAGCTCCTGGAATAAAGAGATTACTTCAGCAGCTCAATACAATTCTTTTGGTACATCCCATCTGCATTGCTTTCTGACTCAAACAGTCCTATTGTGAATGTGAAGATCAGAGAGAAAGAAAAAGGAAACTGGTGTCTTGTTTAACTTTCAGCCTAATGCCAATACTCTTCTTACTGGAAGACAGAATAATCAAGGACCCAAAGTAAATTAATTCTCTATTCAAACATTCCTATCAGAAATTATGTATGGCAGAGTTCCCTGAAAATCATCAGCATATGGAGAATTTCTTCAGAGATTTACAGCTCCCCAGGCTGTCTCCAAGAAAGACAACATATTTAGAGAAGAGGGTAGCAAGCAGGAGAGGTAGAGTGATTAACAGCATCATGTTGCCTTAACTGAAAATGTACATCCAAATCATGGCATTCTTGATCAGCTGGAGCCAAGCTCTCCTGGAGCTGGGTCTGACAAGTGCCCTCCCCCCACTCACCTCCAGTATTTAATTGAACATAAGTGAGAAGCAATAAACCAACTGAATTATGCTAAACACTCCCCTTTCAGGAAGCAGATAATGGCTCGGCCAGGAGAATTTCTCCCAGTAAATCACTTACATCTCTAGATTTGCACAGAGCCATCGAACAGTAACCCTGTCAGGAATGAAAGACACCTGTACTCGAAGGCAGTATGGGTTTATGTCATTTCTGAGAGATACTTGTCCAATGTATTCCTAAAGATCCTTCAGTCATGGGAACTTCACAACCTCTCCAATGAATCTATTCCAATGCTTTATTGTCCTTACCCTTCAAGAGGTTTCCTAACACCTGGTTTAAATTTCCCTTACATTAATTCAAGCACATCATTGTTTCTTCTAGCCACCACAAATACTCTTTGAAATGACTTTTTATGTACTGGAAAGCCTTGCTTCACTGTTTCTTTTCCACCACTATATAATCAAATATCCTTCCACTTTTGCTCATAGGTTACAAAAAAAAAAAAAAAAAAAAAAAAGCCCATAGCTGTTATTAGAAGAGAAGAATGAATTCTGTCCTGGTCATCCACAACTCTCTTCAAATCTCACTGATCAAACCTGGACATCATATTCCCACGCTGAGCAGAGCACATTCCTGATGGAACCTGACAGTGGGATGTTTGACTTTCTCACAACAGCACACCACTGTCTAATCACAGCTAATTTTTCAACCTTTTAATGTAAAGATATTCCTCTGGAGAACTACTTTCTAGTCATTTTTTTTCCCAGCCTATTTACATAGTGAAATGTTTCTGCCTAACAGTACTTTGAGCTTTTTCCTTGATGAATTTAGCCTCATTTTTCAGACATTTCTTCAATTCATGACACAAATTTAACTCCTCTTTCCAACATGCTTGCAGTTCTTTTCAGCTCTAGATTTGTGCAAAGTTATGACGCAGACTTCCAGCTGAATGTCCTATGTCATTAATGAAACACCACACAGAACAGATTTCAGGATCGACAACATGGGAATCCTGTACAGTACTTCATAGAATCATAAAATCCTTAGAGTTGGAAGGAACCTTTAAAGGTCATCTAACCCGACTCACCTACGGCTTGATCAGGTTGCTCAGAGCCCCATCCAGCCTGACCTTGGATGTCCCAAGGCATGGGGCATCCACCACCACCTCTGGAAACCTGAGCCAGTGCCTCACCCACCTTATAGTAAAAAAACTTCTTCCTTATATTCAATCTAAATCTCCCTTCTTTTAGTTTGAAACCACTTCCCCCTGTATTATCACAACAGACTCTGATAAAGAGCTTGTCCCCTTCTTTCTTATAGCCTCCCTTCAGATTCTGAAAGGTTACTCTCACGTCTGCCCAGAGCCTTTGTTTTGATTTTTTTTTCCCTCAAAACTGTTGTTAACCAGCCTGGACTATAATTCCCAAGATACACTGGGAAAAAAATATATGTATTTCTCCTTCCCCAATACTTTTTGTGCTTACTGTAATTATCTGCAGACAGATTTCATTCTCCATCGAGTAGCAGGCCAAACTTCTTTTTGATCTTCCTCATTCTACTAGCAGTTCTTACAGAATTATTTCTGCTCATCTCTGAGGTCTCATTTTGTGCCTCAGTCTTTCTGGTTTTATCCCTGAATACTTGTGCTGCTCTTCCAAATTTATTCTTTAAAATTTGACCCCTTTTTTTTCTTTTCTTGTATGTTTCTCTGATGCTCAAGCTACCAAAAAAAATAATAATAATAATAAAAAAAATCATGATTTACCCAGCTTGGCACCTACTGAATTTTTATTCTTGCACTTGGAGAGCTTGTATTGTGCCCTTAGCTTACTCCAAGGAACTGACAACTTTATTTTACATTTCCCTTTGCCTTACAAAGGAAATCTTATTTACCAGATTTGAGCTTATTAACATCAATCTTCCTGAATCCCATTGCTTTCAACTTGATCAGTCCCACCTTTCCCTTCTGAAATGGAAGTCCTGAAGCAATTTTTCTAAATTGCAGAAATTACCCAGTAATTGTAACAGTCACCCATCATTTGAATAGTAGTAAAGTTGAATATACAGTGGAACAAACAGTGGCTGCTGAGTAGGAAGAAACAGCAGTTAGGAGGGAAACTGAGAAAATAGCAGCATGTGCCATGGTTCAATCAAATCATAGCTTCAAGAACCCAGGAGTTCATTTCTATCCAGAATAATAAGAAATTTTTCTGAATCTCAATTCAGTAAGCAGTGTTTTCTCAAACAGAAAGTTTTGTTCCTCTGATTACTTTCATAAATCAAAATAATGATCTTGACAATGCAGCCAATACAGAAAGAAAGAGGATGCCTCTCCTTGAGTAGTAGCAGCCCTAGTTCAACACTCTTGGTACCTGGTTCAGTTTTTCTGTGGACAAAGGAAGTTTTTCACCTTGCTTCTTAACACTCATTATACAATAAAGGCACCACAGAAAAGGAGCACATCTGGATCTCTTCCAAGGTGCTGTTGAGGTTTAGCCACAAAGAAATGTTAAGTACTTGCTTAGAGATACATATGGGCCCTTTAACCCCAAAAGGCAGAATTTCAGAGTATAAAATCTGGCAATCTGTCCAAATAAGTCTTTGACTTCCAAGCATTTATCCAACATCCAGACTTAGTTATTTGCATAACAGTGTTTTTGAACAGCATCTCCCATGCTTAGCATAAACCAGAAAGACTCATCATAGAAATTAGCACTGAAACAAACCTCTTCTTCTGCACTAGTTTGGATCAGCCTGCTCTTCCTGGACCTGCTGTCACCACTTGATTAGGGAAAGTGATAGAGATTCAGCATGTTCACAAGGGAGTGGGACCTGCAGTACGCCCAGCAGCTTCTCATTGAGGTTTCATTCCTAGAAAGACAAAATCCAGATGTAAAACTGAAAAAGAGCAACCCTCTGGCTGTTTCCTCATCCTTCTCTGCCTGTAGCATTGACCATGTTGGGAACTGAATAGAAAGGAGTGGAACAAAACAGAACAGAATGGAAAAGGAACCGAACAGAATGGAATAGTATAGTTATTTGGAGGTGACATTCAAAGATCATCAGGATCATGCAATATTCAAGCTGAGGCTGCATCAATACTAAATACGGGGGGAGAATTACCTCTTCTGACCTGCTGGCCATGCTGTATTTGATGCACCCAAAAATGCACTTTACCCTCCTGGCTGCCAGACCACACTGCTGTCTCAGGCTGAGAATGCACATGGTCACCTCTCCTCTTGACGATGAAGAGAGAGGACCAAGACCTCTTTCAGCTGGTGGGAAGGGCCATGCCTTTTGGAGGAACTGGGAAGGAACCACCAAGGACCTTGACACAATGACAAGCTGATGTCCACCTAGTTTTAGTCCATCATCAGATTCAACTGCAGCACCTGACATGCTCCAAAAATATAACTCTTTACTCATCCCCTCAGTATATGAATCCCCATTTGAAGATTTTTCCTTGTGATGTTTGAAAGAAAAAAAAGTCATTTCAGATATCCATAAAATAATGAAAATAACCACATTGGCAAGAATGGATTTGTTAGATTTTCTCTTCAGCATGTCTACAAATCCACTGAGAAAAAAAATCTCCATTTAGACATTCCACTCTCTGGCCTGTGGAAATACAGGCAACAGCTGCCCTTTTGGCTGGACAGATGAGCCCCAAAACACTGTAGGCACACCAATGGCCAGTTATTTCTAGGCATGGATCCAAGGGCTGATCTCAGCCTTCTGCAGGGCTCAGGAGCAGCCTCTGAAGAAAAGTGCAGGTTTTTTTCCCCTCTCCTTTTGGGGTGATTATCAGCAAGAACCACTCTTCAAATGCATCTCTCTCAGTATCTGGAGAGGCAGCAAGAACACCCTCAATAGAAAATCCCTTCATCTGAAAGATCCTGTGGCTGGAAGCCAGCCAGGGCTTGCTGGCCTCCAGACCAAATTGTGAGATTCAGTTTTGCAGTCAAGAATTTTTTTCACTGCTGGACCAAAGAAATGCAGGAACCTATTTACAAGCAGCAGCAAGCAGAAAAAAAAGTGCAGGGTATGAGACGAGCTTGGGAAGTCCAAGTTGGGGGAACATAAATTTCTGTGTCGCATCTCAAGCACCAGAGTGCAGCGTGGTCCAGCAGGCTGGGTGTGCCTGTGGTCATTTCCCTCGAAGAGGATGGTAAAAAACAGATATTGAAGACAACAGGCCCAAGCCCTTGCAGACAGAGCTGCTCACACTAACTACGAGAGAACATCAAGGGAAGAACTGGATTAAACTCCTCTCTTTCATAGAATCATAGAACCGTTAAGATTGGAAAAGACCACTGAGATCATCAAGTCCAACCACTGATCCATCACTAACCTTGTTTCTCAGTGCCACATCTGCCCTTCCTCCCCTGCAATGCGTACAGCTGGATCCACTGACCCTGACCCACTGCCTACACATCAAACGCTTGTCTCTTGAGCAAATCCTGCCACAGCTGATGGTGACTTCCTTTCCTCAGTCACCTCTGGTTCAGGCAACCATTTGAGACTTGGGTATAAACCCTAAATTATTCTGAGACAGCTCAAGGCCCCATCTTCCACAGGCTGTAGAGCATTTGCTATGTTAAAACCCTAAAAAACAGCTTAAATAAAAAATGCTTTCACATTTTCTTGCAGCCAACTTCTCCTGTACTGCTCCATTTTTTTTATTAAACACCTCTCAACAGCACAATACTGTGTAAAGCACAAGGAAGGAGCTTATACTGATAGGGAGACTTAAATATCTGGTTAAAAGGCAGGGAGGCAGAGTGGGGGCAATGGAATAGGATGGCACACATAGGATGATCCAAACATCTATTTGTACTCTGGAGGAGGCCAGATTCATGCCTAGATTTTCCTGATGTCCTATTTCTCGCGAGAGGTCAAAACTGCTCTTCCTGATGGTGCATACTGGCCTTTGCTTCTCAATCACAGAATCATATAATACCCCAAGTTGGAAGGAACCCATAAGGATCATGAAGCCGAACTCCTGACTGCACGCAACAGTGTAGTGGATAATAGCACAGAAAATCAGTTTTCCTTTGCTTTCCATAAGAGCATCTCCTACTTATAGGTCAGCCCAGAAGTAAGTTTTCTTTAGTAATTAAACAAATGTCATCATGGCTTTAGGGGAATGAGTGGCGTGATTAAGACTTGCAGGTAGTTCTTTGCCCAGAAAATCTTCCATTCATTAAAGCCAATCATTTCTTTTGCTGAGAATAGCAATTAGAAATAATAAAAAAATATCCTGCAGTAATTAAAAAAAAACAGTATTCCTAAAAAAAAACCCTGCTGCGAAGTGAAATAATACTCAGCAGTCTCTTAAGCATGACAACATGGGAATTCAGCCTACAGTGCCATGCTGCTCCCTGTGGGCCTCTGAGCTGGGTAGCCTTTAATCAATGACACATGCCTCTTGTGCAAAAGACAGCCCAAAGGCATGCTGGGGTGAATTAGAGAGACAATTTCAGCCTTCTCCTGATTTTCTTGCTTTCGTGAGTTTAAATCTGATCTTTAACATTATTTGAAAACAATTTTTGTGGTTTGATTAGATCTAGTGACAGTAAGTAAATAGCTGATCTAACATCTGCTGGCCTCCAGCTGGAAGCTGCCAAGTTCCACTTTAGGGCCAGCTCTCTTTAGGAGTCGGACTCAATAATCCCACATTGGAATATTCTGTGCTTCTAAGACCCAAGTTCATGGCAGAACTAGGACTCTATCTGTACAGCTTAAAAACTTTCAAAGCTTGCAGTTTAACACACTTCTGTGTGTGCCAATCTGCTAAATGTCCCCATACATGCTAATATTTTCAGATAGCAACTTCTAAAGCTTGAGATAGTGTGTATATATGTTTTTATTCTAAAATCACATCCAACAGCCTTTGGTTGAAGAGTTTAGATCTTCTCTTCCATTTGTCAAGTCTGCATTAATTTGCAGGAGAGGCATGATTCAATCTGAACCTTATTGATAAAACCAACTAATGGCTGGAATTTACATAGAAATAACACCAGCATCAAAAGCTATCCAGGAGTTTGAAGCATCAGAAATCATCACAGTGCACTGAATAAGATCATATGAATAATTCAAGATCTTCAACATCACAGTTTTGGATTCCTATAAGATCACTGCTCCTTTTTCCGGAATTGTAAGCTAATAAAAGGGGTGGAAGGGAATCACACCAAGCTACATACATTTATTTAGCTCTTTTACAAGTAATGGTCCCCTCCCAGAAGCTTTCCATGATTCATAAGAGTAAAGGTAGCTGTGACAGACTAAAAACCAGTGCTATTTTAAAATAAAGTCTTCTAAACTATCTACTAACCACAAGGCAGAAGTTCTCATGAGAAACAAACAATAGGTGTCACCCTCAATTTATTCTTGTTTAATTTTAACAACTTGACCTAAATAATCCTCTCTTGCTGTACTATTAACTGCTGCTATTAATGTGGGGCAAAGGCAGAGGGCTGGGCTAGCTCATTGCCCCCTTCCACAACCTCTTTGCATGTGGGCATCTTTCTCCCACCTGCACCTCCACCAATCATTCCTAACATTATGCCAACGCCTGTTCCCTGGCCTTTCAGCTCGATGCTATTGCTCTTTTATCAGTGTTTCAGCCCTCATTTTTTTAAATATATTTCCCCTCTTTCTTTCAGAGCACTGTGTGGAAATAGTGGCCCCAGATTGCAGGTCTTAGCTGCCCTTGGAAAGGGATAGAGGACAGGCCCGGGTTTCAGCCCTGTCTCTAAATGTGTTTATTATAACAGATACAGCAGGATCTTGTTTGAATAGACAATAGACAGGAAATTAACAGTTAAGGCTGAAACTCTAGTCCTTCATTCCTGTGATTAAGAGAAAACAGATACCATGCTGAAACAGAAAGACAATTTTAGCTTTCATGCAGCACTGTCCTTCAGTGTTCCACATCAGGCATGCAACATTATTTCTGTGCAGAATTTAGCCATTAATTTCCTTCATTTGAAGTAAAAAACATTCACACAGTATTATAAAATGCTCTCTATTCCTGAAGCGACAGATCATAATGGCTCATCCTGAATATGCCATTCTGTCCCTTCACACAGATATTTAATGGCTGAGATAAATCATGGCTTGGGGTTTACAGAGGCATCATGTCAGCAACAGCAATGAATTACAAACTTCCTCCTTCAGACAGCAAACACCCAATTACCAGCATCATCTTCCTTCACACTTTGAATGGTGAAGGAGGGGTTGGCATCCGTCATTTTTCATGTCTCAATGCATGGAGGCTGATACAGTCATGCCTGTTGTAATTGAGCCCATTGATATCCAGTCATTCATAAACAAAATGCCATAATGCACAATCTATGGGGACAGTACAATGAAAACAAGGAGCTTGCTCTATCTTTCCATCCCTGTATATGGGAGTGCATGGGGAGGCATGAAAAAAACGAACAGGTTTATGTCAGGATGAAAGAAAACATCTGTGACAAAAACACATTCTTTAACACAGCACATATGCTCTGATTTCAGAGCTGACCTTGCTTTGAGCAGGAGGTGGGACTAGAGACCTCCAACCTGAAAAACCTCAAAAAATGAAAAGGAATGGCTTCTATCAGGCAGTTGAAATCAGTTGGGTCTTTAATGTTTTTCTCTCCATACACCAGGTAAATGGAGAGTTCAGAAAAGGTGACCATGTTGAGCAACAACAATTAGATGTTAATTACTAAATGAGAAATTAAAGAGGTGCCAACAATCTCTGCAAGCCTGTAGTTTGCCTTCTTCACATACAACAGCAATCCTGTAGAATGCACTTCTTCCAGGACAAGAGAAAGGCAACTCATGCCAGAGAGACATGTGGCAACCTGAGCTTCTGGCCAGAGCCAAACTCATCACCTCCTGGACCCCTTTTCTTTCAGGGCAGGGTCAAGCAATACAAACTGATGTTTCCTTGAAATAATTCCCTTAATCCAACCTTAAGCATGTCGAAGAGCTCCAAGCATTGGAGAAGTCTCCTGATTAATCATTCTAAGTTCTTTTTTGCTGGATCACAGAATCACAGAATGGCCAGAGTTGGAAGGGACTTCAAGGATCATGAATCTCCAATCCCCCTGCCACATGCAGGGCCATCAACCTCCCCATTTAATGCTAGACCAGGCTGCCCATGGCCCCATCCTTGAACACCTCCAGGCACGGGGCATCCACAGCCTCTCTGGGCTGTTCCAGCACCTCACCACTCTCTCTGCAAAGAACTTCCCCCTGACACCCAACCTAAATCTCCCCTCCCTCAACTTAAAACCATTTCCCCTCGTCCTACAGTTATCAACCCTTTCAAAGAGTTGATTCCCCTCCCCTCTGTAGGCTCCCTTTAGGTATTGAAATGCTGCAATGAGGTCACCCCACAGCCTTCTTTTCTCCAGGCTGAACAAGCCCAGCTCCCTCAGCCTGTCTTCATAGAGGAGGTGCTCCAGTCCAATGGATGACATTATGCTTTTTTGTTCAAGCTTAAAAATGTTCTTTAGAAACCTGCTAGCAATAAAACATGAGAGAGTTTGCTGAAAAGAATAATTAAACATAAATGATCTTAAAAAGATTGATCCCACTTGCAAGCATTTAAAGATGCCAGCTGCTAAATTACAACCTCGGCACAGACCTGGGTGCGTGTGCCCATTTTAAACAGTGTGAGATGAGATCTACATGGAGAGAAGGTTGGCCCCATCCTCTGAGCAGATCCATGTGCTCAAATGTCCTGAGACCAGAAGAACATGGAAACAAAACCCCACAACTTCAGGGGAACTTGAGGGTGAGACGTGTATCCGTATAGTCTGTACAGTGGGATCACAGCTTCAAGAGATCCGGTGCAGTGACATGTGTTTATGTTGTGCAAGTGTCTTTTGAAGTTTCTGCTTGGTGAAAAGCACCAAGCACCCAAAACTTAGAAAGAAGAAAGTAACAGCTTCCTGTTCCTAAGTGGAATCTGAAAGAGCCTGGTAGCAAGTAGGCACATCCCTAATGCTGTGATAGAGACCTACGTGCTTTGGGCACACAGAAATACACCAAGTAAATGCCACCCAGCAAGCAACAAGCTTCCTCTCCCAACAGTTCCCTGGCCCCATTTTTCACTACCCATAATACTTATTAAGTACTAATGCACAGCATCAGACCCTTCACAGGCACACATCTCCCAGAAAGAAACACAGGACATGCACAAAGGCATTACTCCACATGCACCAACTGCAGGCTGAATCATCCCAGCACAAACAAGAGCCCTCAGGGCTGTGCAGGGCCTCGTACAAGGGGACTGCACGTCCAATTAGTGCTCAAGGCATTTACTGCTTAATGACTGAGGACTCTGCACGAGACTTCCACTTCCGAGCTGCCAGCAGGATGCAGGGATGAGTGGCATGCAGAGCCCGTGCTCAGGAGTCTATCTCCCATCCCCTTCATGATGCTACACATCATCTGTGTCTCCTGCTTTTGTTAGTCATTTCATTTGTAGGCAAGAGACCGTGTCTGTTGCTCCCTTAATTATGGAAAAGTTGTCTGTGCACAATTTAAACAAGCCCCTGTTCTGCTCTTTATCAATATTGAACACGCTTCCTGCCTCTCCGATGCTCCAGCTTGCAGCCACACAACATTTGTTCATAGCTGCAGGCTATGTCAGCAAGACTTTGATAGAACTACAAAAGAGCTCCTCGTTCAAACAAACAGCACCAGTGAATAGACTGGAGTGTTGCAAATGCTGGCAGAGCTGTACCAACTTGAGGTTGGGAATGGTAATTTCCACTACAAATAGTGAATACTATTACAGCACCTGCACCTCCATTGGGTGATCTTATGCTTCTTGGGCTCTCAGATGTGTGTGGTCAGAGAGAGCATCCAGGTGTGCATTCAGAAGGATGGGATGCTGTTCCAAGAGATGAACAATGGATGGACAGGAATCGAAAATCTGCCCTGTGATGGAAGCACACACACACTGTATGCCTTGAAAGGCCCAGCCTTCCCACTGGGAACTGAAGCTTTTCTCTAAGAAATCCGCATCAGGTGTGTGATGTATATTCAGTGATGTGACACCAAATCATAGAAGTGTTTGAGTTGGAAGGAACCAGTAAAGGCCACCTGGTCTTTAAAGGAACCGGTAAAGGCCCCTGCAATAAGCAAAGACACCTACAGTTCCATCAGGTGCTCAGAGCCCCTCCAGCCTGACATTGAGTGTCTCCAGGGATGGGACATCCACCACCTCTCTGAGCAACCTGTGCCAGTGCCTCAATACCCTTATCATAAAAAAGCTTTTTCCTTATATACAACCTAAACCTCTTTTAGTTTGAAACCATTTCCCCTTGTCCTATCGCAACAGATTCTGCTAAAGAGCCTGCCTCCTTCTTTCTCATAGCCCTTCTTTACATACTGTAATCCATAGAGCAGAGTGTCTGACAGATGTTCCTTCTGATTTCTCCAGCACTGTGCGTGCAGCGACCAGCAAGAAGAATCCCAGAGGACACCAAGCTTGCTGCTTACAGAGTGGCAGCAGATGGTACCTGGGGGTACTTTTGTTTGCAGATGGTGTACTCTCCTCCACAGTGCTGCAGGTTAACAGCACTGTGAATCACAGAACAGATAGAATCATAGAATGTCTCAAATTGGAAGGGAACCATACAGATCATTGAGTCCAACTCCTGGCTGCACACAGGACCATCTAAAAATCAGACCATATGTCTGACAGCGCTGTCCAAATGCTCCTTGATCTCTGGCAGTTCAAGGCTGTGCTCATTGCCCCGGGCGGCCTGTTCAATGACCACCACTCTCTGGTGCAGATCCTTTCCCTAACCTCCAGTTACCCCTCCCCTGACACAGCTCCATGCCTTTCCTTCAGGCCCGGTTGCTGTCACCAGAGAGCAGAGCTCCCCCTGAGGAGCTGTAGCCACCATTATGCCTCCCCTCAGCTCCTCTGGGCTGAGTTTCACTTCTCTTCAATTAAAAGAACTTCAAAAGCACAAACACTGCACCAGCACTATTGTGCACACCAAGAAACACTGCATTTACTCCGTGACTTGTTTCATCACAGAAGCAAAATCAGGCTTTACCGATTGCAAAACGCCAGGAAACTTCAATGAATCAGTTCTGTTATGAGGGATAAATGACACCGAGTCTATCACACCATAAGTGAGGGCTTAGCTTTCATTTGCATAATGATTAAAGCAAACTCACAAATCATATTTTATGCAGGTAATAATTATCTGCAGCATTTATGCAAGGGGTAGTTTATTGCTGATGGCCTCAGCGCCAGCTTTCCAAGTGATTGGTGATTTTGGACACCTCTGGTTTGAGCAGTCCATTCCGACCTTATCTCAAACGTGCTTCGGAGGTCAGCACTTTGTGAAATTGAAACTCCTCTGAAGATACCATCCTGTGCATACAGAAAATCACTCCTTACTTTGCTCAAACCCCAGCTGTCGCTGCTCAGTCTCATGACCATATAAGAGCAAGAATCAAGGAAACAGATCTGCAGGCCACAAAAATGCTAGCAGGGTGTGACTGTTCTACTGCAGGAACAATACTAGGGTGTATAACTCAATATACAGAAGAAAAATGACACAAACCAAGGCAATCCAAACAAATGTCACATCCCTCACAGTTTTTGCTTGCATCACTGGGACTTGCTGCCAGGTAAACCCAAATGCTGGGGCCTGAGTGCTCATCACAGCAAAGGTCAATCCTAAGGCTTGTGTCTTATGACTTGCAGAGGGAAGGAGAGGATGTAACTCTTGGCCTAACTCCCAAGCTTTTGGCAACAAGCATTTAGCAACAGCTCGAGCAGGAGGCTGCATCTGGGCCCAGAGCTGTCTCCATGGGCTGGCCTCCTGGTGACTTCTCACAGCCCTTTCTGAGTGTACCCCTGTAACAGCTTGTGTCAAGAAGGTCCATGACCTCTGTTATTTTCAGTACAGTACTTCAGACTGGTTTGGTGTTCTTGCTTTGTGTGGAGTGTCAATGGGCTGAGATCCTCACCCTCAGCCAAGAAGCCCAAACCCTCGAGATGGCCTGCTCCAAAGGACCTCATCCATCCATGGCTCTTCCCACTCCTTGGACCTTTCCCTGTTCTACTTTGTGCTCCTGAGAGCATAACACATATCTGTAAAACAACCAGAAGAGGGCCATTCACATTGCCTAGAGGCATTCAGGAGCACTTGCAAGTACCTTCATACCAAGTACCCAAGACCAGAGATGAATCTGCAGATGTGAAAGTCAAATGGACTTCCAGAAAATAAGACTCCAGTTCTCCATTGCAGCTAGATGCGTGGCAGCCAAGAGGGATACAATCCTCAAACTTAAAAGCACACTCAATACATCAGCGTGCATGTGCTTCCCACTGTCTTGCCTGGCTATGTTCAACACAGCACTGCACTTTGGGCAGAGCTATCTGGTGGTGATAGGATTGTCACGCATTGATATGTTCAAAGCACATGAATGAAATGCTGGGGCCAGCAAAGACAGACCACAGATGATGAGCATTCCTGCTCAACCTCCAGAGCTTGAACCGAGGTGGCCATTTGACTCAGTTCTGAGGTTTTACAACATGACTGATCTGAGCAACCTCTCTGCCTGGCTTTGCTACAAGTTAAAGCCACAAAGTGCAGCTTTAATTTATACCACAAGAATAACATACTCAGTTGTTCCACTGACAGAGAATCACACGTCTCAGAAATTTTTTTTACCCTTTTTGCAACAGGCCTGATGGCTGACAAGAGGATGCATTAGGCAGCAGTGCCTCTTCCTGCTCCACAGCAGACCTCCTTTTCCCCTCTTGGCACTGCAAGTACAGCAGAAAAGTCCAAAAGGAGCCACCAAGGCACAACAGACAACAGTTACCCTGTCCTATTTCCCAGCCCACACACGTCCTCCTTCCACCAGGGGAGAGGGAGGCAAAGAAGGTGGATTTCCCCTGCTTCCCATTGACTTTACACAGGTAATGCAAGTGCAGAGGCTTGAAAACAGTACTATTTCGGGGTGACTAGGTCTAGTAGGAAAAAATGACCATGGGAAAAATTAGTTGTCAGAGCAATTTTCCTCCAGATTGGGTAGTAGGAAACATGTACACCGAGGCCAGCAATGTACCCTGAACCCCTAGAACTGGAGCAGGCACTGTTCCCATAGAAGAGAACTACAGGATGCTCTACACCCCACACTAATGCATCACAGCAAATGTGTGTACAGAGCCTCAAGTCTGCAAGCACAAAAAGCAGAACAGATACAGACAGACTAACATGTTTGTTTAAGGTTGTGCGAGTAACTAAATGAATATGCAGGCAGCCCATAAATTCTTTTCAGTGATGCCTTGGCAGGGTGCTTTTGTTCACTCACACTCACAGATTTCTCACACGGGAAAGGTGAGGCAGAGAGCTGTATTTTATGTGCTGCAGATAACAAATTGACTGAGAGGCTTATTGATGGAAATGTGATAAGGGAGAGTGAGTGTCAGCACTGAAATGATGGTCCCACTTTCAAAGAGTGAACAGAAAAGACTGTTCAGCTGGCTTTGTAATCATACAGCATTTTTTTTCCTAGCTGCAGTTAGGCATCACACGGTGTCTCTCAGCTACATAGAAATAGGGACAGATACAACAAAAGATTGCTTCCCATGTAGAATTTTCAAGTGCCCATAGGACATGTTATTGCTTCAGACAGAAGCTAACACTTTCATTGACACATAAGTCAGGTAGGAACGTTTTACTCTTCAGATGACTTGGATCTCAATCTGCTGGATATTTAGGCAGTTAACTCCTGGTAAGGCATCCAGCTTTCACTGTTAGTGAAAACTAACAGAATTGGATAATTAAATAGGAAAAGGATATCCAGAATCTTTCTGTACCTGGATTTTAGGAGTCCCAGTCCCCACGCTCTTCAACTTAAAAAGTGCTACAAAAAGCCAAAACTAATTGCCAAAAACTGAACTGCAAAGCATCATCGAGAGATCTACAGACAGACATTCTCACTTTTACCACAGCACCCAGGACTTTTTAGCAGTCTCTCAGGACCAGCATCTCAGTGCCTACAACCCAACACTGCCTCAAGCTGGGCTGTACAACACAAGACTTAACTCTTGGCTTTCCCTGGGCTATCAGCAGTATGGGACTTGCAGCTCTATGCTTCATTTGCCATCCTTAGCACCCAAATGCTTATTACAGAATCACAGAATCACTGAGGTTGGAAAAGAGCTCTAAGATCATCTAGTCTAACCACAAACTCACCCCCAACAACATCCACTAACCATGTCCCTCAGTGCCACATCTTCACAGGTCTGGAACACCTCCAGGGACAGTGACTTCAGTTCTCTGGGCAAATGACAAAGCTGAGAATATTAATGACTAAGCTAAGAAGCAAACACCACAGAACTATCCCTGACATTTCAGCACCTCTATTTTACACCATCCATGCAAAAAAAAAAGCGTTCAAGCAACAGTCTTCCCTTTTCCTGGGATATCTTAAGACGTTTTTAACACAGGAGCACAGCTTGTCTCCAGGACCCACTAGGAAGATGACCTTTCAGTACACAAATGTGCATTGGAACATATGGCCCATCTTTATCTTGGCACACCAGGGGGGTCAGCAGAGGTCATTTCCAAACCAGGTCACCGCTGCCACACACCTGCTGACCAGCTGGAGCTGCTCTCGTTGAGCACAGTGGGCTGCAGAAGGGACAATTCCACAAATAAGGGACCTCTCTGGACAGTTTACAAAACTCCAGACCACTTCTACTTCTGACTCCTCAATCTACTCAGCCCCTGAAGGCCTGTTTGAGTAACCACTCTGAAACAAAGGCTTTCATTTAAACTGGAGGGGAACTTGCACTGTAGATGTCAATAGCACAAAGGGTGGATTTTAGTGTTTAGGGTTTCTGAGTCAGTCTGGAAGTGCATGGAAATGTTAGAGTGTTTCATTACTCCTATAACTCCCTGTCAGCAGAGAGAGCTGTGGCCATATGATACACTGACAGCACTCTGAAATGATATATCCCTGCAGCACCAGCACTGCTCAGCAAACTGGAGTATCAGCCTCACCAATGATTCTTGCAAAAATGGTCATCAGATGATTCATGCAAGTTTCTTCCTCAGGGAAAGAACAGATGGGGTGGATGAATGCATCAAAGGCAAAAAAAAGCCACAGTAGACACATTTTCTATAAAGCCTCCCAAATTTGACTTAGCTCTCATGGACTGTGACAATGCACCTGCCAATACAGTGCTCTCCTGCCATTCCCTGGGGCCTAATATAGATCATGGCCTAATGTGTTATGTGCACTGAGTGAGGTCAAACAGTCCTGGGGTTCCAGTGATACTGCTGACTTGAGAAAACAGAATTCACATTTCTGTGATGGTGATTCTATATGACTCTGCAGAAAGTCATTTACAGTCATTTGGGGAGCAGCAATTCTGACACCCAAAGGTGCTGTAGGATCAGCAGTTATTAGTTTGTCAGCCACTTTGGGTTCATTTCTACAATTTAGCAGCATCTAAGCTCACAGATAGTGAGAGACACTCTGTGCCTTTGTAGCCCAGTATCTCTGAGACCTCTGAGACACCTATTGCTCCACTGCAGAGATATCCCATAAGTTCTCTGTTCTCTGTGACTTTAGGAAGGAGATAAGACTGAGTTTTGACACCACAGGATACTTAGCACAGTCATCTTGCATCAGGCCCTTGCCTTTTTCTGTTCTGTAAGTAGACACACATTTGAGCAACATGAAGAGACAGTCTGGACTGAAGTGTCTGCCCCTGCTGCCTACAGCTCCTGAGCACCAGGAGTTCTGAGCTCTGACCTGTGTTTAAAATAGTAATTACACATAGCCTCTGGTGTTAATGGCCATAAAAGCACTTGAGATTAGGCATACATCACAGTTTTACCCACTTACAGGCAGCTTATTTTACCAACAATCTGCATTCTAGTCTTAGTTCAATTAGAGACACTAAAAAAAAATCCTCAATCCCACTGCCTGGAAGCACTACTATCAATATCAGTAAAATAAAAGATGTTAAAAGAATAAAGCACTAGTGGGAATGCAACACGTGTACTGGCACTTAATGCTTACCTTCGTTAATATTTCTGATATAGTGGCTTGGAGGAAAGATAGTGGAAGTTGTTTCATATCCTGCTGGTCTTTGTGGCCTGCAGACAAGGATGGCCTCTTTCTCCTGGTGCTGATTCATGAAACACCATCAGGTCTCTGCTCCAGAGCATCCTAAAAACCTCTGAGAAGATCCAGTCAGATGAGAGACATAATGGAAATAAGGACCCACTGGGAAGTTTCCAGCCCAATCCTTATCAACCAGTCTGAAATCACCCTAAATACAACTACTCTTCCTAGCCAGTTGGACAATCCTCCAAGAAACACAGAATTCTGAAAGGCATTTGTGGTGACCCTTGCAGACTGGATGACAACCATCCATGTGGCAGATGTCCAACATAATTCACTGATTTCTGGCATCAGGATCAAGTCACTGTCTACTGTTCTATTGAATCATATCTGCTTGCTTTTTGAGAAGCACTTTGAGACTGGCAGAATAAGTCTCATGTGCATAATAAATATTGTAAATAACCGTTTAAGTAAAATGTGGAGTTCCTAAAAGAAAAAAGTAACCCAAAAGAATAGAGATTTCGAAACTGTGATCAAATGGAACTTACCTATTAAGTAGATACTAAGTTCAAAGGACCAATTACATATCACTTTCCTCAGCCAAGTTAACTGCCCCACAAATTCTGGTGTGTGATTCCAGTTGGAAATAAAATTGAGGACTCCAATGAATAGGATAAATGTCCAACTGCATTTTTCAATGCCATGAAAAATCTAGAGAAAAGCCAAAGTGGATGGACTCCAAAACATTTTAAACAAGCAAACTCTTCAGTCCAGACAGCTGAGAAAGTTATTGAGACATGATTAGTGCACAAATGACAACCTGTAAAGCTGTTACCAACACACCTTGGAATCTGTGACAACTCAATTAAGAGATGATAGTAATTGCTTTAGGACAGAAAAAGGCAAGAAAGTGCTACAAAATGTTTCACTTTACTGAGTAATTTCTGTGTGGGCATTTTAAAAGATCTGTTTGATCCTCTTCTGATTAGCTATAGTCGAGGTAAAAAGACAGCCATGGAACAGAATGGCTTCACCTCACCTGAAACCAACATTGGTAATGAAGGTGTCTGGTCAAATAGGACACTTGATAGGTACCCCCTAAGAATAGAATAAAGTGCTGTGAGATGACATGCATTTATCTCCATTGATGGTAGGAGAAGATTGGTGGCTAGGAACTAGAGCTGTTGAGCTATGAGCAACTTTAGACTTCGGCAGAAGAAAGATAGGTAGGGCATAATTAGATTCGAAGATTTTACAACCATAAGCTTTGCAATATTGTTTCAATGTATTAAATTGCTTTAATATTCCATGAAGATAACAAGACAGAGAATCTTGTGCAGTGGTTAGCAAAAGGATTTGTGTCATCCCTTCATTAAATAGCAGCCTTTCCATCCTGTAGAAATGGCTGGTACCTTTAAGTTTTCATTTAAACTTCTACAGAAGGTCAAGATTATTCTTCTTCCCCTTGAATCACCAGGGTGACACAGTACCTCCTTGACTAGTTTGGCTACCTCTCTTGACGAAAGTCATCTCTCCTTGTGCTAAATGGCTGCAGGATACCCATATGGATATCCCAAAGTTATTCTTCCATCAGGGAGCAATCTTTTGCACAGCCCACATGGCCAGTAGAGAAAAACAGGGATGTGAAGCACATCAGTTGCATCATGCATGAGATCCTCCTGCAACCTACACTAGTTGCATGAGACAAAAACACATCAACACACACCCCAGGAATGACAAACACCAGGCAAGGCATCTACTGCATGCCAACTATGTCATACCTGAAAGAAATAAGTTTACCTTTAAAACATTCAGTATTGCAAAAGCATTGGGGCTGCAAGATATGATTTAGTAGCTTGTGGTAGCAGTGGTAATGAGAAGGTGGTTGGACTGGATGATCTTATAGGTCTTTTCCAACCTTGTGATTCTATGATTCTATGATTCTATGAAACTCACAGTTTCCAGATGTGTCTTTCATCTTCCTTCCTGAAAATGTATGTCCATCCACCTTGCTGGCATATCCCATTTACTGGAGGCACTGATCCACAGTTTACAGAAGCCAACAGAAGCACAAAACTGGAGGAAGTTTCTCCTGAAAGATTTTGGATTCATTTTTAAGAGAGATTTTTTTTTTTCACTCTGCCAGATCTAAACTGCAGTGAAAGGTTTTGTTTCAATTTTACCAATCAAAGTTGAGTATTATTTTTTGCAGAAACTGCATTTTCCATCAAAGACCTTTTCATCTGACTACTTCTGATCAATTTAAATTTTAAGGCTGTTTTTAACATTACTGTCAGTAATAGGATTGGTTTCTGGATATACTCTGTTCATTTTAATTTCTCTCTAAGAAGATATAAAATCTGATGCAGTTTGAAACTTCAGTAGTATTTTTATTGAATATTGTGATTATAGATCTGCCAGAGACTGAATTGTTTAAACAAACTTCCCAAGACCTCTCTAATGATATCTCCAGGGCTGGATTGAGATGTTGAGCAAACAAGTTACTTGATTTTGTAATTCAAGAAGGACTTCTTAGAATTTTTATTCATATAAACTTAATGTTGTCCAGACAAACACACTAAGCATTTAAACCATGTAACAGTTTAAATATCCAGTTTAATAATCGAGTATTATTTGTGTTACCTGGAAGTGCAGAAATGTATATGGAAAACATCTCACTAGGAATGGGAAAATCAAAGAGCCCTGCTCTCCTCCTGCTCTTTTGGGTCAGCCTTCAAATTAGGAAGGTTAGAAAAAGATCATACTGTGATAACAAATTCTTTATTCCAGTGCTGTTCATACAATTAAATGTAGTTTCAAATCTGAAAAAACATTTGAATAAATGCTTATTTAATATGCTAGTTTTGACTCTGCTGTTAGAATAAAACCTGAGCATTAAATGTGCACAAAGGCCTAATGCTAAAAATAACACCCCCAAAAAATTACTGTTTAAAGGAATTTTTACCCCAACTCACTTCGGCAATACAGTTACAACAAAGCACCACTGACAGCTGTCTTGGCATAAATCAAAGCTCAGAAGAAAGTGATGGAGTGAGGAAGGTGTTTCTCAAGCCAGTTTTGACAACCAAGCCAGTGCACCATGGACAAATGCTCCCCTGGAGAACTCCAGGTGCTTCAGGAGTCCAAATGAATCTCAGTTCCCCACTCCAGACACAATTCATTATTAACTCACAGAGCACCCAGCACAGAGCATGCAGGGCATGAGTTTTGTTAAGGACACTTGTCAGTCAGCACTGTACCTCCAAATCAGCACTGGTGTGACACAGAACTGACCATAGCTTGATCTCCTTAGCCACCTCTGTCTTGCCAAAGCATGGCCCTCTTAAAGCAGACATCTTCCATGTTCCATGGCTGTTGCCTTACAACACAGCATAGCACAAAATCACATTCAGCTTGGTAGGAAACCACTTCAGCTCTCCACCTCCCATCCACGACATTCAGAAGGGACTTTCCAAGGGACTGCATGCCCCATTGACAAGTTTATCTTTCCTCTTTGCAGCCTGCATACCTTACTGGTGTCACCTAACAGCAAACAATGAAAACAAGTATTTGCTGCCAAACCTCCTGCAGATTTTTTGTTAGAGAAACATTTACACTGCTCACAAGTTCAAACAATACAACAACATTTATGGATGTATGATTCCATCATGGCTACTCCTGGCCTAGTGTTTGTCCTGGCCAGGCTGCAGCACTCTGAGGCTTCAAGGACACATTGCACCTCTCTGCCATCAGCAGTGGCTGCCCCACGCTACAGAAGGCAGAGAAGCCCCAAACCCTGCTGCCCAAATCAGTGTCAGCCTCACAACCTTTCCCCTAAAACTCTTTGGGATGCCCAGCCCTCGCTGGCCTGCACTTCTTCACAGAGCGCTTCCCAGGAGCACCACCATGTGGGCGGGGTTTTGTTATTATGTTTATTACTGTATTTGTATTATTGTATTCCTTCCATACGAAAAATAACCCAGCTAGCAGTCTGACTGCAGTCGCCCACGCTCACACAGACCAGGCCCGATTTGCAGCGAGGCCATCGGGACCAGCGCCAGGAAATTTGCCTCAGCTCAGTGGGGAAGCGCTCAAGGTTTACAGCAAAACCCCTTTTCAGCAGGTGATTTCAGCAGTGAGCAAATTCCCAGAGCAGAGCACTTATCTTAGAAGCGGAGAGCAGAATGCACAACATAAGTCAGCTTTCTGGGTGTTTCTCATCCTCTTCTCAGCCCCTGCTGGAGAGGCACAGAACATTTATGTTACACTGTACCAGAGATGCTGATTCACAACAGAAATGAGTAACAACAACCAATCAATGAACCCACGCCATTCATCTTCACTGAGATCACTTGCTTGACCCTCTGCAGAGGTCCAGGACTGAAGGAACCCTGCTTTGGTGGCTGAAGAGCAGCCCAGCCTGAACCATGCATGGTCCAAGTGGGAGGAAGGCTCCTCGCCTCAGCACCTGAGCAATGTGGCTGTGGGGGGATGTGCAGAGCATCACGAGCCAGGCTGCTGCAGGAGCAAAGTCGCAGCTTTTTACCCCGGCAATGAACTTCTCTCATTTCCATTTTCATTGGAATATCAATTTGCATTTATTAAAAAAGCCCTTACCCTCCTCTCCAGGAAAAAAAAAAAATCCCGATCTAAAGAAAGAGATTGGTTTACATAAAATCCTATTAGTTTAGCTGATTGCTTCCAAAACATTTCTGAGAAAGCCTTCCATTACCATACAAATGGTGCTGGGCCTTTTTGCAGGCTAACTGCTAGATAGCGTAATGATTTGGGCAAATATTCATCAAGACAGCTGCTTCTGTGAGAGAGGATGTGAGACTGCTGCATGCCTTTTAAGAAAAGCACAAGAAATTGCTGATCTCCTTGAAGCCAATAGCTCCAGCAGCAGCAGCCCTCTCCTTGCACCATCATGCCAGCACCCAAAATGTGTGGGGAGCACACATACAAGAAGTCTGTGGGTCTATGGAAAAGGAGGAGGAGGATATGGGAGAGAAAAAGGAGGATTTAAGAGCGGAGATGGCATGGTGGTGGGTAGCCCAACAACATCAAAAGAAGTGGGAGTAAAGAGCTCATTTTCATGGCTTGGTTCTGTACAAAAAGAGGGCCCTGCAAGCTCTGCAGATGCTCTGCCAAGCCAAGGCCTTTGATTCACAGATAAGTGCTGTCCTCTGCAGTCATGTGGGTGCTGCCTGCACCCCTCCTGCAAGCACAGCAGATTTCTCAAACACCCCCCTGAGGTGCTTTGGCAAATCACTCAGTCATGTGAATATGAAAAAGATCCAGACTGAAGGCAACATTGTAATATTGGAGGGACTGATTTCAACCTGAAGGTCTCTAAATCTGGAAAAAGAGTCTGCACACAGGTTGTTTTCTCTCTCTCTCTCTTTTTTTTTTCTTTTTTTTTTTACTTTAGCAATAAACATTGCCATCACCTTAAAGAGAACAAATATCTCATTAATCTCAGTCACCCAGTTCCAATCAGATTCAGAAACAAATTCTGCAACCAATGTAATGCAGAAAGCCACAATCAGCCTCAGTGGTCTCAAAAAAAAAGGGGGGGGGGGGGGGGGGGGGGAGGGGAATAGAATATTAAGAATGCAGCATGAGACAGAAGTGAAAATTAAAACACTCAACAGCTAATCCAGAATACATTTCATAGAATTATAGAATCATTAAGGTTGAAAAAGACCTCTAAGATCATCCAGTCCAATCCCATCCCATTCCCTCCATGCCCCCTAACCGGGACAGTCCCAGGACCTCCCGAGACAGTGGCTCCAGCCCCCGAGCAGTCTGTTCCCTGGGCAGTCTGTTCCATTGCATTACCACCTCTTTTTCCACAACTTTTTTTCCTAATATTCAATCTGAATAATGTAATTTCCTGTTCTAATAAGCCAAAATGGGAAGAAAATATAGAAGAACTACTATACTAGCAAGGCATTATCAGCCATTGCTGAAAATAAAATAAAACATCAAATCCCTGGGACTTGCCTTCAAGAGAGAGTTTCAACGGGATGCACAAGTCCAGCAGGTGCCATTCTGCTTTCTTGATAGAGGTGATGCAAGGAGATGACACAAGGAGGCACCAAGGGACCATCCAACAAAACCAGGTCTTGCCTCAACCCAAGCTTGCTGGAAGCATGCATGTGCTCAGGGATGGCCTTCCAAAATGGTGCACTCACAAGCCGTGCCTGCCCTGTGTCTGTGCACTAATCGCTGTACAAGGCGATTAGTGACTGCAGCACACCACTGTCAACACCTTCAACACCAGCAGCAACTTCCACACACGTTCACAGCCACACCTGCCATATTACAGGCTTGCAAGTTGGTAGCTGCTCTTTTACCACCTCATGTGGGTCCTACCAGATGTAGGATCACCCAGTAACCAACTCACCCCGCAAGCAGGGCTCAGATCTGATCCTGCAGATCAACAGATAGCAAAAAATGTCTGTGTCTGCTCTCAGCCAGACTTTCTCTGCAGCATAGATGTGTGACCAACAGAAGGCAGAAGGCAGCAGAGAAAAAAAAATCTCCCTGCCCACACTTCAACCCCCTGCCCAACATTTTCCAGGTGCAGCCTGTCACTGACACCTGGGAAGAAGCAGAGAGAAGCCAATGGGAAAGACAAAGAAGTACTCTCAGCACATATTGGGCCAGTTGTGTGCTTGGGTGGGAGGGAAAGCCCTTGCTGGCTTGAGCCCCCTTCCCATCTGCTCCATGGAGGGGACTGGCTGAGGCAGCAGAGCGTGAGATTTGATTACAATTATTGTCTTAACACAGAGTTGAAATTGTTCTGAGCATGCAGAGCTTCTGGGAGCAGGCAGGCATCCAAAACAACCTATGGGCTGCAAATTCCCTGACCAAGAAACGGCACAAACTGACAGGCGCAAAATCCTTTGGTGGCCACTTTCCATCAAACAGGGTCATCCCCACCACTCTGCAATCACTCCAGACATCTCCCATGTCCTCTCCAGCCTGGGCAGAAACATTTTTCACAAGGAGGAATAAACTACATTTGTGGGGAGGGATGATGAACAAGCTTGACATGGTTAAACCAAACCTGGTAGCTACAGCACTGGACCTCTCTCTTCCAAGTTGATGCCAAACGGGCACAATCCTGGACTGCAGGAACATGTTGAAGACCACAGCCAGGTCTGTAGATGTAACCCCATCCCTGGAGACACTCAAGGTCAGGCTGGACAAGGCTCTGAGCACCTGAGGAGATGTAGGTGTCCCTGTTCATTGCAGGGGAGTTGGACTAGATGGCCTCTATGGCTCCATTCCAACTCAAACAATTCTGTGAGTCTGTTTGGATGCATGAGTGGCAGCAAGTTGTTATTGTGGAGTGACACAAAGCTCCTGGAATAGAAATAAGTTTTCTTACAAAGATGAAAACAGCTCAATTTAATGCATTTCCCTGCAAACTCTTGCAGGGCTCTTTGTGATGGACAACACCTGCAGCTGAGGGTGTGAAAAGCCAGATGTAGTGAGCACACCGCCTGCTCTGGACATTCCATTTCCCCTTAAACTCCAGAAATTGGGTGTATTTACTACTCCCCTGCTTGTCATTAAATAAGGCCAACAACCTGAAGGCTGTGCAAAACTTTGGGTAGTTAGCAATGCATGGTAATGAGAAATAACAGGTTTGCTGGCTGGGACATACCGCATTGTACATCCTTGGCAAACATGTTTTCAGCAGTCCCTGCCATGAGTGGATGGATTTTGTCTCCTAGGATGGTGCTGGTGGGATAGTAGGGCTCGGTGAGCACTGGTGGGGTTTACACAACAATTGGCCAATGTGCACACAACTTAGGGGTTTGGCTGTTGGCATCCACGAAGCAGGATTTGATCTCTCCCCTGAGCCTTGCTAATACCCAGATACTGCAAAGGAAAGCAAACTACTTATGCTATTCCAGGTGGGCAAAGCACTGTGTAGGGTAAGAGCTCACATTAAGTCAATCCAAGAGAATTAGCTGTTTCTTCTGGCTGCTCTGTCCTGCCTAATTCCAAATCCTCCAGGAGTTATTTCACCATAGCATCTGTACAATGAGCTATGAAATTCCTCCTGTACTGACTTGGCCATGGATACCCCTGCAAAGGAAATCCACTTAAACACCCTTCAGAGTTGGAAAGGACATGGATAACCTGCAAGCAGATCACACTGGCTCTGTGCTGAGTTCCAAATGAAAGTCCTTCTCAGTGCCTTCATGCTGTATTTCCCCCTTCCAACATTCTCCTTTTGAGTCACAATTTCTCCTGATGTTTGGAAAAGCAAATGGCAATGAGACGCGTGAAGCCTCTGTGACCTTGCCAACTGTGAACCAGCCTCCCTGCTGGGAAAGGTTCTAGGGAAGGAAATTCAGGACAATGGAAGCAGGTGCTGCCAATATTCAGCTCTAATATTTCTGTCAAGTGCAATGTGTTTTTGTTCACCTCACCATTGCGTGAGACCTGCGAGCTCTGCCCATGGTGCCCTTCTACGAGCTGCGCCGATCTGCTTTGCCCCTGTTCTACTGCACATCTCTGTTACTCTGTGTGGTCAGAGAAAGCCCTGTCCTTGACTATAGATGCTTAACATTTAAAGATAATTTATACATTTCAGGACTTTATAAATCCGTTTATGCAAGGATCCGGCCAGATTTCCTCATTTTGTAGACATAAGAAAATATTTTTGCATGGTTCAATACAACCGTTTGGTATTCATCTTTACTGATTCCACTATTGTTTTCCCTTGCTCAGCAAGATGCTTAATTGTGTATTTGATCTTTACTACTTAACCAGATCTATTTATCATTACAATGCATCACTACATTATAAAGCTTTCAGGCACATTTATCAGTATAACAAAGCTTGCACTACATGAGAGTCCTCCAGGGAAATAAAGCAACAACAACAAATAATTTAATGCAATTCACTTAACAGTACAAATATTTGTAATTATAAAAATCCTTAAGTGTGCTTCATCCATAAATGGCACATTTTTCTTAAAATTGCTCTCATAATGTGGCAGTGCCTCCAATTTATGCAGCTTATGGTTTTCTGACATTGAAGAAAGCAAGGCCAAATTCCATGGTTTGTTATTTCTTTCCTTTTGCTAATATGAAGGCAGAACTCACATTTGCTGATGTGCTATTGAAAATTCAGTTACACCTAATAAAATGGGAACATTTAAACACTACTGTGTGATTAATAACTACCATAAATACACTACAGTGTGAATGCAGTGTTACTGATTGCTGCCAGGCATGTGTGAACTAAGTCTAAAACAATCAATTAACCATTAATTGTAATGTCTGTTAATCATTGATCAACCTGTTATAAATAACAAATACATTCCCCTTGCTGTAAAATGGGACGACCAGGCTAAATTGCATTGCTATACACACTTCCCATGTCTATCCAAGAACAATACTTGTTGTCAATTTGTTGTGATTTTGGTACCATTTTTATATATTTAACGTTTTTAGACAATATGTTGTTTCTTCCTGGATAGGTTCTATTTTTGCTTTTGCCTCATAGCAAGGTACTACAAACTGAAGGACATCCCAGGAAGTCAGCTTTACAGCTGAAAACTGTCATGGCACAAGGAAGGCCTGGGGATCTCTATTTTATCTTATCATGCACTGAGTTATACTACAATTACCAATTGTCAAAATAGGGACCAGCAGCACTTTTCAGACCTCCAGCTGGCCTCCTACCTACCATGAAGTCTCTTGCTTCCAGACTATGGCAATGGGAGACTCACAACTCACCTTTCCCAGATCCATCACACAGCTGAGACAGCCAGAATTCCTCTAGGCCACAAGAACTAAAAACAGAACGATCAACACAGATATCAGAACATCAGCATCAAGATTAAGAAGTCACGTAATCAAAAGCTATTAAAATCCAGACTTCAGGTATTTTGTAAAACCTCAGGGCAGCATGAGCATGAATAATGTGATCCTGGAACGACAAGCATTGGGCACAGCATCATGCACTGCCTTTCCTCCAGGAGACCAGTGCTCCACTCATAAGAGGCTGATCAAAAATCTGCACTGTGTTCACCACTTCTGCCTAGAGCTGGTATTACTGTGTGGCAAATAACCATTGCAAACACACCTAATTTTAGCCTGTAGACACACTGCAATGATTGCTTTGCCAAAGACAGGGAGAAGAAGAGTAAATCCACTTCTGCTCATGTTTCTCACTGTTCTAGATGGGGAAATCTCCACCACATTCTAAAACATGGCAAAACTAATTCTCTGCTCTTCCAGGTGAAAGCCAATGGAGAGGGAGGGAAACAACACTGATGGGCACCACAGAAGCTGCATGTCCCAGCAGCTCTAAGAAACAGGTACAACACTCACCCAAATAGGCACAGTAAGCAGAGCAGTGAGCTGCATGGTCACAAGTAGCACTGTTAGGGAATCATAGAATGGCCTGGGCTGAAAAGGACCACAATGATCATCCAGTTCCAACCCCCTGCTATGTGCAGGGTCACCAACCAGCAGACCAGGCTGCCCAGAGCCACATCCAGCCTGGCCTTGAATGCCTCCTGGGATGGGGCATTCACAACCTATTTGGGCAACCTGTTCCAGTGTCTCACCACCCTCTGGGTGAAAAACTTCCTCCTAGTATCTAACCAAAACCTTTCCTGTCTCAGTTTAAAACCATTCCCCCTTGCCCTATCACTATCTACCCTCGTAAACAGCCATTCCCCCTCCTGTTTATATGCTCCCTTCAAGTACTGGAAAGCCACAATGAAGTCTCCCTGGAGCCTTCTCTTTTCCAAGCTAAACAATCCCAGTTCCCTCAACATTTCCTCTTAGAAGAGGAGCTCCAGCCCTCTGAAATAGGGCAAGGAGGGCAGGACAGGCTTGGATGCATGAGAGCTATCTGAGCAGAGCCAGCCAAGAGCACTGCTGTCACCACAGAGAGGAGAAAGAGGGAACTGGAAACTTCCCTGTGAGGGCCCCTCAAAGCTATTGAGAAATAAAAATTAAAAAAAAAGGGGGGAAAACAGCTCAGGAAGGAAAACTGTAATTTGAGACATCTCCAGCAGGCAAAAGCACCACGGCCTATCCCACAAAAATCAGACTGTCAGAGAAACAAACAGCATAACCCATGCATTGGCTTTGAAATGTACCAAGTGTGCCACTGCTACCCTTCTGCTTTCTAACCTGCCTCCGTTGGAAAACATTTGGAGCAGGAACTACCTACAAGTATTTATTTACATATTCATAAAGACAAAAATGCATTCATAGAGCCTCTTTACTGAACAGGTGCAAGGTCTTTAAGCCCTCTAATTCAAAAAGATTAACTGCATTCTGGGCTGCAATTGCCAGAGGAGCTGACACCTCTCTATTCCCTGCCTCACTGGGCTGCCTAATTCTCATCCTCTTCCAGCTCTGAGATGCAATGGCAAATTCTGCTGTTGAATGGCTGCCAGCAGGATTTGACCCCACACAATATGTATAATGAGGGTCATAGAAGCACAGAATGGTTCGCGTTTGATGGGAACTTAAGGCCCACCCAGCCCCAACCCCATGCTGTGGTCTGGGTGCCCCCCCACCAGCACAGGCTGCCCAGGGCCAATCCAACCCAGCTTGAGCACCTCCAGGGATGGGGCACCCACAGCTCTCTGGGCAGCAGTGCCACAGCCTTGCAACTATGAGTGATAAACTTCCCCCTGACATCTAATCTAAATCTCCCCTCCTTTAGTTTAAAACCATTTCCCCTTGTCCTATCACTATCAACCCATGTAAAAAGTTGGTTTCACTCCTGTTTATAATCTCCCTTTAAATATTGTAAGGTCATAATGAGGAATAGGATCACTGGGCAGCCTTGGAGCTGGTAGTCCTCATGTACTACTGGCAGAGGAGGCATGCTTGCTTGGAGCTGGCCGGGGAAGCAAACTCAGAGAAGTCAGGGTAGGAAAGCCAGCAATGGCTGGAGAAGGCCAGGACAGGCCAAGGAAGGAAGGCTAGGAAAGGCCAAGGCAGACATGACAGATACTTTGCTACCCAACAGCATGCCTCAGTGGCCTGTGGCCATACCCTCAGCATGTCCAGCAGCTTTGTGGGCTGTGAGGGAGAGGAAGAAAGGCAGCAAAAATGCAGTGTACAGAACAAACACAGAACATGCAGGCGTTGAATTTGCAGCAAATTCAGTAGGAAAGTCCATGTAGAACGTCACTCTGGTTCTACAGAGGCAGGATGTAGTCCTGCATGAAACAAAGAACAGCGAAAGGTTTCTGAGGCAGGAATTTAGAGCAAATTGGAGCAGCACTCTGGTTTTGCTCCTGTAGGTGGTTGGTGAGGTGCAAGCTTAGGCCACTTGTATCACCTAAACTAAAAGTTAATCCAACTCAGGTGCCATCCCACACCTCCTGCAGCTCACACTCAGTGTTACACTGCATTCTTCTCACACATTTCAATATATTTAATTTACAGCAAGGGTCAGACCAGAGTTTGTGTCCTCTGATGCATTCAGCCAGCAGCAGGCATGCTTTTCCTCGCCAGGCTGAATAGACACTGCACGTCTCCAGGTCCAGACTTCTAGAATGAACATTATCAAAAATGAATTTTGAAAATAAATCTGTCATTTAGAGATGTCCTAATAGAAACAGCAGGGTTATGCAAGAGCAGAGCGGCTCATGGTTACTTTCACAACCTGCATCATAGAATCATTAGAGTTGGAAAAGACCTCTAAGATATCTAGTCCACATGCCACCTACCACCAGTACTGCCCACTAAACCATGCCCCTGAGTACTGCATCTACCCTTTCCTTAAACATCTCCAAGGATGGTGGACTCTCTGGGCACCTGTTCCAATGTCTCATCACTTTTTATGAGAAGAAATTCTACCTAATATCCAACCTGAAATTGTAATGAGAAACCAAAACACCTTTAAACAAAGCATGAGTGATGAGGCCATGGCACTGCTGCCCAGCAAGCTGTGGGTGCCCCATCCCTGGAGATGCTCAAGGAGGGGTTGGATGGAGTCTGAAGCAGCCTGAGCTGGTGGGGGAAACCACAGACAGGGTTGGAATGGATGGGCTTTAAGATTCCTTCCAACCTAAGCCATTCTATGGTTCTATGATCCTGGGCGTGCATGAAAATTCAAGGAGGGTGCCTGCAGCAATGAAAGAGGTCCCTATTGAATACTGGTCTTTCAACAGGCTTAGGATTTTATTTCCTCTGGAAAAACGGGACCAGATCTAGCTACTAGTTACATGATGCAGAACAATGCCTTAGAATTTGCAAAGGCTGAAAACAAGCTTTGACTCGTAGTGGAGATTTTTTCATCTCTTACCTGCATTTCTCACAACACAAAGGCTGTATCCTGTGATGGCAATAGCTGGTCTGTGAGAGGAAGAGAAAAAAATAAAGTTGTTCAGAACATGAATTCTTGGAAATCTGCAATTTCAACAAGCCATTTCAAAGGATAGGCCTTTCAACTCCGTGCTTGGAATGGAAAGTCATGGCCTTGTAGTTAATTACATTTTGCTGTCATTTAAAGATAAATGCATCATTGTAACTTCAGAATACGAGGAACTCATTTCACATGTAGTAGACCTATAAAACATGAGAAATCAAACACCAAGATGACTGAATCCCATTCTTAAAATAAGCTGGAAATCCTTTGAAGTCCACACAGATGGAGATTTTAATACAAAAACTACTGATAACAGTACAATACCAGAAAATACTAAAAGTAGATTTTTTTTTTTCCCTCTTGTGTTTTAAGAGCAATGAAATACAGCAAGGACTGACCTTTAAATCAGGGCTCAACCAAAATTCTACTGAATAGCAATGAGGATTTCCTGTGATGTTTTTAAGGGTGCTAAAGAGCCAATCCTACTCCTTGATCCCTTCTGGAGAAGGGAAAATGCTGCAAAGCTGGCAGCTCTGTTGGAGGCACCTGTCTTGGGAACTTAACCAATGGCACCAGGTGGGACTTCCTGAAAAGAGGTGGAGGAATTTGGAAACATATATCTCAGATGTCCATCCTCAGAAGATCTACTTTGGGATATTGATTTGCTGTCCTAACTCCCAAGGTTTGTCCATGGAGGAACAGCTCCATCACATTTTCCCAAACAATATAAGGTGTCACTGAACATACAGAGAAACAATCTTCTTATTGTAATTGTCTACTTCCAATACATCATATTTAACACATTAAAAAGGCTCTGGGGACAATTTAATAATCTTGTTCCTTTAGATTATTTTAAACCTTTGCTGTTAAATATATGTTCATTTAAATACATTTTTAAAAACACTTTCTTACTTTATTTCTTGAGCTGAGTCAGCGCTCCCAACTGGCAGAGCTCATCAGATTCAGGCAGCACATGAAAGAGGTAGTCAAAGACTGCAAATCACAAATGTCTTCAATGGATTGTCATGCTGAGAGAACAACGTACATCATCTTAAAAATGTCTCAGATGGACACATTTCAGCCTGTTTAAGGTGGCCTTGGCATACAACAACACAACTCCCTCTGCCAAAACAAACAATACTACTTTGAGAAAACACTCCATTAAAATTCTCAGCAGAAACGTGAAGGCAAAAAAACCCCAAACTGCTGAGAGTGGATCTGAATAGACATAAATGAACAGAAAATGGAAACTCCAGATGAGGAAATGCATATAGAAATACCAATTGAGAGATCCCAAGCTCAAAAGCAGATAGAAAGGAAAGAATATTGAGTTTGGGGAAACATTGTGCGTGGCAGTCAGTGCACAAGAGAGCTAAAAAATGACTGGTCTGATTTGAGCTGGAACTTGCAGAAGAGAAAAAATACAATTGACCGAAGGCCATCTTTTCCTAAAACAGGGAAGAATTCCACAAATACATTTTGTGTTCCCAGAACACAAACAGGCCGTGTTCTGTAAGAGGCAGATACACAAACAGAGCAGATCTGTGAGATGTTAAGAAAAACTCATCTGCGAGAGCAGGACTGCTTCAAACACTTGGGCATGTGCACAGCTTGGAGCTTCCACCACTACTGAGGTGCTCAGTTCTACTGCAGCCAATACAAGTTGCAGACTGAGAGGACAATGAATTAAGTTCTTCAAGCCCTTTGTGACTTTATAGGAATAAATTTTCCAAGGAAACTGGAAAGCCAACAAAGGCAAGAAGAGCTAGCAGCCTCAGAGATGAAAAATCCTGCCAGAAGAAAATTCCTGCAGAAGACAACCACACTGAACTAAGAACTATGCCATTCTAAATGACAAAAATAGAGGGAAAAGGAAATGATGAACAACATTGTGTATCTGGTAATGACAGAAACTGGAAAAGTAAGCATATGAATAATACAGCTTGGTCTTCCTGGAAGATGTGTCACTGACCTCAGTATAAAGGAGGATTGGCTAAAATATAACACGCTCACTAACACAGGTCAGCCCACATGACCTCATGTTCAACATGAAACAATAACTGGAATTCAGAGCCAGGGAAAGCCAAATTAAATAAAGCGGCTTAAAAATTGCAGCGAGGGTTATTTTACATTTCAGCAAACTATTAAAGGAAGCAGCAAAAAAAAAAAAAGTCACTTGACATTTTAATTAAAGAGACAAGAAATCTTTCTGAAAGGTTTACTTAATTCAAAACAAGATACCAGGTTTAAGAAGAAGAAGAATCAAAAGACGTTTAATGGCTTAACAGAGTGGTCAGACAAATGATCCAATATTATTCTCTGCCCTTAAGTCCATTGACTACTTCTTCCCTGCTTTTTGCCTGTATGTTTGATTTTTGGCTGCTGACTTTTTCCTCTCCAACTCACAAAAGGTTGGAGAAAAGTTGGAGTGGAGTGAATAAAGGAAAGACCAGCAGTGCTGCCCTCTTCTTCAGTGAGAACAAAGGACCTTATCCAAGCATCCACTGAGATTAACAAGGGAAGAAAATTCTTTGGTCTGAGGCAAGAAGTGAGTGGGTAACAGCAATCTCACTCATTTGGAGAGCCAGCCTTAACTGTTTGAGATGGAGAGCTGCACAAGAAAACAGAGTACTTTCTCTTTAGCTGCTAGCATGGTAGCAGACCTGTATGACCCTTGAAAAATGTTCTTACATTATGGATTAGGAAAAAAAGTTACAAAATCTAACAAAGACAAATGGATGGAACTTCAGGATTACATCTGATACACTATTAGAAACTTTTCCCAGTCTCCCTGCTGATAAGACATCTTTTCCCAATCTCCATTTATGCTTGTCCACATCAGCGTTTCTTTTGCGTTTCTTCTTCCTCCTCAGCATCTCATTATTTATAAAAGTCATTTTCCCTACTGAGCCTCTGCTTTAATCTTCAAAAAGCCAAGTTACTCCAATTTCTTCTCACCTGATAAGCCCCCACCTCTTCAGCTATTTGGAATCTGCTACAAGTTCACCCAGAGCTCATCCCTTTGAAGGTGCACGGGTAAAACTGCCTACAAATGCTCCATGTCCCGTGTAGCATCACTGATTTGCTCAATCGCTACCAAAAATAATTCGCCTGTTGTATCTGTAATCACTTTTTTTTTTTTTTCCCCCCCACGACTACCCCACAGTAGCAATGAATCAGCCCCACCATGGGAAATGCTTATAACTCCTTACAAGTCTTTGTTCTGACTGCATTTGTACAGCTGGCATCTTCCCACTACCGACAGCACCCAGCTCTTGTGCAGTCCCCAGAGCCTCTCCGCATCTCTTGGCCACGATCCTTAATTTAGGCAACGCCAAAAATCAGAGTGCCTTCAATCACCTCCCTTGTCACCCTTCATTTCACCTTCCAGTACCACCTCAGGCCATCTCCCCTTGCCCTCCTCTGCCATTGCCTATTCACTTGCTATTTTCCTACTGACTTCTGTACAAATTCTTTCCAGCACACACATTACCAGAGGGAGGAAATCACGATTCTACAACCTAGCAAAATCAGCTGTAAAAGATACGTTAGTATGAGAGAACAGCCTGTTTATTGCGGTACGCTTCTCCAATTAGTCATTTACTCGGTTATTTTTATTTTTTACTTTCAAATTTGCTCTAAAGCTTCTCAGATGATAACCCAGAAGTCAGTACGCATTGGTCTTTTGTACTGCCTGGATGACTTTTCCCTTCTGCTCCAATAAAAGCAGGAAACTGGATTAGCCTTCGGCAGTAAGACTGACAAATATATCTCAAGTACTAGCACAGAACTATTGAACACACATCACCACAGCAGCAAAGCCCTATTACACCCATCACTGCAGTATTTCAGGCTCAAATCCTGAAAAAAGCTCTGCCTGAGCAAGCATGGATGATGACCCCAACACTGTGCAGAACACTTCAGAGCTACATGCTGTAAATAGTGATGTCTTCCCGTTCTTTTTTCCATTTATTGATTCACTGGAAACAAAGCTTACTTATATAAGCTCTGTCAAAGCTGATGCTGGAGGAAGAAAACAACCCTCTTGGTTTTCCTCCAGAAATCTGCTTCCTTTGCTAACAAATTAAACAGTCAGCAATCCTTGGCAACCAGATGTTAAACATTTGTTTACATACGTCCAAGAAGCTTCTTCAGTCCTGCAAAGATTCATCTTAAGACGTGAATTACCAATGAAATACAACAATGCACTTCAACTGCATGAGACTGCATTTGATTTTTTTGCTTTTTTGTTGTTGTTTTTTTTTGCCACAACAGCTGACTAGAAGCCTCCTTCCACTCATCGCAGAGACAAAATTCCACTTACATATTCCTTGAAAACGGAGCCACAATTAATTATCCACCTTTCTTGATTTGCGATCTGCTGACATCTTCCTAACAGAACCAGAGGCCGTTTTAGACAGGAACTGTCATGGATCCCTTATGAACAGCTCAGCAACCCTAGGTGGGCAGCTACGTCCAGATTAATGAACTAACAGATAAGAGACAACCTAGGAGGTTTGTCTCCAGATTCACGTCTCTCCAGTCAGCACTTCTCTCGTGCAGCAGCTCAACTTGCTCTTCACACCACACAGGGATGAAGGCCACCTCAAAGAGGGTGCAGCAAGGCTTCCAGCTGAAAACCTGCCTGAAAAACACCGCCTGTGAAACAAACTCCTTCCACACAGCAAAGACAATCACGTTCTGCTGCACGCTTCCGCCATCACAAAATAAATAAAACAATGCACACTTCTCATGTTGGACTTCGGCAAAAGACGTTTATTATTATTATTGTCGTGGTGCTGTTGTACCTGCTCTGCTCTGCCCACAGCGGTGGCATAAACGCTGTTACCATATCGTAGCTGATGATGCCGATGTACAAATCAAAATCCATCTTAATTTCAAACTCCATTAGAAACACAGGAAAGAAGATCGACATTTACGAAATGTAAAGGGAAAAAATGGCATGGAAAGAAATTTTTTTTCTTTTATTTTTCAAGCTTCCAAGACGGTATTACAAACAACAGAGAGCAAAGTAAAGCTAGAAATGAAATACTTGACAGCATCTGTTTAAAAATTACAGCTAAGAAACCTAATAAAAGTTGAATAAACAGTTACTAGAAATAAAAATTTTTACACATATGGTATTTGTCTGGGATTTTTATTTCTTTAAAATAATTCATACAAATGGTTACAGTCACAAACATGATTTTAACCAAAAATATTGCTAGCCTACCACATTACCAGGAAGGAATCAATGTAGGCAATGAAATGCTGCTACTTTTCAGTAGTCTAGTGCCTTTTTCTCATACCACCAATAATATATACTTTAACTGGTGACAAAAAGCACAATGCTCGTTTATACAAAACCTTTTTTTTTCCTCAAAATCTCTTTGCAAGGTTGTCTTCATTTTGAAATAAGGGAATTCATGCCAAAATTAGGAGAAATGGTTTTTCTTTTGTTTACTAAATTATTCTAAAAAATAAGACAAGCAGGTAGAAAAAACAATGCACTGTGTGGCGTAGAAAGAAAAATGGGAAAAATTCATTGTCCTGAGAAGTTTGCCAACTGCCTCATTTTGGGGCATGTTTTAAAATATAAAAGAAAGGATTTTTAATCTCAAAATTGGTTTGCTGAATGCCTCCCTTACGTTTTTCCTTGTTGACAGCTAAGCAAACAAACCCTTTTTAATGTTCTAAAAACTGTACACAGACAAGTACATTCATGATATAATTAACTACTAACTTCTCTTGCTTAACAAAGAACCCATAGGACACAGAAACAGTGAATCAGTTCACTGGACAGGGACAAACTACAATTTATACGGAGGAAAAAATGTTTCCAAATCTTCTTTTTGTCTCCCACCTTTTCCTTTTATACTGTATATTGGACCAGTTTCTAAACCAATAATCGTCTCCTCCTTTAAGTTCATGGTTTTGCCTTGATCAAAATCCAGGGTTTTGTGTTTGTTTTGTTGTTTTCTTTTCCATACGCTGAAGTTGAAATCTCCGATGTTGGGAATGCTGTTTTCGTAGGCTACAATTGGTCGCTTGGGTGGTCTCTATCAGCTTCTGGTTTGACAGTTTGGCCGGGAGAAGGAGCATGGGGCGGGTGGGCTACAGCAGGGAGGCCGTGTGATAAAGACATAGGGTTGGGGACAATTCCTTCTACCGCTGTAGGTATGCCAGTCGGAGCCACACTTACAACACCTGGGGGGTACCTGCTGAGAAAAGAAAATGAGAACATACGTTACAACCAAGTGATGGCTGAAAGCAAAGCCCTCCTTGCCTCCTCAAAAAGGTACAGAGATGTTTATTTTGTTTTCAGACCGGTGAGAAACACAGTTGGTTAAGCTGAAGATAAGATGCCATATGTGGATCCTGTCAAAACATGCTGCATGTTACTCAGATGAGAAGTAAGATTTGCTAGGGTTTTTTTTTTCTTTACGATTTCAGATTTAATAGCAAGCATCCTTCACAAAGCATACCTCAGCAAGAAGCAACTCAGGCTAGACCTGCACACACAAACGTACCTGTCCTCTATGACTTTTCATCAGTGTGATCTTTGGAGACATTTTTCTCATTCTCATACGCAAATTTTGACATTTCACTGTTGCAGCTTGAATAATAAAATCATTAAGGTTGGAAAAGACCTCTATGATCATCTAGTCCGACCATTCACCTACCACCAATACTGCCCACTAAACCACGTCCCTCGGTACTACATCCACCCTTTCCTGAAATACGTGCAGGGATGGAGACTCCACCACCTCCCTGGACAGCCTGTTCAAATGCCACACCACTCTTTCTGAGAAATTCTTCCTAATATTCAACCTGAACCTCCCCTGGTTCAACTTGAGGCCGTTCTCTCTTCCCCTATTGCTCTTACCTGGGACAACCCCCACCTTGCCACAACCTCCTTTCAGGGAGTTGTTGAGAGCTCCTCTGAGCCTCTTCCTCTCCAGACCAAACAATCCCAGACTTAGGTGAAAAACTATTTCTTTAAACTTAGTTTGTAATCAGAGCTTTCTAACAGTCCCCTAAAAGAGCTAACACATTCACACTCTTAAGATGACAAATTCATGTCTATTACACCAGACTCATTTTCTTTTTAGCACCAAACTTGCCACGCTTTTTGTCTGAAATTCAGCTACAACAGAGGCCAAGTGCTTTAGGCTGACTGCCTTCTTTTTAACCCAACACTGAAACATTGTGGGAACAGCTCTTTACAGATAATTTGCCAGAGGAGCTCAGCAAGGCTACCTGATACAGCAGAACGATGGGGTCACTGTACACAGGCTTGGTCATCCTAAGAAAGACTGCTACGGATGGAAGGCTGGTTGTTACCTGGGATGGATAACCAGGGTGTGAAAGACTGCACCACCTGCAGGCCAGAGAAATTTGTTCCCACTTGTACACATATTGCCAGTCTTCCTATGCTCATTCCTTCTCTAGACAGTTTCCTTAGAATTAATTAGTTGTTGCTAATGAAATTAGTTGCTTGATTCAGTATTTCCATTTGAATCTCACTAGTCAAATTTGCTTCAATTCCTAAGAATACTGACTAACTGGTATTATTTTGTTTATTCAAATTTCATTTTGAAACAGCTTATCCGTTACAGGCGCACTGTCATCTTATGTTACACACAGACAGAAAATGGATAGTGAAATACCTCAGTGTGAAACAACTTCTGAATGGTTACCATCAGCTAACTACTCTCATCCAAGTGCCTCTTAAGGATGAAGATATTTTCATTTTCTACATGTTAGAAGGCTGAAAAATTTGTCAGTGCGCCCATAAACTGCAAAACTACTGCTTTCTAGCTGTCAAATTTCACTCTGCCTATAATCTGCTTTCACTGTGGCATGGGAAATGACACTGTGTTACTTAACAGGCAACTTAGTAAGTATGCAGTAGTAACAGAAAAGCGATGTTTATTATGCTGCTTCACCAAAACTATTATCAATAGATCCTTCTCAGAAACATCATCAACTTTTGCCCATGGGACAGTTCTGTTTGCTGAACCTTTTGTGTTGACAGGGAAAATGTTTTCTTTTCTCCAGAATGTGACAATATTCAGAAGATCTAGATTATATTCTGCTGATGAATGTTCCATGTTCCTTGTTAGTGATAATATCTGATAATTTAAGAGCTTCATCCTTTATCAAAATTCCAATAAATGATATATTCAGAATTAAGTAGCCTTCCTAGTCTTAGTTTACTGAAAGAGCAATTTGCATTTTTTAACATATAAATTATTATCCCAGGTCTTATCTTTTAATGCAATTACATGACTATGATACAGTTATTAGCACATTTAAAACATTACACAGCCCGTGACAGACTCCAGAGCACAGCTGTGATGACAATCTTGTATTGCAGAGAGAAGACTGAACTGATCATTCAATACAGTTTTTTTCTAATTCTGTATTTAATAAAGCTGGGAATTAAGCACCACCAAATACTACTACTAAGACCAATTTCTTCACAAAGCTTGCTCTTCAAGTTTCACTTATTTTACACTGCAAAAAAATAACAATTGCTTTCATTCACATTCAAAGACTACTCTATCAGCCCTTCAAATAGAAGCCTCTAGGTATTTGCTGCACAACTCATCTTGTTCAAAATGTTCGAAGTGAGATCTACTTTGCATTTAAAAGCAATTGCAAAGTAAGAGTTTACATATTATTTTCTTTATTGAAAAAAACAACCAAAACAACGTCTAAAAAAAGCATTTAGTTCTGTGCTTATCCTGTTTACATTAAATACACAAGGATCTTGTACATCATTATCTTCCCAAATGCTCCTAAGTTAAAACCCACTGCTAATTGTGCAGCCTGCTTCTGCTGGTCTTTTGATTCCAAGGAGAGAACAACCAACTGTGTTTTATTTGGATACATAACCTCCTGTTTAAGTGCCATGACACAGCTGGAGTTACCACCCCCAGCTCTGGAACACCTGCCCTTAAGCCTCAGCTGCATTCAGATGTGCCCCAAGTAGTCCAAATTTAAAGCAACGAAACCAAATGCTGCATGCTTGAACACACTCCAAATAAAACCAACTAAAAACAAAACCAGCTTTCTTCAGATATTTAGAGCTATGGGGGTACTTTATCCAAAATTATACATCTTGATGTGATCTGACGTATGTGTGTGTTGATCAGACCAAAATTATTCTTTTCTTCTGAAGCGCTTACAGCTACTGATAAGGAGATTATGGCAGAGGATAGTGATTTTCTCTCTGTTATCTCTCCATCACTTCCTGAAGAAACTACTGGAACCCTGTGGACTTAAGAGCTATACCACACTTTTCAGTATTGCATAGCTGGGTTCTCAGACAGGATAATACAACACCCCTTAAAAGTAAGAGAAAGCCCTGAAGACAGACAATGATAAGAAAGATATTTAAAGACTGAGAGCAGAAAGATTAGGAGAAAGAAGTTTAAAAAAAATGTATTGGAAGTACTGAACTGTCCCATCCCTCAAGACACTGCCTTCTAGCAGCTGTTTGTAGCTTTCTTAGCCACTTCTATCCTACTTATGAGTAAATACCATACTAGAAGATACCAAAATTAAAATAAAATAAAATTACAGACTTTTTTATAAGTAAAAATTGCATGAAGCTTGCTACTAGGTAAAATCTGCTGCTGCTGGGACAGCTGCTAGGGGTAAAGGTATAGAGAAAGACCATCAAGCAACCAAAGTAACTGAGAAATATTCAATGTGAAAAAAAATGGCACTTCTATTGATCATTAAAAACTGCTTTTCAGAGTTGACTAAGATTGCACTGATCAAATCTCCCAAATGTTTGTAAGGAATATCTTAATAAAAAAATCACAGAATTTACAAAACACTGCTTTAAGCATGTTTTAATAAACACTACAGGCTATTCCACTGTACTCACTATTGAATTATTTATGCTCTTGTGTCTGGAGGCCACAAAAGCACATAACAATACTTTATTATCAGAAATCTTTCTGTAACAAACTGCTGTATCACCCTTAGCAAATGAACACCAACTTCCACTGACGTTATTAGAGATGACCAAAATTGTTTCTGTGGAACACACAAAAGATTGTATATTGTTCAGATATTATTAACCACACACACATCAGAAAAAGGTAAGAGAAGGAAACGTACTTAAGCACTCCATGTCTGATTTTAGCAGCTAGCAAAACAGTATTATTCTCCTGAATGCAACAACTACGAAAACAACATAGCTGAAGCCTAACTCAGAAACACTTATTTATTAATAGGAAAGACCCTTCTTTTATCCTGGAATACTCACCTCTCCATTAAGCAAGTATTTCTTTTATGCCTGCAGTATGCTTACCTGTATGCAGCACCATTAAGCTCTGGATGAACAACTCCTGGATCCATGCTGGCCCAATGTGTAGCTGCAGTCAAATGATCTTTGTTAACACAGTTTTTCAGACTGTCTGGAATACGACCTAGGATGAAGTAAGGGAAGAGAAACAAATTTAAATATGTATTTTTGTAATTTAAAAATTTACCTGTGTTAAAAACAGAGCCATAAAGTTTTGTGTATTTAAAATACATAAAATCACACTACAAGCTCAATTTTTGATCCTCGCTGTCCCCCTTTTTTTTTTTTGGGTGGGGACTTAATTACCAAAGCACTGCATTATTTTTATCTGTTTTTCTTTAATAGTCTCTTACACACACAGTCTCAATAAATCCATAATCCCCAAGATGTACACTTCCCAATGAGCTAAAATTTGAATAAAGTCAGTCTTAGTTCAGTGTAAGACAAGGCACATGCTCTGTTACGGGTTTTTATTTATCTTCAGATGGTTTTTATTTATCTTCAGATGGTAGATGATGCGTGGAACCATTTACTGCATTTTCCAATCAGTTTCTCTCTTGACACCCTTTCCCAATTGTATTCCTCATGTCATTCACATATTCAGCTTCATCCCACACTTCCTGTACTTTTCCTGTATTTGTTTCTCTGCAATTTCTTGTCTTTCTCACCTCCCCAGTGTTGGCCTTAGTTTGATTTCAGTACCCAACCATGTTCAAACACTGAAGTGATGACAGCTTCACTATAAATCAATGATTTAGATCACCGATAGCACAATCACTTTAAGAAAACACAGGCCTGCTTTCTCAGGCACATACATCTGGGTTACTGCACAATGTTTAACACAGAACTATCTTTGTGTAGCTGACTTCCGTTCAGTTTTCATATCTTAGTCCATTAACACTTATTTACACACCAATCATCCCCCAAGCAGGTATGGTATGCTGGTTTGTGCAATCTTTCCCAAAGCTATTTGGAAGTACCTAACAGTTATACAACAGCCTGATGAATGCAATATTCCAGTCCTTCAGGACTAGAAGCAAAAAGACTAATTCCAGCAAAGGGATGATCGGATTCTATAGGTTACCTCTCAGAGAGAAACAGGCCTGTACAGGGCAATTCGGGTCAGGAGTTTCAGAGGTGCCTTTAATCACTGTCCAGAGAATCCTTTCTGCACTGACTATAAATGAAACTGTGTCATCTATCCTCTCTAAGCACAAGATACAGGACAGGCTACGGCCAGTGCTTCTTTGAACAGCAGAGAAAGGCACTGGCAATGAACCACTCTCAAGGTGACACAGACAGCCCTTCATGTCTGTAGAGCATTCAGCCTATATTGCCAAGGGGAAAACAGCAAAGTCCTACTAAAGAGAGAACATTAGTGCTTAATGAATCATTTTCCAGCATGAAAAACCTTCCTTTTATTTCAGGCTACAAGGGATTCAAACTAAAGCCAAATGGCTTACTCTTCTCATTTTATTTATTAGCAGTGCATATTCAGGACATAACTTTTTTTTTTTTTTTAGTGTGAATAGTTTACAATTACTTGGAAGTTATTCAACAAAGAGACTTTGCCCTTAAAAACGACAGACTTCCTGTGGAATGCTTTAAAAAGAGAAACATCTAAAAAGGAGTACCAACTAACACATACTGAAAGCTTTGTTTTCACATAAGAATGAGTTGTAATACAAGCACTACTTGGAACAGCATGAAACTCTATGTGCTTTATCTCTGAGAATTACAGCTGAAAGACACTGAAATTCCAGGCTGTCTAAGACAAATTTAGATAAATTCTGGAAAATACAGAGAGAAAAGAATAAAGGAAATTTTTGGGGACATCTAACAAAATCCACAGATGATAGATCATAGGCTGAGAGAGCTGAGGCTTTTCAGCCTGGAGAAGAGAAGGTGAGGAAGGCATGACAGCAGACTTTCAGTATCTACAGCAGGCTGTAAGAAGGAAGGGACAACCTCTCTTGCAGGATTGGTTGTGACAGACAAGGGGAAATGGTTTCAAACTAGAAGAGGGATTATTAGATTGGACATAAAGAAGTTTTTTTTACAGTAAAAGTGATGAGGCACTGGCACAGGTTGCCCACAGATGCTGTAGAAGTCCCATCCTTGGAGGCATTCAAGATCAGGCTGGACAGGGCTCTGAGCACCTGATGGAGCTGTAGGTGTTCCTGTTCATTGCAGGGGAGTTGGACAGATGGCCTTTAAGGGTCCCTTCCAACTCAAAAGATTCTATGATACTATAATATCAGCAATATCTGGACGATTTGCAGTCAGATCAATCACGTGGCTAGCATTACAAGCAACAGAAATGAAAAACTACGTTTTCACTTCCTGCCTTCTCTTTGTAATTGTAATTATGATCCAACACGATCTGCTCATGCTGAGAACACTTAGTTAGCATTTACTGGTTTCTATGTTCCAAACATTAGAAGCAGTAAGCAAAGACTAAGTTTGGTTCTTTTCAGCATCTTTCAAGACCGTTAAAAAGAAATACACAGTAAAGGACATAACAAGGTGAGTTAATACCTGTGATCGCCCTTCGGATCTCTCGTGCTGCTTCCTCCCGCATCTCAATCGAGGCTTGTTCACTATACCACGCTGCATGTGGGGTACAGATCAGGTTTGGTGCATCCTTCAAGGGGCCCTGACTAAAGCTAAATGAAGATTTAAAACAAGATCAAATGACAAAACAAATTGGGGGTGGGGGAATAGGGAGATCCAGAGGGATTTGTATATACATTCTACTAAATTCTACAATAGAAAATAATTGCTTTTATATTCCTTGTTGGGTTTGTTTTTAACTCCATCACTAAATAAAACATCTCATAAACTCAAAGAGTAGAACTTAACTAAGTAGCACTAGTAGCAACATTAGCTTCCGTTCAATGCACTTATTGTTAACTACAGCCACTGTCGTTCCAGTATTCATGCAGAAATGCATTAAGCAAGACCCAGATTAATTCAGGATGCCACTCTGTCCATCCATCAGTTTTATTACAATAGCTAACAAAGCTTTCTCTCTCAAGAATCTGACTGTCTGACACTTAGTCATTAAAAAAAATAACAGTTATTTGCAAATTGATTATTGACAAAGGCTTGTCAATCAGCATCCCCAGCTTTTTGAGAATTCATTCATTTTTTCTATTATTTTAAACTACTTTTTCTTTCATGTTTTGCATAAACATTACACAGAAAGAAGGAAATTTACTTGACGGATCGATTTTCAGGGAAAGTAATGAATCTATATAATGTGCTTTCACAAATACATAATAAGAAAACTGAAAATAGCGGGAGCTTGCTCCTCCTATCTATTTTCAGTTTTAATAATCCTCCAGTCAAGTGCAACACTGGTAGAGCTCATATTTTAAGACAAAAGTGTGCTTTCTGAGTTGGTAATAATTCATAAAATTATAGATTTCATCAGCAGTTTAATAAACATCAGAATATCTGGCAAAGCTCTCAAATAAAGGGTTGCAAGCTGCGATCCGATAGACATGCAGCATTGAAGCCAAAGGAAACTGTGGCTGTAATCCTGCAACTGAATCTCTGCAGATGGCATCTCCATGCAGTAAATGGGGCTTCCTATAGGTGCAAAGGTCTGCCTGTGCAGATTCGAGATCTGAACTGGGAAGAATATATACAGCTGGAAGTCCCTTGAGCTGTTTAGATTCTAGCTTTGCACAGCACTACTGCATTGTAATGTCTACATTTAGAGGTAAATGAATGCAGGGTATAAATAAAAGTATTTGTGATATCACACTATGTCTCAATAGATATTAAAATTCTACCTCTAAGGACCCCATCGCTCTATTTTTAAAACTTCTGTTATCTCCTGCAAGCTGATACAACAGAGACTGTCCTCTCTCCATTCTTCACAACCTGCCCTCAAGTCTTGAATCTGTTCCTGTTGAAAAACCTGCGTGGATGGTTCCTGTTAAAATTAACATTTCTCCCTGCCCAGCCTGAGCAAGTGGAAAAGGCTTGTCACATGCAAGCACTAAGGTACTGCAGCCTTCTCATAATTCAGAAGTCAGGCTCAAGACTCCAGGACAACAAGGCTCGTTTCTCATTAGCAGTGCTGGTACCACACCACCGATGCCACCTTGGGGAGTGGCACGTCTTGGCATAAACCACTGGAGATGCTCGGTGGCATTCAGAAAAGTAAGGCTAATGCCAGAGCACTGCTCATGGCAGTAGAGTTACTTCTCTCCTGCCGAAGAGAAACGGTAGAAGAAATCCAAATCTGAACTCTAGACAGTTTCCTTATCTTTAATTTTTTGTGACCTGGCACATTTGTGGCTTTCCTGCAGAGGGAATCTGGACAGAAAGTCTGCCTTTTCCACCACAGCAGTGTCAAAGCAGTTGTTTCTCACACCAAATCTCAACCCTTTGCCTTCTGAAAGCCTGTTCAGACCACTTCAGTTGCCTCCAGCATTTAGTCAGTGACGAAGGAAGACTCCTCTCAAAGCCATGACACAAAGCCATGCCCAGCACTAGAACTTCAGTCTCTGACATTTGTACTGAATAAACACATTAGATTTTTAATTCTTTTTTCTAAAGGCATTAAAGCCTTGGATGACTTTTTTTTCCCCACTTCCGACCACATACACAAGCTCCATCTACTTTTGCATTAGTCCAGTGCTGCACAGATTCATGTTGCTTTACTAAGGAGTATTTAGCTACCAAATGAAGGGAAAACTCATTTACTTGTTGCTGTTGATTGTATCATGCACTACGACTTAAAAATAAGAAAGTGAACAAAATAAAAAGAAAAGAAAAGGAAAAGCACCTGAATGGTTCTGACTCATGTACATCTAAGGCTGCCCCTCGTATCCTTCCTTCCTTCAGGGCCTGTGCAAGTGCTTTTTCGTCTACTAACCCACCTCGAGCTGTGTTGACCAGGAAAGCCCCTTGTCTCATCTAGGGAAAGTTAAAAACAAGAATGATGAAATAAAAATAAATGAAATAAAATCGTTGTGGCATTATTTTTTACTCAAAAGAAGCATCCATTACAACAAAGGCTATTTCAGCTGATTTAACCTGTAACATTTGTCTTCCCTTTCCAGTGGAAAGTACCACAAAATGCGATGCTTCCAACATAAAATGCTATTTCACAGCATTGAATAATCTTTTGTTTCTTTTAAGTAGTGTCTTTTCACAGAAGCGTTGTTTCACATATTGTGCAGTAACATGATCAAAAGATATAACTGTGCATATGAAACTGACAGATCATTTTATGCCTTTTTATTTCACTGTGAAATTGCATGAGACAGAAACTACAGAACATTCTTAAACAAATTCATATTTTGTGGTTTTAAACTTTCACACAAATAAAAGCCTGCATGAATTTTTCAGAAAAGAAATCAATGCTTTTGGATTTTCAAACACATTTCCCCTTAGTTGCCAAAACACAGTAGACCTATGTTTTATTTATTGTTGTTACTTCAGCTTTCTCTTCCTCGTAAGACTTTTCAAACAAAGTCTAAAGAATTCTTATATTATTCAATTAAAAGGCATGAAAATGAATTTGGTCGAGAATGCTGTGTGCTTAGGAGAGAAGCTGTGCTGTGCATTGTGCAGATTAGCATTGCAGATGACACTATGGGGGGAGAACTACAAGTATTTACACCACAGTTTATCCACAACACGAAAACAAAGTGGAAGTTTAAATAAGAGAGATGGTACAGAAAAGAAAAAAACTTACATCCTGCTTCCAGCCACCCTAATACTTCATCTTTTATCAGTCATCTCCAACATAGCTTCTGATCTCAGAAGCATTTCAAAGCATGAAACATGTGAAGAGCAGGAACCATGGTGAAGATCAGTGATAAAAAACCCATTTTGAACTGGCTCCATCTCTCCCCATAAGAAGAAAAACCCAACATTTTGACACCACATCACCTACTTGAAGCCTACAAAACAAACTAATGCTTATAAAAATGGATCCATCCATCCTCAGAAAGTGATTCAAAGCACCAAATGCACAAACAACAAGGAGGTTTGGATGAAGGTCAGCTACAATAATAATAATAATAATAATAATAATAATGTTGGTTTTTTTGTTTGTTTTACAAGAGATCACTGGATATATTCAACAATTAACATGCACATGCTTGCAGTAAAGCTGTAAGAAAAAAAACATTTTTCTGGCCAACTCACTAGCTTGAATTGTTCCTGCCTCAGTCCATTTGAAGGGCTTACACTTATTGGACCATATAGCAAAACTGAAGTCCATTTAGTGTGGAACTAAGGGACACTTCCAGTTGCTGCATCTCCACTATGCAACAGAAGCAAATTAAACTGTAGGGCTCACCCAAGCAGCAATCACAACCAAGTCATGTGGCCTTACGAGGGCCTTTAAACTTCCTATTTCTGCGTTCTTCCAAATGTAAGAGATAATTTGATGTTTAAGTATAGCCTATAGGACGTATCTTGAAAACTTTCAGCAAACCTTACCAAAATCTTCTGTCTGTCCATAATAAACTTCCTTATTTCTTTTACCTTCAGGATTATTTGCAAAACTTTCAAGCTAGCACTAAGACAAGCCCAAATCAAACAGAACATGGACACATAAATGCATTCCAATGGAGAATAATTCTGCAACTCATGATAAACTACAAGGGTGGATGCAGCTGGAGATGACCCCATACAATGGGTGGAAGCTTGAAAGAGAGCCACAGCAAGAACTGCTGACAGCTGTTAGTATTCACCTACATTAAACCTGCACAGCTGCTTTAGAAGTGTATTCATACAATTGCAGAATCACCTTCTCACATCTCTACAACTGAAGATGACCTCAGTTTCTCCCAAGAGATTACCATGGGCCCAAAAACCCAAGCATGAAACACTTCTCTGAGCTAATTTAGGACTAGAAGGCCAAGTGAGATGGCTAGGCAGAATGCTGATCAATTAAAAGGAAAAGCCTCTGAAAGAAAAGTGACACCAAATTTTCAAAGACATTTTAGGATTATGTAATTTCAGATTCTAAACAAGATTCAGGGTGGGACTTCACGAAGATTCACCATACTTCTCCACACTGTTTAAAAACTGGTTATTACATCAATGTGCAATATTGGATAAAAGAGGCCTGCAATGGGCTCTAGAAATTTTTTAGGGCAACTCTGTTTTCTGGCAGACTGAAAATGCTGTTCTGTTCTTGCCACTTGAAATTCAGAAGATCTGGTCTACCTAAGTAATGACCGGATATAGTAAGGTTTTCTGGTTTTCAAATATGGGTAACATTCACATCAGCTGTTTCTGACTACCTCATCCAAACTTTTACCCAAAGCAAAAATTGCCTTATAACACTTGTAATGCTTTCACTTTGTTCCTAGATAAAGGGTATCAAGATAAATACCTACAATATCCTTTCCAGTTCTGGTTTTATTACGTGCATTTCATTTCACATGGCATCACTCACTGTTCCATTTGCTTCTCTCATTAAGGCACTGAGCACTCTCCAGAGCTCATCCTGTTTATCCACCTCTGTTTAAAATCTCCTACACTGATAGACTGGTTAAAGCTTCAGAGGCTACTGTACAAGTGACCACTGCTAAGTCTCTACATAGCCCCAGTGAACTCAACGTGGTTTCGTTTGGGTTGAGATGTCTGGACATCTATCCATATAAAAATGTTGTGTCTGTACACAGAACAAAAGAGAATGGCCAGAACAGGGTGAGCTCAGTTCTCTTAGCAATCTGAAATTCATTAATTTTTGAAGTTTTAAACCCTAATCCCAGGTTATACACTGGGATGGGTCTGCAAAAATCTCACAACTCTCAAATCAAGATGTACATTATATCATCAGATGTATGTGTAACATGTTGAGTAATTGCTTTGGTTCGCCTGAAGTTCAAGAAGCAACAGGTACAAAGTATTTCTCAGAAAACAAGCAGGAATTTTTCTGCAAAAGACTGCTGCTGTCATTGTAACCAATACGTAGATATACTGCATGTATAATGAACATAAGTATATAGAATCAATTACAACACTGTTAGAATTTCTTCCTGTATGCTATCTACATTCTCAAATCTCAGTGTTTTATTTCCTGCTGTTACCTACACTGAGGCCTGAGTTAGAATCCAGACGTTTAATAAAAAAAGCTTACTACTGAATTAATTATTACACGCCTAGATTCCATAGTGATTTGCATATTATCTAAAACTTTAGGGAGAAGTTCTCATTCAAACAAGCACGATTTTCCCAAAGAATGCGGTGCTGGCGATGTGATCCTCCTGAGAAGCACCCTGCAAGCCTCAGCGCTGAGCACTGGGGGGCGGCATTTAGTCACAATCCCTCGGTGATGCTGAAGATCACAACCCGAGGGACAAGAAGGAAAGGCAGAACTGCTACCTGCAAGTACAGGTACAGGAGGCAGCTACCAGAAGACACAGAAAAAGTGCATAAGCACAACTTAATCAGATCAGAAAAGCACATAATTTCCACAAGTGCAACGTTACTGAAGAAAACTGACAAGAACAGCAATGATACATAAGGCATCAGCGACTTTCCTATTAGTTATAAACCTATTTCATTTCAAAGCAGCAAAAGTGAAAAATTCCTTTCAAACGAGAATCTGCACCTTTATATAACACAGATATATACAACAGAGTAAGTCAAAGCCCCTGTGCAGAGGGCACTCACAGAGATGATTACCTGCTTTATGGTGAAGTCGTTAATAAGATGATGATTGTGTTCATTCAAGTTGCAGTGCAGGGTAACACAGTCACTGTGGAACAGCAGGTCCTGCAAAGTGCTCACCCGCTGCAGTCCCAGAGCACGCTCCATGCCATCTGAGAGGTATGGGTCATAAAAAATCACACTGAAGCCAAAGGCTTTGGCACGTAGTGCTACTGCTTGCCCAACACGCCCTGCAACAAGACAAATGTGATGAGAACAGATGTGAAGCTGCTGGCGTAAGGTAACCTCCTCCCTTCCACTGCCAGCACTTGTATCAGATGCTATCGTTTTGTACAGCAAGAGGAAGAGGATAAAAAGGAAGAGTCACCCCTCCCACTTGCAATCCTCGTTTAGATGAGTAACATTATGTCTGGGTTGTTTCACATAGCCTTGCTTGAAACAAAGCAGGTTTGCACCTTTTGCAGACAGAGACATGGAATGACAGAAAATGCCTCGTAATCTGCCATAATCTGTCATACAAGGGCTTGCCTGCTGGGCCTGTTTTGTGGTAAAACACCACTGCTTGTGAACACAGCCTGACGAGGACTTATTCTTACCCATGTTGGACCAGCTGCCTTTAATAAAAAGCTACAAAATTAATCCTCAAAAATGGATGCAATGAAAGATAATTTGTTTAATCTGAAGCTGAACCATTCTCAGCGCATGGAATCTCCTTTCTGTGCTAGCATTTTCTCTCACTTTCAGTAACATCCTTTCAGCATTAAAATGCCCGGAAAAACCCAGTCATTTGAAGCTTTTAAAATTTTTCAATCAATTTACCTAAATCATAAGTAAATGTAGTCCATTATACAGCACCTAGTTAAGATGAGCACAGTACCAGCCAGTATTTACATCACCCTTAGCTTTTCCCTGTTTATCTTTCCTTACTGTCATACTATTTCAGAGCTGTGTTTGAAATTGCTTTTTGGGCATGACTCCATGCTGCATACCTCAGTAGAGTGCATTTTCCTTTGAAATACCACCACTAAAACACAGAGAAAAGGAACAAAATACACCAAGCAAGCAAGGAGATTTTTCAGAATGAAACCAAAAGTCTTTTTGGGTTAGAAGACTACACACTAGATACTCACATCATTGTTATACAAACATTAGATAAAGACATTGCAAGAGTGTCAGACACTAGACAAACCATAATACTCATGTCTCATGTAAAAAACAAATTCTACAAGTTTTCTTTTGTAACACCTAAGCAAACTCAGAAGAAGAGTCAAATTAGCACAGGGAAATCCTTTATCTTTCCAATTATGCCCAAAGAGATTTCCCTCTGCTTTTCAGATTCTCTTTCAATAAACTTAAGACAACACAGGAAGAGAGGTTGTGTGTTGATCATTTAACCTCAGCACAGTTACTCTGCAGTGCTTAGTGCCAGATGTGCTCGGAATATTAAGCAGCCTGTCAGTCTGATGGGGGCTGTCAGCTTCTCTTTGGGGACACCAACTTAAAATACTCACAATCTTTTATTTCAATACTTGTGTACGTTGCAATCATTTGCCTTTCAAGCCTTTTCTATAAATATGAATTAAACCACTTTCAGCACACACACTATTATTTTCAAATTTTGGCACGTTCAGAGATAAAGAAATCAATCACACAACTGTAAACATATATATATATATATATATATATTTATTTATATATTTATTTAAAGCTAGTGTATCACTTTAACTCTATTCATCTCCACATGTGACACTCTGTCATCTGTTCTTCTTCACACTCCTCGCAGCACCAATACCCGAGGGGATTCATGGCAGAGGAATCTCTTACTACAGCTTCTCCACTTAAAGCTGTGCTTTCCATTCATCATAGCCAGACCAACACACCAAAACCTTCTGAGACGTGCAGTTTCCTTTTGAACATTTGGAATTCACATGTGTGTACTTCTGGCCAGCACTGCCTTACTACATTTTTTATTAAATGGGACAGAACTCTTCCTTAACTGAGGATTCATATTCAATCTAGTTCTTACAGAAATACATAGGTGGGTGCTTGTAATTTGCCAATTCCTTTCAAAATTACAGACAACTACAGATCTGACAGTTTTCCTGCTGTCCCGGAACTCTTGTACTGTACTACCTGTAGACTTCCATGGAAAAAAGAAGTGCTTGCACTTAGCATCTCTTTGCAGCAATAATGGGGAACGTGGGTAATTCCTATTCCCTCCTGGATCTCTGATCCACAACTTGCCTCTGGGACCAGGCCTTCTTGTTCTATTTCCTGGTGAGCACACCAGGTGACCTAGCAGGACTGGGGCAGCGCATCCCATGTGGCAATGCCAGCCAGCTCTCAGACCTCACAGTCTGACACACTGAGCTGTGCCACGGCCAACATCTGGTCAGGCTTGTGACACCAGTGGGAGAACAGAGCAGATGAGGAAAAACAAACCGAGTGATGACATGGATTACGAAGCACTGACAAATGCATCTAGAGGAATTTCACCTTTCCTGAGTGAGGAAATGCGTTAGCTATTAGTCACCAGCATCTGTAACTGGAAAGGAAGGGGAAGGGAGTGTGATTTCACAGCCTTCTCTGCTGCAAAATGATCATTACAGCAGAACTAGCTCCAGTTACCTACTCATCCAACTACTTACATGCTGCTGCTCACAAGTACTCTTTCAAACAAACAAACAAAAAAGATACTGCCTCGATAAAAGGTGAAAATGCTTTTTTTTTTTTTACTTCTTACACTGGGCTTACTATCCAAGCTTGTAAATCTTGTGATGCATCCCTTGAAATATGGGACACTGGGTAGTAATAAAGACTAAAAGTGCCAAAGACAGCTGCCTAACGATGTGATATTATTATTTATGAAAGGTGCACAGAATCGCACACTTCAAAAAGACAGAAAGAAACACAAGCTCTGCCCTAAGGAACTCAGAGGCTGACCAAACAGGCAATGATGGATGGTACCCAACAAACACATGAAGAAGGCATTATGCTATTGAGTCTTTGCTTATCTTCAGTACAAGCAGAGGATGAGAGATGGGGTAAGAACTTTAAAGGAGGAGCACCAAGAAATAGGATTATGCAGGATAGGCAAAGTGTCAGAGCAGGAATACGCATGAGAGGAGGCAAAGAAAAGAGAGTGGGTGAGGGAAAAATACAAGTGAGTCATGAAACTTGGCTGGACTAGTGGATAAGGAAGTGAGTAGCTGGAGCTCTGGATGAATGACATAGTCATTCTCTAGCAGAGAGACAGGCAAGAGCTAGGATGTTTCTTTTTAGCACAAAAGAAAAAGCCCAGTAACAGATGTGACAAACTGGACTTTGATGCTGCAGCACAAATTGATGTAATTTAACCAACCCACTGCTGAAGATGGTACAAGCTTAAGATGAGAACAGAGAAACACAGCTCTAAGGGATGGTGTATAAGGGATGGTGTATAAGGGATGATCCCAGAAACACGATAATAATCACAAAACCAGTAACACTACACAGCTCCAGAGGAAAGAAGCAGGACTTAGTAACAGGAGAACAGTTTTGTAGGTGCTACACTCACTTCATGGTCTGTTAGCCTGGCAGCACTTCTGATGTGGAGAAATCCTAATAGGTAATGAAACTCAGGCAACACTACAGATGTGGGAAGAAAACACAACCTAAGGGGTACAGTCTGTTGTACATGGTTGTAAATGCACATTTTAGGTTAAAACTAGAGACAGATACCTGGAATGGTAGGTGTCTGAAGTGCACAATTACTAAATCTAGTCTACCTTTATTCCCATATCTTTTAAGACTACGCATTCTTATTCCTCATAAATACACAGCTATTTAAGAGTTTATTTGAACAGGTCAGAATCACAATGCTGTGCTTCTTTACTTACATGCACTAAACCAAGATGGGTGTATTTGAATCTAACTATAAAGCATTTTCCTTGAAACTGTGAATATTCTGTTGTAGGAAAAGAAACAATTACAGGCTACAGAAAACTACTGGTTAATAACTAACAGATGTGCACCTTTACAGTCAGATGTTACTAGCCTTTTAGTATACCACACACACAAAAGGCTTATTTAAAACAATCACCACCACAAATCCCAGCACTTCAGGTAGCATTACACAGATACTGGCAATCCAGTTGTCTCTCTGTTCTTTCCAGTCATTTTCAACAAAAACAGCACAATGAAAATTCATTGTCACTAATACATCAAGACTTTTTGTTTATCTCAGCCTGGAATTACAGTGCAATACAATAAACACAATGCCAGCAGGACAGATGTCTCCAGCAAATAAGCACATAAAATGTAAGTAAGAATTAAGTTTCAAAAGTGCAATGTGCATTTCCTTTTTTAAAACACTACAAGTGATTTGTCTGTTATTCCTGTATAGGTGCTGTGACCACGAGTACAATAATGATTCTGTGTTTAAATGAGGTGCATTAACACATGGATATAGATTTGAGAAAGAAACTCCATGACCAACATCTTAAAGGTTGTATTTTAAAGGAAGTTCTTTAACTATTAAGATGCTTCTACTGCCTTGCATGCTCATTCAAATGAACACTACATAACACCAAGTTACTTCCAAATTCCAGAGAAAGACTTTGTGATTGCTGTGGTATTTCACAGCAATGTGTAACTGGAACGGGCATTTAAATATAATGTCCTGCTGTCAAAATCCTGTCATTAATTCCTGTGGATGAATGCTATAGCAATTACATTCCGTCTGTGAGATCTTTCATAAGACAGGTATGAAACTGAGTATTTTTTACATAGAAACTGACTTCTGCTTCTCTAACAGACAGTAATTAATTCATCTCCAGCGAGCTTGTCCATCTGTTAGATGCTGAAATACCTCTCTGAATATCCCTAAATCTAACTAGATGATTTTATTAGGTCTGGAAACATTTAAAACTTTCTTGCATGTATTTTTTTTTCTCATTTGAGCTGGAATACAAATTCAGACATAGCCTGAACAAATGCAAGAAGTAACTGCTCTGCAGCTTGTTACTGCAGCAAAGACCCTCAGACATATTAAATACAAAAAACAGAGAAAAGCACAAACAGACCCAGACATGACAATGCACAACAAATACACATGATATTGAGTACAAGTAGCAGAATCCTCATCCTGGAAAAGGGAAACAATGATGCCTCTTCCCCTTACAACCAATGTGCCTGGCAATGGGCATTACAATAGCAGAAAGATGTACAGAAACTCAACTCAGAGAACATCAACTGCAAAAGTTGTCTGCGGGAAACGGTTTATGGGGAAAATATCTGAGATATATAAACACCAGGAATGAAGTGGTGTTGTACAGAATCTTGGCATGAAAAAGAGTGAAGAACTCTGTCTCTATAGCTCAAATCTTTAGAAAGAAAACTTGATTTCTTTGGAAGAAAAGGAGTATTAAACTACGTCTCCACCAAACGTACCTAATCCAATAATGCCCAAGGTCTCCCCTCTGATCCTGGCAGCTCCAGAAGCCACTTCCCGAATCTGTTCGACGCTTTGTACTCTCGTGCCTTCCCGCAAAGCCTGGTGAAGCCAGGTGGTTCGTCTGTACAAGTTCAGAATGTGGCACATGGTAGAATCCGCTGTTTCTTCTACAGAGGCAGCTGGCACATTACACACTGCAATCCCTGCAAAGAACGGGTGGAAAGCACAACAGGTTGCCAAACATTTCTTTCTTCCCATTTAACAGCAATCCCAACAATGATGTTTACATTTACAGCTATTTCAGTAACTATTTTGCACTAATACCACATACAAGCAAACTTCCTTTTCTGATTCTTTTCTTTTACTATTTACTGTTTCTCCACATTAAGGCACACAGCAAATGGACAATCGAAACCACAGAAGTAAGTATATAGCTGTCAGGTAGCTTAGTAACCAAATCAATATGTTAGTAAGTGTTTTATGTGCATGGTGGGCTCCGTGCTTTGAGTAGCAGGAAGAAATACATGCTTTTCTCTCAACACAAAGTCAGTGAGGTTAAAGATCACTGTTTGCACTTCGTTGTGCGAGTTAACTTGCTATTACTGAGCAGATACCCCCCAAAAGCTGTCTGTGTTACAAAAAAAATTTAATTTATAATGAAAGCCACTCTTATAAACCTTGATGAGAGAAATACTATTTCCAAGACATACAGAGGTTGTAATAACATAGGGAGGAACAATCTGTTTCACACTGCATAGGAGTTTGGAGAGTTGCTACACACAGAATCCAAGTCCTTTCTTGATCCCTCATATTAAAGAAAACTCATTTAAATTTCAATATTCAAATACAAAATCTGATCCTGCATTAAATGTAAAGGTAACACAAAACTTCAGCTATCAGGAAAATGCATTTTTAAATTAATAGTTAAACAAGCTGTAACATCAAGAAGCTGAAAGACTACTATAGATTTTCACAGACTGTTGTGGAAGGAGAACTGATTCAAGACTCAAGGTACTCCATTTTTACTTTAAAAAAAAAAAAAAATATTTTAATTAGCTTTTACCTGCCAGTACTGAATGTACAGCAGTGAAGCAAAATGTTTACTTGAAAAAGTTCACAGTGTTTTCGACCTGTCTTCATTCTTTCTATTTACTGCATGTTCATTCTCTAATCATCAGCTCCCACTAATGCTCCTCTCTTCATTCTGCTGACTGAGACCAAAACCAGTATACAGTATAATTTCATGGTGGAGAAAGAAGTGGTTTGTATACTAATAAAAATAACCTTAATACTGTTTTCCCCTGTCAAGTTGTTTGGGTTTTACATAAATAAATATTCAATGAGTCTTCAGCTAATACCAGTATATCTTGTGAAGCAAGAAAGAAAACCCAGTGTTCTCTTCAATAAGACAATAATTTGACCAAAAATAAGCTTATATCTTATATATGAGCTTGCATATTTATCTATGTTTTCCATTCAAATGCTTTCATTCTACTGGCCAGTACTTTCTATAGGCAACGTAAGGAAGCTCAGAACTATTTTTCTCCCCTCTGCTGTAGTGTGCTGAGTCACTGCTCTATGGACTTCCACAAATAAAACAGCATCACTATTAATGTTGGCATCCTGCTAACATCAATGGCAGTATGAAACTCACCATATTTTAAAAATGAAAGAAAGAGCATGAATGAGGGAAAAAGTGGAAGATTAAAATATAAAAGCCCTTTAATTGCATCATATTAAATAGCTGCATTTGTTTACAAAAAGGTCTTTCATGGACCAAAAAATACAGACTTTAGATGGCAAAATGAATTTAATAAGCATGTCTCCTAATGGCTGGCATCAATAATAAAAGAAAATGCCTTAAAATGACCTTAAAAAGTTATATCACATATGTGGGAAGAAATGTAAGAAATTAAGCTTGCCTTACACTTTCCTCCCTAATAGGTTTCCCTAGGGAAAGTATGATAATAGGCAATAATAGGTTTCGTACATAGCAAGAACTCTTTTTTCCCCCCCATTTCCCTTTTCTTTAAAAACAACTGGTTTTAAAAAGGCATAGTGAACCATACAGGCAGTGGGGTAAATAAATGCTCTGAAGAAAAGAGATACTGCACATCAGAAAAGATAATGCACTTTTCTCTTATCCACTCCTTCTATGTTCTTTTCCCTACTGCTTTGCTTTCAGTAACTACATGGTTTAGTTTAAGACTGAAAAACTTAGTAGACAACAGGTGTTACCCTTGATTCACATTTCACTTGCATGTAGTTACATTTACAACTTGCACATATTTTCTAGTCAACAACTAACAATCTGGAGGAAAACAGACCAGATCATAAAGACATCATCCAAAGAACATCTGTTTGCATGCATTTCAAGAAGTGATAACATGAAAACAACACTGAGAGGGGAAAGCTGCTAACAACCTCACCAATGTGTCCCTGAAAATTACTCCAAAAGCTGCTATGAAATTTCAGGAGAAACGTCAGACCTTAGGGTCCAACTCTGTACTGTATTTCAAGACAGAATAAAAGCATTTTACAAAGAGCAATAACTCTCATGTTACTTCCTTGAGATGCATATTCAACAAATGAAAAGAGATTTCTCCCAGGAGCAGTGAGTTAGATACTAACTCCAACCATTTTGCCCTAGCTGCTAGGAGAGATTTCACATTGCAAGCCTTCCAGCATTTACTGGCATTAGAAACAGACAACTGTATTTTGTAAATACTGGAATGCACAAATGAGATGGATCTTAACTGCATAACTCAGTCTAATCACAACCTAAGAACTGAATTATTAACATTTCATATGAATGAGAATTCCCCAAATCTGCTACACTGTGGCTTGAAGAGCCATGTGAACGCATTTAAATTATAAGCTTTGCTGACCATCCAGCAGAGACCTGCCCACAAATCAGCACACAGTCCACTCATCAGGGGTTCCCCACACAAATCAGACTCATTACAGGTCTGAGACCTTTGATCCAGACCCAAGCTTTGGCTTTGAATCCAGAATTTTACCCCAGGGCAATCTCTACAAGCATGTCTGATTTCTAGGGCTCAGCTTACGCACCCAACTTTGGCACCACTAAGAGTAAGTAGGAACACAGCCTTAGATGCCTGATCTGCTCTTTAGAGAAACTCACAAAAAGTTCTTATCCTGCTGTGCAAACTACACAGCCATTAGAAACAAATGACTATTTTACTTTCATTTACTGATAAACAGACCCATATTACAGCCCCTCACTACAACACTGGGGCTATTACTAAGACGAAGCACTGTCATATGGAAATAAGCAATTCTGAGATCTTTCCAGAGCATAATGGGAAACTTTATTATTTAAACATGTTTGATTAGATATAAGGAAGAAAAACGGTAGCAAGGCCCTGGCACTGCTGCCCAGAAAGCTGTTGGGTGCCCCATCCCTGGAGGTGCCCAATGCCAGGTTGGATGAGCTCTGGGTAGCCTGAGCTGGTGGAGGGCACCCAGCCCATGGCAGGGGGTTGGGCCAGGGTGGGCTTTAAGGTCCCTTCAAATGCAAACCATTCTACGTTATTTCATATTTTCAATCTATTTAGCAAAACAAAAAATACACAGACATTTATTTCCAGTTATACAGTTTTACCTGTAGATTACAGATAATGGATGGGTTATCCTAAAGGAAGTGAAGGACAAATCAGACTATTGCTTTTTTTTACAGTGAAGCACTAAGCACAGTCTTCATAGTTGCAGTACCTAAATTTATTCTGAAGCAGCAACAGCTGATTCCTCTATAAAATCTATATTATGGAGTGCTTTAGCACTAAATCTCATGCATCATAAATAAGTTCCAGACAGTTGATAACGATCTCATTCTTTATTCAAACAGCAGTAGTTTTCCATGCTGATGGAATTATATTTTGTGATTGGATTACAGAAGACAGTAGTTAAAATACACAACTGAAGTAAAAAAGAAGAGAGGAAAAATTATTGCCATACTTCTTGTATTAATCTTAAATAGGCAGACTGTCATCCTGCCACAAAGCCATTAATATTATCACTTAATTAACTAATGGTAATATCTGTATAATGATTTTTAAACACTGATGAGAAAATTATACAGCTTACATACTATGTTAGTATAAATTGTAGAGGAAACATTAATGCAAAGACTCAGATGCTACCTAGTTTCTAGAGGCAAGTATAAGATGTAAAACAAAGTCTTTATTAGTCATACCTAAATCTCCAGCAGATTTGATGTCAATATTATCAAAACCACTGCCGATTCGGACAATTATTCGAAGTGCTTTAAATTTCTCCAGGTCTTCTCGTGTTAAAGTGATAGTGTGATACATCAGTGCACCCACTGCTTCATTTAGTACCTACAAGGAAAATGAAATAAATACTTAATGCTTTCTTTTCACAGGATCGCAATCATGTAAACAAACTTTCAAGCACTAGGGACTGTAAAAGCATTAAATCTAGATCTTTTATTTTAAAGAGTATTTGCCCAAGTATCATCCAGTCTACTCAGGTTTGTTGTTTTTTCCCTTTCTGACATGTCTATTCTAACATGATGAGATTAGCTTTAGGAAAAGCTCACTATTTGTGCTCTTATTAAGAGGGAAAGCTCATTTCACAGGAGATGTTTTGCAATACCGAACCCTAAATGCATCTGTGCACGCATCCTGAAAACAAAACATGAGAGCAGGCACTCAATTTTAACAATGAGTATTTTTTTGTTTACGCAGCTGACATTCAGTTTTGAATGAAATAACAGAGCAATCACACAGTGGTACAGGCATCCACTGCATTATTAAACCTCTCTATACCTGAATAGAAAACATTCAGTAACCATTACAAAACCCTTGGACAACAGAGACTGAAATCAGTCCATTTATACACAAAGCACGCGTCCTCAATTTAGTGATGGTGTAACTGTCTAAGTTCTTGCCGATGAGAAATTAGAAGTCACATAAATTAGTGCAATTGAGATTACCCAGCAAAACTAATACTTCTAAGAATTAAGAAAAAGTACAAAGACAAAAATATTGCAAAAATAAAACTTGAGAAAAATAAAAGCAAAAATAAACTGACAGGATCATTAAGATTTTAATGTCTCTCAGATGATGTGAATATACATCCAACCTACTTAAGAGAAGTTAAAAGAAAAGGGTGTGAAGGAAGTTTGCAAGCGATGTCCAGGAGTTTTCAAATTCAGCTTCCAAGCAGCCATGACACTGCATGCCACGCAGCTCTGTATTTGAAGTGAACTCTTCCACATCTTCAAAACATGTTGGTTTCCACCTCTGCTGTAGCACCTAATATTGCAATCATTCTACAAATCACTACAGCTAGCTGCAATCACGTCAAGTGGATCCTATCATGCACATCCCACAGTTCTCTGGATGCTCCAAATTTCTTATTCAATACTTTTGGGTCTGGTACATGTAGAGATTCTCTCAGCTGAACTACTCCTGCTCATGTGAGCATTTTCTTGGGTATGGCAATCAGGGACAACAATCAACATCAATAAAAATAAAAATAAAAAACATACAGCAAAGTATGATCTCACACACAAAGCATGACAGCAATGTACTGGAACACAAGATCTGTGGCTCTAACTTCAAAAAGTTAAAATACACAAAATATTTTAAAAGAAAACGTAAACAAAACCCATGAAAATAAAGAACTGCTCCCACAGAATAATCTATATTTCAATAGATACTCCAGGACTGGCAACCCCAGCTCTAAATAAGACAGAGACAAGAATCCTTTGAGCAGAATTTACTTGTAAGACTCAGAACTACAAGAAAATTAGAAGTTACACAGCCTTGAAGTATGCGGCTACAATGTAATTCAAAGAACAGCTGTAGGCTCTGAAGATTTTAATGGTTATATGCACATAGAGCTCCTTGATTTTAATGCTACAGGTCCTTTGGAGATTACATCTAGAAGTCACCAATCAGCATGACTGCATTCATCAAATGCTTTTACTTCAGCTGTTACAGAGGGTTAAAAAAAAAAACTACTAACAGTTTGTTGTCTTTGCTTCCACAGTGACACTACCACCAATTTGGACTTCGTACCAGACACTTTGTGTTGCACAGTCTGCATGTGAAACAGTCTTTCTCATAAACAGACTACAATGCCCATAGGTGTTGTGGGTATTTTTGTCCCACTGCTTTCTGACAGAAATTTTTTCCAAGATCTCACTGTTCAAATAACACAGAATTTCCAGTCACAACTTACAGCACAGCTCATATCTGTTTGCTGGTGCCAGTGCTGGCCACTTGCTCAAGCCACATTTTGTCTCCTTGGTGTTTATAATCCACGCATATTAATAAACAGTGATCGTATCTCAGCACTTGTTTGGCTGCCCTTCACAGGCCCAGTTTTAGCCTCCTCCAGGCTGGTCCCTCTCTACCCTCGTGGTGCACTCATGCAAGCACAAGGTCAGCTCTCTGAGAAGTAACCCAGCTGCAGACAATGCTATTTGAGACTCCTCTCCCTACTCCATTATACCAACACTAGCATATTTAGCAGAAATCCTCCCTAACAAAGCCACATGTGATGCACACTTCTACATGGCCAACAGCACACTGATAACCCTTGGTAAAAACATAAATCTGAATCCATCTTTTCTTAAAGCACATCTTATTTTGCACTCCCACGTTTCCAGCAGGGCTTCTTTCTTTTCCAAGTCACAACCCCGAGTTCTACACTGATGCATTTCCATGCACTTGGTGCTTCTGGCTTCGAGGTCCTGAAGATCTCTGTGATTTCCCACCTTTCTCCAGTTGGCCATGTCCTCCATTCTGTGTTGTATCATACATACTACTGCTGTTTCTTTGGGAGTTGCTACAGACAGCTGCAGCACTGTCAGTAACATCCTTTGCTCACACATAACGTGCAGTAACTCACACCAATGCAACCCAAGACTGATGGGACATGCAGACCCTTCTTTCTCTGCTCTCCAGAGGGCAGAGTGTGTGTGCAGAGAGCTTCCACTACCTCAAGAAGCACTGTAAGCAAGGGCTAAAAGACAGATGAATGGGCTCAGGCATTTCATTTGGGAATTTCACGCCATAATCATTCATCTTTTATTAACTCGGTCAGTCAAGACTGTAATTTGCACTCTGTGAGCACTGGTCTGGACTCATTGCCCTACAGCTTTGAGTCCATTCAGGTTCTGGCCTGGCGAGAGGATATCAGAAAGTATTTGCTAGTATAAGAATGCAGTGAATGAAAAGGAAAATCATTTTTCAACTGTGACTTAATGCTGACATTAACCATTTCCAAATTCATTTATTCATTATATGAGATATGAAACCAAAAGATATGACAAATTTTTTTATGATTTTCTTCTTACTTTTAAGGGCTAGAAGGTTTCTTCTCTTAACAGCTTCTAGGATTATGGATGAGTTAGCAAAGAAATGCAGTGCCAAGACGTAGTCTTCTGCTGTTGTACATTATCTCACATTAATTTTTGATAATTATGTTACTGCTTTCTGTACCTAGCCATGTGACACAAGTGTATCAAAATAGCAAAAAAAAAAAAGAGAATCTGAAGTTATAAGCATTCTGCAATGAGGTTAATGTTAATAATGCCACTTACAGCTATAACAAGAGTTTCTGTACTTCAATATTATTTGTATAAATTACATTCTCACCCATTACATATTAAACATACTTAAGTCTAGAAAGATTGTTAGATCAAAAATAAAATGTGAACTAAATCTGAGTAATAAATGAAATCCAGCAGAAACATAAGCAGGTCCAGCATCTACTGCAATTATGTTACAAAAAATAAAAATAAAAAAAAAAAAAAAGAAAAAGAAAAAAAGAAAATCAATCCCTGACAATTTGCGCTATAAATGTAATAAACAAGCAAGCTAGAAATTTCAGGTACATGGCAGTCAGACAATACTCTTTTAAGCTCTCCTGCATGGAAACAAAACAGGCAAGGTTTGATACAGCACAAACAGAGGTAGCTGCGTACCTTCAGCAGCCATTTTCTGCTTTCATCTGACGACAGTTGGCCTTTTTGAGAAGAAAGGTTCTGAGATAAAAGTTGAAACAGGACACAAGTTGGATACATAATCATTCAGTGACAGAAGGAAGCTATCTGCATTATTGTTCTGCCCTCAGTTACTGACTGACTTCCAGATGAAGCTACAGAAAACTTACTGAAAGCCTTTTTCATACCCTCTTCAGTGAGCTGACATCGTTTCCAATCAGAACTGTTCAGACGGGTCTTTTTGCTGTTCTTCAACCTCAGAATGACTACTTTGCTTTCACAATATGCCACCTCTCCAAGGCGCTTAGAGAACTGCTGACACTGTAGTAGGAAAACATTTCGACTTCAAAGAATTTAACAGATCTTCAGTAGTGAATGTTGAAGGTTCAAATCCTTATTAAACATTTCCCTTTCAGTGTTTTCATTTTATTTCAACACCAGGCTATTTTTGCCATCATACCAAATACCACATGGTGACCATTATAACATCCATGCCTCGTATTATTTGAATAAAAGCTCAGTATCTTGAGTATTTTACCAAAAAGGGTAAGAGTACTGTAAAATATTAATAATGAAACAGCAAGCCATTTTGCTCTTTGGTCACCTAAACGTACACTAATTCTACCAAAAACTGGTCTCTAAAGCCTGCAATTCAATCCAGATCACAAAAACATAACACAGTACATAAAATGCCAAACTACTTCAATGCAGAGACAGAAGACATTTATAAAATAAATACAGAATGACAGCATGGCGTTATTTTTTAGAAAGACCTCTCAGAAATCATTACCAGAAGTGATATATTCCATCTGGTTCTAGAAATGACAGGATATTGCATTTCTTGGACTTGAAGCTTGTTGTGTCATCCCCAGTTAAATCTTCCAATGTCACCAAAAGTTACTTTTGCACATTTAGGTAGACAATGTATTTCAATTAAGTTGAGCAGGCCTTGCACTACTTGACTTGCAGAGGAGCAGCAATCCATGAAATTCATGTCAATATTCTAGGGGAAATTCTAGGGGAAAATTGCAGGAGGCTTCTAACTGCTCAAAAAAGCCTCATCAGAATAGTGTGAAGGATCCATGGAAAGCAAAGACATTTAAAACTAAAAATATAACCCTGTGCTCAAACAGCAGTCAGCTGGTCTCTAAAATCATCAGTTTGTGCTGCTCTTTAGTAAATAGAAACTGGAACGAGACATCAGCTTGACACTTGATTCCTACCATCAGCATCACTGTCAGTAACACATCCAATTCATGGAACACGCTTTCACCAGGACACTGCCTAGTGGTCTTCTACTGACTTTAGTGCTGTTAGTTCTGACACTAAACATCATGACTTTGCTTTACATCTTACATAAATAAAAATAAGTATAAAACATTTACATAAACAAATATTACTTACAGACTCCCGAAAACACTCCAAGACCCAATATAAACATACTACAAATATAGAATCATTGAATATATGCAGTATAGAAACACAGAATATATGTAGTATAACTATACATAAATTACTGGTATACACATAATACGACTGTAGATTTACAGTTTGTAAAATACAGTTTTTAAAAATAGATACACATACACACAACTATATGTAAATGACTAACTTGCAGGTGAATTCCTTTAAAAAAAAACTACATGGAAGTCAGCCCTTCTTTACTGACAACTATATGCAGTAGTTTCAGGACAAGTCAATTTCTGAAAATTTCTGAGACTCAAAACATTTTGCACAGAATCACAGAATCATTAAGGTTGGAAAAGTCCTCTAGGATCACCAAGCCCAATCATCAGCCTACCCCCACCATGCCCACTAACCATGTCCCTCAGTGCCGCACCACCACATTTCTTGAACACCACCAGGGATGGTGACTCCACCACCTCCCTGGGCAGCCTGTGCCAATGCATCGCTACTCTTTCTGAGAATTTTGTTCCTAATATCCCATCTGAATTATTCAAGTGACAAAGGTAAAGAGAAACAGGTCTGTAGCTATGGTTCTGTACAGCACATGGGACAACTGACAGTCTGGAAACGTGCTAACAAAGCTATTTGGATTATGGCGTTCTAGAACTGGAAGGCAAAAGGCTTTAAACGAAAGATCTTTTTATCAAGACTTCTATGCATTAACTTGTACACTCTATTAATATCATAGAATTGTACAGCATTTCAGTTCAAGTCTCTCAGACACTAGGATGAATCAAACTTCTTTGCCAGAGGATCACTGTATCATGAAAGTCACCGATGACAAGGCATCAACCCACAGAACTGCGTCAGAAAAAGCTGTTAATGACCATGAGCAATTTTCAAGCCCCAGTGATCCTTAGTAAAGATCCAGTACCAGGAAATGAAGTAAAATACTTGCTGCTAACTGCACACATGACAGAGCCTGCTCTGCCTGTAGGATCGATAGAGGCTGCTTGCTGGGCTCAGCAGCCCTCTGGCTGTTTGCAGGTGCTGCCAGCTTGCTGCTAAGGCTGCACTTGACCTCTGGCATTACCAATGACAAATCTGGCAGAAAGGTCATTGAATACAAACACCAATTTTCTATACAACTTTACTGTAATAAATACTAAAGGTATTCTATTAGGTGTAAGAAAGATTTTTAGGATTTCATTTTCCTTTTGGTCTTTCATAAGGAATTTGATTGAAGGTACATTCAAGCAGTCTCTCTAAATCTTCAGTGGATCAACTCCTAAGCATCAACTTATTCCCAAGTATACATCACAGCTTCATTTTAATTCGTATACATTGAAAATGTAATCTTCTGGACAATTGCTATGTTGGGAATGTATCATCAATATAAACTGCAGTGATGGTGCAAATGCAAAGATACGGCTTCACTTCTAAATGGGTAAGAATCTGAAGCTGCAAAAATAATCTTATTTTACCATTAATAAAATAGAAACAAATCAAGCAGACATCTGAACAGCAGCGTGTTTGATTTGTCTCAGTTTCCAAACATTTGCTGCCCTATGAAAGTTCTTCAGCTTCTCTTTGAAACAATCTTCATAACGGGACTGACTGGAGACGTTTCTACAGTTCATTCCTATACAGATGACTGACTGAAAACACCTGGTCCTACTCCACCAAACAGGAAGTTCAACTTATAAATGTTTTCATTTACAATAAAAGTATGGTATTCTTGCAAAGATAATTTCTGTTTGTGCTTTTAGCAGAGGTCAAGGAATTTGAGGCCTTTCAGCTTTACTACAGGCTAACCCTTGTAAGGCTGCAGTGTGGGTTTACCTCTCAGACTACATCTGCAGTTCCAGCCGAGTACTGCATCTTCCTCAGTGTTCTGAGGAACTGGACACCTGAAAGAAGTAGTAAATCCATCCAAAACAACCTCCTGCCTTTTTTCTTTTCCCTCTATCTGAAGATGTAGGAAGCCAAAGAATTGAAAAAGAAAAAAAAAGAAAAAAAACATGTACAGATTCTTTCCACAGCATATACATTTTGCCCTATAGGTCATCTGTAATCAGCTGTGCTTTTTGTGTCTTTCATTCAAGTTTGCAGGGATCCCTTTACTTTTTCCTCTGCTTGACTGAACACTTCTATTGCCAGAGTTGGCAATTATTTTTATGCTTAGCTCCTTCTTGCTAGGAAGTGCACTTTGTCTCTATATATGTAATGAAGTCAGGAAGCCTGAAGACCAAAGAATTTCAACTTGAAAAATCTGAGGTAACACAAAAACCTCAATGGTGTGCTCAAGCCTGTGATGACTCCAAGGTAAAGAAATAGAAAGAAAGAGTAGGGAAAGAGCAAGGCTACAAAAAGCAGAAGTGCTGGCTGTGTAAGCTGCCATGAAGGGAGGAAGAACAGTAAACCACTAAAAGGAGAGGGATTTCAGGAGACAGGAGGAGAGAACAGGGCAAGAGAGAGCAAAAAAGCAAGTCAACCTGGAAAGAAGGAGGAAACAAGCTAATTATTTTTGTGCTTATTTTTCTGATAGCTTTTTTTGGACCAACACCTATGGTAGAACAAACTGCTACTCGGAAGCAATTTGAGGCTGAAAAGGCAGATTTAAACAATTAATTGTAAAAAGAATTAAAAACAATTTAACATACTAACTTTAACTGATATTAATATGATCTTTATTTAAAAAAAAATTAAAGAAATCAAACCACCAAAATCTTGAAGTGAATTTCTACCCAAATGACTCAGTGAAGTCTCCTGAGAGTGAGAAAAACCCAGTTCCCACTTACCACCAGCTCCCCATGATACAGTTTGACTGACAAAATGCTTGACTTCACATCGCTGCGTACAGTCTTTGTAATAAGAGAGAACCTAGAAGCCAGAAGTTTAAATGACTGTTGCATCCTGAGATACAAATACCTACCAACAGTCCTGAACACAAACCACCTTCTCTACTGAGATGGGGAGTGGCAAAAATAAAAACAATATGAAAAAAAAATATTTAAAAAAATATATCAATAAATCCCTATACACATATATCTTCTGAAGAACTATAAATGTCCTCAGCTGCAAAGTTACTGCAGTACTTTGGGTCACTCTCAGTAAAAGTCAGGATTCACGTCAGCACTGGCAGCCTTTTCAAAGCAATGAAACATACCCACACCACCCAGCTTGCTTTTCAACCAGCAGCACCAGTAACAAAAGCTTTGACCTGAGGTGAAGCAGAATTCTAATACATGTGATTATTTACTTGTGACTTGCTTAAAGTCAAGCTACTTCTTTTCCATACTTCCATTTCTTCAGTCATAAAAAGAGAATGAGAAGTTCTCCGACATAGGGAAATCCCTACAGAACTTAAACTTGCACACCAACCTATCTGAAGAAAACTCCTTAATTAGCACACACAATAAGGTACACAATATTTGCTAGCATCTTGCTTTTGATCCATACAAATGGCATTCAAATCCTGATTTCTATTCCTCCTTACTGCCTGCATGTGTTAAAATCCCTCAGCTTGTCTGTGAAAAAACACAAGCCATCTAGGTTGCAGTTTACTGCTGTCTCACAATCTCACACAAATCCCTCTTTTTGCACTCTCCATTTCCACTCCTGTCTAGCCATTTTAAAACACAGTATTTAAGCCATCATCCTGTTCTTCAAACTCTCTCGTGGCAAGCAGAAATCCCTCCTCTGGATTCCAGTATGTCTTCTCTTTCACTGTCAATTCCTCACTTCCTTGCAATCGGGGAGCTATGCAAGCCACCAAAAACCTCAGCTTTCTCATCTTTTTGCAGCCTTTCATTCTTCTCAGCATAAGCCTTTTCCTGGAGTTCTGTCATCTCTTCCTTCACAATGGTCTTTAGTAAAAGAACATCCATTATCAAATATATTTTAATGAACAAGGCAGAGCCATTTAGAACAGCCAGGAATATGCATTATAAATCTACAAACATTTTAAATACTGCTTTAAATAGGCAACTCCTGATTTTAAAACTTCTGAAAAAAATGATTACATTCATTAAAATACCATTTCCAAACAATGCATTAGACAGGCAGTACTGAAATACAGGTATTTCTTCACTATAGCTCTAAAAATGGGTTCAAAGAGGTCATTTTTTTTCCAAAGCAAGCAAACAACTGAACTGAAAAGTGAGCACTTTGCATATGCAAAGCAAGCAGGGCTCTGCATTTTATGAACTGATCTGTTACATTACTTTACCAGTCTGAAAATGGATGAGGGCTGGTGATTTTTGTCACAGAAGTTTGTCATCTGGCAGAACACAAACTGCAAACCCAAAGTTTTCAGGACTGCATCACACTTTGGACTAATGAAAATCTGCATCGTGACAATGTACTGGTTGCTAATGAAAGCATACTTTATAGACATATTATTGAGTTCAATAAGAATGAATTCTTTTAATATAAGAAACAGTGGAAGCAAGCTTTAGCATATGCACTAAATACAAATATTTGTAAAGATCAGCAAAAGATTACCTGCATTACTCATCAAGTTTCACTATTTTCTTTTCCAAAGCTACAACTTGAGATACACATGATACACATGCTGACTTTCAACCTCCATAATTCATTTACTATACATCACTGATAAGGGAAAGTATTTAGTGTTTCTAAGGAAAAGCAATCATGTCACTCTGGAATTCCCAAGTCTTGATGCATTAAAAGGTAAATGAGTGGTTTTTTGCAAGCAAAGCAGAGCACTATAAAGGTGGTGCAGCTCTCAGTGTTCACCTGAAGAGCAGGCAGCTATTATTTACTAGTAGAGTGAAACAGCATTGACACTGCTTATTCTTCATGTGCTATTTAGTCCTTCTAACCAGAATCCAGCTATCCACATGCCACATTTCTGATGATGGTGTGAGACAGGAAGAGTAAAATTAAAACAGCATTTAAATATGATGAAAAATAGACAGAAATAAGTCATTATATTACATTTCTTGAGATGCATAATTAAGAGAAAAGGCCTTTTTCAACCTTTACAAATGAACTTAAAAAAAATATTAAAATAAAAAAAATATTAAAAAAAAATTACTGAAGACATTCTCACTTGTATTTGTTCTCTAGTTAGTTACTTTTAAGTTCCCTTGCCACAACAGCAAGCATTTCTGGCTGTACACACAGCAAAAGCACTGATCTCTTTCAATGTACAACATTGGCATTAAGTTTCAGTAAAATTTTATTCTCTCAAAATGGAATATCACAACAGAATAAGAGTTCAAAATAATGTTAAGCCAGTACCGGTGCTGCAGAAAACAACTTATAAGATCATTCTTGACAACTGTTCTGACAAAAGCATATTCCTGTACGGGGAACAAATCTGCATCAGAGAGCCACCAAGGAACACAGGGCTTTACAAGAGGAGAGTCATCTCTTATTTCTGTCTGAAACATGAGAACCAGCTGTTTTAGCTTGCTGTGCTGTTGCAGCATAAAAAACCTCTTTAATCCTCTAATGCAGGAAAAAAGAAAATATACAACCATAGCTCTTAAAAATCTTGGAAGTTTTAACAACGGAAATTTTTTTCAGGATAAAAAGATATTTCTTAGGCAGCTGGAAGCTGAAGAGTTTGTTGGTGGGTTCTCACCAAAAAAATGCTGACATGAAAAGGACTACAGAAAAAAAATTATTCATGTAGTAACAGAAGGGAAAACATTGTATTGGTATTCTATACAAGTAGCTGGCTTTATAAGAAAGTCAAAGAAAAGATTAAATCTTCCATCATGTACAGATACCAGGCTCTAAAATGTTTAAACAAAGCTATATAAGAAAATGAAAAGTAAATAAGCAATTAAAACAGTTAGTGAAAAGCTTTTGAAATAACAAGCCTAAGGGTTACTATAATTAGCATAGAACAAGCTTAACAATATCTTTATAGAGAAGCAAGATTATTGGTGCAATTCAGTTCAGCTGATGTAATGCCTTCCTATCTGAAGCATGCTCAGCAGTACACACAACCACATGCTCTGTTTGCAGAAGTGGATGCAGATATGCAACAAGCCTCTATGTTAATACTTGGATTTGTATTCATCTGTTATGAATCTTCACTGGATAGGGGAAACAAATTCTCCTGGAACAGATCCAGCTGACCACCTCTGCCACCAAATTCATTACAGTTTTTACCTCCACAAAAGCAGGTTTCACTCTATCAGTTAAAGGAATACTTGGCAGTTGAGGCTTTCTCTGCTAACAGCCAACAATAACTTCATCAAAATTAGTTCTGCCTCTGCAAAAATACAGTTGTGGGAAGACTCTACTGCTGTCTGAGGAGCAGCGAAGATTTGAGGTAGATGCTAGGTCTTCATGCTGAAGGAAGTCTTCAAAAGAGACCATGCAGGCACACAAGTCTGGCACATTACAAAAACTGAGTATGCCTCTAGGAAAACGAGAAATCCTTCAACAGCATTAGAAACCACTGGTTGTTGTACACACCTCCAAATCATCAGGAAAGGCACAAGATTCTGGGATAACGTACAGTTTGAATGTACTTCTAAATTCTTTTAGAAAATAAATTTTTGGTTAGCCTTTGGTTTGAAACTCCAGCATGAATTCACAGTGCACACATCTTCTAAGCCAACAGCTGGCTAAGCAGAGAAGTTTGAAAGTTCTTCACACAGCCAATTCAATACTGATATTTGGCCTTCCAGTTGAAAGCTTAGCAACAGTGTTTCCAAGAAGCATTTCAAAACATCATGTAATGCAGTTTTTCCAGATAAGTGCTCTCCCCAAATCTAATTGGGCTGGTAAGCATACGGACAAGATCCAGCCAAGGATGCACTGCACAGAAGGCATACTCTGACACAGACATTTTTTTTTTTATCTTTGTTCATCACTTTGAATAAGCGACCAATAAATCACCAAGGTAATTAACTATTAACCCAACCACAACATCTAAGATGCTGTCATCACTCACAGAACACCGTATCTGTAATCATTACATTACCCGTGCTTTCTAAAACACCAGAATTATTGTTGTAATATTACCTTCTCATGAATTTCTTGTGTAGACTGAGCATCACAAAATGCCACTGTGGCTACATCCTTCAGAATAGGCATCTCTACTGTACAATCCCTGCCATCCAGCAATGCTACCAACGGGCGTGGGTGCATGGGCCCATTCATGATCGGAGGTCGAATGCCTACGAAGAAACAGAGAAGATGAGTTATTCGAGCCACGGAAATGTAATAAAAACAGGTTATAGCTAGCCTGCTTGTTCTGATGGCAGAAAAAGATTTCAAGGATTGAAGCTAATAAAAACAGGAACAAAATCTACAGTCAGTAAAAAAAAAGAATATTTCTCACACTAAGAAAAAAAACGCAGCGGAGGCTCAGGAGGTTGAACAATGGAAGGTGGCTGAAAATGCTAAGGGAATAAGACAGTGTTTTAAAAGGACATTCTCACTGCTCTGTTGAGAAGTATCTACGCAACCTCAGCCAAGATTTGTATTTTGATTGGATTCCACACCTTTACGAGCTCCAGATAGAGTGAGAAAGATCCTGCCCAGGCTTGTACATTATGGAGCACTATATGCAGTTCAGTAAGGAGCTGAACATTCAATTTACATATGACTATGATCTGCTCCTACTAAAATTTAATTGGAGAAGAAAAAAAAAAAGCCTACAACAGCAAAGACGTGTATTTACTGAAGATCCATTGTCCAACTATACATGTTTAGTGCTGATCTAGGTAGGTCTGCTTCAATTCAGAAGTTTTACACAATGATTTTGTTTGATGATCTAATGCATCATACTTAATCCACCACTGAAAGCTCTCTGGAAAAATATGAGCAGAATGCTCATCCCTAAACCAGCAACACACTCGGAGCATTGTAGGTTGATAAATAAATACACATTAAACATTTGGGGAAAGGAAAAAAAAAAACAGTTCAAAGTACAGGCTTCATTTATATCCTCTTTATGGAGTCTTAAAATGAAAAGTAATCCTCATAACAAGATATTCAGAGAGTATCTTTTCACTGTATGGATGCCATAAATATATAAAAGTACTCCAGGGAATAATATTAAACCATTACATTTACACAAAAGCAGTTAAGCGTGGGTGGAAAAAAGGGACTTCCTGAAGAGATAAGGAAAAATGAAAACAAGAATACAGTGCATGAATTTTTCCTCTTTCAAAACAAGTAGTTTTAAACACTGCAGAGCGAAGCAGGGCAGATATTTCTTGTGTGCAAATGCAAATGCTGCTGCTGCGTGAATTTAAAAATGTTGCTTCCTACTTCATAATCCGAATTAGCCCAATATGAATGCAGAAGGCTGAGGGTGAAGCTACCCCCCCACCAGAGAAGCCTGTTTCTGAAGGCTCTGACAGTGTCAAAAAGTTGCCATCTGCACTTCAAGTCTCAGTTCTGCACACAGGATACTAAGTGAAGGAAATCAGCAGCTGGGGAAAGGGATCTTCACAGTGAGCAGAAGTGAGCAGCCTTACTACAACCTTACTACCACCTGGCAGTTACATTCTTCACCTATTCAAACAGTTCCTGTACTTAAAAATGACTCAACATGGGTCACTGGAATTTCTCCTGTTTGCTGCAGTCCCTGACCTGAGGTACCTCTAGCAACCACAGCTCACTTTAATTTGAATGCAATTGCTTAACATTTCACATTGCTTATCCAGCAGCAAAAGAATCTTGCAGACGGGACACAGAAGGACAACAGATCACCACTGACCCTTTCATGTTCGGTCACTGACATACATTTGCTCTCCTCTCATTCTAGCCCCAACGTCTGCCAAACAAGTGCAGCAATCTCACCATAGGAGACAGGCATTGACCCAAGTGTTCCATGGGTGCAATGCTCATGAGAAGCACTGTCTGCTGGAAATCCATCAGTACCTACCCTCTACCCTAACACACATCCTTAGAAACGCTACTGGTGCTCAGAAAAAAAACAAATTATCAATTATTTCAGTAAATAGCACTTAATATCCCACCAAATATTGTTTATAGAAACCCAGCACCTTGCTAACCTATGTCTGTTGTTACATGTCTGAACCCCAAATGGCCACACAACCTTCAAACAGTCATTCTGAATAAATAAACCACACTCATAGTGTGGTACAGGACACAAATGCAACATGAACACGCAATACAAATGCTATGTATCAGTCTCGGGAATAACTGCTATTCTTTAATGGGAACTTAATTATAAAACCCCAACCTTTAATTTATTTTAAAGCACTCTAAAATGAAGCATGTTATAGACTTGTTGCATGTTTTGGTGTGAAACATGAACTGCACTGTTAAAATGCAATTATGTTTTGAAACAAATGTAAAAGTGACATTGCAAGCCCTATCATACTGAATATCACAACTCTGCTTGCTGTACAAGTGAAACGTTAATGGTCATCTTCTTAAGCAGGAGTAAAGCCAGGATATCAATGACAAGTTTGAAACCAAGCTGAAGTACATAAAATATACACAACTTCACTAGATGTTTAAGATGAAAGAGGAGAAATGTGGCACAGCTGATTTCCCTCAGAGATAGCAAAAAGATCTGTCAAGGGAAGAGCCCACACAGCCCAATCTGATAACGAGATTAAAAGCCATCCCTCTCAAAAATCATTCTTCTCTAGAGCTGCCTCAGGAAAACATAAAATACAGCACTGCAAAACACAGCTCTTTAGAATAACAATTTCTGTGAATCACACAGGAGTGCAGCCTGATTTTCCCTCATGCCTTTAAAATGAATGTCAGTGCTAGAAGGCACTGCAGAGCAAGCCCCGAAGCACAGCAGAACAAGGAGAAGAACCTCCCCAGGAGCACCTTGGCATTGCTTCCAAAGAACTCAAACACATCCAGTGACCTTGACCACAAAAAGCCCACTAACCCTGGCTTGCCAAAATCCTTTCTGAACTGCAGCATGACTTCCTGTTGCACAATCTTTCCGCCTAAACACGCTATCACTGAATCGCAGACAATAACTCAACACTTAAGCAAACTTACAGTAACTTAATCACAGCCGTAGCCATTATTTAAAGTTTACATTCGCAGAGAGACGGTTTAACTATGAATCAGAAACGTTTGAACAAAAAACTACCTTCTTCCAGCACTGAGCTACTTTCTGCTGTTTCTTATCTAGCAATGTCACGCTGCACCACGCGGTCAGTTTTGCAGCAGCCACTTGGAAAGGCAGCAGAAAGCAATGCGTGTTTCATGTCCCCGTTAGCAGCAAATAATGCAGCTCAGTGCCAGGGAGGAACAGAACCGTAAAGTGGTCCAAAGCGACATTCAGCAACACAAACATGAAATTCTGTTAAAAAAAAAAAAACCATGTCACTTTGCTGACTTATTTAAGTATATAATACAGCATTTTATGAAACACAGATAGCAAAAGGCTCATACATCCACCCCCCACATCCTAGATCCTTTGTCAAGGGGAAAACAAGCTCAGCTTATCCTAACTTGAGACCTTCAGGAACCCCCCCTCCAACCTGACACTTCTTAAACTGAGCCTGACTTCCAGGGTCGTGAATTCAATTTCACAGCCCTTTACAATCTTCTCTATTCTGTGGCAAAATAGCAGCCTGTCATCCCATCCTCATTTCCATGTCTTTAACTTTTCTTGCAGCCTCCTATAATCTTGAACAAAAGCTTTTACATTTCTTATCCATTGCAACCTCTGAAGCCTGGATCGTGTTCAAATATTTACTAAAAAATTAAACCAAACAATACATTAAAATAACATTAAGGGTCTGACTTGCTCTCACAGAAGCCAGGAAGCTCAATATTAAAGCTTCTCACTGCATCTGCACCCTTCCCCCTTTGGCTGCTGCTTTTCCTCTGCCAGCCACTAACACCCCGGGGAGCACAGGGTAGCAGCAGCACACAGATGCACTGTAACCACGTGTACCTGGACCCCTCTCTACCACTCCTGCCCTGCCAGGTGAGCAGGGATGGGAGGAGCACCTGGATGCAGTCAGAAGCTTTAACACTGAGCCTTCTGGTTGGATTGGTACAAGCTTTTAAAGTTATCTAAATGTATTTAAGAAAAGCAAAGGTTTTCCTGATAGCTCAATCCAGCTATGAATGGGTTTGGTACTTCTCCTCTGTAGAAAAATAATCTAGTTCTGAAGCTCTTGTCCTGCTGGTGACTGCTAGAGTTTTTCTAAAATAGCTTTTCTGAAATACCAGCAGGTTTAAGGTGCACACAGAGCAGTCACCACACAGCATATAGCTGCCACAGACACAGGACAGGAGTGCCTTCTGGAGCTGCAATGTGGATTAGCTGTTCTACAGAAAGGTGTCAAAAGGTTCACATTTTTCTGCTGCTGACTGATGTACCATCGTTAACACCAGATGTCTCTCAAATAAGGCATACACACTAGAAGTAAAGGACACTGTCAGCTTCCATGGGCCCAAAATTCAACCTACCTTTCATTTCCTTAAATCTGTTTGCAAAGTCCATTTAATTCTTTAAACGAGTTTTTCTTTTTTCAAACAAATGCTTCAATTCTTTTTTTCTGAAAGATACACCAATGCCAAGAAGCACAACCCTCAGCAGTAACCCTCTGACGAGGAACCAACATGCACAAGGAACAGGGGACAGCAGCCCTGGGAAGGAGAGTTTTCACTGTTGCATTTCTGGGGATTCTTACAAGCGCAGTGATTCAATAAGCAGGAAAACTCCCTTGACAACATGCTTTCAAAAGGCTTTTTCCTACCAACCCTCCCTTATGCACAGCAGAAACATCACAGTGATTCACACTCTTAAGAAAATATAAACTGCTGAAAAACCTCTTCTCTATCTACAGAAACAAGACCCGAAAATGACAGGTTGGGCATTCAGCTCATTTACAACCTTGCACACGTAACATGAAACTGATCCCCTGGGGCACCTACCTTACTTTACATTCTTACCTAGGCTGTAACTTTACTCACAGCTGTCACTTACTTACAAGAAGTCCTCAACAACGTTACACATCCTTTTAAAAATAAACATTAATATTAATTTGAGTAAAGAACAAGTTGTCAAAACAAACACAAATATCCCACTCCAAACACGAACGTAGAAGCTGCTATGAATCAGGTTTGCCTACTGAAATTCCTAGAAGAAGCATACTTCAGAAACATCTCATGGCTCCTGGCATGCACCTCACGCATCTTGAAGCCCAGCCTCTCTTCTGGAAAGCTTGGAATACATGTGCCAAGACCTCAAGTGGCATTTTGACTCAAGGCAGAATAGAACTAAAGCACAGTTCAGCAGAAATACGCCACAAATGCAGCATAAGTATATGGGTCAGTAAAATGGATGTAAGAGAAGAGTGCTTACCAGCATGGAAATATGCAACAGAACCACTCTGACTCTGCCAGAATCACATCCAACACCCTTTGTCACTGTCAGCTTGTCACCTTCTGTGTCTTGGGATGTGGGATAAAGAATTTGGACAGTCGTAGGAGTTCAATAAAGAACACCAGCACCAAGCAGCATGTACAGAAGAGCAGTAGTTAGCCTTGGAAGACAGAATTATTTAGGAGCGGAATTTATTTGTATTCTTTTCTCATGTTTTGTTTCTAACTATGCTTCTTAAGATTGCAGGAATTTGCTGGAAATAATACTGACATTAATAGGAAGAGTTCCACACTGATTCCAAAGGAATAAGAACTGGACTTCACAGTACGCACACAAGAGGAAACCAAACATGAGCTTCCCTAAAACATACATGCAGTCTCCACTGAAGGCTGTGGGGCTCAAGGTAAATGCTATACGTTTTTATTTACCTAAGCACAGTGAAAAACAAGTCGCCTTCCTTCTTTTAATTTGCAAGAGACCAAGAAAAACACAGGCGGTTTCCGGGGCTGCGCTGACCCAGAGATGTGCTCAGCACTCACACCCACTTACATCCTCTCGCTAATTGCAGAGACTGAAATGCACCCAGCTGCTCTCCGGGACACTCTCAGCTCTCTCCTTACACAAAATACATCAGCCACACCACCAATACTTCCGTAATCACCACCCTACTCCACAGGCTTCCACATTCGAGACTCACAAATGCATCACATCATTACTTCACCGCTTGTGAGAATCAGCATGCGTATCCAAGTAGACTGCTACAGCACACAATGCACACAGTACTTTAATGCCATTTATTTTCCCTTTTAGGACTTACTAAACAAAGTAATGCAGTGATTTCTATTTAGAAAATGTCATTCCTGTAGGCGCTGGGACATGAGAGTCACGATTCCTCATTACCTCACCATACTGACACAAAAAACATGCTACTCTCTGGTATTTGTCAGATAACCATAAGGATAAGGGCTTCTCATGCCTTTTTTAATCAGTAGTCCCTAAGCATTTCCTATTAGTTACACACGTACTTCAGACATCCAGGTGAGCAGGCAAGCACTGCACGTCACAAAATTACTCAACACATTCAGAGCATGCTACAAGGATAGCGTCATCTTCACTGACATTTTTCAGAATCAGAAAGAAAATGGCATTGATCACACCTATTTAGCATCAAATGAACAAGCAGTAAAAACATGACGACTTACTGCAAAATCTTAATTGCCTCTCAAGGCTTAAACAGCAAATCCAATGACAATATTCAGCCACCACCACATCATGCAGTACAACTGGGAAGCTCGAGTGTCAGCAGTACAACATGTGCAATGCACAGCGCTGCAGAAGCCCTGTTTTGAAGCAACAGATGCATGAAAGCAAACCCCAGAGAAAGGGAAAACGGTTTAAAAGACAGCTGAAAGGTCTGCTTCAAGTATTTTTTGGTTCATTAAGTAATAAGGAAAGGAAGAAAAAGGTGGGGGGGGAATAACAGTGGTGGTGGAACTGCCCTAACTGAGCACGCTCACATTATTTCCAGCTTCAGAGGAATCCTGGCTGAGGCTGTGGGTTTGTTCCTTCTAGCTCTGGTTTGAGGATGACTGGAAAGCACCTGCCTGCCAAGATGCTACAGAATCAGCAGAAACTTCTGTAAAATTCAATGCAAGAATCAAAGAAACCAAAGGCTTGACACTTCAGCAGTCGCTCTTGCCTACATCTACTCACAGGCATCCATTTCCCTTACTAATGAGTTCCTTCAAATCTCTCTCAATATCTCCAAACCACAGAGCTGCAAGCATGAAGGCAGCTTGCACCAGAGCCACATGCAGCACACCTGGAAACACGGCTGCTGTCATCTCCTTTGGGGACAGAAACCAAGGAGGAGCAGGGGAATGCCACCCGCCTTAACACACACCCAAACTTCAGTTTATGGAACTTATATCTCAGTCCATAAACTTTATGGATCAGTGGGTGTGACTGGGGAAAAAAAAAAAAAAAGCCAGTGAACTCCTGCAGACAGAACTGGAAAAACAATCTGCTTCAACAATTGCTGCAGGAGCAGCACCATTACCTCCCAGAGCCATTCCAGCAACAATACGGGTCCTGCCAAGGCTTACAGAAACACTTTCCATGGAAGGACATGGGCTTGGAGGTTCTGAGGACAGAACACTGAAGATAAAGAACAAGCCTGGAACTCACAGGAAGAGCAGGTCTGTGAAGAGATGCACCAGCAGCCCTCAGCACAGCTCTTCTACCCATGCATTCAAAAATAAAGAAGGAAGCAAGCAATGCTTTAAGTAATAAACCAACAAAACACGTTCTCAGAATCACCATTTTGCCCATGAACTGCATAAAAGCTGAACAGCCACATACCATTAATTTGAAATGTAATACACTCAAGGACCTGCTCTTGATTTGCCTGTAAAACATTAAGTAGGAAGGAATAAAAAGGATAATAAATTCTCTCACTCCTCCTAAAATGTTTCTCTTACAGTAAGCTTATTATTACAGCAGGTTTGGATTGTTTTGGCACAGTTTAAAGCACCACCTGAGCTATACCTCATCTCCCTGCACTATCAATTCAACCCCTTTCAGAGCACTGATTTCACATTATGTTTTAAAGGCACTGCCAATCATCCATTACACAATCAAACTTCTGGATCCAGTCTGTCACAGCGACGACTCTGTGCCTTTCTGCATCTCAGACATGGCACGGGATGCTGTCTCAGAGAAAGAAACCCAATAACCCAGGCAAAGCCAACATCAAAGGCTTCCTTTATTCTGATCCCAAACACTGAAAGCAATTTCTCTAACAGCACACCTGTACTTTGACCAAGAACGTTAAACTATCACGCAGAGCACTCCTTATTTTCCTTATCAAAAAGGATGAAGATAAGCAAGTGTGGGGCCTTGGATAACCAAATTAGTTTCAGCAGGTTTAATATTTTTGAGGTCAGCATAACATGCTTGAATGATACTAAAAATAACAGTACTGAAGTGCTCTGCAGGTCGAACACAGCGCTCGTTTTCCTTATAACTCTTCCTTTTAAATAAGGAAAGCATGCAATGCCCTAAGCCTTCTTTTCAGCTGAAAATCACGATGATATTTTTGTCAACAGTGAAAAAAAATATTCTGATTCTCTTTATTAAGCATGTGAAGAAGGAAAGAGGGCTAGAGAATTCCCCTGAGAATTACAGCTGAAACACTCAACTGCCTGAGCTATGCACACGTGTATCTATGTACACCCATACCACACACACATTCAAGACCAATGTAATTAAGAAGAGAGAACTCAGCACAGTGTTACAGTCCCCAGCAAATGACGGCAACTTCCCTCACTCACACTCCATTCTGTTTTTTCTGAAAGCCACAGCAACTCTGCCCAATGCTGAAGCAGTGCAAAGGGCTCCTTAAAGCTCTTGGGATCCCTCGATCTTTTGGGTTCCTCCCACAGCCACTGACCTCTGCTGCTCTCGGTCGATATGAAGATGGCTGATGACTGTAACAAGCTAGAGAACAGCTCATGAAAATGGGAAACTGAGGAAAGCTGTGGCATAATGGAACCAAAGCCCTCACACCCTAGGCAGGGTGCTCAACCCTAACCAACACCAAGTGAGCTGAGCTTGAATAAATAGGATTTCCTAAAGAGATGTTCATTTTGAAGGTAAGCAAACAGGATGTATGAAGATGACAAGCTCGCTGAGAACGGGCCAGCAACAACAGTCCAAGAGCCAAGTAAAACAGGCAGTTTAAGGCAAAAGCTGACTTTGTTATCATGTTACATTTAATCATAATATAATAAAAGCCATGATGTAAGAGAGTTGCTATACAGAGCTTTTCTTCAAGCAGATTTTGAGTTTCAATTACAAAGGCTCTTGTCCCAATATCACAGTTAAAGCCGTCCTGAAAAACAGTTAAACTTGGGACTCATTCCCATGGCTCAATGGGAGAAGCAAATCATTTCTTCCCACGTACACCACATACTAAAGGGGCTTGGAGAAAGTTTTTGAAGGCTTTGTTTCCACTGAACTGGTGAAAAGCCAGAAGTGTTTAAAAATGACCCATAGCTGCATTTTTCATTGGGTTTTATAGCATTTCTTTTCGTCTCTGCAGTTTAACCATTCCGAACTTGGAAAGGGCTCACTCACAAGTGTAAGAATGCCTTGGCTGCAGATAAAGACTTCTAATTATTTTTCAGGGCACAAATCACATTCCATTTCCCTATATCACATAAAACATTAAACAGTGCTAAAAGCATCAGTAACAAAGAAGTGTTATAAAAGGAATTACTGATTCTATTAAGAGCTACAAAATCTTAAGGCAAAAGGGTACCTCTCCTTCGTCATACAGACGAGATCCCTTAGCAGCTAATCCTTCCTACTGTATATTTCCTTGTCTCTTTTAGCACCACGTTTTGGAAAATGAATTTGCTGTTACCTTTCCCAGCAAACTGCCAGCCTGCACTCTTATTCTAGCTTTTTCCATCCATGCTTCAGCTTAAAAAAAAAAAAAAAAGCAAAAACAAAACAATGAGTTTGTTACAGCTCCTGCGTCCCACAGCGTGCAGGTAGAGACGTTTACCAAGCTGCCCACAGCACGTGTGTGCATCACAGAAATGTCACCTCTCCCTCTTGGTGACAGCCTCAGAATTGGGCAGCACCGCAGCTTCTGGAAATGGACAGTATGGGAATCACAGAATCCCAAACTGGGTTGAAAAGGACCACAATGATCATCCAGTTCCAACCCCCTGCTATGTGCAGGGTCACAACCAGCAGACCAGGCTGCCCAGAGCCACATCCAGCCTGGCCTTGAATGCCTCCAGGAATGGGGCATCCACAGCCTCCTTGGGCAACCTGTTAATGAACGACCACAGCAGCTTCCTTCCACTATCAAGACAAAGAATGACTGAAGCAATGAGAATGGATACTACATGGATGCAACAGTGTCCAAAATAAGCAGCTCTGGTCTGTAGATCTTCTACCTACTCAAACTAGAAACACAAGGAATGTCAGTACTGGGATATATTACTGTGCGTAGGAAGTTTGCACGGGCATCACATGTCTAAAAGTGGTCACAGTAAGCACTCCAATCGCTTGTTCTTTCACCAGAGTAAATCCAAGGCAATCTCAGTCCTTACAGTATTTTCATTAAAGACTTTATTCCAAAAGCTCCATCTTATTTCTTTCTATCCCTCCTGCGTCAGTACTCTCTTCCCAGTTACAAAAGGAAGAAAGGAAACAAGTGCTGAGAACAGCAGATGAAACCTGGAAAACAACTCAGTAAAAAGTCAAAAAAAAAGATCCTCTGGACAAGGATTATTTATTGGGCCTGAACTGCAAAGCTGATAAAATACTTACAAAGAATGAATGAATCAGCTGGTGCTTTAAGAGGCAACTCCACTTATACGTACTTACAGATTTTTAAAATCATTAGCAGGATTATTTCTTTAGAGAGGCTACAACACTGCAGTAACTGGTAACACATGGGGCCTTTTCTGAATTGCTGCTCAAGGTGAGAAAACTGACGGCGTCCTGGCTTTTCCCAGTGCCTTCATCAGAACTTTACTTTCCAAGTCCAATGAATACCAGATAATTTTGTAGCCAACTTGCAACATATCAGCTTCTTAACAAAATATTATTAAACACATTTATTGCATTATTTCCTCAAAACCAGCCAGCGTTGTGGCAGGCACTGTATGAAGCCAGAGAACAAGAACGTCACGGCAGCCAGTTTGCACAATGAATGGAAACACAGCACAGCAATAAAAGCCCACTCGTTTTTCCCTTTAAGAACACAACCCTTTTTCTGGTTACAATTTGACACCTGTGTGTGTTTTGATACATGTTCCTTCACACTTGTTTTATAGGTACTTTCCAAAAGGCTTAAATAAAATAATCAAATTAAGCTGGACTATTTGTTCCTTAACACATGTTGAATAGAGCACCGGGTACAACTTAAGACAAAAATACTTAAGGGACAACACAAGCAGCAGTGTTTCCCTCTGGGAGGTCTGGCAAGAACCCACAGAAGACTATGGGAGTACCCTTGATTTTGACGAGACCAGCATCCAACCTGTAAGTAAATGAACAAAGACAGACACTCTCATCCCAGCACTGCACAGAGCTGGGATCAAGTGGCAGCAAACGCAGTGAAGCCAGCTCTGTCCTGAGACCTGGGGGCACCCAACCCCAAACCATGCAACTGGCATCAGCTGTGCAAACCTACGTTCCTCACCAGACTGAACTGCTGAGCTGGGTGCGCTGCAGGGTGAAAATTGAGAACAAATAAACAAGCAATCCTGACAAACAAAAACACAGCAAGAAGTTATGAATGAATGAAACATTGGGCTGCAGAGAGAAAATGGAAGAGGAACTCAGTCTAATCAAGAAAAGTCACAATTCTATATGAGGATTAAGCCAATCTGCAGCTTTCCGACCCTCCCTCTCCTCCCCTGTGGTTCTGGCTGCTACTTTTCCATGGTCAGCAATGCCATCAGGCTTCAAGGAACGATGGCGAGGGGAAGAAAGAAAAAAAAAAAGTTTACAACAGGCAGGGAAAAAACAGATCTCATCTCCAGCTACTCTGACAAGTACATCGAGATGGGAAAAGATGGCAAAAGAGTGAGACATGTTTGTTTCTCGCTCTTAACAGATCTATTTGTTATGAGAGAATGGAGAGGGTGGGAAAGTGGGGAGAAATGGTTACACTGTGTATGAGGAGCTGCTGTCACACAGGAAGCAGCACAGCCCAACTTCTTTCACAGCTGCACTGCGGGCCCTGAGAATCTGATCTGCAAACTGCCAAAAGCACAACTAGAAGCCCTCATCTCTGCTTCTAAACACCTCACCTCCAAGAAAACCACTCACAAATAACATGAAAGCTCAGAAGAGCTCCGACAGAGGAGTTTGGTATGAACCAAACCATTGATTTTTCAATCAAGCTATTTAAATCCAGCATTAAATATTAGAACATGAGGTTTATACCTACAGTGTTCTGTTTTCTGATTGTTTATTTTTAAAAATGTGGAGAAATTAAGAAAAAGAAATGGGCCATACAGCTGCTGTGTGAGATCACGAAATAGCACTCATGGAACAAGCACTGGGAAACAGATCCCGAAAGGAAGCATTCAAAGCCTGGAACAGGATGGAAAAGTATAAGCCAAAGTAAATTAATTCAAATCTTATTTCTATTCCACGTATCCAATCTGTATAAAGCTCTCCAAACAATGTTCTGAACTATTAGAAACTAAAATGAGATTCGATCCTAAGGAACTCGAAAGCAACTACGTTGAGAGCAAACAATCTGCACCTGCTTATAATACGTCTTCAATTAGTTATTTAGTTACCTACACTTAAAATAGCCCGCACTCCAACAGTTTCACATTTCTAGAGATGTGAACACGCACTGACAGCCCAGCTATTCTTCGTTACGGAGACACAATGGGCAGACTTGTTTCTCTCCCAGCTGCAGCCCCTGATGAAGCGTACATCACAGCACCAAGAACAACGCCACAGCCATCGTGGCCAGGCTGCAAGTTGCCTTTTGCCCATACAGAGGTATTTCAGAAACCTGTCAGCCAAAATCACAGAGTAATGGTGAAGTATTCCTCTTTCACTAAGAATCAAAGCAAGCCTCTGGCTTTCTTCCATGCAAAACGTGGTACATCCCACCAAGAAATCATCCATCCCTTTTAAAAAAGTATATTTTAACCACCTAAGATAGAAAGAATGATAATTTATGTTGAGTCAGAAAGCATGTGAATATTAATGATGGGGAACGATGAAGAACATAAATGGCTTCCATTCTCACGCTGAAAAACAAGTACCTGCAAATTAATGTTAAAGGCAACCGGTCTATAAAGCAGCCATGTTTCCATGCCAACTGATCACAGAAATACACATAATTCAACAAAAAATGAATAACCTACCAAACAAGAAAATAAAAAATAAAAAAAAAAAAAAAGAAAGCAGAAGTGCTGGAAATCAAGATTCTGACCATACCCAACTATTTTACAAGAATAGCAAGAAACACAACAAAGGATGCAATTTAAGACATGAATGGTATACAGCTAATGGCACTTCATCATTACAATACTTGTAAAAGCTGTCATTCTCAAGTCAACAAGAAAAACAGGATACAGAACACCTCTATTAGGAAGGAGGGAACACTCACACAATAGCAGCAATTCTTACCGAGGTTTCACAGTTGGTAGACATGAAAGCCAAGTTACTATTCAGTGCACATCCTTCATTAGGATTTTATTTTCTGTCTTCATCGAAGGTCTTGCTTTTTGTTCCCTATTCATACCAAGTCACACTGGGGTTCTGCAATCAGGCAGCAGAGCTGCTTGTAGAGCAAGGCAGTTTGCTGCGTTCCTTGCTAAATCAGGAGGTTGGGAACAAACACCCATCTGCACACAAGCTGCTTGCAGAACGATGCACACACACCTGATGTAATTAGAAGTGCTTATGCATATTAACATATATGGCTTCACAACTGATAAAAAAAGATGCTACTGCTTTCTGTGCTACAGCAAAGATAAGTTTGATGTTCACACAGGAAATTAAGGTACACATACTCCACACGAATATGCACACACGTGTATAGATGTGGAATAAGCAGATTTATTTTATGCAGGGAGGCTGAGAAATGTGAAATAGAAAAGAATGCTACATGTCTAAATACAGCCTGTTCCAAGATACTGATGCTTACAGCCAATAAAACCAGCAGTTCAAGTAGTTGCTCTTTACAGTGCAGAGAAATAAATAACCTCCAACTGAAAGGTCCATAAAACCCATGTTCTACGTGAACACAAACTGAAAATGGCACAGCAGATTTGTTTCTTAGTATGTCTTCATTTTAATCAAGTAAGCAACAGTGCTTTTCTTCCCATATAGTTCCTGAAAACATATTAAAAGGTATTACAGGTTTAGAACTGATGAAAAATTACAGTCACAGAACTGGAAATCCCACCAGCAGCACATTTCAGAGCATTTGCATTTTACTGTTTTGCTGCACTTAGCGTGAGAATGGAACATTACAGGATTACAGGAACATTACATTACTGATCCTACTGACTTCATCCTGATGTGAACGTACAGATTACTTGACAGCAGGCCTACACACTGCTTGGAAAAATGCAGTTTACGTACAATGAAATCTAGGTTCATTTACTGGCTACAGTGCATGTAAGGACCTCAGCAACATCAAGGAATGAAGGGGAATAATTACATGGCTGTGTCTGAGCCCATCCATACAGCATGAAAAATCAGTTCACCAGTGACCTTCTTGTGCCAATTCAAATCTCAGCAAAAATGGAATTTTTAGAAGTGAAAGCTGCTTGCCACACTTTTGACTAAGTATCAGTAATGAAAAGCCACGTGCCCTCCTATAAAGAGATCGCCACTAAAGGTGAAAAGACACTGTGGTAGGAAAGCACTAACCCGAAAAGCTCCTAAGTCACTAAGATGATTTTCAGTAAGAACAACATTTATACAGCAGCCCGAGAAACCACAGACTAAACATAAAGCATCTCTGAAATTCTCTAAGTCTCTGACTACACTACTGAAGCTCAAGAATGACCATTCACCTGGCTAGAAAGGTACTGGTGCGCATGGCTCCTCATGCAGAAAAGCACTACTTTGAGGCAGCACACACTGCATTCTTCTTGGAGAATCAAAAGTAAAAGAAATGACGACGACACGTGCTCAGAGCAGACAACTGCACACCAGCTCCCTGCTGCCATGTTTCAGAAGGAGCAGGGGTGGCAAAACCATCAACAAAGCAATGACTGTGAGAGCAAACAGCAACGCTTCCACGTTCAGCAATAGCTGCCGCCCAGCCTTGGACAGCAGTCTGTTTATCCAAAGGAACGGAAGAATGCTGCCCTCAACTTGCCCATTATCCCACAGCAAAGGTATTGTGGGAATGTTAACTTTCACCTGGCTGACTTCCAGATGCCGGCAGGAAAAAACGCCCTTTTCAAATTTTAGCCAACTGAAGAATACTCTGCATTTTTTACATTTTCCAGTTATTCCAAGCTATGTATAAACACAGGCATTGAACGAGATCCATAGAAAATGTATGTAATAACATAGCCGACTGCCCTGCGAAAGACTGAATCAAGGAGTCTCTGGTCCAAACCAAGCAGCCAGTATTGTGTTTCACCAGCCACAACAGCGTTTCAAAAAGCCAGCACATTTCCAGAACAGCAGAAATGTCTGCCCCGTCCGTAAGAGCTCTTACTGGACAGAGCAGGTAGGAATTGAGAAGGAGCTGTGGTGATTTGAGCAACGTGGTGCAGTGTGGTGGTGCAAAACAAACCTGTCACCACGTGATGAAGATGCCGTCTGAAGCCAGCATTCTGCCACACAATTAACGAGGGGAAATTCATCTCACTTACGTACGTAACGTCTGAACAGGCCCCAGCACAGAAACTGCAGCACAGCAACTGTGCAGACTGGGGAAGACCCCAGAAGACAACTTGCAAAAATCCCCTCTCTGTGTTAAACAGCAGGCGTTTCTCTTGCTCTTTTCCATCTGGCACTTCAAGGAGCTGTCTTTACTTAACAGTCGTCTTGAAGTTTTTAATAGTCACACAATGTGCAAACTCAAACCGAAAGGAATTATCCCATAGCACTTCTCTTCCAAAGATCAGCTGTTAAGCACAAATAGCTCACAGCCGTGCCCGCACTCCAAGCCTCCGTATCTCAGTGCTACACGAGGATGAGGAGCGCTCAGTGCACTGTGTGGAGCTGCAGCACCCACCGGTATTTTTGGCTGTCTCTTTCTGTAAAGATAATTGATGAACTAAAACTTCCCAATTCAAATACACAAGAAGTGCTTTACTAGTGAAAAGAACATTTTTATTTGACAAAAAAAACCGCCCTCCAATCACAGCAGAATATTTTGGACAACTGAGCCCAGTCAAGCTCTGGGCTGTATATTCCTCAGTGCATTTACTTTAATTCAGTTCTCAACTGAAAAGATGCTGCCTCACCTCCCAAACCATTTACTTGTGCTAAAACAACAATGCCTATCAAGCACAAGTTCAGAGCACTATTACTAAGAGAATCCTGCTGGAATGTGCTGCTTTCACAAGAAGATGAGGCACAGAAGTGCAAGAAGAGCACCAGGACCAAGCAGGTCATTCTGCTCTCCTTGCTCAATGTGCTAAGCACTGTTTTTTACTTCCTTCTTTCAATTCTCCAGGCACTAATTTGACCCAACTTCCCCTGGAAGTCAGCAAGTCCATGTTTTATTACTTCAGTACTCACCTAAGATTTCTAGAACCAAAAGAGGGGAAGAAAAAAAAAAAAAAAAAAAAAAAAAAGAGAAGGGCTTTAAAAGGTAATTTCAGTTCCCATGTTAGTCATTAACTTCCTAATAAACAGAATCACAAGAATGGCCTGGGTTGAAAAGGACCACAATGATCATCCAGTTCCAACCCCCTGCTATGTGCAGGGTCACCAACCAGCAGACCAGGCTGCCCAGAGCCACATCCAGCCTGGCCTTGAATGCCTCCAGGGATGGGGCATCCACAACCTCCTTGGCAACCTGTTCCAGATTGCTCACCACCCTCTGGGTGAAAAACTTCCTCCTAATATCTGACCTAAACCTCCCCTGTCTCAGTTTAAGACCATTCTCCCTTGTCCTATCTCTATCCATAAATAGGAGCTTCAAGTTCCTCACACAGATGTACAAATCCCACACAGAACATCCCATTAGAACACCAAAGCACACATGACAACACAGACGCCTCAATATACAGCAATTGCAGAGTATCACATTCTGGTTCAGCTTCTCCAATTCCTAAATCCCTTAATGCAAATACGAAAGAAGCAGTTTACACTTAAACAAGAGTTCAAACAGCAATGTGCCAGCTTAACAAACCTGACTGAAAATTGTACTTCATTAAATGGGAGCAGTTTCCCAGGTATCACAAAGTGTGTTCACAGACTGCTGCTTTCACTATGCATTTCTGTGATCAAAGAAATCTAAGGTATGACAGAGGAGCCTATTTACTATTTATAAAAATAATCCATTTAATGCTCATTTTGAATTAGTCTTCTAAAATGTAAACTAATCTTCACTAATTCTCTTTGATAGTCTGAGAGCTGCATCGTTCTCGAGGTCCTTTTCTTTTTTTAACCTGCACAAACAAACAACCCACCCTCATTTCAATAGCTGCTAGAACTGCACAGGCCACAATTTGAAAACTACATCATTTCTACACAATAGTGTCCTTCAGAGAGCCAAAAGTAAACTTCATTTTCTATTTCTTGATTTTTTTTCCTTTTAGAACATAAGCATTGATTTTGTCAGAGTATTTTTTTTATGAAGCTGCAAAGCTCAGGAAAAAAAAAATAAATCAAAAAACCAACAAGCCTAAGAACAAGTCCCAAGTGAAGACAGAAGCAAAATTATAGAAAGAAATGCAGAACAAAATAGCAGAACTCACTTTAGGTTCTAAAATACCACCTCAATGTAATACACTTCAGTCACAGCTCTAGGAAAGTGAGATTCATGACTTCAGAGAGTTCTCATCATCTTAATTCTCCCATCTAACAGACAGAACTTGTTCCTCAATTGCGGATACTGAGCCAAAGCAACCCCTAGACAGATTTCTAGCACCAGGGTTATGCTACAGTAGCACTGGCTTAGCACACAGGTAACAGCTAGGAGCCCCTGGATTTGTCAACTCACTCCAGTTCCCTTCGATGTCAATTGGAAGGAGAATGACTCAACATCCTGCAGAATCAGAAATCAAAATCTGTGAGGAAAAGAGAAGTTGTGCCTGCAACATAATGTTCTCCAAATTCCTACTTAAAACCCCTTTTTATTGCTCGCTCTCACTGCTGAATGCATAATATCAGATTTGAATTTTAGATGGCTGCAGGGTGGTCATGAGATAAATACCAAGCACATTTGTCTGCCTCTGTATTTACGGTAAGAAGGAAAGTCAGCTGGACTCAAGGACTCAAAACATGAAGCCTTTTGAACGTGGTAAGAGAAAGCCCTGAACAGAGGGCTGCCAAATACAAACAACATACACAACTGAACCCGAAAGGCAACGCATTGTGAAACCCTTTCAAAACCACACAACACTATGGGAATTAAGTAAACTTCAAACTCCCCTGCAATACCCTCATCATAGCTAATTTGTGATTTCCTGTACTCGCAGCACTAACAGCACAATGGAGCCTCTATTGTGAGCCTCCTCCCACAAGCCTTTAAAAAAATGCAAGACATTCTTTTTATCTAGACTGGCGTGGCTAAATACATCCAGCTCTGTGCAGATAAAGCAACATCTAAAAAAATAAGCTTTTTTTCTTCTAGAAAAAAATAAAAAAAACAGCAATCTGATGTCAATTTGTGCTGACTGCAGAGATCAGAAGAGTGGAGCTTTGGCAGCTGCATTGCTGACCAGCAGCCTCGCGTAGGGCAGATGCAGGAAGCTGCTTTAGTTGTAGGGTAAGGAGAAAAGGTTCCTCAGAGAAGTATCTGCAAATCCAACGCAATTTTAACAGGTGTCAGCAATCTCATCAGAGCTGAAAAACAAAAACCCACAAAGATTCGGCAGACCCAATGAATGAAGTGACCACAGTACTAGCTACAAATGTTGACTGAGGGTGAAGGCAGCAAGTCCTGTAGGTGCAAATAATCAAGTATATTGAGGTACAGGAAATGAGTACTGCATTTTTTCATCTTAAAGCACCCCAAAATTGAATGCAAACAAACTACTTCCCACACCAAAATCCTGTAGCAGAAATGTATGGCTGAAAAGTTGGCACAAGGTATTTTAAAAAGGATCTCCATTACAGAGGAGAATACAGTGAGGATGTAAAAATCAAACATAAAATGCTGCAGTGCGTTTGGTCAGCACCTTCAGGACCTTCCTTACCCCAAAACAGCACATTATGAGAAAGGCGTCGCAGCCTGCATGAGAACTCACACACACAGCACAACTACTGAGGATTGCTTCTCTCAGTAATGCTGATTACATGAACGGGAAAATCAACTACATGAGCAAGGCCTTGATACACATTAATACTACTCAGTGGAGCAGCAGACACACATTAAGATGGTTGGTAGACCACAAATGTGAAAACGCTCATTATCCGGTCGAAAATAAACAGCTTAACATATTTACTACAACACATTAAAGAGAAAAAATATTTAAATACCAGTTTAAGAGTCTGGAGACTGGCTTGTGGTTATCTCTGCTAAACATTTCAGTCCTGCATGACTCTGCAAAGACTGAAGCTACGTACTCAGCAAGAGACAAACTAGCTGCAGCCATCTGATGAAATCTGACAAGGATTTGATTCACGATCCTTGAGGTCCCTTCCAACCCTGGCCACTCTGTGACACATTGAGGAATTTTGACGAAGAGCTTCACACCAGTATCTGCTAAGCCAGGCATTTTCTTTACAGGACTGAGGATGCCCAGCTGCAAATACACAAGAAGCAGAGAGAATTTTGGACAGTTTGGCTTTAAGTACGGGCTAAAAATTGAGTCTAAAAATTCAGGTTAGGGTAAAATTCCCACAGAAGCCAATAGGAACTCTGTGGTTGGAGACTAAAGGTAGCGGGATCTGCAGAACAGCGAAGCCCCAGCCAGCTGTCAGCCCTGCGGCGCTGCCTGACTGCGTGGATGACTAACAGCTGATGGGACGGCGAGCCCTCCCCGCAGCCTCCTGCAGTCAGCCCAGCAGGAATAGGAGCAGGCACCTCTATACAGCTCCCTTCTGCCCGCTTCTGACTAAGCCAGGAGCTGTAGGAACAGCCTGCAGAGGGAGAAAAGGCAGAAATACCCTGCAGCGCTGCTTCTCGCCTGGCTTTCTTCTCTCTCCCTCACACAGTGGCTGGGCGTGATGCAGGATAGCACTATTCCTCTGCTTGGCCACATACAGGCTCTCCTGCGTAAGAAAGGAATACAGGTCAATAGGAATGCAGCAGGGAGAGTCTTGGAGGGTTACATCTGTTGCTGCCATCAAACAGTAGTCACAGGCTAATTGCTACTGATGATATTTTGGAGGACAGGGAGAGAGGGACAACCCCTCATATGGCAGCAGGAACAGTCAGCCTGGCTTCCTAAGGCTCCAACATGAGCAGAACAGAAAGCAGAACTGCTCTCTGGCTGCCCCCAGAACTCACCTGTCCTAAGACACTGCTCCTTTACCTACACTGAGTTGGTTCTGACTGCCCAAAGTAGATGAGATGGGGCCCTGCATCCTTCTTGCACAAGATCACACACGCAGAGCACTGGGCTGTGATTTCCCAGCCACTGACGTTTCTCACTTTGGGAGGTCAGATGCCAATCCAGCACAGAAGCTGGCAAAAGCTGCACTTCAGGGGCAGCAGAATAATTCTGCTCCTGCCGTGTTCCACAGGGCAGCGTGACAATGAATGGCTGAGCTCCCTCCAGGTGCCCCCACAGCCCATGTTGTGGGGTATGCCACATATGACAGTGCAAGACACAACCTATGAACAAATACTGGGACTGTTCAGGAAAGCAGCACAGGGCACATTCAGTAGTAAGAAAACACAGACTGTACACAGGGATCTGAATTGTGGCTCAGGTCACAAGTGGCAGATGTTTCCCTGCTTCCTTCCTTGCTGTGGGGTGGGATCAGAGCTCCCCTGACGGGACTGAAAGGAGAGGAAGGCAGCTCTGAATTTGGACACACACAGAGTCAGACAGCATGAACAGCTTCCATTCCAGACTTACATAACTCAGCTGGTGGTGACACAACTCGCTGAAAGTTATTTGGGCACAGATATGGGACATCCACTGACCTGTAAAAGGAACTATTAAGATATGCCTTAAAGTACCTAACGTAAAGCAAAATTACATAATCACATTACCTCGTGTTTTAATACTGAATGCTTTTACATGTGACAGAAATAAAAGCTTTCTGTTATTAAAAAAAAAAAAACCCTCAAGTTTGTAAGTACTGCCTGCAGCCCCATGCTTGCTTTTTGTGTTTTCTTGAGCAAGTCCCTCCTGGCTGACTAGTGGCAGGTGCACTGCAAGGAAGTCCCTCCAAAGCCACCTGAAAAAAGGGAAGAAGAATAGAAGATAAAAATACAGGGATGAGCAGCGATCATCTAAAATATACACCAATGTGATTTCTTTCTACAGGGAATTCAGCTTTAACTGGAGATTTTTCTGCAGGCAGCAGCTATGAGAGGCACAAATTAGATGAGCCCTGGGACTGCCTCAGACTCCTGGAGGAAGCAGATACAGTCTCTGGTTGGGCTGATCCCTGGGGAAGACAGGCTGAGGCGTGCTGCATGCTGGGAGAGATCTGATCCCAATCACAGCTCGGGGATCCCAGCACCTCCCAGGACTGGATGCTCCCAGACAGATGCTGGGCAACTGGAAACATTTGTTATAGATTTGGCTGTATTGAGTGTTTGCTGTCTTCTCTTGATCGCACAAAAGTTGAAATGAATCATCACCTTTGCTGTTAGGGCAGCTGGGAAGAAAGACGTAAAAGCACAGCTGGGAACTCCTGCCTTCCAAAACTGTAAATCCTGTGCTGTCTGGGTGTGAAGAAGTGTGTGTGGCAGAGGAACTGAAGTAGAACGGCCATGTAGTACAACTTTTATCCTCACCTTAAATTTTAGGGCACGTATTAAATGTGTAATTCCACCTCCCCTCCCTCACTAAATAAATAATTATGGGGCCAGAAGGTTGGGGAGCCTCAGCTGAGGCTGCTACGCTGCGATTTGAGAGCTTGACACATGCTGCACAGTATCACCTCATCAACGTTCCCAGCTGGCCTGGGAGGCAAAAACCTAAATATGACTCTTAGAGGCAAGTCTACCACACATACAGCTGCCCTGCTTGGGTACATTTCAAGGAACAGCTATTACAAATTCATCGTGGGTGCTGAGAGACAACATGGCCAAGAGCAATTGTAGTCCAAAGTATTTGCATGGCTTTGAATAAGAGCTGGATTACACATAAGCAAATTAAAAATCACATTGCTTCTCAGGAGTTTTTACTCAAAGACATTTAAATCCGTGTCTTTGCACACACTTATCGCTGCCCAAACTATTTACTTGCTAAGAAGGCAACTCTTTCATTCTTAGTCCATTGAAGCAAATGTCAGTTTTGTCCCCAAAAAGCACTCCCCTGCACAGACACCCTACTGTAGTAGAGGCCCTCTAATTGCTAAGGAGGGACAGACATTATGCCTCAGAACAGGGGCAAGCATCCCGCTGTATCTGTACGATGACGCTCCACAGGATCCAGCCCAGCCCTCATCGCCAGGATCACACTTCTGGCTGAGCACTGCGACCACACTGCAATAAAACTCCAACTCTTAGGAACAGGGAATTGAAGCAAATTGAAGCACCGCGCATTTTTAACAAAGAGCAGATGCCATTTATCTCTATGATACAGAAGGACGAGTCAAGAGCTAACCGAGCTGACAAACGTAAGGACACTTGTAATTTGTTTTGTCACGCTATCAGGAGCTCCACACGATGATAAAGCATCACAGGGCCACAATATTTACGATGACGAGCTCCGTACAAGCAGTGCTTTGTGTGCTCAATGGCTGCATGCTCCAGCTCCTCCGTGACTACGTCTGACGACGCTGAACTGAAACATTCACAAAGGTGATTGTAGTGGTTTCATTTCCCAACAGTGCTTCCATTGACTGAACTCCTCTGCTGAGCGTGACTAAAGCAATTCTTGGGGCTGTTACTCTATTTCCAATTCAGTCATTAGATAACGCACCGCCTGATGGAGAAATATTGAACCTACAGTATTTTGGGAGGGGAGGGGCTGCTGTTTACATCAGGGCAGAAACTGCACCGCTCGCACTGCACCAATTGATGCCACCAAACAAACACAAACTCCGTCCACCTCCCCAGCATTATTCTGCATTAACAATGATCCAAACAAGGCAACAGCTCAACTCCTCAATTTCCCCTTTCTATCTGCTTATGCCTCGCATCACAAATCCCAAATTCTCAGCCTAGAGAGCCGGGGGGCAGGCTGAGGGGCTGCCTGTTTCATTTGGTTCTGAAATACAGCAGCGAACTGCAGCTGGACCAAGTATTCTGTCTCCAGACCTCTCTCCCAGTGGCAAACGTGCTAACAGACTAAATTGGTTACCATCCACCAAATGTTACAGAACTCAAATACTGAAACCCAGCTGTCCCTGGGGGGGGGGGAAGGAGAGGGAGGGGGGGAGTCAATAAAGAGCAGCATTAGGAAACAGACTGAAGTTAGCAGTTTTGGTTGCTATTTCACATGCTTATTTCAACAACACACAGCTAAAAATAGATAAAACAGATAAGAATACAGAACAAAGAGATGCACTGGACAATTATCTTCCTGCCAGCACGGTCTACTCAATAACAGGCTTCTTAACCCTTTTTATTTACAAAGAACACGGATTTTAAAACGACGACAAATAAGCTTTTGACTTAGAACAGAAATTATTTCAACACAAATTTTATTTTTCTTTGTGCTTTCTTGTTCCCTCCCCGCAGGGACACAATGGGGAGATTGAAGGTATTTTAATAAGGCACCAGGCTCTTTGCCATGGGGCCGGAATGCGAAATGAGACCATTCCCACCTCGTAAGGCCCTGGAGATGGAACGGATGCGTTGAAAACACACGCACACACCACAAATATCAGAGCCCGTTTCAATTCCGTGGGCAAAAAGTACACATTGGGCGCAGTTTATTAGGCCTCGTTATTTCCAGCGAGGCCGGGGGGGTGATTATCTCGAGCTGCTCCACCGCAGCCCCAAAGCAAACACCGCTCCAGATAAGGGCAGCGGTTATGAAAACGTTCGATTGTTTCATTCCAGCTACAACAGGTGAAGCGGCGCGGGCTGCCGCGACTCAGCGCCTGGAGTTCGGCGTTTTAAGAAGGAAACAAAGCGGCGCAGCGGAGCGGGCGGTAAACAAGCACCGCAGCCCGCCTTCGCCATCAAAGCGGCGGTGTTTATAAACAGCCCGACGTCGTGCGCGGCGGGCAGACACGCGGCCGATTCCCCCCTCCAAGAAGCGAAACCCAGGGCGGCCCCGCAGCGCCGCGTCACCCCGCGGCCGCGCACCGCCCGGAGCGCCGCCAGCAGCGCGGGCCGATGGGGGGGGCGGGGACGGGGGCGGCGGGCCGTGCCGTGCCGTGCTCCGCACCGCGCACTTTCGGCCGCTTCCAAACTTCCTGCTCCGGTCCCCAACCCGACGCGTTCATTCTGATTTTGGTGCCTCCAACCGTAACGGTAACGCTAACAGATTTCAGCCCCGCTCGCTGGACGTTCGCACGCCGCGCCGCCGCCTGCCCGCTCCCCGCACGCACAAAGCCCGCGGGCCGCTCGCACCCCCCCGGCTCCATCGCGCCCCGCCGGCTCCACCGCCCCCGCCGCCTGCAGGCCGGGCGGCGCGGCGCGACGCAAGCTCGTTACCTAGCGGCAAGCCCTTGTTCAGCAAGTGCGAGCTTCCCATTGAAGCGTCGGGGCCGCGGGGAGGGAGCCGGGCTGGGCTCGGCCGCTCCGCAACGGCCGCGCTGCCGGGGGAAGCGGGCGCCGCCGCGGCATATGGCGGCCGCTCCGTGGGCGCCCCTGAACTGAGGCGCCTCGACGCGCGCCCGCGCGCATGCCCTCCCCGTGCGCGTCCCCCCGCCGATCGCCGCCGCGCGCACGCGCACTCCCGCCCGCCCGGCTTCGGGGAGCGGCCGCCGCTCGCCGCTGACACGGCCGCCGCCGCGGGCGGGGCTTCCGCGCCTCGATCTCGTGGTACCAGGAGGGGAGGAGGGGTGGAAGAGAGCGGGGCGGGAGCTGCGGGCCGGCTTCGTTGGAGCGGCCGGACCCCAGGAACCTCCCTTAAAATCCTTTAAACTTTCACAAAGTTAAGGCTGTACGCGGTCGTGCTGCGTGCGGCTTTAAGACTCGCTGCTTCTGCATTGACGCTCGCTGTGCTCAGTGTTGGCACTCATCGTGTCCCCACAAGATCACGTCTTCCTGTTTTGTGCACTTTTTCTCCTCCGCAAATACTATAGGCCCCCAAGTGCTGCCTATCGTGCAGCCCCGCTCACTGCGCTCCCCCAGCCATCCCCTGCACACACCGGGAGCCTCTGAGCTCCGACAACTTCAAAAAAAGGCTTGTTTTTGTTTATTTCAATGGCACTCTCGCATACAATGCCCTCACTCCAAGACCCCTCACAAAAAAAAAAAAAAGGGAGGGGAGTTCTCGCCGAATATAAGCTCGTAAATTGCTCTATTCATTCTAAGAAGCCATTACTTATCGTCATTATTAGCGGCGGTGTTTTTTCACCTTCTCCCATCACAGCGGCCACCGCACGGGGCTCTCTCAAGAGCCGCCTAAAACGGCGGCGGCGGCGGACGCAAAACAAAGTCACGGCGGCGCCCCGCGGGTGGCTCAGCTGACGGCAGCTCCGCCCCGCCCCGCCCGGCGCGGGGTCATGGCGGCAGCGCGGGGCGCTCCTCTCTCAGTGCCGGGCCCGGCCTCTCCAGTTCGCTCGGTGACGGCGGAACGGCACTTTTGCTACGGTGCTGCGGCCGAGAAAAGGGCGGGCTCAGCCTGCTCGTGGTGGCAGCAGCGCTGAGCAGCCCGGCCCCCAGCGCGACTCGGCGCGCCTTCAGCCACTGACTGACTGACTGACTTCTTCCACAGGAAGCGGCTCGCGCTGCGCGGTGCCTCTGCGCCTCGCTCTGAGGCAGCACCCAGCCAAGCACCTCGTGTGTAAATAAACACGTTTGGATTCAGTCGCTTTGAAGTGGCGAACCGCTTTATTGACGTCTTAGATGTTAGCAAATAGATAGATATATATATATATAAAGTATAAAGTATAGAAAATGGCACCTATCGAGCCCTCAGAAAATATGGATGTGGAAGTACCTCGGGGAAAAAGTACCTCTGTGAAAAGCAAACAGCAAAAACGAAGACTGAGAACTGGAATGAGAGCTTAGTTCCGTTTTTACAGAGCAGCAGGGCAGGCAGGGACCCCTCCTCAGAGGGGCACGGGGGGGGCACGTGCTCAGCGCTGAAGGCGGAGGGAGGGAGTGTGGCAGCAATATTGTGACAGGGGGAGTGCTCCGAGCGGGGACACGTTGGCATGGGGAACAGATGGAGTATTCAGTAACAGGAGGTTATTAATACTGCAGCTTGGGATTCTCTATGCTGCTTCATGAAGGGACTCATATGCTTGCTCTTTTTCTTTCCTGGCTGCACGCAGACCTAAACGCACGCTGTGTAGGTAATGTCGTGCTTGCTTCCCTCCCTCCGTGCACATCACAGATCTGTGTTTCCTGGGAAAACACAGGGGGCTGGATCCTCAGTAAGTGGCCAACTGTGTTCCTTTCAATAGCACTACGCTGACCTGCACCTGCTGGAGCAGAGGGTTATCTGACCCCGGCTCTGAGCCCTGAGGTCTCTCCTCCTGCTCACAGACAGCTGCTGAGGGCACCTGCTCCCGAGGATACGCTATGAAGGCTCAGGGTGTTAAACAAAATAACTGAGGAGTGGCTGTTAAGAACACGATGCAATGCTGTTTCTGACTGAGAAAACAAAGCTTCTCCTTCTCCCCTCCATAACTCCCAGTTACAGACTGGGTCTGAGAAAATCCAGGGGCAGTGCAGCTGACTCCAGTTACCCCCACCCATTTTGTTTTCAGACTCGCTCTGGGTCATAAAACAGTCAGTTGTCTTCACATCTTTCAGACTATGATTTGTACAGCTACAACGTAAGTAAATCTTCCGCAGAACATAACAGAATTCCCATCCTCTTATCACATTCGGGCTGTTGCTGTGGCTTTTAACAGCAGTGTTACACAGCTGAGAGGCTTCTGTGCTTTGCAGTAAGAATTATGGCGTTTTTCAAAGCCCCCAAATGGTTTCTTGGCTTCTTAAGAGTCAGCTGGAGGAACACATATGCTAAAGAGTAGATACATTGTTTTAAGTGTATCTTTAACAGCCATATGTAAAATTTAAGGGCAAGTTTGATTCCCCTCAGAATCTGCAACCATAAGGGCGTGACCTTGGGCTTTCACAAATTAGATACATTAGGGTATGGTATCCTTAGCAGATGTGACTTTGAAGATAGTGAAAGAGGAAGTTTTACTGTTGAACTAAGCGTGAGCCAAGACATTGCCGTGTGCTTTCTAAAGTGAATAATGAGATTTGACAGTGTTCTTACATCCAGATACTGAGATTGTGTACTTACAGATGTTCCTTAGTTTGCCATAGGTATGTGTGCTTTCACTTCATCATCGAACATGCATCATTCATGTGGATGCTCATTGTAACAGTTCTTAAAACCATCATTTTAAAACCTTTGCGTATTTTTAATCAGAATGTAAGGTTATGTTTCAAAGGAAGATTTCCTAGCTTTTGTCAGTAGTAAATCTTTCAGATGATATTAGGAGACCCTGAAAGGGATTTATGTCAGAAGAAAAGAATGGTTGAATAAAGCAGCCTCAGCATTTCAACTTTATCTTAAAAGCACATCTTTAAAATGCGTACTCAAAATAAGTCAATGCAATTTATTTATAATCTGGAAAGACTTTGTTTGGATATAAATATTTCCTTAATTCTCTCACTGAGATCCTGAAAAACATTTGCTAATAAATCACACATGTACAGATCAGTCTCTTTCATTTTGCAACTGCACAGCAATTGCATGTTCTAATTAGAGCTGCCTTTGTTTTTTTTTTAAAGTACTTCGTCTGTGTGAAACTCCCCTCTGTAAGAAGTTAATACTTTCTGGTTGATGTGAAAGAGAAAGGCCATTCTGGAGAAACATTTTTAGCAGGTTCTGAGGGGAAAATGGAAAAAAAGAATAATTGACAAAAGGAAGACATTTAATCTTTAAGAAATGGTGCTCATCACAAGGATGAAATAAAATAGAGGACCTTCATCTGCTGTAAAAAAGAAGGTTTACCAAAGGATCAAAGTAGTAGATTAAAGTTCCACTTAATGAACAAGAAGTTCAGCTGTGTCAAACATTCAGAGTCAGTTCTGAAATGCCAAACGTGCACTGCTCCCTTCTCAAAATGGAATGGCTATACTAGCTCAATCCTGGAAATAACAGCCATACAAAAGTGAAAAACCTTGCAGTGTGCTGAATGAGAGGAAGAATAACTTCCCTTCAAACCAGCAAACACAAAAAACCTCTCTCCTCTGATGTTATCTGTATTAAGTGACTAAGGGATTTTCTTCTTGATCTCACCCTCTTCATGTAAGTGCTAAAAACACAAGAACTGGGGTGGAATTAAATCCTCTGCATTTTCTGGTTATCATGAAATGAGAGCTATCATTTTCCACCTAGTCAAGAGGAGTTAACAGACCATTTCCAGGAAGGTCTGTGTTCTGGCTGAAGAGAAAAAGAAGATCGAGATGAACAGCAGAAGAAACCTATCGAGAACCATTAGTGGATGTCAGCCATTGTCCATCTGTTCACAATGGAATCTGTCCAGACCTGAAGGAACAACTGCAACCTGCCCCATATGGCTCACTCCCTTCTGTGCTGGCAGGGCTGCTTTGGGGATTTGACATTGTTCGAGGTAAAGGAGAAGCAGCACAATCTGTGCTCCTAGGAACGAACAGTCAATTAACATCACAGAACAAACAGTGCTTGTAACCCACGGGGAGGTTTTCTCCTCACCTGCCTGAAATGTTGGAGCTTGTTCAAACTGTGTAAGTTGCAGAGATCCTATGCTGAGTCTCCTTATTTCAGTGAAATCTTTAAAAATTAGTTACCAGCAAAATTCTGCAGGCAGTGGGGAGCCCACCAACCAGACCCTCAATCACCAATGCAGCTACCTCCAAAGGTGTTCAAAAAAGCACTCGGACAGGATACATTACACTGAATGTTCAATTATAGTTCCAGTACAATACACTTCCATCATAACGAACTAGAATAACATTCTGCACTTAGTTCTACATAACTGGATTGTAGCAAGCTACAGCTGAGTGGTAATTTGCTTCTCAAGTCTTAAATCAGGAAGCAAGGTAATATTTTCAGCGTGACAGAGGGCAGTAGGCTCAGGCCCATCCACAGTAGCTATGACATCCAAATTTCTCTTTAAAATTGTACTATTAAATTGTGCTATCCTCTTTAAAACTGCGCTATACTACCTTCTGTGGTGCTAGATTCTGCACACAAAGACACAGCAAGTGAAGTGACAGACGTATCCAAGCCAACTGCACGGATCAAAAAACTGCAAGTCTGTAATACATTTGATAACCTACTTGATGGGACTAATTCTGCAGGTAATATGAACAATAATTACCTGTCCAGAAGCCTAAGCACAGCCAGTAGATGTCCCGAGTGAACTTCCCATTGTGATACATCTTCAGCAATGTACAAGGAGAACATTCACCCTCACTGACTGAAGGGCACAGTGACGCCATTTTCAGAAGAAAGCAGAGAGATGCTCAGGCTGGAGGCTCTATCTCTATGCTGCTCAGGCTTTGAAACCATGAGCAGCTAAGATTTGCCAGCATTACTTCAAACCTGAGGCAATTTTCTGCTCAGAAGTGGGATTTACTATTTTGAGCCTGGCACAAGGCTAAAAGCAGCCGTAGGTGGCACCTTTAAAAATGCTGTACATACAGACCAATTTGGACTGGCAGTAAGCTAGCGGTCTGTGCTGTAATCTAATTTGCACTGTGCTACGCTCTACCTTTTCTTTGGTTCCCTTATAGCACATTTTAGATCTTGCTTTTGTGAAAGCTACACAATAAGTAGCCAGAAAAAAAAGCTATCGTTGGATCAGAGATTATTTCAAAATTGTCAGGCAATTATATTCACACTTACAAACATTACTCGGTCATTAAGCGGTGTAGAAAATATCATACCATCCTCTTTGAAACACACTGCGAAACTGGAGACCCCAGCAAAAATAATTTTTAAAAAGGTATGAAAGAAAAACAACATCTCACCGAGTATTTATCTGCAGATGTTTCTCTCAAACTAACCCAGAGGACAATGCATCTGAAAAACCTGGAAAGATCCAAAAGGATGCAAAAAACAAAGCAGCAATCAGTGAAAAAGTCACTTTGCAGTCACGGACCTTGAATGTGGCAATATAGGAGAATTACAGACATTTCTGACACCGAAGCGAACACTCCTGCTCTATCAAATTCACTTGGGATGATTACAAGTTATTAGACTTAAATTTCCTCCTCTTCCAGACTGAGGCTCTCAGCTTTGTACCCAGTTTAACGCTGCATTACCAGCACTCCACTATCAGCCAACAGTAAGATAAGAGAATGGTTCATTAGTGAGAAAAGTGACCTCGAGTGAGTCATCACACCCATGCCTCAAACACACATCTCCCCGCAGCGCCTTTGCTTCCACCTCCATACACAATTAAAATCTGATAACATCGCAACATAACAGTCATCAGCATTTGCACAGACAGCTTCAGTAGCTCTCAGACTGCACAGCAGCTGTAACAAGTGGCAGAAAACACCTGGAACACCAAAAAAAATCAGATACATTTATATGAACGTCTGCCCATAGATAACTATTGAGCGATTTAATGGGCTGTAATAAAAATTGTAAGCTCTAGCAGCATTAATTTTAACTCGTTTCAGTTTTAGTTTAAAATCAGTATATCCAAAATTTTGTAATAATACTGAAAATACCATTCTATTAAATATGTAAAAAGAAAACCAGTATCAACCCCCACAAGTGGCCCTTCGTACTCTAAGAAACCAGGAAAATTAGAATGGAGAGAACAGTAAGAGACGGCCAGAGAAAATCAATTCCATAGTTACAACATACAGCCAAGGCAATCCATAACAGGGAATGGTCGATGATTTTGGAACAGTAAAAAGAAAGTAGCAAGGTTTCATGAGTAAAACGCACAACCCATTGGCCACAGAAACACATTTTATATTTGTGTGCCTCCATAAATCTAGCAACAAACTAATACCTTTATACCTCTCCTAACATGGGTATAGTTATCTAACAAAGGCTTTATAGGCAGTTATTTGGAAGTACACCCTTTTTTCTTTTACTAACCCAAAATAAAGGTTCTTGTGCCATTTTTTTGCACTTAGCCATCCTCAATGTTTAAATCGCAACAGCTGAGCAGTAAGCTGCAAGAATCCTTATCAGTATACAAGATACAACTCCAGGCCTAAAAGACATCCGTTTACATGGCGATTTCCACATTGATAGGGTAACTTCATTTTGAAAAAGCTCCCTTTGTATTGCTAAATAATGCAAAAAGAGAAGAACTGTTATTCTAACTAAACTGTGACTTGATCACACTACTACTGTAATACACAACTTCACCGTAGGAGCTGATTCAGATAGGTGACCATCTCTATCAACAGACGTGCTGCTACTTGAGTTCACCCTTCCTGCCCAGTGCTCTAACTTGCAGTGAGGCAGCACTTCAGCACTGCACATTATGGTATTATGTATAGATCACTGGATGAATTTCCCAAAGTTACCCTGTTACAAGAAGAAAACGCTGCAGAGAGATACATCTCACAGAAGCATTTGCCAAACCCTAGTCCATGGAATGGCTGGACTCTTGCACACAGTGATGCAGTACGCAACAGCTGTGTGCTGAGTTTGTATCACAGCACAATACAGCTGTAGTCTTACACATCTTTGGGAGCCACACCGTGTCCCAGTGACCACTGCTCGTGGTTTCTGTTGGGTCAGGCAGGTTTGGTGAGGCTGCAGTGCTGGCAGCATTTGTGACTCATGAGGACATTGTGAAATGCCCACGAAGTTCATCATGATCTACAAACAAAAGAGACTACATTAATGAAAAGTGCTTTCAGTGACAGCTTTAAAAGGTAAATTTCCTACAGCAGTGGACTACACAGAAAGCTCTGGCAATGTCAGCTTCAGCTAGCACACCACCTTGCTTATCCTACTCTTTTTGTTGTTTTTTTTATAATCTCTCGTCAAAACAATTGCTCAGTCCCTTTTTTATGAAGCAGGACACCTAATATTCCTCTTCTGTAATGAACTATTATTTCTCACTACACGGATGTGCCTTGTGAACTACGAGGTCACAAGAAACACATTAAGCAATTAAAAAAATCAGTAACACCAATGCAATCAAAAATCTGAAATGTTTTGTTTTTTATACAGCTAATTCTAGGGAACAGCTTCGGGTACAGAAACACAAAATACTTTTTCCTTCATTTATGTTCTCATGTTTCATTTCGGTCCTATCCCTGTGATCAGAAGAGACACTGATACCAGAATCAGCTTTTATTAATTTGTATTGCTTCATGTATCTGAAAGAATGGTCACTGCACAGGCCTTGTACATCGCTATGGGAAGAAAAAAGTTCAGCAGACATACACAAGAAGGGAAATACTGCCACATCTTTGCAAACAGATTGGGCTCCTAATTGGAATGATTTGATACGCCTTATGAACAGCACAAGTTACGGCACAGATGCGGAAGTTACCTTAAGGAAAAATGTTCTTTAACTACTGGAGGCCAGCGACTGAGCTGTAACAATAAATAAATGTATATAGATCATGTATAAATAATTAATTAGATTTTCCTGAAGAACCTGGAAACAAATGAGAATACTTTGTGCGTGGCTGTACTGTGCTGATCTCTAAGTAAAGTGGCTTCTGAAAGCCATGACCCAGAAAGGTTAAAGTTGGTGTCGTTCCCAGAGGCTGTACCTACGTGATTAACATTACAGAGGCACCCACACCAGAGAGAGCTATCACAAGAGAAGAATGAACATAATTCATGGAGATAACAGTCTAATGAAGAAAAAAAAAAAAAAAAAACAAACCACCAAACCACGCTGCCTTGGTTCAATTAGAGTATTTTGAATGTTCTCCCTTTCAAGCATTATAACTGTAAATTTGACGAAAAAATGAAGTGCTGGGAGGATTTGTTGTATGCTGAGGTCTTACAATTACAACCAGAGTTGCGTTCTCAGCCTCTCTGTGGATCTTTCCTGACAAGAGATATCCAATTGTCCTAAAATGTATGGATGGTTTGAGATGTAGACAGATGTCTGTGAGGCCATAGGCTGAGGTCATCAAACTCATCTCATTTGTGACCTAGGGCTTCATCTCTTGGTGGTCTTAAAAAAAAAAAAAAAAAAAGGAAAAAAAATGGAGGAGGGAGGGAGATGGAGAGGAGACCAGTGAAACTGTTTGTTAATTTACCCAGAAAACTGTTCTAGCTCATTTTTAATCTAATAAAACGCTCACATTCTTGTAACATGCACATCCAACGTGACACAACACTGGGCAGAAATATATTTGCTCATCTATCATTACAGTGCGGCTACTCTTTCTGGCACTGTTATACCCTGAACATCTTACCAACAAAGTTTTCAAGACTTCCTATTTAAATCTCATTTCAAAGATGGTTTTATTGTACTAAATGGGTGAAAATTCTTGATGCTTATCCATATTTTACACAAATCTTTCTCAATTTCTCAGTTCTTTAGCCATCCAAGGAAAAATGCGCCGCGCCGAAGCTGACATCATTCCCGCTGCTGAAGGGAAGATAGAATTGGGTCTCTCAAAGCTGGAGGCAAAATACTACAATGGTAACAAATATTCCTTGTGTATACATCACTGGAACGGCTGTCTCTGCTGGGCGCAGAGTGTATGTTGTGGGGCACAGAACGGATTCAGCAGGGATTTGTTTTTGTTCGAATCAGTTCATGTGTGTACGTGGCACTCAAACAGCTTATTTTCAATCACTGCTACCTGCTCCCTGACCCCACAGATGCCTTCCTGCTAGAAACGCTTCTGCCATCAACACTCCAAAATACTATGAAAAATACATGGATGAGTATATATTGCACAAGAGTTTTTATGAAAAAAGGCTAAGATACATTGACATTAAATTCTCTGGATTTTTTCCCCTTTGATAGCTGCAGGGTAGTCTGAGTTTTTACATACAATCTACTGTTACGATCACCATTATTTCTCTTCTGCTCTTGAAAAGAAGGAGAAAAGGAGAAAAAGGTTTTTGTGCAGGAGCATTAATAGTTCCACTTGCCCTGTGGCAAATGGGGAAAATATGTCAATGTGAATTATTGTACTGTCTCCACGGATCAAGATTTCTCTTAGTGCTTTCAAAATTTCGCTAACAGAAACAATTGCTAAGAGCATTTGCTACTTAGCCTGCTATGCTGGAATCGAATGAGACTGCAGGATCAGCTAATGCTAAAATACTATCTTTTACATTGATTTTCTCCCCCTACATTAACCGAGGAAAGAAACAGCTAAATAATTTCTGCCGGAACGAATGACATATCACCCTCACAAGGACATTCAAAGATTTTAAATAATCAGGATAATTACAAAAACAGAATTTTGGGCAGCTCACAATACCAGAAATGTAAGAACATCACAGTTGATTTTACTCCCTCCTCAACCAAACAAATTCTACTACATATTCCACTTACTGCACACTGAGTTACACTGGTGAATGTAGGATCTTTTTTCCACATAAACCAAGAACACCCACACGGATGCATTAGAAAAAGTAATTCTAATTTTGTGTAACCCTGCATGTGCATTCATATTCATGCCAAATATTAATAGGGAGGTGCCATGCCCATTTCCTCTACTGGAACACTACTCCACGGGTATTCATTAAATATATTTTTGCATCTCTTCTGATGTCAGATAGGATCTCTATTAATAAAGCATTATTGCAGAAACTGATGGGCCACTGGGCAGATCTGGTCTGAAATTTTATTTCTAAACATCTTGGTCTGGCAAACAGCAGTGCAGAACAAGGCTGAACAGCTGATGAAATCCAGATCTCACAAAGCGCACGTTACTGATTATTTCTACCAAACAGCAAATTATTGTCACTAAAAAATTATCACCTAGACGCATAAGCAACTAATACTTCACCATGAATGTGTAATATCTTAGAGCTTTGCAGAGTGCCTGACGTTCTGGTTAAGCATTAAGAGTCAGTTAGACCATAGAATCACATTAAGGTGGAGAAGACCACTAAGATCACCCAGTCCAATGCCAGCCCATCTCCCCATGCTCACTGACCACATCCCTCAGTGCCACATCTCCACGTCTCTTCAACACCTCCCTCCAGGGCTGGTGACCACACCACTCCCTTGGCAGCCTGTTCCAATGCATTACCACCCTTTCTGAGAACTTCTTCCTAATAGCCAGCCTGACCTTAGGACATATTTGTCAGTGAAAAACTCTGAACAGAGAATGTTTCTCTTGGGTAACTGTCATCATCTTCACCAATAAAGTGGACACATATAGAAAATCTTTGCCAAAATGACTGCGAACATCACAAAACCACTAATAATTATGTGTGGAAAATAACAGCAATAGAGCAATCCCCGTCATTTTGGATTATGGGTAAAGGAAAACCACACAAAGAAAATCTGGCTTAATAAAACCAGGATGGAAAGCTTTGCCATTAGAAGAGACTACCATCACATTGACAGTATTCCTTCCAATAGTTAAATTCCAGTATGGAGAAGATTTTTGCTAACTGTGATGGGGTTACTGAGGAAAATAGTTTTGCTGCCAAAATCTTACACAGTGGTTGGTTACTGCCCCACTCCCTACAGGCAGGGATGAAATGGGTGATCTCAGCCTTTCACTGGGTGTCACCTATTGATACAAATCTCTCTGTGCTCATGATGTCCACTAACAGGAAGCAATTATCACCAGAAAGTTCTGATGAAGAAGAATGCCAACTACAGATAATCATAAAGGAGAGAAATTCTAGAAGAGAGCCCATGGTAGCCCTGCTGAAGCCACTATGCCAACTGACAGATTTCAGCCAGATCTCAGTGGGAAGCCCCATGCAAAACCTGAACTTCTGAATTCAGGGACTTTTAGCACAAAATTCAAAACGAGCTGGTTTTACTGTTGTTAAATAAGTCAAAGACTTGGGTTCTTGCACTTCTCCCCATGTATGAGGTTCAACCAGTTAGCACCTCCTTTGTCATGCACTGCAAGACTGTTCTTGTAACTGAGCAGAACTGGCTGTTGCCCATCTATTTTGGTGTTTAAGTTGCTGACAACTGCATTGATGACACAGCACGCCCTTTCTAATCAGCATGCAGAGATGTTGCATAAGATGGAGCCTAGAGGAAACTTGGCAGGTACTCTTGTAAGGGAACAGAGGCATCCTCTAACTGGGAGAAATCAGACACAGTAAAGCACGAGCCAAGATTCAGGAAAAGTACAATCAATTCCTGACCATCACCAGCTTCCTGTCATCCTTGTCATTCTAAATCACCTCCCTTCTATGTATGCAGATTCTTCATCTTTAAAATATGTGCAGTGTTCACTTATTATACGCTCCTGTTTGCTGTGAGAGCAAATCTGTAAAATATTTACATCTCCCATTACAACTGAAGAGTCATTCTCTGTGTGCCGAATGAGCCCAAGGACAGGTATGCAGTCATCCTTGGTACAGGTCTCAGTTGTGTCAGCAAGGCGTCATCATTCTGGATTGAAAAGGGAATACAGAGCTTAGATTGTGCTACCCTTAAAAAAAAAAATCAAGAAGAATGATCTGTAAGAAGTAATATATTGCCTGCAGCTTGCACTCACTTCCCCTGCTCTGTCACATGAAGTAGAGCTCCCAATGTTCAGTTAACTGAAGTTTCTACTCCTAGCAACAAACCAACAATATAAATCTGCAGATCTGTAAATTTTCATTTGTTTTAATAAAAAATACCGTATGTTGGAAATGTCACATTGAGGAGACTCACACAGAATTGTGTGCATGTTTTACTACACCTCTTAGTGTCCTGTTCATGTCCAACATGAAGAGTGGGATAAGGTGAGTGAGCTGTGACCCTTTGTCAAGTCCAGAAAGGAAGATCCTGGTAGGTCCAAATTAGGATAAAGCTTGCTTTCATCTCAACACAAAAATGCTGTACAATAAAAAGCAATTTGGGAAACAAAACTCTAAAAATGATGACAACTCTGTCAGGAAAACCCTTGAAGGATCACCAAAACAGTCACAAATTATTCATCTGGAGACACAGAGAGGGAAGAGTAGAAATTAAGAAATTGTATTAATCTGTCAATGAAACATTTTCACAACCAGAAGTTACTCTTGTTGGAATCAAAAACTGTCAGTGAACTTCAAAACAGCATATTTCTGTATTCCAATTTATTTGGCAAAGTACACGGCAATTTTTTTTTTCTCTTTATAGACCAGGCCTTGATGCTATTGAAAACAAAGAAAGTTTGCCATTAAGGTGAATGAGACCCCAATGTGCTAAAGACCAAAGCTTCAAGTTTAATTAGTAACTATTTACTACACAAAATAACAATTAATTTCTGCTTCCCAGAGCTCTAAAATAATTATGATCGTGATACAAAGGTCACTGCTTCTCAGACAGTAGTTTTCAGGTGGTTAAACTGAAAGACCAGAGGGATCCAATTAAGCATTTAATAAACTGTAGAGGACAGCAGAGTTCAGCGTGCCAAAATAAACTTCAGCTCACAGCTGTATCAGATATTTGAAAGCTTTTCAGTAAAATAAATCCATATTTAATTAGCACGTTCGCTCTAGCTGAAGAAATAACATATGCCCTCATAAAGTAAACGTTTAAGTCACCACTGTATGCTATAGTGGATATTGCCTGCTTTAAAACGAACCATCTTTGCAGCTTATTTTGAGAAAAGCACAGACCATAAGAGCAATCTTCTGCTTCCCAGTGTCTCAGCCACATCCCACTGCCAGTCAGCTGTAGGCTCCGAAAGCCGAAGGGGAGATTTAGCAGCTGGGTTACCCTTTCCAGGGAAGCCCTCCCTTTCAAGTCTCAACACGAGATGGGTTTTCCTAACACCATCCCTGCATGTCAGGGCAGTGTTTTGAAATTCCTCCTGGGCAGCCTCTCCCTCCTTCCAGCCACACACTGCCCTTTTGCACTGCAGCTCCACAACACGGCCGCGTGCTGGTTTGCACCAACATGCTCATGCTCCCAGATGCAATTTGGGTGGCCACTTCTGCACCTGGAGGATGCTGTCCCCAGGCTCCTGCCAGCTCCTGGGCTCCCCGGGCTACCTAAGCAGCCTCCTGTGAGCTCCCACCTACCAGGTGCCCAAATCCTCCCTTCTTGCATCACATTTCAGTGCTGTCTCCCTGTTAGGTCCTCAAATTTCCAAGAAAATCGGAGACTGTACAATGAGCCCCTCAAGCTCCAATTCACATATATTGATTGTTTCCCAAGCAATTTCACCATTCCACGTTTCATTCAGAAAAAAATTGTTTTGTTTTTTAAACAAAGCCTAACTTAAGAAACATTACCATCTATTATGGGACTTGGATGACAGCACGCTAGTAGCTTTTAAAGCTCCACTGAGAGTGAAATTACGGCTCCTGTGATGAGCATGGCTTCTGAAATTTAATTTGACAGTTGCCTAATTTTCAGTTCTTATCCATTCAAAACAGTATTAGCAACAATGTGACTATTCACAAAGAAATATCCATTTTGTTATTTTTAGAGGCAAAAAATTCAACTTGGTCAATTAAAAGAACAAACAAAGGCAAGCCCAGAAAAAAACCCACCCTGCTTAAGGAATATTTCCTGGAGTCTTCTCTTCTGGCAGCCACACAAGTGTCACTCTTTGGTACAATCCATGAACATTGTAACAGAGCCATTTATATAAAATGACATTTTAGTAGCAGATCTACAGGCACAGCTAGGTAAACACACTGCACTTAAAAAATCGGATGATGGTAAGAACCGGAGGTTCTAAGTGCAAACCTCATTACTTAAAAACGGTTCAATCTGCTAAATGTTGCTACGAAAGAAAGATAATTTAAACCTCCAGCAAGCACGAGTGGTGGCAAACTGATTTTTGTTTCAGTTCAGATTTTGTTTGGGTTAAATAAAATTCTAATAGCATTCATATTTTATTTAATAGCAAATAAATGGCCCTACAGATGAAAAATGTGGCCATATTATCAAATATTCGTTCATAAATAATGCATGGAAATATTACTATACTGATGACAGTTATTATATTGATGGCCTTTTCATTCCTAATCACTAATTTCATATAATTTCTTAAAAGTACATTTCACAGGAGTGGTTTCCATGCTCATCACCTCAAACCACAGGGACCAAATCACAGCAGGGATTTTCTGGCAGAAATCACTGCACTGAGTAAGGGGAAAAAAAAAAAGAAAAGGAACAGATGGCAGCAGGTCAAGGTGCTTTGTACCTGAAATCAGCATACCTGCAGTTTTTAACAACGTTGACTTACTCTGCTCCCCCGCCACGTGAAGGTGTTGCAGGCAGGACCTCGTGTTTCAGCGCAGCGCTGCACGGCACTGAGTGCTGCACCCAGCTGCCTCATGGCAAGGGAATGCGGGGAGCTCTGCAGTGCTCCCATGGGCAACTTCTACCTGCCAAATCCTCTCCGGTGGCTCCTACAGCACTGACAACACTTAGGCTACGGGCAGGTTTGGGTTTGAGTCGTTGGTGTGTTTTCTTTGCCCACGGAGCTATAGCAGGGAGTGGATTTGAAACTGGCAGTGACTACAGTGTCTGAAATAATCTTTTTCAGCTGATAGAAAAAAAAAAAACAGTCTCAGTTTTTTGGTAGAAGGATTTTTAGAGAAAACCTTTCAGTATGGTGTTGCAATAGTACTAATTTCAACATACAGTTGCAACAGATGTGACAACAGTACGTGCTGCTCTTAACTTCAGTGTTCAAAATGGCCTCACTGCATATTTTGGTGACTGTGAGATAGGATGAGAGGAAAAAAAGATCATCTTGTTGAAAGTAACCTTCCTACAGTCTGCTTCTGGTGGAGGCAACACAAGGATCTGTTGGATCCTGATGATGTTACAGAGCTGACTGTCTCAGTTCGTCTCCTGCATAACCAGACTGAAAGACGCATCTGAAAATCCTCCCAACAGCTTCTCAGAATGCAGATTTATGCTTTCTACTTATTCTGTAACTTGATCACAATTTCAGAAACCAAAACCAGAAAAGTATGTGCTAATTTATGTAAGAAATTCATGAGTTCCAATCAGACATCGCAGTAACTCCAGAGAACACACACAGATTTCCCCATCCCCACCACTGCAGTGAAGCAAACACCACAGTCCTCTCAGAAAAACATCCTTCAAGCTTTGAAGCACATTCTAAACCTACACGTGAACCAAAAAAGGAGCAAGCTCCAGAGCTCAGGACCACATCCTCTTCCCTCTCTTCTCCTGTATCGCATGAGCATCCACCAACTGGCAACTGCAGGGATCAGGGAGAACTGCTGATGTCCCTCTGCTGTACATCATTGCTTCCTCATCTCAGCATCATCCCAAATTCTCAGCTTCATACTTGTCTGTCCTCCTACCTCTTGTTTTCTAAATGTAGCATAAACTTGGTAATACTGCTCTTGAGAAAGGAACAGAAAAGGCTTTTAGCACAGAAAAAATGCTCCTGAGATGTATTGCATGCACACAGCACAGCCAACAGGGTTTCATGACTCTAAACTGCTGAAACTCACCCCACTGCTCAGTTCTGAGCCCAATGTGGGGTCCTGCAGGACTTCCACACAACCCAATAGAGACCACCCCAAGGAAACGAGATAGAGAGACAAGCCCTTCTGCAGAACCAGTGGTCACCAAGCACTCACCAAGCAGGCAGGCAGACCCAACCCCAAGTCAGCTCAACACCTACTACATCATGGACCACCATAGCTAAGCCCATATAACTAGTATTGATTCACAGCCTGGAAAATAATTACCTTTTGTAATGTTTCCATTCTTCTCTTATTTACAATATGCACTTGATAACAGGAGTTTCTGTATTTCTGCCTTTGCTTTAACTGCACAAATATTTTGACACTGAAAGTTGCACAGAAGATGAGCAGCTTTGTATCACTGCAGATCAGAATGAAAACAAAATACCCTGAGGTTATCAAATTGACTTGAATTATCTGCTTGGTTCCCAACAAGGAAATTCGTCCTTGTGAATGGAGAACATTTCATGTTCAGCCAACACTAAAGGTAATACAGCTGGGTCACTCCTTTAGAGAAAAGTTCCAGGAAGTAAATATGTACCTGGAAGGTTGGCAACTTACAAGTGATTTGAAGAGCGAGCTCTACAGAAAGTATAAACAGGATCGAAACAATTATTTAGTGAATCATTATTACATCAAATAGAATGGCACTGAATATTACCCTCAAAAAATCAGACCAAAAAACGTTGTGCTGAATGCTGTATAAAGCAAGGGCAAAAGGAAAGGACCCCTAAAGGCTTTATAACCTGAGTGTAAAGCAAAATAAAGTTTCAAAGCGTTCCTCAGATATCAAATAAATATAGAACATTAACAGTAAGTAGCATCTCAGAAATCTCTCGTGGGAAGAGACAGCTCCTCCTGTAAGATGAAAGCCCACTGAAAACAAAATTCTGTACTGAAGATCACACACCACTCCCAGTATCAAAGTCCTTACAGCAGATAAGGGGAAACAGAAGGCTATCAAGATACATACGTATACACATATAACTGTGCATCAAAAAACTCAAACAGTGTTCGGGCAACAAAGCACCCCTTCAACACATACAGACAGGCCATCTCTCAGAACGTTTAAATAGGAGTTTATCATTCTTGTACGAGACAGAAGCATTACGTTTTAATTGCGAGCCTTTATAGCCATGTAACAAAATACTTTAATAACGGAAAGCACAAATGCGATGATTAAAATACAGTCAATCTTACTAAGCCACGCTGCAGTCAAACGCGGGGAAGTAATTCTTTTCCTGAATTATTTACTGAAGACATTTGTGAGAGGCAATGTGCAATCGCCCCTTCAATCTGCGCTTCCTGCCTGAACTTCACCAAGAGGAGATCGTGACGCTAAGCTGACAGCGCACACAAAAGGAAGAGAACAGTGTTTGCAAAACAAATGCTGCATTTCTCCCTCCTCGAGTCTTCCTGGTGATTAGTACTGTGTCACTGCAAGAAATGTAATTCAACAGATCCTTCAACACATTTCTTGTTGGCTTCTGCTTTAAGAAGTGGGACACGCTCCGTAGCAAAGAGGAGACAGATGGGTTTGGTGCAGAACTGCTTGTGCTGACACAATGCAAAATGAAGGTGAAAAATTAAAATGGAATTAATCTGTCAAAAGATACAATGAGATATTTTAATATATATGTAAGAAATTCAAGCCCTGAATCTTTCCTGGCAAGAAAGCCAGTTCTTTCCTAGACCAAGGAGTGCGGGCAGCACGTGAGGAGCAAGAATATTATTTCTATTTGTTTGCAACATCCACACTTGGTAACAGAATGAGGAATACTGAGAGATTCTCAAACGGCAGAGTTCAGCTGAAAGCAGCATCTGGACATGCAGACAGAAGTACTTCTCAGAAAGGAGTACGAACTTGAGAGAGTTCCTCATTACGCACCGCACCTGAGGCAAGCAAATGTCTCCATGTCACCAGTGAATGCTACCTCTGCTGTTAACATTCTTCAGTCTTCTCATGCCCCACACAGTCCATCAGTGTAAAAATCAAGAAATAAATAAACGGTAATAAAAAGTGTTTCAAGAAAAGCAGCGCTTGCGGCACCGGAGAGAAAACTTAGCAAGTAAAAAAGATGAGGGTCAAAAAATTAGAACAAATTGGAAACAGATGGGAGAAATGGCATCAACAGAATGTGAATAACTTGCGTATTTTAAAATACTAATTAGAAATTAAAAAGTAAATATTGAATATGCATTTGATAAAAATACAAAGAATTGAGGTTTTTTATGCTGTCGACACAAATAAAAGACGGAGAATAGCTGTGGCTTGCACACATTCCAAACTTCTGACTTGACTCACTGTATCTTTACAGCATGAAAAGCAATTAAGTACAATAATGAAATAATAATCCACTGTTTTTCTGCCAGATGTAGAAGTTCTAAAGGTGGTTTGGTCATGAATTTTCCTTTCTTGCATCTGCAAGAGCGAGGTACAAGGAGCAGAGCTTGGCGCCAACCGCTCCACTGCCTGCAACGTCCCCATCAAAGTGCTTCCAGGAGGGCACAGAAACCAAACACCGTGGCTACCAAGCCATGGAAGGACCATCAGCTCATCAGAGAACACCTAGTAGAGGAACCCAGGACCATCACTTTCTGCATCTATCCCAGAGGCAACCCTCAGAACGCCATTCTCTCCTTGTGCAGGGAGCTCCCTTGCCTGACTCCCAGCACAGCCCTGAAAATAAAAGCCTGGCAGGATGACAGCACTCTCAAATGGCCATTTCCATGGAAGCATATTTATTCAGGTGCTTCTCTGGCCCTCTGACACTAATTCTGTACCACAGAGTAAGCAGGTTTGGGGAGAGTGTACTGGTTGTTTTTCCAGACTCCTTTCTTCCCTTTTTCTCCTTGTTTTCATACTGAAGAAGCAGCTGGAATCATTATCCTTTCTTTCACAAAAACAAAAGCAAGCAGAGTGGAAATTGGTGTTTTAGGTACCTGTGTGATACAAGCAGAATAAGCAAAATGCTGTTCCTTAAATTGAGTACAGCAACTGCAAAAAACTAGATGGCCTTCAGAACAAACTCCAGTGTGTACTTACAATAACAAGTTCTCACAGGTTTCTGTTTTACTCTGCGGTTACCACCGTCTCTGTGCCATCTGTCTGTAACACGAAGGCTTTCTGCTGCCCACCTGAGCAGTCAGCACATTTGAGGTGGGTAATGATGAACAATTTGGACATCCTGGCAAATGAATTACATGTCCTGGCACTAACGTGTTATTTGATTGTAGGGACAATTACAATTTAAAGAAAAAAATAAGAGGTAATTATTGCTGCTATTTCTCATTTCTCCTCCTTTCATTTTCTTGGTAAGCAGAAATTCCCTTAGAAGCAGATGTTATTCAGTTCTGTTTAACTAACACGAAAAAGGGGAAATGTCTGTGTTAAAGCCGCTACAACTGTGCACAGATACAGTAACTGTATTTGTAAATATTTGATTATTCTCATTATTATGGAGTCCTGGTGTTGGTTCGTTGTGTTGGGAGTGACATTAAGACAAGCAGGTGCTTCATCCCAAACTGGCTTTACGTCATTTTTACGTGTTTTTATACTCATTTTAAATAAGCTTCACATGACATTTTTATATCCATAACAGTACAGCTACAGAATTTACTGTTGTACAAACATAAATCAAGATTTGCTGTACTGAGCTCTGCTTTCAAGCTACGATTAAGGTACAGCTAAAACCTACTTGCTTTTCAGTGAGTGCAAAATGCCGAACACCACCAAAGCCAACCTTCCTTGAGGTTAAGCATTTGGAACAGGATGAAAAAGAGTGAATCCTATATTTACTAATGATAAAATTTGACAGCTTCAGAGATTTCTAGCAATGAACACAAAACTCACTCGCTACCTTGTTAAAAGAGAAAAAAGAAATACTGACAAACAACAGGCTTTGCATGCAGTTGAAGAGACAGCCAAGTTGTGTGGGCTCCACACAAGACTCATCTTTTTTCTTGTCATTTCACAAATACAGTAATCACAAATACACGCACACAAATGGTGTGATTCCATTTCTGAACCAGAGTTCACCCAATAAAAATGTGCACATGCAGGTTTGTGGAAGATAAATGCATGCACACAGACATATAAGTACATGCACACACACGTGTACGGACATCAATATTACATTTAAGACAACTGAAGCTTCTGCATACAGTGGAAGGCACTTGTACTTCAATGGAAGCCAAAATTAACTTGGGATCCAGATCCATTGCTGGAAAGTCATCCAGATGAGACATAGATTATCTTAAACCAAACAACCTGCTATTATGCTTATTCTAGCAACGTTCTGAAATCACCAGATGAAATCATGGCCCCATGGTGTGAACTTGGATTGAGGACACGTCTCTGCTTGGAGATGCAGCAGATAAGGCAGAACAAGAGAAAGAAGCCCCGCCAGCTGGAGCTGACATCACCGCATTCGTCACTGTCCAAACGCGTGTGAAACTGTATCTCAGTGAAGTGCTGAGCTTCCTTCAGATAAAATTAAAGGACCAGAGCACATCTGCTTTTGGAAACCAATAAGAAGACCTTCCCCACTTGTCCATAATCTGAAGAGCAATACCACTCTATCTGCATTTCTCATTCCCTTTCAATCACTCATGGCATCACTTGCGCACTGACTGACAGGTGCCGCTGCAACGACACTGCCAACCACACCAGGCTAGGAGAGAATGGTAGCAATGAGAAATGTTGAAGTTCTTCCAGTCCAGGAAGACTTCTTCCTGAGTGGGCAGTCAGTGCTACAACAGTAAAAGAGAAAAACAGGAGAAAAATGCCCTTTATTTTTCTAACTAGAAACATATCAGCCAGATCAAAGCAGATAGAAAAGTATAGTAGCTAAAGAACATCTACTGACCTTGGGTGCGATAAAAATATTACCGTGTACCATCACTTTTCTCATTGCCTTCAATTAATTTTCTCTCTGTCACATCCAGATAAATGCTGGCAGTCTCTGCCGCTCAACTCTATAAGCTGTTTTTCATTTCTGGTAATACAAAGTCTACACAAAGTGTGAGAAAGAATATGATTTAAGAGTGCTGTAATACTTTAAAGATGTATTAATATATAATAACTTCTCCTATTTAATCTGAGACATTTTTAAAATTAAAAATACATCAAATAAATATCTCTGTGGCTCTTGTCCAAAATTACTCAAACCACACAATAAATCCATTATAAAACTCTCTGCTTTGCTGATGGACTCATGAAATGATTCTGTCACACACATATATAATTGCACATTTCAACCTTTCAAAGAAGAGTAAAATGTGCTGAAAATGAAATTCTTGCATAATTCTGAGAAACTGCAGTTCTGTGCATCTAAATAGAAGACGTACTTGTAACTAAATATATTAAAGTTAAGCTTATTAAGTATCAAGTGATTAAGTGTCAAAATTAAAGCTGTGAAAGCATCTAACAGGAAGAAAAATTATTTGTTAAAAGCCGAAAGGGATAACTGCATACTCTAAAATGCTTTGCACTTGTGCTTCTTATCCTGCATTTGAACACTTCATTATATTTCTTCCTTTTCTCCTGTGAATCATCACTTCCTACAAAAGTCAAAAAAACACAAAAGTTGCTGTATTGGGTCACATCGAACCCATCATCCTGACTTTGGCCATAGCTCAATATGAATGCCTCAAAGAAGTACAAAGCCCCAACCATCCACATAGTGATGGTTTTCCAAATGTGCTGTAACTCACTGCTCAGGGATGCCTGACACAGCACCCAGCACATTCCCAATGCCAATACCAACGGTGTTGGAGTGGTGGAGTCACTGTCCCTAGAGGTGTTCAAGAACCTTGGAGATATGGCACTGAGTGACACGATCAATGGGCATGGTGGGGATGGATTGGTGGTTGGATTGGATCATCTTAGAGGTCTTTTCCAACTATAGTGATTATGTGAGTCTATGATCTCCCGTGGTTTCCAGCCCCGCTGTGGATCCTCAGTCACAATTTACACTTTGTTCTTTGACACAAAAGGAGAGGTAAGGGGAACCTGAGCTCTCCTGTTACCAAATGACATTTCAAAAGCCCCAGCAGAAAAAGCAGGATCCATTTACCGCGTTTACAACTTGAGAAGACATCCAGGTTCTTCAAGCAGTGCATTTTTTACGTGTACTATTTACATGAGGATAAATTATCTTGGACTACTGGACTAGCAATGAGTGGATAGTGCTGCAAATCTGTATAGTTTGGTCAGAAATTAAGAAAAAAAAAAAAGGTTTAAGCATTATCTGGGAATCTGGAGGGCAGGCTGGGAGGTACTTTAATTACACAGACGGAGCACATTTCAGGCCAAGAAATCAAGTTACAACTAATTTTTAAAAGTTTAATTATTCACCTTTCACAAACCTTCCACATGGGTGTGTATTTTTTTCTTATTATTTTTACCAATGTGAAGAGAAGGTTAAATAATGGTGAAATTAACTGAGCATAAAATAATTTTCTGAAGCAGAAATGTAAGCAGATAAAAACCATACAGCCCAAAAGGCAGTCTTTAATAATCTTCTACTCTTGAGTTTAAAACGGGGAAAATATCCCAGCATAAGACAGCAATCTCTTCACCTGGCAGTAACACGCAAATAAAACCAGATGAAGACAATTCTCTTCCAAAATATTCTGGCAATAGCACAGAATGTATCCAAACTGAAAGAAGAAGGTCTGCCTAAAGACGTCTGCATAGGCTGTTTAGTTTCTTGTTTGACTTACAAAGTACTCAGAATGATTTAATGCGACTCAGGAGCTGGAGGTAAGTGTGGTGGCGAAGTGAATTCTCACCCTGACTGAGGCTTTCATTCATTTTGACCTGCAGACTTGAGCCTCTTCGTCATGAAGGACGTTACCTCCTCATCCCATACACACAGAGGCAGAAGGACATCAGAGGAAGGCTGTCTGCTGCCAAGGCCGTGCACTGGATGGAAAAACCCTAAAACTCCAATGTTCGTGTCACAGGCGGCTTCTGAGCAAGCCATGATCATCAACAATGCTTAAAAGAGAAAGTTTCATAGGCTGAAGAACTGAGATGCAGTCCACCAACATCCAGAGACCTCGGAATTGGAGCGCTGTAGAGGAAACATCCCCACTGACTCCTTATAGTGATGTGCAAGACATCCAAGAGATTCTTCTGTCCTCTTTTTAGCCCATCTACATGCTGTGAGTTACCCTCACAACTTCCCAAAGCAGTGCAGTCTGCAGGCCGCCAGGCACTGCCTAGCTCGTTTATCTCAGCTCTTATCTCACACAATCACAGAATGGCTTGGGTTGGAAGTGCCCTCAAGGCCCATCAGTTCCAACCCCCCACCATAGGCTGGGTGGCCAACCACCAGATCTCCCACCAGGTTCAGTAGAATGCCCCCTGCTTCCAATACTGAGGGACTGGATGGAACAGCAGTCCTGCTCAGCAGTACGTTTACTGGGGCTTGTAAAGAGTCTCCATAAAAATGGCAGATTAAAAATCAACATCTGTATCTCAGAAATGAAGGCTTTCAAGAAGGGCTGCAGCATATGGGACTCACAAACCACGCACCCCAAACAGCACAGCTGTCCTTAAGCACAAAGTGCCCAATGCTGGAGAATCACACAGGACTTTTTCCAAGTAAAACTGCCTGCTCTCACACAGCCCTTAGATCCAATAACAATTCAAATAATAACACGTTTTTTTCCAAGACAAGTGTGAATAGCTTGTATGTGTGCACTGCATTGCTCGTACACCTCTACTTGAAATGCCCTTTGCAGAGAACACGGCTCAGATATTTTCATACCCCCTAGCGATGGTTAGCTGTGGAAATGCACATAAATTTAACAAGAATACAGCAGAGTTTGCTATTTTTAAGGTTGGAATATTTTGTGCTGGGGTCTTTTACCACATTAAAACACAATGAAAGCTCAGCAGCTAATTATTTGAGAGGTAACAAAACCTTTAAACTACACACAGATGTTGAGCTGCACTAAAAGGACAATTATTTTGCCAAAATCACTGCCAAATTAAAGTTCCTATCTGGAAACTTTTACACACTTGTATTTGGTGCAGCTGCAGCTGTTTAATTGCACATAAATCATGTTTGCCCCTTTCCAATTGTTATTCAAATGACATTAAAGTGCAATTACAGCAGAATGACAATAACTAGTCTGTTAAAAGTTCAAATTGTAGAATATCTGTTTTAATTTAAATTCAATAAAGTATTAGAATGGTAAAATAAAACCATCTTGGTGTATGCACATAAATGCTCTTTTTCTTTACCCACACACGTAGGGGGTATTCTCTAACACACCTACTCTATAGGCAGCAGGTGTCATTTTCAGCCCTGGCCTTTGGGCCACAGCCACCAAACACGAGAGTTTGAGGTCACAGCTTCCCATCCATCAACTGTAGGCACCTAGAGGTGGCCAGACAGCAGCAAAGTGAGCAAGACCCCAGTTTCACAAGGCAACAACTGTAACTTTAAGTAATATCTGTATAGGAAAAAAAAATACATATAGTAAGGGTTCTTCCTCCTTTTATTAGAAAAGTACTTTCCTAAGAAGAAAGAAGTCTAACTTTTCACTAAGTCAGACAGCCATTTCTACTTTCAGTCTTCCATGTCTCATCCCCTTGTTTACCAACACAAAATTGGCCACCAAATAAAAAAGATGAAGCACGGGCAACTTATAAATTGCTTCAATAAAATTATGATTAATCACATACATATGGATCTACATTTAGGCATACCAAACTCCAGTTGCCTGTGTTCTGGTCAACCTTCCCACCTCGCATTCAGATGAATTATTGTTTTGAAATTGTTTTTCAGACAGCATAAATGAGGCAGTATTTCAGTCCCTCAGATATGCGCCAAAGCCTGCAGATATCAAATCATTAAAATTGTGAAGACTGGTAAATGCAGAATCATAAGATTTATCAGCTGACAACTGGTCCATCTAGCCCACAGCCTGGCTCTGGATGTTGTCCAAGCATCTGATGCTTGAAAACCAAGTTTTTGCAAGTAAGGAAAAAACCTTGCACTGTTAATCCTCCTTATACCATAATACCCGAGCTCTTTATCTCACTTAAAATTTGCACATACTGTTTAATTTTTCATTTATTTCATTATAAAGGGGCAGCCATGAAGTGACTACATCCTAAGTTCAGTCCTTTCTGAGACTTGGCATCGCTGTTATTAAGGGCAGTAACAACTAACCAGCTCAAAGTCTCTGTCCCCAAGGAAATATGCACTTACAACAACCAAATTTGGATATTTTTTATCAACCACTACTGAATGGAGTGTGATCTACACTGCTGATGTTATTTGGTGCTGCTCTGCTGACACATGAAATGGCAGATACCTGCACTGAGAGCAGCTGTCCTTCAGGAGGTACAACAGGAAGGTCAGCTTCCTACAGGCAGAGATCACTGTACCGAAATGGGCATTCAGAATTTGGAGTAGTTCCTGCAAGTCCTGTGTTTCACTAATAGCAAAAAAAAAAAAAAAAAAACACCCAAACCAAAGACAACCAACCAAACAAAAATGAACCAAACAGAAACACCCAGGATCTTAAAATACCAATTCATCCTGTTACTTTCCCAAGGCTGTAATGTTTTTTCCCTTTACATCCCAAAAACACTTGCTGCACATTTCTGAAGCTACCAAATGACACCAGATCTTCTTGTGGGCCAGGCACCAACTAAGGATTTCAAAAGGCAGAAGGAGAACATTCTGGAGAACAGAGAATACCCCATTTCTATCAGCTCTGCAAATCCTGTCTGCAGCCTTCAGATGACGCTGCAGATGATGAAGAGCTGGTATATTACTGACACACAAAATGACACAGAGTAATACATTATTACGACCCAGAAGATTTTCTGCAATTACCGAAGTAAACAGAGATCTTCCCTCGCTGTGTGCTGCCTCTGCTTCAGAGCTCAAGGAGATAAGTGTGCCACTTCCTTTCCCTCATACATCAGAGACATCAGATGTTAACATCTCTATACAGCAAATACATCTATACATCTAGCAGCATTGCTCCAGGAAAAAAAATCTTTTACTAATAAAGTGTTGTAATTAAGAACTTAATTTATGAGCTAGCTTCAAAATCTGTCCACAAAGATGGAAGTAGAGACTATACAGTTTGCAAAAGCCTGACTGAGTGGGAATCTTGACTTTCCACGTCAAGAGCTACAACAGCTCTGCAGAAAGCACTGGTCATCAAGAATTAATGGAAGAATGCACCTGGCTGGAGAGAGAAAGAACGGTGTGCTGTTGGTACTATGGATGAGATCTTGCATCTCCACTAGGGTGCAGAGAGAGAGGAAATTCCATCCCAAGAGCAAACGAGCAAAGAAACGCATGCTGAAACCCTGCCTGCAGAGATGCTCCTTTCTTCGTCATACCAGTGCCACCAGGTTAAAAATTGTTTTGAAGCACAACCTTCAGAAACAGGAGGGGAAGAGCTTCTACTGTTGGGAAGGAGGAAGAAAAGCAGAGGCTTTATGACAGCTACAGGATTTGAAAAATAAAGACCTCTCACTTTCCACCAGATGTAATTCTCTCACCGCTTCCCTCAGTTTTCCAGGGTTATCACAAAGGTGACTTCTAAATGGCAGTGTGCCTTCCTTGCTAAATATCTCGTACACTCATCACTAGCACAATCATCATCTAAATCCAATAAACAGGAAAACAAGGAAAACAATATGAAGGCAAAAAATAGGAAAAAAATAGACTTTGATGAACCACATTTCTCCAAAGTATAATACTGATGTATCATAGAATCATCGAATCACAGAATGGGTTGGGTTGGAAGGGACCTCAAAGATGATGAATCTCCAAACACCTGCCATAGGCAGGGCCACCAACCTCCACATTTAATACCAGACCAGGCTGCCCAGGGCCCCATCCAACCTGGCCTTGAACACTTCCAAAAAAAGGAGGTATACAAAAACATGAGCTGTACAAAGGAGGTGTACATACACCTGTACAAAAAAAAAGGATCACATGCAGTTTTAGACGTTTGCATAAGGCAAGCTCTGATGTTACATCCACTCTCCACTAGAACTAAGCAAAGGATGGATGTGTTTGCCCTCAGAAAGTTCATTTACAGAGAGCACTTACTTTACAATTAAGTAAACAGGTTTACGAAAATGCCAAAAAGCCAACAGAACGGCCATTGGAAAACTTTTTGATCAATTAAGTGTTCTTCATCCATCTGTTGCTTTCCACTGACAAATTCCCTAAAAAAAAAAAAGCCTGAGCTTTTATAAATGGAGGCAAGTTTGGGTAGCTGATGGCTCAGACCCGTGGGGTTTCTACAGCAAATTCCACCCAAACATCACAAAAACACACCTGTGTCTTCGTGTGCCTCCTGACCTAAAAAACACTTTCTGCTGCAAAGGCTCAGCTAACATTAGGATTCATTTCCACTTCACTTTATCATTCTCTATTTGAAGGAGAATGATACATAACATTTTTCATAAACTGTCATAGGCTCACAGATCAGTGGGTTAATGTATCTGCCTTTCACCTCTGGAAACCTTGGTTCAACAGCTTGAATTACTTGGGTAATAAACGCAGCATTGTCTTCCTTCAGAACAGACTTCTGCTTGAAGAAATGTAACAAAATATTTTTATAACCCTGTGGAAAAGATAAGAAGTTCTCTTTCATGCCATAAATTTCTTCTGTAATCTCAGGAAAGCTAATTAAACCCAGTCTTTGAAAATAAGTAGGCATCTAACGCTCCGACTTTACTAAAGACTGGTTTAAATAAAATGAGTTTCTTTAATAAACTAAGCTATGATATGGAAAAAAAAAAAAAAAACCCACAAATAATTTCCATAAATAGGTCTCCAGCAGGTAAAAGATAAACCAGTAATAATAAAAAGTACATCTACCTGCAGTAGGAGCTAAAAATGTTGGGTTTCTTTCAGGAATAGGGAGGAAAGGAAAACACACGTTAAAAATCCTTTGTGCAAACTTTCAGCTTATTTTGCAGTTTTTGCATTTCAATAACGAAGTTGTGAAAGACAGAAGAGTTGCAGGCAAAGAGCAGAACTGCAAGGAGTTGGTAAGCAGCCCTGCAACAGCTGTACCTGGCCATCCTTCCGCTCACAGATACTCAACACCGTGGGTTTCAGGTTCAGGTTCACCAGCAGCTACAGATCCTGGTGAGAGCTCAGTTCTCAGTGTAATCTTTATGAGCACTATGTTTAGGGATTTATCATGTCCTAACTTCTATCCTCTCTAAGAAGTGGATAGATTTTTAACTTATTATTGATGTTTTTAAGACCCAAAGCCCCAGGCGAGAGAGAGGGCTCCTTAAAAGCAAAGCAAAGCCTTCTAAAACCAAACATGCCTCAAACAAGCACACAACCAGATCGTTTCCTGCTTTCAGATAACTAACTGGCATGTTAATTCTTTTACTGTAACAGAGATTATAAAAAAAACCCCTTTCTATTGATTTTAGTGGTGCTGTCACTGTAGCAGAATAATACTCTTCCAGCATTGCCTTGCATTACTGTTTCAACCTCTGATGACAGATGAAAAGTACTGAATCTTAGCCAAAAGCTGAATGTGCCATTATCTCTTTGTGCACAGCTGCACAGACATAACCTAATACAGAGTGGTGCCTTCTACCATTTTGTTTAGGGCAAAAAAAAAATAACCATATAGACATATACATATATCCTAAAGGCAAAGCCAACCTGAAACTTTGCTCAAAGAAGCATGAAAGTACATTTCCTTTGCAAAACGTATGACTGTTTTATAATGTCACATTACCATACTTACAGTTAGCAGTGGACAGCTGACCTCTGAAATGCTGTTTGTTTTTATTCTCCATTTGTTCCAGTCAGTTCAGCAAATTCCAGAAACAGGATAAATAAATGCATGAAGGTTTATATTAACTCAAAGTTACAACGTAGTTCACATATTTTAGAAGCAGAGGCACATAAGCCTGAGAAGGACCTCTCGGGTCACTGAATCCAGTTTCAACCACTGCTCAGCCTTACTTCTCATAAACCCCTTTCAAAGTAGATCGCGCTCCTCTTTATGCCAGATGGGTGTTCAGATCCACTGCATCCGTCACAGTCATCACTCACGGTTAGAAGTCTCTCAATGTCAAACCTAAAAGTAGTAATTGTCAGTTTGCATCAATTTATGTTTTGTGCCAGTGCTGGCACTCAGCTGAAATAACTCTTCTCACTCCCCACTTCTTTAACTCTCTGTTATTCTTACAGACAACAACACATATGCCTGCTCTCAGCCCACGTTTTGCTATGCTACACACCACTCCTCTTGACCTTCTTAGGACACTCGTGTCCATGATCTCCTCAAGCACATTATCACATCATCTCAGCCCTGTCCCAGTATGAATTCTTCACTTGTGGATGTGATGACAAGAGCATCACAGGCTCAGAGATGAGACAAAAGCCTTATTCAGTGACAGTACGACTTCCCCCTCTCTCCAGTGGAAGTTTCTTACATGATGCACCTCACTTCACCTTTCTCACAGCTGCATTTCCTTTGTAGTCTGCAGTTAACCTACAATCATCCAACACAACCCATGTTTTCTCTTCCTTTGCCATTTCAAAGAATGAAGTAATACCAATCTGAGAAGTTTGCAGTTAAGAAAATAATCATATTAGTAGTCTCTTGGTGCATAATCTTTGTATTACACGGCATGGAATTTAATACTATTAGTAGTGCCATTCTCAAGATTGCCTTCTTCTCAGATGCCATATTGATAACTCCATATATCAATAATTCTGTCCTAATTCACATTCTCAGAATATTTCATTCAAACAATCCTCTTGTATGATCACTAATGGGAATATTAAATAAGACACCTTCCAAGACCAATTCAAAATCCACACATCTCTAACAATCCTCTCCCTGCCTTTTACCTCCTTACACAAAGTCCTCCATCATACTCTCCATTCTGTAGGTAATTCTCATCTTCTCCAGTTTCACCAACAATTTCCTGAAGTGATGCCAATTAGTCATGTAGTGAAAGCCAGGCTCAGCAGAAGTATCAGTTACTTACTTGAACTAAGCTTTCTTTTGGGAAAGAAAAGGAAAGAAAAGGAAGGAGACAACTCGGGTATGACTAATTACATTTAATCTCAGCTTTACCCAAAATTAAGGCAGTCCTACTTTCCTTGTTTTCTATTATTCCTATAGCTGAATAACCTCTACCTATCATTTCCAGTTATTCTTTCTTCACCAATTCCCCTCTGAGATGCTTCTTTTTCTTTTCTTCCACCATTTCCTTGGTCAGACTATTTATACGTGCCTTGGAGGCTGCTGGTCATTCCCAGAGCCCTTCCACAGGCTGCTCTCCACGTCCTCTGTGGGTAAGACATAAGACACAGATACTTTTGTAACTGACCTCCAGATATCCCAAGCCTCAAATTAAACGTATCACCTGAGCCCAGCTGACATCTCTAAGTTGCTTTCTTTCACTTTCAGAGATTTTCCATTTCGAAACAGCAAACTTCTCCCTTCCTCTCCAAAGGAGGACAAACTGTGGAGGAAGCCTCACGACCTGCTGCTCTCACTATGCAGCTACATCAGTAACCATCTTTGGCAGAAATAAAAAGGCAGCACATTTTTTCACTCAGGGTTTAACACAAAGTTAACACCTTTTTCCGCTGTTATTTCTTTACAGCAGTTTTACTGCTGGTATCAGTATGAGGTCTACCAGCAAGGACGATGCAGAACCAGCTTCTATTTCCTGTAAGAAGTAACTAAACCAGTCTGCTTCGCCTATAAAAGTGGGTGTTCACAGTTACCTCTTTAGCTCACAAGCTACTACTAAATGCTACTTAAATATCATCTGCAAATTTACTTAGTATGCATTCGAGTCTTGCATCCAGGTCATTTACTAAAGCACTGCAGAGAACAGAACTTGAAATGGCGCCCTGCAGAACCCCACCAGGACTGACCACCACCCTGATCTAATCCCATTTACTATAACCCTTTGAGCCCAACCTGTCAGCCAGTTGTTTACCCCTCTTATTACGTACAGAGATGTGACATGAAGCTTCATTGAAGACTGTGCACCCACTGTAGGCTCCCAGCTCCTCCACATTACCTTTCTGAATCCCAAAGCAAGTTGAGGAACACTCGTAGCCCTTGAGGACAAAACAGATCACAGTATTCCCAGTTCAATTACTGACAGCAAGAGAGAAGAAAAAAAGCCTGGCTTTACCAAGATGCCTTCATCCCATAGTGCAATGGTACCCTACAGTATACACAAGGAGGAAGGAAGGACTTGGAGTTCAATTTAGGAGCATGAGCTGGCCTCATAGATGCAAATTTTCTTGCACAATACATACTTAAAAAAAAAGTCAAAAGATAAAGCCTTACAGATGTTTTGTATTCACCAATGCAGCCATTCTTAGGATAAAGCTTGCACTGCACATTATCTGAAAGCCAGACCCTTTCAGAAGACAGAACTGAACCCATTCTGTCCCATGAGCGTGTTTCCCTACAGAACTGGACTGGCAAGAAGTTCTGTCCATGCAAAGAACTGAAATCAGCCAGTTTTTGGGGGGTGGCAGAAAGCTAGAGCAAATCAGGCACACTGCTACAGGAAGGAAGGGAAGCAAGATCTGAGAGAAGGAAAACCATAGGGCTGCTCAAAGACTGGCAAAAAGAAAGCTGAAAACACATCTCCTCCCCCAGCTCAGCACCAGTGGCTGCTGTACGTTTATCCAACTATTTTTCACGCTCTTTTGCTCCACCTGCTGGCTCTGCAACGACAGTCAATGCATCCTAAAGCAAGCACAATCAGACTACGAAAAAATGCAGGTAAAAGTATTAAAAATACTTATCAGGCTCTGTCTCATGAACCCTTACCCATGTATTGTTTTTATTTTTTTTTTTCATTTATAGATGCGTGTCTAATCGTTTAGTCTTTTACACAGTTAGTTTATTTTAGGTTCGGGGGTCATTTCTCCTACAGTACGCCTAAAAGACTATTTGGTAACTTGCTCAAGACGTAGGAAAATCTTAATACAGTTGTAGATTAATTAAGTTGAAAAAGACCACTTGGATCACCTAGTCCAACCATATTACAAGTATTAAGAGTTTTCAGAGTTGAAATTCCTTTTAATTCTCAATGGTACAATGAAATATGAGAAGTAGGAGTTTCTTACACCCTACAAATCTTAGTAAGACTATATACAAATAAATCATCTGTATGTAGACATGTGGATGCAGATCCTTACTTAATAAATCAAATTCTATTACAAAAAAAAGGATCTTTTGAGAGCATTTTTCTTTTACCCCAAGGGGAACTGTATTTCACCATCTAGTCAAAACTTGGCACTGGATGTGTCAAAAAAGTGCTGAGGTCCATCCAGCAGCTACAACAGCACCAGAGGTAACTCCTTCAGTGAACCTCCAGATGCCACCAGCTTCTAAAAGGTTGAAACAAATTTGCTGAATGATTTAAACATTTTTGAGCTATCAATACAATGGACCACACTCAAGGATATGGCATGAGCACACGCACTGCATTTAGGTGGCTGACAGCACTCTGTTGCTGTGCTTTCAGCAAAGCAGGATGCCATTAGCACAGCAAGGGAGCCCAGGCACAGGCTTAGGTAGGTTTAGATGCACTGCAGAATGGTCTGTGTTGTTTAATTACAACTCACTCTGGTGTAAAGGAAGGAATAAAGTTATTGCTGTGCTGACAGCTTGCTGGAACTTCCATGTTAAACACATCCACTGTAACTGGGTGCCCTTCTCAGCAGCTCAGGTACTCACACAGCATTTGATGGGAGCACATCATGAGGAAGTAGCCAAAGAAAATATAAAGAATGGACATAAAAGAATTTTTGGGAAAAAAAAAACAAAAAACAAAAAACACAACATTCAGTATTTTAAATAATGCTACTGAATGTTGTAAAAGTTAAATCTCTAAGCATAGATGGTAACTTATATGGTGTGCATGTTTACCTATGTGGCAGATAAATAGCAACAGTGGATGTAACCATAAAGGAAGAAGATCTGTGCATCTATTGTCAGCTCAGTGTGATTTCTGAAGGGACAAAAATCCTTCAGTGTTATTTTTAAAAAGGCACTACAGAGGAAAAATATTACCTGACCTTAATATATTTTTCTTCCAGATTTTTTTTTTTTTTTTGGTATATAATGTGCCTAATTTTACACTTTGATGGGTCCCACATTATTCATTTTAGGTCACCCAAGAACATTAAAAACAGAACAGTGCTCCAGAATGATATATTGAATAACAGTCAAAATTGGTTGTTGAGCAAGACAGCGGAATGGGGACGCACCAGTGTGACAGCAGAATTCGCCTCTCCTTCTACTGCCTTTTGTTAAGAAGGAAATAGGCTCAATCCAGCAGGAGCACTAATAGCACCTCGTGCTCACAGCTACAAAGTATGTAAAAATTAGGAAAAAAACCTAAGTGCATGGGTAGATTTTTTCACCCCTTTTTTAGAGCTGCAAGGCAGCAAAGGGTCTGAGCCACTCCCAGCAGTTCTGTGCAGCAACATCAGTGGATGAGAGCAGCACGGTGTGGCTGTAAAATGTGGTTCAGAGTATCAGCTCCATCCCAACCATCACAATGCTTCACACCCATCTCCACAAACTGCTCACTCGTGCATCTATGGCCTCATTCCTTTCAGCCCTGATACTCAGACATCTGTGTGATGAAAATGCTCAAAGAACATTTTATACCTTTAGAATAAAATACTCTATGTGTGCTGCTTGCTAATTACTCAATGATTTTATTTACATGCATCCTTAAATCGCTCCTCCAGAGTTGCAGGTTAGGAGATTACACATGTCCGTCTTTGAGAAGCCAGTGGGACAGCAATTAGCTTAAATGAAGAGTAATACGTACAGTCTTTACCATTAATTAGCAACAAGCTATTTCTATAAATAAAGATCCTTTCCTCTTCCCCACAAATATTTATGCACTCATTTAAAACCAAAGTGCAACCGTGCAATACGACCCACCAAAAACAACACGACTGAGCTCGCCTAGAATACAAAACAATCTGAAATTAATTTCTGCAGTGCTGAAACCCAACACGCATTTCAGGGGAAGGAAAGCAAATGCACGAAGCACCCTTCCTCCTCCTGGGCTCTGCTGCTAATTGCTTGCGGACTCTGCAAGATGCCAGGAAAGGCAGAATGCCACGGATTCTTTCTCAGTGGAAATCATAAGAAAAACAGCATTTACTCTGACCATGACAATAAATGCTTTTAAACACACAGAGTCATCACAAGGCGTTCTAAACAACGCAGAAGAAATCACTTCAGACAGGAACTACTACTCCAGATGTACACGCAGAGCCCCCCAGGCCTGCTGGAGCCCTGTTTGTTCATTCTGTGCTTCTCTGCTTTGACTTCACCACAGGGCTTTTGAAAGGCTAAAATAAAGCACCACAAAGCTTGGAGAAAACTCATATTGCCTTTTTCTGTGAGTACTCTGCTTTAGAAGCTGTGGAAGCATGATGTTCCGGCCTTTTTATTTGGCAGTGCCCAATTGGAGCAGTTTTTCCCTTTTTTCCCCCACTATTTCTAATTCCAGAACCGCTCAGAGGAGAAGATTCACCTATAAAATGGCAAATCTCTGTAATTACACAAAACTCTACATACACATAAAGCTGTTCTTATGAATAAGATTAAATACATATGAGCTGCTTTTAGAAAAACAGGCGCTCTACATATTTATGGAAATCAACACAGCCATGCATCACGAAACACAATGCAACAAACTCTATTTTCCACTACAAAGCCCAACCCTTCGTGTCTGTAACATCTGGTCTACAGGAGACAAGTCGTTGTTCATATTCAGGGATCAAGCTTGGATTTAAGCAACCAAAAAAACAATCGACGAACCTTCACACATTTTACATTCTTTCTAATTCCACCATCTAGCTGCAATATGACTGCGAAATAAAATCATGGAGGGCGATGGTTTTATGAGATAAGAAATACTTTTCCAAAAGGACTACTGGCTTACTTACAAAGGCACAACTTTTGTTGCTTCTAGAAAGACATCTGTTGTAGCCTCTCTTCAAAGGAAGTACATGCATCCATCCATACAGCAAATACAGCTTTTTATATGAGGGCTAATCCAAAAGTAATGCTTCCTATTTTGTTATGTTGGCCACAATGTCAAAGGTAGATGTTGGTGGGACGGCTGTAGGATTGAACCTTCCCACCAATATTCCGTTACAGTTTGCTGCTGTGACAGATGGCAGCAGAGGGGCAAAACGGTGTCTGACATGGAAGTGTGTATAAAGAAAGGTGTATCACTGAATTCCTCCATGTGGAAGAAATGACACCCATTGACACTCATCAATACCCACTGAATGTTGATGAAGATCAAACAGTGGATGTGAGCACAGTAAAGCAGGGTTGCTGCATTTCAGCAGTGGTGATAGCGATGGTGGTCACCTCTGCTTGTACAGACGTTCATGAGCATGGCGTGCAGGCTCCTGTTCATTGCTGGCAAAAGTGCATAGCTAACAGTGTGACTATGTTGAAAAACAGTATTCTGTAGCTGAGAATTTGCTCTGTCAAACAGTGTTATTAAGCTCTTTGCATATGTGGTAGTTTCCATGGAAATAAGTAAGAGGCATCACTTTCAGAACGACCTATGTGTTTATCCATGCATCATGAACATAACTGAAGAGCATCACCAGTCACATTAAGAGTAATGCATCAAGTCATTTAAGCAACATAAAATTCTGAAAGTTTCCTACCATTGATAGCCTTCTGCAAGATGAAAGGCTTCTGGGCAGGTACGAAGGGAAGGTTTCCCAAGCCTTGCTGCACAGCTCTGGGCTGGGAGTGTCACCTTGCACAACCAGCAGACACTCCTCCTCCAGCCCCAGGACATGCAGTACAGTAGCACCATCACTTCTAAGAAAATAGCTTTATATCCTTCAAAACGACGACTGTGTCTTTCAAAAGTGCGCCTGAAAGTGATGATAATCCAGCCTCTGAAGCATCAGATACGTTCGTGTTCTCACACAAACATGAGAGGGACCAAAATTATCTGGCTAATTTTTAAAGTAGTGGCCCAAAGGTACACTTTGGTGCTATGAATACGATGTTCCTTTCCCAACCTGAAATGCTGTTTAATTGAGTTAATAAGCTGTCTACTACAAGCCACTGTACATGAAAAAAAAAAAAAAAAAAAAAAATCAGTACTTTTCAGGATTTTCAGGTTTTCTAATGAATAGCATTTTCACAGAATCACAGAATCACAGAATTGTAGGGGTTGGAAGGGACCTCTAGAGATCATCGAGACCAACCCCCCTGCCAAAGCAGGTTCCCTACACCAGGTCGCACAGGTAGGCGTCCAGGCGAGACTTGAGTATCTCCAGAGAAGGAGACTCCACAACCTCCCTGGGCAGCCTGTTCCAGTGCTCCGTCACCCTCACCGTGAAGAAGTTCTTACGCACATTCGTGCGAAACTTCCTGTGCTGCAGCTTATGTCCGTTTCCCCTCGTCCTGTCTCCACGTACCACTGAAAAGAGACTGGCCTCACCACTATGGCCGCCACACCTCAGATATTTGTAAACCTGGATCAGGTCCCCTCTCAGTCGTCTTTTCTCAAGGCTAAACAGACCCAGTTCACTTAGCCTTTCTTCACAGGGGAGATGCTCCAGGCCCCTCACCATCTTTGTAGCCCTCCGCTGGACTCTTTCCAAGAGATCCCTGCCTTTTTTGTACTGGGGAGCCCAGAACTGGACACAGTACTCCAGATGAGGCCTTAGCAGGGCAGAGTAGAGGGGGAGGATCACCTCCCTCGACCTGCTGGACACGCTCTTCTTAATGCACCCCAGAATGCCATTGGCCTTTTTGGCCACGAGGGCACACTGCTGGCTCATGGCCAACCTGTCGTCCACCAGGACGCCCAGGTCCCTCTCTGCAGAGCTCCTCTCCAGCAGCTCATCCCCCAGCCTGTATTGGTGCATGCAATTATTCCTCCCTAGGTGTAAGACCCTACGCTTGCCTTTGTTGAACCTCATCCGGTTTCTTACTGCCCAGCTCTCCAGCCTGTCCAGGTCTCACTGAATGGCAGCACAGCCTTCAGGCGTGTCAGCCAATCCTCCCAACTTCGTATCATCAGCAAACTTGCTGAGGGTGGCCACTATCCCCTCATCAAGGTCACTGATGAAGATGTTGAACAAGACCGGACCCAGCACAGACCCCTGGGGGACACCACTGGTTACAGGTCTCCAGCCAGACTCCGCACCACCAACAACGACCCTCTGCAAGGGTCGTTTAACATCCTAGTGTTTTCTCTGTCAAGTCCCTGCATGGCCCAGTCCCACCATGCTACTCCATGCAAATGTCCATCTATCTACCTGCTGTTCCCAATACAGCAGTTTGTGGGCTGTAAGAAGGCTCTACTCATACAACCGTTTTAAATGACATATTCAGTATATCCTGAAGTGTAGAATCATAGAATTATTAAGGTTGGAAAAGAACTCTAAGATCACCAAGTCCAACCATCAGCCGACCCCCACCATGCCCCCTGACCATGTTCCTCAGTGCCACATCTCCAAGTTCCTGACCACCTCCAGGGATGGTGACTCCACTACCAGCCTGGACAGCCTGTGCCAATGTATCACCACTCTTCCTGAGAAGAAATGTTTCCTAATATCCAACCTGAACCTCCCACAGTGCTATTCAAGGCCATTACCTCTCATTCTATCATTGTTACCTAGGAGCAGAGGCTGATCCCCACCTTGCCACAACTTCCTGTCAGGCAGTTGCAGAGACCAGTAAGATCACTCTTGAGCTTCCCCTTCTCCAGACAAAATAATCCCAGCTCCCTCAGCTGCTCCCCATCAGACTTGTGCTCCAGACCCTCTCAGCTCCATTGCCATGCTCTGGACATGCTCCAGAGCCTCCAGGTCTTTCTTGCAGTGAGGGGCCCAAAGTAGTTCACTCTTCCAGCTTCAGAGGAAATTAGGTAAGACAAGGCACACTGCAGAAGATCAGCACAAGATCAGACACACCAATTTTTATCTTTAACACAATGTTACATTTTGTACAGAGATATGAACTTGGTCTAAAAGCCCAGTAAATGTAGAAAGTCCATAGGAAAATACACTTCCAGATTTCATCCACACCCAATCATTATTTCCACGATAATCTGTACATAGCAAAAAACGCTTACATTCTATACAAATTAGGAGCTAGACTGGGTAATGAAGCTTAAGTGACCCCTAAACACCCAGCAATGAACCACACGGTGATTTGAACAGCGGCAGCAGCAAAGTATGGGGCTAAATGAATGGGCTCCCATTGCAAACTGAACTCATTACAAAACCTCTATCACAAAACAACTTGGCTGTAACCTACCTGACCATATCTCATACTCTTGTATAAGCATAAATGGGAAAGATAAATCCTAGTATATGTGGAATAATTTCCTGATTATTTAGGAGAACGTGCATCTCCCTATGCAAATGTCTTAGATCCCTATTAGGTTGATCCCTATTAGGTAAAAGTAATTTATTTGGTGTAAGCCAAATGGAAAAAAACGAGACCATTTTAAAATTGCCTAAGGTCACTTCATGGGCAAAACAATGTATTTAAACTGAAGAGATGACAACATGCTTAATATGACTACACAGAAATTGCTTCCTTGATGACAATACATTAAAATCCTCATTGAATATTCATAGAATTTCTGACAAGATTGAGTGACACGACATCGCAATCTCGGCAGCGCTGATGGTTGAGCTGCACAAGGAGGGAGGGACGCACCATTGGGACATCTTTGTTCCTTCCAAGGCACCAGTAAGGATGAGCCTTTATCTCAAACATCACATAACTGAATAGGACAGCTGAAGTTTCTGTGTGGCAGCAGAACACTAGGCAAAGAGCAAAGAGAAATCCTTCAAGCGACTTTCACTAAGTTATGACCTATGCATGATAAATAGGTAAGCAGAGTTTAAATGATGTGAAATATGTCAATTCAGAATGCATTAGGATGCCATTAACAGACAGGAGCTTAGACATTGGGAAAATATTAAGATGGATAGATCACTTAGCAACAATGGGACAGAGGCGGTTTTAATAAAGGCAATGCAAGGCAACGTGCTGCTAACACAGCCACAGATCTGGAGTGGCTGGATTTTTGTCAGATGTGCAACAACGTGATAAAATACAACTCCCTTTGAGACTTACAGGGATGGAATTGAAAAACGTTCAAGCCGCTCTTGTTTATTAATTGAGAAACATAACTGCTGGATCACATGTCAGTAATAGAATGAGAAGATGATTAATACTATATTTTAATCCCATAATAACTGTTTCATAATCTCCTGACTGCAGAAGCACTACACAGCACATCGTTATGCCAACCCTCCCGCGTCAGACGATGTTTCCAACCAGCCCATCTGATAGGGGTTCAGACGACCCGAGGCCACAGCAGCGCAGCACTGAACGCTCAATGCCTGCAACACGGCAGCTCAGTGCTACCTGCACAGGGCACACAGCACCAAACGCCATCAGAGGAAATGCATGCAGCCAAATTGTGAGACTGCACTCGGTAGAGCAGCGGGATCTGACAGAAGTTTATCAACCAGCAATGAACTATATGCGTCTGCCTTGCAGGGGAACTCTGAAGAGGTGCATTTCTCTTTGGATTTTTAGCGTGGAAACAAATGAGATTTTGAAATAATCATGAGCTGGCACAGGGAAGGGTAAGGAAAACAGGCATGCATAGCACTGTGCAGCGAAAAACAACAGTAAAATTGAAATCATTCGCTTATCTTGTTATTTTCCCATAACCCCAGGCTGGTTTCCTGGCAGCAGCCAGCCACATAGGTACACATGGCATGGGCAAAATTCTCATTTCTACTGTTATCCCAGATCACTGCCACCTTCCTCTGCTCCTCAAACCACTGCCCATTCTCACGTGCTGCTCATCACAGCACAGACAAGATGTGGGTGCTAACAATCATCCAGGAAGGCCAGCAGTGCTCCTCAAACCCATCATCTCCCCAGAGCACACTGACTTGACATGCTCAGGGTCCGGCACGTCTGGCAGTAAGATGTGCTGGGTGGTGCTGGAGTGTGGGCACAGGGACCAGAGAGGTGCAGGGATACCCGGGGATGTCCCAAAGCCTCCTAGACATGGGGCTGGGCACCCTGCTTCAGAAAACATGAGGAAAAACAGTTCAACTGCATTTTGAAGTTATTTTTGCTCCTCCCAGATAAAATAACATGTCCCACTTGAAGCCGTGCTTTGAGAAACACAGGAAAAAAATGAAATTTCAATGTGTCTGGTGATTCTTAAAGCTTTTTATCTATTTGTTTGCTTAAATTTCACCTTCCTTAATGCAGACAGCATCAAAGATTAAAGTGCATTTGTGGAAGAGGTACTGAAAGCAGAAAATAAATCCAGGAAAACTTTTCATAGGCAAAGAAATGAAACCCATCTCATCACAAGAGCTTCAGCAACACTTCCTGCAGCACACACCAGTGGAGTCAGAAGCATTTTCCTAGGAATAATTTTAAAAAGCCACTGATTTTCTTCTAATTACATACGATATCTGAATCATCTTTACAGAAGCAACAGGATAAATTTGAAAAAACAATTTTAAATTAATCAATTCTATGTCCCAAAAAGCAACGTATGAAAAGGAAACGCTACCTAATAACATAATTTCAGACCAAGATCAATTCCACCTCGTTTCATGTGTAATATTTTTAGCACTATTTTTTGCATTCACTCAATTTCAGCACAGTAAATTTACTTCTACAGAAACACTAACTAGGTCACGTTAACATTTTAGTTAACACAGTGTTACATGCCACAAGTTCTTATCATCTTCCTTTCTCAACCTTAACTTTGCTTTAACATTCAGGTTTTGCTTTCACTAAATATACTGCTTTACTGCGTCAGCCAAGTTTGTTCTTTACACAACATGAAAGCCTGTTCACAGCAATTACCTGAAGCCAATGTTAACATCTCTGAAAAGCGTACTTTTAGAATGTTATTTGGAAATTTTCCTCCTGAAATGCTCCTCTTCCCACTCCTGCATATGCCCCCAACAGCCTCAGCAACAGCTCAGCATCCTCTAGCACAATGGATACAGAACAAGAAGTTAAACGAGTTGGACATTTATACATTATACAAAAAAGGAAAGGGAAATGAAAAGGGAAAAGGCAAAGGGAGAGGAAAAGGGAAAGGAGAAAAGGGAAAGAGAAAGGGAAAGGGAGACAAAAAGGAAAATTCACAGTCATACAAAGAAAGGTACCAATGATGAAGCCACGGCTTCCAAGACAGCACCTAACGCCCGCCTGGATCCCAGGCGCAAACCCTATTATTTATCACTGCAGTGATCACAGCAGCGCAGCCACAGCTAAGGGGAGATGGGCGCAATGGTTCTGAAGGTCTTCCCTGAACCCACACGTTTTGCAGGAAGGTGTGGCAAGGGGACCTCCAAACTGTACTTTGGAGACCTCAGAACAGCAACCAACCAACCAATCTCAGTTTCTATCACTGAAATCCCTTTGAGCAGGAGTGGTGACCGGGCAGATATCCTAAGCTGCCAGCTGGTCACATCAAAGCGTTTCCAAACCATCCCGAGCGAGTGAGCTGGGCCACCTGCATGGGCTTCTGGCACAACATCAAGATGATCAAGAAACTTCTTCCATTGGAAACTTGATAAATGGAATCATAAAGAATCAAAAAGCTCTTCCACTCACTCCAAAAGTTTATAAAATCCCATTTGTTGCTGCACACTCCAAAAGCACTGATGCTGAACCAAGAAAAGTCTCCAGCTTCATTTCAGAACCAGAAGTAATCCGATGGTGTTGTTGCACAAGCACTAGGATATTTACCCAGCTGCAAGGAAATCAGGATTGATTTTTTTTAAAATATGTGGATTTTTCCTAACTGCACTTGTTCACTGCACCCACACACAGCAGCTGCTAAACTCACTGCCCAGACCTGTCCTCTATCCAACACTCCTTCCTGAATTCCACAACTCAAGGCATCAGTACCTGCAGGCGCTCAATAAACGTTTCGATGTTGTTCTAATGGACATGGTTTAGTGGGAAATATTGTTGACAGGTGAACAGCTGGACTGGGTTACCTTGGAGGTCTCTTCCAACCTAGGCATTCTATGGTCTTATGATTTGACTTCCAACTTCAGCCATTGCATTTTCCTTGCAAATTCTCAGGGAATTTTCTGGAACAGAGGACATAAGCAAGGATGGGATTTCAAAGTTAAAGCGCTAGAAAAAGAGAGTGATAAACCCACACAAACGTGGTTTCCAACTACTGCAAACTGTAAGTGCTCTATGGAACAGATTCACCCAGCGGGTCCATCTCAAGTAAGCAGAAGCTCTATGGGGTGACTACAGGCAACCAGGGAAAAAAACCCTTCCCATAACAGTAATTCACGGAGTGAGAAAGTACAAGTATTTTCACCCATCCCACAAAACTTCACCAGCATTTTGCAACTGCCAGTTCTGTGCATCACTCAACATTCCTATTTTAGCACAAAGTGCTTTTGGAGACGTTACGATCTCTGCAAGTATCCACATCCCATATTTAATTACTTTCCAAGCCGAAGAAGAAATTGAAATAAACGGAATGAATTTAAATTCATTATCAATTAAGTATAATTTAATTCATTACTCTTTCAACTTTCTCGTGAGAATTGGGAGCTGCAGGAGACGCGCATACCTGAGTGACAGAGCTTGATGTACCGCCGCCAGTCCCACAGGAAATCACAAGGAACACATACATAGCTATCAGAAACCTCTTGGCCAAAAAACAAGATGGTAGCAAAGATAGATTTTTGGTGGATGAGAAGCTGGACATGAGCCAGCAGTGTGCCCAGAAGGCCAACTGTGTTCTCGGCTGCATTAAAAAGGGGTGGCCAGCAGGGAGAGGGAGGTGATTGTCCCCCTCTACTCAGCTCCTGTGAGGCCCCATCTGCAGTACTGCGTCCAGGCCTGAGGCCCACAGTACAGGAAGGATGTGGAGCTTTTGGAGCAGGTCCAGAGGAGGGCACTGAGATGATCAGAGGGCTGGAGCACCTCTCCTATGAGGAAAGGTTGAGGAAACTGCAACTGTTTAACTTGGAAAAGAGAAGGCTTCAGGGAGACCTCATTGTGGCCTTCCAATACTTGAAGGAAGCATATAAACTGGAGAAGGAATAGCTGTTTATGAGGATGGATAGTGATAGGACAAGGGGGAATGGTTCTAAACTGAGACAGGAGAGGTTTAGGTCAGATGTTAGGAGGAAGATTTTCACTCAGAGGGTGGTAACACACTGGAACAGGTTGCCCAAGGAGGCTGTGGATGCCCCATCCCTGGAGGCATTCAGGGCCAGGCTGGATGTGACTCTGGGCAGCCTGGGCTGGTGGTTGGTGACCTTGCACATAGCAGGGGGTTGAAACTGGATGATCACTGTGGTCCTTTTCACCCCAGGCCATTCTATGATTCTATGATTCTAACAATGTGTATAGGAATTCAGCACAAGTTTCTAAAAAGGTAAAGCAATCTTCTTCTCAGAAGACACACAACACCCAAAAGTTGAGAACCAGCCACCATGTACCCATTTCTCCATGAACAGGACAAAAAACAAAACGGGCTTCAGCTCTCATTCCCATGCTGACGCTCCTCAGCTCCCGGACTGCTCCTGCTCCATTTTCCCAGGCTTTCATTCCCTTGTATATAATTAAAATAAAATTCACGTGCCTTTCACACAGACATGTTTGTAAGCAGTCCTCTACAAGAGTTCTCTATTTCACCCAGGAAAACATCCAAGCTCTGAAGATGAAAGAATAAAGCACCAAACCGTGAGAACACATCTGCTGAAGAGGTTTCCTAGTGCTGCTTTATAGAACAGCACGGCATGGATTACACTTGGATTTCCACCGTGAATGAAGAACACCTGATAACAGCCAAACACTGCCGGAAAACACAAGGGAAAACAAGAACAAGAGTTCCCTATCCCGTGCAAGTTAACAAATACTTTGCTAACTCCCCTGGCACAACTGGATTTTTATTCCTTAATTCCCTATTCCTGCTTGCTATGTGCTGGTGCTGGATGCTGAGCGACTTATCCCACTGCCCTCCTCCGCTCGGCGCCCCAGCACGACTGGTCACAGTTCTGCAAAATGTGTCGTTACCTTCAGGTAAAGCTTAACTTTTATTTTACATTTTGCAATATACAGCAAAAATAAACACAACTCATCTTGGGGATTTTCTGCTAACCTATGCAGGGAAAAAATACGGTGTTGACTCAAGCCCTAAAGGAGCTACTCATAACCATAATATGGCATATGCTGTATTACACAACATATAATAATGTCTAAATTAGCTACATGCACATAGGGCTGGCAAGCTATTGTGGAAGAAAAGGAATGCCCCAGCAAACAGAGACAACTGGGAAAAATATGCCAGCACAGCACAAGGAAGGGGAATTGTGGAGCAGAGTTCCCAGGTGCCCACAGCACCACCAAGGACAAGTAGAGCAGGAAGGTGAAATGAGAAAAACCCCATTTCCTTCACTTTTCTCCTTCTGGCATCCTTCTGAGGCACCTGATTCTGCTGGCTGGGGCTGCAGTGATTGAAGGGGGTATGTTAAATAGCTCTTTTTTTTTTAAAAAAAAATCTTTCAATAAAGTTTGCCTTCCCCTAACTCACCTTTATTCATGACACAGAAGAGACTCCAGATGACTAAGTATGAGAGCACTTCTAACAACAATGGAGAAAAAATATATATGTACCTCTATACTTTAAACTCAGGTAACAGAAAGTCCCACTTTCAAAACCTGGTATCACACTCCTTTATTATGAGTTATAAATGAAGTAATAAAAACACTGATTAATGAAGTTTATCTTCCCGAGCAAACAATCAAAGCAGCAATTGAGCTGCAATGATTGTTTTACTTGCAATAAGACATGTTCTGGGGGGCTGAGTAATTTCTTACTTCCTGTACTGAAATGTCTATAGGTATATATTTTTTATATATATATATATATATATATATACTCATATATTTCATGAGTACACACCAAGCTCAACATACAGATCACTGGGCTGAACTAATGGGACGAGGTTCAACAAGACCAAGTGCTGGCCACAACAACCCCAGGCATTGCTACAGGCTTGGGGCAGAGTGGCTGAAAGACAGTGGAGAAGAAATGGACCTGGGGATGTTGATCGATGCTTAGCTGAACATGAGCTAACAGCATGCCCAGGTGGCCAAGAAGGCCAATGGCATCCTGGCTTCTATGAGAAATAGTGTTGCCAGGAGGAGCACAGAAGTGATCATCAGTGAACATAGTACCTCAAGAACTATATTCAGTTTGGGGCCCTTAACTTCAAGAAAGACATAGAGGCCCTGGAGCATATCTGGTGAAGGGCAGTGGAGCTGTGAGGGGTTTGGAGCACAGGTCTTATGGAGAACTGAAGTAATGGGGATTGTTCAGACTGGAGAAGAGGAGGCTCATGATAGACCTTATGGCTCTCTACAACACCCAGAAAAGAGGTTATGACGATGTGGGGGTCAGCCTCTTCTCCCAGGTAACAGAGATAGGATGAGAGCGAATGGCCTCAAGTTGTGTCAGGGGAGTTTCAGGTTGGATGCTAGGAAATACATCTCTGAAAGAGTGGTCAGGCACTGGAACAGGCTGGCTGCCCAGGGAGGTGGTGCAGTCACCGACCCTGGAGGTATTCAAGAAATCATAGAATCACAGAATGGCCTGGATTGAAAAGGACCACAATGATCATCCAGTTCCAACCCCCTGCTATGTGCGGGGTCACCAACCACCAGACCAGGCTGCCCAGAGCCACATCCAGCCTGGCCCTGAATGCCTCCAGGGATGGGGCATCCACAGCCTCCTTGGGCAACCTGTTCCAGTGTGTCACCACCCTCTGGGTGAAAATCTTCCTCCTAATATCTGACCTAAACCTCTCCTGTCTCAGTTTAAAACCATTCACCCTTGTTCTATCACTATCCAATGTTTAGATGTGGTGCTAAGGCACACTGTTTGGTGGAGAAATACTGATGGTAGGAGGATGATTGGACTGGATGATCTTGGTGGTCTTTTCCAATCTTGGTGATTCTGTGATTCCATTATTTCTCCTTTTTTTGTTGATGGGCTGCAGCATTTAAGCTGTTTTATACAAAACTAGCTCAGCACTGTGGAAGGTCTCTGGCAATACAAAATTTTGTGTTCAGGCTCCTTACAAAAGCTTTTTGCAATATCTGACAAACCTCACCTGCAGCTGGGGCTTGCCTCACTATGAGTTACCCTACAGCAGCTGTGAGGTACTCATCCATCAGATCCTTCTGTTATCTCACAGCTCACGGATTCTCCAGGTCAGACTTTCTAGCTGTAGGTATCCCTGTTCTTTGCAGGAGAGTTGCACCAGATGACCTTTAAAGGTCCCCTCCAACTCAAACAAATCTGATTCTGTGATTCATGTTGAATGGCTGCTGGAAAATTCAGATAAAACTGCAAATGAAAATTGTTGATTTTCCAGTATTGAAGAGAAACATGCAAAGTACAAACTTTTCTAAAATATATTTAAAGTCAATTCCATGAAATCTAGCCAATTCATATATATACCTGCCATTTGTAAAACTCTAGAATAAATAACCCTAAAAAGCCATCTGTAATACGCAATGGGGCACTGCTTTTAGAAGGTAATTAAAATACTTCAGCAGAATGCAAGTCTCCTGTTTTAGGGAAGTATTTAACTTCTATTTGCTTAACAAAGACTGCTTTTACTTAATAATGTGCAGAACAAATTATATATCTGCAAGGCTTTCACTTTAAATTCATTGCAGGAATTGCCATTACAGAATAACATTTCTATTACCAGATGTTTGATTTGAAATCCTTGCATTCATGAAGTATTTACTGCCACAGTATACGTGGCATAAGTGCACATTTCCAAATGTAATCCCCCATCTGATATATAATTCATCTTTTATAAACTCCATGCGAGCTGTAGTAATGCCGTTCAACAACCCAAGTTTAAATTGAATCAAACCCTGCACAATCATCTTGAAATTGTTTCACGATCTCCACTGCCTCGCTCTCAAGAGAACGTTCAACAAGCTAACCTGAACTGAAATACAGCAGAAATTCACCGTTGTGAGTTCAGAAAAAAATTATTTCCCATCTTCCATGCTCATTCTCCCTGCAGAAGCTGAACCAGAGGGTTTCTGTCGGGTCACTGAAATCCGGCTTGCTTCCCGTGCCCCTCTGCAGCAATGCACATCCAACAACCCTCCTTTCTCTCACTGAACTTCTCCCCTAAACGCTAACAAAGCAGAGACTAATTGAAATTGATTTTTACTGAAGTAATTTTAACACCGATATGCTTTTCTATTAAGAAAACAAAAGAATCACAGGCAAACAGCTCTCAAGCAGCAGTTGGGGATGCTTAGGAGTCTACAGGCATAAGAAGGAAAAAAAGTAGTTACACTCTGAATGAATTACTTTTTCTTCAAAATAAACCATCTGGAAATGAACAGCACTCAATCCAATAGCAGCAACTTGTGCCTGGCTGCTCATAGCCCAGGGATGGAAACACAGGTTTTGTAAGCACACCTCCACAGTGAATAACTATCTGTTCAACTATTAATGACAAAGTGCAAATGGGAATTCAAGAGTAAAAGCAACTTCTAAAAGAGATAAGGGCACAGCTACCCTGAGAAATGAGGGAAGCACCCTCGCAAGGAGGCTCAAATCGCTCATTTTTATGGTCCATCCTCATTAGGTGAAGAAACACAGTCCTCATTTAATCATGCTGAAGCATGTGTCTAAGCGTTTGTCCTGAAGAATAAAGTATTTCCTTGTGTGACTGTCATGGTTTCTATTACCACAGCCATGTTATCTTCTATGTACAGTTAACTGCAACGTTGCAAGCTATGCAGTCCAGAGCTTTGCAGTTAACTCTGCAGCTGGCTTTCCTTCTGAAATGATTTCACCTTATACATAACCTTATTTTCTTAACATATTATTGGTTGAGTTTGGCTGCTGCTTGTTCCTGATGCCCATGGACAGAGACGGCTATAGACCTGACATCTGAAGGGAGCAAACAGAAAATCTTTCCCTAGCAAGCTATCAAAAACCAAAACTCTACTGTGCCACATGCTGTATTTTTCTTCTGGGGTGAGTCCTGGTCATAAGTATAGAAGAACTAAAAAATATCAACTCCAAAATTATCCATCAATTAATAGAAAGGACCTGGAAAAATAACTCTTGACTGTTATTTCATAAGCTACCATCACAGGAAATTTTTACTGTCACGTTTTTTGAAGAGAACTTCTATGTGATTGGATTAGATGATGTAAGGGAAATGGATTGGCTCTTTCGAGTATGAAATTTAGGAAGATACAGAATCATAGTTTTAAATCTGTTTTAAAAGAGTGAGGAGAAAGAATCCCTAAAGCAAAGTTCACCAGCCCAGTGCTGGGAGGACATGTTCACACACCCCATGGACATGAAGACTTACTGACCTGCATTAGTGGGCATGGTGGGGATGGGTTGGTGCCAGGACTAGCTGATCTTAGTGCTCTTTTCTACCCTTAATGATTCTATGATTCTATAAATGCAGACCAAGCAAAATTACTCTCTAACTTCCATAGAATGAAAGAACAGAAAGCTGATTCAAAGTGCTACTTGGCCATTTTACAGCTGGCACTAAAATCCGTTATTCAGTAATAGAATAGCCAAATATTGCTTCAAAAACTATAATATTTAATGGAGAATCTCTGTAGCAGTGACAAAGGAAAGATCATACTCACAGCCCATAGTGAGCAGAAACCCAAGCCCAGGATCTCTTTCCCAGAGAAGGGAGATTGCTTGTCCACCCTTGTACATCTTCAGAATAAACACATAAATATCAAATATGAAATACAATTCCTTGATGTGAATATTACCACAGTCACTGCTTTATCAGTTTGATGGAGTCTATTCAAGGCAGAGGGTTGGAACTACAAGATCTTTGAGGTCCCTTCCAACCCAAGACTTCTACGACTCTATGAAATTAAGAAGAAAAAAAAGCAAAAAATGGCTTGGTGCTGCCTTCTTTTTTTCCCCTGGTAGATTTTTTTTTAAAAAAAAAACAGTCAACTACATCAGCAGAAATCTCCAAAGGAACAAATTTACCTTGTGCCTCCCTAAGAAAAAAAGGCTGGAAATCCCAAAAAGGTAAAATCAAAGTCATAGAGCCTGCCTGCCATCTAATCATCGAGTTCAAACACTTCCATGTGGGGTGCTGGAAATCAATCATCTTTGAAGTCCTTTCCAATCCAAGCCATTGTATGATTCCATGACTCCACATCAGACAGCAGATGTGAAGCAGCAGAGGGAAGTGGGTGGCACCTCCAAATATCCACACCTGTGTTTGCAGAAACCACCAACCCATGGAACAGCCCATGCAGCTGGCCAAGGCCAGTGCACACTATTACTGTCTAAGAAAACTAGTATTTTCAGAGCAGAAAAGAACTTATTATTTACCTTATAAAAATAACAAAAGCAGCAAAACAAAACCACACAGCACTTCCCTCTCTGGGAGTTCAGGTAAGGAGCACAGGACATCGTAGCATGGAGAAAAACAAGATGTCTTTTTCCCAAAAAGGACCAACCAGCAGTACTTGAGGTCACTGAAAAGGCTGATCTCATGGCTGCAAGGCCATCTTATTTCCATGTTTTTGGTTCAGCTACAAATACCACTGGTAACTGAAGACATCTCAGGACTCAATATTCTTTGTAACAGCTCTAACTAGCAACCAGACACAAAAACCAGGATGCATTTGCTCATCCAAGCACTGAACTCAATGGGCACTGTGCAATTCTCAACCAGATCTGCAGATTATTCCTGAAAACATATTACATCTGTAAAGCCTTCCATGACTTTAGTTTGAATAGTAACCAAGTCCCTGTCTTTTCCCACGCTGCGAAGAATTCATCCACACCTGAAAGAAGTCATCTCCCACCCGTGCTGTGACTGCACCCCCCACAAAGGCCTCTCCTCACCCCACGGTGAAGCACAAAAGCAGCCCCAGCAGAACAGGGCCACTCTGAGGGAACAGATGGGCCACGCGTGCACCGCCGTGCTGCTGTGACTGGTGGTGACAGCAACATCCCGTCACCACGGCAACCCCAGCATCACCTCCTCCCTCGTGACAACACGAAATAGCTCTGCGGAGGTATTTTAGGCGATCTATAAAAAGAGAAAATAGTGATTCTTGCTCTCCAGCCATTTACAACACACCTACAATAGGTGCTTTCAGGAAGAGGTGGTGTCACTTGCTTCTGTAAAGTGAAAAACCATCTCAGCATCTACTGCAAAGACGTGCAATGAATGTCAGGCATCGGGCACACATCTAAAATGTTAACTGCAAACTTGATAGCATTTCCACTACCATCTTTACGCTTTCTGATGTATCTGCCTTTTATTCCTCCTAACTAGATGGCTAGCTACGTGAAGTAAAGCCTAATGAAAACCAGTCTAGCTTTTTTCTGAAGATCCTGTGCAGTCATCAGTGTTACCTACCTGCCATGCTCACATCACTTTCCGAATCCCTGTCACATCTCCTAGTGACTACAGATGCTGAGGATTCCTTTTGCTTCGCAAAAATCACTCAGAAGCACAAAGAGAATAAAAGTGCACCAAGGTCAGGCCAAACTACGTGCAAGGGAGAGAATAGAAAGTCTAACTTATTTTAAGGAGGGTATTCCCATCATTTTAAACAATAATAAATGCTGAATTCCCAAAAATTCAGTTTTTAATGTTCAGTAACAGATTCCATCTCTATTTTCAGACTTGTTTACAGTGATACACGCAACACACACATTAAAACCACAGCAAGTTATTTCCAAAAGGATGCAAACTGCTCATTAAATAGTCCAAGTTTTGTGAAAGCCAACCACTTAGGCAACAAGGAAACATCTGATTTTTACAGCATTACCTCCAAACACAAAAAACACCACCCAAAGTCGCTCCAGCTGTTTCATGTACACTCAAATAATTTTTGCTACTCCCACTGCTGACACACCCCTGAAGGGCCCCGTGTGTGCAGCAAATGCTGTTTTGCTTGGCAGATGTGCTGTACAATCTGATTTTATAACAGTTTTAAAGCAATAATAAAAAGTACTCATCTGGCTCTCATGCCAAACCACCCATGCAGCCTCATGCCCTAGGGGTCAGGCTGCCTATGGGATCCCAGCTCCTTGCTGCTCCCTGCTGCAGCTTGTTGCTGAGGCTTGAAGATTTTCAGGAATGGTCATAGAGCTTCCTAAAGCAAGCATTAGGAACAGCAAAGCATACCGCCAGCTACTTTTCTTTTCCCCATTAAGCTCTGAAACTCAGAAAGAGTGGTAATGCCTTGGGACAGGATGCCCAAGGAGATGGTGGAGTCACCATCCCTGGAGGTGTTCAAGAAACACAGAGATGTGGCACCAAGGGACAAGGTGAGTGGGCACAGTGGGGATGGGCTGATGGTTGAACTATGTGATCCTAGCAGTCTTTTCTAATCTGAATGAGTCCATGATTCTTTCTTATCACTGGACACAAAGACCTCTGGAATGCTGCAGTTGATGGGATCATAGAATCATACAATCACAGAATCATAGAATTGTTGGAAAAGACCTTAAAGATCATTGAGTCCAACCACGACCTAACCATACCACCCTAACAACCCTCTGCTAAACCATGTCCCTGAGCAAGACATGGGCAAGCTTTCTTTTTGCTTAGAAGCATCTCTTCAACTCCTTCTTCAGCTTCTGCACTCCCATCCCATTGCTGTCTCAGCTGCTTCAGCCATCTCATACACAACCCTTCTCAACTTATGAGCTAGGGGGTTAATTCTGGGGTTACAGCTTACCACCTTATATTTAGCTTGGATTTCTCTAGCTCGAGATACGTCTGACTTACGCTTTTTCTTCTGGAGTAGCACAGCACCTCTGTTGTGCTGTGGATGACATGTTTTTCAGACCAGTAAATAAAGGGCATCTTCTGCAGAACTTTCCACACTTGATGGAAGGATCCACCCTCTCCAGCCCCACTCGGTGCCTGTGTAGAAGCAATTCCCCTGTGTCTGAAGCAGAACCATATCCCATCTGGGTCCTAACTGTGCAAAGCAAGCTCTGGAAGCGCACATTCACCTTTTCAACCCACCTTAATATTGAGTTGCTGCTAACCAAGGCAACCTTCCAGGCCTTTGACCCATTCTCTTCAGTAATTACCACTCTTTCCATCTTTGTCCCACCTACCAATGATGTTTTTATATTATCTCTGTACCGCAGATAAAAACTCCAATATGGATTAAAACAAAAATGATTCACTATTGGGCTCTGGTACAAACTGCTGATTCTTAATCTACTTAATCTTTACAGTGTTCACTTTGTATCATTCTAGTTTTCTCATTAAAATATAACACGGTATCAAGTCAAATGTCTTAGAGAAGCCTAGGTTGTTAAATCAACACTATTACTGTCGTTAAAAATAATCCTACAGAAAGAGCCTCCAGCTTGCCAATTCATCTGCTATCAGTCCATGTAGAGAATTGTTCAACAGTTTCAACCTGCACTGCTGTTTTGTAACCTGTGGCAGGTTAACTAGCAGCAAAGGCAAGGAGTGTCAATCAGCAGAAAGTAATTCATGCATGCCTTGGAGATGAAGGAGAAGGAATTAAAGGCCAGAAAAACCTCTTACCCAAAGATCAAACACAACTTTTTGCATCTAAGCCTGAGACTTCAACTGCATACCCTTGAAAACAGGTGTCTGATTTGCTGCTAAAACTTCATTTTAAGAAAATGTGCTTTCTTTCCTCCTTCAGCTCTTCTTTTTTGCAATTTTTGAGACTAAAATTCTGCTTTATTTCCCGCATGCAGCACGGACCCTTTGTAGCAAATAAAGGGAAGACACCTCATCTTCACAATCAGCCTTTTGCCTCTGGATTCCATAGAGCCTACCTTGCAAATCAAAAAATCTGGATCTGATGGAGAAAGAGGAAGACACAAGCATAGGCACACAGTTGTTTTGTCATTACATCACACTGTGAAAGTGGGAAACACAATTAGTAAGGACAGAGATGTTAATTTTGGTTCCTTTTAAAACATGGAGGCAAGGGGAGGAGAAGAGGGAATGTCAATATTTGTTAAAAGGAAAACAGAAGTTGCAAAAGAGGCAATTTTCGACCCCATTAACTAGTCTTACTAACAACTGAGAATAAAAGTAAACACATAAACACTTCAGAATCCTTCGCAGCTCTCAGTTTAAACAGCATCTTTCATCTAAATTATATGTAACATTACCACAATGCTCTTTCTGCCCTCAACATGAATCGAGAATATTAAATATGTATGTGAAATAGTAGCCCACGTTGGAATGTCTCCAGAATGAACTCTGTAGTATTTCCCATTCACCTCCTTTTTTATCTTTATTTTTTAATTTTTTTTCCTTTTTCACTCCAAGCTGCAAAGATATTCAAATCTAGGTCAAGCTTACAATACTCAACAGAATTAAAAGGATCTGCAATTTATTGATCTTTTTTTTTTAAAACAGCTTCCTATAAAGCTAGCAGGAAAATGATTTTCCACTTCCTTTATAAAAAAGACAAATACAGATATAGATTTCTCTACCATCCTGGAAACAAGCATACACAACAAGAAGGCAGCAACTGAAACTAAGCTTACTTCCTATCCTCGGTTGGCACTGCTACTTGGAAATCGCAACTGCTATCCATTAAAGGATGGGATACTGTCTCCAACACTGAGGAACAAAACGGTTCAATACCTAACAAACTCCTACAATCCACTTTTTTCTCTGTCTCCATTCATACACAGGCTGCACAACACAGTGCTTCCCAATTGTGTCACGTGAAGAACCTCAGCTCTTATTGTGAGTGACGTTTTTCTCCTTTTCGTGTCATGTTCATCAGTATCCTTGCAGAAATATGCTTGCTGCTAGATACAGCTCGCAAGTTCCTTGCATTAAAGCTTCTCATGGAAAAGTGATTTACTTAACTAAAAACCTTTTAACAAGACAAACTCTAAACAAGTGTAAATTTAAATTTCCAATTCCATCTGTCTGAAGAAAAAAAAAACGATCAAAGAAATTGGCTGGAGTGCTGCAGTGCATGAAGAAGGCGGGCTCTAGCTGCTCCAGCAGTGTCAGTGAAGAGGCACGATCCTGAGGAGAGGGACTGACTGAGGAGAAGCAAAAATCTGATATGGAGACCTGCAATCCACCAAGAAACTATTTCCAGTCTCTGTAGTGAATACTGCGTAGCTCATATGGTGCAGGCACACAACTGAGGAAATCCAGTGTTGGATACTTGCAGACTGGGTGGAGAAAACTGGTTTTCTATTAAGTCTATGATAAACAAACAAGCTGGTCCAATGAACAAATGGTCAGTCATGAGTATCTGATAACAGCTTTCGATCCTCACACCACCAGTAACAAGTTGAACAGCAATAACCTGGAAATTAAAAACAGCTAACTAAGAATTCAGAGAAAATCTCAGCATAGCACAGAATAACCCAGGTTAGGAAGGATCACTGGAGGTCATCTGGTCCAACCTAAGCCCCTTCTTGAAAGAGCATCCTAAAATATAATCAGTACTACTCGGTTCTGATGATTTGGAAATACACAGACTAGTTGAGAAGCCTAGATAGTATTATGAAACTACTGTATCATCACTAAATGAAATGCGCTGCAACACCAGTAATAATTATTAAGACCAAATCATGCTGGGAGCAAGACTTACCAATAGGTATTGGTCAAAACAATCAGAAATGAAAGCATTTACTGTACTTAAGTAATAAAATCATGGAATCATTAAGGTTGGAAGAGACCACTACGATAGTCTAGTCCAACCACCCCACCATGACCACTATCCATGTCCCTCAGTGCCAAATCCACATTTCTTGAACACCTCCAGGGATGGTGACTCCAACACCTCCCTGGGCAGCCTGTGCCAATGCATCACCACTCTTCCCTAGAAGTAATTTTTCCTACTATCCAACTTGAATCTCCCCTGGCACAACTTCAGGTCATTACCTCTTGTCCTAAATAGATCCACACTGATCAATTTAGTGCCAGGATAGGCAAATTGGGTTGAGCAAGGAAAAAACCTCCCTGCAGAACCCAGAAGCGCTGGGGCTCAGGAGGAGGCAGAAGGTGTCACCTTGTTGACGTGAAAAGGAATCTAGCTGTAAGATCAAGGCAAGAGCAGATTTGGACAAAGAACTATGAATGAAATGATAAGCTGTATAAAAATACTGGATTCATCTACAGGGCTTGATATTGTCAACACCAAAAAATAAACCAGTGTTATGACAAAGTGAACTGGAAAAAGAAAAAAAAAAAAAAAAAAAGCAAACTTAATTGCACTTGTCTCAAGATGCATATTTCTCACATTTTAAAAAAAGCAGCATTTTATTGTAAAAAGCCTGCATCAGCTTTTCTTTCCTCTTCCATAGTCTACAAAGAGTTAAAATGAAAATTAAAACTAGTGCTTGCTAAGGGACTGTGGAACCAGCGACACTGAAGTTATCAAGGGTTTGTAATGGCAAAGGGTTTGTAATGGGCCAGGCTGAAAGGAAGTCAACTGGAGTTTCCAGATTCACACAATTTCTGCAGGGTGGATCTTCTTCCAAGAAAGTGTTTGTAGACCTATTATCAGACTAAATTATGGATAACAGAGTGAATTATTTCTTCCTGGAAAAGTACCAAAATAAAGGGAAAAAGACTTATGAAAATATTTCTAATGAATGTATGAAAATCTATTTTTCTACATTTAATCTGTGAACGTATCTTGGCATGAAGAATGTATGACACCAAGAGCATTTGTTGTGTTTATTAAGCTTACATAAACATGTATCTATATATACATACACAGATAGAAACCAACATTTAATTAGAAAGACACACAGTCAAATTAAAAGCGAACAATGTACAAGATCTAAGTTACCACTGCTATTCCCTTGACTCTTGTGGGGATTTCCTGGCTCAGAAAAATATATAAAACAATCCTCATACTTTATTCACTACAATATATTGCTGGTAAACCAGAGGGAACCTAGGAGGCATTTCCACAACTCCCCAAACTGCTCAGAGCAACTGCGTTTAACAGATATTCCCTGTCCTTACAAAATGCTGTGCTTGAAAAACTTGTCCACAGTCCCTCCAACACCCCGAGCCTCCTTAAGCCAGGGAAACCCAGGCTAGTTTTTGTTTATTGTTAGCCATACCACCATATATAATAAAAACGTTTGGATATTTCCAGGCAACTGGCCCCACGCCACCTTTACAAGCCCACATCATTTTGCAAATAGATGGCAAGATATTTACTGCAACCCATCCAAAGGTTCTTGACTGTTGACTCAAAATCTGCTTCCTGCATGCTGCTGAGCGTTTACATAAGATGATTGCTTTTAATCTTAATGTACTTGCTTTAGACGTGCCCTGACAACCACTTAGAAAAGTGGCATTTTCCTGACAAAATGAATCATTTGCTTTCTACCGCTAAGTTGCAGATCTTTGTTACCAAAATAGAAAGGATAAAACATGCCTTAGGAAGTCTCTTCTGCTGCCTTGAAATTCTAGGAAGCAGATACGGTCAATTTGAAAAATTCCATGATGCAAAATAAAAAGTGACATGATTCTCAGAAGCATGTACTCATAATGGAAATGAAATATCATGGCAAATGGACAGCAAGAGGTAGAATAAAGCATGGGGTTCCATAATTTATTTCTAATTCAAAGTACTAAAACCACTTTATGCTGAGAAAAACTTTCTGTCATCCCAAAGTAATGAGAGATCTTTCTTTGGTTGGAGGAATGAAAGAGAAAAAAAAAACAAAACGCTGTCCTGACTCATTAGCATTACACTTCTTTGTGAAAATTTCAACTCTTTTACTATTATGTAGAGTTTTATTTTTGGTGAAACAAAGGAAAAGAAAATAATCACAATCGTTCTCAAATCAAGAACCCATTAAAGTCTGAAACATAATGGATTTATGTCCCTTCCAAAGATCACTTTGCTTTCCAGTCCCAGTTCCCACTACTTCCACTTGACAGCTCAGTGCTAAACCCTTCCTCATCCAAAACGTCCATATTAGCCTCATCCTCCCCCAGTTCTTCATGTCCTTTCCCACTATTAACCACTTCTGTTTTTTCAGCCTTGACCTTCGCAAAGCTACTCCTTCCTTTTTCTATTTTATTTCTGCGCCTCCCTTATCCGCCATCAGTTCTTCCCACATGTCCACCAAAGTTCAGATCTGGGTGTCTTGCCTTTTCTCTGCCCATCCTCTTCCTGGATCTGAGAAAACCACAGCACCTTTATGCTGACAACTCAACTTCTGAGCTTGCTTAAGGTGAAATCAATCTGAAATTTCACGAAGGTACCACATGCGCATTCTGTAACACAACAGCAGAACAATCACTCTCCATCCTCCCCTGAGATTCCCTCCCCCTCTTTCCGGACCTTTTTGGCTCAATCGGAGTTGCACTACTTCAATTTTGCAAATTAAAAAACTGAAGAGGAACACAATTCCTTATGACCTTTAAGTAATCTCCTATATGTTTTCCAAATGGCCCTGATGACAATCATCTTCCTCATCAAGCCTTGGCAAAATATTGCATTTTGGCTATTTCCTTCCCTTGTTCTTCCATAGCCCATTTCATTAAGCCCCTGCATTTACTGTTTTTGACAACATGGACTTTTACCCGCAGAAGATGTAATTACAGCTCCTCACCTACATTTTCTATCAGCTGGGGATACGCAGCACCGCTTGCCAGCTTGCTGTATTCACCTTCAAGCTTTCTAGCTTTTATAGACAGCATTATTCCTAAGTATGTAATCTTTTTTCTCTTAAAAAAAACCCACACCAATGTTTCTCCGTTATAATCCCACAAATCACTGTTATTAGTCAGCAGCATAAATGTCCACCAAGTGACAAATGCACTTCTGTTTTTTTCACTGAAAAACCATTTGCTCTAGAGCACTTTACTTCTCCTCGCCTATTTCATCTGCAAGTTGAAATACAGAGTGACCTCTCCATATGGCACTTCCAACATATGGGAAAGGAAATAAAGAAACCCAAATGTTTTGTGTAAACCAGGGAGAGAAATGTCAAAGCATCCTTCAGTTTCAATTTATCTTCTTTGTACTAGGACCGTAATTTAGAAAAATGTAAATGTTCTGAGTTCAGGAAGTGACATTTCTAAAGCGCTTTTTCAGGACATTGTTTTTGACAGAACAGGTTTTATACGTCTTCAGTAGTAAGAAGTACTTTTGTGAGGGAAAATAGCAGTTACTGATGCTTATCACAGGATCACAGTGCCCAGGTGGGCACGCATACACTTGCTCTCAGAACAGACCAGCTGATGACAAAGCCAATGCTTCCAGAAAAATTAATGTTTTCCTGTAAAATCCCTCAGAATTTCTTTTTTAACCAATAATCCCAAAGTATTTCAAATCATTTACTAACACCAGGTTATTTACCCAAATTATAGCATAAAAGGGTACAGCCACAGAGAATTATTTTTTATTTTCCATGACAAAGGGATAAGTTTGACACCATAAATCTGGATCCATAAATCTACGTGGGAATTGTTAAGTCCTGAAAGTTAAAAGCATCTAAAAAAAAAAAATTCAAAACCAAAAACAATAGGAAAATCACCCTCAGATTCTTCCACTTGACCCTCTGTGGCTAATTGCAGGAGATGCATGTAGCCTACTACTTTGCAATATGTTAGCGCCCACAAACAGCTTTACAGGTCTAAAAGTGTTCATTTTCCTGGAGGCACACAAAATCATAGCTTCTCCCCAGAGTGTCGGGCTCCCACGGCCATCTCGTACACCAACTTACTTCCAGACCAAGCTTCCAAGCTGGACACGTCGGAAGAATTCCCAAAGCATGGCATTTTCAACAACCCAAAAGCCTTTCTTGCCATGCATTCTCCAGCTGGAAAAAAAAACAAGGGTCCTGGTGACCACACAAGCAATGATGCTAGTGGTTACAATCCAAGCACCAAGGTTGTTGGGAAGAGCCATCCACAACTGGCTTCTCCTGCCCAAAGGATGTAGGAAAAGACGAGAGTGGTCAAAAACCCAACCACCCCCATGTAGGAGGCAGCTGCATCCCAGGGACCTCACTCCATCAGGAAAGGAGCAAAAAAGCAACAGGAATGAAGACTGCAGAACACTTATTCAGCCATCACAAGCATTGCTTCTCCATCTTCTACAAGAGCATTGTGACTATACTGATTTGTAGCTCACTCGATGTTTTGGACTTAGGTCTTCCTATTAGTGAAGTTCCTCTGCAGCACTGTCCTCCAGCTGTATGTAGCTGCATTCCCTCCTTCTCGTAGTCAGATGTCAGAACTGGGCGCTCCTCTGGGCTGAAACACACCAGTTCTGGTCCTTCCAACACATGCATGCTGCTCCATGCAATTCTCACTGTTCCTACAAGTGCACCTCAAGCAAATAAAAACTACAGGTGTACATGGACCAGAAGAAATCATCCTTACTAATAAACTCAGCATCTTTAACATTAAAAAAATGAATGAAAACAAAGATGTTCCATCTTCAACTGTCACTGGTCAAGGTACTTCATCAGTTCTTTTTCCATCACATCATCCATGATCCATCTTCCCCAGCTGCTCCCAGAAGCACACCAACACACAGTCCTGTGCTGAATTGGGAAGCCTGGATGCACTGTGTCCCCATCTGCTCTGTTTCCAGGTGAGCTCAGCTCCCACCTGACAGCACGGCCAGAGGTCCTGAGGCAGGAGATGGCTGGGCACAGCAACCCAGGGCTGGAGCTGCCAGCTGAGACACTGCCAAAAGTCTGGAATGTACCCTTCTTATTGTCATTGCCCTTACACACAGCAACTGTGAAATTACTGCTAATTATGCCCTTTCACCCAACCCACTTCTGTACAATATTTCAGTATCTGAGGTGGATTAAAAATAGAGAAGAAAAGCAGGAGGGAATCTGCACATTTTGCCTCCTGGATAACTCCTCGTACAAAAGCCAACTCTTTTCTGATTCTCTCCACTATTTTTCTCTTTCTTTCCTTTCTTCTTCAACTTCTCTTCTGCAATCTTCCTTTTGTTTCTCTCTGCAAGAAGAGGAATCAGGTTAGGAAAAAGGAAAGATGGAGAATGCCGATCTACATCGCTTCATATCTTCAAAACCGTGGAGGTAAAATGATAGGGCGTGGGGAGGGAATGGAGCCCTGAGGCTTTGCTTTTCCAAAGATGACTTTCTTTTTCCTTCTGTTTCATGACTGGAAGAGGTATGACAGAGTAAGAGAACTGCTGGAGAATTGGGAAAATATCAAAAAAGGAGACACATGCAACTACAATTATTTGGAGAACAAGAGAAATGCTAAAGAAAAATAAACCCCCAATATATGGACTATGACTTCTTTCCAAATGCTTTACTAAGTTTGAATCAAATCTATTTACTTTTTCATGTGAATTCAAGCGTGGATTTCCTATAAAATTCACAAATATGCATCTCAAATACAGTGGTGCACACTAGTTTAGACACATTACAAAAGCACATTTTATTGGAAGAGGAAAGACATAGAGTTCTGTTTCCTGAAAGATGCCAAGGAATCAGACAGAAGTAACAGCGTGACCTGAATACTATAACTAACAATGTTAACATGTTCTTGCTTGTTTTGCTTACACAGATATTTGAAACTACAATAACCTAAACTAAAAGAGACCACAGCATCCTGCATTGCTGTCTGGAACAAGATTCAATTCTGGTACAGAAGACAAGACCTCAAAAATAAAGATACAATAACACGAACGTGCCTGGGAGCTGAAACAACACTTTTTGTCCTTGCAGCATTTGAGCCATTTTCCAGGTACCCGAGCAGAAACTGCACCAGAAGCTGCCAACAGAGATCCTTGTTTCTGTCTGCACAATGGCTAGCAAGTCCTTGCCTTGTCACCTTGCAAAAACCAGAGCAGAATTGGGGCTCTTAACAACACTGAGTGCAAGCACAGAAAGTGAGGACACACTCATTTGCAGAGCAAATAACAATCACGTTTAAAAAAAAAAAAAAAACAATACCTGATCACCTGTTTCCCCAACCAAATAAGTTACAATACTTCCCATCTGTTTTTATCTCGTTTAAACTAGAGGTTTCCTTCACTAAGGTAAAATCCTCAGTAGGAACAGGTGATGCACTTCATTCTTGACATTTCCAGGAAGACAGAGGAAGTAAGAGGAAATCATCACTATTTCTGCCTCCTGACGGGGCTGCTGGGATATCTTAAAATGGCTTGAAAAGTGAGGATTTCTACTGAGTTGGATTTTTGCTTGGATCTCACCGCAGGTGAGAAGTTCTATGAAAAGCCAATGATGCTGAGCTGGGACTCGCCTCGCCCCAGGTTAACTGCACTGCTAACTGCCTCTCATTTCCTTATTTTGGTTTGTTTTCAATCACTACATAATGAATCACAGAAACATTAAGGTAGGAAAAGACCTGTAAGATCATCCAGTCCAACCCCACCCCACCATGCCCACTAACCCCTCAGTGTCACATCTCCACAGCTCTTGAGCACCCGCAGGGACAGTGACTCCATCACTTCCCTGGGCAGCCTGTGCCAATGCATCACCAAAAGGGACAGGAGAAATGCAAAAAGCAAGTACTTCTAAATACAAATTAAAAATAGATGCAGTTCTGGCTGATCTTACAAGCACACTGCATTCTCCGTGTCTGCAGAACTCAAAATCCGCGTAAGTAAACTTCAAGCCATGAGTGAGACAAGAAGTTACTTTCCTCCTGGCTTCATTACCCAGCACTGCAAGCAGACCCATATATACGATGTAACTGTACACACCCAAAAGCAGCAGCACACCAGTGAGCACTTCATTAATTAAAAGCCAGAAAAGGAAGTTTGCTAAACGAAGCAAATGTTCTTATCACTCCTATCTATATTCATTAAAACTGACAGGAAACCAAATATCACCATCTGTCTCCTTGCAATAAAGGCACTAAAAACAGCTTCAGGGTAGAAGAATAATATAAAGTTTAAAACTGCAGGTTTTCAAGTTTCAGCTTTAAATGGACAAGAAAGAAAGTGATGTCAGGAGGAGGAGAAGAAGGGACTGCAGAAGGAATTGTGAATTTGCTCCTCGGACACCTCACCAAACACAGGGTGAGCCCTGAGCTTGTTGCAGGTCTGCCCCTCAGCTCAGTGCTCAGCAAAGAGATGAGGATTGCAGCATTGCTCTCCTTCTCGGAAATAACTGCTAACAGAAACAGTCGGAAAATTGCATTCCACTCCACAAACTGCAAAGTTTCGGCTGCTTTAATGCTCAAGTAAGTCCCAGGAAGCACCCTGGTAGTTTTATTGCCTACTGACACCCTGTGTTTGTGCCTACAAGAGAGCAATTTTTTAAATTATTCCTGTAATTGGCTTTTGCTTGCAAGTCAGCCACTCGGCATAAAAAAAGCTGAATAAGATTTCATGAAAGAAAGAACGACGCAGTTACTAACTTAGACGTGGAAAAAGCACTACAGTTCCCAGCAGCAGCTGCAGAGGTGAACTGAAGGTCGCTGATTTAAGGCAGTTTCCAGCAGTTCTGCAATCCCTGCCTTCCAGCAACCGCAATCTTGTGCATCCTACCTTCTAGCGATTGCAATGTTTGGCACCGCAGGAGAAAAAGCAGATCTTTAAAGACAGAAATGAACCACTGTCAGGATTTTAAACAGTTGAGCCCTCGGAACACCATAAGTACGCACTGCTAACTCAGCAGAATGCCCCATCTGCATTTTGCATAGCAATGACAAGTGCTTCCAGTTCACTTCCACAGTGCAAAAAACACCCGCTCTGCATTTTCCCTTGTTAAGACAAAATAAGGTTAAAGTTATTTAAGGCTGAGATAAACCCACAAAACAATTCACTGCCACCCTGGGTACCGGGGCACATACGGTGCAGGGCAGCTCCTGCAGAACCTCCAGAAATACAACTGGGCTGGGATGGGAGGAGTGATGGAGCCAACAACCAGATCGAAGGACTATGGATTTTTACCCTCATGTTCCCCCAAACCGGTACTATTTAGAGGTATATATATTATATTTCTTTTAGTAGTTTAATTTTCCTTCCTGCAAACAATAATTCATACGCATAAAAAGCCTCATTAATATTCCATGGGGATGCTTTTTCAGACTCAATACAATTACAACAGAGCAATTACAATTCTTGTGTTAATACTTCAACAATACTAACAGATCCATTAACAGCCCTGCATAAGTATGAGAGACATTAAAGAAACAAAGCGTACCACTTCTGCTTACTAGAGAAACCTCAACAAAATTATACAGGGTAATAAAGTCTCTGTGTAAAAAGTTAATGTAAACCAGTGCACAAATTGGCCATCAGTTTCCTCTTTGATTCTGAGGAATCTTTTTTTAAAAGCTAATCAATGATGATAACGGAATAGCAAAATTCATTAATCTCAGGATAAAATTCAATGGCAAATTCTCTAGCATGTTAAATTTAAGGCAGGTATATGGTCTATACATAGAGATGCAATACATCCAACTGCTCATCCATCCCAGTGAAAGCATCTGGATGTTCAAAAATAAATTCCGAAAGCTTGCAGGCTAGTGCTGAGATGAGAAAAGACAAAACCATCTGAAAAATTTTCCTCTGGGTGCTTTCAGAATGCATCCTCCAGACAGAAGCTGGAGGATTTTTCTTCTTAAGGGGTCTGTGTCACTTCTCAGATAAAAGAAACAATTCCTTTGCTGGGTATATGCCCACCGATGAAGCTATTCATTCTATAAGCTACAGAAATACAGAGTTAACCTTTAAGCTCTTCTTCCTACAGAGCACCCACTCCTCTCTGGTTGCACCAAAGCCCTTGTGCATAGGATTATGTCCACGGTATTCAAATTCAGGATGCTTTTTCCCCTTTTGTACTCTAATGCATCATCCTCTCTTCATCCCAGTACACGAAGTAAAAACCAAATCTGTCAACTTTGACACTAGTTTGCAACGTGACTTATTTCAGTGAGCAACCACTGTCACACCCCCTCATCAGTACTGCTCCTGAATTCACTTTACAGTTAGTAACAGCTTCTCTTATACCTCACTAAAGCTAAAAATGTCCTGTAATGTACCGATCATCATGCTTGCTGCTTCACAGTATTAAAAACCAACTCAAGTCCATCCTAAACCTATCTTTTAATCTACACGAAGACAAAATAATGTGTTACTATTTACATTTCTCCAAGTTTTTTTCAAGTCACTGTGTAGATGGCCTTAACAGTAATGCCTGCGGGAATTTGGGGCTGGTTTGCCATACACCAAAACTCATCACAAATGCAGAAAAAACATGAGTGGACCACGTTTGGGAGAAGCACCACAATCTTACAAGCCTTCAACAAAGGTCTGCAGAATACCTTTCCTACACATACAACACTTCCTATTCACTGGTTTGCATGGACTCGTGTTTACAGATCAAGAATACTGCACAGCTTCTATGGGTTTCTTTGATCATCGCCATTCCCTTATTCCATAATAGAAGCCCATCAACACCATAAGCTCAGCTCCACGTGTTTATTTGCTCTCACTTCACTCCACTTTACACATCATCCATTACTTTTCACGGTTTTTTCCACCTCTTTTACCCCCCTATCAATACCACGGTCCCTGAGAGAAAGACAAGGCCAGTAAGTGCCACAACTGCTACCTCAGCATTATGGATTAGGAAGCTGATTCTGACAGTACTAAAACCACCATAAGGCAACACCCCCTTCAAGGTATGCCATGCTCTTTTCCAAAGTCATTTTCCCAAAAACACAGCAAAACACTCAGGTTCTGTGGTTGAAGGCTGGAGGAGAAGGTCGTTGATGTTTTAGAAAACAATATTAAAGCTTGATTACCAGATCCTCAGCTTTGGCCACTGGAAACCCCTGCTTCAAACACCAGCTGTTGGGGAAACTGCCATTATGATATCCGTTCTGTCTAAAATTTACTTAAATATTTTTAAGATTCCAAGGAAATAGCAGGAAGTTTCCTGAAAGAAAACAACAGGGGCCGACACACATGGCTGCATACACACAGCTTGCTGCCCTCCAGCCAGTGGGGCTTGGGGGCTCCAATGCACCATCAGTAATTCAATAATCACATTTATTTCTCTTTATCATAAGATAAACACAATTTCTAGGACAGGCTGCTTGTTTACATCCTTTCAAAAGATCTCAGTGAGCAAAAAAACCCCAAAAACACACAATGAGGTGCACGGGTTCAAAATGTGCAGTAAACACTTTTGAAAGCAATGCTCTCATCTGGGAGAACTGCAGCAGATGTTTATCAGGAGCTACTGCAACAGTTAATCCAGCTTCTAGTCAAATTAACTCTTTGCTGTTAGAAATGAGACTTCTGGGGCACGTCGTCTGCAGAAAACAATGTCCACTGTTGCCGACAACAAGGAGTTAACAAAAGGAAGTTAAAAACAAGCTCCAAAGCCTGACCAAATAAACCAATGTCTGGCCCAAAAAGATGAACAGGTGTACGTGGGGGCGGTAGTGTGGGGGGAAAACATTTAAACAAAGCCTCCACTGACATTCTGGTCACTGAAGAGGGTACACTGCAGATGCGTCAAACAGTATTATTTGAACAATTCAGCAAATAATGCATTATGGATTTTTTTTTCGGAGAGGACAGGAATCGCTGTTTTTGATCTTGGTTTCCAAAGTGCAGTACTAATGCATCGCAGCAGCAACTCGGTGGTTGTTCTATTTAAAGATGTTATGAGTAAGAATGAAAATCGGAAGGTACCAAACTGGATCATTCAATAATAATTCAGCAGCCCAGAAACACCGCAGTATTTCAAAATACTAACATGGCACTAAAAATCTACCTTAGTTACACAAACATCACATTATGGCGGACTAAACAGTTTTTTTCTTTTATTAAAAATGAATAATTTAATGGCAATTCATTTTTTTTTTAGATAGCTAATTATAGTACCTATGGATGTAAGCTGGTTTTTACACCGTAAAGGTACAACTGCAAATTACCTTGTTTAAAGCCGGAATCTTCATTTCTTTATGGGACCAAATTCAGTTCATACGTACAACCTTTCTCAAAGGCAAGCATGGGGCTGATGGGTCACAACCCTTGAACCATTCCTCCCTGCTTCTAATTTCACAGGAGTTTAATTTTGGCAAAATCATGGAGCACTCGTAAAAGCAGAGGGAGAAGTTCAGCCTCCCCTCTACCATCCCAAAGACAGGGAGCAGGAAGGAAACTGCTCCACAGCCATGCTACCCTCCCCTGCACAGGGGATTCTGTGATTTCAGCTCTGTCTCTGCACACAGATATCAGTTTGTTATTTCTTTTGCCTAAACAAAGAGAAAAACAAATACCACTTTGTCAAGCATCAAGACAACCTACGAAGATTTTGTTTACTAATTGTTAGGCTGAACAACAAACAAATGAACAGCGTCAGGGAGTCCTTACGACCCTGCAGTATCTCTGCTGCTGGTACAGAACGGGTCAGAACTCTCCAGTTTTATTCTTGGCATTACCCTCAAAGAAACAGCAAGGATTATCAGCCACCTTGTGTCTGATGCAGACATCACTGCTATTTATTCACAGAAATGTTGATCAGTACTTCTCTGGTTCAAAAGAGAGAGGTGACCACGCAGCCACATGCCAGCAATACCTCTACCTTCCTGCCTGCATGGAGACCACCAGCATGCCAGCTACCTGCAGCTTGGTTGGGTTTTTATCCCCTACATATCAAACATCATGAAACCACACATCTAATATCATACACCACAAGAAGGTTCTGTTTCTCATATTTTTGGCATTCCATAGGAAAATACTGACACTCCATTCTGTGAGTCCAGCCAGGAATAACTTTTGTTCATAGCTTCAACATTAACGGTAAGTTTTGCACATTAACAGTACGAAGTATGACTTAAATCGAACCATAAACATAAATGTAAAAGTAATTTAAATCGGTGAACTGGAAACAATGATTTAAATAATTCCATTTTGCAAATAGAGTTCTCTAAAAGAACTGTTTGCTTTCAATGGTTGTTAGCTCTTGCTGAGTAGGTAAATAAACTACATACATCTACTTAAGTGATTATGAAGCTTAATATGCTCTAGATGTTTTATTTTTACATTTTATTAAGCAGACAATTTACTAGGCAATTATTTTTTTAAACGTGATTTCTAAGTGCTTCAGAAATATTTAATAAGTCTTAAAGCACCTTTTATTATGGTGATCCTTCCCATTTTCTAGAAGACCAACCCAAGGCTTGATTCTTCTTCCACCAGACCAAGGGAGCTCCAGGATAGCAGGACTGCTCTCCCCTGTACCAATTACCACCTGTTGCATGGAACTCTTCACTGTGGCTCAGCAATGAGAACAATTTGCACCAGCAGGGAGAGAGTCATTAGCAATGAAGGCTGATTGCCAGGAGGCAGCAGAACACTGGAAGAAGTGCCGGTGCAGAAACAAGGAGGTTTTGCCGGGTGCTTTTATCAAGATGCCAACTTCACATTAATCTGACTTTGCCTAATAAAATTCTGAAGCAAACAGAATTTTGCTACACACAGAAAACCAACTGCTGTCCTTCACAGGAACGTGGCTCACTTTGGGAATGGCTTCAATTACTCTGCCATGAATAACAAGTTCAATTTAGTATGTACTCAAGGAAAAAGGTTTTAAAAATACATGTACATCTCAAGCATCCATCAGTACAGCTGCCTTTATGCTGCATCTCTCCTCTTTCTGCCTATACTCTACTCCACGTCTAACTGAATCATCATGCACCGATTTCCAAGGTGTACAACTCCTGATCTCTGGTTTGAGCACTCATTCCTTAATAATGTGCATTGAAATCTGCTGCGTGTTCTGCTAACTGTGCTTGTCATGAGTGTCCCAGAATGATTCCCGAGCACTGAACACTGCACAGCCAGATGTGCAGCCAGACTGAGGATTTACACGTTGCACAGCTTCTGCCCTAAGGGACCGAGCCAGATCTAAAAAGCTTCTGAGTCAAGACGGGAGGTGTGCAAGAAGCAGAAGGAGAAGTACAGAGTAAGTTTTAAGTCTTTTAATGGTCTCTCCCCACCGTGCCCGTTCTTCATTCCAATTAAACACTACTGATGCCCCAGGCTGAACCGTGATGCAAGATCCTATTTTTCAGAGAGCAGATCCATTTGTTGCCCAGTTTGGGGGAGGAAGAAAGTGTGTCTACTTTGTGCTGCATTCAATCCAACACAACAGCATCCTGTAACAACACAGTACGATGGACTCTGAGAGGGGGAGCTCTCAAAAACCAATGGTGAAGGATGCCTTGACATTACTGAGTGAAGTGCAGATGCTGAAGATGATGCTTAGTTAAGTCACGTCCCACTAATGACCATTCCTCAGCCTCACAGCGTGGGATGAGGGGCAGAATGCAGAGTGCTAGAGCAAAACCAAAAATAGTACAGGACAAGTTTGGTCCAGGTCACCTTATAAAATACTGACTGAAAGCCTAGTGATTGCTAAAGGGACGAACACTATCAGACCTATGGAGGAGGCATGAGGTGGATAGCCAGCATGGAGAAACCTGCAGTTCTGATGATGAGCCCTAAAGCTGCCAGCATCCGTCCTGCTGCAAGCGTCGTCTTCTGCTTTGGGAACTGGACCCAGCTGTTTGAAAGGCATGGAGCTGTGCCAGGGGAGGGCCATGTGGGAGTTTGGAACAGGGACTGCACCAGAGGGACGTGGACGTGGAACAGGCTGCCCGGGGCAGTGGGCATGGCCGAGAGCTGCCAGAGTTCAAAGAATGTTTAAATTCTGCCCTCCGCCATATGGTTTGGGTGGCTCTGTGTGGAGCCAGGAGTTGGACTCAATGATCCTTGTAGGTCCCTTCCAACTGGGATATTCCATAACAGTATGACACAAATGAGCAGAACCCAACCACGGGCTCTGCTGCCTCGAGAGGATACCCGAAGAGACGGTGGAGTGGGAACGGGGTAGGCCAGAGATGGGCCAGGGAGCTGCTAGGAGAAAGCAGCCGTTCGAAAACAAAACAGAAAGAAGGCTTTCTACCAGAAACCATCTTAACCTCCTGCACACATTTCTCAATGCTCCCAACACCTCATCCAGCCCGTGAATTAACCAGCCTGAGCCAAATGGTTGTTGTGTGCCCAGCTCCTAGTGCCCCACACGTTCCCATCTGCCTGCACAACACAGGCTCCAGGACCCAGAAGGCTGCGGTGATGGAAATCCACGCTTCATACACACAGTTACTGCAACAAGAGGGCTATAAAAGTCCTGTACCACTTACATTATTTTTCCCCTTTGAGGAACTCTGCCACCTGGAAATTTTATATATTGTACTTTGTATGGGTGGCACTGGTGGTAACGTTACAGCTCAGGAATCACACATCTTTACAAACAGTAGATTATTTTTTCTCTGCGTAATTGAAACAGTCATTTGAAAACAAACATGACGTGTAATTGTCATCAGAAGTTTTCCAACCTAACACTGCATGTATTTACAGACAAAAATTATACTTCTGAAGCAAGCATTACAGCTATCAGTGAAAACTGCTGCTGCCAATCGCATCGCTATCTCGCAGGCATCGCTCCCTCAAAGAACTCCATAACCCCTCGAGCTTTACCAAGAACACATTCGCTCTCTCCATCCAATTAATTCACTAATGGGAAAAAAAAAAAAACACAAAAAAAACCCCAAACACCTCTTGAAACTTTAATCTGCAAATATTCAGATACATAGGTAGGCAATAGATAAGGAATTCAAAGACTTTCGTAGAATCACAGAATGGTATGCCTTGGAAGGGATCTTAAAGCCCTTCCAGTTCCAACCTCCTGCCATGGGCTGGGTGCCCCCCACCAGCTCAGGCTGCCCAGGGCTCATCCAACCTGGCCTTGAGCACCTCCAGGGATGGGGCACCCACGGCTCTCTGGCCAGGGTCTCACTGCTCTCTGGGTAAAGAATGTCCTCCTAACATCTAACCTAAATATCTCCTCTTTCAGTTTAAAATCATTCCCCCTTTGGTCCCATCATTGTTTGTATTTCCACTCCAGTATGTCTAGAAGTAGATATCAAACAGACATAGAGTTACTTTTGCTGTTTTCTTGGGATGAAAAAGTTTACATAGAGTATGACATACATACCTTGTTTTTGTAGATAGATAAATATATATGTATATTATATATATGTATTACATATACTTGTATATATGATATATACGCACGTAAAATATGAAAACATTTTATATATATTATAAAAGCCACAGTAACATGAAATCAAAACAGGATAAAATGTATGCAGGGTTATTTTCTTTTCGTAAAGTCCTTACTGAGCTGCAACTAGATTAATGCTGAACGCACGTACTGCTTATATACGTAATTATACATGTACATATTTCACAGTTCACATATCTGCATCTCTCCTATCCACATGCCCACAGCCACAGAGCACAAAGCACAGCAGTCTCAGCCACCCACACACCCATCTCCCGCAGCACAGGGACACAGGGAGCTCTGTACAGCACTGCACTCTGTCTGTTACTGGGACAAACCCTTGCCTTGCAACAGGTGCAGCCCCCACTGCCCTGCAGCTCCAGGAGAGAAAAACGGGGGTTTTTTAGGCCTAGCAACAGACTCAGCTCTGCGAGCATCCCCCTGTCTCTAAGTGAATGGCAAAGGGGTTGATGGCATCAAAAGCGACAGCACCACTCATCCAAACCCAAACTGCTAAACTGGAGTGCTGAAATGTTTCAGTGACAATTTTATTAAAAATAATAATTATTAGGCACTGATTTCCAACCAGGCATTTTTATCTAAATTTCCCATTCTTTGCTTCTATCACCCAATTGATTACACGAAGGCACCATTCCAGCACTGCTCCTGGAGGAACTGCTAACATTTCTCACTAACAGCGAGCTGGAACTGAAAGCAAACGTGGCTGCTGAGCTCACGGTGAGAAGGAAAGTTGCAGAACGAACCAACACAGAACATATCTCCATCAGACATAACTTGTTTCTCCCCTCCACGAAACGCAGAACTCAGAAAGATGGGTGCGATTTTAATAAGAAACGTCAAGGATGGGCCACTATAAGACGCACCGCGAATAAAAAAAGGGGAGAGCGGATGCCGGGAAATAACGCACAGCCAAATCTGTGCCTGAGATGCGCATCAGAGGAGAGGCTGGCGAGAGAAAAGCGGAGCGCACGGAACTTCCTATTTGCTATTTTGAACGGAAGGCGGACGCGCAGCGCTCGGTCACAGCCCACTTCCGACGGCCGCCAAGTGTCACCGCGGGTGGGCGGGGGGGTTCGGACGGGGGGGGGGGTTCGGACGGGGCGGTCAGTGAGCGCTCCATAGGAGCCCCTTCGGAAACCAAATAAGAACGCGAGGAACGGGAAGACGAGCGCGCTGGATGAGAACGCAGCACTGCGTTCCCACGCCGCCGCTCTGCGCGTCCGGTTGCGCGGCCACCCCGCCCTGCGCGCCCCGGAGGTGGGTGGATAAATGGAAAAAAATGTGTATGTGTGTGTGTGTGTGAGGGGGGGGGGGGGGAGGGGGAGGGAATAAAAATGATCAAAATATCAACGAAACGAAACGAGGCACCCCGCCGGGCCGGGCGCTGCCGGAGCCCCCGCGCACCCACCTTGCATCCGCGCCGCCGGCCCCGCCGCGATCTGCCTCCGCCGCTGAAAATACGGAGCAGGCGGCGGTGGCCAATCGGAGCGCGCGGCGCCACGCCCGCAGCCAATGGCGACCGCCCGCCGCTGGCCGCCCGCCAACCCGGGCGCAGCTCATTAGGCGGCCGCCAGCAGCGGGGGAGGGGCGCGGCAACGCCGGGGGGTGGAGGGGGGGAAACGGGAACCTCCTTCCCCCACTTCTTTTTTAATTCCCTTTTTTCCACTTTTTCATCTCTCCTCCTTTGATTCCTTCCCCCTTTTCTACCACTTGTATCGGCTTTTACCCTTTTTTCCCTTTATTCCTCTCCGCCTCCCCTTTCTCCCTTTCTTGTTCTTTCCTTTTCCCCAGTTTTTACCTTTTTCATTTTTTTTCTTTTTTCCCCGTTTTTCCCCTTTTCCTTTATTATTATTATTATCATATTGAAGCACAATCTGGAGACTGTTTTACCGTGCCACTGCCCAGCTCATCTTCAGGAATCCCAACAGAGAAGGGGATGGAAACACCACCACGTCCCCCCAGCTACAGCCTGAGGCTCAAAAGTGCTCACTTACCCCCACTTCTTTCCAACAAAGAGATGTAAAAACTGAGTTGCTACCATCCAACCCACCTTAGGAACACCAGCTCCAAACCCAGAGCTGTGCAGGCTATAGCTTCGCTCCAGCACACTGAGCTTTGTGCTCCATTGCTACTGGGAAATCAACAGGAAAAAAAAAAAAATGTTTTCTTATTATTAACTTGAGTTCAACAACTTTGGAAACAAGTATCCGCTTTACTAAAACCGCTCTGTCCTCATCTGGCTCCACCTGCCGTGCTGCATCCAGGCCTGGAGCCCTCAGCACAAGAAGGGCACGGAGCTGTGGATGCCCCATCCCTGGAGGTGCCGAAGGCTGGATGGGGCCCTGGGCAGCCTGAGCTGGTGGGGGGCATCCAGCCCATGGCAGGGGGTTGAAATGGATGGGCTTGGGCTTTAAGATCCCTTCCAAACCCAAACACGCTGTGATTCTATGAAAATTACTAAATCACATTCGCTGAAAACTCCTGCCCTAACAAGTCCCATTATTAATTAGCTCAGTGTGCTAATACAGGCTACCACACGCCATGAGGTGGTGGAGCTGATACCGACCAAGTCCCGATGCTGACTTACAGCAGGAAGCAGCTCCCCAGCAGCTCAGCACACATGGATGTGGATGGAGCCCCATGAGCCGAGCAGCCAGCAGAGCCCTGAGCCGCTGCCAGGCCGCAGTGACTGTGACACCTCTCCCAGCCCTGGCATCTGCATCCATCGATAAAGTGACTCAGCGAATTAATAAAATATAGATCACGAAGCATACATTTTTATTAAAGGATAATTTTGCGATAACCAAGTAATGTGGATGCTTCCAAGCATAAGATTAAATTACGTGCTGAGCAAATCTGGTGTTTTGCGATAAACTGCAAAAATAGTCCTTGCAACTGAGGAAGAACATTGCTGACATCGTCCATAAACATGTTTTATAAAGCATAACCAAAGGTAACAAAAAAAAAGTCACTGAAGTGATGGTTGGAAAATTCACTACCATATCCACTATGATTACTTTTGAGACTTCTTCTTGCTTTGCAATTTATTCCTTCAAATACATTGCTCTGTGTCAGAAGTTAACAAAACTCTCCCCTATGCAGGCGAATATTAAAGCCAAATTAATTCCTTAACTGATCCGACATCAGCTGTCATTGTTATGGGAATACAGAAAGATTCCCAACACCTCTGTGCTGACAAGGAATTTAGGGAAGCACTCAAAGCCCAGTGGCACACCCGACAGACGGATGTCTGCCAGCACCATCCCCAAATCGACCCTACTCCTCTGCATCACCAAATATGTCGTGCTCTCACACAGCCCTCACATGCTCACAGCCTTGCCAGGTCTTCCAAAGACTGCTCTTACGGTAGGACATCCATTGTCTCCTGGAACTGTACTTTCACGGTTGCACCGCTTCAGAACTGTACGGAGTCCCTGGGTATTTTATATGCCTAAGATACAGAACTCCCGTGGACTTCCCAGCTAAACACAGGACACAAGGTCTTTCCCTTCCTTCTTGCTAACTAATAAGTAATGGAGGCTCAATTCTGAGATGCTGTCATGAAACAAAAATCAAATAGAGCCTAAGTGATATAAAACAGCATTTGTTTCTATTAGATCCATTATGAACTGAATTCCTGTTTTAAAACAAATGACATTTAATAATATATTAAACATGTAAACAGGAACATATTTGAAGTTATAACCTCATCAGTTCTTTCTCATGACATTCATTTTCTCCAAGGCCATCTCCACATTTCAATTTAATCGTTTAGAGAACATTGCTAAGTTAATAAGCAGACGTGGTACCTTAAAAATGGCTTCCTCCCTGGGTAGGCTGCTGTCTTCCTTAACTACAGCAACTTAGATTGGTAAAAAAATAAATCTGTTCTCTGGCATATTGTTAGCAACTTGAAATTTATTATAAGATGTTATTTTTCTTCAAGTATTTTTATTTGGAAAACATAACCAATTATTCCTGCTTACAAAGGACCGTTTGTTTCAAGATTTTACAAATTTTCTGCATGGTGATCATTTCATTTCCAAAGAAAATATCCACGCTGCTATGAATCTTTTCAGCCACCAAAGCACGACTACACGCAGCAGCAATGCATATTTTAGAGAAGAAGCAAACAGGACAAGTTTCAGAACTACACCCACCACCCTCAAGACAAGATGAGGCGAGAGCATTTTTCCTTACCATAAATTACCACTGCCTCCTATAAGCAATTATTTAACTTCTAAAATAGCTGCCACGCAGACAAATTACAAGCTGTAATTACGCAAATGAATCCCTGATACTATATGCACACATGCATATATGTATATCTTCATCTATTCTAAAATGCATCTGTATGCATAATGTTAAGAATTATAATCAAGTATAGTATAGCAGGACATATTTACCTTATCTCTCCAGATGACAGTGTTTCTATCCTAAATATCTGAAAACCATTACAGTAGTCAAAAATGCCCACTGCTCCTCTTCATTCACATGGCTCCAGTCCCCTGACCCACTACGACCTTCCCAGTACCTGACTGCTGGATGTATAGGCAGCATCTTGCATAGCTGGCCAGTTCTCGGCTGCTTTGGACACAGGGCACTGTGCTGGACAGCACTTATTGTCTGATATCTTAAGTCACACCATGAAAACAAATTTAAATTTGAACGTTCCTGAACAATTCTGCCATGCTCTGAAAGGGCACTGTGAGGTCTTGGTAGGAAAACAACTTCTGCCAAAGGAGCAACTCTTCTGCTCTGTCTCCATCACAACGAGAAACGCTGCCCTTCTCTTGTTCATACAGCAAATTTTTTCAGATATTCATCTTAGACACTGGGCAACATGGTGGATCTCTAACATAACCACTGCTTTAAGGTTACTTAACCTCCACACCTCTGCATATGGCTTCTTGTTTGCTCAGGGCTTGTACTAGTGCACACTGAATTAAGGGAATGACATAGGAGGTAACACCACGGAGAGGTCTAAAGGGTGGGTTTGGCAATCTCCGTATGCTCAGTGGTTTGAGTATTTCTTTTATTCACTTCCTAAAACGCCAAATTTACAGCATTCATCGTACAATGAATATTACATAACAATAATCTCGGGTGACCTTTTACTTAAGTATTCCTTAACATTACTCTTTGCACTCTTACAGGGCTTTAAAATGCCAGATTCCCACGTATCTGTGTTTTCCAGGGAAATTTAATAAAAAGATGGCAATCTAATACAGTTGTCTTTTTTCTGTGCTGCTTTTCAGAGCTGATAAAAAACAGAGCTACAATAAAAAGCCTTGATACTTCCTGATTTAAAGTACAAGAAAAAATGCTATTTTTAAAGTAAAAATCTGTTACAATGATGGGGATGGGGTTGGAGTTTTGGTTTCTATTTTTTTCTTTACTTACAGTGAAAATTCTGAATATTGTACATGCACATTCACATCATTTTGCAAAACTGTCAACGGCAGATATGTGCTTCCTTCTTTGAACTATCTCCCTGTGTTGTAACCTTCAGCTAAATTTGAAAATATTTTGGTAAACATAACTGGTGTTTCATGGGTGTAATTCTGAGAGCATAAGGAATTTAAGAAAACAGTTGATACAGTACTAAAATCTAAAACGGGCTTTTAAGAAATTGTCTGCTCTCTCAGCTAAGCAAGCTAGCCAGCTAACCTGGAGCTGTAGTCCAGCCACTTCCTCCTACATATTCTTCCCAGTACAATCTTTTTGGAGCTACTGAGCTCCTTTTGAAGGCTATTTGTACATTCTATTGAGGTCAAATATCTACTACATGATGTTTTCCTTCTCTTAATGCATTCAGCTTATATATCCCCATATTTGTATCTCATTTACCACAATAGGTTTGCACTCCAAAAGCAGATTGTCTCGGATATGTAACATAATGAATGTCCATGCTTTTCCCAGATAAATAAACTAGTTTGAATAAAGCAACAGAAGTGCTAATGGTGCAACACATTTCTTAAAAGCACAGGTCTGAGAAGGATTTCACACGGGGATACTATATGACTATGCAAAATAAGTCCTGCCATCATCTTGAGCTTCCAATGAATGAAGCATGTCCATTTTTCCACCCCTCCCACCAGAATGCTGCTGTGGAATTGGGACACTCCAGAAATCAGAAAGCCTCTTTTAGGGAAGCCTTGATTAAATTCAGCATTTGTTCTACCATTTTTGCTTCTGCAGCCTTTGGCTCCCAGTTCTCTTTCTTTGGCTCCATACTGGTTCCCTCTCATCTAACAGTCTCTTCATCTCATTCCAAAAAAAAAGAAAAACAAAAAACAAAAAAACACATCACACTGATAAAGCGGAAAATTCTGTTCACTTGTTTTTATGCATACCACAGGGGCTGCTAATACACATCCTGTGATCATTCAGTACTCGTTATCTATAATGAGGATCTTGTTGCAAATGCCCACTTTACAAAACTCCGCCATTACTCACTTAGAAGATACGACCTTCAATTTTACATTTTGAATTTGATTCCACTTCTGTTAGCCCAGTTTTCAAAGTCATGTCAGTTATTTCTGTACAACATCCTGATTCTCTTCTATATTTAGGATGCCTTCCAATTTTGTCATTAGCACAGCCCTGCTACTGATGCCAGGTGATGCACATTAAACAAGTCAGTCTCAATGCTCCATTGGTAACCTCTCTGGCATGCCTCACATTTTAGAAAAATATTTCACTTTCATAAACAACTGCCAGTAAATAGAGCAGGAAGAAATAATTCTTTTTGAGCTCTTCCATCCAGCTGCATCCACTCTACTTTCTTTGCTGCTTCTTATGACTGGACTAGATGATCTTAGGGGTCTTTTCCAGCCCCAATGATTCTATGATTCTTTAGGCTAAGGTAGAATGAAACTCTGCCCATGGCTGCTTGCACAAAGATGGAGCCTGACCTCTGTACCATCAACACATGATGGTAAGCAATGTTTTCTGGATCAAGATCCAGAACTGGGCAAGGTCCACCACTGGGCACAATGAGGAATCAGTCTCCTTCATGGAATCACACACACTTTATAGACACTTCACAACTAATCTTCAAGAGGAAGACAAAAACCCAACCTCAGCTTGGGTCTTCACTTCTCTGGTAGCTCAGAAGACAAAGGCCTATAATTCTTGGAAGCAGCAGACACCGATCTTTAAGAGTCTTGAATTAATTCACAGGAAGCTTCTTAGTATTCTGTAAACACACAACGCCTGCAAGTGCTGAGGGCTGAGTTGAACCTTTTCTTTGGAACCAGAAAACACCTGCATTCAAAACAGTGCTAGTTTAGAAACAGAGATTCCCCACCTGCCCACCTGCCTCTGGCGTGCTGGAGCCTTCAGAACCTCCGAGAAATGGTTCTGCCAAGAAAAATTCAATGGCTTACCCATTTTAAGAAGCACTGCCAAGAGCATAGGATCAAACCAGAGCATTTGCCCAGACCTGCCTCCCCAGTCCCAGCAAGATCCAGCAACACCTTTGAAGCAGCCTGAGGCCAGCGGAGAGGCTGGGATGAGGCAGCCGGGCCCGACGGCCTCCACGCAGAGCAGCCTCAGAGCTGCACGTCGCCAAAAGGATGGGATTTCTGGTGCCAGGCTGCGGAGGACTCGCGCCCAGGCATGTTCTGCAAACGCTGTGTTTTAATTGCAGTTGTGCACAATCAAAGAGGACGCTCTGAAGTTTTGCAGCCGCTCGTTTGAGTGGCATTACACAACCCTCATCCTGGCACACAACCTCCTTCAGCGGTTACATGCCAAAGCCGCATGCGTGCAAGGCGATGTTTCCTTACAATGTCAACAATAAAGTCACAGATACAAACTTCAGTGAGCTTTGCGCTCATTAAATCACAGCTGTTTCTCCTTGATGAAGCATTAGATCAGACATCACTAAAACTGCCTTTGTTTGTGTACATATATACAAATACGCTTCTCCCTTTGTTCTGCAAAACAAATCTTAACAGAAAAGTGTTTATGTTAAAACTAAGTAGAATTACATGTCAATTAACAGTTTATAACAGTCTTAAGATAAGACTTTAGATGTATCATAATGCCATAATAAACTAACAGCAGAATTGACATTGTTTTGTTTTCAGCTATTGTTTTCTCCTGAAAAGAAACTACCAGTGGATTAAAACACCTGCATGATCCCAAGCATTAACTTCTCAATTGGAAATGCACCTGAACTCTACTGCTTGCTTGTAAGAAGCTCAGATCACCTCACGTCACTTGCCTACCTGTTCATCAAAGTTCTGCAAGTGTGAGGAAGGGTCGGCTTTCATATAATAAAGTCTTTGGAACAAAGGTAACACAGATCCTAGCACTCTGCAGGCAGCACGCACCATAGGAAATGCTATGGTACAACTTCCAATTTTGTCTACTCAGAGTGACAATATTGTTCAATGAGGATAATACAAACCTATTCTTCAATGAAAGGTATCTGTTTCCAAAGCTGCATGGAATACAGAAAAAAAAAAAAAAGTACCTATTGAAGACAAACCTAGTTAAGATAAACAATAATCAACATTCTTCATTGCATTCTACACTGACGCTCTTTGTGCAGCCTATCTTGCAACATGAATCAGAACAGAAGGTTTTACATGGGCAAATCAGGAATAACAGCTTAAAATAAGACTGTCCGTCCCTATGTTCCTTTTTGGAAGAGTTTATAAGCTTCAGGAGCTCTAAAAATGCTTCTGCCAAAAAAGATAAATAGGCTTAACCATTTTTAGAAGCACTGACAACACTAATGCTTCAAACCAGACTGCACCTGATGTCCCTTTTGGCAAATACAAGACCTCTAACTCTACAAAAAGCAGCAACAGATACTGTTGAAGACTGAATTCTAGAACATGCTGAAGCAACCAATTTCAGTTCAGTTCAAGTACATCTACATTACAGTTTACCAACATAGCTCAAACCTAAGTTTACTTCTACATGAATTTACTTAGGAAAAGTAGCTCGTAGGAGCATTAATCCTGTGCTGTGCCACCCAACTCCCACGTGCTATGCTACAAGCATTTCACTACCTTTGGAAAAGGAGATAAAGCTCAACAGCCAGCTGCATTGCTCTTCTTCCACCATGAACCCAACAAGAAGGTGGTAGCTGGAAGCAGGGCGGGCTATAAACTCCCTCCATAGAAATTTTACAGCATGTGAAACATATGCTGCCCCATTGTCAGGGCTCAGTGCATTCTTTTAAAGTTATCTGTTAAAATGTTCAGTGTATTTAAGATTTAAAAAAAAAAAAAAAAAAAAGTAATAAGCATTTTAACTTAATTTCATCTTCAAATATGTGCAGGATAGGGACAAAATGATAAGTATCTCCAGTTTAAGAGGAATATACTTGTCTCTTTGGTGAGGGGGCATCTCTGCATGTTCCACAGATAAATGGGTTCTAAAGGCACTCTGGCAACACCTGTCAGCATGTCCCTCAACATGCCAGTGACAGGCAAGCAGCTTCCACCCTGTCCTGAAGACTCACAGATCAACTCACCATTGCAAGTGCTATGAACAAGATTATATTTTATTTAAACACAGAAGAAAAAAATCCATCAAGTTTAAAAAAAAAAAAAAGAAAAAAAAAAAGAAAAAAAAAAGGGGGGGGGGGGGGGAAGTAGTTTAACAAAGCAGAAAAGAGCACTGTAGCTGTCCTTGGCATAGAAGAAGGCTGAAAAGCAAGAACTATTCAAGAAGAAACCAGTTTCACCTTGTTTGAACTAGAAACTCTCTACAGGAGTTAAGCAAACAAAGTTATCCTTTCAATAACCCCAACACCTGGAGCACAAATAACCAGGCAAACAAACACATTCAACAACATTTTGTCCTTCTGTAGCATCTCTCATCTGGGGCACCCAGGTTTTTCTGCTTAGTATTAGGATGCATTATTTTTGTTTTTACACTAACAAAACCAGAATACAGATTTGAGTACCATGAGAGTTTACGAACTGCTCGACTTAGTCTCCACACATAAAATCTTCAGAGTTCATAAATAATCAGCTGCCCAAAACTGCCACTTAAACAGCCCTTTAATCATATTAAGTGTCAAAAACGTCAGAAGAAGAAAGCAGAAGTCATTAAAAAAAATAAAAATCACATTTAACAATAAGATCTGCACAAAACTGTGGAGGTAAAAGATTGATAAATGAGAAGCAGGAGGATGGTGATGCAAGAATAGTAATCAGTCCTCACTGAAATGACTGTATTTTGCATACAAAAGCCTTTGCAGACTTCCATGCAGTAGCAAGGCCCTACAACAGAATGTTCACAGGAACTTAAGAACTTCTCTTCTCCCTTTTCTGTAATCCAGCACTGTTTAACATGAATCCTACTGTGAACACTTCAAACGTCCGTAAGGAAAAGAGATGCTGATTATAAGACAGCATTAAAATACAAAAATCATTTTTGTTATGAAATGCTGTTTTGCAATTATAATACTGTGCTTAAATCATTTCTAAACCGTGCCTAGAAAGATTGGTCATAAATCTTTTTTATTATTATTATTTTTAATAAAATGCAATGAGTAAGGGAGAATAAAAAAATTACTCTGGCAAAACAGTATTTCACATCTGAAATACTGCTACAATAAGAACATGCCATTTGATTATATAACATCTGATAAATCAAAATCAAGAGGCAGGCACTAAAAAAATGTCATAAGCTAAGCTATCCCCCTCATTTTTTCTTCAGACTATTTTTAATCCAATTCTCATTTAAAAAATTGCTCAGTCACTGTATTTGCTGAGAACAGTATGTTCTGAACCTGAACCACCATCACCACACATCTCCACCCACTGAAGAAGAAATGTCATTGCCAAAGTGGTGAACTGGTTGTTTAAAAGCGACTACTGGAAAAGACCAAACTTCCCTTTGGTCCATTGAGCTTCTGGGGGGTAGGAGAAATAAAGTATCTTCAATTTATGGCATAAGGAAGCAAAAACAAGAGGGAGCTCTGTTACAGATTCACTGGAGCATATAAAGAGATGGGACTTCACAAGGATAAGTAGAATTCTCTGTATTTATAAGGTAAACCAAAAGGGATGGGAAAACAACAACAACAAAAATGATACAGTATGTGGCAAGAGATGCAACATATGAGAACACTTGAGGTTCAACGTAATTATCTGTAATTTCTGTACTACACTGTAACACCTACCTAACTCGTCTATCTGCTTCAAAATTTATTTGACAATGCTGTATTTCATCCAGAATAAGGGCATTAGAAACATATGTAATTTCAATCCAGGAAGAAAAGGTTCTTCACGCACCCATTGGCAGGTATTTCAGCAGGCAATGAACATCTTAACAAGAAAAGGCAATTTTCTTAAAGCTTGTTTCATTATTATTATTTTTAATGTAAAAATAGAAGGAAAAAGTATTTCTGACAACTTCCTAAACAACTGGTGGAAGTGACATGGAAATTCCAAGTAGCTGAAGGACTCACAGCAGGCAGAGCCCAGAGCAGAGCTCCTACCTGAGCTACGGTGTGCAAGGAATGGAGCAAAAACCTGTAAGCTTTGAAAAACCGACCCTACAGAGCTATTTGAAATACTTTCTGCTAATCTCTCCCCAGTAATTAAGGGAGTTTGGGACCATCTAATAGAAGCTGATGCATATTTTTGTATAATAGACATTTGATTTTCCTTCATTTTTTTTCAGCTGAATTTAGACCATTTTACAGCGTAGTTCTTAAAAAAGAATTGTATCACAAAGCAGAATAAGAATACAGATCAAGTATTTAAGAAATATTTATAGTGTCAACAGTATTATGTAAACCAAGTTGCTATGACTCATTTTGATCTAGCCATAATAATAAAGATTGTCTTTGAGGGGACTGAAGTGCCTATCAACAGAAAAATGAACAAGCTTAAAATTTAAAAGAACACTTTATTAAAGCTCAAAAGCAGAAATAGACTCACGTTAACCATTACAAAGCCACAAAATGTGAGAAAAGTTGAAGTATTTCTTTCATTGTTTTCCTAAGCTTCTCCAAAGCTTTACTGATTTACTATGGATGAGAACAAATGCATTTCTTTGCTACTGGTCAACCAATCCATAGGGAAACTCTGTCATTTAAGGTTTTGAACATGAAAACCTGCCACTGAATAGATTTTACAGGAAAACCTATACAGTTCATGGATTATATGGATGACTATTGCTGTATATTGGCTATTTTCCTCACGAATGTCAGCAGAAAACTGGCATCAACAAAATGATGAAAGCCATTGAACAGCAAGGATAAACTGTTCACAAGAGTTAGAAAATATGTAAAATGATCCAATCATCTAAAGAGAGTGTGTTGGTTTTTAAGGGAACTGATCAGACAGGGCTGATGTGCCTGCAGGGGATTCAGAGAAGGTTGGATCAACCACAAAGGAATTAAGAATGCCCAGGATCACCATCAGAATCCACACAAGCCGCTCTATAAAAGAGGAGACTGTGAAAGGCCTTGTATCTTGTTGCATATTCTGGATGTCACAGACATTACTGTCTCCTTGGAAAAGAAATATGAAGAAATCTCTAGAGGTGTGATGAAGACATTGTCATTAGGGAAGCAGACATTCTGTGCCATCCTGAATAGAAGTGCACAGTATTATCCTACAGAGTATCTCATTTTGCAGACATTCCAGAAATGTAGTCTCATCCAAAGAGACAAGCACTCATTAACCTTCAAGTTTATGGGTATTTTAAAGCTTTTACTTATCTTAGTTGAAAGAATTAAAGTGATTTAATAAACTAACATACAGCAACTACTCTAAGAACTAAGCTGCATGACAGGCTGAATGAATCATTACAGTCAAGTTTGCTGGTAGCTTTGGATGAACACACAGCCCCTACCTATGATCTCCCGAAATCATAAGGGGCAGCTGAATCACAGAATGGCCAGGTTGGAAGGGACCTCAAGGATCATGATCTCCAACCTCCCTGCCGCATGCAGGGCCACCAACATTTAATACTAGACCAATCACTGGAATCTTCCTTGTGCATCTGTAACATGACAAGACACTCACCCAATGTGCTCACCTCTCATATTGTACAGTCTCCATTGCAGCTGAAGGTATATTACACATTTATCAACTCTGTTACCTCAAACACCTTGCCAAAAGTCATCATCTGAAGCACAGAAAAATGTTATAGTTGTCTTGAATACACTCAGTCACTAACGGCCCATAACTTTTACGTTGATTGGCAGATTTCAGATTATTTGAAATGTTAATTGGTAATTAGTGAAGACAGACTTTGTTTTAAACAACAGAATTATAGATGTGTAATTCTATCATCTAATTATATGACTTCTTTATGTTACTTCTTATAGTCTGTTACATATTATGTATTTGTTGTATCACTCACACAACAGCGAATTTGCTCTTTGTAGTAAAACACAGAATTGGATCTTCTTTCATTTCATGACAGTACACAGAGATATGCTGGCTCTGTGAAAGTGCACGTGTACCTCCAAGAAAAAAAAACTTACCACTAGTTTTTAGCGTGAAGATTTATTTCCTCTCAAGGTCATTCAATTAAACTTTTTTTTTAATTAATGGTTAACTGGCAGTAAGTTTGCACTATTTTAAATTACATTTTTGCACATTACAAGCACCATGTTGAGAAGCACAAGTATAATAAGGTTTATTATTTCTATTTCCATGCTACTCTTTGCCAAAAAGGCACAGCGAAACCCATCTGTTCTATTTCCTGGCTGAGGTTAGACAAGAAAAGGAAACTCTGCACAGCACTATCACTGCAAGTGATATTGACTAAAGCACAGTTTGGAGAATCTAAGTGCTTACTCAGAGCAGGCAACGATATACTCAAATGAAAATAAGGAGGAAAAATGTATCAAATACAGCACACAGAAGAGATACTCATCAGGTTATGTGCAGTTCTGAATCTGTTCTGGCAGATCCCTGAGATAAAGTCTACAGCAGAGGTTGAAGCCTCAGGTTCAGTACCTTAGTCCATGTGTACCTTCAAATCTGCAGTCTTTTATTTGTATAAGTTTGTTGTTCTTTTTTTAATTTTGTGCCAGTTTACAATTGAAGCATCTAGCTAAAAAATGAAGTATATTCGGGGTGCCTTTTCTGCACTTTGTGATGCCAGAGTTCCAATGGGGCACAAAGACTGCACCTTTTTACCTTCTCAACAAAGATGGAGAGTTTGAGGGTTCTTTTGTTGTTTGTGGGGTTGTTCTTAGTTTGGTTGGTTGGTTTCGTTTTTGGTTGTTTTGCTGTTGTGTTGTTTTTTTTTTTTCACATTCTATCTCTTTATAATGCTTTAACTGTACCAACTTCCTCATTCAATACCTAAGAATAGTTCTTCGTTTCATCTGTCAAGCAATTTGATGATAGTTTAGTGTGTGAAGGAGCATAAGGAATCAGGATGTTGGTAAACTTAGCTGGGACAATGCAAATTGATTCTGAGAAAAGGAGGAAGAAGGCCAGCAAAATATCAGAATTAAAGGAAAACAAAAATCTACATGGCTTACTTTGAAGTGAATAAGGTAGGCAGAATGCCCAAAACCAGTTGCAAGTTGACTATGTGGGGAAAGGAGATATCTCAGAATTGGAAACAGTTTGGTATTTAAGGTAGCATTTGCGAAACTGAAAAAGTTTAAAAACCATGACTGAAACACACAGCTGTCAACCACAAAGAAGACAGAGCTCCGAACACAGTACAGAATAATAGCAGACTGCAATTTAAAGGAGATTCAATTAAAGTATAAGGCAGCTCAACCTCTTTCTGCTAAGGTAATGCCAAATCTCAAGCAGGTGTATGCAATGCACCAATGCAATACAACACGACTGCAAAACCTCAGTTTAGGCATAAATGCAATGTTTTCTTTCTTTCCTCCCTCTTTGAAAACTGTACTGCTTTTAGGGAGCGCTGCTTTCAGAGCTCCAGAAAGTAATGTCTACAACATTAAAAACTCAGCACAGCCGCGAGCCCAAGATACGTTTGGGCTCCTTTATGCATGCCAATGCAGAAATCTGAGTTAACTCTCATGAGCCAGCAGGCTAACTTCTACCATTAACTGCTCTCCCATAATAAATTCAGATTCAACCCTGAGTTGCGCAAAGCCACCGTTAGGCTCAGATCCTTCTTACCACTTACAGAATCTAAATTAGGCACTCTGATCAAAGTAGAACTTCCACTTATGTGGGATTGGAAAGGATAGAAATGTCCAAATCATATCATCTGAATTAAAATCTTAATCACTTCTTAGATTGCTTTTTCTTCCCCGCTGATTGGGAAGCCAGCTAACTTTTGGCCTGCCACATCACAGTGAAATTCGGGTACAATATTGCAAAGAGTTCCTACAGCAAACAAGCAGTCTCCACATAATTTGTCAAACCTCCTTTTCTAGTGGATCAAAGAATGAGAAGTTATTCAGATCTCCCACAGCTGCTAAACTTGTGTCCTCACCTAAACTGCCAGCAGCGTTTATCAGCTGTTGTCCACAGTGGCAAAATGGTAATGCAGGTTTGGTAAGAGACATTAAACAGCATCAGGTTAAGAAAAGAAAAAAAAAAGGCAATATTATATTAGCATTAATTATATTTCAACAGTGTAAGACGTGCTGCATTGCAATAAAACAGAAAGCTACCCTTTTAGCTGCAGATGAAGTTCTTTATATAGGTATGTTTGTTTTGGTTTCTTTGACTCAAGTTTAACTAAGTTTTCTTAAATCCTGTAGATGTTAGGAGGAAAGCCAAGAAGAGAGTCATACCAGCTTCATTCAGAGCATCCCCACATCTACGTGTAGCTCTATTACTTCTTGGACTGGCATAAAAGGCTCAGCCAGGCATGACTAAGTTTACCAAGTATCTCCCCATTCTTCCCTCTGCTTTATCAGTACAGTAAAAAGATGACATTCTTCCAAAAACCCCAAACACAATGCTGTATGAGGGATGGCTCAGGCAGATTTTGCATGTTTAGGGATATAAAGAGTGCTTAGCACAGACACAGAGGTGGAATCAAGACTACCCACCGAGACTGATAAACTGTTCTACCATTTTTGTAGATGCTGGTGAGTCATTATTTTTGTCACAGTCGTTATTTCAGGGTATGATCCTCAGCTCATTGCAATTTACTGGTAACTACATTTTTTTCCATCTCATGAGTATATCTCACCCTAATGAAACCACATCTCCTTTATCTATTATCCAAATCTATGGCTGTTTAGAAAGATCGCTTACATGAAGTATTGGAAGCAGTCCAAAACCGATTCATTAATTCTATGTTCTAACTCTCAAGCTTGGAAATCTTGGAGAACTAGAGTGGTTCTTGTACCACTAAAGCAATAAAATTAACAGATTCTTTTACTGTTTGTTTAGTAGTAGCACTTGACAGACATACAGCATTCTAACAATCAACTATAATCCACTTATAATTTTATTACACTTGCTTCAAAAAAAGAAATAAAAACATACTGATAAAATTCATGTTAGAAGTTGCAGTCACAGCCATCATTTTATTGCTATGCTTAGACGCCTGATGATATAATATTTAAGTACAATCACTTTTACAAACAAAATCAATTTGTTTCAGTGTTGTTTTTTTTTTAATTACTGCAAGCTAATAGAAACGTAGTCAGAAACGTAACAGATTTCCATTTGAAAACTCCTAAGTATAAAAGAATCTGTCCTTTACGCATGATAAAATCTAGTGACACAGCAAAATATTGCTGCTGCAGTGTCCTCAAGGTGTGCCCTTCCTGGAGTCCTGCGCTGCTTGCTCAGATGTGCTGCAATAATCCATTAAGTAAAAATCATTTACATGCACAAAAACAGCTCGACTGCTGAATCACAAAGGAAGTATATAATAATTATACTTTATAGCTTTTTAGCTTGATAACAATATTATTTTCTTTCAAATCTCTTCTGTAAACATGTTTCAATTATTTCTTAATAGATACAGCTACTTGGATAGGCAAATCATTAAGTACTGTTATTCTGTAATAGTTCTGTGTTGTTTTTTTTTTAAACTGACTTTCCACCTTGCTGTAAAAGTATTACTGTCATTTCACAGCCAGGGAAACAAAAAAAGTGGTAAACTGCTTCCGCAGGACTCCAAGCCCAGCTGGGTAAGCCTTGTTCTGATTTCCCAAATCTGTAAACACATTCCACACTGCTTCAGGAGATCTGATCACAGATTCCTTCCATGCACCATTCTTTATTTTCTTTAAACACTTCAGCAATTCTCAGTTAGTGAAAAGAAAAATTAACAGCACTTTCTAAAATTAATTTTTCTTACGAGACTTATAAAACGTATTTGAAGTTATTAAAAGCAGTGTTATTCACTGCACAAAAAGCCTACTGGAAAGGTATTAAAGTGCACAGCAACACATACTGGAGGTCCCAGGCAGTCACATGCTGGGTTGGTGAAATGGTACCAATGAGGGGCACCGTTCCCTTACATTTGGGCTGCAACAGTGCCGTAGAAGGAAGCCTAAAGAATGGGAGAGAGACCCTATGGAGTTGTACCAAGCTTGTACATGAAAAGGAGAACCTTCTGCAACCAAAGCAACAAAAAGGCTTCTAATGGTTTCAGATCAATCGTCCATCTTACTTAGCAGCATCTTTTCATGATGCTGGATTCAGGATAAGAACAGTGAGAAAAAATATGGGAAAAGGGCAAGACCAGCAATTTGTCAGCAGACTTCTCCCTGCCTCCAGTTTACAAATCAAGAAGGATGTGAATCAAAACAACAAACCCAGTAAATTGCTCTTCCACAATGGCACCCACTCACTTCTTCATGGAACTTTGGCAACCTCTGCCATCCTGCAGCAAGGAGCTGCAGAACTGCCCTTGTCTGCAGAAGGGTTCACTATACCCACACACAGGAGTCCTACCGGGTAATGCGGGGAATGGATCCAGATTTGCAAAGGTACCAGGCTACGGGTGCCAGACACATTTGAAGGAAGTTGGAGCATTGCAGGGCTGAGGAGAGGATTGTAATTGCTACTCTTTCATTAAAGTAGGTCAAAATCTTCTTGCTTATTCCCAGGAAGGGACTTGGTGTGCTGACTATCAATAGCGCAGTGTGATGCTGAGTCAGGTCTTTCCCAAGCACGGCTCATCAGGACTTTTTCAATCACATGCAACAGCTCTCAACTCCAGCTTGCCAGTTGGATCCAGTAGGGAGAAGCAGAAACCTCAACCAAGTCCCAAATGCTCCTCCAAGTGCTCATTTTCAACCACCACAGCCCTCCACCACCTGGTATGTACAGGATGCCCAGTGGCTGAGATGCCTAAAGCAGGCAGTATTCACATAAAAATCAATAAACCAAGAGACATCCTTGGTACCTAACCTAATTCTGCTGTTAGTTCTCATCTTCAAATCACACTGCTTTTTTTTCATTCACCTCTTATTTCCCACATAGCAAACTGAAGAGGATGGAACATAGATAGGCAGAGTTTCATTTTAGGCTCCAGCTGCAAGATCAATAACCAACACATTGCCAGCAATTTGTCATTTAATTAAAATATGGACATTGCTACATGTTCCAAACATGACTTGAACCTATTCATTTCCCTCTTACTTTGAAACCTTATGTGTGTGTGTGTGTGTGTGTGTATAAAGGAGACCTAAAAGAAGATAAAATATGCAGCAAAAATGTCTGAAAGGAAATTAGAAGCTTCCCAACTACGTGACATAACCACATGCTTTCATGTGTACTTAAGTACATGTGTACTTAAGGTACTTTGTGAATACTATGGTGTAGGTACAGACAACTCTTTAAAAACTCTAACTCTCAAACACATTATGCATTTTCTGCCATTTAATATGCTAATCTTAAGCATATTAAATTTAATAAATTAATGGAACATCTTCAAATGGCATTTGCATCTTAAGATAACTTGACTAACTGTTGAAACCTCAAGTCTGTATCTTTTTGGTCTTTGCAGCAGTTCCGCTGATGACATCGTGTGATCAACCTGATTCTTATATGAATTTAGAATGAGAAAGCTGTGGCTTAATGCTATCTTCTGCAGAGAACAACTAAAACCAGCCTTTCAGGAAGTAAAGTAAAACTAGATCGTCATCTCTCTTTTGAGCTAAATGTTTAAAAAAAAAAGCCCTTAATACTTTACCTTTTGTGGGCACTGTATTTAAAAACAGAATTAGCATCACATTAGACTGGAAGTTGATGGAAAAGGTCCAGGTGAACAGCCTACGTGAGCTGGAAAGCACGTGGTTCCAAGTTCTGGCTTTAGGCATCAAAAACGTTGACCACCATGTTGATACTGCTCTTGTTACCTAAATGGTCATCTGTAGATGAACATTTCTCTTTTTCTCTCTTCTTCAGGCTTCCATTTGTATATCAAATAATTGTTATTGTCTTATCCCACAATTTTTGTGCCACCAGAAGATGTAATGACAATTTAATTGATAAAAAGCAACATCTGTCATGAATACAAAATATAATATATATATATATATATATGTACATGCCAATAGGGACAACAATGTAGTCCAGCTGTGGAGTAGGCAAATAATCAGAGGTTACAGCCACCCTATGCAATAGATTATATAATTAATGTAAAGGATACGATAATAAATTGAACTTATAACTTTAGTTGGCCCCCATGCTTGCTCTCACTTTAAAGGTTAAGGAGTATTTCCATGGAATTACCTCAACTTAAGTTCCGAGTTTTAAATAATTTGGTTAAAATCTGAAGTTTTGGCAGTTTTTTCAAGTTTAGGTTTATAAAACATTTACAGCATGTGTAAAACTGGAAAACTAAGTCAGGATCTGTCCCACATATCAGCTGCATTTAAAACCTTCTAAAAGGCACAAAAAAGCCTTCTCAGGCTGCAGAAAGAAAGGGGAACTATCTGTCAGCCTTTAAAATTTATTGCTACAAATAAATCATCCTTCTAGTAAATGGAATGTAAGTGTAATTCCATTTTAACACTAAATTCCATTAAATCAGACAAGTTGTTTGGCAGAAAACACAGCTATGTGCTCCTGCTTGTAGCCTAAAAGGCCAACTGTATCCTGGGTTGCATCAAGAGAAGCATGACCAGCAGGCCGAGGGAGGTGATTCTGCCCCTCTAGTCTGTTATCAGGATACCCCACCTGGAGAACTGTATCCAATTCTGGGACTCACAACAAAAGGACATCAAGATGTTGGAGCAGGTCTAGAGGAGGACAGTGAATATGATCAGAGGGTTGGAGCACCTCCACCTATGGGGACAGGCTGAGAGAGATGAGGCTTTTCAGCCCAGAGAACAGAAGGCTCCAGAAGAAACCTTAAAGCAGCCTTCCAGTACTTGAAGGGGGCCTACAGAAAAGCTGGGGAGGGACTACCTGTCACCAGTAGTGACAGAACAAGGGGAAATGGTTTTAAACTGGAAGAGGGTAGGTTTAGACTAGATATTAGGAAGAAATTCTTTACTGTGGGGGTGGTGAGACACTGGAACAGGTTGCCCAGAGAGGCCGTGGATGCCCTCACCCTGGAAACATTCAAGGCCAGGCTGGAGGGGCTTTGAGCAACATGGTCTAGAGGGAGGTGTCCCTGCCTATAGCAGGGGGTTGGCACTAGATGATCTTAAATGTCCCTTCTAACCCAAACCATTCTATGAAAAAAATTCTATGAAAAATATTGTGCAGGTATCATGCATGAAGACAAAAGTATACACTTGCCTACAAATAACTTAAAAGAGAGCTTTTAAAACTCCCTGCAATGTGAAGCTTTTATCTGGAACAGAACAACAAAACCTTCATCGCTTGATTTTTCAATCAAGTGGTTACATCAAGCCAAAAAGGCACAAGTCAATCACACTTCTGAAGAGTTTCATGAATCTGGGAAGACCAAAGTTTATATCTGACAAACTTTTGGCACAAGTAGTGCAGCTGACATGGAAACCCCATATGCAAAAGGAGTAATACACAACTTGGGGGCGGGAGAGCTTCCATGTGGAAATCAGGAGTAGACTGAAATCTGCTGTTAGAAAGCATATGCCTGTAACATGGGTTTCCTCAAGTTAATCATTTACAGACAGAACAAGAGATAGAGCAATCTACCATATCTGACATACAAGCCTCCAGACTTGCTAGCTCTTGGAAACGTAAGTCAACGTCAGTAGAGCTGTTTTATTTTATTCTTTTTCAGAATACTGCTTAACATTTTCCCAGCTAGATCAGGTTAATATTACACTCTGCAAAACGATTCAAGTCTTCACCTAGAAGAACTATAATTAAGAATACTGTAAATAGTTAAATATTTTTTTAGCTATGCGTAAAATCATGTTTTTAGGAGTATATCTGCAGGTGTTCCCATTCATAACAGAGAAATACAATAAAAATCAGAGGAAACAACATTGGGAGATAAACATTAAATTAAAAATTAACATTTAATGTTAATTGACTTCAAGTGCAAATCCACTCGCATAGCAACAAACATAGAATGATGGAATTGCTCAGGTTGGAAGATCATCAAGTCCAACAAAATGAACATATCCCAAAGAACACTTTTAGAAAAACTAGAAAGCAAGGAATGACATAGGAATGATTTTATTTCCTTATTAGAAAATGAAACCAGAAAAACAGAAAAAGTGTCAGACTGACACTACAAAATTAAACAGGAAAAGATTTTGTAAATTCTAAGATTTCACTGAAAAGCATTTCAGAATTTCAGTTAAGGATTAAGACTTAAGAAAAATTCAAGTTAGTACCTATTTCAAAAACACTACGATTTATTTTTTTAAGATTCAACTATGAAAAAAGGAAATATGAAAAAAACACGTGGGTCTACGATGAGCTGGTTTTGTAAACTCTGAATTGTGGCCAATGAGAGTGAAGCAGAGAAGACAGGAACAAGAGTAGCCCAGTCCTCAGAGTCTCACCCCGTACAAAATAAATAAGTTTCTGCAAAATTTTGCATATGAAAACACTAGAAACAGGTAGGAGAAGCTTGAATTCCCCATCCTGACTTAGATTTCTCAGTACCAAACTCAGTTTTCCCTTCTTTTTCTGGCACAATTAATCAATCTTGCAGTCTCTGGAAAAGGAATTGCAGTAAACCTCAAAGAAAGGATGATGAACCTTGCAAAAAAAAAAAAAAAAAAAAAAATCACCTTCAGATCAGTGATTATCTAGAACCCAAAGCCTCCCCATTCCTGAGCACATACGTACTGAAAAGCCACTGTTAGACACACCGCAATTTCCAGAAGCAATTTTGAGACTCTGGCCTAGGGAGGGAATGTAACTTTGAGCCCAGTGATGGAAGGTGCTTTCTTGGCCAAGAAATGACCAGGTGCCACTTTTTATCTTTACAGCAATTTCTGACTAGTTTTCAGACAGATATTCAAAGGAAACGAAGCTTATGGTATTGTGTCTGTCTATCCACTTGCAGGCCCCTCTTTAATTAAACACTAGCTCAAGAAAGTTGCCTCTAGTCTCAAGCAGAATTAAGCTCCTGCAAATTTCAGTAAGGAAAAGAAAACGCTGCCAGATGAGAAGAAAGAATCAAATTAAAGGCTCCATTCTGTGAAGGGCAGCAGTAAGACCCCAGCAGCAATCCTGTCACTGACACCACCAGTCTCACACAAGCACTGACTTAACAGCACAAAGGCACCTCATGCCCAGGTCCAGTTGCCTGAATGTCTTGAGTTTGCACGTGAATTTAACTGAACCACAGATTCATTTGAGTTGGGAGGAACTTTTAGCGATCATCAAAACCAGCTCCCCTGCAATGAACAAGGACACCCACAGCTCCACCAGGTGCTCAGTGCCCCTCCAACCTGACCTTGAAGATCCCCAGGACCTGTTCCAGTGACTCTCTACCCTTGGTCATAAAAAAAAAAACCTTCCCCTTATATCCAGTCTAAAGCTCCTCTCTTTTAGTTTGAAACCTTTCCCCTTGTCTTATCACAACAGATCCTGCTGAAGGGTCTCTCCTCTCCTTTAGATAGTCAAAGGCCGCTCTGATACCTCCCAGGCCCTTCTCAGAATATTTCTTGAATAAAGCAGTATCACGTCTGCTATCTGCAAAACTGTCTCCAGTCGATATGTACTGTGTGTGATCACAGAAAGCCTACCTGATGTGCATGTGTCTGCTTAAATCTGTTGTAAGATCCTGCCTTGTCTTAACTACGAGATGAACAATAAGCTCTTCAAATTTGCAAGACGGCAGAAAAATCAAGATCTAAAAGCACAGAGTGAATTTAAATTTCATCCGCGAAGTGCAAAAGATTCTAAGGTGCTTATGGTTTTAGATGAGTGTTGAAGTATCAAGACTCCCACGTTCTCCTTCCTCCCAAGTTTGGGTGACTGCATCCCTTTGCAGATGTGGACTCGGCACGTTGCTAGGCTGCCAGGACTTCCAGGCAGCAAATCAGAGCACGCAGATGTAAGTCACGCTTCCAGCACAACGCATCGAGCATGTTTTATTGGTAAGGAATCAATAATCTACATTGCTATAATCAAATGTAAAATGTGACCGTATTTCTCCCAGGGGGAAGAAAAAAAATAAAAGAAACCTGTAAATCATCCTTACCGCCCTCTCAGAGTAAAACTTATACACCCATTCTTCAATTTGTTATAAAATCAAATTTCAATATTAATGAACAAAGCCACTCACATTGCACAACATGTAATTAAAATTCCTACTATTTCTTTTGGAGCTCCTTCTATTCATTGCTTCACCAAATTATTAAAACAAAGCAGTTACTATGGCAACTAATTCATTCTCTGCATTATTACATTGTTTCTAAACATCAGTCTAGTCATTCTGACTTGCATGCCCTAAATTCCAGTCGGAAATTCTGAACTTTTGTCTTGTCAGAAAAGCCTTTCACAATCTATGCATTCATGCAGATAAGGATAGCTAGAGTGCAGCTGCTTTTGTTTACTGCAAGAAGAAATAACTGTTACTAAATTATGTGAGTTTGATAAATTGATGATGCTTCCATGCAAGTGTGGAGCAGCACTTGGGGAACGAGCATGGGACTTTGTGGAGCACTGCACAAACATGACCATCTGCAGGTTAGATAAACTAACAACAGCAACAAGAAATGACTGGCAGATGTTGTGGAAGCTGAGTAACACCTGTCTAAGTTGTGGCTGATACCCAGCAAATGCATGGGTAATACTCATCCAGTCAGCAAGAGAAAGAAAATGAATGGCAAGAGACAAGAAATAGAAATTAAAGTACTTGGGAAAAAAGTTCTTTTAGCATTTAATAAAATCATTTATTTAAATGTGCATGCTTTGACAAAAAGAAACGTGCATTGTATATTAACACATTCTTCCTAATTATCCATTAACAGAAGTCTTAGTCTGTTTGTATTTGAGCATCATCTGTGCACAAGGAAACCTGAGCAATACAAGTAGGACCAAAAGAATCACGTCTTTCCTCATCACCTTTCGCTGTGCCTCCAACCTGCTCTGTAATTTTGATAGGTTATTTGGGTGCATCTTCAGTTAATTGGCAGAGTGGGAGATTTAAAAATTCAGTGCATAGGATGCTACCTGAAAAATAAGGGCTAGGAGAAAAGGAAACAGGGATAGTTTTGAGCAACTTATTCCTGGACAGAAAAAAAAAAAAAAAAAAAAACACTTTTTAGTCACCATAAGAAATTCAAACTTAATATTTAATTCTCACATGTAAGGACAGAGGAAGGAACCATCTAATTTTTGCGCCCAAGCAGGGTACAAAACAGCTGCTCTGATCTCCAGCAGTACCAGTGGGTACACTTTTGGCTGCTCCAAACACAAGGCAGGTCAGATGGCAAAGCCTTGCATTTTAAACAGATTTCAAAAGCACTGCAGCCTGCTGTTACTTCTACCACAGCACCTAGAAATCACAGAATCACAGAATTGTAGGGGTTGGAAGGGACCTCTAGAGATCATCGAGACCAACCCCCCTGCCAAAGCAGGTTCCCTACACCAGGTCGCACAGGTAGGCGTCCAGGCGAGACTTGAATATCTCCAGAGAAGGAGACTCCACAACCTCCCTGGGCAGCCTGTTCCAGTGCTCCGTCACCCTCACCGTGAAGAAGTTCTTACGCACATTCGTGCGAAACTTCCTATGCTGCAGCTTATGTCCGTTTCCCCTCGTCCTGTCTCCACGTACCACTGAAAAGAGACTGGCCTCACCGCTATGGCCGCCACACCTCAGATATTTATAAACCTGGATCAGGTCCCCTCTCAGTTGTCTTTTCTCAAGGCTAAACAGACCCAATTCACTTAGCCTTTCTTCACAGGGGAGATGCTCCAGGCCCTTCAACATCTTTGTGGCCCTCTGCTGGACTCTTTCCAAGAGATCCCTGTCTTTTTTGTACTGGGGAGCCCAGAACTGGACACAGTACTCCAGATGAGGCCTTACCAGGGCAGAGTAGAGGGGGAGGATCACCTCCCTCGACCTGCTGGACACGCTCTTCTTAATGCACCCCAGAATGCCATTGGCCTTTTTGGCCACGAGGGCACACTGCTGGCTCATGGCCAACCTGTCGTCCACCAGGACGCCCAGCTCCCTCTCTGCAGAGCTCCTCTCCAGCAGCTCATCCCCCAGCCTGTATTGGTGCATGCAATTATTCCTCCCTAGGTGTAAGACCCTACGCTTGCTTTTGTTGAACCTCATCCGGTTTCTTACTGCCCAGCTCTCCAGCCTGTCCAGGTCTCGCTGAATGGCAGCACAGCCTTCAGGCGTGTCAGCCAATCCTCCCAACTTCGTATCATCAGCAAACTTGCTGAGGGTGGCCACTATCCCCTCATCAAGGTCAATGAAGGAAAGCAGGAAAGTCTCCTACAAGTTAAGCAGAGGGTCTGGACTTCAGATGAGCGGCCCATTATATCACAAGGGCTTCTCTAAGGAGAAGAAATATCTATAGGACCCTTCCCCTGGCAGAGGCTGCCTCCAGCTTTCACAGAATGGCCAGCGTTGGAAGGGACCTCAAGGATCATGAATCTCCAACCCCTCTTTGGACAAGCCGTGCCCAAGGAAGGCTGCCTCCCAAGGAAGCAGCCACAGATGCCTCAGAACCAGAAGTCTGTCACCACTTCTTATTTCTCATCTCCAGTCGTGCAACCACGTCCCACCCTGACTGCACTATGGGAGGAAAAAAATAAAATCCCTCTTTGCATCTCACACTGCGCTTCCCTAAAGATGGGAATTGTCTCTGTGAGAGCTGAACACGTCTGCTTTAATTAGATGACTATTTAAATTTTTCAACATGTTTACCAGACATTTAATCTTCGTACAGCTCTCTCTCATTCAATTTTCCAAAGCAGGGTGTAAAGCTGCATATAAACCTAAGGCTTCTAAAGCATCTTCCCTGACCCCGGGCAGCAGTATGTACGTATTACCATCAAGCACTTTAACTTCTAAAGCTTTGGAAAGTTCTACCATACAAGCATGCATACAAGCTAAATATCTAGTCCTAAAGGTCTTTTTTAATTCTCTGAGGATTATTTAGATTTAGACAACTAGGTGTGGCTAAATAGTAGGTTCTAATTCAAACACATGTGATATTAAAAATATAACAATTACAGCCCTGTGAGTTGTGAGTTTCAAGCTGTGTTGTGTTTACCATACTTAAACAACATCAGTTTTGTTATTTATGTGTTTAAATATACTTAAATGTTTAAGTAACACTATTTTGACTGAAGAGGGCATAAAGGAAAGCTGGGGGGGGGACTTTTTATAAGGGCAGGGAGCAACAGGACGAGGTGAAATGGTTTCAAGCTGGAAGAGGGTAGGTTTAGACTAGATATGAGGAAGAAGTTCTTTACTGTGAGGGTGGTGAGACACTGAAACAGGTTGCCCAGTGAGGTTATCCCCATCCTGGAAGCATTCAAGGCCAGGCTGGAGGGGCTTTGAGCAACATGGTCTAGAGGGAGGTGTCCCTGCTTATAGCAGGGGGTTGGCACTAGATGATCTTAAAGGTCCCTTCCAACCCAAACCATTCTGTGATTCTATGACTGATCACAGCTGTTAAGAAGTGCTCTGTCTTTAACAAGTAATATTTTTATTTCAATACACCAATGAAAATATAACTCTATAGGTGAAATATGTAATACTGGGCACAGCAAAAACACAGCTTTTCTTTAAAAAAAAATCAGAATTTAGGATCAGTGACATTATTATTTAGTAAAATTAAAAAATTTCCTCTAAAATTCGCCTCTCCCCATCCCTTCCACCCACGTTTTCTTGTTAAGATAATGCTTTTCATTAGCAGCTACTTTTCAGCATCGTGTAGGGCAGAATGGGCTTTTACGTTAATTTCTTTCCATACAATTTGCACTGCTACCAGTAACACCTCTGTAGCATTGCAAAAGCTTAAGTGCATGCAAATTCAGAAGCTGTTTGGGAAGCACATAATGAAGACTGAATTACAAAGGCAAGTTGCAGCAGCAATCCAAAAGAACACCAACAACACCTTCCCAAATAAATACTGAGTATGAAGAATAAAAAGGCAACCTGAGCCTGTCCATAAGTAGTTCAATTCTAGCTGTCCCAATAGTAAGGATGGTTTGCACTGGGGTGAACGTGCCCCACATACACAGGTATACAAACAGTCACAGAGAAGCTTCTTATATGGCTATTCATGATAGCATCTTTTTCAGTTCATTGATTTCTTAGTCCATAGAACTCCCTCCTGCTCCTTGAAGACAACACTCATATAACAGGTTAAACATGTTACGTCTCTATTTCAAGCTCACAGAAGTATTTCTAAAGTTCTTGCATGCAGAACACATAAAAACAGATGAATTGTTCTGAACACCCTTTGGTGATGAACAAGAACACACACATTTTTACTTCAAGCCACTGAAATCTGAAAGTAACTTGGGTTATTCATAGAATATTCTGCTTGTGTTATTCACAGACAACTCTGCTTGCTTACACACTTTCATTAGTTACAGCTGAAAGATTTGATGGCTGTTCCCGCAGAAAGGTTTTGCTAGCTGTTACTACCTGATTCCTCATTTAATTTCTACTGGATTGCTAGGGAAATAGGGAATTTTCTCCAGTTCAAAGTGCTTACTTACTTGCTAAAGACACTTTGGGCTCGAAAAGCACATTTTTGGTGAAGGTTAATTGGTACTTCATGACAGAGCAGCTTTCACTTGGGAAACAACAAACAATAAAATATTAGGAATCTTTTAGCTCCCTCTGCTGCCCTAATCCTTCAGTTAGCTTTCTTCTGAAGTCTGTGAAAAAAGACAAGCAGCAGCAAAGCATCCCATCATTCTCCTTTTAAGCGGGATGTTCCGTATGCCTGGCACTCTGAGCAGAACGCACAAAGAAAAGCATATAAAGTGCTGTGTGATGTACAACTGTCTGCAGTTGTATTATTTCCCTTTGTTCTCCAATACCTGCAGCAAGTCAACCATGAACGTCTTCAAATCTGGATATTGATTAAGAATATTTATAGCTAGTTTTCGAAAGAAAATAACATTGCAATATCCACTTACGTAAGAAAGTGCTGAAGAATACTCAACACCTTGGAACATTTATTCCTCTTTCCTTTTCTTTGCAGATTAAGATATGCAGTACACACCAGCTTCAGCAAAATTCCTTTCCATACAGGGAGAACCCTGGCCAGGCAGGCCGCTGCTCTCATTAATAGCCAGAAAACTGCCCAATTTCACAACTGCAGTGAGCAGTCACAGCTCAGGTACACCAGATGGGCTCCAGCAGTGGTCATGGTGTACCGTATGCCGTTTGTCAACCTGCCACTTTCACATGGTAAGAAGTTAGGCTCTCTGCTACAAGCACAAGAAAAATCTGGAATCAGAACAAAGCTTTAAAACTTTTGGTCATTCTGTATTTCAAGACTTGAATAAATGTGGAACAAGAACCTGGTTCTCTTCATACCTGGAGTCACCAACGCACCACATCAACTATGAAGGAACGATGCATCCTACTGGATCTCATACTATACAGCAGCACAAACAGAAAGAGGCGCTTTAAGAACACATTTTCTGATAAGGACAGAAAACCTCGTCTGCATCCTTGAAAAGAAACTACTCCTTTATCATGCACTTTTCTGTCCTTTGAAGAGCACAATGTTCAGTTACTCGCCAGTAATCAGACTTTCCTGAATAAAGGCTGTCCTTCATAAGAGCAAAAGATGAGAGATTTTATCTGAAGTTTCAGAAACACATGCTATTAATATGCATTTTCTTTTTCAATTTAGGAGCCCCGTTCAACTCTTCCTCTTTCCTTAGGTAATGCTTCAGAAAAAGGAAAAGGGCTCATAAGGATTGCTGAGAAGCTTTGGATGTGCAAGGATGTCTTTTTTCTTCCAAAACCTGAACTAGAAAACCATGTCACAACTGTTGGGGGTAATGCAGGGTCTTCACAGACCCGCTGGACATGCACCATCAGTATTCTGTCTATATATACCTGGTGTCTGCAAATAATTTTTTCTTTGTTTGTTTCAAGCCGTCAAACCAGAAAAATCAATCTCACAATTTTGCAGCTACATTTCCAGTGCTGTGTTGTAGTTGTTTAATCACTAATACTCATGTCATCAAACAAGACAAAATAGAAGGAAACACCTCTTCCACCTCTCAGGTCCACCGATACCTTCGATTCCTAAAGCTCAGAAACACACTGAAAGCAGAGGTGCCAACCAACATGTACAATATATTTTACAAAGCACTGTATTTAGAGAATAGTCACTGCACTGCGTTTGCCAAGCCTGGTTGTTCACAGACGATTCAGATGTAGCAGAACTGTCCTCACGCTGCAGCCACCTCCCATTGCCTTCCTACCTCAGCTGCTAGCTCCTAGCAAACCACCAGGTCACACATCCCCAAGGTAACTTCCAAGCAACGGTCGGTAAAATATGCACACACACTTAATTAAAGATTTCGAGAATATAAGCAAATACGCAGCACTGTTTACAGATCTGTTACAATGCGAAGTGCAATAATACCTTAATTAGAGATAACAACATTTCAAAATGCCAAAAACATTTAGATTTTTTCAGATTACTCAGAAAATGAACACATTTTATTTTTGCACTGTGACACTTCCAACTGTTCTGCCAAATGTATACTGCTATAATTATGCTTTGCAATCATCAGCTTCACTGGAGAGGGGGACAAAGAACAATATAATCAGTAACTAATAACTATATATAATCAGTAACTAATAACTAACATCTTTCACATGCCTTGTTACTATTTTTCTGCAAGAGAAGAAGCCTAAAAGCTACTTTATCGACTGTGAACAAGTCTAATATTAGCATCTCAGTCTGCCCAGGACCATGCTGTTATGCCAAAGCAGACTTCACGGCTACCAGTGGAAGCTGAAAACCACAGTTTTGTATCTGGCTACTTCAAGGGACAGTCTGACTGCCATTATTTAAGTAAATGCCATATATAGAACTATAAAAGCTGGGAGGACAGAGCACAGTTGAATAGCACCTTTTTGAGACAACACATGCAAGAACACGGCACACCATTCAAATAAGAGGAAAAAAAAAAAACCCTGAAAATAGCTTCAGGATGAAAGGCAAATATTCAATTTCATATTTAAGAAACCACTGAAGGGAATCATAGGTACCTCGGAGACAAAAATTTCTTACACAACTACATTAAAAGAGAACTAATTGCTCCCAAAGTAATGAAGTCAGATTTTTTTCTCCGCTGAGTATTAAGTGAAATTTAGTAGTAGCACTCCCAGTCCATCGTTAACTTGGGATAACAGTAAATCCAGTGCTGCCTGTTCAATTTGTTGCTTAATTTGCATGATTCGTTACTGTAAGCGAGTGTGCAAATTGCAGAAAGCCATTGGAAAACGGTTCAACTCGCAGAGCACTCAGCATACACAGCCCTGGAACTTCCAGGAGCGTTTGTGGCGATCCATTAACTGCACAGAACAAGCTGTGTGCAGCCCTGTGCACATGTTCACAGCGCGAAAAATCTCATTTTGGGAATCAGTCCCACACCATTCAATTTTTAGGAACTGAATTTCAACTTACTCTCACCCCCTTTAAGCAGTGAGACAAACAGTAATGAAATGTGGTGCGTCGCAACACTGCTGGCATCTCTTTATAGATGCAATAACGCCCGAACGTCTGCTCATCACAAGTTTTTATGTTAAACAATTTTAAAATACACATATAAACAGCAGCAGCAGTAATTAGCAAACCACCACTACCTGCTTTTAGTGAGCTTGTAATAAAAAGCATCTTAAAAATAATTCCTTTCTGAGCCAAAAGGTTGAGAAAGAAGAAAGCTGTACGGGAACTGCTCAACAAAAAAAAGCTGACAGAGAAGATAAGCCACCTTTAATAGCTGTACAGCTCATTAAGTTTCCTGAGCTTTAAAAAAAACATTACACATCCTCCTAAAATATAAAATATTTAGGTTGTGTTCTAGGAAGCACAGGCAGAGAACTCTGATTTTTAAACCTGAACAGGACCACATATAGAGAATAGCTTCTCTAAAAACAAACCAGCCCCCTCATTTTTCTCCTACATTACACACTGGCATGGATACTGATCTAACAACATCAGCCAGAGAGATGTTTACAAACTTCTAAGAACATTTCGAAATTTGAACGCACAGAAACTCAGGAACAGAATACAGATCTGACATTTTACAGAGCCAAATTGAATTCCTGTAACCAGAACACTTTAAGCATTTTTCCATATCCATTTTTTCTTCCCTTCTTCTCTTGTTCACCCTCCTCCTAATCTTCCCATTCTGCTGTTCCAACACAGCATTTAAATAGGATTAGGAAGTCAAAGTGGCTAAAAAACTTTATTCCTGCTTTATTTTTCAACTGCATCAATTCCCTACAACGCATGGCTGCACAGATAGATTTTACCAGTAGGATGCAGTGAATTGTGCAAGGCTGGGAAAACAAGCCACACAAATGGCTGTGATTAAACAGTGTCACAACATGTGAACACACACCCTGAGGGAAGCTGCTGCTGTTTTATACAGTCACAGAGCCTAACGGTCTGCCACCTCCATGCCTTACAGCATTCTTTGCCACATCATCACAACTAATTTCTCTTAAGTCATCCAACTGATGAATATAATGACCCTAAAAGGAGGGCGGAGTTCAGTTCAGCTGTGGGTGCCACCAGAAGGGGCAGGTTTCTCTGTCCTCTCTCACTTCTGCCTCCTCATTGCTAATTCAGCTAACACTAAGATAGGCAAAAAAGAAATAAATAATAAAAATAAAAAGGAAGTTGAATATATATCTTTAAGTTTTCTTGTGGGGTCAGACACAGAGACTCTAGACCTGGGACCAAAGGATGAACAGCACAAAGCACTGCAACATCTCACCCACAAGTCACTTCCAGCTGATCTTACTGAGTTGCCCACGAGGGGACATCCTTCCCAATTTTCCACCCTCAACAGCCAGCTCCCCAGTCCTTTGTGAGCAGATAAAGCTGACCACTTGGCCAATCAGTCAAGTAGTGACATAAGACTGATTTGGATCAAGTACTTGGGGTGACCTTAGCCACTTTCTGTTGAGACTGCATTGCATATGAAATTGTACCCTCTGATACTCTGATGAAATGCCCTTCTCTGGCTTTGTTGTCCCTGTGCCCCTCACTCCTCCTTTCCAATTGCCCCTACAATGCAAATCTTGAGTCAGCTGTGACCTGGACTGAGGAATTCACCTACATGGAAAATTCACAAACAAAATATTTCATTTTTAATATTGGTCCTCTTCCAGTCTAACTCATTATATGGGTACACTCATATTGACACAAAGAAAGGGGGGAAAAAAGGAGGACACAAGCAAGCTGTCAGTGATGCTTACACCAAACACAGCTGCTAGAGAAATGTCTCATGACTAATGCGGAGAGAAGCAAATGCTTCAAATGCAGTTTACTGCTTCAGTATTAGGCATGATGCAAAGACTACACATCCAGCAGTCTGTACACTAAGTCCAGTCATATCAGAATGGGTTTGGTAAAGAAACTGATAGATCCCTTTTAAGAAGAAACAAACATTTAGTATAAAAAATCATTTAGCCTCAATCATTCATGTGCATTCTTTAAAATAATACAACTTATCCCTCAACCTGTTTTCACATCAAATCTAAAAGAAAACAAAGAATACCAGGAACATACAATTCAGACAATTGTGATTCAAGATTAATTGACTGATGCAAGTGACTCCACTCCCTTCACAAGATCTCAGTATTTTTATTAACATTCATTAAGTTTGGGGGTCTTCTGGGATTTTTTTTCTTTATTTTCTTTTCCATTTCCTCACTAAGATCAGATACAGGCTCTTAAATCAATCTATATGAAGCATATCTGTAGGGAAAGACCCTTGAGAGGATTATGTGGTCTCCTTATCCTTTTGTGGTTATTTTATACAAACCCACAAATTTTCACAACGTCTTGGCAGAATGTTGTAAAATGCTGAGCTGAAAGGGAACGGAATTGGACAACAGTACGGAGCTCCCACACTCTTTGCTTTTATTCATCAAAATCAACACCTCTACACAGTTAACAGAATTTCAACAAGAAAAGCAACTCAATTAAAAAAAATACACTGAATGACCAAACGAGCAGAGTTCCAACCTCCAGAAATACTTATAATCCACTAAATGAATGAAACCTTAGAAATTGAAATATCCAACCTTCAAAGATGCGATCCAGCCGTTGCCGCTTCACTTTGTGTTTGTCCATGAGAGACATAAGAGGGGAAGCTCAGAGAACGTCTCCGCACAGTTTGATGATGGACTTCAAGTCAGCCACAAATCAGAAACGTTTTCTGCCTTTTATAAACTTTTTTTTTTTTTTTTTACCTGTGAATAGAAAGACAGATTTCATAAAGATTGGGTGTTTTTTTTCACCCCTTTCCAAAAATAGTGACCTATATATGCATAAAAAAAAAATAAGAAAACATACCAGGTTCCTAAACATACTTGGCAACCTGGGATTACACAATAAGCTTCCCCTTAGGAAAGCATCATTCCTTTGCATCATAACACAGCAATCAAGAAAACTCTCCTCTCATGCTTAACTGCAAAGATTTTGACGTTAAAATAAATTAGAATTTGATACTGGGAAGTTTAGGGTCACAATTCAAGAAACATAACTGAAGATGTGCATCCCAGTGACAACACAGACTGCCAACATCTATATCAAGCAAATGGCATTTAAAACAGCTTCATGCATGACTAGGCAAGCTCTTTGGCAGCACACACAACTAAGCACTTTTCAGATCCCGTGTAGCTGGGCAAGACAGCAGAAGGGTAGCACAACACACAGCCTGTGGGAAGGGGGTGGGGAGAGGAGAAACATCCTTCCACGATATTCTTATCAAAATGGTAGATTGTAAATAAAACACACAGGAGCAAGTGAACAGCTAAAGCTATCGAGATCCTTGCAAAAGCATAATAAGAGCACTGCATCTGTCCCCCATAAGGATTTCAATGGGCTCTGAGAACCACACTCGTATTACAAAAGTGTGGTGCATATAAGCTGAGCCAAATAATCAATTTCCCCCTTTCCTTTTATTCCTGCCCAAGAGCTTTCAATATCAGTAGTGAACATTACATGGCCTTGAAAGTGATCGAATGTAGAAATCCGCTTGTTTCTTTCTAGATGCTAATTTTTTCTCCAAACAAACAAATGCACATTTCATCAACATCTTACGAAGACTCATGCTCTCGAGGTGAAGTGATAAAAAAAATATTTTGAATATGAAGTACTGCACATTTGCATTAAAATAGCTATCTTCTTCCAGCCGTACTCTGCTTGCTGCTTTTGGACTTTTAAACAAAGCTCCTCTCTGTGTTTATTTTCATTTGAAGATGGAGGTAATGTGCAATATTCATCATGCTTTTATCACTTTATTCAACTTCATCCTCCCCTCCACTCTCCCTCCACCCTTTCCTTTATCCTCAAATTCAAGACTGTTCTAATGTTCTGCACAATGTCTGACTACAGCTGAACATAATCATCATGACAGAAGAAATTGATGAAGAATGCTGAAGACCATTTTCTCTTAAAAAATAAATAAAACACTGCCATATAATAAATTTTCTGTTATAATTCCCCACATTGATTATTCCTGCAAAATACAACATCCTTCAGTATTGAACGTGGCTTCAAGATTACACAAGCATTACACCAAATCTAACACAGCTAAATGCCTTTTAAAACTAGCCATAGCTACCTGCCTTTCCTTCAGCCAACGTGCCAAACTCGTGTCAATCCTAAACTAGCTTTTATTTGCCTATTACCTCTGTTTTACAACCTACCTCCTTCAATAGACAATAGAAGAAGAATTAAAAAACAGGACAAGAAACAGAAACCAGAATATACTGAATGTTTCCAATGCTAATCTAGGTTTAAATTTTTATAGCTAATTTAATTTCCTGTCTTGTAGAAACATATATGCCTTCTGTCCTCCTTGTGCTCAGTTTTGTTTATTCATTCAGCCAAAGATTTTTCCACTGTAGTCATTCTACATACGAAGCTGGCTGACAGCTGTAAAAAAGCAGCCCATCTGTAACTACTGACCTACCACTGGAAGTGCCACCAGCTGTTTTCTATCCTTCTACAGTAGCTTCAAAGCGTACTGTATAAATCAAGTAGCTTTGTTTAAAACCCTGTTTGTTTTTTTTAATCCATCGCAAGATGTTGAAAGTTTCAAAAAAAATACGTGTGAGCAAAAACTAAATTAACATATTAACATAGGGCTAAATGTAACCTTCATACAATTTTCTTATATTTCATGTTCTAATCCAAAGAGAAGATGATGATATGGGGAACATTTCCCAGCAAAACAAAAACGTTATAATTACGGAGCATTAGTTACTGCAATTACTAAACCACAACATGAATAATTGTATTTGAGAAATTCACTAAAAATACAAGCCCAGTGCCTAATGAATTAAAACTCAGAACAAAAAAAACACCAAGAACTATTTAAGATCACACTTCCGTACCTCAATATTTTAACTAAATGAGAATCCAAATGAACTCAGGATATATATTGATGTATGTTGTCTAACTGCACATCGAGTGGTAACTCCAAAGCCATCTGAAATATCAGCGTACAGAACCTGTTTGTGCAGCACAATTTTGAGATTAAATATACATCAGTGAAAAGAATATTAGAGCTTTTCTTTCAATTAAACAAATGATCCTACTCTTTAAAGATTTTTTTTTAAAGAGAATATGCCTCTGGCAATTATAGCCTAGAGCATTTAGCTCTATCTCTAGAATGGATGAGCTTTATTCTTTGAGACATCACAATAAAAGTAAAAGAGAATCTCCAACATTTTTATAGCAGAGCAAACAAATTCTACAAGCTGAAATGGGAATGTCAAGTAAGTAAAGCAACTTTGACTTAAGGCAACACTGGTGATGGAGTAAAGGACAAACATAAAACTGTGAGTGAGAAGATCTGAAAGCAGGCCATTCAAAACCCAGGAAGTCTCTGCAAAAAGATGATGAGAAAGAAGAAAACTAAGAAATTATTTTAAAGCTAACCAGTAGGCTACTTATACGCATACTGGTAGGTTGAGATCACAGAATATCCTGAGTTAGGAGACATCTGTAAGGACTATCGAGTCCCACTCCTGGGATGAGTTCCAAATTACTAAAGAACTCTCATCAAACATCAGAGGTTGCAATGTAGGATACCTTCCTTGGCTTCACTTTCATGGGAGACTTTTAGGCGAAACAAATAGTGTTTATACTTAATTAAACTAGGTGGTGGAAGCCTACTAAAAAAGTGACCTGCATCACACACAACCTGTAAGGAGCCCACTTACCAAAAGACTGTGTGTATAAGCTCTTCTGAGCGTGGACTTTGACCCATACAGCTAGACAAGGCAAAAGACTGACTTGTACCCTGCCTCACTATCAGCTTCCTTCACACAAAGGATTTGTAGACTGACCCAAATACTCTGATAAAGTGTAAGAAATCAAAGCAGAAATGAAATTACAAAACAGACTGATAGATCATTAACACACTGAGAACGAAGCCATGAAGTTCCATGTTAGCCTTAGAAATCTCTGTCTTCATTTAATTTAACTGTTCTAATGGACATTCTTTGGTCTGAAACTACATTAAGTTACTGAATTATTTTCTCTTTCTACTGTCAAGTTTCAAATGTATAAAAAGCTACAGCAAGAAAAGCAGGAAGTTTATTTTCAACATTCCACTGCCGTTAGTTTCTTATGACTTCATAAATTAAATAAGTTTCCAAGACAACCCAAGCAGACTAATGCTTTGCTTCTCTTTCTCTCCCATCCAAATCAATAAGAGCTCTATTTTCCATGACACCTAAAAGCCTTCAAATAGCCATTCTGCACAGCTTGGAACTAAGAAGTAAATAATGAAAATGTTCCTCATGCTATAAATATTTAAATTATCCCAGATAACCACACATTTTGCAGCAACTGTTTGTTTTGGAGAATAAATAGGTTCCCAAGATAATAAAGGCCCACCATACCTAAGACTTCATGGCAGAACAGGCAGCTCACAGCACCTTCAGCTGCTCACCATGCAGAACAACGCCTTAGCAGGATGACCAATGTGACAATAGTTTTCTGTTTTTTCTTTGGTTGCTTTTTTTTTCTTTTTAATGATTATTTTATTTATTTTATTTTCTCTTGAATGGCTGTTTGACTATCTAACCAATGAAACAATCAAAAGGACTTGTAGAACTGGCTTCATGGCAGGACATCTGCTATTCCAAGCAGTAGATTCTGCACTATACCCCGTTCCCCTGTAAAAACAAAGCTCCAAACCTGTACAGATTTAAACAACCAGTCATAGAATCCTGACATCCATTTTACACACTTACCTCAAAGCCTTAAGTCTTTCTGCAAGCCTAACTCAAAACAGCACCCACAAAGAAGTACTAATTGCCCTACAACAATTTGTGCTTAAATTAATTATTGACGTCCCTTAGAAATTAAGCTTCAAGTTTCAGGTTTTCCTTTCTGGGCAGAAAAGGACAGTAAATGACATACACTGAAGACAACTTAAGAACGTAAGAATGCTGTTAATGTGAAATGGAAGTACATCTATATTGTCAAACATTTCTCTATTCCTGAGCAACGTCCCTTACATTTGGCAGAGAGGACAGTATCAGTTTATAAACAGCAGAAAGGAAAAGGACATGGGAAAAGGCTAAGTCAGAGAAATTAGCTTAATGTTCAAATAAAGGCCAAGATGCATTTGCTTAGTAAAGGCATCAGTTTTCTGAGGAGGAGAAGGAGATGTGGGCTCTGAGAGAGGGAAAATAAAGCATATAAAGCATTCTGCTTTCTTTTTTTTTTTTTTTTTTATGAACAAAGCTCTACAATTCATCGCTCAACACTCGCACTGTCAGTAACACAAGTACTGCTTCTGTGCAGAGTAAAACGTTTGGATCTGAGGATGTCGCTTCTGAATGAAAGTCAGGTCTCACTGAAGTTTCACGGAGTATTACACCTACGCATGGAATTTAACTATGAGATTAATACTGAACTCATTTCTTTTTTCTTTCTGAAGTTCAAAAGTATTATTCAGCAATACCCACCACTAGACATTTAAAAAATACCAAATTAAACAAACGAAAGTCTAGAGAAACCTCAAATAGGAGGAAAAGAAAAAGAGGCCACGCACATTTCTTCAAAATGGGGCAATACTAAGACTGCTGCATCATCATTGGATATCCTATCTGGAATACTGCAGGACAGCTGGCCCTGCTGCTATGCCTCTATGGAGATGTCATGACTTCCACTGAGAACTACCACAGTACCAAACCATCACAGCATTTACACTGTACTGAAAACTACTCTTACAAAAGTCTAAGCTACATTTAAAAAATAAGCATGGCCCAGTGAACATAACAAGATTCACTGCCAGAAGAGAAAGTATTAAATCAGACTTCCTCTGCAAAAATGGAAGCTATTCCATCTAGTCATGCAAAAATGAGTATTCTTGACTGTCAGACAATTTATCTTGCCATTAAGTGTGGTTAAGGCACTTTGCCTTACCATTAGATGTCAGTACAATCTAAGAGAAACCATACAGAGTGCTTCAAGATCAATGAAATTGTCACATGAGGGAGGAGATCACTGAAGGAGATGCCAAGATATGTTGGACTCTACTCACAAAAAGCTGAAAATCTCAAACATCGCAATGCTGCTGCCTAAATGTCAGCTGCCTTTATATGAAAAAAGATGAAGAACTAGAAGTGCCAGTACAGGCAGTAAGTATGGTCAGATGCATGGGAGAGCTTGCTTAAAGGAGAAGAGGAAATGCATTGGTTGAAGAAAAGCGTGGAGAAGAAACAACTGCATGGAACATGAAAATATGACAATATATGTAAGATATGCACCGTGCTTCAATTCAATAACTAGGGAGCACGCAGCGACTAGAAGAAAAAAAACCAAACAAACAAGCTTTCTCATGGAATATTCAATTAAACTGGAAAATCTGATATCACCAGGATGCCAAAACTTTAAGTGGCTCTTAGAGGAATTAGTTATTTATGGAAAACCCTTCAGTGTCCACTATTAATGATGGCCAATATGCAAACCCAGATCAAAAATCCATAAGCAGAAAAATAACAAAAGAAAATCATCAGTGCATGCTTGTTTTGTTCTCCCACATTGTAATCACTGTGTTATATTGGTGTTTAGCTCAGCATCCAACAGCTGCTGCAAAGGAGCAGCTTTTCACAAAGAGTAAAATCAGAACAAACACGACACTTCCCTCAAATTTCCACCTGTAGTCATTGCTGGAGACAGTAATGAGGATCTGTGGTCCCTTGTGATACACCGGCACACCTTACATTCTCAAAGCTGAAATGAGTTAGTATGATTATGGCTAAAAGATACTAACAGAATCAGCAAACTGAAAATCAAGATGATTAAAAAATCGCCAGTGGCGCAGACCCACCGTAGTACATAGGGTGGGTGCCCCATCCCTGGAGGTGCTCAAGGCCAGGTTGGATAGTCCCTGGGCAGCCTGAACTGGTGAGTGGCAAGCCCGTCCACAGCAGGATGTTAGAACTAAGGACAAGGACTTTAAGATCCCTTCCAACCATTCAGTGCCATTCAATGATATGGCTCTATGATACATGGTAAATTGTTTGAACAGTGACAACTGTAACTGGTTGTTTTTGCTTAATTGTCAGTTCAGCTCTGAGTTCCAGCCATTGTTTTCCTACACGTGTGCCTGGAGGCTAGAAGAACCGCTCATGCTCTGCACAGGTGCCAACACTTTGGCTTCTTCCTGCAGCAGAGATTCAGCTCCTTCTTATTGCCCCAGAAAGTCTGATCTCATCAGACATTGGCCTCCTTAAACTCAACTGCAAATCACAGAGTACTGTGTGCGGGCCCCAGAGCAAGGCACCGCCTTGTCAGAGCGGTTCCACCAGCATCCAGGGCAGGAGAACCCTTACCTCAGGTATATCCCAGGCCCTAAGATGAAAGGAGTTGGCACTATGAGGTTTGGGTCAGCAGATTATTCATCCCTAGTGCAAACAAAGCCACTTTTCTTCAGATGGAGCTCTCCACCCTGTGAGAATGGCTCACTCTTCTGTATTTGGCCTAAAATTTGAAAACGCAGTTTCCCAGAGTGCAGCTCATTAAAGCAAACATGATTGCTCCGCAGCACTTCTACCTCTCTTAAAAAATTATTATTTCATCAGCGGTTTTAAATATATTCAGTGAACTTTTTTTTCCCCTGTTGACAAAAAGGTTTCAAGTAAGGTCAAGAACACACCTAGTCAGCACTCCATTAAAAACAAAGCTACCATTTTTTAGCTTATTATTCACTATTTTTTAAATGTTGGGTGTAAGTAACCTTTTTTTCACTATCCTGTTTTTAATCAAATTAATTTAAGTCTTTAAATAAAATGTCTTCTAAGATGCAGCATAACATTTAATAATCATCAGCTGAAGTTATAACGTAAGATGAAAAAATGGCCTTGTTGAAAAAGAATATGGTGAAAACAGTAGTTTACTATCACAACAGGAGGTTGTGATAGTAATTCCTTCATTAGAAGCTTTTTATGAGTTATTTATCTTCACCATAAGTTTTTTCCCAAAGCTGTTTTTCCCCTTAGTAACATCCTCTCTCAATTATGGATCTGTCGACAAGCCAAAAATTACTCACTACTGACAGCGTATTACTGCAGATGTGTGTGACTGCAGACAGATGGGAAGCATCGCTGCTAACTCAGATTTCTGGGTCACGAATAACACTTTCACACAGAGACCCAAACCAGTATTACAAAATTATAAGAGGCTACCTGACTGAGATACCTACATTCCTAGTAAAATCCCAAGGATGTTCTTAGTGTTGGAAAATTGTTGTCGACTGGGACCTGAGCAATAGCACTGCTATGCTTCCCACCGGTCAGAACTTCTAAGTGCCTATCAGGTGCTCAGCTTCTTCAGAAAGAATGGCAAGCTCCCACCTAACTCAAACTGAGTCCTGTACGGACTTCCTGAAATTATGTATTCAATTCATAATGTACCCAATTCCTGGCTTTGCCTCTTACACACAGACCCGGGACGTGCAGCTAACCCTGCACTTTTCATTTCATCCCCTTGCTGACTATGTAAAGCAACATGCAAGTGCACATCCCAGCACACACAGATACTGTGATACATACTGTTTTACAAAGTACTTTACAAATCCCAGATGAAAACCATTTAAAAATGTCAAATAAGAGGGTTGTTAGATCAGTGTTAAAGTAAGCGCTTTCATATTTTTTGAAGTCTAAAATGAAAGAAAATTACATTGAAAGAAGATCAATCTCTTCTCAATTTCTCTGCACAGACTGAAGAGCTGACAGACTCCCTCCCTTTTATAGAGAGGGATAAAAGAGCCGGACAGGAACCGTGTAAATGAGCTAAATAAAACCACAGTGATTGTGAAAGACAGCAGCAGAGCAGCTGAATGGCCACTGCAGAAAATAACTCAAAACATAACATTTCTGTGATTGGAATAAGAATCTCAACGTTATTAAATACATTCAACGTTTTAATGCACCTGAGAAAGCATAACAGGACGTGAAGAATTAGCCCCAGCTCATGGCAATAAAAAGGGAAATGCCTCCGTTAATGAATTCTCTGGGAAGGGAAACAATTACTGTTGCATTTCATGGATCTCTATTGCTAGAAAGGATTGGAACCAGCAGGGACAAAAGATTACTTTTAACCTTTTATTGATTTATTGAGCCTTCATTTTTTCCCTCTAAAACAGACATAATCCCACATCACAAGGGCAGGCAACGGATTGCGTGTATGTTCCACACGTGACACCAACACAGATCACCTGGTAGCAGCAGCCCACAGACATCCCCAGCTCCGTGGTTTACAGATTAAAACTGGTGATTTAAGCAACACATCTGTTCAGTGGAAAAGGAAGAGAGTGGAAAGTAGAAGAGATTCTGCGAGCGGATAGGAAATCATGCCAAAAGACATTAAGGACAGAAAGTTAGCTGAGGTCCATTCAGAAGACGAACCATGGGATCTGTTTTGTTTTTTTCCCCCTGCCAAAAAGGTTGGAATGCTGGATTTGGGCACACAAATAGCCAGGTGTGCATGTGCCTCTGAAAAAACATGTTCTCTATGGGGGAAGACAATTTTTAGGGTATTTTTCGTTCCACTTGAACAACAAAGTCTTTGAGTAATATTTAAATACTACTGCTACACCTCAGTTCTTCAGAATTGCTTTTCACATCTAGCAATAATTTAAGTAAAATAATTGTGTTTTTACTCACTACATACAATTCATGTACTGCACAGTCCACAGTTTAATTTACCCACATCACTGGCCTGCGGCAATAGCAGCCCATCAATGCTATCACAACAGCAGGCCTTTTTATCCCTGTTGCAAACTTTACAATGCAAAGTTTTTCATAGAAAGACGTAACATTTTGCATTTTCAAAGTGCACACTTGAACAGCATTATAACAGATACAGCTGACATCCTTCATGCAAGCATTTTTCAGACATGAGAAGTTAACAGGTTAGAAAAAAAGCTTGTCTGCGTGAACTCTTGCTTTCTTTGGTTTCCTGGTAAAACTACAGTTGTAGTAGCACGTAAATCATATAAATGATTTTTTTTTTTTCCCTAAACATTGTGCATAAGGATACATAACTCACATTTGTTTCTTTTAAATTAGTCCAAATACTGGACCATCACCTCCCAGTTTAATGGGAAGGCACTGGCCAGCACCTAAAAATAATAAAATAGCAATTATCAAGTGCATTTACTCTTCATTTCCCATGAATTGGCAATAAGAAAATACTGAATACTGAGAAAGTTCTACAGGATCGTTAATAACTCTTACCAATAGCTTCTCTACATTTCTTCAACATTTCATTGTATTGGTACAATTAAACAACTACTACATAAATCTTTCAGCAATCTGCAGTGTCAAAAAATTCAGTTTCTTTAAAAAGCAGGTATAGGTAAATTAAGAATTAAAATAAATGCCTTTCAAGTTTAATATTAGGTATTGGAAAATTGTCTTTCCTCATCGCCAAGTAATGAAAAACCTAATGATAATGCAAAATAAAATAAGAGACTAAATAACTGACAGCTTCCATTTTACTTTTTGATTTAGGTTATGTTTTACAAACTTTGCACCTTATCCTACAGTCCTATTGGAAAGCATGTGCATATTTTGTAGATCAGAATTAGCTTGCAATTGTCAAAGGTACAGCTACAAGAAAACTCTTAGTTCCCCGACTTGGCAAAAGAACCAACACCTACCAAACAAAAATACCTAGAAATACCACTAGCAGATTACATCCCAGTATGGCTTTCTCATTATCAAGAAATGGTTACCTAGACTAAAGGGCTCACTGCAGTCAGAACTTCCACACCCAACTAGAGAAATTGTTTGATTAGTAATTCTTTTCCATACATTTTGGTGACAATCAGCATCTCATGACATGACATCTCATTAAGGAATTTCCAGCTAGCTACACTCTCATCTCAATCACAGTAACAGTATTTTCACACCTTGCTAAATTCCATAAGCTATCTCCTATCGCAATTACAGGAATTGCTTATGTAGAAGATTGATGCTAGTGGCTATGACCTGGTATCCTTTAAGCAATTAAGTCAGGGGAAACAAAAAATGAGAAGTGCAATTAGATAGCCTCATGCATCTGAGACTGACAGACAATTGTACGCAATACTAATATATTGTAACCAATGCTAGCATACTCTACTAATTTTCCTGATTAATTACATTTTGTCTATGTTCAACATTTATGCTCATCTGCTCTCTCTTTTATTCATCATTGGGAAGATGAAGGAGAACAGCAGAGCCAGGAGAGGCTACTTCACTAAGAGAATCTACAGAACGCCCTTCCCAGACAAACAGGGGAGGTACAGGTTTTTAATTCCCCTCTTCTGTTCACACACAGTTGCAAGATACAGTCTCTCTACAGAAAGAAGACCATAAAAATGTAGGAACTGTGTTACTTTACATTCAGAAGTCATATTTGAGAGTTGTCAAATGCTGCAGAACAGCAACTTGCTTGTGCTTTGAGATTGACTTCCGTGCAAAACTGCTTTATTTTTACCGTAAAACAATTCTGGTATCTGCAGAAGGGGATGAACAGATTACATTTTTGTGCACTGTATTAGGAAGATGCTAATCTCAGAAGGCTTCCTCATGCACACATCAGGATCCAAGATTCCTACATTATGTATAAAAAAACCTGGCACAGTAAATTAGTCCAAAAGCAGCAAGCTATTGTATTTTATTCCAAAAAGGCTTCAGTGCAACTACATCACAGCACCTCATTATATTTCTATACCAATTGCTCTAACTACAAACTTTCACAATTTATCCCCTCTCCTGTCTGGGAATTTTTTGTTTCTTCATTTGAGCACGTACGCTCTTTTCTACCTCGCTATAGAAGAAAGACCAAGCAAGAAGTACACTTGGCAGTTGGTCTGGAAAGGAAAGACCATAATGGTGTTTAATGGAAATTCATTTCAATCCTATGCTACACTAGAAAATAAAATTTCCAGCCCCTATTAACTTGCAGATCAATTCCTCTTGCTTAATTAGAATGCTCCTCCTGCTGAAGGAGAGGCCTCATCCAGAAATTTCAGACTGTCTTGAGTTCAGAACATTTTATGCCTTGAGGACAAAGTCAAAACCATAATATTCTCTCACGTACTAAGTAGAATATTGAACAAAGATGTAAAGAGACTGAAAGCTGGACACAGACTAAATAATTTGCATTTCTCAAGAAGCGTGCTCAGAAATTCTGGATTAAACCCCAGATGTGAGAAAAGAGAAGTAATACTGCCATTAGTTCAAACATCATCAACGGATGATTATAGCTGAAATAAAAGTTACTCCTTGTAGGACTCCCTGTAACAGTGCTGTCGCTGCACACTGGATTTGCTGCTTCAAGAAAGCCTCGAACCACTTCAGTGTCTTATTCTCGTCAGAGAAGCCGGACGTGCATCGCCTTGAGGATGTGACAAGACCATCTGTCAGCAGGCCAGTAGTACCCTGTAGTTTTTTTCCAAGGCACATTCTGCCATAATGCCAACTTTTTTTTAAAAGGACTAGCAAGAAAATAAAGTTAGATAAATTAGATGAATTCCCCATTGATTTCTTGTGTACTATGAGCTCCTCCTCCGGTAATGTGAAGTAAATGATAGATGGCTGGGATCAGGAAAAGGATAACAGGAAAAATAGAGTTCTACAGCATTGCATACAGGATCAAAGATAATAAATTTCTTCCAAGAAAGCTCAGTGTGCTACTTTTGATTACCTGCAGTCTAACTTGTTTGTAGACCTTCTGTGGCCCAACTACTCCAAAAATACCTCTCATAAATGGTGCTCTGACAGTCAAAGTCTGACCTACAGGGATCACTGTGCAAAACATTGCTCTGGGAAACTACTTTCATTGCCTTCACAATGGGGAAAACCTTGCATCCCGCGTTTATTTTTCTTATTTCAGGCCCAACATAGTCCTTAAGTCAATCACTACCTGTTATCTGTATCTGCTTTCTTTTATAGTTAAGATTACTATGACATGTAAGTTGAAAAATATTCAACTGCTTCCTAAAGAAAGAATAAATTAATGCCTCTTTTTAATTAAGAGATTAATGACAGTGATTCAAACTGCAGACAGTAAGAAAAAAATAACTTGAGAAGTTATTTCTGGTTTATCGGTTTCAGAATCTTGCTTTTAGCAGGCTTACAACCACTTGGCTGAAGTCAGTATTGTGATGCTATATAGGAGGCCCAGCAAGCAACAAAGCTATTAATTCAGCCTTTTTTATTGGCTTTCAAAGTGTATGTGTATGTATGCATCGACTACAGAACAATTTCTCAGAAGAATGCTTTTCAGGAATGATTGTTGACTCAAGAATGTTTGAGGTGATGCTGCAGGTTTTTTCAAAATGCAAGTTTTCTATCACAGCATTTAATAAAATGCCACCAGAAGTCAAACTCAGTAAGAGAAGGCATGAAAAACTGAGATATGGTGGCTGTGCAATACTGATCACATGGCTCTGAACTAGTGAGAATGGACACCACATGCCCAGCAACTAGATATGAGGAACTGCTCTGGACTTAAAACTGATGAAAATTATCACAAAACACACCCTGAGGGGAAAAAAATGAAGTTGGTGACAAAACAAGTTCGAAATCACCTCTTTTCTTCAGCTATAACCTTCTATCTATAACCTCCCCAAGCATCTATGTTTATATGATCAACTTGCTCCTGTAGCTTTTTCTAGAGAGTGAACAGTGGTAAAGAGCAGAAACCTATTCACCTGACCAGAGGTAGAAAATTAAAAAAAAAAAAAGCTGGAAGAAAAAATTTTAGGAGCTGAAATATTCATCTCAGCATGCAGGGCTATGCTGCTGGCACCACAAGGTACCATGCCCTGCAATTCCTCTTCCACGTCCTGCCATCAAACAGCAACTCCTTCTCTTTTGTCCTTGGAATAATGATTCGCTCAGTTCTCGGAGCTGGGCTTCCCTATTTTGCCATCCTTTCTTCTCCAATTACAGCTTCCTGCCCAAGGTGATTCTTGAACTCTCCACTGCTTACTGCTCCTTATTCCTTCACAGCTTTTAGCTATGAGAATAAAGCTCCAAAGTCCGGCAGATTGCTTGTGGGAACAACTCAGCTCTCCAAGGAAAACAAGCAGATCAACATCTCTGTATTACAAGTGGTAAGAACTGTGTGAAACTCTGGTTCCCCATTCACATAAGGGAGCTTGTATGGATGTGATTCAGAATCAGACACCAAGTGCCTTATCTGCACATAGCACCTCCTCTAACATACTTGGGTTTCAAAACCGAAACAACCAGATGACATTCTTTTGTCCTCAGCAAACAGAGGAGATCGGCAATCCCAATGTTCCTTCTCAAACTCACCAGGAGATGCTAGGAGATGCTTTTACTAAGAAATAAGCTTTTTCCTCTCCAGTCTGTATAGTAATTAATTGTGATGCTTTACAGAAAGAAGGAAAGAAATACCTTACAACTTCACGCAGGGAAGAACAGCTACAACCCCTTACAGAGACCTCTCCGTTGTCTATCCCCAACTTCTAAGAACTGTCACTTGGACCAAATTAACTGGAGCCACTCATAAATGTCTCCGAGCTCAACAGATACCAGATAAGAGGAGCATCTTTAGGGGCACCTACATCTGAAGGAGGTTATGGCAACTTCACTAAATTGCATCTGGTGTACAGTCAGAACTGCAGCAATGAAAAAAAGGCCCTCCAGCAGATCTCCTGAGTCAAAAAGGAACTTTAGAACATAAAACCACCAGAGTAGAGGCTGAGTCTTCAAAGTTACTCACTGGCATATTCTGCTTTTACCTGCTAAAACAAGGAAGAAATGATACAAACCTGTCAATAAGTCCTACAGTGTCAAGAGCAGCAATATCACCAAAAGCTGAATTCTCTTTTCATCTCCTTTGGCAAAGGCACAGTACATTTTCTGAACTATTTTATACAGAAACATTGGACAGACGACCTCACTAACTTCACCTGCTTATTTTAGCAAGTATCCATAACTGAAAGCAACATGAAGGAAGCTCACAAACACATTCAGCTACTTTTGCTTTCCAAACTGAAAGCTGATACGCATCCAGCTTTGCTTCCACGAAAGGAACACTGACCTGTCCTGATATTTCCTAGTCGACTTAGTTTGCAAAAATGTTGAACGCTATTTTAGCATTATTTCTATACAATTTTATTAAACAGTTTCATGAAGTAACACATTTCTCATCACTGACATTACTAAGCTTGTTTATATACCCACTTCTTAGTGCCATTTTCCATTCATCTCAAGTCAAGTTCATCTGTATTTTGATTAATTACTATTTTTTTCATTGAATAAGACAACAGAACTATAAAACAAGCCTTTGTTTTTAAAGCACACTTAAAACAAGCAGACAAACCTAAAGCAGAGGTCTACAACACAACTGTAGGATTTACATATATATAAACAATCAACAACACAGTATGTTTTACGGGCTGGTCATAAACACCGTGATCTCTATGATTCATTATTCATAAAGGAATTTTTAACTAGGCAAAACTATTTCAACTAAACAGTTATGAGACGCGTGGTGCACTGTTCCCTATTAGCAACAGGCAAGGAAATGTTAACCTAGCTTTGTCTGCTCATATTATTTCTCCAGAAGTAGTTCAAAGACGGCCCACAAAACAAAGACCCTGCAGCAACCTTTTCCTAAATCGTTTCAATATAACTGAGGAACAGATCTCCCTATGCATAATTAGATTTGAAAATGTAAATGTATTTCACTTGAATAAATAAAACCAGGAGCTCGACACTGCAAGATAAATACATCTGCAATTGTATTACAGTTCAAAAACAATTTTTCAAAGCATGGTTTTTCATTTAAGTCTTAAAATAGACCAAAAGTACAACATGCACTTTCGTTTTATCTGACAACATTGCATATCTGGACTGAGATTCTTAGCTTTTCTGTGTTAAGATCTAGATGAAAATTATCTCTATAAAGGGAGTAAAACGTTCAGTTTTGAGTGATCTGACTTCTACAACAGATGGCCTAAAATATTAGTGATTCAGTTGCTGCTGGCATTCATTCAGTTCTTCACTTGTTAATAAAAGATCTTAATTGTGAACTATTATTTCCCAATAAAATACTCATAAAAAAATAGAAAATGCACAGCCAAAGATTTCATAAAGGTTGTCCATTTGTGCAAGAATTTCCATTCTAGATTATCAATACAATGCCAGGTTGAAAAAAAACCTCTTCTGCCAGATGTTTCGATCAGATCTAGATCTTGGCTTTTGTCAATATTGGCAGCATGCAAGTACTGGAATGCTCAACAACATCCATTTTATAACTGTGTACTGCATAGTTACAGAAGCTTAGATCACACACAGAACTGTAGGGGTTGGAAGAGATCTGTGGAGATCATCCAGTTCAGCTCCCACACACAGGTCTTTCTTCCAGAGAAGCTCTCCATGTTTGGAAAACAAGTGAGAGGTGAGGTGACATTACAGCTACTTCTGCTTTGCAGAAGGGACATCTACCATCAGCCTTTCTCCAGAACAAACTGGAGGTCCTCAGCAAAATTTGGCTTTGCAGTACAAATGATAAATTAACTTCTTTCTCCTTCAGACAGGACACATCTCTCTGCACACCAGGGTTGGATCTTCATCTCTCCTCTGTTGCAGTCTCCACTGACTTTACTTCCTGAAGGGAGGTTGGGATAAGGAGGGGTTTGGCCTCTTTTCCCAGGCAACAACCAGGACCCAAGGAAATGGCCGCAAGTTGTACCAGAGGAGGTTTAGGTTAGACAGAAGGAAGAACTTTTTCTCTCAGAGAGTGGTCAGGCTCTGGAATGGCTGCACAGGGAGGTGGTGGAGTTGCCATCCCTGGCAGTGTTCAAGAGGCGTCTGGATGAGGAGCTACCAGATATGGTTTAGTGCTTATGGAAGCAGTGGTAATGGTAGAGCAGTTGGACTAGATGATCTTGCTGATCCTTTCCAACCTTGTGATTCTATGATTCTATGACTTCAGTGCCACCTCAGGTTGCCCAAGGCTGTCCGAAGCAGCTTTCAGCCACCAGGAAATGCTCACTGCCATATCACAGACTGCAAAAGCATAAGTGGGCTACACAGAAACAGGTTATTCCATTGCAGCAAACTAAAGTCATGTATCTGAAAAGATGAAATTAAATGCAACCACTCATTAAATCCAATATGAGCCTGATGCTCTGAAATCTATTTGCAAGTACTTCTATGGGCTGGCAATTACATTGCTATTTGTGAATTCTAAACAAATCAGACTTTTTTTAATTAAAAACATAAATACTACGACTAAATAAGCTGCCACTTTCCATTAGATGTACATTTCTTGAAAAAAGCACAAGCAATCAACCTTGATGATATATCTTTAAAGTAACTGTATCTTATATAGTTTTTCTTGCAGAAAAAGTTCAAATGGGTGCAAACTTTTCAAGTATTACTATGAAACAAATTTCACAGTAGTGAGATAATACCACTAAAATACTATGGAGCATTTCTTTGCTTTAAAAAACAAGGTATATGTGACCTCTGGAAAGGAAACATAGCAAACTCAGACTTTTACAGGCTCAGTGTAAATGGTATTTCACTTCATTTAGAAGTTAGGCTTCTTAGCAGTTTAAATGAAGTATTTTTATCAGTAAGCAGGGCAATCAACTCTGAAAAATGTGTCCTCTTAAAGTAAATTCATCTTGACACATTTCATTCTGATTTCTGTGTACAGGGAGTTACATAATGCTGTAACACACTATCTCTGTAGTTCTGGGAGTTCTGTTGGTCAGACTTGGTGATGGAGCAGCTGGTTCCATCTTCACTTCTGTTTTGGCATCAGCTATTTGCAATGCTCTCATTTTGCCTCGCTACATTAAGCTGGAGAGGTGAATAGCTGAAACCCAACGAGTTCAGAAAGAAGCAAAGCAGTGACCATTACTCTGAAAGTCACCCATTCCTTCTATCTATTGTTTATTAAAATAACTAAATTTGCCAACGTAGATGTAAGCAATAGAAAATGAACAGTCAATTAAAAATCTTACAGCCCCGAAAAAGAAAAGGATGCCCACAGATCTGGTGAGAAGATTTGGATCTCGGGATTTAAGATACTTTCTACTGCATATCCTAAAGACTGGAATAGCTATGGCATGAATTATAATAGTGAGTCTATAAAGGTTGAATTTATACTGACATCTTGGATATTATTGCAGTAAATGACAGATTAATGGACAAAGACAAAAGATCCCAAAAGTCGTCCTAGATATTTAATTACTAGGAAGTAACTAATAATCATATTAATTAGCGCAGTTAAAAATCCCATAGAGCAGTAAATGGTTTCAAAGGAAATTTTGGCTATAACAATGACAAGTTAAGTAATAACTTACACTGATGCCAGCAGAGAATAAGTGATATAATGAACCCCACTGAAAGTTCTATTTTACTGAGATCAATATCTGACCCCCATTATATGCTAAAAGCCATGCCTAAAACCAATTATAAGAACTATTGTCAGGCGCCTCAATTACAAAGAAACTTCTTCTCCTTGTGTCATTCCATCAAAATGAAACAGATAAAATTGAAATAAACACATCTTTTCAGCCCCTCCATAGCAACAGCAACTATTGATACTTTAGCATTTCATTACAAAATTAAAGGTAAGCCTTCAGCAGTCAACCGGCTGGCTGAGTTAAGAAAAGAATCTATTTTACAGCAACATTTCTTTCCACATGCAACATAATTACAGCTAAGTGAACATCATTACCAGTAACTCTTCTATACCACACATGAAAATTGAGGCAAACACTGTGAACTTCAAGTTTGATATCATCAGAAGTGTATTTTCAAAAACCAGTCCTTACAAACTTGACTTCTGTCAAAAGCAAGAAATCCTGCCGCATAAAACAGAAGTGATCATAATGAAAGAAAACTCTTCAACGATTGGTTTTTACCCATTCTCCACTTTTGTACATTTCTAATAATAATACTCTTTGCACTAGAGCTCTACAGAAACAGAAGTTATTATCTGAATTTAATGGAAAAATAGATAATTACCTCTTAAAAGTAAAAAAGAATGTCCATCTAACAAATTTCATCATGTTTGGATAGTATATTATTTTTTGGAATGATATTTGCCAATAAAATTGAGTAATATTTACATAATAAAGCTAACATATACATTAAAAAGTTAATATTTAATAGGGTTATAAAATATTTCTAGTCCAATCTTGCACACTGCCTTTGTACAGGTCACATCTATTTGCTCAGACATCTGACTGCAGGATGACAACAGGCATTAATAAGGGTAACAATCACGTCAATCAAACTTCACTTCAAGAAAAAAATCAAGTTGAACTTGATATAAAAGGACGTAATTTTTAATTAAAAATTGAGAAATAATGAACATAGAGAGATTCTCAACTAACTTACTTTGCCTTATGTTTGCAATGGTCTAAGTGGAGGCTAAAGATATTTATTAGAGTAAAAAGTTAACAACTGACAAGTGAAGTAGCCTGCTTATACGTAAGAGCATAAGACAGGGTATAAATCCTCACTTATAGTCATCATAAATTTCTTGGTGGGTTTATGCAACAAGCACTTAGAAAAAGAACTTACTCGTTATTGAAATCTGCAGGCATTCTAGTTTTGATACTATTCTGTCTTGACTCACAAGTATTTGTGTTCCAGCTTTCACACCTGCTACTCAGACACAGAAAACAAAATATTTCTTAACAAAAGCCACAAACTTGCACGGCTCCTTTTCAAGTCAGTGTTCAATTTGCCCTTTTCACAGCATTGCTTCCCTTCTCTGAGCAATTCCCTTAAAAGCTTCATTTTTCAACCAAGACTGTTTTCAGGAACAGAAATATAGCTCCCAGGAATGATTTAAGGAACAAACGCTAATCTCTTTAGTATTAGGCAGTGTAGTTATAAACTAAGGCATTAACTTGTAAATACATCTGGACAACCATTATGGAAATATGTGAACAACCGAGGTACTGCTCTACTTAATAGGCAGGCTTAAATAATGAATACAGGATTAGTGGGGAAGTTCTCCAGTCCTATTACAAAACTGATATTAAAAACAAAGGCAAGATTGTAATGAATTTCAGCAAATTGCCTTTCCTTCGGTAATGTCACTGATGGCTTTTAAGTTTTTAAATGGTCAAACAACTGGAATTCAGAGTCCATACAAAACATAACTGCGTGTAAAAACTACAGTATTAATAGGAACATGCTGCAATTAATCTAGACACTTCTCACTCTGATGCTACTATATTGGAATGCAATTTTAAAAATAGGATCATGAAATAGACAGGTTCAAGATTAATTTCTCAGAAGTTTCTACAGCTGAAAGTGTAGGACAATAGATGAGCTAGAAGGATGAGAAATCTAGACCACCTGTACCCCAGCAATATCAGCTCGTGCCTAATGCTTGGCTTCTCATCAAAATTCAACCCTAAAAAACCCTTTTTGTTTAAAGTTGTAGAGACTGACTGTTCTTGCTGCCTTTGGAAATTACTTTTCTAAACTTCTCATATAGAAACACACTTGAGAAGACTTAGCAAAAGATTAATTTACTTTTATTTAATAAAAAAAAAAGATTATAGCTGAAGGCAACTTTTAACATTGGAAAGCTGAAAATAGCAAGAGCAGAGAATCAGGATAAACACAGCTGGTTCAGAAAATTCTCAGGAAGAAACCAGTAATAGGGGAAAATGTAAAGAATTGCAGGGGATACTGAAAGTTGGTTATTACTGAATATTGCAACTTAAGGCACAGAAGGCTTTTTTACTCTGAAAACGTTTGCTTTTAAAAGGACCCATATAACGGGTTTGAATGTATCATACCTGCTGCTTATTTTATTCCAAAAGTTCAATTAGAACAAACAATTCTCAATTCCAGAATAACTTGGAACAACCAGTTACAAGGTTACAGTGACTTTGGCATTCACTGAATTCATCTCCTCCAACCTTTATACTCAAGAAGTGAAACAAAGTTCACACCAAGGTTCCCAGTTCTAAAAACAATAAAGACATTGCAAAGATTCTGTGTGCATGCATCAGAAAATAAAAATTGATGTCCTTTAGTTTTTCACCAGCAACCAAACCCCTTTACAACATTCTTAAATTTCAAATATAAAATAATGTACAAGAAATGTACAAGAAAGCACTTCTCATGGTTTTAAGATCCCAAATAAATTTGACAGTTCCTGTAAATATCTGAAATCGCCTTGTTACAATTCTTACTATGAAAATCACACCTAACAGAATCAGAAGCAAGGCAGTGCCAGAGATAACCTGGGAGCAGCTTTCCAGTGAATGAGCCAACAAAAAAAATTCAGTCATTAAACAATTCCCACTTACTGCTACAGGTAACAAACAGACTGGTAGGCAACTAAATGGTGCAGGACTGCCAATGCCCAGCCCAGCCAAGAGAACTTCATGTAATCTTGGCTTTGCTAACCTCAGGAGTTATGCTGGAACATCCCCTCACCATTTTGAGGGGCACCATGACAACTCTGAGAAGTAATCAGAACAATCTGCTCTTACGTAGCAAAATAACCCATTAAATTCTGTACTCCCAAAGCAAACTACTATTTGCTCTGTTCTGCCTTCCAAAGAGGCATGGACCAGTTCCAGATTCTTAATTGTTGGAGTTACAACAACGTTTCCATGGTCTTCATTCCTCAGGTGCAGTTATGGAGCTCCAGCTGTGATCTTGCTCAGGTCCTCTATGCTAAACCTCTGGGAACATCTCCATGGAAGTAAACCCCCCCCCCCCGTTATGCAGTATCTCTTATTTCAGAGCTCTCTGGTCATTTGTTGTTTCCACAGATTTACCAAGGGCACATTTTTACACCTTTAGAGAAGTCAATTTAGTTTTCCTCTAAAAACAACTAAGTATGTTTTCATCATTCTTAGGTGCTTCAACAATCAGCATATGAAATGTGGTGCACGGGCAGAGCTATTAAAATGCAGACAAAAGCAGACTGCAAAAAGATTTTAAACTATGTTGACTAATCTATTACTAATAAAACAACAAATATAATTTAAATATTCATAGTGTATATAATCCAATCCACTGGTGTATGAACATTAGGTGCAGAAAGTCTGAAAGCATCATTGCTGGACTTGCAGAGCCCATCAATCTGCATCCAGAAAATGGAAAAATACCCTCTTTGGGTCCCTTCCAACTTAGGATACTCTGTGGTTGTATTATTTCCTCCCACCATATTCCATTTTAAGAACAAGCCCACCTCAACTACGTCCATCACACTCTTGACAAGACACAGACAACCAGTTAAGATCTGCCAGTTTTTGAAACCACAACACACAGAAGTATATGGCACGTTTCTCACACAAATTGGAAACATTTTCAGCAGGTAAGAGATCCCAGAACAAAACTCAAGAAATACAATTTCTTAGAAAATGTGTGTAATGGCTCCTGTCAAGCTGCCAAAAAAGCCTAAAAGGAACTGCCTGCTATGCTCTAACCTTGCCAGATGACAGTTCAAGCAGTTTGAGGTCTCCAAAACACTAAAAAAAAAAAAAAAAGCTAAAATCATAGAAAATGTGAAAAGAGTGTAGACCTTGATACAGCCTTCCTTGAAGCCAGATTAGAAGTAGAGCTGCTTGAGGAATGGGAAGCCAAGAATGGGCTTGGGCAGCCCCTACTTTGCCAAAGGGATGCTTGGATGGATGGAACTCAGCTGGCAAGTAGGCAACAGGCACTGCTGAGAGCCCATGTGTCACAGGGAGGCAGAAAATGGGACATCACATGCAATTTTGCACAGAGCAAGTTTCCTCTGATCACAGAGAAACAGTATTTTTCAACCCACTGAAAGGAAGATCTTAGTTCCCCAAGAGGATTCCACTGCAGTGCTGTTGAAAAGCTGCCTCAACCTCAAGATCCAAATGTGAAAATGCCACCAGGCAGAACGCAGATATTCCTACAGACAGAAACATGTTGAAGACTTATTTTAGTGGGATTCAAAACTGTAGTCAACAAAGGTGAAGTATTCCCACCTTTGAAAAAAATCCCAAATTACTTGCAGTGCTTCTAGCTTTCAGTACTAAAATCTGCATGTAACCTTACAAAACACAATCTCATAAAAATAACTTCAGTGTTTATGAAAATCACTTCTTTGAGTGGGATTCCTTTTTACCAACAGCAAGGTTCACTTTCATTCTAGTATGTTAAGTATAGTGCATTTTCAGGTAATTTCATTTATTACACAAAGCTTAGAAATGAGCACTGTATCTTATGTGAAATGATATTCAAGTCATTCATAGAATCACCAAGGTTGAAAAGGACCTATAAGATCATCCAGTCCAACCACCCACCTATCACCAGTATATTCTGTGCGTATGCCTCAGATTTAGAACAATTTACAGTCAAATTGCTGTCCAACTGTTTTAAAGGTTTTGTTTTTGTCTGAGGAAAAAAAAATTGGAGAAGGAAAACACACAGAGACCAAAAAAAAAAAAAAAAGGCCAACCACACAACATTTCTCAGGGCATAAATACAGGCAGCTCAGGACTTCTCAGGTTAATGTAGCTTTACATTTATCACAGTAAGAAGAGGAATTTGACAACCAGCTTTCCCCTGATCTCTGATACCTTGATGTCTCCTAATGCATTCACTTCAGTACAACAGTATCAATCAGACAACGATGGCTTTTCTTGTAGCCCTTGAGTCAGAAAGCAACATCCCTACAGAGACTAATCCTAGCGAAAACAAAATATGCCCCTTTATAAAGGCCTAAGACATCAAACACCTAATAAACAAACAAACATTTTATCAAATTGCCAATAAGGAAAACTGATTTGGCAACTCTACAAAAAAAATTGCAGCCCACCAATTTAAATTCCTTTCCCATTTCTGCAATGCTACAACTTTGCCCTCTCGTAGTCTAAAATGTGCGTATGAAAGAAAAAGCAAGGAATAGAAAAAGGCTTTTACTGTTTGATATTGGAACAACTATAAGAAGAGCAAAGGAGTGGTTCTTGAAGATAAAATACACACTGTCCTCTCTTCAGCTGAAAGCCGTACTCACAAAGCTCTGCTCTACTGACAAACATGCCATAGTCATGTGTCTGCTAGAGAGGTTCCCTTTTCCAGGAAAAAGACTTCAGAAACACTTGTGATTTTTTTTTTTTTTTCCATCATTTTTTCTTTTCAGGAAGAAGTTAACCACATTTTATTTTTACTTTTTTGTTCTATCTAGCTTCCCATCCATCCCATTTCTCTCAGTTACGAACAACAGAAAGCATCAATTCTAAACATGAAGCAACACATTTTCTTTGCTACTTCCCATCAGAAACTGGAGTGTAATCATGCTGAATATTGCTCAGAACTGCATGACACTCCACAACTGCCTGCAGTACTTCTTTTTAGACAAAATACACACTTTCTCTGCACGGATTAAGTACATTTCATCTTAACTGGGGAAAAAAAATTACTGATTCAAACATTTTTAGCATATATTTTATTGCATGTCCTCCTTGCCCACGTATAAGTAATATTTCCTTGCTTTTCAAGAAGACCAAATATTACAAGGCTAGACTAAAACCTGGCCTATGAGAGTGGTGTCTAACTTCTGCAATCTGCTCAGTCAACTCCAATCTTGTAAATGAGAAGTAATCCTATGAGAAAACACTCCAGATACTAAAGCACTGTGCTTGTTTTGGTAAAGCGAGACAGAATTCAGGAGTTTTGCACAACAGTACAAGCAGGAAAGCTTAAAAACCACTGATATCTGATTATATTTGTGAATCACTGATATAACCTTAATGCATTAATGGTGCCATCTTCTGACAAACACCACCTTTGATGCATAAGCACAAAACAGCCCAGCTGCAGAGCCATGTAGTTGTATACATGCATGTTATAGCCTACACCCAACTTGAAGATTTGACTAATTTATGCTTCTGTTACAAGGCACCAATTCTGTAAGTGTTCATTAGCATTATTCCAAATATACTTTTCTCTCTCTCATAGTTACATTACAGTAAATGCATTGCTTCAAAAGAATTAAAAAATAAAATAAAATACCAAAGGCATTTCAGACACCCTTTGCATTCAGAAATTCCACCCAAGATGACTTTCAACTTGTTCTTATAGTTCAACCAGGTGATGTGAAAGACCTGCTAAGTCATCTTAAAGGAGGAATCATCCCCAGGGTGTCTTGTGCAAGTGATTCATTTCATTGACAGATAGTAAAAGGGTCGTAAGCAGAAGCAACAAACACACAATACAGAATAGAATTCTGGATTTATTAGAGAAAGTGGCAAGTACTGCAGCACCAATGCCTAATACAGCATTAAATACAGCATGAAACATAAGAAGCATCTCTGTACCTTGCTTTTATTTTATGTTTTAAGAATATTTTTAACTCACAGCAGATTAAGCTATTTTATTTTCAACACAGAGCTACAGAGGCGATACATGAGAAATACCCCAAATTTCCACTTAAGAATGTTCTTATGTGTATTTCATATGCAGTTCATCACAACTTAATTTAAAATTACTGTTAAGTAACTCAATCCACATCCTTTGTTCCTTAACCCCCTATCTTCTGTTATTCCGGATTCAAGAAGTGCAATACTTAGAAATTTAATTGTTTTCCTGTAAAGAAACCTGAAAAATATATGGTTGAAAGCAGCTAGAACACATCACTGAAACACATTAATAGCAACGTGTAATAACATCTGTGGTGAGCACAACATTCAGTTTTCAGTGTGAACAACAAAGGTGGATGTTGAAATACATTTAGGGGTGGGCTGTTTGCCTTGGTTTTGGTTTTTGTGCTGTTTTGGTTTTAAATTGATGGGTTAAACACAGTTACAGAAAATTCTGCCCACAGCAGGAGACTGAAAACAGAAGTTTGCCAGATTAGGTGCTCAGTACTCTCAAAGCAAGTGAGACTTTGCCCAAAAATCATCTCACATGGATTAGAAAAATCCACGTCCTAACTCAAACTCAGTATAATGTATTTGTTGTAAGGAATGTTCTTTTCTGCCTTCTGCAGATCAACTGCCCAGAAAGAGCTGAGGTAGTAGGCTGAAGCACCCTGAAACACTGTGATGGAGAAATGAAACTGCCTTTAAAAGTAACTGCAGAAACACAGTATGAAAAGCTTCTGAGAACAGAATGTATGAATTCTCCTAAAACTGTTAGCAATAAACTTCTACAGAATTTTTGAGAAAAGTCAAAACACTACACATATATTCCATCGCTGGCTTCTTCCACATCTAGCAGATGACAAAAGCCTCAGGATTCAGAAATCCAATCTCTACCAGGAAATAAAAACAATGAATGCAAGGAACATTTTTATCATACTGTATCACCATGCAAGTTTTTATAGTGCACACTGAAAAAAAGAAAAAATAAGCAAAACTTAAATAAATACTGGGCTCTTGCATCTCCCCTCTGCCAGTCTTCTCAGATATTAAATTGTGTCATCACAGAGCACTGCAACTTTAATTGAGTTTAAAATAGCAGGCAAAGATTAATACAACACAGCAGCTTTTATAAACTTAGCAATGAGGCTGTAACTGGAAATTCAAGAGACATACATAACCACAAGGACATCTGCTACAGCATTCAGGAGGACTTGACACTTCTATTTAATACCAGATATGCTTTAGCATTTTAGACACACTAAAACACTGGACTTACACTTAAGTACACTCCTAACTTTTAGCCAGCGCTTCAGCACTGAATGCATGAGTTCTTAAAGGAATCTTTTAGCCCATCTTTTAGCTTTTTCTGGCATTCATACAAGATAGGAACAACAAATCATTCAGCACAATGAAAGCAGTCTTAAAAACAATAAAAATACAAATCAATACATTTTAATTGTATTTAATTTAATTTCAGTGAGATCTCACCTTCTCTAAGAAAAAGTGTCAGCAAAATAACATGGAACATATAAATGCTGACAAAAAAAGAATCTGTCCATGCAGCTTTGCAAAATATCAAGCTTTTCCCCCAGTGCCTACATAGGAAAGACTGTCCTGATTGCTCGTTAGCATTGCCACATTTCACTTTTCAAAAGCATTCATAAGCAAAAGCCCTCAACTGAGAAAACACAGCCATTTATCAGAACTTAAATACTAGACACCTATATATCTAAGTCAATTGATTTGTTTCTTTCCTGGTTATATAGCTAAAAAAATAAAATAAACTGTTTTATGAACATCCTGCAGTTCCTCTGAGAACAGCTGTTACTGTAAACATGTTTTGCTAGAGGCAAATTCTGTTCTTTCTCTCTTCACATAATTCCTGCTTCTCCCTAATTTTCAAGGTTGCTTTAGTAGGAATAAGACAATAGGAATTTGTTTTACAATTTTTTTTTCCTCACACAGTCATATACATTCCATCCATCCAAATCTTCTTACAAATACCGAGTAAAAGTTGGAGTCATTTTTTATTTTATTGGAGTTTTGGCTTTGTTTTGGTTTTGTTTTTTTCTGAAAACTTTCACAAACTGTCCCAAGCTGCAGCACTACAGCACTGAGTATCAACATGCATCTTCCTGTGTAAGTCTGATGGTATGTGTAAGTTCTGCTTAATGTACTTCTGGCTTAGTTTGTATAAGCATCTCATTTCATTACAAAGGAAAAGACTTTATAGGTTATTTTTTCTATATTCCCATATAAAACCTAAGCAAAAAAAAAAAACCTCTTTGTACTGAAATCAAACTACTGCAGGAAAGGATTCAACAACACTGAGATCACATACACACACTATTTTAACACTTTGTTGTCTAAAGATAACAATCATCTGACACCACTGAATCATTAAGGTTGGAAAAGACCTCTAAGATCTTCCAGTCCAACCATCAGCCCATCCCCACCATGCCCATTAGCCCACGGCCCTCAGTGCCACATCTCCACAGCTCTTGAACACCTGAAGTGTGTGGTGACTCCACCACCTCCATTCCAGTGCATCACCACTCTTTCTGAAAGGACGTTTCTCCTAATATCCAACCTTAACCTCCTCTGGTGCAACTTAAAGCCATTCCCTCTCATTCTATCACTGTTAACCTTGAGAAGTGACAGACGCCCTCCTCACTTCAGCCTCCTTGCAGGGAATGGTAGAAAGTGAAATGATCTCCCCTGAGCGTCCTCTTCTCTGGACTGAACAATCACAGCTCTCTCAGCTGCTCCCCTTAAAACTTGCGCTCCAGTCCCATGACTGCTCCATCACCATTCTCTGGAAACACTCCAGGGCCTCAATGTCTTTCTTCTAGTAAGGAACCTAAAACTGAGCGCTGTACACAGAGTGCAGCCTCACTAATGCTGAGTATAAGTGCCCTCCCATGACAAAGGGACTGAGCCTAAGGAGACAGAACCAATTACTTGGCTGGCAGAATGTAATAAGCCAGGCAATGCCAGGAGTTAATGCTGTGGCCAACACTTTCAATATTTTTATTTGTAAGCTGGAGGATGGCACAGAACTGCACATGCAGCAAATACGTTATCAAATTTGGAAAGGGAGGGGGTTATATGGTGTAAAGTAGAACTTCAACTCAAAGTAACTGTAATAATCTCAGGGACTGTGCAAAGGAAAAACCTCAAAAGGTACCCACAAACCTGTACAGACCATGAGCAGGCTGCAGCTCTGCTGGTAGGATCCTGGAAATTAGTACTGTGGATATAAGGTGAGCATGAGCCAGATAGGGGAACCACAGATCCCCTAACATGGAACCCAAGTCTTCGCAGGAGCAGCAGAAAGAAAAAACAAGGTTTGAATGAAAAGTTGTTACTTGGGAGCTTCAAATTAAGCCATGAGGTCAGTCTTCTCCTCTAGCAGGGAACTGGCATGAAAGTAGAACGGGGTCCCCACAGGGATGTTGGAAGGGAGGTCTCCAAAAACAAAGTAGACAAAGCTAGGGACAGAAACAGCTCTTCTAATATGATGTGGAGGTTGCATGAGATACGCTCCAGTGGTCCTTTAACAACCAGCCTTATGGTTGTACTCTGCAAGAACTCTTTACAGGAATTCCTCCTATCTTAACAAGGTGTTTTTCTACTGTGATGTTCTCTACATTAGCTAAGAAAAAGTCTGAGTTCACATCAAATATATCTTCTGAAGGAAGAGATTGTCTCATGCAAGTACCATCAACTCCTGCTAAGACTAGACTTACTATACTAAATATCTCAAATACTGAAGTTGGGGAGAGACTCTAGACTTCAGCTCTAGACTTCAGCTGCTGAGTAACTGGTGCAGTAACATTTCCTTGAACTTAAATAAATATTGCTCTTAGGTAGAAGGGGCATTTGCAGTAATTACTACATTAAAGAAAAAGAAAGATTGCAAATTTGCCTCCATATACTCATCTCTCCCCAAAGCTTCTGTCTGTAAGTAACACTGAGCACTAACTGAAAGGTTGACCTTAGATTCATTGACTTATTGACTTGTGGCAGAGCAAAATATTGGCTGCAGCGCTTTTTGTTTTGTTTTGTTGTTTTTTTGGTGTTTGTTCATTTCTTTTTAGCTGAACATATATAAGGTACACGTCTGTGTAATAGGAAAGACAAAATTAAGTCTTATCACAGTAAGCATCGCCACCATCATCATGTTTACAACTTAGGTTTGTAATCTTGGTGCCAATCCTAGTTTCAGATCTCAGAAAATGCTCAAATTCAAACTAGGTCTAAATACTGCTGAATCAAAGGTTTACAATTTACATGCAAATAAAATTCTAGTCTAGGGTGTTACTAGCAGACACCTTCATTATTTCATTCCGGGTTTTTATTCTGATCTGAGAATCCAGATCTTCCCATCATATAGCCTCCAGCACACCACCATAATAATTCTTTGGCTTAATTTTTGAATATTTCATCCATTTTCCAGCCTGCCATCACTTCTCCATTACACTAAACCAACTGGGGACTACCAGGGACTGCACTATGAAGACTTTCATAGCATATCCTAATGACAACCTCTGCCTCTCATTCAGTAGCTAGGTACTCATTTATGACTCTCTAAACCCATGAAACCAGATTCTATCAACACACCCGTGGCATTTTCAAGCAAGAAGCTCAGAGCTTTTTGCTGTGAGATGCCTCCCTCACACTTAGAAATAAAAATCATATCAAATAAATATCAAACATCATCAGACAGATAAATATCTACAAGTCACTCAACTATCATTGTTCCATAACCTTGCAGCAATCCAAGCACCCGCTGAGTACATTGGTGCCCCATAGGATGGCAGGCACACTCAAAGGTCAGCTATAAAACTGGATTCTTGACCAGGGGAAATACCAGCCCTATTAAAAAATAAAAATTGAAAATTAATGCTCTCCTTCTTTCTATACACAGCATCCCAAGATGTCAACATTCAGTTGAATGATTAAAATTCCCACTCATCAAAATTCACCAAAAATGTAGCAAAGTGAGTCTAAAATAGGGTATCTTCTGCCCATCTGGTGACACCTGAGCCACGGTGCTGATAAGAATTCAGAGCTGGAGGGAGCAGCAGCAGAGGTGTAAGCAATTATTCTGCAGCAGCCAGGACACCTAGCTGAAACAGAGATCTCAGCTTTAGTAACCACATTTGAAATCACTTCAACATTTTACAGAAAACAGTATTTTAAAAAAAAAAAAGCAGATTTGACAGTTCAACTTTCAGATCAGGTTATTCAAGATGATTATACTACCAAAGATAAGGGAAGCAGTATTTCTTTTCCCATTTCATGACAAATACTGGAAAGTAAGCATTCTTAGTGCTTTATTCTCAGGCTACAGAAATATTTCTCATAAAAGCATCCTACCAAACCAGTAAACAAACACATGTTGCCACCTGCTAGCAACGGGAGACAACTGTTCACAGCACACTGCAGGAAGAGTAGCACAAACTTCTGGTTGTTCCCCGTACAGTAGGTGCAAACGTCTTGTCTAACTTGGCAAAGGCAGCATTAGAGAAACTTTACAAGTCTCTTGGCTTGTTTATGATAAGACATTAATTTATATCATTCCTGATTAGATCCAAGCAAATACTTCTGATCTATAAATAAAGCGTAAAGCAAATTCAAAACAAGACATTCTTTTTCTGGAATGTGAGCAGCTGTGCAGAAAATAATTGGGATTGCTAGTCAAGGATTGCTATTTCAAAGTATTTCCCAAGTAAAGACTATTTTTGTTATTCTACTCTACTATTATTTTCTATTCTACTTCTATTGACATTACGAAGCAGTAACTCCATGATAATATTAAAAAAAAAAAAGAGTTAGAGAATGGGAGAAGACCGTTTCTATCAGCAAAGGAGCCACATCTCCATCCCACCCTCCCCCAAATAATCCATCTGTTTTCTAAGCAAGGATCAGAGCACAAAGCAATACCATTTCATCCCACAAAACACTATTACAGAATAATCTTCCTATGACCATAAAGATCTTGAAAAAGCAAACTCTTAAATGTGCCCAGTAGTCACCCTTGCAGCACTTCTCCCTATTTCCTCTCTCAGCAAATCTTATGATGTACTTTATACCAGCTTATAATCTCACTTTAATTCTCATTCCATTCCTGAAACTCTGCCATCTGTTATGCCTCAATTGCTGGATCAGTCTGTTATGCTGTCCAGAAAAAAAGAAAGATCAAAATGTTTGTGACTGAGACTTGCACGATGTCAAAAAAACTGCAGTTTCTCCAGTGAATAAATTAAAAAAATAAATTTAACCCCTCAGCATGATCAAACGTAGCCCCAGCATCCAGATACTTGGGCTCTTAAAACACATCGTCTTCAGAAGATTTTTGAAAATCAGCATTAAGAATCAGTATTTGTTTACTCTGGCTGTAATCCCCTCTTTATTACTGAGTCTCTTGGTAGCCTCCAGTTACAGTAATTACACAGAACAGAAAGGCAAAAGCTTAAATGAATTTTTCTTCACACCCACTGTTTACAATAGGAAAAGTGTTTAATCAGTTCCAAGCACTGAAACACAGGCGTTTAGTTGGTAAAAAATGATTACGTTTTTAGGCCAAATAAGTGCTTTATTTAGAGTTGCTTTCCAAAAAAAGCACCTGGATTGGTATCCTCCTGAAAACTTTTTGTTCAGACAGACGCTGGCAAAACATCAGCAACAGCTCTGAGTATCTCCTCCTTCCAAACTAAGGGCAGCTCAGCACAGGAGCCTCAGATACCAGGCTGCTCATGGGATGATTGCAGCCCCTGCAGTCCTCAAAATCATGAGCTTTGTCCTGTGTAAGTAATGCCAGAACAGAGGCTAAAGTGCTGGGGTTAAGAGCACGAGAAACTAAAATTACAGCAAAGGAACGGGAGATGGATTAAAAAGAATTAAACAGAGCACACAAGTAGAGTGTGGTTTTACTTTTCCTCCTCTTAAGTTCCACATTTCCTTGTCACTGAATACAAAATTCTGCAACAACTTCTTAAATTCATTTTTCTAAGTCATTAAGAGTGAGTTCCCTGCTAATGAAACTTTTCCTAGTTGAAATCACTTTATCACTGCCCAAAGCATCACTGAAAAAAAATAAAATTTGTTCTTGTTTTATATTAAGAGTTTTGAAAATTCACATATTTCTTTAATATAGAAAAGCTAGTAAGTGATTAAAATGACTAAAATATTCAACCAAACAACCAGCAGTATTTTGCATAACTTACATCAAAACTTAAGATTAAACCTGACTAATAAATATAACACCGTTTGTATATGGCAATTCTGTTTCAAGGTTCTCTTTTTAGTGTGTCTTTCAATTATGTTTCACTGCATATAAAACTTATTTGACACAATTAAATCAGATTAAAAGAATATGATTAACAGTGCAAAATCAAGCGTGTCAAAGTTAGGAAACAGTAAAATTAGAAAGTAACATGGTCTGCATTTTTCTAAATGCAAAGCATTACAAGAGAAATTACATTTACAGATTCTTTTCTCCCCAAAGATCCTACCCTATTCAGCAAGAATTTGTTGTACACAATTCAAATCCTGCCTTAAAGAAATTCCTAATGTGCTTTTCTTTGGCACTTTCCACTGTAATGCTTAAACATTCACACTAACATAACGTGCACGGTGAAGGAAGGATATTTTCCAATCTGTAAAATAAGTAAATTAAGGCAGAGAAAGGATAGCATCAAAGGTATTAACTGACTTTGAATAGCTATTATGAGATTCCTAGGCCTAATTTCTCAAAGGACATGACAGTGAGCAGCAATTCATACAGTCAAATATCTAAGCCCTGTGTTAAAGTTCCAAAGGTATGGTCAGGCAGCTAGTAAGTCAACATGACAGCTCACTGCTGCTAAGGAAGCTAGTCATCATTCTTCTCCTTCTGTTCCTCCATATGAGAGACTCCAGCCTTTATTTGTACAGTTCGCTACTTGGCTATTCAGCAAATCAATATCACACAAAAAAAAATTAAAACTGAGATAACAAAAAAAAAAATCATTGGCTTCTGTTGACTTTGCGAGCTCAAGTATTCATTAAGCAGTCTGGCAAGCAGAAGACTGGACGCAAAGGAAGAAAGTTGACAGAGCACCAGGAAGGGAGCGGGGTTTCCCCTCCAGGAAGGCAGCCCTGTTGGGTCAGCTCACACATCCCATCCAGCCAAGGGACAGCCTGCTGTGCAAACTGACTGCAGGGATTCCAGAACAGACTGCCCAAACTGGCAGCTGCCCCAGGAAAAAGGGGCAGTCAAGAACCCTGTTAGCATCGCAACAGAAGAAAGAAAAATCCATCCCATTTCCTCAGTAAACAGATTTTCTGAATTTGATTTTGATACCCACCACTGCTGCAATTCCATGGGAAGGGATTTATCCAGAAGAACTCACTGCTCTGCAAACCACACACGCTCCAGTTTTTGCAGTACCAGGTAAAGGGACTCACAGGCCACTACCTCTTTAGCCACAGTTCTGAACTGACCCTTCCACACAGCTGACTGCAGGACTTAATAAACAGGCTGCACCAAGAACACGCACAAACAAGAAGCAACCCATCCTGCACAGTGACTAAGGCAGAAACCCTGCTGACAACAGCAGGTACAAGCAGCTAATGGAAGATGCCATCACAGTGAAAAGCAGACAATTTATTTTATCTGAATACCAACAGGTGCTAAATTCTGAGGGCTTTCCTTTGGAAGCTTTGTGTATTTTAATACACAACGCATATATTCTTTGAGCCCCATTTTTAAAACCAAAGGAAGACAAATTCTTTCCAATGGAGTACTGCTGAGAACCTAAAGTTGCAGTTATGGCACACGGATGTTGTCAGCTTCAGAGTGAGACCATAAAGAAAAGATCCAAATTGTCCTTGGGCAACACGACGAGGCCACAGGCTTTCCCCATAAATGCTTCCAGCTGTGCTGATGCAAATGTTCCCAAGAATGCAAGGTGGAACACAGCACCAAAATGGTTTCTCTTTAAAAAAACAAAACAAAAAAAACAACCAATAAACTGCCACCTTTAAGCACAGTTTACTTCATCAGTAAAGTTTATACAGCTGAAAGGCATTAGACCTTCTTGGAGGATAAGGGAGGAAGGAACAGCAAATCGTCTTTGTACACATGAAACGACACAATGATGTCTCACTGGACCTGCCCCAGAGGGTTTCTTTGCCCCTTGTCTGGATTCAACATGATCTCCACTTTGGAAACAGGAACAGGTAAGCATCTGAAAGATTTAACAGTTCAAACATTAAGTTTCTTATTTTCAGCTCTCTTGAAAGATTACGTTGACAGCAACATTAATCTTAATGGACTACAGGTTCACAGGCAGAACCTATTTAGTGAGGTTTGTATTTGGATGAAGTGACTTTTTCAGGTCTGGGTCAAATTCCAGATTTGAATTATCAAATCTGAAATAATTCCAAAAGCAATCCTTTCAATTTTCTGCCCAACACTGGAAAGGCAGAACAGCTCCTTCTTTTTCAGTCATTTCTCAGCTGCAGAGATGCTCCTGAATGCCCACAAACAAATGAAAGGCTCTTTTGGACACTGTTCCCAACTGAGGTTTAAATTCTGAAGACCCACTCTTCACAGATCCTGGATCACAAACATCACTGATATTAAGTAGCTGAAGAATCAGAAGTTAGTTCATCTCCTTCTTACCCTCCTTTGGAGCTGGAGAAATAATTTCTTGAACTACAGCCAATTCCACAAACATTTTAATTTTAAAATCAAATCCGAAGTTTTTTTTCTTTTTATTTCTTTATTTGCAATGTCCCATATTAGTATAAAATCCACACCTGTCTAAAAGGCTCACGTTGGAGCTGTTAGTCAAAAACTGTTCTTTCCAGCAATAATGTAGATGATTTCAGCAATGAAGCTCCCAAAGTTCTTTTTAAATCAAAAATAAGTCTTTTTTGTTTACTTGCTTTTAACAGCAAAATCCCTGTCTGTATCGCCAAAAGAAACAAAGCACGTTTGTTTAAAACACTGGAAAGAATTTGTGTAGTTTGCTTTGTTCAGTGCTTGGTAAGGCAGACCAATGTCTATGCTGATGGCTGGTCACCAGGACATGCTATCCAAGACTGTACAACTTTTTTTGCATTTCCTTTCTTATGGCTTGACTTGGTACAACAGGCATTCAAAAAGGAATCTAAGTGCTTTACAGAATTTAACATCCAAATGCTTTTCATATATTTCAAGTACTCCTTGAAAGAACCAAGTATACTGCAAAGTTCTCAAGTTCAGCAACTCCTCATTCGGTCTTCAGGACGCTTAAGTTCAGGCTGACCACCTCTTTTATCAGTCATCAATGGAAGATCAATTCTCATTTCTACAGAGCTCCTGCAATTCCATTTCATAGAAGGATATGCATAAAAATATCTGACAGCCATTTTTAGAATATTTGACTTATTTTAGAATTATTTTTTTTAGCAAAACAAAAGGTTGTATAATCCTCATATGCAAATGCTATCATTTAAAAAATACCTAATTGGCAAGAAAAGATCAAAACAAATAAAAGTATTATCTTATATTCCTCCATTCCCCTCTCCTTTAATAACTTATAAATCATAGTGTGAAATACTTATCTACTTCAAATGCCTGAACTACAAAATATAGTGATATAGCATTTAAACTACTCTTCATTTATTCCATAATGAGAAGATATTTATTAAAACATATGTTGAGACTTGAATGTAAAATGCTTGTGAATTAGACAAATTTTAATCACAGAAAGGAGAACTTAATATTTCTGAGACTCAGCATAATTTTTCCTGCACTTTCCCTGTAGCTGTTTACACATCGAGAATGAAAAACAAGGAATGCAAATTTATGAGTAATTCTAGTCACACAATGAGATACTCATTATTTCAAATTGTACCATAGAAGAATTTACAAAACACTCTGCAAATTCTCTATTCCAGCCTCCTCAGAAGAACAGGAGTGAAACAATACTTAAGGTTTAGTTACTACAAATACATTCTTGGTTCATTTTTAACATACTGAAAGAGATTCAACTGTAACAAAAAGTATCATAAAAGACAAAAAGAATGATGAAATGAAATACTTTCAAATATTGGTTACAGTTATTTTTCACGTATGAGATTTCAGGGATCATTCTGATAGCCTAGCATAACCTATTTTTAGGGCACTACTTCAAAACAAGCAGTGGTACAGGACAAGAATTTCTGCTTATCATTTCTTTGTGCATTGTTTATCTATTTTATTGTCTTGCTAACATTAATGAACACCACAACTTTATGACTAACATGGAGCCACTCTATGCATTCAGCCAGAAAGGAATGTAAAATATAGAGCAGCAAGTTTAGAGGGAACTTTATTTTCAATAAACAGTATCAATTAGATGAATCTACAAGAATGGCCTGTAGTTATGATATAGGTCAACAGGGACATTATCCCTCAGCAAAAAAAAAAAAAACAAATTCTCAAGGCAGAACGTAGTAATGAGTTATTTGAACAGAGAGCTAAGGAAATCCATGATTCTAAGAGAAAATGCAAGATACCCTACTGATCTATCTTGACAAGTGGTTCCACTTCTGTGGATATCTAGAAACTTACTTTCAGCTATGGAAATACCAAACTAAGAGAGGAAGAAAAAAAAAAAAAACACCACCTTAAAAGCGTCAGTAGCTTCTGTGTGCATGAATTCAGTTCTGATTAATTTGAGAACAACCAAACGAATCCCAGGCCCCTCCATGCTAACATAGCACATTCCACAATGCCTTGCTTTCAGTTTCAGAACCACATGAAGCGCTGCCACGTTTCCATGGGCTGTTTTGGCAACAGAATGCACACAATTCTTCAAACCATCCAAAAGGAAGTTCTGAAGAATTAACCTTCAAGAAGAGGCAGACAAAAAGAACCAAGCTTAGGAGTTCAAATAATTCTTCATTCCTCCAGTAAAATTCAAGAATTTAACTTCCCATCAGGCACTGAAAGCCGTCTGGGAAATAGCTTTATTAAACCTTTGGATTAATGAACTGTTCAAATTACACAGTCTAAACAACATTTACTTATTTCCACATCAAAAGTTTGATTTTTTTCTTTCAAATAACAAGTAAATGCATTTCAGTGCAGACACTTTTTAAGTGAATCTGTTGTTTAAAAAAAAAAAAGGAAAAAAAACTTGAGTATAAGTGTGTAGCAGATAGAACCTTAAAAAAATACAGCCATTATTGGGTGCCTGCTTTTAATTAAAGTTCATTTGACCGATTTCAACAGACTGTTTCTGTAGGTGGGCCTCTTACCATCCAACTTAATTAGGTCTCACGAACATAGCCCTGGGGCCATGAAGAATAAAAGGAAAGTTACTGTTTCTCAAGGGTAACTTTAGGCTGCCTATACACACACACACACAGATAGACAAAATCAATTCCTTCCATCCTAAAACTGTAGGAAGAATTGTTCTTATTGCAAACAGTAGATAAATCCAACCACCACATTTTAGGGCACGACTTTCAGGTGGACCAGTAGATTCTCAAGAATCTTAATGGGTTACTGTTGGTGTCAGACCATGCCAGGAGGATACTAAGACATTTTCTCATTAAATCTCTCATCTTCAAACTGGAACAAAAATTGAGAGAGCAAACAGAGAAGAGGCTGGACTGTGCACCTGAACTCCCACCCACCTCCTGGAGACTCAGCAGGGGAAATTAGCACACGTGGCCGAGCCAGAATATATTCCAGTGCTGAGCTTCTATTACATAAGGAGTAATTGCACAATTACATAACAGTAGGCCAACAGCTTTGGAAATTAACAAGAAAAAATCTTTAAAAACTCTACTTTCAGAGAAAACAACTTCATTCATGTGGAAGCATGAACATAATGAACTCCCAAATACTTCAGCGATATAGTCATGAATAAACCCACAAGGGCTGAATAAGCATTTACCCAAATGCACTTAGTTCATAAAATAGCAGGCCACACCAGATTAAAAAACCCACAGGAAGAAAATGCTCCAGAGCTGTCTCTCCTATCGTTAAGGCCAAATTGCAGAAAAGGAAAAGCTGGCGCGTTCTGAAGAGACGTTTTCTTGAAAGCGAAGAAAAACGAAGCACAGATCGCCCCAACTCATTGACTGGTACTGCTAAACAGCTGCATACTAATGGCCTTGCATACATTAGAAGTGTTAGAGAACACCCTGAAATGAACAGACAACTTGAATCTTGGCAAACTGATGGGATATAACGCTTACAAAGTCGTACTGGAAAGTAGTTAAACATGCTAATTAGCACTGGTAGTTCACTGCCATGGAACACATGCCCAAAAATAAAAAAAAAAGCAAAGATGATATTGACTAGAGGCTAACTCTCTTTCCTCATGAACCACAATAAAAAAGTGACAAATACACAGACTTTTCATGCTTGTCCTATTCTATTCTTAGGCTCATAGAAAAAAAAAATTGGAAGAGAGAGCTCAAAAGGTTGTCTGGCCATTCCCTTCCCCAGCTCTGCTCATCGATACTTCTGTCATTCCTGACACAAGTTGTCCAAACTGCAGTTTAAGGTCTTGGTTAACACAGACTGCATAGGACTGCCAAGCAGCTAATCCCAGAGTTTCTGTATCACTATGCTTTAAAACAAAATAAAATCTGGTTTATTTCAGTAAAGCTCAACCCAACTAACTCTTACTGAGATCCAAGTCCATCATTTCTTGTACTCTTCACCATGATCCTACAAAAACTTCTTGCACACCTGAAAAGCTGTTACTGCAGCCCTTCATAAACTCCTCTTCTGGTTAACTCCTTTTAATCTGCTCTCCAAGTCAAGATTTTACAGACTTAAGTTTACATGACAATTAAATGCATCTCATATCTTGCTGTTTGTAAAGAAACTGCAAATCCAGAGTACAACAGAGTGCCAAACAAGCAAACAAGAAGTCTTCAAAGAATCTTAAATTATTTCTTCATTTACTTTACTTTGCCTTAATAAAAAAACACCTGCCCAAAATAAAATCAAAAGAAAACGCTGTTTTTTTAAGAGGAATTCATCATAGAGAAATAGAAAAGGCTACACAGCTTGTTTAAAGCAAAACTGAAAATTTCTTTTGTAGATAATTTTCAGACTTTCAGTCATGAATACTGAAGAACTGTAAGTAACAGGTCTAACTCTTGCCTGTTCTGCCAGAGAGGAAGGCCTATCAGCCAGACTTCTATGTGAAAGCTTTTTGCTTTAACTTCTCCTGTTTTCTCACAGACATTCAGCCCTACACTTCCGGATACCTACCAAAAAGACCTCTCCTAAAGTGAAACTGAAAAGGAATACAAAGGAATCCTGAAGGAATTATCTCAATTTCATGTCAGTGATTGCTTGGCCATACCAGCACAAAAGATCACTGAGACTTCCCCTGTTGATTCCAGTGGCAGTACAAGGAAAACGTTTGGCTTTGGTAGGAATGAACCACAAGAGCTTCAGCAGATATGTTTTAATAACAAACAGATGTCAACTATGTTTTACATAGCTCAATAGTGTTTAACTGCGTTGCAAAAGTTACTAAAACATAGGGCAGATACTGTAGGTATTCTTTTACTTTTCAGGTCTATACCATCCTTGTAGTTCATCAACTAGAATCCAAATCCATTAAATCCACAGGGAAAGGTAGAAGCATCATGTAAATGTCACTATCACGTTAATCTATGACTTTATCAACATCAGATAAGTTTTATAAGTTTTCTATGACAAACTGAATCCAGAAAACAAATTTCACTGTCATCTCTAAATCATAAATTCTCTTACTGTTAATGCCATCTGAAGATCTATATCTAAAAGCAGTAGGCATCCCATCCAGAAGCTCCAAGCCATTTCCATGACACCAGATCCTTGTTTTAACACAAAGTTCCAGGACATGTGAGGGTTTGACTATTTTTTTGTTTTCTCAAGGTCTCTAATATCAATACCTTGCCCAAATAAATAGTTAAGATTAAAAATAGATGTGGAACAAGAATTAAATTTAATGCTTGCTTCAGTGTTTTAAGATTAACTATGAATTTTATTTTTCACAATTGAATGAGATGCACACTCTCAAAACTCCTCCTGTTCCAGAGCTCTCACAAATATTTAAAGTTACTTTGGTTAATAATAATACCATTTCATAACTCTTAACATAACCCACATGGATGCAGTGATCCACAATGGAGACATTCTACAGTTGAAAAGTGGAAAATTGAAAACTGTCAGCACATCATTTTTTTGTTATTCTGCTTTTACATCTGAAGTATATTACAGGGTATGCAGTTAAAATGAAGCTAAGATCAGTTGTCTTTACTCCTCTCCCCCACGTTAAAAATATTTGTTAAAAATAAGGTCAGTTTTTTGCTCTTTGACTATATTACACTTGCCCTGAAAGAGCACAGAGCCACTGAAACTTTCTTCTCCAAGCCTCTATGGGGGACACGTATCTACAATGCTGAATCTTCTTTCTTACTAGTATGAAAAAAAGGAAGGTAGATTTTTTGAATAATGCAGCCTTACAGCAACACATCTATACACTCTAGTTTAGTCCATTGGAGTCCATGAAAGATCTCACTAGATAGGTGCAGCACATCCACTGGGCTTCTGTCGTACTTCCAAGCAAGCATCACTTACAGTTCAGTCCATTTACAGTTCAGTCCATTTACGTTACACTTAAGTAACTCTATTACCAGAAAGAGGTTTGCAAACTTTAACTACTCACTATGTCAATCCAACTGCTATTACTTGAGTCCAACTCAAAGAAAAAAAGATGGATGTAATATCCAGGAGAAGCAAAAACTGATCTATAAGACTTCATAATAAATTCTGTATTGATTCAACTCTGACTCACCTCACACAAGATTTAACACGTCTCAAAACAGAAAATTCTCAAAATCCTTTTTGGATTGTATTAGGATCTCCGAAAACCCAAACAATGAAAGCTTTTGGCCTGTCAATTCAAATTCCAGATTCTTGTTGGCTCCGGGTTGTGCAGCTGGCAACATGACAAATTCTTTTCCCACACAAGAACTACAGCAGAAATTCCCCAACACACACTTCGTATGACCTTTCTACTTACACAAGAGTCAACCCTGATGAGGAAAGCCTTCATCAGAAAGTCTGCTCTGAAATACACGACTGCCAACAGCCATGATATGTCTTTCTTTGACCTAAAGTAAAATGTACTTGGTTGAAAGTAACTTTATTTATTTTGGTAGAAAGACTAAAGAGGGACAGGATGTTTGCTTATTCCGCTTGTGAGTACAGTCTGTCAAGGGTAACAGATAAAACCAGAAAGAAAATACTGCTGGAAACCATTTTCTTTGATACATCACTTATTTGTTAAACCCCATACATTACTCATTTTGTACATGTACCTGTTTCATTACTTGTAATAGTTGGTTCTTAAAAATCATATTCTTCCCTAGAGTACCAGCATACATGTAAAATAAAATACCTGTTACTGTACCGTAATATTTTTCCTTTATTCAAAAATTTTTCCTTTATTTAAAAATTAAACTGAATTCAGTCTTATCTAACCTTAAGTTTGTCTTATACAGAGATACATATACAGATCTTGAAAAGCCAACAGTAAGAGGATGCTGTATTGTCATCCAGTGTGGTATGCTACTGCTTTTATGAGACCTGTTTTTATCGTCAGACCTGATGTCAGTTTGAACACCAATTTCAAAGAATGTGAATCAGGTTGCAAACTGTGGAAAACTTTCACAGCAGTGAAACTAAACAATGTAGTCATTAGGATAAAGAGAAATGTCAGCTATTATATCTGGACAGATTATTTTGACAAGTAGCTGGGCATAACACTATTTCAAGATCAGAATCTTGCTGCAATCCTGCGCTGAAGAAATACATAAAATCCCCGTCATCAAAGTGCACCAAATCTGAACCACAACTCTACAAACACTCTTCAACCAATTCTTATTACAACAATTTGTTGTCTATAACACTTCTTGTTTACACTGTACCTTTCATTGGATTGGACTAGATCAGCTCCAGAGGTCCTTCCAACCCTTACAGTTTTGTGATTCCAAAGCTGTAAAGCAGACACTAAAACCGCTAATAACAAAAAAAGCTAATTCAAGAGAAAAACAGGTTTACTACCTCATCAGATGCTATGCTAACTACCTAGGATGACAGGACAAATTAACATTTGCACTGCATGTTTTTAACCACTTGGCAGTTAAAAGCCTGCTTTGGGTGTTTTCCGTCACATATTCAGTGGTTACTATTTGCAATGATAATGACTGTCATTTCTAAGTTAGCATTGGTAATGACCCATTAACAAAAGAGACTTTTCCTCTTTTCCTCACTCACAATAAAATAGCTGTTGGCTCAAAAAAAGTCTTGATGACAATTTTAGGTATACTTTGGCTTTGGGGACTTCAGTACACACACAGCATCTTGCAGAATTTAAGAAATTTGGTTACTGCCATCTACAAGCAATTTCATGTCAGTTATCAATTCAGGAAAGAATTCTGAAGCTGCAGTGGGCATTTCCTTAGGAATGGATGCTTGTACCACTAAAAACATGCTCTATGAATCCATTAGCGAAGATGATAAATGCTAAAACAATTTGATAATTTGAGTGTAAAGCTAAATGATGAATTGAAAACAACATTCTTCCTAGGATACAGAAGTATTCTAGACTGAATATTACAGTTAAGAATGCAGACAAAAACAACACCTTAATTTCTATAAAACTAGATAATCAACTTATCAAGAAAGGAACAGTGCTCTAACTTCAAGGAAAAGTTGGAAGAAATTGGCACGAGGTATGAAACATGCCATTGTTTCATGCCCAGATCATTTCTTCTCCAACTGATGTTTTATTATGAAGATCCTGAGATACTGTCAGAATCCACAGCACACAACAGTATGGAAATGGTTGGCACATACAGAGAAGTGGCTTCCTGAAAACACTATGAGCCCAGCTGTTCACATGGTTTGTGCTCCACACACTTCAGCCTTAACTTTCAAGAGCCGCAATATTCCATTCACACTTCTAAATCAGTAGAAAAGATTTTAGGCTGCACCTTCATCCGAACAATTTGAGGATCATCAACTAAAAATACTCAAATAATTTTGTTCACCATTCTTATGAAGACGGAAAAATGCTTCCAAAATCACAATGCTGGAATGGAAAATACTGACATGTATGTTAATGAGACAGAAGTGAACAAATACACTGAGGAACTTCCAAGACCAGTCACAGTTTTCATCAGAAGGTGCTGCTGATGTTTTAGAAAGGTCAGCTTAACATTTTATCTCATACACCTCTCCACGCAGAAAACTCTAGCCTATATCTTCAGCTTGCTAACAGACTCCGTATTTACCTCAAGATGGATCTAGACAATCACAATCTATTATTTATCACCTCAAGATTAAACTGCTGTACCTTTCTTTACTTTATTCAGGCATTGCCCTTACTGGAAATATATCCAAAGGGACAGAAGATCTTACTGACATTTCTGAGAAGTGTGTGACTAGAAAGCAAAGTTATCACTGCAGGATCTAAATTACAAAATAATAATAATAATAATAATAATACATTTAGAATATATTACTGTAAGAGAAAACACTATAAAATCATAATAAAACTGAAAAGAAAAAAAAAAGATGAACAAAGAGAGATGTAGTGAAAATCAGAGCTGAAAAAGCAAGCATTCCAAACTTTAAATGACATTTAAAATTGATTTAAATGTCTGCCATATCTCCTCATTTTGTGTCTATCAATTTTGCTGTACAAAGCTAAGGAGAAACTTGAAACTATCCTTTCTTACACTACTGCTCACTTGCTCTCCTCTGCAGGATTATCCCCCTCCATGCTCAATGGGAGAAAGCATTTTCTGCACTTTTTTTCCCCAGCAGTTCCACAGTCCCTCTCTTTCATGGGTGAACGTAGGAGTAGAAAGCAGTGAGACCTACATTTAATTAAGTCTCTTCAAAATAAGTATCAATAAGGTCCAGAAACTTTGACCTACAATCAAAATACAAGAGAGTTTGTTTTGATACAGTGATGTCAGGATCAGTAAAGTTAGATTTCAAATTGCTCCTACAGGAATGAATATGTCATCTTGTTTTTGACATCTTCACCAGCCTAACAATTTAGGGCTCAAAGTAATACAGTTTATCTTAAATAGATTAGAGGATTTCATCTGCTTAGCTTTTGTAGAGCAGTGACCCTACCACGATCCTGACTTTCCTCAGTCTGACTTCCCAGGGGGTAAGAATCTGCAGAGCCAATTTCCTGTCCCACAGTTACTGAGCAGAATGGGAAATGGCAGCTTTCTCAAGAGCATCCCTCCCAGATACTTTGACAAAGGATCTTTTCTTTAATTTCTGTGCCAAGATTTTGGGTGAACAGATCAGCCAATAGGCAAGAGCTCAAGTATAACAAATTAATCCAACTGCTTCTCTGTCAAAATTCCACTGGTCACCTTCTCTCAGCTCACACTGGAGGATATTACGCTTTTGTTTTTCCTATCTATTCCTACCAGAGGGCCTGAAGAATGATATACTAACTGCATTAGATCAAATTCACATCACTTATGCTGAAAAGCCAGAATGGCTGTGACACCGATATCACTCCCTCACAGCAGCAATGGAGGGTGAAAGGAGAGTGGATGTTTAAAAAAAGGAAACAACAACAGCAGCAAAGATAATATGCTTAAAAGTACTCAAGATAATCTATTAATTTATTACTGACTTCTACCTCTACTTTTCTGTCATACAGTAGCATAAACTACAAGAGATTGCATCCATGCTTCCATACATTTGGCAGTTAAAGATGTAAGAAAATATCATGCTATGTTTTTCTTGGAGGAGTATCGGGCAGCAAAACAAGGAAAAGACAACAGATTAGGACAGATTTAAGAAAAAGGGGCACACAAAAGCTTTAAAACTGTCATTATTTTCCTGCAAAATACAGGGAGGTTATTCCAACCTCTAGAGGCATTACCAGTTCACAACCTCACCAGATACCTTTCCTCACCCCAAGCATGGTTAGAAAGGCAGAGAAATGCATTAACAACAAAGCAATAGCTATAATGATTTCCGCAGAAAACACACCTGATCTTTACTGTTTAAAGGAAAACCATCAACAGTTGTGGTTCTCGGATTTACCAAGCTAAGAAACATCAGAATCTTCCAGATAGGGCACACAGTTTCTCAAAGCCAGAAATCCCTTCTCCTTACCCACACTTCTTATTGAGAAAGATAAACAGAAGCTGATTGGATACAAAAACTTTTATTTATCTTATTACTTATGCTCTAAGACATATTCCAGGCACTGTGTAGAGAGAAAATATCATTGTATAAACAAATTTCACAAACTAAGCGGTATCAGCTTGTTCTTCAGATGAAGAAAAAACATTCCTGACAAATGGAAAACTTTGGAGACATTTTATTTTTAAGATTCTGAAGATTTTTTTTGAATGAACTTACTCTTCAAACAACAAAATTGTATTTTCGAGTATTTGGGTCTTTTTCAACAACACCCAAGAACAGAATGCAGCAGGTGACCATTTTCAGTAACAAAATACAGACTGCAGTAGATAAAGATACCAACAGATAATTCAAGAGAGAAACACGTGAAGGAAACAGTGGAATTTTGAGACAATTTGTATTTCCAACCACAATTTGTTCAATTTAATATTTACCTGCTCCTCTCGGGCAAGGGCTTTATTGATAAAATTTATCAGCCCTTGGCAAATCACCATAACATGAACTGTGATGAACAACCTGTACGGGCTGACAGTTCACTCTAATTCTCTCTAAACTTTGCTTCACATTCTTTCAGCACTAAGCTATTCCATATACCCTACACTGCAGCTGAAACCTATTTTGATAGCTTTACATGAAGTGAAAATGGGATGAGAATCATCTCTCAAACACCTTTGAGCAGCTCAGCACTGAGGAATTTCCACACACATTTCCATTGTCGGTACCAGCAGAACACAATAAATATTGTAAAACTTAATCCTGCAAACCTTCACCCAACTTCTGAAGATCCAATGACTGAAACTCGTCATCTGTTTGAGCACAAACACAGCTGTCTGCAGTGAAATTCTCAATTTCTTGTATTTGAAGATTGCAAAGACAATTGAGAAGGCCAGAAGCTCCCTCTCTGCAGCTAACACAAGCTGCAGGGGAAACAGTGTCCCTTTCCCCCCACAGCCCAACCCTAAGATGATGCTAAAGCTACACTTCTGGCTGAATCTCAGCAGAACAGCTGAGCAAATCAGTTAAAACCCATCTCTTGTCCTAAATGTTAAGAGACTGATATCCTGCCAATACTCAAGACTGATACTCTGCCAGTACTCAGCACCAAGGTATGAACCAGCCACCTGATAAACAGCTACTTAGAGAGTTTCAGAAATAGCCATATTCTGGAAATACATCATCAGCACTGTCCCTGGGATTCTTCCTGGATACACTTCGTTATGAAAAAACTAGTGATTTATTTTAGTGCTTAATGACTTTTATTGCAAATATTAAAGCGTTATATGAGTAAACACCATCCACTGGTTGTGTGTCCCTCCAAAACAAAAATACTGCTTGTCTCAAAATTTCATCAAAAGATACTGAAGTACTTCAGAAGGAATTATCATCTTGAAGGATGAAGAAACAAAGGAGAATGGATTTGACCCAATCTAATAGCAAAGCAAAGAAGACACTTCCACTGTCTTATCCATGAGGCTGCAGTGTCCTGAACGTGACTTATCAGGTATACGTATCTCTCTTACAGCATGGCCTCATAAAGAAAAAATGATAAAACAATTCAAAAATATGTCGATCTATTAAATTAATTATTATGTATCAGCAGCTAAATCTGAGTTTTGTTCTAGTGTATGGAAGCTTTTTGTGTCAATATAAAATTTCATCAGAAATAATCATTATGAATGCAATAACAATGTACTTATTCCATTCTAATGTCAACTCCAACAAAAGAAAAAAGCAAAGTATTGTCCCCTACTGCAACAATAAGGAATCCTTTTCTTTCTCCGTCTCCCACTTAGGGCATAATATCATTTTGTGTGTTTTAATATTTTTCAAGGAACGACAATTTAAAAAGAAAAATTAATAAAATTTGTGGTCTCTACTGTGATAAAGATCCGTAATCAACTTGAATTACAGTGCAGTTGAGCCTATTACTTATCAGCTTGCCTGAAGTCCAAAAATGCACATTCCATTCACATGTATAACACAGTGCAGCACTGTAGTAGTGAATGGGCTCTCCTGAACAGTATCTGATAACACACTGACAACAGCTGAGAAAGGAAAGCGTGGGATTATGACCCACAAAGGCCTAAAAGAGGTTTCCCAGCAAGTCCACGAATATCTTCAGAGTTTTAACATCAAGTGTACGAACAACACTGAATTCCTAGATCTCCTGTAGATTTCCATAGATTTTCTTTCCAGTGACTACATTAGCAAGGAGGGGAAACTCAGAGCTTTAATATATATATATTTATTATTTTTTTTAATTAAAGATGTTTCTAATGTAAGGCCTAACATCTTGAAAGTTTTAACCTCTGTGAGTAGGAAGCTGAACACCTCATATTCCCAACCTGTCCCTACACTGCCATAGTGCACGTACTGTGAGAAATGGCCCTTCCCTACTGGAAACAAACCCTGACCTCTCCTCTGTTTCCTATATATTCCCAATAGCTATTAATTTGTAACCCAAGAAATTCTCAGAACACACAGCTTACAGATAGGCATGGTGATCCTACCCATAACCCCCTGAGCTGAGCAGCAAAATCACAAATTCCTCCCTGAAAAGCCCAGGCTAATGCGGCACCCTCTCAACTCAACGAAAACCAGGAACAAGGTCAGAGTCTCTCTGGCTGCAATCCAAACTCCCCCAATATTTACTGGCTAAAATATTCAACTCGGATTTAGTTTTCCCACTTCGTATGGCTGCCATTTTTGAAGTTTTTCAGAGGAAACCCTAAAAACGTATCATGAGAGTTGAAAAATAGGAGCGCTGTGCAACTCAAATAATCAATACTGCTTTATTCTGCAATAGCCTAAAAATGAGTTAATTCAGAATATCAGACTTCACCTGATTTTATGCTGTCACTTGGTAAAGATCTATGCTGGGTTTTGATTATTTGTTTTTCTTGGAGTAGGAGGATTATTTTCGTGTGGAGGGGATTGATTTCATTCCTGCGTGAGCTGCTGTTGATATTCCCAAGCAGAAAGATTCCTTTCTAGAATTATCATCAATATATATTACGGGAGTGTTTACTTCCATCCTGCCTCTGTTCTAAAAGCCTCCTCTGTGCTAATTCCCAGAGCAAGGCTACAGGTCTCCTGCTCAAAATTTCTGTGTAGATTCTCTAATCCTTTTCTCCTTAATCTCCATTATAAGGAAAGAAATCCACATATGCACGGTCTGTGAGAAGCTAAGTAACTTTACCTCTCACCATAGTTACCACATCTGATTTAACCACTGGCTCCGGACATTGAATCATTGTCCTTTAAGATTAAAGATTTTTATTTGTGTATGCCTTGATACGTTCAACAAGCATAAAATCCTAAAAACAGATTGATTTTAATATCATTAGTAGACGATTACATTTCAATTTATGCAACCGCAAAAGAACATGCCATCCACCTCTGCTGCTTCTGTACCGTGTTGTTTTCCAGGATCTCAGAAGCTCCAACATTTAAACGTGTTACTATGACTGTTATTAAAAAGATTTTCAGCCTAATTCAATTCTTGGAATGGTTCTGAAGCAATTTTACATTCAGGTTTTCATCCGTGTGCCCAACTATTCCATTACACTTTTTGTCTCTCATGGTAACCAATTTTATTTGACTTAACAGAAGCTGTTCAAATATTTAAAGGCACTCCGAGATGGCAGGAGTTTATCTAGGAGCATACATGGTGTGTCACAGATATTCCTTTCCTCGTTCTTACTCGCTGCCTTTTTTTTTTTTTTCCCATCCCTAGGAAACAAACGAGCTCTGGACTGGCCCCACCGCACCGGGAACGTGCTCACTTCATCTGTTTATGCGAATATTCAAGTTACAATGGGCACATTTGGAAATTACAAGCTCGGCAGTTAAAGCAGATGCTTCCTACGTTCCTTCATATGCACGGTATCCCTCTGCCAGGATCGGCGAGCGCAAGAACTAAAGTATAAACATCTGCAACACCTCGCCGTTTTGTTAACATTCTTGCACACATTTCCTTGCTAACTCCAAAAAGGCACAACGGTGTAAAAAACGGGGAAATCGGGAACATCTGGGCGATAGCGACGGCAAAGGGAATGAAACATGAATAAACAAAAACATGGCGAAAGTGGCCTGGGGTTGTTACACTGTCAGATCATTTTTCCAAGCCCAACATCAAGGCTTTTGTTACAACCAAAGCGGTCATTTGCATGGAGAACCAACAGGGTTTCTTCTTCTTCAGCGTTTCCCGACCGTAACACACACTCGCTCTCCCCGACACACACACACACACACACACACACACATATACACACACGCAGGCAAAGCTTCTCTTTGGCAAACAGCCCCCGAAACGCACACATATTCGCAACTACGGAACCCGCGGATCGCGAGCAACGCTCCGCATACCGAACGCTTCGCTACCGAGGCGGAATTTCGGCAGAAAAACAACAGACAAACCTTTGGAGCGCTGCCCCAGCCGGAGTTGCTCTCCCTCTCCCTCTGCTCGGCTGTTACTGACAAGATCAGGCTGAGATGAACAAGTCCCCGCTCCTCCAGCCTCGCCGCTCTGCTCTTCCCACCCGCTCCGGGCTTTAAATAATGGCAAACTTTCCCAAAGTTAAAAAATGCCCTGAATTAAAGAAACGCGAGGCACAATGACAGGAAAGCAGACAACGCAGCCTGGACAATCGCTGCAGCAACACGAAGGGCACAGCTCCGTAGTTAGGGCTGTGTCAGCACTTTCTCCCTCAGCCCCCCCACTTCTCAGGGGCTGCGATTCAGAGCTGTACCGAAGTGCTGCCGGCTAAAACAGGGGCTTCAAGGTGAGCCCCCTCCTCTGTGCATGTGAACCCACCCACCCACATCACTCACCAAGTTTCAGGAGCACAGCAGGCTGAGCACTTCCACCAGAGCAGCACATCCCAAATGTTGTTGGTTGTTTTTTGTTTGTTTGTTTGTTAATGTAAATAGGGCTCTTTTTTAAAATGAAATTCCACAAGCATTTTATCTACCTCATGTATTTTGCCCCCCTCTGTCTCCATATATATATATTTAAATCAAAGTAAATTCACAAATCCTTTAACATCCGAAATTTGCTGGGAATAATTCCTCCATCCCTGCTAATTCTCATGGCCTGCTCACACTGCTGGGCTGCCCACGGCCTCTGCTGAGGGTTTGGTTCCCATCCATCCAGGCAGTGTTGGAACCTCAGCTGCTTGCTGAGCACACCTGCATCTTCCTCTGATAAGCCAAGTGTCCTCACAGTCATGCTAAAATAAGAAAACAATGTGTTTGATCTGCACATCAGTCGTTTATTTTAAGGTAAAATTGTGCATTTAATGTAAAAATGTAAAACAGATGAAGACAGTTGGGCAAGAAACCCAAGTGTACTTTTTCCCCATTTATCCTCGCAGAACTCAGCAGATCAACACTTGTTCATAGAAAGGCTCTCTGCCTTCTGAGTTTCTGATTCTGCAGCTCTGTTTCATATCTATTACATAATGAAACTGTACCCATCCATGTGGAGGAACCCCTTACAAATGCTTTCTTGCTGTGAATAACTCAACAAAGCAACATTTTTCCCAATAAGTAGCTCTCAAAATACTCCAAGAACTTGTTTCTCAAATCCTTATACATCTCCAAAAAATCATAACTCCTGAATATCTGAAAATAGCATCAGTCACCTCGCATTTGTGTCCTACTAACACAAATGAGCTGCTGGGCATATTTTGAAGGCAAACTACTTCTATATTAACACCTTGTTATGCATGCGGTAGATGGTAAAAAAAAAAAAATAACATTGAACTTCCATCCTTCAGAGAGAAGATTAATGTGAAAGGTGAGGTCCTCATTATCTCATACCCATCTTAACTCACCAGAAGAGCAAAACAGAGGCTTCCACTTCCACATTATAACATGGACAGCACCATAACTACCCATCTACGCAAAGACAGCTCTTCCTTGCTTATGTGGCAACACTCCATCCTACCTAATCCTTACACCAATCCCTACAGCACCTTTGCGTGCTAAAGAGAGAAAAGACAGAGGTGCACATTCCCTTCTGCCACCTTGCTATGGAGGCTATCAATCCAAAGTGGAGAACAACTGGAAATGCCTCTAAGACATCTTCAAACAAGGCTGGAGGATTCTGTATGCTCTGCTTAATTGCAATTAGCAGCTAATATACTGGTAAGATACTAAACAAGAAGGAGCATTAACAGATTATGATTCAACTGGACAATGCCAAGAAATACAAAATGGAAACTGATTTTTATTCCATTTACACTACTAGGGGACAAAGAAAAATAAACAAGATGCAGTATGTAAACCTTCTTAATGGTTCCAAATTTGTGTTTCCTATTTATGAACAGAGTAGTAGAATTTACAAGACCTGTAAAAGCAAAGCCATACTGGCAATTAAAATGAACTTAATTTAATTAAACCTGGGCTTGATAACTTTGTATGGTAGGTTAAGCAGAAGACATTTATTAACCTAATATTAACGAACAAAGTACGACCTCTGTATATGAATAACCATATCCACGAATAGAAACAACCATAAATATTTTGTTAAATTCAGCAGGAAACTACAGATTTTAACAAGTTCAGAAGATCATTAGCTTAGTTCCCATCTCCACATTTATCAGGCCAGCATTTGTATTATAAATCAACAGCTGCAACCCGAAGTTGAAAACATGCCAGAAATATGAATAGGTTGTCTCAATATTTGTACATGGAGCCTGGAACATAAATTAGTTGACACTCAACAATTAAAGCTTCCTCTCTGAAGTTGCAATATTTAAAGGTTAAAGATTAGACATGCTCCCTCTTGTGTTAAACTAAGAATACATGGAATACATGCTGTTTTCTCTGACATGATGGTTACTTGGCCATCTGTTCCACGAAGCAAGCCCTTTAACTTTGGCTACTAATGCCTGACAAACCATCACCAGTAATTCTCAAGCTTAAAGACAGGTCCAGCCCGAGCACACAGCCTTTATCCATAGAACATTTGTGTTACGTTACATCAACTACTGTATTAACAAAAAGGACCACTAAGGACATTACATATGAAAAAATCTGTGTTAATCAGATTTTCGGACAAATACAACTGGGCAAATTACACAGGAAGACTCCTTTCTTCAGTGCCTGCACGTATCACACAGGGATCTGAGGAGTTAAAAGTGCACCCAGTTCAAGCTGTTCAGTAACATCAGTGATATAGAATATTAAACAGCAGATTTCCTTGTAAATATTAGCTTACAGAATATTTAAAGCAGACTGGAACAACAGGAAGAATGCCATAGCATTACGTTTGTAAATTCAGCAACAACTGAGCTAAGTTTTCAGTTTGACAAGCTCACATAAACCATTCATTGCACAGAGCCTTCCTAGAGTCAGAGCCATCTTTACACCAACCCTCCTGCAGAATCCGGCCCCAAGATCATGCCTGGACATGAGCGTTAATCCCAGGTGTAACGACTACAAATGGATTTACTAATAAAGCTTTTAAACAAAGGCTTTGCACCTGGTGTGGGCTTGGCATGTTATGTTCAGGCATACATTTGCTGATTATGGTCAGCATCAGGGGAGCTGAGAGCGAACACGAGCAAATAGTTTGCAGTCAAAGCCTGAAGAGAATCTAACACACAGCAATACAACTTCACATGTCTCCTTTTAATTACCACTAGCCTATGGGTGAGGAAAACACAACTGGGCCCACATCTGCTGGAAACAAACACTACCAAACATTCTAAACAACAAACATTTGTGAAAAGCAGTTCTCTCTTTCTTATCAAGAAACTTGCTTTCACAGAATCACGGAATGGCCAGGGTTGGAAAGGACCTCAAGGATCATGAATCTCCAACCCCCCTGCCACATGCAGGGCCACCAACCTCCCCATTTAATATCAGACCAGGCTGCCCAGGGCCCCATCCAACCTGGCCTTGAACACCTCCAGGGACAGGGCATCCACAGCCTCTCTGGGCAGCCTGATCCAGTACCTCACCACTCTCTCTGTAAAGAACTTTTGTAGATAGACATAGGTCACTCCAAAAGTAGTGCCTCCTCCTACTTATTCCAACAGAAACTACAACAGATAAAAGAAAACAATAGCACTATTTGATAGCACAACATTTCAGCTATGAAACACAGTTTTTTCAATGCAGTCACCACCATTAGCTACGCATTCCTGCTAGGTATGAACGAGAGATTGTGCACCACACTCAAAAACCTGAACCAGCAGAGGCGAACCACCGTTGCCAGAGCTGAAATGCAGCACAAAGAGGCGGTGAGTGCTCACGTCCACTGCTTGGTCTCTATGAACATTCAGTGAACATCAGTGAGTGTCAATGGGTGCCATTCTTTTTCCACACAGCGGAATGGAATGACACACCTTTGGTTCATGAACACTTCCATGTCAGACGCCATTTTGTCAGGGTGCCCCTCTGCTGCCATCTGTCACACGGTAATGAACTGTAACGGGATATTGGTGGGAAGGTTCAACCCCTGCTGCCATCCCACCAACATCCGCCCCTGATGTCGTGGGCCAGCGTGGTAAAACAGGAGGCATTACTTTCAGAGCAGCTCGTTCTCTCGCAGACTGGCAATCCCACAACTACACAGCTTAGGAAAGCGAGGGAAAACACGACAACGTCGTCCCACACGGGCGGCCATCGGCTTTACCCCGGCCGCAGAGCCCAGGCTCGCCCCGCAAAGCTCCGCGCCCGGACTGCGGGCCGTGCCGGGGTCACGGGGGAGGAGGGGCAGCGCCGTGCGGAGCCGCAGCCGTTCCCGCGTACCACCGAGCAGAGGACCGCTTATTGTAGCGGCGCCTTCACACCGCACGGCGCTGTCCCAGCGCGCTCCGTGCGCTCGCGGAACCGCCGCTCCTCGTCGGGACCGCTCCCGGGACTCGTGGAAGCGGAATGGCCCCGTGCGGAGCGCTGAGAATAACCCATCGGGAGGGAGCCTCCGAAACACGAACCCGGTGCGAAGTCCCGGGTTGAGGAGGCGGCACCCTCGGGCTCCAACGGCCGCAGCGGAGCCAACGGCCGGAGCCGCCCTCTCCCAACCCTGCCCCGGAGAAAGGCGACGAGCGAGGCAGCCGCTCCCGCCCCTCACCGGTAAAACTCGGCGCCGGGCTCGGGGCCTCCCCTCGGCCGTGAGTGAGACGCTCCGGGCTGCCCCCCTTCAGCGAGTGGTTGGGAAGGGTGAGTCCGAGCCGGACTGGGCTGAGGGAACTGAGGGAAAGGGGACTCACGCTGTCTCCGCTATTTAAACCTCTTCCCGCCGCCTCCGCCTCACTGCCTCTCACTCGCTCTCTCCACCCCGCGGAACTTACTAAGGGCGGTCCCCTCCCTTCCCTCCCAGCCAATATGCACAGAGCCACACTACGGGCACGCCGCCCCGCCCTTTAGCCCTGGCCGCGCTCCCCATTCGCTCGGCCACCTGTCCGTCAGCTGAGCGACGGGACACCGTTGGGCCGGGCTCCTGCTTGTCAACACCCGCCCCTGCTGGGCTCCGCCCCTCGTCCCTCCCCTCCCCTTCCCGGACACCTCGAGAGAGCGTTAATAAAACGGCCGTTTCAAGTCACCGGCAAAATTTACTTTTAGTCCCCGCCTACTCATATCTGTGACAGATCCTGATTGGACAATAAGAACGCCTCTTCTGCCCTGACTGGGCGGTTCGATGTCCATCAACTCTAATCGTCCCGCCTATCCCTGTGCTGTAATCCGTAACTCAGACATTTGATTTGTCCGCGTTTCTAGGCGGCCCCGCCCTTTCCCACAGCGCCATCCAATCAAGCGCGGCTTCTCAAGCTCTAAGGCGGTATCAAAGCGCATAAACGGAACGTGTGAAAGGACCGCCTTCATTGGTCGGTGCCTTTCGCCCCGCTATTGCTCTTCCGCCACCACCGTTCCGCAGAGCATACCACGGCGCGGCGGCGGAGGGGGGGGGGAGGATCAGGAGCAGCGTGGGCGGGCAGGAGTGAGCGGCGTTGGTTCGCGCCGTCTCTATGAGTGATGGGGCGGAGGAAGGCCTTTATTGCCCGGCATGCCGCGCGCGCTGTAGGTAGCTGCCTCTGCTCCGCGCTGGGGAGGGCGGGGGAGGAGGAGGAGGAGGAGGAGGGAGGCTGGTGCCTGATTCAAGATGGCGGTGCAGGAATCAGCTGCTCAGCTCTCAATGACTTTGAAGGTGCAGGAATACCCCACTCTCAAGGTGGGTGCCCGGCACGCAGGAGAGTGGCAGAGCCGCCCGCGCCCCGCTTGGGGAGCGCTGAGGGGAGCGGAGGGCTCTGCCTTAGTGGGGCTTCCCCGGCTCCCTTTCGTCTCTCGGAATACCGCGGCGCCCGCGCCGTGTGTGTGGGGCTCCCCGCGGCCGTCGTCCGGCTGGAGTCACCGAGGATTCTCCGCTTCTCGCTGTGGAGCGAGGGACGTGCCTAGAATACGGCACTGAGGGGAAGGGGCAGGCCCCGAGAGCTGCGGGGTGGGGAGGAGGCAGGGCTGGGGGGGGCAGGTTGGGCTGAGGGCTGTGGGGGCTGTGTGGTAGTGCGAGGGGGTGCTGAGGGGAGGAAAGGGGGGGGGAGAACGGGCTTCCCTGTTTCCCTGAGGATGGAAAATGCACGAAAAAAGGAGCGAATGTAGTGGAAAAAAAGGAGAAAAAGGCCTGTAGGGATATACGTGCGATGTAATTACGGTTAGGCAAAGCTGCGCTGAGAGCATGGAGTGTTCCTGAAGGCGCTGTGTGGGTCTGAAGGACGGTGGCTTCTGGCTGTCGGTGTGGTGAAGGGACTGAAGGACTCAGGGCTGAGCCTTGAGGTCATCGCCTCAGCAATGGTTGAGCTGGAAGGGTGATGATGCTCGTAGGAATCAGTGGAAACCTTTGTTTGGACACTGGTGGTGTGTGCAGGAGGTGTACCACATTAATAGGTATGGCTGAGGGAGGCAGTTGAAAGGAGCTGTGGTGCAGAACGCTGATTTGGGCATCTCCCAGGACAATATATCAGCAGCTTTTTGTGTATAGAAGGTGGTTTGCAGCTAAACTTTGTGATGCTGAGATCATACTGCACTTTCACACAGTACTGTGTGCCTTGAGCAGTGTTTGTTTTGCAGGCTTTTTGGCTGTGTTCTTCCTGTGCATGTCCTCATTCCCAACCCTCCCAGCTTTTAATTTAGTTCCAAGAAGCAGAAGAACAAAATCTTGATTCCCTTTTCTTTTTACATGAAAAGGCATCTTTCCATCACTGTTTCTCTGATACTATCAGTCTTGATTTCTAAAATGCATTTCGAGAGCACTCTAGCACTTTCCATGGCCACAGCAATGTGAAGGCCCTTAAAGTTAAGAAGATCATTTTACAACTGCATTTCAGACTTATTCCAGTTGTTATCACAGCTCTGCTTGTTACATTCCTGAAAAATTACTGGCAGTGAGGATCAGGGAGTTCTTGTTTTCTTGGTTGTGACTTAAGACGAATTGTCAAGGTGCCAGCCATTTAAAAGCTGGAGAATGTGTTGGACTAATTCTTACATTTCCCCAAGCCTGCTTTTTTCTTGACAAATCTGAACAAAAATATACATTGAAGGATGGAATGTTGTTTGTAATGTTGGGAAGCTAAATAGTAAGAGAATGAGATGCCCTTTAAATTTCGTAGGGAGGTTGGTGTTTATTGATTCTTCCCAGCACCCATTCAACTGTTGAGTTGTTTCTCTAATCTTTGGTAGCATTTTTTTTGCTTAAAAAACCTGTCATCGTAATGTCTGCTCAAGCTTTTCTGTATGTCCTCTTAAATGCTGTTAACTGTGAGTCATGTATCAAAACACTTAGTGGTGAAGGTGAAAAAGCAACAGGGAGAGACGATCACAGAAGGCTTAAGTCTGCAGAAATATGTTGACAGCAAATTCCACTTTGTTTACTAGGAGGCAGGCAGGTGCCTAAAAGTTTCCACTGGACTGAGCCCCTGTGGGGATTTGATTTCCAGTTTTGTGAAATGATGCACAGTCATTTGTGCTTTTAATTATGATCACCAACGCAGTGGCTTGAGATATTTCTCTTGGAGTTTTTGATACTGGTAATTTTTCCCTGATGTCAGGAAAATATAAAAGATTATAGACTTGTATTTATATCCTTCATGTTTTCTCCCACTAGCTTCCTCATGCCGACATCACTAGACAGTGGTTGTGTAATAGCTCTGCATTTACTGTATGTTCTACACAGTCCTTTCATGTGAAAGAATGCTTAAAACTGCTGAGGGATATTTCTTTGTCACTGCTGGATTGTGGCAGCTGCAGAAGTGGAAATGCTTCAGCTGTTCTTCCTCAGTTCAGTTGAGGAGGAGTAAACTGACTTCTTCAGATGAACCTAGAGAAGTTATTTAAGCATACAAAATAATGCTTGAGTATTTCCTCAGCATGCCTCCTCCTTGTCAAGGACAAGAAGGCTGCCAGCTATTCTTCATTTGAAGTGCTGTGGAATCTCAAAGGGGGGGGAAGGAAGCCTGCTGATCAAGAGTCTTGCAGGCTTCATCTGGAGGATAGAACATGAAGGCTGGCAATTTAAAAATGAATGAATGTGAGCATTGTGATTGTGGTTCTTTGCTGAAACACTAATAAACAAGTGATGACAAGAAGCTCGATAGTTCATCTGGATCCTTAGCAGTGAGAGTAATTGTTAAACTGAACTAGCAAGCAAGGACCCCAAAACTGTAGGGTCTTCCATCTTAAAGAAGGGGATGATCATGTCATGATCTTCTTGTTTAGCAACAGTTTAGGGTTAGCTGTGTGGTTGTTTTTTTTTAAAGCTATCTACTTCAAAAAAACAGCTGATCAAAATGAGAGCTGTGGAAGCACAGAATTCTTGAGCATCATCTCGATGCTGCTGATTGGCTTCTTTTGTTGGCAGCTGTGTTGGGGGAATACTGGCAGCAGACTTAATAAGATGTTAATTTCTCAAGGAATGTCTGTGTCTACCTGATCTTTTAATAGGGGAACAGATAACAGAACAGGACTAGGAAGCATATGTTCTTTCTGTCCTGACTTCAAGGCATCACTCCAACCGGCTGAGCTCAAAGTGGAGGCAGTTAGAGCAGGTTGCTCAGGGCATGTTCTGCTTGGTCTTGAAAATATCAAAGATGGAGCCTCCAGCCTCTGTGGGCAAACCTGTTCTAATCCTTGACCTCTGTTACGAATTTTGAAAAAAAAATTGCTTACATGGAGTTGTTCTGTCTTCCATTTTGTGCCTATTGTTTCCATCTCTTGTCTTACTAATGAGATGTCGTCTGTCTCCATCTTCTTTCCTGTCCCCGTCAGGTGTAGTGCATGTGGATTTGGTTACCTGGAGTCTTCTCAAGGCTAAGCAATCCTTGTTCTCTCAGCCACTCTTCATGTGTGAGACGCTCCAACCTGTTGGTAATCTGTGGCCTTTTTCTGTGCACACTGCTGTGTCCCTCCTATAGCGGAGGCCCAGAGCTGATTACAGCACTTGAGATGAGCACAATTCACGTGGAAGGGAAGGCTCACCTTCCTTGCCCTGCTGGCCCTGCTCTTCTTGACAAACTCAGGGTGCTGTTGGCCTTCTTTGCTCCAAAGGCCTCTTACTGTTGCACCGTCAGCTTGTCCACCCTGGCTTCTACTCTGCAAAGCTGCTTTCCAACCTGTTTGTCTCCAGTAGATACTGCTGCATGTGGTTGTTTGTTCCCAAATGCAGGACTTGGCATTTCCCTCTGAATTCTGTGAGATTCTGTTTGCCCCTTTTCTCCAGCCTGTTGAGGTCCCTCTGAGCAGCAGCATATGAGCATATGAGCAGCTTCAAGTTTTATATCACCTGCAGACTGTGAAGGTGCACTCTGAACCACCATGTGGAATCTTGAGTGAAAATGGCAGATTACTCTGGTTGACTTTTTCTTCCTGCTAAAGCAGAAAAGCTTATTTCTACCTTTATACGCTTCATTGGAATTTATTTTTTTAATCATAGCTTTGTATTTTGACAGAAGTATTCAGTGGTGCATGTCAAGCTTTGAGTGTACAACAGCAGAAGTTGCTCAGTGAGAGAGGTACAGACAACATGAGGACAGAAGTAATACAGCTGGAATACCTAGTGCGCTTTCGGTGTATCTGCACAGCAAATTCATGGCAGTTGTTGATCAGTAAGTGACTGAAATGCTCCTCAGGTGGAAGGCTGAAGCTGGCTATAGAAGTCAATGAGCTCTGTGCTAACTCGGTGTGAGTGCTTGTATTTCACACTAAATCAGTCTTCAAACTGGCTGCTGTGACTCACTCAACACGCATTAAATATCCATACCAAGCATTAGTATGTTGCTGAACCATGCACTTCCTGTTTCAACACCTCATGCTTGCATGCCAGCAAACAGGCGTGACGCCTTGTGCTGCTGCTCTGCTGCACTTGGCTCAATGTGTTTCTGGTCAATGAGAAATCTGGTATTGGGACTGCAGGGGGAGTTTAACATTGGAAAGCAGCGAGGGTAGGAGTTGGCTCCTGTGGGATTTGGTCTCTTTTCCACTCCTGTCCACTCCCTGTAAAATACATTTGCAAGTGTGCAGGAGGAAAACACGGTTAAGGCAGTAAGGAGCCATGAACTAGACATGTCATTTTGTTTTTTGCTGGAAACTGTCATGGTAAGAAGAAACTTTCTGTGATAGGAATGGAGCCTTTACTGGATGCTGAGGACTACCCAGTGCCAATTCTCTCTTCCATCTTTCATTTTAGTAGTTGCTCTACTAACCAGCATGATGGTGCACCTTAGAGCCCATAAGCTTAGGGAAGCAGTTGTCACAGGTGGATGTTTTCTAGAAGGGCTCACTGGCAAAATCCATCAATCCTTGTAAGCTTCAGAAGCTGCCTTCATTATGTGTTTGGTCTCCCGTAATGAACAGCCCAGAGATGCACCCTACAGAAGTATTTGCTCATACAGAATGTGAAATATGCTGTATCAATGGCTACTTAATCCAATCTGACATATGTTATTGCCTATTTAAATAAACCAAGGTTTTATTGTCAGGATATCTTTATCATGGTACCCAATAATAGAACTGTTTCTCATCCTATGCTTGGTTCACTTCAGCTTTGATTTTGAGCACTCTGGGTGTTGCCTTGTGTAAGCTGCAGTGAGCACTGAAGTAATACAGGTAATCTTATTGAGTAGACCTTTGGTTGTTCGTGTTTCCTGATACAGGTCTGCTGAGCCAATAATCCTTAATTATACGTAGGTGCAATGCTGTCTCTTCAGCTGGAGTTGGTTATTTTGGGAGCAGGATCCCCAGCCTAAAGGCTCCTGGCTGTGCAAACGTGGAGGAGGACAGTGACAAGTGCTTTTATTTAAAGAGATGATGCTGTGATTAAAATGAACAAATATTTGGAGAATAAAGGAGGATTTAACCAAAGAAAAGGACTTGCTTAGGGTGTGGATCTGCTGCGTGATCTTATCCAGTTGGCTGCTGCTTTAGACAGGGAGGAATGCTTCGTTTCTTCTCCTAAAAGGAGGAGAGCAAAGCGTTCCTTTGAGGTGTGGTTTAAGGTAACGGCTGTAAACCAGTGTTGTGTGAAGTCTGTGCCCGTAGTGTGGCTCGAGGCAGGACTCTTAACATGGCTGTCAACCTTGCATTGGGATGCAAGTCAGTTCTGTCTGACCATACAGCAGCTTTGTAAAGCATTTGGTTGAACTTATTGGAGATCTTACTCCAAAGCTGCTTATTATATTAATGAACACTTACTGATATACATCAGTTTGTATAAGCGGATAATATTTGGGATAATTGCTGCTTTTTAATAAATGTGTAGCAGAGGAACAGTCTAAGATCTTTCACTCTTAACTTTTTACTGTTTTGAAGTAGCAGCTTGAAATATTGTGATGGTTTTTTTTGACACTTTTAACTAAAAAGAACTATTTGGCTTTATACTGCAAAAAAAAAAATTGTTTTTAAATATTTCTAAAAAAAATCCAAATGATCTACAGCTGCATTTAAGGCTTGTAAAATTATTTTTTCTCTTTTGATCCGTATCTCTTTAAGAATTCATATTCACACTTGTACCTAATTCAGCCTAAATCTAGCCATTATTCTGAGCCTCTCATTTTGGATATATGCTGCTTCTCTTTCCTTTTAATTTTCTTTTAGTTTTCTAATTTTGCCTAGAAACAGAAAGAAATATCACTACAACGGATAATAAAGGGATTGATAAGAGCTGTGAATCAGAATAATTCATTCTGTGAATAAGTGATGATATAATTTACATTTTGGATGAGTTGAGTGAGAAATAATGATGCCAATTCAGCTCTAGAATTATCTAAGAGCTGGAGGAAGAAATAAAAAAAAAAAAAATTAAGAATTTCAGTGATTCTGCATAGAAATGCTTATGTGCTGTTGACTCACCTGGGAACTTGCTACAGTTTATTGTACTCTGCTTCATGTTTCAAATGACACCATGTGTAATAATTTTTGTTGTTGATGGTAAGCAAGGTGACGGAATTTGGTATCAAGGAAGCATCTTAAAGCTCAAAGTATTTCCTCACTCTGTTTACCTCCTTCTGATGTTGCTTATTTTCAAACTTTGGGAGGTGATTCTTCTTTTCTCTTCCATGTTCCTGTTCCTCCTCTTTCCCCTTGCATAAAGTAGGACTAAGTTGGCTTTGCTTCTGTGTTTGTTTGCTTTTGTTTGAGATCATTTAATCAGCCTTGCTTTCTTTTCCCTACTTATCTATGGCTAGACTTAATGTCATATACAAGTGCAATACACTGCATTTGAAAAAGCTTATTTATACCACGGAAAATCTTCTGTTGGTTTGACTTAAAGACCTGTAAATTCATACAACTCTCTGGTGCTTTGCAGGTGTTATAAGCTAACACAGTTGAGAGGAAGCACATCTTTTTTCTGACCCTTGAAAGGAGAGCATTGCTCTGTAATGGTTTCCCCCATCTAATCTGGTAGGACTCTTATTTTATTTTTCTTGAATCCTCCCTTTTTTTTGTTCTTCCCACCAGTTACCTAACTTGATGTACCTGAAAAGAGTTTTAAAAATCCGTTGCAAATTCCTTCCTGCCCAAGGCTGGGTTTGCTGGAAAAGATATGCTATGTAGGTATTTCTGTACTTACACAATTCACTCTTTGTGGCCAGAAGTTTTACTTGCTTTCAGCTGGGAGGCATTAGTGTTAAAAGAGGATGATTCATACAGACATCACTAAAGTTGGGATTTATAGCTAAAGTTCTCTGCATGAGTTAGTACTGCTATCAAGCTGGACCTGATTATCTTTCCATCAAATAGAGGGAGGGAATGGATTATTCTTTTTCAAAAGTTTTAAACCTATGTAAAAGATGTTGTCTGTGCTTAGTTTTTTTGTGGAAAAACAAGTTGTTTTGTTTTTAGAAAATAAACCTTAGAGAATCCCTGCTAGCTGGAGGCTAGAGAATGATTAGTGGCTTTCACTCTTTCATTTGGAAGTGCTTCCACGTAATTCTTCCTTCAATTGTGATGACATTTTTGAAGTATCATTTTTGCTGTATAATTTCCAATAGTTGAATGATAGCTGTAATTTAAATAGTTTTTATATGCAATCACTGTGGAATAGAAATTCTCTTTTTAATGTTCTGGTCAGACAGATTGGTTGGTTTTAATTTCTGCTGTTATGTGGAACTCTTCAGGCTTGAATCAGTTCAAGTGAAGAAGGAATTCAGCCTGTAGAATGTGAGTTTGAGGACTGGAGTTCAAAGCCTTGAGACTTGAGGGGGGATAAAGGCTCGTTTTTACTCTAACTTAGATTTTTTTCATATAATCTGTGTCCATGGCTTTCTGGAAATTCTCTGATAAATGCATTTAACACACTTCTTCCTGAAGTACTGAGGGGTGTTTTTGTTTTTTTTGGACAGCTGTGACAAAGTAGAAGGATGTGTTTCAATGATTCTGCTTCCTTAAGGAAATTTTTGTGAGCTGTCAGTGTAATTGATTTCTCCTTCCATCCAGCAGCTTACTGATGAACAGAAATTATTCTTCCTAATAAAGCAGCTCCTAAGTACATTAGTTAATAGGGCCTAAAAATGAGAGCCAGCCCATGCAAAAATCCTGGACTTCTGTGATCTTTTAAGAATAAGGGTAAAAGATGGGGTGGGAGGGGGTGTGACACTGTGCTAGTTAGTATTATAGAATGCTTTTTGTAAATATCGCTTACCAGGAACCCTTGAAAGAAAGAAGCTTTTAACTGGATTGGTAATTGGGCAGAAGAGAGGAAGTAAACATCAAGGTTTAGTAGCCAGCCTTACACAGAATAAGGTTAATATTAGTGTTCTGCTGGAGTCTCTGCTAGAACTGCTGATATTTGACTTGAACAGCTTGGAACAAAAACAAGTACTGAGTTGATTCCATTTCCCTGATGATACAGAGGTAATTACAGCAATTATAGATGCAAACTAAGTGTGAGGCATTGGACGAGAGAGATGGTAGAGGTATTAAAATAAGTGAAATTGAGTGTAGGTAAATGTTTGTTACAGTTGTTTGAGATTGTGCAAGGAAAAACGATTTTATTTGTAAAATAAAAGACTCTGAAATCTTCATTATTGCTTAGTGAGATTTAAGGCTTATAGTGTATGTTCTGGGAACAGTCAGCGAGATCAAGTTAAGTGTTGAGAAAGGGAGGAAAATTGAGAGACTGATTTTTTTTTTTGTAGCGGTAAAAATGCATGGTGTCATTCTTAGAATGACTTTCTTCCTTGGCTCATCTTGAAGAAAGATGTAGTGAAGTTGGAAAGTCCACAGAAAGGGTAAGAATGAGTAGAGATGTGGACATCTTCAAAGAATGGAGAGCATCTTCAGTCTCAAGAGACAGCATGAGGGTCATGGGGATGGTGAATGTGCTTTTCTGTTCCAAAACAACTGAATGGCTTCAAATGAAGCTAGTAAATGATAAAATCAAAACCAACAAGTGTTTTTTCACACAGTGCATGAAACAGTGAAATGCTTCACTGTAGGATGTTGCACTGCTGAAATTCTGCAGGTCAAGAACAGCCAGCAGAGCTCATGGATGATAACCTGTGGTGTTTGTACTATAAAACTCCCACCTCTTGTTCAGCTAGTCTTAAGAGACCATTTGGGATTAGTAAATTCTTCCCTTTTTGAGTGCTGATGCTGTCAGACGAAGAACAGTTACAGAGGGACTTCTGGTCTCACCTGCTGTGGCCACTCGTATCTCCATGTGACACTTGTCAACTATGCCTCCTTCCTTTTTACTGCAACTCTGGGAAAAGTCTGGGAAGCTCTTAGCTATGTCACTCATGTTTAGGTAGCAGAAGACTGCTAGCAGGTTGTGCCCCTCCCTGCTCCCTGTAGCCTTCTTTTCTACAGGTGAAACAAGTCTGCCTCTCTCAGTCTCTTGATTTCACGTCTTCTTGCTGTACTCATCTATATGGAATGGGGAAGGGCCCTGAAAACCAGCCTTAATATTCCAAATGAGTATGCTGGAGTTCTGAGCATAGAGAATAATCATTCCTCTCAAACCTCTGTATTCAGTGTTGCTAATGCAGCCCAGTGTGTGGTAAACTTTCTGTGCTTCAGGAGTCTGTTACTTATTCCAGTCCTGCCTGTCATGCATCAGGACCTCTGCATCATTTTCTTCAGAGGTGGTGCCAGCCAGTTACTCTGCAGCCACTGCTAATCTATGGAACTGTTCTGTGCAAGGTGCAGAGCCCTGGTTTTTGACTTGATTGAATTTCATGAAGCTTTTAGTGCGTTTCTCCAGCTTGTCAGACTTTTTCTTTATATCAGCTCTACCATCCAGCATTACTGAGCACTTTGCCTATTTGTTGTCCTCTGTGAGCCTGTGGATTCTGTCCTATTATGCGGATCACTGGTGAAGACATTTATATGGGAGCTGGTAACAGTCCTTGGGAGTCGGATACTGTAAGTCATCAGGTGGATTTTTAATCACTGGTCATTGTTGTTTGAGCCTGGCTGTCCAGTCAGTCTCCAACCCAGATTATATTCCACTCATTCAGCCTGCATCTCCCTAGTCTGGCTACAAAGAAACTAAAAGACCGTGTTTTCCACCTTCTCTCTTTTGGAAGAGATGCAATAAATGTGCCCTTCTGTAGTCATTGAGGACTTTCTGTGTTTGCCATGATGTTTCAGAGAGGTGGTAGCAGCTTTGCAGTGTCATTTTCTCTTTTCTTTAAGCCTACTTACTGTTCTTTGCATCCAACCCCCCTGCCCTGACCAGTTGTTTGGTACAGCAGCTGAAAGGTTTGGGAGAAAACCTGGCAAGTGGAGACAGTGGCAGCATTTACTGCTGAGGCTTTACTGTCCTTTGTTGCTAGGGCACACTTTCAACTGGATGCTTTTCTTCATGTTCATTATTCTGCTGATCTGTCTGTAAAGCCTTTGTCACTTAAACTGCTTATTAGTGGAACTGCAGCTGAATAAAATGGATGTCTGTTTACCATGATGATAGGGAGTGCTGCATTTCCAGTTGTGACTCAACCTGCTTTTTGTTGTGGCTGGGTTAGTGTAACACCTTTGCAAAGATCATCTTGCCATAGTTATTTTTTTTTTTAATTTCATACATAAAAGGTTCTGTATTTGGGAGAAAGTATGTTTGGAAACCCCAGTGCCTAATGAAAGAGGAGTGACTGACTGTCGTGGAAGCTGTGGGTATGCTTAACAGCCAAAGCATTACAACCTTCTCAAGATGTCATTAAGCTGCTTAGTGGAATTCAAGGTGCTAAAAGTGGCAAAGTCCAGTCTGCTTCTCTGATTCCCACTGATGGCAGTGGAGATCTTGAAGCTTTGATGACTGTAATCATGGAACTTCTGTGAGGGTGAAAATGATACGGTTCCACTCCTGTAAAGACTGAAGATGGTATCTCCTTATGGCATGTGTGTTTTTTAAGTCAGTTTTCTCTGAAGCTATGGAGAAGTTTGGGTTGAGGTAAATCTTTGTGGGCAATCTATTTCTATATTTTTGATTTATGGGTAGAGTACTAAATATGTGCATGTAGGTGCATTAAGAAGAAAATTAAAGAATCTCATTTAAATGTTGTATAGAGGATTGCTTGTTTTGACTTAATGATGTTATTCATATTTCTGCATTGATTCTTTTAAAATCTGATAGTAAATGGTTGAGAAATGTATACAGTCTGCTAACCATCAGGATAAAATATATGCAAGCATTTAATACTTGCTATTTCTCCTTAGTTTCGTTATGCATTTAGAAAATGTCAAGAAAATGGCCTCATTTAGTAAATGAATGGCTTCTTCCAAAGTGTAGGTTGATGGAAATTGTATTCAGTAGTTAATTTCAAATTCAGCCATCGGTATATTTAAAGGTATTTCAAGTGCTATATTAAATCTATTGTTCAACAGTCCTAGCCACTGGTCCTACACGATTTGAAAATCAATCTAATCAGACTGAAACCATTATTTTTAGCCTTAATCAGTCTTGCCCTAGTACCTTATGTACATATATGGGTGAAGGCAAGGCAGTTAATGCTGCAGTGGAGTTCCTAAGTATAAGCTTAAAGCTGCCTCTGCATGTTCTTAGCTCTGTTTTTCATCTGAGTGGAAGGAAGAGAGAACAATTCAGCTGCAGCTCTCAGGATTTTCTTTCCTCCTCTTCTGCTGATTTCGGCTTTAAGACCCGAAGAGTTTTCTCCTAAGATTGTCTCCGGAGCTACAAGTGGTTGTGCTGTCCCAGAACATGCTCTGCCAAAGCTTTCTGGCTTGCTTTGCTCACACTGCAGAGTGAAGTAATGGCTGCAATGAAGAAAACACTTGGATCAGATTATTCAGTTATGTCTGCCTCTCTGTTAGTACTTAGCACCTAGAAGCAGTTGTGTGCAGTTGTCTCCAGCCAAGTGGGCTGTCCTTAATGCTTCAGCAGGAAAATTTGGATCTTGGAAAAACTTACTACCATGATTTTATCCATTGTGTAGGTTGTTGTAACTTCGATCTTTGGAGGAATTGGAATTAAGTTGGACTTGTTTTAGTGCGTGCTTCTCTTGGATGGTGCATCTGCAGCTGTGAAAGTTGATGAGGAAGCGATGCAGAACTGATTTAGTGACACTGAATTCACAAATGCTGCCTGCAAATTTTGGTCCTTTTTGTCTTTTTCTGTGCTTGTGGTGCAAGGCAAGTGTAATGTATTTTTTCCAGCTTCAGTGAGTAGGACAAGTTGGTATTGAGCTTTTTCCAAAATACATTCTGGTCAGCTCTTGCAGCTTTGTTTCAAACTGTTTGATGTTTAGTAGTGTTTTTCTTTTTATTTTCTCTTAAAGTAGTGATTTTAAATCAGGCTAAGCTCTGTAAACCAATTGCCCTGATGAGGGATAGCTGTTTCATCCAAGTTTGATGGTGGAATGGTAGGGGCAGTAAAAGTGTTACGTCTCTGGTAGTCTGTAGCAGCTTGGTTACTCTTTCCTTCCATTTACTTTCAGGATTGGAGTAAATAGTAAACTTACTGATGCAATGCCTGTAACCTTTTGGAGAGTTCTGTGGTTTCAGGCTGCAGGTAACAACAGGACTAGTTGTAAAGATTGAGCAGTTATGCAAGTATGTCCTTTTACCTGTAGTCATTTCCCTTGATATGTTAAATTGTTTAGAAATATATGTATCTACTTCTAGAGGATATAGTAAAATCATTCAGCTCTTAGCCTCTTCCACATCAGATTGTAAAAAATCTTTGATGTGGAGGATGGGGAATGGATAAAACAGGAATCAAAAACCTATTGTACCTTGACACAATATAAATGTGTAAGGATGTCAGCTGAAATTGAAAGTCCAGTTGTTGTAAATGTCATAGGAACACAGAGCGTGCCAGAAACTTGTGTGCGGCGGAGACAGAGCATGGGAAACGGGAAGTGTTACTGCTCTTGTGTGCTGCTAAGAAACTAAGGAGAAGGGAGCTTAAGGGTAAGGCTTTCAGACCAGTATCTTTGGAAATTAACAAAACCATTTTTGATAGTTAAAGGTACCTCAAACCAGTAGTAACTTCTGCAGGTGTTGACTGAAGCATCTCTTCCGTGTGGTGTGGAAAGCTGATGGGCAAAATGCTTGCAGAAAGTAAACCTAGTAAATACAGGTAACTGAAGAAAATGTATTTTTCAATGAATAGTAAGAACAGGAGTGGGGGGAGTGCAAGGAAGGTACTGTCAGTGTTGTCTGGCATTGAGCTGTGGAGTTGGAAACAAGTTTTTCTACTATGAAGCGTGTTCAAAACTGTGTGCCCCTATGCAATGCGTGGTATCTGCAGAGAAGTTCTAAAAGTATTGATTTATTTTTGTGGAAGTCAGAAAGGGAAGCGAGGGCTGAAGATGGACCATGATGTAGGCAAGCAGGCATTAACAAGCCTTTTGTGGTGCTTTATTTCACATAGTTTCAGTTTGAGGGATTGTGGTATTGGGATTTTTTTTAGGAGCGTTACAGGGAAAAACAGTGTTTCATAGTGGTACTTCCCGTGGTAAAGGGTTGTTCTGTCTTCTGGGTCTCTGAGGTGGCAAAAAAGCACTGCATAGATCACTTCAGTGTTTCTGACAGGAGGAAGAGTCCTGTTGTACCTTATCAGGATATTGTTACACTCCCACAGCAAATAAGATCCACCTGTTACAGGTCATGTGAAGTCTTAGGAAGCTCATCTTCCTTACCCTGAGCCCCAGCTGTTTCTCAGTGCATTTCTAACTGTGAATTGCAGTTGTTGTGCTGTGTCATTGTTCCCTAGAGCCTGGGAAGAAATGGACCCTGGGGATACTTTCTTGCATGCAGATGATCAGAAAGAAGAAAATGGATGCAGAGTTGATAAAATGTGATTAGCAATGATGAAACTGGAGGGATTTGTAATCAAACATATACATATGTGCCAAACAGAACTCTGATTTACATTTCCTGGTTTATCTTCAGTCACAAGTCTGATGGTTAGTTAAGTTATGCCTTTCGTCAGTAAAAAGCAATCAGGATTATAGTAAGACCCAAAGGGCTTCTTCAAGATAAGATAGAGATGAGTTATGTGCGCAGCAGTAGAATGTTTAGTTCTAGAGTTTGTGTTACCATTGGAGCTCTGAAGTAACAGAGCAGTTCTAACAGGACTTTGAGTTGCTTGTGCTTGCTGTAATGGAAGCATCACGGTGGGGAGTTGCTGAACGCTGTTCTGTCCAATTCTTTTAGTATCATGAAATTTGACCAGGCTGTGCACTACTTCCATATGTGCTTTTAACTGCTATCAACAGCAGTTTTGATATGAATGTTTTGTAAACACATGGGACAAATAAGAGGACAAGAGACCTCCAAGAACAATCAGTCTTTAAACCAAGGTATGGAATTTTAAAGTAATTGACTGAACTGAGTTGTATGGAGCAGGCTTTTTCACTGAAGGGAAACTTAATTGCATGAAGTTCCTCTTAGCATTATATTCATAGCAGATCTAGTATTGAAAGTGGTCTTAAGTAGTCTTTTGTGCTTAGAAGTAACTAATATATCTATTACATTTCCTGATTAACTATTGATCTATCATCTGTAACTGTTTCAGAAGTCAATATGCATAACGTGGTTTTTTAGAACATAATTTGCAGTTATATTGTGAACTCCTGCTGGAAAGAAATAACCCATCAAAATCCTGTTCTGAAGGGTGATCTCTTTGGTGGTTTAGTTGTAGCTTTCCTTTAAACACACATTTCCTTGCTTTCTGTTTTCACTGGTGCTTGCTACGGTCAAGGCAGGATAAGTGACATAGGTATCAGAAAATCTCCAAGCTTATTTCCTGTCACTATTTTTTGTGATCTTTGAAGTGTGTTAGCAGCATGCTAACAGCTTAAATAAGGGCTTTGAAATGAAAACTCAGGTCATTAACTAAACTTGTCACATTCTGGAACCTGGGTATTCTCCTGACTGCATCAAATCAGTGGCCTCTCTAAGCTCTGGAAGATCTGACTTTATTTAAATACAGAAATCCTAATGACTTTGTATTTCTCATTCAGGTGCCATATGAAACACTGAACAAACGGTTTCGAGCTGCGCAGAAAAACATTGATCGAGAGACAAGTCACGTTACGATGGTCGTGGCAGAGCTGGAGAAGACACTGAGCAGTTGTCCTGCTGTGGATTCTGTTGTTAGTCTTCTAGATGGAGTAGTTGAAAAACTCAGCGTGCTGAAACGAAAGGTAAGAGGTGTTCTACCTGGTTACTGTTTTGTCTTTGCAAAGTTTGTCGAGTGTTTTTCTGCAATGCTGTCTGCTTTGATTTGTTTCTCAAGGTATGCACTGTAAGCAAAGAATATAGAATGCACAGGGAAACCTAAGAATGTACTGAACCTTGCTTCACTGCACTTATGAACAGTGTGATGCTCCATAACTGAATAGAGGAAAAATGGAGAAGTAAAATTCATGTGCTTATAGTCTCGAAAATCAATTTCTCTGCATATAGAGAAGAAACAGCAGTAGAATGAATTTTTGTATCAATTCCTGCTCACTTAACAGAAAGATTTGTGCAGTTGCTTTCATTTATCACTTGAGGATAATAAAGTCTAAGAGGAGTCTGGAAAATACACAAACCCCAGTGGATGTTGTACGCAGTGCTGAGGATTCATAACAGAGGAAAGTGAGAGGTGTTCTGGATTGGTGACTTGAATGTTTCTTGTAGACAGTGAACCAGTGGGTTGGAAAGTTCTTTGGGAGTATTGCAAGAAGCATTTTAAACCAAGTTCAGTGAAGTAACACTTCTAGTTGCTCAACTAGAATGCTTGTCTGAAATGCATCCAGACTTTTGTGCTTACATAGCATATTTCTGAAAAGAATGAGTTATAAACATATGTGGGATAGTGCATCTATGTTTTGGATGGGAATATTACTCATCCTGAAATTCATCAGAAAAATTACTTGACATATATATTGCAGAAGAATGAAAATAGCTCTCTTGGCATTAGAGCAGTGCTTCTCTAAAAATAAACAAATGTTTGTGAAGGCATTTCATTAAGACTTAAATGAAGTAGCAAACAGATATAGATCTTGAGACTATTAAGTGAAGCATCAAAATACTTCAGAGACTTGTAATGTGAAAGCAACACTGTTGTGTTGGTTTGGAGTTTTCTACTTGAGCAGGTTATTTAGGCATTGAAATAACTGAGCTGCCAAACCCTTCATAAATCTAATTATTGTATTTTCATCTTTGGTTTGTGAGACTTAAAGAAGTTTTAAAAGAAGTGGATTTTTTTACTTGCATACAGAAAGAAATTACGGTTTCTAAAAGAGGTGTTAGATTTTTTGCTTGTAGGTCTGTAGTAATGATGTGGAGGAGTAAGTTATTCACTTGCAAAATCTGCTGACTTTGGGAGTGTGTCTGAAGGCATTGTTGAGTGTTTTGGGTCTAAGGCTTCATTGTAATGGCTTGCTTATTTTTAACTGCTTTGAGAGACTGGGAAATCTTGCATCTTCTCAGGAAGGACAATGGGCAAAAAATAAATGGCTGTTAACCAACAGCAAGTCTTCTAAAATAAAGATCCTGCTTCTGCTGAAGACTCCAACTGTCTTCTCTGTAATCCCTGCCAGGAGCAAAAATGATTGTTTTCTTCAGGGCCTTTGGATGCAAGTTGGATCTCTGCTTCTTCCTGTGCTTAGACAAGAATCTGATGAACTGCTGAGATGGCCATAATAGAACTAGATGGATCGTTTACTTAACACCTTCCTCCCTCTTAAAAAGGAGCTTTTCAGCACAGTGGTGGGTTTCTTGACCTCTGAAAATGATCCTGAAGAAGCTTAGGCCTTTGTTTTTCCTCTTTTATCCTTTTTTTTTTTAATATGCTTGTTCTTTCAAGTTTTATTAATGTCCAGCAGGGCAAGTCCAGATAGACTTAAGAGAGTTTTGAAGAATATCTGTAGTGTTTGTCTGCATTAGAAGGATCAGAAGAAGCCAAAACAGCAAGAGCTGTATAAATCCAGGTACAAAACCATATGAAGTGAGCCCTTGGAAATGAGAACAGGTTCAGCCTTTATGCCTGGTTGCCTTGAGTTCTCCTTGTTGTATTCAGAATAATTCTCGTGGTTGTCTTCACATCTGATAATGCTGCAGACTTCTGAGAAGTGAAAGTATGTTTTGGTTTGTTTGTTTATTTGCTGAAAGGGGGGGGGAAACCTCTATCATAAATGAAATACTGATCTCCAGACTATATGTTACAAAATAAAGCTGAATTTAGTAGTATAAAATTCTGCAAGCTGGGTTATTTTTATGAATTACAGCAAAACATCTTGTATAGTGACTGGTGTTTTAGATGGAAGCTTGTAGATGAACAACATTGTAGAAGTGATTAGAATCAACCTGTGCTTCTGCAGCTGAAGGTGTCAGCTGGGGATGATATTGCAGCCTGGGTGCATAACTTGAGTACTTAGAACGGAGCCATGCCAGTGTGGAGCATGATGTAGGCTGCTTAAAATTATCCAGGTTTTTCGGTCTGTGCCTGGATGAGAAAGCTTCATGGTATTTCCTGTTCCTGTAGCCATGCAGGTACTCAGACACAAAGCCAGCAAGCTTAAATTACCACAGGTAACTGCGTTGTTGGTGAGATATCACAGATGGTAAAAGGTAGCAGCTTCCATCTTCTAGTTTTCTTTTACCTTAGCAAGCGTATAAAAGTACTGCAAGCATTCTTGTGTTCTGTTGACAACTGTGGGTCGTGTCTGACATGTGCTGTATATGGAGTCAGCGAGTTTTAAATTACAAATACAACTGTAGTAAAATTGCCTGGTAAAACTTGAAGCATTAGTAGTCGACTATGGAAGTTAAGGCTGAATCAGAACAAGTTTGACCACAATACTCGGTAGTTTTAATAATAAAGTAATTAATAATAAAGTTTCAATTCTTTGAAAGGGTTGATAACTGCAGGACAAGGAGAAATGGTTTTAAGTTGAGGGAGGGAAGATTTAGGTTGGATGTCAGGAGGAAGTTCTTCACTATGAGAGTGGTGAGATGCTGCAACAGCTGCCCAGAGAGGCTGTGGATGCTCTGTCCCTGGAAGTGTTCAAGGCCAGGTTGGATGGGGCCCTGGGCAGCCTGATCTGGTATTAAATGGGGAGGCTGGTGGCCCTGCCTGTGGCAGGGGGGTTGGAGATTCATGATCCTTGAGATCCCTTCCAACTCTGGCCATTCTGTGACTCTGTTATGGGAATACTGCTGTGTCTTTTGCACTAGGCATGCCAATATGTGAATTTAAGTGTTGGAGTAGATTAATTTCTCTTGCAAGGGACATAAATAGAACAAGTCCAAGTGTTGTTCTTCCTTTGGATACATTTATTTTTCCCAATTAAGGCTCCTAACGATAGAGACCTGCTTCCAGAGTGGTAGAAGTAAAATCCATACCACATTGGTAATGCTAATAATACTGGAAAAATTTCTTTAAGACCCTTGGATTAAAGTTGCTAAAAGGCCATATGTTTGTATAATTTTCATTAATGTAGGGACTGATTAAAATGGCTCCAGTACATTAGAAATAATGTGGGTTTACTCTACAGCACTCTTTAGTAGGAGTAATTCAGTAGGACAGCTGCTTGAGGAAGAAGCCATGCACAAGTTGGAGGTGGAAATTCATGAGTTCCAGGTGACTGTGAACCCGCATGAAGGTCTTTGCAGGTTATTAGACAACTTTATGCCAAAATGGATTTTGTTTTATTTCCTCTTAACATTCAGCTAGTAAGAAAAAAACAACTGATTAAATGTGCACGTGCTCATAAGTAACTTATGTCAAAAGTGTCTGTTAATAGTATGCCAGTGTCTCAAAAGTGGACCAACTATGCTGAGACTGATGTGCTGCCATGAGATTTGTCTTTCTAAATGAAATGCTATCTAGAGTAACTACATAAAGAGTAACTATATAAAGAATGCTTATGAACAATTCCTATTTTATTTTTTTAAAAGCCAGTTGAAATTGTATAGCCCTGATTTGTTCCTGTTAACTTCTGCTTTTTAGGCAGTTGAGTCAATCCAGGCTGAAGATGAGAGTGCAAAACTCTGCAAACGTAGGATTGAACACCTGAAAGAACACAGTAGTGACCAGCCAGCTGCTGCAAACATGTGGAAGAAGAAACGTATGGACCGTATGATGGTGGAACACCTCCTACGCTGTGGCTACTACAACACAGCTGTAAAACTAGCAAGACAAAGTGGTATTGAGGTTGGTAACATACACTACAAAATGGTACTAAAGAGGAAGCTAGTAAATACAAACAAGCTGCTTCAGTTCTGTAGCAGCTTTTTCATGAACTAGTGCCTTTGTTACTATTATTTATTGGTATTTCTAGGACTGAGTGTGTTTCCTTACACAGAAATGTAATTTATGTGAAGTATTTAATAAGCTGAAACTGAAGGCAGAACTGGTAGTCACAAATGAAGTGTTCCTAGATAAACGCTTTGACTTTTAAAGGATTTTTTTTCTGGAAATGTCATGCTGAATTTCTTGTCCAAGGCCTGTAGGCTGCTGATTAAGCATGGTAGAGCCTCCCATTTGTCTTTAATGACTTGTGTAGGTGATTGGGCAGGATAGCATATGCTGATTGCTGGAACAACTGTTGTGTTGTATCCTAGTACCTAATGCATGCTGACTTGCACTTTAGAAAATAAATTGACATATGATTGAGGTATTTAAGTAGCCTGTATATAGTCAGCACAGATTTTATGCAGTTCTCTTTATTTCCCCATCTAAAATTCCGTGGTTGTCATTTTCCTTTTCATTTGGTATCTACTTGGTTCTGCTTCTATCTCATAAATGCTTAAGTGTTTGAAATGTGTTGTTTCATAGTAGCCTAGATCTCACACACCTTGGCATAGCTTCTTTATGCTATGATGAATCTGTACTGCTGTCCTCTCATAACCATGTAGACATTAAATCACAGAATCACTCACGTTGGAGAAGATCTTAAAGATCATGGAGTCCAACCACAACCTAACCACACTACCTTAACTCTAACAACTCTCTGCTAAATCATGTCCCTGAGCACCACATCCAAACGATTTTTAAACACATCCAGGGATGGTGACTCAACCACCTCCCTGGGGAGCCCATTCCAGTGCTTAACAGCCCTTTCTGTAAAGAAGTTTTCCCTGATATCCAACCTAAACTTACCCTGGTGCAACTTGAGGCCATTTCCCTTCGTCCTGTCACCAGTGAGAAGAGACCAACCCTACTCTTGCTGTAAGCACTTTTCAGATATTGGAAGAGAGCAGTAAGGTTTCCCCTCAGCCTCCTTTTCCCCAGTCTGAACAGCCCCAGTTCCTTCAGTCTCTCCTTGTAGGGCATATTCTCCAAGCCCTTTTTAAGTCTTGTTGCCCTTCTTTGGACCTGAAAACTGTTTTTAACAAATTGCTGTTCCCTTAAAGTCTTGTTTTGCTAAACTTTAGGTACCATTTACTATTTGCTGCTCAGTGATTCTTGATTTTTAAGTTCTTTTGATGTTCTTAATGCCAGAAGGTATGTAGTTCATCTTAAAATTATTTGTCTGTGGTGATAGTTGCAGAGTTAAGTGGTATTGTGAAGTATATACTTTGCTTCTCCTATGTGATGTAGCTGAGCATCTCAGTGAGCCAGTTGAGGTGAAGAGATTTTAGTAACTGATGTCAAATTAGAACCTGTGGGCCTGTTGTTCCTGGGCTTACCAGTCTGATCCTCTCAGTCTGCATTGATAGTGGTAAAACCCGTTGAAGAAACAAAAAAGAGGTTGAAGGGAAGAGGGGAAGAAATGAGTTACCAGCTGTTAATAGAAAATAATTTTGCTCTTACTTGCTGAAAAATTTGCTGCACTGAATCGTTGAAGCAGAGCAAGAGAGTTGTTCATTCAGGGATGCTGTATTTGCAGCTGGTCAGCAGCACCTCTGGCAGAACTTACTACGAAGAGGAAAAATATGCTTGAATAAGTAATCATAGAATGGTTTGACTTGGAAGGGAGGGGCTTCAAGGTCATTTAGTTTGAATCCCCTGCTGTAGGCAGGGACTCTTCCCACTAGACCAGCTTGCCAAAGCTCCATTCAGACTGGTCTTGAATGCCTCCAGGGACGAGGCATTCACAATAGAATGGCCAGAGGTTGTGAATGTTCAGCTTTGCTTTAGACATGGACATGGAAGTCCTTTATGATAGATTACAAGATAGTGGTATGAGAACTGCACTTGTGAAGCTTCTCAGCTTTTTATTCTACTGAACAGAAGCTTTTGTTTTTGTTTATTTTCAAATAAGCTCATTTAACTGCAGCCTCCAAGCTGAAGTATTTTTATTTACATAATATCCAAGTGTAATGCAACTTAGTTATACATGTGGTGAGCCTATTTCTTCCAGCTTGCTAAAACTATGCACTTGATGCTCCCATTTACTCTGACTGAGGCTATACATCCCTCAGTATCTCAACATTGTATTGATCTTTTACAGTACACTAAATGGCTTTTGCAGCAGTAGGATAATGAGACTTGATAGTTCCACAGAATTTGTGGTGTTTTGAGTTCAGTAACAGACTGCTTTTCTGCTCTTTATTCCTCTCTTGCTGGAAGATGTGGGCACTGAGTCATTCTCTAATGCTTAGTAATGCAACTCTGCTCTGGAGATTACAAAATATCATGATATTTTTCTCTGATCCCCAGTAATCTTTCTGTTTACTGTAGTCTCAACTGTAATTTTGATAAATGTCTCTACCGCTGCAGAGTTCAGGATCACATTTTCTGCTGTAAATCTGGTTATGTCTATTACCTGTTTTTTTTACATACCAAGACAATATGATTACTGCTCAGTAGGCATTACACTCTTAAGTAGGAATCTGGAAAAAGGCCTGCAATGCCTGCATGATTGAGAGCAGCTCTTGTTTTCATTTTTTTAATTTTGCTTTTGTGTTTCTCTCCTTGTGTTTTTTTTATGCTGTTTTTTTTCCTCATGTCTGGGGGGCAATTCTTCCTCAAATCCTGAGCTGTTATAAATGAAGAGCAGGTCCTTTTTTTTTTTTTTTTTTTTTAGCACAGCAACTAGGATCAAAGAATTGTGATTGTTATGACCTTACATTCAGTTTAAGGCCAGTCATGAGTGAGGTGGAACAGAAGTCACAACTGGGTCCAGTACTGCTCAGTGTCATTCATCATGAGGTAGGTGATGGGACAGTGTCCCTAGAAAGTCTGCAGGTGATGAAAGCTAGGATCTGTGGTTGATAAAGCAGAGGGTTGTGCTGCCCTTGCAGGTATCTTGAACAACTGGACAAATGAGCTAACAAAAACCTCATGAGGCTCTGTGAAGGAAGTCCCACACCTAGGAATGTGTAACTCCATGCCACCAGTATGAGCTGTGTGTGACTGGAAGGCAGCTTTGCAGAAAGGGAAGGGGATGATGGGTGGTGAGGCTGCTGGACAAGCTGAACATGACAGGGATGCACCTTTCTGACAGGACCTCCTTAACAGCATTCTGCGTTGCACTGAGATAAGCATTGCCAGCAAGTGGAGGAATGTGATCCATCTCCTCTACTCAACACTCTTTAGACTTGCCTGGTGTTCTTCATCTATTTCTGGGGTCCCTAGCCGATGTACCGGGGAGCGGATCTCTCTGTTCTTGGAGATGTTTAAAACCTGACTGGACTGACATGGTCCTAAGTAACCTGTTCTACTCAGCCCTCCTTTGAGCAAGGGGGTTGGACTGAATTTTGAGAATTACCAACCTTAGCTATTCTTGATTTGTTTTTGTGGTTGCAGACCAAATGGCAAAACATGGTATTTGCTGTTGTTTAAAAGGCTGAGCTTTTTCCATTTCAGTTGCACCTTGGGGATCCTAGATTAAGTATTTTTCAATAGTTGTTAGACCAGTGTTGGGAACAAGTTTCAGCCTGTCTGTTTGAAGTTAATTACGTGGCTTCTGAATGCTAAGAGACCTGCAGAGCTGCTATGGTACTTCATGGGTGGAAACAGCTTAGAAGTCAGTGGCCAAAAACCATTAAATCATTCATATGTTTGCCAGTAGTACATAGCAGACGGTTTGCTTGCAGGTTGACTCACCATAGTGTCTAATTTTAATAATTATTGATGGGCTGAGGCAAATTCTAGTCTGCTTACTAAACTAAATATCTTAACAGGAATTAGATTCTTGAATTCATGACAAGGAAGATAAGCACTTGAAAGTTGTGGTTATAAGCTAGGAAGCAAATGGCTATGAAAAGTGCTGATGTGAAAATCATATGGAAGTTTAAATGCCAGAACTAACTAGCTCAATGTAGAAATAAGTTATAGAGCACAACTTATATAAAGCACAAGGTTATAAAGCATAATACAGGAGCTAAAGCTAGTACTATGTATTCTGTATGGCATGTCTTAAGGGAATCACAGAATGGCCAGGGTTGGAAGGGATCTCAAGGATCATGAATCTCCAACCCCCCTGCCACAGGCAGGGCCACCAACCTCCCCATTTAATACCAGACCAGGCTGCCCATGGCCCCATCCAACCTGGCCTTGAACACCTCCAGGGACGGGGCATCCACAACCTCTCTGGGCAGCTGTTCCAGCACCTCACCACTCTGTAAAGAACTTCCTCCTGACATCCAACCTAAATCTTCCCTCCCTCAACTTAAAACCACTTCCCTTTGTCCTGCTTTTATCTACCCTTTCAAAGAGTTGAACAGCAGTACTGGAAATGGGAATGTATATAAAAACATGAGTCATGTTAAAATAAGAGCTGACAATCAAGGACAAATGTCATGTTTGTGCCAAAGTAAATGTAGGGGGGAGAGGATTCTATTGCACTTTTTTGTTGATGTTTTCTAACTCCCTAATGATGTGAAAAATGGATTGAAGTTACAAGCTAGATGTTAAAGGTGTTTCTTTTATTGCATATAAATGAAGCTCATCAGTATCAGCTTGTTACACTTGATGATGATCTTACTCTGACTCCATTGTGACCTTGCAGTGCAACACCAACATAAAAAAATGTATATTTTCACTTACAAATTCAGATATGCAGTTATCTGGCAGAGTTGTCTTTAAACTTAGTGTTGCCATCCCCTGTTCTACTGTGTTAAATGTTGTTACAGTTCTGTGCCACTAGCTGATCAGCAAATCTTACAGAATGGCCGGGGTTGTAAGGGACCTCAAGGATCATGAATCTCCAACCCCCCTGCCACAGGCAGGGCCACCAACTCCCCATTTAATACCAGATCAGTCTGCCCAGGGCCCCATCCAACCTGGCCTTGAGCACTTCCAGGGACAAGGCATCCACAGCCTCTCTGGGCAGCTGTTCCAGCACCTCACTACTCTCTGTAAAGAACTTCTCCCTGACTTCCAACCTAAATCTTCCCTCCCTCAACTTAAAACCATTTCTCCTTGTCCTGCTGTTGTTTACCCTTGTGAAGAGTTGACTCCCCTCCTGTTTGTAGGCTCCCTTTATGTATTGAAAGGCTGCAGTCAGGTCACCCCGCAGCCTTCTTTTCTCCAGGCTGAACAAGCCCAGCTCCCTCAGTCTGTCTTCACAGGGAGGTGCTCCAGTCCCCTGATCATCTTCGTGGCTCTCCTCTGGACCCTCTCCAGCAGCTCCCTGTCTTTCTTGTACTGGAGGCTCCACGCTTGGACACAGAACTCCAGATGGGGTCTCACAAGAGCCGAGTATAGGGGGACAATCACCTCCCTGTCCCTGCTGGCTGCCCCTCTTCTGATGGAGCCCAGGATATCATTTGCTTTCCGTGCTGCAAGAGCAAACTGCTGGCTCTAATCTAATTCTGGAGGTGTAGTGTCTTAGGAAGTTGGTTGCTGTTTGTAGGGAAGTTTTTGTGGTTAAGTATTCAACCTTTGTTTGTTTGTTGGAGGGTTGTTTTATAAATTTGGTGCTTTTTCTAGTCTCTCTTTAATTAGCTAGGCAGGAAAAAGTTTCCTTATGTTCTGTTTAATATGTAATAACAGCAGTTTTGCCAATATTGTGGAAAACAAATTAGATTCTGAAATTGTCACTCTATGCTGTAAATATTCTTTCTTTGCTTAGTTTATTGTAGCATGATAAATTTTTGTCTTACTGCATGTGTTGGACAAGTTGTGCTATCACTTTTTTCTGAAATAGATGCTTTAAATTCATACTGTGGGTTAGGTCAGGGAGCAAATGAATCAAAAATCTGAGAGGCAGAAGAGCTGCTATACTGTATGGTGTGTGTTGGGGGAGCATTGGCAGTGAAGTTCCAGATGCAGGAGAGCACTTGAGTTGAAATAAATAGTTTTAAAACATTAAGAAAAGTTAACTTGACCTTGCTTTGTAGGTTCTTCATGCCAATCAGTTTTGCAAATTAATGGTCTTAGATGAGTGATTAAGTAGATGCACAGTCCTTCTGAGATACTTAACTAAACATTTGTGTTAATGCCAGTTTGCTTTTTGCTTTCGAGAATTGTTGGAAGAAAATAAAATTCTGTCATTGACTTCCAGAGTTTTATGACTGTTGTGGGCATTGGCCTGTGTTAGAAGGGCTTCTTGACACTTCAAACAGTGCTACACCAGTTAGGAACTGTTCTAAAGAAAAGCATTTTCTTGGAATGGGAATTCAGATCTTAGCTGTTTTGTTTTGTTTTGTTTTTTTTTGTCAATGTGTCCTTCCTCAAGCAGAACTTCTCAGTTTTTGGTCACTGTTAGTCCCTGTAGAATACAAAAGCATAGCAGACACTGGAAAAGCCATTCTGGAAGCACTTATCTTTGAAACTGGTGTGGCAAATATTCCTTTCGCTTGTAGTCAAAATCTAATTCAGAAACATAGCAGTCACTGTCTCAATAAGTTGATCTGCTGTTCTCCCTTCTATATGATTTGGTCCAGTTTTTCCTCTTTTCTATTTCATAGACACAGCTTCAGTTTTAATTATTTGGAAATAACTTTGGACAGATTAATTAACTCTGAATATTTGTAAAGATGCCTGCAGCAAACTCAGGTATTCCATCTAATTTGGTTACGAGGAGTCATGAATTCTTATTTTGATGACCTTTAGAATAAGAGAGATTTATATTCCTCTAGACAAGCTGTACGGCTTTTGACCAAGCGACTGCTCTCTTCATTAAGTAGCCCATATCACATTACCCCTGCCTTCAAGTTAAAGATTCTCTCTTTGCTTTATTAGAGAAAGAAATCCTCAAAACTGTAAAATGGATCTTTGAACTGAAACTTGGGATGACTGCTGAATGACTTCTTTTATGGAGTAAAACCGGATGCCAGATCTGCATCTCATGAAATCTCGCTTTTCCTGAGTAACTTCATCTTCCTACTCACTAAAGAGTCTGGGCCCCAAAAGCCTGAAATGGTCATTTCCACTGCATTTGTACAACTAAAGGAAGTAGGAGTGAAATTTCAATCTGAAAGCTACATAATGCTGACTCGGTGTTCTTGGTGCTTTCCACTGGAATAGGAGGAATATTAGTAATATGATTGCTTCAGTAAGAAATAAATACTTATGGAACCTTAAGTTTGCATAAAGGAGACCATGTGATGTTAAAGCTGAAAGCTGAACTAATGCTTCCTGTAACTGCCACAACACTGTACACTTAGAAATCTTGAAGATGTGGTCCAGGTGTTAGGCAACCACTTGAGTATATATTCATCAAAATAAGTTTATATTCGTAATGCTTCTGTTTTAAACAGGTAAATAAAAATTTGTGATATACTTGCATGTAGCCTTTGCCTTGTTGTTACACAGAATACAGACAGGTTGACTTTCTAATTGCAGGCTGAATGGCAAAAACTAGTTTGTCTGAAGCTATCTGTTGTGTCCTCCTTCTATGATTCCCACACTGGAGAGGTTGGAGGAGGTTGCCTGTAAAGAAGCTGCTGAGCTGGCCAGGCTGTTACCTTAAAGTGCTAAGCTGTACACTTGCAACTCAGGAGCTCCTCTAAATGTTCTTCGTGTAGGCATGGCAACTTCCAGTACATTGATATAATGAACATCTGAGTGTGTTCATCTGAATTTCCAAGTGCTTTAATTCCTGAACAGCCTTACATGTGCAGTTTGTCTCCAGCATCTTTGGGAGTTACAATTATGTAAATATGTAATAGTCAAGATCAATCCAGAATAACAAACTTTCTCATTACAAATCATTTGGCACTTCAAAGCCAACAGCATGAAGTGTGCTGTGATGTTGAGGCTGTGTTTCCAGTTTTCTTTCAGACAAAATGGATTACCTGCTTGTAAATAATATACCTAACAGATATTTTATTTCAAAATCTTAATTGGAAAGGCTAGCAAAATGTCCTGGTAAAACATAGTCATTTGAGATTCTTGGAGTGAAATACTATCTACTGGTAGAATGGAGTTCTCAAGTAGAGACTGTCTAGATGTGTTAGGTTTGCTTTCATTTATGCCTCTGATATTTTTCTTACACATTCTTCTTTCCAGACATTCCTTCAAAATGTAAGTGTTGCTCTACATGCCATGCTTTCTCCTGTTACTCTACTGGGTGACAGGAGTTCATTTTTGTGTGCATTGCTAGGGCAGACTGTTCCTGCTTGGGTGATGGATTGGTCCTCTTTCCTCAACCAGAAGAGGCTACTACAGAAAACAGAGTGGTGAGCAGAAGCTTTTTTCTGCCTTTGGATGTACCTTAAAAGCTCTAAAGGCTTTTCTGCACTAGTCTGGTGTAGACATGACTGTGTGAAGCTTGGTATAATGTACTGCTGGGTAGGGTGCAGCTATTTGCTGAGCTACAGAAGCTGCTGAGACAGGATGAGAGGCTTTGGGAAAACAACTTGCTACAATAACCAGCCTAGCTAGCTGCACTGTGAGGCTCCACCAAAATGACTGATGGGTGTGAGGACAAGTAGGCAAACAAAACAGTTCTTTGTTTGCCTGTGGAGCAGTCAGAAGCAGAATCTGTTTCTTTTGGTCTCTTTACTTCAGTAAGCAGTTGGAGAAGAGGGCAGGTGATTGAAAGATGTAAGGAGCAGGCTTGGGAAGTAGCTTGGTAAGAGAACTGCAAGGTACATGAGTAAAAAATGTAATTTGAGGGACTACTTCATCTAGTGGAGGAAGGCATAAGAAAGAAGCAGTGCATGGAATCAGAAGTTTAAAAAAAAAAAAAGTTTAATTTGAAATAAAATGAACTTGTAAGTTTATTCACTAGAACCAATTGCCAAAAGAAGTAGCACCATTGCTTCATGCCAGACAGTATTCTGACTGTCAGTCACCGAGTTACTGGGGTCCTCTAGAAATAACTGGGTAAAACAAAAGGTCTGAGCTACATAGAGGTCACAGAAGATGCTCTCATGCAAAAGCTCAACTATGTACACCATGGAATACTGTGTTTACTTTGTAGACAAAAACTTCTCTGCTTTGTCTGTTGATGGATCTGTGGTTTGGCTCTCTCTGCTTTTTTTTTTTTTTTTCATACAACTAGCTGGCTTCTGAGTAGGGCATTCCATCATTTACTCTGTTTATTTTCTCTGTAGTGCTGTTAATGTGTAGCATTATAACACTTAATAGTTGCTTAATGAACTTCAGGCAACATTATTTTATGAGCAGAGAGTAAGAAGACCTCTTAATGTTAATTTGTGCTTCTTTTTAACAGATCTTTAACTGTGATGTTGCTGGTTTGTTACTGCCTACTTTTGTTTTGTTTGTTTTTTTTCTGCCTTCTATCTCAATGCGATTTTTTTTTTTTTTTTGTACTCTGAATTCACTATGAAGGATGGATTCTTACAACCTGCAGTATTTCCCTTTTGTTGTGTAGGGGCAAAAGAATGGACCTCTCAGCACTGTGGTATGTTCTAGTCTAGGCTGACACACTGTCATTCGTTCTCCATTGCAGAAAAATGGTAACTTCCTTCTTCCCCAGGGGGTCCTGTTGTCCACCTCTGTAGTGTTTGCATCTGCCTTATTCCTGAGCTGTGTAGTGATAGTGGCAGTGTCAGGGCAGCCCCTGCACTTGCTGTGTATTCATCACAGAGGAAAATCTAACAGATTAGCGTATGAGTACGTAACACTGATGTTACCTTTTGTTTGTAGCTGCTGATTACTGCACTTCTATCTGTTGTATAACTGCTTCTTAAACTCTACTGGAGGTTAGGCTGCATGTTCAAGATAGATAGCTCAATATGTGAGTACTCACTGAAAGCTTAACACAGCTTTTTTTTTTTTTAAACTTGTTCTAGCGTGATCCAAGTGTTTACTGTATTTCATATATAGGCAGTTTAAATGGATGTTTACTATACTACTGAATGCTTAAGTACTTTAGCAAAACCTTTTTTAGTATGAGAATGGTGCTCTTATGCTTGTAGTATCTATAGGAAGTCAATCTCACTAAAACTGTCATACATCCACTTGGCATCAAGCTTGGTTCTTGTTTGGGAATGGACTTAAAAATAGCAAATGACTGACGTGTTAAAAATGATCTGTAGTGAAGTTCAGAATTTTACCTGCTGTGAAACAAACTACCTCTCACACACATTGCTGTCTCTTGGTTATGACTGGAACTTAGAAATAATTTGTAATTTCATCATAAAGTTTTAATTTACTCAGTGAGTGATTACAGATGGATAAACAAGTTCTGACAAAATGGATGAAGGTTTCTGCATCTGTGCTGATCTTTAAATAGGAGGTTGGAGCTTTCTGAAGGTGTCCTGGGGGAGCTCTTACATTGCCATCTATGAAGAGGTCACTTTATAAGTCAGTAAAAGAAAGCTCTTTGGTTGAATTATTGCTGTCTTTGACTGTGATGCAGTTAGCTTGCAGTGAAGTGAATAAAGTTTGCCTGTGTCTTGTAATAAAGGAATTCTGTGCAAATATGTATTGTCAGCAGTTGTGCAAGTCCTACAGAGCAAGAAAGACAAACAAGTTTGGCATTCATTATTCTTAGCAAGACTTTGCTGTATTTATTTCCTACAAGTTTGTGGATTTGCTTTTTCTCCAGTTCACCTCTGAATTCTGTTTCAGCACAGGACCTTACTTACACACTTTGCTTAAACTTAAATCAAAGGTAGTTCACATTTGAATGTGTGGTGGCCGGTTTCTCATTTGCTTTAAAATTTTGTAGTAGAAAAGCTTTGTAGCATACACAGTTGTGTTCAATTTTAAATTGATGTAAAGTCAAAATATCCGTGACTTATAAGCAAATTATCTGATTGCCTTTAGTATGCACCTTTTCATTTCACAGCTGTTCTTCTCACACAATGTTCAGGTTGGTGGTTTTTTTTTTTTCCACAACCATATGAATTCATGAAATTGAGCCCATTTTTCATGTTCCTCTTAGTTTTTATGCCTTCAATTAGTGTTTTGTTGATTATTTTTCATACCAAGGAAAGTCTCCAAGGACTTTTGGAACTCAAACTGGCTTCCTTGCAGGTTTGTCCTGCAGCTGATATAAACTTAATTCTAAACGTTCCACCTAGGAAGAAAAGTTTTCAGTCTTTCCAGTGCAGTTTGGTATCTAACTACTAGTTAGTGTTTGCACCTGGCCCCTCCAGTCAGGGTGGGTGCTGGAGCCTTTTGAAAATGGGGTGCTGCTGCTCAGGTAAGAAACCAAGTTTCTCACTCTTTGCCCAGGATTCTCCTGCAGTCAGCTCCTGCTGGCAGTGATCAGAGCTCAGGATGCCCTCAAAGGAGCAGACATGCATGTACATGCTGGGGATGTTCTTACCCAGAACCCATCTCAGAGAAAGAAAAGAAAGAAGTACATTTATAGGGCTGTGGCTTTTATGTTGGCCAGGAATATAGGTAGTAATCATCATAGTAAAGGAATCCTCATTCTTCACGGTAGTTTGTACCTTAATTATTGAAATTCTGTGCAGTATTATAGGGTTGGTAGCCTTCCTCCCTGTAAGCACTTGCAGCTTAAAAAGTAGTGATGTTTAAAAGCTATATATATGTAAATTGTGCTGAGCACAGGGTGATGGATAGATGTATAAATAAGTCTCTGGTTCCACCTAAGTGTCTTCAGACTTAAGGGGCGATTTTCTGTAATAGGTCTTTTTTTCTGTGAAGTTTGAACTATCGTAATTGAATTGAATAATCATTTTATGATAATGCTTATCCAGTGCTTAAATAGTTACCCTTCTGGTAGCTGGTGAGTAGATGGGAAGTAAGGTTGACTTGGGTCCAGTAGTTATAAGCAGAAACAATAAAATGTAGCTGATAATTCCTTGCTTTCTGTAGAAAGAAGAGGAATGTTCTCCCTCTCTTTGCATAATTGTTAATATGTATGGCCAGAGGGATTTTTTTCTCCTACCTGGATGTAGGTTTGCCATTACTTAGTCCTCCTATCAAAAGTCAAGCATTTCTGAGTTAATTTAGCCAATGTTATCGTGGAGGTGCATGGGAGGCTGGAGGCGTGCTTGTATGTTGTGGTTTGATAACACTGTACAGCACAGGGCTTGTCTATAACTTTGCAGTCAGGGAATAAAATATTGCAATCACTTTTTTACTGTGAAGACTGAAGCTGTGAAGTGAAGAAACACTTGCAGTGTTGCAATAGATGATAGAGACCTTAGAATTGCTTTATAATTTATATGCAAGATGTGAGATAGTAGTTTTCCACAGAGCATAGTGTTGACCTGCACAGAAGACCAGGGCCATTTTAAAGCCATGTAGTCCTCTCATGCTCTGTACTTCTATTTCATTAATCACAGCTGAAGAAATACTCTGTGGAGGCACAACCAAAATAGGAAAGAGTGATCAGATTTAAAAAGTAACAATACCATGTGTAGGATTTTTTTTTTACAAGTGTATTGCCTGATTGAATCTTAGTATTTTTGTTCTGTCAATCTGCTTAATCAAGACTTAAAGCTGTTTGTTATCAAATCCATAAGCTATTTTTTTTCCTCACAAGTGGATTTTTAATGCTTTTTTTATATTGTTCTGTTATTTGCTACCTACTCAGCAGAGAACAAAAACCTTTATTGGTTTAAGTGTAGTTGTAGTTCCAAAGGAAAACCTTTCAATTAAAAATATTCTGTTTTCTGGATTCATACTGTCTATTTAATGGAGACAACTGCCAAGCTTTGACTCCTTTTGGCAAACACAAATCCAATTAACATGTCTGTACCAAATAGAGCCTTTTTTATTTTAAATTTGCAAAAGGATTGTAGGAGTTATTTTCACTTTGAAGTTTTTTCCTTTCTCAGCAGCTGCTACAACTTCTTTCCCTCAAAAATAGTTGAGAAAGAGCTGAAGATTGCTATACTATCATCTCACTGGTAAATGCTTTTAGTTGGGGTTCTCACCAGCCCCTTGACCTATAATGCACATCTTTGAAAAGAGCACCATACTTTTAATGAAGCTAGGAAAAGCTAACAAATGTGAATAAATGTGACAAAACCACCAATTTCTTGGTATATTTCACATATCCAGACCTTTATCGAAGTAGAAGAAAATGCCTTTGTTGTAACTGGATGTAAAAATAAATGCTGCTTACTAAGAGGTTGCACATGACGTAGGCTTGGGAAGATGTATGGGGAATGCTGTTCTAGCTCTAGTCAGTTTTAACAGCTATATGGAAAAATAGGCAAACAAGATAAGGGGTATGGTGGCATTGAATGTCAGATTACTTATGCAGTTGATTTACATGGGCAAGATTATTTCCTTCTAAAAACTTGCCACGTCTTTACTACTGTAGCTCTGACCTCAGTCTTACTTGGATTTGGTAACTCTAGAGTTATATGTTAATTTCACCTATTGATGGTATAATGCTTTTGTTGTCACAGTCATACATTCTGTTAAAATGTAATGCCTGTTGCATATAAAGTTTGTGTACGACTTCAAAAACAAACTGTTAAGTCATGGAGAAAACTCCTGAAGTTTTTGTGCTTAACACTTTTGTGCTTTACGCTGCAATTTAGAAATGCATGCAACATGTCTACGTTTCTTAAATAACCATTCTGACAAACCCAGTCCAATCTGGCCTGCTTTTCCAATAGTAGGAGGCTTCCTGTATTTATAAGGAGAAATTGGCTGATGAAATGCAAGATGTGAATGCGATATGCCTGGCACTATTTCTGTGCTTTTTAACTTTGCCTCGGGAAAGTCGAAGGCTGAATATATTCAGCTGTTCTAACAGCTGAAAATGCCACCTATTTCAGAGAGTGGTTTAGTTCATGCAGCTACTATAACATTTGTCATACTTACCATTTCAGTTGTATGATTTTCTGCATTTTGCTATGAAGTCTGCATAAAAGTGAACTTGTTCCAAACTAGTGTGTTAATGAAACATTTGATACTGGATTGTTGTTTGTGTATTGAGTTATGGTATCTCACAGTGTATTTTCTTTAACAAAGTGTGAACACATGTAACAGCATGATATGTTTATGCAGCTCAGAAATAACTTCTGGTGGTGCCAATTCAGAGTGAATCTTGTTTATATCATTTGGAAACACACTAAATGCTTTTTTAGAAATATATGGGAAAAAATTACTTGCCAGCCTAGGAGATCTTAAATCTTATTGGACTGTGTTAGCCTTTGTTGGTACAAATGTGTAAAGCAGCTTGCAGTGAAGTAGCAGAGGTACATACAACGCTTGCTCCAGACAAACTTGGTACCAGATGCTCCTCTTTCTTTAAACATATCTACTTCTATTATGCCAGTGTCATTATATAGTTCCTCAGTTGCTTAGTCCAATGACATAAGACAAGCATTGTGGAACCAAGTATTCTTGGAAATGTGGATTGCACCCAGCTGATGAGATCTTGTCAATTTCTTTACAAAGCTTCAAGATGTCATCTTTACTCTTTTTTGTAGTTCTGTTGCATAAATAGATTTAGAAGGGTGGTCATTTTACTATCTATCTTAGCACATGGCAGTGCAGTCTTTACAAAATTGTTACTGTATATTTTAAGTAATGTCCTCTAAAGATGTCTCTAGAACAGTCTTTTCTATCCCTGTGCTCCAGTTGGTTAAATGGATTGCTGTGTAAAGTATCAGTATGATTTAACAAGCTGTGCTTTCCTTTTTCTTTGCTCTTTAAGGACTTAGTAAATATTGAGATGTTTTTGACTGCTAAAGAAGTGGAGGAGTCATTGGAAAGACAAGAGACTATGACTTGCTTGGCTTGGTGTCACGATAACAAATCCAGGCTCAGAAAAATGAAGGTATGAAAACAGTGTCAATGTTTTGCCTAAGTAGCGGTTCTCTAAAGTAGTTGGTTATTTGATACGGTCAATTTGGTTTAAATTATAGGTCTTGAATGAAGCTTTGTATAAAAGTAAGGGCAGTAAGTACAAAATTTATTTTTTAAGGTTAAGGTTACTGGTGCTGAACTAGCCCAAGTGAATGCCAAACCTTGATGCAGTATGTAGTAGTGTCTCAGTGCGTGCGAATCTGTGTATAACTCTTTGTATCCTGCTGAGAATGTAGCTCATAGTTCATATATGAAGAATGAGATTGATTCATAAACCAGTGTCTGAGAGAAATATCATATGGATTTGTATTTTTGAAGTGCAATATACATAAATCCAGAACTAAACAGACTTGAGTGAAGAAGCAGCTTTACATGAGGAAAGTATTGAAGAGTTTCTTACAAAAATAAAAGCAAGTCTTATTAAGCAATAAACAGAGTAAGTTATCTTCTAACCATTGAATGCTGTGACCTGAACGTGCAGTATTTTGGTTCCTGTGCAGTTGGTTTAAATTTCCTTGACTCTTAAATTCTACATTTTTAAAACATGTAATAGTCTTTTATAGAGCTTGCAGAAATCTGTTTGATTGTATTAATCACAACCTCTGCCTCCTTCAGAAGTTTTGGTTTTTAAACTAAGCTTTCTTTAACGAAAAATATTTACTTATCCTTAAAGATAAGCAAAGAGTGACATTCTCTGTCACTCAGGCACCAAAATGAGAATGAACCAAAGATGGGACACGAGTAAAATGGCCAATGACTGCTCTAAGGGAAATGATCTTTTTATGGAAACCATTAAAGGAAAACCAGAATTGGTATGTGAACAGTATTGCATAATTTTACTGCCCAGAAAAAAAAAATACATATAATTTTAATATATTAAGTAATGGAAGAAGTTAATGGGCGAATATCTTAAATTTTCATCAGCAATCTTTGCCAAACAACTAAGGAAAAAATCTTCCCTGTCCTCCTCCTTGGAGAGTGGAAGAAAAATTCTGCAAGCCCTACTCAGTCTCTGCAGATCGGGTTTTCCTGGGGGCGAGGGGGAGAGTTTTGGATTTTTTTTCTCTACTACTGAAACACGTTAATGAAATAACTGAGCCCTAGGGTTTGGTATCATTAACAATTAATAAGTTCAATTAATTTTTATAATAGAAACCAACTTAACCAGTATTCTGAATAAGGCCTTTGTGTAGATCTGAAGAAAGAACTTTAATTCTATTTGAGAATTGCAAATCAAGCCAAAATTTTAGCTTACAAACTAAGACTTGAGCACAGAGAAAGGTGTACTTGGAAAATAATTTACTTTCTACTCCTTAAACAAATGTACTTAACAGGACAGAATATATCACTTGTTTTCAAGTGGTTTACATTTCTAATCTTAAAACAAGAAATTGCTGCAATGTGCACAGCAGTCACCCCAGGCAGTTTACTGATAGAAGTTTGGAGTTGCTCAAATTCCTCCTGAAGTCTCTGAGGGGTTTTGGATGGTATTGTACTGATGGACAATAAAAAAAAAAAAAAAACTATTCATTAGAAGTTTTGGGGAGCAGAAAATAGATTTGCCAAACAGAGCAACTCAGGCCAACTCAAAAAATAGTTATTTTTCAAGATTCAGAAGGGACTCTGTTTTTTTTTTTTGTTGTTAGGGTAATAAAATAGATAACTGTATCTCTATATGGAAGTGCAATTGTTTTTTAGGGGGAGAATCTTAATTCTATATATTTTAAGTTTTTTTAATAGTTGATGATGGAATTTGATTTAAAGGGACACTTAACTTCATTAGGCTTCAAATTTTACCTTTTTCCCCAAGCGGGTAAATGCCACTCGGTTTTCTTGTTTGAGATATGTTTCCAGCGTGGCTTTTAGGTGATTGACAACAGCAGTGGGGTAGAAGCATGAAAAAAAGGAGCTGGGGAGAGGACCACAGCAGGTCTAGATCCCATGCTGCTTTCTCTTAAGAGGAGGGCATTTTCAGAATGAGTTCAAAGACATGTTTCTTCCTTGCAGTTTTTTGGGTCAATCTCTCATTTTTTTAAACTGGCTCCAAACTTCTACTGAATCTATTGCTCTTAACTTTAAGATGGTACAGAGAAGCCACCTGCTACTCTTACTTGCATCCTAAATAATGATGATTTCAGTCATCAAGAAAATGTTCACTCCTCCTAAATGCTGAAGTTTGGAAGGAGGCAAATGGAAGAGCTTTTTTGTTTGCTTTTAGGGAATTCTGTGTTGCTGTCTTGTCTGTAGACAGCATTTCAAATTTCTCTGCATGAATACCTAAAAGCAAGCAACCAAGAGTGCATGTAATTAACACTTTTTTGTTGTGCACACATGGTATTTAACATCTGGAGAAGCATGGTTTTGGCACCATCTAAGATCCTGTCTTGTCTTTAATCTCAGAGCTGTCTGGAGTTCAGCCTAAGGATTCAGGAGTTCATTGAACTCATTCGACAGAACAAGAGACTGGATGCTGTGAGGTATGAAAATAGGATGCTTTACAAACATTTCTTACAATGATAGAATGCTTCATCAGCAATGTGACTATTATTGCAATACCTGAAAGCCCCACAGCTGCAAGAATCTTGATAGTGTTATTGTGATCAGGTTTTGGATTTTCCAAAGGTAAGATGTCAGTCCAGATGCAACTTTGAAAATCTGTTGTTGTTATTTAAATTCCTCATCTTTTCACTCCACAGTCAAGGATTACAAAGTTGGTTTTAAAACTAAGCATTCTGGTGGTGTGTAATGAACATACTTATCTTTCAAGATGTATGGGTAGTTTATGGTAGGAACTCATTGCAATTTTGTTACAAAAAATACTAAAAGGTGAAAGAAACATGTCTGAAGCTTCACAATTCATTTGACTGAATTATCTTCTGTTTTGTTATCTGTAATCTTCTTTGTCACATTTAGGCTTTAAGCCAAGTTCGCTTTTTGTACTTGTATTGAATGGATAACTTTATAATTCCTTGTTATGTGATAATAAGTCATGTCTCACTCCCTTCCCCTAGCCCCAGATAAACTCAATATCTATTTTTTCTACTGTTAAACAGTTCAAGAGATCTTTGAGTAGAAAATAAAGCTGCCCAAGGTGGTGTGAATGAGTCAGAGAACTCAAGTTAGGTCTGATCACGGCCTGGCTTCAACCATAAGATGATCTTTCTGGCAGTTTCAGTCCATGAGTTGATTTATGCTTTTTAGTTTTAGTTTTGGTTTAAAGTCGTGAAATAATGCTCCAGGATAATGCAAGGAACCAGTTCTGCTGAAATAAGTGTGAATTTGATAGTGGGACTATAAAATGTGTTGGTAATTCTTACAAGGAGTACTTGTATAAGTTATGAGCAGGAACAGAGCTACTGGAGCTTAGACATGAAGAAGGGGGAGAGGACCTCACAGCAGGTTCTGGTTGTTTTTATCTTTAAGGCTATTTAAACCTAGGGTGAATTGACAAGCTTTATGGCCGGATTTGATGATTCTATAATACATTGCAGTGATAGCTGTTGCACCTTAAGATTTCTGACATGTTTTATGTTGAAGAAGTGGCAAGTATTACTGCCTTTGAAGTTGTACTAGAAATTGAAACCAGCAGGAGGTTTGTGTTTTGTGGAAAAGCTCCTTTTTGGTCTGAGGAGTGCAGAGCTGTAGAAAACATATCAAGTATCATAAGTGTAGACTGAAAGCATTTTTTAGCTCAGTCATCTGCTTTAGATGTAGCAATTCCTCTGCAGGGTGAACCAGATGATTTCTCTTGAATAAATGGATGAGAAATTTGGTCCTTTTTGAATTTAGGAAGAAAAGGAAAAGGCAGCTCAACAATGTTGAGAGGCTAGCCTAATGTTAATACCTACACCAAAATGACTCACCTCTTAGTTTTAAGGGTTGTTTTGGATTTTTATTTCTGGTTTTGTTCAAATCTCCTGTTGGCTTTGAGACAACTCATTTCATTCCAACTTTGCCCTGCTTGCACCTAACTGGTAGTTGTCTTACTTACGACCAAATATGCAGTCTGATAAAACTGCTAAATAATTGTAGCATGTAATTGAGGGCTGGAGAGGCTGTCTTTTAGGTATGTACACATTCTTTGACAGAGCTCTGAGGTCCTAAGGAATTAAGCCAGGTACTTAGGAAAAGGATGAAAAACTGAACTACTTAGTCTGTCTTCTGAAGCCCATTGTGTCTTTTATATGCAGTGAATACTGTGCCTTTGTGCCTTTAGCTTTACTCTCTGCTAATTTTGCTTCTTTGCCAAATGTGCAGTCATGCATCTTTAACAATGAATAGTCCATGCTCAGAAAACTACTTTTTTTGAGCTTCAATTTCCTTATGTAGCTTAGAAAAATGGGGTGGGGGTAGAACTGAAGTAAAGAGATGGCCTAAGAATTGGGACAAAGTAACAAGCTCATTCTGTATTCTGTTATTGTTTCTGGAAGTTTGTTTCCTCCTGGTTCCTTTTCCTTGTCAGATCTAGTAGAATTTGCAAGTTGTTGCCCTCATTTCAGGGCCCAGCACTCTTGACATGGGATAATTTGTACTTTCATGGGCTTTTACTGATTTATGGTTTGTTCTTTTACCTTTGAGGCTTTCTTTGTAAACAGGTATTAAAGCATATTTAAGTCCTTCAAGATTTAACGCTTGCATGTCCTTTCTACATTGGAAACGGGCTTCAATATGTTGTGCTAAAGCATGTAGATTCCATATACCTGCTCAAGTTCAGGGTTGCAATGTGTTTATAGTTGACAGTTATAACTTGCCAGAGATGATAATGCTGCTTTAATTCTATAACTTCTCAGAGAAAAGGACCCACAGACGGCCTTCTCAATTCACTTTTCTAACTTGATAATTTCCAATCATTTTGTACATTAAGTTCAACTTCTCAGTGCTGTCCTTAAGGAATGTGGTTTTAAAAAGTTAACTTTTGGCATTATGTTCTACTTTGCTTCAAAATAAGTGTGTAACAGGGGAAGGTGTAGCATAAATCTTGCTGCAAGCCATTGGAACTTGTGTTTTTATTAGCTTGCTTCTGTTAAGTGCCTGCAGCAGGATTCTTTCAGTATTGTGTCCCTGGTGCAATAAATAGGTCAGGCATCCATTAGAAAGCAGAGAAAGAGGCTGTTTACCAAGTAGTTTCCTGTATGAGTGGAACTCAGAGAACTGACATTTTGTTGAGACGCAGCTGGTGTTTAAATAAGTTTGAAAGCTTTGCTTGCTGCCTGCTGCGAACCTCTAAAGTGCCATACTGCTTTTAGGATGAAACTGATGGGAGCCTTAAAAATATTTATCTTATTAAATGTGTTTGAATTTCTGTAGCTTTTTAAAATAGAAGAAGTACAGACTGACCTTGCTTGAAGGTAGCTTATCAGAGCAGTTTTCAGAGAGCTTGTTTCAAGAATGTACAAAAGCTGTTTTTTCAGTACAGAGAGTAAATCACTTCTGCCTAAGTACATCACAAAGTTCTTAAGCTAACTCATCAGCCTGTATCTCCTACAGTGTCTTCAGATTGCATAAAGCCCATGCCTGCTGCAGTAGCAATGAATGACACTAATTTCCTCTCCCTAACTTCATTCTCAAAAATCTGACAGCGTTCTGCTGCTTTGCTTTCGTGGGGAGTTGTGAATGCACAGTTCTCAGCTAAAAGCTTAACAAAACAGCCTATACACTTCAGACATAAAGGACAAATATAGTAATTAAGAGAATCCAGTGATGTACAAAGAAAATGGCCAGTAATTTTAGTATACTTATCACCAATGAGGGTATATATGCACAGTTTTTTTCCTTCATCTTTATCTCCTGAGGGGTGGGGAAGTGCTGTCTGAACAGTTGCATAAAAATAATAAAACTTTAAATGCTCCAATTATAGATTTTTATAGTAATGATAACAGTCTCTGAGATAAATGCATCCAGGAATGGGTCTGAAAGACTGAGCAGAAAGAATAAATCCCCTTGATAACACACTATGTTCATGTTAAGTTATTGCTTCTTTCTGATAAATGCTTTCATTCAAGTATTCAGGCCTAATAGATTTGTACATGTACATATTGTAGTTTAAATGCTTTCCCAAAAACATTGTGCCCTCATACAGACTGTAAATCAAGTCTTCACTGATATCCCTTCCTTTTTGGATTTGCCAAGCATACTGTTTGCATACATACTTCCTCAGCCTGAAGGAACAGCTATTTCAAACAGAAGGTGTTTACAGAATTTACAGAATCACTCTGGCATCTGAGAAAGGAGGATTCAGTGATTTCAGTGATGGCCCACACACAATGATGAAAAAAACCACTGTTCTAACTATACTGACCATTATATGCTAATGTAGTAAAAACATTGGAAGTAAGCATTGTAACATTTGTTGGTGTTCATACGTACCTCCAGGAGTTTTACATTTGGAAAAGATGGAGAGAATGGAAATAGCAGAATAGAAAGGGAAGGGTTAAGTAATGGCAATGACAGGAGCAAGTAAAGTGATACTTAAATGTTTTGCATTCACAAATTCTCATAGTTTTGCCTTTTGCTTCCCAATGTCAACCAAAAAAAAAAAAAGCCATGAATTAATGAAATTGCTTCTTTCTAAAGCATATCTTCATTCTTACTGTGGCTTGCTGCTGCACAGTAGGTGAGGTTCAGACATTCTGACAGCATCTCAAGCTTCATGGGAAGACTTCCTTGTTTTTATAAGGGACATGGCAGAGATAATCAGAAGATAAAAACAAACACAATCTAACTTAGGAAAACCTAATTCTTTCTGGTAGAACTCAAAATGGGTACCATATTGTCAGTTGTTCAGTACTTCTCAAGTCATTTAAGTGCTGGCTTGGTTAGGACTTCTCACCTGAAAGGCGAGCATATGCTGGTTTTATGTATGTATACACAAAATTTATTCTAGATATTCTTGAACATATGCATTAAGTGTGGCCAGTATTGTTGTGTTGCAGCTTCAGGTCTTCCTATAAGCAAGAGGAATATAAGAATAAGTTGTTGATGCTTGACAGGAAGTAGGGTCTCAAATCTAAAGATTTGTTGCAAAACTGAATTACTGCTCCTGTTTTGACATCACGGAACACAAGTGCAGAGTGATCAGATCATTTTAAGATTTTTTTTTCTTCCTCTCCCTTGTTTGTGTGCACAATAATCCTGTTTGACTGGTAGGTCTGAATTTTTGCTTTGTCTGAGCTTTCTTTTAAACAGCTATTGCTTTCATGTGCATGCTACACAAACACTTGAGCTTTCTTCCAGCATTTTCAGGCTGCTTAGGCTCTGCTCTCAGGACACGAATTTTGTACTTTTCCTATTGTACCAGTTATCACCTGGGGAACAATATTTACATTCCTGAGTTGCTCACCCAAAATAGGAAGCTGAGTGGAAACACTCTGTCCTGCATAACTTCCACTGCTTCCTGGCTTGGGTGGGAGAGGAAGTAGGAGCACTGAAGCACTGCTGAAGAGACTGTTCTCATGGTATTATTGGTACCTAAGCACAGTTAGCAGAACGCAGAATTAGAAAAAAATTAAATCTCTATCTCTCCTGTGGGGGTGGAGCAGTTTGGACAATTGAGGAATACTCTATGCTTTTAAAATCGTTTGTACTTTCAGAAGAAGACTTCTAAAAGATCTCTAGAAAGGTTAAAAAGAGCACTCGTGGTAGTTGAGAGAGAACTTTTTATCTTCACTGTAACACAAGTTATGGAGAAAATGAAGCGCAGAGAAAACTTTTCTACATTTTAGCAATGCCTGAAATTCAATACAGAGCTGATTCTATATTCAGTCTACTATGCAACACTGTAATTAGGGACTTTGGCAGAAATGCTGAACTAACATGGTTACATGAGAAGTTTCATACAGGGTTTTAAAGCGGTCAGATATCCCTGTCTGATTATTCTCTAGTTTCTCAGCATTTTGTGCATGTCTTAAAATTTGTCTTTACTTTAAAGATGTTCATGGTAACTCTGTTACTTCTTTCTATTTAAATTTTCAGCCTTACGCATCTCTTTTCTGTATGAATTTGTAGTAGTTATACTTTTTTCATGGTGTTTAAAAAGCTGCTGGTAGCAGGGCGGGTTTTATTGCATTACCCTGCAATTTCTAGTAGTCTGTACAGAAACTGACACTGCCTTCCTGCCTATACCAAATAATCACTTAGGCAAAGTAAATGTTCTCAAATGTCAATGAAAACAGGATAGAATTTTAAATGCTTTGATTTTTAGTGGTTCCTAACACCACATTTACCACGTTATTGGACCACATTCCTTTCTTACAAGTGTATGCAAAAGAGCAACACATTGAGCTTGTGTAAATGGAGACATTTCTTCCACCAGTCTTGGATCTGTCATGCTGGGTGTAGGTGAGGTAAGATTACATGCTCTGGTAGAAGGTTTGGTTTCTAAGTATTTGCGGTACAAAATTCCTAGTGTTTGAAGTTGTTCTTGTATCCTTATATGTAGGACTGTAAGTCCTTTAAGTACACCACCTTCTTGATTGTGTATTGAGAACAGAATTTAGTTTTTCTCTGAAGCCTAACATAACATGAGTTTACTTGATGGAGAAACAACTGTATGTGAAAGGTCTAAATTATCTATTTCAGACATGCAAGGAAGCATTTCAGCCAGGCTGAGGGAAGCCAGCTGGATGAGGTTCGACAAGTGATGGGGATGTTGGCTTTTCCTTCAGACACTCATATCTCCCCCTATAAGGTCAGTAATGTTATGCTTGAAATTCAGTGATACAGTGGGATAATAAAACAAGCTTGTAATTTGTTTTTCGGTAAAACAGAATGCAATGATGATCCATAGAAACTATTTTTTTCCTACTTCTACTTTTTAAAAAATCCATTTACTATAGTCCTTAATTTTAATACCAGTCCTTGCCTATAGATAATAGTGGTAGTGGAAGGTAGGCAATAGTTGAGGGGGCACAACAAGGCAAGAAACCTGCGAAATGACATTGCCACATATCAGCATGGCAGTATAAGCACGTTTTTAAACCACTGGTGCTAAGATCAACATAGATGGACTGAAAGACTGGATGTAAGGCAACATGAAATACTTAAATATACTATTAAAACTTTCAAACAAGTTCTCAGGCCAGTTTGATTTTTCTGGATGGGGGAATTCCACAGCACAGGTGATAACAACAGAAGGTTATGGTGGAGTCCATCCTTCTTCCTTCTGTCTTTCCTTGCTTAAGAAGTAAAATGAGGGGAGAGAGAGAGAGCCAAAGTAGTGCAGGATAAAGCATAAGGGCTGATGTCTGCATCGTGACAATATCACTGCACATGTAGTTTTGAATTTCTCACTACTACTACAGTACTGTTGTCTTTAAATTACTTTCTTTTAAATCCTGGTTAATAAATGAAATATATTAAAATATTTTCTTCTATTTGCTTTAAACTGTAGCGTGTGCAGTTTGACAATATTGAGCTTATTTCTGAGAGTGATCAGCACTGCTATTTCTCAAAAAATGTGGGTTATGGGTAGGAAGGGAGAGGTGCGAGCAGAAGGAGGGATTTACCTGTGTATATGGAATGTAACAAGTATGTTTTCAGTGTCTTCTTGTCCTGCATGACTCTTCATGGTGTGGCTTTAGAGTTCATAATACTGACTTCTATGTGTTTGGTTCCTGGTTATCTTAAATCCTTTTTAAGTGAATGCCATATTATGTACTTAGACCTGTTTTTTTGTAACCTGGAGCATTGCACTGTATAAGAAATATGTCCTCGAATAGATGGCATTCTCTAACCTGAAGTTGTGCCAGCTCTTCAAATTTAATTTCTTGTTCAAGTAATTGGAAGTTCTATAAACAGTACAAATTACAAAGATGTATTGGTAGAATTAGTCTGACTTAAAGTAAAATGCTTCTAACTTTTCAACAGATGTCTGCTAAGTTGGATGTTACCAGTTCAGAGGCTTTAAAGCAAATGTCCACATACTAATGTTGCTTCCTAAATAGACTGGCATTCTAGAGTACCAAACAAACAAAAATCCTTACGAAGATTTACAAACTTTATTAGAACATTTGATAGATGTGGATAGAGCAAGGAAGAGTGTAGGGACAACACTTACTGCAGATCACTTAATTGAACCTCTGGATAGATGTCTTTTATTAAAAACTAAAGCACGTTCTTTGAACTAAGATCTCATGTTTTCAGAAACTCATGTGCACAAATGTAATGAAAAGATTGGAGACTGAATATCATCAGGCCAGCTATTTTATGTGGTGCTTTAAATAAAGTTTTGCTAACGTAGTGTTGAGGTCCTTTCTAAACAAGTACATTCTTACTGTGTGCTAGCATGTATACTTTTACTTTGTAATGGATTCAGTCTAGTGACTTTTTACCACTCTCAGGCTCCCCTCCAGGACAACTAGATTAAAAACAACTTATAGTTGTGTTGTTGTTTTTAACAGGATCTCTTGGACCCCGCTCGATGGAGAATGCTGATACAGCAGTTTAGATATGATAACTACAGACTACATCAGCTGGGAAACAATTCTGTTTTTACTATAACACTCCAGGCAGGCCTTTCAGCTATAAAAACACCGTATCCTTCAATGCAGATACTGCTATTGAGCACAGTGTTTTTTCTATGAATGCTGTTCAGAGAGTGCAAAAAAAAAATTGACATTTACTTATTCTTTGTTTCTACATTGTTTTCATACTGGGTCATCCTTTCCATGCATCGTAGGATAATATATTTGCAAAAGTTGGAGAGCTGGATGAGAGCCACAGTTTTTTTTTTTTAACTACTTGAGAGTTTATCCTGCTTGTTTTTATATGAGTATAAAATATATCATGAATCTTCAGAAGATTGGTTGTTTGCTGTGCAGTGTAGACTTTAAGAACGGCTGATGCTGCTGACGTGCTCTAGAGGAAAAATATTACCTATAGAGTGTGCTAGGTGCATGTTATTCAGTGCTGTTCCCTCTTGAAAGCAAACACTTGATTTTCATATGCACACATCAAGCTTGAATAGTTGCATGCAGTGTATAACCTAGTCTAAACTTGCACAGACTACTGTATTTCTGATGTGTATTAACTGATTCCTATTGCGTCTGTTGGTTGTACCTTAACTTGTTAAATAGACAGTGCTATAAAGAGGATGGGAGTTCAAAAAACCCAGACTGCCCTGTGTGTAGCAAATCCCTGAACAAGCTGGCTCAGCCTCTGCCTATGGCACACTGTGCCAACTCCCGACTAGTCTGCAAGATTTCGGGGGATGTAATGAATGAAAATAATCCTCCCATGATGTTACCAAATGGATATGTCTATGGATACAATGTAAGTGTTGAAATCATTGCCTTACTGATGTCTGAAATAGCAGTGGTCACGGTAACTTCCTCTATCAAAATAAGAGCTTGTAAACTCAGAAAGCTGGGTGCATCGTCTCTATTAGTGGGGTGGAGGGGGAGGGGAACAACTCTTTTACAGAAATTCTTAAGGATTGCTGTGATAAAGTTGTTTTTTAAAGGAACTAATGTGTGGTGAACGTGGAAGTTGATAGCGTGAAATCAAATGGCACTGAAAATTTTCTCCTCTGGAGTGTAATAATATAGAGCAAGTACCATGTGGGCAAAGATGTTTTCACCTCAGTGTACCTTAAAAAAGAAGGAATTATTTACTAAGCAGTTAAGAATGCTCTGAGTTATGAATGCTTTGAGATACTGTTGTGAATATTATCTTTTGATTTCGTTCTTTTCCAGTCTCTGCTTTCTATTCGTCAAGATGACAAAGTAATTTGCCCAAGAACCAAAGAAGTCTTCAACTTCTCACAAGCTGAGAAAGTCTACATCATGTAGGTCCGTAAAAACAAGACGAAGTGCCGCTGGAATTTTGACACAGTGTACGTTGGCATTCCCTGTAAAGGGGGGGGGCCTTAATGTGTGGCAAAGAAGCAAAACCTGCCACCTTGGTGATCAGACCTGTCGGTGGCATTATTGTTTCTTGCGACCAAAGATCAATGAGCAACAATAAACACTCTTTAAACAAAAGAAAAGAGGAATTATGACTTAAGTTTGTACTTGAATAAAAACAAAAAGAAGCTTTGATTGTCAAGGTTTTGTAACATAAGGTCAAAAATTGGACTCTTCTCAAAAGTACTTTCATCTTTTAAAGGATAACTCTTTAAAGATGGACACTTGCACTGGGGGAGAAGTTGCAACAGATTGGAACCTAAATCCATGATTCTTCCCTCTTCTTCACAATTGTCCAAGACCCTTTTGTTATGAAAGATTTCAGTACTACAAATACTCTCCTTTAAGCTCCTCTTTGCCTTCTTTATGATCCTCTCGTGAAGTAATCCTGAACATGAATCATGTAACTTATTTCCATGGGAAAATATTGTCGTTGTTGACATGAGACTGGCTTCTCTGGAGGATCAACTAGGGACTGGTTTGAAGGAGTATAAAGTCTTTTTCCAAACCCAAATATTTTAAGGAGGTTGCATAAATATTGAGAGAAACTGAGAACATTTCAGGCAAAATTTGATGCTTGTTTAAATGTTCTTTTTCCAGTCTACCATAGTGTTAAAGTCCTTCTAAAGTTATTAGTTATGTGCATAGGGTTCAATATGAAATCATTAGTGCTACTGCCTTATTTCTTGCTTTGAGAATGTACTCACATGAAAATGAGCTGGTATTCTTAAGTGTTGGGCAAAGTTTCTGAAGATGCCTTGCAGGATAATTACATAATTTTAGGGCCTAAATAGTATTCATTACTGAAACTAATAGTTCAATTTTAATGACTACAGAACACATCCTTACGACTTTTGAAAAGAATTAAACCATTGTAGTTTAAACAAAACCATATTGTAGAGGTTTGTATTTAGCGCTTATTTTTGCATGTTGATGTTGATTAGCTAATAAAAGATTGTAAATGTAAAACATGTTAATAAAAACTGTTTTCCATTTCTTGATTATATAAAATAAGAAAGTTCCTTCCTATTTAAATGGTATTAAAAAAAAAAACCAACACAAAAACCGACCTCTTATGAGAGGGTCACATAAGGAGTGCAGCTTCCATGTGTCCTTTAGTATTATGCAAGGTAAAATCATCTGTGTTGTTTTCTCAGGCTCTAAATTAAGAACATCTCAGTCAAACACATATTCTTGGCTTAAACTTTTCACATGTGAACCATACACTGCTATGTTCCTGTCAGTTCTGTCACTTCCTACAGGACTTGCAAAATCACAACTTTATAGGCTACAAGATTATATGCATCTCTGCCACTATCAGTTCAGTGAGATCTCCTATGAGGTATGTCTTCAAAGGTTCCATTTTCAATAAACATACATTATTGATGCTTCTGAACTGGTGGATCTGGAGTGCTGCAGAGCTGTCAGCTTGGCAGAGACCAGTTTTTCCTGTGCTCCCTGCTGGAAGTGTCTGCTTCCCTCAGCATTTTCTGAAGTAGCAGATATAGGTGACTCCTACTTAGATGGAGACAGATAATGAGAGCTGGCATCAGTAACTGGAGTAATTGGCTATCAAAGTGATTTATTTTTTCCTTCCTGATAAATGCAAGATTAGGAGCATCAGCTCAAGCTTGCCCTGGGGAAAGCATTGCTAAAATCCAAGTGCAACAGCATCTGTTTTTGTTTCGTTGACTCTACACATTCTACATGTTCTCACAGCAGGAGAAGGGCAAGGAGAATTTTTAAGAGTGGCAACCTCTCCCTACTTCATAGAAAGGCAGGGAGGGAAGGGATGTGTGTGTGGTTTGGGGGTTTTTTGTGTGTGTGTTTTTTTTTTTTTGTTTTGTTATGTTTTTTTTTTTTTTTTTTTTAGTTTTCATATGTATTTGTTGGGTTTTCTTGATCAGTTCTGCAGAAGTGAATGGTAACCAGCAAACAGCAGCAGGTCATGGAAATTGTTGCTTTTGCTTCTTTAAGTACCAGTTAGAGCTGCGGCTTCCTGAGATTTCAGCCCTTTTTCCTTTCTGTGGCCTAAGGGGAGTGGTGGAAATCCATGCTCCCTGAGAACTAGCTGGGGGAGTGAGGGGAGGAGAGCTGCTGTCCTGCAACAGGAGGGCCTCTGCTTAAGAAAAATCATTTTAGCACCCAGATGCCAACCTGCATCCTTGATGGTTTGCTAGAAAGCACACTCCAGAGGTCCAAAAGCAGCTCTCTATTAGCTGTGAGTGCTTTCACTGGATGCCCGCAGTCAAACCACCTATTTGGACTGCAGTGAGCCCTGTTTGTTCCAGGCAGCTGCTGCCTCCTGGCTCACCCCTGCGGGCAGCGTCCAGTGTGGGCTCTGCAGGGTGCCTTTCATTCTCAGCCTTACTCCAGCATGACTTCAAAACCCAGCTTTGTGGGGGCCAGAAATGGCTGTAGGCAAAGATTGCTGCTGGGATTTCTGGTCTCTATTCCCTGACTGCTCTGCCTGGAGTCCAGAATCCAGCAGACGTATCAATTTGTAGCTCCTATCTCAGGCACCTTCAGGCATTAAACCAAGAGCAGCACATGACTCACAGCAGGTATGAACTTGCTGCCTGTAAACAGTATTTTAATAGCTTCATACTCTGCTGTTCTGCATCTTGATTTTGTGTCAGCAGAGGGGGTGGCCTGTGTATGCCTGGTTTCTTAATCTCTCCAACTATAAGTACGGTTGGATGTTTCCTGCCAACATCCTACAACATGACTGCATTTATTCCTGCTTCTGTGTGCAGTGGGAAGATAATTATGGAAGAACAGTTTATGTAACACTGAAAGTGAGGTTAGAGATGCTTCCCTCCATAGTTGGAAGTTTGGGTGCAGGTTATGCTTAACACTGATCTGAGGTACTTGTGGAAAAACCTCAGCTTGAGATCTAATCCTGATTTTAGTCTGAACTCAAGTTTTGCAACTCGGCAAAGAGAAGTTCTTCATTTCAGTGAAATTATTCCTTAGCTTATTGCTAGCTGGCAATAATAATTTCACTGAGGAGCCTTGGGTTTGAAATAACATGTCAGACCGCACTGCAAAATCTTGCAATTTGACCTTACTAAAGTGTCTGGAGATGTGCACCCTAAGCCAGAGAAAATCAGCTGCAGGATAATTAGCGCCACAGAAAGAACAATAGGAAACAGCACAAGAAATGGAAAAGGCTGATGAATGAGAAGAGCTGTTTGTTTGACTTACTAAAAATGAGAACAAGGTGTCAGGGTGGAGTTGAGAATGACTCAAAGCCATTCATCTTTCACAGAGATGAAAATAACCACATTTGAAATAACCATTTTGAAAGCGGAGAAGAAAAAAATAACATGAAATTACTGCATCACTGGGGTGGGATTCCAGATTGATCTATAGAACAGCACCCGGCACCCATCTTCTTGCTCCTCCATGGGGTGAGGTGGAGAGGGAGATGTGCTAAGGCACACTGAAATAATTCAGCAATGCGGAAATGAAAAAGTGCGTGCAAATTTTAGAAATCAAATAATCTTTCACCTGGAATTTTTAATTGATGAGTTCTAGGAAGAAAAAGCTGATAGAGTATCTGCCCTGGGTATGTGTTTGTAGAGCAGTTATCAGAATAACTGGTAAATGGGATAAATGGTAAATGGAATAACTGGGAAATGGTTTTAAGTTGAGGGAGGGAAGATTTAGGTTGGATGTAAGGGGGAAATTCTTTACAGAGAGAGTGGTGAGGTGCTGGAACAGCTGCCCAGAGAGGCTGTGGATGCCTTGTCCTGAAAGATGTTCAAGGCCAGGTTGGATGGGGCCCTGGGCAGCCTGGTCTGGTATTAAATGGGGAATTGGTGGCCCTGCATGTGGCAGAGGGTTGGAGATTCATGATCCTTGAGGTCCCTTCCAACCCTGGCCATTCTGTGATTCTGTAATTCTGTAATAATAACATGATGAGGGGAATAGAGGGAAAGAAAAGCTGGTGCTGCCTAGATATTCTCAAACATATTGCACTGGAGAACGCAGTTGGTGGACAGCTGAGTGAAGGGGATGTGTTTACTGAGGATACATCTGTCACACTGCTGTGACTGTTGATGTTATGAGTCTTCTCAAAATGCAGCTGTACTGCAGTATCACGTGTTGCTGCCATTAGCTAGTATCTGGAGGAGGGATTAGAAATGCCATGAAGATCTGGCTAAGAGAGAGGCCAAAAGGCAATGTGAGGGGCATGATAACTGCTGAGGTTCCTAAGGTCCTGTCGTGGAACCGATGCTAGTGGTCATTACTGGCGTCACACAAAAAAGTAGGAATGTAACAAAAACAGTTTCAGTGAGATTATTACACGGGAAGGAAAGGAGACAACATGGAGGAGCTGACCACTGAACTTGGGATGGTTTCAGTGCTGGAGTTCATTCAGCTGTTGATTAGGACCTTGCTTGGGAAAGTCTTCATTAAGCATTGTGGTCACAGAGGGCTTTTAGTCTCCAGTGTGTTGCATCCTTGACGTAGAAACACAGCCCTAAGGTGGAGTTACCACCAGGATGAAGGAGGGGAGCAGTGAGAGGACCTGGTGATGCTTTCCTGGAGCTCAGAGCAGTCCTGCATGCTCCCGTTGGCATCCCTTGTACTACAGCTGGTCAGCAGCGTCAACCAGAAGCACATCCCTTGCTCAGCTGGCTCCATGTAAGACATTTCCTTCATTGCCAAATTAATGCACAAAAACAAGGCTGGTTATGTGGGGGTAACACCTCAGGGCTGTGCCTGTTCCTTTGGCCCTATTTCCTGTCCCATGAGACAAAATCTTGCACTGTGTATTTCTGAAGGACATCTCCCCTGCTGAGGAGCAGGTTTTCCCAGGGCACTCCTCTGAGTTCCCAGCCGGGACCTTCTCCTGATGGAGCTGGAAGGAACAATGAGGAGAGAAAGATGATAAAGCCTATTCAATCCAGGACAAAAGGATTGTCAATTAACTTAAATATTTTGTTCCCCACCCACAGATATTAAGCAGGATGATACAGACAAACCCCAAAAGGAAATAAACAGATAAACAGCAGACAATTTCCTTTTCCTCCTTTCATAGCCAGAAGCACCATCAGAGTCCAGGTCTGACTTCCACCTAGAAAATGAAGGATTTGGGCCATTTCTCTGGATGGCTGCTGGGGTGAAGGAAGGTGCAGTGTTATCTCAGGCCATCTCTGTTGGTTGCTGTTTTACCTCAGTTCTGCACAAAGGGATGAACAGCAGCTCTGGTCCTGGTGATCCACTGGATGGTTTCCTAATTCTTACAGTGCTATGAGAGGAGCTGGGAGCCTCCAGGCTCTGTAAGTGGGCCCTCAGAGCATTTGGAATTTAATCATCTCTGAGTATGACTCAACTGTGCGCATGTAAACTGGGACACGTCCAGCTCCAGGATAAATGGCCCTGGGACAACTGAGTGCCCTCAGGGTGTGGTCTCTCCTGTGAGGTGGTCATACAGTGAAGAATGTAAGGGAACTGATATCACTGATGGGATTTTGGGGGAAATAAATGAATTTACAACAAATTCTTATCTATCTTCTGGAACTACGGACACATTCATAGCAGGAATAGCCAAGGCTGCTGCTTCAGGATGCACTGCATAACCAAGTCACCAGCTGGTTCTGGCCTTGCCACTTCTGTTTTGTGGACAAAACCTTCTCCATAACTCAGTGCCTTGTAACACAGCCAGGAGCCATATTTCTGCAGTCTCCTGATATCAAATGACCTCTCTCCAGCTATTTACAATCCAGAACTGTGATTAGCTGGAGCACATCTGTCAGAAAAACTTCATCAGGAGACCAAGAATGTGCTTTCTCACTGCTAAAATATGTGCTTCATTTCCAGTTTGAATTCATCATTTGTTTGTTGTGGGTTGGGTTTTTTTTTTTCAATGCCATTCTAAAGATTGTTTCATGTGCTATATCTTGCCCTGAAGATCTTCTCAATTTATGAAAAATCACCTCTCAACTTTGTTTCAGAAAATCAAAACTGATTCAAATCTTTAAAGACATTTTGTCTGGCGGCTCTGGCAGCTCCCAGCACTGCAGATAGGGCAGGAGCATTGCATAAGAACTGGAGCTGCTTTAACCCACCTGCACCCACCGCGGCATTCCAGCATCTGGGGGCTGACTGCAGTTCTCCATTGGTGCCTTCCAAGAAAGAACCACTGCTCTGCCAAGTCCAGCTACTTCCCTGTTAACAGAGAGGACAGCAAACATCAGTTTTTTTCATTAGATTTTTGGTACAAACAAGCTTTTTTCTTCATCTTCTTTTTTAAACAAGACCAAATGTCTCCTGTGCTGTTGTTGTTGGCTTAAGGGGCATTGTGTTTTTTCCTTCTTTTTCAGGTAGAGGGCAAAATGTGCCACTACAAATCTGTAGTTCTTCTACGTATTTCTCTAAATGTTTCCCTGCACCCACTGTTTTGCTTGGGAAATGCCTCTGCATTTGGCTCGCTCTCAGAGGGCAGTGTTCTTTTTCTCAGTTGTTGTTTCCTTGATGTGGTACCCAGGGATGTATTTTTCAAATAAAACCTGCATATTTTAATGCAACACCCTGATCGTGTTAAAGACGGATCTGATTGAAGGCTCATTCCTGGCCTGGAAACAGTGTTACGTGTGTACCAGCACAGCCATACAAATGGTGCTTTCCACCTTTGATTGCAGAACAGTGCGCGCTTCGCTATGCTCACAGCTCACCCCTAAGGCTGTGGATGGGGGCACCCAACCTGCTGCCACAGATTGATGCTTCGAGCCTGTAAGTTCAAACCCTACCAAATAAAATGGAACTTAGATAGCTGCTCGCTCAGCGCAGGTTCCCTCTCCTCAGGGCTCGCTGCCAGCCGCAGCCCAGCAGCTCCCACCCTGCAGCTCTCCTGCATTGCCACCTGCCGGGTGCAGCGACACAGCGCAGCCCTCTGCCCGCAGCCCCAGGCGCCTCCAGGGACGGCACTGCCACAGCCCGGTCCCATCCTACCAGCCTCAGAGCGAAGGATGTCTTCCTTATGTCTCATCTCAGCTCACTCTCTTTTAGTTTAAAGTCCCGTGTGGCAACGCGTTGGGCATCCCAGCTCAGAGGTGACCTACAAGTGGGGGGCTGTCAGAAAGAAGGGGACAGACTCTTTAGCAGGGTCTGTTGTGATAGAATAAGGAGAAGTGGTTTCAAACTAAAAGAGGAAAGATTTAGATTGGATATAAGGAAGAAGTGTTTTACAATGAAGGTGATGAGGCTCTGGCACAGGTTGCCCAGAGAGGTGGTGGATGCCCCATCCCTGCAGACACTCAAGGTCAGGCTGGTGGGGCTCTGAGCACCTGATGGAGCTGCAGGTGTCCCTGTTCATTGCAGGGGAGTTGGACTAAATGGTCTTTAAGGCGCCCTTCCAACTCAAATGATTCTGTGATTCTATAAACTGTATCTCCTCCATCTGAAACTATGGAGTGTGTGGTTTGCATTTAGCTTTAAAAAAAGAAACAAATCCGGGGCAGCAGTGAGCCCTGCCACTGAATGGCTCTGGAGCAGAGCTATGTGTATCCACGAGTCACAGATCCCCTCAGACTGCTGCTCTCACCTTCGCTCCATTTTACTGATGCACCAATAACTGATCCATTTTTATGAAGGCAATGATTAGAGGAGCAAAAACTTCATCGTTCTGCTGTCTCTCTTGGAGATGTTGGTCTTCATAACAGAAAGTCAAGAAAACTTCTGAGGGCAATGGGCACAGCCCTGAAATGCTGGAGGTCAAGAAGCATTTGGACACTGCTCTCAGGCACAGGATTTGGATTTTGGGTGCTTCTGTGTGGAGCCAGGATCTGGACTTGACAATCCTTGTGGATTTGTTCCAATTTGGAATATTCTGTGATTCTGTACTCCTGTTTTACTGAGGTATATTCACCACCACTGCTTTGTCACTACTTGATATCAAGTCTACTGCTGGGACTTGTACCATGAGGAAAGCAGCAATTATTGCTTTATGAGGCTTTTAACGAGCAGAATTGCAGAGCACTGCGTGTGTGTGGCTGGAGAGGTTGCAGTCACCACTCCTCATTCTGCACTCAGCTTTCCGGAAGGCCACCGTGGGAGGTTTTTATCAGCTTAACCTTCACGTGTGTACACTGCATCTACCTTGCTCCAAAAGTAATACCTCCTATTTATTTCCATGGAAACCACAACAGATACAAAGCACGCATGAACACTATTTGATAGAGCAAATTCTCAGCTACAAAACACGATTTTTCAACGTAGTCACTTCTATTAGCTACGCATTTTCACCAGCAGTGAACAAGAGCCTGCATGCCACGCTCGTAAAAATCTGCATGGCTGTCCATAATGTGGCTTGTCTTTCACATCCCTGTCACCACAGCTGAAACAAATCACGCACCACCTCACTGTGCTGAAATCTACCATTCAGTCTCCATAGATGTTCAGCAAGAATCAGTGAATGTCAATGAGTGCCATATTTTTTTCGGCATGGAAGAATTCAGCCAGCTCACAAGCCTTGCTGCCTTTTCTTCATGATACTTCCCTCTTCCTTTTAGCACTATCTCAGTATTTCTTTCTCTCCTGGCACATGCTCTTTGCACTCTGTTTTTGTCCCAACAATCTCAAGATCTCAAACCAGGGACTTTCCTTATGTTTGCATAAGCTGACCTGTATAAATAATCGCTTCACAAGGACAAAGTGTTCTTTATTATTACAGTAAGAGCATTTCCCAAAAAAACTTGTTTTGATCCATGTGGCTTTATTGGTTGCTGCTCATAAAAGGCAATGGCACGTCCTTGGTGCTGTGTGGAAAGAGGGCAAATTTTCCCAGACACTTGGGAGCTCAGATTATGGAATTTAACAATACAGCTCACTTCTAAAGGGTGAATTTCTTAGATGACTGGTGTAGACGCATTCATATGGCTAAAATGAGTTTATTTCCTTCCTAGGCCTAAGTTGTTTGAGAAATTTCTGCTAACATTCTTTGTTTGAAAGCAGTCCCACTTGTACCACCCTTGTATTTGTGTGAAAGTGGTGTTTCTCTCACTTTACAATTTAGCAGCAGGGGTCTTCAAGCAGAATTTGGGCTGGATTTCCTCTTTTGTTCTCTCGTGATATTGGATTCTTCTCTTCCTTCTTTTCTACACACTGACAACCTTCACACTCCTCCTTTCCTGAACCATGCAATCCAAGTCTTGACTGGAAAGCTGCCATTCCAAAAAACAAACAAACAAACAAACAAACAAACAAAAGCCCCTAAGGATATCTGCTTGCAATGCAATGGGATTTGTTTTGCTCTTCTTTGGGTACATTCAAACAGAAATCTCAACTTACGATATGGATCTGTCTAGCCCAGAAAAATGCCAGCTGGCTTGGGGTCATTACTTGCCTTTCTCCTTGTGTTCCAGTTAGACCTTTTCACAGAATCAAAAGCAATTTTCTGATGCTGGCTTGAAGAGTTGAGGCAACACCGAAGGATCATTTTAAAAAACTATCCTAGACAAAAGTAGATAGAAGCTCCTTGATTTGTGCTGGTTCCCTTGCAGCTCTTCCTGCCCCATCCAACCTACAAATGGTTGTTTAATTAGTGACCCAACCCGTACAGAACAGACTCATCCATTTCCTCCTGTGACAGAATTATAAAATGTTACAGAATGCTGCAGTGTTGTCAGCATCAATATTTCACATCATTAGAGGAGGTCGCCAAGTATCTTTGGCCTTGCATTATTGATGGTTTAATGAATAGACTATTTTTTCTGTGAGAACATTTGTTTAAGTGCAATCCTTACCCCGTATGAGGTAGTTCAGGGCTCTCAGATAACTGTCATCCTGTTGCCGAATCAAATTGGTAGTTAAATATCTATTCATCTCACACAGAAGGTCAGTATTTTCTTTGCAACCCAACTGACACAAATTCTGTGACAACTTAATATCAGTGTTCATCATGTTTCTGCATCTTCAGGCCTGGAACCAAAGTTATTTTAACTCCAGATTGTTTGTAAGAAAGCTTTTTTGCCAAAATTCCATTTTGGCAGGAAAATAAACCCTCCTTTTTAATTTTATATCATTAAGCTGAATACAGCTATTCTAAAGTTCTGTGGGGTTTCTTTCTGCCTGACGTGCTCTTTTATTGCAAAGCTGAAAACAACCCCAGGCCAAGAATCATCTAATAACATGATGGAACTGTCTCCTACCTGGATATTTCTTTTATAAAAACACTACACCTGAAAATGTGACAATGCATGTAAGCTTGAAACAATCCTTCCTGGAGCTACCAGTGTGACATTTTAAATTTGGGAACAGCAGGTTTTTCTGTAATGTAAGAGCACCCACACCCAAATAATTGGCTTAAAGGACAAAATTCTGTGTTTTCTCTTTGGGCACTATATTTCCTTGTTTGTGTATTTGGTCAAAGACATTGGGCTTCCGGAATCCACAACCAGGCTGAGTGACACAAAGCACTTCTGCAGCTAAATGACTCTTCACCGTCTGAGTCCCCTCAGCCCTTTATCAGATTGGTCCAGATGAAGGAATTAGAGAAATATTTGAACAGTGGATATTTACCACGCTCATTAGAAAGCAGAAGGGGAAAGAAACTCAGCAACTTGAGCAAACACCATTTTATGTAATTGTCTGTGATATTTTTTTTTTAATTAAACAGCTTAGCTGTCACTGAGATTTGCCTGAGGGACAACTGTGGATGAGTTACACAACTCAGCGTTCATTCATCAACTAATTCTCTGCAAAACCATATGGCTCCTCGCAGGGACTTCTTTAAACATTCTGCAAGGATATGAATTGGTGACTTTGTAGATGTTGAGCACGTTGCTCGAGGCTCATTTTGAAATGCTGTTTCTACACATTAAAGCAATGGTATTGTTGCAAGCAATAGCCTAATAGAAAGCTGTTGTTTAGGCACTTTCAATCAAATAAAGAAAAGAAATAGAAAAATAAGAAATATTGAAAGAGTAAACATCTAAACTTTAAAGATGAACTATGCTGCTGTATGTGGTTTTCACATGCAAATGTAGGATGTGCAGTTTACTAGATAGAAGCCAATGAGAAAGAAGAAACATTATTATAAAGTGAGACGGTCTCATTAATCAAGTCAGATATAACAAAACCACTGCAAAACATATGTATGCATATAGTGCAGTTAATATGTTTGAAAATATGAGTTTGTTATTTTAGGTCACTCTGAAGTGCAGCAGGGCACCTGCCAGATGGGAAAAGACAAATGTCACATAGGAAGGGCTGCTTGTACACAAGTCTTTTGCACAAAGTATGAGAGGTTTGGACTGCACTGTGATGCTGATCTATCTGGTCTAGAGACTTGGGGTGCTTTGGTGGAACTGCAAGCAGTAGTAACGCAGTGATGTGTATCAAGAGCTTCATTGACTTCCCTTACTCGGTGACTGGGATTAAATTTGCTCCCTAGTTCAAAGCAAAGTTTCTGGTACTCTCAGTTTTTAAATCCCATTTGGCATCTCTAGTTGTTAAGAGGAAAAAAACATAGGACGTAATTATAAGAGGAATTCATTGAGTATTACAGATTAATTTTTCAGCTTTTTTCTTTTTTTGTTTGAAATCAACTCATTTCAAAGTATTTTCTAACCTCACCCTATTTGGGACGTTCTTCATAGCCATGCCCAGCACAGATCTTGCAGGCCAGAGTTCTGGCAGGGAGAAATTTTGACATTTGCACCCTATTTACAAGTTGGGGAACTCGTGTGGATAGAAATTCAAGAGCTCACAGGAGCTTTTTGCTGCTGCAATATTAGGTAAATCTGACAGATCACTGTAAAAAGTCACTAAGGAGATACTGATTTTTAGTGACAGCAAGTGCCTGTGCACTCTGCCAAGCTCAACTCATCTGAGAACAGAGCAGTTTGTTCATCTGCATTATAATTACTTTATACAACAGGTGCATTCACTTCTATCCCCATATGTCAATGGATTACTCGCAGTGTTTATCAAGCTCTAAGGTTCCATAGAGGAAAATGTCACTTAAGTACAATTCTGCTGTAATACTTGCCATGAAAGTCCTGCAGATAAGCTTTATTCACCCTTCAGGGAATAGCTTGCTTCTGCTTATGAGAACCCTTTTGCTAGGCTATGTTGTAACAGTCTTCACCTATGAAATACTCCACAGACATCCTCCTGTTCAAGAGCTGCAAAGTCGGTTTTATTTACCCCTCGTTTTGCTTCAGGAAGGCAACAGAGAGGAGAGGCTGAAGCACTGAAGGCCTCAATGGCAGAAGGCCACACAAAACCTGGTATTTAAAACCAGAATGCTGTGCTGTTCCTCCTACACTTCTTGTTGCCTTCTACATGGAGCTCATTTCACCTTGGAGGGCCAGTGGTAACCCGGGCTCCATCAGAAGAGGGGTGGCCAGCAGGGACAGGGTGGTGATTGTCCTCCTGTGTTCTGCCCTTGTGAGACCTCATCTGCAGTACTGCATCCAGGTCTGGAGCCCCCATGGAGGACATGGAGCTCTTGAGCGGGTCCAGAGGAGGGCATTAAGATGATCAGAGGACTGGAGCACCTCTCCTGTGAGGAAAGGTTGAGGGAACTGGAGTTGTTTAGCTTGGAGAAGAGAAGGCTGAGACGAGACCTCATTGCATCCTTTCAGTATTTAAAAGGGGATTATAAACAGGAGGGGAATCAACTTTTTACAAGGGCAGACCCTGATAGGAAAGGGGGAATGGCTTTAAGCTCAAGGAGAGAAGGCTTAGATTGGATGTCAGGGGGAAGTTCTTCACAGAGAGAGCGGTGAGGTGCTGGCACAGCTGCCCACAGGGGCTGTGGCTGTTCTGTCTCTGTAGGTATTCAAGGCCAGGTTGGACGGGGCCCTGGGCCCTGGTCTGATGCCACATTTGGTGGTGATTCTTAGAGTCTCTTCCAACCCTAGGCACAAGGAACAGCAGCAGTTAGCACTGCAATTAGCCCCTTGGTCACACCCAGCACGTTACATGGGGTGGACACAAGGCAGGTCTGTTGGTTCAGAGCTGTGTCACCTCTCACGGAGTTGGGACGTGGGCAACCAGAGCAGCAGTGCCTCAGGAGGGGCACACACTGATGTCAGTGAGTGTGCCAAGACATCATTTGATGTCAAGGGAGATTCAGGACGTTAGGAAAAACTACTTCTCTGAAAGAGTGGTCAGGCAGTGGAAAGGACTGCCCAGGGAGGTGGTGGAGTCACCGACCCTGGAGGCTGGTTTAGTGAGGGACTACTGAGTTTATACTGAGGGACATGGTTTAGTGAGAACTACTGGTGATAGGTGGATGGTTGGACTGGGTGATCCTGTGGGTCTTTTCCAGCCTCGGAGATTCTATGATTCTATGGTTCATTTCTCTTCCACACTGTTGAACAGCCCTCAGGCCACATGCACACAAAATACCCGGGCTCGGCCCCTTTAAGGACTCCCTCCCGCCCTTGCAGGCAGCGTGACGTCACGCGTGCGCAGCGCGCAGTGATGACGTCGGCAGCGCCGAGACAGGGAAGGAGGGAGGGAGCGCTGCCGCTCCTGTGCAGAGATGGACCTGCGGCTGGCCCAGCTGGTGGAGGAGCTGACCACGGCGGGGGAGCCGCAGCTGGAGCCGGGCAGGATGAGGGAGCTGAAGAAAATCTGCAGGTGAGGAGCTGGGTCCGCCGCCCTTCAGTTAATTGATGGCGGCGGATGGAAGTGCAGCCGCGTGGCAGAGCTGCGGTGATTGCTCTCCTAACCGTTCCCTCAGGTCGTCGGAGGAGCATCTGAGCCACGCGTACCACCTGCTGCTGACCAGGCTCCACGAGGAGCACGCCGAGATGCGCTTCTCCGCCTTCCAGATCGTGCAGGAGCTCTTCTCCCGTTCGCACCGCTTCCGCACGCTGCTCGTTTCCAACTTCCAGGAGTTCTTGGAGCTCACGGTGGGGACGGACCACGAGCAGCCGCTTCCCCCGCCCCGAGAGGTGGCCCAGAAGCTGAGGAAAGCGGCCATCGCGGCGGTGCTGGGCTGGCACGAGAAGTACGGCGAGGCCTACAAGAAGCTGTCGCTGGGATACCACTATTTAAAGCAGAACAAGAAGGTACTCTGCGTTTTTACTGCCCTGTGTGTGTTTGGGGATTGTCTCGAGGAGGTGTTTAAAGTGAGGAAGGCAATAAATGTGAAAGGAAATCTGTTGGAAGCAAAGTGTTGTCTTCAAGAGACCCCAGCCTGGCCCCGCCTTCCTTGGACTTCTGCTGATTGCTCCCACCTGAAGCAGAAACCCTCTTCCTAAGGTATAAGGTACTAATGCTAGCAAATGCCTACTTCTTTGCATAACGTGTTTTCAGAAGGCTTTTCTGAACCTGAGATGCCTTTGAGAAAAGTACAGGGTGCCCTGAAAGGTTGTGGAATCTCCTTCTCTGGAGATATTCAGGATCCATCCGGATGCTTCCTGGTGTGAGCTACTGCAGGAGCCCTGTTTTAGCAGGGAGGTTGGACTGAAGGATCTCCTGAGGTCCCTTCCAACCCCTGCAATTCTCTGTTCCTGTGTGATTTGTTCCTTTGGTAACAAGATGAATGCAAGACAGAGTTGCACAATTCACCACACGCACTGACACCATATTGTAATGCTGCTCAGAAGCTGAGCTGAGCTCTCTGCTGTTCCCCAGGCAGATGTGCTTTTTTCAAAACCCAGCACATTCACCAAGAACACTGTATTGTTTTCTCGGATTCTTTTCCTTTTGGACTTTCTGAACTTCCCAGCTAAACATTGTATGTGTGCCACTTACGATTCATTGACTAAATATGCTCAGATTTAGTACTGAGTACTGATCAGATAGAGAAAGGAGGAAAGGAGCAGTCTGAGACTCCAAACTAAGTTGTAGTGTGTCAGAAATGCAATGCAAAAGTGCACTTGTGGGAAGGGCTGAACTGTGTAAATACCTTTCTTTAAAGTAATTAAAGAAAAACGAACCAACCAGGGGTGAAAATCAAGGACACATCCACAGTCAAATAGTGGAATACTGGGATGGCTGGTGGTTGTTTTTGTTCCTCTTTTAGTGTGGTTAAAAGGTTCTAAAACCCTAAACTTGAAAGAAGAGCTGGACCCAACCAGTGCTTTCTCAGTGTGCAAACTAATAGGGCTCCACTCACTGATTGCTGCTTGGAGCCCCGCAGTCCAGCTGCTTTAGAATGGAAATCATACTTGCACCTTAAGCTCATGATTCACAAATAGGAAGTATTTCTGTGAAAGCTTAAGATATTCTTCTTTCCATACTGAGCAGTCCTGTTTCATTTCAGAGTACAACACAGACAGAAAGTGTAGCTGCTCTCTTTAAATAATTCCATATTGTCTTATATTAAAGGAAAAGGAGAAAAAAAGCAAATGAAACCAGTGAGGGGAAATGCAGGACAAATGCAGGGGATCTCTGACACATAACACAGATTCAATAGACTGCATGCTCAAATGTACAATAAATCAGCTGAAGTTTGGTGTCAGTCCTGCAGTCAGTGTGCTCCTCCCTTGTGACTTTGGGTGTTCCCTCCAAGCTCTTGTGATACTGAGCAGTCCAGCAGAATTGGCTGTACTATTATTTTTTTTTTACTGCATCTGAATACTTCTGGGAAGAGTTCCAACAGAAGCAAACTAATCTCAGCTCCTGTACTTAAGAGCTAATATTGATGTAGTCAGCCTTTTGTCATCTTAATACATGAACTGCAAGAGACAGTGAAAGGGCTTGAGGAGGCTTAAGCACCTTTTAGAGATCAGGTGCATCTGCTGTTTGATGTTACAGCTCTGGCACAGTATGGAGCAGTTTGAGGACTGTTAGCAGAGTCTTACTTTTCAGATAATCATCATCAAATGGTTGATTAGAAGATGACAACTACAGCCCTTCTAAGGTGTATACTCAGAAAGCAACCTACTGGTTTATCCTTAGTAAGCTGAAGTTATACCTGTATGAAGGTTTGACTTTAAGAACAAAACATATTTCGGTGTATCAGAAGACAACTTTGTGGTGGTTTCTTGTTTTTTTTTTTTCTTTTTTTAACAAATCCCTGTCTCAAATTTCAGAAATGAAGGGAGAAGAAATAAATATGTATGCACACATAAGTATTTTCAGCAGTATTTTTTTGATTCTAGGAAAGCACAGATGGGGTTGCAGATTAAGTGTGAATTATAAACTGAATGTGACTTTGATAGACTGAGAGTATTAATGCTGAATTCCAATATTTCCCCAAAGTTGCAGTGTTTACTGCTGTGTAGGCTCACTAGTCTTACACCTTTTAAATCAAGAAGAGTTGTTTGCACCTCGTAACGTCCAGCTCCAACATTCATTACAAACTAATAGTGAACGGCTCCATACATCTTGCTCCAGCACAGAAGCTGAGTAGTGTCCCTCTGTGTTGTCTGAATGAGGTTCTTAGATGTGTTCTGTTTTGACCAAGTTTCTGAGTTAGTGCTGGCTCATCCGGCAGTGACAATAAAGAGAAATGTTCAGTGGGTGCTTGTAATACAGGCACAGTGCCAGAGAGGGTGCAGCCTTTATAAGCAGCAAAGGATGGGCTCACTCAGCACTCAACATAATCCATAATGAAATTAATGAAAGCTACGTGGTAGCAGTCAAAAGGAAATAAATACATTTCCTTTTCAAGTGATTTTTCTTATGGAATAGCACAACTCAGGATTTATTTCCTTAAAATAGAAGTGAAAATATGTAGATTTTCAAACCCTTCTAAGAAAAAAAGAATAAAAACCTACAAGTTTTAAAAGAAAGTATTTCGAATCACTCAGGTTTATGTTTTAGTCATAAGAAAGTGAGACTGAATGATATCCTTTCCCTCAGTCAATGGATCCAACAAATAATAAAAAAAAAAAGCCATTGATTCTCAGCAGTCCCTTATTAGTAGAAATAAAACCTCCATTCAGAATTTCTGTAGTTATTGATTCCAGGAGGAGAGGAGATAAAAGGAAGTACTGCTGAGCTTCTGGCTCATTGCTTACGTTAAAGGATTTTTCACCACTGATAAGGATCTTAGGAAATGGATTTTCTATGTACTTCTTACAGAGACTGTTGTACTTTTTTCTTCATTTCCTTAGGTGGATTTTCAGGACGTGCATGCAAGAACAGTGGCTGAAAGAAAGAGGGAAGAAGAGAGGCAAAAACGATTGGATAACGTTTACAAAGAAAAAGCCAAAAGAGCTGAAAAAGAAATGGCAGGTGATGTGCTTTGACTTGGGTGGGTTTGTTGTTAAAGCAATTTTTTGTAAGGTTATATAAAGCAAATTCCAGCAGAATAGATATCCCAGAGTACAGGAATAGTACATTTGTTAGTGCTTCACTCTGTCTCTCACCTAAAGAATGCCAAGGCAAACGAGTAAGAGGTCTCATAAGGCTCAAGTAGAATGAGGAGATATTAAAACAAAAAACCAAAACAACAACAAAAAAAAAAACTTAAAAATGTCTGGTCAGTAATTCAGTAAGATGTGAATGCATACCTTCATGCACATGTATGGAGTTGGACTTGGTGATCCTTATAAGTCTCTTTGAATTTGGGATATACTGTGATATCAGAAGTAGCTTTGGATCTAGTGGTTTAATTACTGTGTCTATGGCTAGGTACAGTCATCTTGACTGATGACCTCAGTTGTATTGTATATGCATTATGTATGTTCCAGGAGTTTGGGCACAAGTCTGCACAGCAATCGTAGATGCAGTGTAGGAAATCTGAGAAAAGTATTGTATTGCTGGGAGCTGAATCTCTGAACATGTGCACAGCCAACATATTCCTGCAGTACTTAAGAACAGACATAGTATACTAAGTTATAGTTGGAAAGGATTATTTATCTCAATTGCTTCAGTTTGTGCAATGAATGCATTTGTGTCTGCCTTTATTCTACATGCTGCAAATGTTTTCACACGTGCAAAAAAGAGATTTAACCTTTTAAAGTCAGTTTTACTGATAGCATCTCTGAGCTATAGCATATATTCCTGGGTACACCTGCAAACAGCTATAACACTTATGGCTGCAGAATGAGTACCCGGTGGCATTAGCAAGGATACTTGTTTCTTACCAGTACTGTTCTGCTTCAAATTTATTGAAGTATTTGAGTCATCTTTGATAGACAGTGAAATTTTAGGGAGGATAGGAAGGGAGGAATGCTGGTCCTAAATTCCTTGTTCAGGAAGTTCTAGAGTTCCTGTTTAAGAGAAGTATTGACTCTCTTATGAGGACTGTCCCTGCACTGGAAATAAGTATGTATGGATAAATTATGACTGATTACTGGATAAATGGATTCTTTGGCAGTAGTATTTGTTTTGTAGATATACTTCAGCTCAGGAGTCAGCACTGTACACTGTTTCCCAACATTCTAAAACAACTCTCTCTTGATAGAACTGTCCCAAGAGGTTGCTGAGACACTGACAGAGATGGAGAACTGTTTCCGGCTTCTATTGCCAGATCCTTTTGACTTCGCTGTGAACAACACAGGACTGGAACCCAATGAACAAATGAGTGCTGACAAGGATGGATCTGCATCCTCCTTGTCCTCTTATGTGGGATGTGTGGATGATGAACAGCCATGCTGTAGCAAGGACATTCTTCCTGTTTCTCAGAGCGTTAGAACGGATCAAAAGGAAGAGTTAGGTGACAAACAGAAGAAGCCTGAGCAAAATATGTTAGATGGAGACACGTGCTCTGAAGTTGAATCTGGTGTTCCTGTTGGTGATGATGATTATGAAACTTTTGTCAGGAATCATGGACTTATTTCTCATAAATATACTCTAGACCTTGAACTCTCCACAGGTACCTGCACCAATTTTTCACAAAGAGCTGGGGATAATCTTTGCAATGCTTTGTAGTTGTTTTTTTGTTTTTTTTTTTGCTTTGCTTGTTTGTTTTTGCTGTGACTTCAGCATTTGGGTTCCCTGGACATCATTTTGATTTATTTTGGCCTTCCTTTCTATTTCTGCCCCATTTAGCAGCCTTTCTTAGTTTTGGATGTTCTTGTGTGGGATTTACAGATTTCCTTAATTTCTGAAACCGAATGCTTGTATCAGTTGTAAACACATTCCTACACTTCATAGTACATATAATTTTCTTGTGTTTAGAAACAAAATGATTTATTCACTGTATATAGTATTTTCTTTCAGCACTTCTTTCTTTCTCCTTGTAACATGGGTATAAGCTAATGATTTAAACATTTTAAAATGGCTGTTTCTTGATCTTTTCTTTGTTATTGACAGCTTGCAGGAAACAGAGTTTTACCTTAAGACTTAAGGGCTGCAATTAGACCTTTCTATATAAGTTTGTAAATAAGAATTGCAACTAGAAAAATCTGAGAGTAGTTAGGGCTTTTCACTTCTTCCCAAGTGAAATCTCTTACAAATGCTGTCCGATTGGAATTTCAGGTGCAGATGGCTGGTGAGATAGGTATCTACTTCTTTGCTTACAGACAACAGAATTGGGAAGTTACCCTTGGGGCTTATGAGCAACAAACTGGTGGAAAATACCATTTACCATTTTCACTTGTGTGGTGGCATACTTGGCTTCTTTGACAGTCAGCCCCTTTTGGAATGGAGGCCCTAGGAACATTTCATATTGAAAAAGCAAGAACTGGTACATTAGGGCCCAGTTCATTTGTTGGAACATAGGACAAGATGTAATGTAAATAGTAAAACTGCACTGGTTTTGGTTAATTCGTGTGATGGCATGACAAATCTTTGTCATCACTGAACTGAAAGCTTTTCATCTTTTCCTTTTTGAATGTGGATAACAGAATATATAGTAATGAACATCAAATGGTTTAGAGAAAAATATGTATAATCATAGTATTATATGTCTTATTTCTGTTACTATGCTTTATGTAAAATACTTTAGAAAGGTTAACAGGTACTTCTATTTAGTGTTTACAGTATTTTAGCTACTTGGTTACAACTAACTGTTGTTTTCCTTTTTGGAGCAGATATCAAAGTGCACGAGAATGAAGACAATACTGCTGTACTAAACAGTGTTGTGGATGCTCACAAACTCGTCACAAATAAGTTCTTGCCTTCCGTGCAGTCCTGGATTCAGGTGGGGTAAAGACCTGATTTCTTCACTTCCTATGAAAAGATGGACTAGGTGCTGGGAGGCTTGAGAGAGAGGAAAGAAATTAAGGTTGAAAGTAACATTGGTGCAAATAGAAAAGAAGGTTGCTGGTTCTGTAGGGATGGACAGAAGGAGACTGCAGGGGCTACAGAGGTTGTTTGATGGCTCAGTGCTTGGTGTGCTGCCTGCAGACACATTTAAAAAGAAAAAAAAAAAAAGTAGGCATCTAAGAAAATACAGCTTCTTCACAAAGTATTTAAGTAAAACTTAGTATGTTTTTATCAGACATGTCTGCATCTGAACACTGCCTTTTCTGCCAGTTGATATTTGCAGGAGCCTCATGCAGAAAATATGGCCTCCCAGAGGGCATCATTAGGGGATGTTTATAGCAACTGCTCATTTTTTATTCATCTTCAATGGTTGCTTTTAGGTCTTAAATTCTACTTGGGGAAAGAAGTGCGCTGACTAATTGTTACATGTAAAATAAAAGAATTTGTGACATTTTTCCACTACCTCAAGAGAAACAACAAATAAACAAATGCTTTTTGACTCAGGTGATAGAAAAAGAATAAGAATGTAGATTTTTTTTTGCTTTGCAGTTATTTACCCGAGCAGGAATAAACGACGATCGGTTGAGATGTGCCATTGATCTTAAGAATAAACTGGAGGCTGCTCTGAGGAAATACAAGGAAATGAACATTACTTTTAAAGAGAGAAAAAGAAAAGTGGTGAGTTTTTGAAACTTCAGTGTTACTAGAGAGGACTGTTAGTAATACTTGGCTACTTGGCTTGTATACAGAAATGCACTCTCTTTTAAACCTCATTCTGGCAAACTTTTCAATGCAGGTTTAATTGATTCACAAATTCATCTGTAATGTCAGCTAAAGAAGTTGAGCTGAGAACCTACTATAGTCAGGAGCTGTTATTAGGCAAGACCACGTAAGGTAGCACTGTTGTTTTTTTGGATAGCATTGGTTAAGGTTGGTTGGATAAGGTTAGGCTTGGATTTTATTTACTCTTATTTGTTATGTCCTCATCTTCCATTGTGCAGATACATATTTCTCAGGCAACGCTGTATAGCTGTTGTTCTCTCACGATACACGGAACTTTGCTAGTGTCTACAATTATAAAAGCAGCATTTCTGCTTTGTAGTGTTTACTCCCTATAGTAGGCAAGTAGCATGACTAAGGACATCTTGAAAGAATTAGTTGTTTTATAAAGCTTTAAAGTGTCAGACGATGATAGATTCTGGGGAACAGGCAAAGCTAATGAATAAATGGAGGCTGGAAGATCAAATGCTTTACTCACATCCGAAAAAGAAGTCTATATCATATTTACAGATCTAAAGCAAAGCTGCACGATGCTCCTTTCTGCTGCTTGGAATCCAGCTAAATTACTGTAGGGTTGGTTTAACACACAAATAATGTTTTGATCCAGGGTCCATGGTTTATGACTGGATTGTAAGAATTTGATCCAGATGTTATACCTTGGATTAAACTGTAGTAGCCTGGTTTAGCCATGACTGAGTGTTGCAGACTTTGCTTTCCTTGTGCAAATGAAGCCTTATTAAGATTAATTGGGTTCATCATCTTACTACTACTAACGTACCACGTCAGTCAAAAATGCCAACTATGAATGGAAAGTACTGTAAGACTGTCTTGTCAGGGTTATTTTTTCCCCTCAGTGAAATATGCGTGCTACCTTAATGCAACCAGCTATGAAGGAATCCAGACATCTGCTGTCATTCCTGCCATTTGCTTGACAGGACTTCATTTGCTGTACCTCTGCGTGGAATATTGGTTGCAATATTTCTTGCAAGATATAAAGGACGTTCAAGCCTTGCTTTTTGTGTGTGTGTGTGTGTGTGTGTGTGTGTGTGTGTGTATATCTACATGTGTATGTGTTTAAAGTGGTATGTTACCACTTCTGGAGATTGATCAATGCTATCTATGTAGGTTTGAAAGATAATAAATTGTACCATTACAACAGCAGAAATAAAGGAGAATGTAAAGCAGTGCTCACAAAGAGTACATTCAGAATGAAGCAGTGGTTATTGAGGTATTAACTTATGCGCTGAAAATTACATGTAATTGGTTTTTTTTCTTTCCCAGTGGAAAATACCCAAATTTCATTTTAGTGCTGATTTAATTTAATTTATAATCTGAACAAAGACAGCACAGAGTTGTAGAATGAAATTGTTTAAATTGTCTTTTCATCACGTGATAATTGAGTTGTTTGCAACTTAAAAACATGGTAAAGGAAGAGACTGATAGAAACGTTGTTGTTTATTTTCTTCTTAGACTGTGATTATTAGCTCCCAATCTGTCAAGTATTTGCGTGCAAGCATATGAAATATTACACTCAGCTCCTACTTAATCCAGCGTTGTTACTTACATTACATATTGCTCCTTCTGGCTGCATGTTCTTGTGTTACTGGAACTGTAGTTCTTGCTGTGCTGTGCTTCTGCTGTACTCCGTATTTTTAGATGCAAGTGAAGAAGCACTGTTGGCAGAGCGCTGGCTCGCAGCCATCCTAGCCTGGCAGAGCTTGGTGCTTCACCAATGTGATTTGTTAACTTGTGAAGTCAGTGAGTGCTGTAGACCTGCACGTGTGTAGAGATGCACGTTTAGAAATGAAGGGGAGCGTTTTATAAGCAGGGACAGAAGCAAGCAGATGAAATGTCTGAGTGCAGAGGGTCCCGTGTTAATTGTCTGGTTTGCAGTTGCTCTGTAATAACTCTGTTTTGATACGGTATCAGTTTTCCTGGTAACTGCTGATTGCAAGTACATATGAGCAAGTTCACTACTGGACAACAAATCTTGGAGTATAATTATGATGCTGCACCACAGGCAGGCCTCATCTTCAGTGAGAAAGTGGTTTTGTTTTATCAGAAAGTATAAAACAGATCAAGAGGGACTTGGGAAGTTGGCTGCGGACCTGGGCTTGCTCAGTCTCCTCAGATCTTGCTTTCTGATTTGTGTTCAGTCTTTGCCTTACTTTTCATTTCTTGTACCATACATTCTTTCTGTTCTGTCCCTGCTTGTGCTAGAATGCCTTCTTGGGTTTAGTTTGAAGGGAGTGGCAGAGAAAGGCATTTCCCACTCTCATCTTGAGATCAAGGAAGTTGATGAGTGCAGGGTTTTTGTGAGAGATTCCTTTTGTCTCTGGAAAAAATATGAAGCCCCACAGCTTTGCAAACTATGAGGTATCTTTTTGTAATTTTTATGGAACTTCTCTTCTATGAAGTCATTTGTAGGAAAGCACAGAACTTCATGCAGAGAAATGCTCTGGCTTGAAATAGATCATCGTGACATGTGGATGTTGCCACCTTTTTCTGTTCTTGTGCAGGAAGCCTGAATTGTAGAAAGAGAGCTTTTAAAGCCTGCCAACACAAGTGGACAATGGCATTCTTCTGTTCATACCTTTCAGGAGCTGTGGGAGGAGATGGAAAAGAACAACAAAGTTATCCATTGACTGTCTAGAATCATAGAATCACCAATGTTGGAAAAGACCTCCAATATCATCCAGTCCAACTGCCCACCTATCACCAGTATTTCCCACCAAACCGTGCCCCTCAGTACAACATCTAAACTGTTTTTTCTTGAACAACCCCAAGGTTGGTGACTCCACCACCTCCCTGGGCAGCCTGTTCCAGTGCCTGACCACTCTTTCAGAGAAGTTGCTCTTCCTAATGTCTAACCTGAACCTGTCCTGGTGCAACTTGAGGCCATCCCCTATCAATGGTTACACAGGAGAAGAGGCTGACCCCCACTTTGCTGCAGCCTCCCTTCAAGTAGTTGCAGAGCAATATGGTCTCCCCTGAGCCTCCTCCGGACTGAACAGTCCCAGTTCCCTCAGCCAGTCCTCATAAGAGGAAACAAATCCATTGCAGCAGATTTTCTAAATGTTCTTTCCCATTGCTGTGCCTCCAGAAGTCATCAACACATTTCTTCCTGAATTACTGTTTTTCATAGAGGCTGGGAGGTGGACAGACAGTGGCAGTCTCAATGTATTGATCAAAGGCAAATGAGTTTTTGTGTGCTTACAGAGGTCCTATTTATCATAGCAAAATATTTATTTAGGGCATGAATCAGGTGTTCACTTCTACCAGGAAATGTGTTTTGAAAATATAAACCAGAGTTTTGAAATCTGATTTTCTGTGAATATGAGTTTTAGCTGAAGCTGGGGAAAGAGCACAGAAGCGATAAAAGCCTTTTGTTTTGCAGTACCTGGATGCCTGGACATACTGCTTTCTCAATGCCTGTTCAGGATAATCTCAATGTCCAGTAGAGGGAGTGCACACTGCATGATCAACATTTTTCCCTACACTATTCCCTGCCCTTTATCCAAAGCCAGCCATCATCTCAGCCCGTGTGTCCAGGTGAACTTAAGAGCAGAACACTAGAGACACTTTGAGTTACTTCTTGACTATTTAAATGAATTATTGTAGAAGAACAATTGTACAATTGTAATTATTGGCTGAGATTGGTATTTTAATAGAAATGCCTTTTTCTCAAGGTTTAATTCTTCTGTTGGAATAACTTGCTGGTGGCTAAAATGTTCATTGAATTTTATTTTCCCTGATTAGAGATAGTTTTATTTCTTAATACCTTCTCCCTTTGTTCTTACAATTCTAAACTTTTTTTTTTTCTTTCTAGTGTTTGATTTGCAGCTGATTAGATACAAAAGGTCTTCTAATTTTAACAGTTATTTAGAGCACAAGTGCATCATTTAAAACACGCACAGTACTTTTCATTTACATGACTTACATAAGGAATTTTCCATATGGACAATATTTGAAGTTCTCACATAATTAATAGAAATGTAGCTCAGCTCATTGGCTATGTTTTGTACACGAGAGTATATTTATCTCTTATGTAATTGCCTTTGGGAAGCCATAAAGGTTTAATACTTAAGCTGACTGAAACAACCAGATAGAAGCTAGTAGGCAATACGATGTGAGAAACATCCTGCTCTTCTCTCCATCAGCAGTGTGGTAATACACCAGGCCTATTATACTGTGTATTTTTAATTTCAACTCATACTAACAACCAGGAATACATAATCTTTCATTAACTGTCTTCATTACTTTTTGTTTCACCTGTGCTTATCTTCAGTCAAATCTAAATGTACGCTTGGATCTTGATTTATTCATGTACTTAACTTTATTCATGTGAAACATCTGGTTGGATTCAGTAATGTCATTAATGATTAGATTGGGAGGAGGCTGTTCTTGTGTAGTCCAGTACCTGATCAGAGCCCTAAACCCTACTGCAATACGGTTGAAAGAACAACGTCAGAAAATTTTTACAAATATTGTCTCCAAATTAAATATTTCATGCTCATAGTTTGCTCTCAAAATATTTTACTATGCAATAAGATTGAATTTTTACTACGTAATCAATTAAGCCATGAGCTCTACCAATTGATCACAAAACCATTGCTGCTTTTTTTTTTTCTCCCGTATCTTCAACTACAGCTTGGCTTTTTCTCAGTGCTAATGAGTTATTTCTTTGTAATCATTTTATAACTTTATGAACAGCTCTTCTTTAAGTCTGTCTTTTAGTTGGATTGAAGGCAAAGGCTATTTCCTCGTTCTGTAGCCACAGAGAATCTGCTGCTTTCTTCCTGCCTTCCAGCTTTGTGTTACAGCTTCTTGTGCTCAACCCTCATTTTTTTTCTCTTCATTTTATAGAAGCTGCTTCTGAGGAGTTACTGTTGTTCTCCCCACATGATGCCTTTAAATTGCACACAAAATCGCTACCTCTTAACAAAGTGTCCCTTTGAAGAATCAGAAATGTTTAATGTTGAGGTTGAATAACTTGGATGTTTGTTTTTATGTTCTACGTAGCTTAAGAGAACTCTAGGAATATTTGATAGTTAAATCAGTTTCACAGCTGAAGATTATATGCAGAATACACCTAAAGATTGTAAAATCAGCATTACACCTGAGCCCAAATATGTGTATTTCAGCATGTTCTGTGTTCAGAATAAAGTTTTAGTAATGTTTGTATGGTCTAAGTAGTACACCAGACAGCACTTCTCATTTTTTGTTTAGCTAATATTTATCTTAAGAGCCAAGCCAACAGTAGCTGTGAAAGTAAACACAGAATATTCAGATTCCTCTTCCATCTTCCCTCAATTTCACCTTCAGACGATATCTATTTCTATGTATGAAATGTCTTTCTCAATCTCTTCTTAGCAAAAAGGCTTGTTCTGTTTTCTTGAGCCTTACTGGGATATAGGTGTGATGTAAAACACTGTAAACTTAACTCTCCAAATATTCCTTTCCTGTTTAGGAGTTTAATCAGCTAGTTTATTGCTCTGCTTTTTTTTCGTTCTCTTTCCTAGAACTGAATTGCTGTGTTATATTTTCTGCTTTACAGTAGCTGTGCAGCCTGCTGCTGTTAGGAAGTTATTAAAAATATCTTGTTATGCAGATCTAGTCATGAATTCTTGAAGTTGTCACTGTGGTGACCTCTGATCCCTATCTGATTCGCAGGTCGCACAATGCAATTTGGAGCTCTTCTAATAGAGTGTAAAATAAAGTAGGGGGTCTATATCATCAAGTTAACCCTTATGCTAAGTGTTTAAGTTTTCCAGGCTGAAGGGTCATCTCCCTTGATTCATCTTTCAATATTGAACAATGTATGTTCAGATATAAATTTGCTTCCTGCTTTTTATCTGTCCTACTTTACAAAGGGAAACTGTGCGTTGAAGTGAATAGAATGTGTTTGTGAAGTTCAGTAAAGGTGCATTGCTGAATATGTTTGTTTATTTTAAAAAAAGGGGAAAAATCTAGGCTTGGAACACTAGTGAATTTATTGTAGTAACTCACTTAAATCTAGCTGATGCAGTAACACTGAAATAAAAATGCTTATGTCAGTGACATCTTTGTGCCTAGAATCTACTATTGGGAATATACATAACAGACATTATCTATGTCTTGCATGGACTATTTTACTGACTTGTTGCCTGTAATAAATTAGGTTTGTTTATTTCAGGTTTATTCATCTGTAAGAAATACAAAATCCGAAAAAACTTTTAACAAATACGTAGTTAAAACGTGATCCTTGAAATAAGCTGTGATTTAGTTACTGCTGCTGTGTGTGTGTGCAGACTGCATAACAAAATGTAGGCACGTATATACATTGGTGGTGGATACCAAGGCTTAGCAGCATGACTTTGATCCTGTCAAAGCAATAGGTGGTAATCTGTCAAATGTATATATATATATATATATATATATATATATATTTATTTATTGCATCTTTACTACTTAGCTTTTATCATGTGTAGTCCTCTGAGTAAAGGACTCAATAAAGGGATTGAATAATTCAAAACATTACTTAAAATATTATATTCTTCATCATTTTATAAAGAGCTTGGACTAGCTGAAAAGCACTGGTAGAAGTTTTTCTTTGGAGTGAAGAAGAAGCAGGTGTTTTTGCTTTCCCTTTGAGATGTCAGGCCACAAGGCAAGTTTTTGGTCCAGGAATGAGTATGGTTGGTCCTGTACCTCACTGCTATGGCCTTTAATAATGGCTTTGAACAATATTGCCTACACCTGCATGCAGGGAGCAGCATATATAGAGGAAAATACCTAGCTAGAAAGGGAAAGGGTGGAGCTGATAAAGCACAGTGTTTGTTAAAGGTAATGCTGTAACCTTGACAGTGGCTGTATGGCAGCTGCTTTCTTGACAAAATAGAGAGTTCTCCTGCATCTTACAATCTCTGCTGTCTACATATGTTGCTGTCTGAATATAGATCCTAAAAAAGATTTCTTGTCACTTGGTTTATGGATTCTACAGCTTTGTTGGCTTCATCACGCTTCGGTCTTCAAACCTGCAAACCTTTCCCTTTATGTTAAGATGAATGAAGACCTCTAGGCACTTTGGAGAGTTTCTTTACTCACAGAAAGTCACGAGGTAGCAATAAACCAAGTTTGGTTTTTGAGACACAGGTAAGGTGAATAACACTATTTTACGCTTTCCTTTTCTTTTGTTAAATTTCATCCGTTCCATAACTCTGAAATAGTTGCAAATGAAATTCTGCCAGGTATTTCTTGCATTATACAGTTAGCAAATCCGCTTCTTAGCAGGTAGCTCTATCCAGGTTGCTGTTTTACTATTTGTGGGAGCCGAACAGGAAAACAGCTTATATATTCTGGTGGTTTTTCACTTGGCTAAAAGTTGGTTTAAACTTGAACAGCAGTTGTAAGGGGCTGTCCTGTTTCCATTTCCACCTGTGATGGTTCCCAGTGCCTCCCTTGTTCTGGGAGTAGAGCTGCTGTTGTGGCAGGTACCTGAACTGACTGGAACCTAATCCAGGAAAAAGGATTTTTCTACCGATACCCTGAGATTAAAACCGTTCCCTTCTAACTGAATAAATCAGGTATTGAACGTGTAATTATGGAGTTCAGTCTTTACTTAATCAGAGAACTTGGAAACTGATGGAGTGAGATATTATTAGCTCATCTCCCAGTGTGAATGATAAACTGGATGGAAAAAAAAAAACAACAGGAAATTATTTGAGAAAAGAAGAGAGAGCTCCAGGGTGACCCGATAGCAGCCATGCAGTATCTAAAGGGGGGATGTGAAAAGTAAGGAGACAAACTCTTTAGCAGGGTCTGTGCTGATAGGACCAGGAAAAATTATTTCAAACTTAAAGTACATTTAGGTTGGATGTAAGGGAAAGGTCTTTTACAGTGAGGGCGGTGAGGCACTGGCACAGGTTGCCCAGAGATGTGCTGGATGCCCCATCCCTGAGACTTTCAAGGCGAGGCTGGATCAGAGCCTGGGCAACCTGATCTAACTGTGATGTCCCTGTTCAGTGCAGGGGAGTTGCACTAGATGACCTTTAAAGGTTCCTTCCAACTGTAAGGATTCTATGATTGTGTGATTCTATGAAATACTGTAGTGTTTGTGTATGTGTACGTATGCTTACTGTGCAATAAGATGTAGTGCCTGAAGTAACTACAGTAACCACACTGTGGAGATGCATTCCAGTGCTTTGGAAAGTATGGTTTATTTCATCAAAACATTCAAAGGACCAATGTGCACCACAATCAGTTGCTTCTGATACTATGGATGAAACATAGGTATCAAATGTAGGTGGTCAGCAGTGATTTTGTTAGGGGGCTTATTTATTTATTTTTTTTACATTGAAGAACTTTATTAACTTTAATAATGAAAGATAGCAGACGTCTGTTTAAGCTCTGGAACTGATGAAAGGAAAGCTGTTAGGGGTTCTTTGGTAGTTGAAGTAAAACTTTTACACTTACCTTGAATGGAGTATTTCTTCTATGAAAATCCAGTATTATGCAAGAGATTTCTGCTTTTCTACTAAAGGCTTTGGTGATTGCTAGAAGTCTGAGTAGTGGGGTACAAAATACATTTGAGGATGTATCTTCAGTGGTTACTGCTAAAGAAGTACTGAACTTGCTTTGCAATATCTTCTTGAGATAATGGGGTTAAATGCACCTGTTTATCAGAGTAACTGTTGTTCTCTGTGAAACTCTAAATTGCATATAGGTGGACTTATTTCTCAAAAATGATTCGTTAAGAACAAAGGACTTGCACCTTGAGATCTACTGGTATTTTCTAAATAAATTTGCGTGGGTCTTTCTTAAAATCCAAAAGCTTGTCTTCTAGGAACCAGAAACACAGTAATGATAGAGGTTTTGTGCAGTGTGCATCACCACTATTGTTCATTCAGTGTCATAGAATGGTTTGGGTTGGAAGAGACATTAAAACCCACCCAGCCCCAACCTCCTGCCATGGACTGGTTGCCCCCCACCAGCTCAGGCTGCCCAAGACCCATCCAACCTGGCCTTGAGCACCTCCAGCTATGGGGCTGAGCATCCTATGCCAGGGCCTCATCTGTACCACTCCAACAGCTCTGTGTACTTCTTGTGTTAGGACCCATGTCTAAGCTCTGTTTAACACTGGCCAGAATAAGAAGGCTTTGATACAAGTCTTGAGTGACCCCCAAGCTTGCACCACTAGGACAGTGATAATGCTCACAGGCTATTGCTAGCATACTGTGCTCTACAGAAAATCTGCTTTGCTGGATAGTTCTTACTGCTGAAGCAATTTGCAGCAATCCACACCAGTTCAGCACTGACTTCTTGGGCTCAAACCTTTAAGCATTTCTGCTAACTTCTGGAAATTATGAAATAATGTAAAATGTTCATTCTAGAATAAAAGTCAGGTTGTCCCAGTAGCCTATGTGCTGTTGAGCAATTACAAGTAAAATGAACAGTGATGCTTTTATTGGTAGACATAAAATGTCATTTGCCTGGACCACATATCTTGATTTGTAGTCATATAGATCTGAATTTATGCTCAAATCATGGAGCAGAATGGAGGGATTGTGTGTGGGTGTCCCTATAAATATAACTCTTTTGTGTTTCATTCAGGAAAAACTCAAGCACAATTCTGAAATCTGGCATTTTGACAGCATTTCTTTACTTTTTACTTTTCATTCTATATTGGATAATATGAAAGGATAGAAAAGAAAGAGGAACTTTTAAATGTCCTTCTGTGCAGCTTACGTTGTTTGATTATTCAATTTCTATTGCTGGTACTGAATAAATTATTCTTATGCACTCTGTGTTTGGTTGCATAGAATATCCCCAAATTTCATTTCAGATGACTGAAGTATGTTTTGTGTTGTGGTCAAATAAAAAATGTACTTGCTTAAGGTTGCCCCTTTAGCTGGGCTCCGTGGTGATAAATATTCTGATTCCCTAACCCGAAATCTTCTGCCTCTAGAAAAATATTTAGTTGGCTTTGAGTAGGTGCACATGAGATATTGGCATGGTGGAATAATTTGCAAGATCTTCCAGTGAGGGTATTAGCATATAAATAGCAGATGCAATGACGACCATCACAGCTGAGTACATTTAATTTTTAGTTTATAAGATAGAATGGGTTTTTAAATGCATAGCCATCAAGCCTGCTGAAAGACAAATGAAGTTTAGAGTTCACTTGTCTGAGGATGCCTTACATCATTTTTTTTTTTTTTTAAAAAGGGAAACAGACACGCATAAAACTGAACAAAAGTGATTTCTTGGGTGAAAAGTGAGATTGCAAACCAAGTTAATTACACCATGCCAAATTTATTTAATGGTCCCAGCTGTAGTTTGCAAGTGGTGTTTTAGTAAGTAGAGATAGGCCTTCTTCATGTGCTATTTTTTCTTTTTCTAAAATAATTAGTGAATGCTGAACATCTTCTCCTATAAACTGATTGCATTGTATTTCAGTCATTTTATTGCTTAATTTAATTATGATTGCAGAGGCTCAGAGTTTTTAAATCCTCTTAATAGAAAGTAACAATCAATTTGTATAAAACTGGGAAGAGGACCAAAGACTTTCCCTTGCGTATTTCAATGTGATATATGGTGGGTGAAGATTTTGTGTTGTTTTAATTAATTTATTTCTATATTATTGCAGGGGAATTGGACTAGTTGGCTCTCAGAAGTCTCTTCAACTCTAAGGATTCTATGATTCTTTTATGTAGATGTATAACTAGTTGGGATGACTGAGCAAGGCTTTAACTGGATCTGTGGTTGTGCTGAGCTACACTAACCACTGGGCTCTTGGAATGATAACTCCAAAGGAGAAGATAGGATTGCATTTCTGGTGACATACCATATCTGTTTTCAGTTGTTTTGTTTCTTTTTTTTTTTTGTTTAGGTGGAGGTTGGATAGGAAACGTCTGTGATTTTTCAAGTTTTTCAATGAGTTAGGGAACAAATGGCTTGATTGTGCTTGTCTTGCTGGAGAAGTCACCACTATTTTAAATTTTTAATGAAAATTTGGAGAATTGTGGAACACGGTAACTGGTTGCAATGAAAATAATGTATGCGTTTCTGTGTTTCATTTTTTGTTTGTTTTACTGTATTCTCATCAGTTTCAAATCAGTTCAGCCCCAAAATTTGCAAAGTGCCCAGCTAAATCCTGTTTCCTTGCACAGAGATGTATCTACTCAGGAATACTACTGCTTTGTCCCTGTGGGTGCAGATCAGTTTAACACTGAGCTGAAAATCTTCCCATCAGACTTGGTAAGCAGTAGACGTGCATGCAGCCTCTGATGTGTGGGAATCTGTTTGGTCTTCCATCAGCTGACCATCCTGTACAGGGAAAGCATTAGTTCACCTCTCTTCCGAGCGGCTCAGCTAAGTTAGGGACTTCCTTTGGGACTTCCTTTGTGTCACCTGGTAATTGAAATGGATTTGAGAACAGGATATTTTTCCCCACATTCCTTAACAGCTTGTTTATTAACAACTAGTTGCATGGCTGCGTAGAGTTGTTCAGTTCTGTGTACTGCAAGAAAGCTTTGCCTTCTAGTATTTATCACTTGAGCTTATACTTTACGCTTCTTCTTGTATAGAACGCTACAAATGGTGCAGTATTTGTTTTTATCAGTCTTGTTTTTCACTTTTGTGAGTGCCTAACCACTCATTTCTAAAGGATTGTAACTTACTCATTCTGCCACACATTGTCTTAAATATGTATTTTAATAGTTGGTAATTCATGGCAATTGCCTGAAAAGCTTATCTATACTGGGGAAGTGGATAACAAATGGCTGAACTTTCAAACAGCAGCTGTAGAGTTTGCTGTGGAACTTTGTTCATGGTTGAAAAGTGGAATTGGAGGAAGAAAAAAAAACGTTTCTGACCAATGCTGTTGCCCATACACTTTCCTCCTTTCTGTGTAAAGGGAATGGAACAAAACAGTATCAGTGGGATGGCTATGAACTACTGCTGGAGTGCCATAAATTGAGATGGAACTAGCCACTGCCACTGAGCGACTTCTTGAGTCTCCACTGGTGATGACTTTTATATTTGAGAGCAAAAAAGATAAATAAGTTGTCTTGTTAAAGATGTTATCAAAATAAAGATTTTATGTCTGTTTGAATTAAAAAGCGGACTTAATTCCTGCAAGTTAGCTAAGCAGTTAATTTTGGTTGGTTTTTTTTTTTTTTTTTTACAGGAAATCTAAATTTAATAGGATACCCCAGTGAAATTCAAGGGTGTGAACAATAAGCATAATATTTTATGAAAATGACCCCCATATTTAAAATCTGGCATTATATGTTATGCATTGTAGCACCAAGTCCACATCTACCTTTTAGAAAATTAAAACACATAAATTCTGTTTAGTGTTTGATATGCAGTGCACTAGCTGAAAGCCATAATGCCCCTAAAACCTTGGGTTGCTTTTCACCTTTCATAAATTCCTGGGTAGATTCTATACAAAAAATAATTTTCAGCTCCGTGGCTCATTGTTATTCAAACTTGATTGATCGTCGTCATTTACTCAGTGAGGAAGTTAAGTGCTCCTGTCATTTCCGCAGAGTATAATTGGGACGTTTCACAGGTCAGCGGCAGTGACAGGTTTCCCTTTTGATTAGTGTTAGACTGATAACAAAAATTACAGTTTCCTATGATTAATGTTTTCCATAGTACTCAAATGCACAGTTCATGGATTATACCTAAACAAAGTGAATTTGCATCTGATTATGCCTTCTCTCCTGTTCAGCCTGTTCACGTGCTTTAAAGTTGGAGAGCATGCAGGTAATACAGGGAAGTTGCTTCCAATGCAGTTTTCAAGTTGAGGGTTAGCAGAGCTCTCTGTATGTTAGTATATTATGTTCAGAGATCTACGTGTCTCCAATTGCACCTGGAAAAAGTAAGAGGAAATTTCAGCTACAGATAGAGTTCTTGTGGATTCTTTCTGATCCTCTCAGGTTGTCATGCACACGAGTGCTTGTATTACACCTTAGGTCTATTAAGTTAAATGTTCTGTCTGAACTGAGTTTTCTTTTGCTAGTTTGTCATTATTTCTCAGTTCCTTATACTTGTTGCTGTTGAGGTGTATACAGACTGCTAAGTAAAAGCTATGGAAATGTAAAACAGAGAAAATAATAGTGCAAAGTGAATATTGGTCTGCTTTTGTGCTGTGAAACAAACAAGCTAAGGTCATCCATAGCAAGTTTGGGCTTGGTTTGATCTTTTTTAATAGCTAAATGAGAAGTGAAACCTGCATATGGAAAATGAAACATTGCTGTGCTTCTAGCTGGAGGAATAGTAATGGGTGTTATTGCCAAACTTCTTTAAATTACCCCTAGCAAGTAACAAGGGGGTAACAACACAAGTAGAATTTTAAAATCAAGATACAAACTAACTTCAGTCTTTAGCCCTCTTCTGGTGTGCAGAATACAGAACTTTGTTGTTTTCCTTTCTGAATCCCATCAGGAAGACTTTCTAAAAGTTGCAGTGTAACACAGATGCTCTTCTTTCTCATGTTGATCCTTCGCAAGATTTAGTAGTAAAATATTTGACTTTTTTTTTTTTTTTTTTTTTTTTTTTTTTTTTTGGCATTAGAATTTTATTTTTATTTCTGCTGGAGATCAGATTCAGCATGAGTCTGTCTTGGCCGTACCAGGTAGGGCCTGAATTGCATCTTTCCTTTAGATGAGAAGAAACAATTGCAGTGGGATTCAAAGCAAGCTAGGATGTAAGGTAGGAATCTTCCACATAGCCCAGCAAGTCGCTCTTTGCCAACAGCAGGTAGTGATAATGGGGCTGTGTTGTGGGTGCTACTTGTCTTTGGCAGCAGGCTTCTTTCAAACATGGTTATGCTGGGACTTTATTTTAGAATAAAGACTGGTTTTAGGTATTCTCTGTGTGTGGTGGCGTGGTCTGGTAAATGTGTTCTGTTCTTCAAGGGAGTAAATCTTTTTGTCTTTCCTTTTTTATTCCATCTGGAACTGCAGATCTTTCTTAGGTCAAAGTCTTTTTTTTTTTTTTCAAAGAAAAGGAAGAATCATACTTCAGCCTTGTGCCATCCTTTCATTAGAAGTGCAAATTAATAGCAATTAATTTTGCTTATTAGAAATGAGTTTCAATCCAGCTTGCAAGTAACACTGAAGAAAAAGTGCTGACTTTTTATTTTTAAGCTATGTTCAATAAATCAAATCAGTTTCTAGTTTTTTTGATTCAGAGTATATGTATGATTTAAAGGAACTCAACTGTGACACACGATTAGAGTAGTGAATTAAATTGGGAAAATTCTGCTGCAGGCAAAACCTGCTGTATCCTCCTGTGTGTGTTCAATGAGCAGTTGATATGAATATCAACATAAGTCAGGTACAGCAGGAGAAGCAAAAACACAGCTGAAAATAGTAAAAATGATGCAATTCCTTATCTGTAGCTTTGGCTTGTTGCAGTGAAGTTGAAAAAAGTGATAGAGAGCTCTGTGGAAAGGTTGCTTTTGGTCAGTACTCCCTTATTGCATCCTTAACTTATAAAAGTGCATGGCAAGCATATGATAATGTGCAAATCATGGTGTTGTTTATATTTAGGTGACTCCAGAGGTGGACAAAACCTTCAGCACTGGTACCTTTTAATGTAGGCAACACTTGCTATTTCATATGTGTAGTTCTGATAGTACAGACTATATTTGAGGTCTCACAGATTCTTGTACCTTTCATGTACTGTGGCAGAAATAAATCATTTTTAGGTGTGAAACAAATTTAGAACAAATTGCAGAGGCTTGCTTGGCCATATATAGTAGTAGCTGGCTGAAATGAAATGTAAGAAGCCACTTATGTGCGTTAATTGATCTGGTTAATTGGTAGAAACTCATTTTTATTTTTCAGCTTGTCGATGATGTTAATTTTTTTTTCCTCGGTTTTGTGCATATGAATTTGTACTGTCAGCATTGTTAGTGCTGCTGCAAAGCAACCCAGTTAAACACAAACATACAGATGTAGCTGCATGTTCTGTCTTGGGTCAGTATTAGCTGTCCAGTCCATCAGATTCCTGTCCCATTTGTCTGCTCTGTTTATAAACCCTTGTGGTACTAGGTAACATGCCATGGACTATTTGAGGGCAGCTGAATGAGTAAAATCAAGCAAAGGGGAAGAGATAAGACTTTAATTTGCTCATTAAGTCAAAGCCTTCATGTTATTCTAAGGTTTTTTTGTTTTATTTTATAATTCCACACTTTCTCAAGCTTCAGCAATTGCATCTGTAAAATCATGTGTTGTAATGGATAAAAGAGTCTTTAAAAAAGCCCCTAGGATAAAGTGTGGCTTAAAAGATAAAATGTTAACCAAAGTTCTAATCTTAGATGAAGACTAAATACATAATTAGGAAAATGCTTTTGACATAGAGAGCCTCAGTAGGACTATCATGATGTCTGTGAAATATTTGCAGTGTAAAGGGAAATGAGAAGCTGTCTTTACATTTTTAAAAAAATAATAATTATCTCTGTAGATGAAAGCTTCAGATGAAGATGATGATGATGATGATGATGATGAAGATGACTTTGTGGAGGTCCCTGAGAAGGAAGGTTATGAGCCCCACATTCCAGACCACCTGCGTAAGGAATATGGTGAGTTTGCCCAGCTGTGAAAGGCTTTACCCTTGCATGTTACTGCTGCACTAAAGTAAATAAACAGCCATTATGAAGTAATAAAGTGATCAGTGGTGTGGGTAATCTCTTTGGCTGCTATGAGGAAGTCGTTACATCGAAAGGGGAGCAGCAGTTGGCTCTAGATAAACAAATACTTTCCAGGAGCAAGAGCAACTGAGACTTGAAGCTAATTTTGTTCCATTGTGTCCCATTGTAGTTTAGAGCCAGAAGCAGCGCTGTGTATGTTTGTGTGTGCCCTAAACACGGGGAATGAATGTACTGCAAAGTAAAGGACTGAATATTAGAAATATTGGTAACAGTCTGGTGAGATGGGATAAAGTTTTGTCTCTTTATTAATAGCATGAAAGGCAGTTGGAGATGCACAACTGCTTCCTACCATGGAGTAGCCAACTTACAGCTCTGAAGTTAGGCTTGTTGAGCATTGCTATCACAAGACATTAAAAGGAACTCAGCCTTTGAGCAGAGAATTTTAGCCATTAAGCACATACCAGAAGACAGAATGGTCTTGTTGCTTTGTTTAAATGAAGGAAGCCTTCTTTTAATCCATTCTAAAGATTACTTATTTGTACACACACACACACACACACACACGCTTGTAATGTGTTTCTGTGAAATTGAAGGGTAACTGAGGAAAGTTAATATCAATTTAATTTCTGTGCGCTACCCCTTGTCCTTTGTATGTCTACTGATTAAGTGTCTGCAGCTTTGCAGCACTGTGTAGCACTTTGCGTTTTAAGATTCAGGAGATTTCAGGTTGTTGTAGAGGAGAGCTTAGCAGTCATCACAGTGGAGTTAGAAAACCTTAGACGTTAGAGTAAGTTTCTTGCTTGTATGTTTCTCTGTTGGTGGTTGTGTAAGGCTGGTGCTGCGTTACCTTTTTCAAACCTGTTCATGCTTAATTTTAACTTATCTGCAGTTTACATCATAAAATTCAGGCTCTAGTTCTCTTCTGTATGTGTCAACTGCATCTTTTTGGTGAAACAAGAGTGTGTGTGTCTGTGTAAACCCAAGACAGTGTGTCTCAAGTGACCGTTTTGTTGTCTTCCGCTACCAAATTTGGTTACAGACAGCAAAAGATTTTCAGTAATAACCTCTAGTGGCTGCAGTCAGCTTCAGGACATCTCCTGGTGTGACACTGAGCACTCAGTCTGTTTTAACATATCTGGATTTAACGTATGAAGACATCTTGGCACCCTTGGACGTAAGGCCTGTGCAGTCTGCAGAGCTGTCTGTTTTCCCCATCTAAGGGCTTGGTCTAAAGGTGAATATCTTTGTTTCTCTGTACCTCTAAAAAGTGTGCAACATATCTACTGTATATGGAAGACTGAGATTAAACTATTGCCCTGGCGAGCAGATGGCTGCAATGTTGCTTGGTTTGACTCTTAGCATATGTGTTGCTTGACACAATCTACAGGCACGTACTTTGTCCAACCAAAAGTTGGGAAAGATGGAGTGCTGGGAAGCTGAGTGTATTGAGATAGTGTTGTGGTTGGAGAGTGGAGCTGGGTGTATTCATTGAAAGTGATCACAGGACAGTGGTGGAGATTGTAAGACACACACGTAGCAACTGAGCAACTTCTCTTTTTTTTCATGCTAAGAAGATGCACTTCTTTGAGAAGACATTGAACAACGTGTTGGCTATCCTAACTACCTTAGTCACGCAATGAACACTGAGTAAGTTCTGATTATTGCTAACAGTAGGACTGGCAACAGCAACAACAAAAAAGAATGTAATGTAAGAAAGGGCTAGCAGCCTTCCAGATAGCTGTGAGAAGTTTCTTATGTACATATAATTAAGGAGAGTCATAAAACATTGGTGATTATAATAAATGAGTAAATGAGTTTAGTTATTACAAGCCTACCATAACTTACTGTCCAATCACCTCCCACTAACACTCCTGCAATTCCAGGATATTTTGTAAACGTCTGTAAAATGCTTTAAAAGAATTCCCAATTTGTATTTCATAGAATCATAGAATCACAGAATGGCTTGGGTTGGAAAGGACCTCAAGGATTATGAAGTTCCAACCCCCCCCGCTTGCAGGCAGGGCCACCAACCTCCACATTTAATACTACACCAGGCTGCCCAGGGCCCCATCCAACCTGACCTGTTTAAACTATTGCTGATAGGAATGCATCTTATAGTGAGGAAACCAATCAGAAAATGTTACCTATCTCTCATTTTGTATGCTTGCAGTTATGTGGGAACTAATGGTCACGGTTGGTTGTTCTTTATCAGGTATTTGTTGAAAATGGCATTTTGAATGAAACGAATCATTCCTGGTATTTCTGAAGGCATTCAGGTTTTCTTGCTGTCATCAAAAGTTATTACCTAAGCTCCCAGTTCAGGAAGGAGTATCTATCCAGGCAGCTCTATGCATTTCTTGGTCCAACTCATCAGTTACTAGTTCAAAATCTATTTCAGGAGCCAGTATATAGCTACTGCATAAACAGAATGACTTTTGTGCAATTACTTCAGGTCTGCATGAGTACAATTGAGAGCTGTGCTTACTTCTGAATTGACTTTTGCATGCATTTTCCACAAGCAAAAACAAAGTAAGCATCCTTTTGGCTAGTTCTTTTTTGTTATTTAGAAAAGTGCATTACCAAAATACACAAGAATGTATTGATTTAAATATAGCATGTTATCCTGGAGAGCTGGTTATGTTAGATAGCTGCGTATCTAATTAAATGTGGCTCTTTTTTCCCTGCATGAGTGTAGTTACCATAGGGGTCACTTGAGATTTATCTTAATGTAATCCAGTTGGTTTTTTTTGCTATATGTTATTAGTTCATCTTTAGTTCATGAGGATTCTGAGCTAAGACAGCAGCCTTAATTGCAGCACCAAATCTTCCATGCAAAATAAATTCTCAGTGCTATGGAGAAGATGTGAACAATTTAAAGCATTTTTCTTGTGCTACTTTACCTGAACAAGCAGGACAAGTGAACAGCTTCTCAGAAAAAGCTCTAAAACCTCCTGGTCATCTAAATTGATTGAAACATCACACAGAATCATAGAATCGTTAAGGTTATTGATTTAAAAATCACTTTATTTTCCTTCACTTCTCTTGGGAAAATGGAAGTATCCTACCAACAAGGTGCATTTCAAGTTCAGATACTGTTTCTGATAATACATGCATGCAGTTGTGGATCTCATGAGATCTGAAAAAATTGTGAAAAATGATATTTAGGCACAGGAGGTTTTGTATGCCAGGCACAAATGCAGTATCTTTGAGTGTATGTATGTGCATAGAGTTGATCCCAAAATGGATGGTGATATTTAGTATATTAGATGAACTGAGGATGGGTGCAGTTTGGGTGGAGAATTAAACAAGTCAATTTGAATTTCCATTTGTACAATTAAATGTGAATTTGTTAAAAGAATTTAGGTGATTAGATAGCTGAAGTATGAAGATATCACCCGTTAAAGGTGTCATGCCAAATTAGCATTACCAGACTTTTAACGACCTCCCATTTGTATAATCCTTATTTACACTTGCACCTGATGTCTGCAGCAGACAAGAGACCAGCCATCCTGTGGTACCACAGAGCCCTCTTAATGTGTTGTGCTGTTAAAGGGAAGGGCTGCACTGAAAAAGAAACAATGCTGTGAAAAAATCTGCATAGGGTTGCTCTGGTTCTCATCTGTGTAACTTCCACTTGTGCTGTATGCCAACTGCACAGAAGCTGGGGTGTTCTTTACTTAAAAGCAATCTTTGAGGAGGGATAAAGTGCCATTGAAGTTAGGAAGAAATTTAGGAAGAAATGTTTTGCTCAGAGGGTGGTGTGTGTGGTGCTGGAACACCTCATAGAGAATGATCTCTTGTTGATTCTACAGTTGCATATTCTTCCATGATTTTATTGGTACACATGAAAATCTGGAATTCATGGGGAAAAGGCATAAACCCTGTGCTTCTAGTGTTGAGTTTACATCTCCAAATACAGCACCAAAAATGGATCTGAAATACTGAATGAAAGACTTTGTTTTTACTGCTTACTCTTTCAGGAAAAAAGTTTAATTTTTCTGTCCTCAGAATTATGGATCTCTGGTGGCATATTTGCAAAACTTATTGAAAACCATTTTGTAATGGTTTATAAAATGATATAGCTTTGGTCAAGCCTAGGACTCCACTGCAGAGAGCTTAATTTTCATGGCAATGATCATGGAGAAGATCTAACTGCAGGATGAGTCAGAGAAAGTAAGGGAACACAGATGGAGGGTGTGTACGACAGTTTGTGCCACAAGCAAGTTGCTGTGCTTCATGAAGGTGAGTTTATCTGGAGAAGGGTGTTGGTCTGAGCCTCCTGAGGGAGTTCTTCTTACAGGTCAAGAACATGGAGATTTGCATGGAGGAGCAGCTTCAGAACAGACCATGAGGAAACAAACCTAAAGGCTTCATAGTGTGCGAAGCACAGCTCTTTGGGAATTAAATTTGAGAATTGGAACTACTACTGTCACCATGCTTGCTTCATGCTACTACTTGTTAGACTAAACAAGGATTTCTGGGTATTACTTGTCTTCTTTATGGGGAAAACTCAGGTTTTGCAGGAGGAAGGACAGACAGAATTATTTAGTTATCTTCAATTTTCAGTAATCTGTGGAGTTTGGGTTCCTCTTTCCCAAATTTAAAAAACACAGTTCACACAGTTTCATTTCTCTCCCTAAACAGGACCCTACTATTTAGAATAACATAAATATTGTAATACTTTAAATCAAACACATTCTTACATGATTAAAACAACATGCATTGCTTTGCTGTAAATGGATAATGAAATAGCGATGAAGTTAGGATCCTAGCCCTGATCTGCTATCATCAAATATGTAGTGAACAGTCTCAATTTTTCCTATCATTTACAACATTAGGCACATATAATTACAAGTTTACAGGTGAGTTTGCCTCATTACACTATTATCTTCTGTTTTAGTATACAGGCAAACACATATCCTTCTTATATACAGGGCACTTAGGAGTAAAACTTTTGTAATACAGCATCTGAAATGAAGATGACTGCACACTCATGGAAGAAAACTATTCCAAAAAAATACTTGTAAGTTCATGTAGAAGTATTTATTTTCTTCTGATGCAACTGAATCAGTCATGCAAATCCTTCCTCGCACTCAAACAGGTTCGTTCCATGTAAATAAGTTTGGGAGATCTGACAAGACACAGGATATGTGTGATTCCTACTGAAGTTCTTAGAAACTAATAGTGACTGTACAGGATGCAGATAACACTTCTGAGTTGTTTGCAGTATTGGTGTACTTCATACGAGCTGTGCAATGAGCAGAGACTGCAAAACGATAAAGTGTAAAAGGTGAGGATGTGAGGAATAGAAAGGTTTTCATCTGAGTGCTCCTGTTTTGATTTAATCTGATTTTTAACTATGATTTTAAAACATCAATAAATAGGGTTAATTAATGAGGATTGTTGTTATAGCAAATTAATGTAGTCTATTATTCCGATAAGGCAAACAAAATATTATACACGGTGTTAACAAACTTAGATAGTTAACAAGCATTTGTTATTCTTTTCCTTTAATTTGAATTTCCAAAGCAAAACTCTAAAAATGTTGGCTACATGTAAATAACGTACATGCATTAAAGGGCTGCTGGGGCATCTCTTTCAGTTCTTTAAAACCTATGATTACCAACTCCCCTCAACAACTTTTTCAAAGCATCATTTACGTACATTAGTGTGCAGCTGACCATGAGATAAGCTGCCTTGGGTTGTGTGTGTGGCTTACCTGTGTTGGGAGAATGTTTGCTGAAAGCATCTCTAGCATTTTAGCATCTTCCCCAAGCAACTGCTGACAGCAATTTGTTTAGTGGCATTTGAGTAGGATAGAAAAGTGGGTCTGCTATTCAATTTTAATGTTAAGGAGGAAGTTTCCAATCACAGTAAATGATAAATGCTTTAATCTGTGTTATCTCTGTATGAATGCTTTTTAGATTTTGTTCATAGCAGCTATTTTTCTAATTGTTTTTCTCACTTTAGAGTTCCTTTAACAAGTAATGATACCATAAGCATCGGTTATCTGTCAGGGATTACTTACATAATTCAAAGCCCCATCCTAGATGAGTAACAGCACCTTCAGAGATAATGAAATTTTCCTATCACATCATCACCTATGTTAATTTTGTTCATGCACACGAGGGACTGCAGAACTGATCTGAAACCTCGAGTTATTTGGAAGCTGTCCCAAAAAGCTGGTTGAAAAGGACCACAATGATCACCTAGTTTCAACCCCCTGCTATGTGCAGGGTCACCAACCAGCAGACCAGGCTGCCCAGAGCCACATCCAGCCTGGCCTTGAATGCCTTCAGGGATGGGGCATCCACAGCCTCCTTGGGCAACCTGTTCCAGTGTGTCACCACCCTCTGTGTGAAAAATACATGCAGGATTTTTCATTATGAGCATAGCACATAAATATTGTCCCCGAACTGCTGGATTTTCCTGATGGTCTTGGAATGTGTCTGTGCCAATACAAATCACACACATACGGGCTTGGCTAAGATTCAACCAATAGGAAACAAAAGTTACTGTATTTTTTCAGGAATAGTTGAAGTCTGTAATACTTGTTTATATTCTGTCTCTGTTTTTTCAATTAAACTGAAGTGAATGTGAAGTAGCTAAATTTCATCTAAATCCACACAGCTGAGGAAACCCATGCTTGCTCTTTCTCTAAATTTTCACTGAGGGGCTTTTATCTCCCCCTAATCCCACCATTTCTGTCAGGACGTAATCTCTTTCTCAAATTTACATTTTAATTAGAAGGCCAGCTGAACTAGCTAAAATCAATAATGTCAGCATTCAGCAGCCTAACTTCGGCTGAAACCCCAGCCTCTCTCTTTCCTTCTATCGATTTGTCTTGTGAATACGCTCTACTTTATTGCTTCAGGCAAATAGATGCCATTTGGTCAATTTAAACAAAAAAGGGGACTTGAACATTTTTATGATTCTTTCTGAAAGCTGCCGGTGGAACAATTTGAAGCCAAGTTCTGTGCTCATGTCAAATCAAACGCACAGAACAGCAGAGTTCTGAAGAGGAATTTTACTTGTAAAGCTGCACTTAATTCCATCTGCGTATTAAAAACAAAGCAACAGAAAAACCAACCCTGATACTGAGATGGCACTGTCTGCACGGTGGCTCTTCATCTCATTAGCAAGAACTAATTTTATGATCAGATGAAAAAAATCCACAGGAGAGGTGGTGTTAGCAGTGTGGCAATGTATTTACTTTTAGCTGTTTTCCTGTTAATGGTTTAAAATAAGAAATCAATGGGAAAAATAGTTTTTCTTGTAGCTCCTAAGAATTCTTGTATTGATCTTTTGAGTGTGATTTTATCTAATTGTCAACTTGTCCATTTATCTCTCTTTTTCTGTGTTGTTGAGTGCCTGCCTCTGCTGTCCCCTGCTGAACAAAATCAGTGTATTAGTGAGTGGGCAATTCTGCTTCCATACGAAGGATGGAATATGATAGGAAAAAAATTGAATAGAGCTCGGATTGTCTGAGAACTTCTGGTGTACGTGCACATATCTCTCTGAAGAGGAATAGAGATGTGGTGAGAGATGCACACCTGTTAGCTTTCATTTAATGATTATCTGTATACAGTATACTCACGCTCTCAAAACCTTTGCTTTAAACAATCCTTTGCAGAAAGATATTCTTGTTCCTTAACAACAACAACAAAAATTTTAAGTGCCAGATACAGTCTAAGCAATTTTGCATCACAGATACAGTCTGCTGCATATATTTTCTGAGCTAACCTTGTTCATGCCAAATGTTTGCTTCTAATGGTTTCTAACATAAAGGGAAGTTTGCTCGTCTAAATCCTGACAGTTCTAGAGACAGTCTTTTGGGTTAATTCTGTCTCACTTTGATCATTTTGATACAAAGCACCCTAGAAGGGCTTTTTGCTTTTCACACGATGACAAAAGCTGAGATGCAGTCCTGTCCTTCCACTTACCAGTTAGATAAATTCAAGCTTATTCCCTTCAGTGAAATATTAAGTGCTGAGACAAAACGCTTCTGTGGAGGTTCCATCAACCCTTATGAATGGCAAGTCTACAGCCTAATAAACATCATGAGATCATTTCTTGTTAGCCTAAATGTTCCTTTGCTTAGTTCCAACTATTCTGCTTAATTATCATTCATCTTATTGCTGCTCCTTCTGCTAATTTTCAGGCCCTTTTCCAATGTGCAGATTACTTTTTTAAACAATTATAATTTTTTTTGAAGCAGTGTTCTTTTCAGCCTTATTGACTTTGGGAAGCGAAGTTAGGTAGCAAGGTGAATGTGACACATTCATTGCTTTCATTAGAGAAGGTGATGTGAAGATGACTGGGTAAGGAAGGAGCATTGATATGCTCATCAATGGCATCACCAGCAGCGAGAAGGCTGTGTCTGTCTGCAGCTGGCAGGCCTGCAAGGCTTTCACAGAACAGTATGTGTTCTGTTGTCTTGAGGTTTGCTGAAGACTTTGGCCTCGTGGTCTCAAGTTATGAAATGTTTAATTACTGATGATTGAGTGGCATACAGGATACACTCAGTATGTGCTTTGTTATCACAGATATTTAAGGGAAAGGAAGCATGCAGTCGGCCTTGGGTACCTTCTCTAACATATTTTGGGATGTACACCTAGATGGTCTCTGGCAAATTCCACGTGAACTTTTCCTTTTCTAGTTGTTATCTTCTGAAATATTTGATGACTAAGTAAAAAAGCAAAGATTACTTATAGATACAGCTTCAGAGCTGAGGGTCTTGCTCACTGGAAGTGAACAGAAAGAAGAGACAGAAGGAACGTCCCATATCAAGAGTGGCTAAAACTTGTTGGGTGAATGCAGGTTACTTTCCTTAAGAAATCTGAGGTATTTCTCTGGAAACTTTAGTCTGAAACTATGACTACTTTTGGTTGATAATTTTTTGAGATAGATGTTATTTCAATCTCTCCTTTTATGAAAAAGCATTCTGGAAGGGAAAATATTGTCTGTTACATTGGTGTGAGGGACCACATCTCTCCATTTCAGCTGCTTTTGGCTGAAAAGTTTTCGTTACTGCTGCCATCTAATAGAGTTGCTTCTCTAGCTCAGCTGGTAGCAGCATGTGCTATTCAACTGCTTGGTCTATCTAATTGCATCATTACTGTCCATGCTGACTGGCTAATCGAGCTGTATGAAGTGATTAAGTCGCCCCACCGCTGAGCTGCTGTTGCTGAACTCTGCCTGAAGCTGCCTCGCAGTGGGTTTGTTCCTCAGGTGTCACTCATGCGTTTATTGTCCCTTCAGAGTACTGTGTGGCTGTACTGCTGTGCTTCTTAGATGGTTTATCTTGGCACGTTGTGTATTTTAGGATCTGTGAAAGAAGAAAATTGTCTAGATAATTCTGTTTGAAGATGTATTTAGGAATTGAAACTGAATTGTTATTTGATGTAGTGTTAATAGCTCCTTCCTTCCACTTTATCTTGATGTAACTGAGAGTATAGAAATGACATCTTAGCAAGCTACTGTGACACTAGAAACCTGCATACAGAAAGCAGTATCACATTTTGAGCTAACATATATTGTTAAAATCCCTTTTTCCAAGACCAAGTAATGTCATTCTTTGCTGTCACATGATGTCACACGAATTTAAAAGTTTGTTTGCTGTCGTTAGCTTCTCAGTACGTTTCTGTTCCAAAATAGGAAAATGTTGCAGGCAGAAATACCACTGTGTATGAATGGGATTGATAAAGTGAATTGAAAAGACAGCCCCTTTACAAGTAGTGGCATTATGAGCTGCTTTGGCCCTGCTGTGAAGCATGGAAGGCAGGGGAGATGAACCCTCTGCTCAACCTTGATTTTATTTTTCAGGCCTCGAGCCTCAGTCACCCCCAAAAGCACCAGCAAGGAAGGCCCCTGCAGGACCAGCTCCGTTCAGCTCCCGTGCCCGGCTGAAAGGGAATGAAGATGAGCTTGATCCAACTTGTGCAGCTGCAACATTGAAGCTTATCAGAGACAAACTACAAAAGTTAACACCTCCACAGGACAGGTTATTTTTATTCAAATTCTTAGGATCCATAGGAACCTCTTACTTGTATTTATTAATAAAGAAAGCACAAAGAAGATTGCAGGAACTGAGCATATTAAAGGTTCAGGCTGCCTTGTTTCCATTTTAAAGGTATAATTATTTTGCTCAGATGTGTATTTACTGCTTAAAATTTGGGAGTTTGTTAGTGATTGCTTTGGACTATTAAGGAATATTTTACTAATCACTTCGTTTAGGTTTAATTTGATGTGAGTGGCCTCAGTGTATCCTTTGGGATGGGAGGAGGGGAAAAAAAGACAACACTGTAAAAGCAGTTGTAGTCCTAGATCTAAGTTAACATTAGGGTTGGTATAAAAACAGAGAAAAAGTTGTGGTCATTGTTGTCCTCTCTTGACTTTTCATTGTTTTTATCTAGTGAGTCTGCAACTACTGAGCCAGCAGCTTTGGAAGAGCCTGACAGTAAGAGAAGAAAACTAGAAGAGGAAAGAGCTAAAGCTCCCCTCATGCCTTTTGGGTTAGATCTTCACTACTGGGGACAGGATCAGCCAAGTGCTGGGAAGATTCTCAAGTAAATGCTCTTTCTCTTTTAAGATAGATTAAACAAATACATAGATTTACTTGTACTCAGAGGTCACACAGTGGGGTGACTGCTATTTCTTTTGATAATTACTTTTCTTCTTTCCCTTGTGTTGTGGGACCCATAAACAAAGTCAGAAATTCTACCTCAAAAGGGTATTTGTTTTGAGAAGTTGTGGTACTAATTAAATATCCTTTGATGCTTTAAAGCACATTTTTCCTGCTCTTTTCATGTTTGTGTATTATTTGCAGTATGGCAGCACTTCAGCTTAAATTGGTACCTTATTATGCAAAGTATTCTGCAGGTCCATAATAGGCAGTCCCTCTGCTGAAGACTTCACAGTCTAAATAAATAACAGACAAGGTAGGAGAATGACAAGGGTGGTGTCAGGTATTTTTCCTGACTTTACAGAGTGGTAACTGAGGAAACTGATACGCTTGTTCAGTCACACACGGAGTAAGTGGCAGTTGCAGGATTTGTGTTTTGATCTCTCACTTTCCATTCTTGTTTGGGAAGGCTCTGTGTTCCTTAGAGATGAAGCACTGCTGGTTTGAGAAAAGTTCTAGCAATGCTAGGGGGAGTAGATTGTAGATATGCTTCAGAACTTATTTCTAGCAGTTTGTTTTTAAAGCCCATTTTTAGTACAAGTATTTTTATATGAATGTTGGGCTGCGAAGTCTTTCTTCTGTGTATGAATTCCATTTAAGTCTACCAGGAATTTCCTATCAGCGTGTACCATACTTTGCTTGAAAAGGGGCAAAGATCATTGACTGGCTGGCTTGCAGATCAAGCTTGTATGTTCTCAGCAGTGCTATTTTAACTTAGTTTGTTTCCTTACTAAAGCAAATAAATTAAAAACCCCGTAATCATGATGTAGACTAGAGTAATAATGCTATACATACAAAATGTAAATGGTGCTGCAGTGCGAATCCCAGGGAAATGCCATCATCGTCATTTCCACCTTTGGAAACTGAGGAACACTGGTTTTCAAGACAGGTCCTCCTGCCCTGTCAATGTTTCATGTAACATTATTCATTTTCACTTTTTAACAATAGCTAGGTGAATGTTCACCCTGTGGAAATCAGCCTAATTTGCTGATTGCCAGTGCCTTTTGAAGATAATACCCTCTCAACTGTATATTTGCTGAGCAAAGGAACAAGAAGAAAGCCTTGCCTCCTGTACTTGGTTATAAAAAGTGCTGAATATATTTTAAGTTATTGAAAGTCAGTGAAAATTGATACATAATAGAGCTTTAACAGATACTCCAAGCTTTGGTCTCTGTCTGGTTAGGTGTAACCAGCCTGTAAACTGGTTAAGATTTTCAGCAAGGCTGTAAGAAGCATTTGACTTTGATAATGCCAAAAAGGTAGTAAGGCCTTATTCTACATTGCAAATGAGTTATTCAAGTCATAAGTGAAATGAAAAGCATATTTCACTGCCTGTCTGCCTTGTGCTGTACTGTTTTATTTTTATGCTTCTCAATAAAATAGAGGGCATACTTCTGAACCTTATGGTCTATAACTACAGATATGCCAATCTAACCAAAGATAATTTAAGTAATCCTGCACATACAATACCATTGACCCCTGGATGTAAAATGTTATTTATTGAAAAAGTAAAACAGTCATTGACCAACTCCTTCAACTTTTCTATCTTACAGAGATGCTAGAAAAAAGCCACACCAACAGTAGACAACAATGGAGTGTGTATGGGATTTGAATCTTTTAAATCTGAAGTGGCAGTCTTTCCCCTTCACTTATTTAACATTACATTTACTTCACAACAGCATGTATGAGAAATTAACATTTTAAAATGTTGGTAGTAAGACTTGCTGTGAGAAAGATGGCTTTCCTAATCATCTTTAGCTGGTAAATATAACCATGTGTTACTGTAACCCACAGTTTGAGCTGTGACTCTTTTTCCCACTTCAGAATTCACTTGGAACACCTATAAAGTTAGCTTAAGAAATCTTAATCAGATTGTTGTACTGTGTAGAGACTGCTATGCTAGCTTAACCAACAGGTTTTGGAAAGCACCTGCCTTCTAGATTGATTTACCACTTCCCTGAGTTACAGATGTTACTTAGGGTGCTTACTCATAGGCTGAGGGCAAATGAGGGCTAGGGTACAGCTTACCCTAGCCTGTTTCTGATACTTGAATTAGCTCATTTACTATTTGCTTGATGATCTCTCTGTGCATCACACTGCTTTAGAACTGATGTTTACCCAAGCTTTTCTTAGGCTTCCCATTACTAATAAATTTTATATGAATTTGTGGAAAGAGTGCAATGTTTCCAATAGCTGGATTTTTCATTCAGATTCCTGTTAACTGTGGCTTGTCATTTATTTTTCCTCTTATGTAGATTTAATTTATGTAGATTTTAATGGAAATTTTACACCTGTTATTTGTTTAGATCATCACCGCACTGAATGTTATTGAATGTTATTCTTCTGCTCCTCTATTCATCTCTTTTTTCATGCAAAGTTCTTGAGTTCTTCCTTTTTCAAATGTTGCTTAAATTTTAACAATAGGAAATCTGAAAATGTTGAGGTTTAGCACCACTTTATTCTTTTCCCCACTGTAACGAATGTGGAGAGGAAGTATTTTATATGGTAATAATAGTGTGTTTGAATGTCTGTGTAGGAATCAGTCCAGTTCCAGACGTTAATCAATGCTCTATAGAGCAAAACATAATTTTAATTCCCTTCAGATTCGTGGGATATAGATTGTAGCAAGAAGAAGTAAAAATATTAAATAGAATTTTCTCTCGACTGGGAAGGTTGGCACACAACTGTTAACTGCTTCTTCATTACCATGTAATTGTAAGTATACTGGTAGTCCCTCCTTGTACCTGGATGGTAATTAATGCAGAGCTGATAGTCATCTTGTTTTTAGGACTTTATTAAAACTGAGCAAGCAAATCAATCTAATTCTTTTATTTGCTGTCTGTTATATAATCTTGTTGCCTTTATGAATTTGAAGTATCCTATCATTCAGAAGTGTTAATATATTTAAAAGATGCATGTAACTTTTCTGTTCAGTTTGTATTTTCCAGATTGAAAACTTTTTGCAATGAAATATTGTGGAGATGTATCTGTATTACTGTGCTTAATGCAGTTCACTAGCCCCCATTGTTATCCTTTTACCTTTATCTCCTAATGATGTGATACATACCTTATGGCAAGTTAGAATTTTTCTGGCACCAGTGAGGTAGGTGTGATGACAGAATTGTTGGACAGGAGGAATCTCTTTAACAAGGATTCTCCTTATTGAACTTTTTTTTTTCCCTCATGACTTGGCAAACCACAGAACGCAGAATGGCTTCAGAATTACTTGTCCTTTCTTAACCGAGCTCTGGTCTTATGACATAATTTTAAATGGTGAGCTAGTGCATTAAAAACAGCATCTGTATCTGTTACAGATCGCTTGATTCAGATGAGTTTCTTCCACTTTTTGTTAGTTGTCATTTGCTGAAAACTTGCTTAGGTAAAATTCACACTAATTCTTCAGCTCCACTAAGATCTTTGTTAAAGTGTTGGCTTGTATACTTTGCTGATTTCCCATTGCAAAGGGAAATCCAGTTTTCATATGTATGTCTGCCATCTACAAAAGGCAAAGTCACCAGCAGGAGTATGTACTGTCAGAGGTATAATCATTGCATCCTGAGACTGACATCTAAAATGAGCCAGTTAATTGCTCTCTGAAGTTGTCTGTCAGCCTAGAGTGACTAGAATGAATTTGATTAGTACTGTTAAGAAAATTCTAAAACGTTACAGGGTCTCCAGGGTTCTTGTTTCCCTTCTCTCCCATTCCCCACATCTATTGACGTGGTATTAATCATATTTGTAGTACAATAACAAGGAGTATATTTGTCTGTATGTGTTTGTAAATACAGGTAAGACTCATGTTTGAAAATACATTCTCAATGAATTAGCTTAGCTTCCTAGAGGAGCACCGCGTAAGTTTCTCAGTGTTACTAACGCTGTGCAGAAGAACAGCCTACTGAACCTAAAAAAATCTCTGATGCTCAGCTGATGGGTCTCAGTATGTCACAAGATGCTCGTTTCAGCTTCTGCTTCTCTGCTGCTGCAGGAGTGCAGCTGCCAGGAGTAAGATCAGACAAGTTGAGATCAAGCTGTGTCCTCTCTGATCTATCTTGTGTGTTCTGCTATAGGAGTATCTTGTTATAAAGATTATTAACCACAGAATTACAAAGTTATTCACTGAAACTGGATATTGAATGACTGCCTCTGAATGCCAAATCACCAGCTAGAGCTAAGACTGGCGACAGATGAGGTGGTTAAAGAGAAATCAGTACTAGACAGGCTTTGGTGATATTTTCAAAACTATCTTCATAATAGGAAACTACTTCTCTTTCTTAAGACTCTAGCTTTTTTTCTAACTCTGTGATAAACCTTCCTCTCCTCTACATATAATTTTACTTCAGGATTATGCTGGTATCTCTCTGCTTTCTTACACACTGAGCTTGTGTTTGACCCAGGTGGCTCAGCACGCTTGGCTGGGAAAGGCACAACTTATCTACAAAGAAATAATTTCTGCATTGTTTTCCCAGATTTACTTCCGAGCATCGATTTTGGGCACCCAGTGAAGTAGAGGAAGAGGTAGAAAATAAAGAAATAACTGAAATGTTAAAAACCAGATATATAACATTTGCTGGCAAGTTTGAACCAGTGAAGCATAAATGTCGAGCACCAATGCCTGATGGAAGTCTGTGTGAAAGACAAGATCGGATTAAGGTGAGCACCAAGTAACCTAATTTCCAGAATATGTGGAAATTATATCCCATGTGGACAGGATCTCATTAAAACGTGCCTATAGAAGTTTATTTTGCATTATAAATATAGCACACGGGATCGAATGATAGCTACGCTTGGAGAAGTTTGCTGATGATACCTGTTTTGTGTGGGAGGTGTTCTTTTTGTAAGGAAGTTATGCTTGTTTAAAGAACTCTCAAATATTTCTGGGATTCATTTTAAGTATTTATATTATATTTATTACTCTTACATTGAAGTACCTGACAGTGAAACAGTGAAAGTTGGTTTCTGAAAAGTTCTCCTAATTTAGGGCATATTTGACAGTAGTTTTAGAAGCATGGTTGGTTGGAGGACTAAGAAATTTTATTCACAAATTAAATGTTATGAAAGCCATACCTTATGCAGCCTCTAATTATGAGCCCTACTAAGCAGAGATCCTTTATTTACATACCTCATTCTAATATCCCCATTCTTGTATTATCTGAGATTGAGGGGATCGGGTTGCATTAAAGTACTTTAAATGGGATTCTAACAGGAAAAGGGTATAGCATAAACAGCAAACATGATGCAGCATGAGCACCCTGCTTCCCAAGGTGGTGGGATTTACTGCCTCTTAAGGACGAGTACTCATATCACAGAGATTATTTCTTTGATATTCTGAATTAATTCATACGTGATGTTTATGGGATCCTGACGCCTTATAAGAAGGCGTAGACTTTTACCACTTGATTCCAGTATCAGGGCATATGCTATATTGAAAAACATGTAAATATATTTTCATTCTAAAGCTGTGAAATTTTTTTTCCTTTCTTTCTCAAGTGCCCTTTCCATGGAAAGATAATTCCTCGGGATGAGTGTGGGGTTCCTATCAATGCAGAGGACAGAGCCAGAGAAGAAAAGATGCGCTTTGAGAAGCAAGCAAATCAGCCAGGTTTGTTTGTCCATAGCATCTGGAAAAAAAATCAAAATATTACGTAGAGGTGAAGATAAATATTGAGAATATGCATGTGTATTTTACAAATGCTTATATAGAGAGTATAAAATATGTACAATTTACAATATCTACAATTTATTCTCATTTTACATCAGATTATAGTATCTACAATTGGACAACAATCTCAGAACAGAGTTGGACAAGTGAGATGCAATGTATGGATGAAAAGCTGATCCTTTCATTGCTGAAGACACAAGTTAAGATACACAGAACTGTATCATATTTCCATTTTGCTCCTGGCCACATTCTCTCATATAAATCCCCAAATTTTAGTTTGCAGATCATTTGCAATGATTCTTTCTTGTCTCATAAGTATGAATGAATGTACACACAGAATAAGGTTAGCTTTGCAATTTGTTCTTTATTTTCAGTGATCCTCATAATGTTCCTAACACTTCTTAGACAGTAATATTATATTATTTATTGTGAAGAACATTATATTAAAAACAAGCTACAGTTAAGGAAAGGACATCCTCTAACCATGCTGGTCCCTAAGAGTTGTGATTAATGTAATGTAACAATAATATTATTAGGACTGCTGTGAATATTAGTGTTTTTGTTGTCACAATGCAGGAACTTATTTTTATATCTTTTCATTGGTATTTTCTTGTTTTAGAAGAATTCTTGTCCTTGTTATGTTGTATTCCAAATTAGTGAAGTCCTCACCTAGAACTTTATTGGCATTTTAATTAGTCTGATAGTAGGTACAATATTTGTATATTACAGTTTACTGTGCCATACTTCATTTTGTTCTTAAACAGCGGGGATAGATAACAAAGCTAATGGCTTGACCCTTGTATCCTAGCTGCTGCTTTCAGATAGAATGCTCTAAAGGAAAAGCTCATCATTGCCAGGATTATTTTTTACCATTTTTAGCTGAGGTAATGCTCTGAACTGTTAGGTAAGGAACAAAGGCAATGAGAAGGGCAGCAAGCAGTGAATATGCAGGCAGAAAGACTTCCAAGGAGAGTAAGGGACTTTTTTTTTTTTTTTTTTTTTCTCCAGTAGTACAACTAAACTTCATTAGCAATAACAGAAGGTAGATTTTCATAGAGTCCTAGGAAGACTGCAACCAGGAAGCAACTGGAAGATGCTGGACTACAAAGGAAGATGGAAGAGAGATCTATCCAACAAGCCGTAGTGTATAATTGGAGGGAACAGATTTGCTTTCAAAGCTTTTATTTACTCAGCCTTTCCCTTATGAAGAAAGGCTGAGGGACTTGGACTTGTTTAGCCTGGGGAAGAAAAGGTTCCAGGGAGACCTCACTGTGGCCTTTAAGTACTTGAAGGGAGCTTATAAGTAGGAGGGTGACACACTTTTTACACAGTCCAACAGTGATAGGATAAAGGCAAATGGTTTTAAATGAAAAGAGGAGAAACTTAGAAGTTAGGATGTTAGATGTTAGGAAGAAATTCTTTACTGAGAGGTTGTTGAGGCCGTGGCACAAGGTGCCCAGAAAGCTGAGTGCCCCATCCCTGGAGGCATTCAAGGCCAGGTTGGATGGGGCCCTGGGCAGTCTGATCTGGTGACTGGTAACCAGTCCATGACAGGGGTTGGAACTCAGTGATCTTTAAAGTCCTTCTGACCTAAGTCATTCTATGACTGCTACTGAGCCTTTCACCAATTCTCTTTGGTGTGGGTGAGGAAGTGCCCTGTTCACAGGCAGTTTCCATCCTTCTCTGGGTAGAGAGAAGTGCTCTAAGCTGACCTCCAACCAGCAGCACAGGAAATGGACCAACATTGTGAAGCCAGGCCAGAGATGTAGATGTTGTGCCTGAAAAATGAAGTTCCATGTTTAGTTATGACAACTAAAACCAGCAAATTAAGCTAGCAGGTGTTCTTGAGGGACTAGTTTCAAACTGGAAACTAATATTCTGGTAGAAAAATCACTTGTGCTGAAAAATATTGATTTCTTTTTTTTATTCTGTGGAATTACCATTGCTCTAGGCTAGACATAATACTTATTTTTATTACAGTGTCAGCGCAGTGTTGTTAGAGGCTTCTCACCTCTGGCCCACAAGGATGTATATGTTAGTCCCAAAACACTGTTGACATTGCGATGCTGCATTATTGAGTGCCATTGTTAAGCTGAGATGTCACACAAAGGTCCGTCCTGTCTGTCTGGGGAGATACTGGGCAAGCTAAAGTGCTTAATTTATTGGACAAAACCTTAAAGGTTTCTAAAGCTTTTATATACCAAAATCACTAAATACTTTTATCTACTGCTTATTATTTCTTTCTTTCTTTCTTTTTTTTTTTTTTTTTTTTCCTGTGCTTCAGAATTTTCATTAACCTTTAGAAAGGTTTTTTTGGTTGGTTGGTTTGGGTTTCTGGTTTTGGAAGTTGGGGGGGGGGAGGTGTCGCTTGGGTTTGGGTTATTTTTGTTTTCTTTTGTTTTGTTTTGTTTGCTTTGCTTTGCTTTGCTTTGCTTTGCTTTGCTTTGCTTTGCTTTGCTTTGCTTTTTTGCGTCATGTCTGAGCAGCGCTGCTCTGGAATATGCATAAGTAGAAATCCACCGTAAGTGCTTTGGTCTTATGACTGACAGCATCATTTCTTAATGGCGACAGCTGGAAAAATGCCAAACATTAAAGCTGGGATATTGGTTGCGTAATTAAACTCTACCAAAAATCTTCCTACATCTTTTTCTTTTTGGATAGCAGTGGTTCTTTTCATCCTTGAGTGGTTGAAGAGGAAAACAATTACACAGAAATGACACAGTTTGTGTAATAATGACTGTGTTTTGACAACACTATCGTCGATATTATATATCATTTTTTAAATTAGTACAAATTTTGTAATTCTAACTAATGTCCACAAAACGGTGCTTTGGGCTCTTTGGTCCTCAAACAATGAATCAGCAGGGATTACACTGACCTGCTAATCTGTAGTGTTCATCCTTTTCCAATAGTTCGCACACAGGAGCAAATTAAGTGCCTATTTTTTGTGTCAACCCTGCAGAGTATCTGGTTTTTCAGCCCTTAGTGACTTGTTAACAAACAGGTATCAGGACAGGCTGGTGAAGGCAGGCCGCTGGCCACTCAGATGTGAAATAGCATCTCTTTACTAACTACAGTATTGATTCCCGCCTACCCCTGCAAACTGTGTAATTTTCTTTTCCCTGCTGCTAAACTCAGTAACAATGTATGAAGAGCTTTAGGGGCCCATCAATGCTCAAAAAGGCTGCTCTTCCCTGGCATTCTATTGATTTTTCTCAAAGGCTTTTAAATTGCTCCTTCATTTTACTCAAACGCTCATTTCATCCCTACTGGATGCCGGCATTTTTTCGTTGTGTTTAAACAATTGCTCCATTCACTGGGTTCCTAAACTGTGACGCCTTCTTATTACTGGGAGATAAACTGTTTAGACAGTTTTCCTTAATCTTGGATTAATCGTTCCTGTATCTGAATTGTACTGTTCTGTATTCATTCAGTTCAAAAAAAAAAAAAAAAAAAAAAAAAGGCACTGAAGAAACCCATCTCTTCAAGTCTTATGATCTATCAAGTGTACAGGTTCTATTTTCTCCCTCTGATTCTCCTGCTAAGTTCCTACATAGCTCCATTTTCCTCATGCTTTTTTGTTGTTGTTGTTGTTGTTGGATTTTAACCTCTTTGCTTTTGCATATCATACCAGTAGGTTTGATCTAACCAATCTAACACTGTCAAATAACCTTGGCAAACAGCTCTGGGATTCCTAAGCACTGCATCCTGAAGTACCTGTGGCCTTCTCGAATTGTTACCAGAATTTGTCATGTTTGGTACATAAGTGAAATTATCATTTAGAGCTGTACATTTTCCCAAGGATGTTAAATGAGAGTAGAAGTTTGGTGTTACAGTTTCTACAGTTTCTGCTGACTTATGTGAATCTATATGACAAATGACTGGTTATTAAAATAAGGAATTTTGACTTTCATGCTGTGTGGGTAGCATTACTCTCGAACTACATACTCAACATGTTTATAAAGTGGTGCCATTTTCTTGAGTTTACATAGATATCTCCAGGTAGAAAAACTGACTGTCCTGTGGCCACATGTTTACCTACTGCTGCTTTTATCTTTCGTTCTTGTTCTGGTGTGCAAGACACTGTGCTAATGATGAACGATAACCCCTTCCTCAGATTTACAGTCTAATTCATTTATGCTTATTCCCATGGTGACTGCTATGCTCAGAATTTACTTAGTGGGGTTGGATTCTGAAGCATTAAGGATTTTATAGAACTGTAAAACAAGTTTTTGAAGAAAGACATTCACATGGGCTATTGTCAAGAAATCTGATTTAAATAACGAATCTGATGAAGCGTGGTATAGTTAGAAAAAGTGATCCTTTCAGATGCAAAATTGGGCTTATGGCAACAAGGTCGTGTCTTATTCAAGAATTACATGTCAGATGCCAGTTACATTTTGAAGCAAATAAAATTAAATGCAGAAATATTACAATATTGCTACCTATTTTATATAGTTAGTTACTTATTATTCTGCTCTTAAGTTGACAACCTCCATATTTTTCATTTTTAAGCTTTTTTTCAGAATTTATTCCTGAAAATAAGTTCCACAGCTACATTGTTAGCACTTTGTTCAGTTCCTAAATAATGATTGCTGTGTTTATGTCAGCTCTCCTGCATGGAATATTTTCCTTGAAATTGTGTTGCTGTAAAAGCTTAAGTCTTCATACAGAACAGTTTTATCTACAGCAGGTAATAATAGATACTGATCCCAGACTGGCAGGGCTTTTTTATCAAGGTCTGTGGTTTTGACTAACTGCTTTATCCTCCTCTCCCTTCATGTACACAACTTAAAGCACTGACTCTGCCCTTGCCTAGGGGTGACAAGAACCTTTACCTTAGGTAAGGCTGCAAATTCTGCTTAGACTTGAATTTTCAAAGTGCCTGGTTTTTCTTATAAACAGAGTGGCGGGATCCAGAATTCATGAGAGAAGTCGAAGCAGCCACTGGAGTGGATCTTGGTTCCTCTAAAAGTAGTGGGAAAGGAGGAAAAAAGAAAGGGAAGAAGAAATACCCAAATCTGACAGACCTGAAGCAGCAGGCTAACACTGCTCGTTCCCGGCTTGAGAAGATAGTCTTCAATAAGTAAGATACTTACGTTTTCTAAAGCTTGCTAAATTGTTGTTTCCCTTTATTTTACTGGTATTTTTGTTTCTAAACAATAAACAGCTTCCTTTGCCAGTGGCAGAGCACAAATGCCTAGTAAAGACTAGATGACAGAAGTTATTTCTTAGAGTCTGATTTGCAGCTAATTTATAAAATTTCCCTATTATTTTTATCATCATTTTCATCTATTTTTGCCTGTAATTGCTGTAGTGTCTTCTTTGGATGAACATTTATTGATGGATGGATGCTACTGTATGCATACGGAAAGCATTGGATGTGGAAAGAGTGACACAATTTACAAACCAGACACATTGTAGTAGTGTAGATGAAGTGAGAACAAAGTTGGTTTTTTTTTCCTTCTTGCAAGCCTGAAATGGGTTTCCTAAGCAGAAGTGTAATAAAAGTGTGTGTCTAAAATCTTGCCTTTTCCCATGTTGTTGCCCTCAAGCTTTTCAGAGACCTCCACAAACTTTCCTCTTCTTTGCTCCTGTATGTCTTCTCTTGCTCTCTGTTTATTAAATTTGTGTCTCGGTCTGTGCAATGCTTTCCAGTACAGTGTATACACAGCAATTCTTTGTCTGTATTATTCAGGGGGATACTGCCAATGCATTTTCTTCTCCTTTACTGAGAACACAGTCAAGAAAAATATTTAGATCCTTGTTGACACAATGTTGCTCACATCATAGCACTGTCAGTACTTCTCCCTTTCCCCTCAGCATAAGTGCAAACAGTGCAAACTACTTGGATTGAAAAGCAGCAAATACTCAGAAATGTTAAGAACGTAAAATAATCATAACTTCCACATATTGAAGGCTAGGCACTAATGCACACAAGATTATTTATGCACCCTCACCTTTACTTTTCAAAAATGCAACCAATAGCTACTTATTTGCAAGAAAGCTTGGCTTCCCTGAGATAACCATTCAAGGGATAGATTGAATATTCTAACACTTTGCCCTTGACATTCACACAACTTGCTGGCTCAAGGTAAATGGAGTTTTGAAACTCCACATAGTTTGTAAGTAACACGGTTCTGCTGAAGGAAGAATATTACAGAAAAGTAGTCAAGTAGTACAGGGCTGCTACTGCAAGCATGGCACCAAAGTGGTTTGCAGGGTGTCTTCCTCTCTCATAATGTGAATGTGAAGCTTAAATTCTAGCAAGTCTCAATGTGGAGATCCAAGACATTGTCAGTTAACTCTGTACCTCCAGACCTACAGTAGTAAAAACATGAACCTGCATTGCTGAAATGCTTCAAGCTACTTATTTATTTAGGGACCACTAATTAATTCAGATAACTCCAATAACTGCAAGAAACATGGGCCTTGTAGAAATGGGTTTGCTTAATTTTATGACTCTACAGATGGAACTACTTTTTTCTTAACATTCTGAAACAATTTACTTCTGGAAATACCCCATGCTATCCTCATGGATGCTCTTTGGCATTTAAACATTTTAGGCAAAGATGTATCCATGACTTACATAGGCACTCATGAGAAAAAAAATTGAAGCAGGCTGGTGCAGATGCAAGTGGGAGTCCACAACCCCCCTAAAAGCTGAATAGGCTTTAGAATATTTAGTAGCACCATATGCCTGCTCTCCTGTATTGTTTCTTGTATGTAGTCTTGGTTAGGTCTGGCTGCAGCAAAAACTTGTCTGAGCATGCTCTGGTCTTCATCAGATGGGAAGCAGCTGCAATCACTTAGAGTTGTTAAAACTGAAGTAGTCAAAGCAAAGTGAATAGAGGAAGGTTGTCAAGTCAAAAAAGCAAAAATATTAAATCATTAATGGCTATTCCTAAATATATTGTATGAATTAAGCAGCATCCAAGATAATATTTGTTTGAATTCAGTTTTCCCTTTTATGATGCAGTAGATATAACAAGGCTAAATCCATGTTGATTTTGATTACAAGGTAGATCCTTTCTGTGACATTTTCATGTTACTTGATCTTAAAGTTGAAAATCATGCTGTTGTAATAATATGAAATTCATATCAGCTTCAACGAAATAAATTTCAAAAGCTGTTTTTGGTTTACTCTGCTCCGTGCTAATGATTATGAGTTTCTGTTAGTGCCAGGTATAGGGAATCAAACCTGTCATGTTTTAATAGGTTTCATGCTTTGCAGCACTAAACAAGATGATAACCTTGGCTCCTTATAACAACCCCAAATTGCTTGAAATGTATAGGTGATAAACCAAGGCTCTCATCTGCCAATAAAGTTAAGTGAAATTGCACAGAGATCATCAAAGTGGGATCTCATTTCATTTACAGTATCACACAATCCAGGGGTGCTAATGTAAAAACTACATGACATGAAAGTGGCAAGGCCACTCACCACTGCTAAAGGCTCACTTTTCTCCTACCAATTAGGCAATATTTGAAGAGCAAAACCATGACCACATTTTCTCTACTCTGTTAACTTTATTGGCAGAATTTTGTTAAAAGAAACCCCCTTTAAGGGTTGGTTTTTTTTTCAGAATGCTAGCTTTGATTACAGTTGCTGCTGAGAAAATCTTTAATCCTGCTATTTAGAAGCACTATTGAGAGGTATCCTCTGTTTTCAGATGTTTCAAAATAGCTTTTAAAGTTAAGCCATTAAAGGGAACAGTCAGTTAGAACAAAAGTCAGCTTGCCTCAGAGGCAGCCAGGGGAACAGAGCTGTCATAGTGTGTAGGCCTGATCCTGAGAAGGGTCACATCACCTGGTGGATGCCTTTTTCTCATTCTACCAGACACCCTGCAGCATCTGCAAAAGCGGCAGAGAAAGGCAGGTACTGCGATAGTGTGGAGGCTAACAGACTTGAAACCATCCACTTTGGGTGAAAGAACAGGCAGACTGTATTTCTAGAGTAGAAATGAGTGGAGACATCAGTCAGTGCCACATCCTTAAACTAGATGGAGTCCCTCAGACGAAGCCCTTAGCTGACATACCTTTCTGAGCAGCAGAACACTTAGGTCTTGACAGAGAAGCAGTGGGAGATGACTTCCTTTTCCAGAAACAGTGGCAGTGTGATGACATACCTGCAAATATCAGCCTCAGCTGTTTGAGCATTTTTGCTAGAAGCACCCAAAGTAACTAATAAAAATTGGCAGTCTGGAGTCCACTGAAGAATAAAATACCTTGGGCATCCCCTACTTGGCTGTGCACTGTACCTTTCAAAGGTTTTTGTAGAGACAGATACACACACACACACACACACACAGCATTACCTTGATTGCTACTGCTGCCTTCCCAACTAAAGCTCTGCAATATTAATTTCTCTCAGCATATGACATTCTCTCTGCTGTTTCCCTTAAATTGTGTCGTGCTCACAGATGAAACAGTTGTTGCTCAGCAGTAAGGAGGCTGATGGTGCAAGAGGTTCTAATTCTTCATACAGCTGATGAAACTGATTTTTAGGAACTTTGGAAGGAAGTTGCTAAGTAAGTTATAGTTCAACTTTCCCTTATGAAAACATTTTAGATTTTACAGGTTATATTTGGTAGGTGTTTCTGAGTGTTGGTTTAGCTTTTTCATCCTGATAGGTATTTTTAGGTATTTTTTTACCTGTAGAAAGGATAGATGCTTTTGCAAATCAAGTTTACATATGACTATCAGAAAATAGCACTAAGAAGATAGAATAGGCAGCTATTAAACTGAAAAGCTTTAGATTGGTTTACTCCTGTTAATGAAATCATTGCTGAATTAAACTATTTGTATTGCTACAGCTAATTTGGTTAACAAGACCGTGTTCGACTCCAGTGCAGCGTTCACAGGCCTGATAGCAATTTATCTTAGTTCATTTTTCCCTCAACATTTATAAATAATCTGAGATTCCATAGAATCAATACAAGAGCCTTTATATATTTTTTGTTTCTCTTGCAGAGGTGCTGTCAAACGAGTGGTGAAAGCAATGAATCAGATGGACCAAAGAAAGCATGAGAAGTTTGCTAACCAGTTTAACTACGCGCTGAATTAAGTTGTAACAAAATGCAAAGAAGATGAACAAGAGTGCAACTGTACAAAGCCTTTCGCACAGTCCTCTGTGTTTGAAATACTGTGCTGTGTGCATTTTTACTGGGATCACTTTTTAAAATGTTTTTAACTTCTAATTTATTTTACAATTAACATGAATTTTGGCAAAGATGTGGTAGTATGTAATGGACTTAATACACTTAATGATAAGTATTGGAAATTTACCTGAAATAGAACTTATTTTGTGACTTGTACATACTCTGAGTAAGATGTCCAGGGTCTTTTTGCCTTTCTAAAGGACCATTGTCACTTACACATTGTTTGCCAGAACAATTATGATTTGCCTTGACTTTCATACCTTCAGAAAGATGCCTTAGAAACAGTTTGATTTTCACTCAAGGTGGTAACACACAGGCTATTTTCTCAGCCTTATGTTCTAGAAAGACTACTACATCAAGCAGCCCACTAGCTCCAGCAGCTCTGATGGCTTCTTGCACATGAAGTGGAAAAAGCCAAACCCATTCATGGTCAGAAGACAACAATTTGATTTCAGCAGGATTACAAGTCACTTCAAACTCAGTAGCTGTGGCATCAGTGTAGAAGCTGAAATTAAGTTGGTCTTGATCTCCTTCTTGTCTTCCCGCTACTTTCTGAAATGAGTTTGGAAAGCATGTTATGAGAAGTTGTGGAGATACTTAAAATGTGCTGGAGTTTAAGAGGTGCCAAAAAAGCTGCATTACAAAGAGGTTTTTAAAGAAAATTACTCAGGTGGCTTACTGAGTAAGTGAACTGCCTGGCTTCAATCAGTTGGAAAAAAAAAGTAACCAGTTTAAGTTACATTAGTTTCAGTCCTAGGAGTGTATGTAGGGACCTAAATAAACACAAACACCTGAATTCTTTTAACACATTGGATCCAGATGCTTGGTATCTGTGTGGCTTATTATTGACAGAGTGTTTAGCTCAATCTCTCATAACTGCTTTGCTGGCTATCATCATCATGTCAGCAGTAGAATGAAATGAAATAAACACTGGCTGGTTGTGCTCTTGTGGGGTTTCAGACAGCTTTATCAGTGAAGGAAGTTGAGAGTATCAAGGAAGATAGTGTTTGAACTGAATTTCAAAACGAAAGTAGAAGTCTTCAGTAAAACACAAAACACAAGTTATGCGTTTTAGAGAATGGATTCTCTACAGCACCAGCTTAGTTACTCACCTGCTTGAAATACTTCCTTGTACAGCAAGAGACTCCCTAAGAATTTAAAATGAAATCCTGTGTAGGTTTTGACCACTTCAGACAAGAGCTAATTTACAGCTCTGCCATGTATCTGTTGACTTGCACAAGTATTGCTAAGAAAGCAAGCAATGATAATTTAATCTTCCAGATCTTTGCAGTTTGGAAGACTTTTTTCTCTCCAACACATATTTAGAAGAATACTTCTACACTATGACAAATAATAAATAGCCAGCAGCTGTTAAAGCAGGAATTTCTTAGTGATTTACTGCACTGGAAACCAAAGCTGTGTCTACTAGCCATCTAGCTAACAGTGAAGGCTGCAGCTGAAAGCACAGACTAGGACAGACCATACTCATCACCAGAGCAGCTGAACCAACTGATCAACTGGTTTTATTTATTGGCAAAGACAAAAAACAAAAAGCAACAACAGAGCTCGTGTACTGCAATGCAATGTAGCCTAATGGACACTGATATTACAAAATAGTCCATATGGAAGTGCTTGATCTTGGAGATATTTATGAGAGCCATAGTAGTTACTATACCATCATTTGAGACTTCTGAGCCTGCACAGACTGATGGTCTTCATTTGTATAGGTGTCTTTCTACATCTCTGTAAAAAAGGGGAGAAACAGTGACATGCAACCTTTTGACATGAAGTATCAGCACAAGCAAGCTTCTGGCAAACAGTGGGCATACTTTAGCTCGTAGTGTTTCCACTTTGAGTTTTCAGTAAAACAAAAAGCCCTCATGACCAAGATTAGAAAAAGGAATGGTTTAAAGCTGTGAGAAAATAATATGCCAAGCAAATTATACTCATTTACAATGCTTCTTAAGAGTCGTACGAGTTCTAGAATTATCAGCTGAAACTTCTTTATTCTTGTTTTGATGCAAGGACTTTGCTATTCAGTTAATGACAAGGATTTATATACCCACTTGGGTATGAAGTGTCTCTTCATGTTTTGGCCTTGAAGCAGGAGAGACAGCTGGCTACTCCAAAGTGCACATCAAGTGCACTGCCTCCCTAACTCTACTTTTATGTTAGCCTGACCTTTTTACCATCAAGGATCTTCCCTTCATCCATAGCGTTTGAAGAAACACACGCTTCCCCTCCCATATTAATTATTGCCTCATTACTCAAAGGCTTTGCCAAGTTCCACTTTTAGGAGTATACATACAACAGATTTTGCCTTTGTAAACATTCTCATTAGAACTGGTCAGACATAATTCAGCAAAATGTAAGAGCTTCCTCCTTTTTCTGGGTTCATCTGTGGCTCTGATGGAGACAAAAAAAATGAAGACATCTATCACCAGTGATATCACCAGAAAGCAAGAACTTCTCCATGCTTATTCTTAGTAGCACGATTGCATCAGGCAAGTAAAAACTCGAAAGGAAGAAACTAGCATGTATAAATTTGGTGCTGATGAAGGTGGGAATGAAGGTGCTGACCCTCTAATAGAAAGCACCATGACAAACACAAGTTTGGTATGAAGTTTGTGAGCAAAACACGAGCACATCTCTCTGAAGTTACTGATATAGAATGATGGGGCCATGCTCATCTCTTACATGATAACTTGCAGTTTTATTATCAAAACTTATTTTAGGCTTGGCTGAAAAATTCTATTAGAAAAGTGTAACCCTTAAATGCTCCTAAAATGTATTTACTTAAATAAGAAAAAACAGGATTTGGTTCTGCGTGGACAGCATGTCATACTGTGTAAAATAATCTGTAGGTTGGTGGCATCTGTATGTTCAAGATGACATTAAGGAAAACAAAAGAAATTTTTTTAAAAAAGTTCAAATTAAAGCACTGAGAAAGTGGTCAATAGGGTTGTTCCTTATTATAAGAGCTGCTAGCCACAGACAAGAAATGCTGAATCTCAGGAACCCAGCAAACAAAAGCCTAATTCAGCATGCAATGGAGTAGTTCAACAACAGAGATAGCCATCTGGTGGTGTTTCATACCCATGAAAATACCTGGCTGTTCATGGCTCATCCAGTGCTATTAATTAATGGTTGTAATCATGGAGATGATAAAAACATAGAGTACACATCAGAGAAGGTAAGAACATCTGGATGTTTTGGCACTACTTAAATGATGGAAATGAGTCATTAAAGCCATGTCTTTTGAAATGATATCACCATGCTGGAAAATACCACGCAATTACAAGATAATCTGAATGCCAGTAACATAGAAAGGAACCATCTGCAAATTGCCCCAGAAGATATCTAGGCCTAAGCCTAGAAACAGCCAAAAAACTGCTGAAAGTTGGACTCAAGGTCTGACCTGCTGTGGGTGTCACTGGACTTCACATCTAGGCCAAAGTTTTTGTTTAATCCTAGCAAGACTAAGGAAAAGAAAAAAAAAAAAAAAAAAAAAAAACATAAGAATTCAGGAAGGTTTGATCTGATGTGCATTTGCACAGCAACCAAATGCATACCTTAATATCTGTTTTTAAAGAGGTTGTGGGAATCATACACTTGAAAGCTTCAGTGCTGGAGTACACATCCAGGAGACAGTTCCTATCACTCATTCTCCTATGGGAGCTGAAACTCAACCCAGTGGAGCTAAATATGCCTTGCATAGGAGACCAGCCAGAAGGAAAAAAAAAAAGAAATAAAGCCTTCTAGACTTAACTACAGTCCCTATGTTGGGGCTGGATCCTCATCCCCATCCCCTACACACCTGCCATGAAAAACACTGCTGAGCATCATAGATTCAGGCAAGAATTTGCTCATAGTGATAGCTGTCATTGGCTAGATCAGTCCTAAGGGCCTTGTGAGAAAGGTATTACTCTGACAACTACTGGAAAGCAATTTCTCCGTGTTGGTTTTAAGACATTTGAAGAAAGTAATTAACAGTGTCTTGCTGGGAGAAAATAACTTCATGTGTTACAGAAACCTGAAGGGATGTTCTGCACCATGTGCTGCCCCAAGGATAACATTTCAGAGCTAACAGAGCACAGCAATATCCAATCAACTGGAAATTGAGAAGGATTAGATAGGATAGGTTCTAGGCATCAGGGAGAGGTAAAGCAGAAGCAGAAGGCAACAAGGCAGGAGTGAGCAGGGTCCTTCATGAGAGTAACCAGAACCAGTCAACACCTAGCCCTTACCTGACAGTTCACCATGATAAAAGGCAGGTCTGGAGTCAAGTCAGCAAGGCAAGCAGCAGGTAAGGTACAAAGCCAAGCACAGCTCAGCGAAGGGACATTACCAAAGCATAGCTTCTCCAAAAACAACTGAAGGGTGGAGACTTCATAGAATCTTCTGAGTTGAAAAGGACCTTTAAAGGTCATCTAGTCCAACTCCCCTACAGTGAATAGGGACACCTACAGCAGGATCAGGGTAATCATAGAATGGCCTGGGTTGAAAAGGACCACAATGATCACCTAGTTTCAACCCCCTGCTATGCGCAGGGTCACCAACTCCAGACCAGGCTGCCCAGAGCCACATCCAGCCTGGCCTTGAATGCCTCCAGGGATGGGGGTGTGCAGCTGCGCCATATCAGTGTTGCAAATCAACACCTGGCAGGGTGTGGTATGAGGCTGCTGATGAGAACTACAGAGAAAGATGGGTAAATGGAGAAAACAGAGCCTGTTGTTACATTCAGAGCTCTTGGAATATCCTTAAATGAATGTGACTATGGTCCTTTCTATTACAAAATCCTCTATAGATGTTGGAAGACTTAGGGAAGAATATGGAAAGCGCCATAAACTAAGTGCTTTGAGCAGCAGCCTAGATCAGGAACAGCCTGAGCCCTCTCCATCCAGCAACACTGATGATTCCTTCAGCTGAAACTGATGCTAGAGATCCCCAAAAACATCCCCTAGAAAATACATGTGGATAGGTCTGCCTAGCATGTGGGCAAACTGTGACCTGTGGATGAGGTTATTGCTGTTCTAGCTTCAGGTGCTATTTCTGAAGGAAAAGGAGATAAAGTTAGTAATTACTCAGGTTTCTGAGTAGATGCTTTCTTTCCTCTTCCTCTCCTTCAAAACATATCAAGTGGAGAATTAAAGTGTACTCCTGTTGAACCTTTCCTACAAGCTCAGCTGTTGCTGATGATGGTACTTCAATGCCTGGTCCTAAGTTGCTGCAGCACAAATTCCTCCCTGAGCTAGCAGATCTATAATACCAGCATTAATATGTGGAAGTTACTTTTTTTTTTTTTTAATTTAAGCTCAGCCTTGTTTTTTCTAAGAGCAGTAGACGTGCCTTTGCTTATCTGCCTGTTACTGCCCTTAGCAAAACCCCACCTACAAAGTGCTCATTACACTTTTACATTAACATCAGGAGTCACTTTTGTCAAGGGGTTAAGGAAAAAGATTGTTAAATTGTTTAAATATGGTACTAATTAGTTTAGATGTAATGAAACAGCATTAGGCATCTGGTTTCTTTGCAAGGGATTGTTGGATAACCATTTCTGCCGATGCTGCAATTTGCATAATGACAAGGTGTTGGCATTGCATCCACCATTAATTTGCTATATTTATAATGCCATTATGGATCCTCTCTTATTCACACACACTATAAAAGATATATCGAAACATAATACACAATTCTGCTTGTTTGGAAATTGCTTTTGGATATCTTTGATTTTCTGTAATAGCATTTTTGTCACTTGAATGCTAACAGCACCAGGAGGAGATTTGCCACACACAGTTCTGAGCCCTGAAATTCAGTGTTGCTTCCAAGTGGGCATGAGCCTTTATTTTCCTGAATCCTGAAGAAGGGGAAAGTGTAAGTGTGATCAGGAATGCTCAAAGCAAACACGGTATTTCATCCAAACACTTAACTACAAGGTGCATTGCTGGTCCTTTAAGTTCCAAACAGCATTCTTAAAACATTACCAAGCCTTCAATAGGACTTAGCTAAGGCAGTTTGCTATTACCACTGTACATCAACACAATCAGTTGCGAAGCCATACCAGCAGCCCACCAAAATGCTCCATTCCTGTGCTTTTCTTCCCCTATGCAGTCTCCAGGGATCAACTCAGAAGAAATAGCGCTTGTCACCCTACCTATGGTAAGATGGAAGAATGGGGAAGAGTCTCTCTGAGCTCAGCTGTGCAGGGCAGGCTCTTCCACTGTGTGTTATAGAATCACAGAATGTCCTGGGTTGAATGATCATCCACAATGATCATCCAGTTTCAACCCCCTGCTATGTGCAGGGTCACCAACCAGCAGACCAGGCTGCCCAGAGCCACATCCAGCCTGGCCTTGAATGCCTCCAGGATGGGGCATCCACAGCCTTCTTGGGCAACCTGTTCCAGTGCTTCACCACCCTGTGTGAAAAACTTCCTCCTAATATCTGACCTAAACCTCCCCTGTCTCAGTTTATAACCATTCCTTCTTGTCCTATCACTATCCACCCTTGTAAAGAGTCTGTGGTTGTAAAACAAACGTAAACAGGAATTGGGCATTAATTGAAATACATGTAGTAAGGCTAGATTTCTTTTTCTGTACTGGAAAAGCAGTAGTTTATAAAAGGGGTGAATCTTTATTGTGTCAATCGTCATCTCGCACATATTTCTGTAACTTGCAGTTCTTTGTTGCAGTGTCAGCTCTCACTGACTGCTTCTGTAAAATGTCACTGGTTTGTGACAGTGCAGAGAAAATACAGAAGATGATAGTGAGATTTTTTAAATGAAGTCTAACACTTAGGATGGGGTGTTGGTTTTAACTAGCTAAAGTTTAAACACCAACTTTAAATTAGTAAATCATATTTTGGACTTGGCAGATGTTTGTCACATTGCCTGAACCTGCATGCCCAGACTTCTGGGTCCTGGACATGAGTTGGTCTGTGTCCTTGGTGTTTTCCTATAGGTACAGGGTGCACCCAGAGGATTTCTCCTGAATGGGCACTATAGTCTTATCAGCTCTAGATTTCTAATGCTCTGATAAGCTCAAGCATTGCTTTGAGGCTTTTTCTGTATGATGAATCCACATCCCTGTCAGACAGTGTCAGACATGGAGAAAGAGCTCCTCCTGCCAGGGTTATTTTCACTCTGACAGCCATCATTCTGTCCCCCAAGTTGTGTAGGTAATGTGACCGTGTGGTGCAGAACAGGATGGTCAGAAAGAAACAAACAAACAAAAAGCTTACAGAAGTGCATCAGGTAGAGAAGAAAATAGTTTATGTAAACCCACCTTGTGAGAAAAACTTGTTAGGATCACATTTCTTTACTTACTTGTCTCTTTCATCTTCAGTGTGCACTCTGAGCTGTGTAAAAATCCCAGAGTCTGGCAGATCTTCAAATATAATTTAAAATGTTTTATCTACTCTTCAGAAAGGCTGTAGAATAGCCGTGCTTTTTTGCTTACCCTTTGAGTCACAATCTCAAGAACTATCCACACACTGTAAAACTTAAATGAGAATTTAAGTTAAATATGTCTATGTTAGAGCAGAACTATTTTACATATGTACTACACGAGTTAGTGGATGTTTGCCCACTGTGCTGCAGATATCACCATGTATTTTTCAGGAAATTATTTAAATGCAGTTTTGTATGGAAAAATTAACATTTTGCTTAGTTAGTGTATGAGCAGAAATGTGAAATGCAACTGCAAGTTCAGCCTCAAACAGAGGGTTTACAGTATATGTGGAAAAAAAATTAAAAACTCATCTAAAACCAGAATAACTTTTTTTGGGGGGGGGGGAAGAAGTGTGAGGGGGGAGGAAATATAAAAGGCTTGTCTCCAATGAATCTTATATAATTTCATCAGCTATGGTGTATAAGCATATTTCAAAATATTTTGAGTTCTCTCCCAGTTACCTGAAGCATATCTATCTGCACTTGTATGCTTTTTCTCTTATTTGTTCTTAAGATACTTAATGCAATTTATTCTGGGAACATAAACACCTGACATTTATTGTTCTATATAAGCAGGAATACTCAGAACAAGGCAAAATAGATGCAGATTCCTTCTTTTCTGTCTAATTCTGTCACAAAGATGGTGAACAGTGGTAAGATGCAATTAGTGTCCGTGTCTCACAAAACAAGCTTGCAACCTTGGATTTAAAAGAGAATCATAGAATCATAGAATGGTTTGGTTTGGAAGGGACGTTTAAAATCATGTAGTTCCACCCCCCTGCTATAGGAAGGGACACCTCCCTCTAGACCAGGTTGCTGACAGCCCCATTCAGCCTGGCACTGAACACCTCCAGTGTGGAAGCATGCACAGCTTCTCTGGGCAACCTGTTCCAGTGTCTCACCACCCTCACAGTAAAGAATTTCTTCCCGATGTCTAGTCTTAACACTGAATTTTGTGAGAATTTATTTAAAAACATGGAGGAGCAGGGACATGGGCAATGAAGTTAGGACATTCAAACAGGTGGGAGCATCTGGCACCAGTTGCTGAACATTCACACAATGGATGCTGCTGAACCAAAGCCCCATGCGGATACCACCAAGCTTCTCCCTGGCAGGCACACAGCCTGGTTACAGGACAGTGGTCCAGGGAGCAATTAATCTTTGATGCTGCTCCTGCTCATACTCTAAAAGGCCTCTTCGTGTGGGCTGTGGCTTGAGACTGACTTCATGGTACACAGTCTGTGTGCTGGGAAAGCTCTGCTACAGCCAAGGCTTTTTGGTTTTTGTATTGTCTTCTATGTGCAGAACATCAACTGGATGAGACATTCAAGCAAGAATTGTCAATAACTTCCTAACCAATGCTAAGAAATACCCCCTCAGAGTCTGTTTTCAGCATTGCCTTAAAATGTGAGAAGCCTTGTTAGGATGGATTTAATGACTGCGAATCTCAGGCTGCTCCTTCCTCCAGCAGCTGTGAGTAATAATGCTCACACAGGTTTTGCTGGCAGGAGGCTAACTGACTCAGAGCAGGAAAACCATCTGCTCCAGAGCTCTGAGTTTCTCCCTTGTAGCTCTGGAATACTTTTCAGCTGGAGGAACTGCTTGGAGTTCCCTGTGTGTTTGCTATTTCTCTTAATGAAGCTGACTCACGCCCCATCTGAGCTACAAACACAAGCACTGGTAGTGTTTGCTCAGATCTGGTCAGCAACAGGTTGGTTTGACAAGGTGAGAAAGTTTTCTCAGCCACCCCTTCCCAGTTCGTCTGTTTTTCTCCTGTCAGTAGAGAGCTGTGCTCCAAGCAACCCTTATCAGAGAATCACAGAATGGCCTGGGTTGAAAAGGACCACAATGACCATCTAGTTTCAACCCCTGCTACGTGCAGGGTCGCCAACCACCAGACCAGGCTGCCCAGAGAAACATCCAGCCTGGCGTTCTCACTGAAAACTTACTTCGGAACACCTTTTATCACAATACTTATCACCAAATGCAAACGAGTTTGCAGGGTTCTGAAGGTCGAGAGATGAACTCTCGGAACAGAGCGAAGGTGCCAAACCTCCCCCGGCGCTGAGGCCGGGCCCTCCCGCATTATAGCGCCCCCTGCCGGACCCACCGCGGAGCCGCGTTCCCGCCCTGCCGCTCGGCTCCGTGCGAGGGGGGACGGAAGGCAGCGCGGCTGCCAGCGGCCGGGATGTTCTGTAAGAGTTCCTTAAAATCACCCGAGAAAAAGCTGGATTCGTAAAGTTACCTTAGTAGAGCAGCCGTCACGTTTCTGAGCTGAAAAATAAAACGAATAAAACCCAGACACAACAGTGGGAATCGGGAGTTCCCTTCCGTATGAACTTCGGGATCACGTGGGGAATGAGGTCCCTGCAGCCCGTTCGGGGTGGACGAAGCGGTCCGGCTTTGCAAATAAGAAAAAATAAAATAAGGGTGATAGAATTGACACTATTTTCAAAATCATCAGCGGAGGCGCGATGGGAAGATAATTTTATTTGCTCAAGGGCCGAGATATGAGCGAAAGAATCGATTTGTTCTATTTACATAAAGCCAAAATATCGGACTCTCCGTCAGCGGACAGAGAGGAAAACAACAAAAAAAGAGGGGGGGGGGGGAGAGGGAGTGGCCCTAACATTGCAGAGCGGAGGTCGGCAGTTGGCGAGGGACGGCCACGGGAACACAGGAGGGCAATGGCCTCTGCATTAGAAGAAAAAACGAAGTCCGTGAATAGGAAACACGCGGCGCGGTTCCCAGCGCAAACGCAAAGAGAAACAAAACCCCCGAATCGTCCCTTTTGCCTTTTGTGGGCGCTTTCCTGCAGCCCCGCCCGGAAGCAGCAGCCGGCACCACGGGTTCCTTCACGTTTATTGATTGAGTTAAAGTGTTCAGCAAACAAAGTGCTCTCTGTATCATCTTCCCGCCGTCATTCCCATCCCTTATACATTAATTATAAAGTTAAAACTTTTTTTTTCTTTCTTGTCTTTCTTTTTTTTTTCTTTTTTCTTTTTCTTTCTTTTTTTTTTTTTTTCCCGTAACGACCAGAAATATACAGAAATGCAGAACGTAAAAACGAAAGAAACCCAAAGCCCTACAGGCGAGGGGGCTTCGGTCGTCGCGCGCGGCGCCGGTCCGGTCCGCAAAGCTCCGTGCGCTGAGGTAAGAGCCCAGCCCGCCGCCGCGCCCCTCCGCAGGGGGTCCCGCAGGGAGTCCGTCGGGCCGGGCCGGGCCGGTCCCCTCAGCACCGAGGGCAGCGCGGGCTGAGGGCTGCAGGAAAGCGGCGGAGCGCGCTTATAGGTGGGGGGTGTAAAAAGCCGGAGCGCCGTAAGTCTGCGAGCCCAGCACGAAGGGCGAGAGGACGGCCGGGCTGGGCAGGAAGGGCAGCTGGGCGGCGCACACCAAACCCCCGGCCGGGTGAGCCGCGTAGCTGCCGGGCCCGTGCATGGAGAGCGGGTTGCCCATGGGCGGCGAGTGGCTGAGCGGGCTGAGGCCGCCCGGCAGCGCCCCTCCGCCCAGCGCCCCGCCCGCCCCGCCGCCCGCCCCGCCGCCGCCGGTGGGCGCGCTGGTGTCGGCGCCCGGGTTCTGCTTCTTCCACTTAGTGCGGCGGTTCTGGAACCAGATTTTCACCTGCGTCTCGGTGAGGCTGAGCGAGAGCGCCAGGTTGAGGCGCTCGCACACCGACAGGTACCGCGTGGACTTGAACTTGTTCTCCAGCGCCACCAGCTGCTCGTAGGTGAAAGCTGTCCGCGCCCGCCGGGGTTTGCCCGACTTGGAGTCCGAGCCCGTGCGCTTCCTCTTGGGCTTGGGCTGCTGCTGCCCTCCGCCGGGCTGCTGGGACGGCGGCGGCTGCTGGGGCGGCGGCGGCGGCGGCGGGGGGGGCGGAGGGCCGACGGCCGCTTCGGGAGCCTCGGAGTGCTGCGGGACCGCCTCGGCCTCGCCGGGAGCCGCCGAGCCGCTGCCGGTGCTGCCGCTGCTGCTGCTCTCCTCGCTGCACAGCTCCTCGTCGTCCTGCAGCTCGCTGTCGGGGCTGCGGCTCGGCCGGCTGCTGTAGTCCAGGTCGCACTCCTCGGCCTTGTAGAGCTCGCCGTCCTCTGCGCAAAACAGACAGCCGCCGTTAGACCTCAGCCGGCCCCGGCCCCGACCCCGCGCGGCCCCGACGCCCTTCGGCCTCCCCGCTGCTGCCGTTAGGACGGCACCCCGACGGGAATCCCGACGTGGGGATGCGGATATCCTGTGCTCGTAGCGTGCGAGGCTCGGAGCTGCTCGGAAGCGGCGGGGATGGGTCTCGGAGCTGCCACTGATGGGCAGCGCCGGGGGCCGGCACGGTGCCGCGCTGCCCGGGAACGCTTTTGGCAGGGCAGGCTCCGGCACCGAGCGGCGGCCGCTTGTTTGGTCCTCAAAACACGGCCGGAAAGGCCCTTCGGGGATGCAACGCCGTGGTGCCGGAGCCACCGGGCCGAATCCCGCAGCACCGCTCCCCGTTCGGGCAGCACGAGGGATGGGGAGGTGGGCTGGCGGCCTGGGCCGAGCGAGCAGCCCTGGGGAGGAGAGGCTGTCAGCGCTTTTAGCAGTTTTAGTTAGGGAAGTGTCCGCAACGATGGGAGAGCTGCTGGCTTTTGCTCCGGCATTTTTAACCCTTTCTCCGCCTGGTTTGACCTCTTGTCAGTTCGTGAGATGGAAGTATTAAAGTGGAGTAAATACTTGTATTGATTAGCAGAGCAGATACAAACTTAATTAAACTCATTTTGTGTAATGTACAAACTAGTTAACGGTCATTTAATTTATTTGGGTTTATAGGACGCTCCAATTAACGGTCTTCATTGGAAAACAGGCTCAATTATCCGATATTTAAGGCTATCGGACTTCTGCTGATGGTTCCGTCATTGCGAAGCCTGGAAGGAAAGAGCGTTTTCGGGAGAGCCGCCTCCTCCGCCCGTCGGGCTGCTCCGGCTGCCGGCAGGAGCGCGCTGCCCGCAACGTGCCGCGGGGCCACGGCGCTATCGGAGACACCGGGGGCTCAGGGCCACAACTGCGGCCCTTCATCCGCGGGTTTCAGGCACCCCTCTGCTTCCCTCCACTCGGACTACAAAGCGGCCGCAGCTCCGGGAGATCCCGAGCCGAAGGCTCGTGGTACTCGGTTAACCGAAGTGTGCAAGAGAAAGTGGATCGCTCATCTGTCACCCTTACCCCGTGCGTGTTTTAGTCGGTTTTAATGCCCCCAAAACTGAACCCGTTAGTGCATGCCCTGCTCTGTCCATACCCTAACGCCGGACCCTCACCAATAGCCTAAGGGTGTTTTTAAAATGATGTCTGTTGAAGGAGTTGATTTTGGCTGAGGTCGGCTCTGGCTGGCTCGGGGAGAAAAAGGGGCAGAGAAGTTTGTGTAATCCTCTTTACCCGGAAAACATCCCTTAATAACGCGGGTTTGTTCCGAGTCCTTTCCAGCTTCCCGATCAGTGCAAAGAGTGAAGAGCGAACCCTCCCGACCGCCGCCGCGCAGTCGTGCGGATGGGATCGGCTTCCCCCATCCGACACAGTGCGTGAGGACGGCTGTCCCACGACCTGTACAACTTATTACACGCCGTCGTGTGCCATTTTGGCCACAGGAATACACAAGCAGTGCGTGTATCTGTATGCGTGGCTGTATCCACACCCGTTGAACTGCCCGGTCCTGGTCCGGAAGTTTATTTATTCCGGTAAATTAGGAAATCCCGTCCGCGGCTCTATTTAAGCTACTACAATTTCCTTTAAGCGGAAAAAAATGTAGAACGGGTGCTTTTCGTGACGGAGATGGACGCCGCAGTTGTGGTTTTGTGCTCGGAAGATGCTGAATGTGAACTGAATGCGGAGTTTTTCCTCGGACCGCGCAGTTCTCCGAGCGCCCCGTGCCAGCCGCTCTCCTTTTGCCAGCAGCCCTCACCTTTCCGCTGTTGGCACTACGGCTGCTTTTCGGAACACCTCTCCTAAATCCAAGCGGTGCCGGGGCTGCTGTTAATTACGGGAGGGAGGGGAAGGGGGAGGGAAGGAAGAGGGGAATTAAGTTTGGCGATTTGAAGCAGTCCCGGCTCTGTTTGTGACAACGTTAACGCGTGAGGGCCGAACGCGCGCAGCGGCCGCGGATCCCCGCTCTGTTTGCTGTTAGAGAAGTGATGGCGCTGCATTTCTCTCCTTGTCTGGAGATAAAAGTGCGAGATTAGCGATAGGCTCACCTCGTCCGTCTTTCGGATCGCGCAGATCTATTTGCTATGACAAAAGTCGGATGAGCATAGACGAAGAATTACCTCGGGTACAGACTACTTCAAAAAAAAAAAAAAAATCTCTTTGGAATTCCATCAACGCTCCGCTCTCGCTTTTGCTTTCGGAATTAGAAACACTCCCGCTCTGAAAGACTAGGGATGCAGGAGATTCCAGAGCGCTTTCTCTGCTTAATTTAACGGAAAGAGTCGCGCCGTAGTGGGATGGGAGAGCTCGGAGTCCCCTCTCCCGGCCCAGACACGGAAATCATTTTCCCCTTCCCAAGAAGTTTCTCCCCGGCCCCGCTCCGCGCTCGGGACGCGAACCGCACCCCGCACCGCTCCCGGAGCTGCCACTGCCCGGAGCGCTCCGCTGTCCCCGGAGCCGCGGGGTTTAGAGGTGACAAACTCGGGATATTTGGACCCAGAAAGAGAAAAAGCAATCTAGAGCTTGGGTCGAATGCAATTCCCGATCAATAGCGAGCCCTAATAAGTGTAATAGGTTTTAATCGAGTAATTATCCGAATTTTGACCCTATAATTTAGATGTTAGGAAAGAGTTTGCAAGGTGCTTGAAAGAGATATGCACAATTCGATAATAGGATATCGATCCAGGCAGTCCTACATGCCACTCTGGGGCGATTTCCCCCATTATCCAGCCTCTTTACGCTGCTAAGCACATTTTACCTTAAATGTAATCGAAGGAATTTAATTGTTTTTCCAGAGATAACCAGCATTTTGTCACAATTAGTCTGATTTGTCCTAAAAAAAGCCAAGGGGAGAGAGAAAATTGAATCTGTCGCCCAGAGCAACGCGAGGGGGGAAGGGGAGAGCGGGTTCCAAGGCTGGATAGAAGATACATAAAAGTCAGAAATGCCTCGAGAGCCCCGGGCGGGTGGGAGAGAGCGGGCTGCCACCGCAGGGCCCTCCGGCAGCTCCGACCCTTTGGGTCCTCCTCAGCGCCGGGAGCCGTTCAGGATCGGCCCGGCCGACGACGCGGCCTCTTCCCCGGTGCCGGCAGCGGCCCCGTGCAGCGCGCCCTGCCCAGCCGGGGTACCGCACCGCCGCTCCGGGTTAAGCGACCGGGTGCTGCCGTCGGGCTGCCCCGCACGGAGCTCAGGGAGGGGGAACGCAGGCAGCGGGGCCGCGCACATGAAGCTCTGCCCGTAGCGGAGCGCTGCGCCCGGCCCCCGCCTCGCCGTCCCCCGGCCTAAAACGTAGTTCCACCTCCCTGCAGGCAGCGTTCGCACAGCCTCGAGAACCGAGTGCCCCCAACTCGCTGCTTCCCGACGATCTGTAAAAGCACGCGAGCCCCTTCCCGGGCGTCCGGGCTCAGCCTCCGTCCCGGGGAGCCCCCACACCTACTTACTGATCAGCTCTGCGGACTTCTTGCACGTGTCGAAATCTTCGGCGAGAGCCTTTGGCTCGGCCAGCTCCGTCCCTGAGTCCTCGCGCTTATCCTCCGCCCCCAGCGTGAATTCGGTCCCCACCGATTTGTACAAGACCGCGCACTGCCTCCTTTTGCTGTTGAATTTGTTAGGGTCCAGGATGTCGAGCACGGAGAAGGAGGTGGTTCTGTGCACTATGGGCAGCGCGGCCACTGCCCCCTCTTGTCCGGGAGTGTTGCTCTGGCCGTCCCCTTGTCTGTCCCTATTCCCAGGGCAGGAATAGAGCGGCAGCTCTCCGCCGGCCGAGAGCCTCTGCTCCCCATGGCTGTCCATGCCTTCCCCGCGCACGCCGCACGACTCCCCGCCGATGCCCGCCGCGGTTGCGGGGGCTGTCACGGCCGCGGCTGCCGCTGCCGGGATGGAGATGTCACCGACCTTGTCTCTGCTCACATTCATGACTCTTCGCAGAGCCCCTCTCCGTCGCAACTTCTTCCCCCCCCCCTCCCCCCCACCCCCCCTTTTTTTTTCTCCCCCCCCCCTCCTCAGACGAAGTTGAGCTGCAAACTCCTCCCCGGCCCCCGCTCCGCGGGCTCTGCGCGCAGGGCAGCCGCTGCCTGCAGCTCCGGCACAGCGCTGGGGCCGGCCGGGGGAGGCACGGAGTCACGGGGCGATGCTCGGCTCGGAGCCTCCGCTCTGCCGCTCCTTCTTCCTTCTCATCATCCTCACCGGGCTGCCTGTGCTCTCCCTCCTCCCCCCCCCCACCCCTCTAAGCGCACATACACACAGAGGCAAGGCTGTATCTTATTTATGCATTCATATTTAGCACTGCATTGTAATTGGCTACAAATTAATCCCTTGCCCATAATAGTCTGTAATCTTCATCACTGGAGGAGAGACGCGGTGAAAGTGTGTGCCGGGGGGAGGGGGGCAGCGAGGGAGAGCGAATGAAGGATGGCGTTGGCTGTGATATACTTGGCTGTCAGCTCTGTTTCAGCACACCTCCACTCATCTGGAAAGCATCTAAATAGCCTTATTTGGAGAAGTGGGAGGAGATGACGCTTTCTTTTAAATAATTGCGGGATCAATATGAAGGAGATATTATACACGCAAAATGAGAACTTAAGGTCTTCCACCCCTAATAGCGGAGTGAGATGATCAGAAGGGGATTATGTGCGTGTGGGGGCTCGGAGGTGGCAGCCCCGCACCTGTTTCCCTTCCTGCCGGTTTTATTAAATTACAGCAAAAGGAGAAAATGAGGGACGCGGGTTCAGTGGTTGGAGCGGGGTTCGTGGCCGCGGACACTCACACCCCCTCGCACACGCTTTTCTCTTTCCTTTAGCTAATTAATTACAATTAAATATCAAGTGTAAGTGCCAGGAAACCTCTGGGAGAAAATTAATACGTTAACACGGCGCACGGCAAAACAGGGCGATCAATAAATTCGGAGTAACTGGGAGAAAAAGAGCGGTGCCTCCCGTGCGGTAACCGGAGCCAACTTCCACTTTTTAGGGGAGGGGTTGGGGGGGGAAACAGGCAAAGAAACAAACATACAAACAGAAACCACGAGAAAGAGCAAAGCCCTCCTCTTATTAAAAGTGCTTTTAATTATGAAAAATGAAGGAGTAGGAATACAAATGATGTGTGAATTGCAAAGCCCGAATTTCTTCTCCTACCTAATTTCCTTCCCCTCCGTGTGGCCGTATGTGCTTCGATCGTATCAATTTCATTCTTGTTTTGGACGCTCCAGTCGCTATTCGGGGTGAATTAGCTGCCAGGAGGGAAAAAAAAAAAAAAAAAAAAAAAAAAACCCACACAGGGTGTGTGTGTGTGAGAGAGAGGAAAATAGAGAAAGCATAAAAGGAAAATTAGATTTTTTTTTGTCTTTGAGGCTGGTGACACATACAAGGACAGGTCCTTTGCAATTACCGCGGGCAATGATCCTTTAGAAAGCAGAAATTAAAAGTTGGGAGAAATAATGGGTAAAACAATCAGCTTGTAATTTTGGTAGGGCTTGGACATGATTAGTCCATCAGCGGGCTGGGCCCAGGGGAGTCCCGCTGAGCGGGAGC